>NC_141687.1:548442069-554203031 GCF_964263255.1 Lissotriton vulgaris
TACACAGTAGGGCCTTTCGGAATGACACAGGAAGTTAAGAGAGAGATGTGGGTGTGGCATGGTAGAGCCTTTTGAATAACACTAGAGGTAAGACAAGAGCTATGATGTACCCGGTAGGGCTAAAGAATAAGACAAAAGTAAGAGAGTGGTGTAATGTACGAATATATGACATTACAACGCATGCAATTACAACGCATGCTTTAACAACGCAGTTTTTAAATCACAACTACCATTACATTGCATGATTTTACAACACATGCCATTACAACACATTTTTTAAAACTACAAATACAATGCATTCTATTACAACTCATACCTTTACAACCCATACCATTACAATGCATAATACTTTTAGGGCAACAGTAGGGTAAGTGTTGGATAGTGGATGGGTAAAAATTACTAAGTGTTGGATAGTGTAGGGGGAACAATTATTATTCCCATGTACCCCAAAACCCATACCCACCCTAATACTAAAAAATCTTCATTACTTACCTTATATTGGCATGTGTTGTAATGGTATATGTTGTAATGGCATGCGTTGTAGTGACATGCTTTGGAATGGCATGCGATTTAAAGACAGTTGCATTGTAACAGTTGCGTTGTAAAGGTAGGTCATTGTAATGACTGCGTTTTAATGGATGTTTCCCGTGATGTACACAGTAGGACTTATTGAATGGCACAAGAAGTAAGATGTAAATGTAAATCGATACTTGTATAGCGCACTACTCACCCGCAAGGGTCTCAAGGCGCTTGTATGAACACCGCTGTGGAACCCATCCTGGCTTTCCCTGTGAGGTGTCCACTCCTGGGCACCCCCAAGGTGGAGGCCAGGCATCCTTAGCGTTGTGGGGGCCGTTGTGGAGATTAAGCAAGCTATTGCCCAGAGTTGCAGAGTGGGACTCCATGATTGGAATAGGCACCGGGCGAGAATTATCAGGTCCGTGGAATTTTAAGCCCAAGACCCGCCGAGGCGGGGAATTGAACCCTGGTCCCGGGCTAGACCTCTGCATCAGGGTCTGCCGCTCTAATCATTGAGCCACACTTCTCCACATTGAGCCACACTTCTCCACAGATAGGGCTGTGATGTGTACGGTAAGGCCGATTGAATAACGCAAGAGGTAAGAAAGAGCTGTGATGTACAGGTTGACCTATTAAATGACACAACAGGTAATAGAGAGCTGTGATGTGCACAGTACGGCCCAATAAATATCACAAGAGCAAGACAAAGCTGTGATGTACACTGTAGGTCAAATAACACAAGCGGTAAAAGAGAGCTGTGGTGTACATGGTGGGCCCATTGAATAACACGAGTAAGACAGAGCTGTGATGTACATAGTAGTGACTTTGAATAACACAAGAGGCAAGAGAGAGCTGTGATGTACGCTGTAGGGCATATTAACACAAGAGGTAAGACAGAGCTGTGATGTACATAGTAGTGCCTTTGAATAACACAGGAGTAAGAGAGACATGTGATGTACACAGTAGGGCCTTGAATAACTCAAGAGTAAGAGAGACGTCTGATGTATACAGTAGGGCCTTTCGAATGACACAGGAGTTAAGAGAGAGATGTGGTGTGCATGGTAGGGCCTTTTGAATAACACTAGAGGTAAGATAGAGCTATGTTGTACACAATGGGCCCATTGAATAACACTAGAGGTAAGACAGAGCTATGATGTACCCCGCAGGGCCTAAAGAATAAGACAAAAGAGAGTGGTGTGATGTGCGAATATATGACGTTACAACGCATGCAATTACAACGCATGCTTTAACAATGCAGTCTTTAAATCGCAACTACCATTACATTGCAATATTTTACAATGCATGCCATTACAACGCATTTTGTAAAACTACAATTACAACGCATTCTATTACAATTGATACCATTACAACGCATACCATTACAATACATAATACTCTTAGGGCAACAGTAGGGTAAGTGTTGGATAGTGGATGGGTAAAAATTACAAAGTGTTGGATAGTGTAGGGGGAAAAATTACTATTCCCATGTACCCTAAACCCATACCCACCCTAATACTAAAAAATCTCCATTACTTACCTTATAATGCATTGTAATGGCAAGCGTTGTAATGGTATGCGTTGTAATGGCATGCATTGTAGTGACATGCTTTGCAATGGCATGCATTGTTTTGGCATGCGATTTAAAGTCAGTTGCGTTGTAACAGTTGCGTTGTAAAGGTAGATCATTGTGATGACTGCGTTTTAATGGATGTTTCCCGAGATGTACACAGTAGGACATATTGAATGGCACAAGAAGTAAGATAGGGCTGTGATGTGTACGGTAGGGCCGATTGAATAACGCAAGAGGTAAGAAAGAGCCGTGATGTACAGGTTGGTCCTATTAAATGGCACAAGAGGTAATAGAGAGCTGTGATGTGCACAGTACGGCCAATAAATATCACAAGAGCAAGACAAAGCTGTGATGTACACTGTATGGCAAATAACACAAGCGGTAAAAGAGAGCTGTGGTGTACATGGTGGGCCCATTGAATAACACACGAGTAAGAGTTGTGAGGTACATAGTAGTGACTTTGAATAACACAAGAGGCAAGAGAGAGCTGTGATGTACGCAGTAGGGCCTAACAAATTACACAAGAGGTAAGAGAGATGGGATGTACACAGTGGGGGCTGTTGAAAAACATGAGCTGTAAGACAGAGTTGGGATGTACATGGTAGGGCTCATTGTATAACACTAGAGGTAAGACAGAGCTGTGATGTACATAGTAGTGACTTTGAATAACACAATAGGCAAGAGAGAGCTGTGATGTACACAGTAGGGTCCATTGAATGTGACAAAAGGTAAGACAGAGCTGTAATTTACATTGTAGGCCCTATGGAATAACACAAGAGTAAGAGCAAGCTTGGATGGACACAGTAGGGCCTAACAAATGACACAAGAGGTAAGAGAGCTGGTATGTACACAGTGGGGGCTATTGAATGCCATGAGCGGTAAGACAGAGCTGCGATGTTCATGGTAGGGCTCATTGTATAACACTAGAGGTAAGACAGAGCTGTAATGTACATAGTAGTGCCTTGTAACACAATAGGCAAGAGAGAGCTGTGATGTACACTGTAGGGCATATTTAATAACACAAGAGGTAAGACAGACCTGTGATGTACACGGTAGGGTCCATTGAATAGCACAGAAGGTAAGACAGAGCTGTAATTTACATTGTAGGGCCTATGGAATAACACAAGAGTAAGAGCAAGCTTGGATGGACACAGTAGGGCCTAACAAATGACACAAGAGGTAAGAGAGATGGGATGTACACAGTGGGGGCTATTGAATGCCATGAGCGGTAAGACAGAGCTGTGATGTACATGGTAGGGCTCATTGTATAACACTAGAGGTAAGACAGAGCTGTGATGTACATAGTAGTGCCTTTGAATAACACAAGAGGCAAGAGAGAGCTGTGATGTACATAGTAGTGCCTTTGAATAACACAAGAGGCAAGAGAGAGCTGTGATGTACATAGTAGTGCCTTTGAATATTGCAAGAGGCAAGAGAGAGCTGTGATGTATGCTGTAGGGCATATTTAATAACACAAGAGGTAAAACAGAGCTGTGCTGTACATGGTAGGGCCCATTGAATAGGTAAGACAGAGCTGTAATTTACATTGAGGGCCTATGGAATAACACAAGAGTAAGAGAGAGCTGTGATGGACACAGTAGGGCCTAACAAATGACACAAGAGGTAAGATAGCTGGGATGTACACAGTGGGGCTATTGAATAACATGAGCGGTAAGACAGAGTTGTGATGTACATGGTAGGGCCCATTGTATAACCCTAGAGGTAAGACAGAGCTGTAATGTACACGGTAGGGTCTAAATATTAAGACAAAAGTAAGACAGAGCTGTGATGTACACTATAGGACAATTGAATGATACAGGAGTTAAGAGAGATATGTGATGTGCATAGTAGATCCCAGTTAATAACACAAGCAGCAAGCGAGAGCTGTGATGTACACGGTGGGCACATTGAATAGCACAATCGGCAAGAGAGAGCTGTGATGTACACAGTATGGCCTATTCAATAACACAAGAGGTAAGGCAGAGCTGTGATGTACATGGTAGGGGCTATTGAATAACAGAAGCAATAAGAGAGAGCTGGGATGTAGACGGTGGGCCTATAGAATAACACAAGAGGTGAGACAGAGCAGTAATGTACATTGTATGGCCTATAGAATAACAAGAGAGAGCTGTGATGTACACAGTATGGCCTATTCAATAACACTAGAGGTAAGGCAGAGCTGTGATGTACATGGTAGGGGCTATTGAATAACAGAAGCGATAAGAGAGAGCTGGGATGTACAAGGTAGGGCCTATAGAATAACACAAGAGGTGAGACAGAGCAGTAATGTACATTGTATGGCCTATAGAATAACATGAGAGAGCTGGGATGTACACGGTATAGTATATAGAATAACTCAAGAGGTGAGATAGAGCTGTAATGTACAAATGAATGCAAGGGAGCCTGGCCTGGGTCCTCTATCTTTACTTTATAGGACGATAACTTAAGAAGATTGCGCCCCGGTGTGCAGATGAGAGTGCCATGCTTACTTGCATTACATGCTGAAGAAAGATTCAATACTATCTGCAATCATGTCCCACCATGATTCACAGGGAGCAATTCAGCTCCTTTTTTAATGTGCTTTCTAAGAGGTTTGTGTCGTCAGATGTGAACTCACTACAGACTTCAAGCTTTCTGCTACGGCTCTACTTCTAAGGGCCTTTCAGCAGCACTGTAGCATAAGCGTGCAGCTGCAATCATTCTTAGCTTATGCTTTGTTGCAAAGCTTCATCCAGCACTGTGGAGGTAATGTTTTCAGTGCTACAACCAGAGCACATGTCTGATTCTTAATAGTGCAAGAGTCCTTTCTTCACCACAGCTGCAGAAATCTGGAGTTGCCTCACAACGCCAGGACCTTTGTCTTATTTTGGTTTAGTTTAGTAGAGGGGGTGTACTTCTTGGATGTCTGAATGATCTAAATTAGCTTTCTTCATCAATGGCGAGTTGACTGATTTTTAAAGTCTTTTAACTCTCAGGGTCAAATTTACCAAAGTGTTGCTTCGCTCTTGCACCATGCAACGGGGTTGCAAGAGCAAAGCAACTCAAGTTAGATTCATCAGGTCACATAAGACCACCGTGCATGGCCTTGCGTGGCTTGATAAATCTAAAGTAACGTAACACAGCACAAATCACTGTGTCTTGTTACTCTGCCCAAGGGAGGTGGAGCATGGCTGTACTCAGGTATCCACCCATGGATTTTGGTGCATTCCCAGATTCACCATTACTCGTAGACCTAGGAATGTATCTAAATGCTACTCCTCCCCCGGGGAAGCGTAACAAGGAGAAATGCCTTTATTTCGCCTAGGCATGGGCGGATTTTGCGGATTCGCAATTCGCGAATTTGCGGATTTGCGGATTTGCGGATTGCGAAAATCCGCAAAATCCGCGAATCCTCGCGGATTTTGCGGATTTTTTTTTGGGGTGTTCGCACGGGTTTCTGCAAGTTCGCAAGGGTTTTGTGCAATTTCGCAAATTGCGAACTTACTTGTCAGGTCGCCAGTTTTGCGAACTTGTTGTTTCTACGTGCCCAGCCTGTTTGCAAGCCTTTCTTCATCACTGCCACCCTCTGTCACCACTGGCACTCTCTTTGTTCACCCATGCCACCCTCTGGCTCACCCATGTCACCCTCTGTGTCATCACAGCACCCTCTGGTTCACCAGTGTACATTATTGGGGCAAACAAAGCACTGCCATCCTCTGTCAACACTGGCACTCTGGTTCACCCATGCCACCCTCTGGCTGTCACACCCATGCCACCCTCGGTGTCATCACAGCACCCTCTGGTTGACCAGTGAGTGTACATTATTGTGGCAAAGCAAAGCACACCTGCTAAGTGCCTTATGTTTTGCATAATTAAATTACAACAACACCTGCCCTGCCCCAACTGACATTAATGAAGGCTCGCACCTGCTTGTCTGCTCCCTTTCCTTTCCTTTTCCTGTTTGTTGCAATGTAATTTTTTTTTAACAGGAACCTAACCGAATTCTGGAGGGCCCCTTCAGGAAGCACTACAGGGAATGGTTACAAATGATGAGGTTGAACTTTTGCACCTGCTCATAGCTTTTCCTTTTGCAAAACTCATTTTTCGGTAATTTCGCACTATTCGCGAGGCACGGCGTCGTGCGAAATCGATCGTGTAAGCCGCGAACTCGTGCGAGTTACCCCAAGGTTTACGGGCGCCGCCATTTTGTTTGCGTGACGTATTTCCGTTTCCGCCCGCTATGTGTAATCTCGCGCGATGAGCGCCTTGCGAATACAAGTTCGCACGAGTTCGCGAGAGAAATCGCGTGTGAACTTACTTACGCTCACGTGATCGGCCGCCATCTTGTTTTTCATTCATTCCTATGTGTCTGGGCATGGTGTTTCTATCCTCTGTATATCTCTGCCATCCTTTGCTTATTTTATTTTGTTTTTGATCTATTAAACTTTTTTTCTATCCCTCTTGTTTTCTAGGTCTATATTTTTGTGTTTTAGGCTACTTTTGTTTACTTTTCAAGTACTTTTTAAACTTTTATTTCCTTTTTCTCTACTCCTATTCTTTTTCATTTTATCTCCTTACCTGCCCAGAACATGGTGAAGACAGCTGTCAAGCTGCCCAAGCCGGGCACCGCAGCCCGTGCCCGGCTCCCGTGTGGCCGCTTGAGGGCGGAAATGGTGGTGCCCAGGGAGATCTTCAGCCCTGAGGAGGTGGGCACACTCGGTTATTTTGTGCTGTGCCGTCTCCCGAGGACCATCGCAGCAGGCGGCAGGATTGCTGCCGGTTATACCAACAGCCAGGAGCGTCGGAAGCGGTGGGGGCAGGTGTGCCGGGCCCTTTTTAAGATCACGGGGGTCCAGCGCACCTATAATCAGGTGACCCACCGCTGGACCGATATTCTGGAGCGGGAGCACGACCTGCTCGATCTGCTGGGAGTGGAGGTCCCCAGGCTTGGTGAGTAGTAGTAGCAATTTTTTCATCACTCACTACTCTGTTTTTTCTCCTGCTCTGTGTGTTAATATTGCAAATGTTTGCTTTAACTTTTTTACAAAGAGCAATAATGCTGCTGATTACATTGATAGGAGAGCTAAATTAATATTTCAAAATCTTCTGTGCATTTCAGGTGCACTGCTCTCTTTCTTTGTGGCGGTGCCACTGCTTATTTGTTTTCTATTTTGTGTTCATTTAATTGGGCTGAGTAATGTATGAGTGTACTTTACAGAACTGCGTAATGCTAGACACAAAGGGGCAGATTTACAAGCCCCTTGCGCCACGTTTACGCTGCCTTACCTGACGCACAGCGACGTAAACCTGGCGCATCCCTGCGAGTCATGTACAACGTGATGCTTCTAAGGAGATGCGCCACGTTAAGACCTGGGCCTGCGCCACAATGGGTGCGTTCCCACGCAGGGGGAGGTGGGGGGTGGCGGTCAGGCAGATGTGCGCCTCGCAAAAGTGCCTGCGTGAAATCTACAAGATTTAACGCAGGCACTTCCGCGACGCTGCTACGTCAATTCTTTATGCCTGCTTGCTTGAAGCAGGCGTAAGGACTGATGCGGTATGTTGAGTATTGGGCATCCCTGAGCATTGCTATAGTTGCATCGCGCCTGCGACGCGACTCTAGAGATGCGCCCCTCTTTCGTCACGAGATGCATCACGCATCTGCCTACCCTTGCGCCAGGGTTTGCCGCATTGTAATTGCGGCGCATCTGCCGTGACGCAAGGTTAGTTTTGAGTTACGCATTTTGTTCTGGTGCACCTCTGGAGGTGTGCAGCCCAGAACTCGTAAGTATGCCCCTAAGTGTCAGATTAGCAATTACCTGTGCATCCCTGCAAAGTGTGAGGCACGCCAGCACCACCCATGGTGCGCCGTATTTTCAATGCGGCACGCCATGGTGCCAAAACGTCACCGAAGCGTTACGCATCGGTGCCGTAAAGGCGGCTCATTGATGGTGTCGTAGTTGGCCCGTTTTGATTAGCGATTAGCCGAATCTACACGTTGTCCTCCTTTAACTTGGCTATATACGACATACGCCATTTTGAATGTTGCAGCGGTCATCTTAGACCATGAGCAGCCTCGTGGCCGACGTGCCCTTTAGTCCTTTGTCCGTTCCATTGACCACTCTCATCTGCCCAGCAACAGGCTATTTTTAGTACTGGTCAAGCCACACATGCGCAGTTCTCACTGACCCGTAAACCTTCAGGAATGTGCCGCTAACTGACCAGCGGGTTTGAAACTCTCCAATGAGCTGGCAGTATTCCAAAACATGACCATATATGTCTCTAAAACTGTGTCTTAACTTGTGCCGCCTAAACTTTTATTGCCCCAAAATTGTATATAAACGGGATCACACCGGTGTTCGGTGTGATACCTCTTGCATTACCGAAGGGTGCTGTTTGAGTGTACCACCACCCCATGGGGTCTTAATAAACTTGTTCTTTGCCTTTTACAGTTTCCGTGCCAACAGTTCTTGTGTGTAAGTGGGTAATCTCTGGAGCGTGTAGGCCTTGGGAACCCCGAAATACTTCAATTGGCGACCACGAAGGGACTCATCGGCGACTCGGATGCCCGAAGGAGAGGTCGTGACGAAGGCTTGGAAATCCGCCATGGGCGCGCGCTGCCACGAGTGACCCGAGTCTTGGCTGCCACGGTGTTTTTTCCTTTCCTTCCGATCTGACCTTCCAGGTGGCGCCGGTCTCCGACTGAGTCTTCGAAGTGTCTGCATCGCTGAGAAAGTGCCGTTTGGCTGATTTGGCTTACAAGACCTTGGCAGTTGGAACCTGGACCTTTGGGAATTTTGGTAAGCTTTGTGGTCGGTAAGGTAGTCTTTGGACGCTTACCGAAGTTCTATGACTTGTGTTCGGTAAGGTAGTCTTCGGACGCTTACTGAAAAATCTGCGCTTTGTGATCGGTGAGGACGCTTGCCGAATTCTATGAACTTTGATTTGAGTTAGCTAACATTGTGAATTTGTGATCTTTGAACTTATATGTGTAGTGCACTTCACATAGGCAGGCATGTAGAGATGTTTCTCTAACTTTGTTTTTTTCCTTTGAGCGGCACGATCGTGTGGAGAACTGTAAGTGCCATTTTGTCCGGTGTCACGCCTTCGTGATACTTTTTGAACATGCCTGTTTTTAGCACACTTCGGGGAATGTGTTGTTTTGGAGAAGGTACCTCAATTAGGTTAGCGGAATCACAGCCGGCTCCCCCAGAGGGAACACCAAATAGGGACATGTATATCAAATTCGGCCTTCCACCTATTATGTACAGTAAATTATGGCATAAGTACACTAAGGCCGATCCCGAATTGCAATGGCCCCTACACGGGTCATACGATTTGAGTAAAATCCAATTTGTAGAGCAATGTATGTTTCAACGCAGGTCTAGACAAAACATGTTTGATTGCGTGCGAATGTGGGAGAAAGCGGCGCGTGAGCGAATGAAGCGTGAGGTTGCCTTGGCGGACAAAGAGCAGCGCAAGGCTGCTCGGGATAAGGCTTTACAGCTTGAGGAAAAGGAGACTCAGGAGAAGAAAGAAAGGGAGGAACGGGAACGTAATTTGCAAACTACTGGTCAGTTTCCTATTCGCCGACCACTTTATCCTGTCCTTAATAATGAAGTTGATGATTTTTCTTTGTTAGATCGGTCACCGCCTCCGTATGTTACGCCGACGGCTCCAGCTGTGGATTCTGATGATGACGGACGGGATAAGTCGGGCAAGAAGGGTGTATCGGCTCTCAGGTTTACTGCGGAGAGGTCCGCTCATTTACGTAGTTGGGCTCGCAAAGTGAATAAGCATAGTGTCACTCAGGATCAATTGATATCAGAGAAAACAGGGTGGACGGATCTTGAAGTGATGTATTTTCTGTCTTCTTTGGCTGATGAGGTTGTAGGCGCATATCGAGATCTTTCTGATACGTTAGAACCAAAAGTGTTGTCAGTGTACCGTGAAAATTTAGCTAAAGGCGATTTTGATCTTTCAGATGTTGACGACCTATTCAAGCAATTGATCAAGCTGCGGGATGAGACAACCCACTTACGACAGGAACGAAAACAGAGGCAGAAGGAGTCCGAGCCGGACAATAGTGGGCTGACTAAGGAGTGTTCTCTCCGTGGTTCAGATAAGAGTTCTGCGTTGCATGTTATGCCTATGCGTGAAGCTGCGCCTTTGTATGTTCCACCAAAAGGGGAAGGTACGGATGATGATAAGTTGTCGAAGGATGCGAAAGGGTATTTTGTGTACAATTGGGTATATACGCCATGGAATAGGGCAGATGTGATGGCCTTGAAAAATTCTTTACCTGATCTTCGGAAGAATCCGGCGGCATTTTATGAAGGGGTGGAGGGGGCTATATCGTCTTGTGCAGTAGCGGTCGGCAGTAGGTGTTTCTATAGGGCGGTGACGTGGCCAGGAGGAGGGGCAGGGTGGGGGGAAATAATGTATGGATTATGGAGTTTTACAGGTAAGTAAACATTTAAATACATAAAACGAATTTCGTTGCGCGCACTGCATCACATTTGGTGATGCAGTGTGCGCAACGAAATTCGTTTTATGTATTTAAATGTTTACTTACCTGTAAAACTCCGTAATCCATACATTATTTCCCCCCACCCTGCCCCTCCTCCTGCCCACGTCACCGCCCTATAGAAACACCTACTGCCGACCGCTACTGGTCTTGTGTGATGACTCTTGTAGATATAGATTTGTTTTTTGGGCTAATTTTACCACCTGATATGTGGAGGCAAATTCGTAAAACTAATGATGAAACGATCTTGGGGGGGACCTGGAAAGAAATAAATGCTGCAGATTTAGATAGGGAACCAGCATGTAAGCCTTGTCCGCTAATCTTAGATCTTCCGGCAGCTATTTTGCATAAATTGAAAACGCTTGTTCCAGCCAAAAAGATTGATTGGACCATGTTAACGTCGTGCAAGCAGAAACCCGATGAAACGGTCTCTGATTTCTTTACACGCTTCGAGGAGGCATTTCATGATTACAGTGGTCAATCTTTAATAGACGATACGGGTCGGCATCTGTTTGTAGATAAGTATGTAGCTAATCTCCTACCAGAGATTGCTAGGCGATTGAAATTGAGTGAAAGTTCCTGGGCCACGGCGACCCCTGCATCCTTGTTAACTATGGCTCAGTATTATGAGCGGCAGGAGGTGGAAGCTAAAGAAAGTGTAGAGAAAAAGACGAAGGAATTGAAAACGAAGGTGATGTTGGCGCAGGTTCGGGGAACACAGGGTAGAGGGAATGATAGAGGTAGACGCGGTGGGGGAAATGCATCGTATGGTCGTACGGACATTGCGGAGGATCAGTGTGCTTATTGTAAGGAGTTTGGGCATTGGGCCGAAGATTGTCCGGTACTTCGCGAACAGCGTAGTCAGCGTGGTCGAGGTAGTGGAAGGTCAAGAGGAGGTTATACTGGAACGAGAGGTGGCGGAGGTGATCGTAGACAGGTTGAGGAGAGGGGCCGTGGCCAGGACGAACGAAATACGTTTGATAGACGGAATCAATATCAGATTTCGGAAGGAGAAAATGTGGAACATCAGGATTACGTGCATGCATAGGATTGCGTAGGATGGGGTAAGGAATCAGTTGAAGTGCCGGTAGATCAGCAAGGTCCGTATGTAACAGCGGGTATTTTGGGTTCTACTGATCAATTTCTAGTCGACACCGGAGCTACTCGTAGCGCTCTGTCGAAAAACTTGGTTCCGAGGGCTCCCCTGTCTGGCGAAATGATTACGTGTGTAGGGTTTGATGGCACACCCTCCCCCAGCCCATTGTCCAAGCCCCTTGCACTATGCATTGACAAATACTTTAGTTTTGGCCAATTTTTGTTATCACCTCATACCCCAGACAATATCCTGGGTATTGATTTGCTTAAATATTTCCGAGCAACAATACGCTGCGCCCCAGAGGGAGTGCGGGTTATCTTGAACGACAACTACCCTGACCCTGATGATTGCATTGAACCCGACAGATTTTATGCCATTTTAGATATCCCTGCTTTGGCCTCTCTGCCGCACACGCTGTGGGCGACCTCAGATACGGATGTGGGAGAGATGTGCATTCCACCAATACACATTACTGTTAAGGAAGGGGCCCCTCTACCACGAGTGCCACAGTATAAGATCTCGAAGGAAGGTGAAATTGCACTGACACATATTGTTCAGGATTTGATTTCTGCGGGGGTGGTGGAGGAGGTCCCTTATAATGTCTGTAACAGCCCTATTCTACCGATTCTTAAGAGAGACTCAGATGGCAAGATCTATCGATTTATTATTGATTTGCGTGAAATAAATAAAATTGTCATTCCCCAATACCCAGTGGTGTCTGATATCACGACTTTGCTTACTTTGGTTCCACCGACAGCCACCACTTTTAGCGTTATTGACCTAAAGAATGCGTTCTTTTCTATCCCTGTTCATCCAGATAGCAGATATCTGTTTGGTTTTACGCTCAATAATAAATCGTATAGATTTTGTCGTGTTCCCCAAGGATATACTGAAAGCCCTAGCATCTACAGCCAGGCTTTGAAACGTCAACTAGATGCCTTTAAATTGCAGTCTGGCGTGGCGCTCATCCAGTACGTGGATGACCTTCTGCTCGCCGCCGACTCCCATGCACAATGTGAACAGAGTACGCTTGCATTGCTTTCCTTTTTGGCACAAAACAATCACAAGGTTTCCAAGAAAAAGCTTCAATACTGTAGACCCCAGGTGACCTACCTCGGTCATCTGTTGTCTAAGGAGGGGCGGGCATTAACATCTGATCGAATTCAAGCAATTTTAGACACACCAGTCCCCCGCACGCAGAGAGATGTGCGTGCTTTCATAGGGTTGACGTCCTTTTGCAGGCAGTGGATCATGGGTTTTTCGCATATCATAAAACCCTTACTAGCATTACTGTCCAAAGCCACACCGATGCCTCTTGAGTGGACAGATGAATGTCAGAGAGCTTTTGAACAGTTGAGGCAGGCTCTCTGTTCCGCACCCGTGTTGGGAACACCAGACTACACGAAACTTTTCACATTATACGTACACGAAAATGATGGGTGTGCGTTGTCAGTGTTAGTGCAGTTACACGGGGATAAGCAGAGACCATGTGCATACTTCTCTGCCATTTTGGATCCTGTAGCACGAGGGCTGCCAGGGTGTTTTCGAGCGGTAGCGGCAACAGCAGTAGCCATACGACAGAGTGAGGGCATAGTGTTATCACACAAATTGTTGGTGTTAGTTCCTCATGCAGTAGACGCCCTGTTAAACCAAACAAAGACCCAATACCTCACGAGTGCACGACTTACAGGATACGAGCTGACACTCTTAGCACCACACATAACATTGAAAAGATGCGCTACTTTGAACCCCGCGACTTTATTGCCCTATCCGGCCGAGGAGGGTCAGGAAGAAAAACATCATGACTGTGTTTTCCTGACTGAGGAACAGACAAAGGGTCGTGTTGACTTACAGGATGTGCCACTTCCTGACGTGGATGGGGAATTGTGGGTTGATGGATCGTGTTTAAGGCTGCCAGATGGTACGACTTCAGCAGCATATGCGATCACGACTCTTAAGACGGTGGTAGAAACAGCTAGAATACCACAAAAATCGGCTCAGGCAGCGGAGCTGATAGCTTTAACAAGAGCCTGCGAATTGAGTGCTGGCCTATGTGTGAACATATACACGGACAGCCGGTATGCCTTTGGAGTGGCCCATGACTTCGGGCTCCTCTGGAGGGAACGTGGGTTTCTGACGTCACACGGGGAGCACATTATGCACGGAGAGTTAGTGCGTGATCTCCTAAACGCGTTGCTTTGCCCTAAGAAAGTAGCGATAGTGAAGTGCAGTGCCCATAAAAAGATCACGGATAAAGTGGGTCAAGGAAATGCCTTTGCAGACAGTATAGCAAGGCAGACGGCTATGTCCCGAACTAGCTCCCCTATGTATGTGGTACAATCACAGGCTGAGAGATGGAGTGATGCTAGAGCAGAGATACGGGATATTCAAAAATCAGCTACAGAATCTGAACTTGCGGCTTGGGCAACAGATGGGGTGTTAGATGACGAAGGTTGTTGGAGAAGCAAAGATATGGAGAAGTGGAAATTGCCTGCGGCTTACTTACAGGCGATGGTCCAGATGACTCATGGACTGGCCCATGTCGGGGCTCTTGCAATCACTCGGCTTTTAACACGAGTTTGGGAGCATCCCGAGATTGCGAACACTGCAAAGAGAGTAGTGCAGACCTGCCTGGTATGCTTGCAACACAATCCTGGAAAGGGGGCCTATACTCCGAAAGGAGGGTTCGTTCCACCTTCTGCACCGTTTGAAGTGCTTCAAATGGATTACATCCAACTCGAGCGCTGCAATAACCTGAAGTATGTTTTAGTGGTGGTGTGTGCTTTTAGCAAATGGGTTGAGGCCTACCCCACGAAAGACAATACGGCTTTAACAACAGCTAAGGTGTTGCTTAAGGAATTCTTTCCTCGCTTTGGAGTTTGCAAATTTTTGTGGAGCGATAATGGACCCCATTTTGTTGGAAAGATTGTGGAATATGTGCTGAAGGGGTTAGGGATTCAGCAAAAGTTCCACGCTGTATTCCACCCTCAGTCAGCAGGTTTGGTCGAGCGGTACAATGCCACGTTGAAGCTTAAGCTGGCCAAAATTGTGGCGTCTACATCGTTGAAGTGGCCAGATGCGTTGCCGTTAGCACTACTATCTCTCAGATCAGTACCCCACTCACGAACCGGCCTTACGCCCTATGAGGTGGTGCTTGGCCGCCCTATGAATATCTGGGGGGTGCCCAAGCCGCGATTAATACATGATGTGCCTTGTGTTATGATGAATGATTATTTGGCACGATTAACAAATGATTTGCTCTCCATTCATCAACAGGTTCGAGAAGCGCTCCCTGACAACTCTACTGGAGAGGGCCACGATCTTCGTCCTGGGGATCATGTAATGATCCGCTCGTTTGAAAGAGCAAGCAGTTTGGAGCCCAGGTGGAAGGGCCCCGAGCAGGTCCTCCTGGCAACCCGCACCGCAGTACGAGTGACCAACAGGAAGCGGTGGGTGCATTCGACACATTGTCGCCGAGTCTCTCCGGATCTGGTGACTCCTGCTGTGCTGACTGATTACAAGGAGATCTTGGAGAAGGAAAAGAGCCCAGCTGTGACGTCGGCCGAAGTGGAGGGAGCCTTCCCGGACCAATCTGCTACCGGAAGAGAGCGCTACAATCTACGACCGCGATAAGAAGATTTTTGTTCCTTTTTTAGACTGGTTGGTTACCGCTCCAGGTTTGTGAAACGGAAACCGGGAATCCCAAGGGGGGGGGATCAGTTCTGCCAGAGTATAGACACCCGTCTTGGCCCGGAGAAGAAAACAACGGCTACCTCGGAGTTCAGCACCGCATTTTTTTTTTTTTGGTATACACGCATGTGTATCTGAGACAATTTGTGAAAGCCCTGTGAACAATTTGTGCAACTTGAGACTTTGTATAAACTTTCTTGAACAATGGCACCAACGGCATCTCGTGATAAGAAAATATTGGGTGCCTTTCTCTTTGTCTTGACCATTGTGGTGATTGCCGTTATAGCCTGGGTAGTCGAACTTGTGGTGCCTGTACGTGAACATTTGCTGCCGACTACCCCGGCACCGTCTGAACACTTTCATTTTACATTGCCATTCCATGAAGAGCGCCATCGCCAAACGTATTTAAATAACAGCTTCATTCAGATTCTTCATCACACGCATAATATGACTAATACCTCTAATTGCTGGGTGTGTGGAATGTTGCCTGGGCACCAGAAGAGAGGGGGCACCCCACTTATTCCACTCCCGTTTTCGCACAATGGGTCATGCAATGCCTGGTACACCCTCCTCTTTACTTTGAGATGGCCAACAAAAGGGGGGGTGCTTTTCCGTCTGAATAAAGTATGTTCCCATGATAAGGATGGGTTTCCCCGGGCTGAGGGTACACGTTTTGAATGGGAAGAGTACAGGCCTGATAATGTATCTGCTCCACGAATATATAGCAATCAGCGAAATGTGAATGTATCTAGTGCTCATGTCATAAATGTCATTGCCACAAAAGCCGATTTATGCATCAGAAACAAGGGCACGATTGCAGTGGGGAAAAGCGAATGTAATATTACTCTCACGTTTGATAGCCCGAATGGCATTTCATTTGTTGCATCTCGAAACACCTACTTCATCTGTGGAACGAAGGGGTACCATCAGCTTCCAGTAGGGTGGTTGGGCACGTGCTATGTATCGTTTGTGCTACCTCCTGTGTTTATTGCCCCTCCAATGTATCACAACGACTACACTCTGTACCACGATTTTGTTTTGAACAGAGTTAAACGAACTGTTGCCCTAGAGGACATTGATCAAACAGACACTGCATTACAACAGTATGTGGATTTTAATCTGGGACTATTCTCCTTTGTGGGGGCTGCATTGAACAGCCGGAAAATAAGACGACTGACACGCGTTGTTGAGGCTGTTGCGAATGACACTGCCGTTGCCCTGGGGAATATTACTGAGGAACTACAGATTTCCAGAATTGTCACCCTCCAAAACAGGATGGTTTTGGACGTTGTTTTGGCTGATCGTGGGGGGGCATGTAGAATTATCGGAAGCAGCTGTTGTGTTTACGTTCCTGACAATTCTCCATCTGTGTATGATGCCATTTCCAAGCTGCATAAAATAGCTGCCGAAATACACCCGGACAATGGAACTTGGACACTGTCAGGATGGTTCTGGTCCATGATTGCAACTTGGGGCTGGAAACTATTGACAATTCTCTGTATACTTGTGGGAGCAATGTTCTTCATATGCTTGTGTATCCAATGTGGCCCTGCCTTATGTTCAATGTGTTTATCAGCTTGCTTACCATCGAGGCGAGCTCTTGCCCATGACAAAATAATGCTATGCAAAGAGGTGAGACAAATTATGTTAATAGACATCGAGGACGAACATCCAGACTATGTTCATTATGAGGTAGATTCAGCTAAACGCTAAAAGGGTCGTCTGTCGTAGTTGGCCCGTTTTGATTAGCGATTAGCCGAATCTACACGTTGTCCTCCTTTAACTTGGCTATATACGACATACGCCATTTTGAATGTTGCAGCGGTCATCTTAGACCATGAGCAGCCTCGTGGCCGACGTGCCCTTTAGTCCTTTGTCCGTTCCATTGACCACTCTCATCTGCCCAGCAACAGGCTATTTTTAGTACTGGTCAAGCCACACATGCGCAGTTCTCACTGACCCGTAAACCTTCAGGAATGTGCCGCTAACTGACCAGCGGGTTTGAAACTCTCCAATGAGCTGGCAGTATTCCAAAACATGACCATATATGTCTCTAAAACTGTGTCTTAACTTGTGCCGCCTAAACTTTTATTGCCCCAAAATTGTATATAAACGGGATCACACCGGTGTTCGGTGTGATACCTCTTGCATTACCGAAGGGTGCTGTTTGAGTGTACCACCACCCCATGGGGTCTTAATAAACTTGTTCTTTGCCTTTTACAGTTTCCGTGCCAACAGTTCTTGTGTGTAAGTGGGTAATCTCTGGAGCGTGTAGGCCTTGGGAACCCCGAAATACTTCAATGGAGTTGCGTTGCAACGATGGCGCAGCTCCAGCAATGCTGCGTCAAGCCGTAAGCCTGCTTCATGCAGGCGCAGGGTTTCAGTGACGCATCATTGTCCTAAATGACTGAGTAGAGGCTCAGGTGCAGTCCTTCCTTTGTAGCCCTCTTTTTGGCTAAAATAGTTGGTTCTTGTTCTTTCTAAATGTTTGATTTGGTTGACAAGGACATCGACAAGCAGCAATCATCAATTTTTTCTGTTCTTTCTTTCATGTTGTACGTCAGGTCCGCCCAGGGGCAAGCGGACAGAAACAGCGGATGCAGTGGCTCCAAAGGAGGAGGATGATGCAGGCCAGGGCGGCGAGTGCTCCTTTGCTGGCCCCAGTAAGTTTTCATTTAAATATAGAGGACCTATTGTTGTCCAAGCGTTCCTAATTTAAATTTTTCGAAACAGTGTTTAGATAGGAGCAAAATCAATAATACTACTGTTGCAGGGACAATTCTCCACAAACCGAACTATGGACACCAAAGACCAGAGTAATAATATTTCAGAGTGGCGTGTTTGGCACACTGTATACTATAGTATAAACTTGGTAGTGTCAGCGGCACGGACTCCTCCTTGCAAAAATTACAAAACCTTTCGCTCAGTCACTCTAGCTTGGAGGACCAAAAACCACAGAGTCAATTCAGGTTTAAAAGCTTTATTAAAAAAAGTAAAAGTAAACACATATAATAAAATAAAGTTAGCTGGAAAAGGAAAAGTGCTTGGTGCTGAGTTGATGAGTAATGGAACACATGTCTTGTGGTCGAGCCGAGCTTTCACCTGGTTTAGTTGATGTTGCTCTTGTCCGTAGAAGTCCAGCGTCTGTCTGTTCAGAGAAAAAAGATGTGTGTTAAAATTAAGCAAGCATTCATCAATTGTGACAAAAAAGTGCAGCAAGACAACAGCCTTCCCTGGAAGGAGGGACATTTTTACTTTAGACTAGAGTAGACAGTCAATTATTTTTTCTGTTGTTTTCAAATTTCTTCATTCCTAGACCAAATACTAGTGAGTGGTGTAATCTAACAGTCTTAAATATATTTTTTAGGTGGAACAGCTGGTGGCGGGGCCAGCTCGGACGTGATCGTCATCGACTCGGAGTCTGAGGACGACTCTGGGGAGGATGCGGCGCAAGTGGACAATCAGACTGTGAGGAAGCAGGCAGCGGTGGTGTGGAGTACAGGTAAGCTGGATCATGGTACTATCTGACTCTTAGATAGCATATGATGTGTATCCAGTGCTGGACCAGTGACAAATTACAATATGGTAATTACAGCAGGCTGGGACCGACAGACAGATAGAGGCAGAGAGAGAGGAAGACAGAAGGAGAGAGAGAGGGAGGGAGCCAGAGGGAGGGTGAGGGAGGGAGACAGAGAGAGAGACAGCGAGGTAGAGGGAGACACAGGGAGACAGAAAGAGGGAGACAGAGAGAGAGATAGAGACATATCGCCTGGGCCTGGTGCAGATGATACGGTTGCTGGTGTGGTTAACGGCTCAGAGGAAAAGTCACTCACTTCTGCCAGATCTCTTTCATATGAAAGAGCACCAAACCAAGGATACAAGTGAGTTGTGGGAAGGGAAATGGTGATTCAAGCGCCCCCCCTTGCCCCTCCATGCGGACGCCCATGATACTGGCCTCAATAGTTTTGTACTGCGCTGGCTAGTTGCTAGTTGTACTGTGACACAACTTCCTGCTGAATCATTTTGTGTTAATCATATTCTTAAAGAGCATTCGTTACAGATTATGTTTTTCTTTCTTCTTATAGTTGGTAATACTAAAACATCAAAACCGAGCAGGAGTATGCGGGCTGTACTTGCCCGGCAACGGAGGCTGGATGCCACTGTTGCGCAATATCGCCGGCTGGTGGAAATGGAGGGGGACGACACGCACTCCAGTGTAACATCTTCTGCATCCTCCTCCGTGACCCCACGTTCTGCCGGTAAGCGCAGTGCTCCAGCCAACCGGAGCCGTGCTGGAAGACGCCACCGCCGAGCAGTAAAGGCTGCACCTCCTCACAGTACTGTAAAGGCTCGCTTGCGCCTTGCACTCCGCAGAGTGTCCAACCTAGAGGCGGAGGTCCAGAGATGGAAGGAGTATCATAATCTGGTGGAGGGCCTCCGTTTAGATCAAGCCATCATCCATGAGAAGTTTGATGCCCTGGAGGCCAAATTCAACAACCTGCATCCGTAGAGTGTCCCTTGCCCCTTTTTAGAGACTTTTGGGGGGTGGGAATTGGGAGTTGGGGTTTTTGGGGACTTTTGATGGACTATTTATTTGTTGGGGTTAGGGAGGGTCTTGCGGGAGTTTATTTTGTTAGGGATATAAAAATATACTTTTTCAAACTTTATCTGAGCATAGCTGTTTTTTACTACTTTTGAGCCTGGTGGGTGGTGGTTTTGCAGTAAGTTTGTTTTACGGAACACTGTCATCGTGTTGATTCACGTGTAATTGGCCAAATGTTTTCCAAAGTAAATGCCTGTCACAGAGTTTCCTAAATCAAGAGTCCTAGGAGTTTACTAGTAGTACCACTGTCACTCTCTCGCCTCTCCTCCTAATACTCCATTATACTACCTCCCATCCAAAAGCTTATCTTACCTGTAATTTGTGTTTGAGGGCTGTCTCCACCTGGAATTCACAGTGTCCTAAAGCGTTCTGCCGCAGGGTCCCAACTGGAGTTTCCCGGCGTGGATTTTCTGCAAAGCAAAAGCAACCTGTAATTGGCCAAATGTTTTCCAAAGTTAAATGCCTGTCACAGAGTTTCCTAAATCAAGAGTCCTAGGAGTTTACTAGTAGTACCACTGTCACTCTCTCGCCTCTCCTCCTAATACTGCATTTTACTACCTCCCATCCAAACGCTTATCTTACCTGTAATTTGTGTTTGTTGAGGGCTGTCTCCACCTGGAATTCACAGTGTCCTAAAGCGTTCTGCAGCAGGGCCCACACTGGAGTTTCCCGGCGTGGATTTTCTGCAAAGCAAAAGCAACCTGTAATTGGCCAAATGTTTTCCAAAGTTAAATGCCTGTCACAGAGTTTCCTAAATCAAGAGTCCTAGGAGTTTACTAGTAGTACCACTGTCACTCTCTCGCCTCTCCTCCTAATACTCCATTATACTACCTCCCATCCAAACGCTTATCTTACCTGTAATTTGTGTTTGAGGGCTGTCTCCACCTGGAATTCACAGTGTCCTAAAGCGTTCTGCCGCAGGGTCCCAACTGGAGTTTCCCGGCGTGGATTTTCTGCAAAGCAAAAGCAACCTGTAATTGGCCAAATGTTTTCCAAAGTTAAATGCCTGTCACAGAGTTTCCTAAATCAAGAGTCCTAGGAGTTTACTAGTAGTACCACTGTCACTCTCTCGCCTCTCCTCCTAATACTGCATTTTACTACCTCCCATCCAAACGCTTATCTTACCTGTAATTTGTGTTTGTTGAGGGCTGTCTCCACCTGGAATTCACAGTGTCCTAAAGCGTTCTGCAGCAGGGCCCCAACTGGAGTTTCCCGGCGTGGATTTTCTGCAAAACAAAAGCAACCTGTAATTGGCAAAATGTTTTCCAAAGTTAAATGCCTGTCACAGAGTTTCCTAAATCAAGAGTCCTAGGAGTTTACTAGTAGTACCACTGTCACTCTCTCGCCTCTCCTCCTAATACTCCATATACTACCTCCCATCCAAACGCTTATCTTACCTGTAATTTGTGTTTGAGGGCTGTCTCCACCTGGAATTCACAGTGTCTTAAAGCGTTCTGCCGCAGGGTCCCAACTGGAGTTTCCCGGCGTGGATTTTCTGCAAAGCAAAAGCAACCTGTAATTGGCCAAATGTTTTCCAAAGTTAAATGCCTGTCACAGAGTTTCCTAAATCAAGAGTCCTAGGAGTTTACTAGTAGTACCACTGTCACTCTCTCGCCTCTCCTCCTAATACTGCATTTTACTACCTCCCATCCAAACGCTTATCTTACCTGTAATTTGTGTTTCTTGAGGGCTGTCTCCACCTGGAATTCACAGTGTCCTAAAGCGTTCTGCAGCAGGGCCCCAACTGGAGTTTCCCGGCGTGGATTTTCTGCAAAACAAAAGCAACCTGTAATTGGCCAAATGTTTTCCAAAGTTAAATGCCTGTCACAGAGTTTCCTAAATCAAGAGTCCTAGGAGTTTACTAGTAGTACCACTGTCACTCTCTCGCCTCTCCTCCTAATACTGCATTTTACTACCTCCCATCCAAATGCTTATCTTACCTGTAATTTGTGTTTGTTGAGGGCTGTCTCCACCTGGAATTCACAGTGTCCTAAAGCGTTCTGCAGCAGGGCCCCAACTGGAGTTTGCCGGCGTGGATTTTCTGCAAAGCAAAAGCAATCAACATTCGAAATGTGCCAGCGGGGCTCACAGACCCCAAAACCCTAGAAGCCCCACAGACAGCACCCCTAAGACAGGCAAGTGAGCAATAACGCCTAAACGTTTTCACCTCCCATTTCCTCCTAACCAATTTCATCCCTTAATAGACCTTGCCAGCAATGGCCCAGCCAAGACCCATAAACCAAAGCGCAAACAAGTTTGACACCCCCCAAACAGCCAAAAAGCAAATCCGGGAAAAAAGCCACACTTAGAAAAATGTATTTAAATGAGGACTCACTACTTCCAGTACCTCTTTAGGGGACTCGTCAACGTAAGTTTCTTCATTGTGCGGAATCCAGGCATCAGCATTACGGGAAATGGATAGGGTGAGTCTGGAGGAGGAGGATAGACGACCAGGACTGAGTTCTTGGCAACTAACTTGTGAACCTGATGAATGCTGCGGCATCAAAATCAAGACAGTTCTGCTGATGGGCTTGTTCTTTGATTGGGTGATTACAGTTTTGTTGTGAATGGGATCAAGCACTTGGTAAACAAAGAAAGACAGACACACAGGAATAAAAGTGAATAAGGAGTCGGACTAAAAATAAAGTTAATGAATCATTGACTCATTTTCAGAACTCGGTGTCAGGGAAAATGAACTCGTCCTCATATGCTGCAAATTCACTCGGTAGTACTTGTGGTAACTGAGGAGAACTTTCCTCAGGTAGGTCGGTGTCCTCTTCTTCCTGCGTGCATTCTCGTACTTTGTAATCTGGTGGTATGAAGTGCTGGTTCATCTTTATCATGGTGAGCCGCTCCACATTTGCGGGCAAGAGGCGGGACCTTTTGGAAGTCACAATGCCACCAGCAGAACTAAAAACACGTTCTGAAGACACACTTGCGAGTGGGCAAGACAAGTAATTGATAGCCAGGTTGGTGAGCTCTCGCCATATGTTTCTTTTCCCATGCCAATACGCCAATGGGTCCTCAGTAATATTGACCGCTGTTGAGTCATCCAGGTAGGCCTGCACCATTGAAACAATGTTCTCCCGCATTCCTGCACTTTGCACTTCTGTGTCCTTTCTGGGACAAGCAAACCCTAGCTGACTTAGCCAATCCTCTTCAGACATATCGCCTGTGCCTGGTGCAGATGATACGGTTGCTGGTGTGGTTAACGGCTCAGAGGAAAAGACACTCACTTCTGCCACAGGCACAGAAGTGCTTTTATCCGACGCCTGTTGGCCTGCTGATTCACTAGTACTGTCTTCTCCTACAGTTTCCTTCCTCTCTCTTTCAAAACGAATGGCTGACCGAGCTAGCCAACCTTTGTACTCTGTAACATCTGAAGTTTCAAAAGGAATTATTACTTTTCCTAACAATGGCTTTCTGTAACGTGGATCCAGAATAGTAGCACAAATGTAGTGCTGTTGTTTCTTGATATTTACAAGCCGTTTATTGCTAACTAGGCGTTGTAATAATCTCTGCGCCAACTCATATGCTTCATTCTTTCCCGCATCCTTTAATTCTGAAGACACCACCTTGACTTGGTGCTCGAGCTTCAGCAACAATGGGATAGCTTTGCTCAAAGAACAGTCCTCCCTGCTGACTTCACGCGTGAAGACCTCAAAAGGACGAAGCATGTCTGTCAGGCTTTTAACTAGCTGCCATTGCTCCATAGCTAGCATCATTTCTGTCGTATCACCACCCAGGTTGTAGAAATACTCATTGACTACTGGAAACAGCTCATGCAGACGCTCAAGCATGTAGAAGGTTGAGTTCCAACGTATTGCCACCTCCTGGATAAGTGCTTTCACTGGCATTCTACGTACATTTTGCTGGCGCCTCAGCTCCTTCCGGGCCTTAAAAGAATGGTTGAAATGTGTGCATATTCTTCTGCAGATGGTCAGTATTTTGTCGACTGCAGGTTCTTTTTTCAAGAACTTTTGCACGACAAGGTTCATACAGTGCGCCAAACACGGCACTCTGAAATAGTCACCGTCCGCCATGGCCTTAACTACATTGCTGCCATTATCAGTAGAAACATAACCAACCTTGCAATTTCTTTTGGGCAGCCATTGCAAGACCTTTTTGTTAAAGTCATGCAAAATGTTGTCTGCAGTATGAGTTTTCTCCATGCCAAACATGGCTAATGTTGCATGTTTACGAGCACCCTTAAAAATGTCGACCAAGTCACCACCTGCATTTATCCGTTTTGCAACCCCTGAAAAAGAGACCCAGTGTGCAGTGATGCACATGTAATCAAGGGCTTGGCAACTGGTCCACATGTCTGTTGTCAGGTGTATAGTGTGAACAGCACTCTTCTGAAAAGCTGCCCCAACCAACTCAAGCACCTCTTTATGTAGTGCTGGAACAGCAACCCTGGCAAAATAGAACCGGCTAGGAACCTTCCATTTAGGGGCCAGTGTTGCCACGAGTTCAAGAAAACCCACACCTTCGACAAACGAAAAAGGGAGAAGGTCCACCGCTAGCATTTTAGCCAGCTTAGTGTTATACAGGCGCACAATTGGGTGGTTGCGTTGAAATGGCCCATCTGAGAAGAACATGTCTGTAATGCTGCGCTGGACAAGTTTAATGGATGATGCTGATGCCTTCTTCGACCCACTTCTGCTCAGTGTTGACATTTTCCGCATTGGTGTGTCTCCCAGACTCTCAGTGTGCCTCCTATGTGTTCCGGAGGGTGTGGTGCTGCCAGGGGTACTGGGTGCGCCCGGATAAATGTCTGACGCTTCTTCTACCTCCCCGTCATCTTCAGATGAAACACCTAGTACGGGTTTATTTTGGCCACTTGCCCTTTGGGATTCCTTTGCCTTGATGTTTGCTAGGTGCGCAAACCATTCTACAGCGTGCCTTCTTTCAAGATGACCTATCTGGCCTCCGGTACCATAGTTGGTACCAATCTTACCGCGGCTAACTGTAGTCGTACAAATGGAACAAACGGCTAGGTTATCATGCTTTGCATGGACACTAAAATAGTTCCAAACTGGGGACTGGAAACTTCTGGTTTTGCCGCACGAGGTGATGATACTGCCAATGCCAGATGAAGCAGTGGTGGATGAGCCTTGCAGACATCTACTGGGTTGTGCAATTATTGCAGCAACCCTACTTGAGGGAGTCGAGCTGGATGGAGTTCCCCTCTGGGGAGAAAATATGGGAGCTGTAGGTTTTGGTGAACTTGTACTACATGACTGCGTTGGTGGTGCTACCAGTGCCACATCGCCAGGGTCACGCTCAGCATGACGTCGGGATAGGGTATAAATGTCTGTCTGCTGCATGGCCGGTGTGGCTGGAATGACGTGTGTGATGACTAGGTCATTGCTGTCATCCTGTTCATCAACATCAGAATGCACCACTTCATCAAGTCCGATGTTCGGATCCATAAGTATGAGCTTTCCGGGGCCCTTCCTTTTAACATTTGATACCTTTCTCAGCTCATGGTGTGCCTCCCTCTCAGACGTCGGAGATGGTTGCCAATCTTGATCCAGATCATGTGAGGGAGCGGGGCTTGAAGAGGAACTTCTACACACCCTCCTTGATCTTTTCCTTGCTGGGGAGCTGGGAGAAAATGAATCATCAGGAGGAGTGGCTTCGTCTTCCTGACTTGATACCCCGGCTCCAAAGTCAATTTCCTCCTGTGCCCCTACTTCGGGAAGAACAACCATTGTGGCCACTTGCACCGCTCCATGCGCCGCTACATGGCCCTTTTCACTGACCTCTACTTGCAACTCTCCATGGACCTCTCCTTCTCGGCCTTCTCCTTCTCGGCCTTCTCCTTCTCGGCCTTCTCCTTCTCGGCCTTCTCCTTCTCGGCCTTCCCCTTCTCGGCCTTCCCCTTCTCGGCCTTCTCCTTCTCGGCCAGCTCCTTCTCAGACAGCTCCTTCTCGGACAGCTCCTTCTCGGACAGCTCTTTGCGCATGTACTTGTGCTTGTACTGTTAGCTCATGCAGTTGTTGTTGCGGCTTTGGTTGTTGAATAGTACTTGAGCCAACATCACTGGTCGTTGGTGATTGAACCAATAAACAGGCTACCTGTGCAGCACTCATGGTGGACTTTGGTTCTTTTTTCCACATAAATTTAGTGGTCGAGGCACCAGACTCCTTGGTAAGTGGTGCCACTTGCTTCTTCTTCTCCTTAGTAGAGACATCTTTCTTGCAAGAGGAGCTGCGGGCACCTCTTTTCGGACCCATCTTCTGATTCTTCTTCAGATGTCGGAACAGCAGGCTGCAGCAGGACTTCTTCCTGGCACTGATGCTCAACGATGATGCGGAGTTCTTGACTTTGTGCACCTAAAAGCAAACGAAGACAGAGGAACATCAGTTAAATATATGTTGCATATGTGGCGCTTCAATTAATAGTTTGCAAGTAGGCATTTATGAATACACACGTGCACACCACAATATGGAAATATCAAAAATAAGAATTGCTAAATTTTTGGGAAACAGGAATTTAACATTGATCCAAGAGAGCCCACAGAGGGGGTTGTAGTTTCATGTACCACTGACTCAACCTGGGCACAATGGGTGAAAGCAAGGCAAAATGGGTGCAGGCCTATGGCACAAAGCTCACTGCCTGCCTTCAAAATGGCTGCTTGACCCCCATCCACATGGCCAGGAGGACCATGCCTCAAAATGGCCCCACCCAACATAGCCAGCCCCCAACCCCTACTCCAAAAAGTCAAAAAAGACAACACAAATCACCACAATCCAATGCCATCCATCAAGTTTCAGAAGGTTTATGCTGCCTGCAGGTGGTTTTCTGGTGCAGAATTGCACTTTTTGCAATTTCGCGAGTGCGAGATTGTTGCTTCACGACGCGAACGTGGCAAAACACCCGCAAAATCACCAAAACAACCGCAAAAGTCGGAAAACACACACAAAAATCACCACAAAGAAAATCAACTTATCAACTTACTTGTGAAATCAAATTTCGAATACACACGTGCACACCACAATATGGAAATATCAAAAATAAGAATTGCTAAATTTTTGGGAAACAGGAATTTAACATTGATCCAAGAGAGCCCACAGAGAGGCTTGTAGTTTCATGTACCACTGACTCAACCTGGGCACAATGGGTGAAAGCAATGAAAAATGGGTGCAGGCCTATGGCACAAAGCTCACTGCCTGCCTTCAAAATGGCCGCTTGACCCCCATCCACATGGCCAGGAGGACCATGCCTCAAAATGGCCCCACCCAACATAGCCAGCCCCCAACCCCTACTCCAAAAAGTCAAAAAAGACAACACAAATCACCACAATCCAATGCCATCCATCAAGTTTCAGAAGGTTTATGCTGCCTGCAGGTGGTTTTCTGGTGCAGAATTGCACTTTTTGCAATTTCGCGAGTGCGAGATTATTTCTTCACGACGCGAACGTGGCAAAACACCCGCAAAATCACGAAAACAACCGCAAAAGTCGGAAAACACACACAAAAATCACCACAAAGAAAATCAACTTAGCAACTTACTTGTGAAATCAAATTGCGAATACACACGTGCACACCACAATATGGAAATATCAAAAATAAGAATTGCTAAATTTTTGGGAAACAGGAATTTAAGATTGATCCAAGTGAGCCCACAGAGAGGCTTGTAGTTTCATGTACCACTGACTCAACCTGGGCACAATGGGTGAAAGCAATGAAAAATGGGTGCAGGCCTATGGCACAAAGCTCACTGCCTGCCTTCAAAATGGCCGCTTGACCCCCATCCACATGGCCAGGAGGACCATGCCTCAAAATGGCCCCACCCAACATAGCCAGCCCCCAACCCCTACTCCAAAACTCAAAAAAGACAACACAAATCACCACAATCCAATGCCATCCATCAAGTTTCAGAAGGTTTATGCTGCCTGCAGGTGGTTTTCTGGTGCAGAATTGCACTTTTTGCAATTTCGCGAGTGCGAGATTGTTGCTTCACGACGCGAACGTGGCAAAACACCCGCAAAATCACCAAAACAACCGCAAAAGTCGGAAAACACACACAAAAATCACCACAAAGAAAATCAACTTATCAACTTACTTGTGAAATCAAATTTCGAATACACACGTGCACACCACAATATGGAAATATCAAAAATAAGAATTGCAAAATTTTTGGGAAACAGGAATTTAACATTGATCCAAGAGAGCCCACAGAGAGGCTTGTAGTTTCATGTACCACTGACTCAACCTGGGCACAAGGGGTGAAAGCAAGGAAAAATGGGTGCAGGCCTATGGCACAAAGCTCACTGCCTGCCTTCAAAATGGCCGCTTGACCCCCATCCACATGGCCAGGAGGACCATGCCTCAAAATGGCCCCACCCAACATAGCCAGCCCCCAACCCCTACTCCAAAAAGTCAAAAAAGACAACACAAATCACCACAATCCAATGCCATCCATCAAGTTTCAGAAGGTTTATGCTGCCTGCTGGTGGTTTTCTGGTGCAGAATTGCACTTTTTGCAATTTCGCGAGTGCGAGATTGTTGCTTCACGACGCGAACGCGGCAAAACACCCGCAAAATCCCCCAAACCACCCCAAAAGTCGGAAAACACACACAAAAATCACCACAAAGAAAATCAACTTATCAACTTATTTGTGAAATCAAATTTCGAATCCAAAAGTAATACAAATGGCCCACCACCAACATAGCCAGCCCCCAACAACACCCCAAAAGTCGAAAAACACACACAAAAATCACCACAAACAACATCAACTTATCAACTTACTTGTGAAATCAAATTTTGAATCCAAAAGGCCTCAAATCCAAATATCCAGCAGCATCCACAAAAAGTAATCCTTCCCAGTCAAGATCGAATCCAAAATGGCCAGGAAAGGAAACAGGAACAGGAAGTTGGAGACTGGGGCACTTCCTTCACCCCTCTCCAATGGGAGGAACTTGCTGGACAGGAACAGGAAGTTGGAGACTGGGCCACTTCCTTCCTTCACTCCTCCGCCATTTTTATTTTTTTTTTGTAATTTCGCGAGTGCGAGATTGTTGCTGCCCGCGCCGCAGGCCGCGAGCAGTGCGAACACAAGCAAAAAATCCGCAGCGCGCGGATTTGCGGATTTTGCGGGAAATCCGCGAATCTCGCGGATTGCGGATTTACCGAAAATCCGCAAAATCCGCGAGCGGAACGGATTTTACGCCCATGCCTAATTTCGCCTCGATTTTTCCTCTTTCTAGGTGTGCAGCTTTCCGCAGCATACATAGACAGCAGAAAATACCTCGGGGAATTGTTTTTGTGTAGGAAGGTGTCTCTGCTAACCAGTGCTAAAGTGTTTGTTCTCTCTCCTTTAACCATGGTAAAACTAGCTGACACCCAATTGGCACATTTTATTTCCCTGTAAGTACCTGATAAAGTTATCACTACATGTACCCAGGGCCTGTAAATTAAATGCTTCTAGTGGGCTTGCTGCATGTATTGTGCCACCCACTTAAGTAGCCTTTTTACACATGTCTCAGGCCTGCCATTGCAGCCTGTGTGTTTAAGGAAAAAAGAGAGAACAGTCCAGAGACCCTGAGTCTGAATATGAATCCCTAGAGTTCTGGAGGAGTTTTGCACAAGGCTCTGGACCTTTTCAGTCTCAAAGGAACAGATGAAGAGAGGGTTGTGAGCATATGTTCCTCCTTTCCAAACACGTATATATACCCATCAGTAGACTAATTCCTTTTTTGGATGTCACACAATACAAGTAGTTTGGAGTGAAATTAGTTCTTTTTAATTATCACTTAATTGAGTCCATTTCACTCAGTATAGGTTTTTCATAGAAAACCTTGTAAAAGAGAGAGAACAGCCTACACGTGTTTCACCCAGTGTGGCGAGTAAGGCCAGGACTTTCTCAAGACTCTTTATGTCGTTCCAGCAAGACAAGGTTTCAATTTTAAGTTCGTACATTTTCAAGAATTGTAGCATAACATTGTTTAAAACATCCACATTTCAAGATCGATTCAGTATAGTCTCTCGTCTGGTCAACGGGTAAATCCGCTACGCTATCATGCAGCCTGTGCGTGCAGTTTAAATTACCATTTCGACCTGGCAATATAAACCTTTTGCCAGTCCTAAACCTTCCTTTTTTAATATATGTGCCACCCCTAAGGTAGGCCCTAAACAGTCCAGTGCAGGTTGCACTGATGAAACCCATAGAAACAAGTGGCTGAAACGCGACCGTGACTGCGTCGACACTGTAAGAAGGAGTCCGCCTTAAAGTTTAAGTTGGTTCACACTCCAATATAAGCGCCTGTACAAATAATCAGTTAGGGGGTGATATACCTCTGGCGCAGTCTAGGACTTCCTAGAAGTGTATCACTTTGATGTAAGAGTGTACACATTGATATTGTCTTACACTTGTTTAGGGTATATATGTTTTGTATATGTTTTGTAGATATTGTACATGTGCTGTATATATTGTGTAGTTTGTATTGTATATAGAGATGAATGCTAACTAGGTTGTTTCATTGTTGTATATTTGTGTTTTGATATTTCCTTTGTGCCCCACCTTGTCTTTTGATATGTTTCTATGTTTATCTGACTTGTGAATATAACTTGTTCTAAAAATCATTTTTGAAAAATCAGGGTTATTGGTTGACTCCTGATTGAAAATAAATATTGAATCGATCCCTCTGTACTTTCTCTTAATTTTCCACATCTTCTGATGTATTTTGCTCATGTACAGGAAGGTTATTTGGGCATAACCCCTGTTTTTTCCTAGTGCAATGTTGGGGTATGCATGCCGTGGGTGGTGGGAGGTAAGGGACAGAGACCAAAATCACTTGTTTTCCTATACGTTGAAAATGATGGTTTAACACAGCATAACTTAGCGTGTAGTCACAAAGTATCACATGTTTACACAGATGCCACGACTTGCAATGCACCCCCATCACTACCAACGACCTCAATGAAATCACAGATTGGTAAGATAAAAATGTTAACTTGGAATGTCCGTGGTCTTAATGACTATAGAAAATTGCGGAAAGTTCTGGGTTATCTCACTAGGTGTGGTATCAACATTGCTCTCCTGCAGGAGTCACACTTGCCCCTAGGCAGTGCATTATTGTAGCACAGGGGTCTGTGGGGTAACACGCATGCTGCGGGGTTTACATCTCATGCCTGGGGTGTAATCACTTGGGTGAATCCCAGATCGGAATTTAAGTTGGAGGCACTGGAAACTGATCCCGAGGGTCGCTTCATGATATCGTGTTGTAGAGGGAGAGGATTTGGGCTAGTTCTAATTACCATCTATGGCCCTAATTATGATAACCCAACCTTTTTTGAGAACTTATTAGATAGAATGAGTTGTTATGGCACTAGTCCCCAACTCTGGGGGGGTGACTTTAACTGTGTGCTAGATCCACACCTAGCAGGTCAGGAGGCCCGACACAATGTCCAACCGCCACGTCTAGGTCTATCACGGTGGTTGCCACCCAACTAGATTTATGTGACGTATGGCGTACACGATCATAAGGCCAGGGTGGTTACACACATTAATCAGCGTATTATGACCTAAACACCAGGATCGACTATGTGTTTATTTCCTAAGATATGATTATGCTGATTTGTGACTGCGTGATACTGCCTTGCACTTTCTTGGATCACACCCCAGCACAAATAGTCATGGACACCCTGGAGAAACTTATACCCCCTTTTACTTGGCGGTTCCCACTGTATTCTTTACTCGACCCATCTTTAAAGCTTAACTGGCTGAAGCCATTGAAACCTTTTTCGAGACTAACATGGTGTCAGTAGACTCCTTTTCCACTGTGTGGGACACCTTTAAAGTTTACATTTGTGAGATCGCCATGGCTAAGCCTTCCGGTGTCCTCCCCACCCTTTAAAAGCGTCTGTCAAACTTGGAGGCCACCTTAACTACTCTAGAGCGGCAACTACTAACAGAGGCAGACAAAAGTGATGCACAAGAATTGCATCGGACATTGCGAGAGTACCACTCTACGGCTGATGCAGAACTAAAGCACTTAGACAAATATGGGACAGCTCATATATACTGAGAAAAATACCATCCGGGTCGGTCCTGGCCTCACTGCTTAAAAAGCGGAGGGAGAAGGCTAGTGTGACATTCATTAAGGATGCGAATGGGGACCCCCTACTTGAACCATTAGACAACAGATTTAAGCAATATTACTCATCCCTATATAGCTCAGAGGGTGGGAGAGATGACGAGGCTACCTTAGACTACCTCACTTATAATAAATTGCCCTGGCTGACAAACGAACATAGAGAATACCTTATGCACCCACTAGAAGTAGATGAAATAGCTTCAGCCCTGACCACAATGAAATCCAGCAGCGCCCAGGTATAGATGGTCTCACTATTTCCTTTTTTAAAGAGTTTAAGGACTTATTAATTCCGCATCTGCAGACTCAGTTCGAGGAAAATATTGAAACAGGCAATATGGCACCTTCAATGCGAGAAGCACTAATTGTTGCATTACTCAAACCTGATAAATCACCGACCGAATGTGCATCTTGTCGCCCGCTGTCACGCCTCAATGTGGACACCAAAATGTATGCCACAGTCCTAACGACCAGATAGTCTCCTCTAGTGCCGCTGCTGATATCACTAGAGCAAGCTGGCTTTGTCCCTGGTAGAAACCTTACTTATAACTCAAGGACTGTGTTTGGGGCCATACAACACACTCAGCAGAACACTCAGGCAGTGGCAGTCTTCCTCGACATGGAGAAGGCGTTTGACTCTGTGGAGTGGTGGTTCATGACCCAGGTGTTGACAAGAATGGGACTATTAGGTGTCTTTTTTCAAATGGTGGGAGTCCTCTCCAACTTCCGTACAGCTAGGATCAAGATTGGTGACTTAGTTACCGGTCCTACTTGCATTACTAGAGGCACGCGGCAGGGGTGCCCACTCTCCCCACTGCTATACACCCTATTTGTGAAACTTCTTGCCTGTGCGTTGCGAGAATATCACAGCCATAGGGGTATACGCTTTCCGAACTATAATTTGATTATATCCTTATATCCACATATGCAGATGATACATTAGTATATGTTAGAGACCCTGACCAAAATCTGTCGCCAGTACTGTGGAAAGTGATTCTCTTTGGAGTTAGGTCAGGTCTCAAGATTAATTGGAATAAATCACACATTTTCCCACTAACTTCAGATATTGTTCAGTTTACGCCGGACTACCCATTGAACTGACAACCCAGCCAGTCCGCTATGGGAATTAGAGTGCACACTGACACCTACATGGTATTTAAAATTATGGGAAAGGGGTGTCCAAACTGGAAGACGACGTGGATAGATGGATATGCTTACCCCTTTACTTGGCGGAGAGGGTATCGGTAACGACAATGGTGGTACTTCCCCATTTCCTATTTTTATTCACAAATATTCCCATGGTCCTTCCAAGATCCTTCTTTTGGTTTCTTACAACCCTGATGGTATGGTCAGCTTGGGTGGACTGGGAGCTCTAGATTTAGAATTTTTACTATAGGGCTGTGCAGTGTTCTCATGCACATTACTGGATGCATGGTCCTACCGATACTCCGCATTTATGGATTGAGAATGCGGTGGCGGCTTCATCCCCATTGCCAGTGCTCCTGTTTAAACCCCCTGATCGCAGGATTGGTATCCTTGACTCCATTAATGCAACAAAACATGCCTGGCACCACCTTCTGAAATTGCAAGCTAGTGTCATTCTATACTCCCCTAGAGCCCAATTGGAGTAGTGCCTCTGGCTGCCTCCATGCGGGAAAAAGGAGTGATTAGGGTCTTAAACTCTATAAAAATTCACACAATAGGAGCTATGTTTGCTGCGGGTACAACGGTAACATGGGAGGAGGCAGTTCAGGAGGGACAGACTGCTACACCATTGACCCAATTCCTTTTCCACAGGATGAGGCACTCATTGAAGTAACTCCTGGGCAGTGGGTTAGATGAGCCACCAGAGGTTGCTCCTCTCACCTATGTAATTAAGGCTGATTCGACAGTGCCAATCGTCTCTAGAATTTATAACACAGCACAGGGCTACCGAGTTAACCATTACACAAAGGCTAGGTTTGCGTGGCAGGTGACCTGGATCGGGTTATTGACGACACAACATGGAAAAATTGCTGTAAGAGCACTAAGCGTATTTTCCTAAATGGGAGACATAGTTTGATACATTTCTCATTTCTAAATAAAGTATATTATACCCCAGAGAGGCTCTGCAGGCAGGGTTTGGGTGATCCTACACCGTGCGAGTCTTGTGGTGCTGACTTTGCAGATTTTTTCCATCTTGCCTGGTTATGCCCTGGGATTGTGACCTTCTGGGTGTTGATATTTAAGACTGTGGAGGAGATCACGGAATCAACATTGGAATATGACCCTATGCTCGCTTTATTAGGCTACTCCAAACCTTCACCTAAGGTGATTAGACGACTGGTAGACATGAGACTCCTAGTAGCTAGGCGGAGGGTGGCCATCTTCTGGTCACGGGTCCCGACTCCCACTATAACGGGCTGGTCAAACAATATGATGTACTGTAGTACACAAAAAGAATATTATAGCAAATTATTACCCCCTCCTCCCCCCCGCAATCGACCTAAGAACTTCGGGGGCCTATATCAAACCTATTTAGCTGCCAAGGCAAATGGGTCCAATCGCGTTTAAAGCCCTGAACGGTAGACCTGGAGAACTGATTGTAAGATGTGTTCCTCGTTTTCGGATTGGGAGATGCGCTTAGACTTGTGGAAGACCTTACATGCCAAAAGTTTAAGTACTGTGTATTGGGCAAGTACAGCATTAATTGGAACGGCAAGAGATATGGACATGACTCACATGGTGATGATGTGAAAAATGTGTTTCAAGATATTAGCCTTACTCTACTGTATAGGACTTTGTGTACTGTGTACATTGCTACTGGAATGTTATGTCTCTGCTTTGGTTATCAATAAAAATTATTTAAAAAAAAAATTATGACAACTGGAGCGAGAACAAAGAGGGAAGACACCTATGAGAAAGATTGGTGCTACAGAAGACTAATCGTTGTGCAAATTGAAAGTGCAAGTGTTGGCCATATAGTGGTGGACTCTGTTGGGAAGGATGCTTACACAGAGGACAGGAAGTGTAATTGGTAATCACACGCGGTATATGTGAAAGTAAGTTATGAAATATTGAAGAAGCGGCTTCTAACAGCATGATACCAGAAAATGGGCCGCCCATGAAATCAAAACTAGGCCATCAGCCTTTCCATAACAGGGTCATCAGATCTGACAGATGTCTACAATAAATGACCTTTAAGTCCGAATTTTTGAACTTTTAGCCCAAGATTGTAGATTTTTTAAATTAGGTTTATAGATTGTGATTTCTTTGGTTGCAGGAGCTAAATTCCCTCTAAAAGCTTCTCAGAGCGCTCAAGGACGTTTGCCTCTTTGTCCTCCATTTGAAGTGATTGCAAAGTCTCATCTGTTCATTACTTATCATTCGGAAGCCGAAATGGGCTGAACTGTTCTCCCAGCAGCTGCAAAAGGAACAGCAGACACCTGCCTTCCTTAGCGTAGGGAGGCATATTTCATTGTCTTCCTTTCCTTCATTCCTCTCTTCTACTCCTCCCCTCCCCTCCTCTCCTCTCCTCTCCTCTCCTCTCCTCTCCTCTCCTCCCCTCTCCTTTCTTTTCCTTTCCCTTCCCTAGTCCCTTATTTCCCCTTCCCTTTTCACCTTTTCTTCCCTTCTTTTCCTTCCTCTTCCTCTTCCTCTTCCCTTCCTTAACCTATCCTTCCCTCTCTCTTTAAGGCTGTAAGACTAGGGCTCACTGAAGTTGTTGTATGATCCCTACCAATAACTTACCTATTCTGCATTGATCTGCGTATGGTTATGTCCAGTACAGAGACTCTCTAGGTGGTTAGTGTTGGTCAATTGTGACTCTTGTTAGTCGAAAAGCCTCCAAAGTGCCCCTCTTTTTCTTTTTCTCCACCGAGAGTAACTGTGGCCCCCGTAGTAGTGGGATTCATGTTCCTCAATCAGTAAAGTCAATCTAGTCGTATTGATGTGTCCCGGACACTCGTTGATTGTACTCGTGGAGAACCGAGACCGTTCAGAACACACCATTGAAATTCAGGCCTCCACCTTTCCACAGCTGGTCTTATGGTGCACCAGCACCTTGACATATTCCAAACATACTCACGACCTAGGGCACGAGAAGAGTACACGGCTCTTCACGCGCACAATCAACAAGAGTCTAGGACACATCGCTAGGACTGGTTCGACTTCACTGGTTTTGGGACATTAGACCTTCTGCTGCTGGGTCCACATTAAAACTATATCTTGAACACATTAGCCTTGACAAAGACCGGTGACGAAACGTGTGTTGGCTACTTTTCTAACGGAACTACGTTATAACATTATAAAATCAACCATTAAAAGAAATAGGGCAGGATACTTTTTCATCTAAACTTATCTTGGTCTACATGCCATAAAACCTGAGTACCCCCCTCCCTTTACCCCAAAAAGATCTGCAAGAACCGGTTCACAGTTAGATCAGATCTATCTGGTGCTGGGAGGACTGGGGAAACACACCCTTCCTCTCCAGACCCAATCTCTCCTTCCAACAACCCATTCTCTCTCACTAGCCTTCTCCCCCTCTCACTTCCCCCTCTATCATTCATTTTGCTCCACCTCCATATCTTGGAGCCCACGTGCCTAGAGTAATTGGAGCTGGGACAACAGAGACCCTGGGTTTTTAAACCGCCCTCCAAGGAGGATTTCTGCCCAACGGAGAAATGCCCGACGGAATGAAAGGCCAGTCCGGCCCTGGTCTGATGTCTCTTGTTACAAGAAGGGCAGGAAACCAGTTATAAGGATCACTTTGAAATGCCCTATTTGGTGCCGTCATACTCCGTAAATGTAGATCCTTTTCTGTTTGCTCCTAAACATTCCAGTGTATCCTCATTCCACCAATACCCACTTTCTTCTTTCTGTTGGACGGATTCCGGAGAAGGAATGCTATCAAATTGAAAATGAGTCTCAAAATATGTGCTGATTGTTTTAAAGGTTTGAATCAGTGTTAATTTGAAAGCCTAGAATATGAAATTCCACTTTTATGCAAGCTGCCACCAGGGCCCTTATAGGGCGCTTTCATTCAATGCCAAGGCATGTTTTCATTTGTCTGTCACACTTCCAAAATGGGTGCCTTATTCTGTCAATTAAAGTGCATTTATTTTCTTACAGCTTTTCTTCCACAAACCTACATCTATTTGTTTTTTTTTCCTGCTAATAGCTTTGGAAAGTTCAAAATTGTAATAAAGGTGCAAATATAAAACCTTCACAGCTGTGTACATCCCTAATTAAAATGTTAGAGCTTCCTCACATGCATAGGCATGCTTTGATTGTCTTTGTGCAGTTAATTCCTTCCAAGGCTCGAGAACAACAGGATGAATGTTTGCTTCCTTTTAGGCCTGATTACCCGTAGGTTGGAAGGGGCCAAGGGGGTGAGCAGTCTACCACTGTCGGTAAACCCCATTGGCCCGCAACTCAGAAGACTTACCCTGCACAAGCTCCTGTAAATTGTGCAGGGATCAGAATTGGATCCATGACCTGTGATCAGGGTCACAGTAGTATAATAAATAGCACAGCAATACTGTGGAATATTCTGCTTTTTGCGGCGTCTTTTATGTGGTATTTTCAGGTGCTAAATTCTCTACGTGAATGTGTCTCTTTGGCTGGGGAGGGGTCACCTCTCGGTTTTAGAAAGGTACATTCTTTAGAAAATATAAATGCTTAACTTGTTTACATAATGCTAATATCGGGATGTATTTGGGTTCCCTGGCGAGTTTCAATTGTCGCTGTGCTTCTTTTAATTAACACTGTTAGACTATTTTGATTTTTGAGTTGTTATTGTTTCTCTGGAAAAGGTCAGTTGATGTAGCAAGGACACCATGGACCCTAATGCAACCAAGGAAACATGGCCGCCTTACCATGAGCTTGGTAGCAAAACGACAACCATGACTGGTGCAGTATGAGTCCCTCCCACCTGCTGGCCCCGGTGCTGCTGCGCCTGCTGCGCTATTGACTGCTACGTGTAGGCCTCAGCCTCTAGGGTGTGGGAAGCTTCCACATTAATCAGTGCATTTATTGTCTCTTTAGCTGCATTAGAAGCGCACTGGAAATAAAACACGTGTCGCATTTATTGAAAAATATGCCACAAACGTTGCAACCTGGTTCTGAACATGGAGTAGGGACGTTGTTGCACGAGGTTACCACTCAGTGCCCCTCACTGAAAAACATCTCGTTAGTCCCTATTACTCCTCTTTAATTCAAAACCTTTACAACGCAGAACTCTCACGAGACGCTTTTCTCCTGAGGATTGTTTTTTAGCTTCGACGACCTTTCCGGACTATGGGGCCGATTTAGGATTGCAGTGATTCCGCATCCTCCGGGAAGACCGCCTGCCGCTTTTCCACCGCGGTCGCCTTCCGACCGCGGCGGGAAAGCTTTAATATGGTGGTGGTGTCTATCAGACACCGCCAGCCATATTAGGATTTGCTTTGGGACATGCCTTTCCGCGGTGGCAATGCCGCCACGAAAAGGCATAACGTCTTTTCTTTGGGGGCCCGTTGCGGGCCCCCAGGGTGAAGGGGGGGTGAGGGGTGCACATGGGGGGTACCTATGGTACTCTCTCTGCCTTTGCATGCACAAAGCGGCAGGCACCGCGCGGTGCCTGCCGCTTTGTGCATGCAAAGGGAAAACATGCAGTGGGACAGTGGGATTTTATTTTACAGCACAGGCTTCACCTCTTCTGGTCAGGCTCATACCTCAACTCTCATTCAAGTACCCTGTACTGTGCATCAGTTGGCAGTGAAGGTGTCCCTCGGTTAAGCGTCAGTGCTCATGCAGTACGTTCAGACTTTATTGCAGGCCTGCTTCTCTTAGTATGAGCTGGAAGCTGTCTTCATTATAACCCTTCATTATACCAGATGTACTCAAGGTCACTGCCTCTTCATTCGCGAACTTGATGAATAGCACTGGTCCGAAGTCAGACTCATGGTCTGCTCTGGGTCTCATTCCCCATCTCTAAGTTCTAGTGTCTCAGCAGGCACTTGTTTTACCAGCCACTCCTTTGAGGCGGGACCAAACTCGGGCACGCTCCAGAATATGGCGGTCGCACCGGTCCCCCGCAGGCAGGCTGCGCCGCGAATCGCAGTGACATGTGCCTCTCCCACCCTTGCATGTAGATGATTGGCTATTCAGGGGTTTGACCAGGAAGTGCAAGAAGCACTTACGGGTCTTACATGAGGGAAACGGCCGGGAAGCTGGTTCTAACCGGCTCCCGGCCTGAAATTGGCATAAAAGGCTGTGGAGCGGTGGGATCGGTCTTTTTCACTGCCGCTCCACAGCCTTGAAGGGACGCAGGGGCCTGAGCTGAGGCTCCAACTCATAGTTTTCGGTCCTTAGCAGGCATCTGCATTGTCAAATGGGGACACCTGAGGGGAAACAGATGGTCTCTCATAGAACTCCAGGGGAAGTTACAGCCGGTAGGCTGGAAACGTGCAGGGGGAGGGGAGGTTACGCTTCTGGTAGGCTGGTTGGCCAACTCGCACACAAAAGCGCAAGGGCGCAAGTAAGCTGGGCCTAACTGCACAGCCCCTTATGGAGATAATGTTGAGGGCTTTGGGAGTGCCCGGGGTGAGGTAACCTTCCGGTGAACTGGGCCCCCTGGGCAAGGTCACTCCAGTAGGAGGTTGGGATATAGCTTGATCTGGATCTTGGGCCAGTCATTGATTTTGCCATAGGCTCAAACAGGGATACCCAAAAAGATCATGTTGTTGATCACATAGCTTATGATAGGAATGGCTATGTAATAGAAACATGTTAAGGATAGCCAAATAACACACTGTACATATCAATGTAATGGCCCAGACTTTCTGCGTATTGTATCAATTATGTAAATAATGTTTTAATGTTTGTTTATTGTTATGAAATAAAATACGGCTGCAGTTTACGACCCTTAACCCAAGCTGGTGTCTACATTGTTGCCTTGGGGGAAGAGGGGCAGTAGATCACACTGGGCCTGGAAGGGCCCCCACACCCCAAGGGTTGAAGTAAGGATGAGGGGGGCTCAGCAGTACCTGACCATACTCGAGGGCTGGCCGTACTCATGCCCCACACCCATCCAACACAGGCATCACCAGTGACGTGGGCTTGCTAATAAAAGGGCCCAAGTGCACATGTTCGTAGCCAGTTCACTAAACGTACTCCTTGTGTCCGTGCGCATCATTTTAGTAGCATGTGGGCCTAGGGCCCACAACTTTACAGTGGACTCTTTTGCTTACGTTGTTCACCTTCCCCATGTCTCTTCGCAGACACAGTAGGGAGAGTCCTGCCTGTCATTTTGAGCGGAATGCCTTTTAAACATCCGCAGAAAATGCTTATCGTTCCCTTTAGTGGACCACGCGGGCAAAGCAACCTATTGGCTAGTAGTGGGGACAAGTGAATTTGGTTGCACTTTGGAGCCTGTCTATTCTGTTGGCAATAGCGCTTTGTTTGGTCTGAGCCGACAGGCTTCCCCGGGTTTGTACCAAATTAAAAAATGTTTCCTCTCTTTCGCTCTCATTTTCAGTGTAGGAATTGTGATTAATTTAATGTGAATGTGCATCTCAGGGCAATACAATAATATCCGTACCGTAATTTCATGCAATCATAAATTTCATTTGCACACCTTTAGGGCTTCTCAGACATTAAAGGTGATTGCCGCTTATTCACATGTAGATCTATTACATGTAATTGCTACCAGTCTCGACCTTCTTGAAGCTCATATTTTTTGCATTTCCTTGGCCCTTCCAGGGATTGTAGACCTCTGTATAACCACACACAGTGATCCATCCCCTAGTCTCTGGTGGCACTGCTTAATAATGCACTCACTAGCATTACTGCTCTTGGGCATCCTTCAACAACTGCTTATTGATGCACTCACGAGCATCACTGCTCTGGGGCATCCTTCAACAGCAGGGCCTTCTTCTGTGCATCAAGTCATTTGCCCCTTTTGAAGCAATGGTGAATGCAGCAGATTGACTGATTAAGTGAGCCAGCTCCATTGCCAGCATAGACGCGCCCTGGAGTGTTTTTACTGCCTACCGTTGCAGGGGAGAGTAAAATATAACGCAGGTGTGCCTACCTAAAGAGGATAAAGTGGTCTGGTACTGCTGGCTGGTGGTGATGGACAGGGTTAGGGATATTAGTGTTCAGTTATTTGTAAACATAAGGCCAGTTAGTGCAAGGCCTCAATCTGATAGTCTGAACTATGCTGTCCACTCCAGGCCTCTGCAAGTGGATGCAGGTTATAGGGGCCTAGAAAAGAAGGCCTAGTACCTGCCCAGACTGAGCATTAGCGCACCAGACCCAGGTAGGGCAGTGAGAGCAGGCCTTGATCTAGTCAAGTCCCAGCATCTGACAATGCTTGGAAGAAGCGTGGAATCAGCAAGAGCAGATGGAAAGGAAGCTGTGAAATAAAAGCAAATGCTACAAAATAAGAAGCAGTGTGTAGAGACATAGGGCACCTAAAACTTCAGGAAGGAAAGTTGGAATCTGCCTTGACCATACATCTCTTGTACACTGTTGTGGTCTACACAGGAGGGAACCAGTGGGCCTTCTTTCTTTTCTCCCTTTTAATATAAAATATTACCATGATGTAGTAGTCAATGATATGAAGATTATATGAACGGATTCGTATGCCAAAGGACATTCCAATTGGTTTCCTTCTACTCTGCTGCCTGGCTTTCCACACCTTGGCTTCAAGTCATTGTTTGAGCTACCTTTGATATTTGTGTGGGTTGAGTACATTCTACGTGTCTGTGGGTGTGGTAGGTTTATTCTTATTTTTTCATAAAGACTAGGTGGACGGATAATAGGATAACATTTGTCAGGATCAATTGAAAGTATGTACCCCTGACTAGGCCAACTCTGTGGCTTGGATCTATATTTTACATAAATTGGTTACAGGAGCTTTGAGTAATATGTATTGTTATAGGGTGATGTGTAAGTATAGCTTGATCTGGATGTGCTGTTGAGGCAGCAGGTTTAACAAACTGCATGGCTTGGAGCTGTTTTCTATCCATGAATGTGCTGGGTGTTGTGTCTAATGGGTTCTGACGATGTGGGCTGATGTGCAAGTAGGGCATGAAATAGATGTACCATTGAGCTAGCAAACACTGAGTCAACTGGATGGCTTGTAGCTGATTTATGACCATGATGGCACAGAAGTTGTGTCTCCTTACCCACTAGCAATGAAGTGGGCATGTAACAGGGCAACCGTAGACAGTTACAACACAATCAGTATGATTAATGCTTCTGAGACATAAGTTCATCAGTTTTGGTGCAGGCTTTCCTTTCTCACTGAAAAGGTACAGCACATCATCAGTAGAGAAGTGTCACTCACAGAATAGGTACAGCCAGGAATTGGTAGTGCAAGTATTCCTTTCTCATAAACGAGTTACACTATGTGCATCAGTTGGCAAGCTTCCCATCTTCAGAGAACAAGCATTCCACAGCAGCTGCAGTGCAAGCTTGCCACTCTCACAGAACATATATACCACGCCGACAGCAGTGCAAGCGTTCCTCACAGAACATGAACAGCACACCAGCAGCAGTGCAAGCCGCTCTCTCACAGAATGGGTACAGTGTAAGCATCCCTCCCGCAATAGGCACAGCTGGGCGTCAGCAGAGTAGGCTACTATTCCTCATGGAATAGGTACAGCATGGACAGAAGTGCAAGCTTCCTTCCTACACAAGCAGGCATAGCAAGGTAACAGCAGTTGAAGCTTCCCCCTGTGTCACAAAAGTTATAACCCTACCGCAACAGTTTAAGCTTCCTATTGTCCTGGAACAGGTAAGCCTCAGGAAACTATTCCGTCTCAGATAACGGGAATAGCCCAATCTGCATCAGCAGTGCAAACACCCTTATCTATTTGATGCATATGTTTCAGAACCGATGTGTGGATTAGGAAGTGTATTGATGGTTGAACGAGTAAATAATCAAGTGTGTCTGGTTGTATGTATGTACGTATATGTTATTTCCATAGAGAAAACCCAACCAAAAGGCAGCAGAGATTTAAACTGGTAAAGAGAGTCAGAAAATCTATAAGTAATTGGAAAGGAAGCTGAGTTGTGGATGTTCTAGTTTGCTGAAAACAGAGCACAGTGTTTGCTATGGCATTGTAACCTGGGAAAATCTTTTACTCAATGTCTACTGATGAAGTATAACTAAGTAAGGAACTGGCCAAAGAACCATTTAGGCACCAAAGGCAAATTTGGGATGAAATGCAATATTTGGTGCGCAGTCAAAGAAAGAAAACAGAACTTTACAGGTATGTGTACAAATTGATTCTTGAAAGAACGTAAAACCTCTCCAGCAAGGAGGCTCTTTAATTCTGATTGACCTTCAGGTAGATCTTCAGATAGCAAAGGGCTAATTCTAAACAAATGGTGAACCCTAGGAGTAAGACAACTTTAAGTTGGGAATCATAAGCGAAGAAGCAATCTAAATAGGTTTCCTGGTGCTTCTCTTTGTTTGCTGCTGACATACCGCCTAACATTTTGAGGCATAAGAAAGAGCTGTGCACGTCACTTAATTCCTTCACAGAATGTAGAGATGGGGTAGGAGGAATACATCTCAAAGTTTTAAAGGGGGGCGTCAAACAGAGTCCCTTCGCTAGACTTTTATCTCATTGTCTTTTCTGCAGCTCAAAGGCTGTCATTTACCAAATAAGGCACATTTATCTTGCAGGCCATCTGTAACATTAGCTCTGCACTTCTACAACTTACTTTTGTAACATGAGAACAATGTACCCACTACTTAAATAATGTTAGATCTGGGATAAGGGGAAAAACAGAAACCATAAACAAAACACAGCATTGCACACAACCTGTATTTCTTCTATTATAGCTCAAAGTGCATTGTGGACTGACCCAAGAAAAATTCTGACAATATATAGCTGATACATATAGATTTTTTTTAAAATATGTGTTGATAAATATATATTTCAATAGTTGCTCATCGCATATCTGCAATATTATTTACAATTCTCAAGGTACTAGCATTCAGAAGACTGAAATCTGTGGTTCTCAACCACCCCTCTGTTCCGCTAACCTATTTGCAAATTAAAAGGAGAAGGACATTGAACCAACCATGGTCAATGGGAGCACCTGTCTCTGAATCGCAGCTCAAAATGAGCCTGTAGTAGCTTTGGTCAGGAGGTTCAGGCAGAGCATACAAAACTAATTCACGCCTAAATTTCCAGGGCTTCATCACACTACATTAAAACGCCAAAAAACGCCAACACAAGGACAGTGCCCTTGTGTGGTGTTTCAATAGTCCCTTCAGCATCACTTCGCCATCATAACACTCCATCCTCCCCTTAACCTTCAGCACAAGTGTCTCCACCCAAGACTCCAACAACTCAACCTTCCTTTGTATCTCTCTCTCGTCACAACACTCTCCTTGCCTATATAAATCTTGCTATCCTCTCCAACACCCAATCCAGGTCGTCATCCCGTTATAACCACCACTCTCCTCCGCCCTCGGTGCATCTTTTTATTACCTACCTTTACGATTTCCAGAACACCCACCCTCTCTCGCATCAAGTCCCCAGCTCCTTGCCACACAACTTCAGCACTGCTTCTCCCTCACAACACCCAGAACTCCGCTAAAGCATCAAGCACCACCGACTCTAGTTTATACCCATTCTTGCTCTTCCAGCGCCACAATTGTCTGTAGCCCGATAAACTCCCATTCGTACTTTTGTGCTTCTTCCTTAATCTTTCCTGCGATTAACCCCACAAACACCCTTCTGCTGTCACTACAGCAATCCCTTCTCCCATGTTTTGATAAATTACACTTTACTTCCCTTCCCTTTCAGCATCCATCATCTTCCTCTGTTCTGTCTCCTAAGCCCTCTGTGCCTCAAGCACAGAGTCCCTTCGGTGCCTCCAGCACCTACACCTCAATTGCTCTCACTTTCCAATCACTTATCTATGGGAAGCGCTGATTTCCCCGAAAGCTGGTCCTGCTCTTTACAAGTCCAGAGGCGATGGCAGAACCCATGTCGGAAGCGATGGCCGCACAGCATAACTTCTGTTGAAGGAACAATTATGATAAACAACAAACTTAGGGGTCTGAAATTAGAAATCCAATTGTGATTCTATGATCTTGTGACCATGTCAAATGTACATGGGAACAAGCAAAGTAGAACTAACAGAACATATCACCAAAATGTGAAGCACCGGTAAGCGTAAGTCACCCCTGGTTGAGGATTCCCATCAAAAGTCTTGTATGAATCAATATTCTCATTTGGTAATCCTTATCGGGTATTGTGTCTCTTGATCATTGAGACCACTAGCATACCCTGATAACCAGTTCGGGGTAGCGACCCACAATCACAATGTACTACCGCATGGTGTTGATACGATGGGAATGTGCAGTGCAAAAAACATATAAGTGGTGGTTTAAAACAGGATAGGGAACTTAACAAAAAGCCAGTTTTAATAAACGTTAGCCCCTTCCCCTTTAAAAACAAGAACAGTGTAACATAATCATCGCAGTCCACACAAATAGCTGCGAGGAGACCAACATGTTTCAGCCACATCGGGAGATTCCCCAGGCTTTCTTCAGGGTCTCTGTTCTATATCTATGCTACTGCTTGTAAGTGAAAACAGTGTGAAAAACTATACAAAAAAACACACCAGTGCAAAACCAGTAAAGGATATATTATTCCTTCATCTGTGTAAACTCCTCTCTTCGACACCTGGTGACTAAGTAATGTCTGTTGGGGACAAACATACAAGTGGAACACAATCAACTAACATGGTCTGTTAAAAGAGATACATCGTTTCCCAAATATGTACAACTTCATTACTCACCCAGAGTGTCCGGGGAGTGGACCTCACCTCTTCCTGGACCTGGCTCAGGATATGTGAGACCCCGCTCTACAAGAATAGAAACCGACTTCATAAATACAAAGAGCAGAGGGATCAACTCATTGATCTACTCTGACCATGTGCAAAAAATGAAGTCATAAGGTCTTCTATACATGGAGTTTACTGACAACCACCAACTGGTTCCCACTTTACCCTCCTATCCATTCCATTGTTAGCTATGAAATAGGTCTCTACTCACATAGTTCTGACCTAATCAAAAAGTTAAAGGACAGTGGACAGTCTGGAAAACAGCCTAGGTGTAAATAAATTAGGTTAGGAATGGTGAAGCTGTAGTCCTACCTGTCCGTCGTTGTCTCCGACTGAGACTGAGTCAGGGGGAGGCACCGAAAAAGCCTTCGTTCCTCCTATTTCACTGTTCAAGTATGTAGACCCCCACCCAATCGGGACCTTCGAAGGAGGGGCTGAGCCAAAGGATTGGGATGGCTACCCTGATCATCCGCGTTGTCTTACATCAAAACGCTGAGATAAGGGATTAGTGACGGGGGAAGGCAGGTATGTATGTCTGTCTGCCCTCGATTCAATCGTAATGCAGAACGGGGCTTACGCGCGTAATCTCGCGAGACCGCCGAGTACAAGACTACAAAGTGACGTCACGCACTAGGCTTTTGTAGTCTACGGGTGCCGTTTCCGCTCTAGAGGAGCGATGGTATACGCTCCGGAGTGGGGAAATACACCCAAACAAAGCCTGCAAAAAGTGACCAACATAAATTGAGGCATGATCGTGGGCTGCCGAGGACTACCAAATGACGTAATGTTGCTAAAATCGGTAGTTCGTGTCGGGATACAGTCATGGCGAGATGCAGTCATGACGAAGTTGCCTTGCATTATACTATCGATATGTGTGGGTCACACATCTAGATTGAACTATAATGCAATTAGTAGAGGGAGTAAAATTGCTGAATAAAGAACGTTGCATGTATGAAGAATGTTGCATGTATGTGATTCACTACTCACGCCCCAACTAGGGGGGGAAGTAAAATATGCTCAACTAGCAGAGCTAACAGGAAATACACACCCACTAATTTATGTGATTTGTATGGAACAACAAGCACCTCGGGCATGTCAGTGGAATAGTGTAAGTGGCTGTCCATGTTGTAATATATATAAGATATATAGGAGGATACAGTCACCATAATTCCTTAACAAGATCAGTGCCTCGTAGGTCTAAGTCCTCCCACTGTCACCTATCTGCATGTATACTTAGGATAGATTGAACCAAGGTATATCATCGTTCAGTCCCCGGCGATCTGTGCCCAATTTGAAAACCCACTTTTGTTCTCGCAGGAACAGAAATCTCGATACATCGCTCACATGTGGTGGAATGAACGGTTTTTCCAGGACATGCCACCTGAAATCTGTTTCTGCATGATTGTGTGTTATAAAATGTTTGGGGAGTTTAGAAATGTCCTTGAGATAGGTAGGCATTGTGTGTACCAAAGGTTTGAGGAAGTAATCTGCAAAAGCAGAAAGTGGTTCTAAAATGGACCCCTGGCCAGATATTATTGGCCTACCCGGAGGAGGTGGGTCACCATCCTTGCGGAGCATGCTCTGTTTGCCCTCTAACATCCAAAACTACTAGTGTGGACATTGGTACTGGCCGGCCTTGGGAACTGCGACAGTTTTCCAACTGTAATAGTACCAACTTGATCTACCTCATAACTTGCACGTGCAATGAACGTTATGTGGGAATGACCACGCGAAAGGTGCGCGTGAGGATGCAAGAACACAGAAGCACTTACTGGTGCAAGAAGGACATTTCTAAACTCACCAAACATTTTATAACACACAATCATGCAGAAACAGATTTCAGGTGGCATGTCCTGGAAAAACCGTTCATTCCACCACATGTGACCGATGTATCGAGATTTCTGTTCCTGCGAGAACAAAAGTGGGTTTTCAAATTGGGCAAGGATCGCCGGGGACTGAACGATGATATACCTTGGTCCAATCTATCCTAAGTATACATGCAGATAGGTGACAGTGGGAGGACTTAGACCTACGAGGCACTGATCTTGTTAAGGAATTATGGTGACTGTATCCTCTTATATATCTTATATATATTACAACATGGACAGCCACTTACACTATTCCACTGACATGCCCGAGGTGCTTGTTGTTCCATACAAATCACATAAATTAGTGGGTGTGTATTTCCTGTTAGCTCTGCTAGTTGAGCATATTTTACTTCCCCCCTAGTTGGGGCGTGAGTATTGAATCACATACATGCAACATTCTTCATACATGCAACGTTCTTTATTCAGCAATTTTACTCCCTCTACCAATTGCATTATAGTTCAATCTAGATGTGTGACCCACACATATCGATAGTATAATGCAAGGCAACTTCGTCATGACTGCATCTCGCCATGACTGTATCCCGACACGAACTACCGATTTTAGCAACATTACGTCATTTGGTAGTCCTCGGCAGCCCACGATCATGCCTCATTTATGTTGGTCACTTTTTGCAGGCTTTGTTTGGGTGTATTTCCCCACTCCGGAGCGTATACCATCGCTCCTCTAGAGCGGAAACGGCACCCGTAGACTACAAAAGCCTAGTGCGTGACGTCACTTTGTAGTCTTGTACTCGGCGGTCTCGCGAGATTACGCGCGTAAGCCCCGTTCTGCATTACGATTGAATCGAGGGCAGACAGACATACATACCTGCCTTCCCCCGTCACTAATCCCTTATCTCAGCGTTTTGATGTAAGACAACGCGGATGATCAGGGTAGCCATCCCAATCCTTTGGCTCAGCCCCTCCTTCGAAGGTCCCGATTGGGTGGGGGTCTACATACTTGAACAGTGAAATAGGAGGAACTAAGGCTTTTTCGGTGCCTCCCCCTGACTCAGTCTCAGTCGGAGACAACGACGGACAGGTAGGACTACAGCTTCATCATTCCTAGCCTAATTTATTTACACCTAGGCTGTTTTCCAGACTGTCCACTGTCCTTTAACTTTTTGATTAGGTCAGAACTATGTGAGTAGAGACCTATTTCATAGCTAACAATGGAATGGATAGGAGGGTAAAGTGGGAACCAGTTGGTGGTTGTCAGTAAACTCCATGTATAGAAGACCTTATGACTTCATTTTTTGCACATGGTCAGAGTAGATCAATGAGTTGATCCCTCTGCTCTTTGTATTTATGAAGTCGGTTTCTATTCTTGTAGAGCGGGGTCTCAGATATCCTGAGCCAGGTCCAGGAAGAGGTGAGGTCCACTCCCCGGACACTCTGGGTGAGTAATGAAGTTGTACATATTTGGGAAACTATGTATCTCTTTTAACAGACCATGTTAGTTGATTGTGTTCCACTTGTATGTTTGTCCCCAACAGACATTACTTAGTCACCAGGTGTCGAAGAGAGGAGTTTACACAGATGAAGGAATAATATATCCTTTACTGGTTTTGCACTTGTGTGTTTTTTTGTATAGTTTTTCACACTGTTTTCACTTACAAGCAGTAGCATAGATATAGAACAGAGACCCTGAAGAAAGCCTGGGGAATCTCCCGATGTGGCTGAAACATGTTGGTCTCCTCGCAGCTATTTGTGTGGACTGCGATGATTATGTTACACTGTTCTTGTTTTTAAAGGGGAAGGGGCTAACGTTTATTAAAACTGGCTTTTTGTTAAGTTCCCTATCCTGTTTTAAACCACCACTTATATGTTTTTTGCACTGCACATTCCCATCGTATCAACACCATGCGGTAGTACCTTGTGATTGTGGGTTGCTACCCCGAACTGGTTATCAGGGTATGCTAGTGGTCTCAATGATCAAGAGACACAATACCCGATAAAGATTACCAAATGAGAATATTGATTCATACAAGACTTTTGATGGGAATCCTCAACCAGGGGTGACTTACGCTTACCGGTGCTTCACATTTTGGTGATATGTTCTGTTAGTTCTACTTTGCTTGTTCCCATGTACATTTGACATTGTCACAAGATCATAGAATCACAATTGGATTTCTAATTTCAGACCCCTAAGTTTGTTGTTTATCAGTTCAGTTCCTATGGGGGATAATACTTAGGCTTGGTCTCTAAACATCCCTCCAGCCCTGCTATAGTGTTTGGTTTTTCATCGAAGGAACAATTATGCCAGAGAACAGCGTACAGAAGCATAAACATAGAGAGTGGACTATGACTCCAGCCCACTTGAATGGAAAGGGATACAAGCATTTACAATGCAATAGGTCTCGCAATTGCGAGTTTGTAACCTATTGGCATTGTAAAAGTTTTAAAAAGAAAGAGGGCGGTGTCCCTGAAGCGGGCGCCGCGCTCAACATCAAACTGCAATGCATGCAAAAGGAGCCACCATTGTCCCCCTTAATATCAATAAACAAAATAGTGCTCACCCACTACATAAAGCATACCACGTAACAAGCCAGGTAAAAGGTCCAGTCCTTATGGGCGGTATCAAATGGCGACAAGGCGGTACTCAGTAGGGACTAACAAGCCTTATAATGAATAGGAAGCCAGCGTTTAGGAAAGACAATGACACAAGCCAATTAAAAATATGGGCGGAGAGTAGGCGGGCCTCCACTGCACACTCTATTAGTGCATGCCTCATAGCGGGAGCACTGCATGCACGCTGCCACTAGGCTAGACCTAAAAATGGGAAGTTTTGGAAACATTTTGTGGAGATTCGTCAAGTGGTGCCAAAGTTATTGGCAAAACAAAAAATGCTTTTCATATGGATACTTTGATCCTAACTATAACTAACTACTGTCAACGGTCCTTGAAAAGCACTTTTTAGGCTTGCCAATACTGCTCATATCGTATGACAAATCTGCAGGACCTTTAGCACTCTCTTGGCGTATTTGGCTATATTTTGCCATTTCATTTATTAGGCAGACTTTTCTAGAAAGAAAAAAGCTAAACGAAGACAAAAAAGGAAACGTTTCCCATCCAAACCCCCACAAGAATTATTTTCTCTCTCCGCCATAGCAAACTTGGCCTGAAATTAGAAGGATATTCAGCATAGGACCTTTGGTGATTCTGTGTAAATTTGTTCAGCAATTTTTGAGCAATTTGCATTATAGAAAGATGTTGGTAGGACTGCTAAGGGTAAATCTGAATGTTAATTTAAGGTCCTGTCTGAACCACAATTAAAAAAATAAGCAAATATGATTGGACAAGGCAATATTAATTCCTGTTATCCACAACAGGGTCCGCGAACCAAATCAACGTCACTACTATTTATGCTATGGTAAGCTCACTGCTTTTTAACTGATGGCTGGATTGTTTATCTATTGGCTATAGACTGTTAACTATTGATCCTGTAATCATTTTATTTTATGATTGTGGTTTCTGTTGTGTAAGCCGTAATCAAAAATTAATAAATACACAAGACGTGGGTTCAAAGCCCTTTATACTTAGAAAAAACGAAGATAAAAAAGATAAAAACTGTTCACTTTTGGACTATTAAAGGTGAATCCTAACAACTTTTGTTTTAAAAAATGAAAAGGAAGTAGTCAAACGAAAAAATTAATAACAGATAATTTTTGTACTGCTTAGCTGGAAACACATGATGTGCTATTCTACAAGAGTATTTTTTTGGTAGCCTATGCAGAGCATTGATGAATACTGGTGGTAATTGCTTACCTTTTCTTCTTGTGCTTCCAACACAATTGTTGGAAAAATGACATCCAGGGATATGAGAAGTGGTGCAGCTGCATCGGAGGCAGAATACTGCTGTTTGTCATGGTCTCTGTTTAGCTTGAAACGCACATTAATGTTTTGAATTGTGATAACTGCAAGTTGGAATGTGCAAAGTAAATGAGCAACACTTCAAACAGAAGAACAATGAAAACACCACACACAAAAAGATCCCACACCAGGTTAGAAAAATAGAGCTTCATTTAATAAATAAAACATGACCAAAATGACACAAATCCAAACAGTAGAACCGAAGACATTTAGCTTTAACGTTTTAGGTAAAAATAGCGCCAATAACCGCAAATTGCCAGTTGTGGATATCTAGTCGCCATTGACCGGGACAAATTCACAAGTTCAGCCTGACTGCGTTGGAGCGCAGGCCAGCTACAGGGATACAGCTAGGCCAGTTGAAAAAAATAACCTATTACTTGGTGTTAGACCTGGTCCTTTTTGCTGGTTTATCCCAAAGGTTTTTGCCTTTTGTCTCCTATTTTTCTGACCCTGTTTTTGTTACCTTTGGGACTCTGGACACTTTACCACTGCTGATCAGTGCTAACGTTCTTAGGCTTTCTGTGTAAATTGTTCTTCTGATTGGTTATCCATGATTGGGATATTTGATTTACCGATTGTGCCTGGGACTGTAAATCAAAAGCTTCTAGTGTGCTTGCAGCACTGGTTGTGCCACCCACATGAGTAGCCCTGTAAATGTGACTCAGACCTGCCACTGGAGAGTCTGTGCATACAGTTGTTAACTGGCCTGCCGACCTTTGCCTTAACTTTCCCTATCCTTACATGCAAGGCACCCCTCTGGTAGGCTCAAGGTACCCCCATGGGCAGGGTGCAATGTATGTGAAAGATAGGACATGTACTGGTTTGTGTTACATGTCCTGATAGTGGAATACTGTGAATTTCGTTATTCACTGCTGACATGCTGTCTGTCTCATAGGTTAACATGGGAGCTGCCTTGTAACATCTTACAAGTGTAACTTTTCATTGGGACGAGATGAAGAAATGGAGTTTAGGCTCTCAGAGCCGAAACTTTTATAACATATTTTTTAAATTATGGGTTTGAAAATGCCACTTTTAGAAATTGTCGGGTAACAGTGCCAACAACAAAACATTTTCAATGTAGAGAATCTCAAGTAGTCTTTTAAAGAAATGAATTTGGTTTAAGCCCTTATCATTGGCTTTCAAATACATTTCAAAATTAAGTATTTGACTTTTGAACAGTGTTCCAGTGTGCGCTTACTAAAAGAAGGGTGCCACCTTGTTTTACCCGATTCTCGGAAGACAATTATTTTGTTGTTTCTGCATTGATGTGCTCCTTGTACTCAAGCATACAATCATATTCTGAGTCTTTCAGGGTCTCCAGTCCACATAAGAACTATTTGTCCTGAAATGATCTTATAGATATTTTCACAGCAAAGACCGAAATGTCGACAACTAAACCCAATTTCATTGTAACCCTCATCTCAGGAATTATTAATTATATAATTAATGATGATTTGCTTGTGTATCAATGTTTGAAATGGGTTTTGGCAAAAGCGCCCATGAGACTAAACGATTCCAGTGAAGAATCTCTAACGCTTTTGTCGGTATGTGAATTGCATTTTGTACCCTTTTAAATAACACATTTTTCTATATAATTTTGTATTTTGAAAAGTGCACACCTGTCTGTTATTATCTTGATTCCTGTGCATTAGTGCTGTGTTAGATTTGTTCAAAAGCCAAATAATTAGTTTTGAAATGTATTTAAAAGCTAATGATTAGGGTTTTAAACAATTCATTTCTTCAAAAGACTACTTGACATTCTCTACACTGAAAAGAATCCCTCGTTGGCACTGTTACCCGACATTGAGTCTACTTTACCCAAGCCTCCAAGGGTTTATTGGGTTCCCCAGTTTCCTGCTCACTTTTAGAAAGTGGAAATATTTTTGTTTAACCATCCTGTGGGCTTCTGCCTGTTTGTGTATTCAACTTCTGTTTCTGGAGTGACAGGAGCTGGGGATGTGCATTCACTCTAGACAGTCAGAAGGGGGGTTAAGTTATGTCCTGCCTTTCCTGGGTGACTCATGGCCAGGCTGAATAGCCCTTTCTACATTTAGAGTGGTGGGAGGAGTTTTCATGAGCACCTGAATAGGCTGTACTGTATCTCCTCTGCACAATGCTGTCTCCACGCTCTGTGGTCAAGTTCGACCAGGAAGGACAGAACTGGTTTGTACTGAGCCCAGGGACTTTAAAATAAAAACTGCAATGAGAATATGGGGTATAAGTAAAGGACCTAAAATCCTAGAACTTTAGATCACTTGTCGAATCAAGAGGGCCATGCCAAGAAGAAGAGCAGAAGAGCTGAGTGAGGAGGGCTACCCTTTCTATTGTGTGAGGAGTGGGTTGGCCAGCAGTTGCTGCTTCTATCTGTGGGCAGAAGGAAAGGACTGACTATTTTTGGCCGGCGGTGTTTCCTGCTTGACAAGATCTTCAAGGGCTTGTGTGGTCTTTCCTCCTGATGGAAGTCTCAGGGAGATAAAAGACTTCAAAAGATCCTTGCTGGATCAAAAAGGAACCTGCCTGGAAGAAAAGCTGGGATAGCTGTGGGAGGAGTGCTTATGTGTGTGGGCTGGGTAAGCCCACAGTTGCTGATCCTTTCTGGAGGAGGAGAAGAACTGGACAGCTCTTACCCTTTGACCAAGTAAGCGCATGTTGAGTGCTCCATTTGCAAGACACGCATGCTGAGAGTGCTTCCCCTTTGAAGAAGGTGCACTCTAAACTAGTACGTGGTGAGCGTTGTATTTGGTTACATTCAGTGTGTGTCGAGCGCTGCACTGGCCCTCATGTTTGGGGCAGTGGGAGGAAGAGCTTGTTGTGGAGGAATTGCTCTCCCTGGTAGCCAGTGCGTGTGCCTACGTTCCACCTCTTTGATGGCATAGGAAACCCCGGCCTGGAGTTCCCGCATTGCCTAGCAATGCAGACGCCACTAGTACGCTGGAACCAGCCGACGGGGAAGGCCAAGGAGGAAGAATCCTGAAGCAAGGAGTCTCTTGCGTTGCCTGAGAACTATCCCTTAAGTCCTAGGGCTGGGAGCAAACAACCATGCCTCGCTCGGAGACAACCCCTGCCCTGCCTTCATCCCCACGGTCCAGAAAGCCGCTGAGGTCCCGCAGCACCCGAGAAAGGGAAACGACATCGGCAGCGGCCCTGCCCAGCATGAGAACCAGTGCCCGGGTGCTTTGCGCCCCAGCACCTACGAGTAAAGATACATGTGCAGGACTGAACGGGGATGCTTCCAATGTGAAGGAGGCAGGAGCTCCTTTGCAGCATTTGTTCTTTACTCTGCATTCATTTTGGCGGCTGCACTGCATGCCAGTGTACAGCTGCCTTGGCCAATTTCCCAGGTGGGGAGGGCTGGGTGAAGCCTCCCCGCCGATGGGGGAAGGGTGTGTGCCCTCCCCTCTCCTTGTGGTGCACATATCTTGGGCAATTGTGTGACGGTTCTGACAACGTGCATACTCAAGATCCACAGTGTTATGGAAAGAATTACTGTTTCTCTGCTGAGAGGCACACAGGTGCTACTATGGCCTGCACCTGGTGCCTAACTACTGTAGCACCTGGGATAGGAGCCCAGGAGCGCTTGACCCAGGATTAACAAGAGTAATAGGTGGTGATTCTTGTGTTTTCTTTTCTGCTGTTACTTAACTGCTGCATTTCATGCCCTGATATAGAGAGAAATGTCGTTTTGATCCTTGTAAAGACAGTATCATGACTAAAATTTTCAGGATCTGCCTGTTATGTACAGTGGTGTTTATTGTTATGAGGTGTGCAACCTATAAGTATTTACTTTACTGCACTAACTGTGATTATGACAATTGCCTAGATGAATTATGATTTATGTGATTTTGGTCTATGTGTTTATATACAATATAAGAGATATTTTTATAGACCACTGTGTGGAGTCTCTTCTGTGGTGTATTTGTTGTGTCACTGGTGTATGGGTGTGTTGTGCAAACGCTTTACACATTGCCTCTGGGATAAGCCTAACTGCTCTGCCAAGCTACCAATGGGGGAGCTAGGTTTATCTTGGGTGTGTAACTCACTTACCCTGACTAGAGTCTTGGGCTCTGCCTGGCTTAGGTGCATACCCTAGCCAACCAGAAATCCCATTTCTAATCTTTGATATATTGAACGTTGTGAGGATCCGCATTGAAGATGCATTACACAGCCGAAGGTATTAGTCAGTTCCGACATGCAGGGAGTATGTGATGCGAGGGCCTCTGTTATCGTCAAGGATCCTGTCGAAGGGGCTTGCAATGTGAAGTCCTGTGTGGAGGATGTGGCAGCAATCAACGAGAAATGTGAGGACCTTCGTCATGGATGTGACACATGGTGGGGGTTCAGAAGGCATTGCGTGTTGTGGTGGCAATGCAGGTCTTTGTGACGGGTCTAATTCATGCAGTAGTGCCGATGTGTTGGTTCTTCTTGGGGTTGTGCCATTCAGCAGGGTATATGTGTTGGTTCCGTTGGATCCACAGTGGCTGGTAAAGCACCTTACGCCCACTTCCAAGGGTTCAGGACTGGAGTGGCACCACTTGACAGGGTAGATTCACAAATGGCAGAGTCAAAGTGCAGATGCCAGGTTGTTGAAAGCCAGTTATGTCCCTAAGCCTTCAGATCAGGAGGCCAGCCAACTAGCCCTTGGAGTCACTCTGGGTTCAAGTGATGCAGGTCTTGCCCTTCTCACCCAGGCAAGGGGGCAGCAGGTCAACACAGCAAAGCAGAAGCCCAGCAGAGTCCAGCAGAGTGGTAATCCTTCAGCAGCACAGCAGTCCTTCTTCCTGGCAGAGTATCCACAGGTCCAGATATGTACTGAAGTGGTGGTGTCTGAGGTCACTCTTTTATACACAGTTGCGCCTTTAAAGTGGGGAGAAGCTTCTGGATGCCTGCCTTTAAAGTGCACAGATGTTCGGCCTTCCCTGCCGTGGTTCCAGACTAACTATAAGGGATATGCAGCCCTTTGTGTGGAGGCAGGGCACAGCCTCTTCAGGTGTAAGTGAGGTTGCCACTACAACTAGGGGGCCCTGGAGGCATATAAAGGACAGGTCGGACAGGGGTACAAGAACCAAGGACAATCAAAGAACACAACCTGTCTGGCAATAATATCGAGAGTACCCGTCGGGGTCACAAGAAAAAAGTTATCTCGCTGAACTAACAACAACAAAGTCCCCTGAACAAAATAGAGAGAGTTTTTTGATGTATGACAAAATAGATATATTTTTTATCTTATAGTTTTTGATATTCAGAGCATTTTCATCAAAGGTCGCAAAACAATAACATAAGACATGATTGTATTAATACAAAAAAAGACAGATAAATAAGGTCCCACATTCATAAACTACAAACACTCACATCTACAAATACACACATAGTCAAACACTCTCACCACTCAAGAGCAATTTGTCACAGGGAAAGTTATCCAAAATCCAAGGTGATTGAGGGTTGTATACAGGAAATTAGTATTCACAACAACAACTATCGTGCGTCCTCTCCTTGGAAGGTAGTAGAAAGCTCTGGGGCATGGAGTTGTCCAGCGCCAACGCGCGTTTCGGTGTCTAACCCAATGCGGGTCACACCTTCATCAGGGGGATCAGATCAGAAAGTGGGAACACAAAGAAAGACCCACCTTGATGCAGAGTATCCAGGTATATAGCCTGGGATAGGGAAGGTTACGTTGAGACCAGCTCAACCCAATAAATACATGTGGAAATAGACATAAGGTGAACGAATGGGCACCAAGATTTAAAAAGGTTTTAGGCGTATACTGCAAATGTAATCCAAATTCCAATAGCTGGGGCGTTCACTCGCGCACATTCAATCTGAACTTTCTCATCTCATTAGACAAGTGGAGAGCGCAATAACAGACGTCCCCTAATGGCAGGCTGAGCTGAGAGCTCCCGGGGGCTAACCTTCTAAGTAAGTAAGGTTGCCCCCAGCTCCTCCCTCCCATCTTGCCAGTGATGACCCATCAATTCACAACTTATTTCCCATTGTGTGTGGGTGTCTGGGAGGAATACACAAAGCCCTACTTCCAACTACACAGTCACGTGACCAGAGACAGGTGACAGGTACCAAATGGCTAAGGCAAAAAAATGTAATCTTTTAACAGTGCCATTTTCAGTATATTTATTTAGAATCGACTTCTTCATAATTTAGGATTTTAAAGTAGTATTCCAAGGATACCAAACATGATCCAGTCATCACTTCCCATTTAGAAATTACACTTATAAAATGTATTAAGGCAACTCCAATGGTACACTATGGGAGAGCTAGGCCTTGCAGTACTGAAAAATTAATGTAATAATTCTTCACTATCAAGGACATGTAAATATCAAAAGCACATGCCCTACTTTTAGTAGTAGCAGCTTTGTTTATTTTAGATTAGTCATTCCATATAAAACTATAAAAACAGTCATATTATCACAGCCCCGCTCACTTGAAAACCAGGTATTGTGGAAATGGAGAAAGTCCATCCTCTCACATCAGAAGTAACCCTCCATGCTGACTGGAGAACGGGTGTGGGCAGTAAGGAGTAAAGAGAAAGGGGGTAGGAAAGTGATGGGGAAGGATTTCTCCCAATGTGATTCAGCTCATCCACTGTAGATACTCTGTATGGGTTCTGCCCCGGATTTGCAAAAAGTGACAGGAAACATGCTCCTCTAAAAGAAAACAAAAACACAATTGGAAGTGAGAATATTCATAATAATTCATGTGCCTTTCCAAATAAACACCATCTGACTCATTCAAAAAGTTGATCTCTACGGAATATGCTCACCCATGACATGCAATGCAAAGCCTTCCAAAGAACCAGCAATATATTCCTTCAGAAACACCAATCACCATCAGACTCCTATTAATCCATAGAAATGGATTCCATATATGGTTCCTATTGACAACATAGGATACTTAGGGAGTCACGACGATAAGCCAAAATCCTGAAGCTCAACCAGGCAAAAAGGGAAAACATGAACACACGCTCTATTTTTTTTTTTAAAGAACTTGCAAGGGATAAATAAAAATAAAAAAGGAGGGACTGAGAAAAGGGCTTACTTATATATTAGTGTCTCATCAAGTGCAGTTTCAAAGGAGCTGGCAACAAGCTAAAAGTGCTGAGCAGATTATGGTACAGTGCACTGACTGGGAGGGGGGAAATGGAAGGTATAAGCAATGGATAAATGCTTGAACAGTCTTACGCTTCCTTGCATAATTGCAGACGGTAGAGCAGGTCCTGGCAACATGGAAAATTGAACTCTGTCGGGTTGTCCGAGGAGCATGGCACTCGGCAGAGAAGCAAGGTGGTAGACTCCGTTGGGCCACGTGAACAGGGCAAATTCAGCAGAGCAGGCAGGAACTACAGAGCCATGCGGCCGGCATTAAAATTCTTTCAAGTAGGGAAACAGGAAAAAAGCCAAGTGTCTCAGGTACAGAGGATGCACTTGAAACAGACCGCGCCTCCATCACAGGATAGACGCACCTCTAATCAAGTGGTAGCTGCACCTCCTTGTCATGAAATCACTGTGCCTCCATTCGCAGTCAGGTCTTGATGCTCTCTCAGCAAAGGAGCATAAAAAGAAATGGAGAGGAGAAAAATAAAACAAGTAAGGTGAGTCCCCATGCATCCTTAAGTGAACATTAACGGCCACTCTTGAATCATGTATCACTGCACAAAGGGTAGTTGGCACACATAGCCCCTAACCTAGTGAACAGGGGGGCGCGGATCCAGGGAATGTTTCCACAATGAATGGGCGCACCTGAGGGGAGCAAAATGTGTCTCAACACATATAAAGCAACACTGTAACAAATAGATAAAATAAATGGTTCCATCAGTCATATACGTAGTGCCAGGTAAAAAAACAGTCCCTACTGTAACCTAAAGCAACTAGATAATAATTCCTCCTCAGGCTCATTGAAGACACTGTCATAAAAAGTCTGCAAAATGCTTCGAGCCAATCATCACATAGATAGTGCCACTGCCATTGCTAGGCGAAACACAGTTAATGTAATAACTTAAGGCAGCCAAATTTAAAAATCATCTTCAGGCTCATTAAGCGCATTAGCAAACAGAGACCGCGGATCCAAGCAGAGTCCTACTTTTTAAATACATTGCATTCTGCCCTCTGGGCCATCCAGGGCCTACCCTAGTAATGACTTCTATGTATGAAAAAAAGAAGGTTTGGGCCTGGCAAAACTTTTATTTTGCCAGGTCAACATGGAAGGTTAAAACTGCACAAACAGGCTCTGCAATGGCAGGCCTGAGAAATGTTTAAAGGGTGACTTAAGTGGGTGGCACAATCAGTGCTGCAAGCCCCATAGTTGTATTTTATTACAGGTCCTGGGCACTTTACTATGGACTTTCAAGTTTATGAAATATGATAATCAGGTATAAGTCAATGTTGCATATTTTAGGCAGCAGAGAGCACTTTAGCACTGGTTAACAGTGGTAAAGTGCACAGTGTCCTAAGGCCAACAAAAACAAATTCAGCAAAATGTGGTGAGTATACTGTTGCACAATACACACGGTTCAATGGGGTATTTTTTACTCATCAAAGCACACAACAACATTTATCAAAAAGTCAAGGCTGTAGAAAGGAAGGGGGCCCAAGTACAACTCGCTCACACACAGCTTCTCATCGCCGAGTCCGTTGCCATGACCATTACTCTTGGCTAGCAGCTCCATACTCGCTGCCCTGAACTACTGGACATGGCTAACTCCACAGATAGGAAACTATCCATACCGACATGGAACATCAATGGCCTGGGTAGTAAGATTAAGAGGGGGATAGTCCTGCAATATTTAAATAGACATTCACCTGATCTGGTAGTGCTGCAGGAAACCCGCCTAATAGGCAACAGCTGCAAAGCACTCCACCGATGGGTATACAAACTTGTGGCCCATGCTGGTTTTATATCTGGTTCTAGAGGTACCGGTATACTCATACGCAAAAATCTAGCCCTCTCTCCCACCCGTGTTTCGACCGACCCACAGGACAGATACGCAGTGCTGGAGGCCACCTGGGAAGGAAAACAACTAAACATAATTTCAGCCTATCTCCCTCCAGCCCTGGGCAAACCAGCGCTGCAAGACCTGGGCAAAATACTAATTGATCTTCACCCGGGCACGCTGGTTCTGGGTGGAGACTTTAATATGACAATGGACAATGCGATTGATAGATACCCCCACAGAACCTCTCCCGGACGCCACACACCCCTGGCAAACTTTGCCCATGCCATGAGGCTTACAGACTTAATGCGCTCATTGAACCCAGACCAAACCCACTTCATGCACTATTCCAACGCACACAACAGCATGTCCCGCATTGACTATCTCTTCACCCTCCTCCCAGACGTAGGGAATTTCCAACATCCTCAGGGACTCCCTAGAGGTATCTCCGACCACTCTCCCCTTGGGGTGGAACTCACTTTCTGTCAACACCAAGCCCGTGGCCCTATCATTCTCAATCCATGGCTAGTCACTATTCCTGACATTAGGGAAGACCTAGCTGAACACAAAGAGCATTACTTTAACGAAAACCTGGGATCGGTAAACTCAGCGAATTCTATGTGGGAGGCTTAAAAGGTGGTCATCAAGGGTCGACCCCCCGTTTAAATGTAGGATACCTCCGGAATTATAACGAAAAACTATCCCGGCTAGAAAGTGACCTGCTTCTTTTGGAAACAGAGCATAACACCTCTCCCACAGACGAAACATCCTGCAAGCTCCGCAATAAGCAATTGGAATACAAAGCAAGAGAAAAAGCCCAAGCTAGGATGCTTCAAACTAGACACTGTATGGAAGATGGGAGACCGGTGACAGACCCCAAGGAGGTAGATGATACGTTTGCTAACCACCTGGAAGACATACACACCTCCAAAACCTCATACTCCTTTGAGGAATCTCGCCAGCTTTTAGAAGAATTGGTTCTGCCACAATTGTCAGATGCCGACAAGGACGCCTTAGATGCTGACATTACGGCGAATGAGATTTGTAAGGCTATCTTGCTATAAATTTGGGGATAGCTATGCGACCCAATGGAATCCCCATTGAATTCCTCAAGGGAATGGCTCTTAAGGTGGCTCTTAAGGTGGCTCCTCTCCACAAAAACATGTATGAAGAAAGTAAAGAGAGAGGGATCCTTCCCTTAGACCAAAGATAGTTAACATAGTGGTCATCTGCAAACCAGGTAAGCCGGCAACAACCTGCAGTTCGTATAGGCCTATCTCATTAATCAGTTATGAAGCCACTGTTCTAGCCAAACTCCTAGCATCTCGACTACTAGCTGTGCTCCCCTCCCTGGTCCATAAAGACCAATCAGGCTTCATACCAGGTTGTAACACCATCCTCGATATTCGACGAGTTCACAATGTCCTGAGTAGGCAACCCTACTTCGTGAAGATCTAGTCATACTGTCACTAGATGCCTCCATGGCTTTTGTTTCAATAGAAAGAATGGCCTTATTTATTTGAGGTACTAGTCCAGCTGTGCTCTGGCCCCAATTTTGGACAATGGGTGGCCCTACAATACAAAGACCTACTGGGACAGGTCAGAGTAAATAATCATACCTCCCGCACATTTGCCTAGGCTGTCCACTATCCCCCTTATTGTTTGATCTTACCCTGGAACCACTAGCCTGCTGGATAAGACGGAATGTTTCCATACGGGGGCTAAAATGGAGTGAGGATATAGAATACAAAATATCATTATATGCAGATGACATCCTTATATACCTGGCATCCCCCCGAACTTCCCATAACAGTTTATTCAATATTATAACAAACGTTGGTAAATACGCAGGCTACTCTATCAACTGGTCAAAATCAGTGTTATGTGTGCTCCATGGCCCCCCACCTTGCTTACCTTGTGGCTATTCAATCCAGTGCATATCGACAGGTTTTAAATACCTAGGCATCTTCATAACGTCCGACTCCAAATTGTTCTATGAACACAATCTCCTAGGCCCCTTAAACCAACTCCAGGAGGACGTGCGACACTGGCGCTCGCTGCCTTTGTCCCTCCTTTGCAGGGCGGCTCTATTTAAAATGCTCGCTCTTCCCCGATTCTTATATGTCATTCAGAACTGCCCATTCCCCATAGCAAATAACTATTTCACCACCATAGAAGGAGAACTCCGTACCTTATTATGGGACGGGAAAGTCCCTTGGATCGCTCTTCAGAAACTCACCAAAGGGTGGTATGACGGAGGAATAGCCCTCCCGGATCTCCGCCTTGACTACTGGGCAGGTCAACTAGTACCCATTAACCAATGGATCCATGGACCCCCGACAAATCCAGCTTTTCATCTAGAGAAAGACCAGACAGGTCGAGAAGGATATATAGAAGGATATATGGAGGCTCTCTATAGCAAGGTCCGCAATAGTCAATACTCGGGCCCATGTCACATATGGTGACGGTCTGGCACAAAGCTAACAAACGCCTGGGGTGGGCAGACAAATTCACCAAGGATACACCGCTATGGCCCACGCAACCATTGAGATTTCTCTGCTTCTATAAAGGATTTGACAGATGGGATACTATTGGTATCACTAACGTAGGGGACCTAGTTGCGAAAGGGAAAATTCTTTCATTTAAAGAACTGCAAACCAAATACGCACTTGCACAAGGAGAGTTCTTCCGAAACTTTCAATTCCGACACGCCCTTCTTGCAAATATTCCAGACCTCTCCTCCCTACCTGACGCTTCTCCTCTAGAGGACCGATTACTTGCCGAACCACTTCTGACTAAAGCAATCTCTTGCACCTACCGCAAACTCTGCAACAATTTGCTTGACACCTTTCAAGTTCTTAGAAATCGTAGGCAGGCTGACTTCGGCGAACTGGACGAGGAGGACTGGCAGACCGTATTAATGTCCCCCAGAGAAACAGCCGTGAACCACCGCTTCCACCTCATACAACTAAAAATACTTCATAGAACATACCTCTCTGGCGTCCTCCTGGCGAAAATTGGTAACAGAAGTGAGGCACTATGCTTGAGGGGATGCGGACCAGATAGCTCGTTTTATCATATCCTTTGGGATTGTCCTCAAATACGCCATCTTGGGTTAGAACCACCACGAAAATGAAAGATACACTGGGTAAACACATTCAACTTTCCCAAAATTGGGGATCCTAAATATATGGGAGCCTACTGACCTAACGGAAATCGAGCAGCAATGGGTGAAGTTGGGATACATATTGGTAAAACGAGCTATAGCGATGTCCTGGGGCTCTGGCACACCACCGTCTACGATATTTTGGGTAGCAGAACTGGACACATGCATGATTGCAGAGAAAGAGGTTTACAAAAGAAGGGGCTGCCCCAAGAAATGAGATAAAAAATGGGGAGGCTGGAGCACTGTTAGGGGGGAAATATGTACTTCTCCCACAGAAGATATGGCAATGCGACGGACTAGTGTTGCGAACCCATAATGCCTTGATTTGTAATATGTTTGACGTCAATTCATTGTGCTGCCTCAGTAATGTACCCTGCAAATGCTTTGTAATGATGATATTGTGCTTTAACTTTAATAAAAAGTTTAATAAACAATATAAAAATAAAAATAAAAGTGGTGGGTAAAAGGCAAAAATGCTTGGGGATGACCCTGCAGAGTGGGCCAGGTCCAACACAAGTGGTGTGCATCAGCATTGTTTTTGGAGACCAGGACTTGCTTTTCATTATCAGACTTTGTCCCAGAGTACGAGGGAGAAAGACAGAAAATGAATCAAAATGAGAATGGGAAAATTAGGAGAACAAAGCAAGAAAGCAGGTATGAAAAAGAACCTGCAAAACTAGGAAAGAAGAAGTGCAGGATGGTGGTAAGAGGATGCATGAGTATGAATCACAAGGTGAATTGGAGGCTAAGAAGCCTTGGTATCTGGAAACCCCCACATTTAGCGAAGTAGTCTTTAGAGCCCTGTAGTTATTTGACAAATTAAGCAGTGGGGCTGGGTGGATTGCATCTGTTTTGGGTTGTGATGCAGGAATTTGTGAGTGACTAAAGAATATTATGAAAGGAAGTATTCCACTGAGGTTTATTGAGGTTACCTGTAAGTTTTGCCTGTTGCAGACATACCGAAGACATTTTGGTATGTCTAATGTATATCTGTGGAAAATATATTGTCCCAGGGTTTGGTGGTAGAAGCATGAGGAGAAGAAAACGAGATTAGGAAGAGCAGAAACATTTATCTTGTGTTTTCTCTATGTTTATTGATTCTTTCCCTCTGTCCTCCCTTGTTTGTGTATACGTTAGGAACATGTGCTGCATAAGTAGGGCTGTGCTAGACTAGCTGCCTGCAGCTTCAGGACTTTGACATTTAATTCGTTCCAACGGGGTTCACAGCTGTCCATCACCCTGCCTCAGATTCTGTAGGGGGAGGAATGATAGCCAATCACCTGGCTTCAAAGCAATGCTATGCATATGTGGGTGTAGTATTTTCAAGACAGCGTGTTTTTAGCCGTTCTCAGATGCTTGTTAGTCTGAGAATATGAACAAGTTGTTGACAAGGCACAGCTTTGCCATTATAAGGTCGCTTGTGCTGTGGTGTGTGCATGACAGTGACAGGAATCTGTCTAATGTGTCCATTTGGTGAAAACCAACTTATAAATATACATGACTGGGAGTTATTGAGTAAGATGTATTGTCGAGAGTTTGGCAATAACCAACAATACAGGGCATTGAAACTGTAGAAAGTTAAGTGATGTGTTCTGCTTGGTGATTTCGTGGCATTTCAAGATTCTGAGAAATGCACAATAGGCCAATATAAGACATATATATGCTACGAATATATGTATCTGAGATGTTCTGTCTGAAGTGTTTTGTGTCCAAGTATAGCCTGTCATTCTCTGCTACTTTGGTCTGTTTTCTGGATAGTTCCTTCCAGCCTGTACTAGCAGTGAAACCTCCTTTTCAAATCCAAATCCAAGTGCACGCAGATAAACGTAATTTGTCACCTAATGATGATGTTCTGTCTTGGAAACCAGGCTCTGTGCGGTCCAGGTACAGGCCCATTGTTAAGGGCGGAGGGGCCCCGCTGCCCATCTTTTTTTAAAGCATGAGGAGTGTCTGTCAGGCTGAGCAATGTTCAATCTGACAGTCACTCTTGGGGACAGATTTATTATTATTTCACGCAACACAGCAAGGCAACTTTGCTGCCCTGTGTAAAAGGAATAGGACAGGAAGGCTCTGTTTCTATCAGGGCCACTCCTGCTCCCTGGATGTGCTAGGGCTTGATCTGCTGCCTAGCATCAATGCAGTCACCCTTGGGTTATGGTGCAAGGATACCTACCTTGAAGGCAGGATTGTTTTTGTGCAGGAAGTGACACCTTCCTGCACAAAAACAATACTCTGAGGCACTTTCCTCTTTTTAAGTGTGCTGTAGGATTCAGCACACTTAGAAAGAGTAAATAACGGGGAGAAATGAAGATATTTCTTCTCGGTGCACCTCACCTTGGAAGGCGTAGCATTTTGATGCATTCCCAGGTTAACCAGTATTGGAAAATCTGGAAATGCTCCAAAATCCATGGGAGGCTGCATGGGAACACCCACCCTCCATCCATGAAACACCTTCCCAGGGCATAGTAACGCAAGACAATGACTTGTGCTGCACTGCGTTGCTCTGGATTTATCAAGCAATGCAGGGCCACACAAGGTGGCCTTCCTTTGCTTGGTAAATCTAATTTAGGGATTGTGTTTCCCTTGAGACACTGTGCGTGACACAGGGGAAGTACAATATCCTGATAAATCTGCGCCTTCATGTTCAGAACACACAGACAAGTGCTGTCCATGCGTTAAATGAGCAAGTACCCAGCTGCCTGAGCCGAACTCTGCCAGGGTGAAGATTTCACAACCCTGAGGTTGTGACCTCCTCAGCCCAGCAAAGCTTTGAGGTATGGTCCACCCCCTCATGACAAGGGGCAACATAACCGATAGACTCGTACCTGGGCGCTTCAGTTTTAAGCTCTGAAGTGCCACGGGCAGACTGTCCCGAAGTGGTACCCAATCACAGAGCGAGGTTAGGTTAGCAAGTCTCACAGACTCCATCCCACTCTGTGACCAGTAAGGGAAGGTTCTCCTCTGATTAGCTGGCACATGACAAAGTCAATCATAGAGAGGAAGTGGCGGGATCTTTCAGAAGTCTCTTATCCAAAGCCTCCAGGAACAACGAAGACTTCCTTCCTGTCACCTGATGTCACCGCTGCGGCCAGGTAAGATTTTTTGTTTTAATGTTAGGTGCGTGTTTATATGTATGAATGGATGTGTATTTGTGCATGCTGTGAATGGGTGTGTGTATTTGCTTGTTATGATGGGTGTTTGTGAGAGCTTGCACAAGGACGGGTGTTAGTGAATATGCATGTGGACGTGTGAGTGTAAGTGCGGCCCTCCTCAGGCATATTACCGGATGCCACTGGTGCAGCCTTCTGTGTTACGTATTTTATTATATTGTGATAGAGCAAGGTTTCTTAAATCTCAATCTATTGGTAAATTCAGCAAAAAGAATCCCCCACTGGTTGTGTGGACCTTTGATTGTCAACTTGAAGTGTGAAACAGGAGCAAAAATCAAAAATTCATTTCAAGTACAGTAAAATCACTGTGGCTCCACAAGAATGACAGAGAGGATGGTGTCCAAACCTTAAGGGTTTTACTAACAATTTAAACCACATTACAAATTAAATCAATCAGCAAAATTTAAGAAAATATATTGTAAGAGCATACATATTTAAATGATCATACAATATAAATGTGTGTATGATAAGGAAAAAGATACAAAATAGAATCCCATATCGTCCCAGCATTCCTGTATCCAAACAAGGCCTGTTTAAGGGCTCTACAGGGAGGAGATCCATTTGTCTCTCAGACCAATGGCTCAATATGCAGCCAAATTATAGCTCCCGGTAAACATGTTGAATACAAAATAATTTCCTTGAATGTTGCTGGACTGGCAGGGAACTTTCAAAATCCTAAGTGGCTGGAGTTTATCAGGCTTTTTCCCGTTATTTGTTTACAAGAGACTTGGCTGTTGTTCTGCGCTTCTTTTTTTCGAGAGGGCTACAAGACCTTTTTTGTCCCGGCCAAACAATCATCTAGTGGCAGAGCCAAGGGAGGCCTGTTAACATACATTTCTTTAGTCCTAAAATGTACAATAACGCTAATACCCAGCACAAATTGTAATTTTCAGGCAATCACCTTGATATATGGGAATGTAAAGCTGCTCTTAATTAATTTCTATAATGCAGTAAACACCTCTGGCCCTTGCCAGATTACTCAATTGAGCAACTTTGTTAACAAATGCTGTAACGACGTTTCACATTGTATGTTGCTCTTAGGGGATTTCAACACTCACCCATGTGGCAACCCAATAACAACTGCCTTGGGAGACCTGGGCTGTGATAGAATGGGTGGGCTACATTTTGAACACTCTCCACGTGGTGAGGCCCTCCATCAACTACTAAATAAATATGACCTGGTTAGCTCCATGTCTGTGGTGGATGTTGGCAGTAAGATGGTTGTGCCAACATTTAAGGGACACAATGGGGGGACATTTATTGATCATATTTTAATTACAGAGGCCATACGGTCTTGTTTACTGGGCTTTGAAATCTTAGAGAGTTTATAAAGTGACCACAACCCTGTCTGTATACAGTTGTCAGGGAATTTACTGATAGAGCGGGGTAGGCCTCCTATAAATGGGGCGCTGAAAGCTACGGACGGCAGGTGTCGCCTAAAGTGGTCAAAAGTGAATGCGGACTCTCTATATAGAAGCATACATAAAAAATGCACCCCAGAAATAGAATCATGTATTTGTCCCGACTCTGACCCCTCAGATATCCTGGGATCATTTGAAATGATTATAAGAAAAGTGGGGGCATTGCTGTCTTTCCCGTCATCAGTTGCGAAGCCCAGGGACCCAAGATAGTTTCACCACTCATGCTCTCTTGCAGCCAGGAAATTGAAGGAAACCCTGAAGAGCATACCAATAGATCGACCTTTGATACGCTCATTACGGTTATCATATAAGAAAACCCTAGCAAAGCGTACGGCCGAATTGAAAGAGAAAATCTGGAAGGATCTCTTTGACCCCAGTACCCTATCGGATAGCGAGAAATTCCGGGGTATTATTAACAGACCATTGTTTGATACAGGGAGGGATCCTGACACAGGAGCTAACACCACAGATGATGAGTGGGTACAGCATTTCAGCCTAATGTTAAGGGCCAACACACCACAGAAAGACCTGTACAAGGATGGGCAGGATGAACTATCACCACATTTCACTTTAGGAGAAATCCAGAGAGGAATAGCTGGTCTAACAAGCAAGAAAGCTCCAGGCCTTGACGCTATACCCCCAGACCTATTTAAATCAAATGTGGCATTATGGGCACCGGTTCTCACAGCAGTGTTGAATGCAGCGGCAGCTTCTGGTTGTCCCAGGCAATGGGTGGCCGAGAACAACTTTTTGAAACAACTACTGGGTGTCCCGAAGGGTACAGCTAACTTTAATAGTCCACAAAGAAACTGGAACACCTTTCATTGGTGATACTTTATCATAACTGCCTCTATTGTTTTGGCTAAAATTTTGGCTGAACAAAGATCTGACCCTTAACCACCAGTTGCTAAGCGAGGTGCTTTCACAAGATCACACGCTTAATGTCCCCTGGCTTAAATATTTAAAGAGATGTTTCACCGAATTGGGGCGCCCAGACCTGTTTTCTAAACCAAGTACAATTGTGAAGGCTGATGTAGAACTTGTCAAAAGAAGTTTCTCCACAATGAAAAGTTTGGAACGTGAAGAAATGGAATTGAGAAAACCAAGTATACGATCATTTGTTAAACTTAAAATTACCCTCCTAATGGAGCCTTACTTATTAAGGCCCACACCAAGCCATGAGCGGTTCCTATTAACAAGGTTCCGGCTGGATTACTACCATCTATTACTAGCCGTTCCCAGGGGGTCACATAGAGGTCAAGTGTTACCCTCCTGTGGCTGCGACAATTTGTCTCAGCAGGATGTGGTACACTTTTTATTTATTTGCCCATTTTATGACGTTCTACCTAAAGCCTATATTAAAGAGTCTAAACTTTAAACAGGTCCGTCCGGCTTTATATCACTTACAAATGGTAAAACCTGAAAGTACTTTATATATGGTAGGGTTCCTTAAATCAGCTCTGAAAATTAGAAATAGTCAGGAAGAGTGATGATCCTCTTTAAGCTGTTTTTTAATATTGTATTTTTATGAATTTGAAATGAATTATATAATACCTTTTGGGAATTTACACATGTATTTATTTTCTCAAATTTTATGTGGATATTGTAATATTGCTTTTATGGTTTTTAATATGAAAAACCGGATAAAGTACTTGAAACTGAAACTGAATCCCATATAGTAAACAAACAAAAAATCAGCCAAATACCTTTCACGAAGGAACTTCCCTATTCTAAATAAAGTACTGAAAGTGGCAAGGGGAAATTCTGAGAGGAAGGTAACAGCATCATCTGAACCATGTTTAAAGTATGAGAGCTCAACATGAAGCTCAACACTCTGGGTAGGGGAAATCAGCAGAGTTGAGAAGTCTTCTCTCAGCGAAGTCAAGACAGGGTCTGCACTACTGATCTAAAGATCACACGATTAAAACATGAGAGCTTCTTCATATCAGTTTCCTTTAAATGAATCTATCCGAAGACAGTGTTCTCTGGGAGCAAGTAGACTCCCTAGTTTCCCAGCTCTAAACCAAAGGAGTAACTGTCGGGTGACTGTGGATGTAACATCAGTCCGGTCTGCCTGGTACAGGACGGTGTCTACCACCATCTCACTCTACATATCGAAGCAACTTCCAATTGAAAGTTCAGTGGTCTACGAGTCTAATACAATAAACAATAAGCCTATCCTAATTTAGCAAGACAGGTTATAAGACACCTGCAGAGGATAAACAACAAGACACTTGCAAAACATTGTATGATGTGAAACTCGGGTCTGGTTACAGGCTAGGCCAGCATAAGATTCAAAATAGATACTAAACGAGTACAGTTAGCAGAAGTAAATATATCAAGTAAATTTTTTAAAAAGTTATATATTTCCCTTTTATAGCATATACATTGATTGTAATTCAGCTAAACATACAGGCTCTCATCTAGATAAATACATATCCACTAACTGCAATTGATTAATAAAATGCATACAGGTTAATATGGCTAAACACACTTCGAGTATATAAATTGCATATAAAGGGTTGGGGCACTTCATTACGCTGTTCCAATTGCGATCGCATTTTTATACGATTTACTATCTCTGAAGATTAGCTAAGGTTAGTGGATTAATCAGTTGTTTTGTTGGTTGTTATTAGTTTTTTTTGGTAGGGATTATTCAAGTGCTTTGGAGGAAACAATTCTAGCGTTTACTTCCGTTTTTTGTGGTGAATGAGTAGGAAGTAGGGGTGATTGTTAGTAAATTCCAGCAAACATTTGGTACAATGAAAAGATAGAAAGATTAGTTACTGTTTAGGCTGCAGAGATATATTGTCAGAGAAGGAGAGGTTGTGAACCGTGAGGTGGGGTGTGGCCAAAAGCAGAAATACAATAGTGAGTAAGACAGACAGACAGACATGAGACTCAGAAAGTGCCACACTCAGAGAGAATTAGGAAGCAGAGGATGGAGGGTAAGGACAGTGTCCTTCAATAGACAGAAAGGAGACGGAAACAGGCAAAAATGTAAGTCAAAGTCATTCTTCTTACAGGGCGAGGGGGTTTAAAATCGACAGGCGCATGCTTTTGGGGATAGCATGCGTCCAGCAGGGTGCTCTAGTGACTCAACGGTTCCTCTTGGCAGTGAGCCCCGTGACTCAGGTCCTCGCGGCAAAGGTGTGCTTGAAAAGGCGCTCGCCATAAACTTTCCAAACCCGACGAACATGACACGGGCTGGGTCCCGAGACGCACACGCCCTGCCGCAGCGCCCTGCGTGCCAGCGCCACATCAAACGTGCTGTCATTTCGCGGCTGACAGGAGGAAGCGTTTACACGTGTTTGCGAGTGGGCTGCGGATTGTGTTTCCCGATAAACCACAATTGCTGCTCGCGGGTGCCAAGAAGCAGGTCGGCCCCAGGGAAAGCAGGAAGAGAGAGGCTGCAGTAACTGACAGCCAGGTAAACGCGCACACTGCTCCCGTCCCGAGGGGCAGTCTGGATGGTAGTAACGTATTGTATCTTGTTTTTATCGCTTATTGAGGCCTTAATTGTGCTGCTTGGTGCCTCTGCGAACAGTATGTGTGGTGGACTCTGAAATGAACGGCGCTCGCATTAGTAAGTGTGCTCTGCAGGGGCGCACAGATGATGATATGCAGCCTGGCAGGTGGCGGCAGGGCTGGGCAGTGCCCCGGGGGCTGAGGCCAGTGGAAGATGGGTTTGCGGTCTGCATCTGCTGTCACTGCCTCCATCGCCCCAGGTTCTATGGAAGCAGGCACTGCGGGTGCGGGATGAGGAAGAAAGTGAACGAGGCCGAGTATGAAAAGCGCACGGAAGGGAGACAATCAGAGATAGGAAGGGAGCAGAGCCGGACTGCTTGGAACATTTTTTTGTCAGAGCCGCTTGTGGTTGCCAGTCTGGTCCTGTGTGGCATGTCAACTTGCCGAGTTCTCCAGCCTGCCGAGTCCCCCATCCTGCCGAGTCCCCCATCCTGCCAGGTCCTCAACGTCTTTTCTGGCGCAGGAACACCTGCAAATTTTTGAAATCCTGTCTGGCCAGGATCACTGGGTCTTCAGTGGGGCCGCAACTGATGCAGCAGAGTTGAATGCAATGACCCTTTGCCACACGAACACCAGGTTTTATGTGTCTGGTCGCCAAAGTTTTTCTTCCCCCAATAAACAAATTCCAAAATCGGCACTTAATTATTGGAAAACAAAGAATCAATGGCTCAGATGAGCTGGGTGTCGCGTCGTAGAGGCAATAACGACCGACAATTCTTTATGTTTTAAGAGAGCTTTATTTTCTACATCCTCTCCTGACCCTGTCCCTACTCTAACTGGCCCGGTTCCTGTCCCTGGCTCCTCCCGTTCCTGCTCCTCTCTCTTAGCTCCACCCCAACCACTAGACTACCACATGCAATCCTACATCTCCCCCCTTCTTAACAAAATGAACTTAGTTTCCACAGTGTTTGCAATTCTTCAATCCACCACACGGGTGGACGGACAGCTTGTTCTTCAAGCATCAGTAGTGTCGAATCCTTGGTGATCCTGGCTTTGATCAATCTTTCCGGTGTCTTAGCCAAGACATCCTTAACTGCGGGAATGCATTTTTGAGATTGCAACCCATTGCATGTGGGCTGCTTATTATTCGGTTCCGCAGTTATCGTGGTTCTTTCTTGTTGGGTGACTGCTACGGGCTCAGCTCGGCAGTGGCAGTCTGCCTTCCTTGGTGACTCTTGGTCTATTGCTGATTTATCTCCTTCGGGAGCGGACGGTGTGCTGGTCTTCTTCTGAGCTCCCACCTGTAAGGTTGTTTCTCTTTGTCTCATCAGGTTGGGGACCGCACTGTTCTTCTGTTCACCATCTGTCAGGTTGGGAACAGCACTGTTCTTCTGTTCACCGTCAGGCATGCCAGACATTAGTGTATTATCTGACATGAGTGTCCTGTCTTGATTCTTGGACTCGTTGGCTGCCTCTGTTTGTTTCTTCCCTTCCCACTCGTGTCTGAGACTGGCGAAACCCTTGACCACCCGGTCAGGTGCCTGCTTGTCTCTCATTCGGTGACAGTTCATCTCTGTCACCACGTTCGGTCCTCCCCGCGGGGTGACGGGATAATCCTTTACCACTTGGTAGATACTGTCCCAGTCCTTTGTTCTCCTTCCGTCAGTTCTTTGAGTCAGCCTCTCTGACCCCATCAGGGGTGACGGTATATTATTCATGTCTTGATGTGGCGATGACTGATGTGACTTGTTGTCCTTTGGTTCTGTTGTGCGTTCGGGTGATTGATGCCATGGCCGTGGTCGGGACCATGATTTTGTTGACCCGAATGATCGGACAGACATGTTTTCCGACTCGGAGGAGTCGGTTGCCGATTCCCTTTGAGAACGTTCTTTTGAGGGCGTCGTGACTGATAAGTTTATTGAGTTGGTAGTCTGGGATGACGTGCTCCTGGAGTCGGAGCTATCTACGGAGTATTTCCTTGGGTATGTCTCTTTATGTGTCTTCTGTGTTGTTGCGGTGGAGGGATCGTTTACTTCTTTAGTTTGGTCTCTGAGCATTTGCTCTTTACCATTTTCACGGGACATCAGTTGTCCGTCTTTAGTTTGGTCTCGGAGCATTTGGTCTTTACCCTTTTCACGGGACATCAATTGTCCCTTCTCCGTTTTCTCGTTGACACAACTGTCTGGAGTGCACATGCCCCTCCCTTTTCGGTGTCTGAGTGGCTTGCCACTTCTCATGTGGTTGGTTTCTTCTTCTCGCTTGTTGTTTGTGTTAACGTCTGTGCCATTGGGGTGATGTGTCTCACTGCTTGATGCTTCCTCAGACTCATCTATAGACTTTGGTGCATAGCGGGAGGATGCCCGAAGTTGTTTGTGTGCTGATTTCCGGCGTTGACGGGATAGGTCCCGTCTTCCGTAGTTCGTCTTTCTTGCCTTCTTGTTGAGTAATCTGCCATCTTGTCCATGGGTGTGATCTGTCCCACTTGACACTTCATCTGCTTCATAATCATTTTCATCATCGGTTGACTGACTCCTTGAGGTTGAGTAACTCCGTGAGGTTGTATCAGTATCATCATCTGTTGACTGACTCCTTGAGGTTGAATAACTCCATGAGGTTGTATCAGTGCCGCTTTTGCAATCCTGATTCATCCAGGTCTTTTGTGATGGTGACTTGGAGTGTTCCATGACGCTCTGTCTCTTGTTTCGTCTTGGCTCTGATTCACCCTCCCTCTTTTCAGCCTTGTTTGTTTCCTAGGCCTTGCCCCTAGACATAAGGGGTGCCTCTTTCCAGACATCCATGTGTCTTGCATTCGAGTGCACATCTTTCGATAAGTCTTTTGCTTTTACCCGCACTCCAGCCTCGGCCCCTCTGATGATTCTCTTTAGCGACCACTGCTCCTGAAGAATCTTGCGCTTCGTGTCTGCGCTTGAACAGCCTTCGATTATTCGGAGCCGAACTGCTTACTCATTCGTAAATGTATTGAAGTAGCAGCAGGGTACCAATCTTTGTAATAGGGCAATGAATTTTGGCAGTGGTTCTCCTGGTTCCTGCCGTGCTGTGGTGAAGGCAATGCGAGCATGATCCACGTCTACCGGTGCATGGAAATGGGTACGTAGTTTCTTTTGGAGTCTCTCATAGGTCTCTGTATCCTTTTCAGGGAATGTTCTGACTAAACGTCGGCCCTCATGACCTATCAGCTGGAGAAGTAGTGTCAGACATTTTCTATCTCTTCGTTCACCAATTGCGTCGAGGAAATCGTCCAATGATTCCAGCCACTGGTTCCATTTGGGGCCCAAACTCTGACTGTCAGTCTGGGTCACTGGGGGCGGTACTTCAATGCAGGGATTGGACCGATGGGTTGCTGTAACCACTGCCATGAGGTGGGGAAAGTTTCCGTCTGCTGCCGTCGCAGGATTGTTTACTTTGCCTCCCGTCTTAGTTGCTGACCTTCTTCTGCCGAGGTCCTGTGTCTGGTCGTTTCCTTTGATTCTGGGAAGGTTCGCCACTCAGCTACACCATGCGTGACTTAGCGAATCCCCACTTTCTTTTGAGTTGCCTGCTAACTGCAGGTGATTTGGGGCTCTTCCGCGATGATATGTGACACCAGTGACATCTCGTTCTTGTGCTTCTTTTGGCCTGGCACAGGTTATCCAGTGGTTTCAATGATGAGAGAATGCTTTGTTGATGTTCGTTTACTCATGTATCTGGATTATTTTAACTCCTTAGCTCTTCTTACTATTGACCATTTATCTTCGCGTGGTGCTGAAAGTTTACTTTGGTACTGGCCTTTAGCTTGTGTTTGTTACGTTCGGGATCTGCATTTGCTTGGTGTATTCAGGATTTGCACTTGCTTGTGCTCGTTGACTTCGGAACTTGCATTCGTCCGTGCTTGGTATGCTCGGGTTTGTCTTGGTTCGTGCTTATGGTGTTTTGGATTTGCATTTGCTTGTGTTTGTCGCATTCGATATTTGCGTGGGCTGTGCGTGTCTACGTTGAGGCTTGCATTCGTTCTGACTTGCGTATACTTGAAGCGTATGTTTGTTTGTGTTTGTTGCGCTGTAAATCTTGCCTTTCGCCAGCGCTTGTTGCTAACGGTCACTTTTGTTCATTCCACTTTCGTTGCTTACAACAGTGCTTGTTTGTGCTCACCATTGTCTTTATTTGTCTTTTGCATTTGCTTATGCTTGTTTTGCTCCTCTGCTTGCATTAGCTTATGCTTGTTCTATTGCACTCCCTGTATTGGCCAGTGCTTATTCGTTTACCTTTGCCAATGCTTGCTCCTTTACAATTACCAGTGTTTGGTCTTTCACATTTACTAATGCTTGTTGCTTTACGTATACCAATGCTTGTTCTCTCGCATTTGCCAATGCTTGATTTACTATTTCTCTCATTGTCTTTATCAGTGCCTGTCTTCTTAGACTGCTTCTTGCATTTGCATGTGCTTGTTTGTTGTCTTTTCAGCGCTTTTTTATTCTTCACTTGCATTCGCCAATGCTTGTTTGCATGTGTCAATGCTTGTTTTGTTACAGTCACCAATGCTTATTTCATTTACAGTTGCCAATGTTTACTTCATCACTTTTGCCAATGCTTGTTTTTCCACAGTCGCCAATGCTTGTTTTGATCCAATCTTCCAATGCTTGTTTATCTTCAATGCCAATGCTTGTTTTTGGTCTTTGCCTGACTCCAAAATGGCCGCCGCACATTTACACAGGGTTTGTCTTCAGGGCTGCCTGACTTAAAGATGACCGCCGCTGTGAAGTCTCGGTTCACACGAGACTTGGCTCTCTCTCTTCAATGCTTCATTCACTTGGCCCCATTCACCACACTCACCGGGTGCGGGGGCTTCTTCCAGGGCACAAAGGCTGTCGCCGCATCCACCACAACAGCGAAGGGCACAGGCACGACCGGGGTGAGCTCCCGACGTCGAGTCCTCTGTCTTCTCCAGGACTCACGCTTCAGGGGTGAGATTTGAATTCTTTTTGGCGCGCGATCGCGCTAGCTGCATTCTTCACTGCACTCGCTCGCAGCGCGCCACGCTCCACAACCACGGAGCTTCAGGTCACACAGGCAGTGTTCCTGGTGGCTCAGTCTTCGCCTCGGTGCTTCCTTTCGTCGCAGTGGGCGCGAGGTCAAGTTCCCACTTGCGCCACTGGGGACAGGGTCATACAGTGTCACGGGATCACCACTGGTTGCGCGATGTGCCCGATCCCACCCTCGTCGCCAGCTGTCGCGTCGTAGAGGCAATAACGACCGACAATTCTTTTTGTTTTAAGAGAGCTTTATTTTCTACATCCTCTCCTGACCCTGTCCCTACTCTAACTGGCCCGGTTCCTGTCCCTGGCTCCTCCCGTTCCTGCTCCTCTCTCTTAGCTCCACCCCAACCACTAGACTACCACATGCAATCCTACACTGGGAGCGCCCTCATTGCACTTGATGGTAATTTCTGTTGTTTCCAGTTTAGAACTGTCAGGGGTTTCCTGCTCGTGCTGACCGGGAAAATATGAACGTACAAGCAAATGTGATAACTTGTATGTCAATTTCAAGAGTCACCGACACCAACCCACAGCCCGGGTAGCTAGTCTATAAACAAATGCAGACCGCCATGTTTAAATCTCCAGAAAGCACATTCAAACCTTTATATAGGTGAAGACGTTAAACAAAAAAACAGCTCTAAAGGAACTACTCTATTGGAAATGTCTAAGGACCCATCAACAGTGCAAAAGGCACTACAGCACGAATGCAATTGTCCAACATGCAAAATTACACCATACAGTTTTACCACCTGAGTTTACATTGGAGTCCCCGAAACTACCATAACATGAGCAAAATTTCAGTTGAACATCTCCTCCTCTCAAAAACTGGCGGTAATTAAACATCTGTCCGCCAGACATGCAAATAAGGCAACAACTCCTACAGCACCATAAATAAACACAGCAGCTGACTTGCGTTACATTTCTTTACAAAGCCATTCAAGGCCATGCAAATCAGGCCTTGTATGGCCTGATCCATCCAGTTAAAGTGGACACCCACTCAACAGGTCCTTAGCGCTGGGAGGCCTTATGGTAGCCAGGCGCTCTACAAATACCTTTTTCATTTCATTTCATTCATTTATAAATATTACTGAAGCCTCTGCGTTGTCCTTGCATTGCCTTCTGCGATGCAAGGACAGCACAAAGGCTGCATAAATATGGGCCCACATATTTAGTGTACGTGCTGCTATTATTTTTCCAGACATAATGGAAATTCCTAATTCAGTAATTTTACTGTTTTCAAAAATCGGCAAATGGGGAAGGCATATTATTGTGAACATTTGTATAGCACGCCCTTTCATTACAAAGCCACTCAAGGCCACACAAATCAGACCTTGTGTGGCTTTGTAATGAACTGTAACATCGTGGGAGGTGGTATGCACACCGTTATTTCTCTTCGTTTACGCCATTTCTTCAAACTTTATAACGTTGCGTGCGAAACTGGACTGTGCCTTGCCCCAATGCACTTTAGTTAGAACAATACTGTGTGAACGCTCCACTCCCTGACGCACAGCGTGAGTGGATTTTGTATCCTACTCATAATTAACCTTTTGAACTTTACTCATACTTAGTCCCATTTAATCCACAATGTTTTCCAAAGCTTTCATGTTGTCAATTTTCTCATCCACATGTATAGCGTCCCGCATTTTAAATGCTTCCCATATTTAAGTGTGCCCATCCAGGCCTCTTCATAAATACGATCAAAATGTAGAGAATCTTTCAAAGCAGCATTTTCTTTATTTAGAACCCAATACATTTTGGGCTTATCACAAGCCCTTCGTCAGGGGTAACTGTAAACTGCCAATTTGAGAAAGTACACATTACTAAATATCGTCTGCGTTACATTACCAACAATCTTCATCACATAAATTCATAATTAATTGTGCAAATATATATCCCCTTATGCTCGTTGCGCAAAATCTATTATGTTAAGATTCAAACTGATTTTCGTCTCACCCCAAACATTACTGTGTTAAGCAATACATATCTAATACCGCAAACCCCCCTGGTATCGATCGGAGTTAAGGATGGTTGTTGCTCGTGTTTTTGTTATTACGGTGTTTAGGCGTGGCTCAGTAGAATGCGCGTTAGGGAGCATGGGGAGTATGCGATTTGCTAGATGGGGGAAGAGGTGGTCAGACGATGTGTACAAAGGGAGGGGATTGATACCAGGGGGGTTTGTGGTATTAGATATGTATTGCTTAACACAGTAATGTTTGGGGTAAGACGAAAACTGGATTGGTGTTTAAGGAGAGTCAATCAGTTTATAGATTTTGCGCAAAAAGCATAAGGGGATATATATTTGCACAATTAATTATGTGATGAAGATTGCTGGTAATGTTACGCAGATGATATTTAGTAATGTGTACTTTCTCAAATTGTCAGTTACCTCCGACGAAAGGCTCGTAATAAGCCCGAAATGCATTGAGTTCTAAGTAAAGAAAATGCTGCTTTGAAAGATTCTCTACATTTTGATCGTATTTATGAAGAAGTGCGGATGGGCACACTTAAATATGGGAAGCATTTAAAATGCAGGATGCTATACATGTGGATGAGAAAATTGACAACATGTAAGCTTTGGAAAACATTGTGGATTAAATAGGACTAAGTATGAGTAAAGTTCAAAAGGTTAATTATGAGTAGGATACAAAATCCACTCACGCTGTGCGTCTATGAGTGGAGCGTTCACACGCGCTCCCCACAGTTTTGTTTGTAATGAACTGTAACACAAGGGAGCTGCTTGAGCTGAGTTACAGTACACTTCTACTTATACAACGTTCCATGGGTGGAGCGTCAGTGTTCCCACGCATCCACCAATGGACTTTGGCACATTCCCAGATTTACAAAGTCTTGTAATCCTGGGAATGCATCAAAAAGTTACAACTTCCCAAGTGAGGCGCAACGGGGAGAAATATATTTCTGCATTACACTTTCAAAGAGGGAAATACCTGTGAGGATTGTTTTTGTGCAGGAAGGTGCCCCTTCCTGCACAGAAACAATCCGGCGCTAGGCAGCACACAGCGGGCCAGCGCAGGGAGAGAGCAGAAATGATCCATATCTTTGTAAATATGGAGTATCTCTGCTCTCGCCCTTTCACACAACGCAACGCTGTGCAGCAACTGTGCTTGCTGCCCTGCGTTGCTTGAAAATGTAGTAAATGTTCCCCAAGGCGTATGATTTCAGGAGACCCTTGAAGATATCAAGGTCACCTTAAAGCGCAGATGCTCTTGTATCGGGGAGATACTATAGTGGCACTTATCAGCAGGGGCTCTGAACTGAAACCAGCACTTCTCGGCAGAGGTGCAGTCCCTTCAGTGAGGAGAATAGGCACTTCTCGGTAGGAGATGGTAGTCTGTGATGGATGCTGAGATACTGAAGTGCTGTAGCACGTGTGCGCAATTTGCAAAGCTGGTTCTTGCCATCTTTGAGGAGTTTTGTTTAACGTTGTCATATCTGCCACCTTCATGAAGTGGGTGAAGTTGTAAAAAAACAGCAGGACAGTAGTCCTAAGGAAAAGATGTTTTGCCGGATCAAAACTGTCAAAATATACTTTTGTGGCACAATTTTCTGCCGTATCTGGGCATGTTTTTGGTATGAAAATACAAGGTAGGCGAAGCTTTGCTAAGGAGACAATCTTCGCACCATTGTGCACTTGCAGAGTCTTTTACTGTCCTAAAACTTCCCAGGTGGAATTAAATATAATTTTACAAACACCTGCTTATCAACAGTCCCTGAGATACATCGGACTGGTTTGTAACCTTCGCATTTGGATTCAGTTTTAAAAACTAAAGTTCGAGCGCAAATTCCAACACACAACATTAAACCCACCACTTGAGAGGCTTCTAACATTGGGACGAGATTCAATCTTAACAAATTGTAGCCATGCCAGTAATGTTCAGTTATGTAGATGCCACAGGATGGGGGATTTCGGACCACCATTTTGGCAGGTACGAAAATGGAGACATTTCAAAATAAATTACTTGATTGTCAAAAAAGTCATGTTTTGACTCACCTATGCTGATGCGCGCACTCGCAGTACCTTCTGGGCGTTGTAATGCAAACGGAATCTTCGGATATTTCTGGCAAACTGCCTCATTCATAGTGTCATCAGTGTACCCCTGAATTTCAGTTGCGAATTCCAGGTTTCTAACATATTAAATAATGTCACATCCGAAACGTAGCAATTATAAATGTACACATATCAATACTTTACAAAAACAAATTTGCAATTACATTTTTTTGTTCTCCATCCCTTTCACTTCGCCCCTTTCAGCACTGCCATTCTTTCTTTCCAAATTCCTGCTCAAGATAAGGCTTTACTTCTTCTTTTGAGGGGAGTAAGTTTTCATCTTATGCCGGATGTCACACATACTTGCAAGTGTCTGGATTTTTCACGTTCTTTCTAAGGCAACCCAACCGCGTAACGCCTAATCCCTACCAATGTGACTGTATTTTCTCACACATTAAGATTCTCTATAATGGTGTAATTATACATGGGCGTAAATCACAAAAACTCGTTTTCATGAAGCTTTAAGAACTGCCCCCAAAGTAATTTGGCCAGAGTCACACAGTTTGTCCAATGTCAAATGATTGGAATAGGGCTTTGATTTCCTGCTTTCGTGGCTAACAATTTATCCACTCGAGCACATCCCCTCCCTAAGGCAAGGCGATGCAGAAACCAAAATTAAAAGAGCGACACGTGCTCAAAATAACCAGAAATACCTGCTGATTTACCATACTCAGAGCTTGTTTTGAAAGCATGCTTCTGGACGCAGGAAGTGAGCTGTGAAATCTGCAAGGTAATGGACTTTTTAAATACAGAGTCTGATTCAGACTCAAACAGCTTTATTCAGTACATTTTGCATGACCATAAAAGCATACTAAAACAGGAATAAAAAATAAATTATTTACACAGTCACTATTATTTCACAAATACAGTCCATATTTAGTAGGGATGGGCGGACATCTCCGTTCCGCCCACGGAATGTGGGGAGATTTGCCCCTTCCGCCTTTCGCAATGAAGGCGGAGAAACAAGGCAAATCTCCGCACACTCAGGGACGTAACAGAAGTTAGCCGTCCGTCCCCCGCCCGCCTCCCGCCCGCAGTATTAAATAACATTAAAAAGCCTAAAATAAGATTTAAATAAAACTTACCTTATCACGGGTGCATCCTTGTCCATTGCGCCTTCTTCTTGGAACTGCGCATGCGCAGGGTCCCTCGCATGCGCAGTTTCAAGAAGAAGGCGCGATGGACAAGGATGCGCCCGCGATAAGATAAGTTTTATTTAAATCTTATTTTAGGCTTTTCAATGTAATTTAATATTGCGGGCGGGAGGTGGGAGGCGGGCGGGCCTCGCATAACGGAAATATGCAGAGAGGCACAGAGATTGGTTCAATCTCTGTGCCTCTCCGTGTAAGTCCCTTCCGCGACTTCCGCCCACCCTTAATATTTAGATGAAAATTCAAGGAAACTATTTAACATAAATTCATTAAAATCTTATAAGTTCATTAGCCTTAAAAGAAATCTTCTCAACGGGGAACATAAAGTACATTTAGTTATAAGTATCACACGTTTAAAATATTGGGCATTATGTTTCCATCTTTAGTTCTCATAATTTTCATAGGTTAGAGCCTCTAAATAAGAATAAGTCTTTCTTTTCCTAATAGACATTTGGATAAAATTGCAGGCAGCATTCATAATTTTTTCATCCTCCAGGCTACAAATAAAATTAAAAGCTTGTTTGTAGTAATAGTATTTATTTACTGGAAAGCGGGGTTTCAAAGTAAATTTACGAATGTCCCTATAAAAATCACAGCATAATAAAAAATGCAGCGTGGTTTGAGGCGATTTTCCATCACATGGACAATTTGGTAAGACATGGTACCTTCTCCTGATCTTAGGGAACGCAACTAAATAATGTAAGGTACCAAGTCTTAATCTAGTCAGAAAGAACCTATACTGAACATTTCTTACTGTAATAAGGTAGGTTATATGCCCATAAAAAATGGGTGCTCATAGTAAGAAATAATACTTTGTTTTGTACTTGATTCCCTCTCCCTTACTAAGTCCATAGCAGTAATAAACCTTGTTTTCAATTCTTTCTTACTATATTCTTGGATAGAAGAATAAAGTTTGCAGCTTTTTAGTAAAGTGTGTATATAATCAAGCCACAATATTTTCCTGCTATTATCTAGAGCCAGGCAATCAAGTATTATGCTCTTAGTGAACCTAGCTTCTTCTCTCGTTCAAATCCCATGCCATAATGTTAAACCAGCTGTTTTTATAAAATCGCTAATGTAGGGGACAGATAGTTCTCTATGAACTAAGCAGTTAGATGTAGAACTTGGGACTGCTAGCAAGCGTTTGTCAGAACCCTCACTCCCCGATTGTCCACAATAACGCACTACAAGTCAGGAAAGAGAAGCAGAAAGCTAGAAAGAGCTTCCTGGTCCGCATTAATGCGATCTCGGCATTCTAAGATGGTCGCTGATGTCGCGTGGTGTTAGCAGTCTAGTGTTTCGTCTCTTCGCCACCGCAGCTCAGGTGAGGCTTGCTCTGTCAACGAACTGCGCACTTCACCGAGGAATTTGGCCAGAGCGGTAGCGTAAATCCTGTGAGCAGAATCCTGAAGAAAGATAAATAAGACTTTTGGAAAACCTTGCCAATTTGATATTATCCAGGCGGTTCGCCGCAGTAGATGTGAGTTCCGTTTTGAGTGTTTGCAGCTGAAGAGAAAAGTGAGAGCTCCACTCCGACTCAGCCGACGCTGAAGAGAGAGGCGTTAACTGTAGTCTTGTTCAGAGCACCTGTGAAAGAAGGCGAAGAAGAGTTAAGATAAGTGATAATTTCTAAAGACATTATAACAGACAAGAGACAATGTAATGTAAATAAGAATTTCTAAAAAGAATAGAACTTACCAGAAGGTCACCAGTGATAACGCCAGACCTAATAAAGCAAGAGAGACATAACTTAGTTACAGTGAGCGACAGAAAGAACATATCTATGAAAAGTATATCATAGTTATCATAAAACGATTCCAGTCAATAAACAATACTAAGTACCTTAGCAAATATACATTAGTAGTTCTAAGGCTAAGAATAATATAAACACTAACCATTTTTTGTTTAATTGAACAGTAATAGACTAAGAAAAGTGAGAGAAGGCGTAGGATAATATTCGAGCCTTAGCCAGTTACACAGAAGAGAGGCTAGTTCCTGGAGGTCAATAGGTAAGTTAGTTATAAGTAATCAGAGTAAAAAGGAGAGTAGAGCTGAATAGGACGGAAATTAATAATCCTTTTCCTCTTCAGGTTCCAATAGTAAGAAGGTCTGCAGGTCAGACAAGGGAAAAGGAACCAACCAGAAACAGTCTCTTCTCTTCTCTCTCAGTTTGTTATTTTATCCAATATCCCCCTTCCCTTCAAGATAATAATCGAGAGTCTCGTGCCAAATAGAGCTCTGGGTTGTTGTTCAGGGTGGATTTGGGAAAAGGCATCTCTGTTCCTGTGCAATCAGGTTTTTATGGAGTTTTCTCAGAACCTGAAAGAGTGAAGTGCCCAAGTTGCACTTAGCACCCGAGCAGAGATGGCAGAGGGGATAGATATGCAAAGTTTAGGTGCGATATTAGACACAATTCAAAAAGAGTTAAGCGCAGTTAGAGAGGAAAATCAAAGCCTTAGGTCAGAAATAATAAGTTCCAGAAAAGAAACTGCTGAGTTGGCACAAAGGTTTTGTCAGCCTTTTAGTTCGAAGACAGAGGTACCGGTGTCCTTATCTGAGAGTTCAAATAGAATGACCACTCAAGTGATTCATTCCCTTTCCCCCGTCATTACTCTAGCCGACCCAGAAAGATTTAGCGGAGACCCACAAAAGGCGCAAATATTTATTACACAGTGTTCCTTGCACTTCTTGTGCCGCCCTTCAATTTTTCCAGATGCACAGTCAAGAGACGCTTTCATCTTGTCATATTTGAGCGGAGATGCAGCATCGTGGTCCTTACCCTTAATCACCAAAAATTACCCAATTCTACGAAATTATGAAGAATTTAAACAGGAGTTTCTTCGAATCTTCGACAGAAGAAGAATATCCCAAGCTGTAGACAACGAGTTACTTGATTTAAAACAAGGGAATCGGGACTTAGTGTCCTACCTGGCTCAGTTTAACAAACTTGTTGTAGAGACAGATTGGCCGGAGAGCAAGAGAGCAGCAGTGTTCTATCGTGGTCTGAAAGACGAGTTAAAGGATGTATTGGCGGCAATACCGAATAGACCGACTGAGATTTCGGCGCTAGTGGACCTGGTGCTAGAAATAGATTTTCGACAAGGAGAAAGGGTGAGAAACGAAAAGACTTCAGGCCAGCGGTTCCTAGATTTGATAGAGTCTGGTCAGAGAATAATCAAAGTCATGATGGAGAATTTGGGAGGGAACCTATGCAGATAGGAGCTATTCGTGGTCCCTTGTCAAAAAAGGAGAAAGAGAAAAGAAGAACCAATAATCTCTGCATGTATTGTGGAGCTGGAGGCCACTTTGTTAGAAATTGTCCAAAGAAACCCAAGACGATCTTTAAGCGGAAGGAAAACTAGTGGGACCATCTGTTGGAGGAGTTGAACAGGTGGATGCGTTACAAAAGAAAACTCCGGAGAAACATAGAGTGGCCAACGCCTTGCAGTCGGCAGCACCTCATTTAATTCGGTCAATGGAAATAAGGTTTCGAAACATAGCATTGACAGAAGTTTCTGTGATGATTGATTCGGGGGCCACAGGAAACTTCTGTGACTTGAAATTCGCGGAGAAGGTTGAAATACAAGCGATCAAAAAATCCAAGAGCGAACCTGTCAGGGCTGTAGATGGGACTAATCTATCTTCGGGTCTAATAGTGAGCCATACGGAAATAATTCATCCTATTTCCAATGACGGACATGAAGAGAACATCCCATTCAATTTGATTGATGCACCTCAGTTCGAATTGATCTTAGGGCTTCCGTGGCTCACCGAGCATAACCAGACGATTAACTGGAGCACAAGAACAATTAGAATGAACTCAAGTTACTGTCTGGAAAATTGCTTTGGAGGTCATAAGGGAATTCAAGAATTAAACCCAGCCTATTCCTTGTGCCAGACGGGAGAGTCCATATGTGTCATTGAAGTTAAAGAAATACTGGAAGAATATAAGGACTTCGAAGAAGTGTTTAATGAGGTAGAGGCTGAACAACTCCCTCCCCATCGAGTTTATGACTGCAAAATCGAGATTGAACCTGGTTCAAATCTACCCTGCAGTAGAGTGTACGCTTTAACAGAAAAAGAATACCAACATCTGAAGGAGTACCTAGACAAGTATCTAGCCAACGGATTTATTCGACCCTCGCAATCTCATGTGTCATCGCCATTGTTTTTCGTGCCGAAGAAGGAAGGTGATTTGAGGACGTGCATCGACTACTGTGCCATCAATAAGATCACTAAGAAGAACCAATATCCTTTGCCCCCTATTTCGGGTTTGCTAGATCAGGTTAAAGGAGCCCAAATGTTCACCAAACTCGATCTTAGAGGAGCCTACTATTTGGTTAGAATGCGGGAGGGCGACGAGTGGAAAACAGCCTTTTGGACAAGATTTGGATTATTCGAATTCCAGGTCATGCCCTATGGGCTGTGCAATGCCCCAGCAGCCTTCCAACATTTTCTAATTTACATCCTGAAAAAGTACATTGATCGATGTGCTATCGTATACATTGACGATATCCTTATTTATTCCTCAAATACAGAAAGACATCAAGAACAAGTCAAGGGAATTTTGCAGAAATTAAAAGACAATCTACTGTTTTTGAAGCTAGAAAAATGCGCATTCAGTGTAACTCAAGTAGAGTTTCTGGGCTTCGTGATTTCTCCAAATGGAATTCTTATGGACAAGAAGAAGATAGAAGCAGTAATCAACTGGAAGTGCCCAACAAGTGTCAAGGAGGTACAGAGCTTCATTGGATTTGCAAACTTCTACCGACGATTTATCAGTGAATTCTCGAGGAAGATATTGCCGCTCACCAAACTACTGAAGAAAGGGATTCACTTTGAATGGTCAAGAGAAGCTGAAGAAGCCTTTGAAGCCTTGAAGCGGGATTTCACATCAGCCCCAATTCTACAACATCCGGATCCCATGGAACCTTTCTATGTGGAGACAGATGCCTCGGACCAAGCGGTTGGAGGAGTCTTATCCCAAAGAAATAAAGTAACCGGACAATTACATCCAGTTTCATATCGTTCAAGAAACTGACTCCAGCGGAAATAAATTATACCATCACCGAGAAAGAACTATTGGCAATAAAAGATGCCTTTAAAGAATGGCGCCAATATCTCATGGGGGCATAGCACCAAGTGACGGTGTTCACGGACCATCGTAATCTAACTTTTTTAGAAGACCGCCAGAACACTAACACCAAGGCAGTTGAGATGGTCACTGTATTTTGCAGATTATGATTTCATGATCACCTACAGACCAGGCGCTCAAAATGGTAAGGCAGACGCCTTATCCAGGATAGATACAGAGAAACAAAAAACCCCTCTGGAGAATCAATCAATCATTCCAAATGATAAGATATTTGGAGCCATTTCTCAGTCAATCTTGAAAAAGATATCTCAGAAGTGATGGATTTAGAAGCCATGCAGAAATGGGTGAAGGAAGGAGATGATAGAAGAATCATCCGTCAACTACCATACTTTCAAGATTCCATATATATACCCACCAAGGAGTTACAACAGCAAGTCATGCGAGAATGCCATGATGCTAAGTTAGCAGGACATAAGGGAGAAGTGAAGACAACAGAACTAATCAAGAGACATTATTGGTGGCCAGAAATGTCTAAAGATATTGAAGAATATGTTAAGACGTGCGAAACTTGTGCTCTGGGAAAATCTGAACGGCAGGCTCCGAAAGGGTTACTTCAACCTTTACCTACTCCACCCTACCCTTGGCATACAGTCACATTAGATCTAATTACTGATCTACCTCTTAGCCAGGGTTACAACACTATTCTAGTTGTAGTTGATTCATTTACCAAGATGAATCATTTCACCGCTTTAAAAGGGGTTCCGAGTGCCAAACAGTTAGCAACCCAATTCAGTAACCAAATTGTAAAGATACATGGAATCCCCAGAATCATAATCTCAGATAGGGAAGCCCAATTCATTTCTCATTTCTGGAGATCTTCTATTGAGGGCCTGGGAACCGAGGTGAGATATTCCACGAGTTACCACCCAGAGACTGATGGCCAAACTGAGAGGGTGAATTAAGAGGTTGAGCAATATTTGAGGCTGTTTCTTTTGAGACAGGAAGGAAATTGGCCAGATTTCCTGTGGGCAGCAGAGTTTGCCCATAATAATGCCAAGAATGTATCAACTGGTTACTCACCGTTCTATATGAATTATGGCAGGCACCCAAACTCCACCATTAGGCAGGCTGAAATATCAGTTCCAGCAGTAGCAGAAATTGTGTCTCATCTGGAACAGGTTCATCAGAGTGCAAAAGAAAACTTGAACCTGGCTAAGGAAAAGTATAAGATTTATGCATATAGTAAAAGACGAGAAGGTCCTCCAATTGAAATTGGGGATCAGGTTTGGTTGAATACTTAGAATCTAAAACTAAAAGGAAACCGAAAATTCCAGCCGAGATTCATAGGTCCCTATCCAGTGGAAGAAAGAATAAACCAGGTAACTTATCGACTCACGATGTCAACTAATCTAAAGATCCATCCAGTTTTCCATGTGTCTTTGTTGAAGAAAGCTCCAACTAATTTACGGAGGACTCTACCTCCTAAACCTGTGCAGGTGGAAACTGGACTGGAGTTCGAGGTGAAAGAAATTCTAGATTCCAAATGCTCCAAAGATTAATTGTATTATCTAATAGATTGGAAAGGCTATGGACCTGAGGAAAGATCCTGGGAAAGAGAAGAAGATGTCCATGCACCCAGGTTAATAAAATTGTTCCATCAACGATTCCCTACCAAGCCAAGAGGGAAGGAATCTGTCTTGTTGGAGGGTACTGTCAGAACCCTCACTCCCCGATTGTCCACAATAACGCACTACACGTCAGGAAAGAGAAGCATAAAGCTAAAAAGAGCTTCCTGGTCCGCAATAACGCGATCTTGGCACTCTAAGATGGCTGCTGATGTCGCGTGGTGTTAGCAGTCTAGTGTTTCGTCTCTTCGCCTCCGCAGCTCAGGTGAGGCGCGCTCTGTCAACGCACTGAGCACTTCACCGAGGAAGTTGGCCAGAGCGTTAGCGTAAATCCTGTGAGCAGAATCCTGAAGAAAGATAAATAAGACTTTTGGAAAACCTTGCCAATTTGATATTATCGAGGCGGTTCGCCGCAGTAGATGTGAGTTCCGTTTTGAGTGTTTGTAGTTGAAGAGAAAAGTGAGAGCTCCACTCTGACTCAGCTGACGCTGAAGAGAGAGGCGTTAACTGTAGTCTTGTCCAGAGCACCTGTGAAAGAAGATGAAGAAGCCCGAAGATAAGTGATAATTTCTAAAGACATTATAACAGGCAAGAGACAATGTAATATAAATAAAAAAATTCTAAAAAGAATAGAACTTACCAGAAGGTCACCAGTGATAACGCCAGACCTAATAAAGGAAGAGAGACATAACTTAGTTACAGTGAGCGACAGAAAGGACATATCTATGAAAAGTATATCATAGTTATCATAAAACGATTCCAGTCAATAAACAATAGTAAGTACTTTAGCAAATATACATTAGTAGTTCTATGGCTAAGAATAATATAAACACTAACCATTTTTTGTTTAATTGAACAGTAATAGGCTAAGAAGAGTGAGAGAAGGCGTAGGATAATATTGAAACCTTAGCCAGTTACGCAGAATAGAGGCTAGTTCCTGGAGGTCAATAGGTAGGTTAGTTATAAGTAATCAGAGTAAAAAGGAGAGTAGGGCTGAATAGGGCGGAAATTAATAAACCTTTTCCTCTTCAGGTTCCAATAGTAAGAAGGTCTGCAGGTCGGACAAGGGAAAAGGAACCAACTAGAAACAGTCTCTTCTCTTCTCTCTCAGTTTGTTATTTTATCCAATATCCCCCTTCCCCTCAGGATAATAATCGAGAGTCTCATGCCAAATTGAGCTCTGGGTTGTTTTTCAGGGTGGATTTGGGAAAAGGCATCTCTGTTCCTCTGCAGTCAAGTTTTTATGGAGTTTTCTCAGAACCTGACAGCGTTTTAAGAACTTATTCTCTTGTGTTTGGAGGATTGCAATATTAGCTCTCCCCCATAAAGCTGCACATAGCATGCAGTTGAAATTGCTTTAATCTATATAGGGTTCAATTATCAATGAAAGGGTTTGGCTAACACGCATCAAGGCCACGCCAATATAACAATAAACAACTACAATTGCCAATACTGCCACTTGTTTTACTACTTCAGAAAGGGGGAGAAGAATGAAACCAGTCCCTCCTAACCACTCTTCCAGTTTGAGTTAATCAATTAATTTTTTCAAACATTCAAGTAGATTCTTTCAAAATCAAATCCTCACAAAATTCCTATACATAATACAAACTATACAAAATTCCCATATAAAAGATCACACCTTTTTTGGAATCTAATTAGTGTCCCTTATTCAACAGACTTCCTTCAACATCCTCTCCTTCATACTCCTATATAGTGTTGCATTCATACTAGTGTTTAAACTTATTCCCACATTCATACATACATCCAACTTTCATTCACTCTAAACCCACCCTGGGGTACAAACAACAAATCTTTTTCAATAGAAAAGTGACTAAATTATTAAAAAGTACAAACAACGGACAATACATTTCAAATTTCAAGAACAGGCCATCCGTAATTAAACAAAATCATATAATTCCTGAAATGATGACTTGACTTGATTGGCCTAGAAAAACCGTGGTTGACACGTTTCGAATCCCTTTGAGCAAGGAATTCTCCTCAGGACCAAATATCACTGAAACGATGATGAATAGAGTCTTACTATACTGGTTAATGGTTTGGTATTCCAAACTCTATCTAGTACTGCAGCTTGAGACTTCTTACCTTATCAACCATTCAGCATATTCTCATGGGTTTATTCACGTCTTATCTAAAAGCAAAAATTCAAAATAATGCCTATGTCACAGTCGCCTTCTTAAATCTGTCATGCCAAACATTCTGTGTCTTAATAACCGATGTTGCTTACTTGGAACAATTATGGCGCAAAGCGCCTGAACCGGGATAGTCTTCTCTGTGTGAATAGTATCAGTGTGCTGATGTTCTGAAAAGTAAGGATTCATTGGATGAGTGACCCTATAGTGAGCACCACTGTCAGTAATTTCAAAGAGTTGCAGTTGAACCTTCGTACCTGTTGAGCTCCAATATTTTCCATGAAAACTTCTCTGTTTATGGAGTAAACCGAGTGTCTGAAAATCAAAGTAGGTCCAAATCAGCCGCGACCCGTGGAGGGAGTTGCGGTGGGGCAGAGAGGCGGGGCAGGGAAGGGGCAGTGTGGGGGGTGCTTAAAACCGGCATATGGATAATTGGAGGTAAGTAAACAATTTAATTAATAAAACAAATTTCGTAGCGTGCCGTAGCATGCCCTGCATCGCAAAATTCGATGCAGTGCGTGCTACGAAATTCGTTTTATTAATTAAATTGTTTACTTACCTCCAAATATCCATATGCCTTCGTAGAAGGGCTATACCACTATTAACGTCCCTCTCCCTTGTTAAAGGCCCACGCCTTCGGCTCGGGGCCTTTAACGCTGGAGAGGGCCTTTAATAGCCGGTATAGCCCTCTACGGCGGGCTAGAAGGCTATATTGAAACAGGGCGTTAATTCATGACGACCCGACAAAGAACTAAACTCACATTCTCTAAAATACGTATCTGTTTGAAGGCTGGTCTCCTACAAACTTTGTTGATTTCTAGTGGCCACGCTGAGTGTAAATTAGCAGAATGCGCTTTTTAGACTCTAGATGCTTTATTTCAAACTATACATTTTTCCAGAGTCACATGTTGCTAGAGCCACTCCTTTGTATGTTGTCGAAAGACATTATGTTATAACCAACAGTTAATGCAGAACATCATTTGTGATTTTTGAACTTTTCTTAGTTTTTAAGAATGCTGGAAGAAGGAATGAATCATTAACTTCATGTTGACGTCACTTGACGCTTGGCTCGTTTCAAAGGTCGCCGTGTAAGAGGTATCGGGACGGCAGGGCTCTAAACGCCAGGCACGTAGCTGTTATTTTTCTTGAATCCTCCATTATCGAGTGTTAAAGGCACTGCTAGTCGTTGAAGACATGATTACATTCTCTACAGACTGTGGCTAACAAAGCTTTAAATGCTTAGCACATGGTTGTTATTCACCTGACTCCTACATTAGAAGTGTTCTAGGCATGACTGGACATTAAGATCCCACTGTTGAAATGCCCGAAGGCCGTGACCCCCATTAACAACTTTTATATAAATTAACGTTTACCTCCGTTAATTCGGTCATGTTCTGCTCGTCAATGTTTGTGGTTTTTCGTAGGTGTCCGATGACGTAACCTTGCAATACTTGAGCACAGGCAATCTGTATAGAATGCCTGGGATTGTAGGAATTGCTGCTTTATGGAAGAGATCGGTGAGTCTGTGGCCCTAGTCTTTCATGCTTCCTCATGCAAATGGAATGCGATTTCGATGTATAATATTGACCCATAATTAGTTTCATCACAGATGTAATTGAGCAGTCAGTGCGACATTCACGCTGTCTTTGGCCGCAGAATAATGTATAATATTACTGTCATTCAAATGAATGGTTAAAACCAACACAGTCTAGTTCATGATTTGACTACCAATGAAGGGGAACTAGCAAGACAGAATAATTTTTCGGAATTTGCTCAGTTATAAAACCTATCTTCTTCAAGTTGAGAGAAAACAATGATATTAATCACTGAATTTTGTTTGGAGTCTTAAACGGTAAGTATCTATCGCTGTAACAAGCGAAGTACGGCTTTTCAATTTGCTTAACCATTATGTGACATGGATAGTCAGCGGAGAATTGTTACACATGGATACTCTACAGCAGGTGATGACCTATGTTCTATAAAAAGTTGCCCTCATGATGGTAAAATACTCTCTTGTTGTCCTAGCAGAGACTGTATGTGATGATTCTAATATTTGATTAAAGGTGGTAAATTTCTGAAAGTTCGTTTAGTCAATCGACTGCAATATTGAATTTAATAATTAGTGTTGCTTCTCTTTTAGTCAGTTTTGCCTCAAGGTCACCTCCTCTTGAATCTTGTTCCACTTTTGAAATTATAGTCCAGAGTAAATCTTTCTCTGTATGAGTGTGAATATGCCAATGATTCACCAACGGCGCCGTTTGGACATTTTTTCTTATCCTTGATTTATGTTGGGATATTCGATGATGTACTTCTTGATTGGTTTTCCCAATATATACCTTTTTGCAGGGACAAACAATCCCATAAATTACAAATCTAGACTTGCAATTTGTGAAGTGTTCGTGTTTCCAAAAGATGCCATTATGGGCGAACAAATCGCCTTCAATGGTGGATTCACAACAAATGCACGTTCCACATTTGTGATGCCCCTTAATCGGTGGTAAGTTGATAAAATCTCGTAGTGTAGGTATTTTTTCTTTCGGCAATGCTGCTCTCACGATCTGATTGGCTATCCTTCTGTGTTTTTTGAAAGCAAACAATGGTGCTTCATTCAGTTTTTTATCTAAATTCTGAACCTGGTGCCAATTTTTTTTAATATGGTTCTACAGCCAGTTCGTTGTTGAGCAATAGGTCGTAACGCAGACTATGCGATCCATAGATTTTTTCTCTTTTGGCTCCAGTAGCACTTCTCGAGGAGTCCACCAGGCACGTTTAATTGCTTTTTTGAAGAGTTTTTTGGATATCCTCTCGCCATTAGATTATCTTTCAATTTGTTGGCATGAAAAATAAATTCATCTTTAAATGTGCAATTGCGCCTAATTCTCAAAAATTGGCCCACCGGTAGATTTTCTTTTAAACTACGTGGGTAAATGCTCGTAAAGTGAATTGATTTGTTTCTATCTGACTTCTTTTTGTACAATGTCGTAGCCAGCCTGCCTTCAGATGCATAGACTTCAACATCGAGAGATGGCATCTTATGTCTGGAATGGTTCAGGCTGAATTTTATATCTGCTGTTCTGTTGTTGAGCCATTCATGAAATGTGTGTAGTTCATCCTCTGTTCCTGTCCAAATCATAAAAACATCATCTATATAATGGACCCAACATCCGATCCACTGTTGAAATGGGTTGTTATCATAAACAAATTTCTCCTCATACTTGGACATAAAAAGCACGGCTAGCTCTGGGGTGAATGAACACCCGATCGCCACACCTTTTATTTGGTAATAGAATTCTTTAAATTTAAAATAATTCTTCTTCAGTGCCATGCCTGCTAATTCTAGGATAAATTCCGTGGGGATTTTCACTGGTCTTGGTCTCTCATCCAGAAATGTTTGTATTGTATTGTATTGTATGTAGCTTTTATATAGCGCAAACTCCCACCCTACGGGTATCCTGGCGCTTTTAGAAAATCCTAGTCAGATGGAAACGGCAAATAGCGGGCTGAATAGTGGCGCTGGAGCCTCAGATTTTAGCAAATAGCCAGGTCTTTAGGCTCCTTCTGAAACATATCAGAGAGTCAGCTTGCCTGATGTTGTGGGGCAGCTCGTTCCACAGCCGGGATGCTGCTGTGCAGAAAGCCCTGCCTCCCATCCTTGATTTTTTGAATCTGGTAGTTGTTGCCAGACTCGCACTGGAGGAATGAAGGAGCCTAGTGGGCTTGTACCATTTAAATCTTTCCTGCATTGGTAGGGGGCCTGTACTGTGCAGTGCTCTATAGACAATGCACAGTGATTTGAATGTAACTCTGTCCTTTACCGGCAGCCAATGGAGATCTCTCAAAGCCATTGTGGTAGAGGAGCTGCGTGGTCTGTTGAGTGCCAGCTTGGCCGCTAAAGACTGGGCTCTTTGCATCCCTTGTAGAATATATGAAGGGGCACCTAAATATAGGGAATTACAGTAATCCAGTCTGCACAAGATTATACTCCTTACCACCAGGGGTCTAACCTCACTGGAAAGGAGAGGAAGAATCTGCCTAAGAGCTTTTAGCAAGCCAAAGCATACGCTGATAGTTTTGTTGGTGTACGAAACCATTTGAAGATTTTCGTCAAACAGTACTCCCAGATTACGCACTGTTTTAACTGGGACGCAAATGTCGGCCCCCGGGGAGAACCTAAGCTCACACGGTATTTCCGGCTTCAATGTAGCCATCGATTAGTAAACTACCTCCGTTTTCCCCTCGTTAAATTGTAGAGAGTTTGCATTAAGCCAGCCGGAGACCCGACACATGCATTCTTGGAAAGTGTCCATAGACACTGCATGTTTTCCTTCAATGGAAAACATCCATTGGGTGTCGTCAGCGTAATTGATCAGGTCGATCCCATAAGATTTTATAATTGGGATCAGGGGCCGCAGATATATGTTAAAAAGGATAGGACTGATCGACAAGCCCTGTGGCACTCCGTAATGCACCAGGAACTTGGAGGATGCATACGGGGTCATGGTCACTACCTGTTGCCTACCTGACAGGTACGATTGTAGCCATTTCAGAGCTTTGCCTTTCACGCCCAATTTCTCCAGTCTGCCTAACAGGACTGCGTGGCTTACCGTGTGGAATGCGGCCGACATATCCAATAGCACTAGCACTGAAGAATTGCCATTGTCGGCTCGCATTCGCAGTGTGTCCAGTATGGTTGCCAACGCAGTTTCTGTCCCATGGCCTGGGCGAAACCCAAACTGATCTCTGTCCAGTAGGCGGTTATCTTCAAGATAACTCGACAAAGACCTGCTAACAGCCTTTTCCAGGATTTTTATAGGGTAGGGCAGGAGAGATATAGGCCTAAAGTGAGCAGGGATTGTTGGATCCAGTGAGGGTTTCTTGAGTAGGGGAGTAACCATTGCTTGCTTCCATACCTCCGGCACTACTCCTTCCTCCAGGGACTGGCAGCATATCAATCGCATCCAGGAAAATAGCTCTGGTCCATACTCCTTCCAGATCTTATGAGGAAGGGGGTCTAAAGGAGAATCAGAAGATACACTAAGAGCAAGGCTGTTAAAGAGCTCTTCTGTGAGAGGTTGAAAGCTCTCGATGGATGATACTGCCCGTGGTTCCTCCTCGGCAGTCTGGAGAAGTGCGTCCTGACTGCTGATCTTACCCTGAACAAGCCCCCCCACAATTTTGGCAATCTTTTCTTCAAAGAAGATGACAATTTCATCGCAAAGATTTTGTGTTGCGACCACCTTATTGCTTGTGCAGGCCGGGTTGGAAAGGTCTCCTATGATATTGAAGAGATTGAAGAGATATTGTAGCACTGCCAACCCTTCATCTTGTGGGATCTGGGTGTATAAAGATACCACATCCATACTTACTAGAAGGTCTTTTTCTTCATCAAACTCCATCATTTCCAGTTTATTAATAAAATCCATGGTATCTCTTAGAAATGATTTTACTTGACCCATGAAAGGCTTAAGGAAAAAATCAACAAATTTCGAGATTGGTTTGAAAAGTGACTCACAACCTGAGACTATTGGTCTCCCTGGTGGTTGTTGTTCGTCCTTATGCACCTTCTGTAGCACATAGAATATGGGAATTTGGGGATGTTTGTTTTGAAGGTACTCATATTCCTTTTTGCCTAGGAAACCTTTTTCAAAACCGGTTTTGAAGATCTTAAACAATTGTCCTTGCAGGTCCCAAGTTGAATTATGGAAATCTTTTTGTAACACTCATCATCTGTAAACTGTCTATTGACTTCAGTGGTGTGTTGAGGAATACCCCAAATGACAATTGAACTGCCTTTGTCGGCCTGCTTTTTAGTGATCAAATGGTAATTTTTCAAATTTGCAAGAGCCTCTTTTTGCGCCTGTGTCATGTTGAATTTTATGAAGCCGTGTCTTTTTTTCTCTTTATCTGCAATTGCTGATAATATCGTTCTTTCAAAGGTGATTCCATCTTTAGGAATCTTACTTGATGGCGGGCAGAACGTGGATGTTCTTTTTAATCCTGTGGTTTCCAGATTGTTTTGGAAAATTTGTTCTGAGAAAAAAGTTGTCAAGCGAATCTTTCTGCAGAATTCAATAAATTCAGCCTTCATTTGAACAAAATTCGTATTCCTAGTTGGAACAAAAGTGAGTCCTTTCCCTAGGACGCTGATCTCCATGCTTGTCAAGACTTTATTTGATAAATAGTAAATTGAGTACTCTCTTAATTTCTGTATGTTTGTCTCCTCGTGGACATCTCCCAGGGCTGGTCGTTGTACCGAGATTTGCTGCATGTTTTTGCTGGCCTCTCCCTAAAAAAGGCTGTTGCTGTTGTTGCGGATTTTGTTGGAAATTTTGTTGAAAGTTGCCCCTCCTATTAAATCCTGACCTTATGTTGGTATTATCTGTTTCACTCCCGCTTGATGAGGAAGACGTATCTGAGAAAGTGATAAAATTATTTCTAGATCTACCTTGATTGTCTGACAAGTAGCGCCGTGAGTCGACCCTTGAATAAAAATCCTGTTGAAGGTACGGATACGTTTTTTCAAGTGATTTTTTTTAAATCTTTTTCAAATGTTGTCTCCGTTTGATTTATTGTGAAGTCTTTGAATTCCAGGATATCCTTTTCAGCTTTATCTAAAAGTGCCTTTGAGTCGGTGATGAGCTGGTTGGATTTAATCTCTGATTCCAATGTTTCAATTTCGTGTAGTTGTTGCTTAGAGAGTCTCTGTGCAGTTTCTACTGTGAGGACCATAAAGTCCCTACTGCATTTTGTCTCAATAAAGTTATAGCCTTTCTTATACAGAGGGTCTTCAGTGAAAATTACTGGTATGTTCCGAACTATTAATCCACTTGGAATAGTTCCTGATCTCAAATGTTGTATTACGAAGTGACCATGGAGGTCGGTCCTGATCTGTTTCTTCTTCAGACGAATGAGTTTCTCGGACTCGTTATTGATTTTTGCTGTAGAGCTGAATGCTGCAGAACTGAATAGTGGAGGATTGCTTATAAGCTTTTGAATGTGGTCTTCGCTATACGCAAAAGTGTCTTGTTCAGTCATAGTCAGAAAGAGAAAAATAGTCACCTTATGTCACTAAGGGTAAAAAGTGAAAATCAGAAAGAAAAAGAAGAAATTCAAGAAAATCAAAAACTTAAACTCATACTCTCATCACTAACAAACGTTCTTTTCTCTGTGGATAGGCAGATAGGGTGAGCATTTGCCTTATGTGTTTGTTTCCTATCTTTTCTGAGAATCTAAAAATGCCCTCTATGCTTCGTATACATTTTAAATTTGATAAACTAATATGTGAACCCCATGTACCATTTTCATTAAACAATAAACCCAGATAAGTAAAACGTGAAACTCTCTCAATCGCAATGCCATTCACATAATGCTTTTTGATCATTCTTCTATTTTTTCCACAAGACATGACGAAGGTTTTGGTTAGGTTCAATTTAAATCCTTTTCAGTCATAAAATGGGCACATCTTTCAATCAGGCATTGCAAACCATTTGCCGTCCTTGAAATAAGGATGGCATCGTCCGCATAGAGGAGCACTGGGGTGGGGCGAGGTCCTACTTTCGGTGCATCGGCCTTAAGGTTCTGTAAACAGCAGTCAACATTATTTATGTATAGTGAGAATAAAATGGGTGCTAAAACGCACCCCTGTCTTATCCCACGAGTTACCCTGAAGTCAGGCGTGCATTATCCCTTTAAACCAAATCGAACTCTGGATAACAAAGAAGTGTAAATCTGGGATAAAAAAAAACAATGTCTTTGGGGGAACCTAACTCAACCAGTGTTTGCCACAATTTATCATGATTTACCAGCTCAAAAGCACTGGTGAGATCCACACAACAAAGGTGTAGGGACCCCCCTTTTGCTAAGGTGTATTTTACCACCAAAAGATCCAAGTTTACACATTGTTCTATTGTCCCAATACCTCTCCAAAACCCACACTGGGCCTCTGAGAGAATGTTATTCTCAGAGGCCCAGGTTTCTAGTCTTCCCAGCAAGACTCTCCCCATCAATTTCGAGGTAGAGTCAAGGAGAGATATGGGACGATAACACTTGGCATTTCCTCTATCCCCTTTTTTAAATATAGGAACTGTAATACTTTCAACCCAAGATGTGGGCAGTTTTCCATCAAGGGTTACGTTAAAAGATTCAGCAGGATAGGTGACCAGAATTCAATATCATGCTCAAAAACGTTGACTGAGACCCCATCAGGGCCAGCGGCTTTACCACTTGCACTTTTATTGAGGGCCCCTTTAATGTCTTCTGAAGTTATCTGGGGCATCCCTACGGGTTCAACTGTTATAACATAATTTTCTCCTTTTTGCTGGGTATTTACTCCTCCTGGATTAAAAATACCTTCGAAATGTGTTAACCATTGCTCTATAGGCACTAAGACTTCTATCTTTACAGCTGCAACATCTTTAAAAAAAGGATAATTGATTGTTTTCCAAAATAAAGTGGCCTTGAAAACCCGGCTTTTTGCACAGTCAGGTTAAATGGGACCCTCGCAGCTACGAGTGTTTGAATAGCGCCACGAAACCTACGGTGTAAGTGCGCTTGACAAATTCATTTTAACATAACATAACATAACATATTCCGAGTTATTGCAGTTTGTATTAATTTGTCCCAGGCCTCTTCTCGGATCTCGGTTTTCCTGACATCCAGAGCTAAATTATACTTTCTCCTTAGGTTTCTTATTTCAGAATTGTTCCTAGGTTTAATTTTTTTAATGATTTTCAGTTCCCTATTCAACCTTGAACATTCCTGATTGAACCATCTCGGTTCTTGATTATACACTTTATTCTTTTGTTTTATTTTCACATCATCCGCTATTTCAGTGATAATGTTGGAGAAAGCACTAATAATATCTAATTTAGTTGATGAACTATCTAAATAGGTGTCGATATCATGCAGTTTTTTTCCTGTAAGATTTTCCAAAAAACAAAGATGGATTTACTCCTGACCCTTTTAATGATACTCCATTGTTACCTTGGGTCACAATGTTTGCATCAGTTACCTTCCCTCTTTTAATCCTAGATGTATTAATCTTCAAGGTCATGACTAAAGGGTGGTGATCGCTAAAACGCTTGCGTAAACTGTAAAGGATCCCACTAGATCCCTATATTGTTCTGTAACAATAAAATGGTCAATAGTTGAGGACGATCTGGTGCCCACAAATGTGTGAGTGGGCAATTGCTCATCAACATCATTTAATTCCAATAATACCAAATTGTATTTATGGATGGCAGACTAAATAGCTTCTCCATAAATATCATGGGGAAATGCGAAATTTGATCTCCATAATCATTTAGATAGCCACATTGTTCCCCTACTATGACTTCACATTTTCCAATGTTAAAGTCACCGGCCCATATGAGCATATAGTCCCCCCACTAACCCATTCAGGAAACCGTCAAGATCCTCTTCTAGAGAGTTATTTACCTTAGATCTTGTATTATCAAAAATGTTGTTATAGAAATTTATTATAAGAATGGACTATTTCCCCTCAACTTTAAAATAGAATAATTGGTAAAAATGTGATACAGTGTATGATTTTTTTAAGATGAGGGGAGAGGATACTAAAATTGCGACTGCTAGGCCACCTTTTGCATGTCCCATTCTGGATGGTGTGGCATGTGTACATATTGTTTGGTAGCCGTTCATAAAAAATGATTCAGTGTGCCACGTTTCTTGAAACAGGATTAAAGCTCAGTTCTCAATTTTTTTTAGCCATACCTCATCATTTAATTTGGTTTTTACCCCTACCACGTTCCATGACATTATACTTAGATTCTCATGCGGGAGTTGGCATACACCATCCACTTTTTTGGTACTCGTCACTTCCCTTTCACAAACTAGTGGTCGCTGATCCAGTGGTAACTTTCTAGTGCGATCCTCTTGGGCAGACCTCCTATTATCTTTTTCATACTATGTCTTGTTAGACTCAAAGTTAACTTTCTGGTCATCTGGTTGCAACTCAGTGACATCCATTACTTGTCAATCTATATCGCTACAGAGACTTAGGGCCAGATGTAGGTAATCCCCAATTACCGATTCTTAAATACCGAATCATACCGATTCAGTATTTAAGAACTGGCAATCGGGATGTAGGTATATTTACCGAATCAATTACCGAATCGGTAAGATTCGGTAATTACCGAATCTGTATTTACCAATTCGGTAATTGCCATTGATTCCTATGGGCCTTGAGGCCCATAGGAATTACCGACTTTACAAGGGGGACAGGGTGTCACTTTGACAACCTGTTGCACCCCTGATTCTGGCTTGGGTGCAATGTGACACTCATACATGCCCTTAGGGCATGCATGTGTGCCACATGGCACAGGTGTACATGCACAGATGTGCATGTACACAGGAATTCGTTATTTACCATGAGATGGTATTTCATGGTAAATAACGAATTCTTAAGGGCCTGTGGCACTATTTTAAGTGCCACCTACATCTGGAATTACCGATTCGGTAAATATACTGAGTCGGTATTTTACAGAATCTGTAAATTTACCGATTTGGAAAATTTACAGATTCGGTAAAATTCGGGCCCCCAATATCTCAAAATCCAATTACCGGTCGGTAACGGCCGAAATCGGCCGTTACCGACCGGTAATTGGCGACCTACATCTGGCCCCAAGTGGGATATATCTATTAGGCGTGGGGATAATCCCGATTACTTCAGACATTCCTAAATTGTTCATTTCATTATAGCAGTGCTCTTTATTTGGCCTGTAAAAATAACCAAGAGAAACGGCGGTAATGTAATCACCCAAATATACAGTGGGTTCTACTGTAAGGTAACAAATCTAACAAATTGCCAACCAATTCCTTACTGCAAAAGTTCACTACTACACAGTCTCCTTGACATGTTTTCCTTGCATTCCCTACTCAGCTCACTCTTCTCAACATTATAATGTTTTGCTGTAGTAGGTTAGTGTTAAATTTAGACTTAGTAGAGATCCAATGCACCACCTGGTTTTTCAATGTATCATATAATTCTCTTTTGGACCCCCTCACTTTAGGTACATTTTTCAGAATTATCACATATGGGGCTGCCTGTGGGGGTAAGTGTAAAACTTCAGCCAGATTATCAGTTAATAGTTTTTGCCCATCTGTCATTTCCAGATTATTTATTTTAGGTGTAATTTTAGAACCGTCTTTGTCCATTCTCATTGGTTGTCCTGATGACGAGTCATTCTGACATGATGGTACTTGAGATAAGGGTCTTAACTGTTTTTTATTTTCTACAATTTTAGTCCCAGTTTGCACCCCAGAGCAATCTTTCCGTGTCTCAGCAGATGTCTTTGTCGTCAGTATCTTTTTGGGATGTTTGGCGATGATAGTTCTGAGACCAGTTCTAGGAGGTGTGTATCATCCTTTTTAACTAGATCTAATTCTGACATCAGTCGGCATTCAATACCATCCATTTTTCTGTGAAGTTTTTAAAAAAGATTTTCCAAAAGTAATTTTTTTGGAGCATAGTCAGACGTATTATCATTATGTATACCCCCGTCATTCTTTGCTCCTTTCTTAATTTTCGATTTAGGTTTGGCCTTTTTTTGCTGGTTTACTGTCAGTATTTCTTTTACTTTGGGGGGTTGTTGTTTCAATTTTTTAGCCGGCGAGGAGACCTTTTCCAAGGAGTTGGACAATACCGAAATTTCCAGTGGAGTTGTCATAATGCAGGGATTTCCCATACCTGTGATACTCGCTGTGGTACTTTCACAATGACTAATGGCTTCAACCACAAAGGCCTTATCACTACTCTTATCAACACCCTTTGACATTATGAGCGGTGAGACAGGTTGTTTACTCCCTGCCTCTAGATGCGACTTTTTCATTGCAGCATCTAGGGCATCCTTTGTAGCAGCAAGTTCTTCTTCAACCTGGGTAATTTCATTGTTGATTATCCGCACAGAACTTTTCAAAAATTTAGTGATAGGTAAATTTTTTGTACTAGTCTTCCCTCCATTTAATACAAATTTTCTCGTGCCCATGCTCTGCTACTTTACTTCACAGATTTATATGATCTGCGACTTCTTACCGGTATAATGTTGCTCCTAGGGCCAAAGGGGGTGGCCTAGCCCATTCTTGGACTGCCGCACACGGACGCAGACAAGCCTGCCCTTGGCCCTGGCACGCCCGGGCACGTCCCGCAGCGCGGGAAGCAGTGGCGTTCTTTATGGGCTGGCTGGCACGCGAGTAAGGTGAGGTGCTGCTCCTGCCGCTAGGCCCCCTGGTCCATGTGGTTTTTGTGGCATTGAGGCAAAGTCTGGCGAGGTCTGCTGCAGTGCTCCCATTTTCGGAGTCCCGCATGCGAGAGGCAGCGGCGTACCTTATGCGCCGACTGGCGCACGAGTAAGGTGAGGCGCGGCTCCTGCCACGAGGCTCCCCGGGCCGTGTGGTCTTTGTAGCGTTGCGGCAAAGTCTGCCGAGGTCTGCTATAGTGCTCCCGTTTTCGGCGTCCTTTATGCGCCGCATGGCGCACAAGTGAGGTGAGGTGAGACTCCTGTTGCGAGGCCCCCTGGGCCGTGTGGTCTTTGTGGCATTGCGGCAAAGTCTGGCGAGGTCTGCTGCAGTGCTCCAGTTTTCGGCGGTGCTGGAGGCAGCAGCATCCTTTATGCGCCGGCTGGCACGTGAGTATGGTAAGGCACGGCTCCTGCTTAGAGGCCTCCTGGGCCGTGTGGTCTTTGTGGCGTTGCGGCAAAGTCTGGCAAGGTCTGCTGCAGTGCTCCCGTCCAGTTTGTGCTGTATAGCTAGCAGGAGGAAGATGTCTGAATTGATTTAATAATCGAGGTATAAGGAACTTTAAAGCAAAGATGTTGCGTATAAATATGTGCAACTACAGAAATGTAAATATGGATTGATATTTTCGCTCATCTCTGCAATAAAAATAATGAAAGTTTGGACACAGGCTGGCTGCGTTAATGTTGGATGAGGAGTATTTTCAATTAGTTCCTAAGTTTGCGCAATTTTTTCTTTGTGGCCAGATCTTCCATTGTGGGAATTACATTGATATTCAGGCAATGCAATGCAGCAAGACAACTTGTTGCGCTGTACTGGGTGAAAATGAAAAAATGTGACATATTTAACATTATAAGGCACATTCCTGGCCTCTCCTTGCACTGGCACACTTTTGTAATGCAAGCGCCAATGCAGGCGCCCTTGACGCATGGGGCAAGGGGGCCTGAGGTTCAGGCAGGATTGTTTTTGTGCAGGAAGGTACCCTTTCTGAGGCTTTTTCAGAATGCACCGCATGTAGAAAAAGGAAAAAACAATGAGAAATTACAATATTTTTCCTGGTTATGCCTTCCCTGGAAAGGCGTAGCATTTTTACACATTCCCACTCTACCACTCATGGTAAACCTAGGAATGAGCCAAAATCTATAGGTGGGTGTGTGGGAAAACCCACACTCCACCCATGGAATGCCTCGGCAACAACCACTCCCCTGGAATTGTTCTTGGTGGCCCTCCAAACTTGACCCCCCACAGACCCCTGTGGACCATGCCGAGAACCTCTGGATCATCCTGGACACCAACCTTTCCATGAGAAGACAGACCATTTCTGTCTCATCATGCATCCACATTCTGCGAATGCTACGCAAGACTTTCAAATGGATCCCACTGAACACCAGATGAATGGTCACTCAGACTCTTATCACAATTAGACTGGATTACGGAAATGCCCTCTACAGCGAAATCACAGCCCATGTCCTACTCCAAACTACCCAGAACGTCGACGTTGGACTCAACCTAAACATCCTGTTAAATAACCACATTCCTCCACACCTCAAAAGTCTCCACAGGCTCCCAGTCCAGGAATGATGTAAGTTCAAGCTACCCACCCACACCTACAAAGCTCTCCGCAACACCTGTCCAGCTTATCTCAACCACCGCCTCAACTTGTACCAACCGACCAGATACCTTCAATGTGAATCCCAGGCAAAAGGACACCTCCCTCGCATTAAGACCAGAAGTGGAGGATGCTCCTTCTCATACCTCGCAGCCAAGACCTAGAAGGACCTCCAGAAACACCTCAAAACCACCATCTCCCTCATGGACTTCCAAAGGAACATTAAGACAGGGCCCTGCCAGACAAAACAGACAGGATCTCCTTCTTCCTTCTCAGGCCTGCCCTGCCTGGATCCCTCGATGAGTGATTAGCCACGCTTTACAAATCCACATAACACAACAGAGTATCGCAAGACAGTGGCTTATGCTGCCTTGCGTTACTCCAGGTTTACCAAGCTCCACAGGGTCACGCAAGGTGGCCTTGCCTGACTTGATAAATCTGGCTTTAGTGTTGCGTTGCCCTTGTGTTACCTTGCATGATGCAAGGGCAGCACAATACTTTGATAAATCTGGCCCTAAGTGGCAACGCACTTGGCCTGTGTTGGTGTGTATTTCATTAATTGATTTTAGAAACATTGGCGTTAGCCTCCTAGACCCGACTAATCAAGCACAATGCCCAAACTGAACACGCTGAGTGACTGGAACATGGAGGTCAAGTCAACAACAGAAGGTGACATGCCATGCTATGAAATCCCAAGGACATCAAAAGCTGACCCATTGTGTTCATTGTTGGCCCCTCAACTCTCTATTTTGCTGCTGAATGACTACTGGAAGGGCAAGGAGCAGAAACACTGTCCTGTTTCTGTTCATGTTGCTGCCTTCAGGGCTTTTAAGAACAGTGCTAACAAGGGTACCAAGGTAAGCAAGATTTTTGTAGCAGCCACCCCTAGTTGTAAATCTGACAGCTGCTAAAAAATACTGCATTTAACTGACACCTAGCAGGTCACTATCTACCCAGGAGATTCATAGCTAAACCGGCCTCGTTATACTATCAACCCACATATCACTGTTTCTTCTTCCCATAACATCTGCCTACGAAGATTGCAGATATCTAAGGAAAAAAAATGTTTCACCTAATTCACAGATTTTGCGGAACTGGGAGACATGCTGCTGAAAAGCACACCTTTTAGAGTCATTCACACTCCCATGCGATAAGTTCCCGAAATAAACCTGTCCCCAAAAATATCCTTGTCCCTTTGTTTGTATAAGACATTTCCATTGTTTCAAGTCTGAAAACTGTCCATGACAGTTTATACTGTGTTTTAAAAATGCAGCCTCATTGTTCTGTCTCATTTACTTCTACTTATTTTAAAATATGTATTAATGAAATAACTTTGAAAGCAATCCTGTATAAGGTGTGCAGAGAAACATCATTTTATAGTCAATAAATATATGTTTTTAAATGTGAACAGTTTTGAAGGCAGTGCACAATCAGGCATCGAGATGAAACCACTGGCAATAGGATATGGGAAAAGTAAACAGATAGAAAGTAAATGTCTAAACAGCAGCTCATTTGGATGATCTCACTATGTATTGAAGCACAACTATTTTAAATGTCAGATCTGTCTGCAAATATCTACTTGCATATCTAAAAATCTACTCATATACATTTAAATAAAAGATTAAAAAACGAAATCATTAATGTCTACCAAGTGAGATATTGAGTAACAGGGAAGATGGGTAGGCTGAGTAAACAGATGTGGAAAGGGTAAGCTGGATGTAGGTAGGGATCAGTCTCTATTTTAGACCTTTTAAAACCATATATTTTACCTCATATTACTAAAACCCATAACTCCCCTTACATCGTTTAACCAGCTGGTTTCATATCTGCATTAACACCTAGCTGTTCAATTACTTCCGCCTTCTCCACACGAAAGGCTTTAAATTCAATAGCTCATGTTCCAAAAAATAACATTGGAGAGGGCCTCTCTTTTGTCGGGAATGCAAAATAGTAGCACTATAGTTGTTCATTAGAACTCTGTGGTGAACATTAAGATATAAGTAAGATTAAGTCCCAAACCAATTTAGATTTTAAAAAACAAGATTTATTAAAGCACGTAAAATCTCACACTAGGAAAAATGCATACAAATGATGGCGTATAAATAGATTAGACATAACAAAATTAACCTAGATAAAAAATGCAAACACAGTGAGCTTGAATTGAGTTTGAAGGAGAGTCCAAATATAAATGAATGGCTCACATCACAGTGTCTCACCAACTGACGCTGTTCCGAGTTCATGGCTAGCTAACCGAGATCGAAGCCTGCAGCACTAAAGTTTAAAGAGCTCAAAGCAGTGGCTTAATAGAAAACAAGATGGCAAAGGTTGTTTCTGATTATCCAATTCTTGACTCCAATAAAGTCATTGCAATGTGGCAAGGCAAGGTGATCGTCAATGTGGCTCGACTCACATATGTGCTGCCGGTAAAAGTGGGATTGATCCCAGATACAGCAGCTCAAAATGTTGTGGCTCCAGGTGTTGCCATGAAGAGTCTCTGACCTGGTGCAGGTACCGCCTGCTAGCTGCCTCAGATGCTACCTGAAAAGCAGAGTCTCAGTAGCTCGGTGAACCAAAACATGAGAATAATGCAGACATATGCAGTATAAACATTGGTTTCTTCAGGGCTAGTTTGACTGAGTCTTCTAATCATTACACTGTGCTTCTTACACTGAGAAAATGGCCATCCTAGACCCCTCATTGTCCTCCCAACCAGAACAGCAACCTCACATGGGCATGTTTTTCTCAGCTGCTCCACACACAGGCTTTTTAGTGCACATTCTTCCAACAAAAAGCTTTTTTCAAGAGATAGGCCCAAATGTTACCGTGGAGTTCATGTCAGCAAACTGGGTTTACTAGTTCTCAATAATGGGATGAAGATAGAACTTAAAGACATGGCTGAAGGCAACGGTCCCAATATGTAGAAAGACAGTAAAGAATTCGTTTTTTTGAAGCAAGCGGAGAAAAATGTATTTTCTTTCTTCATCTCCAAGCTCCCAGCATATTCTCTCTTGGATTGAGCCACTCATTCATTGGTGCTGAGAAGGCGGGATTTTCGATCTTGCATTTGATTGCTCTAGATCTAAATCCCCACTTAGGTCGACTGAATCTTTGTTGCCTGTCATAGAGTAAAAAGCAATCCACTACTAGGTTAAGCAAACCAATAATTGGCACGACTCTGAAGAACCACTTACCATGAATAAGTTTTAAAGTTTTATTACAAAGCCAAAGATAACCTAAGATACAAGCATCTCAATATAAGGTTCAAAAGGTATACTGGCACCAACACGAACATAAATTCTCTGAACGATCTTAAACGACAGAAAAATACCACCAAAGCCAGTTCAAATACTAACAGGTTTGCAAGAATAGACACAAGATGTAGCTTAAGCGTTATTTACAAAAAAAGAAAAGAATCAGGTTAGACTGTCCCTACACTAGACTAAGTGACATCCCTACTTAACAGAATCTTAAGTTAAAAAGGTGTCAGCCGTAGTGACTTCCAAAGAAGTTCACTCACTTTCCCTTAGTCTCTGATGTAAATCTGTGCATTGCAGTCATGCCCTCTCTACCTACCCATCCGCTCTCTAAGGGTCCTCAGGCCATCTGCTCTGCTCCACCCCAGGGTGCTGTCCCTAATACAAAATCACAAGTATAGTCGAAACGCCTCTCAGAGATGCCCCTGGCTTTTTCCATACTGATACTCCTCTGAGCCTCTTGTTAGCGTTGACCTTGGTTCCCAGGCTTCTTCTCGGCTCGCCGGTACCCCCCAGTAAATTCCCGGAGCCTCCTCCAGGCCTGTGCCTGTCTCCCCGGACAGAGCTCTATTCATCACTCTCTTGATTGGAACCCCCTCGCACCTGCAAACAGACACCCATGAATTGGGCCCCAAATTCCGACCTCCAGTTTATCTTCCAGGTCGTAAAACTTCGAACATGGTTGGCAATTTATGCTTAACGAGACCTGGATTTTAACTAGCACATGCAGATCAAAGAAGCAACTTTATCTTTCCAGGCCTACTAAATTACTTTGCAGAAGCTTGCACTCTGTGAACCTTTATTTCTTAAACTAAAACAAGTTCTACCTATTTCACTCTGATTATACGGAACACTTCTACAAAACATGATTTCTAACATATGATCAATAATATTCTAAATAATAGTAATGGTAATAATCCATCTGATGTGAACTGCAAAGGCACGTTTTCGTTCTTCTTACATTGCCATGAGGCCTGCACATTTCTACGTTTTACAGCATTACATTTTCTTCTACAACAGTCACATAACATGGAGTCCTAACAGCACTCTAGCATTTCTGAACATTACTACATTAGCTTCACACTCTAAGATATGCATTCTACATTGATTAAACACTCATAAATATGTATTTCTATATATTTTCGACACTTCTACATGCTTTAACTATTTCGTGCATCTAACTTGTAAATATGGTACACTTATACATTTTTCTTAAATTGCGTTCTCTCAGTTCCCCCCTTTGATGACCTCTAGGGGTCATCACCATCACAACACCATCATTGAATTGAATCAGACAGAACTTGTTGCAATGCTCCCTCGTTTTATCATTTCTAGAGCCCTCAGACTCCTGTATTGGTTGTCCTGCATTGCAGCTAGTCTCTGCTCCTGTTCTCTCATGGATCTTTGCAACCTATTTGCTCTATACCATTGGTACAGCCTCACTAACCCCCATAATATGATTACACAGATCATTATTATGATGATAGGCTTCAAAATGTACCATATAAAGCTTTTCCCTAGGTTGGCGAACCAACCTCCAACTTTACCCATTCCATGACCCACTTTTTCCCACACATTTACTCTTGTCAGATCTTCAATTTCTTGGTGTATCTCAGTAATATTTCGTATATACTTCTCAAGAGGTTTTGAATTGTCTGGAATGTAAGTGCAGCATTCCTGGACCTTCAAAGCCTTACAGACTCCGCCCTCTTTAGCTAACAGAACGTCTAGAGCAAGTCGGTTTTGAAGAACCATTGCCCTTATCGATTGCATCTCTCCTTCCACCAGCATTAAAGATCTAGCAGTACTGGCAGATAATCTATCTACAACTGTTGCCAATCTCCTGATCTTGACATCATTCAGTATTAATCCCAGAAGAGGGAACATAGCGCCGAATACATCACCAACTACCTCGGCATCACCTACATCCCTTTTCCCTCTGGCTTGAGCCTTTCCCTCTATGATTCCAACTCCTTAGCATGATACATTTTGGGGAAGACAATTGCCAAATAACATGAACCGTACCAATTGTCTGGTAGTTTCACGTAGGCATTTCTTCCACAGACAAAATACACATTTGGGATCACTTGCATTTCTTTTAAGAAATCTTTCGTGTAGTATTCTAATTGGAAGGCATGTTCACAGCTTACTTCTCCCACGAATACATTTTCATAGTAGGTCTTACCCCTATGGATACATAGCTTCCCTTTTTGTGTTCGATCTAACGCTATTGGACCGTTACTACCCTTTCTTTTGTGCGATCTTTCCTCCTCAGTCCAATCTGTTTTCCATTGGCCAGAAGCCTTTAGAATCTTCTGCCTCCTGTATCGATCATCCACCTGCCCTATAAACCTTTTCTCAATTTCCGATACTTTGCAAGTCAGATTATTTCTTCGGGCATGTGAAGTATCTAAAGTTTTCCAAGGAATGAAAAATTTCCCTAATCGATCCTCACTTTTATAATAGTCCCATTTGTTCATATGCTTGTAAGCTGGGACTTCTGGTAACACTGCATCAAAATTTGAAAAATAGTATTCAAAGCTATCTCGTCCATAAAATATATTAAGCAACAAACTACATGTAATCCCATAAGTCAATGGGAGATGATGATATCTAATACCTTCGTCTACAGAGGCTGGCAACTGCATACAGACGTAGCAGTCTTTCGCCTCCATAGCGTCAATGTATTCATACAGCAGTTTGGCATAAGCGTTTGATTTAAAGTTTCACTGTGACTCATCTACGTGTAACCTACGAGCTTCTGCTGCTAGTAAAGCCTTCTCCTGTACTGCATTGTCCTCCTTTTTACTAGCAGTAGTAGGTTTTGATGTTACCACAACCTTTGCTTCTGTTGCTTTTGTTTCGTTCTCATGTCCCACTATATATGAGACAGTAACTACTAAAACTATAAGAAAAATTACTCCCGCTAAAAGTGTACCTATTATACATTTCGCTTTGCGGTTCGAGTTGCCGGCCTCCATGTTCTCTAGACAGTGTAGCTTTTAGTCTCCTTTCCAATGTAAAGTCCTTTTCTCTTTTATTTTCTTCCACAGTCTCTTTTTGTTCATTCAGTCTTTCTTGAACTACACCTCAGGAAGCTGGCAATCTCTTTTGAAATCAGTCCTTTAAAGCGCAACAACAGACAACCCTAGCCCTTCTCCGTCAACTAAATGGAAAGGTCCCTAAATTTTCTCTTCCTCCACTTGGCGCTAGGTTATCTTCTCAGTCTTGTTTATTTACAAAGTCTTTAGGTGTCTACGATCACCCTCGTTCCAGCAGCTCTAATCACGTATTTTAGCAGTTCTAGGCGAAGAATGGTCTCCTCGAGTACTGATACTGTTGTGCCAAAAGTCGGAAATTTTACTCTGTTTAAAACCAGTTCTCTTATTCTGCTCAGGTAAGGAGGATTGGGAATAGTGAGTGTCAGCAACCCTTCAGCTTCAACTCCAGGCACCAACAACGCCACTTCTAGCTTTATGATGGGATCAGTGCTGGTCATTGTCACTTCCCTCACCCTCCCGGATCTCTGTGCACAAGACATCTGCTGCCAGGTAGGTCCACTCAGGAGTGGCGTATCTTCTGCAGGGCACACGCGCTCTCCTTGATCTCCTTGGACCCTCCGCTTCTGGAGTCTGTGCACCTTCGTCCAGGTCTGAGTTTTCGGATATAGGAGCAAGGGTTTTCTCTGGAGTTGACTTCAAGCTCGGCCTCTTCCTTCTTTCAGGCCAACTGGTCTCTCCACGCCTTGTTCTCCTGCTTCTTGTCCTCACACCCGACTCTTGATCACTTGCAGCTTGATCAGTGTCTGTTTCGTACTCACAGCTACTTTCTCCTTCTGTGGCAACGTCAGTTTCACTGTCTTGTCCTTCCTCCACTTGGTCTGACACGCTCCCAGCTTCCTCCGACACCCCCACAGCTTGGCTGGTCCCCTCTATCGATTCTTCGTCCACAGCTGGATTTTCATCCGAGAGAGGAGCTGTTTCTTCCAGGGGTGCTGGAACTCTCCGCGTATGGGAGGCGTGTATCCAATTGGGCAGCCCTCCGACCTTAACAGCAGTATTCGATGTCAAAATGATCTGGTAGGGTCCTCGCCAACGCACGTCTAAGCAATTCTTTCTGACGTGCTTCTTCACCACGACCCAATCACCAGGGCACAGGTCGTGGCACAGGTCTTGGGGCGATGGGATTTCAGCAGCCTGCACCTGAAGAGACACAGAATGAATGGCATCAGAAAGTCCCTTGCAATAATCCAGGATCAGATCATCTGTGATATTCAATAAAGCTGCAGTTGGAACTGATGGCAGTCTCATAGCCCTCCCCATTAACACTTCATGTGGAGAGAGACCGGTTCTCCTGTCTGGTGTGCTACGTATACTCATAAGTACTAATGGCAGTCATCAGGCCAGCTTAGAGATGTCGATGAGCACACTTTGGCAATTCAGGACTTTATCGTCCCATTGATCTGCTCCACAATTCCTGAAGCATCTGGTCGATAGCTACAGTGCAGCTTCTGATCAATATTCAATGCTGAGCAGAGCATCTTCACAATTTCGCTGTTGAAATGTGTTTCCCTATCTGATTCCAAAGAGGCCGGCACCCCGAACCGCGGTATTAACTCCCTAAGCAATAACTTTGCTACTGTGAGTGTGTCACACCTGCGTGTAGGGTAAGCCTCGACCCATCTGGAAAATATACAGACAACCACCAGAACATATCTGAGGCGATTACATTTTGGCATTTCAATGAAGTCTAGTTGCATCCGATTAAACGGACCCCCAGACCTCCCTATGTGACTCAACGTGACTGGTGTTCTCTTTCCTACGTTCAGATGTTGGCAGGTTACACATCGCTGGCACACTGCTTCTGCGGCTACTCTAAACTTGGGATTATACCATGTTTGTCTAAATATCCGAAGCATAGCATCTCTGCCTAGATGTACCGGGCCATGAATCTGTCTTGCCATTGGACTCACTAACTCATTCGGCAACACTGCCCTTCCATCTGCTGAAACCCAAAAGTCCATTTCGCTTTTTACACAACCTGCGGTTTCCCATGTCTTTTTCTCAAAGTTTGTTGCATTTTCTTGTATGCCTTTTAAATCATCCCAGGTGTCTACCGTTTCCAGCATCATAGTCAACTCTGTCTTTTCCTGTGTCCCACCCACTTCTACCTCTGTGAAAGAGTATCCTTGCTCTGCACAGTAACATGCGACCTCGTCTGCGTATCGGTTTCCCTGGGACACAAAATCAGTACCTTTGGTATGGGCTGCACATTTAACAACGGCAATTGCAGCTGGACCTTGTAATGCTAGAACAACAATCGTACAAATTCCCCATTTCGAATAGGTGATCCTGACGAAGTCATGTAACCTCTTTGAGACCACAATTGCCCATAGTCATGAACTACCCCGAAACCATATTGGCTGTCGGTGTAAATGGTGACTCGAATTTTGCTGCCTGCTATACAGGCGCCGGTCAATGCAATGATTTCAGCTACCTAAGCGGAGTGTACTCCTTCCAGGCAAGCCGCTTCCACAACTCCAGTAATGGTGCAAACAGCATAAGCTGCTCTCAACTGACCAATATTGTCTCTTACACATGAGCCATCAACAAAGAAAATTTCATCAGGGTCAGTCAATGGCTCATCTACAATATCTGGTCTCCGTTTGGTGCATAGTTCAGTCACATCAAGGCAATCGTGATCTTCACATTCTTCATCTTCTATGTCATTTGGAAGTGGCATCAAAGTAGCAGGATTCAAAACATAGCATCTCTTAAGGGTCACGTTCTCCGCAGCAAGAATGACTTGCTCGTAGCGCGTGAGTCTGTTATTTGTCAGATGCTGTGTCTTGGTCCTGGTCATTAACAGCTCCACAGAATGAGGTACATACACCACTAGCTGGTGTCCCATGACTATACTCTCACACCTTTCAATGCTGACACCCGTTGCAGCAACGGATTTGAGACATCCGGGCAACGCTGCGGCTACTGGATCTAAAGTAGCCGAGAAGTATGCAACTGGTCTACGGGCATTTCCATGAATTTGGGCTAGAACCGACAAAGCACAACCTTCTCTTTCACAGCAGTAAAGTAAGAATGGTTTTTCGTAATCCTGCATTCCCAGAGCAGGAGCATGACACAAGTCCTCTCTCAGCTGCAAGAATGCCATCAAACAGTCCTTGTCCCATGGTACCGGATCGCTCACCTCCTTGTGCGTCAGTTTTTGTATGGGCTTTGCTTTCAGGGAAAAGTTAGCTATCCACTGTCGGCAATAACCAACCATTCCGAGAAACATCCTGACCTCTCTTTGTGTCGTGGGCGAATTCATCCTTATGATCGCCTCTATCCTGTCTGGTGACACCTTCCGTTTCCCTTTTTCAATTCTGTGGCCCAAATACTGTACTTCCGTCAGACAGTATTCTAATTTGTTCGGAGACACCTTGTGTCCGTTCTCAGCTAAATGATTCAGCAAGGTGATGGTGTCTATTTTACAAGCTTCCTCTGTTTCTGACGCAACAAGTAGGTCATCTATGTACTGGACTAGAACCGAGTTCTGTGGCAGTACTAGACTTTCAAGATTTTTCTTCAGCAGCTGGTTAAAAATCGATGGGCTTTCTGTATACCCCTGTGGGATACGACACCATGTTAATACGCGATTTTCCAGCTTAAATGCGAAAAGGAATTGGCTCTCTTCATCTAATGGGATCGAAAAGAAGGCCTGGCAAAGGTCTATCACTGTGAACCACTCAGCTTGGAATGGTATCTGAAACAATATCACTGATGGATTTGGTACCACTGGACAACACGAAACAACTATGTTATTAATCTTTCGGAGGTCCTGCACTATTCTGAATTTCCCACTAGGTTTCTGCAAACCCATAATCGGGGAGTTACATGGACTACCCACGATTTCTTTCAATATTCCCTGTTTAATCATGGAGTCAATCACGGGCTTTATTCCTGCAATCGTCTCCGGAGTCAATTTGTATTGAGGCGTTCTTGGATATTCAACATTTGGTTTTATCATGATTTTCACTGGCTCCACTCCTTTGATCAGTCCTATCTCTTCCCCAGTGAAATCCCATACTTCAGATGACACTGTATCTCTTAAGTCCCAAGGGAGCTCTTCCACCGTCAAGGTAGGATACAGCTCTATGCATACTTTTGAATTTGCAACCTTAAAGGTGGCATCATCGTCGTTAGTCTGTACTTCCACTCCCTGAGGCGTGCAATATATTGTGCAATTTAATTTACACAGCAAATCTCTTCCTAACAGACACACAGGGCTAGAATCGCATACTACAAACTGATGTTCGTCACTGTATTTTCCTATTCGCACTAGTACTGGCTCCGTCAAAGGACTAGTCATTCTTCTATTTGCGACTCCCACCACTTGAATGGTTTTCCCTGACATTGGCAGATCCGGAACCACTGCTGATCTTAGAGTGGATCGAGTGGCCCTCGTGTCCACCAAGAAGGTCGTAGGACACCCTGCTACTTCTGCCTCTACGTATGGTCCCCTTTGGTCCACCTCTAGGACTGCCCCGAGGGTACAGTCCTCCGTTCTACTCACATGCTGTCCAGTCAACGGATCAACATAGTAACATTCTTCTCCTCCTACAAAAAGTGGCATCTGTCTATAGGTCTTTCCCCCTGTCGCTATCCTGGGTGGTTGAGGGAACTGGGCTCGAGGAGCTGAAGTTCCCCCTTTGACCACCCTTCCCTTGGGTATTGTTGCCCCTTTCACTGTGCTACTCTGAGCTTCCTCTTCCTCTATTTCTAGTTCTCCATTTTCAGAGTTATAGGGACATTCGCGTTTCCAATGTCCCACCTGGTGACACTGGTGACACTTTGTCGTCTTTTTCAAGGTAGCCAGGTCTACTCTAGGTCTAGGTCTAGGGTTTTCCTCATTGTCCCTATTCTGATTATTCGACCTCCTTCCCACGGTCCCTGTTCCCTGTTGTTGCTGTCCACCCTTTCCAGCCGATTGCATCTGAACCAACATCAGCTTCTCCTTAAGTTTTTTTGCTTTAGAATCAATTTCATCACTACAATACCTTGCATATCTCAGAATTTCATCTAACGGTTTATTTTGCCAACAAATTAAATCTTGCTGTATCATCAAGCAAATATCAGGTCTCAATCCCAAAACAAACTTTGACACAAACTGTCCTATATCTTTGGGATCCATTACATCTAGTCCACTGTATTGTTTGAATGTTTTCAGTAATCTCTCATAATATTCATGGACTGTCTCCTTGGTTTCCTGCCTAGTTCGGTCTATCTTCACCCAATCTATGTCCTGCGGTGGCACCTTATCTTTCAGCCATGTCATTACTCTTTCATATTTCTCCATGACTCTTTCAGACGGTCCATTAGTCTGAGCATCCCTCTCTGGTTCAGATGTGGGCCATTCTACGCTAACCTTGCATGCTGTCCACAAGTCTCCTGGAACTACGATATCAAATAGGGTGTTCAAATCAATCCACAGTACTTTAGAGATTTTTACAAACCTCTCTACCTGCTTTTACCACTCCATGGGGTTTTCTCTCAGTTTAGGAAAGGAATTGGTAAATGCAGCTAAATCTCCTCTACTCCATGGCACATGCACATAGCTCCCATTCTCTATTTCCCGCAAAGGGTAAGCTTCCATCCTCTGTAGCCCTCCCTCCGGGGACATCACAATTGTGCTCCGCCTGACAGTCCCTTTCTTGGACCACCTTTCTTCCCACTTGTCCAGATCTCTCCATGTCCTTATTCCTGTGATCAGTTCTCTTATGTGTGTTTTCAATCCAATTGTTCTCCTCTCTTCGAGGTCCTGATCTGAATAATGCAACCTATGGTTACCCTGTAATGCCTTTGTCCTCGACAAGTCTACCATGTACTTGTCTGCCAATTCAGACAATTTCTCATGTACTGCTCTCGCCTATCCTTTGCTATGAACAGTACCTCATCTTGCTCGTACATGTCAATCCTCTCTAAAGGCAATGTGCCATCTGTTATCTCATCCAAGTCAGATTTTAAACTGGTCACATCTAGCCTTCTTGCTTTTATCTCAGCTGTCAATGTGTTATTCTTAGAGGGTCCATTGACATCTCTCCCATCCCAGCTCCGAGCCCTACGCCTGGGCTCAGGCGAGTTATGGGGAGTCCTCCCATGTTCCCATCTTTCTAGGTCCCATGCAGTTCCATCCCCTCTTGGCATGTGATGAAATGATACTCTATTTCCCACAGTCTCACTCTGTCTATTCTGCTCGGTCTCCCTAAATGCATGATAGGACCTTCCATTGTTCCCCCTGTTTTCAAAATTCCCTTGCTGTCTAGTATCACTCAACACATGGTAAGACCCTTCGCAACTCACCATGTTCCCTCGATCACAGTGTTGTCTACTATCGCCAGGTGCATGGTGAGTGCACTTAAAACTGTCTCTGTACTCTTGTGTCCTCCGATCTCCTTCGCTGTGAATGAGACGAGACACCCTTCCACACTCTGCACTTCTATCCTCTTGCTCCTGTCCATTTCCATTAAGGAAATGACGTGTAGCCCCTCTATTCTCCTGACTTTTGCCGTCGCACTCCTGGCCGCTTTCACTAGCCCCGCAGTGAGACAATGCTCCATCACCTCGACTTCCCCATTCGGCTTCCGTTCCTGACCTATTACTCTGGGTTCCTGTTTTAGCATCCCACTCTCTCAAGTCAGCCCTCAACTCCTTAAAGGACTTCGGCCGTGGTCCCCTCAGATCCATCGGTCCTCTCGGACCCCCCTGATCTATTATGGGATCCCCTTCTTGATTTAATGGGGTGCTCCAATCTCTTGGTCCTGGCAACTGCCTTCGAGAATTAATCATATTGTTCCTGTTCTCCATTTCTGCTCTCTCCCTGTCTAGCCGTACCTGTTCCTCCTCTCGTGCTTTCTCTGGGTCATAAATCGATACTATAGGACCTATAGTAACAGGTACTTGGAGAGCGTCTGACTATTGATAGGACTTGGCACGCTCCATTTCTGGCACCTTTTGTACCACAAACCTTCCGACTACCCTCTGTACTGGACTAGGCTGAGATGTTTCCTCACCTTTGGCGTATTCTCTACCTGCTATAGGAGGTGGTCTATACTCTCCTGTACCAGTCCCATCCTCCCTTTGGAGCTCTGCACCTTCCATCCCTCTATTGTACGGAGGTGGTCTGTCTATCAACAACCTATTTATCAGGCTGTCCTCTGTCTCGCTCTCATCATCCTCCTCTGGTGGTCTCTTGTCTCCTGCAACTTCTATCACTGGGTACAATTTATCTACTTCAATCGTCTGCACTCTCCACTTTTTAGCTTCCTCATCCCATTTGGCATCCTGCACTGCGCATTACCGATCGTCTCACTCTTTCTTGACGCCTGTTCTGGTTCCTGTCGTGCGCCGCCCTAATCCACGCATTAAGGGCTTCAAACTGTGTTGGTCTGGGCAGAGGTCTTGTTGAGGTCATAACTGCTTTCAACTGGTGCAATACTTCTAATCTAAACGTTCCGTATTTCGGAAACGTCAGTTCCTCGTTCCCCTCCGTAATCTTACTCCACTCTGAAATCCACAGTATAGTATGCAACCCAACATTCGTGGCCATATAGTGAGCTGGTGTACCCTCTGGCGGGGCCTCTTCCCCGTCAACAGATTCCCTCTTTTCTCTCTTAAAGATCGCTCTTAAGCATTTAAAACACTTCATGATCAAATCTTCGATTTTCCCTGATACGCTGCGTTTGTTTACCTCCTGATGACAATCCACCAATCCCGGCGCGGTTCTTGCTAACTGGCCTATCACAGCGCGGCTCTTGACAACCGACCTATCCCAGCGCGGTTTCACACCAACCGGCCTATCACAGCGCGGCTCTCTCTGAAGTCACTCGTCTCCCCTTCGCAGCAGTTCCCCTCCTTTCTCAGCTCGTATCCCGGTCATGCATGCGTCCCATTCATACTCTGAAAAATGATTACTTCCGACCAAGCGATCACTTTTCTTGACTGTACGCCCACAGTCTAACTGTAATTGTCACCTCAACTGACGAAATGTCTTTCCGTAAACGTCCAGACAATCGCCTTAACTGATAGGTTACTTACACACAGTAACTTCCGACCAGCGTCTGTTACTCATACACTCACTCTTGCATTCCCCCTATCACGGTCCTGCGGGCGATCAATGGTACCTCATGACCCCCTTCACAACGGTTGACAATTACTCTGGATGTCCGATACACCCGAACCACTTAAGCTCTTCTCTGAACTTAAGATTTTCACCAGGTTGCGCGCGCTCACAACCCTGCCTCAATCACACTACAGGCATTCAACTCCGCATGACATTACAACACAAATACAACACAAGACACCGCAATCTGACAATGCATGACCTTTATTATACTCACTCTCGACCGACTCTGCTGCTTTTCTCGTGCCGTCAGCACCTTCTTCGGCAGGTGATTCTTCTGCTGGTCATCTCTCGATTTCTAGGGGCCTCGGGGTAATCTTAACCTAGTTTAGGTCACCTTCCTCTAGAAGGCAACCATCCTAATTCTGCTACCAACTGAGAAGGCGGGATTTTCGATCTTGCATTTGATTACTCTAGATCTAAATCCCCACTTAGGTCGACTGAATCTTTGTTGCCTGTCATAGAGTAAAAAGCAATCCACTACTAGGTTAAGCAAACCAATAATTGGCACGACTCTGAAGAACCACTTAACATGAATAAGTTTTAAAGTTTTATTACAAAGCCAAAGATAACTGAAGATACAAGCATCTCAATATAAGGTTCAAAAGGTATACTGGCACCAACACAAACATAAATTCTCTGAACGATCTTAAACGACAGAAAAATACCACCAAAGCCAGTTCAAATACTAACAGGTTTGCAAGAATAGACACAAGATGTAGCTTAATCGTCATTTACAAAAAAAGAAAAGAATCAGGTTAGACTGTCCCTACACTAGACTAAGTGACATCCCTACTTAACAGAATCTTAAGTTAAAAAGGTGTCAGCCGTAGTGACTTCCAAAGAAGTTCACTCACTTTCCCTTAGTCTCTGATGTAAATCTGTGCATTGCAGTCATGCCCTCTCTGCCTACCCATCCGCTCTCTAAGGGTCCTCAGGCCATCTGCTCTGCTCCACCCCAGGGTGCTGTCCCTAATACAAAATCACAAGTATAGTCGAAACGCCTCTCAGAGACGCCCCTCACGTACACCTCTCACGTGGTTTCGATTCTGGCTTTTTCCATACTGATACTCCTCTGAGCCTCTTGTTAGCGTTGACCTTGGTTCCCAGGCTTCTTCTCGGCTCGCCGGTACCCCCCAGTAAATTCCCGGAGCCTCCTCCAGGCCTGTGCCTGTCTCCCCGGACAGAGCTCTATTCATCACTCTCTTGATTGGAACCCCCTCGCACCTGCAAACAGACACCCATGAATTGGGCCCCAAATTCCGACCTCCAGTTTATCTTCCAGGTCGTAAAACTTCGAACATGGTTGGCAATTTATGCTTAACGAGACCTGGATTTTAACTAGCACATGCAGATGAAAGAAGCAACTTTATCTTTCCAGGCCTACTAAATTACTTTGCAGAAGCTTGCACTCTGTGAACCTTTATTTCTTAAACTAAAACAAGTTCTACCTATTTCACTCTGATTATACGGAACACTTCTACAAAACATGATTTCTAACATATGATCAATAATATTCTAAATAATAGTAATGGTAATGATCCATCTGATGTGAACTGCAAAGGCACGTTTTCGTTCTTCTTTCATTGCCATGAGGCCTGCACATTTCTACGTTTAACAGCATTACATTTTCTTCTACATCAGTCACATAACATGGAGTCCTAACAGCACTCTAGCATTTCTAAACATTACTACATTAGCTTCACACTCTAAGATATGCATTCTACATTGATTAAACACTCATAAATATGTATTTCTATATATTTTCGACACTTTTACATGCTTTAACTATTTTGTGCATCTAACTTGTAAATATGGTGCACTTATACATTTTTCTTAAATTGCGCTCTCTCAGTGCTGAGGTCACAGCCAACCCTAATAGGCCCCAGACTTCCTAGTCAGTGTTATACATTGAAGTGTTGCATTTTGCTTTCTGGAGACATGCAACAACACAATCTCAATGCTCCATGAGCCAAAATGCAAAACTGTCTCAGCTGTGTGGAGCTCTCCCCTGTCTTCCATATTCACCCTCTCCCACCCAGGTCAGACCACTGCATTTCAAAGGAAATCTCCTCTGAGGGCTCTTGCAGTGTCTGGTTCCACCAAGCCTGGAAGAGCCACTTCTTTGGAAAAAAAACTCATTCAAACACAAATGTCCATTTTGTGGGTGGACTGTTCCCATGAGGCACAGGGTCAGACTGATTTGCATATGGCCATGTCTGAACTGAGGAGGCTGAGTGAGCTAAAGAATGGTGATGGATTAAACCCAGATCAGTTGACTGGGGGTGAGTGTTTAATTTGCTCAAACGCTCCGTCCATCATCCCCTTTTGTATCGCCAGGTGATGAACGTTGACATATTTCTTTCAGGGTACTGAAATAAAATGGGGATACAGACAAAAATGAAGAGTCAGAATATCTTGTATTGGTGTACATGACGGCAAATATGAGGACTGGTGTTAGGCATTGCACTGAGTGTTCAGAGTAGTGCGAGGGATTTGATGACCCATTGTGGTGAGAGAAAGAAGCGCAAATGGTTGTTACAAAGCCTTTCATTTAAGGGATTCCTGCTTCTCTATTAATACTAAAATACCCATGTGTTGTCTTCTCAGTGTTCTCAGTAGACTGTGGTTCCCTGAAAAGAGACACTACTGTTCATTGTCACGTCTAATGATGTGTCCTGTATGGCCTAGTTTAGAATCAATCAATTAAATGACTGGAGTATGAGTTCAAAGGTAATAGCTTCAGTTTTCCAAGTTGTATAACTAAAACAATAATCGATAACATCATCAATTTTGATGGTGGCAAAGCATTCCATGTTACATTCCACTGTATGCCTAGTCAAGGAGTAAAAAAATCAGACAGCATTGCACCTATTTTGAGCAAACTCGATTGGCTGACCATGCAGGCAAACATTGACTTGAAAATAGCCGGCATCACAAGGTAATTCAGTGCGGCCTGACTTCCGATCTAAAACGCAAACTCCACAGCACAGAGAAACACCAGAGGCAAATTGACACAACTACATTAAATCCATATCACAGAAAAATCTAAAGTTATCATCCAAGCTTTCACGTATTAAGCTCCCAGAACATGGAACAGGCTACCCAAAGATCTCCCATGGAATTCTAACTTCCTGGCCTTCTGTAAGGCCCTAAAACATCATCTATTCAGATTCCACCTGAAACCGAATGATTAATGATTTCATACTTTACTGTTGTTGCATCTGCTATTTGTTCAGTCATTTTTGCAGCATTGCTTTTAGTCCCTCTACACCTGTAAGATGGACCTCAATGTTATGCTAACTACTTCTGTGTTATATGTTGCTTTATGTGATACTTTCTGCTACCTAGGTGGTGACGTCTACTTTATACAAATACCACAATGTGATAAAACTGTAAAAAGAAGTAAATGCTTCTATATGAATAATGCACCACTTAAACAGAATTTAATTTAGAGCAAAACCTAATATAAAGACATCAAAATGAGCTGTAGTCATTCTTAGATGGACTCTAGCTGTAACGTTCCTCACCAGAATGTAGTAGATATTAATCTGCTGCATGTCACCATAGAGTTGTGGCACCCCTTACTATTTGCACTTACGCAGCTATCCAGTTATTAGGAACGGTAAAATGGCCTGCTTTGATTAACGGTGTGCAGTTCAGGACATTTTCCGACAGGAGAATGGCTTTGAGATTGATGTAAAGGTAAGACAAAAGTAGTCAGATGTCAGGCAAGCTTCCGGTTAGGGCATTATTTTAAAAACTCAGTTAATTGTACAAGTTCAGAAAAACTCCTCAGATCTTCCCCAAAGTTAAATTTTACATTCTAGTATATGAACGACTTTTCATATTAGAACTAAAGATTTCTTTTTGTTACATGTGTTACATTCAGCAATATAATTTTGGCACAAATTCCATCTTTGCCTCATCTTTATAAAATGTATTATTAGTGGAAGGATACCGTTAAGGTACAACATACCATTCGTGTCCAAAAGAGTGTGCATGAAATAGGAACACTTATGATCTACAAAAATATATGTTCTATTCCTAAGTGTGAAATATAAAAGAAATATTCTCCATGTCTACAAGCCAGGTGGATTAGTATTTGCCATGAATCTGTGCACTCCACGCCTCCGCCCGCCCCAACCCTTGACCAACAATCAAAGTGGGCGGTAATCCTGCAGATCTATGAAAGCCTCCCACAGAGAAGTGTCGCCTGGAAAGAGTGTCGGTGACATCATTCAGAAAATGTGGGGAGAAACCGCCGCGTGAGAACCAGGGCGGAGCAGGGGCTTAGGCCGGCTCGAGTGTTCCAGCAGGCACTGTGATGGGCAGGCGAGAAGCGTGCCAAGCTGCCATCCGTATCTATGGATTCCAGCTCTGCGCTTGGCAGCAGCGAGATGTATGTTTTATCACCAGGCTCCGATCCATTCTGTTAAATCCTTATCTCGGATTATGTCTTTTTCATAAAGAGACGAGTGAAGGGCTCAGTCAGGGCTACAGCAGCAGCTCAGGCGCGCGTGGATGCGCGTGGACGTCAGACTGTAAAAGCCGTGTCAGTGATTTATGGCACGCAGGTACCAATTAGCGATGCACGTGCCGCTGGAGGCGAGCCTAGCAAAACTGGATGTTTGGAACCGCTAGTGTGTTTTTCATGGAAAATACTGCAGAGTAGTTTGGCTTCACCAGTGAGCTCATTGAAGTAGCTTTTAGTTTTCGACTGCTAAACCTTCTACAACACACGGTGTGATTACGGATGGTACAGACTAGGGATTGAAATTGCCTGCACCCGGCAAACTCCAGTAAGCAAGGGTTTGGAATTTACCAGAACCTATTATAAGCCCCCCCCCCCCTGCAAAATGAAGAATTCCATGCATATTTTGGTATTTTCTGCCTCAAAATCCTCATACACTAGTATTTGCTAGACATTTCTCCTCTGATAAATGTTGGCGGGTATGACCTACAGAAATTACCTGTACATATGTGTGTGTTAAAATCTATCTATAGTTATGTGAAATAGTTAGTCACAACAACATGTTTTAAACTCTAAAAACCACAGAAATTCACCAGTTAAAGTTATAGTTATCTCAAGTAACTATAACTTGTGTCCTAAGGTAACTAAAACTTTTGCCACGCTGTTGGACTCAGCCCTTTTTGCAGGGTCATCCCTGAACTTTTTGCCTTCCTCCTAGCCTTTTTTCTGACATGGTGTTGGTGGTTTTAGGACTCTGGGCACTTTAGCGCTACTGTTCAGTGTAAAGTGTGTGTGCTGTCTGTAGTAAACATGGTAAGATTGGTCTAAACCTGTTTGGCATATTTAATTTACCTGTCAGTCCCTTGTAAAGTGGTATCTCAGATACCCAGGGCAGGTAAATTAAATGCTACTGGTAGGCGTGCAGCGCTGATTGCACCACCCACCAAAGTAGCCTTTCAAACCTGTCTCAGGCCGCTGTCATTGCAGGGCCTGTGCGCGCAGTGTTACTGCCACTGTGACGTGATTCCTAAAGTGTGTGCCATGTTGGTGACCCCCTTTTACTGCATGTCAGTCACCCCTAAGGTAGGCCCAGTGCTTAATTTGTAAAAAAAGAAGTGCAGGTGCTGAAAATTTTGCCAAGGAGTCTACAGCTCACTTCTTCCTCCGGTGAGCCCCACTTTCAACACTCTCACCGCCTCAGTCTCTATCTTCTAACCTTGATCTGTTGTCTGTCCCCTACGTTTTTGCTCTAAAAGTCTATCTTCTAACCTCTCTAATTGTTGTCTATCATCTTTGTCACACCTGGTGTGTTACCTTATTCCCTGCATTTCTGATTTGCCCTCTATTCATTCTACCCCTGCCCTTTTTCCTCTTCACTTTTATCCATGCTCTGCTCTCTCTCCCCTCGATCTTGGCTCTTTACAATCACTCTTCTAGCAGTGATTAGCTGTGTCTCCGTTTTATCATTTGTCTGCTTTTTTTCCCTCTGTCCTGTCCTGTACATCCTTTCATTCTATCTTCTCTCTTCTTAATGCTCTCCTCCTCACATCATGGCTGCTTTCTCTTTGTGTCTGATTTGCTCTCCTTTTCTTCTACTTAGCTCCGTCTTACCTCTCGCCTCTACTGTTGTTTCTTTCTCCCCTTTACTCCTGCTCTCTCTCTCATCTATAACACTGCTGCTGCCTGTGACCCCTGTCGTCAGCCTGTACATGTCCCTGCTAGTTTGAACTCTGCGTTTTCCTGTTGGCTTTCCTAATAAGAGGAAGATGACAAAAAAGGGAAACCTTTGCCGTTTAGAAATTGCTGAGCTGCCACATTGACTGACTTTGGAACTGACTCTGGGACCCACCTATTTAGATGCCACCCAGCTGCCGGAGTATCCTGCCTGCCTCCCGCCGCCGACTCGCTGCTTGCATCCTCCGAGTGTTGCCACCGAGCGGACAGCGGGACAGGGAACTACAAATCCCATCAGCCCATGCAGGCTGCGACATTGGAAACCACGCCAGGAGGCGCATAAAAACAGCGTCAGCCCCGCCTCGCGGGACGCCGGGCGAAGACCGGGCAAAGGGCGGGCCCTCTTAGGCCTCAGAGGCCAATGGAGGCTGGGCTGGGCCACCCCTCTGTCGCGCAGGACACAGCATATACTAATTAGGCATTTGTACTTTGTTCCCTTACCTACATATTGTGTGCTAACTCATTGAGTACTCTGTTTCACTATGGTTCGGCCATCTAGGAAGGACCGTAAGGTTACCATTGCATCTACTGGGGGGGTGGCAACTGGTACCATCGATCAATTCCTGACACGGGTCAAAGTGGTAATTGAGAAAGAGATAGCGCTAGTAGAGAAGCGTTTGTCGCTAGATCTTTTGACAGGGAAACGCTCCTCCCTTGGTAAGATTGGCTTATCTGTCACACCCGAACCAGCTCAAAGTAATACACCACTAGTCATCCTGAGCCCAGTATCTAGCATCATACAAGGGGATATTGATAACGCTGAGGCATGTTCACTACTAAACTCAACACCAACTAGTTTGGCTTCTCGTGCCTCCTGTGTTTCACCACCCCTATCACCTATTCCAGCATTGTTGTCACCTACACCTGCGACTCCCGTACATGTTAACACCGTGACATCAGATACTACTAATATTAGTATTATTGATCCACCAGGCAAAAGAAAAAGAGGAGCTAGCCCACTAAAGAAAGCCACAGTAAAGAGGCGTAAAAGAGTACAAAGGGCCCCTCGACAGACTGTGCAGCTCCCTAGTTCACCTTTAGTAGTTATTGACAAACCCCAACCAGTCACCCAAGGTTGTAATGAAGAAAGGCTCCTAGAGAAAATGGAAAAATTGGTTAGATCGTTGATGCTACCACTGCTTGAAAGGACAAAACAGTTTAACTCCAAATTTGACCACATGGAAAATTAGTTTCTGGAAATACAACCAGACTAGATATTATAACAACAGTTCTGAAGAGCCCAAAGGCCTCACTACCTACTCCTGCTCCACCAATTACTGTCCCCAATAGTAATAGCGTAATGCTGCAAACCAACATCACTGCACTACCAGTTACTCAACCTGCCATAACTCCTGCCAATAAAAGTATGCCAGACACTAACTTATTGGGGCCTGCTAGAAATAAAACTGCGAGGACAGGTGCTACGGCCAAGAAACAACCCGAGCCGAATGTTCAAACAGCGGAAAATCAGTCCAAGGACCAAGGCCTTAAGAACAACAAGCATATTCCCTAACAAGTTCCCTGTGTAAATCTCCCTCCCGAATCAGTACCCTACACAATTATTATGGTGGGAGTTCGTGGGATTGGAACCGAGAAACGGGAAACACATAGGGACTTGAAGAATAAAGTCATTTACTGGTTTAATACTAATAGAACACTTCCCCCCTGCTCTAGTATGGAAATACTAAATGTTAGGAGGGTAAGCTGGGTAGGGAACACCGCCAAAGATCTGGAAGGTGACTGCATTATTGTAAGTTTTAAAGATCCTTGGGTGGTTGATTTCATCCGTAGGGAACCTAGGTTCGGGAGAGAGGGGGATATTCCAAACACTAGATTTAAATTACTTTTATCCTGGCACAAAACATGGCCCACCCTTCCCCCCGCGCCATGTATATAGAAGGGAGCCATATGTAGCAAATCCCTTTGACAGGGCTATGTTCCAATTACCCCTGTCAAATCGATTTGAGCCTTTTTCAAACTTAGAGGGGGTAGACTGACTGTCACATAATAGTGATCCCATTAAAGCCACTGAGCCTAATACCAAAATCATCTGGAGGGGTATGAAACATGGAGTGCATTTGGAAATACCCAAAGCGGTTCAAGTCTTAAATGATGGTCAGGAAAATGGGCAAGAAGAAGGCCATGAAGCCGGGCAGGACGTGGACATGCTATACCAGTATCCCGTTGAGGGAGAAACCAATATCAGGAGAAATATCATGAAAGATATAACCCACAATGTAGACTCCGCCATCAACCTGGATAGAATCCAACGTAGGCTGGAAACAATTACTAGTATAGAGGCGAATGTTTCATTAAAATATAATAATATTTCTGTAACTAATCACATCCACACAACTAGCCCCAGGTTACCACTTCTACACCAACCAGTACATGAAACTGGAGATGGATTGAATGTTATAACCTGGAATATAGCAGGTATAAATAGTAAATTTAACACTCCTTTTTGGAATGATTTTATTACCCAAGGGCATGACATAATATGTCTACAAGAGACATGGCATAGAGACCAAATTACCGTCGAAGATTACACATCCTTCTATATAAATGCTCAAGATTCCGCTGCTGGTAGGGCCAAGGGTGGTCTGTTGACCCTGATTTCAACTGGGCTTACAGAATTTAAACTAGGTAAACGTATCGATGTTGGCCCTTACGCACTTATAATCTGTCTTGAGCATCAAAAAACTAATGTTTTAGTGATTGTTAATTTTTATAACAATTTTTTTAATGCCAGTAGAGACTCTGTGGTACAGGATATAGAAACAGCAATAGACAAACTTCTCGCAGACTATAGAGATTGCCCAGTCATACTCTAGGTAGGAGATTTTAATTTGCAAGTCTGTGTAGATGCCCACAAGGGGATCGTCGGTACCATCTACGATCATGAGGACAGAAGCACCATAATTTACAATCGTTTTCCACATGACACATACGGGCTGGCACTGAACAGTTTAGCCGCGAAACTAGATTTAGAACTTTTGGATTGTTCTAAAAAGAGGGGCAACATTAGATGCCCAACATTTAAGGGTAGGAACTCCAATTCCAATATCGACCATATACTAGTTTCGAGTGGTACTGCGTACTGTGATCTATGGATAGAGGAGCAAGCAGTGAGTGATCACAACAGTATCTCGCTGATATTACTTGGCTGGGGCTTTAAAACTAAAACCTACAGTAAACCGACACAGGAAATCATGGCCTCTAGACCAAACGGACCAAGAATTAAGTGGGCTAAGATCAATCCTAATAAACTCCTAGCAGAGGTAAATGCCAAATGCGGTGCCGAAATAAGTTATTTCCTTAAAGACGTGACCACCCTGAAATCATGTTACTCATGATCAATAAGATTAATGTAACAATAGAGGGTCTATTGACTGGTAAGACCATAAACACGGAGCCAAACAATCTGGCTGGTTTAATAAAGATTGTACAGAAGCCTTGTCTTCACTAAAACATGCGCTGCTAATAAAACCAAGAGATCCGGAGCAAATTAGGGAAAAGCGGCATCTTTACAAAGCAACGTTAGCAGGAAAAAACAGTTACAAGACGAGGCATGGCAAAACTTAGATATGGCCGCAGCCACTAAAAATAGTAAACTACTGTAGGAGATAATCAACTGCCCATTTTTAAAGAATGACTCTATACCTGCAGTAACTTCTAATGTCAACTGTAAAGCATGGATAGAACATTTCTCTAAGGTTTTTAATTCAGATGGATTGCTTTTAGATACCTTCGGCCTATGGCCGACCATTCCACTATCCATTACCTTGAATGAGGTCCAGGCAGGACTCGAGAAGAGCAATGGTGGTAAGGCCCCCCCCGGATGGTGTGCCCATAGATCTATATAAACACGAAATGGACTTGTGGGCACCCATCCTAACATGCTTTTTTAACGCTGCAATTGAATTTGAACTTCCCCAGACCTGGGGCCAATCAATTATTGTACCACTTTTTAAGAAGGGCTCAAGGTCAGAGGCATGCAACTACCAACCCATCTCCCTCCTTGATTCATCAATAAAAGTACTAAGTAGAGTTCTCTTAGGCAGATTGGAAACATGGGCAGAAGAGGAATCTATTCTATCACCAGTACAGTATGGATTTAGGAGGGGGATTGGTACGATTGAGCAATGCATCAACCTTGACCTCATAATCAACAAATATACAATAGTTAAGGAAGGAAGACTTTTTTATGTTTTGCTGACCTCAGTTCTGCTTTTGATTTGGTCGAACATCCACTAAAAATGGTCCATTTTAATAGACATGGGCGCACCCAAAGAGATCATATATTTTCTTGCCAGACTATATAATACACTAACATGCAAGGTACGTTATGTGATGGCCGGCGAGGGCACTCCTTATTTTAAAGTTAACAGAGGCATAAGGCAAAGATGCGACACTTAGAACGTCTGCTGTGGATGCGCCACTTATTGATGGTAAACCCATTCCAATTCTGCTTTACGCAGACGACGCGGTCCTTTTATTGCATACTCAAAATGGTTTGCAACACCTCCTACAACTTCTCTACATTCATAGTTAAACGAAAATTGGTAATTAATAAAAGTAAAACGTTCACAATGGCATGCGGGAAAAAGACCAAACAAAATAGGACCTTCTTTTTAGACAATGTCAGGTTAGAACCCGTTAAGAAATTCTGCTATTTAGGGATAACCTTTTCCAGAGATGGGGGTTGGAACAGCGAACAGGAGTGTGTACAGCTAAAAATGTCTAGGAACATTAACAGCGTCTTTAGATTCACAACTAAATTGGGGAACCACAGAATAAAAGAAATGATCCATATTTACATTCTGAGGTGTCTGTCATCCGCACTGTACGGGGCTGGATTGTGGGGACATAACATTAACAGCTGCAAGCTGATTCAACATCAGGAAAATCATTTTTGGAATCGCTTACTCTGTACCCCCGGCATCTGCTTCCATTGAGATCATACATAGGGAAGTGGGCTTACCCTATATTGGAGATTTAGCCGCCTTATGTCCACTTTCCCTCTGGAGGTCTATATGGTCCAAAGCCGAAACAGAATTCACCCAAACTGTAATTAAAGATTGTTTAAAACTGGAACACTACATGCGTATCCCCTGGTTTAGGCACATCCGGTTTTGGTTCAAGACAGTTTTTGACTTTGACCCTTTTCTTAATCCAGAACTGGGTGTCCCTTTTTCAAATAAAGAGCTAAAAGATCTGTTTCTGGTAAATGCAGAGAAGGCTAGGGCCGCCAGATATGCAAGTCAATGCACATATGCATTTTATAAAGAATACAACGCTAAAGAAGGCCTCCAACAATACCTGATAACTGTTACCAGAAGTTCCCATCGTTTCGTATTGACACGGCTGAGATTAGGCACTGTGCACCATCTTGTGTCTTTTCCCCATACTGGAAAGAACAGTGTTTTGCCCTGCCCATGCGATGGGACATCTAAACAGAGTTGTTGCCACTGGTAAACAGTCAAAATATTGAATTTTTAATTTTGACCTACACTTATATCGAGTTGCTAATATCGATGGGACAGAATATCGATGTCAAGAATATCGATGGCCAGAATATCGACCCTAAGGTAAGAAATATCGAAATTACTTACATCGATAGCATATATATCGATGTAAGTAATTTCGATTTACTAATATGTGTTAGAAATTTTAGTTAAGTATTTAAATTAATTGTTATAATATGTGTTTAATATGTTTTTATAAATGTAAATAATATGTTTTTAAGTAAATTATATGTTTTACTACTGGAGCGGGTTGTGGGTTTTTAGCGGAATAGGGTGGGAAGTAATTTATTTGTAATTAAAGAATTATTTTTTGATGAATAATTTATTTTGCAATTAAATATTAATTGGCAATGAATTATTTTAATTAATTAATTGATTAATTAATTGATAATTTATGTATATTTTTAAGTAAATTATATGTTTTACTACTGGAGCGGGTTGTGGGTTTATAGGGGAATAGGGTGGGAAGTAATTTATTTGTAATTAAATAATAATTTTTTAATGATTAATTTATTTTGCAATTAAATATTAATTGGCAATGAATTATTTTGATTGATTAATTGATTAATTAATTGATAATTTATGTATATTTTTAACTAAATTATATGTATTACTACTGGAGCGGGTTGTGGGTTTATAGGGGAATAGGGTGGGAAGTAATTTATTAGTAATATTAATTAATTTTGGGTAAAGGGGTATTTTTAGGGTTCAGGGTCAGTTTTCAGTTTTTGGGTAAAGGGGTATTTTTTGGGTTCAGGGTCAGTTTTAAGTTTTTGGATAAATGGGTATTTTTAGGGTTCAGGGTCAGTTTTTAGTTTTTGGGTAAAGGGGTATTTTTAGGGTTCAGGGTCAGTTTTCAGTTTTGGGTAAAGGGGTATTTTTAGGGTTCAGGGTCAGTTTTCAGTTTTTGGGTAAAGGGATATTTTTAGGGTTCAGGGTCAGTTTTCAGTTTTTGGGTAAAGGGGTATTTTTTGGGTTCAGGGTCAGTTTTCAGTTTTGGGTAAAGGGGTATTTTTTGGGTTCAGGGTCAGTTTTCAGTTTTTGGGTAAAGGGGGATTTTTAGGGTTCAGGGTCAGTTATAGGTTTTTGGGTAAAGGGGTATTTTTAGGATTCAGGGTCAGTTTTCCCTACTGTTGCACCCACTGGAGTGGGAATAGTAATTATTGTTAAGTAAGTATATATTATATATTATTTTTAAATATTATTTTTTTAATTAAATATGTATTATTTTTTTTTTACCATTAATACATATATTTAAATATGTTTAAGTAATTAATAAGTATTATTTACAGTATTTTTTATGTTATTTTAAATAAAAAAAAAATCGATATATTTGACAACGATATTTTTAACATCGATATTATTTTTTCGATATTTTGGTACTTACCATGTTGTACATAGGGCGTCGATATTTTTGCTATCGATATAATTACGCCGATATTTGTGTAGGTCGAAATTCTGTCTGTCGAAATTCTGTCATAGATCTGTTGCCACTTTATGCTCTTCTGCAAATTTTATATTTTCTTAAGAAAATGATATTTAAAGCCCATGTTTTTAAAATATAACAAAAGAACTACTACCGATGCCCTGCGGTTAATGTTCGAACTGAATAGTACGGATATATGTTTCTATGTAGCTACCTACATTTTAAAATGTATTTCCAGTAGGAAATCGATCATCATATGATTCAGAATAATACGATCTCTCTGTAATTTTAACAAATTTGTATATTGTTGTCTCCACTGGTTTTAATATTGTATTTTTTAAGATTAAATCTGTATAACTATTATAGATTACTATTTTAACAGCATTTTCAGAACTAGAAACTATATATCTAATATGAATTTTGTACTATTACCATTTATAGGTGTCATTTTAATTTTATATTCTAAAAATTGGGCTTGTGTATTCTGACATTATTTTAACGTCCTATGGAAATAATGTATTAAATTATCATTTGTCATGACTCAAATATTGCAAATTTGCACACTCGAAATATGTTTACATCCACCCTATTTGTGGAGACTTCGTTCTTGTCCTTGTTTAGTATGGTAACTGTATTTTCAAAGCTTTATAATGTATAATTTTAATTTTTTCAGTGTGCTATATGGTTATATTTTATATACCGAATAATGCATTTGAAACTACACTGATATGTGTTTTACTTTCTTACCTAAACAGTGCAAAAACAAAGTGTACACCAAATGAAAATTCTTTTTTACATATATTAATCAGTGCAGTATAACTGGGTTATTTGCAGAACAGGTAGCTGCTCGAGCACAGCAGGTGATGTCACTACTAGTGCTGCCTGTAATTAGTAGGTCCAGGGAAAGCGACGGCATTGGCATTCACTGCTCAGCTTGCTGTGACCCTGCCTGCTACAGCACAGGCATTGTCCCCAGCCGTAATGCTGCCAATGCCGGTAAGTATGGCTGTGGTGCCTACTGGATTCATGCTCGCTCAGCAATTACCATGCTGGGTTGCAGCGCACAGATTCTACAGGTGACTCCATGGCACCCAAAAGTTGTTTTGGGCCACAGCTGCATCGAGCACGTTGAGGATAGCAGCAATGCAGGGCTGCAGGATATGCTACCCTGGCTACACAGCAAGTGGAAAGCCACACTTACTTTTGTTTATTCTTCCTCAAGAGCCCTCACTCCCAAGTTCCAAATGCGCTCTCGCAGCTTCCTTGCCTCAACTCCATCTTGAGCCAACCCACTGCTACAATTATCCAATGGGAGGCTTTGGCTCAGGCAGTGGCATGGTGCAGCAGACTCTGGAATAGAATGCAAGACATAGTTTGTCAATGACTTCTTGGATTTGTGATCGGGGAGATGACATCATCACTAACTTTGTGATACACAATCATGCCTGCCTGGACAGGCGTATGCTGGCCTGTCTATGAACATTTACCAGCCAGAAACCATGCAATGTATGTTATTCTATTTATTTTGAATTTGAACAATCAATATTGAGGCCACCACCTGCAGGGTCAGAAATTGTAGCCCCGGCCCTGTGAAAGAAGTAAGCTGAGCACCTGAAAGCTCCTGCTCAAATTAAGCATTGGGTAGGCCCTAGCTAGCCCTATGGGCAGGGTGCATTGTAGGTAAAAGGTAGGACATGTACCTTAAGTGTGTGACATGTCCTGATAGTGACAAACAGCCATTTTGGTTTCTCACTGCTGTGAGGCTGCCCTCATAGGAATTGTTGGACCCGGCCCTTTTGGCAGGTTCACCCTGAGACTTTTTGCTTTTTCCTAGCCTGTTTCTGTGACCTGGTGCTGGTGATTTTAGGCCTCTGCGCACTTTTTCACTGTGGTACAGTGTAAAGTGCTTGAGCTCTCTGTGTATGTGTGGTGAGTGACCTGCCCTCCCATAGTATTGAATGGGGAATATGTATGCCCATGGTAGTTCCTGATGTGTGGGGAGTGCAGGGTCGAGTTTGGTATGTGCGAACTCCTAAGATTGAATGCTGCTCAATGATATATGTGAATGAGGTGCGTATCTTTTGATGCCGAAAACGTTTCAAATTGTGAATGAGGTGTGTATCTTTTGATGCCAAAAACGTTTCAAAAACTTTTCCATAAAATACAAGTGACCAATCACTAATGGGTTGTCCACCTAGCAATTATTTATACTAGGTGTGCATTCGTTTGAATTTATTCAGACTGTCCGGCACTTTCTTGTGTTTGCTTCCTAAGAGTGGTCCAAGCCGGTCAGAGACAGGACCCAGCCTTTCCTTCTTCCTTGCAATGATATATGCGGCATGATTGTGTCTAGTCTAGAAGTGCCACTTTTAGAAGTTGGCATATTTGTGTAATTTGTGTCTGGCGTGTGATTGGCTGGTGAGCCTGGCCCAGGTGGGCCTGGGACTGCTTGTGGATTGACTGTCTGGTTTGAGGATGGCAGGAGCTGGGGTGCCCCAGGAGGTTGTCTGAGTCAGCCCGTGGATGAAAGGCTGCATCTGCTGCCAGGGAAGTGGGAGGAGATGGCACCTGGGAGTGACTAGGGTTGTGCCTGCCTGACCACAATGCTGGCTCCACCTCCCGCTGGGCGACTGTCACCTCTGTCCCTGACACTGAAGAGAGTTCCCTATAACCAGTTCTAGCTGGTTCTCACACTGCCTGCACAAAGACTTCAAAGACTTTTCTCTGTATAAGAAGGGGCTGTCTCCTCTTCCAATTTGTTCTTGTTTCTAACTTGAATCATGCCAGGGGAGTGCTGCTGCTTGGGCCCAGGGGAATCCCTGGGCCCTGCCCAGCCCCTGGATACCTGATGGACTGCTGATGTCCTGGACTCTGGAGAACTTTTACTGGGTCCCCTTTGCTTCACTTTGCTGAAGGACCTTGCTGGACTTATAGACCTTTACTTGTCCCTAGCGCTGGGAGTGCTTTGCTTTCACCCCTAGCGCCTGGGGGCGCTTTATCTCTGCCCTTGGCGCCTGGGATTGCTTCCTTTTTGCTCTAGCGCATGGGAGCACTGTTGATTGTCCTAAAGCGCTTGGGAGCGATTTGCCGTGCCCTTGGCACCTGGGAGCCCTTTGTTTTGCTCCTAGCGCTTAAGAGCGCTTTATTTTGCTGGTGAGCGCTTGTAAGCGCTGTAATCAGCCCCTAGCCCCTGGAGGCGCTGATGTGGCCGGCGGCTGACCACGCCGCATATTCGCCCTTATTTATTTAGTTTACAGGAGTCCACCCCGTGTTTAAGGGAGAAATCACTGTGCTAACCTCCGCAGTGCACCCCGGAGCCTGGAGGCTCGTCCAAGGGGCCGGGCTGCCATTGGCTGCCCAAGAGGAAGTCAGGCAATCCTGCCTGGGACAACGTGGGCGGGGCCTGGCGAGCGTGATTTCCGCTTCCCCTTTGCCTGGGGGAAGCCTGTGCCCGTTTTGCCGGTCTCCCGTGTGAAGATGGAGACCGGAGATGCTGCCCGCCGCGCCGAGAGTGAAGAGTCCCCGAAAATAGGTGGGGGCTAGGCCGCGGGTCCCCGCGGCATCCGCCGCAGGCAGCACCAACCGAGGGAAGCAAGAAGACCAGAGGGGGGAGCCCCGCAGCTGTGGTGAGCAGAGGTGAAGGGAGCGCGAGGCTGCCCCCACCGCGAGCAGCAGATGTCTTCCGCCTGCCCGGAGGAGCCCCGCCGGAAGAGAGCAACCTGTGAGTGCGGGAGGGCAGGGGGCTCAGAATGACGGTCAGAGCGGCCCCGGATGGCAGCGGGCCGCTCCAACAGTGTATAGAGCCTGAGAGGCTCCAACGACGGCCACAGTTGTTTCTTAAGAGCCCGTGAGAGGCTCTGAGGGCATAGTTGTTCCTGAAGAGCCCTGAGAGGCTCCATGCCCGCAATATTGTCTTAGAGCCACGAGAGGCTCTCGGGCATTCTTTAGTGTAGAGCCCCGAGGCTCCCTGCCCACAGTGTTGTAGTTCGAGCCCAAAGAGGCTTGTGGCCGCATGTTTATGATTAGAGCCCAGAGAGGCTCTTGGGGGACACCAGTGTTTTTAGAGCCTGAGTGGCTCCAACGTTTGATCATGTGTGATGTCCAGAGCCTGTGTGGCTCCAACGTGCGCAGTGTTTGGTGTCAGAGCCTGTTTGGCTCCAGCAGTGGGCGCAGTTTGCGCCTAATGGTCAGTGAGGACCCTGTCGCAGTTTTTTGATTCCCAGCTGCCTAGCAATTAGTGGGCAGCTGCACCCTTTAGGTATTGGGATGTTCTCAGGTGCCCAGCAAGTAGTGGGCACCTGCAACGTTTAGGTTTTGCGCCAGTGGCGCACCCCTGACTGGCGCTGCATGGCAGCGCGCCTTGACATTCTGGACACAGGGCTCTTTTAGTCCCTTTATTAGATGGGGCTGGTATGTGATTTCTGCGCAATGTGATTTCTATGTTTTTAATAGTAATTGCCTACTGTGTGTTTTTGCGCTATTGTGTTGTTCTGGCACCTCTGAATGTTTTTATGCATCATGTGCCTTTCTTTCCCTGTGCTGGACCTCTGAATGTTTTAGGCATCATGTGTCTTCTTGCGCTGCACCTCTGAATGTATTTTATTTCATCATGTGCTTTGTTCTGAACACCGCTGAATGTGTAGGTTTATGCATCATGTGTTTCCCTTGTCTTACACCTCTGAATGTTTTTAGACATCATGTGATTTTCCTTTACTACTCCTCTGAATGTGTTTTATGCATCATGGGTAATGTGTTCGTGTGTATACCCCTAAATGTATTTTATTCTTAGGTGGTGGTGTTTTGCCTAGAATAGTTATACTAGAGAGGTTATGTGTCCATGCGTGATCTAGGCCTATGGTTATTAGTATTGCGTAGTGTGTACCTACCTTTACCAGTAGTTACTGGTTGTGATTTATAACTGTTATCTTGTGCTATACTTATTCTATTTCTAAAAGTGTTGATTCTGACAGTGGCCCATGTGGCCCTGTCCTGTACATAATCCCTTGAGAATATTGCCCGTGCCAGTTGGCACCATGTATTTTGTGTGATACTATCTGATGTGTTTTTACAATACAAAAGTTATGCTGTTGTGTGCTGGCGCAAATGCTTTACACATGGCCTCCGAGTTTAGCCTTACTGCTCGTGCCAAGCTACCGGGGGGTGAGCAGGGGTTATCTTGGCATGTGACTCCCTTGCCCTGACTAGAATGGTGGTTTCTGCCTGGCTTTGGCGTCAGCCTTAGCCTAGCAAAAATAGCCAGTTCTAACAGGAATGCATTGGGGAGTCCCTGATAAATGTTTCAGTGGTAATTCCTGATATGAGAAGAGCAGCGTGATCAAGTTTGGAATGTTTGGAATAGTGATAATGAATGCTACGCAATGGTGTGTGCAGATTAATTATACCTATTTTAGAAGTTGGCATTTCTGTGTGCTGTGTGTCTGCCTGCCTGATGTGGATTGCATGTCTGGCTTCGGAGTGACAGGGTTTGGTGAGGTGTGTGTGGCTCCAGGGAGGGTAGGGTGAGTCAGCTCTAGGCTGAATGGGAGATCTGCATTTGGAGTAGTGGGAGGAGTAGACCCCTGACCCTGAATAGGACTGTGCATGCCTAGGTGAATGCTGCCTCCACCCCCCTGTAGTGTGTCTGATGACAGAGCCCTAATCTGACAAAGGAGGGTGGGAGCACTGTAAACACAGTGCTCCACACCCCCAGAACCAATTGAGGCTGGATTCCCCCAGGCCCTGTGCCAGGGCAGACAAAGAAAGTGGTGTATAAATATTGGGGCTATTACCCCATGAAAACGGTGTTCTTTGTGTGCTTCCTGGTGACTTGTTGCTGCTGGGCCCCAGGAGGAACTGCCACTAGGGACTGCCTCACTGCTGGAGGGCCCGTGTGCTGGCCTGCATGGGCCCAGCCTTTGCCCTGGGACTGTTGGGGGCACAGCGCCTCGTGAGCGCTGCACCTTTATTACTGGTAGCTCCAGGACAGGAGGAGTGTCCGTGCCTTTGCAGCGCTTAGCTGCAATCGATTCTGAGGGAATCCCAATATGGGGATTCCCCCGCATTGCTGGCATTGATGCTTATTTACTAGCTGGAGCCCACACCGTGTTTGTGCTCCTTTGAGCGGGAGCCCACCACGCAATTGTGTGCTTAACTGCGGGAGTCTACCCCGCATTGAGGAGCTGCCGAAGGGAACAGCCGCGGCCAGAGACAGAAGTCAGGCAAACTGCCTGGTTGTGGGCGGGACTAAGCTAACGGCCGACCAATTGCAGCGCGGCCAAAGAGGAAGAATGCCTGAGGAAGGCGGGGTCCCTGTATACCAGAGGGAGCCCCACGTGTTTCCCCAAGTGTCAGAGCCTGGTGAGCTCTAACCCCGCATCTGGTAGAGAGAGAGAGGCGGCTTCGCCGAGATGCCGCCGGACCTCACCTGCATTCAAGGAGAAAGAGAGAGATCACCCTGGTGAGTGGGGCTTGAGTCCCTGAGCATTGGTGGGTACCAGTCGAAGGCACCACAAAGAGCCCCGTTGAGTGGAGCTCAAATCGGGCAAGTTGATGCCAGTGCTGGGGGATCTTCACAGCTGCGCCACAAGTGCGCGGGCAGCTGCAACGAAGGTGTGATTCTTGTTTGTGCAAGTTGGATGTCCTCATTGCAGCAGTGGTCTGTCTGCCGCGGAGGAGCGGTGCACCGATAGGGGCACTGGCAATGCTGCCTCCCTGCAAAGAAGACTCAGGCCCCTTCCTAAGACCATAAAGTTTGCAGAATTAAGCATTGAGGAAATAGTTGCACCAGGGACAGAGGTGCAGCCACAGCGCACGGGGGGGCTTGAAAACGGCTGCGAAAGCTCGACTGCAGGAAGAAGCATGCACAAAGTCAAAATGGTGGCTCCTTCTAGTTGCTGGAAGTACCTGCCACAAATAGCTGCTGCAGGGATGCAACGAGGCGAGCCGGCCCCAGGAAACGGACCAAGATCTGCTGAGAAGTAGCATGAGGGCCGGCGCAGTAGGGAAATGCTTCCTGTAAAGGACCGGGGACCCAGGGAGAGCATCAGCAACGCTGTCTATGGGCGCGGAGGCCAGAGTCACCTTTCCCTCAACCTGAACATCACAAAAGGTCTACGGGTTTCAAACCTCACTGCACGTCGAGTCACGTAAGATAAACAAACCTCCGATGTCAGTGCGGAGCAGATTGCCGTGTTACAGACTACGCTGTATGGTGGAAGCCGTGAAAAACTGCGATATCGCGGTCTCGACTTGCGGGAATTTCTATGCCCCGTTCATGTCTTGTCCCACCATTACGAGAAGTGTAATGGAAGTATTCACACGTACGGTGCAGAGGATCTAGATTTATGGTGTTTTCCTGCTGAGTGAAGTGACAAAATTATTAGGGCCAAGGACAGTGCCCATAAAGAGTTGGAATACGATGGGCTTTGATAGAAGCACCTGAGCTCTTTTCCCATGGTCCTGAGGAGAACCCCTTTAATGATATGTAGGGTTTGAAACGCGTAGACCTTTTGTGTTTGGCAAATTTAAGTATCAGAAAAAAGGTGCCAGGTTGAACTAAAAGGAGATACAAATTAACAGAATTTCAGTGTTTAAACCTGAAGCTTATACTAATTTTGCCACCAACTGTTGGGATTATTTTTTCTATCCCTTCTTTTGTATTTTTCCTTTAAAATCTTTTCATTCTTTCTTCTAGATTCCTTCTATTTTTATTTTATTTTTTGATTTTTTGTGGGAAAGTGGGCTTATATTTTGATTGTGTTGTACAAATGTATATGACTGTAATTATGTGTATAATGTAAATATTGTCGTTTGGTCCTGTTTGAAATTGATTATTTGTATACAAAAAAGAAAAAAGATTCCAAATCGTAGATTTAAAAGATTAAATAAAAAGAAATTCAGTTAAAATAATTTGAAACATTTATTGCAATCACTATGAGTGGCACGAGTGATTGGTAGAGTTCTTCGTATGAGTGGTATCAGCATTGGCATTTCTGTGTTTTTGACTATTTAGTTGGCCCAGCCTTGTTGATTTCAGGCCAGAACCCTATATTGATTATTCTGAGTAGTACATCTACAGCACCGTGGACAAGAAGAGTGAACCGGGGCCCCCATCCCACATCCTAGGAGCCTGAAGCAGGGGACCACAGGACGGATGGTGAAATAGAGGCTGCAGAGTGCCTGCAACGCTTGGGAGGCCAGCTGCTCCTCAGGGGATCCGCCAGCATCTCAGCGGACCAGGACATAGCTGGCCAGAAGGATCAGGCTATAAACGAGTCACCGGGAGGCGACGGGAGCTCGCGGCGAGTTTGTTGCCCGCCTGCTATACACCAGACCAGGCACGCAACACCCATTGGACTCACCGGGCTTCAGGTACCCCCCCCCCCCCCGTCGTGTGTGGCAGCCTGGGATGAGACAGATCCCGGGCACACACAGAGCCGCACCCAAACGTTTCACAGGTCTTTTAAAGACCATTTGAATGTTAATTAGGCCTTGCAGTTGTTTCACCCCCTTCTAAGAGCCCCTGCAGCTCCACTCTGCCTACTGATTAAAGGTTCAGCCCCCCCGAAATTGTTTCTTAGCCCCCCCCTGAAATTTGGCTCTAGTTGCGCCTCAGCACCAGACTACATAGAGAGAGGAACTTCTTTGAATGCCCCACTCCCTGGACTCTGACATAAAAGTGGAACACTTAGAGTGGGTGCCTCCTTCCTCAACCCAGTTAAGGGGCTGCAGTCTGCCATACACGGTCGATAGTTGAGGCCAATTGGCCGCAGAGAAACGACAGGCCATAACACGCACGAGACGCAGGCTCAGTCTCCGGTACAGGGCGGTGAGGCCCAATCCACGCCGGACCCGCACAACGGGGGGCACAATTATAACAGTTATAATTAAAATTTTAACATACAGTTATAGAGAGAGATATATATGCATAAAATAATAAACATACACTAAATAAAAAACTTATTAGCAAAGTTACAATGTAAAAGTGCTGAGTCCTGGTGTAATGGCTCTGATGTAAAGACACCACATGTAAACTTATGCAAAGTAACCTCTGACAACCATAAGCACACATTGTGGTCTGTTTACTATTGGGATGTAACGCAAGATCACAAATAAACAACGCCAGGGCCTCTATCGCCAGACGTCAGGGCCCCTATCATGGTTAGGGATTTAGGGAACGGAACCCCCATCACGTATTTGATACAAAGCTCAGTGACATTTTTATAGTGCCCACACCGCCATTCACTCCTGCCCACTTGTACATATACACAATTCCCACCCAAAAGGAACTCTGGAGATATATTTGTGGGAAAGAACTGCTGCAGGTTTATTTCATACAACACACGTATGACGTTTATGGTGGGTCATCTTACGGGCGATCCAAAGCAGGCAGCCCCTCGCTGTCCCGCATGCCTAAGGAGCCATCTTGCACGGCGAGTCGATGCTCTGACGGTGCAGCACATTGCCTTCTTCGTTATACTCCCGCCCCCCCCTGTCAGGGCGGAGCGGTGTGGCACACCCCCGATCGGTTCAGGCCCCCCGACCGCCCGAAGGACTAACGGGGCGCCGTCGCGGTTTCCTGGAACCTCCTTCGGCTCCTGGTCCTTGGGTCAGGCACCCTTACTGTGCCAGGCAGAGGTACCCTTACTGTACCCTTCTGCCGCAGAGGTACCCTTACTGTACCCGTCTGCTTCCAGATCGCCCTGTACTCCGCCACAGCTCTGGAGGAGGCCCCCGTCGATGACAGAGCCCCCCCACCCATTATGCTACTTGCAACCTGCCGCTGTCAGAGCCTCGTGTACGTCTAGAAGGAGCACATCCACACCCAACCCGGACAAGTGCATCTTGCTGTAATACCCTTCGGTTTTTTCTTGTATGAGTGCAAGCCTAATGAACCCCAGGCCTCTCTTTTCCATGAACTTTTGCATGGATCTGTTGACCCTCCTGCGGGACAGCTCTATTGCAACCGGTGATCTAGCTCCCCTCCAAACCTTGCGAGGGACAATTTCTGACCAAAGCAGCTCAGTGGCTCCCAACTTGTTGGTTACTGCTGTCAAATCACCAAAAAGCGTTGTCTGTACCAGAACGTCTCAAAGGCACAACCTTTTGTCGATGACACAGCCCCCCACTCACTATGCTACTTGCATCCTGTCGCTGCCTCATGGACGTCCAGAAGGAACATATCCATTCCCACTCCGGACAGGTGTACCCCATCTTTATCGTAGTACCCTTCGGTTTTTCCTGTATGAGTGCATGCCTAATAAAACCCAGGCCTCGCTACTCCATAAACTTCTGCATTGATCTGTTGACCCTCCTGCGAGAGTGTTCTATCGCAACTGGCGACCTAGCTCCCCTCCATTCTCTGCGAGGGACAATTTCTGACCAAAGAAGCTCAGCAGCTCACAACCTGATGCTCACTGCTATTAAGTCCCGCTGCATGGCCTGAATCAGGGCCCTCCACCCCCCGTGCGACCTGGTCATGCCCAGGGACGAGGTCGGGGGGAGGCGAGACAGCAGCACATACCTGACTTAGGAAGGACATACGACGATACCCGAACCGACGAACAGCGCTTGAGCCGCGGGTGGACAGGTAAGGAGAGAGGCCGAGCCTCGGCCACCGCGGTATAAATAGCGGGGTCGCCCCTCCCATAGGTAAGCCCTCCCCCTGGCCGGTGAGAGGTGGACGCGGGGAGGGGCGCCCCATAGGTGTTGGCTGGAGCTTGCCGGGTGGGACTAAAGCGCTGCCCCGCCCATGTTCCCCTGCGGGTCACGCGGTCTGCGGCAGAATGTGTATTTACAAATCCTGGTCACAGCTGGGTGAAACTAGGAGAATATCCATGTAGAGCCATGTAAAACGTATTCATATGGGGAATAATAATAATAATATGTGTTTATTTGAAGTTTTTTTTTAGATAGAATCTAAAAGTCTCCAGAGCATTAGAGCTCTTTGCATTTACTACCATAAAGGTAAACAGAGGCCGTTCGTAAACGTAAACGACATCATAATCATATAAATTGGTAACATGTAATTAAAACAAGATCGTAAAAATGTACATGGCAGCACACATTTATACAACGTAATAAGACTGAACATGCAGAGACAACTGGTCTCCCAGGCACAGTTAGTCTGTGCAGAAAACATAAAGCACAATTTCAAAAGCATAGCCCCATGCTTCGTCTTAAGACTTACAAAGACCCTGAACCACAAGACATTGCATGTGGTCTTTGCGGTAATGAAAGTAGATTCCTTCATCAAGATTTTAATAGTTAACATAAGCATTCACATCAGTTAAAAGTTCTCTCCTTCAAGTAGAGGCCACGCATGGCACCTTATGCACTCTGATGCATAGAAATGCAGCCAATCAAGCAACAGCAGCTCCTGTCAATCATCTTGGAAACATGTTAAATCACCACTGCTTGCATCATTGTTCCCAGATACATTAGCTTGTGCCAGGCCTAAAACAAGTAGCTTGCCTTGGGCTCTGCTGAACACTGCATCTGCTACCGTCGCCCAGCTCCCTGCTTGCAAACTCACACATACCTGTAGGTAAAGTAGGCATTCTGCATTATTTCCATCAGCACCTAACCAGCTCATTCAAAACGCCTGCAACATCCATTCCATACCCATCAGCATTAAAAATGTCTGCATCCCATTACCTAGATATGCGCTGGTGAAGAACAATTTTGGTTGACACTGCATCAGTAGAAAAGCACCGTGTAGATAGATGTTTGACGTGCAGTACTTGTGCTTCTGTCGGTCCTACCCAGCAACCTTTCTGGAGGCAATAGGCTCCAACTTGTCAGGCATCTCTAAACCCTTTGGCTTTTGAGTGTTTCACAACAAAGGACCTCCTACGTCCTAGCAAAGTCACTTACTATTTGTGTGCGACAAAAGCAGAAGATTAAAATTTCAGACCCCATTCAGATGGCCACAGGGCAGGCAGGGGCTACTGGGTCTCTATCGTGGTGGTTGAAGTTGTTTGCCACTGGAGGCCTGTTATACTAACGCTCTGGAACGTGGGCCAAATGAAACCCTGTCTGCAATTGTCTCCCAAGGTAGCAGAGCGAGTGATCACAGACTTCTCAGGGCATTGGTGTGGGGTGCTCGAACACTCAAAAATCAACCAATAGATACAATAACGTCAATGCCAAATCCAGTGCATGTTTTTTCAGAAAAGCTAAATATAGTCATTCAGTTGTATTAAAGACTATGCATTCCATTTGCTTACCTCAGGGAGTGCCCCTCTGTGCTCTTCTCCTTTGTGGCCCTACACCCAGTGATCCAACTTACTATTTGCTGCTCCCGGATGGGCCTCTTCCTGGTGTGCCTCCCCTGTCTGGAATCAGGAAAGCGTGAATCAAACGTAGGTGCAGTCTGTTAACTCTCTCCGTCAAATGTGCTTTCAGTCCAAGTCTGTTTGTCGAGTTTTACCCCTTTTGATGAATTGGTTGGGGCCAAACCATTCCACTGTGTTCCAGTTCCAGGCCCATTATAACCAGGGAAGGGAGTGCTCTCCACAAAACTCTGGGGGCTCCCTTCCCTGGACCTAAAGGACTTGGACTGGAACAAAGTGGAGTGGCTTGGGTCCTACTTTATGCACAACTTCTAGATAGTGGATCCACTGTCTCAAACTACAGGTACGATTTGTGGTGGTTCTTCTCCTGAGACTGCTCTCCAGACACAGCCTTTGTGTAAAGGAGTGATTCACAGGCTGTTGAGCCTTCCATAACATGGTAAGCTGCCATTGCCACTTTATATGGTATGTCCAAGACAAGGACTGTTGTCCCACACCCATAATGAAGACACGCTGGGTACACAGCTTCAAGTCACAGGACAGTCATCAACAGGCCTATGCCTCTGCCGACATTCTTGGATTAGCATGATGTTATGGTCTAAATAGAAGCCAGGATACCAGATATACATGCAGTCGGGTACCCACGGCAGGGAAACAAACTTGCATACCATGCAGGGGTCCGGCTCATCCCAACAAAAAATAGTAGGTACCATCAACTCTCCATCAATAAACAGCACATGCCCATGTTTAACACGATCCATTGTGTTCACACGTTCTTAGTAACAAAGAGAATATTTCTATATGTCACTCAATTACTATTTCTAAAGAAGATCTTGGCATATTACTTCCCATTGCTGGCTTAAACTTTAGATATTCAAGAATAATTTCACATCTTTGAAGTGGTATTCGCTCCCAAAACAAATCCTAGGTCCTCAAGGTAAGCTTGTGATATTGCTGGGTGTTGCTGTTAAACACTGAGGCACCAGCCTGTTTTCGGTTCTGGATGAAGCTTTCTGGGGTGAAGGCTGCCCAGGGAACCACTGACCCAAGCTTGTTTATTTTACAACTAGTTTCTTGCTTCCAGTCATTTTACATCAGATGCATAACTGACCACTATTCCAAGTCATAAAAGTGACTTTCAACCGTGCTGGTTTCTTGGGCCAGCAGGCCCCAAGTGCGTTGTGCTCCAAGTTAAACAATCAAGGACTGTTTCCTTCGCAACAAGAGGTCAGTTTCAGAACTGAGGAAGTCCCCAAACCAGGAAATAGCAAAAGGCATTCTGATCACCATTGTCAGCAGGGCCATGCGGGCAACCTGTGGGATTACTATAGGTTTTACATACTATGAATTTGCTTTTTGGGACAACAGCCCCGTTCAGAGTGACTCCGTTCACTTATGCACCATGTTGTATGACCCCATGCCTCAGCAATAATTTACCTGTGGGGTTTATTAAAATAGTTCGTTCTTCTACCTAAGGGGAGAAATGTCCTGTAGTGTGAGTCAAAGAGGAGGAGCCTGAACCGGAGTCACGTCTGAGTGCGGGTCCCTATTGCCCGGCTTTACTCTTCTTTTCTGAAAACCCTGAAGGCAGGCATGAAAGCGGGGCTGGACTGGCCGTAGCAGGCACCGGGCAATCCCCGGTGTGCCGCATGGGTGGGGTGTTATGTTGCCCTTTAATTCTTTTAGAATGTGTCTGTATGTATTCCATTGTATCCTAGTTTCCCCTGCCTAGCAACTATGGGAGTTGCTGATGAAGAAGTCCTGTGTAGGCTGTTCCCTACCTTGCTCCTGTGTTCTTTTAATAAACTACACCTTATACTTAAATTGTGTGGTTTCAACTTTACAATTTTGGCGACTTGGCTCCCAAGAACACCAGGAATCTGAAGAACCCATATTTCTACAAATTTTCTTCTTATATTTTTTTTTTAAAAAAAAGAGAGAAACTTCAAGGAAATTCATCTAGGAAAACGTCAAGAAAATTCATCTTGGAAACAATTATCTTCAAACGTTAACTTCGACCTACTTCTAGTCGAGTTTCACTGTTTTATACCTGGATGAACGTTTCCTGAATTCAACTTCGAGGAATTCTGTGAGTAACCCTTCTTTGTTTACTCCGTTCTCCTCTCATCGGCCATAATTTATTCCATATTGTGCTATTCTACTTGTGCGTGACTTTCTATTAACTTTGGATACCTCAGAACTTTGTTTACATTGAATGCGTCTTTTGAAACCTTCAAAACGATCGTTACCTTCATGCGCTTCAGCGCGCAGCAGCTCGTTCCATGCTCGCTCTTTGCCTTCGCTCCTTTGTTTTGATGTGACGTCAGCTCGTACGTCTTCCACGCATTGATGAGCGTCAAGGATCTACGTCAGGGATCATCTCCTTGACAACCCAGAGCGTCGATCAGAGCACTGCGTGTTCATCTCCATGGTAACACGTTTTGTCTACGCGTTTGAAAGCGCGTTTTAAAGCAAATTACACACGCTTTATTTTACCTTTTCTGCACGCGTTTGAGAGCGCGTTTTCAGAGCGTTTTCAGCACATTACGCTCGACTGTTAAAGGATTTAATTTTTAATTGACAAATACTTTAATGGTGAAATATTAATTCTTTTCTGTTCATTTTCTTCGTTTTAAGTGCACATTCAAAGGATTCTTCTACCATCCTAGTCTTCAAGTAAGATTTTATTATTCTTTATTATCCTATTTATTCAAAATGACTTCTCAGAATTTTACTATTCAATCGCCACAACCCTTTTGGCCTACTGGTTTGGAACCTTGTATGAAATGGCTTCAATGGAAAGCATATTTTATGAACTTTATTGACACTATTGATGAGGATGGTAAAATGAAACCGGAAAGAAAGAAAAAACTATTTTTACACTCATTAGGTGCTGGTGGTCTTAAGGTTTATGAAGAAATGCCCAAAAGTGGTGGAAGTGGTGATTCTAATGTTTTTGACGACATTTTAAAAGACTTTGATAGTCATTTTTCGCCTAAAGTTTGTATAGGTATTACTCGTTACAAATTTTTTCACAGGAAACAAAGACCTGGAGAAAACATTGACGTTTATATTGCTGAACTTAAAAAGATAGCTGAAGATTGTAAATTCGATCACCTTCAAGAGCAGTTTATTAGAGACCAAGTAGTTATGCATGCTTCAGATCCGTCCATTCAAGACAGATTGTGGATAAATGGAGATTCAGATCTCAAAGATATATTGGCTATTGTCAGAAAAGCAGAACTTTCTGGTCGAAGTGCTAAAGCCATTAAAAATGAAGAAAAAGCCATTTCTGATGCTAAAACTACTAGTGACCAAACTGTTTCAAAAGTTCAAGGGAAATCCAACTATAAACAAAAGCTTCAATATAAAAACAAATCTACTGAATTTAAAAAGAGTGATAATCTAAAATGCTTTCGTTGTGGTAGTAGTTCACACTTAGCCAATTACAAGCTTTGTCCAGCATTGAAGGAAAAGTGCTCTAATTGCAATTTAATTGGTCATTATTCAAGAGCGTGCAATAGACTAAAAAGCAAAAAAGTTAAAATTGTTTATGATTCCTCGTCTGATGATGAAGAAGTTTTGAGTAACAAGGTTATGCATTGTTATGTTGATGATGACTGTGTGAAGAGTATCACACCTTGTTCTATGAATGAAATCTGCATACCTAAACCTCTTGAGAAAGTTTACATTTTTAACGTTAATGACTCTGGGAAAAGGAATGTCCTCAAGAAACCTATTTGTAATATGCTTATTGGTGGAGTCCCCATTGACATATATGCTGACTCTGGTTCCCCATATTCCATCATCAATGAAAATGTTTGGAATTCTAAATTTGTTCGGTATTTAGGTAATGAACTTTATTCTCCTGACATCTCTGCTGAAGGATTTAATGGTGGTAAGATTGAAGTAATTGGTTACAAACCTTTAAATTTCAAATTCAAAGGAAGAGAAGCTGTTTGTAAATTATATGTTGCCAAGGTTGGACCTTCTGTCCTTGGGTGGAGAGATCAGTGGGATTTAGATATCGTTTTAAATCCTAACAGTCCAGATCCTGTTTTAGTTATCAATGAGGGAACTGAAATTGGTGACTCCATGCTTAAAAAATTTCCAAAAGTTTTTAGTGGTAAAATAGGAAATTTTGAAGGTTTTTCTCACCACATTGTTCTCAAAGATAATGCAAACCCTAAAATTTTCAAAGCCAGAAACATTCCCATTCTGGTTCGGGGCGATGTTGAAAAAGAATTAGAGAAACTTGTCAAGGGGGATATTATTGAACCTATTGAGTCCTCTAATTGGATTTCTCCAGTAGTTATCGCAAGGCGTGCCAATGGCAAAATTCGTCTTTGCGTGGACCTCCGCCATTTAAATGAGAATATTGTCGTTGACAAATTCCCTTTACCCAAGATTAATGAAATGCTGTCTCTAGTTAATGGTGCTATGTACTTTTCAACAATAGACTTATCCTCCGCATATCATCAGATTTCCCTAGACACTGAGAGTAGACAACTCACTGCGTTCATTACTCCCATGGGGTGTTTCCAATTTAAACGCATGCCATTTGGCTTAGCGTCTGCTGCTGCCATTTTTCAGCGCATCATGCACCAACTTTTTGGGAAACATCCTAAAGTAAAATTCTTTCAGGACGATATTCTAGTGTACGGTAAAGATAAAGATGAGCATAACACTATTCTAGAAGATGTTCTAAGTATTCTTGAGAATAAGGGTCTAACCATTGAATATTCTAAATGCCATTTTGCAGTTAAATCTGTGACTTATCTTGGACACGTACTGTGTTGTGATGGTGTTTCAACCAAGACTAAATTAGTTGATGCCATAAAAGATGCTCCTCCCCCTGCCAGTAGAGATGATGTAAGATCATTTTTAGGAATGGTAGAATTCTATTCTAAATTTGTGAAAAATTTCTCTTCCAAAGTATTCAATATTAGACAACTCCTAAAAAGTAAAGTTAAATTTGAATGGTCTCCTCTTTGTGAAGATGAGTTCAACAGTATCAAATTGGACATCATTAATGCTCCTGTGTTATGTCCTTTTGATTTAGATCTAAGTTCTGTAGTCACAGTTGATGCTAGTAATAAAGACTTGGGAGGTGTTTTATCTCAAATTGACAGCTCAGGTAAAGAACGCATTGTAGCCTTTGCGTCAAGAGCACTCTCTGTTCCGGAGAGTAAATTCTCAGTCATTGAGAAGGAAACTTTAGCTGTAGTATGGGCTCTTGAGCACTTTCGCAGTTTTGTATGGGGAAGAGAGTGTGTTGTGCGATCAGACCATAAACCTCTCACCAAACTCCTTTCTACTGAAGGTCTTTACAATGCCACTGCTAGAATTGCTAGAATGTCCATGCGGCTACAAGATTTTATTGTTAAAATTGAATACCTACCTGGTAAAAGCAACGTTATTGCTGACTTTCTCTCCCGAATGCCTACTGATTTACAAGAATGTGAGGTGAATGAGTGGGATTCCCTCCACATTGCTTATATTCTTGATAGCAATCCTTTTTGTATAGACAAAAAATTGTGGAAGGATGATTATCTCAAAGATAGTATTTTAATTTCTGTTATCACCTCCATTCGTGAAGGTTGGACTGATAAGAAAGATTTACCTTCCGATCTTAAACCCTATTGGGAGGTTAGAAATGAGCTAACTGTTTGTGATGATACAATTTTTAGAGGTGAAAAAGCCATTCCACCTTCTTCTTTAAGGAAGGGCATCATTGATCTGTGTCACAAAGATCATTGTGGTATTGTGAAAACCAAACAGAATGTTAAACAATGGTATTGGTGGCCAGGTATTGATGTCCTTACTGAAAGAATTGTCCGTGAATGCGTCACTTGTGCTAATTCTGATAAAGTCCTCAACACGCTCAAACCTGACATGTGTGAACCTTTAGTTCCAGAGGGTCCTTGGCATACTGTTGCCATAGACATTATGGGACCAATTGGAGACGACCATAAATTTATTATTTCTATAATTGATGTATTTTCCAGATGGCCTAATATTACCATTGTGGACAAGGTTGATTCGTCTTCTGTTTTGAATTTTATTGACAGAGTTTTCATTGAAGAAGGCCTGCCCAACCAAATTATCAGTGATAATGGTGTTCAGTTCACATCCAAATTAACTAAATCCTATTTTGAACGTGTGGGTATTATACATAAGACTACCTCCCTTTACAACCCCAGCGGTAATGGACTTTGCGAGAGGTTCAACAGAGTTTTGAAAAATGCCATACAAATAGCTGTACAAAATGGTGAGGATTGGGAAACTTCAGCCTTTAAAGCTGTCTGGTCATATAGGACCAATATTCATGATGCTTTAAAAATGTCTCCCTTTGAAATCATGAGAGGTCGTGTTGCCAGAACTAAATGCAATCCTAAATGGTTACATAAAAAATCTTGCTTAGACATCTGCATGAATAAAGTTAGAACTGATGTTATTGATAAGCATCTAGAGTATAAGAGAAACTTTGATAAGAAATGTTGCCCCAGCACTGCAGAAGTTCATGTTGGTATGTGGGTTAAAGTAAAAAAACCCTGGAAAGTCCGTAAGGGAGATTCCCAATTTTCCGAACCTCTTATGGTCAAAAAGATACTTCGAAATGCCGTCCTTCTTAGCGATGGTAAAGTGTGGAATCTTAAAAGAATTGCCATCTACAGAGGGAAAAATTGTCTTACTAAGGACTACTTTATTTCTCCTGACCTGCCATGCACTTCCACTCTTAATTCTATTCCTTGTGGGGATCATGGTGGTTTTAGTGTTTCTGAAAATCTTTCTAAAAATCTTTCTGAAAATCTTTCCTCCAATCCTAACCCTTCCTCCTCCAATGCATGTAATGTTCCTTCTAGTGCTAATGTAGTTAACCCTCCTTCCAATTCAGATGTGTTTGTTCCGTCCTCTAGTGTTCCTGCTACCTCTGTTTCTATTCCAGCGGATCATGACGCCAATTCAACTTCTGTCAATGATCTTCCATGTGGCAGTGATGTATTTGTAAACCGGAAACGCATTTGCTCTAAACCCAAGTGGCTAGAAGATTTTGTTTGCTGAATGTCTTATTTCTCTAACTTGTTTTTTTTTCCTTACCTCCTTTTGTAAAAGGGGAAGATGTGTTATGTTGCCCTTTAATTCTTTTAGAATGTGTCTGTATGTATTCCATTGTATCCTAGTTTCCCCTGCCTAGCAACTATGGGAGTTGCTGATGAAGAAGTCCTGTGTAGGCTGTTCCCTACCTTGCTCCTGTGTTCTTTTAATAAACTACACCTTATACTTAAATTGTGTGGTTTCAACTTTACATGGGGGACGGTTTGGGCCCCCTGGGGGCCGTTTTTGTTACAGGGCCGCATAATCGGCCCTGTAACAAAATCGGCAGAAAACCGGCCCGGCAAAGAGCTCGGCGGCACCCACAACCCCCTGGAGGAAGCGGGGGGCCGGCCGAGCACTTTGCCAGGGCCAGTTTTGGGTTCCCAGTCCAACCCTGCATGAAAGTAGGACCGGCTTTGGGGCGGGTCCACCGGTTCTGCACATTTAGGGTGGTGTAGCCCCACAAAAAGTTTGGTATTGACTGATGCAGGATTGGCACAGGTTTTCCTATCTTATGATGTACTACAGAGTTTGTTGGTATTTAGCACCATTTACATTGGGTATGGGCTACCAGTATCTTCAGATGGCTAATATTTGGTAACATTTATTAACAAAAGTGAGAGAGAGAGAAGGGTAAGTGAAAACTCGTTCGCCTTCCCAACCAATAATTAATATAACCAAAGAAAAATGAGTTAGCTGCCTATTTTAATGTCTTTTTAGAGACAAGTTCCTCGTAATCTTTAAGGCTGAAGTGCATTGGAACCCACAGAGTGTTTTGAAAGAACCCTAACTCACCAACCTGGTTAGGGACATGCTTCATCGTTGGGATTCCACCCTGGTCACCAAATGCTTCCAGGGTGTGCTACGATTCCTAATTACAGCGGAGCTGGGGTTTTGGGGGATCGGTGACTGTGTGTGTGATGGTGAAGAGTGGTGTTATTAGCCCAGGACCTCCTACCAACAATCGTGATTTTTTTTAAGTAGTGGTGGTCCTGGTCAATGGTAAAAGCAGTGGTGGATATTTGTGGGATATTGGTTGAGGCGCGCTACGGCATGCAAGTTTCAGATTTGCACTTACACACCTGATTGCCTAAAAATGGCATCAACAATCAGTTTGCTATGCTGAAGCTGCCATTACAAATAAACAGGAGGGGGGAGGTAGAGCAATAAGCAGGATTCTTACTCCACAGACTTAGTTACATACATAAACAAAAGAAATCCTACTGGGGATGTTGGGGAAGGGTGCGCCACAGTGGTATGGGAGCACTAAGTGATTTGTAAAATACCCCTCACACACCAAAAGGCCCCTTGGTGTCATGCTTCATCATAGGGGTCTTCGCCGCCCTCTGACGGGATGCGGCGTGCTACGACCTACAACTACGCGGGAGCACTTATAGTTATGGCTTTGTGTGGTGCATGTGATGCATGTGATACGGGATATTTTATATGAGTGGTGGGATTTAGTGAAAGGATTAAAAAGATACCTGGCTCGTGGGTTGGTTAGAAAAAAATTTTTTATTCATACCCCGGGCTGGTACTGTTAAAAGAAGTGCGAGGTTGGACCTGTCGTGTTAATGGAGAGTACCTCCTGTGTGCGTCGACATTATTCGGAGACAGAACTCCTTCTTCAGGGCGGGGGCACAACTTCCCCACCTTACTCACGTTTCACTAGTTTTGTCACAAAATTGTATTAATGTTAATACCAAAAAGTGAATAAAATTAATAAAGGCTATAATGTGCCTACAGCGGTTCTGCTCAAGTTCAATGCAAATTGCACGACCTGAAAAAATAAAAATAAAGATGGTCACCCTGGTAACGGGTAGCTCATACAGGTGCAATCACCTGGAATAAACCATGCGCTCAATTTGCCCTGTAAAGAAGAACCAACATAACATACAACATAGAAACATAGACACTCAAATAATGTAAAAGAAGCTGTGGTCATACTTGTCAGGTATTGCTTGTTGCTTCATGAGCAATCAAAAACGTCTGGGGGGGTGATTGCTATTGTGCAATCCAAGTAAAAATCAATGTAGGTTTTTAATATGGTTCCTTACCTAGTTTGTCTTAGAAATGCTTGCATTGCACACTCTATACTCACGAACTTGGGAAGAGTTGTCCTCCGTCTTGCCCCACATGCTGCTCCGCTGAACTGATTTGAGAAGCTCAGGGCGTGTGGTATTTATACCCGGTTTTGTGTCAATGGCTTAGCCTCATTAGCGCAAAACTGGAAGTGAGTATGTGCCCATAAATGGGTAATCCGCCCTTACTTAGGTGTTTCTAATGAAAATTAGGTTAATTGTAAGTCCTTATTTGGCAGATCCGGCATGACTCGGTCAAATTTTCAGCCCCGTGGATCCGTTTGCGAGGCGTACGCATGAGCATGTAGCACCCACTATGTCGCGCATGCTCAGTACAAAGCCTCGGTATTGCGCATGCACGGGGATGACAGAATGTCCCCGCGCATGCGTATTGTGCGTCCAGCGCTCCTTAATGCTCTGACAGGTTCATTAAACCAGAGGCTAGTCCGATTTTGCTTAAATTACATCCGATACTTGGAAGGAGGCTATATAATTATAAACTCATTGCTTGGTAACTCGAGATTCCATCTACCTTTGCCTAAAATCTCAAAATTGCAGTGATGGGAGCAATAATCGATGCAGAAAGTATATTATTAGGCCTGTGCATACAATGTCATCCAAACCATATTAGTAAGTTCATCCATCATGAGGAAGGTAACGAGGTTGGCTAGTTAGACAGCTGTCCCCAGGGGACCTCATCGTTAAGTCCCATAATATGGGTACCCAGACGGAACACCCATCTTTGCTCCTTTTGAAAAAGATCCACCTCTGATGGCAGTTGTTCGATAATTGTCCACCTTAAGTCATTGACGCAGTGTTGAGCGTTAAGGTAGTGTGTTGCCATCTTTGTTGTGCTCTTTTTGCAACGCACATTGCTCTTGTGCTCATTCATGCGTGTTTTCACAGCCCTCGTGGTCATCCCTACGTATTCTAGGCCCCATGAACACATGATCAAATAGACTACGTTTTTGGTATTACAGTTCGTCATTTTGCGCTGCTCCCACGTAGTGCTGTTCCTGAATGTTAATGTAGTGCTTTTTTGTGTCAAATGGCAACTGCTGCAGTTCCAACATGGGAAATGATCTTGTATTCCTAGGGCAGATTGTTTTGTCTCAAGGGTAGGTTTGGGTCGTGTGTGTACCAATATGTCCTTTAGATTCCTACCTCTCTGGTGTGCGAACATCGGTTTTTCCAGATTTAGGGTGCCACATGTGAGGATATCCCAATGTTTGTTAATGATCTTGGAGACCTCATTGGACATGGTATTATAGGTGGTGACATATATCGGTCGTCTGACTCCTTTACCACTACCATTACCCCAGCGTTCAGGAACATGCAGAGCTAAATCGAAAAACCTAACTTTGTACCACACTTTCGGCAATATTTTGAAACAGGTAGCTCATTTTTCCTATTATTTGTGCTCTCAACCTACTTCCAGTTTGTGATAAAAACCAGTGTGAAACCCATGTGAAATCCAGGAAAAGTATACATTTCTGAAAAGATGAAACAATTCTGAATTTATAAAGTGGCCATATGTGTAGATCACCAAAGGTTTTCCCAAAGAAAATAACAGTTGAAAGAAAATAATATTGAAAATTAGCAGGAAAAAACTGCCATTTGTCACGTTTTCATCTGTAACTTTTTGTTATGATGGCCAATTTACAAAAGCAATATACAACTTCGTCCACTAGAACCTTCTGATTGCACAGATATAAAGGGTTTTTAGGTTCTCCAAGAACCCAAACTTTCCAGAGCCAACAACTGACCTACAAAATCCAATGGTTTTTCATTGTGTACTAAGTATAGGCCAAATCATATAGAGAAATATGTAGAGTGAAAAATGGGTATCAAGGAAACCTATGTATTTCGGAAATGGGTACAAGATATGGAGTTTAGGATCAATGGTTATTAGAGGGTATGTATCAAAATGTCTTGTTTCTTATACACTGGCCTACATTTGGAAGGCACAACTGCACTGAAATTCAGTTGGAAGCCACAAATGTTCTACCATTCTATGTTTCCACATGTTTCCCGATAAAAATGATACCTCTTCTGTGTGTACAGGCTTAGTGCCAGTGACAGGAACTGGACCAAAATACAACATGGACGGCCCACATTTTTCGACTGAAAACTGACCCTTTTCCATATGTGAGTTGCTTTGGATTTTGGACCCTAGCTCAACTGGCACCTAGGGAAACCTAACAAACCTGTACACTTTTGAAGACTAGACACCTAGGGACATCGAGGGTTGGGTGACTTGCATGGCTCTCACCAGTTTTTTTTACCCAGAATGCCTTGCAAACCTCAAACTTTGACTACCAAATATATTTTCCTTGTTTTTCTGTGCTAGAAATCTCTGGAATCTGCAGGGAGACACAAACTTCCTTACCTCCAGCATTCCTCCAAGTCTACCGTTAAAAATGGTACCTCACTTGTGTGGGTAGGCCTAGTGCCCCGCCTTGAAATGGCCCAAAACACAACAGGGACACATCACATTTCCCACTCAAAACTGACCCTTTTTTTGTAAAGTGGGTAGCTGTGGATTTTGGACCCTATCTCATCTGGCACCTAGGGAAACCTAGCAAACATGCATATATTTGAAAACTAGACACCTGGGGAAATCCAGGATGGGGTGACTTGTGTGGTTCTCACCAGGTTTTTGTTACCTAGAATACCTTGTAAATCTCAAACTTTGGCTAAAAAACATATTTTCCTCACATTTGCATGATGTGAAGTACTGGAATATGCGTGGAGCCACACATTTCCTACCAACTTGAGTTCCCACACTTCTCCTGATAAGAATGCTACAAATGCAAGAGTATTCCTAGACAAAGCTAAAAATGCAAAACGGTCCACTTGGTTTCTTAGATGGCACAAGAGGTAGATGGATTACTCTGGAAACGCATACTTTTGCCTTGTGCCATGCAACCATATGATCTGCAATCATGTTGGTGGCGAGACACAATACAAAGTTGTGCTTCTCCAGAATAATCCACTTACCTCTATGGGACCGTCTAAGGTACCAAGCAGCCCATTTTGCATTGTTGGCTTTGTCTCGGAGTACTCCTGTATGTGTAGTGGGACTACGTTCTCCACACAATACAAAGGTATACTTCTCCTGAATAATTTGTTTACTACACCGGAACTGTCTAACTACACAGCCTATTATACATTGTAGACTCTGTATTGAAGTATTCTTGCACGTATTGCTTATAGGATGCTTTATTGAAGGTCCCAAGATTCCACGGTTTCCAGGGAAGTTTAGTCAGATGACTTTTGTCCTGATGAGACCCAAAGAATAACTACAGGTCGAATTGTGACATCCTCTCCCTAACTTGCTTTCAAAACATGCTGTGGTCTACCAGGAAATACCATATATGAACAGGCAGGATTTTCACTTACATTTGTTTGATATACAATCATATACAACCTTGGAATCTGTTCACTGTCTTCTTCTATGTTGTTATATATATATGAGTTCACTGTCTGAGCACTGTGTTGTCTGCACTAATTTTGATACATACTGAAATGTATATTGTACTGATACTAAACATGTTTAAATCATCATGAAAGCAATTGTGTCCAGTATTCTTTTTCAATAACATTGATCATGATACACATTACTAATTGAGTTTCCACACTTTCTAAGAAAGTAGAAGTGTTGGTGAGTGAGTCCCACGGTACATTTGTTTGACTTATTACACTTACTCTGGTTCTCGTTGGCAATCAGGGTGGTCCTTGTGTTGTATACATTTGGGGCCAGATGTAGAGAGAAAATACCAGTCGGTAACGGCCGATTTCGGCCGTTACCGACCGGTATTTAGCATTTGGCATGTAGGGGCCATCATTTTACAGAATCGGTAAATTTACCGATTCGGTAAATTTACCGATTCTGTAAAAAACCGATTTGGTAATTTTACCGATTCGGTAAATCCACATGTAGGTGACACTCCTAAGAGTGTCACAGACCCTTAAGAATCCGTATTTTACCACCCAATCCAATTGGGTGAAAAAATACTGAATTCAGGTGTGCATGCACATCTGTGCATGCACACCTGTGCAATGTGACACACAGACATGCCTTTAGGGCATGTCTGTGTGCCACATGGCACACAAGTCCGGAATTGGGGTGCTAGAGGGTGTCAAAGTGACACCCCCTGCACCCTTGCAGGATTCAGTATTTACCGATTCGGTATTTGATTCCTATGGGCTTCAGGGCCCATAGGAATCAATGGGCAATACCGATTCGGTATTTACCGAATCGGTAAATACCGAATCCTACCGATTCGGTAATTCTCAAATTCGAATTACCTACATCTCCCCCCTTCATATTTACCGACTCTTAAATACCGAATCGGTAAAATTCGGTATTTAAGAGTCGGTAAATATGAATTACCTACATCTGGCCCAAAGTTCCTAAAAACGCTTCAAAATCTAGCCAAGAGTTTACATTTGGGCTTTTCAGGGTACTCCGTGAAACCTGGCTTAAGATTCGTCCACCATTATGTGTGGTTTGGGAGCTATAATGTACTTGCCAATCGACGAACATGACACCTACCACATTCGGACGGCAGATACAGGTGTCAAGCAGGCCATAAGCAAGTCCTGATTCACAGCTCAACTCGTTTTTGGCTCAAGGGTCTTAAAGGACGCTGGTTCGGGTCAGAGCAAAGCATCTGGTTCGAGCCCTCATTGGCCCGCCTACCTCTGCAGAAAGCGCTCAGTTTGGCATGAGCTGGGGGTGAGCCTTGCAGAGTGCACTGAAGTCTGTGCACGTGCTGACTGCTCATGGCTCTCCGTGCACAATGCATGCAGCCTCCACCAGTTTAACCACCAAGAGATAAATCAATTGATCTTCCACTCGGGGGACTCTGGGAGCATAGATTTCACTGTGGTGTCTGGGTTGGGGTTGTGAGAGGTGCACTTAAAGCCCTGTGCGGTTCGGTATAATTAAGTGCCTTTTAATGGACAGGCAATGATTTATCGGTGCTCTGTTTCCAGGCCCAGCCATGAGAAACTATCTGCAGCTTGATTGAATAACCACCAGGGAGGCCGCAGCAGGAACAAAGGAGGAATCCCGCGGCTGATGAGATAGCTCGGCATGTTCAGGGCCTGCAGCAGAGGTCTGAGTCATCTGTGAGTCATTCACTTCGTTTATTTATTGCACACTTTCGGTATTTGCCTTTTCGGGCCTCCCATAGTACACAGAAAGGGTACCAAGGCAATGAAAAGCATTATAAATCCGGAGAATTCGGCTACAGACAATATCAAACCCATTTAGTAATGACAGAAACCTGGTAAACGGGTGGCTCATTGCAGAGTCTCAGATCTGTGCATCTTTTCTCAAGCGCCAAGTGGTCTTCAGTGAGCTACCTCCTGCCTGCTCGGCATTCACAGCTGCCAGTCATTCACAAAAGGAAAACTGGCAGGGGACTTTTTTGATGCTCTCCAATATGGAGTCTCTGAATCTTCATTCTTCCTCTGTTTCCAGGACTCTCGTATGAATCTTGCCACCCTTGAGGTTATGTCTGAGCACTGGACATTTAATAAGTGCATTACAGCCTCTTAAGTGGTTCTCTGACCAGATTATGTCATGCTTCTATAAATGTTCTCTGTTTCTGGGTTTGGATGTTGGGTTCAGCTCCATAAAATTTTGCAATGCTTGATTTATGGGCCTTTCACATTGGAATATGCCACCTGTGGGCAATTCCCATCCTTTCTGCGTTTCTCTTGGAGGGAGAGTATTGCATCTTGCCTGCAATAGGGACCATCTGACTATAGCTGGGGTTTCTTCTTCAGTGAGAAGATTTGCGTCCATGGCATTGACACTGTGGGCAGTATGATCACCATGGGGCTGACTCAACTTTTCATGCTTCCAAGATTCATGAAACGAGCTCCCTTGCTTTCTGTAAAAGTAATGCTTGTTTTTTAAGCACTGAGATTCATTTATTTTCTGCCGCGTGTTCCTGGCTGTGATCAATAATACTGCTGTGGAGATGTCTACATATCAGCAGTTTTTAAGCGGGAACCACGCAAGCATTCCTTTGGCTTCAAGACACGCTGCTGTGCTGTTTTGCTTATATTTACTTTTAGGCACAGCCGAGTAAGCATTCATTGATAGCCTGTTGCATTTATGAAGTCATGGATTTGCTTTCCTGGGCGTTTCTCGCGCAAGATAAGACGATGATGCTGAACGGTGCTCAGGGTATGGTGTGTACACCAGATGCATCACTAGAGAGGCAGCAGTAACCTGAGCTCACCTTATGGTGAGTGTCCTTTATCGAGCATCAGATGTGTCCAACATAGATCCAGGAGGGCTGCGTCTATTACAGATTTTCAGGATATCCATGTAAAATTATTTTACATACAATGACTCTAAATGAAAGTAATTTACCTAGTCAAGAGTTATCTTGAACATGAAGCATGGTTCTGGTTTTTCTGGACCAATACTGGGCACTGGTGTGTATTACGAAGGCTTGTGCAGCAGCCAAGGTGAGACAAGACCACTACATGAAGCAAATCTGATCAGTACAGTGGCCATGAAAGACTCAATTTACCATGGCGAGTCTGGCAACACGATTTTGAAATTAGTACTGTTTGTCAGGGGCGGATTGGCACTGTGGGCACTCCGGCATGGGTCGAAGGGCCGGTGTCTCAGTGCACTCTGTGGCCCGTTTTTTAACCCCGCTACCAGTCCACAGAGAGCACTGACAGGGAGAGGAAAGCATCTTTGCTGTGCAGCCGGCCGTTCAACGATGATCAGCTGTGGCCTCTCCTTGACCCCCTGCCCTGCCAAGCAATCATGCTGATGGTGGGCTGAGGAGGGGTGATTCTGTGCCATAATCGGCATTCCAGGGGGCCAGGTGTCGCTCAAGCCTATGAGGCATTTTCACCTTGGCCGCCCTGGGGCCCACGCAGCCCAGAAACCATGCTTGCATTAGTCCTCTCCCACAGCCCTTCTCATTCAGGGCATAGTGGGCGAGGAAGAATGGGTCTCACTTTGGGGGCCAGGTGATGTGGGGAACTCGCACCATCTTCACCTTAGCCTCCCTTCCACCCCCATGGATGGGTCAGAAGCTGTGTTTTTGCTTTAGCCCCTCTCCTGCCTTGCCATTGCTCCGAGGCAGTGAAGGGCTGGAGAGGGCTGAGTAATTTACAAATAGCTGGGGCCTCGCTGTTTGCTGTGATGCAGCCTAGCCGGTGTCAAGTACCAGTAGTATGTGATCTTAACTGCCGACTCCCTACTTGCCACGTTCCTAGTGGTGTGGTGGGCTCTATGGTAAATGTCGTGCCACTCTTTATATGTAAAGGTTCTTCCAAGCTCTGACTCCCAGCGTTTCTGGCCAGCAGTGCGCGAGATAGACAGGGGCGGGCTTAGCATTTTATAGAGGTCTGTAATCACTTGTCTGTCGGTCTTTTTCGTGATGAGCCATTTCTCATATGCTGTGAGGCGCCAACTCGCCAGAGGCAGCATGTCCCATTGTATTAGCCAGTGACGAACCTGGAATTATTGAAATCGATGCAGGGTTATCAGAGTGTAATCTCCTTCATGGTATCAAGCTGGATTAAGCTGTCCAAGTCAAACAGGTGGCCTGCCGACTTGCATTCCGAAGTTCTCCACTGGCTAAACGCTTGAGGGTCCATCCCGGGGGGAAACGCCGGGTTATCAAATAGTGGCGTAATAGGTGAAGGGAAAGTAGTGAGGCCCCTGCTGATCACTACCTCGTCCCACACCTTGAGTAACGAACGGGTAATAGGCGACTTCTTGAGATAAGACAGTCTTTCTGAGCGTTGCAAAAAGGGGACCTTCCACAGCGACATTTGGGCCATTGCTCTGTTTTGGAAAAGCCACCACTTTTCTGACTCTAGACGATTCCATTCCAGGAGGTAGCGAAGCTGCGTCATTTGGAAGTATCTAAAAGGTCAGGGATGCCCAAGCCGCCTTCTACAGAAGCCTGTCTAGCCAAGTCCCTGCGGAGCCGCGGGCGCTTATTCGCCCAAACGAACAGCCGTGTTGCGTCCTGCATTTTCTGAAGCATCCCAATCGGTGGAGTCACTGGAATGGTTCGGAACACATAGAGGACCTTGGGTAGCAGGGACATTTTAATCGCCGCCACACGCCCCAGACAGGATAGTGGTTGTTGCCGCAATCTCTTTAGGTCCCCCTGAATTTGAGCAAATAGTGCAGCGTAGTTTTGATCGACCGTCTGTTTTGTGCTGGGAGTCAGGCTTGGGCATCCCTGACCTTTTAGATACTTCCAAATGACGCAGCTTCGCTACCATAAAGAGTGATAGAGAAGAGAACGTTCCTTAAATATATCAAAGAATAATAGGACTTCTCAGGGGGCAACGTAGATAGTATATTAACAATATTAGACACAATAGGGAACTGGTTGACTACAAACCTCCAAGAATCTCCTTACTATCCCCCTTTTTCAAAACCGGGAGTTTTGGGCTGTTACAAGTAGGCCTGGCCGTAGTTCATGGAGTTTTGCTACGCGGAGCTCCACGAAGTTATAAAAAAACTCTGCGAAGTTCCACGAGTGGCGGAGTGCAGTGAGTACTGCAGTTTGTGCTGGTATTCCTGCCATTCGGGTAGAAATTCTACCCGAGCGGCAGCTGGCGCTCGCGAACTTAGCGTTCGCGATCGTGAACTTACTGTTTGCGGTCATGAGCTGGGAAAAAACTCTGCTGCACATTGCAAAGTGGAGTTTTCTGCACTCTGCGAGCTCCGTGGACTGCGGAGTGCAGAAAACTCTGCAAACTCCACGAACAGAGCGAAGTTCACCACCCAGGCCTAGTTACAAGGGCTTCTAGTTATTTCTTCACTATGTACTCTTTTTACGGAATACCCAACTATCTTCTGCAATCCCTTGAAACGCTCCTGTGATATTCTGTAGTGGGATATCCTCGGTAATCGTGCATTGTCTTTGACTGTAATGTGTACAGGGTCTATATTCACTCTTTTTGTGTCGTTGGTGTGTGTGGCCCAAAATCTGAGGTCTATCTCCTTAACATAACGAGCATTTGTAAAGTGCACATTTACCCATAGGCATCTTGGCGCTGAACAACAGATGTTTTATTGTTACCCAACTCAGTGGCACTCATTTTATCGATCTCAAATGGATGAAAGGCTGAGTGGACCCGCTGGGATTTGAACGTGTGACCATGGGGTCGAGCACTGGCCCCTGCAGAGTACGCATTAGTCCACTGAGCCACCAGACCCTTCAGATAATCAGGAGGGATGGGAAATATTCTGCATAACACACATCTAGTCATTATGGTCACATTGTCTGAATCACATTCCAAATAAATCCCATCTGCAGTACACCTGATGACAGCATTCAGTTTCAACAATTCTAGTCATTAAAGGTTGAAGGCACACTTGTCTGAAATTACAAATTCATGTTTGTTTGTTATAGGACCAATAATACAGTGCAAGGGATGAGAGTTGAGTTGGAACTGGTGATTGATACATTGGTAAACCACATAGCTATATTTACTTTCCGGAGAGTGGGACCAGGGGCAACATCTGTATAGTCAGTGAAGAGTTGGTGGCCCCTGCACCTGAAGATATTTAACAGGGTGCTCTCTACTGTTCCCATCACATATGGGCTACTTAAATCTAGGGACAACGCACTTCTATTCACCAACCCTCTCTGGCCTCACTAGTTCTAAAGTTACCCATAGTAATCGTAGTGTGGTATTTCATGCATTGTCACCATGGTCATTTTGGGCTTGTGATTGTCGCAGGGTGTCAAAATAATTATCATTCTGCCTAGAGCCATTTTCTCATTGCCTAGAGCCATTTTCTCGTTGCATATGACCAGAATATGGTGGTTGGGATATGCCACAGCCCCTTCTGCTATCCCTCCCTCTCTGTGTGCGAGGGTGTAAGCATTCTCAAACCCAATGGTCAGGGCTACCACAGTTAGCATGTACCTGGAGGAAGTGTGTTTCCTAGTCCAGGAGGGCTGAACTGGTCCTCATCTGATCCCCCTTCCCTCTTCCTCTTCTTCTATTTTGATAATGTTCTGTCTGTTGTATTAGTACATTGTTTTAACTTCCTCTGTTTCTTCTCCTTCATCATCTTATCATCCTCCTGCTCTAATTTATCATAATGCTGAGCCAGGGTCAGCACCTCTGCCAAAGTCTTATGTCCCCATGTAGGTTCATAAGTCTGTGAAGCCAACCTATATCGGTCCCTCAAGCCACTCACAAAACAGCTACTCAAGGCGAACTGTGCATTTTCCATGTCCATCGGAATCCTGCTATGAGTCCTGCAAGACTTTTGCATCCTAGAAAAATAGGCTGACACCTTCTCTTCAGGCTCCTGTTTGTATGTTATAAGGCTATGCCACTCCATCTCCTTGCAGGGCACAATCCTTTTTAATCTCTTTACTAAGCAACCAGCTAATTCCCAAATATCCCCATGGGGTTCAATCCAGGCCCACCTGTCCTTTTCTTCATTTACCAAGGAGTTCCAATCTATTTCAAATTCTGCGCTATCTTCCTTCCTCAATTTTGACCATAAGTCAGCAAGTAAAATGATGCTAAACATCTGTTCTATATCATCCAATGTCATTGGGGTGACCCTCAATGTGCGTTCTGTCTGGGAATCTCATTCCCCCGTGTTATCTCATATGTCAGTGTACTCAGTGCCAAAGTGAGTAAGTTTGGCACGTGACCATACATAGTTGTATTTGCCGCCTCAAAGCCTCATACTTCTCTCAGTGGCAGGGCTTTACTGAGCGTAACGCACAAGGGGGTTACTGTCTGTACTACATTATCTTGGGAGGATGATTGTTCCTTATCTTTTTGTTGTTGAATGGGCATGGCGCTCACATTCATCTATTTGAACCAATATCTAGTTTGCCAATTTGGTAAACGTCAATAGATAGGCCGTCTGGTCCGGGATGGGTAAATGAGTATCTTTTAAATGGGCCTCAATGTCTTTAGCATTTTGGAGTTGGAAACATTTAGAGTAGCCATCACTTTGAGGGTGAGTTATAGACCAATTCTCACTCACATAATACATTTGGTAAAACACCATTCACAGTAGGTGGTGCTTCATCCTAAAGTTAAAATTGGTGGGGAAACGGTTACCATAGACCTTTTAACCCCCTTTCATTATGGCATGATACATGTGTTGTACCCTTCCCTGTTCTTCTTTGGTCATCTGAGTATCTGATCTAAGTCTTCTTGATTCATCATTATCCATTCTACCTCCAATAATGGTTCATGAGGGGGTGCAGCTTCAAGGGTTGGGTTAGTATGAGAAGGATGTTGGCTTTGCTGCTGCACTGATCCTGCCCGGGTATAAGGAAGAGCCCAGGGACTATTAGTTAGTATATGTTCTATCAGGGGGTCCTCGTCACTGCTGGGAGCTCAATGGACAACTGATGCTTGAACTATGGGTTAATGAACACACTCTTTATGAGCCGTCATTTCCGCTTATCGATCTATCTCTACCAGTTTTTCTTCATTCTTTTTCTTTTCATAGGCTTGCGCTTTTCCCCTTTCTGTTTCCTCCAAGGGAACCACATAGTTTCTGGATCGTGCATGCTCATCCCAAAAATGTAAGGCCTCATATTCTAACAATCAAATCTTTCCTTCTCTACCCCTAGGCATTAAACATTGTTACAAATAACCCAACTTCGCTTTGTCAAAGGATTCTATTTCGGGCCATTGTACATCGTGTTTGTCTGTAGTATGTTCATGCCACTGATTTAGAAAGATGCCTGCCTGCAGGTCCTTTTTCTTCATAACATGCCTGGTGGTAGGGTCGGCTACGCTACTTCCAGATAATCAGGGTCGGACTGGCCATTGCGGGCACCGGGCAATCCCCTGGTGCGCAGCACGGGCGGGGGGCCGGTTTGGAGCCCCTGGGGGCCGTTTTTATAACAGAGCTGCAAAATCGGCCCTGTCACAAAATCGGTCAAAAACCGGCCCCGGCAAAGAGATCGGCGGCACCTCCCCACCTCCTCCACCCTTCTCCCCACTACTGGGGAGGGGGAGCCGCCCGAGCACTTTGCCAGGGCCGGTTCTGGTTCCCAGTCCGGCCCTGCAGATAATTAGTCTGACAGCACTTTCAGTAGAACAACTATTTTTGCTGGCACAGGACCCCTAACATGTCTTGCAAAATCACTGGAACAATAGGGGACTCGAACCACCCACTGAACTCTATAAAGGCCTATAAGTGCGAAGGACTTGAACCACCCACATCATTTTCCTCACTGGGGAATCAAACCCTATAACTGATATCTGCAGTCAGCGTTTTCCTTATCTCCAGCCACAGCCCATGGAGGGAGTTACGGTGGGGCAGGAAGGCGGGGCGGGGGAGGGGCATGGTGGGGGGGGGGGGTGCTAAAAACCGGAATAGGGATAATTGGAGGTAAGTAAACAATGTAATTAATAAAACGAATTTCGTAGCGCGCACTGCATCGCATTTTGCGATGCAGGGCACGCTAGGAAATTCGTTTTATTTATTAAATTATTTACTTACCTCCCATTATCCATATTCGGGTTTTTAGCACCCCCCACCCTGCCCCTCCCCCGCCCCACCTTCCTGCCCCACCGTAACTCTCTCCACAGGCCGTGGATGCTTATCTCATAGATGGTGACTTTATTTTACCGTGTGAGACAATGTAGTCTTGGTTCGATGGGATTCAACCAGCCGGACCGCATGTAATAGTGGATTGTATGATGGAACAATGAGTTCCTCAACCCCACATACCTAAACACCGCGGTCTGTATAAGGTCCACATCTTAACCATGCATTGCTTTACCACGCATGCCTTTACCACTGTTTTTTGTGGTAATGGCCTGCATGGTGAAGGAGTATGCGTGGCTAAGGTTACCACCCCCTTCCACCTCCCCCTGAGCCCAAAAAATGACCCACCCTCCCCTAATCCCTAAAAACTATCCCCACCCCCTCCCTGAGCCTTAAAAACGACCCCTAAAAACTACCCAGAACCCCAACACCCCTAAAAACGACCCCGAACCCCCACCCCTGAAAACTACCCTGAACCCCCACCACCCTTGAAAAATACACAGAACCGCCCACCCCTTAAAACAACACTGAACCCTCACCCCTAAAAGCTACCCCGACCCCTAAAAACTATCCCGAACCTCCACCATCCCTTAAAACTACCCCGAACCCCCACCACCTTATAAAACTACAAACCCCCACCATCTCTTAAAACTACCCTGAACACCCACCATCCCTTAAAACTATCCTCAACCCCCACCATACCTTAAAACTACCCCAAGCCCCCACCACCCCATAAAACAATCTCAAACCCTCCACCATCCCATAAAACTATCTTGAACCAGCACCACCTCTCAAAACTACCACAAACCCCTCCAAACCCAGCCTAAGCCCCACTTACCTATCCGTGTCCGCTTCGCGACACTCCTCTTCCCCTGCCCATTCCGAACACTAGACCGCATTTGCCTTAACCACGCATGTGCAGCAGTGACTGTGCTTGGATTTTAACCTGTGCCCTGAAGGTTACTCAACTATTTCTGACGAAAGCAGATATTGAAGACAGGTAGTTGTGCAACACCAGTTCAGGGTCAGTGGGAAGAGTTTCCACCCAGTCACCAATGCTCGTTGACTTCTCGGAGCCCTCTCTCCCTGCAGAAACCTTGAACTTCCTGAACTGTTTTAGAAGCTGCCATGTGCTCCACAGTGCCTTTGCCATGGGTCAGCTTCACCTTACAAGGGGCTCTCCAGCCATTGGTGGGGAGCTCACACCTCTCAGAAACACAAAACGTGAAAAGAAAAACTGGGAAATGTTTTACAAATACTCAGCTGTTCTAGGCAATCTGTGAATGTTTAATGACGAACATTTAAATCGTTTCACCCATGTGTATTATATTTCCGTGGCTATGAAAAGCCAAAATGTGTATTGAATCAGGACGCTAAAACAATCCATGGTTCCTACACCTAGCTCCCTGGAACCCTGCTACATGCCAGGCACATATTGCTGCTCTGCATCCGCCATTGAGTGTGCCTAGCTCAGATCAGGATTACTCACCCAATGACACTGCTCTCAGTGCAGGTGCAAACATGCCCCTGTAATGAGAACAGTGTATTAAACAAAGGCAGAGCAGCTGTTTGTAATGCTGTTCCTCCTTTTACTGGAGGTGGGAGTCGAGCTTCAGTTTCATGGGAGGTGTGGGATCCCCCCCAGGTGTCTGCAGTCGGGGGCTGAGTCTGCTTGCTGTGGGATGCTTGGGGTGTCCATGGCGCTCCCATACCACTCCTGAGGGAGCCCTCACTGTGGGTGACCTTGTATGTGGTATAAAGTCAGTGCACCTCCTGATAGCTTCTTTGCACTTGTGCCCACATCTGTAATACGGCGCACGCACAGGGGTAACGGTATTCCCTTGTTTACTTGGATCCGCACTCCCACGCAAATGAGAAAACACCCCTTTCCTTGAGATTAGGAGGGCAGACATTTTGTGCTGTCCGATCCATATTACCGGGAGCACCTCACTACCATTTAAAGCTCCTTCTGTAATACCGTAGTGCTCTGGCCTGGGGCGCAACAAGCAGGCTCATATCCTTGCTATTAAAGGTGGGACCTACATGTAGGGTGGTCCCAGGTTTTTGCTATATTTATGGGTATACAATTGTCATATGCATAATATATACGAATTTAAATTCTTGACAAAATTCATTTTAAAATCCGTTTTCCCATTCTTTCTCCAGCTTATTATTGTATTTGGGCTCCCTTCACTCTTAGAGGATCCAACCAATACGGCCAGGGTGAGTACTCTTTTTATTCTGGTTACTATACTTGTCTGTCATTGACTTCAATCATCACTGGCAATATTTAATGTCTGCTATGTGTTGCCAAGTGAATGGGGTTTTCCATTGATTATTGCCAATACATTTAAAAAAGCTGCATCATAGTTAACTATTCTTAAACTTTTAATAAGCCGTGAACTATGAACGGTATGAACCGTGGGTGATTGTCAAACATATTTGAAATTCCTCTTGTTTGGCTGAATTTTTTGTTGTTGATAAAAATACACTGCTAGGGGTTCCTGTTCTCAGTTGGGGTAGCAATAGATGGCCACCCTTCAGCACGAGCACCATTTCGAGATAGAGTGTTTTGCGCATTGTTTCTGGGGTTAAAATTCATGATTAGAAGAGTTCGTCCCCAGATATCTCTCAAAGTATTAGTCTCATTCTAGTGGCTACTGCACTGTGCACTTGGACTGCATGTCTCAACAAGCAATGGTAAATCCAATGGGTTCCACCTTTGAGACCTAATATCTTTGGCATTGGTTTCAATGCCCTCAATGTCGTGCAGCATGGATAAATAAGAAAAAAAGCCCAAAATACGTCCGGCTGTGTTATTCTGTAGGCTTACACACCACACATGCAAACAAGATGACATTTCTGCTGTTGTTTTTGGTTTTATTTGCTGATTGAGTTTGGATCATAAAATCAAAAGAAAAATGCACAAAGAGGTTTATTTGAAGCGTGGGGGCGGTGAGCAACATGAGGGGCACGAGTGGTGATGAGCAATATAGAGGGCATGGGTGTGGCAACACGGAGGGTGGAGGAAGCAATGCAGGTGGTGGGGTGGAGAAGCAATGGGTGACAGAGAAGGAGGGCTCGGGTGGGGGCAAGCAACACACAGGGCGTCGGGGGAGGAGACACAACAGGCTGCAGAAAAGGAGGACACTAGTGGAGGATGAAACTCAGAGGGTGCTGGACAGAAACAATACAGAGGGCATGATGGGAAGGAGAAGCAATAGATGACGGAGAAGGAGGGCGGTTAGGGGAAGCAATATGGAGGACAGGGGAGACAGAAGGTGGAGTACGGAGCTGAGAGGCGAGAGAGTAACTTGGAGCGGTGGGAGAAGCATATGGGGTGAAAGCAACGGGGAGGGGGTGAGGAGAATAACACAGGAATCAGTGAGCGACACAGATTACAGGGGGAGAGACGTTTATAAGGGTAACAGCTGGAAAACCCATGCACTCTTGTGGAGTGCTTAACAAAAAAAACAAAAGTAGTGCATGAAAAGTAAGCAGAATAAACATAGAAGCCAGGCAATCAAAGGAGATGGCAACGAGGCTATTCGCCATGGGTGGGACAAACACAAGATTGACAAGTTAGGAAACAAATAAGAAGCAGGCAAAGGAGGGTTACAGGAAAGCCAACTAATGGTAACCAATGGGCAGGCTCCAAGCCTCTGTATGTTCTTTTTAAGTCCACAATAAGTCTTTTACCAGCAGACAGTTGTGCTGTTGGGTAAGATCGACCGAAAATCAAATGGGGTTCTCCAGTGGCTGTGTGCAGGGGCAGTGTTTTGGAAAGCTTGTGCTGTTTGATATGTCTTGTCTTGGTCAAGGCTGTTACCCCTCTATGTGTAAGGGTGAAGGAGCAGCAGCTGCACTGTCAACCATGTCCCACATCTCATCACATAGGTTTCAATTAATGTAATAGGTTACTTTGAGCACACACTTCTCCTCTGAATCAGCATCTTTGAAAATCCATGATTACCCTCTATGACAATCATCAACTGTTAGGTTAGCTCCAGGAATGCCATTTAACTACTTGATAAAAGTCTATGACTTTCTTAAAGAACTCAATACAGCCCAAAGAGAGTTCACCAGTGCATTACTATTTTTATGTATTTCCATTTTTGACTTCATTCTCATGTTTGTGACTTTGTGTATATTTTTGATACACTGCAGTCTCAAAATGGCATTCTCAACGCTATGCAGTCAGTTTTCCTTACATAAGAAAGATTATTTCAAGGTTATTGTTGTACTTAAAAGTCTAAGGCAACTTCAATAATATGATGACATGCTATATGTATATAGGATAAAGAGTTCTACAGATGAAGCATTCATCCTTTGAGCAACAGTGCCTGACTGGCATATGAGCAATGTTCAGGAGTTTCCATGGGTGTTCCCCTCCCTTGATGGAAAGCCAAATAAACTATTGTGCTTTAATATTTGTGCTTACCAAGGTCAACCCTTGATTCTATAGGAAGAACCAGAGTTTGAAGTAACAATTCAGGGGAGCAAAGAAAGAAGTACATATTGTTTTGGTGCTAAAATAATTGCAGTATTTAGATTTGAGTAACAAAAAAAAATATTTGCCGAAAGTAAGATAAGAATTGAATGCAAAACTTATAGTTACTGGCAGAAGGAAAAAAGGAAATTGAAGGGGTGAGAAATCTAGTGCCTGTGGTAGAAAGACGGGATCGGCATTTTAGGTAAATCTAGACACAGATAGGGACACAAAATCCAGGTCTCAACGGCATTAATTAGTGAAGAGAAACATGTTGATTAAAGAAGCAAGAGAGGTGACCTTCAAGAAAAAGAGAAGACGACCCACAAAAGAAGCTTGTGAAAGGCCACAAGGAAGGGGAAACCTTTCAGGACACCGGAAGAAGTGTGTGGATCTATATGAATGAAACAAATCATGTATGAGGTGAGAACAGAGAAAGAGGAGGGCAGACAGAAGAAAGTACTTTTAATTTTGTACAAACTCATTGCCTACCCGTTCCTGTATACTGGCTGAAAAAATGTGAGTATGGAATTGCATTTAAGAAAGGAGGCCTGAGTGGGATTGATTTCAGCAGACAGATTTCAGAGGTGAAAGAAAACTAAAAACTGCGTTTTGTCTATGCAACAAAGCTGTTGATTCACTGATTCTTACTGTAGCGCCACTGGGGCATAAACTATTGCACAACACTGGTATCACGAGGTAAATGCGTGAGCATGAGGATGGATTTAGCATCTTCTACCTCCACAAAGCAGGGCTTACGTTAAGTATAGCATACTGCTGGGCCCCTCCCTGTAAACATGGAGCACAGATCCCATGCTATGCCGTGGTGTGTATGGTGGTCCAAGACCTCTATAGTTAAATAAATTGAATCAATCAATAATCAATCCCTAATCCTATAAATTTAGAGCATATACACATTAGTCAGCTCCATCCACTGTATGCATGTATTCAAAAAAACATATAAAGACAACAGCATCCACTTCCAATTTAAGGACAATATTTTAATCTATTGTCTCAACATCAAAAAAATTGTATCCATAATTCAGTTTATAAATCAATACAAAATATTGGTTGCCCCGAACAGAGCGTGCAGCATAGCAAAGGGTGTCATAAGATGTGTGAAGTGATTAGAAAAGAAAGGAGAAAATTCAAAGAAGTGACATAAAATTCAAAATGATTTTTTTATATGTAGGGCAGTAACGGATCCACATTCAACCGTTCTGCATAGCCTAGCCACTCGATTAGTCCAAAAAACACTCTCTCATAGTTAATTAGAGACAAATTATATGTCATCAATATCTGCACATAATTATAGAGAGAAAAAAAAGGTGGTCCAGATTTATTATATAGAGCGCCGACGTTTCGACTCGTCTTAGGGCCTTGCGGTTATTTGAGCCTGGGCCATGCGAGTCTTCATCAGGACATTAGAAACGGGGCAGAGAGGGATTTTTTGGATGACCCCATATAGGAGTAAAGGAGGTGATAATTCCCACATAAAACGGATAGTTCCAATCCTTCAGTCCTCTTCTAGGTGTGTGGGCATCAATGTTTGGTAGGTTATGCAGAACGGTTGAATGTGGATCCGTTACTGCCCTACATATAAAAAAATCATTTTGAATTTTATGTCACTTCTTTGAATTTTCTCCTTTCTTTTCTAATCACTTCACACATCTTATGACACCCTTTGCTATGCTGCAAGCTCTGTTTGGGGCAACCAGTATTTTGTATTGATTTATAAACTGAATTATGGATACAATTTTTTTGATGTTGAGACAATAAATTAAAATATTGTCCTTAAATTGGAAGTGGATGCTGTTGTCTTTATATGTTTTTATGAATACATGCATACAGTGGATGGAGCTGACTAATGTGTATATGCTCTAAATTTATAGGATTAGGGATTGATTATTGATAGATTCAATTTATTTAACTATAGAGGTCTTGGACAATTGTTGTTTAATATCGATTGATACCCAGGTCCAGTACCTTATGGGTCACCCCATTACTTTAATGGTGGTGTGTATAGTGCCACTTGTCACTTGGGCTCTTAAGCCCTGTTACTAGGGGGTGTTACTTTTACCCAATGTCATGGTACTCAGTTTACTACCTCGGCTGGTTTGAGGAATAGAAGTCTTTCCAATATTCAGCCTCATAACCTGGAGGTCACAGCAGTGGTCTGCATTGGGCATCTAACTCACTGCTTGATCTTTCCAGCTAACAGAGATAATCTCTTGATGTATGGACACTAGTGCAGTTGATCCCCCGCCCCTGTGTACGTGCATCATGTTATTGCATGTGCTACAAGAACCCGCCTCCCCCATGCACTTGAGAGCCTAGACCTTAATCTGTACATGTTCAGTAGAAGCTCCTCTATGACATGTATACATGTACTGCAGATCCAAACGCCTTCTCTGTCCTCAGGCTTCACATGATGGCTCTTGCTTCAGGACCAGTTCCTGTGCATGCAGTCTGCTTGATGCAGAGCACGTTTTGCAGAACCATGAGTCTGTTCTGGGCACTTGATCTAGGGGTGGAGGAGTGTGTGTCTGCCTTTCTGTAGGACTCCACTGTCTACGGCATACCCACATACATTGCGTATTTCAGAGTGCTTTGCAGTGGCCATAAGGTGGAGTGTTTGCGCTACATAAAACCAATGGTTAATTTGTAAACAAAACAAAACAAGCATTGGCATAGCCAATAAGTATCGCTTTTGGGACCTTATAAGTAATTAGTTATGCAGCACAATATCCTTGGTGCAACAATATCAACCATTGTATGGCTAAACACTTATAAGGTCCCAAAGGTGAGACCTATTCGCTATGCCAGTGCTTGTTTTTTGGGGGGTGGGAGGCTCTATTCACACCATCATCTTCAAAGGATATCTCCAGCCCCCGATATTGAACGTGGGTTTCATTAGGGAGCTCTGTGCGACTGACTTCCCTCGGAGCGCCGCTGTCCTGTGACCGCCATCACAAGTCTAGGATCATATGCTTGGCAGGCTGAAGGGATACATTACTTCCCAGGACGTGTCCTGAAACCCAAGGCATGGTCCGCTGTTCTGCATCTGATCCCCGCTGTGAAAGTCCTGATTATTTCTCAAACCTGGGCACTCTGCTCTGTTTTTGCAAGGATGCGCCCCTTCGGGTATGCGTCCCGTTGTCCTTTCGGTATATACAAATGCGTAAAACACTACAAAATTCTAACTTTTGATCTCGAGCGGAGGTGAACTATTACAGGGTGCTGTCCAAACGTGCAATAGGAAACACAGTGCCAAGAAGTGGAGCAGACGTTTTCTGTGGGTTATTTTCAATAGTCGTTTTTCAGCATAAGAAGCAAATGACCAATGACTGAATCCCTTGAGACAGACATAGGAAGATGCAGATAGGGGAAGATACAGACTGTGGAAGATACAGACAGAGGACGATACAGACAGGGGACGATACAGACAGGGGACGATACAGACAGGGGACGATACAGACGGGGGACAATACAAGCTGAGGATGGACAGTGGGCAAAAGTGAAACCGATCGCGCTAAGGGGTCCTGTTGGCGCTGTCTGCTGCCTAATACAAAACCAACTACTAACCGGGAAAGCAAGAGAGCAGGTGGCGTAATGGCCAGCGCTGTCGACTTCTTGGAGCTAGGGAGCCAGGTTCGAATCTCGGCATCAGCTTGACATCCTGTAATTCTCAAGTCAAGTCAAGTCAAATAGGCTTTATTTCGACATAAAAAATATCTTAAAAAGCATACATACATAGTAAATTCAATTTTTAACATTGCTAGATAAAAAGCATAAAAACCCCTACGTGCTAGGAATCAGCTTTTTTTTTTCCCTGCCATTTCTGTTAGGGGGATTAAATAAATTACCTAAAAAAGATAGGCCAATAACGGGCCATAAATTTAAAATCGAGATTAAACAATTTGCCTAAGTCTTTTTGACCGGATCCGCCATGCCCACCCAAGGTATTTCGAGGTGGCGCATGCAAAAAATGTACGAGTGTCTGTAAGTAGTATTCTTAGTGCCACATTGCAATGTCTGGTGCCCAAGGTGAGACACATCGGTTTCATCAATTTCGTGCGAGGAACCTTGTAGGCAGGGCACTCGAATAACAAATGAGGGACAGATTCACGCCGCTGAGGGCAAAAGGGGCACCATGGAGCAGTCTGGTAAGGGATTTTCCAGCGGCATGTGAGCTCCATTACAGGGAGAAGACCTAATCTGAATTTAAAGTACAATGATCTTTCCCATGGGACAGAGATAATATCCAAATACAATTCTCTGATAGGGACATCTTTGATCTCCAAGAAGTTTCTAGTCGATTTGCATGTCGTTGTCGAAGAGTTTCTTCTGTTTACCACCCACTGCCAATAAAGGTTTTTTATCGTGGATTTGGGCGGGGCTGTCTGTTGGTGCCACGCTTCTTCCAGCCCCAGGTTGGCAAGTAGGGCCTTGATGTCCTTTAGCCATTTTATTTTTGCCCAACCCGGGGATTTGATTATTTCCCGAAGGCCATCCGCATAGCTTGAGAGCTCAGGTACTCTCCAGATGCGGGCCCACAGTAACAGGGGACGTAACTTTGCTTGGTCTTCGATCGCCCGACAGCCCATATCCAGTTGTAAAGGTAAGATGGGGACAGATGGGCCAAGAGACATTAGACTTCTCAGGAAGGTGTTCTCCGCTCGAATTAGCTCTTTCATATTTGACATCCCCCAGAGCTCTGCCCCGTAGAGTACTGCGCTTACTCCTCTAGCCGAATAAATGTCCATTACTGCCGCTATTGGTTTTGTAGAAGCTGCTCTCTGCTCTTTCAACAAGGCCCCGGTCACTCTTTTCAAACTCAATAACATTTTGGTCAAGTGACAGTCCCATTTCATGGAGTCCACCAGCCGGATGCCCAGGTAGTCGAACGTCTTAGTCCTTTCCAGTGCAACGGACCCCAGTGTGGGAGGGGGTCCGAGTTTTTGCGGGGGATTCAGAATGAGATATTTTGTTTTATCTGTATTGATACAGAGACCTCTTTGCTTACAAAAATCGTCAAATCCAGTAAGGAGCTGCTGGAGGCCCATTGGGGATTTTGACAGTAATAAAGTATCGTCAGCAAAGAGCAAGGTAGGGATTAGACGGCCTGCCAAACGGGGGGCATCTGCTGGTAACTTTGTTAGGAAGTCCACCACCCCATTCACATAGAGGGAGAATAGGGTTGGGGCCAGTACGCAGCCTTGCCGCACACCTCTATTCACTTCTATTTTTGGGGTCTTTTGACCATTTGGCCCCCAGCGTATTTGGGCATAGTTCTTTTCATGGAACCTCATGATCAAATGAAGCAGATAGGGTGGCATGCCAAGGTCGCTAAGTACCTTCCAAAGGTTGTTTCTGGGTACCAAGTCAAAAGCCGTTCGGAGATCGATGAAGGCCAGGTATAAGGTACCCTTCCCAATCGTGACGGTCTTCCAATAAATCATGAGCAGCCTTAGCGCTTGTTCTATTGTTCCTGTGCCAGCTCTGAACCCAGCCTGGAAGTCCGAAAGTATCGTGTTTTCCTCTGCCCATTGCTGAACTCTAGATAAAAGGACCTTGCCCGCTACCTTTTGAGAACAATCTATCAGGCTAATCGGCCTATAATTAGCTGGATCGTCTCTTGAACCTTTTTTTTTCCAGAGGGACCACCTCAGCGGCCTTCCATGAAGTAGGGAGGGAGGCCCCTGCCATGGCCGCATTTAGTACAGATGCGATTAGTACACTCCAATCATCCGGATCTGCGCGGAGAAGGTCGCCAGGCAGGCCATCAGGACCAGCTGCCTTACGAGGAACCAAGGATTTTATAGCAATTTCGGCCTCTTTCCTGGTAAATAGATTTTCCTCATAACTCCCATCACCTCGAAGGATCTGTGGTAGCGGGAAGTCCGTTACTTCTACTTCAGATGCTGTGTACAGTTTTGAGAAGTGTGCAAGCCACTGTTCCTCGGTTATATTGCATGTGATGACAGTGTCTAGGGGTCTGTTTTTCTTTCGCAATAAGTCCCAGAAGCCTTTAGCATTTTTTTCCACACTGGCGGCACGGAGTTCCTGCCAAAAGGCATCTTCCCAATCTCTCCTTGCTGCCCTTAGCGCAGATTTGTAGCTTTTGCGTTTGTTAGCTATTAGAGTTGGATCACCGCTCTTTACTGCCAGTATTAGGGCTCTCTTTCCAGCACGGCACTCCGACGAGTACCAGCCTGATTTACACTGTCGATTGTCAAGGTTTTTGCTCCCCTTTTTTGACTTGACCATGAACAAATCCCCAATCGACGTCGAAACCTCGCTAAACACGGCTGCAATCCTGGGCGGACTGAGAGGCTGACTTTCCAGGAGTTCACAGGCTGCAGCAGTGACGGCTTTGATGCAGGATAATTTTTCTTCGTCGATAGCCACTTTGTCCCATCTTAGACGTCTGAGACAATTTGAGGGGACCACCCCCCCCGATGACCTTTGCTCAGGAACGTCGCGATCTCCATAAGATGAGCCACTGCCCCTCCACCAGTGTGTTAGGGATAGTGAGAGCGCGTTATGATCGCTATCCAGGGAAGGTAAGACTATCATGTCCTTCGTGTGTGCCCACAAGGGGAAATTTAGAAGAATGTAATCTATCCTGGATGAGTGACCCACCCTATTATATGTGTGAGCCCCCGCTAGGTCAGAGCGTGTTCTCCCGTTGGCTGCTCTCAAGCCGTACTCAAGTGTGAGGGAGTTTAGCTGAACAACTCTAGGTGTCCATCTTTTGACGATAGGTAAATCAAGGGACGGAACGCCTCTCCTTGAATCTTCATCGTGTAGGTCCAGCGATTCATCGGTTAGCAGGGGCTCAAATGTGCAGTTGAAATCCCCCATAACCAGGATTAGGGAGTCTCTGTGGCACTCCCCTAAGGCTGCCTCCAAAGCAGTAAGGGTTGGTGACAAAGCCCTCCCTGAAACCCCACGTGTGTAGATGTTAAAAATCTCCAGCTTAACGGCTCTCCTTGGGCATTTTACAGAGAGCCGCATAAGGTCTGGAGATTTTTGGGGGTGATGGTGTACCCTCCAGCCTAAAGTTATATCTACCCAAACTAGGAGGCCTCCAAATGGGCGCCCTCTTCCCGAAGCTGGTATACCTGCTGGGACGAAGAAGGTAGCATAACCTACTCTATGCCTTGGTTCCACGCACCACGTTTCTTGGAATGCACAGACTGCGTGGGGCTCAACGAGGGCCACCCAGTCCGGGGCATCCAACTTGTTGTTTAAGCCTGCCACATTCCAACTAATGGTTTTCAGGGTAGGGCAATTTGGAGGTTCAACACATCCAGCTTCCTCACCCTGTGTAGTCATGTTAATTTGTGCTCCATCCACGGGCTCAATAGGCCCGGTCCAGTAGCCTGGGGGTGAAGGGATAGGGGGGTTGGGCATGGGTTGAGGCACAGAAATGTTGGCTGGTGAGGAGGGGACCCTCTCAACTGTACGTGGTGTAATAGCCCTTGGTGAGGGGGCATTTGTTACCACTTTATCGCCAAGTCACCAACCCCAACCCTGCGGGGGGCTGCTTGTGTCGGTGTCCATGCCCTTGCTCTAACGTCTAGAGTTGGGTGGCGCGGGAACCATGCACCTCTACCCTCATCTGGCAAGAAATTCTTGTGCCTCGATGAAGGAGGGGGGCGGTAAAAGTACCCCAAGTCTCTAGTTTGAATGTCGCAAAAGTTATAATGCGACTGCTGGCTACATATCATGCCTGCTGCTCTGGGATCGTTAAAGTTGATCAGTACGCAGTCCCCAGTTAGGTCCTTTCGTCTATTACCGATCCACCCTACACGGCGAACATAGGCTATTCTGCCGTCAATGTGCCCAGGGAGGGGTCTATTTACTTTGAGCCAGGAGAGTGTCTTATGTTTAAGATCAGAATATAGCTCGACTGAACCCTCTTCAAGCTCCGGGACACCCGTTAAGATTACCACATATGGTTTACAACCAGGGGGGAGTCTAGCATTGGGTGTGTGCCTTTTTACCCTATCTTCTGGTGTTATGGCCGGAGGTTTGGCTAGGGGTTTGGCTAAGGGTTTAGGCGTGGCCTGGTTGCCTGGAGTGGAAAAGGATGGAGTTACGTTTCCATTAGACGTGGCAGGCAAATTTCCTACTGAGTTAGAGTTAAGGGCTATAGGCTTGGGATTAGGAGCAAAGTTAACCTTCGGTGCCTTTGGTGCTTGGGTAGTGGCTTTTTTCTTTTGGCGGCCCAAGCTGGGCTCGGGAGCGGGAGTTTTTGGGACAGGGCTGGTTCCAGTATTGGGTTGGGGTGACTGAGGGATCTCCCCAGGTGCAGGCGGTTTTTGGCGAAGTACAGACTCAGAAGGAACTAGGGTGACAGCTCCACTCCTTAGCCCGCCATTTTCTTCACCCTGCACCTTAGCATGGAATTTGACCAGTGATTTCACAGCGTAAAAGTTGTCCAGCATTGACTGCTCAAGGGCAGCTAATTTACGTGTGAGGCTGTCTATCTTATCTACGAGCGGCATCACCACGGACCTGATTAAGTTCTCAACATCTGAGTCGGTGTGCACAGTCTGGGGGGGTATGGTGGAACCTAGAGAAGCCAACGTGCCTAGTATGCCCTCAGGTGCAATATCTCTGGTGTGGGTGGAAGAAGTGTTTGAGTATGGGACATGGTTTGTAGTAGAACCCCCTTTGGGCGCATTTTGCCTACACACTTTATTGTATGGCTTATGGGACCCCCCCCTCCGAGGACTGGCAGGACGCTTTCGCTTTTTTTGTGCAACTTGTCCTAGAGCTGGTTTACCAGTAGGGATAGTTGCCTGAACTACTGCTGAGGGGGTGCTAGCTTCGATGGATACAACTATGGGGGGAGGTTGTGTGGCTTCATTAGATCGCACTGAGGGGCTACGGGCATTATTGGTCTCTGAGTAAAGATCACGATTTTGGGCCCCCTGCGAAAGGTCAGTTTGGTCAAGAGGAATTGAATGTATTGAGTCTTGAGCAATGACTGGTGCAGTGGTAGTTACCCTTTCGAGGCTTGCCCTGATCCGACTTACTCTCTCGTCAATGTCCGGAGAGTCAATTACGACCAATGGTGTAGTAGGCACGTTTACGGGACTGGGGGCTAAGGCAAGAGCGCCCAAGGATGAGCGCTTAAGAGATAGACCCCTAGAGTCCCGAGATAATCTTCGTTCGGCAAGGATTATCTCCTTTTCTACGATGGAAACAGCCCGGGTAATAAATTGGTCCATTGTGCCTATGACAACGTCTCCCGCAGTTTTCCTTGATTTACTTGCTCTTGTGCCTGAGGCCATGTTCTAGCAATTCGCCCTCCCTCTTGGGAGAGCCAAGAGATGTGGCCCCGCCCGGCCTCTTCTGGCCCCTGATGGCCACAGATGGTCCCGCCCTTGTCCCGGGCTTCTCCCGCGATGCTCCCGCGTGCTCCCGCACAGCGGGATGAAGGCGTTCCTTTGTGGGGGCGTGAAGCGAGGGGGTGGCAGGGGCAAGAGGACTGCAGGTGTGCCGGGACGCAGGGACTCCTGGATCTTTGAGTCCCTGCAGCGGCAGCGCTGGTGGTTAGAGCGTGACCCTGCTCCCTCGAGTGTTTGTCAAGGGCTGTGAGCAAACGTGCTCCCAACAGCCTCACGAACCAGAGCTGCGACGCGGCACCCGCAGAGCGGGTGCGGCTAGTTTTAGTGAAAGGCAGCAACAGCTACAACGGTGTCCACAACTGCAACAGGATAACGCCGGTAAGCCCTCGGCGTGCGAGTGTCCCGCTGGAATGGAGCGTGCAGCTTCTTTTCCACCCTCTGAGCGAGGGGTGGGAGAGGCAAGAGGTCTGCAGGTGTGCCGGGACGCAGGGACTCCTGGATCTTTGAGTCCCTGCAGCGGCAGCGCTGGTGGTTAGAGCGTGACCCTGCTCCCTCGAGTGTTTGTCAAGGGCTGTGAGCAAACGTGCTCCCAACAGCCTCACGAACCAGAGCTGCGACGCGGCACCCGCGGAGCGGGTGCGGCTAGTTGTAGTGAAAGGCAGCAACAGCTACAACGGTGTCCACAACTGCAACAGGATAACGCCGGTAAGCCCTCGGCGTGCGAGTGTCCCGCTGGAATGGAGCGTTCAGCTTCTTTTCCACCCTCTGAGCGAGGGGTGGGAGGGGCAAGAGGTCTGCAGGTGTGCCGGGACGCAGGGACTCCTGGATCTTTGAGTCCCTGCAGCGGCAGCGCTGGTGGTTAGAGCGTGACCCTGCTCCCTCGAGTGTTTGTCAAGGGCTGTGAGCAAACGTGCTCCCAACAGCCTCACGAACCAGAGCTGCGACGCGGCACCCGCGGAGCGGGTGCGGCTAGTTGTAGTGAAAGGCAGCAACAGCTACAACGGTGTCCACAACTGCAACAGGATAACGCCGGTAAGCCCTCGGCGTGCGAGTGTCCCGCTGGAATGGAGCGTTCAGCTTCTTTTCCACCCTCTGAACGAGGGGTGGGAGGGGCAAGAGGTCTGCAGGTGTGCCGGGACGCAGGGACTCCTGGATCTTTGAGTCCCTGCAGCGGCCGCGCTGGTGGTTAGAGCGTGACCCTGCTCCCTCGAGTGTTTGTCAAGGGCTGTGAGCAAACGTGCTCCCAACAGCCTCACGAACCAGAGCTGCGACGCGGCACCCGCGGAGCGGGTGCGGGTAGTTGTAGTGAAAGGCAGCAACAGCTACAACGGTGTCCACAACTGCAACAGGATAACGCCGGTAAGCCCTCGGCGTGCGAGTGTCCCCTGTAATTCTACTTAATCTACCTGTGTCTACCATAAATAACTGTGTCCTTAACCGGTGCTCATGTAAAGTGCTGGTGTTGATGATTAAGTGCTGGTGCAGAGCACCGGAAACTACCAGCTCAATTTAAGCACTGTATAGACCATATAATCAATGGAACAAACATTGCATGGGAGCTGGTTCCAGCCATCAAGGGGAAAATGGGAACCGCTTCCTGCTGAGAGCTGCCTCCCTATGGACAGCTTCCAGCTGTTGGGCGTCGACACTAACATTTGGTTAGACCTGATGTGCATTAAGAGGGTATTAGAGAACACGTCTGGACTGCTGTGGGCGCGTGACTGCTTTTTTTGTGCTGAAACAGAGACGACCAGCAAGCTGGGCTGCTCCAGGGGAAAATAAATGCTGTCAAAGTTTCTGATTTTGCTGCTGGCAGCAGAACATTTGTACGCGTTTTGTATTTATTTCATGATGGTGCCACGGACGATGCTGCTAAAATGAAACACATAAAGACTTGGGAATGATGTAAACAGGTCAGACGGGATTTTTGAAAGCCGCGCAGCACAGTACTAAAGCTGACACCCTCAGCCATAAATGAGGGCTTTGATGCCGATATTCTGTTCCTGTTTTCAGTATGAATTAATAATGAATGTCTACGGGCCTTGCAGTCGTCAGTCTCCCCCTTTTGTGGTGCCATTTTTTCCTGCTTATTTCTCCACTAGACATTTTTTTCTCTCTCACTTTCTCTCTCGAGTACTCGAGGCCATTGCCCCGAGCAAGGCCTCGTTTTCAGCCTCAAATGCTGCCAGAGAGGGTGGAGGGAGAGTCAGCGCACACCTGAGCTCCGGTCCTGCAGGGGTCCTCTTTCTATGACAGTTATGCTGCCGGATTCAGTCAGTATGGGAGTTATCTGCCTGCACAGTGACTGGCAGAAGGAAGCAGGTTTGCAGGTTTCCACCAGGACCGGACTGTCCGTAGCGGGCACCGGGCAATCCCCCAGTGCGCCACATGGGTGGGGGGCCAGTTTGGGGCCCCTGGGGGCCGTTTTTGTTACAGGGCCATTTTTGCAGCATAGATGCAAAATCGGCCCCGTAACAAAATCGGACGAAAGCCGGCCCTGGCAAAGATCTCGGCGGCACCACCAACCCCCGGAGGGGCCTGGGGCCGGCCGAGCACTTTGCCAGGGCCGGTTTTGGTTCCCAGTCCGGCCCTGGTTTCCACATCCTTTGGGGGTCCAGAGCACCTGGCCAGGCACCCAGGCCTCTTGACAGGGCTGCTTCTTCAACTAGGCAAAGATGCTTTCGGGCCACGAGCAAAGAGAACCATTAATGACACTCAAGAGGAAAACTGCAATATAATTAGGGCTCCCTGTTTTCAGTTTTTACTGATTTTTACAGATAAAAACAGACAGAAAACATTCTGTTTCCTTTCTGTATTTATTTTTAAAAGCGGAAAAATACAGCCAATTTGGCTTCATTTGAGTGACTCTCAATTCAGAGAATAAGGACTTTCAGGCAATAGCTGCACATATTGGCAGCATGGAAGTTACAAAGCTCAATAGAATTTGTTTAGAATACTGTATTCCTCAATATGTATTGGTTCTGGTATGCTATATTATTAATGCAGGTTTATTCTTTCATTATTTTTGGCTGTGTAATGTGCTAAAACCCGACGGGCATGAATATGAGTGCACTTTTATCTGTTAAATAAATGTGGAAATATACGCGTTATCACATCATCTGTTCACAAAACATAAAATAAATATGTATTAATACCAATAAAATGCCTAAAAAATAAATATGGATAAATACAGACGGAAATGTTCCAAAAATAAATACCATAAAACCGGGAGCCCTAAATATAATGCAATAGATCTAATGACAAGAGACACGCAGGTCTAGGACCTCAATGGGGGCTGGGCTGCAGGGTGTATGTCTAATATTACAGATATGTGTCCACAAAACCTCGGGCCTGTATTGAGGTGGGCAGTAGGATGTAGGGCTGTTGCTGGCTGTGCCATGGGAATAACGCAGCCCGCCCCACAACCACTGGTGAGAATGTCATCGGAGGGTGCCGCCCTGTTTAGGGTGACCCGCCAGAGCTATTCCCACTGGCTTTCTTTCTTCCTGAGCCTGCCATGCACAGCATAAAGGTCCTGGACAAGAGTAATAATAAAGTGACCCCAACATATGGGGAAAAAAACAAATGATGTGTGATGAAATAGGATGCCCATCCTGACGGGTCAGGGCCTGTAGGGAACGTCAAGCCCATATTATCCACATGAGAACGCATCCACCACTTTCCGTGACACAAAACAGGCCCACCAGTCAGTGCGTAGTTTAATGATCTTTTATTAGGCACTGCAACAGCATAACGCGTTTCAACTCAAGACGAGTCTTAATCATATGCTCATACAGGGGTAGTTACTTGTTAGGTATTTAAATGTTTTTTCAACAACAGTGAGGAAGGACAACAGGTAAGTATAGTAGTTTCAATGGGCTTGTTTCGCGTCACGGAAGTTGGTGGATGCGTTCTTGTGTGGATATATATATCCAGCTGAAATGCATACGCCATGCTGTACATTTTTGAATAAAGATGCCTCCATGGTTTCCCCTACTGTGGCCTCTGCTCTTTCTTTGGAGGAGTTACGTGTGATATTTTAGCACGTCGGCCAGAGACGTGCACCAGAGGCCCCCGTATCGGTAAGTTGGCCTGGTTATCACTGGTATCTGCCGCAGCGGACTTTCTGTGTTTCCAAGGGATTGGATGAACCAAGGCCCACCACCGGGTTCAGGAGGAGATGGGGCGGTGTTGGAGTTATTAACTCCACGCTGGGAGAGATGGCCTGCCAGACTTGCCCCCGCTGAAAGGATTCCTGAACTTCAGGGGTTGATGCGGTCTGGGGACCCAAGAGGGCGCCTGAGTTCAAGTACCATACAGGAAATTGGTCCTAACGACATTGTGGTGCCCTGTATTCCGCACAACCACTTGGTCACCCCCGCATTACCTACCTGGAAAAGACACAGCATTCTGGGACTTGCAGGTCACACGTAATATGTGATCTGCAGCAGGTGAGCGAAGGAACTTGCTTTGGGGCGAAGCGGAGCGGACCACAATGAATCAGCTTGTGCAGGACAATTAAATCTGCGATGGCGTTCATACCTCCTGAACACTCCTGGCGCTGAAGATGGCTAATCCAGCCGAAATGCATTCTCCATGCTGTACATTTTTTAATAAAGATGCCTCCATGGTTTCCCCTACTGTGGCCTCTGCTCTTTCTTTGGAGGAGTTACGTGTGATACATATATATATGCATGTATATATATAGTTAGAACTGGCATATCTTGTTGTGATTACCCCTGACTTTTTGCCTCTACCACCTTTGCTTTTGGATGCTTTGGGTACTTTGCCACTGCTGATCAGTGTCAAAGTACAGGAGTTCCCTATGTAAAATGTAATGATGATTGGTTGGCCATGATTGGTATGTTTGCCTTACTAGTAAAAGTGATTTGCACTGTGTGTGCAAGGACTAATAATGCAAGGGCGCACAGAGAAGGGAACTCAGGCCTTCAGTGTAGGGCCTGCACGCAGGATGCTAAGTTAGCATGTAGTCCTGACAAATGTAAACACTTGTCAGGCCTGACTTTCCCTTTTACATACGCATGGGGCACCCCTGTGGTAGGTACCAGGTAACACCTGAGCAGGGTGCAGTGGAGGTAAAAGGCAGAATATAAACTGAGGTGTGTGTTGTGTTCTGACAGTGAAAAACTCTCCATTTCGTTTTTTACTGCTGAAGGGTCATTCTACCCATAGGTCAGAATGGGGGAGGCTGGGTGTTGTATTTGTTAGCCTAGTTTCCTGTCAGTCTATAATGGAGAGGTGAAGTTTGGTATGTATGGACTCACAGTTTCATTAAGCATCTTTATGTGAAGGTGGTTTTGTCACTGTGTGTTTATAAACGTGGCGCATTGCATTATTTCTTCAGTGCACAGCATCTAACTATAACGTGGCACAGTGTATTATTTCTTCATTGCACTGTAGAGGATTGTAGCGTGACACAATGCTTTGTTTCCTTCCTGGTACAGGGCATGCTGATGGTGATACGCATTGCATTATTCCTTCAATTTCAAAGTACATGACTGTGGTGCTACAGATGGCATTGTTTCTCTGTTGCACAGTATAAGAGAATATTGTTACGCATTGCAGTATTGTATCCTTTTAGAAAGTGGCTGCATTCTGTGCTCTGAGCATTTCTGTGTGTCTCTGAAATGTGGATTGTCTGGAACTGAAAGGTGAGAGGAGCTGAGAGAGGTATTGACCCAGGGAGGGATTGAGATGGCAGTGAAGTAGTGTGGCTCACTGGTTAGAGGCGGCAGACCCGAGAGCAGAGAACGGCCCGGGACCAGGGTTCGATTCCCGGCGCGGCAGGTTTCTGGACCAGGGTCAGCGGACTCGATAATTCTCTCGCCTCGGTGCCCACTCTGATCAGCGATCACACTCGGCAACTCTGGGCATTAGCTTGCCTCATCTTCACTAACGGCCCCACCAGACCGCCGGGGATGCCTGGTCTCTCCCTGGAGATACCCATTAAGGGACCATCTCTCAGGGAAGCCAGGAAGGGTTTCGCAGCGGTCGAAGCACCTTGGGACCCTACGGGTAAGTAGTGCGCTATATAAATGCCAATACATTTACATTTACACCAGGCTGTCCTGCATCTGGAGAGTAGGGGGAGGAAAAGCCCGGGAGGTGAAAAGGCCTCGGCTGATGCTATAAACCAATTGACCCATCTCCTGCTGAGTGATTAAGGATCCAGACCCCCAGTATCAAAGGGAGAGATGTGACACTGGAAGGGAGACACCCAGAACTGATTTCGGGAGGGGTCAGGGACCCCTGAGCACATACAAACTTCAAAGACGTTAAGGAGTATAACTATGAGAGCTGAAGCCCCTAAATGGGGGAATGAAACAGATATGGATTGAGACTGTAAAGGCTTGGACCCATTCTGTGGTCAAGAGGAACCTCTGCTAAAGAAGGAACAACTGAAGAGACTGCTGGGGCTGGTCTGCAGTTTGCTGTTCTAACTAAGGAAGAGGCTGTTGGGACTGTGCTTGGAGGTGCTGGGTCCCCCTGCTTGAAGAAGACTGTGCTTTGTACTGTGTCTTGTAACCCCCAAGGGTGACCTGGCTCCCTGTTTTGGAAACACACAAACATAAATGTTTCTAGAGAAGACTCTAAGATACGCCGTGTGTGCTCTGTCTAGCTTGAAACCTTCGCAAGTGGTGCCCTGTGATGCTGGACACCGGGAGTTCCAAGTGAAACTCGGATGCGCTGGGAGCGTGTCGTGGTGCAGCCCGGGTGTTGGTGAGGAGCGCCTGGGCCTAGTGCACTCCAAAGGAAGAAGTGAGTCTCGGACACGCTGGGTGCATGTCGTGGTGCAGCCCGGGTGTTGGTGAAGAGCACCGGGGCCTTGTAGGCACCAAAGAAAAACTGAGTCTCCGACATGCAAGGGTGTATGTTGTGGTTCAGCCAGGGCATTAGGGAAGAGCGCCTGGACATCATGTGCACAAGGAGAAGAGGTGAGACTCGGACACCCAAGTGTGCGTGTCGTGGTGTAGCCAGGGCATTGATGAAGAGCGCCTGGGCATTGTGTGCACCGGGAGAAGAGGAGAGGCTCAAACGTGCAGGGTGTGTGTTGAGGTGCAAGCAGAGCGTTGGTGAAGAGCGCCGGATCGTTGTGAGCACCAAAGAAAAGGCGAGTCTCGGACCTGCAGTGTGCGTATCGAAGTGCAACCTGAAGGTGCTGATGAGGAGTGCCGGGTTTGGGTGTGCACCAAATTGTAAAGTCTCCACAGTACTGATGGATGGTCTTGGTGTGGTCTGAGACCACGGGAGTGAGGGCCAAGTCATTGGGGCCCTCAGAGTCGATCAGCAGCGGCCCAGACCAACAGCCACAGAAGAACTGAGCTGCCAGCCCGAGTCCACTGCAACCTGTGACACAGTTCTGGGTCAAGGCCCAAGTCACTGATGTCGGGGAGGAGAGTGGGATCACACACCCCCAGTTAACGTGGATCAACACGTGGGGTGCGGGCACTGAGGGACACTCTCTCAGCCTCCCGCTTCAGTCAGCTGCGGGAGCCGTTGCTTCGGCTCGGATCCATGCCCGTGCTGACCCAAGACGGGGCAGTACTGGGGCCGGAGTGGGAGGCAGTACTTTTTGTGTCTTCATTTGATCCATAACGGGTGCACTGTTAAAGGAGCACATAAAACTTTCGTATTACACTTTACATTATTGCTGCTAACGAACTATAGAACTGTTGTATGATGCCTGACCTCATTTGTGCCTGACAAACTTTATGCTTGGTGTTCTACGCACTGCGTTATTTCTCTCTTGCATATTACCTGATTGTAACGTGCCGCATTGCATCTAACTATAACGTGGCACAGTGTATTATTTCTTCATTGCACTGTAGAGGATTGTAGCGTGACACAATGCTTTGTTTCCTTCCTGGTACAGGGCATGCTGATGGTGATACGCATTGCATTATTCCTTCAATTGCAAAGTACATGACTGTGGTGCTACGTATGGCATTGTTTCTCTGTTGCACAGTATAAGAGAATATTGTTACGCATTGCAGTATTGTATCCTTTTGCAACATGTGTGATTCTAGCAATACGACTTGCCTAACCTTTTGGAAACAGTTAGCAGTGAGCTTAACTGTTGGTTAGAAGTGCAGGTTGGGATTAGAACCTACCAACCCACCTGAAATAATACTACCCATTCTTATATGTGGATTTTGTATTGTGTGGTTGTATCGTATAGTTATATATAAAGATTATACTGATTTTTATCAATACTTGTTTGGAGTCTATTTGTTAGGACATCATGGGGTTACTGTGAGCATGGTTGCACATATTGAACACTCGTGCCTTAGAGATAAGCCTGGATGCTCGTGCCAAGCTACTAAGGGGGTGAGCAGGGCTATCTCAGACGGTGTTGGGGACGCACGCCTCCTGCATTTGGTGGCAGCGGGAAGTGACAGGGACCTCCACTTTCAACATATAAAACGTGTCTTTAAAATAAATATAAAAGTGCAAACTGGCCTCCCTGCTGCGATTGAAAGCTGAAATGGATGTCAATCAGTTGTTTCACCAAAGATAAATTTGCCAATGCGGTGGAAGCTATTTCAGCCAAAAGTATCGCACACTGCAAGGTATACTTTTCATATGGCAAGACAGCAGCGGCTTGACCAACTGAGTCAATGTGTTTGATGCCGCCACTGTTTGGCGACTAGCTCACCAAAGTCAAATTGAGGTAGTACATTTGAATAAGCTGAAGGAAAGGAGGGAGACATCAAAATCTGCATATTTTATGAGAGGTGTGGTATTAGAATAAGAGTTAAGAGTTAAGGTTGTGGGCAGAGGGGTCAAGGAGTAACTACCAGAGCCAGAGATTCCTGTTCTGAGAAGGTAAATGTAGTTACCACTTTCATCAGGAGGGGTGCTGTCTGTAAAATCCTCCCAACATGGCCATGGGAGGCAGTGCGAATAATCATTGAGTGAAAGCAAATCAAGAACTAGTGTCTGAGCACAGGGGATGGTGTTCAAAAGATGGAAGGGTTTATCTGCTCTCAGCAGCAATGATACTATGTGAGTTCGAAGAGTATCATGCTGGGCGGGCTGGTGCTTTGGAGGGCTACTGTTAGCAAATGCAAAAAAAAAAAACAATACCTGGTGTACAACAGAAGAGGGTGTAAGACCGAGAGAAGGGTATGTAGATATTTCACCTTGACAGAAAGATAGCCTAGAGGGAATGACGATCTTGCACACAGAGGTCAACAAAGAAGGAAGAGTGGCATGAATACTGTAGTTCCCCCTAAGAAACCCCATGACATTTACATCACTTTGGTTCGTAAAGAGACTTGTCCTGCATGAATGCAAAGATCCCCTCATTGTGGAAATGTGTTTGGGTTGAAGCCAATGCGGGCAAGTGAGTTCTAAGGCAGATGCTGATTTTTAGAGTGTTTGAATTTACAGAGATGTGTTACTTGTGTTGGCCAGAGACCAAAAGGTTTATTGCAAACATAATCCCACAAGGCATCCTCAAACCTGAAAAACTAGGAGTGCCAGCAGATGGCAGATTGTTTTTGAGAGTGAAAATAGGAGATGCCTGTGAGAAAGTGGCATCTTTCTTGCATTGGTGTGCCCACACTTTTATCTGAACTGCTGATGTGCTTTGACTGAGTGTGCCCTGGGTTCCCACCAACCAGGTACCCAGGGCCTATGTTCCTTCCCTAAAACTGTGCTGAAACTAAAAAACCCAATTGGCATCTCTGGCCATCTGTCAGCCCCTAGTAAATAGTACCCTAGGTACCCAGGGCATGGTGACCAGAGAAGACCCCTGAGGGCTGCAGCACTTATTGTGCCACCCTCAGGGACCCTGGCACCCACACACTGCCTTTGCAGGCTGAGTGCCTAAGTGCAGAACTAAACCGAGAGTCGACATGGCACACATCCCTGTGTGCCATGCCCACAGAACCCCCTGCCTTGGCATACTTCAGTTAGCCCTCTAGCTGGGTGCCCTATGCCAGAGGTGTGGGCACAGGTGCATGAGCCCTGTGCCCCTACAGTACCCAGGGCCATTCCTGGGCACTGTAAGTGCAGTGATGCCATTAAGAGTATATGGTGCTAGGAGGTTGTCATTACGAACTCCACAGCACCATAATGGCTACACTGAAGACTGACAAGTTTGGTACCAAACTTCTCAGCACATTAAACCCACACTGATGCCAGTGTGAGATTTAATGTAAAATGCACCGGAGGGCATCTTAGAGATGCCCTCTGAAACCCTAACCTACGATCCACGTCTGGGCTGAGTGGCTGCAGAGGCTGCCACACAGCAGACATATTGGTGGACCCCTGGGTGGAGAGCCCTCGCTCTCCTGGGCCTGCAACAATGTACATCCTGGGTGAGGTACTAGGTTTTCTCCGGCAGGGGGAAGCTTCAAATGCATGCCGCCTCTGCGTGCTTCCCCAGACCATTTGCTGTACCCAGCAACTGGCCCCACCAGTTCTAACCCACACTCTGGCGGGAAGACTGGCAGGAAAAACTACGTCAGGAAGGGGGGTGTGCCAGCCTGTGCCAACCCCACCCCTCAGGTGGGGGAGACGAGGTAAAGCACGACCCCGGGCTCCGGCCATCTTGTAGATGGGGAGCCCTGCCCAATCCCAGCTAGGCTCCTGCCCCCTCCCACTGGAGAGGAGCAGGCTAGGGGGTGTACTCAACCCAGGACAGGGACCCATTGGTCCCTGTCCTTGCCCTACCTGTCTGCCCCTAAATTCAGTATTTAGGAGCTCCCTGAACCTTCCTTCCTCAGATCCTGAAATAAAAAAAGAGGAAAGAAGATCAAGAAGAAGAAGACCCACCGTGCAGCTGCTAACAAAAGGACGACCACAACTGACTTGGCACCAGCCCTACTGGCCTGTCGATCCTGGAACCTGCTCCTGTCTAACTTCCCGGCGACTCCTGCGGACAGCAACCTTGGGACACCCAGGGGACCTGCCTGCCTTAACCCTCCTAAAGACTGGGACTCCCATCAGTAGAGGCTCTTCTGCAACAACCCCCGTGGTGCCAGCCAGGAAGCTCTGGACCATCCCACTCTGCACCCGCCGAGCCCGGGCCGTGCCCAACCAAACCAAGACCACGAGGACAACCCCCCGGCGACTGGGACCCAAAGACCAGTGCCCAAAGACCCTCCTCGACTAACCAGATGACGCCTGCAGACTCGGAACCAGGGGCCACCCCAACCGCGACCAGCTGAGGGTAATCTTTTCCGACACCCAAAGACACCCCTGCACCCGGTGCCCTACAGCCCCCTGTGCCTCCCTTTGGAGTTCCTACCTGTTCTCCAAGATCCCAACTTACCTCTCGAAGTGCTGGTCACCCCTGGAGAGTCTCCGTCCCCGAGTCTGCAGCCTTTGTACCTTTTTGACCTTTCCCATTGGAAAACATTGAGTGCCTGACGGCTCAAGAGCATCCTGCACCCAGCTGCCCAAATGCCGCTGGCTGTGCCACCATTGTCCTATCCTACTTCCCCCTTGCCCTGAGTGAGTGACCAGGAGCCCAGCTCCCACAGCCGCGTGGCCTGCTAGCCAGCAGCCACCAACCGAAGGCCCCCTTTCCCACATTGGAAACCCATTGTCTGCTTTTCTATGAAATTTCTTCTAAGTGTCTACTTTTGAAAACTTGAAATATTCTTTAAAAATCATACGAAATACTGAAACGCAATTACCTACCTGTTTTAAGTTAAGACCCCAGTGCTGGCCCTAGGAGCCCAGCACTGGATTACAAAAGTAACGCGATTGTACTTTACCTGCAACCTGAATTTTCTCCCATTGAATAACATTGCCAGATTTTCATTGAAAAGTTTCTAAGTGTGAGCTTTTAAAACAGCTTTATATTCATGAAAATTCACTACAGTAACTATAACGTTTTTGCTAATCTGGTTTCAGCTTAGACCCCAGGACTGAATCTAGGATCTAGTCCTGGAACGACTAAAGTGATATGTACTGTATATGATGAGAATCCATTGAACTCAATGCTAAAGTGTGTCTAGACTTGAATTGCCTTCAGCAACCCCTGTACCTGTTGTGTTCACAAACTTTATTGCTTCCTTGCAAAGTAATTACATGAGAGTTCTCATATCTAGCAACGTATATTTTTATGCCTGTTGGTTCAAAAAATAAAACAACTATACCTTTTGTTATAAAAACAATTGGTCTGGAGTTCAGTCTTTGAGTGTGTGAAATCCTTTGCTGACTGTGTGTGTACAACAAATGCTTTGCACTGCCCTCTAGTACTGCCTTACTGCTCGACCAAGCTACCACTTTTGAGAGTAAGATCAGTCTTGACTTTAACCTGTGTTATACCTTTGGGGTTTGTGGACTCTATACACACTGTACTTAATTATAGTCCAGTGTATATGGAGCCACTTTCTCACAATGCCCCTTTAGGAACCTTGCAAATGCAGCTGAAATATCAGAGAAAGGTGAATGACAGCGTTGTGTCCTGTGGAGTTTGCGAAACCACATGCGGCGAAGAGGAACACTCTGCCAGAGTGCGAGGCGTGGAACGCCATATCCAAACTGGACGTTTGTGGATGAGAAGCCCCGAGGTACAATTGGGGTGAAGACAGAGGACCTAGTACTGTGAAGAGTCTATGATTGATTAAAAAAGATATGTCCTTTCTCTATATTTTGTATTACCTCTTTTATGGGGCACATGCTCCTGCTGGCAAGTTGCGTTTTTGATTACTTTCAAAATAATAAAAAGAAAATCACGTTTAAATTGGTCACAAAGGGATAATTAGGCGTGAGGTCCAGCATGATGGAATCAGCTGTTGCAGTTCAGATGACAAAGGAACATTAAATCCAGATGCACCATGGGTCAGAAGATGAGACAATGCTTCATATCAGTTCAGGGTTTATTGGTGCTCTTAGGCCTGGTTTCATATCAGTGCAGCATCTCTCCGGGGCAGGAGCAGGGAGCCCTGCAAGCAATTTCCAGGAAGAACCTTGTTCGACAAACATAGTATGTGTGAAGGGATTTAAGTGAATGATGAGCCAATACGATGAGATTTGTTATTCTGTGCCTTGTCCAATATCATATAATTACTGATTTGTCACATAATCTGCTGTTTTCAGAAAACTGAGGGGCATATTATCAACAACTAGCGATATCTATCGCGAAATAAGCTTAGCAACATTTTTTTTATCTCCGCACATCGCCGGATTTTATTGCTACGCCTGCGTTGATAGTAGGCGATAGCAAAGTTAACTTTAAGTCGCTAACACGTTGGGTACGCCCACTTTGCATGGACATGCAAAGCGGGCCCCAAACCGCTCGCTATCACCTAAAAGCTGTCGCTAACTGATGTTAGCGACAGCTTGCTAATAGGGCGATGAAATTATCGCCCTAATAGCAAAATGCGATTCCTTAAATGCAATCGCAATTTGAAAATTCGCAAATATTCGCACCGTTTGCGATCGTAGAATCCTTTGATGCATTTGCCTGCAAGTGGGGGAATCTTAAAGGACAGTGGGGTATATTAACAAGATGTGCGTTAAAAAACGCACAACGCACATGTCACTATCGCCGGCTATCGCCGGATTTTTTCACCGTGTTAGCGCGTTTTTATCAACGTGCAACACATAGGCGATAGTAAATCCTGCGATAGACGGCGATAGTGAACATTAGCGCGTGAAAACAAGCGTTGTTTTCACGCGCTAATGTGTGCCTTGTTAATATGGGGGGGGTGGATTCAGCTTTACTATCCACACTCCCATGTTAACAATGCCTAACGCCTGGTCAGAGCAAGCGTTGGGAGACCTGCAATAAACAAGTTTATTGCAGGTCTTTTCCTCCCAACGCCTGCCTTGGTGATAGGGTGTTCCCACCTCCAACCACATTTTACATGTGGTTGGACGTGGGAACGCCCACTTTGCATGTCATTAGTGATGTTTCTCGCTGACATGCTATGTGGGCTGTGGCAGGCGTTGCAATGCCCTTGTTAATAAGGCGCTGGAAGTATCGCCGCTTTCTCGGCGAATTGTGCCGAAAAAGTGGTGATACTTCATCTTGGTGATATGCCCCAGTGTTTTTACATGGTTCACTTCCAGTACAAAGCCTATGCTTTACAGTTCACACACACTCCTGCATTATGACGCAAGGGTGTGTGCATTGGTACGTGGCAGCCTAAAGTGCGCCAGTGCTGGAGGATGGAAACATGCACCACGTGTTGCATATGGTGCAGTGTTCTCTCTCTTCCTTTGAAGCTAGGCAGTGCGGAAACTTCGGTTGCTGCCTCATCGGGTCACCTATTGGTAAACATTTATCTGGAGCTCAGTGATTCTCTCAATCAAATGAATGGTACTCATCTTACCAACTATTGGTGGATGAAAGGCTGCGTCGGCCCAGCATTGTATGACAGCAAACGGAATTGTTGTCTTTGGACCGACAGTGATAGAACTGAACGTGTGCCCCCTGAGGAATGAAGGCTTTAGTATGGGTTCCATCCTTCATCTGTGGAAGGGCCCTGGGTCCCACCATTGCAAAATATCATCGATAATAAAAGGCAGGAATACTCCTTCTGCCATCCCTCGCGTCTTTCATGTCTGAGTCCCGCAGTCGGGCGGGAGACGCAGCAAAAAGGCTTCTTTTAGTTGTTTTCACCGGGCGCCAGCAAAGCCAGTATTGATCGAGGGCCTGATGTATTGAAGATGGCGCGAGCCGCCGCGCGCAGTCCCGGGAGTACAGTACATTCTGCAGCGCGAGATGCAGCATGTCTGTCAGTGCGGCTGGCCCACCCCCAGGACAGACCGTGGGCGGCTTTTTGAATGAGCTGCTCCGGGCTCAGCTTTACGAAAGCGCAGGGGAGGCTGGGACATGACATGCCTGGTGGACTATTGATACCCATTTAGTGGATGAATCGTACCAGGTGAAACCAGAAACCCTGGATTCCTCGCGGCTCTCACGCTTAACCAAATTGTGGGCTTGAGTAAATATTTTATCTTTTCACTATCATATATTCAAATACCTGCGTTCAGAATACCGGCTGTACAAAAACATATTGTCTATGATTTAATATACTATAATAATGCTCTGTAATATGTAAGCATATAGGTCCATGTACAGGCTTCGCATAACAACTGTCTTGCATCTTGTTTACATATGGCACTGTTGCCAGGCTGGTGCAGGAATGCTTCTAAGCTCACGTTTAAAAACTGTCACTTTTCACAGGTTCTTCACAGTACAGTGTTTTTAATGTTGTGTATTAATTCCAAAGTTTTTCCACATGTTAAAAAGGCACTTTTAAAAAATTCGGAAGAGCCTTTATCATACTATACGTAATGTTTGGTGTATGATTTACATGGCCGTCTTTTTCTGGGCTCGGTCCATTTCAATCGCCCAGCCAGGCCCTTGGCTCGGCTCCGCTTGCCCTGTTATATTGTTTGTTCACCTACCTCCAGAAGTAAAAGCTGTTATTGTATAACGAGTCTAGTTGACCTTTTGAATCCATTTCCGGTCAAAATATCGGGTGCAGGGTCATGGGCAATCAGTCCAGTTTATCAGAAACCATTTTCAAACTATTCTCGTGCTACATAATGAAAGAGCTCGCCAGGAGGGCCTCGAAGCGCGATATTCTTTACCGTATTTCATCGATAATACCTGCAAGCGCAGGACACACTGGGAAGGGTTCGCGCCCGGCGGTACAAAGAGAGTGCATCAAAAGGTACCACAAGGGACAGCGTCAGCGCCAGAGAGAAATACATAATTCATTCACGAGCAGGACTCAGAAGGCCCGCTGGTGACCAGAGATTACAATCTGACACGGCTGTGGACGTGTTACGCGTGGTCAATTAGAAGAAAATAGCAGCATCGACTGAAACAGCCTTTAATCGGACGTTAAAACAACACTCAACTGCGTCAAAATGCAAATGTGAACGAAGTGCGCCAATCTGTTCCCTTCAATTGTACCAGAAGCAGCAGAACAGGAATGGTACTCGTCAGTCCCCAATACTGGTACCTGCAGCATCACATGAAGGGTACTCGTCAGTCCCCAATACTGGTACCTGCAGCATCACATGAAGGGTACTCGTCAGTCCCCAATACTGGTACCTGCAGCATCACATGAAGAGTACTCGTCAGTCCCCAATGCTGGTGCCTGCAACATCACAGGAAGGATACTCGTCAGTCCCCAATACTGGTACCTGCAGCATCACATGAAGGGTACTCGTCAGTCCCCAATACTGGTACCTGCAGCATCACATGAACAGTACTCGTCAATCCCCAATACTGGTACCTGCAGCACCACATGAAGAGTACTCGTCCGTCCCCAATACTGGTACCTGCAGCATCACATGAACGCTACTCACCAGTCCCCAATACTGGTACCTGCAGCATCACATGAAGGGTACTCGTCAGTCCTCAATGCTGGTACCTGCAGCATCACATGAAGGGTACTCGTCAGTCCCCAATACTGGTACCTGCAGCATCACATGAAGAGTACTTGGCAGTGCCCAATACTGGTACCTGCAGCATCTCATGAAGAGTACTCGTCAGTCCCCAATACTGGTACCTGCAGCATCACATGAACAGTACTCGTCAATCCCCAATACTGGTACCTGCAGCACCACATGAAGAGTACTCGTCAATCCCCAATACTGGTACCTGCAGCATCACATGAACGCTACTCACCAGTCCCCAATACTGGTACCTGCAGCATCACATGAAGGGTACTCGTCAGTCCTCAATGCTGGTACCTGCAGCATCACATGAAGGGTACTCGTCAGTCCCCAATACTGGTACCTGCAGCATCACATGAAGAGTACTTGGCAGTGCCCAATACTGGTACCTGCAGCATCTCATGAAGAGTACTCGTCAGTCCCCAATACTGGTACCTGCAGCATCACATGAACAGTACTCGTCAATCCCCAATACTGGTACCTGCAGCACCACATGAAGAGTACTCGTCAATCCCCAATGCTGGTACCTGCAGCACCACATGAAGAGTACTCGTCCGTCCCCAATACTGGTACCTGCTGCATCACATGAACGCTACTCGTCAGTCCCCAATACTGGTACCTGCAGCATCACATGAAGGGTACTCATCAGTCCCCAATACTGGTACCTGCAGCATCACATGAAGGGTACTCTTCAGTCCCCAATACTGGTACCTGCAGCATCACATGAACAGTACTCGTCCGTCCCCAATACTGATACCTGCAGCATCACATGAACAGTACTCGTCCGTCCCCAATACTGATACCTGCAGCATCACGTGAAAGGTACTCGTCAGTCCTCATATCTGGTACCTGCAGCATCACATGAAGGGTACTCGTCAGTCCCCAATGCTGGTACCTGCAGCATCGCATGAAGAGTACCCGTCAGTTCCCAATGCTGGTACCTGCAGCATCACATGAAGAGTACTCAGCTGTCCCCAATACTGGTACCTGCAGCATCACAGGAAGGATACTCGTCAGTCCCCAATACTGGTACCTGCAGCATCACATGAAGAGTAACCGTCAGTCCCCAATGCTGGTACCTGCAGCATCACATGAACAGTACTCGTCAATCCCCAATACTGGTACCTGCAGCACCACATGAAGAGTACTCGGCAGTCCCCAATACTGGTACCTGCAGCATCACATGAACGCTACTCGTCAGTCCCCAATACTGGTACCTGCAGCATCACATGAAGGGTACTCATCAGTCCCCAATACTGGTACCTGCAGCATCACATGAAGGGTACTCTTCAGTCCCCAATACTGGTACCTGCAGCATCACATGAACAGTACTCGTCCGTCCCCAATACTGATACCTGCAGCATCACGTGAAAGGTGCTCGTCAGTCCTCATATACTGGTACCTGCAGCACCACATGAAGAGTACTCGGCAGTCCCCAATACTGGTACCTGCAGCATCACATGAACGCTACTCGTCAGTCCCCAATACTGGTACCTGCAGCATCACATGAAGGGTACTCATCAGTCCCCAATACTGGTACCTGCAGCATCACATGAACGCTACTCGTCAGTCCCCAATACTGGTACCTGCAGCATCACATGAAGGGTACTCATCAGTCCCCAATACTGGTACCTGCAAGAACACATGAAGGGTACTCTTCAGTCCCCAATACTGGTACCTGCAGCATCACATGAACAGTAGTCGTCCGTCCCCAATACTGATACCTGCAGCATCACGTGAAAGGTACTCGTCAGTCCTCATATCTGGTACCTGCAGCATCACATGAAGGGTACTCGTCAGTCCCCAATGCTGGTACCTGCAGCATCACATGAAGAGTACCCGTCAGTCCCCAATGCTGGTACCTGCAGCATCACATGAAGAGTACTCAGCAGTCCCCAATACTGGTACCTGCAGCATCACAGGAAGGATACTCGTCAGTCCCCAATGCTGGTACCTGCAGCATCACATGAACAGTCCTCGTCAATCCCCAATACTGGTACCTGCAGCACCACATGAAGAGTACTCGGCAGTCCCCAATACTGGTACCTGCAGCATCACATGAACGCTACTCGTCAGTCCCCAATACTGGTACCTGCAGCATCACATGAAGGGTACTCATCAGTCCCCAATACTGGTACCTGCAGCATCACATGAAGGGTACTCTTCAGTCCCCAATACTGGTACCTGCAGCATCACATGAACAGTAGTCGTCCGTCCCCAATACTGATACCTGCAGCATCACGTGAAAGGTACTCGTCAGTCCTCATATCTGGTACCTGCAGCATCACATGAAGGGTACTCGTCAGTCCCCAATGCTGGTACCTGCAGCATCACATGAAGAGTACCCGTCAGTCCCCAATGCTGGTACCTGCAGCATCACATGAAGAGTACTCAGCAGTCCCCAATACTGGTACCTGCAGCATCACAGGAAGGATACTCGTCAGTCCCCAATGCTGGTACCTGCAGCATCACATGAACAGTACTCGTCAATCCCCAATACTGGTACCTGCAGCACCACATGAAGAGTACTCGGCAGTCCCCAATACTGGTACCTGCAGCATCACATGAACGCTACTCGTCAGTCCCCAATACTGGTACCTGCAGCATCACATGAAGGGTACTCATCAGTCCCCAATACTGGTACCTGCAGCATCACATGAAGGGTACTCTTCAGTCCCCAATACTGGTACCTTCAGCATCACATGAACGCTACTCGTCAGTCCCCAATACTGGTACCTGCAGCATCACATGAAGGGTACTCATCAGTCCCCAATACTGGTACCTGCAGCATCACATGAAGGGTACTCTTCAGTCCCCAATACTGCTACCTGCAGCATCACATGATTGCTACTTGTCAATCCCCACTACTGGTACCTGCAGCATCACATGAAGGGTACTTGTCAGTCCCCAATACTGGTACCAGCAGCATCACATGAAGAGTACCCGGCAGTCCCCAATACTGGTACCTGCAGCATCACATGAACGCTACTCGTCAGTCCTCATATCTGGTACCTGCAGCATCACATGAAGGGTACTGGTCAGTCCCCAATACTGGTACCAGCAGCATCACATGAAGAGTACTCGTCAGTCCCCAATGCTGGTACCTGCAGCATCACATGAAGGGTACTCGTCAATTCCCAATGCTGGTACCTGCAGCATCACATGAAGAGTACCCGCCAGTCCCCAATGCTGGTACCTGCAGCATCACATGAACAGTACTCGTCAGTCCCCAATACTGGTACCTGCAGCATCACATGAAGAGTACTCATCAGTACCCAATACTGCTACCTGCAGCATCACATGAAGGGTACTCATCAGTCCCCAATACTGGTACCTACAGCATCACATGAAGGGTAGTACTCGTCAGTCCCCAATACTGGTACCTGCAGCATCACATGAAGGGTACTCTTCAGTCCCCAATACTGGTACCTGCAGCATCACATGAACAGTACTCGTCTGTCCCCAATACTGATACCTGCAGCATCACGTGAAAGGTACTCGTCAGTCCTCGTATCTGGTACCTGCAGCATCACATGAAGAGTACTGGTCAGTCCCCAATACTGGTACCAGCAGCATCACATGAAGAGTACTCATCAGTCCCCAATGCTGGTACCTGCAGCATCACATGAAGGGTACTCGTCAGTCCCCAATGCTGGTACCTGCAGCATCACATGAAGAGTACCCGTCAGTCCCCAATGCTGGTACCTGCAGCATCACATGAACAGTACTCGTCAGTCCCCAATACTGGTACCTGCAGCATCACATGAAGAGTACTCGTCAGTACCCAATACTGCTACCTGCAGCATCACATGAATGCTACTTGTCAGTCCCCACTACTGGTACCTGCAGCATCACATGAAGGGTACTCATCAGTCCCCAATACTGGTACCTACAGCATCACATGAAGGGTAGTACCCGTCAGTCCCCAATACTGGTACCTGCAGCATCAAATGAAGGGTACTCGTCAGTCCCCTATACTGGTACCTGCAGCATCACATGAAGGGTACTCTGCAGTCCCCAATACTGGTACCTGCTGCATCACATGAACAGTACTCGTCCATCCCCAATACTGATGCCTGCAGCATCACGTGAAAGGTACTCGTCAGTCCTCATATCTAGTACCTGCAGCATCACATGAAGGGTACTAGTCAGTCCCCAATACTGGTACCAGCAGCATCACATGAAGAGTACTCGTCAGTCCCCAATACTGGTACCTGCAGCATCACATGAAGGGTACTTGTCAGTCCCCAATGATGGTACCTGCAGCATCACATGAAGAGTACCCGTCAGTCCCCAATGCTGGTACCTGCAGCATCACATGAACAGTACTCGTCAGTCCCCAATACTGGTACCTGCAGCATCACATGAAGAGTACTCTTCAGTACCCAATACTGCTACCTGCAGCATCACATGAATGCTACTTGTCAGTCCCCAATACTGGTACCTGCATCATCACATGAAGGGTACTCATCAGTCCCCAATACTGGTACCTACAGCATCACATGAAGGGTAGTACTCGTCAGTCCCCAATGCTGGTACCTGCAGCATCACATGAAGAGTACCCGTCAGTCCCCAATGCTGGTACCTGCAGCATCACATGAACAGTACTCGTCAGTCCCCAATACTGGTACCTGCAGCATCACATGAAGAGTACTCGTCAGTACCCAATACTGCTACCTGCAGCATCACATGAATGCTACTTGTCAGTCCCCAATACTGGTACCTGCATCATCACATGAGGGGTACTCATCAGTCCCCAATACTGGTACCTACAGCATCACATGAAGGGTAGTACTCGTCAGTCCCCAATGCTGGTACCTGCAGCATCACATGAAGAGTACCCGTCAGTCCCCAATGCTGGTACCTGCAACATCACATGAACAGTACTCGTCAGTCCCCAATACTGGTACCTGCAGCATCACATGAAGAGTACTCGTCAGTACCCAATACTGCTACCTGCAGCATCACATGAATGCTACTTGTCAGTCCCCAATACTGGTACCTGCATCATCACATGAAGGGTACTCATCAGTCCCCAATACTGGTACCTACAGCATCACATGAAGGGTAGTACTCGTCAGTCCCCAATGCTGGTACCTGCAGCATCACATGAAGAGTACCCGTCAGTCCCCAATGCTGGTACGTGCAGCATCACATGAACAGTACTCGTCAGTCCCCAATACTGGTACCTGCAGCATCACATGAAGAGTACTCGTCAGTACCCAATACTGGTACCTGCAGCATCACATGAAGAGTACTCGTCAATACCCAATACTGCTACCTGCAGCATCACATGAATGCTACTTGTCAGTCCCCACTACTGGTACCTGCAGCATCACATGAAGGGTACTCATCAGTCCCCAATACTGGTACCTACAGCATCACATGAATGCTACTTGTCAGTCCCCACTACTGGTACCTGCAGCATCACATGAAGGGTACTCATCAGTCCCCAATACTGCTACCTGCAGCATCACATGAATGCTACTTGTCAGTCCCCAATACTGGTACCTGCATCATCACATGAAGGGTACTCATCAGTCCCCAATACTGGTACCTACAGCATCACATGAAGGGTAGTACTCGTCAGTCCCCAATGCTGGTACCTGCAGCATCACATGAATGCTACTTGTCAGTCCCCACTACTGGTACCTGCAGCATCACATGAAGGGTACTCATCAGTCCCCAATACTGGTACCTACAGCATCACATGAATGCTACTTGTCAGTCCCCACTACTGGTACCTGCAGCATCACATGAAGAGTACTCGTCAATACCCAATACTGCTACCTGCAGCATCACATGAATGCTACTTGTCAGTCCCCACTACTGGTACCTGCAGCATCACATGAAGAGTACTCGTCAGTACCCAATACTGGTACCTGCAGCATCACATGAAGAGTACTCGTCAATACCCAATACTGCTACCTGCAGCATCACATGAATGCTACTTGTCAGTCCCCACTACTGGTACCTGCAGCATCACATGAAGGGTACTCATCAGTCCCCAATACTGGTACCTACAGCATCACATGAAGGGTAGTACCCGTCAGTCCCCAATACTGGTACCTGCAGCATCAAATGAAGGGTACTCGTCAGTCCCCTATACTGGTACCTGCAGCATCACATGAAGGGTACTCTGCAGTCCCCAATACTGGTACCTGCTGCATCACATGAACAGTACTCGTCCATCCCCAATACTGATGCCTGCAGCATCACGTGAAAGGTACTCGTCAGTCCTCATATCTAGTACCTGCAGCATCACATGAAGGGTACTAGTCAGTCCCCAATACTGGTACCAGCAGCATCACATGAAGAGTACTCGTCAGTCCCCAATACTGGTACCTGCAGCATCACATGAAGGGTACTTGTCAGTCCCCAATGCTGGTACCTGCAGCATCACATGAAGAGTACCCGTCAGTCCCCAATGCTGGTACCTGCAGCATCACATGAACAGTACTCGTCAGTCCCCAATACTGGTACCTGCAGCATCACATGAAGAGTACTCTTCAGTACCCGATACTGCTACCTGCAGCATCACATGAATGCTACTTGTCAGTCCCCAATACTGGTACCTGCATCATCACATGAAGGGTACTCATCAGTCCCCAATACTGGTACCTACAGCATCACATGAAGGGTAGTACTCGTCAGTCCCCAATGCTGGTACCTGCAGCATCACATGAAGAGTACCCGTCAGTCCCCAATGCTGGTACCTGCAGCATCACATGAACAGTACTCGTCAGTCCCCAATACTGGTACCTGCAGCATCACATGAAGAGTACTCGTCAGTACCCAATACTGCTACCTGCAGCATCACATGAATGCTACTTGTCAGTCCCCAATACTGGTACCTGCATCATCACATGAGGGGTACTCATCAGTCCCCAATACTGGTACCTACAGCATCACATGAAGGGTAGTACTCGTCAGTCCCCAATACTGGTACCTGCATCATCACATGAAGGGTACTCATCAGTCCCCAATACTGGTACCTACAGCATCACATGAAGGGTAGTACTCGTCAGTCCCCAATGCTGGTACCTGCAGCATCACATGAAGAGTACCCGTCAGTCCCCAATGCTGGTACCTGCAGCATCACATGAACAGTACTCGTCAGTCCCCAATACTGGTACCTGCAGCATCAAATGAAGGGTACTCGTCAGTCCCCTATACTGGTACCTGCAGCATCACATGAAGGGTACTCTGCAGTCCCCAATACTGGTACCTGCTGCATCACATGAACAGTACTCGTCCATCCCCAATACTGATGCCTGCAGCATCACGTGAAAGGTACTCGTCAGTCCTCATATCTAGTACCTGCAGCATCACATGAAGGGTACTAGTCAGTCCCCAATACTGGTACCAGCAGCATCACATGAAGAGTACTCGTCAGTCCCCAATACTGGTACCTGCAGCATCACATGAAGGGTACTTGTCAGTCCCCAATGCTGGTACCTGCAGCATCACATGAAGAGTACCCGTCAGTCCCCAATGCTGGTACCTGCAGCATCACATGAACAGTACTCGTCAGTCCCCAATACTGGTACCTGCAGCATCACATGAAGAGTACTCTTCAGTACCCAATACTGCTACCTGCAGCATCACATGAATGCTACTTGTCAGTCCCCAATACTGGTACCTGCATCATCACATGAAGGGTACTCATCAGTCCCCAATACTGGTACCTACAGCATCACATGAAGGGTAGTACTCGTCAGTCCCCAATGCTGGTACCTGCAGCATCACATGAAGAGTACCCGTCAGTCCCCAATGCTGGTACCTGCAGCATCACATGAACAGTACTCGTCAGTCCCCAATACTGGTACCTGCAGCATCACATGAAGAGTACTCGTCAGTACCCAATACTGCTACCTGCAGCATCACATGAATGCTACTTGTCAGTCCCCAATACTGGTACCTGCATCATCACATGAGGGGTACTCATCAGTCCCCAATACTGGTACCTACAGCATCACATGAAGGGTAGTACTCGTCAGTCCCCAATGCTGGTACCTGCAGCATCACATGAAGAGTACCCGTCAGTCCCCAATGCTGGTACCTGCAGCATCACATGAACAGTACTCGTCAGTCCCCAATACTGGTACCTGCAGCATCACATGAAGAGTACTCGTCAGTACCCAATACTGCTACCTGCAGCATCACATGAATGCTACTTGTCAGTCCCCAATACTGGTACCTGCATCATCACATGAAGGGTACTCATCAGTCCCCAATACTGGTACCTACAGCATCACATGAAGGGTAGTACTCGTCAGTCCCCAATGCTGGTACCTGCAGCATCACATGAAGAGTACCCGTCAGTCCCCAATGCTGGTACGTGCAGCATCACATGAACAGTACTCGTCAGTCCCCAATACTGGTACCTGCAGCATCACATGAAGAGTACTCGTCAGTACCCAATACTGGTACCTGCAGCATCACATGAAGAGTACTCGTCAATACCCAATACTGCTACCTGCAGCATCACATGAATGCTACTTGTCAGTCCCCACTACTGGTACCTGCAGCATCACATGAAGGGTACTCATCAGTCCCCAATACTGGTACCTACAGCATCACATGAATGCTACTTGTCAGTCCCCACTACTGGTACCTGCAGCATCACATGAAGGGTACTCATCAGTCCCCAATACTGCTACCTGCAGCATCACATGAATGCTACTTGTCAGTCCCCAATACTGGTACCTGCATCATCACATGAAGGGTACTCATCAGTCCCCAATACTGGTACCTACAGCATCACATGAAGGGTAGTACTCGTCAGTCCCCAATGCTGGTACCTGCAGCATCACATGAATGCTACTTGTCAGTCCCCACTACTGGTACCTGCAGCATCACATGAAGGGTACTCATCAGTCCCCAATACTGGTACCTACAGCATCACATGAATGCTACTTGTCAGTCCCCACTACTGGTACCTGCAGCATCACATGAAGAGTACTCGTCAATACCCAATACTGCTACCTGCAGCATCACATGAATGCTACTTGTCAGTCCCCACTACTGGTACCTGCAGCATCACATGAAGAGTACTCGTCAGTACCCAATACTGGTACCTGCAGCATCACATGAAGAGTACTCGTCAATACCCAATACTGCTACCTGCAGCATCACATGAATGCTACTTGTCAGTCCCCACTACTGGTACCTGCAGCATCACATGAAGGGTACTCATCAGTCCCCAATACTGGTACCTACAGCATCACATGAAGGGTAGTACCCGTCAGTCCCCAATACTGGTACCTGCAGCATCAAATGAAGGGTACTCGTCAGTCCCCTATACTGGTACCTGCAGCATCACATGAAGGGTACTCTGCAGTCCCCAATACTGGTACCTGCTGCATCACATGAACAGTACTCGTCCATCCCCAATACTGATGCCTGCAGCATCACGTGAAAGGTACTCGTCAATCCTCATATCTAGTACCTGCAGCATCACATGAAGGGTACTAGTCAGTCCCCAATACTGGTACCAGCAGCATCACATGAAGAGTACTCGTCAGTCCCCAATACTGGTACCTGCAGCATCACATGAAGGGTACTTGTCAGTCCCCAATGCTGGTACCTGCAGCATCACATGAAGAGTACCCGTCAGTCCCCAATGCTGGTACCTGCAGCATCACATGAACAGTACTCGTCAGTCCCCAATACTGGTACCTGCAGCATCACATGAAGAGTACTCTTCAGTACCCGATACTGCTACCTGCAGCATCACATGAATGCTACTTGTCAGTCCCCAATACTGGTACCTGCATCATCACATGAAGGGTACTCATCAGTCCCCAATACTGGTACCTACAGCATCACATGAAGGGTAGTACTCGTCAGTCCCCAATGCTGGTACCTGCAGCATCACATGAAGAGTACCCGTCAGTCCCCAATGCTGGTACCTGCAGCATCACATGAACAGTACTCGTCAGTCCCCAATACTGGTACCTGCAGCATCACATGAAGAGTACTCGTCAGTACCCAATACTGCTACCTGCAGCATCACATGAATGCTACTTGTCAGTCCCCAATACTGGTACCTGCATCATCACATGAGGGGTACTCATCAGTCCCCAATACTGGTACCTACAGCATCACATGAAGGGTAGTACTCGTCAGTCCCCAATGCTGGTACCTGCAGCATCACATGAAGAGTACCCGTCAGTCCCCAATGCTGGTACCTGCAGCATCACATGAACAGTACTCGTCAGTCCCCAATACTGGTACCTGCAGCATCACATGAAGAGTACTCGTCAGTACCCAATACTGCTACCTGCAGCATCACATGAATGCTACTTGTCAGTCCCCAATACTGGTACCTGCATCATCACATGAAGGGTACTCATCAGTCCCCAATACTGGTACCTACAGCATCACATGAAGGGTAGTACTCGTCAGTCCCCAATGCTGGTACCTGCAGCATCACATGAAGAGTACCCGTCAGTCCCCAATGCTGGTACGTGCAGCATCACATGAACAGTACTCGTCAGTCCCCAATACTGGTACCTGCAGCATCACATGAAGAGTACTCGTCAGTACCCAATACTGGTACCTGCAGCATCACATGAAGAGTACTCGTCAATACCCAATACTGCTACCTGCAGCATCACATGAATGCTACTTGTCAGTCCCCAATACTGGTACCTGCATCATCACATGAAGGGTACTCATCAGTCCCCAATACTGGTACCTACAGCATCACATGAAGGGTAGTACTCATCAGTCCCCAATACTGGTACCTGCAGCATCAAATGAAGGGTACTCATCAGTCCCCTATACTGGTACCTGCAGCATCACATGAAGGGTACTCATCAGTCCCCAATACTGGTACCTGCAGCATCACATGAACAGTACGCGTCTGTCCCCAATACTGATACCTGCAGCATCACATGAAGGGTACTAGTCAGTCGTTAATACTGGTACCAGCAGTATCACATGAAAAGTACTCGTCAGTCCCCAATACTGGTACCTGCAGCATCACATGAAGGGTACTCGTCAGTCCCCAATTCTGGTACCTGCAGCATCACATGAAGAGTACTCGTCAGTCCCCAATACTGGTACCTGCAGCATCACATGAACGCTACTCGTCAGTCCCCAATACTGGTACCTGCAGCATCACATGAAGGGTACTCATCAGTCCCCAATACTGGTACCTGCAGCATCACATGAAGGGTACTCTTCAGTCCCCAATACTGGTACCTGCAGCATCACATGAAGGGTACTAGTCAGTCGTTAATACTGGTACCAGCAGTATCACATGAAAAGTACTCGTCAGTCCCCAAAGTGGTACCTGCAGCATCACATGAAGGGTACTCGTCAGTCCCCAATTCTGGTACCTGCAGCATCACATGAAGAGTACTCGTCAGTCCCCAATACTGGTACCTGCAGCATCACATGAACGCTACTCGTCAGTCCCCAATACTGGTACCTGCAGCATCACATGAAGGGTACTCATCAGTCCCCAATACTGGTACCTGCAGCATCACATGAAGGGTACTCTTCAGTCCCCAATACTGGTACCTGCAGCATCACATGAACACTACTCGTCAGTCCCCAATACTGGTACCTGCAGCATCACATGAAGGGTACTCATCAGTCCCCAATACTGGTACCTGCAGCATCACATGAACAGTACTCGTCCATCCCCAATACTGATGCCTGCAGCATCACGTGAAAGGTACTCGTCAGTCCTCATATCTAGTACCTGCAGCATCACATGAAGGGTACTAGTCAGTCCCCAATACTGGTACCAGCAGCATCACATGAAGAGTACTCGTCAATCCCCAATACTGGTACCTGCAGCATCACATGAAGGGTACTCGTCAGTCCCCAATGCTGGTACCTGCAGCATCACATGAAGAGTACCCATCAGTCCCCAATGCTGGTACCTGCAGCATCGCATGAACAGTACTCATCAGTCCCCAATACTGGTACCTGCAGCATCACATGAAGAGTACTCGTCAATACCCAATACTGCTACCTGCAGCATCACATGAATGCTACTTGTCAGTCCCCAATACTGGTACCTGCATCATCACATGAAGGGTACTCATCAGTCCCCAATACTGGTACCTACAGCATCACATGAAGGGTAGTACTCGTCAGTCCCCAATACTGGTACCTGCAGCATCAAATGAAGGGTACTCATCAGTCCCCTATACTGGTACCTGCAGCATCACATGAAGGGTACTCATCAGTCCCCAATACTGGTACCTGCAGCATCACATGAACAGTACTCGTCTGTCCCCAATACTGATACCTGCAGCATCACATGAAGGGTACTAGTCAGTCGTTAATACTGGTACCAGCAGTATCACATGAAAAGAACTTGTCAGTCCCCAATACTGGTACCTGCAGCATCACATGAAGGGTACTCGTCAGTCCCCAATTCTGGTACCTGCAGCATCACATGAAGAGTACTCGTCAGTCCCCAATACTGGTACCTGCAGCATCACATGAACGCTACTCGTCAGTCCCCAATACTGGTACCTGCAGCATCACATGAAGGGTACTCATCAGTCCCCAATACTGGTACCTGCAGCATCACATGAAGGGTACTCTTCAGTCCCCAATACTGGTACCTGTAGCATCACATGAACAGTACTCGTCCGTCCCCAATACTGATACCTGCAGCATCACGTGAAAGGTACTCGTCAGTCCTCATATATGGTACCTGCAGCATCACATGAAGGGTACTTGTCAGTCCCCAATACTGGTACCAGCAGCATCACATGAAGAGTACTCGGCAGTCCCCAATACTGGTACCTGCAGCATCACATGAACGCTACTCGTCAGTCCCCAATACTGGTACCTGCAGCATCACATGAAGGGTACTCTTCAGTCCCCAATACTGGTACCTGCAGCATCACATGAACAGTACTCGTCCATCCCCAATACTGATGCCTGCAGCATCACGTGAAAGGTACTCGTCAGTCCTCATATCTAGTACCTGCAGCATCACATGAAGGGTACTAGTCAGTCCCCAATACTGGTACCAGCAGCATCACATGAAGAGTACTCGTCAGTCCCCAATACTGGTACCTGCAGCATCACATGAAGGGTACTCGTCAGTCCCCAATGCTGGTACCTGCAGCATCACATGAAGAGTACCCGTCAGTCCCCAATGCTGGTACCTGCAGCATCACATGAACAGTACTCATCAGTCCCCAATACTGGTACCTGCAGCATCACATGAAGAGTACTCGTCAATACCCAATACTGCTACCTGCAGCATCACATGAATGCTACTTGTCAGTCCCCAATACTGGTACCTGCATCATCACATGAAGGGTACTCATCAGTCCCCAATACTGGTACCTACAGCATTACATGAAGGGTAGTACTCGTCAGTCCCCAATACTGGTACCTGCAGCATCAAATGAAGGGTACTCATCAGTCCCCTATACTGGTACCTGCAGCATCACATGAAGGGTACTCATCAGTCCCCAATACTGGTACCTGCAGCATCACATGAACAGTACTCGTCTGTCCCCAATACTGATACCTGCAGCATCACATGAAGGGTACTAGTCAGTCGTTAATACTGGTACCAGCAGTATCACATGAAAAGTACTCGTCAGTCCCCAATACTGGTACCTGCAGCATCACATGAAGGGTACTCGTCAGTCCCCAATTCTGGTACCTGCAGCATCACATGAAGAGTACTTGTCAGCCCCTAATACTGGTACCTGCAGCATCACATGAACGGTACTCGTCAGTCCTCAATACTGATACCTGCAGCATCACATGAAAGGTACTCATCAGTTCCCATATCTGGTACCTGCAGCAGCATTATAAATGTACCTGTCAGTCCCCATATCTGGTACCTGCAGTAGCATATCATGAACACACGTTATTCCCCAGTATGGTGCCAGGAGCAGCACGTAAAGGGACCTTTTGAAGTTTCAGAGTGAGGTTCAAGGGTTCTCTTCCTAGACGTGATTGCCCTAAATCAACCGTTGGGGAGGCTATTCTCGAGGTATTGAACCTTTTATACCTCACTTTCTAAGCATTACTTGGGTGTGAGTCTGCCTCCTCCTCCATTTCACAATGTTCCTACATTCACAGATATCATTCTCAATACCAGGTAATAATATCCAATGTGTTCCTTTATTTATGCATTTTATGTATTTTCGTAAGTCCATTTTTCTTTGTAAAGTGAAATACATTAAAAGATACTGATCAGCCGACACATGTTTCGCCCTACAGTGTCTGTCAGACCAGGGCTTTTTCAAGGCTTATATGATAATGGCTTCTTAATATTCAGATCACACTTATGGCACCAAGAAAGCTCTGCATTTATAATTTTACTGCGGTCTGTACGTTATCGATGAAAACAGGTCCGTCCACGAGCTGGACCTGTTTTCATCATCGTATAAACCTTGAAAAAGCCCTGGTCTGACGGACACTGTAGGGCAAAACACGTGTTGGCTGTTCAGGATCTTTTAATGTACTTCACTTTACAAAGAAAAAATCGTCTTATGAAAATACATAAAATGCATAAATAAAGGAACACATTGGAAATTTTTACCTGGTATTGAGAATTATATCTGTGAATGTAGGAACATTGTGAAATAGTGGAGGCAGTCTCACACCCAAGTAATACATAAAGGGACCTTGTCAGTCCCAAATAACGGCCTTTGTTGCAGCGCATGAAGTGTACTCTTCAGTCCACAATACCGATACATGCAGCATCACATAAAGGGTACCTTTCAGTCCTCACTACCAGTACCTCCAGCAGCACATGAAGGGTACTATTCAATCCCTATTATTGGTACTTTTATTAGCACATGAAGAGTACCTTCCATTCCCCAATCCTGGTACCTGCAGCAGCACATGAAGAGTGGTAATCAGTCCCAATACTGGAATCTAAAGCAGCATATTATGTGCACCTTTCAGTCCCCAGTAATTGGTACCTGTAGCAGTTGATAGAGTACCATGGTGCTCTTTAACTTGTAGGGGTGCATTATAATCATGAGTATTTCGCACCTGCATATATTCCTTTGTCGCGTTAACATTTGGTTATTAGAGTGTATAATGTAATAATGTGTAAAGAGAAGTAATAGAGATATTTCTGACAATGTGGAGGAATTAACATTGTAATTGTGATCTATTTGATGAAGTTTTAATGTTTTCATCTCATAAGTAACTAATGAGGAATTAATTTGTTGCTACGTAATGCATTGATTTAAACGTGCACAGTGACATTGCTCTTGTACACTTGTGACTAATAAAGTTTCATATTGATTCTAATGTTAGCCAAATTTGTAGGCCTCATGTGTATTTTCCGTGGCTCTCCAGACTAGTTGTTCGTAATGTTCATGCAGAATCTTTTCTTTCTCGTGTTTCTGTTGCCGGTGGAGAACCTCGTCTTCGTTAGTTAGAATAGCATTTTTGTTTTAGGAGTTAGGCTTATGGAGGAGAGGATACATTTGATCAAGCGGTGCTGATACTCTGGGACAGTGTTCTTTCTCACTGGAAAAGGCCTAGGAATCAAGGTCAACGAGCCAGTGCTGGGAGCATCACAACCGCCTGGAAAGTTACCTATGAGGTGGTGTCTAGCTGGATGGGATGATCGCGTGATGTGACTATGGATGTGTTCTAGGATTTTGGTGTTGGGGTTAGGGTCAGAGTCCGGGGACTTCTAGGGAGATCTGCAGAGAGGAAGGAGCATCTTAGAATGAGCTCTGTAGCTTTATGCTATTTGACCCATTAAATGTGAGTGTACTTCTTAGAAGTCATCACGCGCTGACACCTTTTTTTTAACTTGCCTGGGAAATACTAAGTAGGGATGTCACTTTAGTGGTAGTGTAGGGAAAAACTGATGCTTTTTACTTATGAACCTCCAATGAAGAAGACTCTCGATGTAGGCACAGGCATATCATGCGTCCTGATTCTAGAACTGGTCATTCTTTGTATGCTGCATAGACTCAACTTCACCCATAGGTTTGGCTTTGTATTAGTTCCGATGCATTTCTACACCCTCATCTTGAGGTGTTTTTCTATGTCCAGTAGTTTTTGGCTTTGTTATAAACTAACTAAACTTTGAATCAGGAGTCCGTGATTCTTCAGAGGCATAGTTCATTGAAATCGTGATATAAGAATTGGTGAAAGATATTTTTCCCCTCTACACTTGTAAGCACGAACGAACGATCCATTGACCGAGGGTTCGGGAGTAAATCTAGAATGTGGAACCCGGCCCCATCACAGTACATGGAGAGTACCCTTCAGTCCCCAGTACTGGTACCTGGAGCACCTTGTTTGAGGTCACAACAGAAGATGAAGGCAATGGAGTCAAGGATAATGGAGCACCATAGTCCGCAATGGTGCTGCCAAGTTGTTGCGTGATCCGGTAGGGTGGTAGATGAGCGTGACACTCAGGGTGCAGTTGGTGGTGATTAGGAGTTTGAAGGTCGAGTGTTCTAAATTGCTGGTGGTGGTTTCCAAGATGGTGGAGCATTAGATAGATTGTTTCACTGATAGCAATTTTGCTGCAGGGTCTATTTGTCCTGTCCGGTCTTACAAACTTGTATTTGAGGGGGATTGCAGCAGCAATGACGGGGTTAGACAAGAGAGATCAGACTTAAGTCAGGAAGAGCAGGTCCGGTGAGCAGTGATGTAGCAGATCCCAAATTTTGGTAGCAAGTTTAGTGAGGGAGTGAGTGTTGAGGAGAATACAGGACAGAGAGGGGATTGGTGTAGTGGAGTCTGGTATGTGTGGTCATGTGTGTTGAGTGTGTTAGATGTGTGAGGTGTGGGAGGGAATGAGGTGGGTGCAGAAGCATGCATGTTCAGTGTTGGGCGGTAAGGTGCGGCAGAATTGCTGAAAGATGCCAATGGTATTCAGGTCATGGAGTGTCGCAATGGAGTAGTGACAGGGGATGTGTGGTAGGAAAATCAAGGGTCTTGACAATGACCATGGGCGGGGTGCAGGCGGGGCATGAACAGGTGCAAGGGGGCTTGCCTCCAGTGCACTAGTAGCATGTCCGTTGCATTCATCCCCTGCTTATCCATTCTGCAGCCACCATGGAGGATATAGTAATTTAGGGTTCACCAGTGAGACAATTAACATAACTATGAACATAATATAAATATATTGATTGGTTCAGATGCTCTGTCCATTACCACCCCCTTTTGTACCGCTTTTGGCCGCCATAAGTGTGGCAGGGTATGCTCAGACGTGAGTCCCTTGCTCACTTTGCCACTGGATTCAAGCAAGCCGGGCTGAAGACGGCTGGAATGCCAGAAACCGGTCCTCGGAAGCTTTTTTCCGGTCCAGGGAAGGCATGGCTTGGCAGTTCGGGCTGGACTGTTCCCATGAGGCACAGGGTCAGGCTGATTTGCATATAGCCATGACTGAACTGGGGTGGCAGAGTGGGCTAAAGAACGGTGATGGATTAAACCCAGATCTTTTGACTGGGTGTGAGTGTTTGATTGGTTCAGATGCTCCGTCCATTACCACCCCCTTTTGTACCGCTTTTGGCCGCCATAAGTGTGGCAGGGTTTGCTTAGACGTGAGTCCCTTGCTCACTTTGCCACTGGATTCAAGCAAGCCGGGCTGAAGACGGCTGGAATGCCAGAAACCGGTCCTCGGAAGCTTGTTTCCGGTCCAGGGAAGGCATGGCTTGGCAGTTCGGGCTGGACTGTTCCCATGAGGCACAGGGTCAGGCTGATTTGCATATAGCCATGACTGAACTGGGGTGGAAGAGTGGGCTAAAGAACGGTGATGGATTAAACCCAGATCTTTTGACTGGGTGTGAGTGTTTGATTGGTTCAGATGCTCCGTCCATTACCACCCCCTTTTGTACCGCTTTTGGCCGCCACAAGTGTGGCAGGGTAAGCTCAGACGTGAGTCCTTTGCTCACTTTGCCACTGGATTCAAGCAAGCCGGGCTGAAGACGGCTGGAATGCCAGAAACCGGTCCTCGGAAGTTTGTTTCTGGTCCAGGGAAGGCATGGCTTGGCAGTTCGGGCTGGACTGTTCCCATGAGGCACAGGGTCAGGCTGATTTGCATATAGCCATGACTAAACTGGGGTGGAAGAGTGGGCTAAAGGACGGTGATGGATTAAACCCAGATCTTTTGACTGGATGTGAGTGTTTGATTGGTTCAGATGCTCCGTCCATTACCACCCCCTTTTGTACCGCTTTTGGCCGCCATAAGTGTGACAGGGTATGCTCAGACGTGAGTCCCTTGCTGACTTTTCCACTGGATTCAAGCAAGCCAGGCTGAAGACGGCTGGAATGCCAGAAACCGGTCCTCGGAAGTTTGTTTCTGGTCCAGGGAAGGCATGGCTTGGCAGTTCGGGCTGGACTTTTCCCATGAGGCACAGGGTCAGGCTGATTTGCATATAGCCATGACTGAACTGGGGTGGCAGAGTGGGCTAAAGAACGGTGATGGATTAAACCCAGATCTTTTGACTGGGTGTGAGTGTTTGATTGGTTCAGATGCTCCGTCCATCATCACCCCCTTTTGTACCGCTTTTGGCCGCCATAAGTGTGGCAGGGTATGCTCAGACGCGAGTCCCTTGCTCACTTTGCCACTGGATTCAAGCAAGCCGGGCTGAAGACGGCTGGAATGCCAGAAACCGGTCCTCAGAAGCTTGTTTCCGGTCCAGGGAAGGCATGGCTTGACAGTTCGGGTTGGACTGTTCCCATGAGGCACAGGGTCAGGCTGATTTGCATATAGCCATGACCGAACTGGGGTGGCAGAGTGGGCTAAAGAATGGTGATGGATTAAACCCAGATCTTTTGACTGGGTGTGAGTGTTTGATTGGTGCAGATGCTCCCTCCATTACCACCCCCTTTTGTACCGCTTTTGGCCGCCATAAGTGTGGCAGGGTATGCTCAAACGTGAGTCCCTTGCTCACTTTGCCACTGGATTCAAGCAAGCCGGGCTGAAGACGGCTGGAATGCCAGAAACCGGTCCTCGGAAGCTTGTTTCCGGTCAAGGGAAGGCATGGCTTGGCAGTTCGGGCTGGACTGTTCCCATGAGGCACAGGGTCAGGGTGATTTGCATATAGCCATGACTGAACTGGGGTGGCAGAGTGGGCTAAAGAACGGTGATGGATTAAACCCAGATCTTTTGACTGGGTGTGAGTGTTTGATTGGTTCAGATGCTCCGTCCATTACCACCCCCTTTTGTACCGCTTTTGGCCGCCATAAGTGTGGCAGGGTATGCTCAGACGTGAGTCCCTTGCTCACTTTGCCACTGGATTCAAGCAAGCCGGGCTGAAGACTGCTGGAATGCCAGAAACCGGTCCTCGGAAGCTTGTTTCAGGTCCAGGGAAGGCATGGCTTGGCAGTTCGGGCTGGACTGTTCCCATGAGGCACAGGATCAGGCTGATTTGCATATAGCCATGACTGAACTGGGGTGGCAGAGTGGGCTAAAGAACGGTGATGGATTAAACCCAGATCTTTTGACTGGGTGTGAGTGTTTGATTGGTTCAGATGCTCCGTCCATTACCACCCCCTTTTGTATAACTATGTGGATATTCAGGAAAGATGGTAACATGCAAAGGTTAGCAAACAGCAGCTGCCAACCATTATCAGCCTCTACATGCGTTAACCGGATATCTACAAGGGTCTCCTTATAAATACCAAATAAACTGGGCAGTTATGAAGTCTCGGAACTTACCCCACTAAGGTCTTTCCAATTAGCCTTATCCTACATTTTCTATAAAAGGTCATCAGCAAGAGAGTTATTTTCTTTTTATTCTGGGTGCTTTGGTTTTGTCATCTCAGGGCAAACAATGGAAATGCTTGTGCTCCTGAGTGGAGCCACTAAATGGTGATTTCTGTACTACTGTAGGATTAGCTGACTTTGCACTTCATTTATGGGTGTCTATCTGAGATAGTTAACCTTGAATAAATTCCACCATTAAACCTATCTGGCTGTCGTGATCTACACTACTATTAAAGAAAATGTGCATGCAGTTATCCTGCCAGAGGCTGTCGGTGGATACTGTCAAAGACTTTCTCAATAACAATTACATTGATGTATAGTTGTCTCAGCAACTCTGTGCACTGCTCTATGATGTTGCCAATAGCAAGGATCTGATCAACACACCCTCTAACCTTGTGGAACCCAGCCTGTTCTTTTCTTAAATGCTTGTCCATCTCTCAGAATGAGCTGTAGCATGATTTTCTTCAGGATTTTACTCAGTATTGACAGCAGGGTGATTGAACGCCAGTTGTTACAGTCGGTTAATGCTCCCTTTTTTGGAATATTGACAATTATGCCTTGATTCCAGTCATCTGGAACTTACTTTCCCTCCCAAATCAATGTGAACAGTGTTTGTAGGATCTTGGCTGATGCTCCAGGGTCTGCTTTGAACGTTTCTGCATTCAGGTTATCTTGGCCAGGAGCTTTTCAAATCTTAGGAGATCGGATTGCAATGACAATTTGCTCTTTTCATTGTGAAACGGTGTTCAGATCCAAGTTTGCCTCTGCTTCTTGGATGTCCACTTTGCTTGTTGGTACTTGTCTGTTCAAGTATACTTTCCCATGATAGGCAAGGCTGAATGCTGCATGAGATTTACCACTGTCTATCTTCGTTATCTTGGAGACCTTCCCTTGGTCTCCTCTACTGGCTGCCTTCTCTGCTTGTCTTGCAAAGTTATCCATGTACACCCACGTGTCTGCTCTTATCATTCTTTTGACTGCTCTGTTTTCTTCTATGTACTGTTGCTTGTACTTCTGCAACTCTCACAGTTGGCCTCCATGAGTTTTTCTTTGTTGCTGCCCACCTGTCTTGAATAGCTTGCCATGTGTTTTGACGTATTCGTTCTTTTTTATTCCTTGTCTTGCTCCCCAGGCATGTGTCATTTCTCTTCACATATATTGGATACCTGTTCCCTTTTCTTTTTGACTGCCTCTGCAGATAACTCAGACTGATGTTCCATGTCAGACAGGTGTTGGATCCTGTTTTTGATTTGTAAGACAAATGTCTTCCCGGTCTTTGGTCTTGCAATTTTGCCACATCGAAGTGCTGTCATACTTATGTTTTGCGTTCTGTTTTTCTGAGCTTTAGTTTTACAAGAGCAGTCATTAGATCTTGATCACTGTTGATATCCGCTCCCCTCCTCACGGTGACATCTTGCAGTGAGCACCTTCAGATACTGTGCACCTTTAGCAATAACATATTAATAAGAAGCACCAAACTCAATCGCTACATAACATTGTGCCTATTATGTTTGCCACAAATTATTTCTACAAATAAATATCCAAATAACCCATTTGTCATTTTATATCGCACACCATTTGACTACAGTGGTCTTATCTTGCGTGCCTGTGTTTTTGCTGGGGTAGTGCCTCTGGGAAGTCTTGTACGAGATGGCTAGCTCCTAATAGTCACCGTTTGCTTTGATTGCGTGTTTGGCTGCAGAGCCGGTCCTAGGCCTTCTGAGGCCTTCTGAGGCCCCGGGCGAAAGGGAAGATGTGAGGCCCCTCTAAGTGCCTTACTGCCTGCGCGAGTGCGCTTTTCCCTACTCTGCGGGGCCGGCAGGGGGCCCCCTGAGCGCGAGGCCCTGGGCAGCTGCCCATACCGCCCATGCCTAGGACCGGCCCTGTTTGGCTGCATGTTGTGAGTATAATGAACAGTTACCAACTCATACAAGTTAATGAGGACATACTACATGGCAACACTCTGAGATGACACTGCGGTGTAAACAATCATCGGGTACTAACAGTTGTGATTTGTTGTCTTCTATCAAACATTCTGTCTCCACACTTGCTCCTGTCCTCTTTTGCCATAGGCTTGTTAACTTCCATCTTCCACTTATTTCGTTTTTCCCCAAGTTGTTTGTTGCCTTAAATGCAGCCTAAGCCTATTGGAAGTGACACTGTGTTTAAACAGCACCTCCTTAATTAGTCCTTTTTCTTCCGCAGGGCTGCATTTGACTCAAAAATAATAATATTTAATTCGGAGAGCCTGCATGCTCTGGTGTCCTTAGCTGCTTCTTGGAGCGGTTCAATAAAGCGGCAGGATTTCTTTCCCGCCTCTTCTTTAGATGCCAGTGACATTGAGACTCATGCCCTATATGCCTGTCTGTTGCCTACTGGCCCCGCCCTCATCTTACTGACGTAATCATCAACACATACGTTGACTGTGTGTGAGGTTAGTATGGCTGTCTTGGTTTGAAAATGGTCGAGTCACCCAGACCTCTTTCGAATCTGTCTCCTATTGGCATTGCACGGGGTATGTTATGTGTACATCACTTGACTGCATTTTGACAGCGTTAAATGATTCTCTGCTATATGGTTTCAATATACATGTTCTTACTTTTATTTAACATGTGTGTCCTGTGATATTGTATTTTAATCATAAGTCTTGACCAAGAAACCTCTGCAGTCTCTGCAGGGCGTTGCCGAAATATACTTGTGGAATGTGAGTGGGAAGTGTGTCGGTGAAAGTGAGGCTGTTCTAAGTTCATTCACATGATATTAATCAACATTACAGATTCCAGAACCCAAAAGTTGTTTTTCACTTTTGAAATAGTTGAATGAAGTTTAACTTCTGAGTGGATATCTTTGGAGAGAATGCAATCAGCTATTCTGAGTTTGACAAGGCTCCTATCCTTGTTAACGGTGTACAGAGCCCTCACTGTGATGGTAGATGAGCTTCGAATTTTGGTAGATGGAAAGACAGTGATATGTTTGCCAACCACATTTCTACCACGTGCCACACATTATTGGATCTCTTCACCTGGGCACCTCGTAAAGTGTTGATATTACATGGCGAACAGAAGGTGAGCTGGAAAGGAAACCCCTGTACAGAGTAGGTTTCGTCTCATTGACAGGGGCTCTGCACCTGTATAGTGTCACTTTCTGGATTTGCATCCTCCCGATGGCGGGGGATGCCGCTTTGAAACCTTTCATGTTTAGGGAGGAGCCTGCTCATGCCACAGCATGCCCCAAGCCCCACGAAAGACATGACGTGACAGGAGTGTCCTGGTTTCCATAACATTTAACTATGTATTTTCTTTGTAGAAATACTTTTTACATACATACATACTGACAGATTGGTTTAATGCTGTCCATGTATTGATTGAGCACGGTGAGCTAATGCCGGCATTAAATATAAATCATTCACCCTTTGTGCTACATGGAGAAGTGGAGATGGTATTCACTCTTGCTGAATTGCACAATTTGTAATCAGGGAACCTGACTCAACTGCCAAATTATCCACTCGACGAATTGAGTAATCTTATGCACATCACTTTATCTCATTATTCCTCATTATCGTTGACTTGACAATCTGAAAGCAACTTGAAGAAATTCACTTCAGGGTTTGCGCTGTGCAAAAACGTCACAATGGATTAATCGACAACATAGTTCAATCAATAATAACACTTTTGGTCATACATAAGATTCATAGACAAATAACAAACGTCTCTTCATTATTTTACTGTTGGCAACACAGTCAGGACGCAGGGTATAATTAAAGGTGCATATTTGGAAATGAGTACCTTTATTAAATGTCTCTCAATAGATATCATCTAATATACCAAGATGTAATACTTACAAATGTTGAAGAAGACTCTGCAGCATATACTTACATGACTTTGTTGTGTGAATTAGATATCCTTTCTTTAATGTCATGGTCTAGCAGGAGGGCCAAGCGCGACTCCTGTCTTAACTCTGTCTTGGCTCTCTCCTGAACTGGCTAAATGGCCTACCTAGAACGGTGCTTATGCAATTACAGAATCATGGGATGACCACTCCAACTTGGCAATCTCTAAATTAAGGCTTCTGTTCTATTTAGAGCACACGAGCCAACCGACTTTCCCCCCCTTTCCCTTCATGCAGTGCCTCTAGATTACAAAAGGGAATCTGAACAGGGGTAATAATTATAGCAACCAAGTATAATCTTAACATCAGATTTTTTTTAGCTATTGATATATGTAGTAGTGGTTGACCAGATGCTGGTTATGTCATGTCCAGTGCTTGTGCTAGTACTGCACTCCCGCCCCAGCACTGTTACTCATGTTCATTGAACCTGATGCTTCCTTAGTGAAGGTCTGAAGTCAGTCCCATGACGCCTGTCCACCAATGGCGTTGTGAGTTTCTTCCTCCCAGCGCGCCAATGTTCCAGAGTCCTTGGACTGCCGCTTCTATTCCCTGCCATGACGTCAGCCTCCATTGATTGTACAGTGCTGGAGATAAATGCAAGTATTGGAATCTGCCCTGACAGTGAACGTGAGAAGCCTGCCGAGTGGGCTGCGCGTGGGAGGACAACAGTATCTTACTGCAGAAATACTAGCCCTGTTAAGGGCTCTTTTTGATCCTGTTCCACGATATAAACAAACCACAGTCCTCTCATTCAACCTAGTCTTGAGCCTAGAGAAACCCTCCGCTGATATATATATGTAGATTATTTATAAAGGAGTGCTATAAAATGCTGTATGTGGCTTTCCGGTTACTTCAGAACGCTAACAATAGTGGTAGGATGCAAACCATATTGGCTGTGACCCCTGGTTTGCCCCTTGTGACTCCTGACACTGCCATTGTGAACCCTGGCACCAGGGGTGGCAACATAAGTGCCATGAAAAGAACGTAAGCACTTTCTTGTTGAGGACCACTAGTCGAAGAATGTGAGATCGGAGGGGCACGACGTGCCGCATCTTTTTTTGATTTATGAAAAACTGTTTCCCTTCTTTTTGTAAGAAGACAACCGCTCCAGGCAGTTATTCCGACAGTTTAAATGCTTCAGCTTAAGTGTCATTCAGGGAGTCTCCTGTGCTGTTAAACCGAAGTCGAGCAGACAGCTAAACAAGCCTTCCTGCCAGGGTACCTGTTTGCCTGAAAGAAATGCAAATGTACGCAACGAGTTACTCTGCCAATGTAAAGAGTAGTCTGCAAATGTAAAGGATGCATGGGAGCCAGTACTGGCTTTAGTTGATCAAGTCACTCGAAGCTTTATGAGGACGAAGATGTATTCTTTTTGAGTGGTTGAGCAAACAGTTAACAACTGAGCTGTGAAGTGCCTTTTAATTCTAATTGTATTTATATACCGCTTACTACCTCTAATCAGGCATTGAAGAGACAGTTAGGTAAACATAAATTGCATTACATACAGTCCGGGTATTACTAAAATCTATATTTTAGAACCTCTGTTCTATTTTAAAACATTTTGCACATTTTGTAGTCGGCTAGTTTATACTGTGTGTAATGCAAGTTTAACATAATGACTTACATATTCACAGTGCTTTCTGTCACAGGCTGTGACCTCGTAGCACTAAAAATTCACTATTCTCCAGTGCACCAATCAAGATTTAATTCTGTGGTTCTCTGGTTACACACATACCTCTGCAGTGCATTAACTAATGGAGGTTTCCTAATGTACTGTATTGCATTTCTCACTAATAACTTTTTTATTTAATTTTCATTTAAGATGCACGTCATCTCAAATGTAGCTACCTGATGTGAAAGACCAAAGCAACATAGGAATATTTAACTTTTTTACCCACGCCTTTCACCCCTCCCTCACGCTCACTAACCCTGCCTCCATTGCATGTATCATCACAGTTCCCTACACTTTTATAATGCTCTTTGACCGCTGATGAGGACTGTCTATTTTCTACAGCACTCACGACCTGTAACTGGAAATGGAACTTGAACTTTGGGTTCTATAAAATTAACTAACCTCACTGGTGCAGTGGGTACTTCTCTCATTAAAAAGATACATTAAATAAAACACATTTGTAAAGAAGATATTCCTGTACTTCATTATTGCAATTTCAAGAAAGCTTATTTTTGACAAAACCATCACCTTTGCTTTACAAATAAATATACATAAAAATAAATGAACAATAAGGAATAATTAAATCCAATAGAGTAACTCATATTCAATTTAAGGCAGAAGAAACACAAACAAGTAGCAAAACTGTGCTTGGATTTTTAAATCTACTTAAAAGTGTAGTTAGCTGTACTACTTTATGTTGTATATCTGGCCTTTCCGTCTTACCTGTTGCATCACCTGCAGCTCGTCTAATTTTAAAGGTTCCGGCGCGCCTATCAGGTTCTGCCTACTTGCACTAGCTTCATTTGCTGCCTATTGCTAACCAAATCAAATTCAAGGCACTAACTTTCGCCTGTAGAGTCTTTGAGCAGAAGGGCCTCTTGTATCTAAGAACAAGGCTTAAATCCTCCTGCCAGTCCAGATCCTTGAGGTCTAATGATCTAAAGCTAGTGCAAAGGCCTAGGATCCTTACGGCTAGAAGGGGGGTGGGAGGGGGGGGAGGGGAAACCTTTGTGTTTCTTACTGCCATACTTTGGATCTCACTACCCACTGCTCTGAGTTTAGCTTCCTCTGAATTTATTTTTCGTTGAAACCTGAAGACATTTCTTTTTAAAGTTTAGTTTTGGGATTCTACTGTGGTCTAGATCAGTTTCAGAACCTTGCCGCTAGTGCCTGGACACTTCCTCGGAAGATGATGCACGCTTTAAAAAATATACTATATTGTATTGTATTATGGAGTTCACAAATGCAGGTTAGAATCCGCATACAAAGCTGTGCCTGGCACAGGTTTCCAAGGGGATTCCTCTGGATATCACCTGATTTCCAAGTTTAAAATCTTTTCCCATTATACAGAGTTCTCTGTGGCAGAGAACTCTACATAGTGGAAGTGGTTCTCCCTGTGTAAATACACATTTTTGTTGCAATGACATGAAAATAGATTTTCCTTTGAAGCAATCCCTTCTCCTACACCCTTGCCAATATACAACCCTTTCCATGCTACAAAGATGTATGTTAGGTGGTTGTGAGTGCACAACAAACGTACTTATGTATGGGCATTCACAACATTTCATGGCAAACCATGGCTTATAGAGCACAGGGACGCTCATACTCCCATGCCATTCCTGAGTGAGTTTTTTGGATGCAAAGAACTCCGCACTCGTGGCCAAGATCTCAGCATCTGTAAAAAGGCTTGTTCTTGGCATGAATTCTTTAGTTAATTCCAGTCAGGCGTAATTGAGGTACATTTAGTTGTGGCGCTATGTTTACAACTTAAATTAGCTTTGTGAATAGGAAACATGTCCCTATCAATGAGTACAGGTGGACATAACTACTGTTTATGCATCCTATTAACTCTCCATGTGAATTATCAATACATTTCTCATTGGGTATCCTCTAGGGCAGAGCTCTTCAAACTGTAGGGCGCGCCCCCCTGAATGCCAACCCTCTTTACAAATGCTGTCATTCTGCAAAGGCCCAGACATGGTTTATGGAGAACTGTATATGAACTTGTCTCTGTTCATTCTTAACATGCTTAACTTTGCTTACTTTAATAATCAGTCAGTGGTCCTTAGGGCAGCTGTAGAAGGCATTTTAAAATGGTTTGTTCTAACATGTTCTGTTTAAAGCGTGTACTGATAACAGGAAAAAAAATCGGCTTCCACATGGCTAAAAACAACAAAATATGTTATATTTTTTTGTTTTTTCACCTTAGCAGCAATTGCATATGAAACAATGCACACACCGTGAATGAAAAATAAATGCAAATTAAACTGTTTGGTGGGAAGTGCACTCTTTACATTATGAAACAATAATTGGTTAATGTGATCACTGTAAATGTCTGTTTGTGAGACCAGATAGTCACAGAATGTAATCCTGTTTGGCGCAGTGCAGAACAGTCTCGTGTGCATTTATGGTGATATGAGGTCCCAGTAAGTAATAGAAAGCACTGTGGATATTTAAATTATTATTTTAAAATTGTATTATACACTGTATGTGATAGGCTACCACACAATGATTTACTGTATATGATAAAACATGTATTTTCCAAGAACATTTATTAGTAATAGTTAACTAAGCTGTACCAAGTGCAGACATTTTTCGTAAGCCTTAAAAGGGCACTCACCAAATCTCAGCATCCTTACATAATATCTCAAAAATATTAAATGTTAGTCATCATGATACTTCCAGTGATTCCTTACATTAATAGCTTTAGAGACTGATCTCTGTCAGCATCCTCCAAGTACTGCTGGTGCCCATTAATAATTCAGGGATGATTGATTTAACAAAATAAATGGGACCTGTTTTTTATAAAATTTAAAAACACACCTTGGTCCCCATACACCTGGGGAACTTTGAACTCATCAGATGTCCTCTCAGGTGAGTCGAGGGGGTCACAGGGAGGAGGCCAATTGGGGCACATTCAGAGCCCTGATCACCCTGACACATGGGGACTCAGAGTAATGACCCAGGAGAAACCGGAACGGAGCAAAATCCATATCCATATGTCTAGAGTAGGGGACGCTATGTGGGGACTAATCTTTTCATTTACAAATGGAAAAAGACAGCTTCCCATCTTCCTCAAAGAGATGCCCTGAAGAAGGTGTTGAGAAATGCATACTGTTTTTTTAAGTGCCATCACTACAATTAGTCTATGAGGTGAGTTGGCACTGGGGCAATGTTATGAGGGACCACTGTACCCCAATTAAGGAAATGTTGCTAGCAAAAAGGGGGTGGTGAGGCATTTTCCTTGTTAGCGCTGGGATCCAAGTCCCCCTTGCTGCACAGGGAACATGTCTCCAGCAACAGGGGGTTAAGATGTGGAACTTTCCCCTGTTTTTTTACACTAAGGGGCAGACAGCCTGATTTGGGCCTCATGCCTAGGAGTGATGTTCCTTCCAGTAGTGTGGGCAGAAGAGTAGGTATTATTGGTGCTGCAGGTGCAGTGGCACCGGAGTGTTTGGAATGTGAGGGCCCACCTAACCCCCTAATATGGGATGTATAATCATCATTCCTTTATGTACTAGGGCTTAATGCACCCTTGCTGTGCCATGTTGCTTTGGGCATTGAACCAATGGCCCCAGAGAGGACAACAATGAAGTAGAGGAAACACCTTACCTTGAGCCTCTGAGAAATGGAAGAAAGGAAGATGGGGTCCGATTTAACAAGTGGCAGAGGAGGCTGCCTGCCTCACAAGGCATCAGATCTCCGGCGCCGGAACACCTCCTAAAAGTGGCTGAGTGAAATCTACAAGATTTGACTCCGTCACTTTTACGGCCATGCTGCGTCAAAACCATGCGCCTGCTTGAAGCAGACGTAAGGATTGACGCGGCATGTTAGGCATAGGGGCATCCCGAGCCTTGCTGGAGCTATGTCGCGCTTGCGACGCAACTCCAGCAATGCGTCACCTTTACGGCAACAGATGTGTCACACATCTGTCTATTCTTGCCCCATGGTGCGGCGCATTGTAAATGCGGCGCATCCATGGTGGAGCAAGAGGGGTCTGCCGTGATGCAAAATAACTTGTGCATCCCTGCTGATATTAAGGGATGCGCCAGTTATTGTAAATCTGCCCGAGTTTTTTTATATAGATCAAAGAGAATAGAGAAATGTTCCCAGCATATCATCTCAGTGCCCCTATTAAAATATAGGTGCTATATAATGTCTCTGATATCTGTGTTGTGCTTTTATGTTAATAATGCAATCATCATGCCTCATTCACTCTTTTACTGTTGGCAGTGGGAGCCTAAGCCCTTGCAGAACAGCCACAGCTTCGCCCTATGTCACGCCGCTCTCACGCATGCCCTGTGACAGACAAAGTGAGTCTGCAGCACATTGGCCAATCGACATGCAGCTCACCGGAAGGCACGTGGTGCTTGGCCCGCGTGCAGCAGGCCCTGCAGTTAACACTGGAGCTTGGGTAGAAGCCACGTGCTGAAGGACTGGCTGGTCACGCAGGCTTAGAGGATGTTGAGGCATGTACATGGTATTATGACATGGCTGAGCAGTTCGGCTCCTTTAAACACAGCACAACAGCTGCCAACCATGACTGGAGCCTACCTCCCCACCACAGCAGGTGGCGCTCTAAGCAATTGCATAGCTTGCTCATAGTGCAGCGCAGACCCTACTTTCTTGTTCTCTGCAGACAGACCTACTTTCCCTGCAGCCATCTTCCGTTGTGTATGACAGCCCCCTTGCACATTCATTGCCCAGCCATTATGTCAAGAATGCCACCGGCGACGGGAAATGCAGGGAACATGCCACCTGCTGCCTGGAATGCCAATTCATAACACACGGGCTGCCGCCAGATGGTAATGCCTTTCTTTCTTGACTACATTTATACCAGACATTAAAATTCACAGACAAGCACGTTCAGAAATCTTACATTGGAAACACGGCGCAGCATCCGTAGCGTAGCAACCGAGTCACCTTCCAGAGACGATTACCAGAGGCTGCTGCGTCCGCTGGCGCGCTCCTCTCATATAGATGCCGAGCGGGGGCTGCGCGCCTCGCTGGCCGCCTCCCCGGGGCACCAGAATTAAGGAGGATTTGCTCGAATCTAATGCTGCCTGTACCTGCAGCTTAAAGGGCGACGCTGGGCAGTGAATCAGGGGTGGGATTTCAGGGACTTCGGTAAGGAATGGCGTTGCATACAATAATAACGCAATGTTCTTAGCACTTGCTTTCACATACCTTTTAGATCTGTAGTAGGTTCAATGCTGGGCAATTCATGTGGCCTGGTAGAAGGCTGAATTACACATTATTTTGTCCAGAATGGGGAATAACATGCAAAGCCTGGAACACTGGGTCCAGTTCTGCCTGTCTTCCCCCTTCCAGCAGAAGCAAAGGGACCAAACCCCCAGCCAGTGTATACCGTCTAGGACAGAGGTCTTCAATCTGTGGGGCGCGACCCTCAGGGGGGCCCTGGAGCCCTGGGAAGGGGGTCGCGCATTTCCAGGCCTCACTTCTGCCTGGAATTTAAAACATGCTCTTCTTTTTGAAAACCGGGGCATCGTTAAAATGCTACAGCTGAAGTTAATTGTCTCCTGTGCTGTGAAACCAAGAGGCTGGGCTGGGCCTTAAACAATCCTTTGTGCCAGGGTGCCTGCTTACCTGAATGAAATGCAAATGTGTATTTTGAGGAAATCTACAAATGTAAATGGTGATTGGGAGTGGTTCTGGCTTTAATTGCTTTGTGATGGCAAAGATTTTTTTTTTAGTGGTAGCAAGAAGAGTTAGAAAGTGGCCTGTGAAGTGCATGCTTTTAACTGCTTAGTACCTCTGAGGTTAACTGCTTAGTACCTCTGAGGAGGCGTTAAAGGGATAGTTATGCAAAAAAATAAATACATTACTTATGGTCTGGTATTACTAAAATCTACACTTTGGAATCTCCATTATATCCTAAAACTATTTGCACAGTTTGTAGCAGTCTACCTTATAATGTGTGTAAAACAAGAATAAAATAATGACTTACACTTTCACAGTGCTTTCTGTCACAGTCTGTGACCTCGTAGTATTAAAATTCCATAAGTCCGTGTTCCCCACTGCACCAACCAAATTTTGGGGCAGATTTACAGGGAACTGACACATCTGCATAAATGCGTCAGTTTCCTTGCACCAGTGCCGAATGTCCTTGCACAACCATTGATGCGCTGTATTTACAATACAGTGCTCCATGGCACAAAGATTAACAGATGCGTCAGAAGTACTGACGCATCTGTTGGCATAAAAGTGACGCATCGCTGGAATTGCTCATAAAAGTGACGCAACTCCAGCAATGTGCCACAACAGATAGGTGAGTCTCACACACATCATCCATTACCCCTGGTCTGAGCAGGCGTAGGGATTTTGAAGCAGTGAAGGCATATAGCGACGCAGTGAAATGTTGTAAATTTCACTGCGTTAGTTCTACACAGCTTTTTGCGTGGGAACGCCTAGCCTGCATACATTATACCTGGTGCAGGTATGATGTGATGCAGGGCTTTACAATGTGACGCATCTCCCTAGATGCGTAACATTGTAAATTGCCAAATTGTTTGCGCCGCAGTTGCGTCAAAAAAAGTGATGCAATTGCGGCGCAAGAAGGCACATGAGGCTTGTAAATCTGCCCCAAAATTCTGTGTCTCTCTGGCTACAGACACAGACCTCTGCAGTGCATTAACTAATAGAGGTTTCCTAATGTACGACAGTGCATTTCCTACTGAGTAACAACTTTTTAAATGTATTTTTCATTTAAGCTAGCCAGAATTTTATATGTAGCCACCTGATGGTGAAAGACCTAAAAAACTAGCAAAATATTTGGGGGCTGATTTATGAGAGGCTTGAGCCGCCAGAGCATAATTTTTTTAAAGCTCCGGCAGCACAAGCCTCGCAATCGTATTTATGAGGTGGTGCAAAGTCACCCTGCATGGCTATGAGTGCCCACATACATATTGTGTAAGACAAAGCAGCACAAGTCGCTAACCTTGCCTTAGTCTGTCAAGTAGGAGTTCCATGGGCGTTGCGGTGGGTGTTCCCATGCAACACCCATGGTTTTTAACACTGCCCTAGATTTACCAAAACAAGTACACCTGGGGCAGTGCCAAAACCTTACTCTTCCCCACAGCAGGCGTAAAGAGGGGACATGTTTTCATGTCTCCTCTTATTTGTTCCTCTTTCCATGTGTGCTGCATTCTGCAGCTCACATAGAAAGAGGGAAACCCCTCTCGGGGCACAAAAACAATCCTGTCTACATTGGCGCTAGGCAGCAATTTGTGCGTCAACGCAGGGGGAAACGAGAGGAATGCACCATATTTCAGAAATAAGGTGCACTCCTGCCCTTTCACATTTTCGTAGGCCAGTGCAGCAAGAAGACTTGCGGCGCTACTCTAGGCCAATTGCTTATAAATGAGGCCTTTTGATTTTAGCCACACCTTTGAACACGCACCCACGCTCACTGATCTTTCATTTGATAAACACTGTTTAATAATATTTCCCCACTGTAAAAATGATTTGCTGTCGGAATTTGGGGCTTACATGGTCGTCGTTAGTTGTCAATGATGAGGAGTACCTAGTTCTAGAAATTTTTGTCAGGAGGGGGTCCTTACACCTAAAATATTTTGACAGGGGGGTCTCGGCATCAAAAAGTTTGAAGACCTCTGGTCTAGGAGCAGGTGGTAAATGGTTGAACTGTTTTTTCTTTTTCCCAGGGTGGGAAGGGGGCTTAGGAAGGGGCAGTATGAGGGCAGGTTCCTTTTCCTTCAGCTGGGCGATCTTCCTCTGCCCCCCCCCCCCCTTCTAGAGGTGGGCGAGCCACTGAAAGCTCGTGTCAGGCCCAAGCCAGATGCCTAGTGTAGTGTCCTGGGGTGTCGGGTAGCGGTTCAGTCTACCCGCGCCGCCCGGGGCACGTCAGTGCTGGCGTATGACATCACGCGCAGACACTATAAATAAAAGAGGCGTGGCTGACGACGGAGTCAGAAGCACGCGGAATACCAGAGAAGTGTCCCGTGTTTCATTTATGCGGCGGCGCCGCGTTAATTAGCGCGAGCGCCATTAGGCTCATTACACTGGCGACGAGGGCAACAAAGAGCCCATGCTGTGCTGTGAAGGTCTCCCTTGGCTGTTGACACGCCCCCAGTGTCCCGACCCTCGTGAGGCCCACGCTGCCACCACGTGCTAGGCCCCTGCACAGGAGAATATCCCCAGATCCACAAGGCTGGACAGAGGTACCTCCCCAAAATCCCAGCTGGTGCCTTTCAAGAGAGGTGGAAGGGTGAAAGCAAGCTCAAGCCCCCTGCTACACAGAGCAGTGCCTCCACGTACTGAGGCCCCATGGACCTGCACCACCTACTGGTCAGAGAGACCAGACCGACGTCCTGCAAGGAGGAGGGTGAGTGGGCACACGCCCAGGTGCCACGTGGCTCTGCAACTGAGCTCGAATCGGTGCAGCCAGATAAGCCAACGGGGAGGAAGAAGGGGAAGAAAGACAGCCAGAGGGGAGCCCCCGTGTCATTCTGACTCCTGAAGCAGTATAAAATAGTTCATCAGAGAGGCGGCAGCGCACGTGCTGTGACGAGGAGTTTTCCGCACACCCCAAAATGGCGTCAATTCCCGATATCGAGCCATTAATAGTGGACGGGTCCCAGTCATCGCTTGCCCCACGATGGAAAGACTGGACAGATCGGCTCCAAATCTACTTCGAAGGGGCGGGTACCGCCAGAGAAAGACGCAGGGCCCTGCTTCTCCACCTGGGAGGTAAAGATATCCACAGAATTTACAAAACCCTTGTGGAAGCCACGCCAAAAAAGTATGTCACACTCCTCAATGCTCTGAATGCGCACTTTGAGCCTATGGTGAGCAAAGACTACGAGAGATTCATATTCCGCCAGGCTAAGCAGGATACGGAGGAGTCACTAGATGCATTCCACGGGAGGTTGAAAGAGCTAGCCAGCACGTGTGGATTCCGCGACGAACAAGAAGAAATCAGAGGCCAAATCATTCAAAAGTGCTACTCTTACAAACTCAGGGTCGCCATACTCCAAGAAGATGGCAAGCCACTGGCAGACATCCTCAAGCTTGTGCGCTCAAAAGAACTGTCGCAGGCCAGAGCCTCCCACATGGAAGCAGCCCTTCACTGGCCTAGCAAGACGGAACAGGTCAACGTGGCAGAAAAGGCGAACTTCGTAAGGCCAAAAACGCGCCAAAAAGCGAACAACAAAGCGCTGGACAAGCGAAAAGAGTGCAGATACTGCAGAGGCCAGCCTCACCGCATGCAAGACTGCCCAGCGAAAGGAAAAAAGTGCGGCGCATGTGGGTGGATGAACCACTTCGCGGCAGTCTGCAGATCCACGAAGGCCAAGAGGGAAGCGGCACCTGTGGTGCAGGAAGATCGAGACAGCGAAGATATGGATGACGACATGGGTGATTACCCGGTTCATTACGTGTTCGCAATCGACCAACCACAAAGAAAGAAGCAACGTCTCCCGAAGTGCCGCATTAAGATCCATCAACAAGAAGTGAGAGCCACTATAGACACAGGCGCATCCATTGAGTTGATGGCGGCCAATGTATACAACCAGCTAAGTATCCGGCCTCCCCTACGTGAATCCCGCATTAGAGTGTTCGCGTACGGGCAGAAAACACCTATCCCTCTAATAGGGTGTTTCAAGACAGAACTACAACACCAAGATCTGAAAGTGCCCACCACAGTATATGTCACCAAGGAGGGCAGTGGTATGCTTTATCAGCGGGCAATCCGCGGAGGAGCTGAGGCTGATATCCTTTGCCATGGCCGTGCTAGAAGAGGAATTGGACCCAATAATGGAAGAATTCGGAGAAGTTTTCAAAGGCATCGGATGCCTGAAAGGGAAAGAAGTATCCCTCCACATCGACCCATCGGTCCAACCAGTGGCACTGAGGCACAGGCGCATAACATTCCATCTACGGAAAAAAGTAGAGGAAGAGTTGGAGGCGTTGGAGAGACAAGGCATTATTGAAAAGGTCAGCAGGCCCACCCCATAGGTGTCTCCGATAGTGGTAGCTCGCAAGCCGAAGCAGCCGGGGCCAGTCCGCATCTGTGTGGATATGCGCCTCCCGAATGCAGCGGTGAAGAGAGAACGACTTCTAACTCCCACCATAGATGACATCCTGGGGGAGTTGAACAGGGCCCGATGGTTCTCGAAGGTAGACCTCCGCTCCGGGTATCATCAAGTACCACTCCACCCGGATTCCCGCTAAAATAACCACTTTCTCCACGCACGTAGGCCTCCGGCGATACTGACGCCTAAACTTCGGAATCTCTAGTGCCGCGGAGGTATTCCAAAATACCATTCGAGAGGTGCTTAGCGGACTACCACGAGTCCTAAATGTGAGCGATGATCTGTTAATTTATGCATCTTCAGTAGAAGAACACCACCAGAGACTGAGGGGAGTTCTTCAGAGGATCAATGACTCGGGTCTAACTCTACACCTTGAAAAATGGCAGTTCTTGCAAAACAAGATCAGCTTCTTTGGATGCACTTTCTCTGACCAAGGAATAGCACCAGATCCTGATAAGGTGAAGGACGTCCAAGAAGCCCCAGCCCCCTCTAACATCTCAGAGGTGAGAAGCTTCCTGGGCATGGTGAACTTTTGTGGCCGTTTCGTACCCGATTTATCGAACATCACAAAGCCCCTTAGAGAACTGAAAAAATCCACCACCACGTGGCAATGGGGCCAGGAGCAGGAGCAGGCATTCAAAGCCACGAAAGCCGCTCTGTCAGCAGACACAACACTGTCATACTTTGATCCCTACAAGCCCACCAACATCGCTGTGGATGCTAGCCCCTACGGGCTGGGAGCCGTACTTACCCAACTTCAAGGAAACGGAGAATGGGCACCCATCGCCTATGCCAGCCGCTCCCTAACGGACACAGAGCAGAGGTATTCTCAAATAGAGCGGGAGGCAATCACAATTCACTGGGCTTGCCGGCACTTTCATGTATATGTGTACGGCCATGCCTTCACGGTATCTACAGACCACAAGCCTCTCATCCCCTGTTCCAAGGATCCGTATCAAAACCGCCACCGAGGATTGAGAAGTGGATCCTTCAACTGCAAGGATATTACTACAGGGTGGAGTACAAACCTGGATCAACAAATCCAGCCGACTACCTTTCAAGACATCCCCGAGCGGCAACCAGGGCAGAGAAAGAAGATGCGGAGGATACCGAGGAATATGTTTGGATGGTGCTGGAAAGGTCGAGACCCCTACCGATGAGCTTGAAGATGATCATAGAAGCCACCCACAATGACGAGTGTCTCCAGCTAGCGGCAGACGCCGTCAGATCGAACAACTGGCACCCCATTCAAGCCACTTTGGGCAGGAGGACACAACAAGCCAGACTAATAATCGAGTCCCTCATGAGAGTGAAAGAGGAACTGTCCGTGGACAGTTAAGGATGCCTACTACAGGGACCAAGACTAGTCATTCCAGCCAGCCTAACACAACGGGCAGTAGAACTGGTTCACAGAGGACACCAGGGGATGGTGAAGACCAAGAGCCGGTTAAGAGCCAAGGTATGGATTCATTGAATGGACACGATGGTGGAGTGGACAGTCAGGACGTGCTCCTGGTGCCAAGCTGCAGGACAGCCAGATCGGCCTCACCCTGTCATTACGGAAGACAACCCTCAGAGGCCGTGGGAGTGCGTGACCGTAGACTTCGGGCACCTTCCCGATGGACGCTACGCGTTGGTGATAATCGACGATTTCACAAAATATCCTGAAGTAGAGATCGTTGAAAATCAGACGGCTAAGGAGGTGATCACCAAATTCGAGAAGACAAAAGCTACACATGGCATCTTTGAGGTTGTCAAGACAGATAACGGCCCCCCTTTTCAAGGACAGGAATTTGCAGACTACATGAAGAGCTGGGGAATGCATCACCGAAAGGTAACCCCGCGCTGGCCCCAAGCCAATGGGGAAGTAGAGAGATTTATGCGCACGTTAAACAAAGCGATACGCATTGCACATGCAGACGGATCGCCGATAGAGAGGGCCATTTATGGTTTTCTTTGAGAATACCGGTTGACCCCGCACCTCACTGCGGAAGCAGCTCCAGGACCGGCGACCATGGGCCGAGTGATCAGCGACACCATCCTGAGTCACCCCACCTGGACCCCAGCCCGAATTGATGCAGAGAAGACACTAGCCAATCGGACTCACTCCAACGACCAAGCCAGTCGCAAGAGGAGAGCCAAAGAATCTGAAATACAAGCAAGAGACCAAGTCTACGTTAAGGGTCGATATCCCGGGAGCAAGTTCCGGCTTCCGTTCGAACACAAGCCGTGGACTGTCCTCCGCCGAACCGGCACTATGGTGACGGCTCAAAAAGGCACCAAAATTGTCACTCGCAATATCGCCTTCTTCAAAAAGGTACACCCAGGTACGCCACCTTCCCAAGGATCTGACCCCATCGGAGCGACCGACAGTCCCCACAGGAGTGATAATGGACTGGAGTCATCCGAACCGTACATCCACAAAGAAGAGCACCTGAAGGACCAAAACCATTCATTGCCACCCCTGACTCCAGAGAGGAGCCTCCCAAGCTCTCCGGCCGCGGGCCGGGAGAGTGGTCCATCTCAGGGGCCACTCCGCCGATGCCTCTGTTCCGCGGGGAGCAGTCCAGGTACAGTTTGCGGAGGAATCCTGCCCCATCCTCCCAGCTGGCGGACTTTCTGGTATGATGATCCATGGGCACTGAACGAGAGACTGGTAATAGATCCACAGTTTTCCATTTTGTTTAAATGAACGTTTTGTTTAATAAAGGTAAAAAGGAATGTAGTGTCCTGGGGCGTCGGGTAGCGGTTCAGTCTACCGTCGCCGCTCGGGGCACGTCAGCGCTGGCGTATGATGTCACGCTCAGGCACTATAAATAAAAGAGGCGTGGCTGACAAAGGGAGTCAGAAGCACGCGGAATACAAGAGAAGTGTCCCGTGTTTCATTTATGCGGCGGCGCCGCGTTAATTAGCGCGAGCGCCATTAGGCCCATTACACCTGGCACATGTGCAACTCAAGGTGCAATTGGACCCTCAAGCCCAAAATGTGCTGAGCTTTAACGTAGCTTCTGCCTGTCACCCACACTCTAGCTTAATGAGCCAATGGTTAAAGGAAAATATTTACTGTTGATGTAACACAGAAGAGGTCAATCTCATATCTGGGAAACAGTGTTCAAGTCTCGGCAACAACGCTCGACATCCTGTGATTCTGGGCAAATCACTTAATCTCCCCGTTCCTAACAAAAATGAATATGTCCTTGTATAAGCAACTTGTGCTCATGGAAAGCTTTCTGATATATGATACCTTTGGGTCAAGTTGGCGCTATAAACAACTCCAGGAAAAAAAAAAGAATGTAGGCCACAAACAGGGCGCATGTGACAACTAACCCGCCTTTTAATTCACTAATGGCATTGTTGTCATAGTGGGGGAAGTGGAGACATGATTATTTTTAAGTTTATGTTTAAAAACTGTCACTTGTAACAAATGCCTCTTAATACAGTGATATAATCTGATGTACTAAGTTTAAACAAGAAATACACTTTTGTGAATTTTGAAGATACTTTATCATTATTTGCATATGATGTTTGTTAAACAGTTTATGTGCCAAACATTTTCAGGGCTCGCCCACCTCTACTGCCCCTTGCTGAAGAATGTGGATGGACAAGAGTAGGCACAGCAGCTACCTACCTCCCTGCAGTTTTGCCAGTGTCTCCATGGCTGGCATTATCGCTTCTGGGTTTGCGGACCAGATTTTCTGGACCTGAACACACATAGTGTCTCAGTCAGAGCAACTTGGAATGGATCCATAATTGTTAGACATGTATCTGCTTCTACCACAGTGCAGGGATGTTACGTTTTCTCAACACCACATACACCAGCTGTTGTGTAGTCCTGCAAGCACCTAAGAAACTGGCTAACCTTCTGCACTAAGTACCTGCCATTTTCCTTTGATCGGGCATTCAAGGGTCTCATCATTTGAGTGGCACGACTCGTAGTTGCTCTGAGAGTTATGCCTACGGTCAACCTGTAATGAGGCCCTCTTTTTCTAAGTGTTTCTAACAGCAAGAGTTACTGTGTTGAAAGAAGGGCATTTTCAGTTCATGCCTGTGCCTTGTGGGACTCGATTTACTGTCTGGTTGAGGCAGGGGCGTAGCTTGGTCAGTAAAAATGGGGGAGGGGGTGAGCATCAGATTCCCTGACCATCAGGCTGACATATAATGTTAAAATACATTATAGGACAAGCAGGGCGCATGAGAGGGGCTTAAGAGGCAGTGGAAAGGGAAAGGAATGCTGATTAATAGGAGTACTAAAAGAGGGAAACAATATTATTTTAAAGAAACTTTTTTCAGGGCATTTAACACAGACATGAGAGTGTGAGCGTTTTTGTCTTTGTGTTTATGCAAAAATCCCAGGTGAAATCCAAGAGACACCTTACCATATCCAACTGAAAGCACATGTACCCAATGTTTAATCTGGAAATACATTTATGGGTATCGATGGTTGTAATAACCCAACCACCCCTGCCACCAAAGCTACGCCCCTGGGTTGAGGCTGATCATTATTCGTCTGATATTACAAAAGTCCTTGAAGATCTGGCTCTTTCAGAATAATGGAAGAAGTGCAAATTAACTACAAACCAATCCATTACCAAAGCACCAAGAAACCTTCGGCTACATTATCACTCAATAAAAGACATGTAATGTAATGTAACATAAGTATAAATATAACTAAAAAGAACCATAAAATTAACACAGGGAAGGCACTTGGTTCTTGTGTAGACTTAATATGTAATTTACACGATTATAAATGCAGTGTGGGATTTGATAGACATCTTACAGAGGTTGGTGACTGGTGTCAAGGCCTGAGGTGGTGGTCAACTATCTATCGATTTGTTTGAGCAGATGCAGAACTATATAGCTGTTTGTTGGAGCTGGTGGATGATTGCTTAGTTTTTTGCTTCAGGTGGGGTCTGGTTATAAGGCCCTTTGTTTGTGTCAGTGCACAAGGTTTTTTTGTTTGGTGTAGGGCAGTGTTTTCCCGAATTACGGTTAGCGAACTGATTTTGTGTGGGTCACGAAAGTCAAAGCAATACATAAAGATGACTTTATATTAAGTATTTATCTTGTCACATTTACTGTGCTTCAAAGACAGAGGCCCAATCTCAGGTTCTGACAAACTGCTGCTCATTTTTTAGCATGGGGATTGGTGTTTACAAATGCATCCCACTTTGCAGTCAGAGAAATAAAAGTGAATTATGTGAATCTTGCTGGGGTACAGGGAGTGTGGAAGGTAAGGCTGTAGGATGTAATTGTTTTGTAACATGCAAGAAAATGTAAATGAACTGTATACATTCAGCAGTTAGGAAAGCAAAAAAAGCACATGTTCAGTAATGTAATCCTGAATCTATGCAAATAGAAAATAAACTGTCTATGAATGATAGTGCTACCACACAATGCTTTAGTTACTTTAAAAAAAAAGCTTGCCTCCTATCCATTAAAGCTATGTGTGTCGCAAACGTTTGTTGCTCCAAAAGTGGGTCATGGTTCTAAAACGTTTGGAAAGCACTGGTGTAGAGATACAAATTAATTTGTTTTGAGTTGGGGGATGCTTAGAAAGACTTCTGTTTGAATTGGTGGCCATTGACCAGTTACAAGCTATTCAGTTGTATCCATTAATTAGTTACAAACTCCTATATAACATTGGGTGCCCAGTACTTGCTCTTCAGTTTGATTTTATTACCAGTTAAAATGTATTTTGTTTGTGTCACTTGAAGCTCATTTGTTTTAGACAGTGCACCAGCACAAAGTTTTTATTTTTTAATTTTTATTTATCCTCATCTGCCCGACACTCGTTCCATAGATGCAAAGAAAACACACCAACCACCTCTCTGCCAATCGGGAGCAAGGCCCTAATGATTGAGCCGCTTCGCAAACTGGGCAGAACTTATTGCGGATTGGCGGGAGATATGGTGCACCTTGTTGACACTCCTCTAGGCAACTTCATGCCTGTTAGGCCAGTAAATAAATATCGGAGTCGGGGCAGACCACTAGACTGAGCCATGGAGTAGATGGGCATAATCATCGGACCTTTGGGGGGGAAAAAAAAAAAACCCCAACGAGCCGGAGAAAAAGGTTCACTTCCAATCTATCAAGAGTTTCCAAAAGGTGAGGCTTTGGGTACTACAGGATCTCGCCAAATCTATCTTGGATGTTTCATACAGAGACGTTAGCCAGGTGGAGTGTGTGGGAGGGATTGTATCTACCCAGTGTATACAAATCAGCTGTCTTGCCAGAAGGATAGCATAGAATAAAAAAAGACCGCAGAGCCCCGATGATGTTCTGATCAAAGTAAAAAATTACTAATGATAGCGTAAGAGGAATGTTGGTCTTGAGAATTGAGTCCAGGGTGACTTTAACCTCTTTCCAAAAAGCAATTATATGGGGGGCATTCCCAAAACATGTGGGTATCTGAGGCTGCTGGAAGTTGACATTTGTTACAGCATTTCCCTTCCTGATATTTAGATAGACGTAAGGGGGAGAGGTATGCCCGATGTAAAGTGAACAAGTGGTTTCGTCTCAGCCAAGCGGGTTTGACAAGTCTATACAAAAGAGAAAAAGATTTTATACACAAATCCTCGTCCAATAACTGGATTTCACTTCCCCATAGCTCCATTGGGAGGTTGAAGTCTCTATCTATCTCCTCCAGGATGGACCAATACCAAAAAGCAACCTCCTTACCTCCTGTCTGTTTTTCAACTAAGTGCTGTTCAAGGGGGCTAGGTCTCCCAATATTAGGGTTTTTCCTAGTTAGTTCTCTGGCCCAACTGCTGATTTGGATGTACTTAAATCTTGACAAAGTTGGCCCTACTTTCTCCTTAAGCTCCTCCCACTCAATCAAGACACCTCCAAATACCAGCTCACCCCATCTTGAAATCCCTGCCTCAATTAGGGGGGCTGCCAGGCAGTCTTGCAGACACAGTGGGAGCCCAGGAGAGTCCCATATCTGAGCATAGTTGGAGAAATATGCCAGCCCCACTCTATGTTTAATTTGCACCCAGGACTTCAATATTGTTAAAAGAGTCTTAAGCCTCACCTTTTTAAAAAACTATCGATCCCCGAACTTGAATAGAAACCCATCTAACGGAAGGTTTGCCCCCACCAGCATTGCCTTAAACAATCTCCCATTTGAAGAATTATCTGGTGACTTCAAGAGCATTCTTGTGTGGGAAAGCTGGAATGCCCACGCATAATATTGCAAGTCTGGCAGAGCAAGCCCTCCTTTTTCCCTCCTCCTCCTTATTTTTTTCCAGGCCAACCTCGTAGCCTTATTGCCCCAAATAAAGGAATTAATTTCCTGCTGACATTTATGAAGTTGCTTAGAATCAAAAGCCAAAGGGATGGAATTAAAAATAAAGGTCAGTTTCGGGAGGATAGACATTTTCACTATATTGACTTTCCCAAAAATTGACAGTCGAAGACCCGCCCAGGATTTCAATAAGGCCCTACATTCTTGGAAGACCAGATCTAGGTTGGCCTTAGCCAAGGTGTCTATATCTTGCGTGACTTTAACTCCAAGGTAACGAATTGAGGGTGTCAGCACAACGCTTGGATTAGCAGTGTTCCACGTCATGAGCTCAGTCTTCTCAGCGTTAATATCGTAGCCCGATATATGTCCAAATTCTTTGGCCATTTCGACTACTATGGGAAAGGCAGTTGCTGGATCACTAGTGTAAATTACTATGTCGTCGGCGTAGAGCCCAACCCTTTTTTCCCACCCTCCATATTCAAAAGAGGAGATTCTTGGGTCATCCCTCAGAGATTGTGCAAAAGGTTCAATATAGATATTAAAAAGTAGGGGGGCTAAGGGGCAACCCTGTCGCGTTCCCCTACTAATCTGAAAGGGCTGAGTACATGTACCATTCACCAAAATACTTGCACTGGGATTAGCATACAAAAGACCTATAGCCCTAAGGAAATTAGGTCGAATTGCGAATTTCCTCATGACATCAGCTAGATATGACTAGTTTATTCTATCGAACACTTTTGTTGCGTCGAGGGTCATAATGGCCAAAGGAAGGGATAAAGTTGAGGCGATGTCCACTGCCCCAATTAAATCATAAGTGAGGTCTGAGAGCTGTCTACCTCGAATGAAACCCTTCTGGTCAGTGTGGATAATTGAACTAACTTCGCGTCCCAGCCGAGTCGCCAACACCGTCGCAAAGAGCTTATAGTCACTATTCAAAAGTGAAATTGGCCTATAAGAGCCACATTTGGCCGGATCTTTCCTGGGTTTTGGGATCAGGACGATTGTTGCCTCCCCCCATGATTTAGGTGGGGTGGCTCCCTTTACTAAGATATCCTTAAAGAGTCTAGTAAGTACTGAAACAATTTTGGGTGCCAAAACCCGAAGTAGCTCACCGGGGAGACCATCTGGGCCAGCCGCCTTACCCCGCTTCACCTTTTTGATAGCTTCACTCACCTCTATCTCCGAGATTGGTCTGTCAAGCCGGTCACTTTGTTCTGGGGTGAGAGTGGGGAGAACTATCTTCTCCAACCATCTGAGCCTAGTCAACGGGTCGTCCGAGATCTCCTCCTTATATATTTGTTGAAAAAAGTCAAGAAAAGCTTCCCCGATGTCTATGGTGGAAGTTCTTTCATTAGTCTCCCCCTCTACACTAATAAGTTTGATATGTTTTTTGGCCTGGTGAGATTTGATTTTCCAGGCTAGGACCTTGCCAGAGGATTCCCCATATTCAAAGTTTGAAAGTTTGCTTGCTGCCCATCTCTTTGTGACCCTCTCTTGGAGGATACTTTCTAGGGGAAACACCCATTACATCGATGTCAAAATGTCGCGGTGCCATCGCACCGCGACTTTTACATCGCAAGATCGATGGCTTCGCATGCATTCACAACGCATGCGACAACGGCGCGATGCCATTAACATCGCATGCGATTACAATGATACAAAGACGCTATGGTGCAGACTTTCATGAAATTAAATGAAATGTAATGCCTGCTTTGTCAGCTTTGATGCAAAAATAAATGATGCTACGGCCCGGACTTTCATAACATGTAATGCCTGCTTTGTCAGCTTTGATACCCGGACTTTGATAAAATGTAATGCCTGCTTTGTCAGCTTTGATACCCGGACTTTGATAAAATGTAATGCCTGCTTTGGTACGCAAGTACTTTGATAAAATGTAATGCCTGCTTTGGTACGCAAGTACTTTGATAAAATGTAATGCCTGCTTTGGTACGCAAGTACTTTGATAAAATGTAATGCCTGCTTTGGTACGCAAGTACTTTGATAAAATGTAATGCCTAGCACATACTCTACGGACACAAGCACGCAAGTACTTTGATAAAATATAATGCCTAGCACATACGCGACGGACGTGCTTTGACTGCTTTGATCAAATGTGATAAAAACCAACGGCGCGATGCCCGGACACAAGCACGTATGATTACATATACCAAGAGGTTGGATTATGCAAACTAAATAAATGCCACCTAATTGTGCATTGGAATAACTCGCTTGCAGCTGGAAAGGGCTGCGGGGCTGGTGGTGTGTGGGTGGTGGATGTATGGGGGGATGGATGCATGATGAGTGGGTGGATGGATGGGTGGATGAATTGATGAATGATGGATGGGTGCATGGATTGCTGGCTGGGTGGTGGATGCCTGATGGATGGGAGGCTGGGTGGTGGATGCATGATGGATGGGTGGATGGATAGATGGAGGAGTGGCTGGGTGGGTGGATGGATGGGTGGCTGTGTTGGTGGATGAATGGATGCATGATGGATTGGTGCATGGATTGCTGGCTGGGTGGTGGATGCCGGATGGATGGGAGGCTGGGTGGTGGATGCGTGATGGATGGGTGGATGGATGGATGGATGGATGAGTGGCTGGGTGGGTGGATGGGTGGCTGCATGATGGATGGGTGGATGGGAGTGTATGCAGGATGGATGGTGGATACATGATGAATGGGTGGGTGGATGGGTGTCCATTGAGTTGGATAACAACAAACATCTGTTACTCATCTCCAAGATACGTTATGTTGATGATTGGAGCAGGCAGTGTTTTTCCTGCTCCGGTGTGTATGGTGGTACTGTATGACCCTGTGCTTTGTGTGGCACTGGCCTGCTGGTAGTTGTGGGATGGGCAGCAGGTGCAGGAGGCTTTTCCTTATATAGCCAGACATGAAAAACGTCCTGTCTAGCAGAAGAGCACCGAACTGAATACAGGGTGGGCAGTGCCAGAGCAGGTCTCCTGGCAGGCGCCCCAGCCTGCAGTCCGTCTGCACCCCCAGGGTCCAGCTCTCTGCTCAGTCGGTATTGTCTTTGATGGAGTAAACGCTGAGTCAGTGCTGTTAATCCTGAGTTGGAGCAGGGACTTAGCAGGTAAAGATTCTGTCAGCTCGAAGCACTGCACAATACAAGCCCGCAGCACTACTGGAAGGACCGTGAATCCAACAGCAAAATCGGTGTTTTTTTAATTTACACAGATGAGTTCCCCTGGACCCCCGACCTGAGCCAAAGACATCTGCATATGGTCTCCCTACTCAATTATGCATCCTTTAATATTTTTTTCAGGATGCAGTGACTAAGTCCACGCATCGTGTAAAAGAAACCATAACATTTTTACTGAAGTTGTATGTGTGTCTCTGTAGCCGTGTCTGTGTATGCTCACATAATACGTTTGAAAGCCTGCAGTATTTTATCAAAGTGTGCCCATGAACATTTGCATGCCTGTGTTTGTAAATGTGTTTGCCCGTCCTTCCCACTGAACTTTATTTCATATTTGTTCAGTGGGTCGAAGGGGCAATGGGTCGCACTGTACTGATAACATGATCACTATGACGTCATCTGTTCAGCATCTGAGAAATGGGGAGTGCATGTACTCACAGAATTAAGATACCTGCAGACAAGAGCAGATACTCACTATACCACTGAGTTGCGAGCAGTCCATATTTCCAAATATAGGTGGCCCATGGCGAGCTTTGCATTTGATGTTAATAATTTTAAATTATAATGACTTTTTGGGTATTATTTTTGTGACAGGGAGAGAGGTCTTATATTTTCACATCCTAACACGTGTCAGAGTTTATAAGCATTGTCTCTCTGCTATCGAAAATATATTTTTTATACCCGTCAGAGCTGTATTTTATAAAAAGTAGAAATTCCTGTAAAAGTGAGTGACTGCCTATTGGCTTTGCCAAATCTTGTTCGCCTTTGTTTTGTTTTTTAAAAATGCGCCATTGCAGGATGGCAAACTAGCAACTTGGCCCTGGCACGTTACAGTAGAAGTAGCCAAAATGGTTTCAAAGGCGTCACGACGCACATATGCACTTGCATTGTGACACATGTGCACCTATGTCTGCACACAACGCACATGCGTGCGTGCAAGACTGGCCAACAGCCATATTTTACTTAACCATTTCAACATTTCCGCCTGCCATATCCAAAGGGTTTGCTACAGATAACAAGATAATGCGCAGGGGGGGTTAATAGTGAAGAACGTGGCTGGTATAATTTTCCGTCTGACAGGCCCTGCAGAAAAACAAAATGTGACCAGAAAATGCAGGATGGGGACTGGTGCGCGTGGGAGATAGAGAGATTAGAGCAGGACGGGTGGAGGCAGTGAAGAGAGAAACGCGTTGTTACAGCTTGCGATTTCAGGGTCTGCGATGTGATGTTCTGCCCAATAGAAAGCAACGCATTGGCGCTGCTACAGCTCTCGGTGTAACAGATGACGAGGTAATGTACCAGGCGGTGTAAAAGACGCTTGGTAAACGCACGCGATGAAAAGGTGCGCGATGTATCGTCATACATCCCTTTCTAGCTTCCCCTTTAATTCCTTCGGTTGTTTCTGATCTTCATTAGTACCAGTACCGGAACCGATACGTTGGTCAAAGAGAGCGATTTCCTGTTCTATGTTGGCGATCATTGCCCTGTACACTTTCCCTCGATGAGAGGCCCTGTTGGTGATGATACCTCGTAAATTTGCTTTATAAGCCTCCCACACAATGTCCAACCGAGCTGAATTTATGTTAATGTCCATAAAAAACTTGTTTTCTTGAATAAGGAGGTCAGTTTCCTCTTCCTCTAAAAGAATAGTACGGTCAAATGACCAAGACGTATGAGGGATTTGTGTAATCCGACAGAGCCGACAAAGCCAAGGTTGGTACCTTTGGAGCAATCTCAGAGGAAAAATATCCTGTGTGAAGAAGTGCAGAAAGTGATGAAAGTAAAAGTAAAAGTAGAAGTAAATAAACCTCGGAGAATTCTTCCCTTTATTAAAGCTTCACCTATAAATCCCATCCCCCCCCCCCAATTCCCGACCCGTGTCATTGCTTTTTTTTGTTTTTTTTTTGTTTTTTTTTCCTTTTTTAAACTTTATATCTTTTTTTTTTTTAAACACCCTCCCGTGATTTTTTTTTTTTTTTAATTTTACTTTTTTGCTTTTTGGTTATGCTCCTATTATACGATGTCAAATGGCATTATCAAATGGAATTATCAAGATTGAGTTCACTAATCCAAAACGATGATACTGTCGTTGACACGTACAAGCAGCAACTATAAAGTAGTAGGGAGAAGGATGTTATAGGGAACATAATCTCTTAATCTCTTAGTCTCTTAGTCTCTTAGTCACTGTTGGGCTCCCTGCTGATGATCGCTAATAGAGGCTAGGAGTTCATCCGCCGCCAGAGGGGAATGGATGTTATGCATTTTATTATTATACATGACCCTCAGGAAGGCGGGAAACCTCATCTGACCAGTGGCCCCCAGACCCCTGAATTTCTCCATTCTCTGGCCTAGCTCCCGCTGTCTGTTGAGGGTTGTTTTAGACAGATCGGACTTAACAACAAAGGAAAAATCTGGGGCTTTTAAAGATGTAGCTTTAAGCGCCAAGTTTAATATTTTCTCCTTGGTGGAGTAGGTTAGAAAGTTCACTAGGATCTTTCTTGGTTTTGATCTCCCCGGGTTTAGGCGAAATGGGTCTCTGTGGGCTCGCTGAATATCTCTCTCCAACTCTTCAACAGATTCCCCTAAATTCAGGGTCTCTTTAAGCAAAGAGGCAATGAATTTTTTCATTTCTCCCCCCTCCTTTCCTTCCGGGACCCTCAGGAGTCTTATATTGTTTCTCCGTGAGTAATTTTCCAAAGACTCCACTCTTTCCTTTGTTGCATTTCCGTCGCGTCTTAGAGATTGTATCTTTTCCTCAGCATATTCCAATTTAGCTTTTAATTCGCCAACGGTGCTTCTAGAGTATCTGTCCTCTCGGCAAGCAGGTCTACTCTCTTGTCAAGTGCGTCGAACGCCGCTTTGATCTCGTGCTGGTTGCGTTTAGATTCAGCAAATCCACTCTTAATTTCATGTAGGAGTATCTCCAGAGATATCCCTTCCCGAGATTTACAATCTGAGGGTATTGGCTCATCACTATTACCACGGGTTTAAAAAAGGGTCCACGTTAGTTTTGAAAGGTTCCCTTTCAAATTAGAAGGTATAGCGGCGCCTTCTTGCCAGTGTTTCTCGGTCAAGCAGTCTGCTATGAAACAATGAGTCAGAATCAATGCTCACGCTATAGTTGCTTCAGCAGTAGATGCTTTCAAAACTAACGAGGACCCTTTTTTAAACCTGTGGCCTTTGGAAGCGATCGACTTGACAGGCTTCCCCATGGGAACTTCTATCCCCTGCGGTGCAAATCAATTTACCTGTCCGGGACACCTCTTGGCTCCCAAAAGGGTGCTTCACCGAAAAACGCTAACCATTTAACCAGCTGCGGCGCTAGGCAACCAAGTCTCTGATCCGGGCGTTTATATGAATGAGGGTACTCAAGATATGAAATCCATGTCCTGAGGATGGTCTCCTACACGAAAGAATAGAGACCGAAACGTCGACTTTGGCTTTATCTACCATTGAATGCTTAATTAATTTTGTAATAGGTAGAAAAGCTTGAGCAATTGATGTAGTAAGGGCGGTGTAGATTAATGTATTTACTCTTCTGTGTTATTGCTGTATATCATGTACCCACCAACATTTTAATTTGATTTGAAAAAAGATTAAATATATACTTTTTTTCTATATACACCCGTCTTCCAATCCCTTTTTGCTCTCTCCTTTCACTGATCACTAATAAGTGACAGCTTTGAATGCGTATAATTTCTGTTGTTGCATAGCCAGCATTAGTGGGTTCAAATCAGGAAGCCCACATGATTTCATTCTCTAAGTGACTTTAAAATTCTTTTGTTTACTAAAATCCCTTGAAGGTACCTTCACCCTATCATCCATACTGGTAGGCATTTATTAGGAGTGCTTGGTCTGGAGAAGCACAAACTCAAGATTCAAAAGATAACACTGTGGTTAGGGTTGGCTTTACTAATATTGATCTATTTCTAGCCAAACAAACAGTTTCTAGCAACATTAGAATCAGGAAATACTGGGTAAAAACATAACTTTCTAACTTGTATCATGCAGTTTGCTTGCAGCTTTTTTATGGCAGTTCATAACTCACTGTGCTATATTACGATTGTAATTTATGAACAACAAGCAACAAAAGGATCTTTATGACAAAAGCAGTAACCCACTGAGCTATGCAAATAAAATACAGCTCTGTGATTGGTTTGGTACATGTTCTTTGCAGCAGACATGCGAACCCTCTGTGCTACTTTAGATGAGTCAAAACTGTCGCTACACAAAACTCTGATCCCTCCCCAGCAGGAACATTAATCAACAGAGTTATCTTGACATTTTTGTTTTTGCCTGAAATCTTCAGGATATGAAAGGAACTCTGCAGCAGGTGTTTTAAAACCCATAACAATTTGCAAAACACAGTACCCCCAAGTTCAGTGAAAAACCGCCCCCCAAGAACAAAACTAGCCACCACCCTTCCTGCCTCCAGAGAGAATGCCTGGTGCCCAGTATGGCCAGTCCAGCCTCACCTCCTCCCCTTTGCCGGTAACAGAGAGAGCCCTTCCACTCATACTGCAGAGAACACAAGCCGGTACAAGCCAACTCAGCAGCTCCCTTTCTTCAAGAATCAATAATGCGGGGCTCCTCAGCTTTTGTGTGCTGGGCATGGGTTTGTTTTCTTTTTGTCTTGCTTTAGTGAGTTCAGGGTTGTTAATTGAGTTGACAACATAGCTCAGAATACCTGTTCACCCACGGAGCCTCCATCCACAGAGTCAATGCTTCTAAGAGGCCCCGCTTGCCTGTCCCTGGAGTCCCAATGCCCTTGTCACGGACATGGGCTCTCGTTCAGCGGGTCTCAGGTCTGGGGAGATGGTTGGCAAGCCCCTCTCGCCTCTGGATGATACAGAGATACAGAGTACTGCTCTCAGTCCTACTTTGGAGTAGGAACATTTCCATCACTCATTGCTCCAGTGTCAGGCCAGATTGAGGGGTCACTCATGCCTTCACTCGTAGCCATCATCACCAGCTCTTCCACTCGCACAGGCCTAGTGCCCGGTGTGGAGAAAACCCGCCTTTGATGCAGGGTGCTCTCCAGCCACCATGTGCTTGTCTGGTTGGACCACGACGCGTGCAAGGGAAGGTGGCATGTGTGCCTGATTCCTGAGCTGGGGCTCTACCTGAATATGGGACACAGGCCTTCTGAGGGCATTCCAAGGCTGTCATGGGGGTGGTAGCCCCTGGGTACCCAGGTGCACCCAGCACAAGGCACTGCAGGTGCCCCGTGGGATCTCAAGAAGCCTGTGTATCCTCGGTGGTGAGATGGTGCCCTTGTACTTCTGCGCAGACAATGAGTAGAGCAGCGTCATCCTACCTTAGTTTTTGTAGCAGCGAATCCACCACTACAGAAAGCAAAAGAACCCCATCCTCGATGTAAAAACAAATGGACATGACAAACACTGTTAAATGTTCCACCATAAAAAAATATTGAAAAGGGGAAGCTATGTGGAAAGAGTAGATGCAAAGCAGTGAAATGATGAGACTCATCAGAATGACGGAAGCAGTGAGGCACTTGCCACGCTCCATTCTTGAGAACAAATATATGTCCGTCCGGTATGTTGGGCACAGATCTGGATATAAACAGGCATGCCACCGTTCACGTCACAGGCTGCAGTCCCAGGTCTCAGTAGTGCCAGTTAAGTCTTTAACAGAGATAGGGCTTGTTCCTGAAGAGCTTTAAAGACTAGTCAAGGAGAACGTGTGGCGCACAACTACATTTTAAGCCCTGTTGGCTCTGTCATTGGAAAATCTTCCTCCGATGGCCCAAGGCAGTAGGGCCCATCAGATGAAGGACATTACCCCAGGAGCGGCCCGTGTAGGTAGCAGTAGTGGGCCGGATGGGGGGCATAGGAGATTCGACAGACGACGACGCGGGAAAATGGAATATTTAATTTTCCCTCCTCATCGTCTGTAGAATCCCCCCACCAGGCCCACTGCTCTTACCTGTATGGGCCGCTCCTGCATTACCAAGCCCTCTCTATTCAGTGTAAAGGATGTAAAGCCTTTTTTCCTGTATGTTGCAGCCAGGAAACACCTATCAGTGAGGGGCGAAAAAATAAATACTGACCCCAGCCGGTTGGATCTTAAGTGTGTCCTCTGTAATGCCACTGAATGGCTTTTTGATTCCACAGATTGATTTCATCTTGCTGTCAGGATTGTGCTTAGAGATGTCACTTCCATTGGGGCAGCAGGTGCAGCAGCACCGAGGCCCAGAGGCCTGAAGGGCTCACTGAATCCTGATTACTGTTGCATTTTTATAACTCAAAACAGCAGCCAGGGTGCCCATTGCTTTCATGCACTAGGGCCTTTGACACACTGGTTACAATACTGTTTGTGCCGGTGACAAACAAGAAAGTTACCAGAACAACTTCCTGGCTGCCTACAGTGTCATATCTCACGTGGCTTTCCCTTCGAAGTGAACGTACTCACAGGCAATGCTCATCTGTAGGGCCTTAACCATTATGCCCTTCTCATATGTAATTTGCAATTTGCCTAGGGAGGCCTTTATAAACTCATGAGAATACGGGGATTAAATCTCATACCACATCAATTCAGTAGCGGACGGTATCTTTGCAAAGTAATGGGTGGAGGGAGCAGGGGACCGGGGATGACAGACAACCAAACCAAAAAAACAAAAAATAATAACTTACCTGCTCCTCAGACCTTCCTCTCTGGCTCCGTGCACTGCAGGCACAGGCTCCCAGAATCCCCTACGGCCAATCGCGACACTCTGACACTGCTCTCATGCTGAGAGCATCATCAGGATTGCCAGAGCGTTCTGATTTTGCACTCTCAGATAGACTGAGATCCTGTGCCTGCTCTCTCCACCCGGCAATGCAGCTCGGGTTGGAGACAGCTTCAGTGCGCATGACGGTTTGGATTGGCTGACTAAAACCATAAGGCTCGTTGAGCATACAAAAATGAAGATATTGTAACAATATACAACATGTAAAATATGACCCATTGCTCATAAACAGCTATTTGATAGCAATCCACATATATGTTTCTGGAGGGTCCTCAGTGCTGATCAGAAGCATTTAACACCTTGGCTGCTAGGTGTTTTCCCCCCCTGTGCTGGAAACTGCACTTAGGCTGCATTCATGACGAGCTCAGCTCGTCATCAGCACAGCTCAACTGTGCATCATGACGAGCTGAGCTCGTCATCAGCATCGAAAGGGTTAATGAAGAAAGCAAATTTTTTTTTTTTGAAAGACCTTTATTGAAAGCAAAGCCATTGTCATCACCAACTCTCTTACAGTTTCACATTGCACTGGTGTACACAACACAGGGACCTTGTGGTCAATAACCAAGTAATACTCTACACAGCCAGAGTGCCGGCATCCCGGAGGCCCGGCGGCGTGATGTAGTGACGTAAGTCCAGTGTAAGCAAGAGAGATACCCCTCCGTAAGCAGCAAGTAGAACAGTGTGACAACTGGCCATCCCAGAATGTAATCGCGGCAGTAAGGTCTTATGTCGAAATAAGGTCAAGGGAAACTACCCCAACTACCATCCCAACTCCCCCCCTCTCCTGAGTGTGATTGTGGAACTACTACCAACTTCTATTCGTGAGCTAATCATGAGTGCCTACCGTGTGCCCCGTGCCATCCCCCGCCAGTGTAGCTGTCCTCTCCAGTTTCCTCCCCCACCCGCCTCCATGTGTCATGAACTGCAATGCATCCCCCCCGCCCCCACTCCCACCCCATCTCCCGCCCCTCGGGGAGAGAGCCTCTTATATCCAAACCACTATTCCAACACCTGGTCTTGGAGATCAACCACCTCGGAGGTGTCCGAGCCGCCGTCCTCCCCCTTTTGCAGGTGTTCCTTGTAGAGGTCCCAGAAGTTTTTCGGCCTACTCCTGGGCGGTAGCAATTCGCTGTACAGTTCTGTTTGAGTGCAGCAGTATTGTAGATCCCTTAGCCATCTTGCTTTGGCAGGGAGGGGCCCACGCATCCAACAGGCTGTGACCACTCTTCTGGCTAACAGCAGTGCCATATCGACCAGCCGACGCAGGGAAGGGGCTAGCGGCTTAGAGTAACCAAGGAGCGCAAGTGCCGGAGTACGCGGCAGTGACTCCCCCAAAATCTTGTCAAGTTCCGTAAACACCTCCCCCCAAAAAGCTTGTACTCCGGGGCAGAGCCACGCCATATGTAAGAAATCAGCTACCAGTGTTCGGCAGCGCTCACACTCCGCAGAGGGGCGGAGGCCATATCGATGTAACCGTTCGGAGGTGTAGTACACCCGCTGAAGGAATTTGAAATGCACCAGCCTGTGCCTGCCATTCAGGGAGATCTTGCGCGTGCTGGAACAGCAATATCGCCACATGACGTCATCTATGGGGGTTTGCAGATCGTCCTGCCAAGCCGCTCTAGCTTTAGAGGGTTGGAAGCGCTGATGCGTCACCCCCAACCTGTTGACTTGCGAAATTAGTTTGGCTGGTGTTTTGGATTTAATGATATGAGTCAGTTCAGGGAGCTCCTCAGGCTCCGCCATGGAAGAGCCCAAAACCTCCCGAAACGCTGAGCGGAGCCTGTGAAATTGGAATTTCTGCAGCAAGGAAGGGCCCGGCGCTGTGGGAGGGAGCTGATCCCAGGTCTTCAGAGTACCCTCGGAGAACAAATCCTCCATTTTCACTATGCCGAGAGCACGTAAGGCTTCGACCACACCCTTCTCGCCCAGGGGGTCTAGCCAGAGAGCCCATTCCACGGGCATCAGTGGGGAGTACAGTAGAGCACAGCCGCGAGCTCGCGCCAGGGCGTGCCATGCGTGGTTGGTCGCCTTAAGGGAGTCCATCCGTCCGATTGAGCGATCTGCCGGGAGGCAGATCGTGGCAGGCAGGGGGAGCGGGTCTGCAAACAGCCTCTCCAGAATGAGATGCGGCGTGCGTGCATCACCGTGGACCCATGAGTGTAGATGGGCAGCTTGCGCAACTCGATAGTAGCGCTCCAGATCCGGAGCCCCCAAACCCCCCATCTCGCAGGGGAGAGTCAGCGTCGCCCATCGTACTCGTGGTTGCTTGTCGCCCCAGGCCAGTCGGATCAAGACCTGTGTGAGCTGTCTAAAAAACGTCTTCGACAGAACCACAGGAATGTTAAGGAAAAGGAACAGGAATCGGGGTATCACTATCATTTTCATGATAGCGATTCTGCCCAAGAGGGATAGCGGGAATCTAATCCAGGCGTCAACATCGTCTACCAATTTATTGAATGCTACTCTGTAGTTATCCCGAACCAGGATCTCGGGATCAGTGTGCAGGCGGATGCCCAAGTACCTGACCGAGTCGGTGGACCACTGCAGTGGGTACTCCATGTCAAAGGGTTGTGTCACCGGGGTGAGAGGGAAAGCGATGGACTTGTCCCAATTCACCCGCAGACCCGAGAGTGATCCAAAGCGGACCACCTCCCTAAGTACCGCGGACAGATTCGACTCCGGGTTCCGGACGTACAGCAAAGTGTCATCAGCGTACGTCGAGATCCCTATTTTCTAGGTGGGAAAGCTTATACCCTCCAGACTGTGGTACTCCCGTATAGCACAAGCAAGGGGTTCCGCCACCAGCGCATAGAGCAACGGCGACAGAGGACAGCCCTGTCGAGTTCCCCGGCCAATGTAAATCGGCTCCGACACTCTATCTCCCAATCGCAGTCTGGCCGATGGGCGATGGTACAGTGCCCCAATTCTCTGCAGAAACGGTTCGCCCAAGCCCAATTTCCGTAGTACTCTGATCATGAAAGGCCACTCGACCGAGTCGAACGCCTTTTCCATGTCTAGGAATATTGCCAGCGCTCGATTCTCCTGCTTGACATGTTGCATCGTGCCCAGCACCGTGCGTATGTTGTAGGTTAAATTTCTACTTGGGACGAAACCAGACTGTTCCGGAGCGACCAGCTCTGGCACTAATAGAGCCAGTCAGTTGGCAAGGACTTTGGCATAAAGCTTTGCGTCCACGTTCAGCAGACTAAGTGGCCTGTACGAACTACAAAGATCCAGAGATTTCCCTGGCTTTGGTATAGTGACCAGCAACGCTTCCCGCATGGTGGGTGGCATCTCACCATCCTCGCAGATAGTGTCAAAGAGGGCTACCAAGTGCGGGATCAAAATGTCTTTGAATGGTTTATAGAAGCCTACCGTAAGTCCGTCGGAACCCGGAGCACTACCCGATTTCATGCTCGCTAGGGCCTCCAGGATTTCGTCCTCATGGAAGGGGGCCATCAAAAACTCCCTATCCGAGTTCTTGAGGTATGGCATGGCAATGTGGTCCAAATAATCGTCCATTTCGCTCTCCACGCCCTGTGTCTTGGACTGGTAAAGTTCAGTATAATAGCATCTAAAGGTCCCTAGTATCTGTTCCTCCTCCACGACCGTATCATCCTCTGGGGTCTTCAGTTCTTCAACAACCAGAGGCCTCCGAGAGCCCCTAACCATGCGATCCAACAATGCGCCTGGCCTATCCCCCTCACCATACACTCGGGCCGTGGCGTATTTGCCCATATAGAGAACTTCTCTGTCCGCCAGTGTTTGATACTCCAACAGCAACTGGGCGAGTGCCGGGCCATCGTCAGTGCTAGGAGCTAATAATTGTCGGTTCTCTAGTTCAGCTAGCTTAGTTTCTAAAGCGGTAAGTTCCCGCCTAATGGAGCGTAGCACACTGGAGTGCTTAGACATGGCCATTCCTCTAATGAACACCTTGAAGGCCTCCCAGACCATAAAAAAGTCTTCAACCGAGTCTAGATTAGTTGCGAAATATTGTTCTATGTCGTCCGCCAGTTCCCCTCGAAAGGCATCATCCAACAGAGCGAAGGGAGGGAACCTCCAGGTGAAGGCCGGTATCCCCTTCCTGGCAATGGAAAGGTGCATCAGAATGGGGGAGTGATCTGAGAGAGTGCGCGGGAGAACCTCGCACGCGCTAATACCACTAAGGACCGGAGGAGACGCTAACCAATAATCTATCCTAGTGTGCACGTTGTGATAAGCCGAGTAGTGCGTAAAGCCGCCCTTCGTGGGGTGTTTGTCCCTCCAGACATCTACTAGGTCTAATTTGGTCAACTCGGCTCTCATATAGGCGGCAGAGGCCACCGGTCGTCGAGTTGGGCCCACGGAGCGGTCCCTGGCGGGGTCAAACACAAAATTAAATTCCCCCCCCACAACATCCCAGGCTGAGCATGAGACCTACAGTGGGCAGACAGGGCCGCGTAGAATTCGGGGTGATCATAATTGGGGCCATAGACATTAACTATCAGCAGGTCAAGTCCCTTACCCACACACCTAGCTAGGACATATCTACCCTCCGTGTCCGCATGTACCGGGATCAATTTCAATTGTGAAGAGGGGTTGGCCCATGTTAACACCCCCAGGGCATGTGTCGTGAAGCCAGCTGCCACTATAATCCCCGCCAACCCTCTGGACTGTAACATCCTACTGTTGATAGGCAAGTGGGTTTCCTGCAACAGGGCCAAATCTACATGGTGTCTGTGGAGGTAGCCGAGGACCTTCCTCAACTTTCAGTAGTCGTTCAGGCCTCGCACATTCCAGGTCATCAGTTTCAGCGTGTGTGGGGCACGTGTGGGAACATTCATTGCAGCATTAGACATTGCAAGGGCCTATGAACCATGTTAGCACCGGGGATGGAGAGAACATAACACAGCAGTAAACTTTTCCCCATTGTAGCCAGCCGGCATTTCCATACAGTTACAGTTCCACAAATCAGTCCACTCACCTCAAGCACAATTCCCTCAAACACCCCAAGGCAAAAACCCCCAACAGCCCAGTCCCCAGACCCCCCCCCGCTTCCCCGCCCACCCACAGCCGACCACCCCCAACCAGGTCAGACAGGCCCCAAAAACTACCCCCATCAACCCAAAAATAGCAGACTGTTAGTCGGTACGAAACTCAACTCCCTGGGGAGTCGCACAACCAAAGGCACCGGGGCGAAGCGCGCCTGAATAGTACAACACCACCAACTGTCCCAGAGTTTTTGTTCAGTTCGGTACTCCATCCCAGCCCCGCTTGTATTCCAGTGTCCATAGTACAGTACGTCAAAAAGTCCCCCAACCCCACCAACCCCCCGACAATGTTATATTGACCAAATCTCACTCCTCAGCAGTGCTAAGCGACCTCTCCACCAGCAACCTATAAAGCACGAGACTGTGCAGTGCGTTCGCTGCCCCTCCAAACAGTATAGGCAGCCCCCATGTATTCCAGACTTACCGCCCCCAGGGGGGTGGCGCAGCTCTACCATTTTGAGGGATCGAGTCCTACCCTCGGTAGGGAGAGCTAAATGTTCCGGCAGAGCCCCTTTAGTCCTGCTCTTCCAGGTTCGAAGCTGAACCTGCGTAGTCTTCCTGGTTCTGTCGAGCCTCCTTACGCTCCCGTGTCCATACCTTCAGGGATTTTTGCAGTTCTTTGGGATCCGTGTAGAAATATGATCGCCCTCCTGTATTAATGCGAAGCTTGGCAGGGTACAGCATCGCGTAGTCGAGGCCCAGCGTGCGCAGTTGCTTTTTATACGGCGCGAATTGTCGTCGCTCCTCCTGCACCTTGGCCGTAAAGTCCGGGTAGAGGGAGATGTCCATGCCCTCATGTTGGAGCTTACCCTTGTCCCTCGCCAAGCGCAAAGCAATGTCCCTGTCTCGGTAATTGAGGAGCTTCGCGATGATGGGACGAGGAGGCGCGCCCGGCTGCGGTTGTGGGCCCAACGTACGATGTGCGCGTTCCACGATGAACATGGGGGAGAAAGCCTCCTCCCCAAGTAGTAGTTTCAGCAATTTCTCGACATAGAGCTCCATCTTCCCAGTTTGAGTCGTTTCCGCCACTCCCGTTATACGGATGTTGGACCTACGGGAGCGCGCCTCCAAATCCTCCGTCTTATCACGGATGACCTGCAAAAGTCTACCGAATTGCTTCCTGTCCTTGTCCCATTCGGTCTGCGCCTCCTCAGCTTCCGTGAGTCGACGTTCCGCCATATCCAGGCGCTCCGCATGTTTGTCTACTCGCTCCGCCATGCGGTCCATGCGGTACGACAGAGTGTCTATTTTGGAGCCCACTGACGCGATACTGTCCTGAATGCCCTTTTCCATGGCGGCCAACATGTCCCGGAGCTCTGTAGTCGCTGGGGCGGTCGCAGTGGCCCCCTTCGGGGAGGCCTCTGGGGCCGTTGCATCGGGTCTCTTCAGTCGACGCTGGTCAAAGGAGAGCTTTGCCTGGGTGGCGTCGTTTTTCCCCATGGTCTTCTCCTGCCGCAGGGGAACACAAAGCCAATAGGCACCTCGCTGCCTCCAGTCGGCAAGGGCAGCGTGGAAGACACACTAGCCGGCGATCCACTGCCACTAGATACTGGGTCTGTGCCGGGAGCACGATGCAGCCAAGATGGCGTCCGTTATGGAAGTCCAACAGTCTCCGATCGCTCTGGCGATACCCTCACTCGACACTGGGCAATATTAGAACAAAAGTCTCAGCACCGGGTACAACCGTACAGGTGTAGCGTAGGGGCGCGGGGACAACAGGACACCCCAGGGTAGACCTGCCCCTGCGATCGCTCCGAAGTGGCGACTGCTCCGCCTCGTAGTTCAAGTAAACAGTGACCGCTCCGCTGGGGACCCACGACGTGGGAGGGCAAATTGTTCCAATATGGGGTGGCAGCAAATAAGAGGGGGACGCTCCGGATAAGGAAAAGCCAAGTGTAAGTCCGGTCGGAGACCACACCGTCCCCGTCAGATTCAGAGGCTGCACGTCAGGTGACGTCGCACGGCCTTCTCACCAGGATAGTCCGTGGCGTCAGGCCCAGGCCACTGCCGCCAGGTCGCCGTGGAACCTCGCTTCAGTCCACTCGGTAGGGCACGCCGGCCAGGGTCTGTAAGTCACCCAGCAGAACCTCGGGGTGCCGGAGGGAGCAGGAGAGCCAGTTAAGACAGATTGGACACGTCTAAGGATAATTTAACAGCATTTTTCCGGGCTAAGGCGAGGAGCCGAAAGCTCACGCGTCCGCCATAGACGCTGGCTAGCTCCGCCCCCCCTCAATGAAGAAAGCAAATTAATAACTGATTAAGATGCCGCTTCAGGTCCAATTTACAATATTATTTTACAGAGAATGATGCTTAGTGTCCAACATTTAATAGTGAGGGGAAAAGCTATTGTATAGCATGCTTTCCTTTGTCCTGTTTTGGCTTGCAGGTTCCAATTGACAAGGGATGAGTAAGGGCCAGTCTTTCTCACTGGTCCCCATGGGTCAAGGGATGAGCAGGAGTCAGTCTTTCACGCTGATCCCCAGGAGTCAAGGGATGAGTAAGGGTCACTCTTTGTCTCAGGTCCCCATGGGACAAGTGATGAGTAAGGGTCAGTCTTTGTTGCAGGTCCCCATGGGTCAAGGGATGAGCAGGAGTCAGTCTTTCTCACTGGTCCCAATGGGACAAGTGATGAGTAGGGGTCACTCTTTGTCGCAGGTCCCCATGGGACAAGTGGTGAGTAAGGGTCAGTCTTTGTCGCAGGTTCCAATTGACAAGGGGTGAGCAGGAGTCAGTCTTTTTCACTGGTCCCCATGGGACAAGGGATGAGTAAGGGTCTGTCTTTGTTGCTGGTCCCCATGGGTCAAGGGGTGAGTAAGAGTCAATCTTTGTTGCTGGTCCCCATGGGACAAGGGGTGAGTATGGGTCACTCTTTGTCGCAGGTCCCCCGTAAGATCTCATTCGAGCAACAGACCAAACAGTTGACATGGACCTGCTTTGGCATCCTGAGGGTCCTGAGAAACACTTTGGATATACTCCCTCTAACTGCCAGGAAAACCATGGTCCACGCCTTAATTGCGTCCAGATTGGATTACGGTAATGTATTGTATCTGGGGGCCAGTGCAAAATGTTTTCAAAGGCTGCAGCGGGTGCAGAATGCGGCGGCTCTCCTGATTCTGTTGCTGCCCAGGAGGGCCTCTTCTAAGAGGGCACTCCAATCCCTGCACTGGTTACCCATTAGGGAGCGAGTGACATTCAAAGCTCTCTGTGTAGGACACCGCATTTTACAAGGGAAAGGACCTACCTATCTCCATAATCTGTGAAGCCCTTACCGTCCAACCTGTCAGTTGAGATCATACGGGACGGGACGAGTATCTGTTCCTAAGTTCAGCAGAGTGAGAATGTGCGGTCACACCTTTAGAGTCATAGCTGCCCAACAATGGAATAAACTCCCACAGAAGCTTCGTTTGGAAACATCAAAGCCGGCATTTCGCAAACAGCTAAAGACCCTCCTGTTCCCAAAAGACTAGGACTAAGGTGACACCGGACTAGCTGACAAAGATCTTGGCGGAACAAGTTAATTGGGGCCAGTTATAGTGCGGGGACACACTAGTTAGTGTAACCAGGCGCTCTATAAATTTAATAATAATAATAATAATATTAATGGGACAAGGGATGAGTAAGGGTCAGTCTTTGTCGCAGGTTCCAATTGACAAGGGGTGAGTAGGAGTCAGTCTTTCTCACTGGTCCCCATGGGACAAGGGGTGAGTAAGGGTCAGTCTTTCTCACTGGTACCCATGGGACAAGGGGTGAGTAAGGGTCAGTCTTTCCCACTGGTCCACATGAGACAATGGGTGAGTAAGGGTCAGTCTTTCTCACTGGTCCACATGAGACAATGGGTGAGTAAGGGTCAGTCTTTCTCACTGGTCCCCATGGGTCAAGGGGTGAGTAGGAGTCAGTCTTTCTCACTGGTCCCCATGGGACTAGGGGTGAGTAAGGGTCAGTCTTTCTCACTGGTACCAATGGGACAAGGGGTTAGTAAGGGTCAGTCTTTCCCACTGGTCCACATGAGACAATGGGTGAGTAAGGGTCAGTCTTTCTCACTGGTCCACATGAGACAATGGGTGAGTAAGGGTCAGTCTTTCTCACTGGTCCCCATGGGACAAGGGGTGAGTAAGGGTCATTCTTTGTCGCAGGTCCCCATGGGTCAAGGGGTGAGTAGGAGTCAGTCTTTCTCACTGGTCCCCATGGGACAAGGGGTGAGTAATGGTCAGTCTTTGTTGCAGGTGCCCATGGTACAAGGGATGAGTAATGTCAGTCTTTGTTGCAGGTCCCCATGGGACAAGGGGTGAGTAAGGGTCAGTCTTTCTCACTGGTCCCCATGGGACAAGGGGTGAGTAAGGGTCAGTCTTTCTCACTGGTACCCATGGGACAAGGGGTGAGTAAGGGTCAGTCTTTCCCACTGGTCCACATGAGACAATGGGTGAGTAAGGGTCAGTCTTTCTCACTGGTCCACATGAGACAATGGGTGAGTAAGGGTCAGTCTTTCTCACTGGTCCCCATGGGTCAAGGGGTGAGTAGGAGTCAGTCTTTCTCACTGGTCCCCATGGGACAAGGGGTGAGTAAGGGTCAGTCTTTCTCACTGGTACCCATGGGACAAGGGGTGAGTAAGGGTCAGTCTTTCCCACTGGTCCACATGAGACAATGGGTGAGTAAGGGTCAGTCTTTCTCACTGGTCCACATGAGACAATGGGTGAGTAAGGGTCAGTCTTTCTCACTGGTCCCCATGGGACAAGGGGTGAGTAAGGGTCATTCTTTGTCACAGGTCCCCATGGGTCAAGGGGTGAGTAGGAGTCAGTCTTTCTCACTGGTCCCCATGGGACAAGGGGTGAGTAAGGGTCAGTCTTTGTTGCAGGTGCCCATGGTACAAGGGATGAGTAAGGTCAGTCTTTGTTGCAGGTCCCCATGGGACAAGGGGTGAGTGAGGGTCAGTCTTATTTGCTGGTGCCCATGGTACAAGGGATGAGTAAGGTCAGTCTTTGTTGCAGGTCCCCATGGGACAAGGGGTGAGTAAGGGTCAGTCTTTGTTACAGGTCCCCATGGGACAAGGGATGAGTGAGGGTCAGTCTTTGTTGCAGGTCCCCATGGGACAAGGGATGAGTGAGGGTCAGTCTCTGTCGCAGGTCTCCAGGGGTCAAGGGGTGAGTAAGGGTCTGTCTTTCTTGCTGGTCCACAAGGGAGGAGTAAGGGTCAGTCTTTGTCGCAGGTCCCCATGGGTCAAGGAGTGAGTAAGGGTGAGTCTTTGTTGCAGGTCCCCATGGTACAAGGGGTGATTAAGGGTCAGTCTTTCTCACTGGTCCCCATGGGACAAGGGATGAGTAAGGGTCAGTCTTTGTTGCTGGTCACCCTGGGACAAGGGATGAGTAAGGGTCAGTCTTTGTCGCAGGTCCCCATGGGACAAGGGTTTTTCACCATGTGTCCCAGCAGATTTCTGCAATTTTGACTGATGTCCCAGTTTTTAGAGGGAGTCGACTAAAAACAGTGAGAGACACTTTTTTAGGTGTTGTAAAGCTGTGCAAGTGAGCAGCTGTCATAAGTAAGCAATTTAATTAATATGTATGATGTTAGTTGTAGAAATTCCATTTGATTTATTTTCTTAATGCATCTTCTGTGATCCTATGTTGAGAGCTGTCATTCTGCGTCATTCGGTGGATGAAAAATTGTAGTCCTTTTATTTGTTCTAAAATGTCCCCGTTTTTGGTTCTCAAGATCTGGTCACCCTGCCTTTGTTGCACTTGTTGCTTTATATTTTTCCTTCCACGTCACGGAGCAGGAGGGCAACTCCCATTGTGCTCGAAGGGCTTCAGCCCCCCCACCTCCGCCCCCTCTCCACACCGTCGTGTATGTCAGCCTGGGCTGAGACACCTGCCCGGTACACATAGACAGTTTTTGAGCTGTTGTGGTCTGGCGTCCATCTTACTGCAGCCACACTTGACAGGTCTTTAAAAGACCATTTACGTGTTAACAAGGCTTTCTTGTTCTTTCACCCCTTCTTAGAGCCCCTGCATCTTCACTCTGCGATTACTGGAAGAATTACCCCCTCCCCCCTCTCCTCTCCCCCTATCACAGAGAGAGGGCCGCTGTGTGGACCTCTCATCTGCACCGCTGGCCACGCAACGCAACCGAAACTCACCATCGCGTTATGCTTTAGCCACAGGTATTGCTTCGAGGCGACCATCTCGAAGCCCTCAAGGACTCATATCAGAATTGAAAAGTTTGAATATAGACAAATTATGTTGCAATCAATATTTATTTGTGCTGTTTAAATAAATACAAAAAAACTATTGCTTTTAGACAAACAATGTAGAGAAATTATCGACACTTTACGCATTTCTATAGAGGTAAATTTCACTTTAAGTGCACAACATCTGGACCTCTGTTTCCATGACAGAACACACATCGACAAATCCCACGTGTTTGCCTTTTTATAAGTGACTGTGCTTTCTTATTCATTGTTATGCTTGTGTACATGGTGGTTTTGTGGAGTGGTGACTGCAAGAATATGTCAATAGGTGGATGATTGGATGGAATGGTCACTGCATGGATGGATGAACGAAGGGGTGACTGCATGGATGAGTGAATAAGTAAATGTATAGATAGATGGCTTTTTGAATGGGTTGATAAAATGATAATTGAGTGGATGAATGGGTGAGTGAGCAGATGAGTGAGTGCAAACATGGAATGAATTAACTGGATGAATGAATGAGTCTCTAATGCCACCAGGTTGTTTCTGTATGAGGGAGTGATCATTCTCAGTCTTTCTTAAGTTGTTCAAATGTTATTTGACACCTGTCCCTCATCAGTCTTTTAATAAAAAAACTAAAATATCTTCAAAGGCTTTGCAGCTTGGTTTTCAGGTGTCATTCCCTTTGTCTTGATCAATGAGACAAAGTCCCTTCCACTAACGGTGCAGTCACCTGTGTCCTCAAGCTGGTCCAGACTCCAGCGCCCCAAATTAGCCACTGTTCCGGAAATGTGCTCACATTTTGCTGCAAACATCTCTCTAGCAAAATGGGAGCGAGAAAGCGGGAGGGAGGTGGAGGGGAGGGGGCAGAGGTAGGTTGCAGAGCCGATGCTGATCAGGGTTTACACAGCACAAAGTTGGCAGCTTTAGCATCCAATGTTGGCTTTAATATTTCAACCAAAGCAACAACGTGGAAAAGGGGTTTAGTGGTAAACAAGGTTACTGAAAAGCAGTTTTTCGAAGTTCAGTGGAGACCTGGTTATAGATTCGGATGCCAGATAAGCCAGGGCCAACCAGAGAACACGTGATTGTGAGGCAGCTTAGTAGGTCGGTGCACCAAATTCAGAGGCCTGCGCTGTGTGCACAGAACTTGCAGAGGGCAGGTACAGCAAATCCGGGAAACATGGATTCGTTTCCTTCATTGCTAGTTCAATCACATGTTCTCTGGGTACAGCAGCACCGGTCACTAAAACCGAAAGACAACTTGATAGCACAAGCAGTCAACACACATGGTGAACATTGCTGACACGTGTCGGCGTTACATGTGTGTATTTTAAAGATCCATATCCAGGGAGTCGGAGAACCTCACAAGTAATTAAAGCCCGATATTACTCCTAAAAGGAAAATAAATTCAGCTACAGATTAACGTCTAATTTTATTTTAGAAGCTCAAAGGTGCAACAGCAAACTGAACAAAGTCCAGCAGCAAGAAATGCGATTCGAATTTTGTAATATCTCCTCTTTGTTGTGTACATCGGAGCACTATTCCTTTTACATTGTGCACTGAGTGAGCTGAATTACCTTAAAAGCACTAAACGTTAGAGAAATAAGTCACATATGATATATGGACAATGGAGGGATCTATGTTCTGGTGTCTATGTCTCCCTCTAATGTGAAATACATAATATATACTTCCTGCTTAATCCACACAACACTGAACGCCTATATTGACTGAATCCACCCCAAAATCAAGCCACAGGCAGCGCGCGCCCAATCTGAGGATAGCAATGGTCTCAGCTGTGCAGGTCATCTCCACGCTTCTCCTCACTCTCCTGTGTGCTGCAGTCTCCTGTTGCCAAGGCAGGTGCTTACGTCTAACTCAGGCTGAGTCTTCATACATCCGCCTTCCTGCAGCTGTGCTTGGCAACCAGGTAGTTAAGCACAGCTAAAAGAAGCAGGAATGACTCATCGTGGTGGAGGGTCCTTGATGCTGGAGTAAGGCCCACTACTGCAGCCTGTGTGTTTGCTGAATGTCACTCTGTGAAGTGTTGGTGCCTTCAAACAGCATAAACTGGCGGGAGGCGGGGTACTGTGGCTTTGCTCTCTGTGCGAGGCGCTTCTAGCTGTATGGTGTATAATGTGCCACAATAGCCGAATAAAGGATACCGCAACACTAAGTACCGTAGCTTTCCTCTCTATGTGAGGCGCTTCTAGCAGTAGGATGCATAATGTGCCACAAAAGCCGAATAAAGGATACCGTAACACTAAGTACTGTAGCTTTGCTCTCTGTGCGAGGCGCTTCTAGCAATAGGATGCATAATGTGCCACAAAAGCCGAATAAAGGATACCGTAACACTAAGTACTGTAGCTTTGCTCTCTGTGCGAGGCGCTTCTAGCAGCAGGATGCATAATGTGCCACAAAAGCCGAATAAAGGATACCCTAACACTAAGTACTGTAGCTTTGCTCTCTGTGCGAGGCGCTTCTAGCACTAGGATGCATAATGTGCCACAAAGGCCGAATAAAGGATACCGTAACACTAAGCACTGTAGCTTTGCTCTCTGTGTGAGGCGCTTCTAGCTGTAGGGTGCATAATGTGCCACAATAGCCGAATAAAGGATACCGCAACACTAAGTACCGTAGCTTTCCTCTCTATGCGAGGCGCTTCTAGCAGTAGGATGCATAATGTGCCACAAAAGCCGAATAAAGGATAACGTAACATTGAGTACTGTAGCTTTGCTCTCTATGCGAGGCGCTTCCAGTAGTACGGTGCATAATGTGCCACAATAGCCGAATAAAGGATACCGCAACACTAAGTACCATAGCTTTGCTCTCTATGCGTGGAGCTTCGAGTAGTAGAGTGCATAATGTGCCACAATCGCCGAATAAAGGATATTGCAACACTAAGTACTGTAGCTTTGCTCTCTATGCGAGGCGCTTCTAGTAGTACGGTGCATAATGTGCCACAATAGCCGAATAAAGGATACCGCAACACTAAGTACCATAGCTTTGCTCTCTATGCGAGATTCTTCTAGTAGTACATCCCCAGGTGTTCTCTTCGTTCTACGGCTGCCCACGGAGAGCTTTCAAGGTCATTCCCCAGGAGGCAGTCTACGGGGGCATCGTCTCGGACCGTTACCTTCAACATGCCGGCGACCCCTCCCCATTCGAAGGGGACGCAGGCCATCCGGCACAGACTTTCCGAGTTATCGGCGGAACGTACAGGGCAGAGAACGTTTGGTAGATACTGTTCTGGGGTCACCAGGTGACAGCGGACGGCTGTTACACTGGCCCCGGTGTCACGAAGGGCTTCGGCCCGGCGTCCATTGATGCTCACCCATTGGCTGTACTTCTGGGTGTTAGCGGGTAGGGGGACCCGCGGGACCATGTCTTTCCCCCCTAAGCAGGCTAGAGTCATGGCGGCTGGCTCCCATTCTTGATGTTCCTGTTCATATTCCTCTTGTTCCTCTGAGATCTGTTCCTCTCCCAGAGCAGCAGCGGCTACTTGGCGGGGTCTTGGGCTCTGGTACTGGGGGCAGTTTGGGTCGTTTGCATAGTGGCCGACTCGTTGGCATCGATGGCACGTAACATTGGCTCGGTATCCCGGTCGCGCCGGGGTGCTGCCCCGGTTGGCCGGGGGGGTGGTGCTGGTAGCGGGGGCGACCGGGGCGTTGTCTCTTCCTCGTCCTTGGCCCCCTCCTCCTCCTCGGGGACGGTGCTGACCATTGTTGTTCCGGTTCTGTTCGTAGGACCCATTCCGGCCCACTCTGGTGATTTCCCACCGGTCAGCTTCGGCTGCGAGCTGCCGGGGATCCGTTAACTTGCTGTCGAGGAGGTGCTGGCGGAGTTCAATGAAGCAATTGTTCGACAGGTGCTCCCATACCATAAGATTGAACAGTTGTTCGTAGGTTGTGACCTTGCTTCCTTTGATCCAGCCCTCGACGGCTCGGCTAAAGTAGTTTACATAGTCCACCCAAGTTGTACCCGGGATGCGGGTGCAGTCTCGGAACCTCTGACGGTACATCTCGGGTGTGAGGCCATAGCGAGTGAGGAGTGCAGCTTTCATATGGTCATAGGAGGTCATCTGGTGGTCCGGGAGCTGTAGCAGGGCGTCGCGGCCCTCATTGAGGAATCTCCCCCATAGACCGGCTCCCCAATCGCTTCTATCGATCCGGTGTGCAGTCATAGCGATTTCATAGGCCTTAAACCATTGCTGGATGTCGTCCTCTCGGAAGTATTCTCGAACGACATCCTTGGGGATGTGTACCTTTTTCTCTGTTGCCCCTGGGGTGTGGGGTTGCTCGGACACCCCTACTTCTTTATTCTGCTTGCGTAAGTCGATCTCAGCTAGTTTTCGCTCGTGTTCATATGCCAGTTTCTTTTCCTCGAGCTCCCTTTGTCTCTGTTTCTCTTCTCTTTCTTCTCGGAGACGCAGGTGCTCTAAGTTGATTTTTTGTTCGGCCAACTTAAGTTCAATGTCCATTTTGAGCCGGGCCATTTCCAGCTCGTGTAGTCGGGTTTTTTCTCGTTCCTGGATCTCGTCTTGCGAGAGACCCGTTCTTCGCTCTTCAGGGGCCGTGGTGGTTTTTGCTGCGATGCTTTGATCGGGGGTTCCGGCAGTCCCGGTTTCTGCCCAAGATTCTAAGGCATGCTTAAAATCGTCTTTGGTACTTAGTCCGGTGGTAGCGATACCTAGTTCGATGCAGAATTGTTTTAGTTCACGATGGCTGTACTCGTCCAATTTCTCCATCTGGAATTTCTCGGTTGCTCCGCTTTCTTTAGTTGTCATCGTGATTTCGTCGTGGGGTGAGCTACTCTCTGTACGATTATGCGGTGATTCGGATCGCGCCGCTGGCCACCAATGTTAGACGGACCGGGAGGGTCGGCCGAGGATAAGGGGAGAGGTCTCCGGGGAGAGCCGTCTCCAGCGATCGTACAGACAAGTAACTTCCCCCCCCACAGACGGACACCACACAAGGGTAAAGTTCAACGAGACTTTATAGGCAATTCTTTAAGTACGATGGAATGGTACAAGGAGGTCTGGACTCAGGGGTCCCCTCGATTCTGGTCTCTGGTTTGGGAAAAGGGTAGCGGGACAGTCTTGTTACCACAAAGGTGGAAATAGCTCTCAATCCTCGAGCTCGGCGTTCTAGATGATCGGCCGCGGCGGAGCCAGCAGGTCCCGAGATGGACGAAGGAAACGACGGTCCGCGGCGGAGCCAGCAGGTCCCGATGAGATGATGGTTACAAACGGTCCGCGGCCACGCCAGCAGGTCCCGACGACGATGAAGGATCGGAAGGTTACGAAGGTTGCGGCAGCGCCAGCAGGCAAGACGAAGGTGCACAAGGCAGGGCTACGGCAGCGCCAGTAGTCCGTCAAGGATGAGTTCTTCTTTGCGTCTCTCGACTCCAAGATACAACTGCCCTCCTGCTCTGGAGCTGCCCCAGTTATAGGGCTGATGTTCTTTGATGTCCGGACCCTCGCACCTGGAGGTCGGGAGGTCCGGGATGAGGGAGTCCCGACACCCAGCAGGGGGGTGGAGCCAGCACCCGGGGAGGCGATGGCCGAGCGGCACTTGGCGGGGGAGAGCCATCGACACCTCTTTCTCCCATTGACTTGCCAAGTAGCCCGCTCACCTCCTGGGTGGATGGTGGTGCCGGGATGTCTGAGGCCTGGCGAGGCCCAGGGTTGAGGTCGATCGGGGGCCAGGCGGCCTCGTGGTGGAGTGTCCAAGATGGCGCCCCGGATGGGCGCGCGGGCCAGCAGTGTATCGGGCCCACGAGGTCGATGTGTTCGAAGGCAGGGGTCCCTGAGGGGACGGAGGACGTGCAATGGTGGTGTGTGGTACTTGCGTGACCGGGCTCGGGCCGGGTCGGGCCGGGGGAGAGCGGCCCTTCATGTGGCCTGTCCAACAAGCAGCAATGCACAGTATTTAACATAATATGGCACATTCCTGTCCTTTACCAGTGCTGGTGTGCATTGTGCTGTGAAGCACTAATGCAGGCACCCTAGCACCATATTGCAAGGGTGTCTGTGTTGCACGCAGGATTGTTTTTGTGTAGGAAGGAAAAACAATCCCCTGAGGCATTTTCCTCTTTCTAGTCTGCAGCACACATCGCAAGAGGAAAAAGCGAGGAGAAATAAAGATATTTCTTTACGTCACATCTCCTCTGGGGTGACAAAATCCATGGAGATTGTGTGGGAACATCCCCACCCCTTTCAAGGAACACCTCCCTTCGGCAGAGTAACACAACACAGAGATTTGCGCTGGATTGTGTTACTCCAGATTTATCAAGCCACTCAGGGCCACACAAGGTGGCCCTGCGTGGCTTGATAGATCACACTTTATAAGAGTTGAGTCGCTCTTGCACCCCTTTGTGTGGAGCAAAAGCAACTCAACCCTATGATAAATATAAACCTAAGTCTTCTCTGAACCAGAACAAGCAGGCAGCTGAAGTCCGGTTTCGGACTAATTGCAAGGGTGGGCGGAGCTCGTTGAGTTTCACTCTTAAGAATTCCCACGGAGTGATCGAAAAATTCCACAAATTATGCGGAGTTCCGCGAGCAAGTGGAGTATTGGTGGCCACCCCTACACCTAAAATCACAGAGCTTGCTGAGGCCTTACAACAGCGCACATTGTCCCTTGAGACCCCCAGCATTTGATTTGATTTGTAGTTTTGATTCAGGAGCCATAATGTCTGAACACAGTGACATGGAGCTCTAACATGTATGAGCCTTCCCGGCCTTGACATGATGTAAGCATGCTGGCCCCTTCAGGCCTAACACACCCGTTCACATGCTCAGTGTTCACATCTTAGCTCACCTCACTACGTTTCACCACTCGGTTGTCCCGCTTGCTCATGGCTGGCCGCACCTGCTGCCTATCCGGGAATATCCAGACCAGCCTGCTCTGGAAGCTGTTTTCGTCTTGCCCCGGTTTTGCCTCTTGTGTTCAGCGTCTCTTGCAGCCTCTGATCTGGGCCGCAGCCACCAACAACACAGAAGAAGGACTAAAACTGAAAGCTCAGATATGGAAACAAAGAGTCCCTTTCAGAAAGAGTGAGTTTCTAGTGAGCGACTACTTTCTTCTGATGAATAGACTTCTTGGGCCTCATTTATGACGCCTTGCGTCAGTTTTGCGCTTCGGATGCGTTTGTGACGCATCGGTGGTGTAAAACATGCCTCCTGATGCGCACTATTTACAAAGTTGCGTCACTTTGTAAACCCTTGCGCTACATTACACCTGCGTCAGGTATAATGTATGCAAGGGGGATATTCCCCTGCAAAAAGCCTCGTAGAAGTGACGCAGTGAAAACTATGAGATTTCACTGCATCACTTCTAGAACGTCGTTGCGTCAAAATCTTGCTCCTGCCTCACAGCTGGCGTAAGACTGACGCAGGCCCTTTCACATGGGGCTTGCCCCATGTGAAAGGACGCATTGCTGGAGCGTGCGTCACTTTTGTGACACACTCCAGCAATGCGTCACTTTTGCACTTACAGATACATCAGAAATACTGACGTATCTGTAACTCCTTGCGACATGATGCTTCATACATTAAATATGACGCATCAGGTATGTCGCAAGAAGTGCGCACTGAGAAGTGATGCGTCGCTGCTTTCACGCAGCGATGCTACATTTCTCATAAATGAGGCCCCTTGTGAGCAACCACCGTAGAAAGACAGATCCCCAAATTAATTGGTTTGCATCGATTGTAAAAAAAAAACTAAAAAAACTGAACATTAAATGTAATAAAAAGGTTTTTGAGTAATGCCATTCTTACATTTAAAACAGGTTGCTAAAAATAAACTGTTAATTTATCTTGAACAATATGTGTAGGAAGGGACGCTTTTTGGCAATACGAACAAACTTTTTGCAGTGTGCCTCTAGTTTCACGAGAAATTACATATGGCAGCAGGTTTGCCCAGATGGCATTTGTGCAGGAAGCAGTCTGTTCTAGTCGCGCACTGGAAACTCTTCCTTGCAGAATCACGAGTGTCCCGGGACAGGTTAGGTGAGTTTCCAAGTTGGTGTACCTGTACATTTCACAGTTGTTTTCCATGTAAAACTATGTACATTTCCCCTTGGGGAAAAGCGCTTTATTGAAGACTTAAAGAATTCCTGGTGCCCCCAGCAGACTAGTTAACGGCCGGTCACTAATCGTCACATTATTTATAAATACACGCTCCATCGGTCCCTGTGGGATGTATTGCATAACAGTGAAAGATGCTCATCAGTAGCAATTTGGGTCTTGCAACAGAGACCCGAGCTTATAAGGAAGAACATATCGGTGTTACGCGGGGATTACCAGTATGGGTGACAGCGCGCATCGGTAAACTCCGCCCCCAACGGATGGCGGACTTTTTTGGCCGGACTTCACACTCTTAAACGAAGCGCGGTGTACCAAAAACTCTGAGAACTCTGCTGGCAGAGCGGAGTTCACTGCCTGTGATGTCTTGGGCCCTAGGCCCACATCCTGCATAAATAATGACACAGACACGACATGTGTGTTAATTGGAACTGGCCACGAGCACGTGCACACGGGCCATTTTATTAACAGGCTCACCACACTCATGAGGCCTGTGATTGATGGGTGTGGGGTGCATGTGTGCCCACTCCCCCAAGGGAGTGGTTAACAAACTGTGTCTGCTGAGACACTAGAACGTGTCCAGCAGGACACGACACCGCCCACTGTTACCGTCCCAATTGGCCCATCTTCAGACGAGTGTCCAGGCCCGGACTGGCCATAGCGGGCACTGGGCAATCCCCCGGTGCGCCGCAAGGGTGGGGGCCGGTTTTGAACCCCTGGGGGGCGATTTTGTTACAGGGCCGTTTTTGCAGCATCGGCCCTGCAACAAAATCGGACGAAAACTGGCCTTAGTGGGGAGGGGGGATTGGCCGAGCACTTTGCCAGGGCCGGTTGTGGTTCCCCTGCGAGTGTCTCTTGGTTGCTGGGGGACAGTGAGCACCGGTCCCTGTCTGGGCATGTCCCTCGCACTTAGGGCATTAAAATCCCGAAAAGGAGATGGCTGGAAAGCTTGAATTCTTCTCAGCCGCTGTATTTACTCAGTCCATCATGTTTTTGCTCACTATCCATGCAGTAGGGGAGGCGCCGGGCCCAATGAGGAGGTGCAGCTGTCTTGGTACAGAGGCATGGCATCGCCCATGTGCCAGGTGAAGTCCTACCGGGGCCCAGGGGTGTGAGCGGCCCGCAGCCCTTCAGTTAAGGCTGCCTTTTACTACTCCTACTGGAGGGCAGAGCACCCTTGCTCCATCACTGCTAACGCGCCATTTGTTGATGAAAGCACGTGTTCCCTGTGCCTCTTCTAACGCTAAAAACCTTTGTTGGACGCAGTCCCAGCCACGCGGTGTGATGAGATCGGATTAGACAAAGCGCGGTACATCTTAGCCGCCCTCTTTGTTGCTAAGTTACCATGGCACCGGACCACGTTGCTGTCAGTCCGCGTGCCCTCGTCACTTCTTGAAGCACGCACAGCGCGTCTTGGAATCACCTGTCCCTTGTACCCGGGGTGCATGTGAGCCTGCGGGCCACCGGCGGTGCCACGTGGGCAGGGGGCAGTGCGCTGTAAGGTGATTCACGGCATCTGGTGCCCTGACCACCAGGCGTGGGGTGAGAGATCAGCTGATTGTGTCCCATAGAACAGCAGAGGGGGCGGACTGGAGCTACAGGTCATAGATAAAAACACATTAGTAATTATGCTATAGCGTTCTTTCCTCCACCCTTGTCTTTCCCAAAGCGCTGGGATCTCTATAGTAAAGCGCTTGCGTGTTAAAAAGAGTATCTTCCAACTAAGTCACACAATGTGTCGCATAATTTGGTTTCTAACGTCAAGCTATTCTGCGTAGTTGCAAGGAAAGAATCCCCAAATGAAGACCGTGTCCTCTGTCCTCCTGTCTGAGCTGTCTCCATATCTTCCTCCGTCTTCACGGAGATGATCAGAGTCGAGCTCATGATAGTACCTAAGTACCATATACACACGTGATTCAGAGCAGTGCAATGTTTCCAGTCTGCGTGCAGCTCTGTGCTCAGTAAGCACATGCATAAGACAGTTCAGTGTTTACATTCAGTGATGAGCTGGCGAGCTAGGCAGGTTATTTTACTTTCTGTTTTACGCATGGACTAAATCGTATCTAAGCGCCGCAGACTCAAAGCTGAGCGACAGCGATTGTAAATACACTGAGAATTAGCAAACAAAAAAGCCACCTTTTCAATATTCATGTGTTTTTTCTGAACACCACCTAACACCATCACGGGCTCTGAATTGCGTTGGGGGCATGTTGCAGACTTTAGGTTTCAGGACTGAACATTTTCAATCCCCTTGGACAGTCACTCCCACAACGTCTCATCAAACTGAGCTATTTATTTATTTATTGGAGCAGCGACGAAAGGAAAGGTGCCACACGTGCAAACATTCATGGACCAAAGTCGCAATCTTAAAGTCAACGTGTGCTCTCTCCTGCAACCAGTGTAAAGACTGTCTTAAAAGAGAGTGTTTCTATTTGCAAAGACCAAAGATAAACTGGTCTGCAGCATAACAGTGCAGCCCCAGCCACCATTTTGTGTTCACAAACCAGTGAGGCCAGCCCCCCTGCCCCCCCTCCCCCAGCAACATGGATTTTCTACATCAGAGGGTGCTTCTGTGAGCTGTTGAAACTGTATTTACTGGGGCCTGTGCACTTCGTTTTTTGGCCAGCAGGGGGAGTAAAGCTTTATTCAAACAGTATTGTTAGATTTCGAGTTAGTGAAGCCTTTACCTGCTGAAGTCCAAAGTTGTGGATTGAGCCTGTCTGTCTCCTAGGAGATTCTGAACAGGAGCAAGCAGCTTCCAACTCCCTGACCAGCAAACGTTGTCTGAGGTTGCTGGGACCTTATATAGTGTGCTGATGGTTGGCACATGTGTACACTGATTGGTGGTTGTATCTGGTGTTTCTATTGGGTTAGGGTTAATGTCCTCATTGGCTGGGTATTTGAGGGTTCTGATTGGTTTCTCGGTCTGTGATTCAATCATTGCAGGGTTGGGACTAGGGCTAGGGTTCGGATTTCTATAGGAAGTAGGGACTAGGGCTTCCTATGTTATTGGTTGTTGGGAGTAGGGTGGGACTAGGGCTACGGTTAGACCTTTAATTGGAAGTAGCGATTTAGTGCTTCTGGTGTGATTGGTTTTTGGACCAGTTGTGGGACTAAGAGTAGGGTTAGGCTTTCTATTGGAAGTAGGGACTAGGGCTACTTGTACCATTGGCTGTTAGGGCTAGTGTTGTGATTGGATAGTGTTAGGTCTAGGGTTCCCATTGGCTGAAGGGGTCACCTGATTATTAGGGCTACAAAAAGGGCCAGGCTTAGGGCGTCTCAGCCCGGGCGTCAAGGCTAAGGGTGGAGAGGACAAGGGTAGTTGCCTGTTTGGGCCTGTTCGAGACTGGTCGGGACTAGGGCCTGAAATGCTGCCCTTCTTCTCTTAAAAAAAAATCCTTCACTCTTTTATCCCTCCACTATCCTTTTTCTATCAAAATTAACAGACTAACATGTTCACTTCTCAAATTCCATGTTCCATATTCAACTATACTAATATACTGCCCAAATAACTGAATAACATATCTACTACTCAAATTAATTCATATTCATACTATACTAATTTTCAACACTAATCCTTTATGGGTTCCGGAGTGGCGTGCTACTCGCCAAAAAAGCGCTTCAACACCCATCAGGGGTAACAAGTGCTATATGAATGCAAATCTTTCTTCCCTTTTATCCATCCTCTATCCTTCTCACGCCAAGTATCCACCACTGAAATTACCTCATATTTCACCATATTAATTCACCACTAATCCTTGATAGGCTCCCTGAATAGCATGCGTCAACAAGCGAGCGATAAATAAATACTAACCTTTGTCCTACTCTATCCTTCTGCTATCATTCCAAATCCAAATAACTGACTAACATATCCACCACTTAAAATGTACTTGCATGTTTCACTATACTAATTCAAAACTAATCCTCTGTGGGTCCCGGAGTAGCGTGCTACCCGCCGAAAAAGCGCTTCGACGCCTCGTCAGGGGTAGTAAGCGCTATATAAATGCAATTACAATACAATACAATAGTGTATGCCTCTGAGGCGGGTTATTTGGATATCAAGGAGACCTCAAAAAATGACGTCCTCTTACACACGTTTGGAACTGATTATGGTTTCAGCAATGAGAGAACAGCTGGTTTCTGGGAGAAAATTGAGTTATCTACAAAGTAGATGGCATTTGATTAGCTTTATCACTTGGTCAATATGAGGAATCAAGATTTTATTGTTGTACCTGGTAACCCATGAGTTTTAACTGCCTGTTCGAGCATCCTAGTTAGGTAAAGTATCCAAATAAGGCATTGTTTGTGTCTCTGCATTCATTAAACTACAATGCGCACCGTGTGTTATTGGAATGGTAAAATATTTACAATTACACCTTTGGGCGCCCGGACCACAAACACGAAAACTAAACAGACTCCATCTCACTTGTGTCTTGTGAACGCATTGCTACAGCATTCATACAAGCTTGAGCTGTAGTGACTAATAATGAAGGGTATTTTCCGTCTCTCAGCTCTGGATAGCATGGGAAGACTAGAGAGGGAGGCATGATGATCTTGTTCTGGCATTTGCAGGTATCTCTATAGTTGCAGTTGCAGGAGGAAGAGCGCACTCAGTAATGTTTATCAATGTACCAGGAAGAGGTTGTTACTTGTATAATGAATGCCCATCTGTTCCCATACCTGAGAACTGAATCATTGAGTACATTTCCATTGATGGGCAGGGCTATAACTACTAGTGTTGAAAGTTTTGTGTCAGACATAGTTTGAGGTATTTGCAATAGTGCAGTATCTGCAGCTAGTAATAATAATAATAGCATTACTTTGTATAGTGCGAACAGCTACCTCAAACAGAGGCGTCCCGGTGCTTAGCGGCAGTCAGGAACAGACAAGGGCATTAGCTGATCTGGCCAAAGAGCTACGTCTTCAGCTACTTTTGGCACTCAACTTCAGTACAAAACAAAACACTTAATTGGAGGGTCCTAGGGCAAGGTTAATGACCCAAACTAGATACATACCCCAGTATACAACACTTATAACACATGAAGCATCTAGGAGTCAGATAAAAATGTAACTCATCTGTGGACACAGACCTCAACACAATAGGTAAATACAGTGGAGACTCAAAAGTGCAACCAAGTGTGACATATTTACTCCGAGCTAAGACTCAAGGGCATGGGTAAATATTCCCATCAGTACCGCCCTTTTAAACATCATGTGGGTTCTCCTTGCCCAGGAGACAAAGAACACAACCTACAGATAATATCACAGCTGTGTTAGAACCTTAACAAAATGTGTTCTCAAAAGGGGTGGTTATGTGAAACGTTATTAATATAAATGGCCACTGAATAAGCAGTGCAAAAAAAAGGTGAAAAATAATCAGTGAAAAGGAATAAAATTGGATAAACTGAGTGGATGTTTGAGTTTAATGTTATCTCTCAATTCTCCAAATCTAAAAATTAACGTGAAAAAACAGATTTAACAAAATATCTGTGAGCAATAATTGTCGACATGTTTCAGCATTCAAATGGAAAAGTTCCAAATGCTTTCTTCAGGGCCCGATGGTAACTACTGCTTATACAATGTGCAATTTAAAAGGATATCACCTGCAATTTTCAGGTAGTTTACTCCACCACAGACTATCGCCACATCATGTTGAAGACACGGCAACTACAGGAGAGGCATGGAACATAGAACAGAGAGTTGACAACATTATGTCGAATTCACAATAGATTGATGTGGTAAATTTATAACATCATGTTGGAATACGTTTTCACAGTAACACTGCATGTCAAAATTGTACTACTACAGGACAAGTGTAGCCACTCACCCATTAGTTGTGGTGATGGCGCTTCACCTAGGTATGGGTGAATTTTGCGAATCTCGCGTTCACGAATTTTGCAGATTTGCGAACTCGCAATCCGCAAAATCCGCGAATTCCCGCGAATTTGCAGATTTTTTTTTATGTTCGCACGGGTTTCTGCAAGTTCGAGAGGGTTTTGTACAATTTCGCAAATTGCGAAATTGTACAAAACGGGTGCGAACTTGCAGAAACCCGTGCGAACACAATGTGCCCAGTAGGGTATGTCCCTCGTCTTGTGTGAATAAAAGGTCAGAGAAAGATCAGTTCAGCAGATGAAGAGAAAGAAGCTCCTGGTCACAGGAACAGCACGGGTATTGCGCTCGTGAAAGTCAAGGATGCAAAGCCTATCCAGCATCACAGCTGATTTTCCACGGTAGATTTGGGAAGAAGGCACACCTGTCCAGCCTCGACGACGCTCACGATTGTTTTTGGGCTAATGAATGAGTCACTGAATTTGAGCATCAACTAGTTCGAGCGTCCATGTGTGTGTTACTATGCAATCGTCCCGAAGGGCGCAGGGGTCCCTTGAGTGAGCTGTGAGCTGTAACTATTTTACAATGGTGCCAGCAAGCTGCCAGCGCCGTTGTAAAATAGTTACAAAGTTAGCTTGCACAGGAAGCACTTAGATAAAATAAAGCAGCACCTGCTTCGTTTTATCTAGTGGTTCCTGTGCAAGCTAACTTTGTAACTATTTTACAACGGCGCTGGCAGCTTGCTGGCGCCATTGTAAAATAGTTGCATGAGTGGGGGTTCAACTTTTGAACCCGTTACGTTCGCGGATTTTTTTTTGCGGATTTTACGGGAAATCCGCAAAATTCGCGGATTGCGGATTTCCCCAAAATCCGCAAAATCCGCAAGCGTAACGGATTTCCCGCTCACACTTAGCTTCACCCCACCTGGCTGCAGCTCAGTTATAGAGGAGCACCGCTCTGAATTAAAAAGTAGAGAAACATTTAAAGGCTTTGTTATTGTATTGTAAAATGAGTCACAGATTCTAAAAATACAGGACTCAGCCGATCCTATGACCATTTGTTAGAAATTGATGGTATTTCATACAATAGTGTCACCTGGATCAGGTACTCTGCTTTATGGTATTGCTTGTGCAGACCCTTTGTAATTTTGTTCCCCAAATCTCAAAAACGGAACAATAAAGTTTCACCAAACCTAATAGTGGTTAACTTTTTAAGCCCGCACTGGTAGATAAGGAGAATTCCTAGCCTCCACACTGACTGCAAGACAAGCGTCAATGGCAGCCCTACTAATAAGCACAAGTAATGCTGCTTGATCTAGCTCATTCCCCATTTGTCTTCTCAGCCCGTTATTAAATAGCTCCGCTTGTAACACTACTAGGCTGTGTTCCTTTTCAACAGACTTTCAGTTATCTTTACCCGTGTAAGGCAAACAGTTTGATGGCAGCGTGGCTGTAGTATTAGTAAAAAACGCCACTCGCAACCTCTTACTTTCAAACCAATTTGAAAAGCGGAACAATAAAGTTACTAACAATGTGGTAGCAGTGATGCGAAGCACCACTCTTGCTTCCCACTAAGGCTTAATGATACTGCAAAGAGGAGAAGAAAGTATATGCCCTCGCACTTACCTGGCCGTCGGTGTCTCCGGACAAGCATCTGCGCTGTCTGGGGAGGCACCGAACGGTTAGTAATCGCCATTTTTAATGCCGAGTTTGATCGATATGCGGGACTCGCGGTCACCTGACCATCAGGGCATGCCGGGAAGTGTAGTTTTTTGGCCCGTAGGAGCGAAACAACGTTGCTCATCTTACTACAAAACTCATTATTTGTTTAGAATTTAGTGTAGCAAAACATGGAAGAGCTAAGAAAGTGCAATTGTATCCCTGAACCAAGGACCACTAGCGCAATTTAGTTTGTACAGCGCGCGGTCACCTGATCCTAAAGGCGTGTTGGGAAACTTAGTTTTTAGTCAGTAAAAGCCGGGCATTGATCTTCCTTAGTTCCAGCATATGTATCCCTGATGACAACTTTGTGGGAAATGTGACGCATAAGCGCTGGCTTACGCATAACTAAGCATTCGTGAGATACGTGAATGCTACAAGTGACTTCATTAATCAGATGTCATCTTATTTTTTGAACAAGGTACAGTATTTTTCTAACTGAATTAGATGCTTACAGTGTCTGCAAAATACGAGGTGTTATGAATAAAATGCTTGTGGATTATATTAACTCCAACAGTCTAGTAATAAATATTAGAAAAAAAACAGTAGGAGATCATTGGACTCCAATCTCTACTGTTTAGGCATTTCATTATGAGCAGTATTTTGTCCAGAAGACACATCGGTGTATCATTACATCAACAAAGTCACTTGGATTTTATTAAGGCATCAGTGGTATAGGAAACATAGTAGGGTCACATTCCCTAATGTGGTCTGGCTTCGAATGTTACGGCCCATAAGGAACTTTAGTACATGTCTTACTGGGTTTACCAAAACAAAGAGACATGGGCATTTATAGGGTCATCCAAGGTATTGGTTTGTTAATCCCATCTTTGTTGCTGTTTAGCTTGTAAACCCATTTTTGTTCCTTCTTGAACAGAAATTTGCCAACATCAGAGCCCACGTATCGTTTCTCAAATGGGCATGTGATTAAATAATGACGTTTTCACTGTTGCAGTGCAATTAATGATTTACGTGCCTTTATCATCCTTGTGGGACATGCTCAGTGTGTCCACAAACACGTAAATTATTAATTGTGGATATAGGTACCACTAGACCCTGGCAACAACGCAGATTTATGAACTGCAACAGTGAAAACCTCATTTATTTAATCACATGCCCATGTGAGAAACGATACGTGGGCATGACAACAAGGAAAATAAGAACAAGAATATTGGAACATAAAAGTACAGTACGTTGCCGTAAACAAGCAACCAGATTGACTTCCCATTTCCTTGAGGTCGGACATGGTCCCAATGATTTTCTTTGGACTGTCCTTGAATAGCCTTTGCTACCAGAAAATTGCTCTGATGTTGGCAAATTTCTGTTCAAGAAGGAACAAAAATGGGTTTACAAGCTAAACAGCGACAAAGATGGGCTTAACGAACCAATACCTTGGATGACCCTATAAATGCCCATGTCTCTTTGTTTTGGTAAACCCAGTAACACATATACTAAAGTTCCTTAAGGGACGTAACATTCGAAGTCAGACAACATTAGGGAATATGACCCTACTATGTTTCCTATACCACTAATGCCTTCATAAAATCCAAGTGACTTTTTTGATGTAATGATACACCGATGTGTCTTCTGGACAAAATACTGCTCATAATGAAATGCCTAAACAGTAGAGATAGGAGTCCAATGATCTCCTACTGTTTTTTTTCTAATATTTATTACTAGACTGTTGGAGTTAATATAATCCACAAGCATTTTATTCATAACACCTCGTATTTTGCAGACACTGTAAGCATCTAATTCAGTTAGAAAAATACTGTACCTTGTTCATAAAATAAGATGACATCTGATTAATGAAGTCACTTGTAGCATTCACGTATCTCACGAATGTTTAGTTATGCATAAGCCAGCACTTATGCGTCACATTTCCCACAAAGTTTTCATCAGGGATACATATGCTGGAGCTAAGGAAGAGCAATGCCAGGCTTTTACTGACTAAAAACTACGTTTCCCAACACGCCTTTAGGATCAGGTGACCGCGCGCTGTACAAACTAAATTGCGCTAGTGGTCCTTGGTGCAGGGATTCAATTACACTTTCTTAGCTCTTCCATGTTTTGCTACACTAAATTCTAAACAAATAATGAGTTTTGTAGTAAGATGACCAACGTTGTTTCGCTCCTATGGGCCAAAAAACTACACTTCCCAGCATGCCCTGGAGGTCAGGTGACCGCGAGTCCCGCATATCGATCGAACTCTGCATTAAAAATGGTGATTACCGACCGTTCGGTGCCTCCCCAGACAGCGCAGCCGCTTGTCCGGAGACACCGACGGCCAGGTAAGTGCGGGGGCATATACTTTCTTCTCCTCTTTGCAGTTTAATTAAGCCTTAGTGGGAAGCAAGAGTGGTGCTTCGCATCACTGCTACCACATTGTTAGTAACTTTATTGTTCCGCTTTTCAAATTGGTTTGAAAGTAAGAGGTTGCGAGTGGCGTTTTTTACTAATTACGACCGAGGAATTGCACTCTGCAATTAGAGTACTACAGTCAGGCAAGGCGCTGGGACCCAACGGGATCCCGATCGAGTGGTACAAACAAATGTCAGACACCGTTGGCCCACCTCTACTGGCAATGTATAACGAAAGCTTAGAGAAGGGTGAACTGCCGCTAGACAAACGACTAGCGACAATAGTTGCGATCCCAAAACCGGGTAAGCCACCGTCTGAATGTACTTCCTACCGCCCTATATCTCTAATGAACGCGGAGGCAAAGATTTTAGCTAAACTGTTGGCTAATAGATTATTGGCTCACCTGCCTCAATTAATACACCCAGACCAATCAGGCTTCATGCCTAATAGGAATACGGCACTCAACCTCCGACGCATGCACGGACTACCGGCGAAGGCTCCATCACTGGCGGAGCCGGTAGTGATACTGTCATTAGACGCAAAGATGGCCTTCGATATGGTGGACTGGTGTATCTCTTTGTCGTCCTGCCGAGTCTGGGGTTTGGCCCTAGATTTTGTGCGTGGATATGGCTCCTTTATACAAAACCCGTGGCTCATGTAATAGCTAACGGCCATACGTCAGGCGAGATTCCGTTGGCGAGGGGGACGCATCAGGGTTGCCCTCTGTCGCCACTCCCGTTTGCGCTGGTCCTGGAGCCCCTGGCAACACTGGTCAGAGGGACCCCATTGCTGAAAGATATTCAGTGGAGGGAGGGTAGGGAGGATCGCATCTTGATGTATCTAACAGACCCAGAACATTCAATACCAGAGCTCCTCAACATATGCGATAACTTTGGCAAGATGTCGGGGTACATGATAAATTGGTCCAAGTCGGTCCTATATATCTTGCACGGACCTGCACCACTCCTTCCTCCCGACTGCCTGCTAGTAACTACAAATGACTCCTTTAAGTACCTGGGTAAAGATATAACAAAAGATCCAATTGAGTTTTTCTCCAGAAATCTGGCACCCCCCCTGGAGAGATTGCGTAGGGACGTGATACATTGGGCATCCCTACCCCTCACGCTACTGGGTAAAGCGTTGTTGTACAAGATGATGGCCCTGCCCCGGTTCCTCTATGCTCTAGAAAATACGCCATTCCTCGTCCCACCCCGATACTTTAAACAAGCAGCCGTACAGTTGTCCGCACTTCTTTGGGGCCATCACCCGGCAAGAATAGCACAAGCAAAACTATACAGAAGCTGGTATGACGGCGGGATAGCACTCCCTGACCTACAGTTGTATTATTGGGCGGCGCACCTTAAGGTCATCAACCAGTGGATCCACACACCTCAAGACGATCCAGCTTATAGGGCAGACAGAGCCCAACTGGGAACGAATAATATGCTGGTGGTCTTGTATAGCAAAGGGCAGGCAATGACATTAGAGGGCCCCACAAAACACACGGCCACGTTATGGCATACAGCACAGACATGGTTGGGATGGAGAGGGGTCATCACTAAGCTTACTCCACAGTGGGACACAAAAAACTGGGACAGTTGAGAAAAAGCAAGGGATTTGACCAGTGGGAAAATATTGGCGTCTCTACAGTACGTGACTTATGGGAGCGGGGGACCGTCATACCATTTACACAACTACAACTCCAATTCGACCTGGGCCCCTCCGAGAATTATAGATACTTGCAAATAAGACACACATTGCTAGCGGCGATACCACAAGATACCGAGGTCCCAGATTCAGCACCGCAGGAGGACCGTCTGCTTACTGACTACTTGCAAAAAAGGTCCACGTACTTCACATACAGAAAGCTAATAAATAATCTGCCAGGCCCGACGATCACACTACGGGGTAGATGGGTAACAGAGGTAGGGGACATTGATGACTCAGAATGGCAGTAAGCTCTGGCATCGCCTAGGGAGGTGGGGATCTCTGTAAGGCTCTGGTTAGTACAACTTAAGATCCTGCACCGAGTATACTACACTAGGACTACATTACATAAAATACACAGGGTGCAACATCCATACTGCCTTAGAGGATGTGGGGGAGAGGGTTCTTTTATACACACAATGTGGGATTGCGCAGCAATAACAGACTACTGGCGTAAGGTGCTGCGTACTATCTCACAAGCGATAGGGGTGTCACTCCTGCCTGAACCGCGCAGGTGCCTGCTCAACATATGGGAGACAAATGACCTTACACGGCACGGGCAAACATGTGTCACGTTGGGACTCATGGTTGCAAAACGGAATATTGCGCAGAAATGAGAGGCAGTGGAAGTGCCGACATTAGCGGCATGGTGCAGAGACATGGATCTGGACATAGTCACAGAACGGACAGTGTATGCCAATCGGAAGAGCCTCCGCAAATGGTCTAAAATATGGGCGGCCTGGAATGCCTATCGAGGGACATTTGTGACCCAATACCAGAGTCTGAGGGCGATGACACAGACGAGGAGTGAGGACGAGATGAGGGGATTGATAGATGGGCACTGCTGAAAGGGTCACTGCGGAAAGTATGGTTGGCTATTGCTTACATAACGGTATTGTATATGAATGTCTATAACCTGATTACACGATGTGCTTTTCTGTATATTGTCATAATTGCTGATGGATTTGATAAAACAATAAAAACAGTTTACAAAACAAAAAGTGTACAACTCACCTTTTTTCACAGTACAGACCGCTTTTATAAAAAGCACTTAATAGTTCTATGAAGTATTTCGCTTTATAAGAGCATCAGTTGTATTGCAAGAAGAAACCTTTTTATGGCACTGGGGAGATTACACGATTTTGCCTGGATCATGGAATGTTGAGCCAACGCCGTGACTCAAACCCATTTCCCCAAGACGGCAGCTCTTTCCATTATTTTACATCTTTATTATAGTCATGTGCAACATGTACATAAACATTCACAGTGCCTGTTTGTTATAATAACTAAGGCTCCCTGTTTTCCATTTTTATAGATACATACAGACAGAAAACAATGTGTTTTCTGCCTGCATTTATTTTTAAAAAGTACAGAAAATATTTTTTCTTTTAAGTGACTCTCCGTGTTGTCTTTAATGAATTAGAGGCCAGCAGCTGAGCAGATGGGCATTATGGAAAATAAAAAAACTGGTAAATATTTCTTCAAATAGCAGCATATGTCAGCATACATTTATGATATAATGCTAGTATTTACCAGTGGCTGTATAGTCATGTAATATTTAGCAGCTTAAATAGCTAAAACACGACAGACATCAAAGTATGAGTGAGCGTCTATCAGTATCTGGAAATGTGCAGTTTTACAACCTAATTTATACGCAAAACACAAAATAAATATGGATAAATACAGATAAAATGACATTTGTGTGTGCGTGTGATGGTGTGTGCACGCTGGATTTCTTATTCTCTGGCGGCCACTGTCCTGGATATTGACTATAACTGCCAGATGCCTGACCTTAGGATGGCCACCAGTGTACCAGTGTACAGTACAGTCCCCTGCCTGACCCCAATGATGGCTTCCATAGTGGTCCCCTACACGTTGTTTTACTTCCCTGGGACAACAATTTGCCATTGACCAGACCTTGAACCTATCCCCTAACCTGCCGTCACCTACCCAGCCGGACCTTGGGCAGATTTTCCCCTCGTCTCTATGTCCTATCTTCCTCCTACTCCTTTACCCTATCCCCTTACCCTTCATTGCTCTAATCACCTTATCCCCTATGGTCTTTAAATGCTTTTCTTGATACTTATGTAACTTTTAACTGATGTAAATTGCAACATTATTGTTCCTCATGTAAAGCGCTCTGATTCCTTTGGGTCTAGCCAGCGCTATTATAATAACTCTTTAAGTATATTTGTTCCCATTTAGTACTCTTTCTCTCTTTGTCTACCTCCCTAGCTCCTAGATCCTATCCCCTCTCCCCTGAATCTCACACATTGCCTGCTAGTCTGCCTAGCCCCCTGTCCATTGTGCCCTTTGACTAAGCACTCCTTCTCCCCTTGTTGGGGAAAGATCCAATATTTATACTCTAGAGTATCAGCAAACCTGCTGAGAGAGTCCACTGCGCCAAGGGAGCCACTCACAGCTGAGGTATGGTATGGCAACCCTTGCCAAAGCACTCCCTCTCCCCTTTTTGGGGAAGGATCCAGTATGTAGGCCTTGGAGTCTCAGAGACCCCTCTGAGAGGGTCCACTGCGTAAAGGGAGCCTCCAGGCACCAGAGATAGGGAAGTGATACCACTTCCCCTGGGATCGCAGCTTACTGGACTTTGGACATTGCTTTGACTCGTCTACCGGTTTGTGTCCCCATCGCCGTTCCCCTTCTCTTTCCATGCGATGTCCTTCACCCTCCCCTCCTCTTTCCCGCCTTCATTACCTGTCTACTTCCCTAGCTCCTTCCTCCTCCCATGAATCTTTCCCCTAGCCTGCTTTTCCCCTCACATATTTTTGGTTATTGTTGATCCCGACCTTACAAGTAACTATGTTGCCATGCTCTAATAACTGTGTAACATTTGTAACGATGTAAACTGTAACTATGATCTGATGCTCATGTAAAGTGCTCTGATACCTCCGGGTCTAGCCAGCGCTATATAAAACCTTTTAAAATATTTAAAAAAACACAATCTTGAAATACATACCTTCAGGATGTTCTCTGGACAAAAACCTCTCCAACATTTGGTTTTACTAAAATGTTGTCCATGTAGACTAGCAACCCATGCCATCCAAAGGGTGCACATAACTGACTTGCATCTTGTTCTCTATTGGCATTGTCAGGGTGGGTGGAAGCATGAACGTTTTAAAATTCATATTTAATAAATATTCTTTAAAAAAAAAACTTGCTCTGGTTTAGTCTGATGTAATATACTACTAAAATGAAACAGTTTCTCCATGTGAATAAAATACACTTTTTAAATTTTGTAGAGACTTTTTCATAATTTACTCTTTTGTTATAAAGTCTTAAAAAATGAAGGTGGCCTAAAGGTTAACTGTGCAGGGCTTGCTAGTTATTTGCTTCCTTTCATGTTGATTAACTTGTAAACTTGCCCATTTCGACCAGGGGCCGCATGTAGAGGTCAGGAGTCCGCTTGTGGCCCCTAGACTATAGATCTGCAAGCACATTATAGTATAGAGTATACAGCAGTGGTGGCTTGAGTGTAGCATAGCTGCAGGCAAAAAAAAGCTATAGTGCAGTCACCGCTGGCTTTCTAATGAAGCTTTTTCCTTTACTTTCAACCATTTGCAACATGACAAAAAAATATTGGCAAAGCCAATAGCTCTCGCATAGGCAAGATCTATTGGCTTTGCCAATGCTTTTTTTTCCTTTCTGCTTTCTCACATTGACATTTTTTTTCCATCTTTCTTTTCCTCCTCATCCTTTCCCCCTTTTGTGTTTTTTCTCTCTTGCTCTGTAGATCAAAGTTTGTTATGGAAAAATAAGTGAAGGCAGTGCATGCTTAGAGCCGGTGGTTGCTGGTGGGAGGCACCGGCACTCATTTAATGGGACCGGCAATTGTTTTTGCTCATTGGACATTTTCTGAGAGCAAACAAGGGAATAAAGCACGTAGGGGAAAGAAGGAACGAGAAAGATTGAAAAAAACATCACAAATGACAAAGGGGCAGGGAGTGTCTGGTTGTCGAAGAAAGAGGCATGAGATGGATTCCAGACTACAGACCCTGAGTATTCAGCGCATCAGTGGGCTTTTGGGCAGAGCTTGGGACAGCAGCACTCATACTTGTACAAATTAAGCATTTAGTGAAAGTCCCCAAAACCCAGTGCCAGTTGCCCCCACCTGCGACCAACGGGTCCAATCAAGCATTGCCAGGCATGCGTTCCATACCAGTGGTCTGCGGAATGGCGTCATAGCGTGGCACTGCTGGGGAAACAAACTTGCTGCTACTGCCAGAGTCTGTCTTTGGCAGTGCAGCCTGTCTGCGCCTCAGCCTTGCCTCCCATTACTTCATCGAAACTGGGCAGGCACAGCTGGTACAGGGCGATGCAGGCCACACACAGCATCGGCTAGGCATTAGAAGTGAGTGCATATGTGATGCAATGCGCATTATGCTTCGGTAGCTGGCCGAGACTCTTCCCTGCCCACACCCAGCAGCCTGCAGGTTCCTCCCACCTGGTATACCTGATCCCAGCTCTGAGTTCGGACCGGGAGCAGGCAGTAAGTAAGTAAGTAAGTAAGTAAGTACATTTATTGCTTGATTAATTAAAATCTTAGCAGTACACACATCAGTAAAAAATGTATAAAAGGATACATATATGTGACATCATTTTATATTGTCTTAAAAAAAACAACGTGATGGATATACATTACAATCGACCAATTTTCTGGTTAAAATTACATACAGTTTGTTTGTGATGAAGGTATAAAATTTAAGGAAGAAGTAAGGGTGAGTCCCCTGGGCACTAATGTGGGCCAACACTGGGGACAATCTGCTGTGCTGTCAACGGCAGGGACGTAGCTTCAAGGGGGTATGGGGTGGAACACCCCCTTCGGTGTTTGTCCTGACAGTAACATTTAGGTAAGCCAAGAAAATAGTTGCAAAGTAAATCATGCATCAATAATCAGGCAAAAAAAGTAACTTCACATTTTTAAAACGTTTATTTTTTAACATGCAGAAGCGTTTCACCTTGGTAGTTCAGATGACAACACCACATTGAAATGCATTTATTAAAGTTATAGTTTTAAAGCAAGTACTTTGAAATATTTGTGTCCCAGCCCTTATGACAATGCCACTTGGGAAATCAGAGACAAGTCATTTGGCATTTGTATCCAGTAAGTTTCCCAGGTTCTTATTATAAATAGAGAAATATCTTACTTGTATGAATCAAACACACGTTTTTTGTACAACAAGCTTCCTAAGCTCAGGCATTTGTTAATACTCTCATATGTGAGAAGGAAGAGAAAGGAAACTCGGTGAAATTAAATACTTGTCAAAGATCACACAATTTGTTCCAGCAGGGAAGCTGGGATTGATCCTAGTGATCTAAGAAGATGTGTATGGTGCGCAAGGCATGGCAGAGGACAAGGATCAGATTGGGTTCATACCTGTCACTCACTCCACATCCGTGAGCCAAAAGAAGGGCTTTAAGTGGGTTCGGTCCCGCCAGGTCTCACATGCAGCAGTAATTCAAAACTGACTTTGAAACTGATCCCTCTTGGGTCCTACAGTCATATGCTTTACAGACAAACCATAACAATGACAATTCCCTGTTTGCATTTCATTTTCACTTGTATTCTCTAAAAGTATTTGCTTTTCCCACAAGTAAATTTTCTGTAGTTTTGTTCATTCAGCATGTGTCCCATTTACATGAACCAAGTCACCTCTGGACGTCTGAATGCATTCTTATTGTGGGGAAGAGTCAATGATGGAGCAAGAGTGAGGGCTGAAGTAAGATCCAAAGTCCGTAGGTTGTGTGCATTTCTCAGAGGGCCTGTTAGTGAGTCATAAAGGCATTCAGACTTCATGCACATGTAATACTTGGCTTCTATTCTTAAAGCACAAAATAATGGTCACATATGTGCCACTTCTAATTATGATTTTATGGACATGTGTGTGAAGGAGTTTCACTACTCAAAATATTGACAACGCCACAATAAATTAAAATGGAGTATTTCAATCTGAGTTGATGGGCTGTGTTTGTGGGGATAGTCAAATAAGATGAACAGAAGTATGTACAGACGAGAAGAGTGACACAAAGATGTTAAGAGGAAAATGATGATGAGTGAGATATTCAGATGATTTCAAAAAGATGTGGGAAGATAAAGGGAGCAAGTGTGTAACAGAATACGAGACGGCAGAAGGAAGTGGCTTGAAGGGAAACAGAAGTAACTAAGACACTCTGAAGACCACCTCCTTTTCCACAGATCTTAGCAATGTTTAATTCAATCTCAAATTTTCAAACTGAAACTTTATAAATAATACATTCTAAAAATTGTTGTTCTTACTCATTTATTTGATCCTTCTATAAAACACTGGCAAAGCCAATTGGTCTGACTGTTTTTTATGTATATGTCTATTGTTGTGTTATATGTCTGGATGCAATAGCATACAATTCAGAGAGATCCCCCCAAATACTGGCCAGGTGGCATGCTTTGTAAAGCACATGATAACATTTTTCAAAACACTTAATTACAGAGGTCAAGCATTTTGAAAAGGATTCCTAGATACACTTCTTTGCCAATATCCCTTTAAAGATTCACAATTTTTTTAATCCCACTTAAAGCACTGACCACCTAGGGATGATGACCACAGCGGTCTGATCAATACACAGTGTTGTACCTTCATGCCCCTCTCAGGCCTCAGGTGGACAACAGAGTCCAGGCTGTCTCACTGAGGCCCTATGCTGTGTGGCCTTACTTTTCCAAATAACTACAAACAAATACCACTAATCTTGTCCATTAACAATGTCCAGTGACCCCAGCCCTCCCTCTCATTTTTAGCTCAGTACACCTCATAGTTAATTAGAGAAGTTCAGACTCACAACCCCTAACATATTGACTAATCTACAGCCCTGGTCTCCAGCGGCACAAAGTAGTGACAGTGAGGGTTGGTAAGTCATGGTCAAGGTAATTTGGTCGGGCCCCAGAGAGAGAGTTAGCAACAATAGCAAACAGAATACAGTAGCAGCAGAGTTTGATACCTAGCCATGATACAGGCTATTGACAGGGTCTGATTGGGATCACAATTAGGCCTAGACACTCCCGAAAAATGTGGGCCCACATTCATGGATCATCCCTTTCATGGATCACAATTTAGTTAGTGTAATCGGCTCATTTTTAACAGAAATGTTTGGAAAGTGAAACATTTTAAAGCTTACATGGTAGGTAACATTGGTATAGCTGGAAGCAGTGCACCTTGGCCATGCGGGCAAGCAGAAATATATGGCCCATGGGCCACAACACCTGATCAGGCTAGGGTTGCCACATAGATAGTCTTTTACTGGCATTACCAGTATTTTAATGTCCTGTCCTGTATGGTGCAAAACTGTAGAAAATCACAGAAATCTGGTAATTTTTCCTCTGACTCATATGTACTCTAAACAGTAAACATAAGGTAAAAGCACTTTAAAATGCATTCTAATGTGCTTTAATGATCAAAACCCCGAAGGACAAAAGTAGCATCTGCCACAAGAATGTGAGGATTGCAAGCCGCACAGCCGGCTTCACAGAACTAATACACCCCACAAAGATCACAGTCATTCATCCTGATTACCTAATATAGGAACGCAACACAGACCCATCTCTGATTGGATATCATCTATATAAAGGTGTGGGCTTAATATGTCATGGGAACAGACCGTGAGCCCCGGTATTCCGGAGTCAGCCGCCCTGGCCACTGTACCACACCTCTAGTAGTAGAGAATGTGACCCCCCCCCCCCCCCCCTGTTCTGGTTGGGGGCCCTAGCACCCCATTCTTTCTACAAATTAAACACTGCAATAGGGTCGGGGGTAGAGAAGGCTGCACAGTGAATGCTGAACGCCAAGGCTGACTGCAGGACCCATCTCTCTGCCCTTCTGTGCGTGCACCGAGTGCGCTAGCCAATAGCCGGTGGAGCCGTCTGACTCAGAGGCTAATTGCACCTCCGAGGCCTCTCTCCAAACTTAAAAGCACTTCCTGACTGCTGGTGAAGGACTGCATCAGCAAGGCGCGTGAACGGCTATTACTTAATTAGACAAGAGTAAATATCAATTTAGGGCTGGCGGGATAAATGCGGCCCTGGCTGACGGCTAAAAGGTTGCTGCTCGGTGTGGTGACAGCGTCTGTGAGGGGATATTACAAAGAGACAGAGCCTTCGCACCCGCGGCGCGCACCGCCGTGCCTGTTTGTTGTAGGTTACTCTAAGCCTACGTGTGTCTGTCATAGGAATGTCGCTGTGCTGCATATACACTCACTCCGTAGTGCCTGGAAGACATAGTGCACATGTGGAGTTTATGTAGCAGGTGAATGGCGCTGCCGTGGGGCCCTGACAGGGACAGACAGCAACAGGGGTGGTGGCGTGAGACGGCCTTCTACAGGATGAGACAAGGGGTGACGATGGAAGTGCCGCGAGAGGCTTGGGTGCTAGGGTGACCAACCGTCCGTAAATTTCACGGACAGTGCGTAATTTCGGCCGTCTGTCCGTTGTCCGTGAAGGATCCTTTAACGGACGCCATTTGTCCGTAATTTTAACCGGGCGCAGCTTCCATCCACCTCCCGGCTTAACTCCGAGGCTTTTTCCAAAGCTCAGTTACCCAGCAGCATTGGAGAGGCACAGCGGGATGGCCTCACACCTCCAGCCCTTGATGAGCTGTTAAGAGGTGCTCGAAGGTGACAGAGGGAGGGGCTGTGGCTTCAGGAGCATCTATTCAGATGCAAACAGCCCTGAATGCGTCTCTGCAATTTAGAGGGGCCACCGCCTCACACATTCCCTTTCTGCCAGGGCCCCAAACATCCTAGAACCGGCCCTGATTGCAGCACTGGTTCTCTTCACAGAGTGGGTCTTCAAACATGCAGCCTATAATGTAATAAAGTAAAGAAATGGCACAATCGCACCCACACTGATTAACAAAGTATAGAGAACAATCAGTTAAATCAGTTCTCTTGGAGTATCTCCTTTACGTACTGTACATCACAGTGGGGGGTGGCAAAACTAACATTTTGGACAGGGAGCCTGTCTTCTCGTTGTCTTGTCCAGGAGGGGGTGAGGAGCCCTACTCCACCCAGGAAGAGACCAAGATGATACTAGAATACTGGATACCCACCCCTGCGCCCACCCTGGTGGATCCTGTTCCCCCTCCTGTGATCGCTCCTGCCCCCCTCCCCCAGTGATGGCTCCTGTGCCTCCCATGTGATGGCTCCTATCCCCCCCCCCTGCCTGTGATGGCTCCTGTCCCCCCTGTGGTGGCTCCTGTCCCCCTCCTGTGGTGGATCCTGTCCCCCTCCTGTGGTGGATCCTGTCTCTGCCCTGGGTGACTTCTGTCTCACTCCTGGAAAGGCTCCTGCAGCGAGGGTGAAGTTCTTGATGGGCCTCTTCTCAGAAAGGCTCAGCTCAAAATTAATATGAAAAGGTGGGCGAGTGAGTAAGTGAAGAGATGGGTGGATAGCTGGATGAATTAGTGAAAGGGTGAGTGGATGAATGAAAGATTGAATTGAAAGATAATGAGGGAGGATGGATGGATTGATGGAGTGGAAGGATGGAAGAGAGAAAAGGTAAATAGCTGGATGTAAGGGTGGAAGGGTAGCTGGATGGGTAAAAGGGTGGATGGATGAGTGAAAGCGTGGATGATAAGTGAGTTGATGGATGAGTGAAATGATAGATGATTGATGAACTGATAAGTGCAAGGGTGAATGGATGGACAGATGAGCGAAAGGGTGGATGCAAGGACGGATGAGTGAGTGAAAGGGAGGGTAGATGGACAAAAGGATGAATAGATGAGTGAAGGAATGAAAGGATAAATGGATGAGAGAAAGGATGGATGCATGATAGGGTTAATGGATGGATTCATGAGTGGATGAGCAGATGGGTGGGTGGATGGATGGAAGGAAGGATTGCTAAGTGAAAGGGTCGATGGAGAGAGAAAGGGAGGATGGATGGATGACTGAAAGGATGGATGGTTGGAAGGATGAGTGACTGGGTGGATGGATAGGAAGTGAAAGGATGGGTGAAAGGGTAAATGGCTGGATGGATGAGTGAATGAATGGATGGATGGGTAGAAGAGAGGATGGATGAGTGTACAGATGGATAGGGTGAAAGGGTGGCTGGATGGATGATGGATGAGTGAAAGGATGAATGAAGGAATGGATGAGTGAAATGATAGATGGACGGATACATGATGAATAGGTTTGCAAATGGTTGAATATGTTTGGATATGGCTGGGCTTACTTATATACTACTGCGCGACCTCTGATGTGTCTTTAGAACTTATCCAATTGTCCTGAAGTTTTGTCCTGAATTTTGACCTACTGTCCTGAATTTGTGTCCTGAATTTTGACCCTTTGTCCTGAATTTTTACAGTCACCGTCCTGAATTTGCACCCATAACAGTTGGTCACCCTATTGGGTGCGCCATGAAGTGTGGCCGAGTGACACCTTGAAAGGAGAAAATAAATGACCAGACAATGCAGAGAACACAGTTCCTACAACAAAATCTCTTCCAGCACCAATACAAAAATCAGCGAACTCGTTATCATACCAAGCAGACGCCGGACTGAGCTTAGTCCCGCATATGTAAAAGGATGAGGAAATAGTAAGAACTATATGCTGTCCTTCTGTGAAATGGAAAAGAAGGGCTTTCGCAGGTCTGTTTCGACCTCCAGATACCCTCCCTCAGCCTTCCCCAATGTTCCTCTCCTCCCACCTTCCTGGGATCCTGTTTGCCTGCAGTGGGAAAGAGGGCCATCTGACAGCTCTAGGATGGGCCACCTTGTCTGTAAACTCCATCCTCATGAAGTTTGTTAGTGCCGGATTAGTACCCTGCCTTTACTAAAGGTTTACATTCCAAACCTGACTTCCTTGTACCAAGTGGCCTTGTACCAAGGGAGACACAGGTCATAAAATCCCATATGCAGCAGCAGGCTGAGCCTAGCGAAGGCCTGAGGGAACGTGCAGCAGAAACGTGCTTCCTCCTTTATGTCGCTCGAATGGACCGAGAGGTAGATCAGTGGGTTCCTTCTGACCAAGTCTGGTCAAGAAGTTGAGGCCTCGGTCAGGGAAGGTAATGTGAAGGTTGGGATCTGACATAGCATTATATAGGTCCTGATCTGGAGTTTAGCAAATGGGTTACTCCATCACAAACAGGGTGGATGTCTCATACGCCATATTACAATGCATTACAGTCTACGGCACTCACACCACCTGCTGGGATATCTGTCACTTTTTGGCATCGTTTCTCATCCACCAAACGCGAAGTCAGGTCCATAGTTTTCATAATCAAAATAAAAATGGAATCTCTTGCCGCGGGCATTGTTCAGTTAATAAGAAAGTACTTTAATAACATCTTAAACGAATATAGGTGTGTACACTATAAAACGTAGAATGAACTAATAGAAACCTTGAAATAGATAAACACACAAAATATCTGCAATGATTATAACCATAATCCTTACTATATTGTTGGTGATCACTAGATAGAAAACGTATTTGAACACACACACACTATAACCAATGGGCGTTACAAGAGTCTAACATTTCAAGATCAACTCCGCTGATATCTTCCTTCAAGAGTTATTCAAATGGGAGATCGGATTGGTCCCCTGGCCTTTACCTGTTTTTATAATATTTTGAAAACTGGGCAGAGTGGTTCTCCAGCGACTCCAGGAGTGGGTGGACGATGGCAAGGTCCTCTCGGATATTCAGTTTGGCTTCAGGGAGGGCTTTGGGACAATTGAGCAGGCCCTAAATTTGTCCTTAATTATAGGGAAATATGCCTCAGCAAAGCGGGGTAGATTATATATGGGCTATGTCGACCTCTCCGCGGCTTTCGATTGTGTCTCCCACCCGAAACTATGGACAATCCTCGCCAAAATGGGTGTAGAACCGGCCCTTGTAACTTTCCTTCGTGAATCATACGCAAATGCCTCTGCAAGGGTACGTTTTGGAGCCAGGGGAGAACTCTCGAATTCATTTGCAGTTGAGCGCAGTGTCAGGCAGGGCTGTGTCCTGGCCCCCTTTCTCTTTTCATTATATACAAACGGTCTTGAGATAAAGATGTTAGAGGGGGCCCAAGACCTCCCTCGAGTCAGAGAACGCTTGATACTAGCACTCCTATACACAGATGACGCGGTGATACTTGCGCGTACACCACAGGAACTACAAAAAGCCATAGAACGCTACGCAAGCTTCATGGGCAAACTGGACCTTCGTATCAATAAAAAAAAAACATTTGTTATGGTGGTGGGGCAGGGCAAAAAAAGGGGGAACAACATCTATTTAGACAAGGAAAGGCTAGAATTAACAGAGCAGTACCCATATCTTGGTGTAATGATAGACTCGAAGCTAAAATGGAAACCAGCGATAGAGGCCCGCAAACATCAGCTCCTGAGGGCAAACGCGGCCCTAATAAAATTTGCACAAAAGCTGGGTAAAAGGCCACCTGTAGAGCTCCTCCGAATTTATAAAGCAAAATGCCTTTCGACAGCTGGCCTCTGGGGGCACAAAAACACTAACTCCCTCCAGGTGGCAGAAAACATCTTTTTGAGATTTCTTTTGGCAGTCCCTAAACGAGTGTCCACCTTCGCAAGCCACACTGAACTGGGGATCCCCCATATCGAGGACCTCGCAAAAATCGAACCACTCCTACTGTGGCGTCGCATCTGGACCTCCACAAAAAATACCTTCACAAAGCAACTGGTGGCAGACTGTATGTCAATGGACCACGTGGGGAAAATTGAGTGGCTGATGTACATAAAACACCTCCTATCTGATCTAGGACTTAGCAAACATTACTTGACGCCAGACCTCATTTCAGAAATGCCCAAGAAGGAACTAAAAATAAAGGCATTGTCCCACGTGGAAGAACTGCGTATATGTACAGAGTCACGGAAATCCTCGGTTCGTCACTCCATGGCAGTGATGACGACCCTGGAGATGGAACCATACCTGACGTATGTCCAATCACAGTTTGAGCGATTCCTATTGACCAGATTTAGGCTAAATATTTTCCATAGAATAGTAGCCTTCCCCCATAAAAACACTTGGGACGAACGTTTGCCGCTATGTCCATGTGACGACACTGCAGAACAATCGACAATGCACACTATCTTGTTCTGCAAATATTACACCCCACACCGGAAACTATGGTTAGTCCCTGTACTGAGACGATTGGGCTTTAGAAGGTGTTGTCCAGCTATGTTACAGCTGCAATTCCTGGACTCTGAATTTGTTTGCAAGAGCGTGAGCACTTTTCTCAAATGCATTTTTAATCATAGAATAAATCTCTAAGAATGTATTCCTGGTTATTTAAGGTAAAAATGATTTAATATACCTCTTAATGATAAATTTGCCTTTAAGGCAATAACTCTTATAATATGATGTCCCCTAGGATGATGTAATTGGGAGTTCTCTTATTAACTTTATTTCCATGGATAATTTTTATCAATTGTATTTTATTGTTGCAACTCTTTTATGGTTTTTCTATGTACCTTGAAAACCGAATAAAGATTTATTATTATTATTATTATTTGAACACACACACACTATAACCAATGGGCGTTACAAGAGTCTAACATTTCAAGATCAACTTCGCTGATATCTTCGTTCAAGAGTTATTCAAATGGGAGATCGGATTGGTCCCCTGGCCTTTACCTGTTTTTATAATATTTTGAAAACTGGATACCGAGCAAACAAAATGTGTTAGTGACACCAGGTCAAGGGATCCACGTCTGGATGAAAGGGCAGAGATCTTAGCACTGAAGGGGAACAGGGAGGGGGAGACTAAGACAGGCCCAACAGCACACACAAGGACTACACATGAACGCCTTTGTGCTCTGGATTTGGCTGTCTGGGTGGGCGTTGGCATCTGTACTGCATGCTGGGTCTCAAAGCTGTCAAAAGTGGCCCAAGAACCCTTCTTTTCGCCGACAGACTACCGAGCCTGATAATGGGTCAGGAGTAAATGCCAAGCTGGACACAGGCTACTATTGAGTAGCATGAAACGGAAAGGTGGGCGTCCCACAAAAGTGAACAAGCAAAATATAGAGCTATAGAAAAGTGTGATCACCATTCGGCTCACTACACCTGTGTGTGAATGGATCCTTCTAGCCCTCTCTTGTGAGGGTTAGATAGGGCTTCTTGGCACATCATCTCAGCCTCCCTGGATTCCTTTGGCTGGTTCTGAGCTTCCATACAAGCAAGGTCAGCAACATCTCAGGGCAGGCGAACAGGGCATCAGTAGTTCATCAAGCTTAGTTCTTGCTTTGAGGAAATAGGCAGCACTCTGCTCCACTTGAAAGAAAGAAACCCTGAAGCAGCATCCACACAGGTTTCTGTGTGTGTAGCCTTTATGTGGCTGTAAGCTCCCCAGCTTACAGTCAGAGTCTTAGGCAGATGAACAACAGGTAAGTGCCAATCAGAGTGGGTGCATTTTACAGTTATAAAATCCAATGAGACAGATTGGGACATATCTTCCCTCTCCCAGGAGAAGTCTGTGTAAGCCATGCTTGCCCTGCCCAGAAAGATGCACTATGATACCAGGCCCCAGTAGTAGGGTGTGTGCCCCCCTTGTAGTGTGATATAGTGGGAAACCGTATGTATCACAGCCAGTTATGCCCCGGTGAAGAAGATGCTGGAGTGGTCTGTCTTTGTCAATTGCATAGGGAGCACGCACCCTCCATCTTTCAGATACAATTTGCACAAAGAGATGTTCTTTATAAGTTACTGTTGACCCTAACTACAGACCAAGGGCCCAAGAATCAAGGGGAGTTTACTCTCTTGAGATTATGATATGGGCTCCATCTTAGTTTGAGTTTAATAGTTTTGTCTACTGCACTGTTCTGCCCTGCAAGGTTACCCCAAGGGGTTCCTTACTGTCTAGTCTCGTATAATACTTATCTTCCTGAGAAGCAAGGGTTGCATGCTCTAGCACAGCAGATAACACAACTGCAGAACAATGAGGAAAGAGGGGAGATTAGACAGTAGCCAGATTAAAGAACAGATTAATATGTCTGCAAAATGATGGCCTTCATAAGGAGATCGCAGAGTCATGAGGAACTTTTGGATGCTTTGGAAGAGGAGACAATAAATAAAGGGCTGGCTCTCAGCTCTGTTATGGCATGTGTAGGCCACTGGTTTAAGCCCAACAACTTGTAACTTTGAAAGGACCTAACTCCCAGAGAAGCGTAAAGAAGGCATACCCAAAACACCACAGGGCCAATTTGTTAAGAAAGATCTCAGGAGGGATTACCTTGGCACTCGTCTCAGACGAGACCATCATGGGAGAGATACTGATGACTGAATCAGCGACCGCCTGATTGGCCACAGAAATGTGCAAAGACAAATATCCACCTTGAAATCTGGGTACCCACACAGAAGACCCAACACTCAATTTAAAAGTGTTTATCGGCTGATCAAAAAAGACCTAGAAACTACCAGGATGTTAAAAGGTCATTAAAAGGGTTTTGTAAATATGATTTCTTGTCTTGTTTGTGTTAAAGTCTTTCTACTATTTCCCCGTTCCTTGTATTACAATGCTTATGTGTTCTGTGTGATGACCTCACCCAGCTTGAGTTCTAATCTGGGCAGTTAGAGCCTGGCCAGCTGGTGGTGTACAAGTTGTTATCTGTGCTGCAATTAAATATAAGAAGCTGATCTTCATTCTGGCTGTTATGAGCATTTATTAAGCTTACAACATTTTGGCGACAACATTGAAGCTGACCAGGCAAGTTGGAGCTTCATGATTGCAGTGGAGGATTTAAAAGGAGAATTCATCTACAGGAAACAAATAATATACACCAAGGAGAGAATCTACGAGTTAAGAAACGAGTTGTGAACTTACGGTGAGCCAAACGTTCGTTTACGATGATACAACAGGATTTTGGCATTGAATTTTGAGATTATCGATATATTACTGGAATTCGAATACTTACGCGAGAAAAGAGCTGAGTGTTCTGAGCGTGACATATGGTGAAGAGAGGCAGAGCAGTTGAATATCGACGCGAGCATAGGGAAAGCTCCGGTGCACCCGAGGACTGCTAGAGGTGACGCAGCTGTGAGTGCGTAGTGACGGCATATGTGGAGAGCGTTGTGACGTCGAACGTAGCGGCCATCTTGAATGAGTAAGAAAACAGCGCCAGCAGCGTCAAACTGGAACAGCGCAGAGAGATGAGATAGTGCTTCAGTTATCATCGGAGAGAATGGCAGAGACATATCATGAGAGTCGCATGGTGATGCGTTCACCTTTGAGAGTGATTTCGCTAGATGCGCGGCGACACGCTCTTGTGCGAAAAGGAATTCGAAGTATAATTTCACACGAAAGAAGACCAAGGATAAGGAGCTTCACAAGGTGACTGGGTCGCTTGATACAAGTACTGTGCAGTGGTTCTTGAAGAGTTTTGTCCACGACAGAAGAGTGAGGAATAGAACGTTGAACAGAAGACTCACATTTAAATTGTTTGACAGTTCTTTCACTTACAGGTTTATTTGCAATAGGGTGGACATCGCAATATTAGTCAGTTTAATTTGTAAGTGTGTTGAATTAATTCTTTCTCAGGATCTGGACCTAGATAGTAGAAAAGAGAGAGATTTATTGAGTGATGGCGCAGCAAGTGAATGTTGCGCTGCCACTGCAGTTTTTAAGTGAACCTGGTAATCCACATATAGCTTGGGAAGATTGGATACCAATGTTTTACAATTATATTGAGGCACTAGATGGCGAAGAGTTTTCGGCAAAGAGAAAAAAAGCCATTTTAATGACAACATTAGGGAAGGAAGGGCAGAGAGTCTTCAAATATCTACCACAAGTGTTGCCATCTAGTGGTCAATCTCCGTTAGACGAATTTAAGGAAGCAATATCCAGGTTGGAGATTAGATTTGCTAAGGAAGAGAACCTCGTAATGAATAGGTATAAGTTTTACATGAACAAACAGCATGCGAGTGAATCAATAGATGATTTTGTGGCCCGCCCACGGGAATTATCTGTCAAGTGTAGTTTTGGGCAGATGACTGACGAATTGATTCGGGATCAGCTGATTGTCCAATGTAACAACCGAAAGATACAGGAGAGGTTATGTGCAGCCAAGAATCCTAATTTAAAAACTGCAATTGATCTAGCTAAGGTAGTAGAAGAGTCAGAAAAATGTATGAGAGAACTTCAAAAATGTAACACAGATCAAAAAGTAGCAGAAGTTTCAAGTAAAACTTTAGTTGAGTGTGCTAATAGTGATGAGAATGCTGTGGGGGCTGTAAAGAAGAAAAGTTACAGTTTACAAAAGAGAAATTTTGAGAATAGAACCACAAACCGGATGTGTTCGAAGTGTGGTAGTGGCTCACATAGTTCTGATGGTAAGTTTTTAGGGTATTTTGAGAGGGAGATTATTTTTAAAAATAGGTCTACGATTGGCAAGGTCTATGTATCGGTAGATGGTCCACCTATATTAGGTTGGATGCATCAATACAATTTGCATATCATTGTCAATCCCAGAGCTAAGGAACAGGTGATGGTCGTTGATGATATCTGCATTGATGACATTTTAGCGGACTCTCAATCAGTGTTCAGAGATGAGTTGGGTGAGTTAATTGGATACGAGCATAAAATACTCATGAAGAAAGGAGCTATTCCGGTTCAACATAAAGCAAGGAGAGCGCCCATTGCTGTGAGAGAAGAGGTTAAAGGTGTGATTGAGGAGATGCTTCAAGGTGGAGTGATAGAGCCGGTCGAAGCGACCACATGGGTATCTCCAGTGGTCATCGTACAAAAAGCAGATAAAAAAATTAGATTGTGTGTGGATTTGAGGTCCCTGAACAAGTGTGTGGTGGCTGATGTTTTCCCTTTACCTAATATAGGCGAGCTGGTGACAACATTGCAAGGTGCAAGATATGTTAGTAAACTCGATTAAAAAAGCGCCTATCATCAGGTACGTTTGCATGAGGAGTCGAAACATCTGACGGCGTTCATCATCAGTGAGGGTACGTTCCAATTTACTAGGCTACCGTTTGGCTTGATTTCGGCCACCAGTGTCTTTCAAAGAATGGTGACAGAAATTTTTAGGGGTATAAGTAATGTGTTGTTCTTTCAGGACGATATACTTGTATTTGGAGATAGCATAGATCAACATAACTGTAAAGAGCGGAGGAGGCAGTTTAAGATTGATATTAATTTATTATATCAGTAATAAATGACCCACTGGAGATAAGATAAAAGCATCAATCCAGATCAGCTCCAACCGCTTCTCTGAAGTGGAACCAGGGCACACAAACGAATACATTCCATATTACATGCACAGAAATCTAAATGATGTAACAGAACTACATTACAATGACTAATAAATAAAACTACAATGGACATAGAAGACATATACCACATGTACCTTTTCCAATACAATAAAACAAAACTAGTCTAAAACAATCACCCAATTTCTTAGGCAATCTCACATTTCTTTTAAGAGTAACAGGAACATCTTGTACAGAAGAACTCATAGGACTATTGTCCTCATGAACAGTGGCATCAGGATCAGAAGAACTCAAACATGCTTTGTCAGAATTAGAACATTTCCCGGAATTGTCACTAGAATGAACAGAATTTCCACTAGAAAAATCATTAAATGAAACATCAACACCATCTCCCATTTTTCCAAAGAACCGTTCCTGACCTGGTTTAAGAACAACCACCGAACTCTTGCTCCACCAACCCCTGTCCTTAAGCAGAACAGTCGAGTTAGTAACATCTTCAACTTGAAATGGTTCTGAAAATTTTGACATACCCTTAGGTGTAAAAGATGGTTTAACAATTCCCACCCAATCACCAATTGCTACGTTTTTGCTCTTACAATGGTGCGAAACATCATGATGAATCTTTCCAGACAAACGAGCTGTAACTATGTTGTTCCTAGCTTTATGAATAGAATCTTCTAAGCTGATTTCTTTTTTCTTTTCACTATTAATCAAAGGCATAAACACAGATCTTGGTTTCCGGCCTTTCATTAAAAAGTAAGGAGAAACTCCTGTACAAGAGTTAGGAGTCAAATGATAACTCCATATCTTCTCCTTTAAAAACTCAAAAACATCAAGTTTGCTTTCCAAAGCAGCTTGGATACCCTCTTTGAAAAATCTGTTAGCCCTCTCCACCTGACCATTAGAACGAGGACTATAAAGAGGAGCCCTTACTGCAGATACACCAAACTTATTAAAAAATGCTTGCATTTTACTTGAAATGAACTGAACACCATTATCTGACATTATGGAGACCGGTGCCCCTTCAATCCTAAAGATGTTATCCAAAAAACACAAAACATCGTCAGTGGTAGGATGTTCCACAAAAGAATAATATAGCCATTTAGAAAAATCATCAACCAAGACAATTAAAAATCTTTTCTCCCTACCAAGACACTCAAAAGGTCCTGAAAAATCAATTGAAAGCCTCTGCCAAGGACCTGTAGGACCATCACTTAAAGACAATGGTTCAGTAGCGACTCTCCAGTGCTTATCAGAATTAATGCATACAGAACACTTATCAATGAACCCCTCAACAGAAGCATCCAAACCAGGCCACCAATAATGGCCCTTCAACAATTTCTTTGTTCCAGACACACCAGGATGTCCAGAATGTGCCAAATAAATGATCCTATCTCTAAGACCAGCTGGTGGAATAAATAAATCTTGTCTTAATAAAATGTCATTCTCAATAGACAATTCCTCAGCAACTTGTGCAAAACTCCTCAAAGATAATTCTAAATTCTTCACAGAAGGCCAACCATTAATAACATAAAACTTAACCTTCTCCAAAACACTGTCCTTCATTAAATGGTAATTCCACTCTTTCTCAACAATGCCAAAACCACACGATTCAACAGCATCAATAGAAGCTACCACACATTCATGTAGATCCATAATTTCATCACTGGAGTCGTTAACTGGAGGTAATCTAGACAAACAGTCTGCAGTGACATTTTTCCCTCCAGGAATGTGCTGAATCACAAAATTGAACTCCTGTAGTCTCGCAATTAGCCTAACTAATCTTGATGAAGCATTGCCACTTCTCACACCATCCATCATATACAGAACTACAATTACAATGACTAATAAATAAAACTACAATGGACATAGAAGACATATACCACAATAACCTTGTGTTGAAAGCTGTGTTGGCCAGGATTCAGGAAGTTGGATTGACCTTGCGAAAAGAAAAATGTTCGTTTCTAGTTCAAGAAATAGAATACTTAGGGTATGTCATTACAGCTGATGGCATCAAACCTAAAAGAAATTTACAGTCTGCAATTGAACTGGCCCCCTGCCCAAAAGATAAAGATGAGTTACGATCCTTTATGGGATTAATAGAGTTTTATGCAAAATTTGTTAGGGATTTTTCTGATAAAACTTCTGTTTTAAGGGGTCTTTTGAAGAAAGGTGTGATGTTTTCGTGGTAGGATGAGCATAAGAGATGTTTTGAGTTCATCAAGGAGGAGTTGTGTGATGCTAAAGTCTTAACAGCTTTTGACATCAAGCGTAAATCTGTTCTAATGGTTGACGCTAGTGGTATTGGTCTAGGTGCGGTCTTGCTACAGAAACATGGTAATGAGGAGAAGACTGTGGCATTTGCTTCTCGTCCACTGAGTGTGTCAGAGCGGAATTATTCCGTTATAGAGAGAGAGGCATTAGCAGCAGTGTGGGGTACTTACTATTTTAGAATCTGTGGGGTACTAGGTTTCTCTTAAGGTCTGATCATAAGCCTCTGGTTAATGTTTTAGCTCCGGATGGTGCGGGAAAGGGCTCACCCAGGTTAGCTAGGCTTGCGTATAGGCTGCAAGATTTTCAATTTGATTTAACTTTTATCCATGGTTGGCGTAATGTTCAGGCGAACTGCCTATCGAGACTGCCTGTTGCAGGTGATGTTCAAAATGAGTGTCCAGGGGATTTTCAGGAGGAGAGTGCAATAGCTTTTATTCAGGATGTGATTTCGTTAGGGGAAGGGTCATTTTCTAGGGATGAGTGGTGTTCTAGTATGAAGAAGGATTTAGTTCTAATGAAAGTCATTGATTTAGTGAAGAAGGGTACCAGACGTGAGAGCACAGTTGAACCCAGTATTAGACCTTTTCTTAGAATCATTGACGAGTTGTCTGTGTCAGGTGATGTGATTTTGATGAGAGGTGATAGATTCATTCCTCCAGGTCAATTGAGGCACAAACTGCTCAAATTAGCGCATGAGGGTCATCTTGGCCAAACTCTTACCCAACGCAGGGTTAAGGGCAACTTTTGGTGGCCTTCAATTGATTCGGATGCTGCTTCCTGGGTTAAATGTTGTGAGTGTTGTAGCGAGGGCGAGAAGAGGCTGAAGTTGGTGTCATGTCGGCAAGCAGGGAAAATTTGTGCGCAAGATAAGCCTTGGCACAGTGTATGCTTGGACTTTATTGGTCCTATCGATGAGTTGCCTAATAACCAGAGGTTTGCAATTGTAATGATTGATGATTACTCCAAATGGCTCACTGTTTCTTTTGTAAAGGAAATTACTACTGATAATACGATAAAATATTTAAAGGAAGTGTTTCACAATGAGGGTTTTCCATCTGTTATCATTACGGACAATGGCACGCAGTTAACGTCCAACAAGATGAGGCTATTTTTGGAGAATTGTGGGATTAGTCATCATCGGACAAGTCTATACAATCCGCAGGGAAATGGAATATGTGAAAGGGTCAACAGACTAATCAAAGGCATAATCCAAATGACTAGTGCGTTGGGTTGTTTTTCGCAGGAGAAAGTGCAAGAAATGGTTTGGGCGTACCGTTCTACTCTGCACAGTCAGGACGCGAGGTCACCATTTGAGATGATGCGGGGTAGGCATCCAGGAATGAAGGTGATTCCTTCATGGTTAAAGAACTTTGATAAAGATGTTTCTGCTCAGGTCAATGTGGCTTTGGGTTTTAAAGGTGTGTGTGTGGGTGACTTGGTGAAAGTTAAGCCTGGTAGGGTTTCAAAAGGATTGACTAAATGTAGAGGTCCGTTTTATGTTAAGAAAGCCTTTCCCCAATATGTTGTACTAGAAAATGGTGAAAAATGGAATTATCGAAGGGTGGCACTTTACAAGAAAGGGTGCAGTGTTTCTCGTGGTGGGTATGTTGAGCCATTGAGTAGGAACAGCGGCTATATGTTTTCAACCCTAGAGGACGAACTTCATGTTCCTATTACATCTCTAAGGAGGGAGGATGGTGGCGGTGATGCTTCTCAACATTGTGAGGGTAATGCAGCTTATTCTAGTAGCATGACTGCTGCGGAAGCTGTGAGTGATTCTCTCATGAGAAGTCCTAGATTACGCCATCCACCTTTATATTTGAATGACTGTTTATTGATTCATCTGTGATGTTTCTTCATTTCTTCATTTATTTAATATGTCCCTAGGGAAGGAGATGTGTTGTAAATATGATTTCTTGTCTTGTTTGTGTTATAGTCTTTCTACTATTTCCCTGTTCCTTGTATTACAATGCTTATGTGTTCTGTGTGATGACCTCACCCAGCTTGAGTTCTAATCTGGGCAGTTAGAGCCTGGCCAGCTGGTGGTGTACACGTTGTTATCTGTGCTGTAATTAAATATAAGAAGCTGATCTTCATTCTGGCTGTGATGAACATTTATTAAGCTTACAACAAAGGGCAAGCAGGATAGACATTGTCATCGTAGGGTGCAGAATATCTGGCTGATTCCATTCATGATGGAATGCGCTCCCCTTGCAAGCTGTTTAGCACTGTGGAATTCACCTTATACAAAGACCAGTCATCCGAAAGAATGAACAGCAATTACTGAGGAAAGGCGTGTCGACCGAGAGGGTTTCACTGGCCCTTGCCCACGGCTGCTTCATAGCCTTGTATGGTAGCTGATAGGAAAAACACACGGGTGGGGCTGAAAGGCCAAAATGTAAACAGGAGCCTATCACGTGCACGTCTGTGTAAAGATGTAGGTAGGCGTACATGGCCAAGGAGTATGAATCGCTCAAAAAGGAGCCCCACCAGCTGTAGAAAATGGAGAAGCACAATGCTGACAGATAATACCACAGACAAATGATATGCCAATCTTTGAGATCGAGAAAGTACAGGAGTGGGGCATGGCTTGACTGGAGCCAGACAAGCCAGAGAGAGGGGAGAAGCAGGCAGCTTTGATGAAGAGCACCTTTACATGATCGCCTGGCAGAGTAGGAATTCTTGTAGCAGGGATCACTCGCTCGTATTGTATTTTACTGTTTTGCAACATTTATATGGTGCTTTACTACTCCTATGTGGGGCCCTGAAGCACTTGCTGACATGGGTAGCATGCTACTCCATGTAGGGTGTGTGGCTGAAAAGTTGTTGTCTTTGCTTTGATCCTATCTGGGAAGTGTTTCCATGTCGTGCGTGATGACCACCAAGGTGCGGATCTCATGTTATAGGTAGCTCTGAACAGCTCTGCAGGCCTCTTTGTGATATGTCATATGATATAGTCTGATTAACTGGTTACTGCACTGGGTTGTGCAATCTGAGATTTTGGGTAAAGTTGTGGTCCTGAGCTGGAATGGTTGGATGAAGAGAGAAGTGGAGAGATGTGTTGGGATGGGCATTTTTATTATCATCCCATATCTGAGTGTCTTAGTGAGACATAAGGAAGTGGTCAGAGTGCATTTGGAGCCTGCAGTGGTGGACTATATTAAATTCCTCTGAATTGTCCAGCAATATGTGACAGATCTCTTCAGATATTCCATGCTTGTTCATTTGGTGATGTCTGTTTTTTGGCTATTAAATGCTGTTGATGGACAACCCTCACATCAGATATTTCTTATGTGAACTTAAGAGGTATACGCAGTGCAACTGGAATTTGAGGCAGGGCAGAGTCAACTTATGTAGCAGGGTTGAGTAAATTATGTGGCAGGAAAAGGCAAATTGTGTGGCACATTTTTTGATAGTATTACTTTATTCTTTTGTGAGTCTTACACTTAACACTGTCTTGACATTGGTTGCGCCTCATTAGTATGAGTGTAACACTCAAAGATTGTGATAGGCAGTAGAAGGGTGACCAATCAACCTTTGCATATGGCCTTCCACTGCACAGCAATACATGTTGCTCTGTTTGTAGTAATTTTTTAATTGTTTGAGCTAGAGACAAATTTTATTTAGTAAAAATTTACAAATTGTGCAGCAGATGATGGATTATGTGGCAAGTGTGGCAAATCTATAATTATGCAAAAAATGCTGCTACTGCACAATCGCATAAATCCAATAGACCTAGGTATAAAATATAATCTGCTGCTGACCGCTGTGTATTATGGTTTGAGTATTTTTGTGTGTCATAACTATTATATATGCAAGTAATTAACTTTATAATACCACAGTGAACCATAGGTCAGCCCTTCTTACCTTACCTGCATATCAAAACCAATTTGCTGATTGAAAAGTTTACAATTTGTGAGTTATAAGTAAGGGTGGGCGGACAACTCCGTTCCACCCACAGAATGTGCAGAATTTTGCCTGTTCTGCGAAGTAGGCGGAGCCGGCAAAAGTCTGCACACTCTCAGCGGAGCAGAGCTGGCCTCCCACCCGCGCTATCAAAACATTTTAAAAATCTACTTAAAAGAGCCAGAAAACTCCTTACCTTATCGGCGGCCTCCCTGGGCTGCCCTTTTCTGCGAATTCTTCATGAAAACTGCGCATGTGCGGGCGCATGCGCATTTCTCGCGAGAAATGCGAATTCGCAGGCACCCACGCATGTGCAGTTTTCATGAAGAAGGCGTGATAGCGGAAGAGGGCAGCCCGGGGAGGCTGCCGATAAGGTAGGGAGTTTTCTGGCTCTTTTAAATAGATTTTTAAAAGGTTTTCATAGCGCGGGTGGGAGGTGGGTGGCACGTAGCAGAGCTACGCGGAGTGTGCAGAGGTTGGTTCCGTCTCCGTGGTACTCCCAGTAGCCCCGTTACACCCACTACACCCATGGTTAGTTATAAGCTGAGGGTTGCACTTGAGGGTGGTACTTGTTTCTGGGCTCTGTTGCTGGGATGTAGCTAGTGCAGTTATCTACGAAATAGCCATTCTTTCAACTGTCTTCAGAAGTGTATATGCTTCTGGGTGCTTCAAATGTTGGCTGGTAATGAGTTCCGGAGCTTGTTATGTTATGTTATGTCGATTTGCATGGCACAGCTTATCACCTGTGAGGGTATCCAGGCGTTGGAGCAGGAACCTAGTTGAACAGTCAGGTCTTCAGTTTATTCTGGAAATTGAGGAGTGAAGTTGTTGTCCTGATGCTTGGCAGCTTGTACTGAGAAACCAATGCCTCCAACGGATTTCTTATGGTAAGGTGGTGTGATTATAAGTGGCACAAGCCTGGACTGTAGTGTTCTATTTTGTTTGTACTGCTTGAATTTAACTTGAAGGTACAGGAGTTCTTTTACTTTGGAGGCTCTCTGGACAATGCAGAGTGTCTTGAACATTGCCCTTCTAGCTATTGGTAGCCTGTGAATCAATTGCACGACGAGAGTCATGCATTCTCTTGGTTGAAGGTGGCGAAGTAGGCTTCAGGATAAAGGGTTGTGGTTTGACGTCAATGTAGACGGGAGCGAGTCTCTGAGCTCCAGCCCCGGACTACCGTATTTATTAATATCCTGAGCCCCATGTCCCTCATAGCAGTGGGAAAATCGGCGGCTGCCTTCCCCCAGCACTCAGTGGACATGAAAGGGTGCTACAATTATCCCTGCAATGCTGGGAAATGTTGAGATTGGTGGTGAGCAGGGCCCAGGAGGCTGCACACAAAATGGCGGCCTCTGTGTGAGCTGGAATCCGGAGCCCGACCCACAGTGAGGAAAGAGGGGAGGAGCGGCTTGAGGAGAATGCACATGCTGTAGCGGTTAACGGTGCTGGTAGTGGAAGTTGGCGGCCCCTGTGTGAAGGTCTGCCTGCCTATACTGCAGCCTGGAGATCCGAATGGCGAGGGGTGACCATGCTGTAGCGAAGCGATAAGCAAGAAGCCGCAATTGGCCGCCGTAGTGTGGAACTGCAGGCATGGACCGTAATGCTCGGTGCTCGAGGTGAGGATGGGGAAACAAGCGCAGAGACGCAGGAGACCGCGCCGGCAGCCGGAAGCTGTAAAACAAGCATTGGGACATGTAGGGTGAGGCTGCACTGGGGGAAGCAAGAGCCATGGTTGAGCACACACACTGGCCTACCAAGGGGGACCCATACCCAGACCCTCGGGGGGACAATACTATGAGGGCGGACATCACCGGAGGGGTCAAGAGCCCCGTTCAGCTGCACTGATCGTTTGCCCACATCGTGGCTCAAGAGGGAAGATGACAGGCTGGAAAGAGAACACGTCGGGGAACGACCTGAGAAGCAGCCTTTGGCTATGGTAATAGACAACCGGGCTCGTAAGGCGCAATAGAGTGAGCTGGGGGAGCGCTGAAAACTGCCTGCGACAGTAAGAATAAGACGGATGCAGGGGCTTGGAGGGCCGCACCTATAGCAGAGATCATTAGCAGTGAGCGCCAGAACAACCCAGGGGGGGAGGCCATATCAGGAGGAGAAAGAGGCCTTGAGGACTGCTTACACTGGCCTATCAAGGTCAGCTTGGCCTTTGAGGGAAAAGTGCTGTGAGTACGACTATCGACAGAGGGGCCATGCAAGTTGGAGATAGAACTTGACAGCCCCACAGAAAGCGGATGGGTACGTCGATGTAACTGAAGTCAAGATGTGACAACACCCAATACGGGAACGAGATCTAGACCAAGAGGGGTTGATTTGGCGAGGTGCAGAGGTACAAGGCCAAGTGAGTAAGATAAATGCACGTGGTCTACCAGGTTGTGGACTTGAGGAGTACAAAGGTGCTGTGCCATTGAACCCACTGATAGCATAATCTAGGTGTGGTGGCACGAAGAAGGAGGGCAGTGCATTGAATACAATTATCGGTGCGCAAGATCCCTGAGTTGTTGGTCGCCATGGGGAAAGTACCCAGGGGAAAAGGTCAAAGCACCACAACGGCGGGGGAAGAAACCCCCCAACGAATGAAGAGGATGACATCCTGGACCTGGAGAAGAATGCATCTTCCTCAAAGCCCACAGTGGCAGACATAATGGAAGCCATTACGGCGTCACCAGAAGCACTTGAAACTAAAATAGACTCTAGTGGTACCAACCTCAATCTCCTAAAGGATGACCATCTCCGGCTGGTGGAAAGGGCCACAGGCACGGAGAAAGTGCTTGCGGATGTCCCTGCAGGGGTTGCAGAACTCAGGAAATCCCTTATTGAGGAGACGGTGAAAGTAAAAACCCTTTACGTGTGTGCAGAAGATAGCAAAGGGAGATCTTGCTGCAATAATCTTTGCATAATAGGAGTACCAGAGAAGGAAGAAGGTGATTATACGGTCAGCATTTGGAAGGCTGGATCAAGAAAGAAGTGGCACCAGAGGGGCTCTCACAGTTCTACACAATCAAAAGGGCGCATTGAGTACCAGCCAGGCCTCCCAAATCAGAGATGCCTCCGAGGCCGATTGTAGCCCGCCTGCTCTATTTCCGTGACAGAGACCATAAAATCAGGCAAGCTCGACAAGTGAAAGACTTACAAACAGGAAATAGTAAGGTGATGGTGTTTCCAGATTTTACCAGGTAGGTGCCGAAGCAGAGATCCACGTTCCTGGCAGTGAAAAGAAAATTACGACAGATGCGGCTCCCCTATGCAATGCTATTCCCCGCCAGGTTGCGTGTAGTTGGAGCTCAAGGCGTACAGTTCTTCCAGACACCAGAAGAGGCCTCGGATTGGCTGGATACTGTACAAGGAAGGAGGCCGGGAAGCAGCTCACCGAGATCAATGTCCGGAGGTGGGGGGGACGTGTCCTGGACAACCAAGAGCGCCGAACCCGACAGAAGCACAAGTCGACCGGAACAAGGTAATCTGGGCGGTGGTGTAACTCCGCCAAACGGGGCCCAGCCCGAGGTCAACGAGGAGCAACAGGGAAGAGGACAGATCAGAGAGCTTACTAATACAGAAGACTTGGAAACTGAGATACCTGTGGTGACACCCCACACTGCGGATGAGCTTGGATGAATCACAAGATCCAGAACTTAAGAACAGCAAATTCTGGCAAACGATATCCTTTTTGATAAACATATACTATGAACGGTGCAAGAGAAGGGGGCAGCATCCGACACTGCCAAAGACAAAAGGGATGAGGGGCTAGGGGGGAACAATAGTTTTCGTTCGAGGGGGGATCCAGGTTGAGGGGTTTCCGAGGCTGGGCGACAGTCACCACATACACATTATCAACACAGTTAGAAGAGTTTGGATGGGAGGGGGTTTCTTCCGCCTGTCCTGGGGAAAGGGAGTTGGATAGTTCAGTTATTTTGGGAATGTTTACTGGGGGGCAGGCGTATCTGGGAAACCTGTTTAACTGGTGCTAGGATGATGTTTTTTTCAATGGGACCCAACATAGACTACAAGTGCATCTTTTGGAATTTACATGGGATGCACTCCATGGTAAAGCAGCATAAAGTACATGCATTCCTGGTGCGCAGGGGGGTGAAAATTGCATTACAATAAGAGACACATATAAATGCGAAAGAGGGGGCTGCTTTGAAATGCCGTTGGCAAGGACAATTATTTTATACAAATCATTCAGCATTCGCCAGAGGTGTGTTGATCTGGGTAAGAGCTGTGACCCCCTTCCAATGCACCAGGGAATTTGTAGGCCCAGAGGGGAGGTATGTGGTGGTGATGGGTATGTTGGATGGGAGAGATATAACAATTGTAAGCATATACACCCTGAAAATAGAGCAACCTTCATTCTTGGCAGACTTCTCTAGGTCATTGGTGCATGCATTGACGAGGTCGACACTATTGGGGGAGATTTCGATAGTGTCGAAGATGTAGGGCTCAATAGATCTCACCCTCCACTCCACTACTCACCTGCTCGCAGAGCGGCAAGGGTGAGAAGAGACTGGCAACAGCAGTGGGGATTAATAGATTCTTGGAGGGCGCAGCACCCTGGGGAATGGGACTACTCATTCTTCTCCCCTATGCATGAGCTACATGTCAGACTAGACGCCATTACAGGCTAGTGAATACTTGGTGCGCACAGTTTCGGACCACAATCCCTTACTGGTCTGTTTCTGCTGGTCCAGGGTCAGGGCGAATATTCCCACATGGCGTATGAAACCATAAAACTTAGAAGATCAGGTGTATCAGGCTGAGATCCATACAGTCATTGAACAGTCCTTTGAGGACAACACAGGAATGGCCTCAACCTCATGGTTGAATGGGAGGCGTTTAAGGAGGTGCTCAGGGGTCGATGCATATTTGAAGCGGTGGGAGTGAGGAGAACTCTCCTAAGGGATACATTAAATGCAGAGCAGAGGTTGCGAAACATTGTACGTGACAAACCTGGGAATGCAGAGAAGCAGAGGGAATTACTGGAGACAAGGGAGGAGGTGGCGGGGCACGCAGAGAAACTGCGCTATCTTAACTATAGGAACTACACAATACAGGATCATGCTGAGAGGGATAAACCTGGGGTGCTGTTGGCTTGGTTGGCCAATCCAGCCAAGAGGGGATCAGTTATTCTGGAGCTGAGGAATGTCCAGGGGGGACGCAGTACTACAATCAGGATATTAATCAGCACTTCTGTGACTATTATACTGAACTTTATAAAAGCAAAGCTTCCCCTACAATTGCAGAACTTGATGAGTACATGGAAAGTGCTGAGTTGCCAACAATCAGCAAGGAGGAGGCAACAGAGTTAGGGAGGGAGATAGAGCTGAGGGAGGTCAAAAGTGCTGTTAAATCCATGGCCAAGAATAAGACACCAGGGACCAATGGATACCCCATAGAATTTTACAATATGTACATGGACCTGTTAGGTCCCCGCCTGGTAGCATTGTATAATCAAGCAAAACAGGAGGGGAAACTCCCAGAGACAACTAGAGAGGCAGTGATTGTTCCATTTTCAAAACCAGGAAAGCAGGCACAGGACAAGATAGCATACAGACCGTTGTCAATACTTAACCCTGAGTATAAGATTTTGAGCAGAATTTTGGCCACACGACTCCTGCCACACATGACGAACCACAAATATTTGGAGCCGGCTGGTCTCATTCCTGCGAGAAGCACAGCGATGAATGTGCGGAGGTTGGTTAGAGTATTGGGAGCTGACTCCTACTGTAAAGAGGAGGCAGTTATCTTGACAATCGATATCAAGAAGGCGTTCGATAGTATCAAATGGCCGTACTTATTCAGAGTGATGCAGGCTTTTGGATTACAACAGGAGTTCGTAGCATGGATAGCCCTGCTACATAGAGACTCCAGAGCCAGGGTTCAGACAGGAAAGATAATACCAGATAGATATAGGGTAGAAAGGGGAATATGACAGGGCTGCCAATTATCACCCTTGTTATTCGCGATGGCTAAGGAACCACTGGCTGGTAAAGCTAGGACTGGAAATTGGTATAGAGGGCAGGAAGTGGAGGGACATATACATCATATAGCCTTGAATGCCGATCATCTAATTCTGTTCCTTAGAAATACGGAAGCAGAACTCGAGGGAGCGAAGGAACTGCTGTTAGAGTTGGAGAGAGTTTCCAATAAACCAAGGGGACCCGTGAAATTAATTGAGGTGGAGATGCAGGGGAAAGAAAACAGTACAATAAAACAAAAGGGCTCCACCTGTTAAATCAAAGAGTGCTTATAAAGTCACTTGATAAATAGGTCTCCCTCCCAGGAGATCGAAAGTCAACACTGAAGCAAAGAGTTATGGATACATGAGTTTTCTTTTAATCAAAATTCAAGGAGAAACAATTCATGCATTTGCAAGACATTTGGTAACAAAACACAATAGAAAAACAGTTAATGATCCCCCACACAGGAATGAAACATTCACACAAACACTTACACTCTCACTCATTTATTCACATGCGTCCAAGAACTACAAAGATCCATTCATTCAAGGGAACTAAATTTCTAAAACTAATAAAAGAGGGGTGAGAACCTATGAATTAAGGTACAATGAGGAAAAAATAGATTGAAATACTCCTACTGAGTATAATATTGTATCCTTTCATTAATGGATCAAAATCCAGGTTAAACAAAATATATAAATAGACTAAATATTGTCACAAAGAAAAAATAAAGTAAAGATAAACAATAGGTAATATTTTTCTCCACACGTGGTGACAATGGAAATGTAGTGAGAAGCTGCGGTTCACATAGGTTTCGCCAGATAACGTTTGTGGTGCCGACGTACGTTTCAGTGTACGACTTCAGCAAGGTCTCACCTTCATCAGGGCACGTATCAGTTAAGAGACAACGGTGGGGTATCTGGAGAATAAATAGGAAAACATGCAAGTCTACAGGCGCAGGAAAGCAAATCAATGCACCGGGAAAAGGAAAGGGTGGCTAGTTCGGGAAACACACTGGCGAATAACTTGGCGGCAGGATCTCCTGGGAGGGAGACCTATTTATCAAGTGACTTTATAAGCACTCTTTGATTTAACAGGTGGAGCCCCTTTGTTTTATTGTAGAGTTGGAGAGAGTAGCATGCTTCATGGTGACCCATATCAGAATGAGAAATGACTGTGGAGTTGCATGTGGCTCATAAATGCTGGGTCAGAAGGTTGCAGAGAGCTAAACTGAGATGCCCGTGTGCGCCGGAAATACCATTGCAATGTTGCATGCCATTACCTCACAGAGCAGATTGGAGAAGACTAGGGGCATGGGAAGAAGCTGGGGTGCTCACTGTGGGATAATTGTATCAGGATGGTCCGCTGTTACCATTCAACGCATTTAGTGAGCACAATTAGATACTGGAGGTGACTTTCGACTCCATGCAGCAATACGTAAACATTGGGGGACTGGCCTAACTGAACCTGCTTTAGATGAAGGATGTCAGTATGTGGTATCGGCAACAGGGACATATGAGGCGGTCACCTGCTTATACAGGAGGCTGAGTAGGGCAACACTCCTTCTACTCACTGAGCTACAACAAAAATGGAAAGAGGACCTGAGGGAACCAATAGTGGCCAAAGTCTGGGGAGAGCTAACGCAGAGGGTCAGTAAGGTCACTAAAAATGCTAGAGGTCAACTGCTTAACTTTTATGTATTTTGTAGGGCGTACCTTACCCCAGGGCGCATTAACAAGTACTTCAACATCACCACAGCAGCCTACTCTCGGTGTGCTGAGATAGGCGCAGAGTTACTCCATATGTTTTGGAGTTGCCCAGAAGTAGGGATGTACTGAAGGGAGGTGACGGAAATACTAGCTGAAATTACCAAAAAATAGGTGAGCCAGACTGCAGCATACTGTTTATTACACAGATTCCCACACACTTCCAAGAACAAGGTAACCTGCAAATTCCAGGACCTGGGATTAACTCTAGCAAAATTAGATATTATAAGCCACTGGAAGGCAAGGGGGGGACCTAATCTAAGCAGATGGAGGAGGGAGTTTGAACATTGGGCGTGTTGCGAGGGCACAACGCGGCCAAGGGACGCGAGGCACAAAGATAATGAAAAGGCATTATAAGCAGCTAGGGCATCGGAAGGCCTGACGATGCACCTAAAAGAGCTCAATGATATAGCAGAAGAAGGCAACCGGGTATTGCCACAGGCTGATGACTAGACTTGCGCATTGGGGCGGACGCCTTGATGTGAGGGAAGGATGAGGAGTACCCACTAACTAGAAGTCCTGACAAGTAACACAGAAGACATTAGGATTAAATAGGAGTCTCTGGAAGACGGCCAGAGAAGAACGCCTGAAAACAATAGTTCTAGACAAGCCTGGGGGGAGGGCCTGAGGGTTGGGATTACCATAAAAAATAGATATAATGGACCCCTGACGAATACCACAGTGTTGTGTGTGTGGAGGTCATGTGAAAGGTGACAGGTAGACTACACTTTGTTTGTCTGTAAGATAAGAAGCAATCAATTTTAGTGCATTTAAACAGATTCCGATATTGCAGTAGTGTGTGGTGGTGGACAGTGTCAAATGAAGTTGATAAATCCAGAAGCAACAAGACAACTACTCCGTTTTTGTCTAATGTTAGATGGATATGATGGCTGCCTCTGCCACTGCCTGGTCTAAAACCAAACTGTTGGTCTAACAGTGAGCCATAAAGTTCAGTTAAGTTAGAAAGTGAGTAAACACTGCTCTCTCAAACTTGTTTCCTAAGAATGGTCCATTGGACATGGGCCTGTAGTTGGCTGGGTCGGATGGGTTAAGGTTTACCTTTTTGAGACTAGGTCTATTGTAGGACTTTATCAGCTCGGGTGGGAAGGAACCTAGTTCCAATGACCTTTTGAGTAAACATCTGTCTACCTCCCCTCTAAAAGTCGAGCCATGGATATCTTTATGGATATTTGGGGATGCTGGGTCTGAAGATGATCCTCCTGATGGTCTGGCTTCAATGATAATAATGAGTAAATCTTTTTGATACTTGGTATCAAAAGTATGCGTCAATGGATGATTATTGTTTTCTCTTTACAGGGTGGTTCTGTAATGTTTTGTTGTTGTGTTGTCTACATTCTCCTTAAAGTAATTTTCAAACTTTCAAATTTTTTAGATCAAATCATTGGAGATTTTATCGTGTGATTGTGATTTTCCTGTGTTTAGGAACTCTGGATTGTGGAATTCTGTTAGGATTTTATGGAGTACTTTAGATGGGCAGTCTGCTTCCGTTATGCACATGGTGTAGTGAAATTTTTGTGGTTCTGATTGCTCTTTTGTAGGCTTTTTAGTGATATAGCATGCTTTTGTCTTTTTCATCTCCTAATTTTCTCCATTTGCGTTGTAGTATGTTAAGTTGTGTTTTCATTCTTTTGATGTTGTCATTAACCTATATGGTGTTCTTTTTGTGGTCAACCCTGGATGTGGTTTTTGTTGGTATCTGTTTATCCACTGTAGTGAAGATCTAGTTATAGGAGGTATGTCTTTTAGCCGCATGTTTATTGGGGTTCTTTCAAGGTGCGTGTTGAGTTGCTGGATGTCTATTTTTTGCTATTGTCTGTACGAGCATTTGTTTTTATTTGGTTTTGTTGTCTTTGAAGTGTTGACATGATCGATGTGTTGTCCCTGAAAGTGATGATGTTGTGGTTGCTCCAACTTAGGGTGGGGTTGTATGTAATTTTGGCTTATCCTAATGGTGCAAATATGACATTTAGAGTGTGTCCTGCACTGTGAGTTGTACCAAAATGACCTGTTGTAGGTTGAATGCTTCAAGATTGGTTGTGATAGCTGTGGTTGTGGTTAGATTCATCTAGTCAAGCCATGTCGAGATCTCCTAGAATGTACAGATTTGGGTTATCTAGATGGGTGTTGGTTGCTCTATCAAGTAGGACATCTTTAAAGTTGGCATTGCTGCATGGTGGTCTATAAATTAAAAGGAAGAATTATGTTATAGTTGGAGTGGAGTGACATTTTATCATCAAGAATTCACAGTTGTCCATGGGGAGGTTTTCAATTAATATTTGTAGTGTATTTTATGGATGACAGCCAGGCATCCTCCAATTTTGTCAATTAGATTTTTGTTTATGGTGCGAAAAACATGTTTATATCTTCATAGCATGTGTGTGCAGAATCTATGCTGAGCCATGTTTCTATAGTGATCGTGAGGTGCAGTGTAGTTTCTGGTAGTAGGTCAAAGATGCTAAAGTATTTTCTGTTCATGGATTTTGCATTGAACACTAGTTAGTTGTTGTGTTTCTTTCTTTGTCCTGTAGTGTGGGTGGCGGTAAAGGGTCATAGGGCATTTGATGTGGCTGGTTTGGAGGTTATTTTGTGCTGGTGGTTTTGTGGTGGTGGTGGGTGGGGTTGTTCAGTTGAGAAACCAAAATTTTGATATTTGTATGTGTGGGGGGCTTTTTGTGGTGGGTAATGCTGTTTTAACTGCTGTGTTGTCTGAGCATGGGTTTCACTTTCTGTGTTTCAACTGATACTAAGAGGACTCAGAGTACTGCTCAAATAGAGTCACTTTTTTTAAGTGACTGTCTATTTGTATTGAGAGAAGCATTTTGTTGAGCAGTGAGGTTGATGTAAAGATGGGAGTCTTGTCATCTTTTTATTACAAACATCTGTTAAGTACAACTGCAACTCTACCGGTATCCAGGCACTGCAGGACATTAGCCTAACCATCCCAATGATAGTATACTGCCTGTAGATCCACGTTTTCAGGAGTTTCCTCAATGGTAAATGGTCCCGAAACAGTCGAATATGTGTTGGTATACTGTTCCACAGTTTGGGTCCCTGGTCTGAATAGGCTCTACCTCCAGCTCTTGCTTTCTTGTACCTAAGGATCTGGAGTTTTGGGACAGAGGCTGAGGTGCCTGATTGTAGACTGTCTTGTGAATCAAGCACTCTACTTTAAAAGAAATTCTCTTTTTCACTGGCAACCAGTGCAAGCAATCAAGGGCTGTAAAGTTGAGGGGTCTCCATTTCTGTCCAAGTGCCAGTTTTTGAGCTGCAGCTTGGATTTGTGGGAGACACTTTATTGTCTTTTCAAGTGTGCCAATAAAAAGGGCATTATAATAATCAAACCAGATTATGCTGGTACTATAGACGATGCAGCATTGTCTGCTAGTTGGAAGAAGTAGTAGGATTTTAAGTAAAGCTCTCATAAGAGCAAAGCAGGTATTGGATGTCTTCTTTGCGTGGTCTTCTAACAAGCAGGTGGAGTCGGAGTCTCCCATACATAAACTGACCCATCTTCTGTTGGCCAAAAATCACCTAGCTGACTGTCATCTGCACTCCCCACCAGGCAGAGCATGGTCTCCATCTTGCTAGCATTAAACTTTAGCTAGTTGTTTCTAAGCCAGTCGGCTATTCTCTTCATGTACTGATGAAAAAAGTCCAAGGACCCCACAGAGCCTGAGTTGAACGAGACTGTCAGCTGCGTGTTTTCGACTTTTGTAGAAAGTCATTGGCACAGAAGCTCATTTTGCGCGACAGGCAGATGTTGGGACAAGAGTGTATCAGGTCTTGCAGGCTGCCACAAACTGTGTTGAGGCTTTTGCTCATTGAATTGGAAGAGGCAGGGCCCAGTTTAAATTACACCCTATCTCCTGGGAGCCTCATTGTGCTGTCTTAGTGTCAGCAGCTTGGCCCTATATTTTTAGCTCCATACCCTTCCTCCACCCATAGTGTTGTCATAATTCAGTGCCCATGACATTTGGTCTCATACTCAGAGCTTATGTAATTGAGTGACATAGATTACTGCGGTACAGCTGGGGCAGGTATTACATTATATAATCGCTTATGAAGAACATCGCAGTCAAAATCATTCCCACGCCTGGGGAGATGTTGTGCAAATATGCAGATTGACCGTGCACGAGTGGCTTGTTCCAAGGGAAGCGTCTCTGATTTCTGCGTTGCTTGTTTAACAAGGCTTGAAGTGCAGGGGGTGAAATGATCAAACCATTGTCTGTAATTACTGTCTGGAAACGGAAGCACGGCGTGGCACCCACGGGCTGCACCATCATCCTGCGATGTATTAGCTGCTGTGTCTCTTGGTAAAATGGCCGCCCCTTACATGGGCTCTGAGAGCCAGAAGAAATGTGTCCGAGGGCTAGATGCAGGGCTTTAAGTGAGCCGGGTTTTACCGGTGCCCAGCCCTGGTAGTTTTAAAAAGCAGGTGCTGAGGCAGGTCCCTATCGGGCTCTCCATTTTTGACCTCACCATCAGATTGAAAAAAAATCTTAACTCTGCAGCAGTGTCACCCTTCGCTGCCTTTGATGTAACTTCAAAGAGACTCTTTGCAGTACTTTCACAGTCTCATCATTTCAGAACGGAGGCACTTACAGTATTATATACAACAAAGCCATAGTTGTTGCTTGTTGAAGGTGTAATGTGACTTGGTGTATTATATACCTAGATGCAATGACAGAAGCAGCAACATACCAATTGGGTGGCACTATCCTAAGCATAGATTTTTAGCTTAGGTGTTTTTAAGCCACGATCGGCCACACCACTTTGAGAGATAGATGGAGGAACATTTAAGTCTGCTAAACACACGGGGGCCGATTCACAGAACTAATCTGAGATAAAATCCTAAACGTACTACATCTGGACAAAATCCTCTTCACGACTTTCAGTATTCACAAAAGGCATTCAGTAGTAGTAAAGTTAGGAGTCATAACTTTACTTCTATTAAATGCCTTCTGTGAATACCAAAAGTAGTAAGTTTAGGATTTTATCTCAGATTAGTTCTGTGAATCGTACCCAATGTTTTTGTACAGCGCACTTCCTAAATGTACACATTTGAAGGTACTCTCATTTGTGACACTGAAGAAAAAAGCAGGCTGAGTAATGTATATTATTTGCCTAAGATCACACAATCGGTTCAAGCGGTGGAGTCAGGATTTACCCTAGATTTTCGGGTTTCACATTGCTCAATTTGGCTACTAGATGGGTATCTCTTTCCCTCGTCTGTTTTACATCAAAAGTCACAGCTTTGTCGTTCATTTTTGGCGCATTAGGTTACCGCATGGGGGAAGGCAGATGCCACATAAAAGTTCAGCTCAATGTGGGCTTGAGGATTCAAGGGGACCAAGAGATGAGCCACAGCCAGGCACCGGCGTGCGATTTCAGTATGTAGCCGACCTTTAAGACTGGGCCTGCAGGGCCGGCTCTAGGCATGTGCAAGCTGTGCACCTGCACAGGGCCACCAAACCCCAGGGGCCACCACGCCAATATATATCCTTAATATATTAATCCTCTGAGGATGGATACATATTTGCGTGGTGGCCCCTGGCAGGGATTTGGCGGCCTCTGGCTCTGTTCCACTTCTAAACTCCCTGACCCCCTCCCCTCTTTACTGGCCTGCGCGCTCCGCCCCGCCCGGACCCCCTCATCCGGGCCCCCTACCTACGCTCCCTGCCCAGGGCCACCATGAGCCTAGAGCCGGCCCTGGGGCCTGTCATTGCGTTGAGGAAGAAATGGAGTGGACAACATTTTCCAGCCTATCCCACAGAGACCCTTCATTGACTCGCCTTAATTTTCCAGATACCAGAACACTAATGCCCTAACCCTGTCCATTACCACTGTCTAGAGGTGCCAGATCACCCTATCCTTTTTAGTTGGGTACAAATTGTTGCTTGTTGGGTCATCTCACATGCACACCGCCCAACATTATTGACTGAGCTATGCCCCTGCTCATGAAGTGGGCTAATAATCCTTCCAGGAACTCCTCCCCTGTAAATTACAGATTGCAGGGGTACCAACAGATCCAGGAGGCTCAAGTTTCGGGGGTTGAGAAGTAGAAACCAGCTTGTCCCCTAAGAGATGAGGACCGACCAGGAGAATCTTTATGCAGAGTCTAATTCCGATCCAGTCATTTCTCCCTGTACTTTCACAAGGACATTTCAGCTGCCCTCGTCAGCCACATTTTCCAGGTGAAAATAAACAGGTCCAAAGTGTTCCCAAGAATCTTCTAACTCATAAAAGGGTAGTAACTGCTGTTACTGCCCCGTCTTCGTTAAGAAGTCACTTGTAATAAGGACCTCAGACTCTCCAGCATAATGGGTTGTGATCTACAGATCACTATTTGGAATCCTGTAATGTCCAACTTAGCATTCCATCCTTCCTAAACTGGACATTAGAGTACTATTAAATTGGATAATAAGAGAACCTGTTAATGGTAGAGCTTAGATAGGGCACGTGTGCTATGACCGTTTTATAATTTATAAAATGCAAGCCTTTACAGATTTATATTCGTGGTCGGTCTCTTCCTGTGCATAGGTGTGGAAAAGAGCATGTTTTCTTTTGTCTTTAACTTGGTCATTTGCTTGTTAATTACATTGTAGGTTCATTTTTGGTGTTTTATTGTCGCCAGTGAATAAAATACCCTCGCTAGTATACAGGCGCTGTTTTAGGGACAATTGGAAGAATAACTCATTGCCCATTCATGGGGCAGGAAAACCTCCGGACCCATCTTGGCTGCAGTGGTTGAAACCTCTATGAAGAATTTGAGCATGCTGGACTCGGAATCATAAGAACTAATCACTATTAGCGCAGTACCTGAAAGGAGAGGCTGAGCAAACTGAAGCGCTGTCGTGCTGTAAGAGAGTCTTTTTAGGGCGCGCTAGAGTTGCGCATGCGTAGCATGCGGTCTAGCTTACCTACTATTGTATTCAGTTTCCTGGGAATCTGAGACAGCGTTCGGCCACGCGCCGATTGCACCTCGTGGGCGCGCACGGCCGGCACCTATCCTATCTCAGATTCCAAAGAAGTCAGCCATGCCGCCATGCAGTCGCGCGCGCACACATACACACAGCCACACTCACACACACATACACACACGCAGGCAGGCACGCAGGCAGGCACACACGCACACACACAGACTGCATACACCCACGCTCCCCCCCCCCCCCAGCACCACTCACGGGCTCACGCGCAGACACACATATCCCCCCCTTCACTCACCATGCTCTTTTGTCGCGTCGCCTCACTGCGCTCCTTTTCTCCCGCGCATCTCCATACGCGGGGCACTTCTCTGGATTTTCACGCTACCGCGGGGCTCTCCCTCCATAATGGGAGCCCCACATCAACGTGCAACACTGGCCTCTTCCAGTCACAGGCCCCGCCCATGTCACGGGCAAGGATGCCTGACTTTCTGGTTTCGCCCCCGCTGGCAACACTGCTTCTTCAGCAGTGGCGTAACATGGACGGGCTGCTTGTTTTAATTGAATATCCTTTTCGCTGCAACGCCAAACTTCAGGGGCCAAGGTGCTTGCGTGGCTTTAGGTCAGAGTGAGCAAATTAGCATATTTCTACCCTTTTGACGTAATGAAGGGGCGGGGTGCCTGGGTTCTAGTACAGGTCTCAGCTCCTAGGTGTACCAAAAACTAGGCGGCTTGAAGCCTCCTGGACTGCTCGAAGGGCGGAACGGGGTGCTCTGCAGAACACGATACATACTCAATGGCATTTTCCAAATAGCAGAGGAAGGCCGTACCCGTGCACAGATCATGCCACCAAACGTATGTCGCTGCCGCATACATTTCTGAGCTCAAGGAAGGGAGCAGCTGGACAGGAGGGTGCAGGGCCCGGCAGCTCAGCTTCATGCCAGAGACATTTTGTGCAGTGCTCGACAATTCCCTTTGGGTGCTGCAAAATCCCCTTCCTCCCCAGTTCTACTGGAGCGCCCCATGTGTGACCCACGTTACCCCCTTCTTGTGCAGGATAGGGACCCACACAGCTGGACCCGAGCTCCTCAGACGTGTCCTTGCTCATGGCACTACGTTCTGTTTCAGCAGTGAGCTGCTGTCTCCGCCGACACCACCATACAGAATTATTTGATATTGTGGTACCAATTATGTCACTCCCACACAACGCCTCGCCATGGGTAGGAAGCGCTATACAAAGGGATTCATTACAATCCTATTTACACCCGAATTGGGTTTTGATGTTTTACGGCTACTAACGCACTCAGGGGCGTTTCCCTGTAAGATTTTTGTCCGGAAATAACATAACGGAATTGGTGATGGAGAACAACACCATTCTGAGTTTTAGCACACTGGTCCTTGGGGAAACAGGAGGAATTAGTGCTTACGCCTCTTTTGCAAGATGCGGACCTCAGAATGATGAAGTGATACTGCACCTAGTAAATATTCCATCTCCCTGTTTATTGTCACATTGTGCTTCTCTTATCCTGAACATGCATGTAATGCTTTTTTTATTTAGCACGTATGATGTCTGCAAGATAAAAGCAATATCATGGACTGACAACGACAGAAACGCCATTGCAGCACCCCCTCCCCCTCACATCCCCTCACCCTCACTCAGACCCTCACACCCCCTCACCCTCACACACCCTTACACCCTCTCAACCTCACCCTCACACACCCTCTCACCCACCCTCACACCCCGCAGCCCCACCACCCTCACCCTCACACACCCCTTCACCCACACACCCCCTCACCCTCACCCGCACACACCCTCACACACCCTTACTCACCCTCCCACCCTCACATCCCCTCTCACCCTCACAACCCCTCAGCCTCAAACACCCACACACCCCCTCACCCTCACATCCCCTCACCCATCCTCACCCTCACATCCCCTCACCCTCCCTCAGACCCTCACTCTCACCCTCACACCCCCTCACCCTCACACACCCTTACACTCTCTCAACCTCACCCTCACACACCCTCTCACCCACCCTCACACCCGCACCCCACCACCCTCACCCTCACACACCCCCTCACCCTCACAGACACCCTCACCCTCACACCCCCTCACCCTCACACCCCTCACCCTCACACACCCTCACCCTCACACACCCTCACCCTCACACATCCTCACCCACCCTCACTCACCCTCACACCCCCTCTCACCCTCACACACCCTCACACCCTCACACCCCCTCACACCCCCTCACCCTCAAACACCCACACACACCCTCACCCTCACATCCCCTCACCCATCCTCACCCTCACACACCCTTACCCTTGCACAGCCTCACACACCCTCACTCACCCTCACACCCCCTCACCCTCACCCACCCTCACGTAAATACAACACATATTGCATTACAAATGCTATAGGTGTCACATTTGTGTAAGTTATAACTATTGGCATTGTAAATGACAACGCTTTTAATTTCGCTATTTTCACACAACATAAATAAAAAAATTGTCATTCACAATACAAATAGCTCAAACTTTCCTAATGCGAGACCTATTGCATTGCAAATGCTTGTTTAGGTCAAGCCTAGGCAGCGCATGCGCTGCTCTGCTAGGCATGCGGTATTCAGGTATGGACTTGAAACTCTGCCCACTCTCCACTCTTAATTTTCATTGGCTTTTCTCACTGTCCTTTATTAACTATGGCTTTTTATTGGTCCACAGGCTTAGTAGTCCCTCCTTAGTACTGCCTTGTCTCATCTTATAACCTCCCATAGGGACTGGCCCTCTCACTAGTGTTGTTACTCGGTAGGCTTTAATTACAGCCTATGAGCACTATTTCTTTCAATGGTTTTCACTTGCCTGCTGTTTCAGGCAAGACGTACTCTCTCTTAACACTTTTTTTATTTTTTTATTAGCACCACAGGCCACAGCGGCGGCCGCACCTGTGTGTTATTTGCAGCGCCGAATCCAGCAGCATATTTTTTCCCTTATTTTGTTTTGTTTAGAAGCTCCCCATGCCGCGCCTTCACATAAATTGAGACCATGCCCATTTCTTCAGACAAACCGCGTCTAAAGAAAGGTATGCAGCAGCTATTAAAGTGAAACTACGGCATAGGGCGCTTTTACAAAAAAAAACATTTGTTTGTAAAATTGACAAACAAATGGATTTTTTTGTTAAAGCGCCCCATCCTGCTCGTTTACTTTAATGGCGGCAGCAGACCTTTATGGCCTCTATTAACGTGTAAGTGCAGCATGGGTGCTTGCAATGCAATGCCATGCAATAGGTTCGCATTTGCTAGAGTTTAAACTATCATCATTTACAATGCCAATAGCTTAAACTCTCGTAAATGAGAGACTTATTGCATTGATCTCCACAATAAAATCCGGCACTAATAAGGACAAGGTTGCTGAGCTTAGGCGCAAATACAGGGGAGCAATGGCACAAGCAAAGTCAGAATGGGACTGGAATAGATGGCAGGACCTCTCCCTAGCACTAGAAACGAGGGATTCTAGAAAATTCTGGTCTCTGGTTAACACTGGCTTAGGAGAACCAAAAACAGCAGTGGAGCCAAACATTGCTGCCCCGGTTTGGGAAGCCCATTTTAGCAAATTGTACCAAGATACTCCTGAATTTGCTAACGAGGTGGCCCTTGATCTCATATCTGACCCCGCAGCTGGACTAGAATTTACATTGGGTGAGGTAGTTAGCGCCATAGAGAGACTGGCGTTGGGGAAGGCCCCGGCCTCAACAGATTGCCTGGCGATCTGTTTAGATATCATCCAGAGATCTGGGGCCCGTACCTCTTAATTCTTTTTAATTCCATTCTGGGAGGCATGGAGATACCCTGTACTTGGCTGGGGGCAGAGATAGTACCAATTTTCAAAAAGGGCTCTACTCTGCTCCCAGACAACTACAGGCCGATCAGCCTCATAGACGTACCCCAAAAACTATTTTCTCACCTTCTCCTGGACCATCTTCTAGACTGGAGGAAGGATAATGCGATTCTTAGTCCCCTCCAGGCGGGCTTCAGGAAAAACACGTCCACCATGGATCAGATTTTCCGCCTCGTTCTCCTCTACTGGAAAACAGTGAGGATCGAGGGGGGAGTCTGTACATGGTGTTCGTGGACCTGAGGTCCGAATTTGACCTGGTTCCCCGTACGAAAATATGGGAGGTCCTAAGAGAGCTGGGCGTTCCTTCTCAACTACTGCATGCTATAATTAGGCTTCACGAAGGCAATTTCGCTCAGGTTAGGTGTGGGAGGGATGGAGCGTTGTCTTCTAGGTTCCCAGTCCTCAGAGGGGTAAGACAGGGTTGCGTTCTTGCACCGACCCTGTTTTGCCTCTTTGTTAACAGTGTCATACTCCATCTTGACAATGTCAGGGACAACGACGCACCCTTGCTGGCAGGCATGAGGGTACCGGCTATCATGTTTGCCGATGATACCCTCCTGCTTTCCAAATCCCCGATGGGGATCCAACGGATATTAGATGGGTTTGGCTTTTTCTGCAGGCAACACGGTCTGGAGATTAATACAGAAAAAAACAAATTCATGATATTTAATCCCTCCTTTACAACTAGGCCTAATCCAACACTGGGTTCTGCAAGGCTGGAAAGGGTAAAAATGTTCCAGTATCTGGGGGTAACTTTACACGAGAACTTATCATGGGGCCCCCAAATAGTCAGATCCTGGTTAAAGCTGTCCCAATTGTCGGGGGCAATTTTGAAGGTCGCAAATGCATCAACCTTTAAACCCATCAGTCCAGCTGTGGAGATGCATAAAACTCCAGCCAAAGCGGCCGCATCCTATGGTAGTGAGTTGTGGGGTCACAAAGCTGGGACAGAACTTGTCAGAGTAGAAAATAACTTCCTCAGACGTCCTTCTGGTTCTTCCCCAAGGCACACCCTTGCTACCCCTAAGACTAGATCTGGGTCTCCCTTCAATAGGGGACGAATTGGAACTAAAACCGCTGAGGTTCTGCACAGGCTCTGGTCCACTGGCGAACTTGCACACTACAGGGAAGACCTCAAGTATGTTATGAATCTTAACCAGCGTGACAGAATCCCGTGGTTGGCCTTTATCAAGGGAGAACTACATCGTCTGGGACTCCCTGAGTTATGGGAGGTTCCTGAAAGAGGCTGTCAAAGGGTCCCTCGCAAAAGGCTGGTTGAAATATTTAAAGAGAAAAGTCTAGTCTCTCTTGTGTGTGCACCGACAATTGGCACCCTGACTGAACAATTCCTGGATTCCAAAAATTCTTATCAATTCGAAGGTTTTATGGACATCATATTTCCTATTTTAGCAAGGAAACTGTTAATTCAATGGAGGCTAGGCACCCTGCCCCTGAAAACCTTTACTTGCAAATGGACAATGCGGGACGATAAAATCTGTCCTGGGTGCAATAACCACGATGAGGAAGAAATTCCCATTCTGTTTTTTTGCCCGGCCTACACTAGACCGAGGAAATACTGGCTAGTGCCGTTGTGCAGGAACTTGGGCATAAGAAACTATTTACATTCATATAGAATACTGAAGACAAGTACCCCGCCCCACATAGTCTTCGCAGTTGCCAAGTTTATAATGGCCATGTGGCAGATAAGGGGAAAAATACCAAAAGACTGAAAAGTAATATGAATTGCAATGAAATCGCTCCTCATGCCCAGACTCTCCAGGGAAATGAACTACCTATGAAATGTACCATGTCATGTTTTTATTGTATGTGGATGTGTTTGAAATGTTTTAATGTTTTATTGAATCTTTTATGGTCTCAAATGGCCGAAATAAAGAATTTTTGGATTGGATTGGCATTGCAAATGCTTGGTCTAGATTAGCATTGAGTCACTCAGCGGTGACAGTGGAGAGAGCCCTTCCTTTTAATATTTACTTTGTTCGCGGGGCAGATACATTCACAGACCTGCTCCCTGAGTTTATCTACATCATAGAGAGGCAGAGGCACTGCAGAACAGAAGCTGCAGAGTCCTGCCGGACAGCAGTGCAGGCACCTTAGGAGAGATAATGCGTGGAGAGATACCCCCACCCTCCATTTCATCAATCCATCAGACTGTGTTAAGTGTGTTGCCACAGTGGGTTGCAACAATAATCTGAATTTTGTAAACAGAACCATGCACGGACCTCCCGGGCACTTTGGAGACATTGCTTTTCCAGAATTGCTTCCTTCCAGATCGCTCGCCATTTCCCCTGTGAATTTCTCAGCCCACACCTCTCCAGTTGTTCCTGTGGTACTGCCCAGTTCTAAGCAATCCTTTCCTTCACCTCCCAGAAGCAGGAAACAGCCGCCATAGTAGGGAAGAGTGTCAGAAGAGACAGTAGCGGCCATTGGCTGACTGAGCCAGCGGGCTGGGCTATTAAGTAAATTGTGAGTCATGTTACTTACTAGTTGCTTTCTCAGAAAAGGTGCAGAGTCGTGATTATGGAAACTTGCAGACAGGGTGTCATCATGCAATAAACTACACTCCGAACCATATAGAGCGTAAAAGGCCATTTATTAGGACACAATTGATTTGATTTGATTGGGGATTTATATAGCGCTCTATCGCTCCGAGGAGCATCTTGGCGCTTATTTTATGGTTTGTGTGTTCCAGAAATGGTGGGAGATGTAATGACCCATAAAGGCGTTTCAGTATTAGACCAGGGTTTTACAGGTAGTATCTGTTAGGTTGTAGATCCAGGTTTTGATGGCTTTCCTGAATTTGCTCTCACAAGAGATTTCTCGAATTTGATGTGGGAGTTTGTTCCATGCTTTGGAGCCTTTGACGGCTAGAGATTTTCCCCCTCTAGTGGCTAGTCGGAACTTTGGGATAATCATTAGGTTGGCCATTGCTGATCTCAGATGACTTCCAGGGTAATAGCGATTGAAATTGTTGAGCAGGTTGTTGGGCCTTTTTTATGGAATGCTCTAAAGGTGATTATCAGTAGTTTGAAAAGGATTCTCTTTTGTATGGGGAGCCAGTGAAGAGTGTCAAGTGCTGCAGAGGCCGAGGACTTTCTTGGCATTTTTAGCACTAGTCTTGCTGCGGCGTGTTGTACCATTTGCAGCTTATGTAAGGCGGCTTTGTTTACCCCTACATACAGACTGTTACAATAGTCCAGCCTGGATGTGATTAATGCCACCGCTACCGTTTTCCTGGCTGATAGGGGGAGGAAGTCAAAAAATTTCCGAAGACTCTTAATGACATTGAAACAAGAACCAGCCACTTCACTTGTCTGTTGCTTAAAGGACAATGCCTCATCGAATTTGATTCCTAAGTTTCGGGCACTCTTTATAGTGCTCAGTGGGGCTTCTACGTTGGATGGCCAGCAGGTCTGGGGTGAAAACAAATTATTTTTCCCAAAGGGTAAAATTTCGGTCTTTGCGGTGTTACATCTCAAATGGTTTGAGTTCATCCACTCAAAAGTGGCTTTCAGACAGTCTCTAAGGGAGCGTTCGGCGATTGCCGCATCCTCATCTAGAATTAGGACTAGTTGAGTGTCATCGGCATAGGCTATTGAGCTAATAGCAAAGGAGGAGATGAGCTTCATTAGTGGGACCATGTATAAATTAAATTGTAACATACTAACTGAACTTTATTAATCTTAACAACAATACAATTCTACATCTTAACATAAACTGTTACTCTCTCACTCTCCCCTCGCCCTTAGCAACTCACCATCTAATTCGCTTCACTCCTCCCCATTTACACTCTGACCTTATTCCATATAAGCCACCGATGCCTCGGATGCTGTCGCCCGCTTAGCTGCGCTATTTCATCTCTAAATCGATTGGCTGCTGCATGCACCCACCTCCGGAGGACCTGTCCTGGGCTTCCCCGAGGATCTGACGTCCCGGTTCTATTTTTGAACTCGCCACGTGACGGCCTCATAATTCAGCAGTCTCTTTAAATTCTCGTTTTCAGTACCCCTTTGAACCTGGTCGCTACCTTGTGGACACTCTAAAAATATATAGTTTGTTTGATTTCTTTTGTATAGCTTGGACTGCTATCTATCAGTGAGACGAAATAATATTGTACCCAGTAGGATTTCTCAGTTCCTTGCCTTTCATCCCACTTAGACCCATAGGTCTTCGCCTTTTTGTAATTTTTAGATTTTTACTTAGCTCAAATGAATGGATCCCTGTAGGATCAGGACATATGTGCCTGAATGAGTTTAAGTTGGAGTGATTGTGTGAAACTTTATTTTCCATGGGTGTTTACTAATTCTTTTTCCATTGTGTCTGTTTTGTTATCACGTGTATTGAAACTTATGAATTGTTTATTTGTGAATATTGATTAAAACTTATTCATGTATCTACACCCCATGTTGGTTTGTTGACCTACTTTCTCCTGGGAGGGAGATGTATATTTCCAGTGACTTTATAAGCACTGACTGATTAAGTTACAGGTGGAGATTTTTGTTACTTTATTATTATCTTATTCCATATACTCAATCCCTCCTTTACCCGTCCTCCAATCAACCAATCATCCTCCCTTAAAGTTCCTTCTGCAATCAGTCAGTCACATGTGACCCCTTTCCCCCCTCCCCCGAGGGGTCGATCTGCCCGTCTGTGACTCCACACACCTCCAAAGTACCACCTAAACTGCAACCCATCCTACTGGCAACGCTGTAAAACCAACCTTACCAAAACCAACTCCTATAACCTGTAGGGTGGGTGGGCGGACTAATTTTTGTCCAGTGATGCTGCCCCTCCCAGCGCCTTGAGACCCTCCGGGTAAGTAGAGCGCTCTATAAATGTCTATGATTGATTGATTGATGTTCGGTGTCAGTAAGAGTCCGGATCCTCCTCTCCTGATCCCTATAAAGGCTACCTAACACCTTGCCTTGTCCTTCTGGTCCCTGCATAAAGCACCCCGGGGGAATACTGGTCTGCGACCCTCACTGCCCCCGGGAGCCAACATTGTAGCCTCCCAGACAGTCAGTCCGAGCCATGTAAAGGAGTCTGAACACCTAAACACTCACTCACTGTCAAAGTGATTGATTCTTTGACACCCAGCCTCCTTTTTTACTCGAGCTCGTTTCAATAGCATAAAGCTCTAGACAGTGTCACATTTTGGGTATTATTTTTACCTAGTTTGAGATCTTGTACGTAGTGTTGCCATTTTTTTGTGGTTTTTTATAGCGCAAACTCGACCCAAAGTTATCAGAGTGCTTTACATGAGCACCAGTTGCATTACATATGGGCATGGACACATTGTATCACCTTAGGGGCGGGCAGGCGATGACAGTTCATAATAGCCTCACTTTTACCCACACATAATTTGGTATGTCGGGCCATGGCTAATGGTTTTTAAGGAATTTATAAGATTATGTTATAACTGCATAGTATTTCAATTAAAGTTAATTGTGTGATAATGTATTTGTCGGTTACAATAATTACAAATGCAACACTTGCAATGTACGTATCAGCAGCATGTTAGCAGTCAATTTGACTCCTGTTAAAAACAAGCATTTGCAATGCAATAGGTTTCACATTTGCAAAAGTTTGAATTAATAGCATTGTAAAGAACAATGCCTTTTATTTATGTGTTTTGAAAACCCTCAAGCGGTGTTTTGTACTTATAGTCCATGCTTTCCAGAAGCAAGTCTGGCAGTAAAAGAGTTACTGCCAGCCTTGCTTCTCATAAGCAACGACTATAAGTACAAAGTGCGTGGTCATGCACAACTTGCAGGTTTTCAAAACAGATAAATAAATGGCATTGTCATTTAAAATGGCAATAGCTCAAACTCTTGCAAATGCGAGACCTATTGCATTGCAAATGCTTGCTCAGAGTATATTGATTGAGTGTACTGTGTGCGGTGCCCGAGGCGACGCACCTTCTAAAACTTCCTATTGGCCACCTGGTTAAGCATCCGCAGTTCAATGACAACGTAATTCTGTTGTTGTCACTTAATACTCTGGAAAATCCTCCTCCCTGGTCCACAAAGTAGAGCAGAAACCAAAATGCATTCGCTTATCAGTGGCGGTCGTTTTGGAAACCGCAGAAGATGACCGCGCTCCGCTGGCCAGGGTCTCTGCTTGGAGTGGTGATGACGTCTCTGCTCTAGGCCCATCCATCTAGAAAGGCAGCTCTTTATTCTCTAAACCTGGCCGCCAATCAACATCTAAGATCTAAGTCTCAATCTTCATTGAGACTGTGTGCCTGATTTGTCCTTCATACATGTGTGTTATGACACATTCTGTCTGGCCTATTTTAGGCCTAAAAAGCTGACAGCACTAATAATCACGTCCCAGCCTGATTGCTCAGTGATACGTTAATCCATTATTGCGTTACCTACCCTTCTCAGATCCTCTCTTCGGAGCGATGACGCATTGATAACTGGTGCATGATGTAGATATATTATGGATATAAACACCTGGCAGAGTGCTGCCCATCTTGGAATTGTTTCTACCCTGCAATCCATCAAGGCGCGAGAGGAAAGGGCTCACAGGTGTGTGGCTCTGGACTCTGGAGCAGGGGCAGTGTTGTGGAGCTCAGCCTGAGAAGCTAACTTTCGCAAACTAGTACTTTGCAGACCTGCCCACCTTAGTGTAATGGCGAATGAGGTTTGGAAACCTGAACAGCCTCACTTGACCTCCACCCCATCCTCCCCGCAGCAAGGATTGACTCACCTGGAGCCAGCTCCCAAATCTTGGGGAGGTTTAAATGGAGTTCTGCTGCGGAAAGCTTTCACACCTGACAGGAGACCTATTCTATGAAAAAGGTTTCCAGCTTACCGATTGATAGTGTCGTTTCACCGGATCGTGGTGTGATGAAGCGTGTAACCGCGTGTTACATGGTGGCACCGTGTGAGCTGGCAAGCCTGCCTTTGGCACACTCTCTATTGTCACACAGCCATTAACACCTCTGACATGCCACCTCGGATGTCCTCCCATGTCTTGGGAGAATGAATGATCCCAGAGTCCCCAGACTCCAGCTGGTGGCCTACTCAATGTAAGGCATTCCAGCTCACCTTAGTGCTGACTCTATGATAATGTCTCTACACCGGGTGGGGCACGGTGCTGGTAGATATGTCACTAGCTGTACTGCCCCTTAAGTGATCAGAGTACCATTGAAACATTTGACTAATGTCTAATCCTCCAGGCTGATGCTGTAGATTTGAGCTGGTGGTAGCCCTTGACCCTGCCCTATCCTAGGTTTTTAGTTCATTGAGAGGACTCTCTATGAATATCCTGATCCTTGAAGAGAGGACTGCAGCTACCACCAACTCCCATCACCCACCTACCCACCACGCACTATTCATTAGGGGTACCTTACCTGGGGTGAATGAACACCCACCGCAAAAGAGGAATCAGTGGAATTCCTATGTTGCCAGCGGGTGTTGACTCACACCAATGGAGGCAATCCCATGTAAGACTACTTCCTCCAGCACTTGGGAGCACCGAGTACATGAAGCATCAATATGATGTCTTCTGGCTACAAGTTCCACAGGGTGGTTCTGCAGGGCGCCAGATACAACAGCGACATTAACAAGGAGTGCTTGCACCACCATGCTGATGTCCTCTACCAACCTCCCATTGTTATTGAGTAGTGGCCATGGCGGCGATGGGCACGGCACATGCCGTGTTTAGACCTTTGGTATCACAGAACAGAAGCGCTGGCTAGGTGAAGCGTCACTCTGTAATCATGCTGATACAGCCATGGCCGAGGTGATGTATTACTGCATGCATTTCGTAAAGCCAAACATGTCTTTCTTGGGGGTGATGGTGCAAGATCTTCTGTCTAAACCAGAATCTTGGAGAGCACCCAAAAGACCCTAAACAATTTCAAAACACTTGATGCAGCCTAGTCTTTGTTACATTGCTGAAGATACTGACTTACAAAACACTGCGAGCTGGTATAATCATATTATTATCTGTAATTCCACATCAAATAATAATACAGAATTACTGAAATTACTCGGATTACACCAGAAAAATTAAAATTATTCCCAGGCCGAGACTTTTTAACTTGTTTTGGTGTATGACACATATGAATAAAAAAAACCTTTAGATCAACACTAAAATCTTTAAACAAGAAGGATAAATATCCGAAAGCTCCAATATATATGGGAAAGGCAGAACAGCTGCAAATAAAGTTAATGCAACAGGAGTAAAGTGCTGAGGTACAATACATTTTGTCAGTACAATGGAAAGGATCCTTGACTGAGGGGTTATTGTTGGGGTGTTATCCTTATATCAAGCAATGTAGGGATAGGAACAATGTGAAATTGATAATGAGGTAATGGAGTTGTAGACAATAATTCAGGGTCAATATTGACAAAGCCAAATAGGGCTAACCTTGGTAAGCCTGATTTTTTTTTTTTTCTTTGCTTGTTTACATCAAAAGCAAGACATGGGAAGCCTAAAAGAGGTCCAGTGCTAATGCTCCCAAGAATAAGTTCAGTAGTCCTATTAGGTATCTGTTCCTGTAGTGATAGTTGCAGGTTTGGAAACTATTAGGAAAGCCAGATGGGCATATCCTTAACCCCAGCCATCATGCACTACGGTGCTCGTGTGCTGATGACGGCTGGGGGCCGTCATAAACCCACCCACTCGCGATTCTGCCGCACAGGCGCAGAATCGCGGCCGCATGCAAATTGTTGCCCTCACACACCCGTCAAGGTGTCATGCTTTATCATTGGGCTCTGCTCCTCGTGGGGTCGGCACTGCAATCCCCACAGGTCCGCAAGAGGGATCTCTGGCAGAGCTCTCTTTATATTAAGCAGTGGTGGTGAATGCAGGTGTGTGGGAAGTGGTGGATAGTGGGTTAAAACTACCTACGGTATCCCTCAATGTTTTCTTTTTATTCTGTTGTCCCCATGGCAGGATTAAAAAGTGAGCTATGTAGATTGTGATTTTCTCGTGATGAAGGAGGACATTCTACTTGTGTGCGCGATCTGGGTCAACCTGTCTCACGCCTATGTCGTCCTTGATAGATCCGCAGCTTTTCTTCAGGACCATAAATGGGGGCGACACAGTCCATACTCTTACTCTGGGCTGTGTGCGGGAATATCGTGTCTCGTAGGGTATTCACTATTGCCCCCAAAATAAAACATTCACTGGTCCTACAAATACCTAGTGGTCAGATGACCTGAATATTTCTGGGTTTCCAACCTACAAGAGAAACAGTAACAAAAAGATCATTTTACCAAAAAATTTAATTGGATGTTGTGTTTCCAGGTGAAATTACCAGGGTACACTACAAATCATGACGCGCAAGGGGCGAAAATTATATGGGGCGCTCATATTTTGCAATGTGTCACACACTCAGGACAATTAAGGTGATTGGCTCACACCACTCTTGTGGTGAGCAGGCACAGACATACACAAACATATAGAAAGTAGTAACCATTCCAGCATGAGGGTAGGGTTTAATCTCTTACCCTTAAATGAAATATAAAAGGCACCCTAGGCAGTGGGGTAGCTAGGGGCAGTGGGGGACCACCCCAGGCGGTTTTTGGGGATGGCTGGCGACCCCCCTCCCCTCGCTCTTACCTGCAGCCATTGCAGCTGCATGAATCACCAGCACCCCCCAACCCCGCGCTCTTCAATCAGGCTGCCGCGGGCAGCTAATGCAGAGGCTGCCACGGGCGGCCTAAGGCCTATCTACGCCAGTGACCTTAGGTCAAGGCAGGGTCCCGTGACTTTTTCAGCGGTTCTAGTTACTGCTGTTGAGGTTTTTTTAAGAAAAAGAGGGGGAGAAGGGAGGGGAGGAGAAGGGAGTGGAGGAGAGGAGAATTAGATTACTTCTGGTTGTCTCGCTATTGCGCTCATTTCATTATCGAGTCAGCAAGTGGACCAGGAAGGTGATTTTTCCTACGTGGATGATCACAGTAGAACCAGGAAAGTAATTTTACTCACGCTGATGGTCACGGTATGACCAGGAAGGTAATTTTACTCACGCTGATGGACACGGTATGACCAGGAAGGCAATTTTACTCACGCTGATGGACACGGTGTAATCCATGGTTAACTATCCTCCCGTCTGCTTGCCCGAAGGTAAATGTACAAGGTGAGCTGCCTGGTTAAATAACCCTCTGGAAGCCAGCCCCGGCTCTCGGTGCCCTGGCGATGACTTGCCCATTGTTCGTCGTGGTACCGGGGCACTCGGGTATTACTAAAAACTGTGGCCCCCATCTTGGGGTTTGTTAATCTTGTCTGTTTTCACTCCTAAAAATATTAGATGTGTGTGGATGGTTTTGTAGGGTCTGATAAAGACCTTGAGTATATTTAAATATTTGTCATATTTTGAGGTGACGTTAGTGAAGTCATGGGTCACAGTCAGGGCTCGATTTGCTTTTTTACAGACATGTGCAATAGACATTTAGGGCCCCTATTATGACTTTGGCGGTGTGGCACCGGGTCTGCCCTGCCGCCACCACGCCAAAGCTGTGGTCAGACTGCCCACCAGATTAGGCGTTTCCACCTGTCTGGCAGGCTTTCTTTTGGCGTTCCCATGGTGGTGCCTCTAAAAATGGGCAACGCAATGGGATTGCCAAAAAAGTTCCTGCACGGCATGGACTGAAAAGATCATGCTGTGCAGTAACTGGTGTGCATGCACTATGTGCATCCACATGGCGCAGTGGCGCACGGATCCCTGTAGGTCCCTCTTTGTTTTTCTCTCCAGCAGGGTTTTCATTGAGGAGGGCCTACCATCAAAACTTCAGTGGAAAAGAAACTCCTAATATATTTGGTGGTACTGCGGCGGTCCCGCCAAGCATAATGATGCCCTACACCGCAGCAACACCGCCAGGGATCGGTGGCCTTCCATGGACTGCCAGACTAGTAATTGTGTCCTAAGAGTGTAAAACCAAATAAAAAAATAGCTATACCATCATCTAAATGTTGAGTACATATGTTTGCTAAAAAAATTTAAGCAAAAAATGACACATCACAAAAAGTAACAAGAAGAAAACCTGAAATAAAATAAGAGATTGTCCTACTAGTCAAAGATGCATATGTGCAAGAGCAAACTGCCACCACTAAAAGAGAAGAGAGTCGAGGGCTGAGTGGGCTGACCCACTGGCCCATGCTGTAAGCTTTGGTGGGGGAAGCAACATTTAATGGCGCTTGAATACACCAATGGTTGAAGGAGTCAGACCAAATGCCCCTTCATTGTATATGCATGCGTTTTGATATATGTTTCTTAGGAAACATGAGGCCGGTTTAGCAGCTGAAGATGTCTCTAAGCCAGACCTAAAACAAGCATTTACAATGCAACGGTCTCGCCTTTGCCAAAGTTAGAGCTATTGGCATTGTAAATGACAACATTTTTATTTATGTGTTGGTTTTGAAAACAGATAAATAAATGGCATTGTCATTTACAATGTCAATAGCTTAATCTCTTACAAATACGGGGCCTATTCCATATGTAACCCACACACATAATCACACACCGAGCCACCCACAGAGCCACACACACAGAGCCACACACACAGAGCCACACACACAGAGCCCCCACTACACACACACAGAGCCCCCCCCACACACACACAGCACCCCCCCCACACACACAGAGCCCCACACACACACAGAGCCCCACACACACACAGAGCCCCCCACACACACAGAGATCCCCCCCCACACGCAGAGCCCACCCACACACACAGAGCCCCCCCACACACACACAGAGACCCCCACACACACAGAGCCCCCCACACACAGAGAGCCCCCCCACACACACAGACCCCCCCACACACACAGAGCCCCCCCACACACACACACAGAGCCCCCCCCACACACACACTGTTTATCTGTGATTCAGTTCGTACCATCCTAAAATCTGCAAATAATGATACCACTGTCAAGGGAGGAGGTCTGAAGAGACCGGTAGGTACACCACTAGTGGTGACTGATGAGAAAGAAACACGAGATGGTTCTCAAAAGGAAAAATACATGGAGGTTGGCTGACGAGAAACATGTTTAAAGAGGTTTCGCATTTAAAATATAGTGCAAATGGAGGTTAACAAATGAGGATGTAAGCAGCGGAGTAAAACCAAACAGAATGGTGGGTGGAATGGACAATAACGTTCATAACCTACGTCAACATAATAGATTTACATCATGATACAAGACTGGTCGAAGCACGGAATTTGAAGGGGGACTAACAACCATAAGGTTCCTCGGGACTAAGGTATAGAAAGAGGCATAGAGCACAAGGGGGAGGGGGCAGGTCGGAAAATGCACCATTTCCTGCTCGGAAGTCAATCTCGCTCCCAGCTTACCTGCTCGGGGGTATCCTTCTCACTCACGGTGGCCAGCGGAGTCCTAGCAGATATCATGTTTGCGGTGGGCCCTGAGCGGGTCTCCCGTGCAGGGGTTGCAATAAGGGCCCTGATTCAGTCCCTCATGGCAGTGCCGCCTCCCTTTCCCCGCGGCGGTCACTGCCGGCCTCTGCGTGCCGCTCCCACAGGTGTCCGCGTGCTCCACCCACCACCGCGCGACCAGGCTCCTGCACTACCCTGCAGCTCAAGCACACGCTCCTGTTGGTACCACAGCCACCTTCCAGCTTCCCCAACATGGCCGCCCGCCCCCCCTCTACCCCCACACACACACACTTCGGCAACTTTCGAGACCTCGGCCCACTTCGGCTATTTCCGGCACATGTTGGTTACTGAGTCTTTTCGATTCTTTCCGGTTAAGATCGGGTCGCTCTTAAAAAGGGAAAAAGATTTCGGCAATTTAAGGCTCAACTTGAGAAAAGAAAAAAACAAGAAAAACGAGGGAACAGAGGGCAAGAAAAACGAGAGAACAGAGGACAAGAAAAATAAGGACTGTGTGAAGAGTTTGACTGCAGGGGCGTACATCGTAGCTTCCTTTTCACAGCGCACAAAGGGTCCTGTGTCACGTTCAACACCTTTAGACCTTGCATGCTGGGATTTGTGAGCAGAGCACCTACCACAACATTGTAAAACCCACACTACAAGTCCCAGATTGCAACATTTCGTTATGTGAAAAACCAGAAGGGATTTATGGTGCCACGCGTGACATAGAGGTTGGTGAAAGTTACGCTTGTTGCATGTGGTGGCGTTTTTCGACGGACAACGTTTGCTTAAGCTTTTCAAAAATATTGTGTTGAATTGGCATGTTCGGGCCTCTCTCTGGTAAACAGCAGGCTGTGAATCAGCTGCTTCCTTTCGAGGCAGGTTCGGTTCCTGCTCCAGCCTCTGCTGCCCGGTTTCTTTGCGTAGGACGCCGTGTGTCCATCTTTTGGCTTCCTGGGGTGTGGGAGGGTGGGGCTTGTTGCCAGTCTTTGTGTTTAAACTCCCCAGCGGCCTTTCATCTGCTGCTCTTTACGCAAAGGGTGGGGCTGCTAGAGCTAGGCAACCTGTGCCAAAAGTGTCACTTATCTCGGCCTACCACATTCCCTTCATTTCGGCCCTGCTGGCGTCACCGGCCGCATTGCCCCTGGCCCCGCACAACGACCGAAGCGCCTCGACCTGCATCCTGCCGAGGTAAGCGCTACTCCTCACCACTGAGCGCTGGGTTTTTATAACTCCTCTCTAGGGCTGTGGCATGCAGTTACCGCGAGTGTAAAATAAAGGCGCACCGTTTTGGGCATTCCTTAAAATCTGCCGAGTTATAAAAAAAAAATTCTACTCACAAGATGCTTGGTCATGACGTTCTGGTACCGGTGCTGTGTGTGGAGTGCGAAAAGCACCAAAACACCACCATCTTTCTCTGAGGCATTAGCAGGAATGCCTCTGAGAAATCCCCGTCATTTTCGAATTCGGTGGCGTGGTTTTCGTTCTTTCCTCTTCCCATTGGCTGGAAGGTAAAATTCCAGCCAATGGGAAGAGGAGAGAAAGATAACTGAAAGAAAGTTAAAAACACACCCCCGAATCCCAAAAAGACGGGGCTTGAACTGAGTTACGCCCCTCTCCTCCAATGGCTGGCCTCTGTTTAGGAAGCCAGCCAATGGAGAAGAGGTGCCGGTTCAAGCCCCCAAACTGTAAACATAAGATCTCTCCCTGCGACTGCGCAAGCGCAGCCTACGCAGGTCTCGACCTAAAGAGACAGGTAGAATATTCACAGCAAGTTGTTTGTTTTGGGGTTGTTGAGGAAGAACGCATCATCAATAATTATGAGCCCTAATAATCAATCAAGAAGAACCTGAAGCCCGCCTGGCCATTGGTAATAATCAAGGCTGGGGCTCTGTGGGTCAGATGTATTGTTTGATGGGTTTCCCTATCTATCACGGCAGCCGAGAACGTTACATCCACCATCCTGATGGGCTATCACCAGCCAAATGTGGACATAACCGCTGCCCAGCTGTGATCTCTGTCCCTTTAGAGGAATTCACAATCATGGTGGCTCCTCTGAAGGCACTGCAAGTTTGGTGGAGTGCTCCCCTCAGGTAAGCGGTCGTTCTCCAAACTCGTTTTAGAAACAAACTCCCCAAAGCGGGAGTTAGTTAGATTCTCAACTAAAAATAACAATAACAAAACTAATGGTCCCTCCAGAATATATACTTCAGGATGTCCAATTATTCAATACAAGAAGTCCTTTTCAGATTGAGGCTCCCCTCCGCCACAGCCTTTTCTATGATGTCATTGACCAAGTACATCCTTTTGACAGGAAAATTAAACGTGTAACTTTGAGGCTTCTGTCAAATGTGCTCTTTTACGACGTGTTCATGTTTTTTGCTGACGCCCGCTATTTCTAAATCATCCAGATAAAGAGGTCGGGTTATTTGGAGAGCTTCAATAGTGAGTCACTTAGAGGCACCTCTGGGCTTTGAAATATGAGTCAACAAGACACAGAACTCTCTGAGCGTCTCAATAGGTTTCAACGTTAGACTTTCAGCACTCTGGACAGCGCTCGGCTGGACTGCCATTGGACATCACTCGTCCGTTGCTTCCCACGTGAGTTCACCTGCTGAATTTACCGATTCTTAAACTGCAAAATAAACCACAAACCTAAGTTATATTTTCCAATACCGGGTACAGACGAGCTCACCACCACTCTTCTCTGATGTAAGTGTCCACTAAATTTGAGATGCTAATTAGAGTATTATATTTATGTCGGCAATAGCCATGGCGTAAGACATGACCGGTTACTCACTGGTAATATTCATTACTCCGAGTCGTAGCCCTCCCCGTCCCAGTCCTGGTTCCCATCCCTCATTAGTAAGGACTGGGACGGGGAGGGCTGACGAGGAGGTAATGACCGGTTACTCACCGGTAATATTCATTACTCCGAGTCGTAGCCCTCCCCGTCCCAGTCCTTACTAATGAGGGATGGGAACCAGGACTGGGACGGGGAGGGCTGACGAGGAGGTAATATGTATTGTGTGCGTAATGGCCGTGTGTGTACAGCGACTGTTATTCAATGCATTAACAAGCATTGGCAACTCCAAAATGTCTCACCTTTTGGACCTATTGGCTTCCCCAATGCGGTTTGCCCATGCTGTACTTTGTCAGCAATTAGTTGCACAGCATCATCATACAGCATTTTTGTAAATAGCATTTTTTCCACCTCTACAGCGCTTGGCCAAAATAAAACAGAACAAGAAGTGCGATGATGCAGTTTCCTGCCACGCCATTTCGTAGATGAAAGCATGTGTGATGAAGTATGCACCTGCATGTGTCACCACACGTCCCTACAAAATGACACAGTGATCATTTTTTTAATTTAGCAATCCAAGAAGGATCAGTAAATTAGCAAAATGAATTGCACTAACACAAAAGCACTCTTTGTACAGGGCAGGGTCCAGCCGCAACATGCTGCCTGTCCCTCCAAAAATGTAATTTAAAAAAGGACCGCAATGGTGGAGGGGCAACATAGGAGCAGGTGTGGTAGCTGGCGGAGGAAAACAATGCAGAGTGGGTTCTGAAGGTGGGGGAAAGCATCACATGAGGGAGAGAGCAACACAGAGACGGGGAAACAAACGAGGGACAGAGCAACACAGAGAGCAAAGGGTGGGGTTTGGTGGGGGAGAAGCATAGGAGAATCAGAGACATACATGCCAACATTTTAGGACAGGGACGTGGGAGATTTAAAATGAAAAATCGGGAGAATGAAAATCCCCCATTGACTTCTATTGTTGAAAATGCAATTTCAAGAGGGAGACAGCTAAAATAAAGCCACTTTTCGCTTGAAAAATCGTTAGTCTCCCGCCTGAATCTGGTCTGTTGGCATGTATGTCAGAGAGCAAACAGCACACAAGGGAGAAAGTGGGTATTTGATGGGGGGGGGGGGGGGGCACACAAGGGAGAGAACTCAATAACACTGGCACTCTCAAGGAGTGCTCAACAAAAAAGAAAAAAGTAGTTCCGTAAAATGGAACAGTGAAGAATACAAATCAGTATAAGAAGGATGATAAAGAGGGTATGTTCCACGGGGGAGCAAACAAAAGAAGAGGGAGTAAAACTATAAGCAAATGAGAGTGACAATTAATCCAACCAATGGCAAGCAACGGGCGGGGCTGCAAGTCCTCAAAAGGTCTTTTGCAACCTGCTTGTGCTGTCCCATAGGCAGGACCAAAAAAGTGGAGGGGGAGGGTTCTCCCGCCTCCCCACCTCCGGAGACCTTGTCATGCCACACGACGAAGTGGATTCAATGTAGTGGTCAGGCGATCTTGTGGCACATCGCAGAGGCGCACACCGACCAGCAATCTTAGAATCAAACACGGCTGATGATTCAGGAATGTCTGACAGAAAGCGGCAGGGCCTAAGGTGCTACTGAAAACACTTCTCTATTCCAAAAAACAACATCAGCCCCTAGACCCTGGACTTAAACGTACCACTTTCTAAACATAGGGAACACCAGCTCTCTCTGGAGGCCCGCTCTGTGCTGATGTACACCTGGGGGGCTGATTTACAAGCCCCTTGCGCCACTTTTGAGTCAATTTTCCCATGTTAAAGGTGACGCAAAAGTGGCACAAGGGGCTTGTAAATCTGACCCCGGTTGTTTAATTGCAGGTACCTTAATTGTCCACAGGTGCAACAAAGCCTCGACCCTTTCTATTGTGTCTCGTGATTTATTTCTTATTTTCCTTTTTAGTCCTGTAAGTTGATGAAGTTTATCTAATTACAGTTACAGAAATGTATTTTAAATATTTTATGTATCGATTTGAAACATACATCAATAAGAAGTCTGTAATACAAAAAAATTGACTACATTTATGTCCATTTGAGCTTACATATGGAGCGAATTAATACGCACGTACGGGGCACATTCGTTTTTGTTTGTGTGTTTTTTGTCTAATCTTACCATGAACGGGACATTGTTCCTCGAGGTAGAGGGGACTGAAATGCTGCCCTTTCCGGAAGTCGTATGCCAGTTTAATGACGTCGTAACCAGCCGAAGCGTCTGTCTCGCCATCTGTTTTCTGACAGGGTTGTTCTTTTTGCGGGCCTATCTGCTCGGCTTTCTTCTCCCGCCGCGACCTACCCCCGAAGCGAAGAGGACTGTGAGGATTTATTGATAGGGCGGGAGATCTCGGAGGGCGGAAGAACCAGGGCAAAGTCAGTCCCAGTTCCTTCGATCCTTTCCGAGGGTTCCCTGCTGCTTCCGCAGTATGGACAGGCCGTGCCATGCGCTCTGTGTTCATTTTAAATGCCAGTAGCGCCTACGAACGGCTGCTACAAAGCGTCGAATGTCAGTTTTAACCGAGAGATTGAGGGAGCGGAATAGTTTCTCGTTCACAATTGAGCGTGAAAGGCAGACAGTCACAGTCCTGCTTCAGTCAGACGCCTCGCGCTGCTGTCGCGCGCGTGTTAGTTTTTGTTGTTTATCCGAGCAGCCGCTTTATGTGACTGGCTCTGCCCAGCCCAGCTGACCTCTAGGGGTCCCTCCTGTCAGGAAACGTCTTGATCCGCAGGCCGTGCTGTTTCCATCGCTTAATTATCCCGAATGATGTATGCACTATATTCTGAGGCGAGGGCAGTGGGGGAGGGGGTGTCGAAAGGAACAGGGTTTCGACACGCGGAGGGGGTGTGCTTGACTGCAGTGATGCTGCAGAAAGCTCATTAACGGTGTGTTTTTAATCCAAGACCTCTTGGAAGATGTGCTGCCTGCCCCTCCTCCCCTCCACCACCACCCCAACCTAAGCATATTCACATGTAAATGAGAAGCCATCTGCCTCTGTTGGTGCAGGATATAACCATGCCACGTGACTGCGATTAAAATAATTGGGGTCTTCCTTTGAGATCAATCACTCTCTTCCACACAGAGGCAGCATCTGCCTGTGACAAAAGGCAATGGGTGAGAGGGGGGTTTTGAGGGGAGATGGGGGGAGAGGGGGATGTTCTAGTCTGCACTCAGTCTGCCCAGCCCCAAACTCCAACTTCTCCTAAAAAACACTCCCAATGCTGCATTCCCCCCCCCCGCCCCCCCCCCCCCCGACTCAGGTGCATAGGGAACAGAAACTATCGTGATCGTTCATTTTGTATCCACACTTTGACAGTCGTGCCTTTGCAGGCGGGTTTATTATAAAAAGGTTTTATTATTGACCAACTTGAATGTACTCGTATTACCGACTGAAGAACGATGAAACACTGACCCAGTCCCAGTGGGATTTGAATCTGTGACCTGCAGGGTGCTCTCATACCTCATCTTTCCTGTTGTTGCAACTGAAGAGATCTCCGGATGGTGATTGGCGCGTGCCCTGGCCTGAGTGCCACAACTGTACTGATGTCTGGATCCTTAATGTTGATTTTGTTGTCATGGACAAACACGGATCATGTGTTTACACCATGACATAGGCCTTTCTCACAGATACCGGTCTTTTGAGACCAGAAGCGGTGCTCAAAGCACTACCCTCTTAGTGGCAAAAGACACTACCTTTACCAGGAGGTAAGCGGCACGAGCGTGGTGTTGGCAGCGTACCGTGTAGTGAGCAGGATGAGTGAACGGGCCTTATTATCTGTGTCACTAGAGTGAGGCCTACAGGCTCACTCATTAAAAGCTCACTACTGTGTGCTTAACTCACCCGTGGTCTACATCAGTTTGGTGTGTAGTGCTGTGCATGTATGCTATATGCATGTGCTGAGAGGAACTAGAGGACACCCTACCTCAGTCCTTATTGGCTGTGTGTGAAAGGCCCTGGTGAAACTTGCTTGCCAGATAGCATTGTGGCGTTGGAACACTTTTGACTTTAATTGAGAGTCAGAGTGGGACTCCTGAGACTCAGAATACTAGTAGGGCTTAACCTGAATGTTGCATATAGTGAATGGGGAATAACCACTACCACTAGTTAGAGAGGGAGTGAGACTCAGGGACTCGCCTTTAACACACTGGAGCCCTGACCTCAAGGGACTGTGTGTATTGTTTGTGAATGTCATATTTTACGATGTGTCGTATATAAATACCCAGTTTTTTCATCAAAGCAAGTATTTGACTGCACAATCATTTATTGCTATCGCTGGGTGTATTTTGAGGAGTTATGAACCTGTGTTCATTCCTCTGTGTCTACCTCTCCCTCCGCCCTCCCAAGGAGCCTTGGGATGCTCGAGCTGTGTTACTACTGAGAGTCAATTGCTGAAAGGGTACTTGACCCAGTTGGTCGGGATCCATAGTAGGGTCGGCCCTGGGACATCACGATTAAAAGACTTCAACCCCCACGGTTAGGCCAGTATCTCCTTCTTGCCCCATTGCCCTTTGAACAGGGTTCAGGCAGCAATATATAGTCAGCCGACTGATTTAACCTACCACATTGATGGATGATCGCTATCTCCTGACTGGCTGTGAGGTTTATGTTGGTGAGATACGGTGCTTATCTGGCGTGACTAATTTGTGAACCTTAACTAACCTGCCTGGGAGGAGGCTCATTCTTATGGGCTAACGTATGGGTTTCTACGGCGCATCCAAATGCCCAAGTCCTTTCTTTGATCGTGGAGTGCTGTGTAGCCCAATAGAAGGTCATAGGATGTCAGGAAGGTGATCATGGGAAGTTGAGGTTGATTCACGTCTCATCTCTGATACGATGAGACAGGGGGTGAGTGACAGAAAGGAGTGATTACAGTGAGTAAGAAGTCTATGACCCCTGAGATGTAATCAAGTGCCTGATTATAGGTAGACGGGTAAATGAGGTAGGTCAGATGTGTGAGTGTGATTTGTGCGTGGCTGCAGAGATGTCAGCAAGTTAGCGATAGTAGAGATGTGAGTGAGAGACTGAATGGCTATGTGTAAGCATGCGAATGAGAAGTGTGCTAACCCACAGATGTGAGCAAGTGACTACATAGGCATAAATGAGTGAATACACCGTTGTGAGTGAGAAGCATGAGCCCGCCGGGATGTGAGCTACTGTGTGACACCAGATGCATTGTTGTTCTCCCAGAAATCTGGGTTCCCCATGGTTTACCAACAGTTGATAAACCCACACTCACTGCTGGTCACACACTGGACGTTATCTTCACCTTTGCTTAGAATATATGCCTCAAGTTCCTTGCCTTTATTATGGTCTGTCTGTAAACAGGTTGCTCAGTCAACCATCAGCACCAGAGCGGCTCTGAGGGCGGACCGGAGTACCGACGGAAAGAGCGGTGCTTCACTTACCTGAGCTGCAGCTAGGTGAGGCGATGCTATATACTCCTGCTAATTAGTTAACAGGAGGAGCAAAACAGATGTCCCGGAATTACCAGGTGATATGGTGACAAGTTAATCACTTTATTTTGTCCTTTTTTTCATCACTTGTTGCAGTAGCGAAAGCTAGGTCCTGAAGAAGCAGAGGACGATTACGTCCATTCTTTCTGCTGAAACATGTTGAGCCTCATAATATGGTAGCAGCTATATGTTTAAACTGCTCCCCCTTTTCTGCACTGTTTTTAATTATTGGAAGTGTGAGAGGTACTATTAAAGATGTTTTGCCTCTGACCTCTCCAATTTTATATCACATACTTTTTCTTTTCTCACACACTGCATATCAGTTAATACTAACCGATTGTCGACACCGCATATCACATTCTTGCATCACTATGTTTGTAGCATCTCATAGCTTTCATCTCATTTTGATAGCTACAACCATTATCTCCTTGGTGTGAGGAGACCCAGATGATGACAAGGGCGGTAACGGACAGTAACTGATGGGTATCATTCATGCTTGAGGGAAATCCTTTCCTGTTGTCACATTAGTACCTGTTGGTTTTGAAGCCACACACAGTTTGAAGATTTCATACATGAGACCCATGGACATTCGTAGTTGTATTAGTGTAATTTGTGGGGGTTATGTTCGTGCGAGGTCTATAAATATGCCCTAGGACCCTTTCTATATCGGTGTTGTTGATTAACAATAGGAAGGCACCAATGTGTTTTAGGGCAAATAATGAGTTTCTTCTCTGAGATATCCTCTGTACATCTTTTCTTGCCTGTACATGCCAATATATCATAGGTGTGGAGTTCAAAGTGTTTGTTTCTATTTTGTTAGTGTTGTTTGACATAAGAAAAGTAAAAATAAGTCTTAAAGAAAAAAAAGTCCAATAGGGACAGTAAGTTGAGGTAAGAGAGCTGCTGCTGGTGGCAGATGTCACTGTGACAAATTTTGCTTGGAATATCCAAACACTTTACTGTAATCTGATATTCATTAGCAGGAGGCAGGGCTACCTTGGACAGAGGAAGAGTTTTGCTCATGGCAGTGACAGCATGAGGATTTGTGGTGCCACGGGTAAGATATATTCTGGGACCCCCTATTTCAACAACTTAACTTTGAATTTATTACCCCTTTTTGACTCATTCAAGCCTTCGTGATGCCAAACAATATTGAATTATATGTTAAACCTTTAGAAACAGGGCCACACAAAACTGATAAGCTCAAAGCTCAAGCTGCCTGGTGACCACTAGCCAAATATGCAGAACAAACATTGATGGAGCCATTTCTTTCGAGGGCAGGCCTACATTCCTTAACTTGCAACAACGTTTTATCTCTAAGTCAATGTCTAACCAGCATGTTACTCACATTGAAGGATAAACATGTTAAAGGTGATTTGTTTTGATGTTTACTCGACTGGTGCATAATACTACATCAAGACCTGTGAACATAGCTCTTGTTATTGTATTGTATATTTGGAATCACAAATATATGCCCTAACACTACTGGCGTTCTTGCTGCAACAGTGAAAATCAAGGGGCTGCCTTGAGGATTTTCCCCATTCTAAAGGTTAAACTCAAATAACTTTCTCTTACTTTCTCTTTTCCTGCCTTGTTCCTCTTCTCTTTGCACTACTCAGCTATATAGTTAAATGTGACCCAGCTGAGTAAGAGGAATAGGATGGGATAGGATAGGATGAAGGAGAAGGAAATAAATATAAAGAGATGTTAGACCTAGCATTTCTTGGTGTGATTACCTCTGACTTTTTGCCTCTACCACCTCTATTTTGGATTCTGTGATGGATTTCGTTTTACCAACTTAGATGCTTTGGGCACTTTGCCACTGTTAATCAGTGTCAAAGTGCAAGTGCTCCCTGTATAAAGTGTAATGGTAATTGGTTGTCCATGATTGGTATATTTGCCTTACTAGTAAAGTCCCCAGTAAAGTGCACTATGTGTGCCAGGGCTCGTAATTCTACTGTTACTAGTGGGCCTGCAACACTAATTGTGCCACCCTCACAAGTAGCCTTAAATAGGGAACTCAGGCCTACCACTGCAGTGCCTACGTGCAGTTTGTTAAACTGCCAGGTTGTTCTGACAAGTGCACGCACTTGCCAGACTTTACCCTTCCCTTTCTATGCACATCAGACTCCCCTATGGTAGGTCCAAGGTACCCCCTGGGCAGGGTGCAGTGCATGTTAAAGGTAGGACATGTACTAAAGTGTGTACCATGTCCTGACAGTGAAATCATCTCCATTTCATTTTTCACTGTTGAAAGGCCATCTTGCCCATAGGATAGAATGGGAAGGCTGTGTAATATGTTTTCCAGCCTATCTTCCCAAAGGCTTAAGATGGAGAGGTGAAGTTTCGTGTCTCTGAACTCACAATGTAATACCACATCTTTTTATAAAGGTGGTTTCTGCATTGTATGTTTAGAAGCCACTCTTTTAGAAGTTATATATGGTAAAACAATGGTTCCAGTGGATAATAGGAAAATAATTTAGGCAATAAGTACGCACAATCGCAGTAAACCTATAAAGGACCTAGTAATGTCAGAAGGAAAATGAACTTTCTACACTGCTTGCTCTATAAAGTTTTTATAAAAACAGTGAATAGTATAGACACTTTCTTAAATTCAAAAAGCGCAACACTTTGTGCATCGTCTCCCCAAGTGAAAAACAGAACCAAAAAGTGACTATACACAGTGAACAATTTACAAAGGGTTTCCATAAATTTTAAGAAGCGACCATTCAAATATAAATTGTCAACAGCCTAGATATACAGTGACACTAGCTGAGTGATGGTCTGTTCTGTGAACTTGTCGACGGCGTTTCGACCCTCCTATGAATGTGAGGTTTCCTCAGGACTAACGATGAAGGGACATCTACAAATTAATTAGATGGGGAAAGCATTAGGCCCATGTACCGACACATATGCTAGAAACTATAATGAAGGACTAAGATTGAAGGTGGTTACCTGGATTTTAAAAAGGGCGCAGCCTATGTGATCGTGATGTGCCCCGTGGAAAGTGAAAGGAAAGGGATTCACGTAAGGACCCAGCCAGGTCTTCATAATTAATAATTATTGTCCATGATCCTTCACAATACACCAGTCACCATACATACCATCTCACAGCATTGTTTAAACTTGCGATTGAATTGGAATGAATGAACAGTCATCACCTTAATAGCATTACTCATTCTGCTTCATATCGACAGAATGCACAACACAGTACTTCTAACCAAGACAGGGCAGCTGCAATCTAGCACTCTACAGACCGCCGCTGTCACGCCGGCAGGTCTGTTTTCAGTTTCCATTGCAACCGGTTACCGATCGACAGATCGAACCAGGAAACTGCGCTCCTCCTGATTCCCTACCACTCGACAGCGAGGGAAGGCGGGAATCCCGCTACATAACTCAGTTCCGTTCCAGCTTTCGGTTTCATCACACCAAGAGGTATACTGCAAGGCCGGGTTGCAGCGGACTAAGGCGCCTGCCACGCGCGGAGATCGTTCCGCTCGACATCATTCATGTAAGTAACATCGCGCACCCCAAGTCAGAGCCGAAAATGCCCTCCTCCTCCCCCAACCCCACCATCCTCCTTTCCACTGCTCGTTTTTAAACTATACTCATCCCCCCTGCAGCATTCAAAGCGCTCTGTGAAGCACACAGAATTTTCCGTTGCCATTTGCTGTTTATCAAATATGTTCCATAATGAGAAGTAAAGTGCTACGGCTGTAGCAGGGCATCGGAAGAGCCCCTTTACCTCCATCCTTAAGAGCGAGACTACCTCATCGTGAGGTAAGGTCAATCTATCACCATGACACTATCTGTACATATTAAATCAGAAATTTACCTATGCCAAACCATGTGTAACCTTTGCCTTTCTTCCCCTTCTGACCTCACCACTGAAGAACCCGGCTGGGTCTTCACCTGAGTTACTTTCCTTTCACTTTCCACGGGACACATCACGATCACATAGGCTGCACCCTTTTTAAAATCCAGGTAACCACCTACAATCTTAATCCTTCATTATAGTTTCTCATGTATGTGCCGGTACTTGGGCCTAATGCTTTCCCCATCTAATTCATTTGTAGATGTCGCTACATCGTTAGTCCAGAGGAGACCCCACATTCATAGGAGGGTCGAAACGCCGTCGACAAGCTCACAGAACGGACCATCAAACAGCTAGTGTCACTGTATATCTAGGCTGTTGACAATTTATATTTGAATATTCGCTTCTTACAATTTATGGAAACCCTTTGTAAATTGTTCACTGTGTACATTCATTTTTGGTTCCCTTTTTCACTAGGGGACACAATGCACAAAGTGTTGTGCTTTTTGAATTTAGGAAAGTGTTTATACTATTCGCTGTTTTTTTAAAAACTTTATAGAGCAAACTGTGTAGAAAGTTCATTTTGCCTTCTGACACTACTAGGTCCTTTATAGGTTTACTGCGATTGCGCGTACTTATTGCCTAAATTATTTTCCTGTCATCCAATGGAACCACTGTTTGCTTATATATAACTATTACCCTGGTTCCTTTGTGAGTAGGGTTCCCCTGTCTTCAGTTGTGACTCTTTTAGAAGTGGCTGGGTTTTTGTGCTCTAACATTTCTGTGTGTCTCTGCCTTGGTTGTGGATTGACTGTCTGGTTTTGAAAGTGATAGGATCTGGGGAATATCTTGACCCAGGGGAGGAGGTGAGACAGCAACAGGCTGACCTGCATCTGGAGTGTAGGGAGAGGAGTAACCCCTAGAGGTGAAGAGGCTTGGATTGCTGACATAAAACAATTGTCCCATCTCCTGCTGAGTGATTGAGAATCCAGACCCCCACTAATCAAATGAAAAAGGTGTCACTGGCAGGGAGGCACCCAGAACTGATTTGAACAGGGGTCGGTGCCCTGTGAACACGAAGACTTCAAAGACATTTAGGGATACAACTATGAGAGCTGAAGCCCCTGAACTTTGGAGAAATGGATTGATCACGTTTGAACAAGACTGAAGCTATATTGTGGTCAAGAGGAACCTTTGCTAAGGAAGAAACAACTGAAGAGACTGAAGGAAAGCACTGACCCTTGCTGTGTTTTCTAGGGCTGGCCGCAACCAACCTAGGAGGCTAAAGGGACTTTGATGTGGGCTGTGTACCCCTCCTTGAAAGGACTTTCCTGTGTGCTGTGTCCAGAAGTAACTTATCCCCAAGAGCCTGAGGTGAGCTGGCTCCCTGTTGCGGAAACTCAGGAACACAAAAGTTTCCAGGAGAGTCTCAGCAGCTCTATGTGCATGTTGCAGCCTGAGACCCTCGCAAGGAGTGCCCTGTGATCGTGGGCACCTGGAGTCCAAGCAAGGATCAGCGACGCTGTGTGCATGTGCTCTTTGCAGCCTGAACCATTTGTGAGGATTGTCAAGTTATCATGTGCATCGGAATCGAAGTGAGTCTCATCAACGCTATGTGTGTGTGCTTTGTGCAGCGTGAGACCTTCGTGAGGATTGCCGTGTTATCGTGCACACCCGGAATCCAAATGAGTCTCATCGAGGCTGTGTGCATGTGCTTTGTGCAGCATGAGACCTTCATGAGGACTGCCTTGTTAACGTGCAGTTAAAGTGAGTCTCAGCGACACTGTGTGCGTGATCTTCGTGCAGCCTGAGACCTTCGGGTGGAGTGCCCTGTGATCGTGCACCCGAAGCTCAAGGAAGTCTCAGCGAGGCTGTGTGCGTGTGCCCTGTGGCAGCCTGAGATCTTCGTAACTGTAGCGGCCCGGACCGGCAGCCTCGGAGGAGCTGAGCCGCAAGCCTGAGCCTGCCGTTGGCAATCCACAAAGATTGCATTGGAGGCCCAGCTGCTGGACAAGGAGAGGAGAGTGAGTTTGCGCCCCCTAGGTAATGGGTGTCGACTCCTCGGGCGTGTTGCAGGCTCGGAGGGAGACGCTCTTGGCCTCTCTCTCGATCCGGCAGCCGAGCCTCTGCTTCGGCTCATATTGCTGCCCATATTGTCAAGGGAGTGGCAGTCCAGGGGCCAGAGTGTGGAGCTTCACTTTTTGATTACACCGTACCCATGATGGGGGAAACTGTTAGAAGACTGACTGCAAGTCAGAAGGAGAGGAAGAGAGACCACCTAAGGCACAGTGTTGGGTGCCTGAGTGTATTGCACATTATTCTATTTCTGCATAACTGAGTACCTGACTGTTGTATTACACATTGCATTATTCCTGCATAACAAACTACCTGATAAGTGTATGATGCATGGCATTATTTCTGCATAACAAACTACCTGATTGTTGTATGACACATTGCATTGTTTCTGCATAACGAGCTATCTGATTAGCATATTGCGCATTGCATTATTCCTGCATGCCGAATTACCTGATTAGTGTATTACGCATTGCCTTATTTCTGCATAGCGACGTACCAGGGGGTTGTATTACGCATTGCATCATTTTTACCTTGCAAAGTGCCTGATTTTTGCGTTTCGCATTGCATTCGTTTTACATTGCAGAATGTCTGACGCCTTACAGTATTTTTACATTGCAAAAGTGCCTAATTCTAGCATTACTAACTGTATAACATGATATTAGGATTACAGGAGAATGTTTACAAGTGCTCATTAATACCGCCAGAACTTGCAAGAGCTGGCTGGCCTAACAACCGGCCAGGAAAAATAGTACACAAACTCATATGTTAGATTTATATTGTGTGGTCTTATCGTATATCTTTTTATATAAAGTTTGTACTTGTTTTTTATAAAACTCGTGTGGAGTCTATTTGTGGTGTCATCATTGGGTTGTTGTGAGCATGGTTGGAAATACTTTCTACATTTACCTTGAAGATAAGCCTGGCTGCTCGTGCCAAGCTACTGAGGGGGTGAGTGGGGCTATCTCAGAGGGTGACCTCCCTTTCCCTGACATTGGAATGTGGGTCCCTACTTGGCCTAAGGTACCTACCTCAGCCACCCAGGGATCCCGGGTCTAACAGATGTTATACATTTAACTCAAAGACAATGCTCCCAGTGAACAAGAAACACCACCTAGGACCTCAGCTCTGCCCACAGACCCTGGCGATCAAACAGGAATACGCAATGCAGTAACAGCAAGGGGGTAGAACTAAATATATACACAATAAACAAGAAGCAAGCAAGGAGGAGTGCTTAAAAGGAATGGAATGAAATCACAGAGCACACTTGGCCGAAAGCAAGTAACAAACATACAAGGTAAAAGAAGCAAGACAGCAGGAATAGAAAGACAGTAAACTAGGAACGGGAACCTAGAAAATAGGAAGAAAAGCAGGGACTGGAAAAGGATATACAGAAGTGAAGGCTACAAGGGTATACTAGAATGATGCTGGTTCAGGAATCAAGAAAACAAAGTAGCACTGAAGGCAGTGCTGAAGCAGGAACTAAAATTGAGAAAAAGCCCAGGAGTCAAGGTAGCACTGTAGGCAGTGCTAGTTCAGGAACAAGGGAAACTTCTGCAGCTCAGGAACAAGGAATGCTAAATCTCAGGAGACAAGGTAGAACGGTACACAACTACAAATGGAAAACACTGGAATGAAGGCAGCTGGGGCTTAAAAGAGGTCACAGTACTCACATGCATCAGGTATGAGCAGGCTAGCAGCAGCCAGGTGAGCTGAATTCCTCTACCCATCCTTGTTCTGTGTGGCGGAGACGAAGCAGTAAGCAGGTAATTCTAGGTAATGTAGTTTTCAGGCATGAGCAGGCTGGCTTCCAGAAAACCAGACAAGAATTGGGACTGGTTGGTCATATCCAAGTAGTGACCAAATGGCTGGAAGTCAGTATGTACATGAAGGGGAGGGTTTGGAAGCTTATTAGATCACTGGACAATCAGATAGTTCTGCCCCACGGTGGTGGATACAAGAACGCAGAGAGCAAGTCATGGCACATATCTTTTCACTGACCTTGTTCAACCTTAAATTGAGCTTCTGGGAATCTTACTAAGATAATCAGAGATCTTCAATCATCAGTATGACATCCAACTGTACATAAAGGTCTCTTCTCTAAATGACACTGTGCACATTGCCAGCACTATAAGCATAAGACTGGATGACTTCACACCATTTCACACTGAACCCTTCCAAAGATGAATACTTCCTCATTTCCTCATCAAAATCATTGCTTCTTGTATAATCCTGGATGGACACACTCAACATTCTTAACAGAAAATCCGCCATTGTTGATAGGGTCAAATCCCTAGCAGTTATCCTAGATAAAAGACACAAGATAAAATCGCCAATCAACACCATTGCAAGAAATGTGCACTGTCAGTAGCATCTTTTCTTGAGAATTTGTCGCTGCATTCCAGGGCAAGTGCCTTCCAAAATCAACTACATGCAACTCTCTCTTGATTGCAAATCAATCCTACATTTGGCAGAAAGCTCCGTCTATGGTGCAAAAAAGGAATAACCACATTTCACCAATGCTGGTTACACTCTGTAGGCTGCCCATTGAAGACGTATACAAGACGGCTTGTATCACTTATAAGGCCCACCACACATCTACCACATGCTACCTGGCTGACAAAGTTAAGCCAGTTGTGGGCACTAGACCTTCACAAAATGCTGAAGTACTGCTGCTAAAACCTCCAATGTTTAAAAAAGAATCACTCATGAATCAATCCTTCTTAGGAAGCGTGACTAGAATATGGAACACATTTCCACCTAAGCTACATACCTTTGCTTTGAAGAATATTTTTGCATCAGAACTGAAAGCCTTTCTCCTTCAATTACATTTTAGCTAACCTCTCTTCCCTTGTTTGGACCTCTCTGGTTTAGTTTCTGCACTTGTTGGTGACTTGAGAATAACTACTACTGCCATTTCATCATTTCATTAGACTCCATCTTGAACATTGCACCAGTCGACATCATGCTATCAGTGCTTAACTTGTGAAAGAAAAATTGCAGGTGCACAGGGCTCTGTTCAATGCCCGCAACCACTGCAATTGAATGCCGTTGTGCCAACTGCAAAGACTCAGTAGTTCTTATCCATCTCATTTTATTTATTTATTTATTTATAAAGTTTTATATAGCGCAAACATGATCTCAAAGGATATCAGAGCGCTTTACAATAGTTGCAATACAGTCAAAAAAGTAATACCAACCCAAGCAAATTAAATATGTATATCAACAGAAAGGTTATGAACATAAGGGACAACAAAGGGAAAAATAATTATTGGACCATAGACAACTGGGAGGGGAGCAAGTGACTAGAAAAGCAGAATAATACCGAAGGCAGGATATAGGGTGTAAGTCCAGAACATTAGAGCAGACGATCCGAGACCCTTTTAAGGTAGGTACTTGTTCATGAGGAATCTTTTTACTTTCAATTTGAATGCAACCTTGGAGGAAATTCTGCGTATTTCCGGTGGGAGCGAGTTCCAGATCTTCCACGCAGAGCCGTAGAACGCTCATTTACACTTTCTCTTTTTGCGAAAGATCTGTGGTTTCAGGAGGAGAGAGTTAGCACTCCTAGATGGTCTACCCCTCCAGATAATTTAAGTTTGTGCGATAGATAACTAGGGATATTGAAATGGATGGCTTTATGAGACAGACAGACAATCTTTCGCTGAATTCTTGCTTCAGAGGGCAACCAGTTTAGGGATTTTAAGACTGGGGAGATGGGCTCCTTTCTTTTGGTATCCGTGACCAATCTGGCTGCCCCATTCAGAGAAGCGCTTAGTGGGGCCAAGGTATATTTGGGGAGGCCACAGAATGTAGCACTGCCATAGTCTATCCTCTGCAAGACAAGCGCTTGGACCACTTGCTTGAAGTCCGCTTGTGGTAGGAAAGGTTTTAGATTCCTGAGTATCCTCATTAGGTGATTAGCTCCCTTGCATACATTGCTGATGTGATTTTTCATGTTCAGGTGCTTTTCTAGGGTGAGTCCGAGAGATTTGGCTGAGTCAACAGTGAGGGGGAAGCAGTTGAAGGTAGTGAGGTGGTTCATCCAAAGGTCTATTTTGGGGATGTGTTTAGGGGAGAGATGAGAAGGAATTCTGTTTTGGAGGTGTTCAGCAAAAGTTGGTTCTCAGTTAACCAGTTTTGAGTATTTATTAGGGTGGAGTTGAGTGATATGTGGTTATTCGTGGAAGAGGTTTTCAGATAGAGTTGTGTATCATCGGCATACATATGGAAGAGAATGTTAGCGGAATTTAGTGCTTTAGCTAAGGGTTCCAAGAACAGATTGAAGAGTATGGGGGATAGGGCAGAACCTTGGGGGACCCCCATGGATACTGGTGATGGCTGGGAGAGAGAGTTGTTTGCCTTAATTCTTTGGGATCTGTGGTGGAGGAAATACGAGAACCATTGCAGCACCGCACCAGAAAGGCCCATCCTGTGCTTCAAAATGGCTAGGAGGTTGTTGTGATTAACAGTGTCAAATGCTGAGGAAAGGTCAAGGAGGATAAGGAGGCAGGATTCATTTTGGTCGAACATTTTTAAAATGTCATCCATAACGTGAGTGATAGCCGATTCTGTGCTGTGCCCACTCCAGAGGCCAGATTGGTGTTGGTCCAGGAGGTGGAAATTCTCAATGTGTGCACAGAGTTGGGATTGGACGCATTTTTCTAGGAGTTTGGCTAGGGTGGGGATGTTAGAGATAGGGCGGAAATTGTTAATGTCTGTACTGTCTGCTGTAGGCTTTTTTAGGTAACACCTGAGCAGCTTTCAGGCAATCTGGGATCGTACCTTGTGAAAGAGACGCATTGGCAATCTTTGTCCAGATGGGGGTGATGACCTGCTTCAGATCTTTGAAGATGGACGGTGGTAATGGGTTGCTAAAATGATTAGATGGGTTGATGCTTTGAAGAATCTAGTAAGTGTCTCTTTCACTGAGGGAAGTGAAGGTGCTCCAGGAGGCATTGTTCTTGGTATTCCGGCTATTTGGTTTGATTTTCTCAGATAGGGCCGGGGTAGATGCAGGCCTACTGGATAGCAATATCGTCTTCCTGGAGTCAAGATCTATATTGATGAGTCTGGATTTCTCAGCAAAGAAGGCAGCCAGTTCATCGCATGAAGGTGGGCTGACTCCAGATAACGGGCAGTTTGGTGTATCGACCAATTGTTGTTTCACCAGCTCAAAAAGTTTCTTGGGGCGATTAGCGGCTTGATTGAGTTGGGACCTAAAGTAGTCGGCCTTCGCGATCTTGATTTGTTTGTTACGGGAACTCCTTACCGATCTAAGGATTATTAGTTGTTCCAAAGATGGATTTGATTTCCAGGATCGTTCGATTACCCTAAGGTTGCGGCGCTCATGCCTCTTTAATCCACTATGATGCACCCCTTCCTCCTCTTTAGGTCACACTTGTAGGTTCCTACTTTCGCCCGTTGTGAATTTTTTTTTTGTAAGATCTTTTTATTGATAACTTAACTGCGACATACACATTGTCATATAATACAATAATATTCAATATGGCAAACATCAATTTACAGACATTTGTGATACATTTGAAACTGACAGATTAAACACTTTCTTTGTGGTGAGCTCGGAACCCGGGGGAGAGGGGACAGGAGGTGGGACACATATATTACCACGGTACTCATTCCACTTGCCCCACACCTGCGTCCTTTTTTTGTGGCAGTCTCTCGCAATATAGGCAGTTTTTTCTCGCATCATACACCAGTCCATGTCTGTCTTCCATTCTGCCACTGTGGGAGCTGCACTAGCCCCCCATAGTCGAGCTATATTTCGTATAGCTACCATCAAGCCAAGTGTTGTCCACAGCTCCTCTTACCTTGTTAGATCAATGGGATCCCAAACATTAAGCAAACTTCTCTTAACCTTGATGTCTACGTGTATTCCGTAAACTTCCCTGAGGCACTGATGGATGTCTGCCCAGTATTTCCGAATATACGTACATTCCCACAGTATGTGTATAAATGAACCCTCCTGACCACATCCTCTCCTACACTCCACATCATCTATTCTGCCCATCTTAGCCTGAGTTAGTCCTGTAATATATATTATATGAAGTATGTTAAGTTGGACCAGTCTAAAGCGGGCGGAGATCGCGACCTCCTTAGGGGAGGCCAGCAATTCCTGCCATTTGTCGTCATCCAGTTCTGAGATGTCTCTTTCCCAGTGTGCTCGAAGTTTAGTGAAAGGAACTGGGGCATTGTTAATCATCAATGATACAGTTTTTACTGGCATGTGCCCGTCTAGGAGTCTATCCTCCAGAGGTGAGGCCTCCGAGGGGTCTCCCCCCTTTGTATCCGTGATGTCAGTGCGTGTCTCACCTGTAAGTTTCTATAGTGCTCTGTGTTGGCCATCTCATACTCCTGTTGGGGAGTATGGAATGTTATGACTCCTCCCCTTTCCATAGGTCGCCTACTCTTGAGATTACGATCATGTCCCATCTGTCGAATTCCTTTGTGTTCTTCAAAGTGCCCAGTTGTTCGGTATCCCACAGGGGTGTGGTTTGTATGAGTTTCTGCTCCCAGCCCAAGCTTCTGGTTGCGGCATGCCATATTTGTGTTTAGTGCCTAGTCGGTCCCGTCAGGGCAAATTTCTTAGGTTTGGAGTACAGGACCATATTAAAGTTATCACCTGGCAGTAGCCATTTGTCCATTCTATGGCCCGGGTCATCACAGTGGCGGTATGTGTAGTGATTGATCGCAGCTGAGTGGGCCGCCTAATCATTGTGATTTTTTTTTTATTCCTCTTCCTCTGTCTTTCTGTTTTGTGTCTTTTTCCCTCCCTTACTCTTGTAAATTCTGATGCTGAAAAATAAGTGCCGGTGTCAAAAAATGAGTGCCAGTGCCCCCACCTGTAACCATCAGCTCAAATTAAGCATTGCATGTTATGCAAATTTAATGACTGCTTTAGCATATACAATACTATCATGTTTGTTGCCTTTTAAGTGTGCCTACATCTATCTTTGGATGATGCCCTTTAGTGTCCTAAGTATCAGTGGCGGCTGGTGACATTTGAAAGTGGTGAGGTGTAAAATTATTGCTATGCTGCAGTATGGTGAGCGAGCATAGCTCGCGAGCCTGAAAAACCTCTGGGGGGTTCAGTGTGTTCTCCCCCCAAGAAAATTTGGAAAACAAAAAGTGGACAAATGGTGCATTTTCCAGCAAACTTGAGGAAGCATAAAGGTTAATAAAGCAATACAATTGAATTATTTATCATTTAAGAGATTGCCAATGTTTATGAGCTATAGAGGACAATCTTTGTGTATGCTGATGTGGGGGGGCATATAGTGCATATGCATGACTGCCCCATGTGCGGTTTGTGTGACAGAGTCACTCGGAGGATTGCTTGCTGAATAGCTAAACGGCTACCCTGTCAGCTACTTTTTGGAATGCGTGGCGGCTTATCTTGTTTTAAAAGCTAGCAAAGTTTTGTGGCAAAGAAAGGAGGACAAAGAGGCATTTCCTCCACCAACCACAACAAAACACAAAGCTATTGAGTAATTAATTGCCACTCTGTACAGACCCCCACCAATCCACCACCCTCCAGTCCTGCCCACACCAAGGATTTGGTAAAGACCAACCGGCAGTGGGAAACATTTTTTATTTTTGGACAACATCAAAAAAACAATAGGTGCTCCCATACATCCTACATTTTCACGCATCTCCTATAATTTCACATATCCAGCTGAGAGATATATAATTATTAAGAGTGTCCAGGCACAGACTCAGCAGCATTCACAGAAAGGTTCACAGGCTGAACAAGTCACTGATTCAGGGCCAGCAGGGTTATCACTCACAAATTAGACGTACACCAATGTCAAATCTACTAGTATGATGTCTGTTTTAGTAAACATACAACTTATGGTGCGATAAAAGGATCTTCAGGGGAGTTACACAAGTTAGTGAACACTACAAACTCGTTCATTTCATTTCAGCCTTATTTCGGTTATTAAATCAACCATAAAAGCATAGTAGTGACACAAAATACAACAAAACGTCTTCAGGAAGATCCTCATGTGGCATAGTCCAAATACATTAAGACCCAACATTCCAACAGCGCACATGGGTTAAAACACGATATCCGTAAACTCATCAGTTTCCAGTATTCATAACATTCTGCAAGTTGTTCTCATCATCAGCTTCTCCTGCAAACAACCAGAGGAAGGGCCTTTCCATAGATCTAAAGGGCGATGTGTTGAAAGGGCATTTTCTCATCGGGAAAATGTTGGATTATGGAGATAGCAAATTTCCTCCATGCGTTCACCAGCTGCAAAAAGGAGAACTTGGGGATATAAATACGAGTTTCGTAAGATTCTCCAAATCCCTACAATGTAACAACCCTATAAACACTCTAGACACATATCTATAAAGCATAGATTCAGGTCTTCGAGGAGTTTTTAAGCCACTTTACCAAGTCTCCATTCCCATTGCCAAGTACTGCAAAAGGACCGAAAGTCTACAAACTTTGTCCAGCAATAGTCTGACTTGCAGGAGTAGATTTGAGAAACATTTTCCAGCAATTTTCTAAACACCAAAAGTGCTAAATCACGCTACTGAGCTTTTGTATTACACTTTGGTCAGCAGTTAGTTTTGGCATCAATCGCCCATGATTGCTATATTTTGAAATGACATAATCCAAATAAAGCATTTGACTGCACTGGACCTTTAACATATCAGCCAAGGCCACACAAGCTGTCAGGGGGTTCGTGTAAAGTGTCAGCAGCAGCATCCTTTGTTTACACCCACCCCTATCTTCCCCTATAGCAGATGCGCAGCATTTATAGCTTGCGCTCCAGTCAGCAATGGCAAACATGAAACTCTATTTTTAGTCATGCAGCTCTACAGGCTGACGTCACACATCACCAACGTGCACTCCCTTCAGGCTGAAGTGAAAAATAAAGTTCTGATTACATTTTGCAAACCATTGTTTAAAAACAAGTCTTCTATGGCGGGCTCCCAGTGAAATCAGAGTGCCATTAAAAGCAGAGGGTATTAAAAATGCACAAGTCTGTAAACACAGTTTAGTAAACGTGTCTCACCTTGCATTGCTGTTTGTGGGCACACCTGAAGGTAACAGAGGAGTACACCTTGGGTTCTTGGTTTATGTCACAGGGCAGGTAAGTCCCCCAGGTTGATAGAGATTTTCTCAAGCTCAGAAAATGCACCATTAGGAAACCAGGATATAAATACAAAACCTTGGACCCCAAAGCTACTTTCTCAAATAATGTTTCCACACATTTATTTATTTAGTTAGTTATTTATTAGTTCTATGACCGTTTTTTAAAGCACCACCACGTTGGCGACCCAAAATTTCAGGAGCTTAGGAATCTGCCCTAGGAGAGTGCACAGAATGTTTTCATTAACAACGATGTGCCTACTAGGGCTTTTTGCCCGGGACCACCTTACTATTAGGACCAAGTACACTCCTTTAGCGATGAGTGGCGGTCGCCAATGCGTACTGGGTTACCAGCCGTCAGCACTCCGGTTGCTCCAAAACTGCCCTAACAATACAAAGCGTTCCTTGTTTTAAAAGAATAATGCAAGTTTTGCCCCCACTACACAACAAGGAAATGCAGCAAAGAGAAGACAGACATTAATTTGCTTAACACAGAACCGGATCGATTCGAGAGAACCCAAGTCTTGTATGAGCTTTTATAAGGTTTACTCAGTAAAAACTAAAAGACTTATAAGTGTGTTATTGTGGAGAATAGTGGAGAAGTGTGGCTCAGTGGTTAGAGGCGGCAGACCCGAAAGCTGGGATTGACCGTGGACCAGGGTTCGATTCCCCGCCTCAGCGGGTCTCGGGCTCAAAATTCCACGGCCTCGACAATTCTCGCTCCGGTGCCTACTCGACTCACAGGGTCTCACTCTGCAACTCTGGGCAATAGCTTGCTTAATCTCCACGACAGCCCCTCACGGCGGGATGCCTGGCATTCACCCTGTGGACACCCTGCTGGGGCCTCTCACAGGGGAATACCAGGACGGGTTCCCTAAGCAAGCGCCAGGATGCCCTTTGGGTGACAGGTTGCGCTATATAAATACACCTGCATTTACATTGACATTTACATTTATTCCTTATCAATTGAATATTGCTTTCCAGGGGACTGAATAAGTAAAGAAACAGTTTATTTTTTTCTTTGCTTCAAAGAAAACGTTTTCTCCCATCCATGCAGCATATCCTTCTGGAGAGACCTTTTATGCACTGAAGTGTTGTTGATGTCACTTGGAAGAGAAGCTCAGAAGTGTGACGTCGGAAGGAGCTCTCTGGGTCCAGCACACTTTGTCGTAAAGGCTCTGTGCCCCACAGTTGTGGAGGAGTGTGGCTCAATGGTTAGAGCGGCAGACCCTGATGCAGAGTTCTGGCCCGGGACCAGGGTTCAATTCCCGCCTCGTGGGTCTTGGGCTGAATTTCCTCGGACCTGACAATTCTCGCCTTGGTTCCTATTCTAATCATGGGCCCCGCGCTGCAACTCTGGGCAATAGCTTGCTTAACCTCCACACCGGCCCCAACAGCGCTAGGATGCTGGCTTCACCCTGGGGGTGTCCAGGAGTGGACATTTCACAGGGTAAGCCAGGAAGGGTTCCACAGCGGTATGAGTAATAGCGCCAGGTAACAGCTTGGTGACAGTGTGCTCTACAAATACCTTGACATTTACATTTAAAGGTGACGTCACTCTGTGCCAGCGTCGGGTACAAGACCCTTAGACATCACTGTCACTCCAGCGTCTAGTGTGGTGCATGGGCGCTGTCGCTGCCTCCATCGATGACACTAAGTTTCTACAGCACAATAGCACCCACCACAGTACTTCGGGTAAACCAAGGAGCTTTACAAAATGCAGTGGCTGGTTCCCCTTCACAAGCAGTCACTCATGCACTGTTGGCAGTCGCATGCTAGTGCTCGCTGCCCTTGGTACAAGGGAGTGTCAGGGGCTACGCCAGATGTTAGGGCATATCCTGGCCTTAGGGTGAGGCCAGGCCATTGTTTACCTCTGGTGATAAGTGTCTCAATGCACGCCAACACCACCTCACTCCTTTCGGTGAATGAGCGCCCTTTCCACTTTTAAATTCTTTATTTTCACAGAGCAAATGATTATGTGCCCTGGGAGTTCATTCACTCGAGGCTTTTTCTTTCTGGTACTTGCAGTCGGTTTATCCACTTAGCAGTCGTGGCCGGCATGACGGGGGTGAGAGGGTCACACCATTTGGGGGGAGATAGCGGTTCGCTAATTATTTATTAAAAGAATTTCCTTCCCCGGATCATGCGTCGCCATCTCAGTTCCTGCTGTTCCTGGCCGGGTCCTGCGTCAGGAAGCAGGCTTCCTCCATCCCCTCCCCAAGCCAATCACACTGCTGCAATGGCAGCATTGTGATTGGTGCGGACGGCGCCCAGCCGGGCGCCTAAAAGCAGGCCCTTTTCTCTATGTATCCTACATGCAGCCTACACAGAGAAAATGGGAGAGTGCGCATGACTGGTTTGGTCGGCCCCAGAGGGCCGACTAAACAGTCAGGGCCCACAACAGTGGGCAAGCAATGCCCCCCCTGCCCTCAAGCAGGATCGCCCGCCCCCAACCAGGCACTTCTGCTTTCTCGTAGTGCGAGAAGCAGAAACATAAAATGGTAGTTTTGCCATTTTATGTTTCTGCTGCTCAGACTGCAGGAAAGCAGTAGGGCAACACCCCTCCACCCTAATGGAGGAGCTGCCCCTGCTATGTAGTGATCGGCTCTTTAATCTAATATATCAAGGCCTTTGAATTATGGAATTTTGTAATAATCCATTTCTGTTACTAATTCCCCCTACAAGGATGCCTTGCTCCACATACATGAACAACTATTAACCCTTATTCTCTCTTTGTCCAAGGTGTCATCTGTATTTCTGTTAGTATGTTGATCTATGTGAATAGGTACCTGTATGTTTCTTTGTCTATGTTCATGGATGGCTATTTGTCAGTCTACGTGCATAGGTGTCTTTTTAGATCTTGCCTAGGCAGGGCATGCGACTGTCTCTCTAGACATGCTGTATCTTCTGCATGGGCTTTTAGCATGCCCATCCGTTTCGATTCTTTCCTTCATGTGCCTTTTGAAATTCCTTTGTTTTAGTTGGTGAAACGCTTATATGTATGCCTCCTTTTGCTGTATGGTCACGCCCTGGAGACTTGACCTGGTACATGGATCACTTCACTATTGGCCATATCAGTTAGTTTTGTGAACTACTTTTTCTTTTGCCTGGGCTTGCTTTGGCTTTCCAACCAGCTGAGGGCTGCAAATCATGTCCTTATCTTGTTTTCTAGTCTGGTTTCACAAGCGCGTTTTCAGCCGGCTAGGTTGTTTTTCATCCTATAACATTTTTGGTTTCATTAGCTCAAATGTCCAAACCTTAAATAATATACTTACTTAATAGAAGTGTAGTTTAAGAAGGCGCCTGACAGTAGGATCAATCTATTTACATTGTGCTTTTGACAGTGTGATTATTCGGATACGATTAAAGAGGTAAACATGCTGTTATTGCTCAGTTTTATGAACATGTAAGCAGATTTAAGTGGTGCTCTTTAAACTTCTGATGCTTTCTTTTAGGTTTCAATTGTTGGTGAAATAAAACCAATATCAAGGGATGCCTTCTCGTGCTCCCCAAACTAGGCATGTAATGTGAGGTCACTTAACAATATATCCTGCAATATATCCTGCAAGTAGATAGTGCAAGATCACCTCAGCACCACCTCAGCACCACTTCAGCAGCGCCACCACAGTACCAGCACAGCACCACGTCAGCATCACTCATTACCAGCGCAGCATCACATCAGCCCCAGAGCAGCACCACTTCTGCACCAGTACACCTCCCCAGAACCAGCACAGCACCGCATCTGCACCAGTGCAGCACTAAATCAGCATCTTTGCAGCATCACCACCTCAGCATCAGCACAGCGCCAGCACAAAACCACTCAGCACCACCTCAGCACCAGCGCAGCATCTCCTCAGCAGCACTCAACACACCACAGCACCACCTCAGCATCAGCACAGCACCACCTCTGAATCAGTGCACCATCACCAGTGCAGTCCCACCACAGCATCAGTGCAGCACCAACTCAGCACCAGTGCAGCACCACCTTGGCAGCAACTCATCACCAATGCAGTACCACTTTAGTCTTAGTGCAGCGTCACTTCAGCACCATTGCAGCATCACCTCAGCACCAGTGCAGCACCAAATCATCATCACTCAACACCACCTGAGCACCAGCACAGCATCACCTGAGCACCACTAAAGTATCACCCAGCACCATCTCAGCATCACTCAGCACCACCTCAGTATCACCCAGCACCACCTGATCACCATGTCCACACAAGCACACCGCCACCTCAGTAACACCTCCGTTTCCCTCAGTACTACCTATGCACCAGTGCAGCACAACCTCAGCAACAGCAAAGCATTAGCACCGCTTCAATGCATCAACATCTCATCATCAGTGCACCGCAATAGCACAACACCACCTGAGCACCGCTACAGCACCACATCAGCATCAGCACAGCACCATCCCAGCATCACAGCACTACCACCACTGTAGCAGCAACTCAGCATCCGCACAGTGCCACCTCAGCACCAGTGCAATATCACCTCAGCACCAGCGCAGCACCACCTCAACATTATTGCAGCACCTTCTCAGCAGAGCGCCACCTCTGCATCAGTGGACCAGCACAGTACAACCTCAACACCAGCGTAATCTCATCTTAAAAGCAAATCAGCACCAGCGCAGTACCGCAACCCCAGCATGAATCAGCAACACCTCAGTATCACTCAGCATCACCTGAGCGCCACCATAGCACCACCTCAGCATCATCACAGCACCATCTCCTAGTCAGTGCACCAACACCAGCGCAGCCCAACCTCAGCACCAGCATAGCACCACCTCAACACCAGCTCAGCACCTTTTCAACATCAGCACAGCACCATCTCAGCATAGCACCACTTCTGCATCAGTGCACCACCACGAGCACTGCCCCACCTCAGCACCAGCACAGCCCCACCTCAGCACCAATGCAGTTCCACTTCAGCATCAGCACAGCACCACCTCAGCATCAGCACAGCACCACCTCAATATCAGTACAGCACGACCTCTTCAACAGTGCACCACCACCAGTGCAGCACAATTTCAGCATCAGCTCAGTACCACATCACCACTGGTGCAGCACCACCTCGGCACCAGCTCAACATCAGTACAGCAACATCTCAGCATCAGCACAGCACCACCGCGGCACCTGTGCACCACCATGAGTGCAAGCCCACCTCAGCACCAGTGCAGTCCCACCTCAGCAGCAAATCAGCACCAACACAGCACTGCTTCAGCGCAGCACCATCTCAGCAACAGCACACCACCTCAACATCAGCACAGCACCATCTCAGCATCAGCACATCACCTCCTCTTTATCAGTGCACCACAACCAGCACACCACAGCCTCAGTGGCAACCCAGCACCACCTCAGCATCAGCGCAGCATCTCCTCAGAACAGCATAAACTCAGCATCACATAGCATCACCTGAGCACCAGCACAGCACCACCACCTCAGCATCACTCAGCACCACAACAGAAACACCACCTCAGTATTAGCACAGAATCCCTTGAGTACCACCACAACACAACCTCAGCATCAGTACAGCACCGCCTCAGCATCAGGACAGCAACACCTCATCAGTGCACCACCCCCAGTGCAGCACCAACTCAGCATCAGGGGGGCAGGATCTTAGAACTAGTTCAGCACCACTTCAGCACAAGCCCAGAACCACTTCAACATCAGTTTTGGAAAAGGTGATGGACAGAGTTTCTGAATGATGCAGAATACTCCTACCCAGTCAAGAGATCAGGGCTTGATCCATCACCGTTTTTTAGCTCACTGCACCATCCCAGCTCAGAACCTGGCTATATGCAAATTAGTCTGTTCCTGTCCCAGTGCATGATGGGAACAGGGCAAACCAAACTACCAAGCCAATTCTTATACTGGGAAGGAGACAAGCTACCGGGGACCGGTTTATGGCATTTCAGCCGTCGTCGGCCCGGCTTGCTTGAATCCTGATGGTGCAATGAGCAAGGGACTCGCGTCTGAGTATACCCTCCCACACTTAGTGTGGATAAAATCAATTTTGGAAAAGGTGATGGACAGAGTTTCTGAATGATGCAGAATACTCCTACCCAGTCAAGAGATCAGGGCTTGATCCATCACCGTTTTTTTAGCTCACTGCACCATCCCAGCTCAGAACCTGGCTATATGCAAATTAGTCTGTTCCTGTCCCAGTGCATGATGGGAACAGGGCAAACCAAACTACCAAGCCAATTCTTATACTGGGAAGGAGACAAGCTACCGGGGACTGGTTTCTAGCATTTCAGCCGTCGTCGGCCCGGCTTGCTTGATTCCTGATGGTGCAATGAGCTAGGGACTCACGTCTGAGTATACCCTCCCACACTTAGTGTGGATAAAATCAATTTTGGAAAAGGTGATGGACAGAGTTTCTGAATGATGCAGAATACTCCTACCCAGTCAAGAGATCAGGGCTTGATCCATCACCGTTTTTTAGCTCACTGCACCATCCCAGCTCAGAGAACCTGGCTATATGCAAACTAGTCTGTTCCTGTCCCAGTGCATGATGGGAACAGGGCAAACCAAACTACCAAGCCAATTCTTATACTGGGAAGGAGACAAGCTACCGGGGACCGGTTTCTGGCATTTCAGCCGTCGTCGGCCCGGCTTGCTTGAATCCTGATGGTGCAATGAGCTAGGGACTCACGTCTGAGTATACCCTCCCACACTTAGTGTGGATAAAATCAATTTTGGAAACTTCAACATCAGAACAGCACAAGCTCAACATCAGCACAGCACCACCTCCGCATCAGTGCACCACTAGCACAGCCCCACCTCAACACCAGCGCAGCCCCACCTCAGCTGCAACTCAGTACCATCGCAGCACCACTTCAGCATCAGCGCAGCACTACCTCACAATCAGCGCAGCATCACCTCAACATAGCACCAACTGAGCATCACTCAGCGCCACCTGATCACCAGCTCAACACCACCTGAGCAACTGCTTAACACCCCCTGAGCACCAGCGCAGCACAACCACCTCATCATGACTCAGCACCACCACAGCATCACTCAACACCACCAGAGCCCTACCTCAACATCACTCAGCACTTCCTCAGTCTGCCCTCAGAATTTGGCATCTGTTGATTCTCGCCTAGTGTAAGTCTGCTGCTCGTGTTGTAATTCAGGTACCATTTGCCAACATCCACTCTCCGGTTTTTTATGCCCCCCCCCCAACATTAACAAAAAAAAGTTATAACAAACAAGTATTAGAACAGGCAGGAAGAAGTTGCCAGCATTTCAAGGACAAAAACGAGGGTCATTCAGTTGTATGCAATGTCTTCTTGGCTTCATATAAGGTGTCAAAAATGCTTATAATACTTTTTTACTATAACTTCTCAACATGCTGCACAGCAGCCACAATGCTTTACAACATAGCTTAAAGACCTTGGCAAAGCCAATAGCTCGGGCTAAACACTTATAAGGTCCCAAAGGCGAGACCTCTTGGCTATGACAATGCTTGTTTTCTGTTGGTTTGTGTGTTTGGAAGTCTTTTGGTGTGTGTGGACAGTGGTCACTAGATCTGTTGGTCTCTGTGCACGGGTGCCAGTGTGTTTGGGTGATCTGCCTATGCATGTATCTTGTATATCTTGTATGTCTGCATGCATTCATGTGCGAAGGCGAACCCTGCTGTCTTTGCCTATGCTTATTAACCTAAATGGAGCGTGAGTGCAGCTTTTTTCTCTGTTCGTTTGGTGAATTACAGCAATTTGGAAGAAAAAGAGGCTACCCACAACGCAGCAGACTTTCAGCTCTTACTTTTGTGGCAGGCACTGGCAGTGCTTTAAATTGAAAATGAGAAGTGCCAGTACTCACTAATGAGACTGGGTGGGCCATTAGGGGCGTGTCTAGGGGCGTGGCCATGAGCCAGGAATTTAACAATAGCCACATAAGTAAGCTTTAATGCAAATGTCCTGATTGTCATGTAAAGCACTTGAATGCCCATGGGCCAAATTCGCGCAATATCAAACTGCCTCCTTACATAGGATATATGGCAAGCATCAGTTTCTATGTCATAGGTGCAGGGACTCATTTTTGGCAGTTTGATATTGCGCAAATTTGGGCCATGGGTATTCAAGCGCTTTACATGACAGCCAGAACATTTGCATTAAAGCGTACTTGTTTTTTTTTGTTTAAGATGTCTTTATTGATTTCCACAAAAAGAACAAATGAGCCATTGTGCTCCACAATCATCGGGTAACAACCCGACATGGTAGTATTGTGCAGGTGGCAAAGAGAACAATAAACTTGAATACAAAACGCCCCTCCCCTCTCCTCCTCCTCAAAGATAAGGTAAACTCGTGCAGTAGTGATATTATAGTCCAATAAGAAGGCCCAGAACAGCTAAGGATCAGGTGTGTCAGGAGTGGGCGCCAGTGGGGGATCAGCCAAATGTAATAATCTAACATATTTGGAACATGTGAGCTCCGTAAATTCAGATGTCAGCAGCGCTACAAGAGGGGCCCAGAGTTCGTTGGTCAGAGAGAGAGAAATCTTTTCCATCTCCAAGATAAACCACAATTTGTGTAACCAGCCTTACCGGGTAGGAAGTACCGTGGAGCCCCAGTCTGTCAGGACGTCTTGTACTGCTGCTCCTAACGTCAGGGCCATTTGTTTGCCTCTCCTAGAATGGAGCGGGAAGGTGATGGCATTGGAGAGGCCAAGAAGAATATAGGCTGGGAATCTCGGGATCTGTGTCTCGAAATGGGAGTCGATCTCGTCTAGTATTTGTGACCAATATGTCCCCAGGGAAGGGCAATCCCAGAGCAAGTGAGTGAGAGTACCAAGCACGCCGCAGCCTCTCCAGCACACCGGGCTGCATGAGGGATTGCTCCTATGGAGCCTTACAGGCGTCAAGTACCAGTAAGTGGCCAGTTTGGTGGCCATTTCAATGGATGCGACACTGTGAGCCGTGCGGCGGGCCCGATGGTGAATGTCCTTCCTTTCTTTCGGGGAGAGTTCCCTTCCCACCTCGCCCTCCCACCTCAATTGTCCCGCAGTTTTCACAGTGTCTGGGGGGGCCCTCATGAATTTGTACATGTCCGACGTCAGGCGCACATCACTGTGCCTCGAGATGAGCCACCTCTCAAATGGCATTGGCAACCGCTCCGCTCCCTCCCGTACCCCCTCTTGCAGCACCCAGTGTCTAATCTGAAAATGATGAAATTGTTCCGTTTCAGGAAGCCCAAGTTCAGTACGGAACTCCTCAAACAGACGGAGGCCAGAGAGATCAAAGAAGTGCCCGATGGATCGGGTAGCTTCTGTTATCCAATATTGATACTCTCTATAGGCAAGGCCGGGAGTAAAGTCCGGGTGCTTGACAATAGACGTGATGGGGAACGGAAATGTTGTAAGTCCTCTCGCAGTCGAGGTCCTGTCCCAAGCCGCCATAATGGGCCAGGTCACCTCAGATAAATACAAATTGCGATGGCGACTCTTGACGGGGTAGAAAGGGAACCCCCCAAAGAGTGCGAGCCGCCAGAGCCCTGTCCATAAATAACCAATGTTTATCGGACTCTGGTCGAGTCCTTTCCACCAATGCCGGCAGCTGAGCCGCCCACCAATATGCCAAAAAATCTAGGATTCCAAGACCTCCCTACAACGGATCCCTGTAGGTGAGATCGCGGTTCATCCGAGCTCTTTGGTCCCACCAAATAAATCGCTCTATGTCCCTCTGCAGGGTTCATAGAACCCCGGTGGGGAGCATCAGCGGGAGTGTGTGAAAGAGGTAAATAATTTGAGGTAACAGCACCATCTTCACCGCCGCTATGCATCCTAGCCATGAGAGGGAGTGAGGCCTCCACTTACGCAGTGAGGCTCGTACATGTTTCAATAGGAGTGAGTAATTCAGTTGTCTGGTAAGAGAAACAGTGGGGGCCACCCGGAGGCCCAGATATGAGATGGCGTCCTGAACCGACTGGATCTGATAGTTCCACTGGAGGACCACCAGCGTCTCAGGCTCTAGGGACAAGCTAAGAGCTTTCGACTTTTGCACATTGATCTGAAAGCCCGATGCTAGGGCGAATTGAGCCAATTTGTCCAGAAAAGCTGGCAGGGAGTCGCAAGGACACTCCAGGGTCGCCACCACGCCATCGGCATAAAGACAGCTTGTGCTCAGACCGTCCAAAGAATATCCCTCGGATTGATGGGTCATCCCGAATGCATTGGGTTAGGGGCTCCATATACAGAGCAAACGGCAGCGGCGACAGCAGACATCCCTGCCTAGTCCCCCTTTGTATTGGAAAAGCCGCTGACGCCACACCATTCACCCGTACTGTGGCTGTGGGGTTCACATAGCACTGGAAGATCCAGGCTATGAAACGCTCAGGAAGGCCAAAGTGAAGCAGGGTTGCTCGGAGATACTGCCAATGAACCCTATCAAACGCCTTCTCAGCGTGGACAGAGAGGATCATGGGTTCCGCCGGGAATCATTCGGAACGGTCCATAAGATGGAGAAGGCGTTTAGTATTATCCGAGCACTGTCAACCGGGGACAAAACTGGATTGATCCGGATCTATCAGGCTGGGAAGACATTTGGAGAGCCGCGTCGCCAAGTGATATAGGGCGGTATGAGCTGCAGAAACGGTGATCTTTCCCAGGCTTAGGTATTACAGTTATTAAAGCTTCCAACATAGAGGAAGGGACGGGAAAAGATTCTGTTGATCCTACTGAGTTGAAAACACGCGCCTGAATAGAGGCCAGCTTTACGCAAAATTTATTTTAAAAAACCTGAAGAGAACCCATTGGGACCCGGAGATTTGTTATGCTTAAGACGGGCAATCGCAGAGATAACCTCCTCAACTCTAATGGGAGCTTCCAGCTCCGCCGCATGTGACGGTAGTAACGTGGAGGTGGCCACTTTCCAGAGATACCGAGACGGTGCAGTGTCAGGCAATACTTGAGCCGAATTTAATGATGCCGAAAAGATTGCCGAAAAGCTTCGACGATCGTCTCATCTTCGCTACAGTCCTGCCCCCCAGAATCCTGTATTAATGTCACCTTTTGCACTTGTCGCTGGCCTTGGAGGCGATTGGCAAGTAGGCCCCTGCATCGATCACCCCCAACATAAAAGGAATGCTTTAGGCGTAAAGCTGCATACTCCGCCCTGTCAATATCTAAACCACCGAGTTGTACGGGAGCTGCTTTCAACTGTCGCCAGACCCTCGACGCTCCGGTGCACTGATGAATACGTCCCAGTTCCACTACTTTGGCTAACAGGTGTGCGCGCTTCTCCCTTCTGTCTTTATTGTCCGCGGATGCGATGCCAATGAAGACCCCCCTAATAACCGCTTTCATCGCCTCCCAAAGGGTCGTCATCCAAACGTCCGGCGTATCGTTTAAAGCTAAGTAGTCCGCCAGGCTCTCCTCGACCTGCTGCACTATCGAGGGACGCTGGAGCATGATCTCCCGCAGATGCCAAAATCGTCGAGTAATGCGCCTTGGGGGAAAGGTCAGAGAGATACGCAGCGCAGAATGGTCTGACAATGGGCAGGGGAGAATCTCAACCTCACTGGCGCGCTGTGTGAGCAGGTCGGAAGTAAAGAAGTAGTCAATGCGATTGTAAGTTTTGTGCGGGTGTGAATAAAACGTGTATGCCCTGGTGTTAGGATGTTTATGTCTCCAAATGTCAGTGAGCCCGGCATCAGTCAAAAGGCGTTTCCCTGCTTTGGACAAGGTCCCCGTCTGACCCCATCGCCGACCTGAACGGTCCATGTCCCCATCTACGACCAAGTTAATGTCCCCTCCCAACAAAACTGTCCGGTCCTGCAACCCTGCGATGTCCTGAATGACCGTTTTAATGAAACCCTCTTGACCACTATTGGGAGTGTAAACTGAGGCCAGCACAAACGTGTGAGTGTCTAATGTAAAGGTATAGGCCAGAAACCTCCCCTTGATTTCAGCTTGTTTGCCTCCCGACACGGCCCGGAAAGCGGGACGAAACCAAGAGGGCAACCCCTGCAGTTTTAGAAGTAGCAGATTAAAACATTTGAATCGCAAATGCCCATGATCGAAGGCGGTGGGTATCTGCCGTAAGGAGGTATGTCTCTTGAATTAAACATATATGGGCATCAGAACGCTCTAAGTAAGACAGCAGTGCTCTTCGTTTAATAGGGCTGTTAAGGCCTTTCACATTTAAGGACACAATATGGATATCAGTGACCATGCGGGCGGGAATGTAAGGCTGCCGCAACTAACCCCGCCCAACTGAAGAACCTAGGACAGGTACAGGGGCCGAGGTGAAGAACGTGGCTCAACATCGAAGAGGAGAGGACCTCATAAAAAAGGAAACATCATACAAAAAATACCCGAACCAACAAACCCAGAAGAACTGTCATGTGTAAAGTTCACAAAAGTCCCAGGCGAAATGCGTGCGCTGAGATGTGGGATGGATAACAGGAGTATCTGCCGTAAGGAGGTGTGTCTCTTGAATTAAACATATATGGGCATCAGAACCCTCAAAGTAAGACAGCAGTGCTCTTCGTATAACAGGGCTGTTACGGCCTTTCACATTTAAGGACACCATATGGATATCAGTGACCATGCGGGCGGGAATGTAAGGCTGCCGCAACTAACCCCGCCCGGCTAAAGAACCTAGGACAGGTACAGGGGCCGAGGTGAAGAACGTGGCTCAACATCGAAGAGGAGAGAACCTCATAAAAAAAGGAAACATCATACAAAAATACCCGAACCAACAAACCCAGAAGAACTGTCATGTGTAAAGTTCACAAAAGTACCAAGCGAACTGCCTGAACTGAGATGTGGGATGGATAGCAGGAGTACTCGCCGCCCCCCCCCCAACCTGGACCCAGCCCAAACACCTAGAGTAGTCCCACCGAAAATCCGGACTAAAGAAGCAGAGGTGGATGACATGCTAATAGAAAGTGGCCATATCACTCAGCGGAAGTGAGGGTGGAGTCCTCTGATAAGGAGAGTAGAACTGCCGAACGTTCCTTTGCCATACCTTTGGTGTCCGGACAAAAGATTGCCGCAAGCCCTTCACTCTCCTCCAGCGGCCACCGTCCTCTCGCTGAGCGGGGCTGACGCGCTTCTCAGGACTGTCGCGGGTCGCCCCCGGGATGCGCAGGAGAGAGGACGCTTCCTCCACAGTGCAGACCAGGCGGAGCTTACCCTCCCATTTGAAAATGAGCCGGAATGGGTGCCCCCAGGAGCATGCAACATCCTTGGAGTGAAGAAATGTGGTGATAGGCCGGAAATCACGCCGCTTCTGAAGAGTGGAGGCAGTTAGGTCTTGAAAAAGGAGCGGTTTGCAGGAGCGGAATTCGATAGGATGCTTCGAATGTGCCTCTCGCAGGATGTGCTCCTTAAGCTTAAAATCATGAACACATGTCAGGATGTCAGGCGGCGGGGCTGTTGCTGACCTCCTGAGGCCTACTCGGTGCGTGCGACCCAGCCAGATCTCCAGGTCAGGGGGACCTTCCAGAACGTGGCGGAACAGGTCTACTACAAAGGCCTCTATGTCAGGAGCTTCCAAGCCCTGTGTAACCGCTCGAATCCGGATGTTGTTTCGACGCGAGCGGTTTTCCAAGTCTTCTGTGTGGGTTTGAAGATCTAAATGTTGCTCACGTAGGCGAAGCACCTCCTGTTGAAGCTGAGTCATCTCTTCGTCCCTGGACGCCGTCTGATTCTCCAAGTCATCTACCCCCCCCCCCCCCACACAGAGTCAAGATCCCTGCGCATTTCCCGGATCTCAGTCTTAAGGTCTTTTTTCATGGCATGAAATTCCCTGGTAAGATCTGCAAAGAGTGACTCCAGAACAGTGCGTGTGACAGATCCATCGGTCTCCATCAGGTCCGGCTGGTCATTTACCCCGCTCATCCGTGGCATAGCGTCTGCTCCCCCAGTGCCAGATTTAAGAAATAAGTCTTTGACGGACCTGTCTTTCGGTTCTTGGAGGTCGCCACATAGAGGGTCGGGCAGCCAGCTGGAGACAGGGTAGCTCTGGTCTCGCCCGTCCACCGCACCAGCACTTCGTGATATAGTTGCTGAACCAAGGTCGTGGATAGAGCGCCTGTGCCACTACCCACTTTCCAATGTCCAATCTTGTCCCTTTGCTGCGATGGCTGACCCCTGGCAACACAAGAAGGGCTCTCTCAACCCTGGCGACTCCCAGAATAGATCAGAGCGGGAGGGTCACTCAGCCAGAGTCAACACCTGTGGGAAAGGGCATAGCTAAGCCTCCTGTCAGGCGACCGGAGCTCTAAGGCCTTACTCGGGCTCTCGTGAACAGTGTCCAGTTGGCAGCTGTGCACTATTAAGTTGCGCCGCAGCCGCAATGTCCAGGAGAGCAACAGGGCTCTTAAGGCTGAAACAGCTGCTCCAGCGAGGGTGATAGACAGGCAGGCCCCCGGTGAGGATGCGGGAGCACCGCACCGCCCCTCCAATGCAGCATATCCCAGGTGTTGGCCCCGCCCGGCACTGCTTGTCCCCAAAGGACACACAAGGCTCGCCCGTGCTGCCCCCGACAGCTGTAGGCCAGTCCAGTCGTGTGGGCCTCGCATTTAGGCCGACCTCTTCTCGCCACTGTCCCCAGTGAGGAAGGCTGGTCCAAATCACTGTCGCTGTGGCACGCCACTAGCTGGCAAGAACAGCAGGAACACCCACGGTGTCGCAGAGAAGCCGTCCCAATGGCGCTTTAGCAATTTAGCCGCCGCTAGGCTCCTCTCACCTCTCCCACCTCTCCAGGCTCGCCCACTCCGTCGTCAACCGCTGCAGACAAACAGGGTCTGTCACCAGTGCTCTGGGATTTAGCCGATCCTCAATGTCCCCGCGATGCGCACCGCAGGGAGCTTCAGCACCCGCAGCGCAGCGGAAGAACAGCGGGGACCCACTCATCGTCCAAGCTCTCACTGGGCAGTCACTCACTCCAGACAGTCACCGCCACAGCACCCTTAGCAGTGGGCTGTGCCGCCATCTTGTTGCGACCAGGGACTCCTCGCGCGGGCAGCTAGGTCACAGGTATCTGACAGCGCCGGCCCCTCGCCCGCTTGGGACTCACCAGGGCGACCTCCGACTGTGGTCGTGATCATCGCCGCCATCTGCAATCCGCCTCCATGTTCCCCCAGCCCCATGGGACCTCAGGTGCGAGCAGACGCCGCCATCTTAGTGTCGCATCTGGCGGCTATCAGGCGGCCCGTGGGAGCGGCAGAATCTCAGTTGGGGTATCGCCGCCATAAGGATCCGGCACCACGACCTCAGCCAAGACCCACCAGGGCAGCTAGGATCCTTCGCGGTACACTCCGCTCCCGCCACCACAACAGCCGCTGCCGTCGGAAGCTCCTCAGGCAGCCTCAGCACGATCGCTGCCAGGCCCGGGTGTCCGAAACAAGCTTCCACCTTTCATTCTGGATCACGGACTGCTCCCAAAGCAAAATCTGCCGGTAGGGACACGCTGGGCAAGACTATGCAGGTAAGGCTCCGGCCGTGGGCAGGAGCGGCAAGCAGAAGCGTCCTACTCGTCCGCCATCTTGGACACGCCCCCACCGCGTACTTGTCTTTTAAGTACCACTGGTTAAGGGAGTTGTCCAGAATCACTGGATGATAAGCCAATGTTGGAATTCAAACCTGGTCCTCCAGTTCCACTGTCAGCAGCTCTGACCACAGCCTCATTATCGTTGTAATAGCAATGAGAACCTAACCCTGCTGGAGCAACCCAGCGCAGGAATACACTGGCTGTTGCCTGCCAGAGCGGCACATAAACACACTCCATCTAAAAGGGTCATTATCAATAGTTTTTGCGTTGCACGTACCCATACTTCAGGGCATGAGCCCTGCTGCTTCTGGGAGTACCGGTATTCTCCTTGCCCGAAAATAAGTGAGAAGTGCCGGTACTCAGTACCTTAGAGCACCAGTCCATTTAAAAACACTGGGCACTGGGATGATGCACAAACATCATGAAGAGGCGAAGGACAGCAAGCGCTGCCCTACCAGTGGGGGAGGGGCTCACGGAGAAGCCAGACATTTTTGAGGCTGTGGTCCAGGGTGGTCAGTCGTGTTAGAGCAGTCCGCTCCGTCGAAACGGTCTGCAAATATGCAGAATACTTCATTTATTTAACACTTAATGAACATGCTCAAACTTTTATTTTTATCGAAAGAAGTTTGTCTAAATGTAATGTTTTATCACCTGACGTGAGGATATGCAAGTTTAGTTTCCCCGGAAGTATGAGTGATTACTTTCCAAAACGTGTATTTGTTCTCCAAACCAAAACGTGTGGCGCAGTTTCATCCAGTCCAGGGTGAGTTCTGCCCCTGGCGAGGCCCATCAATCAGTAGGGCTAGAATTAGCTAGGCGAGCACTGGCGGGAAAACAACGGCACTAAAAAATACTCTGGTACAATCAGGCAAGGCTGTGGCTCAGATCACGGCGAGGACGGGGCGCAGACGGCGAGGAACGGATAGTGAGATTAAGACCGGGAATTCGAGGGAGAATGAATAATGGTGTAACGCGGAGCTGGGAGTTGAACCATGGAGGCGACGGGTGACATAATGCCTCTCCTGCAAAGTTCGCCCAGAATCTCACAGTGTGTCTGATATAAATCACAAAGGCAACTCAGTGCATCGAGCACCAAGGGAGTGGGGATGGTTTTGGATTCCTTTCCTAGCCTTCGGAGTGAAGCTCGGTTTGGGGAAACCCAGAGCTCCTACACCATTATACTCGGAATATCATCATATGGGTATGATGCTCCTGCAAACGTGGAAGATTGAATACTAACTTTAACAGCCTTTTACAATAATTCTTTTAATATGAAGTGCAAAGTTTGAGAAGCGTGAAAAAAATGAAGAAACAATTGCAAAGCCAATGGTTTGGGGTTTATTGTGCTAATGCCTACAGCATCTCCACTAGCCCTGGGTGAAATTTCAATCACGCCGGAATAATTGGAGTGATTTCAGTAATTAAACATTGCTCTTGAGATGTGAAATCATGCGATTATGCCAGCTTGAGTAATTAAGAGTAATTTGGACTGAAAATCCTTCCATAGGAGCACAGGAACAATAAACTAGAAGAGAGCGAGCGTTTGCTGACTAATGCTGTTTGAGTTCTGATGCATTTAGTGCGATTTTCATAGCGCAAAATAAATACTCGGGCCCATTTTGGATTCAAAGGTGCATTTTGCACTAAGAAATTAGCACTAGATGCTGGATTTTGCTTCTCTCGTAATTATGCATGTGTATGTAATTGGGTGGTAATTACGAATAACTAGTTTTGAGAGAATTACGCCAGTTACACCCACCCCTCATTGCCACAATAGAGTGAGACAAATGGGAGGGAGACAAAAAGAGTAGGTAGACACGGAGTGCTATAGTTATAAAATAGTCCCTCTTGAAATTCAATGCAAGCAACTCGAGTGGAGGTGAAAGGATTTAAGTAAACAAAGGAGAGAGCGAGGATTATATCGGGGTAGGTCCCTATCTCCAAAAGTAAAGTACAAGCAAACAAAGTGGACGAACCCACTAGCAAAAGCGACTCACTCGTATTTGGATTAGGATGAGTGCCAGAAATCAGACCCTCAGGATACTTCGGCATAGATTAGCAAATTAAGCAGCACAAATATGGAAATTTAGCGGCACAAATATGGAAATTTAGCGGCATTTTTGCGGCACTTTATTTTACTCATAATCATTCATTGACAGCCTGAAATCAATGGAAACTGTTTTAGCAGAGTATTCCACTTGTAATGGGCATGTCTAAAGTGTCTGCAGCTCTATGGAAGCACAGCTCCAGTCCTAAGCTTGTGGGAGGGTGCTGTATTTCTCACTGTGATGTTCTAGTACCCATGTATGCACCCCTGTTGGGGCACCGCTGCCTCTGGATCCCAGAGGCAGGACATCTCTTCCTCAGACACCCTCCTTTGTAATTTTTTTAACTAGTGCTATGGGGGTCCTCAACCATGAGATCAGTAATGTTGAGGAAAGCCTAGGTGTCACCAAACAGGTTTTGCTGGAAGATAAGCAGGCTCTACCAGCATCAGAAGTTGCTGGACCCAGTGTTATATCAAGTAACCTGAGTTGATTAAAGACATCTGGATCCTCCTGATGGAGGAGAGTTCATCATTGTATTTCACATGAACTTGTAGCTATTGATTCAGATCCTGTTAATGCTGTGAATCTTTTGACTGATTTTTTTCTCAGCTCACACCCATGGAAAAGTAAAAAAGGACTCTTTGCTTACTGTGCACTGAAAGGATCAAGTGCTGCCCAATGCAGATGGTAGTCCAGTGTAAGACACTATTGCTGAAGTGAACTGAGGTTAGGTCAGTTTTTAACTCACAAAGGCTGTACATACCCAGCACTCACGAGACTAATTGACTCATTTATGGGTAGATTAAAAGCAGACTTATCCTGCAGCAGCCCCACCATTCCTGTGGGAAGCCCCGTGTAGGGTCATTCCTAGTCCTGCCGAGCACGCTGCATCCAGGGCCGGACTGGGAACTAAATCCGGCCCTGGCAAAATGCTTGGCCGCCCCCCCCCCTCTCTACGGGGGTTGGGGCTGCTGCCGAGCTCTTTGCCAGGGCCGGTTTCGGCCAATTTTGTTACAGGGACGATTTTGCAGCTATGCTGCAAAAACGGCCCTGTAACAAAATCGTGCCCCAGGGGCCCAAAACTGGCCCCAACCGTTTGACGCACCGGGGGATTGCCCGGTGCTCGCTACGGCCAGTCCGGGCCTGGCTGCATCAGAAACATCCAACCAGTTTAACAGTGATTGGCCTCAGTCCAGGCCACAGATGCACAGACTGCACTGTCACTGTGGGCTGTTCCCATCCGAAAAGGGCAGCAATGGTTTTATTGAGCCAGTCAGCAAAAATACGTGTATTTCGGACTGAACGTGGAGTCTGAATGTGCGTGCAAATTAAGGATTTTAGCGTGGAGTCGGCGTGTTCGTGCCACTGTCGGTGCAAACATTTCGACCTTTATATCATTCTTCATTCCTGACCCATTCACCTCCCACATATTCTTGGTCTGGTTTAAGTTGCAATCTAATTCCTGTTCTAGCATGCAGGCAATTGGTTCTTAGTAGGGTAAGATGCTGTAGAAAGTTATGTAGGGGGATGTTTATGTAAGGTCATCTTTAGTATTTTATAATTTATAGGCGGTTTTTGCAAATTTTCTTTTGTTTTCCAGTCTTGTGTTTTTACATTCCACCACTGTGCAAACATTCACATGTTCTTTGTTTTTCTTTTTTCAGCATTTTTAATCAAGATTTAATGCATTCTATCTGATCAAATACTTTAAAAAATAACCCTTTCCCCTCTACCATTAAAGTGAGATTATTTGAATGCCATGCATCAAATATTTATTTTCTTGCCCGAAATATTAATGTCAACATCGCACATCGAAACTGGAGTAGCACTGGTTCATCTAACTGGTTTCTCATTCAGCTGTTAAGACACTCCCGAAATGCTGATCAAACACTGATTTTGTAAATTGTCTCGGTATGTCTCAAAACTCCCTCTATTTGATGGAGGTGTGAAAACAAGGTCAATAATGGCCTTTAATGAACCAAAGCTTGTCTGGAGCATCACTTCAGGGGTGCGCGCGCGGCAACAATTACAGACCACAGTCTAGCGTGCCAGGTTCAGTCCACCCACATCTCAGACGGTGCCCCAGTTAAGAACTCTCCTGTTTCCGCATTCACACCGCCTCTGCCCCCTGACCCATGCTTCTTGTGTATCGTTTACAGGTGGAAAAAACCCAAATATGTTTGCCAAGTCTCCTGTGCCTTTTAACAGGTCTGTCTCAGGATCGCTTCTCTGGATGGAACTAATTTTAAGGTTAATCACATGATCTCTTTAAAGGCTTCCTGTTTCAGTACTAGTAATATTTTTCCAAAACAACACGATGGCTTTTCAGTGTCTCTCGGGATTCACAAATCTACGTCTTTAAGATGAAATTCGTATGGACCTTCAGTGTTTTGGCGCATTTCCTGAATTTCGCGGGCAGTTTTGTAAAAATCGTGGCATTTTTACAAAACTGCAGATTTTGCGATTTTTTTTGCAAATCGCGAAATCGTGAAATCCTGAAGGGTCTGAGAAACCCATTGGGTTTATTAAAAGACCCCTCACCCACCAACCTAGTTGGTGGCATGCTTCATCATTGGGGTTCCAACTGGGTAGCTGAATGCCACTCAGTTGTGCTTCAACGCCTGATTACAGCGGAGCTGGTTTTGTGTATTTGTGAAGGACTGGTGCAACTTAAAATTATCTCTGGGAGTCCTTACTAAATGAACTTTAATCTTAGCGGCCCAGGGTACGGTTAAAAAAATTAAGAAAGGACAACTTTGGGGAAAAAATTATACGAGTTGTCACTGTAATAGGGCTACGTGTTTCATCCGCATAAAAAGTGGGAAGCTTTCGTCAGGAGCAAGTAAGTGAAGTGAGGGAGTGGCAAAATGAAGCCATGTGTATCGTGATTATCAACACACACGCTAAGGTGTGTTGTGATATGAGTGGTGTCTATATACTTACAGACCCACTGATAAAAAACCTGTACGGAGAAATAGACCATGAGACAAGATACACAAGACATAAATAGAAACATAAAATGCAATCTTTATAGCAATCTTAATGTGCCACAAAATTTGTCTCAAGTGAATAGGCACTGGCGTGAGTCGATCAATAGTGCATCCAGTAGGTTGGCGGTAAATGCATGCTGTGCAGATATATTGTGTATTCTTGGCATGCAACAATCTGCTGGTTGTGGTGTACTGGTGGCATGCTAGTACGCTGTAATAACTGCCAAAATAAGGGGCCTGTGTGGCCCTGTGGAGTGCCATATGTGCCCTTCGCCTTACTGTTAAATGCTATGGGAAAAATGTAGTCGTTGGCACGGACACAGCCACTAACAGTCATGTGGCAGTAAGAAAATCTCACAGCAGATCGGTGTCAAAAGTTAGGTGCGTAAAAACATGATAATTACACTGGCTACGTGTTACTAGTAGCTCTGGGCAGGATCCGGGAGGGGGCTCGTCTGTAGTCACACACTGGGAACGAAAGAGATGGTAATATTAACAGGCGGAAAAGATGACTCGAGGAATCTGTGTGAAAGCGAGCGTAACTTGCACGACGTGGAGCTGCACAAGGACATGCTCCTGTTTAGGCAATATGAAAAGATCTTACTCCGTCAATACGGAGCATCCGCAGGCTGCACCTATTGTGGTCTCCTTGCGGTCCTGGACATGCATGTGCATGAAACCTGACATAAATACTATCAAATAGCATTGGGTACTGCTCATAAGGAGTTATGCAAGCATCCATGTATGTGCATGAAACCTGACATATATTTTTGCAAATGGCATTGACCGGGGCTTAGCGCTTATGTCTATGGGAATGTGTAATAAATATAGTGAGTGCTGCAGCATCATTGATACGGCGTGTGACCACTAAAGATACTGCGTAGTATTTAAGCACAGACTATTTGGGTGCGCTCTCCCTATTCTAAATGTCAAGAGAGCTGGTTAGAAGTACACTGGATAAGGTATGCCAAATGGTGATACATAGGTTGGAGTATTCCAGATAGTACAGGGTGATTGGTGGGAGCACCCCGTTATAGTAAGGCAGAGGGCCATTAGTTCTATCCAACATATTACAGTATTGCAGCTGTTGCTAGGGGTACAGCGCGTGTGAAAGTCAAGAGGTAATACTCTCAGTGATGTTGTGAATTACTATCAGGAGGATTGTTCTGGGTGTTCCAAGGGGTATTGTCGTTAAGGCCCGTGAGGTGGGTGGACAAGCGGTAAATCCACCGCTGTTCCTTCTCCAAGAGGCGGCTTTGTAGGTTCGGCAAATTGGTGTCCAGTGTTTCAATCTCCACCCAATGCATATCATTGGTGGTGTGTCCAGCCTCTAAGAAGTGGTTGGTCATTTGTGTAGTGTTTCTTTTGCATCGTATGGTGCTACGATGTTCACATATGCGGGTCTTGATTTTGCGGCTCGTCTTACCAATGTAGGTGAGTCCGCAAGGGCAAACGATGCGGTAAATGGCGTTCATTGTGTTGCAGTTGGTATGTTGTTGGAGGTACCATGTCTTTCCAGGTTCCAACTGCAGACTTTTGATAGGATCTGTCAAGTGACAAACACTACAATTCCCACATGGGAAATGGCCCACGATGTTAGGGAGGCCCCAGGCATTCAGTACGGTGTTGAATGCTTTGGAGAGCGGTTTGGGGCGTGTAGATACAAGAGTGTCTTTGAGGCTTCTCGCCCGTTTGTAGGAGAACAAGTGTTTTTCCCAGTTAAGTTTACTAGTGTTCAGTATTTTCCAGTGTTTTTGTATGATACGGGAAATGCTGTTGCACACAGAGTTGAACGTGGTGACGCACGTTAGAGGGATTATGGTGTGTTACTTTCAGTAATCCTTCCCGGTTTTGGTTGTGGGCGCCTTTTTTTGACTTTTCAGTAATCCTTTTCGGGTAGCTGCGTTCTTGCAGTTTTGTGGTATGTGAGTCAGCTTGGTCCTTGTAGTCTTGAATTTCACTGCAATTTCTGCGCAAGTGAAGGTATTGCCCAAATGGTAGGTTCTCACGTAATGTCCTGGATGAAAACTGGTGGAATGTAATAGGGAGTTGCATGCTGTTGGTTTGAAATGTGTCTTAGATTTTAGTTTCCCATCGGTGGCTTGAATGTCAAGATCCAGGAAAACAATCTTTTTCCTGTGCATGTTGTGTGTGAACTTCAAATTGGGGTCACAACCGTTAATCCACTGGAAAAATATTTGTAGTGAATCATTATCAGCCTCCCAGATGAGAAAGATGTGATCTATGCAGCGTTTGTAGAACTTTATGTTGGAGGTGTGAGGCATGTTGGGGTTGAATAAGTGTGTCATCTCGAAATTGTAGACATAAAGTCCAGCCACAGTGGGGGCAAAAACGCTCCCCATAGACATTCCATACTTTTGTAAGTAGATGTCTCCTTTGAACTCGAAGTAATTGTCTTTGAGCGCCAGTGCCACACATTTTAATACAAATGTTTTTGGTTTGTTGCGTTTGTGTCCAGCTCCTGTTGTAATACTGCCAGTGTGTCATCCTGCAGTAAACTGGTGTACAGGCTGTCGACGTATAGTCTAGGAATGACGTGTCCGGATTGTATGTGAGGGTGAAAGGATATAACCAAACAGCCAATATTATTAGGTAAGTGATAAATACTCCATTGGGCTGAGCTAAGACATGATTTCAAAGTCGTAAGACAATGTCTTTTTGTTAACAATATACTGTTGACAATAATTGGTGAGCTAACTCCTTTCAATGTGTGAGAATCCCTGGGAACCATCTTTGAGTGGGTTTGTTAAACATTTTGAATCTATAAAAAATTACCTCAGTGGATGAGCGAACATACGAGGACATTTTTGAAGCTATTTGTAATATTTTAACAAAACCATTTAAAGATAATCATTGTGGATGCTCACACATCCATGGTGGCCATCTTTGATTGTGTTTGTTAAAATTAAACAAACCCATTTTGGTAACAATTGTGCAAGTGGTGTGCACATAAACAGTTGTGGGCTGCAATCTTGAAATGCATAATTAAAAAAAAAAGATGAACACCCCCTGAATGTGCGGCGAGTGGAAATAGTTTTTAAAAAGATACATTAAGTGAAAAAGGTGTTGGTAGGGGATGACAATGCAGAGCGGTGAGGAACAAAAGTGGAGTAGTATGGGTATGATTGTTAAAACAATAAGAAAAATGGGGAGGGTTTTGGGGGAGCAACAGATGAATTGGGTGAAAAGGGTGACAAACATAGATAATGAGAGGACGGTGAGCAAAGTGAAGGTGCAACTTCTATGTATGCTGCATTGTGCGTTATTTTTTTAAAAGATTGTTTATGAGCAGGAACAGATACCTTCCTGCACATAAACAATCGTTCATGGCATTTTGCTGTTTCAGTGTGCTGCCTAATGCAGCACACATAGAAAAAGCAAAACCGATGAGAGATTAAGCATTTCTCCTTGTTTCGCCATCAGGCCAGGGTTTCCCTGGTCTTCATTTCTGTGCTGCCTTCTATTTAATCCACTGGGTGTTACGGCAAAAAACTCACTGCAACACCCAGTGTTCACCCCTTTCCTAAGTATAGCGTGAAAGGGGGCCTGATTTACAAGGTGGTGTGGCTTAACACTGCCTTGTAAATAAGGGGAATCCACTGTCGTCACAGGAACGTCATTAAAAGTGATGTTCCTGTGGCGATAGGAGCTTGTGAATATGTCCCTGAGTTTTCTTGAATTATTATTATTATTAAAAAATGTTATAGAGCGCGTAGTCACCCTGAGGTATCCCAGCGCTGAAGATCCCTACTTCTGTGGGTTCGGCAACAGAGAAGGGGGGAAGACAGGTTCAAATGGGGGAAGTTAAAATTTAAGGAAACAGGTGAGCTTTAAGCCGTTTCCTGAAGCGTAAATAATTGGGTTCTTTTCTCAAGTCTCGGGGGAGAGCGTTCCAAAGGCGTGCGGTGTGGACCGAGAAGCGTCTTCCACCCGAGCGGGCTTTCTTAAATCTGGGCAGGATGATTAGGGACTCATTGTCTGAACAAAGGGTTCTTGGGGCTTTGTAAGGTTTTATGAATTTCCTAAGAATAGGAGGGCCTTGGTTCTGCAGGAGCTTATGCGCCAGGCATAGGACTTTGAAAATCACACGTTCCCTCACTGGGAGCCAGTGAAGGAGCTTCAGAGCAGGTTTGGCTGAAGCTCTGGCCGGGGTGTTAGTGAGGATCCGGGCCGCCGCATTTTGGATTTTCTGGAGTTTGTTTAACGTTGCTTCAGGTGCGCCCAGGTAGATTGCGTTACTATAGTCGAGCCTGGAAAGTATGAGACCTTGGATGAGAAGTCTTTGTGAAGTGGGTGATAGTAAAGGCAGGATCTTTCTCATAGATTTCAGTAGTCCGAAGCAGGTACCGGCTACTTTTTTGGCCTGCGTGGTAAATGAAAGATCAGTTTCGATCCATACTCCCACGCTTTTTACTTCCTGTTTTGGGTCTGGGGGGGAATCCAGACAGGGTGGCCAGGTGTTCAGGGGAAAGGTGAGACCTTTATGACCCAGAAGGAGGATGTCCGTCTTTGATCCATTCAGCTTTAAATCTGAGTTGTTCATCCACCCTTGTATCTGCGTCAAGCAGTTGAATAAGTCCGCAGGTTGTTGCCGAGGGTGGGATAAGGAGACGACTAGTTGTGTGTCGTCTGCATAACTGACGATGCTCACTCCGAACGGGGTGACAACCTCCTCCAGTGGGGCCATGTATATGTTAAACAATGTAGGGCTCAGGGAGGGTGTTTCGGAGGAGCAGGTGTTATTTTCCCAGATCTGAAAGGAGCGTTGGGCCAGAAAGGAGGAAAGCCAGGATAGAGCAGTGCCTTCTACTCCCACCTTTTTGAGCCGTTTGATCAGGAGTTGGTGGTTGACGGTGTCGAAGGCCGCACTCAGGTCGAGGAGGATCACTGCCACTGATCCTCCTTCGTCCAGGAGTGCCCTGGCCTCCTCCACCGCCTCCAGGAGGGCGATGTCAGTGCCCTGTCCTGGGCGAAAGCCTGTCTGCGAGTTTTTTAGCAATTTATTCGACTCCAGAAACTGGGAAAGTTTCTTGTTCACCAGTTTCTCGGCGATCTTGCTGGTCCCAGGGAGGAGGGATATTGGTCTATAATTAGCCAATTCCGCTGGATCCAAGGAGGGTTTCTTTAGAAGCGCTTTAACGACTGCCGCCTTCCAACTAGGGGGAATGATTCCCTGTTGAAAAGACGCGTTAATCAGATGGGTGAGGGGGGGGGATGATGTTGGGAGCTACTTCCTTGAGGATCCGTAGCGGTGCAGGGTCCCTAGGGGATCCGCTTTTGATGGTTTTTAGCGTGTTCTCGACTTCTTCGATGGTTATTTGCCCCCAAGAAGTTAAATTAGGGGAGATCGAAGTGTCGAGGGGATCGCCAGTGTCGCTCGGATTGGAGGGAGGGATGGAGTTAAGGATTTTTTGAATTTTTTCTTGGAAAAAGCTGGCTAGCTGATGGCATTTTTCCTGGTCTGCTTTGTGGTCTGGGGGGTTTCTTGGGGCAGGATCTGGAACATTGAGAAGTTCTTTCAGGATGGTATAGGTTTCTTTACTAGAGCAGGCGGCTTTTTCAATTCTTTCCTGAAAGAATAGGCTTTTTGTCTTCCCGATGGAAGCTTTGTATACTGATAAAGAGATGCGATAGGCATCCTTATTAGTGTTGGACTTCTCCATCCTCCAGGAATGTTCAGCTCTTTTGCAGTCCTGCCGAAGCGACTTGAGCTCTGGGGTATACCACGGGGCCGGAGGTATTCGTTTGGTGTGTTTGAGGGTGGTAGTTTTAGGGAGGAGTGTATCCAAAGAGGATGTGATCCAGGAGCTAAACTGTTTGTCGGCCGTAGTAGCATCAGGGGAAAACGATGGAATGGTGTTAGAGAGAATGGCGGACCATTCGGATGGTAGGAGTTTATGCCAGCGTCTGTCGGTGACTTTGATTTTCGCAGACTGGGTGAGAACAGTAGGAGACTCCCAGGAAATGGGGATTAAAAAATGGTCGGTCCATGGCAGTGGCAAAGAAGGACTCGTGGTGATATTGGCGTCATTAGTGAGGACGGGATCTAAAAGGTGTCCCTTATCGTGGGTGGGCTCGTTATTCACCAATCGAATGTTAAGTGACAAAAGGTCCCCTAGTAGGTCGGAGGCAGACCGGTCAGCGGGATCTGTAAAATGGAGGTTAAGGTCCCCTACAATAAGAAAGTTGGAAACAGAGGCGGCCAATTGAGAGGTCGTTTCGGTAACTGCGCTAAGGAATTTCCCAAGGGTACCCGGGGGATGGTAGATAAGTAGTCCCGAAAGGGAGTGCGTCGGGGAGGTTTGGAGGGAGAAGTGGCAGCTTTCTGCGTCTTCAATATTGGCGTCATTGATTCTACAGCTGAGGTGATCGCGGTAGATAATGGCCAACCCGCCTCCTCTTCCTGTGGGTCTATGGCGGGTTTGAATGAGATAGCCTGGGGGAAGGGCGATGACAATGTCCGCATCAGTACTGTCAGAAAGCCAAGTTTCTGTTAAAAACAATGCGTCTAAGCCTTGGTCTTGAATCTCCAGCTGTATCTCAGGCCGAGCAGCCAAGACCTAGCTCAAGGAAGGTGATACCATAAACAGTATACACACAAAACTATCACAAACAATAAAGGTCAATGCCTGTTCCGAAGTAGGGCTTTTCCAAGCAATGCATTTAAAGAACTTACAAAGACAGACAAGTTACATGATGAGCTTGAGTAAAACCAGAAGTCTGTAGCTCATATGTTTCATAAGAAGTGACCTCTCGTACCCCCCAAAATGGTTTTACACCAAGTTAGGGGACAACAACTATTGAAATAAATGAGGAGGATGTAAAATTATGGGCAGGGTTTGAGGTTTGCTCAACAGTCCTGATCAAGACCTAGCTTCAGGTCTTCCCCAAAGAACAGTCAGTGTGACTTCCAGTGCGCAACAGATAACGCAAAGGTTCTTAACATGTAGAAACGTTTCCTTAAATATAGCAAAATATCTTTAAAAATAGCAACGTAGAAAAAAAGAGTTCCGTTAACCACATCCGCGCTAGTTGAATTCTTCTCGTATGCTGAGATTTAAAAAAAACCATGCTCCATGACGAGCTGGGCTCGTCATCAGTGTGCGAGGAGGCTACACCATGACGAGCCCAGCTCGTCATGAGCCTGGAAGGGGTTAAATAAAAAAAACAGGTGAAGTAACCCTTTGAAAGCCATAGTGGGTAAAGTAGGCGAAAGTTTCAATAAATTGCTGTGACTGTGGAATAATGTTTCTAATGCAACCGGAGGCAGCTTTACAGTGTGGTCCAAGTTGGGTATGTTTTGATGTTGTGCGCGACAACCAGCGTGGTGGTTTTACTCTGATATTTGTTGTTATTCTTGTTGAGGACTGGTGCAGAGGAGTGAAGGATAGAAAACATGCGTTTTATATAAATGTGTTGTGTTTGCTTGATAGTGCTGGTTGTGAGTGTGAGAAGTGTTTTGGCGCCGTGCATGACGAGTTTTGGGCTTCAGGTCTTGTGTTGAAAGCAGGAAATAGTTGTGCCATGTGATTCTGCCCTCCATCCTTGAGGGTGCAGAGGTTTAAATTCTTGAGTGGGTATTGTGTCCAATCATTTGTTGGCAATACTTTTCTTGTGGACAAAATAATATTTACTGGTCAGGTAGCTCTCCACCCAGCGACGTTTTAAGCCATGGGCAAAGTGGGCCCTGGCCTAGGGCCCCAGCCTTTCAGGGGGCTCCCTGATACAATTATCTCTGTTCTGCTGAGACTTGCCCTTATGACCTTGAATAAGTCTTAAATAATGTTTTCCTTTCATTTATTTTGATTTTGGGTAATGTTTGGGGGTCTAAAAGAGACATTTTGCAGATAAATATTTATATTTTTCAGCACATCCGCAAACAAAGTTTCTTTCAGACCAAAACAGTCCCCCACATATGAAAAATGGGCCACATAGAATATTTACAATAATATTAGTGAGCCGTTGTTTTATTATGATAGTGAAAACACACATCACTGTCCCTGGATATTAGATGTAAACACATTTAGAATTTGGACTCGAGTGGCTGTGCAGTGTCAGTGACATGGCCGAAGAAGGAATAAAAGAGCTGAGATTGGATCACAAATTAACAGCAGCTCTGAACAAGGGCCCCAAAGTACTTTTGGCCCAGGGCTCCTGAAGTCCTTAAACTGTCCGTGACTCCATCATCAGTTTGGGGAGAGCCCGGTCTTTACTTCCTTCCTGAATTTCAGGTGTATTTTGTTGTAGTTACAAGGAGAATGCCACATTCTGTTCTCGGAGGCGATTGTTGCTCATCTTTGAGCATCATTACATTGTAAAGAGGGAAGACGTGCTAAATGTTTGTGAGGGAGGTAAGTGAGCAGGGGGCGCCGACGAGCACACTAATCTGCTCACTGCCGTCTCTAGAAAAGAGAGTGAAATAACACATTTTTGGGATATTTGGGCTATTCAGAAATCGGAAACATTGCCTGTTTGGGCGCCAGGAGTGTCAGACAGACTTGAGACACGCCTGACATGTCACTGAATCTGCTGCATTTCAGCTGTCAGCAATGTTGGCAGTTCTTTTCAAATTCTAAGCATTTAATTAAAAAATAGAAAAACGTAAAAAAAAGAGGGTCGGAAATAGGAAAGGAGACAACAGCAATAACAAATCAAACCCCGCAAAAGAATGCTTTAGGCAGAAAATGAGTTCGAAAGTTAAAGCACATGAGAGAGTAGGATTCGTCCCCAGCGTTTAATATCGAGTTGCCATAGAAACCGCAATATCTCATAACGTGCTTGCTTGTGGGAAAACGGACGAGCCCGGTGACGAAGACGATCACGTTTAAACGAACGCATTACTTGCCCTCCACACGTCAGCTCTGTTTTATAGCAGCTCACGCTTTCGTCTACTAAATAGAAATGCAGATTGAACCATATTTAGTGATTTTTCTTTTACGAGGTTTTACAGTTTCTTTCAGGTAATGGCCCATTTCTCTCTTTTTTTAATTTCGAGACGAATTAACAGAATAAAATAGCGTGTGACATACAGTAAGCACCCGCCTCGCGCTGCCACCATCTCGTTGGTGCTGCGCTGCCGGGAGGGCTGTGAAATGGTGGCTTCAGTGGAAGGAGTTTATGAAGCACTGATTTCTGCATAGTCACTCACCGGGCCTTCCGGCGGGAGCAGAAGGTTTAGTGATGGAGGGAATGAGGCCTTGGAAGGACCGGGGAGGAGAGGAGGTGCGAGGAGAGAACATGGAAGTGGGAGCAGGGGACACAATGAGGCGGAAGAAGAAGGAGTTGGGTGGGTCGGGGAGGGAGCGGAGGAGATAGAGTGGGGAAGGGGCAGAGAGAATTGGGAGGAAGAAGAGAGATGTGACCAGCGGTTAGGGGGAAGGGAGGAGAGCAGAGAAGGGGATGAAGAGTTGACAGGATAGATGGAAAGATGGGGAGGATGTATGGAGGTAGAGAGGAAGAAGGCCTTGAAGTTTACGAAGGCGCAATTCGATAAGGAACAAAAGGGCAGGGAGATTCGAGAAGGAAACAGAAGATGCAGGGGTGGAGAGTGGAGCAGTGGTCATAGGGAGTAAATGAAGAGGATGAGAGGGAGGAAGAGAATATCTTTCACCCTTTCAGTAGAGATATGTGTGTGTGTGTAAAGTCACAGAAAAAAAACAAAGGTTACAGTGACGTTATAATTATTTTCAGATTTCACTCATACAAAATCAGTGAAATTCAGCAGTTATAGGTACCCGCGTAAGCTATAACGGGGAAACAACACTTACAACGCAACTTTTACAACGCACTACCTTTACAACGAAACTTTTACACCGCAACATCCATTACAACGCATGCCATTACAACGCAACCATTACAACGCATGTCACTACAACGCATACCACTACAACGCATACCTTTACAACACAGTCATTACAACGCATACCATTACAACGCATACCTACACTATCCAACACTTACCCTACTGTTGCACCCCCTGGAGTTAGAATAGTAATTTGTACCCCTACACTTTCCAATACTTACCCTACTGTTGCACCCCCTGGAGTTAGAATAGTAATTTTAACCCCTACACTATCCAACACTTACCCTACTGTTGCACCCCCTGGAGTTAGAATAGTAATTTTTACCCCTACACTATCCAATACTTACCATACATGCAATGTAATGGTATGCGTTGTAATGGTATGCGTTGTAAATGTAGTATGCGTTGTAGTGGAATGCGTTGTAAAGGTAGTTTCAAAGATTTTGTTGTAATGGCATGCGTTGTAATGGAATACGTTGTAATGGATGTTGCGGTGTAAAAAATGCGTTGTAAAGGTATGGGTTGTAAAAGTATGCGTTGTAACGACATACATCCGCTATAACGTCCACCCCAGTAATGCATTGCTTATGATCTCACATAGTACATCACTCACGACATGGTAAGTGATATCAATGATGACATCTCAAATTACATCACTCATGACATCATCTAGTGATTCTGAGTGTGTCCTTCATGTTTATGAGTGTTAAACATATGTACTAAGGTACCACAAAAGTTAAATTAGTATACTGCCCATAGCGACAGAGTCCCACCAGGACGCACTCAATAGTCCTTTACCTTGGAGGAAATTGGAGTGGCGATCGGGTCCATGGCATCTGGGAAAACGCTGGGGCCGAATGGCCTGCCGGCGAAGTATTATAAGGCGTATCGAGAGCTCCTGGTGCACACACTCTACAATACACCCCTAGATGAGTGCGAGGCCTACCTGATATGTCTGCTAAAACCAGATAGAGACCCCACAGCTCTGGGATCTTATAGACCCATGGTGCTCCTAAACACAGACTACAAGATATTCGTCAAAATACTAGCTGAATGGCTGGCACAGATAGTCCCTGAACTGGTCCATGGCGACCAAAATGGATTCATCCCAAAAAGGAGCACGTCATTGAATCTGCAACAGTTTTTCCGGGTGGCGTCGGATGGTGTGCAGATGTGACCTAGAGCGGGATGCCTGGTATTGGACCTGGAGAAGGCCTTTGACTGTTTGGAATGGAGCTATCTCTCGACGTGCTGCAGCGTTATGACGTCGGCCTGGAGTTCTTGCAAATGGTTGACCGGCTATGCAAAAATCCCACAATTAGGATACGGCTAGGACCATACATGTCTGATGCTGTACCGATTTGCAGGGGTACCTGGCAGGGGTGTCCGGTGTCACCCCTCCTGTTTGCACTAGCGATAGACTCTTTAGTGGCGTCGCTGCATGCAACACTTGGAGATGGAATACCCCTCTGCGATGCGTTGCACCAGGTATCGCTATACGCAGATGACCTACTAGTTTATGTGAGGGACACAGACAACATACCACTCCAGCTGGTGCATAAACTGAACGACTTTGCTGCCATATCAGGGCTTAGAGTAAATGTTAACAAGTCCTGTATTGACACGTTTGGAGAGGGAGGCCAAGACCCGGGCTATATTCTACACGGTGACAGGGTGCAATGGAGGGAGGACACCTTCAGATATATGGGAATCCAGCTATACCGCCAACCAGCAGACCTTTTTGATGGGAACCTAGAAAAGGCCCCAACGGCACTCAAATCACAGGTATGCTTCTGGAACACGCCCCCTTTAACGGTCACTGGCAGAGTAGCACTATCCAAGATGGTGATACTCCCCTGTCTCCTGTACTACTTTGCAAACCTGCCTCTACATGTTCGGTTGACCTTTTTCAGCACACTTACTAAATTGCTCAGGGACTTTATCTGGGGAAACTCGTGACATAGGCTAGCACTAGCTAAGCTATATCTACCTACTGACCAGGGGGGTCTCTCTGCGCCCTGTTACGAGCACTACTATCTGGCCGCACAGCTACGGTGGATAGCCCACTGGCTAGCGGACAAGGGCCACGAAGACACAGCGACCATACTACCTCCCCAATCCCTGGAGAAAATCACCAGACTCTTCCATCCAGCCACCAAAGCCAGACCTCCGATGCCGCTCTTTCTGGCAGTGGCATACCGGTGTTACAGTAGAACACTATACCTCACCAGAAGGCTAGTCCCCTATACCCCGGTGATACCGCTAGAGGGTTCCACAACTGGCCACGGGGCACTCACATCCCACGCACTCACAGAGTGGCGCACAGCCGACATATAGACACTGGGTGATTTGTGCCAGGATGGCATACTCATACCATTTGAATCCCTAGTGGAAGAATTGGGACTACCCCTGAGGCAGTTCTTGAGACACCAATCCCTGATTGCGGCACTAACTGCTCAATAGGGGGACATGGCCACAGAGCTGAACCAACACCTCACAATACAATACCTTCATGTTATGGGGCGAGGCAAGCACTTGATCCGCTGGTTTGCGGCAGCACTCCGAAAACATGTATCGATTAGTCTGGATCCGCTTCGCTGCAAATGGGAAATGGATCTTGGGAGGCAATTTGCAGACAGGGAATGAGAAAATATCATAAAGAGCCCAATGCAAATACCCAGAAATATGCAGTTTTAACAAATCCAATTGTTCTTAATTCACAGAGGACACCTTATGCCTGAGTTAATTAATAAATACTTCCAACGTGCGGACGCAACATGTCCCCGCTGTGCCGAAGCATGGGCTAACCTGATACACATGCCGAGGAACTGCAGTAGGCTACATGACTATTGGCACACAATCAGTGAGCTGCTTCACACATACACTGGACGTAACATATCCTTTGAATGGACTGTGTACTTATTGCATCATTTCCGTAGGGATCCGACTACAAAAGTAATATCCAGGTTCCTAGACTTAGGAATAGTGGTCGCCAAGCGGCTTCTGACTAAACGGTGGAAAGCGCAGGACCTGCCACACATACGTGCATGGAAATCTTCGCTCTTCGCGTGGGCCAAAGCAGAGGGCATAGCCATCCTACGGGAAGAAATGTTGGGGATACGTAAAGAGCCCATAGCGACCAAGTGGGAGGGACTCCTTCAGACATTACAGCAGACAGGCAAAGGTGACCTGGAGGGGCAGCCCGAGAGGGGGAGACACGGACCTGTAGTGAACACGAGAGGCCCGCTGCATGCATGTGCCACTGGACACCCTGGGGGGACATAGCTGCGGTCGGTGAGCCAAGGCCATAGTCGAGTTAATGACAAGTTGTGAGATGGTGAGAGAAGGGAGGGGACACTGGGACAATTAGTCATGTAAATACCGCTCTAAGGTGCTGTTTCTGGTTTAAGTTGATTTGTTCTTGACCACAACATCTATTTAAAAGCCAATACTGAGCATTCTCAAAGGACTCTGTACAACTCATCAATAGAACCATGTAACCCTTGTTATGTAACCTCTACCCTTGGGGAAATGGACTAGGCTATGGGGTAAATTTGTCCTTGAACGATTGGTGTCAGAAATGTACATGTAATGCTCAAATGCCCTCGGAATGGTAATGTTTCCTCAATGCTGGTAGGTGCTCCACTGTATAGACGGTTCTCACCCAAATGTGTTGCCTTTCATATATATGTTCAATCAAAATCAATAAAACAGATTTAAACAAAAAAAAGTTAAATTAGTATAGTTTGTTTTCTACTAATGAGCTATTCCATTTTTAAACACAGATTATCTGTGTGTCTGTGTGTATTCGTGCATGACTGGGTGTGTGTGTTTGGCTGTATGCTTGAGTGACTTTAACTGGCTGTATGGGTGAATAAATGGGTTTATGAGTAGCTGTATGGGTGAGTAAGTGTGGCTGTGTGGGTTAGTGAGTGGGCGTGTAAGTGGTGTACGGATGAGTAAGTGGGTATGTGAGAGACTGTAAGTGAGTGAGTGTGTTTGTGAGTGGCTATATCGGTGAGTGAGGGGGTGTGGCAGTACCTATATGAGTGAGTGGCTGTGTGAGTGGTTGTATGGGTGAGTGAGTGACTGTATGAGTGGCTGTGTGGGTGAGTGAGTGTATAAGTGGTGTATGGTTGAGGGAGTGGGTGTGCAAGAGACTGTATAAGTGAGTGAATGGGTGTGTGAGTGGCTGATTGGATGAGCGAGTAAGGGCATGAGTGGTGTAAGAGTAAGTGAGTGGCTGTATCGGTGAGTGAGTGAGTGTGTGAGAGGCTGTATGGGTGAGTATGTGCTTGTCTCAGTGACTGTTTAGGTGAGTGAGTATTAGTATCTGTATGAGTAAATGAACGGGTGTGTGGGTATCTGTATGGGTGAATGAGTGGCTGTATGGGTGAGTTAGTGGGTATGTGTGAGTGGCTGTATGGGTGGGTGACTCAGTGTCTGATTAGATGTAAAGGTGAGTGTGTGGTTGTGTGAGTGGCTATATGGGAGTTATATGGGTTTGTGAGTAGCTGTTTGGCTGAGCGAGTGGTTATATGAGTGATTGTATCAATAAATGAATAGGTGTGTGAGTGGGGGTGTGAGTAGTTATATGGAGGATATCATTTGAGATGTCATCAGTGATGTAATCACTGATTTCACTGACTATGTCATGAGTGATGTAATATGTGAGGTCATAAGCAGTGCATTGCGGGGGTATACGTTATAGTTAGCTCAAGTAACTATAACTGCTGCATTTCATTGATTTTGTACGAATGAAATCTGAGCCTAACTGACAGTTACCGTCTCGGTAACCTTTGTTTTTTCAGTGAATTTCTTAGATGTTTTAAATTCTTTTTCCTAACTATAATGTGCCTGTAACCTTTGTATTTTTCAGTGAATTTCAAAGTTTTTTTAAATTCTATTTCCTAACTATAATGTCCCAATTACCAATTTGTTTTTTTAGTGAAGTTGTATGTTTTTTTTAAATTCTATCCAACTATAACTTCCCTGTAACCTTTGGGGGTTTCAGTGAATTTCTAAGGTTTTTAAAAATTCAATTTCAAAATTATAACATCCCTATAGTGCTTGAATTTTTAAGTGTTTTAAATATCTAATATAGACATGATGTAGTTCATTTAGCAGAGAAAGGCAACAGGGTGTTCCTCAACAACTTGAAAGACTGCATCCGGTTTTATGTGTAGTTATCATCTACGCAAAATAAACAGATAGACTCTTCTCAGAGCCACTCTTCCCAAACATTGGTTCATTTTCTTTTAAAATCTCTTTTTTTAAGTTGCTTTTTCAAATTTGCAAATAAGTAGCTTATTCACAAAACAAAAGCAGAAATTTACAAGTATATGTGGATCTGTCAATCTGGCTGGGTGCGTTAGTGCCTCAATGGGTCTGTGAGTGGGTGTAAGAATGTCTGAGTGAGTCTGTGAGTGGGTGTGTGAGTCTCTGAGTGTATTTGTGACTGAGTGCATTAGTCTCTGAGTGGGTCTGAGAGTGGATGGATGAGTCTCTTAGTGGGTGAGTGAGTGGGTGTGTGAGTGATTGAGTGGGTCTGTGAATGGGTGCATGCATGCCTGAGGGTGTCTGTGAGTGGGTGTGTGAGGGGGTGTATCAGTGGATACATGAATGTCCAAGTGGGTCTGTGACTGGGTGCATAAGTCTCTGAATGTGTCTGTGAGTAGGTGCATGAGTGTAAGTGGGTCTGTGAGTGGGTGCATGAGTGTCTGAGTGGGTCTGTGAATAGCTGCGTACATCTCTGAGTAGGTGTGTGAGTGGTGTGTGTGTCACTGATTGGGTCTGTGAATGGGTGCATTAGTCTCTGAGGGAGTGTGGGAGTGGGTATGTGAGTCTCTGAGTGGGTCTGTGAGTGGGTGCATGAGTATTTGAATGGGTCTGTGAGTGGGTGCATAAGTCTCTGAGTGGGCCTATGAGTGGCTACATGAGTGTCTGAGTGGGTGTGTAACTGGGGAATGAGTCTTTGAGTAGGTCTGTAAGTGGACGCATCAGTCTCTGAGTGGGTCTGTGAGTGTGTTTGTATTTGTGAGTGGTCCTGTGAGTGGGTATGTGAGTCTCTGAGTGGGCCTGGGATTGTGTGAGTCTATGAGTGGATGTGTGAATGAGTGTGAGATTATGAGTGGGTCTGTGAGTGAGTGCATTAGTATCTAGGTAAGTGTGTGGATGCATTTTTGAAAAATGTTTTCAGGGATATTCGTGAATACGTCACTATGTTACATGGGGTACTGTGCTGAGTGTCACAACAAATTCATGACTAGCTGACATATAACACATCAAAAAAAGCATTTTTCGATGTATTATACACATAATAGTCCAACACACACCCCTAGATACAGCCCTTGGGGTCAGGGTACTTCTAATCTGACCACTTCTCAGTCTTCACTTTCAGCCTCGGGGACTGTGTCCAGTTGCACAAAATGGTGGCCACAACTTTCTGCTCAGGTTGCAGCCAGCCAATTGCAGCATTCCTGTTGGCAAGCGTATTCACAATGCACCATCACCAAACTCATGAGATTACTCCAGAAGATCCAGAACGTGCCAGCCAGACTTATTCTCAGCCAGCCAAAGAGGACCCACATCACCCAGACCTGAAAGAACTCCACTGGCTCCCCATACAGAAGAGATGTTGATTCAAGCTCCTGCTCCACAAGATCAAGGACCCACCTACATGAACCACTGCCTGAACTTCCACCCACACCCCAGGAACCTCCGATCCACTCATTTAGCCCTCAAACAGATACCACGCATCAGACACAGCTGCACTGAAGAATGCTCCTTCTCCCAACTCACCACCAAATCCTGTAACGCCCTTTCACTCCACCTCTGTACTTCACGCTCGGTGACCCACATCAAGAAGGGACTCTAGACTAAACGCGTAGGGCTGGACTTGATTTTTCTGCGAGGTATCAAGCTGTTTCCGTTGTTTCCTGCAAATAAAAATGATGGCATAATCTACTCAGCTTTGTGGGCTCTCTCTCAACTGGCAAACTGTGTGGGAATGAATTCAGCGGCTCAGCCTGGGTCCCGAGAGAGCACCGCTGCACCGTCGTGCAGTCCTGCTGGTGTGTCAAGCGGCGCATTGGCTGAAGGAAAGGTGAAGCCAGTTTGCATGGAAGCGATAAGCAATGTGAATCAGCCCATATGCTTATCGCAACCCATTTGGTTTTAAGCAGGATTTTAAAGAGATCAATGCGGCAACTCACTTGAGTAAAGACTACAACGACCATTAGGCCACAGGGGTGGCCACGCCCATCAAGGCAGGGTTTTGGAATGTGTTGAAAAACAGCTGCGGAATGAACTCACTCAAGAGCCCAGAGCCCCTGACGAAGTGATGAACACGAAACGCGTTGGGCTGGACTTGACTTTTCTGCGAGGCATCAAGCTGTTTCCGTTGTTTCCTGCAAATAAAAATGATGGCATAATCTACTCACCTTTGTGGGCTCTCTCTCAACAGGCAAACTGCGTGGGAATGAATTCAGCGGCTCAGCCTGGTTCGCGAGAGAGCACCGCTGCACCGTCGTGCAGTCCTGCTGGTGTGTCAAGCGGCACATTGGCTGAAAGAAAGGCGAAGCCAGTTTGCATGGAATCGATAAGCAACGTGAATCAGCCCATATGCTTATCGCAACCCACTTGGTCTTAAGCAGGATTTTAAAGAGATCAATGCTGCAACTCACTTGAGTAAAGACTACAACGACCATTAGGCCACAGGGGCGGCCACGCCCATCAAGGCGGGGTTTTGGAATGTGTTGAAAAACAGCTGCGGAATGAACTCACTCAAGAGCCTAGAGCCCCTGACGAAGTGATGAACACGAAACACGTTGGGCTGAACTTGACTTTTCTGCGAGGTATCAAGCTGTTTCCGTTGTTTCCTGCAAATACAAATGATGGCATATTCTACTCACCTTTGTCGGCTCTCTCTCAACAGGCAAACTTTGTGGGAATATATATATATATATATATAGATATAGATATACATATATATATATATATATATATAGATATAGATATATATATATATATCTATATCTATATATATATATATATATATATATATAGATAGATATATACATACGCATAGATAGATAGATATATACAGGTAGATAGATAGATAGATAGATAGATAGATAGATAGATAGATAGATAGATAGATAGATAGATAGATAGATAGATAGATAGATAGATAGATAGATAGATAGATAGATAGAACCTGAAAAAACACAAAGGTTAGAGTTATGTTATAGTTAGATGAAAATGCAGTGAGGCCAGTAAGTACAGCTTAGGTGGGCCGGGGGAGAGGGGTCGGCACACGCACACACATGCAAAACTCAGTGGAATTCAGCAGAACTCTGCTCCGCCTTAACACCAATTGAATTTGGATGAACCCGCCTATCTGAACTAAAGCAAGTGGTACCCCAATATTTAAGAACTGGCCAGGGGACTGCGGTGCCGTCGCAACTGACCTGTAAAGTTGGCATAGTCCTGGAGCGCGATCTGGAAGGTGTTATCCGCACTGAGGGAACGTGTACCTGCAGAGAGCTGTCCCAAGCTTAAGATCAGCAGACTGGACCAGCTTGCCCATACTGAACAGGTCCCGCTATACAGCAGCCATCATACTGGTCTCCTCACATTACACAGATACCGGCTGCAAGGGGAACAGAGCTTAGCTCTCAGCCAGCCTTCATGGGCTATTAAAGAACACTCCTAGAGTACCCCCAACACACTTCCAGATAGGCAGCCATGTTAGGTGTCTATTGTACACAAACTGACAAACTTGGGCTGGTGTGGTGGTGGGATTTTGGAGTGCGACTGTGCAGTGAACACCTGGTTTGAAATGTCATTGGACTGGTTAGCATTTCTAGACCCTAATTCCATCTGTGACGAACTCTGTTGTTGAGCCTATGACACATTCCTGCAGTTGACTTTGAGGTGCGGCACCCAGAAGGTCTGGGTCGGCAGAGACCCAACACAGAGGTGGGTGATTCTTTAGCCAATTGAGGGCTAATTGCATTAAGACAGGTCGCCATTCTTTGACATTGAAGCTTCTGTGCGGCTATTGCTGTACATATTAAAAATTACTTCCCCGAAACCAGTGTCCCTCTCTCTACCTGGCATAGTTTTCTTTCTGTGACTCCTCTGGTGTGCTATTTTTGCATCTCTTGTTGTTTCAAGTGGGTAGGTCTTCCGGGCAAACAGACAACATGCTCGTTTTGGTTTGTTATTGTAAACAAATAACACTCAAAAGAATCGCGGTGATTGGACACAAATTAAATACTGTTATTTTCATCAGGCAGGTAAAAAAAGAAATTGTGAGCCTGTTAATTATTGAGAGGCGCACGCTTCATTTACAGGGTTAGACCCAGAATATAGCGTAAAAATAACAATGTTTATACTGCACAAACAGTAGCCAGCTGCCTAGAAGCGATGAAAAAAAGATAAAATACAAGCAGGAGTTTCAGTTAAGTATGTTTGCAGCCATACAAAGAGAGGTCTGAAATTCTCCTTCAGCGGGTCCAAATTTGGCGAAAAATAACTTGCAGAGGCTATGGGTGGGCCCGGGCCGGTAAAGTCCACTACACGGCAGTGGGAGCTGGAGTGTTTTGCTGCACTACGCTGTGGCGGCTCCTCCACTATGGTAGAAAGTAAATTGCAGATGTGACACTTTTCTCACAAAGTACCTGGGATGCATCATGCAAATAAACAAAATGGGCCTCAGGGAAGGTGATGCGTTGGTTCCTTACACTCAGGGAAGGTGATGCATCAGTTCCTTGCTCGGAGAGCGGACATGCGTCGGTTCCTTACTGCAGTGCAGGGGAGGTGATGCGTTGGTTTCTTACCATAGAGGAGGTGATTTGTCAGTTTCTTACTGCGTGGGGAGGTGATGTGTGGGTTTCCTACTAAGGTCCCCCAACAATGCGACAAACGTGGTGCCTAGATTCGATGATTCAAAACGATGCTTGAACTCTTTCAGCCGCACAGAATGCCTTGCCTCATCAGGCTCCCTGGAGCTCTTCCCCTCTCCCGCCCCAGTCATCCAAAAGCCAGACATGCAATACACAAACCTTGCAGAGTCACACTGGATGGTTAAGCAAGAAAATACCTACTTTCTAAAAGTGGTATTTTAAAACACAGAATATAAAAATCACCCGCTAAAAGATGCATTTTAACATTCTGAGTTCAGGCATACTAAACTTTACTTTCCGACCTTGTTCCCAGGGGTAGTTATGTTTATAAGATGTTATAAGCAAACTCCCCATGCTGTCCTATGGGAACAGGTGACCTTTCAATAGTGAAAAACGAAATTTGCAGTAATTCACTATCAGGACATGCCACACACATCAGGGCATGTCCTACCTTTCACATACACTGCACCCTGCCCACAGGGGTACCTTGGGCCTACGTTAGGGGTGAATGACAAGTAAGAAAAGGGAAGCTTAGCGCCTGGCAAGAGGGTGCACTTGCCAAGTCGACATGGCAGTACTAGGCCACACACAGGCTCTGCAATGGCAGGCAGGAGTTGCATTTTACAGGCTGCTTCTGTGGGTGGCACAATCAGTGCTGCAGCCCACTAGCATCATTTGATTTACAGGTCCTGGGCACACACAGTGCACTGTACTATGGTCTGTCTAGTAAATAAAATATGGCAATGATTGAATCACTAATCCATAACAACAATTTACAAAGGGAGCACTTGCACTTTGGCACTGAGTAGCAGTGGCAAAGTGCCCAAAGCATCTGGATTAGCAAAACGGAGTCCAACACACAGCAAAAACACTGGAGGTAAAAGCAAAAATTGTAGCGGGAGACCCACGCCCATGGTGCTAGGTCTAACAGTTACCATACGTAAGGCCAACCCCTGCCACTTACTTTTAATATTTTGAGTTTCATAAAGTCTGTCAAGGTCAAAACACTGGAAGGTAAAAAGAAGCAGCATTTCCCATTAATCTCCCATTCACATCCTTGTTCTCCACTACATAAAGAAATCTCTAAAGGGTATTTCACCAACCTTGGTATGAAACTAGAACTTTATCAGGGAAGTGCCTTTGCTTGGTTTGGTGTAAATCTGTACAACTAATTTCAAGAAATTAGCATTTCAAATGTGTAGGGCTTAAAATGTTAAAATTTCGAGATATCTGCATAAATACTCCATGGACGGTCCCCAAACCTAGACTGCCCGGGGTCCTAAATTAAAAAAATAAAAGTACCCCAAGTGTTGTTCCTGTCATCCATTTTGGGGTTTTGGTATTGCAGTTGGGTTTGCAAAACAGAGTTCATGAACTCTTAAAAATATTTATAATATAGAGCAAGGTAATGGCTGGCCCTATGGCCAATCCTCGCTGAGCATGGTCAAAGGCCATAGGTAGCAGAGGCTGGCACCCACGGAAAGTTGGGAGTTGGGCCTAGCTGAAGGCAAGGCTCTGTGATCAAACCCAAATGTGCCCGGCCTTCAGCCCCGCAGGCACTTGCCAGTGCCTGGCCAATCCCTTCTACTTATGGCTACAATTCTGCCCAAGTGAGGATTGGCAACTGCAGCAAGTTAGTCACAGAGCTTGACCAAAGGACAAGCCCTGCAGCAGCTCCCCACAGTGCCCAGCCAAAGGTTCGTGCACAGCTGAGGTTTGCAGATAGCACCAAGTCAACCACTGCACCTGCACCCAGATGTTGGATGTACTATACCATTAAAACACTCACTATAAAAACAAGGATAAAGTGAAGGTGTAAGTAGCTTTAGTTAGAACACCTTAACATTTGTTTAAACAAAAAAAATCTAAATTTCACTTAACAAATCAGAGCTAAAATACAGTCAGGATTAGAACTTGTATATTATAACTTACATTTTTAAAAGCACATAAATAATTAACTGAAAAAACACGATTAAAATGCAGTTACTTGCACGTTTGGGACTGCCCTCTATTGACATTTCACGTGTGTTGCTTTGCTTCTCCTGGTGTGGCTGTCGGAGAGGGGAACCAGTGGGCTTTTTCTATGACACTATGCACATCAACTTGTGTATCCCGTTTTTCTTTACCGCTGGCCTGTACCGTACCTGTGACTGTGTGTGGTTAAACCTCAATAAAACGTTTTTTTTTAAATCTACTTTTCAAGTTAAGTGCCACGTTGCTCTAGTAAGGCATTTACTTCCTTTTTCAAGTCCTGCGGTATTAAAATATTTTTTAGAAAAATAAAGTTAATTCTGTTACGAAGGGGTCAATTTTTGCAAGTTTGACCTTATTGATATCCTGTCAGGCCCAAATGACTCAGAGGTTTTGTTGAAATGTCTGTGTTTTTAGCTATCATGGTTCAGTAGTATCAAAAAATGTTCCAGTGGCTACAATGACTCACAGTAAAATCATATCTGATTGGTTGGTGTGACGATATACATGCAATGTGTAGGTATCTCCCTAGCCCCAATTTCCTGAATTCAGGATTTGGATATTACTTGGTTCATGCTTTTCGTAATCTCTCATTACAGTTTTGGACTTCTCTCTTTTTTGGGGGATTATACAAAAAAACTATTTGGAGGATGGCATCAGGAGGAAACAAACCTGATCCTCAAAATCCTGAAGAGGCAGAGAAGCAAAGCAGAGGCAATCCAAAATCTGTAAAATGGGAGCTCTTAAAAAATTCAGCCGAAACAAGTCTGCAAAGAAAGTGAGATGTGATATATGAGACAAGAAGTTCAGCTGATTAATGGGAAAAGAGACCAGGTGCAGTGCAGCGGAAGTGAGGCCCTGCAGCTGCACCGCACCTGGTCTCTCCAGGTGCTGTACAGCGACTGGGCCTCCCTTCCCACCTGATATGGTCGCCTATCTCCTTTTGGGACCTAGGGATCCAGATTTTTCATCGATAGGAGGATCTTCGAGAGGCCAATTTGGGGAAAGTCCTCCGATCCCTGAGGTCTTGTGTCACCTTTTGGTGATTGCTTAAGCTGCACATAATGTATAATGTAGAGGATTTCACTCAGTAAGATGATCATGCTCCCGAAACTCCTATACTTTTTTATAAATTTACTGGTAGGAGTACCAGTCTCATGGTTTAAGCACCAAGATACTCTGGTATGTCACCTGATATGGTACGGTGGCCTTCACAGGGTGTCCCTGGCTGTCCTTCTGCGTCCCCCTGAGGAGGGAGGGTGGGTGTTTCAGACTTCGAACTCTGTATTTTGGCTTCACAGCCTCAGTGGATTACACTGTGGCTTGATGGGGATAATCGGGGCAAGCAGGGGGTGACTGGGCTTTCGGCGCACACCTTACTGGCTAAGTTGCTTTGCCCCTCGATTTTCCTCCATCGCCCAGGGGTGCTATTCTCTGTAGCATTGAAACGCTGGTGCAGATGTGTCTTAAAGACTGTGGGAATACCATTGTATGCCACAGCGCGCCCCTTGGTGGGGCTCCCTCACGGAGAGGCTCTCTCTTACTTCACTGTTGGGCAAATTTTGACTTGGACGGATGCTAGGCTGGTCATAGTTGGTGTCTGGTATCAACAGGGCACCCTGTTGCCTTTGGAAGAATGGATGGGACCTGGGGTGCCAATAACAACACAGGAGATCTAGGTGGCTATTAAAGATATGGTGACTGTGAGGGGCAAGACACCAGGCCCTGATGGCCTCCCTCCTGAGTTTTATGTAACCTATGCTGGGACCCTGGCCCCGCGGTTAGAAAAGCAATATGCAGACTCATGGTGGCTCGGTACACTTCCGGAGTCCACCAAAGACGCCGTGGTTATTCCCTTTCCCAAAACTAAGCACAGGGAGCCCAGGTCAGTGAATTCCGCCCTCTCTCTATGTTGAACATAGACTTCAAGGTCCTTAGAAAAGTGTTGGCCCTCCAGCTGCTCCTGCATCTACCGGCTCTTATTCATGAGGATCAAAGCGGCTTAATCCCAACTCGCAATACCTCACAGAGCCTTAGGCGAATTTATCATGTGATGCATCATCCTAAGGTCCTTGCAAACATGGAAGCAGTGCTGATGTGGGTGGACTTTGAAAAAGCGTTTGACTCGGTACGGTGGTACTTTCTATTTGAGGTGATGTCAAATTGTGGCCTGAGAGAGAACTGGGGTAAATGGGTCAGATTACTGTACATCGCCCGACGGTGAGAACTGGGTCCACGCTCTTCCCACAATACCGGGTATGTAGAGGTACGAGGCAGAGATGCCTGTTGTCCCCGTTGTTGTTCACCTTAGCCATTGAACCCCTCGCAGAGCTCTTTAGACAATAAGGCTGGAGCTCTAGCGTGACAGCTGAAGGAAACGAGCACATCATCCCTCTCTCTGCGGATTTTATACTCCTTTACCTGAGGGACAGAGCACAGGGCATTACACACGCTCTGGAACTCTTGCAAGAGTTTGAGGGGGTGTCAGGGCTGTGGGTCAATAAGACCAAGACACATATATTACCGGTCTCCCCAGGTGCAGTGCAGCGGCAAGGACTCCCTTCCGGACTGATGTGGTCGCCTATCTACTATCTTAGCCTTGGCACCCAGATTTTACATCAAATGGAGGATCTCTGAGAGGCCAATTTGGGGATAGCCCTCTGATCCCTGAGGTCCTGTGTCACCTTCTGGCGATTGCTTAAGCTGCCCATAGTGGGCAGGATTTCACTCACTAGGATGGTCATGCTCCCGCGACTCCTATACTTTTTTGCAAATGTACCGGTGGTAGTACCAGTTTCATGGTTTAAGCACCGAGATACCCTGGTGTGTTACCCGATATGGGAAGGTGGCCATCACAGGGTATCCCTGGCTGTCCTTCAGCGCCCCGTGAAGGAGAGTGGTTTGGGTGTTTCAGACTTCGAACTCTACTTTTTGGCTTCACAGCCTCAGTGGATTACACTGTGGCTTGACAGCGCTAACCAGGGCAAGCTGGGGGTGACTGGGCTTTCGGCGCACACCTTACTGGCTAAGCTGCTTTGCCCCTCAAAGGTCCTCCAGCCCTCAGGGGGTGCTACTCTCAGTAGCTTTGAAATGCTGGTACAGATGCATCTTAAAGACTGCGGGGACACCATTGTTTGCACCAGCGCTATCCTTGGTGGGGCTCCCTCACAGAGAGGCTCTCATACTTCACTGTTGGACAAATGCTGACTTGGACAGATGCTAGGCTGGTCACGGTTGGTGACTGCTATCACCTGGGCACCCTGTTGTCCTTGGAACAATGGATGGAGCATATTGGCCAGCAGCATTAACGCAAGCGTTCTGGGAATTGTGGGCTGGGAACCGGGAGGGATCTATGGCCCAAGCAGTCCTGCAGTTAGTGGTCTCCATGGGTACAGCTAGACACCTGGTGACTTGGTTTTACTAGTTTCTCTCGCAACAATGGTACACAGTCCCTTAGTTGCTTTGCAAGGCAGATAGGAAAAGATTTTAGAAAGTGACTTGTCGGACTTGGAGTGGCAGAGAATACTGGCCTATTTAAAAAAGTCTCCTGAAATACAAGGTTGAAATAGCCCCAATTTAATTATATACATATAACATATATGACTCCTCAACAAAATCAGGTGGTTTATGGAGATGAACCTTGCCCCTGCCCCAGATGCAGACACTTGGATGCTGGTTTTGCACATATGGTCTGGCACTGCCCTCAACTGTGACCCTATTGGAAGGCAGTACTTGCCCTGGAAACCACACTTGGCGTGCTTCCCCTTATTCCCTAGAGGCGTGTGTTCTAAGGCTAGTCCAGAGGCCGACGTCACGAAAAGTTGGCATGCGGTTTATGGATCTGGTTCTTGTGTTAGCTAAAAGACGAATAGCTATGACCTGAAATCGGCAGTGGGTCCCTGGGTCCAGACTTGGAGGACAGATGTCACCTAGTGGGCGAGGGCTGAGGAGAGTTCACTAGTTAGAGAAGAGGCCAGAGGGGCGCGGGCTTGCCCGTTACCAGATTTATGGACAGAGGTGCTGGTAACATGGGAGCACCCAGAGAGGGGCCCCGGGGGTGTGCAGAGGGAGAGCGATGACCCGCTCGAGGACGAGGTGGTTGGATTGCCAGGGGACCAAAGAGAAGAGACAGCTATGAGATGACCTGGGACACACCACTGGAACCCTGGATTCAATGGACTGCCCAGATGTGGGGACCACAGAAAGTTAGACCACCCCCACCCCCCTACCTTGCATACAGGACAGAAGGTGCGGCTCAGGCTGCAGTGGGCATCCGTAATAACACCAGGAAGGAGCCGCCCAGCCCATCTCCCAAACACCTACACCCCTGACAATTGGAGGCTGCTGACGACGACATGAGGCTTGCTGACTCTGTTCATTGTGCAAGGTCAACCTGTCGACCTGCATTCCTTTGTTTTGTTTACTACAACTTTTTCCACTCACTGTTATATAATTGGCTCTTCAATTGACTTCGAATGCTGATCTATTTTACTGTTGTAGTGTTCACATGCCCCCCTTCGTGAAAGCAAGGGGTTATTTACTGAGGCCAATAATGGTGTAAAATGACAAAAGTAACAATTAGAGCTGAACAAACCAGAGGGATAAATGTCGATAATAAGGCTGTGAGATGATTTAATGCCAATAAAAAAAAAATAAAAAAAAAAGAATGAAGTATCCCTCAGACCCACTTGTTTTCCTGTCATCGCAAGCATCTGTCATCGTAAAGTACATATGTCATTGGACGTGTTGAAAAGATCAGCCTTCATTCTGGTTGTTTGTTCCAGTGCAAAGCTCAATGCAGTATCTCCCAACTTTTGATCACAGTTAACGCATATTTCTTTTGGACCATATGTGTTTTTATTCACTAATATCACATCGTTGTTGGCACCCAATCTTTTTCATAACCATCCAAGCTATTTTGTAATTAATTTTTTCACCGGATTCATGTTCTCTAATTGTATGCTCTTTCATTTTCATCAGGACTTGAAGGGGATTTAAGATTCGTTTTTTACAATCAATTCTTTTCAGAGGGTGATAAAAAGTGCTCTTTTTAATGTGTGATGGGTTTTATGATTATAGATGTACATGCAGCTCAGGGTCCAGATTGTAACTCCAGGGTACCTATGTGCACAGCTGTGTGATAAGCCCTCTAAGGCTTTTTTGTATGTGTCGTAATCTAACATATTTGAAGTTGGTAACATATTTGCGCTCTTCCCAAAAGTAATGTGCAATAGGATCAATTCAATCCCTGTTGTTTATGGCCCGTGGATGCTTTGGGACTCTTAACTTGTGTTTTATTGTGGCTCTTTCAATGCAGTGCTTTTTACATCCACTACGTAAACTGCATGATCTTCCTCACAAGTGGTATGTTCCTCAGTTTCTTTGATTTCCATCATGTAGCACGTATTGCGTTGTTGTATTTAACTTAGGATAATGGTACATGCACTACGTTATCAGGCTGATAAGATCCTAAACGTTGATCAAATTCGACAATTTGTTGCGTGCAGAGTGGGTATCCCTCAGTGATCCACGAGCGCCAATGAAATAAGTTGTGAAGCGCCACCTCATAGTTCTATCCATCGGGATCTACCCTGGGGAACCTTTAAATCACATTAGTTACCGATGTTGAATTTTCCCCTGATAAAGGGCCCTCAAGAGCCCGAAATGCATTGGGACCAATTAGCAAAAATGCAATGTTTGCCATAAAATGGAAATGCACGCTTCTTTAAATGATTTGAATTGTTATACTCCTATCATCGGACGCTGTACAGTGAGGTGTGTCGCTTCACAAGTTGTATTTAAGCCATGCGGGCAGGAATTCGACTCATCACATTTCCAGAATCCTTCCTTTTTCTTTCTCTGCCAGAATGAGGTCCTGGTTTCTTTTCTGGTCCTAGGCATCTTCTAGTTAGCAAATCTCGGAGAGTGGCCACATTTCTGTATATCACCCGTGGATGGGAAGGAAGATACCTGGTCTTCTTGTGCTCATCTAACAAGAGTAGCCTTCCTCGTTTTAATCGCTCGGTGTGAGGTGTTAAAGTCCACCATGAAAAGGTACGTTTCTTCATAACCTCTTTAGAATCGAAATTTGCCTAGCATAGTAACGGTAAGTTTCAATTCTATTAAGGACACGGAGGCGAGGATTATGCTTTTCTCTCTCCGCTGTTTATTAACAGAAAACACATAGCAGCCAGAAAAGCAAAACTTTGTAAAGGATATGCTATACCACCCAACACTGGGATAAACATATCGCAAAAACATCAAACACATGGGATAAACTACAACTCCCATCAGTCCATAAACATAGTCCTTCCATAGTGTCCACTGCGCTAAGGTAGGGCGTCCCTCTTGTGATCCCTTCCTCTTTCTTCGCGCGAGTCACGCCAAATCAACCACGATCCTGTTTAGATTCGTTACCTGGAAGGAAAAAAGCAACAGCGTCAGCGCCGCAAACGTTCATAAGCGATTTGAACAAAGCAAGAAACAATAAATATGCCGACACGTCAGAAGCAAGCACTTTCAAGTGTTTTTACTTACACCAATACGTTAGAAGCAAGTACTTTCAAGAGTTTTTACTTACACCAATACGGGGAGGGATCTCCGCCGGAGAGTGGGTGGGATAATCCTCGCCTCCGTGTCCTTAATAGAATTGAAACTTACCGTTACTATGCTAGGCAAATTTCGATTCTATGTCAGGACCGGAGGCTTCAGATTATGCTTGTTTAAAGCTGACCGACCACCAAACTCGCAATATCCACCACTGGCTTGAAATAAAACCGTTTGAAAGTGGAATCCGAGGACCAATCTGCAGCACGCATTAAGTCCTCCAAACGCGCTCCCAAGGAGAAAGCTTTCGAGGCCATAGCACCTCTGGCCGAATGAGCTCCAAACTGCTTGGTATCAATGCCAGCCTCCTGCAATATCCACCGTACCCAACGGGCTATGGTGGGAGAGGATACAGCCTTATGCGGTTTTCGCAGTGCGATCAGGAGCTGCTGTTCGCCCGGAGGACGAAGTTCTAAAGTCATATCTTCGTATGCTTTTAGGCACTGGACCACACACAGTTTGGGAACGTCCACGAAGGCCGGGTAAGATATAGATCTCGTTGCGGACTTCGTTCGACGACCCACCGTGAAGGTAACTCCATCCGGAGAGAACACTCTCGCTGAGATATCCAAAGCACGTACATCAGACACCCTCCGACACGACACCAGGCACAATAGCATGGCCAATTTTGCCGATAGTTCTTTCAGAGAAAGATACCTATTCTGTTGCCAGGAAAGGAAAAGGTTCAGGACCAAATTAACGTCCCAAAGGACAGAATACCTTGGCTCCGGGGGCAAATCAAGACGTACCCCCCGAAGGAGCCTGCACACCAGGGGATGTTCCCCAACCGGGGCACCGTCTATCTGTTCATGTGCCGCCGAAATCGCCGAGCGAACGGCATTAATTGTTCGATAGGCCAAACCACTAGTCGCTAGTTCCGCCAGGAAATTCAGTACGTGAACGATTCCTGCGACCAGGGGATCCAGGTCCCGTCGAAGACACCAACGCATCCACCTGGACCACGCTGATCTATATCTCTTCGTGGTACTGCTGGCCCATGCTTTAGACAAAAAGGAGTCAGCTGCTCCCGAAAGGCCAGGGAGCGACCAGCGTCTCCGGAAAGCCTCCATGCCATGAGGCGGAGAGAACCCTGCATTATCAGGTGATGCGGGTCCCCGTCTGGATTGAGGAGAAGACGAGGGAGCCGGGGGAGTAGGATTGGAAAATCCCAAGAAAGTTCCAGAAGAACCGGAAACCAAACTTGCGACCTCCACCACGGCGTCACCATCACCACCTCCGCCTGCTGGCGGTGAAGAAGGGCCGCCGACCTCATTATCATTGAAAAAGGTGGGAAAGCATACGGGCGCTCCTGACTCCAGTCTTGAAGGAACGCATCCGTGGCCTCCGCTAGAGGATCCGGCCTCCAGCTGAAAAACCTCGGCAACTGGAAGTCGAGACGGGACGCAAACAGGTCCACCGAGAACGGGCCCCAAATGGTCTGTAGCCAATGGAACACCTGCGTGTCCAACTTCCAGAGACTCGAGTCCCGCAGGTACCTCGAGTGCCAGTCCGCCACCTGGTTGGCACGACCCGGTAGGTACTCTGCTGTCACCGAGACCTGGTGGGCTAGGCAGTAGTCCCAAAAATCCTTTGCTAAGTTCGCCAAGGCTTTGGACCGAGGGCCGCCCAGGTATTTGACATAGCGCACCGCTGAGATGTTGTCCATCCGTAGAAGGACGCACGATGACGCTGAATCCTTGGTCCAGCAACGGACCGCGAAAGAACCTGCGAGGAGCTCCAGACAATTGATATGGAGTTGCTGCTCCTCTGACGACCAGCCTCCGCCTGTGGAGAAATCGCCGCAACGGGCGCCCCAACCAGATCTGCTGGCGTCCGACTCTATCACTAGATCCGGAACCGACCCGAATATCGCCCGGCCGTTCCAGGCCTCCATGTGGGAGAGCCACCAGGACATCTCCTCTTTTACCTCTTCGGACAATGGGACCAACTGTTCGTAAGATAGACCTTTCCGAAGGTGGTACGCCTTGAGGCGCTGAAGGGCCCGATAATGAAGCGGACCCGGAAAGATCGCCTGGATGGAGGACGAGAGGAGGCCCACCACCCTGGCGATCTGACGTAGGGATGTGCGCTCCTTGGCGATCGTCTGCCGGAGTTCGTGCCTGATCTTGGCCATCTTCCGTGATGGCAGACTGAGGGAGGCCTGCACTGAGTCCACTAGGAACCCCAGGAACACCATTCTCTGGGAAGGCGTCAAGACAGACTTGTCCTTGTTGATGATGAAACCCAGACCCTGCAATAACGTTACCGTTTGGTTGAGCTGAAGAATCAGCTTGCTGGGACATTGCGCCATCAAAAGGATGTCGTCTAGGTAGACGATCATTCGGATGCCCTGACTCCGAAGGACCTCCACTGCTGGATGTAACAATTTGGTGAAACACCACGGGGCCGAGGAGAGCCCGAAAGGAAGGGCTGTGAACTCGTAAACCTGGTCCCGCCAGAGGAACTGCAGGAACCGACGGTGAGGCGGGTGGATGGGCACTACCAAGTAAGCGTCCTTCAGGTCCAAGCGGACCATCCAGTCGTTCGCCCGTAGGACGTCCCTGAGAAGATGGATCCCCTCCATCTTGAAATGGTTGTAAACCAACCAACCGTTGAACTCTCGGAGATTTATCACCGGTCTCTTGCCACCATCCGGCTTTTCCACCAGGAAGATGTTGCTGCGGAAACCTGAAGGATGCCGTGTTGAACGACAGATGGCGCCTTTCTGGCACAGCGCCAAGACCTCCTCGTCGATCAACCGGGCATCCCCTTGGGAAAAAAGAATGGGCCGTGGATCCCTTAATTGAATCGGGTGATCGTAAAATTCTATGTGAAACCCACGCACTGTTTGCAGAACCCACGCGTCCTTCGTAAGTGCTGACCAGGCTTCCTGGAAGCAGGCTAGTCTCCCCCCAATCTGGACCTGGTCCGCCGGGATTACACTCACCGTGAGAATTGTTGCTGTTTGCGTCATTCCTGAAGCCGCCGCGGCCTCCTCTGAAGCGTTGACCCCTGGAGGGGTAGAAGTTTGTGTAATTGGCTGAGGAGTTGTATTGACCTCTGCCGGAGCCTTGACCCTTATTCGGTTGGTTCTGTCCACCACGGCCGGACGTGAGGCCCCTTCCACGACCGGCCCCCCGGGAAAAACGTTGGTTAAACACCCTTTTTATGGTGGACTGTGCTCTGTCTAGGGATGAAAAGGTGGAGACAAATTTCCCCAGTTCTTTTATGAATGGATCTCCAAAGAGGCCGCCCTGCGCTACTGCTCCCGCCTCTGACGAGGCTAGGTCTCCCAACTTAGGATCTAACTTAATGAGCAGCGAGCGTCTACGCTCTGTTGAAAGGGCGCAATTAGCGTTGCCCAAAAAGATCACTGCCCTCTGAGCCCAATTAGAGAGAACTTCCGGTGAAATGGTGGAACCGGAAACTTTGGCCTCTTCCGCCATGTCTAGGATCTTCGTTAAGGGGCCTATTGTATCTAAAAGCTTGTCTTGGCATGACCGCCAGGAACGGTCAATGCCTTTCCGCGGGTCTTTAACAAACTTAGCCATAAAAGTAGCCATTTTCCCGTCTAACTCAGGGGTCAGGGCCACTTTTCCCTCCAGTGTAGGCCGCGGACACTCTCCCCTGAGGCAACTACGTGCCTCCTTCTCCAGTGGCCTGCGCAGACGTCCCGCCACGAACTTCGCGACTTTGTCGCCCGGTGCCCAGGCTGCCGACCTCGGATGGATAATATCGTCCGGGTCAAGCATACCTGAGGCATCATGAGGCAATTCCGCCGCTGATCCGGACGGGCGCCACGAGCGCACTGAATCCTCGTCGTCATCCGTGTCCGCCGGGGAGAGCCCTCCCGGGGAGGAAGGGGCTGTCGCGGTCGACCCCGAAGGGCCCGGGGCTGGGAGCGACGCAGGGGTGTCAGGCTCTGTTGCCTTAGCCAGGAACGCATCCCGGAGGCGTTCAAAGGCATCCTTATCCACCCCTTGCGACCCCCCGGAGCCACTATCCCTGCATACCTTCTTGGGGGCAGGTGGTTTAATCACAGAAGCGGCAGGGGCAGAACCCTGGGCACCCAGAGCCGTAGAGGCCAATTTAGTGCACTCCTCCACAATGCGGGCCGAGAGTCTATCCTCCATAGGCCCCACGATCTCCTGCACACACCTATAGATGGACTGATCTACAGCTTCATAAAATTCGTCATCCCCCAAGTATTGGTGGGTTTCCTCCTCCACATAATATCCCTCTGCCATGACTAAGTCCTTTTAGGGCGGGGAAAGGAGGGTTAGACTGGCCCAGGCACCAGTAATGTGGGCTAACCAAAGATTAGCAAAGGCTTTGAATATCTGGCACACCAGACAGCAAGAGGCAGCACTCCTCGTAACGCGCTGACCCTCTTAAGCAAGACCGGGTCTCAAGCCGCCCCCCAGCGCGCTCACAGACAAATATGCAAATCACGCCGAGCAAAATCGGCAAGTGCTGAACGAAAATACCGCCTGTAGGCGTCAGCGCGGTAAAACCGCAAGTACAGACCCACAAACGGGCGTCAAGATACAGGGGCAATACAACCCTGGCCGGGCGTCACGGTGGGGCAGCAGTCGAAGGCTCTGGCGCGATCGTTCTCCTCAGCGCGGCTCCCGATGAAGGGAAAGACGCGCTGAGGAGAACGAGACGCGGCAGCGCCCTCTAGCGGCAAGCGAAACCAGCCGCAATTCCGGGGACAGTCGCGTCAGGGGCGAAACGTCCCCGCGACAAAAGCAATAAACACGGGCTCTGTAAGGGAAAAACAAACGTTATAAAAACCCCCACAACAAGAGCCCACACAATTGTATTAACACACGCAGTACCAAAACCCCAAACGCTCTCACCACACCAAAAACGAGGGAGAGAACAGGGAAGGCACTTAACTGGCTGCGCAGCAGCGAAGAAAGAGGAAGGGATCACAAGAGGGACGCCCTACCTTAGCGCAGTGGACACTATGGAAGGACTATGTTTATGGACTGATGGGAGTTGTAGTTTATCCCATGTGTTTGATGTTTTTGCGATATGTTTATCCCAGTGTTGGGTGGTATAGCATATCCTTTACAAAGTTTTGCTTTTCTGGCTGCTATGTGTTTTCTGTTAATAAACAGCGGAGAGAGAAAAGCATAATCTGAAGCCTCCGGTCCTGACATAGAATCTGTTCCCATCGAGTATTGTTTTTGACTGTAGCTCTTCCTTGTGTTTTAGAATATGCTCGATTTAGAGCATCTTACAGAACTTCATTCCGATGAACCCTCTTTTCAAAGCAATCAATCATTTGTATTGCTTCTTGTTTGAAGTCATGTGTTCTGAGCAGTTCTTCCTCACAAAATAATTCTCCATACGGTGTACTCCATTTTAAAGCTTTTCGGTTTCTCCGGTTGCATGTAATTTGCGGATCCTATAGGGGCCTTCGTGCAGATTTTCCCTTTTGTCTTGTTATGTCCAAAGAATTCACCTTTTCCGCCCTAATTTCGGGTGAGAATTTCAGATTGTACTTTTGGAATACACTAAGCTGGCTAGTGTGCTACAAGGAAGTTGGGAAGGCAGCTCAATGGGTTTAGTGCCTGCTGTAGAGATTGTTTGTGTTGCAGTTTAGACGTTTAGAACCCATAGTAATCCCACTCGAGATCTCCCCCTTAAGCACCTCCCTTTGAAGGTATGTTTAGGGGCCAATTCTTCTAGTATGTTTCAAGAACCTCACAGTTATGACACACTCTTTAAGTGTAGATGCTACATTTGCTGTCACAGATTGTTTTTTTTACATCTGGAGTCTCACAAAATATCTATTTACATAGAATAAAGCACAAAATGACTACGGCTCTGTGGGGGTGGAAAAAATGCTACCCCTTAACAGGAAAATAAAAGCCCATATGTGGTATTTATTTTCGAAACTATCTATTTTTTAATTAGATGCTACAGAAAAACGGTATTTAGGGATGATGGATTTTGTGTATGAACCTTGATTAAGGTACATTTTTCTTCATATTGGCACTTTCTAGAGTGCTGCCATCATGGAAGCTAGATTACTGGTCACATTTTACACGTCACTGTTCCTAGAGTGACATCTGAAATCAAGGCGAAAGAATATCTGGCTGGGCTGAAGTCTTAGTACTTTAACAGTCTGGGAGGAATAAAAAGCAGACGGGAGGTAGACAATACTCGGATAATCTTTGTATATATTGCTGATATGCTGATATGCCGGTGTACTCGTTTTGAGCCTTCAGGAAAATAACTATCTCTTTTTTGATATCCCCCTTCTGTTGCTTTTTTCTGTATCTTCTCTGTTTCTTTTTTTTTTTTCTATCGAATGCTTATGTCTATGGTAGGGTCTTCCCCTATAACGATATTATTATATTATTAAAGTATTATTATTATTAATATTAAAATTATTACTTAGATTAAAGGTATGGAAAATTCACTGTGTTGGAAAACCGCTCTCCATCCTCCAACAGACCGAAGTGCGGGCTGGGTTCCTCTGGAAGAAGGGAGAGAGGGAAAGGGATTGGGGGAGTAGGAGGGGGGTTTGGGTGGCAGGAACAAAATAGGGTGAAAAAATTCAGAGAGATAATTGGTGAAACTTTTGAACAGGATTATAAAGTGTAAAGAAATAGGATAGAATTTGGAATGAATTGCTACGACCTGGGGCAAAAAGAGGAAATGATTAAAGAAAGTCGATTTATGTGCAAGAATGGGTAAGATGACTATCTGTTCAGTTAAGGTAGGGGGGTGAGGTGATAGGAATAAACGGGACCAGACTATGGAATTGCTAAAATCGAACAATTCAGATATTGTTGCTCTCCAAGAGACACATATACCCTGGGAAAAGAGAGGCATGATAGCAATAAGAGGGTACTCTCTTATGTCCTGCTCTACGCAAACCTCTAGTATTAGAGGGGTGGCCATCCTAGCTAAGAATCTAATAGGACCAGCTAGGCGGATATTGGGAGATGCAGGAGGGAGATGGGCCTTGGTAGAGCTAGAGCTGGGAATAACAATATTAACGATCTATGGCCCAAATCAAGATGAGCCTAAGATATTTGAAGATTTGGAGGTGGAGTTGGCAGCATGGCCTACTCCTCTAATTATGTTTGGGGACCTTAACATTCATTTAGATGTAGGAGGTACAATGCCTAGCAGGTATCAAGGACGGAAGCCTAAAATTTATAGAGCACTGACATCATTAATTGGTAGCCGTGGTCTAGTAGATGTATGGGAATCTAACTTCCCTTCTGATTCGGGATAGACATATTTCTCATATCCTCACCAGAAATACATTAGGTTGGATTATTTTTTATTTCAAAGCAGCTTTTGGGAGGGGCAGAGATAGAAATGCTACCCAAACTAATGTCAAACCATAATCCCCTGAATTTAGGGTTAAGATTTCAGCAGATACAAGTGTCGCGATCACAATGGACGTTCAACCGGAAATTATTGGTGGATCAGGAATATGTGTGTTATTTTAAGAAGTGGATAACAGGCTTTTTTAACACGAATAGATATAGTGCCTCGCGCAGTATCGTCTTGGATGCTTTTAAGGCGGGAGTAAGGGGGTAGATGGTAGCCTTCGTCTATCACAAAAAACAGCAACAAAAGAAGAAGATCAAGCAACTGCAAGCTAGGCTCCAGGACTTAGGGAGGGAGCATATGGGTAAGATAGTACGGGGATGGATGTTGATACTACCCAGTTAGATATTACTTTGACTAAAGCACAAATTGGGGCATAATATTACCAAAAGGTAGCAGCAGGATATCAGACTCATAGGGCAGAGAGCTATGAATATGGGGAAACAGTGGGAAAACTCCTTGCCATAAAGACTAGACAAAAGACAGTGAAGAGTCAGATAACCTCAATAATAAGTCGGGGAACCTTACAAACAGAACCAGGGGATATCGTGGATGTTTTCCATAGGTTTTATCAAGATCTCTATACAGAAGAGGAGCAGGGCCCACATGCAAATGTATTTATGAGGACTAGCTAAGAGTATAGGAGGTGGGGGGGGGATGCGAGATATAGGTTGGCGTTAGAATTTACAATGGAGGAGATACAGATAGCGATACAGCAGCTGGTCTCAGGTAAGACTGCTGGCCCGGACAAGCTCCCAATAGAAATTTATAAAATCTTTTTAGAAGAGCTAGCCCCTTTGCTTTGGGATCTGTCTTTGGGAGTGCAATATTCTGGAGATTCACCAGATTCTTGGAAAGGTACCAAGATTGTTATCTTCCCCAAAAAGGATAAACCACAGAATTTACTTACTACTTACAGGCCCATTTCCCGAATTAATGGGGACGCAAAAATTGATTCTCAAATTTTTAGGGGAATCGCCTCTAGGGGGCTCATAGCCAGACTTGTGTCACCTTGGCAACACGGCTTTGTACCGGATAGAGATACAACCGATCATGTAAGATGAGCTGTGGCCTTATTTGATATCGCACGGGAAACTAATGATAGTCTGGCTATGATTCTCCTGGACACGGAAAAAGCATCCAACAGGGTGGCATGGGAGTATTTATGGGGAATTTTGGCAGTCAAAGGATTTGGCCCTCGGGTAATTAAAGCAATTAAAGATATGTATAAGGCAGCATACGCAAAGTTACAGCTGATGGGCAGAGAGTCAGACATTATAAGGGTATCAAGGTTGACAAGGCATGGGTGTCCCTGCTCCCCAATATTATTTGCCCTATATATAGACCAGTTCCTTCAAGCAATTATTGAGGTTCAGGCAATTATACGAGTGACAACTCAGGGGTACAATACTAAAGTATTGGCTTACGCGGATGACATTGCGGTATTAACACCTGACCCTGAAGGGAGGAATGAAGGAAATAGAAACCATGGCTACTATATTTGGTAAGGAGTTGGGGTACCTATTGAACAAATCCAAGACCCAAATAGTCTGTTCTGAAAAGGTTATTTATAAGGATAGCCGGCGGGTACCTATGGCCACGTATCTTGGGGTTAGGGTTAGTCCGGATATAGATCAGATTGCCCAAATCAACTTTAACCCCCTGATTAATAAAATGGCTACTGACCTTAGGAGAATGAGATGAGCTCACTAAATCTAACCAATATAGGAAGAATTAATGCCCTTAAAATGATAATGCTCCCCAAGATATTGTATCTGTTTAGGTCTGTTTGTATCTGATAGAAATCAAGGGTTCTATAATAAAAACTTTAGACACCATATTTAGCTCTTTGCCATTTCTGTGGAGATGCTGGGGAACTGGGCCCGTAGTGGAGTGCTCTATACAGGTATGCAGTGCCTTGGTGTTTCCCATTATATTTCCATGTGTGCCAATGATATGTCTCTCTTGCTCGGTGACATTTGCGCAGAACCTGCGAAAGTGGTACATTTCCATACAAGTTTAGGTGAGGCCTCTGGCCTGCGAGTGAATTGGCTCAAGACTATTCTATTCCTAGTTCAGGAGGACTGGGACAAAGTCCCGGAACTATGCAGCATGCGCTGGGAACAGGGCAGTGCAATATATTGGGGTTTGAGTGTGTCGCACCGCTCCTGAGAGCTTGGAGGGTGGGGACAGCAATGGAGGCTTTCCAGGCTAGTGTGGGGTTCTGTAAGGCGCTGCAACTATCGATGGCAGGCCAGATAGCGGAAGCCAAAATGATAGCGTTACCTCGCCTTCTTTATTTTTTTGCTGTCCTCACTGTGATTGTTCCACAGGGTATGTTCTGGGACTTGGACATAATTCTGATCAACTTAATCAGGCAGGGTCGACAGCAAGTTGTGCTGGCTAAGATGCAGTGAGCGTCCACAGACAGGGGGACACATGCCCCTGACCTTGAATCCCACTATCTAGGGGCACTGTTACAGTGGTGTAGGAGTTGGTTTCACGGGCAAGAGGTTCCTGAAATGCTCGGTTTGCTGAACGCCTCTGACCAGGCCCTGCTGTGGACCCTATTGCTTGACCCTAAAGAGGCCCCTACTGTGGGACGACAGGACATTGTGGTACTTCATAACTGTAGGCTATGAGTTCTCCGCTGAACACGAATGCAAGTTCCATATTCCCAAGGGCTTCAAATTCTGGCCCTGCTTAGTCAGAAGGGTTGAAAGGGGTTGCCTGCAGGACTGGGTGGCAGCCAGTGCTTTAAATGGGAAAAAATAAGTGGAGGTATTCATTAAATTGAGCTATGGGCGTGGCAAATGTGCGAGCCTGGAGGCGGGGTGAAACATGGTGATAAACATTTCTATTGAGTATTAATTTTGCCCTAAATTTTCCGTTGATAGTAGTTTCAAACTTTCCATATCTGCAGATTAACATCTGGATATGCTAATAGTGGGAGGTGTGAAGACCTGCTGGGAATAGGCCCTAAATCATAATAGAAGGAGCTTTAAAATGAATGCAAACCATCAACAGCACTATACAAGCTAATAATCAGTGTGCATCAGAACAAAAGAGACTTTCGAATAGCAGCATTAGTAATGAGTTCTACACCAGTTGCAGGACATATAAAAGCATGTGTGTAATGTATCAATATAAACAAAACATGTTAACTCTATACAAGATGAAGGCCAAACACAATATGTTAATCTGTCCTTGTTTTGCAATATTTGCAGCTTCTTACTATCATACTGTTCCTACTTCTTGGTTGCATTTGGCACAATATCCATATATTTTAGAGTGCACACACACATTCACACATAAACAAGCAGACATTCACACACAAAAGCATTCCATGCATTTCTTTAAAACGACATCCTGAGAGTGTCCCAATTCTCTTCCTGTCTGAGCTTGCATTCTCTCTCACACTCAAATATACACACAAATAGTCAAGCACACACACACGCAAGCAGACAGATACACTTTTGATTCTTCCTGCGTTACTTCACAGCAAGGACAGTGTGAATGTGATTGAAAGGCCCTGCTCTATGAAACACAGCAGGACGGTGACATTTTCAACACCTGGGCATCCCTTATATAACGTAAATGAGCCGCTACTGAATGGTTCAGCAGTGACTCAGGTAAGAGCTAGGGAGGCACTTGGGCTGTTGGAATGCCCTACAGATATGCTTCACTCTGATACCCTCAAGCTGAGCAGCACTAGCATTAGTGCCCTTACCTTTCATGAGGCCCGGTACTCTCCTTGACAGTGGAAAAGTGCAGGTACTCAGAGCGGTAAAATTAAGAAGTGGTGGTACTCAGTACCTGTGAATACCAACCCATTTAAAGCACTGGTGGCAGTAAGACTGGAAAGGGTAGACGTGATTTAAATGGATGGCTAATTGCGCCCCTTCGATGACCTGCGTATGGAGTATAACTTCCCCGTGGGGCAGTGTCTGTTGTATGGCCAGGGCCAGCGCAAGGGGAAACATCCTTTACAACGCAACTTTTACCACGCAGTGCCTTTACGACGCAACTTTTACAACGCAAACCATTTGAACGCATTGCGCTGGGGGGCGCTCTAGGATAGGGAATAGGTTTAACTTACTTATGCACCCATAAGATTGGATAAACATAAAGATTCTGAAATAATACGGCAATTTACTCATTCGAAAATTACATCGTTTATTCAGTAAGGACATTAAAACATCACCTTGAAAAGGAGGCCGCCTTATAGTACATGTACAATTTTGTTGATAAAGCTTTATAATTCGTCAATAGATGTGTCATGAGGAACTGTGGGACATGTAGTACATATGCGCAATTAAATAGGGCGTTAGCACTAGAAACCCAGAAATAGCGCGAGATTTTAAATAGATGTGGGAACTAGGCGGGGTAGCAGGGAAGGTCTGCTTAAAACGGAACAGCTCTGGGAGCTCGAGTGTTTATACATTCAGCTGCAAGGTTTTATATTAACGTTCATGACAGGTATGTGAAATACGTTTAAATATTACAGCATTCACAGAGAATATCGCAGTCTCAGGGTTGTTTACTTGTGACATTATCACTCGGCACTTACAGCGTTTACCAATTATTTGTACAGCATTAGCAGTGTAACAAGGGTCAGCTAAATACGCAGATAAAAGTGAAGAGTTAAGCGCCAGCCTAGACTGATTATGTAATGATAATTATATTGTTGAAAGAACATGTTATACTACCGCAATATTAGGCACATCAGTAAAAGACAGCTAGGAGAATTACTTATCAGCCTTCTCAGAACGTCTGTTTTTTTAGTTTGTGAGGAGATAAGCTATTTTTACATACTGGGGAGAGTGCTTAGTGTAACGTTGTTTAATGAATAGGTAATTTGTGTGTACTTGATGTAAAGACGATCAACTGATGTTTGTATTCTACTATCTTTTTTATAGTGACCCCTGACGAAGTGCAAATATGCACGAAATGCATTGGGTTTTTTATCAAAATAAACACTGTCCTGAATATAACATGTTCTAGTCGTGTTTTCTCTGTGAAGTTCGGATGGACGCGGTGGAAACATTAGAAACCTGGAAAAAATTGCATCAATATTTCGAGTGGGGATAATGAAAAATGTGAAGAGAATTATGATGGACTAATTGAGAAGCATGTTAAATTGAAAAATAACTATGGTATAACTGATGGATAATGTGCCAGAAGGCATTTATGCTGTGCAACGGATTGGCGCGCATCGTCGCTCCTAAATTGGTGTTTTGTTCACGGAAGTGCGTTTGGGCATTGCACTTAGAAGTCTGCACGCAAAAAGATTGAAACTTTGAAGGAAATGGTTTAAAATTGTTGGAAAAATGGATAATGTAAGGAGTGCACCCGTCTCCCATAAACGTTAATTTACTATCCAACACCTTCCCTACTATCCACGGGGTCTGGAGTTAGAATAGTAAATTAAACTATTCACTATCCAGCGCCCCAAAGCACTATGCGTTGTAAAGGCATGCGTTGTAAAAACAGCGTTGTAAAGGCATGCGTGGTAAAAGCATGCGTTGTAACGTCATACATCCCGGCACAAGGCATGGACAGTGTGGGCAGCTGCTCAGGACCCTGCGCCTGCTCGCAGCCGTGGGGCCTCGCACCTTTAAAGACATCAGAAGTTCTAGACCCAGAGGGCCACCTGAGAGTTTATGTTTTCTTTTTTTATCAATCTCCCCTGCTGGCCTGTCTCTTTGGGCCTAATGGATGTATCTGCATGTTCATGACAGCAATCAGACAGGTAATTTGAGTGCCCTTGCCTGTGAAGTGGCCCCGCCCCTGAATGAATAAAAGACAGAATATCCTGCAGGGGCACAGCAAAGAATAGAGTGGCGATGGCGGCGCATCACAATGGAAACTGCTCACCGAGGACAAGTGGAAAGGGAGCAGAGAGGCGAATAAAAGGGGCAAGACAAATGGAATACAGTGGGGGGGAGCAGATAGGTGTGTGTGCAGCATTGAGACAAGAGGTGCACGCAGAGGAGCAGAAACCGCATGCAAAAGTAATTGGAGCAGGGTTTAAAGTCTGCTGGATCACTCAAGTCTTAGACTCGGTAGTAAATTAAAATGGACATTGAAAAGGGGGCCTATATTCATAACTTTGCCTGCAAAAACATTGATCCAGTATCTGCACAATGAATGAAAGTTCTGAAAAGCAGGTGATGAGACGGGTCCGCTCTCCATTTTTGCCCTCACCCTCTGATGGAAAAAGCAAATCTTAACTCTGCAGCAGTGCCACCTTCTGCTACCTTCAATGAAACTTCAAAGAGGCTCTTTGCAGTACTTTCACAGTCTCATCATGTCAGAACTTTGGGATTTTCAATATTATATACAAGGAAGCCGTAGATGTTGCTTATTCATCTTATGCAACTGATAACCAATGACAAAGCCAATAGTACTTGTTGTAATATTTATCTGGAGGCAATGGCAGGTTTTTTCATCCCACTTAAAGTTCTGCTGTCAGGTTAGTATGTAGCCCATTTATTTGGCTAGTTGTTGACCTGCTTTATGGTCAAGAGAGCCGTTTTTTACTGTTGATTTTTATGATAATAAACCACACATTGCCTGCAGCAAACTCAAATTAGTGCAGTCCTTCCATACCTTACAAAAACCTATACAGCATGTGTTTACAAGTTGAAAACTGTGCTAGTTTGAAAACATGGGACACTTTTCTAGCTAACTAACTCCCTAATGGGGGCCCCTTTTATTTTGGTAAAGAGGCCTGTTTTCTGTCCCTGTATAATGCTGCATGTTAGGCAGGGCCACTGGAATTATGTTATTGTGCGGTGGCGGCGATTTCTGCATAAATATGCATTTGACGCATTTGCCACATAATCCATCAGCTGCGGCATAATCTACAGATTTTAAGAACAAAATTCTACCTCAAACGGTTCAAAAGTTACAAAACATGTAGCAACACGTCTTTCCGCATGTAGAAGGCCCTTTGAAAAGATGGAATATCAACTTTCTGTTTCGAACTGCTAACTTTGGGTGTTAAATTGGTACTAATGGGGTGCAGCCAGTGCCCAAAAATTGTTACCAAGTTTAAAAATAGCAAAAAAATGAAGTAATTCTATTTCAAAATGTGCCGGATTATGCCGCATAATTTGCCTTTTCTTGCCACATGATTTACTCACCCTGCCACATAATGTAACCCTCTCCTGCTACATAATTCCAGTGGTCCTGCTATTAGGGTAATCCATGGCAGTAATTTTGTTCCTGTTTACATTCCCATGCTTTACTGAATCTTGCATTCCCCAAGAATGCAAGCTATTTCCAGCATGTGTGTTTGTGTATTTTATTTCAGAGCATATTACTCTTGGATGATGCACCCTTTGTACAGAGTTGCCTCCAGATGTTTATGACAGGCTACAGTTGAGCACTTTGGAGTTGAGGATGTAGGCAGTACAACTTTCACACTGCGCCTGTCTGTGGGTCAAAAAGGTGTTTAGATTGCATGACCACTCAAAATATGGCATCTCTGCAGAGCACAAAGAGGAATTGTCCTGCATTGCAGTTTCGTTTCTATGCAAGTGTGTGTGAAGGAGCTACTTATTGGTCAAAACAACAAGGTGAAAGTAAAATTATTTATTGTAGTTACTCATTTAGCTTAAACTACTAACAACCATTGACAAAACCCAGTTGAGGCTGGCATGAGTCGGCTGAGGCTGCGTTTTGTCAATGGTTGTTAGCTGTTAACTGTGGGGGTAATATTAATTTAAAGGAAAAAAAATAACTTTCTTAGCCGGCCCGATCCGATACCGTGTTGTATCTGGTTAGGGGCCTCACATGTTCCTATTCTGCCCGGGGCCCCACATATCCTAGTACCGGCCGTGTGTATGGCATTCTTACTGCGGCAGTGCGGAGGTTCGGGGAGGTGGGGGCTGGTATTTGTGCAGCCAATTTGTGACCGATTTGTTGGCTTTCAGGAAGGGCCTTAAAACTTGGCTTTTTACTCTTTAGATACGTTTTTTTTCTGATTTCTGGTCCTTTTATTTTCCTTGTTATGTTTTCTGCTACAGGTTTACAATAAAGCGCCGGGACACTCCTTGGAGTAGCCGTGCGCTATAAAAGACCAATATAACATAACATAACATAACATAACTTAGTTGTTGCCAATTTCTGTGCGATGTCGCCAACACCCAAAGGTTGGTCTCTGGGCTCTATGGGGTGCAGCATGCTGACATGCTCTCTCCCAGCTGCGTGGCCGATGGGAGACTGAGTTGGGATCGGCTTTGACAGATGAGGACTAAATTAAAATGTGAGAGGTTGCAATTAGGATAACCCGCAATGCTTGTTTCAAGCTCGTTCATTTATTATATACTGCATCAGGCTTACCTTACGCCCCAGAAACTCAGCGCCACGCTGCCATGAGAGCGATGGGGATCTCCTTCACAGGTTATGGAGCTGTGTCCACATTTGGCTCCTACTGGTCAGAAGTGGTGCGCCTCTTAGCTGCGATTACAGACCCCTCAACCAGGCTGTTTCCTGGGACTTTACTGCTGGCTAGCTGAACATAAAGCAGCGCCCCAGTTCATTGACTTTGCCCTTTTGCTTGGGAAGCGACAGGTAACCTAACGATGCAGTGGAAAAGCCCTAGAGGAGCCAAGGTTGAGCAATGGTGGGCATTCCTGTTCTGGATGGCGGGCTGGGAGGGGCACATTACTAGGAGGGGCACACCAGTGTCAAATAGCTATGGAATTCACACAAACTTTGGAGACGTTACCACAAGTGGGGGAAGAAGAGGGCAAGGATAGTGTGTCGAATTCGTCGCTGCACGCTGCACCTGGAAAGAGGCAGGGGGCTGGGAATACCCCATTGCTTGGGGGCGCCTTCTGGGTGTGAGGCTTGCTGCCGTCCCATGTGGTCTGGCAGAGAAAGCTCATGTCTGAAAGAAAGCATGCGCTGCGGGAGGGTGTCGATTGCAGCCTAGGGTGCATTCTGTTTGGCCATCCTACCAGGAGGATAGAGAGGAGTAGACATTGCGGGGGTTGGGTGGGAGGGAGGGGGACTTATATTATGTTGTCTTGGTTGTTCGTAAGGTCTTAGCTCAGTTGCTCTCCTGGCACAGATACTGGCTTTCTGCAGTAGTTGGAGGGCTGCCATTCATTCCATGTGAAGCACAGATCTGATTCTCAGGAGCTACATAGTATGTCATAGCTGCTGCTACAGAGGGTGGCATAACCCAATGTTATATACTGTATAATTCTTTGAAACATGCAAAGCACGATGTGCTGTATAAACATTATGAACACTAACATTTTGTTTACAAAAAAAACAAGTATTCTTCTAAATTAACACAATTGTTTCTGTCGCCGGCGGCAAGAGTCGGCCGAGGCTGCGTTTTATCAATGGTTGTTAGATGTTAACTGTGGTGGCGGTGGCTAATTTTAATTTAAAGGAAAAAAATAAATTTCTTAGCCGGCCCGATCCGATCCTGTATCGTATCTGCTTAGGGGCCTCACATGTTCCTATTCTGCCCGGGGCCCCACATATCCTAGGACCGGTCCCGTGTATGGCATTCTGACTGCGGCAGTGTCGAGGCTCCGGGAGGAGGAGGCTGGTATTTGTGCAGCCAAGGCGACTTTGTTGTTTCCAATTTCTGTGCGATGTCGCCAACACCCAAAGGTTGGTCTCAGGGCTCTATGGGGCACAGCATGCTGACATGCTCTCTCCCTCAGCTACGGGACCGATGGGAGACTAAGTTCGGATCGGCTTTGACAGATGGGGACTGGACTAAAATGTGGGAGGTTGCAATAAGGATAGCCCGCAATGCTTGTTTCAAGCTCGTTCATTATTATATACTGCATCGGGCTTACCTTACGCCCCAGAAACTCAGCGCCACACTGCCATGAGAGCGATGGGGATCTCCTTCACAGGTTATGGAGCTGTGTCCACATTTGGCTCCTACTGGTCAGAAGTGGTGCTCCTCTTAGCTGCGATTCCAGACCCCTCAACCAGGCTGTTTCCTGGGACTTTACTGCTGGCTAGCTGAACATAAAGCAGAGCCCGGTTCATTGACTTGGCCCTTTTGCTTGCCAAGCGACAGGTAACGATGCAGTGGAAAAGCCCTAGAGGACCCAAGGTTGAGCAATGGTGGGCTTACCTGTTCTGGTGGGTGGGCTGGGAGGGGCACATTACTAAGAGGGGCACACCAGTGTCAGATAGCTATGGAATTCACACAAACTTGGGAGACTGTTTTGTGTACAACTGGGACAGCACCATCCTTTAGAACAATTTTATGCATATAGTTTATTAACAAAGCCAAATTTTCATTGAAAATATCTGGAAATTTCTTAGTGAGATTGGCACCAACTACTGGGGGTTAAATAAGTAAGACTTGCTCATGATTATTGGGGTCCAAGGTAATTCCTAATTCTTTCTGATGTTTCCACCCCAGCGGACTTGAGCCCTGTTTGGTTAAATAAACCTTCCCCACTGTGTGTCAGTTTGTGAATGAAATTCTCTTTTTCACCATTCCTTCCAAGGATATGGGGTCTCTATTGTACCCTGATGGACTTATATCAGCATTTTCTAACTTGATGTTGTGTTTAGAAAACGTCTCATAAAAAATGTTCTTTTCCACTAGTGTAAAAGGGGAACACGAGTCCGCATAGACCTTGAATTTTTCACCATCAAGACTAATCTCTCGTGTAGGATACTGAGTTTTTTCATCCATGCTCCCTTCCTCAATCTGAAAAACAAACGTCTTTTCCTATGTTCTCTCTACCTCCGGGTGTTCAATCACATGTACTTTGGGAATAAATATTTTACATACTTTTGAAAAATGCCCTCTCTTATTACATTTCCTACACATTATGTTCCTGGTGGGGCATTTCCAATTGTTTGCCAAATGATTTGGGCTACCACATCTGAAACACTGCAAGCCCTCCGATTTATTTCGGGAAACCTCTCTATTTTTGTCACCTACTTTGTAAACTGCCTCCTTACTGGTTGAGGCCTTTGGTTCACCCTTCTCTTTAAACAACCTCTCCAACCCCAACGCTGGAAACAACGACATCACCCCTTCGCAAGACCTCTGCAACTCCCTTGCCTCCTACTTCCACAACAAGATCACGGACATACACAACAGCTTCAGCACTCAACCAACGCATGCCACGACTGAACCACCGCCCCCCACCACCACCCTCCGCGCCTGGACCCCGATCAGCACCGAAGACACCGTCCGCACGATGAACTCCATCCACTCCGGATCTCCTACCGACCCCTGCCCTCACCACGTCTTCAACAAGGCCGACGCTGTCATCGCACCCCACCTGCGGGGCATCATCAACACCTCCTTCGACACCGCTACCTTACCGGAGAACTGGAAGCACGCCGAACTCAGCGCTCTACTAAAGAAGCCATCAGCCGACCCCACCGACCTCAAGAACTACCGCCCCATCTCGCTGCTCCCGTTTCCTGCTAAAGTCATCGAGAAGACCGTCAACAAGCAGCTGGCCGCCTTCCTCAAGACGAACGGATCCCTCGACCACTCGCAGTCTGGCTTCCGGGCCAACCACAGCACCGAGACCGTTCTGATCGCAGCCACCGATGACATCCGAGCACTGCTCGACAACGTAGAAACAGCAGCCCTCATCCTCCTAGACCTCTCCGCGGCCTTCGACACTGTCTGCCACCGTACGCTAGTGCAGCGACTCAACAACGTCGGAATCCAGGAGAAGGCACTGGAGTGGATCATCTCCTTCCTCGCCGGAAGGACACAGAGAGTCCGCCTCCCCCCGTTCAGATCTTAAGCTACCGAAGTCATCTGCGGCGTTCCTCAAGGCTCCTCGCTCAGCCCAACTCTCTTCAACGTCTACATGAGCCCCCTCGCAGACATCCCACACCAGCACAACCTCAACATCATCTCCTACGCCGACGACACCCAGCTGATTCTCTCCCTCACCAACGACCCCGCCACCGCCAGAGCCAACCTTCACAAAGGGATGAAAGAGCTAGCCGAATGGATGAAGAACAGCCGCCTGAAACTGAACTCGGACAAGACGGAAGTCCTCATCCTGGGATCCTCACCCTCCGCCTGGGACAACTCCTAGTGGCCCCCCACCCTAGGCAGCGCACCCAAACCAACAGACCACGCACGCAACCTGGGCTTCATCCTGGACTCCTCCCTCTCCATGACCAGACAAGTCAACGCCGTCTCCTCGTCGTGCTTCAACATCCTGCGCATGCTACGTAAGATCTTCCGGTGGATCCCCACCGAGACCAGGAAGATGGTCACCCGGGCCCTCGACACCAGCCGGCTGGACTACGGCAACTCCCTCTACGCCGGAACCACCGCCAAACTCCAGAAGAGACTCCAGCGGATCCAGGACGCCTCAGCACGACTCATCCTGGACATCCCCCGTCGCAGCCACATCTCCGGACACCTGAGAGACCTGCACTGGCTCCCAGTCAACAAGAGAATCAGCTTCCGACTCTTCACCCACGCACACAAAGCCCTACACAACCAATGCCCAGGATACCTCAACAGCCGCCTCAACTTCTACGCTCCCAAAGGCCAGCTTCGATCGACCGGCCACGCCCTCGCCGCCGTCCCCCGCATCCGAAGAGCCACCACAGGGGGACGGTCCTTCTCCTACCTCGCCGCCAAGACTTGGAACTCCCTCCCGACCCACCTCCGCCTGACCCAGGAGCACCTCGCCTTCAGGAAGCAACTCAAGACCTGGCTGTTCGAGCAGTAGCGGACCCCCCTCCCCCAGCGCCTTGAGACCCTCTGGGTGAGTAGTGCGCTTTATAAATGCTTTGATTGATTGATTGATTGAACCCTTCTAAAATTTTCATCTCTCTCATACACAGTGCAGTGTGTTCAAACCCTTTGGCTATGCTAATTGCTTCTTCAAGGTCAGGATTCCTAGTCAGTAATTCCTCCTGCACCTTCCCATCATTTGTGCATCTGACTAATTGGTCCCCGATAAGGGAGTCTGTCAGTGCTCCAAATTCCCAAGTGGCAGACATGCCCCGCAACACCACAACATAAGAGAATACTTTTGCGTCCTTCCTTTGACATCTTTTGAAGAATTTGTGTCTTTCTAGGACCACATTTATTTTAACCTTGAAGTGTGCCTCCAACTTCCTTAAGGTGTATTCATATACGTCAACCCCAGACTCCTCCTCAATAGGTTCATCCTCAACTATTCTCTGTGTGATGTCCTCAAACACTTTCCTTCCCTGAGTTCCCAGATTGTGCAACAGTATACGTTGCTTCCTTACATTTGAAAAATTACCAACCCAATAGCTATTAGGTATGATTTGAAAATTCCTTCCCTACTTCTCCACAGTATTCCTGGCTCTCCTAACTTGTTCAAAAAGGGGGGTGGCTGACTCATGCCTGCACCAGCCATATCTATTGACAGTACTACTAGACAATGAGGATTGTCTAACAGAGATCTTAAACACAATGGGAATTTGGTAAGGGAAGGGAAGGGAAAGTTAATACCTGTGATAAAATGAATTTGTAAACAGTGAGAGGCAAATTGCAATAATAAAGAAGATCAAATAAAAATATTACACTTGTAGACTACTGAAGCGCTATAACACTGTGTACTATAGTCCTATTTTTATGACTATTGTTCTTCCCTTAAGCCCGGCCAGTCTAGGTGAGGAGACGGGAACTTCCTGAGAGGAAACGCTGTGAGGAGACAGGCACCACCGACTTCCTCTCACCCAGGTCCTGCAGCGTATGAAATGAAAGACTCTCGGGTCTTCCTTTGAAGAAACGCTGTGAGGAGACAGGCGCCTCTGATTTCCTCTCGCTTTGGACCCTCAAAGAATAAAGGGAGAAACTATCAGAAGCCTTTCCTCCTCTCCCTGAAGCTATGAAAAAAATGCGCCGTGAAGAGAACCCGCCCGTTCCACCAATGTGGAGGGCAACCCGCAGGTGGGATCCTTCACCCACTTGAGTAGTGCAGCGACACTCAGGGCGGTCACACAGGAGCTCGGACCGCTCCAAGGGGCAGAGGTCGCAGCGTGAGGAAAAAACTTGAAATGCAGGCAAACCCTCTACTGGTACTTCCAGGAGACTTGATAGGAGCAGTAAGCAGCTCTAAAGCTACGTGGACTCCCACCGATAAAGCCGCTAAACTGACGGGTGCGGAGCCGGTAGAAATTAGTCCCCAAGAACCGCGTCACTAGATCTGAGGGAGATGAGATATTTCCCTCTTAGGCTACACACCGGTTAGCAGTCCTCAGATCTGGACATCAAAAGACTGCTTCCTATGTAATGCTGCAGCAGCTGGAAGTTAGAACCCCCCTCCCCCTGTAAATTAATGGGGTAGGCAGCTGGTCACTCCGTGAAGAACAGTCAAAATAAAAGGAATGTCCTTGAAGGAATGAAGGACACCTCACCGCGTGGAGGAGACTCCAATTCCAATGCTCCGTGAAGAACTGCTTATAACTGGAACCGCAACTGCTCCTCTAGACAACTAGCAAGACAAAAATCAACAGGGGAAGGAGCAGCGCTGTCCCTGTCACAGCATCCCTTCCCTCGTCGCCAAAATGAGGCAATAATTCACGATGAAGGTAAGTTGAAACTTCTTTATTTAGTATAAGAAACCTGCACCCTACGCTTGCTGGTGCCAGTAACTCTTTGTGAAGCGCAGCTTGTCAACATTCCAATACTGCCTTTATCTGAAGATTCTGAGGACGTACCAAAGGGAAACAGGACAATAAGGGTTTGTGATCTGTACATACTTCGAATGGTAAACCTAATACATAGAAACTCAAGTGTTTTATTGCCCACAAAACAGCCAACGCCTCCTTTTCTACTGTGGAATAATTTGATTCAGCCCCTGACATAGTTCTAGAGGCAAAAGCCACTACTTTCACTTTGTTGTCAATCCTTTGTGATGGAGTTGCTCCAATGCCTCTACCGCTGGCATCTGTGGAAATGATAGTGTCTTTATCCATGTCGAAGTTGCCAATGAATGGGGCCGAAATGATTGCCTCCTTTATGCTTTGATCTTTAACCCAAATGAATGTGGTGTCCATTTTTAGGAGATCTCTGAGGGGTTGTGATAGCATCGCAAAATTTCTAATATACTTAGTAATATATTGAGCCAAACCTAAAACAGGCAGAGGGGCATATTATCAAGGGGGTTTATCTCTGCTTTTTTGGCTTTAAAAGCCAAGAAAGCGGAGATAAAATTATCTCCCTATTACCTAGCTGTCGCTAACACCAGTTAGCAACAGCTAGTAGGAGATAGCAAACATCTTGGGCCCCACTTTGCATGTCAGTGATGTTTATCACTAATGACATGCAAAGTGGGCGTGCCAAGATGTTAGCAACTGGAAATAGTCGCTAACATCGCTATCTCCTATTACCAACTTTTGGAGATATTTGCGCTAAGCGCGAATATCTCCAAAAGCTAACACCTGCCCTGAGCAGTTCTTAGCCATGTTATCCAATGAGATTGGATAACATGGCTAAGAGCATTAGCTCGGTAATGCATGAATATCGCTGACTTTTCAGCGATATTCATGCATTGCGGCCGATTTTTATCGCATTTGCGATAAACCTTGGTAATACCAAGGTTTATCTGCGATAAAAATCGCCGCAGCTCGGCGGTAAATTTTTGTCTCTAACCAAGCAATAGCGATAATTATCGCTATTGCTTGGTAATATGCCCCAGAATTTCCTCTTTACACGTTGGAGTAGGTGCTCTTCTTACTGCTTCAACGAGGTAAATCTTAGGTTTTATGCCCTCCTCCGGGATGGTGTGCCCCAGATACTCAACTGAAGTAACCCCTAGTTTGCATTTGCTTTATTTCATAGTGAACCCAAATTCTCTTAGCCTCTTGAGAACCGAACCAGCATTAGAATTGTGTTCTGTTTCACTTGAACCATAGATCAAAATATCGTCCTGAAAACACATAGTCTTAGGGCAATCTTTAAGGACATGTTGCATTGCTCGTTGAAATGCTGAAACTGCAGACGCCAACCCAAATGGGATCCACAAGAATTTGTAGTGGCCAAATGGGGTGGTGAATGCAGTCAAAGGTTGAGATTCAGTATGAAGCTTGATTTGATAATAGGCTGAGGAAAGGTCGAGCACACTAAAAAACTTTGCTCCTTGTATAGTGCTCAGCATCTCATGGATCCTCGGTAAAGGATGTCTGGCAACTAAAATGTTGGCATTTAAGGCCCTCAAGTCCACACATAGCCTAATACTCTGTCCTCTATTCTTGGTTGTGATGAATATGGGTGCCAACCATGCTGAACTTTCTATTTCTTGAATGACACCTTGGTTGATAAGTTTTTCTATTTCCAATCTTAAGGGTTCTCTCATGAGCAGGGGGATGTGTTTTGTGTAGAGACGTTAGACGTTACCACAAGTTGGGGAAGAAGAGGGCAAGGATAGTGTGTAGGATTCGTCGCTGCATGCTGCACCAGGGAAGAGGCTGGGGACTAAGAATACCCCTTGGCTTGGGGCGCCTTCTGGGTGTGAGGCTTGCTGCCGTCCCCGGTGGTCTGGTAGAGAAAGCTCATGCCTGAAAGACTGTGTGCGCTGCAGGAGGGTGTTGATTGCAGCCTAGGGTGCATTCTGTTTGGCCATCCTACTAGGAGGATAAAGAGGAGTAGACATTGCGGGGTTTGGGTGGGAGGGAGGGGGACTTATATTATGTTGTCTTGGTTGGTTGTAAGGCCTTAGCTCAGTTGCTCTCCTGGCACAGATACTGGCTTTCTGCAGTAGTTGGAGGGCTGCCATTCATTCCATGTGAAGCACAGATTTTAGTCTTGGGAGCTACAAAATATGTCATAGCTGCTGGTATAGAGGGTGGCATAACCCAATGCTTATATACTGTATAATGCTCTTTAAAACATGCAAAGCACGATGAGCTGTATAAACATAATGAACACTAAAGTTTTGTTTACAAAACAAAACAAGTATTCGTGTAAATTAACACAAATTTTTCTGTTTCAGCTTGTCATGTTAGTATAAATTAGTGGAAACACCTTCCCGGCAACGTCGCCCAAAAAATATTTTTAGTTTGAAAAATATAGTGAGCAGATTGTACGAGACATCCAGTCCACGGGCAGAACAGGACGTGCGAATCATTGCTCTGCCCGATTAAAACACCCATAACACACAATGGAGACGTCAAGCATGACACTTGGTCCCTCTCTGATCAAAGAGTGAAGTGGGGGGGCCCTCAGTTATTTTAGTAGTCACTAAAAGGTCTAGTCATCAAATAATCACCCCGGCCCGTCACCTCATCCACCTTGCGGCGGGGAAGAGGCAGAAGCCCTAAGAGCTGCTTCAACTTGACGGTGGAAGCAGAGCGAGATGTTGATGATGGAAGCAGTAAACAGGAGGGCGATCCTTGGCGGTGCCCATAGCTCCTCCTTGGATCTGAGTTTTTTCTGCAGCCACAACCTAGTGTCGCTCTCCCTCATCAACAACATCTTGGAACAGACATTGGCAAAGAAAATAGGCCTCTGCGAGATTTATTGGGTTTGTCAATGTTCTGTTTGCCATGTTGCACAGCGTGTCTGCTGTGCAATATGGCTGAAAATAAAGGACAAAATAGCGCTGTGAGACGGCTAGCGTAGACCATGTCATAGCTCTGTTTTTTTACTTTCAGCCATATTGCACAGCAGCCACGCTGATGCCCAACATGGCTAAAATACCATTGACACAGTCAATAGATCTTGCATGGGCATGACCTATTGCTTTGCCAATGCTTGTTTATTCAGCATGCTGATGTGCTGTGTTCCTCCTTTGACTGTATAGAACCTGGGAGTGACTATGGGAAACGACATGTGGTGCTATTTTGAATGGCAGTTCGACATGCCAAAGCAGTCTGCACACACGTGTTCAGTACTTATGCACTGCAGTAAGGAGTGAGGAAGGAACCCCTGCACTGCACACATCTGCAGCATCTGTGCAGTGTAAGATCATGTCCTACCCTCACCCCCATCATGAGTTGGCTCTTCTGTGCAGGGTCAGATTGGGAACAGCAACCAACTCTGGCAGATTGCTGCTCGCCTGGCCCTGGGAGCGGGGGTGGGCTAGTAAAAGTCACAGCCCCCACTTTTGTTACCGGGGGCCGATATTGCAGCACTTCTACAAAACTGCCCCCCACAACTAGAAAACCGTCCCTCACCACTCTGGCCCACCGGGGAAATGCCAGGTGCCCGCTATGGCCAGTCCGGCCATGCTTCTGTGCAGAGATGCTGCAGGTTGATGTGAGGGTGCAGTTTGATGTGAGAGTGAGGCTTGCCTGCTCAGTTAGCGTGTGTAGCTGGGGTGTGATACAGTGAGAACACTGGAGCAGCACGTGCTACGGCAGTGCATGAGTGCTGCAGCTGAAGTGAAAACAGGGCATATTCCTGCAGTGCCAGAGTACTCACATCTCCCGTTGTCTTGCCTTAGTAGCTTATACAGTCCAGATTCTTCTCTTTGTATTTTGCATTATAAATCTAGGACTACAGTTACCACCATACACGAAGTATACTGGACAAGTTGACCTACTCAGCATCGAATTAGCTAACCTGGGAGGCCTGCAGTGCTGGAGTGCCAGGACTGGGTGTGAAGACTGCACTATAACTCAAGGGGAAACCCCACGATTTTTAAATGTGGAGGTTCTCACGTGGAAACTATTGAGATCACATTTTACGGGTGGTGTAGTTCTAGCAGAATGGTTGGATTGCCTGATTGAACATGAGGACAAAAAGCCTCTTGGTTCTGATCTCACAAAAGTCAACTATGTGTTAGACCCACAGAGCACAGCTTTTAACCTCAAAACTATCCTTCAGAAGATGCAAACTTTGCAGGCAGAAGAACTGTCTAGCAGGTGCCCCAGTACTTACAAGCTTAGGACTCAAAAACCAGGCCTATCATCCAGGTTACACAAATCTTAAAGGGGTTTTCTTTTGACAGCTGAGCTATCTCTCAGGTAATGCAGAGGTTACAGATATTCTATATAGAATAGAAACTCTTAATCAGGCTTCACAAATCAATGACCTCTCAGGTGACACTCGCCCTCAGCTTCCTCTCTCTTCACTGGGCTGAGCTGGAAGAAGGGAGGGATCAGTTCAGTGGAGAGAGTTGGCTGAATGGACATCTGTAGTGATGGGAAGGAGAGATCAGAAGAATGGATCGACCGTTCTGAAGACTGGATGGATTCCTCGTTTGTAATGATCTTTCTGACATGCAACTGGCTGTGATAAACTGTAGCTCTTGCTTTTATGCTTTCAAACAAATGGAAGCAATAAAAGGACGGTGGATCTGTAAAAATAATTGCTATGGCCTATCTTTTTAGTAGGGGTGTGCCAAGTTTGCATAATTCGCTTTCACGTACTTACACAAAATTTCCGGGAAACTGCAAAATTATGCATAATTACTTGAAATGAAAATCCATCAACACTATATTCTAGTGACACATTTGTCCTTGCATCCATTTTTTACACAAGGATGTTTTATGTGTAAAAATACAGTTGCCACAAACAACAGCCACTAGTGTTGTGGTTGTTTCTGTTGTTCCAGCGTTCTACGCTATAATGTTGCTGCGATTGGCAGCTATTTGGCATGATGGCATAATTTCTAAAATGTTACATAACAAGTTTGATACGAAATTGCTAAAATTATGTCATTTATGCTGGCATGATTCAGATTTCGCCTGGGCCTACTTTTTAGTTGACTGATAACGTGAAAACCACTTGAGCAATGATGAAGGTTGGATGTCCGTCCCCAGAAGCAGTGTTTGGTTGTAGTGTGCTTGCCTGCACCAACTGGGCTTTTGGAAGTTCATTTCACACAGTGCATTCCCCTGCTCCTGATGTATATCACGTATATCGTGCAAATAATAGTTGTGGTTTCTGCATGGAGATGCCCAGATCTAGTGAATGATCAACTTTTTAAAAACTGCTGACTTCAGATAAGGAAGCTAAGTATCTGTATAAAGGGGTTACATTGTAATTTAATTTAATGTGATTTAATAGCTACATCTTGAGATTCAAAACCTGTTCACTTTAGGAGTTCACTCAACCTGACTTCCTCCCTCGCCATTGTGGGATCCTTCCGATACCAAAGGGGATGATGGACGGAGCGCTTGAGCAAATCAAACACTCACCCCCAGTCACCTGATCTGGGGTTAATCCATCATCATTCTCACTCCAACTTAGGGCGAACAAAGCGAGACCGCTTTGTTCGCCTTAAGTTGGCAGGGTATACCCAGACGTGAGTCCCTTGCTCACTTTGCCACTGGATTCAAGATAGCCTGGCTGATGAGGGTTATGAACCCGAAACCGTTCCCAGGAGGCTTGTTTCCGGTCCAGGGAAGACATGGCTTGGCAGTTCAGGTTGGACTGTTCCCATGAGGCACAGGGTCAGACTGATTTGCATATGTCCATGTCTGAACTGGGGTGGTGAAGTGAGCTAAAGAATGATGATGGATTAAACCCAGATCAGTTGACTGGGGGTGAGTGTTTGATTTGCTCAAACGCTCCATCCATCACCCCCTTTGGTATCGCTTTGTTCGGCCTAAATTGGCAGGGTATGCCCAGATGTGGGTCCCTTGCTCACTTTGCCACTGGATTCAAGATAGCCTGGCTGATGAGGGTTATGAAACTGAAACCGGTCCCAGGATGCTTGTTTCTGGTCCAGGGAAGACATGGCTTGGCAGTTCGGGCTGGACTGTTCCCATGAGACACAAGGTCAGACTGATTTGCATATGGTCATGTCTGAACTGGGTTGGTGGAGTGAGCTAAAGAATGATGATGGATTAAACCCAAATCAGTTGACTGGGGGGGGAGTGTTTGATTTGCTCAAACGCTCCGTCCATCATCCCCTTTGGTATCATTGTGAGATCCTTGGCAAACATCTCCACAGCTTTATGCCTCTGTTCCATCACTTGCCTTGAACAAGACAAGAGTGAATTACAAAGGATAGGGCCACAGCATTGAGTGTTATATATTAAAAACTAGACACCCATATTTATATTTAGGGGTGTTTCTTTATTTATATCCTTGCTGCAAGCTACATTTAAAGTGTGGTCGGGAAGCCTACGTATCAAATCTGTGGTTTATGTTTATGGTGCCAAATTGTATTGCATTTACTCAAGGGTGTTCTTTGGGGCCTGCTTGTGAAACGTGTAATTTGTTCTAGCTCCCTCCTGCGTTTGGTATGCGAGAGGTGTCTGAGATCTGATTGCAGTATGTTAGTGCTTTAAGGGCTCCTGATATCCGTCTCTTGTGTGTGTCATTTATTAATGGCATGTGTAGGATTTCCATCCGTGCAAATTGGTATTCGTGGCAGAGGTTTCCGATGTCCATCTGTGCACTGTGCAATTGTTTACAGTAGAGGTTGATGTTCTAATTTCTATCTGGGGTTTATTCAAGGGTATCTCAGGCTTCAATCTGTGCTGTATTTCATTTCTGCAACTGTTCTGATATTTCTGTCCGTACTGCTTGTGGTCTGTGCAACCATAACTCACCCAATGTTAGTCCAACAACGAGAAGTTACTCTGGGGAAGGAGGAGGACGCAGATAAGGGAGTTCAAACATCATCGGTAGAGATGGAAAGAGAGGATTAGTAAAAACAAACAACAAATCAGACAAAGCAGCTATAAACCTACAAGCCTTGGAGTGAAGAGGAAGCAGCTTTACTAAATCATCTGGAAAAAGCAGCCAGATTGGGCTGTGCAATTATTAGAATAGATGACCCGACTAACTGGAAATTGTCTCAGACGGAGAGGGTCGTAACACAGTGAAAGAAGTGGGACTAATGGATGCCCTTGCAGACAACTGTTCAGCAGTGTGTGGAGGAAGGCACAAGACAGGGAGCGGTTACAGACCTGGCAATAACAATAAGGAAGTCATCCTCAACCACAGCAGGACAACCCTTGGAATACAAGCACAGGCCGAAACAAGAAACTGTGCTACACTTTCCAACAATGGCCATTTCCTCAGAACAATTAACATAGACAGGGGTGTCTCATAATTACCATAATTAGACGGAAGTCGGATATAGTGAAAATTATTTTAAAAAGCAAAACAATACTGCCAGGTCCCTGCTTGCTGAAAATATACTCAGCTTCACTAGCTGTGGCGCCTCACTTAGGGGGAGTTGTGAAACCTTTCTTGCTGCTGAAAGCAGTATGAACAAGCATTTACAATGCAATAGGTCTTGCAATTGTGAGTATTTGAGCTTTTGGCATTGTTTATGGCAATGCCTTTTGTAATATTAAATGGCATTGTCATTTACAATACCAATAGGTCAAACTTTGGCAAAAGCAAGACCTGTTGTATTGTAGAGAGCGGTGTCCGTGAAATGGGTGCCACGCTCACAAACGAAGTAACAGAAAAAATAAATAAATAGAGCGCGGTGTCCCTGAAGTGGGTCCCACGCTCACCATTAAAGTTTAAAAAAAATAAATGAAACAGAGCGCATTGTTTCTTAAACGGGCCCTGTCCTCCACATTATAGTAAAAAAAAATGAAACTGAGCGCTGTGTCCCTAAACCGCTCAGCATTCAGATTTATATTAAAAAAAAGTTGAAAGAATGTTGCCAATGTGCCATGAGTGCTGTGTGTGTAGAGGGCAGCCACTTTTAAAGTTAGAGCGGCATAGCACTCTATACAAAAAGCAGCCACCATTGTCCATTTGGATGCGCTGAAAATACAAAAAAGCAGTCGCCATTGTCCCCATACGTGAATGAACAAAATAGTGCTCACCCACTTATAACGTAGACCGTGTAACAAGTCAAGTAAAAGGTCAGGTTGTTATGGGAGGTAACAAATGCAAACAAGGCGGTACCAAGGAGGGACAAACAAGCTTACAAATCAGAAGCCAGCATTTAAGAAGGGCAATGACACAAGCCAATGAAAAATATGGGCGGAGAGTGGGAGGGGTTTCCAGTGCATACTCCAATGCAGCATGCCTCGCAGAGCAGGCAGCGCTTGCGCACTGCACCTCTGCCCAACCTAAAAAGTGCCAGTGTTTATACCATGGATGACCAGTGTGAGCCAAACCCATTCCAAATATTTAAGGTATTTCAAACATTCAAGATAACCACCGACTATCAGAGGAATCTCTTGAAAACCCTCATCAGTAGGGGAGGACAACATCAAAACCTTTGTGAAAATTGAGAATTAGGTACCAAAAGTACTCATTGATGAAGTCACCTTTTCAATTGATCCTTAAGACCTTAAAAAAGGAGTGCCTCAGGGCTAAGTCACAATAAAGAGATAATCAATCATTCATTCACAGTTTCCAAAAGTGATCTAAATACGTCATCTTCAAGAGAAAGTAGGCTTCCATCACAGTGGGAATTGGCTCACCTAAGGCCTATCCTCATAAGGTCTTGAACTGACAATCTAGGCAGCCTAAATGTCTTTCTTTGTCATACTGGATAGCGGTACAGTAAATTCCACAGATTGATATTTGTGCATCCAATGGAACACATCAGTACTCAAATCTGCTCTTGGGTTGATAATATGTTCAGCTTTGATACAGAGAAACAAACATTGGAAATGCATCGGTTGCCCCTATATGAAATCAATAAAAGCGCATCTTACACTGGGTAAGAACTGACCCTGGTCAAAGCACTATGCTACGTTCACGTAGTTTGCAAAGTTTGCGCAACTTTGCACTATGCAAACTGCACGTAGCACAGTGCAAACATGCGTAGCGTAGTGCAGCGGTCATTTTTTGCTTGCTCGCGGTCCTCAATGTCAAGTTGGCGACCGCGAGCAAGCAAAATGACATCCTCGCAAGACTTTTTCCTTGTTCACGATCAGCAACATCAAGTTGCCCATCGTGAGCATGGAAAATAAACCTCCCGGCGAGATTCTCAACGCGGGGAGGTCAGGTTTCTCATTGCGAGTGGTTGCGCATGCTCGCGACCGCTCACAATAAGAAACTACCAGTCCACGTTGAGAAAGGTGCAGCTCGAGTAAAAATCTACTCGAGCGGCAGAAAAGTACAGCTCTCACTGTGCAAGGTGCCATTTTCAATGATTGCACAGTGCCGGATGCTTGTCCGCACTGTGCAATCATTGAAAACGACATCTTGCACAGTGCGAACATGTTACTACGCAGTTCATGTAGTGCTATGCGTAGCTCGCGTAGTGCGAAGTTCACTTTGCGTAGCTACGCGTAGCGCTACTTCGCAATCTACTCCCACCCCTAGTGAGAACGTCTATGTACAATTCAATTTATCATAGCATGTCATCTCAAACATCATATATATATGTGCTAGCCAAGAATAGACTGTGCAGGGTTGAAGGTCTAGATGACCATGGAAATGGTAGAGGGTACTTATACACAGCACTATATTTAAATGAGGTCTAGACCAAGGGACTCTATGGTCCAGTTGAAGGCAGGAAGCCGAAACGCGTAGACCGTCCATTTGATGCACTTTTCTTTGCACATGGTGTGTATATAAAACAGTGGAGAAAGCTATCTGTTGCTGTGCCGTGTCTTTATCTACGGAACTCGTAGGAGAAGAAGCTGATGCAAAAAAAAAATATATACATATATATATTTATATATAGATATATATTATTATATATATAGCTGGGTACGAATACTACCGGTGCTGAAGAGAGTCAGGAAAAGATAAAGACAACATTTGGAAACAGTGAGGCGAAATTATGACCTTAAATAAAGCTCACACAACATCAGTGCCGTGCTGAAGCTAGACGGACTCGTCCCCTTGCTCTCAACAAACGTGCAAGAGAGCTGGAAAAAGCTGAAAATGACAGTCGAAAATAGGAAGGGAACAGCTAATAAATCATCTGCACTGTGCGGAAACTAGACGGACTGGGCCCCATGCTCTGACCAAACATGCAAGAGAGCTTGGCCTTGGATATGATAAAGGGGACATTTAAAAGCAGTGAGGGTTATCGAAGGCAACAGTAAGATAAAATTTGAGCTGCAATTACGATTAAGCAATCTTACAAAAGGTTAACAGCAATGCATGACGTACATTGTAAGATAAGCTCCTTTTAATTTAAAAGAATAGTTTAACGCTGTGTTTTTGCAGATTTAGATGAAGTGTCACATCATAATAATCTGTCTGTAGTGCAAATGAACACATTTCCAGAAAAATTTCACAGAAAATCAAACAAAGGGTAGAAATTGAAAAACAAACAATAAGGAAGAATTTTTGTATGTGTCCCCCGAATGTATGTAAAAAATCTGTACGTCAACACAGTCCATAAAATAATACCATTGGAAACAAGTATTACGTGAGTGGAGAGGATCAATCAATCAATCATAACATTTGTATAGCGCGCTACTCACCCGGTTTGTATAGCGCGCTACTCACCCGGAGGGGTTTCAAGGCGCTGGGGGAGAGGGGTCCGCTACTGCTCGAAAAGCCAGGTCTTGAGTTGCTTCCTAAAGGAGAGATGGTCCTGGGTTAGCCGGAGGTGGTTGGGGAGGGAGTTCCATGTCTTGGCCGCCAGGTAGGAGAAGGCTCTTCCTCCAGTGGTGGCTCTGCGGATGTGTGGACGGCGGCGAAGGCGAGGCTGGTCGATTGTAGCTGGCGGGTGGGAGTGTAGAAGGTCAGGCGGTTGTTGAGGTACCTGGGGCCCAGGTCGTGGAGAGCCTTGTGTGCATGGGTGAGGAGTCTGAACGTGAAATTATTGCTGACGGGGATCCAGTGCAGGTCTCTCAGGTGTCCGGAGATGTGGCTGTGTCGGGGGATGTCCAGGATGAGTCGTGCGGAGGCGTTCCCGATGCGTTGGAGTCTTTTCTGAAGTTTGGCTGTGGTTCCGGCGTAGAGGGTGTTTCCCAGGAGGAGGGCGATGATCCCAGGATGAGAACTTCCGTCTTGTCTGAGTTCAGTTTCAGGCGGCTGTTCTTCATCAACTCGGCGACGTCTTTCATCCCTTCGTGTAGGCTCGTTCTGGCGGTGGCGGGGTCATTGGTGAGGGAGAGGATTAGCTGGGTGTCGTCGGCGTAGGAGATGATCTTGAGGTTGTGTTGGCGTGCGATGGCTGTGAGGGGGCTCATGTAGACATTGAAGAGGGTAGGGCTGAGTGATGATCCTTGTGGTACGCTGCAGATGACTTCGGTGGCCTCGGATCTGAACAGGGGAGGCGGACTCAATGGGTTCTTCCGGCGAGGAATGAGATGATTCACTCCAGTGCCTTCTCTTGGATTCCGATGTTGCTGAGGCGCTGCACTAGGGTGTGGTGGCAGACAGTGTCGAACACTGCGGAGAGGTCCAGGAGGATGAGGGCCGCTGTTTCTCCGTTGTCGAGCAGGGATCTGATGTCGTCAGTGGCTGCAATGAGGGCGGTCTCGGTGCTGTGGTTGGCTCAGAAACTGGACTGCGAGTGGTCGAGGGATCCGTTTGTCTCGAGGAAGGCGGCAAGCTGTCTGTTGACGGCCTTCACGATGACTTTGGCAGGAAAGGGAGGAGAGATATGGGGCGGTAGTTCTTGAGGTCGGTGGGGTCCGCTGTTGGTTTCTTCAGGAGGGCGCTGAGCTCGGCGTGCTTCCAGCTCTCCGGGAAGGTGGTGGTGTTGAAGGAGTTGTTGATGATGTCCCGGAGTTGAGGTGCGATGATTGAATTGGACTTGTTGAAGACGTGGTGGGGGCAGGGGTCGGTTGGTGATCCGGAGTGGATGGTGTTCATCGTGCGGGAGGTGTCTTCGGTGCTGACCTGGGTCCAGGCGCGGAGGGATTGTGTATGTCGGTGATCTTGCTGTGAAAGAACGAGGCGAGTGAGTCGCAGAGGTCTTGCGAGGGAGTGATGTCGTTGTTTCCGGCGCTGGGGTTGGAGAGCTCTTTGACGATGCTGAAGAGTTCCTTGCTGTTGTGGGCGTTGTTGTCCAGTTGTTCTTTGAATGCTGTCTTCTTGGTGGTGCAGATCAGCTGGTGGTGTTTGCGAGTGGCGTGCTTGAGGGCAGTCATGTTGTCTGTGGTCGGGTCATTGCGCCAGGCTTTCTCAAGGGTGCGGCAGTTCTTCTTGGAGTTCTTAAGTTCGTTGGTGAACCAGGAGGCTTTCTTGCTGCCGGGTCTGCTGGGAGGGGTCTTCAGTGGTGCAAGGTCGTCTGCGCAGATGGTGATCCACTGTGTGACGTTGCTGGCTGCTTCGTTGGGGTCCGTTGAGCTGGTGGGAGGGTTCTGGCTGAGGGAGGTGGTGAGCTGGTCGGCGGTGATCTTGCTCCAGCTCCTGCGAGGAACCTGTTGCGGGTGGTGGTGGGTCATGGTTCTTCTGAAGCTGAAGTGGACGCAGCTGTGGTCAGTCCAGTGAAGTCCGGTGGACTGGCTGAAAGAGATGTATTTGCTGGAGGAGAAGATTGGGTCAAGCGTGTGGCCGGCGTAGTTGGTAGGGGTGTTCATCAGTTGCTTTAGTCCGAGGTTGGCGAGGTTGTCCAGCAGGGTGGTGGTGTTGCTGTCCATGTTGTTCTCCAGGTGGAAGTTGAGGTCCCCTAGGAGGATGTAGTCAGCGGAGGGGAGGGCGTGCGGGCTGATGAAATCTGCGATGTCTTCGCTGAATTGTGTGCGTGGTCCCGGGGGTCTGTAGATGAGGGTGCCTCTGAGTGTGGTCTTGGGGTAGGTGTGTATCTGGAAGTGGAGGTGTTCGGCGGCGGTGAGGGTGTCGTCGGAGTTGGTCGTGATGCGGATGGTGTTCTTGTGTACGATGGCGATGCCTCCTCCAGTCTGGTTGACGCGCTCCCTCCAGGTGATCTTGTATCCGTCCGGGATGGCGATGGTGATGTCGGGCGCTGAGGAGGTGTTCATCCAGGTTTCCGTGAGGAAGGCGCCATCTGGTGATGTTGTGTCGAGCAGGTTCCAGAGTTCCACTGCGTGTCTGTGGACGGAGCGGGTGTTGAGCAGGATGCACGTGAGGTGGTTACTGCTGGTGCTCAGCTTGGCGGGTGCGGTGCAGGTCCGGAGGCATGTGAATCGGCAGGCTTGGCAGGTGAAGGGTCCGTGGGTGCGTTTCGGGGTGGCTCGGTAGCAGGCTGGGTTCCGGCCGGCATTGAGTGCATTGAGGGTGGCGGAGTCGTAGGTCCGTCGGGTGGGTTGGCATCGGCGGGGGCCAGAAGTTCTGGCGCTGGGCGTGGTCCAGGCGCGGACGGGCACAGACGGGCTTGCCTTTGGCGTGCCTTCGGTGCATAATCGGTGCGCCAGCTGCGCGTGACTGCTGCGTGTTCGCCGGGCGGCCTTCATATGAGGGGCTCACGGAGGGAGGAGCAGCTGGGAGGCGGGAGCGGGGTGGCGAATGGGAGCGGCGGGGGTCGGGCCACAGGGAGCAGCGGCGGGAATCAGAGGGCGAGGCAGGACGCGGGGGGCACAACAGCAAAAGGGGGAGGGAGGAGGTCACAATACAGGATACAGAAGGCAACAAGCATTTACAATGACAAAATTTGTATTTATGTGTTGGTTTTGAAAACAGATAAATAAATGGCATTGTCATTTACAATGCCAATAGTTTAATCTCTGGCAAATGCCACACAAAAACACACAGACCGCCACACACACACAGACCCACACACAGACAAACACACACCAACAGAGCCCCACCCACACACACACACACACAGCCACACACACACACACACAGCCACACACACACACACAGCCACACACACAGAGCAACACATACAGAGCCACACACACACATACCCACACACACACAGACCCACACACACACACAGACCCACACACACAGACCCACACACACAGGCCCACACACACAGAGAGAGCCACACACAGAGCCACACCCAGAGCCACACACACAACCCAGAGCCACACACACACACCCAGAGCCACACATACACACCCAGAGCCACACACACACCCAGAGCCACACACTCCCACCCAGAGCCACACACACCCACCCAGAGCCACACACACCCACCCAAAACCACCCACACCCACCCAAAGCCACACACACACTCAGGAGAGCAAGCACAGCGAGGGGGCAGGGAAGCAAGCACAGCGAGGGGGCAGGGAAGCAAGCACAGCCAGGGGGCAGGGAAGCAAGCACAGCTCCTTAGTGAGTTTAGTGTGCAGGGAAATAAAAGATGAACCCCTGGGGTCTTGTTTGTGTGACTATCCAGCTGACAGCGAGCAGCACCCAATGTTCTTATAAGTGCAAATATTTTGCGATGCATTGGACGGTGCCAGATCCTGCGGCCACGGTAAGTTTGTCTCCAGACACGGTGGGAAAAAAGGTGGCTTTTATCCAAAGCCAAGGACGTAGCTTCCAATTGTGTACCAGGTGCAGTGGCACCTGGACTGGGGGGTGGGTGGGGGGAGAGGGTGCATTCAACCCTGATTAACCCTATCTTTCACCGTTGAAACTGCTGCCAGCGGGGTCCATTCCTTCCTTGCACAAGGGCCCACAACATACTGGGTACTATGCCTTTTTCCAAAACTTTTAAAAAACAGTGCCCTAAAATTGTCTGTTGTCTTGCACAAGTCACCCTTTGTGCACCCTTGTCCTTATGCATACTTGCCCAGCTGTCTGGTAACTAAGACCTGTGCTTCTAGCCCTTGTGCGCTAGTAGCGTTTAAGAATTGTAAAAACTAACTCTGTAATTGCCTGCTGTCATATAAACAACTGTTGTCAATGCACATAGCCAGTGGAGAACATCTTGATAAAGCCAGTAGGCAGAAGCTTATTGCTTGTGAAATCCTTTATTTCAGAGTCTGAAGGCAGGGAGTGTTTATTGAAAATCCTGTTGTTGAAGCACATAGGCAGAAGTTTAACGATTGTGTCAACCCATTGTGAAAATCTAAAGTAAGTGGCGTATTGATTATGAAACCTTTAGTCAAACCCAATAGGCCGAGAGAGCTACTGATTTCTATTTATTAATTGCTCTGATTACCGATTCACTTCATATAGTCATAGGAGCGGGGGGAGGGGGTTAGGGGGGAGAGGGGAATTCTGGCCTACGCATTAATCAATTATCCGATCAACCCCTCATGCCGAAAAAACACACAACTTCTACTACCCCACTCCATGCACTCGCTTCTTATACTTTGCAAACATGAACTGACTTCAAAAGGATTTTAAGCAGTGACCTTAAAGGTATCACGCTACACTTTGAGACAAGCTAGAAGTGTCTGCAATCACCTGTCGCGAGGATTATAGAATAGGAGATGGAACTAGTAGTGACCTGTCCTACAGTTCTGGACATTGCGACTGGCTCGTTAGTGGCCAGAGTAACCCTGATGACGTACCTGGGACTGCATGGAAACTAACATGACCATGACACATGTTCGCTCGTTTCCAGATAACGTTAAGACTCTCTTAATGGGGACAGGGACCTAAGCGTGGAACATTATTACCGCATGCACTGTAATTAGGCAGTAAAAATGCTATCATTTGGTTTGGGGGTGCCCGTCACACTCCTGGGATCCTGTGCCCCGGTACTTGCTGCTAGGAGAGCTATGCTTCAGTGGTGCAACGAAGCCTGAGGGGTCCCCCTCCGGAGCCCTCAGGCCAGGGTACTGTGCTGAGGGGGATGGGGGGGCCTGGAGCTCGGAGGCCCCTGCTGGTGAAGCAGGAAAACACGATGGGTTCATCATAAGTGAATTCAGAAGGCATGCAATTGCCGAATCATATACATATCTGGATGCTACCAGTAGCGTGGCTTGGCTGGAATAAGCCCTGATGCAAGGAAGGAAAAAAGCCCCTTTGGCTGCTGTTGAGGTAGTAAAAAGGACAGAAATTATCAGGTTCAATGGATGCCGGTGCACTGCACCCGCTGCACCAACGGTAACTTCGCCCCTGCATGCTGCGGATACGCACTCTACTCCCTGCCCGCCTTGGCACTGCAGACCAGCTCCTGTGAGGTAGAACAGCTGGGGGCTGTGGGGCAAAGCAGCATGTGGAGGTCTGCACCGTGCACATACGATCAAATCCCGTGAACCTTAGCTCAGCTTTGATAGTGAAACATTCAGTTTATTTACAAGTGGCGCGGCATTGAAAGCAGCCAGGCGGAGGGGGGCGGGAAAGGCACAGACAGCGGGAGGGGGGGCGGGAAAGGCACGGACAGCGGGAGGGGGCGGGAAAGGCACGAACAGTGGGAGGGGGGGCGGGAAAAGCACGGACAGCGGGAGGGGGGTGCAGGCCCGGGCACACGGACAGCGGGAGGGGGGCGGGAACGGGCACGCGGACAGCGGGAGGGGGGGCGAAAACTGGATAAAAAAATATTTAAAAATGCCGCTTACCTACAAGGAAAGAAATCTCGCAGCCCACCGCATCCTGGCAACTTCAATCTCGCAGCCCACTCTTGCAAAGGACACTTTGAAGCTGACCAAAACAGGCCGAGAAAAAAAAAAATAACATCTGCCCACCGCCGGAATGACGTCACAAAGGGGCTGGATGAGAAAAAATCTCAGGAACGCCCACGAGTCGCCTCACAGAATGACGGACGCCTCGGTCTTCCAATGGCTAGCCTCCATTTATGTAGCTAGCCAATGGAAGACTGAGGCGGGACAAAGCCCACATACTGCAAAACAAAAGATTTCGCCTGCGCGAAACTCTGCTTGTGCAGCTTTCGACAGGCGAAACCTAAAAGGGGGGGAAACAAGACACAGTATACAGAGGGCGAAGGGAAAACTAAACACAGTAATCAGAAGGCAAAGGGGACCTAAGGGGAAAAATGACAAAACGGCACAAGGTTACCACAGAGAAGAAACGAAGGAAAAACAAAGGAACAGCAGTCAGAGCGTAGCGGCAGCTCACAGCACGGGGAGGACCACGCGGTGGCTAGGGAGGCGACCTACCTGGTATCGCCCCCCCTTGCCACCGCAGTGGCCAGTGCTGCTGCATTGAGAGCTGAGGATCCTGGTTCGAGTCTCGGAGAGGCAACATTCTGTGATTCTGGGCAAATCACTTAATCTCTCTGTGTGATAAAAAAAATACACTATATAAATCTGCTGCTAGACAAAAAAGCATAAAAAGGCAAAACTCTATAAAAAAAATTGTTCCACCAAAGCAGAAGTCAACAGTATTTCGGCCAAGGGAAACTTAGAACAGAAGCAGTTGAGGACCACGCATTGGTAAATACAGGACAATATGCTACAGCCAACAGAAATGGAGGACAAGTAATTGGCAAGCCTTGGAACCAATGAAAAGCCAGGAAAGCGAGGTGGCAGGATCTAAGCCCCTTTTAAGATTTGTACTAAAAACAATAGATTTCACAAGCACAGCGCAAGCATTGTGCAGGTGAAACCTAAAAAGACTTTCTGGAACACTTAAGCCCCTATCAAATCGCAAATCTGTCAGGTTCACAGCTGCTACCCATGGCGGCTCAAAATAATCGGATATTAGTAACTGCAGCTTCCTCAGCAGACATGTAAAACTATGATAGCAGTGTTGGTGTAGATCATCAACAAATCAGATTTACAATGAATAGCACAAGAAATAGTGAGAAAGGGAATGTCTGATCTTCAACTTATCATCCTCTGTCCATTATTTCCCCACCATTCCACCTCAGACTAGACATAGCCATATGAAAATCAGCCTTGGTTCTTTTCCAATAGGATCAGTCCAGTCTAAACTGCAAAGCAAGGTCCTCTCTGAACTGGAACACCAGCAAACTAAGACGGGTTTCGGCCTATTTGGGCATTCTAAGCCGAATGAAGCTTGGTTTCAGTAGCACAGTAAGCACAGGACCTGCATCTGGGCATGACCATCTCACTTAGGGTATCACACTTTTGCACTACACGTTTGTATCCGCGAGTTTAAACTATGAGAACACCCTTTTTGCCTTGTTTCCCCTGGTCTGATGGAGAAATAAACTAGAACAGAATGAACGTGGCACTTTGTATCATTGGAAGACTATCTTACCCCAAGGCCATAATCCTTATCCTGCTCTGTCTTCACTTGATGCAACTGATCTTTTTGTCTTATCCAAGATGGGTGTTATGGTTTCTACACTTTGCAACGCACTTGCTTGTGCTCTTTTCAGACTTGGCTGGTGTGCCTGAGGTTTAATACATACAAGATAATTATTTCAAAAAGTCCTATTGCACCTGAAAGTAGGATCAAGCATCTTCTCAATAATGACTCCTCAAGTTTGACGCTCTCCTGCACCAGATGCTTCTACTTTTTGGCCTTGCCCTCCTGAGCATCTTTTATCTTTACTTTATTGTCTGTTATTCTCAAAATAATAGTTGATATATCATACCTGCAAGACCACAATGAGGCTGACATGTGTAACAGAGAGAAGTTGCTATCAGACCATAGGGTAATGCCCACATTGACACGCTTTGTAGACATTTACTTGCAGATATGCCCGCTGAATATGACATTAAGCCTTGAGAAGGCCATATGTCCACACCGCACATGGTGAAACGGGATGGCTTAATCACATAACTTGCCCACCACTTAAATCACATTTTTTTTTCAAATCTTTTTTATTTAAGAATGCAAAGATTACAAAAATAAACGAAAAGGAGACAGAGAATAATGCAGAGGTGTACAGATAAGATACATACATGAGTATAATATAACCTAAGATACATATCAGGGGAGAAATAAAAAAACAAATCATAAGCAGCAAACACACATTCGATGATCAATGAACATATTATCCATGCATAATATAGTAATCCTGGAGTTCAAATGTAATGTAGGATGAGGAAAGAGAGAATAGGAACGAAGTAAAGCGGGGAGATAGGATAAAGAAAAAGGAAGGAAGCAGAAAGGAAAGGAAAACTAAACAGCAGCAACGTAACATGCTACAGTAAACTTAGATCAAGACAGCGGGTTACAGTGCCGAGACAAATGCCCATTTAGGTGACAAAAACGAGGCATGATTCAGGAGATGTATCAGCCAAACAAGCCTAAGGCGGATCGTAGGTGCGCCAAAGGTAAGCCCGTCTACGCCCGTCCGCGCCAAGACCGCGCCCAGCGCCTTACCCCCTGGTCCCCGCACTGCCCAGCCCACTCGCATTACATACGAGTCATCCACACTCCTAGCACTGAATCCTGGCAGACTCCCTACCTGTGCCCAAGCCACACCTGGACACACCCATGGACCCTTCACATGCCTCACCTGCAAGCACGCATGCACCAAGACCCACATCACATCCACAAACACCAAACAGAGTTCTGACACCAACCACCTAAAATGCATCCTTCTCAACACCCGCTCGGTTCACCAACACGCCATCGACCTGTGGAATCTACTGGACACCATCTCTCCGGACGTCGCATTCTTAACAGAAACTTGGATGAACGCCTCTTCAGCTCCAGACATCACCATAGCCATCCCGGAAGGCTACAAAATCATACGAAAAGACCGCACCAGCCAAACAGGAGGAGGCATCGCCATCGTTCATAAGAAGTCCATCCACATCTCAACCAGCTCCGACACCAATCTCACCAGCGCCGAACACCTTCACTTCCAGAGCCACACAGACCCCAAGACCACACTCAGAGGCACACTCCTCTACAGGCCCCCAGGACCCCGTGCACAATTCTGTGAAGACATCACTGACTTCATCACCCCTCACGCCCTCTCCTCCAAGGACTACATTCTACTGGGAGACCTCAACTTTCACCTGGAAAAGAGCAACGACAGCAACACCACCACCCTTCTGGACAATCTTGCCAACCTTGGACTCAATCAACTAGTTAACACCCCCACCCACTACGCAGGACACACTCTCGACCCTATCTTCACCTCCAGCAAGCACGTCTCCTTCAGTCACTCCACAGCTCTCCATTGGACGGACCACAGCTGCGTTCTCTTTGTCTACAAAAAGACCACAACCCACAACCATCCTCAACCCACTCTGCGAAGAAACTGGAACAAAATAACCATCGATCAGATCTCCACATCGCTTCTTCAAAACCCCCCAGCCTACTCATCGAACCCTAACCAAGCAGCCATTAACTTCACGCAATGGCTGACCAATAGCGCCGACAACCTAGCACCTTTGAAAAAACGTCAAACCAAGCTTGGCAGCAGAAACGCACCCTGGTTCAACGATGAACTTAAGAAATCCAAGAAACTCTGTCGCTCCCTTGAGAAGGCCTGGAAAAAAGACCCAAACACCGGCACCAAGGACGCCTTCAAAAACGCCATCCGCATTCACCACCAACTGATCCTGACAGCCAAGAAAGCCTCATTCAAAGACAGACTAGACAACAACGCCCATAACAACAAGGAACTATTCAACATCGTCAAAGAGTTTACCAACCCCACTGCCAACTCCAACGACATCACTCCATCTCAAACCCTCTGCGACTCCTTAGCATCATTCTTCCACGACAAAATCTCAGACATCCACAACAGCTTCGACAACCAACCCGGAGACCAACCCACCCAACGTTCTACTGATCCTTCACCACCCCTGAACACCCTCAATAACTGGAACTCACTCTCCACTGATGACACCATCCGCCTGATGAACTCCATCCACTCAGGATTCCCCACAGACCCATGCCCTCACCACATCTTCAACAAGGCAGACTCCATCATCGCACCCCACCTCCGAGACGTCATCAACTCCTCCCTCAACTCAGCCACCTTCCCGGAAAGCTGGAAACACGCCGAACTCATCGCCCTTCTGAAAAAACCCACAGCTGACCCCACCGAACTCAAAAATTACCGCCCCATCTCGCTCCTTCCATTCCCCGCCAAGGTCATTGAGAAAGCAGTCAACAACCAGCTCGCGCCTTCCTCGAAACCAATAGAGCCCTCGACTCCTCTCAATCCGGCTTCAGAGCCAAACACAGCACTGAGACCGCACTCATTGCAGCAACGGACGACATTCGAACACTACTAGACAACGGAGACACAGTCGCCCTTATCCTCCTTGACCTCTCCGCAGCCTTCGACACAGTATGCCATAGCACCCTGCTACGACGCCTCAGAAACATTGGAATCCAAGGAAAAGCACTGGACTGGATCACCTCGTTCCTCACCGGAAGAACTCAGAGAGTCCGCCTCCCACCGTTCAAGTCAGAGGCCTCTGAAATCATCTGTGGCGTCCCACAAGGATCCTCACTCAGTCCAACCCTCTTCAACGTTTACATGAGCCCCCTCGCGACCATCGCCCGCCAACACAACCTCAACATCATCTCCTACGCTGACGACACCCAATTGATCCTCTCACTCACCAAAGACCCTAACACCGCCAAAACCAACCTACATAAAGGAATGAAAGAAGTAGCAGAGTGGATGAAGCTCAGCCATCTGAAACTGAACTCAGACAAAACAGAAGTCCTTATCTTAAGGACCACCCCCTCCACCTGGGACGACTCTTGGTGGCCAGCGGCCCTTGGAAAAGCACCCATACCGACGGACAACGCACGGAACCTGGGCGTCATCCTGGACTCCTCACTCTCGATGACCAGACAAGTCAATGCCGTTTCATCATCCTGCTTCAACATCCTTCGCATGCTCAAAAAAACATTTCGCTGGATCCCCACCGAAACCAGAAAAACGGTCACCCACGCACTAGTTACAAGCCGCCTTGACTACGGAAACACCCTATACGCCGGCACCACCGCAAAACTTCAGAAAAAACTACAACGCATCCAGAACGCATCAGCTTGACTCATACTTGACATCCCGCGTAAAGACCACATCTCCAATCACCTGAAAAACCTCCACTGGCTCCCTGTCAATAAGAGAATAACATTCCGTCTCCTCACCCATACACACAAGGCACTCTACGAACTTGGCCCCGAATGCCTCAACACGCGAGTTTCTTTCTACACCCCCCCCTCCGCCAGCTTCGATCTTCCAACCAAGCCCTTGCCGCTGTTCCTCGCATCAACAAAACCACAATGGGAGGTAGATCCTTCTCCTACCTAGCGGCCAAAACCTGGAATTCACTTCCCATTCACCTCCGACTCACCCAAAACCACCTAGCATTCAGAAAACAACTTAAAACCTGGATATTCGACAAATAATTTCCCCACCCCTCCCCAAGCGCCTTGAGACCCTCTGGGTATGTAGCGCGCTATATAAATGTTATGTTATGTTATTTGGGTTCTTCTATAGCGCAACGGCTACTCCAGTAGGAGTGTCCCGGCGCTTTAGCGAAGAGGTCCTTTAAGAAGAGGAAACATAACTTGACATAATTTGACTTGACTTGACTTGACCTTGAGTCAAGTGAGCTCCATAGTTTGGCATGAGGTTTTTGCCAAGATGATGAGTGGAGGACGTCATTATCAGCACCTCTCAATGAAGTCAGCCATTCCTGCCACATTTTGAAAGAAACATCGGAAGCACTCTTCCATTTACTCAGAATGACTTTACATGCAAGAGTGAGCATGAGGTCCAGTAGGTGTCTGTCGTGTTCATTTGGTATTCTCGGATCAATTGCTCCCAGTAAGACATATGCGAAATCTCTGGCCAGCCGATAGTGGAAGATTTGTTGAATATAGTTAAAAATCATATCCCAGAATGTTTGGAGTAACGGGCAATGAAAGAGCATGTGGGTCAGGTCACCAACATGTGATTTGCAACTCCAGCAAATAGGGGGTTATCAAGGAGTTTGAGCTTGAAAAGTTTGTCTGGGGTCCAATACGATCCATTTATCAACATACATTTTGTCTGAGAGAGTATCGGGGGTATTTTGTTGGAAAAAGGAGTGAGGTGAATCTTGTCCCAATCGAATACAATATTAGAGGAGTTAGTTTCATTTTCCCAGTCTAGTTCGCACTTCCTATGTGCTTCCCGAGGCATGGGGGAAAGAATTTTGTAAACTTTCAAAACCATATGGCCCAGAGACATGAGCTGAAGTAATTTATTGTAAAGTGTAGGTTTGTGTGGTAAGATGGCTCTGGCATAGACAAGGGCTTTGAGACGTAGGAACCTATAAAAATCAAGTGGCTGGAGATCAAACCGTGTCTGTAAGGTGGCAAAAGCTAGAGGTGAAGCCCCTTCGTAGATATCCTTCAATAAGTTCAGCCCCTTCTTAGACCAATTTTCCCAAAAGAGATATTTGCCTTCATCATTAAAGGCTGGATTAATCCAAAACGAGGTTAAGTTGAATTTGGAGATTTTGATTTTAACTTTACAGTGTCTCTCTAGGTTAAGAAGAGCCCTTTTAGTGTTAAGAAAGATATACTTGGAGTGAGGAAATACTGTGACATCCATTGACATGATGACGGAGAGCGGTAAGTTGTTGATGATAGATTTCTCGACTTGGACCCATATAGGAGTGTAATCCTGGTGTGTTTGGAACCAGTTCGCTCCTTGCTTGCATAGGTAAGCCGTTTGGTAGCATCTAAAATTTGGTAAACCAATCCCCCCCCTTGTCTTTTGGAAGTTGGAGTTTCCGCAAGGACATTCGTGTTTTTTTCCCTGCCACAAAAAGGCATTAAAAAGCTTTTATATCTTGGTGAGTAAATCATTGGAGAGTAGCATAAGCAGCATATTTATCAAATAATTGACAAGGGGCGTGATCATCATTTTTAGAGTTTCCACCCTGCCCCACCAATACAGAAATGTTTGGGACCAGCCATCCAACAGGGAGGATATCTTTTTATGGAGGGAAAGCTCATTAATTTTGAGAGTGCTAATTAAATCTTTCTCAAACTCTATACCTAGATATTTAAAGCTCTTCGGTTGCCAGCACAAGCCCGATCCCCCCAAAATGCTCTTGTCACCTATATTATTAAGTAGTTTAACCTCCGTCTTATCCTTATTGAGTTTATAGCCTGACACTTCTGCGAAGTCTACAATAGAGGACATCAGAACCGGGACTGCCAAATCTGCGTCCTCTGAAACCACCAGAACGTCGTCAGCATAAGCCGAAGTTTTGACTTTGAAACTGTCAAAACAGATTCCTTTGATAAGGTCGTTATTCCGGAGAGAATAAAGGAAGGGTTCGATTGCTTATAGAAAAAATGGAGGGAGAAAGGGGACAGCCCTGTCTTGTGCCTTGTTTCAGATCGAATGAAGTCGACAGGCACCCGCCTGCTCTTACTCTCGCAGAAGGGTTAGAGTATAAGGCCATCACCATACGAATGTAATCGGGCCCCAGATAAAATTTATGTAGAGTGGCTTTCAAGTAAGACCAGTCGACCTTATCAAAGGCCTTCTCTGCATGTAAGGTCACGGCCACAGTGGGGAAGGTAGTTAACTTCGCTCTTTCTAAAATTTGTGCAAGAGTTCGTGTGTTATCGCTGCATAGTCTGTTTTTGAGAAACGGATGGACGAGTTGGGGCAAAACCTTTTGAATCCGCTTGGACAGAATATTGGCGTAAATTTTACAGTCGAGGTTGATCAATGAATTCGGCCTGTAGTACTTCGGGGATGTCGGGTCTTTCCTGTCTTTCAGGAGAACCGCAATGATAGTCTCTGCAGGGGTACCTTGGACTTGGCCACTTATGGTGAAGTGTTCCTATAAGTCCTTGAGTGGCTCCGATAGGGTAGAGGAAAAGCTCTGAACCCGTCAGGGCCCGGGGCTTTCCCGGTTTTGAGGGATTTAATGGCCTGGTCGATGTCATCAGTGGAAATGGGACGGTTGAGATTGGTCTGGTCTTGGGTCGAAAGAGAAGGGAGCTTACAATTGTCTAAATATTTCCCTAATATGGAGCCATCTATTTCTAGATTTTTACTGTATAAGTCACTATAAAAGTCCTTAAAGATGTCAGCAATTTTGGTGGGGTCCGAGTGCGGGGTCCCTAGTTTATCAAACATGCTCTTGATAGCTGTTTGTTGTAGCTTGAATTTCAGGTAAGAAGCAAGGTTCTTACCTGCCTTATTAGTATGACAAATCCTTAAGTTTTTGTGGTGCTGAAGCCAAACACCTGCCCTTTCACTGACTATTTTGTTATATTCCTATTTTCTGTTCATCAAGTCATTAAGGACCTAGGGGTCTTTAGAAGCTATATGCCGTTTTTCTAGCACTGATATCTCCTCTTCTAAACGCTGCAGGGTGGCATTAGCGTCCTTAGTCATGGCTGCACAAATTTTAATTAATACCCCTCTGACTGTCGTTTTAAGGGCCTCCCATCTTGTAAGATCTGTAGTTTTCCCCTTTTTGTTGTGAATAAGATGTTGTTATGGCTGTTTCTATAGCCACCCTATTTGCCTCTTTTTTCAAGACCGCGCTGTTAAATCTCCATAGAGTCGACCTTTTAACAACATTGTTCATTGCCAGAGTCATCGTGATGCATGAGTGATCAGAAATTACATGCGTTTCAATGGAGGTGTCCTCAATGTCGGCAGTGGAGTGACCAGAAGTGAGTAGGTAATCTATGCGTGAGTATGAGTCGTGAGGTGGAGAGTAAAAGGTACAGTCTCTACCTGTTGGATTCATCAGTCTCCATGAGTCAATTAAATTAAAGCGGGAGCAGAGATTGATGAGTGCTTTGTGTGAGTTGTTCAGCCGGATGGAACAGCGGGAGTCCCTATCTAAGGTGGGATCCATATGGAGATTGAGGTCACCACCAAAGATATGTGTTGCAGTATCTGGTATTGTGTCGATATGGGCACAGAGTTCCTTCCAAAAACCTGGATCATCCTTATTGGGGGCATAGATGTTAGTTATATAAAACTCTTTATTGTCCTTCGACAATTTTGTAGAGACCCATCTACCTTTTGTGTCGGCAGTACTGTGTAGAACATCAATATTGGCTCTCTTCGCAATTAAAGTGAGAACCCCCTTCTTTTTCCCCAAGGCATCAGATCCAATTGCCTCACTGTACCATTTATTTTTCATAGAGTTAAATTGTGGCGAGTCGATTTTAGTTTCCTGTAATAATTCAATGTCACCCTTCTGTTTGTGTAGATAGTCTAAAATTTTCCGTTTTTTGATTGGGTGATTGATACCCTTTACAGTGAGTGACACTATTTTGATGGATTGTCTATTTAAGGCCATGAGGAGGGAGGAGGTATGATGTGTAATACGCCACGCTATTCATAATGCAAATTGTGTGAAGCATTCTGCACCTCTCAAAGGTGAAGCTAAAGGACCATAAAATGGACAAGCAGTGGAAATTAAACACATGTTGAACACTGTCATTGACAGTGAAGTATAGAGTAATGCTGCATGAATACAAAGGCAAACGGAGAGGTAAAAGCAAGAACAAAGGTAAAATAAAAAAATAGCAATAGAACCAAGAGCCCCCTCAACCCACCCACAACCCCGACCCACGCTACCCACCCCGAAAGTACACTAAGGACATGGCAACCAGGGAGAAGCAGCCACACCAGTTTCCCTCTCCCGTGGCAATTGTGTAATAACCCTGCTTACTTTTTGCAGGAAGTAGAGCGTGGAACGTTAACAGGCAAAAGGAACAACAGGAACATGTCTTAGGTACATACCTCCAAGTTAATGAGCGAAACTAGAAAATCAGCCATATTAGCCTAAAAAAAACACCATAAGGCAGTCGGTTCATCAAACCCAACCCCCCCAACACTACAAACTTAATATGAGATAATATATGCTGGCTGACTAGGTTGAAAGAAACTGACATTTCTGAAACTAGATTTGCAACATATCAAAATGTGAGCAAACTACACCCAATACAAACAAGATATGCTAAAAGCATGACATGCTGCATTGCGGATCGCTTTGACGAACAATGTACAGCCACGTTACAAACCCCCATAAAATCTAATCTTCCACCTTGTTGAGTAGACACACTAAACTCAAGTGGATAACATGGCAGGCATCCAAGTCTCTCGCTTGCATGCAGTGTAGGGTGGCATCGCAGAAGCATAGACATTTAATAAGAAAAAAGAGCGTCCTACTACACCGCCAACCATTTCCTGTAACATGAGACAATGAAGGTGAGCAGACGCAGTGAGCTATGAACAAGACATGAACAAGACAGCGATCACCAATCCGTCGTGGAAAAAGACATAGGAACAGACTATCACAGTGTGTTGAAAAACAGTCAAACAGGAATGTCCGTATGATTGCAGGCGGGTCATTCTAGGCGGGTCATTCTAGGCGCAACATGGGCCACACGAACTAGGTGCCATCACCAGGAGCATTCGACAAAGCAGCGTTCATTGATGATTCATCTGGACCGTCCAGAAATTTCTTCAGATGTGATGGGTCAGTGAATATTTGTGGCACCCCTTGGATTAGTACTCGGAAACGTGCAGGACCTACAAAGCCATATTGGTAGTCGAGCGTGCGAAGCCGTGGACAGAGGGCCAGAAAGTTTTTTCTCAAGTTGACAGTCTCTTTGCAATAATCCTGAGAGATGTATACTTTGTTGGTCTTCCATAAGATGTGATTATGCTTGCGCATGAACGACAAAATTTGATCGACATGCTGGTACCTGAGTGGTTTACAGACAATCGGTCTAGGGCCCCTTTGTCCAGGCGTGATACGGGCCGGAAGTGTTGAGGTTGGTGGCCTGCGGACACCAGGATTCCAGAAAAGGTATGCACGAACCGTCTTTATCCTCTGCCCCTTCCGGAATACCAAAAATGCGCAGGTTCCCTCTGCGATTTCTATCTTCCAATTCAAAGAGGCGCCGTGACATGGAGGTTGTAGATAGTGAGAGGGACTTGTTCACCTTCACCTCTGAATCTTCAAGTTGGCTGATCCTGCATTCGGTTTCTGAGAGCCTGACATTTGTATCCTTAATGTCTTGCCGTACCGCAGCAATCTCTTCTCTAGTGGACTTCGTGATCTCGTGAAGTTCAGCAAGTTTGAGTAGTATCGTGTCGAGCGTCGCATTATTATCACGCGTGCCTTTGGTCGGTGAAACTGGATTCGGAGGGTCAGCCTTCAGCCGTTTAAGATTCTTGGCCTCCTTTTCTCCCATGGCTAGAAGTTGAGATCAGCACTGGCTATCTGTATGCAATCGTTAGGCAGAGCAACGGAAGCACAGTGGTAGGCCTTGGGTTGGCGATTAGTTGGCTGGTTGGTTGGTTGGACTCCGTTATCTAGAAATCTTCAAAGGCTGCATAGGCTGTGGATTGTCCGAAAATATAAATGATTAGATGGTTAAAAGGAGAAGCAAGGACGACATTGAGGAACACAGCGGGAGCTTGACTTTTGCCCATCCATACAAAAGCTCGAATAAAAAACTGCCTCAAATCCAGCAGCAATCGATTTTTAATGAGAACGTCTCAAACATTGGCCATTTTAGAGTCAGGCAAGGTCGAGAATGGAGTGGGGCCTTCTTCTTTACAATGTGGAAGCCAGGTAGCAGAGCACAACATGGGCACAAAGTAAGTAAGGCAGCACTAAGGGTGGCACCAACCAGAGGCATACATGATCTTGTTCAGGAGTAAAGAGATGTAAGGTCTGAAGAGATTCACATGCTCTGGGCCCATAACATGGCAGGCATCATCGAGGCAGATTGGGGCAGAAGCACCTATAAAGTAGCACCCAGGTGTCTGGGGAGGTGGGGATTCGGCTGCCCTATTATTGCGCAAGCTTGCTAATCCTCCAGGGGGAACAAAGGTACTCGCCTCGTGGGGGACGGGCCGGTGAAGGATCGGGCGGCCACCATTTTGCCTGCTGCTCCGTACTGTACCTTAAAGAAGAGGCCGGTCAGGCCAGGGTTGTGGCACACTCCGGGACTGCAATCATCAGCAGTCTCGGCGGTTCCAGTTAAGCGGGCCGGTGTGAGGAGCATCGGGAGCCGGGCAGCTCCTCGCAAGGTGAGAGCAAATGATTGGTGCATCAACAGGCCGGGCAGACAACCGCGAAGGCTCCCATGTGGCCGCGGCAGCTGATCTCCAGATCGGCGGTTAGACACACTCCCTAAAGTCCAGATTAGCACCGTTAGCCTCCTTACGAGTTCCGCCGCTTCACTTCACCATCAGGAAAATTCAGTAACGGCAGGAAAGCACAGAAATTATACGTAGATTCTGTGCCACGGGAGGAGAAAAGGGCTCAGGCCGCCATCTTCTCCGGCGTCCAAACCACACCCCCGCCACTTAAATCACATTCAAAGAAGACATTAAAGAAAGTACAAAAATGTTCCTCGAACATTGCATTATAGTCTATATAACTTTATCCTTAAATTACAGGAATCTTGGGGCATATTATCAAGGGGGTTTATTTCCGCTTTTTTGGCTTTAAAAGCCAAGAAAGCGGAGATAAAATTATCTCCCTATTACCTAGCTGCCGCTAACACCAGTTAGCGACAGCTAGTAGGAGATAGCGACCATCTTGGGCCCCACTTTGCATGTCAGTGATATTTATCACTAATGAGATGCAAAGTGGGCGTGCCAAGATGTTAGAGACTGAAAACAGTCGCTAACATCGCTATCTCCTATTACCAACTTTTGGAGATATTCGCGCTAAGCGGGAATATCTCCAAAAGCTAACACCTGCCCTGAGCAGTTCTTAGCCATGTTATCCAATGGGAGGTGGATAACATGGCTAAGAGCATTAGCTCGCTAATGCATGAATATCGCTGACTTTTCAGCGATATTCATGCTTTGCGGCGATTTTTACCGCATTTGCGTTAAACCTTGGTAATACCAAGGCTTATTTGCGGTACAAATCGCCGCAGCGCTGCGGTAAATTTTTGTCTCTAACCAAGCAATAGCGATAATTATCGCTATTGCTTGGTAATATGCCCCCTTGTTTTCAATTGAGAGGGTGAGTAAGCTGTGCCTACATTATACTATTAAGTGAAGAAGGACTTTACTGCCAAAAAATAACCCACTCTGAGCACCTTGAACCATCCTCTAGTGGCTTTAGCATGCCTCGCTTTGCCGTCTTCAGGTGTAAACCATGAGGTGTCACAGCTGCATCTTGCTCAAGTCCTTGAATGGAATCTTCAACACTTTTCAGGTCAGATTCAATGGTTCTGCACATTATCTTAATCCTTATACATGCTTGTTCTCTTTGAAATAGTTATTTCTTAGAGGTTCCCTAATGGTAGCATCCTATAGCCAAAATGGCTGCAGTTTCTGCATAAGTATGGCTGTAGGGTTTCACTCTCAGACCCAGCACAACTCAATTGAATTATGATCTCAAAGACCCTGTACCAAGTAAATCACATAGTGCACATTCAGTTGCAGTGCAGTAGAACAGACTATCAGGTCTAAATAGACGTGTAGTTCATGTGAGCCAGACTAAAAAGCAAAATCCATCATCCCTTCATTCCTGAAACACCAGGAATCTACTAATGACAATTCTGTCAGCCATGTGCCAGTGTTTAAGCATTGTGTTTGACAGGTGGAGTGGGCAACAAAGGATGTGAGTGGTCAAGTTGTATATCTAATGCGCTATTATCATCTCCCCCAGTGTCCATTGGCTGTCCACCCATGCAGCCGATACTTTGATGTAGTTGTAAAGAAGTAGAGTTGCTCTGCATTGGGAGCATACAAACAACATATATAGTCTCCATCTAGACTGCCCTCAAGCAATACATATTGCCCCTCCTTATCTAGGCACACTTTGTCAGCTTCAAATCTGTACCCCAGGCTATAGCCAAATTGCCGCATCACTGACATATGCTGAAGATGTCATATAAAACAATTGTCCATGCCACCTACATCTCAATGCACTCCTTTCCTTACTAGTGAAGTGCGTTTCTTGTAGGAATGCTATATGTGTGATATATTTTTTCAGCTGTGCCTGCATAATGTAGGTCTCTCCTCCGCTGATCCCATGATGTAAGTATGGACCTACTGTGTGACGCATACTGCATTTTAGGGTGTCTACCCTGTAGGCCCTCGTGGTGACTTGAGGTGTTGAGTGAGAGTTGGTTAATATCTCTCTTTGATTGTGGATGCCTTGCTTGCTCTGTTGGGCCCACCCGAGCGCCTTTATCCATCCCCTGTGACTCCCAGTCAGACACAAAGCTGTCTTCCATGTAAAAAACGTAAGCTCTTAACTCAACAAATTTTCCTACTTCAACGTGATTCTGATTTCTTAAATGTAGGTATTCTCTAGGGGACAAGGTGAGCCACCTCTATTTGCGCCTTAGCTATTGGCTCGTACCCCACCATTACCTCAGTCTAAAGATGTATCTGTGCTCAGGGGAGTGGCCGTCCCAGTGGCCCAGTATGTCTGTGCATTAGTCTCAGAGTCAACTCACCAGGAAAGGGGAGAGGGTGGAAAAGAGGCTAAGTCATCATCATTTAACAATTTTTCACATGAGTCCTCTCCCCGCTTTACCAGTCTTAAACCTCTGAAATAATATATGTCAAGTAAATATTTATAGTTTGATTAATTAAAACCTTACAATAAGCAATAGAACAGTAAAATTTGTAAATACAACCATAGCGACGGCTTTATGTGCATGATTAAAAAAAATTACCTGCTAACTTCATGTAAGCAATTAGATTTATGCTAACTTTGTTAAAAGTGCTGTTAAAAAAACATAATAATCTCACAGAAAGATTTATAGGGGATATGTCTGAAAGCCCCAGTACTAATCTATACTCATTTCTTGAAACAGCTCTGCTTAGCCCAGAGCACAAAATAAAAAGAATTTAAGTATGGAGACATAGGAATTACTTTATGAGGTCGGTTAAAAAGTGAATCAGCATAGTGTTGAAGACAGATGTTAAAAACGCAAGAAAAACATTGCGAAAAGTGCCAGTGGTGTACTGTGCATGAATCTTATAGGATCACCATTTGACCACAAAGAATGTAGAACGCAGATCGGAATAAAATAAAATAGTCCAGTTTAATAAGACGATATGAGGCGCGCGCACAAAACATTGTTCTCATCACGAACCGGGCAATTGTTCGGATTCCGGGTATTTTTTTTTACATTTGTCAACTGTGCGAAAAGGAGCAAGTGCAGTGCTGAGCAAGTATATCAGAGGATCATTGATCCAAAGGGCCGAGGAAGCAGATCGGAATAAAATGACCCTGTTGAGAAAGGCCGTCTGCGCTGCTGCTCACAGTGCATTGTTCTCATCATGAGCCAGGCAGTTGTCTGTGTTCTGATGATTGTCTACTGCCATGAAACATGATGAACCGGCAGCTGAGCTGCGTGCTAGAGCATTGCACTCCATGCTGATAATCACCTGCCGACCGGATCTTATCAGTAAAGAATTGAATAATGGCTTTAACAGGCCAGTCCTCTCCTCTTTGGACTCTGGGCACATGTACAATAGGTGCACTACCGACTCATGATGGCATCACAGTATCTGCGGGGCTCCTCTGGCGTGTCCTGCTCCCATGGAGGGGGACACTCTTTTGAAGGCAGTAGACTAAATCTATAAAGCAAAGACCTCCTTTTGAAGGTTATTGAGAACGGTTGACATAGATACTGTTCGGTAAAGGAATTAAAGACAAACTAAATCGTAAATCATACGTTCTTATATAGTGCCTTTCACCGTAAGGTCTCAAGGCGCTTGCTTTGGGAACCCGTCCTGGCCTTTCCCAGCAAGATTACCCCTACTGGGCATCCCCAAGGTGAAGACAAGGCATCCCATTGCGGTGGGGCCGTAGTGGAGATTAAGCAAGCTATTGCCCAGAGGTTCAGAGTGTGAACCCACAATTCGAGTAGGCATCAAGGCGAGAATTATCGAGTCCGTGGACAATTTGAGCTCAATGCCATGCCACGTCGGGGATTGAACCCTGGTCCCGGGATCTGACCTCTGCATCAGGGACTGCCTCCTCTAACCAGTGAGCCACACATCTCCACAACAAACTAGGCGTGATATAGAGTGCGGAACGCTGTGTTGTCCTCCAAAAACAACACTTGTTTTCCTCTAGCAGTTAGCTGCCTGTCTAAAGAGTTAGTGGCTCATTGAGGCTTGCCAGAAGTCCTGTAGCCCCAGCTGGTTAGGTGAACCAGTAATAAGATCCAGCCATTGATTGGACCCGCACAGAGGGCTATTTGAAATGTCCTTCCAGATATAGTGCCTGGGCATGTTTTGTTTTGTGGCTTTTATTTTGTGCATTTGTTTGTCAAAGGCAAGTTATCTTAAAATGAGCAGGTTACGGAGCCCAACTCCAATCTAATCTAGCTATGAGCAGCAGGGAGGTGATTTCCTGCATACTCCAGCACTAACGGTGTTCAAAAGAGATTCTATTCCGGTTGGGAGTTCTGCAAAGCAATAAGTTAACACTGGCTCCGGTTTGCTGTGGATTATTTTCAGCAGCGGTTCTAGGGACAGATCCTGTATGTTTCCATATCATTTTTTAGCTTAGTAGTTTTTGTCTATAGGGAGGCTTTATGAGCAGTGCAAGTTGCACAGCTGTCAAACACAAAGCCCAGGTGTTTGTAAGAGTTGATAAGATCAAGTTACCCAGAATTTATATATCAAACTCTTTTTTCCTGGATCTTGGAGTGCACAGTATCAATCTTTATGTTTTGTCCAGGTTTATTTCTAGATGGTTTGCTTTATAGAATGATCCTAAGATGTCCAATAGACCTTCCAGTCCTACTGGGGTCTAACTCATCAAGAGGACATAGTGTGCATACTGTAAGATGGGCAGATATAATTTACCTATTTTTTGAGGGTCGACAATTACAAGGTTAAAAGATGTTAACAGATCCGCTAAATAAAGGTTGAAGAGAACAGGACCCAGAACACAGCCCTATTTGAGCCCATTTAATGTAAGTAATTTCCTTGAAATGTCCCTTGGTTGCCAATATTGATTGTGACCCGGGCGTTTGTGTATAAGATCTGAAACGCTTTTAAAATAAGTGGTGGAATTAAGCATTTGGTAGAGGTTAGATCATAACAGTGACCTTGAGATTTTATCAAGGCCTGATTTGAAGTTGCTGAAACTTATGTAAAAATGAAATTTTGATTTAAAGTTTTTTATATCAAATTGATAAAGTTAGCATGTTCTGCTTGGTTTCCATCACTCATCAGAACTGTGTTTGACACAAGAGTATTAAATTCAAGCTGTCACTCCACGCCTCCAGAACTTGTAGAATGGCCTTTGTGAAATATTTTGCTTCAGTATATATTAAGGCTATTAGCCTATAGTTTGAAGGATCATCTTTTTTATAAATTGGTTGTAAGATTGACAATCACCAGGAGTCTAGTGTAAGTTGGAAATAAATTCATTTGTTAAAGAGCAGTTTAAACCACCTTGTCCAGAAAGGCATATTAGATTTGTATGGAGTTGCGGGAAGAATACAGGAGCCCCCGGGCTTCCTTTGTTCTCCCTTTGATGATGTTGGTGTTGTTTTGCTTTTCATTTCCCAGGCTATAGGGGCCTGCTTTGTGTGAGTAGCTTGACATTAGGCCGGTACCGCCGAAGTGAACAGGGGTTGAGCATGATCTGTGATGGTTTTGTAGAGTGACTGCAGAACCTGGATCCAGTTGTTTTCCACTACATTTTGTTTCTCCAGTGTGTGACTATTGTTTCCTAGCTGGTTTATCAAGCTCCAAAAATGGTTGCAGTTCCCCGTTCTGCTGATCAAATAGTAGCGGGCAATACTTAGTATGGGATGTTGTCTTTGCTCCCTTCACTAAAGATTTGTAATCTTTTTGGAGGCTTTTTTTATTGGTTCAATCTTTCTTGAGCCCAAGCTATTTTGCCCCCATACATCTCAGTTCCCTGCGGAGATGTGTCTTTCTTTTTTGAAGATCTTTATTAAAACAGTAATTGAGAATAACCTGCTTTGCAGACCTCTGTAGACTTGCTGACTCTGTCCCCATTTTGCATACACTTTGTTTTTGATACATATATTTATCTCGGATATATGAGTGGTCTGGGTAAGGGGATCATTCAATAGATATTTTTCAGCCAAACTTGTAATCACAAATGAGATTCTTTAATGTGGAAAAATCAGTCAGTTTTGCTGTAATATCATCCACATATCTCCCATTAAACACCCTGAGGCCCAATGACTGTAGGGTAGTCAGCAGCCTCTCGCCTTGCTGGTTGGGTTTTGAAAAAGATGGACTGTCATGGGGAATACAACAAAGTATGCCTTGGCAGTTGTCATCTTTTGTCTCCATAAGATTAAGGTTAAAGTCCCCTGTTTTCAGAACACTATCTTCTGGAAAATCAAGTAATAAAATTGTTAATATGAGTTTTTCTTCAACTTTTATCCAGGATTAATGTATACATTGATTACTAACAAACATGACACCTGAGGTCTTAGACCGGGCTTTTGTTTGAATTACTTGTAGGTTCTCGGACTGGGTAGCCATGCTAGTTGTTTTCAAATTTAAATTGAGTTTTACAGATGAGGCTAGGCCTCCTATCGGCCTGCCAGAGCTGGGGTTCTCATGGCCTAATTTGTGATAGATTTCGAATCTGGCAATTTGGGTTTTTCGAGAGCTCCATGTCCACTTATATAGTGGGCGGAGTCAGGAGGCGTTTGTGGGCTTGTTCCTCTTCTTTTCAGGGCTGTACTGTTTTTGTGGGCTAATTGGTGTGGTGGCACCCTAGATTTGTTGTGCATGTGTGGCAGCCATCGTAAGCTTATATACAGATCAAAGGGAGAGAGAGGACTAGATAGGCTAGTCCGGATCCCCTGGGTTATATATATAAATCAATAGGGACTAGCTAATTTTAGGGAGAGTATGGAAGACTCAAGTACGTGAGACAATAGTGGTAAGGAGAAACACTGTTTTCCTTAAAAAGCCCTTACCCACCGATCTAGTCGGTGGCATGCTTCATCATCGGGCCCACCACAGTGGCACCGAATGTGCCCCGGGTGTGCTGCAACGCCAGGCGACTGCGGAGCTGGTATATTGCTGAGTGTGCAGTGAAGGAGTGAGATTAGTGAAGTTTAAAATGCTATACAGAAGGTCCCAGCACCCGAGGGTTAACAAGTTTTAATAAACTGGGTCTCTGTTAGCAGGTTAAAAAGGCAAGAGGACGGAATTAGGAGTATTATAATGACCTCCAACGTCCAGTGTGGTCTACATGTTTCAGCCAGTGCCTTTATATTCTAAGCTGGCTTTCCTCAGGACCGATAGGATTAGTGAAAATGGTGCGAAATAAATTATAATAAACTATATTAAGTGTTTATGTTGTTTTCTTTATTATGTGTTGCGCACGCTAAGGCACTGTAACTGTTAGAGGGGGATTCCCTCAAGCTTTGCTACATAAAACACAAAAGACAGAGACAGGACGTACAGGGGAGAGTCATGTTAGAGTGGTATATCTTTTCAAGCCACTGATAGCCGACTTATAAGGTGGTGTGCGACCTATATACGGCTAGTGTGGGCTCATGACTTCTGCATGAACCTTGTGAGGGTTTAATGAAACCGTTAGTGAGGGGTGGTGGGCTAAAAAACGAAATCACAAGGTGAGGTGTAGGTAAGAATAGATACTGGGTCCTCACTCTGTGTTTTCTGGTACAAAGCCTCATGGGTCGCCTGGCAGAGAAAGAGACCCTGTGGGAATAAAAGGTTGTACAAGGCTATCTAACCTGTAGGGAAAGAGAATTGGTGCTTACCCCATTGTAGGTATAGTGGTCTTGTTTACTCACGAGTAGTTCGGTCTGGTTCCTCCTTGGACTATTCGTCCTTCCGCGGCGCCCGGTTTGAAATGAATGGGCCGCCTACATTCTCATTTATACTAGTTGCTAAATGCGGTTCACCTGAGTAGAGGTAAAAAGGTAGACAGAGAGGGAGGGGTACGCACAGCGCGCCATGTCATGGTAGGTAGTTATTGCGCCTGTGCGGGGGATCAGTGCGCGTTGAGGCGCATGCGCAGTGAGTCGCGCTTGCGCAGTTGATCGCGCTAGAGTTTTTTTGACCGGTCCCTGTGCGCATGCGCTAAGTATTTAGACGCATGCGTGTCTCTGATATTATCCCGGTTGAGGTTACGCATAAGTGGCAAATGTCAAGTGGGGAATAATGCATATTGAAAGCATTATGGGTAACCACATGGGTAATGCCCACGGTATTCTGGTGGTGATAATAGGCCATTGTGTGGGTAAATTATCAGGGTTCAGGGTTTGACGGTGTCAGCGTGTGGGGGGTTATAATTTTCGCACACACATGTGGGAGTTTATTTAATCATAGGTGCACAGTGTGCACGGAGGATGAGAAAGAAAAGGACAGTAAAGGGGACGCTCATGTAGGGGTCTTGTGGCACAGTATACATTCCACTATGTGGGGTCACATGGTGGGGACAGATCCATTTTTACACAGCTAAGGTGTTCCATGGTATGGCATCGTTGAGGCCATTGGTATGTGTGGATAATCTATATATCCAGCGTTGTTCCTTTTGTAAGAGGAGTTTTTCGTTTATTGAGTTGTCAAACTTTTCAATGACAGTCCATGAAAAGTCATTGGGTGTGTGGTTGTGGGTCAGGAAGTGGTCTGTCAACCTACTTATATTTTTCCCACATCTTATTGTGCTCCTGTGTTCAGTCATCCTTGTGCGTACTTTTCGGGTCGTCATGCCAATGTATCGCAAGCCACATCTGCAGGTTATCAAATATACTAGGTGGGTGGAGTTGCAGTTGGTGAACTCCTTTTGTGTCCAGGTTTTGCCCGGTTCCAGGTTCAATGTCTTGGAAGGCGATGTTAAGTGGCATACACTGCAGTTGTTGCAGGGTTGGTGGCCGGTGACTTTGGGTAGGCCCCAAGCATTGACGATGGTGTTGTCTTTGTTCCGGGTGTCAATTCGCGGTCTGGTGTTCACTAATTGGTCACGTAGGTTGGTGGCCCTTTTATATGCAAAGCGGGGTTTTTCCCATTTCCTGGTATCGGAGTTTACAATTTTCCAGTTGCGTTGTATGATGTTGGCTACTTGGTTAGATGCTGTATTATAAGTTGTCATACAGGTGAGGACTGGTTCTTCCTGTGGTTTCTCAAAGGTTTCGAGGAGTGCTTCCCTGTTTTGGTTCCTAGCTCTTTTGCAGGTTTTGTTTATTATCCTTGATGGGTATCCGCGATCCCTAAGCTTATGTACCAGGTCATTGGATTGCAGTTTATAGTCCTTGATGTTGCTGCAGTTACGTCTGATGCGTAAAAATTGCCCGTAGGGCAAGTTTTCCCTCAGGTGCCTGGGGTGGAAGCTGTCAAATCTTAGTAGGGAGTTTCTCGCTGTAGGTTTATAGAAAGTGGTGGTAGTGAGTTTCCCATTTTCCGGCCTGATGTTTAGGTCAAGGAAAGGTAGTTCAGTGGAACTACTGGTGCATGTGAAGCGTAGGTAGGAGTCTAGTTGGTTAATCCAGAGCATGAAGTTATCCAGAAGATCTTGGTTGCCTGTCCATATCAAGAGGATATCGTCAATGTATCGACGCCACAGTCTTATGTTGGTAGAGAAAGGGTTGGTGGGTTGTTGTATATGCGAGTTTTCGAAGTGGGCCACATACAATCCTGCCACGCTCGGGGCAAAAACGCTGCCCATGGACGTGCCATTCGTCTGTAGGTAATAGGTTCCCTCATATTCGAAGTACTTCTCTTTGAGAGCCAAGGTGGCGCAGTCCAAGATGAAGCTGCGGGGGGTATTGTATTCCCAGGGATTTGTCATCAGTACATCATGTAGTACTTTCAATGTTGCGTCCTGTGGTAGACTGGTATACAGGCTCTCGATGTCAAGTCCAACCAGTAATTCAGTGGTGGGATCAAAGTGAAGTTCTTGGATTACACTTAGGAGGTGTTTCGTATCCTTGATGTAAGAGGGGGTTTTTTGAACCAGGGGATTGAGGAAGAAATCGCAATACCGGGAGAGCGGTTCAAGGAGTGACTTGATGCCAGACACGATGGGTCTGCCTGGTGGTGGGGTGGTGCCTTTGTGTATTTTGGGAACTGTGTAAAAGTACGGGGTTTTTATTTCTCTAGGGCACAGGAAGTCCGCCTCTTGTTTAGAGATTTTTTCATTTTCCTTGGCATTTGTGACCAGTTGGTTAATGGTGGCTCGTAGTTGTACAGTTGGATCTTTATTCAGTCGCTTGTAATTCCTGTTGTCATTGAGGAGTCTTCTGCACTCCTGATCATAGTCCGTCTTGTTCATCAGGACAATTCCACCACCTTTATCCGCTGGTTTGATGATGAGGGTAGGGTCATTCTGTAGGCGTTGAATGGTGCTTCTGTCTTTGCTAGACAGATTGTTGAAAGTCTCCTTGTGTTGGAGTTGTTCTATTTCTGTGTAGACTGCCTGTTCAAATGTCAGGATTTCGACGGGGATACTTCCTGGTGGGGGAGTAAAGGTGGATTTTACTCTCAGGCCAGTTTCATTAGGTGTTTTCTCTCCATCAGTGATGGTATTGTCTTTTTTCTCAAAGAAAGCCTTTAGTTTGAGTTTTCTAAAGAACTCTGCGAGTTCCACGTGTAATTTGAACATGTCCAGTCTGGTGGTGGGGACGAACGAGAAGCCTTTGTTAAGTACTTGCATTTCCTCCGTAGTGAGTTGGGTGTCTCATAGGTTGAACACAAATGGGCATGGGGGTATTATTTGCTTGTGCCCGGTTGTTCCCTGGTCTTGTTTCTCGTGTTGGCGCTCACTGGTTCCTCTTCTGGTGTCCACTGGACATGTCCTTGGTTCCGTCTCTTGTTCCGGCCTCTTCTGCCCTGGGATAAAAAAGGGTATCGCTGGTTGTGGTTTCCTTGAAAAAACGGCATGTTCCCTTGGGGGTACATCTGGGGGTATCCGAAGTAAGGGGGTGGTAGGTGGCCGAAGAGGGGGGGCGGTGGACCAAAGTTGTGGTTTTGGGGACCTTGCCAGGGTTGTTGCCACTGTTGTCCTCGTCTGCCTCTGCCTCTGCTTCTCGATGTGTTGGATCCTGAGCTAGAGTTGCTTGAGGCACTTGCAATGGAGCTGTTATCCGAATTCTCAGATGATTTATTCGGAGGAGTGTAATCATCCTCTGAGTATGGGTAGGTTTTGGAGTAGCTAAACCTCTTTAGATCTTTTTCAAATTTTTTGATTTTTGTCTGGGTTAGGTAGTCTTTGTATTCCCCTATCTCGCGGTTTTGGTCTTCAAGTTTTTTCTTGTAGCCTGTGATGGTGGTTTTGAAATGTGACTCCGTCGCTTGAATCTCTATCATGATGGCATCTGATAGGCGTTTCGCAGTTTTGATAATGAGGACTAGCCAGTCCCTGGTGCAGTGCCAGGCGATCTGGGCCCAGTCTTTGCGAAATGCTGCGTCGTCTAGGAAAATCCTAGGGGCATTCGCGACCAAAAGGCCAGTGGGGGCTGTGTTTGTACGTAGATATTGTGCCAGTATAACCCCATGTAGAACTGTCCGAATCCTGTTCCTCTTCTTCTCCGTGAGAGAATCCCAGTCAGTTGTCTGGGCCACTGTGGGAATGCAATACCCCCCGCAGCTTCATCTTGGACTGCGCCACCTTGGCTCTCAAAGAGAATTACTTCGAATATGAGGGAACCTATTACCTACAGACGAATGGCACGTCCATGGGCAACGTTTTTGCCCCGAGCGTGGCAGGATTGTATGTGGCCCACTTCGAAAACTCGCATATACAACAACCCACCAACCCTTTCTCTACCAACATAAGACTGTGGCGTCGATACATTGACGATATCCTCTTGATATGGACAGGCAACCAAGATCTTCTGGATAACTTCATGCTCTGGATTAACCAACTAGACTCCTACCTACGCTTCACATGCACCAGTAGTTCCACTGAACTACCTTTCCTTGACCTAAACATCAGGCCGGAAAATGGGAAACTCACTACCACCACTTTCTATAAACCTACAGCGAGAAACTCCCTACTAAGATTAGACAGCTTCCACCCCAGGCACCTGAGGGAAAACTTGCCCTACGGGCAATTTTTATGCATCAGACGTAACTGCAGCAACATCAAGGACTATAAACTGCAATCCAATGACCTGGTACATAAGCTTAGGGATCGCGGATACCCATCAAGGATAATAAACAAAACCTGCAAAAGAGCTAGGAACCAAAACAGGGAAGCACTCCTCGAAACCTTTGAGAAACCACAGGAAGAACCAGTCCTCACCTGTGTGACAACTTATAATACAGCATCTAACCAAGTAGCCAACATCATACAACGCAACTGGAAAATTGTAAACTCCGGTACCAGGAAATGGGAAAAACCCCGCTTTGCATATAAAAGGGCCACCAACCTACGTGACCAATTAGTGAACACCAGACCGCGAATTGACACCCGGAACAAAGACAACACCATCGTCAATGCTTGGGGCCTACCCAAAGTCACCGGCCACCAACCCTGCAACAACTGCAGTGTATGCCATTTAACATCGCCTTCCAAGACATTGAACCTGGAACCGGGCAAAACCTGGACACAAAAGGAGTTCACCAACTGCAACTCCACCCACCTAGTATATTTGATAACCTGCAGATGTGGCTTGCGATACATTGGCATGACGACCCGAAAAGTACGCACAAGGATGACTGAACACAGGAGCACAATAAGATGTGAGAAAAATATAAGTAGGTTGACAGACCACTTCCTGACCCACAACCACACACCCAATGACTTTTCATGGACTGTCATTGAAAAGTTTGACAAATCAATAAACGAAAAACTCCTCTTACAAAAGGAACAACGCTGGATATATAGATTATCCACACATACCAATGGCCTCAACGATGCCATACCATGGAACACCTTAGCTGTGTAAAAATGGATCTGTCCCCACCATGTGACCCCACATAGTGGAATGTATACTGTGTCACAAGACCCCTACATGAGCGTCCCCTTTACTGTCCTTTTCTTTCTCATCCTCCGTGCACACTGTGCACCTATGATTAAATAAACTCCCACATGTGTGTGCAAAAATTATAACCCCCCACACGCTGACACCGTCAAACCCTGAACCCTGATAATTTACCCGCACAATGGCCTATCATCACCACCAGAATACCGTGGGCATTACCCATGTGGTTACCCATAATGCTTTCTATACGCATTATTCCCCACTTGACATTTGCCACTTATGCGTAACCTCAACCGGGATAATATCAGAGACACGCATGCGTCTAAATACTTAGCGCATGCGCACAGGGGCCGGTCAAAAAAACTCCAGCGCGATCAACTGCGCAAGCGCGACTCACTGCGCATGCGCCTCAACGCGCACTGATCCCCCGCACAGGCGCAATAACTACCTACCATGACATGGCGCGCTGTGCGCACCCCTCCCTCTCTGTCTACCTTTTTACCTCTACTCAGGTGAACCGCATTTAGCAACTAGTATAAGTGAGAATCTAGGCGGCCCATTCATTTCAAACCGGGCGCCGCGGAAGGACGAATAGTCCAAGGAGGAACCAGACCGAACTACTCGTGAGTAAACAAGACCACTATACCTACAATGGGGTAAGCACCAATTCTCTTTCCCTACAGGTTAGATAGCCTTGTACAACCTTTTATTCCCACAGGGTCTCTTTCTCTGCCAGGCGACCCATGAGGCTTTGTACCAGAAAACACAGAGTGAGGACCCAGTATCTATTCTTACCTACACCTCACCTTGTGATTTCGTTTTTTAGCCCACCACCCCTCACTAACGGTTTCATTAAACCCTCACAAGGTTCATGCAGAAGTCATGAGCCCACACTAGCCGTATATAGGTCGCACACCACCTTATAAGTCGGCTATCAGTGGCTTGAAAAGATATACCACTCTAACATGACTCTCCCCTGTACGTCCTGTCTCTGTCTTTTGTGTTTTATGTAGCAAAGCTTGAGGGAATCCCCCTCTAACAGTTACAGTGCCTTAGCGTGCGCAACACATAATAAAGAAAACAACATAAACACTTAATATAGTTTATTATAATTTATTTCGCACCATTTTCACTAATCCTATCGGTCCTGAGGAAAGCCAGCTTAGAATATAAAGGCACTGGCTGAAACATGTAGACCACACTGGACGTTGGAGGTCATTATAATACTCCTAATTCCGTCCTCTTGCCTTTTTAACCTGCTAACAGAGACCCAGTTTATTAAAACTTGTTAACCCTCGGGTGCTGGGACCTTCTGTATAGCATTTTAAACTTCACTAATCTCACTCCTTCACTGCACACTCAGCAATATACCAGCTCCGCAGTCACCTGGCGTTGCAGCACACCCGGGGCACATTCAGTGCCACTGTGGTGGGCCCGATGATGAAGCATGCCACCGACTAGGTCGGTGGGTGAGGGCTTTTTAAGGAAAACAGTGTTTCTCCTTACCACTATTGTCTGACGTACTTGAGTCTTCTATACTCTCCCTAAAATTAGCTAGTCCCTATTGATTTATATAGCCATCGTAAGTTGCCTGTCCTTGGTCCCGTTGGCGATCAGGCATTACAAAACAATCCCCACTGGTTGTAAACACTGAAGGTTTTGTTCTGCTTGACGTAGGTCATTGGCAAATGATTAATTCCCTTGAAGATAGAATGCATAATGTTCGATGATGCAGCCTGTGACTAATGTATTTTGCGGTGACCTTCATTTAAAATTCATTTGAGGTGATAGGCACACCTTTTTTAGAGTTCAACATGCTCTGATCTTGAATACAGGGTACACTTGGTAAAATACAGTATTGCCTGTTACTGTGTACTTGCCGGTGACAGGCATTCAGTAACTTTCAGCCTGTTATGACCCCTGTGCAGTTGGTCGTGGCTGCACTTAACAGTGACAGGCACACCTATAACTCAGAATCAGCACACTTTGCCAGTGCCTATAAAAGTGCAACCTTGTAGTGACGACTGACAAACCTTCATCGTACATCGTTTAGTGGCGAGTAGTTGGAGAGCTTCTTGCCGGAACGCAGTGCTGTGACAAGCACAGCTTTGGCATATAAATTCTGAGGGAAAGTATTTCTATTGAAACGCTATGCAGGCCATTAACCTCCCTCCACCATTTTTACAATCTCCAGGGGAGCCCAGCATTCCTTGGAAAGAGAGACTTCAAACTTTCAATGCATTTCTGGGAGCACTAGATAGGTTTAAGTTCAAGTCTGATAGGAGAAGGTGGTTGCCAGATCACTGATTGTGTCTGGAAGGTCAAGAGATATTTGTTGCCCATATACACACTGGTGGATGATGAAGACCTAGATGACTTTGAGGAGGTTGTTAGATTATAAAGCACTTATATAGGCTGCCAAATTTGGTTGTAAGGAGACTCAACATTTTTTCCAGAGAAGAAACCGCCACTGAATCCATAGTTATGTATGTAGCTTCATTATGTGTTCTGGCAGCGTGTGAATTCAGGAATTTTACAGATCAACTAATCAGAGATCAGCTAGTTACTAGGTGTCATAATAAGAATATTCAAGATAGATTACTTACATGTAAAAGCCCACCTTTAGATGAAGCTGTAGAGATAGCACATGGGTATTTAAGATTTGAAGGATTCAGCTCAAGAGCTTAATAAGACTGATGACAGTTTTGTTCGTTAAAAGCAATAAGTCTTATATGAACAGGGCGTTGAATAGAACTAAACCACTTGAAAAAAGAAACCTTTAAGTTCTGGCAGTATACGTCATTGGTGTGGATCCAAATTGCATATAGCTTCATACAAGCAATGCCCACTCTCACCAAGGAGTGTAACAAGTGTGGGGTCACAGGTCATTTTGGCGGGATGTGCCGATTGAGTGCAAAGAAAGGGAAAGTGAATTTGGTAAATAAAGACGACCACAGCTTGTTTAATAGTATAGGGGGAAGAAGCAGCTAATGGTATGAGTACAGTGTTAGCACAAGGAACTGAAAACAATAACAATGACCTCAATAATTAAGTGTATTGTATTATAATTCATGAAAATTACATATCTGTGTCCAAGGATCTTGTAGAGATAATTTGAGTGAGAAAGTTAATGATACCTTAATTGGATTCAGGATCAAAAATCAACATAAATTCCAAAGATACTGTTTTTAAGTAAAATACTAATGAGGGGTTGTTACCACCAGATGTGTCCCCTCAAGAGTATGATGGTACTATCATTTACTTAGTGGGTTTCTTAGAGACTTTCATTGGTTTCAAAGGTTGGGCGGACCAGAGCATGGTATACATCTCACATAGTGGGCCACATATTCCTGGGTGGCACCACCAAGCCAGTTTGGATATTGTTCTTAAATCAGGTTGTGCACATCAGGTTTTGACAGTTACTGATGGTCAATTGAATGTGCAGATTGACGACTTATACACTCTGTTCAAGAAACATGGCAACATATTTGATGAACAATTGGGAACGTTGAAGGGATTTGAACATGTTATTGTGTGTCCCCGTGAAACATAAATTGAGGGGTGTGTCGTTGAGCAAGAGAGAGTTTGAAAAATGATTTGGACAATCAATGCAAAGATGGTGTGATTGGACCGATGGGCTCTTCTCTTTGGCTTTCACCTATGGTGGTGACTCAGAAAAAGAACAATGACATCAGAATGTGCATTGATCTAAGGAGCTGAAAGCAAAGCAATTTGGGCAGATGGATATCCCTTATCGAAAATAGGAAATTATGTGTACATTGGCTCAAGCTAATGTGTTTTCGAAACTTGAGCGTATCATCAGGTTGTCTTGTCAAAACAATCAAGACATCTTACTATTTTTCTCAAACCTACTGGCATGTATCAATTCTTTTGGATGGCAGTCTTTCTGTTGAACTTTTACCATATAGCACGGTGTAATCAGAACTTTCACTGGAGTATGGCTTGCTTTTTTGAACAAATAAACTAATTCCTCCAAGTGTTGTCATGGAGAAACTGATAGACTTAAGTCATGAGGGCAATCTAGGTATGACAATGAGTAAAGGAGATTGAAGGGAAACATTTTGCAGTATTTAGGGGCAGGAGTACTCAGGATTTCCTGATGCCAGCTTGGTTGAAGAATCTACCCAAAAATCAAATCTAGAAGTGTCAACGCACATGATATTGAGCTGGTTGGGAGTAGAAATAAGGATAGTCAAACAAGAAGTAAAGAAAAGCATGACATCATTAAAGGAACTAAAAATATGGTGTTGAAGAAGGGTGGTTATGTGCACGTAAAATTACCTGATGCCAAATGTGTCAAGGGTAAATTCAGGTTTGGTCCTGCTTGTTGTGTGGATGAAGGAAACAAAGAAGGTTGTGTTGTAAAATTGCAAAAAGGACAATGGCAGAATTGCACAAGATTAGTATAGGTGAAGGGCATCGTACAGATGTGCAATGAATCTTTGGGGTACAATAATGAATGGTACTTCTTCATCTACATTGCAGAAGCATGTCTGCAAAGATCCTGAAAGATTCAAAGACTTTGTGATGACTTAAAATATAGCATTTTAGAATTCTATTGTACTGTTCTATACTGGTTATAAGTCTTTCTCAGATATTTATAGCAATTTAATATTGTTTTGTAGTTTTTGATATATCGCTTAGCTTTACTTTTGGATTGTGCATCTGTTTTTTTATTCGCTTTTTTGTGTGTATGGGGAAAGAGTGAGGTGTGTTTTATTCAATATATAGAATGTACTAATGTTAGCGGAGTTGGCTTGTGAGCTATCCAGTGTGTGACAGCTCTGCTCTGCATCACCCCTCAGACATTCATTTGGAATGTTCAGAGTTGAGGTGACATTTGGAGGTGCCTGTGAGCAGGAGGTGTTGGCGAGTGGCTGCCCGCAAGAAGTTTGGATTTATCTTGAATAAAGCATCCTTCTTGACATGTGTGGAAGTTTCTGACTACCAGTAAAATATATGTGTAGACCAGCTAAGCATAGCAAAAGAGATTTGTGTCCAAGCTTACAATTTAATAAAGGCCAAAGGACATTCTCGGTGCAAAGGATAATATTAGCTGCACCAGCTAAAATGTTACAAATGTTCACTGATACCGAATATCCAGTGTTCATGTTAAAAACTAAAACGGTGGTTTTGTATATATAGCCCAAAGCTGCTAGTACATGTGAGTTTGAACTTACTTTGAATCAGAGGTCATTGGCTACACCCTCCATCAGGGAAATCTTACTTCACCAGACATGTCTCTTTGCGGGTGTGATAAGATTTTATTAGGCCAGCATCGGGTTTATCTCTATTATTAACCTACCCATGGTTTACAGTGTTTCCCCGCTTTCCTTTGTCTAGAAGTATTCACCACAAACTGGCAATATTCCCTTGTTTAGGGCTGGAAATTGATGTACAGATGTCTCATTAGTTAATATTAAAATCGTTTCTTTGTAATTTTGAAAGTGGATTAATGTTTATGATCCTTTTTCTTTCAGAACACCGATTAAGGGATACTAAAGTCCTATATTTAATGTGAAAATTCATGCCCAGAAAAATGTTCATACCATCAGCAGTAACCTTACTAATCATGAGAACTAAGGAAAGGCCAAAAGAAATGTTTTCTTGTTGCAACTTTGTGTTTGAGTGGTCATGTCTCCATAGGGTGATTTATGTAGGACCCTTAAGGAGGGCACGGAGTAATAACCTTTACATCCTTATCTTGTTCAGCCCAGAGTTGCAAATCAGGGTGAAAGGTGTTTTCCTTGAAAACAGTGGGATAAGTGCTACAATTACGGGAAACAGACACATTTTCTCAAATCCCAGACAGCTCTGTGTTGTTTGCCATTTTTTGATCCTGCAAGTCAAGAAGTACAATGAAAGTAGAAATTGATCCCAGCAGGATTAAAATGTTTGCTACAACAGAATTACTGTAATATTGCTGATGCATGCAGATGGGCTGTTTCCTGCTTATAATAATGTACCCGGCTCTCTGTGAATACATTATTCAGTAATTTGCATACATGATTTATATTTCAATTAGGACATTCTGCCCTGGCTAAAATGTGAGAAGAAAAACTATGGGCCTGATTTAGCCTTTAATGAATGGAGTAGTGTCCATTGGGATGGTGGAGAACAATGCCTCCTCCATACCGATTGTACTCCATATATCAAATTTAGGGATATCTGCCAGCTTAGTGCTCATCCTGGCGGTTCCTTTCAGTGTACTACACGTTTGGTTGATGGTTGCTGTCCATTGACCAGATTCTTACAACCTCCACACTCTTTCATACCCAGAGTGTGAGGCCCAATATTTTTTTACCCTGTCCGTCACTGCCAGGTTTTTCATGGCAGGAGCGAACAGGATGAATTAGGAAACAAGCATTTGCAATGCAATAGGTCTCGCATTGGGAAAGTTTGATCTATTGGTATTGTAAATGACACATTTTTTATTTATGTGTTGGTTTTGAAAATAGCGAAATAGCTTTGTCATTTACAATGCCAATCGTTATAACTTTGGCAAATGTGACAACTATAGCATTTGTAATGCAATATGTGTTGTATTTACGTGACTTACATGTATTGATATTACAAATAACAATTGCTTTTCTTTTTTTTAATAATGAATACTTAAATAAAACATATTGTAATTTATAATGGCAATAGTTTAAACTTTTGTAAATAACTTGTGAAGATTATGTTCAGTGTATTTTATTGTGACGAAAATCTAAGAAAAGAAGTGAAATATTAACATCTTTTTGTGACATTTGTAATAAAGCTTGAAGCATTGAGAGAACATATTTTAATCAGGTGTTGTTGAATGGTTGCACAGATTGATGCTGTGGTGGCGCTGAGTGATGTTGTGGTCGCATACGAGTGATGCTGTGGCGTTCAGTGATGCTGTGGCAGCGCATAGTGATGTTGTGGTGCCCCTGAGTGATGCTGTGGTGGCGCTGAGTGATGCTGTATGCTATGCTATGTTTTGTTTTGCTATCCTATGTTTTGTTATGCTATGCTATGGTTTGCTATACTATGCTTTGATTTGTTATGCTATGCTGTGTTTTGTTATGCTATGCTATGTTTTGTTATGCTATGCTATGTTTTGTTATGCTATGCTATGTTTTGCTATGCTATGCTTTGTTATGCTATGCTATGTTTTGTTATGCTATGCTATGTTTTGCTGTGTTTTTCTATGCTATGCTTTGTTATGCTATGCTATGTTTTGTTGTGTTTTATTATGCTATGCTTTGTTTCGCTATGCTATGTTTTGTTGTGCTATGTTTTGTTATGCTATGCTTTCTTATGCTATGTTTTGTTATGCTATGCTATGTTTTGTTGTGTTTGGTATGCTATGCTATGTTTTGCTATGCTATGTTATTTTTTGTTATGCTATGCTTTGCTATGCTATGTTTTGTTTTGTTATGCTATGCTATGTTTTGTTATGCTATGCTATGTTTTGTTGTGTTTTGCTCTGTTTTGCTATGCTATGTGTTGTGTTTTGTTATGCTATGCTTTGTTTTGTTATGCTATGTTTTGTTTTGCTATCCTATGTTTTTTTGCTCTCCTATGCTTTGTTTTGCTATGCTATGTTTTGTTTTGCTATCCTATCCTATGCTTTGTTTTGTTATGCTATGCTATGTTTTGTTGTGTTTTGTTATGCTATGCTATGTTTTGTTGTGTTTTGCTATGCTATGCAAAGTTTTGTTATGCTATGCTATGCTTTGTCATGCTATGTTTTGTTATAATATGCTATGTTTTGTTATGCTTTGCTGTGTTTTGTTGTGTTTTGCTATGCTATGCTATGTTTTGTTATGCTATGCTGTTTTGTTGTGTTTTATTATGCTATGCTTTGTTTTGTTATGCTATGCTTTGTTATGCTATGTTTAGGTATGCTATGCTATGTTTTTTGTTATACTATGCTATGCTATATGTTTTGTTTTGTTATACTATGCTTTGCTATGCTATGTTTTTTGTATTTTGTTATGCTATGCTATGTTTTGTTGTGTTTTGCTATGTTTTGCAATGCTATGTGTTATTGTGTTTTGTTATGCTATGCTTTGTTTTGTTATGTTATGCTATGTTTTGGTGTGCTATGCTATGTTTTGCTATATTATGCTTTGTTATGCTATGCTATGTTTTGTTAGGCTATGCTATGTTATGCTATGCTAAGCTTTGTTGTGTTTCGTTATGCTATGCTATGTTTTGTTATGCTGCGCTATGCTTTGTTATGCTGTTCTGTTTTGTTGTGTTTTGTTATGCTATGCCTTGTTGTGTTTTGTTATGCTATGTTTTGTAATGCGATGCTATGCTGTGTTTTGTTATGCTATTCAATGTTTTGTTGTGTTTTGTTATGCTATGCTATATTTTGTTATGCTATGTTGTGTTGTTTTATTATGCTATGTTTTGTTATGGTATGCTATGTTTTGTTTTGTTATGCTATGCTGTGTTTTTTGTGTTTTGTTATGCTATGCTATGTTTTGTTGTGTTTTGCTATGCTAAGCTGTGCTATATTTTGTTATGCTATGTTTTGTTATGCCATGCTATGTTTTGTTATGCTATGCTAAGTTCTGTTTTGTTATGCTACGTTTTGTTGTGTTTTGTTATGCTATGCTATGCATTAGGCTGTGCTATGTTTTGTTTTTATATGCTTTATTATGCTATGCTATGCTGTGTTTTGTTTTGTTGTGCTATGTTTTGTTATGCTATGTTTCGTTGTATTTGGTTATGCTATGCTATGTTTTGTTATTCCATGCTATGTTTTGTCTTGTTATGCTACGCTTTGCTTTATGTTGTTATGCTATGCTATGTTTTGTTGTGCTATGTTTTGTTCTGTTTTGTTATGCTATGCTATGTTTTGTTATGCTATGCTATGTTGTGTTGTGTTTTGTTATGCTATGCTATGCATTATGTTATGCTATGTTTTGTTTTGTTATGCTGTGCTTTGTTATGTTATGCTATGTTTTGTGATGCTATGCTATGTTTTGTTATGCTATGCTATGCTTTGTTTTGTTATGCTATGTTTTGTTATGCCTAGCTATGTTTTCTTATGCCGTGTTTTGTTATGCTATGCTATGTTTTGTTATGCTATGCTATGTTTTGTTTTGCTATGCTATGTGTTGCTATCCTGGTGTGTGGTTGTATGTGTCGGGGGTTGTGTGTGTGTGTATGGGTGTGTGTGTGGGGGGTTGTTTGTGTGTGGGGGTTGTGTGGGTGTGTTTATGTGTGTGTGGGATTGTGTGTGTGTGGGGTTGTGTGTGTGTGGGGTTTTGTGTGTGTGGGGTTGTGTGTGTGGGGAGTTTTGCGTGTGTGGGGTTGTGTTTGTATGTGTGTGGGGTTGTGTGTGTGCGTGGGGGGTTTGTGTGTGTGTGGGGGGGTTGTGTGGGTGTGTAAGGTTGTGTGTGGGGGGTTGTGTGTGTGGGGAGACTGACAAGGAGGTGATAACGAAAATGCTTCAACTGTAGCGCATCACACCTCCTGCATGTTTCTTGGGAAGGCTGCAGTAGAATAATTCACAATGCCGTCACAACCCCTCCCCCACAAAAGCATTGTAACATGCCATTCCCGTAGAACCATCATATTGGTAAACATCATACTTGTGGTTGTTTAATGCCGTTTTTTGCTGTGCAGCATTAGGCCCATGCACATAAAATATATATATATATCTTTTAACAATTTATTGTCAATTGCTATAGGACTGGTTTCAGAACTTGTCAGCCTAGTCGGCAAAGTGGATTTTTTGGACGAGCTGGGGTCAGGCTGGATCAGAGGCCACGAGGAAAGGAAGACTGAGGTCTTGTTTATTGCTATAAGATCAATTTCCTGGCAGTTAAAGCAGTGCGTTCGGATGCGAGTGCCAGCTGGCTTGGTTGGGATGGGGCAGGTAGGAGGGAGAAAGAGGCTACAAGACACAGAGTGAGTGAAGCACCATATATTTTAAACATTGGCCAAAGTTATAGATCATGAAGCTGCCACTTAAGCACTATCCACAAAAATAATTAATAATCGATAACTCGCTGCACTTTACAAAAGTGACAAGAAAAAAAAAGCGCCGGCAGGATGGAAGACGACGGCAGGCAGATGAGGTGACTTCCATAGTTCGGCCAGTTATGCACATGGAGGAGTTTACAAAGTGCTGCGATGACATATGTACCAGTGCGTGTGGCTGCAGTAAGCCTGCTGGCAGCCTGTGGCACATAAAAATCTTCAGCGGTGTAAGTAAACAGCTAAGACCTTTTAGAGAGGCCACATTTAGCCGTATACAATTTTCGTGACAAGAGAAAGGCACAGACATTCTCCTAATTGTCAAAACACGAGAGTTCATTACCTAAACAAAATGTTTAAAAAGAGCAAGTTGAGGAAACAAACAAATATTTAAATGTAATCCGCTAATTTTACGTGAAACTGTGAGAGCATTCATTGGTAAGGGAAGAGGAAATAGAAAGGTATTTGAATGCTCTACAGCTGTGACCAGATAAGAGCAAGGTTTACAGGCCTGTAGTGAAAGGCGTTCGGATGTGAGAGCAATCTGACGAGGTTGGAATGGGGCGGAAGGAGGGGAAAAGAGGCTACAAGAGACGATTAAAGTGGGATGTAATTAGGGGAGGAGAAATGCCTGAGGCACAGCGCACGCTTGGGGATGCCTGTGGGAGGGAGGCTGGTGGCTTTGATGTGCACACGCTTTTTAGGTCAATGCGCTTGCGCATTGAGCTTGCTTTTCACGGGCACAGAATCAAATCGCCCGATGGTTAAGCTCTGGTTAAGCCCCAATATCTCTTGCAAGCTCAATGCGCAAGTGCAATGACAGGCTCGACCTAAAAAAGACATTACACCATCCACCCTGGATAGGACAGGTTGAATAATATCCTTTCTCTAACAGCCCAACTGATCAGACAGCCAGAGGAAGTATTCCATTGATGGACCATTCAGGGTTCTGTCAACAGAATACTTAAGGTCTGGCCAGCTCTGAATGGAAATGGGCAGACCGAGGGTTTGGCAGAGAGGGTACTCAGTCACATTTGCGATGGTGTTCCCTGTCCACCAAACACTAAATTAGCTCCTCTGTCCAGACATCCAAATCTTTGTGATAAGCTTTGAAATAAGAGCACAGAATCCGAAGACCCGGGATAACATGCCTGCACTCACTCATGGCAAGTCTAAGGTTTTCTGTAAACTGCCTGAATTAAAAGGTAGAGTGACTAAAATAGAAAATTAGTCTACCATAAGTAGAATAGTGGAATATACAAAATGTCTAGACAAGTTTTGAAAAATGCATGGCATAGGGCTTGGGTAATGGATGGATTTAGGAAGACTTTTAGGGATAAATGTAGGTTTTAAAGAGATTAGGATTAGGGTTAGAATGAGCCACTGTGTGATGAATGATGTTAGATAGAGTGTACAAGTTGTGGTTAGGTAGGGGACAGGGTTAAGGTTAGTGTTAGACATGGGTTAGGATTATGTGATCTTTAGGGGTTGGTTTGAGGTTGTGGTAAGAGTTAGAGTAATGGAAAGTGTAAGGCATGGTTAAGAAGGTGTGGAGCAGGGTGGAGCCAGTGGTGGTACAGGGTTCTGCACAGTAGCCTCTTTAACAAGCACTGGTGTTGCCAATAGGTCTCGCAGTAGGAAAGTTGGAGCTATTGGTTTTGTAAATGACAAAGCACTTTTTAAAAATGAAAACAAAAATAAAAGGCATTGTTATTTGCAATTGTAATAGCTCCAACTTTCCTACTGCGAGACCTATTGGCAACGCCAGTGCTTGTTGTATTAGTTTTAGCCATGCTCCACAGCAGTCGAGCTGCTGCACAGCATGGCTACAAAACCATTGTCAAAGAGATTTATTGGTTTTAAAAATGCTGGTTTACTTTTTTGCAAACATAGGAGCGCCACTTTTCGATGGCGGTATTTTACTCGTTCCTGTAAGCTTAATGCGCTAGCTTGACAAAAAATACATAGAAAAGTGTTGCAGACCTATTGGCTTTGCAAGTGCTTGTTATTAATGTGATTACTCTGAAATCCAACAAGGTACAATGAAAACTAAAGAAGAGTTAAGAAAGGAGATGATCTAAACGTAAAAGGAGAGTTTAACAGAGATGCATTTCCCCCTGGAATAGAAATCTTAATGAACTAAACGTGAACGAGATTTGAGAAAATGAAATAAATGTTACTCCGTTGGCCACACATGCATAAGCCAGAACAAATATGAATGTGAACAGATGGCGTGGGAGACTGATGGACCGAAGAGCTCTGTTTTGCAGTAGGGCTAAAGAAAAGTCCTCGGCCCCGTACAGAGGTAGCGGGGGTGCTAAGTGGAAGGGAGCAGCAGGCGCGCGGGGGCTGCTGGGTAATGGGTGATTTTATCCGGCGCGCATACCAGCGCTGCTCAAACTTGTGTTTGTTTGGAAAGGGCACATAGCATGGAGCAGCGAAATGCCTCCTCAAACTTTCCCAGAGCCTCTTTATGGGCATCGGGAGATGCTTCTCCTGTCTGGTAACCAAGAGGCTGAGGTGAATTTGTAAACGACAGGCAGCACCCGGCCACAAATGAGGTAAACAACACGTGGGCGTGGTCTGTGCGAGAAGAAAAATATACAACAAACAGATGTACTAGTAGGAAGGACGGGAGCACGGGGTAACTGAGTGTGCGCTGGGGTGGGGTTACAAATAAACCAGCCCTTTTATTCGTGGGTGTATGCAAACAAAGATCCACTGTTTGAAATGTGGTTTTAACGGAAAAAAATTCCACTGGTCTGCCGGCATCTGAAGTATGCATTTTTCCCTCTCCCCCGAGCTCTGCTATACCGATGAGTACTGAATGGATAACTTCCCAAGGAAAAACAAGCGCAGGAGGGCGATGTGGGTAAAACCCAGACTAACAAGGCACGAGTAGTTTTGCAGAACAGTATAGAGTGCAGGCATGGTGAAAGGAGATGCGTGGAGGGAAGCCGGATGGGGGCGGGAGAGCCTGGTGGGGGGGCGGGAATGCCGGCGAGGGGAGGAGAAGTGTGGCAGGCAGATGCGCGGAGGGAAGCCAGATGGGGGCGGGCTTGGGAAACTGAAGGTATGGCCGGCCGAAATTAGGGGAGGAGAAGCCCTTTGATGTGCTGTGCGGCTGGGAATGCGCATGCTTGTTTGGTCACGTGATTCACGTGAACTCAAACAAAACCGCAGGAATTAAACCCTTGGTTTCACGAGCATTTTGACCACTTGAATTCTCCCTCTGCTCGCGCGCATTGATACGTCGCGAGACCTAAAAATGGCCACTGCTGATGTCTCTGCCACGTTCCCCGCTCCCCAACACAAATTGCAGCAGCATGGGGAGGCTTCAATAGAGAGAGGGAGGGAAGGAGGCGGATAGAAGGAAATCAGAGAGGTAGAAAAGAGAGTGAAAAGAAGGATAACGAGAGAATGATTAGAATGAAAGAGAGATAGAGCGAGGAGAGAAGGAAGTTGTGCTGGTTTAAGAAATGTTGTTATGCTGCTTTTTGTTCCTCAGTGCGGTCTATTTGCATTTTGTTTAATTTACATTCATTCAAGTGTTCATACACTTATGCAGGTCAACATGTAAAAAAAGTGGCAGGGTAAAGGAGGCCGTCACAGGGAGTGATCTTAGGTATATCCTGTGTAAAGACCCAAAGGTTTCAAACTGCGTGCCTGAGGTATGTGGAGAAATATTTCTTCAGAGTATCCTGTGAACTTAATCATCCGAAGCAACTCGGTGAATTTAACTTGTAGATTTGAAACTTGTCAAACGAGTTCGCTCAAAGATTTGATACTCTGTGTACCACCTATGCCCACACGTTTTGTGCATTTGCTGAAAGATGATTCAGTTAATGAGTTAAGACCTGTAGCATGTATTGGTGTTTCCACTGAGTTACCACCCTGACCATACAAAGGTGTCCTCTGCGGTGGAATGCCTGCAGTTTAACAAAACATGGCAAGATTTTGAAAAGATGGCTCATGATGCGAACAAATAATTAAATACATTATTTGAAAGATATACCCAAATGAAGAGTGCAAGCTGTATACAAACTATCTAAGCTTCCATTCCAATGCGATTTAAATGTTACCGATTTTACATTGACATTTCTTTTTATTTATAATGATTAATTATTGCCCTTTATTACATTTTGTGTAATGTATGGTTTTTCAATAATGTGTATTTTCTCTGTAGGAAGGTAATTGTTTGGTGAGATCCTTCTACAAACATTGCAGGTCGCTGTGAGGTGAGTACATGTTGTTTAGGCACATATCTTTTATAACGCATATTTTGACCCCCATTTGCTTTGGCACATATGTCTTCACCAGTAGAACTTCATTATTCGCCATAGTTTGTCAACAACTTAGCACAGAGAAGTCGCAAAGCATATATTTAATTGCTGGACTCATCTTATGATATGCCCATTTAGTTATTTTACAGCAGTGACATTATACTTCTAACTGAAATGCCGTACAAGGCAACAGGGCAGTACATAGCATAATTCATAGACTTTGGTAAAGGCAATGTCTTGAATTACTACACATTTGGAAACAATCGTAATATTAATTATTAATATTGATAATTTATGAAAAATTGTGTCTCTGTCATTACACATTATTTTAATTTCCATATAAAAATGTATAGTAGTCGGGTGATTTTTACAGATACAAATGTCATTGATGCAATTTTTAGGTCTGGGCTTTGATTAGACAGTGGTGCGGGGCGGGATTTTGATCGCTATCTTATCACTCTAGATCTAAACCCCGTTCTGGTCGTCTGAATCTTTATTGCCTGTCATTGAGGGATGAAAGTGCATCTCTTACCAGGTTAGTTCAATCAATAATGGACTCGGCTCGGAAAAACCACAGACTACTTCTAAGTTTAAAGGTTTATTACAAAGTCAAGGTTAACTGCAAGTACAGGCATCTCAAAATGAGATTCAGAAGATATACGGGCACCACTACATACATGTGCTCTCTAAAAGCCCTCAGGCGAGCAAAGAACACTACTAGAACTAATTCTAAAATCAAAAGAGCTGCAAGCATAGACACGAATTGTGATCTCTCCGTCATTTACAGCAGGAGGGAAAGGTTTCAGGTTAGGCTGTCCCTACCCTGCTCTGGATGGTATCCCTACTTAAAAGAATCCCAACCTATCAAAAGGTGTCAGCCGTGAATGACTTCCTAGGAAGATCACCCACTCTTAGTCTCTAGGTGAAAACCTATGATCTCCAGTCATGACCCCTCTCTGCCTACCCATCCGCTCTCTGAAGGGTCCTCAGGCATCTGCTCTAACTCCACCCAGGGGTGCTGTCCCTAATACAAAACCCCAATTACAGTTGGAACGCCCTCTCAAGACGCCCCTCACGTGGTGTCGATTCTGGCTTTTTCCATGATGATCTTCCTCTGGGCCTCGTGCGTTAGAGTTGACCTTGCTTCTCAGACTCTTCTCCGGCCCGCCGATACCCCCTAAACATTCCTGAACCCTCCTCCATGTCTGCACCAGTCTCTTGAACAGAACTCTATTCATTCAATTCCTAATTGGAGCCCCCCTCGCACCCGCAGACAGGCTTCCGCAGCTAGGATCCCAATTCTCATAAACTTCTAACAGAAGTTTGCAACTTATTTCTCGGCACAGCTCGGCTTGTACCGGTACGTGCAAATCAGAAACCCTTTGATCACTTCAGGCCTACAACATTTCTCGCAGAGGTTTATTCTCTTTAAATCCTTTCGTAAATCAAAATAGCATGCTAATACTTTATTCTACAATTAAGTAAAACACATCTATAGGATATAAACCTATTGAAAACAGAATTACTAAATAACATTAGTGCAATCCATATCATGCAAATGAATACCTTTCCCAACCCTTTCAGCTCTGGCCATGAGGCCTACTCCGTTCTCTGCTTTGCAGCATGACATTTTCCCATTAGCAGCTACATAACATGGATCAGGATTAATCTCGTCTAATAAGGTTATACATTTTCCACACATTTCTGCATTAGCTCCACTTCTATATGAAATCTCTAGGTTAACCACACAATTCTAAGTATAGGTGAATATATTTTCAGCACTTATAGTATTTCTATTATGGTTTGTGCATACTACTGACACTTATGATGCACTCATACATTTTGTTCAGTTTGCGCTCTCTCAGTGGTCAAGTAGACCTTTTGCTAATAATATATACAGAGTGGACTTAGGTCTAGCCTTTCACCCACTGGCTTTCTTCAACCAGCCTTTTAGAGGTATTGGCTTGAGACTGTCATTCAGGTCTTGGCTCAGCCTAGTGGAGCATTCACCTCTCACCTGATGCTATTGGTTGCTTCAGTGTGATGCTTCAGCTTCCACTCGAATGTCCGCATTAAACTGCATGAGGGATAACTATACCACTATAATATAGACCTCTTGATGCACCCATGCTAGCTCCCTCTCATGTTTTTCCCCCGAATAAGCTAATGCTGCATTACACATGTAGATGTGGAGTTTGGGGTTGAAATTCTATACTTACCTACTTTTTGAGATTCAATATTTGGTCCTCGATGTTTGCACACCACAACATTCTAGTTTCGATACGCAGGGGCTATACCGCTAGATCAGATTTACGTTGCCTTTCTTTCATAATGCAGCTGGCTCCCTTGATAATTCAATGATGGATTACATAGAAACCTTCCACATCAGCCTCTCAGAACCACTCCCAGAAACATGTCTGCCAGAGCGCTTACTGGGCTCAAATGAAGGAATCAACGTCCCATGTCCTCAAGACGGTTGGTTGACCTTCAGAGTTGTGTGGATCAACGTCAAAACGGCTAGACAGGCTAGCACCCTTGTAGCCATGCTGCAAAACCAGCTCCCATGCACCTAACGGAGGCAGGCTCTCATCTCACCATCTGCTCTCTGTTCCCACCTCCAGGTTTGTACTATGATGAGAAAGACACTTGTTGGTGACTGTACCTGATCTTTGGAATCAGCTAACCTCCTCCGATAAGAAACCTCACATGCCCCTGGTCAGCGCCAGCACTCTAGTACTCTTGAATTAGGTTTGCGCACAATGCATACTAACACACAGATTCATACATCCATTCACACCTGAACATGTTTCTCTTTTGCAAATTATAGTTCCTTGGATAGTATCAATCTCGGCCCGCACCTAGAAAAAACGCAGCCAGTAGTGTGTGTGCAGCTTGAGATGAATAAAGAACTAAGTTAGATAGATGTGTGCTATCTAGGTTGAGAGAAAACAATCAGTATCCGATATCTGCCCCGTGCAGTGGTTTTAGGAGCTGTCAGTCAAAGTCAGAATGGTGGTTTTGAGGTTTGAAGGCCAATGAGCGCATCCATCTTCAGAGGATATGTTGAAGCGTGTGTTCGCCTCCCAGGGGAACCAGTGGGACACGGCAGAAAAGAATATGAAGAGACATTAGGCAGGCTTGGTTATGACTCATGACAAATAAATATTGACTGAGTAATGCTGGAGAGCAAAACAACCACACACAGAGGTGTTTCTATAGCAACACAGCTGAGATTCATGGCAAATTGCTAAATTACGTTAATTTTAATTTAGCAAACTGCATGATTTCTCTGGAGTTTATACAACTGCTCCCACATACAGCGCATCAACTCAACCTTCAAGCGTTGCAACGTGCACCAAGGACGGAAGAATACTTGAATAAGGTAGTTCATGCAAGGCATCGATTAGTGTATTAGCAAATTATTGACGCCACACTAATTGACGAGTGTGCACTATATAAGTGGCAAATAACAGTAGCAACACATCATTTAGTGCAACAAATAGTTTAACATCAGCTGGTGGAAGGATGAATGTGTGCACGGACGACCAAATGATGCTGATCATATGAATGTTAGACAGATGAATAGATTATTTATGCAGTGGGTCATTGTATAGAAAATAGATAAATGCAATGGAATGCATGGCCACTGTGGCTCGAGTGTGGATGCTCTCTAAAGCGCATACTCGTAAGTAAAATGCTTCTTTGTGCTTTTCAACTGCGAACACAGGTGAAAGATCATTCTTTGACCATAGGGCTGTTGTGCTATGGTATACAGTCCTTCTGTAGTGGGGAATGACTGGATTATTTGGGCTCTCAGATACTATATGCTCCATGTAGCAGACATGCGTATGCAATTGATGGTTTCATGACTTGAGGGAGTGTGGGCGATGTGGTCTGGAGGGAGAGGGGCTCCCTTCGGCGGAACTTCATAGAGGGCTCCGTGGATATATTCCTGAAAACCTATCACACCAACTCAGAATATTCCACAAGAACACAATGTCACAAGTTAATCCACAAAGTCAAATCAGATGGAAATAAATACAAAGTTCATTTAATCCACAAGGCTTTCTCCAAGTCCAGCCAACACGTGTTTTGTCGAATGGGCAGGTACCCACGACTTCATCAGGGCTGGGAAAAAATAATACAAATACATTTTGTAGTCCCGCCGTACATCGGGCAATGTTCATAATTTACATGTGGTTAATTTGTGATTATCAATTGTAATGTCATGCAAGTGGGATTATTCTTCACATGTTCTTAATCCACAAATTGTTGAGATGAGATACATATTTTTTTATTAATACCGAGTGAATATTAATGAGTAATTGAAGAGGGAAAGAAGGGAGATAGGACTCCCAAGGAGAGGATGAAAATTACCTCCACAGGAGGCAAATAAGCGCCCCACAACTCGTGAAATCAAAACATACACCGGTAGCACTAGATTTCCTGGCATCACACCGACACTAAGCCTCACCAATTGTATGTCAGCCATGAACCCAAGTGAGAGTCATCACATAGATATTTGTGCAGTAAATCCCTCATCGGGTGAACGATTATTAACAGTATTAGTGGTCAAGAGGTTATTAAGACTGAGCATCGCTACTCAGGCTTACCTGATACTCAATTCTTGATAGGTTATATGCCTGTAAATTATCATAAGATATAAAATCTTGTAACTTCCATAAGAATATTATTATCATCCGTATCAGAATTGAGCCGGCCCAGAAACGTACCTTCTGGCTGGTTATAATTCCGACCCAGCCTCACACGGCTGGGTGATAATTTCTTAGATAACCCGGGTCTGTTCTCTTAATCACGCTGTGGGACAATATGTCTATATTGCATATTACCCAGTTGATTGTGAAATATATAGACACAGCTAATGTACTAAATTAGTGATCAGATTGTTAGATTTATAGAGCTCTTAAATAATATCAGCATTGTATAATAGTCTAATGTCACATTCCCAATTTGGGAACCGTTATTACACATATATTATTTATCTCTCAGTCGCTTACCTTTATATCAGTAATTTAAATACGTAGCCCAAGATGCGACCAAGATCAACTTGTCGAAATCCAAATCATTAGTTAGATCAATTTCAGTTATTCGTCACGTTGGTTGATGAATCTTATTATCGTCACCCCAGCTATAGTTCGCATGGGGAAGAGAAAAAGAAAAACACATACGGATGTCCGTTAATATTCCGTATGTGTAGTCTAAGAGCAATTCTTGCTGTGTCTCTAAATGTATATCGCTCTATATCCATACCTTCGTATTATGAAGTCCCGGGATACATTATGCTGCGTGTAGAGCTGGTATCTCCGTATTCTGAAGAACCGCGTCTCCTAACCCGGAAGTCGATTTAAGTCAAACTGGCCTTCCTGATTTACGCTGCTAGAATGTTTGCAACTAAACACGGCGGCGTTCTAGTCCGCCATTTTGGGTCAGTAAAAAGTGCATACCCCCCAATTACAATGAAAACTATTGGTCGTAATAACGTTGTTGATAGCCCGTATAGCAGTTAATCTCCGAATATATTATCGATCAAGAAGTTATGCGTCATAAATATCTATAAGCTTCGTAGTTAAGCGCTTTCACAGGGTGTTGGATTACAATAATATTGATAAGGTGTACCCGTTTTGAATTCAGGTAACTATTGTCACCGGTAATGCCTGACACCGAAATTTGGGGCAGGATAAGTACATGTAGTGTGGAGAATAAAACAGTCTAGTAGGCCAGAATATACGTCATATCTAATAATTCAATTCTATGCACTTATATTACTAGTACATAATCGGTGAGGCATACATCTATAGGTACAACATAATCTTATCTAAGTGAGTTCATTATTTCATAAATTATTTTAGCTAGAGGGCACATTAGTCTTCCAATATGATTGTTTGTCTTTCATCATGCAACAATCCCATATACAGATACTCTCCATGTCTATATCATACAGATAGACATATTGTGGTGATGTTAACAATGTAAAAGAGCATGTTATTCTCCCAAAAAATAATGTAATTCCTGGTCTGAGTTCATCCCATACTCCACCGCCCGCATTGTAAGGATCCATGATGCTTCTCTACGTCGTAGAGACAGTTCCCCATAACCCCCTCTGGGGTCATTTCTGACCTGATCAATGGCACAAAAACCAATTGTTTTGGTCCTGCCTTGACTGGGACACTCATTAACATGTGTGGCAGTATTGTATCTTACGTCATGGTGTCGAATCGCTCTTACATGTTCAAATATCCTGTCTTTCAAGGCTCTTTTTGTGCTGCCAATATAAAAACTTCCACATTTACAGGTAATCATGTATATAACAAAACAGCTATTGCAATTTAACATTTGTTTTATTCTGAATTCTCTTCCCATGTAATTGCAAAAAGTTCTTGTTTTGTTCGTAGCCATGGGACATAATTTACATATCCCACATTTGTGAAAGCCCACGCAATTCTGTGTTAGCGGATCTGGTGTTGTCTTGGGAGTTGATGGATAAGTGGGACTCACCCAGGATTTTATGTTTTTCCCCTTTCTATAAGTGATAAGGGGCTGTTTTGTAATATGATTGTTCAAAGATTTATCGTTATTTAATATCCACCAATGTTTTTTCATGCTGTTTCTCAGTGTGATTGCTGCGACATCATAGTTGGTAATAAGTCTAATTTTTGTGTTGCCACTATTAGCGTTCTGTTTATGTCGCAATGTGGCATCCCTTGATGTACTGTTAATTCTGTGTTCTGTCTTCTTAATAGTGTCTGCATCGTACCCTCTGGCTCTAAATCTGGTTCTCATATTGGTCTTACATTAATGTTAATGTTAATGTTAATGTTAAAATATTTATATAGCGCAACGTACACCGGATTGGTTTCTTGGCGCTTCTGGGACGGGGCTCTGTGGGATGGAGGCTCAGGAGGAGGAGTAGGCTTGCTGGAATAGCCACGTTTTAAGCAACTTTCTGAAATGGAGATGCGAGGCAGTAGAACGGATTGGAAGAGGGAGGGAATTCCATATTTGAGGGGAAAGCGTAGAGAAGCGAGTGCCGCCATATTTTAGGCGCTTAAATCTGGGGGTGGTAAGTAGGTGTTGTCCAGCGGAGCGGAGGGTACGAGAAGGGGTGTATTTTTTGATCCGATTTGAGAGGAACCTAGGGCCTTTGTCAGAGAGGGCTCTGTGTGTGATACAGCAGATCTTAAAAATGCTTCGCTGTTCCACGGGGAGCCAATGCATTCTGAGAAGACTCTGTTTTTGCTGCAATTCCTACGTGCTCGTGTCAGTTCTCCAAAGGGAATGGATTGGATCTGATGTTTAGGATGTGAACTACCAGCATGTAATATGCCATTGCATGAAGTTGGTTTTCTATATGGTTTGCTCTGTATTTATTGTCCTCAATAAATAATGTAAGATCTAGGAATTCAATCTGAGTCCTACTTATAGAGTATGTGAGGTGTATTCCCATCGTGTTAGAGTTTAGGTATTCACAAAAAATTTTCAAATTGTTCATATCTCCAGCCCAAATGAGTAGACAGTCGTCAATGTAACGACCCCAATATATGATAGATTTGCTCCATTGTATACCACCAGGGCCCCAGATCGACTCCTCCTCAAATCGGCCCATGAACAGGTTCTCATAGGACGGAGAGAATCTGGACCCCATGGCAACACCCTGTTTCTGTCTGTACCAAGTAGTCTGAAATAAAAAAACATTGTTCTGTAATAGGAGATCCATCATCTTCATCAGCATCTCAGTGTGAGCCCACTGAGATGCTGGTCTTTTGTTAAGAAATTTCCTAGCGGCCATAAGACCTAGATCTGTCCTGATGTTCGTATAAAGGGAGGTGACATCTAAGGTGGCCATAATCATACCATCCTCCCATGGTACATCTGAGATATTGCAATCTTCCATCCAATGGAACTCTAGTCTACTTGATCTAAGACAGCTAAAGTAGTGTCATTTGCCAGTTAATGGGCATCATCTTTGGTGCCTTCCACCATCTAGGCAGGTTCTTGTTAGAGTGGTCATATATTGGTGATTGGTGCAGAACCGGTTTCTCTTTGGGTGATTGGCTCCTTAATTGTAATCCGACAGCTAGAGACCATACTGATAACTTGTTATGATTACTTCTACATGCAATTGGGAAAGGCCTCAACATTCTGCTTTTCAATTTCTAGTGGATTTACTCTAAAATCCCATTGCACTAGTGCCTGGTATTTTCCAGTGTCCTGAAGCTCTCACAGCGCTTTATCCTTGGCCAGGTGTCTCGATGTCTTCCTGTTCCTGATGGAAGTGTAGGTCTGCGGATTGGAAGAGAGAGGACAGGTGAAGAGGTGCAAAGGGACAGTAGAGAGGCCCGGCAAGACAGAAGAGAGGAAGGGACAGAGTAGAGGGTTGAATGGGAAACAGAGGAAGTGACAAGGAGATTTTCAAACAACGGGGAACAAAGGTGATCGCTAAAGAGATGCTCTTGGTGGTCCTTCCCAACCGACAGAACCACAACCTGTCAGTAAATATTAACCTTTTGAAACATGCTTCTTAGAGGCAAAAGACAAAGCTACTACTACAGATTAAATTAAAACCGCATTTTTATTACTGTACACCAGAAGTCTTCAAACTGGGGGGCAGGCCCCCCTGGGGGAGGAGGCTCAGGTGAACTGGGGGGAGGTGGGCAATCTCGCCAACAGAAGAATCATGATTTGTTTTCAGTGATAAAACCATGAGCGGTAGTAAGGCACTTTAAAAATGCAAATTTAGTAGGATAATTGTGAAATAATTGTAGGGTTGCGACATTAAGAAGTTTGAAGACCACTGCTGTACACTACACATCAAAAGAATCAGTTTATTAAATAAATCACAAAAGATTTTACCCAAAAAAACGGGACCAGTTATTTGTATTTCCTTTTGCTCATCGATATGAAGTGCCCATAAAATGTATGAAATAAATGCATGAGTACAGATTTAGGAGAATAATAGTTGATGTACGTTGTAGCTAAGAATACCACATAGATCAATGCACAGATGGATGTATACATTGATGGACTATTACATCAATGACTGGATGGACGGTCGATACACGTGATGGGAATCATCATTGGACTGAATTAACAAGGGACTGGACAAAGCTGTGTTCAGGAGCTCAATGAACAGTTTCATTTACTTAGAAAGGGGTGTCTCTAGTTGGCAGAAGTAGGTACCTTTGTCCAGATAGTGACTCCTGCTTCTAGTCAGGGTAAGGGGGAAGCACTCATAAAATAACCCCTGCTCACCCCCTTGGTAGCTTGGCACGAGCAGACAGGCTTATCTCAGAGGCAGTGTGTAAAGCATTTGTGAACACATACAGTAATACAGTGAAAACACTACAAATGAACACCACACCAGTTTAGAAAATTAAGTAATCTTTATCTAAACAAAAGCAAGACCAAGCAAAAAAAATCCACAATACAGTAATAAAAATATGACTTTCAAATGGTAGAAATATTTCAGTTCACAACAAATTGCAAATGCAACACTTCTCTCACAAATTACCTGGGATGTACCTGGGATGCGTCACGCAAACAAGCAAAATTGGCTGCAGGGAAGGTGATGCGTCTCTTTCTTACACTCAGGGAAAGTGATGCGTCAGTTCCTTGCTCCGGGGGAGGTGATGTGTTGGTTCCTTATTGTAGCGCAGGGGAGGTGATGTGTCCGTTCCTTACCGGAGAGGAGGTGATGTGTCGGTTTCTTACTGTGTCCCCCAACGATGCAACAAACTTGGCACCTCGATGTGCTGCGATGATGCGTGAACTCAGGCAGCCGCACAGCAGGCCTTGTGTCGAACTCGTGCAATGATTTCGGACTTCGGAGATCAGTGCACTCGATGTGGTGTGCAGCAATTTCTCGAGCTGCGGCAGGCATTGCGATGATTTCTTCGCCGATGCATGGGAACCAGGTGCGGATGTGTCTCACTTCTTCAAAGTGGCATCGATTTTCCAGCTCCCAGCGGAAAAAAGTCTCTAGAGGTCCATAACAGCAGGAGGCACCTCTTTGCAGATTAGAATTCCCAGCATGGAAATTCCAGGGAGTTGGTGGTGAAGTCTTTGTGTCCCTGAGACTTCAGAACAGGAGGCAAGTTCAGTTTCAAGCACTTGGAGATCTTCTTTCAAGCAGTTGACAAAGCAAACAGCAAAGTCCTTTTCTCCTTTCCTTGGCATCAAGTAGCCACTGCAGGCCAACCCCAGTCAGCAAACAGCACAGGGTTAGTATTCCTCCTCCGCTTCTCAGGCTCTTCTCCTTTACAAAGGTTCCTCTTGATTCCCAGAAGTGATCTAAAAGTCTGGGGTCTGAGCCTCTCTCTTTATACACAAAAATCATTTGTTCTCTGAAGGCAGAGAGTGTATGTATCCAGCCGAAACCAGTTCTGTCCTCACTGGTGCAGCTTACCGACAGGAGGTGGAGACAGCATTGTGGAAGGCAGACCAGACCCATTCAGGTGAAAGAAAATCTTCTACCCCTACTCTAAATACAGCCGTGGTCTATTCAGCCCAGCCCCGACTCATCAGACTTCTGGAGCCACTGCCACTCTCCAGCCACTCCCCAGCCCATGTAATCCAAAAGCCAGACATGCAATGCACAAACCTAGCAGAGGCACACTGGATGGTTAGGCAAGAAAAGACCTACTTTCTAAAAGTGGTATTTTCAAACACAGAATGTAAAAATCACCCTCACTAAAAGATGCATTTTAACATTTTGAGTTCGGGCATACTAAACTTTATTTTCCTACCTTGTTCCCATGGCCAGTTTTGTTTGTAAGATGTTATAAACAAACTCCCCATTCTGTCCTATGGGAACAGGTAGCCTTGCAATAGTGAAAAACAAAATTGGCAGTATTTCAATATTAGGACACGCCACACATATCCGGCATGTCCTACCTTTCACATACAATACACCCAGCCCACAGGGGTACCTTGGGCATACCTTAGGGGTGACTAAAATGTAAAAAAGGGAAGGTGTAGGGACTGGCAAGTGTATGCACTTGCCAAGTCGACATGGCAGTCCCAGACTGCACACAGCCTCTGTAATGGCAGGCCAGAGTTACATCTTACAGGCTATTTATGTGGGTGGCACAATCAGTGCTGCAGCCCCCTAGCAGCATTTGATTAACAGGCCCTGGGCACATACAATGCACTATACCAGGGTATGACAAATAAATCATATATGACAATCATGGAATCACTAATTCATAACAATAATTTAGAGGGAGAGCATATGCACTTTAGCACTGATCAGCAGTGGTACAGTGCCCAGAGTTATAAAACCAAACAGCAGTCAGAAAAAATATAGGCGGAAGGCAAAAAGTCCTGGGATGACCCTGCAAAAAGGGCCAAGTCCAACAGGGACACTAATACTGTCAGAATGCAAAGGTCCATACCTCTTCTCTTAAGCCACATCAAGACCCTAAGCATCCTAGTTGACTCTGATCTGACTCTATCCACATCAGTAAGATAGCAGCAACCACAGTAACCAAAGAGTGTGCAATAAACACACTCATATGCTTTCTGCTCACCCACAGGGTAAAAATCATACAAGCTGCAGTTGCATTAAAGTACATGGGCTGCAATACCAGGCACCTCTAAAAGAAGACTGAAGGTTAAGACAGCCAGGGCATCTGAAGCCCAGTATTCATGTCAGTATGACCCATAGAACCTCAATTCCGAGACTACAAGAGCTCCACATCCAAGAGAAAGGGTTGTAATCTGGAATATTGAGTGACCACAATGCTGTGGCCAATAAATCAAAACTTAAAATATCAAAAATTATCAAGGTGTACAGATTTACTACTCTTAACTCCACATCTATGTGCTGTGAATATATATATATATATTCCCCTCACCCATCTGATCAACGCGTCTCTACAACAGGGAGTCGTCCCCCCTAGTTGGAAAGCGGCAGTTGTTAAAGCGCTACTAAAGAAACCCTCGCTGGACCCGGCGTAATTGGCCAACTACAGACCAATATCCCTTCTCCCCGGGACCAGCAAGATTGCTGAGAAACTGGTAAACAAGAAACTATCACAGTTTCTTGAATCCAATAACCGGTTAAAAAATTCACAGACAGGCTTTCGTCCAGGGCAGGGCACTGACATCGCCCTCCTGGCGGCGGTGGAGGAGGCCAGAGCACTCTTAGATGAAGGAGGATCAGTAGCAGTGATCCTCCTCGACCTGAGCGCGGCCTTCGACACCGTCAACCACCAACTCCTGATCAAACGGCTCAAGAGGGTAGGTGTGGAAGGCACCGCTCTATCCTGGCTTTCTTCCTTTCTAGCCCAACGTTCCTTCCAGATCTGGGAGAATAACACTCGCTCCCCCGAAACACCCTCCAGTGTGGGGTGCCTCAGGGCTCCTCCCTGAGCCCCACATTGTTTAACATCTACATGTCCCCATTGGAGGAGGTCGTCACCCCGTTCGGAGTGAGCATTGTCAGTTATGCGGATGACACACAACTAGTTGTCTCCCTATCCCACCCTAGTCAACAACCTGCGGACTTATTCAACTGCTTGACCCAGATACAAGGGTGGATGAACAGTTCAGCCTTAAAACTGAATGGTTCAAAGACGGACATTCTCCTTCTTGGTCAGAAAGGACTCACCTTCCCCCAGAACATCTGGCCTCCCTGTCTGGGCCCTCCCCCAGCCCCAAAACAGGAAGTAAAAAGCCTGGGTGTATGGATCGAAACCGACCTTTCATTCACCGCTCAAGCGAAAAAAGTAGCCGGTACCTGCTTCGGGCTACTGAAATCAATGAGAAAGATTCTGCCCCTACTTCCACCCACCTCGCAAAGACTCCTAATCCAGGGTCTTATACTTTCCAGGCTTGACTATAGCAACTCAATCTACTTGGGCGCACCCGAAGCTACTCTGATCAAATTACAGAGAATCCAAAATGTTGCTGCCCGGATCCTCACGAACACCCCTGCCAGAGCTTCAGCTAAACCAGCACTGAAGCTCCTTCACTGGCTCCCAGTGAGGGAACGAGTGATATTCAAAGCCTTATGCCTGGCGCATAAACTACTGCAGAATCAAGGCCCTCCGATTCTGAGAAAATTCATTAGACCATACAAAGCCCCAAGATCCCTCCGATCGGACAAGGAGTCTCTAATCATCCTCCCCAGATTCAAGAAAGCTCGCACGGGTGGAAGACGTTTCTCGGTCCACACCGCACGCCTCTGGAATGCTCTCCCCCGAGACCTGAGAACAGAACCTAACTACTTACGTTTCAGGAAACGGCTGAAAACTCACCTGTTCCCTTAAACTTAACTTTCTCCCCCCGAACCTGTCTTCCCCGCCCCCCCCCTCCTTGCCCCCGGACCCACAGACGTAAGGATCTTCAGCGCTGGGATACCTCAGGGTGACTACGCGCTCTATAAAAAATGTTATTAATAATAATAATAATAATATTCCGAAGCATTCTCCTTCCTGGGAAGTAGAAGAGGCGGCACAAAGGTACGTTTGAACTCCATATATTCAACACATTGCATGACGCGTTTCGGTTACTACCTTCTTCTGATGCTTTGTGTCGACATAGTTCCACTGGTGCCATTAGCTTCTGTCTCGGACTCAACCACTGAAGTAGTGTTGAGGGTGTCCGCAGAACATGGCACGGATTGCACCAGAGTTCCCGTTAGTAGAACTACATTACCCAGCAGGCATTGTTCCACACTTGCAGGTCGGTGGTCCGTTTGCTCGGCTTGCACTACATGGTCCCAACATGCAGCCGAGTAGGAATGTTCGCTGACTGAAGCCATGGCACTTGTTCTGGGAAACAGAGTTCATTTACCTCACTCTCATGCCTCACAGTACCATCGGCTCGCAGGCTCTGGGACCTCGATGAAGTAAAGAAACCCCTCCATATGGTATGAACTGTCCTTGACAGCGTCGTCCTGCGGCCTCTGGTTTGTGCGGTGGTCCGGGTGACCCCCATTATCACCCTTCCTTCAGACACTCGCTGAGAGTTGCCAGCCCCACGAGTAATGTGTTTCACGCAATGTATTCCGAAGCATTCTCCTTCCTGGGAAGTAGAAGAGGAGGCACAAAGGTACGTTTGAACTCCACTTATTCAACACATTGCATGACGCGTTTCGGTTACTACCTTCTTCTGATGTTTTGTGTCGACATAGTTCCACTGGTGCGATTAGCTTCTGTCTCTGACTTAACCACAGAAGTAGTGTTGAGGGTGTCCGCAGAACATGGCACAGATTGCACCAGAGTTCCCGTTAGTAGAACTACATTACACAGCAGGCATTGTTCCACACTTGCAGGTCGGTGGTCCGTTTGCTCAGCTTGCACTACATGGTCCCAACGTGCAGCCGAGTAGCAATGTTCGCTGACTGAAGCCATGGCACTTGTTCTGGGAAACAGAGTTCATTTCCCTCACTCTCATGCCTCACAGTACCATCGGCTCGCAGGCTCGGGGACCTCGATGAAGTAAAGAAACCCCTCCATATGGTATGAACTGTCCTTGACAGCGTCGTCCTGCGGCCTCTGGTTTGTGCGGCGGTCCGGGTCACCCCATTATCACCCTACCTTCAGACACTCGCTGAGAGTTGCCAGCCCCGCGTGTAATGGGTTTCACGCAATGTATTCCGAAGCATTCTCCTTCCTGGGAAGTAGAAGAGGCGGCACAAAGGTACGTTTGAACTCCACTTATTCAACACATTGCATGACGCGTTTCGGTTACTACCTTCTTCTGATGCTTTGTGTCGACATAGTTCCACTGGTGCCATTAGCTTCTGTCTCTGACTCAACCACTGAAGTAGTGTTGAGGGTGTCCGCAGAACATGGCACGGATTGCACCAGAGTTCCTGTTAGTGGAACTACATTACCCAGCAGGCATTGTTCCACACTTGCAGGTCGGCGGTCCGTTTGCTCGGCTTGCACTACATGGTCCCAACGTGCAGCCGAGTAGCAATGTTCGCTGACTGAAGCCATGGCACTTGTTTTGGGAAACAGAGTTCATTTCCCTCACTCTCATGCCTCACAGTACCATATATATACACACACATCTATTTATATATCTATATATATCTATATATAGATATACATATATATAGAGAGATATATGTGTGTGTGACTATCTCAAGGTCGGATAGTGAAGTTTGAAAGTGGAGAGGCGTAAAATGAAACCACAATTTTTTTCATTAATGAGTGAGTACCACTTTTCCAAAGGATGGAAAGGTTAGAGATGCATGTGCAGGCTGCGGCCTTCCTGAATAGAGAGGCTTGCCCTTGTAGCGTAATGTGCTATATTTTTTACTTGACATGACTTGACATGACTGGTAATGATAAGGAATTGCTTTTTGTGTAGTTACGCACAATTCTTGGAAAGGTAGGTGAAAATATCAATAATTAGCTGGAATGCAGATCCAGCATTTTGCATAAAAAGCATTTGCATGCATTTTGGATGCAAGGGCCCATTTCATTCCCAAAGATAAATCTCTAAAAACAGAAGATCCGCAATCAACTGCAGCTTGCGTTTTGGTCGTTTGCATTGATCCAGTGCGATAACTTTGCCATGAATGCAACATAATTAAGTGGCATGGTGTAATTTCAGGAATGCTGCACAAGCGAAATTCCAGAAATTATGCAGCTTAATAGAAATTTCTCCTCGGCCTAGTAACATTGGTGCAAACTACAATTATTGGTTTTAATAAACAGAAGAAAATAAGTCAAAGACGTTTAGGGCTAAAAGTCATTTTTATGACCTCATTTTAGGTCTGTCAATACATCCAGAGAAATAAGATAAAAGAAAAACCATAAGAGAACCTAATTGTGCACTTCATGTGTTGTGATGTTCCTTTCGTTCCTTCGACAGAGAGATGTAGTGAAATGCCAGAGGCTAAAGTGGGAGGGGTCACTTTGGGAAGGACATTCCCAAGCTTTTCATATCTCATAAAAAACCGTACCATACTTTTTGTATTAAAACAAACCCTCCTGGACAGTTCATGCCAATCTCGCTGCACCTCTGGATTTATTATTCTATATAGGCAGAGTAGGAAAAAGGTTTGCCCTAGCACCAGTTGCAGTGTGATTGTGAGTTTCTAAAAATAAATATTTTGAAAGTTCTCATTTTACCTTATTCAGGAAATTGGTTTGAACATTCCATGACAGTCTATTTTAAACTGTGCATGTTACAGTATAAATATAAAGACATTTCCTCGGTGCTTTCTGTTGTCTCCCACACATAAACACCAGCAATTGCTCCTTTACATGCCATGAAAGAGCCATAAAGTGTGCCATAAAAGAGCAGAAGCATAGCCCTTAAACATTTTACTAATCCGTTACATTTCAAATAGAGAATCACCATGGACCCGTAAATATTAATGAGAACACAGGAGTGAAAGAGGCTTTAACAAACTCAACTCCTTTCAACACAGAGGGAAAGCAGGTTACTGTAACCTGCAATGCCTGACTTGAAATACAACACTGCATTGGAGTCTGCTCAGCTTGCTGCCTGCAGTCTCTCATCCCACTCTTTCACAGCTCTTCACAGGTTGAGGCTGCAGAGACCCCAACCCACCCTGTGACAAGTTGTGAAAGGGTGGGGTGACTTGGCTCTAGCTCTTGACCGACGTATAGCTCTTGGACGGGTGCTACTGGTCTTCAGCCTGATGCGTCCAGGGGCGAACCTTTCACTCACGTCGTCAGGGGAAGGAGTGAAGCCCGGGAGGCAATGATGTTGCCAGGCTGATGACCGCACCGGCTTCAGGGCTGTGAGCTCATCAGCCCGGCAATAAGTAATTGATGGAAGTCTGCCGAGAACAGGTCAAGGACAGGAGAATGGAACTAAGGTGCATGCTTTTAAAGCGCTGCTTACAATTCATCTTTATGATTTTTGAAATGATGTTAGCAATTTAAGGGTAAATAAAAAGCACTTCTGGGGGAGTAATAAAGGGGGCAGAGCTCTGCGCCCAAATAAGAGAACCAACCTTGAATATATATATATATATATATATATATATATATATATATATATATATATATATATATATATATATATATATATATATGTATATATATATATATATTTATATGTTGAGCCTCGTTTCCATAGTAAAAGCGATTTTGTTTTGCTAATAACTTTGGTGCCAATCGACAAATGTTCACGAAATTTTCAAAACTAGTGTGACACTCGCTTCAGCTTCTGCTTGGAAAGTTTCAGGGTGATTCCTCAAGCAGGTGTGGGAAAAAAAGCACTTCTGGGGGAGTAATAAAGGGGGCAGAGCTCTGCGCCCAAATAAGAGAACCACCCTTGAAAAAAAAAAAAAAAAAAAAAAAATATATATATATATATATATATATATATATATATATATATATATATATATATATATGTATATATATGTATATATATATTGAGCCTCGTTTCCATAGTAAAAGCGATTTTGTTTTGCTAATAACTTTGGTGCCAATCGACAAATGTTCACGAAATTATCAAAACTAGTTTGACACTCGCTTCAGCTTCTGTTTGGAAAGTTTCAGGGTGATTCCTCAAGCAGGTGTGGGAAAAAAAGGTAGGGTTTCCACAACACAATTTCCCCATGCAAATTCCTAAAGAGATTGTAGACAGTACCACAGCTCGATGGAATGATACCCAGTTTGTAGAAAGCTAGATCGTGGTCCAGAAAGATCTATTTTTTGTAATTTGTTGTGAATCTGTTCAGTACTTTGGGAGTTATTAAAGAAAAAAGATTTATGTATACCTAGAGATGCAGAGGGTATGTAGATCCAACAGATTTCATGATGAGATCTGATTGGCTGCCATCACTTCAACCAGGAAGTGGTGGCAGCCATCTTGGAAAAATCTTTTTTTTAAACATAAAGGGCCCCTAGACCAGGGGCCAAGAACATGTTTTTTACATTTTTTAAATAAATAAAAACAACCCTGATGCCTGTATTAAGGCCTTCCAAGGGAGGAAATACATATATTTAAGGGAGGGGGCAGGTGGTCCACCCTCCCCAAGTTGATTTGGGCTCCTGGAACTCCATCCCCCGGGGCCCGGTCATAGGTTGCAAGGGGGAGGGGGTCATGCAGCCCCTCTCCCCAGGCTGTTGTCAGCCCTGGGGACCCCACTCCCCAGGGCTTGGCCGCAATTAGAGAGGGGCGGAGCAGCCCCCATCCCTGAGCCATCTCCACTTCAAGATACAGACCAACTCGTTCACCACCCTCTGAGGCACTCTCATCTACAGACGCCCTGGAGCCCGCGCACCTTTCTCTGACTCCATTACTGACATCATCACCCCGCACATCATCACCTTCACTGACTACACTCTGCTGGGAGACCTCAACTTCCACCTCGACTACCGCCTAGACCCCCAACTCCCCCACCCTCCTGAACATCCTCCACAACATCTGGCTCAAACAGATTGTACCAGAACCAACACACTCAGCAGGACACACCCTCAACCCCATCTTCACAGCAGTAAACTCTATCACCTTCAGCCACACCTCCGGACTACCATGGACAGACCACCGCTGTGTCCACTTCACCTTCAAACAAAACAAACATCCCCACAGACGTCCTCACCACCTCCAGCGCAGGAATTGGAACTAGATCTCCCCCAACCAACTCACCGCTCCCTTAGCAGCTCTGCTCCCACTGCCACAGACGACTACCCCACTACCGCCACCCGCACCCTACACAACTAGATTACTGACTGCGCCAACACCATCACCCCTCTCAAGAAACCTTCTAACCCTCAAGCGATGAAAGTCAGCTGGCTTTCCACAAACTTTGGAAATCTAGACGAACCAGCAGACATCTCGAAAAGCTATGGAGGAACTCCAATACCCCAGCAGGCCTCGACAACTTCCAATTAGCCACCACTACCCATCACAAACTCTTCAGATACTCAAGGAAGAAAGTACTCCAGGACAGAATCTCCAACAATGCACATAACAGCAAGGAACTCTTCATCAAAGAGTTCACCGAACCCAACAGTTAGACTACTAACATCCCACCCACCCAGAACCTCTGCAACAGACTGAGCGCCGCGTTCCACCACAAATTCAAGACCATCTATGACAACTTCGACGACAAAAACCTTCACGATGATCCCACATCCACCGTTCTTGGTACCAAGCAGCTAACACTGGACAGCTTCACCTCCCTCCGCATCAAAGACACCCTTAAGACTATGAAGACCACCCCATCCAGTGGCCCTTCGGACCCCTGCTCCCACTACGTCTGCCACAGAGCTGCAGACATCACCGCCCGAGCTTCAACGTGTCATCACCCGCTCCTTCGAGACCACCTCCTTCCCCGACTACTGGAAACATGCCGAGATCAACCATCTCCTGAAAAAACCCTCGGCGGACCCCACCAACCTCAAGAATTTCAGACCGATCTCCTTACTTCCGTACCCAGCGAAAGTCATGGAAAAAGCATTAAACAGTCAACTGGCCTCTTTCATGGAAGAAAACAACATCCTTGACTCTAACCAATCAGGCTTCAGGAAGAACCACAGAACCGAAAACGCAGTTCTAGCTGTGACAGACAGCATCCACTCCCTCCTCGACAGGAGAGAGACTGTGGCCCTTATCCTCCTGGAACTCTCAGCGGCTTTCAACACAGTCTCACATCGTACCCTAGTCCGCAGACTCCACGACGTAGGTATCCGGAATGAGGCCCTTGACTGGTTCCGCTCGTTTCTCTCTGGCAGGACGCAATGGGTCAGACTCCCACCCTTCATCTCAGACCGCACACCGACCACCTGCGAAGTTCCCCAAGGATCCTCCATCAGCCCCACCCTGTTCAACATCACATGGTCCCTCTCGCATCCATTGTCAGATCACAAGCACTCAACATCGTGTTGTACGCAAATGACATCCAACTCATCCTCTCCCTATCGAACGAACCAAACATCTCCAACACAACTTCAAGAAGGAATTGAAGCAGTCGCCATGTGGATGTAGAACAGCGGCCTACAATTCAACACGATCAAAACCAAAGTACACATCATGGGCCCACACCACAATGCCTGGAATGACACCTGGTGGCCCCCTTCCCTTGCCATAGTTGTTTTACGGTAAATTCATTTATTTTCCAATCCTGATTGCGACTGATACCACAATGCGTTCTTCTTCGTGGTGGTTACATCTTTTGCACTAATTGTCAATTATCCCCTTGAACTTATATACAGTTAAAAGGCATGCTGGGAATTGTAGTCCAATCCGAATTCCATCTGAGAGTCAATTGTTTCTCTCTATGTATACTGCTTGCATAGTCCAAAAGACTTGTGGGTAAGTTGCATATTTCATGTTTCTTGCACACTACTGTCTCTTGTTCACATAATTCCAATGAAAGCGCCCTTTGAAACATATGATATTCACTCTTCACCTCTAATGCTTTTGGCACTTTTGTGGTTCCAAGTGATTTTTTTCAATCATAGAGGCACCGAGGGGATTTAATCCCCTGCGTTTGTTCTCAACATTTTGAAGACAAGATAACCAGAGGTTTCAACTTAAAAGCACACCAATGTGCAAACCCTGTGATGAGACAGGACAGTCTCATCAAAGCTATGGTGAGTAACTGTCCTGTAAGAATGTGTCCAAAATGCTGATGCGGGTCCTGACTTCCAGGGGCCCAAAAGCAAGTGATTAACTTCAAAGAAATGCGAAAATAAATCTAAGACCAGGAGTTAGGGTTTGAGTAAGGATTAGGAATGCAGTATTATGTTTGAAGTTAAAGTAAGAGTTCGTGTTAGGGATGGGGTTCAGGCTATTTTAGGTTTAGAAGTTGAGTAAAGGGTCGAGTTGGATTAAAAGGATGTGTAAACGATGTAGTAAGTGGTATTGAAAGAAAAAGATGTAGAAGAAGGGTGGCACAGGATTTGGTACTGAGGTAGTGGGGTATTACCAAGCCCATAAAACGACGAAGAAATAAACGGGAAAAGGTCAGAGTTATATTGTTAGGGTAACTCCCCGAGCACTATAATAACGACTTTAAAATAGAAAATTAGTAAACACAGGGGATTTTGCCATGAGTTACAGAGAGCGATTCTTCAAAGTTGAGGGTTGTGCATGGGCCTATTCAACGTCTTCGGAAGAATTAAGCTATATGCTTCTGCCCATGTCATGCTATCATGTACTTACCTCTTGCTATGTGATATGTTTACCTCTCACTCTTTGATGAATTACAGTTCTTTCCTCTGGCTATGTGTTGTGTATGCACCAACCTCTGACTCTGATGAGTTATGGAAACAACCTCTAATAGTGCGATTAAATATAGTACCTACACTTGAATGTGTGATATGTTATTATACATTCCTCTTGCTGTATAGGAGTTATGGCAGCTGCCTCTGACTGTGTGATGAATAAAGGTGAAGAGATGAATTACAGCACTTACTTCTGGCTATGTAATTTGCTACAGCACTTGTGCTAAGTTAATGCATCTCCCTCTTCCTATGCGATGAGTTACGGGACCCGTCTTGTCTATATGAAGGATTGTGAGGCATTGTGATGGTACGGTTCTTACCTCTGATTGTGTGATGGGTTACAGCAGCTCCCTCTGACTTTGTGAGATATGAGGGTTATGAGCAGGACACCCTTCTGGGTACCAGCTGCTATTTTAAATCAATTCATAAAATGACATTACATATGGCACATATCTCTCCCTGTAATGAGTTAAGGCGCCTTCCCCAAACTGTATGACAACTTAATGTATTTACCTATGCCTTTGTTTATTTGTATGTCACGTAGCTCTGACTGTTCTATTTGTTATGATACCTGCAACTGACCAAATAATGACGTATGGCCCTTACCCCTTACTGAATGATGCGATACAGTATTTGCACACTAATTGCTGTGTGATTGGCGAATGTGCCAACCTCTTTGTGATGGGGTACTGTACTTACCACTACAATGTGATGAGTCCTCAGACATACTTATGCCTTTCTCGGGAGTTCTGTGCCGATATCTTTCTGTAATGTGGTTACCCCCCTCCTGCTGTCTGTGCACGTTGTTCGAGACCTCTGACTACGTGATCCTGTTTATGCCTACCTCTGTGTGGTTAGCTAATATGCCTTTGTCTGTCTTTGTGATGCGCTAATCTACCTACCTCTATGTGATGAGTGAATGCATGTACCTGTTGCTATGTGATATGCGGAGGTGTCCGTCTCTGGGTGTGTGATAAGAACCTCTGCCTGCCCCTCTCGGTAAGCTATGGTCCCAGTCTCAGTCTGTGTGAGTACTAAATGCGTACTCCTCTGCTTGTGCTTTCAGGGTATCCACCTGTCATTAGATGTTTGTCCTTTGTATGTATCAGATCTGAAAGTAGCTAATTTGACTATTTGCTTAGTTCTCCTCCGAAAATTTTCGTGATCATCAAATTGAATTTTTGCATTTTATACCCTATGGGCCCGATTCACTGAATGAACTTAAGACTCAATCCTAGTAAAGTTAGGACTACTAACTTTAGGACGCCTAAATGCCTTCTGTGAATACCGAAAGTCTTAAAATTAGGATTTTTCTCAAGTTAGTAGTAGTAAAGTTAGGAGTCCTAACTTTACTACTACTAAATTGAGAAAAATCGTAATTTTAGGACTTTCGATATTCACAGAAGGCTTTTAGGAGTCCTAAAGTTAGGAGTCCTAACTTCTGTAAATACCGAAATGAGTAAGTTCATTCTGTGAATACCAAAAGTAGTAAGTGCATTCTGTGAATGCCAAAAGTAGTAAGTGCATTCTGTGAATACCAAAAGTAGTAAGTGCAATCTGTGAATACCAAAACAGTAGTAAGTTTAGGATTGAGTCTTAAGTTCATTCTGTGAATCGGGCCCTATGTCTGTTACGTAACCATGGGAACTTCTAAAATATTCTAGTCAGGATATCAGAAAAAAGATGTCTTCAAATGCAGCTCAATCCTTGTGCACATATTGGACTTGTCGATGCTTCTGTGAGCTGTTCTGAGCTTTGTGGGGTAAAACTGATCCTGTGAAGAGGTATCTGACATGCACTTCAGGATCTCATATGCACCTCAAAACACTGCTACCAATTAACGTGGCCCAGTCTTTTTTTCAGTTCTTGAAATAAAAGTGATCCCCTTTTGAGTACATACGTGACCAGAGTCACAAGGTTATAAAGTGATTCCCCCTAGCGGCAGACGCCTCCAGGCAGTAGTGCGCTCTGCTAGTCCTTCGAACATAACACAACATAACAAACAGTTTTCATTCCAGAGGATTCTGAAGCCAAACACAGGGCTCTCCCATTTCCCCTGTGAACAGCATAATCACGAGTTCTATGTATGATATGAAAACCTTCCTTGTAGCATGGCCTTAATATGAAAAAATAAAAAGGCAACAATCATCAGGGTAGTCTCTCTCCCTTTCCCTTCCTTTTCATTTTTGAATTATTGCATTTTATACTGCTCAATTGCTCATTTACGTATGTAGGAATTATTCTTTCTGTATTGTACTTGTGTTTTCTTATGTTGCATAAACTTCAATAAAAACATTTTGAACATAAAGGGTAGTAAAATGAAAATTCAAGGTTAAGTTGATCATCATGAAGATTTTTGTTTGTTTTGTTGGTGTGTGAAACTTCATTCCTGAGAATATGAAATGAAAACATTGCCTTAGAACAAACATGTATTTCTACATCATGCAGGATATTCTTAAGAGTCAGTTGGCTTTGAGCTATATTTACAGCAGCCCCTTGTTTTTTTCTGGAAAGTGAGTGCATCTGGCCGCCATTTTATACCATAAGTCTCTCAACCTGGGTCAGAAATTGTTTCAGTAGACTGACGTCCTGGAGGTAGCAGTCTCCTCAAACCTATAACATTGTTTGTTGAGTTGTCATAAAAATGGTTATTATGACACTACTCGTGTTTGATAAACGTCAGTTTCAATGTAATGTTATCATGAAAATAGTGCCACACTGATAAATTTACAGCAGCCCCTTGTTTTTTTCTGGAAAGTGAGTGCACAGGGCCGCCATTTTATACCATAAGTCTCTCAACCTGGGTCAGAAATTGTTTCAGTAGACTGACGTCCTGGAGGTAGCAGTCTCCTCAAACCTATAACATTGTTTGTTGAGTTGTCATAAAAATGGTTATTATGACACTACTCGTGTTTGATAAACGTCAGTTTCAATGTAATGTTATCATGAAAATAGTGCCACACTGATAAATCATGGACTAAATGAGATTGTGGTTGTGAGGTGTCACCACATAGTGGTATACATCACTGCCTGGCCTTCTCATTAAAATCTTTTACAGAACAGATGTCCAATGCCGTTGACCTGCAGGGTCACTTTTGCGCATCTAATAACAAAGACTCTTTCATTATCTTAGAATGAGTTTATGTCAAGAACATTTTTTTCTTCGATACCAGGATACTAGTCCAATAAGTTTCTTTTTCTTGCTTAATTCTAAACTTACAGCTTGTAAGTGGCTAATACAAGGTGATATGTAGTAATGTCATTTCTCAATGTCATTCTGTTTGACTTTATTTTGTCAAATGGCAAAACACTGAAATATGTTACTTTAATTTCTAGTATGGGATTTTGAGAAATGAAATGCCATAGAATATTTGTGGTTGTAGCTTTTGATTAGCTTCAACTATACTTTCCGTCTGATCTTAAAACCACATTTAATGGATCCCAAATAATTGTTTTAGCAGGCACATGTTATCAGATAAATGCAATATGTAGAACTCTGTTAGACATGCCAGCCTACCTTAGGGTTATATTCCCCAAGCGTTTTGCCTTCCTCCTCCATTTTTGCTGATCTTGTTTTTGGGGGCTTCAGGACTATGTGCACTATAACACTACTAATCAGTGCCAAAGTGCATGTGTTCTCTCCTTAACCCAAGATTAAATTGGATTATCCCCAATAAGCATCTTTAATTTACTTTTACGTCCCTAGTAAAGTGCTGCTACATGTACCCAGGGCCTGCAAATTAAATGCTTCAGCTGGCAAGGATAACTTTAAGGTTTAGGGTGGGTATGGATATTGGGTTGCAAGGGAAGTTTTAGGGTTTATGGTGGGTATGGGTTTTTGAGAGGCAAGGGAATTTCTAGTGTTTAGGGTGGGTATAGGTTTTTGGGTGGCAACGGTAAGTTTAGGGTTTAGGGTGGGTATGGGTTTATGGGTGGCAAGGGAATTTTTAGGGTTTAGGGTGGATATGAGTTTTTGGGCACCAATGGTAATTTTAGGGTTTAGGGTGGGTATGGGTTTTTGGGTGGCAAGGGTAATATTTAGGGTTTAGGCTCGGAATGGGGTTTTGGGTGGTAAGGGAATGTTTAGTGTGGCTATTTATATGCATATATATATGTATATATATATATATATGTTTATATATAGACATATACATATATTCATTTTTAACAAATTCCTTCCATCAAAGGAAAAGACCAGCACTCCAGAAGTTTAAATCCACTCTAACTTTTTATTATTTCAGTTATGGCATTTCTACGCATTTCGGCTGCCGCCTGCAGCCTTCGTCACAATATAAATATAGGGTTTATACCTACCTGTAAAATACTTATATTTACTGGTGAAACCTTTACCACGCATATGCCTTTACCATTCATGCTTTTACAATGAAATTCCTTGTAAAAAATTATGTGGTAAAGGTTATGTGTGGTAATGGCATTCGCATTGTAATGGCATGCATTACATTGGAATGCGTAGTTCCATCATACATCCATTCAGAAAGTGTATTCCAAATCTTTAAATGGGTTAAGTAAACATTAAGGAATCAGTATTTGGAAAGGGCGTGGCTTCCACATGCAGATTCCTTTAGCTATGTATTAATGTTTTGTGACCAAAATCCGGTCACAAAACATTCCCATTTTACCACTAATTCAAAATATAGGGTACGCAATTCGCAAATGGAAAGGTGTCCTTTTCCTTTGAGAATGTTGAAAAAAAGGTACCGAGGATAAGAATGGGGTCCATGGGAGCACTGCCTACTCCTTAAAAAGGACTGTTTACATTTTATTTTTTTGTTATGAAAACAGTCTGCATTGAAAAAAAAGACTCCTTTAGTTAAAAGCAATCAAAGACGTGGTGGTTTGCTGACCCCAGCATGCCAACATGCCTGTGACTCTAGCCAATTGTAGTGCAACACAATTTGTAACCTGCCACATGTATATTAATGAGGTAGATAGAATAGTGACCCACTACGATTCCAAATTTTGTGAACTGACTGGTTAGCACATAGGTCGGTTTCCGAAATTCCTTTCCAGTCGCAAAAATTCAGTGCACAATTTGCAACCACTTTTTGCAAATGAAAAATGATTACATCAGGCCCCTGGTCCTGAGAGAGTAATAATGATGATAAAATCTTAAAAAGCAGTGCCACTTTGGATTCCTTAATGAACCGTACTCTATCTTTCAATTCCTCCACTCTTGTTCCTGGTCCTCCCCAAGATGTCCTACTATTCCACAAATGCCTCCTTAGGTCACCTTCAGTGCTTGTCTGGAAGTTGTGAAGTGACTTTTCCGTGAGGTCAGTACTCACACATCTTATCACACAAATGATTATACATTTTTGTTATCATCAATAAAACAACCAACCATGGAGTAGTATTCCCCACCAGGGCACAAGTCCTAAAACAATTAGTGGGGGGACGCTGATGTCACGACTGGAAGTGACGTCACAAAAGGTGGCTTGCACCATCAGACCCCCTTGCCCTCCCTCGCTCACCCCTTAGATGCAATTGCATCAGAGAAGCGAGCGCGTGACATTCAGCTGAGACACTTAGGGGCAGATTAGGATGGCGTCCAGTTGTGGCAAGGGACCGTCCGCCATAATGGCGGAGGTCCCGTGCACCGAATTAGGATGCACCCGCCACAGTGGGTGGTGCATCCCGCATTTTTAACATTGGGGTGGGCGGTGTTGAAAGCACCACCCGGCGCAATGCTAAAAATGCATGCTGTGTGTTTCAAAGCACAACATGACAGGCACCGCGCGGTGCTTGCCATGTTGTACTTTGAAATGCAGGGGGATACCCCCCATATGGACCCCCCTCCCACCTCCCTTCACCCTGGGGGCCCGCAACGGGTCCCCAAAGCAAAGACCGTATGCCTTTCCGTGGCGGCATTGCCGTAACGGGAAGGCATTCCCCAAAGCCTATTCTAATATGGCTGGCGGTGTCTGATAGACACCGCCACCATATTAGACCTTTTCCGCCACGGCCGCTAGGCGACCGTGGCGGAAAAGCGGCTGACGGTCTTACCGTCCGCCACGGTCCCCCTGCCATTGTAATATGGCGGGGAGGAAATAGGTGGCAGACGGGCACGGATGGCGGACGAATCGCCACCGCCTGCATGGCGGTAGCGATCCGTCCGCCATCCTAATTGGCCCCTTAATGTGTACTGTATTTTACAGATCAAAGGAGGTGTCACTACGGCCGTGAATAAGCATGCACATTAGACTCTGGCAGTAGTTTGTTATCGAGCTCCCGGTAAAATAAGTGGGGGGACTCAATCCACCCGCGTGGTACCCCGATGCAAGCCCTGTTCCCCACTCGAAGCAAGAACAGAAACAAATGAATGGGCAGACACGTAAGCAGGCATTTCTCACTGTTAACAGCCAGGAGAAATGAATGACTAGAGAAGAGGACAACTTGTCCAGCAGAAAATGCTCATTAACCTTTTAAAACCAGGGCAAGTTCAACAGTTGAATTGTCTGTACTTTTTGCTTCAGCAGTGTGCCTTCGTGACAAAGGAGAGCTAATTCAGGGTCCTTAATTTAATTTAATAAGCTCTGAAAACTCAAGCTATAGTGTTCATTCTTCCGTTTGCACAGCTGGAAGATAATTGGGGCTTTGATGTTTGTGCTCATTTCGGAGTTGTTAAAATTCACCCACTTTAAAACAGTGCAAAATACCAAGAAACCCTCTTATCAAAATTTCCTTGCATGTTAATTCCACCATTCCATTAAGGTCTGAAATGTGGAACATAACACAAAAAGCCCTTCACACTTTAAACTTATTTTGTCAGCAGTCTTGGTATAATCAGCTCCATTCATCAGGCAGCTTCGAGAGATATAGGTCTGGGGGCATTCATCGGGTAGGAGACTTCTTGAGAGACAAGGGATTGGAGCTGGCAAAGACTGGGGCAAAATGGAATAGCAGCTGTCTCTTCTCCGCAGGTCATGATCTATTCCACTTATCGGATAGGGGAACCTTAAAGGAAGGAGCCGTGGGCCAGATTCACAGAACTAACTTAAGACAAAATCCTAAACTTACTATCATTGTGGTATTCCCAGAAGGCACTTACTCATTTTGGTATTCACAGAAGGCACTTACTCATTTCGGTATTCACAGAAGTTAGGAGTCCTAACTTTAGGACTCCTAAATGCCTTCTTTGAATACCGAAAGTCTTAAAATTAGGATTTCTCTCAATTTAGTAGTAGTAAAGTTAGGACTCCTAACTTCAGGACTCCTAAACTGAGAAAAATCCTAATTGTAAGACTTTTGGTATTCACAAAAGGCATTTAGGAGTCCTAAAGTTAGGAGTCCTAACTTTACTACTACTAAACTGAGAAAAATCCTAATTTTAAGACTTTCGGTATTCACAGAAGGCATTTAGGAGTCCTAAAGTTAGGACTCCTAACTTCTGTGAATACTGAAATGAGTAAGTGTCTTCTGTGAATACTAAAATGGGTAAGTGCCTTCTGTGAATACGAAAATGGTAGTAAGTTTAAGATTTTGTCTTACGTTAGATCTGTGAATCTGTGATCTGTGTTCCGACGAGTGGAGAAGGTCCCGCCCTTTCCTCTTTCTAAGTGGTTGCTTTGGCAGTGTCTTTCGATCACTAAATGACAGGAAGTGGTGCGTACTGGAGATGGCTTTATCAAGACATAGATCAATAATCTTACGGTGCAAAGTGATGTCCCCCTGCTGTCATATGGGTATGAGCATACAGTACAATAAAGAGATCCACTAGGGAATGTATTTCTTTAATTCCATTTTGTTGGTGATTTGTACACTTGCCATTCAAATTTTACATCATCTTTATAACTAAATACATCCTTCCCGTATGATAAGTGAGGTAAATGGAAGGACAGATATGTTGGTATAATATTACAGAATAGATTATATATTTTTTCTTCTTTTACAAACTTAAGTGCAAGTGTGGGAGAGGCAGAAAAAAAGTGTAGAATGGTGTGCTGTTAGAAATGGTAGGGGGCATATTTAGGAGCCCTTTTGCATCGCTCATGCCCCAACCAACATGGTGCAAGAGCGACACAAAGGAAAAATGAGATTTATGAAGCAATGCAAGGCCACATTGCATGTCCCTGCCTGGCTTCATAAATCTTGAGTAATGTAACGTAGTGCAAATTGCTGTGTTGCATTATTACTCTGTGCCAGGGAGGGATTTCCATGAGTGTTATATGGCTGTTCCCATGCAACATCCATGGATTTTGATGCATTCCCAGATTTGCAAACAAAGGTAAACCTGGGAATGCGCCAAAACTATACGCCTCCCAGGCGAGGCGTAACAAGGAGAAATATCTTTATTTCTCCTCGTTTTTTACTCTTTCTGTGTGTGCTGCTGTCTCCATCCTCCTTAGGATCACTCCCAGATGCCTTTTCAGACTTTCTGGTAATCACCAAGAGGTTTGCCTCCTATGCAAGTTCCCTTGGGTCAGAGAACTTACAATCAACCAGGTTTTGGCATAGCTCTGGAAAACAGTGACTGAACATGTGCTCATTGCCATCAAATTGTACAGCCCCTCATATGTGTTTACCTTACTACCCTTCACCCAACCATCCAGTGCCTTGCAAAAGCAACCCACAAAATCCTCCCAGGTGAGACAGTTTCTGACTGCCCCTGAATCTCAACCTGCACAAAGTGCAACAACAAAAAGAATCCCAAGTTGACGATGGTGAAGCAGGAGTCAAATTGAGAAAAATGGCCAATTGAGATAAAAAAAGGAAATTTAAAACTCGTAATGATCTAAGATATGGATAGTAGTGTACACCAATCTCTGTATGGCACTGCACAACCACAATTTGTATCCTCACCACTGATGACCAAACTTCAAAATTGTGCTTCCGGTTGGCAGATGTATACATCTTGTCCAAGCAGGAACCACAATCCTACCAAAGGTAAGTCAGATACACATCATAAGTTAACCTGTGCTCTCCCTCTGGTAACTTGGCACAGAGCAGGTAGGCTTAACGTAAGAGGAAATTTGTGAAGTATTTGTGCAACACAAACAGTAGCATAGTGAAAACACCACACAATAAACTACCCACCAGTTTAGAAACAATAGATTATGATTTAAGATTAAAACAAGACCAAAAGAACAAAAATCCAATGAGAAGAAGTCAAGATATGATTTTTTTAAAGATTAAAAGCAAAAATAGCGCTTGGAAGCAATTAGCGTCTTTTAGACCTAGCGGATTCAGGCTGGCTCATATGCATCAACGCCAGGCAGAACCCACCGTCCTAGACAGAATGAGTATGATAAAGCTGTCCAATAACCTGTACTTACCCTTGGGTAGCTTGGCACAGTGCAGTCCGGCTTACCCTCAGGGTCAATGTGTAAAGTATTGGCACAACCCTCACCCTCGCAACAAACTGGGCACACTACAAAAATACTCCACCGTATGTATAAAACACTGGTATTTGTACTATAAACAGATTGAAATCAAAATGACACAAACGCTGGATATATACTTTACAGTTATATGCGATTGTCAAACTATTCCATTAGCAGCAGAACAGCATTGACATATAAGTACTAGTCATAGGTATTGACTTGCCCGATTATACCCTCAGCCTCGTAAGCAACATAAACCCATGTGCGTACTTCCCAGAGGTGTTCACGCTCCAAGCAAACCCTCCCACATCAAAAGTGACAGAAACATATATGCAGGCTTTTCATGGGTATTCCACTTTCCCACTAACACATCAGCATAAACAAGCATTTACAATGCAATAGATTTCCAATTGGAAAGTTTGAGCTATTGGTATTGTAAATGACAATTTTTTTATTTATGTGTTCGTTTTGAGAATAGCGAAATTAATAGCTTTGTCATTTACAATGTTTATTTATTTATTTTCATTTTAAAAGATTTATATAGCGCTAGCTTGACCCGTAGGTATCAGAGCGCTTTACATACATACAGTAAACAAGTAAACATTATGTACAAACGAACGACCCTATTAAAAGAAAATTAATATATACACTGTCCTCCATTTTGTCTTTCCTGTTGCTGAGATAATGCTATGCTGATGCTCAGGTGATGCTGAATTATACTGACATGGTGCTGAGGTGGTGGTTTGTTTGTGCAGAAGTGCTGCTGAGTGATGCGCTAATGCTGAAGTTGTGCTGAGGTGGTGCAATGCTGATGCTGTGATGGTGCTGCGCTGGCTCTAAGTTGGTGCTTTGCTGGTGGTGCACTGATGCGGAGGTGGTGCTGTGCTGATATGGAGGTGGTGCTGTGGTGGTGAGTGATGCTGAGGAGATTCTGCGCTGGTGCTGAGTGATGCTGTGCTGGTGCTACGCTGATGCAGAGGTGGCAGTGCTGCACTAATGCCAAGGTAGTGCTGTGCTGGGGCTCAGATCATGCAGAGTTAAACTCAAGTAGTGCTTAGGTGGTGGTGTGCTTGTGCGGAGGTGGTGATCATGTGGTGCTGACTGATACTGAGGTGTTGTTCAATGATGCTGAGGTGGTGCAGAGTGATGCTGAGGTGGCGGTATTGAGTGATGCTGAGGAGATGATAGTGCTGAGTGATGCTGTGCTGGTGCTGCACTAATGTTGAGATTGTGCTGTGTTACTAGTCAGGTGGTGCTGAGGTGGTGTTGTGCTAGTGCTTAGGTAGTGCTGCGCTGGTGCTAAGATGGTGCTTCCCTGGGGCTGAATAATGTTGAGGTGGTGTTGTGCTGCTGGTTGTGGTAGTGCTCAGCTGCTGCTGAGTGACGTTCAGGAGGTGCTGCTGAAGTGGTCCTGAGTGACCGTGACTGGTGTTGAAGTGGTGCTGCGCAGATGCAGAAATGGTGCTGAGGTATTGCTGCACTGATGCATTGGTGTTGCGGTGGTGCTCTGATTGTGCTGTCCTGGTGCTGAGTGATACTGAGGTGGTACTGTGCTGGGGTGGTGCTGCGCTGGGCCTGAGTGATGCTGAGGTGGTGCTGTGGTTGTGGTCGGGCCCAGGTGCTGGTGAGTGAAGCTCAGGTGGTGTTGCTGCAGTGGTGATGAGTGACGCTGACTGGTGCTGAAGGGATGCTGTGCTGATGCTAGGGAGGTGCTGCAATAGTGTTGTACTGATGCGGAGGTGGTGCTGGTTTGAAGCTGTGGTGTTAAAATGGTACCGTGATCAGTGATGATGAGATGGTGCTGAGTCAAGCTGAGATGGTGGTGCTGTGCTGGTCTGGTCCATGACATTTATTTTCTGAAATTCCATCTGCTTACAGTGTCTGACTCTTAAACCCTCTGCAGAGGATAAAGTGCAACACGTTGGCAGTCAAAACAATTACATAAACATACATATAAACCAGTCAGGCATTATTTCTTCTAATGGAGGGTGCAAAAAAATGAAATTTCGCGCAGTTTGCTCCCGCAATTTGTGGCAGGGTTTCTTGCAGTAAATCCTGGGAGCAAATATTTAAGATGTTATTTGCGCCCTAAATTGTGAGTGGCAGTAGCGTTGCCAGCGTGTCATGGGATAGTGCAAGTAATGGGCCACCCTGGTTGCTGTTTGAATTATAAAATACAGCAATAATCAGGGCTCAACGGCCCCTCAGGACTCTGGGTCCCGGTGCCACTGCACCTGCTGTACGAATGAAAGTCACACCGCTGAGAGGGAGGAGGGGAGGAGTTTGGGAGTTTGCATCTGAAACAGAATTAGCATCACAGTTGTAACTAAAAACTTGGACCCAAGAAATATACAACTGAAACATAACAGTGCGGGAGTGCGAGGGAATGGACTTTAAAAAAACTCAGAGCTTGTGTAAAATAGCGTGGTGGGCTAGGCCCCTGCTGCTGTGATCTTGTACAACCTGCAAGTTATCAGTTTGGAGCGCAACAGACCCTCGCTACCTTCCGATTATGAGATAGTAATTGTGATTGGTCTGGTGCAATAGTAATAAAGTACAATCCGCATTTGTTATTCCTGTTTTGAGAGCGCTGAGATTCCTGGGATATTTTTTACAGTTTGAAGGAAAAGACAGAAAGTAGAAGGGAAGAAATAAAGATTAGTAGATAGTAAGGGGGAGAAACTGAGATTGTGGGAAGGAAAAGTGGAAGCAAGAGAGCAGGGAGGGAAAAAAGGTGAAAAGAAATAGAGTTAGGCATTGTGAAAAGAAGGAAGAAATGTGAACAAGCCTAAGCCAGCAGCAAATGTAGTTATAGGTGCAGCAGTAATGAGAACCAATCAGCGCCCAACAGGTTTTGCGCACTTGAATGCTGCAGGGATGTCACCGGGACTGCTATGAAGTGGTAGCAAATTATGTCAACGTGGCTACAGCCTGGCGAGTACTGTCGTGATGCTGCATGCTACGGTTTTCTGGTGTGTTGTCCCATATCTATTGCATGCTTGATACAGACCTAGCACTCTAATCCTGTTTACCTCTCACACTTTAAATGGTAATTTGCATATACTGTGTGCCTTTTGCTGTGCTTTTATTCTGTTTCAGGAGACCACGTGAACACATTTGTCAAGCGAGGAGGATACGTGAGGGAAGCAGTGCTGCTGTTATTAATAAATTGCCACACCGGTTCCGCTAATAATAAAGTGGTCTGGGGGGCGGCGGGGGGGAGGAGCCATGTTACCCTCATCTCTTCAGCACCCTTATATGCACCCCTTTTCATTGCATATACCTGCAGAGCCTGCCACATAACCCAGTTTCCCTTGCACACAGTCCCACCTTTCTTGTTCCTCGTCTTGCTGTTTACCCTTGAGCGTCTTAGCAGCGCATTCCCTCTGCTCTGGTGTCTCAGGGAGAGGAGGGGGGTGGCGTTTAAAAGGAGCGGAGGTATTGAGGCATATGAGGTGGAGGGAGGGGCGCATGCGAGATTTGCGTGTGGAATCGTGCCTGTGTGAGCTGTGACTCTGAGGTGATGGGATGCTTCCTCTGCGAGGTGGGGGCAAAGTGCATTAAAAGTGAACAAGCACGCGAAAAGAAAAAAAAGACGCGAGCACAGTGAAGGTGCATGTGGAATCATGCCTGTGTGAGCTGTGAGGCGATGGGATGCTTCCTCTGCAAGGTGGGGGCATAGTGCATTAAAAGTGAACATGCACGCGAAAAGGAAAAAAAAAGATGCGAGCACAGTGAAGGTGAGTGAGTGAGTGAGGGGAGACTTATACCGCGCAACTTAGCCCAAGGGCATCAAGGCGCCAAATAGGACACAAAATCTCAAATCACCGAATCCAAGTCTACGAGTAGGCCTCTCGAAAGAACCAGGTTTTCAATTCTATGCGAAAGTGCGCCAGAGAGGGTTGTCCTACCAGTTCAGGTGGGAGGGAATTCCAGAGCTTGGGTACCAATGTGGACAAAGCTTTACCTCCCCATCTTGCTTTTGCAAATCTACGGACTAAGAGGAGATTTTTAGAAGATGACTGGAGGGCTCTACTGGGGGAGTAGGGATGAAGGAGGGACCTAATGCCCTCTGATCCAGAGCCATAAATAGCCCAGTGGGCAAGGCAAAAAAGTTTGAAAGAAATTCTAGACTGGACGGGCAGCCAATGAAGATTTTTCCTGGCCAGAGATACAGATGAACGCCTAGGGAGATTAAGGACCATCCTGGCCGCGGCGTTCTGCACCATCTGTAAGGCTCTTGTTCATGCCCACATACAGAGCATTACAATAATCCAATCTCGAGGAGACGAGAGCCACTGTGGCCTGCTTCCGGACATCAGGAGAAAGATAAGGTGCAATCTTTTTGAGGATCTTAATAATACCACAACAGGTGGACACGGTCCTGCTGACCTGACTGTCAAAGGCAAGAGAGGTATCAATCAGGACACCCAGGTTCCTAGCAGAGTGGGAGGGAAGGGGAAAATCCCCAAGGGAGTCCAGCCACCAGTCTTTTGACCAAATGTCTTGACTACCCCCGAAGATCAAGACCTCCGTCTTCTCTCCATTTAAGTTTTAAAAAGTTCTGGATCATCCATTGGGATACTGCCTCCATGCAAGTTCTAAAATTCAGGGCAGAGTCATTCACAGACTGTGTAAGGGAGACCATGAGGTGTGTGTGGAATCATGCCCGTGTAAGCTGTGAGGCGATGGGATGCTTCCTCTGCGAGGTGGAGGCATAGTGCATTAAAAGTGAACAAGCACTTGAAAAGAAAAAAAAAGACGCAAGCACAGTGAAGGTGTGTGTGGAATTGTGCCTGTGTGAGCTGTGAGGTGATGGGATGCTTCGTCTGCGAGGTGGGGGCATTGTGCATTGAAAGTGAACAAGCAGGCGAAAAGAACAAAAAAAGACACCAGGGAAAGCAACAACAATAACAACCGTTAACTGGCAGTTTAGGGAAAAGTGCCAAAGAGCACACCGCCAGAACCGGGTGCATCTGAAGACAGGACACCAAAGTTAACCACGTGACAGATGCTGCAGTAATTTAAATAGAGTTCTCAAAGTCCGGTAGTTGCATCTGTGGCTTTATTTTTTTATTCTGCCCGATAATTTAACAGCGGTGACACTTTTGCAAAGTTTTAGAGGGGCTGGGGCCATGGAGTGGTGGTAAACAGAGCTCCGGTGGGGCAGGGCGATACATGTGAGGAGCGTAGATCTGGGGTGCGATGTCGGACACCGGTTGAAGCTGAGCAGCTAAAGAGACGACAAAAAAATGCATGTGCCACTCTAGGTTTTAGTAAGACATATTGGAAAGCATAGAATGGCAGAGGAAAGGCAGCGCTGGGAGGGGGGCTGGGCAACCATGTCAGCATTCCGATTCACAAACAGTTGGTCCTTTTTATGACCTGCGGAGTACGTGAAGTGGCTGGTGGCAAATGAAATCAGAGCGGCCGCGGTCGCTTTGATGTTCTTTTCTTGCTTTGTGGGAGGGGTAGAGGGAGCAGATTCCTGTGCACGCGCCTAGCTCACATGAACTGTACGCAATCCGCAGTTGGGTAGACTTTTCGAAAACCTTACTATAAATCTGGTCCACCAACCCTACGGAATGGAATAGACGAGACCTAAAAACAACATTACCAATATCGCATACCCCGTACAGTTGTAATGGTCTAGAAATAACAGGTTTTGACTACGCCTCGTGACCCAGCCCCTCAGCCACTCAAACTACAACAGCCAACAATACATGATGCACCCACTGGCAACACTTTGATTAGATTGTAGCGACCACCAAAAGCAGAAGGAAACAGTTATGTTTTCTTGTCTGTACAGATTAGGTCCAATGGGCCCAGCAGCACCTTCATAAGTGCAGAATTACTATCCCCAGTAGGAAACAGACTGCAACACTGAAAGCTGGCATGCTTCCAATTTGGAAAATTGTTTCCTCTCCAGCAGAGGTACAAGCAGCAGTTGCTCCGGGCAGCCATGCCTGGGTTCACACAAGACACAATGAGACTCCTAAGGTCCAGTCATGATATTCTCCTCAAGAAAGTACCTTGTGGTGTGGATCCAGGCAGAGAGAGACAGCAACCTCGAACTGAGTCTGCAATGTCAGGCACTGTTGTCCTCCGGATCTGGAAGTCTGAGACAGTGTACTGCGGTCTTGGCAACTTTCCCCTAACATCCCTTGGACACCACACACTACGGAGTGCAAGCTAGCACAGGTTTCCTGTTGTGAGCTCGGGTGATTCAGACACAGCAAACTTCTCCCCCTCGAACACCTCTCGCTACGGCACCACAAGGTGGGCGGCTGATCATTAAGAGCACACTCCTCGGCACAGTGTGATTACTGCACACATCGGGACAGTCCTTGTCCCAACCGAGAATCACTCCCACCCGTTTCCAATGCACTTTGCGCAGTCCTTATGATCTTGTGGAAACGGGGAGATCTTTTCTGTACCTGGGCAGGGACAGGAGGCCAGCCAACCAGCCCTTGGAGAGTGCTTAGAGCCAAGGCCACAACAGTTGGCAATTTGCTGCAGGCCAACAACATCTGGCAAAATCCACCAAGTGATAGTCCTCATTCTAGAGCATGATAAACTCCAGGCCACCACAACTCTGCAGATAATCCTGCTGCAGTCCCTCCTGCCCCAATAGTTCCTCTTGTCGATGTCCCAGCATCAAACCAGTGTAGTATGGTTCCAACGCCACCAGTGTCTCTAAATCCTGAGGGCAGAGTCCCAGTAGTTATACCCACAATGGCATTTGATCAGTTCAAAAGGCCATCTTTGATATTAACAGGTCCTCTCTAAATGTTGTCCTCGCTGCCATCCTACCCTGGCAGGCTTGATCAATATCTTTAGCGGGGCCAAGACCCTGTCCCTTGGAATGCAGGTGCCAATTCCACCCTCTCTTATCTGTCCCAGGAAGGCCCCTCAGAGTCGGAAGTCTGCAGTTTATGGCTGTCTTATCAGGAATGCAGAGATGTAGCTGTCCCCCCCGGCACCCAGATGTAGATAAGACTCTCTCGGAGTTCCCCCCTATTTCTTTGACAACGTCCCTTAAAATAATGCAAGCACTGAAATCCTGTTCCCCTTTGTGTCCTTGCCCGACTAGAGTGCTGGCCTCTATTGCAGATGTGATCCACCCAGCAGTGAACTTGGTCTTGAATTTGTCTCTATCTGAGGGCTTGATGCCTGAATGATGGAAACATGGACAAATCGCACATTTGAGAGCTGTTAAAGAGAATTCGAAAGTCCCACATTCTGAACACTTTCATTATCTTCACCTTAAACATTGGATTTCAGGACTACTAATGAGGGAGGCGGCTACTAGGAAACACATACTGATAAAGCGGTGGTTACAGAGGGCGGGAACAATGAAGGGGGGGATCTCCTTTCTATACCCGCTACTTCTTCCTGGAGTACACGCCCCACGGGCGAGATATCATCTTTTTGGGAACACGCACCTGGGAGGGACATCACGGAGATTAAGTGGAAACACTTATGGTCAGATATTCCTAAAAACAACCACTCGATAACTCTCAGAGAGTCTCATTACAAGACCCTATTTGATTGGTACCTGTACCCATCTAAACTTAAGAAAATGTTCCCCAATATATCAGACCTTTGCTGGCGAGGGTGTGGTCCTTTAGGTGACTTCCGCCACATCTGGTGGGATTGCCCAACAATACGGCCTTTCCAGGAAGAGATTCTCACTCATATTAAAGGTATGCTGGGCTACCCAATCCCGACCTCTATTGCAGAAGTACTTATGAGTATCAGAGAGCCGGACTTGGAACATCAAACGAGGGCAGACAAAGCTATATTGTGGGCATGCTTGGGAGCCGCAGAAAATGACGATTGCTGCGGCATGGAAGAGGAAGGAGGCGCCAGCTGTGTCACTTTGGCATGTGCGCCTCTGGAGAATTCTAACAATGGAAAGAATGGCGAACATCTTCCGGTACGAGCATAAACATTTTGAATACAACTGGGACCCGTTGGTTTCCTTTCTATCCAAGGGCCTTCCCTCAATGGTATGCTTGCCTTCCTTAAGATCACTTCACCTATTCCAGCTTTAAGTTGGGTCCCACCCTCAGACTACACATGCACGGATGTGTTGGACGATCACCTAAGAACAATACACCCAACCAGGCCCGGGCAGCTGCACTGGTGTGACCACAACTGCCCAACGGAGAAGGTCTAAGGGTACATCCACCACCAGGGAAGGGTAGGGAAGGAGGGGGAGGGCTATTCTTTGTCTTTTTTTTCTTGTTCTGTTTGCATTTGAATGCATTGCAGTTATTGTACTTAGAAAAGACTGTGACCTGAAATCAGTGAGAGGGATATGTCGACCCCACATCTAGAGAAACTGGACTTACATTTATAAATACTTCAATGAGTGGGGAGCTAGTTCTCAAACCTCTCAGAAACGTATTGTATTGTGATTTTGATTGGTCATGCTGAATAAATATAATTTTGACCAAAAAAATGGTTATAATGAGTACCTGGAATTGAAAATACATGTTCACCACTTATACCACACTCTACTCACATTGCAATCTGTAATACTTATTAGTCCACTTGCATTGTATTAAAGACCTACAAAATGTACAAAGCAATTTTAAGGGTTCTGCAAAAAATTACCATGGAAATGAGTTCGCAAACAGGGTACTGTTCAGAGCTGTGTATAACAAGAGAATAATGATTACCTAAGCTGAACTGATTCTGCGAGAAGCAGTTATACAGTTTCAACATAGGTTGGCCTGATTATTGATAAGTTCTAATATGTTATTATGATTGTTAACACAAGCCCTCAATATGTACTTAAACAATTGTGAAGTTCAAACACAACAATAATTGAAGTAGAAACAAAGTTTATTCAGCACATAAGGTATAGTCATGTTAATCTCTACAATCCGTCTTTTAACATGTGCCTGCTTCAGAAAAACATCCGACAAGTGTTTCGTGACTTTTTCAAGGTTGTGAAATTTACAACACAAGAACGTACACTTAAGATACATTTCCAAGTAAAGTTAAACATAAAATAGCAGGTAGGGATATAGAGAATTGTAAAAAAGACTATAGAGAACGATCAAGAGAGGTGATGATTTTAGGGACAAGCCATAGGAAAGACTGGATTTCTGAGTCGATTAGACCCAGATATCAAGAACAGAAAATAGTGCTTAAGACCGACACTCGTGACACTCAATGAAAGATGGGGTACTCTCCATACACCTGCAAGGTGGGTCTCATGTCAGCCTTATTTTGCATGTGACGTCTCCCCGTTACACATTGGGAACTACTAAACTAAGCTCACATATCATACTTTCTTATGTGCTGAATAAATTGTGTTTGTACTTCAATTATTGTTGTGTTTGAACTTCTTACTTGTTTAAGTACATATTGAGTGCTTGGGTTAACAATCATAATAATACTGTAGACGGTTGGGGTATCCGGCCCTTAACTGTAACAAACACATTTCGTGGTAGGGTGTTGCCAAACCCATGAGCACCAAGGTCAATAAAATGCTTTAATAGTACCCACTATTTACATTGTGTGTTTCAAGAGGTGCGCATAATAAACTACTACTACTGTGTATATAGTACTAATGATAAGTTCTACTTAAATCCCTATTTCATATTAATGTCCATTTATGACATAGGTAGGATATATTCCAATCTAAGGATCAAATAAAAGTTTAGTCACAAGAATAACAATCGCTAACTGGATTGAAATGCATTCACTGTGGGATTCCTTTGTTGCATTGAGGTAGGTAGACATGGGCTTAGTCTGACTACACACTTTGTCCATGTAAATGTTTTGTCCATCCCCTTATCTCTTGGTTTTACATGTGCTTATGTACGAAAGGACAGGCTCAGAAGCCCTGCCTCAAGCTTCATACAGTGATCGTTAAAAGTAAGACCTTGATTTAGAATTAGGCGGACGGGTTACTCCTTCACAGACGTGAGGGATAACCCGTCCACAGTATCACACTTCCATCATAAGGCACTTGAAAAATGGTGGAGGGGATATCTGTCCCATTTGTGAGGGAGTGACCCGTACACCAAACTGTAAATCAGATCCCTAATAACCACGTTGAGCTGACCATCAGGTTGGTTACTATCAAAGTGACAGCTAGAAAAAAATTATTGAGCAGGCACCCTATGACAGTCACTACTCCTTCATGTGATATTTCATGGACGCCTCCTACTGGACACAGTTCCTCTTGGAGTGACTCAATGTGGGTTTCGCGGGATGGGCCTCTGTCACATGCCAGCTCTGCATAGCGGGCTCCATGGTAATTTGCAAAATCCAAAGTACAAATTGCATAATACCAATGGACCAAACCCCTTTTAGCAGTCTCTCCAAGCAGGTCCATTTGGTCATGGACTCTTCTGCGCCTCCTCAGCTCTCAGGATCCCCACAGAAAGTTGGCCTAGTAAAAAAAGCACTTTCCGGTACCCAGGCTTCTTGGAGCAAGTAGCTCAGTACGCATGCATATTTCAAAGATGTTTCATGAGTTCCCTGATGGTCCCAAGTTATAGAACTGGTGCTTACTCTTTGATACGCCTGCCTTAGGAGGCATAAGATTTTAGCACAAATCCCTGTCCACCAATGTTTGTAGATAGCGATTTGCATCAAAATCCAGTGGTGGCTGCATGGGTATGCCCATGCACCACCCATGGAACGCCACCTTGATTCAAAGCTACGCAAAGGAGTGCATAGCGCAACTTTGCATTACTTTGGGATACTATCCAATGAAAATCCTGATTTGCGTTGGATAGGAAATTCCACCATTTAACACTTGATGCAAACCAGTGCAAAGCGTTAGTAAATTTGGGCCACACTATAGGAGTGCTATTCATTCATTCACTCATTCAGTCATTCAAAGCCTCTCTGCATAATGTTGAGAAGTGAAATAAGAAGATTATGCTGATTTGTATTTCTCAGTGGTAAGAGTAGCCGAGGTGCAACTTTCCACTGACAAAACCTACACTGTTGTTAGGAATGAGCTTTTTCCCATCCTAAAGCTCCAACAAGAAATGTGGGAAGGACCCTAATTAAATGCTCCATTAGTGAGGTAATGGCCCTTTAGGCTAAAAGATACTCCTGTGGGCCCTCTATTGGCAGAAAAAGATATGATTTGAGGCACTAAGAGGTAGGTGTTAAGGAAAGGGCGAAGTTCGGGCCACTGACCCATACAAAGGTTTGGCAGGGCCTTCTGTAACTCTTACACACAGGACACAGTGGGTGTGAATATTTGAAGTAGGCCTTCTCATATACACACACACTTCAATCCCTAGAGTGGGGAAACAGATAGGTTTCTCTTTGATGAGGAGAGGGTGGCACCCGAATAGAATGGGCAAGCCCAAGGGGGACTTAGGGAGCCCTGCCAGCTGAGCAGGCCTGAGCTTCTCTTCCATTAAAGTCACGGCAGAAATGATGTACCCAGGTGGTTTTTGCAAGTGCGGTATGGGGTCTAAGTGTGAGATAATGCACATTCTTCTTGACTGTCTCAGGTATGTTGAAGTGAGAAAACGGATTCTGCGACCCATATTCAGAAAATATAGCACAAGAGCGAGAGCCCAAGCAATCAATTTAGTGCTAAGAATGGAATATCTAGAAATAGCTATAGCTCTGGGTTATTACCTGAAAGAAATTAATCAAATGGTCAGGGGAAAGCTCAAAGAAGTGTAGTGAGAAACCCCAGTTACCCTGTATACAATAAATGAAGAAGAGTAACTTAGGCAGGACAAGTCCAACGGGTTTTAATACCTTTTAATCTCCTTATAGCAATGGTGGACTGCTGAAGATAATGAACAGCCCTGACTTTAAAAGTCTAAGATGATTCGGATTTTAAGTAGAATGTTCTGTATGTTTTATACCTTTTTAAAGATTTTAACAAAAGTTGTACACTGTTTTACTAATAACTAATTATGTATATTATCCTGAATTTTATTCGATTTGGTTTTAAAGACTAAGGTCTAAATAAACAAAGTCTTTCTCTCTCTTCTCTTCCATTAACCAGCCAGTCCTCTGATTTTTGATAGCAGCACGAGTTAAGGCTATCATTAGCAAATTAGTAGTTCCCATCCACCAATTAAGGTGGGAGAACCTCGGTTGTGAATCTGTAAGTAAAAATGTAAAAATCTGGATAAACCACTAGGCTTTACCAAACCCTAATTTCATTGCAGTCCATATGAAAAGCCATGTAGGAATGTGCCCCACCCACCACATAGAGTAACAATGACGTTTGAGAGTATCATTGGTTTGTAGGAATGTTTTTTGCTTTTTTTAATGTAAATGCAAAAACATCATCCCCTTTTGTATCGCTTTGTTTGCCCTAAATTGGCAGGGTATGCTCAGACGTGAGTCCCTTGCTCACTTTGCCACTGGATTCAAGATAGCCTGACTGATGAGGGTTATGAACCCGAAACCGGTCCCAGGAAGCTTGTTTCTGGTGCAGGGAAGGCATGGCTTGGCAGTTCGGGCTGGACTGTTCATATGAGGCACAGGGTCAGACTGATTTGCATATGGCCCTGTCTGAACTGGGGTGGCGGAGTGAGCTAAAGAATGGTGATGGTTTAAACCCAGATCAGTTGACTGGGGGTGAGTGTTTGATTTGCTCAAACGCTCCGTCCATCATCCCCTTTTGTATCGTTTTTTAATGTAAAGCCTGATCCCCTTAACCAATGTTTTCTTTGTTTCATGTATTACATTTACTTTCTTTCTATTCAATTGCTTGGGCATTTTATCCAATGTACTTCTTTGTTTTAACGCAGTGAAGCTAAAATACTTCACACTCTCTCTGAGAGAAATGTAAGTGTAGGATTCTTGCTTTTACTTTCTGGGCACTTTGTAGTAGCACAGACCCAGTTTATGTCAAGACTCAGGCCACTCTCCCTTGAATTATCGATCACAATTTAGCGAGTAAATTGTCTACACCTTTAAACTTAAAAGTAGTTGTTGTGCCAATTCAGCAGGTAAAATATTAAAAATAATGGATGTCTATAGTAAAAAGATATGCGACCACACTAAAAAGAAGGATTTCATCAGAATAAAGAACTGGGGAAGATCATACAAAGTCAAATCAGAGAGTGAACATTGCTGATACAGCAAATATTTCAGAAAAAAACACGTTTTCTACGTCTCAACTTGCATAGCAATCTAGAAAAGTGCTTTTGGGAACAGATGTTGTACTGTACCTTAAGAAAATGGCCACTTTCTCGCAATTATATACTTGTGATTGGCAAACCTTCAACCTCTCTCGGTTTACCCTGCAGCAAAGGGTACTTCAGGGCTGGAAAAAGTAAGACATTAAAAACAGACCGGTAGAACTGGCACGAAGCTAATGTTCGAGTGTAAATTGGTAGAAATCAAGAAAAGGGCAATATTGAGCATAGTACTCAAGAAAATATTAACAGACTGAGGGAGATGGGTCAGAAAACCTGTCATGAAAGCAAAACGTGGATTCGGTTGTGAAGAAGTAATCCATGTAACCGCCGGGTCTCCTGGCAAAGCAATATTTGCAAGTGCATGTTTGGCATAATCAATGGATTGCAGCTCCAACCACTTTTAAGGCTGACCCAAAAAGGAAAGCATCATTTGTAAACACTGGCATCCGCACAACCAATGGTAAAGCAGCTTTTACAAACCTCTTTGTGCATCCTAAGCCAAAGGCAAAGCGTCTTTTATGAAGACAAGGTCTTCGATTCAGATGCAAAGCATGCGCTGTCTGCAAGAGAATAAGCTGGAATTGGGGACAAAAGGGTTCAGAGAAGACAGCTGCATGTTTAAGAATAAATTGCTGGCATTAACCTCACAACAAAAATGATGCAAAAAAAAACCCTTGAAGGGAATGCCAACAGTAAAAATTGTTGTATAAACAAAATGCTAATTTGGGGGATTTGTGGATTAATTATTCGCTTCCACTTAATAATGATGAGCTTTCAGAAAGAGGAAGGTCGCCAACCCATGTATAAACAATAGCAATACATCTACAGCAGGCCAATTCGTTATATATTTCTTTCATTCTCTTGTTGTTCTTTCTCTCCTACTTTCTTTCAAATTTTTGTTTCATTTTCTATATTGACCCTCTTTTTAATGCCTTTGATAAGGTTCTTCGCTTCCTTTCTTTTTTGCTTCTTTCCTTCCTCCCTTTTCTTTCTTCCTTGGTTGTCCCTTCCTTTGTTTCCTCCTCCCTCCATCCCCTTTTGTCTACCTTCTTTCTTACCCTCCCCTCTTTCCTACCCATAGTAATATATATTTTATTTGTATATGATTAATTAAAATCTTTACAAAAATATAAAACACCATATAACAGTACAAATTATTTAAAATGCCATATAACAGTACAAATTATTTGAAATACAGCAGTTACTATTGTCAATTCAAGGTTGTTATTAAGTCCCAATGAGTCTTTCAAGTGTGCTTGAATCTTTCCTTCATTAAATCAAAGAACTTCACGACCTGACAATTCAGTTTAATATCGCTGGAGGAAAAACAAAGTTTAACTGCCTGCCTACAGGTCCGAACGGCATGTGATCTAAAAAAAGGTAGCAACAGCTTGAGCCTCAGGTCCATTAGTCTCGGGCAAATGCATATCACATGGATGATGTCCTCCTTGCCAGATTTACACAGGCGGCATAGGGCCGAGGCGTGAGTTCTCTCCCATGGCGGCAGGTGCGGTAATATCGGGATAGCTAAGGCGCAATTTCAGGAACTTTTCTTTGATTTTTATTTTCATCCCGATATTAAGATATGCTTGTGGCCGTATTTTGCCGTAATCTCCCACCGTTATCCATCCATGCGCCCTGTTGGCTAGGTCTTTCTTATCTTCTATTACCGAGATTATTCGGGCAGATTTTTTTGCCAACTTTTTGAAGGACTGGTGGTCTATGGCAGTTTCCCAAATATCGGATAAGCCTAGCACATCAAGAGATCCAAATAGGTAGTCCCTAGGCATTGAAGTGCGACATCTGAGTAGCTCTTCCCAGACGCTGGCATTTAAGGAGTCAGGGTCTGCGTCGCGAATCTTGCACCAGTTAGTTACATATGCACTCCGTCTTTCTAGTGTTTGTTTGACCACCCCAAATTCTAAACGAATTTGGGCCGGAGACGCGTATTTGGGAAGGTTGAAGATGGCCCTGTAACAATTGGCTATGACTGTGTCTAACAATGCAGCGTCCTTCCCATGCAGCGATTCACTCCCATAGGTGAGCGTTGGTTGAAGTTTTGCTCGGAGGATTTCAAGGAAGGGTTTAAGGGTGAGGTCAGGGAGTTTAGTCTTTAGTGGTTTCAGTGCGAGGTGGGTCATTATTGCTTTCCCTCGGATGGACTGGAGCTGGGGCCTAGACTTGTTCTTAGAATCCAGCACAACCCCAAGGTACTTGTATGTGGCTACCCGTTCGAGCTTTACTCCGTTCAGGTACCAACAAGGGATCCTTTTCTTCCTGTAGTTCACCATCATGACCTTAGATTTATTGAGGTTTATTTCTAGGGCATTCTTTACCGAGAAGGCATGGGTACAATTCAAAAGATGCTGAAGGCCTAGTGGCGACCGGCCTATCAGCACTAAATCGTCCACATATAACAAACTAGGGAAAGTGGCTTTTCCTAGCTTGGGCGCATGATTACGGCATTTGTCAAGTTCTTCCGGTAAGTCCGAAATAAACAGATTGAATAGAAATGGCGCTAATAGGCACCCCTGCTTTAGTCCTTTAGTTGCCCTAATCTGCTTCGAGAGGTGCTGGCCAGTTCCAAGTTTAATTTTAACCCAGGTGTTAGAGTGAAGCAGTATTAGGACATCTAGGAGATGTTTCGGAATGCCCCAAGTGGATAGTTTTTTCCAAAGTTTGTTTCAGTCCACATGGTCGAAGGCTGCCGTATAATCAATAAATGAAAGGAAAAGTGGTAGCTTGGTGGTTTTTGCTTCACCCATCAGTAGGGACAGGGCCATGATGTTGGTTGTTGTCCCTTGGCCTTTACGGAAACCTGTTTGGTTGGAAGGGATAATGGCTTTTTCGGACGCCCACGCCGATAGTTCTTCCAGAATGAGACCGCTGAAGTATTTTGCTTCTATGTCAAGCAAAGCAATGAGACGGTAGCTATTCGGATTACTCTTGCTCCCATATTTATATATCGGGCTAATGACGGACCCATGCCAGGAGTCCGGAAGGGATAAAGTAAGTCTGGCCTCGTTAAAGACCTGACACAAGGATGCACTCCAAAAGGCTACGTCAGATTTGTACAACATGGGGGGATTCCATTCGGTCCCGGGGCCCCATTCGGTCGTCCCTTGGTAATTCGCCGCCCGATGTCTGCTGGGGTGTATCCCGTGAGCCCTGTCTCCATGTCTTTTATGGGTCTACCTTCCCCTTCTAAAGGTTCTGATTGTGGTAAGGTCATACCCTTAAACTCCCCCAGTCCACACATGCTTGTCCCGCTTTGATTGCTGGGGTTACCATCATGACCAAGCTTTATGATTTCCATGCAGGGAGCCTTTGTTGTCGTATCTCCTATATTGTCATTATTAAAGTGTGACAATAAGTATTTGGTCCATACTTCCTCTGCTATGTGCGAATTTTGCCCCAGATGGTCAGGGTTCTGGATTCTTTTCACCATTTGCCAGAACCTAGAACTGTTTTTTTGCTTTCCTTCGTGGACAAGTTTCCCCCAAAGTTCTTCATTCCTTTGTTTTTGACTTGCCCATTTCAGCTGTTTGAGTTGCTTTTTGCTTCCCTCAGCACTACTTGCAGACTAGGGTTTCCCTGATCCTTTCGTATCCTCCTCAGAGTTTGATTAATCAAGCGTTTTTGTATTTTCATATCCAACCGCATCTGTCTCGTGCTTGAGGATCCTCTCACCAGGCGAGAATTGGTAGGCCTGGTACTGCCCAGTTGTTCCCCGATGGTGATGATGAAGTCATGCCAGACGTTCGCCAACTTGGATGAGCAATTAATTTGGTGGAAGAGGGTTTTCGCGATTGAACCAATAAGGTTGATGTTGTCAAGATTGCACCGTATCCGTTTTAAGTTTGCACTGACTTCTGTTTCTAGGCCAATGTAGCGTTCTTTTTCCTCTGCCGGATTGGTTTTTATCTCAGCCACCAAGGGCAGATGGTCGCTGAAATCATTCACGTCTATTTTGAATGAAGTTATCCAGCTGAACATGTCTAAAGACATGAACATATAATCCAAATGCGAGGATTGTGTGCTAGAGTGGAAAATGGCTGCGGGTGGGTCATCTTCAGCATAACGTCCATTTAGGGCCCTTAAGTTATGGGTATTCAATTGCCAAAGAAGTTTTTTTGAATATTTCGTTAAGTTGTTATTTTTTGTTCGACCTTGCGGCGGCACGCCCCATGCTGTGTCTAATTCATAAGAGAGGTCAGTGCCTTGCTCATTGCTGATGAGAAGCATGTTAAAGTCACCAGCCAGGATGAAGGTGTCTGACTCCCCGGAGTCCCTTATTTTTTGAATAACGTGCCCCAGCTCTTTCACCGATTTTTGTTTCCATTTGGGGTGAATGTATGTATTTATAATAATAACTTCCTGGTGTTGCTTTTTAGAGGGAGTGAGAGCTTTACCACCTGTATGACACTTGGGGGGGTTATATGAAAGTCCAGAGCCCTAATTTCGCCTATTGACGTTATAGAGGCGAATACCATCAGTCCTCCTGAACCGCGGCCGAAGGTTGAAGTTTTGATTGCTGGCATACAGAGTGACGTAAACCCCTGTAGATCAAATACTTTATCTTCCCAAGTTTCTTGTATTAACAGGAGATCGAATGAGGTTAAGTATTGTATGAGCTCCGGATCGTTCTTTATATTAGCTAAGCCATTGATGTTCCATGAACAGATTCTTGTGGCCCTACTTACCACCAAGGGGTTAAAGGGCGCTTGCCCATACTGTCAAACATCAGCAGTCGTTGTCGCGATAGTGCGCTGAATACATCTCCAATTAGGGTCTGTCGATAACGACAAGTTCGTATCTTGATTGCGATATTGGCCCCATTGGGGACTTTTAGTGTGTCGGTAACGTTGCCCCAGTGAGCAGCTCCTAGCTCCCTTTAATATTGAAGTAGAGTTTTTTTGAAGCTGAGGTTGGATGGAGGCTAAAAGCGGAGTTGGATAGCGGGGTTGCCTTTCCAGCTTCAAGGCAATTCCCCATTGCTGGAACATTGCCTCCTCTTCCAAGATTTTGTTAGCTATCTCAGGCGAGATCCAGGTAGTTTTGGTAATGTCAGGCTGATGGGTCGAGGTGTTTGATTGGAACCCTACTTGTAAAAGGTCGTTCGAGCTGATGTTTGCTAGATTTGTTGAAGAGTGCAGGAGTCTTAGAATGTTCCCCCTATTCAATATGTCTTCATTCCCTCTGGATGTATATTCTGGGATAAACAGAATTGAGGTTGGAATGCTCTGACATAGCACTTTTGTTGGAACCGTCGGTGGGCTCTTGAAGGCCTGAGGAGCTTGATCAAGGGCATGGCTAGAGGATGATGCACCTAAGGCGAGTGAGCCCCCGCATTGGTCGTTGTATAGCTTCGTAGCCCAGAGGGCACTGTTTGTTTTTGGCTTGGGCTCAGGACAAGTTTCCAAGTTCATAATCATGGTACTAGTTGTTTTCGGCTTGGACTCCGAACATGTCTCCGAGGTCGTGACCGGAGGGGTGGCATTCCGCCTGTTTTCTGCAGCTTCTTCACCCGATTTAATTTTACTGTTGTCTGGAATCTGGCCTGACTGGATTATTTTGAATTGTAGAAGTTTCTGTTTGGTGCATTTTTTTGATGTCATCTTTTTTATGAAATTATGTGTTGATTTTAAGCACTGTGATGAGGACTCTATTGGCGCGCTGTCTTGGGCTTCGGGTGTAGGGGACAGGTGGACACTTGGTGACAGGCTCCGGGCATCAGTGTCTGAAACCGCAGTGGAAGGTGATGGTTCTTCTATATTAAGCCTTGCCCCTATTAGGGAACGGTTCCTACCTTTCCTTTTGTTCTTTCTGCGGGACTTTGCGTTGGTTTGAGTCGAAGGTTCAGCTGTGCTTGTGATAGTGATCGCTTCCTCTATTTCCAGTAGCTCGGTGGATGAAGCTTGGGGTGGCAAGGCAATAGCTAGGCTCTGGTCACTTGGCAACTTGATCTCTTGCCTTGAAGCAGTTACTGGAGGAACTGCAGGAGGGTCGGCGGTATGTTGCTACCCTTCTTCCTTTGTTCTCCCCTTTGCTCTATCACTACTTCTCTCTTCCTTCAAACTATCCTTTTCTTCCACTCTTCCTTTGTTTATTCGTTCTTTAAGTTTTTCCTTCTATTCTATATTTTTTGTTCCATCCTTCTCCTCTGTTCTCTTTACAGTCCCCCTTCACCATCCTTCTTCTCTTCTTTTTAACTTTTTTCGTTCTCTCTCCCCCTCCTTCCTTCTTTGCTTTCTACCATCTCCATGTTCCTTACTTTCTTCCTTCCCTGGACACCCCCCCCCCCCTTTACTTCTATCTAGTATTCCTCTTTATAGCTTTCCTTCTTCCTTTCCTCACTTCCTTCTCCTTCCACTTCCATTATTTCTGGCCAGTTCATTTTATTTGTTTTATTACACAGCTAAAAAGCATTACAGTAAAAGACAATGATAGAAAATTACATTTTAAGCAGATGATTAAATAAAACATATGAAGTGCGAAATCCCGATCAATTCAAAGGAATATACCCACAATCTCCAAACCAACACCATCAAACCCACTGGTACATTCAACCAGTGGTAACCTCTTCCGCGCACCTTCATCCTTTATGACATGAAGTTGGCGGGATCTCCAAAGCTAGCATAAGAATTCTACCTTACCTAAGTCAGTTATTTTAGGCTGGTATCTTTGCAACTGTAAGGTACAAAAATCACAAATGGGCTGTGAGGCGAATACTTTTTATTATTCCAAAATAATTATAAAAAATGCATACATATACAGAAATACTTATATTGAGGAGCTTTTGGTCAGCCCTCTTCATTCATTAGTCTTGTGTAGTGCGATTTACATTTTGCTTCTGATCACCACAGAATGGGCAAAGGGTCAGCCCACTTCAACAATTGGCTCCCATCGTTAAGAGTGATGGCATTTTGCTCGTCCCTATTACGAACATCTGTAACAAATGCAGCCCCCATCTGTGTGTTTCTTTTCTTTAAAAAAAATCGATATCCCTTTTGTAAACTTTTATTTACCTTTTATTTCGCTTCTGTGAGAGCTCAGCACCTCCCCTAAGACACTCCTACCAGGCCTTCACTTCTACTTGCAGTGAGTCACATCACATGCAGGCCCTGCTATAAATCCATTCCAAGATGGCTGCCTGTGCACGTGCATAAGTGTGCAAACGTGCACATGGACGGGTGGCCACCCTTGAACGTTTTACTCATTAAAAACCCTTGCAAAATGGCTACTCGTGTGTGCACTTGTGTGTGAATGAGTACAGATGCAGGAGCAGCCATAGTGAAATCTGTGCTACCTTATAACAGACACATTCAAAGACGGCCACCTGCTTGTGCGCATGCTTGCACGCGCACGGACAGCCATCACAGAATGAGTTTTGATTACTAAAATGTCACACATGAGTCCACATGGATGTTGCATTTTAGTATACCATTCTAAGAAGCCAAATGCGTTGGTTTCTTGGAACGGTAAACAAAAAACTATAGCAAAGGAAACAAGCACTTGCAAAGCCAGTAACACTGCTGCCAAAGAGAGACCGTCTGGCTTTCCAAATGATTTGTTTTCTTTTGTCTGTAAGGTTACCAGCTTGTTCTCTTTTTCAGAGGCTCCTAATTCCAGTATATTCTCAAATTTTAGAGCTAGGCCCCCTGGGGACATCCATGGTGTACTCTAGGAAATTTAGATGCGAAACTCTCCTGACCACTACACAGAACTGTTACAACAAGGTATTTTCTTTGTTTAGGAGATGAACTTACCCTATTGGAAAATAGTAACTTTATCACATTTTCCAGTCCGGGGTCAATACTCAACTGTTCAATCTTTGCCCCTAATGAAGCATTTGGATACTGAATGAACGGTCTCTGTGATGTATATAAAACATGTGATGGAGCGCGATGGTGCTCTTTCATTTGTAGGGGTATCATATTCACAAGTAGTCTGCACCTACATTTATTCCTTTGTTGTGTTAACATTTTGTCATTAGGATGTTTTTTGTAATTACATGTGAAAAGGAAATGTTAGAACCATTACGTGCCATGTAGGAAAAACGTGGTAGTTGTGTTTTGAATAATGTAGCCTTTCTGTAATTGATTAACGAAGTTGCTCATTTATAATGTAAGGCATAGAGATGAACGTGCACTAGATTAAAGTTGTACACGGATGTGGCAACTTGAGTTTAATTGTGTAGAAGTTGTAGGATGCTTATAATGATTTGCGCATACAAATGTGCTCATGTAACATGATGATTTAGAAATGCTTAAGGAAAACAGTTTTGTGTTTTGCGTTTTGAATGTGCCCCAGGGGTTGAGTCTGTAGAGGAAGTAAGGAGATCGTTGGTGAGGGAAGGAGCATCTTAGAACGAGCTCTGTAGCTTTGGTTCCTTGACCCATACAACGTGAGTGCACTTCTTAGGAAGTCTTCATGAGCTGACACCTTTTCCTGACCTTGCCTGGGAAATGCTGAGTAGGGATGTCACAGTAGTAGTAGTGTGGGGATAGACTAATGTTTTTAATTTATTTTCCTAATTGAAGACAGATCTTGACATAGGGGCAATCATTGCCTGTGTTCTGGAAACTGTCATTCTTTTTATGATCCAGTGTCTTCGTTTCACACGCAGATTTAGATTTGGATTCGTCCCAATGTATGTCTACAACCTCATCTTGAGGTGTCTGTATGTCCAGTTATTCTTGGCTTTTTAATAAACCCACTAAATTGGAATTCAGAGTCTGTGATTCTTCTGGGTCCTGCGTCTTTGAAGATGTTGAGTTTTGGCTTAATTAGTTATTTCTCCCCTCTGCATTTCTCAGCAGGAAACAAAGATTCATTGAACAAGGGTTTAGAGTACATTTGTAGAGAGGAACCCGGCCCTATCACTTGCATACAGAGGGATGATCACCTGCTGGGCCTAATATACAAGTCAGGCTCCCCTTCGTCTCTTCCTTCCATCATATCTCCTTTATTGCCTTCCTTTCTCTCGCCTACTTGTTCTCTACCCAGTCTGTCCTTCCACCCACCCTCATTTTACCCTTCCTGGTTTTCTTCCTCGTTTCATATGATTTTTTTTTTCTCCTTTCTCTCTTTTTATTTTTCGTCTTACTTCTTTTCTTTCTTTCCTTTCTCACTACTTTCCTTTCCACCCTTGCATCTACTCTACTGCTCTTTTGAACCTTCCTCCATACCATCACGTCTTTCTTCTCTCCTTTACTTTCTCTTTCGCTTACTTCCTCCTTGCTCCCTTATGCCAGTACATTTTGCCTACTCCCCGTCATTCTTTCATTCCTTAATTCCATCAATATAACACAACCCCTTCCTTCCTTCTTCCATTTCCACAGTCTCTGCTTCTTCCGTTCCTTCTTTCTCATCCTACATTTCGTACTTCCTTTCTCCCTTCATTGCTACCTGACTGTTCCTCACTCCCTTGCTTCACTTCTTATTTCCTCCCTGCTTGCTTGCATCCATCCCTCCTTCCTCCCACTCATCCTTTTTCTGCCCCTGCACCATATATCTCCTTATCATAAGTTCCTCTTTTACATATCTCTCATCTCACTGTATTCAGTGTTGTTTATTCTACCGTACAGCAATGTTTCTCACTTTCTTTCTTAAATATTCTCCTCTCTATGTCTCTCACTGCTCTCATTCTTGGTCTTTCTCCTTTGTATCCTTGAAAGGATGCTTTTGTTAGTACAGTATTTTATTGTTACTGGGTGCTGCACACATCTAAACTGTACAAGAAGGCGTTACCATGGGACCCAAGATTTGTCTTTAAAATTGCAAATACATTATAATCAACCTGCCACCATTACTACCTCCACAGAAGAGACTAAAAGACTAAAATGAATAACCCGGAGACAGTGAAAAAGCATATGCAAGGCGATGTTGGGAAGGCAAACAGCAAAGATATAAGCATTGACAAAGGCAAAACTATCAATTCTTTTCTTAACATTTTTATGAGTACCATTTGCAGCATGTTTTTAGTGTTGGCAAGTGTATTCATCTTGCATATTTGTTTGTTTCTTCCACCTGTATTGCTGACCGTATGTTCATTTGAGTGGTCTCCATGTTCCTGAATAGAACGGTTACTTACCTTTGGGTGGTGGGCTGGCTTCTCAGTTACTGCTTGAATCACTGTGTGACCAGACACCTTCTGGTTGTGGGTTCAGAATCAATCAATCAATCAATCAATCAGGGGCTTGTAAAGCGTGGCTACTCATCTGTAAGGGTCTCAAGGCACTGGAGGGAGGGAAGGTGGTTGCTGGTCAGACTGCCTGGAGGATCATTCAAAGAGCCAGGTCTTGCGATCCTTCCTGAATTGGGTACAACACTGGATATAACCATCCTGGTGTCAAGTGGTTACTACAGCAGGCGCACACAAGTACACTAAACACTGCAAAGTCAACATCCCATCCGGACATCTAGATGGCACACTGCCCTAACCACGAGTATGAGTGGTTAAGGCATACGTTTGGTTAAGGTAAGGGTGGTTCCGCTTGCGTGGAAACTGCAGGTGTGTCTCAGCCCACGCTGTTAAGGCTGTTTCGTAGTTGATACTTGCGTCTGCCATTCAGAGTAGGCCAGTTGTACTACTGTAGACCTCTATGTTATTGGCTTTTGCCATTTCCAACTTCATTGATGGTTCTTCATGCTTGTGGAGTATGATAGGTCTATTACTTTGTGTGAGAGGAGCTCTGCTGAAGCAAACAACAGAACAGTAATCTGAATGCATCCACCAACCATGTGAACGGTCTCCAACTCAAACAAGCATTTGCAATGCTGTAGGTCTCGCATTTACACAAGTTTAAGCTATTGGCATTGTAAATGACAATGCCTTTTATTTATGTTTTGAAAACGAAAAAAATAAAAGGCATTGTCATTTGCAATGACATTTGCTCAAACTTGCTTAAATGCGAGACCGATTGCATTGCTAATGCTTATTTTAGTTGTTGCGGTTTTGTATAGCACGAACTCGACCGGAAGGTATTGGAGCGCTTTACATGACCCCTCTGTGTGCACACTAGGACCTGCAACCTCTGTAGTCTCTGTCCAGGACTCTCGGGTTCTGCTCCTCCTGTGCGCGCCCATCAGAAGAGTGGTTAATTTGCTGGGCCCCGCTGCTCATGCGGCAACATTTATTTAGATATTCTAAAGCGAACACGCCGTATATAATATTTACGAATCAGCTAACATGATTATCACCCCTAGATGGCACAGAAGCTAGATCTGCTCTGTTTCCATTCCTTGAAGGACTTTTTTTATCTAAATAAACATTTTCTGGGGCCCGCAACGTGCACATGCCCCACTGTGCTCACGTCTGGTGCTCAGTATGGGGGACTCAATGTCCCTGGTGTTCTCTAATCCTACCCACTCTGTGTTCACTGTTTCAATGCACTGTTCCGTGCTCAGTGGCCGCTGTTTGGCGCTCAGAGCCTGGCAGAGGCTCCACTCTCTATTGTTCAGTTTTTTCTGGTCACTCCTGTCCTGAACGGTGTTCAGTGCTGACCCCCGCCAAGTATGGGATGCTCTGTGCCCCCTATGTTCTAGGACTAGGGTTCTCACCCCCATAGCTCGGTATTTGCGGTTCTGCCTCCTCACGTGCTTGGCGTTCAGGGCTGGGCGTACCGTGAGCTTAAAATGTAGGGCCTTGCGCCCTTATGCAGGCAGCCCAGGGGTCAGCTGCCGGCACACTCTATGCCCATTGTGCTCGGTGCCTATGGCTCGCGTCCCTCTGCTCAGCCCCCGGCTCCCTGCCACCGCTGCTAATTGTTTTCTTCTCTGCATTTTATAAAAGGACAGGAGTTTTATTGCCCTCCTAGGTGGGCGCGCGCTAGATGGATACCATGAACAGAACAGCTGACCTGGGGCGGGGCCTTTGTGAAGTCCACGGACAGTTAAAGACACTACTCACTTTCACGGGGAACAGTTCTTTGTTAAATGCACCGACAAGGTTACGTTTTATTCTATCGGTGTACCCAAGGAGGGCTCTGGATTGGGATGGCAGACGCAGAGAAACATTTTCCTACATCAACAGTCACAAGTATTTCCCAAAGAGAGCGGATGTCACTCTTAATAACAAGCTTTCTCTGTGGAGCTGACAGGGGGAGGGGGGAGCGAGTGAAAGCCCGTGATGCCTGCGTGCATATCTCCTGTCCTGCGTGCGCGTAGACAGGAAGGGAGGGGGAGAGAGGGAGCGAGCTGAGCCCTACGCACATAAACATCTCCTGTTCATGCGCGCGTCCACATTTACAGTCCATCTCTTGCTCGTGCCCATCTCTTGTCTCGCATGAGAGGCAACTCCGTAACAATACTTCTCGCTGGCGACAGCAGCGCTTTGCACTGCGTTCGCCAGGCGAGACCTAAAAACTAATTTCTTGAACATTTTTTGAATAGTCAAGTCTCGTGATTTAAGAATACCACCATTCTTATATCCTAATTTGAAGGTGATGCGAGTGGGGAAAGCCCGACCAGTTTATTGAAGATCTGATAAAAGCAGTGAGACTGACCAGTGTCAGTTGGACTATGTGAAAGCATCTCACAGTGAGTGGTTATTGGTACCACTTTGTATTCAGTATGGAAAAGTTCAAAAGTGCTGTATACATTGTACAGCAGTAATACTGGTCATTTATATAATACACAAAACAAGCATAATAGTTTCTAACTGGCACATGCATCAAAGTCTGAATTTGCGATTCCTTATTTGCGAAACTTAAGGAATCGCAAATAAGGAATTGCAAATTGCTATGCATCATTTTTTTCGCAATTTTTTTGCGATTCGGTAAAAATCGCAATTTCTACCGAATCGCCACATTTTTGTGAATTCGCAGTTTGCGAATTCGCAAATTGCAAGAAAGCACATATGATGAATATCATTAAGTTAACTGCCTGGAAGCCAGTAGAGTAATTACAGACAGCTTCTCCCTGGTTTCAGTTCAGTTTGGCAGTTGGTGTTTGGAGCTTTGCCTGGAGGAGGTGCTGCAATCTGGGTGTCTGAATCCTGTGGAGAAATGTCTCAAGAAAATGCAGTTGAAGAGGGGCAAGCCAGGAAAAGAAAAATTAAATTCAGTGACCAGGAGCTGGAAATTCTTATTGAGGAGGTCACTGAGAGGCAGGAACAACTTTTTGTCAAACAACATTTGAAGGTTCCTGAAGCAGTGAAAAGGAATCTCTGGCTTGCTATCCAAGCAAAGGTGAATGCTGTGGGTGTTGCACATCGTGACATAAACAACTTACAAAAACGCTGGTATGACCTGCGCAGTCATGCTAAAGAGAAGATTGCAACAAGGATTAAAACAGCAAAAAGAACTGGTGGTGGCCCCCCAGGGATAGGCCCAATACCCCCCTGGAAGACATGATGAAAGGCACACTTTTAACTGAGGCTGTTGTTGGAGTGATTGACATTGATACGTCAGAGCTTTCTACCCCTTCTGAAGGTAAGAATATATTTTTTTTTCATTCTTAAATGTGCACTAAGAGTGCATGTAGGCTATCAATGTTGTTGAACATGCTGAAATATCATTTCAGTATTGTACTAGTTCATTTTCGTTTTTTAACTCGTTTATTTACAGTTGTAAGTCAGAAAGCAGTGCATCTTGGGAGATGTAGTTTACTCATATGAAAAGTAGTAAATACCAAAGCTAGTGACTTTAAATTAATGGTAGCCATTACAGAGACCAAAGTAGACAGGCAACATGTGATTTTATTTCAACAAAACCTTTTGTAGAGACATTTTACAACAGTGCAAATTTTAAAGTAACATACTGTTTGCACTTTCTTACTCATAGAAAAACTTCAAGCAATTATAGAACATGACTTGAGAGATTACAACAATCAAGATGATCAACACTCAAAAGAGGCAAATGTTGCTACAACATCAACATTCCTTGTTCTAAGAAGGCAAAAACACAGAGTGCGCCAACTGCAGCACTCTGATTCAGATGAAGATCAAAATCAAAATGTCTCTGAAATGCAGACTGTTCAAACTGCAGCAACCACTAACACAAGGCAGAGTAGGCGAAGGAGACTTCAGCACTTTTAGAGGTGCCGGTCACAACCATCAGATGTTGGCAGAGCTGCAGAGGGTAGCAGCACCGGCAGTGTTGTAGAAGAGAAAATCCTCAAAGTTCAGCGCCTACAAGGCAAAGACATTAGAATTATTAAGGGAAAACTTGGACATATCAGTAAAGAGATTGGTGCCATGCACAACAGTATAAAAAAAATTGCAAATGTCATTGAGAAAGGGCATAAAACAACCTCAGAAAAGCTAGACTGCATTGCAAATCTTTGGAGACATTGTGCACAGTGGTACAGACCCAGCAAGTGAGAAGTAGTGAAAGGCACCTTAGAGCAATGACCTGCATGCAGGGTCATACCAGGGGAATGTATCGCCTGTCCAACTGTACTGCGCAACTCTGCAAGCAGACAGTTTCCATGCAATTTGATATGAAGCAAATTTGTACAGAGATTGCCAGGGGAATGGGAACACTACATGATGCTGTTGATAAAATACATAATGATACTGCAACTCATATGCAGACAGAAAAGGAGGGAGGTGAATTTGGCAGTAGTGTCAGTGGCATACTTGACCATGGCTTACCTGGGGCACGCCGTAGCAACAGGAAACGAAATAATTCCCGCAACATGGCCATGGGCAATTTCATTATTATGGGGGAGGCATTAGGTGTGCGTGGGCGTAAGAAATAGTATGTTTTCTGTAAAGTTACATTTTTGTTACATTTATGGCCAAATCTTTTCATTATCATTAAATTTATTGCTAACATGAATGCAAAAACATTTATAAGTATATCAAAAAACATTTAAGTTGCATGATTTCAATGCATTAAGTTTACTTAATGAAATAAATAATTTCCATTCAAGCACCAGATTGTCTTGTGTAATTCTTACCTTTTTCAGAAATAATGTTGTGTTATCTCTGCCCTTCTCCTTCTTCCCTCTGCTGCTTCTGGTCCATGCATTCTTGGTTGGGGTTATTGAGGCTGATTGTCATTTTGAGGTAGTACTTCTTCTTCATCCAGTTCTATGCCTCTCTCAGTTGCTAAGTTGTGCAACATTGCACATGCAGCTACTATTTTGCAACAAATTTCAGGATGATATTGCAATGCTCCACCAGTCTTATGAAGTATGCGAAAACAGGATTTCATCACACCAAAGGGTCTCTCTATCACATTGCGGGTTGTTATGTGAGCAAGGTTATACTGCTACTCTTTCCTGGTCGCTGGATTGTGATATGGTGTTAATATATAAGACCTCACTGCATAGGCACTATCACCTAGAAGAAATTATAATGACAGATGAAATGCATAAATGACATGTGTCTACATTAAAGTAGGATGTCTTTTGAATTAAAAAATGTAAGTTTACCTAGCAAATATCCATCTCCAAATTTGCCAGCAAGCAGTCGTGCATGGATGGCACTGTGTCTAAAAATGTAGGAGTCATGGGCACTTCCAGGGTAACTTGCCACTAAGTCTGTGATGATAGTTTTAGCATTACAAATTGCTGGAATGTTAAGGGAATGGAAGCATTTCCTGTTGCGAAAAATGTATTCATTTTCAGAGGGTGGGCAAATGGGAACATGTGTGCCATCTACACAGACAATGACATGTGGGAAATGAGCCATGTTATAGAAATCTAACTTGGTTTTCAACAAATCCTGCTGTGTACTAGGAAACTTAATGTGATGCCTTATTCTTTGTAACATGGCATTTAGAAAGGCATTTAGAAAGGCATTAAAAAATCTGGAAAGTGAACTCTGGATCAAGCCCTGATCTTTGGACTGGGTAAGAGTGGTCTGCTTAATTCAGACACTCAGTTCATCACCACCCCCTTTTCTGAATCGAACTCTGGGAGACACCACCAGCAATAGCTATTACACCCTGAAATGACCCAGAAGCAAGGAGGTGCAGTGAACACAATACCTGAACATGGGGTGGTATAGCTTGTGTCCTGAGTGTTTGACTCTGCAATATTGGGTCCAATTCTTCAATTAAATCTAAAATTAAGTGAGCATTGAGCCTATACCTATCATAGATTTCTGCTTCAGTCTGCCCTAGTAAGGTAACGCGCACTCTGAATATTCTCTCCTGTATCAACCTTCTCCTCCATCCTGCTGCTGCTCTCAACCTCTGCCTGCGTGCCAAAAAGTAGAGTGCTGCCATTCTGAAAAAGATTTGGATGCTTTCTGAGGCCCCTTATATGCAGTCCTGATGAATGTCACCTGTTGTGAACAAAGTTAGGAAAATGACCACCAGGTTTGAATTCCAATTTGCAATTTCTGAAAAAATCGCAAATTGCGAATTTTCATGCATAGCATTTTTTCGCAAAAATATGCGAATCTCAACTTTCGCGAAATATTTAAGGAATCGCAAATGCTTATACGATTCCTAAAATTGCGAAAATGCACTTCTAAATTGATGCATCCCAAATCAATGAATTGCATTCGCAAACGGACGAATTTTGCGATTCGCACCGTTTGCGAATGCAATTCAGTTTGATGCATGTGGGCATTAGTGCTTAGATACCAGTTTTTAAAATACTCAGTTCATTGATACGTTTTTAGTTTTCCTTTAAATGATCAGTGATGCCCTGCTAAGATTCAAACATTTGATCTTCAGATTACTGGAATGCCCCAAGCCTTGGATTGCTATGCTTATTCCACTGTGGGGTTCAGTTTAAGTCAGCTGGGATTCAGCTGGCCTTCAGGGGACACCACAGGGATCTTCTCAATAAAGTGGCTCAACTATTCAATATTGATTGTGCAGATATTTATTAAAACACACACACATTTGTACAACGGGCACCCAACAAACTGAGCTTTGTATCTGTACTGCACAGGGATCTGTTGCCTTGCTGTGAACACAGAGTTAATGAATCCTTCATTGTTCCTGTATTTTTACAGCCCTGCTGTTCTTGACTATCTCACTATATGAAGTGTTTTTGCCACATTGGGGTGTCAAGAGAGAAGCTCACAGAGCTCTTCACACTTTGACGTGCAGGAGAGGGGACGTGCCTTTCTAGCCTGGAAAAGTCAGCTCACTGCTTCTTCAATCTAAAAAATAAATGAAATAAAAAATATTCCTAAGGCGTCACATGTCAAATGCACCAAGGACAAGGAAGTTACAATCAGGGAGATGATTGCTGAGTGATGGGCACCGAAGCACAGAGAAGTAGCCACAAGGACATTCTAGAGATAGAAAACTCATGGTTGCATTTACTTACATAACAATTTTAATGTTGGAGCTAGATCTGGAGTACTGGTTATTATTGATCAAAGGGGCCCCAGACAGCTGAGCAGCAAGATGGCTGCTTAATCCTCGAGCTTCGCAAGCCTACCTTTACAAACCAGCATTTCTAGCAGTTGTGGTCCACCAGGGTGGTAAGGTTTTGGAAGTTGAGACAAGTGTTGTGAGTCGAGCTGAGGTGGTCGTCCAGGACTGGCAGATTTCAGTGCCCTTGAGTGGATTGTGGCAGTGGAGATGGTGCGGCCCGGCGGGGCCAGCGCTTTAGCTGAACTCAGCGGTCGCTCCCAGGTCAGAGCCGGTCAGGGCTGCGCTTCTGCTGTCAGCAGCTGGCAGCTGGGTGTGGTGTGGTCTCACCACCTGCGTCTTCCTGCTGTTTGCTCTCGGCTTTTCAGCTGGTGAGGCCTGCTTGTCCTGTATGGCTGCTACTGTCAGAGGGGCTGCCATGGATGGAGCGGGCCCTCCAGCTTCATTACTTGGAGTCAGTGAGCTCACTAGTTGGCTGCCAGGTGCATCAGCGCTCCAGGGACCTGCTGACGCAATCAGCCATAGCCCTGCCAACTACCACGCATCAGGCGTTAGACTAATGCGTTTTAGTGTGGTGGACCGCATCACTGCAATAAAATGCAACCCCACAGATGCAACAAGCATCCATTTTGCGATTCCTTGGCAGCGAAAAATACCGATTCGCTAATAAGGAATAGCAAAATGCTATGCAGAAAGAACTCGCTTAAAAAATAGCGATTTCTTAAAATTCCTTAATTGCGACTCGCAAATTGCGAGTCGCAATTAAGGAATACCTCCCCATTCATTCCTATGGGCCTGAGGCCCATAGGAATCAATGGGAAGACAATCTCAATTTGAGATTCTCAATTAGAGAATCTCAAATTGAGATTGCAATTTCAAGGGTGCCAGGGTGTCAAAAGGACACCCTGTTGCACCCCTGAAATCTGCATATGGTTACATCTTGCACACACACATGCCCCTAAGGGCATGTTTGTGTGTAAAATGGAACTTTGAAAAATGCACTTTAGTGCATTTTTCAAAGTTTTTGCAAATTACCATGAAGTTCAAGTTAGGGAAATCGCTAATTTTTTTACTTTAATGCATTGCATTTAAGGAATCTCAATTTGAGAATCCTTAAATGCAAGTAATCGCAATTTTGCAATTTCTTTAATTGCGATTTTTGCATTTGGGATGATGCATCCCAAATGCAAAAATACCGGTCGCAAAGGGGCAGATTCTGAGAATCTGCCCCTTTGCGAGCGATTTTTGGCTTGATGCCTCTATGCCTTAGTCATCCTTCTATAGTGCCTCCTGACACCTCCTGGTCCTGAGACAGATTAGCAAGATAAGAGAGCCACCCTTTAAGAAGCACTGTCATGCAAGCAGCATGGAGAGTGCGCTGAGCCGCACTGCTCTGACTGCACTTGTGCAGTGCTGTCTGCCTGGTACTAACAGTTGAAAACGTTTTACTTTAATGGGGCTCGCTGCGCTGGCTGCAGCAGTGCATGTATTGATCACTCACTCCTCAAATGTCGCTGAGTTAAAAGTTACTAATTAAACCTGTATCGTTTATGCGATACATGCAGTGTGCCAGGCGCACAAGCTGTGTGTGGACGATGGTCATCTTCCTGGTCCAGAAGTTACAGGCCCGCTGGCTCTGTTGTTCCACCTAGGAAGGATGCAAGAAAGGGCAATACTCTGACTTCCCTGCAGTAAAGTCAGATCACAATATGTTTCATGTGCAGCTAGACCTCTCTCCGCCTCCCCTGTGACGAAAACACCTCTTGGTGTGCTCCATAGGAGGCTATTCGGACTTGCAGTTTCGAATCAAAAAGTATGATATCATGGCCTGGGCTTTAAACGGACAGTATGGTACACTCAAGATTGTTGACAGGCTATATTTCTAAGCAGTTATTTGACTGTTTCAAGGTTTACACACGTCTTTTTCTTGCGTGCGTTGTGTTTTCTTCATTATCAGCAAAAGGTTAGACATGCAGCCTGTCTCCACTTAGTGCTCTTCCATTTCTGGCTCTGTGCAGTAGATTTAAGATCGTCTTTGAGTTTCTTGAAGCTCAGATGGGTGTAATTTCTGATATTTATATGTTTTCCTCATTTTCACTGCTTGATTTTGCTCACAAGAAAATGTCACTCGTAGTCGTTAAAATGTCACTCATAATTACACTGGAATTATATAGTGTCACGCATAGCAGTCTGAAACCTTCGTAGCTATTCAGCCGGGTATCAGTGCAGTTGAGCCCACTATGCTTGGTGCTTGCTTCGCAATTTCATACCCAGCCCCCAGCCTCTTTTAATCCTTGGGGCCCCCGTCTTGGGCTGTGATCCCGGGCCTCTACCATATGTGCAATTGTGCTCCCTACGTTGGTGTGCACTTCTGGTGTACACTATGGTGCCAGCAGTACCTGCTTTTACTAGTACTGCTCCTGCGTTCCAGGACCCACCTGTGAGGATAACATGAAGGACTCCTCCTGTTTTCAGCCCCCTGGAGCATGGTCAGTGCTAGGGACATCTGACTATATGCCCTATCAGTGAACAGGACTAGGCTAACCATGGGCAAGACAGATTAAAGAAAATCTAAGATGCAGTTTGATAAAACATGGGAGCCCCTGCCTGCAGCGGATGCACAGGATTTCTCCACGAATCCTACCTCAGGTGATTTCGCCGCACTGTTATGAGACATGAAGGAGAGTCTCCAATTCATTGACACCAAGATTGATACCCCGGCGAGCAGGATGGACCGCTTCCAACACCATGTGGATAAACATGATCAGTAGCTCATTCAGGGGTAATCCAGATTATCTGACATGAAGGAATCACGACCACAAATGGCTACTGTTAGACCTGGAATCTTTGGCGTGGTTTCCCCTGTCTTTTTTGCCTCTGCCTCCTTTATTTTTGATGCTGTGCTGGATTTCGTTTTTGCTGGTTTAGATGCTTTGGAAACTCTGCCACTGCTGATCAGTGCCAGAGTGTAAAATATTATTGTGATTGGATATACATGATTGGCATATTTGTATCACCTAGAAGTCCCTAGTAAAGTGCACTGGGTGTGCCAGGGCTGGTGATGACAAATGCTACTAGTGGGCCTGCAGCACTGCTTGTGCCACCCACATGGGTAGCCCCAAAATGGTGTCTCAGGCCTGGCACCGCAGTGCCTGTGTGCAGTCTGTGAACTGCCATGTCCTCCTGGTCAGTGTCCCCACTGGCCAGGCCTAACTCTTCCCTTTCTGTGCACATTGGTCACCCCTATGGAAGGCCCAAGGTACCCCCTCGGGCAGGGTGCACTGTATGTGAAAGGTAAAGCATGTACTTGTGCAGGTGACATGCTCTGGTAGTGAATTACAGCCATTTTCGTTTTTTACTGCTGCAAGGCTATCTTGCTCCATAGGCTATCATGGGAATGCTGGCTACAGTGGCTACCAGCATATCTTCTCATAGGAACAAGTTAGGACATAAAAGTCTGGTATCCCTGAACTCAGAATTTAATAATACATCTTTCAGGAAAGGTTGTTTTTAAATCCTGTGTTTGAGAACAGCACTTTTAGAAAGTTGCTGTTCTCTTGTCTGACCTTTCTGTGTGCCTTGGCCTGTTTGTGAATTGACTGTCTGGTTTGAGAGTGACAGGGGCTGGGGATTCCCCAGGAGGCTGGCTGAGTCAGCCCTAGGCTGAATGGCTGAATTTGCAACTTGAGTGCTGGGAGGAGATAGCACCTGGGCCTGAATAGGGCAGTGCCTGCCTTCCAAAATGCTGGCTCCACCTCCTGCTGGGTGGCTGACGACCCTTCCCCTCACTCTGAAAGGAAAGGAGAAGCCAGGAAAACAAAGTGATCAAGGAACACCCAGAACTGGTTCAGACCGGCCTCAGAGCCCTCCTGCACAAAGGGAACAAAGACTTTTAGGGGTATAAGTATAGGACCTCTGACTAATTAAAAAGGAACCTCTGCCAAGGAGAAAGCTGAAACTGAAGAAGGAATCACGACCACAAATGGCTACTGTTACACCTTGAATCTTTGGTTTCCCCTGTCTTTTTTGCCTCTACCTCCTGTATTTTTGATGCTGTGCTGGATTTCGTTTTTGCTGGTTTAGATGCTTTGGAAACTCTGCCACTGCTGATGCTATGCTGGATTGCCCTGCTGTTGCTTTGCTGCCAAGGAGAGGGGAAGGACTTTCCTTTGTGCTGTGTCCCCTTGCTTGAAGGAATCTCCACGGGCCTGAGAAGAGCTGGCTCCCTGTTTTGAAGTCCCAGGAACAAAAGGACTTCACCCCCAGCTTCCCTGAGTTCTGCTGAGAGAGCTTTGTCTTTCCTGGAGTGCTTGGCTCATGTGTGGTGCCTCTAAAAGTTGTACCTGTGGTGGGAAGCTGGAAATCACGCTTGTAAAGACTTTGCTACAGAAAAGTTATCACTGCGGAGCGCATCTCCAACAGTGCGAGGAAATTCCCGCCACTACGGAGGTCGAGATCTTCGCAGCGCCTGTTGCTGCTGCCTAAGACGTCACACCCTTCGCTTGTGGGAAGATCACCATCTCTGCGAGCATCGTCGCAGGGCCTGTCATCACTGGGTGAGATCGCCGCACCGCTTGCTTGCAGACCGCATCACGTCTCTGCGAACATCGTCGCAGAGCCATTGCATCGGGGAGCAGTGAGAGAGAGATCGCTGCTGGATCGAGCATCATTGCCTCGGAGATCTCCGCAGCCCCTACGAGATCGTCGCATCGTGCCTTTGCGTGAACAAACTTCCTACTGAACCTACGTACTAGAATCCATACAAGTGGCCTTCCTCCCCATACAGACCGGATTTGTCGCAACCGCCCGCTGCTGCAGCGGGGCTGTCGCAAACGCCTCCCCAAGGTCTCAGGAGCAACGCATCGCTTGTTTTCCACCGCACCAGCTTCTGCTTTGGAACTTTGTTGCATTTAATAGTTACTGTTGGCTAAATGTGACGCAACTGTAAACTTTTCATACAACTGTGGATTATTTTAACGCAACCTTAAGAACTCTTTTGCAACCATATTCTTGAACTGTGTATGTTGGATTTTTGTCGTTTTGGTCTTGTGTAGTTTAAATTAAATACCTTTATTTTTCTAAACTGTTGTGGAGTCAGTTTGTTGTGTTTTCACTGTGTTACTGTGAGTGTAAATACAAATACTTTACACATTGCTTTTGGATAAGCCTGATTGCTTGTGCCAAGCCACCAAGGGAGTGAGCAGAGGTTATCTAAAGAGTGTTTCCTCCTTACCCTGACTAGAAGCAAGGGTCCCTATTTGGACAGTAGTACCTACCTCTGCCAACTAGAGACCCCCAGTTCTAACATTGTTGGTCAGCAGTGGGATTTGAACTTGTATTTGTACTAGACCCACAGTGATTGGTGTACATCACTAGTGAGTGCAGACCACTACGCCACCGCATACCTCTGTTTTTTGGTTGGTTCTATTTTTGTCTATTACCAAGGTAGAGAGTAAGGAATTTCGTCCAAAGTAGCTGGACGGGGAATACTCCTGATCCCCTGATCAAGGAACTGTTACAAACAAATGAAGGAGTACCACCCGATGAGAGAAGGGAGAAGAGAAGGCTTTTTTCCTGACAAGGGGGTATTATTCCTTTGTAAGTAAACCCCTCACTCACCACCTAGTGGTGACTTGCTTCATCATCGGGGCCCACCCAAGTGGCCTAGCGTCACTTGGGTGTGCTTCAACACCTGGTTTACAGTGGAGCAGGTAGTGAAATGTGGGGTGCACAAAAAACAGTGTGAATGTTAAAATTGTCCTGGTCAACACTTCAGTATTATCTTTAATAAAAAGGTTATTGGACAAAGTTAAAACGTAAGGTGAGATACTGGCAGGGGAGTTACGGCCTGTGTATCTCTACTATGTGATGGTCGACATGTTTCTACCTTGAGGGGTAATCCCCGGTATTCCTCAGGACCAAAAACAAGGAAGTGGGAGGTGTGGGTCCCCTAAAAGACTCACCCTGTCCTAACTCCTTGGTCTTCCAGAAGATAAAACTGTATCTCTGGGAATTCACTCCTAAGGTTTAGGAGGTGAAAAAAACCTAGGGAAGGAAAGAAGAAGTAAGGAAAGTAATTACTATCCTGTTACGATGCGCAGTGTTTTTGGTGAAAAAAACGTCGTGCAGATATCCTTTCGTTCCACAGTGGTGAATGGAAAAGGTGCCTTCTCAGGTAGAGGGCGTGTCTACTTATAGAGTGAGAGCGTGCTCATATTGGTGAGGGTGCGCTATAGTAATTGTATACCTATGGACAAGTAGTTGTAGGAGCATGCGTGTCTTTTTTGGGGCAGCATGCTTATATGAGGCAAGGCAATGGCGCGATGCTATTCGCGTTTTAACAGCGTGAAATTGTGCTGCGCTTAACATAATACCATCTATTCGGTAAAAATGTGCCAGTAAATCCTACTTGGATGTTGTAGTGAACAAAAAGACATACAAGACTCTAACAAACATAAAACAGATAAAGATGCACGGGGCTGAGCTCAACAGAGTCAGGGCTTACTTTAGAAAAGCTCGTGGTGGACTTCATCGAGCTAGGGGTAGGCACTTCACGTTTGTCAACGTATTCTATGTGAAGAGATATGGAGCTTGTAAGTCACAACGTGGGTAAACCTGAATGGGCGTGGGCTCAAGGAATTGGATCGGCCCCTGGGGAGGGAAATCTACTTACAGTTGGTCGTGAAGGGTGGAGGCATGTAGCCTACGTCTACCGTCCGCCGCTCGGTTAGAACTGACTGAGCGAGCGCGGGGTAGATATCCCTGGGGAAACCCGCTTCCGGGGTAGGTCAGGTGACGCTACGTGTTCAGGTGGGCGGGAGGTCGTCAGGGAGCTCACAGGACGCTGCGCATGCGTGTTGGTGAAAGGTCTGCGCATGCGTAAGGATGTCATGGAGACCTATAGACGCTGCGCATGCGGGTTAGTTTAATGGCATCGCAAGCGTCGGGGAAAAGGACCCGCTTAGGAATTAGAGTGATAAAGCGTTGTGATCAATGCTTTCGGAGGTGGAGAAAGAATGGAAAAAGCCTTGAATTATCGAGGCCTATAAGAAATCTATGCAGATTGGGGGGCACGTACATACGTGGACCTCATTGGTTCTCGTGATGAAATCACAAGACTATAGTTCCAAGGGGTGCACGAAAAGGGCAGGAGTCAGGGAAACCGATGCGTGTGAGAGACACAGCGGTGCTGGGCAAAATAGTGCTAGTGGAGGTATGAACCCCGGGCTAGTGTGGTTCAAAATGCCCATGGTGTGTCTTATTCGGGGTTTTGGTTTGCCAGGGCTGAAAAAGGGCTGCTTCAGAGTCGATCATATCTGAAAAATGTTGTGTAGCCATCATTTAATTACAGAATTCCACGGTATGTTATCGTTAAGGCCCCGTTGGTGGGTGGAAAGTCTGTATATCCACCTTTGTTCCTTCTCGAACAGACGGGCTTGGATGTTAGGCCCTTGTGACAATTGTTCTATTACTTTCCACCTCATGTCGTTTGTGGTGTGATGCGCTGAAAGGAAATGATCCGTTAATTTGGTTATGTTCTTTTTGCATCTGATTGTGCTTCTGTGTTCACAGATGCGTTGTTTTATTTTTCGTGTCGTCATTCCTACGTAGGGTTTTCCGCAGGTGCAGGTGATAAGGTAAACAACATTACAGCTATTACAGTTAGTTTGTGCCCTTTGCTCCCAAATTTTGCCTGGCTCCAAGACTATGGTCTTTGTATTTTCTGTCAAATGACAGACACTACAGTTTCCGCAACGTGAATGTCCCGTGACTGGTGGAAGACCCCATATCTGTGTCAAGGTGGGGTCACTGTTGCTTTTGCTTTGTCTAGGTCTCGTGTTGACTAGTGTATTTTTCAAGCTCTGTGCTCTTTTATATGAAAAGAGAGGTTTCTCCCACTTGAAAGGTCCAGAGTTGACTATAGGCCAATGTTTTCTAATGCTTTTGCTAACCATGTTGGAGATAGCATTGTATGTGGTAACACATGTGAGAGGTGCGTTGTCATTTTCTTTGGTGATTTCTTCCAACAGGGCTTCGCGAGGTTGATTTCTTGCTCGTTTTTGGCATTTCGTAGTGATCTTTTTCGGGTATCCACGTTGTGTGAGTTTTACCGTCAAATCTTTGGCTTGGTCTTTATAGTCATTCAGTTTGCTGCAGTTTCTGCGTAGTCTTAGATACTGTCCATAGGGGAGGTTTTCCCTTAGTGGACGGGGGTGGAAACTTTCAAATCTCAGCAGGTTATTTTTCGCACCCCTTGGAACTATAGTCTTGTGATTTCATCACGAGAACCAATGAGGTCCACGTATGTACGTGCCCCCCAATCTGCATAGATTTCTTATAGGCCTCGATAATTCAAGGCTTTTTCCATTCTTTCTCCACCTCCGAAAGCATTGATCACAACGCTTTATCACTCTAATTCCTAAGCGGGTCCTTTTCCCCGACGCTTGCGATGCCATTAAACTAACCCGCATGCGCAGCGTCTATAGGTCTCCATGACATCCTTACGCATGCGCAGACCTTTCACCAACACGCATGCGCAGCGTCCTGTGAGCTCCCTGACGACCTCCCGCCCACCTGAACACGTAGCGTCACCTGACCTACCCCGGAAGCGGGTTTCCCCAGGGATATCTACCCCGCGCTCGCTCAGTCAGTTCTAACCGAGCGGCGGACGGTAGACGTAGGCTACATGCCTCCACCCTTCACGACCAACTGTAAGTAGATTTCCCTCCCCAGGGGCCGATCCAATTCCTTGAGCCCACGCCCATTCAGGTTTACCCACGTTGTGACTTACAAGCTCCATATCTCTTCACATAGAATACGTTGACAAACGTGAAGTGCCTACCCCTAGCTCGATGAAGTCCACCACGAGCTTTTCTAAAGTAAGCCCTGACTCTGTTGAGCTCAGCCCCGTGCATCTTTATCTGTTTTATGTTTGTTAGAGTCTTGTATGTCTTTTTGTTCACTACAACATCCAAGTAGGATTTACTGGCACATTTTTACCGAATAGATGGTATTATGTTAAGCGCAGCACAATTTCACGCTGTTAAAACGCGAATAGCATCGCGCCATTGCCTTGCCTCATATAAGCATGCTGCCCCAAAAAAGACACGCATGCTCCTACAACTACTTGTCCATAGGTATACAATTACTATAGCGCACCCTCACCAATATGAGCACGCTCTCACTCTATAAGTAGACACGCCCTCTACCTGAGAAGGCACCTTTTCCATTCACCACTGTGGAACGAAAGGATATCTGCACGACGTTTTTTTCACCAAAAACACTGCGCATCGTAACAGGATAGTAATTACTTCCCTTACTTCTTCTTTCCTTCCCTAGGTTTTTTTCACCTCCTAAACCTTAGGAGTGAATTCCCAGAGATACAGTTTTATCTTCTGGAAGACCAAGGAGTTAGGACAGGGTGAGTCTTTTAGGGGACCCACACCTCCCACTTCCTTGTTTTTGGTCCTGAGGAATACCGGGGATTACCCCTCAAGGTAGAAACATGTCGACCATCACATAGTAGAGATACACAGGCCGTAACTCCCCTGCCAGTATCTCACCTTACGTTTTAACTTTGTCCAATAACCTTTTTATTAAAGATAATACTGAAGTGTTGACCAGGACAATTTTAACATTCACACTGTTTTTTGTGCACCCCACATTTGACTACCTGCTCCACTGTAAACCAGGTGTTGAAGCACACCCAAGTGACGCTAGGCCACTTGGGTGGGCCCCGATGATGAAGCAAGTCACCACTAGGTGGTGAGTGAGGGGTTTACTTACAAAGGAATAATACCCCCTTGTCAGGAAAAAAGCCTTCTCTTCTCCCTTCTCTCATCGGGTGGTACTCCTTCATTTGTTTGTAACAGTTACTGGTTCTATTTTTGAGCAACTCTTCAAAGCATCATGTCTGTGAATAGAAAGGCACTCAGTAAGGAGGCAGAAGTAGAATTGGAATTTGTCATTGAGGATTTGTATTCCTACAAAGTTGAGGAGCGTAAGCAATTCTGCAGAAAGTATGAGTGCCCCATATAGAGCAACACCAGGAAAGAGGAGTTGCAGAGAATCTTGAAGGCCCATTGGGAGGCACAAGAGGGAAATGATGCAAGTACATGGAATGGTTTTCGAATCATAGATCTGCCTATGAGCAGAGTAGGCTCAAGGCCTGACAGCACCCATTCCAGTAGGGGTTTTACCCAGGAAGAGTTAGAGGAGAACCAAAGAGTGAGAGAATATGACTTGGAAGTCCTGAAGTTAAAAATGAAGCAATTCGAAATGGAAAAGGAGAGAGAAAAGGCGGCGGAAGAGAGCAAGAGTGCCCGCGCCTAGGAGGAAAAGAAATTGCTTCTGGCTCATGGGTTGAGCATGAGAGAACTGGATCTTAAAGGCAAGGAGGTGGGTGCCAGTTCAAATGGTGGCAGCGCACAGCCAGTGCATGGGGGTAAAGTATATATTCCCAAGGATCTGCTACAGAATTACAATAGGAGTGAGGATATTTATGCCTGGTTTACTTCTTATGAGATTGCATTGAGAATGAATGGTGTGCCTGAACTCCATTGGGGGGCGGGCCTTTGGAAACATTTTAAGGCTTCTGGGAGGAGTGCTCTAGAGCCCTTAGAATTAGCAGGTGCCATGACCTACCCCAATATGAAGGAAGCCCTATGGCTCAGGTATGGACTTACTCCAGAGCAATACAGACTGCAGTTTAGAAACTCTAAGAAGAAAGAATCTAAGACTTGGATGGAGTGTGGGAATTTGTACTTGCGTGCACTGGTAGGTTGGATGAAGGGCAGCAAAGTAACTGATTACAAGGGGTTATTGCATTTAATTAGTTGGGAGCACTTGAGTAGTCTTTGTCTTCCAGAGCTGCGCCAGCATTTTTTAGGCAGCAAGCTGACAGACCCCATTGAGCTTGCTAAGGAGGCGGACCGCTGGACCAGTACCAGGGTCCACAGAGGAATTGTGGGTACCACAGCCAAAGGTGGGCAGGTTCCCCAGCAGAAGAGTGGGGGGACAAGGGTAACCAAAAGGAGTTCTCTCAAGGGCCCCAAAATAGTTCCCAGGGACAGGAATCCCAACCCGCCAAACCTAGAAAGCCATGGCCCCCTAGGGGCAGGCGGGACAACCGAGACCCCAGGGACAACAGAGGTCCCCCTACCTGCTTTCACTGCAATGAAGTGGGACATGTTATCAACCGGTGCCCCAAGAGACCCCCAGCACCCACTGGTGCTCCAGCCCCAGGGTTAGCAAGTGTAGCTTTGGGGGGAGGGGTGATTTTTAGTGGGGAGGAGGGGCTAGCAGTTATGTCCCTTGTCTCTTTAGGAGGCCAAGAGATGGTCCAGGAAACCTTACTGCCCCTGAACACTAAGAAATACGGGCAGAAGGTGACCGTCAATGGGAGAGAGATAGAGGCTCTGAGAGACACAGTAGCCAGCTTGACATCTGTGAGGTGTCAGTGGGTGTCTGAAGAGCAGTGTATCCCCAATGTGCTCCACCCCGTAGTTGCAGCTGACAGTTCAGTGCGCCTCTGCAAAGTGGCACGTGTACCCTTTGAGTGGGGGGAGAGTCTCTGGTCTTTTGGAAGTTGATGTCAGTGATACCTTGCTTGTGGACTGTCTGCTAGGTAATGGCCTGGAGAGTTCTCCATGGAAGGATGTAAAACACCGAACTCATTTGGAGGTGTTGGGTTTGCCTGCGTGGTCTGTGTGACCATGCGTGCTATGGCAGCCAGTAGGGGTGATTCAGCAGAACTGGAGCCTGAAACAGTGGCCCAGAGACCTGCCGGGAGAGGAAGAGGCGCGGGAAACCAGCCCCAGTTGTTCCCACGGTCCAGTAGGGAGCAGAACCTGGAACCTACAGGAGAACATGTGGCCAAACTAGGTGACCTGCATGAGCTGACTCATTGGCAGCAAGAAGGTGGGCCCTCCAGGGAGGAATTCTGCCAGGAGCAGAAAGAGTGCCCTTCTCTTGTGGGTATGCGGCAACAGGCTGCAGACCAGGGTCCAGAGATCACTTCATCTACTGGGAAGATGAGTTGTTGTATAGCGAGTCTAAGTTTGCTGAGCCCGGTGCAGCCCATGTGTTGGTGGTACCCGCGCGCTTCAAGGACCTTCTAATGGGTCTGGCTCATGATGTGCTTCTCACAGGACATCTGGGGCAAGACAAGACCTACCACAGGCTTGTCGCCCACTTCTACTGGCCCCAGATGAAGAAGCACGTCGGTACCGTTTGTAGATCTTGCCAACCATGTCAGGCCAGTGGCAAGACTGGAGTGAAGTGCAAGACACCCCTCCAACCCATTCCTGTGGTGAGCACCCCTTTCGAGCGGGTGGGCATCAACATTGTGGGGTCCCTGGACCACAAGACAACCTTAGGCAACAGGTTCATCCTGGTCTTGGTGGACCATGACACCCGGTACCCGGAAGCAGTCCCTCTCAGCACGATCACAGCACCCGTGGTGGGCCGTGCATTGATGGGGATCTTTTACCATGTGGGGTTCCCCAGAGAGGTGGTCTCCGACCGGGGTACCAACTTCTTCTCTAGGTACATGAAGTCTCTGTGGGGGAGTGTGGGGTAACTTATAAGTTCACCACTCCTTACCACCCTCAAGGAAATGGGTTGGTTGAAAGGTTCGACCGTACCCTAAGAGGTATGATTATGGGCCCCGGCGAAGCCCATGAGATGGAAGTGGGACGTCTTTCTGCCATGCCTGTTGTTTGCCTACAGGGAAGTGCCTCAGAAGTCCTTAGGGTTCAGTACCTTTGACTTCCTGTATGGCCAACCTGTTAGAGTACCTCTCACACTGGTGAAGGAGGGGTGGGAGAAATCCCTTGGGAAGACCCCTCAGGATGTGTTCAGCTATGTGCTGGCCATCCGCAACCAGACACAACGCTTCAGGAAGCTCGCTCAGGAGAACCTGGAAGCTAGCCAGGAAGAAATGAAAAAATGGTACGACCAGAATACCACTCTGGTCGAATTTAAACCTGGGCACAAAGTGTGGGTGATGGCGCCAGTGGAGTCTTGTGCGCTCCAAGACAAGTGGACTGGGCCATAAGAGGTGGTGGAGTGCAAGAGCGAAGTAACCTACCTGGTTAACTTGAAGACTCCCAGGCAGCCCCTGAGAGTCTTGCATGTGAACCGCCTCAAACCACACTTTGAGAGGTCTGAAGTGAGAATGCTCATGGCTACAGATGCTAGAGGGGAAGAGGACAGTGATCCTCTCCCTGACCTCCTGGCAGCTAAGGAGCAAGACGGGTCAGTGGATGGTGTGGTCCTCTTGCCCACCCTGACCCCAGAACAGCAGAGGGACTGTCGCCAAGTGTTGGGTCAGTTTGCCTCCCTGTTCTCCCTGACCCCAGGTATCACCAATTGGTGCGTCCATGATGTGGAAACTGGAGAGAGTTTACCTGTGAAACAGAAATTTTACAGGGTAGCTGACAAGGTCAGGGCCAGCATCAAGGAAGAGGTTTCCAAGATCTTGGTGCTAGGGGTGATTGAGCCCTCCTGCAGCCGCTGGGCTAGCCCAGTGGTCTTGGTACCAAAAGCTGCTGCGCCCGGTGCCACTCCAGAACTCTGGTTTTGTGTCGACTACCGTGGGCTCAATGCGGTCACGAAGACTGACGCACACCCCATCCCCAGAGCTGATGAGCTTGTGAATCGGTTTGGAGCTGCCCAGTACCTTAGTACGTTTGATTGAACTTATGGGTACTGGCAGATTGCCTTAACTGATGGGGCCAAAGAGAGGTCAGAATTCTCAACGCCAGAGGGGCACTTCCAGTTCCGAGTCATGCCCTTTGGGTTAAAGAATGTCCCTGCCACATTCCAAAGACTGGTTAACCAGGTACTGACTGGGCTGGAGGAATTCAGCGCCGCATACCTGGATGACATTGCTGTGTTCAGCTCCACGTCGGAGGAACACTTGCAACACCTCTGTGAAGTGTTGAAGGCTCTGCAAAGGGCAGGCTTCACTATCAAGGCCAGCAAGTGCCAGATAGGGCAGGGATCTGTGGTATATTTGGGACACCAGGTGGAGAGCGGCCAGGTGGCGCCCCTACAGGCGAAGATTGATACCATTCTGGCTTGGGAGCCCCCCAAGACCCAGACAGGGGTGAGAGTCTTCTTACGGCTCATCGGGTATTACCGACGGTTTGTCAAGGGATGTGGCACCATCGTTGCCCACTTGACAGAGCTGACCTCCAAGAGGCAGCCCAAGAAAGTGAGTTGGACCAAAGCCTGCCAGACTGCTTTTGATACCCTCAAGATTGCCATGTGCACAGCACCGGTGCTCAAGGCACCTGACTTCTCCAGTGAGTTCATAGTGCAGACAGACGCTTCAGAGCATGGTGTGGGAGCAGTACTCTCACAGATCAATGATGAGGGCTGGTATCAGCCTGTAGCTTTCATTAGTAGGAGGCTACTCCCCAGTGAACAGAGGTGGAGTGCAATTGAAAGGGAAGCTTTTGCTGTGGTCTGGGCCCTGAAGAAGCTGAGGCCCTACCTGTTTGGGACTCACTTCCGTGTTCAGACAGACCACAGGCCCCTCAGATGGTTGATGCAGATGAGGGGGGAGAACCCAAAACTGTTGAGGTGGTCCATCTCCCTACAGGAATGGACTTTACGGTAGAACACCGCCCTGGTACAGAACACGACAACGCTGATTTTTGTGCTTTAGTGAAGAAAACTCCCAAGAGGGTGGGCAGTTCTCTCCACTTTCAGCTGGAGGGGACACGTGTTAGACCTGGCATCTTTGGCGTGACTATGTACACCAGGATCGCTGAAATTTTGTGCCTTACTTTTATTAATTTACCGACACAAAAGTTAAAAGTTATTGTAAGTGGCAAGTTAACTACTATTTCGAATACCGCACATGCCTAACCTCACGCTTGCTGGGAATTACGCCACGTACAACTTGCATCACCACTATAGCTCGTGAATCTCCTGTCATCACATTGCTCCTACGTCCGACGCTTCATGCATGCGTTGTGATGTCAAGCAGCGTGCCGCCATCTAAAAGTAGACTTCACTTCTAATTACTACAGGGCAAATATCGAGCTGCAATTGAGGCAAATATCAAGCTCTGACCTTTCTTTCTGCAATTGTGGACGCATGGTGAGATTTATTATATTGTAAGGACAAAAACTTGTTTATGTAAGTCATTGATGCTCCTAGCATTTTGTGATATGCTTTATATTCACTTAGTGCAACCCTCCTTGTAACCATGGCTACCACCACCAGTATTTTGTTAGGCTTGCATGGGGGCGCACAAGAAAGAAGTCCAAAAAAAGTTGTCAATTTTGAGTATATGAAAAGTTTCTTTATTTAGTATTGTTCATTCTTGATAAAAGCATTTAAGATACAAATTGCAAGAAAATCAGCCAACGCGTTTCACTCCTACCAAGGAGTTTCTTCAGGGCGAGTGCTTCGGCTGGTAGTCTGTACCCGAGTCCTCGAGAGATGTAGAGCGTGTTCCTTACGTCCTTATATTCCTCTCAATGCGGTTGTTCCAGTTTCCCTTATTTATCCTCTTTCTTCTGTGGCGCGTCACGCTCCGGTATTAAATATCCCAGCGAAGGAAATCATATCCGTTCCTTCTCCGACCGTTATGTGTTGGTTCAAAAGTAATGAACCTGATAAAGTGTCCTCGTTCGCGTCAATATAGCGGCATGGATGGTCCCAAGGCCACCACCACCACCAGTATGTCGCAACCTCCTGCTTTCCTCTCAGAATGGGGTTAGCCAATTATACCTTGGAAAAGATGGAGAAACCGTTTTGACTCATATATAGTGGTAATTGGTGGAGACAAATTCTCTGCTTTCAGGAAGCAAGCCATATTACTGCACAACCTCGGTGTTGAAGGAAGGAGCATCTATGATAGCATGGATGTGATACCTGTTGGTGACGGTGATGGGGAGCAATCAGATGTGTATGAAATGTTAATGACTATGGTGGAACGATACTTTGGACTCCGCATTAATATGGTGTCGGAGCGTCAAAGATTTTTCACGAGGGTGCAAGGTCCTGAGGAAAGTGTGGGCAGTTATGTTGCATCATTGAAGACACTCGCACATACATGTGAATTTGGCGAGTTATCAGACTCTTTAATCAGAGATCACTTGGTGAGGTGCACCAATAGTACCAGGGTACAAGAAAAACTATTGTCAAAGAACCCATCCTTAGCAGAGGCAATACCCTTTGTTGAAGGGGATGAAAATACATCAACCGGTGTAAAAGAGATGAGGAAGAAACTTGAGGATAAGGAGTTGCAGGGTGATATTCATGCATTGACAGATATTGGTGCACATCAACCATATACTGATAATATTGCTAAGATTTCCTCTAATGCGAAGGGAAGAGGTACTGAACGGAACATACAATTGCGTGGTCCTGAGCATGAAGCACCATCGCGTGGTCCTGAACGTGAGGTGCAGTCACGGGGTCCTGAACGTGGCTTCCAAGAGCAGAGCACTAATGATTCTCAAATCAAATTGGATTTATAGATGTGGTAGTTTTTCACATTTATCCAACAGTCCAAACTGGTATACTAAGGTGTCGGTGTGTAAGAAGTGTGGTATAAAGGGGAATTATGCCCGTGGGTGTAGATCCGCTGGGAAAAACCGGGAGACAGAAATGCAACTGAGTCAGTAGGTACCATCATTTTGAACTTGAATGATGAGGATGGGGAGGTGGATTCAGGGAAAGTGGTGATGCCTGAGTGTGATATTGAGGTGGATGGAAGAAAATTTGTAGTGTTGGCTGACTTGTGTTCACCTTTCACTATGATTGGTAACAAACAGTGGGATGAAAGTGTTGGCAAAGGTAATATAGAACTGCTCCCACCTAATATTAACCCAGTCAGCTCTGGGGGCTATAACATATCATAGTGCTGGGGTATGTGGTTGCTAAAATTGAGTTCATGAGCAGATGTACTGTTAGGAAAGTATATGTGGCAGACAGAGGTGACATCCTGCTGGGGTGGAGGCGTGATTTGGGTATCATCCTAAACCCTGGCACCAGCAATCAAAAGACCAAGTTATGTTGAAAGATCATGTGGGAAGTGGTGAGCAGTAATTTAAGATTTTTCTGAGGTGTTTGGAGATGATTTAGGACGTCTCAAGGGTTTCAAACATCTAATTATCCTGAAGAAGGGAGCCAAGCATTGTGTACATAAGGTGCGCAGGGTGCCGAACATGATGGTAGAACCATTGAAAGTGGAGTCTAAAAGACTTTTGGATTTAGGGGTAATAGAGAAAATTGAGGCATCAGATTGCTTGGCCCCAGTGGTTTTGGTGCCCAAGAATGGTGGCACCAGTGTTAGGATGTGTGTGGACTTGCGAGGGTTGAATGAGTGGATTTGGATGGACCGTAAGCCTCTTCCAAACATTTATGAGTCCATTAGTATGCTGAAGGACAGTAAAGTTTACAGTGTTTTAGAGCTTTCACCAGCGTACTACCAAGTGTTGCTACACCGTGAATCCAGACACCTAACTTCCTTTGTAACTCCTTTGAGGGCTTACAATTTTTTGAGAATGCCTTTTGGACTGGCCTCGGCGGCAGCCTGTTTTCAGACGATTCTGAAGATGGTGCTTGGTGATTTGGCAAATGTCCTTTTCTTCTAGGATTCTAGGATGATATTCTGGTTTATGGAAGGAATGGTGTGGAGCATGGTGCTGTAATGAGGCAAACAAAACACAGTTGATTAGGACCAAGGGGAATTTTAAAGACCGTGCTCCAACATGTTCCCTATACACATATCAATACAAATATATTGGAGGGTCTAGCACACAATGTGTTCTCACAGTGTACCCAGAAAAACAGCCTCAAACCAAATGTATCAAAGACAAAAGAGTCATCCCTACAGTGATCAAGGAGGGATGCCCATCAGTCACCACACGGAACCGCCCTTCATCATTTGAGATTCCACCAAGGCCATTGCTGGGATAGACCATCAACTATCACGGTCGGGGGTCCTGATGTTAGGAGGAGCTCCACAGCTGGGCAGTAGGGTCTAGCTAGGGTCTTGCTTCTCAAATTATGAGGATGAAAATATCAAACCCTGGGGACTGATGTTGCAGTGCTCAAAAGGTGTAAACAAATGGAAAAAATTAGTGAATGTAAAATAGGATATAGGGGGGTACTTATAACTTTATTCTGGTGTTACCCTACCTTCCAATGGTAAAAAGTAGTAGTTAAGTGACAGTCAGAAAAAATATAAAGACCGTCTAGATGTAAGGCGTGGTCGACATGTTTCAGCAAATAATAGACGTGTTTGTCATTGCTTTCTTCAGGACCATATTAATAATAGCTACTGCAAGATAAGTGATATTGAATATAATAAGTGCTCAAAATCAAAATATGATACAGAGATCACCTGATATCACTAGGTGTTCTGCTCCCTCTTAACATGATTTCATTTCTGTAAGAGGTATAGACCTCACCCCACCTGGCCACGGCTCAGGAAAGAGGAGAAGCACCGCTCTGTCCGTCGGTACCACAGCGTCGGCATCCAAGCCGACTGTAATGTATTTATTTATTTATGAAATTTGGTAAAGCGCGAACAAATGTCCGAAGGCGTCTCGGCGCTAATGAGGCATCTGTTAGAGGTTGAGTGAGAAAGGACTCACAGTGAAAAAACAGAAATGCTCATTGGTGTGACATCTGTTACCTGTCTTGGCCACGTCATATCCGGAAAGGGTATATAGCTGAAACTGGTGCTTGCAGAGAGTATACTGAAAGCAACTACACCGAGAGACAAAGAGCAGGTCAAGTCATTTAGCGGACTTGCAGGGTTTTACTCTAAATTTGTCATGGGATTTGCAAGTGTGACCGAGCCCATCGTGGTGTTGTTGAAGAAGAGCCTATGTTTTGATTGGTCCCAAGAGTGTGGGAGAGCTTTTGCAACCATCAAGTCTGAAATTGGGAAGATGCCGATGTTGGGACATTTTGATGTCAAACTTAAAACTAGGTGTGAGAAGTTGGCCTGGCATATGCTGTCCACTATTCTAGTGGGCACCTTGCACCTGTCCAAACGACACTTATTGATGGTAGGCTTAAAGACAACCTTTATAGAAAGCTAGATAGTGGTAGCTGTGAAGAGCAGCCTTCAGGCTAAGTCTTGAAGGAATGTAAAGCAGCTTGTTTAACCAGTCTATAATCTCATGAATGACCAAATGAAAGGAGAAACACACCAGGTATATATAAAATAGATATGTATTTATTTTAAACACATCCCTCTAGACTCTTAATGAGGCTAGAGACAAAATTACACAAAGTAAACTTGAGTAGCACACAGTAAATTAGCACAGTATACGTTTTGCCCTAGGGGTCTCCCAAACCATATACGAAGAAAGTGGTATAAGTACCGCTGTGAACATAGAGACGAGGCCTAGGGCCTGTAGAACCGCTGGAACAACCAGAAACCACCCAAGGTAGGGACGCAGGAGACCCACGGAGGACGCATGCAGTGTTCCAACACAGCCGCAAATCACCATTGACTTCTATGGAGAAAGTTGCGATTAGATTTTTAAAAGATAAGGAGACTTAGGAGTGGACTAGGAACAAACCCCTTCAGTACTGGACAGTTTGAGAGTCAAGACCCATGGGAGCACCAAAGTACTCGTGTTACCTCACCCAGGGAAGCCAGGTGCATAGGTGTCTTTTCGTGTCGGGTTTCGTCATCATTTTCTATGGAGAGCTGCAAAGAAGTGCTGCAGGCGACCAGATGAACTGTGACCGGATGGATCCAAGGGTTGATTAAAGATCTTAAGAACCTGAAAGCAGAGCGGACAGAGTCTGGGTCACTTGCCAGTGTCCAGGGAGGCAGTAAGAAGATGCCCACCGATGTCAGGGGATTTCAGGTGCAGGAGGTGAAGCTTGACTCTTTAGCCATGAGGACCAGGAGGCGTCGATGACAACCAGGAGCTGGATTCGAGCTGTCCCAAGTTGGATGTAGTGTGCTGCAGCTTCAGTATCCAGATTGGACCAAACAAACCTTGGCAACAGCAATCCATGCAGAATGCAAAGATTGGCTTCGGAGGAGACCAGCAAGGTCTGAGGGACTCACTCTTTGGAGGGAAGTCAGGGCACATCTGGAGCAACCAGGAAAGCCCAAGAAACAAATGTTACCTTCGTGGGGACCCACCCGCCAACGGACCAGGGATCGCGAATGGGCCTCAAGAAGAAATGGTAGAAGCGGGCCCTCTTCGGTGCAAATGGTGCTTAGGGCTTGTACTACAAGGAGCCCAATGCACGACTACGGGAAAGCTTGGAAAGTAGATGCACTTGCAAATGTGCACATGTCCAGGAGTTCCGATCCCACTTCTCTCTGGATGGCTACTGGTCTCAGCTTTGCTTGGATCTCATGTCGGCCTCTGAGATGTTTTGAAGTCCGTGTCTTGTGTCGCAGATTCTTCGGGATCCGACAGGAGCCTCGAAAATGCAGACAGGCAAGGTGCTTCTTTTGTGCCCGTTTGAACAAGGGAGTCACTCCTTGACCCCAAGGGAGATCCTTCCATCTTCTAGTTGATATAGAATGTTGAAGTTCCAGGATATATGTTGCAGAGTTTCGTCCAGGGTAATCTAAAGTCCTAGGGACTGGGTTCCTATTAGGTGTGGGCGGAAAATCCGTTACGCTTGCGGATTTTGCGGATTTTTGGGAAATTCGCAATCCGCGAGATTTGCGAATTTCCCGCAAAATCCGCAAATTCGCACGCAGCGGATTTTTTTGGCGGCGCGCGGCGTTGGTGATACAATTTTTGCGGCGCGCGGCGTTTATCATCGTTTGCCGAGTTGTTTTTTTCGATAGTTTGCGAGTGCTGCGCCATTTTGGATCTTGCTGTGTGATCCCGCGGGAATTGGCGAGCGCGATTACGTCATCGCGGCTTGCCAGCGATAGTTTGTCAACGCGAGTACGGCGAGATCACGTCTCGCGGTACTTCGCAATTGCGAGATTTGAGATGCGGCGAGCGAAAATATAAATTTGCAATTCTGCACAAGAAATCCACCAGCAAGCAGCATAAACCTTCTAGAAATGATGATTTTTATGTGAATAACTCCTTAGTTTGACATTTGCCTGCACTTTTTTAGCGAGGAGTCCATTTTGGGGAGGGGGGCAGGGGGGTGGGAGGAAGGAAGTGCCCCACAGTCTTCAACTTCCTGTTCCTGTTCAGCAGGCTCCTCCCAGTGCTTTGTCCATCTCCTGGTCACTTTTCATTTGGATCTGGAGCTGGAAGGATCACTTTTTGTGGATGCTGCTGGATCTTTGGATTTGAGGCCTTTTTGACTTTCTTTGGATCACTGTTGGATTAGAAATTTTACAAGTAAGTTTGTTTGGGGCATTACAGTTGCTGCAACTAAAATTTTGGAATTTTCGATTTTTGGGCTGTTTTGGGGCCTTTTGCCCATGGGTACTCAGTGGTGGGTGGACTGAGTCTTTCTGTGGGTTGTCTTGAACTTAAACATCATGGAGGCCATAGATGAATTGGGATTGTGCTGATTTTTCTGTGTTTTTCGATTTTTGACCTGTTGTTGGGGCCTTGACCAGGGGTAGTGAGTGGTGCATGGGCCTAGTCTTTCTGTGGGCTGTCTTGAACTTAAACATCATGGAGGGCATAGATGGAATGGGATTGTGCTGATTTTTCTGTGTTTTTCGATTTTTGACCTGTTGTTGGGGCCTTGACCAGGGGTAGTGAGTGGTGCATGGGCCTAGTCTTTCTGTGGGGTGTCTTGAATTTAAACATCATGGAGGGCATGGATGGAATGGGATTGTGCTGATTTTGCAGTGTTTTTCGATTTTTGGGGGTGTTCATGGGGAGGGACATGCCATGTGGCTGGTGGCCATTTTGAGTGCAGCTACAGGCACTGGCCATGTGCTGGCAGGCAAGTGGCCATTTTGAATGCAGGCTTTGTTGTTAGGCCTCCAACCATTTTGCCTACTTTTCAACCTTTATTTATGCCCAGGGGTAGTGAGTCTTGCATGGGCCTAGTCTTTCTGTGGGTTGTCTTGAATTTAAACATCATGGAGGCCATGGATGGAATGGGATTGTGCAGATTTTTCAGTGATTTTCGTTTTTTGGGCCTGTACTTGTGGCCTTTTCACCAGGGGTATTTGAGTCTAGCATGGGCCTAGTCTTTCTGTGGGCTGTCTTGAATTTAAACATCATGGAGGCCATGGATGGAATGGGATTGTGCTGATTTTGCAGTGTTTTTCGATTTTTGGGGGTGTTCATGGGGAGGGACATGCCATGTGGCTGGTGGCCATTTTGAGTGCAGCTACAGGCACTGGCCATGTGCTGGCAGGCAAGTGGCCATTTTGAATGCAGGCTTTGTTGTTAGGCCTCCAACCATTTTGCCTACTTTTCAACCTTTATTTATGCCCAGGGGTAGTGAGTCTTGCATGGGCCTAGTCTTTCTGTGGGTTGTCTTGAATTTAAACATCATGGAGGCCATGGATGGAATGGGATTGTGCTGATTTTGCAGTGTTTTTCGATTTTTGGGGGTGTTCATGGGGAGGGACATGCCATGTGGCTGGTGGCCATTTTGAGTGCAGCTACAGGCACTGGCCATGTGCTGGCAGGCAAGTGGCCATTTTGAATGCAGGCTTTGTTGTTAGGCCTCCAACCATTTTGCCTACTTTTCAACCTTTATTTATGCCCAGGGGTAGTGAGTCTTGCATGGGCCTAGTCTTTCTGTGGGTTGTCTTGAATTTAAACATCATGGAGGCCATGGATGGAATGGGATTGTGCAGATTTTCAGTGATTTTCGTTTTTTGGGCCTGTACTTGTGGCCTTTTCACCAGGGGTATTTGAGTCTAGCATGGGCCTAGTCTTTCTGTGGGCTGTCTTGAATTTAAACATCATGGAGGCCATGGATGGAATGGGATTGTGCTGATTTTGCAGTGTTTTTCGATTTTTGGGGGTGTTCATGGGGAGGGACATGCCATGTGGCTGGTGGCCATTTTGAGTGCAGCTACAGGCACTGGCCATGTGCTGGCAGGCAAGTGGCCATTTTGAATGCAGGCTTTGTTGTTAGGCCTCCAACCATTTTGCCTACTTTTCAACCTTTATTTATGCCCAGGGGTAGTGAGTCTTGCATGGGCCTAGTCTTTCTGTGGGTTGTCTTGAATTTAAACATCATGGAGGCCATGGATGGAATGGGATTGTGCTGATTTTGCAGTGTTTTTCGATTTTTGGGGGTGTTCATGGGGAGGGACATGCCATGTGGCTGGTGGCCATTTTGAGTGCAGCTACAGGCACTGGCCATGTGCTGGCAGGCAAGTGGCCATTTTGAATGCAGGCTTTGTTGTTAGGCCTCCAACCATTTTGCCTACTTTTCAACCTTTATTTATGCCCAGGGGTAGTGAGTCTTGCATGGGCCTAGTCTTTCTGTGGGTTGTCTTGAATTTAAACATCATGGAGGCCATGGATGGAATGGGATTGTGCTGATTTTGCAGTGTTTTTCGATTTTTGGGGGTGTTCATGGGGAGGGACATGCCATGTGGCTGGTGGCCATTTTGAGTGCAGCTACAGGCACTGGCCATGTGCTGGCAGGCAAGTGGCCATTTTAAATGCAGGCTTTGTTGTTAGGCCTCCAACCATTTTGCCTACTTTTCAACCTTTATTTATGCCCAGGGGTAGTGAGTCTTGCATGGGCCTAGTCTTTCTGTGGGTTGTCTTGAATTTAAACATCATGGAGGCCATGGATGGAATGGGATTGTGCTGATTTTGCAGTGTTTTTCGATTTTTGGGGGTGTTCATGGGGAGGGACATGCCATGTGGCTGGTGGCCATTTTGAGTGCAGCTACAGGCACTGGCCTTGTGCTGGCAGGCAAGTGGCCATTTTAAATGCAGGCTTTGTTGTTAGGCCTCCAACCATTTTGCCTACTTTTCAACCTTTATTTATGCCCAGGGGTAGTGAGTCTTGCATGGGCCTAGTCTTTCTGTGGGTTGTCTTGAATTTAAACATTATGGAGGGCATGGATGGATTGGGATTGTGCTGATTTTGCAGTGTTTTTCGATTTTTTTGTGCTCTATAACTGAACTGATGTTCCTCTGTCTTCCATTTTTTTTAGGTGCACAAGACTCAAGAGAACCACCAGTGCCAGGAAGAAGTCCTGCAGCGGTGTGTGTGTGCAGCATAACGTCACGCGACGTCACGTCTGGCCTCAGACAACTCTACAATTCGTGCAACTGCGGCCTGCTGTCTGACCTGCTCTGAAGAAGATGGCCCCACCCCCAAAGAAAGTTCTCCGTAGCTCCTCTAGCAAGAAAGTTGCTAGTAAGGAGCAGAAGAAGCAAGTTACCAAGGAGGCTGGTGTGCCACCCGCCACTTTTTTTGGGAGCAAAAAAAAAAGTACGCCTGCAGCAGCAGGATCTGCTGGGGACCAAGCTGGGAGCAGCACCCCTGCTCCATTGGGTTCAGTGCCTCCACCACCACGCCAACTTAAGTCAAAGCCCTTGAGTGCTTCAGAGGCAGTCAGTGTACTTCTCCAATCACCATCGACCAGTGATGTTGGCTCATCGCAAGAAAGTAGCAGCAATGTCCCTGAATCAACACAGGTTGTTGTAACTCATCTGACAAGTGTTGAACAACCACAGCCGCAACAACAACACCATGTGCAAGTACACGCCCAAGTACATGTGGAAGGAGAGGCAGCAAAAGGAGATGCGCAAGCAAAGGTGCATGGAGGTTCACAAGTGCCCACAATAGTTGTTCCTCCCGAAGTAGGGGCACATTTGGAAATCGACAATGAAGCCGAGGTATCATTGGAAGCCACTCCTCCTGATGATCATTCATTGTCTTCCACATCCCTAGCAAGGAAAAGATCAAGGGGGGTGTCTACATCTTCTTCAAGCCCACCTCGTTCTGATGCAAGTGATCTGTCTTGGGAACCACAACTGCGGTCTGACAGTGAGGCACACCATGATCTGACACCGGTACCTAAGCGTAAAAGGAAGGTCGTCCAAAAACTCAAACCTATGGAGTGTGATGAGGCTCAACAAGAAGTGACAGATACTGCTGGTGATGAAGCCTCTCACGATGACGACGAGCCAGTCATCACAAAGGTCACTGCAGCCCCACCGGGCATGCAGCAAAGAGACATTTTGACCCTATCCCGAGAAGCTGCTGAGCGTGATGATGATGTCGGCGAGGAGGCAATGGAAATGGAATCATTAGATTTGGAGTTAAGTAGTACACCAAAACCTACCGCTTCCATATTTCTTCCTCGCAAGAAGGTTCCCACCTCGTCCTCGACCTCAATTCGTGGTGGTGAAAGTGCAAAACGTACTGAAGTTCGGCAATCCACATCCTCCACTTCATCTGGCATTAGCAGCAGGACCACCACCACCAGTATCGCCGCCTCCTCCGGCCCCCGAAGACATTTCAAGTCTCCAGTTTGGGACTTCTTTAGTGTTTGCCCAAAAAATGAAAACGTAGCCATTTGTAGCATTTGTAAGCTTCGAGTTAGTCGTGGTAAGTTGGGTTCCAACTATGGTACCGGAGGCCAGAGAGGTCATCTTAGGAGAACGCACGATGTCCAATGGTTTGCGCACCTACACACGATCAAGGAAGCCGCAATTGCACGCAATGAAAACGTTGTTTTTTCATCTGGTGATGACAAGGAGGTAGAAGACGATTCAAACACTTCACTTACACCCAGTTCCCCTGTCAGCAGCACACCCCATGGGAGCCACACTAAGAGTGTGGGAGAGAGTGAGACATCAATGCGGAAAAGTTCATCAGCGAGCGTAACTGGGTCGAAGAGATCATCATCATCCCGTAAATCCTTGGTCCAGGGCAACATTAAAAAGATGTTGTTTACAGAAGCGCAATATGAACGCAACCACCCAATGACCCGTCTGTATAACACTAAGCTGGCTAAAATGCTAGCTCTGGACCTTCTCCCTTTTTCTTTTGTAGAAGGGGTTGGTTTTCTAGAATTAGTGACAGCGCTCTGCCCTAAATGGAAGGTTCCTAGCCGGTTCTATTTTGCCCGAGTTGCGGTTCCAGCACTACATGAAGATGTTCTGAAGGTGATTGGGGCAGCTTTGCAGAAGAGTGCTGTTCACACTATACATCTGACAACAGACATGTGGACCAGTGGCGCAGGCGCTGATTACATGTGCATCACTGCACACTGGGTCTCTTTTTCAGGGGCTAAAGCAAAGCTAAACTCAGGTGTTGACACTAACATTGTTTTTAAAGGTGCTCGGAAACATGCAACACTAGCCATGTTTGGTTTGGAGAAACGTCACACAGCAGAAAACATTTTGGATGTCTTTAACACAAAGGTCCTTAACTGTCTGTCCCCACTAAAACGCAAGGTTGGTTATGTTTCCACGGACAATGGCGCCAATATAGTTAAGGCCATGAGGGACGGTTACTATTTCAGAGTGCCGTGTTTGGCGCACTGTATAAACCTGGTTGTCCAAAAATTCTTGGGTAATAAAGGCAGTGCAGCGTACAGTGTATTGGAGACCTGCCGAAAAATTTGCAAGCATTTCAGGCATTCTTTTAAGGCCCGGAAGCAGCTGAGGAGCCTGCTATATCAACGTCAAATGCCAGTGAAAGCACTCATCCAGGAGGTGGTAACACGTTGGAACTCAACCTTCTACATGCTTGAGCGTCTGTATGAGCAGTATACGGAACTCGATCAATATTTCTTGAAAGAGGGTATAGAGGAGCTGAGGATGGGTGGGCCGCAATGGAACATAGTTGAAAGCCTGACACGCATGCTTCGTCCTTTTGAGTTCTTCACGCGTGCAGTCAGCAAGGAGGACTCTAATTTGGGAAAAGCTATCCCATTGTTGTACATGCTGGAGGACCAACTGAAGGAGGTGTGTTCTGTGTTTGGAAAAGATGACAAAAAGCAAGACTCTTTGCTTCTGGCTGAGCAATTATTAGAGCTCCTACAAGGTGATGAACGTCTTAAAAAGATCCACTCAGAACAGCATTACATTTGTGCTACTATTCTGGATCCACGCTACAAAAAGGCGCTGGCAGGCCAAGCATTCTTTCCTTTTGATGATGAACATGTTCCAAAGTACAAACGTTGGCTAGCCTTGTCAGCCAAGAAGTTTGAAACAGAACGGCTGGAAATTGAAGGAAATGGCAGTACATCAGCAGGCCATCCCCAGTCAAAACAATCCACTTCTGCACCTGTGGCTGTGGCACAAGTGACCTCTCAGCCGTTAAAGACACCGGCAACCGGATCATCTGCACGAAAGACAACAGAAACATTGGAGGCTGAAGAGGATTGGCTAGCTCTGCGTGGGTTTGGTTCTCAAAAGGTCAGAGGCACAGCAAGAGCTAAGCAAAGTGGAGGAACCTTGGATGAGGACCTTGAGTCGATGGTGAAGGACTATCTGAATGACTCAACAGAGGTCTATGTTAATTCTGACCCATTGGCGTATTGGCATGGGAAAAAAGAATTGTGGCCACAGCTCACCAACCTGGCTTTAAACTACTTGTCTTGCCCACTCGCAAGTGTGTCTTCTGAACGGGTTTTCAGTGCGGCTGGTGGGATTGTAACTCCCAAACGGAGCCGCCTCTCGCCCAAAAATGTGGAGAGGTTAACAATGATCAAGATGAATCAGCACCTCATACCACCAGATTTCAGAGTACGAGAGAGCGTGCCGGATGAAGAGGAGGTGGCCAGCAACATAGATGAGGGAATTTCTACTCTGTCAGGTGACACTGACCTCACCCTGCCTGAATTCGCAGAGTATGATGACGAAGCCTTATTCTTATTCCTGGACCGTGATACCGACTTCGAGCCCTGAAAATGAGACAACGAATCAATAACTTTCTTTTTCATCCTTATTCACTTTTATTCCTGTGTGTCTGTCTTTCTTTGTTGTGCACAGTTAATATAATTCAAACTTTAATCAGATAATCACAAAAACAAGCCCATCAGCAGAACTGTCTTCACTTGTTTGCTAATTTATTTGAAGGTGCCGCAGTCTGCATTCCTCAGGTTCACAAGTTCAGAAGAACATGCTCCTCTATCCTCCTCCTCCAGACTCCTATTTCCATCAAAGCAGAGGGCTGGTTTACGCCCAATGAAGAAAGAATCAGCACTTGTGGGGGTGTTTTTCTACCTCTTTGCAGGTGAGTTGACGGGTCTGGGGCCATTGCTGGGAAGCACTAAAAGTGGTTTGGACCAAATCCGAGGCGGAAAATTTTTTGTGTTTTTGATGACTTGCTTACCTTTGAGGTGCTCTTAGGGGGGGTTCCGTCTGTTTGTGGGTGAGTTTCGTGGTCTGGGAGCATTGCTGGGACACTCTAATCTTGATTGCATTTGGTTTTCAGGAAATCCGTCGTGCCAACCCCGACTTATGGCCTAGCTACGCAGCGCGTTTGGACCGAAGGCCCAGAAATATTGCAAGTATGAGATTTTGCTTTTGGCCTGTTTGGGGGTGTTTTGCTTCTTGGCGGGTGGGTTGACGGGTCTTGGGGCATTCCTGGGAAGGTCTAATACCAGGTAGAAGTGGTTGGGACAAAATCCAGGCCGATTTTTTTTTTGGCTATTTCTGACATTTTGCTCTATGTAGCGTTTTCGGGGGTCCTGTTTGGGGGGCTTCCTGGTGTTTGTGGGTGAGTTTCGTGGTCTGGGAGCACTGCTGGGACACTCTAATCTTGATTGCATTTGCTTTTCAGGAAATCCGTCGTGCCAACCCCGACTTATGGCCTAGCTACGCAGCGCGTTTGGACCGAAGGCCCAGAAATATTGCAAGTATGAGATTTTGCTTTTGGCCTGTTTGGGGGTGTTATGCTTCTTGGCGGGTGGGTTGACGGGTCTTGGGGCATTCCTGGGAAGGTCTAATACCGGGAAGAAGTGGTTGGGACAAAATCCAGGTCGATTTTTTTTTGGGCTATTTCTGACATTTTGCTCTATGTAGCGTTTTCGGGGGCCTGTTTGGGGGGCTTCCTGGTGTTTGTGGGTGAGTTTCGTGGTCTGGGAGCACTGCTGGCTATATATACTTTACTTTGCAAGAGGTTTGAAGCAAATCCATGGTGGCAGAGGGGACTTAGGGCCTAGCTGCAGAGCGCGCGCGGAGTGATTTGGGAAATTTGTGAAAAATTGACTAAGTCCCCATTTTTGTACTTTTGCTCTTTGGCTGTTTGGGGGTCTTCTACTCGTTTTCTCCTGGGTTGACGGCTCTGGGGCCATTGCTGGGAAGCTCTAATACCGGATAAAAGTGTTTTGGACCAAATCCCAGGCGGAATTTTTTTTGTGTTTTTGATGACTTGCTTGCCTTTGAGGTGCTCTTAGGGGGGGTTCCGTCTCTTTGTGGGTGAGTTTCGTGGTCTGGGAGCATTGCTGGGACACTCTAATCTTGATTGCATTTGCTTTTCAGGAAATACGTCGTGCCAACCCCGACTTATGGCCTAGCTACGCAGCGCGTTTGGACCGAAGGCCCAGAAATATTGCAAGTATGAGATTTTGCTTTTGGCCTGTTTGGGGGTGTTATGCTTCTTGGCGGGTGGGTTGCCGGGTCTTGGGGCATTCCTGGGAAGGTCTAATACCGGGTAGAAGTGGTTGGGACAAAATCCAGGCCGATTTTTTTTTTGGCTATTTCTGACATTTTGCTCTATGTAGCGTTTTCGGGGGCCTGTTTGGGGGGCTTCCTGGTGTTTGTGGGTGAGTTTCGTGGTCTGGGAGCACTGCTGGCTATATATACTTTACTTTGCAAGAGGTTTGAAGCAAATCCATGGTGGCAGAGGGGACTTAGGGCCTAGCTGCAGAGCGCGCGCGGAGTGATTTGGGAAATTTGTGAAAAATTGACTAAGTCCCCATTTTTGTACTTTTGCTCTTTGGCTGTTTGGGGGTCTTCTACTCGTTTTCTCCTGGGTTGACGGCTCTGGGGCCATTGCTGGGAAGCTCTAATACCGGATAAAAGTGTTTTGGACCAAATCCCAGGCGGAATTTTTTTTGTGTTTTTGATGACTTGCTTGCCTTTGAGGTGCTCTTAGGGGGGGTTCCGTCTCTTTGTGGGTGAGTTTCGTGGTCTGGGAGCATTGCTGGGACACTCTAATCTTGATTGCATTTGCTTTTCAGGAAATCCGTCGTGCCAACCCCGACTTATAGCCTAGCTACGCAGCGCGTTTGGACCGAAGGCCCAGAAATATTGCAAGTATGAGATTTTGCTTTTGGCCTGTTTGGGGGTGTTATGCTTCTTGGCGGGTGGGTTGCCGGGTCTTGGGGCATTCCTGGGAAGGTCTAATACCGGGTAGAAGTGGTTGGGACAAAATCCAGGCCGATTTTGTTTTGGGCTATTTCTGACATTTTGCTCTATGTAGCGTTTTCGGGGGCCTGTTTGGGGGGCTTCCTGGTGTTTGTGGGTGAGTTTCGTGGTCTGGGAGCACTGCTGGCTATATATACTTTACTTTGCAAGAGGTTTGAAGCAAATCCATGGTGGCAGAGGGGACTTAGGGCCTAGCTGCAGAGCGCGCGCGGAGTGATTTGGGAAATTTGTGAAAAATTGACTAAGTCCCCATTTTTGTACTTTTGCTCTTTGGCTGTTTGGGGGTCTTCTACTCGTTTTCTCCTGGGTTGACGGCTCTGGGGCCATTGCTGGGAAGCTCTAATACCGGATAAAAGTGTTTTGGACCAAATCCCAGGCGGAATTTTTTGTGTGTTTTTGATGACTTGCTTGCCTTTGAGGTGCTCTTAGGGGGGGTTCCGTCTCTTTGTGGGTGAGTTTCGTGGTCTGGGAGCATTGCTGGGACACTCTAATCTTGATTGCATTTGCTTTTCAGGAAATCCGTCGTGCCAACCCCGACTTATGGCCTAGCTACGCAGCGCGTTTGGACCGAAGGCCCAGAAATATTGCAAGTATGAGATTTTGCTTTTGGCCTGTTTGGGGGTGTTATGCTTCTTGGCGGGTGGGTTGCCGGGTCTTGGGGCATTCCTGGGAAGGTCTAATACCGGGTAGAAGTGGTTGGGACAAAATCCGCGCGGAAAAGCCTTTAGTATTGGCACTTTTTGTAACTTAGGGTTCGTTAGGGTTAGCCCTAGCAGCAGGATTGCATGTGTTTCGGGGTGTTCTAGATTTTTCCAACTGAGTTCTGGGGTCTCGTGAGAATGTGTAATTTTGGTTGCAAGTCATTTGAAGAAAATCCATGGTGGGAAAGGGGGGATTTGGCATAGTTAAAGAAAGCCTTTGCCACTATTCTTAACTTAGGGTTCGTTAGGGTTAGCAGTATTTCTATTGCATGTGTTTGAGTGGGGGGGATTTCGAGTCTTGGAGCGATGCTGGCTATGGCTACTTTTGCTTGGTTGCTTGCAAGTGGTTTGAATGCAATCCACGGTGGGTAATGGGTAATTAGGAAGGGGGTACTTCGGCCTACTTTTACTTTCAAAGTAAGTTTTGTCACCAGTTTTCTGCTAGGCCTCGTTTTTTGAGATTTGATTGGGGGTCTTCTACATTTTTGCGACTGGCTTTAGTAAGGGTCTGGGTGGGAGCACTGCTAGGAAGATCTAATTTTGTTCTAAAACACAGTTTACAGTACACCTAGCTTGAGGGGCAAGATCCGCTACATTAATTTGCCCATACTTATTTATCCTTCAAAAGGTGACTCAGAGTACGCACTTTCAAAAATATTGTACTGTCTACTAGGAAAATCAAATTGTGACTTTTTGCACTCCACAGCCTACATACCTTATATTTATTTATCAGTGGTGTTGTAATATTATATCACTTCCTGTTTTTCATTGAATAATTACAGGCCGGGTTTCAGTCTCTGCAATGGGGAAAAAAGGATGGAGTCAGGCTTCACAGTAGCGAGCCACAATTCAGCATCAGGCAGGCAGTGGACAGGGTGTCTTCTGGTGACCAACATCGATGGACGAAGCGTCGGCTGCAATGGAGGAGTGCCGCTAATAGGAGGATTTTTTTTCTGCAGGCAACTTACTTACCACTTCCAACAGGACCACTACAACCACATAGATCATAGATACAGTATCCCTTGCCTTTTTCTCTGACTGTGACTGCATTTCTTGGCTCTCTCTCGGCTTCTACATTGATCCCTTAACACATCACTTAGTCCACTCCACTATCACATCTGCACCACACATAGTCATTTGTAAGTGCTCCTACGTAATTCGCAAGTCGCAGCACGCCCCAGGCCGTAGAGGACTGGGATGGCCCCAATGATGAAGCATGTCACCAAGGGGCAACCCTGGTGAGTGAGGGGACACCTAGAAAAAAAGCAATTTCTCCTTTTCTATCTACTATACCTTCCAGACCAACCCCACTGAGTGTTGTTGTGAATGGATTTATAGTGACCAGCAAGGCTCTCGGGTATCTGGCTACAGAGACCTTATGTTGAATATCGTTATCAATAATTTACACATAGGCCCTTTACTGTTGCATTCTTTCTTCCACAGTTGTCGAATGTACTACTTACTTTTCACTGACATGCATGCAGTAGTGCATGCACTTTCAAAGATTGATGGATAGGTTTGTACCCAAAGAATTGTTTATGTTCAATTGTTTGTCTATGCTGTGCTTTTTTTTACAGGGTGTCTTCTGGTGACCAACATCGATGGACGAAGCGTCGGCTGCAATGGAGGAGTGCCGCTAATAGGAGGATTTTTTTTCTGCAGGCAACTTACTTACCACTTCCAACAGGACCACTACAACCACATAGATACAGTATCCCTTGCCTTTTTCTCTGACTGTGACTGCATTTCTTGGCTCTCTCTAGGCTTCTAAATTGATCCCTTAACACATCACTTAGTCCACTCCACTATCACATCTGCACCACACATAGTCATTTGTAAGTGCTCCTACGTAATTCGCAAGTCGCAGCACGCCCCAGGCCGTAGAGGACTGGGATGGCCCCAATGATGAAGCATGTCACCAAGGGGCAACCCTGGTGAGTGAGGGGACACCTAGAAAAAAAGCAATTTCTCCTTTTCTATCTACTATACCTTCTGTCAGGTTACGCAGCCCCTAAGCGCCTACCGTACTATGAAACTACATTTCCCATGAGTAGGCGGGAGACTTGCAAGAAGTTTATCTGGGGAACAGACGCGCTTCCTGTTGCGCGTTATTCTGGTTTCTGTTCTGCACCGGCATGAGAGCGGACGCTCTGCATGCTTTTCTATCGTGTCTCCTGTGGACTATCACCTTCCCCCCCCCCCCTGAGGCTCAGTGGGGAGCGCTTCCGTGTTCTGTCCTTGGCGGTAGACGGACTTCACGCGTCTTCAGGTAAAGCCGCTCTAAACTCTTCGGCCGCCCGTGCGGTCAGCTGATTACTGCCTGAACGGATTGTTAAGGGAGGTTCTGTGACTGTTTTCTAACAGAATTCTACCTTTGCTGAATTCCTGTTTGGTTGAATTGTGTGTGGCGGAGCACAGTGGCGGTCTATACCACGTGTTAGCGTTCACATCGGGGATCGTTTTTGTACTATTAAAACGGAGCGCGGTAGTAAGGACAACTACGCGTCTCCGTTGTATAACTGTGTATTTCAAAGGACCTCCATAACTGGGCATGTAGTGAGGTAACTACAGGCTACCCCAGTTCTCTTTGTGTAGTGCACCGTGGGGTGTGTTGTTGGCAGAATTCAGTGGTGGTCGCAACTACGTTTTTCTGTTTGACCTTCACCAAAGATTCTCTACTGGGTCATTACTTAGAGAGCGCAGTGTTGTAGTTCTTGCTTCCTACACACTACCGTTTCCCTCTTCCTTTTTGTTGGACCATACATCTTTGCTTTGACTATTTGGAACCCCCTTTGTACATTGAGTCCTCTACCATGTTTGTGGTATGTTGTGAGTAGTGGGTTTGATGTCTTAGTATAACGCGAGTGTGTTTGGTGCGACAGGAGTGTGTTCGTTAACTATATGTTTATGTGTTTCTTAGGCCTTCCTCACAGATTGTGGCAGAAGGGCTATAGTATTTCCTATCCAAGGTCATGTTTTCTTGGTGCTCAGGTACTTGTCTACTTCCTTGGTTATTTAGTGAGACTATATGAGAGTAGCCTTGTATGTTAGGACAGCACTTCACTGATGCCTGTCTTGTCTTCTGTTACAGGTATCCTTTCCCTGCTGACCCTACCTTTACCCATCCCACATTTTTTATTTTAGTTTGTTATTTTTCTCCCCCGCCTAATGGCTTGAACACCCTGTGTTTACACTTCTGGGTGTTGGTGACATTTGGAGGTGGAACCATATTTGCATCGACTGGATCACGGGGAGTAAACCTGACACCTTCCAGACCAACCCCATTGAGTGTTGTTGTGAATGGATTTATAGTGACCAGCAAGGCTCTCGGGTATCTGGCTACAGAGACCTTATGTTGAATATCGTTATCAATAATTCCACACAGGCCCTGTACTGTCGCATTCTTTCTTTCCACAGTTGTCGAATGTACTACTTACTTTTCACTGACATGCATGCAGTAGTGCATGCACTTTCAAAGATTGATGGATAGGTTTGTACCCAAAGATTTGTTTATGTTCACAATTGTTTGTCTATGCTGTGCTATTTTTTCTTGTCTCCCAAAACCTTTCCCAAAAACCCCCGTACCCATCCATTTTTCAAACCCTAACCCTCTTCCCCCGGGCTGTGTGGTTTTGATTGATGTGTGACTAAATTATTATTACAGCAATAAATCCACACACTTGCTGGGGAGGATAAGGTGATAGCAACAGGCTGGTGAAGAAATCCGAGGATATATTCTTACTCTGCTTGACAAAGAACCATTGCTAATGTGAAAGAACTTCAACCGAATTAGTAGTTATACTTTACCATTTGTTAGGCTACAATGTGGCACTGCTCTACTGTACTTCTGTCACCTGCTATATTCTCAGTTGTACCGTTGAATTGCTCAGGAGGACAAACCAGATTTCATTTTCTTTTTTTTCATAGGCATGCAACTGCCACTGTGTCACACCACTAGTACCACCGCTATGAGGAAATTTTATCCGACCAAGATTGCCAACCTTATTCGGTGTTTCCCGTGGAGCCAGCCCTGGGTCTAGCCCTACTTTCAAACACAAATTACAGGTAAGATAAGCGTTTGGTGGTTTGGGGGTATAATGGAGTATTAGTACGAGAGACGAGAGACTGAAGGTAGTACTACTAAAGTCCTAGGACTCTTGGATTCACTTCACTTAGTCTGTGAGAGGCACTTAGTGTTGAAAACATTTGGGCATTTACACTTACAGGAAGAAAATGGAACTAAACTTTCAGGAAAACAGTCAACGTTAAACCCCCACCCACCAGGCAAGCAGTAAAAAACAGGTATGCTCAGATAAAGTTTGAAAAAGTATATTTATATCCCTAACAAAATAATCTCCCGCAAGACCCTCCCTAACCCCAACGATTGTCCTTCAAAAGTCCCCAAAAACCCAACTCCCAATTCCCACCCCCCAAAAGTCTCTAAAAAAGGGGCAAGGGACACTATGGGTGGATGCTGTTAACTTTTTGGGCCAGGGCATCATGCTCCTCGCGGAGCAAGGCGAGCTCCTGCTGAAGGCGGGACACCATCAGGGTAGTGCGGCGCAGGCGTGCCTTCACTGCCTTGCAGGTGCAATGCCTGTGAGAGGCAGCTGTTGGCCTTGCTGCTCGGCGGTGGCGTTTGCCTTTGGCAGCCCGGCTCAGTCTGGGTGGACCACTGTGCTGGGTGGCAGCCCGTGGGGCCACGGAGGCCGATGCAGACGACGTTGTTGTTGTTGTCGACTGCACACTTTCCTCGTCCTCCAGGGCCACCAGCCGCCGATATTCCGCAACAGTGGCCTCGATCCTCCGTTGCCGGGCCGCTCTAGCCAGCTCCTTCCTCCTTGTTCGTTTGGAAGGAGCATCTATATGAAGAAAGAAAGACATAGTCTGTAACCAATGCTCTTTAAGATTAACTCAATCATTCAGCAGAAATTTGTGTTGCAGTACAACTAGCAACTTGCAAGCGCATTACATAACTATTGAGGCCAGTATCTATCTAACCTCACACTTCTTCATCCTTGCTCTAACATTAGTGGGAGTTTAAGGAACAAATTCTACGAGCACTGTGGACTTCCATTGGAGTCGACTATGAAAGTACACCAGTCTTATTCTTCTTCTTATCTCTTGTTTTGGAAAATTGGTACGTTATTTTCTGCAAGCCGGCATAATGCCAGCGCAGTAAACTTGCACCCGAGAAAAAGAGACGCACGCCATGAGGAGTGACCTAGACTTGCGTTGCGTTACTGTACCCGTCCAGTACATGCAGGTGGTGAAGCTCTTACTTTTCTATTACGGGTGGCACTGAGAATACTCTGTTACAACTCAAGGGCTACTGCTTAATTAATTTAACTTTCACCCTACAGTGGAAATGAGTACTAGAAATGGAAAATTGAAGAAGATAAATAATCTGATTATCTATCACTTCACATGGGATGTTTTTGCTTATATATGGGATGACTTTAGGTGCTTTGCTTTTTATTGAGTGACCAGTGATACATCCACACATGAATGACTGAGTACTACTAAACTTATTAAGAGAGGTAGGGAGTGGCCACCATAATAACCGGATCTATGCAGTGCTTGCAATACAAACTACTGCTACTATTTATGGTAGTATTTGGACAAAATTAAAAGTTCTTTTCCTTGCCTTTCCTACACTGGAACGGACGTGCGGGTGCAGTGTTACATGCTCTTCAAAGTTACACTTAGTTCATCCACTGACCGTCTACTCTCTCTAGATCATGGGTACTCACAAACTTTCTCTCAGGGGCTACATTTACAGTGTAGTTTGGGGCCGAGGGCCGCACTGGTGGGGGCGGAGTCAGAGGGGGCAGGGCTAAAGCAAAACGATAACTTGTGACCATGAGGTTGCACACAGGTCCCTGCAGCAGATGCCCTCATCCACTGAGCCACCAGACCCAGCATTTACATACATCTCTCTCCCTCCTGCTCTCCCTCCTGCCCTCCCTCCATCTCTCTCTCCCTCCTGCCCTCCCTCTCCCTCCCCCTCTGTCATCTCACTGTGTGTGTGTCTATCTGTGTCAGCCTTCAGCCCGGGTTGAGACCGCTTCCTCAACGCGCACACACAGACAACAACACCAAAGTACTTAACAGGTCTTTAAAAGACCATTAACATATTATTGAGGCTTTGTTTGTTGTAGCGCCCCTGCTTCTCCACCCTGACAATCACTGCTTGCCCGGCCCCACAGAGCAGAGGCTTTGTTCTATTTCACCTCTTTGTGGCCTTGCATCTCCACTCTGCTCTGTGGGGGCCGGGGGAGCAGTGATTGTCAGAGTGGAGATGCAGGGGCGCTAACAGGTGAAATACAAAAAAGCCTCTGCTCTGTGGGGGCCGGGGGAGCAGTGATTGTCTGCAAGGTCTGCGCACCGCCAAGGAAGGCTTGCCGGGCCACCACCGGCCCGCGGGCCGTACTATGAGTACCCCTGCTCTAGATACACATATGCTATCTAAGAGTCAGATAGTAGCATGATCCAGGTATATGGACACATACAGTTTCTGTGTCACCCACCCAGGCTGTTGTCCTTCCACCCATCATTGCTTCATCATTCACCCAGCCATGCATCTCATATTCTTGCCTTCCCAGCTAGTCTTCAATCTCAATAAGTAAGGAATATATAAGAGCTTACCTCTGGCCGCCACCACCACCGTCTCAACTCTCACAGCCGCCGCCTCCTCCCCTGAAGAATCGCCCTCCGCCTCCGTGTCGAGCACCACCACCTCCACACTGGCCCCGCCACCAGATGTTCCACCTACAAAGTACATTTAAGAATGTTAGAATAAAGCACTCACTAGTCTTTGGTCTAGGAATGAAGACATGTGAAAACAATGTAATTTGTGACTGTCTACGTTAAAGTTAAAAAAAAATGTCCCTTTTTCCAGGGAAGGTTGTCTTGCTGCACTTTTTGGCACAACTGATGAAGGCTGTTTTTTTAACAGGCACCATTTTTCTCCACACAGACAGAAGATGGACTTCTAACAACAAGATCAAGTTGAAACCAGGTGAGAGCTCGGCTCGACCACAAGAAATGTCTTCAATTAATCGTCAGCACTAACCACTTTTCCATTATCAGTTAAACGTTTAGTTTTATTATGACTTCATTTTAATAAATGTGTTTACTTTTAATAAAGCTTTTAAACTTAAATACAATCTGTGTTTTTTGGTCCAGACTAGAGTGACTGAGCGAAAGGTTTTGCAATTTTTGCAAGCATGAGTCCAGATAGAACACTTCAAAAGACATTATGGACAATCCCAGAGGACTGCACTAAGTTGATAGAGCTATTGCTGACTAGAATCATGGGAGTTTCGCCAACCGTGCAATCTTAGTTAGCTACACAGACAGACTAATAAGAATAATCTAGTAATACCACAGGGAGTCATAGTAGAGGCAGGATAAGAATTTAGATACAGTCTACAAGAAGAGCAAAGACAATTTTGAAAAAAGTCAAATGAGGAACGCTAGGAAAAATAGGTACTAGTCTAAAATGAAAACTTACTGGGGCCAGCAGAGGAGCCCTCGCCTGCCCGATCCTGGCCCTGTTGAACAGCATCCGCCGCCTGCTGCTCCTGTGTCCTCCTCTCACCCCTGGGGGGAGCTGACGTACAACATGAAAGAAAGAACAGAAAACATGGATGATTGTTGCTTGTCAATGTCAACCAAATCAAACATTTCAAAAGAACAATAACAAAATATTTCCGCGAAATTATATTGATTATGGTTACTTTTCATTTATTTGCGGACCTGTGACTTCGAAAGTCACGTAACTCACTAAACAAAGTACTGAAACGTTCACCTAGGACTGGCAGGCAGCAGTCCGCAGGCAAGACGCAAAGTGACAGACAAACTCCATTGTGATTTCAGTCAGATCAGTGACAACACTAACAGTTGCCTGCTACATTACCAGTCATTTAAATAGTCAAACTATCAATCCACCGCCACTATTTTTCTTATTGTCAGGGGTACAAAGGAAGGGGCAGATTTAAGCCCTTGCGGCTCTTTTGCGCCGTTCTTGCGTGACTTTTGTGACGCAGCAGCTAAACAAAAAAGGGCGCCATGGTGCGGCGTATAATATTATAACAACGTGACGCATTTGGGAGATGCATCCCGTTATAAAGCCCTGCGCCATCAGGGGGCGTTCCGGCGCAAGGGAGGGCATTCCTGCGCTGGAACACATCCTAATAGTGGCTGAGGGAAATCTACAAAATATCAATCAGTCACCTTTAGGACAATGATGCGTCACACAAACCCTGCACCTGCTTGAAGCAGACGTACGGCTTGACCCAGCATTGGGGAGATAAAGTACCCCAGAGCATTGATGGAGCTGCGCCATCGTTGCGACGCAACTCCAGCAGTAAAGCTTCGGTGACGTTTTGGGCCCATGGTGCGCCGCATTGCAAATACTGCGCACCATGTTTGGTGGTGGTAGCGGGCCGCACAATTAATGGCGCATCCCTGCTACTTTGCAGGAATGCGACGGTAATTGCAATTCTGCCCCTTAGGGGCATACTTACTTACGCGTTCTGGCGCATCTCCAGAGATGCGCCAGATCAAATGCGTCACGCAAAACTACCCTTGCGACACGGCAGATGTGCCTCATTTACAATGCGGCGCGCCCTGGCGCAAGGGTAGGCACTTGCGTGACGCATCTCGTCACGTAAGAGCGGCGCATCGCTGGAGTCACGTCGCCAACGCAATGCAACTCCAGTAATGCTCAGGGCCACCCAATACTTAACATGCTGTGTCAGTCCTTTCGCCTGCTTCGAGCAGACATAAGGAATTGAATTGACGTAGCAGCGTCGCAGAAGTGCCTGCGTTAAATCTTGTAGATTTCACGCAGGCAATTTTGCGAGGCGCACAGCCGCTGGACCGCCCACCCTGCGTACTAGGAACGCACCCATTGTGGTGCAGGCCCTTGGCTTTATAACGTGACGCATCTCCCTAGATGCGTCATGCTGTAAATGACTTGCAGGGATGCGGCACGTTTACGCCGCTGTTGCGTCACGCAAGGCAACGTAAACGTGGCGCAAGGGGCTTGTAAATGTAATCTGCCCCCTAGTGTCTAGCATTACGCAGTTCTGTAAAGTACACTCATACATAATAGTTACTCAGGCCAATGAGACCACGAAAAAGAAAACAAATAAGCATAGTAGCAACGCCACTGAGAAGGAGAGCAGTGCACCTGAAATGCACAGAAGATTTTGAAATATAATTTAACTACAATGTAATCGTCATCAGTGGCATTATTGGCTTGCTCCATGTAAAAAACAAATATTTGCAATACAACAACACAGAGCAGGAGAAAACATCATAGTAGTGAGTGATTAAATGGCTACTACTACTCACCAAGCCCGGGGATCTCCAAGCCGAGCTGGTCCAGCAGGTCGCGCTCGCGGTCCAGGAGGTCCGTCCAGCGATGGGTGACCTGGCTGTAGGTGCGCTGGACCCCGTAGAGGTGGGATATGGCCCAGCACACCTTCTCCCACCGCTTCCGGCGCTCCCGCATGTTGTAGCCGCCGGCCGCGATCCTGCCGCCTCCCGCGATGGTCCTGGGCAGGCGGCGCTGGACGAAGTAGACCAGCGCGCCCACTTCCTCCGGGCTGAATATCTCCCGTCGCGTCACCTGCTCCCCCCTCAATCTCCCGCATGCTGTCCTGCCACTGGGTCCAGCACTACTCCCCGCCGCCGCTGCGGCCCTCAAGTGCCTGGGCAGCTTCACGGCGCCTGGCTTGACCATGGTCTGGGCAGGTAAGGTAGGAAGAAGTAGAAAATTAAGAAAGAATAGGATAGGGAAGAAGAAAAGAAAAGAGTTTAAAAAAGTAGTTTAAAAGTAAAGAAAAATAGCAGAAAAGACAAAAATATACAGCTAGGAAAAGAGAGGGATAGATAAGAAGCAAAATCGTAAAAAAAAAACTGAAAACAAGCAAAGGATGGCAAAGATACCAAGAGGATTAAACACCATGCCCAGACACAGGAAATGAATGAAAAACAAGATGGCCGGCGCCCGTTCACGAGCGCGAAAGTAAGTTCGCGCGAGATTTTCCTCGCGATCTCGTGCGAACCTCTAGATTTCCCGCGCGATCTCGTGCGAACCTCTACTCGCAATGCGCTTACTGCGCGAGATTATACATAGCGGGCGGAAACGGAAATACGTCACGCAAACAAAATGGCCGCGCCCGTACTCGACCTTGGGGTAAATTTGCGTGTTGCGCTGCAAGCGGCTCGCGAATACTGCAAAAAAACTCGCGAAACAACAAGCCGCAAAAAAATAAAATGCTCATTCGCACGAATTGGCGGCTTCCGCGGTCGGTTTCGCACGACGCCGCGCCCCGCGAATAGCGCGAAAAAAAACGAAAAACGATTTCAGCAAAAGCAAAAGCAATGAGCAGGTGCAAAAGGTCAACCTCATGATTTGTAACGATTCTTTGTAGTGCTTCCTGAGGGGGCCCTCCAGAATTCGGTTGCCTGCTTGCAACTATTGTGTGACCCTGCTCTGACCTTAACTGTATGCCACAAAGGTCCTGATTTACAGCTAAAGGAGCAGACAAGCAGGTGCCAGGCTGGAACTTTAAATTCTTTCAGTGACACATTAATTAGCCCCTAATTCATTATTGTCAGTTGGGGCAGGGCAGGTGTTGTTAATAAACTAACCCCAAATTAATTCATGTCAGTTCAAGCAGGGCAGGTGGGCTTGCTTTTCCCCCCCATCTTCTACAGTGATGATGAACCAGAGGGTGGCATTGATGTAACAGAGGGTGGCATGGGTCAAAGAGAGGGTGCCAGTGGTAAAACAGAGGGTGCTGGGAAGCTGTGATGATGAACCAGACGTAGAAACAACATAGTCGCGACCGTTGCGAGCCGACAAGTAAGTTCGCAATTGCGAACTAGTACCAAATCCTCGCGAACTGGCAGAAACAATTGCGAACACACAAAAAAAAAAATCCGCAAATTCGCGGGAATTCGCGGATTTTGCGGATTGCGAGTTCGCAAATCCGCAAAATTCGCGAACGCGAGATCCGCAAAATTCGCCCATGCTTAGTTCCTATACCTATACTAAGTTTAGGGGATGGATTAACTCTAAGGTCCCACCTATGGGAGGACCTGGGGAGGGGGTGGTTACACCGCTTCCCGTTTGTCCAGTTTCATGCCAAAGCAGGGGCTGAGTGCCCCAGCAACCAGTTTGAACTGGGTTATGCACAGGGACACATTGTGTGCTCCAGGCACTGTCTGAAAAGCATTCAATGAATGCACCCACCATGCCTCAATACAGTTCTTTTCAGTTCATTCGTCTTTATTTCGAATATTTCATCATAAAAGACACAAACCTAAAAATAGTACCATCCAAAAGTACACTCCATAAAAATAGTACCGTCCAAAAGTACACATCCAATATTTAAAAAGCATTAAAAAGGTGCAATATATACACATAAATACGGTTTTATACCAAGAATAAAAGGTACTACTACCTAAACATTACATCATGTAATGGTACCTAAAAGATAAAATAAATAGTACTCTAAAATAACTCTATAGTATACAAAGCAGACCTATACTGGATCAACCCCTGACCTGATGGTTGGCCCTAATGATCCACATCCAACCAAGAAATGTTGCTACTGCAATTACCAAAGGTTCCCTTGTGTCAGTCCTAAGAATCCTTAGGGCCTCCAGCCCCACCCGCATGCCAATATTTTGACAGATAGGTTTAAGCCATTTTGTTCGGGGGGCTGAATAGGCAGGACAAACAAAAAAATATATGGCCGATTGACTCCCTTTGGTCCCTGCACCAAAGGCAAAGTTCATCCCCCTGACCTTTCCAATTTTTTGTGAATGTTCTTATTGGCATTGAACCGATCCTAAACTGGTGGTATAACTTCCTATTACTAGTCTTAGTGATGGTGTCCTGGTAGTCTTCTAAGGACGGATCAAGTTTATGCTCTAGGAACATTCCTGTCAGGGATGGGGTGTTTATCTGTGCAATATATTTTTGTCGAACTGATTGCCAATATAAATCTTTAAAGGCTTTTTTCGATGGAAAGGGGTTATTTGCTGGATCAATCCACAGGTTGCTCAATCCCATATTCTCTAAAAGCATTCTTACTTTCTTTAACCAAAGTATGTTGCCCGAACCCACAACGGAACCCACAACGGATATAACATCCAAGATTTCCTTAGCAAAAAGTGTCAGTTCGGGTGTAGTCCAGATCCTCCTCCATAGAGCCACCGGTTTAAAACGTGCCACATCATCAATTTGGTGGCATCCTAAATCCATTAAGAGTGGCTTCGTTGGACTAGAACGGGGAGGCCTGTTATGTTTCAGATTCTAACAATCTGGGTAAGGTCCGCAAAACCCCAGAGGTCCGTGCCGTACAGGATCGCTGAACTTATCCTGGAGTTAAAAATCTTTAGTGCAGGACCTATCCTTTTTGTTTGTGAAGACCTCTGTTCTTTTACTAAGCACCCCGTTAACTGGGCAAACTTGAGCGAAAGAGTGTCAATCTGTGACTTCCAGCTAAGCTTACTCTCTAAAACAACCCCTAGATAAGTCATAATGTTAGTCTGCTCTAGCTGTGAGCCATTCATTGTGACATGGCCAACCACTGGTCTATTTTTTGTAAGAATCATAAATTTTATTTTTGCTACATTCACCTGTAAGTCATTAATTTGGCAAAATTCCTCAAATTTATTTAGAGCCGCCTGCAGGCCCTTCTGGGTTTTTGAGAATATTAGGGTGTCGTCCACAAACATAAGTAGCGGAAACTTGAAGCCACCCAAAACCGGAGCATCAGTTGAAAATGCTGAAAAGTGCAGCACAACCCTGTTAATGAACAGCAAAAACAAAGTTGGCGCTAGCAGGCACCCTTGTCGTACACCCCGGGACACAGGGAATCTCTTGGTGACCTGCCCTTGCTTTTCCCAACGAACCTGCGCAAAATTTGCTTTGTGTAACTTAATCACTAAATCCAGAAACTCCTGGGGCATCCCCATACTACTTAGTACCCCCCATAATTTAGCCCTAGGAACTAAGTTGAATGCAGACTTGAGGTCTACAAAGGCGGCATAAATGGAACCACCTCCCAAACAAACAACCCTCCAATAAATCAATATAAACCTGAACACCTTCTCAGTTGTGCTTATGCAGGATCTAACCCCGGCCTGCAAGGGAGACAGGATGTCCTCAAGTTCTATCCAGCTCTGTATTTTTGCCAGCACCATCCTTGCAACAATTTTCTGAATAGAATCTATCAGACTTATTGGTCGATAGTTTCCCGGGGCGGAGCGATCCCCCTTCTTAAATATTGGCAGGATCTCAGCTCCACGCCAGGAATCCGGAATACGTGCCCCGTTCGCATTAGCATTGCCCAGAAAGGTAATGTATGGCACCCAATTTGTTAGATCATGTCTGAATAGGTCTGCTGGAATACAGTCTATTCCCGGGGCTTTTCCACAGGAACCTTTCTTAAAGCATCCTCCACATCTTTGCAGTCAAACATTAGAACTTGACGGTTGGGCGAGGGACATATTTCATTGGGAGAGCAATCACTTTCCACTTTCAACCCCCTAAATTGGGTTTCAAAATACCCAACCCAGTCCTCAGACAACACATGGTTAACTGGAACTTGAAAATGGGGATTATTTCCCCACTTAACTATGTGCCAAAACGTTGTCTGGTTTTTCAACCTGCTAGTTTCGAGGAGCTCCTGCCAGTGTTGGTCATCCCACTCTTTCTTGGCGTGGCTTTGGGCTTTGCGATAGTTGAGCCTGGCCTTTCTAATGTCTGGCATGTTTCCAGACCTTATAACTAACACCAGTAGTCCATAAGATTCACTGCAAGATTTGTTATACCAAGATTTGTCAGGCACTTGGGTTTTGGGCCTTTGGGGTTTACTGGTTTTGGAAAAATAGGATTTTAACTCCAAGAAAAGTAATTCATGGAGTGCGGTTGTCTTCCCAATTATATCTTCCTGAGTAGAGAGCGAACGCAGGACACACAGAGTCTGCTAGAACCTCAGGGTCATCTATGATCCTAGCCCAATGTACCCTGCGCATATCATTTGTGAGCAGGGCGTCCGCAGTAACTATCTCAGTATGATTAATACTCTTTTCACCTCCATTTAGGTGGAGGCTCAGCAAAAGCCGGTTATGATCGCTCTCTGGACGGTCAAGAATCAACATATCATCAAGTATAGACCAGTACTCAGTCTTGATGAGGATATAACCAATACGACTTGTATATATTCCATTGTCAAAGGTTGCCCTACCGATTTTATCAGAGGTGGAACGCCCATTTACTGCCCTAAGGCCACCCTCCAAGCAGAAACCCATCCACTGCAGGGCTGCTTCTGTCCATTTCTTAATTGGCTTCAAATCAAGAGGAGGAATGTTCCACTGGACGTCCTCCTCAACCAAGAGAGTTTCCCCATCGTGGTTTGCGGGTTCGAACGAGCAGTTAAGGTTGCCAGCTACTATCGTATAACAATGAAACCTGATGGTGTCAAAGAAGGTGTCCAGATCTAGGAAGGTTGGAGAACCCCTTCCTCCCGGCTGTCCTCTAATATACACGTTTACAATAAGGATTTCTAGCTGGTTGGGCCGTTTCAAATTTATGACAAGAATGTCCGGGCTATCTACAATAATTTCAAGAGGTCTATAGTTGATAGATTGCCTAACCCAGATGGTTAGGCCCCCTGATGGTCTACATTTCTTTCCTCTTACAGCCGCTTTATAAAAGTTTAGGTACCCTGGGCGGTGGATAGGGTCCACAGCCCACGTCTCCTGGAAGATCAAGATATCATGTTCCTCCACTAATTCAATCCACTCAGTTATAGATGTTTTACTCATTAATCCTGCGATATTCCAGGAGACGATTTTTAACTTGTGTGTTACGTTTGCTTGACTAATCTGATTGGGGACCACAGCCAGTTGGGAGTTCTTGGAGACCACTCCTCCCACGCTTGTAACCCCACACTCAGTGGACCAAGAGACCATCCCTCTTAGATTACTGACGTCCTTCGAGAAACCCCCCACTGAATCCACAGCACAAAAATCCCCAGAATTCAGTGTAGGGAACCCGGTGGACGAACCTGTGCCCACGCTAGCCAAAGTGGAGTCTCTATCAAAGGTCACCAGTCCTGAGTCAGCTCCCTCCTCTCTGCAGTTCCTTCCTCTAGTTATATTCTTGCGCGGGCTAGAGGTTACATTTACCATATGCTGATCCACTGAAGAACCTTTCAAATCATGCCCCAGTCAGTCCACCCCCTCCTGTCCAGAAAGAAGCTCATAACGGTTAGACAGGGGGTGGGGCAGAACTCATACCAACATTCGGGGTTAGGTCTCCCAAGTTGTTTTTCTCGCCAATTTTGCGGGTTGGTTATCAGGCGGGGAGATGTACAAGCATAAAAATAATTCAAATCAAAAGATTGGATTCCACCCTCCCCCCCGGCCCTGTCCCATTACATATAAGCCTAACCACCCTAGGATCCCTGAAGTTCACGATTATTCAGTCCCCCGCTATATCCTTCGGTCTACAACCCAACCAGCTCACCCTTCTAACATGTATGATCTCTGCATTAGTGAAAGCTGTGAGCAATCTGTTCCTATTTAACCAGTAGATGACCTTGTTTTTCAGCTCTCTATGGATTTCCAGTTTGTCATCTCGAATCCCGAGGACACCTGTCAGTAATACTGTATAGGGTATAGACTCGAGTAGATCGATACAAGGGAACTGCTTTTTCCCACCCTCTGTACATAGAACATTATTCCCTTTGGGATGTGTTTCCCCAACCTGATTAGGGGTCACTAGCTGTTTTCCATCAACCCTACCATTCTCTATTACACCCTCTCTGCTACTATGGGTTGTCTTTCTTGTATCTGTGCAACTCTCAGGACAGAGTAGGTTTTGTCGATTGTTCGCATTACCAACTACTTCTTGGGGGGTATCGTTTGAGGATCTCTTAGGACCAGGGGCCTCTCTATGGTGTGTTTGGGGGTCAGGACCCTGTAAGCTCTTCACAGCTTTTTCCAACATACTGGATTTCAACATTACAACTTTTTCTAATTTCCCCAGGGTCTCATTAATTTGTTTTATTCTTTCTAATAGTGGTAGCATCAAGGATTTCACTAGCTGCTCTATTTGACCCAGAAGGCCCTCGTTTGTTTCTTTGGCAACTTGTGAGCTAGGAGGTTGCTTGGAATTCCAAATGCTTTTTTCAATGGAGGGGGTATAGTATTTCTCAATAGTGGGCGCGGAGGGAGGTGGCATAGTGGTTTTAATGGCTTTGGCACATCTACCCTTTTGGGGACCACCCCCACGCTTTCTTTTGCCAGTAGGCTGTTTGTCTTTAGGACCTTTCCTAGTTTTCGACTCGGTGGTTACATTAGTGCTAGTCGAAATAGATGGTGTAGGCAAGATAACTTCTACCCTTCTACCCGCCTGGATTCTGTAGGTGGTGTACTGTCGTTTGTAGTATTCAATGACGTTCAGACAGCCGAACCTACAGACCCTACCGATACTGGGCTATTTCTCGGGCTGAGAACACCATTGGGTTGGACGATGAGAGACTGCTCAGGTGTAACAGCAGACCTAATAGTACCCAATGATGATCGTTTGGCAAACAGGGTATCTAGAGATAGTCTTTTTTCAGTTAGAGCTATCTCGTGCTCTAATACGACTGTAGCCCTAGTAATGAACTGATCAAGGGTTCCAGTCACTGACCGCCCAATAGTACTAGTCTTAGCATTTCTTCCTTTCCCTGAGCGGAGCGCCATGTGCCTAAGTACTCTAGAGATAAGTATTGTGGATAATTAAAAAGTACAAAAACAGCTAGCTAAATTATAATCCAGAACTGCAAAACATATCAAGAGTCCCAAAATATGTTACAGTCAGAGGTAATTTAAAACATAAAGTCTCACTTTTGGGATCACGAACTAAGGGGGGTGTCCCAGCCCGGCGTCTATCGGCCTCGGACGGCCTCAGACGGTCCCACCCTTCTCCCGGGCTTCTCCCGGCGCGCTCCCGCACGCGTCCTGCGTGACGAGGGACCAAGCGCTGCTTTAAGCGCCTCCTGGCATGTGGGTCTAGCGTCGGCGGCGTCGCCGCAGCAGGAATCCTGGGAGCTGTAGTCCCGTGCTAAGCCACGGGGAAATCAGCGTCGGCTCCTGTGATACGGAGCGTTGAGGCAAGTCTCTGGCAGCCCCCTCGGGCAGGCGTGCCTCAATACACTAAAGCCTGTTTGGGGAGGTGGCTACACCTTCCTGGACAGGAAGCCTATTGTCCAGGCCTCCCCTGACGGAGTTTCATCCAGCAGCAGGAGGTCAGACTCGTGTCTGTGGCCGTGGCATCCATTTTGGGACGCTGGGGCTCTTTTAAACTATTACTGGTAAAGTAAAGGTGTACATGTCTTCTCCCACTAGAAGGGTGGAATTCTAAACCCGCCACCAGGACTGGCGAAGGGGGGGTGGGGTAGGATTCCAAGTTTTGATGCAGCCATTCCAAAGTTAGCATTTACCGCGAGGTTATAATGCACTTAAGAGTATATGGTATGGCTGTATCACAGAACAGCTATAAGAAAGGGATTCCGAAAGCTGCAGAGGGGCTCAGCTCATGCTTGGGCACCCTCTCACACAAAACCAAGCACTCCGCCTTTAGGATTGTCAAGGCCTGCCATAAGAATGACTTATAGGTTTATATGTGTCTGTATGTATAGGTAGATATAGGTATACTATATCTAAGTAAGGGGTGCAAGCACCACCTTACCCAGGCTGCAGTAGCAGACCTGTGGTGCCATTTTGGAAGGCTTCCCAGGGGTGGCATAATACATGCTTCAGCCCCTGGTAGGCCTCTGGGGTACCTATGCCCTTGGCCCCTAAGGTACCATATACTAGGGACTCACAAGGGTAACCCAGTAGCCAATCTGGAGTGTCCCTAATGTACATGCAATAAGTTTAGAGAGGAAGCAGCTATGCTGGGGTCCTGGTTAGCAGGGCCCCAGCCAGACTAAAGTCGATAAATCAGTGAAACACAGCAAAAAAGTGGGGGTAACCATATTACGCAGATCCTACTCTCCTACACTAGGGGTGTGCGGAATTTGTGTAGTCACACTATGCAAAGCTCTGCAAAAAGGTAAAAAATCTCCGCGAGCACGCAGAGGTCCGCAAACACGCGGAATTGCTTGTTCCGCCCGTTTGCGGTGCTATTTTCCTGGTCACAGATGCTGTTTGTGTGCTCAGGGGGAAATATCTTGCAAACACGCATTTTGAAAGCGCAAACAAGCAAAATATTCATCAAAGCCGCGTATCATATAATTGTTGGCAATTCCACGTTCTCCACGGAACGCGAAATTACCCAAATTCCACGAGCGGAATGGAATTTAGCGCCCAGGTCTACTTAAAACTATTCTGACTACTGATGCCAGTCTCAAGGGTCTGGACGCAGTGCTCTCACAAGTTGTTGAAGGGTCGCTTTTGCGTCTAGAGCACTTAGAGATGCAGAGGTACACGACTCTTGCATTGAGAGGGAGGCTTTGAGTGTGTTCTGGGAGGTGAGACATTTTAAATTGTATCTGTGTGGTATTCCATTCTTAGTTAGGTCAGATCACCGGCCTTTAGTGCAAGTCTCCTCCTGCCATCATAGTGATCACATGACTCCCAGACTCGAACGTTGGAGTAAAGGTCTCCAGTAATTTAATTTATAGTTCAATATATTTCTGGTTCGGCCAATAAGTCTGCAGCCGGGTTTTCGCGGCTGCCTTTGGAGTTGGAACAGTGTGATGAGTTAGTTGAAAGTGTGAATTGGATTGTGGAACCGTCCTTGTCAAAGGAAGCATGGTTGAACTGCGTGGTTCAAGACAAAGTGTTCACCACTCTCAAACTCATTATCACCAAAGGATGGCCTGAATACAATACTCTTGATCATGATTTGAGGCTCTTTCGGTCAGTAAAGGATAATTTGACTTTTTGTCAGGGCAATCTCATGAGGGGAGATAGAGTGGTTCCACCTTCTGATTTAAGAGACAGAATTGTGAATCTTGCTAATGAGGAACATCTCAGTAGGAGTCTCACCAAGGCTCGTGTAAGAGAGAGATATTGGTGGCCTGGCATGCACCATATGATTGAGGGGGTGGTCAAGGAGTATAATCCCAAAATTTTTAAGGAAAACTTGCATTTCTTGGGATACAAATTGCACTCCATTGTCAGTGACCAAGTATTTTGGTACACCCTCACTCACAAAAACATCTTTCAGAAACTCAATCAATGTTCTAGTATTAACAACACTCACACATTTAGACACTACCCACTTTGAGGTGTAATCTACCGGAAAGAGTACAAACCTTTCACACTAAGGCATAATTTTAAACTGACCTATTATGTCCAAACCCAACTTGGACCACACCGTCTCCAGGAACTCCAACTGGAGACAAAGGAGCATGATTGTCAACATGGGATTTGTCATTGGTTGCACAAAGATTGTTCATCAGAAGACGGCTCTTTACGCACCACAAGCCAATGGTCTAACAGAAAGAATGAACACATTGGGTAAAAGCTGTGCACAGAGAGCGTTGGAATCTGGGCTGTCTTTGAGAGTGTTTTGAGGGAGACGTGTTGGGCTCATCGAGCTGCTTCCAATGTTGTCATGCAGAGGTCTCCGTTTGAGGCTCTAAGGAGTAGGATGGCTAACTCTAAGTTAAATCCTATGTGGTTGCCTGTTAAAAACAAATGTGGTACTGATGACGAATTGAGGAGGATCAGACTTTTAGATTATCTCCAAAAGTACAAATTGAGGTCTGACACAAAAAGGTCTGGTAAATTAATGCTACACTTTATTCTAAAATTAGTACTTGTGTCAATTTTTTAAGCAAAGGGCGCATTTTTGGGTACAAAAAGGCAACAAACATCCACTTACATTCTAGTTGTTCACATTTTTCCTGCACTCACGCCCTAGAATTTTGTCATGAACAGCAGTGAAATTTATGCAATGATGCATAATGTGTAATTTCAGAATTTCACCTAACAAGTGTATCACATTATTCCAAAATTTCGCAAATTACAGCAGCATAATTTAAATTTCTTCAAGGCCTGATTTTGGAGAGCTTATGTTCTAGAACATAATGAGAGAAAACTCGTTACCCTGGTTAAAAGGCACCTCATGGTTTAAGTATAAAAAAATATCATTGCAATTAGTTAGACCTTGGATGGCAGCCAGAATCTTATTGGTAGCAAATAATTAGGATATTTTACATTTTTGTGAACAAAAAGGCGAATGTACTTCCAGGTTTAGGAAACGTGCTCATTTTTTTTTTTTTACATCTGTCAGCAGATATTTTTGGATTAAGTTATTAGTGCCGCTGTTAGCAAACATAAGCATGATAAATGTAAAGAAGAGGTATAGTGCATCTTTTAGGTCTTGTGGTAGGCGTCTATCTGGAACAGTTGATCGTTAAATACAATTTTTAAAGCAATCCTTCAGCTGAAAAAAGAAAGAGTAATCAAATAATGCAGCAGAAGGAAGACAAACCAAGGTCAGCCAGTACCAACTGCCGACTCTTTACCAGACACTGGCAGTTTGCCGACCGTCTTACAGTACTTTCCTCTGGTGGGGATTTGTTTCCAGAAAGGTGGTATCTGGAATGCACTGACCATGTCTTCACAGCCATGCCCTGCAGGAGGCTCAGATGCCCAGCCCAATGCAGGGTATGTGTCCGTGTTTCACTGTGATTGGAGGCATGGAAGAGGGACAGATGGACCTCTGCCATCCCTATATTTATTTTCTTCAGTGTCAATTTTAGTTACTCCCAACGCTGCCTTTTCACGTAGGCCTGCTGCCAAGCAGAGATGCTGGAGCTGTTTGTAAGTAATGTTCAGTCACAAGGTTCCAGGGGACATTAGCAATCTGTGCTGCCTTGTACGCTAGAGAGCCGAATCATGAGGAAAATCTACTTGGAGCAATGTGCGTCATCTACAAATGTGTCCTTACGTCTTAACGTAGATTGCATATTGTCGCTAATTTACTAAGATTAGATGCACAGACTGCACAGGTACCCGGTGGCAAACTGTATAAGTTTTGGGCACAGACTGTGTGTGGGCAAAATGCCAATCTAGTAAGACCAAAGGGAAATTTCCCCATTTTCATTTGAATCACATTGACATTGGGTATCAGTGACCCATTAAGAACAATAACTTACTTGAGGACAAGTGACGCATTGATTACACCAGGCAAAAAGAGTCACACAGAGGATTGCATATATTATCGTTGATTGCTGTATTAATTTCAGTGATCAGTATTGACAATCTATTAGCACTTCACTTTTATTTTCTTTAGTGTTATTCTCATATGCGCCCTTGATTTTGTCAGCTTGATTGTCGGGTAGAAAAAAGATTTGATGGCTAAACATATACTAAATCAATTCACTCACTAAATATAGGCCTTTGCTTTCTTTCAGAATTAGAACACTGGTGATTAAGCAAATTGGATCACTTCTGTTTTAATGAATTTGTGACTCAGCAAATATTTGATTGGCTTGAGTTACCTTTTATATACTTTACAGTAGTGAGACTTTCTTTCTCTTGACTACTCCTACTTTCATGTTCAAATTGAGTCCTTCGCCTGTCCTGATTCGTCTTCTGGCAATCTGTGTAGCTCAGGGAAAGTTTGGAGTGGCACAATCTTTTTAAACTTAATTCAAAGATGTTGCAGTAGTAAACAGAATGCAGATGACGTAAGCTCATTGTGCATATCTATAGTAGTGCACATTGGCTAGAAAGGAAACATCTACTTCTAAATGCAGCCTCTCGGTTTTTTTAGGGTTTTCTACTAGGAATACTGACGTACAAAAACCAGAGGTGGACTGTGGAACAGAAGAATAGAAAGTGTTTTGATATTCCAGGCATATTTTTCCCTGGAAGGGCTGAGGTAGAGCCAGTTACAAGTCAGGCTGGCCTGCATATATTAGAGTAGCCAAGCCTTTAAATGCTCCAGTAGCAGGCCAGTGATCAGTATGCTTAACAGAATATTTCTTGTTTGATACAACAAAACAATACAATGCGGCGAGAGTCACCTACTTGTATGCACTTTAAGAGATCAATATTTGGTGTGCGCAATTAGTGATAATTCTTTAGACACTCAACTTGGAGTGGTTCACCGCAAAGGCCACTACAACAATAATATATATACAAAACCAAGGAGTATCTCGTATTTAGAAAAAAAGAAAAAGAAGAAAATCTATTTTTCTTCTTTTTCTTTTTACTTTCTACAGCCCTGATGATGACCCTGTGAGGACGAAACGCGTAGGCTGTATGGGAATATATTTTTATATTTGATCATCAATTGAATTGGCTGTATTGGAACATCTATTGTTTTGAAGTATCTTTGAAAAATCACACTTGAAGTGAAAAAGAAAAAGAAAAATCGAAAAGAAGCAAAGCCTGCTTTAAAGAGTTTCTTTTGAATATATACTTTGTTTACACATGACTTTTGAAAAGATATTTTTCTAAATACGAGATACTCCTTGGTTTTGTATATATATTTCTTGTTTGAGCCTGCTAATCTGAAAAAAAATGTGAGTAGGCAGTAAGGGTGTGCTCATCATGGATGGAGAAAGAGGATGGTTCATAGACCGATAACATTTGATGTTGAGATGCAAGTCAGGCTACTGTGATTATGAGTGTGGCCCATTCTTGAAGGCTGTAGTAATGATCGGCGGTAGGTGCATCTCGGTTCCCAGGAGGAGATTGCGCTATCTATTGTTTGAGCCTGTTCGACTGTCAATGGACGCGTGCCTGGACAGTGTGAGCGGCTGTGGGCAGTAAACATGAAATCACACAGATGGAAATGGACAGGCTTAAATTACTGGAATGAAAAGCCAACTGGTCTAAGAGCGAATGGGAAAGTTTTGCGATATGCCCCTGCCTTGGGTCAATAGTGCTTGGTCAATAGTGCTTGGGAGAGAGTCAGGCTGGTCCAGGCCTACCCATAAGAACTGGGCACTGACCATCAAATGCTCAGTACCTGCCCACTGACAGGAGATCCTCTTTTCCCACGAGGAATGAGGGTCCTTTTGTGGACTGTGAGTGAGACTGCCCTGAGTGTGCCAGGATACCCTGTACCTGTGCCCGTTTGCCTGAGTGGGTCCAGTGAGCGGGCAGTAAGTGTGTGTCCGGCTGGAACGAAGAAAGGGGCAGGTGATGCGGCTGGGATTAAGCCGGGGCCCGGCCCTCTGGGGACATGCCCGGTTGTACGCACTTAAAATGCCTGTCAGGCATTCGCCGCCACGGGCCCCTCGTCAAGCTGCTTAAGCATCAGCGGCGCAGCCTCTCTTTGTACGGGAGTGATGGCGGAGCTCACCGGCGGGCGCTCCTTCTAGAAAATTCTGTGGCTGGCGAGTCCCCCCACCCCCTCTCCCTCTCTCTCTCGCTCGCTCGCTCTCTTTCTTGCCACTGCAGGGACCGGTGTTTTTGACTCGCAGTCCTCGGCTTCCTGGCTCGGAGACCCAGCGGCTGGGAGCTGGCAGACGGCGTCTGGCGCGGAGGTAGGTAGGCAGGGAGCCTCTGGGTGCTGGGCTGGGGCAGGCATTATGCAGCACTTGTTTCAGGGTAGAGTTCCCGGGGCGGCGGCGGCGGTAGCCTATTAGCTGGTTACGAACCCCTTGTGCTCAGGCGACGGGGGCTTCGCAGACTCCAGACAAAGGACATTACGCCGGGAAGAGGCGACCTGCTGCAAAGCGACGAGCTCGCCTGCCCCCTCCGGCGCTAGCGGCATTTTGGTTAAGAAAAGGGTATCGTTTGCTTTTCTTTCAAGGGAGGCTGAGGCTAAGGATGTGCAGACAGTAAAACTGTTTTTTGGTCTTTATTTTTCCCTAGATCTTCCGTGTCACGCTCCTTTAGGTGAGACATATATTTGGGGTTCATCGTTTCATTGCTGGGAAGACAGACAAAAAGGAGGTAAGGCAAGAGCTGTTTTTTTCCATTTCTGTAATGCATTGATTTATGGTGTAGTGGTTTCTGTAGCTGGCGGTGTCTTTTTATGCAGCACTGAATGCTGATGATTGTAGCCTGTTAATAATTGCTCCCGGGTTTGGCAGGTGCGGTGACTGAAGGGCAGGCATATAAAGGGTAATCCCGGCATTATACAATCTAGTCAAGTGGGAAAACCGGGATTAGAACTCGGGTCTTCTGGGTTGACAGTTTACAATGTAGCCGGCAGCCCGCATCATCTCCCTGGTGCCTTTTCTTGCTCAGGATGGCTGTGCAGAAAATCTGCAGCATCACCCTGTAGGCGCTGAGAAGCCTCATCCGCAGTGCAAGGGTACTGAAGCTTGGCAAGGTGCGGGGGCTGGGCTGAGCCCACGGTGGCAGTGGAGCAGGGGGCCAAGGAGAAGAAATGAAGCCGCTGGTTGCCCCCTTGGTCCCTTCCAAAGACCTAGGAGTCATAGGAGCTCTGGCCATACGAAAGGCGCCCACGCTGTAGCGCATAGACATCTTTGGGAGGCATCAATGGCGCTCTAATGAAGGCCATTGATTCCACCAGTGCTCTCAACCAAACGCACAAGACACCACGCAGAAGGCACGGAAGAGGTTAAAGAGAGCGGTTATTCGTTTAGAAAGCCAATGCAAATCGGTGGAAAAAGAACATCTTTTGTTGCAGAAGGGGAAATGGGGAAAACACGCCCATCCCTTTCGTTTTTGCCTTAATTATGCAGCCAGGATTTCTCCATAAATGGTGTCTCAGCCAGGAGATGTTGGAGCAGGTGTGTGGGTGATGGGGGAGGGGAAGCAATTAGTCTTAATTCCGACTGAAGCTGAACATGCAGGAAAGGTTGGGTTTAAATGTGCTCTGGATACAGAATGTTCCTTGTTGTCCTTCGTGTGATTCCACCTGAATTTCTGTACCCATTGAACAGTGCGGGTTGGTGGTGAATGGAAGCCATGTCTTCATAGCCCAAGTAGAGCAACTCGGGATGTTGGCGGTTTTGCTGTTTGCCTGGTCCGGGCGGTCACTCAGCATCTCACCTGCTTAAAGCATCATGACGTCATTTGCAGCAGCGCAAGATGTGACTGGTACCAGTGACATAACGCAACATTTGGGGATCCGCGGACGAATGTGAGCTGGAGCCCCTGAGCCGCCCATATCTCACAGATATTCATTGGCATTAAACTGAATGGGCCCCCCTGAAGGGTTGGGGGTGCCCTGAAGTGTTGCCCTCACCCATGCCACAGGCGCTGCATGGGTCCGCACTACTCCCCTAACTGGCACACAGCAATGAGGGACAATTGCATTACATACTTTCACTTCCTTTAGTGTTCTTCTGTTTTTATGTCCATTTTGAAACCTTATTTAAAAGAGGAAGCGAAAAATGTCCTATTCATATTTTTTCACCAAATTACGATGCGATGTTGTGCAAGTTATATCACAAAATACATTGTAGACAAACACTCATTAAATTACTGATTCTTCTCTGTCTCACACTAAAGAAACCTTTTCATAATCTCAAGTAATCTGAAAACATATTTCACCCGTTCGGTTGCATATTTTGGTAAGGGAAATGCTTCTTAGTAACGTGGGTATGTTTTGGAGAAAAAGCTAGAACAGCAATTATATATGAAAACGGATGCCACTAGCAGGCTGTCATTGAGTCTTACTGTACAGTCATCAAGATACGCTGAGCAGTGCGTACTTGCTGCAGTCAGTGTTTTTGCTGCCTGCAAAGCCCTCGAGTTGTTCTGCTTTACAAGTCTAAACAATTTGTCACACCCGGTGATTTGCCCCAGTCTTCTTCCTGCTTGCTTATTTCTGGTCCCCTGCTGTATTGGTGCTGGTGTACATGGGGTGCATTGCCCAGGGGAGGGTTAGGGGGGCAGCATTCTTGTCCGGCTGTTGCTCCCTAATGCCCCGAGGGACTGTGGGAGACGCAGTCACGTGTCGGTTGTGCTTGTCATGTGATTGGCTTTGGCCTGGCTCTTTCAGAGGCACCACCCTGTTGGGTCTGTGGCAGATTTCCGTGCAGGCCTGTCAGTGTCTGTGGTGCATTTCGTGTCTGTAGTATGAAGTTAGTTGCCATAGTAACGTAGCTTCTCTTCGACAATAGGCTCCTTCACGTTCGGCAGTCATGGATGCTCTGAGCTGCGCATTTAGAAGACAGAGATCATGCATACAGCTAATGCTTTCCACAAGATCATGGGAGCATTCATATGTGTTTTTTTTCTAATGTCCCCATCCCCCAGTATGTCCGGTGATGTCTTATCCTTGATTCAGACGATGCAGTTTGGGATAAGAGGGTGGGCTTTGTTTGTATGAAGCAGGCCATAGACGTGCTATGGTAGGTCCCTTCGGTTTCTTCCATGGCCAGATTTCTCCACAGCCAGAACATTTTAGCTCATAATTACCAAGCATTAAAGGCAGAGGGTGTTTGCTACACATGCCAGTCTCAGGGGCGTACCTTCGAGGGGGGGTTTGTGGTGCAATTCCCCCTAATAAATGTATTTACTGATAAATAGTTGGGTACATGTGATTTCAGTCAGGTGTTGTGAGATGTCAGTCGGATTTCACCAGGGATGTTTCCATAAACACAGACAAAATCGAATGGCACACACACTTGTTCCCTCTCTGTTTAGAACGTCCTCAAAATTGGGTATTTTACTAAATATTGTGTTTTCTCTCTTAGTGCTCCTACCAATCCGCACTCCTCTCCCTTTGAATTGCCCCGTAGGCCTCACCCATTCACCCTGCTTGTCCTATAATGTGTTTAAACATTATATGCCAGTCTGATTGTCAGAACATCTGCAGCTCACCCCCCTAATCCTACTGACCAAGCCTCGCCCCTGGGCAGTCTCAGATTCCAATCCTTCAAGCTGCAGTTCGCAGGTCAGCCAAACTGAGCATCTGCTCTAGAATTAGTATCCAGAGATATGTGGAGAGGCCTCTTCCATTGGTACATGACTCTGGAAAGCCACTTATGCTTCCTTAGTTTGGTTTGAATGAGCAAGGGTGTTTCTTGGAGGAGTAGCCATTGCATGAAGCTTCATCGTTAGCTCTAATGCAGAATTCGTGAGCAATGCAGGCAGACAAAACTTGGCTGCTTGGAAAGCTCTACTTCTTCTACCTGTGGACTGTGAAAAGGATAGAGAGACTCAGAAAATGCAGATGTTGTGAATTCTCGTTTCTTTTATTCAGCCTGACAATAAGGGGGTCTCGGAAATAAGTTTGGAGGAGGTAGCTCTTGGTTGCTTTAGACATTTGAAATACATTTTGTATCAAAGGAATGGTGGGTACTGAAATCAACTACATTGTGATGTTAATGTAATAGAACTTCTTGCCTTTGTAAACAATGTGTAAGGACCCAAAGATGAAACTGATGGCTTCACTGGAGTGTCTGTCATCTAAACTTTCATCAGATTCGTTCTCCATAAGGAATGCCATTTTCCTTGCCAAATCCTTAAACCAAAAGATAGCATGGGATCAAAGGGATACACATCCCATTATGAAAGCAGTTATCATACTAGTAATAATATGTACCACGTTTCATGGACGCCTCTCTTTAAAAGGAGACAAATAAAAAACATCTGGAGTGTTTGTATTTATGCTGGGATAATTGCTAATTAAATGCCTGCTTCTGCTAAATTAAATAACGAGTGATACGCATACACCTGCCTTCAGAGCAACAAATGGAATTCACAGAGGCCCAATAAAAAGCCCCACCCATTAGTGTTTGAATTCTGATCTGGCGGAGGCATTCTTTGAGCTATCATCATTTCTAGATTAGGGATTCAGAAGTCCAGAAGGTACAAAGATCACTCCACGGGTGCCTTCGATTCAAATAAGCATGAGTGGTCAGTGGTCTGTTCACCCTTTTCAGACACCTGCTTGTAGGCTGGAGATCTGGGCTGGGCTTACTCATTCTTTCCCTCTTTGGAGGGCTTCAAAATGAGCACATTAAGTTGGATAACAGCCATATTAACATCTTGTAAAAAATGAGATTTGATTCGGGAGAAATGTTGGGTATCTCAGAATTGGCCTGTAGCAGAAGCTATGCATTGTGCAGTGGCGTGACCGACGTAACAGCCACGTGAATCAAGAAGTATTGGCCTCAGTGAATGTACCACTAAATCAATTTATCGATCATGGGAATATGGGTATTGGCATACTTGAAGCAACCTCCTAGTTTCATTGGAAATAAATGCATCACTTAGAAAAGTTCAAGCTGTACCATCCAAGACGGCAAATTCAGGGATCTTGGAGTTGTAACATTTAAACCCCGCCTCACCCCTCTAGCACCCAAACAAACACACTATAACATCTGCTGATAATACACAAGGATTTGTGTCTCTGTGCAGTCGTCAGCAGGAGATGCTGAGAGGGGGTGGTGGGCAGATGTCTTCAGTGCCCTGATAAATCTGAGCCCCAACCATTTTCAAACTAGGTTAGCGGCTATTCAGTGGAAGGATTACATAGAATCCAACACATGTAAAGTCTAAACTACTACTGTAAACATTGCAATTAACTAACAAGGTGTGAAGACATCCCAGTCACCAGTAGTGACTGCAAAATAATTCTTGATTTTAAATTTGCAAAAACACAAGAAAGTTTAGGGTGTTGCTGGGATGTTCATCTGACCTGTGCTTAGGTGGATTGAGGTCTGTGAATCTGCCACTCCAATCTCAAAGGCATATGTGGAACATATGAAGAAATGCACTGCACAAGTATTTGCTTGAATGAGTGCCAGGCCACTTTTCAGTTAAAATTCAAGCCCCTTGAACAAAAAAGGACAACTTGGGTCTCTTGTAGATGCCCCCAACCATTTGAAAACTATGACAGATCAAAAGTCCAACGTGAGGGCAGATATACTCGTTTCTTTTATTGCCAACAAGGAAGATTTTGTCCTGTTTTTTAAATTGTTATAAAAGGGACTTCCTGAAGGGAGTGCCTCAACCTGGTCAGCACTTATAAAATAACTGTGGATCGAATACTTGAATTGCTCTCATCCACTAAGAACTTTTCGGAACACATTCCAGTCCAACTATGCTACTCTCGACAGAAACCAGATGCAAATAAGAATTGGTCTGCTCTAATAGTAGGCAAACTGCCAGATCAGGCCTCCTTTAGATAGGAACATCATCAACCCCAGACGGGTTCAGGCCGTTGGGCCTCTTCAGTAAGGCACAGCTTCAGCCCATAGGAACAGTGAGCACAGGGCCTTCATCTGGACATATCTGTTGCGCTTAGGATATTTCACTTATACAAACAAAAAAAAAGCTAGCTGGAATGCTTGAGTTAATCCCAGCCACTAGTAATAATGTAGGCCGCATTCCACTCCATCAATATTTTGTCCACTATGGTGTTGCTTGCGTTTTCATTTAGATGTGGCCTCGACTTGCAGTTCAGGGTGGACAGTTCCTACTGAAGCAAGGCCAAATCTTATTAGCAAATGGCTCATCTCTGTCTGGAACAGCATAGTTGACAAAATGATTAACTGGATTGTAAATTGGCAAAAGCATCTTCAGAGCTGTTTGTTGGTTGCAGCTTTGCATTTGATACTACTGACCATACATTTCTGTGCTGCTACTATTACCCATCGACACTCCCCCTAAACACTAGTCTGTGCTAGAAATACACACGATGAATGAATGCTACAAAAAATGTCAACATTAACTATCAAACAACGTTTTGTGTTTTTGTAGCCATCTTGTTTGACTTTTTAAAAAAAAATCACCAACAAAATGCCTTCGCTACTGCGCCATCATGCCCTTTTTTTCTTTTGGCCATGTTGCACAGCATATTGCTGATGCTTTACAGTATTGCCAAACGCCATTGCTAGATTTAGTAGGTTCCAAAGATGAGAACTGTTGGCTTTGCCAGTGCTTTTTCTTGTTTCTTGTATCTACCAGCTACACTAGACACATTAATTTTTACCCACTTATAATAGGCCCCATTAATCTGCTACGAGGATTGACTGGCTTGCAAAGACTGATGACCATACATAACTCCAGGCAGACACACATTTCCTGTGAATGTAACTGAAGCAGCAAAATTACATCTAAGCGCTATCATTGGAGGCAGGGATATTAAACTCGATTCTGAGCTTCATTCCTTTGGATGACTGTTTGTTATTATTATGTCTGGTGAAAATATCAGTGTAAAAGTCGAATCTTAGCGCAAGGATTAATCAAATGTAGGCGCTTATTTGGTGGTGCTTGTTTAGAACCTTTCCTTATATTACTTAAAGTAGATCCTCCCTGTATGGGCTCGTGCAGCATTATTCGTAGGAGAACAGCAAGGTGGGCATCTTAGAGCTTTTTGAGGCCACCGTGGTAGCACCTGAGACCGCAAACCTCTCGGTGCCTAAGAACTCATTCATGGTAGCATCTGCTGAAACTAGGTGAAACATGTATATAGGGGCAGTTGAAAAACGGTTAATTTCATACTAGGATAAACTCTGGTTTTCCACACTGCATATTTCACTACTCTTTTTTGAGCATTATATCCGAAATGTGAACGCAGGCTGCTACCTGCCATAAAGTAGTCTACATAAGTGAGGAGTAAGGCCCTAAGGTTACACAATCCAGCCTGTGCTGTGCACTCAGGCTGACAGTGCTGGAAAACCTGATAGCTTTCTGCATGATGAGCGTTCACAATCAAAAGTTAATGTAAAAATATTGTAGCCCAGGCACAACTTCGGAATTATGTAATAAACAGGGGCGCTGCAGACATTCAGTGGCATTAGAAATATGGTAAAACAAGTTTTGGATAAACACATTTAATAGAGCATAGGGGCACTGAGATAAGATGGGAACCATTTTAAAATGGTGGGCGGATATTCTGTAACAATGCTTTCTTTGAGCAAAAAAAATTTAGGGTAGCGGCCCAAAATCGTTCTTAAGAGCCCCACCGCCAACTTGCTAAATGCCAAGGACGCTGAATGCAAAGGGAGCTAAGTCTTTGATTCCCTTTCAGGCCTATTCCCCCCACCACTCTACACTCCCTATCACTTTATTTCACTCTTGCAGTTTCTCTTTGATCCCCGCTTTCTTCCTTGGTCACTGTTTCCCTTTCTGTCTCTTTCGCTTTTTTCTCCCGACCTTTCTCAATTTTTCTCCCATGCTCTGAGTCCAAATCTGATGATGAAAACTAAGTACCCACCATAACCGTTGGCACAAATTAGGCACAGCACTGGAACATAGGGTAGGCCACTGGGCGCGTCAAAGGGGCGTAGTATGTTATGTTATGTTACGTTATGTTATGGGTTTTATAGAGCGCACAGCTGCTCCAGCAAAGGGGCGTCCCAGCGCTGATCCTAAACAAAACACAACAGAAACAGAAAACCGGAATTTTTAAGGAAACAGAAACGTTTTGATGGCCTTCCTAAATTGGTACAAATCATTTATTTCTCGCAAGTTGGAAGGTAGAGCATTCCAAAGCTTGGCTGCTAGATATCGGAAAGAACGCCCCCCCGCTCTAGAACGATTGAACCGGGGGATTTCAACCAGATTCTGGTTGGCTGAGCGAAGGGCTCGCGTAGGCACATACATCTTTAGGAGTGGTTTTAGCATTTTAGGATTAGGATGTTTTAAGATTTTAAAGGAGATGCATAGCGCTTTAAATTGTATTCGTTGGGCTACTGGGAGCCAGTGAAGCTTACGAATAGTATTTGAGGTGGAACTGAAGCGGGGCAGGCCTAATACAGCTCTTGCAGCTGCGTTCTGGACGCGCTGGAGGCGAGCCGTTTCTGCTTTATTAGTCCCAAGGAGCAGAGAGGACGCATAATCCAATCTAGACAATATCATCGACTGGACAATAAGTTGTCTGGTATCAGAGTCAAAAAATTTCAGAATGGTTCTTAAGCTCCGTAAAATTCCGAAACATACGGCAGCCACCTTTTTAGTTTGAGTAATAAAACTAAGGGAAGGGTCTATCCAGACTCCCAGGTTTTTAACTTCTAGTTTTGGTTTAGGAATAACTCCCAGGTTGGAGGGCCACCAACGATCTCCCCATCGTTCCGGATTTTTTCCCACCAGTAATACCTCCGTCTTTGAGGCAAAGAGGTGTAGACAGTTGGCCGTGAGCCATTCTGCTACAGCCGCCAGGCCTGAACTAAATTTGAGAGGGTCCATTTCATTTCCATCCGATAAGGCCACGGCTAGCTGCGTATCGTCAGCGTAGGACACGATGTTAAGGTCCCACGCTTTGGCGACAGCAGCCAGCGGCTGAACATAAAGATTGAACAGGGTGGGGCTCAGGGCGGAGCCCTGCGGAACCCCCTGTCCAATTGAGTGAGCCTTTGAAAGGAAAGGTGGAGTGGACACCCAAAAGGACCTGTCAGTTAAAAAAGAACGAAACCAGGCAAGGGCCATATCAGTAACCCCAGTCTCTTCCAGCCGACGAAGCAGGATCTGGTGGGATACAGTGTCAAACGCGGCACTCAGGTCTAAAAGGATGAGTGCCGCTGTTTGGCCACGGTCCAGGGAGGCCCGAAGGTGCTCCGTCATAGCCAGGAGCGCGGTCTCTGAGCTATGGCCAGCACGGAATCCGTGCTGAGTGTCATTCAGAGTGTTGTTGATGTTTAGGACACTGGTAAGAGTGGTGTTAACATGAGCCTCCGCGATCTTCGTGGCCCAGGGGAGCAATGATATGGGCCTATAATTTTCGGGCTTCTGGGGATCTAAGGTGGGCTTTTTTAGTATGGGGGAAACCCATGCCTGTTTCCATTTGTCAGGCACAATTCCGGTAGAAAAGGAGGCGTTGATGATATCACGTAACGGATCAAAACAGTGCAAGGAGGAGTCACGGAATTGAGCCGGCTTCAGAGGGTCCATCGGGGAGTCTGATTTAATAAGTTTAGTAAGTTGGTCAAATCTTTCAGTGGATATTTCAGGGATATTAGATAAACTCGACACAGAGCGGGGAATAACCTCTACGCCATTGCTGAGCTGGATTTCAGCATTAAAGGCTGAATACATGGTCTGGATTTTTTCCACAAAGAAGGAGGCTATTTCCTCACACTGTACTGCTGAGGTAATTACATTGCCAGTGGATTTCTTTGTACTAAGTTCTTTTAAAATTTTAAAAATCACTTTAGCAGGATTAGGGCTAGTTTTTATCTCAGTGGCATAATATGCTGCTCGTGTTCTGCAGATAGCTTTGTGATAAATTTTAAGTTGTATTAGATAGTCAGCTTTTTTTTCAGGGCAGTATTCTTTCCTCCAGTTACGTTCATAACGTTTACAGGTCTTTTTAAGGCCTGCCAGGGTTGCGTCATACCAGGGATTGGCGTCCTGAGTACGTTTTGTGCACAAAGTTTCAGGAATGAGCTTGTCAAGGGCCTGGGTAAGCCAGGAACAAAACGAGTCATATCCTGAATTTACATCTGAAAAGGCGTTAAAAGGATCACTTTCTAAAAGGGAATGAAAATCTGAGAGGCGGAGTATGCGCCATGGTCTCTTACGAATGACTGTCTGGGGTTTTTAGTTATTGGAGGTAGATATGGAGAAAAATAGTGCAACCATTAAGTGGTCCGACCAGGCAATAGGTATTGGAGCAGGGCAATTGGGCGAGTCAATGTTAGTAAAAATACGGTCCAGCGTATGACCAACAACGTGCGTGGGGCCTATCACTAGTTGGGTAAGCTGGAAGGCAGCCAGGTCCGCCAGCAAGGTGCGGATCATTGGTTCATTCTCCAACTCAAAATGGAGGTTGAGGTCACCCACGATGTTAAAATTAGCAGATCTCATAGCGCAGGCTTCCACAATCTCCAAAAGGGACGTATTAAAGCCACCAATGGGACCAGGGGGCCTATAAATAAGTAACCCTGAGAAAGTAAAATGTGCGTTGATAGAAATGTTAAAATAGCCACATTCCGCCCCTTTTAGATTAAGTTTCTCGAATGAGCAGGAATACATAGTTTTGGTGATAACAGCAATACCGCCTCCTCTTGAGGCTCTATTAATCAGCGCGATCGAGAAACCGGGTGGAAGAGCTAGATTAGAAATAGCCATTAAATCATCAAACATCCAGGTTTCAGTGATAAAAAATATGTCAGGGGATTCCTCCACTAACAAGTCAAATAGTTCTGCATGGTGCTTGGGCAATGATCTAACATTCAGTTGAAGAATTTTCAATTGATGCAGTGATGCCTGAGGGTTAGATGCACCTATGATAGTAGGAACCGGAAGGCAAAATAGATTACAGGTACAAGTAACAGGGCCGCTCAAAGGTTCAAGAAGAGGAAGACAGTCCTTACTTATAGGGGGGCGAAAACTAAGCAACTCAGTCCTCGAATGGACTTGCTTACCTGGACTGGTTTCAGCAGCATGTCTGGCGAGAGGCGCAGGACTGGCGCGGACGGGCGCAGACGGGCTTGCCTTAGGCGCGCCTTTGGCGTGCCATCGGCGCGCCCGCTGCGCGGTCGGGGCCCTCTGCACATTTATAGAACGTGAGGAGGGTGGGAAGGATGACAGCTAGTCCGCAACCCTCCAGTTTCCCCCAAGATGGCGGCCCGCCCCTCCAAAGTTCGGCGTCAGCAAGCAATCTGCTGCGCCAGGACAGGGGATCGAGACCACAGAGGAGCAAGGGCAGATCAGCCCCTAAAACAATTTACATGCGCCAGGCACTTCATAAATTTTAAAAACAAGTAAATAATAAAAGAAAATAATAATCGTAGAGCTGCTATTGTAGGATTGTAGGAGCTGCTATTGTAGGATGTGACAGATCTCTGTATGTGTAATGTCTCGATTACTTACCGGTAAACTTCATTGCTCCAAGTCTTCTTTGTGACAGTCCTTAATTTATGATGCAGGACAGGGATGAGGAAGAAGGGCAAAGCGGTAATGACCACACAAACCAGCAATATATTGCAATGCTTACAACGTGGCCTGTGCCGTGCATGATTTAAGCTCACGGATAAAGTTGGAATGATCAGACATATCAATGATGACATTCGAGAATCAACCCAGATACTAATGTACATCGGCCTGTTTGTCATCATTTTCGTTGAGTTCATGTGCATATCCTTGTTGAAATATTTTATTTGGTATAATATGACTCTGGGCTTTAATAAAGTACGTAGCTTTTATTTTGATCTACTCTTCGTTGCCTTTCCTGGTCTTTCACAGACAGCTGTGGATTCGAAGTTCCCTACAGAGTGGTCCTCCTGCTTTAGAGTATGTAAGTGCCACTCTTGTGGCTTTGCCAAACACCACTGGCTTTTAAAGGAAGAGTTCTGCCTGGAATTCTCGCCATTGCCCTTTAGGGTGAACGTCCTGCACCTATTGCTTAGGTTTCCACTAGTAAGATGTGGAATCTACTTTGCCAATATTAACTGACCTCTTCGCACAGAACTCAGTTCTAACTGCAATAACATCCACTCATGCTACTCAGATTAGCCAATTTCCCCATAAAGCTGAATCTGAGAAGGCATCTGATCCAACCTCAGACAAGGTATCCTTCCTTTTCCTCCTGTGTGAGCAGTAAAACTTCTCTTATTACCACTTTCTTGACTGCAAGCTGAAAACAACTACTCCAACCTTAGATGCGTCGAGCTAAATTGGGCTGGGGTGGTCTTGTTTTATGTATAAGGTCTACTGTTTGTCAAGGCAGGGTGCATACATTGACCCCAAAGTAAGCATGAGCGGATTTTGCGGATTGGCAATCCGCGAATTTTGCGGATTTGCGGATTCGCAATCCGCAAAATCCGCGAATTCCCGCGAATTTGCGGATTTTTTTTTTTTTTGTGTTCGCCCGTGTTTCTGCCAGTTCGCGAGGGTTTTTACAATTTCGCAATTTGCGAACTTACCTGTCGGGTCGCAAGTTTTGCGAACTTGTTGTTTCTACGTGTCCAGCCTGTTTGGGACACTCTTCTTCATCACTGCCACTCTCTGTCACCACTGCCACTCTCTGACTACTCATGCCACCCTCTGGCCCACCCATGCCACCCTCTGTTTCATCACTACACCCTCTGGTTGTCCAGTGTACATTATTTTCGGCAAAGCAAAGCACACCTTCCCTGCCTCAAGTGACCTGAATTAATTTGGGGCTGATTAATGTGTCACAGAATATTTTTTTAGCTGGCACCTGCTTCCTTAGTGCGCCCTGATTAGTGATCTTTTGCACTTGCTAAGTGCTTTCATTGTTGCAAAATTAGTTACAACACCTGCCCTGCCCCAACTGACAATAATGAATTAGGGGCTGATTAATGGATTTTAACTTCCAGCCTGGCTCCTGCTTGTCTCCCTTAGCTGTAATTCAGGACCTTTGTGGCATATGTGTAACTATTCTGAGGTTCAGAGCAGGGTCACATAATAGTTTCAACTGGCAACTGAACTCTGGAGGGGCCCCTCAGGAAGCCCTACAGGAAATGGCTACTAATGATGTGCCTGAACTTTTGAACCTGGTAAGTAGTTACTTTCAGTTTTGCCAAGATCGTATTTCTGCAATTTCGCACTTATTCGCGGGGCGCGAACTCACGCTAACAGTGCGAGCAGTGCGAGCAAAATCCGCTGCTCGCGGATTTGCGGATTTTGCGGGAAATTCGCAAATCTCGCGGATTGCGGATTTCCCGAAAATCCGCAAAATCCGCGAGCGGAACGGATTTTCCGCCCACGCCTACCCCAAAGAGGCATCAAATATCGCCTCCCTGTTCCACATAGGACATGCACTGCCTTCCATAGCAATGAAAGGTGTGGGTTACTGTCCATCACTCATGCTTTATTTTTACACAAGCTTGTCTGTGAAGGTTAGTATTATCGAAGATGGAATATCGAAGGATCATAATCTCATGACCAGAATATTGAGGAATAAAATATCGAAATTATTTTTTTTGGTATACAACTGTTACAACGAAGTTTTTACAACGCACTACCATTACAACGCAGGCATTACCACGCATACCATTACAACGCATTGCGCTGGGAGGCGCTCTAGGATAGGGAATAAGTATAATTTTATATCCAACACCTTCCCTAGTGTCCACGGGGACTGGAGTTGGAATATAAAATTATACTTACCACTATCCAGCACCTCTAGGCGCTATGCGTTGTAACGGTATTCGTTGTAAATACCGCGTTGTAATGGTATGCGTGGTAAAAGTATGCGTTGTAACGTCATACATCCATTTTTTTACATTATTATTAGGAGCTTATAAAGTGCACTTATACCCAAGAGTGTGACCTGGCGCTACACTCTGACTCACAGGAGACAAACGGGGGCCTATTCCCTGAATACCCATGTCTTCAGCCCCTTTCTAAAAGAGAGGTGCTCCGAGGCATTCCTAAGATGCGCCGGCAGGTTATTCCAGGCTTTCGCTGCACAGTAGCAAAAGCTGTTGCCTCCCCAACTGGCCTTTTTTATTCGGGGCACCGCTACTAGTCTGCCTTCGGAGGAGCGCAGCGCTCTCCCCGGAACATACCATTCAAAGCACCTGCTCAGAAACTCTGGGCGACTGCCTCTCAATGCTTTGAAGACTGTGCATAGAGCTTTAAATTGTGCTAGTCTTGTTACTGGCAGCCAGTGCAGTTGCCGGAGTCCCTCTCTTACAGAGGCAAACCCTGGGATGCCTATTAGCAGTCTCGCCGCTGCATTTTGTACAAGCTGTATTCTGTACAGATTTTATTTTTCAGATTCAGGTACAAACTGCTGCAGTAGTCCAAGTGCGACAGAATGTGGGCTGAGACTGCTGTCCTGAAGCCTTCGGCTGGAAGAAAAATTTAGATTTTTCCCAGTATGCTAAGGATATAGAAGCAGGTCGATACCACTCCGCTAACCTGGTGCCCAAAATCAAGATTCTGATCCATAATCACACCCACATTTTTTGCTTTACCAGCGGGGGCTGGTAGCTATCCCATGGCTTCAGGCCACATATCAGGTGTCCAGATGTTAGGGTTGTTCCCAAATATAATGACCTCGGTCTTGTCTGCATTCAATTTTAGGCAGTTGGAGGCCATCCAGCCAGAGATGTCTTTCAGGCAGTCATGACACCTCGAGGCCATATCATCTTGGGTCCCTCGCTGTATAGATAACACAATTTGTGTGTCATCTGCATAGGATGTGAGTTGCAGACCGAAAGATCTTATCAAAGCCGGCAGTGGGCTAACATAGATATTAAAAAGCTTGGGGCTCAGGGAGGACCCCTGCGGCACCCTGCAAGGTAGGGCAAAAGGTTTAGATTTGGCCCGCCCCAAGTCTACTGTTTGGATTCTGTCGGCCAAGAAAGATTTCAGGAGGCTCCAGGCCCTACCTTCCACCCCGCCTTCCACAGACGGTCCATCAGCTCACTGTGATGGACTGTGTCGAAGGCTGCCGACAGATCCAGCAGAATCAAGACAGACACCCCTCCCTGATCAACCACATCTCTCTAATCTCCTCCGTGGCCTTAATAAGGGCCAGCTCTATGCTATGTCCTGCACGAAACCCGAACTGCGTGGGGTCGAGTGCCCTGGTCCTCTGAAAGAAAGAGCTAAGTTGCCTGTTTATGGCCTTCTCCAGCATCTTAGCTGTAATTTGTGAACCAGCCTAATACATAGGTCGGGTCGCAAAATACAAATGCATTTGGTAAAAGTTGGTGCACAAACTGCAACCCCTTTTACCAAATGCATTCATGATACCCGAGGCCCAGTATTCTTAAATTGCAAATCCTAAGAAATCACTATTTAAGACATTGGATTCATACTGCATGACATTTTGCTATGAATAGAAAATCGTTATTTTCCCAATGAACTAGGGGTCAATTGCTTTTTCCTAGGTCTTTCGATCCAAAGACTTCAGCCTGCTACTGTAGTGGAGATCTCTGGTACAAGTGTCTTCAATGATCTTTAGTGGAAATGAAGAAGGCAATGTGAGATACTCTTGAGTCCACTAATGCCCTGGTGTCAAAGTGACCTCCAAACAAGTCTGTGTTTATTAAACAACCAGAGGGAAATATTCCGCGTTTGCTAATGCCTTCTCCTGCCTGCAATTCTTCCTTCACTTCTCCTGCTGTTAGTTCCTACTTTACCTCTTTTCATTCAGGCGAGAGGAGGAGATCATGCTAAACACTGCAGAAAGCAGCCATGCCTGGCTACATCTTTCGAAACATCTAATTGCTCACGGATTCCCCTCCCTGCTTCTCAGCAGCTTCCTGCATAGAGCAGGATCTGGTAGAGCTGAGAGGAAGAGGGGAGTCAGGCTTTGAGCACCTCTTGTTTGGCTGGGCTGCATCTTGGGGTGCCCACAAAACGATCTACTCTCTACTACCCAGTAGAATCTACGTCGCGGAGTCATTGGAACAGACTAAGACTGGCTTCCCTGTCATGCTTCCAGGGAGGGAAAAGTGCTTGATCTCCTCGTGTGATAAGTAATATGTGACAGCAATTTTAGACCTGTACCATCAAAAGAGTTGTTGTAATTGATCCTGTGGTTCAAAGGCATAACTGAAGCAAAAGAGCAGAGGTGGAGGAAAAAGTTGATTGCCTATAGGGCTTTTTTAGGTCGAGCCTGGGCGGCGCATGCGCTGCTGTGAGGCATTCTATGTTGGACTATAGACTTGATGCCCCGTCCACTCTCTGCCCATATTTTTTATTGGCTTGTGTCATTGTCCTTCGTAACCATTGGCTTCCGATGAGTTATTAGGCTTGTTAGTCCCTCCTTGGTACTGCCTTGTCTGCATTTGTTACCTCCCATAGCAACTAGACATTTTACTTGTCTTGTTACAGACCTGCTTTCTCTTGGCTGTGAGCACTATTTTGTTTAATGATTTGCCCCATTCCACCTACTACGTCGCAACACGCCACCTGCTATTATTTTATTTACTAATGGCGGTCCGCTTTAACAATAGCCGCTGCGTTTTTTTTATTTTAGCAGTGCGGTCCGCTTTAAGTATAGCGCTGCTCTTATTTTTTTTTTTTTACTTGCGCCCATGTGGCGCTTTCACATGCATGGAGGCCGCGCCCCTTTCTTTAGACAAGCTGCACCTCGTTTCTTTCTTTCTTTATTTTAGCAGAGTGGTATGCTTAAAGTATAGCAGTCGTGCATAGGTTTTTCTTGTTTACTAGCAGCCATGCAGCGCTTTCACATTCATGGACGCAGCACCCCTTTCTAAGTCTAAAGAAAGGTGTGCAGCCGCTATTAATGGGAAAGCATGGCATAGGCGCTTTTACAAACAAAACATCTGTTTGTCAACTTTACACACAGATACTTTTTTTGTCAAAGAGCTCCATGCTGCGGTTTCACTTTAATGTCGGCCACACCTCTTTCTTTAGAAGCGGCTCGTCTAAAGAGAGGGTCGTGGCCTCCATGAATGTGAAAGCGCTGCATGGGGGCTAGTAAAAAACAAATATTTGCAATGCAATCGGTCTCACATTTGCCAGAGTTTAAGCTATTGCATTTGCCAATAGCTCAACTCTCATAAATGTGAGACCTATTGCATTGCAAATGCTTGTTCCTGTCTTGGCTGGGTTTTGGCACTTTCCATTGGCCGTGCCAACCTGATTTAGCTGAAATAGGATGATTTAACTGAAATTTGGTGCCCGGCACTTGGTGGAGGTGAGAGGGAGTTTGTTACCAGGTAATTAAACCCTGCCTGTGGTACTTTTATCCTTTTCATAAACTTGGTCCAGGGTGACCCAGACACAGGAAGGGATTTCTTGTGCATGGTGCTCCAGTTCCTGCATGACAGAAAGATATGAATGGTTCTGCATCCTGTTCCCAGGCTCCTAGATTCACTTTTTGACTCTTCTTTCAAATAAATGAATCCTAAGTCTCCAGCACAATTCAGCTAACTATTCTGGAAGAAGCCCCTATCGATGGCAGCACATAGTGCATAAGCTTGCTCTGGATGATTGCTCCACAAACAGCAGGCACAAGTAAAGAGGTTCACTTGGTGCCTGTGCCTAGTGACATGATGTGGATGTGTTAAACCATAGCACTGCTGCATAATCTACTCAAAATGAAGGAAGAGGGTCGAGTGTTAGAACAGCAAAACCTGTCAATAGAAAAATAGGGCTGTAACCCCCTCGAAGATGTAGATGTAGAGTGGTAGGGATGCCGCTTCCGATCCACACAGATGGCGTGACAGGTTAATTTTTGGGCATGTGCATCACGGGCAACTTCCTGCCCCACAACTAACTGGCCCATGAGGCCACAGGTTGAGGGTGGGTCTAGGATGCAGGACTATGGGTATCTATCGCAGCTGAAGATGGTAGAGACTCTGCTTACGTCTTGTGTATATCAGTGCCAGTGCACTGCTCAGTCACATGCCCTAAACAGCAATATTCTTTTGTATCTCAAGTTTTCTAAAGTTCACAAACCCATTTAAATTATTTTTTTTTTAAATACAATAGTTTGTGTCTTGTAGTTTATTATCAGGTTATTTTCAGTGCAAAACATTGGTGGAGTTACAGGGCCGCCCAAATTAAGAGTGCTCCCAACGCGCCAGACCATTCCATTTAGAGTCTTTAAGGAAACTTACACTGAAGCAGGCTCAGGTTATATAGAAGGAGAACAAAAGTCAGGGAACCGGAAGTGCTTAATTTACGCTGGTGAAGTCTCCTCTGGGTCTGCCAATATCACCCTCTGACCTGCCCTACTGATGTTAGGGCAACCCCTACTGGTTTTCCCAGCTCGAGTCCACCATGCAATGCATGGCGAACCCTGGAAGCGAAAATGCAGAGTAGCACCTCCCACACATAATGTGAAAACTACAAGCATCTGGGGTCATTCGTTCTTTGTTTGGGGAAAACAAACTACGTAAAACAAACTCCCAGCTTTGGAGTTTGTTTTCGCTAACTAAGAAACTTCGCCGGGGCCGTGATTTGAACATAGAGCCCCCTGGCAACCCTTCAGTGCAGCGAGGGGAGTCACTGCTGTGGCAGGCAGCCCCCTTAACAGCTCAGAGACCCTTGCCAGCGAGGTGGTGACCTCTAAATAGGGCGGACGGCCCTCCACAGGGTCTGAGTTACCCTCCATGTTATTCCTAGTGGATAATGGTTATTAAACTTGTTGCTAGCCAGGTTAGGAACAAATATGCCGATCAGTCTCATTGTCTCCAGCAAATTGATAAATTTCTAGGACTAGGAAATCTGACTGTTTGATGTTTAAATCTAGAAACGTGTTGCAATAATATTTGTGTGGAACCCAATAGCGTAAGAGATGGCTTATAACCAGGTAGAGTCACAGTACGGATGACTTGATGGATAAACAGTGAATATTTCTAGAATATTATAAAATGACACTAATGCACACAGGGTTTGCAGCTGTGGTTTTAATTGCAGGATTTTCTTAATCTCGCATAAATCCCCTATCACAAGTGAAATTCTCAGTAGAAAAGTGAAAATCGAAATAAATGTGCTTAGGAGATTTTCACTATGCCATTTGGTGACGTCTGACATTTTTTCTCCTAAATTCCCTTTCCCAAGCAGTCCTTCTGCTCCCTGGATGTTATCTTCTCTGGCCAGAGAGTATCCCCGAGTTCTGCTAGTAAAAAGAAAGGAAAAGAAACAGAACAGAAGGTCAGCGAGACAAAGACAGAGGTAAAGAGATAGGTGAGAAGTAGAGAGAGATGTGAGATAATGATTGTTAATGGCCCTGAACCCAAATTATTGGCCCGAGCCGCTGGCATGGTCCTATACTGAGGGAAAGAGCCTATGTCTTCAGTGGAGCTCTCACTATTCCAATGTTCTAATACATTATGACACTGGGAATGTACATACTCCCACATATCCTCTGCATATAGAACATGGATTGGGAGGAGAGAGAAGCAGCTACGAGTTTCAGGGTGCAGTTGATAGGCTGGTAAATACATTGCATTTTTGTGATTTAAGTTATAGACAATAAAGGACTCTGCTATTTGCTTTATGTGGATGCATCATTTTGGAGCATTGATAATAAGGCTGTGTGTTAATGGAGGTAAACTACAGCTTGTGAGCCTTTCTTTCCTCATGGCACCTTGCGGAATGGACCCAGTTAGATGACACAACAGTTTTTTAGCATGGGGTACATGGCATAGAGCCTCAATGAAAACATGAGAGCTCTATCTAACAAGGCAGAATAGAACAGAAATTGAGTCAGAGTTTCTCACCAAAATGATCTAGTATTTTCATTCAGCCACAAGTAGTATTTAATTTCAGTGCATTGGGTGTTGTAAGAAATTGGGTTGTTGGTTGACTGGGATGTGAGCCCTGGTCAAGCAGCAACCAAAATCCTTGTCAGGGCGAGGCACAAGCCAAACCTAAGTTAACCTGTGCTCAGCCCTCTGATAGCTTGGCACAGAGCAGGCAGGCTTAACTTGGAGGCAATGTATAAAGTATCTGTGCAACACTTCAAGCAGTATCAACTAAAAAACAACACACAAAAAGGATCTCACACCAAGTTAGAAACATAGAGATTTCTTTAATAAACAAAACAAGGCCAAAACGTCAAAAATCCAATCAGTAGACCGGAGATAAGCAATTTGAAAGACTTTAGTGAAAATAGTGCTAAAAACCATATATCACCAACTGCGGACATCTAGTGGCACCGGACCGGGACAAAGTCACAAGTTCAGGCCGACCACGATGGAAGGTAGGTGAGATCCAGGGACCCAGTTATGCCCAGTGAAGAAAGTCCCTTAAATCATGGTTTGTGGAAAGTTGCATAGCTCTGGGCTGAAAATGTGTTGCAGATCCGGAGTGAATGTGTTGATTCCGATGTACAGCAATGCTGCTTTGCGAGGTCCTGCGTCATTGCCAAGGACCCCGTTAACAAGGTCTTGCAATGCCTAGTCCAGGGTCGAGCATGTGTCACGCAATCTGGTCAATGCATCGGTTCGGAGGAGCTGTGAGGTTGCGATGCAGAGTCCAGTGTCATCATCGAGGAGGGATGTGAGTGCCTGTGTCTAGGAAGCGTCACACAGCTGCGGTTTCGAAGCAGCTGCAGGCTGTGGAAGTTATGCGTGGTCTTTGCAAGGGGTCCAATCTACGCAACAGTGGTGATGCGTATGTTATGCTCTGGGTTGCGCTGCACAGCAGAGGGGATGCATTAGTTTCACTGGATCTACAGAGGCTGGCAGAGCGCCTTAGGCCTACTTTCAAGGGTCCAGGATTGAGGTGACTGCATTTAACAGGGTGGACTCACAGATGGCAGCCTCCAGATGCTTTGCCTGAGGTTTTTGGAGCCTTCTTTCCCTGAGGCTCAAGTCAGAAGGCGAGCCAACAAGCCTTTGGAGCCAATCTGGTGGCCCTCTGTCCAATAGATGCAGGTCCAGTTCTTCTCACCCAGGCAAGAGGGTAGCAGGTCAGCACCGCAGGACAGCATTCCAGCAGATCGGCAGTTCTTTAAGCAGCACAGCAGTCCTTCTTCCTGGCAGACTATGCACAGGTCCAGAAATGTACTGAAAAAGGTGGTGTTTGAGCTCTAACATTTATACCTGATGCCATCCCTCTAGAAAGTGGGAGAAGCGTCTGTAGGCTACCCCTTGAAGTCCCCAGACATCTTGCCTTCCATGCCCCGGCTCTAAACTAACCACAGGGGCTATGTAGCACTTTGTGTGGAGACAGGACACAGCCTTTTCAAGTGTAAGTAGGGCTGTACCCAGCTCCGCCCTACCATCCAGCCAGTGAGGCACACGAGGCTCACCTAAGCTCTCTATTGTGTGTGGCTGTCTAGGAGGAATACACAAAGCTCAACTGTCAGCCTCACCCAGTAATGTGACCCAGAGACAAGCTGCAGGCACTAAATGGCTGAGGCAGGAAAATACCAGCTTTCTAAAAGTGGCATTTTCAAAATTGTAATCTAAAATCCGACTTCACCATTAAAGTCTTGAGCAGCTATTTGTATGAACTTTGAATACTAGCATAATCAAGATAACAATAAAGTGACAATTGAAGCATTGAACTCCACTGTTTCGCTCAGATTAATAGTACTCGTTTTGTTTAATTTGGATGGCGGTGCGCCTGAAGTTGTGCGTCCTGGGTCTGGTTGACTCTATGGCTACCAGCTTTTGTCTAAAAGGTGTATTTTGCCAGGTCTAATTGGCAGTATAAAACTGCACATACAAGCTGGAATGGCAGGCCGGAGACATATTTTAAAGTGCTACTTAGGTGGGTTGCCCAATCAGTGCAGCAGGCCTTCTCGTTGCATTTAATTTACAGGCATTAGGCACTGGTAGAGCCACTTTACTTACAAGCACATTAAATATGCCAAATGGGTATAAGCCAATTCTACCATGTTTTAATGCGAGAGTACAAGCACTTTAGCACTGGTTAGCAGTGGTAAAGTGCACAAGTGCTAAGGCCCACAAAAACTAATCTGCAAAAAAAAAATAGGAGTGAAGGCAAAACATTTGAGGATGACCATGCAGAAAGGGCCAAGTCCAACAGGTATGATTTAGAGTTAGCTGTTCACTAAAAATCCTCCAATTCTGAACTAATTGCTATATGCAAATGACAATCCGTTGGCTGAATTTCATACACGTAAGTGAAAACATGCTGATTTTAAGTCTGCCTGTAGATTCTACTCTGAATTTAGCATATCTTTAAAATAGTGAAGATTTTGGGTTACAACCGAGCTCTAATTATGCCGTAAGTCCAATGTATATTTGTTTGAGGTGCTTTCATAACATGGCTATTTTCAGTGCATCACTAGTGGGCCTCCATTTGCTGGCCATACCCCTTTGCCATCGATAAGTTCATGCTCAGCTTTCACCGCAGACAAATCTTTCACCCTGTACCTTCTCGGCATGAGTAATACCAAATTAGTTGGACAGGGAATGTGTTTTTCTTTAATTAATTTGATCTAGAATCATACTATCTGACCCAACCAAAGAAAATCTGTGTTGCCACCAAAGCTACCATAAGGGTCAGACTCTCCTTGTTCTAGTCATAGTTCTGTGTCTTGGAAACATGGTCCTTCACTACTTTTCGCTGCATATTTAATCTTACCGTCGTTCTTTTCCATAGCTGGGCGGATCCCACATCATAGCTCTTCTGTTCTTGGCAGGTGTCCTGGGGATTCCTTGTTGGCTCGCCTTCACCCTATGGGCATGGACGTCATTAGGTTGCCACATCTGCGACCCCTGGCTTGCCCCTTGCGATCCCTGGCCTGGAGTCAAAATCAGTGCTTTTAACACGGGGGCAGCTTTTCCTAATAGACGTTGGTTGGAGCTTCACTTGCCTGGTTTCTGTCAATTTTTATACTATACAAATCGTGAATAATATTCACTTTTAGTGTAATATAAACTGTAGTACGTTGGCTGGAATATGACCCTATCTGGAAGCTACATAAGTAAAAAATGCTGTTAAATGTATGTTGTAAGCATGCTTGTGGGTGAGAGTGTGTTTATGTGCGCGAGAGTGTGTGAATGCGTTAGTATGTGTAAGCATGTGTGTGTGAGTCAAAGTAAAGGTCAAATGGCGTGCGATGACACTTCCGCTACCCCTGGCATTTTGGTGAATTGACAGAATGAAGCACATGACAGGATTCTACAGCCACTCCCTCACCCATGCCAGTGTTGTGAATAATGCCAGAGTGCCAACAGGGGCCCGAATCAGGCAGAGCATTCACCTCATCAGAAACAGCCATTCAGCCATGTGCCATCACAGCCACTGGCCTCAGTGAGGCAGCAGGGAAGCACTCTTTGGGCTCTTAGCCCTGGAGAGGGTCACATTTTTATAGGGTTGTAAATAAGGGATTGAGCTACAAAAATATATAAAGTTGGTCGCAATGTAAACACGTGATGTGCCCTTGACAGTACTTCTTAGCATGTGGCGAGGTTCCACTGCTAATTCCCAAAAAACGATGGCTTGTCTAAACATAGATTTGAGGCAACATCTGCAGTGCGAGGTTTCAATCAGAGCAGCTTGACCTCCAGTCTGCTCATAGAAAAGCAAGCATCTGCACTTGTGATCATTTCATTTTTAAAAAGAATGTTATCAAATTGTTCGTAGGGTAGAAAAATAATCTATGATGTTCAGACCAAGAATAGAAAACTTAAAAGATGATGAATTCTCGGAGGGTCGGTAGGAGCAAGCAAGGCATGTTGGGGACAGGGCTCCTAATAACCTTATGAAAATAAGACTGCTCAGAATCACTTTGAGAAGCGCACTCTGATTGCTACACGGTGTCCTTACCCTGAATGGATGTAATTTACCATAACAACCCTGGAGTAAAACAATTACAGGAGGCACGGTGTCGAGCTCACCAGTCAGTCAGAAGCCATGACTAATCCACCACTGAAACCACAGAACAGGCACTTAAGGTTGAACGCTAGCTTCTAGGGTCAGAAACGGCAGTGTCAGCCTCTAGTAACCCAAATAGAAGGAAGGAGTTAGCAATCTAAGGGGTTATGGCAGAGGAGTCCATCTTTCAAATGGCAGAAATGAATTCAAAGAGAATAGAGCAGGAGCAATGTGTAGGTAGTTTACTGCTAGAGGAATACAGCCCCTTCCTCAAAGTACTCTAACTGTAAAACTCCTTGATGGAGACATAAACAACTGAGTATTTATTTAGCTTCTTATGCTGAATTCCGGGCAACCTTGTTAATATTAGCACCAGCATGCCTTCTCACAAGATGCGCCCCAAGGCTTTTGCTAAAATATCAGGGTGTACTGAAGGGTCAGAGTTGGCCCCAGGAATAGACAGAAAAAGGAACAAGTACTGGGCATGGGAAGCAGTATTATCAAAAGTGCAGAGTGGAGCACCTGGCGTATGCGCCTGCTTTTTGCACCCTGGGGGCACTTTGGTATTACAGAAGAGGCTGCAGATGCTTGCACAGCTCCTTCCTGGCACAGATCATGCTGGCACACAGGTATTGCAAGTCCAAGCCTAAAGGGGCGCTCCCTCATTGGGAATGGAGGGATTGGCCCCTAAGAGGATTGAAACACTTTTTCTCTGCACCTCAGTCATATTAAAGATGCAGCGGGTACTGGTAAAGGGAGAAGTGCAAAATCAATGCGCCCACTGAGGGTGCTCAGTGGGAGAGGGTAAAGGCGTTCCCAGGGTGCCGTGAGACTTTCCCTGCATGTGGGTGAGGTCACAAACTGCACTCACTCATAGGGAGATTTCTGACCCCATTGAATTGTAGTCCGGGTTGCTACCTGCAAATTGGAACGTGAACTGGAGTCTTTTTTAAGTTTGACTCCTGTTTCTTAATTGAGAGAAACAGGAGTGGAATGAACACGGATAGCTTCCGTGCCAAAGAACAAAGCACAACCAAGCTTCAGAAAACCACAAGTCATGACATATGAGCAATGTGAGAACCACTGGAAGGGCTGCAGGGCCAATAGATGGTGGGAGTCCAGCTGGTAAAGAACATTTCTACGTCAAGGGTAAGCGTGTAGGGCTGGAGGAACACAATAAGGACCCATCAGCTTGCACTGCAGTAGAAGTGGTTGGCGGGTGGGACAAGAAGGGGAGGCGGAAGGAGGTGGGAGTAGACAGGGGGGAGTCAGGTGACAGCCTCAACCGGGAGTGATCAGAAAGAGGGAGGGAAAAAGGGGGAAGCAGAGTAAAGGGGGAATTCCATGGCCACAGTCCGCCAGGATACCCATGGGGAAAGGGTATGGGCGCCAAGGGAGGTGAGTGGTGACAACGGCCCTCACCACTCTTGTCTTACATTGACGGGTCACCATGATACATTGTACAGCAGCCATCTTTGAGTTGTCTTTGATTCTGAGAGAGCAGCCTTTATTTGTTGTTGTTGTTCATTGTTGACTTTTTGTCTTATTTTTGAATGCATAATTTGTGTGTGTGCAGTGCTATGATGCTTTCCTTTAATTACTAAATATATTAACAACAATCTGGCCAATTAGTCCAGCGAAAAAGATGACTAAGAAAACTGAGGTGAAGTTCTGGTAATAACATTAAAAATGATAGCAGTGGTAGTAATAATGTGATGTATGTCCACCTGCATTGTTCGGTAACTTTAATTTACATCGTACAGTGTTAAGGTTTTATATACAAGACCCACATAAACTTAAAATGGCCAGTGAGCCATAAATTATCATTTTATTACTGTCAACTGCAAAAGTGCAGTTATACATTACTGGTATCAACCTTTTTCGAAAATGTCCAGGTTGTTGATGTGCAGTGCTTAGATGTTATCACTGATGAAACTAAGCGCCCGCTAAAAGAGTTGCCTTCATTTAAGCGTTTATTATTAAGCATTTCGTTCAGCAGAGATTTCCTGCGCCCATTGGCAGATTTGTGTGCAATATTCCTCTAGTTCTGTGCAGTTCTGTTTCTAATACACTACAGTATTGGTAAAGCGTTAATACACAGCCTTCTGCCTCACTGCTGCTCCTCAACAATTGTGTGTTTGCCAAAGCCTCCCCACATAACATCTTCAACTTCTTTCATTGATGCAAACAGGGGTGAGAACGTGAAACGCACTTTTACATCTGATCATGTTGGTTTGTTGCGATGTGTATGTCTTTTCGAGTCTGCATTCTGCTTCAGTTTTATGCGCGAGGTCTCTATAACTTGCTCACCCCTTCTGCAAGAGCGTCTGTACCAGTGGCGGCTGGTGACATTTGAAAGTGGTGAGGCATAAAATGATTGGCATACTGCACCGTTGCGAGCGAGCGCAGTGGGACGCATAATGTTGCACACTAAAGACTGACAGCGTGACAGCCAAAAGTTCAAGGACTCAGGAAAGAACCAGACGTCCCTTCAGCCAAGAGCAGGCAAGGAGCTGGCATCGTTGACGCCGGGCAGTGTTTCATTTAACTGTGGGCTCAGATTGCCATTTTAATTGGACTCCTACCATCGCGTTGTAGACAATCCCGGGTTCCTCTTAGGCATGTACGTGCGTTTTACCTAATGTAACCAGCGTGGGTAGCAGCTAGTTAGATCTATAAAATACTACCTTTTATTCGATTCTGAAACGACACAGGCGGTCTGCCTGCTGGTAACTCGGTCTCAACCAGAAACAATGCTGGCGGCCCTTTAGTTGATAGGAAGTGCATTCAGCATTACAATAGACAGGGTCAATAAAGCGCCTAGAGTGAAAGTATGGAAGGGTAGCAGGCTCTAGAAATCACAGATGGATTAAATTCATCAGTGCAGATGTACAGGATTTAAAATGTTCCTCATCCATCACATTTTCGTTGTCTGTCTACAGGTCGCGCATCATATTTCTCCACATAATTATATCAAATCCAACCACGGCCATATTAGCAGTAAGATATCCCTGCAGCTGGTCTACTAGAATACAAGACATAGGTTTTATTAGAGGGGTATTAATTCGGCAATTTGTCAAAATAATATATACAGGCAACGTTTTGTGTCAAGATCTTTGTACAGTCGGGAACTCTGCTGGGCCTAGCATTCTAAATACAATAAATCAGAAATTAACATATTCGGCATCAATTAGAAACTATATAAATTATACACACACCTTCACAAACCCGAAGCTTCTCCAAGTTTTACTTTCTCTTTTTGTCTGATAATTAACTTGCAAATCATGAGAATCATTCATTTACAGTGCCAGGACACTTTCTGATCGAATGGCCCGTATTACACGACCCTTTAATGCGAATCGTGCTAAAATAAATGGCAAAGTAAGGAAATCCCTGTTTTTGGGTTAACAGGAGAAGTGGAGAACGTATTACAAAGAATAATCAGTGCAGCCTTGCAAAGAACGGTTGGTCTAGGCACGCCGGACCATGGTTATCTGTTGTTTTCTCTGGGGGCAGATTGTCTCTGGGGGCAGATTGTTCAAGCCGCCTGCGCTAAAAGTTATAAATCATGACGCATATGTATTTTTTATTACCGATTTTGCCGCGTGAATGAGTAAAATGCTCTAGCGTTGCAGAAAACACACACACACATACACAACAGACAACACTCAAAGAAATGTATTCAATTTCACACACGCATACACACAAAATAAAATAAAAACACACACACACTCTTACAGGTGCACTGATACAGCCCTGCGGTGCCTTCTGCTGCTGCAGAACTGGGCCTTGAAGTTCCAGTACTGGGCCACACACACAGACCTCTGCACCGCTCCTACTCCTGGCCCTGGGGTGCAGTGTCTCCTACTACTTCAGCACTTTGAACCCTTCACATAACACAACAGAAATGTGTTAATTATTAATCTTACTGCAATACCCGGAGTCCTACAGCTGGGGGATCCAAGTAGCGCACAGCTCACCCCGTACTGGTACAGACATGCCAAGGGTCCCAGCTGCCCTTGCGTGAACCCTAACCCGTTTGCTTCGCCTGACCTCCACTGATGACTGTACACACGGGGGGGGGGGGCCTTGTGGTTGTGTTTACCAGGGCCAGCCCTTCCGTCACCGTGGGGGTAGCACGAGTGTGGCCTGGCGCTAGACAGGCCTGCTGACAGGGGCACGAGGACACGGCTCATTTTAATTACAATCTAGTAGTATTCTTACTTAATATTCACACAGATATACAATTACAAAGTATAGATAACTCCACACCATTTGATTAGTGCAAACTAATGCCACACACCTTAATGTAATTCATCTATCAGAGAGACCGCACTGAAGCTATCACTCTCTGTCGCAACCATCTGCATCTTAATCGCAGGTCTAAGGTGATATTATTTCGTGTGGAGGACATGTATAGGCAAAACTGCAAAATCCTCCGCCTTTACTAAATGAAGCATCAGGGGAAGCGCAAGCGTTTCAGTATACAGTTACACGTCACGTTTCATGCTTTAAAATCAAGTGTCTCGCACTCCCTCCCCGGCTCGCGCATGAACAATGTATGTGAGATTTCCCAGCGCTTTGAATGTGCACTGTAGAGAGGCCGAGCAAAATGCTCATGTTAACGTTGTCAAACTTAACTTACCTTAGGCTCCGCTTCCCGCCTTCAAGGACTGACTCCCGCGGCGCCGTCCTGTTTGAAATTTCCATGGTGCTCGACTCGTCGTGACGCAGCAGGAAGGCTGCAGACAGCCTCCCTCCCCTCCACCACAGCACAGCGCTGTGATAGGTTCGGCCGGCTGCCCTACCTACGTCATTTCTCTCTGTATGCTGCAGCATACAGAGAGCAGGGAGAGTGGGAGGGGTTACGCGAGGGCAGGGGGGAGCGGCTTGCCTACTGTGTTAATACTGTCTGTTTGGGTAGCCTCTCAGGCAGTCCAAACAGACAGTATTACCAACAGTGGGCAAGCCGCTCCCCCCTGCCCTCGAGTAACACCTCCCACACAGGAACTTCTGATTTCTCGTCGTTCGAGAAGGCAAGGCAGAAACAAATGGTAGTTATTATCATTGGTAATAACTACCTTTGTTTGCCTTCTCGCACGGCGAGAAAACAGGGGGGGGCGGCGCCCAAACGCCCACATGGACCAGCCGCCGCTGGTCTGTACTGTCTGTATCCGGCGATTGTGTCCGGTACTGACACCTGTGGGCATTGCATTGCCACCCAAGGATGGTTTTGACTTCGCCAAGTCGGTATGTCGTCTGCAAACTCCCCAGTAGCTTCCGAAGCGCTGCCTCCTGTCTTGTGTTGAGTGGCTTTTGAAGGCCATTTATCCGCAGAAAGGGCCTGATTCACAGAACAACTTAAGACAAAATCCTAAACTTACTACCATTTAGGTATTCACAGAAGACACTTACTTATTTTGATATTCACAGAAGGCACTTACTCAACGATGAGTAAGTGCCTTCTTTGAATACCAAAATGAGTAACTTACTCATTTTGAGTAACTTACTCATTTTGGTATTTATAGAAGACACTTAGTTATTGCCTTCTGTGAATACTAAAATGAGTAAATGCCTTCTGTGAATACCAAAATGAGTAATTGCCTTCTGTGAATACCAAAATGGTTGTAAGTTTAGGATTTTGTCTGAAGTTAGTTCTGTGAATCGTGCCGTAGAGATGAACAAGAAAAGGTTTGGCTACTGATCTTCCGTTTCCTCTCTGAAACTTTTAAGTATTTTCTCTCTTTCGTAACTGTTTATGGTCCACCCCAGGAAGGCCCAGACATGCATGGGGCCAGGGTCCAACAGAATGAAGTTCCAATTTTTGACTTTTATCCATGAAATTGTAGCTATAAAAGAATCAACAGATTCTTCAGACCAAAGAATATAGTCATGCATTTAGAGTGAAAGTGACTACTTCTATTCTGATAGCGATAAGGGACAAGGGTGCATCATTTACGTTTAATTTTGTACTTCCTTTCTGAGTAAAAGGCTGGATCCCGCATTATGACTTGAGAAGGAATTATTGGTATTCAAGGAAGCACCTTCCATACCACCTCTAATTTCTCAAAGTATTAGAGGGAAAGCGGGGGTATTTATTTTTCAAAGTAACTCTAAACCCAATGGCAGCTATGACAATATAAATTCAGCCAGAAGGCCATGCCATATAGGAGCGCTTGGGCAGTCAGGACAACAAAAATAGGTTCTCAGTTTCCAGAAGTCCGGCTAATGCCTAGACTGTGACTAAATCTTCCTCCATCCGAGTCCTACCTTTAAAAGGCACTAGTTCGTCAGAACTCTCCTAGTATCCCTTTAGGGCAGGCCTCTAATGTAAAAGGGACATGAAACTAGGAAGTGAATTAGATATGCCTGGCTTCTTGTGGTACCCAACAGAGTGTTGATTGCATAAGAAAGGCCTTGCAAAATCCATAAGAGCAGAAAACAAAACAGATACCAGTGAAATACCACAGCTATGCTACAGTTTTCACCAGCACAGTTGTCCACCCAGCTTTCTTATTCGGCCTTGCAGTGTGTGTGAGAACAATCGATATCAGACAAAGTACCAAGTGGGCCAGGTCTCTTTCTTTTCATTCCCAGACTCTGTGCATCCCCACTAGTGTTGCTCCGGTGTAAAAACTGTATGTCCAGTGATACCATATCTTGTGTAAGACAACCCGCTAAAAAGAGAACAATCCTCGTCTCTCTAATAGTGGAGCCTAAGAGATCTGAGAGCTTCCTGTGGTCAGGCCGGCCTGTGTCTAGCACAGACAGCCTCGAGTTCAAGCTGATTTTTACTATTAAATATTTCTCACTTTGGGATCCCACCGTTGTTTTCACTGAAGCACTACATTTTTAGGTCTAAGTTTTGACTGTGACGCTAACAAACACATAGAATTGGGCTTTGTGTCGTCCCTTCCACCCATTGGCCTTCTTCAATCGGCTACTCTCAGCAATTGGCTTGAGACTTGGTCAATCACGTCTTGGCTCAGCCCAGTGGAATATTCATCTGTCTCCTAATGCGACTCTTTGTGTGGGTGTACCTTTCCTCCTCAGCTCGAGTGTTTGCATTGAACGGCATGAGGGACTGCTTTATATCTGTAACCCCAGCTGACCACAACTGCTGACTCTCTCACATGTACCTTGCTCTTATGTGCTGCATAACCCAGACCTTTTGGCTGTGACAGTGCTTTTTTGTATTTGTTTTTTCATCAGACGGCGCTTCGCTTAGCTCCGATACTCTTCTCACCAGTGTGAACGGGTGAGCTATCGTGTCAAATTTTGGAGTGTACAGTCACAATTCTGAGTTGTAGCTATCCCCTCTTGACGCACTCTAATCTTGTGGTACCATTTCTCTTGGTGCCATTTCCGTTTAGTTCCTTCCAGTGGCTGACACTAAGTACCTGAGCATGGTTTCTGTTGTCTGCAGTAGGTACTATCATACTTCTGGCTGTAATGACTAAGCTTGTGCTGGCCCAGCTGGGCATCTGGGAGAGACTTTAAAATAGGAGCGAGAAGTTAATTGGAAAAACATGGGATGCCATAGAAATGACTGAAAAAAAGTGAATGCCAGACTGAGGATGGGATTTGATTGGTAATGTACATCGGAAATATAACCTCATTAGAAAAATCATCTTACATAACATCACCTTGGTAGGATTCACTGCAGATTATTTGAAAACTTGAAATCTTTCCTGCTTAGGTATCCAAAAGGGAGGCCGATTACAACTTTTTTCAAAGACATCAATTTATTTCTCCAGAATATTGAATTGCATTCCTTCTACCTATTGACCAGGGGTGCTTGCGTTCTGACGTCACCTTGCTTCATCCTGTGTCGTCTTCCCTTCCATAAGCTGTTGTGCATTGAGCTTAATGAGCTAGGAAGTTGGAGATCAATGTACATCAACAGAAGAATTCAAAATCCTTGCTAAGATTCAACGGTTCAACGTTTTAATACTGCCAAATATCTGAAGAAACCAATTCAGATATTCATTCTAAATAAAACACATTAGGACATGATTTACATGTTCTGACATGCAGATTTGTTGAACAAAAAGAAGGCTCTACACAGAAGCCCCTTGGAGCAGTTGTATGAGGGTTCACCTCATCTTACTCTTGGCATGATGGAATGTTTAGTTCACTTGTTGGACAGATTGACTCTAATCGGAGAGCCTCAGACTATGTAGTTTGATTTCATAGTTTTAGCTCACTTCCAGGTTCCTTTAAGTCTTCCACTGTTATATCCTTGGTAGGATAACAAAGAGCCCAAGATCTCATGGTTTGACGCAGGAAAAACAGGTTTTGCGCTTAGAGAACCAAGTGTGCTGCCACATAGATGTATACCAGCCCCATCTTACTGGTCCTTGCAGAACACTGTCTGCCAATCCGTGGGAGCCGGTGCACACGAGCAAAAGTGAGATTCAAATGCATAAATCGTCTCTGGCAGCCGGCTCCCTGCAAGAACCTATTAAGTACTGAACATGAGTCAAGCACAGGAGATGCCCATTGAGGGGGAGGAGCAGGTCTGCTCAGTGATAGATTGTAGGCTGAAGCAGCGGTTGGGTTACCGCAAGCAGTAATTGAGCTGGGATTCTCCACGGTCTCTCTGGAAGGCGGGATAATGTAGCCACTGATAATCCCGCTGTCAGATTTAAACACCTTCCCCTGCCCCTCTTTCCACCTCTGCCCTATTCAGGAAGGACTCCTTAATCTATAACCGGGTGTCGGATCCTCCCCTCCATATCCAAGCCCAGGTTATTATTTCCTGTGTGATCGACACTTCACTCTAGCTTTGCTTGCTCTCTAGGGAGTAGTATGGAGTCCATGAGGGAGGACCTTCCATTTGCTCTCTGCAGTTGAGGAGAATGCTTGGAACCCGAGTAAGATCTTCTTGGCCATAGGACTGTGTAGCAGGGCGACCTGATGTCTCCTTGTCACCTCACACTGTGTCTTTTCTTTCCTTTTTGCATTCTGTGGGTTGCAGTCTTGAGTCCCCTAAACTGAACTGATTCGAGTAAAGTACTTTAATACACAGGATTTATCTCTGAATGAAGACCTAATTTTATGAATAAATAACTTTACACGAAAATATATAAATAAATATTAATTACAGGGAGATGACTCCACACCCGGAATTAGCAGTACAGTCTGGTATTTCCTGCCATTTCTATGCCACTACAGGAGTAAAATACGGATTTACCGCTCCTGTCTGTTCACGTCTTTCCCATTACTGATCCATTTTCTGGCTGCGAGTTCCAACTGCTTTTGGTCTCTAGTTTCACCACAACTTTTGTTTTTGGGTACGGGGAAACCAATTGGCTTGAAATCGTGGTTGGTGGTACCTGCCACAGAAATACCCCTGTGCCCTACCACGGACCCTCAAAAACTCAAATTTGAGTTCACGTAAGACGCTCTACAGTATGAGGCGTCTATAACAAATTGCCTCTCATCACGTCAACTGTCCTCATGCATTCCAACCCAAACCCTAACCATAAACCTTAATATTACCTTCACCCTAACCCTAATGGTACCCCTTAATCTAACACTAAGTATAACTCCATCCCTGAACCATTTGCTAACCCTGACGCCATCCCCGTGAGTAATCATTGTTCTTTTTAACACTAATAACTGTTTATTTTTGCCAAATGGCTTTTCACTTAAACAAATACATTAAAAAAAGCCAGTGTTATTATTATTTTTTCACGTAATCTAAAGTAAATGTGTTGTAACAGCTGTTAGTGGCTTCTTCAAAAAGGTATTTCTTGACAAAAAAATCCTCATAGTGACATTTAGGTGCTGCATTTGTGAAGGCTAGACAGCGGCTAGAAGTGAGCACTGGCCTCAGTGAGGCGCGTATGGTTCTCGAGTAACTGACAGAGCGGAGATGAAAAGCGTGAAGGAGAGATAGCGAGAGGGTACGGGGTGCGCGCGCGGGCGTGTGAGCGTGCGTGCGCGCGTTCTTCAGACCAGGGCAGCGTGATGCTGTAGAAGTTGTGACGTCCCTAAATACGCAGTTGAGTAACTGGAAACAGCCAGGTCCCTGAATCTCTGCTACCGCCCCGCAACCGCCATTATCACTGTTATTAATAATGAGGCTTCAGGTCGGTAAATGTTGATTGTATCCAAATCTTGACACTCATACGTTTCTCACTCCTAAATTTGTCCTCACGTTATTAATCTTCATTTTATGTCCTTTGTCGGGCTGATAAACACAAAGTTATTCGCCGCGGGTTTAGAATGTGCGTCCCATCTTAAACACACGCCTTGTAGACAAGGGATGGGAAATATTAGCCATTTTGAACAGCTCATAATTGTGATTTAGTCTCTCCCACTGGGGCCCTGAGGATGCGGTGCTAAATTGATGGATCACCATGCCACATACACTGACAATGTTTAAGGCAATTTAGCTTTTGGAGGAATTTTATGATCCCCCGTAGACGCCCTGTGTGGCATGCACAGCATCACCTTACATCCCCAGGGCTTCAATTACCTAAAAAATGGCAGTGTTTGAAAGAACCAATTACACCTCAGGCACATTCAGCGCTACTACCTAATACTGGGATATAGATATTGAAATATTAGGAAAAGGGGGAGGGGGCGGCAGATTTATCAAAAATGTCACGCAACGCAGTGTAGCAAGACTACTTGCTCTGCTGCGTTGCATGACAAGGAGAGAGCAGGAATGCACCATGTTTAACATTATATAGGGCATTCCTGTCCACTCCTTGCGCTAGAGCACTATGTGCAGCCTAGCGCCAATGCTGGCAGCCTTGTACCATGGTGCAAGGGTGGCTGCGTTGCAGGCAGGGTTGGTTTTGTGCAGGAAGGGAGACCTTCCTGTATAAAAACAATGCTCTAAGGCTTTTTCATCTTTCTGTGCGGGCTTCAAAATGCAGCACACATAAAAAGAGGAAAAAACGAGGAGAAATAAACATATTTTTCCTCGTTACATCCCCCTGGGAAGCAATAGAATTTTGACTCATTCCCATGTCTACCACTTATGGTAAATCTGGTATGCGCCAAAACCCATGGGTGGATGCGTGGGAACACCTACACACCACCCATGGAACGTCTGCCTGGGGCAGAGTAATGCAAGGTGGCGACTTGTGCTCCCTTGCGTTACTCCACATATACCAAGCACAGCAGGACCACGCAGCTTGGCTACCAAGCACAGCAGGACCACGCAGCGTGGCCTTGCGTGGCTTGGTAAATCTGACTTTAGTGTTGCATTACTCTTGCATTATCTTGAGTGGCGCAAGGACAACACAACACTTTGATAAATCTGGCCCTGGGTGTAGGTCATTGCTTTGCTTACTATTATCCAATCACCTGAATGCCTCTGGCAGGTGTGCAGTATTGCTTTTTGAGCACTGCCCAGGGGCTGAAAGACGGCAGAGGCCAAGAGGCATGTAATGCCATTTTGTGACCTCTTCTACATTTGTCAGAGGGCTAAAAGGCCCCTACGCAGGGGCTGCACACCCAGGCTGCAATCACATTCAATTCACAAGGTACAAAGCTGCTTCAGAAGACTTCCCCTACAGCCACACAAACGTTAAATACCGCCCAAAATGGGGCCTTAAACGTTATGCAGCTGTGCAAGTCATTAGTAGTGGCCAAATGTTATTTATTTCCAGTTGAACAAAAGCTGCATGATTTGTGTCTGGACATGACTTCCATTTCTGACAGGCCAGTGCTCTCAAATGTACGCTATAAAAAGGCAATGCTTGGCCCTTTTTGGGAACAGAAAAGTGACGAAGCAGTTTAACCCTGACACACTTTTGTAGTGTACCTGGACTGTCACCATGGCAACATTTATGTAGTGGAGTCCAGACAGAGCTTTACTGTTCTGTAAGAGACTGCTCTTTCAGCGTGTCAAACCCCACTCAGCCCATCCCTGTTGAGTTGCTTCATCTTATATTCTTTTCAGTAGGAACTCTTCTTCTCTGGTTCGTGCCACTATTGGTGCCAATGAACTATTAACATTGAACAATTAAATTCTGCCTGCGTCACACTGAGTTGTGCCTATATCTTCAAGAGATTGGTGCTGTTGTTTATTTCCTGACTTATTGGTGCTTGGTTAGGGTGTACCTACTAGAAATGAAGTATATGACTTGCACGCTACACACACAACTCTGCAGCAAGCACTCCATCCAACGAGCTATAATTCCTAAATTACAATGACTTACAAAGCTGGCACTCTTGTCACTGTTCCCCTCAGCCATGCCACACTAGGACATGCCCAACAGCCAGAAGGTTTTCTAGAGAATAAGCCGCCGTCTACATCCGACAAATTGAGGAGTGAAGAGAAGAGGAGCAAAGCTGCTGTTACAGATTATCACGCTTGAAGTGGAAATTGCATGCAATTATATGACTGCAAAAGGAGTGCTGGTAATAACAGCCTGTCAGGCATGATGTCTAATGAAGCCAGAGTCTGGGCAACTCTTCCACTGTCTGCGAGCTTAGGGCATCCATGGCTGAGATTACTTGTGCGATATCCATCTGTGAATTCCAGGCGTGTGCCCATGATGCCTTCAGCTGCTGGCATGGGTTGAAGAATCAGAACCGTGGCCCAGAATAGTCTTTATATTCAGGAGTTTAAATGAGGAGGGGGCTTGTTTGGACTGTAACACCCCCACATAAATGCATTCTTGGCTTGGTTGTCGGGTCTGGGGGCCCTGAGTTGGGTCTTCTATATTTGTGTTGGTTTTTCTTGCCCTGATTTCACTCAGAGGTTTTACCTTTTTTTAATTCTTTTTGATCAGGAACTTAAATATAGTGATTGGTCGGTTTACCAAAAAAGTAGCACATTTGTCCCACAGAAGTAGTCCATGAATAAACACAAATTTACTACTTTTTAGAATTCACAAATATTGGTATTAATAGGCTTGAAAAGCTGCAGCAATCTCAGGTTTCCCAACATACTACTGGTAATCGAACATCCAGAAAGTGGTGGGACGAATGCTTGCAAAATAGTCAAAGCACTGGCAATCAATTGAGGCAGCATTCCAACCCATTGTTTTTTACCCACGTTGCCACTCTCGACAGAGAGCCTCATTTAAGGTTTGGTAGACTAAGTCAAGGCAGACAGGATTTAACATCTGCCACCCTGCCTTTACTCCATTTGCCAAATATAGAGATGATTCACGGCTCGGCAGACAGCTCCATATTGTGACAGGAACCGACGTCCTGGCAGTTTCTGTCAACGTAGGAAAGTTAGATGGATGGCTCCGTCAAACATGACAGCTGGCCATTATACTTTTCCAAGCTTTTCATTTTTCAAAATCAAACTCCCAAAGTTGAAGCTTGTTATTGAAAGAAAAAAAAAGCGAATGACCCCCATGCCATGGGAGTTTTCTCACATGGTATGGTGCTCATATATTTTTTTACTGACCCTCACCATGTAACGGACAGTTTAAAAAAAGCCATCTCATTCTCCACTTCAAATAGGGCAGAAGGCCGGATGGCTTACCTCTGAAGGTGCCTTCTCCGTGGGCATTCGGAAGAAGTTTTACAACAACAAAGTCCATTTAATTTATAGGCATAAAACCTCCCGTCCAACTAACTCAAAATCGTGAAGGTGGACCTTGAGTTTGGCAGACAGATCCCCTGCCACAGTTGCAACAGAGTACCTGTCTGCCAAACTCTAAATCAGCCCAAGCAGCCTACCTAATGCAAATCAGTAATGACATCGTTCCTCATGTGAACAGTTCATACCGAATCTTGTTCATTCTACCCATCTACCCTGCGCCCTTTACTTTTATAATTGGGAAATTTGAGATTTACATCTCCTTAAATCTTACTAACTAGCTATGTATCTCTTTATAGCTGGATTTAAGAAATCCAAGATATGGGAAATTTAAAAAAGCCCTACAGAAAAGTACGGAAGTAAGTTGGTAAAAAAATAATTGACTACAGGTAAAGGGATAAGTAATTGTTGTTTCCAAACGCAGCTGAAAGAAAATCTTGATACCTCTCCACAGGTTATGAAACTCATGAGGACTAGTAGTGTCACTGTAAAGTAAGAAAGATGGCTGAGAGATAGAGTCAGAAAGGGTAGCAGAAGTCTAAGTGTTTTGATGAACATCATTTTTTTTACTGTGCTGTGAAATTTGAGAAGTTCTTTGGTTGACTAAATTAAGGGGCTCTGGATTGAAATTGAGTAGTATTATCATTCAGCCATTTTGGGTTAAGCTGAGAGGCAAATTGGAGTTGCCAAATTGGTTGACAAACTTGCCAAATGTTCCTTGGGTATTTATGCTATCAATAAGTTTACATGCAAGGAGTAGATGGCAGAATAGTGATCATGCCTTTGATAGGTAACACGTGGAAATATCTATGTCAACGTTTTCCTGACTTGCTAGGTCCATTTTAAAATTTGCGGAGTCATGTGATACTGTGTTTAACAGTGTAATTTAATATAATCAACATAATCGAATAACCAGTGAATCTGCTTTTCTGATATACATATCATACTCTTTTCAGTAAGAAAATCAAGGGATCATCTATTTAAGTTTGGTTTAAATTTCTGATGCCAGTCCTAAAAGGACAGAAAAGGGGAATATATTCCCAAACTGACAGGTTGAGTTCTAAGAGAGTTGTAATCTAGAGCTCTGACTAGATTGACACTTTGCTATAGAGGTGGGAAGGGGATAGGCGGAGCGAAGAATGGGTGGCACTGTGATAGGGTGCTAGTTTCTTCCTGAGAAGTTCAAGGGAGATACATTTGGTTGTAAGTGGGTGAGCACTTCCCACTGGTACATACTAAATAGAGAAATAACCACATATTGAGGGATATTTTAAAAATATATGGTGAGACCTGAAGATGGACAGCCTTTAACTTGTGTGGTTAAAGTGTCATAGATTTTGGTGGATGCCTTGATGCAAAAATGTGCTGGGTAAGAGGGAGGGTATCCAGATAATGATGAAAGAAGATGGAAAATGCAACATATTAACATGTTTGACAAGGTCGGAATCATCTTGAGATTGAACTACACAAGCAGAAGGATTGGCCAGTTGTAAATGCATTTATTGGTATGGTATCGCTCTTAAAATTCTACAGCTTCTCTGAAATGATTATTTACATTGTTTTTTTGGTGGACCCATGTCTAAACAAATCGAAGAACTAAATTATCCTCAAAATCGAGACATCTTGTCTCACAAACCCAATCCCAGGCTCACCCAGATGAGATCAAATGCCAAAAGCAAAATGGCAGCTTCCAATAGCCAACGTGACAATGTACAAGTCACTCCTTATCCTGGGCCTCCGTTTGATCCATAACTGTTACAGAGTAGACAGACTCTGCTGGCATGAAACACTATGGAGATATAAGTGAAGATTGAATTTAATTGTTTTAGTTGTTGGTGTTGGTAAATGAAGTATATCTTCAGGGCAGATGTTTGTTAATGTTCATGGACAGTTTAGTTTTTAGGACAGAGATGTGGTGACATTTATTTCATATGTCTTGGCTGCTTGCGCAGCAGGCCCGCGAGCCTAGCCTGGCAACCTCCACGCTCAATATCACTGCACGCTGTGCGGAGACTGGGTTCACGCTGTAATGTCTGATCTTCATGCCCGAGTGTAGACAGCCCAAGTTTCCACACAGTCCAATGGCCCTGTCACTTCAGATCTGCCTCTTGCCTGATTTCCGCCGGCGCCTCGCCCAGACATGACCCGATTGTCATAAAAAATAAATTTAACAACAAACTTCACAATGAGTCGCGCAGGAGATCCCCGAGGTTTGACCTACTTACTGGTATTTTAAGGGTTTTGTCTTCAATGAAAGTGGCAGACATTGCTTGTACTGCATTTCTTAGCAGTTTCACTTCGTAAGTAACCCAGTGTCTGTCTGAGCTTGGTGTTGCCCCCTGCAAGCCATCTGATAACAGTTTCACTTTGTGGTCACTTGATCACATTTCAATACACTGAAACTGACCATTTAGGGTCATTTTACGACAGTTAGAACTCGGCAGGAATGATTTCTGTACCTAAATGTGCATTTTCATTATTTTATGTAGCACTTTATACTAACGTTTAGCCTCCCTCTTTCTAATCATTCCTTGTTTAGCAAGTAACGGAAGTGTGGTATCTGAAGACCTAAAAACCGGAAGTGAGGTATCTGAAGACACAAATAGCAGAAGTGAGGTATCTGAAGAAAATGGGATTTCCTCAAGGATCACATAAATGTGGTCTAGGGAGGCCGGCATTAGATACCTGCTTGCCTGCATCTCAGTAGCTAGACCAATCCTTCCAATGAAAATAATGACCATAGAGTGGTGTGTGTTGCAAAGCAAGAGGTTACCTTAAGAATTCGTCTGGTTTTCAAAATACAATGGGGCAGAATGACGGCTCATTCGGTGTGAGGTTCACAGGCCCTCATTCTGTCTTTCGAGTGTTTTTAAAGGCGGAAAAAAAGCTTCTCCACAATTTTCCCAGAAAAGATTTTACTGGATTTGGTTCATTTTCTGAAGGTTAGTTCATTGTAAACAGACAGCACAACCTAATGCAGTGTGCCCTCCTGAGATAAAATTAATCAAAAGTCTTAGGCAGAGGAAAATAACACAGCTTTAAATGCTGTGCAAAGACGCTCATTGTTATCTCATATGCCAGCATTGAAGGTTATGCATCTAGCTGCAAGAAGCGTAGCAAGCATAGTGGTATGAGGTCCGGTAGGATTTGAGTTTAGATCAGTGGACTGAGAAGTTGTCTGTGAGCTGCATTCTGAATGTCCTGTATTTGAAGTATTAATATGGGTGCAGCAAGTTGTAGCCTTTTGGTATATTTAAAATTGGAAAGTACTAAGGAAATGGTGGTTTGAACATTTTGAGGGAAGCCAAGATAGAGAACGATTTATTCACTGATGGCATCTCATAATAAAGAGCCTTCGTTTGATTTAAACAAGACATAAGTGAAAGTTTGGAACTCGTGTACCACCTCAAACTTCTACACTTTGTCTGAGTGTTATGGAGGTGGCACGAGCTCAGGAGGACAGATCGTTGAAGGTTGATTCATTTGAGACATGGTAGAATCTCAGTTTCTCAGGCATTCAGCTCTAGGTGGTTCATTAGCTGCCACTGGTCAGTTGATTGTAGTAATTGTTCGATATGGGACAGGAATAAAGATCAAACGGGGTATCAGACTTTAACATGATTTCCATGTCAACAGCATAGTTGCAGCAGTTTAGATTGAATGAGGGTATAAGCTTTGGTAGTGGATAAAAGTAAACATTGAACAAGAGAATAGAAATGGTCAGTCCTTGGGATAGACCAGCTGTCAATTCGAATGGGGCCAATCCGAAAGGAGGAAGTGAGATTTTGAGAGATCTGTCTCTGTGGCAAACAGTAATGCATTTTGGACAGGTCTTCGAATATCTCTGTTGTCTTGTCTCTGCAGGTATGTAAAGTGCCAAACCATATCAAAGGCCAATGAAAGATCAAGCAGGAGGAGAACCATTAGCCCCTTTGAGTCAGCACAAGTATTGATATCACCAATGCTACGTCTATGGCAGAATCCAATGTGTTAGTCTGAGAGAAGGGTATTTCCTTCTCTGATTGCAGTTACTTGATTAAATGCAGGTCTTTTGATGAATTAAAAATGGGCTTTTCGATATCGGTCAGCAGTTAGGAGGATTGTTGGCGCAAGTTTACATTTTTAGAGTATCTCCTATGTAAATGGTTTAGTGTCACATACAAATGTGACACTTGCCAAGGGATGACTGGTGAGTGCCATGGCTGGGATGGGATCACAGCTTTTGAAGGGGATGACTTTGAATAGATGACATTAGTTGGCTGTTGATCCAGATGGGCCACAGCTTTTTGTGGTATTGGTGAAATATTCTGTGCATTAGTGTTGGAAATCAGAGTTTTGCTCCATTTGTGAGTCTGATTAATGGAATTAGAATATCCACTTTTTCTCAAGGTATTTTTCCAGGTCTATGGGGTTTGAGATGAAGTGGTCAACGAAAGAGTCTCAGGGCTGTTGGCTTCATTAATAATTTCAAATTAATTCATTTAATGGCTTGCTGGCTTCTAAAACACAGCATGAGGAGTGACATCTTTCTGTCTTTTTGAGGGAGCTTTTACAGATTCTTGGTTGGAATTGAAGTGCAAATCTGTCGTTATTGTTGCAAGATTCTTTCAGAGTCTCTTTAGGATTCTTGTATTTGATGTTAGGGATTTGACTTTAGCAGTTATCCAGACGCATTTCCTGGGAAGTTTAGTGGCTGCAATGGATTTGAATTGGTTAAGGTTGTTAAGGACAGTTTTAAACCAGGACAAAACTGTTGAAACAGTGTTGTTGCGCTGGGGATGGAGGAAGCAGATAGCTGGGACCAAAAGGGAGATACCTTCAGTTTCTTCCATAGTCTGACACGTAATAGGTGTTTTGCAAGGCGACTAGATTTCAGTGCTGATGGAATAGAGAGATTGAAAAGGATTGCCGGAAGGTTAGTACACGTGACAGGGTAGTTTTCATTTACTGAGAAAGGCAAAAATACCATCATCTACTCCTGACTGTTTGAGAGAGCACAGATATCAGTTATGTTGTGTTGTGGTCTGTTGTGCTGTTATGTGGATTTAGCTCACTAACACCCGTAAAGGTATCCGTCACTTTACAGGTTGCAGATAGTTTATTGATTACAGTTTTCAGGTTAAGAATTTTGGCTTGTCAGCCTTTGTACGGAAGTCTCCGAATGTGCACAGATTAAGATGCTTTAAAAAAGTCTCTGCAATGAAATCACTAAGCGAATGGTTGATTATATGGTGTGGGTCTGTAGAATAGGATAAAAGTGCATGTGTATGTTGGTGATGGAGAGCATTGGATGAATAGAGATTGTATGTATATATGTATGTGTGTATATGGTATTTCTATAACACAAACCTAAACAGGAGGTAGCAGAGTGCTAAAGAGGGTCAAAGACACATATAAAGTCAATGAGTAATAAAAGTGGTAGATGCGTTGTGGACAGATGATACATTCCAATGTAGAGTTTCTTTAAACAGGGGAGTGTTCGACTCTTTCTTAAACTGGAGTAGTATGGGGGCAGTCCTAATGGAAATAGGGATGCTGATCAGGGTCCTCGGTACTTAGGCAAAAAGGGCCTGCTACTTAAATTTCTCTTTTAAACATGACTTATCCTGCAGCCTGTTGGTGTCCTGGCTACAGGTGTACTGAAAACCACAAGATATTCTGAGCTTGTCTGCAAGATAGATAAGTGGGGGTGCTGGTAAATGTAAATGATGCAGGTAGTCATGAAGTTTGTGTGGGCCGGCAAGTAAAGCTAATGGAGTTCCATGAGGATGGATGTGATGTGATCATATTTCTTCAGATTCTGGAAAAGACTTGCTGCGTCTTGTAGATGCTATGTTGCTGTCTATACATTTGGCTGGAGTAGTGAATTTGTAAACAATGGCCAGACCTCCAGAAGTATTTCTGTACAACTGATTTTTTAGAACAATTTTAGAACAATTCTGCAGTGTGCGGAAATGGATTTGTACATTTTTAGATTGTTGATATGGTTTCAATTTTGTGGGATATGGTTTCATGTAGGTGCCACATCGTTCTAGAGCCAGGTTTCTCATTTGGTCAGGGCTTGATTCTGATTGTAATATAGATCTACTTTTTCCATTCCTGGCGCTGACTGTTTGTCGGTTAGTGGCTAGAATGGGAAGCAAGGGTTTACTCATCCAGAGGCAGGCAGGGGATTGGGGTGAATGAGTGCTTTCAAGGCCTCTCCAGTGTCCATCATGGAAGGAAGCAGAGGGCGGGCGGAGCGAGATTCGCTGTCCTGGCTCCAACGTTTTGGAACTCCCTCCCGATTGCTCTGCGCACCTCACTCTCCTACCCCCTGTTCCGGAAAAACCTTAAAACTTTTTTGTTCAGCCAAGCCTACCCCTAAATCTCTCCGCTGCTGCCATCCACTGATCACCACTAGCGCCATGAAACCACTGGGTATGCGAGCGCTGTACAAATGTTTTTAAATTTAAATTCAAATACATCGGATCCCCTTCCTACCAGCTGTCTCCTAAACACTGTATCATGCCCCAGCAGGTCTGTTTAGTTGCCCACCTGTGGGTTCTGGTAAACTTGTATACATTGTATCCTTAACATGACACATGCAAATATGTGTATTAGGCACTTTATAGGAGCTAATTGCCAGTTATTTCGCTATTTTGAAATGAAGTTGCTATTTCTTCCTGCCCGAGAGGATTAATAAGTGTACTGAGAGAACGAGGGGGTATTCGGTATAGTACCAACTGCAAGCTTAATAATATATAGTAAGTGCTCTGCCACTCTGTGCTCATCGACCCATTAAAAAAATGTTTTGTTCACATTCCACCCCAGATACTGAAATTACTTTGATTACTTTCTGCTGAATGTAAGGATTGTACGCTGCTCTTGATATTTTCAGATTGCAGGTGCTGTGCACACACACACACCCCCACACATCAAGACTATTGCACCCCCGTAACTACAAAAGGATGCTTCCACTCTACCATACCGCCACTGCAACAACATACCTGAGCAAGCACCACACACCCAGGCACAATCATGCATCCAAACATTTGGATCTAGACCATGGTGCGTCACAATTACATCACATATCATACCATAACAAAAAACACCACTCCCACAATTGACAATAAATGTATGTTTCTGTATCATTCCTCGTCCCTAGATTACACCTCAGCACCTCCATACTGCCTAGACCACGCCTTATTTTTCTGAACCTCACTTCCATTGTCTGAGCACTCAGCTTCAAAATTCCATATACTTAACTACTTGAGAACACATCGATATAACACAACAATACTTCCTTGTCACTTGACGTTGTAACCAAAGTAGTTACAACATAGGCTCTGTATCACACCAAAGTGGTGTAATATTCACCAGCAGATCTCAACTCAAAATTATTCGCCGTGCATCTTCATCTCTTCACTGCCTCTCCTAACCAACTGCATGACTACAGATGCCTATTTTGACAGAAGTCATCCTTATTATTACACAGCCCTCCAAATTGTAGACTACACATACTCAGTGCTTGCAACATATCCTCTGCCAGGTTCCCACTACCTCTCCAGTATTTAATAATGGCATTGCTAAGCTGAAAAGTTTGACCACTTCATATCCCCTGGCTGAAATCCTATCTTGAACAGTGATATGCTGGTTGGCTTCAACATGCTGCTGAGCAATGTCTTCCTATACAATGATTTCCTTGTTGCTTTTTTTTGCCCGCTTCATCTTTACTTCTTTGTGTTGCTACTTCTTAATTCATTTGCTTATCAGAACAGTACCTCATTTGGTTCTTCCATCCAGTGAAATACTTTACCAGTACATCAAATTGTAACTGATTCTTACCAGGTCCCAACAACCTGGTTCCACTGTTGCGAATTCTTGAGAAGTAATCTTAGCTAATTTTCCTTACCACTGTTACACAGAACAATATGTGCACCACCTGACTGATCTCGTGCCCTAGAGTTTTGGGAGAAGGTCTAATTTCTGGCTAAGAATCAAACCCATTTGAATGCAGCAGTTACTGCGCTTAGGTAATTAACTTTGGGAGTCTTTCATGCCCCATTGGTAAAAACTGGCTGCCGTGGAGTAGGGCTTGTAATACGCTGGTGACTGGGGTGTGAGCTCCTGGAAAATAATTCTTAAATATTATTGTATCTAGCAACTTCTTTCTGTACCTTCAATCATCCCTGTCCATTCCTGCACTCACTAGGAATTTTGCTTTTAGCTACGAATCTACCACTTCTAGGTTCTCTCAGTGTTTTATAGGAGTTTGGTATCTACTTGTACCACAAAAATGCGTATGGTGGGCATGTGGCCAATTTTACGTCTTTACTAATTAAAAAGTAGTTCTTATACCCCCCATGAGCTTAGAACTGCAGATTTAGTTCAAACGTTTAATGTTAGGTATTTTCCCAGGCCAGGAAGTTGCACGGACCACACAGCACTATTACATTCGACACTGCATACCCTCCCTACTGATGATGAGGCCGAGTGCTTAGGGGGAGGTGGAAAGTTGGGCCTCCAAAACTTCCTTGTTTCCACTGGGTAGCTGACAGGCACACTGGCTCAACCTCATGGGAAATGATGCGAAGGTTGAGTCACAGGCAGTATAACGCAATCTATAGCACGCAACACATTGGAACATCTGGAAGGGTTATTATTTAAATAGAAAATGCACTTTAATAAACACTCCAGTAATAATTAAGGTTCCCACGTTTCCGTTTTTACTGAGTTTATAGATAAATACAGTTTCCGCTTTCACAGAGTTTATAGATAAATACAAACAGAAAATCGTTTATTTCTTTGTCTGTATTTATTTTTAAACATGGATGAAAAATTAAAAAGAAGTCTCTTTTGGAGTGATTCTGGAACCTGTCAGCCACATGTCTACTTGTGCATGCAATACAATGTTTGTATCTTCGCATGAATGTGTGGGTGTACCGCAAAAAATGGGTATTTGTGGCATTAAAACCCATTAGGCTTTTAGGTATATGTTAGTGCGAACAACAAGGACCCCCTGATTGACCGATTACAACAATTCCTAGGTCAGGGACATAACAGCATGTGAAATAACAACCTAGGCAATTTACTTTTTGCTTGTCAAATCTGAAAATAGAGAGGCAGAAAAAACTAATGACATCTAAAGAAATGTTGCTTTTTATTAATTCAATCAAAAGGTTATACACAATAACACATCATTTAAAAAGATGTATAACTCAGAGGCGAAGAGCTAATACATCAACAGAGAAAATTATAAATTAATACCTACAAATTTCTTTGTTAAAAAAGGAAGACTTTTTTCAATAAAAAACACAGTGGCACAGTATTATTGTCGACGCGCGTTTCGGCGACCAGCGCCTTCTTCAGGAGTAGCCACGTATTACCTATAAAATACAAGAGAATATACATGATAGATACTTTTGAACCCATTACAAAAAAGCCACAACAAAATAAAATACATAAGTAATTATGCAAGAACCTTCACGTTGAACTTTCAACATTTCATCAAGAACGGTAATTTTAAACCTCTCATTTTTGACAAGCAAAAGAAGACTAACCAAATATGCCTAGTCTTGTACATCTAATTATTTCATTGCTCAGAGTCTCAAAATAGGTTCACCAAATTGATATGAAAGGGTAGCATATAGAACTTAAAGTGTTCTATATCTCATATTCTAATGATTGTGGCCGAGAACATTAGCACAGATATTACATTTTAGCAGGATCAAGATGGTACATTCATATTAGACGTTTTCCAATTTATAAATTAAAAGCATTTTTCATTGAGATTTCTATTTTGATTTTCGAATATATATAGCTTATAAACAAACGATTTTAATGTTGAAAATTATATATATTGTTGTTCATTCAAAGAAGTACTTACTGGGTCACAAAATGTGAACAATCGCAAAATACCTTGATTGTCACTTCTCCTATGATCAAGAGAAGGGTTTCTGTAAAGATAAATTCATTGTGTGTAAATATATACATTTTATTATAAAAATACTATCTCTGTTAGAAATGAGATAAATTTTAGTGACAAATTGATAACTTTCGAGTTAATTTACGATTCCCTGAATACCTTGTGTTGAATTTCAAATTTTAGGTAATTTTCGCGCGACACTAGTTGTTATCTCATTTCACGACCTTTAAGGAAGATTCTATTAGTGAAGTAGAAGAGTTACTCTATGCAAACTCTCTAATTATTCTGGTTTTCAAATTGAAATCCCAATTACGTAATTATAAAAAAGGACTGGTTACCTTCTTATTTTAATACATTTCAGAAACGTTGATATTGGCTCAAGAAGTCCTTCACGATATGCGAAAAGTATGATTCAAATTTTCGTGAAGCTGAAAATATAAAGACAACAGATGTTCATTCTTACAAGAAATAATTTGTATAATTATCTTTTCTAAAGATGTGCGAATGGTCGCAATCGTATAGTCGCTAATTACCTAAACAAATCCCGCATTCAAGCGCCGAATTGGAGTTAAGAGTCAAAAAATCTGATGAACGGCGTCTCCTGCGGTTTCATCGATGTAACCAAGACAAACTTGAATCTGAGAGATGAAAAGAAGGAGAATGCCTTAAAGATATATCTATGGCTCAAACACGGTGGTAAAGATAGTGATAAGACTTATCCTCCTGCTACCTGAGGGTGATGGTGTTAACGCGTGCCTCCTGGTCTGTCTACAGATACGCTAGTAAAATACTTCTAAGATGTCCAACAAATAATCCACCTGATATGGGGATAATCGAGTACTGTAAAGAAACGTAATAAGAAACGATTACTAACTTGGCAATAAACCCTAATTCTTAGGAGTACTAAAGATTCAATCTAAATAAAGAAGTGACGCTTACCTTAAGGCATAAAAATAGGTAATGCAGACACTTCTAAGTTTTCTAATAACAAAGCCTCCAAATGTAGGGATATTGCAGTGCTAAAGGAAATTATAATAAAAAGATGAAAACTAATTTTACAAATAATTCCTCCTTATATCAACACCGAGGACTTAAGCTAAGCAGTATACTAACGCTTACCTTATGACAATTATATAGATAGAGCAGACCAGGGGCCGGTGGCAACGTGTCTTTTGGTTTGAAAATATTCATCAATACTATCTGGCATAAAGCCTTTTTAAACCGGCAGTTAAATAGAAAGGCCATGCCTATTAGGTCATGTGATTTTATTCAAATGGATAACTCGACAAAAAATGGTTGAAATGGATGATGGACTTCCGAAACCGCGAGTCAGCCGATCTGAATTGATGAAAGTAAACAACAGACTTCCAAAGCAGGCGAATAGGCCAATGTGCAATAACCTGAAATAAACACCGGACTTCCAACAAGACCAGTACAGAAGTCTCAGATAGTGAAAACTTCATAGAGATAATTACCGATTCGGCCGATCTACAATATCCTAAAATAAACAACGGACTTCTAAGAATGTCAGCCCGGAAACTGCACATAATCGAAACTTCATAGAAATAGTTAGTGGACTAAAAATAACTGCAAGTCTAAATTTCAATAGGATTACACGATATACTGACACATTGAATGTAGTTCGTGTCACAGTAATCATCCGCAAAAAGACGCAAGCTTCCACATAATTAATGAAAGATATGAACGTGTATCTTGTTTCAAAATATTTAAAATGCTATAGGTATAGAAAATGATTCAAAATCAGTTATATAGCCAGACAAATTCTGATATAAACTAAGAAGATAAGGAGTAATGTATTTTTTCTTGCCCGCATATATATAAAAGAGGAATGCAAGGGTCATATAACTTATACCGATATCAATGATTTCTAACTAAATATTCCGCTGTCTCGACTAATTCTGACTGCGCATAAAGTTACAAACCACATTATAGAATAATGATTTCATAAAGAATCAAAATTGAAAATATTCTCTCTATGTTGACACAATTATCGAAATATTAATATAAGTCCAATGTATGGGCGCAGTTCTCATTTCAGTAAGCGCCACAAACAGACAGTCAAGATTGGAAATATTATCTTTATATAGACACAATTATTAAAGTGTAGATAAAGGTCCCATGTAGGGGCGCAGTTCTTATTTCAGTAAGCGCCACAAACAGACAATTGATATATATAATTATATCTAAAGATAAATATTAAGTGTCTATTGCATTCTCCCACGGGCAATCGCTATTAAGCCCGTTTCTAAAAGTATCTAGAACAAAAATCCAATAAACTTCTCGTTTTTTCCTAATAGGCATGCCTCCTTTAGAGTCCGGCGTATATATTTTTTCTAATACCCGCCATTTAAAATCATCTGGGCCATGATTATGTTCTATAAAGTGTTTCACCATTGGCGCCAGAAGTTTTTGGGTTTTGATGGCTGAACAGTGCTTTTAGGTATATGTACATACTTACATTAAATAAATGCAGAAATACTAATTGCAGCTTACTTTTTCCACAAAACTCAAACTATGTATGGATATCACTATGTAACATAAGCAAAAAGCAGATGTGCATAAATACAAATGGAAATAAAATGAATACCATTAAATGAATACAAATACATATCATTAATAAATATAATTAAACCAGTGGACCCTAATTATAATACAATAAAAATGAGTCAAAGGTGTGCACTGTCAAGTCTGTAGCCCCAGCAATTTAAGAGACATTGATGAAAATAACTTTGGCATTTGGGTCTGGTTCATCTTAAGCCCTCCCCCACCCCCCGCACCCCTGCAAGGTACAGGGAGGCCCCCTGGACTTAATCAGGAGCTGTCAGGCCAGGGTACTTTGCAGTAGGGGCCTGCTGGAGCTTCGGGCCCCCTGCTCTGCAAGGGCTGCTGGGGCCTATGCTACGCTAGTGCCAATTTGCCACTCATTGGAAACGGCGGAAAAACATTATTTTAAGAGAGTTCACCGTAGATTGCTGTTAGAACGCTGAAAAACTGGTGTCGTGCAAGGCGTATAGTGGATAGAAGAAACAGTATCAAAATCTTAAGGTACTCACTACGAAGCCTCTTAACAAAAATTATATACTTCCTGTTATTAAAGGGAAATAAGGTAAAGTAAAAAAAAAGCTATAATCGAAGTCAAATCTGGCTGAAGGTTCAGTTGTTGAAGTTCACACCAAGGGTCAAAATAAGTCATCTCTCGAGCATCTTAAGATCAACATCAACAACAAATTTGGAAACACGATCCCAGATTTATGAGACGTTACCGGGGATATGGGTCCTAGCTGGTTGCTTAAGCACCGTGCCACGAGCACTGCACCGTGCAGCAGCCTCAGGGTGGGACCCCTGTTGCCTTTCAAGGACACTCCTCTGGTGCACAGACCCGTTTTCAGAGAGGCATATATTTGTAGAAAAATCACAAAACTTCACACTTTTAAGGTGGGGACTTTAGCATGGACTAGTCGGGAGAACAGCCACAAAGCGCTCACAGAAGTTACAATTCCACTGCCTCCATCTAGTACCCTGCATAAAGAGGTAGAAGAACGTACCCGTCTCGATGACAACTTGCAATGTGAACACTTCTGAGGTGGTGGCACTATTTTTTTCCAGTGCAAGGCGATAGGTCTCAGAAGAGCCACTTGAGTTGGTGTCCCCTTGATCCCTTGGATTTAGGTTACCTGTACACACCTAAAAAGGTGGGTAAACCACCATGACAAACTAAAAAGTTCGAATGGGGCATCTGGTGCAAACAGGTCTTCTGTACCCACAATTACTTCAGAAAAGAAAAAAAAGTTTAAAAGTTTAGGGATTGCATTCAAAGACAAATATGTACAGAATGTCTTCTACTGCCTTGTCTGAACTCCTTTTGATTATCATTATCGCTACTTTATATGCCCTAAGTCCCACTAGCATTGTTGAACCTTTTTTTATGTTTACGTTTTATCAGTCAACTTAAACGCCCAAGCCTGCGAGGTTTTGTAAAACAAGGCTTCCGTTAGCGTAGCAATAAGAATCCAAAACGTTAGAAAACATTCTTAGTCCATGATGTTTTTGTCCGAGCATCCTCATGAAGAAACAAGAAAACAGAATAACCATGGTAAGCTTTGTATTGATACTTCTTAATCTATCAGCACTTCTGTTTAAATCGTCATCAGCGCTCAGGGCAACTTTCTTTTAACCCATCCTCAATTGCAGAGAACGCCTTTAGCACATTTTAAGTCCCTGCAGAGACAACCCAAAAACGTTTGCCTAGTGCTAAAAGGCCGGTGGGGCTAAGGTATAGTACTATATACCTGACTCGCCTGGCCCAAGACTGGCTCTCCCCAGTCCTGACAGCCTTTCTGTGCCAAAGCACTGTCCAGAATGTTCCCTCTTGTTCTTTAGGCTGATCCACTTCCAATTAACTTGCATTGCTTAGGTTTTTTAAGAAGGTGCTGCACCACTAAGATTTTACTGTGCTCTTCTCCTAAAGGCATTAATTCAACTTTAAGCCTTCTCAGTCAAAGCCGTTAACGACTCGACTTACCTCCTTCATAATAACTTATTATTGTCCTTCCGTAGGGTGTACTTTGGTGTAGTCCCATGCATGCTGTATTGTGGTAGGAACAGAACAGAGTACATATGCTGAGAAAGCAGAAGGATGAGATCAGACCCGTCACTTGGGCTCTATAATGTAATCACCCTTGTAAAGGTCCAGTTTTTATAAATGGAATCAGTAATTCTCCGGTTAGCCAACTTCCAAGACCCCTCAATCACTGTTTGTGTATTGGTCAAACTCTGTTTCAGAAGCCCTGGTGTTTTTCTTACATTTCGCATTTTTACCTACCTCTTTTACGTCTCCCTAGCCTCCTCTTTTACACCCTGATTGTAGCCACACTATACTTTTTTGATGGTTCATGTTATTATTATTATTATTTATTTTTATAAAGCGCATAGTCACCCGGAAGTATCCCAGCGCTGAGGAACCTAAGAGACATGACTGAGGACTGAGTTAACGGGAGGAGCATAAGGGCTAGGGGAAAAGATGTGTTTTTAATCGTTTCCTGAAACGGAGGTAGTGGGGTTCCAGACGAAGATCTCGTGGGAGGGAGTTCCAAAGACGGGCCGCATGAACCGCGAACCGTCTTCCTCCTGATCGTGCTTTCCTAAACCTTGGGGCATTGATAAGGTTTTCTGCATTAGAGCGAAGGGTTCTTGTGGCTATGTAAGGGGTAATGAAGTTTCGGAGAATTGGAGGGCCTTGGTTATTCAGGGTTTTGTGCACCAAACACAGGGCTTTAAATTTAATTCTCTCCCTTATGGGGAGCCAATGCAGGAGTTTGAGGGCAGGCTTGGCCGAAGATCTGGCCGGGGTGTTGGTAATGATCCGAGCAGCGGTGTTCTGGATCCTCTGCAATTTAGTCAATGTTGCTTCCGGTGCACCCAAATAGATCGCATTACTATAGTCCAGTCTAGATATAATAAGACCCTGGACTAAAAGTTTTTGCGATTTCGGAGGAAGAAGGGGCAGGACTTTCCTCAAGGATTTAAGCAGACCGAAACAGGTCCCTACGACCTTTTTTGCTTGTGGGGCGAAAGAGAGCTCCGAGTCGATCCAGACACCCAAGCTTTTTACCTCTGTCTTTGGGTCTGGGGGGGGACCTAGACATGTTGTTAAAAGATCCCGAACATGCTGCAGACGTATGTGGCAATTGAGTGGATTCAGCATCTTCAAGCCGGATTACATTGAATGTGATAAGTGGAGCTGTCATTCATGTGCACAAAATGCTGTGCAGAATCTGGCATCGGTAATTTGCACATTTTGTGCCCCCATTACTGAATTCATTATAAGCTATAATTTCAGCATAAAACGTGTTATACAAATCTTGAGCTACAACTCTTTTTTTAGAAAGAAATGTGGCCTAATTCTTTTCAGTAGATTACAGGAGTTCTGACAACTTCTGGGCCGATGCCATTGCATCAATACAGAGCTGTAGAGGGAACACAGGGAACAGGTCACTCTCACCTCTATTTATTAAGTACACACAAGACCTGTTCCCTAAGGCTTATCAAATCTCAAATGTGGACGTAGAATGTTTTCTTTATATCTACGTTGATCACTCCTTCGTGCTTGCAAGGTAGTGTCGAACCACTTTATTTGCCTTCTTTTTATAAAAAGGTGTCTTTTGTCAAATTACAGTCATACCCCATCAATTATTAAAAGAAGGGCAATAATGGTATATATATATATACCCAAAGAAACACACCCATAAATGTGTTTAACATTTCAAAAATAGTGAAAAAAGCAAAATGGCACCTCACATGCGCACCAACAGTCGAACTTGCTGATTGGTACTCACCAGCTATGCTCACTTCTATCATCATCGGCAACCATTTTGCTAAAACTTACGAGTGTCCCCCAAAAAAGTGATCAAATCATTCAAAAAAACACACACACCCTATGTGTTTTTGCGACTACCAAAAATAAAACAAGACCTAATACAATATAAAACAGAAATAAGACGCACAGATTACCAATTTTATTCTTTTCTTGTGCGCTTATTCAGGAATTTAAAACCTGCTGCATACATGCAAGCCACCTCCTTTCTTAGCCGACATGTTTCATTGCCATTAAATCTTTCAGGCATATTCGTCAGGGCAGGGTCATTCGTAGCTACTGTTGGACATTGGTAAACTTTTCCTAAAATGACATAAGGGAGCCAGGGGGCAGATGTACTAGCTCTCCTTATTATTAGGGGAACTCCTGTCATGAGATCGTCCCTTCATGGGCATATCCTACATAAGGTTCCATAAGGGAGCCAGGGGGCAGTCGTACCAGCTCTCCTTATTATTAGGGGAACTCCTGTCGTGAGATCCTCCCTTCATGGGCATATCCTACATTAGATTCCGCCCGTCTTGCAAAGTCGTGCCTCGTCTCCGAAGGACGAGACGAGGCACAACTTGGCAAGACGGGTGGACCCTGTCCTGACGAAATTGCCTGAAAGATTTAATGGCGATGAAAGATGTCAGCTAAGAAAGGAGGAGGCTTGCATGTATGCAGCCAGTTTTAAATTCCTGAATAAGCACACAAGAAAAGAATAAAATTGGTAATCTGTGCTTATTTCTGTTTTATATTGTATTAGGTCTTGTTTTATTTTTGGTAGTCTCAAAAACACATAGGGTGTGTGTGTTTTTTTTAATCATTTGATCACTTTTTTTGGGGACACTTATAAGTTTTAGCAAAATGGTTGCCGATGATGATAAAAGTGAGCATAGCTGGTGAGTACTAATCAGCAAGCTCGACTGGTGGGGCTCACGTGACATGCCATTTTGCTTTTTTCACTATTTTTTAAATATTAAACACATTTATGGGTGTGTTTCTTTGGGTATATATACCATTGATGCCCATCTTTTAATAATTGATGGGGTATGACTATCATTTGACAAAAGACACCTTTTTATGAAAAGAAGGCAAATTAAGTGGTGCAACATTACCTTGCAAGCACGAAGTAGCGATCAACGTAGATATAAAGAAAAAATTCTACGTCCACATTTGAGATTTGATAAATCTTAGGGAACCCGGTGCCATTGCACCTGCTGCATCATTCAAATCATGCCCACAGTGCCTGCAAAATAACTGCATTTGTGACTGCCTGTTTAGTAGTAAAATATAGCAATATTTAGTGTTTAGAGAAGTTATGACAACTTTTGGCCCTGTTGCACCATTCAAAACATGACTCTATTGCGTGTAAGGTAACTGAACTTGTGACTACCTGTTTAGTAGTAAAATATTCCAATGTTTGGTGTTTAGAGGTGTTATTAAAGCTTTAGGTCCCTGTGTCACTGCACCTGCAGCACCATTTAAATCATGACCCTAGTGCCTGCCAGATAACTGCACTTGTGACTGCTTATTTAGTTGTTAAATATAGAAATATTTGGGACCTCATCTACAAAAAAATGACACTGCGCGGTGCCGCAAGCCATTTAGCGGTACCGTGCGACATGTTCAAAGCACAGAAATGACGCATCCCTGTGCTTTACCCTGCACTGACTCATAATTGGCTGCCATGCGCCAGCGCAGGCACCCTTGTGTCAAGTTACAAGGTTGCCTGCGCTGAGGGAATGATTGTTTTTTTGTGCAGGAAGGGAAACCTTCCCTTCCTACACAAAAAACAATAATTAATGGCATTTTCCTCTTTCTATGCATGCTGTAGAATGCAGCTTGCATAGAAAGAGGAAAAAATAGCAAGAAATTTAAATATTTCTCCTTGGTGGGCCATTCCTACGACTCACCTGGGGAGGCGTAGGATTCTGACGCATTCCCAGTTTTACAAAATGCTGTAAATCAGGAATGCATCAAGTTCCATGGATGTTGCGTTGGAACACCCACAGCAACACCCATAGAACGCCTCTTTCATGCAGAGTAATGTGTGAAAGAGGCCCATATTTACACGGCCATAAAAAGTCACACAGGGTGACTTTATGTGGCCTTGTAATTGTAAATATAGGCAAGCCCATTGCGCCGCCAGTGCATCAAAAAAAGTGAGGCACTGGCGGCCCAATGGGCTTGTAAATAAGCCCCTTGGTATTTAGAGGAGTTCTGACAACTCTTTGTCCCAGTGCCACTGCACCTGCAGCTCCATTGAAATAATGGCCCTAGTGCCAGCTAGATAACTACACTCGTGACTGCCTGTTTAATAGTAACATTTTGCAATATTCTGCGTTAAGCGGGGTCCCTAGAGCTTTTGGCCCTAGTGCCACTGCACTTGCTGCACCATTCAAATCAAGCCCTTTTAACTGCAAGATAACTTCAATTGTGCCTGCCTGTATAGTAGTAAAGTATAGCAATATAAGGTGTTTAGAGGGTTTCTGACAACTTTTGGTCCCTGTGCCAGTGCACCTGCTGAACATTCAAATCACAACCCTGTTGTATGCAAGGTGACTGCACTTGTGACTGTCTGTTTAGTAGTAAAATATAGCAATATTAGAAGTTTAGTGAGGTGCCTAGAACTTTGGGTCCTGGTGCAACTGCACCTGCTGCACCATTCCAACCATAACTTTATTGCTTGCTAAATAATTGCACTTGTGACTGTCGTGTTTAGTAGTAAAAAGTTAGCAATAATCTGGGTTTAGTGGGGTCCCTAGAGATTTTGGCCCCAGTGCCAAAGCACCTGATGCACCATTCAAATCAAGACCCTTTTAACTGCAAGATAACTGAAATTGTGGCTGCCTGTTTAGTAGTCAAGCATAGCAATATTATGTGTTTAGAGGAGTTCTAACAACTTGTGGGCTCGGTGCTACTGCACCTGCTGTACCATTTAAATCATGACCCTGTTGTCTGCAAGGTAACTGCACTTGTGCCTGTCTGTTTAGTAGTAAAATATGGAATAGCTCTTGTATATTAACTTTATTTTTAATGTTTAATGTTTATTGCAACATTTAGAATTTGTTCAAAATTACCAAATAGATTAAGTTGAAAAAAACAATCCAATAATGCAAAGAAATGTGCTTGGCATGATTTGAAAATGCTGTAAACGTTCAAAGGCTAAAGTATCTGCTTTACACAACTGAGTAATAAAAAGCAAGCATACCAGCATACTATTGGAAGCTGTCTGTCTTTTCCATGGGACAAGATTTTATCTTGACAGTGAATGCTGCTTACACAGTGTGTGCACAGCTTCAGTAGAAGTATCGAAATGCATGCAGCCAGGAGAAGTTAACTAAAAAAAAGTTCCACACAAAAGCGAATGAACACAGTCATTCGACAATGGGGACTATTAAGATTCCCCTTTTAAGATATATTATATACAAGAGATTTCACAAGCACAGCGCAAGCGCTCTGCAGGCGAAACCTAAAAAGCAGAGAGCATCTTTCTGGAGTGAAGGGGTGGTAGACTGGTTACCACTGGTTGACGGTACTATGAAGTGCACCTAATTTCACTATCAAAACTGATTGCTAAATATGTTCTAAGTAGAAATAAAAGTAAGTAGTTTATCTTATAGGTACATGCAGCCTTTCGATTTCTCGAGTTGTCATCAATTTAGCATCTACTAATAGTTGCCAATCCTACATGCGTAGCCCGTTGACCAAGCTACCTCACAAATTAGATTCAATCACCTCTATACCAAAAAACTATGACCAAGTCACTAAACCACGTACAACTATCCATTTTAATATCCTCACACCGAATCGCCTGGATCAGCCTTTCTCACCTCTTTCTAATTTAGCTAAAACCACCAAATTCCAACCAACTCGCCATCGTAAGCTGTTACGATTGAACTTGCCGGATCATCCCTTGGATTTCTGTTACCAATTTTGAGTCATTTGGCTTGGATTCACTGTGCTTCCTGGGGTATTCTTTTTGGTTCTGGTAATGATCTTGTCATTCCTCCATATGTCAGTAGACAGTCACTGTTTTGAAAGCAAGTATTCAAATTGCATGAAGTTTTGTATCCCTTCTGGACATATACTTTTGAATAGGGACTCTAGACCTGTCACTTTCATGGCATGGTCCATCCCTCTCTGCCACCATGATGACTGATAGTGATTTAACATCCTTTAAGCCTTCCTTTTCTGCCCCATTTATACATGTTGAGTCAAAAACTTTGGATGTTCCATACGACCACCTCTGCCTTCCTTCACCTCAGTTAGAAGGCGATGATGCCCATGACGGATTTACTGCCAAATCACCCATTGGCACTTGAGGAGCAGATGCTACTGAAAAGGCATAAAAGAGGCTGTAAAATGTGAGGGACCTCTCCTTTTCCCGCCAGTGTCAGGACTACCATGTAGACCAGTGTAAGTCCCTAAAGAAAAACTCATTCAATGTGCCCCTTGCATCAGAGAGGCCCATCTGCACTGCAGGTTAATTTAAATTCCTATGCCCAGTCACCACGTGCAGTGTAGACTGTGCCTCTGTAGCAATGGTGGTTCAGCAGCCATCTCACCAGATTTTTATTCAGACCCCAAGTCTTGATGACAGCACTCAATGGGAAACAATTGCTCTGCAGTCTATTCAATTCTGAAATATCTTATATCTTATATTCCCTGCTGGTGTTTACAGATGATGTCTATGTATCTCCCTTTAAAAGACAGTTGCGTTTTATAAAATGATCATATGACATTCTTGGAATCCTGTTGCATGTCCACAGCAAGACGTGTAGCATTTAAAAAAAATATATTTTTACCGAATTCTGTTAAATACATGTTCAAACTTTGAAACACCATTCTTACACGCCATTGACAACCGAGTCACTGTTGTGCCACATAACCTCTGGATCTAAAAGCAAAGAAACAATTCAGATTGTAGTTCGACCTGAGGTTCCTACTCTTCTTTAATTTGTACGTACATCAAAGTTATGTTTGACAAAAACAGCAACCCTGGATTTTTTTCTTTGTGGACAGTGTCACAGAAGAATACATAATATTTAAAAACAAAGCGATTAATGAAAGCTTTCATAAGAAATAACCCAGACATTTGAATCGTTATGAAATATTCAGCATCGAAGCAGGCATCTGAAATCATGTTTTGAAGAATAATGATGCTACCATTTCATCAGCAACAAATCAAACATGACTGCAGTAATCTACAGCAAAAGAAAAACTGATGAAACAGAAGCAGCCCCCCTCTGGCTGTTTGTGTCTCATCAGCTTCTGCAGTCTAGGCAGGTTTACAGACACAACACTGGGTGCTTTTAGAGCCCTGTACCGTACGCCAAGGCTGCAGACGCCTTCACAAAATCATTATACAGTATTAATGCCACCAGAGTTTGGGGGGAAGTGACTGAGGATGCTTGGCCAGTATCAGATGCCAAGCTAACCTGTTCAAGCTGCTTGTGATGAGTGCTGTTTGTGTTGCATCTACCCCAGATCAGCACAGGTGTAAGCGAGCCAGTAGAGAATTGTAGACCTTTGCTGAAAAACCCATGCTTTTGATATGCTTGTAGTGCTAGTCAATTCCAGGTCTTGCTTGTCTTCTCTTTTGGACAAGACATTCTAAATAAGATGGTATTTTATTTTTGTGTATGGAAATATAGCGTGCATCGCTATAATGTTTGGTTTTTTTCTTCCCAGAGCTCATATTGTCCTACATGTGATGATAAGTGTTATTTTGTAGCCAAGGGTTTTTAGCCATCATACACATTATGTTTTGTTTCGTGTCTGGTAAATAATATACCCTCCTATAGAAGACTGATTTTGACTCTGAGACTGTGATCCATTCGTACATATAACGTTTGATGCACACTCTAGTGACACCCCTCCTATAGATGACAAGTGGTTCCCTCTCTGGATAAGTTACAGTCTCATGCAGATGATGCGTGGCTTTCTCTGGAAGGATGTGATATCCTCCAACAGATGAAATGAAATGAAATGTAATTTATAAAGGGCATGGCTGCCCGAGAGCGTCCCAGCGCTACAGAACAAAGAGCAAACCTGAGGAGGGTACCGTTAATTAGGGCTCATTGGGAAATAGAAATATTTTCAGGAGCTTCCGAAACTTCAGATAGCTGGGTTCGGTTCGAATTGTGACAGGAAGGGCATTCCAGAGTGTTGCTGCATTAACCGAGAATCGGCGACCCCCAGCGCCCGCCTTCCTCACTCTGGGGACAGTGTCCAAGTTTCCGAGGTCTGAACGAAGAGTCCGACTTCGGAAACTTGATGGTGTGTGGTTTCCTCTCTGGATGTGTAACGTTAATGTTTGGTTATATCTTCTAACAGAAGATGTTTGGTTTCTACTCTCAGGGTTGGATATTCTGGTATAAACTTTGTTTGGTTTCCTCTGTGGTTAAGTGGGATTGCCCCAAAGACGATGTTTGTTTCCTCTCAGGCATGTGATACCCTTCAACAATTGGGTTTACATTATGAAACACGTGGTGACGTGGCTCTATTACCTTTAATACATAAGATTTGTCCTATAAGACTCTATACTTTTCAGGTATAGGAGGCTATAGACATGCATTGATTGATGCCAGCACGTCAATTATATTAGACGGGGTGATGCTTTGCAATGGAAAATTGAATGAGTATCAGATGGAACATATGGAGGATAAAATGTGGCAAGAGACTCCCCATCATCTACCATCTTTATCGTTACTAATGCAACTTCTCTACAAAAAGATTAGATTTAGGGTATATTCAACATTGTATTGGTTTTATAAGCAGTGATTGATTTTCTTGGCTTTGCTGTAATCTTCTGGAGATGGCATTTATTTTTTCTATTGTGCAGTGTCTGCAGCACGTTCACTGCGCTGAACCTCACTTTGCATGCGGAAACGTATTCCACTTTAGTTAGCCATTTCAGCTTATTGTAAACCTCTTTCAGGCCCCTTAGCATCCCTACTGGAAGGGGCTGATACTACTCAAATGCTAGCAAAAATAAAACTGTAAATTCAGTTCTTGGCTGATGCCATGGGATACTGGAAGTGGCTTTGATTTGGAGTGCATCACTGTTGGCCCACCGTCAACTATGAAAGAGACTGTTGATTGAGTAAAGTGCCAATGTAAACAATGCTTATGCCACCTTTTCTAGGCAAGAAACCATTAATATCCCAGCTTTAGTACGTGAGTTTTATGGCCATTTAAATCATGAAACCACATCGTGCCCTCTCTTTCAGAGAGCCTTCCTCCTCCAACTGGCAATTTTTTCTGCCAAAGTCTCCATCCTCCAATGTTCATGGCTGCGCCAGTGAAGCAGTGGTAGCATGTCTAGTGAAGGGTCAGTTGCAGCAGTTCTTATGGATGTTACAGGTTTAAGTGTAAAACAGATGTGCAACAGATGTGCGTTGTTGATTAGTTGACAGCTACAAAACTAAAATGTCCTCCCTATCCAGCGATCCAGGCTTTCCCTGGCTTCCTGGCTTCCAATTTCTGTCAGGTACAAGAAATATAGAAACTACGCAGATGGAGGGACCTAGTGGGACCAGCTTCACTAAAATATGAGACATTCATCTGACTGTCAGATGTAATTTAAGATGAGTAACTGTGGTGATTGTGCTGATGAACCTGACTTAGCATCATCAGCATCAATACACCATCCCACCCATTGATGCATGAGTAATTCCCTCTATTGGGTAAATGGCAGGCCTGGGGGTAGTTTGCGGAGTTCTGCGAAGTTAAAAAAAAACTCTGCGAAGTTCCACGAGTGGCGGAGTGCAGTGCGAACTGCAGTTTGTGCTGGTATTCCTGCAGCTCAGGTAGAAATTCTTCCCGAATGGCAGCTCGCGCCAATGAACATACTGTTCGCGATCGCGAACTTACCGTTCGCGATTGTGAGCTGGGAAAAAACTGCTGCAAATTGCGAAGCTGAGTTTTCTGCACTACGCAAACTCTGTGGAGTGCAGAAAACTCTGCAATCTCCGCGCACCGATTGAAGTTCACCGCCCGTCCTAGTAAATGGTGGTGATTCCTCAAGGATCAAACATAATGATCACACTCTCTGACTTGGAATGCATTATTAGCAGTACTGTAGACACTCCTGAGTCTTGCTGATACCCCACTGAGTCATGTGATCACCGCTATGGACAATATAGTGACAGTGGCCTTGCTAAACTGGTAGAGTGGCACAATTGGCACTGGCTGATTCCAAGGCAGAGAAGCTGTTACTGTCATTGTTGATGATCCACATCAGAGGAGCAGCAACACCTGAGCTGGTCAACTGTGTCCCGAGAAGGAGTGGTAATGTGTCTAGTTGAAGGTCGGTTGCAGTAGTTCCTGTCCATTGTGCTTGAACATATTAACATATTAAGGAATAACGGCAGAGAGATTACCAATGACAGATGGTGCTAACAAACAGGTTATAGATCTAGGTCTATCTCTGGTAGATATACTTTGCCCCATGTCAAAACGTTTCAGGACTGTTATGTATGTATTGCTTCTTAGGACTGTGCACATCTCAATAGATTCAGTTCTTACCTCCAGGAGGAAGGTCTTAGGAATAGACGTCAAATCACCAAACCCCCCCGTGGAGTCCTGTCAGTGACATAACTCTTTTGATCTCTTGTCTCACTCTTTTCTGCACAGTAGCCTCCTGTTGGCAATTAAATGGCTAAGTGAATGGCAAGGGAAGAAAACTACTGCTAGTAATGAAGGCTCCATGAGTCTTAGGTGCTGCCTTCAGGTTTCCCAAGACCAGTGGTTGCTAAGGCAGTGCCTGAGTACCAAGGAGCAATAAAGGGGTAGCTGAGGGCTCAGTATTTGGCATCTTCCACTGTACTGTAAAATCTGCTGACATCAGGGGGTAACGACAGTGGCCCACGGTCCACTGTATGCATTCCCGGATGTAACATTTTCAGTGTTTGTGATGTTGTGAATCCTCTCACTTTGAGGGACAGGGAACCCAAAGCAGGGACACTGCAAATGTGAACATGGGGTTAGAAGTGTGCTATCCCATGCACAGCTCCTTTCCAAAATTGAAAATGTTTCAGGAGTCACAAGCCTAATCCCCAATAATATTAATGAGATCAGTGGCTTGCAACCTATTGCGATAAGTCCTTTTCCAAGGTAAGCAATTTAATAATTCCATGCACCACAAAAGACGTGGCTCGTTGCAGCGTAAATCAAACCTTTGCACTGCGACCAGCGTTGGCACTTGGTCTTATAAAACTGTGAGGGGTGTGCAAAGGCCATTAGGCTCATGAGATTTTGAAGAGACCGGTAGTTGAATGCATCAAAATATATGTACATGCCTCGTTGAGGGTAGGGTCTGCGATAAGGTTATGAGATCAATGGCGAGGAACTGGTCTGTGTGCATTATCTTATAGCATATCTTCTTATGATACATTGCATTATGTTATGTTTTATAACAGCGGTTTCCCAGATCTATTTTATGAGTTGCACAGTCTCGCCAAGGCACCTCCAGCTCTCTATTACTGTCAGGAAAGATCACATGACCTCCAGAGATGGGCACTAATGGGCTATTTTAGAGCGCTGTGGAAAATCGGATGCATTTACCACTCTTCACTCACCCATTTCACTTAAGTTGTTTTCTCTCTTGATCTAATATTAAATGTAGCCTTTACATAGTGCAATTGTCAGAACAGATGGCTTGCTGCCAAGCATATCCTAGGTGTTATTTACCCAGCAGCACTATGTTATTCTACTGTAACTCTCCTGCTGAATAGCTGTTGAGTTCCTCACACAATTCGGCATGCCGCAGGCGCGCTGTACAGATACCTCCTTGTTGTATTTGCCACACTGGAGACGGGTGGCCCTATTAGATTGCATATGTGAATGACCGGTCAAACCGATTGGTTGTCGGTGCTCAGCCCACTTCTCTGTCTTCTCTAGGTGTCCTCCTCAGCTCCCTGGAGGCCTGCAACCAAGCAGCCATATACCCTCAGCCTGTGGTGTGATACTGGAAAGACTTCAAGCTCGAATATCCAGGTTCGAAAACAACCAGTGACAGCAGTGAACAGGTTAGGGTTATTCTCACCCAGCAGCTGTTCTCTGCACTGTGTGATGTGAGCCTCGAGGTCTCAGTACATCTCCAAATAAGAACCCCTGGAATATGGCGCACTGGGACATCCTCAAATCAGATGATGTACTGAGGCCTCGAAGCTCACACCACACAATGCTGCTGGCTGCATTCAGGATGTGTGCATGAGATCTAAAAATGATAAACTAATCCTGCCTCGGTGCACTTTGTTCACCGGAAGTGGTGACAGAGAAGATATACAACAGAAGTCTTTTTCCAAAAGGGGTTGCGATTACACATCACAGGCGCGCGACTTGCATGTTATGTTGTGTCTTCAATTTGCTGACAGAAACAAAGGGAAATGACAGCAGGGCGAGGGTGGTGATGCCACCTGGCTGTGTTTTTACCTGCATGTATTTTAATCTCCTCACCAGCGCAAACATGGGGAAATGCACCTAAAGGCTCTGGGCCCGATTCACAGAACAAACTTAAGACAAAATCCTAAACTTACTACCAGTTTGGTATTCACAGAAGGCACTTACTCATTTTGATATTCACAGAAGGCACTTACTCATTTCGGTACAAGTTAAGAGTCCTAACTTTAGGACTCCTAAATGCCTTCTGTGAATACCGAAAGTCTTAAAGTTAGGATTTTTCTCAATTTAATAGTAGTAAAGTTTGGACTCCTAACTTTAGGACTCCTAAATGCCTTCTGTGAAAACCGAAAGTCTTAAAATTAGGATTTTTCTCAATTTAGTAGTAGTAAAGTTAGGACTCCTAACTTTAGGACTCCTAAATGCCTTCTGTGAATACCGAAAGTCTTAAAATTAGGATTTTTCTCAATTTAGTAGTAGTAAAGTTAGGACTCCTAACTTTAGGACTCCTAAATGCCTTCTGTGAATACCGAAAGTCTTAAAATTAGGATTTTTCTCAACTTTACTACTACTAAATTGAGAAAAATCCTAATTTGAAGACTTTCGGTATTCACAGAAGGCATATAGGAGTCCTAAAGTTAGGATTCCTATCTTTACTACTCCTAAACTGAGAAAAATCCTAACTTTAGGACTTTCGGTATTCACAGAAGGCATTTAGGAGTCCTAAAGTTAGGACTCCTAACTTCTGTGAATACCGAAATGAGTAAGTGCCTCTGTGAATACGAAAATGGTTGTAAGTTAAGATTTTGTCTTAAGTTAGTTCTGTGAATCGGGCCCTGTGTTATTACCTCCTGTCATTACATACTTCAAACAGTAAATCTAAGAAGAAAGCACTGTAAAATGTGTTCTAGAACTGGCTTAATGATACCTGACTGATAAAATAAAAAGAGACAGAAAAGTCATGTGAAAAAAATGAATAGATGAATTTATTTAAATTTTGGTGTAAGTATCATGTCTTGGCTTTTGCAGAATCTTAAAACGTAAACAGTTGGTATTTTTCTCCAGGAAAGGTGGCAACCCTAGGTGAGGGACAGCTTCGTACTGTGATTTATTTTCAATGAGAGGATCAAAGGCCCACCTGAGACAGGTGGCAGACAAGGTGTTCCATTCATTGACTGATAAAAAAAAACAAAAAAAAAACGGAGTTTTATATAGCGCGAACTTGACCTGAAGGTATCAGGTATCAGAGCGCTTTACACAATCACCCGTTGCTTTATATGAGAACACATTCATTTTTGTTAGGCACGGGGAGATTACGTGATTTGTCCAGAATCACAGGATGTTGTGCGTCCTTGCCAAGGCTCGAACCCAGTTCCCCAAATTTGAGGTCTACCGACCTAGCCGTTAGGCCACATCCTCTCCCTGATATTAAGCAGTCAAGAATTTAGACAACAGAGATGTATTTTTTAGGGATTTATCATAACAAAAGCCTAGTGCCAGATGCTGACACAGCTCGTTATGCTTCTTTGTAAAGTGAGTATCTCAAACATATTGTGTGGCATCGAAAAAATCACCATGTTATGGGACAGAAAGCCTGTACCTGCAATTGTAGTCTGTGAAGTTCTTTCTTCAATGGTTACAAAATCTAAGTAACAGAGAAATACAGTGATTTGCCAAAAGCATTTATTTGACAAATGTGATTGCCAGAATTGGAACCCATGGCACTTAGCCACTAAACCACATCTCTACTTTAGGCCAGTCCAGTAGCAGGGTTAGACAGGCCACTGCAAGGCGGCTCTGCTCCTTGATTTCTGATCAGAGATTCCTGAGCCACTCTCAAGTGCTGCGGAGACAGAGGCAGGTGAAGTAACTGCTTAAAAAGTAGGCAGCCCTTCGACCAACCTGGCAAATTGGATACGAGAGTAATTTAAAGACAGATTTAAGCTTTCAGGTTTTCGATTTCAACTCGTTGGTGTGGTTTGCTTAAACTTCCCACTGACGTATTTTGGCACGCTTTTAAGAAGGACCAATCAAGACAATTTGAATCCCAATTTGCCAGCGACTTATTCTTGAGAGTCAGGAAAGGTTGCCAATTTGGAGACAGTTGATATGGTGTTGCATTATGTCATTTTGGGGACACTTGATATTACAATGTTACATCGATCATGAATCAAATCATGTATGTTTTTTCTTCTGGTACAGTTGAAATTTGATCTCTGAATTCACCATTAGAAATTTCCGCTGTGCTTTGACAAAATCGTGCAGGACTCAGTGGCCCCTAGAGTCATAAGATGGGTATTTTGGACTGTGAGAGGATGGTCTTTGCCAGAGTGCCTGAGGTGCCATCTCTCCTGACTTCTCGATCACTGTCTTCCTTGCAGCATCAGTTGGTCTTTCAAAGCTTTCAGATCGGGTCTGGCTATAAACATTGCTTCTGAAGCTGACAGTACTAAAGATAATGAGTTGGAGCATGATAATTGCAAGAGAATGGTTTGGGTACAGAACCGTGATAGGAGTCTAGATTTGGCCTTGGTTATTGTGCGGAGTGGGTTTGCTTTACTTAACTCCTTTTTCAGTTTAAGAGTGCATGCGTTCTGAAGCTTTATAATGGCAAGCATCTCATTTTATTCAAGTTATTCCTTGATATTGGTATGTAATATCCATCTTTTTTCTTGTATCACCTTTGTTTGGGCCTCTGGCCAGCCCTCTCAGAATGTCTCTTCTATTACCAATGAGGTAATTTCAAATGGCTTTGTATTAGGCGAAGTGGCACAGAAAACATTGATGCAAACGTTAGACCATGTTTGCGAGCCTATTAGCTCTATCTTTTTCTATCCTTTATCTATCATTAATGAGTTTAGTCTTGTGCTTCTTTCACACATGTTTTGAATACAGGATACTAGAGTGTCCTCCACTTTCATTATGCATCCAGTTTGGGTGTGAAGCTAAATCACACCATCTCTCTATCCGCTTCATGGATTTCTCCCCTCCCCACCCCGCCTATTGTTGGCTGCTATAGCTTACTAACCCCTTTCCTACATTTAGGTTCACCCTTCTGGTAATCCAGTAGAAGATGAGGACAAAGGTGTGAGAAAGGCCAGGTGGTGGGATGGAGGAACATATACACCCACCAGAAATCTAACCACCATTTGTGCCCTGTTGTGCTGATTGCATTAAGTCACCTGCTGACCCGATGGAGGATGGCAGGTGTGTTAGCTTCAAGATATTCACTGCCTTCCGTCTTTGGCAATACTTTGAGCGTTGAGGCCATTCGGAGTGCCAGCTCTCCTGGGTTCTGCATTGTTGCTGATGTTAGCAGTGTTAGTGGAATGAAGGATGCATTTCTACTGGACAGTGTCTCATGCTGGACTCTATGCACAGGTCAGGCACAGATGAAGCCCCCTGCTTGGGACGGTGACCGTGCACCCTTTTGAAACACCTTCTTTGGTGCCAGATAGTTTCATTTTCGAATCCCATTACTTCAAACGCCAAAGATTTCCTTAGGATTTATCACTTCCCACTACCAACCCTCTCGATTTATCTCTTTGCATGACACATACTTTAGAAGGACTCTTTTTATCTGTAGCGTTTCCAATTCCACCTTTACTGTGTTTGTACTGCTCTATTGCTCTTATCATGTCATTTGTTTCATGTAAGCAGCATTTCACATTGATGCAGAGATAGACAAGGTGCTCCATGTCTGTCGTCAGCTGAGTGCTGTTATTTATTTCCATTGTGGTTATTATATTCCTACACTTGTAATAAAAACATGCCATAAGATCTAGATACAATAAAAAAGGAGAACATAGTTCCTTACACACCATGGGGCAATTTGAAAACAACTAGTTATTTTAACAGTTTTTTTCAATTTCATTACTTTGTATTACATACATTTTTTATGAACAACATGCAGCTATAAAGAAAGGTAAGATAATTGTCTTGTCAGAAAAAACTGGTTAGAGTACGGCAAAGTTTACATGGTATAACTGAACATTATAAGTATATCCTATGATTTACATTTACAGATCATTCTATCAGTTAATGTACAGTCGGTGTGGTAATGAGAAACAGAGAGAACGAAACAATGTTAAAGAAGTGTTTGAATCAGCTCGCATTGGAGTATAACTTAAGCGGTATGAGAAGTATAGGTTGAGTTTGTACCTCATGAGAGTACAGAAGTTTGGGGAGGTGGCGAAATTTGGGTGGAGTGAACAATGCACAAAATGGCAGGTGTCCTTTATGGCATTGTTGCAGATTCTAGAATACATTTCTTTTTGGATGGGTCTCTTTGAATATTCCTGAACTCACTTTCCCATTCACCTTGCAGAGGGATGTTTGCTTTTTAGTTTTGTTTGTGTTCATTATTTTGTATATTTTTGAAGCAGGGTGCCCCGATGAGTTCAGCTCCCTAATTACGGTCAGTAGATCGAGGTCTTTAGCACTTCCAAGTTTGGATATTTGGGATATTATTTTTATAAAACAGTAGAAACTGTGGTTTAAACAAACTGGTGCAGAAAATACACCTTTTCTGAATGTTCACCCCAGTGTTTTGCCTTTGCTGGCACCTATTTTTGTTGGCTGACTTTAGACCCTCTGCACTTTACCCCAGCTAACCATTAGTAAATGCCCGTGCTCCCCCTTGAACCATTGTTGAAATGGCCTACTCCTAATTGGTATATTCATCTTGCCCATACGTCCTTAGCATATGGTGTACCAAGTATACCCAGAGCCTTGAGGCTACGTTTAGCACTTGTGTTGCTATCTACTACAGTGCAAAGCAAACATGGCTTTGGGTGATACTTGTATCACATTAATATTAGCATGCCCTACAGTGACAAGGCTCTAACTCTTATGTATTTAAAAGTCAGAAGGCAAAATATTTGACCAGGAGGAACTTGGTTTGTGTATCTGACCCGCGCTCCATCGAAGTCAGATGAAATTGCTCCTAGGTCCAGGTCTACCACAACTGTAGACTATCGTTCGTGCCTAGCATTTTTTAGCACCATTACGACTAAAAGTAAGTCAAACATGTTTCTTTTTTGCTTAACGCTACAATAGATGTGTTTAGCTCCTATATTCTATTTTCTAAAAATAATTTATACAGAATATGATTAAGTAAGTGCACAAGGAACAGATTACTGTTCTTTCAAATGTGAAGGGTAATTGTGCATCAACAGAGCAGTGACGCATCTGACTTTTTTCACCTACCAATTGGTACAAAAAAAATCACTTAAATTGGTCAGCACGAAAGCCTGTTTTGCATGAGTCAGTCTCTGCAAATGCTGTTTGTAGAGTAGTTAATTCAGTGAATACCTTGATACAGAATTGCCTGAACCTTTGGCCTTCTCACTTTATGTAATATAGTCCTGAATGTCAGACTTGACTGTCACAATGCTGTGTTCTGGATTGACTTGCCCGTAGCCCGTGACCATGACCACTGGTAGGGCCGGACTGGCCATAGTGGGTATCAGGTGTTTCCCTGGGAGGCTGGAAGGGTGGGGGCCAGTTTTGCAGGGGTGGGGCTGATTTTGTTCCTAGATGCCAGTTTTGCAGCATTGCTGCAATACTGCCCCCAGTAACAAAGCAGCCGTGCGTCACACTTGCGCCCTATCCCCACCTCCCACCCCCTCCACCCGCTGGACTGGTCTGATAAAATTACCAGGGCTGCTTTGGGTTTTCAGTCCGGCCCTGACCACTAGAATTATTTGCCAAAGTCAGTCATCAGTCTGTCACTACATGCATGAGAGAGTAAGCTCTGTGCACCACAAACGCCTTGAGAAGGAATTTCTTTAGAAATTAATAAAGATCTAGAGAAGTGTGGAGGGTGGAGAAAATACCACAGAGGGCACATCTTTATATTTTCTTAACTCAAGTGAAGCAAACACCCTCTGACTAACTCTAAGATACATTTACTTGGTGTGATGTGGAACAAAAAGAAAATATGCATTCTAGAGGTATTATCTGCTAAGGAAACATGCTAATCATGCAGTCAAGCCTGAATCTGCTTAACAATGTTTAAAAAAGAAATGGTTTTGTCATTTAAGATAGATTTGAGTTAAAATACATTTTAGGAGGATTATGTTCATATGAGCACAATGATTCTCCAGTAGGGTACCCTTCAGAAACAATAATGCCTTTAGATTACCCTGACACAATCTGTACCAGTCTTTATTGGGCCACAATTTTGAGACAATTTAGTTAGAATATAAAAGTGCCATTTTCAATTCCCTATCAAAGTCATAAAGCCATATTACAAAAACGTAGCACTTGTGCAATAAAACTGAACACATTCATCTTGCTGAATGTGTAATACAGAATGAGGCAAACAGATTTTTGTTGCAGCCCATATTGAAGAAAGTGTTTGAGGCAATGGATTGTGAAACTAAATATAATACGTATACCATTTATACATTATTTAAAAAGTATATACATGATTTTAATTAAAAAAAGATCATAGTCCATAGCAACCTTTTAAAAAAACAGAACAAAATGATTTTGCATTATTTTTGCTGCTCATTCATAAAAATGGAGTAAACTGTCTTTGCCTCAATCACAGTCCTAACTTTTTTACATTTTATTTAATGAGTGCAAAATAAAGTGAAATCAGTTTGTCAATGTTCGGCTTGAAGCAAATATCTGTCTTACACAAACAGCAACAATGGTGCAAATGTGTTTTGCCTGTTTTGTTAACTTTATTTTATTGAGTTTCAGATAAGGAGAAAAGCACAGAACCATGGAGGAATGGGGACCCCCCTACCTCCCCTACCCGCTCGCTGAGCAAATTAACATTGTTACGTCCGCCTGTGTTGCTAATGTCCAGAAATGTCCAACGGGGCAAAAGCCCCAGCTAGGTACTCCAAGCAAGAACTCATTTTTACAAAAGAACGGAACCCCAACATCCCCCCCTCCCAGCCCCCTCTCCCAGAACCGGTGTGTATGAGCTACTCCAGGTGTGGGAAGACACCCTGTGTATTGGATACGCCTACTCCAAAGTGGTATCATCTTGAGGTGAAGGGTCTGTAAATCGCATGAGGCGGAGATACTTAGGACATGTGACTTCGTTGAATTCTGACGCCAGTATGGCGAGCAGTGGCTCTCAAGTGGTGGCAAACGAGGGTACGGATTGGGTGAGGGAAGCCTGAATGCGCTCCATGCCTGCTATGTACCACAATCTGTGAAGCCACCCTGTGTGTGTCAGGCGGGTCTTCATACCCCAGAGTGACAAGATATATTGCACTGCCGCCCCCATCGCTAGTCCCATCTGTTTGCCCCGGATGGATTTTAGAGGGAAAGTGATTTTATTGGATGAGCCCAGGAGTGTGAATGCGGGGAATCTAGGGATTTCAGTGTCAAAGTGTTTATTTATTTCATTAAGAACCTCCATCGAGTACCCCTCCACTTCCCGGCAATCCCACAGCAGATTGGTCAATGTTCCCTCTTCATCACATCCCCTCTAGCAGGTGGGCTACGGTCAGGATTATTAGGAGAGAGAGAGGAGAGAGAGAGGAGAGAGAGGGAGAGAGAGAGAGAGAGAGAGAGAGAGAGAGAGAGAGAGAGAGAGAGAGAGAGAGAGAGAAAGAGAGAAATACTTGTGAATTCCCAAGAGGTAAGCCATGAATATTCCTGGCTGACTCAGTAGTTAGTCTAGAGTGCTACATGAGTAAGTCATACTAACTCCTTGCAAAATCATTGTGAATGAGGTCTTCTGTAATTCAAAAGATGATCATTTCTGAAAGTCAGGCATTTGTACTTAGTTCTGTTATATTTTTGTTTGGTACAGGGGAAGGACAGACAGACTGGGCACACTCATGGTATGTGGAGGAGTCGCCCCATGAAGGCTGGGGCTCCTTTTTATATACATTTCTTATTGGGAATAACTGACAGGTGTGTGTTTCTACAACTTCTATCTCCACGCTACAAAGTGGCATATTGTGTGAGTTATGGAAACAAGGGGCAGGGCCAGGACAACAAGAGTCTCTGAGTAGCAGAGCTAGATGGACAGGGAAAGTGAGATATTGACAAGATGGTGGATATAGGGAGACAGATAAGATCGAAAAGTGAGACTCAATAGTCATGCTAAATAATCATAATGATGTCACAGGTCCAGGTTGTGCTGGCATGGAGAATATTGGCGGCTTTTGACCTGCAGTTCTTGGGTCATGGTTGCCTTGCTGATGGTTATTCTTAATGATGTGGTGCAGGAGCTCAGTCATTTGTTGCATACATCTGTGGGCTGTGGCATACATTTCTTGAAGAAGAATGGCATGAATTCCTTGAAGTCGCTATGTGTTAGCCCTGTGTGAACTTGATTATGGAGCATTAAAGGGTAAAGACCATACAAGTGCTTACCTATAGCAGTGCTTGTAACCTTCCTGTGACATGTGACTCACCAAGGAGTAAAATGCTACCTAAAGTACTAGTGGATTATTATTATTACTATTATTATGAATTGGTAAAGCGCGACTTTCACCCAACGGGCATCTTGGCACTGGTAAAATTATTGAAGAGAAGAGGAGTCAAGCATTTATTAGGAATGTAAATGTAGTGCTTTTATATAGCGCACAAATCACCCCCAAAGGGGTCTCAAGGTGCTGTGCACATACCGCTGTGGAACCCTTCCTGGCCTTTCCCTGTGAAGTGCCCCCTCCTGGGCACCCCCAAGGTGAAGCCAGGCATCCTAGGGCTGTTGGGGCCGTTGTGGAGATTAAGCAAACTATTGCCAATAGTTGCAGAGTGGAACCCATAATTAGAAGAGGCACAGAGGCGAGAAATGTCAGGTCCGGGGAAATTGAGCCCAAGTCCCGCCAAAGCGGGTATTGAACCCTGGTCCGGGGCAAACCTCTGCATCAGGGTCTGCCTCTCTAACCATTGAGCCACACTTCTCCACGAATGAGTTATATTTTCTAGCACTTATCTATTTACAGGGGTAGAGCCAAGTTTTCAGATTCTTCCTGAAACTCAGCAGATTTGTGTTGGTTCTAAGGGAGAGATAAAGTTTATTTCAGAGTCATGCACATTGTACCTGGAAGGTTATACCTCCTACTCTTGTTTTTTTAAAGGGGGTGGACAGGAGGACATCAGGGAAGATCTTAAGAGTTTTAAAGGGTTTATATAGTTTAATCATTTGCTGAAGGGCTATCGGTCCTGTGCCATTTACTGCCCTGTGGGTAATACATAGTGCCTTAAACATGCACCTTTCTTTTACTGGTAGCCAGTGGAGTGTGTGGAGTTTTTCTGATGCTGAGTCCTTTCTCCCTTTTTTAACACTAGTTTAGCTGCCAACACCTGGAGCCTCTGGAGCTGTTTGAGGAGGTAAGCGGTACTACCTAGTAACAAGGAGTTGCAGTAGTCCAATCTACTTGAGATTTACGCCTGCAGCACCAGCAGTTTTCTATGAGGTTGTGGGGTGTAATGGAAATTTCATGACAGGTTGCTACTGTTTTGCTAAAATGGGCTTCCATTGAGAGTTTATTGACCGCCTGGACCCTCCTTCAGTCCGGTTGCTCCTCCACGCTCCTGTTTCCTAACACGCTGGTATCGTTTTGATCTCCTGCCCTGCATCTCTGCAGCTCTCTACTCGCCTAGCGCTGCACGCAACTATTTATTTAATTACAGCACTGCACTGTCGCTCTATTGATTTACTCGCGCTGCACTGTCGATTAATTATTTATTAATTTGTAGCGCGACCTCGCTGAGTCTGTAACTGTGATTGCCGCTACACTGATACTGATTTGTGCGCTTTAGGCTCTTTCTCATTACACGCTGTGCATTTACTGCCCCTGGCTGTGCTCGCCTTTGACCCTCCATTTTGTGTTGTTGTTTTCCCCTGGTCCGCCCCTCCTCCCGCCACCGCCTCCCAGCTGCTGCCCCTCCCACCCACGATTAATTCCTGTACTCGCTCCTGAGCTCGCTGTGACCGCCTGGACCCTCCTTCAGTCCGGTTGCTCCTCCACGCTCCTGTTTCCTAACACGCTGGTATCGTTTTGATCTCCTGCCCTGCATCTCTGCAGCTCTCTACTCGCCTAGCGCTGCACGCAACTATTTATTTAATTACAGCGCTGCACTGTCGCTCAATTGATTTACTCGCGCTGCACTGTCGATTAATTATTTATTAATTTGTAGCGCGACCTCGCTGAGTCTGTAACTGTGATTGCCGCTACACTGATACTGATTTGTGCGCTTTAGGCTCTTTCTCATTACACGCTGTGCATTTACTGCCCCTGGCTGTGCTCGCCTTTGACCCTCCATTTTGTGTTGTTGTTTTCCCCTGGTCCGCCCCTCCTCCCGCCACCGCCTCCCAGCTGCTGCCCCTCCCACCCACGATTAATTCCTGTACTCGCTCCTGAGCTCGCTGTGACCGCCTGGACCCTCCTTCAGTCCGGTTGCTCCTCCACGCCCCTGTTTCCTAACACGCTGGTATCGTTTTGATCTCCTGCCCTGCATCTCTGCAGCTCTCTACTCGCCTAGCGCTGCACGCAACTATTTATTTAATTACAGCTCTGCACTGTCGCTCTATTGATTTACTCGCGCTGCACTGTCGATTAATTATTTATTAATTTGTAGCGCGACCTCGCTGAGTCTGTAACTGTGATTGCCGCTACACTGATACTGATTTGTGCGCTTTAGGCTCTTTCTCATTACACGCTGTGCATTTACTGCCCCTGGCTGTGCTTGCCTTTGACCCTCCATTTTGTGTTGTTGTTTTCCCCTGGTCCGCCCCTCCTCCCGCCACCGCCTCCCAGCTGCTGCCCCTCCCACCTACGATTAATTCCTGTACTCGCTCCTGAGCTCGCTGTGACCGCCTGGACCCTCCTTCAGTCCGGTTGCTCCTCCACGCTCCTGTTTCCTAACACGCTGGTATCGTTTTGATCTCCTGCCCTGCATCTCTGCAGCTCTCTACTCGCCTAGCGCTGCACGCAACTATTTATTTAATTACAGCGCTGCACTGACGCTCTATTGATTTACTCGCGCTGCACTGTCGATTAATTATTTATTAATTTGTAGCGCGACCTCGCTGAGTCTGTAACTGTGATTGCCGCTACACTGATACTGATTTGTGCGCTTTAGGCTCTTTCTCATTACACGCTGTGCATTTACTGCCCCTGGCTGTGCTCGCCTTTGACCCTCCATTTTGTGTTGTTGTTTTCCCCTGGTCCGCCCCTCCTCCCGCCACCGCCTCCCAGCTGATGCCCCTCCCACGCTCCGCCCCCTCCACCATCCATTTATGACCAATGACCCAACGCGCAGCGTCCACGCGCAGCGACCGCGCCCCATTCGCGCCTAAGGTGCGCCAAAGGTAAGCCCGTCTACGCCCGTCCGCGCCTGGACCGCGCCCAGCGCCAGAGCCCCTGGTCCTCGCAATGCCCAGCCCTCCCGCTTTACTTACGACGCCCCCACCCTCCTAGCCCTTAACCCTGGCCGTTCCCCCAACTGCGTCCAAGCCGCTCCCGGACACACCCATGGACCCTTCTCTTGCTACTCCTGCAAGTTTGACGGCACCAAAACCAACTCCTCGTCCACCGACACCAAGCAAAGACCCGACACCAACCACCTAAAATGCATCCTGCTCAACACCCGCTCAGTCCACAGACACGCCATCAAACTTTGGAATCTACTAGACACCATCTCTCCCGACGTCGCCTTCCTGACAGAAACATGGATGAACGCCTCATCAGCCCCTGACATCACCATTGCCATCCCGGAAGGATACAAGATCATCCGTAAGGATCGCATCGACCAAACAGGAGGAGGCATCGCTATCGTCCATAAGAACTCCATCCGCATCTCAACCAGCTCAGACGTCAACCTAGCTAGCGCCGAACACCTTCACTTCCAGATCCACACCGACCCCAAGACCACACTCAGAGGCACTCTCCTCTACAGGCCTCCAGGACCCCGTGCAAAATTCAGCGACGTTATCACCGACTTCATCACCCCACACGCCCTCCCCTCCGAGGAATACATCCTACTGGGAGACCTCAACTTTCACTTGGAAAAGAGCAACGACAGCAACACCACCTCCCTTCGGGACAACCTCGTGAACCTCGGACTCAAACAACTTGTCTCTACGCCCACCCACATCGCAGGTCACACACTCGACCCCATCTTCACCTCTAGCAAACATGTCTCCTTCAGTCACACCACCACCCTCCAGTGGACGGACCACAGCTGCGTACACTTTTTATACAATAAAACCACCACTCACAACCGACTTCAACCTACTCTACGAAGAAACTGGAACAAAATCACCATCGACCAGATCTCCTCTTCGTTTCTTCAAAACCCACCCACCCACTCCTCAAACCCCGACCAAGCAGCATTTAACCTCACCCAATGGCTATCCAACAGCGCCGACACCCTAGCACCGCCGAAAAAACGTCAAATCAAACCTGGCAGCAAAAACGCCTCTTGGTTCAATGATGATCTTAAGAAATCCAAGAAACTCTGTCGCTCCCTGGAGAAGGCCTGGAAAAAAGACCCAAACACCAGCACCAGGGACGCCTTCAAAAACGCCACCCGCATACACCACCAACTGATCCGGACTGCCAAGAAAACCGCATTCAAAGACCGACTAGCCAACAACGCCCACAACAGCAAGGAACTATTCAACATCGTCAAAGAATTCACCAACCCCTCAGCCAACTCCAACGACATCACCCCCTCGCAAGCCCTTTGCGATTCCCTAGCCTCATTCTTCCACAATAAAATTGCAGACATCCACAACAGCTTCGACATCCAACCAGGAGACTGTCCCACCCAATCTTCTGCCATACCTGCACCCCCCTCGAACATCCTTAACAACTGGAACCCAATCTCCACCGAGGACACCATCCGCCTGATGAACTCCATCCACTCAGGATCCCCCACAGACCCATGCCCTCACCACACCTTCAACAAAGCAGATTCCATCATAGCACCACACCTCCGAGATGTCATCAACTGCTCCCTCAACTCCGCCACCTTCCCGGAAAGCTGGAAACATGCCGAACTCAGCGCCCTTCTGAAAAAACCCACAGCTGACCCCACCGAACTCAAAAACTACCGCCCCATTTCGCTCCTTCCATTCCCGGCCAAAGTCATCGAGAAAGCCGTCAACAACCAGCTCGCCGCCTTCCTCGAAAGCAACAAATCCCTCGACTCCTCACAGTCCGGCTTCCGAGCCAAACACAGCACGGAGACCGCTCTCATCGCAGCAACAGACGACATTCGAAACCTACTAGACAACGGAGACACAGTCTCCCTCATCCTCCTTGACCTCTCCGCAGCCTTCGACACAGTCTGCCATAGCACTCTCCTACAGCGCCTCAATAACATCGGGATCCAAGGAAAAGCACTGGAATGGATCACCTCATTCCTCACCGGAAGAACCCAGAGAGTCCGCCTCCCACCATTCAAGTCCGAGGCCACTGAAGTCATCTGCGGTGTACCCCAAGGTTCCTCACTCAGCCCCACCCTCTTCAACGTATACATGAGCCCCCTTGCAACCATCGCTCGCCAACACAACCTCAACATCATCTCCTACGCAGACGACACCCAACTGATCCTATCACTCACCAAAGACCCCAACACCGCCAAAACCAACCTACATGAAGGCATGAAAGAAGTAGCAGAATGGATGAAGCACAGCCGTCTGAAACTGAACTCAGACAAAACAGAAGTCCTTATCTTAGGCACCTCCCCCTCCGCTTGGGACGACTCTTGGTGGCCAGAGGCCCTTGGAAAAGCACCCATCCCGACGGACCACGCACGAAACCTGGGCGTCATCCTGGACTCCTCTCTCTCGATGAACAGACAAGTCAACGCAGTCTCATCTTCATGCTTCAACATCCTCCGCATGCTCAAAAAGACATTTCGCTGGATCCCCACCGAAACCAGAAAGACAGTCACCCATGCACTGGTTACAAGTCGCCTGGACTACGGAAACACCCTATACGCCGGTATCACCGCAAAACTCCAGAAAAAACTACAACGCATCCAGAACGCATCAGCCAGACTCATACTTGACATCCCACGCAAAGACCATATCTCTAGCCACCTGAAAAACCTCCACTGGCTCCCCGTCAATAAGAGGATTACTTTCCGACTCCTAACCCACGCCCACAAAGCACTCTACGAACTTGGACCCGAATGCCTCAACACACGACTTTCCTTCTACACCCCCCCTCGCCAGCTTCGATCTTCCAACCAAGCCCTTGCTACCATTCCTCGCATCAATAAAACCACCATGGGAGGTAGATCCTTCTCCTACCTCGCAGCTAAAACCTGGAACTCACTCCCCACCCACCTACGTCTCACACAGAACCACCTAGCATTCACTGGATATTCGACAAGTAACTCCCTTCCCCTCCTCAAGCGCCTTGAGACCCTCTGGGTATGTAGCGCGCTATATAAATTTCCAACTTGACTTGACTTGATTGTCAATTTAGATTCCTAGGTTGCGTACTGGTTTCGATGTATTTAAGTCTGTGTTAATCACTAAGGGCAAACGTGTGTGGGGAGTTGCTGTTGTATGTTTGATGGTGAGCAGCAATGAAATTCGGTCTTATATCCATTGAATTTTAATGTATTATCGCTCAGCCATTGAGTCATCTTCTTTAGAGAGAGATGGTGGTTATTTATTAATTTGGTTAGGATCAGATTTGTTCAGGGATATTATTAGTTGGGCATAGTTTACAATCGATATCCCAAAACATTTTATAAGAGTTATCAATGGTCTCAGTTATATATGAAACACTATGGGGCTCAAGGCGGAGCCCTGGGGACTCCATCTTTGATATCGCTATACTTTGATGCAAAAGATGGGAGGGTTATTGCTTGTGATCTATCTGAGAGGTAGGCCTCAAACCAGTTGAGCATTACATCTCTCACCCCCATCGCCTTCGGGCGTGCCAGCAGGACTTGATGGTTGGCAATATCAAACGCGGCAGATAGATCTAATATGATCAATACTATTGTTTTACCATTGTCAACTTGTTTTCATATTTCGTTGATGGCAAGAATTAATGCTGTCTCTGTTCCATGTGCAGGCCTAAAGCCCTTTTTCTTTGGTTTCTAGCAGATTATTCTCTTTGAGGTAGTCCTCTAATATCTTGCTATGGTATTTTTCAAGTATTTTAACTGGGAAAGGGAGCTTCGAAATTGGGCGATAGTCACTTGGTTCGTGGATATCGTCCAAAGGTCTTTTCAGGAAAGGGTTCGCCAAGGCCTTTTTCCAGGCTGTTGGAACCTTTCCCGTGGTAAGAGATTGATTACAGATTTGGCGTAGAGTGGAGAGGAGTTCATTTGCTCTTTCTTTCCGTAGCCTAGTTGGTATGGGGTCTAAAAGGGAGCCTAGGGAGATTGATGCAGCGAGATTTTCAAACTGTGTTTCTTCTAGCATATCAGCCGTCTCTAGGTTTGCCAACTTAAGCCCGCTTTGGTCTGGTTAGAATCTGATTGATTTTATTATCAAAATAGTCAGAGAGAATGTCGCATAATTTTTATGTGGGTTCATAATTTAGTTTATACAATCCAGGTTGGTTAGCTCTTTTACAAAATCAAAGACCTTCCTTGTTTTATTAGAGACTTTGAGGCTGGTAGATAGAAGAGCATGCCCTGTTCGGAATGCTCATAATATTGTCTGAGCTGCACGCTACGCAAAGCTACACATTCCTTTTCCTGGAAGTGTGGTTATCTGTGGCAAACCACACAGTCGAAGACTAGAGTGGCTGGTGGTGTGCACTTGGTGGAGTGTGGTGCGGCCTAGTATGCGTAGAGGAACACTCAAACCATCACAAGCAGACCCCCCCACATGTTGTGTAGAGCAGAATGTGCCTCAGAGCAGTGGATATTACAGAAGGGAAATCACAATCGTTTAATGCCCCTACTGTAATACCAATGTGCCTCGGAACGGTGAAAAGCAGACACAAATGCCCATTGTGCTACCCGGGCACTTCCACAATTTAGCCCATGTGCCCTGGACAAGTCTTCGCATGATACTTTCACAATCCATCAGTCCGGTGAGTGTAGGGCTGCCCGTAGAACACTAGCTGACTTAAAGTGACCGGCTGGGAGGCTCCGCACTGACGACATATACTGTTTTCACAAAGAAGGGCTCCTCAATACACAAACCAGTCTTGCAGCAGAAGCTGTAGAAACAAAATTAGAGCATTCCTTCCAACAAGCCCAGGAACAATAGAGATCAGCAGGTAGAAGTAAAGCCGCCAGGGTTGAACATCAAGAGCGGGCAGGGTCCTATGCTGGCATTGCCTCATTTCCTGTACCGTGTCCCACGGCCACACACTCCTTCCTGCCTACTTTTAGATACCTTTCCAACCTCTACATGTTCAGGCGCCACAGAGGCCTCCACCTGCTCAGAACAAACACTTCTCGTGTTTCTTCTGTTCAGGTGTTGGCGGTACAGAAACAAAGCAACGCTTCAAGGAGGCCACTGTGTTTCTTTTCGACATTGCGGCCTGCGTTTGTTTGCTGTGCGATCAAACAAGCACTGCTGCTCTATGCTACAGGATTTATACAATGTGTTAGACTAATCCCAGGAGCGATAATGTGCTCGTAATTTGATTGCTTTCAAGAGTAAATGGATTAGGGCTGGATGGGGAGCTGCAGAGCCTAGGCCCAGATTGCTTCAGATTAGGCGGGCGGCTGTGGGATGCTGCAGTTTGTGTCTGGGCTCTGCACGCGCTCTGAGACTGCCTGTGTGGGTGACATCATCAAGGAGAGATGGAGCAGGTCGTGAGCATCCCCTGCACTTCCAGACACCACTGATGGACCAGTTTATTTCGGTTCTGGGATGAGCACGGTGTGTTCCGAGGTATCTGACAAAGAATCACAACCGAGTGTCAAAGGTTACAATTCCTTCTCTTAATTCTATTAGTAAATCCCTGAAGGTTCATCAGCTAATGTACATCTCCACTGCTTTGCAGCTGGGTTCATTCTTTGCAGGTACTCTTGTGTGTGTGTGTGTGTGTGTGTGTGTGCACCTGTCCTTGTGAACATAAACGAAGGAGCGTGCAGAGCACCTGCTGTTGCATTCTGGCTTCCTGTGACCAGACCGCTGTCCTACTCTGGGTTCATGGAAACACAACCCCTCAGCATTCCTCTGGAAGCTGTGTCGAGGCCTCCAACTAATTCCTGCAGAACTCCTGAGGATTCGGAAAGAATAGGGTGATAAATGGAGCTACTGTCCTGAGCTGTTTAAAGTTGTATATGTTTCATGTGTGGTTCTATTAAGCGCACTGTCTTGAAAAGTGGCATCAAGGTGTTGAGCAACAGTGAAATGAAAATTAGTGTAAGTGTACTTTTTCCAAACTAAAATGCAGTTTTTCATGTGCCTATGTAATCGAAGCACTGGTGCTGGAACAATTTTCAGAGTGGGGGTGCTGCAATCAATGTTACACCACTAAAGTTATTGAGACTGTGACAAATCCAAGCGTCATACAAAGAACAAGTGTAGCAAATAAGCCAACTGCATTCAGCAGGAGAGTGGTATGGGTGTAATATGTAGCCGGTAGTACATTTTGGAACTGTTGCGAATATATTACTAAAGCTTGGCGTGATAGGACACTGTCCTTAACACACAGCAGATTTGCCATTGAAATGGCCCTTCTATTTGCACAGGCATGAAGTGTACTGATAAAACTTTGTAGCTCACAAAAGATAATAAGTAAACATTTAGTTTCAGTGAATATTTACCATTTGCGCATCACCAAGGAAAGTGTCTTGATTTATTTTGCAACTATTAAAACTTTTTTTCCATTATACATTACAAAGAAATATACTTCATTTGTGTTTTCATCCCCGCTTCCTTTTAAAAAAAAATGTACAGTTCATCTACACATGTTTAAATGTTGTTCTGGGTTCAAACAACTGACATTCTACAGCCTATCCTTTCACACTTCCTGTTCCCTAGTAATATTGTCAGATAGTTCAGTTAACAAAAGCCTCTCAATGTGAAGTCAGGGAAAGAAACGTAAATATTAACCACCATGGTAAAAGAGTAAGCAGGCATTGGTCCGAATACATATCCTGACATTAGAACCCTATCTTTGAACACACAAGAAATAAGGCAAGGTAAGAATGAACGTTTATTGCTCATTCACCTTCTGAACCTCAGCATAGTTATTTTGGTGGTGCTGCAACATCCCCGACCTCCCTACTTCCAGCGCCTATGAGTAGAACATGGCCGAAAACTTGCAAATGACCTGGGTTGTCTTTTCACAGTTCTAAAGCCTGATATGAAGATGTAGTGTCTCCCTCACACATACACCAGAAGCGAGGTACTAACACTGAGCTGGCATTTAAAGACCAAACAGCTGGTTGAAGGCAGACTGGAATGAATTTCTTTTGCAAAAAAGGCATACTGTAGGCATTTATTCCTTAAATTGGATGTGCTTCCAGTCTGGCAAACAAAGCTGCTGCCTGATGATAACAGTGTAAGGGACAAAAGGCTGTCTCATCATACAATTGTCTTAGCCAGTACGTCGGAAGAACCAGCCAGAGACTGCTAAAATAGCCTAACCTGCAGAGTGTAATTGACAACACAATCAACATAAGGAGGACCCTTGCTCTGGCACACCTGTTGTAATATGGTTCACAGTGAAAATATCGAGTTTTTATTATTGATTTGCATTAATATCGATTAAAAAATATAGAATAGACACAATATTGACTGGACAGAATATAGACTACAAAAATATCGAATAGGATAGCATTAATATCGAATTAAAAAATATAGAATGGACATAATATCGAATGGACAGAATATAGACTACAAAAATATAGAATGGACATAATATAGACTACAAAAATATAGAATGGACAGAATATAGACTACAAAAATATAGAATGGACAGAATATAGACTACAAAAATATCGAATTTGAGGTAAGTTAATTTCGATTTTTAAAGTGTTTTTTATGTTAATATATGTTTGAAAAGTGTATATTTATTTTATTATTTATATTAATTAATTATTTTTATGGTATTTAATTTTTGCGTAACATAATTCTGTAGGGGGTTGTGGGTTTATAGGGGAATAGGGTGGAAGTAATTTAATTATAATTATTAAAGATGTCAATTTATTTATTGGTATTTATTTTGAATTAATTGATAATTAATTATTAATTGGTAATTAATTAAAATATAATTGGTAATTATTTTTAATTAATTGATTTATTGATAATTATGGTAATTTTAGTAATTTATTTTCTGTAGCGGGTTGTGGGTTTATAGGGGAATAGGGTGGGGAGTAATTTAATTATAATTAATAACTATGTTAATTTATTTATTGGTATTAATTTTGAATTAATTGTTAAATAATTATTAATTGGTAATTAATTAAAATATAATTGGTATTTTTTTTAAATAATTGATAATAATGGTGATTTTAGTAATTTATTTTCTGTAGCGGGTTGTGGGTTTATAGGGGAATAGGGTGGGAAGTAATTTTATTATAATTAATTAAATATGTTAATGTATTTATTGGTATTTATTTTGAATTAATTATTCATTATTATTAATTGGTAATTAATTAAAATATAATTTGTAAATAATTAAAATTAATAGATTAATTAATAAATATGTTAATTTTAGTAATTTATTTTCAGTAGCGGGTTGTGGGTTTATAGGGGAATAGGGTGGGAAGTATTTAATTATAAATAATTAAATATGTTAATTTATTTATTTGTATTTATTGTGAAATAAATGTTAATTAATTATTAATTGGTAATTAATTAAAATATAACGGGTAATACATTTTAATTAATTTATTGATTGATAATTATGTTAATTTTATTAGTTTAGTTTCTGTAGTGGGTTGTGGGTTTATAGGGGAATAGGGTGCGGAGTAATTTAATTGTAAGTTATTCTATTTTAAAATTATTTTTTTAATTTTATCAAATTTTTAATTATTTTCTAATTGTTAATTAATTTAATGTTAATTGGTAAATAATTTGTATTAGTAGGTAATTATTTTTTTTAATTAATTTTTATTTGCATTTTTAATTGATTAAATAATATATTATATAAAAGTGTTAAGTATTTTAATTAATTTGTAATTGGTATTATTATTTATTTTATTTTTATTTATACATGAAGTATTTACTTTCCCTACTGTTGCACTCACTGGAGTGGGAACAGTAATTTTTACCCTCCTGCTATCCAATGCTTTCCCTACTGTTGCACTCTCTGGAGTGGGAATAGTAATTCTTACCCCTACGCTATCCAACGCTTTCCCTACTGTTGCACTCTCTGGAGTGGGAATAGTAATTTTTATCCCTACACAATCCAACGCTTTCCCTACTGTTGCACTCTCTGGAGTGGGAATAGTAATTTTTACCCCTACGCTATCCAACGCTTTCCCTACTGTTGCACTCTGTGGAGTGGGAATAATAATTTTTACCCCTACGCTATCCAGCGCTTTCCCTACTGTTGCACTCTCTGGAGTTGGAATAGTAATTTTTACCCCTACGCTATCCAACGCTTTCCCTACTGTTGCACTCTCTGGAGTGGGAATAGTAATTTTTACCCCTACGCTATCCAACGCTTTCCCTACTGTTGCACTCTCTGGAGTGGGAATAGTAATTTTTACCTCTACGCTATCCAACGCTTTCCCTACTGTTGCACTCTCTGGAGTGGAAATAGTAATTTTTACCCCTACGCTATCCAGCGCTTTCCCTACTGTTGCACTCTCTGGAGTTGGAATAGTAATTTTTACCCCTACGCTATCTAACACTTTCCCTACTGTTGCACTCTCTGGAGTGGGAATAGTAATTTTTACCCCTACGCTATCCAACGCTTTCCCTACTGTTGCACTCTCTGGAGTGGGAATAGTAATTTTTACCTCTACGCTATCCAACGCTTTTCCTACTGTTGCACTCTGTGGAGTGGGAATAGTAATTTTTATCCCTACGCTATCCAGCGCTTACTGTATTGTTGCACTCTTTGGAGTTGGAATAGTAATTTTTACACCTACGCTATCCAACGCTTTCCCTACTGTTGCACTCACTGGAGTGGTAATAGTAAATTTTACCCTTTCCGCTATCCTACGGTAAAAATATTGTAATTTTTTTAATTAATATTACGTATATATATATATATATATATATATATATATATATATATATATATATATATATATGTATTAACAAATCAATTTGTATGTTTTTTTTTACTTACAATTATTTATTAATTTTAAGGTTATTTAAGTATTTTAAGTATGTTTAAGTTCATTATAGTTATTATTTCATTAATTTTTAATTAATTTAAAGCATTTAAAAAAAATCAATATTTTGACTAACTATTTTTTACATCGATATTTTTTATTCGATTTTTTTGTACTTACCTGTTTGGAGATAGGAGGTCGATATTTTGGCATTCTATATTTTTGCCTCGATATTTTTGTAGGTTGATATTTTGGCATTCTATATTATGTCAGTGATCCCTGTGAAAGCACTCAATAGACTCCTAGTGGATCATTCAACGCTTGGTCAAAGGGGTGAAACACAGACAGATCTCAAGGCGACCTTGAACTACACCTGAAATGTGAGCCTAACCACCTGCAGTTGAGGAAGTGTTTGAAAATTGAACTTTTCCGAATTGCATTTCTCTAAATCCACAACAGAAGAGGACTTGTGAGGGAAAACATTGGGACACGGATCACTGACCCTGCTAGGTTGGACTCCCAACATCCCACAATAAAAAACTGTATTTTCCTCTGTTAAGTGCTCTGAATTAACCAAAGGAAATATATACTTCTTTATATAAATCCTCACTAAATAAATAATACCAACAAATAGCTATTTAGGTTCATTAAGCATGATGTAAACAAAACAAAGAGCTTTTTTAGTGAAAAAGAACTATGTATTGCAATCTAGGCCAGCAGTGAGGTTCAACTGTAGATCTGTGTTAGCAATCCTAAAATATCTTACCGCGAGCCTGGATTTAACAGGTTCTAGGTTGGAAGAAAAAGGACATTCGAATGGCTCTTTTACAAGGAGAGTTTCTGTTTTTAACAGTTAAGGTTTAAGAAACTTGTGACTCATCAAACATTCCAAAAGACTAATGCACAAGGCACATGAATTGTTATCACAACTTTTCATTTTTTTTTTTTTACTTCAATAATGATTTTAGTGGCATTTATGTAATTGTCTAGATCAAAAGCAAACAGACAGATTGGCAGTGCAAGAAAATATAAACTGAGTTTGAAAAGATCCAAGCCCTTTGGGACTCCACGGATAATCTACAACATGGCAGAGGAGAAGTTGAAAGTTGTGAGTGTTGAGTTGTGCTAAAAGAGCTAACAACAGCAGCAGGACGGTGGCACCATGTTTGATAAAAACATTATTGTGAGGTTGCTGGGGATATTTACCAAGGATAGTTCTTTTTCTATGGCTAAAAACTGCTCCTAAGGGGTTAATAATGTTGTTGAACTCAAAAAACTTCTAGATTTGATTAAGTGGAGGGAAGTGTCGAGTTTGATATAGATATGCAGTTGGCACGGTCTTCTGGGTCTTAGGAGGGTTTAATTAACAGAGGCGTGACTGTGTGGTTCGCCATTAAGTCATTCTGGACAGAGTCCAGATTTGGACAGTTTAGTAACCACTGAGGCCTGCTTGTGATCAAACAAAGATGCAGCCTTCTGTGCTATGAGAGGAAATAAGTAGTTTAAAAGGCATGAGGCCTAACGCTATAGGATGATAGACCCTTGTGCAACTCGGAGGCATCCCGGCGCTGGAGGCCGTTGGGAAGATTAAGCACGCTTTACAGATACTGGATTTACAATTACTGGATTTAGTAGGACTTTACCCATTTTACGGCTCGTCTGTTTTGGACTAGAATTATCTTTTGGATTGATCGATTGGGTCTTTCTAAAGTTCGTAACGGAGTTAGGTCATATGGACCATAGGATGGTCATCATTTGTGCTTTAAGGTTCATTATGTGGCTTTCTGCTCTAGTAATTATGTGCTATTCTGAGGCGTTCTCTCTTATGTAGACCGAGTTGTTATTATTTGTGACCAGAGGCATTTGATCATTTTCCTAAGGATGCATTATGCTGCTAGTGAAAGCCAGTTTTTTAGCAAGCTCGGTCATATCTAAATCTCTACGGGGATGTTTAGACATGGCTAACTCTTGATGGTTTCTGCTGTTCTGCCTTGAGCCTGATGCAGTTTGAAAAGGAATGGTAGCATGATCTGTCGTTTCTGTAGGGCTGTGAGACCAACTTCCGTAATCCTTCAATATGAAAATTTGATCTTCTGGGCCTTGGAAGGGAGTTTGGTCTATTACGGGTGGGTCATTGGTGAATGTTGTGCCAATCAAATATCTGGTAACATAACAAAGTGAACCCAAAGGATTCCAAACTAGGCAGAAGTGGATTGGAAGTGAAATCTGCTGCTCTGCCCAAATGTTAAACCATCCTCACATTAGCAGATTGAGGTGAAAGGTTGCCAGTTCTGTGAGTGTATCAGTTTGAGGATTAGAAAACGGTGCAAAGCGTTTTTGGGATGGGTGCAGTAAGTTACTAAAACAGGAATGCATGGAAGTTCCAGAAAGATTTGAAATGGTCTTTGATTAGCATGAAAATGTAATTAGTTTATGTGGAAACAGAAAAAGTTATCTGTCCTTTACCATATAACAGAAAGTGACCCTAGTTCGAAGAATCACTAAACTGAACCAAAAGAATTTACTCTCCATCAGGATAATCGCCATATTGTGCAATGGCTAACCTCTACATTGGCGATCCCTCATTTTGCAAAACAGGACTCAACCGTCTCATCTGGGTTTCACAGAAAGGTCATTAGGGAGAGTCCTGTTCATCCTGTGGCCATTGTGTTGAGCAGTAGGACATTACCTGTACGTTATTAGGCCAACATATTGCACAGCACAGAGTGATAGCTCTATCATTTGGCCACTGGGTCATTTGGTCACTGGGAAGTAGGAGAGGTCCATGTGTTCCATGACAGGAAATGGAGTCTCAGTGGAGTCTCTCTGTTAGAGGACTCTGTTGACAGTAGGAAATAACAACAATATCTGACTAGGTGGCAAACGCTCATGAAGTAGAGCAAGTGAACCTAAATGTTCATGGGTTTTTGCTCTTAAAGTATTGTATTGGAGGTAATCTGGCACAAAATAAAAAAAAATACCTACATCCTTGATTACAAAGGTCAAATGTATTTTCTTTAATGTTTAAGTTATTTTAAAAATGATATCCAGTTCTCATTTCCTACAAACTCAATACTTTATACTAATGAATTGTTAAAACAGAATTACAATAAAATAAGAACAGTTTTCAATGAAGTAAATTAATGCAGGTAAAGGTAAAAGGCCATTCCTTATTCAAACGAGATCACTCTTGTCAGCTGTGTTAGCCACACATTTAGTAGAGGTTGTATGATAACCACCACAGAAATACCAGTGATTATAATGGATTCCCATTAAACACCTGGCTGCCAGTTATCAAATGGTGAATAACACTTTTTTAAATAGCATTCATTAAAGAGAGACTATATTTTTGGATGGTTGTTACAAAGTTGGAACCTGGAGGGGAAGCAATGAAGCCATGTGCATGTTAATGAGGATAGATTGGGGTTCCGTACAGTTGGATCAGTGATGAACAAGATGATTCCTGAAGAGATGAATTCCAGCTCTTTTCTGAAGTGGACAGAGAGGTGGTGAATTGAATCTGCGACAGAATGCCTGCCTGTAACATAGATTAATGGTGGGACAACGTACTATTTTTGCTTGTACTTTGTGTAGACTTAGTAACTTTTTATTTGTTCGATTGCTGCAGGCGTCTGTTTTTTAGGTCTAGCTTGACAGCCCAGCTGTCTGTATATTGTTACCAATTCTTTTCAGAATGTATAAAATAAGATTTGGCTCCACCGAAAGGAGTGTTACCCATTCACGTCATGCTAATGGTTATTTGAGTATCGTTCCAGCTTCCAGGAAGAACTTATGTTAAAATGTTTGACAGACTATTTTATATTTTAAGAGTAAACTCAATCGTCACACTGCTTGTCACGTTCAGTTGCCTATTCCCTATGCGCAAGCCATCCTTTTGTCTACGTTTCTCCTGGCCTCTGCAAAGCCAATAGGACATGATTTAACGTGACAAATAGCATTTTTACATGTAACACATGCAAACAGCATATTATTGCCTGTGTTTATGTTGTCACATTAAAGCCAGATCTCTTAGATTTGCCACTGCCTTTTTTCTTTCTTTTAGTTTTGGCATTTTCATTTTTGCATTACATTTTTGCTTTGGTCACAAATGCGCCCATTGCTCGATCAAACCCAGTGTGCCCGAGATTAAAAGGCAAAGCTCCATTGCTGACTCGAGGTACGGCCCACTTTACACATATAGTCTGATTATGGTCCGTCGTTCATGAGAAGGTGTTGCATGTGCAGTTCAACAGACATTTATTTCTAGCAGATTTGTCACTCCTCCGAGTTATTAACCAGTACTTAAAGTTTTTTTTTAAATTTAATTATGAAGGACGTGTGATGTTACTAGTGCACAGGTGTATTACCTCCCATCCTATCCTTGGCGTGTAAATCTATTTGTTCTGATGTTAAAAAGAGTATAAACAAAATCTTCGCTGGCTGATGTTATTGCTGGTGGTAAATGTCTGAAATCTTATTTGTGCCCCCCTGGGTAATGGTTGCTTCCAATCTATAGCAACTTGTCTATGATACTTTTGCGACTTCTGGGAGTCGCTTAGCTACCTCGGGCCTGTCCTAGTTGAGCATCATGCACCGCTGCACCAGTGTTGCGATAGATAGCTGTCACTCAGACAGCCTGCTGACACTCCAGGAGCCTGCTGGAATGTTTACCTGTCAACTAAAGCATTGCCGGTTTCAGCAAACATAAAAAAGATGTGTTTTTGATTTACGTAAACCATTAAAGCTGTGTGCTATTTATTGCATGACATGTGTATACTTAATGAAAAACATATTTCAAGAGCACAATGTTTATTCCTTTGTACATGCCGTGTTAGTGAGAAGGATGCAATAAGATTTTTAGTATATATCTTTCGGTAAAAGTTGGCTTTGAAATATTAGAGGGAATTTTATTTTCATTTGCATTCAAATGTTTCATTTAATGACATTTTTATAGAAAGAGACATCTCCCATAATAAAAAAAAGCGCGCCCAGTTATTCAGTACGCCATTTGACTCACTAGCATGTGACAGCGGGATGTTCTGCCTCACTTCTTTGTTATTTGTTCTGTTATTTTATATTTGTATGGCGCTCAACTACTCGAAGGTTTCCCGGCGTCAGTGAACGCGTAAGACAAGAGAAACAAGTAGAGGGAAAAGATACTATTGTTTAATCAGCCATGTTTTTACGCCCTTGCGAAAACTGAGATAGTGATTTTCTAGACGTAGATTAGTCGGTAGGGAGTTCCAGAGGGAGGGAGCCAAATACGCAAAGGACCAGCCACCCATTCTAGCTCGTTTAATTCTGGGCACCTGAAATCTAAATTGATTAGATGAGCGTAGTAGGCGAGGAGGGAGGTGATGGTGCCCTAAAGAGCAAAGATATTTGGGGGCTAAGCCTGAGTTAATTCTGTGCATAAAACAGAGTGCTTTGAATTTGGCTCGGTTGTCAATTCTTAGCCAGTGTAAATCTCGGAGTGAGGCTGAGGTGGAGGCCGGTCTAGGAAGTTGGCAAAGCCGTCTAGCTGCAGAGTTCTGGACTACTTGCAGCTTGTGGAGCACTTCCTTGCAAGCACCCAGATAGAGCACATTGCCATAGTCCAGTCTGGTCACCACTAGGGCCTGGATGACAGTATTTTGCGTGGGGAGAGAGAGCATCCAAAGAATTTTCCTCAGCCATTTGAGAATAGCAAAACAGGTAGAAGCGACTTTAATAATTTGTTGCTTCATCGTCAAAAAGTCATCAATGACGAAGCCCAGGTTGCGTGCCGACTGTGAAGGGAGGGGAGGATCACCCATTTGTGATGGCCAATGATGGGGGCCCCAAAGGTGTTTATTTTTCCCAAAAAGGAGGAGTTCAGTTTTCCCACCATTTAGTTTTAGTTTATTAGCAAGCATCCAGTCAGCAATCTTGTTTAGTCCCAGCTGAAGTAAGGGGGACTCTGAGATCTCATTGGTGGAAAGCGAGAAGAGGAGCTGGGTGTCATCAGCACAAGAGTATATTGTCAGCCCCGCTTGCTCCGCAATTGTAGCTAGAGGGCTGACGTAAATATTAAAAAGTAGTGGGCTGAGTACGGAGCCCTTAGGGACTCCATATAAGGAAGCCTGGGTCTTAGATTGTGCGCTTGATGAAAATACCTGAAAGGTCCGGTCAGTCAGGAAACTGGATAGCCATTTGAGGGCCAAACCCGTTATGCCTCTGGATTGGAGGGTTTGTAGGCGTGAGGTGTGAGAGACAGTGTCAAAAGCGGCACTTAGATCTAATAGGATAAGTGCCACTGTATCTCCTTTGTCAACCTGTTGGCGATTTTTCTCGGTGACTCCCAAGAGTGTCGTTTCTGTAGAAAATCCTGCCCTGAAACCTGATTGAGATGGATGGAGGATGTTATAAGTTTCAACAAAATTTGTCAACTGAGTATTTATGTGTTTCTCTAGAACCTTTGCTAGCATCACCTATCCCAGGGCCTGTTGTTAAGCTGAACAAGCATTTGTAATGCAATAGGTCTCGAAATTGCGAATCTTTGAGCTGTTGGCATTGTAAATGACAATGCCTTATATTTATGTGCTTAAAGAACCTGCAATAATAAAATGCATTGTCATTTACAATACCAATAGGTCAAAGTTTCCAAAATGCAACCTAATGCTTTGCAAAAGCCTGTTGTTTACAAGCACCCCAAGCTGCACTATCATGTTAATAGAAGCCACCCCCCTTTCTTTAGACGAGCCATGTCTAAAAAAAGGTCCACGGCTGCTATTAAAGTGAAAGCGCAGCATGGGGCGCTTTTACCCAAAACAGCATTTGTTTGTCAAGTTGACAAACAAATGCTTTTGTTTGTAAAAGCACCTGTGAAAGCGCTCATGGCGCGCTGAATGCGCTGAATGGTACAGGAAAGTATGTAGTGCCTGCAGTAGCAGAAACTCAATAAAGAAAAGAGTGCTTACAGACTAAATAATACATACCGAGTAACAACCAAAGTAAACGGGCCAGTCCTCATGGGAGGTTACAAATGAAGACAAGGCAGTACCAAGGAGGGACTAATAAGCCTATTGTTGAATCAGAAGCCAGCAATTATGAAGGACAATGACACAAGCGATGACAAATATGGGCAGAGAGTGGGTGGGCCTTCAAGTACATACTGCAACACAGCATGCCTCGCAGAGCAGGGCATATGCAGCCCAGGCTCCACCTAAAAAGGATAATCATTTTTATGTCAGGTATGGTTGGTTCAGGCAGGCTTGCTTGAGGCTTAGAAGCTGTGCGAGTATTTAGGCTCCATGTATTCAGCAAAAGATATTGCTAATTATCTGCATTCCAGTCATCTGCTGTTTATTGATATTGTGCCTACATTTGCAAAATATTTTAGCAATTTTGAAAAACCTCAATTAAGCGAAATAACTGTAGCGTGGAGTGGGTAGAGGAAAGCCTTCACGGTGCTTCTCATCAGTATTAGTAAACGGTACACGTCTTTATCATTAATAAAAATCTGCTCAGCAAGCATTTCTGCTGACAGATATTGTACTGTGAAATGAGTGCATCACAAAGATGTACTTTAGGATCAACACAGAATCCCTGAATGCAAGTTGGTCTCAAAAGATGGTGGTTGAAAACAAATGCTAACTCCTTTCAAAACGAGAAATACATGCATTGATGTGTTGAAATAGATGTTAATGATCCGACAAGACTGTCTACTACGTCCCGTTTTGATGTATTTTCCGGGGTTCATCAAAGTTTAGTTCACTTATGCATTTTGTATTCGAATGGAATTTTAGTTTACTTAAAGAATGTGTATTTGCATTTATACAGCATTCAAATGTATTTGTGTATCTTTATTGTTCGATACAAAAACATTAAAATCCTAATCAGCTTGATGTCTCTGGTGCAATTTAAATGTGGTACCTGGTCGTGGTTTGTACATCTTTAGATGGGAGGAGGGGTGTGGCCTACAAATGATATAAGCTTCAGTACACCCCCTTGAGATGGGCATAGCAAACTCTAAAGCATTCTAATTGGGTTTCCTGCCAAGCTACCGCAAGTGATCATATGTATTTCCTAGTGATCCTTGACATGTATTGAATTCAAGTCCTCGGCCTGTAGCCCCCCTCCCAAAGATTCTCCATATCTGTCTCATTAGGCACTGCTGGGAACCACGTCCAGGGGTGTAGACAATGTTTCTGTCATCTCTGCCCATTCAGCTATCCCCTCTGCAGTTCACTCATCCCTTCTGGCAGCTATGGTGGGCATTTATCCTACTATAGCCCATTTCATTAAATTCCTTTCCCAGGATGCTTCAGTTGGACCTTGAGTATGCATCCAGGGTATAGCTATTTGGCACTTTGCAAGAGCCAATGCCCCGGGACTTCAAATTTGTACTTCAGCTTCCAATTTTTGTGTTTTGAGATGATTCTGAGTACACAGTTTCTGATTGAGGCACTGGTATGGAGGAAGTAATGGGATCAACCCTCACCACCACCTTTTCAATGTACTCTGCTATCACTCTACAGTACCAGGTCATATGTATGAAGGGGCTGCAGGCTCCCAGCGCCCTGGCCAGAAGGAGAGCCTATCAGGTATACCTTTTGGAGTTTCTTACCCCCACATGCATCAATGTAGGATTTAGCATTTCTTAAATAGCGAAAATTAAGGAATCGCTATTTAGGAAATGCAAAATGCTATGCATCATTTTTTTCGGTATTTCTTTGTGATTCGGTAAAAATCGCATTTTTTACCGAATCCCAAAGAAATACCGAATTCCTAAGTTAATTTTCGCAATTTCCATTGATTCCTATGGGCCAAAAGGCCCATAGGAGTCAATGCAAATTGCGAGTGGCACTTAGAAAATTTCATGGGTGCAGGGGGGGGTCCAAAGGACCCCCCCATGCACCCCTGAAATGTATTTTTCGCATCATGTTGCACACACACATGTCCTAAGGACATGTGTGTCCGTAACATGAATGTAGAAAAAATAACATTTTAAGCATTTTAAACACTTTTTCCAAATTTACCGAGTGGTTCAACCACTCGGTAAATTTGGAACCCTAAGTGCGAATTTTCACTTGTCAAAAGTGATGATGCATTGCTTTTAAGAAGTCGCACATCTGCGACTTCTTAAAAGCACCCGCAATTTTAGAACTCGCAACAATGTTGCAAATTCTAAAATTGCTTCATGCATCCCAAAAAGCACTTTGCATTCGCAAACGGCCGATTTTAAGGAATCGCACCGTTTGCGAATGAAAAAGTGCTTGATGCATGTGGGGGTTAGGGATTAGGTACGCAGTGTAGGCAATGGAAGTGTGGTAATTTAAATCATGCATCACATGATGCTTTCTGGACCTGGAAGCAAGCTGTGCGGGGTTCTTGTAGGTCTTTTCCCTCATTGTTGCTTTTAGGGGTACCTACACTTACCTGCCTTCAGGATAGGCTCTAGTATAGGCAGTGTAGTTGTGGAATTCAGTCTCTGCCTCTGCTAGAAAGCTTGGTATATTAAAGACATTTACTTGGTCTGATCCCAATGGGTCTTGTGCTTCTGCAATGGTTATAACTGGTGTCTCCCGGGTATCGATCTCTTAGCGTCTGGGATACTCTATCACATACATAGCGAACGTCCCAGCCATGATATTACTAGTCCATTATAGCCTATGATACTTGTAATACGGCTGACTGATTACCTGTCACATTTAACAGATTATCCCAACCACTAAACTCTAAATAAAACTCTGAGTGTATTACACCCACTATCTATCCCTCTGTATACTGACATACCTTCAATTACGTGTTTAATCGGTTACAGACACGACGTCTCTGCAAAGAGGTCTTCGGACCCTCCTAACTGCCATTTCACATGATACTCTCAGCTAAAGGTTAGTTGGATCGTGACAGCTCTACCCCTGATCAGGAGCTCGGCCAGCTTCCCATTCACAGAAATACGCCTTAGCAGCTGTTTTTCCCAGTTATGACATACTCCAGCCATTTTGTTGCATGCTGTAGCAGGGATGCTATATAGTAGAGTGCCCAGACAGAGTCCCAGCCCACCATCCTACTAATGAGGCCTAAATGCTTCCAGTGTAATTCTACTTCTTCTTCCTACCCAAATCAGGAAGCTCCAGAGCCCGTCTAGTTGATTTATTCAAGAGGTACATCAAGCTCTGTTGAAAGTATCAACGTCACTGGAGAAAGACCATTCTCGCTACTGATATTTTCTTAAGCTGGACCAAGTGTGTAAACTCCTGCATCATCCTTCCCATATTATACTCATATTGTTTTTGGCTTTGTGTGCCACCTGCATTCCTAGGAAACATGTCTGACTCTCATTGGAGCCCTGTGTCTGGCCAGACATGCATTGTTAGATTTACTATACTTTCCAAAAGGAAAAAACAGTGTCCCCGGTTGGTTCTCAATTCAGAGAACTAACCAAATCCATCTCAGCATCCTCATACATAGCACTTTAACTCATAAATGTCATGACTTCTTAGTTTTTAAGGGAAGTATGTGATTAACATATTAGTCAATCTTAACTCATTTCAGCTTTAATGTTTAAAAGCAATTTCATAGATTTTTTAATGTAATATATATGGCCCTATAATGGTGAGTATGTTCTGCACATGATATTGGTTGTGTGGGTGGAAGTATGCTGGGAGTGTGTTGATGTATGTTCTTCCTTGTGTTGATATACAATGGCGTATTTTGTGGTTTAGGAAGTTGATTGTGTGCACGTATGTAGCGGGGTGTGTTGTCTGTCTTGTGATGTTGGTTGTGTGGACATATAATAGTGATGGCTTATGATTTATTTATTTACTTAATAAAATGCCAAAAAATATTTTTCTAGGACTATACTGGAAAAAAATGGTTAAAAAGTGTCAATATGGGTGGGAAAAGGATATCAGCCACATTGGGAGGGGATGCATTTGTGTATGATGGTCGGTGTGTTCGAGAGCCTATTGCTGCATGATGGTGAGTGCACCTCTGCCTCTTTAGGTGCCTCTTTTTGTATCCACCACCGCTGTTCTTTTTGCCCCACACCTCCTGCAGCCCCTAGGAGTGCCCTCCTTTGTAACAACATTGTGCTGTTATGCCCCACCCCTGATTGCACCCTCTCCACCCTCACTCACCAAGGAGGCCCTCTGTGAACTCACAACTTACACTTCATGTGACCTTGCACCCAGGGCTTTAAGTGGGATGAAAAATCTGGTGGGTCTCTCAAAGGGGCGTGGCTTAAAAACGCAAGCTAAAAATCTGTGCTTAGCATAGTGTGCCCCTGACTGGTATTTTGCTGCCTTGTCATTGCATCCAGATATTTAATACATCAAGTAACATCGCATCTACAAGCCAGGACTGTTGGCTTTGTCAGTGGTAAGGGAGAAGGTGCGCAGTCTTTTTCAAATAGTTTGTTTCTTTTTTAAGTCTTTTCTCTCGCCATGAGTGCTGTTTTGTCGCACAACTTTTTTTAAAAAACATTGGTGTTTACGTGAAGCATTATTCCTGCTGAACAGTTCTCATTTAAAAACGTATGGCTTTCACATAAAGCGCTTTAGTGCCCTTGGGTCAATTTCCCGCTATATAAACTGCCAGAAAAAAAAGGAAAACAGCATAACGTGACCTTGGGGGGCCCTTGCTGGATCATATGTCCTTTTGTGCAACAGCACGTAGGCTTCATCGTTGCCTTGAATACATATGCATACACACACATGATGGCCAGAATCCTTCCTTCCTCGAGGACAATGAAATTAATGTAATTTGTAGTGAAAACGATAATAATGTACTCCGCGTTATATTAGAAAGTGCTTTGCTGTTCTGCACAGTATGTTGCACTGTTAAAAGAGACACCCTTCCCTGCAGCAAATAACATTATTTATTCTAGCAGCGTGATCAGAGAAGGCATTTCAGCGAAAACAGCAGTCACACAAGACAGAGGTTTCTGCCCCGCAGGGTGCAGGCAAAAATGGAGAGCCGGATAGGGACCCTGCTTTTTAGGACCTGGCCCACTTAAAGCCCTGCTTGCACCATGTTATTCCCCCTGTGGTCCGTGTGTGTCACCCTGCCTTTACCTGCAGCGCTTCTGTGCTCCCCTTTGTCTCCCCTGCACCCTTCTGTCTGTTCTTCCCCTCCCCTGAATCTGGTTTTTATGCCTCTGCCCCCTGCAGCCCCACTGTCCTCCCCGCTGGCCGTCTGAGTGCCCCTACGTCCCCAGCCACCTCAGTGTAATGGCTTTGCCTGCCATGCAGCACATATGTGGGCCCGCCCCCTTCCAGTCTCTCTGCATACCACCCTGGCCTCTCCGTTCCCCCTCCCTTAGCCTCCCTTAGCCTTAGCCCGTGCCCCTGCAGCAGCTCTCTGAGTCCTGCCCCCAGTCCCTGTGTACCAACTAGCTCCTGCTGCCCCCTCATCTCACCCCACAGTTATCCTGCTTTCCCACGCCTCCCTGGAGCCCCGCTCTGCGCCCCTGCTCCCACGCATGCCGTGATCTATGAGGGAGGGTTCGATTAATCCCCCAGTACCATTTGTTCAATCCCATCAGGAAAGGCTACTAAAAAGGGGTGTTTCTCAAGTGCCCCTGAAACTGGGCTCCGTTTGTAGGTCTCGCCTAGCGACGCACGCATGCGCTGTTCGCCTTGGTGAGACATGTAGTCGTCGGTTTTGCTAGCGAAGGGGGACAGGAGATGGCACGCGCCCGGACAGGCGATGTGCACGCGCATGGACTCCTCTTTGCCATGCCTTCACGCCCGGATAAGAGATGTGCACTCTTTTGCTGTGCGGGCACGGCGCTTTGGCGCGCTTTCACTTTCTTTAGGGCGTTTCCTAGGTTTCCTAAGCGTTGCCTTGTCCTGCCGGCTGGCGTTCCCTGGCGCTGACTGGCACTGAAGAGCCCCGCTTGCTTCTAGCCTGAGCAGCCTCCCATCCCTCATGCCTGCCTGATTGAAAAGTTCACAGACCGTTTCAACCCCGCTCTTACGGTCGTAGCGCCTAGAAAGAGTATCATTGGCGTACATAATCGAGACCTTTAAGGTGGGGTCAGTGCTCCTCCAGAAGCATCAAAAATAACTTTTCACGGATGCCTCTAAAACATTTTTTCTGCCATTTTTCCAAGCGCGACAGAAATGTTACCTTTTTATATTTAACAAAGCTACATCTGTGCTGTGTTTTGTTTTCGACATTGACAATTATTTGAATGTACCCAATTGCGATTTCTTAGCTTACCATTTTTAGATAGCGCAATTTTTTCCCCTTTCTTGCGATTTCGGTTTTTCATTATTTAATTGTTTCAGGAGTACGTTTTATGTTTTTGATTTGGTACATACGAAATAAATAGCGATTTTACAAAGACAATCGATTCGTGTATTTTGTAATACAAGTGAAGGCGTATTCTTTATGCACAATATAAATATTTTGCGTCCCCTTCCATTTAACTTTAACTTTTAGGAGGGGAACACATTTTGAAATCGATCGACCGGTAAAAATCTCTTCGAGTTACAGACCTGAAATGGCCTTTCTCTTGTATAGCGTTTGTATTTTAAAGTCGAAAATCGTCAAATAAATTAGTTAACTTGTTTACTTTCTAACCAAAAATCAGAAAACACTTACATAGTAATCACTTCTTAATGTGCACAAGAACGCCAATTATTGCCATTATTGGTTTTAGAAATAGTGTGTTGCTTTCAGCATGGCGCATCTTTGAAGTGAAGATATAACATGCTCTTTTTAGAGTTGCTTGGTTTTATAGTTGGGGGCGAAAACCTGGTGGCAATTTAAGTACAGTGAAATGAGCTTGCACTGATGTAGGAAGTTAATGATTTCTTTTTCATTTTTTTCTTCTTTGGGGAGACCCAAGGAGAAAGCAGCAACCGATTTCTGAAGCCTTCAAGTGAAGTGACCTCTCATGTGAACTCTCCATAAATGTAAACATTTTCTCGAGATGGGTCGAAGCCGGGCCAGCAAATCTGGAGAGTATTTGTGGTAGATTTTAAGACGTTTTCGGACCTCTGGGTAAATTGTCTGAAGGTTTTTCCCGCCGAGTTAGCGCTCTGTTTACCGTCTTCCTAGGTTCCCCTATAATGGAGGGCAGTGGAGTAGATGTCATTTTCTAATGCAATTAGTGAAGCACATAATTGTCTACGCTTTGAAGGCAATGGGATAAGTTTAGATTGTGTCCTTTGGGAATGTTTTTCTCGTCTTTCTTGGGTATTGATTCATTCACCCCATCGCATCCTGGTTAGTACTTGGTCACGGTTTAGTTATTATCTAGGTAGGGTGCAGACATTATTTAGATAATTTAAGAAGTCTGGAGTTTTTTTTATATATATGTAGCGCAAACGCGACCCGAAAGTATCAGAGCTCTTTATATAAGCACCAGTTGCGTTACAGAAGGACACATTCATTTTTGTCAGGCACGGGGAGATGGTGATTGGCCCAGAATCACTGGGTGTTGAGCGTCCCTGCTGAGACTCGAACTCGGTTCCCCAGCTCTGAGTTTGACACTCTAGCCCTTAGGCCACATCCTCTCCCCAGGATGGAATCCCAAAGTAACATATGCACTACAGTAAGATTTGTTTGTCTATGATGTTTAGGTACGCAATTTTAATTTCGACCTTTACCGTCTTTATAACTCGTGTTTAGCAATACGTTTAAAAAAAATCTAATTTTAGAGGAAGTAAAAGATGCGGCTGTAACCCAATTTACAAAGCAGTACATTATGTTCATTTGTGTTGTGGAATGAACATAGAGCTTCGCACACCTGGCAAGCCACAGATCATGTAAATCACTGATCAATCTTTTACTGCTTTTTAATGCCCATCTAGAGCTACTCTAAAATAGGGCCTATCTACAGCATTGACTGATGGCTCTGTGGGAAAATATGTGAGCCTTGAATTCCACTTTGGTTCTAAAATCAAACATGGTTTTGTGACCGAGATGTCTTTGGCAAACTATATGGCAGCAATAACCACATTAGGAACTATATTTTACAGAAATAAGATGCTTTTTATATATATCCTGTTGGATATATCGCCTCAACAAAATTATGGTTTTACATTGAACCTGAGTTGGCAGGTGCTCCTAAAAAACAAGCATTTACAATGCAATAGGTCTCGCATTTACACAAGTTTAAGCTATTTTCATTGTAAATGACAATGTCTTTTATTAATGTTTTAAAAACTAATACCAAAATAAAAGGCATAGCCATTTACAATGCCAATAGCTCAAACTTGTGTTACTGCGAGATCTATTGCATTGCACATGCGTGTTTCAAATCTCTCAGGATGTCCGCAAGCATCATTAGAGACGTTTAAAAGAGAGAGCAGAGGAAGGAGTTTTAATATCAGCGCCTGAGACCCGGCTGATGGGGAAGTCGAGGCTTTTTGCCCCACTAAGCTGGTGTGTGGGGGTGTTTAGTAACACCTACCGCCTACTTGCAGAATGGCAAGGTGTTAGATCTGGGGGTCTCTAGTTGGCAATGGTATTCACCTTTGTCCAAATAGGGACCCTTACTTTTTAGTCAGGATAAGGGGATTACACTCCTTAATAACCCCTGTTCACCCCCTTGGTAGCTTTACACAAGCAGACAGGCTTTTCTCAAAGACAACAACATCCTGGACCTATCCCAGTCCGGTTTCCGCAGCAACCACAGCTCTGAAAGTGCCCTCATCGCCGCCACAGATGACATCAGGACCCTGCTAGACAATGGAGAAACAGCAGCCCCAATTCTCCGGATCTGTCAGCCTTCGACACAGTCTGCCAATGCACCCTACGCACACGCCTACACAACGCCGGAATCCAAGGGAAGGCCCTGGACTGGACCACATCCTTCCTCTCTGGCAGAACCCAGAGCGTCCGCCACCCCCCTTCCACTACATTGCCACCGAGATCATCTGCGGCGTACCCCAGGGCTCGTCCCTCATCCCCACGCTGTTCAATATCTACATGGTAACCCTCGCCCACGACGCCCGTCAACACGAACTTAACATCATCTACACCGACGACACCCAGCTGATCATCTCCCTCTCCGAAGACCCTCACACACCCAAAACCAACATCCAAGAAGGAATGAAGGCTGTTGCCGACTGGATGAGGAACAGCCAACCGAAGCTCAACTCGGACAAGATGGAGGTCCTCATTCTTGGGTCCACCCCTTCGGCCTGGGACGACTCCTGGTGGCCGATCGCACTGGGAACCGCCCGACTCCCACAAACCACGCACGCAACCTGGGGGTCATCCTTGACTCCACCCTCACCATGACTTAGCAGGTCAACGCCATCTCCTCCTCCTGCTTCAACACCCTCCGAATGCTACTCAGGATCTTCAAATGGATCCCAACTGAAACAAGAAGAACAGTCACCGAAGCCCTCGTCACCAGCAGGCTAGACTAAAGTAACGCCCTCTACGCAGGAGCATCGGCCAAACTCCTAAGACGTCTGCAATGCATTTGAAATGCCTCAGCACATATCATCCTCGACATCCCTTGCCGCAGCCACATCACTCCCCACCTGAGAGACCTACATTGGCTTCCTGTCAACAAGAGGATAACCTTCAAGCTCCTCATCCACGCACACAAAGCCCTCCATGACACCAGCCCAGCGTACCTCAACAGATGACTCAGCTTCTACACCCCCACCCACAAGCCCGCTCTGCCGACCTCGCCCTCGCCGCTGTCCCCCACATCCGAAGAACGACAGCTGGAGGCAGATCCTTCTCCCACCTCGCCACCAAGACCTGGAACACCCTCCCCACAAACCTATGGCAGACCTACTGGCCTTCAGAAGACTACACAAGACCTGGCTCTTCGATCAGTAGCAGCGCCCCCCAGCACCTTGAGACCCTCACGGGTATGTAGTTCGCTTTACAAGTGTCCTGATTGATTGACTGATTGATCTCAGAGGCAGTGTGTTAAGCATTTGTGAATATACACAGTAAAACAGTGAAAACAATACAGATGGACACAACACAGGTTTTATACAAATAAGTATTCTTTATATAGACTTTACACAAACAACAAAAATCCACAAGACTATACTTAAAGTTGACTTAAAAATGATAAAAGTTGCTTAGTTCAAGTTGATGATAAATGCGACAAAGTTCTCAACAAAGTACCTGGATGCGTAACGCAAAATTAACAAAAGGCTTGCAGAAGGGGAGATGCCTCGGTTCTGTGATCCGAGAGAAATGATGCGGCATGCCTCAATGCTTGCGCAGAGTAGGGGATGCATTGTTTTCCTTATCGGGGCGGGGTTGATGTGTAGATTCTCGGCTTGTGGCCTGGTTGCAATGCGCAATATGGCGCCGCGATGCGATGATCTTGGTGCGATGCGAGAAGATGGCGCCCTTGATGCGACGATGCGATGGCAATGCGTAGACACCCTGGCAGCCTTGCGACAGCTCTGTTCTTTGGAGCCCTGACAGGCCCTGCGACACGCTCCTCTGGTGATGCGATGGCGATTTTTTCGATGGTTTCACGCTTCTCCGGTGATGCGACAGCAGGCAGCTTTGACAAAGACATGCTTCCTGGGAGATGCGGTGAAGGCACGCTTCTCCGGCGATGCGACGATTTCAGCTGCGGCGGCTTCATGCTTCTTCTCGATGCGTCGCACTTCCAGCTCCCAGCGACACGCAGGTTTTGGCAAACAGAATTCCCTGAGACTTCAGCAGGAGGCAAGCACAAGTTCAAGCCGTTGGAAAATATTCTGTAGATGATGAAAGTCATTAAAAATGTCCTTCTCCTTTCCCTTGGCAATAAATAAACCAATGCAGGCCAATATAGCAAACAGCACACTGGCAGAGGGGCAGTATAACCCCTGCAGCTTCCTTGGATCTTCTCCTTGGCAAAAGGTTCCTTGTCTCCAGAAGTGATCTCAAGTTCTTGGGACTAGGTCCCAATATTTATACCCCAAAATCCTTTGTTCTCTGAAGGCAGAGAGGCCTCTGCCTAGTCCAAACTAGTTCCTGATCACTTTGTTTACATGACTCCTTCCTTCCTTTCACAGTGCAGGGCAGAGACATCAGCTGCCCCACAGGAGGTGGAGCCAGCACAGATGAGGGAAAGCACAGCTCTGGAGCACTTTGTTGACATGTTTCCTTCTCTCCTTTCACAGTGCAGGGCAGAGACATCAGACACACCCAAGGAGGTGAAGCCAGCATTGTAGAGGGAAGGCCCAGCCCTATTCAGGTCCCAGGTGCAACTCCTCCCTCTCATCTAGATGCAGATCTCTCTATTCACCACTGGGCTGCCCCAGCCTGTCTACTGGAATCCCCCAGCCCTGTTACTCATAACTCCAGACAAGAAATACACAACCTAGCAGAGGCAGGCCTGGACAGTTAGGCAAGAAAATACCTACTTTCTAAAAGTGGTATTTTCAAACACAGAATATTAAAAACAACTTTACTAAAATATGTTTTTTATCATTCCGTGTTCAGGCATACTAAATTTGAATTTCTACCATGTTCCCTGAATCAGTTAGGATTATAAGAATGTAATAATCTAACTGCCCATTCTGTCCTATGAAGAACAGGTAGCCTTGCACTAGTGAAAATCGAAAATAGCTGTAATTCACTATTAGGACATGCTACACACACCAGGGCATCTCCTACCTTATACTTCCAATGCACCCTGACCTTGGGGTATCTGATATGAAGCAAAGGGAAGGTTTAGGGACTGGCAAGTGGGTGCACTTGCCAAGTCGACATGGCAGTCACAGACTGCACTGCACACAGGCCTGGAAATGGCAGGCCTGAGACACACTTTGCAAGCTGCTTCTGTGGGAGGCACAACCAGTGCTGCAAGCCCACCAGCAGCATTTGATTTACAAGCTGTGGGCACACATGGTGCACTGTACTAGGGTCTGACAAGTAAATCATATAACCCAATCATGGAATCACTAATCAGTACATCAATTTATCATATGGAGCACTTGCACTGTGGCACTGAATAGCAGTGGCACAGTGCCCAAAGCATATAACCAGCAAAAATATATCAAAACAGAGTAGGCAATCAGTAAAAAATGGAAGGGAGACTCACGCCAATGATGCCAGGTCTTACAAAAGGGTACTATGTGCCAGGCTCCCTCATTATCCTCCTGGGCGCTTTTCCCCGTTGGGGCTAGGGAGGAGAGTGTGAGCTTGTACCTGCCTTGACAAGTAGTCCCATTCAGAAGAGGGCTCCGCGGCCAGTGACCTTTGACACGTCCCACTGTGGTCAACACAGAGCTGCAGGCCAGGGAGAGGCAGGTCAGCTGCCCCCGTTTCTGACCCTCTTCCACATTTATTAGGTGTTATCTGGCAAGGTAGAAATGAGGTGTGTGTGGAGCTGCAGATGCCAGGGATTGTCTAACGTTTGTATGATTTATCACTAAACCGATGGAACAGCGCCTTCATCTAAAGTGTATTTGTTCTATCACTTCTTTGTGTTCGTATGCATTTGTATTTGAATATATGGTTCTGGTGATATGATTACGTTTGCTGTTATGCGCCTTACGTATTATCCTATACCCTTACTCCTTATACCCCACTGTTTTATTGTAGTGTGGGTATTGTATTTGGTTATTCATGGTTTCGGCATTTCAATGTGGGATTCCGTCCATGATATTTAATGACCTCAGCTGTAGTCCCTTGGTATGAGCATTAATAGCCAAGTCGGTAAGGCCCATACATTATTCTAAGTGTAAATTCCCATAGGCTTTAAGTCTTAATATATTAACAAACATTAGTGACCCCAAGTATTAATGACTTTACACAGCTCTTCTTTTGAATACTAATGTTAGAGGGAAATGTGGTGCCCCCATTGTACCCCATAGCCGGGTGGTATTTGGAAGCACAAGTCTTGCCCAAAGGAAGGGTTTTTTCATAGCTTCACTACCTTGCCCAGGGGAGAGGGGTTCTTTACCACCTTCCTTCCTCAACTGCAGGGAGAGGACTTCAGCTGCCTTCCTGTCTCTCCCAGCATCAGAGATCACTAACCTGCATGCCCACTGCCCTCCCCCCAAGGGAACAGAGAATATGTAAGCCTCCTTTCCTGTGGTCACGAGGATTATGTACCACTAACATGTGGTAATAAAAGAAGGAAGTGTCTGACGGGTCAAAGCTGCCCTGTTAAAATTTCAAACAGATTACCAGCTCTCCTCGGTCAGCGCCATCCTCTTTTTATTGGGGTGAAGGAGGTCTTTGGCAGATAATAGGTGGAAGGCTACCAATGAACCCCTGGTCTTGGGTGAAGGGCTATCAAATCTCCCTCCCTACCCTTGCCAAACCGGGTAGGGAAAGGTACTTTGGGAAAGGTAGAAGGCTGCCTCATCCCGAAGGTTCCCACCCAGCGCCCATTCCGTGCAGGTTAACTTTTTTTAGCAGTATTATTCCATCAAACTTCAAACTCTGATTGCCCTCTTGCAAGGCCACCCACTTATAAATAATACAACATTGCACCCTACTGTGCTGCTTGTGTGTGTTTTTTATTCCTCCCAATATTCTCAAACATTCGGAGTTTGATCTGTGAACATCTTAATGATAGCAATAAAATGTATTGAAAGCAAAATGGTTTCCTTCGGAAGATAGTTCAGAGGGTTTGCAGCCAATTAGATCCCCGGAATTTTGAATAGATTATAAACATTGGAAAAACATCAGCTTACCACAACTTTTTTTGTTTCTTTTAATTTTTTTCTAAGTTCAAAAGCATGTCATAGCAACATACTTAACATACGTTGCATACTTAATTAACACATGCATTGCTACTGGTCCCTTACATTTTCGGAGTTTGCGGAGTTCCGCGTAACAAGAATTGCAAAAAAAACTCCGCCGCACTACGTGGAGCTTCGCAAGCAGCGGAGTGGGTTAGAAAAGATGCTGTTTGCTAGAACTTTCAGTGTGGTTGTTTGTCAGGGCTGTGAAATTATCGCAAACGGCACCATGCACAGTGCAAGCGGGCGCAAGCAGGCACTGCTTCCTTTGTGCTGCATGAGTAGATTTTCTACCCGAGCAGCAGCTTTCTCAATGAGAACAGACTGTTTCTCAACGCGATCTGTCGTGAGCACACACAGCCACTCGCATTGAGAAATCTGACCATCCGTGTTGAGAAATCTCGCCTGGCTGTTGATTTCCCTCGCTCGTGCTCGCCAACTTGACGTTGATGAGCGCGAATGAGGAAAAATCTTGCTGGGTGGTAGATTTTGCGCTCTCGCAACTTGATGTTGATGAGCGAGATCTCCAGAGTTCTGCGAGCTCTGCGTAACGCAGAGTAACACAGAGTGCGGAAAACTTTGCAGACTCCACGAGCGGTCAAAGAAGGACTGAGCAAAGTTACTACTGATGCAAAACATGTTCTCCCTACAGAGTGTAGTGTCAACCTTAACTGCAAAGGTGGAAAAGGTGCTTCTTGGTAATATCGAGAAGAGTGCGACAGAGAGGAATTAAGGCACAGAAAGAAGCATAGAGAAACGAGGGCTGATGTGCTGCCTTGTGGAATGCTTAACATATTGCGTGCCATATATACAAACATGAATAAATATGGATATGTGTATTTTTTGTAATGTTAACGCTAAAGAATCATCTCTTTAAAAAGTTACACTCAAACACTCATCCATCCTCCACCTTCTCTTTGTCTCGCTTACTCCTGATTCGGATCTGTTTTTAACCTCAATGTTCCTAAGCCTAACCCTACTCCTCCCACCCACCATGCAGCCCCAGGCCTCCTCCCCACCCCCTCCGCGTTCCTGACCTTTGTGCCACTAGTTATGTTCAGTTACTCGAAAACAAATGATTTATTTTCTTTATTGATTTTTTTCTCCTAGGAAAAGCAAAGTGGGGACTGGATTGTGACCGCCCCTTTTGCTCTGGTAGGGCTCGTCTGCCCTGGTTCCTCAAAGACAGGACTCGGCTGCTCTGTGACGTCAAACCGGTAAGGACCTTGCTTAATCCCATAGCCTGGCAGTGTTTCTGTGAGAAGTCACCCCAAGAGAGACTAAACTATATGAACAATACTCAAGACACGTATCAAATTTGTCAAAGAGCACACCTTTTTTCTTAAATAATTGCTGATTGATAATTAGATGATCGATAAACCAGTTAGCTTTCAATTTTTTATATTAACATTAAAACTATCTATTTTTTTCCAAAAGGCAGAAAACAAATTGTAGCTCATGTAGAGTTGTCTGCTTCCTGTTTATACCTTTCAAAACACATTGTGAAGTGACTGCATAAATGGTCAGAATAACACATATAATTGACCCCCCAGGATATAGCGGCATGGATTAGCAAATTTTGCGGCACAAATATGGAAATTTAGCGGCGTTTTTGCAGCACTTTATTTTACTCATAATCATTCATTCTCAGCCCTAAATCAATGGTGAGGTGGCTGCAAAAGCTGGGTAGGATACAGCAACTTGGCCACTGCAGTGCTCCGTAGCCACTCGGGCAGAAAAGTAAGACAGTGTACCGCTTAAAAGTTAAATTGAGAAAGGTGCAATTAAAGAACAAATGATGGATTAGGAAATCAAAAGAAGATGCATCCTGTGAGTGTAGCAGGGAAATGCATAAGTCTGTTGGACTTTTCTTTCTTTTACCTAGTGTTTGCATTGTGCCTTTTGGCCACTTCGTTGTGCCATGCAACACAATTGAGTATGTTCTAATGTGTGTCAACTGATAACTAAATACTATGCATGATGATTAGTAATGATTGACGAGGGTGATATATGGATGTTCTACATGTGTACTGGGTGGGTCAAAGATACTCCTAGGGATAAGTGGATGGACTTTAGGTCGGTACAATGGCTTAGTTAATGTAGTTCACGCAAAGCTGCCTTTCTTGATGTCTATGCAGTGTGTTCCATGAGTACTGCAGACCATGTACAACATGAATGGTGTCCTACTGAAGGAGAACAAGATAAGTGGCTTCTCTTTGAATGTGACAACCTACATGTTGCTTAACCGTGGCCACACTTTTGCGAGCTGGAGAATGGAAGAATATACATCTGCTTCCTTGTCAGCCAGTACAACTCTGTAATGGTACCCACACTGGTCTTCCTTTCACCCCACAATTTGTGTTGTGCTGGGTGTGGCCTAGCAATAAAAAGGGCCAGACTGGCTACTAGCCACTCCTCAGCCTTCTAGAAAGCCTGGAAAAAGCTGTAAAGCACAGGAGGATGAACTTGGTTATAACTGTACGTGTAACTAGAAGCTCAGGCTTTCTTTGTTACTGGCGTCCCACCAGTGACTCCACAAAAAGTTACACTGTCTTCATGCTGCCAGATGGTGTACTTCACCTTGACATCTGAAGACTGTGCACCGGCACACCTACTCAATGCAGTTTGTCCTAATGGCAGGAACCTGCCCTGGAAGAAAGAGTGTAATGGCCGGCATCACAAAAGGAGAGACCAAAAGGGCAACAGCATTCCATAGCTTACTGAAGCCTGTATGGAAGTCTTCTTGAGAGGGGCACATAAACATCATGGTGACTGCAGAGATTTATTGAAGGACTCACTGTAACATCCCTGTCCTTGTGAATGCCTGTGTTTTCCACTCTCCAGGCCCAGAAAGACTGAGGGTTTTTTCCACAGTAGGCATCATGGGAGTTTTGTACTGGCTGCAGCTAGTCACACTGATTCTAGACCCATGGGAAATATCTCACTAAGTGTTATGGTTCTAGTGAACAGGGCAGTGAAACTGAAATCCTATCAGGTCTTCCTGCTGTACCTGGAGAGGCTCCATCTTAATCCTAGATAAAAGTGGTGGGGAGTGGGGTGTCACATTGCTTCCCTTCAAATAAGGCTTCTGAGCAAGACATTCTATCATCAGCTTTGCTCCTAGATTGAAAGAGCATAAATGATTGGTGCTAGTATCAGAAATATTTTAGGAAACTCTCCAATGTGGTCTCTCTCTCTCTGGCATTTTGAAAGAGAGTTGATCCTCTGTATCTTCCAAGTTCATTGATCCTTTTTATTGACACCAGTGGTCTTGACGTGAGCGACAATGTTCTCATTTCTGCAACTCCATGTCTTGTGTTTCCAGGTGAGGCAGTCAGCACTAGGGACACCCCAGTCACTAAAGTGTATCCTAGGAGGCAGAAGCACTAGTGCTGGTTACCCCAGGCTGTACACACCATTATTGAACTTTTTTATTTCAGATCACTAGGCAAGCTAACATGGTAAATTCACTATATCTTTCTTATCCCATGTATCTTCTCTATGATTTTTCCATGAATTCCTACAGAAGATAACAGGAGGGGATACATTGCAATAATAGGGCTGGTGTTCTGCCCTTTGAAGGTGTGCACTTTCCTCTCCTCCCTAACCTTCCCCAGTGCTCTTAATTTTAAATCAACTGGTGATGCAAAGTAAAATAAACAGACTCTCAAGGGGTTTAGCAGCACTGGGCCCGACTCACAAAAGGAACGTAAATCCAACCTAGGTCAATTACTATACCTCAAAGGGAGCGGATTTAAGATTTTTTGTTATTCACATAACTCAACAGTAGTGCACCTGGGTAGCAATCCCAAGCCCAGCAATTCACGCATAAGGCTGAGTGAGTCATATGACATTTTCTTTCCGAGCAAAACTCAGAGTGCCTACTAAGTATAACAAACGTAGTTGAAAATTTTCGCTTTCTCCTCAAAGCATATGTTTTTCGTCATCAGATTCATTCAATGATCCGTATTTGATGTTGGAACATCCTTTAGACTGAAGCAGCAAATAGGGACCATCGTTCCGACCTGGATTACTGCAACATGGGCATGAGTGCTGCTGAGGAACCAGTTATTCGACAGCAAGACTCCATACTAAATTAGTTCATTCCAGCGTTTAGATGTAGAACGGCTCCCACCCCCCTGCATGATTTGCTTCAGTTGGAATTAAAACTGTCTCTCTCACTTTACCAATCTAAGTCTGACCGCAGGAAGGCACACATCACCATCCGATTTCACAGGCACTTTTGTAAAAATCGCTGCATTTTTACAAAAGTGCCGATTTCGCTGGCACTTTTCGGCATTTTTACAAAAGTGCCGATTTCACGGCAAACCGCAAAATAGCGAAATCCTGGAGGGTCTGATTAGAGCAACAAAGTGTTCGAGACCTGGACTAGAACAGCATGTTAATCAAATACTTTTATTCGGATTACAATTACATACAATAAAAACTATACTGCATGTAAAAACTATTTTAAAAACAGTTCTAGCAAGTAATAATGTGGTGGTATCACAAGCCGTTCATTAAAAGGGCAACAATGTCTTGCTTAAGCAATTATAAAAGCTCTGAATGATTTATATTTGACAACTAATTATGGCAAATCCCAAATGATGGCCGTGGGCCCTGGTAAAAATTTATTTGAAAAAGACTCACTTGTAACGGGCAGCCTTTATTGGGTGTAAAGGAGTTTAGCTACCTGGGACTTACATTTTAACTGGCCTGGTACATGGCACTCACATGTGACTTCTTGCCGCTTAACGCTCGGAAGGTCAGTGGGTGCAGTTCTTAATCTCTCCAGTCCATCACCCAAAGGAAGCATTTCTCCATTGCTAAAAGTTTACTCTGCCCAGTTTATCCCTGGAGCAGTATATGGGGCAGGGATCTGGGGCTACCATAATGCTTGTCTATTTCAGACAAAGGAAAATCCCATTTGTCGCAGGATGCTACAGCTCCCCGACAGCTTCCACAAATATTATCCATGCAGAGCTCGACGAACAATATATCAGGGATACAATGCACCTGGCTCCTTTGTTGCTTTGGGCTGGCGTTTGGATAAACCCCAAAGCCAAACTAAGCAGAGATGTCATTTTGGATTGTCTTACCTTAGACAAAGGACGCTCCATCCTTTGGCTGAGATATGTGTCAGTTACTTTAGAGGCCTTGGCTCTGTCTTCTTTCTTTCTATCGCCTACAGCCCTAAAGAAAGAAGACAAATTATTGGTTATCTCCAGTTCTGCGAGTATAGAAGATTTGCCTCAGAGAGCATGAAAAATAGCTGGGCCTCAAATGAACTCATTGGGAGCGATCTCTGCGTTTTCGGTTCAGGGCTGCCACTGTATGGCGTCTTCTGTGCTTTACTGGTCCTTGTTTTAATCTGGGGAGTTCTGCCCATGTGACAACCTCTCTGAACAATCTTTGTTACACTATATTTTTTTGTGTTTACTATAAACAGGCAGAAACACACACTTTCTTAAGCACTTGTCAAAAAAACGTGGTTGCCACAGTTGGAATGAAGCCCTACATCACTTGCAATTGTTAAACACTTTGACCACCTATCTTAGAATATGCTCCTTTTTTAAATCTGCAATCACCATTAGAGCTAGGAGGACGATGGAGGGCTAGTACCCCTGCTCTTTTTATCCATTTACAGTTTCTATTAGTGGATTTAACTTTGCATTTAGTCATTTCAATTACTTATTAGAGAATATTATGTATTTATTTTGTTAGCTGATATATTTTTTGATTGGCTATTCTGTTGAATTATAGATTCTTGATTTTGTTGATGCTGGAATAGTGGTCTCTTCTTTTTACATAATGTTGTTTTCAGTTGCTGTGCAATGCTGTGTTCATCTTGTGTCTTTTATGGCCTGACAGGCCAAATAAAGTATCATTGAAGACTGAAGAATAAAAGTGCAACAAAATGTTTTCATCAATTGTATCAACTCCAGATGAAATTCCTTTAGATACGAGAATCTTGGGCTTATGTGATTTGTAGTTTCCAGTTCTGCATATGTGGAGGGAAAAGGCACTTCCCCTAGAGATAACCTTCTATGACCCTGTGGCTATCAATAAATGCAATTGTTCATGACAAATTAACAACAATAGCATTCGTCAGGGGCAAGGCATTCATACAGTTTTGTAATATATATGTTTCTAGACATTAAGCACCCATTTTCTGACTAGGGTGTAACTAACAGATGGATGAAGTCTCAAAAAGCACCCACCCAGATAAATTCAACCCATCCGAGCAATGTAATTTGCTGAAAGCTTTCGTAACCAAGCCGGGAAGCACCACGTTTTTGCTCGGGTGCTATACTAGCCTAACATAACTTCTCAGGAGGCCTAAGATGCTTTCGTCCTCAACAGTAGTCGTCTCAGAAGGCAATGGTGTGGTGACATGTGTGACCCAACTATTAGTTAATTCAAACGCCAGCTGTAGTTCTAAATATCTTGTGAGGATAGAGTTCAGTATACGAAGTGCTTGCGTCAAAAATTAACACTCAACACTGGCAAATCACCTGTTTTTCTGAAGCCACCATGCTGAGATTCAGAGAATATTTAAGGTTGTAGGCTGTTATCAGTGGGTAGAGGGAGAAGTTCCCGCAGTTTTAATGGAGTTAAACTAGACCACACATTGTTAGTCCTACACGAGACCCAAATTGTAGTACTCAATGACAGGTTGAAGGGCAACAGATTTCAGCAAAAAATGTAAGACTGGTCACCTGCCTCCAAAAACACTGGTCCTTGTCTTCGATTGTCTTTGAGGTTTGTAGCTAGAGAATGCTCATCTATCTTCACAAAGAACGGGCAGTGTGCCTATGCATGTCAGAAAAACAGAAATCGTGCAAAAACAAACAAGGCCTGATTAACAAAGCCATTCTTGGTCATGAACTGACAGGGGCGGAAATGGCCTCCTTTACACCTCTGCCATGTAGATTCCTGGCAGGGGTAAGGGTGTGAGGAAAGCTGCAGTAGTAAATCCCACACAAGTGGGTGGAGTCTGTGGATCAAAGAGTGGTTTCCTTTGAAAGTCTGTGAACAGAGCAGGAAGGAGAACGGCCATATGCAGTATTTTGAAGATCTGTAGGAAAAGGGGCTTCTCCGTGGGCAAAAACTAACTTTCCATCAAGGAAATGATAAGAAAAAAATGTGCATTCGATTTTTTTTTTAATTTTCCCAGTATATGATTGTGCACTATGTCCAATTACATATTGGTGAAATAGGAGCATGGGGAATATGTGACAAGACATTCACATAAGTACACATGGAAACCTATATATGGTACGCCCAAAAATAGTAAAGCTGCTCCTGTTGAAAAACAAAATGGAGATTGGTCGCCTTGAACACAAATTACCACCACTGAGGAGTCTAAGGCCCCATTTCGCATGGTCATTTTCGGCTGCATAAAGAAGTTTACAGCCAAAATGGCTCCAAAAAGCATGTCAAGAACCCACAGAAGGATTTCTGACAGGTGTAAATGAGTTTAGTTTTCTACTGAAGATGTATTTACCAGGAGTGAAATCAGCAGTAGTAAACCCTCCAAATAGGTTGGGGAAAAGGTGGATAAAGGCATTGTTTGCCTTGAAAGTTTGTGAACTCCCACAAACTTGTGGGTTTTGTTTGCATTAAAAACTACTGTGCAGCCCTTTCTCACCCTGGAAGTTGTCGTTTTTCTCCAGTCGAGGACAGGGATAACTCCCCTTCTTAGTAAGAATAAATCATCTCCAGAATGGGGTGGGGGTTCTGGGAAGGGGTTTCTTAACAAAGAATTTAAAAAGAGAAATGTGCAGTTTCACTTTTGGCTGCATTTCCTTAGTGCTTTATTCCTTATTGTGTGCAATGATGTCTTGGGGAAATGGGAGTGCAGTGACCAAGTCACATGACATTCCCAATAGTCGCTGTGTGCACGTGTGTGCATGTATGCGTGCACAGAAGCACACACGCACTTATATGCTGGGCAGATCGGCTGAAATCTGCCTGCATTGTTTGACAGGGAACATTCTTGATACATGGACTCATTGTTTACTATGCCTCTTTTACGGAACACTCAGTTCCCTTACTTGGATTCACCAGTGGTGTAAGCAGATCCCCCCCCCCTCCTCTCCACGCAGAACGTGCTGAGGGTCCCTGAGTCTCCCATATCTCACAGATATTCTTTGACCTTGGGCTGAATGGGGCTTCTTGAAGGGTTAGGGGGCCTCGAAGGGTTGTGCACTCCTGCACCGCAGGGGCCTGCTTTACGCCCTTGGGATATACCCAGGCGCGCAAAACCCATTGGGCTCACCGGGATTCAGCCCCCCCCCCGTCTTCTTCAGCCCGGGCTAATTTGACACGCACTGAAATGACGTGGAGCTGTGAATGTCATTTTTATGATGCTTTCTGAGAGGCCCAGCAGCCCGAGCCAGCCAGCCCCTGAACAGTTTTAGTGAACCCCCTGCCCCCACCTCTTGATGTTCAGCATGGGTTGGAAGTGGGAAGATGCACGCAGCAGGGGGAAAGGGACGGCCAGTGCATGTGACGCTTTTCCTTTGTAAAGGAATTTCTGCTGGCGGCATAGCCCAGGGTGTGCTTTCTGTGCACTTGTATGGATGTGTATTCCATGCAAGTGCACAGACAGCAAACCCTGGGCTATGACGCCAGCAGGAATTAATTTACAAAGGAAAAGCTTCACCTGCACTGGACATCCCTTTCCCCCTGCTGTCTGTGCACTTGTAGGGAATTCACATCCAGGGCACTGCTCACCAGATAAATGGTGAACAGGGCCATTTCTCTTTTTGCATCCAAGGGCACCAACGACGCAGAAGCAGAGGAGGCCCTGGCAAGGAGAAACCAGGAAACATTTGACCCACACCTGTCCACACTGTGAGATTTTCGGGAGGGGCTAGATGGCAGGACGCAGTGCTGCTGATCAGCCCAACTCAACTGAATAGTATCAGAAGAGCAGGCAGCCGTTTTTTATGTAAGTTTCAGTAACTTTAATGCATTCTTCAGCACAGCATTACCTACTGCCTGCATATCTAGGTTACTCTAAGTGAATGTTGTTTTTGACTTACATGGAAACGTCAAAGAGGAGAGTTTCCTCCGAATATGTAAATGTAGTGTAAGTTCGTAGTGTTCATTTTTTGGGGTGCTAGTGAGTAACTTTAGGGTTCAGGGTGGGTGTGGGTTTTAGGGTGCCAGGGAGTAATTTTAGGGTTTAGGGTGGGATACGGATTGGGGTGCCAGGTGGTAATTTTCGGGTTCTGAGTGGGTATGGGTTTTAGGGTGCCAGGGGGAATTTAGGGTTCAGGGTAGTAATGGGTTTTGGTGTGCCAGGGGGTAATTTTAGGGTTCAGGACGGGTATGGGTTGTGGGGGCCAGGAGGGTAATTTAGGGGTTCAGGGTGGGTGTGGGTTTTTCTGGTGTCAGGGGGGCAATTTTAGGGTTCAGGGTGGGTATGGGTTTTGGGGTGCCAGAGGTAATTTTAGGGTTCTGGGTGGGAATGGGTTTTGGGGGGTAAGGGTGTAATTTTAGGGATCAGCGTGGGTATGGGGTTTGGAGTTCTAGGGGGATGATTTCAGGGTGGTAATGGGTCTTGGGGTGCCAGGGGGTAATTTTAGGGTTGCATGTTTTCTCCGCTTGACCTGAGCATTAATCGATCCGGATTATCTGCCATTTTAGCCCCGCCCCATTGATTAACATTAGCCACGCCCCTTCATTTGCCATGTTTGCCCTCCCCCCCCCCCCCCCCCCCTCCCCCCCCCCGAAATTAAGACCTAGTTGCGCCCCTGGATATACCCACTCTTAAGTTTAGCTCAGGGCCTGATTGACGAACACCATTCACAATATGGCCTGCAACAGTGTTCATCTTAAGCAGTGTATGTGTCATACACAAACTGCACAGAGCGGGCAAATACTGATAAATAGCGCTCGTTTCCCGCCCGTGGTGGGACTTCTCCATTCATAAAGAGAGCGTGAGACCTGTCCATGGTGCTGAAACAGATCTCTTCATAGTGCAGTTGACGGGATACTTCCGCTCATAAAGGCAGCATCTTACCCGTTCTTTTGTTCTGCGTGTGGCACATTATGTGCCCGTTTGCAAGCATGACGTGTGGACCCATAGGCAGGGTGCGCCTCCTCATATAAAATCCTTCGGGGTCTTGGCGCTCAATATGAACCATCTACTAAGTCTCACGAAGGTTTGTTTGAAAGGCCCCATTTGTTTGGGTTCTATTCAGGTTTCCGAGGCAACTGGGTCACGACAACCTGATGCTTGTCCCTTGAGGGTCCTCTGAGTTCCTACTCACGCTTTAGCTTCAGCCGTAGGTGGGGAATAGAGGAAAATCGCCAACATCATTGAGTCGGGGGCAGAGGACGGAACCGAAAGACTCGGACCTTTCTGTCAGTGTTGTGAGTCCTTAGTCCACGCTTGTGGGCCCTGCTTTCTCGTGCAGCAATTTACGGTTATGCTGGCCCTCAATAGGAGCTCATAATTCACAGTAACCGTACAGCGATATACTTCACCCAACACGTTACCGAAGCATAAACAAGCAAAAGCAACTTGTTTGCCTTTTAGGATGCGTTGCTCCATCTGCGCAACCCGCAAGATCGAGGGGCCATCCTTGACGCTTTTAGGGACAGCTGGCACCCGTGAACTCTTTTGGTTTCGAACATTTTACGATATATTCTCAAATAAAGAAGTTTATCCTGTTTTTGTGTGTGGGTGCTCATACGTTCTCATAATTCCGAGCTAGATCGTCACAATAACCCAGCCAATGTCTGACGTTTAATTCTATGTTAATTAGGAAATTGCAAGTCCATCCACTTAATGCCACTCAGCAGCCTTTACATTTGCCTAGTCTCGCCCGACCATGGGGCTGGTAGTGAGTTTTTTTCGAAGCTGTTGCGTTTAAAGCACATTCGTGTTAAATGGCTCTCTCTGCCTCTAGGTTCTGTATCAAAGTTTATTAATTTTTGCTGGAGGGTCCGGTAACTGCAAAGTGCTGCTAGCCATCTCACTCTTATGTTTGGCGCTGAGTGTACCTTTGTATTTGTATTTTTTTTACTTCGAATGTACTGTTCTAGATGGCCATACACAATGTTAGATTGGTTGTATTCAAAATACCAAAGAGCGGCCTTCACGGCACTCAATCACAGGTCGTCTACGAATGTGCTACGATGATTGCGCATGGGACACGACTCACGCGCGCATCTGCATTGGAATAGATTTTTTTTCCAGGAGAAAACCCAGTGCAAGATTACTAGCTCGGCATTCTCAGGGATCGTAACTCATTAGGGTGCACGCGAAAAGCTCAGCCTTTTAGAGCTGTGATCTTTTGGCTGTGCCAATGTTTGTTATGGGAAGATTAGTTCTTGATGTCGCTTTTCTCCATCTACAAGGGTTGTTAGAGTGCTTTGCATAGTAGTTATAAAAGGTATGATATGTATTGCAAGTGGATGACTTCTTCATCTGTTTGCTCATTGCCTCTCCCCCTGCACGCAGCTACAGCCCCGTGGGGAGAGGATCTGTGGTGATGTGTGATATAAAACACAACTGAGCTTACAGGGACTGCGGTGCACACTCAGCAATCCCGGCATTCGTTCGCAGGGGCAGGCTGAGCGCCACCTCTCGCATGCCCACCAGGCGGCTGGCTTATGACAGGCCAGCTGCTCCCTCGGTGGCAGCATGCCAGCGTCGCCAGCAGGGAGAGGGCTCAGAGTAATGAGCCAGGCCGCGGCCTGCTGCGCCTCCCGCCCTGGGAAAGGAGTCGCAGCTCTGCCGCAGCCTTCCCATTTCCCTGCGTCAGGGGGTCCCTCTCCGCATCCTGTCAGCTGTGAGTAGTATTCCGATGAAACTCAGCCCCTGCCCTGACAAACGCGGCTGTGCATTGCAGCCCCCTCCACTCTTTCTGATTAGCACCCCCCCTCCCCCCGCCCCCACTCCCCCAGCTCTGGTTTCCAAGCACAGCACTGCGGTTTATTGCCAGTCACGGGTGCCTTGCGATTAGGGGTTGGCGGAATTTGCGTAATCGTGTTATGCAAATCTCCGCGAAGCGATAAAAAATCTCCGTAATTACGCAGAAATTCTGCGAATATGCAGAATTGCTTGTTCGCAATGCTTTTTACTGTTCGCAATCGCTGTTTGCATGCTCGCGGGGAAATATCTTGCGAACACGCATTTGAGAACGCAAACAAGTAAAAAAAATTCGTTAAGTCGCGGAACGCAGAATTTTGGGCAATTTCACATTATCCGCGAAACGCATAATGACCCAAATTTCGCAAATACCATGAGCGGAACGGAATTTACTGCCCAGGCCTACTTGCAATCTCCAAAGCCTCTGGGGTGGAAACAGCCACTACCTCAGCAGGGACGCCTAAAGGCCCAGGGAAGAACTGCAGCATGCTTCTTGCAGGCACTGATGCAAACAGTTGTCCTGTGTGGCTTTGGTATTGGTTGAGTCAGCCGGATACTACTGCAAAAGATACACTTTATGACCCAGTATTGTGTTGACAGAGGTCTGGAGAAGCAGAGACATGCAGGTGCGGCCATATTACTTGACAACCCTGCAGAGTATAGCTACTAGCTAGCGTCCACCTGCATCCACCCTGGCAGTGGCATCTGTCTGCTGCTAAATGTACGAGGGAGCTGCAAGGCGCCAGCTCAACAGCGTGTGCATTGACAGCGGTTTGCGTAGTTTTTTCTTCATCTTGACTGTGGTTATGAATCTAAGATGTTCATTAATGTGTTAACCCTTTTCAAAGTGATACATGTGACTCAAAGGGCCCAGGCTGCCTGGCCCGCTACCCCAGTGTCTCAAAGGGGGTTTGGAGGCCTTTGTTTCCATCCCAAGGCCAGTTACCCAAACATCCTGGTCTGTAGCAATTACATGCAGCCTTAGATGTAATACTGGTAGCGCAAATACACTCAGATGTAATTGAGAGGGTTGGGAGGAGACCGGAGACAAGTTGTCGCAAAGTAAATTTTCCATCTAGCCCATCGGACCAATGCCGTCCACCCCTAAACATAGGTGTCCTGCACCCCCACAGCCCTACCCGTGATACAAAATAATCTGAGAAACAGTGGGGAAAGGATGCCACCTCAGAGGTTGTGTGGAGGGAAGTGGTTTGAAGAGTCTGGGGTTGTAAGTGAGGAGTAGTGGAGGGGGGCTGGGGCCCTGCGTTACCCCCCTGTTAGATCGTGGTGGTTGAGAAATGGGGCAATGAAGGGGGGTGGTGTTATGGCAGTTGTTTATCTTGTTCATGTTGCCAAATTGCCTATTGGGTCATGGGAAGATAATGTGTCCCTGATAAATAAAGTCATTCACTGGTTCCACAAAACCGGACACTGCTACTCGATCATTAGGAGCGATATTCTAAATGTAGAAAGGCTCCCAACCTCAGCTGATATGCAAGGTCTAATTCCGATTTCTTTTGTAAGTAATGACCTGGTGGAGGGACTTGTTGCGATTGAAGGTTGCACAATATCTAATGCACATACCACCATACAACTCAAACAGATCCCCTGAGACCTCAGTATGCTAAGATAGATAGGGGGACAGGTGAAGAGACTAGTGCTGCTAGTAAGAATCACCAGTGACTGGAGCGTATGATCCAGTGCACTCTGTATTCAGTTGAAGATGTGTGGGCTGAGAATTTGTTGGCAATCCTCCCCCAAGAAGAGAAATTTTCCAAGGTTAAGGAGCTTAATCCAGGGCAGTCTAGTAACTGTTTGAATAGGCAGGAAGTTCCAATGGTATAAAAAATCTATACTATGCCTATTGATAGTAACCCAAACGATAACTTTACATCATTGGGTGCTGAATTAACTTTGGAATCTCTGGTAAGGATTGCTTCGTGGAATGTAGCAGGAATAGTTAAACTTCTGCCTGACGTTGAGTGGGGTAAATTCATTGACACTTTCGATGTATGCCTATTTCCGGAAACATGGTGCCTTATACCATTTTATAGAAATGGGTACACATCTTTTTATGTCGAAGCAACTAAGAGGTCAGAAAAACATGAAAGGGGGGGTTTTCCCAATCAAAAAGAGGAATAATTCCAAACTATGCAGGAAAAGCCTAAAGAGAGGCTTAATATTATGAAAATATTTATTTTTATTAGCATAGAAAAATATTTTAATTCTAGAAAATTAATACATAATCCATTTCTTTTTCATAGTTTTGTTTGAAGATATCATAAAAAAGAAAATACAGAAAATATTATAATAACAGCCAAATGACAGAAAGGGACATTAAAAAATGAGCACACACTTCACTCACTCTTCCAGTCAAACCAAAATCGTACCCATACCAATCCACACAATCACATTCAAGCGACAACCAAGAAAAGCGCCGACGCGCGTTTCGGAAAAGTGCCAGTACAAGCTTCCTTCATCAGGGCGCAAAAAACAGATAATATGGATTTGCGAGGTCTTTCAAGATTCAACAACCCAATCCTGGGAAGGTGTCCTAGTAATAATCGTGGCTGAGAATAAATTATCTGCGGGCAAAGAAAACAAAAATAAGGAAAAATACACTGTAATAAAAAATAAATAAACAGGGCAAAATACGAGTTAAAGCAGAGTCAAAATACACATACAAAAAACAAAAAGCCAGAATACAAACAACTAGCGTGTTTACCTGAGTGTGTACAATTGGAAGATACACCTTATATCCCATGCGTAGAACAGATGACGCAACGCAATGTGACCAACCATCACCAAGAAGAAATAGAACAAAAGAAAAGGGAAGTGTTTTTTAGAGAAGGTGCCCCTATAGTCTCAGAATGAGTCTAAAACGAGTGCATACACATAGAATCATAATTGCAACATAATGGGATGCATACCATATAGCTTGTTTGCAGAAGGGCCCCTTAAAGGTGAACAACAGGGACAAAGGTGAGTATATATGGCCCTCTATAGTGATATGGTAGATCGTCACTGCCTGGAAACAAGTAAGGTAAGGCAAAAAAAAAAATGAAAACAAGACAAGCTGATGGAGAAATAAACAAACAGAGAGAAAGAATAAGCATAATATACCATACAGGTAAACAGATGCCTCCTCTAAAGAGTAGAATAAGCAGTTCGCCTTATTGAACTCTCAATCGTTTGATAAGTGGAAAGATAAGGAGAGAAATAATGTACAAAAAAGTGTACCTCAGTTGGTAGTGGAGGGTCCTGTTAAGCTATTCTACCCACACTGCAAACAGGGGTCAGATATCTCAGAAAGCTGCTTTCAAATGGGATAAAAGAGTCAGGAACAGTACAGCACCTCAGGAGAACAATAGAGGACCTGGATGGAAACAAGTACCAAGCGGTATCGGAAAGATACATAAGCTAAAGGGACAGAAATGGCCCAAACAGTTAAACAGCAGTGTACAAAAATTGATAAGGGGCACAACTAAAAATGAACAGATAAGTTTAGAAAGGGAAGTATTACAAAAAGCGAACAGCCGTGGCTATAGACAAGGTGATCCCCAAAAAATTCATTGTCAATATTCACCTGAGGGTAAACAATGTGACGTCAAAGGCGAAGGGCGGCTAGAGGGCAAGAATTCAGGACGGTATGATAAAGATAGAAAAAATATCCAACAAAGAAGAAATGCTCTAATCTAATAAGTACGCGAAAGAGTAAAAAACTGTCCAATAAAGAAGAAAAAATGTGTATGAGAAAAAGATAAATTATGGAATAAAAAATATAATTAGGGGCAATGGCAAAAAAATAATAAAAACAGGTCACAGAGAGGCTGCAGGGGTCCTGATAGGGAAAATACAAAGCTAAGTGTCCACAAAAAACACAGATAGTACTCTAAAGGATGGCATTCTCCCAAGGAATGTGCTTATTGAGTCCAGAGACAGCCGTCTCCAGATACAAAATATACAGAACACTTCCCTTTTTCCTCTAAGGGCGTCAGTGTTACCATCTTTGGGGCAGTGGACTCGTTCCAGTATAAGCCATTTCAAATCATCCAAGGAATGGTTAAAGGCTTTCCAGTGCGCAACCAAGGGAGCACCCATGCGTTGATTTCTGATACATGATTTATGTTCAGAGAACCTAGTCCTGAACTCCCTGCCTGTCTCTCCTACATAGCCCTTAGAGCAAGGACAGAAAAGGAAGTAAACAACATTGCTAGTACGGCAGTTTGTCATCTCTTTCAGTACGATTCTTCTTTTGCCCCATTTGAGTTCCGAGGTGGAATGGACACTCTCACAAGCATGGCATCCGCCACATCTGTGGCTACCAGTGATGGGTTTGTTGCCAGTGATGCTTCTCTGAGAAGCCCGGACAAGCGCATTTCTAATATTTTTATTGCGGCGAAACGCAAAAATAGGTTTGTCCTGTTTTTCTTCAGTTTTGTCCATGTTAAGGAGGTACCATTGCGAGTTGATGATATATAGCAATTATTCATTAAAATTAGATTGGGTAGTAACAATTACAAGTTTCTGATCCTCATTTTTTTCTTTAGGATTCAGAAGAGCCTCTTGATCAAAATACTTGTCTCTTTTGTAAGAGTCCCTAATAAGCCTATTAGGGCAGCCCCTATAAAGGAATTTCATTTTCATTTGTGTGGCATGGAGTTCAAAGTCTCTAATATCAGTGCAATTACGGCATAGCCGAAGGGACTTGGTAAATGGTATGCTGTTTCTCTGACTACGTGGATGAAAGCTGTCGTAGAGAAGAAGGGTGTTCCGGGCCATAGGCTTAGTGTAAAGAGAGACCTCAATGTGGCCATAAACAACTTTAATCCATACATCAAGAAATTCAATCTTGGATGAGCTGATGTTAGCACTGAATTTGAGATGGGGATCACATAGATTTATCCAAAGGATAAATTCATTAAGTTGTTCCTGGGGGCCTCGCCAGATGAAAAAAATGTAATCAATATAACGATTGTAGTTGGTAACGTTCTCAAAGAACGGGGCAACCTCATTATAAATAAACTTTTCTTCAAATACCCCCATGTAAGCATTAGCTACATTGGGGGCACAAGCCACACCCATGCTGATTCCAAGCACTTGTTTATATGTGATCTTATCAAACTCAAAATAGTTCTCCTTAAGTACAATGGCTAGACATTGCAGCACAAATAGTTTTTTCGATGGGCAATCTGAGTCATAAAGTATCTTTCTGACAGCCTCTAGAGCGCCTTCCTGTGGGATGTTTGAATATAATGCCTCAATATCCATTGAGACAAGTATATCTGAATTGGTGTTGAAATTAAGACCCTCAATCTTACTGATCAGGTGGCCTGTATCTCTAACAAAAGCAGGAAGGCGGCAGACGATGGGTGAGAGGCATGCGTCCACAAATTTGGACAGCGGTTCCGTGAGAGACCCAATCAACTAAGACTACAAAGGGAAGGCCCTTAGGGGGACTAGGCATTTGGATTAAATCTACGCTTTGATGCAATATTAGCATCCTGCCCTGTGAATCAAAAGATATCTTAGCACTCAGACTGTTATTTCCCCTCTGGCTTATCCTTAAAAATATACAATGTTTACAACAGAGTAGAGGGTAGAGAGTAGAGGGTAGAAATGAAGAAACTACCACCATCTACCAACTTGAGCAACTGCTTCTGAAACGAGGGGCAAGAGACCTTTCTATGGCAGGAGATCTCAACTCAACCTTTGAACCAATAGCTGCTGCTCCACATGACTTAACTTCCTGTGATGGATACCCAGTGGGATGTACCCCACTTAGAATGACCTAAAGTAAGATGGTCTCCAAAAGGCAGGGCAAAGTCACTTTTAATAGATTGGCCATTGCAGTAGATTAGACTACTTTTTGGTACAAGTTGAGCTTTGGCCTGTCACTAAGGACACGGAAGTGATTGACCGAGTAGATAGCAATCACAACACCCTTAGTTTGACACTATGTATCAAAACAACCTTACACCATGGGAGCAGGGGTAACTGTGATATTGGAGCAATCCAGCCTACCAATAATCTTAGATCCATCAGGTGGGAATGGGTAGTTAAAAACCCTACAGCCCTTGATATCATCAAGGGAATTTTTACTGTCGACTATGAACATCTGTCCAAACTTCCTAGTGATTTGAGAAATGATACAATGGCAAAAACGCACGATATGATAGGGGGGAAAATAAGGGATGTCTTGGGTAAGTCAAGAAGAAAAGAGAAACCACGCCTTAAACCCGAGTCTTGGTACAACAATGCTTGTAGAGTGGCTAAAGGTGAGCTCCTTGCTGCTATTGAAACTAGATCGCAAGTAGAGCTTGCCAAATTTAGAGCCCACCAGACGCAAGTGATTACAAATGCAAAGAGGGAATGTTTTGATTCGCTATGGTCGAATCGCCACGAGGCCCTGCCTAATAAGAACACCAAAGAAGTTTGGAAAACTGCAGCTGTGACCTCAAGTAGGAACAAACCAGGGCTCGATTTTTGTATTCAACCAGAAGAGTGGGTAGCGCCTTTTAGTCAACTGTATACAAATAAGTATAGGATGACAAATGATAGTGGCATCTTACCTGTTAGTGGTGCCCTATTTGAGCCCAATAATTTGCAATTCTCGCCTAGTGAGACTGAAAAGGCAATTAATTCCTATGCTCCTTTACATGCCCCTGGACCCAATAGGATACCCAACTATCTATACAGAATAAAAACAGAAATTTGGGGTCCTTATAATAATCTGATCTCTAATAGTATCCTCTCTGGCATGAAAACCCCCCAATCATGGAAGGTGGCAGAAATAGTTACCATCTTTAAGAATGGGGATCATGCACTCCCAGCAAACTACAGGCGTATCAGCCTCATAGACTCTCTGCAGAAAATGTTCAGCAAATAGGTGCGCCCCATCTCCAGGATTGGATTTGTGAGGGTAACATCATTTCAGAGTGACAGGTTTTAGAGCATAAGTGAGCACCACAGATCAAATCTTCAGTTTCACTAGTATCTATTGGAGGGAAGTGATTATCAACAACATACACTTGTATGTTGCCTTTGTTGATCTGCGAGCCGCTTTTGATATGGTTCCCAGAGTAAAGCTATGGGAAGTTCCTGAAGGTATGCGAGTGCCGGCTCCCCTTCTTTACATTTTAATAAGGCTACATGTGGATACCCTGGCACAAGTAAGGGGGGGGGATAAAACGGGCATTAACGGAGGCTATCCATACTGACAAAGGAGTAAGACGGGTGCATATTAGCGCCCACCTTGTTTACCCTGTATATAAATTATGTTATTAACTTCTTGAGCAGGGATGGTTGTGACGCACCAAAACTAGGAGTACAAAGGGCCCCTGCGCTCCTTTTTGCGGGCGAAACCCTGTGTTAGACCTGTCAGCCCTAGGGTGGTCTTACTCCCTTTTTTTCACCCTTGCCTTGATTTTTCCACCATCTTTTTCGTTGGACCTAGGTCTCTGGGCGCCTTACCACTGCCAATCAGTGCTAGGGTGCAGGTAATCTCTCCTACCAACATAGCTGCCACTGGCCCCTGCTACTGCAGAGTGGTCTTTTTAGTAACACACTAGTAGCCAGGAGCTGGCTGGGACATTAGGATACTGTAGCAATGCCATCCTGCCTTGTCTGCCCATAGCCTAGACTGTGAAAGCTCCTGGAACATTCCGGAATAGGGGAGAGGTTACACTTTGCCGCCTTAGAGAGTGGTCACCTGACCTAGAGGTATTTAGGGAAAGGAGGGATACCTGCTTGCCAGTTAGGGCATCACTGGACCTGGGGGAACCTCTGCAGGAGTTTTGGCGGTAGGGCCTAGGGGAGGAACCTACACCACTGAAAGTGACTGGGCCTAGGCACTGCTTTCTAAGCTGAGTGAGAGACTCTACCAAACCCACTGATCTGGCCCAGTGTTGGGGTACCCAGGGGACCCTCTACAGTGAGCTAAGGGAACCATCCAGACTCGGAACCACCAACTCAACCCCCCTTCCTACCTACCCCCCAAGGAACTGCCTAAGAAGGGCGCAGGAACCATCAAGCGCCGCTAGGAACCACTCACCTACAAGTAGGACTGCTGGGGGATCAACCAGGTAACAGTGCTGCACCATCCAAGCGCTTCCCTGCTCGAAGTGTGCCCTCCGGTGCTGTCCTGATGCACCTAACTTGCCCCTGAACTGTGCCTCGACCTGTTAGAGACTGCCTTCTCCTAAAGCACTATCACTCCCAAGCGCTGTTCAGCTGCCAGAGACTGCCCTGTGCCGCTTGCCTGTGGAACTGCGAGAAGCGCTGTTGCCCCTTTCTAGCGCTGTGCCCAGTGAACATCGTGCCTCCAAGGGCTGTGGCTCTTGACACTGTTGTTGCTCCCGAAGCGCCGCTTCATCTAAGAGTTGTGCCTTGAAGCGCTGCCCGACTCACCGCCGCAGCCCGGGACTCCGCTGGAGGCCCTTGGAAGAGCCGCCTGTTCCGTCCCTGTTGCGGCCCCCCCGGCAGGCTGTGGTACCGGCGCTGCTGCAAAGTGCGCCTGGGGCCCAGAAATCACTGCCGCGGCCCAGGCGCCTGTCTTGCTGCCCACCGCTGCGGCACCCGAGGCCTAGGGATGGCCGCCGCGGGATTCCCGTGGGCCGCGCCAGGCCTGGGAGGCCGGGAACACCCTCCTCACGTAACGGAGGTGCCCGGCCACGTCATCGGCCGCGCCTCGCCCTTGCTGCACTGTCATTGCTGGCCGCGCTGTGATTGGTGGCCGGTGTTAAACCTTGCAGGAGCCGCCTCTGATTGGGCCCGACGCCGGGTGAAGCCCCGGAAGCCCCAGGCCCCAGGACCCGCAAAAACATCGGGGAGGGGCCTCGAAGGATCACAAGCCCCCTCCTTCTGCTGCAGGCTCGGGACCAGCTCTCCTAATGGCGCGGGGCTCCCCGATCCACCCCGATGTGCCCCTCAACCGTTTCAGGCCGCAAAGGCCTCCTCAGGAACCGCCAAGCCGGCGCATCACGCCCTAAGGGCCCTGGAGGGCCGAAGGACCACGTAACCCCCCTTGGGAGGAGGGCGGCAGACCAGAGTAGAAGCGGGGCCTCCAGGGAGCAAGGAGGAGGCTCCGGTACCGCCCTTCCCCTCTGGAGAACTGTAGTTGGGCCCAGTTTGCCCCATTTATATTGAGAAGGATTCCTGGACTGGGCAAGAGCCCGCATTAAGTACGTGGTGACTGATCTGTAATGAAAGTTAACCCCTGGCTAGGGGATTGGTCGTCATAGACTACCTATAAGCAGGAAGCTTAGCCACTGTCAATACCGCGCCATGGAGATAGAGGTTCATGTGCTTGAGGGCCTATAAAATACTGTTTTATTGAACCTGCTTACGCCAATGCTGATGCTATGCCCACATAATGAAATGTTGATTGAGTTCTGAGGGAATGAATTACGTCCCTATTCTTTTATACTGAAGTATTGCCTGTACTTTGAAGGAATAGTTTTATTCCTGCTTCTCCAATGAAATGTTGCCTGATGAGTTACTGCTAAATTGATTAATATGAATTACTTACCTGCACTAAGACAAATCTAGATAAAAGAATCTTGTTTTAAACAGACTAGATGGTGTGGTGTCATTTATTGTGTGCGTTCCCTGTCTCAGTGTGAGTGTGTGCTGCACTTCTACTTTACACCTAGCTTTCGGGTGCCTTCCCGCTCGCGCCAAGCTACCGCCGTGGAATTGGTGACCCCAGTTCTCACACCCTGCTTATTTCCAAGTCGCCTCAGGGGCTCCAACAGTTGCTGAACGACTTTCAGGCATTTTGCCTGGAACTGGGACTGGAGCTAAATAGCTCCAAAACGAAATGTATGCTTTTTGCCCCCAGACTAAAGACTAAATGTAAGAAGCAGCTGTATGTGGGTGGCACCCCTTTAGAATTAGTGGCTGAGTTTGATTACCTTGGCATCAAACTTGCATAGAATTTGAGTTGGGTCCCACTCATGGAAAGGAAACAGCTATCCTTGATTCATCAAACGGTGAATATAGCAAACATCCATAGGAAAACTATATCCAGAAGTGTGGCACCAGCGCTAGAGATTTATAATGTCAAAGCGCTAGGTGCAGTTTTATGGTGCGGAGCTGTCGGGCTGCTCAAAATCTAGTCACTTGCCAGTAATCAAACATACATTTTTCAGATCTCTGATAAATCTTCCAGTCTACCCAGTTGATTCCACTCTACTTTGATCTAGGCCAGACAAAAAATACTCATAAAATTGAGCTTAGAAGGCTTATGTTCTGGCACCGGCTATGGTCTACCACAGCACTTGAGTCCTATAGGGTGGGCCTCCTTGAATTAATGACACCAAAATGTGTGGGCTAAATCCTGTGGTTGCATACCCTTAAGAACTTGTTACAGTGGCTAAGCCTAGGTGCATTCTCGGAACAACCAGAAACCTTGAGTCAAATTAATAAAACCAGCCTCAAAGCTGGGGTATTGCTGAGACTGATTTTATAATGAATTGTAAAGGATTGCTTCGACTGCTTTTATCAATTTTAAACCTACATCTTAATTTGAGGACAATATAATTGAAATTGTACCTCCTTTAGCATTGAAATTATACCTACAGTTTAGGTATGGCTCCCTACTTGTAAATACTTTTAAAAGTAAATGGTATAAAGCAGAAAACAGGGTGGATGGAAATTGTACCTGTTGCCAAGGGGGACTAGAATCAATCAAGCGTGTTTTATTTTTCTGCCCTTCGTACAGTCAGGCTCAATCCAAATAGATAGCATCACTTTGTAGAAACTTGGGAGTAAGCAAGTATAAGGATGCGTACAGAATAGTGCATACAAACACATCTTGTATTACGTATTCTGTACAGTCAAATTTCTAATGGCAATGTGGCTCAGGCGTGCAGTGTTACCTTGATAGTCCCTAGGCTGCCCCTAATTGCAGGGTCTCGTTAAACTGTTTCGTTAACTCAAATTGTTCTGTGTGGACTATGTTTTTTAATATTACCCAAGATATTCATTAATTTTTATTGCTGTTCCTAAAGTATTTTTATGATGAAATCCTCTGGTCCTTCTAAGAATGTAATCTTTATCGTTTCACTGTGCTGCTGTTGTAATGAACCGTGAATGTGCATTTTAAATGTTTTATGTTTTATTTGTGTTTGTCTGTGATTTTGCTCTATGTTGTACTTTTATGATCTATGTGATCGTAATAAAGTCCTTTGAACTGAACTGTAATACCAGTAGCAGCAAATATATGTAGCCTCAGATTTAATACCAAAAGGCAGCAAATACATGCAGCCTCAGATTTAATGCCGGTTGCAGCAAAGACAGACAACCTCAGATTTAATACCGGTAGCAGCAAAGACACACAACCTCAGATTTAATACCGGTAGCAGCAAATACATGCAGTCTCAGATGTAATACTGGTAGAAGCAAATACATGCAGCCTCCGATTTAATACCGGTAGCAGACAATACACGCAACCTCAGATGTAATACTGGTAGAAGCAAATACATGCAGCATCAGATTTAATGCCGGTTGCAGCAAAGACACACAACCTCAGATTTAATACCGGTAGCAGCAAAGACACACAACCTCAGATTTAATACCGGTAGCAGCAAATACATGCAGTCTCAGATGTAATACTGGTAGAAGCAAATACATGCAGCCTCCGATTTAATACCGGTAGCAGACAATACACGCAACCTCAGATGTAATACTGGTAGAAGCAAATACATGCAGCCTCCGATTTAATACTGGTAGAAGCAAATACAATCAGCCTCCGATTTAATACTGGTAGCAGACAATAAACGCAACCTCAGATGTAATACTGGTAGAAGCAAATACATGCAGCATCAGATTTAATGCCGGTTGCAGCAAAGACACACAACCTCAGATTTAATACCGGTAGCAGCAAAGACACACAACCTCAGATTTAATACCGGTAGCAGCAAATACATGCAGTCTCAGATGTAATACTGGTAGAAGCAAATACATGCAGCCTCCGATTTAATACCGGTAGCAGACAATACACGCAACCTCAGATGTAATACTGGTAGAAGCAAATACATGCAGCCTCCGATTTAATACTGGTAGAAGCAAATACAATCAGCCTCCGATTTAATACTGGTAGCAGACAATAAACGCAACCTCAGATGTAATACTGGTAGAAGCAAATACATGCAGCATCAGATTTAATGCCGGTTGCAGCAAAGACACACAACCTCAGATTTAATACCGGTAGCAGCAAAGACACACAACCTCAGATTTAATACTGGTAGCAGCAAATACATGCAGTCTCAGATGTAATACTGGTAGAAGCAAATATATGCAGCCTCAGATTAAATACTGGTAGCAGACAATACACGCAGCCTCAGATGTAATACTGGTAGCAGTAAATACGTGCGGCCCCCGATTTATTACTAGTAGCAGTAAATGAGTGCAGCCTCCGATTTAATACTGGTAGCAGCAAATACAGGCAGCCTCCGATTTAATACCGGTAGCAGACAATACACGCAACCTCAGATGTAATACTGGTAGAAGCAAATACATGCAGCCTCCGATTTAATACTGGTAGAAGCAAATACAATCAGCCTCCGATTTAATACCGGTAGCAGACAATACACGCAACCTCAGATGTAATACTGGTAGAAGCAAATACATGCAGCCTCTGATTTAATACTGGTAGAAGCAAATACAATCAGCCTCCGATTTAATACTGGTAGCATCAAATACATGCAGCCTCCGATTTAATACTGGTAGCAGACAATAAACGCAACCTCAGATGTAATACTGGTTGCAGCAAATACATGCAGCCTCAGATGTAATACTGGTAGAAGCAAATACATGCAGCCTCCGATTTAATACTGGTAGCAGCAAATACATGCAGCCTCAGATGTAATACTGGTAGCAGCAAATACATGCAGCCTCTGATGTAATACTGGTAGAAGCAAATACGTGCGGTCCCCGATTTATTACTAGTAGCAGTAAATGAGTGCAGCCACCGATTTAATACTGGTAGCAGCAAATACATGCAGTCTCTGATTTAATACTGGTAGCAGACAATACACGCAACCTCGTATGTAATACCGGTAGCAGTAAATACTTGCGGCCCCCGATTTATTACTAGTAGCAGTAAATGAGTGCATCCTCAGATGTAATACCGGCAGCAGCAAATACATGCATCCTCAGATGTAATACCGGTAGCAGTAAATGCGTGCAGCCTCCGAATAAATACTGGTAGAAGCAAATACAATCAGCCTCCGATTTAATACTGGTAGCATCAAATTCATGCAGCCTCTGATTTAATACTGGTAGAAGCAAATACATGCAGCCTCCGATTTAATACTGGTAGCAGCAAATATATGCAGTCTCTGATTTAATACTGGTAGCAGACAATACACGCAACCTCGTATGTAATACCGGTAGCAGTAAATACTTGCGGCCCCCGATTTATTACTAGTAGCAGTAAATGAGTGCATCCTCAAATGTAATACCGGTAGCAGTAAATGCCCGCAGCCTCCGATTTAATACTGGTTGCAGCAAATACGCGCATCCTCACATGTTATACCGGTTGCAGTAAGTACATGCGGCCTCAGATTCATTAGCGGTAGCCGGTTTCTAAAGCTTCAGAATCTCAAAAGATGACTATTTGCAATGGTGTCTGTTATTGAAAGAACCTTCCCCCGGGCCGGGTCTGAGCCTCCTGTCGCTTCTTTGTCAGTCTAGTTTTATCCACACTCTGCCTATTCCTATTATTTGGACTCCATTCAGACGTATGTGGTATTTGAACAGTGCAAACCTAACCTGAGGCAGAAGAGAAGCCGAGAGTGGACTCTCGTTTGTCATGTTTCTCTCCCCACGTTGCCAACCAAGTGCCCACAGCCAGCCAGCCGTGACCACGTAGGATTTACGTAGCCACGCCCGTGTCTTCAACCTGTGCTGGAGTCCCAGGGGAGACTGTGTGGCAGGTAGAGGCTGATTGGGATATATAATTTCCGCAAATGGTGCAATAGATGGCCCTTCTCGTTTATTTAGTAGCCACGTCAGTGATGAGCAGCAAGGCCGGGTCAATGATCGCATCTTCACTGCAGGAGACGTGGAACCGAAAAGAAATGCTGCAATGCAGCAAGTGGGCCCCTGCAGGCTTCCCTCCCTTCTCAAAGGTTACAGGGTTTTGTTTTCCTTCTGCTCTGCCGTTGTGTGGGTGGCATTTTAATCAACTTCTCATGGCATAAACCCTGCTGAAAAATAGTATGCCCAGAAGGGAAACAAACACTTGTTTTTGTCTTGTGCGGGAATGAGTTTTCGGAAACATCGCTGCACTGTGTCATAAATCACGTGGCCTGGTGCACCCGGGAGTGGGAGGCGGACAACAGGGCACAGAGACAATGAGGGCACACAACTCTGTGTGCTTTGCCTCCTTTTACGTACCCTCCTAGAAACCAAGCGGACGCAGCAAGTTGTCATGGGCCCTTGCAAGGAAGGGAATGGCCCACCTGGTTTTTGTTTGATAAAATGCGGGAATAATCAGGTTTCAGTGGCCCCTCATGCCCCTGGCCCCGGGTTCCAATGCACCTGCCACACCAGTGGAAGCGAAGCCCCTGTATAGTGCTGTAATTGATAGACAGTGCTACTAACCCAAGTCAACGATATTCATTTTATCAATCGCAGAAGGATGAACAACTGAATGTTACTGGTACTCACAACCTCCAGCCAGCGAACTATTCTCTGCAACAAATGCCTGAACCCACCAAGCAATCTCCCCATTACCTTCTAGGGCTCACAAAGACTTCTGCCCCTCCCACCACCCACCCAGCTCTGAAATGAGTACCTACACGTTCCATGGCCCCTGGAGGCTGCTCTAGAAGGAAACTCAAACCCTTTAGTCATCTAAGGCCAACTCTTTCTATTGCTAAGGGTGGCTGCTGAAGCACTGGGCTCAGACGTTTTCCTACAGGCCTTAAACCTTCTTTCCACGACCCTCGGACTACTACAGAGCTGAAATACTGAGAGGCATATTTGTCAATATTTCGCGTCGCCCTAGCACCACGCAAGGGTTGCAAGGGCGACACAACACTAAAGTAGGATTTTTCAAGCCAAGCAAGGTCATTGTGTGGCCAAGCATCTCTTGATAAATCTGGAGTAAGGCAATGCAGCGCAATTCACTGTGTTGCTTTACTCCGTCTCAGGAAGGCATTCTATGGGTAAAGCCTGGGTGTTTTCACGCATACCCCATGGATTTTGGCGCATTCCCAGATTTATCAACATCTGGTATACCTGGGAATGCGTCAAAATGCTATAACTTCCCGGGGAGGTGCAACGAGAAGAAATATCTTTATTTCTCCTTGTGGTTTCCTCTTTCCTTGTTTTCTGCAGCAAACTTAGAAAGAGGGAAATTGCCTCTGAGGACTGTTTTTGTGTAAGAAGGTGCCCTTTCTCGCTAAAAAACAATCATACCTACAGAACAGGCACCCTGGCACCACAGCCCAAGGGTGCCTGCATTGGGGCTAGGCCGGCATAAGGGCGCTAGGGCAAGGAAAGGACACGAATGCACCGTATAATGTTAAAAACTGCACATTCCTGCCCTTTCACAGAGCACAGCAAGGTGGCTTGTTGCGCTGCGTGAAAGCTTGATAAATATGCCCTTGAGATCCTTAAATAAAATCGTACAGAGTAATAAGCCCAGGGCCTGAACCGACTCTAAAGAGCTCAGAAAAAGTATCATTAGATTGAGTTGCATTTTGATCTCATAGAAAAACGGCAGGCACTTTTAAGGCTCTAATTCCTCAAAAAAAGTGAAAGGCCTTCATGTTTTTTAACCTTTTGTAATGAGTTACTTGTCCGATTTTAACTTTGAAATTTAAAAAAATTATTGTACAAAAATACCCCTGGAGAGTAGTTGTTAGATATGGGGGTCTCGAGTTGGCAGTGGCTTGTACCCTGTCCAAGTAAGCACCCTTCCTTCTAGTCAGAATAAGGGAGTTACACACTCTAGATAATCCCTGCTCACCCCCTTGGTTGCTTGGCACAAGCAGAAAGGCTTATCACAATGGCAATGTGTAAAGTATTTGTACCCAAACACACAGTAACACAGTGAAAACACCACAAATGGACACCACACTAGTTTAGAAAAATAAGGTATCTTTATCTAAAACAAACAAGACCAAAACGACAAAAATCCAACATACATATATCAAAATGTAATTTTAAAAAGGTTTCAAGTAATAAAACGATTTAAACCATAAAAGATTTCAAGCAATTCTGTCCATAGAAATCTATGGATGCGTGATTTTACACAATGTACCTTCAGATGCGTTGAAATTCATAAGGCCAAATAGCCGTAGAGAAGGGAAGCGTTGAAAAACACAGCGATGTGTTGGTTCCTGAGTCCTCGGGAAGGCAAAGCGTCAGTTCTGCTACACACAGGAGAAGTGTTGCTTCGAATCTGGACTGTAAGGGGAAGCAGTGCATCGATTCCCAGACAATTCTGGTCTACGGGCGATGCGTCTAAAAACTTGCTGCACAGGTGCAATGCATGGAAATCTGGATGCGCGGGAGGTCGGTGTGACGGCAGCAAAACTTGTGCTACGTCAATTTCTTCAGTCGCGGTCCCACGATGCGTTGATTCTTGCAGCCGCTCAGCGGCGCTTGCGTCAGAGTCAGTGTAGTGATCTCGGACTACAGAGGTCGGCGCACTGAACTCGGCGTGCAGCAGATATTTAATCTGCTGACAGGTGCTGCGCCGATTATTTAGCCATACTCCAATGGTGCATGGCAATTCTTCCCGTGCTGTGGTGCTGCGTCAGAAAAACAGGCACTGGAAGGGGGATGCATCAATTTTCATGTTTCTTTAGGTCTTTGCAGTTCTTTGCAGCAGGAACAACCTTCAAGGACCCAGGACTTGAGTTGGCATCACAAGGCAGGTCAGAACTCCCAGCAATGGAGTTGAAGGATGCAGCAGGTGAAGTCTTTGTGTCCCTGAGACTTCAGAACAGGAGGCAAGCTCTACATCAAGCCCTTGAAGATTTTTTTTAAGCAGGATACCACAGCAGGGCAAACGTTTCAGTCCTTTCTTCTACCCACAGACAGAAGCAGCAACTGCAGGTCCAGCAAAACTACACACAGCAAAGGGGCAGTCCTCCTCCTGGCAACTCTTCTTCTTGGCAGGGTACTCTTAGTTCCAGAGTGATCTAAAGTTCTGGGGTTTTAGGTTCAATACTTATACTCCATTTTCTCTGTATAGTCTTTGTTTCAAGAGAATCTGAGCTCAATAAAAACAAGTTCTGTCCTCCCTGGTCCAGCTTCACTCTTCATTCCAAGAGGTAGAGACAGCATTGTGCAGAGCAGGCACGGCCTATTCAGGTGCTAATAAAAATTCCTCCCACTACTGTAAATGCAGAAAGGTCTATTCAGCCTGGCTTTGAGTCACCCAGGAAAGGCAGGACACAACTCAACCCCCTTTTTAAATTTTTTTTTATTTTTGAGCTTGTAAAGCGCTCTGCTACCCATAGGTTTCCTGGCGCTGTATAATGCTGGGGAACCCCTCCTGGCTTTCCCTGTGAGATGGTCCCTATTGGGCACCCCCAAGGTGAAACCAGGCATCCCCGGCGTTGATGGGGCCGTTCGTGGAGATTAAGCAAGCTATTGCCCAGAGTTGCTGAGTGGAACCCATGGTTAGAGTGGCACCGAAGGCGAGATTTATCGAGCCCGCTGACATTGGCCCAACACCCTGTTGCGTCAAGAATTGAACCCTGGTCCCGGTCCGACCTCTGCTTCTGGGTCTGCCGCCTCTAACCAGTGAGCCACACTACCCACACTTACCCTTGTTACTGCATTCACTCTAGACAGTCACTAGGGGGTTGAGGTATGTCCTCCCTTACCTGGGTGAGTTGCATTCACTCTAGACAGTCACAAGCGAGTTGTGGTATGTCCTGCCTTTCCTGGGTGACTCACAGCTAGGCTGAATATACCTTTCTGCATTTAGCGTGGTGGGAGGAGTTTTCACTAGCACCTGAATAGGCTGTGTCTGCTCTGCACAATGCTGTCTCCACCTCATGTAGTGAAGCTGGACCAGGGTGGACAGAAATGGTTTTTACTGATCTCAGTGACTCTTGAAACAAAGACTACAAAGAGAAAATGGGGTATAAGTATTGAACCTAAAACCCCAGAACTTTAGATCACTCTGGAACTAAGAGTACCCTGCCAAGAAGAAGAGCTGCCAGGAGTAGAACTGCCCCTTTTCTGTGTGTAGCTTTGCTTGACTTGCCGTTTCTGCTTCTGTCTGTGGGGAGAGGAAAAGACTGAAACTTTTTCCCTGCTGTGGTATACTGCTTAAAGAAGATCTCCAAGGGCTTGATGTAGAGCTTGCTTCCTGTTCTGAAGTCTCTGGGACACAAAAACTTCACCTGCAGCATCCTTGAACTCCATTACTGGGAGTTACGACCTGCCTTGTGGTGCCAACTCAATTTCTGGGCCCTTGAAGGTTGTTCCTGCTGCACAGAACTGCAAAGACCTAATGAAATCTGAAAATTGACGCATCACCTTGTCATTGCAAGCAACAGTACCCAGGGCTTCGACGGAAATGAGAAAGAACAGTATTAATAATAAAACAGGGTTATTGTATAGTGATGTATACCATAGTCTTGTTGTTTTTAAGCACTATGAATTGTCAGTGTTACTATAGCACAGTTTTATGAAACTCAATTCATCGACCTCTAAACAAATACATTCTAGTGTGGCCTAGTCAGGATTTGATTTGAACTCATGACCAGCAGATCACACTTTATGTCAGCAGCATGCGCTCAACCTACTAAGTCATCTTTCTCACCAGTGACACTGGCCAGTACTCCTAATCTACAGGCCCGGACTGGCCGTTGCGGGCACCGGGCAATCCCCCGGTCGGCCGCATGGGTGGGGGCCGGTTTTGGGCCCCAGGGGGCCTTTTTTGTTACAGGGCCGTTTTTTTGCAGCATAGCTGCAAAAACGGCCCTGTAACAAAATCGGTGAAAACCGGCCCTGACAAAGAGCACGGTCGCACCCCAATCCACCCCCTGGGGGGAGGGGGAGGCCGGCCGAGCACTTTGCCAGGGCCGGTTTCGGTTCCCAGTCCGGCCCTGCTTATCTAGCCCAGGATATGATCTTAGGCCAGGCATACATCTCTTCGCCCCCTTCATCTCTCTGTCAGTGCCTGCCTCCTCCTAGCCATTAACTGTGTATACATTAATACAACAATCAATTTATGAGCTTTCCGTGTACAGGCACCCTTGTTTTCCTCTGTCACAATCAGTAGTAACCCACCTCGAGGAAATACAGAGGATTTCGAACAGGTTGATGCCAAAAGGCTGTTACCTCGGAAAGACCTGTAGGGTCGTCAGAGTCAGTCACAAGAACAGTGAACCTGAAAATCAGGGCAGGGAGCAGCTACTCATACGTATCAGCAGATGGGAAAGGGATAGAAAGCCAAAGAATTCTCATTCCTAAAGAACATGCTGAGTGCCCGGCACAGGTTTCACCAACACAAGATGGAGTTTGTGTTACCATTGTGAAACTCCTGGGTTTAGCCTCATCTAGAGCACTGTGTCAGCTTCTGGAGGTCACATCTCCAGAAAGAAAACCTCAGAATGGAGACAGTGCAAAGAAGGGCAAACAAATTGGTAGACCGGTTAATCCACAGTCCTTTAAAGAAAGGGCTAGAAGTTTGAACTTGTAGTGTATATGCAGCGTTTGGCAGAATAGATGATGAAATATAATGAGCACATTCCTAAAAACAAGGAGCTCTGCAGACGTATATCCAGTGGCTAGCATCATGAATGCACTGGAACGAGGTGGCGAACAAGAGTGGGAATTGGATCCGTAGAAGTAGCATTTAGCCATACTCATTGTGTTGTTTTGGGTCAGTATGTGGAGAGAAAACAAGGCTGTGGTCAGACTGGGTGTGCTCATTGGTCTTGTGTCCTGCTAGACACGTTCTAGTGTCTCAGCTGACACAGAGTTGTTACCCACTCCCTTGGGGGAGTGGGCACACATGCACCCCACACGCATCCATCACAGGTGGCACGAGTGACGTGAGCCTGTTAATAAAAGGGCCTGGGTGCACGTGCTCATGGCCAGTTACAGTAACCCACTACTGACTCTGTGTGGATATTGCTGCAGCATGAGGGCCTAGAGGCTCAAGACACAACAATTGGTTACCAGCTGCTTGGGGTCTATTTTCCTGTCACTAGCTGCAATCTGTTGATTTTGTAAGACCAGGAGAGAGGACACACAAACACAGACAAGCGCTCTGCAATACAGTACTAGTCATTTTACCGCTAATTAATATCCTGTGTCCCTGGAGAGTGGAATGCGTGCCACAGAGACCACAGCCACTAACAGCCTGATTCATCAAGTTGAAATCGGCTCGCAAAGGGCCAGATTCTGAGAATCTGGCCCTTTGCAAGCTCTATTTTTGCATTTGGGATTCATCATCCCAAATGCAAAAATCGGTAATAGCGATGTCGCAATTTTGCGAGGAATTACATTTAAGGAATCTCTATTTGAGATTCCTTAAATGCAATTCATCATCCATTAAAAAATTGCGATTTCGCAATTTCGGCCCGCTATTTACCGCGAGGTCAAACCTCGTGGTAAATAGCGAAAACTTAGAAAAATGCTTTTAAAAGCATTTTTCTAAGTTGCATGTTGCGCACACACATGTCCACATGTCCTTTGGACATGTGTGTGCGCAACACCTGTTTCAATTTGCATTTAAGGGGTGCTACAGGGTGTCCTTTGGACACCCCTGGCCCCCTTTAAATCGTTATCTTATTTGCGATTAGCTAATTGCTAATCGCAAATAAGGAATACTCCCCATTCATTCCTATGGGCCTTTTGGCCCATAGGAATGAATGGGGAGTTATTCCTTATTTGCGATTCGCAATTTGCTAATCGCAAATAAGGATTGTATAGGAATCGCAAATCTTTTTGCGATTCCTACATGAATCCCGTTTTGCGAGTCTGTAATAGCGATTCCTTATGAATCGCTATTATAGACTCGCAAAACGGGTCTATGATTAATCAGGCTGTTAGTCACGAAGAATCAATCCAGCAACCTGCAGTGGTTTAGTCCAGGTCCTGGCAAGCAGGGAACTGGGACTTTTACTCCTGTTTGAAAACCTACTGGTATATCAGGAACCTTTAATTCCCAAGTCCTGCAGCCTTTAGCATAATGTCACAGAGTGAACCCTTAAAGAGACAGAAACACGCAAGTCGCATGTAAATAGGATGTGACAGATGCTCGCTCCCCAGCCGTCTCTAAGCCACAGGCTTTGAGAGATCCACTTATGTGCTCCGGTACAAACTGCTACAAGGCACAGGCGCCCTGGGAGCACCAGCCCTCCAACAATACATAAAGCATCCTTGTTTCAATCACCAAACCTCACTGGCTTGAATGTTAATGGGCAGTAAACAAAGCCTGCAGACGCCGACTGTTGATCAATAATAGATTTATGCACAGGTGGGGAAGTAAATCAAAGAAAATGAATGCAAATACAATACAAACTAGTGGAGCGACAGAGAAATCCTAATTAGCTTCTCACAAGTTTGTTGAGGGAGGCAAGCTTGTCGCTGGTCCGGGATCGAGTGAAATATCCAGTGGCAGCTTGAGCACCCCACCGGGGAGCAGGCAGTAGCATGCCACCTGGGTTCAGGTAGAACACGCTGTTTCTTACCACACTTGGCGTTATAGTTTTCAAGCCGGTCGTCCAGTTGTGCAGCCATACTGTTTTCAGCAGAACCAGAAAAAGGCTGTCTTATGACTCCATCTTTCAAGACAGGTGACATAGCATGTTCCATAGGTGGTTGTTTTTAATCAATGCACAGCAAACAGTGGTGAGGGCCCCATGGCAGTGCATTCATTCCAACAAACAGGGTTTGGGTTCAGCCCTAAGACACACACACATATAGCAGTGATGGCAGCAGCCTGTCTCTGCTAGGCAATGATAGGGAGACATACAACAGAAAGGACGAACAGCAAGAATGAAGGCTAGGAACATGGGGGAGACGTGCAACACGACACAAACATCGTGGCAGCACTGTGATTGATCCTCCCAGACACCATATGGAAGGGAAAACTATCAGATACCTTTCTCCAGACAGGGTTGTCTGAAAAAAAGAGCAGCAATGGTCATGTTCTAAAGAGGTCTCCACCTGCAACACGCTTGTTTTAGATAAAGAGATTGAAAGAGCTGTTGTTTCTACATTCCATTGTTTTTTGATGGTGGGGATTTCTTAAGCATTCCGGTGACCCTCCTAAACCATACAGATGAATAACTGAGGTGGAGATAGATTTCGCATTTGAAAACCAAAATATCTTAAAATCTATCCTGGAAGTGAGGATGCAGGCCACGCCTTTGTTTGGAAAAAATGAAATGGCTGAAAGTATGATTTAAAAAAAAATAGTTGCCAAAATATTTCCAAACACTCATGAAAAAGCTACTTAGACCTCATTTTTTATGCAAACCAAAGGTATTTTACTGTCTAATGTTAATGAAGAACAAATACATAGGATAGGGTGGACCTGCCTAATTTCAGTGTTCTGAAAGATTTCTGCTTCCACAATACCTTTAATAATATTTCTTTTTGCTACTGCAAAGTGTTACATTTTGTCTCCTTCTGTTTCCATAAAATTCAAAATGAGATGTAAGGATGTCAAGAATTGGCCCGTGGTAACTCAAGCTCATGAATCTGGATGCCACTCAGCATATTGCTAGTGCGGAGCAGCCACCCAAAGAGAGTAGGTACCCGCTGTTGGCCTGCTCTGTTTAGAGTCAGGAGAACCGCCAAGTGTCCGAAGACAGCCTCAGCTGACAGCGATGACACAACCCTTTGACTGACAGTTTATCCACCAGGAGTCGCTGTCCATTGTACATCATTATGTCAACCATACTTAGGGCGGTCCTTCCTGCATACTTTGTTTGGTTTGGGACTACCATGGAAAGCCTGCCGGTCCCAAACAGCAAACCAGGGAAATGCCTCAAAGTGTTGGGAGAAACCTCCCAGCACGCCAGGGCCATTAATTATTATTTTTTTGTTTTCCAATATTAAACTTCTATTTTGAGAGCAGGTTTATGGGCTCATGAAACATGGCGCCTGCTCAGCAAAGCTTCAGGGCCTGCAGTGGGGCCACTATAGCAGTGACTCTTCAGAAGGAACAAAGACCTCCACCTGCCTGCCAGGGATCTCTAAGTAAGGCAGGCGATCTTCTGCCAGAGGGGCGAAGGAAGCGGCCTTTGCAGACCTACCAGCTGCCGGGCCACCCACCAATCTCCAAATCTGCTCATCTGCTTGGACACCATTTTAGAAACAGATTTAGCCTTTAGATGCTTCTGAGTGAGTGAGTGAACACATGCTACTGGCAATGACACAAGTGTTTGAGTGGGACCTGCGTTGTTCAGGCGCAATCAACATGGAAGCAGAAAGGAGGGCATTTTGCTGCAGCCGTCCAAAGGGAGCTCAATGGAAAAGCATTGTGTTTATTCTGCTTTAATGGTGGTAGTGCCAGATTCACTAATGTTAACTCACACCTATGTATTAAAAAGATGTATACCAACTGCAATAAGTGTGGAAATTCAGCGAGGGTGTGACGTGTGAATGTGGTTGGATGCTAAGGGAGAGCAGGTTGCAGAATGGATTTAAGAACGACTTACTGATCAACCCTCAGATTATAACCCATATTGTGTTCTCACCAGTGGAATGCTGTTCTTTAATGCGCCCCTCCTGTCCCTGGTCGCACACCCTGAGTTCAGACCCCCGATAAAGGGATGCGAACCAGGAGCGGCGTCATTAAAATAATATGTTCTCCCTTGCTGTAGACCTAACCACATCTACCAACCTATATCACTAAAAAAATTCAATGTTGAAGCCTCCAGGTGTACTAAGATTTAAAATGTGATCTCTTTTATATTCTAACAAGATTACAATGTCACACTTTTAATGTTACACATTAACACTGTTCCAGTATTGACTTTATTGCATACCTTGATTGTTTATGGTTTGTTATACACAGTGCAGAAAAAATCTATAAAAATATTTCCACAAAAAAAAACACTGTTACAGTATAACAAAGTAGTAATCTCCTTGCACTAGACTTTGTAGTGAGTATTTATTATAAAAATATAGTAAAGGTATAGGTTAATCACTTCTTATGGTTTATAAATACAGAAAGGATATACATAACATTTGACACAAATTAAAACGTAACCTATTGTTATAATATTATTTAAGATCCTGACTTTGTATTCTTCCATTACATCCAGTCAGATCTTGATTGTAAATGTTGATATAAAGATATTGTTCATGCCGCGTTTCAGAGACTCATTACTCTATTCCACCATCCTCAGGACATAACAGGGATGCGTAAACAATTGTTTATGTTATTAAGGGATGAATATTAAAAGGTGTGATATTGCTATTTTACTGGAAGCCAAAACTAGATAAGTTTTAAGCCACAGCATTGACGATTTTAGTAATAGAGTTGGTAGATTTGGTGAGCTCCACCGCAGGGTGAGCACAGTATTTGAGAGATATTTTTAAACCTCTCACCACGGGGCATATTATCTAGAACGGCAATAACATTATCGCTGCTTTAGCAGCAGGAAACTGCCGCTAAAGCTGCGATAATGGGCTTGATAATATGTCCTTGTGAATTCCCATAGAAGCCCAGGTTCTTGTGTGAACATGGGCTTCTATGGGAATTCACAAGGGCATATTATTGAGCCCATTATCGCGGCTTTAGCGGCAATTTCCTGCCGCTAAAGCGGCGATAATATTATCGCCATTCTTTATAATATGGCCCCTCGTCTTTGGAGGGTCGCTCTATTGATCGTGAGGCAAAAATCAGTCCTATGTCTGCCTTCTTCAGAGTCATTGACCGGTGACAGAGGACAAGGAGGACCACAGTAATAGCAGGCCTGTGTACCCTTGAGCGTGGTGAATAAAATCAGAAAGGAGGGCCCGCAGGAAGCTGACTTAAACTGACTCACAGTCATTAATCCACACTCAGAGTGCTTCGTTTCTGTCTGTGATTGCAGGTGTGGGGCACTGGCACTCTCTTGTAGGGGCCGGGACTTATGAACTTTTCACGCACAGAGAGACAGAGGAAGGCAGACAGGATAGGGAACAGAAAGGGAGGCATGCGGGGATCAAGGGATATACGGAGGATGAAAAAGAATCTGCCAATGTGAGACACAAAGAGAGGAAGTGGAAGGTTGTAGAAAACGAAGCAGGAGGTGCAGTAAAGACTGGGCGTCCTTGGTAATTTAAGGACAACACTCTCTCTCTCTCTCTCTCTCTCTCTCTCCCTCTCCCTCCCTCCCCCGATTCCACGTGGATATATTTCTCTGACTTGTGACTGACTCTTCTACATTGCTTGATTACTTTACGAGTTGAGTGGTCAAAAATTGTTTTGCTGTGCTAATAAAATGACATTTCATCCTAATAACAGTGAAATAATTTGTGTTATTTGTTCTACTTTTTTCAATTGGAAAATGAGCCGACGCATTTTATGCTACTTGTACTTATAGGAGAGGGTGCCAGACAAGAGTGCTATTCCTGAAGTGTGAAATATGGTAACTGCATACAGGAAGTGCTAAGAGTGGTGTCAATTGAATAGATTCTGTTTCTGTCCCTCTGCAACATTTAGTAGGTTATGGGGAGAGCAAGTCTTAAATTGATAACTCCTTCTTCCAGGCCCTCTGCTTGTTCAAAACTAGATCGAATGTACAGGCTTCCACGCATTCAATCGGCCAGCCTTGGCAGGCATTGCTGCTTGTCGTCACAGGCACTCATGTATTTAGGGGTAAAGTAGGCAGAGTTTTGTGTCAGGTGTGTGCATACACTTTACAGGTGCTTTATACGCTTATCGCGTTTAACCATTGTTAAACGTAGGGGCCTGTTAGATAAATCCATGCAATATATGTATAAATCCCTAATGTGATTACACAGAATAGAAGAGACATGATCTTCTGCAAGAATATTTTAGTTAGATTGGAGGAGGCGGGGGTGGGGGCTCCGGAGCAGCATTTGACAATATCAGTTTAGAGGATGTGCAGTAGACAATGGCCTTCAAGTAGAAGTGATCGATCAAAAACGGTAGATGGAATCAAACAAGCCCGGACTGGCAGAGTAGACACAGTTTAGCAAAATTCAGTGTAGTAATTTTAGTGTCAAACTTACACACACGATGGTGAGTTTGGATGGACTGTGCGGCAAAATGTGCGCTGCAGTTCTGTTTTCTGTACCCTTGTTCCGACACCTATTCAGGCATTGTTTTTATTTCCGGTCTAATGAGATTTATTGAAGTCTGGTTCTCAGGAATAGAGCACTTTTAAAACTATCACAAAGGCAGTCTTGGTCCCTTTACACCAAGACTATTTTTTAGAACCTATAGGTTGTAGGGGCTAACTAGCAGTGTTAAAGGGGAGACTAACTTTCCCCTATTAACCAGGACTCAGGGTATTGCATCTGCAAAGAGACGTTGGGCCTCCAAAGCTTCCTTGGCACTCCTAAATAGTTTGTTTTAGCAGTCAGTTGTCTAGCTCAAGAGAGAGGTGTGAAGGAGGAGTCATAAACAGTATAGCACAATCAGAGTAATGTTACAGTTTCAGTCATGGTTATTATTTGGAAATTCATAACTTTTCAAAAAAACTTAAAACTTAGCAATCAATAATAGCTTTTTATAATGGCCAATATTTTGCAGTTGTGAGCCTATTCAGCACACCTGTCCTTTGAACCAATGTGACTATGTTACCTATTGAGTTTCAGCACCCTAGATAGCTCCTGTTCCATCCAGAGTGCTAACATATTTGAACATTGAAGTCTAAGGCAGCCTTCTTACGCAACTTTGAGGGACTGCTCAGAGGTCTGTGCCTCTATCCTTCCGTACCCAAGGTGCGTGTGACAGAGCTGCGGAGCCCATGGCAGAGCTTCAAACTTGGTCCGCTGCCTATGGAAGAAAAACAGGTTGCAGCTCCAGATGACCAGACCAGAGTGCATCTATTTGCATGAGTGTGACTGTACCTCATACTCGCAGTTCAAGGCAAGTGGGCATCAGCCATTGCCACTCAAATTACATGGACTGTTCAATATTTTGATCATCAATCCATTAGGTTTGTCCAACTCCTGGGATAAAATGTGGATTCCGGTGCTGTATCCTGTATAACATTGAGAGTATGGGTTTGTTGCTGACCAGGGAAGGTGTATCCTTCTCCTAGCATGTAGTTCATATCTATGGCTATATACCATTTGGCAGGAAGGTATGTGGGTGCATGGCAGTGAAACTTCTGGCTGAACTTCATAACTGGTCCTAGCCGTGGAAGAAGAGAAATATACAGCTCCACATTATGCGTGAAGGTATCAGGTCCCCACAGAACTTGTTGAGGTGATATTCTTATCTAGTGCTCCAGTTTTTGTTCACTATCCCTTACATTAGAGCAGAAGACCCCACCCAGTGAAGTCAAATGTACAATTCTTAACATGTAGTTGGTTGCCATAGATGTTTGACAATTAGCAGACGCGTCTCCATGGAAGTAAATGCAGCAGAAAGCCTGTGTCTCCCAGCCAAACACCGCTTTTTAGGAAGAGGACGAATGGGATGGGCTGGCCTATTGTACTCTTAGTTGTACTAATGTGGCAGACACTTTTATACCCGAGTACAACACGTTTTATGAGGAACAAGAAGCGGGAATGACCTTGCTGTTCTCTGGGCAGGAGCTATCCTCCAGCTTACATAAACATAGAAGGGACCTCACACATTCTTGGTATGAGAGAAAGAAATCCGTAGTACTGGGGGTTGCTGGACCCTAATTGGGCGAGCCAGACCTCATTACTTGGTACAGCTGAACTGCACTCCCAAACCAATTACTGCTGTCAGAAGCAGATGCCCTGCAGTAAGAAGATCGAGGGGGGCCCACGAATTAGAGAAAACTGTGATGGAACCTTCCTGGTTCTCGCTGCCTTACTTGGCACACAGAGCATCACTAGGGAGCAGAAGAGCTGATGATTGCCTGACTCCTGAGATTAGGGGTTACCTGACAACAGCCTTAATACAAAAAATACAAGAAAACATCAGGGGCAGTTTTGAACATTTTGGGGTAGAAGATCAGGACAAAGAAACTGCAGACTTTCGTCCTGACTGTCTGAGTTAAGGAAGGATTTAAAGGTGGATCTCCCAGCTTTGTGGACAGGCAGGACGTTACAAAAGGAAGAAAGATCAAAAATCCTCAATTGAGGGAACTCTCTGAAGCAGAAATCAGCTCTGCGAGGAAGGAGTAAAGGGTACAACCAGAGCAAGAGCACAGTGTCACAATGGGTATGGGTAGACACCTGAAAGCCACAGTTCAAGTACTAGGGTCAAAGACTAACGCTCACAAGCAGGATACCTTCCTCACTCTGGCGAGGGAATTTGTACTGGTGCCTTGAAATAGAGACAGCTGCCCCTAGATTACTGCCCACCAGGAGGGTCATTAGACTAAAGAAAATGAAAAAAGGCAATGTCTAGACAGATCCTGTGCAGCTCTTTCAGCAACTCTCAAGGGAGTAATAAGTCTGGAAACTGATCCCAGGTCCTTTTCGACAAGAGTAAATTACACGAGCAGGCAGGCACAATATTTTTGTCGAACTGGCCCAGACACTAGAATCAGAATACATGCTTCCACTTATGACTTCTTCCAGAAGACAAACCTAGCACTCTGAAGCAGGCGCGGCCAGTACAGGTATGAGCGGTGGGGCGGGAACGGAGTTGACATATGACGGGATAGAGAAAATAAAATAAATAAAACCGCTTACCTTGTGCTTGTCGCATCACCGACTGGGCAATGCTGCAAACTTAAGGTAAGTGGTTTTATTTATTTCATTTTCCCTATCCTGTTGATGGCGACTTCCTCCCTTCCCCGCCCAACCGCTCCTACCTGTACTGGCCGTGCCTGCTCGGCAGGTGCTTAGATCACAGACTTAAACTGAATCCCATGTGTCACTGGCATTAAGCTATATTTCTTGCTCAGCAGGGACTAGCAGCTGCATGGAAGACCTGTAGACATAAACCAACTGATAATCTCATTGGTATGGTAACATTATATAATTACAGAAAAGAAACCCTTCCCCGGGAAAGGTTAGTATCTGGAGCACTCCTTTGGCGATGTAAGTCGCTGTTTCAACAATTATAACGACTGAAGCAAGTTTGCTATACAGGAATGATCCCAGATTCATTCAGTATTCATCATTTCATATTACTGCATATGAAAGTAGTCAATCATCAAAGGATCAATGTTTGTTGATTCATTACAATCGGAAATACAAGCATTCTCCAAAAATGATAGGTTAATTAGCACGTTGAAAACACGTTGAGAAATGTCCCCAATGCATTTCAAGCGGTAGCTCTTCTTCAGGGGAAGCTATCTAGGAAATAAACAAGAAAGGACTGAATGTGTTGCAGTCCAAGAAGCAACAGAATGCACTGGAACTGTGTTAACTAGGGGAGCTGATATGGGGCGGGAACAGTGAATGTTACAGTGCCGGAGTGATTCGAGGTGAAACTGGCTCAAAAAGAAACGTGGAACACGTCGTACGGGAGGTGCTCAGTTAAATGCTTAATGTGATTGAAGAAAGTGTGGAGCATAAAAAAATGAGACAGTATTGAGCGTGTGCAATGCGAGTCTGCGAGAAAGCTAAAAATGAACATGCCAGGGTGAGGTCGGAAAATCCGTAGTATCTTGGATGTAGCTGGACATTTTTCTTACACTCGGTTGCAAGTGTTTGTCGATGTAAATGCCAATAGGTTCATGTATGGAATTTCATGTGCTCACTATGGGTCTAAACGGTGGTCTGGTTGAATGCTCATGAATTTTAGGTACCATATATAGGTATGGAGTTTGAGGATGTTCTTTAGTCAAAACATTGTTATCGCGTTTAGTGATGGTTTCCATGTGTAGAGCATTATCATGAATGGCATGTAGCACTTCATTAAATTCCTGAGTTGGATTAAAACTTATTTCCATGTATAGTGAGGCATCGTTAACGTGGGTGGATACATTTTCAATGTACAAAGAAGTATCAAGGATAACCAAGGCTCCTCCCTTGTCTGCCTTACAAATAGTTATTTCATCGTTTGAAGCCAACTGGGCAATGGCCTGACGTACCTGTTTGGTCAGGTTGGATTGGTGGTGGTGTTTGCACTGGAAAATAGTGTGCAGGTCCTTTTGTACCATAGTCTCGAAGGTATCTAACAGTATATGGCTCATAGGTGCCATAAAAGCGCTCTTTGGCAGCAAGTCTAACAGCGTGTCTTGATCTTCTCTAGGTTGAGGTTCAACGATGTTTGTAAAAAAAATGTTTTGAGTCTCAATGTCCTCATGAATTTGAAGAAACAGACTTGGGTGTCAAGTCATTAGATTGATAAGCAGGAACTAATGAGATGCCTTCCTGAGTAGGATTGATAACTGTTTTTGAGATGTTTATAACTAAGTTCTGTGACTCCTTGTTGATTTTGCCACTGGTATCTGTTTTTCTTTTGTGCTTTGCCCGCCTGGTTCGATAATTGGGTCGGGCCTATTTCTAAACAAGCTTTTACAATGCAACGGTCTCGCCTTTGCAAAAGTTAGAGCTATTGGCATTGTAAATGACAAACTTTTTATTTATGTGTTGGTTTTGAAAACAGATAAATAAATGGCATTGTCATTTACAGTGCCAATAGCTTAATCTCTCACACTTGTATGTGCTTAGGGGCCCTGCCTCACAGGTGTCTTTGGTCAAGCGATTTACTTCTCCTTCCTTATTGTGTATTTGACTAATTTCCCTCACTATAGCAGTTTGCGCGATTTAAATTAGTTGGTGCTGTCATTACCATACTTCTGATTACAACTACCGCACGTGCTTCTAACAAAAAATTATAGAATCTACTGAGAACTATAAAATCTAATATAGGAAAGGCTGGTTAAATGAAAGGCAGATGAAGAAATGTTGAGCCCCGTTTTAAGGTAATCTTTGTATTCAGATTTTCAATCTAGCTAGTACACCACTCAGATTCTTAGCTGGCATTTACACACTTCAAACATTGTTATTTTATAAACTCTCAGATTATACATTATGAACTCAAGAGTACCAGTCATGGGTTACAACAATTACTTCTACTCGGTGCAGTTACAAAAAGAATCTGCTGACCTATTGAACGAGATAGAGAGGCGGCTAAGGAAACAAGGGCAGAGGGAGAGAGACACCCCTGGAGGTCAGAAGAGGGGCGAGAGAGAGGGGAAGATGGATACATGGGCAGAGAGAGACACACACAAAGATTAGAAGGGGAGCGAATAAGAGAGAGAAGGAAACAAGGGCAGAGTGAGAAAAGCATAGAGGTCAGAAGGGGAGAGCGAGACAGGGGAGGTGGAAACAAGGGCAGAGAGAGACTCACAGGGAAGTGGAGCAAGATAGGGAGTGGGAGGGCACCTGAGGAGCAGAGGAGGGCAGCCGTCACTTTCTGTAGAGCGCTGCAGCCTCAAGAAGCCCTCCATGTGTGACCCTGGGCACTGCGGGGCACATGCTGCCCTGTCCGAGGACTTGCGCGAGGAGAAGTGACTTCTTCAAAGGCAGCAGGTGTGGGTGAGTTGGAGCAGCTTCTCGGAGCACATCATTAGCACTGCCGGAGAGGAGGGGTCCCCTTCCTGGGGAGCTCTGCAGCGCGCAGCATATGCGGGATACTGAGCAGAGGAGAACAAACTAACTGCACACGGAGGCTCGGCAGATAAATAAATAGAAAGAGCTGGGGGAGTCAGCACTGGGGAGCTGCTGGTTCTCTGCTGCTGCACCAGGAATGGCAAAAGAGATGGGCTGGAACCGAGTCCCGAGAAATCACAGCAGATAACTAACTAAATAACAAGACATATTGCATTGCAAATGCTTGTTTTTCTTGCTTCTCTGAGTGAACTACAGTGGAGGCTGGTAGAAGCACTTTCACTTTCAGCAGCGGGCTGACCTAAATGGCCTGTGGTGTTGCGCTGAGGGAAAACTTGTAATTTTTCTGGAAGGGACGGGGTGTGGAGGGAGAGGGGGTTTGTTGGAGTGAAGTGGATGCGTAAAAAACAGAAATATACACATGGACGCCGTGCTGAAACATGATGCGCAGCCGGCGCCTGTGTGACTTAAAGTGGATGCATAAAACAACATATATATAAACACGGGTGCCATGCTGTAACATGAAGCATGGCACATGTGTAAATAAAAGTTATGTGCGGGCGGCCAGTGAAGCAGTCACTGTAATTCTTAAATGAAGGGCGGCACAAAGTACGAGAAATAGGCAACTGTAGTGATCCGCAAGGGGGGGGGGGGCGGGAACGAGTGGGGGTGGGAACAAAGACACCTTTTGCCCGAAGCGGCGACTGCAGTGATCTGCGAGGGGGGAAGGCGGTTACACTGTTCAAGAGGGCATGGTCAGTTATCTCCCAAGATGGCCTCTCATGCGATTGCGGCTTTTCCTCAGCTCCATAGTTTATGTAGCGCCAGTGAAGTCATGTTTTTTCAAAATAGCACATGGCAGTAACAAATTGTTAGAACCGGCTGTCTCTAGTTGGCAGAGGTATGCACTTCTGACAAATAGGGACACTCCTTTTCTAGTCAGGGCAAGGGGATCACACCCTTCGATAACCCCTGCTCACCCCCTTGGTAGCTTGGCAGAGCAGAACAGGCCTATCTCAGAGGCTGTGCGTTAAGCAATTATGACCACATACAGCAATACAGTGAATACACTACAAATGGACACGACACAGTAGTATTATAAAAATAAGTATTTTTATATAAGGCTTAGCACAAGACCAAATAACGGCAAAACTGTACACAATCGGAATAAATACGTTCAGGAAGGAAAAAGGATAGTTCAAAGGTAGTTTCTTCTTTAGCACAAAAGTCTTTAGTATCAAGTAAATCTTCTTCTTGGAAACACAGTTCTTAGCAACAGGGTAACCCACACGGGAGTTACACAACGTCGAGGCAAAGATAATCCACAGGTGTGGCGTCGACCGCGAGGAGCGCTACGTCGGGCCTGGAGTCACACGGACCCCCAACAACACAGTACCTTAGGAAAATGAAGCACACGATGATCCACGGCGTCGAGCGATCCGGCGTCGCGTCTTCGGCGTCGATCAGGCCTCAGCAGGCGTCGTCGATGATGCAGTTGCACAGAGTGAGCAGCGCTCACGGCGTCGAAGGGGCACACAGGTGATGCGATCAGCAGCGGTGCAGACACGAGGTCCTCTGGAGCTAGAGCCGTACTCCCACTCACTGGCGTTGCTGCTGGCGTCGGTCGGGCCCAGCGTCCGGTCGTCGTGATTGCTGGTTCTTTCAGAGGTGCTGGATTCACACTTCCAGCCAATAGCACTTTTAGCAGATGAAGTCTTTTAGCCCTGTGACTTCAGCAGGAGACTGGCACTCTTCCAGTCCTCGGAGATTTTCTTAGCAAGCGTGAGAGTACACACACAGTTCCTCTCTCCTGGTTCCTTGGCAAAAATAAAGAAGCACTGCAGGATTCCCCCAACAACAGCACACTTGGCAGAAGGGGTAGGCAGTCCCTTAGATCAGCAGGCCTCTTGTCCTTGGTTACAGGGTTCCTTGTCAGAAGTGATCTGATTTCCTAGTTCAGGGGTCCTTCTCTTATACCCCTTTTCGTCTTTGATCCCTTTGTCTATGCCGGGGATTTCCCAACATCCTGGGTCTGTGGTGGGTGGAGCTAGGCAGTAGCACCTGGCCTATTCATTGAGCCGGGCTGAGTCCTCAGACGCCCAGCAGGAGGTGGAGCCAGCATTGATACTGGCAGGAGCAGAGCTATCGCCCTCCTGGCAGGAGGTGGGGCTAGGATCGTCCATGGCAGGCACAGAGCCATCAGTCGCTTAGCAGGAGGTGGAGCCAGCATTGTATCAGGCAAGGCAGGCTATCAACAACTACTCTCCCCCTACTCTCAACGTAAATGTCCCACTCATCCCATACTGACTCATCCAGACCTGTGGAGCCACCCAGCTCCTGTCACATACACGCAAGACCAGCAGAAACCAGATATGGTTAGGCAAGAAAATAGACACTTTCTAAAAGTGCTATTTTCGAACCCAGAGTCCAAAAACCATCCACACCAACGGACGCGTAATTGAACCCCGAGTTCAGGGATACCAAACTCGACATTGCACCGTGCTCTCCGAGCCAGCTAGGATCATAGCATTAATAATCCCGGCGGCCCATTCTAAGCAATGGAGAGCAGGCTACCTCGCAATAGTGAAGCACGAAGATGGCGGTACTTCACTATTAGGACAGGCCAACTTGGTCAGGCGTGTCCTACCTTACGCTTACAATGCACCCGGCCCGCGGGCCTACCATAGGGGTGACTAACATGAAGTTAAGGGAAGGTTGGAGGGGCTGGCAAGTAGATATACTTGCGCAGCCTGCGTGACAGTACAAGACTGCACGTGGGTCTCGCAATGACCGACCCGTAGACATTCTTTTACGAAGCCGCTCCTGTGGGTGGCACAACACGTGCTGCAAGCCCACGAGCGGCATTTGTATTTACAAGCCCCGGCACTCCTGGTGCACTAGACTAGGGACTGACAGTACACCAAATAAGCCAAACATGGATACAATAGACACATCAATTTAACATCGGGAGCACTTGCGCTATGGCACTGATCAGCAGTGGCACGGCGCCCAAAGCATATACCAGCAAAACATCGTAAAACAGTAGAGGCAAACAGAAAAAATGGAGGAGAGACTCAAGCCAATGATGTCAGGTCTAACACGTGTCCCCTCCAGCTGAAATGTGGGGAGAACTACCCTTAACCTAGGGAGTCCTCATCACTAAGGCGGAAAAATCTGGACAGACCATTAGCATTGGCGTGATCTGTACCAGGGCGGTGTTCCACCGTAAAGTCCATCCCCTGTAGAGAAATGGACCACCTCAACAGTTTCGGATTCTCACCCCTCATTTGCATCAACCATCTGAGGGGCCTGTGGTCTGTCTGAACCCGGAAGTGAGTCCCAAACAGGTAGGGTCTTAGCTTCTTCAGCGCCCAGACCACAGCAAATGCTTCTCTCTCTATCGCACTCCACCTTGTTTCCCTGGGAAGTAACCTCCTACTGATGAAGGCTACAGGCAAGTCTCGGCCCTCTTCATTCACCTGAGCTAGAACAGCCCCCACGCCATGCTCTGAAGCGTCCGTCTGAACAATGAATTCTTTCGAAAAGTCGGGTGCTTGGAGTATAGGTGCTGTGCACATTGCAGTTTTCAGGGTGTCAAAGGCCGTTTGACAGGCATCAGTCCAGATCACGTTTCGTGGCTGCTTCCTGGAAGTCAGCGAAGTCAAGGGGTGCACAATGTTGCCGTAATCCTTGACAAACCTCCTGTAGTAACCCGTGAGTCCTAAGAAGGCTCTCACCTGCGTTTGGGTTTTGGGCGGCGCCCAAGCCAGGATGGTATCAATCTTGGGTTGCAGGGGGGCAACCTTACCGCTCCCTACTTGGTGCCCCAAGTACACCACAGAACCCTGCCCAATCTGGCACTTACTGGCTTTGATTGTGAGGCCTGCTCCGCGCAGGGCCAACAACACTTCCTGGAGGTGGCGCAAGTGTTCCTCCCAGCTGGCGCTGAACACTGCGATGTCGTCCAGGTAGGCGGCACTGAAATCCTCCAGTCCAGCCAAGACCTGGTTGACCAACCTCTGGAAGGTGGCAGGGGCATTCTTCATCCCAAAGGGCATCACCCGGAACTGGTATAGCCCATCTGGTGTGGAGAATGCTGACCTCTCCTTTGCCCCATCAGTCAAGGCGATCTGCCAGTACCCAGACGTTAAATCGAACGTACTAAGGTACCGGGCAGCCCCCAACCGATCGATGAGCTCATCAGCTCTGGGGATGGGGTGCGCGTCAGTCTTCGTGACTGAATTGAGCCCTCGGTAGTCCACGCAGAACCGGAGTTCCGGTGAAGCACCAGGCGCTGCAGCCTTCGGGACCAAGACCACGGGGCTGGCCCAAGGACTGCTAGAGGACTCAATCACCCCTAACGCGAACATTTTGGAGACCTCCTCCTTAATGTACGCTCTGACCTTGTCAGTCACCCTGTAAGCCTTGTGCTTCACAGGAGGGCTGTCTCCGGTGTCAACGTCATGGACACACCAATGCGTGACACCCGGAACCAAGGAAAACAGATCTGGGAATTGTCCCAACAGTTGGTGACAATCCTGTTTCTGTTCAAGGGTCAGTGTGTCAGAGAGGACCACACCATCCACTGACCCGTCTTGCTCTTTAGCACACAGGAGGTCAGGAAGAGGTTCACTCTCCTCCTCCATTCCATCATCTGTAGCTAGGAGCATGCCCACTTCGGACCTTTCTAAGTGGGGCTTCAAACGGTTGACATGCAGGACCCGCAAGGGGTTCCTGGGAGATTTCAAGTCCACCAAGTAGGTGACATCGCTCTTCTTCTCCACAACCTTAAACGGTCCAGTCCACCTGTCCTTGAGCGCACAAGGTTCCACAGGGGACATGACCCACACTTCCTGACCAGGCTGAAGCTCTACCAGAGTGGCATTCCGGTCGTACCAACGCTTCATCTCCTCCTGGCTGGCCTCCAGATATGCCTGAGCAAGTTCTCTGAAGCGCCGAGTCTGGTTCCGAAAGGCCAGCATGTAGCTGTATACATCCTGGGGAGGTTTCCTGGGAGATTGCTCCCAGCCTTCTTTGACCAGACTCAAAGGTCCTCTTACCGGGTGACCGTATAAGAGCTCAAAGGGGCTGAACCCTAGAGACTTCTGCGGCACCTCACGGTAAGCAAACAACAGGCATGGCAAGAGGACGTCCCATTTCCGCCTCATTGGTTCTTCAAGACCCATAATCATGCCTTTCAGGGTCCGGTTGAATCTCTCAACCAGCCCATTTCCTTGAGGGTGGTAAGGAGTGGTGAACTTGTAGGTTACCCCACACTCCTTCCACAGAGACTTCATATAGTTCGAAATGAAGTTGGTGCCTCGGTCGGACACCACCTCTCTGGGGAACCCCATCCGGGAGAAAACACCCATCAGTGCCCGTCCCACCACGGGGGCCGTCACTGTTCTGAGAGGGATGGCTTCCGGGTACCTCGTGGCATGGTCCACCAAGACCAGGATGAACCTGTTGCCCAGGGCTGTCTTGGGGTCCAGGGGCCCAACAATGTCAATACCCACCCGGTCAAAGGGGGTGCTGACCACTGGAAAAGGTTGGAGGGGAGCCTTCTGCTTCCTGCCGCTTTTCCCACTTGCCTGGCAAGTGCGACAAGTCTTGCAATGGATGTCTACATCCCTACGCATCTGAGGCCAATAAAAATGGGTGACAAGCCTGTCATAGGTCTTGTCCTGCCCCAGATGTCCAGCTAACGGTACGTCATGAGCCAAACCCAGTAGGAAGGCTCTGAAGCGCTGGGGTACCACCAGCACACGGGCTGACCCAGGCTCAGCAGCCTTAGGCTCGCTATACAGGAGGTCGTTCTCCCAGTACACAAAATGTGACCCTGACTGATCACCTGAGGATTGGGCTGAGGCCTGCTGCCTCATGCCCACAAGAGAAGGGCACACCTTCTGTTCCGCACAGAATTCCTCCCTGGAGGGACCACTATCCTGCTGCCAGTGGGTCAGCTCGGGCAGATCTCCCAGTTCGGCAATTTGTTCCCCTGTGGGCTCCAGGGCATCCCCCTCAGGGTCTACCTCCTCCTGGACCACGGGAACTACGGGGGCCAGTTTCCCGCGCCTCCTGCCTCTTCTCTTCACAGCTGGGTCCTGGGCCATACTTTCAGGCTCCGGGACCCCATCAACACCCTTACTCGCTGTCATCGAACGAGTGGTTGCACACACCCACTCTGGCACACCCAACATTTTCAAGTGCGCCGCTCTCTCCACCTTAGCCCAAGGGGAGTCTTCTAAATCATTGCCCAGGAGACAATCGACAGGCATGGCGGGCCTCACAGCAACCTGAAGAGTACCTGAAACTTCCCCCCATTCAAAGGAAACCTGAGCTACCTCACACTCTTTCTGGGAGTTGTCGGCAGCTATCACGGGGTAGAATGCGTAGGGAACCACCTGCTCTCTGGACACTAAGTGACACCTGACAGCTGTCACACTCGCTCCGGTGTCTCTGAGAGCTTCCACTCTATGGCCATTAATGGTCACCCACTGCCTATATTTACTAGTGTTACTAGGCAGAGGGGGTGGAGGGACCATTTGCATGTCTCCTAGCGAGACCAGGGACATCTCTGCGGGACCCCTCCCACCATGGACAACCATCTCCTCCCCTCCCAAGGCTACACTCGCCAACTGACGAGGGGGTGCACGCGGCGGTGCATTCGAATCCTGTTTGGGACACTGGGGGTCATAAAACCGGTGTCCCACCTGCCCACAACCATAGCAGGTTAGGGGGCCCCTATGAACAGGTTTACCCGTCGGGGCCCCTGGCTTCTTCTCAGGGGGAGGCTGGGAACCTTTCCCTTGGTTCCCTTGGGGATTACTTTGGGGCCCTTTCTGAGACTCCTTCTGTTTTCCCTTGTCCCCCCCACTCTTCTGCTGGGGACCCTGCCCACCTTTGGCTGAGTCTCCCACTGGACCCTTGTGGACCCTGGTACTGACCCAGCGGTCCGCCTCCTCAGCAAGTTTTCTAGGGTTAGATATCTTGCTATCAATCAGGTGCTGGCGCAGCTCTGGAAAACAGTTATTAGACAAGTGCTCCCAAGCAAACAAATCATAAAGAGCTTCATAACTTTCCACTTTGCTGCCCTTTACCCAACCATCCATGGCTCTGCAAAAATAAGACACATATTCAACCCACGTCGTACCAGGCAACTTCTTACATTCTCTAAAAGCTTGTCTGTACTTCTCGGGGGTTAAGCCATATCGCAACATTAAAGCATCTTTCATATGAGCATACGACATCCTATCCGCAACAGGCATGTCTAACAGGGTATCTCTTCCCTCATTCACAAAGCGACCCCACAACCCCGCTCCCCAATTCTTCTCAGGGACCTGGTGGGCCAACAATGCTAACTCATATGCTTTAAACCATTGACCAATATCTTCATTCTTATTGTAATCTTTGATCACATCTTTCGGGAAGTAAAACTTACTTTCTGCAGGCTCGGGTGGAATGCTGCCACCAGAGGGATTCAACTCTAACTTTTTAGCTTGGATATCCAGTTCCCTCAACCTGGCTTCACGCTCCAAAGCTAACTTCTCTCGTTCAAACTCCAACTTTTTGATCTCTAAATCAGCTTCCCTTCTACCTCTTGCATTTTCTAACTCCAACTGCCCATTTATTTTTAGCCTTGCCATCTCCATGTTGTAAGCTCGCTCTTTCGCCCTTTCTTCTCTTTCTTCAGGGGAAAGACCTTTGGAGGAAACACTGCTTCCGGGAGAGGGCATAGGTCCATTCACTGGCACCTCCTCATCCCCTTCCTCTGTGGGTACCACCACCACATCAGAGGGATTTCTGGACTCCCACCAGGCCTGTAATGCTTTATAAAAATCATCTTTTCTCGAGAGGCCGGTGGTAGGAACTTTAAACTGGTCGCAAAAGTGTTTCAGCTCATCTTTCTTGTATTTCTTTAGCTTACTCCTCTCGAACTCCTCCACAACAACGATAGCAGGGGCAGTGACTCCGTTGTCACTCATGGTTAAAACTGGCAGTGTTCAAAAAAAAAATCAAGCTTCAGGAAAGCGGAGAACAAAAATAGGATCCTTCCGAATCAGATTGTGACTGCGCTATGGTCTGCTTTCACTATGTAGCGCACACTAATCACTGTACATGGGTCATAAATGCAAAGTCCAAATCCTCACCGCTGACCCACCAATGTTAGAACCGGCTGTCTCTAGTTGGCAGAGGTATGCACTTCTGACAAATAGGGACACTCCTTTTCTAGTCAGGGCAAGGGGATCACACCCTTCGATAACCCCTGCTCACCCCCTTGGTAGCTTGGCAGAGCAGAACAGGCCTATCTCAGAGGCTGTGCGTTAAGCAATTATGACCACATACAGTAATACAGTGAATACACTACAAATGGACACGACACAGTAGTATTATAAAAATAAGTATTTTTATATAAGGCTTAGCACAAGACCAAATAATGGCAAAACTGTACACAATCGGAATAAATACGTTCAGGAAGGAAAAAGGATAGTTCAAAGGTAGTTTCTTCTTTAGCACAAAAGTCTTTAGTATCAAGTAAATCTTCTTCTTGGAAACACAGTTCTTAGCAACAGGGTAACCCACACGGGAGTTACACAACGTCGAGGCAAAGATAATCCACAGGTGTGGCGTCGACCGCGAGGAGCGCTACGTCGGGCCTGGAGTCACACGGACCCCCAACAACACAGTACCTTAGGAAAATGAAGCACACGATGATCCACGGCGTCGAGCGATCCGGCGTCGCGTCTTCGACGTCGATCAGGCCTCAGCAGGCGTCGTCGATGATGCAGTTGCACAGAGTGAGCAGCGCTCACGGCGTCGAAGGGGCACACAGGTGATGCGATCAGCAGCGGTGCAGACACGAGGTCCTCTGGAGCTAGAGCCGTACTCCCACTCACTGGCGTTGCTGCTGGCGTCGGTCGGGCCCAGCGTCCGGTCGTCGTGATTGCTGGTTCTTTCAGAGGTGCTGGATTCACACTTCCAGCCAATAGCACTTTTAGCAGATGAAGTCTTTTAGCCCTGTGACTTCAGCAGGAGACTGGCACTCTTCCAGTCCTCGGAGATTTTCTTAGCAAGCGTGAGAGTACACACACAGTTCCTCTCTCCTGGTTCCTTGGCAAAAATAAAGAAGCACTGCAGGATTCCCCCAACAACAGCACACTTGGCAGAAGGGGTAGGCAGTCCCTTAGATCAGCAGGCCTCTTGTCCTTGGTTACAGGGTTCCTTGTCAGAAGTGATCTGATTTCCTAGTTCAGGGGTCCTTCTCTTATACCCCTTTTCGTCTTTGATCCCTTTGTCTATGCCGGGGATTTCCCAACATCCTGGGTCTGTGGTGGGTGGAGCTAGGCAGTAGCACCTGGCCTATTCATTGAGCCGGGCTGAGTCCTCAGACGCCCCGCAGGAGGTGGAGCCAGCATTGATACTGGCAGGAGCAGAGCTATCGCCCTCCTGGCAGGAGGTGGGGCTAGGATCGTCCATGGCAGGCACAGAGCCATCAGTCGCTTAGCAGGAGGTGGAGCCAGCATTGTATCAGGCAAGGCAGGCTATCAACAACTACTCTCCCCCTACTCTCAACGTAAATGTCCCACTCATCCCATACTGACTCATCCAGACCTGTGGAGCCACCCAGCTCCTGTCACACACACGCAAGACCAGCAGAAACCAGATATGGTTAGGCAAGAAAATAGACACTTTCTAAAAGTGCTATTTTCGAACCCAGAGTCCAAAAACCATCCACACCAACGGACGCGTAATTGAACCCCGAGTTCAGGGATACCAAACTCGACATTGCACCGTGCTCTCCGAGCCAGCTAGGATCATAGCATTAATAATCCCGGCGGCCCATTCTAAGCAATGGAGAGCAGGCTACCTCGCAATAGTGAAGCACGAAGATGGCGGTACTTCACTATTAGGACAGGCCAACTTGGTCAGGCGTGTCCTACCTTACGCTTACAATGCACCCGGCCCGCAGGCCTACCATAGGGGTGACTAACATGAAGTTAAGGGAAGGTTGGAGGGGCTGGCAAGTAGATATACTTGCGCAACCTGCGTGACAGTACAAGACTGCACGTGGGTCTCGCAATGACCGACCCGTAGACTTTCTTTTACGAAGCCGCTCCTGTGGGTGGCACAACACGTGCTGCAAGCCCACGAGCGGCATTTGTATTTACAAGCCCCGGCACTCCTGGTGCACTAGACTAGGGACTGACAGTAAACCAAATAAGCCAAACATGGATACAATAGACACATCAATTTAACATCGGGAGCACTTGCGCTATGGCACTGATCAGCAGTGGCACGGCGCCCAAAGCATATACCAGCAAAACATCGTAAAACAGTAGAGGCAAACAGAAAAAATGGAGGAGAGACTCAAGCCAATGATGTCAGGTCTAACACAAATGTATATCTCTAGATATTTATACATACAAATACACTCGCATGTAAAAACAAAACAGCCTTTCCTGTCTCTCCTTCGATGCCTGTCACTACATCATTACTGAAGAAGGCAGACACTGCAGGCAAAACCACTCCCCCTGAGGGTTGGAGCCTCAGGCTGATCTGATCGGCAGAAGCACTTTCACTTTCAGCAGCGGGCTGACCAAAATGGCCTGTGGTGTTGCGCTAAGGGAAAACTTGTAATTTATTTGGAAGGGACGGGGTGTGGAGGGGGAGGGGGTTTGTTGGAGTGAAGTGGATGCGTAAAAAACAGAAATATACACATGGACGCCGTGCTGAAACATGATGCGCGGCCGGCGCCTGTGTAAATTAAAGTGGATGCATAAAAAAATATATATATAAACACGGGCCATCTTTTTCTGCTTCCTCGTCGCGGTTCCTCTCCCGTCCGGGGCGGGTGAATAGGCCTGACATACAGCACTTGCCCCACGAAGGCGGGCCCATGCACATTCGCTAGAGGCGGCTGAGCCGTCGCGCGACTCGGGGGAAACAAAGGCTATAACGGGACAAGTTGTCGGCCATTGCGCAGGATATGCAGTGCCCACGCTTAGGTCCGCGTGCCCCTGACGTAAAATGCAGCAAAATTGGACAACCAATCCGACTGTCCGGGCGGACCTCGCGTTCCTAAGCGTACTTTAAAGAGCTGCATAATCCACTCTTAAGACGTGAGCGGGTCGGGGCGAGACCCCGAAACTGCTCCAAAACCTTCCATTGTGTTCCCCGGTGATAATTTTTGCTTAGGCGAGACGCTTGGCAGGCATGGACACCACCGCAAGCCCTGCGCGAAGGACCGCAAAATAATACCTGCCGGTGAGTGGGGCGAGAGCAGCACGCACTCAATCAATCAATCAATCACAGGCATTTATATAGCGCACTACTTAACCGGAGGGTCTCAAGGCGCTAGGGGGGGGGGTGAGTGCTGCTACTGCTCGAATAGCCAGGTCTTGAGCTTCTTCCTGAAGGAGAGGTGGTCTTGGGTCAGGCGCAGGTCGGTCGGTAGGGAGTTCCAGGTCTTGGCGGCCAGGTAGGAGTAGGACCTTCCTCCTGTTGTCGTTCTTCGGATGCGGGGGACGGCGGCGAGGGCGTGGCTGGCTGATCGGAGATGTCGTTTGGGAGCATAGAAGTTGATGCGGTTGTTGAGGTAGCTAGGGCCTTGATTGTGTAGGGCTTTGTGTGCGTGGGTGAGGAGGCGGAAGGTGATTCTTTTATTGACGGGGAGCCTATGCAGGTCTCTCAGATGTCCGGAGATGTGGCTGTGTCGTGGGATGTTGAGGATGAGTCTGGTTGAGGCGTTCTGGATCCGCTGGAGTCTCTTCTGGAGCTTGGCGGTGGTTCCGGCGTAGAGGGCGTTGCCGTAGTCCAGTCGGCTGGTGACGAGGGCCTGGGTGACCGTCTTCCTGGTCTCGGTGGGGATCCACCGGAAGATCTTCCGTAGCATGCGCAGGATGTTGAAGCATGACGAGGAGACGGCGTTGACTTGTCTGGTCATGGTGAGGGAGGAGTCCAAGATGAAGCCCAGGTTGCGTGCGTGGTCTGTCGGTTTGGGTGCGCTGCCCAGGGCGGGGGGCCACCAGGAGTCGTCCCAGGCGGAGGGCGAGGAACCCAGGATGAGGACTTCCGTCTTGTCTGAGTTCAGTTTCAGGCACTGGAAAACGAACCCGCAAAGCCTGCATACATACATCCCGGCAACATAAATAGTGCAGCCCACTCCTGCAAAAGACACGATGGAAATAACAAAAACATGCAAAAAAAAAAAAAACTACCTCGCACCGCCACATGACGTTCTAAAAGGGGCGGAATGAGAAAAAATCTACGAAACGCCCACGAATCTGCTTGGAGAATAACCGACAGATCTCTCTTCCAATGGCTAGCATTCATTTATGGAGCTAGCCAATGGAAGAGACAGGCGGGACAAAGCCCCGTAGTGCTAAACAAAATATTTCGCCTGCGCGAACACTGCTGCGCAGTGGACGCCAGGCGAAACCTAAAAAGGTACAAATGACATTTGTTCTGCATTGGAAGTAGAAGGTTGATTCTTCGTTTGCTGAATATTCTGTTGTGGTGCTCCACGTTTGTAACATTTACGTGTTGAGTCATCTGATGAAGATTCCCCTTCTGTTGATCGGTTATTAAAAGAGCGTTGCTGTCTCCTAGTTGCTCCAGGTTCTATACTTTCCCGTGGAAGGGTTTCTTTTCTGTAGTTACATCCAGCACCTCTATGAACAGGAGGTGAACATCTGCAGCACCCTAACCATTTTCACTTTGGAAAAAGTTGGATTAACAATATTACTTCTGAAGTGCAACGGTTCCACACTTGGTAACATTATATAATTGTCAGTGTATCATGCCCTAAATATTGTTTGCAAAAATATTGCCCCATTGAAGTTAATTTAATATAAATTCTACACTTATTGAAGCAAATGATACAATATTTGTGTTATATTTCTAAATAGGATATTCTCACATACAATCATCTCCTTTTGAACTTCTTGTGGTGCACTGCTTATGAGGTATACCATGTGCAACATTCACGCCAAAAGGGTGCTTCAGGAAAAGATACCAGCTAATTGTATGCCCAACCGTAGTCAGATTGAAAACCCATAGGAGGCACTTCTATCACAGGACAAAAGTCTACAGGTGTCACCCACGGCCCACAATGCATCCTACCTCAGTCCATGACCGTGGACACCCATGACCAACGTCACCAGCTCATTATAACCCAGGATCGATGTTTGCTCTGAAAATTGTATCATTGGCCATTGCTTCCTAATGCCCCATTACCTGGGGCTTGTTATTACTGTGATGACGAAGATGTAATCGCTAGGGCTGCTATAAATTCCCATCACTCTACTTGGAACTGAGGGTTTACCATAGCTCTCTTCTTCGAGTGATCCAGGACACTTCAGAAACATCTATAGCACGGGGAGCTGTCCTGGGACTCTATTCTCCACATGATTGGGACCCTTCATTGCCTTTCCCTTGAATGCAGGAATAATATAAAAGGCCTTCAACCTCGCCAGAAATTCATCATTTGAAAATATTTTAGTCATAAAACAAAGCATTGCATACCCAGACACTCCATGAGATACAGCAGCCAAAGCTTCCCGATGCTCTAGGACAGGCCCTGAGTCCGAATGCAGGACCTTTAATGGGGTTCAGGATACTCAACTGTGAAAGAGCTCCTCGTACACACCCACACTGAGGAAGCCGTTCGGCCATGGGAAAAAGATGCAAATCTGCATATTCGAACCAGAATGCTTTCTCTTATTTTGCAAATGACTGAGGAGAAGAAATTCGGTCAATGTTTCTGAATGACAGATCTCCTTATTTATTCATTTGAAAATGTCTATGGACTTTCCTTTTGCTGAGTTGTGTTAGCTGATTTACCCCGCATTGTCCGCTTTTACGCATGAAATCTCAGCATCAGTGAAACATAATATACTACACATATGACTACAACTTTCGATCATGCAGTAAGTGTGCGATCTCGCATTTATCAGAGTTAAGCTCCTCAATTAGAATTTGGGGAAGCTAGAACCCCACCATAGGCAGTGGGGCTCCGGTCCAATCAGAGGTGCAGTTCCCTACGTCATCTAAAGGCAGAGCAACAGCTAGGTTAGGTTCTCGATGGTACAGCCTCAGCTGGTTCTGCCACAGCAATCCTATCTGATACATGGCATCTGGGTCAGTGTGTTGAATAGTGCAGGCCTTCAGATGCAGGAATTTCCTGTCCCTTACCGCCATGAGGCATAGAGGACACAGGCAGGACAAACGTTCTATGGTCCATATGAGAAAGGTAACTGCTTGTCAGGGCCATTGATGTTTTTGAATTAGGGTTTCCTGGTTTCAGTATTTTAGATTACAGTGCGTATTTCCCAATGCTTTCAAAAATTCTCAGAATCAGAAGGTATCAATATTTATAAATTTTGATGCCATAAAAAGATATTAGAGACAGTGTTTTTCCAGTGCTTGGAAAAATAATTATTGCAATGCATGCACAGCATGTGTATTCCTATTTTGTTGTATATTAGCAGTCATTGCGGGATATGTGCACTTTGAGTAGGAATGCAATGATACATTTCCAACTGACAGTTCGATTGTCTATGCCCGTAAAGATGTGTTTCTTGGAAATACAATAGATTCCTACGGTTGTGTGATGGGAAAACGCATGCCTCAACAAAGCATGCCTTAACCACGCGGTCTAAACCCCGTCCGGGTCTTTACCATGCATGCCTTTACCACACAATTGCGTGGTGAAGACTTGTTTGGTAAATGGGCATGTGCGGTAAAGATCACACTCCTGCCTCTCTGCCCTAAAAACACCCTAAATCTAAAATCCCTAGCTCCCCTCTACCCCAGCCCAACTGCCCCCTCGACCTGAAAACTTCCCCATCCTGTGCCCCCTACCCTGAGCCCTACAACACAGCCCCCTTAAAGCTACTCCGACCCCAGCCCCCTCCCTGAGCCCCAAAGCAAGCCCCCCCTTAAAATCTAACCCAACCCCACCTACCCCCACCCCAGCCCAACTGCCCCCTCAGCATTAAAACTGCTCTTTTCCCTCCAGCTGCATCACACCCTGGCCCTCCACATTCCTAACCATACGGCATTTCCTGAGTTTAGCCCACTGGAGGCCAAGCTCCTCATGGGGAACCTAGGGAAGGGGGGGGGGGATATTCCAAACATATTGATTCCTGATAAACAATACCCCGTCCACTTTAGACCTCACAGAGCCCGCTGGAACCAATGGCTAGGCCCTCTGGAGGATGAAGACTGGAGGGACGCTCTGATGGCCCCCAGGACTCTCACTATATCTGCAAGGCTTCGCCTCAACCAAATGTATTATCTTCATTGCACATATCTTACACTAGCACGGCTCCATAAAGTAGGATTCCTCCCAAGCGCACAATGTCCACGCTGTAAGGGGGGAATCAGACAATATTTTCTATATGGTATGCTCGTGCACCGTTCTATCTAAATACTGAGCGTTATTTGATTCTATATTAATTTTTACAATCGTCTGATGTCTATTTTGCAAAGTTTTAATAAGGATTTTAGAATACCGTTGTGATATGCTTTTATGAATTCTTGGAATTTGAATAAAGATTTATGAAATGGAAATGGAATGGATTCTGAACTGGGTGGTATAATGGGGTGGGAAGTCCCTCTTAATCCTCTTGCCCTTCTCCTGAGGGTGATGGAGGGGATGGACGGCTCCCGGGCCGACAAATTGTTTCTAGAACAGCCATTTTTATCGGGAAAAGAGACATTGCAGCGGCCTGGAAAAACTCAATACCTCCCTCTAATGCACAATGGCGTAGGGGAGTGGACTGGTGCGCCATCCAAGAAAAAGCTGTATACAAAGCAAGAGGGTGCCCTGCTAAATACGAGAGTATATGGGGCAAATGGATGGTCCCGCTGGACTGATTACTTGCAACGTTGGGGACTTGTCTTTTACCAAACAATCCGATGGGGGGGGGAACCCCTGTAAACATACTAGAATGTCTTGCATGTCACAGTGGTGCAATGTTTATCTTGTTGTTCAAAATGCCAATAAAATTGGTTATCAAAAAAAATAACTGCCCTTTTTCTGTCCCCTGCCATGAGCCCTAAACCCCGATTCCCCCAGCCTTGAAAACTACCTGACCCCCACCCCCAAAAGGATATATGACGGTACCACGCGTACTTTTACAACGCGTACCGTTACAACGCTACTTTGACCACGCACGCAAGTCGTTACAACGACTTGCGTGGAGGGGCGCTGGATAGTAAATTTTTTAATTTACTATTCCAACTCCAGTCCCCGTGGACTCTAGGGAAGGAGTTGGATAGTAAATTAAACTATTTACTATCCTGGAGCGCCCTCCAGCGCAAGTCGTTGTAACGACTGACATGGTAAAAGTAGCGTGGTAACAGCACCGCGTTGTAAAAAATGCATGCTAACCGCTGTATACCCCCCAAAACTATCCCTAACACAAATAATCTACCCCCACCACCGTCACCTGCCCTGAGCCCTAAAACTCGACCCCCAGTTGTCCCTGCAAACTACCCTGACCCCCTCCCAGCCCTGAAAACGACCACACAACCCCTACAAAGTACCCCCACCCCCTCAAAACCTGACTTACCATGCCACCTCATTCCAATCCTTCCTCTTCCTGTTCTTCCGGCCGGCAGCAGCAGCAACTAGACCGTGCATATGCCTTAACCACGCATATGCGTGGTTATGGCAGATTTGTGGTTTAGACGTGCATTGTACAGCCTGCGTGGTTCAGCCCTGCGTAGTTCACGCTGTGTGGTTAAGGCTGTTTCCCGATTCCTACAGGTCAAACTGGTCGCATTATAGCAGTATATGCAAAGTGCTTAGCCACCCCCACAGTACTAGCCTGTTATGGCACCACGCCTAGCAGGCAATGCAGCTCCCGCAGTCTGGCCGGTCACTGGATGTCTGCTAGGAATCCAGGACAGGACAGGATGTCCCTCCCTGGGCATGGCAGAGCTTTTACAGAGTTCTCACTCACCCCCTTAATACTCATCTGCTGGGACCCCACGCCAGCCTCACCCAGCAGTATCTGCCTGACACCACCCCAAACCCAAACCTGGCAGGCATCATGCTTCTGCTGCCTGGCCATTTACTGGACACCTGCCCTTTGTGTACACTTCCTGAGAACCCAAGGCGAGGGAGGGGGGTTCAGTCTGGGGAGCTTCTGCGGAGAGCCGGCACAACACTGAGTTTCGATTGACACTGAAAACCACAAAGAAAAAACACCCCCTCTTCACCAAAAGAAAATGCCATCCACCCACCAAGGCTGGCATTTGCTTTGACATGCTGGCCACAAGTTCGAATCCCAGCACGATCATTTTAGCTTTTTATCATTCCTGGATTGATAAATGAGATAGCACTTAATTAGGCACTCGAAACACCTGTGATTTACAGGCAAAACTGCAGACTGAGTCACTATGTAAAAAAACAAGTTATTATTGATCCTGCGATTTTTCCAGGTTACAAAGCAATCCTGGTAGTTCTTGACTCCTTCTTGATAACGAGAATCTATTTTGTGCCATGCAAGGAATTAAATATCATAACATCATTGGCCCAGGTAGGCTTGCAAGCATTTCTTTAATACTCACGGTCTTTTCACAGTCATTATGTCTGGCCTAGGATCGCCGCTCATGTTCTCTTTTTTGAAGCGCATTCACAGGTCAGCACAATATGGATCTATAACTGTCCTCTGGCAGCCACCCATTGTTCGATGGCGATGCCAGATGCCTCAGTCATACCATGGAGCAGTCCCTTCATCGCTTAACATTGCTAAATCAACACTGTGGTCTGAGCCCGCTTAGCTATACAATATGTGCAAGTGATGTCATGTGCCGTACATTAGCTTTGAATGTAGCCATTTTTTTTGCTTGCACAAGGACCCAACAAGTAAATGGTCATGGAACCCTGATGTTACTGTACACACACTCACACCCTCTCTATCTCTCCCTCTCTCTCCATGTATAGTTTCTTCTTTCCATGTTTAGAAACCTTCAAAGCTTTCAGGATTAAGCTCCTCCTCTCTGTTGCTGTTCCTGTTAATACTGCATGTGCCAAACCATGGCTCCTGTCTGGTTCTGTTGCTGTACCTCAGCACCAGGGTCGGATTGGGATCGCAATTTGGCCCGGTTACTGACGAAAAAAGTGGCCCACATTCAAGGGGCGTAGCTCACAATTAAGGGGCGTGGCCCACATTCAAGGGGTGTGCCCTTTCATGAAACACCATTTGGTTACACACGTCAATGTCCTTGAATATTAGATGTAAATACATTAGGAATTTGGACAAGTATGGTAGTGCACTGTCCAGGGACCAGCTGAAAGAGGGCATCAAAGATCAGAAATTGGATTATAAATTCAAATCTGTTCCGAGCAGGGGCCCAAAAATATTTTAGGCCCAGGGCCCCCAAAATCCTTAAGATGTTTGGCACAGAAATGAATTAAAGTGAGAGGATACTGTTCTTGCACAGGACACAGGGCAAAGGTGACAATTGCGTCATGTTGAGCAACTAAAAAAACAGCAAGGCCCCTTTCTGTCACAAAATTATTCGAGCCCTCCAGGGAAGGAGCACCTAATAAGCAGCAAAGCCCCTGCTATTACTAACCTACTCAGCCCTCCCCAGACCTTCTGCTCAGGAGCACATGAATAGCAGTAAGGCCCCTGCAATTAGTAAATTAATCAGCCCTCCCCAGCCCTCCAGTCCTCAGAGCAATGTCCCGGCAGGGGAGCAAAAAACACAGCTGCTGGGTCATCCATGGGGAGGCTGAGATGACGATGGTGCAAGTTGCAAAGATCACCTGGCCCCCACAGCGAGACCTATTCTTCCTCGCCCACTATGCCCTCGGCTGTTTTTCTCTGGACCCCGACCCGCCATCTTGTCCATTCCCTCGTCTTGTACCCTGCTCCCTCGTTTCCCCCTTGACGATCCTCAAATGTTTCTTCCCTTTTCTGTTTTGCTTTTTCTCCATACCCTTGTATCTCTCCCACCCTATCTTGGTGCTGTGACTCCATCCCCCCTCCGACCCCACTTAATGGAACTCTGCCTGAGAAAATCTACTATGTGTGTATATATATGTATATAGAGATAACTCTAATCACTAGTATATGAAGTAGACCTTTGTACTATCTACCATTCCTATGTGACTCTTAGAGTATATCCATTCGTATCCCTTCCTTAGGTATTTAAAGAGAACTCTAATCACTCGTATATGCAGTAGACCTTTGTACTCTCTACCATTCCTATGTGACTCTTAGAGTATATCCATTTGTTTTTCTTCCTTGAGTGACTTTACTACTTGTACATTTGCAATTTTTCTTTCTGTTTGTATCTCTTCCTGTGTGACTTTACATCTTGTACATTTGCAATTTTTTCTGCTTGTATCTTTTATGTAACGCATGTAATCCTAAATCCTTATGTTTCGCAACTGATTCTTATGTAAAGCACTCTGACACCTTCTGGTAAAGTTCGCGCTATATAAAATCGCATTAAATTAACAACAAACAAAAAAAAACAACCTAACACTGTTTATGTGCTGCGTGGGCCCCAGGGGGGCCGAAGTGAAAATGGTCAAAGGCCTGAGCAACACCTGGCCCCCAGGGAGGCCGATTTTTGCAAACAATCACCCCCTCCCCAGCCACCCTCAGCGTGATTGCTTTGCAGGGCAGGGGGTGAAGCCAGGAGAGTCCACAGCGGATAATCACTGCACAGTGAAGCTGCATTCATTTCTAGGTCTCTGTCTCCGTGCCCTCTGTGGGCCGTTTTTTTCCCTCCCCTTTCCTAGTCCACAGGGAGCACGGAGACAGAGAAATTAATGCAGCTTCACTGTGCGGCTGGGAAAGGGGAGAAAAAAAAAACGGCCCACAGAGGGCACGGAGATACTGGCCCTTCGGCCGATGCCCGAATGCCCGCATTGCCAATCCGCCCCTGCTCAGCACTATGCAGATGACTACACGTCACAAGCACGCCAGCAGTTCCCTCAGTCTGTAGGTTTCACTGTTCTTGACAGGCACATTACTGGCGGTGCAACGTCATCACATTGCCTGTTCCCCCCAGTTTTCACAGTACGAAAGGAAGTGAGATACACTCTGCTTAGGAGAAGCTGCTGCTCCTTGGCAGAACTGCCAGCAGCACAAGAAAACAGCAAATCTCACATCCAAATGCTATCTCCAACACCTCCCTCTGCACTCAGTCGCACTTCCTGCTTTTGGTGGAACAATACTCTGCTATCTTGGTGTCTACTAGGTTATTAATCTGCTAGATCTGTTCCTGGATTATGGGTCCTCCTCTAGGCATCAAATGTTGTACTGCTTTTTAAGGCTGGCTTTAGCTGAGATCATTTGATTTTACGAACATAATTGCAATGTACATACATATTGGAACTTTCAGCCACCTCTAGTCATGCATTGGTCTGTGTTGTGTCATTCACATTTTGCTTCCACCCACTACAGCATATAGCATGATGCAATGGGTCTGCCTACTTAGGCAATTTACAGTGACTGCATTTTGCTCTCTCACAAGGAGCACATTTGCACTCAAGTTAGCTCCCTTCAGTGCTAGTGTTTTTGTTTTTACATTCTAATTACTTTAGTGCTGCTTTTTTCTTTAGAGCCTGATGTGATAGACTGAAGCTTTTGGTGCACATTACTTCTTTATCAGATCCAATCCCCTGCCAATGCTGTAGAAAATTCCATTTGGAGTGTTTTGCTTTTCTGACTGCTGATATTTCACAGCATACTTGATTCTGTCGATTTGAAACTGTTCTGATTTAGTCATCATCTTTTTTCTTTCTCTATTTCATTCTTTCTTTCCTTTTTTCTTTCGTTCCTTCTTTCTTTCCTTCCCTCTTTGTGTTTTTTTCTTTCTCAGTCCTGCCAAGTATCACGCATAGGGTGTGACACTAACGCATTTCAGTGTGGTGATCCGCATCACCGCACTGAAATGCATTGTCACACATTTGCATACTATCTCAGCACCCTTGGCACTGCCTAAATATCATGGAGTCAGTGAAAGCGTGCCATCTGGCAGAGTGCCGTTCCTGGCGAGCGCGAGCTGTTCCACATGCAGGTTTGATTGAGTCTTGCAGAGAGTGTTGAGGCTGCTGTAAGGCTAACAGCACAATGCAACAATGTTTCAGGTGATTTCCGCTGCTCCGCGCGGCTTTCAAGCAACCTGACGTCATGGCAGTGGTCTAGAATGGCGCTGAAGGGTTGGGAGATGTTAATTCCTGCTTGCAAGGAGGGGAGTTTGTTTGGGGAGGAAACAGTTTTGGCTGGCTAAAGGTGCACAGGCGCCGACGCAATCTTGCCTGCTGCTCACCTGCCCAGGCCGCCATTGCGTGCTGCTGTAGCACAGTGAATTATTTTTCAGCACCGGAGGTCTCTCTGCCTCACTTCAGACCCGCGGCACTTTGAATTGCACGGAGACTGAGGCAGACGGTTGTGGCAGCATTCATGGCCAGGACTTTAACTTGACCCGAATCCAGGCCTGCGACGCGGCAATCAGTAAATGCTGCGGTGGCTCGAGCTCGAGTTACTGCTACTTAGTTAAGTAAGTGAGAGACCGGACTGTGGCGTCTGTGCTGTGATTATTTAATTATTTCAGATAGCGCGTGATCGGCAGCTGCCACAGTGGGTGCCGATCGTGTACAAAACTCACTGTAACTTGTAGTGCCCTCCTGGCATGGCAGCATGTTGCACTAGTGCTAATTTATTTAGCATTTATTTACCATGTTTCAAACTGTTCTTGTCTCAGTCTGCCTAATTGGGATGAAAGGTGAAGTGGGCCTCTTTCAATTACAAACGTAGAAAAATGAAATGCGCTAATGTTATGGCAATGATGTTGAAACCCTTCACTACGTAAATAACCTTCATTTGACTCTGCTCCATGACTGTTCACGCCCGTAGGCGCAACTAGATCTAAATTGCAGTGTGGGGAGGGGGGGCTGATTCTTCCAGAAATAGGCAGAATGGAGATGCATGGCCTCTAAAACGGGCTGAAAAACAACAATGCCTCATTAAGAAGCAACTGGTCCTGTGAAGTACTCGGGTGCAGCTGTGTGTCTACCCGGGAAGCTGTCTCAGCCCCGGCAGACACACACGACGGGGGACGGGGCTGAAGCGTTGGTCGCCTTCTCACACCCACCTGCTGCATTCTCCCCTGCAGACTTTCCCTAATCACTAGAATTCCAATGCCCAGGGGGGGGCTCAGTGAGAAGACCTGTACCTTCCGACCTGTCCCTTCCAGTTCTGCTTTGCAGGCACAGAGCCGATCAGGCTGCAATCAGGACCCTGGGTTGCCACAGGCCTTAAGGCCTGTGGCAACCCAGCCTTAAGGCCGTTTGGCTTCTGCTGAAAATATACTGGAGAAGCACAGACTCGGGTTGAGTCTGAGGGTGTTTTTCTGCTGAGGCGTGCCAACTGATACCTGCAGGATGCTCACCTGTCATCCTGCTACTGCCTTCTGCAAACCCCCCAGGGCTATGAAGGATTTTTTAAAAATGATTTTAATGCATGCAGCATAGTTTTCTAAAGAATCCGCATTCTGTGATCTGGTATCCTTGGATTTGTCTATCAGAGCTGGGAAAGAGCTCAGTGCGAGGGCAATTTCCACCGGCTCAAAGGAGAAGAGTCTGAAACTGCCAACTGTCTCTTTAAATGTAGAGCAGAAAGCAAACCTATAAATTATTACTTTTCAAACCTGAACCATTACTGCTCACCATTCCCTGGCAGCCTCAATGTGCAGAAGCATTTAGTTTATCCTAGCATGATGGAACACTTGTTGACTCGCATTTGGGGGCCCACTGACAGTAATCACTGTACTCGGAAGGTGCAGGGAACTTGCCAGCTTCCAGGGAACAGTACAGTAATTCACAGAAGAGCACACTAGTGTTCCATTCCTTCACTGAGATGTTATCTCTAATTCAACTGAGGTGTCCAGCGCATGTCTGGCTATATTTACTTGCTGCAATAGCCATGTCAAGTGCCTCACATTTGCATTTCCCCTTCCATTTCTGCTTTTGGCCATCTCTCTCTCTCCTCCAATCTCACCTATACACCTTCTTTTTAACTCTTTCCCTCTCTCCTCCTTTTATCTATCTCTCCCTGCTCTCATTGTCTCCCTCCTTCTCTCTCCTCTGCCTCCTTCATTTTTTTCTCTTCTTCCTTCTCCTTTTCCTTCTCATCCCTTTACCTCCACCTTTTAGAAATGGTTACATACATAGTCTTCAGTGAATGTCATGTGATGCCTTAATGAACAACCTGTATTCTACAGCATGTTAAAAATCGGTGTTCAAAACAGCATGTATGCAATATGGTATGCACTTCCACTGTCACTTTAGTGCTAAAAGAATGATAATAGCTGTAACCAAGTGTGCGGTTCTGTGCCTTCCTTTAAGTTTGCGGTTTATTTCTCAAAACTGCAGGAGATAATTTAAAGGTTTCTGACAGCAGTAAGCTATCATCTATATTGTATGGGAGATTATTGCACCAGAATGGTGCTAGGCTGTCTAGTCTGTGCACGTGTCAGCTGAGACAGTGTGATACTTAGAAAACTGAGATGGCTTCGTGGGTAACTTGTTCATGTTGGTGCCTCACACATTATTCCTGTTGGGTCAGGTCCCATGTGGAAAGAGACCATTTCTAGTGCTTTGCAGCACTTTTAAGATGTTCTTGGAGTTTCTTGTTGCTCAAATTGGTGTAATTTCTGATATTTATATGTTTCCCTCATCTTCATTGTTTGATTTTGCTTGTGAGAAAGTGTCACCACCAGTCGTTGAAATGTCACTCTTAATTACACTGACATTTTGAAAATGTCACATATAGCAATCTGAAACCTTGGCAGCTATGCTTTCTTCATTCTTGCCTACTTTCTTTCATTCTTCCCTTCTTTCTTTCTTTTTCTTTTCTTTCTTTATTTCTTTCCCTTTCCTTCTTTCTTTCTTTCTTTCTTTCTTTCTTTCTTTCTTTCTTTCTTTCTTTCTTTCTTTCCCTTCCCTTCCCTTCCCTTCCCTTCCCTTCCCTCTATCTTCTTTCTTCCTTTCCTTCATTAAAGCAAGAGGCTTGCAGCTAAAGCAAAACTGATTGGCTTTATTAGGTCTGTGTTAGCCGGGACAAATTTGATTGTACGAAAATTATGTGTATAACATAGTTACTTATAGGGGTTTCAGCCAGACTACATCCATTATCCTGTTGTTGGTGTCATTCACATTCTTCTTCCACCTACTCCAGCATGCTTTGAAGGGCAATGCATCAGCCCATTTCAGCTATTGGCTGACTTCCCTACGAGTTAACAGCATGTTACCCTTTCACAAGGAACACATCCACACACAAAGCAGTTTCCTTCAGTGCCAGGGAGCACTATGGTAATGTGTGTTTTTTGTCAATAAACCCGTTTATAAGGTTTTGTGACTGTTAGACCTGGCCCTTTGCAGGTTTATCCCCAAACATTTTGCCTTTTGCCTCCTATGTTTCTGACCCTGTTTTTGTTGGCTTTAGGATTCTGGGCACTTGACCACTGCTCATCAATGCTAAAGTGCATATGCTCTCTATGTAAATTGTAATTATAATTGGTTGACTATGATTGGCAATTTTAATTTGCTTGTAAGTTCCTAGTAAAGTGCCAGGGCCTGTAAATCAAATGCTACTAGTGGGCTTGCAGCACTGATTGTGCCTCCCACACGAGTAGCCATGTAAATGTGTCTCAGACCTGCCACTTCTGTGTCTGCGCTTGCAGTTGTAAACTGCCATGTCCACCTGGCAAGTGCACCCACTTGCCAGGCACTAACGTTCCCTTTTCTTACATGTAAGGCACCCCTCAGGTAGGCCCAAGATATCCCCATGGACAGGGTGCAGTGTATGTGAAAGGTAGGACATGTACTGTTGTTTCATGACCTAATGGTGAAATACTGTGAATTTCGTTTTTCACGGTTGAAAAGCTGTCTATCCCATAGGTGAGCATTTTCCATTGGGACAATCTAGACATTGACTACCTATGATTCGAAACGCGTCGGCAAAAAGAGCATAGAAGAATAAGAGATTTTTTCCCATATTGATGAATTACATGTTGAATGACTATATGCTCTTATAGTTAAATAGATATTTGTTTGAAAATCTATGTTATTGATGGATTTACTGTATAAGTTGTACTTTAAGTCACAATTGGTTTTTTATGGTATTTGAATATAGTTGTATGTACTGTGATGGAGTATGTATAATAGGTTGAATGTAAATGAATGTAAATGTATTTGTAATATATGTAAACCATGCAGTATTTTTTCCTTTTCACTTTAATAACTTAATGAGAAAATAAAATAAGATCCAAGAAAAAGGTATAAATATAATACAGGTACAAACATAAAGAAATGTGTTCGGCTTATAAGCAAAAAGTATAAAAGCTTGTAAAAAGTAGGGATTCAGGCGCACTGTCTTTTTTGTTTTTATGTGGCCCTGCTTGTCTCTTATTCCTTTGGGCCCAACTCCTTTCTTTTATAAACTTTTAGAAAGTGGGCATTTTCTTGCTTTATAATAACATAAAGTGTCTACGGGTCAGGAACTCAACTGTGTAAAACGTCCGAGACACAACTAATAAATGACCAAATGGTGATTTTGAAACAAAAGTGTATCAATGTGTGATATAGACATAACACAATATCTCTAGGGTAAGGAAAAATTTTCCATCAGTTCCCACTCGGTACCCTCATTTAAACTGTTGTTTTTGTAGCATTTTCTTGCTTTACCATTCTATGTGCCTCAGCCTGTTTGTGTATTCACAGTCTGGTAGTGACAGGATCTGGGGATGTGCATTCACTCTAGACAGTCAAGAGGAGGGCTGAAGTGTGCCCTGCCTTGCCTGGGTGACTAATCACTAGGCTGAATAGACCTGGTCTGCATTTAGATTGGTGGGAGGAGTTTTGATAGCATCTGAATAGGCTGTGTCTCCTTTGTACAATGTTCGCTCTACCCCCTGTGGTAAAGCTGAACCAAGAAGTCCAGGACTGGTTCAGACTGGGCTCAGAGACCCTTGTCACAAAGAGAACAGTGACAAAATGGGGTAGATGTACTGGACCTTAAACCCCATGACTTTAGATTACCTCTGGAAACAAGAGGACCCTGTTAATTATAAGAACTGAAGCACTGTGTGAGGAGCCTGCAGTTGCTGCTTTTATCTGTGGCAGAGGAAAAGGGCTGACTCTTTCTGTCCTACTGTGGTATCCTGCTTAAGGAGGTCTACGTGGTCTTGTGTGTGCTTGCTTCCTGTTGGAAGTCTCAGGGAAATCAAAGAAAGATCCTTGCTGGATCAAAAAGAACTTGCCTGGAAGAAGAGCTGAAGAGCTGTTTGAGGAGCACTGCCCCTTGATGTGTGTGGGGTAGGTTGGCCTGCAGTTGCTGCTTCTGTCTGACACAGAGAAAGTACTGGGCTGTTCTTTTAATCTTCATCTTAAAGAAAAAGAAGGAAGCAGGTGGAGGAGCACATTATATTGCATTGATCCATCCAAAAAAGTTGCATGGTGAGCCCCGCCCTTTGCTTTCGCCTATGGCGAGTGCTTCCCTGGCCTTCTGCCTGTATCGTGTGAGCATTCTCTTGGGAGAGACCCTTAGGCTGAGCTCAGCATGCTGCACCATCTTTCACTGGGATTTGTAGCAGGGCCTCTGCCTAAGTGTCCCCATGCTGTTGGGGACCACTGTGCCGAAGGGAGATCATGCTTCAGGCATGGCTGTTCCAGAGGCAGCACAGCGCCAAAGGGTGTCTGGCACAGCCCCATGGAGTTATGGGAAAAGAAAATGTCTGCACTCTGCTGTAGGAGAGTAGGATCTGCTCTTGTGGTTACCCACATTTTTTGCTGATGTTTCACTGTTTTTCACCATTAGTCTGGCTGGAGCCCTGCTATCCAGGATCCCAGCCTAGCTGCTTCCTCTCTAAATTGATTCCAAATACTTTAGGTACACTCCAGGTTGGTTACTGGGGTACCCTTATGAGTCCCTAGTATATGGTACCTTAGGTACCTGGGGCATAGGTACCCCCAAAGGCCTACCAGGGGCTGCAGCATGTATTAATCCACCCCTGGGAAGCCTTCCAAAATGACACCACAGGACTGCTACTGCAGCCTGGGTAAGGAGGTGCCTGCACCCCCTTACTTAGATATAGGTTACCTATATCTACCTTAAATCACTACACACATACACCTATCAGTCACCACTATGGCAGGCCTTATCAATCCTGAAGGCAGGGTGCTGGGTTTTGTGTGAGTGCCAGGCACCAAAGACGCATCTGACTGGTCTGCATCTCCGAAGCTCCCAACGGACTCAGAAGTAATTGCCGCCCAGGAGGTGGATTTCCAGACTTCTCCGAGGCCGACCTGAGTCCCCAGCAAAGCTGAGACCCGCAAGCCTCGTGAGTACTGTGGAATCAGAACCCCTGGACACCTGGCACATTTGCAAGTGCATTAGCTTCTATACGTTCCAAGAGGCTGTGCATTGGGTTACTTGTAGCCCAGACCCGAGCACCTTTTCCACCGAAGATTGCTGGCCTACACTCCACGAGTGTTCCGTGAGCCCGCCCTTTGTGTTTTTGCTCGAGGTACCTTTGCGATCCCTGGTCCGTTGACTGGTGGATCCCTGAGAAGGCAACTTTGACTTTCCTTGGATTTCCCTGGTTGCTCTAGACGTGCCCTGACTCTCCACCACCGAAGCTTGCTGGCCTACACTCCACGAGTGTTCCGTGAGCTCCACGAGTATTCCCGACACCAAAAGACATCAATGCACCCAGCTTCCCTGGGTGAGGTAACTCGAGTACTCTGGTTCTCCTGTTGGTGTTGGTCCTAGAACCCCTTAAGTCTAAAGGGGTTTTCTCAAAGTCCTCTCCTAAATGTCTTTAATCTTTAAATTTCCAACTGCAACTTTCCCCATAGAAACTAACGGCATCTCGCGGCTGTGTTCTCACACTGCATGTGTCCCTATGGGTCCCCTGTGTCACTCCCTTGGGTGGTTCCTTGTGGCCCCAGCGATTCTACAGACTCTAGGCCTTGTGTCTAGTCAAGTTGTGGTCTTATACCACTTTCCTAATGTATGGTTTGGTATGCCCCTAGGGCTCAACTTATATTGTGCTAATTTACTGTGCTATATTAAGTGTAACATATGTGCTTTGACCTCTAGCCTCATAAAGAGACCAGTAGGGTGTGTTTAGAATAAATACATATATTGTATATATATACCTGGTGTAGTTGTCCTTTCATGTGGTCATTCAAGAGATTATAGACTGGCAAAACAAGCTGTGTTACATTCCTTCAAGACTTAGCCTGAAGGCTGCTCTCCATAGCTACCACTAGGATAGCTTTTAAATAAGGTTATCTTTAACCTATCACCTCTAAGGAGTTGTTTGGACTGATGCAAGGTGCCCATTATAACTAGTGGACAGCATATGCCATGCCAACCTCTCACATCTGCTGTCACCCTGCTTTGGGCAGAAAGCCATGCCAGTCCTTCGCGGCCGGCAACCATAGCCTTGGGGAGAGAAAGTTGCAGCCTCTTTGGTCGGAGAGGGGAGGACCTGGAAAAGGTCTCCCTGTGGCATCCTCGGTGTGGGCCCTTCTCCCCAGGTAGCCTGCGGTAAAGGGTAGCATGACCCTCTAATGAGCACCGGGAGGCAAATGTCAGTGCCCTAAGCGCAGGAGGATATCATGTTGCCGTAGCTGCACCGCAAGGTCATGGGCAGCCAGCCTGTTTTGTGAGGGGAGGTTTCCCTGCCAATGTGGGCAGTGCGGGTGCCTCCTGATTGTCAAGGCGGGGTGTAACCTTGACAGAGTCCCCTGATTCCCTGTGAGAATTTACCACATTCCCCATAATAGGGCCGCAGGTGATGCTGCGCCTGGGATCTTTGTGTCAGTTATCGTGCTGAACATAATATGACCTACAGTTTGGGCTGGAATCCAGCATCATGTGGTATAAGAGCGCAGATGCAATGTGCCCCATGGGTTTACCGTGATTGACATACTTGCTAGGCTTATCCATTACCAATTACATGTTTTTTTATGGTGATTCATGGACAGCGATATAAAGTGATTCTTGTACAGTGAAAATTGGTGATTTATGTATAACCTAAGTGCCGCAGTTCATGCCCTGATATTGTGATAAATGTTGTTTTACCTTGCAATTTGAAGATAGTGAATATCATTTCAGGAGCTGCATAGTGTGCACAGTGAAGATGTTTTTATGACTTGTGCAACTTATAAGCACATACTTATTTGCATTGCACTATCCATGATGTTATGACAATTGCCTAGTTGGCAAAGTGATTTATGATTTATGGGATTGTGGTCTGTGTTTTATATACAATATAGGTGATATTTTTATATAACCTGGTGTGGAGTCTATTTTGTGGTGTATTTATTGTGTCACTGGTGTGTGTGTGTTGTGCAAACGCTTTTAACATGGCCTCTGGGATAAGCCTGACCGCTCTGCCAAGCTACCAATGGGGTGAACAGGGGTAATCTTGTGTGTGTAACTCCCTTACCCTGACTAGAGTGATGGATCCTGCCGGGGTAAAGTGCATACCCTAGCCAACCAGAAAACACATTTCTAACAAAGCCACAAACAGACAAATAACAAAACTGTAACAGAGAAGCCACATGTCCCCACACTCTTGCTCCTTACCCCTGCCACCAGATTACCATGGTATAGTTTGTTCCAACATTTGTCTACCTAACCAGGCATGAGTCTGGTTGGTGCAAGTCTCCCTGTAGGGGGTACTCTGGAAACGATCGCCCAGTCCCATACAGAAGGTGAAGCCTGCTCACTGAGGGCTCTCTCCCACATCCCGCCATATGCCCCACACTTTCTCAAATTTGTGGGGTAGCCTCGAGCTTGGTAAACTAACTTCTCGGCCCTCATGCACCAGTTCAAGTTCAGTTCATCTCCTAGTCAGCCACTTTCAGGATCGTGGCTGCCCTCAATACCTGATTATGTCTCTCTGTGCAACCATCCATGCCATGTTGCATAATAGTAGAGCATGCATTTCAATGGTGCCTTCCACCCATATTCCCAACATTACTAAGTGTGGCGCCAGGCCCAGTGAAGTTATCATCAACCAGCTCTCATGCAAAAGTGAACTGGAGCAACTACCCTAATGAAAATCTATTTCATAATTATGGCTCCAACCATAGCTGGTTCTTTTGAACGTTAATTTGATATGCAGCTAATCTTGCAGTATAGCCTGGTAGGTCGTGAGTCACTGTCACACTGCAGGGCAAAGATCAAGTGCAAATGGAGAGGCCATTGAATCAGCGTAATTTAGGACAAGTAATGCAAAATGTCCATAGATACATACTCTGTGCATTGTGCAAAGCTTCATGTGCGTCTGTTTCTGTCAGATCATTAATAAGCCACATGAGGTGACTATAATTTTTAGCATCAGGTCCACTGTGTAATTGATGACCTGTGATATTTTGCCACTTATCTTTCCCCAGTATTCCCTTATCTTGGCGCAGTCCCATAGTGTGTGTTTTGGGGACCCCTTCTATCGGCACACCCTTAGGCACAGGTTGTTGCCGGTCCTCCCCATCGTGAACAGACATGACCTTGTGGAGTATGCCCTGTGCCCTGTGCCCTGCCCTGTGCCCTGTGCCCTGTGGTGTATTTTCAACTCTGTCAGGCGGAACCCCGCCAACATGGCCAGCTCCCATGGATATCTGCAGCCCCTCCCAACAAGTATCATCTTACAGGGCCCCCAGATCACATTCCCATTTTCTCCTGAGCGTGTCGAGGGGGGTGGACTATTGGCGAAGAGAGTCTTGTAGATTTGGTAAATCCAGTGGCGTTTCCTCCACCATCTCATTCACACTTGCGGGTAGCAGATAAATTGGCCCACTGTTAACTCAAATTGTTACTGGAGCACAGCACATGGAATCATGTCCCCTTCGTGCCAGATGTCCCTCAGCTTTGAGATGCCAATGAGATCCCATTTCCCATGTCCTTCTACTGCCTGCAGTCCCCTCAGCATCTACAATTACCAAAGGGTCATCTCTAATATCACCTTTCCCCTCCACAACAGCAGGTTCTATGCCCTTTGCCAGATCGTAACCACCGCAGCAGTCGGATTGGCATGTGTGGTTTTTTGAGACCCCAAAAAACATTTTTGTCTGTACCAAATGATCTTTTTTTTTAAGATTGATGTGGGTCCAGTATATTCCCAAACTAGAAAGTTTTTAAAAAAAACATGACAAGACAAGAATCGCCAGAAGGCTTGTGGGCAACGCAGACCTATTGGTTTTGCCAATGCTGGTTTGTTTTGATGCTATGAATTTTTGTCATTTCCTGGCTTGCAACTTGGCTTGTTTTTGTAAAATGTATCTGGCATTTCGACCTATTGTCATAGTTGTTGAGCTTTTCCTTTTGGATTTTTGAACTTTCCAAAGGATTACAAATTCCTAGACCTACGATTTACGCCTGTAAACTTCTACCACCCTCCTCTTTCCCATTGGATTGAAATTCTAAGAACTGTGCAACTCCCCTCTATGCTGCATCTCATACCATCCCCAAATCAATAGCCCCTCTGGAACTAGGTCCCCCAGCAAAGGCCTTTAACATTTCAGATATGCTTTGTTTTATTGAACGTGGCCTTTATGCTGTACTACACAGAATACAGTGCAGTATTTATTTTCAGCTGGGGGGCGTCCTGGTTGTGAGTGTTCATCTGCACCTCTCTGGAGAGCAGTGGATCTTGTTGTAACTTTCTCTGTTTGGGGGTTCCTTGCGAGATGGTTGTGGATTCCCCCTAAGTGGATATTTTTCTCTGTGGGACACATTCTCACAGATAGAGCTGTGCATAGTTTATGAAGTGGATTCAGCATCTGTACAGCGCCTTGCATAAACTGAAGCTGTAATTCCCTGCGTTCACAGTGCTTCAGTGCACACATACAAATACAGAATGTGGACTCGAGGCCGCAATAAAGGATGGTACAATTTGCATTTAGCACCATATTTTCTAAATGCGCATTGTCTTCAAACTTCCTGATGTAATTAAAATGTATTTCAATTAGGTTTTAGGAGTGGAAGTATGACATTGATAAAATATCATAAATGTACAAGATTTTCAATCTATACAATATGTATAAGATTTACTTCGCTCAGTTTCTGTGAATGCAGAATTCTCAAGTATTTTACCCATTTATCTAGGCCTTTCATGTTTACTGATTCCTTATGAAAATAATCAAAATACCTCAGTCTAAAACGAATATTTATTCTTGCTGCAAAACATTGCCACTTAAAAAATATAGGTTCCTGATAGCCTCATAGACCATTTTTCCAATCTGCTCCCACTCCACGTCACATCATTCTCTTCAGTGCATTCACCCAACGATTTAAATGTCTAGACTCTAAGCGCTGTTGCTTCCATCCTTCCTCCCCAGACCTAGAATCTAAACCCACTGTTGTAAACTAAAAGAGGGGAGACCTTACTAATAATCCCGCGTAAGGTGCTAAACACTTCAAGCCACATCATTCTCCCATATTTCTCCTTCTTCCTAATCCCGTCTTCATAAGACTCAACTGTGCATCCGAACCATTTCATATATAAGACCTCTAGGCCCTGACCCTCGAATTCCTTTGCCTTCTTCCCCTCTACCCATTCAGTACAGGACCAGGTGCTTCAATTTAAGAGGGAACATAAGAGTGAAGTGTGCGGTCGTTTCCAGAAGTTTTCTTCTACGCCTTCAGCGTCGTGAAAATCGCTTTTTACAGGGACAGCTAGATTTAAAAGGCCAAATTCCCATTGAATTTATTTAAAAATCTGTGGTTTACTGCTGATCTGTATGACTGATGTAGCTTAAATCACCAAAATGAATTATCTAGTTTATTAAAAGAACCAGCCTATGGCTTGTACTCCATTTGTTTTACTCTTGAGGAGTCGTTAGATGGGAATTTGTCGGCTAAATCACTATGACAGCCAATGGATGTTTGTGAAAATATAAACACTTTTTAAACGGTGTGTAGTGGCTTAGTGGACTAATGCATCCACTGTAGGGGTCTGTGTTTGACTTCCTAGTCACAGGTTCAAATCCCAGATGGCCTACTCAGTCTTTTATCCTTCTGAGGTTGATAAAATGTGTACTGTTGGGTAACAATAAACGTCTGTTACTTAGCATCAAGATACCGTTGAGTGAACATGTGCTTTACAAAGACAGCTGTCAATTGCTTGATTTTAGTAAGCTGAGATATGCATAAAAGTTAGTCAAATATTATTCTGAAAATAATCGTATTTATTACATAAAATACAAATAAATATTATTGTGGCACTATCTTATAATTGTTGCATTAAGTCATAAAAAAGAAATATCAGGGCTTCCCAGGGTGTTTAGTCGTTTTTCTTCAATTTTTACACAGTACAGATAAAAAGGACAACGGGGCATATTATCAAGAAAGTTGTTACATTATCGCCGCTTTTATCGGCAGGAAACTGCTGATAAAGCGGCGATAATGGGCTTGATAATATGCTCTATGCAATTCCAATCGATGCCCATGTTAGTTGTCTTCACATCTAACATGGGCTTCGATTGGAATTCATAGAGCATATTATCAAGCCCATTATCGCCGCTTTATCTGCAGTTTCCTGCCGATAAAAGCGGCGATAATGTAACGACCTTTCTTGATAATATGCCCCAAAGTCTGCTGCCTCATCCTGTTGGTCGCAAGGCATTGACCATACACTTATTGTTTACAGTCGCTTGATCATTGTAAAATCAGAATCCTTGCCTTTCACCTGGCCCCTGCAAGATTATGTGACAATGAAGAAAAGTTTTGAAGAAATATTATTAAGAAGAAACTACACAACAAGCATTTGCAATGCAATAGGTCTTCCATTTTAGAAACTTTGACCTATTGGTATTGTAAATGGCAATCCCTTCTATTATTGCAGGTTTTCTAAACACATAAATAAAAGGCATTGTCATTTAAAATGCCAATAGCTCAAAATCTCGCAATTGCGAGACCTATTGCATTGTAAATGCTTGTTGTTTGTGTGAGAGAGAGAACCAGAGTTTGTGTGCATATATATGTGCCACGGGGCGCGTCGCGTAAGCGCGTCAGATGCTTACGTTGCGCGATCGTATTCGCTCGAGTGCTTCAGGGTGCGCTTACGCCGTGCGTATCACGTGGACGCGGCTACGCGATACATCACAATGATGTTTTCGTTCGCGGCAATAGCGCTAACGGGACGCTCACCGGTGCGCGATCCGGGGCGCTCTGGAAAACTGCGCTTTCCGGTGCGCACACCGGGGCGCGCACCGGGAGTGCACCAGGGCAAAAAACAAAAAAAATAGTATTATATAAATATACAATATAGGATTCATTATAAAAAATATTACATTTCATAGGTTTAATGTACTATATATAGTTAGGAATTAGCATTTAAAAAACCTATGAAATTCACTGAAAAAACATAGGTTTCACACCAGTTATAGTTAGGAATTAGCATTTAAAAAACCTATTAAATTCACTGAAAAAACCATAGGTTTCACACCAGTTATAGTTAGCTGGAAATGTTACTGACATAAAACCATAGAAATTCCAACGTTATAGTTAGTTGGACTCACTAAAACTTGCGCGCCTGCAATGCACTGCTGATGACGTCACATATTACATCACTCATGACATCGTCAGTGACATCACTCATGACATCACTTATGACACCATCCTTGTGACAGAGTGACAGACCTCCTTTTAGTCTAATGTAACCCTTGAAACACATATTTAAAAATAGAAACTAACATTTTCAAAAAAATGGAGATACCCATACCAGTTACAACAACCAATTCAGTAATTCCACCATCTATATACACATCCACTCATTCACCAACAGTTCTATATAGTCACTCATACATATACTCACTCATCATATGTAGTGATACATCTATACATCCTGCTATACACCGACAGTCATCCAAAAGTTACTCACACACATACTCACACATGCAAATAAATTATTGAACATCCACTTATTTGCATATACAACTATACACACACTACCTCCTTACTTCTAAGGAAACTTACACATACTTACTCTCTCAAACAATCGCTTATAGAAACACATACTTATTTAAACAGGAACTCTTACAATCTCTTACTCTCACATATACTCACTTATATACATCAAAACTCACATACACCAGATTAAAATATATGTCATTACTAAAAAAGACAATAGTGAGACAGTCATTCACTCACTAACACACACATATACACACTCATCCACCCATACAGTCCTGCACATATGCTGTCTTAAAAACACATACAAACAGTGAGTCAGTCACCAACCCATGCAGCACCTTATACACAAAGTGATGCACTGATCCATATATTTCAATATTTAAAAGTTACTCGCTAATATATGTATTCAATAAGATACACTTAATAAGGCAGTTAACCAATCATTTTTTTTAAATCCATTTATACACTTATTTAACCATTTATTCTTCCATCAACCCTTACAAATACATATATAAAACATATTGTTTTTTCAGAAAGACACACATTCACTGGCTGGTGCCATCAGTGATGTCATGAGTGATGTCACTGACGATGTCATGAGTGATGTAATATGTGACATCATCAGCAGTGCATTGCAGGCGCGCAAGTTATAGTGAGTCCAACTAACTATAACGTTGGAATTTCTATGGTTTTATGCCAGTTAAATTTCCAGCTAACTATAACTGGTGTGAAACCTATGGTTTTTTCAGTGAATATATATATATATATATATATATCAAATACCAGTCCAATCTTCCGTATCAAAGAAGGCGCTGACACCGTGAATCAATCCAAAGTAAAATGCTTTATTCCGTTTTACAGCCCAGACGCGTTTCTGCAGTATCCAACCGCCTTGCTCACTACATCTGGCTACCACCTCAATTACTGTTTTGTACTAAGGCATTTTGACAGGTTACAACTGGTTCTGGTTGTCATGACAACCCTGTCCTGACATTTTAAACAACATAGAAAAGTTCTGTATGCATTTAAAGTACATGCAAAAAAAAACCTTTTATGGGTTGCTTAGAAACAGACAAAATGTTACATTCACCTATGCCTGTTCTATGATAAGCAACATTAGATAATAATTCAGAATTTTGTTCAATATTATGTTGAATTTCCATAAAAACACATATGCGATAATGTGACATAATCTGAGCAAAAAACAAGAAACAAATCACAATAGTACATTTTGTCCGTTTAGACATTGGTAAAATACCCGGTGATTTAGATTAGCACTAAACTCACAGAACTTGTTTGGTGAGTTAGACTTTTATCCAAGTGGACACAATAATCACTCAAACTACAGATATATATTATCTTTAAATATGACCTGGAGTGTTGCCATGTGTGCTGGGTGATATGTGGCAAAACATTTGTGGCGGTGTTGCTAGTCTCTCAAAAGCACAGTTTTAAAGTGTGTCTCAAGTCAACTCCCAGTGGATGCAGATACCACCATTTTCCCATGTTTTGCAATCTATTGGGCATTCCAACGGTTGTAGTAATGTACATCGGGTGCTGTCGACCATGACATTTGTTTTGTGTTGTGATTTGCTATGTGTTTAAAGTGTTGTTCAAAAAACTAAATCAATGCTTTGTGTAATGTGTCAAAAATAAGATTTTAAAATTTAAGTTGGTGAGTCACAGATGCTTACGAAGTAGTTAAGGAAATTGGGCCAAGCCGCTCTAGACTAGAGGTGTGCATTAAGTGCCTCATCCGCGTTTAACCCATTAGGAATAATTGAATCAAGCATGATTATGTATCTTGATTCCAGGCGTCTCAATGCCAGCTGCCGATTCCCACCCCTGATGTTCTTGGGTATGCTGTCAATCACAAAATACGTCAAATCCTGAGCGTTTCCTGCGTGATGTGAGTTTATGTGTCTAGCCACGGGGTATGCTTGGTCGTCATTAGCTATTGCCCTAAGGTGTTGCAAGATTCTCACATGTGCCTGGTGGATGGTGCTACCCACATATCTTTTTCCACATGTGTACACAAGTACATAGACTGCGTATTCAGTCTTGCAAGAGAAACTCTCCCTGATTGTGTAGGGTGTTTGTCTGAAAGGTAGTTTAACAGAGTTGATGTTAATCCCATCTTTGCAGGCTTTACACTTGGTGCACTTCCTGAATCCCTTTTGGGCCTGGAGCCACTTGGTTACTTTCGTGTTAGTTGGAGCATTACAGACTAACTGGCTCCTGATAGATTTTGCCTTTCTGAAGGTGACTGAAGGAGATCTGTCGCAAAGAGGACCTAGGATCGGGTCATTGCATACCAGAGGCCAGTGCCTGTTTTGGATCTTACACAGGTTGGTATGGTACGTGTTGTAGCTGGTAATGAGTCTCGGGTGTTCTGTGTGGTTTTGTCCTTAATGGTAATTTGACTATTCTGTTCTGGAAACAAGAGATCTTTCCTGTTCTTTTTCCCACATTTTCTCTCTGCTTTGTCTAGTGTCCTCTTGCTATAGCCCCTATTTCCTAATCTTGAAAAGAGGTTTTCCTTAGCATCTTTTAGATCTTTTTTAGTACTGCAATTACGTGTCATTCTATGGCACTCTGCATAAGGTATCGACTCCTTAAGCTTGGTAGGGTGAAAACTTTGGGCATGTAGTAATGCATTCCCTGCTATGGGCTTCCTGTATGGCCGTGTCTGGATTTTACTGTCTGCTATGAAGAGTTCTAAATCTAAAAATGTAATTGTTGTAGTGCTTGTGGTGCAAGTGAAACTGAGGTTCAAGGAGTTCTCATTAATCTCTGATGCAAAGCTTTTTGCGCTCTCGCTTGACCCTTTCCATGGGATGAAAATATAATCTATGAACCTTTTGTAAACTACTACATTGTTTGTCATTTGTTGTAGATGTTTGACCCCCAATACCTGCTCCTCCCACCAGCCCATATGCAAATTAGCATATCTGGGGGAGAAGCCAGTACCCATGGCTGAACCTTGTGTTTGTTTATAATGTAGCCTGTCGAAGATGAATGTGTTATTTTTAAGACACCATTCGGTCATCTCTAATAACATACAGGTATGTTGGTGTAAGGATATGGGTATTCTGCCTAAATAATGTTGCAGAGCTCTTAGCCCATCATTGTGTCTTATGCTAGTGTACAAAGATTGCACATTAAGGGTCATGAACAAATAGTCTTCGCTCCAATCAAAATCATTCATTTTACTCAAAAAATCCCCAATGTCCCTTATGAAAGCTGATAAATCACGCACTAGAGATTATAAAAAGTGGTCAATGAAGATACTTGTATTTTCGAACAAGCTCCCTATGGCTGAAATTATTGGTCTCCCCGGAGGCTGTTCTGCCTTCTTGTGAACCTTAGGTATCAAGTATAGTCAGGGGATTCTGGGATAGTCATTTTTGAGAAAGTCACATTTTTGCTTGTTGATAAGGCCCATTCCTTTCCAGCGATATAGTTCATTGTGGTACTTCTCCTGGATCCCCACAATGTGTGTTGGGCTGATTCGATTGTAGCAATCTTGGTCCTGTAGTTGTTAGAGTGCCTCGTTATTGTACATTGTAAGTGGCCACAGGACTATATTTCCACCTTTACCTGACCACCTCACCACTATGTCTGGTCGTGCTTGTATTTTTAAAATTAAGTTGTTGTACTCCACTCTTTGGTTATGGTTGTGAGTGGTGAAATCCCTAGTGCTCAGGAGTTACTGCGTTTTTAAATCCTTAATCACATTGTCAGCGAAAAGATCCAGGCTATCCTTAGGTAACATGGGCATGAAGACTGATTTGGGCTTGAATGGAGTGCGTATGGTCTGATATATGTCCAATTCTGATCTCGCCGCTGCCTCACTAGAAGAGATTTGGCTTATTAGATCCTCTTGCTCCAAAGCTGTTATGTCTCTGAGTATCCCCATGTCAGCTGTGGTCAAAGCCCTAAATTGTTCCAAGCCTGTTGGTGTTTCTATGCTCTTTTTATTCGTGTTGATGAAATATTTTTGCAATTTTAGTTTTCGCACAAATTGGAACAAGTCGATCCCTGTTTGTGCGTAGTCAAAGTTAGTTTGCGTACAATATGTAAGTCCAAGCGATAAAATTTCTCTTTCTTTTGTTGTCAATTCCATGTTGGTCAGGTTGATTACTGTGTTGTCAATTTTACCCATGTTATTGTTTTAATTTATCGGCGTTTGTTTCGTCTGTATTGTCCCTTTGTTTGTTTTTGTACTGTTTTTTCTGCGTCTGTTTTTTGTTTTGGATTCTGTTGTTTTCCTTTTACCCATTCCTGGTGTGGCGGTCGTGGGCGCAGGGTCGTCATACGTTCCATGCGTAAAAAAGCAAACTCCTGCATTGGGGTGGGTACTCTGCCTTTCGTGTTGCCACTTGCATTGCTTTCTACGTCTGATTCTAATTCCGAGCTCCATTCTGTTTCACTCTGTTCTACATTTGTAGTTGGATTGCTCGCTGTTACTGACAGTTGTTGGCGCCTTATGTTGTCAAATTTCTTTGCAAAAGTGTATATTCGTCCATTTAGGTAATCATTTCTGTCTCTTTGGAATTTTATCTATTTTCTCTCTTTTATTCCATCTTCGTATTTAGTTACCTTTGCTTGAATTTCTTTCATTATTTTTTGTATTCCTTACTGGTTTTCTTGTGATTCTAGTTCCTTGTAAATTTCCGCTATTCTCTGTAATATTTTTTCTCTGTCACTGGCCGCATATTTGATAAGGATATTCAACATATTTTGCGACGACTGCGCGCTGTTATCTGCCCAGTCCTGTAGCATTGCCGGATCAGGGTTTTCGTATGGATTCTGAGTCCTCTAGGCACTCGCCCCACATCCAGATACCTTTTCAGAGATTTAACCTCTCACCATTTAGAAACTTCTCTTTTGCGCAGTTTCTCTAGTTCCATTGTTAATTTTTTAACATCATCCATTGCAGGCTCAGAATTCTGGGTTGTGGATCTGGTTGCAGCTGATGCGGTTGTGTCTGCATCATTGAAAATGTCCAGGGCTGCCTCTTCCCGTCCCTTCACCCACTCCTCGGCCATAATCGGAATTGAAATGTCACGTTGTAAATTCACTGCTCGTGTTCGTTTTGCACTACGGGACTACCTCTCCCATAAACCCCTGCGTGGCCTGCTTACTGTTACACACTGCACTCGCCTTCTTACCTGAAGAATGCAATTACACTCCAGCAATCGCAGAATTCCGGCAGAGCGCCTTCGTGCCAGTAGCCAGTGTACTCAGGTCCCAAATGCCGTTTCCATGGGCGCGGTGTGTATCTTTCTCCTTGAAAGTGAAAACCACTCGATTCCTGGTCACACAGCGCAGCCAAAGCGAGGAGGGTCAGCGTAAGGATTCCCAGGAGGGTGAATCCTGAATATCAAATACCAGTCCAATCTTCTGTATCAAAGAAGGCGCTGACACCGTGAATCAATCCAAAGTAAACTGCTTTATTCCGTTTTACAGCCCAGACGCGTTTCGGCGGTATCCAACCGCTTTGCTCACTACATCTGGCTACCACCTCAATTACTGTTTTGTACTAAGGCATTTTGACAGGTTACAACTGGTTCTGTTTGTCATGACAACCCTGTCCTGACATTTTAAACAACATAGAAAAGTTCTGTATGCATTTAAAGTACATGCAAAAAAAAAACCTTCTATGGGTTGCTTAGAAACAGACAAAATGTTACATTCACCTTTGCCTGCTCTATGATAAGCAAAATTAGATAATAATTCTGAATTTTGTTCAATAATTATATTGAATTTAAATAAAAACATGCGATAATGTGAAATAATGTGAGCTAAAAACAAGAAACAAATCACAACAGTACATTTTGTCCGTTTAGACATTGGTAGAATACCCGGTGATTTGGATTAGCGCTAAACTCACAGAACTTGTTTGGTGTGTTAGACTTTTATCCAAGTGGACGCAATAATCACTCAAACTACAGATATATATTGTCTTTAAATATGACCTGGAGTGTTGCCATGTGTGGTGGGTGATATGTGGCAAAACATTTGTGGCGGTTTTGCTAGTCTCTCAAAAGTGCAGTTTTAAAGTGTGACTTAAATCAACTCCCAGGGGATGCAGATACCACCATTTTCCCATGTTTTGCGATCTATTGGGCATTCCAACGGTTGTAGTAATGTACATCGGGTGCTGTCGACCATGACATTTGTTTTGTGTTGTGATTTACTACATGTTTAAAGTGTTGTTTAAAAAACTAAATCAGTGCTTTGTGTAATGTGTCAAAAATAAGATTTTAAAATGTAAGTTGGTGAGTCACAGATGTTTACAAAGTATTTAAGGAAATTGGGCCAAGCCTCTCTAGACTAGAGGTGTACATTAAGTGCCTCATCCGCGTTTAGCCCATTAGGAATCTTTGAATCAAGCATGATTATGTGCCTTGATTCCAGGCGTCTCAATGCCAGCTGCCATTTCCCACCCCTGATGTTCTTGGGTATGCTGTCAATCACAAAATACGTCAAATCTGGAGCATTTCCTGCGTTATGCGAGTTTATGTGTCTAGCCACGGGGTATGCTTGGTTGTCATTAGCTATTGCCCTATGGTGTTGCAAGATTCTCACATGTGCCTGGTGGGTGGTGCTACCCACATATCTTTTTCCACATGTGCACACAAGTACATAGACTGCGTATTCAGTCTTGCAAGAGAAACTCCCCCTGATTGTGTAGGGTGTTTGTCTGAAAGGTATATATCAGAAATTGCACCTATTTGAGCAACGAGAAACAGTAAGAATATCTTAAAACTGCTGCAAATCACTAGAAATGGAAGCCCCTTTAACCTGATAATGCAGCATATCAATCTGGACTCCAGGCCGCTTCCTGTCCCACGTAGGACCTTGGGACCTGGCAAGACTCCCAAACAGGATGTGAGAGGATCCAACATGGAGCTGTCTTAATGTATTATAGTCAACAGTCTCTCCATATGGAGAAGTGTGGCTCAGGGGTTAGAGGCGGCAGACCGGGAAGCTGAGATCTGCCCTGGACCAGGGTTCAATTCCCCGCCTTTGCGGGTCTTGGGCTCAAAAATTCCACGGACTCGATAATTCTCGCTCCAGTGCCTTCTCGACTCATGGGTTCACACTCTGCGACTCTGGGCAATAGCTTGCTTAATCTCCACAACGGCCCCTCGCAGCAGGATGCCTGGCTTTCACCTTGTGGATACCCTGCCGGGGTTATCTCACAGGGGAATACCAGGACGGGTTCCCTAAGCAAGCGCTTAGATACCGACCTCGGTCAGTGATTTGCGCTATATAAATACATGTACATATGCCCTTCTCCCTATCTGGCAGACAGCACCGGGCATTGGGCAAGCCTCAGGACAGTGAGGCTGAGGCCCAAATTGTGGTCACGCCAAGCTGTATATTTAAAAAAGACCGTAGTTTAGCAGCCTCAATCCTAATAATGACCAAGCTGAGCGGTCCGATATATACAGAAGCACCAGATCAAAAAGCCAGCTAACTTAGTGATACTATGGTACGGCGATGAAAGTCAAGAAGTTGGACCCGTCCGGCGGACACCACAGAGGCTCACCCCCGGCCCGAGTTAAACCAGTGAGCAGACAGTGTGGCACTCAGAACAGGAATCATGTTCATGACCGCGCGTAGCGCCCAAAAAAATAGCACATTTTTATTATGAAGTATTACCAACTTATGACTTGCTTCTTTGCAGCGAGGGCAATTTGGCACGGGCCTGGTGGCAGCCGCCGCAAGGACTCTGGGGCTCAGCTGCATACTGGAGTGGTGTGCTCAGAGCTGCTGAGGGACCATCCGGCGGTTGCTACTGGGGTCAGGTCCGGTCGCAGGATGAATTTTCACGGTCCAAGGAGCATCAAGCTGCACTACCATTGCGGACAGCAGCAACAATTTTCTCATCAGCAACTGCCGCCCACTCGCTCCGGGACGGCAGCTCCCTGTCACATGTGCCTACTAAATGTTGTCTGAAAAATGAAACTCTTAACCGCACCTGGCTGACAGCCATGATTGAGCACTGACTCCTGACGTCACATGACATCAGTGAATGCTCAGTAATACCACGCCATGGTGTCTTGTTTCATTGAAACATTATTGCAATGTAGCAGCTAGAGCTGTGAACAGCTCAACCAGCTCACAAGCCTACCTGGAGCAGCACCCACAGTGCTGCCACAGCTTTTACAGTCAGTACTGCACATTATAGCGGTGCTCCGGCTTGACAGACGAGGAGGCGCTATAACTCGTGATTTCAGTGCAGTGTTATGCAGACAACCACACTGAAATGCGTTTGTCTAGTGCCTGATTCGTGGTACTTGGCAGGGCTGAGCCACGAAGTTCCAGTCACGAAAACAAATAATTTAGTGAATCCTTTTGGATTAGGGCTAGTCTAATGATGACCTTATGATAGAGAAACGTAAGGTTAGGGAAATGTAAGGTAGTAGGGTCTCGGTGGTGGAAATAGTTATTGAATTGTAATGTTTTGGTACTTGGATTCGAATTTTCTTTTTTGAGTATTTCTCACAATGGGTTCTTCATAAAAGGCATTCTTCATTCCAACATAAATGTATTCTCTTCACCCTTTGGTGCTACATGAGGGGGTGGAGAACGTGCAGCTGGGTTCGTGATGTGACAGAGCCCACAACAGAGTATTAGTGGAGATGTTATGTTTGACAATTGTGAAGTCAGAACACGCACCACGCAGATTGTGGGTGTTTTTATTTGCAAGGCAACCGAATGCAGAGTGGGTGAAATGTGTGATAATTATATTGAGTGACTAGAAAAGAGAGGCCATAAAAAGTATAGAAAGGCCCAGTGAGTAAGACATATATTTATTCCAAGTGTGGTTTCCCAGAGACCGGAGAACCTGCTGCTAAAGCTGCGCACTTGGCAGAATTACGGGGTTTTAATGGGAGCTGCGCTAATCATATGCAGTCGCTTTGAGAGGAGAAGAAGCGGCCATTTTAAAGCAGCTGTTCGAGGCAATCCAAAGAGAAGTCTCTTTTCTATTTCTGACGCACCAGCTGTAGTGAATACATTTGTGGATTCCAGCGATGTATAATATAGCCACATCGAACTATAAAGCAGCCGTTGTTTTACAAACACATATATCATAAATTAAAGTGCGTTTTAGTAAAAATTAGTAACAAACAGAACTTCCGACAGCCTGTGATTTACAAGGAGAGAAAACCAGGACCGAAGGCAATATAAGTAATTGATATTTTATTAGAATTGTGTGCAAAATCAGGAAAGCATATGGCACTTGTAAATAATGTAGCAGCGAAATATATGTATCAAACACTGTGGGCCTGGTTACATGTACTATGCAAAGCTACTACGGCTACAGCGGGTGTACACTACAGTGATTAGAAGGCGTGCAAGTTACCCCTAATTCTAAGTGGCAATTCTTCCTACTGGGAAATTGCTCTTAATTTGTGAATGTTTTCATAATTAGCGATGCTCCAATTCCATTGGTGGCCAAGTGTTTCCGGTTCTGACAACAAAGGTGTAACATCGACCCTTTGCACCTGCTAGCGACAGAAAGCCATTTCTGCTTTACAGAAAACTTCTTAAAATATTGCTGTTTTTATGCCAGAATTAGTTGATGGTATGCTTGAGATCCTTCTGGCGTGTGTCCATTTCTCGGGCCAGGACACCTAAACATGGATTTCAGTTGTGCTTAAGAAAAATAAACGCTTGGGATGTTAGCAAATAGAAACTTTGTGCATGGGCTTTTACAGCACCACACAGTGTTTGGCGCAATTCTCTTACTGATCTCTCTGAAATGCAGCAGAGGCCACAATATGCACACACTGCCTCCTTGCCCTTCCATATTCTCCTGCCTTTGTCCAGACTGCTGGGGGGAGTCTAACAGACTTGTCTGCTAGGACCGTGGCAGACTTATATGCACCTTAAGATTTGCCAGTTTGGGAGATTTTTGATAGAAGTAGATGGTGGCTGGTGGTGGGGGTGGGGGGGGGGGGGTGCGGGGGTACTGGCTGACAGAGGGGAGGTGTTAAATTTCAGAAGTAAAATGATGGCCTATGCCGAAAACTATGCTTTGTAATACTGGCTCTAACAGATAATGAAAAATACAAAAACGAATAAATACATTTATGAGGAAGGGTCTATGGAGAGCCCAGAATAGAGTTATATGAATTTTGAAGAGGAAGGAAATGCATTAGGAGTACTAGAATGAAGATTTGTACTCTCTCTCTCTATTAGATAGACACCATTTTATTCCTAACCCTCATACCAACCCATCATATCCTCAATATCAGCCCTAAACCGAAGCCAATCCATAATCTTTAACCTTAACCCCTTCGGTGCTCATGACGAGCTCATGAGGCACAGTGCTCGTGTGCTCATGACGAGCTGAGCTCGTCATGACCACACCCATTAACATTATGGCCCAGCACAGCAGGGGAATATCTTCAGCAACCAAGGTGTTAATACTAAATAAAACATCACAGCTCACCAATACGCTTGGGCCAGATTATGAGTTTGACGGTCCTTGGCCCGCCAAACTCACACTGGCGAACAGACTGCACTATTATAACTTTGTCGGTCGGACCGCTATTGGACTACCGCAATCGCCAAGGAACCATGTTCTCTTGTAGCGCAGCGGTCAGGGGCTCACAATATGCTGCTGCTGCGCCACTGCCATGCACAGTACAAGTTTCATGACCCCCAGCGGTCTCATTGAGGTTCTTAATCTATGAAACTGCTGGTAGTCGTGAAACCAAAGGCGCCCTCCAGGGCCCCCTTTGCCCATGCTGTGCTGGAACTGCCTGTGGCACTCCCATTGCTGTACTCCTTGACAATCACTGCCACCATCAGATCCTCGAGATTCACATCTAAAAATGTCAGGTTTCCTTTCCACTACGCTGGCCACCTCCCTTCGTGTCATCTCACAGCACTGCTTTCAGTCATGTTCTGTCCTGTGAGACCCTGATGCATTTGGAGTGCTGTAGTCTTGGTATTCTTCCATTGAACTAACTAGACTTTGTATACCTGTTAACCATCACTGAGACGTTTCTTAAGCTTTTCTCTTTAGCACGCGTACCTCAAAGCATGGCTAGATATTACTGGCAGGAAGAATATTGTTTAATTAACAAAGGGTCTTTCTCCCTCCCACTGGCACAAACCTGTCAAAACCAGTCCCCTCACTAATACCACCCGCTCAGAAATAAAAACCTGCTAGGTATTTCCCATACTTTTCTGTTTATATAAATAAATATGGACAAGGAAACATATTGGTTTCTGTGTGTATTTATCTGTATAAATCCACAAGAAGGGGAAACAGGGAGGCTGATGAAGGGCTAAGAAGGGCCTGTAGGTGCTGCAATACGTAGGGAAATAGGTAGACGGGGTGTACCTAAAGGTATTCTTCCATCTTTCATCCCTGCCTGTGAATCTGTGAGGCAGCAGAAACCAGACAAAGTTTGGTGATAGTTATATGAAGACATTGGCTGGATGTTTGGAATCAAAATACACATAATTTAAAACAAGCTGGGCTCTTCAATATACATTGAATATCTCATTGGTAATGGCAAGCCGTTTATCAAATCATACTTTGAAAAAAAAAGTTGGCAAAAGCATAACTCGTAATTCAGTAAATCTACGCCAGCGTCACCCAGAAGCTCCTCAGGAAAATACAAAACGTTCAAAACGCTGCAGCCAGACTGGTCCTCAACATTCCCCACAGCAGCCACATCACCAAACATCTTCGAGATCCCCACTGGCTCCCAGTCATCAAAAGAATCACATTCAAGTTCCTCACACATGCCTGCAAAGCCCTCCATGACACTGGACCAGCATATCTGAACCACCACCTTGCATTCCACATACCAACCAGACACCTACGCTCTGCCCTTCTGGCCCTGGCCACCATCCCACGGATCCGCAAGACCAGAACTGAAGTAAGATCCTTCTCCTACCTCATTGCCAAGACCTGGAACACCCTGCCTCTCCACCTCAAGCAATCCCTGTCGATGACCCAATTCAGGAAGGATCTAAAGAACTGGCTCTTCGATTGAACCTCAGCGCCTTGAAACCCTCATGGATAAATAGACACGCATTTCAAACCCTGATTGATTAACAAATTAGAGTACAGAAGGGTGAAAGGAATTCTTAACGTCAACATAAGAGACTAGAACCCGTAAATATAGGTGCAGATCAAGAAAAAGTTTGTATTATGCCCTCTGAAAACGTGAGCTTCTATGGAACAACCCAACAGTCAAGACACAATCATCACTTCAAAGGAGGTCAACCCAACAACTCTAAAGGCCTCACTTACACCTAATAGGTAATAAAAAGTACAAATATACTCAGTGTGAATTATATTTGCACCTAGTTCTTGCTGTTTTTTTTGTGCAGCTGATCACGGACCTGCTCTTATAATAGGGAATACATCATTTTACCTATTTCTTTGTCCCAAATTACTCTGTTTTGTGCTCGCTGTTAGTACCAGCCAAGCCCGGGCATTAACAGTCACTGTGAAGCACAATTGAGTACAGTGTTTGCTGAGCTGTAAACAGGTCTTAGTGGAAAATATGTGCAAATATTGTTTGCCCCTCTTTTTGTAACCACCATGATCTAAATAAACTCTTAAGCATGGTGTAGTAAGTAAGACATTCAGGGAATGAACAATGGCAAAGGTTTTACTCAGGGCATAAGTCCTAAAAAAAGAAGTGTGGGGACTAACCTAATTAATCAGTATGCAAGTGGCATCACCGCGTGTGACATCACGCCACGTGACATCCCAGCTTGTGACATCACAGAGTGTGACATCACAAGAAGTGACATCACAGAGTGTGACATCACAAGTGACATCACAAGAAGTGACATCATCTTAAGCCCTCACATATATGTTTAGCAGGTCTATCATGAGTACATTTCAGCACATTTTGAGTATACTTGTGAACCCTCCTGATTTGGGCAGAAGATTCACACTTTTGTAAGCTTCACATAAACCAATGTTGCCTTTTGTCAGCGTAAAGCTTCCTCTACCCATAGTGCTTTAATAGAAAAAATAGTGATATTTAAATTATTACAAGGGCTCCTCGGGGGTAGTAATGCGAAGTGCTGACAAGGTGTGAGCCTTTGATTCCCCTCTGCTGCATTTGCTTCTAGGTGTGAGGCTCCTGACTGCTGCCAGCCAAGAGACTTGAACAAAAGGAGGCCTGATGACCCCTCAAATTCGGCCTTTATTATGGGCCCAGCAGGAGTCCGAAATAAGAGAGCACCCTCCCCACCTGCACTTTGTTGCGGATCGAAAGCAGCTAACAACGTGCAGGCGCTGCTGAAAGTGTCCCGGTGTTTGAAAATTACACCGGGACGAATTCAGCATCTTTTTCCATTGGGCCCAACTTCTTGGCAGGGTGGACGGAGTCCACCTTGTGAGAATAGTGGGTGGACGCTGTCCACCCGCATGTACCCACGACCTGTGCCCTGGTTTTACTCAAAAATGTCAACACAAAAGCAGGAACAATGCCAGCGCAACTGTTCAGTTGGTCATCTGTCTGGGCGACCATCTACCCCCACTCAACAGATCACAAACCTTGCGGTAATGTACGATTCAGTCGACCTCAACTTCTCTCAAATCAGTGCACTCATCAATGGAATAAACTGTCAACATTCTCTCCCTAACAAAATCCTCCATTTCTCTCCAAGTAACCACTGACAAGAGCTTGCTCTTCTGGTAAAGCCAAGCCTGTACCATTTCATTTTAGTCCGTATCGATCTCCCTAAAAAACGAATCAGTACATTGTGTACCTACACCCACGGCTGCATCATGAAGTCAACCCTGCACTGAAGGCACTTCACTGGAATACAGAATTACATTTAAAACTGTCTGTCTCATGTACAAACGTATCGTGCAAAGGGGTCACTACCTCTGAAAATTGGCTTGCCGCTGTGTACCAGCCAGGAGCCTGAAGTCAGCTTTCTCTGAGCGGCTTAGACAATGCTTCTTCAAGAGACTAAAACCTGCTGGAAGATCATTCGAAGTCCAGGGCCTGAAACTTTAGAACACCCTAAGCCCAAGGCTGTGGACACCTCGCAATACCCATCAGTTCAGGAAACGTCTGAAAAATAGACATTTTAATACATGTGGGGTTCAAGTAGAATCGAGAACGCCAAATGTTCGACTAAAGAATGTCAGATTTGTGGACTTCCCAACATCTACCTGGACTAACCCCCTTTGCTCATTCCCTGTGCTTTGTCCAGTCTCTGTGTTTCGTTTCCTACCTTGCATTCTTCAGTGCCCAAGGTGATGTGCTTTTACTGCTCTAGCTTCAACAGGTGCCTGATACTGCATGCTCCTGCCACTTACATGATACCTAGTGTGGTATGAAATTCAAATACATCATCAAAATCAAATACCTTTATAGCAACAATCTTTATTCTGTTATTTGGATACGTTTATGTTCAGTGGCAAAGCTAGTCTGTCTTTATGTGTGTATATATATATAAACACACACACATATATGTGTATATTTATATATATGTGTGTGTACATATATACTTGCGCACATACACATATATATATATACTGGGGTGGAGCGGATCTGATGGAGCCAATCGGTAATATTAAGTCAATTCTACAACCCTTTTATATTATATGTCTCTTTAGCTAAGTAATGACATCATTTTCCAAATCATCACCATTGGGTGAGTATTTAGAAAATTATGTTATTTTTAGCTAGTGAGACACGCGATATTGAAGGGCTTTAGAATTGGCCAGCAATAGCCCACTTGGGCTTTATTTATCACACATGATGTGTATAGTTATTGTTGGAAATTCCATTAACATCAACAACGCTGTTCAAGACAACTATTATTTATTTGGTTTTCATAATAATATGTTAGCAGTTACTATTCCACTATGGATTTCTTGTAAGATGTTGTATTATTGGAAAAAGTAAATTTGAGTCTAGATTGCCTAAAAATTCACAGAATATTGCAGCAAGTGTTATACTTTTTGCCCTATTTACCACTAGATATTTACTATTATACGATGGCACCTACTTTTGCAATATGTTATGTATATTTGATTAGTCCTTTGTTTTTGTTTATGACTTTTTAAGAAATTAATTCTTATAGGTGGGCATGTGATCAAGGGCCTTGGAGGCCAAAGCACGTTGTGTGTTTCGTTGAATAAACTATGTGGTGGTTCTGCTGTTATTGAGTGAATGGTATATTTTCCTGCTATCTTGAAATACATCCAGATATAGATATTGATTTTCCACTTTATGCCACTACACTATACGCCACTCCATTGAACGTTATTTCATTCTTCACCAATCCACTGCATGCCACTTCACTCTATGCCATTCCAGTATATGCTATTCCACTCAATGTCACTCCACTGTATGCTACTGCACTGTACGCCACTCCACTCTACGCTATTCCACTCTATGCCACTTGACTCTACGCCACTGTACGGCACTCCACTCTACGCTGGTCAACTTTGACCCTCCACTGTATGCTATTTCACTCAACGCCAATCCACTCTGTGCCACTCCACTCTGAAACACTCTACTGTATACCACTCTACTGTATGCTACTCCACTCTGAGCCTCTCCACTGTACATCACTCTTCTGTGTGCTATTAGACTGTAAGCCACTTGACTGCACGCCACTCTGTGCCACTCCACTCCATGCTTTTCCACTGTAGGCCACTCCACATAACTCTACTCTTTGCTGTTCCTCTCTATGCCACTTCACTCCATGCTACTCAACTCTATGCCACTCCACTCTACTCTGTTCTACTCTACACCACTCTATCCCTCTCCACTCTACGCCGCACCACTCTACACTATTTCACTTTATGCCACTCCACACTATGCCATTCTACTGTAACCCACTCCACTCAATGCCACTTCACTCAGCATCATCCCACTCTACGCTATTAGACTTTACGATAGAGGACTCTACGCCACTCTGTGCTATTCCACTCTACGCCTCTCTACACCTCTCGGCTCTACACCACTACACTGTATACCACTCCACTCTACGCCACTCTACTGTACACCACTCAACTCTGAGCAACTCCACTCCACTTTATGTCACTCTACTATGACATTTAAATGTGGAAAGGCAGTGTTGCTGAAACTCATTTGATCAGCACTTTGTGTTTTTTGCAAATAAATTGAAGAATTCCCATGAGTGCTCTTCACTGTCCCTGATATTGGATTATAGTTGCAAAGCTGTGTGTGTGTGTATGTATATATATATACTAGTAGCCCGTCCCAGCGTTGCCTGGGGCAGAAGGGGGCTGGGGGCAGCATTTGAGGCTTGCGTGCACTAAGGGCTCCCGCCCGTCCCTCTGTGCGCACCCGCTCCCACCCCTACCCTCTCCCGCCCAGACTCCCTCCCACCCCGACTCCAATGTGTCCCTTTACCTTACCTGAGCCGCCGCTGGGGGCAACATTTGAGGCTTGCTTGCAGTAAGGGCTCCCGCCCCTCCCTCTGTGCGCACCCGCTCCCGCCCCGACTCCAATGTGCCCCTTTACCTTACCTGAGCCGCCACACCTTCCTGCGCTCCTCACTTCACCACCGCTCCATGTCCGCTGCTCTTCCTCGTCATGACGCACCTGAGCCGCCGCTTCTCCCCGCGCTCCTCACTGCACCGCCGCTCCATGTCCGCCGCTCCTTCTCGTCATCACGCACGTCGCAGCCAGCGCTATGTCGCGGCCAGCGCAGCGTCGCGGCCAACGCTACTTTCAGGGCACTACTTTTTTTTAAATTTATATCTTGAAATGTACGTTTTGAAAAAAAATGTATAGCCTATGTCCATTTGCACACCCTGACAATTTCTACGATGTATCGGGTGTGTGGATTGGCGCGGTGGTTCCCGAGTTTACCTGGCTCAAAGGTTTGTGTCCTCTCTTTATAATAGTAGTATATTTATATATATATATATATATATATATACATATATATATATATATATATATATCAAACGATGTAGGTTCACCTTGGGAATGCCAGTTGCTGTTCTGTCCCAGGAAAAAACCAACGAATCCCAAATTGCTGGCAAGAGGTACTTTATTCAAGTGAAGGTCACAGCAGCGCTAACAGATGACACGTTTCGGGCAGGTGCCCTTGCTCACATGAAAAATATTTCCCATAATGCCTCTTTTTAAACCCCTTCATATACACCATGTGATGCACAAATAATAAATATAAAGGAAATACTTATAGGTCACATTTCAATACATTGTAAAGTACCCTTGATTGCATATGTAAATAGTTGGATAACTATATCATTATTTCGTTCAGTTGTTAACTTTTCATTTTGATATCAGCATGAATGCTTGTTTCATTTAATTTATCAAAACCGCAATAAAGTGCAATGTGTATATGTCCTTTTCGTATGTGCAAAGAAATGCCAATAAATATTTTTGTGCAATATCCAAAAAATATATGATCTATCCTATTTACAATATAAATAGATATAAAATCAACTTCCTTAAAACATGCAAGAAATCCATTGCCTTTGTCTACCCGGACCAGTTTAAAAGTACAATTATGCATACTTAAAAAATTATTATGTTTAGGTAGAAAAATAAATATATGTAATTTCATTTATAATTTACATTTTATCAAAGTGCAATGACGTGAAGTAAACTGGACACTCTCTTGTGCAACATTACGCAAAAAATGTGCAATATCATGCAAAGTATTTAAATGCAGTTTTAAATCCTCCTATTCCAAATCCAACTAGTTACACATTCGGGGACATCAAGTGTCGATGGCAACCCCAACTAGTTACACATTTGGGGACATCAAGTGTCGATGGCAACCCCTATGTGACCTATTTTCAAAAAGAATTCCATAAAGTGATATATATATATATATATATATCAAGCTCAATTCACACTGCAAGTTCCTTGATCCTCAAGGGTAGTAGGAAAGCACGAACACCAGCTTGCATCAAAGTAGTTTTATTTGACAAAATCCATCGGCAACAAAGTATCAACTCAACGCGTTTCGGGAAAGCCTTCACTTGGTCACGAGTCAAGTTGTGTGTTATACAATTGGTTTAAATAAACAAACATGTGATCGCAACATAAATGAACATCAACAATAGACTTTTGTTAGCGTTTAGATTTCGCTAACTAGCCGGAATGCGTAGCTCTCCTTGTTCTGCTAAATTGTATTTCTGAAACAGAATAATTAAATCCAGGAGGCAAAATACAAAATAATAAACAAATGCGTTGCCGGTTCCTTATTAACATACTTCATGTCAAAATTGCTTACGGCCACATATATCAGCAGAGTTTTTCTCATCTCGCGAGGGAATCTTACCCAAGTGGGTCTAATTCTCCCTTCAATAAAGAACTATGCTTGTGGAAACATACTTCATGTCAAAAAGCGCTTATGGCTACATGTATCAATAAAGTTCTTCTCTTCTCAAGAAGGAATCCTACCCAAGTGGGTCTATGTATTTGGCCAATAATTAGTGTCAAAATCAAAGACCATGTTTAAAGAAAACAGCACTCAATCTTACCCAAGTGGGCATAGCTTCCAGTTGTTTGTCTCTAAGGATGTTCAAAGCTCAGTAAGACAATACTGAAGTGTCATGGCAAAAACACATTCCCTTCAATAAAAACAAATAATACTCTAAATCACAATACATAACGAAAAATTACATTAAGCACACAAAACCTGATAAACATTTAGAGTTAAAAGACTACATGCGGGCACATATGTGTTAGCAAAAAATGGATTCTCTGTACGGGAACAACTGTAGTGGCTCCAAGGCAAGAACTATGATTAAGCTCTATGTAAAGTGCACAAAACCTGATGTCTTATGCACCTAATTTAGATGCACTTCTACAATTGTGTTCTATGGGGGGTCATTGTCCTATACTGTATTGTAAATTTAGACTCCAACCTGCGCAAACACTGTAATCAGTTGCCACCCCTTTTGTTGTGTTTAATGGTATCAAGGACACAAAAGCACAATAGATTTGAATTTTGATCGAGGTTGCTTTGGAAGTGTCTAGCGATTGGGTAGGTTTGTCTACATTTTTAATTGCTCGAAGGTGTTCAAGAATTCGCAATTTAGCCTTTTTAATTGTGCTGCCTATGTATGTCTTTCTGCATGGGCAGAACAATGCGTAGACTGCATACTCGGTGTTGCAAGATGTGTGCTCTTTGATTACGAATGGTTGAGCTACTGATGATAAAATAGCTACTTTCATATTGTGGCTATTTTTACAGGCTTTGCAACTCCTGCAAGTGTAGAAACCCTGTACACCTAACATTCTGGGTTTACTTGCTTACTCACTTCTCCCAGGCCAAGGTAAGGGGCCCCCAGCCCTCCCCGATCCCCGCTTCAGGGCGCAGGAGAAGCCACGGAAAACTGACAGCGTGTCCAGGAAGACAGCTGTTCAGGCAGGGAGTGGTGGTCTGTGCAGGCAGGGACTGGGAGCTGTGCAGGGAGGGGCTGGCGTTCTGCATGTAGGGGCTGGGGGTTGTGCCGGCAGGGGCTGGGGTGCATGCAGGCGGCCGGTGCGTGTGCTGAAGCAGCCTGGGGAGGGCATCTGCGCAATTAAATGGATGTATTGGGCTCTTTAAATATCATGACATTTGTGGTTTCTATAGACCGCTAATTTAGTCGAATACGGAATTAAGGCGGTTAGAGTTTGTCCAAGATCACACAATTCCGGCCAAGTAGAGAAGGACGGATTAGAATCTATAGTTTATAAGCTCATCATATGATGAGAGCGCATGCAAATAATGAGTTATATTTGAGAAGTTAGCGCCCAGACCCCCCCCCCCCACCCCCACCCCCCCCAACATCAACCTTGAATGTTGTCAGTTTACACCAGGTTCTTTCGCAATTGGCAGCATTGGGCCGCGTGCCCCCACCCCCATCTAACCGACTGTCCAGATATTGGGATCTATGTTTAAATACAAAGTTTTTATTTATTTTTCTGCATTGATGTGGCAAATATTTGTCCTTTTTCTTAACTCAGAAAATCCATCTTTTCCACGTTTGTGTTTGAGGGGTATGCGCAGTTACTAGTTTTGTGCAATCATTTGTTATTTCCTAAAATTGTTGCTGCATCATAATTCGCATGATTGAATGAAAGGAATACTAGGGCCGGACCCTTCGGCAGAGATGTTGTCTATCAACGGGCTGCTCGTGCAAGATTTCTTTTCTTAACACCTTAGCTGCGTGTAAACATTTCTCCCCAGTGCTGCGCTGTCCATTAGAACTAGTGCTGAAAGGACGTTCAATGGTCGTGCGCAGCACTGGGGAGGTAGCGCTGCTGACGACCATTGGCCGTCAGCAGCACTTAAGGGGTTATAGGGTGCCCAGTGTACAGAAAGACCAGATCACCCCGCCCCACCCCGCAGATCCTACAGCTCTAACAATCGGCGTTCTAGGAAGCTACTTTCTTTGATGACGTCTTCTGGGGTCATGAGATCTATTGTGACGTCATCCACTGGTAGGCCCTTTAATTCCTGGCTGCAGTCCTCCAGCACCCCTATATTCCCAGCTTTGGGAAGACAGGCAGCTGGATTCCGTCAAGACAGAAGGGCATCTAACGTACGGCTACTTGTCGTAGATGCTTGAAGGGTCCCCCACTGCTTTCTATGTCAGTCGGGGACCCAACTAAGTTCCCAAGTTTGCTAGACCCTTGTCAGCGAGAACCAGGCTTTGAATTCTGATACTTGTAGCATGCACGGCTAAAGGAGTCCTACAACTGACTGAATTGAATTGGAAAAGCTAGACTGGCTCAGTTATTCGTTACACTGTCTGTGTGTGTGCGTGGCTCTGTCTGTGTGTGTGCGTGGCTCTGTCTGTGTGTGTGCATGGCTCTGTCTGTGTGTATGTGTGTGCGTGGATCTATGTGTGTGTGTGTATGGCTCTGTCTGTGTGTGTTTGTGTGTAGCTCTGTCTGTGTGTGTGTGTGCGTGGCTCTGTCTCTGTGTGTGTGCGTGGCTCTGTCTGTGTGTGTGTGTGCGTGGCTCTGTCTGTGTGTGGCTCTGTCTGTGTGTGTGTGTGTGGCTCTGTCTGTGTGTGCGTGGCTCTGTCTGTGTGTGTGTGCATAGCTGTCTGTGTGTGTTTGTCTTTGTGTGTGTGGCTCTGTGTGTGTGGCTCTGTGTGTGTGTGTGTGGCTGTGTGTGTGTGGCTCTGTGTGTGTGTGGTTCTGTGGATAACTTTTTTTGTAGGTGGCTCTATGTGTGGATGGCTCTGTCTGTGTGAGGGTGGCTCTGTGTAGGTGGCTCTATGTGAATGACTCTGTGTGGGTGGCTCTGTATGTGTGTGTGGGTGGCTTTGTGTGTGTGACTCTGTGTAGGTGTAAATGCAATAGGTCATGCTTTTGCGAGCGATTAAGCTATTGGCATTGTAAATGACAATGCCATTTAACCATTAAGCTATTGGCAATGTAAATGACAATGCCATTTATTTATAATTTAAGAAAAAAACAAAAAACAAAAAAATGTCATGAGCAATGCCAATAGCTCTACCTTTAATAATGCCGAGACCATTGCACTGTAAATGCTTGTTTCTTCTTCCCTATCATCCTTGTTGAACATCTTGCTGTTTGTAGCTATCTGTTTCTGTGCTACAGACACTTCAAAGAAGAACCCCTTTCTCCTTTGAAATGGATGTTTATTGTGACTACAGATGTTATCTGCTTTGATTGTGACAAAATATATTATCTGCTTCCAAGTTGTTTCGACAAATGTAATTGTTTACCCTTTTTAGGTCTCGCCTGTCGATGCGCATGCGCATCGAGCAAGCGAGACTATTGCGAGTTATCCACTCTTTATCCACACTGCAAGGAATCGTGGCGATTCCTTGCAGTGCCCGTGACTTTTAAGGTCAATGCGCATGCGCATTGAGCTTATGCGCATGCGCATTGACCTTAAAAGCGCGTGCGCGTGCACGTCCGTCTCCTAACAACACACACACACCCTCTCCCCCGCTCCGCCCCCTCCCGCCGTGTCGCATTTCTCTTTCTCCTCCCCCTCCCCTCTCTTCCTTCCGTCTAACGCCGTGTCGCACCTCTCCCCTCTCCGCCCCCTCCCCGCTCCGCCCCCTCCCCTTCCCTCCGTGTCGCATTTCTCCTCTCCCCTCTCCGCCCCCTCCCCTGCCCGCCGTGTTATTTCTTTATTTTACCCGCCGTGTCTCTGCTGCTTCCCCCTGTCCTGTCTCTCCTCCTCTCTCTCTCTATACCCTCCCCCTCCTCCCCACCACTTCCATCAAGTCCCTCTGGCCCTTCCCTCCTCCCCGGACCCCTCCTCCCCTGCCCCCTCCACCCTTTCTTGTTTTTATCCTGTCAGTTGTCGTAAAGTCACGCCGTCATTTTCGTAGGTCTGCTTTGCATCAGTGTTTAGCGCTTCATTCCCTCGAGGACACATCGAATCGCATGCTCTGCAATAGTCTTCTTTACCTCTATATTAAAACTATCGCCGCATGTGAGACGAACTCGTCAAGGTTATTGAATTAGTTCAGTCATATCTAGCGGAGCAAGATGCCTCAGTTGCCTCATGGCGCTAGAGACAGAACTGTAACAGAGGGGCGACGCGCTATGGAATTCTTTTTATACTTGAGCCTCAATTATGTATGAGCCCATAGACGGCACAATTTCACGTGTATTTGTGTTCACTGAAATCCACCTCCCCCCCCCTCCCATACTGGGATTTGTGTATAATAAACATGCATTTTTTTCCATAACCACACTTTGCCTGTGATTGTTGCTTACACCGCTCCCCGGTTATGTTCCGGGGGGGGGAGCTGTCTAATGCTTTTCAGCCCCCAGTGAACACAAAGGGCGTCCCATTCCTTCCCTTACTGCAGACGCTCCCTCGTGCTGCTCCTGGCTCCCTCCCTGCCGCCCAGTGGTCCTGCTCCGGGGGTCTGGTGGGCGGGGTGTCTTTGTCCAGGCGGCAGCAGGGCCGGACTCCCTGTGAATGAAAGAAACAGCCCCCGGGTCCTGTTTCCCACACTGGCGTGATTCATTCAAGCCCTGATTGGAACCACATTGGGAGCAGCCGTAGATAACATGTCGGCGCTGGCCGTGCTCGGGCGCAGCCGGTCTGCCCTGGAAACCTCTTCCTGCACAGGATGGTTGTTGCTTTTATTGTTCAGAGACGTGTTGAGTGTTGTCGTCGGAGGCGGCGCGCGCTGTTGCTTGGTGCTGAATGTGGCTGATTTGGAGCGCAGATAAACTCTCTTCACTTGAACGCAGACCTGGACACCAAACGTCAACAAGGCTGGCCACTCCCACCTCTCTCCCTCCAACATGTGCCTGCCTAGGACCAATGTGGAAGCGAAATACCAAAGAGGGACCCGCAGAGTTACTCAAAGCTTCCAGCTTACCGGAAGCCATACCCTGCATTACTACCAGGCTCTCTCACTTATTCAACCAACTGCACACCCTCACTCACCCTCAACCCCTCACTCACACTCAACACCTCACCCTCAACACCTCATCCACCCTCACCCTCAGTTACCCTGAACATCAATCACCCTCAACTCCTCACTCACCCTCAACACCTCACTCACCCTCAACACCTGACTCACCATCACTCACACTCATCCTCACTCACACTCAACACCTCACCCTCACTGACACTCACTCACACTCAATCACTCTCACCTTCACTCACCCGCAACGCCTCACACTCAACGCCTCACCCTCAAATGCTCACTCACCCTCACTCTCACTCATCCTCACTCAGCCTCAACACCACACACTCACTCACCCTCACTCACCCTTAACATCTCACCCTCACTCACTCACCCTCAACACCTCACCCGCAACTACTCACTCACCCTCACTCTCACTCATCCTCACTCAACAACCCTCAACTTCACTCACCCTCAACGCCTCACCCAACACCTCACCTTCAATCACCATCAACATCTCACCCTCACTCACCCACAAAACATCAGCCTCAACACCTCACCCTCAATCACTCACCCTCAAACATTCACCCACACTCACCCTCCCTCACCCTCAATTCCTCACCCACACCCTCAACACTTCACCCTAAACACCTCACTCATCCTCAACGCCTCCCCCTCCCCCTCACTCACCCTCACTCACCCTCAACACCTCACCATCACTAACACTCAACACCTCACCCTCACTAACTCTCAATCCCACAATCACCCTTCCCCTCACTCACCCTCAATACCTCACCCTCACTAACACTAAAACACTCAATCACCCTCACTCTTACTCTCACTCACACTCTACACCTCAGCCTCACGCTCAATGACACACCCTCAAGACCTCACCCTCACCCCCTCAACACCTCACCCCCTCAACATCACTCGCCCTCACCCTCAAACACTCACCCTCAACACCTCACCCTCAAATCCTCACCCTCAACACCTCAACCTCACTCACTCTCAACACCTCACCCTCACTCACTCACCCTCAACACCTCACCCTCACTCACTCACACTCAATAACACTCAACACCTCACCCTCAACACCTCACCCTCAACACCTCACCCTCAACACCTCACCCTCAACACCTCACCCTCAACACCTCACCATCAACACCTAACCCTCAACACCTCACCCACAACACCTCACCCTCACTCACTCTGACTCACCCTCACCCTCACTCACCCTCACTCATCCTCACTCACAATAACTCACACTCACTCACCCTCACTCACCCTCACTCACCCTCGACCCCACACTCACCCTCACTCATCCTCACTCATCCTCAACACCTCACCCTCACCCTCATCCACCCTCAACCCCTCACCCTAACTCACAATAACACTCTCACCCTCACCCTCACTCACTCTCACTCACACTCACCCTCAACACCTCACTCACCCTCAACACCTCACTCAAACTCAACTCCTCACTCACCCCCACCCTCACTCACCCTCAACCCCTCACCCTCACACAGTGCAATAGGTCTCGCAGGATTTTTAGTTAAAGCTTTTACATTTGCTTATTGCTTTTTTGATTTGTAATTCTTTTGCATTGCCTACAAAAAAATAAAATGCAAAAGATTTACAACAAAAAACCTATTAACAATTCTAAAAGCACTAACTCTAATGCTGCGAGACCTATTGCATTTCTAATGCTTGTTCATGAATGGGGGGATTAAATGATCTGCTCAGAATCCCAGGGGTGTCGTGCAGAGACCTAATAAGCATTGGGGACGCCAAATGGTCTCGCCTTTGAGACTGCTCACTCTGCCATTGCCTTTTTTCCATGCTATACAGCATGGGCATTGCCGGCTTTGATAATGATTTGTAATCCTACTGTCTAGCAGTGTGACTTATATGCAGCTTGGCTAAAAGTAATAATGAAAAAAAAAATTAGGCTGCACTCAGCACTAATGCACTTAAAAAATATATATGCATTTGCCCTGGCTTTGTCAAGGCGCATGCTTAAATACATTTTAGTCACACCGCAAAGCATCTGTGCTGCTGTACAGCACGATACAAAACATTGCCAATAGCTCTCATAGCCAATGCTTGTTTATTTTGACTGCTGATCAGTTTGGCATCCCTGGCATTGTTTGTGTCTCCAGTTCCTCGAGCACCAGTATGCTGGAATTGTGCAGCAGGAGGCGGCCGGGCGGAGCAGGGGGTGACACAATCAAACGCAGAGAATGCAGCGCCAGACACAGCAGGCTCTGTGCTGAATGTAAATGTGCTCCAGTGAGCACGTGACAGCTTGCAGGAAAAGCCAGCGCTGTGATCCCAAACCGAGAACGTCGACAGCAGATGCTCGCTGAATGCTATGATCTGCCCTGTATTTCGCATGTTTTTTATTAGAGTAATTAGAGCTACAAACAAAGACATTATCATTTTGTAATGAATGATAGGTGACTGGTGCTGTAAAGACGAAAAGGATGGCCGATAGCAATAGATAATTATGCATTATAAGCATTTGCCCGTTGGTAGATAATTATGATAACATCCTATTTGTGTGGTGCTTGTTGCCAGGGGCGTATAGCTTTAAAGCACTGTAAATAACAGGTGGCATTTGTTACCGGGACTGACTAGCACTGATGTCAGCGATCCCAGAAGGATGAAAGGATGAGCACGCATGCAATGATTCAAACCTGCTAGATCCAGCATCAGGTACCCAACCCGCTCAGTTGCCTGATCAGCTTTCTGTGTTGGAATGAACATCAGGTGCCATGCTTTGTATTCAGTGGAAGTCGTATTGTGTGTACACGCAGCGCTTTATCAGTCCGCGAGTCACAGAAGAGATTTTTAGGTCTCGCCTGTCGATGCGCATGCGCATCGAGCAAGCGAGACTATAGGGGCTCATCTACTCTTTATCCGCACTGCAAGGAATCGTGGCGATTCCTTGCAGTGCCCGTGACTTTTAAGGTCAATGCGCATGCGCATTGAGCTTATGCGCATGCGCATTGACCTTAAAAGTGCGTGCGCGTGCACGTCCGTCTTTGTTTACCCCTCCGCCCCCTCCCGCCGTGTCGCATTTCTCCTCCCCCTCCCCTCTCTTCCTTCCGTCTTCCTGCCGCGTCGCACCTCTCCCCTCTCCGCCCCCTCCCCTGCCCGCCCCCTCCCGCCGTGTCGCATTTCTCCTCCCCCTCCCCTCTCTTCCTTCCGTCTTCCTGTTTTCGAAGCAAGCTTCCCGTCCCTCTGCTGCACTTCATCACAATCTGCCTTCTTATTTTGCAACTCCTCCCCCCCCCCCCCCCCCCCCCCCAAAACAAGAGAATACAGAACATGAGAATACTACAAAGACCAATTGCATCTTGGTATGATACATTTGTGCAAACTGCTCGTTAATTTTTCGTGTTTTGTAAAGAAAAAAATGCAGAAGTCGCTGAAGTCTGCCAGTTATTATCTTTAAAAAGGATACAGCATGTATCTTCGTAATCTCCTATATCTGATTAAGGGATGAACACTGATATGTACAGATAATATTAAAAAAGCTCCAGCACTGAACTTTGCAAAAAAAATTCTGCGACTTTTTCTTCTTACCTACCACACAATGAATTCAACATAGTGTCTTTGGTCAGATGGTTGCAAACATTGTTGCGGAGTCAGGTTTATTCTTCTTGTTAGATGCAACTTGTTACCGAATGTGGCCCATACTGTGCCTGCCTTTAGAGCCGAGTTTAGCTGTTTATTTTTATCCTTCGTTACATCGATGATCATCCTGTTCTGTACCTCAATTGACTAAGTCCCTTCCATTGATAGCATGGTCCGTCTTTGTTTACCCCTACGCCCCCTCCCGCCGTGTCGCATTTCTCCTCCCCCTCCCCTCTCTTCCTTCCGTCTTCCTGCCGCGTCGCACCTCTCCCCTCTCCGCCCCCTCCCCTGCCCGCCCCCTCCCGCCGTGTCGCATTTCCCCCCCCCCCCTCCCCTCTCTTCCTTCCGTCTTCCTGTTTTTCGAAGCAAGCTTCCCGTCCCTCTGCTGCACTTCATCACAATCTGCCTCCTCGGAACGACCCTCTTGAAGGCCTGTCTCCCGCTGCCTCGTTCGCCCGCAGCCGCAGCCTGCCCGGCTCATCAATATTTATCAAAGGCAGCCGCGCATTCTGCAGCTTCCCGCCTTTTATTGTTGCCCATATTTCCACTTTATTGTCTTCTCAGACCGTGCATGGGGCAATCGGTCCCTCTTGATTCGATATTATAAATCTGCCGGAGATGCGTCTCCTTCAATGTAATCACAGACGGATATACGATAAATCCAGTTCCCTGTGGACTTCCAGCGCGCCCGAGCCTCTCGGAGCGTGTGCCCACCGCTGCGCCGCACTTGTAGTAGCCGAGTGCCCTCGCTCGGAGCCCCCCCTTTGTTTGTAATCTAGTCCACTTTTCACTCGGCTGCCATTTTAATATCTCACCAGTACTCCTTGTTCCACAATGCTTTGTAGTATAACCTTGTTTAACTCCACAGGCTGAATAACGTTTAGGAATAAAATTCTTTTATGTCACGGACTAGTTTTACAGACAGATGAAGCCTTCCATCCTTCCGAGGTGGGTTAAGTGAGCTCCATTATATGTGGCAGAAGCAGTGATTTAAAAGGATCGGTACTATCAGGTACTCAGAACTTAATTTGGAAGGAATCGTACTGGTACTTCTCAGCACAGAGAGTATAAGCACGTCTTTATTTACATTTGAGGCACGGGGCAGTAGAATCATACAAACACCTCTCCCATCAGGTCTTTAAGAAACTAACCACTCGCAGTCAAAAAAATATTAAACTCACCCTCACCCTCACTCACCTTCACCCTCACTCACCCTCAACCCCTCACCCTCAACCCCTCACCCTCCCTCACCCACCCTCACCCTCCCTCACTCACTCTCACTCACCCTCACTCACCCTCACTCACTCTCACTCACCCTCCCTCACCCTCACTCACCCTCACTCACCCTCACCCTCCCTCACCCTCCCTCACCCTCACTCACCCTCACTCACCCTCACTCACCCACCCTCACTCACCCTCACTCACCCTCACTCTCACTCACCCTCACTCTCTCACCCTCACCCTCACTCTCACTCACCCTCACTCACTCTCACTCACCCTCACCCACCCTCACCCACTCTCACTCACCCTCACCCTCACCCTCACCCTCACTCTCACTCACTCTCACTCACTCTCACTCACCCTCACTCACCCTCACTCACCCACCCTCACTCACCCTCACTCACCCTCACTCACCCTCACTCTCACTCACCCTCACTCACCCTCACCCACCCTCACCCACCCTCACCCTCCCTCACTCACTCTCACTCACTCTCACTCACCCTCACCCTCACTCACCCTCACTCACCCTCACTCTCACTCACCCTCACTCTCACTCTCACTCACCCTCACTTTCACTCACCCTCACTCACTCACCCACACCCTCACTCACCTTCACCCTCACTCACCCTCAACCCCTCACCCTCACTCACCCCCACTCACCCTCAACCCCTCACCCTCAACCCCTCACCCTCCCTCACCCTCACTCACCCTCACTCACCCTCAACCCCTCACTCACCCTCAACCCCTCACCCTCAACCCCTCACCCACAATCCCTCACCCACACTCACCCTCACTCACCCCCACTCACCCTCACTCACACACCCTCACTCACCCTCACCCTCACTCACCCCACCCTCACTCACCCTCACTCACCCTCACCCTCACTCACCCTCACCCTCACTCACCCTCAACCCCTCACCCACCCTCAACCCCGCACCCTCACTCACCCTCAACCCCTCACCCTCAACCCCTCACTCACCCTCACTCACCCTCACCCTCAACCCCTCAGCCTCACCCTCACTCACCCTCAACCCCTCACCCTCACTCACCCTCAACCTCATGCTAAAGATTTACAAAAAAACCCATAAACAATTCTAAAAGCACTAACTCTAATGCTGCGAGACCTATTGCATTTCTAATGCTTGTTAATAAGAGTAGGAATTCCATACATCTTACGCAGCTCCCATGACATTGTAGACTGTCCTCACATCCACTACAGGCTGTTCTGTGGTGAGGCTAGGTTATGCAGGTGTGCACCCTGGGTAATGAACCCATAATATTGGTGGGAAAGACTATTGAGGACCATATGTGTGTGTGTATATATATATATAAGTGTGTATATATATATATGTGTTTGTATATATATCAATATATATCAACATGTAAATAAGTCTAGAATTTCTATATATAACTTAACATATATGTACCTACACGCTACATTTATCTTCAAGGTGCATAGATGTGAAGTAAGGAATAGTAAATCCATACTTCTCTATATGCACTTACCGTTCGATATTTTGTCCTTCGATCTTCTGTCCTCCCAATATTGTTGGTGTTGAAATTCAATAGTACAACCGTTAATGCCAGACGAGTCTTTCTGTAGGTCCTTGGACCGCTCACTATCCCAGGCGTATGTAGGGAGGAATAAGACAGTGGCACCAATCAACAGTTCAGGGCCCTTGCTGCAAAGAGTTGTGCTTAGTTTGCAGGTAGAGATTCAGGTAAATAAATAAGTAGATTCATTATAGATGCAATTTGACCGGGTCAGTTCCACCTGAGAGATCTGTTATCTATAAGTTTCAATTTCATCTTGGGTTTTTCTTAGAGACTTTTTTCCCCAAAGATATATAATTGGCAAATTCATCACTGTAGAGATTGTGTGTTTCACATATTTATTATTTTTTGCAAAATGTCATTGAATTGACAACATTTCAATAGTTAATCATCATAACATATATTTAGTTTCAAGGATGAATCTTTATCATTGCTTCAAATGTCTAATCAGATAATTCCTTCATCATTTTTTTCGTTTTAGCAACCATGATCCTAAAAGTGTTCTAGGTTTGTCAGGCATCTTCCCAAGAGTCTCGAGAGTTGTCTCTATTTCAGGGCTCTTGTAGGATTGTCTGTCTATAGGACAATTCTAACATTTCATATGTTCATATTTATCTTTGTTCCAAACAATCCATCATATCTGAAGGTTAAATGATTCTCACGTCATCGGACAGTAGATTCCCAACCTTGGTTGATATAACATAATTCTGTAGGGCATACAGATCAACTTATTTTTCCATGTCTCACCACTCCAATAGAAAATTACTTCAAGAAACTCAAGTCCTTTGAATGTCCACGTTTTCTAAATTAACACAACATATTGCCCCATGTGAGATTTCTAAAAAGATTACTTGTCATACTTATACCATCCATTTTTTTTTAGCAAAATGATGTGGATGAATAACTGTTTCTTCTGTTCCTAATATCGTGGCACCACTCCCATGATCCAGAATCTGTCATAGATCACTGCATTTTCAGCCGCTCAATTAGAGAAACATGCGGTAATATAATCACATATTTAACTATGAAATCAGAGAGTGGTCTACCAAAATGAAAATACTGGTTAACTTGCCACTGTGAAATCGTGCATGAGGTTACTAATTTTGAAACATTAAAGCATAACTCATTACTTCCTCTCCCGTCTTACTCGATCCAGTCCTTACATGTGAAAGATGTAATCTCTGTCCTGTAGAACTTATTTCCTAGCTGACGAAAATAGTTCTCCTAACATTACCCAGCAACCACTATAGGGAGGAACTTTCTGCACCCTTTCCTGTTTTCTCCTTCTGCTATATGCTTTAATAAGCTGATGCAAATTTTAGAAGATAGAATTTTATATTAATGGGTAGTTCTCTTTTGGTAAAGAGATTTGCTATAGCAATTGCTTGCTATTTACAGCCTCCGGCAGTAATGCCTAGCTCTAACAGGAGCCACTGCTCATTTCTCATGCTCGCGCTCGAACAAAGACTTGCCTCAGCAGTCTTTAGTTCAAGCAATTCAGTGTCTATGTGTTTGAACATTGCAGGCTCTGTGCTCAGCGCATTTTGAGTTCTCCTTCAATGCTGAATTGCTGTGTCAACAAATTCCTGATCACTAGGTTCCCAAACAAATATGGACAGCTCTTGCAGGATTAGCGTTGAGATCCCGGTTGCATAGATACCTACTGAAACAGGAAGTTTCAGTAGGATTTTCACCTCAAGCATGCTGATCCTCTGAGAGTATATTTGGTTTCAGGACAAGTTGTGGTGCCATTTTCTACTTTTTGTGTGCAATGCTACAGCCTTTTCATGGAGGAAGCATTGGAGGAGGTGGAGTGACCACCCTCTGAAGTATCCTCAATGACCTTGATGCAATGTATGATTGAAACAGCGGTGGAGGCAGCTTTAAGAGTGAGGGAAGGCCCTCCTCCTCCTAAGGTCCCTGGAGTACAGGACATCAGGGATTCTAATATGGATCCAGATAAGGAGGAAAAAAGAGGGTGTTTGATTCAAGAGCATGAGCTCATAGATTTGCTATAGTATCTGCTTGACAATTTCAACTTGCCAGCCTCTGTCCCTACTGCTAAGGAAGAGGATTTCTTTACTCAATATCAGTGCCAAGAATCAGAGGCTGTTTCATTACAAGGGGCTATTCTCAGGGTGCTCTTACATGAGTGGAAAGAAGTGGGCACATCTGCCTTGCCAAGGTTCTTGTCAAGACGCTATCCAGTAGATACGTTTGCTGATTAATTCCTGGTAGTCATCAAGGTGATCTGACAGCTGGCTTTTCACCTCAGGGATCCATTATATTGGAGTAGGCCCTGCCACCGGATACGTTGGATTAGAAGGTGGAGGGTGCTATTGGGAAGTTCTATGTAGTTTCAACCTTCTCTGTAAGGCCTAACGTCTACCACGTATACAGTGCAGTTTCTCCTCAAGGACATTCAATCCCTGGCAGATAAGATGAGCAAAGGGGTAGAATGTTCAGCAACAGTTTCTCTCATGGAACAACAGTTCCACTTCCTTTCTAACATTTTGTTCGATCACCTATGTGCTTCTGCTGACACATCAGGCCCAGCAGTTGCTATGCGCCACCATTTGTGGATGCGATTCTGGAAAGCTGATGTAACACCAAAGGCAACCCTAATTAATTTGTCCTTTGACAGGGTTAAGCTCTTCATCAGCAGCTCAAAGACATAATGAAGAAAACAGTGGAAAATAAGAAACTTCTGGTCACAGTATGGTTCTTTTCTAGCGGAAGGGTCTCAGATATATGAGAGTCTTCCACCAGTGCCTCCAAGGGGTAATTCACAACCCTTTTGACGAAGAGGTCCTGTCCGGGGGACCCAAATTCCATACAAATCCTGATTCCAAGGTGTCAGGACAGTACCATCTGATACTAGATGTCAAAGGGGTGAAACATTTCATAATTCATTGCACTTTTACGATGGTATTAACCCTTCAAAGTATCTTCCAAATATTGAACAAAGGTGATTCTTTAGCTTCACTCGAATTGTTTTAAGCATAACTCAACATCCTGATTATTCCTGCTCACCAGACGTTCTTAAGATTCACAGTGAATGGCCAACACTAAGAGTTTTAAGTCATGCTGTTCAGTTTTGTCTCAGTTCCAACAGTTTTTACAAAGTTCTTGCCCAACCTTGGTGGATATATGTGAAAGGTATAGCCATATCTGGATGACTGGACAATTGCTTCTTCTTCTTTCTCAAAGGCAAAACTGGATATTGAACCAGTGTGCAGCTTTCTTCGCTATAATGTATTATGGGTTCCTCGGGAACATCAGAAAGTCTCATCTTCTGCCTACACAATCACTTCAGTTCATTGGGGCTCTCTTTCAAATGGAACTAGGAGAGCTGTTTCTAACCTCCAAATCAAGACACAGGCTAATTTATCAAGCCTTTTCAGGCAGCCGCAAGCGTCTGTAAGACTTTGGTTAATGAGTCAGTAGGAGAAGGCTTCAACATTGTTGGTCATCCCTAGAAGCCGTCTTGACCTGTACCCTGTAGTGTATCATAGCTTACACACTGAAATCCTGTGGCCAAGGATTTACGATGCCCCAATTTCTGTCACTTCTCAGATTCAGTTGGACCTTCAGTAGTGGCTCGATTGAGCCAATCTGAGCAGAGGTCACCACCTTTGTTCTCCTACCCCTGTTACCATCTCAACGGTTGCCAGCCAGCAAGATGGGATGGACCAGTTTTTGGAACTTCAAATCCCTGGGTAAGTGGAGGAGACAGGAATTTCTCAACTCTTCCAACTGGCGAGAATAGGCTTAAATCAGAGGAGCATTATCCCCTCCCTCTTAACAGGAATCAGGCAGTCTGTGTGAAAACTAGGTAGGAAGAGCTTACCTGACTTGCCAGGGAGGGTTGCAGTACTCCTTATTTCTCCTTTCCTGGGAGATATGTGTATAGTGAGAACAAAATGTCCACTCTGCCGGCAGTCTATCTCCGTAGAAGGTGAATGGGAATGCCTACCAATTCAGTCAGAGGTTTCTCTCTCAGTTACAGGGGAGGTCCACTTGAGGAATATTGATCTCATGGGCCTCATTCAAGGGGAATTCTCATAGAGATATAAGTTATGCAGCTACCTGAAAATCTCTACATACCTTTCTTTCTCATTATCAGTTACAGTTGTGGGAGAGTTTCATGTCCAGTTTTGGTAATATTGTTTTGTTATCTACAACTGAGAAGTAATCAGTTAAAAGAAAAAGGAAATCTGGAAGAATTTTCTTAATAAAATCACCTGGTGTTACACCATATCCAATGGTCTTGATGGTGTTTTCTATTACTATCTGATGTAATAAAATAATAAATCGTTTTTGCTTGGGCATTGTGTTACACGTAAGTACTGGTTAGAGAGAGATGGATGAGGAGGTAATGGTGGCCATGTTGGGATAACTATTTTCGTTGGCTATGGAAAAGGCTCTGTAGAAAGAAAGTCCATCTCACATGCGTAAGGACTATATTGAAGAAGAACTGGCCTCGGAGTACTTAAGATTACTGATAATTAACCAGACTTTTCATTGTTAATGATATTGTTGAGGTTAATATTAAAAATATACTTCTCGTTTATGACATTGGTGCATTGAGTGGTAAACAACCTATTTGCAAAAACACCAAGTTAAAATATCTTATAAATTAACACCTAAAATGCACTTTAACATCAAGGAGCCAAAACTATTTAGGTGAAAAACAAAATGTCTCATAGCATCGAAAAAAGTTTTTCAAAATGTTTAAATAATAACTGTAGATTCTTGACAAAGAGCTCTGCTATAAATAATGCCTTAATTTTTTCTTCTTCTATTTTGTGAAAAATAAATATTTTACTTTAATACTGTTTCTTGTTACGTAGTTACTAAGAGGACTATTAACCTCCGAAGACACTTGAAAAATAAAACACTTTAAACCCTAAACCAATCATACAACACTCATTCCTCAACGCATATCGGGTACAACAAGCTAAACTTCCCCCATCTTACCTTATTTTAGTTGAATGAACTTAGTGGTAAAACTATATACATTCAAAATATAAAATATTTATTTTTTCGTTATAATATTGATAGGAAAGTGTTTTTGGTAACTCAGTTTTTTTGATGCTGTGCTTTTCTGCTCAATAATTTGGAGGTAGGTGTTATAAACTAGCGTCTGATTTTATAAGACAGTACAATATGAAAATACAAAAGGTGACAACCAGAAAAATACCTTGTTGAACATTTTGAAAAATAGGAATGTATTCTTTAAACAACATCGAGACTATCTTCTACATAAGTGTTGAGCACACTGCAGTATGGTCAGACTTTCAGCTTTTTCCCTTGTGTGTCCAAATTAGGTTTTCTTGCCCAGGTTACTTAGTCCCTCATTTACGGGATTTTTTTGTAGGGCAGTGCAGCAAGTCACCTCGCTTAGCTGCCCTATGCCAAAGTGAATGGACAGAAGTGCACCGTATTTATGAAATATGGTCCATTCCTATCCTTTCTCCCTGCATTGTCACTGTTTGAGCAGCCTAGTGCCAATATAGGCTCCCTTTCACCATGGTGCAAGTGTGCCTCCATTGCATGCAGGAATGTTTGTGTGCAGGAAGGGGCACCTTCCTGCACAGTAACAATCCTAAAAGGCGTTTTTCTCTTTCTATGCGTGCTTCAAAATGCAGCACACTTAGAATAAGTAAAATAATAGGCGAAATAAAGATATTTCTCCTCGTTGCACCTTACACTTCGCCAGGTATACATGATTTTGTAAATCTGTGACAGCATCAAAATGGGTGTTGCGTGGAAACACCCACCGTAACGCTCATAGAACACCTTGCGAATGTGCTGCCTTGCTCAAGATTTCTGAGCCACCTAAAGGCACGCAGGTTGGCTTTGCGTGGTGTCATAAATCTGAATCAGAGTCCTATGGCACACATGTACCACTTTACATGGTGAAAAAGTGACTCAAGGCTCTCATAAATAACCCCTTAAAGTCTGCCTCGTGCTTTGATCGCCATTTTGCAAGCAGTTCAATTGGCACATGGCCGAGTATTAAGCTGCTCTTTTCCCTGTTAATGAACAAAAACCAAACATCACAGCGTAGAGGAGAGTTCATTGTTTCTGTCTTTTAGATCTGGCACGGGGTCAGACTGCGGATGATTTTTTTCTAATGTGCTCTCTGAACAGATGGTCTTTTCATTGTGTTGTGCTTTCTCCCTCTCCTTTTATACCCGCTAATCTACGGAAGAGTGACAAAGCAAAACAGCAAATAACTGCTGGCAGTGGAGTGTGGGGTGGGTCTGATGAGAGCTCGTGTTTTAGAACTGAGATTGGGCCGGGCTACAACTGGTTCTGTAGAGGTGGTATTTCGATCTCGTTTGATTGGTCCTTTAAAAAAAGTCAGGCTTTGTGATGCTTAATAAGCCCTCATCGCACTGGAAAAACAACAACAATACCCAGGGTATCGGTATTTATTGAATGTGATAAATAACACCTTTTACAAGTTTTTCTCATAACCCGTGACTCATCAGTCCTGTGATGGGAGTACCACAGGGTCAAAGTTTACCCTTGGTAGAGCCAGCAGAGGGTCTACCGAGGTTAACCCAGTGGTTTCTCCAATCCTCAAAAGAGTGGGCAGACTGCAAGTTTGGTGGAGGGGGGACCGTCAGTCTACAGTGCTCCTTCTGCTCCACCAAAACTTAAATAAGATACAGGCTCCCTTTTATGGAGTAGAACAAGATCTGTGGTCCTTTGTTATTAATTAACGTAAAGGAAGAAAAAGATGTTTATGTTAGCGTGGTCTTAGTTAAAAGGGACTTGGATCAGGAGAATGGTGGCAAATATTACTAGTAACCTTGTCTAAACAACTATCATGACAATATGAGATATGAGCTTATGAAATCAACTGATGGGGTTTAGAAATACAACATGTTAATCATGAGTTTTAATGCATTTTGAGACAGGGTTTCGTTTGGGTTTCCTGAAAGGTAATAGGTTGTATTTGAATTGTAGAAACACATTATGAAAATGTAGGCTTTACCAGATATAAAGAGATCCTGAATATCTTGAGATAATCTAATTTGCATAATGTTTTGCTGCCGAAAGCCAATACATTGCAAATTACTTAGTGTTCATGTGTTGTTTCTTGATTGAAACCAATATTCGTGTGCACCATTTTGATTTATGTTCCACTTATGGTGTGCCCCTTATTGATTTTTGCAAGTATTTAATTGCCAGTATTCCAGCACCGCTTTTAAACCAATTATTACTCCAAAGTGAACCTTGGGTTGTACGTATTTGTAAAACAGCGACGGTTCCTTTGGTTTCCTATGAAGCAGTGTAATGGTTGTAGTCAGGAAAAAGATTAGTTCAGAAATAGCATAGAGAACTCCGAGGTATGAAATATTTTAATATAAAATATACAGAAAAAAAGCCCAAACAAACCTGTTTGAGACTAAAGGTAATGTATATATTGTTTAGATTTATGGTATGCTCTCTTTGCTGCATTCCTTCTTTTCATGATGATGACCAGTTGACTGACGACACATGGTCAAAGTATTAATATGTCCCACTGGGATGGACTATTGGATTTCCATGCTAATTAGCAACTTGCACTGTGTGCTGCACTTCACTGTTTGTCAATATTTTGCACCCTGAAAGTGAAATATAAAATGACATGTATTGAAATATTATCTGTAAAACTGATGAACAGATGAATCTCATCCAAAACTACCAGGTTAGTTTTTTCAGTATAATAATGCTTGATCCTTCGCTGTTCTCTGTATCTCATGAAATTGATGATTCCTTTGGTGATCCATAAATATGGCGCTGCCTAATAAACCCTTCTAGGATCCGTTGGACCATTTTGATTGTTACCTACGTTCACCCTCTCTTGGTTTTTGCCACACCAATATGCCCCTTCTTGATTTCTGCCTGTGTCCATGAGCTCTTTCTTGAACTATGTTGAGTTGTTTCATTCACAATTTATGACTGCATTGCTCCACTTTGCAGTTTTTCTGAGATAATCTAATCACAGGATAACTTGTGCTATCCTGCAAAGAAATGAAGAGATCGTAACAGAAACCAAACAAACCCACTGGCAGTTTCCATTCTGTTATGTAGACACTTCTTGTCTGCGCTCTTTGCACTCATCCATGCGTACCTGTCCGCAGTGAAGGATGGCACCGGTATCATTGCTGTCAGACCTCCGTATGATTTTATGGTAAAGCATCAAAATAATTGTGCTTGTCTGGAGAAATAGCCCCTAAAATATTGCACTGGTCAAGCATTCCATGCCAAACCCTGCTTCCTGCCAATGGCAAATCCTTTCAGTTCTCTTTGCTCATTTAATGAATGGCAATAATGGGGCATAGTCATATGCTGCTTTTTTGACCCCCATACTCTCCCACTAACATTTTACAGGACATGCCTGAATTTCTGAATGCTGGCGTTTAAGGTTTTGACTGAAGTCCTCAGTAACAAAAAATTGTATTCTATAGAACAAGGTTCTCCAACATTTTCTGTAGTGAGAGCTACTCCTGATCCTTGAAATAAATCATCATGAGCTACTGAAGGTTAAACAACTCGTGCACTGTTACCAGACACTCCCACAACCAGTGCCACTGACTTTAAGCCTAATATCGATTGAGCCAGATTCTAACAAAATTCCTTGATTAGAGGTACTATCACAGGGATGCCATGTGTGTCAGTGAGAGTGTGATCTTTGGGGATGTTGAACATTTGTGCGTTTGAATGGGATATATTTGTATGGATGACTGAGAGCCTGTGTTGTATGTACTTGCCGTACAGGTCATACCTTTCACCATACTTGGAATCGTTTTATATATATATATATATGTTCCTCCTCCTCACAAATGTTCCCGTAGCAGAGGGAACTCCGTTGGTTGGTGCACGCGTTTGGAGACCGGGAGCGTGTCTCCTACGTAATTCATGAACAAAGGCAAGGACGCGGCACTCTTCTTGAACACGATAGATTTATTTCAGGTCTCTTAGCAAAAACTATATATATATGTACACACCTCCTTCGCAGGAATGAATACGCACTCTCAGGATCTTCCGTTTTTTCAAATTTTAATCTTCAGCAAATTCCAGCATAATACAAATACCGACGCATTTCGCCACCAAACTGGCTGCTTGTTCACAGTGGATATTTTCCATTACAAACAAACCCTCCATTAAGGAGTGATCTACCACCCACGTGATTCACCATGTCACTTCCTGTTACCAGTGCTGAGAATTATGGGGTTTGTAGTACCTCTAATTCATTCTATGTACAAATGTACATTGCATTTCCATTTGTGGCAATCGGCACGATTATCTTTGTAAACCTGATGTTTACTATTGTATCCAGTTTTATTATTTATTTATTCGGACCTCCGATATCGTTGTTTTTAGCTCCTATTTTGTAGACTTTTTATTTGTTCAAAACTTTATTGAACACTCATTTTAGACATGGAGTTTTCTTTATTATTTGTTTTACGGTCTAGGGATCCCATTCCTTTCGCTATTTAGTCTCTACCCCCATTTGCATGTGATTATATTTATGCAAAATATTCAGTATTTCTCGCATATTGTGCGGTATCACATCATATTAACTGCTTCTCTCCCTCAAGTGGGCTATTCCCATGCGACGGTTGCTGTCATTCTACTTTTTGGACATTTGTCCTAGCTCCAAATTTGATTTATAGGAGATTATTTTTAATCTATTTATATGAAAGCCCTCCAGTATATATATAACACAAATATACAATTATTTTATTTAATGAGAGAATTTTAGAGTGCAGAAAAATGTTCTGCAAAAATTAAAAAAAATATGGAAACTTTTTCTGCACTTTAAATTTCTCTCATTTGAAAAAAAATGGCTGTATTTTTTAGTTATGCTTGTGCACAGTGTTTACTGCCCACTGGGAGCAAGAGGCCTGCTATTTATACATGCAATACTTTGAAATGGGAGCACATTAAAATGAAGATTTCCCTTAATTATTAAGGTAACTTTTCATTCTCATTTTCTCCCATTTAAAAGCATTCAGAAACCTAATTTTGTCCACCGCTCCAATATTGAGTTGACAAGGAATTGTATTTAAAATTTAAATACCTCAGTGCTTCCCTTGCTAGCCTCTGTGCTCCAGGTTCAGCCTGAGTCATAGACCTGACAGGCACTGTTCATTATCAAGCCCTGCTATCTGCAGCCTGATGATAATAATGTAAAATAAACACAGCCTTCCCTTAACTTTAAAGGAAAATATGACCTTATGCTTATTTAAAAATGAATTCAAGGCTGTAAGCTATCCTAAAGGTGTCTGGGAGCTACTGGTAGTGTGTGATCCAGTGCTTAAAGACACCTGCTATAGAAAAAACTGCAATTTTGAACTGCAGAAAATAATTAATTTGTATGCCTTTTTCCATATACACTATTTGTCATCACAAATGGTATATTCTTTTTTCTCAATTATGTGAATGAATGATCCCCCAGACATAGTTTTTGGGTGTTTTGGGTACAGTGTAATGTTTATAAATTACAGAAAGAAACATAAATGCCACAAAACACACATATTTATGAAATTGAGTATTATTTGGTTATAAGGGTAAAGATTAGAGAATTCAATAGTAGAGATTACTGCTGTGTATCAATTATAGACTTAATCAAAACAATATCTGTATTCAAGATGGCCCGCTGTTTGCAAATCATTGCAGCCATAGTGATTGCCAATGATTGACAAACTGATCAAGATTTTTTTGTGCGACAATAGTCAGCAATGTCTGAAAATGTAGGTTCACTTTTTTGAACAATCTGGAAAATACCTGCCTTCTTCAAGACCATGGCGGATCACTGGGTGATTTGTTTTATCAGTATGCAGATAAGGTGTTTCATGTAATATGTATCTGACAGTTCTCTTCCAGGGGATCCTCATCAATAGTCATAAGCACTGAATATTCCCGCCCATGTGCGGGACCCCGGAAACAATATATAAATATATATATTTAAAAACACATATATCTCGTTCAAAATATATGTAAATACATATATCATTTTTCTCACATCAATGCAGCTCCAAACCCAAGGCTAGACAATGTAAACACTTGTATATGTACAGCAATTAGAAAGGAAACAAAAACACATTAGGTCAAATAGTCCTTGAACTTTGTGTTTTAATGAGTAAAAACACCCATAAATTCTGCAAATTGCTCATAAAAGACATTGTCAGCCATAAGCTGTATTGAAAAGTGAATAACACAGAAAAATGAAAGCATTTTCAGTTAAAACTGGCACTGTGCCTTTAAGGCAGCCATGACCCCAGGCTTCCCATCATTACTCAGGGGTGACAGTTAGGTCAGTTGTTCTTTCCGGCTCTTTCAGTCAGGACCCTGGTTAAACAGCTCCCACCTTTTTTTGACTTTCTGTCATAAATACTTGGTGTTTTCCTTCAATTTTTGTCTTCACTCTACAGCTTTTAGCCTTAGAGAGCTAGTGCTTCTTTTTTTGGGCTAAAAAAGGTTAATTTTTGGTCAAAAATGCCTTCGCTTTTTGATCCCTGCTCTTCCTGTGGGAAAAAGAAAGCCAAGACTGATACACATCCTGTGCGTATCCTCTGTCTTCCTGACTCTCATTCTCCAGAAAGCTGTGATCACTGCAAGTCCTTGTCAAGTAGAACTCTCAAGGACAGAGAAAAAATCAGGATTTATGGGCTTTCCGAGAGAGCTAGGTCTCCAAATAGACAGAAAAAGCGGAGGGCGCGGTCGACATCGAGAGATGTCCCGGTTTGCTCTCCTTCGGCGTCGGGATCGGCGTCGAAGGTTCCACCGACGACGACGAGTCAACTCCCCTCGACGGTGAAGTCTTCAGCGTCGAGAGTCAAGGTAGCTCCGCTGCCGTCAACCGGGTGACGTGCAGCGTCGAGGGAGAGGTCGACGTTGGAGCTTAAAAGATCGACATCGAGACCTCCGTCGTCGAAGCCTCACGTCCAGTCTTCGAGGCCGAAGCCTCCGTCGACGCCTAGTCACAGGCGTTCGACGTCGAGGCACCCTCCGTCGCCATCTCATCATCGACGGTCGACGTCGAGGCACCCTCCGTCGCTGTCTCATCTTTGACGATCGACGTCGAGGCATCCTCCGTCGGCGTCTCTCCATCGACGCTCGACGTCGAGGCATTCCAGTCGAAGGCATTCAGCGACCCAGCATCCTCCGTCGGCGTCCAGTCATAGGCGCTCGATGTCGAGGACTCCTCCGTTGACGTCACCCCCCGGCGTTCGACGTTGAGACATGGGACTCCAGCGCAATCTCTTTTAATTCATAAGCCAGTGGTGGCGCAACACAACCGAGACATCGAGCCGGCAGACTCCGTCTTCGAGGCATGGGCAAGTATCTCAGAGGTCCTCAAGAACAGCTTCAGCTGCGGAAGGGGACCAGGGCTCTCCAGAGAGCATCGGTCACGCTGCCATGAGGAAGAAAACTCCAGAGCATTGTGGTTCTCACAGTCGCACTGCTTCTCCTGTGAGTCTGTCTTCCTCATCAAGATCATCTTCTGGCCCGGATGTGATCATTCACACGTCAGGCGGCGAAGAATCAAGGCACTCCCCTTCACCTCCTCCACAGGGGCGAAAGGATGTAGCACCTGCACGCTCTCCAGTGAGGGACGCCGCACAGCAGCCTCCTACTGTCAGACTGTCTCCACGATGGTATGCACCGCTGCACAACTGGGCTACAGATAAAGAGACGGCGTCTCGATTGCAGCAGCCTTTCTGTAGACCTAGAGAACGGTCTCGTTCTCCGGTGAGGTCCAAAGGAAGATCACGCTCTCCTGTTCGCAGCAGGGAAAGATCGCGCTCTAGAGTTCGTGCCTCCAGGCGTAGATCCAGATCTAAGAACAGGAGGAGAGAACAAAGATCACCGACTACCTCTTCGTCTCCGACTCTCTCCCATAGAGAATACTCGCCCACTCTGATGGATTCCCCTCCATCAAGGGTATCTCCGATCGAGGATATCTTCTCCTTTCAGGACATACTGGGTAGAGGGGCTATAAAACTGGGAGTTCCCTTAACAACTCCGCAGGTCAAGACCTCCGTGATTTTTGAAACGCTGCATCACAGGTCGGCACCTAAACCCCTTTTGCCGTTAGTGCTTGGCATTATAGATCCGGTGATGGAGGTATTCCTCACTCCAGCAACGGTCAAAGCGGCTCCGGCAAGGATCCTGAAGAAATATAAATCTCCAGAAGAGGGCCCTCTGTTTCTTCGAGCTGATCCTCCCCCGGACTCAGTAATCATCGCAGCAGCGAGGAAATCCAGTGTGGTTTCCTCTTCTGCTACTGTACCTCCGGACAAAGACAGCAAGAAGCAAGATTTGTGGGGGAGACGAGTCTGCAGTACTTCAGCGTCTTTTCTTAAGGTTTCTAACACAGAGGCCCTTTTGGGACGTTACGATGGGTCCCTGTGGGATTCTCTACAGCGTTTTGTGGACAAAGTCCCTCAGGAAGACCATAAGGAATTTGAAGAAATCCTTCTGGAGGGCAGTCAGGTCTCCAACCAAATTATAGGTGCCGCAGCGGATGGGGCGACCCTGGCGGCTCATGGATATGCCCACGGAATATCGGCAAGGAGATCATCCTGGTTGCGCCTAACGGCTTTAAAGCCAGAAGCCCAAGCGGGTATTCTGAACTTGCCATTTTCGGGGACTTCACTGTTTGGAGCGAGCACTGATAAATAGATGCAGCGCATGAAAACAGAGCTGGATACTCTCAAGGCGGTGGGTCTCGAAAAGAAAAAAGAATTCAAAAAGAAATACTGCTCCTACAACAAGGGCTTTTCCAAACAGCGGGTTCAAACCCCTAACTGGCAGAAGAGTCAAGACCAGCAGGGTCAGCAAAAGTCCCAGTATAGAGGAAAGTGTAATTCCAGGGCAACAACACCGGCAAAGCTCAGTCCAAGCAATGAGTCTTTCCTTCCCCCAGCGCCGTGGACCACTCCAGTGGGGGGAAGCCTTGCGGGTCATTTGGAAGAGTGGCAAAACATCACAAACGACAGATGGGTGTTATCTACTCTTCGGAATGGATCCTGTCTTCATTTCAGTCATCAGCCTCCACCTGTTCCCCCGATGGCAACATCGAATCATTAGTTACACCTTCTGCAAAAAGAAGTGGCCACTCTTCTCGAGAAGTCAGCCATCGAGAGAGTGCCAGTGTCTCAAAGGGGAAAAGGGGTATACTCCCGATATTTTCTAGTCAGAAAAAAGGGGCAAAAGGCAGAATTCAGACCTATTCTGGACTTGCGTAGTCTCAATCTGTGCGTCAAAAAAGAAAAATTTCGCATGTTGGCGCTTCACAAAATATATCCACATCTCAGGGGGGGAGATTGGATGTGCTCGCTGGACCTCCAAGATGCCTACTTTCAGGTTCCAATACACCCCAGTCACAGGAGATTTCTTCGGTTCCGGGTGGGGACCTCCCACTATCAGTTCAAAGTCCTGCCGTTTGGGTTGAAGTCGGCTCCCCGGGTGTTCACGAAGTGTGTGTATTGCAGTGGTAGCAGCCGCTCTACGCCGCAGAGGGGTCTTCGTATACCCATACCTGTACGATTGGCTGTTGAAAGGTCCCTCCCCATACACCGTAAGAAATCAGTTCCAGACTTGCATACAGCTCTGCCAGCGACTAGGGCTACATGTCAACTTCGGAAAATCAGTCTCTCAACCCACCCAGAAGATTCACTTCCTAGGAGCTCTGCTAGACTCCGAAGTAGGAAAAGTGTTTCCTTCAGAGGAGAGACAGTTTTCGATAACCCAGAAATGGCAGCTGGTGCTTCGTAACAAGGCTCAGAAAGTGTGCCGGATTGCCTCCCTGCTAGGGTTGATGGCATCATGCATCTTCCTGGTCCCGAATGCCAGACTTCAAATGCGTCCTCTTTAGCAGGATCTGGAGGACAAGTGGGACCAGCAATCAGCTCGCTGGGACGATCACATCATTCTCTCAGACGCAGCTCGAGCTTCCATTCCATGGTGGACCAAAAGACAAAATATGCAGGTGGGAGTTCTGTTCCATCAACCTCCTCCTGTGCAGACTCTGATCACGGATGCTTCCCTTCTAAGTTGGGGAGCAAACATGGGTCAATTGCAGGTGCAAGGGCTGTGGTCGCACAATAAAAGTACCTACCACATCAACATACTGGAGTTGAGAGCAGTCCACCTAGTTCTCAAGGTGTTCCTTCCCTCGATTCACGAAGCTTCAGTTCTAGTACAGACGGACAACACCACCACAATGTACTATTTGAACAAGCAGGGGGGAACGCGTTCACGAACTGTGTTGCTGGAAGCACAACGAATTTGGCATTGGCTTCTGGCTCGCAAGTTGTCCATCACAGCAGTCCACCTCCCAGGAGAGCAGAATGTGAGGGCGGACGCTCTAAGCTGTCATTTCGACGACAAGGAGGATTGGGTGCTACTTGACGCAGTGGTAGAAGAAATTTTCCAATCCTGGGGTCGTCCCACCATAGACCTGTTCGCGGACGACCAAAACACAAAATGCCAAGACTTCGCCTCCAGGTTCTACCGGCCAGGGACGAGAGGGAATTCTCTTTTGATCGACTGGTCAGGGGAATTTGTGTACGCCTTTCCACCACTTCAGCTGATCCCGAAGGTGTTGAGCAAGTTAACACACTCGTGCACAACGATGATCCTCATCGCCCCGGACTGGCCGAGGCAATGGTGGTACACGGACCTGATTCACCTGTCAGTGACTCCTCACAAGAGGTTACCATGCAGGCCGACCTGTTGTCCAAGATGAACAGGAGGATTTACCACCCCAACCTTCCGTCACTGAACTTGGCAGCATGGCTCCTGAGGTCATACAGTACGAATATCTAGGGCTGCCAGAGGACTGCATGTTCATCCTAAAAGAGGCAAGGCAGCCTGCCACAAGACATTCTTATGCATGCAAGTGGAAGCGATTTTATATGTGGTGTATACAGAATGATCATAATCCTGTTCAATATCAGGAACAATGCATTGCTTCCGTATCTGTTATATCTGGCTAAAGCAGGTTTAAAGTTTAATTCCATCAAGGTGCACCTAGCTGCTGTAACAGCCTATAGGCGGTCACCTTCTCAAACCTCTTTTTTCCAGTTACCATCTGTCAAAGACTTCCTGCAAGGGTTGAAGAAAGTATACCCTCCAGTACGTCCTCCTTCTCCTCCCTGGGAGTTGAACCTGGTGCTATCGAAGCTAGTGGGTCCACATTTTGAACCCATTCATAAATCTACTTTACAACATCTTTCGTGGAAAGCAGCTTTTTTGGTAGCAATCACTTTGGCTCGCAGAGTGAGCGAGATTCAAGCTCTCTGTTCCTCTGAACCCTAAACGGTGTTCCATTTGAATAGAGTGGTGCTACGGACGCCTCCATCTTTCTTGCCTAAAGTGGTGTCAGATTTTCATGTAAATCAGACCATTTCTCTGCCCACTTTCTTTCCCAATCCCTCTACACCAGCTGAGAGGGCTCTGCATTCTTTAGACCTGAAAAGAGTTTTAAAGTTCTATCTAGATAGGTATAAGGTTATTCGTCACTCTGATCATCTCTTTGTTAACTATGGATCGATCAGGACAGGTCATGCTGCCTCGAAGCGTTCTATCTCAAGATGGATCTTTTCATGTATTAAACTTGCTTACCAGCTGGCACAGAAGCCTTTGGGGGTTTCTCCCAGAGCGCATTCCACCAGAGGGAAAGCTGCAACTGCGGCTTTTCTCACTAATGTGCCCATGTCTGAGATTTGTAAGGCGGCGACCTGGAGGTCCGTCCATACATTTACCAGACATTACTGTCTTGATTCTGACATGAGAGGAGATACCCAGGTAGGCCAGGTCTCCTTGAGGAATCTGTTTAACAGCTGATTCGGGCTGTTGTGATTGGTCTTTTTAAGTTGGGTCATGTACTACTCATTTACCTGCAGGTAGTTGATGGGCTTGCTATTCTATTTAGTGCTTATGACTATTGATGAGGATCCCCTGGAAGAGAAGGATAAGTTACTTACCTGTAATCCTAGTTCTCTTCCAGGGGTATCCTCATCAAAGTCATAAGCACACCCGCCCTCCTCCAAAGGTAATTGAGAGATGCACGTTTCTGACTTGTAGTTTAGCCCGGAAAGAACAACTGACCTAACTGTCACCGCTGAGGCATGATGGGAAGCCTGGAGTCATGGCTGCCTTAAAGGCACAGTGCCAGTTTTAACTGAAAATGCTTTCAGTTTTCTGTGTTATTCACTTTTCAATGCAGCTTATGGCTGACAATGTCTTTTATGAGCAATTTGCAGAATTTATGGGTGTTTTTACTCATTAAAACACAAAGTTCAAGGACTATTTGACCTAATGTGTTTTTGTTTCCTTTCTAATTGCTGTACATATACAAGTGTTTACATTGTCTAGCCTTGGGTTTGGAGCTGCATTGATTTGAGAAAAATGATATATGTATTTACATATATTTGGAACGAGATATATGTGTTTTTTACATATATATTTTTATATTGTTTCCGGGGTCCAACACATGGGCGGGATTATCAGTGCTTATGACTTTGATGAGGATACCCCTGGAAGAGAACTAGGATTACAGGTGAGTGACTTATCCTTCACAGTGCAATAGATGTTAATAGACATATTTTAGGGGGTGCTTGAATGTACCATTAACTGAAATAGCCTCACTGCAAAATTACATTGGTCATGCACTTTTTAAGGCAAAAGTTATTAAAATTGGTGACTGCCACGTTATTAACTAATTAATGGCATAAATAAAAGATACATACATATATACATAAAAAGAGAACCTATTCATGGACCAATTCATCCATTGGTCTGTTCAACTGTCGTACATAGTTTTCTTACACCAACCACCAACCACAGTGCATAGAATGGGGCGATGGGGCAACCCACTTCAGTCATTGGATCTCTGGCATTGTGAATGATGGCATTTTGCCTGATCACATGTATACATCTGCTTAAAAAGCGTGCACTTCAATGGAAAGGAACAATACTTTTCTTTGCCAATCCTTTTCCTTTCCTTTCTTCATCCCATTTTATTATTTTGTTTTAGTCAACCCTATGTGTTTAAACTATGTTCAGGTAGCAGTAGTTTAAAGTCAATAATATATTTTCTATGAGTCAATAAGAATCCCATTTCCGCTGTAATGTACATTACAACTAAAATGCGTTTCTATACCAATTCAAAGTTCATCAGCCTGCTAGGAATCACTGATCCTTTTCAATTGATATTATATACAATGGTTAATTCTTTTTAAATGTAACATTTGTATTGCAAGAATGTAGACAGCAACGCTTTCCTTTCTTCCTGTTTTTGCCTCACATGCTTGCAAAAAAAATGTTTTTTTACATAGAAATTAACAATAAGACCTGCTTTCCGTGGCCGGACCTATTGGCTTTGCCAAAGCTTGTTTTCAAATGGCATGCTCCCAGGAACTTTCTTAAATCAAGTGTGAGAAGCTAACATAGAGAAATGTACCTTATGAATGTCTCTAAAATGTAAATTGATACTTGTATAGCGCACTACTCGCCCGCAAGAGTCTCAAGGCGCTTGTACGAATACCGCTGTGGAACCCATTCTGACTTTCCCTGTGAGGCGTCACTTCCTGGGCACCCCCAAGGTGGAGGCCAGGCATCCTTAGCGTTGTGGGGGCCATTGTGGAGATTAAGCAAGCTATTGCCCAGAGTTGCAGAGTGGGACTCCATGATTGGAATAGGTACCAAGCCGAGAATTATCAGGTCCATGGAATTTTTTAGCCCAAGACCCACAGAGGCAGGGAATTGAACCCTGGTCCCAGGTTAGACCTCTGCGTCAGTGTCTGCCTCTCTAATCATTGAGCCACACTTCTCCACTTCATTGAGCCACACTTCTGAAATCCTTAGTTGGAAGCTGGGGGTGGGGTTTTCTGAGTGCGAGGCATCACGCAGAACGTTCATAGCTATAAACCTCCATATATCGATCTATATGAAGAGGAAGAATGTTATAGAAAAGAACTCCAATGAAGAACACAAAACAAGCAATTCAACATGCTGATTTTTCTATTTTATATAACCCACACTAATGACAAAAACACAATATGGCACCAATCCTAATTGTTACCTTAAACTTAACCCTAACGTTCCATCTATCAATACTGCTCACCTCTCCATTACTGCTGCTTTTATCTTCATGTAAATGTAAATGTACAGGAATTTATATAGCACAAATCACCGACCGGTTTCTAAGCGCTTGCTTAGGGAACCCACCCTGGTATTCCCCTGTGAGATAACCCCAGCAGGGTATCCGCAAGGTGAAAGCCAGGCATCCCACCACGAGGGGCCGTTGTGGAGATTAAGCAAGCTATTGCCCAGAGTCACAGAGTGTGAACCCATGAATTGAGTAGGCACCGGAGCAAGGATTGTCAAGTCCATGGACATTTTAGGACTCAAGACCCCACCGAGCCAGGAATTGAACCCTGGTCCCGGGCTGACTTCTGCTTCCTGGTCTGCCTCCTCTAACCAGTGAGCCACACTTCTCCATCTTTAAGCGTATGTCAGCATCTATACCTGTTTTAACACCTGCGAATACCTTCACCTCTATTTCCTCCTCTACCTACCTACACCTACTTCTGATCTTATATCTACCTCTACATATACGCCTATGTTGACCTTTAAATCCATCTCTACCTCTATACCTAATCTTATATTTGACGCTTACTACGTTTTTAATTAATGCCACATCATTATTTTAAAAATATCTTTAATGTACATTGCTTCAGTATTGCTCTATTTGTGCCTTATTATTTCCAAAATTGTTTTGTATATGTCTTCCTGGAAGTTCTGTCATAAAAGCATAAATTGTAGCATGTGAAAAATTGTATTGCTGCTCCTTTAGATCCAACAAAAGGCTTTGAGAAGAGTGATCAGTTAATCTAAAAGAGCAAAAATGTAAAGTAAACACTGATGGCTCCTCTTTTCAATGATTAGGTCAGAGACATATGTGTAAAATAAGCGTGATGTATATCTGCCTTTCTAAAAAATTGTAGTCACCAAATTTGCACAACTCTGGTGAAGGATGCGAATATGCAGATGATTCAATACCTTGCTTTACTCACCAGCTCTGCTGCTGATGGGCTCTCAAATGGTGCAGAATAAGAGATGCTAGTAAAGCTTTATCCAATACTGCCTGTTGTGATTTCAGGGAAGCACGTAAGGAAGCGGAAGGATGGCGGATAACCGACAAGATGAAGGGATGCCACCGCAGTGGGCTCCTGGACAGTTACCTGCGGCCGCATCCCACCCACACTCCCCAGACATGAAGGAGCAAGGAAGTCCAGGTGATGGAATGGGCCGGAGTGCTAACGGATTTCCATTCCATGACCCAGAAGAGAGAGGGTACGGCGAACGCAGCCATCAGGGTTCATATCCACGAGCGAAAGAGAATGGAATGAATGGAGAGTTCACTTCTGCTGATACAGAAACTGCAGGTAACGGAAGAGAAGATTGATTGCTCTTTATTGACAGAGAACTAAATACTGATGTTAATTCACCATCTGTAAGTGCTCCCAGTATTTGCAGATAAGGGACCAGAGGGACAAGGTGAGATAAAGTAATACATGCAGGACCAAGCATTTGGATCAGGTGGAGAAGTCAGGATAATAACCCGGGTTGACCACTTAGCTCCAAAGCATCAGTGAAACCATTATGACCACATGTTATTCCCAGCTATTCTCCGGAAACATTTGATCTCATGTCTCTGCAGACATTTCTTTGTAAGAAAAAATATATTTTCTTTTGCTGTGCTATACTGAGATTGTTTATTGAATTTCAAGAAAACCACATTGATTTTCCTAAGAAAATGCATGCAATACTATCCATTTTCTGTGTTATGTTTCCATTGTCACTGGAAACGTGGTTTTCCCTTACAGAAAATCCTTTGAACTAGAAACCGCAGGGAGTATTAATAGATGACAGTAATTCCATAGAGCTGCCAGATCTGACACAGAAATGACACTCACTCCAAACACGAACACTACTTTACTTGCTAATGTGTTTTTTTTTCTCAACCTTTATCCTTCTTAATTTTTTTGTTATTCTTCTGTGCTTAAACTATCCCTCAGGTACCTGTACTATAAAACCAATAGTATTTTTATATTCACTGTTGAGAATCATATTTTCCTGTGAAGGATTTCTATGCCTGTTCAAATTGCAACTGCCTGCTAGGAAGCACCCACAGCATCATATTTAAATATTATGCAAAGGTAAATTCGTTTTTTAAATCTATCTAAAAAAATATTACATTTACATGGCTGCCACTTAAAGGTGGCAGTATATTTTCTTTTTTGTGGTATAGTCGTCCATCCAAAAACCAAGATAATCTAACCATTGCAACAGAATGCCAAGGACAGACCTACAGGCTTTGGAAATGCGTTTTGTTCTAAATCTACTTAGGTCACTTACTTATCTGCAGATGGTATTGAATATTGGTTGCACCTACCTCCTGCACCAAGGGACAACTCACAATATGGGGTGTGATTTGATGGATGGGACTAGCAAACTCACAGGAAAGAGCCCGCAGTGGTTGACTGCCTTGAATGGTGGGTAGGGTTGGAACTGGGGTGCCTATTCAAACTGCAGGTATCTCTGCTGCAGATGTACCTTACAATATGAAGAAATCATGTCTCCACTTGACAAGAATTGTTATCCAGTTGGAGGAACCAGACAGGAGTGCCATCCAGATGTGAGAAATGAAGGGGTTTATTGTAGTCTTACTCTGGGGAGTTAAAGGTATTCCCGGTATGTTCTCATGCAGTAGCTCTCTTGACAGGAAATGTCATGCACCAGCATCTCCACAAACAATCACAAATCAATCTGTCAATCCACTGATAGAACCTAATGCTGCCAGAGCAAGCTTCTGCTTTTCTACTGGGAGACAGAATCTTCTCTGATTTTCTGGAATGTACTGGGAAACAGAGGTGAGGACTTCTTTTAACATCACTTTATACCAGAAGGAAACCTCTATCTCAGAACGCGCAGTGCTGACACACAAGCGTGCCGATGCCCGGGAGCCACAATGATTAGTGCAGGATCATACAATTTTGTTAAGCAGGGAAGAAACAATTAAACCCAAGTCCCCTGCTTCCACAGAAAGCAGGGTAGCCACTAGAGTAGGTCTTTTTTGTCTTCACAGTATGTAATGATGAAGTTTTCCAATTGTATCCACTGACGAGAAATTCCAGAGGGATGGCATCACGTAGATAAAGATATCAAAAAAAGTCTACCAAGATCTTTTATTCTTAGAGTTATAATACATATTGTAACACATAAGGCCCAAAGTTGTTGACTCTACCATCCCCCTGGCTAACTGATCTCATGGTTGTCACTAGTTTTTAGATGCACTAATGCATTAGTACTTCCCATCCTTATGGGCATTGACACTGATTTGCCAAAATGCCAAGGTGGAGGAAGTGACAACATGCAACATTTGAGCTCCAATGATATCAGAGAAAGGGTATCTTTTTAAGCATCCTTAGCACTTCATTAGGTTCCTATTGGGTCCTATTTACTGCTGAGGGATGAGAGGAAGGACCGGAAGAAGAAACCACAGAAAATAAACCTGCTGCTGTCTTCATGTTCCCCTGGGACCAGGGCTAACTAGGGTAATATGACGGGTGTCAAAGGTTAAAGTAGAGGGAATAACTGCTTCATCCATACTCGCAGCCTTTTACCATTTTAGCAGTGCCGAAGCACATCTGCTAACATGACTCTAAGACTGCCTGTTAGTGGTAGTTTTATGATTGCTAGAGAATGTACATAGCATTGCATTCATGTATTTGTCTGCTATTTCTTAGGGTTGTTTTTACAAAGTGCTGTTTAGGCACTGTAAGACAGTAACAGGGTACCAGTGTTTTTATAAATGATACATTAGAGGGGATAAGTAGAAAAGGCGTGGGAAAAGAGATAAACATTGACATGCAATTTAAAGGTTTTAAGGTTGAATGAAGTACAGGTATCAATGGAGATGGCATCCCAACGCCTTGCCTCAATTATAATAAATGAAAAGAAAAGAGAGAAGACAGCAATAGCCCAGGATGACATGTGAAGTTGGGATGAATTCACTCAAAGGAAGGAAGGACGGAAGATGCAAGGAAACACTAATATGGGTAGGCAAACACATGATTAGACAGATATGGCCAACCCAGTCAAATCTATACGGTACAAAAGGGGGGGGTGATGGACGGAGCATCTGAACCAATCAAACACTCACACCCAGTCAACAGATCTGGGTTTAATCCATCACCGTTCTTTAGCCCACTCTGCCCCCCCAGTGCAGACATAGCCATATGCAAATCAGTCTGACCCTATGACTCATGGGAACAGTCCAGCCCAAACTGCCAAGCCATGCCTTCCCTGGACTGGAAACAAGCTTCCTAGGACCAGTTTCTGGCATTACAGCCGTCTTCAGCCAGGCTTGCTTGAATCCAGTGGCAAAGTGAGCAAGGGACTCACGTCTGAGCAGACCCTGCCAACTTATGGGGAACAAAGGGGTACAAAAGGGTTTGGTGATGGACGGAGCATCTGAACCAATCAAACACTCACACCCAGTTAACAGATCTGGGTTTAATCCATCGCCGACATTCACAACAGCTTCGGCGCACAAACCACGCACCCAACCACCAAACCAGCGCCCCCCACCACCACCCTCTGCACCTGGACCCCTGTCAGCACCGAAGACACCACCCGCCTGATGAACACCATCCACTCCGGCTCCCATACCGACCCCTGCCCACACCACATCTTCATCCATCATCCATCATCGCACCCCAACTCCGGAACATCATCAACAGCTCCTTCGCATCCGCCACCTTCCCGGAGAGCTGGAAACATGCCGAGCTGAGCGCCCATCTGAAGAAACCCACCGCGGACCCCACGGACCTCAAGAACTTCCGCCTCATCTCGCTCCTCCCCTTTCCAGCCAAAGTCATCGAGAAGGCCGTCAACAGACAACTCTCCGCTTTCCTCGAGACCAACGGATCTCTCGACCCCTCACAGTCCGGTTTGCGAGCAAACCACAGCACCGAGACCGCCCTCATCGCAGCCACCGACAACATCAGGTCCCTGCTCGACAACGGGGAAACTGCTTCCATCATCCTCCTGGACCTCTCAGCAGCCTTCGACACCGTATGCCACCGCACCCTGATACAGCGCTTCAGCAACAGCGGAATCCAAGGAGCGGCACTGGAGTGGATCATCGCCGGAAGAACCCAGAGAGTTCGCCTCCCCCCGTTCCGATCCGCGGCCACCGAAGTCATCTGCGGCGTACCGCAAGGATCCTCACTCAGCCCCACCCTCTTCAACGTCTACATGAGCCCTCTTGCAGCCATCGCTCGCCAACACAACCTCAACATAATCTCCTACGCCAACGACATCCAGCTGATCCTCTCCCTCACCAACGACCCCGCCACCGCCACCGCCAAAGCCAACCTCCAGGAAGGAATGAAAGACGTCGCAGAATGGATGAAGATCAGTGGTCTGAAACTGAACTCAGACAAGACGGAAGTCCTCATCCTCGGACCATCTCCTTCTGCCTGGGACGACTCTTGGTCTCTGGGCACCGCCCCCAAGCCAACGGACCACGCACGCAACCTGGGCTTCATCCTGGACTCCTCCCTCACGATGACCAAGCAAGTCAACGCCGTGTCATCCTCCTGCTTCAACACCCTGCGCATGCTCCGAAAGATCTTACGATGGATCCCCACCGAAACCAGGAAGACGGTCAGCCAGGCCCTCGTCACCAGCCGTCTGGACTACGGGAACACCCTCTACGCTGGAACCACAGCCAAACTCCAGTAAAGACTCCAGCGCATTCAGAACGCCTCAGCACAACTCATCCTGGACATCCCTCGCCACAGCCACATCTCTGCTCACCTGAAAGACCTGCACTGGCTCCCCATCAGCAAGAGGATCACGTTCAGACTCCTCACCCACGCACACAAGGCTCTCCACGACACGGGCCCGAAGTACCTCAACAGCTTCCTCACTTTCTACACACTCACCCGCCAGCCTCGCCCTCGCCTCCGTCCCACGATTTCGGAAATCCACCGTCGGAGGAAGATCCTTCTCCTACCTAGCCAGACATGGAACTCCCTCCCCACCCGCCTACGGCTGACCCCGGACCATCTCTCCTTCAGGAAACAACTCAAGACCTGGCTGTTCGAGCAGTAGCGACCCCCCGTGCCCCTCAGCGCCTTGAGACCCTTACGGGTGAGTAGCACGCTATACAAATTTTTGTGATTTGATTTGAATTGATTTGATTTGCGTCAATGTACCTTAAGTTGCGATGCGCTTCCACGACAAGCAATGTCGCAGCGATGGGAAATGCGGCAAAGTTCAGTTGCAAAGAAATAAAGACATGAAGATCTTCCAGATGCGGCACGCTTCTCGGGGATGCGAGAAGCTCTCTGTTCGATGCGTGGACTGCAGCGGCGACACCCTTAGGATGCGATGGCAACAGCTCCAGCGGCGACGCTCTTCTCCACGATGTGTGAAGCTTCCGCTCGATGCGACAACTACAACGGCAACATTCAAGATGCGTCGGCAACAGCTCCGGCGCGCGCTTCTCGGGGATGCGAGGTGCTCTTGATCAATGCGGTGCAGTGCGAAAGTTCCTTTCTCCGGAGTTGCAACGGCAGGCACAGCGATGGCGACACGCTCCGACCTCGTTGCGAGATTCTTCTTCTGATGCGGTGCAGTGCGACAACCACAGCGGCGACACCCACCTTCTTCGGAGTTGCGACGGCAACATCCCATTAACATACACAGCATCGGCAAAAGACGCGGAACTCCGGCTGACCATTCATTACCGTGAGACGCTGTCTAAAGCATACCGGCACAAATATATAATATATATATATAATAATATTAACTCATTGCACTTCAGTACCAACTCAAGATTCATTGCCCCACCTTCCACATCCCCTGTCCTGAAGAAGACCCTCTAGCAAGGTTTACACTACTCCTGCCCAATATTTATACCCAGAAATCCTTTGTTCTCTGAGGGGAGAGGGGCTTTGCCCAGTCCAAACCAGTTCTGAAGCAGTCTGTTTACCAGACCTCTCCTTTCCTTTCACAATGCAGGGCAGAAGCATCAGACGCCCCACAGGAGGTGGAACCAGCATTGTGGAAGGCAAGTACAGTCCTGGAGCACTTTGTTGACAGGACTTCTTCTCTTCTTTCAGTGTGCAAGGCAGAGACATCAGCCACTCCCCAGGGGGTGGAGCCAGCATTGTGGAAGGCAGGCACAGCCCTATTCAGAGTTCAGGTGCACTCCTCCCTCCCATCAAGATGCAGATCTCTCTATTTACCACTGGGTGACTCAGCCTGTCTCCTGGAATTCCCCAGCCCTGTCGCTCACAGAAACCAGACATAGGAATACACAAACTTGCAGAGTCAGGTTTGAATGGTTAGACAAGCAAAGACCTACTTTCTAAAAGTGGTATTTGCAAACACAGAATATTAAAATAAACTTTACTAAAAGATGTATTTTATTATTCTGAGTTCAGGCATACTAAACTCGAATTTCTCATGTTCTCTGAGCCTGTTAGGATTATTAAATGTAACAATTCTAACAGCCCATTCTGGCCTATGGAGAACAAGGTAGTCTTGCTTCTGATAGATACATCTGCCGTGTGGATTCCTCACCTTGTGAATATCCCCTTGCGTCAGCAACATTCGGAAATTCTTTTTGTAGCTTCGCGCCGACGTGGACGCGGACGTCACAGAGACACGGCTCCGCTCGCGACTCCGCTGACATCACCGACGCCTATAACAGGCCCACGCCGGCGTGATGACATCAGTTCCCTTTTTTCCGCGTCGTCGACGCTAACGGTTTTCAGGGATCGTACTGTAGCTTTACAGTAACTTTGTTACTATTATCCTGTTATTCTGTTTAACTTTATATTCTTCGAGATGTCGTAGAAGAAGACTGGTTTTAAGGCTTGCGGCGAATGTGGCAAGACTATGTCTATCACCGATCCTCATGATTGCTGTGTTTGGTGTTTAAGTTCCGACCATGACCTCGAGGACTGTCCTTGCTGCAAGAAGATGACTTCGAAGGCGCTAAGAGAAAGAGAGGCGAAGCTCCTTGTGGCTAAGCTTAAAAATAATAAGGATAAGAAGTCTTCGAAGTCTCGAACTCGACGGTCAAGATCGAGATCGAGGTCTCGATCGAGGTCACGCTTGGAGTCGTCTTCGGCTCACGCTTCGAAGTCTTCGAGGAAGAAGCACAAGAAGAGGAGCCATGAGTCACGTCATCACTCCGGAAAAGACTCTAGTTCAAGACTGAAGTCCCAGGTCAAGCTTCTGAGTAAGGAGGTGGTGGTTTCGGAGTCGGAGCATAACTCTGTTGGTGAGGCTTCACATCCAGGTTCACCCGAGTCTCAGAAGCAGGTCCATTCTCCAGTTCCATCCAATCCTTCTGGTCAGGAGGATGAAGGTGAGGAGCAGGGGGCTGGTGAAGTCGAGGTTCCGGTGCCTGCAGGTTCGTCGACCCCGGTTCCTGGACCCGGTGAAGAGGTCGACGTCGTTTCGACTCCGCCTCCTCAGGAACGTCCAAGAGATTCATATCCTGAGTTTCCAGCTCCAGGTCAGGATCCATCTCAGTTCTTGAACGCCATGTTTGGTGTCTATTCTAGGGCAATGTTCCCGTCTGGTGCACCTGTTGGTCCCACGGGTCCTATGGCATTCAACTTGGGTGTTCCCCAGGCTTATGCCTCTGGGCCCTTCATGCCTTTTATGCCGGCTATACCACCGCATTGGCATTTTCCGACACCACCGGTGTCGTCGACGCCGAAGCGCTCGACGCCGACTCCGTCGACGCCAGTCACATCGACGCCAATGCCTACGACTCCGAGGCAGGATTCTGTCCGACCTCGTGCTGAGAAGCCTCGTCCGGGTTCGACGCCGGCTCCGACCCCGTCGGAGTCGATTCCGAACCCGTTGGCTTCTGCTGTGAAGGAAAGGTCTCGGAGAAAGGCTCAGAGACTTTTGGAAGAGGAAAGGTATCAATATTCGGATACTGAAGAAGGGGAGTTACAGGATTCAGAGGATCCATTTGAAGATTTGTGTGAGGCCAGTGGGCTTGAACTGTCGCCTGAGTGGGAGTTGGCATCAGTGTCAAATGTACCATCAAAGGATGTGGTGCCTTATCACACTGTTATAAAAAAAGCAGCGAGTCTATTGAATATTACTCTGCCTACTGCTGATTATAAACCTAATATTTTAACTGAGGTTCTTCATTCTCCCTCGTCAGTAATTGAGCCTGTGTTACCCTTCAACGAGGCCTTATCTGAGCCCATCTATGAGGTTTGGAAGAAGCCTTTATCTGATCCTGCAGTTTCAAGAACAATTGCGAGTAGATACAGAGTGGCACCTGAGGACCCTGCGTTTTTATCAATTCATCCCTTGCCTGAGAGTTTGGTGGTGCAGGCTGCTTGCTCAAAGAAATCTGCTGGTGCTTTCCCACAGGTTCCTGGGGATAAAGAATCCAGAAAGCAGGATCAGAGTGCCAGGAAGGTCTTCTCTTCAGCCAGTATGGCGTTAAAGTCAACCAACGCAACGTGCCTGATGGGGAGGTATATCCATGCCTTGATGGATTCTGTCAAGCAGCTAATTCCGAAAAGTCCTGAGGATGACAGGAAGGATTTTCAGGAAGTGATTTCAGACACTCAAGCAGCTGCGAGACAGGTGATTCAGAGTGGCCTGGACACTGATGATTCGGTGGCAAGGGTCATGGGCTCTTCCGTGGCCACCAGGAGGGCTGCCTGGCTTAAGTCATCGGAGTTCTCTGCGGACGTCCAGTCTGCTTTGTTGGACTTGCCTTTTGATGGCTCAGGATTGTTTGGCAAGAAGGCTGATGCTGCCTTGGAACGTTTTAAGGATAGTAGGGCCACTGCAAAATCTTTGGGTCTTCAGTCCAGAGGTACTACTGGTAGACGCTTCAGGGGGTTCGGAAGATCTTCCTTTCGCTCTTACAGACCATCCCAGCAGCAGCCTCAGCAGCAACAGAATACGCTGTACAAGTCGTACAGGGGCAGGCAAAGATCCCGCCCTAGAGGTCGTCAATCCTCCTCTTCCTCCTCCTCTCCTTCCCAACCCCCGGCCAACGCAGCAAAGCAGCCCTAGATCCGCCATTCCGGATCATGTGGGCCCAGTGGGGGGTCGGCTTACTCATTTTCTACAAGATTGGGAATTAATAACATCGGATCTTTGGGTTCTCAATCTTGTAGAGAATGGGTATGCACTTCCTTTCCAGGAATTCCCTCCCAATTACCCTCCTTGCCAGGGTTATTGTTCGGAGGACCACCTGCTTCGCCTGCAGGAAGAAGTCCTGGCTCTTTTCAAAAAAGGTGCGATAGAGGTGGTTCCAGAGCAGGAAAGGGGTCAGGGGTGCTACTCCTGGTATTTCCTGATCCCCAAGAAAGATGGAAGGCTTCGGACAATCCTGGATCCCAGGGTCTTGAACCTTTACCTGAAACAGGAAAAGTTCAAGATGCTCACTCTTGCGCAGGTTCTTCAAGCGCTGCTGGAAGAAGACTGGATGGTGTCGATTGACTTGCAGGATGCGTATTTTCATATTCCCATCCTGAAGTCGCACAGAAAGTATCTCCGTTTTACGGTTGGGTCACAACACTACCAGTTTGTAGTCCTTCCGTTTGGACTTACTACTGCACCTCGAGTCTTCACCAAGGTGATGGCGGTGGTGGCAGCTCATCTCAGGAGAACGGGGATACATGTGTTTCCGTATCTAGACGACTGGCTGATCAAAGCGGAGTCGCCGGAGAAGGTGCTCCATCATCTGCAAGAGACAACTCAGTTGTTGCACAGGTTGGGTTTTTCGATAAATGTGCCCCAGTCTCACCTGGTGCCCTCCCAGCGCAACCTGTTCATAGGTGCGGTACTGGACACTACTGTTTGTCGTGCATTCCCTCCCCCTCAAAGGATTTGCGACATTCAGGAGATGATTCCTTTGTTTTTCAATGGAGCGGTCGTTCCAGTCCTGAAGGTCCTTCGCCTGCTCGGTCTGATGGCTTCATGCATCCTGTTGGTCAACCATGCACGCTGGCACATGAGGGCACTCCAGTGGTGCCTCCGCAGGCAGTGGTATCAGCACAACGGAGATCTCAGGGAGTCAGTGAGGATCTCCGGAGAAACTGCAGCGGATCTGTCTTGGTGGAGTGTAGAAGGCAATCTGTCTCAAGGGAAGCCTTTTCAGATTCCTCCATCTGTGGCCACAGTGATAACGGTTGCGTCCACCCTCGGGTGGGGTGCTCATCTGGGGGACCTGGAGGTCAAAGGACTTTGGTCTTCAGAGGAAAGGTTGTTTCACATCAACCTTCTGGAATTGCGGGCAATACGTCTGGCGCTCAAAGCCTTCCTCCCTTCCCTTCGCGGGCGGTCAGTTCAAGTCCTGACGGACAACACGACCGCGATGTGGTACATCAACAAACAGGGAGGAGTAGGGTCGCAGTGTCTCTGCAGAGAGGCTCTGCATCTCTGGTCCTGGGCTCAGGACCATCAGATTTGTCTGATGGCAAATCATCTGGCCGGAGTTCAGAACGTTCGTGCAGACAGTCTCAGTCGGCAGTTCTCTGCCGATCACGAGTGGAGGCTTCATCCAGAGGTAGTTCTCGACATCTTTCGGATGTGGGGAACTCCTCGGGTGGACCTATTCGCCACTCACGAGAATGCTCACTGCCTGTCATTCTGCAGCCTCCAGTTTCCGATGCAGGGAGCCTTGGGGGATGCGTTTCAGTTGAGTTGGGGCTCGCAACTCCTTTACGCGTTTCCTCCCATACCCTTGATTCCTCGGGTTCTGAGGAAAATTCGCCAAGACCGGGCCCGAGTCATATTGATTGCCCCGGATTGGCCAAGAAGGGTGTGGTACTCAGACCTTCTCCACCTCTCCTCTCACCCGCCGCTCCGTCTCCCTCACAGGGCAGATCTCCTCTCTCAGATGGAGGGGCAGGTTCTACACCCCTACCTCCAAACCTTACACCTTCATGCCTGGAGATTGAACGGGGCAACCTGATTTCTTTTTCTCTCTCTCACGATGTGGTGGATGTCATTTTGTCAGCCAGGCGTGACTCCACTAAGTCCATCTATTCTTATAGGTGGTCTAAGTTTGTTGTTTGGTGCAGGGAGAAGTCCATAGACCCTTTGAGGGCTCATTTATCTGATGTTCTCCTGTTTGCCCTTTCTCTGGCACAGCAGGGGCTTGCTGTTGCCACGGTGAAGGGATACCTGTCAGCGCTGTCAGCGTTTATTTGTTTGCCTGACCAGCCTTCACTGTTTAAATCTCCTATAGTTTTGAGGTTTTTGAAGGGCCTCACTAATAGGTTCCCTCCTATGCCTTTTATTGTGCCTCAGTGGGATTTGAATCTAGTTCTGACATTTTTAATGGGTGCTCCTTTTGAGCCTCTTCACAAATGTCCTATGAGGCTCTTGACTTTCAAAACAGTTTTCCTCGTTGCAATAACCTCGGCAAGGAGGGTAAGTGAGCTTCAAGCTCTTAGTTCCAAGCCCCCATTCCCGTCCATTCATGCTGATCGAATGGTTCTTAGGACCAGGGCTGCTTTTCTGCCAAAGGTGGTAACTCCTTTCCACCTTGGTCAATCTATTACCCTCCCTACCTTTTATCCTCCCCCACACCCTTCCAAGGAGGAGGAGAGATTACACCGTCTTGACCCCAAGAGGGCGGTGTCTTTTTATTTGGACAGAACTAAAGACTGTCGCATAGATGACCAGCTCTTTGTTGGCTTTGCTGGCTGCAAGAAAGGAAGAGCGGTCCATAAGAGGACTTTGTCGAAATGGATCGTCCTCTGCATTAAGATCTGCTACTCTTTGGCCGGTAAGGAACCACCAGAGGGCATAAGGGCTCATTCAACTAGAGCTAAGTCTTCGACCTCTGCATTGGCTAGAGGTGTGCCTGTAGAGGATATTTGTAGGGCGGCAACTTGGTCTTCCCTCCACACTTTCGCGAAGCACTACTGCTTGGATTCCGAAGTGAGGAGGGACGGTCATTTTGCGCGCTCTGTCCTTCAGGGTTTTCTGGTCTAGAAGAGTGGACACCCTCCTCCGGGAGTGGGGACTGCTGTGGGACTCTATTCACAAGGTGAGGAATCCACACGGCAGATGTATCTATCAGAAGAACAAGTTACTTACCTTCGGTAACGCTTTTTCTGGTAGATACAATATCTGCTTGTGGATTCCTCACGGACCCACCCGCCTCCCCGTTGTCCGCTCTTCTTTGCCAGAGTATCTTTATTGAATTGTTTTATTGTCAAATGTTTTATTGCATTTACTTCACACTGTGTGTGTTGCCTTGATTTCTATACTGTGTATATTGCGTATGTATCTACTGTCATCGGTCCGTCCGTGTGCCTCGAAGGCACGGAAAAAAGGGCGGAACTGATGTCATCACGCCGGCGTGGGCCTGTTATAGGCGTCGGTGACGTCAGCGGAGTCGCGAGCGGAGCCGTGTCTCTGTGACGTCCGCGTCCACGTCGGCGCGAAGCTACAAAAAGAATTTCCGAATGTTGCTGACGCAAGGGGATATTCACAAGGTGAGGAATCCACAGGCAGATATTGTATCTACCAGAAAAAGCGTTACCGAAGGTAAGTAACTTGTTCAATAGTGAAAAACTAAACTGGCTGTAATTCACTATTAGGACATGCCACACACATCAGGGCTTGTCCTACCTTATACTTACAATGCACCCTGCCCCTGGGCCTACCATACGGGTGACTGATATGAAGAAAAGGGAAGGTTTAGGGACTGGCAAGTGGGTGCACTTGACCCAGTCAGCATGACAGTACCAGACTGCACGCAGGCTCTGCAATGGCAGACCTTAGACACATTTTACAAGGCTGCTTCTGTGGGTGGCACAACCAGTGCTGCAGACCCACCAGCAGTATTTGGATTACCCGCCCTGGCACACTCAGTGCACAAGACTAGGGTCTGACAAGTAAACCAACACATGAAATCCATACAACAATTTATACTAGGGAGCACTTGCACTGTGGCACTGAATAGCAGTGGCACAGTGCCCAAAGCATCTAACACCAACAAAAACACATGAGGCAACAGCAAAAATGGAAGGGAGACCCCTGCCAATGGTGCCAGGTCTAACATATACTTCAATTCAATTTCAAAATGCTTTATTCGGTATGTATGAATACAACCATATAGCAACAACATAAAATAAAATAAAAACATATTTATATCAATTTTGGTTTGCCAAATGCCATGATTACTTAAATGCGTATACATTTAACACCACATATCCGACAGTCTTTAAAGTGTTTTTTAGTGCATTTGTATACTAACGTATGTGCAAATTTAGCAATATTAAAGTGCAAAATTACATGAATCATCCTTACATATGTACAAATTACATTGGAGCATACTTCTACTAGTACATGTGCAAAGTGGCAAGATAAAGTGCAAAATGGCAATACAGTTCTTTCTGAACACAGTATACAATAGCAGCGCATGTCTGGCATTTAAAGTGCCTATTTAGTGCAAACGTCTGGAAGTAGATGTGCAAACTAGCATAATAAAGTGCAAAGTAACTGTGCCATCCTTTCTAACGTGCAGCATACATTTAGCAGCACAAACATATACTTACCTATATGACTCATGGTTTTGATATTTTGGTCCACAACTGTTTGGCAACAGTATTTTGTCAACACAATGTTTCTGTAGTTGATATTTCAACATAAAGCCACTCAAAGAATTGAGGGTACAAATGCGAAGTTTATTAGTACAAAATTAGATAAAGGAACATACTTCATAAGAGTTGGACATTTACAAACAACAAATGCAAGGTGTGGAAGAGAAAATAGCTGAAAGTGAAAGGATGAATCAAGGATGATGTTTAAATTTACATCAGAGCAGATGTTAGGGGAACATTAGTAAGAGAGATGCTAGGTATGCATGCCCATCTAAAAGGTTCGATGTGCAGAGCATAACTGTGTGCTTAGAATTTAAAAGACCAAAGACAGTTGGAGAAACAATGTGACAGATACTGTATATGAGAAAAACAAATGTATAAATCTGAGTCTCAGCTGCAAGCAAATGGGGAAAATATAGATACAATGAAAGTTTAAAAAAAATAGATAAATATTCATGAATGGAGTCCTGGGGTGCCCCAAAGAGAAGAGGAAAAGAGAAGGTGAATAGCCAGACCAATTTGACAGAAAGGAGAAGAGACACTAAAAACTTCACAAAATACCCACAGAGGAGGGGTCGCCTAAATATAGTGCTCTGAACTGGCCAAAACTCAAAGGCAGATCAAGCTGGACGGGAAATGAGGAGTGGAGCAGAAGTCAAACTGTAACTGATGGAAAATACCTGTTTCAGTAGAGTGAACGAAGTGAAAGCTGATCTGAAGAGGAGAATTTAGAAAGAGGTGGCAAGATAGAAGGGCAGGTTCAAGGGTACAAGGCTGTTTCAAGTCTTGACGGAACAGCGGTGGGAAAGCCAGCAAATTCATGGTATGAAAGGAGATGGCCAAGCTAACGAAAACATGTCACCAAGGTCAGATAATACAAAAAAAGACTCTAAAATTATAGAAGAAACACTTTTTTAAGATTTATTTTTCAGTTGCCCTCATTCTGTTGCCACGAGAGACTATTCCTTTCGTGATGTGCACCATATAAATTGTCAATATAATTATTATATATAATAACGTAATATTCTGTCAGATCATAAGATGATTGTTTTTGACAACATACTCTAAACGGAATCACTTCGACGTCCTCAAAAGATGCACAGTCAAAGAAAAGGAGACCCTATGAAGTGATATACATCAAATAGTACAATTTGCTGAAGTGGGCGAACCAGAATTATTTGTATTCAGTTTTAAGCCAATGAACAATACTTTCCTCTTAGGTGGGCTTCACGATATACAGCAACACACTTTGTTCAGTAAGGCTGACTTGCAAATTACATATGTTATGATAAAAACAAGACACTTTATAAGAAATCTTCCATAAACAAGTTAGGGAAACCAAGAAGGCAGCCGCGGCCTGTGCAGGTAAGGGCGGTGGCCTGTGTGGGGGTATTTCGATCAACGATGACGAGGGAAAATTAATTATTTATTTAATTTTCCTTCATCATCCTCATCCGTCGAAATACCCCCACACGGCCTCACCGCTCTTACCTGCATGGGCAGCGACTGCCTTGGAGGCTGATTTAGAAAGCTCAGGCCTGCTGCTGGTGCCTCTGTCACTTTCCCCAGGTACACAAGCTTAATTGCAGCAGTCAAACAAAGGCATCAAAAGAAAGAGAAAGAGAAGGAGAAGCTAGAGAGAAAGCTATAAGAGAGAAGAAAAGGAAAGAGAGAATGGGTGGATAGAGAGAGTCTGTGCGACGAGACAATGGGAGCAGGGCTAGTTTGAGCGTTTGTGCCAGGGCTGCTTTTGGTTCTCCAGTGGGGCCCTGGCTATGCCTGTCTGGTCTGTACGCAGTGATGGTGGTTGACAGGGCTCCTGCGTACAGGCCACTGATAGTCCTTCTCCCTCCTCATGTTGTAATTCACAATTTGGGGCCGCAGCTTGATTTTGGTGAGACTCACCCACTCTGTTGCTTGTGGCAGTAAAACTGTGGTGCTGTAAAGCCGGGCAGGAAATATTTCCTTCAGTAGCCTTCTTCCCTATGAACTGCCTTCTTCTACCCCTCCCCTACACCCGCAAAAGCACACCACCCACCCTCTCCCCCACTTCTTCTAGTTAACCTTTCTGAGGGGAGGCAACATTAATAGGCACTCACAGAACCTTTCAATAAAGAATGTTAATGGGAAAAATCCATGAATGTATGCGTCAGTCCTCCTTTCTACAACATACACAGCTATCCTCAAGCCTATAACACCCACCCACACAAAAGACATATCAGCATGCATACAAAGTACATTGAGACACAAAATCTAACATATACTTCTTCAGAAACCCACACACTGAGATAGCACCTACATGCATCCGGCATGCAATCCCCCAGAGACTCAAGGAACAAAAAATACATTTTAATGCCGCTTTTTTATAGCACACAACGGTAGGATTAACCAGTGCATAAGCAACCCTGTTTTGGCAGATAAAGAAACTGAGGCATAGCAAGGTAAGGCCTATGCTAAAAACCTGTATTTTCATAGCTACAGTTCCAAATTGTAATGGTCATTACAATTCAATATGCAAGCATTGAAATTCTTTCAGAGTTGCAAGGGAAAAGCTGGCTGACAAATGGTGTTGCAATTCGCAAGGAAATGCACGGATACTTTTTGACCATTTTTTCGTTCATTAAGTATGGAATGGTTAGTGCTGCCGAGGGCATGCGGCAACCATTTGTCAAGTCCAAGCTGGCGATATTTACTCATTGGCACAATGATTCGGAATCGGATTCCTATGTGATTAATATTTACGAGTAGAGCAGATTTTGACTTTTTGTACAAAAAAAATCCTTTGCTATGCAACCACTGTTAGCATGCGTTACACTGCAAAGGGAGAGGCTGGCCGCAGCACCATGCAAAACATGCTGCAAACAGTCTCTTTAGTGCATCATTTTTGTAGGATCATGCAATTCGAACAGTTTAGAAAGCCAAAGTTGTGACTTGGTATCCTGGTTCAGCTGCAGACAACATAACCACTGGGCCATTCACAGTCTACAGCAACATGAAGGGTTAAAATCAATTAAAATCTTTCTTTTCTGTAACCCCTCCAAGGCGTGTGAGTTCACTACCCCTTCTCCTTCTCAGCCAGACAATGCACCCCCTTTCCCCTTACATCATTCAGAAGGGAAACTGTTTATGGTTCATAAAATGCCGCAGTTTATTATTTACAAACATGGATCATCTATTTTGCAACTTATTGGTTAGTAATTCGAAAGCTCATGTTTTATTGTTATACTTTACATTTTTTCAGTACAACCCAGCACTAACCTTACGTGGTGGCGGCTTCTGCAGGTATTGCAGTGTTTGCGGTTCTAGGCTTCCCTTGCTACTGACCTTGTGGGCGGCGCAGCTCTTCTACCTATGTTACTCTTGTCTATGGGTACATTTCTGTGCTGCCTCCGCAATGCTGCCAATGGTTTCCTGATCAGTGGCAGCTTCCCCCTTTGCTCGTTCATGAGACACCCAGCTGCCCCAGAACTACGACTATATTGAGTAAGAACATATCCATGCCCACCCTTGTTAAGTGTACCCCATCCTCTGTGTGGTAACCTGGTGACCTAAGGTTGATCAGCTAATGCTGTGCAAAGTCCCACCCATTGGCCGGCATATTTTTGCCATTGTAATATTCATCTCACACCTAGATTTGTCAATGGCCTCTTGATTAATAGCCTCTCTCCATACCAGTCGAGCTATTAACTCTGACCATATGATGTCCGTTGGACGGACTATCCTGGCCATTGCCGACAGCCCTAGTGACATTGCCCCCAGCAGCTCTCTCCTTCCAGTGCTTGCCAGGTCGTTCCTTCCTAGGCGAATGAAGGCCACGTCCGGCAGCCCTCTTCGCCGCATTGCCTCTTGTACTGCTGGGAGCATCTGGTCCCACTTCATGCCGGATTTCCCCAGCCATGTCACCTCCGTGTTTTTCAACCGTATTTTAAGTCTTTGCATGCCCATGCCCAGCATTGCGCCAATGCGATTTTAGAATGCCGCACGATCCACACCTCACTCCGACCCCACAGTGGACCTGGTAGGAGATAAACAAAACTCAGACACCTGCCAGCCATATGCACCCTTTGTTAGCGCCTGAGGTCCACCAGCCCAATTTCTTGATTCGCTCGGCACTTAGCCCTAAGCGGGCTGTGGTGGTTGCTGCCACTATTCAAAATGAGTGTGACCCGAACTCCATGTATTCATGGAGTCCATCTCCTACTCTCATGTGTACTTCTCTGTCCCTTCTGGTGCTTTCTCTGCCTCCCTCGCTCACACTCTTGTTCTTGCTTTCTCATCTCTACTCTTCCCCATTTTTTAAGTGTCTCTAAAATCAGCTGTGGTCTTCATGGGAGTCTCTCTTCCCCCTTCTTCCATTTGGTCTCCTATGGTCTCAATGTTCTCACTGTAAGTCTATTCTTTTTCTCTTATTCTCCTCGACTCTCTCCCGCTTCTTTTCTCTGTCCCCTCTGCAGATTCTGGAAATTCTGTTCTTAACTTCTTTCCACTCCCTCTCACTCGTTTCACTCCTCAAGAGTCCTAAAGCCTCTGTCACATTTCTCTATCTCTCTGCTTCATTCTCCCTGCTAATTGCTCACATCTTGCCCTCACCTGCCTTGTGTGTTTAGTCTAGCTGTTATCGTGGTGCCTCTGTTAATCTGCGCACTTATTTTTCTCTGTCTGTACCTCAATTCAGCCACAGTGTCCATTTCCTCATTCCTCTGTTTCTCCCTCTCACTGTTCCCACTTTTACTTTCTAACTTGTATACCCTCTTTACCCTCCTTTTCCATCACCCACTATCTACCAAGTGGCTGCAGCAGTGAAAGAGCCTTCTGCATGCAATGTGTCTGTGCCATTACATAGGCAGTAGGAGGCAGCTATCAGCATGGCAGAGGACAAGTGTGATTTGGGCACCACAGCTGTTTATGGGAGATACTTGGGCAGAGCTAGGCTGTGGTGCAAACAGTAATAGGTTTTTTGCTCGGACCCTTGTGTCCCATCATTATCGGCCCCAGGCTAATTACTCCACGTGCTTTTTTTCTGGTCTGGGGTAAGCATCTGCTAGTTACTTTATTTTGGGCATCAGGACCACAGTGCACATGAGCTGGCATTGTTCAGAATTATATTTTGTGTCAAATATTAAAGTCACTTCTTCTCAGACCTTATGTCACAGTTAACAGTCAGCAGTACAATTGACACTGATCTATGCAGTCTCATTCTCATATTGAGAGTGGAAAGAAAAGAAGACAAGCATAGATTCCAATAAGCCTTGCTTTAAAGGAATGTTGTATGGTAATGTGAAGCATTACTAGTATATAGCATGGAAATTAATATATATTTGTGTGGAAGCAAAGAAATGTAGAATGATATTGGTGTAGGTTAAAAGGTCTGTTAACAGTTGCACTGTCAAGCCAGACCTAAAGATCCATAGAGGGTAATGACTGCCCTTCTCCCATATGTGTTGCTGCCAGAAAAAACACCATAAATTATTTAGAGCCATATGACCAAAAATCAAGAATTGCAATTTCCAAATTGTGATTCTTACCAAATCGCAATTCCTAATATTAAAAATATAATCTATTAAATAGCAGTTCCTAGTGAGTTTCCCCTTCGTCAGTGGCTGATGGTGCTCGATTCATCAGGCAACAGGTGCTGCTACTTTATCAAAGATGAGCCTCCCCAAGTGGGCGTTGCCGTTACCACAGCATGCTGGTTCACCCTCAATACAACTCCAGTGAGATGTTGCCCAAAGTTCGTTTTAGACAGTTTTTCAATCCTAAGTGGGTAAAAACAAAAGTCTAAAAGTTTCCAAGTGACAAAGGGGAAACCTGAAAAGTGTTTGGCAGAGGTTGCCATTGGATTCTTCTAAAGCAAGGTTTCTGTTGCCGCGCTGTTGTTTTCCTTTAAAAAGACGTGCTTTACTATTTGCCTGGAGGCTTTTCTATGAGGGTAACCTTGTTGTGACTTTATTTAATCGGCTGGCCCAGTCGCGGAAGGAGCCCCTCTGTTGGAGCGGACCCGCGGTGACTTCGGGTGAGAGGTCACCATTGAAGCGGGAGGCATGAGCATAATGGAAGGCATGAAAGAAGCAGCTCCGTAGCGAGACTTTTGTTTTTACCCACTTGGGATTGAAAAACTGTCTAAAAACAAATTTTGGGCAACATCTAACTGGAGTTGTATTGAGGGTGCAAACTACGTGAACCAGCATGCCGTGGTAACGACAAGGCCCACTTGGGGAGGCTCATCTTTGATAAAGTAGCAGCACCTGTTGCCTGATGTATCCAGAACCATCAGCCACTGACGAAGGGGAAACCTGAAACGCGTTTGGCAGAGATTGACATTGGATTCTTCTAAAGCAAAGTTTCTGTTACCTCACTGTTGTTTTCCATTAAAAAGAAGTGCTTTACCATTTGCCTGGAGGCTTTTCCATAAGGGTCCTGGTGCTCGTTATTACGGGCACGCTATGGGAGCGGAATGGGCCTGACCTTCGGATTATACTGGGAGCATCACAGTGCTTACTCGTTGTCCTCCACCCAACCGGGTGAACATTTCCACACAATTTGAGGCGCCTGATCCACTTGGGTATATATGGAACGTGAGCCTAAGGCAGATGGACTCTAATTATCACAATGCCATGCTGCGCACGCCCACATGGGCGGGGACTCTATTAACTAAATAAATGTTCACAAAATTACCTGAACGCCTCACTTTGCTGTTTTGCATGCCATTGAGAAAGGGCTTACCGCTTGAAACGCGTATGGCACATTGCAACCTGGAAGTCACGAGTGCTTGCTGTGAATACTGCTGCCGGAGGTGGTGTGCGGCAACCATTTCGCGTGTGATGCCTCCATGGGGACACCCTTGTTTCTTTGATATATATATATATATGTTTTATATATACATGTATGTGTATATATATATATATATATATATATATATATATATATATATATATATTTCCGCACTTGCACCCTTGCTGCGACAGACCTTCAATCCTCGACCATCGATCAGAAAGAACACGTTAGACCCAGAGTGCAGGTGAGTTTTTTATTTCTCAGCACACCACGCCAGCATAACGTTTCGGCCTACACAGAGGCCTTGGTCACATGACGCACTGAGAGAGTTGCGTGAAATTTAAAGTGCTCATGCATCAACAGCGGAAACATCTTATTGGTTACAGCTTAATCAGTGGGAGTGTTAAACATGATTAGTACACATTTCCTTGCAATTGCAAAACGGGGAAAACAAATACATTTACCAGGGTGCCTTTCGTTAAAATAACTGTCTAAATACATTTACTTTATCCGATAATTCGCAAAAATTATTATTGCTATCCTGAGGGCAGACGAGGTATTCACAATGTATGACAAATATTTCATATATTTACAAAATGTGCAAAAGAACAACCTCAAAAAGCAAGTAAATTGAGAGTTATTATCTAAAAGCTGACGGCATAAATGCCTTAAATGCAATAGATACTAATGCACAGAATACCTGAAGGTCCCCCCACCTTATTAAAAAATATATACACAGTATTTCATATATATACACCTATATACAGTACATATACTCCAAACTACTACCGTCAAACTAAATCACTGTTTTGTAGTAGTGCGATAGTCGGATAAGGATGGCACAGGTATGTATGCATTTTAAACAATCCCCTGCATGGCCCACTATTCGATGTTTACAGAAAATCTAAACCAAAACATCGCCGTTGAAAGTGCTAATATGAACAAGTGCAATTAAAACCAAATTTTTCTGAAGTTCTAGGATTGTATATAGTTACACAACTATATTGAGGATACATAGCAACTACATTTGTCAACGTTGATAGTATAACCTAGTGTCTCTTATCTTACATAGTTATATCTAATCAACTGTGAACACCTTTGGTGGTTATGACAGGTTACAACTGTTACAGCCAGTAATAATTCTGAGAGGGTGGCAAGAGTGTATTGGGAGGCCCTTAGATGTTATTGGCCCTACAAACAAGTGTAAAAGTCCTCGGTGGAGTTCAGACCATTCGGACTTTTACTGTCCATCTCCAGGATGTATCTGGTCTCAAGTGCCCTTAAGATCCCATCCCGGTTGCCACCTCTCCTCAGTGGGCCCACGGAGTCAATAGCATAGTATTTAAGGAGACCACTGTTGTTATCATGGAACTCCTTAAAATGTCGTGCTACAGGGTAAGTGGCGTCATTTGTGTTGATTGCCCTGATATGCTGGAGCACCCTTTTGTGGACCTGCAATTTGGTACTACCAATATATTACAGGCCACAGGGGCACTCCAGCACATACACCACATACTCTGACTTGCACGTGAGTTGCTTATTGATCTTGCGAGGCACTGTAGAAAATGCCGTCAAGAACTCGGTCTTGTTGAGCCCTTGAGAGCACGCTTTGCAGCTGGAACACTTCCTAAACCCTCGACTGGCAGCTAGCCAATTTTTAGGGGGTATTACCTCAGGACTAGATTTAACTAGTGCATCCTGTAGTGAGAACGCCTTCCTGTAGGTAATCGCTGGTCTATTAGGCATGTGTTCACCAATAACTGGATCCAATTTAATCAGATTCCAGTGTTGGTTAATGATCTTCCTCAGTGCCCCGTGCTGACAACTGTAGGTCCAAATAAGTCTGACAGGTTGTTCAGTACTGGCTGTGATATTTTTCTGTACTTTCTTGTGGATCAGTGCCTCATTGCGAGACAGGGCATTAGCTTTTCTGATGGCTGTATCAATCAGATTTTCGCTATAGCCCCTGGCTAGAAACCTTTGTTTACTAGCGGCTTGTGCAGTTGTGCAGTGGGAGTCCGTACTACACACCCGCCGAATTCTAAGCATCTCCCCGTAGGGGATACTCCGAATCAAATGTGGGGGGTGATGACTTCCCGCATGCAAAATAGTGTTGCCCGCTGTAGGCTTCCTGTAAAGCTTGGTTTCTAGCCTACCTTGACTGACCTCTAATGTGACATCAAGAAAGTGTGCTACCTGCTGTCTAATATGAGATGTGAAGGACAAGTTGAATGAGTTGGTGTTCAGAACATCAATGAAACTAACAGCCTCTTCATAGGTTCCATGCCAAATCATCAGAATATCATCGATGTATCTGTACCATCCGATGATATGACGAGTACAGATGTCATGGTGAATACCATTAAGGACCTGCCTCTCCCAGTACCCCATGTGGAGACAGGCGTAACTGGGAGAGAAACAGGCCCCCATGGCAACCCCCCTGACTTGTTGGTAATATCGATTCAGGAACATGAAGTAATTATGGTGCAAACAGAAACCAATCATGGCGAGCAACATTTTGTTGTGCTCGACTAATTCTATGGATCGCCTGCCCAAAAAGAACTCAACAGCCCTTAACCCATCTGCATGTACTATGCTTGTATACAAGGATGACACATCTAGGGTGATAAGCCAAAAGTCATTTTTCCACTCAAGTTCATACAATTTCCTCATCAGGTCACTTGTATCTTGAATGTACGAATCAAGTGCCAATACATGCTCTTGGAGGAACAGGTCAATGTAAGTGGTGGCTTTTTCCAGCAAACCCCCGCACGCCGATATGATGGGTCTACCTGGCGGCTTAATCGCATTCTTGTGCACCTTCGGAATCGGGTACAACACAGGGGTTACCGGATGATCATTCTTCAAGCACTTTAGCTCATCCATGCTAATAAGTCCACTGGATCGCCATCCCATCAGGAGAGAGTGGAAATCTGATTGTGCTTTCCTGAGTGCATTGATGTCACAGTGTCTATAGCAGTTCGGGTCATTGAGCTGGAGGTAGGCTTCCTCCAGATATAGTGATCTGGGCCAGAGCACGATGTTGCCCCCCTTGTCAGATTGTCTGACAATCATATTTCCATCCGATTTTATTTTGCTGATTAGTTTCTGGTACTCGCTGTTACCATGATGTTTACCATAGTTGGATTTCAACGTTTTCACATGCAAAGCCTTCACTTGTTTGACTACAGCATCCTGAAAGATATCAATATTGTCGTATGGAGTTACAGGGGTAAAGGTGGATCGTGGCTTGAGGTTGCTTAGGCCACCGGTTATATGTATATATATATATTATCTCTGAAAGAAACACGTTAGTTAGAGATTCCTTACCGTAGAATTACCCCCAGGCGTCGGACTGGATCCGGAAAGTATTTTTTCGTTAGCAGTACATCTGCATGTCGGAAGGTAGCTTCGGTCGGCTCCACGTCGGTCGCCGGCGTCGTGGTCGCCGGGTTGATGTTGCGGCATTTACTTAAACGACGTCCTCGCGGGCTGACGTCAGTTCTTTTTATTTCCATGCCAGCCAGCACAGATCTGAGAAGAGCCGTACCTCAGTAATTTTTTGACTAATTTTTTCTTGACTTTTGTTGACTTCTTTTTCGAGTCTTTGACCCCTAAGGTACACGAGGGATGCCTGGCATCAAGCCATGCGTTTCCTGTAATCGGATGTGTGTCTTTTTTTGCCTGGAGCGCGACCACAACCCCAAGTCGTGCTCCGACTACCGGTTGATGGTGCCGAAAGCTTTGTGGGAACGGTCTCAAAAGCTGCTTGAGCACCGACAGTGTGCTCTGTGCCGTTCGAGATGCTGTACGCGAGGGAGGTCAAGGGACCGGTCGCGGAGCCATCATCATTCCGGTTCCAAGTCTTCGCACTCGGGATCGGGTAACTCGAAGCATAAGAAGTCAAAGTAGCTCTTCCACTTTTCCTTTTCAGTCGGCCAACCCGATGAGGCACGGATCTGAGTGCGGAGCCCGGAGAGTCGACTCCGCGTTTCCCTCTCTTTCCGGGACCCGGAGCCTCTCTCACCCAGCTTTGTACGTTCTACGAAGCGATGAATGCCATCTTTGGGTGGCCTGAACCTGCTGGCGTGCCTTCGTGTCTGTGGACTCGGTTGGGGGTCCTAGGCCTTCGGCTCCGACCCCGGCACCGCCTGGCCCCCTTGGATCCAGGCTTGGATCTGGATCAGCGACGATTGACCTGATTACGCCTCCACCGGCGCAGATTCCTCCGGCACAACTACCACGTTTGACGCTGGTCGGTTCCTCGCTGGCATCGACCCCGGCCTCCATCCGGACGTGGACAAGGAGCCGGACCGTCGTTGACCGACACCGGATCCGGCGCCGAGAGGGGTTTATATGCCGCTGTTCACTCCTGGGGCCCCTTTTCAACCAGAATGGCACCCAGATACTGAGGAGGAGGACTGGGAGGGGTCAGGTGACCCTCTAGCTGACCAGGAGAGTAAGCAGGACTGGAGAGAGAAACTGGGAGATGCCAGTGGGTTGGACACCTCGCCTGACCTTGGCATGTTGTCTTCTCCTACCGTGGCTACGGGGGAGGGATTGTCTTACACAGTGGTGTTGCGTAGGGCAGCTGAGGCTCTCAACCTCGAACTTCCTACAGTGGCGGTCAGAACGAACCCACCTGACAGAGGTGCTTCAACCGGCTGCGAGCTCTTCTGAGCCCTTGCTACCGTTTAATGAGGTCCTCACCGACATCCTTTTGGGTACTTGGTCCAGGCCCAACATGGGGTCTCAAGTGGATAGGATAGTTGCCCGACGCCACCGCCCAGCTCTGGGTGACCCCACTTTCCTTTCCCAATACCCCACCCCAGAGAGCTTGGTGGTCCAAGCCTCCACTTCCAAAAGCGCCTTCCCTACCACTCCGCCTGAAAGGGAATCCAAGAAGCTGGACCATCTTGGAAAGAAAATGTTCTCTTCCGCCAGCTTAGGTCTGTGGTCTGTAAACACTGCATGTATCTTAGGCAGTTATTCCCACTTGTTGTGGTGACTCACGTGCTGCCTCAGTGACCGCAGGAGACCATGGCAGTGCTCTCCCAGGCTGTCGCAGCCAGGTGGGATGCAGCAAAGTGTATGATACGTTGTGGGCTGGACACCGCCAACTTTCTGGGCAGGACCATTTCAACATCAGTAGCACATCGTAGCTACGCCTGGATGAGGTTGACTGGTTTTTCAGGGGACGTCCAGAACACCTTGATGGACATGCCTTTTGATGGCCGTCGCCTTTTTGGTGGCAATGCAGACAACGCCCTAGAGCACTTCAAGGACTCAAGGGCTAAGGCCAAGTTTTTGGGCCTCTCCACCAGCCCTGTGCACTCTGCTTTTTGCCCCTTTCATGCCTATAGAAGGGATGCCCTCTACGTCCCGCCCAGAGCCACAGGCTGCAGCAAGCTACACAACCTTTGCGTGGTCTGGGATGTGGGAACCAATGCTGTGGTTCAGGGGGCTAGCGGGCGGGCCAGCCCACCAACCCCCTCTCTGCAGCAGCCTCCAAACCTTCCTAGTCCGACCTTTCAGGATACATCTACGCCAGTGGGCAGCAGGATTCGCCATCACCTCCCCCACTGGCGCACCATCACGTTGGATAGGAGGGTTTTGCAAATAGTCCAAAAGGGCTTCTTCCTCCCTTTCAAGACTACCCATCCAGCCATGCCACTGCGATATCACCACATGTCGGAGGATCACCTGGCCTTTCTCCAGCAGGAAGTATCGGCTCTCTTGGCCAAGGGAGCCATCCAGCACGTTCCTGTCCCAGAAGTAGGTTGTGGTTGTTACTCCCACTACTTTCTGTTTCCCAAGAATGACAAGGGCCAGCATCCTATCTTGGATCTCAGGGACAACAACCGCTTCCTCGGAAAGGAGAAGTTCAAGATATTGACGCTGGCTCATGTCTTGCCTGTCATCGACCCGGAAGACTGGATGGTGGCGTTGGACTTGCAGGATGCTTATTTTCACATCCCCGACATGCCGGCCCACCGGCGTTACCTACGGTTCACAGTAGGCCATGAGCATTTTCAGTTCACCATGCTCCCCTTTGGCCTTTCCAGTGCCTCTCGGGTGTTCATGAAAGTGATGGTGGCGGTCGCAGCTCATCTGCGCAGATCAGGGGTTTCAGTCTTCCCCTATCTCGTCTACTGGCTGATGAAGGCGGACTAGCCCCAGGCAGTTGTCACCCACCTCCAGACTACGGCAGGCCTCCTGCATTTGCTGGGGTTCTCCATCAATGTGCCGAAGTCCCACCTGAATCCCTCTCAGAAGCTCCTCTGCATCAGAGACTTTTCTGGACACAACTCAGTTTTGGGTTTATCCTCCCGAACAGCGAGTTCGGGATATTCGGGCTATGATTCCGGTCTTTTAGCCTCTATCCCGGGTTTCGGTCAGAATGACTCTGAGGCTGCTGGGACTCATGGCCTCCTGCATCCTGTTGGTCAATCATGCCAGATGGCATATGCGGGCTCTGCAGTGGGACCTGAAGTTCCAGTGGGCGCAGCATCAGGGGAATCTGTCCGATTGCGTCCAGATCTCATAGGCCCCGGCTCAGCAACTGCAGTGGTGGCTCACAAACCAGGATTGGGTCAGTTGCAGATCCCTATCCCTTCCCCAACCAGAACATGGGTGTCCCGTCCCTTCTTGGATGGGGCGGCCACATGGGAGAGGCAGAGATCAGAAGCCTCTGGTCTCCAGCAGAGTCCGGGCTTCACATTAACCTTCTGGAGCTCCTGGAGATTGGTCTTGCACTGAAAGCATTCCTTCCCTCTGTCTGGGGAAGAGTAGTGCAGGTGTTCACGGACAACACCACCGCCATGTGTTACTGCAACAAACAGGGCGGGGTGGGGTTGTGGACCCTAGGTCAGGAGGCCCTTAGCCTCTGGACATGGCTGGAACATCAGGGCATATCCCTGGTGGCTCAACACCTGGCAGGTTCCCTGAACGCCAAGGCGGATGAACTCAGCCATAGGTGCATGATGGATCATGAATGGCGTCTTCACTCATCTCTTTCGACTGTTGGGAGAGCCTTGGTTGGTCTATTCGCCACCGGAGAGAACGCGCAATGTCAGCAATTCTGCGCGTTGGAATTTCCGGCATTTGCTGGGAGGCGCTTTTTGTCGCGAGTGGTGCTGAAGTCACTTGTACGCCTTCCTGCCTATACCACTTCTTCCCAGAGCGCTGAAGAAGATCATGCACTACCGGGCCCAAGCCATTCTTGTGGCTCCAGATTGGGCACTAAGAATCAGGTATCCCGAGCTGCTCAACATGGCCATCATTCCTTCGATCAGACTGCCTCTTCTGTTGCCGCAACACGGGGTTCTTCACCCGAAACTATCCAGTCTCCACCTTCTTTTGTGGAGATTGAGCAGTGGCAGTTGACTTCTTTCGACCTGCCTCCCGAAGTCTGTACCATGATCTTGCAAGCCAGGCATCCCTACATTAAGATGGTATATGCCTACTTTTGGAACAAATTTGTGACATGGTGCACAGCAAAGGCTGTGGTTCCCATTACTGCCCCTCTTTCGGAAGTTCTCTTGTTCCTTCTTTCATTAGCCCAGCAGGGCTCTGCTCTGGGCACTATCAAAAGCTATCTTTCAGCCATCTCTGCATTCCTTCGGCTGCCAGATCAACCTTCTCTTTTCGAATCCCCGATAGTTAACTGTTTCTTAATAGGCTTAACACATCTCTTTCCTCCAATCCCCGTCGTTGTGGCTCAGTTGGACTTGAATCTTTTTCTTACCTATTTAATGTGCACTCCCTTTGAGCTGCTTCATAACTGTCCTTCAAAACTCTTGATACTTAAGACTGCTTTCCTGGTAGCCATCACTTCTGCTAGAAGGGTGAGTGAGCTCCAGGCCCTTTCTTCCAAACCTCCTTTCCTGTCTGTCCATCCGGACAATGTGGTTCTAAGGAATCTATACCTAACGTGTTTCTTCCAGATGAACAAGTTACTTACCTTCGGTAACGATATAAATTAGTTAGTTATAGATTCCTTACCGCCCCAGGCATCCTTCCCATTCTGCTAATAGATTTCTAGGGTTTAGGACATCCTTTCAGGGCCCTAGTTTTGTGCACCAATGGTCAGTTTCTTGCATGGCTCTGCGTTTCTGGCGCGAAAAATCGTGTACAGAACGGACGTCAGCGCGCGAGGTCGGCCTCTAAGTAGCTGCTGCGACGTCATCCCGGCGACCACGACACCGACGACGGACGCGGAGCCAACCGACGCCACCTTCCGATGTGTAGAGGTACTGCTGACAAAAAAAATATATACGTTCCGGATCCAGTCTGATGCCCGGGGTTAATTCTAAGGTAAGGAATCTATAACTAACTGATGTTTCTTACAGATATATCATTACCGAAGGAACTTGTTCATCTTCAAGGTATATAGCTGTGGAATTAAACTTGGTAAATCTATACATGTATATATATATATATATATATATATATGTATATATATATATATATATATATATATATATATATATATATGTGCAATATGAGTGGAATGTTTACATGAGAAACATAGTACATCATTGTTTACATAAAAGCACTTGCACTTTATTTGGACCTAGGTCCATTATAAGTAGATTGTTTACAATAAGAGAATATTATTACTGTTTACATATAAGCACTTGCAATTTACAAAGATAAATTTGAAAAGCCAGCTTTTTTGCACTATTTAGAAACACATGTTCCATACACTCTAATGAATTCAGAGTAGAAGAGTAACTTATGTGAATACTGTTCTTTTTAAATAACAGCCCAGTTTGGACAAAAGTGTTTTAATACAAATTTGTTGATGTCAGTATGGTATAAGAAACTTAGGAAATGCATAAATGCCACGGTCTACTTTTATGGGCACTTGCCAACAAAACACTACTTTGAAAATGGAATCAAATTAGAATGCACTTGCACTTTATTTTGAACATGAATATATCCATTTTATTTCTATATCATTTTTTATTGTGGTATGAGACTTTAAGACCAGTAGAAGTTGGTATTAATTGTCTTATGCAGTATGCTGTTTTAAAATACTGACTATTGCGAAGGCTAAAATGGCCACCGCGTTGTGACACAGTTAAACATTGACCTGCGTGTCCTTTCACACTGTTTACTACCGTATGTTTGTATTTTAATGAGTCCGTAATGGCGACAAAGCATTGTGATCAAGGGAGCTTGACTCCTGAAACGCGTTGATGTGAACTTTACGCAAATAAAGAAGCCTTAATGCCAAAACCTTCTCATGAGTGCTGGATGATTTCCTTCTTTTCAAAGAGCGGATACCTTATTGTGGAATATATATATATATATATATATATATATATATATATATATATATATATATATATATATATATATATATATATATATATATATATATATATATATATATATATATATATATATATATATATATATATATATATATATATATATATATATTCACACTATTATGATAGCCAATATTCTAGTCTTATATTATGGCATGACGATATTTAAAACTCAGCGTTGTGGCATACAACCTACACATGTCCCTAGGTAGCTGTCCATGAATTTTTAATTCTTGTTAAACAAGCACTCATAGTGCTAAGTAATGTAAAATATATCTTTCTTGAAGTGAATACTCGTGATACACATCTTTTATACATTAACATGGTACGATCTATGGACATTGGGACAACTAAACCCCAGTGTACTTTGTGGTGAGAAGCTCAGATTTAGAATTCTACATTTAGTTTTAGACATCATGATCTAAAGATCAGTTTGATAAATCGTAATAAATTCAGGTAAAGGCAGCATAACTTATTAATTGATGGTAGGGTTTGGCAGAGAAGTACGTTTGAAATAACGTTTTGTGTTTAGTCTTCCTTTTTAGAGGGAAGGTGAACATTCTAGAATCAGACATTAAGGTATCCATGTTTGCTATCAGGAAATACAGTGAAGCCATTAGTTGGCTCACTGGGTAGCTCTCCTTATAGGGAGGCTGGAAAGGCAACACATCAAGGCAATAATACTAAGCGTACAGTAAATTAACTTTATCATATTTTAATGTTTGCAGCAATATAGTGAAAGAATGGATGGGCATAACAATCGGCGACCTAATACATTAGCGACCTGATAGTACTTGCCTCCCAGTGGAGTGGTGGACAGAGTGACCCTGTGGGAATTAGCTCCCCAGTAGAGAAGTGCAACTGATGGTCCACTGGGTGACCATAGGTTAGCATAGCGATGATCCTTGCGCCACATCTGGGAGCAGTGTACCTGTATCACCATTCCTCCTCCATAATAGGGAGTTGCACCCCATGATGCGGTAATTCCATGTGCATTAGTATTGTCATGGATTCTGCAAGGCTACATGGGATTGTATATATTCACTTATCGGGTCTCTTGCAACTTTACACTTCAGCAAATTCAGCGCTACTCAGTAAGAAAGTAACTCCGAATCCACGAGCTAGCAAAACCCTCCCCGAGCACTGAGCAGGCATCAGCCATCAATCAATCAGAGCCCTCTTATTGGTGGAAGTTGACTGTCTGACATAGGCAGTGCATGCAAAGATTTATTTGGACATCTCACTCCACACTGCCCCGTGCTGCCTTACCCTGGGGTCCGCAGAGAGTTACAAGAAGAGACAGTAGACAAGCAGTCGATGACCCAAGGCTGTCAGACCCAGACAGAGATGTCTCATGAGTAAATAACTGCTTACATGCCATCGTTGGCATATCATGTTACCTTCTAGCCTTGTCTACAGCGCAAAACCAAATTGTCAGTTTACATACAGTAGGACAGCTTATCAAACTGCAAGGTCCCAGCAGCTATAAATCCTCTAGGACATAGTGTTCATAAGGTTATGAACTGCAGTAGCATACAAAAGCACATCCACAGACTGCCCTGCACGTTGGACACTACTGTGCAGAGCTGTCACGGTTGTCCGGAATAAAATGGTTTTATTTTTGTACAATGTTTTTATAGTTTTACGTTTTCTCTACTGATTCAGTTTTGTTATTCGCTGTGTGCTTTTTAGAAGGCTGAGCTGTCCTCTGACTGCCTTCGCTCTTAAAGTCTCTGCTGTTTGCTTATATGTTAGTTTTCTATCGTTTTGTTTGTCCTGAATCTAATGACTGTTTCTAGAGATGTGAATTTCCAATCGAATGCCACAGAGCGTTCAATAGTAGTGCAGATGTGGGCACTTTTATTTAAAAAAGGACGTCTTTTGCCAACACCAACTTAAGTGAATGGAAATGAGAATCAACACATTCAAATCCACATGTATTATTCAAAAACACTTCTTTCTGTAGTATTCATGGAATTAAGCGAGTATTTGGTCAATTGCCCATACCCTTTGTGCATTTAGCAGTATTTTGGTCTTTGCTAATCATGTTCAATCTTCCAGTGATTTCATTTATCAACAGAATTTTAACAAATCACTGAAATGCAAAGCAGTACTGTGCCCTTAAAATCATTTTTTCTGTGAGGATATCGGCGGCAGGTTCACAACCTCAGAGAATGCCTCTGCATCGAACTACAAAACCTTAAACTGTTTTTTTTCCCTTTGTTTTTATTTTACAAATGTTGTTAGTAGGAAATTATCATGTGCGTAAACATGAGCTCCTGCCGGGAGACCCCTGGCTTGAGTTTGCCTTTTAGGCTTAAATCCCCTGGAAGCTACCCACTTCTTGGACCCCTACTCACACTTGGGGTTAGACCCGACTGTGGTTCTCATTTCTCCAACTCCCACGTTTGAATTTGACATTTTGAGAGAAACCTGGATCATTATCTTGACCACGGAGACCAAGCAATATGGCTGATGCCCGGTGGAGCTGCCATACAGCTATAGAGGAGATCGGCCCTGGTTCACCCCCTCGACCCTTACCTACCCAGCCGGACATTGGGCACAGGTCTCCCTGTCTCCCCGCTGTGTCTCCTTCCTCCCCCTCCCTCCGACGAATTGCCATAACATTGTTTTTCACTATGTAACTCTTGTGAAGCGCTCCGATACCTCTGGGTCTAGCCAGCGCTATATAAAACTCTTCAAACTAATAAATAAATGGTTACCCTACCTTGGTGGAACTGGAGACACCCTGATGCTTTTACCCTACCATGTTTGAATGGGAACATCAGTATGGGAAGGTAAAATAACCAAACACAAGAACAACTGCACTACACCTATGTGGCACAGCGTCATCATTTTACAGTGTATTCCCACTTCCCTCTCAACTCATTGTAGACATTTTTATTTATGTCAAGTTTTTGTCAAGCATTATAATATACAGCCAGAGCACTGAGAAACTAACAGAAAAAGGAAGACAGGGTGTAGTAGTTACTGTGGCTGGTAAGGGGTCCGGATGAACAGCTAGGGACAGGTTAGATAACCCTGAAGAAGAAAACAGACTCCATCCAGTCACTGTTTTGCCATGACGGGGTGAATGGAGGCCAGTCTGTGGCATCTGACTGAAGGGAGCAATATCAATGACTCTGTGGATGCTTTTCTATCTCTGACAGCAGAAGGCCCAACAGTGCCAGCAGGATCAGATGTCTCAGCTGAAAAAACTCAGGGGCTTATTTCCAAGCCCCTTACACTGCCGGTGCACTACTTTTTTTGAAGCACCGGCGGCACTGTTTGCTCACCCATATTGACCAGGCCAAGCAAAGCTACCCTGCTTGGCTTTTCATGGCCTTGTAAATACGGCCCCTTTTCACACATCATTTTGCGTGAAAGGGCCGTACCATGGGTGTTGCTGTGGGTGTGCCCACGCAACACCCATGGAATCTGCTGCATTCCCAGATTTACAACATTTCGTAAAAATGTCTTAAAGTCAGAATCCTACGCCTCCCCAGGGAAGGCGTAAGGAGGTGCGACGAGGAGAAATGCTTTTATTTCTCCTCGTTTTTACTCTGTCTATGCCATAGAAAGAGGAAAACACTAACAATGATTGTTTTTGTGCAGTAAGGCGCCCCTTCCTGCACAAAAACAATCAATCCCACAATTCAGGGACCCTTGCACCATGTTGCAATGATGTCTGTGTCGGCACATGGCAGCCGATTGTGCGCCAGCACAGGGATGATTCATATTGTTGTAAATAGCTTTTAAAATTACACTGATGGGCGCAGCAAAATGACTTGTAGCGCCACGCTGCATCCTTTTGTTGTGAAATGGCACCCTCAGTCTCCCAAATATGGCAATAGTTCCAGAGTTTTAAGGGGGCCAGGTGGCTCTAGGACTCAGCATAGGCAGTAATTAAAAACGGGCATTAAACGCTAGGGGCACTTTATGTATTTTCTTATCTTTTATAGCCACTTCTAAACAATCACTGAAATAAATATAACGTGATCTATGTCAGCAGTATCGTTCCTGTTTTTATTTCAAATGTTTTACTCAATCTTGCATGCCCTTAGAGTCTTTTTATCAGGATGTGTTTCTGTAGTTTTTTTGTGCAGCTTCTTACTCTTGTGTAGTGCACACTTTGAACGAGAATGGCAATGGTTGGGAATGCCAAAATTGAGGCTAAATTCAGTGCATGGTTATGAAAGTGGCTAACCGAGGGTGAAGAAGATATTCAGAATACATGAACATTCAATCGTTGGCCTCTACAGAGTGCACAGAGCCATGGTCACTTGTGCTTTTTGCAGTTTTGATTATATATCACTATGAAGACTACTACAGCCTCTCCAGACTTTAGTAATGTTTAATTCAATCTCACATTTTCAGATTTGAAACATTTTCAATATTATTTAGAACAGCATCATTGTTCCTCGTTTATCTTAAACAACTAACAATCATAGGTATTACCTGTAGTACAGACTTGCTTTTGGCGTGTGTCAGCAATAACAGAAAGCTTAGAAAGGCGAAAAATTAGTGGGCAAGGTGGAACGCTATAGCAAGCATAGAATTTTAGTTTAGTAGTTAAGTCACGCCCTTAATGACCTAGATCCCGCCTCTTGGAAAAGAAACCCAGCACTCTTTGGTCACAGCCCTTCTTCGAGGTACCCTCCTTTTTCCATCCCACTTAAAGCCCTGCATAGATCCTTGGTGATTTGGACCAATGCAGGCCCCGCATTTCTTGTGGGGATCACATAGAGAGAGCTCTGTGTATTGGCCGTAATGCAGAAATGCAGCTTTTAAAGGTACAGTTGCTTCAAATGCAACATAGCCCAGGGGACGGGTGCTCCTTTAGCTCAAATCCAGATACCTGTCAGTCCTGTCCTGATGATACTGCAAGAAAGTATGGCCAGGAGAGTCAGACTCTCACTTCCACATCGCACATTAAAGTGGCCAAAGAAGCTGGGATATCGCCATCGAAATCGAAGTGAGAGGAGCTGGGGCGGTTTCGAGCTTGCAGAACAGAACGGATAGATCTGAGGCCTTGGCGTGCTGTGCTTCACAGCGTGGCGCGGGCTCGGGTCAGCTGGAAGTATATATCAGGCCATTCCTTGTTTTCGCGACACCGTTTTTCGCCTAAAAATAAAATAGCACTAACGTCGAACACTCGAGGCTGTGAAACCCAGGCCTGGAGATGCAGATTTTGCCGCCTCTGTTTCCATGGCAACAGGGCCTCGCCTGTGCCTGCTAGCATCGTCAGGCCCTGCCCGGATAAAGGCCTGCATCTCGGGAGCGTGGTTGGCATTCAAGTCAGGAATTCAGAAGGCTGGTCACGGCCTTCATATCAAAGCTCAGGGCTGGATTCGGCCTGACTGACAAGGCGATGGGAGCAACGTTTTGCCGGCGCGTGTTCCGTTTATTAACTCAGAGGGCGGCCATTGCTGATTCACCGAAAAAGCAACGTACACTGGCTGCAGAGTGCACAGAGAACAAAGCGAGACGTACCTCCTCTCTCCGGGGTCCTGAACGCTGGCACCCACTGTAAACCAGAGGTCTTCAAACTGGGGGGGCCTTTATTGATCCCAAGTTAGGGGAGGAGGAGCGCCAGGCTATGGTTAATAGAAACATCAGGCTGCTTTGCCCAGGACAGTATTCTTGTCAATCATGCATTTGATTGCATTTTTAAAAGGTGTGACTGAGCTTAGCTACAATGTTTAAAAATGTTTACATATATTTAAACATTGCCAATTTTATGTAATAAATGTGAAAACTTCTGGGGGGAATCAATGATTTTTTTTATCTACACCGGCGGGCACAGCATAAAAAAGTTTGAGGAGTGCTTTAAATGGGCAGGTACTCTCCGGTAGTGAGTACCTGCACTAATTTAATTTGAATGGTAGGGTACCTGCAGTTCTCAACATTGCTTCAATACATCTAATGGAAGAGTACCAGCACTTATCAGGAGCAAGCAGGTACTCTAATTAGTAAGTGCCTACACTTTTATGTTTCCATCTAAAGCACCGTTGAGGACCACTGCTGTAAGCGATCCTAGCAAGAGTAGGATACCAGTGAAGATGGCGATGATGCCATTTGTGATGCTGTATGTGATAACAATCGCCCTGTTATGCATTCTCGCACTTTTTAGGCAGTTTATAAGCATTCTATTTTTAGGTTCTATAGAATGTTATATAAAACCTGCAAACCCACCACGAGGGCATACATCATAGGGCAGTGGGTCAACCCACTTGAGCAAATGGCTGTCTTCACTTTGCTTGAGGGCATTTTGCTGGTGCACAATGTGCACATAAGCCTCAAAAGGAGTCATCTTTGATGCCAACCTCGTAGATAAATCGGGCCACTGTTTGGATTATCAAGCAGAGTGACAGGACTTTGCTAAGAGACATCACCTGCGCAAATCTTATGCAGCATACATGGCACATGATGTCGGAGAGGCTTCTGAAGAGTGCTTTAGACTGAGCACCACGTGGGATGTAGAAAAGGCCAACAAGCCATGTGCAATCAGTCATTTCCCGCAACAAGTACCTGAGTTACAATGTGGTTTAATCTACCATATTGGAATGTGTAAACTTCACAAAAGAGCACAACACCCAGTTTTTCTTTACAATTTCAAGTATTCATTATGTGGACCAGTTTCTATTTCAGGCCGTTATTTTTAATGTGAAGCCTTGCTGCCTATGATTCATGCTGTTAGGACTGAAATCATGACTCCGTATTTCGAAATGGTATGCAGATAAAATATCGGAAAAATATATTGAGGAGCAGAAAGATCGAGTTTGAAGTACCGTGATGCACAAATATCAGGTACAAAAATATTATTGACAAGAAAATGGATTTTAAGGTAAGCAACATCGATGTAAAAATATGTATGATGCTAATATTGATGTTAAAAATATCTATGTTGTTAATATCGTTTTCAAATTATTTTTATGTATTTTAGTATATATTTTAATTGTATATGTTATAAATTGTTTGTATAAATATTGGTTATGTTTTTTAATATAGTTTTTAAATTGTTTCTTGTTCTTAAATTACATGTACTAGTTTATTTGTATTTTTAGTGGCATAGCGGGTTTTGGGGTTTATAGGGGTACAGGGTGGGAAGTAAATGATTTATAATTAATTAATAATATTAATTATTTAATTGATAATGATGTTAATTCTGTATTTTTTAATGTGTTAGGTTTTAAGTGCAAGTTGTGGGGTTTGTAGGGGTGTAGGGTGGGAAGTAATTTAATTCAACATTTTTTATTATTAATGATTTAATTGATAAGTAAGTACATTTGGGATTAATTTACATTTTTATTGATAGTTTTGGTGCAGGTTGTGGTTTTTGTAGGGATAAAGGGTGTGAACGAATTAAAAAAATAATGAATGGTAATTATTAATAATCAGTTAATTGCTAATTATATAAATTGTGTACTGAAGACATTTATGAAGATAATAAATGGGGTACGGCTTGTGTTTGTATAGATAAAGGGTTGGAAGTAATTAAATATAACGTATTTGTTATCAGTTAATTGGCATTAATTGTTTAATCGATAATTAATGATGTAAATGATAGCATTAAGATTTGTTTTAAATATATATTAGTTGCATATTGTTGGGTTTGTAGGGATGAAGGATTTGAAGTTAAATATAATTATTGTATTACTTTATTATTCATTCTTTAATTGATGATTTATTATGTAACATTTGATTTGTAATTATTATAATTACAAAATATATTTTGGTGTGTGTTGTTTACTTTGTAGAGGCATAGGGTAGGATGTTATTTACGTGATAATTAATGTAAAAATAATTATTTATTGTTTTAAAAAATGTGTTATTATGTTATTTGTTAATTGTGTTACGCCTTTTAATTGTAAATAATATCATATTTGTTGGTTGTTATGATTGGGAAAATATAGTGTGGCATTTTAATTATATTATTATTTGTTTCACTTTAAAATATTCATTAAACATTGTAATAAATATGTATTTTTGTTCATTTAATATATTTTATGTATATTTTTAAGATTTAAATATTTATATTTGTTATTTAATGTATTGTTAAAATATTGTATTTTTTCGAGTAAACTACTTTCTATCTGCTGTTGCACAAACTGGAAGTGGGTTAATAAAGGTTACCCCTCCGCTATCCAACTCTTTCTCTACTGTTGCACAGACTGGAGTCGGAAAAGTAAATTTGACCCCTCCTGAATTCAACCCACCCTTTCCCTAGTGTTGAACAGACTGGAGTGGGATTAGTAAATTTGACCCCTCCACTATCCAACACTTTCCCTACTGTTGCACAGTCTGGAGGGGGAATAGTAAATTGTTACCTCTCCTGAGTCCTACCCTTTCTGAACTATGGCACTGACTGCGGTGGGAATAAGAAATTTCACCCCTCCAAAATCCAACGCTTTCGCCACTGTTGTACCAACTAGAGTTTGCGTAGTACATTTTACACCACTGCAATCCAACTATTTCTCTACTGTTACACATAATTGAGTGTAAATAGTAAAATGTACCCCTTCTGAGTCCAACCGTTAACCTACTGTTGCACGGACTGGAGTGGAAATACGAAATTTCACCCCTCCTGAGTCCAATACTTTCCCTACTGTTGCACCAACTGGAGTGGGAATAGTAAATTGTTACTCCTCCCAAGTCCAACCTTGTCCCTTCTGTTGCACTGACTGGAGTGGGAATAGTACATTTTACCCCTCCACAATCCAACACTTTTTCTACTGTTGCAGTGCCTGGAGTGGGAATAGTAATTTGTACACCTCCTGAGTCCAACGCATTCCTTACTGTTGCACCGACTGAAGTGGGAATTGTAAATTTAACCCCTCCCCAATCGAACATTTTCTCTACTATTGCAGTGACTGGAATGGGAATAGTAATTTGCTAACCTTCTGAGTCCAATGATTTCCCTACTGTTGCACAGACTAGAGTGAGAATAGTATATGTATTATTTCTACAGTTTTAAAATATTGTTTACATTTATATTATTATTTATGTTTCTGTGTATTTAACATTATATTATTTATTAATGTTTGTAATATGTTAAATATTTCTAGTAAAATGTTTTTTTGTTTACTTTTTATGTGTAATGAAATTGGTAAGGTTAAAAAAAATTCCAGTTTGTTACAATTTGTAATTTATTGTGTGTATATATATATATATATATATATATATATATATATATATATATATACATATATATATATATATATATATATATATATATATATATATACACACATATATATATATATACACATATATATATTTGTTAGTTTTTTAACATTTATTTATATATATATATATATATATATATATATATACACACATATATATATATATACACATATATATATTTGTTAGTTTTTTAACATTTACAAAAATATAGTAAATTGTAACGTAACTTATAATATTATAATAAATATTTTAATAATAGTTTTAAATTATATATGTTTAAATAACCATACACATGAGTTTTTTTTAAAACGTTTAAAATTTATATATAGTTTTAAATTATTTGAAAACATTTAACTTACAATATATTACTGTTTAATGTTTATATATTTAATGTTTACCACATTTAATCATGTTTAAATTGAAAAATAATATTTTTGTTTTTCGATATTAGTGTATAAGGATCTTTTTTCCAATGTTTTTGTTATTTACTTTATAAGTGTAGGATAACGATATTTTTGTGCTCAATGTTTTTGACATGATATTTATGTCCCACAATATTTGTGGTTTCCAAATTTTGTCTGTGAACTTTTCTAAATACCTCCAGCGGTCGGTCCAACTGTGTGAACGTGCTTCCCCTAGCACTGGTCTCTCATATATGATATACCTTTTGTGTAGATGGTGCTCTATGGAGCGAGAAGAAGCCAGCTTGTACCCGGCTTTATTTTTGCTACACAGAACAGTAAAATAAATCACATTAAACGAAGGCTTACTGCCATGGTATCCCCTCTCCTTCCTCCCAGACAAGATGGCTTCTTCCTGTAGCTACATTTCGGCTACTGTGTTTATTAAAGAGCTTCAGGAAATGGTAAAACCCTTCTATGGTTAATGTTAACCTCCGATATCTTGGCAGTTGAGCCTTAAATAAGGTGAAATCTTTTCTCTCAAGGCCACTTATAATTATAATTCTAAAAGACCTCCCACTGTTCCTTTTGTCACTGTCTTCCAGTTGATCATATGTGCCTTGCAGGTGCTGTACCCCTGTCTACAGATGCCCAAGCTACTCCACCATTCCTTTATAGTTGTTGGAAAACGAGGCAGCATCTGTGAGGCTTGCACAAATAACCTGACACATTTGCCCTTCACTGGGAACCAAACACCCTAGGGCAGCGCCTGACTCTCAGAGGGTAGCGTTGCAGAGCAGTCTGAGGCTTACTCAAGGGAGGTGGTGTGGGCTGGTAATCGCCATTTGCAGGTGCGCAAAAATAACACTCAATAATTGATTGTACAGTCTGTACTTTGCTTTATAAAAGTAAGAGTACATTTATTAAACACACACACTACTCAATACTATACACCAATTTACAAATATACATAAGCTGATGGAATTACTTTGTGACATTGCCTAATATCTCCATCCCTCCCGCGGGGGGAGAGGGTGGGTTCTAGTACCACCACTCCCATGTATGCACATCATCTTGCCCCCAATGCAGTGAATTGGTCTTAACCTCGAGCGAGGGCCCTGTGCACTGGCACCATCCCAGTGGCGACCCCCCCCCCATTACCTCAACAAGCATTAAACAGGCTACACCTACCTTGGTGACACATGACCCTGACTGAGCATCTCCTACTGACCATACAGTATGCACCTCTACATCCTAAGGGCTAATAGTCTGGGGTCTTCACCTAAGCGCAGCAGCAAGAATACATGTTTACGCACACTTTAGAATGACAGTACTCAGCACATTTGGATATCATAAAAAATGCAGTGCAATTACAGCCCCTAAAGGTATCACAGATGATCACACACATGTGCACACGCATGTACACCCGTGTCTGCATGTAACCTGCACGGTATACCATACTCCAGCTGCTGCGCAGCGGCCTAGTCAAGCCAGGGGTACACCAGTAAAATCTCCATGCAGTCTCCTTTATTATGCGTTCACTGTGGGTGAGTCCCAGATTATGAGGCTCCCCCGCAGTAAAAGCTCAACAATTAGGTGCTCAAAAAGCGAAAAATCCAGGCGGCCCATAGTGTCAGAACCACCTTCTAACAATAGTGCATTGCTTATATCCTGCATCCTTCCTTCATGCGATCCCATTTATCCCTAATGCTGCATAAACCTACATAACGTTTCAGAGTGCTACTGTTGATGGCTTTTAGTATAATCATTAGGATGGGACAGCCCTCTCCTTCAATAGTTCTCTACTGCCTGCCCGCAGGCACATTGGGTTCTTTTCTTGTGTCCATATTTCATCAGCCATCCCTAATCAATTATTCTAATTCCCTACCAAAGTTTTAACATGCTGCTTAACACCATAGTTGTATTATGTTATGCCTTTATGCCGAGCCATTTTACATCCTCCATGGCATCAGTCCATCTCTGTGACGTTGCTGAATACCTTTTTAGATCTGGTCTGTAGACAGCTTTAGCTGTCTCTCTAGCCCCCTGTTTAAAAAACAGACATACATGTTATACGTACATAGAGGCGCTTACAGTCAGCGCACTTCATCCACTGGTCTGTTGAAGTGCCGCTGACATGATGCCTCCCACCACAGCTTACAGCAGGGGGAAGGCAGTGTGTCAGCCCATTTCAGCAGCCATAGGGTGTCTCCAATGTGAGAGATGGTATTTCTCTTATGCACCTGTGCACATCCTCCTAAAGGTAGTCGACTACAGTGTCGGGGGTGGTAGGAAAAGTTCTGCTGTCGTGCTATGTTTTTTTCAATGTATAATTGCGACGGTTAATTTTTTACAACGTTTTTTTGTGCAAAGTTACACTTTACCTTTAGACTATGAAATTTTCTCTTTTATTTTTAGACTTTTAATGTATATTGCGTAATGCTTGTTCTATAGAGCGTTCTCGTTCACCGTCAAGAAGAGCCTTTTCATAAACTGCTGATCAATGCATATGGGATCTGTAAGAAAAGTGACCCCACAGTGCCCTCTGGTGGGGATGTTATGCAGCTAAAAGGATAAATAAACTGTGTCTTAAACTTGGAAGAGAATAATGGGAAGACAGTGAGCCAGGAGCTGGTATTGGTAGTTCACATTATATGAGCGAAATCTTGAACTGGGTACCACGCTCTGAAAAATATTTCCGCTCCAGTGGATGCAGTTAAAATAACCTGTTCTTTAATTTTTTTATTTGTTAATGCGTTTGGCAGGGTTTGATGAATCAGGCCAAAATGTGGTATACGGTTCTACTTTCCAGATCATGATCTTCATATCATGTATTATGCAGCTTGGTCAAGGGGAGGCTACGGCGAAACCTGTTTTGTGTGATCTTTAGGTAGACCTTCTCATCTACAGATGCCCATTATGAAAGTTCGCTTTCTGGTACAGCAAAAACTACTTAATGGAATTCTATCAAACATTGCATAAAGATTGTATTTCAGTCGGACTAATTCCCTTTAGGTCTGGCCTAGGAGCAGCTTTAGGTGTTACGTCAAGCTCTAATATTGAAAAAGTAATGAATAAAAATGCATTCATACGCACATGAAGGGTTTTGAGTTAGCCCTCTTCATCCATTGATCTGTTCAGCTGTCATTCACCTACCTAAGTCATTGACACATCGGAACTGCGCACATCCCCCTTTAAAATGAGAGCACTTCTGGACCATGCCTGGTAGGACAATGCATCACTTTGCCAATGTTTATTTCTATTCTGTAAATTTTGTTTTGTTTTTAAGTAATATTATCTGTTTACAGTGTGCCTTCAGGTCACAGCATTAAAAAAAATACTATCTTTGGTTTGCCGCAATAAAAAGACTTATTTTTTCTGTGAGGTGCATTAAAACTAAAAAGGGTCTGTAGTCCTATTCTTAGTACACTTACCTTCTAAGAAGCACCCACATTGTTTGATTAAAATTATATGCAGTGTTTAATTTTTATAATTTAACATTTTCATTAAAAACATAAGTCTGCCTTGTTAAGGTGGCTGCATGATTATTTTTTTTTATTCTTATTTTTGTTGCATAAGCTTTCAAAAAAATGAGACGAAATGTAGCCAGACCCATTAACTTTCTCTATTCTTTTTGTGTTATGGTGCAAATCTGTTCCCCAGCTTTTGAGATATTTGTACTAAAAAAAGGTATTGGACAGCCATTAAAGGTTTAACCTTCTGCATACCTATGTATTCCCTAATAATAATAGTGTCATTTTACAAATCTGAGCAAAATGTTACATACACTTCCTCTGTTCAGTTTAAGTTCTTGGTTCAAAATTGCATGTAGATTGATCTTGAGGGTGGGGAGCTAATGTAATATTGGAAGCAATGCAAAAACAATGTTGTCTGTTGTAAATCACACATGCATTCTTACTCCGTGGTGATCAGAATAAGACCAAACTTGGCAAATTGAGTGGTCAAGAAATACAAAAGATTAACGCTTCAACCAACGCTCCCTTAATTTACATGCTACAGTACACCACAACACAATAACACAACACAACAACTCTCCAAAGCGATATAATGTTCCTGACAGGTAGACATGGAAATAGCTTTTCCTGCTGCATAAAAATAATCCAGTATTTAAAAAAAAATGTAAACAGTGTAGCAATGACTGTTTCTTTTTCTTGAAAAGGCTTTTCTTCCTTTATGGGAACACTTTTGCTTCACTAAATATACAGTTCTCATACCAACAGTTTTTTGAAGAGGTCGCCCAGAGCAAACAACATCTCAAACTTTTCACTTCTCTTTCTAATGGTTTCTTTTAATGTCTGATTATGAACCTTGCAATGTCTGCTAGAGAAACGCTTACATGATACACCTAGGCCGTGAAATAATACTCTGCGAGGCTGCTTCTTAAAGGAAAGAGGTGCTTCTAGGGGCTATTAGTGTGGACACAGAGTATAACAAAAGCTGAAGACCAATTCAAAAATGTAACTGGGATGCGCAGAATTAAAAGACGTGCCTTTTCTACATGAAGTGTGCACTCTTGGCTTATTTTCTGCTTAGGTCAATATTTTTGGTATTGAAAAATATAATTCGTTCCATGCCTAATCATTGTTGGTTTAATCAGTACTATTGCAAATTATGTAATGTGGTTATGTCTCTCTAAAGTAATGTTTGACGTTGTAAAGAATGTATGGTAAGGGTGGAAGTAAAGTAGTAAGTACCTTGTCCTTAACCTTTGAATTTCATGTTTTTAAGATTTTATATTTTAGCCAGTACTGATCCCCCCAATCCCCACAACAACTTTAACTCCTTGTTAAAAACATTTTTTTTTTCTGTGAATGTCATTTTTTTGTTTGGGTAAAAACTCCCTCTGGTTGCATGAATGCACCCAGCACAGATGAGTCTGCAGTCCCCGTGCATTGCTGATCTGTAATGATTCCAGGTGGTAATGCCTATTAATGGGCCCTCTATTGCGACCAATAATGGACTTAGCTAGTAAGGAAGCTAAACGAGCCATGCCCTAGTATGAAACGGAGGTGAACCAAAGACCTCCTTCGGCAAGGAGGACAGGAAATACCCCTTGCCCTTGGGCAGGCACAAGTGGCCCTAAAATCATCTGAACCATTGGTCAATGAATGGAGAAAGTATCAAATACACCCCGCCCCTGCCTTGGGACAAGCCAATGGGGCCAATGATCTACCCCTTTCCTTAATCAGTTATCCCCCACCCTTCCCTTGGCAAGGAGCCATGAAAGGCCTCATCACACTTTGACAAGGCTGGGGGTTACCAAATGCTATCCTCCTTTGTGGTAGGTGGTGTGGACACTCCTTAATTTCCCTTATCGCTGGGCAATGTGGGGGGTTTGAAAAGTCCCCCCTCCCTTGGGGAAGGAAAGAGAACATCATACCTCCTTTGGGAAAGGCATAGGAATGGGAAATAAATACCTTCCACCTACCAGCCTTTGAGAAAGGTGAGGGCATGAATCCCCCAGCCTCTTCACCCTTACAAAAAGGAATAGAAATGCCCAGGATAACTCACACGTGCCCCGGTGTTTCCAGTTACAACAACAGCATCAGGCAAGCTATCGTGGCAGTTCTCTCTTTAGAAGTACAGGACCCCTATGTCCCTGGGCTAGGCAGGGTGCCACCAACACTCACAGCACTTGTGCTGGTCATGTTGGGGCTACCTAGTAATCTGAAAGGTAGGGTTAGCATGATATTCCTGTTGCCTTTAGGGAAAGGTGATGGTGTGCATGATATATCCTCATCCACTCTTGAACAAGGCAGGGATGTAATAAATACATCTTGCCTTGGGAAAGGTGGGGGCTACCAAATAGCTCACCTCCATACTCTTAGCTCTTTGGCAAGAAAATGAGGAAAATAAATACTATATTGGGCAAGGCGGGGGCACAAACACAACACGACCCTAGGACAAGATGAGGGGGTCTACCCAATACCCAGCGACCTTATGCAAGGTAGTGGGATACATTATGCTGATTAACCTTAGACAAAGGAAGGTTGTCCACGGATAGTCCCCAGACTCAAGACAAGATGAGGGACAGTAAATACCTGTCACACTTTGTTAAGAAACGAAGGCTACTGAATGCCCCATTTTCCTGCACTTGGGCAATGTAAGGAGCCAATAAAATACCCAAACCTGTTGTGAAAGTGGAGTACACAATTCATCCCACCCTTGCTGTAAGAGTGTGGTAATAAGATCCCCTTGTCCTTGGCCAAGGAGAGGTATGAAGTAAATCTTCGGCCTTAGACAAGAGGGCGGGGATGTCAAATATCTACCTACATACCCAGAACCAGGTGCATATTGTTAATCACCACCGACACCTGGAGCCAAGAATGTTTCCCACTGGTAGCGATGTGCCATTCCCCTTCCATGCCCAAGGTCGTGGTGGGCCTTTCTTCCCTCCATTGTATTTCTCAAAGGTTGGGAAGGGGGCATTTACTTGCTCTCACTTCCTGCCTTTCCTGTAACCCACCTCGTCAAAGGGTGGTGGAGAGACACCAAAGGTTGAAAAGAAAGTGTTTTTATGAAACACAGTAGTGGCTCCTGGAGAGAGTGCTGCGGGCGGTGGGACAGGGAAGGCGCAGGGTGGGGGGGTTGTAAACTCCGGCATGCGGCCGACCGGAGTAAGCGAACTAAATAAATAAATAAATTGATTGATGCTTTATTTCGATATGCACATATCATAAAAGCAGTACAAAAAGATAAAAACAGCATGTCGAAATAAATAAGACTGTACAAGTGGGATGATAATTAAAACACGGTGGGTCAGCATAAATTAGATAAAAAAGAATTAAATTGTTATGGACAGTCTTCTAAGTCTTAACAACCAAGCCCATTTTAAAAATTTTGCTACAGCACAAACAATAGGAGGGGCTGTATTAGTTAAAAGAATCCGTAGGGCAACAGAGTGCTGACGAGTCCCCAGTTCTCTGCAAATGGGGGCAAGCCAACGCGATCTGGGGCGACCATAGTCCTGGCATTCGAAAAGGAAGTGTGGCACCGTCTCTGGTTTGTCCGGACAAGAGGCACAAAAGCGTGATGTGGGCTGGGCTTTATTCCACCTTGAACAGAGATCCGCCAAAGGCAAGGTTCCTAGCCGAAATTTAATGTACAAGGACCTATCCATAGCCACTGTTATAATATCCATATATGGCTCATACAAGACAACGTCTTTGAACAACAGGAAAGCTGCGGTGGTTTTGCAATGCTGCTGGCTACTAGAACGCTTCACGTCAACCCACTCCCAGTAAAGTTTTTTTAGAATCTTCTTAGGTGGAGCGGAGTGACTATGCCAGCAAGAAGCCAAACCCAGTTCCCCTAAAAGATGTTTTATGTCCTTCAGCCATTTGATGCTGCTCCAACCGTCAGCATGCATCACTTCTGCTAGACCATTGGCATACGATTGTAGCTCCGGGACCCTCCACAAACGTGCCCAGAGCAGAAGGGGGCGAAGCCGAGCCTGGTCCCTTATGGCTTTACAGCCAGTGTCCAAGAGCATTGGGATGGTCGGGCTGCTTGATGGAATAGCAAGAAGATCCTTGATAAATTTATTTTCGGCCTTACTCAATGAATCGACTTTGCCCAAACCCCACAGTTCCGATCCATAGAGAGAAGCAGGGACTGCACGAGCTTTATAGATCTCCAGTGTGGGTGCAACACAATGTTTGGAGGAGTTATTGTATTCCTTAAGAAGGGCGCCCCCCACCCTTTTGTGGGCCAGAGTCATTTTATCAATGTGGGCAGTCCAGCTCATTGCATCATTCAGGCGGATCCCCAAATAATCAAATTCCGCCACTCTTTCTAAGGGTATGGAGTTCAGGATTGGAGGGCGACCAAGTTTGCGGGGTGGGTGCATGACTAGGTACTTAGTCTTGTCTATGTTAATGACAAGGCCTTTAGTGGTACAGAAATCCTGGAAGCGGTTCAGCAAAAACTGTAGACCTTGGGGGGTTTTGGAGATGAGAAGGGTGTCATCGGCGAACAACAGAGTTGGAATTTTTACTCCACCCAGGCTGGGGGCATCTGATGGTTCGCCCAATAGATGATCTACCACCCCGTTAATATAGAGGGAGAATAAGGTGGGGGCCAAAACACAGCCCTGTCTTACTCCCCTCTCGACCCTGATCTTATCGGTCTTTTCCCCATTCAACCCCCATCTAACCTGGGCATAGGTGTTGGTGTGCAGGTTAATGAGGAGGTTCAATAGGTATGGGGGCATCCCTAAACCATGAAGCACCCTCCAAAGTTCCTCCCTTGGTACTAGGTCAAAGGCAGTCTTAAGGTCAATAAAGGCCAGATAAAGACTGCCTTTGCCCAGCACCACCACCTTCCAGTGTAACAACAAAAGCCTAAAGGCCTGTTCAATAGTTCCTGTACCCGAACGGAACCCAGCCTGCATGTCGGACAGAATGTGATTGTCGTCCACCCATTGAGTAATTCTCCCCAAGATGGTTTTCCCGGCCAATTTCTGGCTGGAGTCTATTAGGCTTATAGGCCTATAGTTCCCGGGTAAATCCCGACTGCCCTTTTTAAAAATGGGGACCACCTCTGCACCTCTCCAGGAGTCAGGCACAAGCCCTCCCCCCATGATTGCATTGAGGAGTGCAGAGATTAGAGCCCCCCATTCTTCCGGGTAAGCACGGAGGATGTCCCCTGGCAGGCCATCCGGGCCAGCTGCTTTCAAGGGGACCAAGGTTTTGATCTGCTTTGTTACATCAAGGGGGGAAAACAGATCCAGGTAACGGTCTAGAGTAAAGGCTGGGATGTTAAAGGGATCATTAAGGGGGCCTTCAACAGCAGAGTACAGATTTTGGAAATGGGAAAACCAGGTCTGGGCATTAATCGCACAAGTCCTCCGGGAATCGGCGGGACGATTCCTTTTACCCACCATGTCCCAAAAACCTTTAGCATCTTTCCCTCGGCTGGCAGCCAGAAGGTCCTGCCAGAAGTTATCCTCCCATTCCATCCTTGCGTTTTTCTGGCAGAGTGTGTAGTGTCTCCTGGCCTCCCTAGTCCTAAGCGGCAATTTGGACTTGACTGCCTCAATAAGAAGTGATTTCGCCTCCCTACACTTTTGGTTGTACCAGCCCTGACCCGGTCGTAGGCCAGGTTTCCTTCCGCTCGGGTGGGCTGGGACTACAAAAAGGTCGCCAATGGTCTGAATTATGTCACAAAACCTAGGTGCCACCTCCATCAGCCCTTCCTCTTGGCAATCAAGATTGGCCAGGGCTGAAACCAGAAGCTGCCTAATCGCAGAGGTTTTCTCCTCCGAAAGAGCCAGCTTCGCCCATTTTAGCCTTCGCCCACAGTTCGTGACCACTGACAGGTCTGGCGCGGGGTTACAAGGAGAACCACTCACGGTGCTGTTGACGCACCTGTGGGACAGGGTGAGGGACAAGAGATTGTGGTCGCTCTCCACAGAAGGTAAAACTACCATGTCCTCCACCATGCCCCACAGGTGTATGTCAAGGAGGAAATAATCAATCCGTGACGTGTGTCCTGGCCTATTGTAGGTGTGCGCCCCTACTTTGTCGGACCTGGTTCTGCCATTGGCAGCTCTTAACCCAAACTCCATAACTAGGGAGTTAATCTGGAGGGCCACTTCTACGAATTACATTGCCTACTCTGAAACGCCATCGCCGTGTCAGCGCACGCAATGTAATTCTATTTATTCATTTATTTAGTTAGCTAACTCTGGTCGGCCGTATGCCGGACTTTTAGGGCAGAACCTGGGCCCAGTATGCTTTGGTCATGGCCAAAGGATGAGCATAGTGAGCTGTGGAGGAAAACGGGGTGTTGAGCACTGAGCTTTAATGCGTGGCCTACACGTTGAACTGGCTGTGTACCGAACCATGCCAAGGACAATAAATATGGACCAATAACAAGTTATTGTTTATGAATTATTAGCATATGTTATTGTTTATGGACTAATACCACGTTATTGCTTGTGGGCTTGATTGTGTTTCTTTATGGAGACCTTGTCTTGTAGTTCGTACTGAACACTGTTACTACTGGACAATCATCAACGCTGATTTTCACATGGGTGGTCTCTGGCTAGAGCGGATTGAATTGCAGAGTCATTCTCCTGGTTGAGATTGGAATCCAAAGTCTAGGGAAGGAAAGGGTGCACGTGTAACACATGTGGTTCAGGGTCACTTTGTAAAAGGTTCCAGCTATAATGTAATTTGTCTGCAGAGTTTAATAGTGGTTTATACAGATTTTTTGCAAGAAACAAAAGGATATTGTGCACATCTGGCTTGATCCCTGGTAACGTGTAAGATCTTATACCATTTTTATGAAGGTACAGTTATTTACTTTGTAAGAGAACTCAGCTAATCCCCACAATTTTAAACACCTTTGGTCGAGGAAATTAATATAATCAAAGGCATGAAAAACCTGAAAATATCTGATGGGATGCCTCTGCATGAGCCATATAGTACTCTATGACCACTACAGTTCTGCTAAGACTTAAAATACAAAGTAGCATGGCCATTCACTCAGTACAAACCGAATTGCCTATTGGCCTTATATGAAGATGTTATTGCCCCGTCAATAGAACTCATTTTATCAATATGACAGGATGAAATTATGAGTTAACCACTGCCAAGGAGGCCTTTTATCTGTAGTTTACATGCATAGCTCTTTCTTTATCAAGACATCTTAAGCCACTAAAATATCTTACTATATTTGGAACATGTGGTTCCTAGAAATGATTCAGCAGGTGCACAGCCTTCAATGCGGTCTTGCCAGCCATCAATGTTAAGTTTCGACAATCCTGAAATTTGCCCCTGAATGACAATGATCAAACGGCGCGCTCATCAGTGTGCTCCAAAGCACTTCTTATTAGAACCAAAATGGATGCACACACAAAGTGGTGGAGGATAGTGGCATTTAGTGTAAGGTCCTTCAGTGGCATCTTATTATCAATGGCTCCATGGTCTCAATAAATCTGTATTATTATGTATTATATAGTATGAACAGTGACTCTGCATCATCAATGGCGCGTTATCGCCAGCGGGCCATATCATGAGCAGTCGGTGTTCCTATGTTACTAGTGGTTCGGAGGTAATTGTGTCTCAGTAAGGGGAGAGGTCAGGCAGCATTAGAAAGGTGCTCAAGGGGTAAAGTGGGTGGGGGAGAAGAGGCTCTCTTACTTGGCTCAGGGGAAGAGGCCTCAAGCTCAGGAACATGCCTATTAAAATTTTTTTAGGGGGTATCCTCCAAACCTCCCTGAGAAGCATTCACTGCCTTCACTGGCTCAGTGACTCAGGGACCACCAACAACTCCTACAATTTGAGTGAAATTGAACCAAGGGGTGAGTGGGAACCATTTGGAGGGAAATGTGCGCCTATCTGGCTCAGCACTGCGTTGCTGACTTGCGGTTTGAATCTTTGCCTGGCCGAGCCCTGCCCCAGGAAAGGGTACGAGAGGTCCTGGGCATGCTATGACGCGTCGCACACGCTCAGCCCTGGTAAAAACCAAGACAGAATAATTCACAATGGATCCATTGTCCCACATCCCCCTATTTCTGCTGCACAAGTGAGAAAAACAAAAGTATTAAACAGCATATTTTAATTAATTCCAACCATTGCTAAATTACATTCCTTTACAGATGGGGACTAAAAATCATGTGCACATTTTTCTTCAACCCGGAGAGCCCAGACCGAGCTACTAGGCCAGGTCCGATCTAAAGGAAAGCAGAAGCAATCCCAGATAGGTGTTGGCCTTGTAGGGCGCTATTTCCACAATAGGAGCAACAGGGGGATTCAGAAGTCATACCGCCTCCCACTCCATCAATTATAAACACTACTAGGTCTGACCTCTAATGAGCAGACAGACTCATATTTTTTGAAACTACAGGGAGTTTTTAGAATTTTCAATTTCCCAAACCTGTCCAGTCTAAATGTCCCTGAACTGATTAGTCATTGCTGCTCAATTTAAAAAAACTGCCAATAACCACATTAGATACACATACCACTGTGGTTTAACCCCTTGCACGCTGATGACGGAACCGCTCCATCATCAGCTGCGGGTGCGCTGTGCTGATGACGGAGCGGTTCCGTCATGGCCCGCTCGCCGCTCATGCGCGGCGCGAATTCCGCGCCTGCGCTGAACGTTCTATTGAGCGGGGCGGGCCATGACGGAACCGCTCCGTCATGAGCACAGCTCAACCGAGGCTGGTGACAGAGTGGTTCCGTCACCAGCATGCGGCCGCCGCGCGGCCGCCCCGCCCCCTTAGCGCTGCGGCGGAATAGCCGCCGCAGCGAAGGGGTTAAAACCATCACATAAATGTGTATACCAAAACTCAAAACATGAAAAAAATTTGAGAAAAGGCCAGAAAGCACCTCACGTACGCAAACCCACAGAGCTGCTGGATGGCACTCGCCAGTATGCCCACGTTCTCATCATCGGTTGCTTTCATGGCCTCAAAAAGAAAAGGTGGTGTGCACTGGAATTCCTCAGAGGTGAGAAATCAAACAACATAATAAAGTGTGACAGACAACACTGAGACTATGTAGCTCACTCAGTGCTCACTCGTCCCCAACCGTGCAAAGAGACCAAGGTTCTCACGAGTTAAAAATGAGGTACCACTCACATACACGACGTCCTTTATTAAATTTTGCGAGTGTCCTCAGGTTAAAATAACAGCATGTATATGGCCACTTTCACTCACAGAAGGCCAACATGTTAGTTGCCAAACTGTCTAGGCAACTTCGTCAGGGCTGTTGGGGAACCAGTCTTAACCCCAGTCCTTTTTCACACAAAATCTGTGGTTATTGACAAGATAAAAAGAAGAACGTGCCAATCATTAACAACCCTATATACAATAAAAGTTTATAGACAACCTCTTTCAAGCAGGAAAGAGAAAGCCCTTCCATCCAGTCATGTATTTACCGAGTGGCTGCTGTGGTCCTGTCTACCTGCAACCACCTTCAGTAAAGGAACCTGCGTCAAATGGTTGCTTTCCACCTTAACGACTGCAATTGTCAGTCTCCACCTGAAATCTCACACTCAATAAATTACTCGTATGTGACACCATGCCTGCACACAGTCATATTCCATATATGCCAAGCTTCACCCTATACACGCTGCCCATTCTTAATATCAATTCAGAAAAGGGGGTGGTGATGGACAGAGTATCTGAATTAAACAGAACACTTGTACCCAGTCAACAGATCAGGGCTTGATCCATCACAGTTTTTTAGCTCACTGCATCATCCCAGCTCAGAACCTGGCTACATGCAAATTAGTCTGTCCCTGGCCCAGTGCATCATGGGAACAGGGCAGACCAAACTACCAAGCCAATTCTTATACTGGAAAGGAAACAAGCTTCTGGGGACCGGTTTCTGGCATTACAGCCGTCTTCGGCCCGGCTTGCTTGAATCCTGATGGTGCAGTGAGCAAGGGACTCACATCTGAGTATACCTTTCCACGCTTATGGTGGACAAAACGATTCAGAAAAGGGGGTGGTGATGGACAGAGTATCTGAATTAAACAGAACACTCGTACCCAGTCAACAGATCAGGGCTTGATCCATCACCGTTTTTTAGCTCACTGCATCATCCCAGCTCAGAACCTGGCTACATGCTTAATTCAGACACTCTGTTCATCACCACCCCCTTTTCTGAATCATTCTTAATATCAGGCACCCTAACGGGATCTCCAGTCTGAAGTAACCTGCTTTCTCTGGTGTCTTTTAGTACACTGTCACCTGCATATCGGCCCCAATCTCGCTAAGCAACCCATTACACAGCACGAGTCCCGCTGTTTGAAGACTCATACTGCAGAGTCACCTACTGAACCGTGGTCTACAATATCACAATCTTGTGTGCTTTAGATCCCTTGTCGAGAGAGTACACACTACAGCACATTGTGCTTATGAGTCAATCCCGAATGACGATATCACTGCCCTCAGAATACTGCCCTCATCAATCAATACTGAGTAATTCCATTTCACATGAACCCCCCTCATGGAACACCCTTACCGCACTCGTGTGTTAGCTTCACATTCTCTCTTCCTTCCCGATCCCCCGCTCTCGGCGCTAATGCTGTTTTAATGGCGCCCGGGACCGAAACCATGTGACTCGGACATCAAGCCTGAGGTGCAGCTGGAGTCCCTATGGACCATGGAGCTGTAGGTCTTGTCACGTCACTGAGGCTGTCTTCTTAGAAAAAAACAAGCGATAAACGTAATGCTTGAATAATTTTCGACTCATGGCAATTACTGTGGGGTACCTTCCATTCACTTGTGCTTTGCTCATGGGGCGGTTACAGACAAAGACGTCCGGAATTTCAAGTCATTCGTGTCACCGCCCTAAAAAGCTGTACTCTAGGCTGAATTGTTAGACAATGTCGACTCTGAATAGGACCAGAAACAGCCTCAAGCAGGGATGGAACACATCCAAAGTAATTAAACGTGGTTTAGTATAATTTAGATATTTGATTAAGTTACTTTATTTGATTTTTTCCATCCATCATTTATTTGTTCTCTGTGTTGCAATAGTGTCAAAAACCATCCGCACGGTGAACAGACGGGTTGCTTTTAAAAGGGCCGTAGCACTAGCCACCACGGCCACTGGAATTATGTGAAAGGGAGGATCAAATTATGCAGTGTAGTGGACTAAATTATGTGTAAAAAAAGACAAATTATTCAGCATAATGCAGCACATTTTTTGACATGTTACCACTGTCTGTGCAAACGTTCCACCGCATTATTAACAGTTTAACATTCAAATACAGCAATAGGCAAATCATTCGACTTTTGCAAAGGGCTTTTCACAGCATGGCAACACAAGTCACTGTGGGGCATATTACCAACGAGTAGCGATATTTATCGCTAACTAGGCTTTTCAACAATTTTTTTATCGCTAAGCATCGCGGGAAATTATCGCTGAGATAACTTGCTATTAGCAACGTTTATCTCAGAAGTGATAAAAATCCTCACGCTAACTGCCAAATGAGAGATTATCGCTGGAAAACCAACGATAATCTCTCGAAGTTTGGCGTTAGCTTGATGATAGGGGCTCACAAACCTAGCCATGATATCCACCTCCCATAGGATATCATGGCTGAGTCAGGAAAATACCAGGTGTAAAAAAAAGCAGCTCTAACTGCGGTTAGCGCTGCTTTTTTTTTATCACTAACAGGGTTAGCGATATCCTTTATAATAGGAGAAATGTCGCTTAACAACATTTCTCCTATTATTTTTCTCTGGAACGCCCCCTTTGCATCTCATTAGAGATGCAAGGGGAAGCGTAGAGAAAAAGGGTGCTAACATGCGAATTTGCTTGTTAGCACCCTGCTGCTGATAGGGATATAATTTTATCTCCGCTTTCTTGGCTTTTAAAGCCAAAAAAGCAGAGATAAATCCCTTGATATTATGCCCCTGTATTCTTAGTAACCTTTAATTTGTGTGTAGATATAATTATATTATAGTATAACACGCAAATTATGCAGCAGATTAGGGATTATGCGGCATGCAACATGCAAGGCTTCCTTAATCCGACTACTCTCCAGATACACTCACTTGGCCTTTAATGTCATAATAACACATTGTTGAGTCAGCCTACCCAAGATCCAGGAAGCCTTGCCTAGAAGGCTTGGTAGTGTACCGCAGCTCTGCAAAAACTTGCATGAGCAATACATACATTTGTAACCCTTATTAGAGATGCCAAGTGTTTGTAAACTACTGAAGCCCTCCTGATAAGTGCCTGAGAAGAATGAGTACTGTGCACCAAAACTGTTATACTTTTTCTTTCCCAAGATATCCTGTACCACAAATCCATTCCAGGACATTTCTGTTCAGCCAAGGGTGCGTTAACAAATCTAAATGAGTTAAGCTTATGCAGCTCCCCCCATCTGTGCCATGTATGTTTGTGTTTGCATTAGGCAGCATTTGAACATTTAATGGGGCATATTTACAAGGGCATTGCACAACTGAAACGTCACTTTTATTGATGATCCTGTGGCACAATGCCCTGCTCCATATTTACAGTGGTATTAATCCACTTTTTGTGGTTTAACGCTGCTTTGTAAATATGGTACCCTTTCATGCAGGTATCTGCTTGAAAGGAGCGTGCAGTAGTTGTTGCGGTGGGCATTCCACCGCAACACCCATTGCTTTTTGACACTACTCCCAGATTATCAAGGATCTGTAAATCTGAGGCAGCGCCAAAAAAGAATGCCATGCAAGAGCAGGCGTTAGAATGGCAAAAGGAGGAGAAGGGCTTTTATTTCTCCTTGTATTTGTTTCATCAATATGTGCTGCATTCTGTTGCACAAATAGAAAGAGCAAAATGCTATTAATTATTGTTTATGTGCAGGATGGTGTCCCTTCTTGCACATAAACAATTATTAAATAATAGCAATTTGCTACTTCTACGTATGCTACATTCTACAACACACATAGAATTAACAAATAGCCATTATGGAATGTTTATATGCAGGAAGGGACACCTTTCTGCACACATTCATTCCCTGCAACACAGGCACCCTTGCACTATGGTGCAAGTGTGCCTGCGCTTGTGCTAGGCAGCTAATTTTAGCCCCAGTGCTAGGGAAAACACAGAGGTGTGCCATATTGTATTAAATACAGCGCATAAATGCATTTTGGAAATGTCGTAGCTTATTGCTGCCAAATTTGGCACAGCTCAGCGCTCTAACATTTTGTTGTAAATATCCCCTAAAAACAGTGAAACAAGATGGTCCCTCTGTATTTAGTATGTCATTCAAAAACACGTTGCTACCACTCAGATCAATGAAAAACTATCTTTTGACCAGAACAGCTATTTATCATATGAACTAGACAAAAAGTGTCAATCTTCTTTACCAATTAATCAAAAAGTAAAATTCTAATATGCAAGTCATTTGAGGAGTCTATTTCAACTACACAGGTCAATTAAGACAAACCTATCTGTAATGAAAGTCTCAGAAAATGTACAACTTCAATGCATGCATAAGGTTGACTATGACATCCAACATGAAGTTAATTAAGTCCTTTTACAGAACTTCAGTTTACAAATAAAGATAAGGGTAATGGAATCCTTCTTGCGTATGGTCACATGCAACATGCCAGGTTAGTATTGATAAACACCCACACGTAACAGAACAGCCCCAGGTTCAGTTCTAAATATTCACAGATGACAACTTAATTTACCTCTACATCGGTAATGAATTGTGAATCCAACTAACATCACATTATGTGTATTTGTAATGGAAGGAGAACTATCTGCATCTCAGTTCTGTGAAATAAACTTTTGACACTTGTGGTGACTCACAATGAGGAGATTTTCCACAGCCACAACTCAGGAAGAAAAAATAATTCACCCTAGATCTCACATTATCTCCTCATGTAAACAAAGTATATCTCACATTATCACCTTAAATGAACAAACTAGACTAAGTTAATCAGTTCCATCTCTCTTCTAACCATAAGACCTTCTACAACCAACTATGCAGTCAAATGGACGCATACCCTATTTATGGCATATATGGAAACAGTCATCATTATGAACAAGTCTCCTAAAATAACTTATGGATAGGTTTACAATCATTCAAACTCAGTCCTAAAATTAATAAGACATGAGCTCACAAACATATTACTTTTCCTGGGATTAGCAGAGTTGCACATCAAATTCTTGGTCCTCGGCCACATAGAGTGACTCTGAAAACAACAGACTAAGGGCCAGATGTATCAAAGCGTTTTGCCCATTCTGTGTCTATGATGAAATGTGTTGTTACATATGGCCCTAAGTCATATGCTCAGCAATGCCTCAAACTAATAGTGATCAGTTACCTCCAAACACTAACGCACATGTGATTGATTAACACAAGTTCAGGTGAAGAGGGAACTGTGGTTGGTCCCTACGTAGTAGGTTCTACCACAGTTTCAAGTATTTCATTTAATTCTTCAACAGTATTGAGTACAGGATATCAATCGACACTATATCGTTAAGGTACGTATGGAGAGGTAGTTATAGATTTACTATTCCTAACTCCATATCTGTAAGCCTTGAAATATATTCACTTGATATTGTGGCACACAACCAACTGCCCAAATGACCTTCGGTGATGTATAAGAGAATAGAATATCTTTGTTTACTTGTACCGAAGGTGCTTTTCATTTGACTTATATGGTAGAAAAGGGCTCTCCAGGTATAACAGCTGAATACTGTAATCAAAATATAATCTGACAGAAATGTTATGGGCTTAATAAACATTTACAAAAGTCGAATCCCATAATTCTTAATAATAGAAACATCTTCACCTAATGAGAATATATTTTTCTACCCAATATTTAGAACAAGGTATTGCTGTCAGATTATATTTTTGCTAACGATATTCTTGCTTCTGTTCTGACTAGCAAGTGTGCAATGGGTTCTTCTTTATTAACTTATATATATATATTCAATGGGTTCTATTTGGAGCTCATATGTCACTGTATCTATTTTTGATATTTGTGACTTGTTAGTGCTTTGGATGAACGTGTATTTACATACTAGGGAGGCTTGGCAAATATATATTTCTTGTATGTAAAATCTGAATGTAGGTGAGGTTGAAAGATATATGTTTCGTAAAAATGATGCAGTTTGTCATCTTTTTATCCTGAACCGATGGTGTTAGTTACAGTAAAACAGATCACCCTCTCAAAAATCTTTCAGGAAAGAAAGATAATGAAAGTCATGATCCTCAGCTAATTATCTTTCTACCCAGTGAAAAAATGTTAACAAAACAAAATGGTCTTTCCTCTCCAACAAGGATCAATCTTCTCTCTCTTATTCTTTTCAGCTTGAACAGGGAATATATTGGCTCTTTTCTAAGAAATTCCAGTATCTCATATTGTTTTTGTATGAATGACATATGCATAAGTACCCCCTGCCAGACATTATAAGGATATTACCAGTCGCAGAGGAGGTCCATGCCCATATAGAGGGACAGGCCCAAAGGCTGAGTTCCTCTGCAAGGTTGTGGACCTCCGATTTATGCAATATCCTTCTCATGTACACTAACGGGTATTTCATTCCTTATAATCCGTGGTCACACCATCACCATTCACCAAACCCTTGGTGCATAACTCTTTATTATGAAACAGATAGCATGTTTGCAAACATGAAGAATAAAAGTAAAATCTCTAGAACTAAATTAAACACATTATAAAACAGTTATATATTTGTTGCAAAACGATATTAGGACCAGTTTAATCCAAGTAATTAAAAATATAGGCACAGTAGCTGGAATATGTAGAAGCATACAGAGAGATTCTTACCTGTTTATGATTACCTAAGGAGTGCAACAAATAAATATGTTGCCATAAATATCTCCATTCTTCTTGTCACTGTATAGCTGACAAAACAGAGAAGAAAGAAAAGCAACATTTTAGTTCTTTATACAGCTGTTTATATATGGCTTTCTGACATGTGCATTGGACCGCATACGTCAAGACGTATGCGTACACAGGGCCACTAGTTTTAGCAATGGGATTTCAAGATTGCCGACGAGGTGTAGGTATGTGTTGGGGCTCATGATGCCTGCAAACGCATGCATATGATTTGTGACACATTCATCATTAAACTTGTTTTGTAACCGGTAGTGGCCATTTATGTTAACTGTTCTAATTTGACAGGCTGCTCTGTCAGACCAGTAAATAAAGAAAAGAAAAAAGTGTACTCCAGTGCAAAAAATAGGAGAAAGCGGTCTGGTAGTACTTTTTGCAGCTGGTGGGTTCTTACAAAAAAAAAAAAGTAAATAAAACAGAAAGCGGGACGATAAGCAAGGGTGTTAAAATGAAGTGCTTGGGCACCCAATAGCACTTTCCAGCTGCCAGGCTTTCTTAAAAAAAAGGGGGCAGAGGAGAAAACAAGGAACCATAAGTCCTTCCACGTGAGTGCTGATACATAAAGCAAAAAGAGGCATCAATGGAATAATACAACTCATACAGTCAAAACACTGTGAGGTCAAAATACTTCAGGGTGGGGCAAACACAAGAAAGGAATGGCACTGAATCAAGGACAGACACAAGAGCAGGATAGCATACCCATTGAATCATGAACAAGGAGCTAACCTAAAGCCCATTCTAAGTTGTTATGTATTAGAAACAATAGATCTAAATAAAAAAACAGTTTTACATTCAGGAAAAGTGTTTCAAGCCATATAAGTATACGGGAGATGACAAGAGAAAAATTCAGGAAGGTTCCTTTCCTACTGTGAAATACAGATTGATAAAATCCTTTCATGGGTTATGTGTACACATCTGTGCTCTTGAACCTTTGAGGAGCAACATCTTGAGTGCAAGCATTTGAGCGGTTAGTGGTGGGAGTGCTGCCGGGCGGTGACGTGGGGCGGGGGAGGAGCAGGGTGGGGGATAGTAAACTACGCAATACGGCCAAATACAGGTAAGTAAACATATAAATAAATAAAACGAATTTCAAAATGCAATGCAGTGTGCGCGGCGAAATTCGTTTTATTTATTTATGTGTTTACTTACCTTTATTTGGCCTATTGTGTAGTTTACTACTCCCACCTCATCCCTCCCCCGGCCCATGTTACCTCCCTGCAGCACTCCGCACCACAACCCTTAGAGTTCCTTGAACTTGCACTGAACCTTAAATCACTAAGGAGAGTTGAGTGCCTGTCCCCAAGGATCATACTCATCTGTTCTGCTATTTTTACAACACGTCCATTAGCAGTCAGGTGGCAATCTCTCTTTAGCATCACGGAAAAAGAAGCAGTAACCACTGGTACTTCGGCCTTCTGGTGCCACCAGAAATAGTTTTCAGCATAAGCCTGCACCTGACATGAGTCGAGTCCCAGAGACAATTGGCTTCACAAAGTCCTGAACTTAATTCTCTGTGTGCATTAACAGAATGTTTAGGGAAATAAAAGCTTCAGAGTACTGGCAATTTAAGAATATATTTGATGTGTTGGGAAGGGAAGAGAAAGAGATCTACCAATGGTACCCTGTTGGACAGCACGTTTGCTGAACATGGCATGGAAGAGGAGAGAACACTACTCTACACCCCTTCTTGTATTGTTATGATGAGTAGTCGAACTATGGAATGTTCTTAAAGCCCACATGTCAGCATTTACTACACAGATGTAGGTCCCTGTTCCGCAAAACATCCCCGACTTTCAGTTCTACACTGGCCTCCTCCATCTATACTCTAGTTTAATAAACAGTTTTAAATATTAGCTGATTCAAATGTACTTATTTTGAACTTTGTTCCTGGAATCTAGTTCTCTTTTCGTGAGGCAAAAATATCTCGTGATGGTGTGCAATTTGCTTTTTCACCCTAGTATATAAATAGTAAATATGTGTAATATAAAAATGTGTGAAGCAAAACTAATACAAAACCTACTGTTCTCTATGCTGTCTTGAAACGTCCCAATTACATTCTGTTGTCCAAAACATTTTCAGAACATTCTGGTTTTTGTAAGCAGATTCGATAAAATGCCACACACACAGTACTGTTCTCTACCCTGACATGCTCCTGCTGGTATAACAAATGTGAAGTGCTCAGCTGCTTAATTTAACTTAATGATATATCAAACGTCCAAAGTAAACAAAAAAGAACATTATATAGACACACATGTATGCAGCTGGTGCAAGAATCGATCAAATTAAGGGCCTGATTAGAACAATGTTGGTCGGACCACCACCACAGGCCGTCGGTGGCGGTTCAACCGACAGGCAGCCCTTCGGTCTGACCGCTGCATTATGATGCGGGCGGTCACACCCTTTATGGACGGGGACAGACCGCCACCTCCATCAGTATCTACTAGCATAAAGCTGTAGTAAAGATCTGCTATGGTGCTGCAAGAAATCAGTGTGATATTATAGAATTTAATTCACAGATCCAGCCACAGCTTTGCTTGTGCATCTCAAGCCTGGCCAGCAGTCCTCTTCTGAGGCCTTTGCCTGTACTTAGGCCTGATCGGTTGTTGACATAATTTTCCATAATTTCGCGGGTGTTGAACACCTCTCCCCATCAAAGTTTACACCCCATTCCTTTCAAATTTCACCAGCTGGCACTGCCCTTACAAATTATATATGCCCCTCTCCATATGCACTCAACCTGCATCTTATCATGCTCATACCTAGCTCCATTGCCCTCAGGCGAATTTAGAGACTACAGGCAGGGATGCAAAAGCTACTTCATGGTGTCTCATCAGCTTACCCCTGGCAGTCTTTGTATATCGCAAGGAGGAGGACCCATTCTGGGGAAAGGTTCCATTGCCCCTTTGGTCCCAGGGCAATGTCCCTGCAGGTAAGCAGGACAAGCACCAGTGCAACTGTGCCTCTTTGCTTTTAATTTGAGTGTCCATATGTGACACTCCTTGGCCTTGTTGTACACTGCAAAGACCAAGAGGCTTTAAGGGTATGCACTTGCTCAATTTAGAGGGTGTATAGCCAGACACCCTTGTACCTCCATCAATCCAACATATGCGAAAGCTACCACTACAACATTTATATGACTTATTTAATGTAGTGCTTGTCAAAACAAAGATAAATAAATTAGACTTATTTAAGGCCTGGGCAATGCAGCATCCGAATACGGTGTGCAGTATTCCATGTTATTGGCTGCAATATTCAAAACCATCTCAAAAAGGCAACGGTGGCCATGTGTAAAAGATTAATATTGAGACATTTATATCTAATGTTTTACTTTATGTCTTTGAACGTAGGTAGATGAATAGGCAGTTGACACAGACACAAGTCAGACTTAGACATAAGTGAGGAAAATCATCTCTAGTAGAAAATATGGGGATATGTATTACAGTGTTTTGAAAACAGTGGAGTACGAATACTGGAGATCGCGATCTCACATGAAATGCATGGGACAGCAGCCTATGCTTACAGATCATATAGGATCCTACAGCAGAAAAACGATTGATGATTTTAGGATAGACTCAAGAATGGAATGCATCTTAAGGTACATATCAGAAAAGTCGTTTGATGGCATGGATTAGTGCAATATCATCACAGATGTCAGTTCATCACAAGAAGCTCAGTCCCCATTCTGTGGGAACTAACACTGTACTAGTTTGCGGGTGCAGCATCTGCACCCCAAAAGTGCCATGTAACTTATATTCAGGATCTTAATTAGGAAAGCCCATCTCCTTCCAGGTTAAGGCTTAATGGCGGCCTATGGAGGAAGCTTGACAGGCTCTTCAAGCCCACTATGGTTAGAGAAGAGCCGGTTGCACATGCTTGCCTTGCACATGACTTAGTGCGCTTGTTCCAGTGCCCACTTATTGTGGTGTAGCCACCCGCTGACTCATTAGTGAGTGCCTATCGAGCACTTCTGAGCGCATGTGTTACTTGAGTTTTAGAATCAGCATGCTGGTTCATATGTCATGCAAAAAGTGTGTGTGTGTGCGCGCGCAAGCACTCGAGTGCCATCAGTGGCACACATACACTGTGTAGATTTACACAAATGAGTCAAGAGGATACAGGCCCAGGCACTGTAAATTTAAACTCGATGCATTAATTCACTAGTCAACATTTCTTCCGAAGTAAAGATTTGCTGGCTTGTTCAGAACCAGCTGGCACCACCAACCGGAGAGTTGCGGTAAGGCAGACACATGCTCCTGTCTGCCACGTGTGACTCAATGTGCCACATCCCCGACCATATTTTTCATATGATCGGTTCAAACTCAGTCTAAAAGTGTCTGCAGAAAAATTCTGACAACGTGCTGTTTGGGCTTTTGCATATTTTTCTTGGGTTATATACTATGACAGACTAATTATTGCGAATTGGCCATGAGGAACATGAGCTGTAATCAGACACCAGTTGGGCACCTCAGTAGAGCACATGACCTTATTCTGTATATTATCCTTTTTTTAACTAAACTTCTATGCTGGTTTTGCAAAACGGAAAGTTTGCTGTTAGATTTGTGTGCATATTTTTGTTTACCTCTGTCTAATATGTATGTGTTTATTAACAATTGTAGCAAAATTAAAACCCTAGATGGAACTTCAAATGGATCTAAAACAAAACGACCGCACCACCGCTAAAGGACCTTCACACCAAACACACTTGTCTATCATTGTAGGTGCGTAGACTATCTCCAGTACCAAGGTCAAAAGCCAAGGAATCACTTATTTCTCACCAATGACTTTTGACATAGATCCTATCTGTAACAGTCATCATCTACTGTCACTCCCTATGCCAACTCCCAAATAACCCTCCAAGAACTGTCAGGTAACACGTGTACTATCTTTAACTCACATTTAGACTAGATAAGTACCCTCTACCGGGGCCTGGCAAAAGGTTAGAACCCCATCCAGAGGCAACCAGAAAAGAATAAGTAGGATCCCATATCCTCAACCCGATGGTTCCATTAAGGGCCACGTCCCCGCTAAAGTGTGCCAAACGAATGCACCCTCAAGATACCAAATATCTCAGCTGCAAAATACAAGGCTTCATCTCTTGACAATCTGCACCTATCCAACCAAAACTATCCAGACGACCTGAGCTTGCAGCCTCATGAATGCATCCAGGGACCCTCACAAACAAGTTTAAAAAAATCTAAATGTTAACTTTAACTAGAAGGTTAAAGTTTTCAGAATTCAGATATGGTCATTCATCATCCATATTATATTCTGTTTGTTACACTAGCACTGCTCACACGAATCAATCTGAGGATACTAATTTAGGGCAGACTTACAAGCCCCTTGCACCACTATTGTGTCACCTTTTTTGACCCAATGGCGTTGCAAACAATGCGGCCAATTTACAATATGACGCATCTAGGGAGATGTGTCACTTTTTAAAGCCCTGCGTCACATTATACCTACGCTAGGTATAATGTATGCAGGCTAGGAGTTCCCAAGCAAAAAGCTATGTAGTACTGAAGCAGTGAAATTGACAACATTTCACTGAGTCACTCTACATTTTCACTGCGGCAAAATCCCTACGCCTGCTCAGACCAGGCGTAAGAATGACGCTGGGCTTTTTGTATGGGACTCACCTATCTGTTGTGGCACATTGCTGGAGTTGCGTCACTTTCATGAGCAACTCCAGCGATGCGTCACTTTTGTGCCAACAGATGCATCAGTATTTCTGACGCATCTGTGAATCCTTGTGCCATGGAGCACTGTATTGTAAATAGAGCGCAACCATGGTGGGCCAAGGACATCTGGCACTGGGTCAAGAAACTGACGCATCTGCATTCCTTGTAAATCTGCCCCGCCATTTTTAGCCTCAAATGTCAAATTCCTTCACATTTACAGAACGTCTTCAAAGTTTTCAATTTAGCTTTTTTATTTATATACACTTTATTAATCTGATTATATTATTTAATTTTATAAGCAGCTGTCACCCCTCCCTCCCTGCCCCCCCCCCCACTACCCCCCCCTGAGTAGGCTTCACTGGCTCAAGGGGTTCCCAGACCTCAGTTTGAGAACCACTGGTCTCACTGGTGTAACAGAGGCCGCCACAACTCCGCCCCGGCTGTGCGGGCCCCCAAGGTTCCTTGGTTTGAAGGGCTCACCCAGTCCATAAGCCATGCCATTGCATGACTGGCAGAATGCGTGCAATGGCATTAAATAAGAAACAGTTAAACACTCAAGAATGCCACTCTGTTTTCCTTAGCAAAAAGAAACAGAAAAGCAGCTCTGTTAATATAATAATGCTGACAGGCAGAGGCCCAGCAAAAGGTTTCCTGTGCCTCCATGTCCATGGCAAGGGCGTAATGCAGGTAAGTGCAGTGTAGGGGGCCCCAACCCTTCCGGGGATCCCCCATTAAACCCAAGCCCAATTAATAGCTGTACGATCTGAAAACACCAGGGCCCTTCATCAAATTGTGCAGGGGTGCCCTGTCATTTTGCATTACACCACTAAATGTTCTAGACAAAAATAAAGACAAGTCTGTCAGCAGAAGCTGGAATGACATGTTGAAGTAAACATGAATGAGGGAGCTATTCTGGGAGAGGGGCACAGATGAGGCATAACATGGGAAGAAGAAATTATGGTCGAGATTGTGGAAGGGAGTAGGTATGAAACTGTCAAGGTAGCTAGGACGACAGAGGGGACAATGATGCATAAAAAAGTAAACTAGAAAGGTTAGCAATAATAACAGTAGCAGCCGGTACAGGTGAGAGCGGTGGGGCATGGCGTGGTGGAGGTCGGGGAAGTTGACATACGACAGGATAAGTTAAATTAAATTTAAAAAAAAATAAAACTGACTTGGCGGTGTGGCGAGCTCAATGTAAGTGGTTTTATATATTTTTACATTTTATTTAACTCATCCCGTCGTATGTCAACTTCCATGCTCCCCACCCTGCCCTGCCCCCGCTCCAACGCACAGCCTCACTGCTCTTACCTGTGCTGGTCGCCACTGAGTAATAATGTTAAAGGTGAAAGGTAGCGGTAATGACTGAACATGTAAAAAAAGTGAATGAATAGTGATGAAGCTTAGTTGTTTTAACTCTCTGTCGCAGCCATAGATGTCTCTCATGTTCCATAAAGACCGATCTGCGGCTGCAATTCATCTTCACAAATGATCGAACCCAGGAATGGCAGCTGCGTTCACTTTCTCAGTGTACTATGGAGTAATCATAAATGATTGAGGGATATATGTACATCCTGTGGGTCCTAGGTTTGCATTGCGACAGGACCAGTTCAGAATATAACAACATGAGCACCATTGGTTCAGTTCATATTATCGGCTGTGTGCAGCACTGTGACACCGGGCCCAAGCACTATAAACATAAACACGTTATTATCCTGTTACATTCTGAATCTGCCCTACACAGGATGAAGACAAAAGGAAAATGCAAAGAAATCTGATCACTGTAGGGATTGAGTATCTATTACGCTGTATGATCTTCTGTATGTCACTAATGCCTTATACATAATGCTAATTTTACTAACAATATTTTAGAAATCAAGCCACAGATATATTTCTTTTGCCTAGATGTTCCCCTTTCCCCAGTGGCGTAGCTAGAGCTGGTGGCGCCCGGGGCTATCCTTCAGATTGCCGCCCCCCTAGGGGGGTGCTGAGGAAAAAGGACGGCGAACACCTGAAAGAGGTCCGAGAGACACGCAGTATCACCGCTAATAGTTACCTCGATCATGCAAGTTACCTGCACATACATGACACGGCCCAGGGCTAGACAGCCCCTGTCCCCAAAACAGTGCCGCCTGGGGCGGACCGTCCCCACCTAGCTACGCCGCTGAAGGAAAAGCAGAAGTAAACCCAAAACTTAAATCAGTTCTACCTACCCTGTTTGTGACATCTAACTCATAACATCACAGCTTGTGCAGGACCCTTGTCCCCCATCTACCCCGTCCATGACCTCAGCAATGTCTGCAGACTGGTCCACTACACTGGGTTTGACCACGATTCCCCTGGCAGCACCTTCAGGATACTACAGGTGAGTCCAATGCACCTGATCACTAGGCTAACTTGAGTCCTGCAGTTGGGGCAGTACCAGCCCTGCAATGGAAGCCTTCTCACTCCACCTACTCCCTCCATGAGAGGTCAGTAGAAGCCTTCCCATGTGCCCCTCCCAGGAGAGAGCAGTTGCACCATCCACTGCCCCAGCCGCAAAAGAACTACATACCCTGACCTCCCCCCATCCCAGGAGAGAGCAGTGTAACCATTCTACTCCTCCCTCCCGCCAAACAGAGAGCATTCAACACCAACTCAGTGTCGCCTATGGTCACCACAGTATAGTAGTGTGAGTTTTTAAAGACTGTAAGTGCTCCAAAAGCATTTCAATAAGCTGGAGTGTCAGGCCAGAGAATGCAGTAGAATGTGAAAATTGCAGTGTTTACCTACCCAGGCCAGAAGTGGGATCTGACCCGTAGCCCATCATAGACTAGGAGGGGACAACGTACGGAATCTGCAGAAGGAGCTGTGGCAATGTATACTAATAACAGTTTAGTTTCCCAATGATATATTAAAATGAATTGCACCCAAGGTGCCTTGTTTCAATATTCCTGAAAGTAATTGAATGTGACTCCTGATACCACGGTATGTGCCTGTCCTCACAAACATCTGTCGCTAGCACATGAGTAATACCAAGGTCTCTGCACCTTCATATCTCCCCACGCTCCTTTTGTGTGTGTTACTAAGAACACACAGGTGTTGCTTGCCACATTCACTCTTCAGCTGTAAATGTCCATTTCAGCACAGGCTTACTTTTCTGAGCTGACGCTCAGCAAAGCTGTAATAAAAAACAAGCACTGGCAAAGCCAAAAGGTCTTGCTTATGAGAGCCATTGCTTTGTAGCCATACCGTACTGCAGTGCAGATGCTTTGCAGTGTGGCTAAAACTCATTTTAAATGGCCTAACACACAGCCAGGGCTAATGCCTTTACTTTCCAATCTTTATTTCGGCCATTTGGCCATAAAAGAAAACAGTACACATATACAGTTACAATAAGTCAAAACATTAAAACATTGGAAATACATATGTAAAAATACTATAAAAACGGTGCGTCTAAAATTTTAAGGGGGGCCCAACACCTTTAAAATACGGTTGCGCGTATGCCAAACATTGGTAAGAAATTTTGATAATGCGAGGACAGTCGGGCCAGAGAGATCAGATTTTAAAATCCTGTACATTGGAGCATATTCCCTGCCACCCATATTCCTAATCAATGGGAGAAGCCAGTATTTCCGAGCTGCCCTGTAGGCTGGGCAGAAGAAGGCCACATGTACATCAGTTTCCTCCAAAGCATCACAGGCCAAGCACTGCGTCGTAGTGGGGGGCGATGACCAAGTACTTGTAAAGGACCGGAAGGGCAGTGAGCCGTATCTCCATTGGAGAAACAGCTTCCTAGCAAGTACCGGAAAGATCGGATCCAATGCCCTCTCAAACCTATAAAGGTCCTTGCATTGCAAAAACACAGAGGATAGAGACCCTTCTGCCTGGGTAACTCGGGCCCTAGCTAATTTGTGTTCGTGGTATACGTTAGTCAGGGACCTTTTAGAGATGTTCAGTGCGGCATTCGCGGGGTCAGTCCATAGGTCAGGGAGCCCTAGTTCCATGCAGGTGGATTGGATGTTTTTGACCCAAGGGATACGGAGCGCTTTTGGGTGGTTCAATAATTCTGCCAGTTCCGCCCTGTATGCTGCTAGGTCATTACTGCTCCATAACCTACGCCAGAAGGCTATGAGTCTCAGGCTTATTTCATCAGATAATGGTCGTAGACCGAGGTCAAGCCTCAAGGGGAGGAGCGGGGTACTGGGGGGAAGCGCGGTTATCTGTCTTATAAACTTGTTTTCTGTTAGTGACAGGCTACGGCATGGTGTGTGTCCCCACAGTTCCGCCCCGTACATGATCGCTCCCCTGGCCTGAGCCTTGTATATCTGGATTAGGGCCCCCAACGGGCGATATGAAGAGCCGGTCATCATCCGGGCGATACCCCCTGTGGTTTGTATAAGTTTGAGGTTCGCCCTGCTCTGGTGGGATCCCCAAGTCATGGTTTCATTAAGAGTCACACCTAGATATTCAAAGGTGGCAACCCTCTCAAGCCGTACTGCTCCCAATTGCGGATTCGGCCGCAATTTTTTGCTTGGATTTAAAACCATGAATTTAGTTTTTGCCGCATTGATTTCTAGCCCCCTGTCCGTACAGAAGGCTACAAATGAATCAAGGATCCTCTGTGCCCCCATGGGGGTTTTAGATAGCAGCAGGGTGTCGTCCGCAAACATGATTGCGGGCACCCTGCTGCCATTGAGTTTGGGGGCGTCAGTATAGTCGGTGGCATTTAGGTGGGCGATTACCCCGTTGACGAAGAGGCAAAACAGGGTCGGTGCCAACACACAACCCTGCCTTACCCCTCGGTCAACGGGGAATCTATCGGTCAATTCCCCCGACCTCCCACACCTCACTCGGGCATAATTATTATGGTGGAGCCTCTGTAAGATTACTAGGATGTCCGGGGGGACGCCCATCTCTGCCAAGACGCTCCAGAGTTTTCCCCTGGGCACCAGATCGAAAGCGGCCCGTAAGTCCACAAAAATTGTGTACAGAATGCCGCCCTCGAATATTGCTGCCCTCCAATAAATAAGATTCAACCTAAAAACCTGGTCCACTGTGGATACCCCCTTCCTAAATCCCGCCTGATAGGGACTAAGGGCACCCACCTCTTCCATCCAATCCTGGAGGTGATTCAGCAAAACCCTGCCAAACAGCTTCTGTGCCACGTCGATTAAGCTGATGGGTCTGTAGTTGGCCGGGAGGAGAGGCGAGCCCTTTTTAAAGATAGGGACCACCTCTGCCCCCAGCCAAGTACCAGGAATTTCCATGCCGCTTAGAACTCCATTGAAAAGGGCAGTAAGGTAGGGGGCCCATACAATGGGCTCCTGTTTGAACATATCCCCAGGTAAGCCATCCAGTCCTGGCGCCTTTCCAGAAGCAAGACCTGAGATGGCAGCGGTGACCTCACCCAGCGTTATCAGCTCTCCTTCATAGCCTGGCCAACCAACCTCGGTGACAGTAGGAGATTCTCCCGGCTCAGAGCTGTAAAGAGACTGGAAGTGAGCCTGCCACACCCCTGGGGCAATATTGGGCTCTATTGCCGATTGAAGGTGCCCCGACCCCCCATTCACTATCCTCCAGAAGAGACGTTGGTTTTGGATCGCTAGGGCCTTGCTAAGTTCTTCCCACTGATTTTCCTCCCACTCGGCCTTAGCGTGGGCAACTAGTTTCTTGTAAGCCCGCCTGCTCTGTCTTAGGCTATCCCCCCCAAGTCCCTCCTTAATAAGTCTGAGGAGTTCTGCTTTTGCCCGTCTGCATGCCGGATTATACCAAGTTGTTTTACCTTGCCGCCCCTGTCTAGGTTTTCGTGAGCTACTAGAGAGATGAGGGGCCGCAGCTTTTATAAGGTCCTCATGAGCCTTGTACAATTTAGCCCGGGAATCATTATTGCTTGCCTCGTTGTCCAAGCTCCCCACAGTTTCCAAGATGGGAGTTATCCCCTCATAGAGCATGGGGAGTTTGTTCTTTCTTGTAACCAAGTGCTCCCACCTGATTCTTCTCCTACTATTTTCCAGGAGAAGCGCAGGTTTGTTCCCTTCCACATTGGTCACAGGGACTTGTGGGCCAGGATTGACAAGGTCGAGCTCGAGCGCATTATGGTCACTATCTGACCGCTCCATAACCCTAAAATCCTGAATAGTCGGCCACTTCACTATTTGGGCCAGGACATAATCCAGGCGAGACTCTCTTCCCAGTCTGTTGTAGGTGGTTTTACTGGGTATATCTGATTTCATTCGCCCGTTACAGGCTCTGATTCCGAACTTTAGGGTTAGAGCTGTGATTTGTAGTGCTAGTGGGGTCCAAGCCTTCGGGGGGGAGCTTCTACTGGGGGGACTGCCCATCTGGCCTCTTCTTCCGATGAGAACCCCTCCAAAAGACCAGGGAGTGGCTCAAAATGAGAATTAAAATCCCCTCCCACCACATAGAATGAATCACTCAGTAGTTCAGATATAAAGTTCGTGAGTTCATCTATGGTCGTTGATTCCTTTGCAATTCCCACTGGCCTAGAATAGATGTTAATTAACACAAGTTTGGCTTGGTTAGGCCAGGATAATGAAACCACAAGAATGTCCTCTGAGTTAGCCGACAACCGTGTTGCTGTGCAGCCTAGATGAGATGCAATCCAGATCGTAAGCCCCCCTGACGGACGGCCCTTGCCTTCCCACCTAGCAGAGATGGAAAAGGACATGTAGCCTTGATGACCATAATTCTCTCTAGCCCAGGTTTCCTGGAACATACATACATCTCCAGTCTCGATGTAATTTACCCAGTCCGGGTCTCCCAGTTTGTTGGCAAGACCAGCAACATTCCAGCAGATTAGCCTTAGGTGTTCGGGGGTGTCAGTTGCCGTGCCAGAAGGGTTGGAGGCGATGGTTACAGGTGCTGTTTCGATCAATAGTTCTTGCATGTTACCAATGGTGGGGGCAGATGGCTCAGGGGGAATGCAGGGGACATTATCCAGGAGCTCTGGTCCATTTAATAGTTCAGGATCATTGCCAACACTATGGGCGAGTGGATCAGAGAGTCTGCAAGAGCTATTATCCTGAGTCACCGTAACATTCAATAGACCAGGAATTTTACCAGCGATCGGGGGAGATGGATCAAGAATTCCGTCGGTGCCACTATCCAGAGTCACTGGGTTGTGAACAGAGAGTCAGTCAACCCCATCCAAGTTGTTCAAGCAGTTAAAGCGGTTGAAGTGGGAATACGGTGTATCAGGCACTTGGAAATTAGGGTGCTGTGCATATGCTTTGTGTCCGCGTCTACGTTCCACCCTTATCCATTCGTCATGCGGAGGAGCATAGTGCATGCGAATAGGAGGGAAGAAGAAGGATACTGGGAGGGTCTGGATGGTGGAATCCAGTGATCGATTTACTCCTTCACAAATATGCAAAACGGTGCCCGGGTCTTTAAAAGTTACCAGAATGCAGTCCCCTATTATTGTTTTTCTGGTCTTCCCTAACCAAGGGACCCTTCTAACCATAATAATCTCGTTATTAAAATGAGATGGTAAGGGTCGGTTCCAATTTAGCCACTTGATCACCTTTTTCTTTAGGGATTGGTAATCTTCATTTTCGCCAGTTCTTAGTTGAGGAGCACCTGCTAACACCACCGTTAGATTGTTAGCTTCTGGCGGAAGATCTGGTCTCTGTGGTCTTGGGACTGGTCGCCCCGGGGGAAGAAGGAGGGTGCTGCCAGCTTCGGGGAGGCCATCATTGGTCCCTGTCTGAGAACTTTGGGGGGCAGAGTCTATTGGTTGTGAAGGCCTATGAGTTGGATTATTACGCGGTGCCTGGAATGGAATAGCCATTAGTTGCTGCAGGGGGGGAGCAGTAGAAACTCCCCAGGGGGGGACTATGTTGGTACCCTGTAAGGCTCCTGTTTTAGGGGGATTTCCTACAGGGAGATGAGGTCCCACATCCTTGGATTGCTTACTAACTAGGGTGTTTAAGGTAGTAAGGGATGTCTCTAGTATAGTCAGCCTTATCTCAACCTTTTTCAGGCTATCGCTAATAGGCTGCAAAAGGGAACGAAACAAGACTTCTATACTCCCTATGGATGTGAGAGGGGGGTTTGTGTTGGGTGTGTTGGCCACTGGAACGCTGTTAATAGCAGCTATACTGGGGCTTGGATCTTTGGGGGGGACAGCGATAGGCGCGGTCTCATTGTCCTTCCCAGATTGGAGTGCATTTTTATGTTTTTTATCAAAATCTAGGTGAGATAGTTTGGTTTTCCCCCGCCCCCCTGTGGACTTCCTGCAGCGTTTACTAGGTGGAGGCCTGTGCAACTCCACCACAACACTTTGCTTTGGCTTGCTCTTCTTATTCATATTCGGGGGGGAGATTGAGTAACCTGGTTAACTGGCGTGTCAGATGGCAGGGATGGAGTTGTGTCTGCAACTTTTTCAGGCAACATGCCAGGGGTACTTGGGATTTCCCGAAGTAAGAGGGGGAAGTCCTCAAGGGTCGTCGGATTTAAGCTATTGGGGGGAGTACCCTCCTCTTGAGAAATAGGATACGGGATAATTTCTGTCAGGGGTCTACTCTTCATTGATTCAATAGATCGCCGACGGTCCGCCCTGCGTCTCTCTAGGGAGTTTTCTTTGCCCCCATCTCCTTTGGCGGATTTGAAGTAGTTATCCAGCGTCCCAGTATTACTACCCCCCTCCCTTAATGGAGTTTCACATGTTGGCGGTGAGGGCATCACCTTATGCACAGTCAAAGTTCAACCAGAGTTTGGGTGGGAAAGGATAAGGGGTATGGCCCAGCCCGGCCTCCTTTGGCCACTGACGGCCACAGACGGTCCCGCCCTTGTCCCGGGCTTCTCCCGGGCTTCTCCCGGGACGCTCCCGCGCGCTCCCGCGCAGCGGTACTCACGCGTTAGTTTATGGCTGTGGTGGAGGTGGGCTGGTCGTTGGGGGCGGGGCGGGGAGGGAGAGCAGCCCAGGTGGAGCGGGGGCGGGTTGCTGGGGCTCCTGGGAAATGGAGTCCCAGCCCTCTTGCTCGCAGCCCTCGGCCCCTAATGTACCCCAGCAGCAGCTTCACCCCTGGAAGATAAGCGCCCCTCCGCGCAGCGGGTTCCGCGAGGCGTGGAGAAAGTTGCACAGAGTGTCCTCACAAAATCCAAGACGGCAGAGGCAGGTCTGTTGGAAGGTCCCACGAACTGCAGGGCAAGCCAGTATTTAATTCACCTGGTCGTTGGGGGCGGGGCGGGGAGGGAGAGCAGCCCAGGTGGAGCGGGGGCGGGTTGCTGGGGCTCCTGGGAAATGGAGTCCCAGCCCTCTTGCTTGCAGCCCTCGGCCCCTGATGTACCCCAGCAGCAGCTTCACCCCAGGAAGATAAGCGCCCCTCTGCGAAGCGGGACCCGCGCAGCGGGTTCCGCGAGGCGTGGAGAAAGTTGCACAGTGTCCTCACAAAATCCAAGACGGCAGAGGCAGGTCTGTTGGAAGGTCCCACGAACTGCAGGGCAAGCCGGTATTTAATTCACCTGGTCGTTGGGGGCGGGGCGGGGAGGGAGAGCAGCCCAGGTGGAGCGGGGCGGGTTGCTGGGGCTCCTGGGAAATGGAGTCCCAGCCCTCTTGCTCGCAGCCCTCGGCCCCTGATGTACCCCAGCAGCAGCTTCACCCCAGGAAGATAAGCGCCCCTCTGCGAAGCGGGACCCGCGCAGCGGGTTCCGCGAGGCGTGGAGAAAGTTGCACAGAGGCAGGTCTGTTGGAAGGTCTAATGCACTTTTACCCGATACTGCCCCTTAAACTATCCCAACCATCAGATGTCCCAATCTTCCCTCACACTGTCCCCTTCTACCTTCAGTCTAGCACTTCTGTGCTCCAAATATCCCTCCCCTTTCAACCTAGCCCCCTTCATCCAAACTGCACCAAAACAACCTCTCCAACACCAAAACTACCCCATCTTCTCGCTACCCCATACTTTTAGACTACCCCTCCACTCAAACTACTTCCTATTGTCAAAGAACTCTGCCTACAGAGTATCTCCACTTACTACCTTCTAGGACAAAGACACTCCTTCAAACAAACTACCCCCACCTTCATGCAAACTCCACCTTCAAACTACCCCTCCAATGCTGAAACTACCTCCAGTTGTAAACTATTCCCTTCCAACTTCCTCCCCAGCACCGAAGCTATCCTATATTTTGTCACATACCTCCTGACCTCTAAATATTTCCAACTTTCAAACTGTCCCCACCTCCTACCTACTACTCCTATAGTCAGTGTCCCAGTATCAACTTACCCTTCGCACTCAGCATGACCCATTATACCTGAGCAAATCTTCGTTGTCACAATGTCAGCCTCAATACCCCATGCCCCTTCCCTTTCACTATACCAAGGATTTCTAGAACTTGTCTTATTTACTGATATTGAAATTCATCCTCTCTCACCTTACATTTTATTATTCCATAAATTATAATATATATGTAACAACATAATGTTGAGTAATCAAATTCTAGTTGTGTAGCACAAACCCCCTTAAAATTCTTGCAAAGTGGGTGTAATGGGGTTGGAACCACACCAACAGGCCTAAACTCCAAGCAAAGCCATATCAACTAAACTGAAGCCATACAAACTAGCGTAGCCCAGTACAAACAACAGACAGTGGGAAATTCCAAAATATTTCAAAGCATATTAGGTGTGATATTTGCTAAAATTACACACAGTGACCATTTACCCGTAGGAGGCTGTCTGCATGAAAGAATTGCAGACTCATCTTCTCCTGAAATCTGTATAGACATCTGGGTAGTATGATACTTTTACAAACCGTAATGGGATGGTCTTCTCGAGGCCCTGAAGAAGGTTAGGTCGCCCACCGGGGTGTGAGTCACATATATCCACAAGTATTTCAGTGATTATGTCTGCCAAGGTCTGCATTCCTAGGTCAGGTACATCCTTCTTGCACACGCCCACCAGGACCCCCATTCGGATAGACTCGATTTTTGGCAGTTAGTGGTAAAGCGACCAACACCTGCCAACAATTCTCTGAGTGGTACAATAAACAGGGCACCAAGCTACTCAGATCCCATGCCCTCTCCCTGGCTGCACCAGTAGTAGTGGGCTGCTCAGACGTCACGAGGTGCACATGCTGGAGCTTGTTCCACGCGCGACTAAATAGCCCAATCTGGCAACGTGGTGCGTGCGCTGCAGGCAGCAATGTTTGCTTTTTGCAAGCAGGTCACGTGACCAGCGCTTGCACTTCAAACGGCGGCCGTGATGCACTGGCCCGTTGCGGCGGCCTTTATAATTTATGTGGGTGCACAGACTGACTGTAGTGTCAATGAGTGTCCCCAAATAAATTATAAAGGCCACCACAACGGGCCAGTGCAGCACGGCCGCCGCCCTCAAAACAGTGACGCCTGGGGCGGACCGCCCCACCGCCCCCTCCCTAGCTCCGCCACTACCTTTCCCTACTCACCTCTTCTATCAGACAAGAACGTTGATTTAACTTTTAAAGTATACACATCTGTGGCCCAGTGCCTCCTCTGTTTTTACTTATTTTAATTCCACCCCTCAAGGGTTAGGCCTACAAGTGGGATTCATTGTCTCTAAACCATTGCTTAATTGCCAGGCCTAGATTTCTCTTGTTGTCTGATTACTTCCTATCCTCAGACAGCGTTTCCTGTTTTCCCGCCCACCTTGGGGGATAGAGTCATCTCTAGATCAGTAGAGGCAGGAAGGCCCATCTGCTCAGACAGCTGCAGAGCCTGTGGGGGCTTCTGACACTGACAGAAAATACAACCTTCGCTGGATGTAGAGCATTCCCACATGGGAAGTATCTGCCTGCTTGAAAAAAGATGCTACCAGCTGCAAAGTTAACACTTCATATTGACCCACTGAAACTTTCTAAAGTAGAGTATGCACAACTGAATGATATAGGAAAGAAATACAAGCATACTACACTCACAATGGATGTACTAGAATAAAACATCGTTCATGAATCTTGAATGCCACCAAAAGAATCAAAGCTTTTTACTCTAAGAGTGAAGTGATGTTTTTTGGGAACACCCGAAGCTTCTAAATGAAAGGTCGGATTTTATTACCGTTTGCCCGATTTACATGTTCACCTAAATAGACTCAAAATGTTACATCCTGATCCACTGAATCGTCAGAAGTTGATGATTTTAGGGCTGATAATTCCACTTACTGTGGTGGAACAAATGTCAGTGTGGACATTCAACCATTGCAAGTTGAGGCATAAGGGAGCTCAGAGATTTTTACAAACTATTCACAAACATTTTCAATGGAGACTTTCACTCCATTTACACTTCTAATACCATTTCAAAAAATGATGAACTATGTAAATAGGGCACATATGTTTCCTAAATAGCTCATTTCTTTCAGAAGATGTAGAGTCCGTAGAGTGGATGTGGTGAAAAATAAAAGTATTCCAGGATGAAAACCTGCTTGAGTAAATTTGGTGGGGAAGGAGAACTTAGGAAATCCAAAAGTCTTGTTATCTTCCTACAGTACTCCCTCAGATGTTTCCAAATGCTTGAAAAGTCAGAAATGTACAGCAAACAAAGAAGAAATGTCCACTTTTTCCCACGAGAGATTTGCGGTTCAAGCCTAGTTATTAGTTTTACCAGGACTTATACGGTAAACAAATATAATTACCAAATAAACTCAGCAGTAACAAAGGGCCTGATTACCACCCCGGTGGTCGGGGAACCGCTGTCGGTTTTTGGCGGTTCGACCGCATACCTGGCCGGCCAGATTACAATGAAATTAGATTAGGGTAATACAAAATAAGTTACACATTTTGACAATATGAGCATGGATTCAGATTTATGAATTGTAATATTCAGTTATTAAAAGTAGTGTGCGTAAATGCAAAAAAAAAAAAAAAAAATAATGAATTGTAATACCACTTTAAGACTCATCAGTTTGCTCATGTAGCTCACTGTCCTATTACTCAAATGCAAAGAAGAGCCCTACTAAACTTCAGGCACACATTTCTGATCTGTACCATTGTGCAGCCTTAATTGGGTACAACTGGTGCAGACCGTCATGGAGAACCAGAAAAATGCACTGCTCCCAATGCAGGTGTAAAATCACTGCTGCTGTAGTGACAGCACACTAGCGAAAAGCAGTTTGTCTGAATCTCCTGGTACATCTTTCAGTGCAGGCAATTAAGCAAGTCTCAGTTTTAAGCCAGCATCAACGTCAGTGAGGGAGGAGATCAGTGACATAATATCGATCCAACAAAGATCGAGAAACAGAAATATCGGAAATGTAATATCAAGAACAAAAATCTCGACTCCATATACATAACTATAAAAATCACTAATATCGAGGACACAAATATATGGTTATCAAAAATATTGTTTTTTAATAAATCATTAACAAAAATATCGGAAACACAAATTTCGTTACCTATAAATAAACATATGCCATGTCAAACATATTGATTACCACAATATAAACTACAAAATGATTGTCAGCAATAATTCAATTAAAACATATCAAAAAGCCAACTTTAACATAAACCAATCACCTTAAATAAATCTGAAACTTATAATAAACATCTATAATTAATTTAAAATAAAATACATCACCCAAAAGTGAAATGTCCATCCAATAAAATAGTATACCTATAAATTATACAATAAATGCATCTAAAACATTGGCACTCATTACAATGGCAGTGGGACGAGCGTCAGACTCCCATTCAGGTGTGATAAAATTCAGTTTTCTACAGCGGCTTGTGCTACGGCCCAGGAAAAAGGCTGCAGCACAAGCCGCTCTAGAAAAAGTCACTTTGTGCACATCCATGAACTGTGTGCCAGGCACCATTTCCCTCAACAACCTCTTTTCTCATTGCAACTTTCACATGGTAATATCTGCAGGAATTTGGGGAAACAACCTCTATAAAAGCATAGTTTGTGCCTCACCGTTGGTACCTGATGTCACTTTCAGTGCGACTTAAATACAGATGCTAAATGTAATGTTAGGCTCAGAAGCTATTAAGGTCACAGTGTAGCCTTGGTCTAGAGTTTCCACTTAAAATCATTTATACTAGGATGATATGAAGGTACAATTACAATACAAGTTTGCACAATTTGTGTTCTGTTGAAACAGAAGGGGCTATGGCCTGGTTGCTAAATATGGTAACTGTGGAAACAGGAGACCCACATCCAAATCCTGACTTCTGACTTCACAACAATGTGTGATTCTGTACAAATCAATTTATCTTCATCTTAGCTGGATCATTAGTCTTCTGGAATTGGTAGCGCATAGTAATGTTCTGAACAACAGGATTAAGGACTGCACACAAAGGAAGACAATTAGGCAATTCATAGCCATTATCCAGCGAAGACAAAGAAGCAGCAGTGGCAATTTCTTGAAAAGTCTAGGGCAACATAACTGAGCTTTTATTTGGAATCCCTTCCAGCCGCGGTTGTCCTGCCGTACCCCTCTTGGTCATGATCATTTTGAGGCGATATGTCGGGTCATGTCTATCTAATTGAAGTCAGAGAATGGCATTATGCAGGGCATGACCTTTAAAGATTGGCACTATATGAGTGACACTATCACCAGAGTCCATCACAATACCTACAGCATGACCAGAGGTATACGAGGCCTGGATGGGCACATATATGACTGAGGTTTTCAAAGACTCAAACATAATCTGGATAAGATTTCCTCTTCTGGCTTTGGGGCACATGGGGTTTCTGTAAGCATATCTGGATGCTCTTCAGTTGCAGTACCCAATATTGTGTTTAATGGGTGCTTCAAGGTTAGGCTGCCCCTCTTGCTCTGAGATTTCTCACCAATGTAGCTGTCTTTCTTGTCCATGCCAGCTGTCACACCCTGATGTTGTGGGTGCTCCACTATGCTTGAAAAGACAACATGTGGAGCATCCTGTCCAGCAAAGCCTTGTGATGTACATGTTTTCTGGTAGCCTGGCACTGGCAGATTATCCAGCTTGAAAGGGCCATTTTGTTGGCTGTTTTTTTGTTAGAGCGTGGCTCAGAGGACAAAAAAAGGCATGTGCCCTGCTACTTTCAAGCTGGCCCATAAGACAGTGCCACAACTGCCTGAGACAGTCGCTTAGCAGAAAAGAAGGGATCAGAAATAGTTGATCACACAGCAGAAAAGCCTGACCTGTGACCGACACTCCCTTCCAGTGTGAGGTGTAGCTTCCATTGGTGCAGCTGGTGCAGTGGTACCAGGGTCCATAGGCCTGAGGGTTCCACTGAACACTGATTATTGTGTATTTTATAATTCAGGCATCAGAAAGAGAGGCCATTTCCTTCCTCGCACCAGAACCCATGCACACTGCCTACGGTACTGTCTAGCAGTTGTTCAGTGACTTCTGTTGAACATTTCTTTGATTTTCCTACTTGCTAGTCTGGCTCTGTCTTCATCATGTTTTAGGCTCCTGTTTCTAAGTATACGCTTCTTTCGGGGTGAAAAAGCATCTTCGAAAGTAGCAGGTTTCCATGCAATAAAGTTTTCAAAAGCCATGAAAACATAGCAAATCGGAAATATTGTCATGAAAGGTGATCATCTGCTGGAATAGGCCCTGTATGTACTGGAATAATTTGGTTTTAGAGTTGAGGGCAGGAGTAGAAATGTAATCCTGAAGGTGAAAAATATATTTAGGTGTGGTAAATCCAAAGAACCAGAGATCCTGGGGCCCTGAGTCTCTTCTGTCTAATGAAGGACACAGAGTTTCCCAGAAAAACATAGAGACCGTGGATATTGATGGACGCAGAATGTGCAAACCCTTCCCTCTGTCTCTTATTAATTCTATGTTTTGTTTGCTTGTTTTGTTTTGCCACTGCTTTTGCTGCTACCGCAGAGGAAGTATCTGCCAGGATAGTCCAAGTAGTAACAGCTGAGGCCGTAGCAGTCCTGAAAGGTGAACAGGAAGTGGAAGCCCTGCAGAAAGGTCAGCCTGGATGTCTACCTTTAGGTAAAGCAGCAAGTCTGCAGTGGCGCTGGGTGCTTGCAAACGGGAGGGTGGGGGACAGAAGTTTGGTACTGACGGAATGTGGATGGTGGGCAATAGGAGTTTCAAAAGTGGTGTTAGTGCGGTACGTTGTGTGTGTGCTTTTAGATAAAAGGCTAGCCTAGAAAGACCCAGTCAGCTAGTGACTGTAGTTGACATTAGTGGGAATAAAAATATGTCATTGCAAAGGGTCTGTAAATGGTGAGAATATTATTGTAAGGTGGGGCATGGGTAATGATGATGGTTATGTGTCTATCAAGTAACAGCACAAAATCTCAACCGGTCTTATTTAGTCTTCTTGTTTCCCTACCTGTGCAGGACTTTGAGATCTTGCTTAATGCAATGACACTCTCTATTAGAGATCCTGATGTGTGAGTTGATATTGTTTTCTCTTAGTAGTTTAGTTTGTGTTCCTATGCAATGCCTGCTATTTTGTTGGGTGAATGAATCCACTGTGGGATTCTCCATTATGGTAGCGGGAAGGACGATCGGTGCAGAGGCAGCCTCAGGAGCTGCGTCAGACCATTTGTCTTTAGACTACCATGCACATGACTGCTTGCAGCATGACGAAGTACCAGCACACACATTTCCCTGGGCTGGCCACTCCATTTCCCAGTCTATTATCCATCCTGCATAATGCATACTCTAGTGGAGATGAGTGGGGTATTGGAATCCAGATAGGAGCAGTAGGGTGCATGAGTGATAGGTAAGGAGGTAACGGTGACAGCAGGAATGTCAGTTCCCAAGCGGTTTTTCATGCCCTAAGCCGTGCAGCCATGCTATGTCAAACCTCTCCCGAACCACTTGCCCAGACTCATGAAGAGATCTCAGACAGGGTCAGAGAGCCAGCACTGTGGGCTAAGCACTGTAGGCCTTACACTGTGCCCTCTGGTATGACCAGGATATATCTCATTTTCCCTCCATCTCATATATTCTCCATTTTGTTTCAGGTTTTAGTCAGTCATCTTGCCAGTCTACCTCTGTTGCTGTATGGTCCATAGAAATGGGATTAGCAAGGATGGTGCAGATGGTGTATCAGATGAGAAAATAAAAACAGTTGTGTGGGTCAAGTAAAGTGCTGTGAAGGGCTGCACAAGGAGAAAGTATAACGAAGGATATGGAAAACGTGCAGACCTATGATGTAAGACAAGACTACTGGTCGGGGACTCTTTCCCATAATGGGGTTAAAGGAAGCCGAAACTTGGGTCTGCTCCACTGCTTTCCTACCCATAGCCCCATAAGCCTTAACCAGTGCTGTGGACCAAGCTTTATTTTCCCCAAAATAACTTTATTCCATTAGGAAGCCCTGCTGTAGGCCCTAACACAAACAGTCTGCTCCTCACTACCGCTAAGGTGGGGGAGTGGAGGGTTGGGGAGAAGCTGGATAGCACATATACAAAATGGGGGATGAACGTTTGCAAGTTACTCTAGCAAAGTGGATTTGATAGCCAGAAGGTACCCTTGTATTCCTCTTTAAGCCCCTCACCCATTGTCATCAACCACTCAAATCTGCCTAGGTCTACCCATGCTTGATATCAAAGCATGTAATGGCCCCGGGTAGAGTTCTAGAAGGTTTCTGAGATTCTGAAGAAAAGAAAGTGTTAAGAGTTATGAGTTGAACTTGGCTGACTGAGTCTTGCAGTAGCGGAGCGAGAGAGACCCTTTTTCCAGTGAAATGTAGACCCTCTGTTACTGAAAGTTCTTTGCCGCCCTAGCCATCTATGCCTTCTAAAATTCTCCTTTTAGCTTGTCCCAGTCCGAATTGTGTGGGATATGTAGTAGGAGAAACTCCAAACCCATGCTAAGCTTTGTAATTAGCAACTGCCTGCCCTCTTTTCCTGTCCTTGTGGTCTAGGGTGTCATTAGTCACCTTGTTCTTTTAGTTCTAAACCAACGCATTCTGATTTTATCGATCCATTTTTTCACTTCTCCCAACACTGCCAATAAATGTCCCTTGCCAGGTCTTCTAGGCATTTCCTCCTTTAATGCCTAAAGGGATGCAACTGTCCTATTCGTCTGTTGAGGGCAATTTCTCTTCTAAGCCTTTAGTGTGTATTAGTGACCTTGAAAATGTTGTAACTTGTATTGGTGTTATTTTAAAATTTATCGATAAAACACGAAATAGGTGAAACTATATTGGGTATACACCTGCGTAGTCCATTCGGTCCCGAGTAGTTTATGATCAGGGGCTTAACACAAACAACTGCAGCCCTGCAATACAGGGGGCCCTCAACATCTCGGGTGCCCCATTCAGCTGAAAGCCAATGAATGTCGGCGAGATTTGGAAGACCCGGAGACCCTCATCACATTCTGCTGTGGGTGCCTATTATTTAGAGGGTGCCTATCGTTTCTCATTGTGCCAGTGCTTATACAGTCGCAGTTTTCAACTTAACTCGATTGAGTGGTGCCAGAGGTGTGGCTAGTGAAATCCCATGCAAGTATACGAACGCAGATTCACTTCTGGCTTAATGGACATTCACAAACATGCATGCATTTCCAACACTTTTAAGCACTTCCAAGTTGCCCCTGAATATATGCACATACTGCAGAAAATATGGAAATATGCATCTTGCCGGAGTGTTCAAAGGGGTTGTGTGAAAAGAGTAGCATGGTTAAGGAAGAAGTTAAAGTATGAAAAATGCAAATTTCCCAACAGTAGAAACAGTAGAAAATAACACTGGGCTTCATTATGATGTCGGCCGTTGGACCACCACGAAAAAGCTGTTGGAAAGGGCCTTCATAATCCTGACGGCGGACCCCCTCCATTCAGGATCGCAATTCCGGCCGCAGCCCCGTTGGGATCTCCCATCCAGGTGGAGGCGGCGGTCCGTCCCCCACCAGACAAGGGTCCTACCGCCAGCATTGTAATGTGGCAGTCAGACCGAAGGGCTATCTGTCGGTGGAATGGCCAACGACGGCCTGTCAGAGGCAAATTTCCATACGTTTTCCTTCAGTAGCTTGATGGAGACTTCAGCCTAGATATACAAAGGGTTTGCACAAGGCAGCACGAAACCAAAGTTGCTGCTTTGCCTTGTGTAAGAGGGAAAGAGCTGGAAGCACTATAACTACCAAGATATGGCACTATCCTGCTGTCTCTCCTGTGCTGGAACACAATAAGTCTGCCTAGTGCCAGGCAAACGCCTTTGCACCATAGTATAAAGGTGCGTGCATCATGTCTAGCATTGGTTTTGTACTGGAAGAGGCCCCGTCCAGTACAAAATACTGTGCTTAAACTAGCTTGAAAACATTTCCAACCTCGGATTTGCACTGTCCAGTGCAGCATATATGCAGTGTGAGAAGTCAGGGGAAATAAAAGCATTTTTGCTTTTTATGCCTACTTCATACTGACAGTATTTTTTAGTGCAAAAGCTTGTCTAATGCTGTTAGTAGTTTTGCATCTAAAACCACGGATGGTCGCATGAGAAAAAACTTGTACCATCCATGTAACACCCCCTTGACACAAAGTATAGCTTTCCACCGCTTTGTGTTATTCTGAAGCATCTTTTCACCCGAAAACAAGTTTTGCACTGGAAGGTACAAAAAAAACATTTTGCAGAGGTTTGCATCTATCTGTGACATTACCATAGTGCACAAATATTTGTAAATCTGGGCCATCTTGTGAAATATTTCCAAGCTGCCGAGTTCCCGCACTTGAAATCCGGATCAGACATTCATAATAAGGCCCTAAGACGAGGAGAGATTCTGTGTAATATATTCAGTTATTAATAAGACAATGAATATCATTACCAACATTATCATTAATATGATGACTATTATAGTCATGATTATCTTCACAATTGCTTTGCATTATACCACAGAAGGCAAAACATGTATAAGGGTGAATTGCTGAAAAATTAACAAATGCAAACAAGAACATGCATTGCTGAGCTGAATGTGAATAATTGAGGCGGGTTCTGTTTTTTTCAACACTTGCTACTGTAAATGATCCAGGCACCGTACTGAAGGCTTCCGGATAAAATGCAAATCAGTGATCTGGGTCCGAATGTATATTGTTGTTCAAAATGTGGTATTTTTGAGGCTTCCCTGGACTGTTGGTGTTCTCAGGTCCTTATTTGTTCACACGTATTTCACTTTGTAAAGCAGCTCAGAAGCCTCTGCCGCACACGGTGTGTCATTTAGTTCGTGCAGGGTGAGATATACCACTGTAGTACACGTGCATTGTGCACTATGTATATCTAGTTAAGTATATTACTTACGTGTATACAGCATACAGTTACTGTAATCAAAAGCTGATGTGTCGCCATCTGCCCAGTATGCAGTCATAATGCTCCTTTTATGTATTAAGAGCGAGATATGTCAGTGCAAGTGCAGGGAATGCATACATTGCTTTCTTTTCCCTTAGCAGAGACCTGTATTATTATTTGGGACCGGATTTATCATTTTGCGTGTGGTGCATTGACCTATTGTCCAGTACATATCTTCTTTTTTCTTCCCCTCACCCGTGTGGAGTGTTGTGACACAATGTTCTAGTGCCAGGGTGCAATATAGTAACTTGTTATAAGTACTGGAAGACTATGTTATAGAGTGTCCTCCTGTTTAGGCTTGGCTAAAAATATAGTGATGGCTTAGATTATTTTCTGTTGATGTTAATGTTGACCTAAGCAAATGTTTGTTGAATAAACATAGGTAAATCATAGATGCCTGTGCAATGGTGGGGTTGTTGGCTTCAATGTGTTTGCAGTAGGACCTGTGATAGGGTGGCTTGCTGTCTGCTTGTCTTTGCTTTGTATTCATGGAATGTATTGTTTGTTAGTATTGCCCAGTCTAGTATGTATTGTTTAAGTCTGTGCTTTCTGTGTATCTCCCTATGTCTGGTAGTTCTGTATGGAGGAATCCTTGGTTGTTGAAGGAAGAGGCTGATCTGGGACCTCTGTACCAACAGACATGTCAGTGCGCGGGGAACAAAGAATACTATGATGCCTGGACTGTGCTTCTTCTATGTGAGATGTCACTTCAGATCCGTGCAGGTGCTCACATGTAGTGAGCTAGCAGGCAGCATTACAAAGGAGTGTGGAATTCCCTAACAGGTTTAGTCGAACATTGTGAACCAGTGGGCATCGCCTAAATCCATCTGAAGGTTTTCTAACAGTGTGAGCAAGTTCATTTACAGTGAGAGCTGAATTCATGCAATATGCTGGTGTCTCTGTAGTTGACACTGCATGGCAGAGCTCTGTGACACAAGCTCCACCACTGCGGATTTAGCCTAGGAAATAAGGCACCTGCTGCTGGTGACAATAGTTCAATCTAAGAAAAGATGATGACGGTACAGCACATAATTAGACTGTAGTCGACCGTAGGGCCACAGGAAAAGCAGAATCACAAAATAAGAGATGCAGAAAATGGTGAGGGGTGGGATGGGTTGTTGGGAGGTCATCAGACATAAAGGCCCCTATGGTTTGTCCAACAATTGTATTGCTGGTACACAATTTAATAGGGCATCAACGAGAAGAAAGAGTAGGATCAAGCAAAGAGTTTAACAGGATGAACATTACGCTGCATGACCACTGTAGAAATCCTTAGATGGGAATTATTTGGGGTTTTGAATGCCACTTTTTCGGAAGAATGAGGGCTAGTCAGGCGAGCGCGACTGCAGTGGTCTCAGCCTTCCTTTAAGCAGAGCTGTAAGGCTGTTAATCAGTTTCATTCCACCTTTTATTGTGTCATGTTACCACTACTATGAAATTACGCACATAAAACACACTTTCAAAGACAATAAACCAGAGCAGCTCAAGTGCACAATAAAAAAATCATTGTATTGTTTTTACGTTGTAGCATGTTAGTCAAGGAGATTTCGAATCAATAAAATATAGAAGAATAACCTAGGTATAGACAGCGAAATAATTAACTTTAACATTCAGTATATAATCTCTGGGCAGCCTATTAGTACATTTTTATACTTTCTCCCTGTGTAACTTGCACTAGTATCCAAACCATTCAGTAGGAAAATAAATGCTCATCCATTTGGGTTAAAGAGCACATTTCGAAACCGTAAATTTATTAGTTGGGACTCCTGACCCAAATGAAAAGAAAAAGTATGCAGAGTTATAGATAGCTGGGGTTGAATTTCACCAGTCTTTCCACTGACATCACAGACAATAAGAGCAAATCTCTATTTGTCATAATATTTCCTAGAACACTGAGGTAAAAAAAAACTATAAATGAGAGCGCCTTATCCTAAATTTTAGGTTGTTTATGCGTGTATGTCCCTCAGATGTCACGTAAAGGTGAATTAGCTGCTCACAGCAGATTAGTCTTGAGGAAGTCAATCACAACATGACTTCTCCTCCCTCGCCGCCTCCTATATATTCAAATATATAAGTGATTTGTACTCTGCCATCTTTCACACCATCCTTTGGCCTAGTTCCAAAATAAATGTGTTGTCCCTAGTTACGTTGGGAATCCGTGCTTGCACTCGGAAGAGCAAATAACTGAAAGACTGAATCATGGTTTCAAATAGCTGGTCTAATTTCCAGTGCTAGTGGACCACCCTAATTTTAAAGAGGAAGGTATGGATTCCCTGAACTCAAGCATAGGGCACTTTAACATTATGCATATGCCAAATTTCTATGCCTATGATTACAACATTAAAGAAGGGGACATGCAAGCATCTGTGGGTCCTTCTGTAATACAGAATTAGCCAAGGAAGCAAAAACTATGTGCAAATGCCTGTAGCGTCCCACCTGCCCCAATAAAGCACATTTCCCTTACCCATTAGCCCCCCCCCCGAATCCAATTATTTAGGGGAAAATAATTCTTAGACTGCCACTTTCTCCCACCACTTTCTGAGGCTTCCCTCGCTATCCTCATGCCAAGGCCATGCTCTCCAAAGAGTAATATCTTCTGTACACATTTGAGCATTCCATTACCCCCTATATCTTGGGAAAATGTATGGGCCCACAAATCTTCCAACATTCTGAGGTGTGGTAGTCTGGATCACCTTCTCGGTCTGAAGGCTAACTTTCACTGGGTAGGAGCTTCTTAGCTCTGGGCCCTGGATTGGGAAATGTATTGTCTCTTCGTATTGGGTTGGAGCCCGATGTGCTACTGCTTGGAGAAAACTTTCTTCTTCAATGAATTAATGTTGTCTTGTGTGAAGGCTAGCAATTTCGACACCGCTGTTCTTTCTGAAGCAAGATGGCTGAAAGAGACTATTCACTATATAGTGTGAGCCTAATAAATATCTAACAATAAATACATCTGGTTTAGTTTCTTATGGTAACATTTAGGTAGAAGACTAATCAAGTATGGGAATACATTTGTTTGGGGTTTGGCCAGGTGACTTGAAGCTTTATGAGTTGACCAGATGTTTTGGAAGAAAAAGAGCCTCAAAATTGTGTTGAAATGTTAAGTAGTCAGGGATGGTACAGAGATTGATAGGAACATAATTAAAGAGGTAGAATGAACTGTTCAGTGCTTGCCAAGGTTATTGCATTAACTTTAATGAATGGATTTTCCCAAAAATGCTGAATGCTCGCAGTATCATTCCCAAAGAGCTATTTGCTATACATTTTTCAAATGTTTATGCAATCGCTACATATATGTTTTTGATTTCCTTGTTTTTAAGGCAAGAACTTGTCTTATTACAGTTGGTGTTGGTGTTATTGTGGTTGTGATGGGTGTGAATATGACATACATTGAGTTGCTATTTTAGCATAGCAAGCATTCTTGCAGGAACAGCTGCATATCTTCGTTGATTAAAATGTTACAAAAAAGTTTCCTACATAGAACAATTAGTAGCACAGCAGAGAAAGGATGTAATAATTAAGTTGGACATAAACACAGAAGAATTATATTTACGCAAAGGTGTGGTTGTAATATAAGTTCCCCTCAAATGTTATCAATAAAGTCATTAGGTAAGACTTGATGGCATATATTTATCGTACAAATGTATTCATTAGATGAGCATTATTGACTCTGACATATTGCTCCAAAGGAAAAGCACTTTTTAGGTCGAGCCTAGAGTCAGCATGCAAGTGTTGCTCTGCGAGGCATTCTGTAATCCCTCTGGGCTTTTAAACACGCCCACCAAATTTTCATTGGTTGCTTAGTCTGCCTTTAGAAATTCCATTACTTTTGTTGATGGATACTGTACATTTGTCCTACCTTTTGGCTGTTTTGTTAATGCCCTGGTTACTGCCCCTGCTACTTGGATCCTTTCGTGGTGGCCATATGTGTAGTTTCAGTTCACCTATTTTTTCAAATTTACTTAGCCTTTGTTGCAACTCTAATACACTTTCTCTAATCTCTCCGGAGCAGTCCTGTTTGAGCCGCTCATCGGAGTCCCCCTTGGTTACAGATAAATAATATTAGGCAGACGCACTTCTTTGCGCATGCCCCCCGTTGTTCTTTTGCATCGTGGGCTTTTCTGTGACCCCCGCGCTCCATGATGCTGGGGGTTTCCTTGCAACCCACATCCATATTGCCCTCTGTCGACCCCTGCAGTTCTATGTCCCCTTTGCTTTCCTTACTCAAGAAGAGAGAAGAAATGCATGTACAGAAAGGCGTAGTGCAGCAAAACCTCATTCTTAACCAGTAGTGGTTTGAAACAGCTGTCTTTAATCTGCAGTCGAATTAAGAACCAGTTAGGGTGGTGTCAAGAAAGGAGGGGCATGGCTATTATCAATGCATGAAGCAGTTTGTTTCGGGTGTTTCCCTGCAACAAACAGCGACTAGTACTTGCAGATCAGAACCTTAGACTCAATCCTACTTACTCTGTAAATTAAACCCTCTCTGATACTTCAATACCCATGACCGTCTCACAAACACCTATATATTTTATTTGTAGGATACCTACATACTTACAGAAATGATGAAAATAAATACCATCAAAGAAACGTGTATTCCACCCGGAGTCGCATACACTTCTATGGAGCATTTTAGCCTATAGGAAATGTAAAATTGTTTTTATAGCCAATCACAAGCAAAGGAAAATCTCCACGAGGTCGCAGTGGGTAAACAGCTAACAGAGCTGAGTTAGCCAATCCCACAATACATAGCTCTTCTAATAAATGCAAGATCGCAACACTCCTTCAACTAGATGCAATGTTATTTTTGTTCGATTGGCTGTGCGCTTTCCAGTCTCTGTTTCTTTCTGCTTTATTTAATGGACAAACACCATCTGTTAAAATTGTAATAAAGGACAGGGAACATCTGTTTTGAGCACCATACAGTCAAGTGAAATTGTTGACAGGTGGTCACTGCCCCAACCGAAGCATGGTGTTCCTTAGTTTGTCACATTGTATACAGAGCAGAGGCCCGGACCAGTACTGGCGAGTGCAGGAGGTGCTGAAGCATGCTCCGGTGAGCAAAAAACACATGGAACAGTCCCTTTCTTGACCTTTGATTTTTGGATGATGGACTGCTCGCCCTTCATTTACAGTTTTATATTGATCTCTTTATTATTATGGTAAAGAGGAACTGAAACAATGCAGATTTTTCACCTCTTCAAAGTTGCATATCACTTTAAAAATTGTATTTACCTTTCCAGTGCATTACATGCTACACAATAGGATATAACAATTTACCATAGAGAAGGTGAACTTAATGTGCCTTGCACTTAGAGTTAGCAATAACAAGCATTTGCAATGCAATAGGTCTCGCAAGAGTTTGAGCTATTAGTATTGTAAATGACTACGGGACACATGTATCAAAATTGGAAACTGCGATGAGCTAATTGCGATTTTCTGAGAATCGCAATTAGGTAATCACAATTTCCAATGTATGGATCTCCATGAGTGTCAATACCTGTCCGTAGTAGGTCGCAAACTGACCTACCTCGTTATTATTAATGAGGCAGATCGCAAAATGCGACCCCCTAGGATTCGCAAAAATCACAGGGATGGTGGCCTGCTGAGTTCAGCAGACCACCATGTCAGTGATTGCTTTTAAATAAACAATCTCTTTTTTTTTAACGCAGCCTGTTTTCCTTAATGGAAAACGGGGTGCTTTACAAAAAGTAAGCTAGTACACAGGAGTTTTATATGGGGCAAATAAACCCTAAAGAGTAGCAGTGGGTAGAGGAACAGAGCAGAAAAAGAGGAGATGTAGACACGAATATATAACATGAGCTCCAGGGGCTGGGGGTGCGGCAGAGGCCCCCCAAGAGCTCATGACTGGTGGGGGGCTGCTAGTGCAGATGTCCACCCAGGAGCTCATGACGGGGGGGAGGTGGGGTGTTCTAGGACAGAGATCTCCCAGGAGCTCACTGGGATCATAAAAAGTAAATTTTTCAAAAATAAATAGTACATATTCAAAAAATTCTCACGGTCGGATACAAGTAAAAATACAATATTAAAAAACACAATATTATAAAATCATGATTAGAAAATCATAAAAGTTCAAGACATCAAGCAACTCAAAGCAGTAAATCAAAGATAATGAGTTTTTTCTCAAATTCTTGCACAATACCTGTTATAGATAAACAACAAATCATATTTTTATCTGAGATAAAGTGTCCAGTGCAAAGCCATATCCCCTAACTTTACATACCATAGTATTACAAAAAAGCATCTAATTTCCCAAGGATGCTAAAATCAAATAATAACTCTATGATAATTCCATAACAAGGAAGGAGTTAAAATAGGAATAACACAGACATCCATACACATTGCAATAGTTTTAAGCTAGTAAATGTATGCCTATATGATAACATCCCGTCCCTCCTGTCGCTGGGGGGTTATAATTGTGTTGAAGCACATAAACATAGTTTGGGTGCTCAACATCCCACCAGCGTTTAACCCTTACTCTTTAGAAGCTTGGTATGCCTTAACCATAGTGCCAATCGATACTTGGCCATCTACACGAGTATACTACCTGTGTCGGTTCTTAAGATTAAAAGAGCGTCTAGAAGATACCTCCTAGTTTGCCTATCCCTGCCGAGGGGCGCAACCCACTTAACCTGGAGGTTATGATAGCAAGGACAAAATAATAATATATGGTCCAACAATTCTGTACCCCCATTGCATACAGGGCACTGATCATCAGCCTCACCCTTTTTGTACCATTTAGAGCCAAACGCTTTGATGGATAAGGTGCTGTACCTAGATTCGAGATATAACTTGCATGCTATGGCTGGGACTGTTTGCTCAATGGTCACCTCATATCATGCACATGGATTTACAGCAGTAAAAGCTGATGTGAGTGCTCCTTTGCTCTGTGTCACAATTTCAATGACTACAAGCTCCCAATAATGACCTTTGATCCTATCTTGAGGGATCAAGCTCATTGAGTCTAGGAAGGACCTATAGTTATCAAGCCCCAGTTTCTGTAGAAGTGCCTTTAGGGTTCGTGATCAATCATATGATGTGATGTGTGACAGAAAACCACCACCCAAATTCATTAAAGCTGAGTCTGGTGGCTCAGTAGACTAATGCATCCACTGCAGGGACCTATGTTCAACCTTATGGTCACAGGTTCAAATCCCGGCGGGTCCCCTCGGCCTTTCATCCATTTGAGGTCGATCAAATGAGTACCATTGAGTTGGGTAACAATATACATCTTTTATTTCTGTGCCAAGATGCCCCTTTGCTAGGGCGAACATGCGCTTTACAAATGCACCTGTTATGTTATGTTATGTGATCATGCAAATATACTTATATACATATCCAAATGGCATATTTGACTGGTCAGTCAATTTGAAGCAATATCAGTCATTTAGAATCACTGTTGGACAAATAGTCGGGGTAATATTATGCAGAAAAAACATTTTAGATTTCAGTTTTGTACAGTTCACATGCCCTGGGAATGATTCTCCATCTTGTTGGTTTACTCTGCCCTATTTGTAAATCATCAGAACACTTCGCCTCTGTGATTTGTTCTAAAAGAGTTGCTCCAAGGCCGTAACTGAACTAGTAATAGAAAAGTGGCAGGACTGGATTTAAAAAAGAGACAAATTATTATGTCATTGGTCACCCACTGTGAAAAGATGTGTAGGTGACCAGAGCCCTGATTTAGATTTTGATGGATGGATGGGTTACTCCATCACAAACGTGAGAAATTTCCTGTCCGCCGTGGATGTAATGCACTTGTTATACGGCGGACGAGATATCTATCACGTTCACGATAAGTAATCCATCTATCAAACTCTAAATCAACCCTTTCTTTTTTGTTAGTGCTGGTGCTACATTTTCGTCTATTGATTGTATATTTGTATCTCCTCAACTTTTAAGGATTGCAATATGCTGACTAGGTAAGCAAATCATCGTTTTCCTCTTATTGGTTTGTTCCAATTTTATCAAGAATCTATTTTAACATCTACAGATTCAGGTTTGACCATAATACAACTGAACCCAGGTAGTGAAAGAAATTATCTATATCAAATTATTACACCGTGATATCTTGGTTTTGTGTCTTTGAGATGACAGCCGAGAAAATAGAATCATTGTTTTAATGCTCATGAAATCATATCTAGATTGAGGGCTCTGTTTGGATCATCAATACAAAATTAGTCAACATGAAGGATACAGGATCAAACCTTCTGGTTTGATTGTGTTGTCTGTGATAAGAGACACAAATATTTTTTAAAGTCAAGGACTATCTGAAGGAGACATCAGAGTAAAGTATCTTAACATGAGGAGAAACATCTTATTTTAATGAAGAAAATTTAAAAACAAATTGATTACATTAAAAAGTCCTTATTTTCCTAACTTTAGCTGATTATTGTGAATGTTACAAAAACAAAATGATTATAAGTTGTGTTAAATGAGGAGTGCGAGTGTTACAGACCAAACATAGCAGGATAATGCAAACAACAATACAACAACTAATGACCGTTGCACTTGATACATATTCAATATTTAAGGTGATAAACCAGACATTTCGTTCAGTTTGACATACACTGGTAGTCTTTGTATAAATTTCTCTCTTGGTTCTACTTACGTCTTACTGCAGGGTATAAGCACTGTACTGCTCATATCAATAGAACTTGCTAACAACGTTCTCTAATGCAACACTAAGATGTGGTGACAGAAATGATCTCAAATCAGTGACACCTTGTATCTGGAAAGGTGCTCTCTTAATGAAGGTGATACATTCTTCAGGAATGTTATCCTAGGACAGGGCAAGGGTGCCTGGCATCTAGAACTTTCTACCACACTTATAAACACATGTACAAGGAAGAGAAAGAGAGCAAGACCTTGAACCTTGATGGCGACAAAAGCAACAACATGAACAGCTGGAAGGGCAAGTCATCTCATGTCCCTGATAGACTATAGACTCTGTATGCATTCCTGGAGATGGGTCTCTCCAGGAATGGTATGCTGGCCCCCCCCTATTTCCCCAGAGGACCAGTTAGGGGAAGACCTGACTTCTGTGACCAAGCAGGAGAGGAGCATTATGCGCCAGGCAAAGGAGAAAGTTGGCGCAAGAAGCCAGTGAAATGAGCTTCTCACAGAGTGCGATTTTTGGAGGCCAGGCGGCATGTTGAAAATGCGTATTTGTAGGAGTATTTGGTGTCTACTAGGAGTTCAGTGTATTTTGATTTAAGGGTTCAAGACCCACAACAGGGATTTCAGAATGTCACAAAAGTATTACCACCTACATAATGTACATATTTTAATTTAATGCATAGTATTTAATAGTCTGTGTATACTAAATGTAGTTTTCCTTTTTCAAAACTAAAACACTGACTGGATAATGATTTATTGAGTGTTGTTATTGCATGCCAGCGAATCATGATTACTAGCTCAGACCACCTCCCCGAGAAGGTTTTGGAATGCTCTGCTACGCTACCCTGAGAGATTTAAGTGCTACAGTGCGCTTCTTGGTTCCAAGTAAGTAATTATGGACCTATTACTTGCTCAGGCATCACACCCTGCACAACAAATAACCCAATTCCTTACACTCTATATTTTGTGAATAAGTCAAAGATGGTCATTGTGTTAACAACGGTGTTTAATTTGTAAAATATGAAGTGCAGGTGCTCACAGTTATTATAGAGGCCACACCCACTTCCCCCAGCTCCACCCACTTCCTCCAGTGGCTCCACCCACTTCCTTTATTGGCTTTACCCACATCCACAAGCGACAACAAATCAGAGCCACCTCCTCATTTCTTGAGTTCCGCAAGAAGCTCAAGGTCTGGCTATTCACAAAAGCACTTCTGTCAAAAATAAATTCCCTTGGGCTCATTTTAAGCATAGCTATTCACAAAAGCACCTCAGGCACCTCACACCTGCCAATCCCCTGGGTACCCTCCTGGGTGATTAGTGCACTATACAAATCAATATAACAAAATATAACATGTAGGAAGCCTATGACAACAACTTAAAAGTTAACTCAAATTAGAGAATCTGTGTAAATCTCAAAATGCAGCTTTAAAAAAGGTAATTTGAGGACTTGAGGCAGCTTTGCAAATGAAAGAAAATGTGCCTGTACTGTGCTGTTTAAAATAATGGAAAGGATGAATGAAGGAATACATTAAAGAAGGCAGCAACAAATGCAGGCAGGAAGGGGAGCCCTGGAGGAAATAAGTAATGGATGAAAGAAGTAGGAAATAGGAAAAGAATGTGAAAGGAAGAAATGAAGGGATAGACGGAGAACACACCACGTATGTTTGTAAAGCACATATTCACTAGAGGGGGCCTTGACACCAAATTAAAATGTTGTTATCCAGCTCAATTGCACTAATGGTATCTACAGATGAAAGATTGAGTGCTCACACCAAGATTTCAATGCATGACTCTGAGATAGAAAACAGATTCCTGGAGTGGATATAAACATATGTGCAAGAAGAAAAAAATTAAAAGGGAGAGTGAGGGAGGAGAAGAGGTCCGAAGGCAAAAATAGATACAGTAGACTAAGAATGTGAAGAGAAATGTGGAAAGCAGAGATTGGGATTGCAAGATTGGAGTGGAACGTGATGAGAATGAAAAGTGAAAAGAGGAGATAGGCAAGGGAAGAAGAGTGGACAGCAGGGAGTGTGTAAGAGTAGAGTGGAAAAGAAAGATGGAAAGGTGAGCAAGCATTTAATGAGGGGAGCTGGTGATTAGTAAAAATGTGGATGTAGGGCAGAAAGTAAAGGACGAATGGAGAGAAGGGAAGAAGTGAGGTGTGAAGGGGAGGAAGAAAAGCAGATACTGAGGGAGAGCAAGAAAAGAGTACCCCTCTGCTTTATTAAATATACAGTATTTAATTATGTAAAGTTGAGGGGTTGCAGGAGTGTATCATTCTTGGCCTGTCTCATCAATGCATAGCAGTGTTGTCCAAGACACACAATAGCGATTCTTTGACTGTGTTAAGTTTTATGCCATCGAAAGATGTTTTGTGCCATCAAAATAGGTATTCCTGATAAAACATAATAAAGTGTCAGTTATACCATTGGGATTACGCTTTGGTGGAGAACCACGCTCTCATGCTTCAAACAAATAGTTCTATTACATGAACAGGCTATAAGTCGCGAAATCCCACTGCCACCTATTTTCAAAGAAATTTTGACTTTCAACTCCATTCAGAGAGTCTTCCACACACACTTTTTAACTTATAAAGCACGCAATTCAACTGAGTCTGCCGCCCGTGCTACATTAGGATTGTATTTTATGATCAGTGATAACAAATGGACGCCTGTGACAAAGAACAGAAACCCACTAAGCTATTCACATAAATACAGTTGTGTATTCTGCATGGTACATGTTCTTCATTACCCTTACAGCCAAAACTACAACTAGACAAAACTCTGATCTCTCTACAACAGGGACATGCAGTGGTTTATATGACATGGATCTTTGGAGGTGAAGAGACAATGTGCGGCGATAGATCTAAGGAGGCTTGTGGGGGTCAGGGGAGGTACAGAGTGCCCTACACAGCCTAGCCCCTCTGATAGCATGATTTGAATCAATGCTAATTTTCTCCAGGTCGAAACTGATAAATTCCCCATGTATCCTCTCTCTGGTTGGGGGAATTGAGAAGGCCTCCTGGTTCGAGTGGCCAACACTAAGAAGGGCTTCATGATCTCATGTGCAAACTCTTAAAGTATGGGTGCTCAGGGCCCAGTGCAAGCTTTAATCCTAGCGATGATGGGGAGGGATGGCTGTGAGAGCGAGGGCTGGAGCCAAGGTACACTGTAACAGGAATGAACGGTGCTGGGGCAGGGAGGGGCATTGTGATAAAGAGGTGAAGGGGACTGTAAGTAGAGGGGCACTGAGATGCAGGTGAGAAAGGCACTTTAGAGAGAGAAGCACTGTGATAGCGGGAGAAGGCCACTGTGGACGGAGGGGCACTGTATGAGGTAGCAGTGGGGGAACAGTCACAGTGGCAGCAATGGGAGGCATTCATCAAGGCGTTTGTGGCTGCAACTGTGCCCATTGCAGAAGGGAGAGGATTGGTGTGATACTTTTTGCAAACCTCCCGCCTATTATGTTTTATATAAAATAAAGCTTTCTCTGTATCAGACAAATCTTAGTGAAACCAGATTTCACTCTAATTCTTATTGTAATCCCATCAATAGTGAATAATCCAGGTGCTAATACACTGACTGGCAGGAAGAAAAGTTGTCACTATCGGACCACCCTCAGCTACTTCCCGTATTTTGTTATGCTGCAAAGCCTTGTCTGTGCTACTGAGGCAGGCAGTTTGCTGCAGGTGCCGCTGTGCAGGAATTCATTAATGGTGTCCCATGGCCAAGGAACATAATTCTGTCCCTCTGTTATCTGTAGGATAACAGTTGTGTGTAAAATAATGCACACACGACTCATCTAACCTCGCAGCTTCAGCTGTACTGGAAGGTGTAGACGGCTGGCTGGCGCTGCTGAAATGTGCTTCCAGTTGATCGTGTGTGCAGATTATACACCTGCTTGTCACCCACCCTTGAGACCAGCACTGGCGCGCACCAAAGCTAGCACACTGCTAGCATGAACCAAATCTAAACATTCAGGTGCACCAGCCTCGCTCTGGGGCAGGGGCATTTTAATGGCCTGTGCACAGTGCTGGCTGTGCTTCGGAAAAAAATTCAATAGACCCGGCCCTGAGAATTAGGTGCCGGTGCTCAGCACCTGAAAGCACTGGAACAAATTAAGCACTGGTTAACAAACAAACCAGGTCTCTGTTAAACTGATTATATCTGACAATCATTTCTGATTATGAGAGCAATGGTTACCAGGTAATGTTTGTTTAATTATTTTTTAACTGAGGACCACTTCATGTTTAAATCTGTTTGATGAATACAGTTTGAAATAAGAGATATTATACCATGTTTTGATGGCCATCTCAAAGTAACTCAGGGAACAATACTCAGAAATATGTTTGCAAATTAACTTCGCAGAGGTCAACAATCCCTCAATCACAATCCAAGTCGCTCCGTAGTTTCTTGTGTGAATGAAAGGTAAAGTGGGCCAGCAATCAAAGACCAACCACAATTGAAGAAACTATTCCAACTACATCTCCACCACTCATTTCCCAGGAAGCCCCCCGCTTTCCCCATGAGAGCACAATAGGCACTCCATGCAACAGAAACACGCCTCCAGTAGGCACTTCATTTAAAAACTGAAAGACCTTACAAGAAGTCCCCTGCCTGCATGAAGACATACTCCCGTCCCGTACCTCCACCATGAGCCTAATTCAGACCCCCACTGACACATGCATTCTTACATGATCGTTTCCTTCCTCATGGTCATTAGATCTCTCTTCCCGGCCAGGATATCGGGATTGAGGTCAGAGAAAAATAGCATGAAAGTTACTTTCTATTAGATCTACCAAAGTCACTACCAGCAAAAGTGTCACCCATAGGTTTTACCACTCTTCTGTCTATTCAAAGACAGTATGTAGGCTTTCCTAACCACCGTGCATCCTTAGCCATCTTTAGACCCTGGAAGTTATAAATCACCTTTCCCATAAGAACATTTGGGGCCCCACACGGCATTTTTGCAGGGGGACCCAGTTGAAAAATGTAAGCGTCCCTCCTCAAGCTGTCCAACAGTTCCAATTTAATATCCTATTTCACAATTGTGTCAGCGGCCAGTGTTTGAAGCTTCAGAAAAGGGGGTGGTGATGGACTGAGTATCTGAATTAAACAGAACACTCATACCCAGTCAACAGATCAGGGCTTGATCCATCACCGTTTTTTAGCTCACTGCACCATCCCAGCTCAGAACCTGGCTACATGCAAATTAGTTTGTCCCTGGCCCAGTGCATCATGGGAACAGGGCAGACCAAACTACCAAGCCAATTCTTATACTGGGAAGGAAACAAGCTTCCGGGGACCGGTTTCTGGCATTACAGCCGTCTTCGGCCCGGCTTGCTTGAATCCTGATGGTGCAATGAGCAAGGAACTCACATCTGAGTATACCCTTCCACGCTTATGGTGGACAAAACGATTCAGAAAAGGGGGTGGTGATGGACAGAGTATCTGAATTAAACAGAACACTCATACCCAGTCAACAGATCAGGGCTTGATCCATCACCGTTTTTTAGCTCACTGCACCATCCCAGCTCAGAACCTGGCTACATGCAAATTAGTCTGTTCCTGGCCCAGTGCATCATGGGAACAGGGCAGACCAAACTACCAAGCGAATTCTTATACTGGGAAGGAAACAAGCTTCCGGGGACCGGTTTCTGGCATTACAGCCGTCTTCGGCCCGGCTTGCTTGAATCCTGATGGTGCAATGAGCAAGGGACTCACATCTGAGCATACCCTTCCACGCTTATGGTGGACAAAATGATTCAGAAAAGGGGGTGGTGATGGACAGAGTATCTGAATTAAACAGAACACTCATACCCAGTCAACAGATCAGGGCTTGATTCATCACCGTTTTTTAGCTCACTGCACCATCCCAGCTCAGAACCTGGCTACATGCAAATTAGTCTGTCCCTGGCCCAGTGCATCATGGGAACAGGGCAGACCAAACTACCAAGCCAATTCTTATACTGGGAAGGAAACAAGCTTCCGGGGACCGGTTTCTGGCATTTCAGCCGTCTTCGGCCCGGCTTGCTTGAATCCTGATGGTGCAATGAGCAAGGGACTCACATCTGAGTATACCCTTCCACGCTTATGGTGGACAAAACAATTCAGAAAAAAGTGGTGGTGATGGACAGAGTTCCTGAAATAAACAGAACACTCATACCCAGTCAACAGATCAGGGCTTGATCCATCACCGTTTTTTAGCTCACTGCACCATCCCAGCTCAGAACCTGGCTACATGCAAATTAGTCTGTCCCTGGCCCAGTGCATCATGGGAACAGGGCAGACCAAACTACCAAGCCAATTCTTATACTAGGAAGGAAACAAGCTTCCGGGGACCGGTTTCTGGCATTACAGCCGTCTGCGGCCCGGCTTGCTTGAATCCTGATGGTGCAATGAGCAAGGGACTCACATCTGAGTATACCCTTCCACGCTTATGGTGGACAAAACGATTCAGAAAAGGAGGTGGTGATGGACAGAGTATCTGAATTAAACAGAACACTCATACCCAGTCAACAGATCAGGGCTTGATCCATCACCGTTTTTTAGCTCACTGCACCATCCCAGCTCAGAACCTGGCTACATGCAAATTAGTCTGTCCCTGGCCCAGTGCATCATGGGAACAGGGCAGACCAAACTACCAAGCCAATTCTTATACTGGGAAGGAAACAAGCTTCCGGGGACCGGTTTCTGGCATTACAGCCGTCTTCGGCCCGGCTTGCTTGAATCCTGATGGTGCAATGAGCAAGGGACTCACATCTGAGTATACCCTTCCACGCTTATGGTGGACAAAACGATTCAGAAAAGGGGGTGGTGATGGACAGAGTATCTGAATTAAACAGAACACTCATACCCAGTCAACAGATCAGGGCTTGATCCATCGCCGTTTTTTAGCTCATTGCACCATCCCAGCTCAGAACCTGGCTACATGCAAATTAGTCTGTCCCTGGCCCAGTGCATCATGGGAACAGGGCAGACCAAACTACCAAGCCAATTCTTATACTGGGAAGGAAAAAAGCTTCCAGGGACCGGTTTCTGGCATTACAGCCGTCTTCGGCCCGGCTTGCTTGAATCCTGATGGTGCAATGAGCAAGGGACTCACATCTGAGTATACCCTTCCACGCTTATGGTGGACAAAACAATTCAGAAAAAAGTGGTGGTGATGGACAGAGTTCCTGAAATAAACAGAACACTCATACCCAGTCAACAGATCAGGGCTTGATCCATCACCGTTTTTTAGCTCACTGCACCATCCCAGCTCAGAACCTGGCTACATGCAAATTAGTCTGTCCCTGGCCCAGTGCATCATGGGAACAGGGCAGACCAAACTACCAAGCCAATTCTTATACTAGGAAGGAAACAAGCTTCCGGGGACCGGTTTCTGGCATTACAGCCGTCTGCGGCCCGGCTTGCTTGAATCCTGATGGTGCAATGAGCAAGGGACTCACATCTGAGTATACCCTTCCACGCTTATGGTGGACAAAATGATTCAGAAAAGGAGGTGGTGATGGACAGAGTATCTGAATTAAACAGAACACTCATACCCAGTCAACAGATCAGGGCTTGATCCATCACCGTTTTTTAGCTCACTGCACCATCCCAGCTCAGAACCTGGCTACATGCAAATTAGTCTGTCCCTGGCCCAGTGCATCATGGGAACAGGGCAGACCAAACTACCAAGCCAATTCTTATACTGGGAAGGAAACAAGCTTCCGGGGACCGGTTTCTGGCATTACAGCCGTCTTCGGCCCGGCTTGCTTGAATCCTGATGGTGCAATGAGCAAGGGACTCACATCTGAGTATACCCTTCCACGCTTATGGTGGACAAAACAATTCAGAAAAAAGTGGTGGTGATGGACAGAGTTCCTGAAATAAACAGAACACTCATACCCAGTCAACAGATCAGGGCTTGATCCATCACCATTTTTTAGCTCACTGCACCATCCCAGCTCAGAACCTGGCTACATGCAAATTAGTCTGTCCCTGGCCCAGTGCATCATGGGAACAGGGCAGACCAAACTACCAAGCCAATTCTTATACTAGGAAGGAAACAAGCTTCCGGGGACCGGTTTCTGGCATTACAGCCGTCTGCGGCCCGGCTTGCTTGAATCCTGATGGTGCAATGAGCAAGGGACTCACATCTGAGTATACCCTTCCACGCTTATGGTGGACAAAACGATTCAGAAAAGGAGGTGGTGATGGACAGAGTATCTGAATTAAACAGAACACTCATACCCAGTCAACAGATCAGGGCTTGATCCATCACCGTTTTTTAGCTCACTGCACCATCCCAGCTCAGAACCTGGCTACATGCAAATTAGTCTGTCCCTGGCCCAGTGCATCATGGGAACAGGGCAGACCAAACTACCAAGCCAATTCTTATACTGGGAAGGAAAAAAGCTTCCAGGGACCGGTTTCTGGCATTACAGCCGTCTTCGGCCCGGCTTGCTTGAATCCTGATGGTGCAATGAGCAAGGGACTCACATCTGAGTATACCCTTCCACGCTTATGGTGGACAAAACGATTCAGAAAAAGGGGTGGTGATGGACAGAGTATCTGAATTAAACAGAACACTCATACCCAGTCAACAGATCAGGGCTTGATCCATCACCGTTTTTTAGCTCACTGCACCATCCCAGCTCAGAACCTGGCTACATGCAAATTAGTCTGTCCCTGGCCCAGTGCATCATGGGAACAGGGCAGACCAAACTACCAAGCCAATTCTTATACTGGGAAGGAAACAAGCTTCCGGGGACCGGTTTCTGGCATTACAGCCGTCTTCGGCCCGGCTTGCTTGAATCCTGATGGTGCAATGAGCAAGGGACTCACATCTGAGTATACCCTTCCACGCTTATGGTGGACAAAACAATTCAGAAAAAAGTGGTGGTGATGGACAGAGTTCCTGAAATAAACAGAACACTCATACCCAGTCAACAGATCAGGGCTTGATCCATCACCGTTTTTTAGCTCACTGCACCATCCCAGCTCAGAACCTGGCTACATGCAAATTAGTCTGTCCCTGGCCCAGTGCATCATGGGAACAGGGCAGACCAAACTACCAAGCCAATTCTTATACTAGGAAGGAAACAAGCTTCCGGGGACCGGTTTCTGGCATTACAGCCGTCTGCGGCCCGGCTTGCTTGAATCCTGATGGTGCAATGAGCAAGGGACTCACATCTGAGTATACCCTTCCACGCTTATGGTGGACAAAATGATTCAGAAAAGGAGGTGGTGATGGACAGAGTATCTGAATTAAACAGAACACTCATACCCAGTCAACAGATCAGGGCTTGATCCATCACCGTTTTTTAGCTCACTGCACCATCCCAGCTCAGAACCTGGCTACATGCAAATTAGTCTGTCCCTGGCCCAGTGCATCATGGGAACAGGGCAGACCAAACTACCAAGCCAATTCTTATACTGGGAAGGAAACAAGCTTCCGGGGACCGGTTTCTGGCATTACAGCCGTCTTCGGCCCGGCTTGCTTGAATCCTGATGGTGCAATGAGCAAGGGACTCACATCTGAGTATACCCTTCCACGCTTATGGTGGACAAAACGATTCAGAAAAAGGGGTGGTGATGGACAGAGTATCTGAATTAAACAGAACACTCATACCCAGTCAACAGATCAGGGCTTGATCCATCACCATTTTTTAGCTCACTGCACCATCCCAGCTCAGAACCTGGCTACATGCAAATTAGTCTGTCCCTGGCCCAGGGCATCATGGGAACAGGGCAGACCAAACTACCAAGCCAATTCTTATACTGGGAAGGAAACAAGCTTCCGGGGACCGGTTTCTGGCATTACAGCCGTCTTCGGCCCGGCTTGCTTGAATCCTGATGGTGCAATGAGCAAGGGACTCACATCTGAGTATACCCTTCCACGCTTATGGTGGACAAAACGATTCAGAAAAGGGGGTGGTGATGGACAGAGTATCTGAATTAAACAGAACACTCATACCCAGTCAACAGATCAGGGCTTGATCTATCCCCGTTTCTTAGCTCACTGCACCATCCCAGCTCAGAACCTGGCTACATGCAAATTAGTCTGTCCCTGGCCCAGTGCATCATGGGAACAGGGCAGACCAAACTACCAAGCCAATTCTTATACTGGGAAGGAAACAAGCTTCCGGGGACCGGTTTTTGGCATTACAGCCGTCTTCGGCCCGGCTTGCTTGAATCCTGATGGTGCAATGAAGCTTGTCAGCTCTTTCATCTCTGAGTTGGTCTCAATTTCCAGGATTTCTACTGCCTGCTGTATGCCCACAATTTTCTCAATCAGCTGGTCCAATCAACACCTGGCTATTTAGGCTTTCAGAGTTTTCCTCCACCTTCCTCAATAAACTTTGAAAATACTGGACACCTTTCATGTCAGAGTGAGGGGCGGATATTGAGCAGTGCTCACAATTTGTAATGTCACTCTGGTCAGGAAGGATCAGTTTCTGCTCTTTTATGTCCTACTTAGATGATGAGGCACACATTTTGAGAAAAGTCACCCTTCTCCACTTTGAGCCTTGCAGACATGGCAGTAGCACACTCAGCAATCCACAGGACGAAAACTTCATACCATTCAGCAGATTCACTGGCTCAGAGGTGAAGGTTTTCTAGGCATCTTTCCACGTGGCCACAAGTGGGGTGGAGGGCTCACTGCCTCTTAGGGGAGGGTTTTCTGTCTCAGTCCTTCAGCTGTGTGCCATCAGGGTGTTTTCGGGTCCCCATGGCCATGTTAGTTTCACCACACTTCTTCTCATTGTTGCTTCTGCTCCAGCCTTGGTTCACACACATGAGTTCTAGCACTCCTCAGTCTGACCCTTGCCTCTCATGTGTGAGGTCAGGGCCAGACATGTATGCCACTGTCTGCTCCTGATATGCCCACCCGTAGACCAAGGCCAAGGAGGAGCAGACTGGCCTACAACAGCGCATCTATCAAAATTGCAAAGTTGTAGCCCCTAATGGGTTTGTCATTATGTCAATATCAAACACAAACCTCTGCAGCTGTACAGGGTCAGGTGAAGGACACACACCTAAAGAACCATTGCCCGATCAGGATCACCAAGAATTTGTTCCCACCTGGCTGGTTCCACCTCCACATGGGAATCATTATTAGAAAGGAGATGAGCTCTGATAGTGACTAAGAGTGTGACTAAAACGTATTTAGAGTTGTGGATCTACTGCTTTGCCTAAATTAGGGAAGTTGGGTTCGATTTTGTTGATTTCATGCACATGAGGTCCCAGGGGGAAGCCCTTCGTAGCAGCTTTGGAATGCATGTCTATATGATTGGCCAATGTGTTGAAGCTGATCTTGTGGGAAGCTGCTAAGGGTACTGGCCACAAGTCAGTTGCTGAGTCTGCAACATATTAAAAGAGGGTTAAACCATAAATGAAAAGCACTGACATTGTTGGACCATGTTTCTATGATGTTTTAGTTGGTATATATGCATAATGTTGCCTTTTGCCCCGTGGAAGTGCTATTCAGTTACTTAGGTTCTCCACATTGAAATGGATCATTCCCCCTTGGTGTATATATTTTTATATGCATTCAATGGATGTTGAAGCTGTCTGCAACATACAGTTAGAGGACTCCTTGGCTCTCAAAAGTATTTAAAATACAAAGTTTTAACAGTGATTTTCTGTCATTTTTGGTTGTTTTGGAGGGAGGGTGAAAAAACAAAAAGATTCTTGGGCCTGTATTAGAACATTGAATGTTGGGAGCTCCATTGCAGATAATGGAGTGCTCCCTGCTTCTACGGGCCGGTAAAGGCCCGCAGAGCAACATTCCAATGTTCTACAAAGGCTTCTCGAAGCTCGAGGGGATTTATATCCCCTCGAGCTTCGAGAACTCTTTGTTTAATTTGTTAGAACATTCTGCCCTCTAGTGGCAGAATGTTCTAATAGCCTTATAGCCCTTCGTAGCAGGGCTGTACCGGCAATTAAAGTCCCGCTGTCTCGTTAAAGTCCCTCGCCTTCGGCTCGGGCCTTTAATAACCGGTATAGCCCGCTACGGTGGGCTATAAGGCTATATTATAAAGAGTTTTTTAGTGGCCATTATGTGTTCGTTTAGATAGTTTAGAGAGGGTGGCATATTAGAAGTTGATGGGCGGGTGGTGTTAGGAGGGGGATTGTGACAGTAGATGTATGGATAGGTCAGAGACAGATCTCAACTTTAAAATACTCTGCCGAGTTATTAATCTGATTTGGTAGTCTGATTCAATATTTCTAGATAGGCTATAAAAAAAACTGTGCCAGATGCGTGTGTTCTTTTCGCTCTTATATTATTGTGTTTGTTTTTTAACAATTTTGGTAAGGGTTGAAGAAAGGCAGGCATTGGTCCAGATAAAAAAAAGCAATGAAATGTGTCTCATTATATGACTGCTGTAAAGTAAAAAAAAGCAGCTGCTGAATAAAGGCTCTCAGTTCTAAATATTTACAGAATGTAGTGTCCTGCATTTATATTGTAAGGGGTTTTACCACCCCTGCTCAGCCACTGCTTGTGCTCTGACTCATTGGAATGTTGGAGTCTGATGATGCCTCTGAATGTTGGGACTGAGAGAGGTGAACTGACAGTTGTCATGGGCTGAGCAGCTGACAGGCAGCTCCTGTTGGGGCTCTGACTTACAACTTAACTACTTTATGTCCTGAACCTTCCTACTTGTTATCTTTATGAATAAAACATCCTGAATTACAACCTACCTGCGTGGACCTTCATGACTACACAGCAATTGAGCACAAGCCTATCCCGGCTGCGTACTTTAAAGTGCCAATAATTAACTGCACTTCCAAGGATGTATGGTGACCTTGTAAGTGTTTTCAAACTCTAATATTCAGCGCAAGTTTTTTCCATAGCTTCTCTCAGTGTGGGCACCCACACATGATAGGAGTGTCTCTGCATGATGATAACCACCGCCAATCATAGCTTATAATATGGAAAAGATTTTGTATTTTTTTTAATTTTTTGTCTCATTTGACGTTGTGTGGCAAACTGCCATTCACCTTTGCAAACAGCACAATACAGACGGTGACAGCAGATCCCCATCCGTTGAATATACTACTAGGATATGTCAATAGAATACCCAAATGAGTGCGCATTCTGACCGCAATTGCTTTCTTAATATAGTCTTAGAGCCCGACATAGCAGGCTCTACCGGCCATTGAAGGGCCACTACAGTGTTAAGGCCCAAGTGTAAAGGTCTCCAACAAGGGAGCTGGCCTTTAATGGCCGGTAGAGTCCGTCACAGAGGGCTCTTAGGCTAAAAGAACATTCTGCCCCTAGAGGGCAGAATGTTCTAATTTGTTAAACAAAGGCTTCACGGAGCCCGAGGGGCTCGAAATCCCCTCGGTTTGTTCACAGCAACAGTTGTGAACAAACGTTGGAATGTTGATGCTGCGGGTTACTACCAACCTTTAAAAGCCCAGAGTCCGCCATTGTCTTCAATGAAATGCTTGACATTCCAATGTTCTAATAGCTAAATGAGACTTTTGCCATGTTTGAGCCCCAACTTCGAGACCTAGAGATATTTGGAGCCCTTTACCACTTTATTTAACCAGGTCAAGCGTGGAAGAAGACACACAATTGACTGAAGTGCTTACTGAAGAAACAACCTGAAATACTCTATTTGGAATGACACGACATATCCAGGCTGGGAAATGACAATATTATGGGAAATATAAACTGAATGGATTATGATTTTTTTACCTTTGCTTTGTAAAACACATTGTTGGATAAGTCTACTTTTCCTTGGTGTTGCCTAAATGTTCAGGAAAGATTGGAACTACCATGCAACTGTGCAATGATCATTGTTAAGAGGTCCTATTATTTTGGTTTACATTTGCAGGACCGGACTGGGAACCAAAACTGGCCCTGGCAAAGTGCTACAGGGACGATTTTGCAGGTATGCCGCAAAAAAGGCCCTGTAACAAAAATGTCCCCCAGGGGCCCCAAACCGGCCCTTGCACCCATGCAGCGCAATGGGGGATTGCCCGGTGCCCGCTACTGCCAGTCCGGCCCTGTACATTGGCACCTCTTGCAGCCTGTAAAATCAAAATACACAGGGAGACTGAATATTACAACAGGTTCAGGGGATGAAAAATATCCTTCTGTTATTTGATACTAATTTATTTCTGTATTTTGCTGTTTGACTTGTGTGTTCAATAAAACATATAAAAAAAGAGATGGTGACAGCAAGGGTAATGTATAATTTAGGAGTGCCAAGTCTCTCTTTTATGCATAGTGAAATTATATATATTGATTCAGTGCAAAGTATGATTGGCCTATGCCAAACAGATATTCATAGAGGCAAATGAATGTAAAGCACGCTCTGTATTTAAATGCCAACATGTTTTATTGAAATACTAAGAAGTAATTGTATTAATCTATTAATGAACCGTGATTTAAGTCTGTATTTAGAAGTAAGTCTGTATGTTTTGGTACGTTTTGTATGCACTTGACAACAGGCAGATGTAAACCAAACTTAAGACTGCAGCTGTAAACAGAAATATATTTTCAGATGACCTACGGAACAGGCAGACACATTTATAATTAGCTGACATTGACTATGAAGTGCATATCAGAATAATACATGGGATTGTTTTGATGTGGTTTTCACATGGTTCTCTTAAATGTACCATCGCCCATTGGTTTAGCTCAAGGCATACACATCATTCTTTTTGTATAATCACCACTTTTAGAACATAGTTTTATGGAAAGTACTAGCAGCCCGTCCCGACGTTGTCCGGGTATGAATTGCTGCCGGCCAGTAGTATATTGTTTTGTAGGATTTCATTTTGATAACATTTCTTATCTGTGACAGGCCTGTGAAACGCCATTGGATCCATTAGGGACCACCAGATGTGCGAAACATGTTGACCTAATTATTTGTTTTCTTTCACTTGAGCACTAACCCTGAGAGTAGCGTCTAGTTACACATTCGCCTCTATTATTTATTACATAGGGTTCTCCAGGGTCCACTTCCCCTTTTTAAGCAAACCTCACAGACCCCTGAATAAACTAGTTTGAGGGCACTGTTTAGGTTTTTTTAATTGTTTCACTTTCACTTTATACTTTAGCTAGGCCCACAGACTCCCATGCACAACTGCGGCATCTCCAAAAAATAACTCCGCTAAAGAGCCCCCTTGCGGGGCCCGTGAGGGACTGCAGCGCCACCCACACGAGGAGCAACGCCCAATGATGATCGAGGGCGACCACATGGCTGTCTGAGGGCACTAGGTCACAAAGGAGAAGCACTTTCTTCACTTCACGTATTCCTTATAACTCAACCTACTAGTCTGGCAACAGAGAAAAACCATTTCCCCATACTCACCTTTTATCTTCTATGTTACCTTTTGGAGTATCCTATAGTTAGGAAGACTCCCTCGGAGGAACTTTGCCCAACATTGTGTTGACACCCCTCCCTTTAGAGCCAACATTCTGGCACAATGTATGTATCTTGTAGTTGTTCTCATGGTAGTATTCCCCCATGTAAGACATAGCTCAACACTGGCAGTAAACATATACTTCAAAGGAATCGCTCCCTGTTACACACAAAACATGTGTGCTCCAGATTATTTTACAGTGTTGACTCCATGCACACATGGCACCTGAATGTCTGAGATATGTTCATAGCCTTACTTCCCAACACATACAACACATGTATGCTACAGATTTGTTCACAAGGTTGACTCGTGAAAACTCACGCCCAAGTATGCCCAAGATTTGTTCATGGGTTGGCTCCCCAGCTAACACTACACATTCATGCCCAGGTTAGTTCAAGAAGTTAACTCCGCATTACACACATGTCCTAGATTTGCTCATAGGGTTGAGTTCCCTTCACAGACACTACATGTATGCCCCAGATTCCTTTACATGATTGAATCCACAGCACTGCCCACATAACACATCAATGTCCCAGGTGTTTTCATGAGATTAACTCTTTAGCACACACAACACATGAATACCGCAAATTAATTTAAGGGGCGGACTCCCCAGCACACCCAAGTACACTCCAGATTTGTTCATGGAGTGAATCTCCTGTGCACTTGATGCGGTCTAGATTTAATCAGAGTTGACTCCCTGGAACCCTTGATATACTACCCTTGATATGATACCGATATGGTCACAGGTTTGACTCCCTAGTACACGAAAAATTAAAAAAAAATTCACAGGATTGACTTGGCTTTGAAAAGTAAGACTTGATACATACACTCAAAGGTAAGCAGACCAACATACAACTGAGACCCTTTATCATAGGGTGTTCGACTCCAGTAGGGATGTTCTCTATAGCCTGCTCTACAGACAATAACACATGCCTATCCAAACATAGCAACTTAATAATGTATTCTGTTAACTGTCTGACACTCACTCCATTCAACAAAGAAGGCAAACATAACTACGCACAAAAGACACTGCATGATACATGCTCTTCTAAATCCCACCACAAGGGGCAAATGAACTACTATACTACAGTAAGGAATGACAATCACAACAGAAGCACATACAAACATTTGCCATACAATTCACGTCAACTGAACAGCTGAAATCTCCAAATGTATTTCAATCACCCACAAAATAGTCACAGAAAAATAACGTCAACCAATGCCGTGGCAATAATAGAAATAACATCCCAACAATACACACCCCACTATTAAGGAGTAGGAACAGATAAGACTTAGATAAACACATTTGATTATCAACCGAATTAGCAGGCAGGTTTTTAAGTCACTATGTGGAATGTCGAGTGCTTCTAACTGACCTTCTGGAAAGGAAACATGCCAAGGCAAGGAGACTCACAGTCCTTGGATCTGCTAATCTCCATCCTTCTTTCCATTGGCTGCCTCGATGAAACAGTCGTACTCGCCTACAGACACCAGGCAAATCCCATGGCATGCAGCTGTGCCCAAGATATGAAGCACCCAATCGTGCTTGCAAATTCACAATTAAAATGTACTTCATGGGAAGGGGGGGGGAGGAGCCAAGATGGCGACCTGAACGGACGCTCGGTTCTCGGCTCCGCAAGCCGGAATATTCTGTGGCTATATCCTGATCTCCAATCCGGCCCTGCACCGCAGCGGACCAAAGCTGCTACCGCACTGATATTCCCGGTGCTCCGTCGAGGTCCCTACTTGCTGGATCCTTGAAGATATCGTCGCGTCTGGCGGGTCTCCATGCTCGGACGCTGTGACCAGTGCTGCTCCTGGCCGCTGTGGACCTTCGGACCGGCAGGCTTTTGCTGAGTCCTGGAAGCGGGGATCCACTGTCTGGAAGCAACGCTGCTTGATGAGTCGGACGGATCCGCCCTGCTTCACCTGCGCCACAGTCCGCGTTATCGGTGCGAGAGGGTGTAGCCCTCCATTGTTGTTGTCGTCTCCCTGGCTGGGCTGACCCGCACCGTCCGAAGCAAGTGGATCACCCCAGGACTGCCCAGACTTGCTCCGCGGCGGCAGTGATTCTCCTCTCGCATCGCTCCGGATTCGAGCGGCACCTTTGCCTGATCCCAAACTCACTGAGACTGTCTTTGTCCCCCCTCAATACTGCGCCACACCAGGCACCGAAAATGGCGGCTGCCCTCCTTGTTGCGGAGACTCTCCGTCCGCATCGCGCCAGCGACCCCCTTCCAGACGTTACATGGACCGCGGTGCAGCGTCCATTGACACGCGTTGCGGAGCGGAATAATTTGCGGATGGAGCCGACCTGCCGCGATGTTCTCATGGCATTGATTGACCTCAGGACGGAATTGCGAGCACTAGCTAACATGACGGGAGACACCATGACATGGCGGACGGAGTGGGTCCGACTGGCCGCCTCTCAGCGATGTACTGACTCAGCCTTGACGTGCACGGAGGGGGAAGCCGGGAGACCGAGAATCGACGTGGAGGTGCGGAATGTCAGTCTACATCGCGACTCCCGTGAATGGCTGTCCGGCATTGGTGCCGGGGATACATTGTTGCACCTACCACTGGAGTCCGAGATCTTGCCTATGGAGAAGTTACTGTTTCCTCAACCTCCATTTACTCGGAAACTGTATCCCCCTGAGCTTGCTGCTTCTCAAGTGCCTTTTTCCCAGCAACGGAAGGTATGTCCGTCACTGTATGTGGGGGTGTTTCTACTGTCTGCCTATGGTGCGGCTGCCGCCTGGGGACCTCCATCTTGTCCCCATCTCCTGTTGCCTCATCGACAGTGGCCATTTTCTATCCCGACTCTGTACGGATTGGGCTTTCCTCGATTGAGGTGCTCAGGGGGACTGTTGCGCTCTGGCCAAGGCTGAAGACCTCTGTTTGTATATCGGGACTGACGAGCTAATGGGACTCGGATTGGAACTTTTTCTGCTACGCTTTGGATTATGCGCACCGCAATGTCCCACCCCGTCTCTATCGTAATTAAGACTGTTATTGTTTTACTATCTCACGGAGTGGGGAGAGACTGCACGGCGGGTATGTCCGGGAAGAATAATGTTAGGCCCTCCATTGACTTTCTAGTATATGCTGCCATGTTGTTTCTTGTTTTCAGGGGGGCGAGCTATCTCCAGGAACTCCTTCCGGGGACGTACCCGGGATTAGGCCAGGGCTAAATCGCTCTTCTTTGTTATCGGTGTATGAGATGGTTGATTTGGGACTACCACTGTCTGAGCATGATACTGCCTTATGTTTGATTTACTCCTAGATTTTGATTTGATTTCCCCACCTGCAGTTTCGCCTGCCACTACTGTTTTGCATCTGATAATTTCGGGGAGGGGATGCCTATGGGGCCGGGGGGGACCGGGAATATGTTAAATTTGGCTCCTCCCTCCTCTTCTGGGAGTTCGGGGAGTGGGATGTTCTTTCTCACTCTCTCTATTCTCTTTCCCACTTGGGGGTTCTCTTGGGGCGACAGGCATGCCTATTGGGGGGGGGGGGCCGTGGCCTTCCGCTGGTATGCAGGGTGGGGGGATGGGTTGTGTTTTGTGTTCTCTCTTTGTTTCTATGGCCCTCTTTCTCTTTTTCCCTTCTTCTTCTTCTTCTATGTTTCTTTTCCTCTTTGGGGTCGGGGTTCAGTGTTCTTCGAATGATGATAGCTATCCTGGTCATTTAGTAGCCTCTACTCTCCTTGTAGTGTTATAATTCGTACTCGACAAAATCATAAAATTAAACCTTTCCCTATCCTCATACTATCGCTCGCTACTCCACTGTATACTCTTTGCTTATAGATGGCTTTAACAGCGTTCTGTCCGAATGGCTTTTTTGTTTATCCTCCTCTTGTATGTCATAGCGGCCGGCCCTTCGGGGTTGTAGGCAGACGCTGTGTATTGTGCATTTCATAAATAAAGGTTTAAAAAAAAAAAAAAAAAAAAAATGTACTTCATTACTAGATCTATCCTTAACATGAAAAGCACCAACAATCACAAAACTTCAGCCTTATTTCAAATACCAGCAGATCCTTTCTGAGTATTGCTGTATCCCCACCCGCTGAACAGCAGATTTGCGTCAAGGTGAGCTCCTTTTCTGTCCCTTGAATTCAATATCTGACTTTTGAGCTCCTCGAATAGCTTGCTCTAGGCCAGAGATCTTCAAACTTTTTTATGCCGAGACCCCCTTGTAAAACCTTTTTAGGCGTAAGGACCCCCTTCCGACAAAAGTTTCTAGAAACTGGTACTCCGCATTATCAACTTTTGACAACCATAAATGCGCCTGTTAGGCCTCATCAAATCCCTCCATCATTCATCCACCCACACTTTCACACATCCATCCATCCATCCACCCTTTCATCCTTCCATCCATACATCCATCCTCATCCATCCACCCTTTCATTTTTCCATCCATACATCCATCCTTTACCCATCCATCCACCCTTCCTTCCATCCACCCATCATTCATCCACCCACCTTTTCACACATTCATCCATGTAACCTTTTATCCATTCATACATCCATCCACCCTTTCATCTTCCCATCCTTCATCCACCCACCCTTTCATCCTCCCATCCATACATCCTTCACCTATCCACCCTTTCATCCATCCACCCACCAACCCATTCATCCATCTACCCATCATTCATCCCCCCACCTTTTCACACATTCATCCATCCTTCATCTATCCACCCTTTCATCCTTCCATCCATACATCCATCCTTCATCCATCCACCCTTTCATTTTTCCATCCATACATCCATCCTTTACCCATCCACCCTTCCTTCCACCCACCCATCATTCATCCACCCACCTTTTCACACATTCATCCATCATTCATCCATGCAACCTTTCATCCATCCAGCCACCCTTTCATCTTTCCATCCTTCATCCACCCACCCTTTCATCCTCCCATCCATACATCCATCCACCCTTGGATCCATACATCCACCCACCCTTTCATCCATCCACCCTTTCATCCTCCCATCCATACATACATCCTTCATCCATCCACCCTTTCATCCTCACATCCATCCTTCATCCATCCACCCTTTCATCCTTCCATCCTTTCATCCTTCCATCCATACATCCATCATTCATCCATCCACCCTTCCATCCATCCTTCATCCGTCCACCCTTTCATTCTTCCATCCATACATCTATCCTTCACCAATCTATCCTTCATCCATCCACCCTTTCATCCTTACATCATCCATCCACCCTTTCATTCATCCATCCATCCACCCTTTCATTCATCCATCCACTCATCATTCATCCACCCACCTTTTCACACATCCATCCATCCTTCAGCTTTTCATCCATCCATCCACCCATCATTCATCCACCCACCTTTTCTGTGCCTCTCTCTGCGGTGTCTTCATTCTTCTTTCCCACTGATGGGAGGGCATCTCTGTGCCTCCCTGCTGGGGGCGGGGGACGTGTCATGGGACCCACAGCTCCAGGTGCGCAACATCCATTGAACTCAAAGGGCTACGCTAACGCCACTCCCCCAGCCCCCCCCCCCCCGCCCCCACTACCCCCAGATCGTGTATGTGAGCCCAGCTGTAACAGCTTCAGGGACACACACACAGTCACACACAAGTACTTGACAGGTCTTTAAAAGACCTTTTACTTGTTAATGAGGCGTTGATGTTTTTCACACCTCGGCTCCGCCGTGAGCACCCTCAGCCCAATGCCAGGAACTGCACTCTGTAGAATCTGCGACCCCCTTCCCAGGACTCCACGACCCCCCTGGGGGTCGCGCCCCACAGATTGAAGACCGCTGCTCTAGGCACATCTTTCAATGCGGCTCAAAAACTGTCCTCATCACTTGCTGGAGAGCTGCCAGTTGTCACAGCACTGCTGGAGCTCCTCTTATCTTAACTTTGCTGTCTTGCTATTAACTCCAGTTGTCTCTCACATCTGCTTCCAACAGTGTCAGTTCTTGATCCACAAGTTCACAACTTTCTATCGGTTTAACACGGTGACTAATGTAGAGGTTGCAAAAACTTTTATGCTGATGTAACATGCTTGACACTACTCCTTAGTCTTTTTATTGGCATAAAGAAATAACATCCTCAAGTAGAAGTAGCAGATATAAGTAGAAAGTTACAAAAAGCCTAACCAGTAATGGGCACACTGCGTTCTCAGTCCTGACATGCCTCTGCTGGTCCAGCTGCCCAAGCTGGGCACTGATCTGACCAGTCTTACACATATACATATTGTGGAGGCAAGGGCTACTCTCAACATCCACCTGTTAAAAAAGATGGCACATAAGCTCTGCTGAGGCAGCCTGGAAGGTACTGCTAGCTTTATCAGAAAGTGCAAGAGCAACCACCCACAATAACTACAGTTAATGCCTTGTGATATCCTACCACCCTCGCAAGACCCTTCCAAGACCCTGTAGGTCTCTCATAATGAACAGAGGTTTCAGAAGCTTGTCTAGTATATATGTAAGACATATGCTAGATTCCGTTCTATAAACCACATGTAATAAACATGGCTTCAGCATTGGAAGAGTCACACTTAAACTTCAAACGAAGAGTATGGCCGGCAGCAGTGCAAGCTTCCCTTATTTACAGATGAGCTACAGTACTGGCTAACAGTTAAGTTACCCTCACACACACACACACACACAACAGGTGCACCATTACATGGAAGAGTCTGTGTATCTGTGTGCGCTCAGTGCACAAGCTAGTGTTTTTGCTTGTGCGTTGAACTGCACCTTCTTCAACAGCTAAATGGGAACTCATCCCAAACCATGAAGTGACCCTGAACTTTAACTGCTTGCTGAATACCGCATAAAGAAATAGCTGTAGTTCGTTAAATAGAAAAGCAGAAAGAACGATGCATTTCATGTGTTTAGAAAGCAGCTCTTGAGTTTCACTCTTCTGTGACTTGCTTTGCAGCCGTTGACGAAACAGCCAATCTCCCGCCTTCTCCACCCCCCTCCCCGGCATCGGAACAGATGGGCGCCATGGAGGAAGGTAAGGCTCACTAGGGTACTGTGGTGTGCCTCTCCTGGGAATAGAACCTTCAAGACAAGGTGAGGTATATAAACGAATCTACCATTGCGCCTCGCTTGGGACATACCTGTCTCAGAGTGTGACTGATGGAGCAGGACTGTTGCTTTGCGGTATCAATTCCTCTGACATATGACCAGCTGTGCCCTAACCCTACCTCCCTTCTACACACACTGACACGTGTGCCAATCGGTTTCATATAATATCCTGTGCCTGGCAGGCTAAGTGCTCATATGTTGTCATCAACATTTGGAGCATTTTACTCTGGATGCTCAGAATGACAAAGTCACCCGAATACACACGCTGTATTATTTCAAACAACGTATCCCTCCGCTGTCAACAATATCATAGCTGATGTATTAACAACCTGTTGGCCCTCAGTAAGGATGGTCAATGCCAAGAAGGAGTTCTAAAATCCAAGAAGAGCATCAACTTTCATGACTATTTTAGAGAACATATCTAACCACAGCTTATCACAACTGAGACAATAACTCCATGTTCGGTCACAGGAGCTGATTTCTGTCCCTTTAACACGTGAGATGGCAGCAACTGTTCGTATTCTGTGCGCAAACTGTTTTTATTGCTATTTTTAGAAGTAAATACAATAATGCATGTATGTGACTGTGGATACAACCAGTAATCCGCACGTGTGCATCGTGATTTGCTTCATGATGGATCAGTTATGCAACCTTTTCAGCCTCATTGTGTATTGTGCCTTATTTTGCTGCCATTAAAGTCTCTCTCTTCTGTCACTTCTGTAAAACACAGGGCCAGATTTACCTACCTTTCACCCAGTTCATCGCAGAAAGGCATCTTGTTGCGCTGCGTGGCATGAAAGGGAGAGACTGGAAATGTGCCATATCTGCCAGGATATGGCACACTTCTGCTCTCTCAAAGCGTTTACGCAACTTCAGACGGCCTCGTGCCAATGCAGCCACCCGTGCACCATGGTGCAAAGGTGTCTGCCTTATGGACAGTGCTCTTGTTCAGGAAGGGGCACCTTCCTGCACAAAAACAATCCTCAGAGGCATATTCCTCTTTCCAAGTAAGCTGCAAAATGCAAAGAGGAAGTAGCCAGTAGCGGTCGGCAGTAGGTGTTTCTATAGGGCGGTGACGTGGGCAGGAGGAGGGGCAGGGTGGGGGGAAATAATGTATGGATTACGGAGTTTTACAGGTAAGTAAACATTTAAATACATAAAACGAATTTCGTTGCGCACACTGCATCACCAAATGTGATGCAGTGCGCGCAACGAAATTCGTTTTATGTATTTAAATGTTTACTTACCTGTAAAACTCCATAATCCATACATTATTTCCCCCCACCCTGCCCCTCCTCCTGGCCACGTCACCGCCCTATAGAAACACCTACTGCCGACCGCTACTGGAAGTAGCGAGGAGAAATGAAGATATTTCACCTCGTTTTCAACCTTGAGTAGACGAACCATTATATCACAAACCCAGGTTTACTGCTTTTTTGTAAATCCAGGTTTGCGTCTCTATCCATGGATGGATGCATGGGATTTCCTATGTTCCACTCATGGAACTCCTCCCTGACACAAATGTGCCTTGTGTTACTTTGTTATACAAAGCCACAAATGTCGGGCTTCGCGTGGCTAAGTAACTTCAGGAATACATTTTGTGTTGGCCTGCATCAAAAAGTGAGGCAACCCCGACACTAAATGTTCGTAAATCTGGGCCCCAATATCTTGGGCAATATTGCATCAGTAGCTGTTTTTGGCATGCAGTCTTTCCTGGAGGCTGTCATCTTGTGTCACAAATCACTGTGCAAAATCTAATATTACGGGATGATGACAGCCCCGCGCTTTGGGCTAATACTGTAGCACACACATGCACAAGATATTGCGAAAGGGAAGAAGCATGTTTGTATTTCTATAATCTGAATCTACTTGTTCATTATTGGGCTACGAATCTGAGCCTTGGACTTTCCTTTCTGTGGACCCTCCCGAGTGTGCTTAGATGCTGTACTCATCACTGACTTACATTTCCATGAGTGTGTAAAACGTATTATCTGTCATTTCACTCTCCATATGGGATCATGGGAACAGCTACTTAACAATGTCAATTTCCCACCTCAACAACATTGGTCTCTCCACTCTACCTGCTCAGTCGGCTCATCAGTGGTTAATTTGTAAAACAATAAGTACTAGGGTAATCGTCAGGAGGACACAACAACTTGCACCATCCATTGGCCCTGTCATCGCAATTACAGTACCAACACAACTGCTAACCATGACACTCCTACAAGTGCGACAATTCATACTATTCAAGGCCCCCAAAGCTATAGGAATGGCTTGGGTGGGACTCATTACTGATTGTTAATGTGTATTAAATTAATAAACAGCTGTTGTTGTTAATATCTAAATTTGGCAGACAGCGCCACCATGTGACAGACTGTCACTAGCACCGGTGCAAAGAATTAAGTGCTGGTGCCGAGCACCGGAAACCACCGGCTCAAATTTATGCACTGAGGCTCATGGCCTATGTGCAGGGCAGTTGAGATCACGTCTGAGCATATTGTGTGCTATAGGATATACCCAGAGCTGCAGTCTCTGACTCAGTGGCTGCTCGCAGAGGGAATGCTGTGGGGCGGGGCGGGGCAGGGTGAGGGGGTAGTTGAGTCAGACATACGATGGCAAGGAGTAAAGTAAGTAAATAAGTAAAGCTATTTACCTTGCGCCCGCTGCATCGCCAACTCCGCAATGCAGTGTGCGCAAGGTAAGTAGTTTTATTTATTTACTTACTTACTTTACTCCTTACCGTCTTATGTTCGACTTCACTACCCCCACCCTACCCTGCCCCCACCCCGCAGCCCCAAATCCTTTCCTCTGCGAGCCGCCATTGCTCTGACACTACTGTGATACCTGATTAACCTCAGTGATATGTATAGTGCGACCTGCCTGTGGCGTATTATATATGGTAGAAAGATAGATGGGAAGACAACTTGAATTGCTATATCAGGTTACGGGGCTCTACAAAAAAGACATGTTCTGATTGTACAAGTTTTACATGGTTGGGCTACTTGAATGCGCAAAAAAGTAATTTACCAGGAGAAAATCGCCTTCCTGTTTCTGTACATAAGGGACATCCGAATTTTGCTCTTTCAATTGGGATTTATACACACAGAAATGTTATTAGTGTCTTGGAATCTCGGTATTCCCCATTAAATTTAGGGAACCCCCACAAAATAAAAGCCTGAAGCACGCATACATTTGCGTCAGACCTCCACGTGCTGTAGTCTTTACACATTCCAAAGAAGGTGAGCATGAGCTCCAAACACAACAGGAGCAAATTTTGACTCTTCCTAAACACTTTTGTCTTGGTCAAAAATTATAGGTTTTAGACAAAGGATCTCCACAATCTATTGACCTCATTAGTCTATCTGCCTAATGTGCTGTACATTGTGTTGTGTCCAGGGCCGGACTGGGAACCCAAACCAGCCATGGCAAATTTTGTCAGACCAGCCCCCTCAGGTGTGCATAGTGAGTACAGCGAGCGAGTCTGACCACCACTGTAGAGTATATTTGGAAAAAATGTCTAATACTGGAGCCCAGGAGAGACGTGTTTAGCCTGCAGGTCACTGGTTTGAAAGCTAACAGGGGTTGATCAGCCTGTCATCTTGTTCAAGTCGATGGAACTGGGAGCATTGTTTTTTGGTGACATTAATTCGCAGCACTAAAAATCAGGTAGCAAACGCTACATAATTTCAGATAATAAAACAATCAAAAGGTGTTGCAGGTTGTTGGGGTCAGTTCCATCCAGTAACTGTTTACATTGTTAACATTCAGTTCGTACACATCCCTGATGCAGACATAGTGCCGGGTGTGCTGCTGCAGTTAAATGTGTAAATATAAACGTGTGCCTGTAGTGGGGCGCATTGCACCTGTGCAGCGCTGGTACTCACTCACACCGTGGGACACCCTGTGCTTCACATAGGGATGTTCTCGTCAGATGGCAACTGTTGTTAGAGGGAGTTTGGTCGGGCCCTTATTAATAATAATACACGGACCTCCCCCTATTTTTGTGTGAGTCACAGCCTCTCTTTGTCCCCGCCCTCCTCTTGAGAATCCCCCTGTGAAAAGTTCATGCTCCCTCAGACGGGTGAGGTGCCCACGTACCTTAGCAGGGCACGGGTGGGGTGCACCTGCCTCGCGGACGCTCCTTCCACAGCACCTCCGTGGCCGTGACCTGTGGGTGCTACGCCTGCCCTGTGTGGACCAGACTCCCAGGCTGAGTTAGACACAGGTGCTTGGCACCTGTCCTGTGTGGACACTGAGCAGATGCCGATCCCAGACTGGACACCGCTACTAGCCCGTCCTCTTCTAGGACCTGCTCCATGCCTGCACATGGGTACGATCTGACTTCTACGTGGACACTACTTGCAGCCTGCACAAAGGTACCCCGTGCCTGTCCTGCTGCGTGGACCACGGCGTGCAGCCTGCACAGAGGAGCCCTGTACCTGCCCAGCATGTACCATGGCATGCAGCCTGCACAGAGGAGCCCTGTACCTTCCCTGCATGGACCACGCCGCAGCCTGCACAGAGGAGCCCTGTACCTTCCCTGCATGGACCACGCCGCAGCCTGTAACAGAGGAGCCCTTTACCTGCCCTGGGTGTATCCCAGTGTGCACCCTGCACAGAGGCGCGCTGTACTTGTCCTGCTGCGTATACCATGGCGCGCAGCTTGCACAGAGGTGCCCTGTGCCTGCCCTACGACGATACTTCGCCTCGCCCAGTGCTTTAAATGGGAAAAAATAAGTGCAGGTACTCATTTAAATAAGTTAGAGGTGTGGCAAATGGGCGGGCTAGGGGCGGGCTAAGGTCAAGGTATGATGATACATAATGACTTCTGTACCAGTTGCAGATATCAAAACGCTTGAGAAATGCGTTTATGTAAACCAACCAAGTTTACTCATTACACAAAATGAAAGCCAAACAGGATGATATGTTAACATTTCCTTGTTTTGTCATATTTGACCCTTCATAATGCCATATGTTATTTGTTGTTGTTTGGCACCATAATATATAGTCTCAAGCGGGCACACACACTGAGAGATAAACAGGCTGAGATTAATGCAAAAGCATCCCACCCATTGCCTTTAACCCCATCGAAGCTCATGACGAGCTCAGCTCGTCATGAGGTACACCTCTCGTACACTCATGACGAGCTGAGCTCGTCATGAACAATGGGAATCAAGAAATATCAGCACAGGAGCAAAATAACATCAGCATCGATGGTGAAAAATCCTACGAGTGTCCTGATTCTCTCCCTTTTTGTCTCACACACACACATAGGCACACACAGGTCTGCAAACACACAGACATATATATATATTTAAATATGTATGTATAAACGAGTATTAAAGTTATCAAGAAAGGCACAGGATTTTTGACTGTACACACATTTGAATTGAAAAGCAATTTCAAAGCCCATTCATGATTTCAGAACTCAACAAATATCTGGTATTTTTATTTGAAAAAAGTGGTAATCCTAACTTCACCTGTCACCTCACTTCTATACAGTCATCCTTTCCCCTTCCTTCTATGTTCATCTTAACTTACCCTCAACCAAATCCATTTGCCAGTAGTCCAGGAGCTCAATCCTGGAGTGCTGCAGCGTTCCCTGCCGTTCATTTCTGTATGGGAAGGGTTATCGTTACAACCATGGAGCCAGTATTCAGGTCAGTCATGTTATCATACAAAGGCACCGATTAGTGATGAAAAAAACCGGCTTTGGAGAAGGTAGAGGATTCTGTGACTCTGCCACACACTTTAGAACGGTCAGTGCATTTCCCTAAATGGGACAGGATTACTGACTGGCAGCCCCAGCCCATTTCACACGCCTCATTTTACTCGCTTGGACACAATCAGTAGCAGGGGCGTGAAAGGTGTCCGGGCACTGTTCCTTGGAAAGGTTACATGATGATATGACGCCTCTAGGGGTGTCTTGGGATCACCCAATGCCCCCTCCCTGTTTATGCCACGGGATAATTCCTGATTCTCAGGTTGTAGACCTGGTGGTGTCTGCCCCTGGTGATGGTTAAGAGATAGCTGTACACGGAGTATCCTTTTCAGACGCCAACACTGGGGTGGGGCCCTTCTGCTCCTGCTGGGGCTGCCATCTGATCCAGTACCGACAGAACATTTCTCACCACTGCAGTGTACTCTACATCATTAATTCAGTCAACATGGTCCAATGGTCCAAACCTGTTGTTTACTGGCACGTTAAACTGGAGACCACCCAAGGAAGGCTGAAGGTGCAAAGTGCAGTGAATAATTTTCATTCAGGATTGAACCTTTGCTCTCTCTAAGGCCGATAGGGGTTATAAAAATACCCCAGCTAATGGAGTACTAAGTCGATGAAAATGAAAAATAAATAACAATTGGCGAGTCACAGCAGGGTTCCTGAAGTTGATGATTACACAGCCACCTGGGCGGTCTTTCGTTCCCCTACCAATTCTCCTTACTCGACAGGTAAGAAGAATGTCATGGGCTTTTGATATTTAATAGCCCCTGAACTTTCCCACCCATATTTAGACACTCGTTCTTCAGATCCCCATGAGACCCGATCTGTCCATCTTTCAATGGTGGTACTCCTGTCATCACCACATGTGGGCAGGCTGCTGGATTATTGGAAGGTTGTTAGTTTTTTTTTTTGTGGTGCCTCCCTCCCCGTTTTTTGGCTCCTATGGCGGCAGAGATTCCCTGTGATGAGATTAGATTTGTACTTGGCAGAACTTAAGTCTCCCGACCATTAATTTTCATTGGCAAATTGTAATATGGACCGAAGTTTTTATTGGTGGTACTGTTCCCCTGCTCCTTCTGCCCATCCTGCATGGACGTCCAATCAGCCATGGGCCCCTGGGACGTGGCTGCTGAATTTGTAGGCACCAAAGCCTTGCTAGGGCACTGTTTGGAGCTATTTTGATAAATGTATCGATCTTCTTCAGTTTGGCAGTTGTAGAGGACAGCAATTAGTGTTGAAAAAGACGGCTTTGGCAAAGGTAGAGGATTCTGTGACACTGCTGCACACTTTAGTACGGCCAGTGCATTTCCCTAAATGGTACAGGATTACAGACTAGCAGCCCCAGCCCATTTCACACACTTGATAAAGGAAGGGCCCCCTGCCCCGCCCACCCGGGCCGTAACACTTTAAGCATAATAGCCATTGTGCACCCGATCAACAGTGCAGGGTCTGTCTAGACCCTGTACTGTTGATCACAGCATGACGCAAGCCAAGCCCTCTCAGACCCCTGAAGTCAGGGGCCATTCAAGTGAGAGCTGCTGTAATCGTCAGTAGTGATTTTACAAAAGGCCACTGAAGGGCTCAGTTGGAAGCAGAGCGGCATCTGCCCCGAGCTGGAGGAGATAAGTAACCTGAGTCTGCTCTACTCTCAGTCAGGGTACCGGTACTCTCCCTGACCTAAGAAAAGTGCTGGTACTGAGGGCCAAAAATTTCGGAAGTGCCGATGCTCAGTACCAGTGAGTACAGGCCCATTTAAAGCACTGTCCTCGCCTGCACTAAAGTACTCGGAACATGTCCTTCTGCACAAATACTTCATATGCTTTGCTCAGCGAAACTCTAAACCTGTCCTTTTGTACGAATAATTTAAACCAGCCTGCACAGAGATATTCCGAGCCTTTCCTGCGTGGATGGACCGCTGCCGCATCCTGCACAATCGAGCGAGCCACAGTAACTTTCTGCGGGGAAAATCTCCAAGATCAAACGGATTTGATCTGAGACTGTTCTTTTTGAAAACTGCCAGTCAGTACACAGAGCCACCTGCCTGGCACCGTCCTGTGGGGACTGCGTGGTTACTTCTCTCTGCCCTGCACTCCAGCATCTCTGAGCAAGTTATGTGTGGCAATGCATCAGTGTTCCCTCTGCTTTGGCACAGCACCCAGCCCGCTCAACTGTGTGCCGTACCCTCGAGCCATCCTTCCAGTACCGTGGGGTGCACCTGTCTGTGCTGTCTAGTAAATTCTGTGTGGAGACTTCACCTAGCCTGCCCCAAGTCTGCTCACCTGTGGTAAGGACCTGGGGCCTTATTTATGAAGGCCTTGAGTCAGTTTTGCGCCGCCGGTGCGTCACTTTTTGTGACGCACCAGCAGTGTAAAAAATGCGTCTCGTTGCGCCATATTTAAATAGTGACGCATCTAGGTAGATGCGTCACTTTTTAAACCCCTGCGCCACATTATACCTGCGTCAGGTATAATGTATGCAGAGGGGGCGTTCCCCCGCAAAAAGCCTCGTAATAGTTACGCAGTGAAATCTATGAGTTTTCACTGTGTCACTTTTAGGACGCTGTTGCGTCAAAATCTTGCGCCTGCCTCACAGCAGGCGTAAGACTGACGCAAGCCCTTTCACATGGGGCTTTCCCCATGTGAAAGGATGCATTGCTGGAGACGCGTCACTTTTGTGACACACTTCAGCAATGCGTCACTTTTGCGCTTACAGATACGTCAGAAATACTGACGTATCTGTAACTCCTTGCGACATGATGCGTCATACATTAAATATGACGCATCAGGAATGTCGTAAGGAGTGCGCAGTGAAAAGTGACGCATCGCTGTTTTCACGCAGCGATGCGTAACTTTTCATAAATGAGGCCCCTGATCTTCGTGGATAATTACTTCAATCAACTTGCACTTGCCTTCTGTGCCTTCCTGTATGAACAGTGCTCCGAGCCTGCTTACAGGACCCATGCTGAAAGGAAACTCTCCCAGCCTGTAGTGTAGAAAGCCGTTCTGTGCTTGTCTTGTGTGGACACTTCAATCAACCTGTGCACGCCTTCTGTGCCCCCCTCTCCCGCCTGGACACTGCTCCCAGCCTGCTTACAGGACCTGTGCTGAGAAGAAAACTTCCAGCCTATAGTGTATAAAGCCGCTTTTTGCTTGTCCAGCGTGGACACTTCAATCAACCTGTATGCGCCTTCTGTGCCCCTTTCCCCGCCTGGACACTGATCCCAGCCTGCTTACAGGACCTGTGTTGAGAGGAAGCTCTCCCAGCCTGTAGTGTAGAAAGCCGTTCTGTGCTTGTCCTGCGTGGATACTTCAATCAACCTGTGCACGCCTTCTGTGCCCCCCTCCCCCGCCTGGACACTGCTCCCAGCCTGCTTACAGGACCTGTGCTGAGAGGAAACTCTCCCAACCTGCAGTGTAGACAGCCGTTCTGCGTGGACACCTCAATCAACCTGTGCGCGCCTTCTGTGCCCCCCCTCCTCCAATGGACACTGCTCCCAGCCTCCATACAGGACCTGTGCTGAGAAGAAACTCTCCCAGCCTGAACACAGCAGCCCTGTGCATGTCCTGCGTCAACCCTGCACACAGGTCCCACTACCTATTCTACTTGGAACTGTGTCCATCCTGCAAGCAGCTGTTCTGAACGCGTCCTGCTGCCTACGTGGGAAGATCTGCTCCCAACCACTATGCCTGACCTACGTGCACTCATGTGCTAAGTGTCTGTTCTGAGCTCTGCACCTCTCCGGTGTGGACGCTGCTCCCAGCCTGTCTCCTAGCGCTTGCCCTGCGTGTTCACTGCTCTCAGCCATGATAATTCAACTTCTGGCTCGCCCCAGTCGCGACAGACAGTGCCATTGTGGCAACCACTGTCGCGTGGTTGCGACTCAGTTCCACGTGACAGAACTTGCGACCGGGCCAGAAAGGATTAAAAGCAAAAGGGACCTAGGCTAAGGGGCAAGGCACCACAACCACGGATGAATCAGATCAGGCCAGGTCTGGAGGATTTAAGGATAGGATAGCATGCAATTTAAACAACTGGACAGCGTCCGGTCCAGTAGTAAATAGACTCACCTGCGGGCGCAGTCCAGACAGGGGGGATAAAATTATGGGGTGCCTCTCTCTTATTTCCCAGTCCCTGGCCTCTAAAATCCTGCCTTGCCGCCTCGACCTCACCTCAGAGTGTCACGCGCACTTTTTATTGCGGGAGCCAAATGCGCATGAGCACCAGACTCCACAACTAACTAAAACCGCGGCGTGCAGACGCGGAGGCAGTGACATCTGCACGCTGCATGCGCCTACGTCACTCAGGATCAATGAGCACATGGTCAGGTGTTTTAAAAAAAATAAATTATAATGAGTCAGGTATAGTAGGCAGCAGGCTGCCTGCTGCTGCCGCCTAAATGAAGTTGAAATCGGCCGTCAGCAATTTACACTATCTTAGTGAGGTATCACATTTGCGAAATAGACATCATGCTGGCAAAGTTACACTAGATGTACAGCTACTTATTCATCAAATTTATGTATGACCTGAGGGGTATAGGGTGTTGTATTTAATGATTAGTTTGGATTCCAGACGTTTCAATTCTTGTTCTATTACCTCCTCATTCTCGAATTGGCAATCCTGTCAAGAACACACAAAAAATGCTAGACTGGTGTTCTGATTGTGCTGTATTCTGAAATGTCTAGCAATGGGACATTGGTTATTGTCTTTATTTATTGCTCTCAGATATTCCAAAACTCTCTTTTTGCCTTGTGTATGCTGTTGCCAATGTAATATTTATCGCATGGGCACCACTATGCATAAATTACATTATCTGTAATTTTTTTAACAAGTAGCTTTTTGTCCTCGTAAAGTATTTAAGTATATTGTACAACAATCAAGTGGCAATACCTGTGAAAGTATTTTTTTCTATGTCATTGATTTACTTGGTGTGTTATCTACTTGGCAGGAATTGCTGTTAATTTACTCGCGAAAAGGAGCTGTGAGCTCTGAAATGTGTAGGGGAACGTTGTTGCATAAATAAATAAGCACGCTTTGATAGCAAGTGAGCCGCAGTGTGTTTTGTTTGTAATGAACTGGGCAACCTTGTCGCCAGTAGGTATATATAGTTAGGACCTAGTTATCATAGGAAATTCCGAACATTCTATTGGGAATAACTTTGGCGCCGATTGAGGGATCTGCCTGTAATTTTCCTGAAAGGAGTTCTAATATTGTCAGAACTCCTTTCAGAAGATCACGGGGCATGCAGGGGCTATTGGGCCCAAATGTAAAGGTTGAGGCCTTTAACTTCTGATGTCCCGGGACTCAACCTACTGTGGATCCTGAGCTAATGGGCCAAGTTCTCTTCTGTACTTGACTCTCAGTGGTAGTTCTGGATGAGCAGTCAAAGGCTCCCTTGGAGGCAAGTGTAGATACATGTGAGTGCGCACTACTCATAACTAAAAGTGCACACAGTGCTAACAGTAAATTATTGTCCAGTCAAATTCTTACTTTTATTAGGAGAAGGAGTATTTTATTTTTAACTCCACACATTCATATGAATAAAGACATTCATGAGCAACAACACATTACCCTTGAGGTCGAGGCTCTAGTAGTTGGCAGGCAAATCCCTGTCCCCCCCTCTTTCTTTCACATGGTTGGCGGTTATTCCCCATTTACTGGTGGCCACATCCAGGGTATGCTCATTAATAGCCCATACTCAAAAGTCCTGCTTTGACTTTTGCAAGAATGAAATAAAACCGGAAATGGTATGCGAGGCTCACAGATTTTTTCATTCACAGCCACAGAAGAAGAGGTTTCTACCTTGAAACGCGTTGGGCAAAAACGAAAAATTTTGTGAAGTAAGGAGGGAGGCTGCATCACACATGAGCGCCGTCGAGTGATCTCCCAAGCTGCAAAGCCATTGTTTGACAATATATATATATATATATATATATATATATATATATATATATATATATATATATATATATATATATATATATATATATATATATATATATATATATATATATATATATATATATATTAGAGAGAGATAATACATTATAGTTAAAACTTAGGTCTATAGTGTACAGGTAAAATAAAATTGAAATGAGGGTACAGAAACTAAGTACAAAAATAAGACATTTAAAGAAAATCATTGTGGGCTCCATTTAGAGTTGGCAGAAGGGTACTGTGTTGCAAATGTGAGTGAGTACCCTGCCTGCTGAACCCTTGGTCCACCTGCCTCTTTTAGATATGAACGTACCTTAAGTATTGTGTCAACAAAGCTTATATTGACGCTGTCAACAAAATACTTCCCCTGACAGCCCAAAAGAGTATGGACCATCAAAGGAAGGAAATTAGGCCATCTGCTCTATTTAGGGTAGATAGTGTAATGCCTTTATCTTCTGGTCTGTCACTGCCATGATAACCTGGTAGTGAAGATAAGTAGAAAACAATAATGACCAATCCCCCAACACCTACACCATGGTAGAAAACTCCCAGGATGTGGGGTCATTAGTTTTTTGTTTTTCAAAACAAACTTCCAATTTGAGAGTTTGTTTTTGAAAAACTAAAAAATAATAATAATTTGGTGTATTGTTATCAAAACCAACAGCAGCCATGCAACTTTTAGTACATTGAAAGGAACTGATGTGATGGTGGTTCCTTTCATGGTACAGCGATGACTGCTGGGCCAGAGGTCATCTCTGAATTTGGCAAGAAAAGAGTCCTTGGGATGGCGCAAGGATTGTCTTCCAACATCCAAATGCACCCTACTCTGTCCGCCAGACTTTTTAAATCAGGCCCTATGTTGTAATACAATTAAATCTTTGAAAACAAAAATACTTTTATTTGTCTACAAATTAAATAACAGCAGATTTCTGGTAATATAACTTACAAAACATAATTTAGAAAGTTATTGTATTAAGGTAAGAGTAGGATTATTAACGTGATTGACTATGCAGCAGTGTAATTAGTGTTATATTTACTTTTTCGATTAATTAACTCTTTCACCTTATCAGACATTGGCCTAAGTACTGCATAACCTCTATAAATGAATCAATCAATCAGATTTGTACAGCGCCCAGCTGCTCAAATGGGTGTCCTGGTACCAAGAAGCAAAGAATAAGCATCAAGGTTAACTTTAGTCATCAAGTAGCCAAGTTCTGATCTCAGATCTAAACAAGTTTTCCTTTGATATTCTATGCAGTGGTAGAGGTAACTTATTTCAGGTCACTATGACCAAATAGTTGAAGGGTCAGCCTCCGCTGGTCGCAAGCCTGCACTTAGGGATTTTTAGTAACAGAGTTTCTGATTATCTTAAACATCTCACCGGCTGGTAGTGAGCAAGCCTGTTAAATTAAGTATGTAGTGTTGGCCTTATAGAAAGCATAATGGGAAATAACAAGCTCTTTAAAGAGGACCAGCTATCTAACTGGCAACCAGTGCAGTTCTTTGTGCACGTGTGCAATCTGTTGTCTGCAAGGAATTTGTAAAATAAACTTGCTGTCACATTCTGCACTAAAAACATGGCATTGGCATAGTCAATCCTAGATTTTATTGTTACATATATGATTGCTTTCCCAATTTCAACGAGGAGGAATTTCAAGGTTTTACTTAGGGCACAGATCAAGGAGAAGCAGATATCTGCTACAGACAGAATCTGGGAACAAAAGGACAACATGTTCTCAAATTTACCCACCAGATTTCTGGGTACAGTTGTAGGCTGTGGTGCAGGGCCTGCACCACTGGCCACCAATCCTTTGACCAGTCTTTCGTCACCTGACCAAACAGAGCACCACCATCTGATTGGAATTGCATTTCAGGCATCTCTTTATCATCCATTGAACAACATGGATGAGACACCTCTTAATTCTAGTTGAGTTGCCTCTGCCTTTATGCCTATGAACAGGATAGACTGAGTGTCATCGCATAGGAGCTAACTTGTATTCCATAGGATTCAATGATAGTTGCAAGTAGAGCGAGGTAAACATTGAAAAGTGTAGAGCTCAACTATGAACTCTATGCCCTGTGCAACACCATTCATTGTGCCTACTCAGGCTATGAGAGAAAATACTTACAACGCTTGACTTTTGTACAAACAGACTTAGTCATTGTACAAACAGAATTGAGAAATGCCATAGAAGTGTGTATTTTAAGTTCCCATCCACATGGACCTGGCTTGGCTGACTTCATCCCTTTCATGTGTCATATTGGTGGCTATGTATGTTTATGTGATCAATGTGCCCATCTTGTCTATGTCTGACTGCCCTGCTCTCCCTGCATTCATTTCCTGTATATCTGTTTGTAGATGAAGGTGCAGATGATAATGTGGAACCTTTGTACTGGACAGCAAGTTCCAGGTGTGCTTCCAGCGGGAAGAGGCGCAAACTCCATGCTCCCTCCATATCGGTGTCTGTGCCTGATGATGACCATTACTTTTCGGATGAGGACTATTACGAGCACCCTTTGTTCAGCTCAGAGTGGACTGACTCACGCACACAGTCCATTGCCTCAGCGCAGAAGGCAGGGGCCTTACTGAACCCTGAAGGTGAATTAGCCATGGCCACTCCCTGTTCCTACACCCTCCACCTTCATCCTCTCACATACTGCCTCATTGACATGCTCCTGGGGAATGGGTGACAGAAGGAGATATCTTGTTTTTTCCACCAGAAATTCCCTATATTGACCATACCATCAGAGTTAGAATATACTGCAGATAGAAGTAGTTGGGATTGCATCCTGCCTATGGCATGTTAACAATCCCAGTCTGCTTCTTAATATCCATCTTACTGTAAGCAATATTAAACTAGAAACATTGACCTTTTCTACAACCTTATTCTTTAGACAAGGGTACATTTAATCTTAAAAGTAGAAACTCCTCCTAAAAATTATCCTCAGTGAAACCTAGTGGTACGGCAAGGCATTGACCAAAATGCTAGTTCAGAGATTTCTTTACAAAGGTCTCTGTTATTGGTTTAATTCATATATGTGTTCTAAAGACAGGGTGCAATGCTCCTTTGACATGTAGAAAATTCTAGATACATTTGAGAAGGTCTCCATTTGGTAAGCAAATGTAATGTCACGAGGGTACAGAAACCAAGAATTATTAATGACCATGAAAAGCACTCTTGGTTCAGTTAATTAGTTATTCACACAGTTGAACCGTCAGTTTGTTTGGCACAGGAAGTAAGGAGTTGGAGTTCAGATAGCCATACATTGTGATTGGCTTGTTGGCTTTCTAGGGAAGGTATCAGATCACTGTGTATTTTGTAATCCTTTGCGACCAGTTGTGCAATTAAAGAACACAGCTCAACCTATGTTTGGACAAACCAAGCCCCCCTGGCCTATAAGGGGTCATATGTGCCTCCTTGAGCAAGAGGAGATTTTTCAAGAAGTGTTCCCATACAAGTGTCTTGAAAATGTAGCTTTTCTAATATTTGAGGTGGCCGCTGCTCACCAGCACACCTTCATCCAAAAGGCACAATGGAGTCTGTAATACTAGACAGATTGTGGCATCAGGACATAAAACATTCATTGGAACACAATAGCACAATAAAATAATTGATGCATGCAAGAATATGCTAACTCAGCCTCTGCATTCCTTCCAAAAAAATTCCACACAATTAATTTTTGGACCTGGTCAAAGCAAGCAGGCCTGCCGGCAGCCCTTCTGACCCATGTCTAACCACATACTTTCAAGAAACGTCTTCTAACTACCTCTGCTGCCACACCAGTAAGAAGATTCATCAACAATTCCTGAACTAAGGGAATATTTCCCGAATATCTAAAAAAGTTATACATATGCACATTACTAAAGAAAGCAAACCTGGATCCGCTTAACCCCAACAACTACAGACCGATTACCAATGGCCCTTTCCTGGGCAAAGTGATAGAAAGAGCAGCATTCACCCAGATGTCACAATTCAATGAAGATAATTCCATACTTTCAGACTTCCAAACCGGATTCCGTCAAGGACGATGCACAGAATCTACCCTCATTGCTATCTGGGATGACCGTAAGAACATTGTTGACCGGAAAGGGCCTCTGCACTACTTCTGTTCGACATCTCATCTGCCTTTGACATGGTTGACCATGACATTCTAATACAAAGACTTTACAAAGCCAGTATAGAGGGGACTGCTTTACACTGAATCAGATCCTAACTTTAAAACAGACCTAATGTCATTGATACACCCCTTTTTCGTCCAAACCACATTTCTCAAAAGCAGGGCGCCCTCAAGGCTCTGTCATCCCACCGATGCATTTTCAACATCTACAAGAAGTATTTACCAGCAGTGATCAGTCGATTTCACCTCACATGCTATAACTTGCAGATGACACACAGATACTCCTTAAACTGGAAATACCCAAAGACACTGGAAACTCACAAATCTTTGCCTCAGAGCCGTTGATCAGTGGATGACAGGGAGCCATCTCAAATTACATACTTCCAAAAGAAAAATACACACATGTGGGGATTGGAAAAATTATGACCCACTCACTACCTGGCCTGAAAATCTCGGAACACAGCCTAAAGTATCTAAGGAAGTAGGAAATCTCAGAATTACCATGGTCTCCAAGCTATCAATGAATGCCCAAGTGGACAAACTAGTAAAATCAAACTTCATTACTGTAAAAACTCTGCGACACAGCTTCTCCCACTTGGCATTTCCACGCAAGGTCTAGGCTAATATCTCTCTTGTTCTGTCTCAACTCAGTTACGTCAATAGCCCCATCAAACATAAAGCAGTAGAGAAATTTAGAACGCTTTTTAAGAGAGATAAAAGTTGGCAAAGTGCAATGCCTCGAAAAAATGCCCTCACCCACATGCTTCATCATTGGGCTGCTACAAACACCTCCGTGCAGACCAACGCATGAGGTGGAGCAATAAGGTATGAGGGACAATACAAACATATAGAAAAGGTCAGGATCTAAAGAAAAATAAGTGCAGACAATTTGTTAAAATTAACTCTGGAATATCCCAATATCTATTTTATTTGCGGATTCCATGGTTAGAGCTAAAAGGTTATCTCAATACTAGTGGATGGCGGTCAAGCAAGTAAATTATGCACCATTCACCCCTCCATTCTGCAAAGAAGTCGACATGTTTCAGCCGGATATCGTGTCCCGGCTTTCTTCAGGACTGTTAGATCCCTTGTCTTACTCTCTTCCTAATATACCTAAATCTGTATATTGATTACTACACCTGTAACTTTATGAAGGTCTTGTAATCACAATCCAATTTGAAGCTGTAAGCGAGAAAAAAAATATGGATACAAGTGAAAAGAAAACTGAACGCCATGACAATTAAGATACATCATGTGCTCTTATGTGAAGAAGCAGTCCATTCTTGGCCCCTCTCAGCCCATTTGTTGCGATGCAGCTGACGGATCATTCTATGTTAATCACTGCTTGTTAGGATTGTGCCCTTATTTAACAGTGAACTCCATGATTCCTAATCTGGATCTCCATCAATATTAAAACCATTTTCATATATACACACATATCAATGTCAAGCAAATCATCACTCAGAGAAAATCACATGTATATACCCTTCATGGAAAAATATTGGGTATCAATTTATTCACTCAGTTATTCTTACTGACTTTCACTGTGGAACCTGCTCGAACTGGCGCGGGAATGAGGGTGACCCCCTATAGTCACACACTGATTTATAAAGTGTGGGTAATGTATAGATAGTTAGAGAGAGACAAACATCTATGATACAGTTTCTCACCCAATCGTTGTCTGCCTCTCATGCATTCAAAGTTTATTTTATTTAATGAGCCCAACTATTGGAAGTACATCCTTCTCTGTTCAAGAAACCAAATTATGGAACTCTTTACCCCCAAACATAAGATCCATGGACAACTACCTTATCTTCAGAAGACTACTCAAGAGTTGGCTTTTCCTTACATAAGCACCATGCTCAAACATAAATGTGCATTGTGTCCCGGTGTATGTGAGCACTTATTTGGACTATATGTGTGTACCTACATATATGTATACCTTTGTATAAACATGTCTAATAGTTGTGTTTGTAAATACATGGATATTCGTTGGCTCTGCTTGACATGTATACATATTACTAATGCTTATACTATTCTATGTTTAACATGTATATGGGCCACTGCATAAATAAGTACATTTTTACTATAAATATTTATCTACAATTGCTTCCCTATTGAATTACAAAAAAATAAATTTTAAAAACATTATTAAATCAAATACATTGACTTGTAGTACTACAACACTTAAATGCCTGAGTTTATTGTATACTATTTAAATCTACACATGTTACCTTTCTTATACATCTATACCTTATATTTATTACTTTACTTCGTATTCAGCATCTCTACTATGGACCGCTAATTTACTATTCAGATCTCCTAAACATGCCTTTCTCAACCCTTCCCTCTGACTCTTCCCCTCCACCTCTCATTTACTCACGCCATACCTCCTTCTACTGCTATGATTCCCCCAAAAACACTTTCGAGACCCTTCTCTCTACTATCACTCCACTATTCTTTTCAGTCCAAATAACAAACTCACATGTCCACCACTCAAATTACTTTCATATCTTCCTATACTAATTCACCACTAATCCTCTTTGGATTCCAGAGTAGCGTGCAACTTGCCGAAAATCGCTTTGGCGTCTCGTCAGGGGTATTAAGCTCCTTATAAATACAATTACAAAGCAATACAGCTATTGAAGGCAAATGGCAAGGATAATGAAGTATATGTTTTACGCATTATCCCACTAAATAATTGGACAGTAAATGTGTGGATTTCTAAAACAATGCACACTTACAGTTGTTCTAATCCATCGTGGCCATATTTTCCTTGTGTGGAGATGTAGGGCCTTAGATGAAAAAAATGCATTAGCTCACACTGAGGTTCTAGGCATACTATATTATTACTCACTTAAAATGCTGTCTTCCTGGCACAGGGTTGACTGCGGTGAAGTCTTTAGTAAGAAACTGCCAACCTTTTGTGAATCAACAGGGGTTTATTCTCACAAAAAGAATGGTCGTGAATGCATCTACATACAAAGGAATTCTTTGCAGGCATGAATATTTCATGAAGGCATCATCTTAGCCACAAGTGCAAGATCTAAGCACTCGTAAACCAGGTTTGAAGGTTTGAAATGCTCACAAATATGTACCTTTCTGAGCATTACCAAACTCCTTTCTGAATCCTTGCCCTTTAAAAATGGTTGGAGATTTACTCTAGCATATGGCTGGAGTAACTTATTTTCCATGATGTGAAGGGAAATGGATCACCTCCATATTTGGGAGGAGTGTAGGGGAAAGGCTTAGTCAATGGTAAAAAATGTTTCCTCATAAATTGAGACATAGAAAATCTTGACCTGTTGATATCTCTCCATTCCAGAAAGCTATTCAAAATCAACTCTTTGTCAATGAAGCAAAATGATATGTCTAAGAGGGAGGCAGGGAGTACCTAATGGACAGTATTTATTTTGAGAAAAACATCCCTTTTCTTCTTCTCTCCCACCATCCAAATGCATTTGGCTCTTCTCCCTCAGTGACAACTGAAATCTTTATTCGGAGAAGTTCAGTATGTATGTGAAAAACATGGTGTTAACTATCAGGTTAAACTTAGTACATATGGAAAATCATTTCATAATGTTCAAGTTGAATTCATAACAGTTTGGGCACACGGTCTTTTGAACTTTGTAGCTATGTGTTACAATAGAGACTATACTGAGAACGTCTGAACCCATCGCCATCAAACTCACAGAACACACTTTACATTTACTTTGTGTCATAGAGTAACTTCTATTGAGACTCTTGTTCATAGGCATTGTGGAATAGTAAGCAAAATAAGAAAAGTTAAAGGATGAGGAGGAGATGATAGAGCTGTCCCTTATCAGCGATTTTATTTTTCAGGAGTTTACAGTTCTGCTGTGTACCCTTCTGACCACTACAAAAGTTGTAGAATTTATTACAGAATGTTCTGGTAACAGTGCAAAAAGTAGTATCGGGGACAAGATGTTGTAGCACCAGTATTTTTAGCATTAGTGAAATCTACAAGAGGTAGCCTAGGATGTCATAGTAGTAGTTCTAGTAACTAGTACTTATGCATTACCTCTGGCTTTAGACGTGACATACTGCTGCAGGAGTAGTAATACAAGTAACAGTATATGCGGTGTGCCAGAAGTACCGATATTGTTAGTGGAACTAGTGCTAGAGGACTCTTAAGTAAGAATATATTCTCTACTTCTCTTCATATTCAATTAAATACTTTGTATTATTTGCTATGTTTCATTTTAAGAGTGCATATGGAATACAACTTCATTAAACTTTTTCACTGAAATGGGCCTCTACTCCTAAAGAGTTTTTTAGAAGATAGTGTAATAGATGACATTGTGTCTAATGGTTTGTAGTAGATGAATTTAAACTTTCTGAAATAACTTGCATTGCTTTGAACCAGTCTTTCAACTATCAGCAGGACAAAATAAAGTCAGCTTTTACTTCAAAGGCATGCACAATATATGTTGAATGTAAATGTTCAATTGGTTTACTGTCCCTACTCAAACATATAGTACAGGGTACTATCTATAGTGAAAGCTACTTCTGATCAGTGAAAATCATCATGAGCTACTGAAGACTAAGCAACTCATGCATTGTTACTAGATGCCTCCACGCCCAACTTAATTGACTTTAAGCCTAATGTCCATAGAGCCAGATGCTATGGTTTGAACAACATACTTTTACTACAGACACTACGACAGGGTGCCCATGCTTGTCAATGAGAGTGTGGTATTTTGGGATGTATGGACATGTGTGTGTATGAGTGGGATATATGTGTACTAGTGACTGAGATACTGTGTCATATGTACTTGTGGCACAGGGTTACTTTTCGCCATATGTAGCACGGTTATATGTATAACACAGATGGGAGAAATTTAAGGTGCAGAAAATTGTTCAGAAAAAATGTTCAGAAGATGGAACATTTTTCTGCACTTTAAATTTCTCCATCTTAAAAGAATTGGCTGTATTTTTCCCTTTTAAATAGGACACTGTGTTGAGAAAATTAAACTGAACAGTTAACTTTGTTTATATAGTTTCCATAAAACTCATCATTTACATTGTCTCTCAGTTCCAAGTGTCACATTTACAAACACCAAGCATCTGGCTCCCAGTGGCCCGTTGACAGGGTACCATATATTTTGCAGAAAAATATATTTGTTTAAATAGGAGGATTTTTAAGTGAATAAATATGCTTCATAAAACATTAAGACGCATTTGGCTTAATTGAAAGTGGAGAAAGACATTAATACCAAATATTTCCTAAAAAAAGTTTTCCTTATTTTAGATTTCTCCCATTTGAAAAAAATGACTATTGTTATATGTTTTCCAGTAAAGACAATGGCAGCTAATTGGGACAGACCAGGCGATACTCAATGCTCCTTAATATAAATTATGTTCCACTCGGCAGTAGCTTTGTGCAGAAATCACACATTGCAGAAGGCTCAGCATTATTGAGCAGCCTCATCTAATGTAGGTCTTGTCCTTCTGGTGTACAATACTTACTAGGTGTGCTCAAGGATTTATGTCCCATGCAAATGTGTTGCCACACCATTTCACTACTGACATGGGATGTCAGTTTGGTACAACTGAGGGCAGAGAATACGAGTATTTTTAGAGCAATCTTTTGTTGCTCTTAATCTCAGCGTTAAGGATGAGGTTTCCTCACTCTAAAGTTGAGGAAAGGGAGCACCCAAATAGCCCACTAGCCCCCGTGTCAAAGACTTAAACCATCACTCCAGTGGAGCACCAGTTGGTAATTACATAGTAAGTGGTAGCATATACAAGAATATTATTTTAAAGCCCACATGATGGTAGATGGATTCATTTTCGTATTTCATAACAATAAAACATTATTTGTTTACTCCTCTCATCCGACTCTTTCCACCTGAAAAGAGAATTGCATTCATAGTCATAGATCTTCAAGCAATCATTGTGTTAAGTGTGTATATGTCTGTAATATTGGCTGTGCCCCCTTACTTCCGAATGCAAAAGTTCTGGATACACTTTACAACCAAAACTATAAATTTACAGCAATTTCAGGACAACTAATTGGGCTGCTATAATGTTAAATACATAAGTAGGATGTCATGATAATACTTTATATATAGACTAGCAGCCCGTCCCGACCTTGTCCGGGAGCAACAGGCTTCCCTGACCCCCGCCCGCCCCAACATTGTCCAGCACCCCGGCCCCCGCCCAGTCAGTCCCCCGCCTGACCCGACATGGGTCTCCTTACCTCAGCCGCCGCTCCTCCCGCCTGTCCGCTGCTCACACTGCCGCTGCCCTGTCCGCTGCTCCCCACGTCACTGCTCCTCCCCCGCGCCATGTCCACCGCTCCTCGTCGCACTCCTGGACGCCGCTCCTCCCCGCGCTCCTGACATGAGCACGCACTTCGCGGCCGGCGCTACTTCGGAGGGACTACTTTTATTTTTACTGAAAATTTTTTAAATTACGTTTTTTTTATTTATTTATATAGCCTATAACCATCTACACACCCTGACGATTCCAACGGTGTATCGGGTGTGTGGATTGGCGCTGTGGTTCCCGAGTTTACCCGCCTCCAAGGCTGAAAGTTCTTCCTTTATTATAGTAGTATAGATATATTTTATAAATACATGTATGTTTTATATATGTGTGCAGGTGTGTGTGTGTGTGTGTGTGGTGTATGTATGTTGGTGTATATATGCTGCTAGAGTGAAAATAAATGTTGTTCAATAGCACATATTTAGAACAATAGTACTAATAAAGCACATTCACACATTTATTACTAAAGATTACATTCCAGCGTATTGCCACAGTACAGTAGTTTTGAAGTGAGAAAACAGTTGGTTGCCTCTGATGAGTCATGCATCTTCCCCACACTCAACAATGATGTAGCACATTAGACACCCTAGCACGCTAGCATTACACATCATACACTATAGCAAACATATATATATATATATATATATATATATATATATATATATATATATATATATATATATATATATATTATATATATATATATGTATGTATATATATATATATATATATATATATATATATATATATATATATATATATATTCAAACACCCTCCTTTTCAAGAAAGAATTCCTCGCACTTACAGCATAAATCACGCTTCTATTCAAAGTTGCTTTTCACTCCATGGTTTATTCGGGCACATACAAGAATTATCCTGGGCGGGTTCATATAAATTGATATCTATGGACGTGGTATCACTTTATACCAAAATTGACAGCGAAACGGGTCTGAAAGCTTGTGAATTCTATTTAAAGGACCGGAAATCCAATTCTTCAATCACACCAAAATGTTATTGGAAAATATTAATATATGTACCACAGAACATGTTTTCATGTTTGGAGAACAAGTATACAGACAAGTAAGCGGAACAGCAATGGGATTTGCCCATAGTCCCAGCTACGCATGTTTAAATATGGGGTGGTGAGAGTCCAACTATGCTTGGAACTCAAGGAATGATCAATATGTCAGCAAAATTGTCATGTGGCTTCGTTATATTGACGATTTACTAATTATTTGGGACGGAAGCAATGAGAAATTTGCTGAGTATTTCAATGTGTTAAGCAACACGGACTGCAATCTAAGATTTACATACACAATATGTGAGGAACGAATAATATTCTTAGATACGGAGATCTACGTGCATCAAAATCAGGTCCACTCAACACTACACCGGAAAAATACAGCAATTAATGCTATCCTGCATGCTGACAGTTTTCATCAGCAAAGTACAATTAGAAGTATCCCTTATGGGGAATTACTTAATGTACATCGCATATGCTCAGAAGAAAATGAATGGCAGAAAAACAGCAAGGCATGTGTGCAAGATTCAAGAGACGGAAATATGATAATAAAGTGATAATCACAAGCCACCGAAAAATCGAAAAATCGAAAGAACAGACTTGATAGAATCAAGGATCAAAGAAATGCCTGAGGACAAAGAAATTCGCCTGATAACAATGTTTTCTACAGAAAATAAACAGATCAAGAGAATTTTAAATAAACATTGGAACATATTACAACTGGACCCGACAGTGGCTGAAATTGTTGGAGATGCACCAAAAATAACATATCGTCGAGCAACAAACTTAAAGGATCAATTGGTCAACAGCCATTTCACAAATACACCACCAAAAACTTGGTTAAAATCAGTGGGATTTGCGAAATTTTCAAAATGCAAGGTTTGCGCCATTGCAAAAAACACAAAAGAGATAGAAATGGCAAATAAGAAAATATGGAAAATTCACCAATCAATCACATGTAGGAGTCAATTTGTAATCTACATTGTGGAATGCCCATGCATGTTAAAATACATGGGCAGTACTATCTGCGAACTAAAGAAGCGCATTCTGGAACATGTTCAAGCAACCACAAACAATGACAGGAGTAATGCCATTTCGAAACATATGGAACAATATCACACCAGCAAATGGCAGGATTTCAAATTTTACGTGGTGGAACAGGTACCATTGAATGTGAGGGGTGGTGACCGCAAGAAAATATTAAGACAGAAAGAATCCAAACATATTTAAAACTTCAGAACTCTGACCTGATGGGGCTTAATCAGGACGAAGAATAGCCTTCACATTTATAAACAATATAACTTTATTGACAATATCCAGATAATGTCACGATTGTATCACCTCTAGACAGAAAATCATCCGGACTTGTGGGCTCATAAGTCAGCATTGTTGATAATGTGTGAACTAATACATAATATTATGAAAGTGTTCTACTGACCCTTCCCTATTCTAGAAGATATAATATCAGGATAACTTGATTTATTTTGAATTGTTCGTGGTTAATGGTGCCACATAAGATGTAAAATTGTTTAAAAGATAGAGAAAAGTATGAAGTCAATGGTATTGTCTCAGACAATTCATGATGAAAGACATGACATAAAAGAATGATAAAATGAAATATAATGTTAGTGAATGAAATCTATGCCCACTGGAGGGCTTGAATAACAGGATATAAAGTAGAAACTTGTTTCAGAGATTAGCGATGCATTCACTACTTAGCCCACCGGAGGGTTAGATTATGTTTAATAATAATCATAAATTAGTTTAATAAGAATGATTTAGTCTTTTTAAGATCATGTGATATCTTTATTAACAATGATGATTTGCACAACTATTTAGGAGATTGAATAAGCATAATGTAACAACCAGAACCTGTGGAAAAATGTTTTTTATATAACATTGCTGTAAACTACCATGACCAAAATGCTGAGCGGCAGATCAAAGGATATGATGTCATTAATGATTGTTAGAAAATAAGATGGCCGCCAAGGGTGTTTTGCTTGTTTTCCCCGTGAGCAAGAGGCAAGCTGCCTCGAAACGCGTAGGGGTGCTGGTTTGCTGTTTAAATGCCAGAATAAACCATGGAATGAAAAGCAACTTTGACTAGAAGCGTGATTTATGCTGTAATTACGAGGAATTCTTTATGGGAGAAAAAAAAAAGGAGGGTGTTTGAAAATATTTCGGCGAGGCTCTGCCGATCCTTCCGCACCACCGAAAGAGCGCCCAATGACCGCAACAGGGGGCTACCTTTTGGATATTATATATATATATATATATATATATATATATATATATATATATATATATATATATATATATATATATATACATATATGTGTGTGTGTGTATATATATATGTATGCATATATATATACATATATATATACGTATATATATATGTATATATACATATATATATATATGTATATATATACATATATGTATATATGTATGTATGTGTGTGTGTATATATATATCCTACGCCGCAATACAGTTTTCCCCCTCCAGCGGCCACAATGGCACAGATAGCAATGCAAAGGACCACCCAATTCAAAATGCAGAAAATAGATTCATTTGTTGTAAATGGAAAATAAAATCACATCTATGGCAAAAAATTGAGACAAATCACGGCAGACGTGTTTCAGCAGAACACCCTTTGACTGGGCCTACATACAATTAATGGTGGCTTATTTTCCATATGTATAGGTTAAAACTCCATCCTTCCCCAGCTACTAGAACGCCAGCACAATCATTATCCTGGGAGCCATTTTCCAACCATCATCCGGCAATACATCTGAGTGCATCAATCAATCAATCAATCAATCAATCACAGGCATTTATATAGCGCACTACTTACCCGGAGGGTCTCAAGGCGCTAGGGGGGGGGGGGAGTGCTGCTACTGCTCGAATAGCCAGGTCTTGAGCTTCTTCCTGAAGGAGAGGTGGTCTTGGGTCAGGCGCAGGTCGGTCGGTAGGGAGTTCCAGGTCTTGGCGGCCAGGTAGGAGAAGGACCTTCCTCCTGTTGTCGTTCTTCGGATGCGGGGGACGGCGGCGAGGGCGTGGCTGGCTGATCGGAGATGTCGTTTGGGAGCGTAGAAGTTGATGCGGTTGTTGAGGTAGCTAGGGCCTTGATCGTGTAGGGCTTTGTGTGCCTGGGTGAGGAGGCGGAAGGTGATTCTTTTGTTGACGGGGAGCCAATGCAGGTCTCTCAGATGTCCGGAGATGTGGCTGTGTCGTGGGATGTCGAGGATGAGTCTGGCTGAGGCGTTCTGGATCCGCTGGAGTCTCTTCTGAAGCTTGGCGGTGGTTCCAGCGTAGAGGGCGTTGCCGTAGTGCATGATTACTCCGTGAGTTCACATTGGATCAACAAAGGATTTCAATACCCCACATTATCATGAACTCAAGTCCAGTTTTCAAATGTACTATTTTGTGAGTCCCACAATAATTCCCAAACCACAAAATTCATGTTTAACCATGCTAATCTACACAGACCTAATTGTTATATTTCATTACGCTCTGTGCATATTATTTATATTAGTCACACAGAAGCAGTTACTGCATTCCATTCCATTAATTCTTTTCAAAAGTGCACCTTAAATATCAACGATACAATTCAAGATAGGGTAGTCGCTGTGTTTCATTGTACTACTCCAAGAGAAAGTGCAACATGCTTTTCCACAAGGGTAGGTGATGAATAATTCCATTTCGCTTAAATGTCATATTGTACTTATCAATGATAAAAGTGTATTGTGCACCTCTGGGATCAACCCATCCTGTCAAGATCGTATGGATTATAACATTATTAACATAGTAGTGGGTTGTATTATTATTTGTTGCACTCATCCTTAGAAAGGTTTATTGTGCTGGGAGATGCAATTTCACAGTTTTCCATTTTAAAGTGCACCATGCATATTATCCATACTAATCAGACAAAGTTCATATTCGAAACTCCCTTGACACACGAGGGGAAGGAACCTGCATAGTGCAAAGTAACTACTAGATCATGAGATTCTTTGTATTTCTGATACATTGTGCAAATAGCAAAACACTTCAATAAAAAGGGTTTAAAAACAAATCAGACAAAGTTGCTTACTACACTATATTGCACTAATTCATTTTAAATGTGTAGCATGCATATCCATCCTGCAACTCAAAACTGGGGTGATTGCTGTATTTCATTGCCCTTGTCCAAGAGGAATTGCACTGTGCTTTCGCACATGATTAACAATTCCTAATGCACCATTGATTCACCTAAATTTCATATTGCATTCATTAGTCACAAAAGGACATTGTTCATCCCTGGTACCGCGCCTGCTAACCAAACGTGGGTCGTTGCTGTATGTCATTGCGTTAATCCCTAAAGAAGTGCACTATGCAAGGAGATACCGTTTCACAGTGACATGGTACTCATAATGTCCTCAAGATAATAGCCCCCATAGTCCATATTCCTGATTACTCAACTTAGAGAAAGGGATAAAGGACATCAAGAAGTGCACTGTGTTCACTACTGACACATGATATCAATTAATATGTCCCAAATCAGTAATGCCATTGTAATCCTCAAAAGGGACATAGGAGTGGGAGGGGGGAAAAGGAGGAAGTTATAACTCATAGCAACAAAAAATCCTCTCCACTTCTATCACTCCTATGACTTTTCACCATATTGTCTACATTTTACTCCCATCTCCTAGACTTGCTATACATTTCTCAACACACTTCTACCAAAACATTGTACCTAGATCATACATGGGAAATCAGGTCAAACACCATCAGGGAAAAGGTAAGCAGCCATTATTTTCAGCATAAGAGATTCCTATTGCATCCTTCACCAATCCATGTTTTATAAACGCACATAGAGTTCTGCGTCAGTGTTATGATGCCAGAGTATCTCTGTTTCCAAGGTAAGGATCAACCTGGATTCTTGTTTCCTCAGTTCATTCTCCCTATCACCTCTTCGTGGGTGGGCTTTTATGTGCTTAATCCCATATTATCTGAATCCAAAGAACAATCCCTCGTAATACTGCATGAAGTGATTGGCCATCGGATGACCTTTGCTACCATTCTTGGGGCCTGTAGGCCAATCCTAAGCCGCGCGTGGCAACGGATTAACCCCACCATGGCTGGCCAAAGGCCATGCACAGCGCGGGGTTGGCTGATTGCGGGGGTGTGGCTGCAGTGCCGCAGGCCAGGCCCTGTGGCCTACTATGCGCCATGCACGGCCGAAGTCCCAGCGCAGTGTAGAGTTGGCCACGTGGAGTTGGCTGTATGCAGGGGCGTTGGTCGCACAGCATGGCCACAGACCAAAACACTGCTGCCAAACCCCTGCTGTGCACTGCCAAATGCCGTGTACGCCATGGGGTTTGATTTACATATGGTAATAAAATATTGCTTTATGTCAGAAATACCCTCGAAATTCACTGAACAAAACAATGGTTAAAGTAACGGTATAGTTAGGTGAAATGATCAGCAATGATATAACGTTTTAAAATCTAAAAAACACAGAAACTCACCAGTTATAGTTATCTCAAGTAACTCTAACTTGTGCCTTAACCCCTCCCAAGCTAGTGACGGAACCACTCCGTCATCAGCCGCGGTCGTGCTGTGCTGATGGCGGAGCGGTTCCGTCACGGCCCGCTCGGCACGCCTGTGCGGTGCGGATTCCGCGCCTGCGCTAAGCGTTCTATTGAGCGGGCGGGGCCGTGACGGAACCGCTCCGTCATGAGCACAGTGCAACTGCGGCTGGTGACGGAGCGGTTCCGTCACCAGCATGGGCGCGTCGCCCGCCCCCTTAGCACTGCGGCGGAATAGCCGCTGCAGTGAAGGGGTTAAGGTAACCAATACACACTCTAGCAAGTATATATATATATATATATATATATATATATATATATATATATATATATATATATATATCACGAAAATCCTGTCAACTCAGCCACCGCGTTGTCATTCACGCACCGCCGCCAGCAACACAGGACACGGACCCAGTTTTGGAGCCTCAATTATTTATTGCCCAAAAGGTCAGAGACGCGTTTCGCGGCTCTCGCCGCTTGTTCACTCGACATATATATATATATATACATATTCTATATTTTACTTTGTTCCTGAACATTTCACCTAACTATAATGTTGCTTTAACCTTTGATTTTTTCAGTTAATATGTGTAAATATTACTCAGTGCCACTGGGTACTTATGAATTGGTCCACATGTCCATAGGAAATCCCTTTTTTGTTTTGCTAATTACTTTAACCCCGTTTGACAAATCTCCATGATAAAGGAACTTCTTTCTCAATAGTTTGTGTATGAAAAGTTTCAAGGTCATCAGTCAAGTGGGGGTCAAGAAAAAAGGGGGGTCCCGAAACACAGAATCCACGTGCCTTTTCAATAGATTTCGATAAGAATCATTACCACAAAAACTGCTGAACAGAATTACACCAAATTTGGCAAGAAACTATATTCTGGCACGCAGATTGTGTTTTTTGTGATTTTGGGTAAATCCGTTTTTGAGATATTAAGGTTTAAAAATATTTGTATATCTGGATAGTTGGGTTCAAGGGACTTTTTCAAGAGTCCCTCAAACCCAATTATAAAAAACTGAGCTTCTGATTGACTCAGGGAGCTTTTTTTCCTATTGGCCATTTTGCTCCTGCAGGAGTGAGATGCCTGAGGAATCGAGTGCTCTAAATGGCTGCCGGCAAAATCAGAAAAATGCTGTGGGCAGCCGTTACAGGAATCCAGGGCCTAGTCCCCTGTCTTGAAGTTTAGAAGAAAAAAAGATATAAAAAAGAAGTTAGGGATACCCAGAACCATAGGTCCCATGGGGGATATTCCAGAGGAACCCCCTGGGGCCAAAATGTATTAAAAAAATCTTCATTTTTTTCCTTGATCCAGCGGGACATTATCAAGAAAAAAACAAAATTGCAGCCTGGGGCTGCATTGTTTAAGTAAGGGGAAGGGGTTCGCGGCCCCCCTTCCTGAGCCTTTAATGGCCCAGTGGGAAATTCGTTGAGCTGGCTCACTTGCAGAGTCCAGGGGAGGCCATCTCAGGGGCGAAGCAGTTTCCCTTTCAACACGCAACACGAGCGCGCAGGCTGTTAAACTTGTGTTTGCTTCCATCTGGCTGGAGCACTTTTAAAACTTCAGCTAAATGGGAGCAAACAGCAAGTCTGCACCACGCGGGCAGGACCACCGCTTCCCTGGGTTGAAGGGCATTTATCAAAGGGGGTGAGGGGCTGTGTGCCCCCCTCCCCTCCTGGGCCACATTCGGCCCCGGGGAGCACCGTAGTGAAACTAGCTAAATTTCGTCTTGCCAGATATCAAATTCACGTACTGATCCAGGTACGGTAAAAAATTATCACAGAAAAATGTGCGTTTCCCACCTTAGCTCTCACTTGAAATTTTGCTGACTGCTGCATCAAAACACCGGTAGATCATGAAAACAAACATATTTGCAGTGCAGGGGGTGGCAGACATGCCCTCATTCCCAGCAGGTGACCTGAGCTGTGTATTTTTTCCTTGAGCACCTAACTCTCCCCTACCTGAAATTTTTAACCTACTCTTTTGTGTGTGTGGAAATTTACACTTTGGGATTTTAACTTTCTGGGCAACTCTCCAGTCCACTGCGGCTGCCACAGGAGCTGTTTGTTGTGGAGAGAGGTTGCCTTTAGCGCCGTATTTCGCCAGTAGCATCAGCCATATTGGGGCGGCTGGCTGTTGGCGTTCTAGTGTTCCAGACGGGGGCATAAAGAGGAGGCAAGGCCCAGGAGCACCGCAGTGGGTGGCAGACACGCCGGCATTCACAGCAGGTGACCTGAGCTGTGTATTTCTCCCTTGGGCACCTAACTCTCCCCTACCTGACATTTTTAATCTTCGTTTTTCTATTGTGTGTGAAAATTGACACTTTGGGGTTTTAACTTTCTGGGCAACTCTCCAGTCCACCGTGGCTGCCACAGGGCCGTTTCTTGGAGAGAGAGTCTACCTTTAGCGCCGTATTTTGCCAGTAGCAGCGGCCATATTGGGGCGGCTGGCTGTTGGTGTTCTAGTGATCCAGGCAGGGGCATAAAAAGGAGGCAAGGCGCGGGAGCGCCGCAGTGGGTGGTAGACACACCGGCATTCACAGCAGGTGACCTGAGCTGTGTATTTCTCCCTTGAGCACCTAACTCTCCCCTATCTGAATTTTTTAACCTTCGTTTTTCTTTTGTGTGTGAAAATTGACACTTTGGGGTTTTAACTTTCTGGGTAACTCTCCAGTCCACGGCGGCTGCCACAGGGGCTGTTTGTTGTGGAGAGAGGCTGCCTTTAGCGCCGTATTTTGCCAGTAGCAGCGGCCATATTGGGGCCGCTGGAAGTTAGCGTTCTAGTGATCCAGGCTGGGGCATAAAGAGGAGGCAAGGCGTGGGAGGGCCGCTGAGGGTGGTCAGACACGCCGGCATACACAGCAGGTGACCTGAGCTGTGTATTTCTCCCTTGAGCACCTAACTCTCCCCTACCTGATATTTTTAACCTTCGTTTTTCTTTTGTGTGTGAAAATTAACACTTTGGGGTTTTGACCTTCTGGGCAACTCTCCGGTCCACCGCGGCTGCCACGGGGCTGTTTGTTGTGGAGAGAGGCTGCCTTTAGCGCCGTATTTCGCCAGTAGCAGCGGCCATATTGGGGTTGCTGGCTGTTGGCATTTTAGTGATTCAGGACGGGGCATAAAGAGGAGGCAAGGCGCGGGAGAGCAGCGGGCGCGCCGCTGGCGCATCGAAGGTGTGGCAAAGGCAAGCCCATCTGTGCCCGTCCGCGCCTGAACGCTGCCGGCTGCAAGGAAGTGCTGCCCGTTTGGTCCTGGCAGGAAGACCTTAATTAGATACTCGAGAGAGCAACTGCTGGGAATGGAGCAGAGATGTAACAGAGGTATGCCAGATGCCTTTGAAGGCCACTGTATTGGGTGTGGGTGGACAGGGGACCTTGTAAGGCCTACTAATATTTCTCCATCCCTCCAGCCATGCAGAGTACAGGGACTGAACCAATCAAGGAGGGGGAAACCCCTGGCTTCTAACAAATCACAGGCAGGCCCCTTTCAGGGGGTATATATCAACGCCAGATCAATCTCTAAACATGCGGGGGAGTTATGCGACATTCTAGAGGAGGAAAAACCAGACTTATGCATGCTGACTGAAACCTGGCTCCACAGCCACTCCACCTCGCTGCTAGCAGTCGCCTTCCCTGAAGACTATATAGTGACAAGACTAGATAGGATAGCCAAGCGGGGAGGAGGGCTGGCAGTAGCAATTCGGGCCCCCCACCACATCAAGGTACTAGACATATATAGAGCTTATGGTGTTCCAGATAGAGTCCCTGAAAGAGTGGAAGGGAGTGGTAGTGTACCATCCCTCGGGAGAGAGTAAGCAATTGTTTTGCTCTACTCTGTTGGAAACACTTGCCCCTTACATAATTCAAGCAGATCATTTTATGTTAACAAGAGACTTTAACCATCATCTTGAAGACCCTTTGAATTCGGACTCCAAGTCCCTTTTGTCGGCAATGGAATCGCTGGGGCTATTTCCCATAGTAAGTGAGCCTACTCATATCGCAGGCCTACACCTTGGATTCCATTTTCTCGACCGAGCCTTTTCTCCCCATAAACTCACCCCAGGAGCTAACCTGGACCGACCATCGGGCTTTAAGATTCTCTTTCAGCCAGCCAGATGGTGTAACCAATCCCCTAGTTAAGGAAGGTCGTCAAAGGTCGTGGAGGAAAGTCACGCCAGAAGTTTTTGACATGGCCTTTTCACCCCCATTGTTGGAGGGGGAGCTAGACAGCAACAGGACCTTGGAAAGATGGGAGGGCGAGGTTGGGAAGGCCCTGGACAGCATCGCCCCACTGAAAGTAATAAGAGTAAAAGAGAAACAGGCGCCTGCGCCCTGGTACTCGGAAGAGCTTAAAGCAGAGGGGGTAGATGCAGAGGCATGGAAAGAAAGTAGAGAAAAACCAAAAGACCTGGACAACAAGTCAGCGTTCGTTGGGGCACACAGAGCCTATTTAGGCCTATGTAAAATGGCTAGAAGAGAACATATGAGTCCGCGGATAAGTGAGGCTAAGAACTAGTCTCAGAAACTCTTCAAGATATTAAAAGAGTTCACCAACCCTATAGTAAGTAGGGCAGTAGCCCCCCATACCCAACAACTCTGTGACAATTTGGCCACACATTTTAGGGAAAAGATAGATAAAAAATATAACTCGCTGGGAGGAGGAAAGACCTCTAGTTTGCTTACTCCACAGTTGATAGATCACTCACAACCTAACCTTGATTCATTCGCCACCATCCCCGTGGAGCAAGTAGAGGAGGCACTTGCAGAAACAAAATCAGGATCAGAGTCAGACTGTGCTTGCCTTTCATTATGGCAGAGTTAGCCACGATCTTAGCTGCCTTACTCAAGTCAGTCTGTAACATTTCCCTGGACACAGCCACCTTCCCGAACAATTGGAAGAGAACCTCAATTAAACCTCTCCTAAAGAAATCGTCTGCCGACCCAGCAGAGATTAAAAATATAGGCCGATATCTCTGTTGTCCTGTTGCTCAAAAGTCATGGAGAAGATGATCAACAATCAACTTACTGATTATCTAGAAAAACACAAATTGCTGGATCCCGCCCAATCAGGCTTTCATACAGGTCACTGCACGGAGGCGACCATGTTAATGCTTCTCGAACTCTCTCTGCGGCCTTCGACACCATATCACATAAAATCCTGCTCTGCAGATTACAGGATATCGGTGTCGGAGGTCTAGCACTGGCCTAGCTCCAGAGCTTCCTGACAGAGAGATCTCAGTATGTTACGCATTCGTGTCATAAGTCACCCCACTTGACAAGGGAGTACCTCAAGGTTTCATACTAAGCCCCACTCTGGCCAACATGTGTGGCCCCGTTGTCCACTATCATAAGAGGAAATGGCTTTAACACTATCTCTTATGTGGACAACGCGCAGGTGATCATTCCTTTCGATTCAGACCCTGCTGTCACCAGAGTCAAGTCCAGGACCTGCATGTTGAACATAGCAGAATGGATGGGGGACAATTTCCTCCAATTGTACGCCAATAAAACGGAGATTGTCCTGTTTGGGAAGGCGGAGGAACTTTGGTCACTGGGCTGGTGGCCTACAGAGCTGGGGGAACCCCCTTCCCCTACAAAGCAGGTCAGAAATCTAGGAGTTCTATTGGACAGCAAATTGTCATCCGAAGACCACATAAAAACACTTTCTGGCACCTGTTTTTGAATTCTGAAGATGTTGAGAAAGGTATTCCCCCTGGATTCCCCTGGGTGCAAGAAAGACCCTGATTCAGGCACTTATTGTAAGCAGGTTGGACTACGGTAATGCCCTATTGGTCGGAGCCAAGGAAGAATTGTTCACTAGGCTCCAAGTGCTGCAAAATATGGAAGCAAGAATGGCCTTGTACAAACCCAGACGCTCGCCCTCGCGACCCTTGCTTCAAGCCCTACATTGGCTGCCCATAAAAAAAAGAGCAGTCTTAAAACTCCTCACACTGGTGTTTAAGGCAACTCGAGACCTGGGGCCAGCTTACTTAAGGAAGAAGACGAGGTCTTATGTTCCTGGTCGTCTCCGCAGGTCAAGTAATCAAAACCTGTTAGTGCCTTGCATAATTAATAAATCCAGAATGGGAGGGCGTGCATTTTCCTATCTGGCCCCCTTCCACTGGAACATGCTGCCGGAAGAGATACGTCATTGTACCTCTCTGGGACACTTCAAAAAAAGCCTAAAAACCTGGATGTTTTAGGGGTTTGCATTGCTCTTGGTCTCTGTCTGTTGTCATACCTAGGCGCCGTGAGAGCCCCCCAGGGATGAAACGATGCGCCATACAAATGTTAAATAAATAAATTAATAAATATTTATTGAAAAGGTTCCTTATGTTTCAGTGAACAATAAACAACATGTAAAATTCAACATAAATGGTATAATATGCAGAAACTACACCACAACTGATGTACCACCCACGTTTTTCCCTTTGGAGATAGTCGTAATTTTTTCATGTGCCTTCAGCAAAAAATAGTTGTACTGAGCACTGTGCATTGTTATGGTGTCTGTTGTGTATTGTATACAAGAACTTGAAATTAATTTTTTTGTTTTCTATTCACTGAACCATAAGAAACCTTCAACTGTGTCATGTTTGGGTGCTTTTACTGCACAAATGCATTTGTATAAATAACAATAGTTCACAGAGAACAATGAAATATGGAACATATTAAATGGGTTCTTGTGTTGAAAAATATGGATTTCAGCATGATAACAACAGCCCAAAAGCACTCTGCAGCGCTTTACCTCTGATAGGGCTACTAGGATTATGCAGCAAGGCTATCTAGATTATGCAGCAACAAAAGAAAAAATAAATTTATATGGCATTGTCTGTCAGTAATATTTTCATCCATTTGATCTATAAACATATTTTTTTTAAGTCTGAAAATTATTGAAATTTTATGGCAAATGCTGTAAATCCCTAATAATGTGGTAACATGTATATTATGGTCCTATATTGCTATATTGATGATTTAGTGACATTCACAAGTCGCACACCCTTCAGCCTCATGATTTATGTTGTCACTGGAGCCCCTTGATAGTAATATTGGACCATATTATACAGTATCGCCTATGACCCCTATCTTCATACATATATATATATATATATATATATATATATATATATATATATATATATATATATATATATATATATATATATATATATATATATATATATATATATATATATATATATATATATATATATATATATATATATATATATATAAGAATCTGATGATTTTTTCAATATACATATATATAACCACCAACTTCATCAGAAGAAGGCACGGACATCAGGGTGTTGGTATACAGCTTCTTTTTATTAAAACAGGTCAACCGAGACACAATCGCATATTGAAATATACAGAAATAACTTTATTTTGAAGGATTGAAATGACAGGAGCAAGCTAAAAGTTAACTAACTTTATACGCTGTTATTTTGAAGATGTTATTTTGAACTTGTTGCAATGTACAGGCACATCATTTATAAAACTATTGGCTTTGCGCACGTGGGCCTGATTAGGTAAATACAAATTGAGACTAAGAGAAGGTCATTGCTACTATGTTATGTCCATGCCAGATCTAAGACTATGCCCACTTGGGCTTAATCCCAGTCCTCCCAACTAAGTGTAATATGCCACTCCAAGTTACCTCGAATGCCAAATATTATTGACATTTACTAACGTGAATGGGTCCGTGACTACAGTAAGGACTCTAACGCTATACTATATATTATATTTTGTGTTATACGAGAGATATTTGTATATTTTGGTTTATATATTGTTATCACTAACCAGACATGAATGTTGCAACTTCCCGTTCCAATATGTCCCCCACACTTTGCACTTTTGGTGTTTTATGGACTAGTCCTACCTCTATGACGAGTGTATAGACAATGTAAAAGGACTATGTTTTAGAATCCTCAGCAAACGTGAGCAAGCCGTGAGGTGAAACGTGTTGTTTGTTTTTGCTGCCAATAAATTTCCACAGCACAGCAAACTCCTGGTGTGTCGTCTACGTACTTTCTTGAAAGGAAAACGTGTGGAGAGATAAATTGGGCTTCCGGGACCCCAGAGACGACCCACTCGGGAGCGGGTACTAGCTTGTACCGGGAATCTGTGTTTGATATATATATATATATATATATATATATATATATACACATATATATAACCACCAACTTCATCAGAAGAAGGCACGGACATCAGGGTGTTGGTATACAGCTTCTTTTTATTAAAACAGGTCAACCGAGACACCAGAGACGCGGTTCAACTTCAAGGAAGTCTTTGTCAATCTGATTGGTGCCGTTACACTTTTGCATTATATATTCACACCCACACAAGACATTAATGAACATGGAAAACATACTGATGAAGATATGCATCAACTAGAACCCTCTGCAGTTTTAAACAAATATACTGAAACTTAAGTGTTAAAATGCATGTAGTAAAATAAAAGTTGCGCAAAGCACATATTTAATCTGCACAATCACTACTGTACTCATGGTGTGGGTAAAATAACAAGCACTTAAGTCTGCCTGGGTGGGAGAATTACATAAAATGATCATAAGACACCAATCGCTCTTTAGTGTGTCACCTGTGTATCTAACAGTACATTTCTGATGGATACATCTGCCAGAGGATTCCTCACCTTGTGAATATTCCCCTGCGTCAGCAACAATTGGAAATTCTTTTGTAGCTCCCCACGCCGACGTGGACAACGTCACAGAAGCACGGCACCGCCCGCGGCTCCGCTGATGTCACTGACTCCATAATAGGACTCCGTCGGCGTGATGACATCAGTTCCCTTTTTTGTGCGTCGTCGACGCTAACGGTTTTCTAGGGATCCTCAGTAGCTCGTTTGATACTCTGTTACTGTTTGTTGTTTCCATTGTTTTCTTGTTTCCTATCGAGATGTCTTAGAAGAAAACTGGGTTCAAGCCCTGTGGAGAGTGCGGGAAGATGATGTCCATAACCGATCTGCACGAAGACTGTGTGTGGTGTCTGTCTTCTGACCATGACATCCAAGGGTGTCCATGTTGTAAGAAGATGAACCCCAAAGCGCTGCGAGAAAGAGAGGTGAAGCTTCTTGTGGCAAAGATGAAAGGCAAGAAAGACAAGAAGAGTTCGAACTCACGTTCGAGGCGGTCAAGGTCACGTTCAAGGTCGTCTTCGGGGCATGCTTCTCGATCCAAGAAGAAGGATAAGAAGAGGAAGCATGGTCTCGGCGTCATTCAGAGAGAGAGTCGGATCCGAAGTCAAAGTCTCCAGGCCGTCGACATCGGAAGGATTATGTGTCTCCTTCACCTGTTATGCTGGTTCCAGAAGGTGAGCCCTCACCTGTGGAGTCACCGGAGCAGTCTCCGGCTCCGGCATCGAATCCTTCCCCGGCTCCGACACATTTGCCACCTCGAGAGGAGGAAGAGGCTCCATTGTCTGAAGGGTCTGCGACTCCGGTACATCATCCCGAAGATCCGGTTGACCCGGTTCCTGTACCTCGACAGGAGCAGCCTGTGGGTCCATACCCTCCAATTCCAGGCCCGGGGCAAGACCAGACACATTATTTAAATTTGATGTATGGGTCTTCTCGAGAGCCATGTACCCCTCTTGAGCACTGGCTGGTCTCATGGGTCCAATGGCCTTTAATCTGGGTGTCCATCAGACATATGCACCGGCGCCGTTTATGCCTTTTATGCTGACGCCGGATCCGGCTTGGCATCTCTCGGCGCCGAGGTCATCAACGCTGATTCCATCTTCGCCGGCTCTGGTCTCAACTCAACCTCGTACGCTCCAGACTGATCCTCCGACTCCGAGCTTGACGCCGACGCCGTCGGAGTCGGTTGTGGCTCCACTGGCGTCAACCCCGAGAATGAGGTCTAGGTGTGAGGCTCAAAGGCTTCTGGTGGAGCGGAGATATAGAGAAGAGGAGATGGAAGAGGAAGAGCTTCAAGAATCTGATGATTTTTTCAATGACCTTAAGGAAGCAAGTGGTTTGGAGTTATCCCCGGAGTGGGAGCTTTCCTCCGCTCCTGATGTCCCTTCGAAGGATGTAGCATCATATCACATGGTCATTAAAAAGGTGGCTGAACTTTTAAATTTGATTCTGCCCACTGCGGAGTTTAAATCAAACATTTTGACGGAGGTACTCCATTCTCCCTCTTCAGTTGTGAAACCGATGCTGCCTTTTAATGAGGCAATTACAGAGAAGTGTGGCGTAAACCCTTTTCGTCTCCTGCAGTATCAAGAACTGTTGCAAGGAGATATAGGGTGGCTCCTGGGGATCCGGACTTCCTTTGATCACATCCGTCTCCAGAGAGTTTGGTGGTTCAGGCGGCCTGCTCCAAAAAATCTACTGGCGCTTTTCTAAGGGTGCCTGGTGACAAGGAGTCTAAGAAGCTGGACCAATCAGCTAAAAAAGTTTTCTCTTCGGCTAGCATGGCCCTCAAGTCCACAAATGCTCCGTGCCTTTTTACACGCTTTGATGGACTATGCGAAGTAGTTGGTGCCAAAGATTCCGGAGGAAGACAGGCAGAACTTCAATGATGTTCTTGCGGATACGCAGGCGGCTGCTCCCCAGGTGATCCAGAGCGGTTTGGACACGGCTGACTCTGTGGCAAGGGTCATGGGATCATCTATTGCCACCAGGAGGGCTGCTTGGTTGAAAATTTTCTCCAGATGTGCAGGCTACTTTAATAGACCTTCCATTTGATGGTTCTGGCCTGTTTGGAAAGAAGGCGGATGCTGTCTTGGAAAGGTTCAAGGACAGTAAAGCTACGGCAAGGTCTTTAGGTATTCAGTCCAGAGGATCTTCTAGTAAGAGGTTCAGAGGTTTTGGGAGATCTTCCTTTCGCTCTTACAAGCAACCACAGCAGCAGCAGCAAAACTCATTGTACAAATCGTACAGAGGTAGAGACAGAGGCCGCCCTGGAGGTCGTCAAGCTTCCTCCTCTTCCTCTTCCCATCCCCCTCCTCCCACAGCAAAGCAGCCCTAGATCCGCCATTCTGGATCATGGGGGGTCGGCTCACACATTTTCTGTGAGATTGGGAATCGGTCACATCAGACCTTTGGGTTCTCAATCTCGTGGAGAATGGGTATGCTCTTCCCTTTCGGGAATTACCCCCAAATTACCCTCCTTGTCAAGGATTTTGCACAGAGGACCACCTTCTTCTCCTGCAGGAGGAAGTTCTCGCATTATTGAGAATAGTTGCAATAGAGGTGGTCCCAGAGCAGGAAAGGGGTCAGGGATGCTACTCCCGGTATTTCATGATTCCCAAGAAGGATGGCAGGCTTCGTCCAATCCTGGACCTCAGGATCTTGAACCTCTTTCGGAAGCAGGAGAAGTTCAAGATGCTCACCCTTGCGCAGGTTCTTCAGGCTCTGCAGCAAGAGGACTGGATTGTGTCGATCGGCTTGCAGGACGCGTATTTTCATATACCGATCCTGAAGTCGCACAGGAAGTATCTCCGTTTTACGGTAGGGTCGCAACATTACCAGTTTACGGTCCTTCCGTTTGGTCTTACTACTGCACCTCGAGTCTTCACCAAGGTGATGGCTGTGGTAGTAGCACATCTCAGAAGGTCAGAGATTCCAGTATTCCCTTATCTGGACGATTGGCTGATCAAAGCAGAGTCGCCGAAGAAAGTGCTTCATCATATGCAAGTCACAACTCAGTTGTTGTACAAATTGGGCTTTTCGATAAATGTACCCAAATCTCACCTGGTGCCCTACCAGCGCAACCTGTTCATCGGTGCTGTACTGGATACCACTGAGTGTCGGGCATTCTCTCCTCCACAAAGGATTCTCGACATAGAGGAAATGATTCCTTTATTTTACAATGGCGCTGTTTTTCCAGTCCTGAAGGTCCTTTGTCTGCTCGGTCGGATGGCTTCCTGCATTCTGTTTGTCAACCATTCACGCTGACTCATGAGGGCACTCCAGTGAGGACTCTGCAGGCAGTGGTATCAGCACAACGGAGATCTCAGGGAGTCTGTGAGGATCTATAGAGAAGCTGCTGCAGATCTGTCTTGGTGGAGCGTGGAGGGCAATCTGTCTCAAGAAAAGCCCTTTCATCTGCCTCCATCGGTGGCCACAGTGATAACGGATGCATCCACCCTAGGGTGGAATGCTCATCTGGGAGATCTGGAGATCAAGGGTCTTTGGTCTCCAGAGGAAAGGTTGCTTCACATCAACCTTCTAGAATTGCGGGTGATACGTTTGGCGCTCAAGGCATTCCTCCCTTCCCTTCGCGGTCAGTCGGTTCAGGTCCTAACGGACAACACTACTGCGATGTGGTATGTCAACAACCAGGGAGCAGTGGGATCGCGTTGTCTTTGCAGAGAGGCTTTGCGATGGCAAGTCATCTGGCCGGAGTTCTGAACGTAGGTGCAGACAATCTCAGTTGGCAGTTCTCAGCCGACCACGAGTGGAGGCTTCATCCAGAGGTAGTATGTCACGTCTTTCGGACGTGAGGAACTCCTCAGGTGGACCTGTTTGCCACTCACGAGAACTCTCACTGCCCGTCATTCTGCAGTCTCCAGTATCCGATGCCGGGAGCTTTGGGGGACACATTTCAGTTGAGTTGGGGCGCACAACTCCTTTGCGCGTTTCGTCCCATACCCTTGATTCCTCGTGTTCTGATGAAGATTCGCCAAGACCGGGTCCATCGCCCATCGGGTTGATCGCCCCGGATTGGCCAAGAAGGGTGTGGTACACGGATCTTCTCCACCTCTCCTCATGCCCTCCGCTCCGTCTCCCTCTCAGGGCAGACTTTCTCTCGCAGTCGCAGGGGCAGGTTCTACACCTCCAGACCTTACACCTTCATGCCTGGAGATTGAACAGGGAACACTGAATTCTTTTTCTCTCCCACATGACTTGGTGGATGTCATTTTATCAGCCAGGCGTCATTCCTCCAAATCTATCTATTCTAATAGGTGGTCCAAGTTTGTTTCATGGTGTGGAGAGAAATCCATTGACCCCTTGAAGGCTCGCTTGTCCGACATTTTGCGGTTTGCACTCTCTTTGGCTCAGCAAGGATTTGCTGTGGCGACTGTGAAAGGTTATCTTTCGGCCTTGTTGGCATTCCTTTGTTTGCCGGACCAGCTTTCCTTATTTAAGTCTCCTATTGTTTTAACGTTTTTAAAGGGTCTTACAAATAAATGTCCTCCTACCCCTTTTATTGTGCCTCAGTGGGACTTGAATCTTGTCCTTACTTTCTTAATGGGTTCACCTTTCGAGCCTCAGCACAAGTGTCCCTTGAACACAGAACAAAATAACCAACATAACACACACAGTATGCAAACAATGCTGGAAAGCAATTATAACAAGACACTTCCTTTGACAGTAATATATATATATGCATTAAAGCATTGTCACTATTGAAGGTATACAAGGGTGGACAACGGGGAGGCGGGTGGGTCAGTTAGGAATCCACAGGCAGATACTGTATCCACCAGAAAAAGTATTACCGAAGGTAAGGAACTTGTTCTTCTCAATTAAAACACGCTGCTGCATATCCTTGAAATTGATTGATTACACCCCATAACAGTTCTGACCCAGTGTATATTATTCCGATATTGAACCGTCATCTGGTAATCCAACTCTGACTCCTGCTACTGGAAATATGTAAATCTAAGCCATGCTGAATATGCAAAGAATTCCATTGCGACCTTGTACGGAAAGAGTGCTCGGAAAAAATGTAGACTGCCGTGCTGTGGGAACAAACTATCCACAATTATAGCTGTATATGGCATAAATGCCTGTTTTCCAACACGTGCACAAATCCGAAGCAGAACTACCCCTCCCATAATGCAAAAGGGTGATCGCATGCATGATGGCAATATGAAAACGAAAGTCATTTTAAGGAGTCAGCATCTATAAAAGCAAATAGCTGGGACCCAAAAACAAGCCGAAATAAATCATATATTTATATATATATATTTATTTATAATTTTTAATATGTGAAATTATATTTATGAATTTTATGATATTGATGCAGATTTCTTTAAAGAAATAGGTTGACATATATTTACACGTTTTTTTTAAATACAGTATTTATAATATTTATGTTATCACCAAGAGATGGAGGCATACATGCCGATTATGAGAGTTAATGTTTACTATTAAGTAAATGCAGATGAAAGTAAAAATAAGATCTAGCAAATACTGAAGTAATATTGAAAATTGCATTTTTGTAAAGTTTCAAATATACGACGTAAGAAATCATTATGTCGTCTATATCCATGCTAAAGTGCATCACGTGATTATATGCACGATTATATGCACCAGGGGCGGGCAGTTGAATGAAGAAAAAAACATTTATAAGATATACAATGCTGCCTAAAGTTTGTGTGAACAAGAGCACGGAGGTGCTCGAAACGCGTCGCAGCAGAGCGGTTGAAAAATAAAATATACTTCTGCCTCGAACATTGTGGTCCGCCTATATATATATTCCCTACTGGCGGTTGCCAGTAGACAGTTATAGTTAGAACCTAGTTTCCATAGGAAAAACATGTTTTGATTTGCCAATAACTTTGGCGCCGTTTGACGAACCTTCATAAAATTCTCAAAACAAATTATTCACTCAGGTCAGCTCCTGTCTTAAAAGTTTTTAGGTGATTCGTCAAGGGGGGCCAAGAAAAAAAGGGGGGCCCCAAAATGTGTTTTCTCCATGTTAATTTCCATAGGAAACTTAAGACACGGCTACAGCCTGACCTGCTGAACGGAATTACATCAAATTTGGCAGAGAGATAGCTTTTGGTCCAGAATGCATGCTTTCCTAAATGGTGTAATTCAGTTCAGTACTTTTTGAGATATTTAAAGATTTACAGATATCGATATTTGAGAATTGTGAGATCTGATTGGCGGACCTCTCTCGAGCGCGAGCTTGCCTCTGATTGGCTGCCAACACTTCAAACCAGGAAGTGTTGGCAGCCTCGGAACGAGGGTGAGGGAAAAAAGGTAAGAGAAACATTACAAAACTTTAAAAGGGGGCAGGGTAGAAACACCCTGTCCCCCAGGCCCACTGTGTGACCCCCAGGCCTAAAAAAAAAAGCAATTTATTTGTAAAGATTTTTGTCCGGATTGCGCTGGGTGCGTGAACCCTGTAGAAAATGAAACAAATGAGGCGTGGCTCCCTCACTTTGTTTTTTAAAGCCCCCGGGTGGGCCAGGTCTGGGCGGCAATTCTGAATTGTGTATCGGGGGCCTGCGGGGCCTCCACCGCCCCGGGGACCGCCACTTCCCGGGGGCTTTATAATTTATATATATTCACTGAAAAAACATAGGTTAAAGTAAAATTATAGTTAGGTGAAATGGTCAGTAACAACATAGTATCTTAAGTAGTAATAACTTGTACGCTAAGGTACTTATAACTTGCGTCCCAACCATGCACTGTTTTCTCATCAGGAATTTCTTTGCAAGTGCTGTGATATTACCAATGATGTCATAGAAGATGTCATGAGTAATGTAATATGTGGGATAATTAGCAGTGGATGGCAAAGCGCAGCAGGCGGTTGGCCACAGGGAGGCAAGCAAGCCCATGCCATTGGCTGTGTGCAGCTAAAGTGTGGTCACAGGCAGTCTTCCCTATTCTGTGCATAGCTTTTGATCGTGCACTGTGGGGATTTGGACACACGGCCTAGCCTACTTACTCAAAGGCACCCAAACCCTGTGCAGACTAGTAACCCCACCCCGCGCACAGTCTTTGCCGTGTGTGGCGTAGGGTTTGCCTTCAGGCCCTGTGGACCTCATCCCCTGGGGCCAAAACATATATATTCAGGGAATGGGGGCATGCCGGCACCCTCCCCATGTGTTAATAGGCCCCAGGGACCCCATCTCCAGGGCCGAATCCAATTAAAAAGGGGAGGAAAAAGGAGAGGGGGCCACGTGGCCCCACCCTCCCTGAGCCTATTGTGGCCCTCGGGGACCCCTACATTATAAGTGGGTACCCGAGTGCTCACTTGGGGACCCACCTAACAACCTTTAGATTAAGGGAAGGGCAGCCACCCTCCCTTAGCTTCATTAGGTTCCGGGCACCCCATCCACCCAGCCAAATGACATTAAAAAAGGGGAGGAGCCCCCCACAGCCTGATTCTCATTAGGTCTCGGGGACTCCATCTCCTGGGGCCAAATTCAACTAAAAAAGTGCCCACATCCTCTGTGGCATATATAATTTCTTAGGGAAGAGGGCCATGCGGACTCCCTCCTTGAGCCTTCTCAGGCCCCGGGGACCCCATCCCTGGTAGCATCACATTATATTAGGTGAGTGCCCTGGTCCCTACTTAGGGCCCCGACCAAACAATAAGTTGGGGGCTGCAGGGGAGCCTCTGGGTTATGCGTTTGTGGGTGTGTGTGGATATATATATATATATCACCACCAAACTCGTCACGAAAGAGCAGAGGCCACAACGGGGGAAATCCATGGAAACACTTTATTAACTATTAATGGCGAATCAGCGCCCAAGTATTCAGGAGGCTTCCATCATCACAAGGTGTGAGTCCTGCTGCCTTCTTATTAGTACAAGATGCCACCGCCTCCGAAGATGTCAGCTCACCTGTTCTAGTTCACAGAGTATTGGTGGACTGCAACACCCAGAATGCAGAGTTCTGGTTCCAGGTAGGTGATGCATGGGGCATATGTTAAACCAAATGGTTAGGCGGAGTGCAGGGTTTGAATGTTAAAAAGACCAATTTTCCTGCTTGAAATGAAAACAAGCACCTCCTCGGGTCCCCACACCGCTTCAGCTACAAGTTCAGGACATAACTCAGCGGGGCAGTATTGACAGTGCATACCGCCCAGCATGAGGTTAATAACCTCACAAACGCCCTGTCTCTCCCCAAACGCCGTGGCGTGCCCAGGCCAATCCATTCCCTTGGAGCACAACGAAACTGCATATATATATATATATGAATTCAATCTGGCCCAAGTTCGGAGGCTCTCGGGTGCTCTGGGGCGGTGCACGCGAGGCGCAGCAGGACCCGCTGCGATTGCATAAATTCAGATTTTATCCTTGCGGGGAAGTTTGTTCCTCGTGCACTCCCGTGTGACAAATAAAGTTCAAACCACACTGGGTTTAAGTCGATTGTAAGTTGTTTATTCAGCAACCAGCAACGCGGTGGTTGCTGAATAAACAACTTACAATCGACTTAAACCCAGTGTGGTTTGAACTTTATTTGTCACACGGGAGTGCACTATATATATATATATATATATATATGCAACACTTCTTAGCCTCGATGGGTTCACCCAGTAAAGGAGCATGGACCACATTTCATTGCAGACTTGAAAGTTTATTTTTCCGCTCAGACTTCAGGAGCCATGACGCGTTTCGGCCCGACCTCGGTCTTGATCATATATATATATATATATATATATATATATATATATATATATATATATCCCTCTATGTACGTAATAGGTGCTTCCTGGACAAAGCTGTGCCTCTCTGACGAGCTCTAAGAAGAGCTAAACACGTGTCGGGCTGTTTTTATTCATATTCATATTATTCATTCCACCTTGGCTTGGGTGGTACTTTAAGAATCGAAATCGGAAATGCTGTGCCTGGAATTGTAAAAATGTTCATTTTGTTTATGTTCATTATGCATAGCACTTGATAATCGTAAACTGAAAGACTTTTCTGCAAAAATGGCAAAGGACTTTGTCACTTTTCCTTCTCAGCATGGTTTGCACTGTGCTAATTCCACGCATAAAAACTATGCTAGAAAAATCAAACTTTTGATCTGAGCAGATTTGGAGTATTGTTGGTGATGTAGAGTGTTCAATATCAACGAGGGAGCTGCTCTAGATTTAAAACTTGGAAACTACCAAGGATTCCATTCTTCATATATATATGTGTGTGTCTGTCTGTGTGTATTGTACAATTATGGTCTCCACTGTGTAGTTATAGTTAGGACCTAGTTACCATAGGAAATTGATTTCTTGGTTTGCTAATAACTTTAATGCCATCCTTCAAAAAACTTTATTTTTAAAAGTTCACTCACCTCAGCTCCTTTCTGGGTAGTTTCTAGGGGATCTGTCAAGCAGAGGCCCAATAAAAAGGGTGTGTGTCCCAAAACTCAGTTTCCCCCTGGAATTTCCATAGGGGTTTTTGAGCCGCGCTACAGTCAAAGCAACTGAATGGAATTACACAAAATTTGGCAGAGAACATGCTTTTTGTGTTTTGTTGAAAATCCATTCCATAGTGTTATAGAAATTAAAGTTAAAAATGTATAGCTAGCTGGGCGGTTAGGTACGCAGGAGTCCTGTGGGCATGCAAATTAAAATAATAGAGGGATCGGATAGGCCAAGGGTGCTCTCTTTCTGTAGCTCACCTCCTTCCTGCAGGAGCGACAAATTCTCATGAGTCCATCAGGCGCTTACGCTCTGATTAATATGTCAGTTTAAACATCACATTTTAAACAAAACAAAATGAAATGAAAATCACAACTCACCCCTTCGCTATGCACTGCTATGACCTCACATATACATCATTCATGACATCTTTGATTTCACTTATGACATCTGTATATATATATATATATGTATAGATAGATCTGTATATAGGCATAATATAAATAATAATATATAGAGAGATATATCCGCATCGCTGGGGCGGCTTTTCCCTCTGTGTGCGGCTTTTTTTCAAATTACCGAGCGCCGTAGCTGATGACGAGCTGAGCTCGTCATCAGCATCGATGTGGTTAAATGCACATACATATATATATATCAAACGCTCCGCCACTTCTCTCACGCTCTGGAGTCACACCAGCCAGGATATGAAGTACATGGACACGGACCAGTTAAGTGCTTGCATTTTTTATTTCCTAGTGCAGGGTAGTCTCATGACGTTTCGGCTCACAGGAGCCTTGTTCACATGATATATATATATATATATATATATATATATATATATATATAAATTACCTACCAGTAGGTAGTTATAGTTAGGACCTAGTTTCCATAGGAAATCCGCAAGATTCTATTTAACTTTGGCGTCGGTCGACGAATCTTTGTGAAATTCACCAAGAAAATGGCCTGCTCCGCTCCGCTCCTTCCCTGGTAGTTTAGTGAGGATTCGTCAAGCGGGGGCCGAGAAAAAAGGGGGGTCCCAAAACGTGTTTTCCTCATGCAATTTTCTATAGAGACCTTTAAGTGAGACTACAGCCCGAACTGCTGAACGGAAGTACACCAAATTTGGCAAAAAGGTAGAGTTTGGTTTGCAGATTACGCTTTTTGTTAAATGATGTAAATCCGTTCAGTAGTTTTTTAGAAATCAAAAGTAAAATCATAGATATATCTATAGACAAAGTAACGTACGCATACAGTATGCGTACCTTCCCGTGCACGAGCTTTATGCTAATTGGCTGTCAACACTCCAAACCAGGAAGTGTTGGCAGCCATCTTCTGCCTCTGTAGAACCGAGGCACAAGAAAGCAGCAAAAGAAACTCGAAAAACACGGAAAGGGGGCAGTGTAGAAACACCCTGACCCCCTAGGCCTGCTCAGGGGGTCCCACAAGGACCCCCAAGGCCAAAATATATATATATATTTTTAATCACCGGATACGCGTAGGTACGCGTACCCCGTTGAAAAAAAAAACCCGGTCTGATTTTTTTTCTAATTAGCCCCCGGGGGGACCAAAACCCGGGGGCTTTATGAAAAAAAGTGTCCCCCCACACTGCCCCGGGGACCGCCAACCCCCGGGGCTTCCTTTTTATTTTTTTTATTTTTAAAACCTATGTGGGGGGGGCTCAAGCCCACCACACGCCCGGGGACCGCCACCTCCCCGGGGCACTAATATTTGAATTTGGGGGTCCGTGACGGACCCCTCAGCCCTGGGGACCACCACCCCCGGGGCTTTAACAGGTGGGAGGGGGGTCGCACGGCCCTCTCCTGGAGCCTTTGATGACCCAGGGCTGGCTCCTGCAGTGTCCCGGGGTGCCTACCCCGGGACACTGCTGTTTGCTATGTAGCAAACTGCTTTGGTTTTTGAAAGAGAGAGCAGGAAACCTGCTCTCTCTTTCAAAAACCAAGGCGGATTGCTTTTCTGCATGGGGAGCAGCATGTTAGCTGCTCCCCATGCAGAAAAGCAATGCCGGCTCCCGCAGGATGCGGGGAGCCGGCAAGGAATGAGGGGGGCTTGGGGAACCCCCCACGGTCCCCAACGGAGTGGGCCAGCTTTTTTAAAAATGGCCGGACCGAGGGGATGGTGTCCCTGGGGTCAATAGTGGCCACAGGAGGGGTGCAAAGCAGCTCCCCTCCTAATAAAAAAAATTAAATTAAAAAAAGGCCCATGCCCCGGGGGATGGGGTCCCCGGGGCAGAGCATGGCAGTGGGAGAGGGGCCACGCGCCCCCCTTCCCGATTTAAAAAAAAAAAAAAAAAAAATTGGGGGCAGGCCTTGGGGGATGGGGTCCCCAGGGCCAAAAAAAAAGAAAAAGAAGTGGGACTACACAGCCCCTTCTTAAAAATAAAGAAAAAAAACGGGATTGGGAGGAGGACACCCCCCCTCCCTGCACCTCTCTGCAAATGCCCCACCTGGCGCGTTTGCAGAGGGGAAACTAATTCCCCTTACATACTAGCCCACCAGGAACCTCCAGTATGTGCCAGGGGGCTGCGTTCCAGAGAGGTGTAAAAAGGGGCATGGCCTCAGAACACCTCTCTGCAACGCAGCTCCCTGGCACATACTGGAGATACCTGGTGGGTTAGTTGGCTCACATGGGGACCTCAGGATCGAAGAGGAATTAATTCCCCAACCTAAAATGCGCCACAGGGTGTGTTTGCATACATGTCACCTCAGGCCCCGCCCTCTTCCTTCACTATTGAGCGAAATGTTCCTCTCAAATCAGCCGAACTACGAATTCCGATTTACTCCCCTGTTATCAGGAGAGACGTCAGTGCTGCATCTTTCAGCCCACTACTGATCCTGAAAAGTAATTCTAACCATTCTTACAGTAACTTTAATTTCCTTCCATAGGCTAACATTGACTGGTTTCACTTGGAAATTTTTCTAAGTGTGGAGTTTTGGAAGATTAAAAAATTCCTCAAAAATCAGCCGAACTAAGAATTCCGATTTGCTCGCCTGTTATCAGGAGAGACCTCAGTGCTGCATCGTTCAGCCCACTACTGATCCTGAAAAGTAATTCTAATCGTAGTTACAGTAACTTGAATTTCCTTCCTTAGGCTAACAATGACTGGTTTCACTTGGAAGTTCTTCTAAGTGTGGAGTTTTTGAACTTTAAAAAATTCCTCTAAAACCAGCCAAACTACGAATTCCGATGTACTCACTTGTTATCAGGAGAGACCTCAGTGCTGCATCTTTCAGGTCACTACTGTTCCTGAAAAGTAATTTTAACCGTACTTACCAGTAACTTGAATTTCCTTCCATAGGATATCATTGCCTGCTATATAAAATATATATAAATTAAAAAAATATCAAATTAAAAAAATAAATATTACAATTTCAATATTTTTAAAAACATTTTCTTTCAATTTATATTAAAAATATGTAATGCATTTAAAAAATAAAATATCTAAAAATAAATAGTTTAAAACAATGTAGTAAATCAGTATAAAAAAATAACAATTAATACATTTAAAAATAATCATTTACAAAACCTTTGAAATTCACTGAAAAAACCATAGGTTTCAGACACGTTATAGTTAGAAATTAGCATTTAAAAAACCTTGAAAATTCACTGAAAAAAACATAGGTTTCAGCCACGTTATAGTTAGGAATTAGCATTTAAAAAACCTTAGAAATTTACTGAAAAAACCATAGGTTTCACACATGGTATAGTTAGCTGGACATTTCACTCATACAAAACCATTGAAATTCCCCGTTATAGTTAGTTCAGCTAACTATAACTCGCGCCCCTGCAATACATTGCTGATGACGTCACATATTACATCACTCATGACATGGTCAGTGACATCAGCCCCCAAAAACCCAAACCTATCCCTAAACCCTAAAAATACCCCTGTACCCCAAAACCCAAACCTAGCCCTGAACCCTATAAATACCCATGTACCCCCAAACCTACCCCTGAACCCTAAAAATACCCCTGTACCCCAAATCCCAAACCTACCCCTGAACCCTAAAATTCCCCTATACCCCAAAACCCAAACCTAGCCCTGAACCCTTAATATACCCCTGTACCCCAAACCTACCCCTGAACCCAAAAAATACCCCTGTACCCCAAAACCCAAACCTAGCCCTGAACCCAAAAAATAACCCTGTACCCCAAAACCCAAACCTACCCAGAACCCTAAAATACCCATGTACCCCAAAACCCAAACCTAGCCCTGAACCCTTAAAATACCCCTGTACCCCAAAACCCAAACCTACCCCTGAACCCTAAAAATACCCCTGTACCCCAAAACCCAAACCTAGCCCTGAACCCTAAAAATACCCCTGTACCCCAGAACCCATACCTATCCCTAAACCCTAAAACTACCCCTGTACCATATAACCCAAAACTATCTCTGAACTCTTAAAATACCCAAACACCCCAAAACATATACCCTTATACCCATACTTACCTTCTCCAAACATCTTTAAAAAACATGCTTTTACCATTCATGCATTTACAACGAATTTCGCTGTAAATGTATGCGTGGTAAAAGCAAATAAAATGTAATGCCATGCGTTATAATGGCATTGCGGAGTCATTTTACTTTTGTAATGAAAGTAAGCGGAGTGATGGTATGCGGAAAGAAAGTTGAGGAATAAGGGGTGTTTACCCTCCCCAGGTAAGTACATTGGTGGCACGGCGGCCCACATCTCCAGCAACATACTCATATTTTTTCACCACCCATTTGAAAAATGCACAGGTCTCTCTCATTGCTGGCCAGCACTGACATACACTTTTAGACACACCTCCCGCCACAAGTTCTAGAATTGCGAACTTTAGAGCTGGGGAGCTACGTTCGAATCTCTGCATCAGCTCAACATCCTGTGATTCCAGGCAAATCGCTTTGACTCCCCGTGCCTACCACAAATGAATGTGTTCTTCTGTAATGTAAATCGTGCTCATGCCATGTTGTCAAGTTCGCGGTATATAATATTGCAAGGAAAAATAAAGTAGGGAAACTCGAGTTCACACACTACTGAACGCGCACTCTTAAGTGCATCAGCAGTGCATGTGAATCGGAGCGTTTCACAGGCCTGTCACAGATAAGAAATGCTATCAAAACGAAATCCTACAAAGCAATATACTACTGGCCGGCAGCAATTCATACCCGGACAACGTCGGGACGGGCTGCTAGTATATATATATAAACAAAAATAATCCATTAGGAAGGGGGAAGGGGGTGTCCCTACGATGGTTGGGAACACACTGGTTGTTTTTTGGTACCCCTCACACACCAACAGGCCCCTTGGTGTCATTCTTCATCATTGTGGTCCTCGCACCCCTCTACGGGATGCGGTGTGCTGCGACCTACGGTTGCGTGGGAGCACTTCTGGTGGCTATGTGTGGTGTGAGTGAGGGAATTTATGTGAGTGCTGTGGTGGGGTTTGATAGTGATTGAAGTTTAAAAAGTGCCTGGCTCGTGGAGTAACAAAAACTTTCTTTGGCCCCCGAGCTGGTACTAATAAAAAGGTGAGAGAGGAGGTGTTGGCGTAACCTATGTGCGCCACCTCCTATGTGTGTGTCAACATGTTTCGGTGTAAAAACACCTTCTTCGGGACTGGGGTACACAAATCCCCACCTTACTCACGTTTTTCTACTTTTTTCGGAATGTTCTATACTAAAAAAGTGAAATTTACAAGTGCAGGTAATACAATGTACCTACTGGATAACCCCTATTTAGCTGACCTGTAAAGGAAAATGACAAATAATTTCTTCAGGTGGTCCGTTCCTTAAAAAAAAAAAAGGTGTGGTGACCTGTGGATACAGTCATAAAAAAGTGCGGTTCGAATTTCTAGACACGTTGGTGTCATTCTACTCATGGAGAACGTGTCTGTAGTGAAAATTTATAAAAAGACAAATACTAGACAGACACACATATAACATGTTCTAGATAAATAGCGGTTATCCAGTAGGTACATTGTAAACATGGAAAAGATAGGTAGAAAACATGCACAAAACATCAGTCGGCCTTGGCTACTCCCCTATTGTTGTATGTATGTATGTATGTATGTGTGTTCTTATATAGCGCTCGACTTACCCTAGGGCATCTCGGCGCTTGCCTTGGGAACCCGTCCTGGCTTTTCCCTGTGAGATAACCCGTACTGGGCATCCCCAAGGTGAAAGCCAGGCATCCCGCCGCGGGGGCCGTTGTGGAGATTAAGCAAGCTAATGCCCAGAGTTGCAGAGTGTGAACCCATGATTAGAGTGGGCACCGAAGCGAGAATTATCGTGAATTGTGAAACTTCATTACCAAATCTGTAAAGAAAACTCAGCTAATGTTAGCTAGGTGCCACCAAAATGTTTCACAAGTTTATGAAGGATACATTGTTTTAATTCTTAGTAAATAAATCAAAACAATGCTAATTGTTTGCACTAACTCATAAAGAAAACTGTAGTGTTGGATAATGAAGACATTGTAATGCTTTTCCAGTATCACAATACAGATACCAGATGTGTTGAATGGTTAAAACAGTTTTTCTGATTTTGGTTGTTTGTTGGCTGAGCTATATTTTTGCTGCTTCATTTGAATGTTATCTTCAAGATGAAAAAATGTATCATGATAATTATGACCAAGGGAGTTGGACTCGTTCACTTGGAAAAGCGTGAGATATCTCCTTCAAGAGAATAGTGGACTAGCACAGAACTGTAAACTCCCATTCTATGGAACATGTTTCAGATTTCTCTAAAATGTTTCTAATACCATAGAATCTTGAAATACCTCTAGTCCATGAAAAGTGATAATGCAATTCTCCTAGTACTAGTTTACATAGCAACCCGTTTGTGTTCAATCATGCATGCTTGGTGTGGATCACTAAAACAGTTTTTTGGTTTCAAGACTGTGACTGCACAATAAATTGTAATCATTTCAATTGAAAATACAAAGGTTGGCTCTGTCCGAACAATATAGTAATTCTCATATCTTATGCCACAGAAAAAGTAATTATTTCAACACTGGCCGCACACCGAATATCTGTCTATCTATTCAGTCACTAGTGACCTAGTAGCCAGAGGCAAGCACCAGTGCCACGTTGTTGTGACCTGTGGCATCTATTGTGTAAAATAGGCATGGACCGTAATGCACGAATAGCTGTAGTCCCCTGTGAAGGATACATTATCATCTGCTGTAGCAGAGCTGACAGTGTTCCTAAAGAAACTCTGCCTGTGCTTTGTATTTCGTGTGGTCTTGATTGCAACTCATTTTTCCATTCCCCACCCTACCACTTTACCACCTCCAAGACGAAGAGGCAGTTGGGGTGTCGGCGACTGAGGAAGAGGAGTCAGCTGTCTTTTCTCCAAAGGAGGAGGGGGCAGAGTGTGAGCCACCCAAGCTTTCCGCCGAAACCCACTGCCCAAGTGAAACCAAAATGGACTCCTGCAGGGAGGCTACCGGAAGCCAGGAGGAAAGTGTGCCGAGTGCCGCCTCCCACAGCCCAAGTGTATCTCTGGGGGAGGAGGTATCCCCGGCAGTTCCTTCCTTATCCGAGGAAGGTGTGTCCTTCAGAGGCATTGCATGTGTATGCCGCCTTTGAGCTGCCACTTGCCTGAGAGCTTGTCAAGCCTGCGCATTAAACCTAGTTTAACCTGCCTAATTTCTGAGCTGACCTTTTCCTGTTTCAACTCCCTTACATTTACTGATTTGCCTAACTCCTTGCTCTAACCGAATTCATTTCCTGATTCACATCATCTGCTCTGATTGTTTGCATTCTTGTTTTCATTTGCACAATGTCCTGTTCTGTTGTAGCTCTTTTCCTGTTCTGGTCCACGTAATTTCTCGCACTTCATGTGCTGACCTACCCCTGTTTTGTTCTTAACTGTCTGCTATTTTCCTGTTCTGGTGTCCCTTAGTTTTCCTTTCTTACCAAAACCACGTCCTCTTCTTCTCGACTTCCCTTCCTGTTGTGTTCCTTGCTGTTCGGTGCTGCTGTTAAAAGTTGACTGACGTGGAAGTGGTAATCTTAATGTCGCTAAAAGCACCGGTTTGCCACATCTTCTGCCGGCGCCTGGCTTTATTCTGTCATGATACGCTGTGTTTTGCTGCTGAACCGTTGCGCTACATTATTATTCTTTTTATTCTCATCTCAGATGCGTTTGCCAGTCACATTGCTGATACCAGTATACGTTTTTTTCCTTTTCAATGTATTTTGCTAGACTGAATATTTATTCTACCATACGCTGAAGCTGCGTGTAGAGCTTCTTTTGTTTGTGGACAACATTGTTTTATTCATTTATGCTTGGCGCTATGGTTTCCATCTACTTGCTGCCAGTGCAGATATTTTTTACATCATTTCTGTTTCATTCATTGCTCATGAGCCCTGTTCGATTTGCTTTCATTGTGTTGCCACACTAGCTCTTTTGAGACGTTGCAGGTGGTATATTGTCTGTGGCTATGTGACAAGACATGCTTTGGGGCACAGGTAAGACTTGTCAATTGCAGTGTACCCCCAGGAGGTGTTGATCAGTTATTATACAAGATTTTTCTGACCACATGGACTCCAGTGGGACAACTGGCGCCCAATCACACAATGAAGTTGAAAAATAGTTCCAAACAAAGAAAGACAACATAGCCCCACAGGCATCCCCGTTGGTTGATGGACTCCCATGGGTGTGGGGAGACAATAATGAGAGAGCTACTCTTCTGATGGTCTGTGTATTTTATGAGTCAAGAGGCAGAGTGCCCTACAGGGAATCTGAGAGCAATTCCGAAAGGAGAGTGCTTCAGAAATGCCAGTGAGGCTGGGTAAGCGTGACATCAGCCTGACACATAACTCACTCTGCCCAGTCCCACCAGCCTTTCAGAAGTACCACTGTGTAAGTAAAACTTCTGATTCATCTGTAGACCATTTTCTTTGCATGCTTTCACACCAACATGCAAACCTGCAGTTGTAATTTGAGTCCCAAGAGTGTACCTCAACCATTCTACCCCCTAAATATCCTCCTGATCAAATGTGCAGCCAGTTCCACTGCAATTGACACTTGATGCACATTCAGTTAACAAAATACCTCCCTTTCATTCGTGCTTCAAGGTCCAATATTCTGTCAATTTCATTATTCCTCTCACTGACCTTGTAAAGATGCATTATACAGTTGCCAACTCAGTCTCTAAGACTCCTTTAATATTTAGTGGGCGATCTGCTAGTCCTCCACACACTTCTAGAGGTGCAATGTGCAGCCTCTGACCTTTACCTCTTACACATTTTCACAGATAAAATGTGCACTCAGACCCCCGTATAGATTAAGTGATCATTCTTTCCCTGGAGCACTTCTAGATACAATGAGTAAGAATCCTTCTCTACATTTTCCGTACTTGAGACGCGATAATAATTATTTCCCCTCAATGGCGAGTGCACGTCTTTTAGATATTTTGTGCCTATAGCCCCTCTCTACTTCTGAAGCTCTTCCTTGAGATGCAAATTAGAATCATTGTTCCCTTTCACACTTCTCTGAGCTATTATGTGCAATTACTCCCTTTACCTATCATATTCATCCTCATCATCCAAGCGCACTAGGCGCTTTTACGTCATCCTGACGTGAATTTTGGGCGTGATAGGAAGTGTTTGCTACACTCAGTGTATAAAGTGCCACAAGTGTTGTAGTGTTTGAGCAAATCACCATCTTTCACAGTGATCCAGTTTCAGAATTCTTTCAGCAGGATTCTTACACCAAGTTAAAGCCTCGCTATAAATATCATTTGTGTGTTTCACCAACCACCTAGGACCCATGCCTGAATATCATCCAACGAGATCATCTTTGTCATTCAGCACCCTGCCTTTTACAGGACTACAGTTGGGTTCTAGAACTAATTATGCGTTTTGGATCTTTAAAAATGATTTTGTTGAAGACGAATCAGGAAATGCATATAAATGACATAAATGTTTAATGCTTGATATGCCTCATAGCACGTACAAAGAAAAGAAACATACTCATTTGTCATACACAGTCAGACCTGGTGACTTCATTCTTGAATGCCACATTCAATATTAAAATGTGGCGGTGATTCATAAGCTAGTGGGAATGGCATGTCCAGGTGCAATTTACACAGTGCAGCCTAAACATTTCTGTAAGAGAACCATTAAGAACTATGAAAAATCCATCGAAAAGTATAACAGGCAAATTAGTGATTGAATGAGAAACCAAAAAGCAATTGACAGCTTAGTCAAGGCTAGGGTTCCATAGACTAATCCTGACACTCGCGAGACAAGCATATTTGGCAGGTAGTTTCCATGTCAAGAGAGCGGTTTTGCCACAGATGTGGAAAATGATGTGTAATGCAGATCCCTAAAAGTTGAGAAAGGGATGGAAGCAACATTAAATGTCTCCTTAAAACGGATTAAGGTGGAATTATTTCATCGCTGTGTTATTTAGCCTTGTTCACCACTTTAAGACACTTGGTGAGCAATCTGAATGGCCCAGTTGGGGCATTTCTATCTTAGTACCTGAAATAATCAACATGCTTTTATTTCATATTTGTTTTTCGGAACAGACTATTTAAATGGTCTGTTCCATGCATAGTAACTCAATCAACTGATTGACACCATGGCTATAGGATTTAATAGTTCGTCGCTAGAGCTACACATGTACTTGTTGATGCATTAAGGTAACATTTTGGTCAGAAACAAGCCCAGCATAATTGACACTTGCCCTTTAGATACCCATTTCAAAATATATTTCAACACTCTCCTACCACCATGCCTTTTGAAAAGTTTAAATTGACATGTTGGCTGTGCTGCAATCAATTCGGCACATCTGAAATTCGACACATATCACCATTAGGAAGGCAGGCGTTGTTAAAAGTGCCTGAATTTAGATTTCAGTAATGAAATTATACATTTGATATTAGACCGAAAAAGAGAAACAATGTACTAAAAACAGACAGTGCAGCATTAATAAAAACAGAGACAGTTTTCTTTTCTCATAGTGGTCTGGCATCCAGCTCATAGATGGAGGTAAACAATATAAGTGAAGAGACCATGATGAAAAAACATAGTGTACAACATTTCAAATTACATACTTATCCATGCTGGTAAATTAATCTCTTAGAAACAATCACATTACATTTGCCGCACCGGCATCACCAAAGACAAATAATCAATTTTTACCTGAACATTGAAAGAATATGCTCATTTTGATCATGTTAATCAGGTCTGACTGTATAGCACATCAGTTAACCTTTGTTGCATTTGCTGTGAATTTCTTGCATGCTGTCATAGGTTCTTCTCCATCCATTTTTCATTCAGTGGTATCACTTCACCTTTGGAGATTGCTTGTTGCACGTTCAAGTAGATAAAAATGCAACCAATCACTTCAGATTTACTTACAGCCTCGAAGATGAACATCCATGGTGAGGAGTACCCAAGCCTTTTTGCTGATGAAGCCCTAATCAAAAAGGAAGAAGAAGCACAGCTAAACACTAAGACTGGTGAAGAGCCATCCTCAGAGGCTCAGGGTGCATATGGAGCCCTGAAAGATGAAATGGAGAAAAAACACCCACTAGACCATAAAGAAGGCTCTGTGTTGTTAGAGCAGCCATGGGAAAAGGATCTGCATTATGTCTCACACAAAGAGGATATATGTTTTCAAGAAGCTATTATCAACATGGCTGCATCTCCTCCAGTGGTTCAGGAACAACCCGACCTGTGTGGTGAAATGCCAAAGTTGAGCATGACAGAAGAACAAAGTAGCAGTCAGGCATCCTCCACACTAGACAAACATGAACTTCAGAAGACTCAGTTAAATGATCAGATGGACAGTCTACCTTCCGATTTTCTTCAGAATCCTGTTGTAGGAACTTGTGCTTCTTTGGGAACTACATCTGATAAAGGCGACGGGCCAGCAGAAGCATCACTAGATGTCACAGTGAAAATCTATCCTCACGATTCTTCTGAAAAGCACAGTGGAACCATGGAAGAGGTCAGTGACCATCTCAGAGCCAATGAAAGTCCTACAGTTATTGAGAAGGATAATGTGTTTACAGGTGTCCCTGTGGTGGCAGCACCCTCAGTAGACATCCAAAAGTTAAGCATAGAAGAAAGCTCTGCCATCTATTTATCTGGCAGAGAGGAAGCAGAAGATATTGGAGAGCAAATGAGAGATGAGGAAGATGAATACTCTGATTCTTACTTTCCGAAGGCTCAAGATATTGTTAAAAGTGGCCTCTGTTCAAGCCCAGATGAGACATTGGGTGCTCATGTTGACACTATAGTTAGAGAACATGACCTGCCAAAGGCACCTGATATGGTTAAAGGAATAGAGACAAGCCCTGTGCCATTAGCTGTTGATTCTCTTGGTGATGATACAAATCAAGTGCCAAAGAGTCCAAAAACGGGCATGGACAGAGCAAGTCCTGGGCCACCTGTGGAGGAAAGTGACCAAGAAGTGGGGGAGGAACATATATTCTCCCAAGTATCTCAGGAACACCAGGAGACAGCAGCCACTCACAAGACTTCCAAAGAAAACACAGAAACATATTTGCAGGAAAAAGATTCTGAGAAGAACACTAGGCATGCTGTCTGCACTTCTGAAACACCAGAAAGGGACATGCATTTACATGAAGATAAGTCCGGGATGTCAACATATTTTGAAACATCTGCATTGAAAGAGGAAGCAACAAAGACCAGCTTGCAGGAAGGCAGTGATTATTATGAACTAAGTGATACTAAGGAAAGAGTGCACGAACCTTACACAATTCCAGTCATCTCTAAAGATGAAGAGGATGAAGAGGAAGAAGAGGAAGATTATGATGATGAAGAGCTAGAGACAATGGGCAGAAAGGACAGCGGTCCATCTCATGAAATAGGATATAGTACACTTGCTCAAAGTTTCCCCTTAGATAAATCCCCAAGTAGACACCCCAAAAGAGACAGGATATTCACCATTGACCCCAAAGACTATTCAGATAGATCAGAATTCCTCAACAAAAATAAAGATGACTTGACACTCAGCAGGAGTCTAGGACTTGGAGGTAGGTCTGCCATTGAACAAAGAAGCATGTCAATTAACCTGCCAATGTCCTGCCTGGATTCCTTAGCACTAGGTATCAGTTATGCCAGAGCCCATGGTCATGACCTGTCTCCAGTGGCCACAGATATCCTCTCCAATACAAGTGGCAGCATGGACGAAGGAGGGGAGGATCTTCAAGACGCATCCTCAGCCCTGGGCAGAGTGCCCAGTTTAGCCGAAGAAGTTGACCAAGAAGAGGAGGAGGACAACAGTGAGGGAGAAAAGATAAAAGAAGGAGGGAATACTGAGGAGGCACCTTTGTCAGAATCACCATTCTTGCCAAAGGAATATTACAAAAATGGATCTGTAATGGCCCCTGACTTACCTGAAATGCTAGATCTAGCGGGTACGAGGTCAACATTGGATTCTGTAAGCACTGATGCTGGCACCGATGCTGGCACTGCCGGAAAGAAGACTGTTCCTTCTGAAATAGTCATTGACGATTCCAATATGTTGCAGCCACCTGATGAAAGCCAGCTACTTGTAAAAACAGACAGCTTACAGGAAGACTTAGGCTATTGTGTGTTCAACAAGTACACTGTACCACTCCCTTCCCCTGTCCAGGACAGTGAGAGCTCAGCATGTGGTATAAGCACTCTGTATGAAGGCATAGATGAAAAGATACGCAGAGGAGAGGTGGCAGACCCATCAAGTGTTGAAATAAAGCTTGCTGCTGCCGAACTATCCCAGGAGAAATATAGTGATGGTGCAACAGGCATGGAGCATTATGCATCCGGGGAACCAACAGTGAAGGGGTGGGAGGTGGAGCAAGAGAGAACGGGTGCCGATAAACTCGGCACTGTCCATGAAAAAAGTGAAGACCTCACTGAAATGCAAGAAATACAAGAAGCAGGAGAGACAGAATGTGTACAGATATCATCAGGGATTATTGAAATCAGTTCTCTCAACAAAGGGGATGATAGTCTTCCGAGTGATCTGACAGAATTTAGTTCTGCAGATAAAGGGTTTGAAGAAAAAGCTGTCCAGCCGAAGGAAGATGTATACCAAGCCAGCGAAAGTAATGTAGAGTGCCTTAGTCCTGCCCTAGAGGTGGACAATAAAAGAGGTCCTGAGTTCACACACAGTGAAGCAGATCTCGGAGCAGTGCCTAAGTCAGATTCAGTTATCAAAGACCCTCCAAGTCCCCCACACATTAAGATAAGCGGGTCAGCTGCAGCTTCGTTGGAGCAAGCCCCTGACTCTGAAAAATTAAATGATTCTGAAGATCAGCAAATAGAAGTGCCAGAAAAGCCTGATGAACCCTGCTTATCAGATGAGAAGGTAGACGTCAATATGGCTATTACTACCGAAACAAGTCAAGGAACGGATGACTATAAACCGTCAGAGACTGAACTAAAAGAGAAAGGAACAAAGCCAGATTTAGTGCACCAGGAGGCAGTGGACAAAGAGGAATCATACGAGTCTAGTGGTGAACATGATCAGATACAAGAGCCATCTGCACCTGTGAAATCTGATGAGGTTCTTCTTGAAGAACCACCAAAAGTGCAAGCTGTTTCCCCTCAGTCCACAGTAGAACTACTAGCAGAAGAGTCATCTGTGCAGGAAGACAGAGACAGCAAGGAGGTGCCAGGCATACAGCCTCGTGATGAACCAGCACTGTCAACTGAACCTACACTACCTACGGATATCTTGCCACCACAGGTGACACCAGAGACAAAGGAAGAAAAGGAAGAAACACCACCACAGGAAGCGATGAAATCAGAAATAGCATTAGAATCTCAACAGGAAACAGATTTAGGGCCTGTAGCCTCGGGTGACGGGCTCATCATAGCTGATGTCCCAGAACTGAAAGGAGTCATAGAATCGGTGGTTACTGTTGAAGATGATTTTATCATGGTGCTGCAGACCACTGTAGATGAGGGAGAGACTTCTTCACATAGTGTCCGATTTGCGGGTAGCATGCCCGCTGAAGAAGCAGGGGTCTCTATGACACAGGATGAAGCCGCAGAGGTGGAAGAAGAGGCAGAGTCCCGGGTAGAGCCTCATGATGGTTGTCCTGATGCCCCAGCTTCTCCTGAAAAGGAAGATGTACCTTACACTGAATACAAAACAGAGACCAACGATGATTACAAAGATGAAACAACCATTGACGACTCAGTCTTGGATACAGACAGCGCCTGGGTGGATACACAAGGTGTGTTTACTTTACTTTTTCTTATCTGTGGTTTTCTTCTGAACAAAATCATACCAGTCACAAGTATGATTATGTGTAATAACCAAGGGCCAGGTGTACTAAATATATGTCGCAATTTGTGACCAGTAGTTTTGCGACAAGTGCAATATTTTGTGAACAGACCTATGTACTAATAGGTAAGTTCACAAAATAGCATATCATAGTGGGTTGCAGTTCGACCTACATCATGAATGTGAATGAGTTAGGTTGAAAAAGGCATCACAGGCATGGTGGCATGCTGGGATGAGCAAACCACCATGAATGTGATTGCTGTTTAATAAAGCAATATTTTTTTACAGCGTGTATTTAAAAAAAAAAGTTAAAAAAGGCAATTTTTATGAGTAGGCAGTGCACCATGTTACCACTGCATGCTCTAAAAAAATATTTTTTGTTATCGTTCACAAAGAGGAAGGTGTCACTACCCGTTTGCAAATTGTTCACTTCTACTTTTTAGTAATCTGTAAATATGAATGTTTTGCAACCACATTTCGGTCACAAAATATGAATACATCCCATTGCAAATCGCTATTTGGAAAGAATGCACTAAATACTCCTCTTCCAAATACTGATTTGGTATTTAGTCGCAAAGCTATGTGTTACAGAATCAAAATTTGTGTTTCAAACTCACAAAAAGCTCTGAGAATAGGACCCTTCTTAGTACATCTTGGCCCTCTAGCACTTTTTCAAACAATACTTGTCTTATTTTCCATGAATATGGGTAATTCTGTTAAAAACTGTCGTACTTGCATGCACTGGATGTTCTCTAATATACTCAAAAGTGTAATGTCGTGTGTTCAGTTTATTTCCCCTCAGACAATGTCTCACCAGCTTAGAATCTATTAACGCAAATAAATGTATGTGTTGTGATCAGGTTCCCTACAAGGGGTTAAAATGAGATTTAAAGACAAAACCCTCCCTGTCTATGATTGATTCTCTCCTTGAGAATGTACATTTGGCATCCCTATGCTTGAGATTTTACCAGAAATCTCACCTTGCACACATTCATTAGAAAAGCACGATCTTTTGCCCCTTTTAATCTATGTTTGGTCAATGTAGAGCTGTTCTAGCTGTCAACACCATTTTAAACACCAAATACCTTTTATTAAGAACTCTTGTCACTGCTGTTCATGGGAAATTAAGGTGTCCTCAGCGTCATAGGCTAGTCGTATATTGGGATTTTGTTCCTTTCTCCTACTCCAGTGGTGCCAATATTTTAATATCGAGTACTGCATTTCTGCCAATATTAGACTTACCATCTTAACGGTTTCAGATTCGAAGGGCAGAATTTAGGTTACACCCTGACCCTGGCATAATTAAGCATGTACTTAATTTTTAAATCTTAGAGACATGCCATTTCCTATCTGCTTTGCTGTGCAGGTGAAACACATCAATACCCAATGTGTAATAACTTCCACTTAGCCCCTCTGTGATTTTTTGCTACATCCAGTCAACATAGATACCTTTTATAGGGCCGCATAGCCTTGGGAAATCTAGTCACTGTTAGGATGACTATTTCCAGGCTGCTCCTGAGGGAAGTCACATAGGGCTTGTCTTCTCTTAAGACTGAATGCATCAATTCTGTGACTGTCACCACTGAGTACAGCGGTGAAAGTCCGTGCACCATAGACATTTACCTAACCTGTGGCATTCAACGAAAATCCTAGCATATATAATCCAAAGCACACACATAGTCCATGTTGACAGAACCCCTACTACTTTTCCTTCACTAACTGGTTGAGCCTTTAATGTTCTTTGCATACTTTCCAGAGATAATTATTCATCCCCATGGGCTCTAGAGACACGATGTCATTTATGTCCTCTGCATTACAGCAGCTATATATATTTCAAATGAAATAACAAAATCCTAGTCCCCAAGATAAAATAGCCCTGTGAATATCCCCAAGTAATAAACTCGGCCCAGATGCTCGCATGGGATCTGTATGAATGATCCGAACTCATCAAACCCACGAAAATAAGGCTCACTAAAGCTCCCTGTACTAAACCGATACTTGAAAAAGTACCGGACATGGATTGGGTTGTTTTAAAGGGTTCCTTTTATTTGGCAATCATTTGAGCAATGTGACACCTAAACACATATCAGCTTATGTGTCACAGAGGTTTGTAGTTCCAATTACTTTAAAACAAGAATTAAGCTGGAGCGACACTGTCGATTGAAGGGTATAATAGAAGGTATTAGAGACATGAATCGGTGTGGGTCGGGAATATCGAGTATGGAATATCGTGATACCTTGATAACATAACCAACACATTGAAGAGGAATATAACTCCACATCTATATGTACCTTGAAGATATAAGCTTACCTGCAAGGCACATAGATGTGGAGTTAAGAAGACTCCCTATGTGCACTTGCCTGATAATATTTTGATTACGATAGTAAGGTAGCACAATATTCCTTCCATACTCGACATTGATGATACAATCACATCAGTCCAATGATAAGAAACAATTATCATGTAATTTGTATCTAAGTGGAAATGGCACCGCTGACTAACTTAAAGAGTTTTCTCAAGGAGCACCACCATACCTCCATCCAACTACAGCCTTCTCTTCCTCTTGCCCCCATAGGTTCTTTAAAGCTGTTTCCAATAGTCAGATTTAGGGTGTGCAGAGAACCAGAAGTGGGTTGGGCTGTACTCAGAAAAGAAGCTTGGAACCAATATCACCCCACCTGTGGCCTGCCAGAATGTCAGGGTACCACCAGCCCTGGGATGGATAATTGCCCACTATACACATCTATTCTACATCCCGTTACTTACATGACCTTTGCGTTCTGCCATGAGGATTGCTGATAATTGGTAGTCATTGCAGGCTCACAGTGACTTCTAACAAGTCTCAACTTTTGGAGGGAAGAGCTAGAAGAGAGAGCTTATCGCAAAGAACAAGTCAGTAGGAAAATGGGATTAAAACACAAAGTAAAATTGCAATTGACAAACTCTTCACCCTGACTTCTCACACCTATTCCATTATGAAATCTCTTTGCAATGTAGTTCTGCTGGAGAAAAGATGGGGCAAAGAACCAGGAGCAGCAGATTCAAGACATAGACAAAAAAAGGGAAATATATTTCTTGTAGACATGCAAACAACATGCTAAAATAGGTTTGGTGAAGTCTGATCAACAGTAGCTCTTGATATAGGCTTCCTTCGAAAGCCTGGGGCCGTCAGGCTCGACATTCTATTAACCCCCTGACAGCCAATCGAGAAGTTAAGAACTGTAGTGTAGGGAACCTAAGGAAGCCATTTTCACTTATATACACATCACACTGACCAGCAAGTGGGATTTCCTTTTAGCCATATTGTGCATGACTGCAAAGTAACCTGGATTAAGGGAGGTCACAAATAGGAGAACTGTGCATTGTAGCAACAGGACCAACAGTAGATGCCATAGCAATCTGGCGTACCTCTGCAAGGTCTACAGGGCCTCGGTATGGAGTAGAATCATAATATTGTGCAAAAAATATTGTGCTTCAAAAATATTGTAGTAACATTGTCGACTACCAAAACATCGCCAAGGTGAGTCTGTATAGCTAAGTATAGGTTTCCTATAAATCACTCAAAATCTATTTTTCTCGTTGATTTTAAGATGTTTAAATCTTTCTTGTGCATACTTACCTGATGATACTTTGGTAGGATATTTTTGTAGCACGATACTTATAAGCACAGTATTCTGACTTGCAACTTCTGGGTAAAGTGCAACAAGTCATACAGGTGACTGACTATGCCCCAGCTTTACCAGCTTTGCAGATGCATTGACCTGCTGGGAACTCACCCAGGAGGTCACTGCGTATTCTTTCATTTATACTGTTGTATAGGAATTTTTGGACAGGATATAAAGTAAGCTTGAAATATACAAACTGCAGACTGGATTTAACACCAGTAGGCCTTGTTTGATTAGAAATTAAGCACAGAAAAGAAAAGGACGGACAAAGACAACAAGAGACCCAGATCTGGGGAAAGGTGCCCATCCAAGATCCAGGTTACTTAATTGTAGTCATAGCAGGAGAGGGGCGAGTGGGTGCAGAATGCTGGGCCACACATGAATCAGTGCGATACTTCAAGAATTGTGTCTCAATGGGCATTCGTAGTTTGGGATATTTTGTCTGTCCGTTTTACCTGAATGTCACAAAATGCCACATATGACTAGCCTGATACTATCCTGATTAACATAGTGGGCAGCGGGTGGATGAAGGAAAAGGGGCCAAAAAGCTCCCAAAACAACTGCGTGCAGAGGTTGACTTTTCTATCCTTAGTGGTCAGAGGTGCCTTGCTTTAAAAAAAACTGTGCTCGAGTCTTTCGTTGGAGTATAGTGCCTCCTCTTCACTGGCAGGCTCCCTGGCCTGCTAGCTTCCTTAAAGTTTAGAGCTGCTGAATAGCGCATGCGCAGGAACAGCAGACGAATCATCACTAACAGCATAGGCAGACCAAGAAGGAACATCGATCAGCTGTGTACATGGTGGGAGCTGCTTAAAAAACATCATTTTACGTAGCGATGCAAGTTCCTGTGAAAGATAGCTAAACAGGTAGTGACAAAGCCAATAAGTGTGAGTAGGTTTTCAATTTAGTCAGACGTAAAATGTGCCCCTTTGCTTAGTCCACCAACCGCAGACTATGCACACTGCACTGTCTCTGGCTGGTGCGAAGTAACATGAGGCTAATGGCAGCCTTTAAACTGCACAATTGGTATCATTCTGGGTGCTGTCAGAAGGGCAACCTTGTGGACACTTTGTAAACACTTCCCTGTGTATGTCGTGACATGATGAAGGAAGCGTGGGGAGTCCAAAAATGTGAATGATAATCAAACAGACCAATTGATGAAGTCTCCAAACAAAAACCTCCGTGTGTATATAGTATGTATAAAATTTTGGAAAAATCAATAGTCAGATGAGTTAGCTAAATCTGTCTCAAAGACTGGACCTAAATTCTAGGCGTTGCAAGGATTTCACATTAAGCAAATGAGAGAAAAGGTAATCTCAGGCACGCTCCAAAGGTTGTTTTGAAGTCTTTTGGCCCCTGAACGGGTCGATATTTCAGGATTTTCTGTGTAGGGTTTTTTACGAGAAAAAAAGAGTTGGTTGTACGTGGTAATTGTTCTGTGGTAGGTTTAGTTGCTTTTGTAGAGTCCCTTAGTAATTTTTTTCTGCTTCTGCTGCTGTTGTAATTTGCTGTGACCCTACAGATGATGACAGGAGCATCATGACCGAGAACTTAGAGAACGTGCCAAAAGAAGAGGAGAAGCCCGAGACGGAGGTTCAGAGGCCACCAGCCGATAAGCATAAAAAGGAGAAACCCTATAAAACCACCCGAGGCCGGGTTTCCACCCCAGAAAGGAGAGTTGCCAAAAAGGAACCTAGCACTGTCCTCAGAGATGACGTGAAAAGGAAAAAAGGTTCATCCTAACTTTTTCTCCTATTTCTTCACCAGGAAGTGGCAGCATTTTTGTTTTACCTTTTTCTCCCCCATTAAAATGTGTATAATTTCAACAGTCATTATAGTCAAGTAAAGCATTAAAATGAATAAGTGAATCAGCCTAGTCCCCAAAGATCTTCAAAGAGAACACATATCCAAAAGAATGGGGCGTTGTGCGGCTGCAGTATCTTCCACATTACTGCTGCCAAGGAGCTCCTGATACTAAACACATCTAACATAGAGAAGAGATATAATTTAAATGATTCAAACTTTAACAAGGAGCCCCCTGCACTATGGTTATGTTTTTCATAAATTATACGCATGCGCGCACAGCAAACTGCGATCATAACCTTGTTGCTATTTATTGTTTTTTCCCTCCCTCCTTGACTGTCTGACTTTTCTTCTGTTTCCCTGTCCGTAGCAGTGTATAAGAAAGCTGAGCTTGCTAATAAATCAGAAATTCAGACACATTCTCCCTCCAGGAAAATAATATTAAAACCCGCTGCCAAATATTCTAGACCAACTCATCTCTCCTGTGTAAGACGGAAGCCGACAGGTGACTGATGTGTTCCTGTATTTTGTATATATTTTTGGTATCTGTTTTTTTTTTTTGCAATGTGGCTGGCAAACAAACATGAGCATCTGTTTCTTATTGCTTTGTATTGATCTCATCTGCCTGTAGATGTGTTTTGTTCAATCTATCTCTTTTTTTGCGTATCGGAGAACCTCTTGACACTGTCAGTAATTTTTCTCTTCTAGTGCTTGGCATCATTCTCATTTTAGTTTCTAATTTTCTGTAATATTTATTTATATATAATTTTGTTTTGCAGAACTCATGAACCCATATGCTTGCCATCAGAGAACTTAGGAATGCATTGGTTGTATCATGGCGTTGTGATAAGTGCTTTACAGTAGGACGTGCGTACATTCATTGTGTGTGTTCTGGTTGGAGCTTGCTCGCATCTTGAAACCATGGTATACATTCTCCATTATTTTGCTTGTATTTTTTCATGTGTTAAATTTTCTATGTGTATTTGAGCTTTGGTCCTTTGCAATGGTACTGCCAACAATTCTGATACTGATGTTTATCAATGGGAAGAAAGGCATTTGCACTTAATCACAGAGCAGTGGACTTCCACAAGCGAATCCAAGCTCAAAAGGGAATCTCTTTCAGGTTCTGAGTGGATCACATCAGACTCAGAAGCAGAAGGAAAGAGTTAGAAGATCGAGTGAAAACAAAAGGGGATTAATGTGAAGTTGAGGCAAGCATAACTTCGAAGCTATGCAACCATAAAAGTAAAAAAAAAAAAAAAGCTAAATTAGCAGTAAAATGTTATACTGTTTTCTGTTAACTGTGGGTTACAAGAAAATTGATTTGGTTTTCTCGTTCTTAGCCTCAGATTACAAGCAAGCAAACAATTATAGGCAAAGTAAACAAACAAATCACTTGTATATGAGAATTTGAAGGTACAGTTTTTCAAGACGAGCTGATGGGAATGTAGACAAATGCAAAAACAACAGTTGATGGACAGAATGCAGAACAATGTCATACATTCACCCCCGTACAGAGATCTGGGCCTAAATCCATCGTTTTTTGCACTCCACACCACTCCAGTTCAGACATGGCCATATGCAAATCAACCATTACCTAGACAAAGCACTTGGAAGAATAAGGGGTAGATTGAGAATTCTAGGAGTAGTAGGAGACAGTTACATTGGCAGATTAATGCAATACTGAGAACAAGACTAAATCTGTGTCTCCTTAATAAGTATTGCATGATATCATACAGGATTGAGTCTTAGAGTACATGGTCCGCTGGACCCAATAGGGCATGTGGAGGCTGCCAGTAGCTCTACAGATCAAGGGATCACATCAAGGGATAAGTGGAGCAGGTCTTCCTCTCCATCGCACCCACACCTTGTCATCTACAGGAGTATGGAGCTTGCTAAAGTCCCCCATGGTTTAGTAATTTGCTTCATGGCAGCAGTGAGTCATTCTGTATGCCAGAGCATTCTGACCAAGATCTTACGGAGTGTAAATAGATCCAGGATGTCACTGCCCCTATGCTTATAACATGTGACTGGAGCCCAATAAACGGCGGATCCAGCGACACTCTGTGTAATCTAACGCACCATTAAGTTTAAAATACATCATAATTCACTAAATGATCATGATTCTTTGGATTGTCCGTATGACCCAACTTTGCATCCCCACGTTACACTTGAAATCTTTAGAGGACAATCGATGTGCATTATGTTTGTTCCTTCAACTTACAGCAATCACCCACTAGAGATTCTGCCGATTTCAGCTTTTACAAAATGCCCCAAAACTGCCTTGTCTATGTATATTAAAGTTATCAATCGAATCTTCAACTTAACTCATTAATTCCATTTTAAGTACTTCTATACACAAAGGTCACAAGGTTTCACAATTACATCTACAAAGTAGACCTGGAAGACAAGACAGGATCAGGATTGGATCTTTTCAGGCATATCAATTTGCAAAATGATGCATGTGCTACATTTTGCATATTACAAAATGCAAATTGATTACTGGTTCATTTGAAGCCAATCAGAATTCTGAATCATGTCCATGTTTCTCAGGAAGGTCTGGAACAACCACAGAAAACGGGGAAGTATGATCATTAAAGGTTTTGACATTTTACTCTACAGATCAATTACTGAGAGATGATGATTTTTAGGATTAAGTGAATTTGAAACTCGCCCAAACTAAGGTGGTTTGAAAATGTATATATGATTAGTATTCCATTACATACAGTCAACAGTTTATCCCTTATCGACACCCCTTATTTTATATTTCTGTGAACTAGAATCGCCCACTCCTTGGAAGGATTACTGGACTCCGTTCAAGTGTTGTGCCGTTTTTTATTTCCATGGCCCCTAAATTTTAGAGCATTTATACTTGCCGATCCTTGTGGGATGAATCCAGCAAGACATTCAGGATTTCAACAATTAATATTTGTTACATACATTTATATAAAATGGATCTAAAAGAGCATACTCATTGTTTATACAAAAATCTTGACTTTATGTGGACTTGGAGTCTGTCAGCCCATACTCCTGTTGTAGAGTAACAGAACCTATCAATATTGGTCTCACATTGTGTAGGTCTCACATTGTGAAGCACCGATATGAGTTCGCATTTTGAGCACTAAAATTCCCCAGTTTCTTGAGACAGAGAAAACACGAGACAAAAAAAGGAAAGAGAGAGAGAGAGACAGAAATAGAGAGACAGATATAATATGTCTTTCTCTTTATGACTATGATTTAAAACCGCCTGAAATTTGGTAATCAACTACACAGGCATGACTTCCTCAATGCACTGCTCATTACCTCCCACATGATGTCTAAGACAACATCACAAATAATAGCATAGGGACTTTAACATAAACTGTGATGTCACTCATGACATCAGCAACCATCCTTTGGCCATAAAATATAAGGATGGACCGGTATGAAGACCTTATATACATTTCGTATTTGTGGCTTTTACATCATACATCCCTTTAACAATGTTGTTTCTGTGTGTGTTTTTTAGTTTAATTATATACTTGGACCCTCTCCTTCTGAATTCCGCCACTCCCCTTGACCAATCATCAAGCACCTTTACAGAATGAAATGTGGATTATTTTGTTTGTGGAACATTTCGTACAGATTTATCATTGAAGTGGAAAGTGATACACAATCAATTTTTTATTGCTGCACATGGTACCAGTACTATATACGCCACTATCAACAAGTACTGGGAAGAGGCTATCGACTATGTCCTGCATGAAGTACATTCTGGTACTTGTGCTGTTTCAGGATCAGGCATAGGTTATAGAAGAGAGGAACAATAAACTAATTTCACCCTTCATTTGGCAGGGAATTACACATTTGATATATCACTTTGTGAAGATCATGGAGGGGTTGCTGGCCATGTAGCCAAGTTAACCATTTTTTCTTGGAAAGAATGCTAATATACACCTTTCTGGGAATCGACCGCTACAGGTATTACTGCTCACTTGCCAGCATTTTTCCTAAAAGCATGTGCTGATTGACTGGGTTCTGTTTAATCCCGTAGGCACTACTTCTCTATATCAGTTGTGCTACATGAGTGCTTAAGGCAAGACCGCTGGCTCCTACCCCACACCCAGGCATCACTAGTCGCCTTCTGTGCTACTGGTTTTGCCCCAGACTGCTACCCCCCAAAGAAAATAGACCTTTTCTTCTCTTTGAGTACAAGCTAATTCAGCTTTTCGCTCTGTTATCGCCAAAGTATAGTATATTGCCGCTAGTTAAGGCAGCCTTAAAGTCAGAACACGCCTTCCAATATGGGACCCTTACTAAAGTCTATTTTAGTTAACAAGACCAGTCAGAAAATTCATCTTACAAGCCATGCTATGCTGTACCTGATCAGCTATCAAATAGTGGCAGCAGATTGTTGATCTCTGCGAAATACAAAAACTATATTTATGCTGTTTGATGGGAACCTGGTTAAATGAGGATTATGAACCCATTCTGGACAACTTGTATTTCATAAATATGCAGTCCTATGTCACAATCGAATAACAAACCAGACGATTGGTGGGGTTACACAACAGAAACCTTGGCCTTAAACACAAAGCTGGTCCACTGACTTTCAATGACGAAGCAATATATTTTAAATGTACATTTTTCCATCTTACCTTCAGCTTCTTACTCTTCTATCACTCCTACAAACTTCAGCAGTGACTTTGGGCAGCTAACAATGAACATATACGCGGCTTTACCCTGAATAAAAATAGTCTGATCGTCCAGGGGGAGTTCAATCTCTGATTTGAGTCAACAGCAGAGACAACATCAACGTTTTACATGATTTAGCATTTATAAGCTAAACATACTTAATCAGGAACCCACACACTAATTAGGCTCCAGCTCAGAACAATAAGAGCAGTGCCACTAATCTGATCCGACCGTGATGGGATTCCTTTTATCCTAAAGATCCAATGTTCTAGAAAAGGTCAATTGTTAAATCAATTTTACTAGAGACAAATGGGAGAAATTGCAATCTTGAGTCTGCAATAGACTGCATACCACAAGTCTTTCAAGCACAGTCTTCTCTCATAGGTGGTTCTAACAAGCTAGTTAAAAGTTACTGACACTTTAGAGGGTCTACTTCTCTCAATTCTACCCATAAGTTTCCACATGCTTCCCCATGACTCTTACACTAGACACAACCCATGGCTTACCAGTAAGCCATGAGTTATAGTAAAACACAATAAAAAGCCTTATACTAAAATACATCTATTGAAAGAGAATGGAGACAGGCTACTTGCCTGAGTTTTAAAAATAATACTCAAATGCCAACCAACGTCCACACTTACACGCAGGAGATGCAGCAAGAAAAAATGTTGAACTACACAGCCCAGATTTCTAGGCTCCTATTTTTTGCCAAGGACATATTTCAGAATATCGAAGAGCTAAAGTCACCACTGTCAAAGCAAGACTTCTTTACACATTCTACAGAAGTGAGCAACACACTCTCTAATTTTATTTTCAGATAACATTGGAATGATTACACTTACCTTTCAATACTCTATACCTAGACCCAAAACATTACCATTATTCACTCCTTCAATGGAAGGTGAATACAGGTTAAGGAAGTGTCAACAAATGAACTCATGGGCCATGCCTAAAAGCTGCCCATCTGTCTTCCAAGCAGATCTGTGCCTAGCCAGAATAATGACATCCCTTGGCCCTGTTTTGCCACTTTTACATTTTGTACCTTTTGTCATTATTCAAGAGTTTTCTAAAGCAACGAAAAGTACTTCTCAATTGGAAATCTGCAATAATAAAACAATTATTAGAGTCGTCCTCTCTGACCCCGACTTAGCTTAAAAACCTTTGCCCGATTTTACTTCTACCATACCAAGAAACAGTTTTTGAGATACAAGATTTTTTGTGTCAGCTGCAGACCTTCATTGGCAATTCTAAACTGGATTCTTTTGACACAGGCTTCACCAACCCAGACCAACCACAAAGATGGTGGTAACTTCAGTTTAGGACAGCCCAGGTAACGCAATGGATACAAAAGGTTTCGGGCTCTTGTCGTATTAGACAATTCAGTGGCCTCAACACCCCTGATCATGCATTCCTTTTTACTGGACTCTAAGATGTGGGTATTGGTGGCACCACACGTAAAAATTTCTTGACAAATTGGAAGCAAATATTCAAACTACTCTTTCGATCTAAAGCAAAAAAGATCAACTACAGTGTGCCTCTTGGTTCGAAGACTCCACCACTCCTACTAAAAATATATATATTGCTTCTGGTTAAACTACTGCACTCCCTGCATGGCCAATACTATAGATACACCAATGACATCCAGCCAATTTTCAGGCTTTTCCCCCAAAGTCGTCCATCCATTCAGTTACATCTCTTCACGATTCATTTATCAATGTATTGTAACAGTACAATGGTAGGTGTCATCTCACTAGCTTATCATATGAAACATCTCGGATAAGGGAATTCATCTGTCTGGCCTATTGCTAAGAGCGTTCATCCAGTTTTGGAATACCACATGCAGCCTTTGCATTTGTTTTGATGCTGATCTGTCTCTTGTCGCACAGGTATGCAATGAGACTGCTAAAGAACATTCTACCCCTTATCAATAAAGGACATCATATTTCTGTAGTCAATGCTCTGATTCAATTTTGCTTAGATGATGGAAAATTGACATATCTGGCTGCTCCAGAAAACCTGACAAACAATTACAGCTGCTACAAAATGCAGCTATCACAACCTCTAACTGGGACCAGGAGATAACATTATAACACTCCCATGCATTGATTCCTTGCCTGGCTCCCACTTTGGCAACGTATTCTAATTTAATTGCTAGTTAACATTCATCGCACAATACATAGCGTCTTGCCCAATTTTATAGCAGGTACATTTTTCCTCACACACTACAATACACCTTGCAATCAACAGGACAATGTCTAATTAAGTTCCATAGGATGAGGACTGTTTTAATTAGTAACATGGCCTTTTGGGAAGCGGTATCAAAAGCTTAAAACAATCAACCCTTAGATCTATTGGCACTTTTACCCATTTATTCTGATTGGTGCCAACTGAAGACTCTGCTTCTTTAATACGTCTTAACTAGTTTGCAAACCCCCTGGGTTTCTTTTATTCTTACCCCATTCTGTTTTGTTTTATTCAATAGCACAATGAAGCTTTGGTGTAAGCCACATTCTGTACGCATCCGATAACATAACATAATATGTCATATGAACAAATAAAATACCCTAACACAAAAAGTAATTATGTATGCTATATGCATACATGCTCTGCACATCTATCTATCTATCTATCTATCTATCTATCTATCTATCTATCTATCTATCTATCTATCTATCTATCTATCTATATATATATATATATATATACATATATATATATATATATATGTCTGTCTGTCTGACTAGTTAGCTAGCTATCCTCTTTTGAAATAGATAACTTTAGGTATGAAGAAATTCTTAATAATAAGCAAAACGTTTAGAGCCCAACAATCAGAGGGAAATCTGTGAGTTGTGTTCTCCGCAATTGTAAATTTCCATCTATGCCTAGATGGAGATCCCCACTTGGATGGTATTCAATAACTCTGGGCAGAAATCTATAACTAGTAGTAGTAGGACTGTAAGAAAGTGGGTTACTTGTTGGAGGGTGGGGAGGTTGAAACACTACTAAAGCAGCAACCACATTCCTTGTCAAGGAAACAAGCAAACCCCAAATGAACCAGTGTTCAACACTCTGCTAGCTTGGCACAGAATAGTCAGGATTAACCTGAGACAATGTGTAAATTATTTTCGCAGCACTTCAACAGTAAAACCGTCAAAACAGAACACAAGAAAATCCCCACACCAATTTAGAAAAATAGACAAAATGTAATTAATACACCAAGATCCAAACAACAATAATCCAATCAATAGAACCAGAGATATGCAGTTTAAAAGATTGCAGTGAAAATATAGCCAAAAAGCAGAACGACCCCCATGCCTTCCCGCAATGGCGCGGTACCAACTGCTGTTCTGCCGGCGACCTTTTCGATTTGCGGGGCTTTCTTCCCCTCTCTGACATCAAGCAGGGTTATGACATAACGAATCCTCACATTTTCCAATACTTCCAACTCCGGCACTGGCTCACAAACCCAGTCAACGTCCCTCTAGTTGGTCGACCGATGACGGCTTTTGAGAAATGGCTGATGACAAAAGACTCGGATAGACACCTCATCTCGGACATCTACAAAATGCTCACGCCCCCAACCACCCCGGGTAAATCAGCGGGTCAGAACCGCTGGGAGGCGGAACTTTGCAGGGCTTTGACACCCAAAGAATGGAGCTACATATACTATAGGGCCTCACACACCACACGCAACACTGCAGGCAGGGAGGCAGCGGTGAAGTTAGCTATGCATTGCGTGGTTACTGCTCTCTGTTTTTACAGTTTTGCTTTTTTACAACGCCTACCATTCGTTGCCTTGGCATTATACCTCTGATCTGGCATAAGTACCTCGCCTATTACTCAATGTACAGAGAAGACGTGTCTGTCTGTCTCGCTCGCAATATATGCCTATTACCTTTCCATTGCACGGCAATGCCTGTTTTTGCTCTTAAACTCAATAAAACACATTTGAACTTAAAAAGCAGAAAGGATTTCTGGTCGCGCTAGGCCAGGACAAAGTCACAAATTCAAGCTGACAATGGTGAGGTGTGGGCAAGCTACTGGCACCCAGTTAGGCCCACTCATCAAGAGTACCCTAAATTTGGGTTGTGGAGCATTGCGAGGTCCCACGTTGAGGATCCGTCGCACAACATCGGTTCCGAGGAGCTGCGAAGCTGCATTGCGAGATATTGCATTGTCGTCAAGGCTGCTGTCGACAAAAGATTTGAGATGAGAGAACTTGTGTAGGTAAAGCTTTTCACAGCAGTGGTTGCAATGCAAGCTGCAAAGATGATGCAGAGTCCATGCGCTCATAGAATACTCGCAGCAGAAGTGATGAATTGCTTCTGCTCAGGAGGGTGCAGAGCAGCAGAGGAGATGTGTCGGCCCTACTGGATCCACAGATGGGCTGGCAGAGCACCTTCAGGCAAATACAGGAAGGAGGGACTGGGACCACATCTAAGGTCCTGCACCTTCAGGCCCACTTCCAAGGGTCCAGGACAGGGTGATACCACATAGCACAGTCACTGAAGGCACAGTCCAGGTGCTTGGTTCTTGGTTGTTGGAGCCTTCTGTCCCTGTGGCTCTAGTCAATAGTGTGGGTGATGGGGCGGGGAGATTGCGGGGGTGGGGAGCGGAGGGAGGAATAAAACAAATAAAAATACATAGACTTACCTGGGTGCCGCAGAGTGCTGCTGCATCAGCTCCATCTCCTCCACAAAAGGAAGCTCCCAGCCTCCCAGAATCCCCTGTCCAATCACAACACTGCCTTAAGCAGCATTGTTATTGATCTGAGCGCCGTGGATCTACACTCAGACAGGGGCTTGGAGACTTTGCATGTTCCCCACCAGGCTCTGTAATGCAGCCTGGTGGGGGAAATGCAAAATGCGCATGACTGTTTGACCGGCTCTCTTGGGCCGGTAAAACTGTCATGCGCACTTTAGAATGTGCTTCACACTCCTCCCCTAACCCCTGCACTGGCCAGCCAAGCCCATCTGCCCACCCGGCACCCAATCAGGAAGGGAAACAAAAATGATAATGATGTTGGTTATTATCGTTTCAGTTTTCGTTTTTACACTGCTTGCAGAGCAGTTAAGCGATGCTCCTCGGCCTTAGCCGAGGAGCCACCCCTATCCCTTAAAGTCACTCTGGGGTCCTGGGTTCAACAGATGCTGGTCCAGTTCTTCTCATCCAGACAAGGGGGCAACAGGCCAGCACAGCAGTGCAGCATTCCAGCAGAGTGGCAGCACAGCCGTCCTTCTCCCTGGCAGAGTATCCACAGATCCAGACATGTACTGAAGAGTTCGTTTCTGGGGTCCAATGTTTATACCTAGGCCTTCCTTTGAAGTGGAGTAGCTTCTAGAGGTTTCACCTTGAAGTCCACGGGCTTCCTGCCTTCCCTGTCATGGCTCCAGACTATCTACAGGGAGTATGCAGCAGTTTGTGTGGAGGCAGGACGCAGCCTATTAAAAGTAAGTAGGGCTGTGCCCAGCTCCACCTTCCCATCCTGCCTATAATGACCCATCGAAGTACACCTAAGCTCTCTATTATGTGGGGCTGTCTAGGAGGAATACATAAAGCCCAACTGTCAGCTACAACCAACCATGTGACCCAGAGACAGGCAGTAGGCACTAAATGGCTAAGGCAGGAAAATGCTATCTTTCTAAAATCGGCAATGTCAAAATTGTAAATTTAAAATCTGACTTTACCATAAAAGAGGATTTTTTATTACAATTCCAAAGACACAAAACATTAACTGTCTCCCATTTGGAAATTATCACCTATTTAAATGTAAAACGATAACTCCAACGTTTTACTCAGGGAGAGGCAGTTCTTGCAGCAGTGGTTTCTCACTACCAGTACATGTAAAACTGTTCTACTTTACTGCACCCTGCCCTGAGGACTCTCCAAGACCTGCTAGGGGTGAATTCTTTGTATAAATGCAAAAGGTTTATATATTACCAGATGGTAATTGCAATTAAAAACTGCATGCACAGGCTGCAATTGCAGACCTGAGACATGCTTAAAGTGCTACTTAATTGAGTGGCATAATCAGTACTGCAGGCCCACTAGTAGCGTTTAATGTACACGCCATGGGCACATGTAGTACCACTTTACTAGGAACTTTCAAGTAAATGAAATATGCCAATTGGGTATAAGCTAGTTCTACCATGTTCTAAGGTGCGGGCAAAAGCACTTTAATGTTTATTAGCAGAGGTAAAGTGTGCAGAGTATTAAGGCCAGCAAAAATAAAGTCAGCAAAACAGGAAGGTTGAAGGCAAAAAGTTGGGAAAACCACACCAAGGATGCCAAGTCTAACAAGGACTTATAAGTCTCTAACCCATACATGAGGGGGTGGAACCACCTACAACAGAAATTATGACTGTATTTACTTGTAGTAATTTTACTTTTGGATTTCTAATATACTCCTGTTGGGGTAGTTCTCCAACCCAGCTGCAACGCTTTCCGCTGCATGGGTGAGGAACTCCAAATGTAACCAGAGAAACACCACACGCAAGACCCAGATCTCAATCTTCAGACACACATTGACCCTGAATCAATCAAATAAATACCCCCCACACACTATGCTCTGCTCCCTTCTCCTTAGATTGCCTAACTAACATGATTGTACACAACATATACAGTTTCTAAAATGCAGCCAGCCCTATTTAAGACAAGAGGAGCTTTCCTGTGGAGTAAACCGTCCTTGTTATTTCCTTTGTAGTTGGCCATTACAAGGACCTAGATGGTCTGCTTCTATACACCCTCATTAGAACAGAGAAGGTGTCCATGTTGCGAAAGTTGACAAATTATGTCAATGTAATGCTATAAAACGCACATGCCATAAGAGACCTCAAGAAAAAATGACAGGTCGAGAGGAGCCAGGTGGAGTCGAACTTCTCTAGCATGTAGGTGACAAATACTTTTCCCGGATGCAGACCTAGAGGCTGTCTGTGTCTTATTCTTCTTGAGGAGCATGTCCTCACCATCAGACCATCAATATATGACTTGCCTGGTCCAGGGAACCCCACATAAGGCCCGGTAAAAACTCAACCCCTCTCTCCCAATTACTACTTGTTTCAACACTAATCCCACTATGTACTTCCTCCAACCTTCACATGTAGGCAGACATCACACAAATGTTCCTCATACACAGAGCCCAACCCCCCTTTCCTGTGAGTAAACTATTAAACTTGTATGGTGAAGAGAACAGACAATCCCCGTATCCAGTGCATTGTTGACAACATCTGGAGCAGGATACTTCCGAATGTGAATGGGCAATAAACTGGCGCACTCACTTGGTGGTGTGCCTCCGTACCTGTTCTGAGCATTGCGATAGCTTGCATGTGAGATGACTGCTGTGTCTACAGTGCCCCTCTTGAAAAATTCAGCAGTCAGGAAGTAGAGGAACAGCATTATTTTGCCATTTGCAGGTATGGCCCTACTGTGTTATAGGTGAAATGAGCTCTTGCTCCCATTCTGCAACCATGTATAAGTTCACATCAGGTGAGAAGCATTAACTGCGCAATGACTGCTTCCTCGGACATGCCAAAGACACTGATCCTCTGCCTGTAAACCATCTCTATCCTTTTCAAATAATTGGTCCTCAAAATAAGTTATCATATCCTGTATGGTGAAAGAAATGTTTTTGGGCTGTGTTTTGCATTGTTATGTGGGTATGCTTTGGGTGATGTGTGTGAATGGGCGATGTTGTATTAAGTTTCATCTCTTGACCGAGTCCTGATTATTCACTATTTACCCCTTGCAATAGTAGATGTTAGCTACGTATTTTAAGACTAATTGCAAATGTTTTTATAGAACTTGAAGCTAAAGTTGAAGTTTTTATTTTTAATGTTATTTAATAAAAATAAAGAAATACATCTTTCTAGATGCTCAAAAATATTTTCCCATTCATCCTCCGCTTTTCCCTGCGTGGCACTACTATTATTTCCTGCGTCCATTGTTTTCTATGTTAGTGTGTTGCTTATTCAGTGATTGGTCACGTGTGGTGCTGGACATACTCCAAGACTTAGCTGGAGTAGGTTGAAGCCTGTTTTGTCAGTAGTACTACTGTAGTAGATTTTACCATTTCTAAACCGCACTTGTATTAGTCTTCTGTGAGTGTGTTTTAGTATTTGGATGCACCTCACCACTACTCCTTGGCCGTCCCAAATTTACACTTTTGTGTACAGTGACCTGCTACACTTGTGTTGGATATCTCTGCACAAAAGAGAAAGGATAGGCTTAGTTGGAGATCTCCCGAGGTTTGTGAATGGCATTTTGTGAGTATGTAAAGATTACTACTAACGTGCTACTTCCCATGCTGAAAATGCTTTGTGTATGGGCTCTACTGTTTGTTTTATTTGCTGATTCTGAGTTTTGCCAATTTATTTAACAGGAGGAAGTGACATTGTGTCACCCTAGTTTAGTTTTCAGAAAGACCTATGAGGGTAATAAGCATATACTGCATAGTGTGCCATGAATAAACCATAATAAAATGTAATAATTTGGACTATACTCCAGTGCAGCCACCCTTCCAACCAATGAAATCAACCATGAAGGCATGTCACTGCCACCAGTCTTCAACAAGCAGATCACTCCTTTAGAAACAAACCAAAAGGCTGCTGCTAATTACCCCACAGTTCAAGTAAATAACGTGAATACACGTACACAATAATTACATATAACCTCCTTCCCAGTCACTTGAATTCTGTCAGTTTGTGTGGCTTCCCTTCTCACTAGTCAGGTCGTCCTCTTTGTTTCCTCGGAATACTAACCTCTTGAATAAACAAAATACTGGAATGCACTGATTGGGTGATTTGCTTAGCAAGCTCATCATTTATTTACTCCCGCGAAGTCCTCCCATGAGAAAACAAGGTATAATACTTTAACATTAAAACAACTGCTCACTAACAGTAAAACTGCCTACTTACTTAATATGCTTTCAAAATACATTGTTTTCTATTTCTTATTCTACTGGGTACCAGGTGTTAAGCTTTAATGGTTACTGCTACTCAGTGGGATGTATGTCCGAACAACGCGATCTTTTAGATCGTGATACTTGACAACGCGGATATTACAACGCAAGTCTTTACAACGACTTGCGTTGGAGGGCGCGGATTGAGGAATATTATAATTTTATATTCCAACACCATTCCACGTAACAGTAGGGAAGGTGTTGGAATATAAAATGACAATATTGCTTAACCAACAGCGCCATCCAGCACAAGTCGTAGTAACGACTTGCGTTGTAATGGCAGCGTGTTAAAAGTCGTGCGGTGTAAACACTGCGTTGTAAACGACGTTTACCACTCAGTGCACAGTTTCATGTTTGAAAGAAAGACACAAACTAAAACAAATGAAACCATGTAAAATTAGGAAACACAAGGCCAGATTTATGAGACCCCTTGGTTCACTTTTGCGCTGCTGGAATGTCACTTTTTTGATGTTCCGATGGCGCAATGTGCAGCAGCATATTTACAAGGCAACGTAAGGCCACTTAACTTGGCTTTTTATTGCCTTGTAAATATGTGCCCCTTTTACGCAGAACATTGCATGAAATGGGCATTCCATGGGTGTTGCTGTGGGTTTTCCCACGCAACACCCATGAAATCTGAAGCATTCCAAGACTTAAGTGAAATCATAAATCTAGAAATGGGTCAGAACCTAACACCACCATAGGGGTAGCGTGAGGGACACACAACGAAGAGGAATGCTTTTTTTTCCACAGCACACATAGAAAGAGGAAATCCCCTGAATGTAATGATTTTTTGCAGGAAGGTGTGCCTTCCCGCATAAAATCAATTAGCCCCACAATGAAGGAACACTTACACCATGGCACAAGGATGCCTGCATTGGTGCATGGCAGCCCATTGTGCGCCAGCATAGGGAAACAGACAGGAATGCGCCTTATCTTATAGATACGGCGCATTTCTGCCCTTTTGTTTTGATGCAGGGCAGTGCAGCAAGATTCCTTGCGGCGCTACCCTGCTCCAAAACCTCATAAATGAGGCCCTCAATTTAATATTTATAATACCTTTGAGGGGTTCTGCTTACATTAATAAACTGGACCTCGCAAACAACATAATGGGATTGTGTTTCACTGCAACATTTTCATCTATATTCTGTGACCATATTCAGAAAGGTAAATTTGGACCTAAACATAAGTTTAGGATTGAATTTAATGTATTTGATGCATGCCAGAAATTCACAAAGGGATTCCTGGAAGCATAAACTCATTCCCGGGGTCAGACATCTCCATCTTGAGTGCAGCTTGCGGCAGCTATAAATGACACTCAAAGAGTGGAGAGTGGGCGTTCTAGGGCGTTGGTTGCCTCGGACACTGGGGAAGCCAACATACAGGGAAACCTGTATGTGTCTGGTAGTTTAGCACCAGGCTTCAGTAACTGCCCTTCCAAGGTGGGAAGCAAAACCTATCACCCTCTAGTTGCTGGGTGATAAGGAAAGGGGTTTTTACTCGAAAAAGTAGCATTCGCACAGAGGTGTCCATTCCCGCTGTGTGGGCACTTCGGTATGGAGAACTTCGGCCAGAGTGAATGCGAGCTCCTACGAAGTCTCATGAGATTCCAGGAGTATGCATAATGGACAGCGTTTCGGGTGTACTCCTGGGTATGCATGTGAATTTCCTGAAAGCACCCGTGCGTAGGTTTATGACCTTTATGTAAGCCGTGCCCTATGTCTTACCTGACAGGGTTGGGCTTCACAACTGCTGCAGTCTATTATTTCCGTAAAACGCCGATTTGTCCCCAGTGAAATACATTGGAAACAACAACAAAAAAGTCGTTACACACTTAAAAAACCCTGCTCCTAAAAGGCAATCTTCCTGATCTGGTGACGTCGTATACAAATGTATGCTCAAACACACTCATTATCTGTCTCTCCTGCACTTTCTTTCTTTTTCTCTATTTTCTCTATCTTCCTCTGTGTTTCACTCTATCTCTTTCTTCGTTTCTTTATTTCTTCTCTTTGTCGGATGTAATTTGTAACGTTCCTCCTTGCTTTCTTTTCTTTTGCTTAGAGACATTCAATTTATTCTGATAGTGCAAGTGGTGAATATTTCAATGTCAAATAACTCATCAGGAACCGTCCTTCTGAAAGATGCACTTCCGGCATTCTACCACTAGAGCTGTTAGGATTGTTGTGCTTTTCAATGCACCAAAGTGTTCACCCAATCAAGGCAGGTTTTATGAACTAATTTATGCATACTCGGGTGAATCAACCAACGAAGGTTTTGACTGAAAGTGTGGATGGAGGTCTTATGATTTGTTCTTGCATTACAAAGTCAACAAATTCGGCCCACACGCACTAGACAACACATTTATGAACAAACAAAAACAATCTGAAAGTTAGTTATTCATTTGATGATACTTCAGGTATTGCTTCCAAGTGAGCTAGTATGGCAAACACCTACGTCTCCCCCAAAAAGTGTAATAAACCATACTGAGCAATCTGGCAGCCCCTCTCCAGGTGAATACCCACAGCGTAAGGGGTGGCAGTTATCTGAACCATCTGAATATCAAAACACAGGTGGATAAATCCGGCTCTTGTCAATAATGACCCATTCAGCTCCTCACACCTCTTCAACTTCTTGATTGGTAGGGCGGCCTTTCTCAACAACATGTCTCATGAACCGGCAGCGCCTAAAGCACATTTTATACCTGCACATATAGAATCGCATTCCTTTCCCGGGAATTCATACACTTATTTCACGCAGCATTCCGGGTTGTCCTACTTTGCCCATGAATCAGTACGTTTGAATAATTCTCAATGTATTGAAGGGGGAAATAAAAAGTTAATATCCTCTGATTGGTATTTTTCTTTGCCTTGCTCTCACAACAGATGCCTCGTGATCCATCTAGTGCTGCCCCCCACCACTCTCTGACAAGAATATTTTTAAAGCATTTTGAAGGTTTGGAATGGTCTTGACGGATCAAATTTTAAAAATGTGCTACAGGAGCTGTCACTTTGACCATTCCTTTGTCATGTACCACGACCAGGGAAGCAGGAAATGTAATATCACGGTTTTGAACTGAAAGAATCTATGGTTTCATGCACAGGGGTGTGCAGCACCTTTTTGGAAATCATACAATATGCTTGTGAAAGAACAAGAACATTTAATTTGATTTCCCAGCAATACTGCACGTATCAAGTAACTTACCAAAGATTGGGTTGTTAGAAGTCCTTAAAATAGTAAACCAAGATGTACATCTCAAACCCTAATTGTTTCCTGTCTTCATCTAACCCAACACGTATTTCGGGTTTTGGATAGATCTGGCTCTCAGGCCTTCTAAAACTGATAATGTTCCTACCATGTTCTACAATTCTCTGTTCATTCCAGGGTACAGAGTAAGAAGACACTTACAATGAATGGATAAGTCCAGCTGTATTTTGCCCACGTTTTGAGTACATAATAAATCTAGGGCATTGACAGCTGTTTTCATAAAGAGTTACAATAAAAGGAATGAGGAATATTCTAGGAAGCAATTTTTGGTAAACAACGAATAATTCCTTTATCATTAATATTTGATCTCTTCTAGATGGATGATCCAAGCTATCTAGGTCAGCAAGGCAGGACTGAGCACATAAACAGAGTGACTGGCTGTGGTACCAGACAGTCCACTGTGACCTCACTGCCTGAATGCCAGGGGCAACAGCAGCTTCAGTTCAACCTAGGGAATTTAGGCCACAGATTTGTTTGTTCTTTTAGTGGCTATTATGCCCTTTCCAGTTACTGGAGAAGGGACTGCCCAAGGAACCCTGCGGTAGAGCTTCAATGAATTTCTGTGACACCATGATCAAGATATTCTGTTCCAACAATGGTGTTGTGCTCCTTTCAGGTGAGTCACATTTCTGCAGCTGCCTACTGTAGCACTTGGAGCCATAGGCAAGGGCCTGAGTACTCTGCAAGTGGGAAATAAAAACCAAATGGCTGCTCTGTTTGACGTGGAAAAGGAAAATGTCTTCTCAACAGAAGAGTGGCCCTCTCCCCTTGGCAGAATGGCAGAACAAGTTGTTAGGCAACAGGGAATTTTTATTTCCCTCTGGAGTCCCACCAATTCAGGAGATATATATATGCAGACTACAGCAAACAATGTGGCTGAACAAATGCAAGAGGTGGTGCTGTTCGTTTTATGTGTCAAAGGATTCTTTAAATGCAATTTAAAAGTAATGTTTTCTCACCTTCCTTGCTCTGTCTCACCCGCGGTGCCCTACAACACTAGCTTTGCAAGAGGCTTGAATTGAGCTTTCGGGATGTCCTCTGAGTGCACTTCCCCTGCAGTGATTAAAGTGAATGAATAGCTCCTGTACCTCAGAAATGTTACATTTATGATGCTGTGGCATTGTGTTTGTTGTGAGTTTATTGGACCAACAGAGACTAGGAAGAGGGTATAACACTCTACTAAGATCACACAGGCGCCTACTTCAGATGTTGACAGTATGCAAATAAGAATTCATATTTGAGGACATGCTTTTGTTCGCTGTATGACCGACCAGAGGTTGGTTTTTAAAAGCTATGCCATGAGAGGAGTTAATCCCAAGGAAAGAAAAGCACAGGGTTCAACTAACTCCATATGTCTAATGAGGGATAAGGGGTTTCTTCTAGTTAGGGGACATCGTTCAGTCAGCCAGTGTTTAGAGATAAGAGACATTTTGTTCAAATATATTGTTTCACTATTTAAATGACGGCAAAGTAAACACCAGACCGGTTACAAGTGTCTTACAAACATATTGTTGCGAAACAAAGTTACAATCTGCAAAGTGACTTATTATACTAGATCATTATTTATTCGTATGTTCGTTGTAATTAGGAACTTTCAATACCAATATATAATGGGATGGGTAAGTAGGGTGTTTGTAATTGGGTGGGGAGGAGGGGGGAGTGTGGTGCTTGGTCCATCTCAGGTGTGTCTTTCGGGCATATCTTTCATTCTGTGATATCTAAAGCCATACCATCCTTGTACTTGTTATTTTTTTGGTTAGCATAGGGACAGAACTTATGCTGGTTGATGCACAATAACACAGTTGGCATGATCCCTTCCAGGCAGCTTATGTTTAAAATGGGGTGGGCTTTGGAAGAGTCCAGAAGGCAGTCTTTTTCAAAACCCGATTAGAGAGGTATCAGAGATCTTTTTTAGTGGGGAGTAAATAAATCCTTACCAATGCTGCCAGCTGGCTAGCAGAGTACCCTGTTCCCTCTCTGTCGCTGCTTGTATATGTCTGTAAAAGCTAAAAGATCAATGTAATATGTGTCCAGAGCTCCAGAAGACTCTGCCATCGCTGCAGGGCCTGTTCTTGGAATCTGGTTACTTACAAGGCTAATTGCAACTGTCATGCTTACTAACCATCGCCCTTTTTTCATTTTCCTTGTTTCTCCTGTCACTTAGCAGCAGGCGGTGAAACAAATCAAACTCCAAATGCTTTTCGACAAGTGAAGGACAGAATCACAGTGAGTATAGTGTTCCTGTTTTGGCTTCTTGGGATGAGTTGTTAAAAGATATCCTTTGTCAGAGAAGTTGTTTGTGAGATAAAACCATTCCACTTAAATGATTTCATACAAATTTATATTCTGCTTTGCATTCCCTGGGGCCAACTTGTGACTGATGCTGTAAAGCTGGAAATCCTTCTAAATCATGTTTGCTTTCTCACTTGGAAATGTTTCTCTTATACTTCTAAAATCGCTGCGGAAGAGTATAAGAGTCTGATAATGATGGCGGTCGGACTTACATCCGGCCACCATCTCTTCAGAAACGGGACGGCAGAACTAGTTGTTGGTGGTCATGCAACTGGTATCATAATGCAACCACACTCATCGTGGTCACAATGTGTATCTTTTGTATTGCAGCGTGTAGTATGACCGCCATCCTTTCAGAAATGAGACCACCCAACTAGCTGCCGGTGGTCCCGGAACCAATATCATGATGTGACCACCTTCAAGGCGGTCACAATGTGTATCTTTTGGATTGCGACATGTGCTGTGGCCAGCAGCACACGCCGTAGTACAAATTATATACTCCGTACATATCCCTGCACTGTGTGTCAGGCACCATGAGGTGCCCCCAGGGCCCGTGTAGGACCAGGCCAGAAAAAAGTGGGGTCCAGTATGGGTCCCCAATGTCCCTTTCCACCTGCCTTTTTATGGCGGGTAAACCACCATAAAACGGCAGGCTGGAAGGGGCATCGTAATCCCTATGGCGATGCCTGCCTGCCAATGCCACCATTGTAGGAATTGTGGACCCTCCTTGAGCCCGTCGGATATGTGGCGGTCGGTCTCTCCGACCGCCACCCATCTGCCCACCATCATAATGCGGCGAGTAGTAATGCTGGGTCCGATGACGGTGGGACCTGCACCGACGGCTTGATGGTGGCGGTCCCACCGCTTTGTAATGAGGCCCATAGTTCTTTGAGCCTATAACTAGAAGATTGGTGCAAATCCTTGCCCTCTACCACTTTGCATCGTGACAAAATTTTGACATTACTCAAGTGGCTTCAACACCAGATCTGTGATACCAAACGTGCACCTACAGTGAGGGCAACCACAAGCAAAGATTATTTTATGAAGACCCAGAGGGCAGTTCGCGAGGTGTCACTGCATGTCTCGTCTAGCACTCACCCCCAGACAGCAAATGATAGCAGCACTCACTTTAGAAGAGACGAAATTCCAAGTGGTACCAAGATACATCAAATGAGACTTACATTTTGTGGTAAATTTTGCATTTCTTTAAATGTGTACATATGCTTTTCAGAACAATAGTTTAAAGTGTCTGAATAATATGATAGTTATAGTTGTGTGCTTTGAATTCCCATTATATGTGCAGTAGTTCCAGTCGCGGCTGCTGCTAATGTACAGTGGTGGGGCGGCGGGAGGGGTAAGAATTAAGGATTTTAAAAAACCTTACAAAACCAAAGGGGATGATGGGTGGAGTGTTGAACATTGCAAGCACTTACCCCCAGTCAACTGATCTGGGTTTAATCCATCATCATTCTTTAGCTCACTCTACCACCCCAGTGCAGACATGGCCATGTGCAAATCAGTCTGACCCTGTGCCTCATGGGAACAGTCCAGCCCGAACTGGCAAGCCATGTCTTCCCTGGACCGGAAACAAGCAACCTGGGACTGGTTTATGGCTAATCAGCCCTTTTCAGCCAGGCTAGCTTGAATCAAGTGGCAAAGTGAGCAAGGGACTTAGGGCGAACAAACCAAAACCAAAGGGGATGATGGACGGAGTGTTGAACATTGCAAGCAAAAAAACCTTACCTTCTTCTGACCAGCCGGCCACCTCTCACCTCGGTGCCTATCTGTTCTTCAACTGGGTTGGAGAAACCAAATTGCCATTTCGGTTTGGCCAGCCTATGATGGCCAGCGAAACAGACATGTACATTTACAAGTGCCCACCACTCCTCCTCCCAGTCCCTACCCTGGCAACAGAGGATGGCCTGGCTCTGCTGCACCCTAGACTCCGCAGCATCCACTGCCAGTGAAAAATAAAAGGATAGTAAAATTGTTTTACTATTGTTTTATTTTCATTCTGCTTTAAGTCGTGCAGAGCTCCTCCGCCCTTACGGAGGAGCCGCCACTCTGACCAGTGCAATAAACTACCTCTTCTAGAACACAATAGTTTAAGCTGCTAAAAGGTTTGGGACTGTAGCATAGAGGCGCATTTTATAATCTATGATAGCTACAGTGTGAAAAAAAAATCAGTAAATGGTGACTCCGGCTTACAAAACACACTTAAAAACACGTGCCCCGAATGTTTAGTAATGATTATACGATGCTCCATATTTTTTTGTAAGATGAGTGGAACAATGAAAATAAAATACTTTGAACATGCTCTTGTGGAATGGGGATTTGTGATTTCCACAGTAGTGGCCGCCCCTAACTAGTGTGGGTGAGGGAGAGCGAGCACAGGGGGGTAATGGTAATTAAAAAACTGCAAGGGGATTGGCCTGAGCGCGCAGAAATGATGCTCTGCCTAGGTCGTTGAGTCTGTGGGGTTATCCCAGCCCGGCTGGTGAATGCAGCTGGGCTGGAGAAACCAAAGTGCGCATGTGTGTTTTGGTTAGCCTGAGACGGCCCGCAAAACACACATGAGCACTTAGGGAGTGCACAAGCACTCCTCCTCCACCCTCCCAGGCCCCGTCCCTCCATGCACAAGCTGGCTCAGAGCTGGCAAACGAAAAATAAACTGATGTAGAGCATCGTTTTATTTTTCGTATGGTGGCTCTGCACCAGACAATTGGGCAACGCTCCTCTGCCTTTGTGGAGAAGCCACCACTGGATTTCCATGCCTTCATGTCTTTGAATGTAGGCGTTCAATGGTTTCTCTAGCAAGCCACAGCCCCCGCTTAGTTCCTATTTACAAATGCCTTCGGGACAGATATTAGTGACAAACACTATTAGGTTTAAATGGAAACAAAACAGGAACCTGCATTTTTAGGTGTAGCTTATTACAAATGCATAAGTATGAGCATATGTGCTTTGGATCTGCCTTCTTCGTCCATTGGTCTGTTGAATTCATTCATGTTTTGCTTACACCCACAACAGCAAAAGACAATGACTCAGTCCACTCAGCAATTGGCACTTTTAGACACAGCATACTGTCTGATTGCATGTGCACCATCGCCTAAAATTAAGTGCCCTTCAGTGCAGGGGCAGGTGGGCCAATACTTTAATTTGTCTGTTATTTTCTTTCCTTTGCTTTAGTCTTTTTTATTTCTTACTTGTCTGCCTGTTTAAATTATGTCTTCAGGTTGTAGTAAGTCAAAGCTTAGAGTACCTTTTCTTTCTACCAGTGACAGTCATATTTTCCTGTGTTGTGCACTAAAACTAAAAATACCCTAATGCCTGTTCAATGTATACCTGCCTGCTAGGAAGCATCCACATAGTTCTATTAAAGGTATATACAGAGGTTAAATTCTTTTAATGTACGTTTTTATTAAAAGCATGTGGCCACCACATTTAGGTGACAAGATTTTTTTTTCTTTTACTTTTGTGTCCCATGAAATGCAACAATTAATTTAAAACATAAGTTTCACCTGTTTATCAAGGACCGCACCATTAGCTTTGCCAATACTTGTTTCGAATTGTTTTTTAATCACCGTGGTCGAAACTTTTTGAGCTTCACAGTACTGCTTTCAGTAATGTCTTAATTCATTATACCAGGCTGTATTGAATCTATCTTAAAAGAATATTGTTTCACTTCCAGCTCAAAAAGACGACCAGTATAATTTCAGTCAACATATTTTCAAGCGCACATAAAACAAAAAAACACTTTCGAAACTAACACAGGCCATCAACAGTTCAGACATGACTGTGTAACACAAATAGGTATCCACCTATATCACTCGCAACAAGACCTGTTTGAGGGTAACCGGAATTGTGGTTTGTTTTTCAAAACCAAACTCCTGCTTTGGGAGTTTGCTTTTGAAAATACAAAAGAATTTGGTGCACGGCAGCCTGAAAGATGGGGACTGTGTACTAAGGGCCCCATCTGTGGTGGTGGTCCGACTGCTGGAACCTCAGTGGTCCGACCACCCGATTATTAGTTTGGTGGTCGGACCGCCACTAGCCCGACACAAGACCACCGCCAGCACTAGGATCCTGGATCACAACGGGACGGCAGTGGGGAAAGTGGTGGTTTTGCGGCAGCAGTGCTGATGCTGGCAGTGAGGTGCTGATCACATTCTGCCTTTCCACCGTCCTTTTCATGGCGGTGACCATGCCATAAAAAGGTCAGCAGAAAGGCAGGAGAAGGGAGCCCAAACAGAGCCCCAGGGTGTTTTAGCCCACGGGGTGTGTGAATGGGGGCACATGTTGTGCCCCCCTCTGCTTGCAATGTCGTGCATGTACTGTATACCATTCACAACATCGTGCATGGCACACGGTGCACGGCCATGTAAGTGGCACTGCCACGGCGGCAGCATATGCTTCAGGCTACCCATGATCTGAAGCATGCCGTCGCACCACTCAGACAACACCGCTAGCCCGGCGATGTTGTCATAATCCGATGGTCGGGAAGCCGCAAGTTAGTGGCATTCTCCTGAATGCCGCAACGGGGGTCCGGCTGTCCGACCACCAAACTCAAAATCAGGCCCCAAATGTGTACCGCATTCAAAATAACCACTGTAACAGAGGTTCCCCTCTTGGCACCAAGATAACCGCCGGGCTGGTCATCTGTAAATATGGTAAGCCGAGTCTGGTTCTAATGTCCTTTGCTATACCCTGACAGTCAATCGGCGTGCAAAATTAGAAATATACACAAGTTTACATTGTGATAAACAAACAAGTCAACTCTCTCTGATTGAGCCTTGCAAAATTACCATGGTGCAACTTAGGTACCCTAAAGATTTATCAAAAACCTTTTCTGATCCCATTATCTACAAGGTACCACGTGAACAATACACTTCCCAGGAGGCCCTAACTTTCAAAACCAGCAATCACCTCCTATAGGCCTATTGCAACAACATATGTCTCGCAGTAATAACACAGTAGGCACACATGCCTTGTCAGGTGTTCACAAACATACATGCATTTGCAATGAAATCGGTCTCGCCTTTGGGACCATACATGTATTTATCTTTGCAGCACATTAGCTTGTGTGCTGAAACATCTAATGTTCTTTAACATGGAAGGAAAGTAAAAACTAAACTGAGTGACCCACCAGGTATGGGAACACATGGAGAGAAATATTGCCTTTCAGTGGGAAATGGTATAGTCCAAAGCTATGTTTTTAATATAAAATCAGAGCTTCGGTGGTCATCACTTAAAATACAAGATTTGGAAAAAATATTATTGTCTACAGGTGCTCGTGGAAGACCATTTCTATGGACTCGAATGTAGAGACTGCTAAAGTGATTCTGGTATTTTACTGACCTCTGCTGGTTGTTTTCTATCAATAAGGTTAAAAAGAGGCGGTTGCCAGAAAAACTAAAAAAAATAAAGTCCCTCAGCACAAAGCAATTCTGGTATTTTACTGACCTCTACTGGTCGTTTTCTATCAAGACAGTTAGATGCAGTTGAACAAAGAAATAAAGTCCCTACGCGGAAGCAGACAAGTCCTAGGGCTGATCTCCAGAGCCCACAAAGTATATACACATGTGAATATACACTAAAGTATATACAAGAGGTTTCGAATGCTCGACCTAAAAAAGGGACTTGGTCCTTTTTGGCAGGTTCACCCCTAAACTGTTTGCCTTTTCTCTGACATGGTGTTGGTGGTTTTAGGCCTCTGGGCACTTTAGCACTGTGATCCAGTGTAAAGTGCGTACCCTCTCTGTGTACATTTAGTAAGGTTGGCCTGCCCTCCCATAGGAATGCATTGGGGATTCCCTGATCAGTGTGTGTCAGTGGTAATTCATGGTATGGGAGGAGCAGAGTGGTCAAGTTTGGTATGTATACAATTGGGAGAATAAATGCTGTGCAATGGTGTACGCAGATTTATTGTGGTTATTTTAGAAATGCCACTTTTAAGAATTTTACATTGGTGTGTGCTATGTGCTTGCCTGCCTGATGTGAATTGCATGTCTGGCTTGTGAGTGACAGGGGCTGGGAGGTGTGTGTAGCTCCAGGAAGGGCCTGGTGAGTCAGCGCTGGGGGAAGATCCAATCTGGGCTGCGAGTAGAGGTAGGGGTAATCCACTGACACTGAATAGGATGGAACCTGCTCTAGTGAATGCTGGCTCCGCCCCCCCTGTGATGTGTCTGATGACGAGCCCCCACCTGACAAAGGGGAAGAGGAGCTTGCAAAACAAAGTGCTCCAATTCCCCCCTGAACCAGTTGCATCTGGTTCCCCCCATGCCCTGCACTACAGACAAAGAGATTGGTGGTAAAAATATAGGTGCTGTGAGCCCAATAATGTTCAGTTATTGTTTCTGAATCCTGCTGGGGTGTGCTGCTGCTGGGGCCCAGGAGAAGCTACCATGAGGGCTTACCTCCCTGGGCCCTGCGTTACCCCCTTAATCCCTAAGACTTGATGGGACCTCTTGCGCCCTGTGAGCGCTTTGCTTTTTATTCCAGGACCTGGAGGACTTTGTGCTGCTTCTAGCGCCTTGTGAGCGCCTTCTTTTGGTTGCCCTAGAAAGAAGGACAGCGTGGGTTGTGCAGCGCTGAGCTGCAGCCCTTGGAGAGGGAATCTCAGCGTGAGGGATTCCCCCGTGATGCCTAAAGCGGCGGGCGGCCACCCCGCCTATTTAATATTTAAATAGTGGGTGCCCACCCCACATGGCTGCTTTATGTTTATTTCCACCCGCGTTGTCTCCCTTAGCGGGAGCCCACCCCACGTTCTACTTTTGAAATTCACCCCTGTAGCCCGAGCAAACCAAAGTCAGGCGTGCCCGCCTAACTATGTTCGGAGCCTTCAGTGGATGTCTGGAAGCAAGGGGAAGCGAGGGGAAGCTCGGCTGCGGGCAGAAAGGAGGATGGGAGCCTCCATGAGCACCAATGCAAAGTCCCGGGTCCCAGGTGGAGGACCCAGTGAAGTGAGTAGAGGCGGGATCGTCGGTGGGCTCCCATGCCTGGAGAGAGCTCCACATGCTGCAAGGAGACTGGGAGAAGTGAGGCCGGTCCCGCAGTAAAGAGGAGAGAGTCCCCTAGGAGTGGGGGCTCTCCTGATGCCCGCATGCTGATGAAGCAAGGGAGGAGCCCAGAGTCATACTGAGAGCTGGTGAGTGGGGGTGCTTCTCTATGGTGGTGGTGCCGTCGAGACACAACAGCACCTGTGCTGATGGATTCTGAGCGGCCCGTCTGGCAGCGGGCCGCTCCAACGTAGGCACATAATTTACAAAGTCCCCGTGTGGGTTTGGGGGTATTTTGTGGCACAGTTTGTTGGTGCCAGTCAGGCATAGAGCCAGTGCCATCTTTACATAAAGGGGGCAGTTTAGGGGGGTGTGGCCTGACGCCGATGGGGACGAAAGCCTGAATCGGAGCTCCCATCGGTGATCCCCTTTCTGGCACCATCCTGACCGCTGTGGAGGAGCCCCGATAGTGGAGACCTGCCCCGGAGGTATCAGAAGTATAGGGGCTGCGGTGATAAAGGCTGCGGAGGGCTTGCATTTTTTAGCTGAGAGAGAGCGGAGGACCTGGTGAGGCCGCGGGCTGCACAAGATGGCGGCGGCGCGGCGGTGACGGCTCCTGGAGCACTGCAGAACCGGAGGAGTACTCAGGGGTCAACCTAAACTGCCATCTTGGGGGCTGGCGCGGTGGCCAGGGCAGCGGAAGAGGCCTGGACTGTTCCTGGTGAGGAGGGGGCACACGAAGGAGCCTTGGTGGGCCGGGGGACCTGTGGCAGCGGCCTGCACAACATGGCAGCTGCGCGGTCCTAACGGCCCGAGAATACTGTGGGGCTCGAGGGCGAATGAATGGCTGCCCTGCACTGTCTCCCTGGGAGCGGGTCATGGAGAGTTGGTAGCGGCCAGAACCCGGGCTATCGCTGGTGAGGTGGAGGCACGGGGAGGAGCTGCGGCGGACCCCTGGTCCTGATGAGTGACCAGCCGCGGGACTGGGAAGTTCAGGACCGCAGACGCGGCGAGGACCCAACACGATCGGTGCAGTCTACAGCGCACATCGGCAGGTACCCCCTCACCCCCCGCATGGTGGAGGGATCGGGGTGGGCGAGCCCCTGAACTGAGCGCAGTGAGTCTGGGCAGCGCCGCGAGGCGGAGGCTCTTGGGCCCCCCGGCAAGAAGTGGAGGGGCGCGAGGAGAAGGCGCCGGGCAGATCTGGTGCTGGGTGAGGCCTGGGATCGGGCAGAAGAGCAGGCAACCGCTGCAGCCTGAGAGAGACATTGAAGGGGCAGAGGGACTGATTGTAAGCTACTGTGTGTGGCCCCATCAGCTGAACTGGATGAGGTGAACCCACAGTGAGGGAGGCAGGCTTCTGTGAGATAGAATTGGACGCTGGCTGTGAGGGGTAGATAGCCCTCCCCTGCAGGTGCTGGTCGATTTAGCTGGCGAGCGGAGCCCGGAGTGCGGTGGTGAGAGCAGAGGCAGCGCGGCGGAGAGAAGGACACGGGGCCCTACAGCGAGTGTGAGAAGGGCGCGAGGAGCAAGGCCATGGTGAGGCCCTAGGGCGGGAAGTGGCAAGGAGAGGCCTGCGGGTGGACTGGCACGGCGGCAGCGGCACCTGGGGATAGAGGCGCGCACAAGACGGTGGGCCTGACTGCGGTCTGCCTTGTGTGGTCCTTGGGCGGCCCGCGGAGCGGGCAAAGCTTAGAGAGCAGCGCTGCAGGGGATGCCAGTGCCGACCATTGTGGAGGAGGAGTGACGGTGGACTAGTGAAGGGAGGCACCTGCGGAGTGGAGTGGTGGGCACACAGCACAGGAGAGGTAGTGACAGGGTGCCCAGGGCGTAGTCTACACTGACTTGAACACCGCGTGCTGGCGGGGGGTACCTGCAATTCCCTTTACCCTGTCCTGGCACACGTGGGGAGCACAGATTACTGGACTTGTGGTCACCATGGGCGGGACCACCAAGAGGCGGGACACTGAGCAACAGGAGGGAGTGGGCAAGGATTGCAGAGTCCCTAATTCACGCCCTGGGACCAGGAAAGATGGGGGGATGTACCAGGGCGACCTCTCCCTCCAGTACATTCTGCAGGCCATAGAACGCTCACAGCTGGCGGTGGAAACTAAAATTGACACTCTCAGGGAAGATTTGGGCCTCCTTCGAGCGGACCATAGAAAAATGGCGGATCGTGTCAAGGCCACGGAAGCAGGGATAGAGAGCCTGTCGCGGTGACGTCAAGCAAACTCACGGCCATAGAGAAAAGGGTGCAGATTCTGGAGCAACGGGCGGAGAATGCCGAAAATAGGGCCAGCCGGAATAACATTCGAGTCACGGGCCTTCCTGAAAAGGTGGAAGGGAACAATATGGTGGAGTACCTTGAGCGTTGACTGCGCACAGAAGTGGCAGGGGAAGGGTTGTACACATTCTTTGCGCTGAAACGGGCGCACAGGGTTCCGGCACGGGCCCCGCAGCCTGGATGACCACGAGACCGGTGGTGGCCCGCCTCCTGTTCTACAAGGATAGGGACCATGTGCTTGGACAGGCGCTGCTTAAAGGGCAGCTTAAAATAGAGAACAGCGTGGTGCGAATCTTCCCCAACTTCTCACCAGAAGTACAGCAGCAAAGAGCATCCTTCACGGCTGTCAAACGGAAACTGCTCCAGATGGGGGTGTCCTACTCTATGGTTTTTCCGGCCAAGCTACTCATCGTGCATAATGCAGGAACCACCTTCTTTACCTCACCCCCAGGACGTATGGGGTTGGCTTGAGGAACAAGATCTCCGAGGGCAACAGCGTGGAGGGAATTGTCCTGCGGATACAGGCTTGTTAACTCCCCTGGCAGAGGGGCTGCTTCAAAGAACCACCCGACGGCAGAAGAGGCTAATCGAGCTAGGACCAGTGCGATCGCAGCAGTGGCCTCATTGAGTGCAGCGGACGCCCGGGAACCGTCACCACACTCTGGGGAAGACCAGAGGGACTCGGACTCAGAGACCAGCTCGAGTTCGGTGGGGGATGCCAGCCAGGCCCTGCCACACGTAACTCCCAGATCAGCAGACGACCTGATGTGAGGTGGGCCACGCGTGCTGGTACTTCCAGAACTATACTCGGGGGCAGAACAAAGGAGACTGATGGTAATGTTCTGCTACTTCTCACTCGAAGGGGTTCCCTGATGCTTATTTGTGATCTGTTGGCCGGGGGGGTGATCCGGAGGGGTGAAGGGGATGGCAAACCTCTCGGTGGACCTTGGTCTGATCGCCACCTCTGAACTTTGTTTATTTGAGCACTGAAGTGCGCAGTTTGGATGGGGGAGCTGTTCTCACTTGTCCTACGGAGAGGGTGTTGGGACGGTTTTTGTAATGTTTGGAAGGGGTTAGCATTTTGGGTCATGGGGAGGGATGCTGCTGCCGACAGGGAGAAATGCCACGTCCTGCTGTACTGTAAGAGTTGCCTGCAGGCGGCCAAAGAGGTACTAGGTCTGAGGGCATGCAAGGGGGTGAACATGTGCACTCATGCAGCAGACACAGGCCACCTATAGCATATTGTTGTGGAATATTAGGGGCATGCATTCTATGAGTAAAAGGTATAAAATATTCTCACAACTAAATAGGAGAGGGGTGCAGATAGCAATGCTCCAAGAAACCCACATACTGGATAAGGAAGGTGAGGCTCTACGCAGGCACTGGAGAGGATAGGTGTTCTACACATCATATTCAGCATTTGCCCGGGGGTCCTGATCTGGGTGCGGGCGGGAATCCCCTTCCACTTAATAGAGCACAAAATTGATCCAGAGGGTAGGTAGGTGATTGTCTCCAGAAGGTTGGACGGGCAGGATGTTACCCTTGTCAATGTATATGGCCCGAATGTGGATCATATTTGGTTTCTGTAGCAGCTGTCGGGGGTGCTGGCACCGTACATGACAGGGGAGGTCCTAATAGGGGGAGATTTTAATTGTATTGCAGATACTGGCATGAGCTGATCAGACCCACCTCTTTGAGACTCCCCAGTACACGTGGTGGATAGAGCTTTTAGGGATTAGCAGACTCGTTGGGGGCTTGTGGATGTGTGGCGCAGGGCACACCCAACAGATAGGGTCTACTCACATTTATCCCACTCCCACGATTTTCACGTCCGTTTAGACACCTTTCTGACCTTTCTGAGCACACTGGGCGTCTGCACACAGCTGGGGGGGGGGGGGGGGGACAGAATACCTCACTAAGACGGTCTCGTACCATAACCCACTCATGCTACAATACAGGGGGGGGGGGGGTGTAGGATTTTGCAGCCCATCCCTACATGGCGCCTCAAACCGGAAGCACTTGAGGATCAGGTCTTTCAGCAAGAGACTAGGGAACACATCATACAATATTTTACTGACAATGCGGGTACCACGGACTCTAGAATCACGGAATGGGAGGCCTTCAAAGCTCTGATCGGGGGAGCTGCATGGCTGCATCTATTGGGGTCCGTAAGACGCCCTCAGCAGACCTGGAGAGAGAGGATGGGGCACTCAGGGCATTAGAGAAGAGAAGGCCAGAGCACCCGGAATTGAGGCAGGAACTCCTGGAAGCTAAGGAGCAGGTGGCAGTGCAAATAGAGCATCTAAGATCCTTTGATTTAGAGAAGTACATGGATAGGACGCATGATGAGCGGGACAAAGCTGGGCGATTGTTGGCATGGCTCGCTGACCCATCCAGATGGGGCAGTACTATACTGATGATACACGACCAGGGAGGACGTCCTTTATATACACAGGAGGAGATTAGTGGCCGGTTTGGGGAGTACTACGCCTGCTTATATAAAAGAACTGGGAACCGCGACATGGGCAGGATAGCAGACCACTTGACACCCTTCCGCTCCATACTTTAGCGGTGGAGGAAGCGGAGGTGCTAGGAGCGGGGATTGCGGCACAGGAAATCAGGGGGGCAGTCAAAGCGATGGCACGGGGGAAGACTCCAGGCACAGACGGATTGCCCCAAGAGCTCTATGCCACGTACCTGGTAGAGCTGGCTCCCAGGCTAGTGGAATTAAACGCGGCTACATGGGAGAGCAGGAGATTGCGACCCACAACGAGGGAGGCGGTAATGGTTCCCCTGCTTAAGCCTAACAATGTCAGGCTCAGTCTTCCGATGTCTTTGGGATTGTGCTGAAGATAAAGAGTTCCACTTCCTGACGTCCCCGGTGTCTGGAGATTGAATATACAGATCACCAGGATAGTCAAGCGAGAAGGGGACAGCGGGGAGGGAGATCTGCAACAACAATAAGTGTATTAATTATACACTCTAAGAGGCTGCATATAGTTCAACTGACTTTCCTTCCTTTACCAATTAGCAGCAGAAAGAACACTTTCCTACCTGTTAAGGAAAATCCGGGAGCCTTAAATGTAAGAAGAGATAAGGAGATACCAGGGGTTTTAGACCTACTAGAAAGAAACAAAGAACATATTGGAAACACAGAATTTTTGGCAGTATACCATTACATAAGACATCTCATCACATACTAACACGCTTTGTGTAATGTTCTTAGGTCTGCAAATACCAAGAGAATCCCCAGTAACTCTCTCTTCTGTGTCAAAGACAAAATAAAAAGGTTGCGGAGAAAGAAAGCAGGTAGGGACAACAGATGTCGTTAATACTTCTTATCGTATCTGCATCCCAGCAAAGTTCTTCACTCAATGGACACTCTCAGTCTTTATGTGGCTGTTCAAAACTCTTCTGAATCCGGTGATAAAGGCGAGTCCTATCTTGGACCCCCCAAACCTGGTAGTGACAATCGCCCAATACACTTAGTTTCGTGTTTTGACTCCACACGTCAAGTGTCTGGGATATAGGTCAGAGACCAGTTCGCAGAATGCCTGTTCCGTCCTGCTTTACACAACAAAGGCACTCCCGTCATCGGGAGCAACAACCAATACAGGTAATCAGGATTAGTCAACACGAAGAAAAAACGCTCGCAAAACGTTTTCTTCCCGCCAAGCCAAGATCAACATACAGCAAAGTACCCAATCCAATACGGGGTACGAAGGAGTCAGTGCAAGCCTCGTTAAGCACTTACCCCGATTCTGAAGCCTCTCCGATTGCCATGGACCACAGGCAAGAATATTCGGCAGCGCCGGCTCCTGCTCGCTACACTTTATTTCTTGGTTGTACGTGGATGCGTATCACGCCGCTTACGTCCCAGGCAAAATGGGGAATGTAGTTCTAAACCCTAGAACTCAACAGAAGATTGGTACAAAGAGGTCAGCATTACCGGTGCATGAACTGTGACAGACAAAAACCCAACTGAGTGCTCAGCATACTGACTGCTGTCGATGCTAAACCTCGATTTTAAAATTCTCAGTAAGATATTGGCCACCAGGGTACTGCCACACATGACATCTTTGGTGCATTCCGATCAAGCGGGTTTCATCCCTAGCAGAAATACCACCCTGAACATCAGGAGGCTGATTGCAGTGCTACAGCAGGAAGCGGTAGAGTCGCCGGAGGGGACCATCTTTGCCATTAATATTGAAAAAGCATTCTATAGCCTTCAGTGGGAATACTTGTATGCAGTTCTAGCAAAGATGGGGCTGGAGCAGGACTTTATCCAATGGGTTCAAATTCTCTATACGGACCCAGTGGCGCGGGTACGGATGGGCCACACCATCTCCCTACAGTACGGGGTGGAGAGGGGTACACGGCAGGGGTGTCTCCTTTCCCCCCTGCTGTTCGCGCTGGAGGTAGAACCACTGGCGTGTATGGCACGATCAGGGACGCCATATGAGGGCATTCGACTAGCAGAGCAAACACACCATATCGCATTATATGCAGATGATTTGCTTCTTTTTCTGAAGGACACAGGTATGGCATTGGAGGGAGCCCGGCATATGCATGAGTTTGGAGCTCTATCTGGGCTCTGCGTCAACTGGCAGAAGTCACAACTCTTCTCGATAGCGGTAGAGGCCCTGCCAGTGGGAACCACGCTGTTTTAGATACCTGCGAGTTAGAGCGTATCATGATCTCTCTGATGTTCAGTAGGGAAATATAGGGGGGCTATCCGATCGTTCAAAGGCAGTATGGCGTTGTGGGGGACGCTGCCCCTGTCAGTGGCGGGGCGAAAATCCTTGCTGAAAATGGTGGCATTGCTTCGATTGTTATATTTTTCTACCACGCTCCCAGTGTGGATCCCTAAGGCGTTGTTCCGATTACTCGACTTTATTCTGACCGCTTTTATATGGGGCCCCAGCAGGCACAGAGTAGCGTTGGCTACGTTGCGGAGGGCACGAGCGGAGGGGGGGTCTAGCGGTGCCAGATATGGAAAATTATTATTTGGCAGGTCAGCTCCAACGCTTCACACAGTGGGTGGCAGGAAGCCTAGATCCGGGCAGGAGGAGGCCCCTGTTCACCCCGAGTACAGCAGCTGTCCTGAGTACACTCATGGGTACCATTAAACAGCGCGCACTGACCACTTCAGAGCATAAGGTAATAAGAAACTGCTGGATAAGGTGTCTTCGGAAAACCAAAACCAAACGACCTTACTCCCCGGAGATGCCTGTGGCATTATTGGAGGCGCTCCCGCATGGGGGTCAGTGGAGGGTGTTGGAGGAGTGGGCACACGCGGGGTCACTAAGGTAGGAGATTTATACAGCGATGGGGAACTTCTCACATTTGAGGCCTTCCAAGCTAGTTGGGATATCCCACAGGGAATTTTTCTACTATATGGGGCAGTCACTGGGGCCTTGCAGAGACATTGGGGTCGAGGGACATTAGAACCACCTACACATTCTACATGCGAATACATAAGTCTAGCAGGCGGTGTCATTAAGGCGGTCTCATGGCTCTATAGAGCCATTAGACATTAGGGCCGCTGTAGAGTCTTAAAGATAAATGGGAGGTGGACACTGGAAGCCCCATAGCGGAGAAGGATTGGGACAATACACTGCTCCGAGCCACCAAGGTCTCCCGCAATGCGCGATTCCAATTAATTCGTTTTTATACTCTGCATAGGGCGTATATTACCCCTGACAGGATTACCGATATTTTGGTCGGGAGGATACGTGTTGCCCCAGATGCCAGGAGATAGGAGCTAGCTATCTTCACATGTTGTGGAGTTGCCCGAAGATAGAGGGGTATTGGCAGGAGGTGGTTCGAGAGACAGCGCGTGTCACAGAGAAGGAGACCCCATGCACCCCTGGTCATGTACTGCTCAACCCCACTGCGCCAAAACCAAGGTCACAGCCAGGTTCCAAGTCCTGGCATACATTCTGGCGAAACATGAACTTAACCAGCAAGTGGAAGGCCCCGGCAGGTCCGAGGGTCGGCAACTGGAAAAGGGAACTAGTAAAGTGGGCGAGCTGTGAACATAGAATCTTGCTTAGGAACGCGAAAAGAGGTATAGGGAGATTTGAGCAGGCACAGGCCTGGGGGGTGTTGGTAGATGATCTGCAGAATGAGGACCAAGAGTTGACACCTAGCTCGCCATGAGCTGGATTCCAACTGGATGGCCCTGGGGAGCTGGATCAAGAAAGAGCTCGGGACGTAACTGGGCTATGGTACCCGGACATCCACCCCCATGACGAGCTAATTGAACAAGGTACAAGGATGTGGCGAGTACGAATGGGACATAGACCATGTACGCAGCAAGAGTTGAAGTGGCAAGGAGGTCGGCAGCAACAGGGGAGGGGGGAGAGGGGGAGTAGGATGGGGGGGGGTACTGTTAGGCTGTTAACGTTGTTGAGAATCTAGTATAGCAACCATTGCATAACGTCGTAGGATAAACAGAGGCTGGGAAGGGAGACATACGAACTCACTGGGACGGATCCTACATGGGGATTTGTGGATATTTCCTGACTGTATGAAAATGTAATTGTATCTTGCTGAATGATAAATGCCAATAAAATCTGTTTTAAAAAAAAGGGGGTGCAGTTTATCGAGAGAGCCCCAGTGGGGCCACGAGGGCACAGTTGTGTCAGGGCCCATGTGACATTTTCCCCAGTTGCGCCGCCTTAGCGAGCAACTGCAACGTTTGGCATATTTGTTAGAGAGTCCCTGAGTGGGACAGCAGAGGGCACAGTGACTGTTGGGTTTTTAGGGTGCCAGGCCCTAATTTGATTTATGTGGTGCTAGGAAATGTAATTCATGTATTGTGATTTAGGCACCCTGTTTTATGCCTCTAACTGTGGTTTATGTATGAGGTTATCGGCATACTGTGGTTTATGCTAGTGAGATTATCCTCTACTGTGAGTTATGTCCCTAATGTGAGTTATGCTTAGGAGGTTATTGTCTAATGCGTTTAGACTTATGTGTTGATTGCATAATGTGTTTATGCTGGTGAGGTTAGCGCAGAATGTATTTCACGCCTAGATGGGATACTGTGTATAATATGGTTTATGTTACAGGATGATGCTGAGTTTGCCAGTGATTACTGGTTGTGTTCTAAGTTTATGATATGTCCTACGTTTACTAAGTTCACTTTGTGATGGTACTGACAGGGGTCCAGTGGGTCCTGTCAGGTGTATAAAATTCCCTTATAGATATTACCTAGTGCCAGGTGGCACAATGTATATTATGTGATTACTATTCTAATGTGTTATGAGAGTACAAGGCTAGTTTTGATATAACCTTGTGTGGAGTACCTTTTGTGGTGTGGCTGGTATGTTGTTGGTGTTTGCGTGGGCAATCGCTTTACACATTGCCTCCTGACTGCCCATGCCAAGCTACCAAGGGGGTGAGTAGGGGTTATATTTGGCGTGTAACTGCTTGCCCTGACTAGAGTGGTGGTCTCTGCCTTTCTTTAGTGTAAGCGTTAGCCAACCTGAGATCCCATTTCTAACAGACTCCGAAACTTTTTCCACACATTTCTCTGTACATTAAAACCTGCCCACGCGCTTTAACATAAACATGAGAATTCTTCCTGCATAGATTTAAAACATATTTGAGCACACCTACAGCATGTTTAAAAATATCAACATAAAGTCTGCTCTGAAAACCTACATAACAATTCTGTCAGACCTACAAATGTACTGAAACATAATCATATCCATTAATCTAACGTGTCCCTGCTAACTCTAAACAGACGATCTTAGCCAGACTCATTGTTTTGGTGCTAAGCACCTGCATCCAGTTCAGCCAACTGCTCTGTGGTCCTGGTTACTGTGTTCTCCAAGATGCTTTCCTTTTTTCACCGCTAGAATGTGCTCCTGTCCTTGTGCGATGGCGGCTACTTTCTTTTAACATTTTTCTTCAATTAAGCTTCACTGACAGCTTAATTTCTCTACCTACACGTGCTTTATATTTTCTATCATATGGGTGTTTTGGCCCCTCTGTGGAGCGCTTAATACGCTACCCTGGAAAGCCATGCTGCAGCTCCAACGCAGCACAATGTCTGCTCAGTGGATCGGGCGTTCCTGCTCGCCCCATGCCCCATGCTTTTGTCTTCTTCGGCGCGTGGAGCAGATGAGTGGAATGCAGGGCCATGAAGGAGGGGGCATGGGGTCCCTGGGTAGTGACAGATTATCCAATAATCATGGGGCATAGGTGGTTCCCCCACCTCTGGGATAAATAACCAAAATAACTCACTGGACGGTGCATGGTGAGAGAGACCCAAGTGATGCCCTCAGGCAAGGAGAGTTTGCTTTCGGTCCCTGCAGATTACTGTGGCATGGGTGGATTCTGGGACCCCAGGGAGAATCATGACAAGAGTGCAGGCATGTACACGTGTCCCACACGGGAACTAAAGAAAAACAAAGGGAATCTCATGAATCTGAGCAATCACACTTCAGATATTTTACTTGTGGTGGTGCCCACAGCCCCAGGTCTCCAGTACAGGGCTCACACAGCCAGTCGACACATTATGCTGTCTCAGTCTCTATTGAATGTTTTAGGGGGTTGTGGCATTTTGCTCCCAGGAGCCAGCCACAGAACCTACATTAGGGGTCCTTCAGACCCACTATTAATTGAAGCAGCCTCCTTACAGCCTCTTGTCAAGCCACTGCTGCTTTCTTTCCCCTTCGCATCAGCTGAGCTGCGCAGGCTCTGGGCTTGCCCTCCTGCGCAGTCCTCGTGATCATCTGGCCCCAGCGGTTCTCCATTACTGACCAAGCTCCTTCCCTGTACTCACTAGTCACCCAGGAATCACACCTCTTATAGAGTGAGGGTGCAAAACAGCAGGGGTTCCTAGTGCCTACTCCTCAGGGTACTATTCAAGGTCCAGTCCAATAGAAGTCCACGATACCCCCTACACCAAGGTCCTCAACATGTCCACACTACACTGGGTCTGGGCGAGAGTCAGGGAGGTGGGGTCACCAGCTCTGAATAGAATCCAAAAACTTCAGAGTAAAAATCAGGATTGTGTTCCACCTCAAAAGCCCTGACACAGGTTTACAGCTGTGCTGGCCCTTCCTCTGTAAAATCAGTAACCAAAACACAATTTCATTTTAAGTTTTTATTGCACAAAGTGGAAATATACTATACATTCTACACGTTATTCAAAAGTTATGTTGCAGTTTCCTCTGGTCCCCAGTTGAATTATAACAAATTAGACGGTGCCCGATTAGCAGCAATGCTACCTGTCGCAAATGCCAGGCTGGCTCGGTCAACAATCTCCCTCACTCGGGCTGCACGCGCGCAGATGTCATGCACACACTATGTGCAATACTCACAGTTCCCTACACTAGCTGTGTAGAGGCTAGCTTTAGTTTAAGAAGTTGGCTATGGAGGCTGCAGCTCGGATCCATTTTAAAAGAGTATTACCGTAGATGAGACTCCATTAGGGGTCCATGACCACAACAGAGGTCCAAAAGGCAAAAAAAAATAGGGGGCTCAGGGTTCTCTCCTGTTGCTTTTTCTCTGACTCTACACCGTTTTATGTTTTCGCTTTACCTTGAAACAATTTAAAATTGTGTTATTTTACGGATCTAAGAACCTTAGGGAAATTATGTAAAGTATGCCATAGTACAATGGACTATATTGAAACTAAGCCGCAGTTTTGAAAAAACTACAACACACCAGTGTTTATTAAATATCTTCCTGCCTGCGGAACGCTCCAACAAGGACATTAAGCCAATTTCTTTTTGTTTTTAGGCACTGGTTATGTACAGGTATGTCGAGGAGACAGTGTCAGGAAAGTTTTTGGGGTGGAAGCGGGTGCCAGATAATCTTAGAGTTGTGCAGTAGATGTGAGAGTGACAGGATGCGAGGCAGAAGGGGCCCGGTGGTTATAGAGAGTAGCTAGATAAGGGAATGGCCTGGGCTTAGCAGCATCATGGAGGTGCTGAGCTTCTTTCTCAATATCAGTAGATATAACTGCCTTTTGGTTCCCTCACAGCAATTAAAGTAAGACGAGGGGTTGGTATCTGGTGTTGCAAAGACAATAAGAAATGGAGACGTCCTTATTTATGAGGGCTTGCGCCGCCGTTGCGTCACTTTTTTGTGATGATGCAGTGGCATTAACAATGCACCACACTGTGCCCTATGCGTCACTTTGCAAAGCCATTTGCTACATTATACCTCAGATAGGTATAATGTATGTAGGGTGGGCGTTTCCACGTAAAAACGCCTTGAGGAAGTGGTGCAGTGAAAGTATGGGATTTCACAGCGTCACTCCTACGACTTGACTGTCACAATCCCTATGCCTGCTGCAAGCAGGAGCAAGGAGTGACACAGGGCCTTTTACATGGGACTCACCCCATGTGTAATTACGTATTGCTGGAGTTGCATCAGTTTACTGACACTCCAGCAATGCGTCATTACTGCGCCATCAGATATGGATTCCTGATGTATCTGTCCAATCCTTGCGAGATGGAGCACTGTAGTGTTAATACAGAGCATCCATGGTGTCGCAAGGATGGCGCAATTTGCGATGTAACGCTTTTCATAAATGAGGTCCTCAGTTTCTATGCCAGAAAACATGATATATATCTCACAAAAAGGGTCAATGGGAAGTATACGCTACAAAAATAGAAATATCTATCCTATACTACTTCCAAGAATCATACTGCTCACACAGAGTATAGGGTAGCGTGGTACACAAGGAACTAGTAAGAATAAAAAAGAAGTGTGGGCACTACAAGTGTTTGGACGAGAACCCTCACTCACCCGAAGGTATCCTGCTTCAGCATTGGGTCCCTCCACACTCTTGGACCGTAAGAAACCCAGTGTGTGCTACAACTTCCCCTTAGGAAAGGAGCAGGAGTGTTTTAAAGTAGCATGTCAATGTATTAATACCTCTGGGATAGGGGTGAGGGGCAGAGTGCAACAGAAACGTGTATTAAAACTATCTCACTAGGGACACCACAACTTTATTGTATGTCTTAATGGATAGGGGTTAAAAGCACAGTGATACCTGGTTATGGCTATTGGCCCTGTGTTAAGGTAAAACATGATATTCCAGCATCACAGCCTTGTATATGTCATAGGTCAAATGGGACTTGGTTTAGTTTCCCCTGGAAGGAATTTAGCAGAATGGAGTTTTAAAATGGACAGATCTGCAGAAAAACTAGACTTTACTTTTCTGCAAATCAGGCCTCAGTTGTAAGGAGCGACCGCTGAAAGTGGAAGTATATGTCAGGGGGTTTGTTGTGGGCGCTTTCAAACAGTTAAACATTTCTGACAGTTTAGAAAAAAATAGACTGGGTGAGACTAACTGGGATTTACGCCAATAAAGGTTTTTAGCAGAAGCGTTTCTTTCATATGTCTTCCCTTGCTCTGTTGTGTATTGTTTTAGCGAGGAAGAATGTGGTATATGTAAGGCTGGGAATATCGAACTACTTTCAGTAGGACAAGTGTTAATAAGGCATGTGCTGCTGTGCGGGTTCACACCCGAATATCTGGGCAGCATCAGTTCAACGCAAGTTGGAAATAAATGGCCATTCCCAAACCAAACTGGAATAGAGTATAAGCATCCAGCATCTTCATTAGATTGCATTAACTTACTGATCGTCATTTTAAGTAGCCAAAGCGGCACAAATCGTTTTTATACACAATCATTTTGCTGTTGGTACAATCAAAATGAAGAGCAAAAAACAATGCATTGGGTTTGTATTCATGAAAACGGCCATTCTTGATCTCAGCCATTCACACATAATGTTTCTTGTAGTTAATAAGCCTGAAGAAATTCAGTATTTCTTGATACGAGGAAAGAAAGATGTAAGCAATTCTAGAAATGATAGTTTAGAAAACGTAGCATATCCTAGGGCATTGAAAGAAAACATTTGTGTTGAATACTTAGTTCTCTACAAATCCTAGATCACGGTAATTTTCTCTCATGCAAAGACATTGTCCTCAGTTTGCCTCAATAATACACATTTGGAACATGGGAGGGTTTCCAAGTGAGGAAATGCAGAACTAGGAGCTGCCTTTTAATGCATGTTTGCAAAAGAAATACCAAATTGCATGTATCGTGTCATATCAAACGTCGAGAGCCAAGTTATTGCATTGGTATGCAGTTTTCCCAACCATAGTCCTTGCTTGCATAATAATGTGGTACGTCTTCTCAAAATGAATAGCTGTATATGAATGTAGCCCACCTATTTAAAATGTGGACTACTAACTTGTAGGCCCTATTTGCCATACAGACCAGCCCATACAGCCAGGCATTGTGTAATAAAGTGTGCCATTTCAGAGTCCAGTCACCAGCGCACTCTGTCCATGTTCAGACATGTGCATCCCAATTATCTTTACCGTATTAGCACTTACAAAGAAATACCCTAGCCTAAAGAGCATAATTCATGGAAGTATATTTCTCTACTTGGGCTTCTGTGCAAACTGGTTTGGAGAGTCAATGTCCAAATGAAATTTCTGTTGTAACTGTTTTGCAGTAGTGTTGCATCATTAGCTCTCATCTTTCCATCCTTTATTTTCTATGCAGTTCTCTCTGGCACAAACATTTCCATAAAAAACAAGGACAAGCTATATAAACTTTGTTTAATGTGAATGATATTATCTTTATTGATCAGGTACCTTAGGATTTCAGAGGGAATTACAATCACCACAATCCTAATAAGTCATGTGACAAGTTTACACAGAGAAAACAAAGAAAGCTGTTATCACAAAAAGTAACTGGCTAAATTGCAGTTACATAGTAATGCACAACTAGATGTGGTAGACTTGTATAATGATCAGAATTTTAAGTCTCTGAGGACACTTTTCATTGAAGGATTAATTAAAAGACCAGTCCACTAAAGAATTCCCAGAAATCTTTGAATTACAGATATTCAAGAATCTGTATGGATGGGGTGTCATTATCGCCACATTGTACCTACTGTGACTAAATGACTGGGAAGGCACCTCTTGGGGATAAGGGACTCCCTCTAGCAGAGGGAAGCAGGACTCAGACATGTCGAGTTGCAGCAGGTTAACTGGGCGCTTGCAGAGAGGCCTATGGACCTTGTTAATGAAAGAACAAACGGCAGACCAAGGCCATGCACAACCAGGCCATAAGTACTACCAATTCCAATGTTGGTGCAATCTCTTCCCAACACCCGCCGTCCGGGGGTGTCAAATGAAAGCCAAAATCGAAAACAGAAGTTGGAAGGTGCACTCCTTCTAGAGTCAAAGAAGCAGCGTGAAGTGTTATTCAGTGATTAAGTCCTTTTATTCAATACCTTTCTTAAAACTGGCACACAGCCAACGGGTTTCGTTCCCGAAACTTTGCCAAGGAGAACTTCGTCAGGGCTCCTACATTAAAAGAATCCAAGCACAAAGGGCATATATTAAGCCTCAGAATATGATGTGTAAAATGAAATCTCTCAAAGTCACAGCTATATGTTGTATACTCAATGTAGCGCTGCAATATACCTCCCTCGTTATATGATGTGTAAGATTTCTCACCATTCCAAATATAGTGAACATGAGAAAATCCTGTATCGCAAATAACATCAGAAGTAATTCTTTGTTTGTTATTCCTTCATCAGCAGTAAAATGACAAGTAGTTGTCAAAACTTGGAGGCGGGAGGTTGTAGCTTGCGTGGCAATTTTTTAATGCAATAAATCATTTAGTGGTAGCACATTGTTAATTGACAGCACATTTTCCATGAAAATGGTCACTAAATCTTCCCATACATACTGTTTTACAGATAAAACTATGTTGCACACAAAATGATAATGTGTGGAAATCAGGATTCAGTGATTATTTATTAATTGTGCATCACCAAGGAAAGTGTCTTGATTTGTTCTGATCCTACTAAAATCTTTGTTTCCATTACACTTCAGAATTACAAAAATAAAATGCTAAATTGTGCTTTCCTAACTGCTGAAGGTGTACAGTTCATTTTCAGGTATTTACATTTTGTTGTGTGTTAGGAGAAAATGACATCCTCCAGATTTCCTTTTACATTTCATGTAACCCAGCAAAATTGTAACATAATTTACTTACTTTTCTTTGTCTGAGTACAAAGTGAGAGGAGTATGTAAACACCAATCTCCATGTTACCAAATAAGCAGCAGAAGACATAGCCTGAAATTTGACCTTTGTCTTTTTAGCATGGCTAATGTGTCACAATAAATTCTGAATTTTAAGGCATCTTTATTTATTACCTGGACCCTGGCGACTCACCGAAAATCTGTTCGAGACACATTAGTAGGTCATGGCCCACAGTTTGGGGAACACTGTTAAAAGGTAACCCAATTTTATCCAATGGGCGGGATAGCTCTAAAATAGTGAAAAGCACATTGAGGAGTTTTTCACTACCAGGAACATGTAGAACTGAAAGACACATGTTCTGCTTTTTAAAATTCCATGTACCCCACCCAATGGGCTGTTTATGGCTACCTTAAGGGTGACTTATATCCATGAGAAGTGAAGGTTTAGGCCTGTCAAAAGGGTTATTTTGGCAGGTTGAATTTGCAGTTTGAAAATAGCATGACTGGCTGCAATGGCAGGCCTGATACTTTCTTTAAAGCGCTTATTAGGTGGGTAGTACAATTAGTGATGTAAGCCCAATAGTAGCATTTAATTTACAGGCCCTGGGTACATGTAGCACTAAATATTAGTGACTTATAAGTAGATTAAATATAGTAATATCAGGTGTAAGCCAATTCCACCATGCTTTGAGGAGAGAGCACAAGCTCTTTAGCACTGGTTAGCAGTTGCAAGGTGCACAGAGTCCTAATACGAACAACACCACATTTTGAAAACAGGAGGGGTAGAGGCAACACTTTAGGTGACCCTGTAGAGGACAAGTCCAAAAATACTTTCTATTCAGAAATACCAGAATGGGATTTTGTTTTAATTTAAAATGTGTTTCTTGTACTTTTGCAAAAAAGATGTAGCACTTGATGATGAACTGATGAGATATTTTAAAACAGCAGAAATCACTTGAAGTGCATTAAAAAATTAATATTGTGGTAATAGCTATTGAATAATACAGAAGAAAACCCTCACAATACATTAATTTACAGAGATGGCATAACAACTCACAAACATATTAAGATGAAATATTTGATTATTTTATAAAAATCTTTGACATCAGGATTACTTAATCAGTCCTTTCAATTAAGCAGACAAAGAAATAGGTAGTGGTAAAATAATTTTTTTATAAAGCAAAAAGCAAAAGTATTGAGTAAATAATTAAAATGGTATCCTCTATGTAAAGATCAGTATGATTAAGACAAACTCACCCGAAGCAATTTCATAATCGAGTCATGAAGAATGCATTATCTCATAATATCTCAAGGAGGTCCAGAAAAATTCTTTCTCAACAAAATTGTGATTGCAAATTGGTCGGAGGTCTGTAGCCATAGAAAAAATCACTCGCATATCACATATTGAGCAATAGATGTAGGATGGAAAACAATGTGCAAGTAGGAGAGATGGGCACATGAAAATATTATCAGGAATCACTATCTTTAGAGAATGAATTACCACAATGGTAGATGTTTTTCAGAAAAACATCTGCATATTAAAAAATTATTTGTATTAATTTAAATTTTTTTTTTGCAAAGTGATGAAACAACAAAAAGAATATATTTTGTACCTCTGAGCATAACAGATAGTTTATTTAAATCAGGGTATTTGGATTCGATATGGAAATATTAACATAGTATAATGTACAGTATAATGGGCAGAAAATCTGTAAGTCATAATGCTACCAGCCAACCCTATGATGAAACATGCAAAAAGAACAATTGATGGACGGAATGTCGAACAATGTCAAACATTCACCCCCAGTACAGAGATCTGGGTCTACATCCATTGTTTTTATGCTCACCGCGCCATTCCGGTTTGGACTCAACAATGTGCAAATCCCATGGGAACAGTCCAGCCCTAACTGCCAGGCCAGGTCCTCACTGGACCAGAAAGAAGCATCCTGTGACTGGTTTCGGGGTATTACCCCTAATCAGCCAGGTTAGCTTGACTCCAGTGGCATGGTGAGCACAGGACCCACGTTTGGGCATAATCGTCCCACTAAGGGCAACTAATGCAAAAAGAACAATTGATGGACGGAATGCTGAACAATGTAAAACATTCACTCCCAGTACAGAGATCTGGGCCTAAACCGACAGTTTCTTTGCTCACCACGCCATTCCAGTGTGGCCCAAGCCATATGCAAATCATTCTTGACCCTGCTCCCCACTGGAACAGTCCAACCCAAACTGCCAGGCTGCTGACTGAATTTTCCTTAGGAAATTGAGAAAGGGGAGAGGAAGTGGTCTCACAGCTAGACTACCGACTCTGGAGCTGGGAAACCAAGGTTCGAGCCTCGGTCCGACTCCACATCCTGTGATTCTGAGCAAATCACTTAATCTCCCTTGCCTATCAAAGAAATGAATGTATTCTTGTGTGACGTAACTGGGGCTCATGTAAAACGCTGCGATACCTTTGGGTCGAGTTTGCGCTATATAAAATATCAAACAAAAAAAAGCCCTTTAAACGAATTTGAACCCCTCCTTGGGTCGCTGCCTGTTTTTCCATTTTCCGACGGTGTCTGTGTTCACCTAGCAAGTTAAAATTAAAAATAAAATTCAATGAACAAACAAAGCAAGATTATACGACAGCGAGAGATCGGTACAAGAAAAAGCAGCCACGTTTTTGTCCACGCACGTGTCACATTTCTGTGACAGTCGGGTTATGATCAAGCAGGAACGAAATGGGAAGTGTATACTGGTAAGTATAGGTTTACTTTACCTAAATCCATATCTCATCAAGGTTTGTAGATGTGAAGTTAAGTACATTAAATCTATATTTAACTACATATACTTACCTGCACAATATTTTGTCTCTCGATATTTTGACCATAATATTATGGTCATAAACTAAAGTTTAAAAAATAGTAATGAATGGAACGCTTTAATTAATCTCAGCTACTGATAATTACTTGGGCGGCATACCAATCCTTTGTTATTTCGCACACCCTTTCACCTCAGTTGGGACCATGCTTTATGCACATCAGTCTTGTTTCTGCTCAAATCGGAACAGTACAGCCCAACTTTTTGGAGATGAAATTCTAACATAGAATTTGCACACAAACCATCTATTTCGCACATGTTGAAGAATAATTAGGTGGGATATTACTCCTCACTTACACAAACACTTACCTCCACCTGCACTCAACCGAGAATGCCCCTCGCCCTGCACTCACATGGGCACAACTCTAATCCTCCACTCACACAGAGGCAATGCTCATCCTGTACTTACATAACAAAGCCATTCACCCTGTACACACATCACACATGGAGAAGCCTCTCTTCCTGCACTCATACACATACAAACACACACATCTCATTCTTCACACATAAGCACATCTCTTACTTTCCGTTAAGCTTAAACGGGCACAGCGCTAACCCTACACTCACACGAGAACATCACTCACCCTGTTTTCCAATAGGCACATCACTCACCTTGCATGTACATGGGCAATCCAGTTTTCCAGCCCTCACAAACCGGTCACTCGGCCTGCATTCAAAAGGCACACTCTACTCTGCTCAACCTGTACTCATAGGTGGAATTAATCTCACTCTGCACCCATCATTTTGCATTACGCCACTGACCCCCTGCCCTGATCACACATGGGCACTCTGCTAAATCTGCAATTGCACGGGCCCACCTCTTACACTGCACTTTTGTGCACAATGCCTATCCTCCATGCAAAGAGGCATGTTGCTCACCTGCACTTACACAGGCACACATCACCCTGTACTCATGCGCACACTGCCTATTCAGCACTCACACAGGTACACTCACCTGCACTCATTCAATTACACCTCTCATCCTGCATGTGAATAGGCACAACTTTCACCTCAACCCCTGCATTTAAGCAGGCATCCTGCCTTCCCTAACCTCACAAAGGCACACCTTTCGCTGTGCACAATCACAGGCATGCTGCACTGACACGGATACACTTCAAACTCTGCAGTCACACTCACACAATTTTCACCCTGTACTCATACAGATGCAGCCCATCCCCTGATCACCTCTCACCAGCACACTGACAGAGAGGAGCCACTGCCTTCTTTACAGCAACCAGAGCAATGGAGATGACCTAAACTAGGACACATGAGCTCTTGATTCTTTGCTTTATATGACAGAGTCAGGGGAACATTTCCTCAAGCCATAGAATCACTTAACAAAGAAATACATTTTAACTCAGAAAGACATACCCCCCCATCCAGCTCCTAAGCAATAATTACCGGAATGAGACACACAGGACATGGGTTCTGTGATCCTGAAAATTTCTCCTTGACAGAGGCACAGTTCACCTTTACAATATATGCTGCATTCCTGTCATTTCCCAGCCCTGATGCACATTGTGCTGCCTAGCGCCAATGCAGGCATAGCGCAAGGGTGCCTGTGTTGTAAGCAGGTTTGTGTTTGTGGAGGAAGGAATACCTTTCTACTCCAAAACAATACTCTGAGTAATGTTCCTCTTTCTATGTGTGCTGCAGATTTCAGCACACATAGAAAGAGGAACGATCGAGGAGAAATAAAATATTTCTCTTCGTTACGCCTCCCCTGGGGATGCATAGCATTTTGACGCAATGCCAGGTCTACCAGTAATAGTAAATTATTTGCAAATGCACCAAAACACAAGGGTGGGTGCGTGGGAACAACCACACTACACCCATGGAACACCTCCCTCGGGCAGGGTAACGCAACACAGCGATTTGCGCTGCATTGCATTACTCTAGATGTATCAAGCTATGCAAAGTGGGCTTGCGTGGCTTGATAAATCAAACTTAAGAGCTATGTCACTCTTGAACTGTGTTGCATGACACAAGAGTAATGCAACTCATTAATAAATATGCCCCTTAATCACTAACATACAACAGACGGCAGTTTTAGCATAGATGCACAGAGGTACTGGCCCTGCTCCTTGTCGCTACAACTAAAGTACTGCCGATCATATTGTTTTAGCTTCATTTAAAGTCTTTACTGTGGAAGAAGCTATGAATCACACTATACCTAAATCTGCACAGTTTAACTAGGTACACAATTCAGTTAAGGCTCAGGTTGGGGCAGATAACCGTAAAAGGGCAGCTAAACAAAAATGTACTTCTCTAAGTACACATAGATTGTCAGTGGGACCCGGGAATTGAAACCTGGGAATGAATGAGTGAGATCACATTTCTGTTTATTAAGGAGCAATGCACAGAATATTACCACCAACTTTACGACTACTGTACATCTCTACGATGTAACATTGTTACTAGCAGTCCTCCTGCAAGGTACATGGAGGGACTCCTAACACCTAGACTTTCGAAGCACAGTTGACAGGTGGCCCAGTAACCCCAACGCCCCTTACCCTCGCCGTATGGCAAGTGATTTGGGGCCATGTTATTCTCTGACTCAATAGTACTCGTTCAGTCCCCCTTCAAATATTAATAGGTCACCAGGATTATTTCATGTGCCCTCCTATTGCACACATAGCAGCTGCATTAACCCTCTGATCTGTATTCTTAGATAACAATCAAATAAATATCAGTATTATCCAATCCTGGAAAGTACAGGGGTCATGGGGATCCTACTGGATCCCGGTTCTGGCAGGTATGTCTGAGATGGATCTTGACCCAGAGAAACAAGCTGAATTTGTATTGGTGTTATTTTCTGACATCACAACATAATTGACCAGTGCCAACACGTTGAGTGCATTCCGTTCAGAGCAGCAACAGCAGACAATGAGGGGCCTTTTCATTTTAGATTCGAGTTGGGCTCGAAAGAAAGGTCTAACTTAAAAGAATGATGGCTTTAACCCAGATCTCTTTACTGGGGGTGAATGTTTTGATTTGTTCTGCATTCCGTCCATCAATTGTGTGTGTTTTGCTTTCTCACCCTAAGTGTGCCAGGTATGCCCAGACGTTGGTCCTGGGCTCACTGTGCCACTGGAATCAAGCTATCCTGGCTGATGAGGAGTGAAACCCCGAAACGGGTCCTAGGATGCTCGTTTCCGGTCCAGGGAGGACCTGGCTTGGCAGTTCAGGCTGGACTGTTCCAATGAGGCACAGGGTCAAGACTGATTTGCATATGGCCAGGTCTAAACTGGGGTGGCATGGTGAGCAAAAGAATGATAGATTTAACCCAGATCTTTTGATTGGGGGTGAATGTTTTGGTTTGTTCTGCATTCCGTCCATCAATTGTGTGTCTTTTACTGTCTCGCCCTAAGTGCGCCAGGTATGCCCAGACGTGGGTCATGGGCTCACTGTGCTACTGGAATCAAGCTATTATGGCTGATATGGGGTGAAACCCTGAATACGATCCTAGGTGAATTGTTTCCGGTCCAGGGAGGACCTGGCTTGGCAGTTCGGGCTGGACTGTTCCCATGAGGCACAGGGTCAAGACTGATTTGCATATGGCCATGTCTAAACTGGGGTGGCATGGTGAGCAAAAGAATAATTGATTTTACCCAGATCACTTGACTGGGGATGAATGTTTTGATTTGTTCTGCATTCCGTCCATCAGTTGTGTGTCTTTTGTTTAAAGGGCCATGAGCCCGCCTTTTGTTCAATTATCATCCTGGTTGGGAGCCGTCTGGAGCCTAACACCCAGACACCAATGTAATGGAAGGAAACAAAGGCTCACTGCTGGTTATCAATTCACACGTACTAAAAAGAAACTATTGGAGGCAGGTTTTTATTTCTGTTCAACTCCCTATATAAGAGATGAGCTTGTGCTGTAAGAATGCAAGATTTATATGTCTTAAGTAATTACACAAATATTGATTTAACTGGCATTTACAATTTTTTTTATTTTATTCTTTTATATTGCTGCTCATCCTTGTATAGGTGTCAGAGCGCTTTACATCATAAATAGATGCACAATAAATCATACAAGTATGTAAATCAATGTATGGGAAATGTTGCTTATAAGGTGTCAGAATAGCCTATCATCCATAATTGTAGACATTATGGGCCATATTTACAATGAAAGGGACTCAGTGCATGCCGCAGGCTATTTGGCTACACCGCACTGAGTCACTGTCAAAGCTCAGGGATGCGACCTATTTACAACAATATGTCGCAAAGACACCTTCCTGCACAACAACAATCAATTGAGGTGATTTCCTCTTTCCACCTGTGCTGCAGAATGCAGCACTCATTGAAAGAGGAAAAAAACTAGGAGAAAGGTAAACATTTCTCCTAATTGCAACTCGCTACGCCATGCCCAGGGTGGCGTGGCATTTTCACACATTTCCTGGTTTACAATTTCTTGTAAATGTGGAAATGCATCAGAATACATGGGTGTTGTGTGGGAACACCAATGTCATGCCCATAACACGCAAAGTGTTGCGTGAGAAGGGGCGATATTTACAAGCACACGTAAACCCACACATGATGGCTTTACATCCTTATAAATATCGGGCAGCAGGTCGCGTCACGACCTACCAGTGGCGCAAGGGGCTTGTTAATAAGCCCCTCTATGTTAAGAGTGAACGGTCAGGAGAATCACAAAATCAGGATATAAAATGTAACGCAGTGATTGTTGTTGTCAAAACTAACAAGACTTTATTGCTTCCCAACGAAAAAAAACAATAACAACAAAAACTCATGACTTATAGTTTGAGGGCAGCTCCTTCAGGCTGACAAATAGATCACTGTGCTATATTGGAAGCCTTGCAACTTTTGAACTGTAGTTACAAAATTATCTTAGCATCAAGAGCAGTAGCTCACATACTTCTGTTAATAAAATACGAATCTGTGATGAGCATGTTACATGATGTGCAAGCACATAACCCTCAATACTAGTTTATGAGTTAAATCTGTGACTTGACAAATGGCAGATCTCTCACAGAACAATGATAACAACTAGAGCAGTGGTTTTTAATCTGTGGTCCGCAGACCCTTGGGAGTCAGGGACACATATTCAGTGTAGTGTCTTGCAAGTTAGAAATGATGCAACCCTTTTTGCTCCCGATGGATTTCCTAGAACTGTGACGTAAGTCTTAAAGCAGAATGCAGTAAAGTCTGGTTTACAATGTTGAGCTCGCAATTACATGCAGACGAATAAAGACGTACAGCAAACATTTTGCTTGTATCGCATCCATCTCTGATGGTATGCCTTTATCTCTTTCAAACTAATAAAACTATTTGAACAAAATAAAAAGATGTAATACTAAACTCTGTGCCTGGCGTAGTCATTGGCAGGTTAGGATGCTACAGCTGGCGATGAGTTAGGGGACAAGTAATGCGAAGATCGACAGTGCCCTCCCAGAGAGTTTGCTGTGGTTCAAGGAAACTGCTCATGTGTTGCAGTTGAAGTACAAAACATTCGCTTAATGCCTGTGATCAGGTACAACTTCATCACCGGGCACCACAACCCAGGCCAAGCACAGGGGTTGTGTTTGACAAGTGCGCGTCAATCCCCACAATCTCCGATATCTTTGGAATAGCGAAATGCTGCTTTTCAGAAGTCATCAAGGATGATCCAGAAGCAAGCATTTCCCGAGGCCTTAGAGATGGCTCACATGAACAAGTTCAAGATGAACAGCCGAGGAAGCCGGAGAGAGCTCCACCTTCAATATCAACCACTTCCATAAATGGCTACAATACTTCTACTTTCCGGAAACCACCACCAAAGTTCAACAAAGTGAGCCTCTGGAGTGAATGCACAGTAGGCATCAGGTACAAGGAATAGTAAGCAGTAAAGGACAGGTGTAATGACATTGTCAATTAATCCAACTGGTATATTTTTTCAGTTGTGAAATGATTATTTCATAATTTGAGTTTGTTTGGGTGTACTTGTTTGTGTATATTGTGGATATTACTGATTAAGTTTTAAATCCTGCAAATTGCTTGGTGGTCCCCATCTTCCAGTAGGGATTCACTGGGGGTCCTCCGTAGTCAGAATTTTAAGAACCACTGCAAAAGAGATGGGCAAACAATGGTCTCTGCAGCAGGTGTCTTAACCCTGTAAGACATTATAAAATGCAGCCTCTTTCTGACCTAGTAAGTAATCTAGAATAGATGTACTGTCACATATGTCCTTGTTACCAATTTCTTTGCAGCAGACTTTTTAAAAATAAATGTGCAAGTCAACTGTCAGACTCTGCTGAGGCTGTGGAGAGGAGAAGCATGTGTGGTGAGAGACAGGGGTGGCCCAGTGGTCTTAGCAAGGGTCAGAGTGCTACACCTCACACATATGAGCTGGCAGGCAGCATCTCTGGCTTCTCATAAGCACTCGGAAATGAGCAGTGCTTAATCTGTAAGAAACAAAAATGCCAAGGCCCTTCTAAGGAGGCCACTAAAGCTTGCACCACACATTGCCCCTCCCAGCGCTGCCAGTGCCAGTACCAACATAATTACTAATCATCACACAGGGCTGTGACCCATAGAGTACCCTTGTATATGTAGTTGTTTTCAATGTATTCTAAGAGTTTTTTCAGCATAGCACTGGCCCTGGGCCTTTTTAGGCAGAGTCCAGGGACAGTCAGAGTCAGTTACCATCAATATCAGTCAGCAAAACATGTGTGTGCCCCTGGCACAAGGATGACTTTGCAACATCCATTAACTGTGCAAAACAGGGTTTCTCTTCCCAGTGCTTGTGTCCAGCATGTCAATGCTAGAATAATGCTTGCTCGTGCTATGGCAATGAGAGCCCGGACGTGGGGGGGAACATATTATTTGCATTGCGATCAGCTACTGGGCACCCCTCTCCTCAGAGTCTCCAGGTTGTAGTCTTAAGCAGCACTAGTAGGACAGTAGGAAAAAGGCATTGATATGTTATTCTGAAGCAGCAAGGTCGTAGGCAGGCAACCACAGACAATCCTGTCATTGCTTCCAAGGGTTTGAGATGCAGTGGCAGCCGGCATGGTTCGTGGGAGGAAGCGAGCACACGGGGGGGGGGGGCGTCGCGCAAGGATGCTCAAACCAAAGAAAAAATGCGCTTACCTTCTCACCGGGTCCCGTGTCTCTGCCCCATGCCTCAAGAATCAGAAAGCACAGCCAGGCCCCATTGACCAATCACAACGCTGCAATGCAGCTTTGTGTTTGGTAGGAAACCAGGCTCCCCAGACCAATTACAATTCTGCAATGCAGCTTTGTGATTACTTTTGAGCGTCCTGGTTTGATGCTCAACCATGGAATGGGGCCTGGGCATGTTCTCTATGCAGGCTGTAATGCAGCCTGCGGGGAGAATGGGGAAAGTGCGCATGAATAGTTTGGGCCGACCAAACAGTCATTGAACACTTAGGAGTGGGCAAACCACTCCTCCCCTGCTCCGAGAGCAGAGCAACCCACCCACCTGCCTATCTGTAAAGCAGCACATACATAAAATTATAATAACTGAAAGTTATTTTCATTTAATGTTTTCTTTTCTTACACTGTTTGAAAGCAGTGGGACGACCTTCCTCTGCCATAGCGGAGGAGCGCCACTGTTGAGATGGCCGGCAGAGCTGTGGAGGAAGGGGTGACCCAGTGGAGGAGTCACTGAGGCAAGCCCTTTTACAGAGGCTGGTATCCTGAAGAGGAGGAGGTAATGCGAGAAGGCCAGTTACAGATGATAAGATACCGGTCAATCTTTGCTGAGATGAAATAAGCTTTAGGACTGTTGGCATAACAAAAAGACCACAGCAACTCCGTTAACCAGCTTGAAAGTGACAACTGTTTGCAGTGAAGGGATAGCCCTCCCAGACGATGGCATAGTCGTATTAAGGAGGGGTTCTCCTTGCACGCCACTGCATCATTACTTTTCAGTACGGTGGTGAATTTATGTCCGGGAAAACCCTTCTGCAACCAATAGGAGTGCAATACAAGAGCTCTTTTTAAGTGAGAGCCCTAACTTCTGTCAAATCAAGTGCGTAAATAGGATGAACATGTGGGTGGTAGCCAAAGCGGCTGTCCCAGAACCTCTTTTTAACGCTCTTTTTGTGGCGATCACATCATCTCTGCAATGTGATACCAGACCTTAACACTAAAATAAACCATTTAAAAGCAACATGGATGTTAATAAAACAGGTTTAACTAGTGATAACGCCCAAGTGTATTGTACGAACTGCCACAGATAGTCCAGAAAAAAAGCAATTCCAATAAATGCAAGCAGTAGATGTACTCTCAAAATAAATATCAGACTATGAACAATTTTACCTAAAATAAGCATATTTAAAAAATGAAAGCATGGGGGAAATAAATTGTAAATGGTAGAGAAATAAAAAATAAAAATAAAAAGAACGAAAAATTAAAACCCAATATGAAATAACAAACAAATATTGCAACCCGCTATCAATTATATTTCAGTTTTCAGCATAAGTTTATTTTATATATGGCCTCATAGGAGAAATACAAATAGTAACATCAAGGGCAGACAGGACCAAATTCCACATCCACTGCCTGTAGATCAAGGATGACAGGAGCCAATAAAAGTGCAATAAAATGTCTTCTTCGCTGGACAAAAAAAATGAAGTTTTTAAGAGGGAGGTGCATGAACTTCAAGTAGTCACTAATTATCTTTCCAGTGCAGTCCCTTAAATATTAATTCACTTTTTCGAGTTAACTTTAGGTTTAACTATTTTTAGGATTTGTATAATATTTGCTAAAATTAGTCTTACAACGTTTCAGCAATGCATAGTTTAATATCACATGCGTTTTCCAACAATTGATTTTCAGTATATATGCATTATTGTGATTTTACATAGCGCATAAAAGGCCCGGGATGGGAAGTCAAACGATTTATATGTAAACAGGTACTAATGTTTTAGATCTTTCTGTTTGGTTTGGTTTTCTTTACTCTATATCGTATGACGTGCCGAAGGAAATCTTGGGTAGGAAAGAATTGCCAGGAAGTACACCAATGAATAAACACCCACAGGTAATCTTAAAGGAAACCACTGGACAAAAACTATAGGGTTGCCATAGCTCACAGAACACACTACAGGATCTCTCTGGCATGCTACTCAAGATGGTGTTTATCAAAACATGGCACCACAGAACCTATGAACTTGAGCACTTTAAGATGATTTTACCTCATTAACCTCAATACTGGTTTCTCATGCTCAAACACCTTGTATATGAGATGATCTGTTACTCACTCGTATCTGTTAGTTGTACACCTGGATTCATCGGGTAGAATTGTTATTGGTGAAGTGCTTTAGCACCCTGTGGGTAGAGAAACGCTATATGAGAACCTTAAATAAATACATCAAATAATAAATAAAAATAGGTGCTGACCGTGAGAGGCAAAGGCCTTAACAGAGATGTTGTGTCCCTGTGTTTGGAATTCTGTTCCAGTACCATCACAATCCACATCACTGCCAAGGAACACCTGGCATAGGTGGATCATTTCCAGTTATACCCAGCAGCACTTAGGGGACCCTTTATTACTCCCATTTCGGATCACAGGTGAAATACTGATAGTGGGTGTCACTCTTTGAGTGTTATCATACACCACAATGGAAGGTGTAGACAAGCTCAGCTGAGAACCACTACTTAAGGCCATGTACCATTTCACCACTGGTAATATACTCCTGCATTGTGTATGTATTTGTTGGTGATGACAGAGAAAGGTTCTCTTGTGTCTGCAGTAGGTGGACAGTACTCAGAAAACCGTGCACTGACTTTGTGCGCTAGCTACAGTACTCTCTTACTGTCAACATGCACACTTTACTTCAACATGACTAGATATCACTCCGAGGACCAGAGATTAGGTTGGACTTCAGAGCATATTTAGACAAGCCTATATTTTTAAGATTTACTTGTGATTTGCAGGCATAATACTGATGTGTGGACATTTTAATTTTGAGTAGAGTACATCACAACATGCAGACATTTATTTTACTTTGAAACACTAGATATGATTTCAAAAACACCATATTTACGTTTGTGAGCATTCACAAACTACTGACCCCTTCCTATCCTTTATGGTCATAAAGTTACCCACCTAAGGGCTGCAGTAACCCCCTCCCAGGATCACTCAGAGACCTGCTAGGAAGCAGGGGATGGGCTGTCCCGGGGGTGAGGTGGCGGTACTTTTTACCCCGTTGAGAAAGAAAACAAATGTGCATTTGCAAAGCATGCTGTATTTCCCAGGTACATATTTATCTGCTATGTGGAATTAGGCACAGCTGGAATAGGAGCCCAGGTAATGTTGAACATGTCATTTCCAGGAATACTCATGGAAACCTGCGCCCTGTCATTTCCAGGAGGTACTACTGCGAATGTTTATGACTTGAAATCAGGGATGGTATTTAGGGTGTTACACCCCCCTAAAATGTATTTACCGGTAAATGTTTGGGTATGGGTGATTTCAGTTGGGTATAGTGAAGTATCTGTCGGATTTGAACATACACACAAACAAAAACATACACATAATCTCTTTCTTGGTTTTGAAAGTCCTCAAAATGTTTTGTTATTTTAAAACCCAAACCCCATCCCTCTCCCTCCCCACTGCCCTTTAAGCCCCTCCCATGCACCCTGCTTGTCGTATAATGTATTTTAACAATTTATGGCGGCGTGATTGTTGGAAAATCTGAATCCCCTTCTGCCAATGTTGCTGACCAAACTACGCCCCTGATTGAAATAAATTGTAAAAGTAGATTCGGGCTGAAATGTAAAGATCAAGCCATACATAGGAGTTTTTTCATGAAGGAGGTCCTGTATTATTATCTGGGTGTTTAGGGTAGTCATTCTAGCCTGCTATTTAAGTGTACGATTTCGATGTCAAAGACTGCTCGGAATTTCTCTAATGTTATAAATATATTTCTTTAAATTTGACTTGGCGGACTAGGGCAACGATTATAAGTGGTCTAGAAAATGGTGTGATAATATCACACTCATAAAATCCAAAACAGCAGGGATCGGAACGTGTCAAGGTAGAACAGGAGTATCTATTACAAGTTTTCCATGGAAAATGGGGCCTTATATGCAGATTTCGGTGCTTGTCGCACCATAATCCACATGACCTATTAATTACAGGGCATTTTTCCTTGGTCCACTGCAGAAGGTGTTTTTGCCACAAAACCCATAATTCAAATGTGTTTATTCAACAGTTACCTCAAATATTGGATTTAACCTGGACAATCATAATCTGGGCCCAGAATTCTCTCTGAAATGTATTACGGTTGATATTAGAACAATAACAATCAACAATAAATACCTGCCAAAAATATTGTGCCATGCTCTCATTTTAATTTTATTAGACCAAAAGTACGTTTATTTCTTCAGTGTGAAACATTTTATCAAAGCTGGCTGCTTAAAGCTCTGGTCAGTATGATAATTCCATTTGGCAATGTCTGTGAGACTTATGCACTTTATCTACTATGCCATCTTAACACATTATACTTGGCTATTCACAAAAAAATCTCAAAACCTGGAGTTTTTAGATTTTTCAAACAGGAGTACAATCTCCAAATCTGCTGAGGGCCCATCCCATATGGGAAGAGAGCTCATTCCACCTATCAAAGTTACTGTTGTCTTATCATTGCACTATTTTATCAGTCTTCTTTCTTTAATGTATTTCCAAAACCTCAGCTTCATTTTATATTTATGTTTGTTTTCTCATGACCAGAATTCTGCTTTATCAAAGGTTGCAGCAATTTCAAACGTGAAAGGCTTAGCAAGGGCTCCAGTGAGAGACTTAGGAAGACCAAGCACAGCTTTAGCAGTGGCCTCCAACAGGGCTGCTGTATTTGACACAGGCATATATTGTGTACGGCCAGCTTCCGTGGTCCCCAGGATCAGCAGCTCAGCATATTCAAAGCGCTATAAGGTAAGGCAGCATAGTGTCACTTGGTGGGACCTGTCATCGGGTGAGGCAGTCAGAAGGTGAGCATGACAGACCATGCCAAAGGACATGATATGCCTCTATCACATGGATAGGAGTGGTACTGACACACAGCATTAATAGTTTGCTCACCTTGTTGACTGTCACCAGTAAAAGCAAAAAGAAGATGGAGAAGAGGAAAAGGTCAGTAAATTGATATGCCAAACTTAGGAAGCCTTTAGTACATGGAGTAAAAGTTTAACTCTTTAGTTCATAATACGTTTCCCCAGCTCTAATGTATAATTGCTTTTGACAATGCATTGATCATTATCCTGCAATATTTACCTTGCTAGCATAAAAGGCACTTGACAGATGTTTTCGACAATGGCATACTATCCTGCTGTGCGACAATGTTTTCTATAGCTCAGCCAATGCTTCATGGATGGCAATTAAAACTAATTATTAAAATGGTTATTTAGAGTTTGGCAGATGCAGGACATCCACCAAAAACAGTTGAAGAGCCTGTTTGCCCTATTTTGAATGTATTCTTTTTGTGTACATTTTTTGACAGATGTCCTGCATCTGTCAAGCTCTGAATAACCTCTAAGATTTGGTACCATAATAGACAGTTACAAGCATTCTTGGGGAGTGTTTTTTCCACAGAGAGGAGGAAAATAGAGGTAGATTTCGATTTATTTCCAAACTATTATTGAATCTTCAGTGATCATAGTCTGCTGTTGATCATTACCGCGACACAAACTGCTAAAGTTGTGCATTTGCATACCATGAATAAGGTTTGAAATAGGTAAGTGTATTATTAGAGATGATTCAAGCCTGTGAGTTATGGTTATGGGTTAAGTTCAAAGAATAATGATGTTATGTGAGAATGATGGTGTCAAGCCAGTGAATGTTGTTCTGATGCGAGTATATGTTGATGTCAGGTGTCCAAATGATGAGCTAATGGCTGTGAAAGATGTGTTAGGCTACCAAATAATGACTTAAGGACACTGAATGGAAATACCAGGTCTGAGAATGATTATAAAAGGATTGTAATTGATGATATCTTGTCACTGAATTGACAGCATGCCTGTCAATGACGATGTCACATCATTGTTTGATGATGTGAGGTCTGTGACTTATAATGGCAAATCAATGAATAAAAAATTATGCCTCTGTGGTGATCTGTGAGTTATGAGGTCAGGTCTGTGCATCATGTGGGCAAATACTAAATGAAACGTCCCGTCTTTCAATCAGGAGGTCAGCTCTGTGAATTACAATGTAAGATGTCAGATCTGTGAATGATAAGTTTAATGAAATAACCTGCATCTGCCAAACTCTAAATGAATTTATTGAATGTTATTTAATGAAATGTAGCCCAAATATCAGCCAGATGTAGCCCAACTATAGCCCAGTGACAGAATGTCCCAGAGTGTTTTAAAGAACAACTAGAACGCTAACAGTCTTACTTATGACAAAAGTATGGCACACCTGAAGTCATCTTGATTGGAATAAAGTGGTAACACTTAATACATTTAATTTGAAAAGGAACAAAATAAGGGGTTTCATTTTGCCATAGAAATGTTATATATATATATATATATATATATATATATATATATATATATATATATATATATATATATATTCACTGAAAAAACCATAGGTTATAGACCATATATAGTTAGGAATGATTTTGCCATGTCTATGAATGATGATATCTGATCCTTGAATGATAATCTCATCTCTGTGAATATTCATGTTAGGTCTCAATCTTGACCATGTCAGACCTCTCTGACTCAACCCTTAGTCCAAGATGAGATGTAGGTATTCATTTAGAGTTTGGCAGATGCAGGTTATTTGCCAAAAATTGGTAGAGATTCTGTCTACCCTATTTAGAGTGTACGGCCATGTAATCATTTTTAATAGCGTGGGCAGGACATCCACCATTTTTTTACAGATATATTCATCTGTTTGGGATCCATCTTTCAGGCCTAGGATAAGTGTATTCTCCCAATGCTCCCCTCTACATGCCACATCTAACGGAAGAACAATGCTTTATGAAACAAACGCCATTGTTAGGATTCATAGACACACATACACGAGCAAGGGATATTGACTCCAGCACAGTTGGATGTACTGTGGCAGCAGGGCAAAAAATTGCGAAAAGACTGGACATATGGATGATATACTCGCCCCTCCTTCCAGTGGCTCATCACCCTAGAGGTGACCCAGGAAATACAATGCTGCCAACTACTAGATAAGGATATGAGATGTTACATCGCATGCGATACATTGCACGCCATTACAACTCGGTCGTTGTAATGACTTGCTGTAGGAGGCGCAGGATGTTGGAATAGTATAATTTACTATTCCAACTTCAGTCTGTGCAACAGTAGAGAAGGTGTTGAATTTTAAATCTAACACCTTCTGCCCCCTCCAGCAAGTTGTTATAACGACTTGCATTGTAATGGTTTGTGATGTCACAACACAGTCGTTGTAACAACCGTGTTGTAATGGAACGTGATGTATCTCACTAGATAAGGTACGCATTACAAAATGGGGACAGCACTATATAAATGAGGTCTTCCATACCAAAGAACAGTTTTTCTCCAATGTGGACCCCACTGCGATGGATCTGTTTATGTATGTTAGACTGAGACAGAGTGTGAGGGCGGCCACCCCAGCGTTTCCTAGGGAAACCACTTAAACTGATCCCACTCCATCCTCTACTACAGAGCGCAAAACCTGCACATGTGGTATCTCTCATATACCATAGTACATAAACAGGGGGATGAGATGACCACCCGGGTATTATGGGGGAGGAACTGGGTGAATCCCTTTGTGACAAGCAGTGGAACTACTACTGCCAACAGACTAGGCATGTGTCACCCAGTAGTCGGCTGTGCATCATCCACTTTAAATATCTCCAAAGACTGTATTACACGCTTGTTAAAATGTTCAAACTCCAGCTAATGCGATAATGATGCCTGCAATAGATGCGGGCAGGAAAGAGCAGGCTCTCTACATGTTGCATGGGAATGTGTGGCAGTTACACATAACTGGAACCAGGAATTTGAAGCCCTAGGACAAATTATACTAACCCCACTGGTGGTATTGCCCATAACCACGCTCCTAGGATACACAGAAGAAAAACCCACAGCATACAAACAGTATGTGCTAAGCGCAGGGTGGCATACAGATGGGGTAGGGGGCGGGCACCCAAATTTATGGATTCAGGTACTACTTTTTTGGCAGAAACAAACACTGACCTACATGGAGATACTCCCTATATCCTCTAGGCCAGGAGACGTCTGGGACCCTCTCCGCACTTATTCGCTAACGAACCCAAATGTTGGAGGCAGATAAAGAGTCACACCTAGAGGGCAGGAAAGAAGAAGCTCCCACGATCAGTGAGGGTACATGCCTATTAGGAAATTACACTACCAACCTGATACACCTCAAGTTATAGGGGACTGGAATCCAGGTAAAAGACACAAAATACAAATCAATTAGAAATGTTCGATTCAACCGCCGGTCATCTGAGCCAGGGTACCGCGGTCTATAATTGTATATGTCATAAATGGATGTGTTATGCAATTCGATTCATACATGTCGTAAGAATATTGATGATGGGCTCATGCTATTGTACTTATGTATTGTTTCGAAAATAATGCTTATCATTTTTTAGTTCGAGCAGACCTACCCTCAATGCCTGAGCATTGAAGGTGTCTGCTTCAGACCTATTGTGGCCCGTATTTAGGAATGTGGACAGCTACCAGACGCGCGCTTTGACGAGGTCAGATTTCACCTCGGGAGCGAGCGTCTGATAGCTGCGCATGCGCGGTGCAAAGCCCTTGCTCACACACAGACACAGGCAGCCCCCACCCCTCTGCATGCACGCAAGCACACACACAGGCGCGCGCATGCACACGCAGGCATACGGTACACATACAGGCACACATACAGGCACACTATCCCCTACCTCGCATTCTCTCTCAATCACACACAGTCACGCATGCGCACACACATTCCCTCGCGCACACACGCACACACGCGCGCACACACTCCCCCCCTCCCCCAGGCATACACACAGGCACGCACGCACTTCACATCAGCCCTGGGCCCCACTCACCGACTGCGCTCTTCCAGCGGGGCTCCTCACGGCGCGGCGCGTCTCCTCATCTAAATCGGGGCTCCCTCAGGTCAGAGGAGCCCCGCAACAGGCGCCACACTCCTCCTTCTCCCCGGCCCCCTCCTGGGGACCCGGGCTACCCCGGACGGCAGGGCGCTCCATGCGCCGCCAGCTCGCGGACCTCGGGAGGCGGGACTTCCGGTCGGCCGCGAGCGGATTGGCCGGCCAGCCAAGAGCTTCCGGGTCGTCGCGGGCAGCGCGGCGGCGCTGAAAGGCTGACCTATATCTCAAGGGCTTATATAAATCACACAACGAAACATGCAAATGGGAGTTGAGTTGTAAATGGGTAAATGCATTTTAGGTTGAAAATTAAAAAAAAATATTTCTTTAGTTAACTTCCTTTGATTCTTGTGAACACTGTGGTTATGTCTTATATTGCTGCTGGTTAGCATCAGAATTTGGACTTTTGAGCAGCTTTTAAGTTGTTTCAAGGAAAAAGTTACCAGTATCCAGAACGTTTTAAAGTGAACTCATGAGGAAACTGCACACACTTTTTCAGCGCTAGCTATAAATTGTGATGAAACGCAGCCACTTTTTGGGAGAAAGACGATGCTAGAGTGTAAGAGCAAAATCAGGAAGCATTGCGAACTACAAGTAGACTAATAATTGAGATTTTGTCAGATTTTGCTCCTATGGTGCAGCCATTTTTGAGATGCGTTTGTCAGGACTCGAATGCAAGCGTCAAACTTATTGGCGTTGTCCATGCTGGTTTTTAAATTTAATAATGCACACACCACCAGCCAAATCCTTTGGATCGAGCCAACCATCTCAGTTGCAACGTCATTGCCTTTAGAATGCCTTAAGGTCATTGAGGAGCAAGCCATATAAATATGAGACTGCTTTTGTAACCTGCATGAAAAATAACGGGTCTGTCTTAAAATTGATTTTTGCTTCGACAGGTAGGAAGTGTGAGGTATTTAACGGCAAACATCGGTGTGGCCTTTATGGTGGCGGGGGTTGAATGGGTTGCCATTCCTCGTTTGTCAAAAAATGACTTGCCTGAGTGCACCACGTACATTCGGGAAGTATTAGTTAACTGAGATTTACAAAGTGTCTTTTGCACAAAAGGGCTCGATGCTGCCGCACGCGCTGCGATTGTGCAAGGCGCGCGCCTACACATATGTCTGAGGAAGCGCGTGTGAGCTTTTTAAAGTTTGAAAACCTCAAGTACACTGTGAATTTATCGTGCGAACCTGGTCTTCTTTATGCAACGGAAACATGCATCAGACAAAATCATGTCACGTACCCACAGCACGGATATGCCACTTAAGTGGCTATCCACGAGCTTGCAAGAACACTTACGACGCACCATCCATCCAATACCTAGACTATATGGCAAACACTGCCCAAAAATGCCATTAAATGGCTTTGGCATCAAAAAGCACTTGATACTATTAGCTGCATACTTCACATATTAACAGTGCCATTGGAAATATGCTGCAGGGGAGCACCAAATTGTTCCGCTACAAAGGGCAAATTATGCAGCACATTTTTTTTATACTATTGCTTTATTATTTTGTAATTTTTACACATGTAATACTGTCTGGGCTCATTTATCTTCATTAGTACCAGTTCAAAAACCAAATGCAGAAAAAAACGAAAATATGTCCAGTTAAGTTTTGCAAAGAGCCTTCTACTCCTTGTGGGTCCAGCTCGCCACATTAAGCGCCTTTTGATCGGTTTGAGAAGGAAAATGTTGAAGATGAAGGATTATGTGGCAAATGTATAAATATTCACACAAAAAAACACAATATAACTTAATTCCGGAGGCCTTGCAGATATATCTGCCAAACAGTGGACAGCCACCACTGTGGGACTTTTTAATGTTTGGTGCTGCCCATCATTGTCCCTTCTGTAACAGATGCCATGCTGCATCTACTCTCGGCTCTTTACCGTATAGTCATTAATTTTGCCTTCTCTTCTCACACCAGCATCGACTCCTTGTGTAAATTGTATGCCTAGCTTTTTCCTCCTGAATCTGATGGGTTGTGACACGGTGTCAAATTTGCCTCGGTATCTACTGCACGCAAGGTTTGATAACACCACCTTTGGTACACACGTCACTATCAATGTCTGCATATTCCGCATCCACACATCCCACAGGCCTAGGACCAGACCTGTGCATGTGACGTCATTGTCACTTGTGTATGAATACCCATCTCAGCTCAGTGTTTGTTATTCTGCACTCTGATGTGTGAGCGGGCATGGGCCGCAATATATGAGAATAAATGCAATATTTAAGGGGTTTGAGTAACAGAACGTTTTTTTATTGTCAGCAACCCAGGGAATTCTGGGTCAGAAATAGGAGAACTCGCACAAGGTGTGGTATTTGCAGCCATCTCGTGGGTGACTTTCTGCATGACTGACATTGATAGGAAGGTCACCACAGATAAATGTGCACAAAGAGAAGTGTGCTTCAGCTGTCTCTGAGCTAAATTTTTCCCAGTGGCTGCAGGTGGTTTGCACTGGCACCCAATTTTGAGTGCCGCTTATGTGTCATCATCAAACCTTGACCCAAGGCAAGAAAGGGAGTGGCAGAAAGGGAAAAAAGAAAGAGGATAAGGAAGATTGCAAAACTGCGCTAAAGTACAGAAAAATGGTGCTAAAGAACCTGGATGAGTGAAAGAAAAAAAAAGCATTTGCAATGCAATAGGTCTCGCATTATTAAAGTTTGAGCTATTGGTGTTGCATTATTTAACAATGCCAATAGCTCAAACTTTAACAATGCGAGACCTATTGCATTGTAAATGCTTGTTTTTTAAGTGTATTCTCCCAATGAGACTAGTTTGGTGTCTTTGCCACAATGTAATAGAAACAGTTAAGAAGGTTAATATCTCACAAAGGATCAAATATCAATCTTTCATGATTGTTGTCCTTACAATAAAGTGCGTAATATTGGAGCTCAGAGTGATTTTGGTCCTTTACTCTCATATGTTAGAGATGTCAAGCCAAATGTTATGGAGATGCTGCTTTGGGCAAATATCAGTGCAAACATAAAAGACTATTCTAGAAAACTGCTTCAGATTTCTGGATCTTAAAAATATTTTTTATGAGTAGGATGGTTTGGCCTTTCAATGTTCTAAGGGTCTAAAAACAGACTAGCTTTTTCATTCTATATTCTCATTATTGGAAAATCAGCTAAATGAAGTCCAAATGCTCAGGGGCATATTCTCAAGAACGTGTGATAATCATCGCAAAAGTAACTTAATGCAGCTCTCAACGTTGCAGTCCATCGCGGGAAAATCACGCTGTGTTAACCAAGTATTCACAACATGGCGGTACCGTGCGGTAGACTCCAGATAACGCGTCACATGACCGCGTTTAATTCAACGCCACGCCGCCAAAATGGGAAACCTGAATGCAAAAAAAGCTGCGATGAGGACAATCGTGATACAAAAAGCAGCGAAAACCAGCGGCAGGCCTTCAAATCCCACGCGTCCGGTGTGGGAAAATGCATTATAAAAGCAGTAAAAACAACACACCAGAAAAACCAAAGTGCGTAGAAACATGGATGCACCCTTACCGAGCGCAGAGGCCAATGTGATCCCCACAAGCCCCACAGATCGCCGTCAAGAAACAACGGGCTCGGGGAAGGCCCGGAAGACAAGGGAGAGGAAGACAGGGTGCAGTCTGCAGCAAAACCAGATCAGCATCACAGAGGTGACAGAACACTACCATCAACGGACCCACAATTAGACTACCGGGAATGCAGTATGAGTGTCGAGGAGGCCAATGGAGGAGGCCAAGAGGCACTGGCATGATGTGAAAATCCAAACCAGGCACAAAGCCGCTGCCAACAGAAAGGCAGCAATGGCGATAGGAGGTGGGAGTCCTGCGCCACAAGAGGAACTGGAGGAAAGGGAGGCCACAGTCATCAGTGAGGAGACTGTGCAAGTAGTCTGGAGTGCGGACACAGCTCCGGAGGACCTGACACAACATCAACAGGGTGAGTAACGACCAGGAACTGGGGGGACGGAGGGAGATGGACACAATAGCACACATGCACAATGATGTGTAGCACACTGCACACTTACAATGACCCTAGATCATATCCCTGATCCCCGTGGCACACTCCAGCACACACACATAGCAAGAACAGCACACCCACATTGACCACAATGTGGTACAATGTGCAACCCTGACATTGCAGAACAGAGGACACAACTAGGTCCACACACGTGCAGAAACAGGCCTACTACATCTGACAGAGCTGGAAACTGTGAAATGTAAATGTACGCATACAACCTCCCATCCATCATGTAGTCCAAATATACACTGTCCCGCATCTAAATCCTGCACCTCCCAAACAGTCACACTGTACATTGTCATACAGTCTGTATGTAAACAAGAACAATGCGCCAACATACATGTCAATACAATGTTAACCTGCATCTCCCCTTCACATTGCAGAGGGACACACAACCCCTCGAGCAGAGCACAGAAGACCACACATCAGTGATGCCGGAGAGGACCACCACATCTTTGACAACAACGCCCTACAACAGCCCAGGGACATCCCACGCAACCCACCACCAGGAACAGGGCAGCCAAGTTACTCAGGAAAACACAGACCTTGCAACAGACCACACAGCAGGAGGCACCCACAATCACGGCTGACTCCCAACACTTCACCAACCCACACATGGCATTTCAAAGCCAGGTGTACGAACGCTAAAAGGAGGTGGCCGAACAGGTCTGGTTGGGTACAAACCCATGGAAGGCAAACTATATCACATATGTGGGTGTCCATTATCCTTCAGGGACCACCTACGCCCCACAAAGGAGACCCACACTGCCATAGACACATGCAGGTGCACAGTCCCAGTACAGAACCACGCCCAGGGGCACACAAACATCAGTCAGACACCAACGTTGGCTCTGCGTACGACAGCTCAGTCCACTCCCCTTACAAATTGAGTGGGTGATGACAAAGCTACATCTCCAAGCTCCAACCCGCTGTCTGCGGTGACATGTCTGCGTCCGCTGGACACAGCACAATGTAATGAGGTAGGCCCCAGGGCCCTCATGCATACAACAAGACCACAGGGACACACGCAGATGTTATGTTGAACTGACTACGGACACATGCCCGCGGCCCCTTTATTGGCAGGGTCACATGTACAGTGACGCCTGTGCTGGATGTGTGTGGGGTGAGTGTAAGCCAGCCCGCATGGAGTGCGTGGTGCTGGCAGCAACCTGAACAGTGGACACCAGTGCAACGGAAACAGAGAAACCTGCCTAACAGAGTCAACTGCTGAGCAACATGGAGGGCGCCGAAGCAAGTACAGAGGCCACCTAACATACAAACAGAAGTGTCCATGAATTGCAGTGCACTGAGGTTGGGGCAGCAGAGCTGAGCACACTTATGTCTTGAAAATGACTAGAATTGTATCCCTTCGGGATATTCCTGATGCAGACGCAGTGGGGTGTGTTAGACCTGCATCATCTTCCACATCAAGGTCCCAGGTCTCCCACACTGCCTGAGGTGACATTGCTGCGCAACCTCTCCACAGCACAAAACTCAACCAGTAACGGTCCATGGACTGCGGTGCACTGAGTTAGTGGCACCAGGAGTGCTGAGCAGGGCAACAGACAGATGATGGCATACACGACATGTATGAGCAACTCTGTTTATCTGCCAGGACCACTGTTTCAACTCTGGCAGATGGCAGTTGTAGGTGGTCCTGGCGACGGTGGCGTGTACCTCCTGCTGTGATGCCACGTCTGGGCCGGGCCGGGCAGGACTCGATTTGATAAGTGAGCCCTGGTGGTTCGCAGTTGAGGCCGAAGGCAGCGGACAGCGCAAGCCCACATACACATGGCATTGATGACCCCAAGACCACCGTCACAGAGGTCATCCAATATTGAATCAAACAGAGTCCCTGACTTGAGCTGCATAGAGTTAGTGGCCCCAGATGCACTGCAGCTGGCATAGGCACAACCCCACAGGATGGTGACTTGTGGTCCACTGAGGTAGGGCCACGTAGACTGAGCGGGTCCTCGTCGATGTCGAAAGTGAATGTGGCGGAGGGTTGTGGGGGACAGTGGAAGGTGTCCTCCAGGGCATGATGCAGAGGCCTGATGCTACCCGTAAGCAGCAAATGGAGGAGTGGAAAGCGACAGCCTCTCTGCCACCACCAATTCGGTATCAGCTGCATGAGGATGAAAACTACACCCTAGTCCATAGACTCAGACGCCACCAATGTACAACCAGAGAGTATCCATGAATGTCAGGAACAGACTTAGTGGCACCGGGGCTGAGAGGGGATGAAGGCTGTGATGATGCCGGTACACTGAAATGAACTGCGCCATTGCCAATTCAGGACCCTGTGGCCTACTGGACTGCAGTGTAGGCTGGAGGCAGCGGTCAGCAGTGGCCCACAGCCACATGTCATTGGCTCGCGAGGCACAGAGTTGGTGACACCAAGGCAGTCGTCGTTAGTGTTCGGTCACCTCTGTAACAATGATCCTTTTTTACTCCTGCAAGGCATCTTCCTCATACACCTCTCCTTGAGTGCAATGATATGTACTCTGCCATTGAAAAATCGATGTTCAGTTCCAAATCTGTGACCTACTCGAGCGCAGCGTAGGCCGCATGCAGTAGTCCGCTTGGGCCCACAGAATCTTGCGGCTGTGATGTACTACTATGACCAGCTGGCACCACATCAAAGGGAGTATAGTGACATCAAACGTCCCATGAACATATGAACTCACACATCAGGTTATCAAGACTCAGTTCCAAATGTGTGACCTACTCGTGCGCAGCGTAGGCAGAGGGCAGTAGTTCGCGTGGGCCCACATGCACATGTGGTTGTGATGCTATGCACATACTTGGTGTCACCACGTCGAAGGGAGTATAGTGACATAAACGTATACATTATTAATGTGCTCTGCCATGGTGTAATCAAGACTCAGTACCAAATGTATGACCTACTTGTCCGCTGTGTCTGCCGGTAGAGTACGTCAACGAGAAAGGAGTACAGCGGGCCTGTGCGCGGTGGCCGTGATTGTCTGACGAGGCTGCCATGGTCATGGCCCTAGGGCTTGGAGATTGCACCAGCACGTGGTGGGCCCTATTCGACACACGCCTGTGTCGGCAGTTGGGCATTGAGACCTGGGTGCCCAGGCGCGGGCAGGACTGGTTCGGGGACCAGCATCCTGGGGTTCAGCATGCGCAAAGGGTCGCAGGCAACTCAGCTCACGGCGTCTTCCTCGTGGCGGGGTGTGAGGCGCCGCCCTGGCAGAGACATTGGGCATTCGGAAGAGGACCACGCCCAGAGTTACATGCCTTTTATTTACACCCCTAACCTGGCCAAGCGTACGCCGGGCCAGCCCACTCCGCTCACGCTTGTGGGGGGAACGTAACAAGCTACATTTCCTTCCTCTCCCCCACTGGCTGGGGTGACATGGTTGCGTCCACTGTCCACTGCACTCCATACACCAGCTGGGTCTGTCAACATGAATATGTGTGTGGTCTGCATACTGCAGTCTGTCCAGCACAACCACACCACATTTGGCATTGTGTACATTCATATTCAACGGTCACTCGCCTCCTTTGCACATGTCTGGTCCCCACCTCTTCCCACATCCTTCTATTGTATGGCAGAGGTGCCATGCCGTTCATGGCTAATGTACATGGGTGGCCCAGGTTCCTGCAGTAAGTTGTGCTATTGTGTCTGGTGGGTGTGCATGTTGTATGTGAGCTTGTGACGTGTGCCTATCCTGTGTTGTGAGTTGCATGATTGTGGAGTTGAGGTGTGTGGTGTGTTCATTTGGTATCGGCCAACGAGCAGTACATTTCTGTGGGTGCCATCCTGGTAGGGCAGGTTGATGATGGACTGTCCGAAGGGGTAGGTATCAGTCACAGTGCCAGGGGGGTTGGTGACGATGTTGGTGGAGATTCCCCGGTGGTCCTATATTACCTGGACATTGGTGGAATACGTGTGCTTTCTGTTGTGCTTCTTGTGTGCAGTGTTACCAGGGGGCACTAGTTGGACATGTGTGCAGTCAATTGCTCCCTGACATGTGCGGGAAGCCAGCTGTGGCATAGACGCCTTGCTTGGTCTCCGGCTGTTTCTACACAGTGTGGGGGAAGTATAGATAGTGGGGTACCAAGCTGATGGTGTCATCCATGACCATTGCTGCTCCTTGCAGTGAGGTGACGCTCCTCCGCCTTAGCAGAGAAGCCGCCACTGCCAGTGCTACCGTACTGATCACTTGCTGCTGCCCGAAAGTAGTAAAGCCCAGAGATGAGAAGGCACATAATTGACTGGCTTATGGTTACCTAAAGCAGGGCTGTAGCGAGAATAAAGTTTAAATAAAGGAAACATTGTCTTCAAAGAAAACATTCACTAGGTCACTACAAACCTGCTGATATTCCAGGATCAAAATCCTATTGGATGCTTTTTTGAGAAAACAATATAACCACTCCATTCTCATGTTCTCAGTGAATGGGAGACAGACACATTTTTTCAGATCCAAAGATGAGTCATTTATAGTCGAAACTAGTGTCAGTACAGAAGAGGTGGAAAGGTCTAAAGCCCAACTCAGATGATTTCTCAGAAGAGCTGTGCTTATGAAGAGCCAATGGATTAGGGAGAGCCCGCCAGACAGGTCAAGATCGATTTCTGTATGGATAAGGTATGCAAAGTAGCTAATTTGATATCTGTTAAAGTGATGGGTGAGGGGGAGTAACCAGTATACACTGTGCTAGATATGCTTTGAGCAGGCCTTTAAGAATCAATTTGTGAACCAGCATCAACTCAAAGCCTTAGCTCTCAGCCTGCACAATTCATCCATCCTGCCATCCGTCTAGTTGTTCGTCCACTTATCTATCAAATGAAGTGCTCCCAGGAGTGCTCATTATGGCTCTGTGAAATCCATTACACAGAGGAAATCACGAACGCAGCCATGTGCAGCAGTGTGGGTGTTCCCATGAATCCAGAAAATGAGGTGTTTAAAAAAAAAAAAGTTTAACAGTAAAAGTATGCTGTGTGCCGATACCTTAAACAGTACAAATATAAAAGAGGGCACAGCGCTATGTATGCCTTAGATCTTCATGAAGTAAAGGTGTCTCTTTCAGAGAGACAGGCCTCTCTTCAGAGGAGAGCGGAGTTGTTATTAGGACAGGGGTCTCTCCAGAAGCCTACTACAGCTCTTTACAGAAGGGTCTGGCGCTCTTTGGCGTGCAGGACTCTTTTCAGAGGACAAGGCTTTCTTTGAAATAAGGATTGTGATCTTCGTAAGAGCAGGGTTTGCTGCAGAATAGCTGGGCTCTTTAGACTACATTGCTCTCTTAGTCTTCAGGACATTAGAGCACTTTTCGGTCTCACCTGAGACAGCGCATGCGCTGTCTCTTCAAGACATTTAGTAAGTGGCTTTTAAAAGTGCCACCAGAGGCTTTTGCTGGCCTACAGCTTGCGTTCACGAGCTTGTGCACATGCACAGCTGCCATCTGTGTTTTTATTGCTGTAATGAGGCTCTGCTGCTTGCACTACCCCCTCCCTTTTCCCCCTCCCTCCTGGTCAGCTGAATTTGTGTCTATTAGCTGTGAATCATGCTCCTCTGCTCGCACTCCCCTCCCTTCTCCCCCTCATCTTCCTCAGTTTCATTTCTGTCTTCTATCACTGTGAATGCTCCTGCTTCCACCAGGCACACACTCCATCAGTCGTCAGTGCACGCTTTCACCAGGCACACACACCACCAGCCGTAAGTGTACGCTTTCACCAGGCACACACACCACCAGCCATGAGTGCACGCTTTCACCAGGCATACACACCACCAGCTGTCAGTGCGCGCTTCCACCAGGCACACACCACCTGCCATCAGTGCACGCTTCCACCAGGCACACACACCACCAGCCGTCGGTGCACGCTTCCACCAGGCATACACCACCAGCCGTCAGTGCACGCTTCCACCAGGCACACACACCACCAGGCGTCAGTGCACGCTTCCACCAGGAACACACACCACCAGCTGTCAGCGCACGCTTCCACCAGGCACACACACTACCAGCAGTCACACACTACCAGCCATCGCTGCACGCTTCCACCAAGCACACAGCAACAGCCATCAGTGCACGCTTTCACCAGGCACACACACCACCAGCCGTCAGTGCAGCAGGCAAGCTCTTTTCAGAGTTTCTTGGTAAATATGTGTTCGATGCCTGGGAGGGAGTGGGTCGAGTTTCCTTTAACCATGCTGAGTATGCAGGTGCAGTGCATGAACTCCTGTGTGAGTGAGTCATGCTGCCTGGGGCTCACTCACGCCAGACTTGTAAATTGCGCCTGCACCAGGCTTTTTCTCATTTGCAACATTCGGGCGCATGCGCACAGCTAGGCAGCCCCCACAGCCCCGGGAATGACTGCTTGCTACAACCAGAATGGAAACAACATTCAGAGCAATGAAAACAAGTTCATTTGATGCAAAGAACTGTTTAAAAAAAAACATGTCTAGCTATTGTAGATCTGGCAAACTAAACAAAACAGCAACAAAAAACAAACAAGCATTGGCATAGCCAATAGGTCTCGCTTTTTGGACCCTATATGTATTTAGTTATGCAGCAGAATACCCTTGGTGCAACAACACCAACTGTTGCATGGCTAAACACATATAAGGTCCCAAATGCGAGACCTACTGGCTATGCCAATGCTTGTTAAAAGGGCCATTGTAAAAAGCTCTCTGGCAGGCAAAAGTATTCGGATTGTTTGGTAACATCCCTCCACAAATGAAAGTGTGATTTTCTTAGTTTGTCAGAAGTGTTGATGCTCTTTGAATACAAAGCAGGGTTCTGAGTTGTTCGTCCTTTTGCATTAGGATGGCACGAGCAAGAGTCCAGAGAAGCGATCGTCCCTACCCAGGCCCTCCTCCATCCTCCCTCCACGGAAAGCATTCCCCTCGGACCGAGAAGAGAACTCCTTCAACACCAGCACTTCTATCTCCTCTTCAGCACGACGGACCACCAGTAAGTGTGTTTGTTTCTGATCCTAGACATGCACTTCTCGTTTGCCAGGCACAGAGTTTATCGCCAAACTCATTGTTTGATAAAGGAGGCTCTGAATTCTCTGTAATTTCCCTTCATTTCTCTTACATTCGTATGCTGCTGAAAGAGAACATGTTGAAGAAACAGTTCGAAAGTATAGCACTCACACTTTTTTACAAGGCTACTGGGTTTGGGAGGTTCCGGGTTTGCTTGGAATGAATGAACGGAAGAGTCTTATAAAGTGCTCTGCTACCCAAAAAAGGCATCATGGCGCTCAGAGGAAACAGGCATCAGCATCTGGTCTATTGAGATTTTCAGGTGCTTCCTGAAAAGAGGCAGAAACGAAATGTCCCTGATGGGCTGGTGCAGAGAAATCCACTCTTTTGGCACCAGAAATACCAGATGAAAGAAGGCAAGGAATTCCATCCTGCAGTGCTTAATATGGTGGATCTTGAGAAGCTTAGCCATAGAAGAGCACAAACACGAACTAGAGAGTAAGAAAGAAGTCTGCCCCTGATGTCACTAGGACTAGAAATGTGAAAAGCTCTGTGCTCGAAGCAGGGAGTTATAAAAAAGCAGTGTGACGCATCCTATGGAGACGCATCACGTTGTAAAGCCCTGCATCACATTATACCTTCGTCAGGTATATTGTATGCTGGGTGGGCGTTACCATGCAGGAAAGCCTCGTAAAAGTGACGCTGTGAAATCTACAAGATTTCACTGCGTCACTTCTAGGACGCTACTTCGTCAAAATCATACGCCTGCTTGAAGCAGGTGTAAGGAGTATAGTGGGAATGGCCTCAAAATGCATTGCTGGAGTTGCATCGTGCTTTCGGCACAACTCCAGCAATGCATGATTTTTTCTCCCCAAAAGATGCGTCCGAATTTCGGACGCCTCTGTCAATCCATGCACCATGGTGTGCCGTACTTACAATACGGAGCATCCATGGTGGCGCAAGGGTTTCTCAGGGTGGCGCATGGAAAGTGACGCATTTCAACAGATGCGTCACTTTTTTGTAAAATCTGCCCCACTGAGTTAGGTAGTTCAGCAGGCCTACATAGAGTGAGTTGCGGTAATCAAGTATGCTGCATCATGGTCATTTTAGTTTCTAATATTTAGCATAATGTTTATTTTCCAATGTTCAGGTGTCTTTCTCTCGCTATATGTCAAGGTAAAGAACTTCCCATAATAATGCCCTCTTGTCTACAATATTTTATATCACAACATGTGTCTGTGTGTGTATATGTATAACTGCCTGCGTTAGTGTGGTGAACCCACAAACTTTGACGGAATAATTGGCACATCTGGACACTGCTTTGGAAGTACTTCCATCCTCAATGCTGCAAGTTGTCAAATTGACAGTCACCCAAAGTCCAATAGCATCATTACATTGAACATCACACAAATGCTGACCATAATGTCACCTCCACCTCCCACGTGATCAAGGTCACCTAATAACATCATGTCAGCAGTAACAGCAAATGGCAGACCTGGGATTTTCTGTTACAAATCATGCAGGTGAGTCAGTAAAATGCATTTGGCTGATAGTGGCAGGCACGGACTGAAAACTGTCGCTCCTGATGACATCTCCTAAACTTGCATGTAATAGAATTCACCCTCCCACACTCACATTTGGCGACATATGGATATTAGCAGAGTTTGATGCTTGCCGCAGAACTGTTGACCTCCAGGTCTGCAAACATTAAGGAACATTAAGGAACACTAACAGGCTCAAAAGGACAACCATACTACGCATCCTGACCACCATTGCCCACAGGCTAACGGTACCAACACAGCTGACAACCAACATCCCTCCGCAGACAAAGCTGCTGGCTGTGCTGCACAAGTTGGCCTCTGGGACCTTCCAACCAACAACCGCCAGAGTCAGAGGAGTCTCACAGCCAGCCCTATCAAAGTTCCTCACAACTGTCTTGGATGCCATCATCAGCTTAGTATCCCAGTACCTATACTCCCTCCACACTGCACAGGAACAGCTGAAGACCAAGCAAGGCCTCTATGCCATATCTGGCTTCCCGCATTTGTTAGGGGGCAATTGACTGCACACATGTCCTAATTGTGGCCCCTGATGACACTGCACACAATTACCTCAGCAGAAAGCACACACATTCCATAAATGTGCAGGCAACAGTGGACCACCTAGGAATCGCCACCACCGTCGTCGCCAACTACTCAGGCAGTGTGCATGATTCCTACTTCTACCGACAGGCCATCATCAACCAGCGCTAACAGGATGGCACCCATGGAAATGCACTGCTCGTTGGCAAGTATCAAATGAACACACCACACCCCCTAACTCCACAATCATGCAACTCACAACTCTGGGAATGCACACGTCACAGACTCACATTCAACATGCCACACAACATGCCCACCCACCAGACACAACAGCATAACTTACTGTGGCAACCTGGGCTAGCCATCTACATGAGCCATCAACAGCATGGCACCTCAGCCACACAATAACGGAATGTGGGGAGAGGTGGGAACCAGGCATGTGCGATGGAGGCAAGTGGCCCATGAATGAGAAGGTACATAATGCCAAGTGAGGCATAGATGTGCTGGACAGACTGCAGTATGCAAACCACAGACATGTCCATGTCCACATGCACCGCTGGTTTATGAAGTGTAGTAGATTTAGAGTAGATTACTGATGCATCTGAGAGAAATAAAGCTTGACAGTAGTCAAAATTTGTTGCGTTCATTATCTCAGAGAAAGTTGTATTGTATTGTATTGTTGGTGAAAGGAGATTACACAGGATTGTCTGAAGAGAACTTCTGATTCTAATGATTCGCTTTTGTTTCCATGTAGGATCAGAGCCTATTCGTAGTCGAACAGGAAAAAGTGGAAATTCCACACCCAACACACCAGGCTCAACCGCCATCACCCCCGGCACACCACCAAGTTATTCTTCACGCACGCCAGGCACACCTGGCACTCCAAGCTATCCCAGGACCCCTCGGACCCCCGGTACCCCAAAATCTCTTGGGCTGCTACCCAGTGAGAAGAAAGTTGCCATCCTTCGAACGCCTCCAAAGTCTCCGGCCACGATGAAGCAGATACGGGTATTAAACCAGCCATTGCCAGACCTCAAGAATGTCAAGTCGAAAATTGGGTCAACGGACAATATCAAATATCAGCCAAAAGGAGGACAGGTAAGGGTTTTGGTTTCGGAAGGGATAATGATGTCAATGTGTAGAACATTTTGCTGAACAGCCTGCTTTTTTGTGTGCTAGATAGTTACTGTCCTACTGTTCCACAGTCATACTATGATAATGATATAGAAAACCCAACAAGCCAAGATTGAGATAAGTCTGCTTTTGATCATATGAAGGGATAACAAAAGACTCTATTACTTCACCTGGAGTAAACAGCTTCATGAATTGTCCACTAAGAGTATAAATTGAGATTTGCAGAATTGGAGGTGCTGTGTTCATTTTACTTTAACAAGTCCTCACACTCCGGGCCTGACAATTCCCGGCTTGGAAACACAGTGCACAGAGACTTGTGAGGAGCTGTTGGCACCTGCTGTGCATCACCTTGACCCGCCCTCAATCTTCAAGTTGGGGGAGGAAAAAAAGCTCCCCCCAGGGGTGCTAAAAAAGCCGCTGCTCACGTGCCAACCATGGAATCCTCCACCACCACAGGGCCAAGAATAAATCCCACCCCCTCCAAGCAAATGTGTATGAATTTTAGCTTGTTAATGTGTGTGAATTTGAGATGGTTACTTCACCTGGAAGGGAGTAAAACGTGAAATTGCATTCCCTGTTCCAGGGAAAATAACTTTTAATCCCCTTAACTCACAGGGGAGATACTGATCGGAATCATGAAGTTAATGGGGAACATGTAATGAGAGACTACTTATCCACTGTGTAGTCTATATTTAGGGCATGGAGGAGCCTCTAAACACTCTATCGGACAAGTGGGGGACCCTCGTGCACGCTGCACGATAACACTATCTCCCATAGCTCCCTGGTCAGTCTTGGACCTGGCTATCGAGATTACCATCGAATCACCCCTTATTTGGACGTGATCCCTGCCCAAGCCTCCCTCCATATCTTTCTTGTTCCTTGCGACGAGTTCGCTCACCCGCATAGCCCCATGGAATGCCAAGGCGAAAGCTGCCCGGAACAGAACTGCTTCGAAAAGGGAGGAGCACGTCTCATCCAGCTTTGCTAAAAGTAGAGACAATCTGTCTAAGCCAATCGGGTGCGTCACATCCTGCTTGCGACCCTCGAGGCGTTGCCAGCCGCGGAGCGCCTTCCTAACCAAAAAGGAACCCGTCGGGTCTCTTATGCCATGCACCTGTGCCATGAATGAAATGGCCGCCCTATGTCTATTGGCCGTTGCCGCTGATCGGCCTTCTCTGTGCAGCGCTACCAGGAACCCCAGGAAGGATTCCTCCTGACCCCAGCTCTGTCTCCCTGTTGGACCCAAAAATGTGCAGTAGGACCGAAACGCTCCTTCGTATGCCTTCCTTGTCCTGGGAGCTAAGCTGGCTGCCACGAGGTCTTGTAATCCGGGGCACCGATTAGCCATAGTGCTTCGGGGAACGGTGCCGCCACTAGGTCCGCTGTGGGTAGATAGCCCCTGAAAGCCTGCATGTGTGAACGAGAGAGTGCATCAGCTGCATAATTCAGTACGCCTGGCACATGTTTTGCCCTGAACTGTACATTCAATCTCATGCAACGTAATACAATTTCTTTCAACAATCTCAAGATCCACTTGCAGCTTGCTGCCTGCTGGTTAATGCACTCAACCACAGTCATATTATCAGACCAAAACACCACCGAGCGGTCCCTGAAGTCGTCTGGCCATGCTATCAGAGCAACCCAAATGGGGAATAGCTCCAAGAACCCAATGTTACCTGTCAGACCGCTGGAGTGCCACCACGTCGGCCATACTTGGGCCGACCATCGGTTACCAAAAATGGCACCAAATCCCACGCTCCCAGCTGAGTCAGTCCACAAACCCAGTTCATCCGAAGACGCTGGTGGCTTGATCCACACAATTCGACCGTTGAAGTCTGCCAGAAATGCCAACCAAATGCGCATATCCTGGCGAACCTCTGCCGACAGTCTCGTACGGTGGTGTCCCTCCTTGAGACCAACCATAGCTTGTGCAATAGAGCGTGAGAAGGGGCGGGCCATTGGTATCACTCTTAAGGCGAAGTTAAGCTGACCCACTGTTTGCTGTAACTGGTCCAGGGTCACTTTCTCCTTGCCCAGGCATTGTGTCAAGGAAGCCCTAAACTTGGCCACCTTTTCCATTGGTAAACGGAAACATCCTTGCACAGAATCGAGCTCAATTCCCAGAAACTCCAGTGAAGTAGATGGTCCAACCGTCTTACCTGGTGCCAATGGGACTCCGAACTCCCGCATGAGGACGCGGAAGTCCTGCAGCGCCTGCACACATTTCGTATCACCGGCTGCTCCCAAGAACAGGAAGTCATCCAGATAGTGCATCACATGCCTATGCCCTGTGGCCTCGGTGAATGCCCACTCTAAAAAACAGCTGAACATTTCAAAATAGGCACAAGAAATGGAGCAACCCATAGGCATGCATTTATCCATGTAATAACTCCCCTGAAACGCAAAACCTAGCAAGCGCTGATCTAGCGGGTGTACCGGGGGCAACCGGAACGCCGATTCTATGTCTGATTTCGCCATCAGCGCTCCGGGGCCCAGGTGATTTAACATGGCGACGGCATCGTCGAATGATGCGTACCGCACCGAACAAATATCTGGGTCAATGGCTTCGTTCACTGAAGAACCCTTTGGGGCAGACAAGTTGTGAATGAGTCTAAACTCCCCTGGGTCTTTCTTTGGGACCACCCCTAGCGGGGAACACACGAAATCCGCCACCGGCGGGCGATGAAAAGGCCCTGCTACCCGCCCCAAGCTGACTTCTTTGGAAATTTTTCTTGCAGCTACGCTTGGGTTATGTTGGACAGACAACTGATTTTTACAAAAAGAGTCACCCCGAAAATCCCCGGCCGGGATGTTGAAGCCATCTAGGAATCCATTCCTCAACACCCCGGCGGATACATGATCAGGGTATTTGTTCAACCAAGGAGTCAGAGCCATGATATCGACAGGTGTAGGCAATCGGTTACAAAGCATTACCTCACTCTTGCTTAGACCCCCCTTTTCCTCCCGTTCCGCTGTTTTTAGATCTACAGCAACTCTCCGGGTGTGAGGAGTTCCCACAGCCCGCACACGCATGCCTGAATCTACATGTTCCCTGGGGCCTGCTACAGTTGCCTCTATTGAAGCCCCAACAAACCCCCCGATTGCCGTCATTCCCGCCGGTCTTGGGCTGATATTCCCCACCGGCTCCCGCTCGAAAGGGCACCGCGGGCTTTTGGCGAACTGACCCCGACCCGCTCCCGCCCGGCGAGGACGTACCTGCTGCCCCAGGCAAGAGCTGCTTGTGCCATGACACCGAGTCGAGGCAATCCCAGGTCAAAGTTGCATCAAACTCTTTCGCTTTTCGGAATTTCATATCGTATCCTTTCCACTCGTCCCCCTCATACATGGTATAAAAATCCATAATCCTATTCTGATAACAGGTCAACTCAGTCATGACTTCCGGCTTTCGTTCCCCCTTGACTGCCGTAAATATCGAAAAGGCCTTTACCCAATTTGCTACAGTCTCATCGACCCTAAATTCCGCCATCTTGGCACGCCATACACTGGGGTGCCATAAATCCTTCTGGGATTTTGTATATTCCATCTCGCGATGGTCAGTCAACAATGAAAACATTTTCACATACTTCTCCCCCCATATCAGTTCCTTTGTGGCCGCAGGGATGTGCTGGGCCACCCTTTCGCGCTTTGAAGGTAATGACCCCTCCCCTGCCATTGGCAATGTGTTCTTACCAGGTTCGGCCGTCGTGTCTGCCGCGTTTTTCCCGGCTAACCGCTGGTCCTCCCGGCGCCACCTGTGGGGGAACAAGAGGAACATTCGCCGTCGCGGCCTCTCTCGACTGCCGTAACTGCTCGATTATTAGTCTAGCCTCCTCGGCCGGGTCTCCCGCGGCCACTGCCCCCCCTGCTTTCTTCTTGAGCCAGGGCAACACTGCCGCTAACTGGATGGCCAGTTCCGGGGGCATCTCCTCGTCATTAACAGGGGTAATTACAACCGGGATTGGTAAACCTATATCTGGGTTCGGTACCGGGCTGTCCGCCGGAGTAATGGGGGCGACTGGGGGTACCTCGGGAACCGGATCTTCCCCAGAGACCGCCCTCTTCTTAACACGCTTCCCCCTACCCTCAGGGACGACTCCCGGCAAGGCTGGGCCTATTACCTTCTTAGGACGGCCTGAGCTGTTCTGGGCCGCTAACTGTTTTTTAACTTCGGCCAAACCCCGACCGATCGAGTCAACTTTCCCAAGCTTTCGGTCCATGCTCGCCATTCGGTTCGACAAGGTGCGCAATACCTTCTCCATCTCGGAGCTCTTTCCTGCTTTCTTGCCGGCCATGGCTTTGTGTACTCTGCGCTAGTTGATCAACGAGGTCCTGTATCCTTCGTACTCCAAATAACTGAAAGAGAAACAACAAGATTACAAGTTCTCAAAATTGCCGCTTGTTCCGTTGAGGGCTCACGAGCAAAGAGTTGGTGCAGCCTTCAGAGCACAGGAACAAGAGGACGCTTCTTCGGATTCCCGCTCTTTTTATCCATCTGCGGGAGGGCGGAGACCCTCCTCCGGTACGCCTACTGGGCGTGGTCTTCCGTGCGGGTGTCTAGGACAACCCCTCCTGGGCGGGAAAGGACGCGCCCCGGCTACGCCACTTTGGGCATACCAGCCGAGCCACGCCTCCCGCCCAAAATGGTTTCCCGGGGGGATCGGGGCACCCAACCATACGTTCGGGGGGACCGAGTGATCGCCCCTTTCCAAATTTCTTCATTCCTACATCCCTCAGTTGTTGAATAAATCTCAAAATGAAAAACAAATTCGTATAAATATTGCTACTACAGACTTTTATGGAAATATGACAGATTTTTCCCAGTGGTAGAATCTTCTTCAAAGACATTTACAACAGTATCTTGTGTTGTAAAATATTGTGCCTCTTTTCTTTAGGAAACTTTTTTTCCAACCCAGCTTTTGTCAGAGTGCAACATACCATCTCTGAAAATTGTATTTTTCCTCAAACAGTAATATGAAGCCATCTTTACAGTATTTTCCCAAATATTAACTTTGTGAGTTTTAGGGCGATGTCATCGCTTGTCTTTTCAGACCACTTTATTTTCCTTCATGTATGATCTGTACAAACTGCAGTACCTACACTTCACTTGTTTCAGCTGCTCAAAATACTCTCAATAGTCACTCTTGTATTTCTAAATAGCTGTGTATTTCTCTACCACCTCCCTCACGTTATGGCCCCATGGGGAAAACCGTTCAGGGTTGTCTGCAGGACACCTGCATTGGCTGCAGGTGGAAGTCTTATTATGAGGCCATATCACTTCAGTTATTAACAAGTCTGTAGCAAGTTTTCCCATTCATTATAATTACTCTGCCTACTGTATGACAGATCCCAGTCACCTCTATGGCCATGGGGAAAACCAGAGGCCTCCGTAACAGTTTCATTGTCTGGTCTTGAGGCCATTTAGGTATACTATTGTGAAAGTGTCCTTCAGCACTCACCCTCCTACTTCGGTGGAAACCACTACTTAACCACCTCCCTGCCCAGGTAGTTCTGGCAAACAGTGAATTTGAACTCAGATCCTCAGCACAGAGGATCAAAATACCACGGGCCCGGAAGTCTACTCATTGTCCTTTCATAGACTTGGTGCGACATGTAGGCACAAGAGAGTGGAAATAAATATGTGTCTAAAATACAGGGAAATAAAAAAAATAGCCAACTGGGTTTACATACCTTCTCACAGTGGCCCTGCCACAGACTGTTTCAAAATTCTACAAACCCACAGTGTTACCTTATAAGGAATATGTGATGGTATTCCACAAGCCGGATTCACGATGTGCCTTCACGGGGTCGTCATTAGAACAAAGGTGTCTTTAGTATGCATTCGTTCAGCACGCAAGTTGTTATAAGGACTTGCCTTGGGGGGCGGGGGGGGGGGGGCTTTTGGACTTAGGAATAGGTTAATTTACTATTGCAACTCTAGTATGCTCAACAGTAGGGAATGTGTTGGACTTCAAATACAACACCATTCAACCACCCTAAGGCAAGTTGTTATAACAACTTGCGTGCTGAACAAATTCGTACTAAAGACGCGTTTGTTCTTTTGCCGTCGCTGTAAAGGCACAGTGGGATTCCGGCTTCAGTCTGAAGGACGTTTCCCCTTTATAAGTGTTGAATTCTTCCTAAGCCGTCTGGCCTATCAGCTGTATCTGCTGGTTGTGACAGCTCTCGATTCCAAGTACACCCGCCCAACTCTGTCTACCATTATTCAAAAATGTCCTGCTAAGTTATTCACGGCTACAGTGCACATTAGCCTTGACACATATTTAGTATGAGCAACGGAGGCCAAAACCGTTGTGGACATGTCAAGCTTGGATGTAAGAAAAGATGCTTAAGTTGCTTCCAATTCCTTTTAGGTTCAGATTGTAAGCGAGAAGGTCGATTTTAGCGATATTAATTCCCGATGTGGCTCCAAGGATAACATCACTCATTGTCCTGGGGGAGGAAATGTAAGTAGAGGAGCACCAGAAAGCATTTACTAACTGTATTAACGTCTATCCTCCTTCCTCAGCCTCCACAAACTGTCCTCACTGTCTTCCTTGCTATGCTAAACGTTTCACCTCTTCGAGATGCCGCATGCTCCTCCATGCACACCGTTGGTGATTCTTCGTTGTCTTCCACCATCCACATGTTTTTATCCTCTAAATTCTGTTAGCTTGATAACTAGGGCTCCTAGCAAGGGGCTGAAAGAACACCTGTGGCAATGTCAAGGCAATGTGTAGGCAGCCAGTTTACTGTCAGAGGAGGGTGTTCAGCTCACTCCTAACTGCGGACCAATCAGAACTAGAGAAACTTAATTATGAAATCACTGACCAAGAAGGGCTTATTGGTGACTCACTCAAGAAATACGACTGCTCAGGGCTGTTGCTACACAGCAGGTGTATCTTCTCATAGGGAAACTACTGAGGAAACGAGAGAGAGGGAAAGGGAGAAAGGAGAAGAGAAGCCAGGAGTGAGACAGAGACAGAGATAGACGAGTAGAGGGAAAGAGATACTGGAAAAGTAAGTTTAGCCCTGAGTCGAGAGGAAAATATCAGCTGTAAAGGATTCATTGTTCACAGTATACTGGGGGCTGTTTAAGTTGTAGAAATGGCGAGCATCATTACAACGAGGGCTACACCATACGCCATTACCACGAAGCATTTAAAGCGAGAGGCGTTACAACGCATAGAAGTATTTATTACATTTACCATTTGAGTTACAACAATACACTGCAGGTAAAAATATTTCCGTTTTATATATGTCAATAGATATATATACGTATTTGTGTATTTATATGTGTGTGCTACATACACATGCATATGCATAGATAGGTATATATATTTACACATATATGATAAGGAAATACCTTATGATAATAATTACATTTAATACTTATAATAAAGTAGAAAAGTAAATGGAATTAAAGTTTTAGAAAGCATTAAGGTAAAGCAAATGTAATGGTATTAAGTTAAAAGAAATAAATTAATAAATACAAAATTATTGTGAATCAGACAATTAATATATGTAATAAAATAGAAGATAATTCAGTATTCATTCGTTTTTAGAATGACTACAAGCTTAATAACATAATAATCAGAGACTAGATAAATAATTCAAAAATGATATACTTAATTATATTAATGTAGTTAAGAGTATGTGTGTGTGTAATGTGTATATACATATATATATAGATAGATATATAGTTAACAAAAGTTAACTCAATATAAAAAATACAAATCGCAAGTTACGTCTCGCAAATGGAGGGTGGGTTTCACCCCAATAAAAAGGGTTCCCCCATACAAAGAGGAGATTTAACTATATGCGATAAAAAAGGCAAATATATATTTATCTATATATCTATATGTATGTATACATATATATAATACAACATCTAAAATATATATGTATATGAGTGTATATATCAAAGCAATACCGTTTCAGGCTTAGAGTGCTGCATAAGTTATGCAAAAAATTGAAGTAGGGAACTCCATAAAAAGGGTTCCCCCATACAAAGAGGAAATTCAACCATATACAATATAAAAGGCAAATATATATTTATCTATATATATATGTATATATATATATATATATATATATATATATATGTATATATATATATATATATATATACACACATACATACAAAATACAACATCTAAAATATATATGTATCTGTGTGTATATATATCAAAGCAATACCCTTTCAGTGCTGCATAAATTATGCAAAAAAAATGGAAGTAGGGAACTCTGGGTAGTTCCCAGATTAAAGGTGGAGAGTGGTTCTTTTATATGGAGCTCTCTACAACACCACAGACACTCTTAAAATGTTCATACTCAAATGTCTGTTTTTCTAGTAGAGTTTTTAAGCATAGGAATAGCATAGTGCCACCCACGGCAAGCTAGAAAAGTGACAGTCATTTGCCATTTTTGCAGCAAACTCTTTAAGCACAAGATTAGCTAGTGCCACCCACACTCAACTGAAAAATTACAAAACTTTTACCACTTCACTCACAATGTTACAACTTTGGATTTGTAAAATACTATCAAGCTAACCTGCAATGAATACAAGCAGTCTCTGACACATGCTTCACTCTTAGTAGAGCTCGGCAGAGAGACATAGCTGTATCCAAACACAAAGGAACATTCATTTGAGGATGATAATTTTTATTGAAGCATTTTTAGAGTATCTGTGGTGTTATAGAATGCTCCATTTGAAAGAGTTGCTCTCCCCCTAAAACTTAAGAGCCACCTAGAGTTCCTTACTTCCACTGTTGGATAGAGACAGACAGACAGACAGACAGATAGATAGATAGATAGATAGATAGATAGATAGATAGATAGATAGATAGATAGATAGATAGATAGATAGATAGATAGATAGATAGATAGATAGATAGAAATATACACACACACATTAAAGAAAGATCAGTCTTACCTGCAAAGTTCTGCTATGATGGTCCAATGTAGTGAATCCGTTGTAATCGCATGTGTTGTAGTGTCTAGCATTGTATTGAAATAAAACGGTAGGAAGCAATCAAATGGGTGCATACACAAAGAATCACTTAGAACAATTTTTTTGTCTTCCTGAACACTCAAAACGACCCCTACTGTACTGTGTGAATACATACAGTAGGCAGTCCCAATAATAGGGAATTACATGCTCCTTACCACTTCCTAGTCAATGATTCTTCTAGTATATGGAACCACTGTCTCAAACTAGCGTGATCTATTCATAAGCTCCTGATGCTTTCTTCAAACTAATACTATCATTTTCTTGCTCTTTTTTTTCCAACTTAACTTTGTTCTGTTGATGGTTCTTATACATCCCACTCAAATCCTAACCTTAACTGTGTGTGCTTTAACAGATCCATATTGTTACCAAGAAGATCGACCTGAGTCACGTGACGTCTAAGTGCGGGTCTTTGAAGAACATCCGTCATAGGCCAGGTAAGGAGCCTCGTGTCATGAACAGAAATAGTGATTAATGGTCAGTAATGGCAAGCAGCTTTTCAAACCGCAAGATTAGACTAAAGGGAACTCATGTGGTTTCTGAGCAGGTTTATGTCTCTGAAAGTCTGGTGGAGCTGAAACATAGTCAGCTTCTTCTCGTATTTGTCCCGACAGTAACATGCCACAGCATATTACTTCATCAGTTGCTGGAGCACACAATAGGGGTGAGTGTCTGAAAAGTTTCAGCTCTCCGTCTATCATCTCCATGTGGTTGGACTACAAATCACAACATTAATCTATTCATTATTATTCAGTCACACCTACATTAGGGCCTCGCACACCTTACATACAAAACCCAAGCCTAAATTAGCAAAGGAGTAAAAGATGAAGAAACTATAACACCTGGCAGCCTCTGTTTCATTTCATTAAAGCTTGGGGAAAGAGCCAAAGTGGGCTCCTCCTTAGTCCCAGGGTGCGGCTGTTTAAAATGACAGGAACTTAACCTATACCACCTAATGTCATAAATCTATCAGACCCAAGCATCTTCTGCCTCCTACATCCCCTGCTCACTGTAAGCTGTGCATCCTAGTGATTTCTCAGCTGTGCCTCTTATGTGCCGGTGCTGAATGGTCAAAGAATAATCATTAAACTATTACTTTTGGTTTCTCCGTTTTTGGTATTCAGCTCCATGCCCCATCTGAAGGCAGTGCTGCGTTGTGGGTAGAATACAGATGTGTAAATCCAGCTGAATGAGGATGGGCCTCTGATCCCGCAACTGATGGGAAAGCAGTCTAAGGAAAGCAGCAACTTATCCAAGAGCTCTGGTGAACAAAGCTTGGCACTTCTTACATCAAGCACGATTTCTGGACATTACTCACTGTAAACTTATAAACTTACATCTGCTCCAACAAGAAACCAGTGCAGTCCAAGCTGCTCTGTATCTTTGCTAGCAAGGTCCCCTTGCACATCACACTGCTGTGGCTGGCCCTTGCAACAAGGATGAAAAGTTGACTATATGCTTCCAGAAACGGGGGCATATTTAAAAGCCCTATCACCACAGGAACGTCACTTTTTGCGACGTTCCTATAGGGATAGGGCTTCGCCTTTTTGCAAGCCACTTAACCCCACCTTGTAAATAACGCCCCCTTTCTCTTGCTAGATTTAGTGCGAAAGGGTGTTGCGGTGGATGTTAAGCCGCAGCACCCATTGATTTTGGCGCTGCCTCCTATTTACAATGGTGGCTTAAATAGGAGTCAGCAGCAAAATTAAGACCAGGGAAAACCTGGTCCTAACATGGTGAAATGAGGAGAAAGCCTTTATTTCGCCACGTTGTTGCTGTTTCTATGTGCTGTGTCGTGAAGCACACATAGAAACAACAAATTGCCAAGAAGGATTGTTTATGTGCAGGAAGGTCTCCCTTCCTGCTAATTAACAATCATTAAAAACATGACGATTTGCAACTTCTATTTGTGCTGCACAAAGCAGCATACATGGGAGTTGCAAATCGCCATTCCGGATTGTTTATATGCAGCAAGAGAGACCTTCCTGCACATACACAATCATTCCCTCAACGCAGGTGCAAGGGTGCTTGTGTTGGCTCTAGGCAGCTGAATTTAGAACCAGCGTATAGAGAAACGCAGTTACGTGTCACATTATTGTAAATACGGCGCATCCCTGTGTTTCTAAAGTGACAGACTGCAGTGTTAGCAATTCTGGAGCTAAACTGCGCTCTGCCACTTTCTTGTAAATATGCCCCACTGTTTTTCCAACACTGGCCTTTCCAGAGGCGTAACATTAGCCCCTGCGGTGCGAGGGGGGCCGAACACCAGGTGGCCCCCGTCAGCGCAGTACACCAGGTCTGGGACCAAAGTGGTAGGTGGTGTGCTGGGGTGGGCTCCATGTACTTTGCAGGGAGGCCCCCTCATGTTTCGTTATGCCACTGGGCCTTTCACATAAAGTTGTAGTATTATTTCTTCAATATAATGAATTAAACCATGCATCCAGCGATAATGATTTATAAAAAAAAATGCAGTGATTGCTTACCTAGGGCCTGATCTTGAGTTCAGTAATAATGGAAAATTCCTTGATTCTGGAGTAAGGGGTCTGTTTCAGAGAATTCACCTGAATTTCTTCCACAGTTTTATCCCCATTGAATTAGATTATGCAATTGGATTTTCCTTTGGATTTAGCATGTCCTCCAGAATTTGGAGTATTTTACATTACCATCAAACAGAAAATATCTTATGGGACAAGAATGATGATGTATATGGTAGGGAAAATATGTATTATGCATTCACACAAGGAGACTAGAGGGGATTTCATGACCTGCGTGAGCCAACTCCCCACTAACTATTCATATCACAAACAAGGCCATGGGTCCAGAGTGGGAAGGTCATGCAAATTAATGGGTGTACTACGCCACTCTGAGAGGGATTTCCCTTTTAAGGACGGTTCCCCTCATACACCAGAGGTGTCATGCTTCATCATAGGGGTGCATCCTCATGCGAAAGACCTAGTCTCCTTGCGGGCTACAACCCCCTCGCTACGAGGGAGGAGCTCAGGGATGTTTTCATTGGACAAATGGCGGGTGTACTAAAACCCTATGTGAGCCTGGTGTGTCTAGAAAAGATGCAGTGCTAAAAAGTGTATGGTTAAAACTGGCTACGGGGTTAGCTATGCTTCAACTTTATTCAGCTACCCGTTGTCAGGATTAGAAACAGTGAATAGCTGGTAACCCAGGTGCCGACATTAGAGGCATCTGTGTAGATACTAGACCAACTTGTTTCATTGGTGCATTCCTGTCCTTTCCCTTGTATTGGCGCACAAATTGATGCCTAGCACCAATATAGGCAGGATTGTTTTTCTGCAGGAAGGGACACCTTCCCTCACAAAAACAATCCTGAGGTGTTTTCCTTTTTCTATGTGAGCTGTAGAATGCAGCACACATGGAAAGAGGAAAAAAACGAGGAGAAATGTTTTCACTGGGGAGAGATACTTTTTGGTGCTGCTCCAGGTTTACATGGTTTTGTAAATATGGGTCAGCATCAAAATCCATGGGTGTTGCGTGGGAACCCCTGCACAGGTCCTGTGGAACACCTCCTTGATGCAGAGTTAGACAAGGCAGCGACTGGCCCTACTTTGTCTTACTCCAGATCTATGAGGCCTTGCATTGCCATGCAGGGTGACTTTGCGCTGCCTCATAGGTATGGTTAAAACGCTTGAGCCAGCATAGCATTAAAAAACTGATGCTCTGTCGCGCAAGCCTATCATAAATAATCCCCAAAATATTCTTTATGTTTTTTAGGTCTTTCATCATCAGGTACCTACATATAAAATAATGGGCAGTGTAAATGAAAATTATATGTAAAAAAATGTTACTCAGTGGGAAAAGCACTGTAGTACATTATGAAACCTCTGTTAGTTAATGCACTGCAGAGGTCTGTTTGTAATCAAAGAGACACATAATTAAATCTTGGTTGGTGCAGTGGAGAAGTGTATTTTTAGTGCTACAAGGTCACTGACTGAGACAGGAAGCACTGTGGGTACGTAAGTCATTATTTTATACTTGCATTACATTACACACAGTAAAATATAGACTGATACAAAATGTGTAAAGAGTTTTAAATAAAATGGTGTGTCCAAAATGTAGATTTTAGTAACACCTGGGCGTATGTGTTGCGATTTATTTATTTACATAACTGTCCCTTAGACACCTCCTTAGGGGTATTAAGGGCTGTATAAATACAGTTACAGTTAAAAGCATGCACTTCACCTCCCAGTTGTTAACTCTCTGCACTACCATTAAAAAAACAACTTTTTGCCATCACAAAGCTTGTAGCAATTCATGGGTCCCGAGCACCTTTTACACTTGCAGATTAACAAATAGGGCACATTTGCATTTCATTCAGGCAGCCAGGCACCCTGGCACGAAAGATTGTCAAACCACAGGAGACTCAGCTGACGAATTTAAACAATCAAAATAAGCTGTCCCAGGACGGCTGTCTTTTACCAAATCCAAAGCAAAAGTTTTAGAATCCAGTCTGCCTTAGAGTTCCATGAGCTACATAGTCACAGAACTCCTTGGCGAGTTGCAGTGTACTTAGAAAGTACCATTGCATCACAAAAAGGCAACTGCTGTCATCTATATATCCCTCGGGATGTCTAGACTCTAAGAAGGAAAGAGAAACATAGAGGAGGAATAAGTGAAAGTGGTCCCACAGAGTTTACTTCCCCTACAACCAATTCTTTGGTTGGGATATCCAAAGATATTGGAGAAGACGCCTCACTCACTTATCGTGACATGCTTCATCATAGGCGTCTTTCTACACCCATGTAAGATGGTACTACCTGGGCGGATTCAACCAAAGTTGTTATGGGAGTTCTTATATAAAGCATAAAACTGGCAATGCAGGGAACAAGATGAGTGAAGCTAAAAATACCTCCAGGTATAACCAAACAGTAAGTTTATTTGATGGGTACCTGGGGTATAGGATAAAAGTGTGAACGAGGTTGTGTCTGAATTAATTGATTCAGTTATACCCTCTTCAAAATGCCAACATGTTTTAGCCCTCTACGTGAGCCCACATGGGTCTGGGGCCTTCTTCAGGACTGGAAAATCTGCTCTTCAAAAAATCCCTGCTCTATATCCTGCTATATTCCATGCTAACAAATGAGGCCTAATGCACTCGCCTGTGTGTTTGTTCAATAGTATTTCTACAACAAGGAGAACAAAAAAGAAATAATTATAATGGGACCCTATATATAATCTAAGTTTAGACAAATTTCTTCCCCCGTGGTTCTTCCATCCTTTTACTCAAATATTTTTATTACCCTCCAAAAAATGATGACTAATATACAAAATTTCTCTGTACTATGACTATACAATTTTTAAGTGATTTCCATGAAATTAAAAACCATTATGTTAAAATGACACCCTACAAGTTCTGTTGTGAACTGTAGAAAAGTGTTTGACCAGAGACAGAATCTGCCTGGTTTTTCATGCCATTCGTATTCCAGAAAGTGAAAGACTCCCCGATTTTACTGTGTACCAGGGTGACCACACTCATGCCAATAGAATCTTATTTTTCGGTTTTATTTATGCTTACCTACTGCAGTGTGCTAAATGGCCCAATGTGGGTCAGGGGGTTGGTGCTGTCTTGTAGTCACACACTGTGAAAGGAAATAGAACATATTTCGACTGACATCAGAAATAAGTCCTGTCCAATCTCTCTAAGCATGTTCACATTTAAACCATGTAGTGTTTTCCCTCCACAGTACTCCATGGTTAAAAGTTATCTCTTATTGCACCCCCCCAAAGAATATAGTAGTCTAAGCCTCGTATTTCATTTATACTTTCCCCTTCATCTTGGTATTTGACTCTTTTAAAAAAACAACAGCCCAGGTTTTTTACCTAGTTTTTGTCACACCGCTCCTGTCCCATGCTCTCACCTGTATAGCTATTAACATTAACTACATATTTACGAATTGTTAATATCATCAGATTGAGCATTGGAAATACCGAAACCACAATTTGTGCGAGCCCATCATTATCGCCCTTGTGTCATTCGTAATCTCATTTCTGGTCTAATGCCGTGATCTCATTCACACGGCCTTCATCGTGGCACTCCCACCTCCATGCTTATCCCACACTTGACTTACTTCGTAAAGATCAGTCACCACTTGGGTACCTGTCTATTACGCCATGCCCTCCGCCGAATGGCGGTGTTGGGGGGGAGCAGTGATCTGTGTACCAGCGGTGTTCTATTGTTGACGTCATCATTGCCCACAAGCGCCTTAGTATATAGCGCCTGCCGGGAAACGTAGTTTGCTCACTTGTTAATGGGGTCGTTTTTAGGTCTCGTCTAAGGCATTGCTTTAGCAATGCTTTGGCCGAGATATTAAGTAGGGGTCTCAGAAATGCTCCCAAAGGCGGATTGCCTACAGTGCATGTGTGTGGGCTCGTGCACATCGCACACCATTTGGTTTGCTTGCAGCCAGCATCAGACTTAAAACACTTCAAAAGAATCTGCTTGGGCGCTCCAACTAACATAAATTAACAAGTCGTTGTCACAAAGCTTCATAGGAAAGACCAGCGACGCCATATGGACAGCAGGCAGCCACAACACATCTTCCCCACTACTCTTTTCCTACCATTTTATTGTGCAACTGGCTTCCAAGAAAATGAAGATTCCCAAGTGAACTGCAGTCTTATTTATTATTCTAAAAAAAAAAAGATAGATAGAAACATGTCTTGGAAATCGCAATGGGAATGATTTGAGTTTTAGTAACCTTATTTCTTCTCCCATTCGGTTACGCTTCCTATCCTCTTCTGTTTCATTGTTGCCTTCTCCCCTAACTCTGCCCTCTTTGTTCTCCCGGGTTTTCTATTGAATCTACTCCACCCATCCTATCTCTTTCTCCTATTCTTCCCCTCTACGTATTCAGATTACTTCTCTCCTTCTTTTTCCCCCTCCTTATTCTGTCCTCTATCTGCATCTCAATCCATTCTCCCTTCTTTGCCCTCTCTTCACTTTCACCCCGTACATTTTGTCCTTTCTCTTCATTCTGCCCCAACGCCCCTATTCTGTACACTGTTCTCCTACAACTACATCACGGATCTAGGTGCAACCAAACACCAACAAAACCTCACACACAAGGGCATGTCAAGGACTGCCTCAGGGAAGTTTCACCTGGTGTGTATGTCTGAGAGCATGTACATATTGTTTCTGTGTGTCTACGAGCCTTCACCAGTGTATGTGTATTTGAATGTGTGTATGCGTGACACTACTTTAGTCCACACACTGCACCCTCGCACTACTTTAGGACACACACACTTCACCCTCACACTACTTTAGGCCATACACACTGCGCCCTCACACTACTTTAGGCCACACACACTGCGCCTCACACTACTTAGGGCACACACACTGCGCCCTTCACTACTTTAGGCCACACACACTGCACCCTCACACACTGCACCCTCACACTCTGCACCCTCACACTCTGCACCCTCACACTCTGCATCCTCACACTCTGCACCCTCACACACTATGCACCCTCACATGCTCTGCACCCTCACACACACTGCAACCTCACACACACTGCACCCTCACACTCTGCCCCCTCACACTGCACCCTCACAATCTGTGCCCTCACACACTATGCACCCTCACACACTCTACATCCTCACACACAATTACACTCTACTGAATACAACATACACTCCACACAATACCACTCAGTGGCACATAATTATATGCTACATAATTACACTGCGCTCAATGCAACATACACTCCAAATACCACTCACTACCACATAATTACACACCACATAATTACACTCTATTGAATGCAACACACACTCCACACAATACCACTCAGTGCCACAGAATTATATGCTACATAATGACAATGCAACATACACTCCAAACAATACCACTCAGTGCCACATAATTACACGCCACACAATTACACTGCAATCATTGCAACATACACTCCAAATACTACTCATTGCCACATAATTGCACTGCACTCAATGAAACATACACTCCAAATACCACTCAGTGCCACATAAATACACACCACATAATTACTCTGCACTCCATGCAACATACTCTCCAAATAGCACTCAGTGCCACATAGTTACACGCCACATAATTACACTGCACTCTATGCAACATACACTCCAAATACCCCTCAGTGCCACATAATTACACACCACATAATTACACTCTACTGAATACAACATACACTCCAGACAATACCACTCAGTTCCACATAATTATCTGCTACATATTTACACTGCGCTCAATGCAACATACACTCCAAATACCACTCAGTGCCACATAATTACACGCCACATAATTACACTGCACTCAATGTGACATACACTCCAAATACCACTCAGTGCCACATAATTACACGCCACATAATTACACTGCACTCAATGCAACATACACTCCAAATATCACTCAGTGCCACATAATTACACGCCACATAATTACACTGCAATCAATGCAACATACACACCAAATTCCACTCATTGCCACAAAATTACACTGCACTCAATGCAACATACACTCCAAATACCACTCAGTGCCACATAATTACACGCCACATAATTACTCTGCACTCCATGCAACATACACTCCAAATACCTCTCAGTGCCACATAGTTACACGCCACATAATTACACTGCACTCAATGCAACACACACTCCACATACAACTCAGTGCCACATAATTACACATTACATAATTACACTGCACTCAATGCAACATACACTCCAAATACCACTCAGTGCCACATAATTACACTCCACATAATTACACTCTACTGAATACAACATACACTCCAGACAATACCACTCAGTTCCACATAATTATATGCTACATATTTACACTGCGCTCAATGCAACATACACTCCAAATACCACTCAGGGCCACATAATTACACGCCACATAATTACACTGCACTCAATGCGACATACACTCCAAATACCACTCAGTGCCACATAATTACACGCCACATAATTACACTGCACTCAATGCAACATACACTCCAAATACCAGTCAGTGCCGCATAATTACACGCCACATAATTACACTGCACTCAATGCAACATACACTCCAAATACCACTCAGTGCCACATAGTTACACACCACATGATTACACTGCACTCAATGTAACATACACTCCAAATACCACTCAGGGCCCTGTAATTACACACCTGTAACGGCCGTATTTTCGGACCAGATAGGATCAGCTCACCAAGACACCACCAACCCAGCCGAAACGCAACCACCTCCCTCCTCAGGACCCATCAATCCAGGCACCTGGGTACCTACCTGAGGATGGGGAATTAGCAATATACAAGCTCATATCATCAGAAACACCACTAAATCTATAGGGATTACTAGGAATACTCACTGATTAGTAAGGACGTTCATGCCCTACACCACACTCATACAATATAGTCTCGCGACCACATGGGCCCAGACTAATCTACCCTGGGGCAATTCTGATTACTTACCATTACACACTGACCGCAACCAGTGCTCTCACAAGCCACAATCCTGTGGGTATCCACACCAGTGTCCCCCCTGGTGCTCTCACTATTTCATACATACACAAGCCACAATCTTGTGGGTATACACACTGACCACCATCAGTGCTCTAATTAACGCCACTTTCCCTAGAGGTGATCTCATTACACACCAGTTTCCCCCCTGGTGCTCTCATTAACGCCACTTTACAACGGCGATCACTTTCCTTTGAATACCTTTAGCTCTCTCTCTCTCTGTTGGGAAGTTTCTCTCACTATTCACTAGAGGTACAATAATATTATGGAATGGCCGAATTACACGGTGTACAACTTATTCCCTATTTCAAGGGCTCCTCTCTCCCTCATTATTCAGTTACCATTTACCTGATCAGGGGTAGCATCTGTTCGTGAAACAGTACCTGACTAGAAGAACAGGTTACCTTTATTATACAAGAACAAGAGATACACTGGTTCACTAAGAACTGGGGTACTTTATTTATCACAATAACAATAACAATATAACACTATACTATAACGTATAGCCTGCAAAGGAAAATGGGAATAGACACATACACAGATCTGCGGGGTCTCTGTAAAGCTTTTTTACTATAACACATCCACATGTAATTGACTGTAAATAGCTAAAGAGGGAATGGATTATACTGCACACCGCTGAAAGAAAAAGGATTAACAATACAGTAAGGACAAGGTTAATGTTTAAATGTAAAGCAAACTATATTACAGGAAAGGCATCACCTGATTAGTATGAAGTCTTGCTCTAGCTGTCATCTGGGTTCCTCTCTCGTCTGCACCTTAGCTCGTCTCAGATCCTCCCCTGCACTCTTGGACACGCATCTGCGCTGATCACTCTGCACTGGATTCCTCTCCCCCATGAACTCTCTCCTCCTTCCAGCTTCAGTCTAATAGTTTCTGCCGCTCTGATAACCATTCGCTCCACTAGCTTCTTCACTCTGTCTGATTATCTCCGCTCCAATGTCCAATTCACTCCAGCTGCTCCCACAAACTAATCCACGATATAACTTCAGTCTCTTCCAAAAGGCATCACTTCAGACTCCAGCTGATCACAACTCCTTCTGATAAGTAACTGCTTCTGACTGCTTCCTTCAGAACCAAACATCATCTCACTTCTCTCTGTTCAAAACACCATCTGCTTACAACTGCTTCTGACTTCTCTCTCTGGCTCCAACTCACTGACTGTCTGACTGACTGACTTCTCTCTGTTACAAGCATCGACTGTGTCTTCTCTCCTCTGCTCCAACTGACTCACTGACAAACTGACAAACTGACACTCCTCCTCTTCTGCACTTCGCTAATATGGAATGCTCTCTCCTCATGGAAAGTTCCAGCCAGCAGCCTCCTCCCACCGATTCCATGTACCAGGCTCCTTGCTCTAGACGCTCCCACAGTGACCAGTTGCTTGTTTCGTCTAGAGACTTGAGCCCAGAGACACTTCCTGATTAGATTCAGCTCTGGCCGGTTCTCTCCAGTTTGCAAAGGGCGAACAACACCTCATAACTAAAACATCACCTTTACCATGCAAGCATCTCAGTCTGCAGGGACAGAAAGCAAAATGGAGTCTCTTTAGTTCTGGGCCTTGTAGGCCTGAAAGGGATGAAATAACACTTAGCTCTATCAGAGTACATACACAAACCATACCAATATGTAATATAAAGTCAGGACTACAGGAGACACCCTCTACTATAGGTAGGATGATGAAAGGACACATAATTATGTCAAGGCCAATAGGCAATAGATGGATTAGAGTCAAGAATAAGGAATCTATCATCATATTAAGCAGCTATCCTCTAGTTTATGCTTCTAGGTCTGGAAAAAGGCCTGAAAAGGACCAACACAAGGCAAGAATAAGGATTCAGGATGGTAGCAAGCTTAAAGTCACCATCACTCAGAAATAGAGCCAAAAATACGGTCACTACACTCCACCCTTGAATTTACCTTGCTAACATCCGTAAACAACAACAAACAAATAAACAAACATCAACATAATCTATCAACAAAACCAAAAACCAAAAGACTCCCTAAAATGAATGACAACTACGGAAAATACCACCTAAAACGTAATGTAATGTAAATCTGACAACCAATTGAAAACAAATCAAAGCACCCTTGACCTGAATGTTGAAATGTAACTAAGATTGATCTGATAACAACAGAAACTAACCAAAGCACCCTTGAACTAAATGTGCCTCAACTTCTAGTGATAACTCATGAAATCTATTGATGTAGGGACATGTTTGTGAAATGAAAACAACAAAGGGCCTAAATGAGGCCTACCTACTTCAGTCAACTTAAGAAAGGATTTGGTAAAATCAGACAAATAAACATGACAAAGGGTCTTCAAGGTCTGGGCAACTATAACTAATAGATGTAGGACATAACCTGACTAAAAGACACACCTCCCAGGACAACTTAAAGTCTAGGGTGACCACCCTTGGAACTAATCCTTCTGTTCTAAATAAGAGTTGATGGATCAAAGTGATAGTGTAATAACAGGAAAACAAGGACAACCCCATTCCTACAAAATAGCTAGTGTAGCACTATGCATATCAAGCAATAAATCAAAGAAAGTTATCTAAGTGTGGCGTATATATTCTTCTAAAAGATCATAGACTTAAACTTGGGAAATTGAGTAATAGTAGACCATGCCAAAGGCAATAGGTAAAGGTCATAAGTCATCTAACTCAAGGAATAGTTTGCACCTAATCCCTCTGTATCAATCTGTGGAACACATGTGTGCACCATCATTTAAAACACTGCTTTCTTTTCAGTGGCAAGGCTGTTTTAGAGAAAACAGAAAAACTATGAAATAGGTGAAAGATAAACAAGTGTAAAGTCAATCTGTATCAATAATGAAATAGCGTAGCATACTAAAATCAAAATATCATGTATCACAGGGCATCAGACTATTAAAGCAGCTCACTAATCACCCTATGACATTCAAATAATAACATTTGCATATAGTAAAAGGAGTCATTGAACCAAAGGTCAAATTAATAAATGTGGCACTGCATCTTTTAAACTGGAAAATCAAAACCATGAACAGGACTGAGAACATTTTTTTTTCAAGTGGGGCCTGTGTATGGTAACTGCAAAAGTGGCATAATGTCCATCTGAAATAGAAACATGGGTGGGAAAAATGCAAGACTCAAGAATGCAGGCCAAGGAATTACATTTCAGACTCCTTTCGTAAAGGAACATCATTATAACCAAATAAAAATGGGTTCTTCTTAGATCATCATTGGCAAAGGTCAATTAAATTATTTTTTTTTCTTCAAAAATAGAACTATTGGCTTTGTCAAGAAAATTATTTTTTGGGAAATCCATAATTTTAACCTGACTGCTGAGGCAGCCAACTGCAGATTGTAATGTAAATTGAAAAGTTCAGTCACTATAAAAAGTTCTCTTCTGTAGTTGGTTTCTTCTTAGGAAAACAGTTCAATCGTATAGGCCATGATCCTCCATGTTCATCTGTATCCTGTGCCAAGGAAGCACACCCTCCATTCTGATCCTCCTGGTATGTCCGCTTACGGTCTGGGTCCAGGCTCGGGGGGTTTTTGGGGGTGGGGGCACTCACTCCGAAAATAACAAAACACATCACTCCAAAATAAGAAAGTCACACTCATACAGGCCCCCCCACAAGATGATAGCCATCTGGAACGAGAAACACGCATCATCAATCTTGCAAAAACACATTTTCCATTCAAAAAGCACCCCAAGTGCTTTTTATCTCTATAAGAAACCTCCTAATTCCTGAAAAGAACTCTTATAAATCCAAGGAATGATTTAAACATTCTACCTATACCATATTCTTTAAATTTGTTTGGGCAAAATCTAATTTTGTCATACACAGCCAGAAGGGCTGGGGCCTAGCTACTCCTCACTCCTTTGAGAAACAGCCCCTCCCTCCAGAAAGATGTCCGCGCTCAGAGTTTTGAATCAGCTCCAACCATAACAAGCAGGAGCCGGGCTACCTTGCGATGTAATATTGAATCACTGCCAAATGCTGATTTCATTGCAGGAGCAAAGCTCCTGCCAATTATTCTGTTCAAGCATCCCATATCTCTAGTCAGAGAAGCTTTCTGTGCCTACTGTATTTATCTTACTCCAAGGGCCTAGCGTCTGCCAATTATTCTGTGTACATTACTGAGGGGAAAACTATTCATTTGCAAACATCCTTTATCTGAAGTCAATGAAGCTTTCTGGGCCGACTGTAAGGAAGAGCAACTTGACCCCCCCTTATATAAACATTTCTCTGCGGAAAGAACTGAATCATAGCCAAGAATAACAAACTGGGTGTCTCTGCTCTCATAAGTCACCCACGGGGCAGGTCCTCCACCCTTTCAAAACTCTGAGCCGAGAACAGCTGAATATTTGCCAAGGTCAAAAAACACATTCCTTCTAACTTGCAACACTCCCGTTCTCAGGCCTCAAAGAAAAACACTGCACCATTATTTCTAACTAATTTAAGCAGATTTAGACATGGTAAAAAGCATCCTAAAAACAGGAATTAATAAAGACATTTTCTTTTTTTTGTAATCTAGACATATGCTAGCATTCCTAAATAAGAAGCAAAATAATTCTATAGAATCAAAGAAACTATATATCATAATGTACTGCTACGTGCTGAAAAGGAAAATATTAGAAAAACATTTCATGCAGCAACATAGGAAATCACGACACATTTCTTAAAATAACATGTGAAACACCATCAATTTAAACAAGGGAAAAAAAAAGTTATACATGTAATTTTGCACTGCATAACCAAGAACACATAATTTGGTGCGCAAGCCTTTCTGTTCTACTTATTAAAAGGGTCAGATTTATTTTTTGCAGATCGCCTTTTTTTTCTAACTGAGTGGGTTTACTCTCACGCTGGTCTGCTGCATGTCAGCGCAAAATACAGAATCATTTGCATTTGAACTTTAAACAAAAGGGGCAGCTTGCTGTAGGGAAATAATCACTTATATTTTCTAGATGTGCAAAATACACTACAATTTTTTTTTTTTTTAAAGCACACAGTTGCATTTCACTAATTAAAGCACATTCTATAATGGGTCTGTTTTATTTTTTCAACCAGTAAACACTAATTCTAAAACACTGAGATGTATCTCCCTTTGCAGCATCCACGCTGAGCTGAAAACCCTTTTCTCAATCCGACTGGTAGATTTATAACTTTCCGACCTCCGAGTCAAACACATTAAATCATATGTTCAAAGGCATACCCACACAAACTCGTGGACGCATTTCAAACAGAATGTTAAATGAACACTGCTTTTTTTCTCCGTGCAAGATGTTAACCATCCGACAGCTAGCTGTCAAAGCACATAGGCGAACCCTGCAACTAATTAAAAAGTCAAATCAAACCATCATTAATCTAAACAGTCACTGACTTTCAGCATCAGCTCACGTAACAATGCATGTTAAAAAGCATGTTGAAATAAATACTGGCGTCTCAATCTAAGATATTAACCCTTTGGCAGCTTAAACACAATCATTCCCCAATGTCTGCAGATACACGGGAAAGTCATGAACTCATCTCTCCACGTTTTCATATAACACGTGCGCACATCTTCAAAACATTTTCTCCAAGCACTTGAAAGAGATCCAGCTCTCTCCTGTCTAACATAATGATAACATGCTCTGTACAAGCCATATTCACAAGACGCTATTCACAAGCCATATTCACAAGAAACTCAATAAATCATAATGATGACATGCTCTTCACAAGCCATATTTACAAGGAGCTATTTAAAAGGAACTCCACTAGTCATATTACACTGAATACATTTCACATTTCACAGCATAAGAAAATGCAGCAAGCCATTTAATGGGCAATTTACAAGCATTTTTCATACACATATGTACAACTGCATCAACACCAAGATGTAATTGGCTCCCTCACGTACTGTAAACCTTCAAGCCTGTCAGTTCAAACACCAAGATGAAAAACATTTCTTTCACCCTGCATAAGTCAAATGCCATGATGTACTGCAATCTCCTTACGCTCCAACTGTTCAAGCCCATAGGTCAATTTAAAAGTAGATTTCGATTTTCTCAAAAACATTGTACAATTATAAACAAATAATATACAAAATGAACTCCATACGTGCCGAGTGCAAACCAACAAGATAAAAACAATACAGCGCACACAGGCTACGTAATCCTGTTCGTGACGCCAGATGTAACGACCGGATTTTCGGACCAGATAGGATCAGCTCACCAAGATACCACCAACCCAGCCGAAACGCAACCACCTCCCTCCTCAGATCCCATCTATCCAGGCACCTGGGTACCTACCTGAGGATGGGGAATTAGCAATATACAAGCTCATATCATCAGAAACACCACTAAATCTATAGGGATTACTAGGAATACTCACTGATTACTAAGGACGTCCATGCCCTACACCACACTCACGACCACATGGGCCCAGACTAATCTACCCTGGGGCAGTTCTGATTACTTACCATTACACACTGACCGCAACCAGTGCTCTCACAAGCCACAATCCTGTGGGTATCCACACCAGTGTCCCCCCTGGTGCTCTCACTATTTCATACATACACAAGCCACAATCTTGTGGGTATACACACTGACCACCATCAGTGCTCTCATTAACGCCACTTTCCCTAGAGGCGATCTCATTACACACCAGTTTCCCCCCTGGTGCTCTCATTAACGCCACTTTACAATGGCGATCACTTTCCTATGAATACCTTTAGCTCTCTCTCTCTCTGTTGGGAAGTTTCTCTCACTATTCACTAGAGGTACAATAATATTATGGAATGGCCGAATTACACGGTGTACAACTTATTCCCTATTTCAAGGGCTCCTCTCTCCCTCATTATTCAGTTACCATTTACCTGATCAGGGGTAGCATCTGTTCGTGAAACAGTACCTGACTAGAAGAACAGGTTACCTTTATTATACAAGAACAAGAGGTACACTGGTTCACTAAGAACTGGGGTACTTTATTTATCACAATAACAATAACAATATAACACTATACTATATATTGCCTGCAAAGGAAAATGGGAATAGACACATACACAGATCTGCGGGGTCTAGGTAAAGCTTTATTACTATAACACATCCACATGTAATTGACTGTAAATAGCTAAAGAGGGAATGGATTATACTGCACACCGCTGAAAGAAAAAGGATTAACAATACAGTAAGGACAAGGTTAATGTTTAAATGTAAAGCAAACTATATTACAGGAAAGGTATCACCTAATTAGTATGAAGTCTTGCTCTAGCTGTCATCTGGGTTCCTCTCCCATCTGTGCCTTAGCTCGTCTCAGATCCTCCCCTGCACTCTTGGACACGCATCTGCGCTGATCACTCTGCACTGGATTCCTCTCCCCCACGAACTCTCTCCACCTTCCAGCTTCAGTCTAATAGTTTCTGCCGCTCTGATAACCGTTCGCTCCACTAGCTTCTTCACTCTGTCTGATTATCTCAGCTCCAATGTCCAATTCACTCCAGCTGCTCCCACAAACTAATCCACGATATAACTTCAGTCTCTTCCAAAAGGCATCACTTCAGACTCCAGCTGATCACAACTCCTTCTGATAAGTAACTGCTTCTGACTGCTTCCTTCAGTTCCAAACATCATCTCACTTCTCTCTGTTCAAAACACCATCTGCTCACAACTGCTTCTGACTTCTCTCTCTGGTTCCAACTTACTGACTGTCTGACTGACTGACTTCTCTCTGTTCCAAGCATCGACTGTGTCTTCTCTCCTCTGCTCCAACTGACTCACTGACAAACTGACACTCCTTCTCTTCTGCACTTCACTAATATGGAATGCTCTCTCCTCATGGAAAGTTCCAGCCAGCAGCCTCCTCCCACCGATTCCATGTACCAGGCTCCTTGCTCTAGACGCTCCCACAGTGACCAGCTGTTTGTTTCGTCTAGAGACTTGAGCCCAGAGACACTTCCTGATTAGATTCAGCTCTGGCCGGTTCTCTCCAGTTTGCAAAGGGCAAACAACACCTCATAACTAAAACATCACCTTTACCCTGCAAGAATCTCAGTCTGCAGGGACAGAAAGCAAAATGGAGTCTCTCTAGTTCTGGGCCTTGTAGCCCTGAAAAGGATGAAATAACACTTAGCTCTATCAGAGTACATACACAAACCATACCAATATGTAATATAAAGTCAGGACTACAGGATCCACCCTCTACTATAGGTAGGATGATGAAAGGACACATAATTATGTCAAAGCCAATAGGCAATAGATGGATTAGAGTCAAGAATAAGGGATCTATCATCATATTAAGCAGCTATCCTCTAGTTTATGCTTCTAGGTCTGGAAAAAGGCCTGAAAAGGACCAACGCAAGGCAAGAATAAGGATTCAGGATGGTAGCAAGCTTAAAGTCTCCATCACTCAGAAATAGAGCCAGAAATACGGTCACTACAACACCACATAATTACACTGCACTCGATGCAACATACACTCCAAATACCACTCAGTGCCACATAATTACCCGCCAAATAAATACACTGCACTCAATACAACATACACTCCTAACAATAGCACTCAGTGCCACATAATTACACTCCACATAATTACACTGCACTCACTGTGACATACACTCCAAATACCTCTCAGTGCCACATAATTACACGCCATATAATTACACTGCACTCAATGCAACATACACTCCAAATATCACTCAGTGCCACATAATTAAACGCCACATAATTACACTGCACTCAATGCAACACACACTCCAAATACCACTCAGGGCCCCATGATTACACACCACATAATTACACTGCACTCAATGCAACATACACTCCAAATACCTCTCAGGGCCCCATAATTACACTGCACTTGATGCAACATACACTCCAAATACAACTCAGTGCCACATAATTACATGCCCAATAATTACACTGCACTCAATGCAACATACACTCCAAACAATACCATTCTGTGCCACATAATTACGCACCACATAGTTGCACTCTACTGAATACAATACCACTCAGTTTCACATAATTATATGCTACATATTTACACTGCGCTCAATGCAACATACACTCCAAATACCACTCAGTACCACATAATTACACGCCACATAATTACACTGCACTTAATGCGACATACACTCCAAATACCACTCAGTGCCACATAATTACACGCCACATAATTACACTGCACTCAATGCAACATATACTCCAAATATCACTCAGTGCCACATAATTACACGCCACATAATGACACTGAAATCAATGCAACATACACTCCAAATACCACTCATTGCCACATAATTACACTGCACTCAATGCAACATACACTCCAAATACTCCTCAGTGCCACATAATTACACGCCACATAATTTCACTGCACTCAATGCAACATACACTCCAAATACGACTCAGTGCCACATAGTTACACACCACATGATTACACTGCACTCAATGTAACATACACTCCAAATACCACTCAGGGCCCTGTAATTACACGCCACATAAATACACTGCACTCAATGCAACATACACTCCAAACAATACCGCTCGGTGCCATATAATTACACACCACATAATTACACTCTACTGAATACAACAAACACTCCAGACAATACCACTCAGTTCCACATAGTTATATGCTACTTATTTACACTGCGCTCAATGCAACATACACTCCAAATACCACTCAGTGCCACATAATTACATGCCACATAATTACACTGAACTCAATGCGACATACACTCCAAATACCACTCAGTGCCACATAATTACACGTCACATAATTACACTGCACTCAATGCAACATACACTCCAAATATCACTCAGTGCCACATAATTAAACTGCACTCAATGCAACATACACTCCAAATACCACTCAGGGCCCCATAATTACACGCCACATAATTACACTGCACTCGATGCAACATACACTCCAAATACAACTCAGTGCCACATAATTACATGCCACATAATCACACTGTACTCAATGCAACATACACTCCAAACAATACCACTCTGTGCCACATAATTACACGCCACATAGTTACACTCTACTGAATACAACATACATTCCAGACAATACCACTCAGTTCCACATAATTATATGCTACATATTTACACTGTACTCAACGCAACATACACTCCAAATACCACTCAGTGCCACATAATTACACGGCACTCAATGCGACATACACTCCAAATACCACTCAGTGCCACATAATTACACACCACATAATTACACTGCACTCAATGGAACATACACTCAAAATACCACTCAGTGCCACATAATTACACGCCACATAATTATACTGCACTCAATGCAACATACACTCCAAATACCACTCAGTGCCATATAATTAAAGCCACATAATTACACTGCACTCAATGCAACATACACTCCAAATACAACTCAGTGCCACATAATTACATGCCACATAATTACACTGCACTAAATGCAACATACACTCCAAACAATACCACTCTGTGCCACATAATGACACGCCACATAGTTACACTCTACTGAATACAACATACATTCCAGACAATACAACTCAGTTCCACATAATTATATACTACATATTTACACTGTACTCAACGCAACATACACTCTAAATACCACTCAGTGCCACATAATTACACGGCACTCAATGCGACATACACTCCAAATACCACTCAGTGCCACATAGATACACGCCACATAATTACACTGCACTCAATGCGACATACACTTCAAATACTAATCAGTGCCACATAATTACATGCTACATAATTATACTGCACTCAATGCAACATAACTCCAAGTTCCACTCAATGCCACATAATTACAGGCCACATAATTACACTGCACTCAATGCAAAACACAATCCAAATACTACTCAGTGCCACATAATTAAACGCCACATAATTAGACTGCATCCAATGCAACATACACTCCAAATACCATTCAGTGCCACATAGATACACGCCACATAATTATACTGCACTTAATGCAACATACACTCCAAATACCACTCAGTGCTACATAATTGCACGCAACATAATTACACTGCGCCAACGCAACATACACTCCAAATACCAGTCAGTGCCACATAATTACACGCAACATAATTACACTGCGCTCAATGCAACTTACACTCCAAATACCACTCAGTGCCACATAGTTACACGCCACATAATTACTCTGCACTCAATGCAACATACACTCCAAAAACCACTAAGTACCACATAATTATACAACACATATTTACACTCTACTGAATGCAACACACACTCCACACAATTCCACTCAGTGCCACATAATTATATGCTACATAATTACACTGCACTCAATGCAACATACACTCCAAACAATACCACTCAGTGTCACATAATTTCACGCCACACAATTACACTCTACTGAATACAACATACACTCCACACAATACCACTCAGTGCCAGACAATTATATGCTACATAATTACACTGCTCTTAACGCAACATACACTCCAAATACCACTCAGTGCCACATAATCACAAGCCACATAATTACACTGCACTCAATGCAACATACACTCCAAATACCACCCAGTGCCACATAAGTATATGCTAAATATTTATATTGCGCTCAACACAACATACACTCCAAATAGGACTCAGTGCCACATAATTACACGCCACATAATTACACTGCACTCAATGCAACATACACTCCAAATACCACTCAGTGCCACATAGTTACACACCACATAATTACACTCTTATCTATCTATCGCATCACCACAGCATCACTCAGCACCACCACAGCATCACTCAGTGCCACATAATTAAACGCCACATAATTAGACTGCAATCAATGCAACATACACTCCAAATACCATTCAGTGCCACATAATTACACGCCACATAATTACACTGGACTCAATGCAGCATACACTCCAAATACCACTCAGTGCCACATAATTAAATGCCACATAATTTCACTGCACTCAATGCAACATACACTCCAAATACGACTCAGTGCCACATAATTAAATGCCACATAATTACACTGCACTCAATGCAACACACACTCCAAATACCACTCAGGGCCCCATGATTATACACCACATGATTACACTGCACTCAATGCAACATACACTCCAAATACCACTCAGGGCCCTATGATTACACACCACATGATTACACTGCACTCAATGTAACATACACTCCGAATACCACTCAGGGCCCTGTAATTACACACCACATAATTACACTGCACTCGATGCAACATACACTCCAAATACCACTCAGTGCCACATAATTACACGCCACATAAATACACTGCACTCAATGCAACATACACTCCAAACAATAGCACTAAGTGCCACATAATTACACACCACATAATTACACTGCACTCAATGCAACACACACTCCAAATACCACTCAGGGCCCCATGATTATACACCACATGATTACACTACACTCAATGCAACATACACTCCAAATACCACTCAGGGCCCCATGATTACACACCACATAATTTCACTGCACTCAATGCAACATACACTCCAAATACGACTCAGTGCCACATAGTTACACACCACATGATTACACTGCACTCAATGTAACATACACTCCAAATACCACTCAGGGCCCTGTAATTACACACCACATGATTACACTGCACTCGATGCAACATACACTGCAAATACCACTCAGTGCCACATAATTACACGCCACATAAATACACTGCACTCAATGCAACATACACTCCAAACAATAGCACTAAGGGCCAGATGTAGGTAGGCATTTACCGGTCGGTAACAGCCGAATTCGGCCGTTACCGACCGGTAAATGCAATTTGAGATGTAGGGCCCTGTATTTTACAGAATCGGTAAATTTACCGATCGGTACATTTACCGATTCTGTAAAATACCGAATCGGTATTTTTACCGATTCGGTAAAATTGATATGTAGGTGGGACTCTTCTGAGTCCCAAAGGGCTTAACGAATCGGTATTTTACCATGAAATCCAACCTCATGGTAAAATACCGATTCCGGTGTGCATGCACATGTGTGCATGCACACCTATGCCATGTGGCAGGCAGACCTGCCCCTAGGGCTTGTATGCCTGCCACATGGCACCCAATCCTGTTTAGGGGGTGCCAGGGGGTGTCAAAGTGACACCCCCTGCACCCTTGTGAAATTCGGTATTTACCGATTCGGTAAATACCGAATCGGTAAAGCCTATTGATTCCTATGGGCTTTGAAGCCCATAGGAATCAATAAATACCGAATCGGTAAATACCGAATTTTACCGATTTGGTAAAAGGGAACATCTGGATTCCCTACATACCAACCCCTCATATTTACCGAATCTTAATTACCGAATCGGTAAAATTCGGTAATTTTCGGTAATTAAGATTCGGTAAATGTTACTTACCTACATCTGGCCCTAAGTGCCACATAATTACACGCCACATAATTACAGTGCACTCAATGTGACATACACTCCAAAAATCTCTCAGTGCCACATAATTACACGCCACATAATTACACTGCACTCAATGCAACATGCATTCCAAATATCACTCAGTGCCACATAATTAAACGCCACATAATTACACTGCACTCAATGCAACACACACTCCAAATACCACTCAGGGCCCCATGATTATACACCACATGATTACACTGCACTCAATGCAACATACACTCCAAATACCACTCAGGGCCCCATGATTACACAACACATAATTACACTGCACTCGATGCAAAAAACACTACAAATACCACTCAGTGCCACATAATTACACACCAAATAAATACACTGCACTCAATGCAACATACACTCCAAACAATACTGCTCTTTGCCACATAATTACACACCACATAATTACACTCTACTGAATACAACAAACACTCCAGACAATACCACTCAGTTCCACAGAGTTATATGCTACTTATTTACACTGCGCTCAATGCAACATATACTCCAAATACGACTCAGTGCCACATAATTACACGCCACATAATTACACTGCACTCAATTCGACATACACTCCAAATACCACTCAGTGCCACATATTACACATCACATAATTACACTGCACTCAATGCAACATACACTCCAAATATCACTCAGTGCCACATAATTACACTGCACTCAATGCAACATACACTCCAAATACCACTCAGGGCCCCATAATTACACGCCACATAATTACACTGCACTCGATGCAACATACACTCCAAATACAACTCAGTGCCACATAATTACATGCCACATAATTACACTGCACTAAATGCAACATACACTCCAAACAATACCACTCTGTGCCACATAATGACACGCCACATAGTTACACTCTACTGAATACAACATACATTCCAGACAATACCACTCAGTTCCACATAATTATATGCTACATATTTACACTGTACTCAACGCAACATACACTCTAAATACCACTCAGTGCCACATAATTACACGGCACTCAATGCGACATACACTCCAAATACCACTCAGTGCCACATAATCACACACCACATAATTACACTGCACTCAATGGAACATACACTCAAAATACCACTCAGTGCCACATAATTACATGCCACATAATTACACTGCACTCAATGCAAAATACATTCCAAATACCACTCAGTGCCATATAATTAAAGCCACGTAATTACACTGCACTCAATGCAACATACACTCCAAATACCACTCAGTGCCACATAGATACACGCCACATAATTACACTGCACTCAATGTGAGATACACTTCAAATACCACTCAGTGCCACATAATTACATGCTACATAATTATACTGCACTCAATGCAACATAACTCCAAGTTCCACTCAATGCCACATAATTACACGCCACATAATTACACTGCACTCAATGCAACACACAATCCAAATACCACTCAGTGCCACATAATTAAACGCCACATAATTAGACTGCACTCAATGCAATATACACTCCAAATACCATTCAGTGCCACATAGATACACGCTACATAATTATATTGCACTCAATGCAACATACACTCCAAATACCACTCAGTGCTACATAATTACACGCAACATAATTACACTGCGCCAACGCAACATACACTCCAAATACCACTCAGTGCCACATAATTACACGCAACATAATTACACTGCGCCCAATGCAACTTACACTCCAAATACCACTCAGTGCCACATAGTTACACGCCACATGATTACACTGCACTCAATGCAACATACACTCCAAAAACCACTAAGTACCACATAATTATACAACACATATTTACACTCTACTGAATGCAACACACACTCCACACAATTCCACTCAGTGCCACAAAATTATATGCTACATAATTACACTGCACTCAATGCAACATACACTCCAAACAATACCACTCAGTGTCACATAATTTCACGCCACACAATTACACTCTACTGAATACAACATACACTCCACACAATACCACTCAGTGCTAGACAATTATATGCTACACAATTACACTGCTCTTAACGCAACATACACTCCAAATACCACTCAGTGCCACATAATTACACGCCACATAATTACACTGCACTCAATGCATCATACACTCCAAATACCACTCAGTGCCACACAAGTATATGCTAAATATTTACATTGCGCTCAACACAACATACACTCCAAATAGGACTCAGTGCCACATAATTACACGCCACATAATTACACTGCACTCAATGCAACATACACTCCAAATACCACTCAGTGCCGCATAGTTACACACCGCATAATTACACTCTTATCTATCTATCGCATCACCACAGCATCACTCAGCACCACCACAGCATCACTCAGTGCCACATAATTAAACGCCACATAATTAGACTGCACTCAATGCAACATACACTCCAAAAACCATTCAGTGCCACATAGATACACGCCACATAATTTCACTGCACTCAATGTAACATACACTCTAAACAATAGCACTCAGTGCCACATAATTACACGCCACATAATTACACTGCACTCAATGTGACATACACTCCAAATACCTCTCAGTGCCACATAATTACACGCCACATAATTACACTGCACTCAATGCAACATACACTCCAAATATCACTCAGTGCCACATAATTAAATGCCACATAATTACACTGCACTCAATGCAACACACACTCCAAATACCACTCAGGGCCCCATGATTATACACCACATGATTACACTGCACTAAATGCAACATACACTCCAAATACCACTCAGTGCCACATAATTACACACCAAATAAATACACTGCACTCAATGCAACATACACTCCAAACAATACCGCTCGGTGCCACATAATTACACACCACATAATTACACACTACTGAATACAACAAACACTCCAGACAATACCACTCAGTTCCACATAGTTATATGCTACTTATTTACACTGCGCTCAATGCAACATACACTCCAAATACCACTCAGTGCCACATAATTACATGCCACATAATTACACTGAACTCAATGCGACATACACTCCAAATACCACTCAGTGCCACATAATTTCAATCCATATAATTAAACTGCACTCAATGCAACATACACTCAAAATACCACTCAGTGCTACATAATTACATGCCACATAATTACACTGCGCTCAATGCAACTTACACTCCAAATACCACTCAGTGTCACATAATTACACGCCACACAATTACGCTCTACTAAATACAACATACACTCCACATAATACCACTCAGTGCCCCATAATTATATGCTACTTAATTACACTGCACTCAACGCAACATACACTTCAAATACCACTCAGTGCCCCATAATTACACCACATAATTACACTGCACTCAATGCAACATGCACTCCAAATACCACTCAGTGCCACATAAATATATGCTACATATTTACACTGCGCTCAATGCAACATACACTCCAAATACTACTCAGTGCCACATAATTACACGCCACATAATTACACTGTACTCAATGCAACATACACTCCAAATATCACGCAGTGCCACAAAAACGACACGCCACATAATTACACTGCACTCAATGCAACATACACTCCAAATACCACTCAGTGCCAAATAATTACACGCCACATAATTATACTGCACTCAATGCAACATACCTCCAAATATCACTCAGTGCCACATAATTACACGCAACATAATTACACTGCGCCAAGGCAACATACACTCCAAATACTACTCAGTGCCACATAATTACATGCAACATAATTACACTGCGCCAGCGCAACATACACTCCAAATACCACTCTGTGCCACATAGTTACACGCCACATAATTACACTGCTCTCAATGCAACATACACTCCAAAAACCACTAAGTACCACATAATTATACAACACATACTTACACTCTACTGAATGCAACACACACTCCACACAATTCCACTCAGTGCCACATAATTATATGCTACATAATTACATTGCACTCAATGCAACATACACTCCAAACAATACCACTCAGTGCCACATAATTTCACGCCACACAATTACACTCTTCTGAATACAACATACACTCCACACAATACCACTCAGTGCCAGATAATTATATGCTACATAATTACACTGCTCTTAACGCAACATACACTCCAAATACCACTCAGTGCCACATAATTACACGCCACATAATTACACTGCACTCAATGCAACATACACTCCAAATACCACTCCGTGCCACATAAGTATATGCTAAATATTTACATTGCGCTCAACACAACATACACTCCAAATAGGACTCAGTGCCACATAATTACACGCCACATAATTACACTGCACTCAATGCAACATACACTCCAAATACCACTCAGTGCCGCATAGTTACACACCACATAATTACACTCTTATCTATCTATCGCATCACCACAGCATCACTCAGCACCACCACAGCATCACTCAGTGCCACATAATTAAACGCCACATAATTAGACTGCACTCAATGCAACATACACTCCAAAAACCATTCAGTGCCACATAGATACACGCCACATAATTTCACTGCACTCAATGTAACATACACTCTAAACAATAGCACTCAGTGCCACATAATTACACGCCACATAATTACACTGCACTCAATGTGACATACACTCCAAATACCTCTCAGTGCCACATAATTACACGCCACACGCCACATAATTACACTGCACTCCAAATAAGACTCACTGCCACATAATTACACGCCACATTATTACACTCTTATCTATCTATCGCATCACCACAGCATCACTCAGCACCACCACAGCATCACTCAGGGGCACCACAACATCACTGTGCTCTACCACAGCATCACTGAACGCACCAGCATAACTCGTCGCAACCACAGCATCACTCAGCGCCACCACAGCCTCAGTCTGTGCAACCATTCAACAACAACTGGTTCAAATATGTTCTCTCAATGTTTCAAGCTTTATTACAAATGTCACAAAAAGATGTTAATATTTCACTGCTGTTCTTGGATTTTCGTCACAATAAAATACACTGAACATAATCTTCACAAAAGTTATTTACAAAAGTTTAAGCTATTGCCATTATAAATTACAATAACTTTTATTTAACACCATCGCTGCTGCAGCAATTCCTTTCCTGTGCTGCATGATCTCTATTCCCATTGTTCATGACGAGCTCAGCTCGTCATCAGCACAGCTCAACCGTGCCTCATGACGAGCTGAGCTCGTCATAAGCATCGAAGGGGTTAAGTATTAAATATAAAAAAAAATGTAAGCAATTGTTATTTGTAATATCAATACATCTTAGTCATGTAAATACAACACATATTGCATTACAAATGCTATAGGTGTTACATTTGCGAAAGTTAAAAATATTGGCGTTGTGAATGACAAAGCTATTGATTTAGCTATTTTCAAAACCAACGCATAAATAAAGAAATTGTCATTTACAATACCAATAGCTCAAACTTCCCTAATGCGAGACCTATTGCATAGCAAATGCTTGTTGTTGATCGTGTATTTGCCGATCAGATAATTTTTTCATTTTTTCTTTTTTTCTCTTCTGGCCCAATTAAAACCTTTGTTAGCTCTATGGGTATCCCCAAGCAATATCAAATTTTAAACACACACTTTATTAAAGAATGTTGTCAGTGTGCAAAACCCTTTCATCAGACCTAAAATCCTTTATTCAAATATGTTTGAGAAAAGCCCGTAGCACAGGACTGGGTTCAAAGGGTGCCCAGTTTTCAATTGGTATATAAAAGGGTGTTTAATGTTTATAACAAGGCGATCATCTATTGTGGGGGCATGACAAAATAGAGTCAATGATATGGGCATGTACAGATTTTGCGCACTCTGAGTCTTATACCATACTGATTTTATATATGAAGATTTAGAGGTTTTTCCTTTCTGTTGTGTAGTATCGCACATAGTGTCCTGGTTCATACCGAGCCAGAGAGTCATTCACTTTTCTTCTCATATATTTGCCCTTATGATCAGAAATTACTGTTTCTGAACAATAACGTTTTTGTTCAAACACTTTATCTAGCGAACCTTAAATCTGTGTGTTGAAAACAGTGGGTACTCAACATTCCTTTCATGTATATTACAGTGTTGGATATGTATAGTACTATTCATGTATTCTTGGGGATGTTCAGGAGGGGCCGGCTCGCACATCTCCATGGGGGTATGTATTTATCATAGGTTGTTACTAACTATGGGGCTGATTAGGATTGCGGTGATTCCGCATCCTCCGGGCCGGCGGAAGCCATCGCCGGGCCGGAGGATTCGGAATCACCACAGCAGTGCCTCCAAAGACCCCCAGATTAGGATGGCTGGGGGGTCATCAGCGGATGGGGAAACCTTCCGCCACTTTTCCGCCGCAGTCGCCTTCCGACCGTGGGCGGAAAAGCTCTAATATGGTGGCGGTGTCTATCAGACACCGCCAGCCATATTAGGATGGGGCACGAAACATGCTTTTCCACGGCGGCTTTTCCGCCGTGGAAAAGCATGTGGTCTTTTCAGTTTTGGGGCCCGTTGCGGGCCCCCAGGGGGTCGGGGGGGGTGCACATGGGGGGTACCCATGGTACCCCCCTGCATTGTCATGAACAAAGCGGCAGGCACCTCGCAGTGCCTGCTGCTTTGTGCATGTAAATGCAATATATGCATTTTTAACCTTGCAGCGGGTGCTGCTTCAAGCAGCACCCGCCGCAAGGTTAAAGATACGGGATGTGACCGCCAGGGTGGCACATCCTAATTTGCATGGAGGGACCACCACTGCCCATGCGGATGGCGCCTCAACCTCCTAATGACCTCCTTTGTTGAGTCAGAGCCTTTGCTTTATCCCCGTTCGATATTCGAGAATGCTTATGTTTGCAGGATAAACATACTGCATAAGGCAATAAACTTCTCAGCTAGGGATTTATCATTTAATCGACCTCTTACTTACGGTCTATCTGTGGTCTGTTAACATTGTCCACATTATGTCTTCATTCAGCCCGTTAACTGAGCTAGAAAGGCGGTATATCCATCGCTGTTCTAATCTCAACAATTGTTTGTCACTGCTGGTGTTTGGCATTTTTTCAGTCACTGACAAAGAAAAATCGTTCTCGTCATCCGGTTGTTTGGAAATGATGCGTCATTTTGGTGACCGTCTTGCCACATAGGAAGGTGCTATGGTGCTAATTCAGACGTATCCTTACTTTCCGTGTTGTCATTCCTATGTATCTCAGCTGACACTTACAAGTCATGACATAAACAACATTGCTGCTGTTACAATTTGAGAACCTCCTTTGTTCCCATGATGTCTTTAGACCTAGGTCAGTCTCCTTCCTCCCCCTCGTTAGGCGACACACATTACAGGTTCCACATGGGAAATGCCTCACTACCTCTGGCAGGTTTCACAGTGTGTTCCTCCGTCGGTTTCCCTCATCCATTTTTTTCGGACGCGTGTGTACCACTGAATCTTTCAAGGATCTTCCTCTCTTAAAAGCAAACATGGGTTATTCTAGCCTCAATGATACTGAGTTCAGGGTTTTACAACAGAGTACACTTCATCTCATATATAAACCAGCTCATAGGGCATGATTATGGGCAAAGTAATATATGTTAATGAAGCCAAATCCTCCAGCTCGCTCTATCGTTAAACATGCCCACAATCATCAAGAACATCCAAGATGAAGTATAGCGGCTATGTAGATGTATTGGTCAGTTTCTCCAGACATGCTGTTGTGTCAAGCCTTCACAGGCCCCACATGTCGAACATGTAGGGCTTCATATGAAAATCAAATCTTAGACAGTTGCGAACCCCACTGAAGCCTCAAGAGTCTATGCTGCCATCTTTTTATTTCAAGGAGTGGCCTCTTTCTCACTTGATTTAAATCTGGGAAGAACAGGAGCTGGCTCTAACTAATCTGCACATCTTTCCTTTTTAGGTCTTGCAAGGCGTACTGCGCACATGTGCAGTCGAGCTCGCAAGATTTTATGTTTTAAGGAGAACTTCACTAGCGAGGGTTAAGCCCCGCCCCTCTTCTCCATTGGCTGGCCTCCTAAACGATGGACAGCCATTGGAGAAGAGGTCATAGTGACTTTCTTCTTTCTCTTTAAGCCCCGTCTTTTTCAGAACAACTTTTCCCCGACTTACTGCTGGCGTGAAAGGTTTCTTATCTTCTTTATGGGTCCAGATGGCCCCATAAAGAAGATAAGGAACCTTTTAAGTGAGCAGGAAGTCCGGGAGCCCAGTCTGAAAGGTACGGGGCTCAAAGACAAAAGGCTGCGTCATGACGAGCGCTTGTCTCAACATCCTTTCAGCATTCGTTCGTAAAGGCGAGTTCCGGTTTGTCTACTCCATCCCGCCCCCTCCCGTCTCCAAACCTGCCTGAAATTACTTAAGCTTTCCAAAGAGTGACCTAGTGGAGGGTCATAGATGTATGCTGCTTTTTGGGAGCATGCTCAGTACTATTGAAACGTAGGTGACATTCTTCGAATGCAAGTGAAGTGTGAGGTTTCCGACCCTGTTTGTTGTTTTGCCTAGGCGCTGGCAAAATCAATAAGGCAGGCTTTAATGTGATAAACAGCGACGGTGCATGCAACCCAGCTGAACATCATTTACGAACGCCTGTGTTTATAAGAGTTTGCCATCCCTTGTAGTTGCTGTTCTGCTGTTTAATTTGTGGCAATCGTGCCTTCTAGCTTGCTATAATTTGCCCTGTGATGGTAGTTTGACCGCGCGAATAAAGTGAAGTTCATCTGTTCTCCATAAATTACGGCAGGCGTCTCTCAAATTAGTAGCCAGGAGAGTATGTTATGGTATGTTAATAACACTTCTATAGCGCACAGATGCCCCGGCAAAGGGGCGTCCCGGCGCTTCTGGAAGGGAATCCAGACACAACACAACAGAAAGATGGAGGAAGCACACAAGACAGAATCCTAAGCGGGATGGGGGAACAGATGCGTTTTGATGGCTCTCCTGAATTTCAGCAGCTCATCAATTTTGCGGATGTGGGACGGTAAAGAATTCCACAGCTTCGCAGCCAGGACTCGGAAGGAACGTCCTCCCGCTCTGCATAATCTAAATCGCGGAACCACCGCCAAGTTTTGGCCCATGGATCTCAAAGGGCGCAGGGGAACATAAGGCTTCAAAAGATTGTCAAGAATCGGGGGGGAGGCCATCTTGAGGATCTTAAACGACAGGCACAGCGTCTTAAAATGGATCCTCTGTGCCACCGTCAGCCAATGAAGAGAGCGGATGGTACTCTCAGCAGAGCAGAACCTCTGTAGCCCCACCAGGGCTCTGGCTGCAGCGTTCTGGATACGTTGCATCCGCGTGATTTCAGCCTGGTTGGCACCCAGCAATAATGAGCTGGCGTAATCAAGCCGTGATAGTATAGATGCTTGAATGACCAGCTGCCTGGTTGAGGGATCAACGAATCTCAGGATAGGTTTCAGTCCACGTAAGATGTCGAAACAGGTGGCCGCTACTTTTTTCGTATGGCCACAAAAGTTGAGGGCAGGTTCAAGCCAAACCCCCAAGTTCTTTACCTCTGTCACTGGGGTAGGTTACACCCAGCTCAGGGGGCCATCACGTATCATCCCAGAGATCCGCTCGCTTACCCACTATCATGGCCTCCGTTTCTTTGGCGTTAAGCTGGAGACAGTTGGTGTTCATCCAGCTGGCCACTGCCCGGAGTCCTTCCCGAAATCTGGGAGCATCACGGTCGGAGTCCCCACTCAAGGTGACCACCAGCTGCGTGTCCTCAGCGTAAGAGGCCATGGTCAGACCCCAATGCTTGACGACATCAGCCAGCGGCCTCACATAAAGATTGAATAATGTGGGGCTCAAAGACGAACCCTGAGGCACACCCAGATCCAGGGGATAGAGTTTGGACTCAAACGGTGGAGTGGCAACCTTGAAGGTCCGATCAGATAGGAAGGAGCGGAACCAATCGAGAGCAGTGCCCTCAAACCCTGCCTCTCGTAGACGTTGAAGTAGAATTTTGTGCGAAACCGTGTCAAACGCGGCACTTAGGTCGAGAAGTATCAGTGCCGCAGTCTGACCGGAGTTGAGCACAGAACGAAGATGTTCCGTCATAGAGAGCAGGGCGGTTTCCGTGCTGTGGCCCGCACGGAACCCATTCTGGGAAGGATCCAGAATACATTCCCTCGCAAGATGTTTAGTCAGCACGTCGTTCACATGGGCTTCCGCAATTTTCGCGGCCCAAGGAAGGAGAGAGATAGGGCGATAACTCTCAAGTTTAAGGGGGTCCAGGGTGGCCTTTTTGAGTATGGGTGTCACAATGGCCTGTTTCCACTTTATCAGGACAATGCCCGAAGTGAGGGAGAGATTAATGAGGTGGCATATTGGAGGGAGGCAGACAGCAGCAGATTCTCTAAACTGGGCAGGCTTCAGTGGGTCCTCTGGTGAGCCTGATTTAATTTTAGAAGCCAGTTTATGAAATGCCTCTATCGACAAACTAGGTAAAGAGGATAAAGCCTCACCTATGGTAAGTGTGGAACTGGAGGGCTCATCTCCCTGATTAATGGTGGGAAAGGCGCGATAAATGGCTTGAACCTTTTCCCTAAAAAAAGCTGCCAGATTTTCGCAATGATCCACAGAACAGACTTCTGCTGCAGTGGCTCTTTTGGCCATCAAGTCCTTAAGGACTTTGAAGATTAGCTTGGACGGATTGGGGCTATTTCTAAATTCCTGGGCGTAATAAGCCGCACAGGCTCTACATACTGCTCTATGGTATGATTTTATTTTGGAGAGATAGGCAGTTTTTTTCCCAGCCTCATAGGATTTCCGCCATTCCCTTTCTGCCTGTTTGCAGGCTTTTTTTAGCAGATCCAGGGGACTGTCGTACCATGGGCTGGGTTCTCTAGAACGGCATTTGGTCCAGGCGGCGGGGATTAGAGCATCTAAAGCACAAGAAACCCAATCACAATAAGCGTCATACCCAGCTTCCACACTAAGGTGAGAGCCTAGTGGGTTGACCTCCAGGAGATGATGAAAATCCTCCAGTTTGAGTTTCTTCCAGTGACGTTTCATCACTACTCTATCTTGGGGCTTAAACAGATGCTCTTTAAGCACAAGAGAGATTTTCACCAGAAAATGGTCAGTCCAAGCTACAGGACAAGGCCTGGTTACCTTGGCCCCAGTTAGATTTCTGAAGAAAGGGTCACGAGTATGGCCCCCCAGATGAGTAGGGAAGGTGACCAGTTGATTGAGCTGAAGGGCCTCCAAATCAGCCAAGGTACTGCTAATATTGGGCATATGGGCGCAATCAAAATGAAGATTAAGATCTCCAAGAATGCAAAAGTTAGCGCAGCCCAGTGCCAGGGAGCTGACACATTCTGGGAGAGCCTTTCGGAAAGCAGTGTCACAGCTAGGAGGGCGATAAATTAGGAGACCGGACAGGGTGAACTGATGGCTGATAGAGATTTTAAAGAAAGCACTTTCACACCCCACTAGGTCTACTACCCTCCATTCACATGGATAGCAGGATTTTACTACTACAGCAATGCCACCACCCCTAGATAACCGATTATGGTAAAGGTGGAGTAATCAGAGGGGAGTGCAAGATTAATGGCGGCCGCATCAGCTTCTTGGAGCCATGTTTCCGTCATGAAAAATACGTCTGGTAGTTCCTCACTAATAAGATCATGAAGTTCTGCATGGTGCTTCGGTAGGGATCTAATGTTCAGATTCCAGACTGTGATACCTTGAGGGACCAAAGGTCTACTACAGAGGGATTTGACCGGGCAGAGCTCTCTAAGAGCGCGAATAGGGATGGGGGCAGTAAGGGACAATGTCGAGCAAGTACAGGTATACGGGCCACAGAGGGGACTGACCGACTCATGATGGCAGCGAGGGATAAAATGGCTAATGCCGAGCAAGTCAGCCCGAGAGTAAACATACCTCGGTGGCATAATCAGATGAGACCCTTACAGACTGGGTATCGCCACGCCGGACGCCTCCTTAGCGCTGACGGGCGCAGACGGGCAGGACTCTGGCACGACTCAGGCGCAGGGAAGGCGCACCCGCTGCGCGTCACCGCTGCACGCTGAGTAGTGTGCCTTAAGTAGGCGGATCTCAAGTAGCAGGAGTGCTAAAACGCTAAGAAATGGCGCCCTGCAGTGTCCCCTTCACTCCCAATATGGCGAGCGTGAAGTCAAACCTCCGGGACCGGACCCACTCGAGCAGCGGTGAAATCCAATTACTGTGCAGGTGAGTGGGCAGGAGAGAACACACCTTAAAAACAGGGCAAATAGGAAATAAAAATAAAACAGATACAAAACGGGACGTTTTAAAAACGAAAACGCGTGCACAGCAGTGCTAGCAGCAAGTGATGCGAGATTACCTGTCCAGACTGGACCCCTGAATACCGTATGATTAAGTAACTGTTTTTATTATCCTTTATGGGGTCGTTAGAAGCTTCCCTACTCTTTAGTTGGCAGTTGTTCTGGTTAAAAGACGGTATACATGCCTAGTGAGCAGCTGCTTGTGGCGGGATGGACCCCTGTCCTCCCTCGCTTGCTGACAGCACTCTGAAGTGCTACAAGGCTGTCACTGAATAAATAGTCGGTGACTGCAGTTGAGCTTACTCTACGTGTTCCAGCCACCTTCATGCTCGTGGTTGTTGAGGGTTTGTGTTTACGGTTCATACTTGATGTGGTTGCACCCCCTCACAGTTTTAACATTGCTCCAACTGCAATGACCAGTAGCGGACTTTTTTTTTCTTTTGCCTTTAACGCGGACTGTTAAATTTTCTCATGTGACTGCAATTATTTAATACACTGCTGCTTGTTACTCGCAGGGAGATAACTCTCGAGGGTGGGCAGGATCGAAAAGGGTTTGGTTTGAAACTTTTATCATTCTGCCCCTGAGGAAACAATGAGCACACTGTTATGGCTCTCTGTGTGTGTGGCTCTCTGTGTGTGTGGCTCTCTGTGTGTGTGTGGCTCTGTGTGTGTGTGTGGCTCTGTGTGTGTGGGGGGGGTGGGGCTTTGTGTCTGGGTGGGGCTCTGTGTGTGGCTGGGGCTCTGTGTGTGGGGGCTCTGTGTCTGGGGGCTCTGTGTGTGTGTGGGGGGGCTCTGTGTGTGAGGGGGGCTCTGTGTGTGTAGGGGCTCTGTATGTGTGTGTGGCTCTGTGTGGGGGGGTTTGTGTGTGTGTGGCTCTGTGTGTGTGGGGGGCTTTGTGTGTGTGTGTGGGGGGCTGTGTGTGTGGGGGGGGCTCTGTGTGTGTGGGTCTGTGTGCTTGTGTGTGGCATTTGCAAGAGATTAAGCTATTGGCATTGTAAATGACAATGTCATTTTTTTATCTGTTTTCAAAACCAACACATAAATAAAAATGTTGTCATCTACAATGCCAATAGCTCTAACTTTTGCAAAGGGCGAGACCGTTGCATTGTAAATGCTTGTTTATCACCGCCTCCAGGGCTCTGTTCTTCCACACTGACGGTATCAGTGCAATCATTACTATTCTGCCCACTGTTGTTGTTTTCATGGATGAAAGCCGTAAGAATGGCCTCAGCATCCTGGTATAATTTTTTTTAATCATATATTGAATTATTAAAAACTTTGCTCATATGCATTTTTTAAAATAGGCTGACTGTGACACCATGTGGTGAACTGTCATAAATATGTGCCAGTGTTATGAAATAAGTGAAAGTGCCAAGCACCCGCAAACATCAGAACAAATTCGGCACTGGCAGAGAATACACACATTATCCTTACATTGGATGGACCAGAAGACTTCTACACATATAAACTTGACAACTGCTTATACCTCAGTATGCCCTGTTTCATCATACACAAACTACAGCAAAAATAGAATGCTGAAGCAAGACATATGCTCTAACTCCACCTCAGAAAACGTGTCTCCAATAGTAAAGCACTTTCTCCAGTATTACTTCTTTAATAGATTCACATGCTTGTATCTTCCCCGTCGTCATGGTGGGAGTCTCACGGTAACAGAATGACCAAAGCAGTATCATAGAGAAGAAAACTGCATAGAAAAGCCCATAGGAACTGTAGTATTTGGTAACCAGACCTCCTCATTGTTTGGTCCAAAAGTCAGCCAATCAGCATTGCTGCCCTGCCCTCACACTCCCCAGCAGAAGCTTCCTGCCTCAGATTTCCAACCGCCTTCGTGTGAGAAAGGTTGAGAAGAAACTGGAGTACAGCCATCTTCCTGAATTAAACAAATGGCAGAGGTAGCTGGGACCAGGAGAAAAGCAAGACTACTCTTGCAAAGTAAAAGACAAGAAATAACGAAAAAGTAAACACATGGGCATAGATTCATCAACCTAAATGGCGATTGCAATAGCTGCGAAACCGCTATTGCAATCGCAATCACGGCTCCCGCAATTCATCAAGCAAAAAACATGAATTTGCGAAATCGCAAACATAAATTCGCAGAATCAATGTGGAACCCCCTTAGCGAATCTGTAACAGCGATTTTCCACTTATTCTGCTAATTAATTTGCGAATTCGCAAATAAATTGCAAATTCAATTCATAAAACATCGCAAATTGCAAAAAAAAACAAAATCGCTAAATGCGATTCGCAATTTAAGGAGAAGTCAAACCAGGTGGTAACCATGAAGTTCAATTGGGGGGGGGGGGAAATCCAACTAGAAAAATGGGCGGGGCAAAACAAACACACTTAAGGAGACACAGTAGGAGCATGAGGACATTCACAATGCCAGGTCTATACATCGTGGCAAGGCGGCTGAGGCTCCAGGCTGCAGCCCAGAACCAACGCAGGATCCAGGAGCGCATCTTCCGGCTGCGGATAACACTCCTGGGCCAGACTGAAGAGGAGATCTACTCCAAATAGAGGCTGAATGTGTCAATGATAACCAAGCTCATCCGAGACCTTGACCCCCTGAAGCAAAACCCAACAAGGAGGACCAATGCTGTGCCCACTCATGTCCAGGTCCTGTGCTGCCTGCACCTCCTGGCCTCTGGAAGCCTCCAGGGGATGATTGCATATGCAGGGGGGATCTCCCAGAGCACACTGTCACGCTGCCTACGGAGTTTCCTGGATGCCATGCTGACCCGGATACACCACTACATAGCCTTCCCAACCACCCAACAGGACTTAAATCAAACAAAGCTTGACTTCTATAACACCGCACAATTCCCCCATGTAATTGGATGCATTGACTGTACCCACATCCACATCTGCCCACCCGCTGAGACAGAATACATGTACAGGACCCGCAAGTCCTACCACTCACTCAACATCCAGATGGTCTGCAATGCAAAGACAATCATCACCGACATAGTAGCCCAATACCCGGGGAGCACGCATGATTCTTTCATATTCAGGCACAGCGGCATACACACCCGCTTGGCCAGTGGTGACTTTGGCGAAGGACATCTCCTAGGTAAGTACACATGCCCACATACAGTACGTCAAGACCATGTAGCTGCGCATAACAGGCACTGACCCTCTGCTCCTATCCTTCAGGTGACAGCACCTACGGCCTCCATGGGTACCTCCTCACCCCATACCTCAACCCTGCAACACCACAGGAACGGCGTTACAATGCTGCGCACATTCACACAAGAAATGTCATTGAACGGACATTTGGGATGTTAAAGAGCTGATTCCGCATCCTACATAAGACTGGTGGGGCCCTCAAATACCAGCCTGATGTCCGCTGCCGCATCGTGGCTGTGTGTGCCATACTCCACAATATTGCTATCAAGCGGAGGATACCTGTGGAGATCGCCGGCAGTGAGTCGGAGGGGGACAACCGCCCACCTGCACATGTGCATCATGCACGCAGGGATAATCCTGCTGAAGGACACAGGCGCCGCAACAACATTACACTGAATTATTTCTAGTGTACCCATACCCCTCACACAACACTGCACTCATGCATGAAACATGAAATAATGACATGAGTAGGAATTGCCTTTTTAAATAAATTCTTATAATTTTGTGAACAAGATCTATCAATTATTTTTTTGTTGAAAAAACATGACTACTGTATTGCGCCATACAGCCACATGATTGCAGAGCAGGCGTGCTTGGTACATCAACATGGCACTGCTGCTAATGTTCAGTCAATCACTGGCGCCTCCAGCCGGATGCGCCCTGCCGCCTCTCCACATTCACTTCGCCAGTATCCGCCCATGTTGCTGCACTGGGCCTGGTACTGCGGCACCGTTCTGTTACCACCGGCACAGACAGGCTGCTCAGGCTGGATGTGCCCTCACTGGCATCATCACCCCCCCACCCCCTTGCATGGCCATGGCCATGCACCTGCTGGTTTTGGACTGCGGTTGTGAACTGCTCCAGGGCCCTTGCAACATCCTGGCAGCATTGCACCATTTGTATTTGCCTTGCCAGGGAACGGCGTGACAGTTGGGATGTTGCATTCCCGATCAGGGGGTTCGACCTGGTATATGCTGACAGCCGGGTCAGCAGCTGGCGGTGGCGGCGGTGGTTGAGGTCCTGCTACGACACCATGAGTTGGCTGTTCTCCCTCACTGCAGCCGTTAACTCCGGCACGCTTACGGTGAGCTGGTTGACATTGCGCGCAGTCTTGTACAGCTGCAGCTGCATGGCTGCCATATGCTGTGCTTGCTTGCAGTGCACAGCTAGCATCCGGCGTTCAATCCCAAGCATTGGTTCTTGGGCATGTTGCCCCCTTCAGCTCGTATTGCCATGTTGTGCTGCTGCCTCAACCGGCCACTTGACTGCGACCGCATAGTGGCTGTGTGGCGTGTCTGCCTCCTGGGTGGTGGTGTGGCCTGTTCCACTGCCATGTGTGACGCATGGGGTGGTTGCACTCCTCCTGTGGCTGCAGGGGTGGCCCTGTCCGCATGGGGAGGTGGTGGTACTGGTGCAGGTATGTGTGACGGTCCAGGTCGTGGGGTAGGATGGCTCTCTCCCACCCGTCTCCTCTGGGGTCCCCTCAATTTGGAGTGCCTCGCTGTCTGTGCTCTCTGGTTCTGCAGCACCTGTGATGTAAATGGGTGCATGATTAATGATGTGAATCTTGCACATGGGATGTTGCAACATGCATGCAGGCTTGCATTCCCTGACTGGCTCTAGGAATATGTTTCACTTGACAGTTCTGGCTGTGTGTGGTTATCAGGGAACTATTGTCACACTACAGGTCCCACAATGCAATAGGGTGTTTCTGATGTGCATGGACTGCATTACTGGGGTTATCAAATGGCTAGCTCTGGGGGCATGGGCATTGTTAGGGGACGGGGTCGCAGTTGCATGGCTCTTACCTTGGGATTGTTGTGTGGGTCAGGAGGTGTCCAGCTGAGTGACCCCTACGCAGGCTGCTGGGTTGATGGTATCCTCAACAAGGTCCTCGAGTGGAGTGTTTTCTGCAACTGTAGGGCCTCCTCCTCCTGTGGCCGTTGCTCCCCCAGCCTCTCTGCTATGCGCTCTTTGGCACGGCCCCTGAGGTCATACCGCCTCTTCTTCAGGTCATCAATTGAGCTCTGGGTCACTCCTACCGCGTTTACCTTCGCCCTGATACGCTGACAAATTTTTATTTTTATTTTCCTGCCGGTTGCACTGTTTCCTGCTGCATCTTGGGACATTCTGGATTTGGATGTATGTCATGTTGTTGGGCTGCAGGGTGTGTCTGATCGAGCTCAGTGCTGTGCCTCCTCCTCTCTCCAGCTCTGTGTTCAGAATGAGTGAGGGAACTGCCTACTTCCTGGTTGTGATGTCATAATTGTGCTCAAAATGCGTCTTCCCGTTTTTGCGATCTCGCAATTTGCGAGATCGCAAATTGCGATTTCGGTAATTGCGAAATCGCAATTTCAGCATGGGTAACAGGAGATTCTGCGATTTTTCTGTGATTTTGCAAAATTCGTATTCGGCGATTGCGGACGACTGCGAATCGCATTTTTTGGGATGCATTTTTGATGCATCCCATTCTGCGAATTCTAATTTGCGATTCGGTATTTTTCGCAAATTAGAATTCGCCGAATCAGTGCTTGATGCATCTGGGGGATGGTATACCCAGAACTTTTTCAAGTAGGGTGTTCATTAACCTACAGAAACAAGCAGATTTTCCCATTACTTATATAGGAACATTTGTAATGTAATCACTGGTAAAATGACATAATAAGTCCAATAAAATAGCGAAAAACTGCAGTGGGCACTGAGTTTATACAGGAGCGCTTCAAAATAGAAAGGGGAGAACTGACTAAAGCCATGAAAAGCCCAGAACAGTAAATTTTAACTGTCAGGTAAAAATTTAAAGATAACCCTTTTTAAAAAATCATCATATTGCAGAACCATGCAGGGTTCATCCAAACATAACATTACAAAAGATGTACATTATAAAACATTTACATAAAATGGTTTGAGAACTTATTAGCCATTAGCAGCAAACCATTTAATTTCTTAATTGGAGGACAATTTAATTATTCGCTGCCCTTCATAATTATAATCACAAATAAAAATACCAGTATGCAAAGGTTAGAATGGCTCGGAAAAGTGGTACAAACCACAACACCTACCTACACATCTAAAAGTGATTATCGATCATAGACCAACTTTTTAATTTCCTAATTAAAGAGCAAGTATACAATTTGAAATGCAACCAATTGTAAATTTGCAGATGAAGTGCCAAGGTTCAAGATTATGATGTGGTTAAACTGCCAGTGTGCAGATTGGGAAGACGAACAAAGAATAACTGTGTGGTGAGCAAATGATTACATAGCTTGACAGGATAAGGAGCAGCTTATGTCAATTTCCCTAGCTTCCTATCCCTACATATCAATTATCTGAATCCTGCAAATGTTTACATAACTTGGCAGGATAGGGAGCAACTTGTGTCAATTTCCCTATCTGCCCGTCCCAACATGTCATTGTATCCAGTGGAAGCTTATCAGGTCTCTTTACCCACCCCCTAACTGCCATGTCCAAACATATACTCCTGTCAGGGTTTTAAAAATGGCCAGGAACTGCACTAATCTGATGTTCAGCATTGTATTTCTTGGGTCCAGTGACTCCATCATTGCAGTCCTACAGGATATATTTCCCAAGCTAATAAACTCTCTTCTTAGCAAACTTCTTTTCTGATTTACCAATGCTGGACAGATAATATGACGTGCTTAAAGTTTCAACCCCCTGATGACATAGGCGGCAACTCTTGTCTTCACCTAAGCCGCCTTTCTTCCATTTTGGAAGGAAGTCTAGTGTGGGTATCTCACCAAGTCTTATAGGCTCCATTCCCCTGTTGAAGATGGATTTCACTTAAACTCGATTGGCCAGCGTATCGTCAGCAGCTGCACGCAGTTTGTGGCAGAGCTTTACAAATGCTGCAAGCCTGGCAAGAGACTGTTTCGTTATTGAAAATTCCAACCAAACTGGCGCAGACCAGGCAGATCTGGTTAGCGGAAGGTTTGTTTATACGATCTTATCACTAGTTGGTCAAGTAGGCTGGCCTCATTACCTAACATTATCTCTGATCCTTATGTAAGGGTTGGTATCAGTTTGGCCTTCATTACTGCTCCCAAAGGTTTCAAATCATGGCCTTGGATGGATGAAAATGAAAAAACGATGAAAATGCATAATTGGTTGCATGGGCTTTCCCCGATTGCTGATTGCCTTTCTCTGGGGTGCAAATATGCAACATTCATCTATTTTAACCCCTAAATATATGTAGGTCGATACATAATCTAATGTATTTCCACTAAGATGCCATTTGCAATTTTTTTTGATAGGCCGATTAAAAGCAATCACATTTTCTTTTTGCAATGTACTTTCAGGTCAATCTTATCTGCATATATGCCAAGACAATTGAGTAGCCTATGAAGGCCTATTCATCTGTTACTGAGCAGTAGTAAGTCGTAAGCGTAGAGGATGTTTTCAGTTGTAAAAGCTGTTTGGGAACAACAAAGCAAGAAGTTCGTAGTTGTAGACACAGGTAAACGCCTCGTCAGGGGCAGTCAGGCATGCTCCAAGTTTGCAGTACATATATATGTAACCTAACTGGTACAGGATAGCTAGTCTAGTGCAAAAAGAAGAAACTCACTCCAGCCTGATTGAAACTTTTTACCTTGTTCTATGCCAGTTGGGGGCATATTTACAAGGAAATGGCGCAGTGTGGCACTGCTCCAAATTTTGCAGCTCTGCGCCATTTCCAAAACGCAGGAATGCGCCGTATTTACAAGGATATGGCGTACACCCTGTGTTTCCCCTAGCGCTGGCACTAAAAATAGCTGCCTAGAGACAACACAGACACCCTTGCTCCATAGTGCAAGGGTTCATGCATTGCAGGAACAAGTGGTTATGTGCAGGAAGGTCTACCTTCCTGCACATTAACAATAAGTAATGGCGATTTGCTATTACTATGTGTGCTGCATTCTGCACACAGTAGAAGTAGCAAATCATTACTATTTAATATTTAATGGTTGTTTATGTGCAGGAAAGGATGCTTTTATGCACAAAAATAATCATTAATGGCATTTTGCAGCATACATGGAAAAAGCAAAAATTAGGAGAAATAAATTAATTTCTCCCCGTTGCGCCAATCTAATGCCTGCTTTTTAATGGCGTTAGTTTTTGGCACTGCCTCAGATTTATCGATCCTTATAGTTCTGGGGCAGTCTTAAGAAGCCATGGGTGTTATGGTAGAATGCCCACAGCAACACCCATTGAACGTCCCTTTCACAAAACGGTACCATATTTACAAAGCTATGTTAGGCAACAAATAGTGGCTTAACACCGTTTTGTAAATATGGAGCAGGGCACTGTGCCGCCCGGACATCGGTAAAAGTGATGTTCTGGTTTCGCAATCCCCTTATAAATATGCCCCCTTGTTAAGTGCGATTAGACTTGCATGAGTTAGGTGAAAGATGCTGTGTGGTGGAAGACACGAGGATTGGTGGCTTTCTATCTTAATTGTGTACTGAGTGGGCATTGTCATTGCTACTAAAAACATTAGGGTGTCTGAGTGTTCAAGAAAGCATTCTACAGCTCGCCGAGTCATAGTGATCTTCATAGTATTTACGTCCTTTAGTGCATTTACCTTACCAGTCAGTCAATGAAGTATATATCTAGATAAAACCCATAAAACCTAAAACAAAAAAAAACAACGAACATAGCCAAAAATAAAAATATCAAAGATAGCATTTAAAAGCATCTTGCAGTAGCAAGATCTTTGCATACTTTGCATTCCAAATACAATTATCAATAAAAAAAGAATTGAAAGAAGAAATAGAAAAGGCACTGGTGGAGATCCATGCGAACATATTTTCCTGAATCACCAAGGTTAATTCAACTCTCTGGAGTGCATTGTGTCTTTTAGGATGCATGCATATGATTACAAAATCTGTTTTACAAGTGAATATACAAAGAATCAGCAACAGAGGACTGATTTAAATGGCATATGTTTGTGTGACATTGGAGGTAACATTATCAAAGCAACACAGTTCAAACACTGACAAAGACTCACAGATCATGTCAATTTAACCTGCTCACTGTTTTATAGAATTCCTAATTATATAAGGGCTTTATTGTTCTCCTACTGAATATTTCTTGTCTTGCTTCCCTATCTTGTCCTGAGCAGGAGGCGGACGTGTGAAAATTGAGAGCGTGAAGCTGGATTTTAAAGAAAAAGCACAAGCAAAGATTGGCTCGCTTGACAATGCCCACCACACACCAGGAGGAGGAAATATAAAGGTAAGTTGCTACCATGGCATTATCAATAAACCAATGATAGTTTTATTTGGTTCAATCAAACTATAAACATAAACTATGAGGAACAAAACCAGTTAATCACATAATAACATGCATCATAATAACAGTTTAAAAGTGCAAATATAAGCACATTCACATATAAAATTCACACAACACTTACAAACAATCTAGTAATTGATGGGGCACCTTAATATTAATCACAAGCTTTACAAATTGACCAACTGCAAGACAGAGCAGAGGGCAACACCTGTAAGTATGGAAAAGCAATTCTACAGTTGGCAAATCTTTTTTAACGCAGTTGGGGACAAGGTATCAAATTCGAGCCAGTCTGTAACAATCCCAGAAAAACATATAATGCGTCATAATTTAAGTGGATAGATGATCACACAGGCAAAGTTTGAACAATTAGCCACCACTCTTGGAATCATAAAAGCGATGTTCAGTGCCCACTCTGACTCTGGATAAAAGATTGCAAACAAAGGACCTTACTGTAGAGTTAACAAGTTCAGTAGCCTTCCCTTCAAAAAGATCTTCTATCTAGAATTGCTTTTTTGCTTTGATCAATCAGATGCAACGATGTTCCGGTGGTTGACTTACAGATCGAAGCAAACATCCTTGATAAAACATGAAGAAAACAAGAAACCTTCTCAGGGGTCCCACTGATACTTGGTCCTTTTAAACCAACAAAGAAGAAATTGGCACAGAAGCTGTAATATAAAATACATATTTATTACACCTCAGATGAGGTAGACTACGTCACACTGAAGCCTTAGCAAATGAATGAGGCAGTCTAAGGAGTACAGAAAACTGGGGTCTTATATATGCTTAGGGTTACATAGTCAGCATAAGACCAAGGGGCAGTCCTGGCTCATGTAAGCATGCAACATGACTAATATGGACATGCAAGATCTGCTTGCTCTACAAAGTGGGAGGAGCTAACAGTTGCTAATTCTGGTGAACACATCCTGACATTTACAGACTAGGAACAGTTGCAAGGACAGCTACAAGCTCAAATGAGCATGTGCGAAGGTGGAAGATGCTAAATATAGTTCGTTTCTAGGCAGATTACAAGAGCAGTCAACACTGAGGGAGGACAGAACACATGGCGAGCACGTGGCAGCACATGGCAAACAAGAAGGCTGCCAGAAATACAAAATGGCTTTCAGCTCATGCTAACAAATTCATGCAATATTTAACAAACATAATCATTTAATTTCATCTGAGAACTTTACATTCAAAGTCATGAGTGATCTCCTCGGACAGGCTAGCTACTGGGGTAGTGAAAACTAAAATCTATCTAATTATAGGCACAGGTTTGGTAACGTCCTACAAGTACTTGATTCCCAATTCCGTATGACAAAGGAAATAGGGGCTACGTAGAGAGAGACCCACCAAATACATGCAACATCTTTTGTTCTCAATTTGTGGACTCGGGCCATCAGATATACCCCAGAAAGCCAATCTATATGGGGCAAATAATACACATTGTCTCATATATTATCTTCTTAAATTTCAAGCACTTGTTGCCTGTTTCTGAGTAGAAAGCCCACAGACTGGATGAGCTGAAGACTTTTAACTTGTATAAGAGTGGCCCTTATGTTGGAACACGAAAAAACCCATACATTTCTAATGTAATATAATTTAATGGGGTTTTATAGAGCGCACTTCTACCCTTAGGCCTCGTAGCGCTTAGGACGGGTGGGTGGAGGCAACTGTCAGATTGTGCAAGTTACTGGAAAAGAAGGGTCTTCAGCCGTTTGCGGAACTTGAGTAGATCTGGTTCATTACGTAGGGTGAGGGGCAAGGAGTTCCAGCGGGATGCGGCGTTCCAAGAAAAAGAACGCCCCCCCACCTAGCGCGTTTGATTTTATGAGTTACTGCCAGGCAGGTACCCCCAGATCGTAAGGTTCTTGGCGGATGGTAGGGGGAGACTAGGGAGCAGACTAATGCTGGACCAGTGCGCCACATGGCTTTGTGGGCTATACACATCACCTTGAATTCGATCCGAGCCTGTATTGGCAGCCAGTGGAGTGTTTTCTAGGTGTCTGACCCTGAGTGTCTACGAGACAGTCCATGCAGTAGGCGAGCTGCAGAATTCTGAGTGACCTGCAGTTTTTTTATGGTACTCGCCGGGGCGCCTAAATACAAGGAGTTCCCATAATCAAGGCGGGACAAGATGATAGCCTGCACCATGATCCTCCGGGCCTGGAAGGGGAGGAGCTGCAAAATTATCCTCAGCATCCTCATCAGACCGAAGCAGGTTGCCGAAAGCTTGGTGGCTTGTTGGTTAAACCCTAAGGTGTTATCAAGCCATACTCCAAGACTTTTAATCTGATCTTTGGGTTCCGGTATGGTACCCATACAGGTCGGCCAGTCAATAATTGATCTGGGAGAAAGGGTCTTCCCCAGGAATATCAGTTCAGTTTTTTCTCCATTTAATTTCAGATGGGAAAGTGCCATCTAGTTAGCTACTGCTTCTAAGCAGCTGCCCAGAGTGCTCGACGAGCCCTTGGGGTGGTTTATGACATGATCATTAATTGTAAAAGTTCTAGGGCCATATGTAGGTAATCTACATTTACCAATTCTAAAATACCGAATTTTACTGATTCTGTATTTTAGAATCGGTAAATGCTATGTAGGAAAAAAATCTGTAAATTTTACTGAATCAGTAATTACCAATTCGGTATTTACTGATTTGGTAATTCCCATTCATTCCTTTGGGCCTGGAGGCCCATAGGAATGAATGAGAATTACCAATTCGGTAAATACGGAATCGGTAATAGGGGGAAGACTTACAAGGGTAGCAGGGTGTCACATTGACACGCTGTTGCACCCCTGAATAGTGCATGGATGCGCATGTGGCACACATACATGCCCTAAGGGCATGTATATCCGCCACATGGCACTTTTGGAAAAGCACAAATTTGCTTTTTCAAAGGTTTTCGACATTTACCACCAAATTGTAGTTGGTGGTAAATACCGAATCCTTAAATGAAAAATGCACTCACTTGAGTGCTTTATACATTAAGGATTCAGTAATTCACCGAATCAGTATTTAAGAATTCGGTAATTTACCGATTGCTTAAATTGCCGTTCGGTAAATTACCGAATCCTTAAACATGCCTCCTACATCTCAAATGCCCAATACCAGTCGGTAATGGCCAAAATTCAGTAATTTCAGCCGTTACCGACCGGTATTGGGCTACCTACATCTGGCCCCTTGTTCTGAATAGAACAAATGTCTTTAAAAAATTAGCATCTAGATCCTGATATCCATAAATGCCTGATAGCTTTCTAACAAGTTATTTAGTCTATTGCAGAGAGAAGCATCATAAAAGCAACATCCAGGTATAAGAGCAAAGGAAATAAATAGACCCAGCCTTAGAATCCCCTGTCTTAAAATTAAGATAAAACAAAATAGGGGCCAACATGCAGCCTTGAGGAACATCTCTTGTCAAATCAAGGGTTTCAAACATTTGCCACCCGGCGCAAATCTCACCGTAGCTCTAAAATTGAGGTGAAGATGCAGTGTTTGTCTTTAACCCCATAGGGATGATCTATGCCAGGTGAAAAGATGCAAAGAGCCCTTGAGAGTGAGTGGGTATTTGCAGGACAACAAATGAGTGAAAAACTATTATATGGTACCCAATTTAAATTTAAAAACATATTGACTTTCTGACAGAATCACATTTTAAATGACCCAAGTCTGGTTTTTAACCATCAAAATTCTACTCACAACTTTAACAGTGGAATACGTAGATAACATTTGGGGTCAGCATGGTCTTCTTTTGTATAAAGAGCCACGATAATTTACTATAACCAGAAGCAAGAAATAGCTTTGACACTTGCATAGTATAAATTATTAACAATCATAGGGCTCATACTTTGGTATTGCACTTGAACAGATCCATTGGAACCTACTAGGGCCCTGAAGCTTTTCCTAGTGGGCCATTATTCAAGTTTTCAGTAACTTTGGCAAGAGAAGAAATATCTTTGGTGTGATACGTGATTTAAGTTGTGAATGTGATTACTAAACGCACTCTCGATGACACGATAATTTACAATACGTCCTTGCATACAGCTAGAAGTGAAGTTATATAATCAATTGTACTAAAAGACCGACTGGCCACATTTGTAGAATAACATTATTTTGACCATTACTCGCGTCCCTCACTAACTGTTCACATCCTCACACAAACCATATTGTGTCTTCTTTGGCAGAAGCCATACATGAGAATCTCAGACAACCACAGATTGCAGCTCCCCTTGACATCTACATATGGCTTTTTAGGACAGGTTATGTATGTGAATTTATATAGTATCTGAAAAGAACTTTATTTAAGGCTTAGTTACGGATGATAGTTTATAGGATAGTTTGTACAACACAAACAAACAAGCATTTGCAATGCAATAGGTCTCGCATTAATTATGTTTGAGCTATTGGCATTGCTAAATATTGCAACACCAATTGCAACAAAAGTCTATAAATTGTAGGCCAAAAAAATGTGTATTTATTTTTGTATCAACGGTGGCATGCTGCGCTTTAGATGAATATGTTTAAAAGTAAAGTGCGCCATTCTGTGATTGCTACAATAGTTAATTGTGGATGCGTTAACAATTGATGTGTGCACTGATGGTTGATGGTGTGTGTGCCTGTAAAAATTGTGCACTGATGGCTGGTGGTGTGTGTGCCTGGTGGAAGTGTGCACTGCCGGCTAGTGGTGGGTGTGCCTGGTGGAAGCGTGCACTGATCGCGTGTGGTGTGTGTGCCTGGTGAAAGCGTGCACTGAAGGCTCGTGGTATGTGCCTGGTGAAAGCGTGCACTGACGGCTGGTGGTGTGTGTGGGCCTGGTGAAAGTGTACACTGACGGCTGGTGGTGTGTGTGTGCCTGGTGAAAGCGTGCACTGATGTCTGGTGGTGTTTGTGCCTGGTGAAAGCATGCACTGACGACTGATGGTGTCTGTGTCTGGTGAAAGTGTGCACTGACGGTGTTGTGTGTGTAGTTGTATGTGTGGTAGTGGTTGTGTGTGTGGTTGTGTGTGTGTGTGGTTGTGTGCGTGTGTGGTTGTGTGTGTGTGTGATTGTGTTTGTGGTTTTGTGTGTGGTCTTGTGTGTGGTTGTGTGTGTGTTTGTGTGTGTGGTTGTGTGTGGTTGTGTGTGTCTGGTTATATGTGTGTGTGCTTTTGTGTGTGTGGTTGTGTGTGGTTTAGTGGTTGTGGGGGTGTGCTTGGGTGTGTGTTTCTGGTAGTGTGTGTGGTCATGGGTGTGTGGTTGTGGTTGTGTGTGTGGTTGTGTGTGTGCTTGTGGTTGTGTGCGTGTGTGGTTGTTTGTGTGTGGTTGAGTCTGTGTGGTTGAGGTGGTGTGGTTGTGTGTGTGTGGTTGTGTGTGTGTGTGTTGTTGTGTGGCTGTGTGTGGTTGTGTGTGTGTGTGTGTGGTTGTAGGTGTGATTGTGTTTGTGTGGTTGTGTGTGTGGTTGTGTGTGTCTGGTTGTGTGTGTGGTGTGTGGCTGTGGTTGTGTGTGTGTGTGATTCTGTGTGTGGTTGTGGTTGTGGTGATGTGTGTGTTTGTGTTTGTGTGTGGTTGTGTGTGTGTGGTTGTGTGTGTGTAGTTGTGTGTGTGTGGTTGTGTGTGTGTGGTTGTGTGTGTGGTTGTGTGTGGTGATGTGTGCGTGGTTGTGTGTGTGTGGTTGTATGTGTGGTTGTGGTTGTGTGTGTGGTTGTGATAGTGTGTGTGCGTGGTTGTGTGTGTGTGTGGTTGTGTGTGTGGTTGTGTGTGTGTGTGGGTGTTTGTGTGTGTGGTTGTGTGTGTTTGTGTGTGTGGTTGTGGTTGTCTGTGTGGTTGTGGTTGTGTGTGTGGTTGTGTGTGTGGTTGTGTATGGCTGTGTGTGGTTGGGTGTGGGTGTGTGGTTGTGTGTGTGTGTGGTTGTGTGTGGTTGGGTGTGTGGTTGTGTGTGTGGTTGTGTGTGGTTGTGTGGGGTTATGTGTGTGTGGTTGTGTGTGTGGTCGGTGTGTGTGGTGGGGTGTTTGTGGTTCGGTGTGTGTGGTTCGGTGTGTGGTTGTATGCGTGTGGTTGTGTGTGTTTGTGTGTGTGTGTGGTTGTGTGTGGTTGTGTGTTGTGTGTGGTTGTGTGTGTGTGGTTGTGTGTGTGTGGTTGTGTGTGTAGCTACAACCTAGCAGGCAGTGGCCAAGAGCTGTGTAGAATTTTCTAATTATTCCCCCATTTCAGGACTCATCAGTGGCCCCAGGCAATATTCAAGATCAGTCGCCCAAGGTGGCAATGATCCTCAATGGCCACAATAAGTATTAAACATCAATGGCTCAACAGCAATAAACATTAATTTCCCAGGAAGTGAGCACCCTACATGAACCCATACATGAGCATCAATGACCCAGGCAGCAGTTAGTATCAATGGTCACCGTCAATAGTAAGTGTCAGCAGCCAAAGGCAATAGCAGGAGTCAAAGCCACAAAGCAGTAATAGCCATCAGTGCACTTATGCAGTTATATGTCTCACCAGCTGCAACTATATATAAACACCAATGATGCCAATCATTAACAATTCTTAAAGGGCTTGAGGAAAAAGGAGCATCCGTTGCCCCAGACAATATCACTCAGCAATCCTTGTCCCATGCAAAAATGAATATTACTGGTCTCAGAAAATAATGTGTATCAGTGGCCCCACAGATTAAAATGCTGCAGAGTCCCAAAGTGTTACTGAGCATGAATAGACACAGGCAGTATGATTATCAAAGGCCCAATGTAGTAAAGACCATCATCGGGACTAGGAATTGACAAGCATCAATTGGAGCATGCCATAATGAGCATTAACATCCCCAGGCTGTAATGAGCATTAATAGCTCCATACAGCAACTCACAACTGTACTGACCTCAGGCAGAAATAAACATCAATGTGAGCCTGTAATAATACCCATCCATGAGCCCCGGACAGCAATTAGCCTCAACAGCCTCAGACATTAATAAGCATCAACAGCCTCACACTTTATTAAACATCAATGGCCACATGAATTGATGAGCCTCTGTGGTCTAAGCTATAGTGAACATCAATTAGACAACGTATAAAGAATTTCAATAGCTGAAGGCAGTAACTGACATCAACATGCATTAATGACCTAGGTCTTAAAGAGAAACAGTGGACCTAGGGAGGAATAAACAAGGACTAGTGAGTAACAGCCATGGATGTTTCTAGAGATTAATATGCATTATTTGGAACAGGCAATAATGAGGATTAGTGATCTGAGGAGGTAATTAATTGCCTCATGCGGTATCAAGCATCAATACTGTCTCCAGGAAACAAAAGTAATGTGTCCAATTTACCTTACTAGACATTCCCGTTGATGTGACAAGGCAGGCTCGGGGCTCGAGTGCTTCAAGGATTCTAGGGCTACGGCCAGATCCTTGGGCCTCATCGCTACCTCTTGCCCCACACAATCTGCCTTTTGCCCCTTTCATGGTTACGGAAGGCATGCCCCACCACGTTTGACCCAGCGTAGCCACAGTTCATGCAAGCTGCCCAACCTGAGCTTGGACGCAGACGTGTGACCCACTGATTCGGGTCTGAGGGCTAGCGGGTGCCCCAGTCCACCCATAACCTTCCTGCAGCAGCCTCCAAGCCCTCCCAGTACGTCCTTTCAGGGCCACCAGAGGCCAGTGGGCGGCAGGATTTGACATCACCTCCTCCACTGGCAAACGGACAGGTGGGTTTTGCAGATAGTCCAAAGGGGCTACTCCCTCCCCTTCAAAACTACCCCTCCAATCATGCCACCATCCTTCCATCGTATGTCGGAGGATCACTTGGCCCTTCTCCGCCTGGAATTTGCAGCTCTCCCACCCAATGGAGCTATCAAAATGTCCCTGTGCCAGAAGTAGGTTGTGGTTGCTACTCCCAATACTTTCTGGTAATCAAGAAGGACAAAGGCATGCGTTCTATCTTAGACCTCAAGGCCCTCAACCGCTTCCTCCAGAAAGAAAAGTTCAAGTCATGTCTGCCCTGGACCCTGGAGACTGGATGGTAGCATTGGACTTGCAGGACACATATTTCCATATTCCTGTCCTGCCAGCCCACAGGGGTTACCCTACCGTTCACGGTGGGCCACAAGCATTTTCAGTTTACCCCGCTCCAATTTGGCGTTACCTGCGCCCCTTCTGGTGTTCACGAAGGTGATGGCATTGGTCACAGCTCATCTGCGTAGATCAGAGGTTCCAGTCTTCCCCTTTCTCGACAACTGGCTGTTGAAGGCGGGCTCGACCCAGGCTGTCGTCTCCCACCTCCAAACTATTGCAGACCTCCTGTGCTTGCTGGGGTTCACTATCAATGTGCCATAGGCACACCTGATTCCCTCTGAGAAGCTCCTTTTCATCATAGCAGTTCTGGATACAGCGCAGTTTCAGGCTTAACCTCCTGAGCAGCGAGTCCTGGATATTCGGGCTATGATACCAATGTTTTAGCTTCTATCCCGGATTTCAGTGAGATTAACTCTGAGGCTGCTGGGCTTCATGGCCTCCTGCATCCTGCTGGTGGCTCATGTCAGGTGGCATATGTGGGCTCTGTAGTGGGATCTGAAGTTCCTTTGGGTGCATCATCAAGGGAATCTTTCCGACATCGTACAGATCTCGGAGGAGACTGCACATCACAGTGGTGGCTCAAGAACCAGGATTGGGTTAGCGGCAGATACCTCTCCCTTACCCAACCAGAGTTGACAGTAGTGACAAATGTGTCACTTCTGGGATGGGGTGGTCACCTCAGGGAGGCGGAGATCAAGGCATACCCCTGGTGGTTCATCACCTGGCGGGTTCTCTGAAAGCCAGAGCGGACGAGCTCAGCCGTCGGTGCATGATGATTACAAATGGCGTCTTCACTCGGAGGTTGTTCACTGAAGAGAACGCGCAATGTCAGCAGTTCTGCACGTTGGAGTTTCCAAGGAGGGACAGGCTCGGCGACGCTTTTCGTTGCGAGTAGAATTGCGGCCTTTTGTATGCCTTTCCACCTGTACCACTGATACCCAGAGTGCTGAAGAAGATGAAGCGCGACCGGGCCCTCAATCATTCTTGTGGCTCCAGACTGGGCATGAAGTGTCTGGTACCTAAGCTCTTGAGCATGGCCATCGATCCTCCAATCAGCCTCTTCGGGAGGATCTCAACAGCAGGGGACGGTCCTCCACCCAAACCTCTCCGGCCTCCACCTCCTTGGGTGGAGATTGAGTGGCGGCAGTTGACAGCTTTCGACCTTCCTCCCGAAGGCTGCAATGTCACCTTGGCAGCCAGGAGTCCCTCCACTAAAACGGTATACGCCTTAAGATGGAACAAATTTGTGGCATGGTGCACAGCCCTGTGAGGCCGAAACGCGTAGGTGAAAGAAATCAGCTCTGACTTAATGAACAAGTCAACAAAAGGAATTCTGAGTGCAGCACAAATTTGATATAGAGAGAATTACTTTAGGCCATTGGTTCGGCCTCGGGTCAGCACCCGCTGCAACAGCACTTCGGTGAGAACATTGTTTTCCCATATATATTATATATATATATATATATATATATATATATATATATATATATATATATATATATATATATATATATATATATATATATATATATATATATATATATATACACTCCAACCAGTAACTAGTGCAACGCCTTTGCACAAAGTTCAGTACGCAGACACAGATGAATAAATCCACAGCCAGTCTTACATGGATATTCTTCTTTTATTTCATGATAAAGTGCAGAGGTGCAACAGGATGCCGAATATATATCAAAACAGAACCCTTTCAGGCATAGAGTGACGCATACATTATGCGAAAAAGAAGGAGAGAACTCTGGGTAGTTCTCAAGTTTAGGTGGAAAGCACCTCCTGTTAGAGCACTATCAACACCAGCAACACTCTAGATCTGCTCACCTCAAATGTCTGTTTTTTCTCTCAAAGTCTTTAAGCATAGGATTAGCAGAGAGTGCTCTAACAGGAGCTGCTTTCCACCTAAACTTGAAGACTACCCAAAGTTCTCTCCATATACATATGTGTATGTATATATATCAAAGAAAAGTAACATTTCTTCCTCTTAAGAAAGTCACAGCACGCACACCATAACTGAACAGCGTGTTTTAGTTGAGCTGCATAACTAGTTAGTTATATTACCTAGTGGCGGTAACCACTTATTGGTAATAGTTAGGTCTGCTTTTCCATAGAAAGAGAGTTTCCCGGTTTGCTAATAACTTTGACCCTATTTGATGAATCTTCACAAAACTTTGCAACCAAAAAATTAATCCACCTCATCTTACTCCTGGAAAGTGTTGGGGTGATCTGTCAAGTGGGGGTCAGAGGAAAAAGGGATGTGCCCAAAATGCAAAAACTCATGCATTTTCAATAGATTTGTATAAGACAGGTCACTGCAAAAACTGCCGACCATAATTACACCAAATTTGACAGGAAGCTAGATCTTGGTCCACAAATTCTGCTTTCTGTGATTTGGTGTATATCCATTTGGTAGTTTTTGAGAAATTTAGGGTAAAAATAATTGTATATTTTGGTAGTCGAGTCTACAAGAGACTCTTACAGGAGCTCCAGTTTAAAAATAGAGCATTCTGATTGGCCCAAGGAGTTTCATTTTCCCATGGGCCATCTCGCTCCTGAAGGACTCAGACTCCAGTGAGAGCGAGCAGTCTGATCGGCTGCCAGCAATATGAGAAACAAATCTGGCAGCCATTACAGGACTCGAGGACTTAGTCACTTGTCCTGAAGTTATACAAAAATATGGATATATGGTGGCAGGGATACCCTGACCCCATAAGCCCCATGGGAGGGATCCAGAGGGACCCACCCTGGCCAAAAAGACAAAAACAGAAAAAAAATGAAGTGCTCCAGTGAGACTCTTGTGGGAATTGGAAAACAAATGATGGCCTGGCAGCATTTATTTACTATAAGCCGTGCACCTACAAAGCCCCAGATACAGAAGTGGAAAAGAAATTGCTACTAGGAAGCCTCCCAAGCTCGTCATGATGCACGGTTGAGCTGTGCTGATGACGAGCTGAGCTCGTCATGATCAATGGACCTGACGATAAGCCAGCATAGGAGGGGAAAACACCTAGCAGCCAAGGTGTTAAGCAGACCACTCTTACCCAGTGCAAAGATCAGGGCTTGATCCATCACCGTTATTTATCTCACTGCACCATCCCAGCTCAGAACCGGTTTTTGGCATTTCAGCATTCTTCGGCCCGGCTTGCTTGAATCCTGATGCTGCAGTGAGAAAGGGACTCATGTCTGAGTATACCCTGCCACACCTATAGTGGCCAAAAACGATTCAGAAAAGGGGGCGGTGATGAACAGAGTGTCTGAATTAAGCAGACCACTCTTACCCAGTGCAAAGATCAGGGCTTGATCCATTACCGTTATTTATCTCACTGCACCATCCCAGCTCAGAACCTGGCTATATGCAAATCAGTCTGTCCCTGGCCCAGTGCATCATGGGAACAGGGCAGACTAAACTACCAAGCCAATTCTTTACCAGAAAGGAGACAAGCTACCGGGGACCGGTTTCTGGCATTCCAGCCTTCTTCGGCTCGGGGAACATGCCCCCTCCCCCTAATAAATGATGACAGGTCCCAGGAGATGAGGTGCCACGTGCCAAATAACCCAATGTCCAAGGCAAGACTGTGTTTTGCATGGGGTTGGCTGCCTGCGGGAAGTTGGAAGCAGAACCTGGCTGCAAGACAGGCCCTGCAGATAACGCTACGCATAACCAAAGGACATGCGGATAATGGGGTTGGCTGCCTGTGGGTGGCTATCTATGGGGAAGGTTGAATGCAGGGCCTGGCTGCACGCCAGACCCTGCAACAAACCCCATGCTGTGCACCACAAAAGGCTGTGCACAGTGTGGGGTTGGCTGCCCCAGGGATATTGGCCACGTGGTGTTAGCTGCCTATGGGGGGTTTGCCAAAGGTTAAAGTAACACTTTAGTAAAGTGGATAGGTGATGTAATGTGTAAGGTCATAAGCAATACATGACAGGGGCACAAGTTATAGTAAGCTCAGCTAAGTATAACTGGTAAATTTTTGAGTTTTTTAAAAGTTCAAAACCTTAATGTTGTCTCTGACATATTCACCTAACTATTACGCTACTTTAACCATTGGTTCTTACAGTGAATATATATCTTCATCCTTCTTTGCTGTGGTTAAGGCGATTTCCGAAGTGACGCTGGAGAAATATATATATATATATATATATATATATATATATATATATATATATATATATATATATATATACATATATATTACTTACTGGCGGTCGCCAGTGGGTAGTTATAGTTAGGATTTTTTTCAATGTTAAATCTCAAAATTCTATTTGGAATAACTTTGGCACCGGTTGACAAATCTGCCTGAAAATTTCCTCAAAATGGCCTTGACGAGCTCCGGTCTTTCTCTGAAAGTTTGGGGGGGGATGCGTCAAGCGGGGGCTCAGATAAAAGGGGGGTCCCAAAACGTGTTTTCCCCATGTTAATTTCCATAGGGCGGTCGACCTCACTTTTAGCCCGGCTGAATGGATTTTCACCAAACTTGGGAAAATTGTAGGGACTGGTAGCCCGATGTGCCTTTGCTATGTCTCCAGATATGTGCTTCAGTGGATTTTGAGTAATTTAGGTTCAAAAAAATATATATATCTATGGCAGCGCCCCGGTACGCGCTCCGGTATGCGCTCCGGGCGCGCCACGTGACTTGCGCACAGAAAGCTGATTGGTTCTTGGTTGTCTGTAAACATTCGAAACAGTCCGGAGCGGCCGCCATCTTGTCTCTCGGTAAGATCGAGAGACAAGAGGTGGCAATAACGAAAGGGGAAATGAATAAAAGGGGGCAGGGTAGACACCCCCTGACCCCCTAGATTTGAAGTGGGTGGCTGAATAGGCCCATATAAAGCACAAAAAAAAAAATACATTTTTAATTTTCGCGGAACGAAGAGAAAAAAAAGAAAGACCGGGTGTAAAAATGTTAGCAATTTTGTTATAAATGGAAGGTAGTTCTGAAAAGAACTGTTTTTTTATTCTTTTTCTTCTTTTTTAATTTTTTTATTAATTTTCTGAACAATGTTTTGATTTTATTTGATTTTTGAAAATTATTTTGAGTTTTTTTTGTGTTTTTTTGGGGGAAATAACAAAAAAGCAGGGTTTGAACAAGTCTCAACAGGAGCAAAAAAAAATAAAAAGGATTCATTGTTTTCTCTTCTTGTTGCATTTATGATTTTCTCCAGCTCGGTTAATCAAAGTAATACTCTTTTCTCCAAAAGAAATAGTTCCTCCACAATATATACAAACTATTTTGTAGTTTTCAAAAGGACTTTGAATATTGGGGACCATTTCTCGGCCTTCTGGTCCGGCGAATGATGTTTGTCCACTGGAGGTGCTGGGGATGACATTTGGGGGGTTGGCAGCAAGATCTCTTACTTGTGCTTGGGAAAGATTATTAGGATACCACCGCTCCATGTGGCGAATCATGTATGATTCCTAAAGCTGTATTTCTTGTTGGGGTTGCCACGAGAAAGTACATGTTTACATATCAAACAAGACACCTGGGGTGCATTGACCTTCTTTTGTCCAGGTGGAATTTTAAAAAATTGCCATATGTAGTGCTCTTTAATATGGCTCTGCCTTGGTGTTTCTGGCAGGAACTGCTGCCTTACTTGATCTTCCTCCTCCTCCTCTTCGTCCTCATTATCTTCCTCTCTACCAAAGTCCAGTGTTGGAGGTGGTCCTTTTGGTGGTGGTGGTGGTGGTGGTTGCTGAGAAGCACCAGCTTCAGCTATTACAGAAGCCATTGTCAAAAACAGGTCTTGCTCTCTGGAAGTAGAAAGTAAGAATGAGGTAAAAAGGTGGGGGCTTTCATCATTTTGAAAAAAAAAATGTTCTGAACCAATGAAAAGTGTTATTTTCAGGTTACATGACCTGTTTAGCTTACGTTACGCGCGCCGCGCCCCGGAGCGCTTCCGGGGCTCTGCGCGTCGCGCTCTGTAGCGCTCCGGAGCGCTTCCGGGTGTGCTAACGCAGCGCGTCATAAGACGCATCACGCGGCTACGCGATAGGTCACACTTACGCGACACGTCACGATGTTGTTTTCGATCGCGTCAGTTGCGCTAACGGAACGTTTCCCGGGGCGCGATCCAAAGTTACGCTAACGGGTCGCACCCCGGGGCACACACCGGAAGCGTACCGTAGCAAAAATAAAAAATAAAAAAAAACTTTCATACATCCAAAGAAAAATATTAAATACATAGAAAAAATAGTATTCACACAGTTTAGTTACTATCCAATATATTTAGTGACACACTACAAATTAGTCAAGTAAACAGTCAATCACACTGCTACTAAATCCTCCATCCAGACACTTATACATCCACTTATTCTTCAATGCAGATTGCTATATATATATATATATATATTCAATGAAAAAACGATAGGTTTTAGACCATATATAGATAGGATTAGCATTTAAAAAACCTTTAAAGTTGATATTTTACTCACACAAAACCATTGAAATATGCATAGAAAATATAGTATTCATTATAAAGAAGAATATATTTTACAGGTATAGATATTTGCTATTAAAAAACCATTGAAATTCACTAAAAAAACATAGGTTGGAGACCATATATAGTTAGGAATTTGCATTTACAAAACCTTGAAAATTCACTGAAAAAACCAAAGGTTTCACACCAGTTATAGTTAGGAATTAGGAGTTAAAAAACCTATGAAATTCACTGAAAAAAACATAGGTTTCACACCAGTTATAGTTAGGAATTAGCATTTAAAAAACCTATTAAATTCACTGAAAAAAACATAGGTTTCACACCAGTTATAGTTAGCTAGAAATTTTACTGACATAAAACCATTGAAATTCCACGTTATAGTTAGTTGGGCTCACTATAACTTGCGCGTGTAATGCACTGCTGATGACGTCAAATATTACATCACTCATGACATGGTCAGTGACATCACTCATGACATCACTGATGACACCATCCAGTGAATGTGTGTCTTTCTGATAAATAAATATGTTTTATATATGTATGTGTAAAGGTCGATGGAAGAATAAATGTTTAAATAAGTATCTAATTGGATATTTTTTTTTAAAAAAATTGATTGGTTAACTGGCTTATTAAGTGTATCTTAGTGAATACATATATTAGCGAGTAATGTTTAATTATTGAAATGTATGTATCAGTGTTTCACTTTGTGTATAAGTGGCTGCATGGGTTTCTTACTGACTCACTGTTTGTATGTGTTTTGAACACAGCATATGTGCAGGACTGAATGGGTGGATGAGTGTGTATATGTGTGTGTTAGTGAGTGAATGACTGTCTCACTATTGTCTTTATCAGTAACGACACATGTTTTAATCTAGTATATGTGAGTATTGATGTATAAAAGTGAGTATATGTGAGAGTGAGAGATTGTAAGAGTTCGTGTTTAAATAAGTATGTGTTTCTATAAGTGATTGTTTAAGAGAGTGAGTATGTGTCAGTTTCCTTAGAAGTAAGGTGGTAGTGTGTGTATAGCTGTATATGCAAATTAATGGATGCTCAATAGTTTATTTGCATGTGTGATGATGTGTGTGAGTAACTTTTGGATGACTGTCGGTGTGTAATAGGATGTATAGGTGTTTCACTACATATGATGAGTGAATATATGTATGAGTGACTATGTAGAACTGTTGGTGAATGAGTGGATGTGTATATAGATGGTGGTATTACTGAATTGGTTGTTGTAACTCGTATGGGTATCACCACTTTTTTTGAAAATGTTAGTTTCTATTTTTGAATATATGTTTCAAGGGTTACTTTATAGTGACAGGAGGTCTGTCACTCTGTCATAACAGGGGTATTTTTAGGGTTCAGGGGTAGGTTTGGGTCTTGGGGTACAGGGGTATTTTAAGGGTTCAGGGCTAGGTTTGGGTTTTGGGGTACAGGGGTATTTTAGGGTTCAGGGGTAGGTTTGGGTTTTTTGGGTACAGTGGCATTTTTAGGGTTCAGGGCTAGGTTTGGGTTTTGGGGTACAGGGGTATTTTTAGGGTTCAGGGCTAGGTTTGGGTTTTGAGGTACAGGAGTATTTTTAGGGTTCAGGGCTAGTTTTGCTTTTTGAGGTACAGGGGTATTCATAGGGTTCAGGGCTAGGTTTGGGTTTTGGGGTACAGGGGTATTTTTAGGGTTTAGGGATAGGTTTGGGTTTTGGGGTGCAGGGTATATTTATAGGGTTAAGATGGGTTTGTGTTTAAGGGTGTTAGTGTATTTTAAGGAGTAAGGGTGGGTTATGATTCCTGATCTGTTAACCCCTTCGACGCTAATGACAAAGCCAGCTCGTCATGGGCGTTACCTGCGCTGCGCGGATGACGAGCTGGCTTTGTCACGTTACGCGGGATTTTTAAAAATGCCGCGCACAGCGGGAAAAGCCGCCGCGGCGATGCGGTTAAACTTCGTAAATCGCCTGTGAGGATCGAGGCTTGCCCCTCTCCATCATTTTCCAGGGTGTCTACTAATGTACTAGATGGTGACGGGGACAGTGGATTAGCCATTACAGTGACTAAAGTGGGTAAATCAGGAATTTCAGGGACCCTGGTGAGGCTATAGATGTTCGAATCAGTGTTGTTTACAGGCAAAATACCAGAAGGGTTTGCCTATATCGACATTCTCAACACTCTCAACCAGATTATTAACAGGTACCAAATCTAGAACCTGAGGCAATACTTTGAAAAAAAAGCGCAAAGAGGGAGTTACTTTTCCAGCGTTGCATGCTGAGCTCGAAGCTTTCGTGCCCCCCTGAGGACCAGAATGACTGTGTTTTTTATTTCTTTTCCCTTTGGGTTTTGACTTGGATTTCTGATTTGGCTTCTCCTTCTCCTTCCTCTTTACTAAATTCTTAGAAGTTAAGGGCTCGGTTGCTGTCAGAATGGATGTAGAGGGATCAATTATTGAGACTAAGTCTCCTCCAGTCGTTGTCTCCTGCTCCCGTCTAGTTTGAACAGGGAAAGCAAATTTGCCACCTTGTTTCTGCAGTAGCTGGACCTCCGCCCCCCCCTGAGCCTGCACAGCCCAGCCTACCTCTCTGCTGTCCCCTCGCCGAGCGCCCCGACGTAGCTCCACGGCTGCCCTGTGCCACAAGCCCTGGAGGGGCGGAGAGCTGCTGGGAGGAGATCGTGAAGCGTGACACATCCGAGAGGTGAAGGAACACCAAGCCGACACTGGCCCCCGCAGGCTGCAGACAGACGCGCAGGCAAACGCTCCGGAGACACGGTGTTCACACAAAGACACACACGGCATACAACACCGTGGTTACATGCCCGGACCCCCAGCAGGTAAGAGCAGCGTGGATTCCGTCATATCAGGGCTTCAGAAGAAATGAAGCGAGGAAGAGCAGCTCCGTGGTGCGGAGCTCGGTGTTCAGCGCGTGCACCGCACTAGCCTGCGGCCGCCATGTTCTCCGACTCCGCGAGGCAGCCCTATTAACTTAACCAACACCGAGTCTGCATTGGAGGCTCTGATTGCCTTGATTGCCTCAATGAGAGTCGAGATCCGCAACAACTTTTTGGTCTCCAAAGCCAACCAGAACGATATTCGGGATCATGTGAGGCACTAGAGCGGAAAGTAGATGGTCTGGGAGAAAGAACAGAGGCACTTGAGAGCTCAGCCAGAGTAATGAAAGCTAACTTAGATGCAGCTGAGTCCAAGATCCAATCTCTACGGAGAGAAGGGGACGCAATGAAAGATAGACTGGAATCATTAGAGAATTATTCACGCAGAAACAACTTGCGCCTCTTGAAAATTCCGGAGGGGAAGGAAGGTGGAGATCTCAAGGGTTTTACAGTTAAACTCCTGAAGGAATCCCTAAACCTCGAGGAGACAGTAGAGGAGTTGGACAAAGATATACAGAGAATCCATCGAGATCCTTTCCGTCTGAACGCTGCTAGAACTAAACCCAGGAAAGTTCTTATAAATTTCCTGACTTACGCCTTGAAGGAGAAAATTCTGAATGTGGCACTCAGTCTTAAAACTGTAAAAGGCCCTGATTTCCCTTTTGAAGTCCGCTCTGATCTGTCTAAGACCACGCTTGACAGGCAGTGGGAGCTGGGCCAAAAGATGGACAAATTTAGAGCGGCTGGTGCAACAGTTCAAATGAGGTTCCCGGCGTTCTTACGTGTTATGTACAACAACAAGACGCATAATGTTAGATCCTCCTTCGAGGCGGATGAACTTTTGGAAACTATTCGTAACCACTCTCAGGGTAAACTGTGACCAGAACCATTAAGCCCCTTTTCTCTACTGCATTGCACTAGCACCAGTTGTATCATAAAGGGGCAAAACATAGGCTTATAAGGGCTACAGTAAGTTTTTTTAGGAAGGAAGGATGAGAAGACACAGATATGGGCATCTCTTTTACCAAATTAAAAATTAAAAAAAATAAAAATATAAAAAAAAGAATAAAAAAGTAAATAAGTAATTAAATAACAAATAAATAAACACATAAAGGAAAAAAAATATGTTACATGAATAAACACAACTAAAGGGGAAAATAATGAAGCATCAGGTATAAGGCCCTGTACAGGAAAATACACAGGTAAATTCTTCTTTAGTTTTTGCAGGATGAGCACTGCGTGGTGAGGGAGGAGAAGGCGCAGTCGGCGCAAAGCCGGCCTAACATCTGGTCGGAGTAGGTATGGGAGGGTTCTCCAAGGGGGGGGAGCTGGAAGCTGGTGGGGGGGCACAAAAATCCAAAATAATCCTCAGAAGTCAGGTCCTCGAAGACTAGGCTCTTTAATAAACAAATCAATTGCCATAAGCAAGATAAATAAAGCTCAAATAGGCAATAAGTTTAATGACGACAATAGAGAGTCAAACGCTAGGGAGGGATGCGACAAATGACCTTAATCCAGTTTATATCTTGGAATGTCAATGGTCTGCGCGTTCGAGGGAGAAGAGAACGTATCTTACAATATCTATGAGATTCCCCAGCGCAGATCATTGTCATCCAAGAATCACATCTTCTAAAAAGCGAGGCCAGCGAGATACTGAAAAAACAGAAGTGGATTGACAAATTCATCAGTACTGACCACAACGCCAATATAAGAGGAATTCTCTTAATTTGTAAAAAAGCTGCAAAGGTGCAGATTCTTAACTTCAACGAGGACAACAGTGGAAGATGGCTGTTAGTTAAGTTGTCTATTGATGGATGGGTGTGTAACCTAGTCGGCTACTATGGTCCCAACATAGACGACCCATCCTTCTTAGAAATAGTCAGGAATAATTTAATTACCACCTCGGAACCTATAATATGGACAGGGGATTTCAATGTCATATTGAACCCTAAACTAGATAAATCCACCAATCACGGGAGACATAAAAGTCATCCTCCATCCAAAGCCAGGCAGTCTCTCAAAGGGATTATGGAGCAAATAGGTCTGGCAGATTTATGGAGAGAAAGGGCGGGCTCTAAACAAGGGGTATCTTTTAGGAACCTAAAATATAAACATACCTCAAGAATCGACTTTGCCTTGTTCAGTTATAGCCTTCAAAACTCTATATCCAGCATTAAGTATCTGCCTTCCCACTTATCTGACCACTCGGCACTCTCATTTACATTAAAACTCCCAGTTCAAGTCAAACATCCCTCTTGGTCATTTGACCGCACCATTTTACTAGAATCGGAGAAAGTGACATACTTAAAGATAGAAACGAGCTCATTCCTTGAAACAAACCTATGTTCAGCCTCTCTTGTTACAGTCTGGGAAGCTTTAAAAGCCTACCTGAGAGGTTGTATCACAAATAGAGCCTTGTATCTAAGGAAAGTCTATCTATCGAAAATTCAAACTCTCGAAATGGAATTAGAGAAAATCGAGCAGAGACTGGTGGCATCATCTGGGTCAATACAAGATCAAAATAATCTCTCTGATCTGAGAAATCGGTTGGACAATATACTACAAGAGAGAGTAACTAAGAGGTGGGAGGCTAGCAAAATTTCAAATTTTGAATTCGGGGAAACAGGGGGCAAGATTTTGGCATGGAGGGTTAAAGCAGATCAGGCCAAAATTCATATAAGAGGGATAAAGGCTGAAGGCGAAAATGATCTTAGAACATCAAACCAAGAAATTAGTATCGCCTTTAAGGAATTCTTTGAGGAAATATACAGGGAAGATACCCCTGATAACCAACAGTTAAGAGATATATGGTTAAACCAGATTACTTTACCTTCCCTGTCACCCATACAACGTGATGGGATTGAGATGGATATCTCTGAAATAGAAGTAAGGCGGGTCATTCTGTCACTCAAACATGGTAAAGCTGCAGGTCCGGATGGACTTCCTGGGGAACTATACTGTGTCTTGGTCGACGAAATCGCCCCTACTTTAACGGTCCTCTTCAACGACATCTTGAGGGAGGGTTTTGAGCCTCCTCGATCATGGAGTGAGACTACCATAGTATTGATTCCCAAATCCGGCAAAGATCCAACCCTATGTGGATCATATCGCCCAATATCTCTATTGAACAGTGATTATAAGATCTTCACGTCCATATTAGCATCTAGAGTGGGCTCAGTAGTGGGGGAAATAATTCACCAGGACCGAAAGGGATTTATTAAAGGCCGCCAGCTTTCTGATCTAACGTACGACCTCGTAGGGGCAATTGACATCGCCTCAGCCTTCTCCCTCCCGTTGGCAACACTCACCTTATACGCAGCTAAAGCCTTCGATAGGGTAAATTGGACCTACCTCAATGACGTGTTGAAGAAATTCAACTTCGGGGAGAGATTTTGTCGTACTATCAAACTTATGTACAACTTACCATCAGCCCGGCTCTTAATAAATGGTACACTGTCTGAGGCACTGGGGATTTCGAGAGGCACTAGGCAGGGTTGCCCGCTTTCCCCCCTCCTCTTCAATCTGTACATCGAACCGTTTGCAGAAGTCTTAAGACGAGATGTACTCATTCCATCTTTTAGGTTTGGAGAGTGGGAAAAGCGGGTAGCTCTTTATGCAGACGATATCATAATCTTTACTTCAGACCCAGAGACAACATTCCCAGAGGTAATATGGAGAGCCAAAGAGTTTGGCCGTATCTCGGGCTATGAGATAAACCCAAGTAAAACCGATATCATGGCTTGGAACATTCCTGACTTACAGTTAACCGTAACCAACTCGATGAGATATCTGGGTATTCAGATAGTCCAAGACATCGACAAAATCGCCCAAGTTAATCTCGCGAGAGTCTCTAATGAAAGCAAGAAACTCTTAAAATCCTGGTCTAGTCTTCCACTGACTGTCCTCTGCAGAATAAGTCTGATGAAGATGTCCATTCTCCCTAAATTCACTTTTATTTTTAGCACTATCCCTCTCGCTTTTGATAACGTGGCCTTGGAGAAATGCCAAAGAGAGCTTAATTCTTTTGTATGGTGTTACAAATCGGCAAGAGTGGCATGGACGAAACTGAGAAGGAGGAGGGAAAAGGGGGGATTGTCTCTGCCTGATTTGCATTATTATGCGTGGGCATTCCAACTGTCTCACTCAAGAATGCTCTTAAAAGTCCCAACTTATACATCTATAGGTCTCATGTTTAATGCGATGTTAACCGGAGCCGGTTTACCAACTAATGGCTATATGTTCAAATACGGTGACCAGAATATTTCAAAAAAGTTAAATTAAAAATTCTTATGTCCCAAGCGAAGACCTGGTTTCATATAAGGAGGAAACTAGGATTGCAATATTACTCTAACTTTGCACCCATTTGGGAATCTCCGGGTTTGCCGCTTTGTCTGGAAGACAGGCTGGCAACTCCACTGAGAGAAGGAGGAATAGCAACATGGGGAGATCTGTTGGTAGGCGAATCATTGAGGCCTTGGGAGGAGTTAAGGGACCAACTGGGCCCAGAGTTTTCGAGGTTTAAATTTTTACAACTAAACAGTTGGTTTAAAGCAATGAACAGGTCAGGGGTAACATTTGGGAAGTGCAGCTCCACTGAAGAGAAATTGGTAGGAAGGCCAGGAGGGGGTAAAGAAGTCTCGCAGTGGTACTGGAGTCTGTTAGAAGAGATAGATGGAGAATTTATCCTCCCGGAACAGCTATGGGGCATAGAATTTGGGGCCCAGAGTATTGAAATCTGGCAGAAATCCTGCACCCTGCTATATAAATGTGTTAAACCGGCATGGCTTAGGCGCAACCATTTTTTTACGATACATCGAGCCTATTTTACCCCCTTAAAACTGTCTAAATTCGTTCTAGGGAAGAAATGCAATAAATGCAATTACATCGCAGCTTCAGACATTCACATGTTTATAGACTGCCCTAACCTATTGCAGTTCTGGAATGAGGTTAAAGCGACCCTGGATTCGATTCTTAACATCTCGATTTCTCTAACACTCCCCCTGGTTATTTTTGGATGGGACAACAGTATAAAGGGCCATGCAAGGACATTTCTGTTTTATGCAATACTACTTGCAAGAAGAGAGATATGCAAGGTTTGGATTGAAAAAACACCACCAACACATGCAAACTGGTTAACATCTTTGTATACAACCTCTAAAACTGACATGTTGAGATCAGGTGGCTCACGTAACTGGGCTTTTTGGAACTATTTGGTTCAGTGGAAGCAATACCCGTTTTTTTTGGGTTTTTTTCCCCCCGGTCCAATGATTATGCCTTAGTAACTCCAAGAACTAGGCCCCCTCCATTTGGCTCCAAGGCTAGTTCAACTGGTGTAACACCAAGGTTGGAGTCACACCCCGTCCTCTCTTCAGGCCATCTCTGCCGAGGGCAACCAATCCCATTATCAGGGGCAGCAGGAGGCCTGCACTCTGAGTAACAAATGCCTGGCAATTGGAGGCTGAATAAGAGGAGGATCAGGCAAATGAGGATTAAAAAAAAGGGTGGGTTATGATTATGTGGTGCAGGGGTATTTCAAGGGAGCAGGGCGGGATTAGCACACGATATGAGACAAGGCATGAAGGGCGGAACGTACCACACGTCCCCAGCGTTTATCACGCCCCCCAGCACACGCCCACAGCACAACGCAGACACGCCCACAAGGGACTACTTTACTGGCATGGTTCTTTTACCTTTATAAATGTATATGGTGGGCGTCTGCATAGCCTATGTCCTTCTGCTGCAACTGCCCTTTCCAACGCTGTATTGGGTGTTGTGATTGGTGCTGTGGTTCCTGAGATTACCCGCCTCAAAGGTTTGGGCTCTCTCTTCATTATATTAGTATGGATATATATATATATATATTTATATGCATACAAAGTTTGTCCAAATTTTGAAGACGCACACAAAGGCAGGCGGACCCAGCATCAGTTGAAGAGTCCTTTATTCAGCTTTACCAGCAGCGCACAGCACATTTCCTGATGTATTCCCTACGCATTTCTGAGCTCCTGCTCCTTGCTCACGGGACTCAGCATCGGCAGAAACATTAGAAGCATGTGTCCTTAATTAGCTTTATGACGCCCTGTAATGGGCTCCTTAATCCTGATGCCTCATGGGACTCCTTAGTTACAATACGACCCTTGGTGGGTTCTGCCTTCCGCTATTAAAAGTCAAGGACTCCCAATGGAGCCTGCAGTGCGTGTGCTGGCTAAAATCCATGCAAACCAGCCTTCCTGCAATCGGACACAAGAGTCTGTGCCCACAGTCCACAACTCCCTTGTGGTGGTGCTGTCTTTCCGACTAGGACCGGCCGTTACAATGCATACAAAGTTTGTCCAAATGTTAAATACGCACACAAAGGCAGGCGGACCCAGCATCTGTTGAAGGAAATGTACAGTGCGCTGTTGATGAAGCTGAATTAAGGACTCTTCAACCGATGCTGGGTCCGCCTGCCTTTTTGTGCGTCTTTAACGTTTGGACAAACTTTGTATGCATATGTATTAAAATCGGCAAATGCAAAGTTTTGTGTGCAGCGCAAATTTCTTTCCAGCTGGGGAGAAAATGTAGAAAATATTTATCGGCTTGGTTCAGCTGAAGAGCAACGCACCACCACAAGAGCGCCATCACTCTCCAATCTTGAACCACTGTGCAACTCGGTAAAACGAAAAAGGAGAATGCGTTGCTGCCGAGGACTGGCCTCGGTATTGGACCCGAGTCAGCTTTGAAAGTGGGCTGACATGGGGAAACTTTTGCCGGTGAATGTTGGAAAACTGTAATATCAATGATCTTCATCTCAATAGTAAGTAAAATGCACTGTCCACTGGAGGGATGTAAATGTGATGACAGCCGTCTGAACCACAGGCCCCATAATGCAATGACAAAAGGAAATGAATTCAAAAGGAGAACGCCATCAGAGGAAATGAATTCAATTTGAAAACATCGGACTGTGAAACAAACGGCGTGTTTAGGTGCAAGGCTCACCTTCGAAAAAGTTCCATGGGGAACGAAACTCATCAGGACTATGCCTCCTGTTGTAATCGTGTGCGGCTCAAATTTCTTTCCAGCTGGGCAGAAAATGTGGGAAATATATATATATATATATATATATATATATATATATATATATATATATATATATATATATATATATATTTCTATATATATATATATATATATATATATATATATATATTAAAAAAAATGTCAGCACCTTCAGGGCGATCCAAGCCCTTACACGAAGACGGCACTCGCGGGAATTCTTCTTAAGAATTATTTATTCAGGTGCAAAAACCCTCTCCCCTGCCAACAGACATGTTTCCGTGTTATCGCCTTCCTCGGTGTCAGCTTCATGTAAACAATACACCATTTTTAAAGTGCTCACTGCAATTGAAAAAGTTCATGAACAGCGAAGATGGCCTAATTACATTTCAAATTTTTGCTTTTTGCGGCGGCCATCTTAGAATGTTCTTTTTTGTGCATAACCATCAATACTTTGTTAAATGCATGTACAGAACTAATACAATATAAATCAACAATTCTCGATGTTTGCAAACAATGTACGGCCAATATGTATTATTGGATCGTAATTTTTGTAAAAAAATGATGCAATTTGGATACCACAATTGAGCCCTGAATGTGCAATCACAGGACATATTCACAAAATTTTGGGAATCTCTTTTAAGATACTGTGTTCACGGTCTTATCATTGTTCCTCATTATTTAGATGATAGAAACACATACAGGCATATAGAATTATGAACACCAACTCACTCTTATATAGAAAGTCTTATCCTAATCATGGTACTTATAATTATTTGTCAGGATCTTATAAATAAGGAGAAAAATTACAGCGTGTGGTGTTCAAATTCATTCTAAATGTGACCAGAGTTCTTCCGTTGTATTAAGACTTATAGGTGCCATGGTATTTATCTCTATCATATACCTTGATTCCATTCTGCGTAAGACTCTAACTCTGTCCCCTCCCCTTTCTTGTTTGGGGGCCTGGCTAATGCAGAAGAATTTAATGAGGTCCTGGTTACTGTTGTGGAAGCTCTCAAAGTGGCACGCTAGAGGATATGCATAATCCTTTTTGTTTACTGTGCGCATATGGTCAGAATACTCTTATTAGTTGGATGGATCGTACTACCTACATATCTTTTTGGGCAGGGGCATTCCAAAACGTAAACCGTGAACTCAGAGTTACAATTAAGTAACGTGTTGATCTTTCTCATTTTTTATTGGCCTTTGTGTACAATGGTGTAGTTGTTCATTTTCTGGCTAAATTTACACGCTTTGCACTTCATGCATGGAAAAAACCCTGTTATGGGTTCCTTTCGTCGTGCTGATGCAAAGTAATGGCTCGATCCCAGAAAGTAATTCATAAACTTCCTTCGTCTGTGTGTAGTGAGCGGTTGTTGTGGAATAACTGTTTTGAGAACCGGATCAGATTTCAGAAAATGCCAGTTTTTCTTGAAAATGCGCATAAGTTCCGTAGTTTTGGAACTGTAGCGAGTAATCATTGTGGCTGGCTGTACATTATTCTCTGTGGTTTTATTTCGGGATTTTGGGACTAAAATCTCAGACCTATTCAGAGTATCTGCTCTTTTTACTGCAGATTATAGGACCTGTTGTGAGTAACCTCTTGCCTCACATCTCACCAAAGCGTCATTCCTGGTGGCATTGTATTCCTCTGAAGAAGTGCAATTCCGTTTAAGCCGCAGAAGTTCCCCATAGGGGATGTTATTAGTCATACTTCTGGGATGAAAACTACGAGCATGTAAAACGGAATTGCCCGCCGTGGGTTTGTGATACAAGCGTGTCATGATTTTATCACCAATTGTGTAAACCTTAAGGCCTAAGTAACAGACACTGTTATCACTGATATGTCCAGTGAAATTTAAGTTGAAATCATTCTCATTTAGGAAAGCCACATATTCCTCAGCGTAGGTGCCGTTCCCATGCCATACGATGAATAAGTCATCGATATAGCGTGCCCATGACACAAATCCTTCAAACCAGTGGTGTGGTGTGTCCCTCCAGTCCACATGCTTCTCCTACCAGCCCACAAAAGATTTGCATAGCTGGGGGCTAAGCATGTGCCCATCGCTGTCCCACGTTGTAGCTTGTACAGCTGATTGTTGAAAATACAAATGTTATTTTCTAGACAGAATTTCACCATTTCTAATAACTTATGTTGTTAAAATCTCAAAGGGGGTTTATCTAGGATCCATTTGACTGCTGCTATACCTTGCTGATGGTTTCTACTGGCATATAGACCCGTAATGTCTAAGGTAATAAGGAGCATGTCATCTTCCCATACAATCCCATCTATCCATCTAAGGAAATCCTGTGTATCCTGAATGTATGAACTCAAGCTCCTAACCCATGGTGCTAAAAAATGGTCAATATAGATAGAACAATTCTCTAAGAGACTATTAATAGATGCTACAATAGGTCTTCCTGGTGGCTTCTTATCATCTTTGTGAACTTTAGGAAGATGATATAAAGTCGGGGGTCCGTTATAGTTGGATGTTTAAATAAAACTAAAACTAAAAAAAAAATTTTAAACACTGAAATTGGCCTCATATAGTTTTCTAAGTTAACTATAACTTGTGCCCCAGCCATGCACTGCTTATGACCTCACGTTACATCACTCATGGCGTGTTAATTCACTGCATGGGTCCCACATGAGGTACAAAAATGTGTTTTTTATTTTCTAGCCCCCAGGGGTGTGGTTGGTCCCCTTCTGAATGCTCGATGTTCAGCTGTCCTTACACTGCCCCCTTATATGTTTGTTATACAGGTTCACGACATGGAAACCAAGTCCTCTTATCCTATAATGCCACAGCAACATTTTGCTTCAAGTTGCAACCAGCCAATCCGATTGTTCGATCCCACGAGACTGAAAAGGTTGATAGGAGAAAACATTTTCTCGGCCAATCAGAGACCCTTATTTTTTAAATTCACAGTGTTATGCGCCATGTGCAGGACCAACCGTCCAGATACCACTAACATTTTAACCCCTTCAGGTCTGCCCCAACCACCTCTTTGAATGCAAATGCACACCTATCTTGTGAGTGAAAACAGAGGAGGTGATTACTCACATATGGCTGTCCAACAGCCGAATGATAGAGGCTGACCTCAGCGGCCCTTTCTTCGACATGGATAGTAGATGACTCATACTACCAAGGCAAGCAAGTGAACTAATTGCAGATCTTTTTCCTCGGATTCAAGACAATGACTCATTGTCGTTCCTGACTGTTGTGACATGAAGAGGAGCTTTTATCAGTACTCCTGTATTGTGTTGGCAGTGCACAATTGTGAAACACGCCAAAGAAATTGTCTTCCTTTCCTTCACTGGGTGCCCGTCTGTGCCCCATGTGAGTAATCACCTCCTCTGTTTTCACTCACAAGACTGGTGTGCACAACTCTCTGACAATCCATTTCCCATCTATTTTCAGGTGTCCCTCATTGTTAGGTCCTGATGAGACCCCTTACCGGATGCGGGGTCGAAACACCATAAACACATATTTAAACGACCCATTTTATAGTCTTCACAAATATGGTACAAAGCTAGGAATAATAATTATGTATTGCATAATAATTCTTTCAGTTGATTTGGAAACCTCAATATATCTTATAAATTGCCACTCTGGTGATATAGGTTCTAAGTTCACTTCGGACACTGAGTACCTTTTTTTCTATGGTACACCAATACAAATATAATATCTGCACAAACATTTTTGGCCTGTGTTTCATTCTGTGTGATTGGTCTTCTTTTTCAGCATCCCTATACCAATTGTAACTGCCAATGTCCACCGATAATTTTAAGTATCCTGTACATTTTCAACATTAAACGCTGTCTCTTAAATACAACTTTCTAAAAGTGACATTTTCAAAATAGTAATTTAAAATCCGACTTCACCATTAAAGAGTATTACAGTTACAATGATTGAAAGAAGTATGTCTCTAGCTATTCCCAAACTGAATTTAGCACTTACTAAATGAAATGAAGTAATCCAGTTTTTGTCTATGGGAGGCCAGCCTTGCCTCAGTGAAAATAATACATTTACTGACAGGAAAAACTTCAAATATACATGTCCTACTTTTTTAAATATCATGCACTTTGCTCTATCAACATTTGAAGCCTACCATAGGAATGACCTATAATTATTAAAAAGGAAGGTTTAGGCCTGGCAAAAAGTTTATTTTGCAGATTTAAATGGCAGTTTTAAATGTGAGCACATAGGCTACAATGGCAAGCCTGAGACATGTTTTACAATGCTACTTTAGTGGGTGGCGCAATCAGTACTGCAGCCCACTTGTAGCATTTAAAGGCCCTGGGTGCATATAGTATAACATACTGGGGATGTATATGTAAGTTAAATATAACAATTTGGTGTATACCAATGTCACCATGTTTGGAAGGGAATACACAAGTACTTTACCACTGAATAGCAGACGTATAGTGTGCTGAGCTCGAAAGCCAATAAAAACGGGTTCAGCAAAAGTAGAGTAGTGAAGGCAAAACTCTGGTGGAAGACCACACAGAAGATGGTCATTTCCAACAGCCAGGGACGGCACTAAACACCCACATGTGCCCAGCCCCACAGTGCAAGGCCATCTGCAGTGCACTCTGGGGATGTCCACCATGAATTAACACCTCAATGACCACTGACACTATTTTGTAATGCAAATGTCGAAAGAACTACTTAATGGATTAACAACAAACTAAACAAAGGCATACATCTTAGTAAAGTTCTATGTTTGTACCAAGTTTGGAGTAATTCATTTCAATTTTCGTGGTAGCAGTGAGTCAAGTTTCCTGTGGGAGTAAGCACTGAAAACGTGTATTTGTCCCTCACTTTATTCTTTTCTCGCTGGATGGATCTACATGAAAATTTATGTGCCAAAACCTAGTCATCAGCACTGGTTAGTTTCAAGTTTTTTGAAGATTCGTCATAAGATACAAAAGTTATAAGCAATGCAAAAACTGCCATTACATGGAAAGTTGATGTAACCATAATAGCCACTAGTTATTATGGTACAGAGCAGGAATATCGCCGCAAAAATATCGCCTAACATAAATATCGCCGCAAAAATATCTACAGGAAGAAATATCGATGACAAAAATATCATCTGACCAAAATATCGACAGACAGGTAAGTAATATCGTTAACATTAATATAGTTGTAATAAATATCGTTTACAAAAACATAGTTTACAATAATATCGTTTTTTAAATAATTATAAGTAATGTAGTGTTTTTAATGATTATTTTTAGTCAAAGTAGTATTTTTAGTAGTATATTATTATTTAATAATGTATTTTCAGTTGAATTTAGTATTAATAGTTCCGTAGCGGGTTGTGGGTTTATAGGGGAGTAGGGTGGGAAGTAATTTAAATATAATGAAATAATACATTAATTAATGTTTTAAATGAATATAAATAGTGTAATAAATAATAGTTAATTAATTTCAATTAGTTAATTGAATAATAAATATGTAATTAATTATGTTAATTTTTTAATTATTTTTAGGTGTGTGTACAGGATTTTTTTAGTGAAAATGTTTTTGGGTAAAGGGGTATTTTTAGGGTTCAGGGTCAGTTTTCAGTTTTTGGGTAAAGGGGTATTTTTAGGGTTCAGGGTCAGTTTTCAGTTTTGGGGTAAAGGGGTATTTTTAGGGTTCACGGTCAGTTTTCAGTTTTTGGGTAAAGGGGTATTTTTAGGGTTCAGGGTCAGTTTTCAGTTTTTGGGTAAAGGGGTATTTTTAGGGTTCAGGGTCAGTTTTCAGTTTTTGGGTAAAGGGGTATTTTTAGGGTTCAGGGTCAGTTTTTAGTTTTTGGGTAAAGGAGTATTTTTAGGGTTCAGGGTCGGTTTTTAGGTTTTTGGGTAAAGGGGTATTTTTTGGGTTCAGGGTCAGTTTTCAGTTTTTGGGTAAAGGGGTTTTTAAATATAATGAAATAATAGATTAATTAATGTTTTAAATAAATATAAATAGTGTAATAAATAATAGTTAATTAATTTTAATTAGTTAATTGAATAATAATTATGTCATTAATTATGTTAATTTTTTGATTAATTTTAGGTGTGTGTACAGGATTTTTTTAGTGAAAATGTTTTTGGGTAAAGGGGTATTTTTAGGGTTCAGGGTCAGTTTTGGGTTTTTGGGTAAAGGGGTATTTTAATTATATATATGTATTATTGTTGTTATATAAAGTAATGTGTAAAATTAATTTATATGTCCACATTTATTAAGTTTATAATTAAAAAGTGTAGTAAATTTGTTTGAAATAGTTATAAAATAAAAGTAATGTAATGTATTTTGTTAATAGTACTTATATTTATTTATTATTTAATGTAATTTTAATTATTTTAAAAAGTCGATATTTTTTACATCTATATTAATTACAACGATATTTTGGAGTCGATATTTATGTACTTACCTGTTTAAGTATAGGGTGTCGATATTTTTGTAAACGATATTTTTGCAACGATATTTATGTCAGCTATATTTTTGTTATCGATATTTTAACACCCTACCAGTTATTATAATAGATATAATGCACGCACATGTTTTTGCTTTATTGCACAAAATCGGTATTTTAAAGGGATATGAGGTTATTTTGCATCAAATACATAATTCTTGTAAAAAATGGGTTGTATCCTGCATGAGACCAGTCAGTCTGATTTGCTTCCAACACTTAATTAGTCTACAAGCATGACAGTGCATTAAGTTATTGGCAGCCCTACACCACTCTGCTAAGCTTCTCCTTTATTTAAGTTACATCCATTTCATGAAATGTGACCAAAACCATAGCATTATATTCAATCAGGGGCCCTTTGTTAACGGTGACATGCACACAGCAGCTTCACACCTGCCTCACTTCTACAGGCAGAAAGTATTATTTTACAAAAATCCTACCACTTATTTTCTAGTTTTCCTTTCTTTTTGTAGACAACACAACCACACTGTCCAGTATTTACTTTCCTGTCCTTTGAATAAGTATTTCCCTATTCGAAACAAATAGCTTTTCAAGAAAATTGCATTAACATAAACATTCTGTATAGAAACTACATAATGGGTAACGAAAGACGGTCAGAAATGACAACAAACCACTTAGCATTCAGCCTTGGGGCTTATTACGTTATGAACTATTAAATTGGCCAGTTATGATTCTTCTGGTCACTACCTTCTCCCTTTAAAAGCCCCTTGTGCCGCTGGTGCGTCACTTTTAATATGGGAAAAAATGACATACCTGCAGCGCAAGCGCCTTGTAAATAATACCCCAAATCTGCATCCTTGTGTTTTAGTATGTCTGTGGGTGCATTATGGTTCCAGTAGTGGTGATGACCAAATTCACCGTAAGTCAGTGTTAAACATTTGTATCATTCATAATATAACTTAACCATAATTTATTTTCAATGTATGTTTTTAGTCAATGTAAGGGCTTTTTGTTTTAATATAGATTTTGAAATCGGTTTAATTTTACCCTTTGGCTTATTTTTTACAATGCTATTTTATTACTTTAGAATTTCAAAGTGAGTATTTTAATTAACTAATGTTTGACTCTATAAATATCACATGCATTCTTTCTTGAATAGGATGGACAGCTTCTCAAATCTACTGCTGTTTCTCTATCTTTCACCCGAAATGATAATTGTCTTCCCTCATGGTTCGGACTGTGGTAACCTTGTCCCCAAAGGGCCCCTCTGTTTTTTTTGTGAAAAAGATGATCATATCTTACTAGAGATTCAACAGTCACACAATTGCAGCCGAACATCTTATTCAGCTTCAGGTGCTTTCCGATTCACCCAAACCTCTTAGCCAATCAGGTTTAAAAGCATGTGAATTACGATTTTTAAACTCGTTCTCAAACCTAATGGCACAGAAATTATTTATCTAAAATTCCTTGTGGTTGTACATTTGTGTAATTCTGTCTAGCAGTTCTTCTCATATTCTTGAGCAAAAAAGACATATTGGTGAAATGCAACTTTTGGGACTTTTTTATTCCCCAGCCAATGCCTCCAACCAATATCCACAAAGTTTGGAATAGAACAATCAGAGAATGTCAGACATGTAATTCAACTGTTAAACAAAGCCATATATAATTTTCCAAAGTTCAAATACATTCAAATATGGTTATTAACTTTCTTATTAAAGTGCTCCAGTAGCACGCAGATGGGTAAGATCATGTAGGGGCAGAATTCTCAGACAAAGATTTATCAAAAAGTCGTGCAATGCAGCAAGACAACCTGCTGCGCTGCTTTGCGTGACAGAGAGAGGGCAGAAATGCACCATGTCTACTAAGATATTACACATTCCTGCTCTCTGCCTGCGCTGGAGCACTGAATTCTGCCTAGTGCCAACACAGGCACCCTTGCGCCATGGTGCAAGGGTGTCTGCCTTTCAGGCAGGCTTGTTTTTCTGTGCAGGAACTGACACTTTCCTGCACAAAAACAATTCTCTGAGGCATTTTCCTCTTTCTATGTGGGCAGCAAACACAGAAAGAGGAAATAACAAGGAGAAATCTGGACATTTCTCCTTGTTATGCATCTGTTGGGGTAAGGTGGGTGTACCAGTTGACACAATCCCCGGTTTACAAAACCTTAGTACATTTAGGATTGCATCAAAATCCATGGGTGGATGCATAGGAATGCCTGCATTCCATCCACGGAACACCTTCCCAACACAGAATAACATAAGGCAGCAATTAGCGCTACCTTGCGTTACTCTGGATTTACCAAGTCATTCAGAACCAAGGATGATGCCTTTGCATGGCTCAGTGAATCTCTCTAAAGGGCTTGCATTAACTTGTGTCATCTTGCAAGGGCAACACAAGCCCTTTGTAAATCTGTCTATTATTTCAAACAAGGGAACCCAACCAGTTAGCTGTGGACCGTGGGAAAGTATGCTATAAGGGACAAGGGTCCTTAGCTTATCAGGATTAGTAGTAACAATGAAATATAAGCCATGATAGGAGACTATATTTTGTTCTCTGTCCAGCCGGACAGGGTATTTATTTTGAAAAGATCAAAAAGGTGAGTGGTTATTAGGCACAGTCCTGTACCATACTCAAGAAGGACAAACAACATATAAGGACAATTTTACAGGCAAATAAAGGAGCAAAGCTGGCCACTTTTAACTCAGTGTTTGAATGGAAGTAATGCCAGGAAAGTGCTAGACACAACAAAATAAAACACAATGGTACAGTTGTGAAAGCACTATATCGAGTCGACGTTTCGGTCCCTCTTGCTCAATTACATGGGACCATTATCAGGACTTAGGTTTAGAAAACATTAGCCTGCCTGCAATATTAAACAAGCCCTGTTGTAGGGTTTTCGTGCTCTAAGCTGTTTAGATTAATCAGCAATTGGTTGGCCCAGGGGGGGAAAAGAGGGGTGGGGCCGCGGTTTGGTGATACCTGGGCGGCTGGGTACTAGGCGTCCTGGTAAGTATCGTTAGCCTACGCGGGTGTCTCTAGGGAGTACTTAGCCTCCGTGGGAAGAAGTCCTTAGGGCGGGAGCGATGTCCAGTCCGTCTGCTGCTTAGATTGCAGTGTCACCCGCGGAGGCTAACGAAGCACCGCAGCCCCCGGAGATCGACCGAATTGAATTAACCAGAAAGTCGAGGTGTCTTAGCTAGGATACTTACCAGGACGCCTAGTACCCAGCCGCCCAGGTATCACCAAACCGCGGCCCCACCCCTCTTTTTCCCCCCTGGGCCAACCAATTGCTGATTAATCTAAACAGCTTAGAGCACGAAAACCCTACAACAGGGCTTGTTTAATATTGCAGGCAGGCTAATGTTTTCTAAACCTAAGTCCTGATGATGGTCCCATGTAATTGAGCAAGAGGGACCGAAACGTCGACTCGATATAGTGCTTTCACGACTGTACCATTGTGTTTTATTTTGTTGTGTCTAGCACTTTCCTGGCATTACTTCCATTCAAACACTGAGTTAAAAGTGGCCAGCTTTGCTCCTTTATTTGCCTGTAAAATTGTCCTTATATGTTGTTTGTCCTTCTTGAGTATGGTACAGGACTGTGCCTAATAACCACTCACCTTTTTGATCTTTTCAAAATAAATACCCTGTCCGGCTGGACAGAGAACAAAATATAGTCTCCTATCATTGCCTATATTTCATTGTTACTACTAATCCTGATAAGCTAAGGACCTTTGTAAATCTGGGCCTCAGTGTTTATGAGTCAGTGAAGAACAAATGATGGAGACAACTACCGGTACAATATTTTAGGATTGCTGGGTCTTTTCTAGTGTGGCCTGTAAGGATAGGCAGTTTTATTCCACCTGACATCAGTTATTCCTCAAGTCTATTGTATTTTTGAGTATTCTACAACATATTTTCCATTGGGCTTTAAACTAACCCTACTTTTTATTGTAACTTTAAAGAACTTCCTTTATTTGTCTTTTAGAGACAATGCTCCCGTAAAAATGTGATTATCTGGTTTAAATCCAATAAATAACAAGTATTTGCAATGCAATAGGTCTCGCATTAGTGGAAGTTTTAGCTATTGGCTTTGCAAATGATAATGTTTGTTAGATGTATTTTTTGTCGTAAAATATCCCGGCAGTAGTATAGTAATAAAAGAAAATTCACAAAGCAAGGAAAGAATGCAGAACCACAGGGTGTTACTAGGTGTCCCTGTGGAGTTGTAAAGGGACCTCTATTAGCCTCATAAGGTATTGCATTCTTAATGCAATTATAAAGATAAAAATTGCAGCTGAGCATACGTTTCCATTTGGTTTTATTGGAAGTGAGATTTTGGTTAGCTTGAGTTTTAAAAATACACCATTGTTGTTTATTTAGCTTTATTTCACAATGGGATTCTATCTGATGTTTCTGAAGGCCAGTCGTATCCCCGCACCAGGGTATCTCTCCTTACCCATGTGGCCAGGGGTTCAATCGCTAAAGCGAAGAGTAAGGGTGGACACCCCTGTATCGTGCCCTGGTGGATGGGGAATTGTTCCGAGTGTGGCTCCGATACCTGCACTGAGGCTGAAAGACCCATGTATTGGAGGCGGACATATGAAAGGACAATTTTACAAGAAGGTAGTAGTGTATCCAACTTGGGAAAGGACCGCACATCAAAAGAGAACAAATATCTTCAAACCCAGTAAATGGCGTGATAAATAAACAGTAGATGTAAGTACAGCTGGGTGCTACGCGGGCTGTGAGCACTTACTACCCAAAAGTGCAGTGAGCAGATTGAGAAAACAATCTGCTGGAAAATTCACAAGAAAATCAGCAACTCCAGCACACCCATAGGTAATGTAGTAGGTCCTAAACGCAACCCAAATATCAAGGACCAATATTTCTGATGACTGAGTAAAAAGTTGTTCGAGGCATATGAGCTGCAGATCGTACACTATGCATTAGATCGCCAGCTGGTGTTGGGCTCGGATGATTGCAGGTTGTTGTCTTCTTGGAGAAGTCTTTGTAGTCACGATATAGGTGACTCCTCCCTTGGACAATACTGCGCATCGGCATCGGCTCCATCCTTAGATTGTTTTTTCCGCCACTGGGTTCGGATGAAAGTTTCTCCGCTCCGGCTAGAAAAACTTTTTCAGCAACTTCGAAGCGCAAAAACTTCCTACAACTAATATCGACATCGAATATACAACTTTCTACGCCATCAACTCGATTCCGGTTCTTCGACGCCGGCCGTTGGGCCTATCTGCGCCGTGCGGCCTACACCACATGGAAAGAACTCCGTTCAAAAAATGCCCGGTATGTCAAGCAAAATTTCTACATAGCGATCATCATGAGGTCTGCAACCTCTGTTTAGCGCCAGATCACGACGAGTCGACCTGCACAGCTTGTGCATCCTTCCAATCGAAACAGACCATCCGGGATCGGAGGGCCAGTCGACACGAGATGAGATCAGCCCCAGCACCGGAGAATATCTTTGATGACGAGGTTCCGCTCGTTCCAGAAGAGGATTCGCCTGATCTCCAGATCATATCAGAGGCAGAAGACTCAAATGACTCGATTCCATCACGTCAACCCATAAGTACTCCTGCCCCTGCACCACATACACTGCCCAAGCCAAAGGCAAAGGTCTGGGGCCCAGTCGAGACCAACTACTTCCTCCTAAAGCCCAGCCTTCGAGCTCAGCTCCGAGGAAAACAACTACACCTTCAGGTGCTTCGGCACCGAGCAAACCACACGTGCCGATTCCACCACCTCCATCCGCGCCGAATCCTAAAGATCCTTCGACACCGAGGCCAAAAGACCATTCGGCACCAAAAGGGGAAGATCCTTCGGCACCGAAAGCGAAAGATCCTTCGACACCAAAGCCTAAGGAGGTACAGGCACCAAAAGAAGCTCCGGCTCCGAAGTCGTCGACTTCCAAAACTAGAGAGGGAAAGCCAGCACCCGACGCCATAAAGCCGACGAGGCCAGCTTCCACTCCGAAGACTCCCGCTTCAGTGCCAAAACCCACAAAGCGTGATTCCGAGGTTCCTAAGTCCTTGGACACGCCTGCCAAGCCGAAAACAACACCTTCGGCACCGAGAACTTTGCCACAGGACGCTGTAACACCTCCCAAGGCAAAACGCCCAAAACAACCTCTGTCGGAAAGGAAAAAATCGACGCCGAAGAAGGTTGTAGAGGAAGAACTGTTTAAACCAGATCCTAAACAAAGGAAGATCTACATAACCCCAAAGACTGGACATGTAGGTGCTATACCTCCTAAAAAGAGACCAGCAGAAACACCACCTTTACCTGTGGTTCCTGCCAAAAAGAAGGACTGTGCAACTTCTCCTATGCACCCTCCATCTCCTGTATCTTCTTCCTCTCCTGTCCCTCCTTACATATCACCTCAAATCTCTCCTGTCTCTTCTCCGGCATCATCACATTCACCACAAACTGATGAGGAGTATGACTTGGGTGGTGGAGAGGATCCACATGCAAACCCAAATACATATCCTGTAGATGAGGATGTCTATATTTTTCCACCACACAATGTGCCTGATGTCCCTGATCCACAGTTATATCCGTCAAAACCTTCTCATCCAGAAGACAGCATTGGTTTTAATCACCTCTTAACCAGAGCTGCTCTCTACCAGAAAGTCACAATGCATTCTGAAACATTGAGGAAGATTTTCTGTTAGATACATTTGAGCCATCACACAGATCTCCTCAAATTCTTCCCATGATTAAAGGAGTCATTAAGCATGCTCCAGAGATATTCAAAGATCCTGTACGCACTAGGGTATTAAATCCAAGAATAGAAAAGAAATATAGGCCTGCACCCTCTGATCCAACCTATATTAAAGGGCATCCTCCACTAGACTCTTTGGTAGTGTCCAATGCAAGAAAAAGGGCGAATTCACAAACTTCTGGTGAAACGCCCCCTCCTGACAAAGAATCCAAAGTTATTGATGCGTCAGGTAAAAGAATAGCTGCACAAGCTACAAATATATGGCGCATAGCAAATACACAAGCCCTTCTCTCACGTTATGACAGGGCTCATTACGACCAATTAGAGACACTACTACAACACCTCCCAGATCAATATAAAGATCAGATAACAGAGCTCATACAAGAAGGCAAATTAATTTCAAATGCCTCAATAAAATGTGCACTAGATGTCGCAGACACAGCAGCTAGAGCCGTGAATACTAGTGTCATACTCAGAAGACATGCGTGGTTGCGCATTTTAGGGTTCAAACAAGAGGTGCAAACCACAATTTTAAACCAGCCTTTTAATCAAAACCAGTTATTTGGCCCAGAAGTAGACACTACACTGGAGAAAATGAAAAAAGACAGACACTGCAAAGTCTATGGGAGCTCTACATTCCACACAGACTAGAGGTTCCTTTCGTTGCTCCTTTTATAGAGGAGGCTCCAAACAAACTGGAGCAGATGCAACAACATCTTTCAAGACGCAAACACAAACATCCTCTAACAAAGGGTATTTTAGAGGAGGATACAGAGGCAATAATAACAAGGGAAGAGGTCGCGGTAACAACAACAATCGCTCCTCTTCCACAACTAAGCAGTGACTTCCCTCTGCTTCCCCAACAGCAATCCACTCCTGTGGGGGGCAGATTAACACAGTTCCTGCCTGTCTGGAACTCCATCACAACAGACAGGTGGGTGCGACAGATTATCCAACATGGCTACTGCCTAGAACTTACAGCAACCCCCCCCAAACATACCACCCAGGCAGCGTCCTATGTCTACAGATCACCTGACCGTGCTTCAACAAGAAGTTCTAGCACTTCTACAAAAATATGCTATTCAACTAGTCCCATTATAGGAACAAGGAACAGGGGTTTACTCGCTGTGTTTTCTAATTCCCAAAAAGGACGGGACACTAAGACCAATTCTCGACCTCAGGCCCAACAACCATTACATACAATCAGATCATTTTCATATGATCACTCTGCAACAAGTGCTCCCACTACTGAAACAAGGCGATTTCCTTTCAATGCTAGACCTGAAGGACGCCTATTTTCACATTCCAATACATCCTGCTCACAGGAAGTACCTAAGGTTTGTAATACAAGGACAACACTATCAGTTCAAAGTCCTTCCGTTTGGTGTCACAACAGCACCACGGGTGTTCACAAAGTGCTTAGCAGTAGTAGCAGCACATCTCAGAAGACAACAGATACATGTCTTCCCTTATCTGGACGATTGGCTCATAAAAGCCAAGTCATTCCACAAATGTGTACAACACACACAGCAGACAATTAAACTGTTGCACAACTTAGGGTTCGCGATCAACTACACAAAGTCGCACCTAGAGCCTTCGCACGTGCATCAGTTTCTAGGAGCTACCATAAACACATCTACAGCTCTAGCATATCCCAGTCCAGCCAGATTACAGAGCATTCAAGCCTTAGTCTCCACTTTTCAACACCAACAGTCTCTCCAAGCAAGAGTGTTCATGAGATTAATAGGCTTGATGGCATCTTGCATCTTCAAATGCGTCCATTACAAGAATGTCTGGCATAACAGTGGAATCAGGCTCAAGGTCAGCTCACCGACCTGGTGTTGGTAGACAGCCGTACGCAACACTCTCTGCAATGGTGGAACACCAAAAACTTGACAAGAGGACGGCCATTCCTCGAGCCTGTTCCACAAATAGTGCTCACAACAAACGCATCCCAAACAGGATGGAGAGCCCATCTCTTACACCATACTACTCAGGGTCAATGGAACAACCAACAAAAACTGTTCCATATCAACCATCTAGAGCTGTTAGCGATATTCTTAGAACTCAAAACTTTTCAACTTCAAGTACAGAACAAAGCTGTCTTAATCCGGACGGACAATATGATAGCAATGTACTATATACAAAAACAGGGGTGGACACACTCTCTGCAACTGTCCCAGCCCGCACAGAACATTTGGAGATGGGCCATTCCTCAAAACATTTATCTGTTAGCGGAACGCCTTCCAGGAGTTCACAATCAGATAGCGGATCTGTTAAGTCGGCAGTCACAACAGATTCACGAATGGGAACTACATCCACAAGTTCTTCAGCCATTCTTCCAATGGTGGGGCATCCACACATAGACCTGTTTGCCACCCACGAAAATGTAAAATTCCCAACCTTCGCCGCCAGGTTCCCACACCCACGGTCTGAGGGCAATGCACTATGGATGAACTGGTCAGGAAGATTTGTGTACGCTTTTCCGCCTCTCCCCCTCATTCCACTAGTAGTGCGCAAGCTCAAACAACAGTCTCTCAAGCTCATACTAGTAGCCCATGGTTCTCCATACTACTAGATCTCTCTCTGGTTTCACATCAAAAGTTACAGCTCACACCCTCGCTGTTAACACAGAACCATAGAGAAATCAGACACCCAGACTCAAACCAACTGAATTTGGCGCTCTGACTCCTGAAGTCTTAGAGTTTGGTTATCTTAACCTACCACCAGACTGTATGAATATCATTAAAGAGGCTAGGAAACCCACTACTAGAGCATGTTATGCCGCCAAATGGAAAGATTTGCAATATATTGCAAAAATAATCACATTGATCCACTGGATGCTTCCATCCAAAATATCATTTGTTACCTTTTCCATCTACAAAGGTCTAATTTGGCATACTCTTCCATACGCCTACATCTTGCAGCAATTGCAGCCTGTTTACAAAACAGGCAACACCTGTCTCTTTTTAGGGTACCTGCAATCAAAGCATTTATGGAAGGGTTAAAAAGAATAATCCCTCTTGTCCTTACGAGACTCATGGGGCCCCCTTTTGAGCCTCTACATAAATGGGAACTGCAATTTCTAACATGGAAAACTGCTTTCCTTGTTGCCATCACCTCTCTCAGTAGAGTAAGTGAAATACAAGCGTTCACAATACAATAACCATTTTTTCAAATACATCCTAATAAAGTGGTTCTTAGGTCTAATCCAAAATTTCTTCCAAAGGTTATCACGCCTTTTCACCTAAACCAATCTGTAGAGTTACCTGTGTTTTTCCAAAACCCAGACTCTGTAGCAGAAAGGGCCTTACACACTTTAGCTATTAAAAGAGCTCTGCTATACTACATAGACAGAACTAAATCCTTTAGGAAGACAATACAATTGTTTGTATCTTTCTCTCCTCCACACAAAGGCAACCCTATCTCTAAAGGTGGGATTGCCAGGTGGATTGTAAAGTGTATACAAATATGCTATCAAAAAGCTAAACATACACTAACAGTTACTCCTAGAGCACACTCCACTCGCAAAGTAGGAGCCTCTATGGCTTTCTTAGGAAATATACCATTGGAGGACATATGCAAGGCAGCAACATGGTCTACACCATACTCCTTCACTAAAAAACTATTGTGTTGATGTGCAAGCCAAGCAGCAAGCTGCAGTAGGCCAGGCTGTCCTTAGAACACTATTTCAGACTACTGCAATGGAAACAAGCGACCACATCTAGGGAAGACACTGCTGCACAATCGATGCATAGTGTAGGATCTGCAGCTCATATGCCTCGAACGGAAAATGCTACTTACCAGTATGCATCTGTTCTTGGCATGTAGAGGTGCAGATTCGTACACGCCCTCCCGCCTCCCCAGACTTGTATCCATTCCAGTTCTCATCTTACTTAGATGTACACGCATGGACATCCTTTTTTCCCTTCACTTATACTAACTCCATCATTTCCCATCATGGCGAAAAACAATCTAAAGATGGAGCCGATGCCCATGCGCAGTATTGTCCAAGGGAGGAGTCACCTATATCGTGACTACAAAGACTTCTCCAAGAAGACAACAACCTGCAATTATCCGAGCCCAACACCAGCTGGCGATCTAGTGCATAGTGTACGAATCTGCAGCTCCACATGCCAAGAACAGATACATACTGGTAAGTAGCATTTTTCTTTCCAAGAGTCCTTATATAATGCAGGGCATCCAGGGGTTCCAAAGGATGAGATAAACAGTCCACAAAGCTTCAATATATGATGTTGTTTTTATTGTTCCTTCAAAACATATTGAATATAAAGAACAACCAACACGTGTTTCGTCTGTACCCGGTAAGTACAATGACTTTCTCAAGGCTAATGGTAGATTATTAATACCGTCAAAGATCCAATTGATACGACCAACGAACTGTAAAATCAATGGCGAGTCTCCACACTGTAAGAGCTATACTCTGGTTAATCCTCACTGCCGACTAAGTGAAGGTGCAGTGAGTATGTTCCACACACAAAGTATGTTTCACGTGCTCCAATGTACTTGTTTCAGTATAAAAACCTTGCGGAACCATATTAATGAACCTCTGTAGGATGTGTAGAGTTCACAGTTTGCGTCGTTCTGAAGTCAAGACAACACATTCAAGTAAAAAAATAAGCGGCTTGCAACGAATCTCCTGTAGCAGAAACCTTCCTAGTGGCAAAAAGAGGTCACACAGTAGTGGACAAACCAACAGTAAAAAGTAATATCCATAAGATTGAGCTGGCCAGCGTTTACGTCGAGCGTTATCATGCGCGGGGATCGTGGATTTTGTGGAGGCTCGTCATTGCTTTTACAGTTCGTTAGTCGTATCCATTGGATCTTTGATGGTATTAATAATCTACCATTAGCCTTGAGAAATTCATTGTACTTACCGGGTACAGACGAAACACATGTTGGCTGTTCTTTATATTCAATATGTTTTGAAGGAACAATAAAAATAACATCACATATTAAAGCTTTGTGGACTGTTCATCTCATCCTTTGGAACCCCTGGATTCCCTGCGTTATATAAGGACTCTTGGATAAACTTTTTACTCAGTCATCAGAAATTTTGGTCCTTGATATTTAGATTGCGTTTAGGACCTACTACATTGCCTATGGGTGAGCTGCAGCTGCTGATTTTCTTGGACATATGAAAGGACACGTGGCCCAAAGTTGAGTGTTTCCAGGAGGAGAAATAGATACTCCCAGCTAAGGGAGTCGATGACCTTATTAAAGTCAGCAAGTAGGAGGGCCGCAGGGCAGCCAAGATCTTGGGTTCTAGCTATGGCGTTATGCACACGGCGGATGTTGTGTTGTGTAGATCTATGCGGCATGAAGCCTGCTTGGTCTGGGTGGACAAGCTTGTGGATGGACGTGCGTATAGGTCTACCAGTACCTGACCCAGGAGTTTAGGCTCAAAGTTAAAGGCAAGATAGGGCGATATGAGGAGGGCTCCTCCAGTGGACGACCTGGCTTATGAAACACCAATATCTCTAAGTGTCACCAATCTGGGGGAAGGATGCGCTAGGGTTTCATGGAGTGCAGCAAGGATATATGGACCAAGAAGGGACATATGGGATCATAGAAATTCTCTCTGGAACCCATTGGGGCCTGGAGCTTTGCCCGGTCGTACATTCAACAGTGCTTGGTTAAGTTTAGTTCTTCCACTGTAATCGGTCCATCCAATTGTTTGTGAATGTGGTCTGGTAATGATTTTGAGGGTATGTCTCGGAGGAACTCCTCGATTTGGTCTTGAGTAATGTCATCCTACTTTATGTATAATGTGGAGTAATAGGATGCGAACACTTAAGCAACGCTGGGAGGTGCAGTGCACAGAGTCCCCTCTGAGTTGCGTAGCGCCAGTACTGGGATTGGGCACAACGTCGCCTGACAGAGACGATGCAGCATTTTACTGGATTAGTCACCCCTACTGATATATTCTGGATTGGGAAGCCTGCCAGATGTGCTGAGCTTTGTTTGTAAAACACACAAGATGATGGACAGAATGTTGCACAATGGCACCCCCAGTCACGGACAGATCTGGGTTTAATCCATCGTTATTTTGCTCACCAAGCCACCCCAGTTCCGACATGGCCATATGCAAATCAGTCTTGGCTCTGTGCCTCATGGGAACAGTCCAGACCGAACTACCAAGCCATGTCTTCCCTGGACCGGAATCAAGCATCCCAGGGCCGGTTTCTTGCTATCAGCTTTCATCAGCCAGGATAGCTTGACTCCAGTGGCGTAGTGAGCACGGGACCCACGTCTGGGCATACCCTTCCCACATAGGGTGAACAGCAAAACACACAAGATGATGGACAGAATGTTGCACAATGGCAAAACATTCACCCCTAATCACAGATCTGGGTTTAATCCATCATTATTTTGCTCACCAAGCCACCCCAGTTCAGACATGGCCATATGCAAATCAATCTTGATCCTGTGCCTCATGGGACCAGTCCAGACCGAACTACCAAGCCAAGTCTTCCCTGTTTGCTTTGTTTTTAAGCAACTGTTGTAGCTGCTGCTGCGCAAAGAGGAGATCGCTAGTGGCATTGGGTCGGGTGCCGTCTTTCACTTCTGTCTCTAGTGCGTTATAGCTTGTCTCAAGCTCCACCACCTGTGCCTCATGGCGACGCTTCTCCCCGGTGCAGTGACTAATATCCAATCCACGTATTGTTGGTTTGAGTGCGTCCCAAATTACAGAACAGAGGGGGGCAGTGTCTACATTGGAGTCTAAGTTGTCAACAATGGTTTGCCTAATGATGGCGTGGTGTGCCTGGTCTTTCAAGTGCCAAGGCGACAGACGTTTCTTCTTTTTAAAGCTTTGATGTAAGCTTCAGCTATATTTCTAATAAGGAAACCTTTCGAGAAATGTATGAACCCTTCTGAAAAAAGTAGTACTGTGAATAACTAACAGTTACCCATATAATGTATTATTTCGAGGCGCTAAAAATGAGTGACTGTATAATTGCGTTTAATCAATCAATCAAAGTACTTGTAAAGCGCCCTACTTACCCGTGAGGGTCCCAAGGCGCTGAGGGGGGCGGGGGGGGGGGGAGGGTGCTGCTACTGCTCGAAGAGCCAGATCTTGAGGAGTCTTCTGAAGGCAAGTAGGTCTTGGGTCTGACGTATGTGGGTGGGGAGGGTGTTCCATGTCTTGGCGGCGAGGTAGGACCTGGATCTGCCGCCGGAGGTTGTTCGTTGGATACGGGGGACAGCGGCGAGGGCGAGGCTGGCGGAGCAGAGCTGGCGGGTGGGTGTGTGGAATCTGAGTCTGCTGTTCAGGTAGGCTAGTCCGGCATTGTGGAGTGCTTTGTGTGCGTGGGTGAGGAGCTTGAGGTGATCCTCTTGTCAATGGGGAGCCAGTGTAGGTCTCTCAGGTGAGGGGTGATGTGGCTGTGGCGGGGGACGTTGACGATCAGTCGGGCGGAGGCGTTTGGGATGCGTTGTAGTCGTTGTAGGTGTTTGGCAGGGTTGCCGTAGTCCAGTCTGCTGCTGACGAGGGCCTGTGTCACTGTTCTTCTTGTTCCAGTCGGGATCCACTTGTAGATCCTGCAGAACATGCGGAGGGTGTTGTAGCAGGAGGAGGAGACGGCGTTGGCCTGCTTAGACATGGAGAGGGAGGCGTCAAGGATGAATCCTAGATTGTGTGCATGGTCGGTGGGTGTTGGTGCTGTTCCCAGTGTGGTTGGCCACCAGGAGTCGTCCCAGGCTGAGGGGGTGGGTCCGAGGATGAGGACCTTCGTCTTGTCCGAGTTCAGATTCAGACAGCTGCTCCTCATCCAATCGGCGACGGCCTTCATTTTAGTTTAGTGCTAATTGTGTTCCTACATTACACAAGGGAAAAGTGCACCTTTAGAGCAGCCACCAAAGGATTAACCGACTTAACTTTCTGCTGTGGGTCATGTTCCATGGCTTGAGTTAGCAAAAAAACAGGACTGGCTCAAAGCGCTTATGTCACAGAGGAAGCCCCCAGGAGGTGTTGGCTGGTATGTAGATCCTAATTGTGCCATTTATTACCACTACTCTTTGTAGTGGAGAAACTGTCTTTGGTGGATATTATGTGGTAAAACAGGTTTCAATCTGCACAGTTCTGCATGTGCAAATTCCTTACAGTAATACTTGGGTGAGAACTGTGTATACAAAAACCCCAAATATAGAGATACTCCTTTTGCAAGTTACCATGGCCCCCATACTGAGGCAGATTATTGCTATGATTATGGCACACTGTGTTATACAAGTATTAAAAGTAAAAAAAATAAAAAGATCCATTCCAAATAAATGGTAGAAAAATAAAAGTGGTTAGTGGATTGCTTAAATGACTCCCAGCCACAGAAAATTACTGGGGCTGGTAAGCCACCCTAAACACACATGCAATACGCAAACTAGGCTTGATTCTGCTCCAACAGGAAGAATCCAACCAGAACTGACAGTCAGAACCCCTGCACTTTACACATGTGACTCAATATTACAACTGAGCAAGGAGTTTGATATTATATATGGGGCACTTCAGTTTTTTCACTGGCAAAAAAACAAATACACAGTTTCTCTTTCTATGGCGCTCTAACACACAGTAACATTTATAGTTTAAAAGAAAAGAAAAAGGGACATCATTTGCAGAAACATATAAATGAGCCGCTATTCTTAAACTACTGTTGATTTCCATCAGTAAAACTTCATAAACTTTCTTTCACATACTGTTCGAGTGCTCAAGAAATGAGTCAATTGAACATCAAAACCGCATACCAAGCAGTACCACAAAACCGGTCTTGCTGGCTGCTCTGCACTTTTAGGTCTGTATGGACTAAAAAATGTTGGGTTTGTGTTCTAGTTCCATCTCACATTTTGGTGGAAACAAGTTCCAAAGTATTGTAAAGCTTACCTAACAGCCCCATCGTTGTCCACTAGAAACAAATGTTGTAAAAAGGTTGATGCTTTGTAAGTCCCACACCTCTTACAGGAGCACCAGACGAGTGACGTAAAATGGGGCCTACTGCATATTTGATTTACGTGTACCGTGTGCACCTGATTCTTACGTAGACAGCAGCACAGGTTCTGTGTGGGCACAGGCAGACAGTTCCTGTTTAAAAAAAAATGCTGCAATCGCAAAGTACAAACACACCGCAACGCTATCCTTCACAGGTTGGAAGTAGTTGTACCTCGCCTTAAAATAGCAGTTTTAATTCAAAAAGTGTACTTTTATTTTTTTTAATTACATCAATAATTAACCACACACACATTTTGACCATAAGGGTATTAGGAAATTGCATACTGACCAGACTTCTGATGAAGGGAGAAGTCATGGAGCTACGACGAGGCAACACAACAGCGACAACTCGGTCGGTCACATGGGAAAGCGGCGAAAACGTTAGAAGCTGCCGAACTGCTGACAATATGTGCAGAGGAGCCCTTATTAAAGTAAAAGCACAGCATTTTGCTTATGTTGGAAAAAAAAGGTTTTTGAAAAAGTTGATTTAGGCGCACAGCATGGCGCTTTGAAAAGCTCTAAAGTACGGCGGTCACTGGTACATGGAGCCCAGATGGAAGCAGCACTAGAAGGGGAGGGGTGCTAGGAGTTTCCCGTTCGTCACCACAGCTATCTCCGCATTAAACATGAAGTGTGGTGTAAAATTAGAATAAAAATAGCAAGCCTGAAAATACCAGGGTATATTAGTAATTTAAACAAGTAATCCCCTACAGTGTAAGTAAACGGAACATGTATCCCACTCCCTCGCTGAGCATGAATTCAAAGAACTAGTCCCCATACGAGCCTACAAGCACCTATAGTGGTTGCCCGGTGCTCCCGAATAATAAACGGAAGTGATGTATCTAGAGCACCACCCAATGAGCAGTCAGTAGAGAACACTGACACACGAGTGCATCTATGGTAAGCAGCAGGAGGAGTTTACATGCTTATAGTGAAAACAACAGGTCTTGCAGACAGTGCATGCGTGCTGATGCTCGACCTAAAACAAGGAAATTAAGGAAATCCAGTATCTCAATCAATCGTGTGCTCATGATATGGAGATGTACTCAATGTTTCTGTTTAATAATCTAATAAAACGCAAAAAAAGAAAAATTCTGTTGTGTTTCTCTTATGCGACTATCCTTGCCAATGATAGATACCAGGCCCTGAGTGTCGTATAAAACAAAGTTACTATTTTTTTCTTCTAATGTTTCGTTTCTCATACAGATCGACAGCCAGAAGCTGCATTTCCGAGAGACGGCCAAAGCCCGAGTTGACCATGGTGCAGAGATCATCAGTGAGTCCCCAGGCCAGTCCAGCGCAGCTGCCACCCCGCGCCGAATCAGCAATGGCTCCTCCACTGGTAGCATCAATCTGCTGGAATCACCCCAGTTGGCCACCCTTGCTGAAGACGTCACGGCCGCCCTGGCCAAGCAGGGCTTATGAATGTAGTCCATCAGTCACCTAAGGCCCTATGATCATATATAACGCATGAGCTCTAGGCAGGTGTTGGGCTCAGAGCAAACTATTACATTCATTCCTATCAAAATCCGAGAGAACTCACACTATCCCCTGAGAGACTGTAGTAACGGTACCATAAGAATATTATTAATAAAAGAAAATCCACGCTCGAAAAAAAAAAAAAGAATCCTAACTCGGCACCAATTTTTCATTCCCCACAGGAAGGCGCTGGCTTTATACATGGGCACACTTGTATCATATCTGCCAGTCACTGCTGCTCTGACCTGTCTTGCATGCAGTACTATGATAATAATGCATTTTTACCTGACATGCCCTTGGGGGGTGCTTTACCACCATGTAGCAAAGAGACTTTTCTTGTTCCCCCCAAAACTGCTGTCCAGTGCACAGTTTCCAGCTTACAGGTGAAGCGCTGTAACCCTTATTACTGATGTTTGAGTCAGACCGAAGTTAAACGAATGCGGATCACAAGACAAAAAGGGCATGCAAGTAACTCTAGTGTTCTCGTTAAAAAAACACAAAAGGAGAGGATTTTTTTTAAATATTCCCTCAAGTTATTTGAAAATGCAGAGGGACTGTAAGGGCACATTTGCTTCAGCATTCATGGGTTCAAATAAAGTATTTGTACTGTGATGTTTGGGAGGAAGAAATTGGCAAAGAGGTTTTTTTAACAGTGTTTATGACGTGGTACAAAAGAGCAACTTTTGTAAGTGAACGTTCCTACTGCACTGGGTGGGTGGCTGGATCCATGCTTGCAATGAGTATGGGGTGGGTGGTAAAAACATAAAGAAAGTGCTGGTACTTTCTTTGCCACAGTATCTGATTTCTTCTGGCAAGTATTGACCTGCTGAAAAGTATCAGTAGTCTCACTTGAAAAAGAGACGGGTGTGCCAGCCGGAACGCAGAGCTTGGTGGTACCCGTTTCTTTAAAGCACTGCGAATGATGGGCATGTTGGTAAGGCAGCTCATTTTCTGGTTATGTTACCACTCTCCATGCCACTCTTTCCCCTATTTGATACAGTGTTATAGATATGTATGTATATATTTCTCTGTGGCCATTTGTGATAACTCCTTCATAGATTTGAATATTTCTCTTTACTCACAGTATTCGAGTCTCTTGCCACTCTGTGGTATAGGAATTTTAGGCACGTAAAAGTAGGTGTTAGCAGGGTGTTCTCGCATCCGAGTCAATTAAAAACACAAATGAGGCAAAAGGAAAAAGGTACAAGATGTTTAGCATATCCTTGCTTTCTGTAACAACTTCAAACTGCTAGTTCGTATTAATGTCACATAGCAGTCCCTATGACATGCAAGGGTCTAGAAGACAATCTTTCATTTTAGTTTTTCTGTGGTGGTGAGAAAGATGATCCTGGAAATTTGTTGAGAAACATGATAATATATGTCTTTAATGATTATTTGAGCACTACCTTTTTTTTTAACTTTTTCATTTGCTAAAGTTGAAATTGTTGTTAATGGCCCTTGGTAGAATTGAGGATGATGCAGTAAAAACAGCAAGCAATACATTTTCATGGAGTTTCACAAGCTTTTGTGTTGTAATGTTTACAACCTAAAGATTGTTCATAGAAAGTCATACTGGGTGGAGGAAGGCACTTCATGTGATTAACTGATTTCTGGCACTTCCTGCAATCAACAGCTGCTCCGACTTTTGCTTCAAAATATTTCCTCTGTTGCAGTTGGTAGATAGCAGCTCTCTAACAAATTGGATGGAAATACAAATTGTGTTGGGAAGGAGTAACAACCTTCACTATGGTGACATGGGCCAGGCGGGTCGTAGCCCTTTAAATAAGGCATTGTCAATTTGCTTTTTATAGGACATTAAAGAAATTGTAATTAGCTTAGCCGGTTTTGTCCTTTTTATGACAAACCAATTGATTAACTTAAAAGCATTAATTTAAATGAGGTTCTGGACAATTTCTGACAGATTATTCCACTTTCTATAGATCACTGTTATGTTACAATGTTTGCACTATAATTTAATTTTGTTGATAACTATACAGGAGTCGGCTTCAAATGTATAGCAAAAAAGAATACAAACAGGACTAAAATAAGGACATAATTAAGCGCTAGATCAAAACTCTTAAAGAGAAAAGCTACATTTTAGATTTAGGAACGTGTTAATCTCATAAATCTCGCTCTCCAAAGTTTGGAACATCTAAACTGTGGCAGATAAAAGGATAACTGTGCCTCAGGAAAAAAAAAACAGAAAAAAAATCTATATTTTAGAACATTCAGTGGCACTCTGCCACGCCCTGTGACCCATACCGCTCAGGATATATTTTACATAACAACGTTTCTGAGAGGTTTCTCCAACTTTGGAAAACCCGAGAAAGCCCTAAAAAGCAACCACACCCTTCAGATTCAAGTTTTACTTTCAAACACCCTTGGTGTGCCTGAGTTTAGGGCCTGACTCATTTTTATTTCAACCAGAAAGTTTCGTTAGTAGTAGTTGGGAATTTTATCAACGTGAACTGAAGGCGCATCCTTAGGGAACGGAGTCCATGTTATTGTTCTATTGATGTTGCATATAGCCTAGAATATCTCACCAGAATGCTGAGTGCCTAATTCAAAACACCGGGGCAAAGAGATCGAAGATAGGAAGAAAGGACTGCCAAGTTTGCTGTGAACTAAATGTACTAACAGACAGTCCTGTTTTATTACTCTTGAGAGTGCATTTGGGAACAGTGCACTCACTATCGGGGCAGGTAGTGTAACCGCGTATGGAGATACCGATTAGCAAAAAGCTTTCAAGAACCACTGCCTAATACCAGACTCTGAACTAGCGGTGGTCACTTGACATCTCCTCTGCTTCACCCCTCCATGTGCAATTTAAGTGTTTCTACTTTTGTCGCCTCTACGCCTTCGCACTGCTGCAACAAGTCACCATTTTATCGATGGGTGCTGGAAGACCTTCTTCTTTGTGAAGCCAAGCATAATGTCCAGCCTCAAAGTGTTTTTTTCATTGTACAGTAATGATTATCAAGCTGGCAGTCTATATTGTCCCCTGCCAAAAATGTATTTCATTTGGCAATCCGACCTTGTTACCATGAAAAATGTTTTTATTCTGCTCTCTTAGCAATCATTGTAGTTAACCTGGAATAAATCAATGCAGAACACGGGGCAAACCCATAATTCCACAAGTTGTAGGGAGACGAATCTGCTATGAACACATATCTTTGCTAGACTGATTTTGCTTCTTGCTCACGTGAGCAAGAGCGGTTAAAGAATGCGTGGTTGGCCTTTTGCCCCAAATGCTGTAATCGCAGAGCCTTTTGCATCAAAGTAAGCCACGAAGAATTTTTATAAAAATACATCAGTGCAAACATGGAAGTCTGCGCCTACTCGAATGTTGGGCTGTGCACACGCGAAAGAAGAAATTAACGCACCATCTAAAATGAATGTCAGTTATTGATTTAGGATTAACTAAGGCAGACTGTCATAATCAGGGCGAGCATCAACATGAATTAATTTTCCGCCAGAGAAGCATCTGCTACATTTCTCAGCATTGTTTCTGAGCAAGTTCTTGCCCTTGGAAGCTTTTGAGTTGAGACAATGAGGGACTGTTTCCGATTCCATTATTAGTGTGACTGAACAGAGCATGTCTACTGTTCTCTACACTTCTCCCATCTTCATTCCCTACCACCCATCTTTTTTTGTATGGGGTTTTGCTTGTGGCTACAAGTTTATTTTGCTCTAAAAAAATCAGAACTCAAGACTAAGAATCTTTGATTATTCTACGTATAATAGTAAACCGCTCTTTTTTATGAGGTGAGTAGAGTCTTTCTTTACCTGACTCACGCAACTTCAGTATAGTTTAAATTTAACCACATATTTTGGCAAAACGTTTAAGTTAGTGTTAATTTCCACTGTTAAACTATAATTTTATGACCAAAATCCAGCTAAATATACTTTTAGATCATGTGACAAATGTAGTGGTTCAATAAATAGTTTCGCTCTATACAACTGAAATGTGATGGTGGTGTGCAAAACATGCACTTTGGCTATTTACTGTTCCTTGAAATCAAGACCTATTTAGGTAATGTAATTATGTCTGAGAGTGATTTTACTCCGGAGTAATTTTGATAATTCCATCATACTCTTTGATGAGGAATTACCGATAGGAACGTAATTTTGCCTGCTCACGTTATGAAGAGTAAATTTGGGGGAAAATCCTACCACAAGACCGTATTTAACAAGCGGGAGTGACTGCAAGCCCTGATGTTCATGTTCTGTTGTATTTAGCGCTATTTCTGTGTACAAAATTCATCCTCGCATCCATTTTAGATGCAAGGGGACGTTTTTGCAGTAAGAAAATATTGCTAAATGCAAAATTTCTCTTCTCACATAATTTCGCAGGATTTTTAGGCAACTTCCGTGTGGTAATAATGCTATGCGGAATTACGAGAGTAACGTCCACCTCTAATTATCATATGTATAGGGCATCAGCTTTAGAAACGTTGACAGGACACCCAGAAGGGTTTACCTGTGCTGCATAAACAAACCACATCATAGCTCATTAATTTTAAAATAATATTTAGAAATTGACAGATGGAATGGAACAAATATGGGCATCGAATACCGCCTTATAGAACACCAAAGTGCGCTATAGCAGCTGTTAAAGGCCAGCTTTGGCTCGGGCCTGTAAAAAAGTGAGGGAGCCTTTAATGGCTGCTATAGCCAGCTTTGGCTCAGGCATGTAAAAAAGGGAGTGGGCCTTTAATGACTGGTATAGCCCACTACGGAGGGGTATGAGGCTATTAGAACATTCTGCCCCTAGAGGGCAGGAGGTTTTAATAAGTAAAACAAAGGTCTCACGGAGCCCGAGGGGGTAGAAATCCCTTTGGGATCCATGAGGGTTTTCTTTGTAGCAACAACTGTAAAAGGAAAAAAGTTAAAATGTTGATGCTCCATTAGAAGCTCGGGGCACTCCATTGTCTTCAATGGAGCACTCACTGTTCCAGTGTTCTAATTAAGGATAACATTGGTGTGGTAAATGTGGATCAGGCATGAATGGTAGATTTTCATTCATTTTCCTTCACCTTTGTGTCATAATTTTCTCTACCAGATTAAGCAATCTAAAGACAAATATCCTTATCAGAAGTAATCTAATGCTACCCGAAGGGAAGAGAGAGAGAGAGAGAGAGAGTCGTGCTAATTTATGGTGATGACAAATTTCTCAGGCCGGGTTCTTGGATGTTTCTTCAAAGAAACAGTAGATAGTTAGCGCCGTTTTGACACACGTTTTGTTTTTTGGTTATCAGGCAAGAACGTTATTCTTACTGCTTGTGCTTGGGCCTATTCTTTTGGAGAGCCGGGCCATGTAACAAGTAACTTACGCACTTGAAACAGTAAAACAAACAAACAAAACAAAACAAAGACAATTCAACTTTAGCAAAGAGAAAACCCATAAGAATTATCCGTGCTGAGCTACTGAAAAGAAGTACAGTGTGCAGTTAGGAACCTGTGTGCTATCTGATAATGCTAGAGCCTAGTACATTGAAAGGCAGTTCTGGAATGGCTGGTGATAGTTAGTTCATGTTTTACAATCGAATTTGCCAATTGTATCTGTTGCTGTATAGTGATTGTTTTGCAAAATAAAATAAAAAATCGCTTGTCATCAGCTTCTTGTGCTGCTCTCCCTCTTTTTGTGTCTCCTTTTCTTTGCCTTGCAAACTATTGCCTCACCTCCATGCCCAGACAGGCCTTTTACCCCACCGGGAATTTTGCTGGAAGGCTGGAGCCCAGGAGGCCGTTTTTGGGGGCAGCGAGCGCGCCCGGTGCCTCTGGCACTTTCTCAAGCTCCTTGAGGTTAATTGCAGCAGGTGCAGGCAGGCTTCAAGAGAGAGAGCAAGCGAGGTAGGAGGGGGCGGTAGAGAGAAAGCGATCAGAGCGAGAGAAGAGAGAGAACAGATGCAGAAATAAGAAAGATTTTGCGAGGAGATCTAGAAAAGCGATGCTGGTCAGAGCATTTTTGCCAGCAATGCTTTTGGTTCCCCCGTCCGGCCCTGTTCGCCTTGGGTTTACTTTTCGAGGCCGTGGCCATGGAGAATCAAGTTAGTCATTATCTATCTACAGCTCAAAGATAATGGACTATGAGAAGGCTTCAAGATAGTTTTCTTCCCAACTTGGACGAATGAGGACTACCCTCAGTAATATCAGGTAGGAGTTGCTTCAAAGCAGGGGCACATATGAAAGCGAAATTGGTCCTGAAAAACCAATCAAAACCGGTACCACCCTGCTGGAGACCATGACTTGAATGAGGCCATGGCTCTAATGGTGGCCAGGGAGCACGGTCGTGTCATGGAAGACCATCCTGCTCTGAAAGCAGCCCCACAGCCGGCAGCTCACTGGGGAAATTCTAGAGTGCAAGATTTGCCAGCCCAACGTTGCCCCAGAACGTGGATTACACACTGATACTACTAGAACTCTATGTGGCTTTTGACAGTCAGTCAGCAGGTCCTGCATTCCATCCTCTCCAATCGATTAGGGTCGCATGGAAAAGTGTTTTTTTATCTCAAAGGCCTCAGCATTCTCTAAGGGTATCTTGTGCTCCAGTTACTCCAGTCCTACTGCATCAATTCAAAGAATTGATCTGTCATCGCTCTTGTCAATGGTACATATGGAGAGAATAGATGGGCGTAAATGCCTTCTTTACTACTATTTCCATGTTATTTCCAATAAATCCTAATAAAGTGAGTGTGTACATGTCCATTGTAATCAATGTCTTCAGCTGATGGCCCTTGTTACACCTACAATGTATGATAGACACAGCTTGGCAAGTCTGTCTGAATTCCTATGGGAGTGGTCAGAGCGTGAGCATGCTGGTAACCTGCAGAGAGAGCCCCGATGGTTACCAGCAGAACAACGTGCATACATACAATGCATAGAATATACAGTTGTGCTTATATCACTCTTGTAGCAACACTGAGTTATAGTGCACCCACCAGTTTACAGAATGTATTAGTATAATACATTTTTGTACATCTAACACCACCCTACTCAATCCTACTCTCAATCCACTGATAGTCTGCCACCACACCAGCCCTTCCATAATTTTTGAAATCCTGTCCCAACACCCTCACACTCCAGTCCCCAACACCTGTACTCCCTTTTTACTGATCCTTGCTGTATCTCGATCCCTAGTCCAGTCCGAACTGCTGAGCCAGGTACTCCCTGAACCAGACCCCACAAGCAACTCAGGACCATTTTTGCTCTTATTAGAACTCATCACCCAGTATAGCTTAGTTTGAGTGGCACAGTGTGCATGAGACCAACATCTGAGCATACCTGTCCTTTTTAGGGGGACACACTGAAATATGCAAAACGGGATGGATGGAATGCTTAAATTAATCTCAGCCACTGGTAATTACTGGTCGTATGTTTTTGCACACCATGTCACCTCAGTTTGGACTCAGCCATATGCAATCAGTCTTGATTCTGCTCCAGTGGGAACAGTCCAGCCCAGTTCTCTGGGCCAGGTCCTCCCTGAACTGCAACACAAGCAACCAAGAACTCGGTTTGGTCTTATTAGAGCTAATCTGCTAGATATAATTGAGTTTGAGTGGCACAATGTGGACCTTACCTACCTCTGGGCATACCCGTCCCACTTATTGCTAAACTCTAAAGTATACAAAAGATAATGGATGGAAAACCTGAATTACTCACCTCATTTTGGACCCAGCCATATGCAAATCAGTCTTGATCCTGCTGCAATGGTAACGGTCCAACCTGAAAGGCCAGGCCAAGTTCTCCCTGAGCTCGTTCACTAGGAATCCAGGATTAGTTTCACTCTTATTAGAGCTCACTAGCCAGGTATAGCTTAATTCCACAACGTCTGGGCATACTTGCCCCACTTAGGATAACACAATGAAGTATACAAAAAAGTGATGGCTGGAATGATTAAATTAATCTCAGCCACTGGTAATTACATGGGTCACATTCCAATATATCTTTTTTGCACACAATGCTTCCTCAGTGTGTGTCCATTCATATGGACATCAGTCTTGACCTTGCTGCAATGAGAACAGTCAGCCCAAACTGCCAGATGATGTACTCCTTGACCCGGATCATAAGCAAACCAGGACTGGTTTCGCTCTTATTAGAGCTCATCAGCCAGGTATACCGTGGTTAGAGTGGCACAGTGTACATGGGACACACGTTTGGGCATTCCAGTCCCACTTTGGCGACACTTTGAAGTATACAAAAAGCGATGGATGGAATGCTTCACTTACTCAAGCAATCCATTTAAAAAAGCTCTGCCTGTGGTCTCTTCTGCCTCCCATCTCCCCACATACGAGGCAGAACACAAGCAGACAATAGCTGTATTTGGTTGGGCACTGAAGACGGAGAATGGAGTATTTTAGACACACTCAGATGCTATAGGCAGACCCTATTGCATTGATGGCGCCACACAAATTACCACCAAGTCGAATGTATGGCTGGTAATAAATTTAAATGGCAGTGTGACATATATCTTTATGGTCCTTACAAATGCCTTTGAACTTTATTAATTCTTTCTTGGAAGAAACATATTGACCACATAGGATAGGGTAGTCATATTACCCGTGTCCACTCATTTTGTTACTATCCAATGGGGAAATCATAATAAAGGACACATTTTGCCCAACATGCGATAGTTTTATCTACAGTTTACATTATTATTGCACTCTGCCCCTCACTTTAGTACATCAACATTACTCATCTTGAAAGACAAAACACCTCTGCTCCTCCCCTTTGGTCTTTGAAGAGTTGTAGCCCACACTGGGTACCTCGCGGTCCCAGTGTGAGGAGGAGACCCGATGATGAAGCATGTCACCTTCGGCTGAGTGAGTGTTCTTGTCCTAACAGCAAAGTGCTCTCTTGCTCTGTCTGATCACTCCTTTGAGGTCATTCTTTTTTTACACTCATACCACCAAGACGTACATATTGTGTGTTTGTATGCTACAATTAATCTCAGCCACTGTTAATTACTTGGACCACATCCCAATCAATCTTTTTATGCACCCCTGCCACCTCAGTTTGGACTCAGCCTTATGCAAATCAGTCTCAAACGTGCTCCAACGGAAACAGTCCAACACAAAATGCCAGGCAAGGTCCTACCTGAGCTGATTCACCAGCAATCCAGGATCAGTTTTGCAGTTCTTAGCACTGATCAGCCAGGTTTAGCTTGGTTCCAGTGGCACATTGGGCTAAGGACCCACATCTGGCATATCCACCCCAGACAACCGAGTCTGGTAGCTCAGTGGACTAATGGGTCCACTTAAGGGGCCTGTGTTTGACCTCATGTTCACAGGTTCAAATCCTGGTGGGTCCACTCATCCATTCATCCTTCTGAAGTTGATAGGATGAGTACCATTGAGTTGGGTAGCTGTAAATATCTGTAATTCAGCGACTAGAGGCCCTTCAGTGTGAATGTACGCTTTACAAATACACGTTATGTTATCTTAAGTCAACACTCTGAAGTATACAAAAAGAGATGGATTATTTTACCTGCAGCCTTCACACTTAACACAATTAATCGATCTTCCGCTCGCCAGAGAGATTGTCCGTTGTAAAGACTTGCCAGCGTTCTTCAAAGTCCTAATCCTTGTTGCTGCAGGAGCAGCTTACCTGTGATAATTCAGCTGGAGATCCTGTGTGTGGAGAAGCGAGGCCGCAGCGGAGGTGAGAGGCGCGGCCCGGGGACTGCGAGGGACAGCGTCAGTAACATCAGCTGTTCCCTCTTCCCGCGTGAGCCGCGCCCCCTCCCAGTGCCCCGCCCCCTACAAGGAGTTTAAAACCTCTCGCGGCCCCCGCTCCGCGGGAGTCGCTCGCCAGAGAGATTGTCCGTTGTAAAGACTTGCCAGCGTTCTTCAAAGTCCTAATCCTTGTTGCTGCAGGAGCAGCTTACCTGTGATAATTCAGCTGGAGATCCTGTGTGTGGAGAAGCGAGGCCGCAGCGGAGGTGAGAGGCGCGGCCCGGGGACTGCGAGGGACAGCGTCAGTAACATCAGCTGTTCCCTCTTCCCGCGTGAGCCGCGCCCCCTCCCAGTGCCCCGCCCCTTCCCTACACCTCACTTACTTAAACAGGGCCTAGCACGCGCATCGCGGGACGCGCGCGGGCTAAGCCCGGGCAAAGGGCGGGCCCTCTGTGCCCCTCAGGGGCCTGAAGTGGCCGGGTCGGGCCACCTCCCTAAGCTCGCCCTTCGGAAGTTACAAGTCAAACCTAGGCCACACTCAGAGGAAAGTGGCAGTTAACACAAGTCAAAGATGACTAAAACCTGCAAAACCCCGATGGCCACTCGATCAACCAGCAGATTAAAAACAGTGAGTACACCTTTGCCCACTATAACCGCTATAGATAAAATGCTCCAAAAAACTATCAACGTAGTGGCGGATGCCATTCAAGATACCGAGAGGAGGCTCTCTCTGACGCCTAATCTATGTTTCCCAGACTTGTCCTCACATACTAGTGCAGAAGACCCAAATATGGAGGACTCAGCCTCATCACAGGAGTCCCTTCTCATGCAATCATTTTCAGAACTACCAAGATCGCACATCAAAGAAAAACCCTCTAATTCTTCTTCCACGGACCTATTAGCGAATACCCTGGATAACAGCCTTATGATTCTAACCAGTAGTGCAAATAACATCCAACAAGAAAAAAAGCCTGCTTCCGCACTGAAAGTTCACACCGTGGACATTGCCCCTTTAGCTATTGCTATAACTGAAACCCAACCATCTAAACAATGCAACACTCCAAAACTCAAGAGAAAAAAGCCCAGAATCACATTTCCTAAAAGGAAAATCCACCATATATCAGGCAAACCCAAGCGATCGCTCAAAGACATGTGGCAGAAGAATAGTCTAGAGAAACTCCCTGTCACAAAGCGGGGTGGGCCCCTATCAACTTCCCCACTAGTCTACGATGCAAGTGGGAATACTAATCCCAAAACTGGTATCTCTCTAGTTAATGAGGAAACAGGACATATAGAGAAGCAGAGTAGTGTAATCTTGCCAACAATGAGAGAGATCGAAGCCCTAATTAAAACAATTCTACAACCCATTCGCCATCAGATCGACAATATAGAAAGGGCGCTGAGTAAATTTGAGAGAGCACAAAATGATATATCCTCTAGTATCCTCAGATTGCTTAAAACAACTAACACGCCCACAACCTTTGTTCCATCTTCATCAACCCTAAATGTAAAAAACTCAAAAACAGTGAAAAAAGTAGATAACACATCAAAGAATATAGGAAAGCCAAACCATCCACACCTTCAGAGCTTACCCTTAACTGTTCAAACACCAAATTCTCAATTAGCTCCTACCCCCACTGTGATCCCAAATACACCTATGCTTAACACACCTAATACTCAAACAGATGAGGATGATAGCGAGTGGGCTGCAGAGGGTCACCTACCTAGCACCAACGTAGGTATATCTGAGGATAAAAGTCGTACGGCCCCTCCCAAAGGAAACACTCAACTCAAAGACACAGGAATACAGCCCCCCAGACCTATTACAACACGTCCACTAACACATATTAATCTGCCACCACAGGCCAACCCTTATACAATAGTTATGATTGGGGTGCCAAAAGTTGCTGCTAACAGGGAAGAAACACGGGAGGAACTGAGGAACAAAGCAATGCAATGGCTTTCCATACATAGGCCTCTCCCCTCAAATATAATAGGCACCATCCACCATGTCAAAAGAGTAGAGTGGGTGGGTACTCGCTTTAAATCTACAGAGGGTGACTGTATTGTGGTCACCTTCAAATATCTTGGACCGGCGAAATTCATCGCAGGATGGAGAAGCACTGGGACAAAAAGCCTGATTCGAACCATGGGACTTAGCTACTTCTATCCAGTCTGCTCAGATCCCTACAGGAATAAAACAAATTACAATTATACCCAAGAAGGATCTTACAGGACACAGCAGAACAATCAACCCTGGCTGACCTTTGTCCCACCCTGCCCAGATACGCCAATGGGCCTAGACCAACATCCATACTTTCACTTATGGGGAAATAATGTCCACAACTATCAACCAATAGAAACAGCTGAACGCCATGGGCATGGTTACCACCGGGCCTTTAACCACACCACCTCACAATATAATGACTACGGGTTCCCTACAGCCAATCGTTATGATGCTTTCCTCAGCCACGACCTACTGGAGGAGGTAGACTGACTGCCATCTGACCTGTTTCCTGTTTCACTTTCTGCAAAAACAAACTGCCTGGTAGGAAATATGAAGACTCTACCTAAAACATCTAATCCCCCAGTGGTCATTTCTTCTAATACCACCTGCACGACGAATTTAAAACATTTAGTCAGCCCTAAAGTAAACCACGCTCTGTCCTTCTTAGAAGACGAGGCAGGTATCTCTCCCTTACCAACAGCTTGTAAACCTCATGTATCACCTGTAACTCCAAGGACGAACCCCGTGATAAGGGACAACCCAGATCTGTGCTCTCCATCTGTTATAACACCTACATCAAACTTAGCACACTATGCCCCTAACACAATCAAGATACTGTCTTGGAATCTCGCAGGATTGGCCTAAAAAATTATTGACCCGTCGTGGGAAGCTTTTGTCAAAAATTACACCATCCTGTGCTTCCAAGAAACATGGCTAATAGATAACAACATCTGTATTGAGGGTTATCAAAGTTTTTTTGTTCCCGCATCTCCCTCCCCCAGCGGCAGAGCAAAGGGGGGACTGGCAATATTCACTAGTCTGTCTCTTAAAATGCAGATCAACCAAGTGCAGCTAGATAACAGGAACATGCAGGTACTGACTCTCAGAAGGGGCAAGAAAGCTATAACTCTAATTAACTTTTACAATTCTGTCGCAAATTCGAACGATTGTAACCTTGTTAGACTTGAAAGTTACCTAAATGAATTTGGTTCAAAACTACCACAGGATAAAATTCTTCTTGGTGACTTTAATACACACATCTGCGGTAATCCTCTCTCAACCACCTTGGGATCCCTGGGCTGCGGACTCAGAACAGGTCCCCACTTCACACACTGCCAGCGTGGAACTAAACTAAACACTCTAACGGACACCATTAATTTGACCATGGCGCTATCTATGAAAGACGACTCCTTCTCCTTCAAAGTTCCAACCTACAAAGGATCTGAGTCAGGGTCTTTTATAGATTATATTCTCCTTTCTGCTGGAGTTGCCCAACAGGTTTTAAATTTTGACATTCTTGAGAGCATTCACAGTGATCACAATCCTTTGCACCTTGAATTGCAATGCGGCCCCTCAGTGCTCCATAAAAACATTAAGGACCCTGGGGCACTTAAGTTGGTCAATAATAACCGCCGCTTAAAATGGAACCTGGTAAACAGCGACAAATTGTATGAGGACGTTGCTTTACACTGTGAACATGAACTTAAGCTCTGTGCCACAAATTCCGCTCCTCCAGAATCTATTTTATCCGCCTTTGCGGTTGTGTCCAAAAGAATAGAGCAACTACTGACGGTAACAACCAAAGGATCCATTGCTCAACACCCCCGCTGGTTTGATCATGCTTGTTCCTCTGCGAACCGCAAATTAAAAGCTGCTCTTAAAAATAAAAATAAACCGAGAGACTCTGCACTTATTAAGGCCCTTCGGACAGACTACAAAAAGGCCCTTGCCTTACGCAAGAAGTCAATTAAAACCAAAACATGGGAATCTTTGCTCGACCCCTCTACTTTGGGCAACAGTTCAAAATTCTGGAGCATAATAAATAAACCACTTTTTGGCAATCCAAATGATGAGAGTCTCGGTACAGTTATACCGGAGGATGACTGGATCACTCACTTTGGAGCTATCTTCAAAAGCGACGCCCCACAGTCTCCAGAACCACTTCATCTTCCTGAAAGCAACCCGCTACAATTTTCGACTAGAGAAATTGAATTAGGGATACTTGGTCTCTCCAGTAACAAAGCCCCGGGCCCTGATGGTCTTCCACCTGACCTATTCAAGTCTAACATCACCTTATGGGCTCCCATTCTTACATCTGTCATCAATGACGGGGTCGAAGTGGGGGCTCCTAAATCTTGGGGAGCATCTACTATCGTCCCTGTTTACAAAAAGGGGGACAGAACAAAAGCGGCCTGCTATAGACCAATCTCCCTGATAAACTCTGTTGCGAAGGTAGTGGGTGGGATTCTACTAAAGAGGCTGAATGCATGGGCCAAACAACACAACATAATGACCCCTGCACAATATGGATTCAGACCAGGACATGCAACAACCACACAGTGTCTGAATCTGTATCTAATTAGTGGTAAATACACCCAAGCAAGAGAGGGAACTTTGTATATGGCCTTTATGGACCTTTCCTCTGCTTTTGACTGTGTCGATAGGAGCAAACTATGGGAAGTCCTGCAAAAAATGGGCGTAGAAAATAACTTGATCAACTTTCTGGCCGACTTACACAACGACACCCGAGCAAATGTGCGTTTTACAAGAGACATGAAAGTAACGAGAGATTTTAAAATTAACCGAGGAGTCAGGCAGGGCTGTATATTAGCACCTTTTCTTTTTAACTTATATATTAATGGACTTGAAGATCACCTGGTAAAAACAGACACGGATTACCCTCGAATTGGTAAAACAGGCGTACCGGTCCTGTTGTATGCGGACGACGCTGTTCTTTTATCCAGAACCGCACTCGGACTCCAAAAATTACTGGATTCTTTTTTTCAATTCATGTCCTCACGTGGCCTAAATATTAACAATTCCAAATCTTTTGTCATGACGGTTGGTTTAACTCCCAAAAAACAATACCCCTTCTCAGTTAATGGAGAAAACATACCACTAACAAAAACATTCTCGTATTTGGGTGTACTTTTCGATCATAAACTCAACTGGGGCCCTGCCATAACTAAAAAGAAAGGAGAAATACTGAGGACCAACTCTGGTATAACGGATTTCGCTCGCAAATTGGGTAACACTCCAGTGTCCGCCGTATTGAAGCTTTATCAGGCAAAAAGTGTTGCGGTGGCATGTTACGGAAGTGAACTGTGGGGGTTCTTACCAGTAGATACCCTAGTAGCTCTCGAAAACAACTTTCTGAAACAGGTCATGAGCTTACCAAAGAGTACCGCAAACTTTTCCATACATGAGGAACTGGGCACCCCTTATCTAGCTGACAAAATTGCTGCAAACCCTTTGCTTTGTTGGTTAAGCTGTTGGCGCAATACAGCGATTCCACTGACTCATAACATCCTAGCTGAAGCCCTTACTTGGGAAGGACAACTCAAGTTACCCTGGATGAAATACATTCGCAATTGCTGTAAAGATCTGGGCAGATTAGACCTTTACTTAACACCCCAGAATACCACCAAGCAAGATGTCAATTTTGTAAAAAATACCTTTTATTTGAAGCGACAACTCTACAGGGAAGAAACTGAGTTCAAAAAGTCCAGCGTAAGGAGCCACGCACTAACAAAGACCTGTGTGTTCTCTGAACCTTATCTATCGTGGAATATATCCAGATATGAACGCTTCCTGCTGAGCAGATTTCGATTTGATCTCTATCATCTGCTTTTAGCTGTACCAAGTGGAGCCCATAGAGGCCAAGTGTTGCCAGCTTGCGGCTGCGACAATAAGTCTCCGCAAGACTTGGCTCACTTTTTATTCCTTTGTTCTTATTACTCAAGTCCACGTAATATGTTTTTAAAACCGTTGCTCAAAAAGATGAATTTTATACAAATTAAGGCCGCACTTCTATACCTTCAAATGTTGCATGAAGACAGCACTTTTTTTATCTGTAAGTTTTTAAAAACAGCTCTAAAGTATAGATTAAGTATGGAAGGATGACTCCAAACTGAATTATGTTACAGATACAACTCCGTCTTGATTAAGTATATGCACATAGGACCACTGTATCATGCCTTTTTTAATATTCGCTTAATACTTTTTTTCTCTTAAGACTAATGGAAGATAAATTTTTTCCTTTTATGAATGAATTGTATATTATTGTATTGTGTGCTTTTATGACTGCTTTCCTGTCAGTCGAATAAAGAAACTTTGATTTGATTTGAGATGGATGGAATGCTTGAATTAATCTCAACCACTTCTAATTATCTACTCGCATCTCAATTCATCTGTTTTTTTGCTGACCAGGCTACTTCAGTTTTGACTCAGTCATATACAAATCAGTCTTGACCCTACTCCAATGGGAAAAGCTCAGCCCAAACTACATGGCCAGCTAGTTCCTCAACTGAAACACATGCAACCCAGAAAAGGTATCACACTTATTGGAGCACACCTGCCATGTACTACTTGTTTTGAGTGGCCCAGTGTGCTCGAGACCCACATCTGTGGATTCCCATCCCACTTAGGGCAACACACTGAACTGTACAAAAAGTGATGGATAGAATGCCTGAATTAAAACTGTGGTAATTACTTGGGCCACATGCCAATCCATTTTTTTTGCACACTGTGCCACCTCAGTTTGCACTCAGCCATATATGTAAATCAGTCTTGACCCTGGTTCAATGGGAATAGACAGACCAAACCACCATGCCAGTCCCACTCTGAGTCAGAAATCAGGAAATCCAGGACCAGATTTGCTCTTATTGCAGCTTATCAGACAGATCTAGCTTGGTTCAAGTGGCACAGTGTGCTCAGGACTCACGTCTTTGCATACCCGTCCCACTTAAGGCGACACTCTGAAGTATACACAAAAGGATGGAAGGAATGCTTGAATAATAGCCACTGATAATTTTTCAGGACCCAACACAATCCATTGTTATTGTGTACAACATGCCACCTCACTTTCGAACCAGCCATATGCATATCAGTCGTGATTCTGCTCCTGTGGGAACAGACCAGCCCAAAATGCCAGGTCAGGTCTTTCCTGATCCAAAAAACAAGCAAACCAAGATGGTGTCAATCTTAGATGAGCTCATCAGCCAGAAATAACTTGGTTTCAATGGCTGAGTATGCACTGAACCCACATCTGGGCATACCCGTCCCACTTAGGGTGACACACTGAAGTATACAAAAAGTGATGGATGGAATGGTTGAATAAATCCCAGCCATTGGTAATTACTCAGGCCACATTCAATCGATCTTTTGTTTTGCACACCATGCCACAACAGTTAAGATCCGTATTCAAATCAGCCTTGACCCTGCTCTAATGGGAACAGACCAACCTGAACTCCAGACTAGGTCCTCCCTGAGCCAGAAAAAAAAAACAACCTAGGACGGGTTTCAATCTTATAACAGCTCATCAGCCAGCTATAGCTTGGTTCCAGTGGCACAGAGTGCACAGGACCATGTCTGGGCATACCCGTCTTACTTAGGGTGACACACTGAAGTATACAAAAAGTGATGGCTGGAATATAATCCGAGCCATTGGGAATCACTTGCCCGCATCCCAATCCATCTTTTTTTTGCATACCAGGCCACCTCAGTTTGAAACCAGTCATATACAAATAAGTCTTCACCCTTCTCTAATGAGAACAGACCAGCAAAAACTGCCAGATCAGGTCCTCCCTGAACCAGACAAAAAAGCAACCCAGGGCGATTATGCTCAAATAATAGCTCATGAGTAAGGTATAGCTTGGTTCCAGTGGAACAGTGTGCATGGCACCCACATCAGTGCATACCCGTCCCACTTAGAGCAACACACTGAAGAGTACAAAAACAGATGGATGGAATGCTTAAATTATTTCAGCCACTGGTAATTACCTGGCCCACATGCCAATCCATAATTATTTTACACACCATGCCACCTCAGTTTGGACCCAGCCGTATGCAAATAAGTCTTGACCTTGCTCCAATGGGAACTGTCCAGCCCAAACTGCCAGGCCTGGTCCCCTATGAATGGGAACACCAGCAACCCAGGGCTGTTTTTGCTCTTATTATAGCACATCAGCCAGGTATAGCTTGGTTTCAGAGGCACAGTGTGCACCGGACCCACATCTGGGCGTACCCGTACCGCTCAAGGCATCACTCTGAAGTATACAAAAAGTGATGGGTGGAATGCTTGAATTAATTTCATGAATAACAATAAAGGGTCTGGCTCTAAAGACAGCAAGGCTGAGCTCACAATAACCGATCAACAAAAAACAAAATGCCAATGCTGCAACTATTCAAACAAAATTGATACTAGATGTAAGAAATGACCATCAATATACCCTAAAGCTTATTAGTTGCTTTTTTTAATTTTTTGAAAACATTTTTATCTCTTTATTCTTTCAAAGGAACATTTTTTCAATTGTATATATAGACAGTGCTTATACAAAGGACCACTACTAAAATACAATAATTCACAAACTCCACAACACCTCACATCTCACTCTCGATTTCAAACAATCCACAATCACACACAAACACAATACTACATTCAATTGGAGTCAAACAACCATATATTTTTATCACAGCAGACCTAGTTGCAAAAAATGAAAATGTTACATCAAATCAACTTGATATTATTCTGCATCAATCATTGTAATAACATAATGTACATTTAATATGAAGTATCAATGTTTGGTTTTATCCTCTGGTCTATGCGTTTCAAACCTCCATATTTAAGAGGTTCTCATCAGGAACAAAACTCTCTATAAAAAAAGACAACAAAAAAGACTAATCAAAACATGACAGTGTTTTAAAAAAATCTGAATGTGCTTCACCACAAACCCTGGCACTATGTGCTTACCTCTAAGTCAAGTCAAATGACCAACACCAATATAGGCGTATATAAAAGTTAATAAATATGCAAAAAAATCAAAGAATAAGAAAGAAACTGTCATGTTTGGGTTTCTGGATATAGTCAATCGGTTGCCTCAGGGATTTGTTAATACCCCAAAATGTAGCATGGGCCGGCCTATTGCAATTTCTTACCTTACCCTTACCAGTAACTGTCCTAGTTTCGTAGTTGTGTTGGACGGTATCTGCAGAAAGTAAATGGAAGAATGAATGCGCCTCTGCTTTCCTCAGTGATCGGTGTACCACACGTTGTTGAGCCCGCGACGAGTAACCATTGCACTCACCAGCAGTGTTTCGGGTCAATTCCGGATCGAATTTCCAGTGGCCTATCGGTGTGCCTGGAAAAACCGGGTGCTGTGTTTCATTTAAAGTCACATTTCGATTGGCCAGCGTTGAATGCTGGGATATAGAGTTTTTTTATTGCGAGCTTAAGGGCGCCGGTTCTAGCTATTTGGTACCTCGCATATTGCATATTGTACGTTATTATTGTTAACAAATTAATTTGGTGTGCACGGGGCATCGAAACAAAAATGGAATTTGAAATTTAAAAAAAAATGGGAACATTTCTGTAAATAAACATGTCCGTAATCCACGGAGGGGCATGGTGTAATACAATTGTATCTCATAGATAAATTGCAATACATTTCAGCCACTCTTAATTACTTGAGCCGCATACCAATCTATCTCTTTTTGCACAGCATGCCACCTTCGTTTGAACCAGCCATATGCAAATCAGACTCGACCCTGCTCCAATGGGAACAGTCCATCACAAACTGCCATGCCTGGTTCTCCCTTAACCTGACCACAAGCAAGACAGGATCATTTTTGCTTTTATTAGAACTCATCAGCCAGATATATCTTGCTTCATTCGGGTGGCAAAGTGTCAGTGGTACAGTGTGAGGGGGACATACGTCCGGCCATAACCGTCTCACTTAGGGCAACACACTGAAGTATACAAAAAGTGATGGATGGAATGCTTGAATTAATCTCAGCCAAAAGTAATTACTCAGGCCACATCACAATCCATTTTATTCTTTCTATACGATGTATCCTCAGTTTGGACCAAGCCATATGTAAATCAGCCTTTAGCCTGCTCGAACAAGAACAGTCCAGCCCGACCTACTGAGCCAGGTCATCCCGAGCCAAAACACAAGCAACCCAAGACCTCTTTCCCTCTCATTACAGCACATCAGCCAGCTATAGCTTGATTTGAATGGCATAGTGTGCACACAATATGGGGCGTGGTCAACTGCCGATGGAGTAGGAGCTTTCCTCGTGGGACTCAGCGGGCTGATCTCAATTCAGTTCCATCTTACAATTATATACCCAGAGGGGAATCCGCCTACCCACCACCAGGATCCTCCACTACACTAGGGCCCAAACCTCCTGTCTTTGGCAAAACAGGGAGCTGAAACACTTGAAAACGGAGCCCGTGAGCGCCATCTGGCCTGCACCCAAGATGGCTGCAGCCCTTGGTAGTTGAATCGCTGGGAGGGACTGGACGCCGTTAAGAGGTGTGGGGCAGCAGAAGTCCGCGGAGGGAATGATCCGGTCCCACAACTAAACGGCATAAGGCAGCGAGGTGAAGATTGGGTCCGAAACAGGGACTGGGGGATAACCCTGACGGAGGACCTGTGAAGGCGCGTCACTGGAGAGGAGAGAGCAACAGAAGATTGCTGTCAGCCTGAAAACTCGAGGCAGAGGGCTGTGACTGGAAGCGAGCTACGGTAAGTGTGGAGTCTGGAGTATCACTCCAGAGACCCCTGCGGGCGGTGGCGAGATTCCGGGCCACAAACTAAAATTATGAAGTCTGCGCCCTGATGAAGGAAGTCTCAAGCAGTGGCATATCTGAAACGCGCATCGGTGCTTTTCGCCCTTGTTGTCATATTTGTGATTTGTGTATTGTTTATGTATTTTTGTATGAAGTTCTTCATTGTGTTATGTGGTTTCTTAGTTTTATATTGATGCATTAATGTAATTTAGTCATGGTCTATTTGTTAGTTAGTTGGTCCCTTGTATAGTGTGGCTAGGTTTGCCTCCTTTTCATGGCTTTTTTCCTGTCTTGTGATTATTCGTTTATTGTATACATGAATGTTGTTATTTATTATGTGTTCACACTTATGTACCCAAAATATTTATGTAAACAATTTGTTTTTTACAAAAAAAAGTAATGAATTTTGAAAATATGATGAATAAATAACTGTGATTTGAGATTTTCTGTGGGTGACATTTTTAAATTTGGAGCTACTGCCCATTTAAATTGAGCTTAGTGGGGGTATTCGTGCATGTTTCTCATTGTATTTTCCCTGGTTTGTATTTTCCTCCAGAACTAGTGTTCTCAGGGCCCCTCTTATGTTTCCTTGACAAAGAGGAATGCATACTATGTCAGAATAAAATTCAGTCCTAATTGAATAGAAGGGGAGTTCATATTGCACACCTACAGGAATCCCATTTGACTGGCCGAGAAGGAGGGCACGTTCTGGCGAAGATGGAGAGGTCAATTATACTACACATCATACTCCGCCTTTGCTAGAGGAGTTTTGATATGGGCCAGAGCTGGGGTCTGGTTTCAATGCACTGGGGAGGTAATACACCCAGGGGGGGGATTTGTGGCGATAAAGGGCTGGCTAGATGGCTGTGACATAGCGATTGTGAGTATATATGGTGCTATCACAGAGCAAGGGACGTTCTTGTCCAGGCTCACAGGCATTCTGGCAACATATCTACCAGGGTCTGTTATTGCTGGTGGAGACTTCAACTGTATAGCCGACCCCAAGAATGATCGGTCACACCCACCGTTGAAAGACACTCCTGTAACTAAAGTATCAAGGGCATTCCATGGATGGCTGGAATGGTGGGACTTGGTTGACTCCTGGAGGTGCCTAAATTTAGAGGGCAGAGATTATCCTTTCTACTCATCGGTCCACGACCTACATGATAGGCTCGATACCTTTTTGTATTCCTTAGATATACTTGCTCAGATCTAGGCAGTAGAATACTTAACACGTGCCCTATCTGATCATAATCCAACCCTACTCCACCTCAGATGGGGACAGATGCGTCAGAGTATACCAACGTGGAAACACAAACCTGAGTCACTTGAAGGTCAGGTTTTCCATAAGGAGTTCAGGGAGTGCATAGAGAGTTATTTTGCAGTAAATGGAAACCCTGACTAATTCTAGATTGACGGAATGGGATGCCTTTAGCGTGGTACTAAGGGGCAAATGCATGGCGACCTCCATAGGAGTGAGACGCACTCTAGAAGCTGACCTTGAGACGGCAGACAGGGCATTGCATGCGCTAGCGAAACTACGACCTGGGAGTCCAGAGTTCGGTACTGCCTTATTGGATGCTCAGTGGCGTCTACCCCATTGGGGCGTGGGGGTGTTGCCCCACTGCTTTCTCGCAGTGCGAGAAGGCAGAAACATAAATGGTAAAAACTACCATTTATGTTTCTGCCTTCTCGCATTGCGAGAAAGCAGAAGCGCCTGACGCGTGGCCGGCATTAGAGTATGGAGCTGCAGCGGCTCACCTCGGCGGCGTCTCTGGATTGTCCGGGCCTCTTCGTGGTCGTGCAGCAGTACCACTCCGGCAGCGCTTGAACTGGGCAGCCCAACGTCTGGCCACACTGCACCGCGCACCGTGGCACGAGCACCGCGAGTAGATGGAAAGTACTTGCAGCCGCCACCCAGTGCGAAGAAGAGGGCACGCCCACCCAGGTCACCAGCTGTTGTGTCGGGTGAGTGAGGGGGCACTCAGATGACTCCAACAACAGTGTGGGGGTAATAGTGTGGCTGGGGCAATGAAATAATTACAGGAGGCAGTGATGCGGATAACTGGGTCTCTCCGGCCTAGCCCAACTGGCGTACGTCCGTGCGTACCCTTCTTATTAACTAGAGGGTCACATAACCCCCACGTTACGTGTCGTTTTTGTCACTGGCACAACACAACATTCCTCCTCAACAAACATCAAACCAATATCAGTAGCCAAACACAGCGCCTAGCTATAAGTGGCTAGTCACAGCACCTTCAGGCGCATAATAAACAAGTCCCTCATTCATACAACTGAGAACAGTCTTACGTGAAGTAGTCCCGCAGGCGAGGTGAGGGCTCTGGATTCTCCCGTAGATGGTGCTCGGACTGGCCCCACCCCAGGGCCTCACTGGCTCCGGCATCAGATGTCGGTGCACCTCGATTGGTCTCAGAGTGACCACGATCTTCCTCCAGCATTTCACTCACCCCCCCTTCTCCTCGATTCGGGACCTGGTTAAACACTGTTCTCCACGGGGGACATTTCCGTCGTCCAGTCGTGGCTGGCATCAACCGATGCCATCGCACACGGGCCTGTCTCGGCCGGGGCTAGCCAAGACTCCGACACCGCCAGCTGGTATTTCTTGAAATGCGATGCATTTCGGGCCACAGTCTCTATCCCTCGGGATGCAACAATTCGAGTTCCTTTGACATTGACCACAGTCCATGGGTCCTTCTCGTACGGCAGCCTAAACTTGTCACTGGTTATGCGGTTTCTGAGCAGCACCAGGTCACCTTTCTCAATCTGCGGGGATCTCGCCTGCCACCTGTGACTGACTTGAGCATACGCCTTCCGACGTTTCACATCCATTTGACGGTCATCTGGCACCTCCGGGCACCCCTGGGGATGGAGTGTGATAGAGTCCGTGACTACTCTTCCCATGAGGAGATTGGCTGGGGCTACTCCTGTGGTGGTACGAGGGGTCTGGCGGTGGCTTCGCAGGAAGGTGAAGATAGCTAGCTCTACTGGCTGACTCTCCATTTGCTTGCAGCCATCGTGGGGGGGATCCTCTGGTGTTGAATGCCGAGGGCACTTAAGTAGGTAGCTAGCTCTTGCCCTTGGAAGGGGGGCCCGTTGTCAGTTCTTAGTTCCTGGAGAAGACCGTGAGTCGCCATGATCTTTTCAAGCTTTGGGATCTCTTCAGCGGCTCTAGGTGTTACTATGATTTCGACTTCCGGTTATTTAGAGTGATCATCAATAGCTACGAACGTGTGACGGCTGTCCGTCAGCCTGCCAAAGTCGAGGCTGACACACGACCAGTTGCGCCAGATCGAACTATGGCTTCTACAAGTTCGTTCATCAGAGTGAACCACACCTTGGTTCTGAGCATTGACTTTTTCTTGACCATGCCTTGGTGCCCAATGTGGGCTAGCTGAACAACTCGGGCTGTCAGAGCCGTCGGAATCACCAGTCTATGTCCCCTCAGCAGGCACCCAGTGCGGTCCTCAGTGAGCTCATCTCGGACATGGTACAGACTCTCCATTATGCGTTGGGCATTTACCGTGAGGATTCTCCATTCTTCTTTGACTTTGTGCCTATTGACACTTTTGAGCGCTGCCCTGGCCCGTTGTAAGCAATCGTCTTTGCTTGTCTCCTCTTCCAGGGCCTCCATGGAGAGAGGTAGAGGGCAGGAGTGGGCTGTGACGCACCTGACGTACTCCTGGGTGTCCCCCGCATCTTCCATCTCCTGGGCCATGGCTTTCTCCTTGGGTGCCTTGATAAGTAGTCGGCAGGGTTCCGGGAACCCGGATAATATTCTACTCTGCAGTTATAGTTCTGTAGCTGCAACATTCATTTTTCAATCCGAGGTGGCGATTTGGTGAATGTTCCAGAGAATAAAGCCCGAGGGGTTTGTGATCTGTCGCCACCACAAATGGCTTGCCATATACAAAAAGGTGGAAGTGACGGCACCCCCAGTGGATAGCAATGGCCTCGTTCTCAATTTGGGAGTATCGCTGCTTCGTTTCAGTAAGGGATCAGCTGGCAAGATCTCGGATGAACCTACCACAATAGTTCACCATGCCAAGGAAGCTGCGTACTTCAGTAACGTTGGTGGAGGCAGCAGCGTATTTGATATCTCAGACCTTTTCAGGGTCAGAATTGACTCCATCGGTAGAGAAAGTGTAACCGAAAAATTGTAGTTTCTTCTTTAGGAATTCACACTTCTCCCGGTGTAGAGTGAGTCTGGCGTCCCACAGTCGGACGAAGAGCTTGAGTCAGGCGGGAGTTGTGTTCCAGGATAGTCTTGGCATGCACCATGATTTTGTCACTGACGTTAATAACACCGTGGATATCCATGATCAGTTCTTGTATTATGTTCTGAAAAACTTCGGCTGCACTAGACACCCCGAAGCACAGGCGGGTGTATCTCCGCAGACCGACGTGGGTCGAGAAGGTTGTGATGTTTCAGGAGGCTTCATCCAGTACTAGATGATGGTAGCCGTATCTCAGATCTAACTTGGAAAACCAACAGGCCCCGGCCATTTCCCCAATGAGGTCATCTATGGTTGGGGTATTGTGGCGCTCCTGTTTGATGGCGGCATTTGGCAGTCTCATGTCCACAAAGATTCTCACTGCGCCGGGTCGTTTGGGCTTCCTGGTGACGACAATCGGAGAAACCCACGGAGTGGGCCCTGTCACCTTCTCAATGATGCCAGACGCCTCTAGTTTCTTCAATTCCTCCTCTACCAGATGAAACGCTATTCGTCGGTGGCGCCCCAGGTTGTACCGTAGGGGTCGATGTGGAGATGGACCTCTTTGCCTTTGAATTTCCAAATTCCTTCAAACACCTCTGAGAATTCTGCTAGAAGGGTTTGGATTGACTCCTGGTGCACTCCGAACGCAAATGTTACCACTCCCAGGTCTTCCGCAGCATGGCATCCCAGTAGCATGCCTTGCTCGTCTTCTGTGACATATACATTGGTGGTGACGGAGTGTGTCCCATGAGAGATGGCTGTCTTGAAACGGCCTCCTATTTTCAGGGGTGTGTCTTGGCCATATGTGAATACCGTGATAGCTGAGGGGTAGAGCGTGGGCGCCGGGGTCATGGTCCGGTGTAGAGTAGAGGCCATGATATTGATGGTGGCGCATGTGTCGACTACAGCCATGACGTCTTATTTTCCCACTCGAATGTTGCACTGGGGTAGTCGTCGCGCCCTTTGGGTTGCTGTCCCGATCATATGCACTACCCGCTCTTCCTCCTCATCGTCGTCCATGTCACTCGGCTCTCTGTCAGCTTCTGGCAGTGCGTTGACCACTTGTTGGGGCTTGCAATATCACTTGGACCTGCAGACTTTTTCGAAGTGGTTGAATCGCCCACACCCTGAGCATCTCTTGCCATTTGCTGGGCATTCTGCCCCCTGGTGGGGTGGTACTCCACAGTATCCACAGGTTTTGGCCTGACCTGACGACGTCGTTCCAGAACCCTTCTTGTTCCACCTGTTTGCTGGCCGCGTTGTCACCGCATTCAGCGGTTCTGTCTTGATTGAAGACTGGAGGGCCGCCTCCATGTGAGCTGCCCAGGCCTTGGACAATTCCTTGGTGCATCCCAGGGTCAGTATGTCGGCTAGAGATTTTCCGGACTCTTCCAGTATTCGTTTGCGGAGCTTGGCAGATGCACAGCCCTGAATTACCTGCCCTCTGATCTCTTCCGTTTCGTCATGGAACCCACACGTGTTTTCGCTAGGTACGGGCGTGAAAAGTGTCCAGGGATTCTTCAGGGAGCTGGCAAGCTTGCCGGAATATGAACCGTTCAGAGTCTTGATTGGCCATCGGTTTGAAGTGTCGATTGAGGGCATTTATCAGTGTGTGGTGATTCTTTGGTGTGGCCTCTACAAGCGTTTTGGCGATGTTATGAATAGTGTAGCAACATGGCTCTTTTCTGATCCTTATAGACCATAGTGGCTTCAGATAAGCAAGCGGTTCACCCAGTCTTTCCACTTTGGTGCCAGTGCTGTTGGTGACACTTCCACTATGAATGGCTCTATGCTGTGAATCGTGGACACGGTTATCCTCTTTAGTTGTGTCCCTTGAGGCTTCTGCGCATATTTACTGTCCTTTCCTGTCTCTGCTACTTCAGACTGTGTGTGTGCAGACCTCCTCTGAGTCCGGTGACCGGATCTCTTGCCTCCAGGGCGTGGTGAGGCTTGCTCTCTCTAACCCTTTAAATTTCCTGCCTTCCTGCTTGTTCATTTATTCCAGCTTGGGGTGTTGAGGCGGTAAACTAGCAGTTTTTCATGCCCCCTTATGTTGCTACTGCCTCATGAATTTGGCCCCTCCTGCACTTGTGCTTCCTGAGCCAGCAGATTTTCCTGCTTGTCTGGGCGGGCTTTTCTCCTCCTCCCTGCGTCACTGCTGCCCAGAGGAGAGGGACCGGTTGCCAGGATTGCAGAGCACTACCACGTGTCTTGGCCTGCTGTCTTGAAGCCGGGCTGCGGCCTGCTCCTGTGTGCACACAAGGGTGCGCGCCTTACCGCAGCTGTGCATGGCTGTGAAACGCCTCACAGCGTAGGGGACCTGTTACGTTCGGGAATAAAACAAGCAGTTATCCAGTATTTGGGTGTCTTTCATAGATTCACATGCCTGAATCATTCCCCATCGTCGAGACGGGAGCCTACGGTATATAAAAAAGTAATGTCCTATAGACATACATAGATAAGAATAGGCCTAAGGATCCCACCTTAGTGGCCTATCCACGTCCTTTTGTAAAAAGGACCAACCTAGAGTAGGCCCAAGAGTTCCACCTTAGTGGCCTATCTATGTCCTTTTGTAAAAAGGACCAAAGTAAAGAAGCCAACCAATCAGCTACCACCTCCTTCTAGAACCTTCCTGTCAGGAGCCTAGGTCTCTCAGATTTTCTACCGCACGTTGTGCTAGGGAGCCTCCACCTGAGTTCTCCTCAGGATTTTCTTCTTTTCTTCAAAAAACGAATTTACCAAACTTAGTACATTATGGCTGATGCCCAGAAAAAGGGTCTCTTCAGAGCCTGTTCCTCGTGTGGAAAGAAAAGGCTCCATGTAGAGGACAAGTATGAAACCTGCTTATATTGACTCTACCCTCACCATCTACCCAAGGACTGTAAAATATGTAGGACCTTCTCTAATAAGACTCTTTAAAGACAGAGAAGGACGCCTGCTGCTCTGGCTGAACAGGCTGAAGAAGAGGGCAGACGACTTGATGTCAGAAGACGGTGAGAGTGTCTCTGGTACTTCACAATTTTCCTTGAAGAGGCCAAGGGTTACTTCCCTTAGCCCCTCAGACACCCCTCCTAAGAAGACTCTCAAGAAGTCCTCAGAGGGCAAAACCTCAGTGTCTGACAAGGATCTTCCTGTCCCCAGGAAGCCACCGCTGACCTTGACAACAACAGTGTCGATTATCTCTTCAGCGCAAAAAACTGCTTCAACGTCGACGACGACAGTGTCGACGACGACAGCATCGTCGGCCTCCTCATCGACGACGAAGACGACGCCTTCATCGACGGCGAGTATGCCAGTGTCGTCGACCATTCCATTTACACATTGACGACGAAGATCTTATCGTCGACGACGAAGTCGACATCGATGACGAAGTCAAAGTCGTCGACGATTGCGCCGTCAACGAAGATCATCCCGTCGACGAAGGACACGTCGACGAGAATTCCGTTGACGGGGACACCGACGGCGGGGGCACCGACGACGACGGGGAAATTACCGTCGACGAAGACGCCGTCGACGAAGTCATCGACGACCCCTGGAAATGCATTGTCGTCATCGACGCCGCATATGACAACGCCAACAGGGAAATGGAAAGAGTCTGTGTTGCTATCTCAAGCCATGGATACCTTGCCGCCACAGACAGCCCATATCGGCATTAAAAGCTCGAGGAAACCAATTACGCCAGACCTGAAGTCACTTAGTAGAGTGAAAGAGCTGCCTCCAACCTGCCTGCTTCAAGGTGAGGAGTCGGAGGAACTGTTGTACACACAAGCCACAAGCCCATCAGACCTTGTGGTCAAGTGCCAAAGCACTGATGAGGAAATGGAGGAAGTGGAACATATGGAACATACAGTCCACACTCAAGTCCGCACACAGGTTACACCGATGGTGTGCCTACCAGCGGCCATTGTATCAGACCTGCAATTTTTAATACAGGACTATAAACAGCGGTTTCCGGAAAAGCCCACTACGCCTGTACCTACATCTGTACACGCACCCACTCCATTGACCCGACACAAGCCGCCACCACTGGCGCTTAGTGGGGAACAAGAACCAGTGCAAGAAATTCAATCGTCTGATGACGAAGAAGGGGACCAGGAAGAGGGCGAGGTCCGTGGAGACGAGCCTGACCCAGACGTAGATCAAGACTATATCGCTCCTTCTCCGGCCTCCCCGGAACCACAGTCCTCAGAATCACCACCCGCAGACATCGGTGGATCCCATAACCTTGTAGAGCGTGCAGCCAAATGATTCCACATGACTATGGAGTCTCAGGAAACCGAGTGCTTTCTGTACGACTTCAAGGAACCAGCTAAAAAGACAACCAAGTCAATTCCCATCATTGACTTTATATGAAAGCAAGGGAAATTACTGGTGCAAACACAAGCTTCAATCCCATTAGTACTACCCAGGCTCGACAAGAAATACAAGGCGACTTCATCAGCGCCAGCATGCCTCACAGGTCACCCCAAGGCAGATTCTGTGGTAACCCAGGCGGCACAGAAAAATTCACGTAACCCAGCATCGCCTCTGTCAACACCACCTGACAAGGAAGGCAGAAAACTGGATACTATTGGCAAGCGTTTTTCCACCACGTCGGCCATGACAGTAAAGGTGGCAAATTCCATCTCACTTCTGGGCCGCTACAATCGGCAACTTTGGGCAGATATTGCACCTTACCTATCTAACCTGCCAGAGGATGTAAAGGAGGAAGCTCAATCGCTCCTTTTGGAAGGCCAGACATCTGCCTCTAAGCTCATTGACTGCGCAATGGATGTCGCCATGACCGGTTTCAGGCAACTGGCAGGTGCTGCTGTACTCAGAAGATAAGGCTGGCTCAAAGCCACCTCTTTCCGCCAAGAGGTGCAAACGAAGATTCTTGATATGTCCTTTGACCGCCAGCATCTCTTCGGGGAAAAGATTGATGAGGCCTTAAATACTATCAAAAAAGACACGGACACTGCCAAATCCCTTGGAACACTGCAATTCCGGAACCAGTCCTTTCGTGGAAACAAAAATAGAGGACAATCTTCTTATAGAGGCACATACCAGAACAGGTCCTCCTATTCATACAACCAGAACAGAGCGCAATACAAACCGCGACAACAGCAGCAAGGGCGTCAGACTTCCTACGGCAAGTCTAACTACAGGGGGAAGAACCAGAAAAAACCTGCTGGCAACCGCCAATGACTTGTGTCAATGGCCAGTCCATCCACCATTGAACTTCTTCAAAATTGGAGGGAAACTCACACACTTCCTCAACAATTAGAGATTGATAACAACAGATCGGTGGGTGCTCCAGCTAATTCAATTCGGACATTCTCTGGAATTTGTCACGATCCCCCCGACAACACCACCTTGCAAACGGTCCCACAGGCACCTTCGATTGCTTCTTCAGGAAATCTCTTCCATGCTGCAGAAGGGAGTGATAGAGAGAGTTCCACCAAACCACAAAGGAAAAGGTTTTTACTCCCACTTCTTCCTGATCCACAAGAAAGGTAAAAAGTGGAGACCAATCCTGGACCTCAGGGCACTCAACGTGTTCCTAAGGAAACAATTGTTCCGTATGGTGACACTCCAGGAGATCCTGGGACTATTGGAGGAAGGGGACTATATGACGTCCTTAGACCTGCAGGACGCTTACTACCATATTCCTATCCTCAAAGGGCACAGGAAGTACCTCAGGTTTGCTGTAGCGGGGTAGCATTACCAATTTTGTGTCCTCCCGTTTGGCCTCAAATCTGCCCCACGGATATTTACCAAATGCCTCTCCCCTGTGGCGGCCTTCCTTCGTCAACAAGGACACCAGGTCTTCCCATACCTGGACGACTGGCTGGTAAAGGCACCATCTGCTACCGGCGCAGCCAAATCCTCCAGCGCCTGTCTGGATATTTTCCAACGTCTAGGTTTGACCTTCAACCACGAGAAGTCTGCACTGGAGCCCAACAAGGTCATTACATTTCTTGGGGCGACTCTAGACACGGAACGTGTCAAGGCTTCTCAGGAAAGGAAAGTCAAACTCATCTCCCTGGCCACGTCAGTGGCATCAAGGAAGACTTTACCGGTCCGCACCTTCAAGTCCCTCCTCGGCATGCTCATGTATCATGCTCATACCCCACTGCTGCCTCAAGATGCGCCCACTCCAGGAGGAGTTGACAAACCAATGGACACAAAGTACAGGATCATTCGAGGACCGCATACGAGTCACTCGAAACACGGTCAACCACTTACAGTGGTGGAGATCGCTCAAACACCTGTCACAGGGATTGCCGTTCCTGCTTCCCGCAGAGCCACATGTGATAACAACGGACGCATCCCTAGAAGGCTGGGGAGCGGTCCTCCAAGAACTCCAGATCAATGGCAAGTGGACAGAACAGGAAACCCAGCTCCACATCAACCTATTGGAGTTAAGAGCGGTCTTCCTAGCTCTACAAGCCTTCCTGCCACGCATTCAAAACTCCCCAGTGCTCGTCAGAACAGACAACACCACGACGATGCACTACCTGAACAAGCAGGGGGGGACGCGATCGCTCTCACTATCTCGCGAATCGCAAACGGTCTGGAACTGGCTTGTGGAACATGGGATAACGCTGAAAGCAGAGTACGTCCCGGGCAAGGACAACATCTTGGCGGACGCTCTGAGCAGACAGGGATCTCCATCCCACGAATGGGAACTAGACATGGAAGTGCTGGAACACATCTTCGCGGAATGGGGAACTCCGCGAATAGACCTCTTTGCCACGAGAGAGGACGCCAAATGCCCAAGCTTCGCAAGCAGGCATCACCACTCAGGAACCCTCGGAAATGCATTTTCCATCGCATGGTGCAACGTCTTTGCGTACGCCTTTCCGCCATTTCCACTGATACCCAGGGTTCTCAGGAAGATGAAGTCGGAGCCCTGCACTCTGATTCTGATCGCTCCATTCTGGCCGAGGCAGCATTGGTTCACGGACCTTCACCGCCTCTCTGCCCGGCCACCTATTCGCCTGCGTCAACATCCAGCTCTGCTCACAATGTCCCAAGGACAGGTACATCACCCGAATCTGAGCTCTCTAAAATTGTCAGCTTGGCTCCTGAGTACCGGGAATTCAGCCACCTAAACATCCCGCAGGAGTACAGAGACATCCTTGCAAAGGCTAGAGCGGACAGCACTAATAAAACGTACTCATTAAAATGGAAGGGGTTTTGCTCTTGGTGTGTGGCCGAAGGCCTGCACCCTTTCCACATCACTCCACAGCAGCTGCTACCATACTTACTACATCTGGCACAATCGGGCCTTGCACACGCATCCATTAAAGTGCATCTGGCGGCCATCTCAAGATTCACCAGGACTTCTAAGGGTCCATCCCTGTGAGCAAACAGACTTATAAAGCAGTTCCTTAAAGGTCTCTACAGGTCCTTCCCACGACCAAGGCTGATCCCTCCGTCGTGGCACCTCAATGTGGTCCTTCACCAATGAATGAAGCACCCCTTTGAACCCATCCATAGGGCAGACATCAAATTTATCTCATGGAAAACGGCCCTCTTCCTGGCTTTGACTTCTGCTAGAAGGGTCAGCGAGTTGCAGGCTCTCTCAATTCAAGATCCTTTCATTCAGTTCAGGGAGGACAGAGTGATCTTACGAACTAATCCTCGGTTTATTCCGAAAGTCCCTTCGGACTTTCACCTCAACGAACCAGTGGTCCTCAGGTCATTCTTTCCAAATCCTACCACTGTAGCTGAGAAAACTCTACATTCGTTGGATCTGAAGAGATGTCTTAAATTCTACATTGATAAGACAAAACACTTCTGAAAATCATCTCAACTCTTTGTTGCCTTTAGTAGACCACGAAAAGGCATGCCCCTGTCAAAACAAAGCATTTCAAGGTGGATTTCCTCAGTGATCACCTTTTGCCATGACAAGGCCGGACGACCTTTGGACTCAAGAGTCAAAGCTCATTCGACAAGAGCCATGTCCACGTCTGCAGCACTGTTGCTGGAGTGCCGGTATTGAACATCTGCAGAGCGGCGACCTGGAAGTCACCGCGTACCTTCACCCAGCACTACTGCCTGGATACTGAGCTGATGAAGGATGCAGCAGTGGGCCAGGCAGTGCTTCGCCATCTATTCCAGTGAGGTGAGCCTTCGGACATCCCTCCATCCTTTATTGGTATGCACATTCTTTTACTAATATTTACATGACAATGCATTTTGGTGGTTTGCAGTCGCGTGATATGTATTATCTACAGACTCATATATGATGTTCCATCAAAAATGTGCATAATATATTGCTTGCTACTCTGATTCAGGCATGTGAATCTATGAAAGACACCCAAATACTGTTTAAGAAATTGCGTTACTTACCTGTAACTGCAGTCATCCAGTATTGGTGTCTTTCATAGATTCACCTGCACCCTCCCGCCTCCCCTGGAAGGACTCACCTATCTCTCTAACAAGTTTACGCCTACCTAGCTTGGTGCGTATGAAAATCTGAGAGACCTAGGCTCCTGACAGGAAGGTTCTAGAAGGAGGTGGTAGCTGATTGGTTGGCTTCTTTACTTTGGTCCTTTTTACAAAAGGACATAGATAGGCCACTAAGGTGGGACCCTTGGGCCTACTCTAGTTTGGTCCTTTTTACAAAAGGACGTGGATAGGCCACTAAGGTGGGATCCTTAGGCCTATTCTTCTCTATGTATGTCTATAGGACATTACTTTTTTTATACCGGAGGCTCCCGTCTCGACGACGGGGAATGATTCAGGCATGTGAATCTATGAAAGACACCAATACTGGATAACTGCAGTTACAGGTAAGTAACGCATTTCTTTCTTTGTCTGAATATTTTACAAAACGCAGAAAACTAAACAACAGTAAGTTTTAATGCACATGAAAGAGCGACAGTCTTACGAGCACTGCGTAAATTATGCCCGTTCTCAAGTGTACACTGGTCCTCAATCACACCACAATACACACATATAATGATTGTACATATATATGGCAACACTTAATAGTGCCCCATGGGTCCACGGATGCAAGGTGAGACTGTAGTCACACACTGTGTAAGCATAAACAAGCATTTGCAATTCAATAGGTCTCGCATTAGGAAATTTTGAGCTATTGGTATTGTAAATGGCAATTTTTTTTTATTTCTGTGTTGGTTTTGAAAATAGCTAAATTAATAGCTTTGCCATGTACAATGCAAATAGTTATAACTTTCGCAAATGTGACACCTATAGCATTTGTAAGTGTTGTATTTACGTGACTTAGATGTATTGCTATTACAAATAACAATGGCTTTTAATTTTTTTAATAATTAATACTTAAATAAAAGTTATTGTAATTTATAATAGCAATAGCTTAAACTTTTGTAAATAACGTTTGTGAAGATTGTGTTAAGTGTATTTTATTGTGACGAAAATCCAAGAACAGAAGTGAAATATTAACATCTTTTTGTGACATTTGTAATAAAGTTTGAGACATTGAGAGAACATATTTGAACCAGTTGTTGTTGAATGGTTGCACAGATTGATGCTGTGGTGCCCCTGAGTGGTGGAGCTGAGTGAGTGCGATAGATAGAGTGAGTGCAATAGATAGATAGAGTGAGGGCGAAAGATAGATAGAGTGAGGGCGATAGATAGATAGAGTGAGGGCGATAGATAAATAGAGTGAGGGCGATAGATAAGAGTGAGGGCGATAAATAGATAGATAGATAGATAGATAGATAGATAGATAGATAGATAGATAGATAGAAAGTGCCTATAAATAAACCCATCAAAAACATAAACATAAAAATGCCTGATTATTGAAAAGGAATAGACCAAGATATTAGATTTGTGCAAATACAATAAACAGAAGCAAGACAGTGAAGGGGCAGGAGAGAGTGAGACAGAAATAGAGGAAGAGTGGAGAGGCCAAGACAGTGAAGGGGCATGAGAGACAGAGACATAAATAGAGGAAGAGTGGAGAGGCCAAGACAGTGAAGGGGCAGGAGAGAGTGAGATGGAAATAGAGGAAGAGTGGAGAGGCCAAGACAGTGAAGGGGCAGGAGAGAGTGAGACAGAAATAGAGGAAGAGTGGAGAGGCCAAGACAGTGAAGGGGCAGGAGAGAGTGAGACTGAAATAGAGGACAAGTGGAGAGGCCAAGACAGTGAATGGGCAGGAGAGAGTGAGACAGAAATAGAGGAAGAGTGGAGAGGCCAAGACAGTGAAGGGGCAGGAGAGAGTGAGACAGAAATAGAGGACGAGTGGAGAGGCCAAGACAGTGAAGGGGCAGGAGAGAGTGAGACAGAAATAGAGGAAGAGTGGAGAGGTCAAGACAGTGAAGGGGCAGGAGAGAGTGAGACGGAAACTGAGGAAGAGTGGAGAGGCCTAGACGGTGAAGGGGCAGGAGAGAGTGAGACGGAAACAGAGGAAGAGTGGAGAGGCCAAGGCAGTAAAGGGGCAGGAGAGAGTGAGACAGAAATAGAGGAAGAGTGGAGAGGCCAAGACAGTGAAGGGGCAGGAGAGAGTGAGACGTAAACAGAGGAAGAGTGGAGATGCCAAGACAGGGAAGGGGCAGGAGAGAGTGAGACAGAAATAGAGGAAGAGTGGAGTGGTCAAGACAGTGAAGGGCCAGGAGAGAGTGAGACGGAAACTGAGGAAGAGTGGAGAGGCCAAGACAGTGAAGGGGCAGGAGAGAGTGAGGCAGAAACTGAGGAAGAGTGGAGAGGCCAAGACAGTGAAGGGGCAGGAGAGAGTGAGGCGGAAACTGAGGAAGAGTGGAGATGCCAAGACAGTGAAGGGGCAGGAGAGAGTGAAACAGAAATAGAGGAAGAGTGGAGAGGCCAAGAGAGTGAAGGGGCAGGAGAGAGTGAGACGGAAACTGAGGAAGAGTGGAGAGGCCAAGACAGTGAAGAGGCAGGAGAGAGTGAGGCGGAAACTGAGAGGCCAGCATCACTGATAATTAAACAAGGAACTCAAAATATGATAGCATGCATGACCCACTTTGATACCCTTGTGGCAGGGTGATAGTATTATTACTGCTAGTAATAAAATGGTTTTATAAAGAGCTTCAGACTACACGTCTGCCATTGCTAAGCACTGTAAATAACAGGTGTTTCTATTGCTCATTGTAATCGTACTCCAGTGCAATCACTGAGGTGTAGTGGTTAGAGGAAATTCAATTAATTACGTTTCATTTTAGGTTGAGGCCTGGATTTCAGGGTATTATTGGCACAATAATTCCCCTTTCCCGATAGGGCTGAGAGATGATTCATCTGGTTCTGCAATCCAATCAGCACGTGGAACTCAGCAAGATATTGCGAAATAAAGAAAGAATGTTTCTAGCAATGTGAGACAAGGCGCCCTATAAAAGAGAAGCATTCGTAGAGGTGAAGCCCTTGAACATGAGAGGGTTATTGGCACCTTACAGTATAAATAAAAAAGGGTTCTATTTACACTCTAGTGCATCTCGATCAATCATCAACAAGAGGCTTTCCAGAATGTTGCTTTGTTCCATGACATCATGTAGGGGTTTGAGGTGCATTGTGAATTCATTCTCCGGATGTCTTCATGAGGGGCTCCTCTTATTACAATAACAAAAAAAACGAATGTGAAGATTTTAAGATCTTTACTGTTAAAACAGAGCAATTTAGTGAATTCCTACTTTAACATGAGGTCAGGAAACACTGAAGAGCACGGGCACAACAATTATCTCTTTCTTCAATCCATGCTGCAATGTCTTAATAATTTTTTTCTTTAACCACATGACTGCTAAGCTGATTCCTCTCCTGTGCTGGAAATTGTTATATTCCATGATTCAAGACGAGCTCAGCTCGTCATAAGCACACGACCAGTGTACTGCATGACGAGCTGAGCTCGTCATGAGCAGCGAAGGGGTTAAACGGCATGTTACCAGGAAATAGCCTCTGTTCCTGCCACGTATCCAATAATGATATATACGGTTCTAATTAGCACAGAGAACACATCTCAACTCAGATGAGAGTGAGCTAGAGAGAGGGGACTTGGGATTTAAAAGTAATGTGGAGATGGGCAGAGGAGGATGAGGGTGACGGGGGAGTGTCTGCTCGAGAGAGTTGATTGAGGAGCGGAGGAAACAGACGAAGACGGAAAGAGGAGGTGAGAAAGGAGGGTCCGGCTGGGAGCTGGAAAAGAGGCTAAAAGGGCTGAAAGGGAGGGGAGAATGCACGGAGCGCATTCCAATGAAGTCTGCTGCGAGGCGTGGGGGGCGGGGGAGGTGAGCAGGCATATGGTGTTTGAGTGAGCAGCCTTTGATGTACGAGCGAGTGTGTGATTGAGAAGTGAGGCCAAGCGCGCGCTGGGGAAGTGTCACGGTTGATTATCTCACATGCATTGGGGACAATCCTCACTGGTTTCAAGAGTTGATTTGCCCACAGTACTCTTGCAGAACAACGCATGCACGTTGGTTCAGCGAGACCTAAAAAGGAGAGCATATTAGCCACACTGTTATGCCCCTTATTTTGTCCTTCAGTGAGGGCTCACACGGCTAGGCCGTACTTACCTCCTCACGGCCCCTGCCTGGCCCATTCACTTGAAAAACGTCATCCGTGCCTGCATGTTAATCAGTGAGTTGATCAGACAAGGGTGCCAAAAGTACAAAGGAAATCATTGTATATGTGTATTGTGGTGTGTGAGGAAGAGTGTACACCTGGAAACACGTCTAATGTGTGTATTCGTAGTGCTCACTATTTTGGCAACCCATTACACTTCCTGGGCATGTTCCTGTATCTATACATAGCTTTTCACCGGGCAGTTTACAGCATTATATTAATGCTAACTATTAGATGTTAGAATTTGGAATGTACATTTTTCATTTTTATCAAGATTGGGAACATTTGTTGCAGTGTCCCAGGACTTTCCAGACTTACTCTTTATCTCTTCACAAACGCAGTGGAACAGACACCAAGTAGGTGGATACATGTCATTGTGTCACGCAGCGTGCGTGATTGGAGTGGTCTCAGGGAGTGTGTGATGCAGTCCTGACAACACCACAGGGACTGGTGCCAGAAACATGTAGACTATCAAGGAAGTTAAGGTCATTGAACTCTTCATTACCTTCCCAATATCTTTCCCAGTTTTTAATCATGCCGGTTTGGGTATATAATTTAACAATTACTAGTCAGGTATTTTGTTATGTTATGTTATGTTATGTTATTTGTCTTTTTGTATAGCGCAACGGTTACTCAAAAAGAGTGTCCCGGCGCTTTAGGTAAGGCGGACAGATTTCGGAATAACACAACACAGATAAAAGAGGAGAGGAATCAACAGAAAAAAACAGAGCTACTGGCAGACCTATTGAGAGAACAACCAGGTTTTGAGACCTCTTCTAAAATCCAGGAGGGTAGTCGCCCCCCGCAAAGAGAGCGGTAAAGAATTCCACATCTGTGGAGCCAGAAGACTGAAGGAGCGACCCCCTAGGCGGGCCCTCTTCACGCGCGGAACAGCCGCCAAAAGTAGAGATTCCGACCTCAAGGAGCGGGTAGGAAGGTAAAAGGTCAGTCTCTTTTGGAGATGTTTAGCTCCCACAGCATGGAGCGCTTTATAGGCAAGGGTCAGAGCCTTAAAGGCAATCCGTTTGCGGATGGGTAGCCAGTGTAGCGTCACCAACAACCCAGAGACGCTGGTACGTCTACTAAGGCCAAAAATGGCCCTGGCCGCCGCGTTCTGTACAACTTGCAGCCTCTGCAGCAGATACTCTGGCAGGCCCAGGTAAAGAATGTTGGCATAATCCAACCTGGAGCCTATCAGGGCCTGCACTGTCAACCTCTTGTGTTCCTCGGACAAGAGAGGCAGAAACTTCCGCAACATTTTTAAAAGGCCGAAGCAGGTACCTGTTACCCCCAGAATCTGGGCTTTCATCGTCAGCCCCTTGTCCATCTTCACCCCCAAATTTTTGGCCATGGGCGAAGAGCCGGACGGAGGGAACATGTCGATGGGCCACCAGGCCTGCCAGCAGGGCTCCGTATCACACCCGAAGAAGAGTACCTCTGATTTGTCGGAATTGCACTTGAGGCTGTGCAGTTGGAACCATGCGAACACAGCCCCAAGGCAATTCTGGATACTCTCCCCGTCAAAGTCAGCCCCCCTCTCACAGGAGAAGAGGAGCTGGGTGTCGTCGGCATACGACACGATCCGGGCACCAAATGACTCCACCACCGCAGCCAAAGGGGTCATATAGATATTAAAAAGGGTCGGGCCCTGAGGGACCCCGACTCCCAGAGGCGGCATTACAGCGTTGTCAGATGGTGTCCAGATCGTTTGCCGGCGGCCGGCCAGAAAGGAAGAAAACCATTTGAGCACCGTCCCCCGCAGGCCAATCTCAGAGAGTCTTGCGAGCAGGCCCTCATGGGGGACGGTGTCAAAAGCCGCCGACAAGTCCAACAACACCAGCATGACTTTGCCCCCGGAATCCAGCACCCCTTTAATGGTTTCCGAAACCTCCAAGAGCGCGGTCTCGGTGCTGCGATTTGAGCGGAAGCCCGACTGGGAGTCATGCAAGATCCCATGTGACTCCAGAAAATTTGAGAGCACCGACTGAACGTGCTTCTCCAAAATTTTTACAAGGGCCGGCAGCAGCGAAATTGGCCTGTAATTGGCTGGAGCTTTCGGGTCAAGTCCCGGCTTTTTAAGCAACGGGATGACCATTGCCTGCTTCCATGCTGGCGGCACCTCTCCCAAACTCAACGAAAGGTTGAGAAGAGGGTGAGCCAGCGGATTAACCACCTCCGCCAAATTACCCAGGAGCTTAGCTGGGCAGGGGTCAAGCGGAGACCCAGATTTTAAGTTGCCCATAAGCGCTAGGGAAGCGGAGGCTGGCAGAGATGGAAACTCAGCCAATATGGCGCCCTGCCTAACTAGGGGAAGCGTGCCCGCCTCGGGCATCGGCAAAGTGACCGGATGAGTTTGATCTTGCCTGTGAAAAAACACGCGAGATCCGCCGCCCAGGATACTGCGGGGCCCTCTTCCGAGGTGGTAGTCCGAGGTGAAATGAATTCTCGAACAATAGTAAAAATCTCCTTACTAGAGTTTGACGCTGCCTCAATTCTCCCCGCAAGATAGGCTTTTTTTTCGAGGCGGATGTCCCGGTGGTAAGCTCTAACCAGAGCCTTATAGGCAGACCTGTCCTTACAGTCGTAATGTGCCCGCCAGGCCCTTTCGGCTACCTTGCACTGCTGCCGCATAGCCCACAGAGCAGTGGTAAACCAAGGGGCCGAGACCCGCTTAGGTGTCGGGCGGGGGGGCAGAACAGGGGCCAGGTCATTCAGCCTCTCCGTCAGCCATTTTTGCAGGGACTCCAAGTCTCTCTCTAACTCACCAGACAAAGGGCAAGGGTGAGTCGCAGCAGCCTGAGCCAGCATCTATGGGGTCACCCTGCTAAATGCTCTAAAGGCCCGTCCCTGCTGCTGTGAGACAGGGTTCGGCACCCTGACATTGCCACTGATTACAAATTTGGCAAGCCAATGGTCCGACCACAAGACAGGAAGAATCTCATTCACTACCAAAGGAGAAGTCGAGAAGACCTGGTCAAGGGTATGCCCCTTATCGTGGGTCGGGCCCTGCAGATGCGGGATAAGACCCAGCGGCGTCATGACCTCCAAGAGCTTAATAGCGGCGGGGTCCGACGGATCATCCATCCGGATGTTAAAGTCCCCCGCCACCAAGCAGTGTTCTGCTCTCAGGGCTAAACCCACCAACACCAACTCGAGGTCGGCAAAAAACATCCCAAGCGGACCAGGGGGGCGGTAAACTAACAGTCCCTTGACTGATTGATGCGGCGCTAGCACGATAGAAAAAGCCAGCGATTCCGAGCCGCGGATGTCCTTGGTCGACAAGATGGTACAGGGCGTACCCTTCTTTACCACCAATGCGACCCCGCCACCCCTGCCCTTTGCTCTGTCCTTCCTGAAGATGTCAAAATCAGGCGGAATGGCCATAGCCACATCAGGATTGGACGCTTCACCCCACCAAGTCTCCGTCAACATAAGACAGAGTGGCTTCTCGGTCTCGAGGAGCTCAAAGATGTGTTGCGCATGGCAGCGAGCAGATCTGGTGTTTAACAGCATGCAGGCATACTCAGCACCCGCTGTGCCAATAGACGGGGCTGATGACAGGACCCGGGTAGGATGCCAGCCACAACCGGGACATCGCGACTTACCCCTATGACGGCACGGAAAAACAGTGCAACAGCAGCTCTCCCTAACATTCAAGGAGCGCAACTCCGTGAAGGAGTACCGTACCCGATGAGCACCCAAATTACTCATTCTCGGTGAAACAGAGCCCCGCCCGCTGCCAAAACGCCTCCGGAACGCGGACGGGCGCAGACGGGCAGGACTCTGGCTTGACTCCGGCGCGAGTCAGGCGCTACCGCTGCGCGTCACCGCTGCGCGAGTTGTGAGAGCTTTAAATAGGAGCTCACCTGAACTCCTGCAAAGCGCTAGAACGCTCAGGCAGGTGACGTGAGATTCAGTAGTCCCCCCCCAAGATGGCGACCGGCGCCACGAACAGGCAACAATAAGGTGAATAACTCCGTCCAAAACGCGGTGGGGGCACAATTATAGTGCAAGTATGGGGCCAGCACAGGATGCAAGTTAAAAACAAGGCAGAACTAAATAAAATGAACAGAAATAGAAAAACGGGATTTTTTTAAAATAAGCCAAGCGCAGCGCGCTGTAATACCAGCAGTAACAAAAGCACCTAAAGGCACCTTACCAAAGGCAGAGCAACAGAAGTGCTCGCCTTAAATAGGAGCTCACCTGAACTCCTGCAAAGCGCTAGAACGCTCAGGCAGGTGACGTGAGATTCAGTAGTCCCCCCCCAAGATGGCGACCGGCGCCACGAACAGGCAACAATAAGGTGAATAACTCCGTCCAAAACGCGGTGGGGGCACAATTATAGTGCAAGTATGGGGCCAGCACAGGATGCAAGTTAAAAACAAGGCAGAACTAAATAAAATGAACAGAAATAGAAAAACGGGATTTTTTTAAAATAAGCCAAGCGCAGCGCGCTGTAATACCAGCAGTAACAAAAGCACCTAAAGGCACCTTACCAAAAAAAAAAAAAAAAACATAATCCCTCCTTCTACTGTTTTACTTGATACACTGGTTTAATACCATTAGTGCTCCAGTGTAGTTCACAGGTAACAGCACACCCTGTTCCTCAGAAGAATGGGAAGGAACCCAATGATGAAGCATGCCACTAAGAGGCAACCCTAGTGGGTGAGGGTTTATCTATAAGAAGCATCGTTTGCTCTTTTGGGACAGAATTCCTGGTCACTACAGTTGAGAGGGTAAGGCTTGTGAGTAAGAGTGTACTTTAGAACAAAGTAGACAGAGTCTACCCAAATCTATAATTAAGAAAGAGTTTTACACCTGGACGAAAAAAGGAGGAAACAGATGTTTAAATTATTCTGACATTTTTTTTGCATTGAAAAATTTTAGATGTGAAAGTAAAGGGGTTATTCAGCATTTGAAGGACATGGGCCTCCACCACAGACGTGGCAGATTGCCGTGTCTACCAAACTGATGATCCACTTGATCTGTTATGAGCTGAGCAGACTTCCATGTTTCCACTGGCGGAACCTTTGTGACTTGGCCGGCAGAAAACTTAGACAAACGGCCCCATGAACATCAGGAAATTGGTCTTAGGGCCTCAGATCATCCACGCTATTCAAAGTGGACATTCTGACATACTTTATTTCTTATTCGGAACTTCCAGGAAAAGCCTGAAAAAAAACATCAACATGACCAGTACACCCTAGAAAAAACTCCCAGGGATCTTGAGATTTTTGTATATGAAAAAAAAATAGTCGCTCAGCGGTGGAATGAAACTAGGTAACAGCTCAGCAAACTTACAGTGCCTTCAGGATAAGCCTCTGCGGCTCTGACTCCTATGATGGCAAAGAGATCCCCGCCGGCTAGGAGGAGATCTCTAAATATGGAAGGATGGCAAAGATGTAAGCCACCCCCTAAATAGGTTGGCCCTACTTCACATCCTGGTCTGCCTTTCACTTTTAACAAGCACAAAAATGTGTTCTACTTATTGAGTAAACCCAGCTTTCTTGATTTAGCAAAAATGTATTCTGAATCAAATTTTGTTTTTTGTTGTTAAAAAAAAAAATCTTTATTTAACAGTTTTTGTCTTGGCACATGTGAATCAACATTACAACAGTGTCCATCATTTTAGTATTCCTGATATCAGTAGTTACATCATACCTTGTTGTATTTTACATGATGCATCAATTTACGTTCATCACACACAATCTGCATTGCATGTTCCATCACTAGGTTATTTTCCCCACTTCTGCTAGCTCAAATCAGGTGTCAACCGTACATAGCATTAATCTCACCCTTTTCCCCTGTTTCTTGTCTGTAACTCCGTACCGGTGCTTTATTGCAGTTTAGAGTGTTCATTGGCAGTTTTTCTTTGTTTGCCCTGTCCCTTAAATACTCTCTTAAAGGCTGCCAAATATCCTTGGGAATAGACGTGGGGAGTTGCAGTTACGTGTACAATTCACTATTAGTATCACAGTACGTTAGGCTTATAAGCCACAGCTCAGGTGTAGGTGTGCTTCTACGACCACAGTGAATGGCCAGCTCTCTTTTGGCAATGAGAAGTGCTATGCCCACATACCTGTGCATCACTTTGGAGATATCAGCCACATATCCCATAAGAGCTATTAGTGGAGATGCCCTCATTTGTAGGCTTGTCATTTGTTGCAGTGCCATAAAAATATGCTCCCAATAGTCCGCCACCCTGCTGCACATCCATGTCTTATGGACATAGTCCGCCCCTGGTCCTTGACATGTAGGACAATTTGGCGTGTGTTTCTAATCTATTCTCGCCATTTTCACTGGTGTCATATACACCCTGCATAAGAACTTGTATTGGATCAATGCAAAATTTACAATTGATGGCCAGAATGCAGAACAATGTCATACATTCACCCCAGTACAGAGAGCTGGGCTTAAATCCATCATTGTTTGCTCACAATGCCATTCCAGTTTGGACCCAGCCATATGCAAATCAGTCTTGACCCTGCGTCCAATGGGAACAGTCCAGCCCAAACTGCTAGGCCAGGTCCTCCCTGGACTGGAAAGAAGCATCCTGGGACCGGTTTTGGGCTTTCAGTCCTCATTAGCCAGGATAGCTTGACTCGAGTGGCATGGAGAGCACAGGACCAACGTCTGGGCATACCCGTCCCACTCGGGGTGACAAATGCAAAAAAAACAATTGATGGGCAGAATGCAGAACAATGTCATACATTCACCCCAGTACAGAGATCTGGGCCTAAATCCATTGTTTATTTTCTCGCCATGCCATTCCAGTTTGGACCCAGCCATATGCAAATCAGTCTTGACCCTGCGCCCGATGGGAACAGTCCAGCCCGAACTGCCAGGCCAGGTCCTCTCTGGACTGGAAACAAGCATGCTAGGACCAGTTTCGGAGTTTCAGCCCTCATCAGCCAGGGATAGCTTGACTCCAGCGGCATGGAGAGCACAGGACCCACGTCTGGGCATAGGGAAATGAAAAAGAACTTGTATAGCGCGTGGCTGCCCTGAGGGCTCCCATCGGTTACATCGCGGTGTTTACACCGCAATACCTTTACAATGCAGGTATTACAACGAAAATCATTACAATGACGTGCAGTAGATGGTGCTCTAACCTAAGGAATAGTATGATTTACTATTCCAACACCTTCCCTACTGTACGTAGACTGGAGTTGGAATAGTAAATCATACTATTCCTAAATCCAGCGCCCTCCAATGCAAGTCGTTTTAACGACTTGCGTTGTAATACCTGCGTTGAAAAGTTATTGCGGTGTAAACACTGCGATGTAACATCATATATTCTGGGCATACCTGTCCCACTTGGGGTGACAAAGACAAAAAGAACAATTGATGGACAGAATACCGAACAATCTCATACATTCACCCCAGTACAGAGATATTGGCCTAAATCCATCATGTCCCAGGATGCTTTTTCCGGTCCAGGGAAGACATGGCTTGGCAGTTTGGGCTGGACTGTTCCCATGAGTCACAGGGTCAAGACTGATTTGCATATAGGTGTGTCTGAACTGGGGTGGCAAAGTGAGCTAAAGAACAATGATGGATTCAACCCGGATCTGTGACTGGGGGTGAGTGTCTGAAAAGTTTCAGTGCTCCGTTGATCATATCCTTGTGTTTGCTTTGTTCGCCCTAAGTTGGCAGGGTATGCCCAGACGTGGGTCCGATGCTTACTATGCCACTGGATTCTAGCCTGGCTGATGAGGGCTGTTAACCCTAAACCAGTCCCAGGATGCTTGTTTCTGGTCCAGGGACGATATGGCTTGGCAGTTCGGACTGGACTGTTCCAATGAGGCACTGGGTCAAGACTGATTTGCATATAGGTGTGTCTGAACTGGGGTTGAGAAGGGAGCTAAAAAACGATGATGGATTGAACCCAGATCTGTGACTGAGGGTGGGTGTCTGAAAAGTTTTAGCACTCCGTCCATCATCTCCTTGTGTTTGCATAGGTCAATTTGTATCTGTAATTGCCTGATACCGTGCAGGTTACCGTTCAACCTTCTTGCCATATTTCATCTGTGATGGGTCGCCGCAGGTCCGCCTCCCATGCGTCCCGGACCTTGCTATCGTGCATCGGCATTTGCTCTAAACTAGCATGGCCTAGTTTGGAAATGAGTTTGGTCCCTCCTATGTCGGATATGAGTAGCTTCAGCAGCGTGAAAGTGTCTATCTCTAAGGAATAAGTGGATATATGGCTCCGCAGCGCAGCTTGGAGCCTGGTAAACCCAAACAGATCCATAAGCGGAGCCCCTGTAAACTGGTCGTCTTCTGTGCATGTGTAAATATGATCCCCAGGAAAGACGTCCCTGAATGTACACGGCGTGTACTGTCGCAATGTGCGTTTTACGAGTGGCTCTGACTTGATGGATATCGATGGGTTATCTATCAATAGTATTTGAGAGGCATACAACACCCCCCGTTACAAGCACCATTTTCCTCCAGGCCCAGCAGTTGTTTGATAACGTATGTATATCTTCCCTGTCTAGCGGCAGCCCTGCTGATAGCAGCCCCCGTAGTGGCACTGGGGTGGTAAGATCCGTCTCTGATTTTGCAGAAGGCAGTCTGGCATCTGGGTGACACCAGTGCATTGTACCACTAAGTAATAGAACTGCATGTTTGGGACACCAAACCCTCCCTTTTCGTATGGTCTCACTAGGGTATCCCACCCGATACGTGGCTGTCTCCCTCCCCATATCAAGCGTGTCAAGCGTATACGTAGCTGAGTAAAAAATGAATTAGTTAGTGCTATCAGAATGTTATTAAAGAGGTACAGCAGTTTTGGCACTACGGCCATTTTAACTATGGCTACCCTTCCAACCAATGATTGCGGCAGCCCAATCCATCGGTCTATTTTAAACAGTTAATTGTTCCATTATTTGGCCATAATTTAATCGCAGAATTTGCTCCTTGTCCTTGTGTAGAATAATTCCCAAATATCAATTTCGGTGTCGCACAATGTTAATGGGAATCCCTCACAAGTAAGGTCCTGTACTTCAAAGTGGGAATGCCACTGATTTCGTCCAATTTATATGCAGCCCTGAAAGTCCCCCGAAAAATGTGAACCGTGGAACAATGAGGCTTGATTCTCAACAGGGTGCCTGACATATAAAATAAAATCATCTGCATATAACAATACCAGGACTGGACCCATTTTTAATTGTAGTCCTCTATGCAGGTGATTTTCTTGGAGGCGTCTCACTTGCTGTGATGAACAACAATGGCGATAATGGACATCCCTGCCTATTGCCCCGTGTTATTTAGAGAGAACTAGTTATCGTCTCATTAATTCTTATCCTCGCTGTTGGTTGGGTATACAGCAACTCAATTAATGAAATGTACCCCGTAGGGAAACCAATCTTGCACAGCACTGCGAATCAAAAGCTTTCTCCGCGTCCAGTAGCGCCACAATCGCCGGCACCGTGGGCGCTATTCTATGCAGGGTAGAGAGGAAAGTGTGAAGATTTAACGCAGTAGACTCATGGGGTATGAACCCTGACTGTGCTGGTGATATAATTTGCCCCAGAAGTAGCAATATTCGTGTTGCCACCATTTTTGCCAATATTTTCATATAAAATTTCAAAAGCCACAGAGGCCTGTAGCAGTCACATTCCATTGGGTCCTTCCTGGGTTTGAGGAGTAGCACTATGACAGCCTCCCGCAACGACGGGGGAAGAATACCCTCCTGGAGTGCTACAGCATATACGTCTAGTAGCTGCGGGCCAGTAGCTCTTTATAAGCCTTACTAGCAGCCCGTCCCGACGTTGTCCGGGTATGAATTGCTGCCAGCCAGTAGTATATTGTTTTGTAGGATTTCGTTTTGATAGCATTTCTTATCTGTGACAGGCCTGTGAAACGTTCCGATTCACAGTGCACTGCTGATGCACTTAAGAGTGCGCGTTCAGCAGTTTGTGAACTCGAGTTTCCCTACTTTATTTTTCCTTGCAATATTATATAGCGCAAACTCGACAACATGGCATGAGCACAATTTACATTACAGAAGAACACATTCATTTGTGGTAGGCACGGGGAGACAAAGCGATTTGCCTGGAATCACAGGATGTTGAGCTGATGCCGAGATTCGAACGTAGCACCCCAGCTCTAAAGTTCCCAATTCTAGAATTTGTGGCGGGAGGTGTGTCTAAAAGTGAATGTCGGTGCTGGCCATCAATGAGAGAGACCTGTGCATTTTTCAAATGGGTGGTGAAAAAATATGAGTATGTTGCTGGAGATGTGGGCCGCCGTGCCACCAATGTACTTACCGGGGGAGGGTAAACACCCATTATTCCGCAACTTTCTTTCCGCATACCATCACTCCGCATACTTTCATAACAAAAGCACCATGACTCCGCAATGCCATTATAACGCATGGCATTACATTTTATATGATTTCACCACGCATACATTTAAACGAAATTCATTGTAAATGCATGAATGGTAAACGCATGTTTTTTTTAAATGTTTGGATAAGGTAAGTATGGGTATAGGGGTATATGTTTTGGGGTACAGAGGCATATGTTTCGGGGTGTTTGGGTATTTTAAGGGTTCAGATATAGTTTTGGGTTATGGGGTACAGGGGTAGTTTTAGGGTTTAGAGATAGGTATGGGTTTTGGGGTACGGGGTATTTTTAGGGTTAGGTTTGGGTTTTGGGGTATAGGGGTATTTTTATGGTTCAGGGGTAGGTTTGGGTTTTGGGGTACAGGGGTATTTTAGGGTTCAGGGGTAGGTTTGGGTTTTGGGGTACAGGGTTATTTTAGGGTTCAGGGGTAGGTTTGGGTTTTGGGGTACAGTGGTATTTTTAGGGTTCAGGGCTAGGTTTGGGTTTTGGGGTACAGGGGTATTTTTAGGGTTCAGTGGTAGGTTTGGGTTTTGGGGTACAGGGTATATTTATAGGGTTAAGATGGGTTAGTGTTTAAGGGTGTTGGGGTATTTTAAGGAGTAAGGGTGTGTTATGATTATGGGGTTCAGGGGTATTTAAAGGGAGCAGGGTGGGATTAGCACACAATATGAGACATGGCATGAAGGGTGGAACGTACCACACTCCCCCAGCGTTTGTCACGCCCACAGCACAACGCAGACACGCCCACAAGGGACTACTTTGCTGGCATGGTTCTTTTACCTTTTAAATGTATATGGTGGGCGTCTGCATAGCCTATGTCCTTCTGTTGCAACTGCCCTTTCCAATGCTGTATTGGGTGTTGTGATTAGTGCTGTGGTTCCTGAGATTACCCGCCTCAAAGGTTTGGGCTCTCTCTTTATTATATTAGTATGGATAGAAGGCGTCTGTGATCCCATCCGCCCCTGGGCTTTGCTCCCATCCACGGCTACTATTGCTTGTTTAAGCTCCTCAACAGTGAAGGGTTGACTTAGGAATTGTTGTTGAGCTGATGCTAGCCATACCATAGCTATAGTGTCCAGGTAGGAGGTTAAGTCACTATTACCCTTTGAGCATCTGGTGGCATATAAATCTATATAGTATCTAACCACTTCCCTCTTAAACCCGGGCGTGCCCACTATATGTTCATCTTGCGGTCCGCACAGACTTGCTATGTATGTTTGCCCACTTGACGGTTGCAGTAGGGGCGCTAGCCTACGTCTTGGTCTCTCCCCTTCCCCGTACCTTCTGGCTATGGCATATTTGCCCAAATCGTGAGCTTCCCTCTCTGCTGCTTCTAGGTATTCAGCTAATAGTGCCACTCTCTTAGATAGATATTCATGGGATACCTTGTCAACCTGTTCCTGACCTAAATGTGTAAGTTTGTCCTCCAACTTGGTGAGTGTACAACGTAGATCATTTAATATCCCTGCACCCTTGGAGATGCATACCCCCCTTATATATGCCTTGAATGCTTCCCATACAGTATGATGTTACGGGACTGACCATGTGTTGATATCAAAATATTCAATTATTGCCGTCTTGAGTTCACTACTAAAAACTGCATCCATCAATGCCCTCCCTGGGAATCTCAATTGTCTCTCAACGCCACCCGCCCCTGGTATTCGCATTTTCAGGGCCACCAGAGAATGGTCAGACAATGTGCGGGCCAGGTGTTCAATGGTTTGGGACAGTAACCAGTAGTCTAACCTCGTCCATGTAGTGTATTGCGCTGCTGAGTGCGTGTATTCAAGGCCAGTGGGGCAGCGTAAATGCCTTGCATCATGCATCACATACCACTCACAGAGTTCCATTAAGGCCATGCCTGCTCGTGGTTCAGTCTGAGATGCTTTAGTGGTGCTGTCCAGTGTCGGGTCCAATACTATGTTCAAGTCGCCCCCCCATTAAGATTAGGTCTGCGTCCAGCAGGTCAATCTGCTCTTGTAGTTTGTAAAAAAAAAAGTCTGGGTCGTCCACATTTGTTGCATATATGTTGACCAATAATATAAGGTGTCCAATCAGCACTCACACTACCAGCAGATATTGCCCTCTCTGATCCACTACTGTGTGTAAGTGACTGAACGGTAGGTTCCTGCATGTCCATGTGGCCATTCCTCACGCATAAGTGCTGTAGCTAAGCGACGTGGGACTGCCCTCCGTTTGGCCAGTACGCAGAAGCGTGAATTTACTGGATGCTTCAGCAAGAGTGGGCAACTGCGACGGAGATGCTTGGCAGCTGAGGACTGACCTTCGGAACCAACGGTGGGAACTGGGTGCGGCGCGACTACCCGGCTGGTAGCGCAGGAGTAGCCTGAGCTGCCTGAAGTACTTTGTGGCCTAGAGCTGGAGACGTGCCCAACCTAGCGTACTGTGGCGATTGAGGGTGCGGGGACACTGATGGGCAGGTGTGGTTACCCCCCCTATGTCTTGTGGTGGCCTCGAGCCCGGGATGGGAATTTTTGCTCAGTGGCTGATTTGTTGGGCCCTTCTCCAGTGGTGGCTGGATCTGTGGACCAGTGAACCCCGCTGGGTTATCTCCGGAGTGGAGAATTATTGACAAGGCCGCTGTGATCTTGTTAGGCCTGATGCTCCCTCACCTGGTGGCCAGAGGTTTTGCCTTAGAGTGGCCTGCCCAGTTGAGCCGCCTACAGGAAGCAGAGACGGGTGAGGAGCCCCCGGGAAAGTTGTGGATGGTAGGGGCTGGTGTCTTGGAGAACTTGTGCTCCCATCTGGCGGGAGGTCCTGCGCTGCCGAGCTAAAGGAGGTGTTGGAAGGTGAGGCCTGGGCTGGGGGCCGGGTGGACTGTCTCCCATGGGGAAAGCACAAGGCCGGCAAGGTGGGGCACCCTCGGAGCCAGAGGACGAAGCAATGGAGCAGCGGAAGAGGGACGTGATTGACTCGCCCCCGAAAGGGCTGATGCAACAACATGTGGACCATATCCTCGAGCTATCACGGACACAAAGGAGGCGCTCCAACAGGACATTGCTCAGGTGTCGCTGGGGCTGGGACTCCTGTGGGCAGATCATGGGAAGCTGGCCGACCGAGTGAAGCAGGACGAGGCTACCCTGGAGGTCTTAGAACCGGCTTAGAAAGCAATGAATGCCCAGATGGGAGAAGTCACTCGCAGGCTACAGGTGCTGGAAAGGAGGGCCGAAGATGCCGAAGGACGGAATAGACGGAATAAGGTAAGGGTAGTGGGAAAGAGTGGAGGGAGACAGCAAGATTGGCTACCTGGAACAGTGGCTGCGTACCGAGGTCGCACCGGAGGGTCTGTCGCCATTCTATACCCTGGAGAGGGCGCTCAGGATGCCTGCCCGTCCGTTGGCACCTGGGAGACCACCCAGGCCTGTAGTGGCCCGCTTGCTCCATTATAAAGACTGGGACCTCCTGCTCCAGGAAGCAAGCACCGCAGGCCCCTTATAAAGTGGACAATAATAACATATCACTGTTCCTGGATTATACTTTTGATGTGCCATCGTGCCACGTTTCTGGCGGTCAAGAAGGCCCTCCGAGACGAAGGCATCCAATACTCCCTGATGTTCCTGGTGCGCTTATGAGTGACACTGGATGGCAAAACATTCTTCCATAATGACCCTGATGAGGCATGGAGCTGGTTGGAATCCAACCGGGCGGGGACGGATGGAGCAGGTGGCACTGGCAGGCAGACGACGGAGGCTCCAAGACCTCGCTGTAGAAGGCGTACCAGAAGACGGCGTCTTGCGACACAGAAGCCTTCCTCGACACAGATGGAGCGAGAAAGGTCAGCAGCCCTGCAGGCTCACATTGCTGGGAGCGACCAACTCCTAAAAAGGGTCGGCAGGGACGGATTCGGATAGAACAGACGCAGGGAGTGTTACTCAGCCACATGTCACTGCATGGACGGCATACAGGATCGTTGATGCCTGAACTTCTGCAGTGTCTACAGTGACTGGTAAGGGGGGGGTCCGTTGGTCCTAGTATTGTAGCCTTTGGGTGGGAGTCCTTGGTAGATACTTGGCGGTTTTGTGGGCTTGGGCAAGACGACATTCATGCTGTGCAGTTGGTCACTCAACTAGGGGCCCTTCTGAGGGAGGGGGGAATTCCTTTTTGTTATAATGGAATTTGGCGTTTGGGCACAGTGAGGCTGCGGATCAGATCTTGGCGATAGAGCTCCCCCTTACTTTGGCTCTTAGAGTGAATCCCTGGTAGTTACCAGAGGGACTGTTAGTGGATAGTTTGGATGGTACTAGCTGTATAGAGCCTGTTCTGGGGTGGGGAGGGGTGGGGAAGTTTGGGGATTGTTTTTGGGGTAGTTAGAGCCACCGTTGTGTCAATACAGAAAGTGCAGCTATGGACCAGAGATAACCCACATTATGGGGGTATTACCCGAGTTCAAATGTATTACGTGGAAGGTACGGGGGATGCATACGATTTTGAGACCCCACAGGATTCATGCTTATTTAGTGCGTAGAGGGGTACAGATAGCTTTCCTCCAGGAAACCCATATTGATCATGTTGAAGGCCAGGCCTTGCAGCGCCGGTGGAGGGGGCAGCTTTTTTATACATTGTATTCTGCTTTTGCTAGGGGTGCGCTGGTTTGGGTGAGGGCGGGGGTTCCCTTCCAGCAGACGCAGCAAATTGTGGATCCTGAAGGGAGGTTTGTCGCGGGTGGATCGGAGGGACGTGACATTGTGTAGTGTGTATGCCTCTAATGTGGAACAGAGGGCTTACTTTGCTTGGTTATCCGGGAAACTGGCGCAGTTTCTGACCGGTTAAGGGATTTTGGGGGGCGATTTCTACTCAGTCACAGATACTGAGATGGATAGGTCCCACCCTCTGCTACCCCAGGCACCCATACATAAGCTCTCGAAACTCTGTAGGGACTGGCAGACCAAATGGGGTCTGATAGATACATGGCGGATGCAACATATAGGGGAGCGGAACTATTCTTATTACTCTGCCCTACATGACTTGCATGTGCGGCTGGACGCAGTGTTGTGTTCCCAGACGTTCATGCGTTGGTCTGCCATAGTGAGTACCTGGCAAAGACAATATCGGATCATAATCCTTTACTCTTGGCATTGAGATGGTCTCGGGGGCGGCCTGGAATCCCTACATGGCACTTACGCCCGGAGGCTTTAGAGGACCAGAGGGCATATTATCAAGGGGGTTTATCTCCGCTTTTTTGGCTTTAAAAGCCAAGAAAGCAGAGATAAATTATCTCCCCATTACCTAGCTGTCGCTAACACCAGTTAGCAACAGCTAGTAGGAGATAGCAACCATCTTGGGCCCCACTTTGCATGTCAGTGATATTTATCACTAATGACATGCAAAGTGGGCGTGCCAAGATGTTAGCGACTGAAAACAGTCGCTAACATCGCTATCTCCTATTACCAACTTTTGGAGATATTCGCGCTAAGCGCGAATATCTCCAAAAGCTAACACCTGCCCTGAGCAGTTCTTAGCCATGTTATCCAATGGGAGGTGGATAACATGGCTAAGAGCATTAGCTCGGTAATGCATGAATATCGCTGACTTTTCAGCGATATTCATGCATTGCGGCGATTTTTATCGCATTTGCGATAAACCTTGGTAATACCGAGGTTTATTTGCGGTAAAAATCGCCACAGCTCAGCTGTAAATTTTTCCCGCTAACCAAGCAATAGCGATAATTATCACTATTGCTTGGTAATATGCCCCCAGATGTTCCGCGCAGGGGTGCAGGAGGGCATAGAGCATTATTTCCTCGAGAATGAGGGGGCGGCTTGGACCCTGGCCCTGGAGTGGGACGCCTTTACGGTGGTGGTAAGGGGCTTATGTATTGCTAAAACAGCGGGAGTGTGGAAGACGCTTTTACAGGATATAGAGAGGGAGAAACAGCAGCTGTGTCGGGCAGAGAGGGCTCACTCTGAAGACCCAAGAGCACAGACGGGATAAGGTGGGTTCCCTTCTGGCATGGCTGGCCAATCCAGCCCGAGGGGTACGCCTATTCTGGCTCTGTCCACTCCAGCGGGTACACGAGAATATACCCAACAAGGGATTATTAAGATGTTCTTGACATTCTATAAAGACCTGTATGAGAGTAAGTTGAGGGCAGCATGTGATGGATTGGATAAGTTCTTGGGCGAAATATGATTGAGGGTGAACTGGGCAAAGACTTGCTTGTTTCCGGTGGCGCGGCTATGTTAAACCCTTCGCAGGTGGTGGGCATCCGCTGGGAACCCCACTGTTTACCTTACTTAGGTACCAACATTTATCATACCCCGAGGACTTGCAGGAGGGTAATTTGGGGTGGGCCATACGCAGACTTAGGGGCAGCTTTGGGTTTTTGAGTACGTTACCACTATCGGTAGCGGGTCGGTGGCACTCCTGAAGATGGTGGCGCTCCCGCGCTAATTGTATTATTTTCAGACATTGCCAATCTGGGTGCCGGGATCCATCTTCCGACAGCTCAGCTCTATGGCTGTAGGGTTTATCTGCAGGTCTGGCAACGGCGGGTTGTTATGGCTACTATGACACGGACAAGAGCTGATGGAAGTCTGGCAGTGCCGGACTTCGAGTGGTACTATTTAACAATTGTAAGGCTTACCCAAGCTGTAGCTAGGGAGTTCCGGGGCCCCGATGGCCCCGAGGGGCGATGGATCCCACGCTATATTTTGTCCTCTTTAGTGCTTCAGCAGAAGATGCGTCTTGAACGGCTCACTGCTGAAGAGAGGACACTGCGGTTGTGTTGGAATCTGAGCCAACGCCAGGCTTAATTCACTCAACCGTATGCCCCGTATGCCCCGGAGATACCACTGGGCATGTGCACAGCCTTCCCGCATGGCAGGGAGTGGACGGCACTGGCTAACTGGGAAGATTTGGGAGAACAAGTTTTAGGAGACCTCTACGAAAGCGAAACCCTGTTGTCATTTCAGGCCCCTCAACTTAAATATGATCTTCCGTGAGGGGATTATTTGCTGCATTCAGCGCATGTTTCGGCAATACAGCGATATTGGGGGATGGGTCTGTCAGAACCGCGGACTACGATGGTGTGCCAATATGTGGTAATGGCAGCGGTAACTGTTAAGCCCAAAACGCATGTTGACTGAGGCTCTGAAACCGTTGCACACGTTGCAGGAGAACTAGGAAGTGGACCTTGGCAGGGAAATCCCTGAAAAAACATGGGCCCAGCTTGGTAGAAGAACCTGGAAGAGCACAAGGAATGCTAGATTTCAATTGATACAATTCTATGTCCTGCATAGGGCGTACTTGACACCAGCCAAGCTTAATCAATATTTTGGCGCGGTGCCGCTCAGTGCCTGAGATGTAGATTGGAGGGAGCCGACTTCCGGCATATGATGTGGGGATGTACGAGTTTGGGAATGTATTGGAAGGAAGTGATGGAACTGCTGTGTAGTATAACTGATCGTACGATACAACTAGACCTGGGCACTTGTTTGCTGCACTGGTTTCCACCTACCGCTAAAACGAAAATAACAAGCACATTTTTAGACCTCGGCCTCGTTTTAGCCAAGAGGGAAATTACAATGCATTGGAAATCAGCAAGGGGGCTGGAGTGGGGAGATGGCGGGCCGAGCTGCTCAAGTGGGCACAGAGTGAAGGTACACCTAGATTACAACAGGTCGCACGCACTAATAATGAAAAAGCGCAAGAGGCAGCAAGGGCGTGGGAGACTTTAGTTGCAACACTGCAGGTTCCAGACACAGGTCCGAAGGAGGGATTGGACTTGGAAGAACGGGGGGGACCCAACTGGCACTGTGGCACAAGGAGAATGATCCAGGGTACGATCAATGAGACGGATGGTGCTCCCTGATGAACATGTATGCCTTGTACTGCATTTTTGTTGTTCAATGTTGCTATTGTACTGAATTCTGATGCACCCTAATTGTTCGTAGTCCATGCTATGGAAGCACACCAGTGGTGATGGGAGGGATGTGGGCGGGGGTCGTGGTGAGAAGCGATTTGAGAGATATTATGCTGTCAGTTGTCCATTTGATATTGCTTCGCTTCTCATGACGATAGTTGTTTGAAAATCAATAAAAACATTTTTTTAAATAAATAAGTGCTTTAGCTAACAACAAATCTTTCCTTTCCCCATGTGGAGCGCGGAGTAGGTGCCCGAGTGGGCGCCAGGTGAGTCTCCTGTAGAAACATCACATCTACTGCATGTCTGAGCATGTAGTGCAACACCTGCCACCATTTCCGTGAGTTATTGAGTCCCCCAACATTCCATGACATGAACACTATGTCTGCAAAAGCGCTAATGTCAATTGCTGTCATTGTGCACCTCGCATAGTAACATCATCCTGACATTAAGTTCTTATGAACACTGTTGTCTAACTTTCTGCAAACTTTCCCATCACCTATTAGTGACATGTTCTGGCAATTCTCCCGCCCTCTCCCCTCAACCAAGCTGAGCAGCTAACCACCCAGCAGATACTCAAACTATCAAACATAACAATTGTGTAACTTCCCAAAGCCATCCTTGGCTTAACATTGCTCTATGTTGTGAGCTTCACCTGGGGGGTGTGGCAACACTGCGTCAGCCCCCGCTAACTGCAATATGAATCTATACCGAGTCCAGTCTGTGTGTGACAGCTGCGCCACCATATTTGACATGCATAGCTATGCTGGAAACAAATTGTATACTCATATACATTCAACTCTGCCAAACTTATCTGTAATTCTGTATATTAGACTTGTCAATCCCAGTGATTACCCTGTCGGGAACAAGTCCATGCTGGCACTAAAGTGAAGCTCAGGCTGCGACTCACCCGGCGACACACGGTGTTTGTTGAGTTTCTGAGTAGGACTTGCAGAATTACTGAACAGCCGTGGGGTTGTCAAAGAAGCGTACTTTCCAGGCACATCGACCCTTAGCCGCGCTGGATAGAGCATTCCATAACGCAGTCCAACATTGCATAGTGCGCCTTAACTCCTGCATACTTGCGTCGGGCCTCCTGCACCATGATGGTGAAGTCTGTAAATAAGGACAGAGTGGATCCCTGCCATGTTAGTGCTCCTTTTTCTCCCACCAGCCTTAACGCAGTGTTGCGGTCCTTAAAGTACAATGGCGTTACAATGATGGGTCGAGCGGGAGGCCTGGGTTCGGATGCGAACCCAATGACCTCTACAATAAATTATGTAGTGAAACTTTCGCCCCAAATAGTTCTGTCAGCAGTCTTTCCACATATTGACCAATACGCCCACTGTCTGTCGATTTTGTCACCCCTACTATGTGCAGGTTGCTCCTCCTCTCTCTCGCCTCCAAATCCTCGGTGTACACAGCTAGCGTCTTGATCTGCCGCTCCAATTTTTTAACCCTTTTAGCCATTTGCGCAGTTCCGTCTTCAGGTTCGACACTCTGCTTTCCGCTATATCCAGTCGTCGCTCGTGCCCCTCCAGCCTTTCATGCATTTTATCTAGCCTTTTATCTAGCACATCGAATCTCCCATCCATTGTTTTGTGTCAGGTTCCATCAGGGAAGACACTGACAATGCCTTCGCCCGTGACTGGAACTACAAATCCCAAGCTTCCATGCGATGATCACGTTGATTACGTCATCGCGCTTCCGGAAGGGCGTTACTTAGATGCTGCAGAGGGAACAGGGGGGCCGGTTACTCTTCCTGCTGAGACGCCGATTCCTTGAGGTCTGGTAAGGGTGCAATAGCACCGCTTGTCCTTGTTTCTGATTTCCTAGCCACTCAGCGGATACGGCAAGCTTTTGGTTTCCTGATTGAATTTGCCACTATACCGTTGGCGAACCTCATTCTGGGTTCTTGCGGAAGAGCGGAAAGAGCCCCATTTGCTCAGGAAAGCAAACTGGGGGTTTGTTTGCTTAAACATTACATTTACCAAACAGAAGGGAGGCGGCTGCCGTTCCTATTCCTTGATGGCATTCTCACATTGAGGAGTGGTTATTTTTCATGGGAGTTCGCATGTTTACTTTGTCCAAACTGTGATATGGAAATGGAGGTGTGTCTATAGTATCCTTGAGATTTGCTCTATATCTTGCCTTTACAAGGGGTCCACGGCACATAAGAATATAGAGCATTGGTCCTTGCTATTATTTGCTTGTTTTTGTACTCACTTGGTATGTAAGACGGATGCATACAAACTGTTCTACATCGGTATTCTGAGAAGTATCAGAAATTGGAGTTCAGAATTTTCACTTATAAAAGGTTTACTAACTTAGGAGTTGGAAATCTAATCTGTCCTGAATTTAAGGATCATCGTATATTCATGCTCAGTATGTTTACATGCCTATGCCTGCGGCCCTCTTTATGTTGTCTTGCTACAGGGGAACCTGAAATTACCCATGTCAGCCCTGCACCCCTGCAAGGCCCCGCACAGCATATCTTTGGGTAGGTTCCCGGAGAGCCATAAGAGAGGAACGAGTGAATCAGCGCAATCGTATTGTTAATGTATTGTTTCATTTCTTTAGATATGTACAGCGACATGATAACCACTATATGCTGACTAGAAAAGGAAGAGATATTTTTTCTTTATAGGTATATAGAAAGGGCATTAACATTCTGTGGACTTATAGTAGAATCCAGGTTGTGTGTAATTACTATGCATTACCTGATTGTTATTGTTTTGCAGGTCTCCCTCACCTTTGTCCCCATCCTTCCCTTCCCCCGCTTGATCACTCCATAGAGTCTGTATTCTAAATCAGACCGTGGTGGTATTGAGAGGTGAACCATAACGAGCCACATACGACCCTGATGATCCAAGGCTGCGACACTTTGAAGCCAGCACGCAGCTCTTTCAATAGCGCTTCTGCGCTTGACCGTTCCATATCTTCCCCCACCACTGAGGCAGTATCTCCCGCCTCCTCCATGCATGATGTGGCTGATTTGTCTTTTGCAGCTTCAACTGGCAGTTTACGCTGTTTGGGGTCCCTCTTGGCCATGCTACTCTAGATGAGAGGAAACTTCCAGAACTTTCACGACAACTGCCGGCGGAGGCGCCTCAGACACACTCAACGCGCAGCCTTTGGGTCCTAATACTGATCTTTGGCACCCAGCATTAAGTAGTATCCGGGGATGGACCCCCGCAAGTTTCCCCTGCCTTGAACACTCACTCTGTGCTGGCGTTGTATGTCTCAGTTTTCCCGCCGCTGCAGGAGTTTCCACAGCTCCTGCACCGACTCCAGTCTATCCTCCGGTCAAAGCCCCCTTGTACCTGGCGGGGCCCTGGGGAAGTTTTCCCTTTCTCAGTAGCTCACAGTCAGTGCCTCCTTTGTATCAGGATGCCCGGCTAATCCTGTTAACTCTGACCAATCAGGGAAGAGAGCAGGAAAGCTGAATTTTGGCTTACGGACAAGAAAGTCTTATAACTTCTTTTCTGTATATTTTAGGATAAATTCTACAATAGCATATTGTGAGATTTCTCAAGGCCATTCATCAAAGAGCTTGAATTATATTTTTTCAGTGATCCCTGGAGATTGTTATGAGTTTATAAACTATTGTAATATTAACCTATGAGATGGGGATCTACAATGGGTAAAAGTTAAATTTCTCCAACACCAGACCTATAAAACATCTTTTATAAGTACCTTGCTTATAGCTACATGAGCCTCCAGCCCAGGGACACCTAGGATAGACTTTAGGGGCCCTGAATATGTAAAAATTATAGATCTTCACTCCACAGTGCTCCTGGCACAAAAGTCGATCTTTGGAAGCACTTTACTACAATGGGGATGTGAAATGTGCAATCCCTCTATCCTCACAGCGTATAAAACATTAATTAAACGACCCACCTTATAAATATCTGAACCCTCCCTACACCTGGGACACCTAGGGGAGACCCTGGGGATACTTAATATGCTAAAATATTGTAGTTTATACATTTTTAAACATTGGAGGGAAATGGAACTACAGAGGCACAAGGAGGGTATGACTCACAAAGAATAAAAGTTTGTTAAAACAGTAGACTCCAGACTGCACCTACACATTTACCAGCATTTTGCATTCAGGTGTATATATCGTGAGAATAGGTACTCTAGCCTCCCTCAGGCGATATCCGGTCCATTTTTTGAACCTATTGCTTACTAGCAGCGTCTTCATTGATTCAAAAAACTTCCCATCCTTCCAAAAGATAGCAGAAGAATAGGTACAAAAATTGATTGCTCAGGAGCACACAATTTGGCCAGATGGGTGACCAGAATTACTAACTGTGGTTCCACTTTACCAAACAAATCCACTAAACCACACCTGAGGTGGCAGTGATTCTGATGGCAAGGCCAAAAGGCTGTCCCTCCGAATGTCACTGTGTTGTGGGCCTTGTTCAGCTTTAGAATATAGTGTTCATTTGTAGCATATTTAGATGAAAAGGTAAACCTGAGATTAGATGTCTATTACGTTGGGGAGCAGAAGAGTACCTGCATGGACCAAAGTTTGCTCTGTATACCCAGTCCCATCAGACCTCCGTCTGTTCCCTTTTCTGACCACTATTGAAAGTTGGTACGAATATGCTGCACTCGACATAGGCCCAGTGCAGTGCAGGCTGCAGCACTGGGGAGAGGGTTCAAGGGGAGCACACATTGGTTCTGGTGCTCTGGTGGGGCCTGCTTCCCCAGGTGAGTTGAGGGGTCCCTTAACCCCTTGTGTTGGGAAACTTCCAGTTGCAGGATTTGTTACTTGACTGTTAGACCTATCATCCTCAATGTGGTTTTCTCCTAAACATTTTTGCCTGCTTACCGCCTCTTTTTGTTGTATCTTTTTGTTGACCTTAGGACTCTGAAAACGTTACCACTCCTAACCAGAGCTAAAGTACACGTGCTTCTCCCCTAAAGATGGTGACATTGATGTATACATGATTGGCACATTTAGTTTACTGATAAGTTCCCTATAAGGTGGCATACCACATACCCAGGGCATGTAATCTAAATGCTACTTGTGGACCTCCAGTACTAGTTGTGCAACCTATACAAGTAGTCTTTTTAATCTGTCTCAGGCCTGCCATTTCAAGGCGTGTGTGTGAAGTTTACTGCCACGTCGACTTAGCATTTAAAACCACTTGTCATGCCTTAAACTCCCCTTTTATTACACATAAGACACCCCTAAGGTAGGCCCTAGGTAGCACTAAGGGCAGGGGGCTGTGTAACTGAAAGGTAGGACATGAAGTTTTAAGGTTTACTTGTCCTGGTAGTCACAAGTGGATACATTTGTTTTTAATTACTTGAGGCCCACTCCTCTCGTAGGCTAGCATTGGTAATTCCACACTTTAAAGCTGTAATTCCTGATTAGAAGGCCGTAGCTGCATCATGTTTCATATCCTTGTAATGGTAATGATAAATCCTCTTTAATGGTAACGTTGGATTTAACATTACTGGTAAAGTTGATTATTAGTAGTGGTAAACATATGTCTACCACTGGCAATAAGGCCACTAACATGGTCTAGGGCTCAGTACAGGTCTCAATAAATTATTCCCATCCTCAATTCTTGATAGCTTGGCTGCGAGCAGCAGGCTTAACCTAAGAGACAGGTATGTAAAGGATTTTAAATACCCTCTTTAATAAATAATTAAGACAATATACAATAAAAATCCTACACCAATTTATAAAAATATGAAATATGTTTTTCTTTATATTAACACCAACACAAAAAACAAATCCAATGTAGTAACTGGAGGTAAGGAATTAGAAAAGTGTTGCAAAGTCATCCTGTGCCCTGGGCACCCCCCAACTTTTTGCTGACTGATGCTGGCGGTAACTGATTTTGACTGACCCTGGGCTCTGCCTAACCAGGCCCAGGGCCGGTGCTAAGCTGAAAGGAGCAAATTAGAATACAGTTAAAACACCTAACATACACTAGGGTACACTATGGTATGGTGCGGTACCCCTGTAATTGGTATGACCTACCCCCATAAGCCCCAAGTATATAATAGAGCAGGGGATTGAAACTGCCTAGAAGTCCCCAGTACCCTGGGGCATGGCAGTTTAGAGGCCAGCAGCTTTTTCTGCACTTGCATGTGTGCACTGCTGAAGCCTGAGGTCAGTTTAAAAACAGCCCTGGGTGCCAGGGCTGCTTCTAAAAAGTAAATTGTGCCCTAACTCGACTTTGGTGGTAGGGCACTTAAAAATGGAAAACCTATAATGTTGTGGCATATTAGGGACCCCCAGGGTCTCCCCTAGGTGTCCCAGGGGTGCGGGTCAGTTATCTACAAGGTACACACTTATAAAATGAGTTTGTAAATGCCTGGGTAAAGTGAAATTTCACATATTACTCCCCACATTGTTGTAAAGTGCTGCTCAAAATCGACTTTGATGCTAGGAGCACAGTAAAAGGAGAATCTGCAATATTTCTACAGATTCAGAATCCCTAGAGTCTCCCCTTGTTGCACATGGGGTGGGGTTCCTGTAGATATAAGGTAAGCACTTATCAAATATGTTTTTGTAAGTCCTGGTGCTGGAAAAATGGCCCAAGTCATTTTTCTCATTGCAAATCCCTTGTTCCATAGGTTACAATGGTAGGAAGTTATTGATTAATAATTCTTGATAGGAGAGGACTAGACTGGCCATTCAACGACTTCCCAGAAGGGCAGTAGTAAATCCAACAATATCATAGTGTTGAATTTCCCCTAAAATGTACATACAAGAAGTTATAAGATTTTCTTGTTTGTATGTCCAAATTCAGCCTTTCAGTGGTCTGCCCTGATTGGTCAGAGTGGATTAGCCAGGCTGCTTTGAAGAGGTGATAAAGAGCTCCTGGGGTTGGTATGGAGACAAAATATCGATATTTAAATATTGATATACAATAATATCGAAGTTTAAATATCGAAGGGTCATAATATAAAAGGTAAGTAAGATCAATAGATTTTAATATCGATATTGGTAATATCGATGTTTTAAATATCGATATTTGTAATATCGATGTTAATAATTTCGATGTTACCAATATCGATTTTTCAATTAATTTTATGTATATTAATATGTATTTATTATTATTTTTTAATGTAATTTAATAAAATTTTGTATTTTAGTACTGTAGCGGGTTGTGGGTTTAGAGGGGAATAGGGTGGGAAGTAATTTAATTATATTAAATTAACTATTAATTAGTAGGAATTATAAATTAATTTTAATTATTTGGTAATTAATTTTAAATAATTGGTAATTAATTTTTATTAATTGATTATTTGATAATTATGTTCTGTAGCGGGTTGTGGGTTTATAGGGGAATATGGTGGGAAGTAATTTAATTATACTAAATTAATTATTAATTATTAGGAATTATAAATTAATTTTAAGTAATTGGTAATTAATTTAAATGAATTGGTAATTGATTTTTATAAATTGATTAATTGATAATCATGTTCTGTAGCGGGTTGTGGGTTTATAGGGGAATAGGGTGGGAAGTAATTTAATTATACTGAATTAATTAATAATTAGTAGGAATTATAAATTAATTTTGATTAATTGGTAATTAATTATAATTAATTGGTAATTATTTTTTATTAATTGATTAATTGATAATTATGTTCTGTAGTGGGTTGTGGGTTTATAGGGGAATAGGGTGGGAAGTCATTTAAATGTAATTAAGTAATAATGTTTTTTAATTAATTGTTTTGTTAATTATATAATTGTTAATTAATTATTGATTGGAATTTAAATCTTATTAAATTGTATTTTTTATTAATTGTCTTAGTTAATTATTTATTGCTAATCATGGTTTTAATAATTATGTATTGGTATTTGTAAATGGTTTATATTTATTTAATAGTTAAGTTTTTTATTATTTAAAAAAATACATTTATTTATAAGTATGTTTATTTTTACCCCTACGCTATCCAACAATTTCCCTACTGTTGCACTCTCTGGAGTTGGAATAATAATTTTTACCCCTACGCTATCCAACACTTTCCCTACTGTTGCACTCTCTGGAGTTGGAATAGTCATTTTTACCCCTACGCTATCCAACACTTTCCCTACTGTTGCACTCTCTGTAGTTGGAATAGTAATTTTTACCCCTACGCTATCCAACACTTTCCCTACTCTTGCACTCTCTGGAGTTGGAATAGTAATTGTTACCCCTACGCTATCCAACACCTTCCCTACTGTTGCACTCTCTGGAGTCGGAATACTATTTGTTACCCCTACGCTATCCAACACTTTCCCTACTGTTGCACTCTCTGGGAGTGGGAATAGTAATTGTTACCCCTACGCTATCCAACACTTTCCCTATTGTTGCACTCTCTGGAGTTGGAATAGTAATTGTTACACCTACGCTATCCAACACTTTCCCTACTGTTGCACTCTCTGGAGTTGGAATAATATTTTTACCCCTACCCTATCCAACACTTTCCCTACTGTTGCACTCTCTGGAGTGGAAATAGTAATTGTTACCTCTACGCTATCCAACACTTTCCTTACTGTTGCACTCTCTGGAGTGGGAATAGTAATTGTTACCCCTATGCTTTCCAACACTTTACCTACTGTTGCACTCTCTGGTGTTGGAATAGTAATTTTTACACCTACGCTATCCAACACTTTCCCTACTGTTGCACTCTCTGGAGTGGGAATAGTAATTTTTACCCGTACGCTATCCAACATTTACTTACTTTTTTTAATTTGTATTACATTTTTATTAATTGTTATTTATATTATTATTTTATGTATATAAATTTATTAGTAATTTATTATATTTTCATTTATTTATAAGTTATTCATATAATTTTTTAGAGTTATTATTAATGAAGTATATAATGTGTATTATATCTTTATTATTTGTTTTTATTACATTATTTATTAATTTAAAATATGATAATAGATTTTTAACTATGTTTATTAAATGTATAAGTATTATATTGTTAATATTACATTTTTTTAATTTTAAAAAAACGATATTTAAAAAAAACGATATTTTTGACATCTATATATTTTTTTCGATATTTTTGTACTTACCTTGTTAGAGATAGGATGTCGATATTATTGTAATCGATATTTTTGTTGCGATATTTTTGAAGGTAGATATTTTTGTATTCGATATTTTGTCATAGATTCCCTGGGGTTACCAGCTCTGCTGTGAGGGCAGTGTGCAGGTCCAAAGGAATGTCAGGCCAAGGGGTGGAGTCATAAACCATGCTCTTCAAAGGCAGAGGGAAAGCCTCGGTGTCAGTTATACTTTTACACTTTTGACCCAGAGTCAGGGCTAGGCTTAAGGAAGGTATGTGCAGATGGTAGTGGGAGAGTCTAGGGAAATGAGCCATCCCTGGGGGGGTGTTTAGCCAGGTCTTGAATCTCTACTGGAAAATCCGCAATTATGGATTTGGAAGATTTGATACACTCTGGGACTAAATAATGCCACACTCTACAGGATATGGTCATCCCCTTGAGGAGTTACCCTGCTCTCATTGGTCAGGAGTGACCGGCTGCTTGACCCAGATACCTTTTTATAAGTATCTGTGAGGGGCAGAGCCCTCCAGATCTGCTGCTCGAAACTGAATGAAGCAAGAAGTGCCCTGCTGAGAAGATGTTGCTGTGCATAGAATTCTAAGGCCTGACCTCTGAGGACTGCACCATCTGAAACTACAGCCCTTTGGATTATCTTGCTGGAAAAGAACTAAAGAGTGGACTCCCTGAAAGCTACAGGTTAAAAGAGCTCAACTGGAACATCACCAACTAAATCTATACCTTGGAGACCCATCAGTGGATTTGTAAGGATTTTGTACCAGTGGATTGTGGAAACTGAAGTCCTGAACTTTAAATGACCATCTTGGAGCTTCCAGACCCTTGGAGTAAGTTTGAGACACTTTGGGACTCCTTGAGGAACTTCAGGAAGAAGTTCAAGAAGTTTCTACCAACTTTGAAAAAAAGCTCCATAGAGGGCCACCTGCCTTCAACCGCGAGCGGGCCAAGCTATCCAGGTTCATCTTGCTAAAAGGTCCATAGTTCCAACTTCCAGAGATTGACCGGGACTAAAGAAAAGCTGAAGCTGGCAAACCCTCACTGGTTCCGGCTAAATGAGGAGCATCGAGAGACCCAGCGAGAAAAAGCTCCAGAAAGGTTTCTAAGTCCGCTTGTAGAAAAGTCGATTGGGAGCAACCGCGAGAGCCTGGCCGCCTGCCTTCCATCACGTATGGGCCTGGATTCCTGGGTTGTCCCGCTGAAGCAAACTTGAAATATTTCCAAAGTCCGCTCCAGAAAAGTTCACCGGGACCTTGGCACAAGTCAAGCCGGCGAACTCTTACCGAATCCAGACTGGCTGGGAGCTTCAAAGGGCTTCAAGAGAAGAAGCTCCAGAAAAGTTTCTAAGTGTGAAGGTAGAACCTGAGACCGGGACTTTCCGTGGGCTGTAGCCACTCAGGGCTCCATTGTGCCCAGCCTGAAACTTTGACTCTGCCCTGGTATATCGTGAGCAGGTATCACAATATGGTGCTTTAATCTTCTAAGTGCTATATTTTATTAAATCTTTGAAAATTCATATCTCCAGTTCCCTACATTGATGTTTTGTAGTTTTCATGTCATTTTGAACATAAAAATATTTCCTATCTTATAAATTGTTGTTGGATTTGTTTTATGTTTTGTGTCTTAATTTTTTTACTGAAATGGTGTTTTTTTTAAATGCTTTACATACCTGATTGTGAAGTTAAGCCTGTCTGCTCGCAGCTACATTACCAAGGGTTGAGCATAGGAAAATATTTCTAAGACCTATGCTGGGTCCTATCAAGTGTTAGTGGCCTTATTGCCAGTGGCAGACACACATTTGCCCCTACCAATAACCAACTTCCAACATTTGGTGGCAGTGGTGGGATGAGGACTTGTGTTTAAAAAGTACACCTTACAGTGAATGATTTAAGATTATAAAAATGCTCTAAATTGCCTTAGAAGAAAACCTTTGAGTTTGATTTTTGGAATTTGGACTAAACAGTTTTTAATCCAAATTGTTTTAAGTCTGTTGTGCCTAGTTGTTTGTGACCCAAAACTAGGGAACCATGGACTTCGACCTGGCTAAACTGTCCCAGTTTAAGATAACTGATTTTAGGTAACAGTGAATGCATAGGGGGCTGCATGCTGCCAAGAAGACGAGGAAGGCAGGGTTGCTTGCTGGGAGGGATATGCTCCTGACCCTGAAGGGAGAGAATCCAGAATCATACCAGCAGATGAAGGCATGCTTAGTCAAGAGATTTGGTCTGACTCCAGAGCAGTAAAGGGTGAAGTTTAGAGGCACCCAAAAATTGAGTTCAAAGTCTTGGGAAGACTTTGTGGACATTTCAGTGAAGGTAACAAAGTTGACACATATGAGGGATTGTATAATTTGTTTATGAAGGAACATATTTTGACTCATTGTGCAAGAGAAGTTACACCAGTATCTAGTGGACTCTAAGCTGACAGACCCCAGAGAGTTGGGGAAATCAGCTGATGAGTGGGTGAGAACCCGGGTTTCCATCAGCATCAGGGGGTGACCAGAAGAAAGGAGAGAAGGTCCCTTCACAAGGGAAAGCACAGGGAAATGAAGGTCCAAAACCCAAAGAGTCCTCCAAAGACCCACAAAACCCTGCACACGGAGGGGGACTCAAGCCAACCCAAATTCAAAGGGAGAGGTTTCAGGGAAAGCCTGGTAGGTTCTTTGATCCCTCAAAGGTGGGTAAGTCCTTTGACCGTAACCAGCCAGGGCATAGGCAGGGATATGATGTCTGCACCAAGTAGCTACCCCATAAGGGGCCATCCACAGGGATTGCCAGTGTCAGTGTAGGGGTGGAGAGTGGTGCCCCAGAGAGGGTTAGTCAGGTGGTGGAAGCAACCGCAGTGTCCCTGGGAGGGGAGAATAATGCCACCCTTGCTGCCTTACCTCCAAACATGGACAATTACAGGCAGAGGCCTAAAGTGAATGGAACTGAGGTTGAGGCTACCAGAGACACAGGCTAGTGTAACTATGGTCCTGGATGAACTGGTGCCTCCACAGAGGTTGTTAACTGGTGAGTTTCACCAGGTGACATATGCAAACAGCACTACCAAACTCCATCCTATGGCTGTGGTGGCTTTGGAAAGTGGAGGTGTGACAGGCCCTGTGAAGGTAGCTGTGTCAAAGGTGCTCCCAGTCAAGTGTTTACTGGGCAATAATCTTGAAGCCTCTGTGTGGTCAGAGGTGGAGAGAGGACTCCATATGTGCTGTGACTAGGTCAAAAACTAGCCAGAAGAGAGGGAATGAACACTTGGACCCTAGAACAAAGGGCCAAGGACAAGGGTACTGGGCCTGGGTGGGCGAGCCCAGGGAACTCTAGAGGTGCAGGAAGAATGTAACCCTGAGGGGGGGATCTGGCCTCAGAGGGAGGGACTCCGTCCCTGCCAGAGCTGTCAGATTTGGCAGAACTGACAGGAGTAGGTGGACCCTCCAGAGAGGAGTTCAGTCAGGGACAGCGTGACTGTCCCACCCTTGAGGGCTTGAGGCGGATTGCTTCTAAGCAAGAGGAGGGGGGTGACTGTGGATTTCACAAACTCTACTGGGAAGATGGACTTCATTATACTGAGGCCAGAAACCTCAAAGAGGGGGCCAACATGAGGTTGCTGGTGGCCCAGAAGTACAGAGAGTTCATCGTGACTTTGGGTCATTGTTGGACTTGGCCCTTTTGACAGGTTCACCCCGAAACTCTTTGCGTTCTCCTAGCCTTTTTCTGTAACCTGGTGTTGGTAATTATAGGCCTCTGCGCACTTTAGCACTGCGGTCTACTGTAAAGTAGGTGCGCTCTCTGTGTACATGTGGTGAGACTGGCCTGCCCTCCCATAGGAATGCATGGGGATATGTGTGTCCATGGTAATTCCTGATATGAGAGGAGTGCAGGGGCGAGTTTAGCATGTGCAAACTCATGAGAATAAATGCTGTGCGATGGTGTGCGCAGATTTATTGTGATTAGTGGAGAAGTTCCACTTTTAGAAGTTGGCATTTCTGTGTGCAGTCACTGTGTCTGCCTGCCTGATGTGAATTGCATGTCTGGCTTGTGATTGACAGGTGCTGGATGATGTGGGTGGCTCCAGGAGCCAGGATGGGTCTGCCCGGTGATGAATAGGGAGATCTGCATGTAGATGGGAGGGAGGAGTTGCACCTGGGACCTGAATAGGGATGTGCCTTCCCTCCACAATGGTGGCTCCGCCCCTGTGGTATGTCTGATGTCCCTGGCCTGTCCTGTGAAAGGGAGAGAGGAGCTGAGCAAAACAAAGTGCTCAACAGCTCCCCTGAACTAGTTGTATCTTGTGCTCCCATTACCTGCATCTTCAAAGAAAGGGAAATGCTGTATAAAAGCAGGGGCTGTGACCCCATGAGGTTGTTCTCTTTTGAATCCTGACAGAGGGGGGCTTGCTGCTGGTGAGCACAGGAGGGACCGCCATGGGGGCTGCCTCCTTGCTGGTGGGCCCTGTGTGACTTTGACGTTATTCGAGTGAGCGGGTGCCCACCCCGCTATATTATTACTTTATGAAGAGGGAGCCTACCCCTACTTGTGCCCGAGATTGGCGCTGCAGCCCAGCCGCGGCTGCCCCGGAAGTCAGGCAACTCTGCCTGTGACGTGGGCAGGGCCGCGGCAGGACCGGAAGAAGGAGGCGGCAGCCTGGAGCCTCGCTGGCTGCACACTTAGAAGTCCCGGTCCCAAGACAGGGGACCGGGTGAAGTATGGCCCGTGAGGAAGGCGGGGCTCCCGTGAGGAGAGAGAGGCCGGCAAGCGCCGCAGCCTGCCTCCTGCGGAGGGGGCGCGAGGCACATTGCCGGTGCCTGCCCCTGCCGAATCCACAATGAGGAGCCTTCCTCCCGCCAAGAGCCGGTAAGTCGAGGCGGCGAGAGGGGGGAGGCCACACGACTGCACACAGTGTCAACTTAGTGAGCGGGCCCGCAGTTGCAGGCCGCTTCGTTGGCAGGGTATCTTTTGTTTTAGAGCCGGAGTGGCTCTAGCGATGGGCTAACTTGATTGAAGGGGCCCCAGTGGGGGTCCCCCAGGTACAGTGGTGGCAGTTCGTTCTGTGGCTTCACAGGGCACCGCAGTTGCGGGCCGCTGCAACCATGGGCTTCATTATTATCAGAGCCCGTGCGTGGCTCCAATGCTCCGCATATTATGTAAAGTTTATCCTTAGAGCCTAGATGGCTCCAATGCTCCGCATATTGTGCAAAGTTTATCCTTGGAGCCTAGATGGCTCCAATGCTCCGCATATTGTGTACAGAGCCCCGTGTGGCTTCAACGTTGGGCACATTTGTTGGAAGGGCCACTGAGAACCCCTGCCTCATCTGATTACTTACAGCTGCACAGCAATTAGTGCCAGCTGCACCTTTTAGGCGCACAGTTCTTTTGGGGTCTTGTGAAGACAGGAGTGAGATGCACTTCTTTGCCCCACACTTTCCCAGCTGCCCAGCAAGTAGTGGGCAGCTGCTATGTTTAGGTTTGCGCTGTGGCGCACCCTTGACTTTCGCTGCCTAGGCAGCAGCCCTGACTTTGTGGACATAGGGCACTCGAGCCCCCTCTTTGGGTGGCCAGTTGGGCAGGGGGACAGTTAGATTTATAGGGTGCCAGGCCCTAATGTGATGGTGGTGCTAGGAAATGTAATTCATGTAGTATGTTTTACGCACCCTGTGTTATATCTCTAAAATGTGGTTTATGATTATGAGGTTGTTTTGCATATCATGGTTTATGTTAGTGATATTATGTTTCACTGTGTGATTTATGCCCCTAATGTGAGTTATGCTTAGGAGGATAGGGTCTAATGAGTTTAGACTTGTGAGAGGATTGCATAATGTATTTATGCTGGTGAGGTTGGCACAGAAAGTAATTTGCGCCTGATGTGATACTGTGCATAATGTAGTTTATGTTACAAGCTGATGCTGAGTATAGTGTCTACCAGTGGTTACTAGTTGTACATTTATGATCTGTTTTACTTTTACTAAGTTCGCTTTGTGATGGTTCTGACAGTGGTCCAGGTGGCCCTGTCATGTGTAGATAATCCCTTGTAAATATGGCCCAGTGCCAGTTGGCACAGTGTTTATTGTGTGATTACTATTCTAATGTGTTCTAGAATACAAAGGCTATTTTTGATATAACCTTGAGTGAAGTTCCTTTTGTAGTGTGCCTGGGGTGTTGTTGCTGTGTACGTGCGCCAATGCTTAACACATGGCCTCCGGGATAAGCCTGACTGCTCGTGCCAAGCTACCAAGGGGGTGAACAGGGGTTATCTTTGACGGGTACCTCCCTCGCCATGACTAGAGTGGTGGTCTCTGCCTGGCTTTGGCGCAAGCCTTAGCCAACCAGAGATCCCATTTCTAACAGTCATGATATCCCCTTGGCAGTACATTTGGGACAGACAAAGACATGGAACCGGTTGGTGAACCATTTCTACTGGCCCCATATGTCTGAAAAGGTAAAGGAGTTTTGAAGCTCCTGTGTCACCTGTCAGGCCTGTGGCAAGGCAGGGGGCAAGACAAAGGCTCCCCTAATACCACTGCCAGTGGTTGGGGTTCCTTTTGAAAGGGTGGGGATGGACATCGTTGGTCCCCAGGGAATAGGTATATCTTAGTGGTAGTTGACCATGCTACTAGGTGCCTTGAAGCCATACCTCTTAGAACCATTGATGCTCCTGCGGTGGCTAGAGCACTGCTGTGTGTGTTCACCAGAGTGGGTTTACCAAAAGAGGTGGTGTCAGATAGGAGCACAGATAGGAGATAGGAGCACAAACTTCCTGCCCAGCTATCTGACTGCTATGTGGAATGAGTGTGGTGTTAACCACAAGTTCACCACCCCTATCACCCACAAGCAAATGGTCTTGTTGACAGATTCATCAAAACCCTAAAGGGTATGAAAAATGGATTGTCAGAGAAACTCAGGAGGAGATGGGATGCTCTCCTCCCATGCCTACTGTTTGCCTACAGGGAAGTGCCACAGAAAGGGGTTGGTTCTAGTACCTTTGAGCTGTTGTTTGGACACCCTGTGAGGGGGCCATTGAGCCTTTAGAGAAGCCTCTTAAAGAAGTAAAGGACAATTTGCTTGACAATGTGCTAGGCCTGAGATCTAGGATGGCAGAGTACCTGTACAAGGCAAATAGGAAACTGGAGATCAGCCAGGAGCTCATGAAGCACTGGTATGATCAAAAGGCTACTATGCCTGTGTATACTCCAGGACAGTTGGTGTGGGTGTTGGAGCCTGTGGCTCCCAGGGCCCTCCATGACAAGTGGAGTGGGCCCTATCCAATCTTAGAAAAGAAGGGCGAGGTTACATATTTGGTTGACCCTGGCACCCCCAGGAACCCTCACAGGGTTCTGCATGTGAATAGATTGAAACCCCACCATGACAGGGCAGGCATGACCATGTTACTGGTCACTGATGAGGGTGTGGAGGAGGAAACTGAGCCTGTGCCCGACCTCCTCTCCACTAATGTGCAAGATGGGTCAGTGGAGGGAGTTGTACTCTCTCCCAAATTGACAGACAAGCGGCACAGAAACTGTAAGCAGGTGCTGGGGCAGTTTGCTGGCCTGTTCTCTTTGATCCCATGCATCATTGAGTGGTGGGTGAACCACATTGACACTGGTGACATCCTACCTGTCAAAAATAAACTATAAAGGTTGTCTGACCATGTCAGAGCCAGCATTAAAACTGAGGTTGCTAAGATGCTGGAATGATAACCTACAACAGCAACAGGACAGAGCAGACCCACGGTGCCCACCCTACTTCCACTTAGCTTGGATTATGAGTGAGCCATACAGAGCACACATAACATTTTCAAAAAAAACTAAATCAATGCACAGCTGTCAGTCATACCACTACTACAGTCGTGAGACATGTGACTCGACTCCACCACTACACAGACATGTAGGTCTGCTGTGATTGTACTTGACTTGTTTACCTTTTATGCCACTCATGAAAACCCCCCAGAGTTATTCCATCAATCATCTCCAATCCTATTGGCTAACTGCGAAGATACTATGTCACTGTGGTAATCATCATGGTGTTTTCCAACTCAGTCTGCAGTGGACAGAGTGAGTCCAGATTCCATATTAAAAAATGCAATGGATCAGCCTGCAGAAGAAGTACAATTTTGTTATTAAACAACAAGAAGGGAAACATTGATTTGAGTCACTTTTAGTGTGTCGATATACTAGTACACTTTGACTTAATTTCATGCACAACAACAACACAATCACCTAGCACTCAGAGTCATCATCCAATGCATGCCATTCATTACCTGTTCCTTCTCATCCTAAGTTAAGGGGCAGTCTCTCTCGGAAAGAAGGATAGCTATAGTCATCATGTTGTAATTTTGTTCCACTTCTTTTGGAGGGACCCGACGAGGCAACATTTCTTGTACTGCTATCCATCCAATGTCTGGCTTGAGGGAAATGTATTTAGGGTTAGTCAGGAGGATGGAGCAGGACTCAGAGGAGTGGACTTCAATGCACACAGCTGCAACTCGAATATGGCAATAAAAAGAGATGACAGTGGTGATGGATTTGTAATGATTCGAACTAGAAAGACAGAGACACACACAAATAATAAAAGTAAACAAGGAAGAAAGAAAGAAAGAAAGAAAGAAAGAAAGAAAGAAAGAAAGAAAGAATGAAAGAAAGAAAGAAAGAAAGAAAGAAAGAAAGAAAGAAAGAAAGAAAGAAAGTAACAAGTTAAAAGCCTAGTTGTCAGGGAAGTAGAGCTTGTCCTCAAACTCTGGTGATTCGACCAGAAATAGTTCATCTAAAAGACTACTTCCATCAACTAAGTCGCTGTCCTCATCTTTCTGCTGTGTTTCATTTATTTTATTCTTTGGTGGTATAAAGTGCTGATTCATTTTGATCATGGTTAATCACTCCACGTTTCTGGGCAAGAGACTGGTCCTTTTCACTGTTACAATTGCATCAGCAGCACTGAAACCACACTTAGAAGAGACACTTACGACAGGGCAAGCCAGATAGTTTATCACCAGCATGCTGAGGACTGGCCATAGGCGCCTATTCCCATACCAGTACACCAATTAGTTTTGATCCATGTAGACCTCTGTTGGGTCATCCAGATAGACCTAGACCACCGGCTCAATGCTCAGGGGTGCTACGCTTTGCTGGGTCTCTTTTGCCTTTGCATCAGCACAGGACCTAAGAAGCCCTTGCTGTAGATACCAATTCTCTGCCAATTTCATTGGGGCTTATGATCCTGTTCTTTCTGTGGTTGATAGTGTTGGTGACTGCAGTGAGCCAAACGCACTTCCCTCAGGCTCTGAAATTAAACTTGACGCTGGATGCGCTGCTGCAGTACTTGTTGTGGATTGGAGTAGCGGGCCTTTAATTACCAGCCGTTCTTTTTCCAAGTCACTTGCTGCCTCAGCTATCCAAGATTTGTACTGGGCAACATCCACTTCTGAAAAAGGAATTAATGTCTTAGTGTTCAGTGCTGATTTGTACCGTGGATCCAGAATTGTAGCAGAAATGTAATGTTTGCCTGACTCAATCCTAGTTTTCACCCTTGTATTTTCAGCCTAGCGATGGGCTAAGCTCTCCACCAACTCATATGCTTCATTTTGTTCCTCCACACCTGCGTACGTGTCAGACAATGATCCTCAGCTGCTTCCGGGCTTTAAAAGAATGGCTGAAATGTGTACATATTCTTCTGCAGGTGGTCAGTAAGTTGCTGACTGTATTCTTTTTTCAGAAAGTCTTGAATAATGATGTTAATGCAGTGCGCCAAACACAGGACCCTGTAGTAGCCACCATCGCCCATGGCCTTAACTATATTACTGCCATTGTCCATGGCAACAAAACCAATGTTAAGCCCTCGTGGGTGCAGCCAATTCAAAGACCTTGCCGTTAAACTCTTCCAAAATGTTTGCAGCAGTAGAAGATTTCTCCATGGCAAACATTGCTACAGTTGCATGTTTACGAGTGCCATTAAAAATCTTAGCAGTGCCAACAACAACACCTGCTGCAGTTATATTTTCTCTAACACCCACGAAAGAGATCCAGTGTGCAGTAATGCACATGTAATCAGCGGCTTGGCAAATTGCCCACATGTCTGTTGTCAAGTGGATATTGTGAACAGCACTCTGCTGTAAAGCTCTTCCAATTAATTCCAGCATGTCGTGATGTAGTGCTGGTATAGCAACTCTGGCAAAATAGGACTGGCTGGGAACCTTCAATTTTGGGCAGATGGCTGTCACAAATTCTAGAAAACCCACCCCTTCCACTAAAGAAAAAGGGAGAAGGTCCAGCTCTAACATTTTTGCCAGCTTCGCATTGTACAAACGTGCCGTTGGGTGGTTGTGTTCGTACTGCCCCTACGGCCTAAAAAATGCTGACAATGGTAGGCTGGATTTTTTTCCTTTCTGGTGCTGCTGATGCAGGTGACTTCATGAACCCAGATTTTGTGAGCCTCAACTACGCACTTTTTTTCATTGCGGTACTCTGTTGCCTTGGTGTCTCAGGCTCAGCCTGACTCTTACTATGGTGCCACTGAGATGTTGCTGAGGATGATGACGATGTGGGCGGTAATGCACTGCTGGGGACAGAGCTACTTTGTGTACCAGAGAAAATGTCTCCCTTTTCTTCACTTTCCACCCCGATCATATCTTCTTCTACTTCTTCATCCACACCAAAAGCAATGTTTTACTTTTTTCTTGGTCTTTAAGGTGTTCCTCCCACTGGATCAAGTGGTGTTTTTTCAGGTGGGTTGTTTGGCCTCCAGTACCATAGTTTGTACCAAGCTTACCCCAACTAACATCCTGTTGACAAATTGAGCATATAGTAATGTTCTCCCCCTTACTGCTAACCGAAAAGAATTCCCAAACTGGGGAGGTGAACATTCTTGTGCTGCTGGAGGTGCCACCTGCAATACCGGATGAACTGGAGGGTGTGCCCAGAATTTGACTCTGTGCAGTTACAGTGTCACTACCTACTGAGGTGGTGGTTGTGCTGGATGTAGGTCCCTGCCGGGCCTTTGTAAATGCAAATATGGAAACTGGAGTTGTTGTTGGTGTTACCTGTGTTGGTGGTATCTGTGCCACATTCCTCACAGCAATTTAGGATGGGGTAATAATGTAGGTCTCCATCTCCACAGGTGCGGGAATGATGTTCATTCTCCTCTTCTACATCTACCTCCATAACATTAAGGCTTTCTGGAACCTTCCTTTTCCCTAGCCTTATCTTGTGGCGAGCCTCACTCTCAGACTGAGCTGGTGTCTTCTAAGTGGCATCTAGATCATCAGAAGGGGGCTTGAAGAAAAAGTTGATGGACTAACCCTCCTTTTCCTTGCTCGGGATCTGGAAGACAATGGATCTTCTGAAAGAGTGGCTTGCTCTTCTTCTTCCTCTGCAGGGAGCTCGATTTCCTGAACTGCCCCTACTTTGGGAGGAACAACTACTATTGTGGGCGGTGGTTGCAGCTGTGTTGCGGCTGTTGTTGTGGCTGTTATTGCCCACTTATCTGCTGAGTTTCCTCCTGCCTTGATTGGGTACTACTTTGCGATAATGATAAGTCAAATTAAACATCACTGCTCGTTGGCGTTTGCACAATTAGACTGGCTACATCAGCGACACTCATGGGCTTGGGCCTCGGTTGGGGGGGTGGGCCCACTGATTCGGAGTTGCTGCTCCCAACTTGCTCCACAGACACCGCTGCAGCAGGCTTACTTTTTGGTTTCCCAAAAAACACACCAGTCTTGGTAAGTGCCACTTCTTCCTTCTTCTGTTCCTTTTTCTCACTGGCAATTTTATTGGTACTGGAGGACCTGCTACCTTTATATGGGACCATCTTCTTCAGATGTCAGCAGGACGCAGTTGCATGATTTGCAGAGATTTCTGTGGTAACACGTCACGTGACGTCGTGCGCTGCAGGACTTCTGTCTGGCAGTAAAACGGGTGATGATGATGACACCTCCTCCTCAGTCTTTTGTGAACCTAAAAGCAAAGAAGCCAGAAGAACATCAGTGAAATGTTGCATTTGTTGTTTTGATTACTACTAGTACAAAAACAAACAACTATAATATATTACTTTGTGTGGTGGGCACCATTGTTAGTGTTATTATAACTTATATTATTAAATGTTATTATCTCAGTTATTACAAAAAAACAAATCAACAGTGTAGCCATTTGTAAGACTATGACAGCAAGGGCTTTCATGGTATACTGTGTACACTCACGAAGGATAGGAAAGAAGAATAAAAACATAAATACAAATGTAATGGAAGTGGAACCTGTTTGGCATTAATTTTTGCATCACATTACTCAGGGAGCTGCAGCTGGCAACGGGGATGGAAGTAGTAAGCCAAGAGGAATAAAGGAAAGACATGCAGGCCTATATGGCAAAAGCAGCACACTACTAAACTAAAACTACCACCACAAAAAGGCCACCAGCTACATGGTCACTCACAGTCACAACAAGCAGTAGGCCTGGAAACAATGAACGCAGGCAGACCTATAATGGCCAGGCAAAGGAGGCATGCTAAACAACACAGCTTTAATGCAAAAATGCAAAAATAAAAATCCACAGGGCTAAACAAGGTTTGCAAGTTACACAATAACAACCCCACTACACACACCTCAAACAAATGCATGTATTTAACACACACCAAAAAAAGTGAAATACGCCCCAAAAACACATTTTGCCATTCAATCCAATGCCATTCATGCCCTACATGTGTTCAAATTCAACAGACGCCACAGAGACAGTTGTTTCATGCACCCATGAGTAACTCTGGGCCTACCGGCTGAAAGGCCTATATATTTAGATAGATAGGGCCATTTATTATTTTATTAAAATGATCCTCGGAAAATCCGAATATTTTGAAAGTTTCCATATTTTTTTCGGACAATTGCGTCTGAATGACGCCTCACTCTGGAGGTGAGATAGAGAACAAAACTCCCCAGTTAAAAAACTGTACTCAAATGACAAAATGTAGAGGGAGATACCCTTTTACTTGAAAAAGGAATGGGTGCAGATATTGTAGATCACCGAAACGCCACGTCGACAATTTGGACCTGATTTTGGTGATGCAGTGTGCGCAACGAAATTCGTTTTATGTATTTAAATGTTTACTTACCTGTAAAACTCCGTAATCCATACATTATTTCCCCCCACCCTGCCCCTCCTCCTGCCCACGTCACCGCCCTATAGAAACACCTACTGCCGACCGCTACTGCATGCCAGAAGAATAATATACTGTTCGGCCAGTTTTTAAGGGTGCGGCGTAACTGCACCAGTAAACTAGAATATGAAAAACATGCCAAAGTTTTAACATGTAAGTTTCTAGATAGAGGATACCCTAAACAAATGGTGAAAAAAGCTTATAAACGTGCTAAGTATTACAATAGAGACCGCATATTCGAACCAAAAAATAAGAAAGAACAAGTGGACAAATCCATAGTGTGTGTAACCAATTTTTCAAATATTACCAATAAAATCAAAAACGTAATTAATAGCAATTGGAAATTATTAAATGATACAGAAACAGTCCCGTTACCTAAACCAATATTCGCGTTCAGAAGAAACAAGACTATAAGAAATTGTCTAGTACACACATATCCTGATAAGAACCAAGAAAATCAGATAAGTACCATCGAAGGATCCACACCAATGGGCAATTTCCCTTGTGGTAATTGTAAAAACTGTAGCTCCATAATCAAAGGACAGACAGTGACATATGGTAGCATAACCCATATTCATAAAATGTTTCTGAATTGCAGGACACAGAATGTTATATATATGATTCAATGCCCCTGCAACAAAGCCTATATTGACGAAACCGCCAGAGAGATAAGACTCAGACTAAACGAACATAAATCGGAACTCCGTAACAAAAAGCAAAATCCACCCTTGGTAATCCACTTGCAAGAAAAAAGACACCAGATTGAGGACCTCAAATGGTGCATATTAGAAGTAGTCAGCCTAAATAAGAGAGGAGGTGATTTAACTACTAAACCAAAGAAAAGGGAGCAGTACTACATGTCTAGATTTAACACATACAGAACTGGCCTGAACAATAGAGAGGAGTGGGAAAGAATCCTGTAGAGGGAGAAAGCAGTTTACCCATATATGAGCGAAGTCAGTTATAATATGAAAAGTCCACGGAGGGAAATAGCATAATCTGAATTAAAAGAAATAAATATCCTTTGGTAAAATGTAAGAATGTATACATATGGTAGCCCGCAATTAGAAATTTTAAATGAACTATATAAATGAGTCCCTGTAAAGTATGACACATAGGTTTTTTACTATAGTGCCCTCGGGTGATTTATATCACCAAAGGGATTAATAATACTGCAATCAACCATAGACCAATTCATATGTATATATTTTTTGAGAATGATTAGTTCGTAAGAAACAAAACAGAGTAGTATATTGTTTGAGGCAGTAAATAAACTGGGATGATATAAACTCAAAGATGGCCGACAAAGTGAACATCCATGACAACATGACGTATAGGTGCCCAGTAATAGTAGTTCCAACAAGGGTATCAAGCCAGAAGAAGTAAAGATCGACTGATTTCTAATATAATGCAGATCAGGATTAAAATACAATGTAATACAATGATCGCTCCAAATATTATTTTTTTTAAAGTGTCTAAAACCAAAAAAGGACTGTAAGGAATCAGCCCAGTCCAAAATGACGATGAAAAGAAAGGTGGTAACCTAAACCAAAATCAAAACGACTGGGAGAGAAAGAATAGATGAGGCTCCGAAAATGGTTTAGAACAAACAGGGGCGTATATAAATAAAAATAGTTACCAACACAAGGGGCAGAGCCAAAACTAATAATAATATAAATAACAATCAGATACCTAATGAAACCGAGGTAGTAAAAACAGTTGATTAACAAATGGTTAATAAATAACAGAGAATTCAAGAAAAAAACACATATGTCCCATATTATGGTATAAAGCAATAGGGAGAGGCATAATGATAACACCTTACAAGATGGCCCCCATAAAATAGGCAAAAAGGAGGCAAACAACCATGGACCGCCCTAATGAGAGTTAATTAATTGATAATTGACAATTAGGAGCACTATATATAGGAACCCTGATTCCCTCCAAGTTTATAGTACATTAAATCACCAAGCACTCAAATTAAAGTCCATTTAGAGTTCACAAGGTAAGTAAACTTCTCTCCAATTCTTTTCTTTATTCGGTCATCAAATTCAATGGAATTCTTGAACAGCAATACAGCCAACACGTGTTTCGTCTAGTCTTTGTTTGACAATTAGACTTCTTCAGGGCTGCAAGTAATTACAATAGCCTATGTTGTAAGTTTGTAACATCAGCACTTATAACAAACCACAACTAAGTAGTATTAACATAGTTCAAAATTATTCCTTAAGGTAACCGAACCGTGTAGCATAGAAAAGACGTAAAAGTTAAAGGAAGTCCCAAATACCAAGCGTGAAGTTATGAATCACCACAGCGTAACAGAATATTTCGCCAAGTCGGCAGTCCAAAGTGTGAAGCCCAACAAAGGGTTAAAAGATAACTAAGGAACGTTATAAAACATACCAATAAATATACGACCAAATATTCAGCAATCCTCCGTACTAATGCAACCTCATCTGTCTGAGAAAACATAATACCCAATTAACAATTCACAAGCTGAGATCCTGGAAACCTTAGCGATAGATGACGATGCTGATATTGATGATATTGAAGTTGTGAACCTGTCTTCATTTGAATTGTCTGATGATATGAAAAGTCTACTTGGTAAAGGGATGGGTTTTTGTCCAATGACTATGAATGATTGGTATGGTACTAAAATCGATTTATTTAGATTTGTGCGGAGACTCAAACTAAAGAAATTTTTTGCCAATGTACCAGAAAAAAGTAAACCTGTAAGAATTGAACCATTGAGCAATATTACCATTCAAGAATTGAAAGAGACTCAGCTATTACTTTCACTAACAGAAAAGGAGGACGACCCAGTCACTGTTTATAAATTGCTTGATGACTTTGAGGTGGATAGATTTCTTAGTGAAGGTAGTGGTTTGAAAGTAAAATCCAAATGGACACCTAAAACTTCGTCAAGTAGCACTATTGATGCTTTCTATAAAGCAGTTAATATGGAAATTGACAAAATTATTGACACAGGAGGCTCTGCTAGGCCCACGAGATATAGGGATAATCTTACTCCTGGTGAAAGGGTGGCTCTTAAGGAGCTTATGAACAATTCTGAACTTACAATACGGAAAGCCGACAAAGGCGGCAATGTGGTGGTTCTTAATACGATGGACTATAAAGAGGAGATTTACTCTCAGCTTAATAATGTCAAATATTATGAGAAGTTGCATGTTAATCCAATTCTGGCTTTGACTAAGGTTATTAATGATCAACTGAAGAAATGGTATGAATTGACATTGTTGGATTATGACGAGTATCTTTATTTACAAGTTGTGGCACCCAAAGCACCATGTATGTATACTCTTCCGAAGATTCACAAATCTAGAACACAACCACCAGGCAGACCCATTATTTCAGGGATCGGAGGGCCAACAGAGCGCCTCTCACAATATGTCGATACTTTTCTACAGACATATGTTAGAAACCTTCCTTCGTTTATCGAAGATACTAAGCATGTTTTGAACTTAATGTGTGATTTGACATGGGATGAGAGGATGATACTAGTGACGCTAGACGTCGTATCACTTTATACAAATATAGACCATGAGTTAGGAATCCATGCACTGGATTTCTTTCTCAGTAACAGAGCGGCTGAGTTCTATGACCATAATCAGATGATTCTCAAAATGACAAAAATGGTTCTGGAAAATAACGTATTTCTATTTGATGGCACATGGTTTAGACAACGACTTGGGACTGCGATGGGTTCCAGATTCGCTCCGTCTTTTGCGAACCTCTTTATGGGGTGGTTCGAGGCGGAGAGGATCTGGGGCCCAGCAGGTACCAAATGGATGCAACACATCCACTATTGGGGGCGTTACATTGATGATTGCCTGCTTATCTGGACAGGTACAATTGATGAATTGAAGGGCTTTTTTGATTATCTGAATGATAACAGGCTGAACTTGGAATTTACTACTCATTATGATACTCGCTGCATCATGTTTCTAGATATTGAACTTTTTATTGAGGATGGGAAATTGTGTACACGAATGTATCGAAAACCTACTAGCTGCAATTCAGTGTTACATGCTGATAGTTGCCATCCTTCTAGTCAAATAAAAGCTATCCCCTATGGTGAGATGGTAAGGGCAAGACGTAATTGCTCTAGAGACATTGAATTGGAATCTAATCTCGCAGATCTGTCTACAAGGTTTATTAAACGTGGTTATAAGAAAAAAACTGTTGAGGATGCGGTATCAAGGGCAAGGAAACTTAAGAGAGCTAATACACTCAGTAAGAAAACTGATGATATTAGTAATAAAGAGATGCAAATTAGATTGATTACTAACTACAGTACCGATAGTGCTAAACTGTATAGTATTATGAATAGACACTGGCATCTATTGAACATGGATCAAGACATTGCTCCATTTATTGGAAAGAAACCTGAATTGACATTTAGGAAAGGACGGACACTGTCTAATTGTATTAGCCCTAGTTACCCTATGAGTAAAACGGAACCAGATTGGCTAACTGCTACTTCAATAGGCTTTTACAAATGTGGCAGGTGTAGTCCTTGTAGATGGGCTAGACCTAAAGTCAAGAGCTTCAATTATAATGATACTGGAGAGTACTGTATTAATTGTTTCATCAACTGTGATACTACTTTCGTAGTTTACGTCATAGCCTGCTCATGCGGGCAGATTTATGTTGGGAGCACTATCAGGAAATTGAGAGAAAGGATAGTAGAGCACTTTAGAGCTCTCAAGACAGGGGATACACGTTACCCTATAGCCTCTCATATGGTCAGAAATTACCAAGAAAAAGAAAAGCATGAGTTTACCTATCATGGGATTGATCATGTGAAAAGAGAACCTAGGGGTGGAAATAGACAACTAGCTCTGCGACGAAGAGAAGTGATGTGGCTAATGAAACTGAAAGCCGTAGAGCTAGGGATGAACGTTGATCATGAATTTGAATATTTCCTAGGAGATGACAGATAAGATTGTTTTGTTTTTTTCTTGCCCGTAATGCTGTTTCCCTTCAATAATGTAACTCAGTGATCTGTGATTTACATATGTATAATATGTCATAATTGTGTTTACTTACTTACTGTGTTTGCTCATATACCTCTCTTCTCCCTATACTATCTCCTCATGACAATATGCCCTGACCTTGGTTTTATATGCGGTACTTTATCGTGTAACAAGCCATCCAACGGGGAAAATGGTGTATATGTATTTGATTTGAGAGCTGTGTGAATTAAGGTACGTTTTACTAGAAAAGTGGTTATAATAATCGTGTTGGAGGATATAATGCTTAGATAGTTGGGACTGTTACCCTACCTTCATGTAGCGAGTGTTTAGTTATAATTATAGCTGGGATGCTTGACTGAGCTTAAGGCTTGTACTATTATACTTAGCCGTTACAATATGGTGCTCGTGATTTCTGACCTGTTTGGAGACAAGTACTGTTGTTATGTGTTTAGATAACATATTCATTCATAATCTTTATTTACATCTTAGCGAGTTGATAACGATGATACTTACTTATTTAGTTAGTGCTAGATGGTGTTGGTATGATTTTACCCTATGAGAATTTCACTGGTGTTAGTGACTCATAACGAGTAGTCACTCGTAAATCGCATTTATACGTTTTCGGGTTAGTCTTTAATGAGGCAATTGAAATATACACTTTAAAATTACTTTAGTGATGATTTGATCGGCTGTGGCTGATGAGATATCAGGTTTTCATTACCCATATACCGTTCCAATATGGCGCACACATTTGGCTACTATTTATAGCCACTACAAGATGGCGCCCGCGTAGCACGCGGAATTACGGATGAACGATAGGATTGGAGGACACTCCATGCAGGTGACGAGATATGTTACATTACGAAAGTAATGGTGCTAATACTATTCCGTGAGCGAATAATAGTTAGACGTTTGAATCTTATACTTTGTTATACTTGGCAGGTATAAAGACAGAGAAATACGAATTACTTTTTGGACTAAGTCAAGCTACATGTAGATAGGTAAGGGGAATATATAAACAAACGAATTGTGAATATTTTTGGTGTACTATCTGAAAGTGGCTAAGTTACTTTTGTTATGTTTAACTTGCAGTGGCTACTACGCTATTGAAAATTGAGGTTACTTTTTGCTCTACACATATGTGTGATGATGATGGTATTAAGACGTGCTACATGAGATTTACGTACCCTATTTGGTGAGTTGCTAAGATAACTGTTTTGCGTTTGCAATCACCATGTAACCCCTGAGAATGGCTTGTGAATTGGGTATTATGTTTTCTCAGACAGATGAGGTTGCATTAGTACGGAGGATTGCTGAATATTTGGTCGTATATTTATTGGTATGTTTTATAACGTTCCTTAGTTATCTTTTAACCCTTTGTTGGGCTTCACACTTTGGACTGCCGACTTGGCGAAATATTCTGTTACGCTGTGGTGATTCATAACTTCACGCTTGGTATTTGGGACTTCCTTTAACTTTTACGTCTTTTCTATGCTACACGGTTCGGTTACCTTAAGGAATAATTTTGAACTATGTTAATACTATTTAGTTGTGGTTTGTTATAAGTGCTGATGTTACAAACTTACAACATAGGCTATTGTAATTACTTGCAGCCCTGAAGAAGTCTAATTGTCAAACAAAGACTAGACGAAACACGTGTTGGCTGTATTGCTGTTCAAGAATTCCATTGAATTTGATGACCGAATAAAGAAAAGAATTGGAGAGAAGTTTACTTACCTTGTGAACTCTAAATGGACTTTAATTTGAGTGCTTGGTGAATTAATGTAATATGATTAGCCACCCTCTGGCAACTATAAGAGTCTTGGTGACAGACTCTTGTTCACTTTGAGCACCGTGTTACATTTATGATTTGATTGACTTATACACGCTGTGCGCTCCATTTAAACTGTCACCCTTTTTTTGTGTAGTTCCCTCCAAGTTCACTTGCAGAGCAAGAAGACAGAAGAGAGGACACGGTTCAGGATTCTTCTTCCACCAAGTAAGTTGCAGAAGAAATACCCAACCTAGGCAGGTAGCTATAGAGAGTAGGAGCAGGGATTAATTGGCAATACTTAATCTGAATTTTTTACAGCTTGGAATAAATAAAACTCCAAACTAATGGAATTCCCTAATTTAATGAAGGGAACCACAGAGAAGAATTAATAAAATTGTGGAATAAATTAAAGGTAAGCAGGCTGTAATTACCCAAACAGCAAGGAAAGGGGAGACAGGAAGGAATGGGGATATAAAATATTGAATTTGTGACTCCCTTATAAATCAATATGTTTTCAAACTTAAAAGAGGAAGTCTATGGTTTCTACAAGAAAAACACGTCCTCCCCACATTCCCTTGAAGGGCATCAGCGGTAAGGAGAAGGGACACTAAGGGTATACTTATGCACGAAATAGAAAGAATGGGAAAAAAGAATAATAAAATAATGTCTTTTTTAAGCAAAAGAACCAAGAAGATGCATAAAGAGTTGAAAGCAAGGTATATTCCTTACCCAATGCTATAAATGTAAGAAAGAGGCACTTGAAGGGTAAAGCAATTCCTAATGGCAATTCATTTCTTTCTAGCAATACAACAAAAGAAAAGATAACAATATGCCATAGGAACATTATAACTCCATGTCGAAGTAAATACTCCCTAGGTAAAAGAAACCTAAGAACAGGTTATAACATTAACAACCACAATGTAAAGGGCAGTGTTAATTGATTGTTCTTTTCCCTCCAGCAGGGCTTGACTTACCAGCAGGCCTCTAAGATTTTTATCCACACAGATTATTGGAGGTCTTTTCAAGACCCAATAGGTATGAGACATTTTCTTATAACAGTTTCATATGGCTGAGATACCCGCCACCCCCTCTCAACACAATCCCCAAGAATTGGGAAAACGGAAACAGTTCTTGAACTTTTGGAAGGCGGGAAGGGAGTTACCCTTCCCGGCCGTATTTATTAAAATATGAAACAAAATCAAAAACATTAAAATAACAGTTTCATATTATGTACAATTTCATTTCCACATTACGATGTTTGGCTAACCTTAACAGATCTCTAATACAAAGGTTCTCCTAGCCGAACTAACATCCTACAAAACATTTGACTTGAAATTGTACATCCTAACGTTAAGGGCCAACGGCAAGGTCGTAACCGGTGTCAGATCCCTAAACCAGAAATAGCCCCCTCACTTGTGAGAGGAGCGACCGCACAGAGGCGTACCTCAAGTGCATCTACCAATTTCCCTTGTACTTGACGGGGGCCCCAATGAACTCGACGCCATTTAACGGTCGTTCGAGGACTCGTGTGAGGTGTCTAAAAGGTAGCGTAAACCCCCTCCCGCACCCCACACAACTTACCCATCTGCCGTCGCAGATGTCCTGGCCCCGGGAAATTCCCCAGGAGGGGCCGTAGCCCCTCCTATCCAGGAAGGGGCCTTGACCACCTTTCCTTTCCTTCCGGCGGCCTATCCTTAGACGGGACCGCCTCCCCGTTGAGGGGCCAATTGGCCACCTCCCCCGAGCGCTCCCATCCGTAATGGGTGACGCCCCCCCATAGGGATCTTCCAATTACTGCTCACCGATCATGACCTTACCGCCACAGGCCGGATAGTTGACCGGCTATCCGGACCCCCCACAAAACTCCTACCTAAAGGTCATGCTGTAAACTCCTTAACCAGGCTACGAAGTCTCCTATGAGTAACTCATTCCCCACCCGGGACAAATGAACCCCGTCCCCCAAATACATACTGTCCCCTTTGATACAACCATGCGAAACAGAATGTAGTGTACTTGAACGAAACAATCTACTCACTTTGTTATTTATTTTCTTTACTGAATGATTCAGAGCAGTAACCGAAATAGCCCCCCGCCACACTTTCCGTGGGATCATATGGGACCATGCAATTGTGCACCCTGGAACTCTTCTTGCCAACCAACTTACTGTGGAAAGCATTGCCTCAAGAAGAAGTCGTCTACCAGTGGCCACCAGATCGTTACCCCCAAGATGGACTATGATTATAGACGGCGGTGACCTTGTCCGCTCTAACAAACCCTCAAAAAAGGATTGAAACTGGTCAATACAGAGCCCGCCCTTTCCGTAGAAGGACACCCTGTACCCGTATTCCCCAGCCACGTGAATCATATCACCTGCTTTGAATACGTCCGCGGCACGCCTCACATATGAGTGGCCCACGACCCACACCTCCTTATTCGCAGACGGTGATTTCTGACCGCTGGTCCCCAGGAGTCGGGTCGACTGTACAGTCCGCCCCGCTTCGTAAGCTTGCGTAACTGAAAATCAAACAGAAACAAGAAGCGTGAGTATATCATTACAGCTTCACAACATGTGCAACCGCACATACCTTTTATAACAGTTCGAGGACCAACGCCCCACACGTTTTACTTGTTCCACACTCAGACCCCTGGCTGTAGCCTCAGTAGCAGCCCCTATCCGAAAGGAATGGGTCCCGAACTCGCCGGGGTTCAAGCCCGCGGCCGAAATCGACATCGCAAGCACCCTCTGGAACTGAAACCTCGTCAGTGGGGTGGCGTCAGCGTGTCTCAAGAAGGTCCCCCCTCATGCTGCAACCCTCTGCGCCAAATATTCCTCTACGCATACCACAGGGCACATGGAAGACCCGGGGATCCTCTGAATGATTACTCAGTCCCCGATTGCTCCTTGATCGGATTTGGACCTAACAAATGAGACCGTCATCGTCTCCCCCCTGACCTGAATGTGCTCCCGGCACAATCCCCCCATCGTATCCCGCTTGTTCTTTGCCACTAATTCGCTTACCCGCATAGCCCCATGGAATGCTAGTGCAAATGCGGCTCGGAACAACACTGCTTCATACTGGGATGAACACGTTGCCGGGAGCACAGACAATAACAGGGTCAGCCTATCCAAACCTATCGGGTGCCTCTCATCTACTCTGCGACCCTCAAGGCGTTGCCACCCACGTAGCGCTTTCTGCACAACGAAAGACGCTGTCGGGTCCTGGATCCCATGAGCCTTTGCCATAAAGGAAATGGCGGCCCGGTGCCTCTGGGCCGTAGCTACTGATTTGCCTGCCTGATGTAAAGAGAGCAGAAAGTTCACTACAAACTCTTCCTGACCCCAAAGCTCCCCCCTAGCAGTACCCAAAAAGGCCCAATAGGAACGGAACGCCCCTTCATATGCCTTCCTCGTCCTGGGTGCTAAACTCTCTCCCACGAGGTTTTGTAGTTCGGAGCACCGAGAGACCAGAGAGCTTCGGGAAAGGGTGCCGCCACCGGGTCCGCTGTGGGCAGAAAACCCCAGAAGGCCTGCATACGGAAACGAGAAAGCGCATCAGCCGCTTGGTTCATCACCCCCGGCACATGTCTTGCCCTAAACAGTACATTCAGTTGCATGCATAACAACACAATTTCCTTGAGCAGTCTCAGAATCAATATGCATCGTGCTGCCTGACTATTGATACACTCAACCACGGTCATGTTATCAGACCAGAACACCACAGAGTGATCACGGAAACCCCCGGGCCACGTTTTCAGGGCCACCAAAATAGGAAAAAGTTCGAGAAAAGCAATGTTACTCGTCAACCCGCACTCATGCCACCATGACGGCCATTTTTGAGCCGACCATTGTGTACCAAATATGGCACCAAAACCTATACTCCCCGCCGAATCTGTCCAAAGCCCCAGCTCCTCGGAGGACACCGCTGGTTTGTTCCAGACAATTCGACCATTGAAATCCGCCAGAAATGCCAACCAAATGCGCATGTCCTGGCGAACCTCTGCCGAGAGTCTCGTGCGGTGATGTCCTTCCTTCAGGCCGACCATGGCTTGTGCAATCGAGCGGGAAAAGGGGCGCGCCATTGGTATCACTCTTAGGGCAAAATTCAACTGACCCACCACCTGTTGCAATTGATGCAGGTTTACTTTTGTTGCACGAATACATGTCTCAAGGGATAACCTGAATTTCAACACTTTTTCCTTGGGTAATCGAAAACAACCTTCTACCGAGTCGAGCTCGATCCCCAGAAACTCGATCAAGGTCGAGGGACCCACAGTCTTACCTGGCGCCAATGGCACACCAAATCGATTCATTAAGACACAAAATTCATGTAAAGCCTGTCCACACTCAGGATCCCCGGCTGCCCCCAAAAACAGAAAGTCATCGAGATAGTGCATAACATGTTGAAAACCTGTCTTCCTTGTGAATACCCACTGCAGAAAACAACTGAACATCTCGAAATAGGCACATGAAATCGAGCACCCCATTGGCATACATCTATCCATGTAATAGCGACCCTGAAACATGAAACCAAGAAGACGCTGATCGTCTGGGTGTACCGGGAGCAACCGGAACGCTGACTCGATGTCTGATTTTGCCATCAGCGCCCCGGGCCCCAGGCGATTCAACATGGCTACGGCCTCATCGAAAGATGCGTACCGCACTGAACACACTTCCGGGTCTATCGCGTCATTCACGGAAAGACCACGTGGGGCTGACAAGTTATGTATCAGCCGAAACTCACCCGGGTCCTTCTTGGGGACCACCCCTAGAGGGGAACAAACAAAGTTAGCAACCGGTGGCAAATCGAATGGACCGGCGACACGACCTCGAGTCACCTCCTTCCCAATCTTTACCTGTACCACCGCCGCGTGCTGCAAGACCGACAGTTGATTCTTACAGTTTGCTACACCCTGAAAATCCCCCACTGGGATGCGGAAACCATATGAGAACCCGTTTCGCAACACCCCAGCGGAAGCATGATCCGGGTATTCGTTGAGCCAAGGAATCATTGCCATGGTATCAATCGGGGTAGGTAAAGGCGCCCCTCGGACTATATCAGACCTCTTTGGTGCCTCCCTTACCACCGTTATCACCCGTTTTGGCTCTGCACAAGGACTCAGGATGGGATGGCTGCCCACACCCCCCACACTCATGTCTGAATTTGCATGACCCCTGGGGCCTCGTACATTTCCCTCTGTTAAAATTCCAACAGATCCCCCTTTTCCCTGTGTTGCCACTCGGCTTCGAGTGGTACTCGTTACCTGCACCCGTCCGAAAGGGTGTCCCAGAGTTTTGGCGGGAAGATTCCCCCCCGTTACTCCCTACCAATGGTACCTTCAACATTCCTGTACTCTCCATTTTTTGCCATGACACGGAGTCGTAACAATCCCACGTCAAAAATGGGTCGTGTTCCTTAGCTTTTCTAAAAAGATTGTCATAGCAGAACCACTGGTTGCCCCCATATGCTACAGAATACTCCATAATACGTGACTGATAAATAGGTAACTCGGTCAGCAACTCGGGCCTGCGCTCGCCCATGATGGAGGTAAATATGCCCCACGCTCTGCCCCAAGTACCAATGTTCTCGTCAACCTTAAAGGCGGCCATTTTTGCGCGCCAAACACTCGGATGCATGAGCTCCTTTTGGCTCTTCACATGCTCTATCTCGTAATGGTCGGTAAGCAATGAAAACATGTTTACATACTTATCCGCCCAAATCAATTCCTTAATTTCCAGTGGAACATGCTGGGCAATCTTCTCCCTTCGAGAAGGTACAGACCCCTCCCCCGCAATCGGCAATGGCCGCTTACCTGAAGTAGACCCTGCACTTGCCGCCGAACTTGGGCCTGCTGCACTTTCAGCCGCCGGAACCTGTGGCGGAACAGAAGATGGTGCCTTCGCAGCCTCCCTAGATTCCCGCAGTTGCCTCATTACTGCCCGGGCGTCGTCAGCCGTGGCGCCCTCGCTATCTTTTCCCAACCACGCTGCCAATTGTGCCGCTAACTCGGGGGGCATATCCTCCCTGTTCACGGGGGTGACCACCACAGGGATTGGATTCCCCTCTTTCGGCACCGGGATTGGCTCCTCACGTGGGGTATCGGGAACCGGGGTGTCCCCCCCGAGTGCCCCCCTTCTGGGCCTCTTGCTTCTTCCACCGGGGACTGCTCCCTGCAAAGGCCGTTTCGGTCCTCCCTCCCCGTCCTTAGCCTCCACCTTTTTCTTCAAATCGGCTATCTCCTTCATGAGCATGCGGAGCATCTGCTCGGTACCGACCCGCTTTCCGACTTTCTTGGGCATTCTCAGACGGGATATCTGTAAGACAAAAGAAAGATTACAACGCTCAAAATTGGCTCTTCGTTCCGTCTCGAGCTCACGTGCAGCGGGGAGGTGCAGCTTCAGAGCACAGGAACAAGAGGATGCTTTCTTGGCTTCTGCTCCTTTTATCCGTCTTCAGGGCGGGCGTAAACCCGCACCCGCCTGCCTCCGAGGGCGTGGCCGGCCGCGTCAGTGTCTAGGACAGCCCATTCTAGGGCGGGAAAAAGGCGCGCCCCGGCTACGCCGCTTCGGGCATACCAGCCGAGACTCGCCTCCCGCCCAAGATGGCTTCCCGGGGGGATCGTGGTACTCCACCATACGTTCGGGGGGACCGAATGGTCGCCCCTTTCCAAAAGCTAAATTGTCTTAGCATATGCAGGGATATGAGCAAAGGTTTTTGACGGGTTACCAAATAATAGGGGATTAATAAGGATACATTTAAGCATTTAACAATGGTTAATGTATGAAATGAATAAATAGGATGTTCATGATAAATACTTAAGGAACAGTGATATTAGATAAAATTGTGAAAAAAACAACCCAGTACCTTGTCTAACTGATTGGTTTTATACACCTTTTTGTTTAGATGTGTTTTTAATCAATGTCCTGAAGAAGGTGCAGATATTGTAGATCACCGAAACGCCGCGTCGATAATTTGTTCATTAATACATTTTGTGTTTTAAGTGTAATCATTTGTGCACATAAGTTTTGTGATTCTTGAATTTTTAGCAAAAATGGTTTAATAAATAATGTGACCATGTGTTTTTAACCACATTAATTGACTATAGAAATGTATCAGCAATTCAACAGTGAATAATAAATAATATATTTTGAATTTTGACATTGTGTTGTGTGACCTTTGTACATGTTGTATATACTCTGCCATTATTGATTCTATACTATGTTTCCAATGAGTGAGTTTGAGGGCTGCAGTATGTCCCGGCACGTGGTTAGAGATACACCGGTGGTGGAAAGGTGAGCTGTGAGGGTTTTGTCCTCAGTGTCCACAGTGTTGGCACTCACTCTCCCTCTCCATATCTTCCTTTCTCTCTCTCACACTCTTTCTATGTTTCTCTCTCTCTTCCTCTCTCTCTCACTCTTTCTCTCTCTCTCTGCCTCTCTCTCTCACACTGTTTCTCTCTTCCTCTCTCTCTTCCTCTATCTCTCTTTCCCTCTGTCTTCCTATCTCACTCGTTCTTTCTTTCTTTCTTTCTTTCTTTCTTTCTTTCTTTCTTTCTTTCTCTCTCTCTCTCTCCTCTGATGGGCGCATGATGCACAATCCTATCTTACTTTTTGTCATGTAGGCTGTGATTCACAGCTTGTCGACCCCCCCCCCCAACACAGGCCTCCTGCCATGTGGCAATGACTTGATTTCCACTGAGTTAGTGCCACCAGAGCTGAGCGGGTGTGCAGCCTGCTGGGGAGGTTGCTTCGGTACGTGGTGGGCCCTCTTCTCCACAAGCCGGTGGCGGAAGGTGAGCAGAGAGGCTTGTTTGTGCAGCAGCGGGCAATCCCCCTTGGGCAGTGTGAGTAGATGGTGTGCAGTCTGCGATGATGCGTGGCCTCGATACACCATCCTGGCAATCAAGACCGGATTTGAATTGTGAGCTCGGCTCGACCGCGTGGATGCCACGGCTGAGTAGGTTGCTTCGGCACGTGGTGGACCATATTGGACACACGCCGGTGGCGGAAGGTGAGCTGAGAGGCTTGTTTGCGCAGCAGCTGGCAGTCACCTCTGGGCGGCGGGAGTGGATGGGATGCAGCAGCCTGGGTGCGCAGGGGCAGGCAGACATCTCTGGGTGGTGGGAGTGGATGGGGTGCGGCAGCCTGGGTTTGCAGGGGCGAGATAGTGATTTAGGCATGTGCAGTTGTATGTACTCTGCCATTACTAATTCTTTACTATGTTTCAGATGAGTGAGCTTGAGGGCTGCACTATGTCCCGGCACGTGGTTGGAGACACACCAGTGGCTGAAAGGTGAGCTGTAAGGGTTTTGTCCACAGTGCCGGCAGTCACTCTCCCTCTCAATCTCTTCCTTTCTCTCTCTCTCACACTCTTTCTCTCTTCCTCTCTCTCTCACTCTTTCTCTCTCTCTTCCTCTCTCTCATACTGTTTCTCTCTTTCTCTCTCTCTCCTTCACTCTTTCTTTCTTTCTTTCTCTCTCTCTTCCTCTCTCTCTCACTCTCCTTTGATGGGCGCATGACGCACAATCTGATTTTGCTTTTTGTCTTGTAGGCTGTGATTCACAAATTGTCAATGGATGACATGCCATGGCTGTACCTACTTTTATTTGTTGTTGTTTTGTTTAAATACAATGTTTTATATGTAAATCCATAGATGACTGTGATTCTCATTTGTCCAACCTCACATGAATCTTTTTAATTAAAATTGTGCAACATCAGTTGATTTGTTACGTTCCAGATTTCTGGGGGTTGCTGTCACATTTGTTTGCCGGGGTGGGAGTTAGGGGGAATGGCGGACACGGGGTTGGTGGCGGGGGGTGTCGGGGCACTGTTGGGTATCCGAGCTGCATGATAGTTGACCCCATGGCATCTGTTGTCATTCAGGTATGGCTGTGGGCTGGGCTCCCTTTCATATTTCAGGTTGTAGTCCGACTTTACACAAGGTCAGAGCAGGTGTAAACTTCCTGCTGCTAGCTCACCTTATCACCTGTTTTGTATTCTTTTCGCCAATTGCTGGTGTTAATCCCTTCTCCATCCCCAAAGGACTGTGGTCTGCCCACCACTGGGCTTCCATGTGATGTGGGCTTGGATGGCCATGTACAGCTCCAGCTCCATTATTCACCTGAATGTGAATAAAACATTCTGAATCACACAGATGTGTCATTACTATGTTATCTCACGTAGGGAAGTATGGCTGGATGTAGGGACAATGATTGCACATGAAGGTACACCATGGTAACTGACATCTATGCCCATGTGTATCCCTGAGACACAAGGCAAATTGGATGACTGTGAAGCTGAGTACTAACTGTGGCCCCATTGCACATCAACAACAATTTCACGAAACCCCAACGTAGGCACACGTCCATGTGTTGAATAGGGCTGTGTGTAGGAGTGACCAAATCAGTAGTAGGCCAGGAGTGGTGTCCTACATCACATGTGTCAACAGAACTTCATGACGAATACTTACTTACACCCAGACTTTGAGCTTGCAAAAGGGACCCATCCCCATTGCACATACATCAGTCAGTTCCTCCCTGTGTAGGGACGATGCTCATTGTGGCACACGAGTAAACAATCAAATCAACACACCTCACACTTAGACACCAGTGGAGTGGCGTAGATTTTATTAGGATGTGCGTGTCAGTGTGGACGAGGCAACAGCCACAACAGTCAGGGACTTGCTTTATACACTTGCACGCAGCATGGGTACATGTTGAGGTTCAGGAAATGGTGGTGCAAAAATGTACAACAATCATCACGGATGGCAACGCTCCCAGCCCACCTTGCCTTGCTGGATCTGCATAGTGCTCTGCCACCAGAATGCTCCGATTGTCTGCTCTGCTGACAGTGTTCAGGTGAAAGGGTCCAACAGGTTCACATGTCGTGCTACATTGCCATGTGTGTGCTCTCCCCCAGCCGTGTGTTCGAATTGGCAGCGTTGCCAAATGACGCTGTGCATGGTCCTGCATCACCTTGCACAGGTGTGTGTACACATGCGTTATGCCAAGCACATGCATCCAGAGTTCAGACGATGGCAGTCATGTCCTCTGTTGAGGTGGGATATGTGAGCAATCCCCATGATGCAACAAGTGGTTGGGACATGTGCTGTTGGTGACAATCGGATGTGGCTGCAGGGACGTAGTTGCTCGTCCATGAATGCCCGCGCTGCTTCAAGTGCAATGTGTTCCAATAGTACGTCGTTGTCGTGTTTAAGGAACACCAGGGTGAGCCAATCCATTAACTGGTTTGGGCAGGTGTGCTCAGCCCACACCGTTTCACCAATCCACAATGATACAGTTGGCTTGCAAAGGCAGATTTTGGGGATTCAAGGTACAATTTCGCTCTATGTTTCAAACGTGTATAAATTGCTGTGGCCTAATTACCAGTGACGTAACATTTGCTGTGTTCCTGTCCCGGTGGGGGATGGTGGCAGTTGTAGCATCTTCCCTAGCCCTGGAGCATGCAGATAGATTACGTCAGACACTGGTGCTGCAGTCAAGTATGTTTATTCTCCAACATTCACTCACACACTGCACATTATGTCATACTTCCTATAACCACACCCAGCCTAACATCTCCCTAGATAACACATAGTTCCTGTTTAAAGTCCACCCAGAACCACAAGAGTTCTAGTAGTTACATCATCAATATGCTGAATCTCCTCCTTTGTTAAATAAAAAGTGCCAAGCATAATTCGAAATAGCATTTCCTCGATATGCCTGCAAGGAACTCGCACTTGTCTGCCGGCTTGGATGATCTGAGGTGATCTGAGGTGCTCAAGGCTCATTCTTATCATGCAACAGAGGCACAGGCTCAGGCCCGGGAGCCGAACCTTCCCGCTGGGTCATCTCCGAGGTGGTTTCAGGAGCTGGCTGGCGAGTATCGAGGTAGGTGTTTAAAGTGTGATGTGTCCGATTCATGGATTTCCCAGGGCGATGTGCCGTCACCATATATCCATTGCATGCCACAACCTGTAAAGGATCAGAGGTGAAAGGAGTGCCTGTCTTTCGCTTTTGTCTCTGCTTTACGAATACCCAGTCTCCTTTGTCAATGACTGATTTCTGGGCGTGGCAGCAATGATCAGAAGACACTTTCATTTTTCTCTTACAAGTGGCGTCGGTGATTAATAGTTTGTGAGCATTCACTAATTGATCTTATGTTCTTTAAGGTAGTTTTGTTCTGATGGTTCTCCCAAACAACAACGTGGCTGGGCTCTCACCCATTGTGGAGTGAGGAGTTGAACGATTGACCTGGCTCATGTCGACTCCTTCCATTGACCCATGCTGAATTACCCTCTTGAGGGTGCCCGTAAATCTTTCTACTACATCATTGGTTTAGGGCCAAAGGGGCGTACTCTTTTTGTGTTTGACATTGAGTCATACAAGAAACTCTTTTAATTCTCTTCCAAGCATGATCAGGAAGGTCAGACATGGTCACAGGGTGCTGAGTCACCTTAGGGGATAGGCAATTACAGATGTGGCATGCTTTCAATTCCTTTTCTACTTGCTCGTCAAGAAAATCACATTCTGTCCCTCAGCTCTCTTTTGGTGGCAACAATGCCACGGTGTCCTTCATGGGCCAACTCGATGACACGTTGCCTTGAGCTCTCAGATATGATGATTCTCGAGCCTCTCAGTATGATGCCTTTTAGGGTGACTGTTAACTCATGTTGTACGTTTTTGAACTTTTGGAATTCAATATCATCCGCTAGAGGCTGTGTGTGTCGTCTCTCTGATTTGAGTCTCAATGAGTTTTTTGACGATAGTCATGTCTTTGTCTGTGTTGGTGGCAGCAATGACTTGGTCCATGGACAGGGCTGCTGGTGTGCTGGATCTCACAATAAAGTTAAAATATTCTTCAGCCGTCTTAGATGTCGAACTGGAGAAGACGAATTGGCACTCTTGGAAAGTAGTTGGCTGGGTTCTTATCGTTCCTAGGTTTGTGTGAAGTCACATAGTCACATTCTTGTAGCCTTACCCCCTCTATATGATGTAATGGGGCATCTTAGCCTTTGAGTTTCCAAAAATAGTGGTCCGAGATGACAGTAAATCATTTTTCATAGGGCAATAGTAGTAAGGAGGGATACCTTCCACATCAAACAAAAAGTGGCAGTTGTCCCGCCCCGGAAGTGATGTCACTTCCATTACCAAGACTGTTGAACCCTTGGGGGCCCTCCCAGGCAGTTACATCACTTCTAGAGGCTAGGGTTGGGTTACATGACTGTGTTGGGTCATGTGTGTTGAGACATCACCCTGTTCACTTTGTAGTCACAAGCTCATGGTTCTACCAAGTGGTTAGAATGCTGTCATAATTAATACAGGCCCTATTGCCCTGTGTATAGGGCTTAGTCACAGGTGAAATTGAAACACTATCAGGGTGCACAGTATGTGAGTCTTTAACCCCTTCTCTGCTAGCCCCCCCCCCCTGTGCTAAGCCTTTTTTTGGCTAGTTGGGGTAGTTTGCGCTTAGGCCCCTCTAACTTTTTGTCCACATAAGGTATCCACGCCAAGTTTGCGTCCTTTTCTTCTAACATCATGGGGATTCTAAAGGTACCCAGGGTTTGTGAATTCCCCTGGAGGGGACCCAGAAATTAGCCAAAAAACAGCAACATTTTGTTTTGGGGGGGGGAAATGGGAAAAAAGTGCTGCAAATAAAAGCGTCTGTTATTTTCCCTGCAAATTGTATCAAAAACGGGTTTATGAGTCTGAAATAACCATTTCCCCAGCTTTTAGGGAATGACAGACTTTTGTAAAAAAAACTACTTTTTTTACACAGTTTCTGCATTTTTCTGGGACATAGCCTGTTTGTGCTATTTTCTGTGCTTTCAACCTCCTTCCAGTTCATGGTAGAAATGGGTATGAAAGCAGTAATGGATCCTGGAAAGCTATACATTTTAGAAAAGTAGACAAAATTTTAAATTCAGCAAGGGTTCATTGTGTAGAACAGTTAAATATAGGAACATTTTAAATTTACTTGAAAAAGCAGCCATTTGTGTCAAAGTTTTCAACTGTAACTTCTTCTAAATATGACAGCTGTTTGAAAGTAATATACCGTTACATCCACTGGACCTTTCTGGTTGTGGGGATATATAAGAACTGTAGGTTCACCGAAAACCCGACTAACCCAGAGCCAATAACTGAGCAGCAACCTGCAATGGTTTTTTTATTATGTACCAGGTATATAGCAATTATTCTGGGAAAATGTATCCATGGAACAATCGATATGAAAGACACCTATGTATTTCTGAAATGGGAAAAAAATATAGAGTTTAGAAACAGTAGAGGTTTGCACATTTCGGAAATTGGGAATACCCATACTAGCATGAGAATTATAGGTCATTTTTCAAAATGACTTCTTTTTTACACATTGTCTTTAGTTTGGAAGGCAGAAATGCATCGAAAGTCAGTACGTAACAACAGTTGCTCTACAATTCTGTGTTACCCTAAGTATCCCGATAAAAATGGTACCTCACTTGTGTGGGTAGGCCTAGTGCGCATGACAGGAAATGGCTCAAAACGCAACGGGGACACACCACATTTTCACAATGAAAAATTCCCCTTTTTTTTCAAAGTGCCTAGCTTTAGTTTTTGAACCCTAGCTCTGCCGGCACCTAAGGAAACATAGCAAACCTATACATTTTTTAAAATTAGACACCCAGGGGATCCAGGATGGGGTGACTTGACTGGCTCTCACCAGGTTCTGTTACCCAGAATCCCTTGTAAACCAAAACAATCTGCATGTAGATGGGTGGGAGGAGTGGAACCTGGGACCTGAATATGGCTGTGACTGCCTTCCACAATGCTGGCTCTACCTCCTGAGAAGCGTCTGATGTCCCTGGCCCACACTGTCAAAGGAAAGAAGGAGTCTTGACAACAAAGTGCACCAGGACTGCACAGAACTGGTTTGGACTAGGCAAAGACACTCTCTGCCTTCACAGACAAAGGATGTTGGTGTATAAAAGAGGGGACCCAGACCCCAGAACTTCAGATCCCTTTTGGGAAACAAGAAGAACCTTTGCTGAGGAGAGGAACCTAAGAAACTGAGGAGGAGACTATCCCTACGCTGAGTGCTGTTTGGGGGATTGGCATGCAGTGGTTGCCTGACTGCCAAAGAAAGGAGAAAGGACTTTGTGCTACTTTCAAATCAACTTGTAAAGGATCCCCAAGGGCTTGAGATAGAGCTTACCTCCTGCTGAAGTCTCAGGGACAACAGACTTCACCAACCAGCTCCCTTGCCTTCCCTTGCTGGAAATTGAAGTGCCTCCTGTTGAGCTGGGCCTTCTGAGAGACTGCCTGTTGCTGGAAACTGGAAGTGCGACTCAAGACGAAGAAGCGTGTCGCCGCCGCAGCCGTTGTCGTCACATCACCAGAGAAGAGTGTCGCTGTCACAGCAGACGCTGTCACATCACGGGAGGAGCATGCCGCCGCTGTCACCATCGCATCACCCGAAGCGCCTCGCATCACTGGAGTAGAGTGTCGCCATCGCAGCAGAAGCTGTTGCATCACCGGAGATGCATGTCGCAGAGCCTTTCGCGGCTCAGAAGAATAATTTAGTCGCCACACGGCCGTCGGGCGTGCACGCATCGTGTCACATCAAGAAGAAGATGCCATTTTGTTTCATTGCACCGGATCTTCATCGCAACACAGTGCTGCTGGTCGCATCTCCACGGAAGTGCAGTAAGAAACCGACGCATCACCTCCCCACGCAGAGAAGAACCGATGCATCCCCTATGCAGCAGTAGGGACTTGACGCATCACTTTTCTTGCGTGTAAGGAACCAACGCATCACCTTCCCTGCAACACTTTCGTTGTATAGCGTTACGCATCTAAAGGTACATTGAACTCAACGTGTCGCATTTTACATCTAAAGAGAACTAAGCTAATTCTATCATTTTCAAAGTACAGTATTGTGGATTTTTGTTGTTTGTGGTCTTGTGTTAAGTCTGTATAAAAATACTTATTTTTATACTACAACTTGTGTGGTGTCCATCTGTAGTGTTGTCACTAGGTTACTGTATGTGTTCACAAATGCTTTGCACACTGCCTCTGAGATAAACCTGTCTGCTCATGCCAAGCTACCAAGGGGGTGAGCAGGGGTTATTTTAGGAGTGTACCCCCTTACCCTGACTAGACACAAGGGTCCCTATTTGGTAAAAGATACCTACCACTGCCAACTAGAGACCCCCAAATCTAACAACAGCGATGTTAAAGAAACACGGCATTGGAGTCAAAAAGGTATTGACAGATTAATGCAAAAATACAAGCCTATTATACTGCACAATTCTTTGACATAGTGGAAAACAGTGCTCTGGGAGTGCCATTAGACACATGGGATGGGGCAAGCGTTGTCAAAACAAGGAGGGGCAGAGGCACTATAGGAAGCACAAGCCCCTGCGGATGGAGGTACAAGTATGGAGAGGGACCCGAGGGATGTCATGATGACGGAGGTGGCCAATACCATGCGGAGGAGTGGTTACATAGTATTCCTGTAAGGGCCCCACAGTCCATCCGCGCTAGGGGGAGTATATTGTCCTAAAAAACGTATAAAGCCCGAAGCCTCGGGGGCTGGAGGTGTGCGTGGTCAAGTTTGCAAAAATAATCTATCAATGGTTGCCAAGTGTTTATAAATTTGGTCTTGCGGGACTGTAGCCACACCGTAAGTAGCCCCATAGCTATAGTATGCCACTGACGAGTGAACCAAACAGTCACCGAGGGTTCTTCAGCCTTCTTCCAATGTAACGCTATTGTTTGTTTAGCTGCGCCAAGAATATGTAAAATCAAACGCCAGTCTCTGTGTGTCATGGCAAGAAGGTTCACAGGTTTGAGTCCCAGGATAAGTACGATCAGGGTTTCAGGTAGGGGTAGCCAATCATCTGTTTAATGTGACTAAGAACCTCTTTCCAATCGGTAGGCCAATAACTGGCAGTGCCACCAAATGTGGAGGAAATCCCCAGTGGGGCTCATGCATCGCTAGCAAACAGGAGAGGAATTGGGGAACATTTTTGCAAACCTGTGAGGGCTGTAATACCACTGCGTCACAACTTTATAAGCAGACACCCTCTAAGGCATGCTACGGAAGACCCTTAGGATATCACGCCATAATTGCTCCCATTGTTTATGTGCGATTTCGTCAGGACTACCGGATTGACATTGTGACTGATATGTGTGAGGAGTAATTTGGGGGGCATGTAGTAGTACTTGATATGTGTGAGATATCAGTCCCCTAGATCCATCTTAGGAGCGCACCAACAGTTGAAAGGGGGTAAAAGGACGGGTGGCTCCCTGAGAAGAGGATGCCTGTACCCAGTGTCAAAGTTGAAGATACTGTAGTCTCACACCCCAGGGAGGTGGAAGTCCTGTTTGCATTGTTTGAAAGATTTAGAAGTGCGTGGTCGGGCCTCCCGTGAAAACCAAGCAAGATCCCATAGAGGTTGGCGAGCCACGGCCCTATCCATATGGAACCAGACCTTCTCGCTCTCCCACACAACCCATTCCAAGAAAAAACATAAATGCAAGGTCCAGTAATATTCCATCAAGTTTGGACACCCCAGCTCCCTTCGTCCTGTGGCAGCATAAGTATTTTATTAGAAAAGTGCAGCGTTTCCCTCCCCAGATAAAGTCAGTGAGCTCGCGTTGTAAGTTCTGAATTTGGTGTTGTGGTAAAGGCGTGCGTAGTGTTTGGAATAAATGTAAGATTTTCGGTAGCACCGACATTTTAATTGTGTTGAGACAGCCCAGTCACGAAACAGGAAGGGACCTTAAAGTGCGTAGGTCCTCCAAGACAGCCGTTTTGCATTCCTACCAATTGGATTGGGACCAAGTGTTAAGATTTGAGGTTAGGTTAAGGCCGAGGTAGCAAATAAAGTGTGAGGCCCATTGATATGGGGAAAGAGACTGAAGCACGGAAACCTCGCCCACAGAGGTTGGTGAGCCACGGCCCTATTCATATGGAACCAGACCTTCTCGCTCTCTCACACAACCCATTCCAAGAAAAAACATAAATGCAAGGCCCAGTAATATTCCATCAAGTTTGGACACCCCAGCTCCCCTCGTCCTGTGGCAGCATAAGTATTTTATTAGAAAAGTGCAGCGTTTCCCTCCCCAGATAAAGTCAGTGAGCTCGCGTTGTAAGTTCTGAATTTGGTGTTGTGGTATAGGCGTGCGTAGTGTTTGGAATAAATGTAAGATTTTTGGTGCACCGACATTTTAATTGTGTTGAGACAGCCCAGTCACGAAACAGGAAGGGACTTTCTAGTGCGTAGGTCCTCCAAGACAGCCATTTTGCATTCCTACCAATTGGGTTGGAACCAAGTGTTAAGATTTGAGGTTAGGTTAAGTGCAGGAAAGAAGCTGCCGGGGGATCTGCAGCATGGATGCCGTCTCCTTACGAGTGAGCGCAAGATGGCGGCAGCAGATCTCTGTGTCAGCAGACCGATAGTCCCCTCATGCCCAAGGATGGTATGCGCAGGTCACAGCGCCTCTTCGACGACAAGGAGCTCCGCTACCGGCAACCCATCAAGGCTCCACGGGGTGTTAGTGTCCCTTGCTGAATGGGGACCCTCGCCCGCAGAACGTTCCCTGGAGTCCGAAAGAAACAAGATGACGGCCGCAGGCACCCGTACCAGGCCCCGCTACCACAGCCGAGGCAACCGGCACCCCTGCAGCTGTGTCAGGTGAGATGGGGACCCCCCCAATACCTCCAGTGACCAGGTCAGCCAAGCAAAATTGCAGACAATACCCCGGTGCAGCAGTAAATGCTTTGAAAGGCAGCGGCTGGCCGGAGCGCCCTCGGTGTGCGTCTCACCTCATGTGTAACGAGACCATGCCCCCTTCTGATTTTTTTAAACCACATACTGCTTTCTCTTAGATTTCTCGTCCCTATAATTGCCTCCAATTGAATAAAACCCAAATAATTTCCTCAGATTGTTTTTTTACGTCCCTCTTTCTAGCTTCTAAATGTTGGCATTATGCAGTATGATGTTTTACTTCCCTGTACTCATGGAGGGAGCAGGCCTGTCTGGAAATGTGCGTACTGAAAGAAATGTGTACTGGAAGTACCTATGGTTCAAGTACACATGTCAATACTTAATAACAGTGGGTTTGAGAGACAGGACAACTTTACTCTCCTGATACCTTGCATTGGTGTGAAATGCATTTGGAAAAAACCAAATCTATCAACGAGTCTAACAAAATTAATTGGTTTCTTCCACTTACTTGGGGAGTGTTGGAACGTGGGGATCCAGTGAAATATGGGCGTCATCTCCCTTAACATGCCATCAATGAAGCACTATGTTTCCAGCTTTAGGCTTGTCACTTAGATCATCGACATCATGCGCTTAAGTCTAATTATTTTAACTGAAGCCAACAAACCTTTCAACATTAAATGCATTAAAGTGCTTGATGTGTGGCTCCTCTGGCTAATTTTGACGGCTCTCCAGGGAGCCACCGCACACAGTTTGGGAGCCACTGACATAGGGTGACCAGGTGTCCCGGATTTGGCTGGACGGTCACGGTTTTTCACCAGCTGTCCCGGCAGATTTAATTAATATTAGCTCCTGTCCCGGTTTTCGAAGAGGGTTGACTGAAAATGGCGGGAGGTGCTTTTTTATGTTTTACAAAGCACAGTTAGCAGTTGTTTCAAGAAAGCAATTTAATTAACAGGCAAGCTTCGGGGTTTAAATATTGCATTTTATGTATGTTCTAACTGCGTGTTCTGTAATTCTCTGCTGAGGAGCGCTTTTATTCTGTGTGCTCACTTGAAGTAAAACTGTAGTCCTTCTTCTATTTGGGTGAAATGTCCCGGTTTTTAGGTCTCCCCTGAGACAGCGCATGCGCTGTCTCTTTGAGACATTTAGTAAGTGGCTTTTAAAAGTGCCACCAGAGGCTATTGCTGGCCTACAGCTTGCATTCACAAGCTTGTGCACGTGCACAGCTGCCATGTTTTTATTGCTGTAATCAGGCTCCTCTGCTTGCACTACCCCCCTCCCTTTTCCCTCTGCCTCCTGGTCAGCTTCATTTGTGTCTTCTAGCTGTGAACCATGCTCCTTTGCTCGCACTCCCCTCCCTTCTCCCCCCCCCCCTCTTCGTCAGTTTAATTTGTGTCTTCTATCACTGTGAATGCTCCTGCTTCCACCAGGCACACACACTTTCAGTCGTCAGTGCAGGCTTCCACCAGGCACACACACTACCAGCTGTAAGTGCACGCTTCCACCAGGCACACACCCCACCAGCCCTCAGTGCACGCTTCCACCAGGCACAAACACCACCAGCCGTCAGTGCACGCTTCCACCAGGCACACACCATCAGCCGTCAGTGCACGCTTCCACTGGGCACACACACCACCAGCCATCAGTACATGCTTTCACCGGGCACACACACCACCAGCTGTCAGTGCATGCTTCCACCAGGCATCCACACCACCAGCCGTCAGTGACCACTTTCACCAGCCGTCATACACTACCAGCCCTCGGTGCATGCTTCCACCAGGCACACACCACCAGCCGTCAGTGCACGCTTTCACCAGGCACACACACACCACCAGCCATCAGTGCACGCTTCAACGTGGCACACACACCACCAGGCGTCATTGCAAGCTTCCCCAAGCACACACACCACCAGCCGTCAGTGCACGCTTTCACCAGGCACATACACCATCAGCCGTCAGTGCACACTTTCACCAGGCACACACACCACCAGCCGAAAGTGCACGCTTTCACCAGGCACACACACCACCAGCCATCAGTGCAGCAGGCAGGCTCTTCTCAGAGTTTCTTGGTAAATATGTGTTCGATGCCTGGGAGGGAGTGGGTCGAGCTTCCTTAAACCATGCTGAGTATGCAGGCGCAGTGCATGAGCTCCTGAGTGAGTGAGTCATGGTGCCTGGGGCTCACTCACTCCACACTTGTAAATTGTGCCTTTACCAGGCTTTTTCTCATTTGCAAAGTTTGGCGCATGCGCACAGCTAGTCATCCCCCAAACCCCCGGGAATGACTGCTTCCTACAACCAGAATGGAATCAACATTCAGAGCAATGAAAACAAGTTCATTTGATGCAAAGAACTGTTTACAAAACCATGTCCAGCTATTGTAGATCTGACAACTTAAACAAAACAGCAACAAAAAACAAACAAGCATTGGGATAGCCAATAGGTCTCGCATTTTGGACCCTATAAGAATGTAGTTATGGAGCAGAATATCCTTGGTGCAACAACACCAACTGTTGCATGACTAAACACTTACAGGGTCCCACATGCGAGACCTATTGGCTATGCCAGTGCTTGTTGGCTTTACAATTCTGTTCACCCTACACTGACATAGCGTAATGCAGTGGCCTCACAGAATCGCTGATGGCCAACCCTGTAACAAAGCCTGAAGCCAACTGACACACAGTAGCCAATAGCTGGAGGGTCCAACCAGAAAAGGCTCTTTCTGTATCTGTATGCTCGGCGATGTGTGATAAGATAACTTGAGCTGTCACCAAGCAACTCCGGCAGTATGTTGGCGAGACCTAATAAAACCATTTAGCGGCTAGCTTCAACAGAAGGGAGCATCAAAATCCTAGGTACACTATATTAACATTATTTGAAAACCATGCTGAGTAAAATGCAGATGTTAAATGTAAAATGGCGGCCTTGACGTACATTTTAGATTGTCAAATGACCTGCTTGCCACGAGTAGTTGGACCGTATGCAAAGCTATATGAATTATATATATGTATATATGACGTGGGCGGCGACTCTAACTCGAGGCAAGCCTTTCCCATCTACATATAACCGCGCCCACTTACCGGCCACGGCGCAGCAAAACGACTCTTGTGATACGCTGCATCTGACGTCGACGTTGAATTGCGCGTGACCGTCGACGTTGGACCAATGCACGCGTTGCGTTCCAACATGACGAGGGCGCGCAGACCAGTCTCATTAGACTGTCGGAAGCGCGCACTGGAACGCATGCGCGCCCGGCATTAGCTAGCTGGCTCCGCTGTCCGCGGTGCTGAATGTGAGAGCAGAAGCTACGTGAGCAGGCGGACCAGGGCTGAAGCGAAATGGTGAAGCGAAAGAGCTCGGAGGGTCCAGAGCAGGAGCGTGGAGGTCGCGGTGTGCCGTTGCCAATCCAGATCTTCCTTTGGAGGCAGACAAGGTAAAGAAAACCCTCCCCGTCAAAAACGAAAAAGAGACGTCCTCACACTTCCTTGAGGGGTCCTTATAAAAACCCCGTCACACGGGATCCCTAAATCAGCCCCTTTGTGAAGCCACCCAAAGACCTCAACCGAGACCACAAACCCCATCAACACTGCAGCAGCCACCGCCACTAGCTACCTTACTAGACACTGCAAGAGCATTTGCCGAAAATCAGTACTGTACCTCGTCACATCTACCGCCGGTAGGGACCCCTACCACATTCCCATAATAGAATCTTCGAAAACAGCCTGCCACTCATACACAAGTCCTCCCACAGATTAACCCATTCACAGACCTTCAGCACTCCAGCCCTTTACCTCACTTTCACAACAGCCCCGCAAGATAGGTAACTACTACAGCCCTCAGGAGCACCATTCAAATTAGCCCACACAAAAACGAAACCCTATCATGAGACCAATCAGCACAGTTCCCAAGAGACACTCCTCCCAGACCCATAAAGAGACCTGCACTAGAGCATCCCACGTGAGACTACCACACGACAGGCCCATAGGAGAAGCCGGCTAACTAATTCTCGGGATTGTCACTTCAGATCTTCACACTACACTCCCTATACATATAGTCGTGCAGAAGCAAATTACAGCACCAATGAGAGATGCCACCAAAGTACTAACTAGAGACACTGTTCCTAAAATAATCCACTGGAGAGACTCCCAACCACAGCCTTCACAAGAGACCCCAACAACATCCTGCATAAGAACCCCCCACTAGCGACCCCCACGCCACTCCACATAATACACTTCCTATATCCCCCACAAGTTACCATACAAGGCACCTCACAAAAATATGCACCCAGTAAAGCCTCATGATAGACTCCACCATAGCCAAAATAAAAATATAATTAAAATTCACTTGAGCGCCCTAACCACAAACCTCAAGTAGCACCACTCCATCATAGCCCCATGAGAGTCCATTACAGAAGTCCCCAAATGAAAATTATCCACTGAGACCCACAACAATAAACAGTTCATCAAAAACTTTGTGAAAGTTCTCCAATAACACTTCTTTAAAGATCTAACCTTGCCTCCTTGAGAGACCTACAAAACCTCTGTTGCACAACCGTGACCCCTACAACCTACACTTTGATGAACTCCACACCCCTTACGAGAGGTACCACTGCTGCAGTTGGTTCCAACGTTGACATCCACTATAGCCCTTTGATAGACCCCTAGCCCACATAAGAACCCCTCACTGCAGCCTCCACAAATCACACATGCCACAACCTCTATGAAAAGTCATACACCAAACCCTTCTGCAGAACCCCAACAAAATCACTACTAAAGACTCCCCTATAACTTCCAACACAAGTCTCTTGCACAAGAGTGGCCCTCCCTAGCCTCCACCAGAGCACCACCGCTCCCCAAAAGCCTTTTCACATCAGCTCCTCGCAAATGCATCCTCTGATAGGACTACCCCAACAACAACTCCTTACAATCCTACCCACAATTCTAAGGATCTACAGCCACCTACCGATCCAGCCCGTTCTCTTTAGTCCAACCAGGGACCAAAACCACTATCCCCAGCACAGCACCATTCCAAAGCCCACCGTCCCAATGTATCCAAACCACAAAATCCCAGGTATCATACCTACCCACTGTATTCTTCACCATAAACCCCAACTGTGCAAATCCAGGTCATTGTGTGGTAGAGACAATGTGTAGCACCTAGTGCACCAATTCATCCCAGTCGTGAGTTTCCATGCCACTGCTGCCCAACCAGACCTTTTACACGAGGCTTATAAGGTGCAGTCAGTCCTGCCCCTCTGATCCCATACCATTGACTTGTCCTATGCATCCACCCACCACAGTCTTTCCCCCACAGGAACCCTTCCCCAGCTCCGCAAAATAAAATATTTTCTAATAGCTGCATAAGATTATCCAGAAGAAAATCACGAACAACCAATGAGGAATTCTACCCACCTCAAGAAATACCCTCAGCTTTGAAGGCAGTCTTTGTGATCCATAAGGTCAGCAGTACTGCCGTTTATTCAAAACTGGCAATACAAGGAACACCAACATGTGGAGGTTCAAAGTTCCTCCTGTTTGCTTCTGGATCCTGTGCCCTTTAAAGGTTAGAAAGTAGAGAGTTAGAAGGGGCACAGAACAACTGCAACAAAAAGAACTCAGTAACCTGAAAGGCATGGACACCACAAGAGAGAAGACTAGGCCCACACCTGATTGTTTTTTATGTAAGTATACTTATCCCCAGACAAGGTTCAATAGAGGTCCTTCAAGTCACATAAGCTCATTGGTGCCATACATCATCACCATCAGCAAAAGTTAAGCAAATATTCCAAAGGGATGACCTCCCGATCTGGGGCTAAGGCAGTTTAAGGCCACCCTGCAAACGTGACCTGGACAGCTGGATTTAAATTTGATTTAAAACCCCAATGCACAATTCTTTTAGAAGTGTTTATGGAATCATTGCTCTGTATATAAAATCATTGCACCATGCAGTTACATGAGCTACAAAATAGGGAAGGTACTGGATTACTTCAATTCACACATCAGAAAAAGACGATAGAGCACACAAATTCAAGTGTAGGTTCAGGAGGGAAAGATCAATGTCAGCTTTTCGGGATCTTTATAAGGTGAATTGACATACAAATATTTTGAACTGAACTCAATTATATGGTGGCTGTCCTGAAATTCTGCTTTGGTTGATATCCTGCTTAAGTAAAATGGGATACCCCTATGATAGAGAATGGACTTGGGCCAGGAGAGTGCTATGGCCACGCCAAAATCAGTATTGAGTGTTTGAAGAAAGAGGAGCAGGTTGAGGTCTATGACCCCAGTCATCTCTCACTCTCTTGCGTGGCTAAAGTGTAATTTAGGTAGAAACATGCCCTTTACACTGGGGTCAATATTGAAACACATTTTATTTGAGAAGAAAGTTGAAAGCTTATTAGTTTAGTAGTAAAGTCCTAACTTTACTACTACTAAACTGAGACAAATCCTAATTTTAAAGTTAGGACTCCTAACTTCTGTAAATACCGAAATGAGTAAGTGTCTTCTGTGAATACCAAAATGAGTAAGGGCCTTCTGTGAATACGAAATTGGTAGTAAGTTTAGGATTTTGTCTTAAGTTAGTTCTGTGAATCAGGCCCAATATCTCGAGCATGGACTGCAGTGGAGCTAGATTTATCCTTTTGAAAAATATGTGTACAGATCAGAATGAATAAATAAAACATACATTGAGTAGACTGGCTAAAAATGATAGACCTGCGCTACATTGACATCGTAAGATGGAAAAGGAGTCGAGTTCCACATTGGGGTGAGATTTGGTGGAGATGTAGAAAATGAAGCACACAAAAGGTGGGCGTGTGGAAGAGTGGCAACACTAAATCATGGCTGCAGTATGAGGGGTACTGAGTAGATTGGAACAAAGTTGTGACCATTTGGCACAACAGCTCAATTTAATGTAAATACTAGTGGGAGACAACACACTGGGCTTATGGTAGAGTAGGCCAATGTTCCAGACATGCGATTTAATACCAATATAATTGATATGTAGAAGAGTATCACAACATTATAGATATAGCCAGAGAGGCACAAGTTTGATCGGTATTGAGTACAGTGACACAGTATAACTGTCATGTGGTAGAAGGGATAGTATAATGAATGTGACACTGGGTGGTGAACAAGAGACAGAGTGTCCCTATGAGCCATACTTTGGCTGTAGTTGCACGATAATATGAGCATAGGTTAGAGTGACATGGTAGAATGGAGATGAAAAAGACTACCATAATATGCTAGACAAAGAGTGTAGTGGCACAATTTGGTGGGCGTGCGATAAAGCAGCATAATTTATTGTACATGGTGTAGAATAGCACAATTGGATGTCAAGGTGATACACATTATCTTAAGTGACCAAGTGTAATGGACATATGGAGTGTAGCACATCATGGTGGCCCAGCAGTATATGAGTAGAGTTCAACAGGAGGATACACCCATGCCAGATATTTAGGATATCTGAATTAGATCAAGCTCTCTTGGACCAAAAGTATATGTCCCTAGGATGCAGAATCACAGTATAATGGACTTTGCGTAAAATAGCACAATATGATCAACATGGGGAACAGTTATACAGTATGTTGTGCATGGTGTATCCCTTCAAACGATGCCTAACGTGACTTAAAGGCACTTCATAGTGGTTTGATGTTCATTTGTATAGTATGACGGACATGGTGTAGAGTGGCATAATAAGATTAACATGGTCTAAAGTGGCAATTCAATAGGCATAGTGTACAGTAACAATCCAATTGATATTGTCAAGAATGGAAGAGTACGATGGGTGTGGTGTAGAATGCCACAATACAATTGATATAGTCTAGAATGGCACATTACAATGGACATAGTGTAGATTGGCATAATACGATGAATATGGTCTGGGAGGCACAGTGCGCCTGGTGTAGAGTCGCCCAATGCACATGGTATTTTTCAGAATGGTTATATGTGATAGACCTGGTGAATAGTGACACAATGTGGTGTATATTGAGTTCAATGGCATAGTATGATATAGTTGGAATAAAGTGAAACATTGTAATCGACTGAGAGCAGAGTGTCACAATATAGTGGCTCAAGTGGCCAATATGACTGTAGAGGTGTAGAGTGGAACAGTATTAGAAACAAAGCAGATCAGTTGAATATATTGGGCACGAGAAGAGCAGTGGGATGTGCTGGAAATGGCTGAATGGCACAATCAACTGGACATGTGTTAGACTGGCACAATGTGATGAACTTGGGGAAGAGAAACACGGTATGATGAGCCTGGGAAAGAGTCACTCTAATGGATGAATAGGGTGTCGAAGCTGTAAGGTTGAACTTGTGGATTAAAGGGAAGTGCAAGGCGGTGTCATATGGCCAGTGGTGTCGAAATATGAGATGCCTTGGGTTAGAAACCTGGCCAGTGAAGGGAACCTGATGGTAGAGTTTAGAAGGAGAAGATAGCTACGGAATATAAGAGGCAAACGACTGATAAGAATCTTTCAGGCCATAGAGTATGAATTTTAACTTAATTATTTTGGAGGAATTAAATATTTTTGGAAAGGGGGAAATTAAATCAAGATGTGGACTCTTGGGGTGGGACAAGGTGAGGACAGAAAGATCAGTCCTTCTATTCGAAGGCGTCCATGTGCCTGATATCGGAGTACTGAACAACCAGGTATTTATGGGGGGCAGGTGGGGAGGGGGGGTGAGTGCATGCTGTGAAGGTGCTATGCATAAGGATCAGGTATTCACTACCTCTGGAGTCAATGAGCTCCCATCTCTGTCTGCTCTTCTGCGAAGGAAACCCTTCTCAGTCTCAGCAGTGTCATTGAACCACAGAGCTGTAAAACATTTACATCAGAATGCGTTCACCCTCTTTTACAATCCTGCACTGATTCAGGTACAACTCGTGCCGGTCACCTGTTAGCAAGATTTCAAGAGACTGTATTCACCAGTTCCAGATTTAAAAAAAAATGATTTCCCTTTACCTAGTCTGTGCAAGCCTGATTTCATTAATGAGCTGTTTGTCCTGATATGTTTTTTCAGTACGATTTCCCCAACCAGCTGTGGCTTTTAAGTGTTCTGTTTACAACCTATTGCGATCTGTGGTGGTAGATTGAATGTTTCACGAGAGCGGGTCATTCCAGATAGAGCCAGAAGCTGTGCCTCGAGGGTTTAAGATAGAAGACGTGCCTTCGCCATTTCATTGTTCTTTGCATGCTTTGTATTGTTTCTCGGAGTAAGAAATGAATGAATGAATACATATAACGTCTTCCTTTACTAAATGGCTTTCCACGATGCAAGGATTGTGGGGAAATAAGCAGTGCTGCGCCTCGATTGAAAATCCCGAAATAAATCGGAATTTTCCTTTATATTTTGTTTGGCTGTTGAGAAAAGGCAGCCATCCAGGCTGTGTCTGCTACTGCGAAAATATTGTGTTTTCTAGAAGCTTTTAAAGATTTGTGTCTAATGGCAACAATGACTGACCGGGCTATGCTAGTGTGAACGTGTTGTAAATACCTGCTGCAGGGAAATTTACCGAGGGTGGTCATGCTTTTATCATTAGCTCAACAGGTACTGATGATTCCTTTCAGTGTGAAAAGCTCGCCTCACCCGGTGTGTTTGAAACAGTGTTTTTTTTACAATTTGCCTTTCATAGAAGTGCTCTGGAGGGGAGCTGGGTGAGCAGGCGTTTTCTACGGTAATATGTACCCCCATTTTTCTGAATTCAATAGAGGGGATACAGGAAGGAGGAGTTTGTCTGATGTAGGACCGGTTCTTAAGTCATTTTTCTTCACCTCTTTTTTTTAAATCGTTTGTGAAAATTCTCCCCTCGCCCCCCCCCCACCCCCCACCCCCCGCTGTCGCGTTACACCCACTTTCTTAACATAGCCTTCGTCTGATTTTTGCTTTTCACTCCTCTCTCCATCTCTGTATCGGTGCTGTCTGTGTTTCCGCCACTGTTGTGCTCCATTTGGCTGTAGGACTGTAACATTCTGAGGGTATGGGAAATGAATGGTTCCCTAATCCCCAGGGGCGGATTGGCAAGGCGGGCATTCGGGCATGGGCCGAAGGGCCTGTGCCTCAGTGCCCTCTGTGGGCCGTTTTTTTCTCCCCTGTCCCAGTCCACAGAGAGTGGACTAGGAAAGGGGAGAAAAAAAACCGGCCCACAGAGTGCATGGAGACAGAGACACAGAAAATGAAAGCAGCCTCGCTGTGCGGCCGGACGATTGTCAGCTGTGTGGCCTCTCCTTCACCCCTGCCCTGCCAAGCAATCAAGCTGAGGCTGGGCTGGGGAGGGGTGATTGTTTGCAATAATCGGCCTCCCTGGGGGCCAGGTGTTTCTCAGGCCTTTGAGCCATTTGCACCTCGGCCCCCTGGCGCCCATGCAGCCCTGAAAAGGTGTTAGTCTTAGCACCTCGCCCACAGCTTTTCACATTCAGGGCATAGTGGGCGAGGAAGAATGGGTCTTGCTGTGGGGGCCTGGTGATGTTTGGATTTTTTTTTGGTTTTTTTATTTATTTATGCGATTTTATATAGCGCGGACTTTACCCGAAGGTGTCAGAGCGCTTCACACTAGGGACAGCAATAATACATGAGGAGAAAATTATAAGTGGACAAATTACAAAAGCAAACGTTAAGTTACATGAATCAAAAGTGACAATAGTGAGCAACCAAAATACAAGAGGAGCAAACGATACATTACAGGAGGAAAAAGTGATATGTGTGCAGGTTACAAAAGCGTACAAAATACAAGTAGAGGCATAATACTGCAATTAATGGCAGACACTCCAGCACAAGAACAAACGTTACGTAGGCAATGGTGGCACTTGTGCAAGTATCTAAAGCAAACAAAAGTGAGAGGTAGCAGACAGTGTGTTACAAGAGAAAAATGACGTGTGCAAGTTACAAAGGGTACCATAGACAGGTACATGGGTAATACTACAGTAAATGGTAAATACTCAAACTGCCAGAACACAGTGGGAAGGCACTTCCCATGCACCAGCTTCACCTCAGCCTCCCCCCTGGCTACCTGGCTACCTTGGATGACCCAGAAAGCTGTGTTTTGTGCTCTCCAGCCAGGACATTTTCCCAAGGCCTGGAGGGTTGATTAATTTACTAATTGCAGGGGCCTTACCTCTCTGAGCTGAAGGTCTGGGGAGGGCTAAGTAGGTTAGTAATAGCAGGGGCTTTGCTGCTTTTCAGGTGCTCCTGTGCTGGAGGGCTGGAATAATTTTGTGACAAAAAGGGGCCTTGCTATTTTTTTTAGTTGCTCAGCATGTAGGCCATTGTCACCTTGGCCCTGTGTCCTGTGCAATAACAGTATCCTCCCACTTTCATTCCTTGTCTGTGCAAATGGTGTTTCATGAAAGGGCACGCCCCTTGAATGTGGGCCACGCCCCTTAAATATGGGCCACGCCTCTTGAATGTGGGCCACTTTTTTCGTCAGTGCCCGGGCCGAATTGTGATCCCAATCCGACCCTGCTAATCCCTACGCACAGACAGTATTTACTGTGCTGCGGAGCATGGAACACGTCATGCAGCGGGTAACATAATCACTTTTGTGTGAAATGAAAAGCTGGAGGGGAGCTGAGAAAGGAAGGGGGATCGCGTGTGCAATCGGTGTTCTCTCGCAGGGAAAGATATCCAAGGAAGAGGCGGATAAGTAAAGGTGGTGAAGGGGCTCGAGGGTGAAAAGATGGAGCTAAAAGCAGGAAGAGAGGCGAATGTTGAAACTGACGGAAAAGGCCGTGGCCATCATGGTGTTTAGTAGGAAAAGCTGAGCTCTCTACTCCAAGTAGATGAGAGAAAGACAATTGGTAGCCCCCAGGGCTCAACAGAAAGTAATGAGGCACATGTAGCATTGCCCCCTCATAGGGCTCTCCTCATCCCAGTCATATCATAGTGAGGGTAATGATTGAGAGGCAAAGGACGGACACATGCAAGGGAGAGGGAGAAAGATAGATCTAATGGGGATAGGAGGAAGAGATTGGAGTTTGCCAGGGACAAAGGCAAGGTCAAGGTAAGGGCCGGGTAGCTTTTGTTGACATGGAAGACAGAGTGATAGTAAAGGCGAAGGGAATGTTCTAAAGGGAAGAAGATAGAGATAAGAAAGGAGAGAAGAGGTTAACACACAGATGCGATTAGTAAAGGACACGGGAGGGAAGGGCGATAAGGGAAAAAGGAGCGAAAGCTGAAAAGGAAATGAGAGCAAAGAGATAAGGATCAGGGTAGGGTGACATAAAGAGAAGGGGGCAAATGGTAAGTGAAATACCTCTTTAAAATCGACTGAAAAACTGGAATGTACTAAAAAACTTCAAACATGAACTTTGGCAACCTAGCTCTCTGCATTCATGGGAGTTCACAGACTTCTTCTAATTACTTGTTACAGGATGATTGCCTCCAGGAGGGATACCGTATTGTATAGTTAATCGAACTAGTGATCTATTTAAAATGTGTGCACTCAACTGAAAAGGTGACTCCAATTGCCAGTTTTTATGTTCTCTGAAATGCCGTGAGCAAATAGGTTTCACGGCAAAATAGAGTGCTAGTTTTAAACATGGCACATAAATATTCTCTTATATTTTAATCAATCTATCTTATTTCTGTGTTTATATCTCTATCTATTTGCTAATCTGTCTGTCTATTTCTCCATCCATCTGCCTGATGTCATCTCTGTACGTCTGTGACCTAGCAACTACAGCAATTAGCGTGTAGTTTGAGATATTTGCAGTTGATTATCTCCTGTTTAAGGTAAATACCTGAAAAAATCCAAAGTGATAGTTTTCAAGTCATTATCATGCAGCACATCTTCACCGCCACCAATTGGATGTTCTGACCTGTAGAAGGATGAATCGGGAAAGAGACATGTAGAAGCTGTATGGAGACGGCACCTCACAGTAGCTATAGAGGAGGATGATACCGATTATTCAGTCTTTATCTTCAAATTGCCTTGCTGAATAATTGACCTACACATCGTAGATTGGTGGGGTGGGGATTGGGATTTTGCACAGAGGGCCTGATTCACAAAGCTAATCTTACACTTTGTGTAAGTTTACTTTTTTAGGTATTCACAAACCATGAGTCAATAGTAAGCTTATGACTGCGGAGAATCCGCAGTCGGGACGGAGACTCCACACATAAAAAGATAGGTCACACTCCCAGTCTGAGGGGAGGAGGGTAAGAAACCCCACCAGACAACAGAAAAAAATCGTCAGAAAAAAAGAGTAGGGTTTGGGGTGGCTTGCCCTGGCATCGGGCTGAGCCACCGCCCAAGAATGGGGCAAACAGTCTTTCTGCCCCCTGGAATTTGATTGGGGCCCAGAACCGACCTTTGGCATGGGTGAGCTGGGCCCAGGCCCGGGACTCCAATATTCCAAGGGGCGCTGCAAGGAGCTGCCTGACTTAATGTCATGCAGCTTGTCCATCTCACTTGGTCTCAATTGGGTCCCACCCACAGTAAACACTAAATTGTCTTTCAGCTCAGAGTCACTCCGATTAAGGGCCATCCCTGGGTTTACCACAAACCTGTCCAAGATGGGGGGGCAATGCAGAAACCTAGTAGACCCTAGGGATATACTTTTTTGATTTAGGAATAAAATATACCCTGGTGTTACGTCTGTCCCTTATCCTTGATGCCCAACGGTCTTTCTGACACTCCCCTGGGGTGCAGAACATCCCCATGGCTAGGGAAACGAAATTTGGATTCTTTTGTGTGTAGTTTTGTCATATGGACTGGTAGAATGGAGTTAAATGCAAATTTCCTCTTACTTGCCGTACTACATTTTTGCACTGTTCAGACCATTTCTCTTAATAAAAATGGTGCCCCACTTGTGCGGCTTGTCCTTGGCCATGACAAGACTCGCATGATCCCTAGTTTGATCCGTTCCTGGCACGTGCACTAGGCAAGGCAAACAAATAGGGTAGCGTTTTTATCGGGAGAACTGTGGGAAATCCGAGTGGGAGTAATTGCATCGATATGCAAAGATCCCGGAACTTCCCCTCACAGAAATGTGATGACAATGTGTGATTTTAAGCAAAGTCCAAGGTTTGCAGGGCATTGTGGGGAATTAAAGATTGTGGGATCCGCACCAGCAGACCATGCTGGACACCCGTGGGTGTCAAGTTTTAAAAATATGTAGGGGTTTAGTAGGTTTCCCTGACCAAATTGGGGCTCAAATACCGTAGCTATTCCTGTCGCCAAATCAGGTTTCTTTTTCAACAGGAAATGTTGATGTCTCCATGTTGTATTTTTGGGCCTGTTGCATCACAGTCACTAGGCTGAGTCACAGAAGTGGGCAATGTTTTATAGAGAGAAGTGTTGGAATGCTGGGTGGTAGGAATTTTGTGGATAGCCACGGATTCCTTAACTTTTCCCTCACTGAAATATGAGGCAAATGTGGGATTTTAGGCAAAGTTTGAGATTTGTGGGCCATTGTGGGTAAGAAAAAGTCATGGGATCCACGCAAGGCACATTATCCTGGACTCCCCTGGGTATTTTCTTTTCCGAAAATGTGTGGGTTTGGTAGGTTTCCCTGGTTGTCAGTCAAATCAGGGCCCACCTACCGTCGCTAACCCCACCACCAAATAGGCCATTTGTTTGACAGGAAGTGTTCATGTCTAAATGTTGGTTTATGGGACCTGTAGCATCTCAGGCACTATGCCAAGCCACATAAATGGGTAGCGTTTTTCCAACCGGAACTGTTGATGTCTCCATAATGTGTTTTTGGGCCTATTGTGTCATGGGCGCTATGTTGAGACAGATGAGTGGGGTAGTGTTTTATTGGGACAAGTGTTGGAACACTGAGTTGCAGGAATTGTTTGGATCCGCACTGATTCCAGAACGTTTCCTACATAGAAATATGAGGAAAATGCCTTTAGCCAAAGTTTGAGTTTTGCAGGACATTGTGGATAAGAAAACATCATGATATCCATGCAAGGCACACCATGGACCATTCTGCATATCTAGTTTTCATCAATGTCTGGATGTGGTAGGTGTCCCTGATTGGCGGCCGAGCCAGGACCAAATACCACAGTTACCTCCATCACCAAATCAAGACATTTGTTTGACAGAAAATGTTCATGTCTACACATTGAGTATGGAACTTGTTGATCTGAGGCGATAGGCTGAACCACACAAGTTGGGTAGCATTTTTTATCAAGAGAAATGTGGGAACTCTGGGCAGTAGGAATTTTGTGGATACCCTCAGATTCCAGAATTTTCAGACACATAAATTTGAAGAAAATTATTGATTTCAGGCAAAGTTTGAGGTTTGCATGGCATTGTGTGTAAGAAATTGTTGTAGGCACAACACTCTGGACTCTCCTGGTTGTCTTGTTTTAAACAAGATCTGGGGTTTTATAGGTTTCCCTGCATGGCGGCTAGGTACTGGCCCAAATACTGCTGCTGCCCCCATTGCCAATACAGGTATTGTTTTTTGACAAGAGATGCTGATGTCTCCACATTGCGTTTAGGGGCTGTGGTCACAGGCCCTAGCTGACCCACAAAAGTGGGGAAGCATTTTTAATGAGAGAAGTGAGAAAACGCAGAATATTATAAAACTTGTCATTTTGAATTGAATTTCTCTACATAGTTGACTTCCAAAATGTTAGCCAGTGTGCAAGCGAGATCATATTTTGCAAGTTGTTCTCTGAATCACATGATAGTATGAGTAACCCAAAATTCAAAGGTGTTCAAATACCATCTACTCCTAAATTCAGTATCCTGTGAACATTTCAGAAAAACAAAGGGTTCCTTCATATTCATTTTAAATTCATTACATTTTACTATATGAATTGCTGCCTGGTCAGTATATAATGAAAAATCATTACAAGCTGCAGCTCAGTTGTTTTCTTTAGATATCACTTGACTTTACACAACAAACAAAACGCTATATATCCGTATGACCAGTAGGGTCTGCCGGGCGTAACCGTATGTTACTTTTGTAAATCTGCCACCAGGGTAAACATTACAAATGAAAATGTCTCTAATCACTTTTTTATGCTTAATGTAATTATTCTTTAGTTGATAGATTAGTTTCTTTGGAAAAACCATGAGTAATCTACATAAACAATCCCTTGCTGATTTTGATTTTGTTTCTAGTTTTCGGAAATAAATGGCTTTCTAGGTTTTACACCACAAACTGCTATTAGGTTGAAACGTATTATTATTTTTTTTTTTTTAGAAAAAACTGACTACCAGTTATAAAAAGTTTAAAATTGTGGTAAAAAAGGATTTTCCTATACAACTTTGTATGTTCCTAAAAACTGGAAAGTTAACGATCTTAGCACTGCATACGTTTTGTTGATGCCATTTTCAGAAAAACAAAGCATACACTTTCTTCCAATTAAAAAAAAAAAAGTAGCTATATTTTGTCTTTAATTCTCTGTTCCCTCCAAGAAAATCCATTAACCCCGGGTTCCTGATAATCCCCTGGTTGTGGGAAAAATCAGAACACAAATTTAGCTTGGATACATTTTGTGAAAACATTTTTTTTGAGGGTTTAAGCACAAAGTACCCCAAACATCAAAAGAAAGGTTTAGCACTAGAAGTGGAAAAGCCTCAGCAGTAAGTGAGTTAATTATCTGAAACACTAAGGGGCATTGTTACAACTCCCTTTGTGTTGCTCTTGCACCTCACAGCTTAAAAATGAGATTTATGAAGACATGATAGGCCACCTTGCGTGGCCCTTAGTGGCTTCATCAATCTCAAGTAATGCAACACAGCACAAATTGCTACATTGCGTTACTCTGAACCAGGGAGGCATTTCCAGGGGTGCTGCATGGGTGTTTCCACGCTACATCCATGGATTTTTGGGAGTGTGCCAAAAACCTACACCTCTCCAGGTGAAGCGTAACTTGGTGAAATACCTTTATTTCTCCTAGGTTTTTCCTCTTTTTATGTGTTGCATTCTGAAGGACACATAGAGGAAAAAGCCTCAAGGGATTGTGTTGTGCAGGAAGGTGCCCCATAGTCATTGTCCTTGAGCCTTTTCCTTTGCTGATTTTGTCTTTGTTAATTGTTATATAGTTGACAGGATCTTTCTTAATAGAAACCTTTCTTAATGCTTAAATACTTGTGTTTTATTTACCAACCATAAGCCCTTTCTGTCAACCATCAACTCTGTCAGCATTTACCCACTCATATTCTTTCACCCTATTTACCCACCTGACAGTCCACACTCTCACGTATCCAGGCACCCATACATCTATTGCCTGATTCCTCCAAAAATCTACCTCCTCACCTATATAGTAGCCCGTTCACACGTTCCAATTTACCTCTAAATAAAAACACACTGAAACTCATAGAATAAGCTTCATGCTTATTTCCTTTTCCTTATATATGTATTGTTGCTTTCTATAGTACAGACATGACCCTGTGGTGACATAGATCTTGAAAGAATTAGACAATCAAATAGTCACTGAGAAAGTCAATGAACTAATTGATGACTGGGAGGCATTACAATTACAGAGGTGCAGTATTTACAGAGTGAGGTTCATCAAAGTAAGGCATTCTGAAAGCAAGATCCTTAGAGTGTATAAAGTTTAATAAATTGCATCTGAGATTTTAGATTTGTGAATAAATGTTTACAAAATGGTCTGTAATTAGAGAACATGGAGTGAAGTAGTGCCCATTCCTACATGGTCCAGTTGGATTATGGTATTCCTACAGTGGAGAGCCATAATGGATTCCCAACTTCAAATACATTTTTATAGTGAGTTTGATGCCGATTTACTAGATGTTGTTAGGAAATGCTGCTGGAACAATTCAATTTTCATTTTGATCTTGATGACTTCAAAGGAGATGTTAAACCTGATATTAGGAGAAATGGAATTTCATATTTTGGGTGCTCTGCAAATAAAGGATTGTTTGTGTGTCCTTTGGTAATTGCGGTGGGGCTATAGGGATTGTCACTTTCCCTGTATACCCCGATACATATATTTTTATATTTTTAACCCTACCAGGGGTCCACAGACAGAATAAAAGTATTTATGTTGACCCCTAGGTTGTTTTAAGTACAAGTACTGCACAGTTTGGTCCCGTTGTAGAGGGGATTAGACCTCCCTTCTTTCTTTTGATGTTTCACGTTGTTTTACGTGTTGTATGTGCACTTTCACATTTTTCTTTCTTTCTCTACCCTCACCACTGTTTTTCGTCAAAAATAGATTGCGCTACATCCAGTGTGTTGGTCTGCACCCGGATTTATGATGTGGCCCTATGATGAAGCATGACACTGCAAAGTGTGTGAGGGCAGTATTAAGACAAGTGTTGTCTACCATTTTTTAGTACTTCTCTATTGAGTGAGGTGATACTGACAGTAAGGGAGCCAGAGAAGTCTCAGTCCCTTGTCTCTCCCGGTGTGCTTTTCACCTTTGAGTTCTTCACATAGGGTATTCAAGCATAAGAGTCTCTTTGGAATGAAGTTGCTGCAGTTCTCTAGCCATTGTCAATTTTTGTAGAGGTAGATCATAGTGTTGGAAGTGGGGATTTGTGGATGATGAAGGCCAGCTTCAGGGCATTTAGTAGGACAGTAATTCCCTCCAAACACACAGGGTTCAACTGTATGTAGGGGGATTGTCAACCGGTTGGCCTGTATCATCCTGGTGGACCATACGTCTGGGTCTTAATGACGGTTTTTGTGTTTTTGACAATTTGCTTTCCATGTGTAAGTAACGCATTTAAAATGGTAAGCTGTTACATTGTGTGAAATGTTCTGAAGTAAGATACACACTCACATGCTGCATGTATAGTAAAGAACATTGTAAATATTTACTTTGACAATTTTGTTGTTATCACCAAAGCAAGAATTTCACTCACTTCAGGTGTTTCTCAGCCAGTAAGAATATTTTGCTAAAGAAGTAAGAAAAATAGATACCTTACAAATCAAAATGTGATTAAGCTCCTACACCTTTACATACTTCAATTTTACTCCTCTTAAAGAGGAAGGAAGCTGAGAAAAGATCACTGTATAAACACAACTTCTCATCCTCCTGCTTGTTACTGCGTGTCTTTACAAGCTGCGTTCATGATTGTGTGCATGCCTTAAGCCGCTTCTCTCTGTGCCATACAACATCCCCACTCTTGCCGTACTTGCTGTTGGCTCATCGTTCCTCTGCCTCGTGTCTTCTTTGTGCAAGGAGGGCTTCCACCCCTCGAGGTTTGCCTAGGTTGGTCAGTCACCTGGGCTGAAGAGCCGAAAACAACGTGAGCAACAAGTCTATTCACCCCAGCTGTAGGTACACAGTTTTTCTGTAAGGTAGGGCTGTGAAACAGTGGGAATTCACATTTCTGTTGAGGCATGTGGTGTTGAGGTGCTACTTAAGCAGAGTCACAGTGGGGTGTGTTTTGAGCTGATACGATTTGATCTGACTCAAACTGAGCGGAAAGCTAACAGTCAGGGCTTGTATTGAGATAACTCTTCTATAGTGGTCTCTACTTAACATTTTGAGTAACTGGTCACCAGGATTCTGTATTCTCAAAATCATTATGCTACAAGTATCAATATTATTACAAGGGAGAAACTGGTAACTAATGGCAGAGTTGCCACGTTGACATTAAAAAAATCTTGGAGTGTAACTACTGTGTACTTTGAGAAGTACAAGTGCATTGTTTTAGTGGCTACAGTTTCCACAGTTTCTTATTAAATAGCTAATCATTAACTGCTGATTTTTCTCAACTTCTCTGATTGTTTGGAAACATGCTAAGCAGGTTGAAAGGTAGCTAGCAGACCAGTGGAAATGCATTTGATAATGTCATTCAAGACATTGGTAAGTTGGATGGTTCTTAAACATCAGGGAACTTAAGAGTCACACGTAGCAATCAATATTCACATGTTTTGATATTGCTATTAATTCCAAGAATACCATGATCCTAACTGACTCTGCAAATTGCAATACTGTAGTTACCAGTGCTTTAGTAAACTGAATGCTGGCATCCTCCACTTTTAACTATTCTGAGTCAGACTCATTATATGCGTTTGACTTGGACCTCTCTGCAGGGTGACCCCAAACTTTAGCCTTCACCCCTCCTGTTTTGCTGAATTTGTTATTGTTGGCTCTAGTGTTCTGTGTCCTTTACCACTGCTAACCAGTTATAAATGGCATGTGCTCACTCCCTAAAACCTGGTAAAATTGACTTACATCTGGTTTGCATATTTAACGTATTTGTAAGTCCCTAGTAAAATGGTATACCGTATACCCAGGGATAGTAATTGAAATGTTACGTTCTAGTGTGCCTGCAGCACTTATTGTGCCACCACTTAAGTAGCCCCTTAAAACATATTTCAGGCCTGCTTATGCAGACTGTATGCAGTTGTATGCTGCAAATTCAACTTGGCAACAAACACCGTTTGCCAAGCCTAAAACTCAATTTTTATTACATATGAGTTGCTCTAAACCGCCCATGGGGCAGGTGCACTGAATTTAAAAAGTTGGACATGTACCTTTTAGTTTTACATGTCCTAGTAGTGAAAAACACACAAATTCATTTTGCACTATTATGAGGGCTACCTCTCTCATTTGATAATATTCGGTTACCTTCTTACATTTAATAAGTGAAAACGTTTGATTTGGAGGAGGTAGACATTTCATGTTTGGTGTCTGGTGAGTTGTAGTTTAAAATCCTCTTTAATGGTAAAGTTGAATTTTAAGTCACAATTCTGTAAATGACACTTTTTGAAAGATTACATTTTCTTGTCCAAACCATTTGATACCTGCACCCTGTTTCCGGGTCACATGACTAGCTGTAGTTGGCCTTTTGGCCTTTATCTATTTCTCCCAGACTGCCACACAATCGAGAGACTGGGTCTCAGCATGATGGACCATCAAAGCTCTACTTGCACTTCAACTCACACGCAAAGAATTTCACACTAGCCTGTTTTGCCTGCAGGCATGCTGGAATCAAGCAGGGAGGCAGGAAATTCCAGACACGTCTGTAGGGGAAAACCTGAGAAGTTTCTTCCACTGCAAAGGCCGCATCAGGTAGAAAATTTTGCCTCTCAGACCCACTGTTAAGTTCACTTCTTGGCCTGTGGAAGGCACCTCAGAGGACTGCCCTGCTATTATTGGCCATTTGTGTATTTCAGAGAACTGCACTGCTACAACAGGAAGACTGCCCTACTATCTGAATCATTCCCTGTGGACTGCCCTGATTCTTGAGTCCTGCTTTTCTGCTTGATCCCCAAGTCTTCTAGAGTGACTCCAATGGTTAGTTGGCAGACCTCCTGATCAGAGCCCAAGGGACAGAAAAGGCTCCAACTATGTTGAACCCACACCTGGATCCAAACTGAGTGACTTTTGACCCTACAAATAGTGTCCTTCCTGTCCTGGACCCTTGGAAGCGGTCCTGAAGGCACCCACATAGCTCAAAAGCAAAATCTGGGACTTAGAAAACCTTTCTGCCAAAAAGTGCTCTGAGAGGTGAGAGGGGACCAAGACCTACCCTCTCGCCGATCCGTACAAGGTGCATCGGCCTACCTTCATGGCGGCTCCGGCTACAACAAATCCTGTTCTGCGGCTCCTTGCAAAAGGAGTATCCAACCTCGTGGAGCCCTCGTCAGCTGCAGCATCAAGCTTCGTTCCACTAGAGATTTTCTACTTCCAAATAGCACCATACACAGCATGGAATGTAAGCAGAGAGATTTATTATCCCTTTTTCCTTAAGCTCAGCATGACGCGTTTCGGGTAGCTAGTACCCTTGAGATATATATATATATATATATAGATATATATATATATATATATATATATCTATATATATATATATATATATATGCTAGCACACACCTCCGTGGTCTTTGCGAAGGTCAAGAAAGGACGGCACTCCAAGTTGTTGTTTTTCCCAACAATGGTTTATTGGCAGACCCCCCTGCCCCCCTGACATACGCGTTTCACCGATTTGGCTTCTTCAGTGTCATAAAAAAAAAAAATATATATATATATATATATATATATATATATATATATATATATATATATATGTTATAAAAAGCTATCAGAAGAGGTGTTTGAACATTACTAGAAAATAATGGGAGGCCATAAAATCGCTCACGAATGACCCTATTTCGAAACGAAACCCTCAGATAAAGGAGGGAATGTTGTGGTATTCAAGAGGAACTTTATGAACAGGAGGCAATGAGACAACTTGTGGACACAAGTTGTTATGAAGTCATAAAAAGATCTGAATATGCGAACTGCACAATGGAATATCAAATCTTCCTGGAAGGTTGGAAAAATGAAGGGATATTAAATGAGGGAGAATTCTTATTTCTTCGATGTGAGACCCCTGTCCTGCCAACCTTCTATCATCTCCCCAAAGTCTACAAGGACGCAAAGAATCCCCCGGGGAGACCGATCCTGTCTTCAATTGGTAGTCTCCTGGAGAAAACTTCTATGGTCTGGAGAGCAGACTATAGTAGAAAGAGCATAGACGTTTACAATGGGGCCCTGAAAAAGTATAAGGAGGCTGTTCTGGAAGCTAAAAGAGGTATTTCACAGCAAATTCAAGAAGCAGAAAACTCAGTTAAATAACTTTTTAAATCTGTTACTTTTTTAGCTAAACCACAACAGGTTAATTCGTTGAAACCTGACCAGGCTTTTTGTAATCAGCTGGCTGCCCTTTTCCAGAATAAGGTGCAAACGATATATGACAGCCCATTAAATGTTCAGGCAGCTAGCTATCAACCTTCCCTCGCCAGGGAGGCAGTGCTGTCCAAGTTAACTTGTTTTAAACCCCTTCCTGTAGATGATGTAATGAACCTTTTAAAGTCTATCAAATCTCGGTCACCCAATGACCCCTTCCCCCCTTCTATTATGCACTTGGTCACTATGAGGATTAGTGAAACTCTTACTCCCCTGATTAACCAAGTTCTGGCATCAGGGAAATACCCTGTGGCCTGGAAGACCGCGTGCATTAGGTCAATTTTGAAGAAAACCACGCTAGAGCCTATCGAATAAAAAAATTATCGGACAATTTCGGGTTTACCATTTGTGGCTAAGGCATTGACAGAATATTTAGAGAGCAATAGGCTAATGGCCCCACTCAGCATGGCTTTCGGCCAAGACCACTGACTCTGCCCTGAATTCAGCCTCAGAGGGGATTCGGAGAGTAGTGAATGGTGGAGGTAGGGCAATCCTTGTTCTCCTTGATTTTTTGGCCGCATTTGACACTGTGAACCACACAGTGTTGGTGCGGCGACTACAGGAGGTAGGAATCGGTGACTCGGATTTGGCCCTCTCCTCTCTTTTAGAGAACAGGAAAAAGAGTTTGAGCTGGGACGGCTTACAATCGGACAGTTTTAACTTGCCCTGTGGTGTTCCGCAGGGATCAGCTCTGTCCCCGACGTTGTTTAACGTCTATGTGAAGACACTGGCAATACTTGTCAGGAAACATAGCTTCACATTTGTGTTGTATGCCGACAACTCACAACTGGTGATATCTCTGTTGAATAGGCCTGAGTTAACAGCTGCCAGCTTTCACTCCTGTCTAATGGACATCATGATCTGGATGAGTCTAAGCTTTCTGAAGATTAATACAGAAAAGGCAGAAGTGATTGAGTTTGGCAATGGAACATCACTATGGAACAATTCTTGGTGGCCGTCGGAGGCAGGGGAATGCCCTCACCCTGTTAGGAAGGTGAGGAATCTTGGAGTTATCTTTGACGATAAACTCAATATGTCGGTACAGGTCAACAGTTTAACGTCTGCCAGTTTTATTTTGTTAAAGACCCTTCGTAAAATTTTCCCTTTTATCCCCCTCAAATTACAGAAGACGGTAATGGTTGCCCTTTTTTTGTCCAAATTGGACTATTGTAATGCGATGTTTATTGATAAACACCAGATCAGCAAACTCCAATCATTGCAGAATGCTGTGGTACGACTAATCCTAAAGATCCCTAAGGGTCATCCTACGTCACAGGGAAGAAGGTCATTACACTGGCTCCCTGTTCCTGCAGAAAAATGAATTTAAGGCTCTCTGCCAGGTGCACAAGGCATGCTATGGTGGGGGTTCAGATGACTGTCAGGAAATGGTTAGTCTCTACACCCCCTCATGAAACCTACGGTCGACCAGTCTCGGCCTGATCTGTACTCCAAAGTTTCGATGGGCCAGATGAGGTGGCAGGTCCTTGTCCAGCTGTGCAGCAAACTGTGGAATAAACTGCCAGTGGCGCTGAGACTGCAGCCTAACCTTCTATCTTTCAGGAAAGCCTTGAAATCCCAGCTGTTTTCTCCTGAGTAGATCCAGCTCAGTCCCTGCCCTGTGTACACACATCAGCGCCATCATCATCATCATTTATTGATTCTTTTCTAGCACCACTGGTAAAAGACCTGGCATCCTATGTGAGGGATACACAGGATTTTTTAACACTCATGGACAACATCGTTTGGGAACCGGAAATTCTTTTGATTAAGTTAGACTTTACAAACGCATTTATATGCATACTCCATGAAGATGGCATATCAGCCATACAAGGGTTCCTCAACAAGAAACCTTTGAAATTCCATAAACATAACGAAATGTTGATATGCATGATAAGATTCTGTTTGTATGACACTATCTTTAATTTTTCAGGCAAACTATATAAATAAATACGTGGGACTGCCATGGGCACGTGCTTTGCCCCCAGCTACGTGAACTTTTTTGTAGACTGATGGGAGAAACACGTGGCCTGGGGCGAGATCCACGACCGCTGGATGGATAAGATCATGTTGTGGGCAAGATATATAGATGACCTCTTTGTTGTTTGGCATGGTGATCGGTCCTCTGCTGAGAATATGTCACCGCGCTGTACAACTATGACTGGAATCTGAGATTCACCAGTACCATCAGTGAGACTTCGGTCAATTATCTTGACTTAGAAGTCTTTGTGGAAAATAACATCTTACAAACACGGCTTTACAGAAAGCCCACTGCGGGCAACGCCGTGTTACACGCAGCGAGTCATCATCCAAAAAGCCTGTGCGAAATATTCCATTTGGGGAGTTTCTTCATCTGAAACGAAATTGCTCAGATGAGGGAGACTACCAAAAAGCAAAAGATGAGGTTGGGATAAGATTAAAAAACAGAGGTTATTTGAATATTCTGTGATGTCATTTGAGATGCCATCAGTGATGTCACTGACCATGTCATGAATGATGTAATATGTGACGTCATCAGCAGTGCATTGCGGGGGTGCGAGTTATAGTTAGCTCAACTAACTATAACATGGGAATTTCTATGGTTTTGTATGAGTGAAATGTCCAACCAACTATAACGTCCCTGAAACCTATGGTTTTTTCAGTGAATTCCTAATGTTTTTTAAATGCTAATTTTTAAGTATAACGTGCCTGAAACCTATGGTTTTTTCAGTGAATTTCAAAGGTTTTTTAAATGCTAATTTATAATTATAATGTTCATTAAACCTATCTTTTTTTCTGTGTTTTTAAATTATCATCCCATTCTCAACCTGGTGAAAACTGCAAATCTCACTACTTTTCTATCGATACCTTTTCTGCTAAAAAAATTGCCACAAATGAGAGCTACAACTAACGCTAATTTGTGTCCTGTGTTCGATTGTGCGAATGTTTGTGTTTGGACAATATTGTGTTGGATGTTGATATACTCTGCTTTGTATGTGTGTGTGCTGCATTATGGGTGAGATGTCCCTTCATGTGAGTTTTTGTTCACTCTTCTCCCATTCAGACAGTGTGGTTTTCACGTCTATGCTCATTCAGTGGTGTGATGTTGGCGGGTTGTGTGACTTGTGCTCCTTGTTGGTGTGTTTTATTTTGGCCATGGTTTGTCTATAGTTGTGCTGTACTTAATTGTGCATGTGTGCCATTGTGCCCATCTCCCCCGTCCCCCCACTCCCTGCTTATTCCTCTTCCTGGTGCTGTTGCGTCCGGAATTTTGTTGCTTCACACATAAATGCATGTAATGAACAAATAAGAATAGTTACTTGATTCTTTTAGGTTTCAAAACGTCTTTCTATTGTTTTTAAAATTTTTCCATATAAACAGTTTTTGTAATATTCAAGGACACATAGAAGTCAGAAATGCAACGTATTCTATCAACACACTTTCTAGAACATTGTACAACATGTGCAGGTTAAAAGTTAATACATTTTTCTAAACCTAACAATATTTTTTTGCAACATTTTCTCGAACAATAAATGGCACATGCAGGTTAAAAGTTCACAATTGTTTTAAGTTCGAGCAGTGCTTTCCAAATGCAAGTAGCAGGTGTGGTTGAGATGAGCAAATGTTATCCTACGATATCTACTCCACGTTGAAACTACTTTTTCTTAACCAATCACAAAGATGCTTTTCCACAAAACGAATGTGCACCCTTCTTTTAAAAAATAATGCTTTTCATCTCCCTATTAGGTATCGTCTTGTATGGCAAAAAAAAGTAGTTCCCCATCTTTAAACATATCTCGTATTCTACGAATGGACTGCATGAGCTACAGACATCTATCCATTCCTCCCAGCCATACCTTCAAAATTCTAGTGTGGATCGTAGGACATAGCTATGTTTTCTGGTGCAAGAGGTATGCAGAACAGAGACGTATTGACTTAAACCTAGGTTTACAAAATGTGGACATTAAATGGTTTGGACAGAAAAGATTGAAGTGGCAACAATATCTGCCTTTGGTTAAAACCTGTTTGCATCTCCAACACCCTGACCTCATGATTGTGCACTGTGATGGAAACGACCTAGGCACATTGACTGGGGTAGGTTTGGAAATGCTAATGAAGGACACCTTTCGACAATTGATGTTGCTTTTGCCTCAAACTGTCTTTGTATATGCCAATATATGCCAAAGACACAAGTGGAAATGGTCAAACAAATTTTGTCCGCAGATTGAAAAATCTAGGAAGAAGGTCAACAAAGCTGTGTCTGAAATACCTCGGAGACCATAGAATGGGTTGAGCTACAACAACAACATACGTTTTGATATGGCTGATATCTACAGAAGTGATGAAGTACACTTCACAGATCAGAGAGTTTTTCTGAATAACCTGAAACTGTGTATCCGCACTTATATGTAGCTCCAACTAATAAACACAAGGGCTGTTTTTAGAGCTGGCTTATGTTCCCAATATCGGTTCGCAGAGTGACAGCTCCGCTCCGGCTAGCACAGGGAGACCTGCGGGCCATCAGGCAAGCTCGCAAAGTGATACCAGCGGCCCGTCGGCTCGGCTCGCACAGAGTGCTGGCTCGCAGAGGGAGAGCTCAGCTCTAACTGGCAGAGGGACAGCCATTCACCATTCACCCCCAAACTTTCAATTTAGGAGCTAATCAAAAAAAAGAGAAACTTTTTGGATAATTTCATAAAGATTCATCATACAACGGCAAAGTTACAAGCACATAGAAGACTCCACGAGGGGTCCGCGCAACCCCCCTCCCAACATAAGTGAAGCCCCGGGGCTGCGCTGACCCCAGCAGACCCCTGGAACCGCCCCTGCTATTATTTTTTGAGAAATACCCCCGTAACCTAGCCCACCCAAGGGCCTCATTACAATGAAACGCGAGAACCCGCGACTCCAGTGCGAATTTTTGAGGGGGTTTTTTTTCATGATTTTTTGGGCCTTGGGGGTCTTTCTGAGACCCCCTGAGCAAACCTAGGGGGTCAGAGTTTTTGGGTGACTCGCTTCTACTGAGCCACAAGATGGCTGCCAACACTTCCTGTTTTGGAGTGCTAGCAGCCAATCAGAGTGAGGCTCACGCACATGTGTTAAGCTTCGCCCAGATATCAAAACTTTTATTTTTCTAATTTCTCAGCAACTACTGTACGGATTCACACCATTTTTAAAAAGGTCACTTTTTGACCCACTACCTTTCTGCCAAATTTGGAGTAATTCCGCTCAGTAGTTTTGGCTGTAGCCTTGCACAAAGTTTTCTATGGGAATTTTTTTTTTTCACTTTTATTTTTTGAATTTCTCAAAAACTACTGAACCGATTTACACCATTTAAAAAAAGATAGCTTTCTGAACCAAGCTCTACCTTCCTGCTAAATCGGGGGTACTTCCGTTCAGCAGTTCGAGCTGTAGCTCGTCGTAAAAGTTCCTAGGGAAATAAACATGGAGAAAACGTTCACGATAGGAGCTGACCTGGATAGACTTTTTTGGGGGAGAATTTCAGAAAGATTTGTTAAATGACGCCAAAGTTATTAGCAAATCAAAAAATGGTTTTCCTATGGAAACTAGGTTCTAACTATAACTACCTACAGGCGATATATACATATATCCACTTAGGTATATATCCACTTCCTGGACCCAATTGACACCCCCGCAGCCGATTTGCGGCTGGACCTCGCTTCCATTGGTCTTTGCCTAATGAATTCACAGGCCACCCACGACAAAGGTCAGCTACTGGATCCGATTTTTACAAACATTCAGGACCTTAAAACCCGCCCGCCCCTCCCTCTTCCCTGGACAGACCACTTCCTGATCCCCATCGAATGGCACCTCGATACCCCCCCCCCAACTGCCTAAAATCAGAACTCTCATCAGGCGTTGGCACAAACTCATACCAGAAGAATGGACATCCAAACTCAGGGAATCCATCCCCTCTCCCTCTCAGAACCCTATAACCGCCGATATTGAATTCAATGCTTGGCTCACCCAATCATTGGACTGCCTCCTACCTCGATCTATCACCCTCAAACGCGCCAAGAGAGTCAACCCTTCCCCTTGGTACACCCCTGAACTGAATGTTCTACGGAAGGAATGCAAGAGGACTGAACGCGCATGGAGGAAAGACAAGTCAGCAGATAAGAAAGACATGTTCCGGTCCTCCTTAAGAACTTACAAACTTGCGCTTCATAAAACCAAGAGTTCATTTTATGAGGAAAGAATTAAAAACTCATCCTGCTCCGCCCAGGAAACTTTTACTATCCTAAAAGAACTTCTTCACTTCCCAGATCCCCCAGTAAAACCCATGGACCCTAAATCCGCGGAAAACAAATGTATCAAGTTGGCAACATTCTTTGATGAGAAAATCCCAAAAATTATTGCTTCCCTACCTTCTATCGACATCGGTGGCACAGGCAAAGACTACCTCAGCCCTCGTCCTTGTCACAGTCCGCCTGCTGACTCCTCGGACCCTCTCTCGATACCTTCGGTCCACTCACCACAGAAGAGGTAGCCACGACGTTTGCCACAATCAAAAGTGGCTCTCCCTGCGACCCGGCCCCCTTACGCTTCCTCAAAAAAGTGGCCCCCACTATTATCCCTCCGCTCACAGCCCTCATCAATGCCTCTCTACTGCAGGGAGAAGTCCCTCCCAGCTGGAAAGCAGCTGTTGTCAAAGGTCTCCTGAAGAAACCTTCATTGGACCCTCAGGATTTAGCCAACTATAGGCCAATCTCCCTCCTCCCAGGAAATAGCAAAATCACGGAGAAACTTGTGAACAAAAAGCTATCTCTATTCCTAGAAACTAACAACCTGCTTAGGAACTCCCAGACAGGCTTCCCCCCAGGCCAGGGCACCGACACCGCCCTCCTGGCGGCAGTGGAGAAGGCCAGAAGCATATTAGACACAGGAGGATCAGTGGCAGTGATACTCCTAAACCTCAGTGCGGCCTTCGACACTGTCAATCACCAGGTCTTAATCCAGCGTCTGAGAGACACTGGAGTGAAGGGCACGGACCTGAAGTGGCTTGCCTCTTTCCTCAATGGCCGTTCCTTCCAAGTCTGGGAGAACGACAGCCACTCCCCTGCGGTCCCCCTCCGTTGTGGAGTACCGCAGGGTTCTTCACTAAGCCCAACGTTATTCAACGTTTATATGTCCCCTTTGGAGGAGCTAGTCACCCCGTTCGTAGTGACGATTATCAATTATGCTGACGACACCCAGCTGGTGGTGACCCTCTCACACCCTAACCAAGAACCCTCCAATCTTCACAGCTGTCTTACTGAAATCCATGGTTGGATGAATACCTCAGCACTGAAACTCAATGGGTCCAAGACCGAAATCTTGCTGCTTGGACAAAAAGGACCCTCCCTGCCACCAAACATCTGGCCCGCCTGCTTAAGTGATCCCCGTTCTCCCAAAGACGAGGTTAAGAGCCTGGGTGTATGGCTCGAGAAAGATCTGACCTTCAGAGTCCAGGCAAAAAAAAACGGCGGGAATATGTTTTGGACTTCTCAGGGCATGCAGGAAGGTACTTCCCCTGCTACCCCCTACCTCCCGGAAACTGCTGATCCAGGGCCTTATTTTGTCCAGGCTGGATTACAGCAACGCAATCTACTTGGGAGCCCCGGAAGCCACATTCAACACCTTACAAAGAATCCAGAACGTTGCTGCCCGGCTTCTTACTAACACCCCAGCAAGATCATCAGCAAAGCCAGCCTTGAAGCAACTTCACTGGCTTCCAGTCAGAGAGAGGGTGGTTTTCAAGGCCCTCTGCCTGGCACAAAAACTCCTTCATAACAAAGGTCCACCCATTCTCAAAAATGTCATAATTCCTTACACAGCGACCAGGTCACTCCGGTCAAACCAAGAGAACTTCATCACCGTCCACAGAGTGAAAAAAGCCCGGTCTGGAGGCCACCGCTTCTCTGTAAACACAGCAAAACACTGGAATAGTCTCCCTCGGAAACTGAGAACTGAACCAAACCGTCTCCATTTTAGAAAAGCTTTAAAAACTCTCCTTTTTCCCTGATCTCTCTTCTCTTCTCCTCTCTTCCGCTGCTGCTCCCTCTTGATTCTCTATGTTCTAGCGCTTGGATGCTTACGGGTTACTACGCGCTCTACAAAAACCTTAAATAAATATATATATATGTATCTATCTATCTATCTATCTATCTATCTATCTATCTATCTATCTATCTATCTATATATATATATATATATATATATATATATATATATATATATATATATATATATATATATATATATATATATATATATATATATATATATATTCTCCACAGCCTTTTCCTTCACAGAAAAGCTCGCACTCGGGATGAGGTTAACCACAGTTTATTCAAGCAAAGTAACGCGTTTCGACAGCAAGAGCTGTCTTGATCACACAGTTGCATATTGGAACAGGAAGTCCATATATAGGCATACAACACTAAGGAAGGACTAAAAGTTAGGTAACTAGTGTCCAAATCCTCGTATGGCGGCCATCTTGTAATGGTGTATATACATGAGTGGGATCACAGTCCTACCACGTTTACTATCCTACTCGAAGATGTATTATGTACATAATCTTTATATATATTGGAATTTCATATATATACACACTGTGCAAAGTTGCAAACAAGGATAACACATTCTTTCGACATAGTGTCGATTATCGACTTGTGTACAAAACTACAAAGGAAATTTCATATATGTACATACTTGCAATATTGCAGACAAGGATGACGCATTCTTTCGACATAGTCCTTAATGCTTTCTTGAATCATATTCCCAGCTTATGTACAAAGACTACAAAGGTATACTATGTACAGTCTACTTTAGCTTTAAAAACAGCTTTACTATATACATTCAGTTCATATATACACTATTTACTCGAATTCAGTATGACAGTCGAGCAGCTCATATCTTTGGTATCATTTCTATTTACATGACTGCCCTGTCGAACATAGGTAGTATTGACTATATTCGACATAGTGCCCTAGTTCATCCAGAACTATACCATTGTAGTCTATACAATCAAATCAGACGTGTCCCACAAATTATATAGTATATATTCAACGAAAGACCGCTGCATATGCAAAAAAGACCTATTAACCCTTCCTGTATCAAATAAAGAGAAGAAAATGTGAAGAAAAATTATAACATAAGTGCATAGTTCAGAATAATTCTTTAACTAGAAAAAAGTGCAAGTTCTTATCTAATAGACAGGACCCTCGGGAGAAAGGTTAATTATCCACTTCGATTCACGTTTTTGAAGGGCAAGAGTTCTATTACCACCCATAGGACCTAAGTGAACTTGTTCCAAAGCAAAGAAACTTCCCAAATTGCTTTTGGAGCGATAAAAAAGTTCAAAGTGTCTCGCTATGGGGTAGTGGGGGTCTTTGTTGGTTATCGCCCGCATATGTTCAAGTACTCTTTTTTTGGTCATCAATATAGTGCTCCCCACAAATTTCATCTTACATGGGCACATCAGTACATATACACAAAAAGTAGAGCTACAGGTCAAGAATTGTTCAATATTTTAGGAGTGTTGTGACCAGGAATGGAAACAGATTTCACCATACTGCTGGTGCGGCAGGCTTTACAATGCCCACAGGGGTAGAAGCCCTTGAGTTGGTGATCATTTATTGTTTTTCTAGATGTAACATCATTACGGACAATGATGTCTCTAATGCTTCTACCTTTTCAATAGGTGATTTGAGGTCTGCGTGGTATACTGGGACCGATGATGGGGTCACTAGTCAGTACATCCCATTTGTCAGCTAGTATTTTAAATATTTCAGTTGAATTACTATTAAAGGTAAAACCAGGATTCTGAAGTTACTTTAAGGGCAGTATTTTTCCTACTTTGAAAAGCAGGGAAAAACCGGTGACCATACCGAAAACACCAATGAAACAGGCCTGAGATTGAAGTCACCCCTCCACCGGCAAGCATACCGGTAGGAATTACCACATTCGAACTTGCAGTCTATTCAGAAATAGAGAAATTACAACCCAAAAACACATTCAACAACCTCTCCCACCAGGACCGGGAAATTATCAAGCGCTTACAAAATGATCCCACCCGCATTATAAAACCTGCGGACAAAGGGGGTGGCATTGTGGTCATGAATAAAAGTGACTATGACATGGAATGTCGTAGACTCCTGAGTGACACTCGGAATTACAAATGTCTAAAAAAATACCCCACCGAGGAGCTACAAATGAGAATAAATCGGCTCATCAAAGATGCCAGTGACGCAGAGTACATATCCAAACAGGAGGCGGATTATCTCTGTACACAAAATGCAAGAGTGCCCTATTTTTCCATAGTGCCCAAGGTGCACAAAGGGGTCACTCCGCCCCCAGGCAGACCTATTGTGTCGGGCATCCAATCCCTACTGGAACCACTATCACGCTTCTGCGATTTCTATCTTAACCCGCTAGTCCAGAAGACACCGTCCTACATCCAGGACACAAAACATCTCTTAAACATCATTAAAGACATCAGCTTCAACCCAGAAACACAACTTCTTGTCGGATTGGACATAGAGAGCTTGTATACAAGCCTACCACAGGACACCACTTTACAAGTATTACATGATGTACTGATGGAGAGCACTTGGCAACACCATACCCCTCGGCACTTCATCCTTGACTGTGCTGCCCTGGCTTTGAAAGACAATTATTTCGAGTATGAGGGCAAACTCTTCCTCCAGACAAACGGTACCTCTATGGGGAGTGTTTTCGCCCCGATTGTGGCGGGGCTCTACGTCCACCACTTTGAACGGACCCACATCGAGGCCACTACCAACCCCATCTCAGCTAACATCATAACTTGGCGTCGCTACATCGACGACATCTTCATCATCTGGGAGGGAAATGAGGACACATTGAAACACTTCTTAACATGGATCAACAACCGCGACACTTACCTCCGGTTTACCTGCACCAGCAGCCTCACTGAACTCGCCTTCCTGGACCTCAACATCAGAGCAGAAGAGAATGGCCTGACCACTACCACACATTACAAGCCAACTTCGCGAAACTCATTGCTGAGATTTGACAGTTTCCACCCGAGGCCACTCAGGGAAAACTTGCCCTTTGGCCAATTTCTACGCATACGACGTAATTGCAGTAAGATTCAAGACTACAAATCACAGTCCAAAGCACTAATCCACAAACTTGAGGAACGCGGCTACCCCACCAGAATCATTTCCAAAACCTGCAAAAGGGCGCGCAATCAGAACAGAGAGGCACTCCTCGACACCATCATTAAACCACCTGAAACACCTACCCTAACGTGTGTTACCACCTACAACACTGCCTCAAATCAAGTGTCCAACACAATCCGAAAAAACTGGAAATCATTAATTCAGGGGCCAGAGAGTGGGAAACCCCACGCTTTGCTTATAAAAGAGCAAAGAATCTAAAAGACCAATTGGTGTCCACAAGACCAAGAACAAACCCCCGCCCCACAGGCAACACGATCCTGAACGCCTGGGGCCTACCAAAAATGACTGGGCACCAACCGTGTAACAACTGCAGTGTCTGCCATCTGACCTCCCCATCTAAGACACTGGCCTTAGAAAACGGGAAAACCTGGATACAGCGCCAGTTCACGAATTGTAATTTATCCAACCTGGTGTACCTTATTAAATGCCGATGTGGTCTCAGATACATTGGTATGACCAGCCGGAAAGTAAGAACTTGAATGACTGAGCACAGGAGCACTATGCGCTGCGGCAAGAACATAAGCAAACTAACTGAACATTTTCTCACCCACAATCACACCCCAAATGATTTTATATGGACTGTGATTGAACAATTTGAAAATTGCAATGAGAAAGGCCTCCTCACCAAGGAACAACGTTGGATATACCGCCTTTCCACACACATAAATGGACTTAATGATTCCATCCCCTCGAATTTGCTGACAATCTAATCAGCTAGATTTATACAAAACACTCTGAACCCATGTGTTTGAATTCCCAGACCCGTTTCGACTCGTGGTCTGTCCCCAGTCTGTAGTCCTCTTACCCTCTTTTATTCCTTCTCTTTTTAATCACAATTTGGCCACAATACAGGGCCATCATTCCCTGGCGCTGCCACCACGCATGCGCCTCCACAGCGCTCCATCCGCACACACTGCGCATGCGCTGAAACCTACGCACTGCACTGTCCCCACACATGCGCTGAACTTGTACTGAACCTCCACGCATGCGCTGAACCGGCACTGATCGCGCACACATGCGCAGTATAGCAGATGACTGGGCGCTTTCTGCGCGACCGTGCCCACTCTTTCCCACCCTGCTACAGGTGCTGTGAATTTAAGGGGCTATTTATACCCGACCGAGGAAAGCACACTCTCACTCGGGACACCGCAGCAGGACGATAGGTCAAAGGATCACACAGATCGGCAATTCCGTGAGTAACTATGCTGATTCACCGCTGACATCTAGGTAAGCAGCAGAATATTTCTCCCAACAGGCTCGGCTCTAATCTAACCTATGCCTTTTACCACGCCTAGGGTCTTCTCCCTCTGCCAGGTGACCCAGGAAGCTTTAACAGCAAACAGCAAGTGTGAGGAAAATGTATAATACTTACCTGTATCTCACCCTATGCTCACCTCGCTGTTTAGCCCACCACCCCCACCCCGTTTTAAACGCTATATAACCGCACTTGCCATGCAACCCACATGGCCACGTTCTACCTGCCGGTCTAGGTCATTCACACACCTTAGAAGCCGGCATCATGTTGTGTTATAAGAATACCATTCTCATTGACTCTACCTTATATGTCTGTTTGTGTCTTTATGTTATGTGTACAGTAAAGCAGAGGGAATCCCCCTCTATACACGTACAGCACCTTCGCGAGTGCGACACTTTTATAAACAACACCTATCACTTAATATAATTTATTTTTCACCCACACATACTCATTTGTCCTGAGGAAAGCCAGATGTAAATAAAAGGTCTGGCTGAAACATGTAGACCACATAGGACGTGGGAGCCCATAACTCACTCCACTGCGTCCGTTTGCCTTTTTATCTGCTAGCAGGGGCCCAGACATTAAAGTTATCCATATACCCTCGGGAACTGGGACCCACTGCATAGCTTTTAAATCACTTTCACACCCACAACACAGCACAGTCAGTAAGTATACCAGCTCCTCAGTAATCTGGAGTCGAAGCACACCCGGGACACATTCGGTGTCACTGTGGTGGGCCCGATGATGAAGCAAGCCACCAACTAGGTTGGTGGGTGAGGGCTTCACAACCAAACCAATTGGTTTACCGACAGACGCACACACTGAGTCTCCCAAAAACACAACTAAGCTAGTCCTTTCTTGATACTACATGTGTACTAACAAGACCCTGCACAGTCCCATTTTCGAGGCTGGTGTGGGTCCCTACCTCGGCCGGTCCGAGGCGGCTGCCAGTACCCCTATATATATATATATATATATATATATATATATATATATATATATATATGTGTGTCTGTTTGTATATCTGTTTATACAGTCAAGAAGAAGAGAAATTCCCCTTGGTAACCAACTAAAATAATTGTTCAACCAATCATCACAAATATACCACAAACTATTCTTGTCTATCATACAAACCCCCCATACCTATATTTGCAATGCCACAAGACAACCACTGACTAATAATGGAATGCCACCTATATATATATTAAAAAATGTTGGAGCCATTAAAAAAACTTCAATTTACAGAATTCATAAATCTTCATATTATAAAAAACATATATCATTATACTTTATGTATAATGATATACAGCATATCAATTAATCAAGAGGGAGATGCAAAAATTCATCAAGTATCAAGAAAAAATATGATATCACATATATAAATCCTGCAAATAGTACATACACTATGTCCACGTATTAAAAATAAAAATGTATAGTCTAAAAGAAAGATAAAACACTACTAAAGTACTAAATTTACTAGTTCCTTCATTTCTATCAGTGTTAGGAACTCCCACAGTTAAGATAGATCAAGATACTGTGTATTGTCACATCACCGAAGCAGTGTGTTTATAAATGGTGCAGGCACCAAGTAACCATAAATGTGATCACTCTCATACATATTTGCCTGTTCTTGATTCCTCAAATAGCCGTTGTGTCCCCCACACTGTTCAATTCAACTGACCTGGATTTAATACGGAACCTCTGAGAGGCGTTGGCCAGAGTACTCGCTGTTCGAAATACCCGTACATCGGCGTCTAAATATTCATTCAATGTCCATGTAAACACCAAGTCTAGGAATATTCACCCTATCAGGACCTCGCCAATCACCAGGATGACATTTTAGACGGTTTTAATTCATTCACCAGCTGTGACGGAAGTACAATCGGCAGAGAGCTTTTTCGGTTTTTCGAGCTTGCCAGAAGCCCTGTAGAAGTCATGGAGTACATTCCCAGACAAAAAACATGTTGGCTGGGCAATTGTTTAGATTAAAGAAGAACAAAAGAATTATAACCCCACTGTTTTTGAAGTTCTTTGCTTGACAAATGTACTCTTGATTCTTATGAAGGATACATACTATGTTGCAATAAGCATTGGAATTCTAGCGTGTGCACAGGCTTGCCAGAATCAATTCAACCAACCAAATTATGCCTTAAGCCCATTCATTCATACATATATACCAGCTTACTACCAGCATTCTATTTTGTATATTGAGATTGCAACTCACCCAAGCAACTGTGGCGAGTAACCTACAGGCATGAATAGTCCTTGTAGGGAAATGGGTCGACCTTTTACTATATGGATACCATCATTCCAATTGAAAAATCCTGTTGTGAGTGTTCTGTATTTTTGAGAAATATAAAAACAATAGGGAAATATATTAAGTCCATCGGACCTTCCGTGCGAGGAATGTTACCTAATTGGTAGAATTACAGTTTGTAATAAATACAAACTTTACAAAGTATGCACGGCTGTAAGCTCACCACAATGTGTTACTTGCCGATTATCCCAAGAAACATTACGTTGCAATCATTGTCGTTTGGCTACTAGGAAGAAAACTTAGCATGAATCACACTATAACCGTACCTATTCAATTGTGCCCAAGGATTCCAGGTCAATCTGTTTACACTGTCCCTACTTAACGAGTGGATATTCCAGGAACTCAAACCGCAAGACCAACAATCTCCTGAAAGCATTTGGATCCTGGATAAACAATATAAGATAAGTATTTAGGGTTGCTAGGGGATGCTACCAAAATTCCCTATTTCACAAATGGTGTAAAGGTCAGGGCAGTGCTGCATCCTCTCACCTATAGTTTTTTCCAGTCCTTCGGTGTGCGTGCGTCCGATCTGCTAGTGTTGTGGGTCACGCACCGGATGCGTCCTGGGTTTCAATATGTTGCTATAGTTGGACAACTTTCTGTTCCTGTCACATGTTTCGAAAGAAACAAGCCATATGCCTGTCGTTTTATGGTGGCCATTTTGGAATGTAGGTTCTACTCTAAGATATAGGTACGATTAATACTATGTGTGGACACCTACAATGTCTACATGTCAATTGATTAAATTTAAATTGACACTTTTTAATATAAAACCAAAATGAATCTTAAAGTTATAGTTACAATAGAATGCGGATATAATTTCATATTTATTATTTGCACACTGATTTATTGACAATAAACAAAGTGTTTTAAATATATTATTTGAAAAGGTTTGAATGAATCATGTGGAATTCATATCCCTTGTAAATGGACTTGGTCCAACCTCCTACGTTCTTGTCACCTGTTTCAAAAAGGACCAGCCTTATACCCATTGTTTCACGGCGGCCAATTTGGAGTTGAGTATCTAATCCTATATAGGCACAATTAATAGTAAATATGGAGCCCTGGAGTGTCTACAACCTCATTCATTAAATATATAATATGGCACCCTTTATGTGAAAACGAAAACTTTACTATATGAAATATGATGTCGGTATATTCACATATCCTTTGTTTATAAACTGATATAGCATTATTAGAACAATTGTTTAAGTTGTTAGAGAAAATGTTATAACGAATCACAGGAAGTAAACTATTAAAATTTTAGGGTCTTAAAAAGGCCTTGGGGACAAGATACTGATTACAAAAAATTGTTCCATTCTTCCCTAGTGTTTTACCCATTTCTGACTGTATTGAGATGTGAAATATACCACTGCTCTCTCGCTTTTCTCTTTTAATCTAAATTGCATCCACGTTTGGCACCCACTATTTTCTCAAAAATAAACCACTAAAAATCTAGATGACTATGTTTAGCCTTGATGAAATGCTCAGCTAGTGTTGACTTTTTTTTATTAGTCCTTAGAGCTGACTTATGTTCCGTTAGAAGCAATCTCATTTTGCGTCCTGTCTCTCCCACATATCCTAGTCCACACGGACATAATAGGATAATAATGGTATCTTTATGTATCTTCACTACTGGAGTTCCTAACACAGAGAAATTAAGGAACTGATAACTTTAATACTTTATTTATATCTAGTAATAACTGTTTATTTATATATAGGTATATGTATGAATATTTTAAAAGGAGAGGCAAATGATATCTGTCCTGATAAAGGTGGCCATTACTCTGCGAATTCCACCAAAACGCCTCAACACTTGGGATAAACTAAATCCAGTGTACCGGCCAGTCATTGGGATAAAAACACTTGGACTGTATACATGTCTGGCATTTGAGTTTGTTTACCTGGATTAGTCCACAAACCACTAATAAGTGTACTGCCGTATTTGCTATCTGTCTCTCTCTCTTTTTTGTATGATTGACACAAAAGCTTTGTGGTATATTTGAGATGATTGGTTCAACAATTATTTCATTTGGTTACCGAAGGAAATCTTTAAGTAATGTCCTGTCCCTTTGGTACATGGGGCTCCTCTCTCTTTATAGGGTATATATACCTATATGCACACACACACACACACACACATATATATATATATCAAATCAAATCCCGGTTGTCACTGAAGCTCCTCGGCACACAAACACAGTTACGGACCACTGAAAGGACGTCGTGAAAAAACTGCTGTGCTTTATTTAAAATTCATGACTCCAGCAACCAGTCAGTCCTGGCCAGAGCCTTAGCATGACGCATTACGACTGATTCAACTAGGTCTTGTTCACATATATATAACCTATTTACGGTCGCCAGTAGGTAGTTATAATCAGGACCTTGTTTCCATAGGAAAAGCAATTTTTATTTTCCCAATAATTTTGGCACCGGTTGATGAATATTTGCAAAATTTTCAAAAAGAGTGGCCCACTCCGGTCAGCTACTTTCTTAAATGTTTTTCGGTGAATCGTCAAGCGTTTGCTGAGAAAAACACATTTTCCCCATGTTGATTTCCATAGGAAACTTTAGACAAAGCTACATCCTGAACTGCTGAACGGAATTACATTAAATTTGGCAAAGAAGTAGGCCTTGGTTCAGAAGGAGCATTGCCATTAAATGGTGTAAATCTGTTCAGTAGTTGCTGATAAATTAGAAGATCCCCAACTTACAATGTGCCATGGGGAACGTTTGCACAGTGGTGCAGGGATGGGGCGGGGCCTGACATAACAAGTGTGCAAACGCGTCCCCAGGCATGTTGTAAATTGGGAGATTAAGTCCCCTTCAATCCTGATTGATGGTCCCTGGGGGCCAACTAGCACACCAGGTACCTCCAGTAAGTGCCACAAAGCTGTGTTACACCTCTCTGCAACACAACTCTGTGGCGCTTACTGGACATACCTGGTGGGCTAGTTGGCCCCCAGGGACCATCAGTATTCAAGGGGACTTAATCCCCAAATTAGAATGCGCCAGGCGGCGTGTTTGCAGAGTGGTGGACAAAGGGTGCGTGGCCTTTGTTCACCTCTCAGCAGTCCCACTGTGTGGGGCTTACTGGAGGTAAGAGGTAGGCTCGTTGGCCCCTAAAGGACCACCAGCAGCGAAGGGGACTTCAATTCCCATCCAAGAGCGCGCCAGAGATTGCGTTTGTAGAGTGATGGGAAGAGGGGGCGTTGCCTGCTCTTCGAACTTAGCAATGCTGCTGTGTGGGTCTTACTGGAGGTAGTAGGAGGAGTAGTTGGCCCCCAACGATGTCCGTGGGGGCCAACTACCCCTCTTGTTACCTCCAGTAAGTCCCGCACAGTGGGATTGCTAAGATGTCCTCGGAGGCCATGCCTCCCTTTCTCCACCATTCTGCAAACGCGCCTTCTGGCAGACTACGGGATGGGAGATGAAGTCCAATTTACTCCTGAGGGACTTTTAGGGGCCAAAAAGCCCTACTGGTACCTCCTGTAAGCCCTACGCACCGGAATTCCTGAGCGCTGGTCGGAGGCCCAGCACCATTTCTCCACCACTCTGTAAATGCAACTACTAGTTAGCAATGTAATAGATTTTGCATTTGCGAGAATTAGAGCTATTGGCGTTGTAAATGCAAACGTTTTTTACAAATGGTTTTTGGAGTGGAGTGGATGTAGGTTGTGTGTAGTGGAATGATGTGGCATGTTGTGCAGTGAAAATATGTGGATAGAAAGTATGTGGTATTTAGTGTATCGGAATTATGCAGAGTGGGATTAGCTACATAATTCATCATCTGCACCCTAATCTGCAGATTTGAACAAAAAAAGCCTTGTTTCTAGCTGAAACGGGTCAGTGTGGTGGAAGGCCCTTTGCAAACCTAAAATGGTCACCTGTTACTTATTGCTGAATGTGGGTGTTAAATTGGTACTTATGGTGTGCAAGCCACTCTTGCTTCCCTCTGAACCTCTGTTGCCTCTTTCTTCATTTCTGTTGCTTCTTTCTGCACGTTTCTTTCTTTTTCTGCACCTCTGTTGTCTCTGTATGTACCTCTTTTGCCTCTTTCTGTACTTCTCTTGCCTCTTTCTGCACTTCTCTTGCCTCTTTCTGCACTTCTCTTCCCGCTTTCGGCACATCTGTTGATTCTTTCAGCACCTCAGTTGCTTCTTTCTGCACTCCTGTTGTCTCTTTCCGCATTCATATTCCCACATTCTATACCTTTCCTGCCTGTTTTTGCATCTCACTTGCCTCTTTCTGCACTTTTCTTGCTTCTTTCTACACCTCTGTTGCTTCTTTCAGCAATTCTCTTGCCTCTTTCTGCACTCCTGTTACTTCATTCTGCACTTTACATGCTTCTTTCTGCACATGTCTTGCTTCTTTCTGCACCCCTGCTGTCTCTTTATGTACCTCTTTTGCATCTTCCTGCACTTCTCTTGCCTGTTTCTGCACTTCTCTTGCCTGTTCTGTACCCCTGCTGCTTCATTCTGCACTTTCCATGCTTCTTTCTGTACCCCTCCTGCCTCCTTCTGCACCCCTCGTCACTCTTTCTGCACTGATCTTGCTTTTATCTACACCTTACTTACCTCTTTCAGCACTTCCCTTGCATCTTTCTTCACCTCTGTTGTTTCTTTCAGCAAATCTTTTGCCTCTTTCTGTACTTCTTTTCCTTCTGTCTGCACCCCTCTTGCCTCTTTCCGTAGCTCTCTTGCCTCTTTGTGCACCTCTCCTACCCTTTTCTGTACCCCTTTTGCCTGTTTTAACACCTCTGTTGGTTCTTTTTGCACCACTCTTGCTTCTTTCTACACCTCACTTGCCTCTTTCTGCACTTCGCTTGCTTTTTTCTGCACCTCGCTCACCTCTTTCAGCGCCTGTGTTGCTTCTTTCTGCACTTCTCTTGCATCCTTCTGCACCTCTTAGAGGTAGAGGTAATTTTAATCCCCCTGCCCTATTATGTACTAGGCCAATACAGGGGAGGTCATGCCAATCACAGTGGTGCCCCAACCCATAGTGTACCCTGGTGTATGTAGCTGTTTTCACTGTATTCTAAGTGTCTGGCTGCAGGCCTGGTTAGTCAGAGCCAGTTACTACCAGTACCCATCAGCAAAAAGCTGGGGGCACAGGATGACTTTGCAACAAGGCCTCTTTCTGCTCCTCTGTTGGTTCTTTGTGCACTTCTCTTGTCTGTTTCTGCACTTCTCTTGCATCTTTCTGCACCAGTGTTGCTTCATTCTGCACTTTCGATGCTTTTTTCTGCACCTTTCTTGCTTCTTTCTGCATCCCTGTTGTCTCTTTCTGCACTTCTCTTGCCTCTTTCTGCACTTCTCTTGCCTCTTTCTGCACTTCTCTTCCCGCTTTTGGCACATCTGTTGCCTCTTTCAGCACCTCAGTTGCTTCTTTCTGCACTCCTGTTGTCTCTTTCCGCATTCATATTCCCACATTCTATACCTTTCCTGCCTGTTTTTGCATCTCACTTGCCTCTTTCTGCACTTTTCTTGCTTCTTTCTACACCTCTGTTGCTTCTTTCAGCAATTCTCTTGCCTCTTTCTGCACTCCTGTTACTTCATTCTGCACTTTACATGCTTCTTTCTGCACATGTCTTGCTTCTTTCTGCACCCCTGCTGTCTCTTTATGTACCTCTTTTGCATCTTCCTGCACTTCTCTTGCCTGTTTCTGCACTTCTCTTGCCTGTTCTGTACCCCTGCTGCTTCATTCTGCACTTTCCATGCTTCTTTCTGTATCCCTCCTGCCTCCTTCTGCACCCCTCGTCCCTCTTTCTGCACTGATCTTGCTTCTATCTGCACCTTACTTACCTCTTTCAGCACTTCTCTTGCATCTTTCTTCACCTGTTGCTTCTTTCAGCAATTCTTTTGCCTCTTTCTTTACTTCTTTTCCTTCTGTCTGCACCCCTCTTGCCTCTTTCCGTAGCTCTCTTGCCTCTTTGTGCACCTCTCCTACCCCTTTCTGTACCCCTTTTGCCTGTTTTAACACCTCTGTTGGTTCTTTTTGCACCGCTCTTGCTTCTTTCTACACCTCACTTGCCTCTTTCTGCACTTCGCTTGCTTTTTTCTGCACCTCGCTCACCTCTTTCAGCGCCTGGGTTGCTTCTTTCTGCACTTCTCTTGCATCCTTCTGCACCTCTTAGAGGTAGAGGTAATTTTAATCCCCCTGCCCTATTATGTACTAGGCCAATACAGGGGAGGTCATGCCAATCACAGTGGTACCCCAACCCATAGTGTACCCTGGTGTATGTAGCTGTTTTCACTGTATTCTAAGTGTCTGGCTGCAGGCCTGGTTAGTCAGAGCCAGTTACTACCAGTACCCATCAGCAAAAAGCTGGGGGCACAGGATGACTTTGCAACAAGGCCTCTTTCTGCTCCTCTGTTGGTTCTTTGTGCACTACTCTTGTCTGTTTCTGCACTTCTCTTGCATCTTTCTGCACCAGTGTTGCTTCATTCTGCACTTTCGATGCTTTTTTCTGCACCTTTCTTGCTTCTTTCTGCATCCCTGTTGTCTCTTTATGTACCTCTTTTGCCTTTTTCTGCACTTTCCTTGCCTTTTTCCGCACCTCTCTTCCCTCTTTCTGCACGTCTGTTGCCTCTTTCTGCACCTCAGTTGCTTCTTTCTGCATCCCTGTTGTCTCTTTCTGCACACGTCTTCCCTCTTTCCATACCTTTCCTGCTTAATTTTGCATCTCACTTGCCTCTTTCTGCACTTTTCCTGCTTCTTTCTACACCTTTGGTGCCTCTTTCAGCAATTCTCCTGCCTCTGTACACTTCTCTTGCCTGTTCAGCACCTCTCTTGCCTCTTTTCGCACCTCTGTTGGCTCTTTCTGCACCCCTGTTGCTTCATTATGCACTTTCCATGTTTATTTCTGCACCTATCTTGCTTCTGTCTGCACCCCTGTTGTCTCTTTTTTACCTCTTTTGCCTCTTTCTGCACTTTTTTTTGCCCTTGTCTGCACCTCGTTACCCTCTTTCTGCATGTATGTTGCCTCTTTATGCACCTCATGTGCTTCTTTCTCCACTCCTGTTGTCTCTTTCTGCACTCGTCTCCCCTCTTTCTAAACCTTTCCTGCCTAATTTTGCATCTCACTTGCTTCTTTCTGCACATTTCTAGCTTCTTTCTACACTTCTGTTGTTTCTTTCAGCAATTCTCTTGCCTCTTTTTGCACTTCTCTTCCCTGTTTCAGCAGCTCTCTTGCCTCTTTTCGCACCACTGTTGGCTCTTTCTGCACCTCACTTGCTCCTTTCTACACTACTATTGCCTCTTTATGCACCCCTGTTGCTTCATTCTGCACTTTCCATGCTTCTTTCTGCCACTGTCTTGCTTCTTTCTACACCCTTGTTGTCTGTTTATGTACATTTTTTGCCTCTTTCTGTACTTTTCTGGCCTTTTTTGCACTTCTCTTGCCTGTTTCTGCACTTCTCTTGCCTGTTCTGTACCCCTGCTGCTTCATTCTGCACTTTCCATGCTTCTTTCTGTACCCATCCTGCCTCCTTGTGTACCTCTTTTGCCTCTTTGTGCACCCATCGTATCTTTTTCTGCACCCTCTTCGCTCTTTCTACACCACTGTTGGTTCTTTCTGCACTGATCTTGCTTCTATCTGCACCTTACTTGCCTCTTTCAGCACTTCTCTTGCATCCTTCTTCACCTCTGTTGCTTCTTTCAGCAATTCTCTTGCCTCTTTCTGTACTTCTTTTCCTTCTGTCTGCACCCCTCTTGCCTCTTTCCGTGGCTCTCTTGCCTCTTTGTGCACCTCTCCTACCCTTTTCTGTACCCCTTTTGCCTCTTATAACACCTCTGTTGGTTCTTTTTGGACCTCTCTTGCTTCTTTCTATACCTCACTTGCCTCTTTCTGCACTTCACTTGCTTTTTCTGCACCTCGCTCACCTCTTTCAGCGCCTGTGTTGCTTCTTTCTGCACTTCTCTTGCATCCTTCTGCACCTCTTAGAGGTAGAGGTAATTTTAACCCCCCTGCCCTATTATGTACTAGGCCAATACAGGGGAGGTCATGCCAATCACAGTGGTACCCCAACCCATAGTGTACCCTGGTGTATGCAGCTGTTTTCACTGTATTCTAAGTGTCTGGCTGCAGGCCTGGTTAGCCAGAGCCAGTTACTACCAGTACCCATCAGCAAAAAGCTGGGGCACAGGATGACTTTGCAACAAGGCCTCTTTCTGCTCCTCGGTTGGTTCTTTGTGCACTTTCAATGTTTTTTTCTGCACCTGTCTTGCTTCTTTCTGCATCCCTGTTGTCTCTGTATGTACCTCTATTGCCTCTTTCTGCACTTTTCTTGCCCTTTTCAGCAGCTACTCTCCCTCTTTCTGCATGTCTGTTGCCTTTTTCTGCACCTCAATTGCTTCTTTCTGCATCCCTGTTGTCTCTTTCTGCACACGTCTTCCCTCTTTCCATACCTTTCCTGCTTAATTTTGCATCTCACTTGCCTCTTTCTGCACTTTTCCTTCTTCTTTCAACACCTTTGGTGCCTCTTTCAGCAATTCTCCTGCCTCTGTACACTTCTCTTGCCTGTTCAGCACCTCTCTTGCCTCTTTTTGCACCCCTGTTAGCTCTTTCTGCACTCCTGTTGCTTCATTATGCACTTTCCATGTTTATTTCTGCACCTATCTTGCTTCTTTCTGCACCCCTGTTGTCTCTTTTTGTACCTCTTTTGCCTCTTTCTGCACTTTTTTTGCCCTTTTCTGCACCTCATTACCCTCTTTCTGCATGTAAGTTGCCTCTTTATGCACCTCATGTGCTTCTTTCTGCATCCCTGTTGTCTCTTCCTACACTCGTCTTCCCTCTTTCTGTACCTTTCCTACCTGTTTTTGCATCCCATTTGCCTCTTTCAGCACTTTCTTGCTTCTTTCTTACACCTCTGTTGTTTCTTACAGCAATTCTCTTGCCTCTGTGCACTTCACTTTCCTGTTTCAGCACCTCTCTTGCCTTTTTGTACCTCTGTTGGCTCTTTCTGCACCTCACTTGCTCCTTTCTACACTTCTCTTGCCTCTTTCTGCAGCCCTGTTGCTTCATTCTACACTATCCATGCTTCTTTCTGCACCTGTCTTGCTTTTCTCTGCACCCCTGTTGTCTCTTTATGTACCTCTTTTGCCTCCTTATACACTTTTATTGCCTTTTCTGTACCTCTCTACCCTCTTTCTGCATGTATGTTGCCTCTTTCTGCACCCCTGTTGTCTCTTTCTGTACTTGTCTTTCCTCTTTCTGTACCTTTCCTGCCTGTTTGTGCATCTCACGTGCCTTTTTCAGCACTATTCTTGATCCTTTCTTACACCTCTGTTGCCTCTTTCTGCACCTCACTTTCTTCTTTCTACACTCCTCTTGCCTCTTTCTGCACCCCTGTTGCTTCATTCTACACTATCCATGCTACTTTCTGCACCTGTCTTACTTTTTACTGCACCCCTGTTGTCTTTTTATGTACTTCTTTTGCCTCTTTCTGCACTTTTCTTGCCTTTTTCTGCACCTCTTATCCCTCTTTCTGCACGTCTGTTGCCTCTTTCTGCACCTCATTTGCTTCTTTCTGCACTCCTGTTGTCTCTTTCTGCACACACACACGCCTTCCCTCTTTCTATACCTTTCCTGCCTGTTTTTGCAACTCACTTGCCTCTTTCTGCACTTTCCTTACTTTTTTCTACACCTTTGTTGCTTCTTTCAGCAATTCTCCTGCCTCTGTGCACTTCTTGTACCTGTTCAGCACCACCCTTGCCTCTTTTTGCACCTCTTTTTGCTCTTTCGGCACCTCACTTGCTCCTTTCTACACTTCTCTTGCCTCTTTCTGCACCCCTGTTGCTACATTCTGCATTTTCCATTCTTCTTTTTGTACCTGTCTTGCTTTTTCCTGCAACCCTGTTGTCTCTTTATGTACCTCTTTTGCATCTTTCCGCACTTTTGTTTCTCCTCCCTCTTTCTGCACATCTGTTGCCTGTTTTTATTATTTTAAAGAATTTTTATTGTTTTCAATAGCATGTATAACAGATAGTCATGCAATCTCGACATGGCCACGTCTGTTGCCTGTTTTTGCACCTCATTTGCTTCTTTCTGCACTTTTCTTGCTTCTTTCTACACTTCGGTTGCTTCTTTCAGCAATTCTTTTGCCTCTATGTGCACTTTTCTTGCCTGTTTATGCACTTCTCTTCTCTTTCCTGCTTCTTTCTAAACCTCTGTTGTTTCAGTAATTCTCTTGTCTCTTTGTGCACTTCTCTTGCCTGTTTCAGCACCCCTCTTTCCTCTTTTTGCACCTCTGTTGTCTCTCGTTGTACCTCATGTGCTCCTTTCTACACTACTCCTGCCTCTTTCTGCACCCCTGTTGCTTCATTCTGCACTTTCTATGCTTCTTTCTGAATCTGACTTGCTTCTTTCTGCGCCCCTGTTGTCTCTTTATGTACCTCTTGTGCCTCTTTCTATACATTTCTTGCATTTTTCTGTACTTATCTTGCCTGTTTCTGCACTTCACTTGCCTCTTTCTGCACCTCTGCTGCTTCATTCTGCACTTTCCATGCTTGTTTCTGCACCTGTCATGCTTCTTTCTGCACCCCTCCTGCCTCCTTTTGTACCTCTTTTGCCTCTTTGTGCACCCTTCTTACCTTTTTTTGCACCCCTCTTCCCTCTTTCTTCACCTCTGTTGGTTCTTTTTGCACTGATCTTGCTTCTATCTGCACCTTACTTGTCTCTTGCTGCACTTCTCTTACTTCTTTCTACACCTCTCTTGCTTCTTTCAGTAATTCTCTTGCCTCTTTCTGCACTTCTCTTCCTTCTTTCTGTACCCCTCCTGCCTCTTTCTGTAGCTCTCTTTCCTCTTTGTGCACCTCTCCTACCCATTTCTGCACCCCTTTTGCCTCTTTTTACACCACTGTTGGTTCTTTTTGCACTGCTCTTTCTTCTTTCTACACCTCACTTGCCTCTTTCTGCACTTCACTTGCTTTTCTCTGAACCTCTCTTGTCTGTTTCAGCACCTGTGTTGCTTCTTTTTGCACTTCTCTTGCCTCCTTCTGGGCCTCTTAGAGTTAGAGGTAGTTTTAATCCCCCTTCCCTATTATGTATTAGAGCCATACAGGGGAGGTCACACCAATCACAGAGGTACCCCAACCCATAGTTTACCCCAGTATATGTAGGTGTTTTCACTGTATTCTAAGTGTCTGGCTACAGGCCTGGTTAGTCAGAGTCAGTTACCACCAGTACCCGTCAGCAAAAAGCTAGGGGCACAGGATGACTTCGCAACAAGGCCTCTTTCTGCTCCTCTGTTGGTTCTTTGTGCACATCTCTAGCTTCTTTCTGGACTTCTGCTGCCTCTTCCTGCATTTCTCCTGCTTCTTTCTGCGCCTTTCTTCCTCTTTCTGCAAATGTCCTGCCTTTTATGGCATGGTTAGAAATTAGTATTTAAAAACCTTTGAAATTCAGTGAAAAAAACACAATTGTCAGGGACTTTATAGTTAGAAATTAGCATGTAAAAAACCTTTGAAATTCACTGAAAAATAGATTCAGGGACGTTATAGTTAGAAATTACCTTTCGTTATAGTTAGTTCAGCTAACTATAACCTGCGCCCCCATAATGCATTGCTGATGAGGTCGCATCTTACAACATTCATGACAGTCAGTGACATCAATGATGACATCATCCATGTGATAATCTGATGCATCTTCTCATACCCTAATATAACCTTTGATACACCCACTCTAAAATACAAACTACCATTTTTGAAACCATAGACACAACAATACCAGTTAGTACATACCCACTCACTAATTCCTAGGTCTACACACACATATCCACTCATTCACCCATACAGTCACTCATACATGCAGTCAACCATCAATACAGCACAATCATATGCACTCACATATCTATACAGACACTCACACACCACCACTCACCCATAGAGTTATTCACACACCTAGTCACTCATACAAAGAATCAATCACACTCCCATTTACTCACCTGTACAGTTATACCCACACTACCTCACGTATTCAAACATATACTAACACATACTTACACTCTTATATAATAACTAATACAAGCACACACTCATCCATACAGCCACTCTAAAAATCACTCACTCTCACATATAGTCATTTATAGACTCCAACACTCACATATACTGCCTTTCACATATGCAGTTACTCACACATGTACCACAGAGGCATCCATTCACTCACCAACACACCCATACACACACTCACCCATACAGCCCTTCACAGATGCACTCTTGAACCCATACACATAGTGAATCACCCAATCACACATCTATGCACAGAGTCACTCAACACAGACACTCAGGCATCCATACAGATACTCAGACAATTAATCAATAACCCATATAGACCCGCATTTAGCTACTCACCAACCCATGCAACCGCTTACACACCAACTGACAAACTAAACTGTGTGAATGTCTGTATAAGTCACTAACCTGATTATGATCAGAAGGATTGAAGTTAAGGATATTTTTGAACTCATTCAGTTTATTTATGGCTCATTGGTGAATGTTAAAAATGGTTGGGATAGAGCCAGTTGGCTGATTGCGGGATGGAATATTTAATTGAAATTACATAGTGAAACAACCTTAACTTCTAGCAATTAAGACGACAATTGTGTCACTAACACTCGCAAGAGCAGCTGGCCCCGATAATATATCTGCAGTAAAAATAAAAACTAATATAGGGTGGTGGCCTAGTCTGTTTCATCCTCTGCTCTAAAGTTCTTTCAACTGGGATCTCCACAGACAGTTGGAAAGGAGCGATGATCAAGTGTGTGTTCAAAAAAAGGAGATAACGTCTCTCCTGGTAGTTACAGACAAATACATTTGTTGGATGTCAGCAGGAAAGTGTTCTTCAAATTTCTCCTGGGGATATTAAAGGAGTGGACGGAAACAAACATGATAATTTCCACAGAGCAAGGTGTTTTTAATGGGTGCCACTCGCCTATAGACCACTGCTTTAGTTTATGGGCTACATAGTTAAAAATTGATAGAACACGCTGGAGGGCTGTATTCCTGTTTTGTCAATTCTCTCCTCGTGTTTGTTACTGTTCATAGGGCATTGTTATGTAAGGCTTTAAAAGGGCTTTAAAAGGATATCATATCCAAAACGGCATGCTTTTAATTCTACAAGAATTACACAGAAACAAAGGGGCCTAAGTGAAATTAGATGTCAACGGGTTGCTGTCAAGGAAAATAGAAACTAAGGGTGGCTTCAGACAAGGTTGTGTACTAGCACCGTCTCTATTCTCCATTTTCTTGGAAGACGTTCCAAAAATTCTGAGCTTACCTAATAGCTTTAGCCTTAAAATGAACGGCATGCATGTAAGCTGTCTCCTTTACCTAGATGATGTAGTGGTCCTTGAGCTGAGAGAAATTGGCCTTCATGCAGAGAAAACTAGATGTTTTGGGTAATTTTTCTGATAAGAAATTGACGATAAATCTGGAATAAGCTAAAGTGTTACTGTTCAGGACTAAGAAGATAAAGTTCATCTGACCTTAAATGGGGCATACATTCAAACAGTTAGCAGATATAAATATGTGGGGCTGTGTTTTATGAGGAACCTGTTATAAAGCACCTTGAACCACTTCAGGCAAAGGCCCTTTTCTCTGTAAGGGGACTAAATACATTTTCCAAAAAGTACAGAGGGCTGACCTTGAGGCCAGTTCTGGCAGCATATCAGGGTATGGTACACCCTCAATTTCAATATGGTGTGGAGGTGCTCAGTATCATTGGGGAAACAAATTGTCACTTGGAAGAGAGCAGGTGTTAAAAAAAGATTACTCTCTTTACCATCCTCCACCATCGTACAGGCTATTAAACAGAAATCGGATTGACCACATGGAGCTATCTAGCATCGGCTGAGACCCTAACATTCTGTGTAAGGATGGATAGTGATGAGTGCCCCAAAATACCCACAAGTTGTAAAAAAGAAATTATAAATAGTGATTTATACTGGGTAAGATCTGCAAGAGAAAATAATTAGGTAAGAAATTGTAATTGCAACGTTATATGTCATACCTAACAAGCATTAGTAAAGCTGAGTTCTTTCTGTAAGGTCACAATACAGCTGGCCAGGGAAGATGACTTGAGATATTTAAGGAATAAAATATCGGTATTCCCGTTGCTAAATGCGCGGCTTGAGGACAAAACATTCCCTTATCTGGAAAACGTACAAATGTACGCTTAAGAAAGGGTTAGCCAGGTTTTATCGTCTCAAGCACAACGCTCCCTTTCAGACAAGGAGAAAACTTGTAAATGCGGTCTAAATTTAAGAGGGGATTTGGTGCACAATTTAGTTTATTGCCTGGCCTTTACAGTCCAATGAAAGAGGCTACTGAGGTAAATTTTACAAAAATATGGTATTAGAAAAAGGGAGCAAGTAATTCATTTATCTTTTAACCTGCAGTGTCTGGAGGTAGCTTGTGCACTGAGGTGATTTTTATTATCGATAAATGAATTTATATTATCTGTTAATATTTTAGTGAAGAATTGATTATTTAAATGTATATAATGTAATGTACTTATTACGAATTCTGTTGGATTTTAATCATAACGCAGGGCTTGACAAATCATAAAAAATGCTCTAGACCTGCAGGTCTAGTAAACTTCAAAATCTCCTTGACCTAACTTAAATGAACTTGTCCTCAAACTCTGAAAACTGAGCAAATGTGACAAGTTAACAAGATTTAAAAGCATTTTTATTACTCATTTACTTTGTGAGCAATAAAGATGCCTTTAAATCTTGCTATCTTGTCACATTTCCTCTGTTTTCAGAGGCAGAGGTCAAGTGTCAAGTTTGTATTCCTACTCGCCAGAAAGGGCGAGTAGGACCTAAAAATAGCTCGTCCTTAATCAATCTCACTCGCAAATGCGAGCGGTCGAGTGAATTTTTCCGAGCCCTGTAACGCTTTTATAATCAATGGAAATTTGATACAAGGTGGTTTTTATTGTACGCATTTTTAATAGACCATGGTCTAAATAAATTTATGTTTTGACTGACTAAAAGACTGCTCCCAATTTAGTTTGGTCAATTCACAAGACAAATAGAGTAACTGTAGATATTATAGGATTAGAGTTGGGACATAACCAAATCTTGGTCATGAAAAAGAGATCAAGATTATCTGCGGAAATGTATTCCCAAATCTCTCTGATGTTTGGGTAAGGAATGTACGTTCAGATGAAACAGTTTAAAGAATGTCTAGTGTTCTAGTGGAGTATGCCAGAGTACAGTGCCTTGTTCGCCATGGAAGTGGAGTTAATAGAAACACATTTACTCAAGTAACAGCTTAACAAAACTTTCTAAAGAGTAAGATCTTAGTACACTACATGAATTTGGATTACCCTAATTGAGGCAATGATGTTAGTTGGCAGAGTAGGCGAGCTTGCATAAAACCTTGGAGTGAAACTAGCAGGGTCCATGGCACTTGATGCAAACCAAGCATGAACAAGAGTATATGGGCTTGCCTTTGGCATGCCACTGGTCCACTACCAGCGTACCCGCTCTTTGGATCCAAAGCAGTGTCAGTTAAATATCCCTCCGTAGAAGGGACGCATGGCCATAACGAGTAAAAAATATCCCACTGAATGAAGCACAGTGTTTAAAAAATGAGGAGAATAAAGTAAAGACAGCTCTTGAGCTTTCTAACTAGCTTCCTGGTTGGTCCTCCTGGTATTGCAAAAACAAATTTAAGTAAATGGGAGAAAAACACAAATCCTGAAATGAGTACAGGCACTGACTTTGTGGCCAAATGGCAGAGCCAAGTCATTGAGCCCAGCACCTCTAGTAAAATGTGCAAGTAAGGGAAATGTAGACTCAAAAGTCCCAGAATTCCATAATTCAAACTGTTCTTTAATGGGCTACTATATTAAATATCATCCTCCTGAATGGTCTTACACTTGGGGCCCTCAAGATGTAACAGAGGGTCAAATTAGCCAATCAATTACTTGTATACCTCTTATATGGACCATGATCAAGTAAAGAATTCATATATGTTATGTTTTGCTAGTAGCGAGGATCACCCTTTATTTATAGCTCTGTGTTTGACAAGTACCAGTTATTTCATTATAAAAATGCCTGAGGGACAGCATACATGTTATATATACATCTCAATTAAACTTGATTGTGTGCTTGATAGTGCTATATCTGATATGTTATTGGGCACAAGCAGCAATGTGTCTACTATAATGATATTATTGCTGGTTTGGTTTGTTGATTGCCATGCTGTTTTATTGAATTATTAAGGCAACTATTATATCATGCACAGTGATGATGAAGTAGAATATACTTTTTACCTACTCTAAACATGACTCTCCTGTGATTACAGCTAAATGTTCCTACATGATTCATGACTCTTCAAACAGACAATATTTGGGATATTTTTGGGGTTGCATTGCCTGTATGCTTGAAATAGAACGACCAAAGAAATCTGTCTCTATTTTCAAAAAGTAAGGGAACTATATTTTAGTGATCTCTATATGCTACATATGAATACAGTATAGCGTATTGCTCCTTATTGATAATTTATTTGTTTATTAATGTTGACTTGCAACACCTTGAAGTTAATACTGCTACTCCAATAAGATGTTCTAGATCCAGACAGAGTATGTATCACCTTCTATGGGATGTAGACAAATATACACCCGACCCACACATACTAAACAAGAAAGAAGAATCATACACATGCAGCAAGAGCTTTAGTTTGTCATCACTACTCAGGACAAAAACCATTCAAGTTCAGTGAAGGTGTAAAGAGCTTTAATAGGTTATCAGAACTACAAAGACACCAGCGAACACACATAGGGGAAAAACCATTCAAGTGCAGTGAATGTGTGAAGAACTTTAGTCACTTTTAAGACCTACGAAGACATCAACAAACACACACAGGGGAAAAGCCATTCAAGTGCAGTGAATGTGTGAAGAGCTTCAGTCAATTATCAGACCTACGAAGACTTCAACAAATACACACAGGGGAAAAGACATTCAAGTGCAGTGAATGTGACAGTACCTTTATTGACTCTTCATCATTAAAGATTCATCAGCGAACACACACAGGGGAAAAAACATTCAAGTGCAGTGAATGTGCAAAGTGCTTCAGAAAGTCATCACACCTACAAAATCATCAGCGAACACACACAGGAGAACAGCCATTTCAATACAGTGTATGTGTGAACAGCTTTAGTCGATTAGATCATCTACCAAGACATCAGCGTACACACTCTGAGGATAAACCATACCAGTGCAGTGAATGTGGGAAGCACTTTAGTGGACTATCAGAGCTACAAAGTCATCAGCAAACACACACGGAGGAAAAACCCTATCATTGTAGTGAATGTGACAGTAGTTTTAGTCACTCTTCAGCATTAAGGTATCATCAGCGAACTCACACAGGGAAAAAACGATTCAAGTGCAATGAATGTGGGAAGAGCTTAAGTGACTTATCAAAGCTACGAATACATCAACAAACACACACAGGGGAAAAAAAGCCATTCAAGTGCAATGAATATGGAAAGAGCTTTACTCAGTTATCAAACCTACAAAGACAGCAGCGAACACACACTGAGGAAAAACCATACCAGTGCGTTGAATGTGGGAAGCGTGTTAGTCCATTAGAAAACCTCCAAACCCATCAGCAAATACACACAGGGGAAAAACCATTCAAGTGCACTGAATGTGCAAAGTGCTATAGTCAGTTATCACACCTTCAAAGACATAAGTGAACACACAGGGGCAAAAACATTCAAGTGCACTTAATGTGCAAAGTGCTTTAGTCAGTTATCAAGCCTTCAAAGACATAATCAAACACACCCAGGGGTAAAGTCGTTGCAAGTGCAGTGAATGTGTGAAGAGCTTTAATCATTTATCAGACCCACAAAGACATCAGCAAACACACACAGGGAAAAACCCTATAATTGTAGTGAATGTGACAGTAGTTTTCGCAGCTTTTCAGCATTAAGGTATCATCAGTGAACTCACACAGGAGAAAAGCCATTCAAGTGCAATGAATGTGGGAAGAGCTTTAGTCGATTATCAGACCTACAAAGACATCAGCGAACACACACAGGGGAAAAACCATTCAAGTGCAGTGAATGTGCAAAGTGCTTTAGTCGGTTATCAGACCTACAAAGTCATCAGAAAACACACACGGGGGAAAAACCCTATCATTGTAGGGAATGTGACAGTAGTTTTAGTGACTCTTCAGCATTAAGTCATCATCAGCGAACTCACACAGGAGAAAAACCATTTAACTGCAGTGAATGTGTGAAGAGCTTTAGTCGACCCTTGACCCTTCTTAGGCAGGTCACGCCCCACGCCCCACAGCCCTGCCTGTGTGTCCTGCCCTTAAGCCCCAGCTGCCGCTGCTGTAATGTAATATAATGTAAGCTGGTATTTATATTGCGCACTATCGCTCCAAGGAGCATCTAGGCGCCCCTACTGACCAGGAAGATCTGAATGCTGGTCAGGCTGCTATTGGTAATTCAGCCAGGATTATCACACTAGTACTCTAGCACAGGTGTCAGGAAGCTGGAAAATCCAGGTTTTCAGAGCCTTAACAAAACCCTGATTCCCGCTCTAAGGTACGGAGGGGGGGGGGGAGTTTATTCCAGGCCTTTGCCCCTATAACTGGCAGAGATATGCCACCTCTAGAGCTAAGTCTGAAGGCTTGGACAGACAACAAGTTGGCATTGGAGGACCGCAGAGTACGCACAGGATGGTATCGGGAAAACCTCCCCTGTAAGTACTTTGGCCCCTGAGAGTGAAAAGCTCTAAAGGTAATGACCAGTATCTTAAAGAGAACCCGTTTGATTATTGGTAGCCAATGCAAGGTGTTTAGTGCAGCCAATGCCGATTATTTCTTTGGTCATTTCAACACCAGCCTAGCGGCTGCGTGTTGCACCATCTGTAGTTTGTGTGTGACCACTTTGTTAGTCCCTGCATACAGGCTATTACAATAATCTAGTATTGATGTCACAAGGGTGACTGTTACCATTTTCCTAATTGCCAAAGGAAGCAGGTCGAAGAATTTTCTTAGTCCCTTGATGACATTGAAACAGGTCCCTACTACTGCCAGTGCCTGTTGTTTGAACGACAGAGCGGTATCAAACCTGATGCCCAGGTTTCGTGCTGCATTGGTGGTATGAGGCGGCACCTCTGCGTTCTCCGGCCACCATAGTTTAGGAACGAAGTCATTTTGTGGACCCATTGGCATGATTTCCGTTTTGCCCGTATTACATTTCAAATGGTTCTTCCCCATCCAATCAAAAGTAGCCATCAGGCAACCTTAAGATTTTGTTCCCAGTCCTGAGTGTCTTTATCAAGGACTAGGATCAGTTGGGTATCGTCCGCGTATATCAGCCTGATCAGAGGGGTAGTGTACACATTGAAAAGTGTCCGACTTAGACTATACCCTTGCGGTACTCCAGTCATAAGTAGTTTTTCCTTCGAGCAAAAATCACCCAATGTAACCACTTGGCCCCTGCCACTTAGGAAGTTCTTTATCCAATCCAGGACCTTTCCAGTTATGCCAGATGTTAGTAGCGGGGCAATCAAGATAGTATGTGAGACGGTATCGAAGGCTGCCGACAGGTCTATCTTACCCTGGTTCAGAGCCATTCGGATGGTATCGGTAGTGAACAGGAGGGCTGACTCAGTAGAGTGTTGTGCTCTAAAACCTGATTGGTTTGGGTGCCAGGACTGGTTATCTTCAAGGAACTTAGTAACCTGTTTGTTTACAAAAGACTCTGTGATTTTACATAATACGGGAAGCAGTGAGATCGGTCGGAGGTTGGAGAGTGTGGTTGGGTCAGGAAGTTGTTTTTTCTGCAGCGGTTTGCCCGCCGCCAGTTTCCATTCTGAGGGGATGATAGCCGTGGCCAGTGATGCATTTAGGATTTGATTAATTACATGATTGACGGTATCAACTAGCGTATGTAGTAGCATGGGAGGGCATGAATTAAACGGCGACCTTGATTTGGTCGCCAGTATCGCCCGGTGAGTCTCCTCCATACTAATTGGCTGAAACGTCGCCAAAGAGTCCAAAGGATGGTTCACCATACTACTACCTTCCCCTAATTCTTCAACAGGAACTGCTTGATGAGGCCCTGTACTTTTTGTTCAAAGAAGTCCGCGATTGTGTTGCAGAGATTTTCAGAGGGTGGGATTTCTTGTGCTAATATTTTAGGGTTGTTAAAGCCATTAACTATCTTAAAGATAGCTTTTTGTTTGTTGTTAGCCATTTCTATTGCTGTTGTATAGAATTTAATTTTTGCTTTTTTAATAAGTGCATGGTAAACGCTTCTAGCTGTTTTATAGTTACAGCGATCTTCCTCTTGATACTCTTTCTGCCACCTACGTTCGGCCCTACGTACCTCTCCTTGTTTTTCTTTTAATGACTGGTCAAACCATGGGGCAGATAGTCTCTTATGGCACAGCCTATTCCTAACCTTTACCGGACCTGCTTTGTCTTTGAGCCTAGACATCCACTCCCTAAAGTTGTTATTGTCCATTTCCGGGTTTCCTATCATAGGGAGCCTACAGTCCCTAGCCATCGAGATCAGTTCCGGGTGGCCCATGATTGCTTTCCATCCCTCATTTCTAGCCTGACTGCTCTTTACTGGCTGCTTGCTCTTCCCCACACCTTCCAGTGAGAGCTTAAATGGAACCAGTACATGATCTGACCATGTCTGGACCCTAGGGTGGTCAACTTAAAGCGTGGTAAGATTGGAGCAAATACAATCTAGGATATGTCCTGCCCTGTGGGTGGTATTCATAGTAAGTGTTGCTAGGCCTAGAACCTCCATTGTATCTTTAAATGAGATAGCCGCCGGATCTGTGGGGGAGTCCAAGTGGATGTTTATGTCTCCGAGTTCTGTAAATTAGAAAATCTGAGTGGCAGGTTGCTAAGTGCATCCCCAATACTCTCCAGAAATTCCTTGTATGGACCTGAGGGGCGATAGACCACAGCCCCTGCGAAAGTGAAGGTGTCATTGACCTTTAGATGGAAACCCATACCATCAGCCCCTTTGAAATCCTGCAATTCAATCATAGAACAGTTCAAAAAATCCTTATGGATAATAGCTACACCTCCACCCCGTTGTTCCTCTCTATCCAACCTTTGTATACGGTAGCCTGGTGGTAGGGCATGAACTATGTCAGGATTACTCCATGATTTAAGCCACGTTTCCGTGATGAAAAGACAGTCTAGATCATTTTCAGTTAGTAAATCATAGATATGCGATGCGTGTTTAGACATGGACCTTGCATTGATTAACCCCCCCCCCCCCCTTAGTTCTTTACTGCCAACTGTGAGTGCGGAGATTTGTAAAAAAGGGAAGATTTTTTTACATTCCCAACAGTTAACTGGGTCTCTCCATAGGGATGGGTCGAGTAAGTGCTGACAGGCATGGGAGCTAATGTGCAGTGATAGTAACTCATCCCTGCTATATTTCACAATGTTGGGCGGGCAAACAGCATTACTGGCCCTGGGCCCGACCGGGGCGATGACGGGCGCAGACGGGCTTACCTTTGGCGCGCCTTCGGCACCCCATTGGTGCGCCCGCTGCGCACGTCCCCGCCATAGGTACTTTAAGTAGGAGGCTGGGCTCGGTCCAATCCAACAACTAGACCGTGAGCCTCAGCCAAAATGGCTGCTAATGGTGTTATTATTATTATTAGGGCGGTCTTGTATAGCGAGTGGTTACCCTAGAGCATCCCAGCGCTTATCAGGACAGAGTAACGCTCATGTGAGTTCAGGGACAGCAGTTAACAGAAAAGAAATGTTTTCAGATGTTTGCGAAAACGAAGGAGGCATGGCTCAGAGTGCAAACTTAAAGGGAGTGAGTTCCAAAGGGTCGCAACCTTCACGGAGAACCTCCTTCCTCCTGAGCGGGCCTTTTTTACCCTAGGGGTCTTAAGTAGATTTTTTGGTCTGAGCGAAGTTTTCTGCTGGCCTTGTAAGGGGTCACCAGATTTTGCAAAACGGGGAGGCCTTTACCCTGCAAGATTTTATGTGCAAGGCAGAGAGATTTAAATTTCACCCTTTCCCGCACCGGTAACCAATGCAAAGCCCTCAGTGCGGGTTTAGCCGACCGTGACATGGGGATGTTATTAAGCATTTGTGCCGCTGCGTTCTGAATTTGTTGTAATTTATTCAGAGTGGCCTCAGGGGCACCCAAGTAGATTGCGTTGCTGAAATCCAATCTTGATATAATCAGTGCCCCAGGAAGTGAGGACGCTCGCTCCCTCTATGCCGTGCTGTCTCCCTCCACACAAACAGCACTAGCTGCGGTAGACCGGGGAGCAATGCAGTGGTGAAGTGGTGACAATTCAACAGGTATGCACAATATATATTATTACTAGTTAAAAAAGCTCAATTCACAATTTTTAAAAAATGTGCTGGCTGACAAGAATCTAACTCATTCATGCAGTGCGCTTCAATCTGACTCCTGGGCAGAGACACTTATTCAGTCTGGCTCTTACCAGGCAGTATTGATTCTGCTGTTGAGGAAAGTTTGAGGCCCTCCTCCACCCGCAGGCTGCCACCTGCGCCTCATCCCTGGTGGCCAGTGGTAGGCCATAGGTAGGTTTGTCCTGCTGTAATTGTACTACTTCCTATTTTGTTTTTTGTGACTACATTGACTCATTTATTACTGTTTCTTCCTCCTTGTTCCCCGTTTTTATTCTGTGCCTCGTGCCCTTTTTGCCCTCTATTTCCTCCAGAGTTGTATTACCTTATCTGTCACTGTTTCTTCCTCCTTGTTCCCCATTTTTATTCTGTGCCTGTGCCCTTTTGCCCTCTATTTCTTTTGTATTTGTATTGCCTTATTATTTAGTGTTTCCTCCTCCTAGTCCCCTGTTTTATTCTGTGCCCTGTGCCCTGTGCCCTGTGCCCTTTTGCCTTCTGTTTCATTCGCCGTTCCTGCACCCGTTTTTTCTGCTGTTGCATCCCCTGCGGTCCACCCCCTGCTCGCCCATTCGTCTGCTCCCTCCTCCTACTGCCTCCTCACTCCCAACTCCCCTTCTTATGGCGCCCGTGCCGCTGGCTCGCCGAAGTTGCACCTAAGCAAGCCCGTCTGCGCCTGTCCGTGCCTGGACTGTTCCCAGCGCCAGAACCTCTGGCCCCCACGAACGCCAGGGCGCCCGTCTCCGCTACGATGCCAGCACCCTCCACGCACTCAACACAGGAAGCTCACACACCTGCTTCCTGGCCGCCCAGAAGCACACCCAAGGACCCTTCTCCTACCGGAACTGCAGCTTCACCAGCATGCGACCTGCCAACCCACCCACCAGGAAAGAACCCAACTACCTAGGATGATTTCTTCTCAACACCCGCTCCGCCCATAAACACACCGTTGAACTCTGGGACCTACTCGACTCAACCTCCCCAGACGTCGCCTTCCTGACAGAGACCTGGCTGAACCCCTCCTCGGCACCCGACATCGCCATAGCCATCCCGGACGGCTACACAATCTCCCACAGGGACCGCACCAACGGAGTAGGAGGCGGAATCGCCATCGTCCACAGGAACACTCTCAGAGTCTTAACCAACAAGGACAACACCCTCAGCACAGCCGAACACCTGCACTTCCAGATCCACACCAATCTCAACACCACCCTCAGAGAAACCCTCGTCTACAGACCCCCCTAACCCCAACCACAGTTCAGCTATGCCATAGCCGACTTTGTCAGTACACACACCCTCACAACCACAGACTACATCCTACTCGAGGACCTGAACTTCCACCTCAAGAACAACAACAACACCAACTCCACCACCCTGATCGGCAACGTCGCCTACCTCGGACTCAGACAACTCGTCACACCACCCACCCACACCGCCGGCCACACACTCAACCTCATCTTCTCCGCAATCTCCCACATCTCCTTCAACCACACCACTGAACTCCACTGGAGCAACCATCGCTGCATCCACTTCACCTTCCGGAAACCCACCACCGCACCCAACAGACCCCCCGCTGCTGCTGGAGCAAAGTCACTGAAGACCAGCTAACCACTTCCCTCACCCAGAGCCCACCCGCTGACCCCACCAAGCCCAACACCGCTGCCTGCAACCTCAGACAGTGGATCGACGACTGCGCTAACACCCTCGCCCGATCAAGAAACCCTACAACAGTCACATCAGCAAGAAAGCCAGCTGGTTCACTGAAGACCTCCAGGCCTCCAAGCAAACCTGCCGAACGCTAGAAAAGAAATGGCTCTGTGAACGGACGTTGGACAGCTTTGCAGCCTACAAGAACGCCACCCGCAGACACCATCACCTCATCCGATCCACCAAAAGGGCCTCCTTCAAAGACCGCCTAGACAACAACGCACACAACAGCAAAGAGCTCTTCAACAACGTGAAGGAACTCTCCAACACCAACGACATCCCACCCTTGCAAGACCTGTACGAATCCCATGCCACTTTCATCCATCGTAAGATCGCAGACATCCACGACAGCTTCAATGTCACGACTGGCCCGACAACCACTGAGACCTCCGCCTCCATGGCCACCATTCGTACTGACCGCCTGCTCTCCTGGACCAACATAGACAACAACAACACCATCAAAATCATGAACACCATCCACTCCAGATCTCCGTCGGGCCTATGCTCACACCACATCTTCAAAAAGCCAGCACCACCATCGCACCCCATCTCCGGAAAGCATCAACTTCTCCTTCGAGACAGCAACCTTCCTGGAGAGCTGGAAGCATGCCGAGATCAACACCTTACTCAAAAAACCCAAGGCTGACTCCAAGGACCTCAAGAACTTCCGGCCCATCTCCCTGATCCCGTTCCCAGCGAAGGTCATCCAGAAGACCGTCAACAGACAACTGACCCGCAACCTCGAGGAGAACAGCATCCTGGACCCGTCCCAGTCCAGATTCCGCAGCAACCACAGCACCGAAACTGCCCTCATCGCCACCACCGATGACATCAGGGCCCTCCTGGACCTGTCAGCCGCCTTCGACACGGTCTGCCACCGCACCCTATGCACACTCCTCCACAACGCTGGGATCCAAGAGAAGGACCTGGACTGGACCACCTCCTTCCTCTCCGGCAGAACCCAGAGGGTCCGCCTTCCCCCCTTCCACTACAAAGTCACCAAGATCATCTGCAGAGTACCCCAGGGCTCATCCCTCAGCCCAACACTGTTTAATATCTACATGGCACTGCTCGCCCACGTCGTCCAACTGCATTACCTCAACATCATCTCCTAGGCCGAGGACACCCACCTGATCCTCTCCCTCGCCAAGGACCCCACACACCACCAAAACCAACCTCCACAAAGGAATGAAAGCCGTCGCCGAGTGGATGAGGAACAGCCAACTGAAGCTAAACTCGGACAATACAGAAGTCCTCATCCTCAGATCAACCCCCTTGGCCTGGGACGACTCCTGGTGGCCGACCGCACTGGGAACAGCTCCAACACCCACCGACCACGCACACAACCTAGGGTTCATCCTCAACTCTACCCTCTCCATGACAAAGCAGGTCAATGCGTATCATCCTCCTGTTTCAATACCCTCCGCAAGATCTACAGATGGATCCCCACCGAAACAAGAAGAACGGTCACCCAGGCCCTCGTCAGCGGCAGGTTGGACTATGGAAACGCCCTCTACGCAGGAGCCTCGCCCAAACTCCTGAAACGCCTTCAACGCATTCAGAGCACCTCTGCACGCCTGATCCTTGACATCCCTCGCCGCAGCCACATCACACCCCACCTGAGAGACCTGCACTGGCTCCTCGTCAACAAGAGGATCACCTGCATGCTCCTCACCCACGCAAGCAAGGCACTCCACAACACCGAACCATTATACCTCAAGAGACGACTCAGCTTCTACACCCCCAACCGCCAGCTTCGCTCCACCGACCTCACCCTCGCCACAGTCCCCCGCATCCGAAGAGCGACCTCCGGCGGCAGATTGTTCTTCTACCTCGCCGCCAAGACCTGGAGGACCCTCCCCATCCCCCTGCGGCAGACCCAGGACCTACTTACCTTCAGAAGACTCCTCAAACCTGGCTATTCGAGCAGTAGCAGCATTCCACCCCCTCCCCCACCCCCAGCGCCATGAGACCCTCACGGGTAAGCAGTGTGCTTTACAAATGTATTGATTGATTGATCTATAAGCAAGAGGCAATATCACGGGCTAAGATTTGTATCTGTCCAATTTAAACATTGAAGAAAGTAGATGTGCCTGTGTCTCAGCATGGTAGCTCATGCTCTCCATATATACAAATGTATAAATATTTTTCCTCTCTGAAGTGAAGCTGTGCCTGCAGGCCCATAGGAATGAATGGGAATCCATTCCTTAATTGCGACTCCCAATTTGCAAGTCACAATTAAGGAATGTTTAGGAATTGCTATTTTAATAGAGATTGCTACATGCACAGGCTTTTGCGAGTCCTTCATTGTGATTCCCTATTAATCGCAATTAAGGACTAACAAAAGTATATCTTGATGCATGTGCCCCTACATGTCCCATGAGTCTTAAAAACCTGAAACATCCAGCAGCCAATAACATTGCTCCATGTCCTTCAAAGCAATCCACAAAGGAAAGGCACTTCCTCTTTCTTTGTACAAATGATCAACCCCACGTAATCCAACTTTAAAATTCCTGCTTTTATTCCAAACCTAAGAAAAAATAAGAGAATGTAAGTCTCCATGACCCAGTTTTCCTTATTGCACATGTCATCAGTGCCTAATCACAGAATCCATTTAAAGATGAAATATTGATTATACTCTACCCAACATTGCGATTCTCAGTGAATCTTCTGGGTGGGGATATGTAGCTCTGTACTTACCTGGGTGGGATAATCTGCACCTTCATGTCATTAATTGAATTGAAACTTTCCTTCTTGACGGCTAGGAAATCTTACATTCTAGGACCGATTCCGATTCGGGATAATTCCCTCCAAATAGCCATACAGAGCTTTTTTACCATACGATTCGTATGGAGAACCGTACCCGAACGTATGATCTAGTACGATGTGTACCCAAAGCAGTTCTCCGTACGAATCATACTGAAGACCGCACAACTCACTGATCCGTACGAATCGCATTCGGAAAGCGAAGTGCGCGATGTCTGTATGGATCGAAGCTGTATTTTCCGACCCAGCAAGTACGAATCGTATCGACAACACTCCGTACCTCTCTTTTTCTACTGGAGCTTAAAACATCCGTAAACGCAGATTTCACTTTGAAATGCGTACGAAACGGACCCCCACCCGGGTACAATGCGTAAACCCCATGATAGCAGGGGTATGGTGCGTACACCCCTGGATTTCAGGGGTACTGTGCGTGTGTCCCCGTGCGTACACCCCATGAATGTTGGCGTACGGCGCTTAGGGGTACGGTTCATACCCCCCACGGCCATAGGTGTATGGTGCGTACACCCCATGCATACACAATACACATCTTGCGTTTATGGGTACGGTGCGTATGTGAATGTGTGACTCTCCGTACAAATTGCCTATATGCGACGTGTTCCGTACGAATTGTGTATTCATTACCCGGTCCGGATTGTACCTGGCGGGTTGTACGGCATGTTTACGAATCATACGGTTCACTGTGAGAGTCTAATTCGGACAGATTTAGCCTTGTTGTTCGTACGGTTCGCACACATTCGGACATATTTCTATCCTACGGATCGTACTACGCGATTCGGACGGATTTGTATGATTCGTACGGAAACGGCTTCGAATACGAATCGTCGTACGGATTTGTTTCCCGAATCGGAATCAGCCCCTCTGTGTCAAGACTGGAGGGTAAGATTATGCAAATTTAAAGCTTAATTGCACCAATGAGGCTATCCCATCACTGATTTTAAGTAAAACTAATTAAAAGTAGTATCTGATGATCCAATCCCCTCATTGAAGATATCCTACCCAGAGAGAACGCACACCAAACATGGACATCAATGCCTTATTCCTCAATGACTCACCGTCCCCAATGTGCAATGGTAGTAGATTACATTTGTTTAAATAGTTTCTTCAGGGCAATGAGTAGTTGCTCCTTACCTGAAGGTCTTAAGTTCTCCATCATAGTCTCATAAGCTCAGAGACACCTCACCACACACAACCTGAGGTATTGGTGAAAATTGCATACTGTACCACCTGCCAATGGGTTTTGGTGTTTCTAAAAACAGTAAAGGATACTCCCTCTGGGGTAAACATTCTCAAAGTGATATCCAGTGCTCTTATATTGATTCCCTTTTACGGAAAATGAGACATAGCTAAATCATCAGCTTATCTGTTAATTGCGTCCCGGATACAAACTGGTATCTTGCTAGGATTCCAGTAATCTAAGTGAAATGTGTATGTCCAATATGTCTAGGAGATGGTGGCCTACATATTAATGGGTGCTCTCCTGCCAAAATCTCATGGAAAGGGAGATGACCTGCTGAGATAGCCGATCATCAGGCGTTGATTGTCCCATAAGTCAAGCCCACTTCTGCCAATTCTGCGTACATTCTATGCCCACCACCCACCCCAAACACCTTAGGCCCTAAGACCCCATCCCAGACACCAGCATGACCACTTGTTGTAATCTGAGCTGTAATGTTTGGTGGTACCATCTTGATGAGGTTGGGAGCTTGTCATGATAATCCTGGGATGTCCTAACATCCTCTGTTATCCTCCATGCCATCAAGTTGAAGGTCCCTTTTTGTACCCATTGAAATAAGTTGCTGCGAGCATCCTTCAGGAGGTTCCGAGTCTGGGGATGTAAGATTGGAGAATGCGTACAAAGATCCAGAAGAAGTGGAAACAAAGTTTCAGATCTCCAAAGCAGTGCCATTAACACTATTTCTACCTTTTGCCTCCTGACCTGCATTGTCAGTCTGGTTAACATTTAAAACAGAGTTAAGGGATCCTCCGGTCTTGACTCCAATCCTGCAGAAATGGACCTGTTGTTTTTGCCAGGGGTTCCAGGCACCAACTGAAGAAGCATGGAAAGTTATGTTCTATATAGGAGGCGAAGAGATTTATCCCTAACATGGGCCCCATTTGTCCAGCAATATCTGAAACAGTCCGGTATCCAACTTCCAGAAACTGGAATTACACTCTGCTATCCAGTTCAATTTTGCCTGTAGATACTCCCCCATCACTGATATCTTATATTGCAGACAGTGGTATTTTAATTCCTTGGCCAGTTCCGCTAAGGCCATGGACCTCATCCCTCCTAATCTTTTTAGGAATCAACCGCTGATATATTGTCCATCTTCAAGAGTAAAGAGCCGGAAGCCTTGTTTGCTGCCAGACTCCTCACTGTGCATGAACCAGGCAGGAGCTCTAGACAGTTTATATACAGCTTCTCTTCTTGTTCTGATCAAGGTCTCCCTGTGGTAATATTGCCACAACAAGTTCCCCAGCCCAAATAACTTGCATCCAATTCTATCGCAGGTCCTGAAGCCAGGCCGAAAATGGCCTTGCAATTCTATGCTACTGTGTGGTCTACCACTACTGAATCGCTGTTTTTGCTTCTTGGGTAATAGTTACTTCCTTTCTCATTTGCCAGCCCCCGTCCGAGGTGCATTGTTTCCTTCCTCAATGCACTGTAACAAAGGGGTCCAGGGAATATCACCTTTATGGATTATTGGAGAAGTACTACTATCCTGGCCATCTGTTGGAGAGAGACTCTGGCTTTTTCCAGTGTTCTCTTCAGCCCCGTCATTTTAGAGCCATTTTCGTCAGAAAAGCAGTCCTTCCAGAGCAGCACTCCCACAGAGTGGCAGTCCTTGTAGCAGCACAGCAGTCCTTCCTCCTGATCAAGTTCATCACAGGTCCAGTAGTGTCTGATTTGGTGGCGACAGAGACTCAGGACTTATACCTAGTTGTTCCTTTGAAGCAGAGGTGAGTTCAAAAATGGGCTTTGAAGTGCACAGAGGTTCTCCCTCCCAGCTCTGGCTCGAGACTCACCACGGGGGCTATGCAGCCCTTTCTGTAGGGACAGGAAAGCCTATTCCGGTGGAAGTGTCAGCTCCTACCTCCCATCCTGTCCAGGATGGCCCATCAGGATGTGGATGGCCACTCATTCATATCTAAGCTCCCTTCGTGTCTGGCTGTCTAGAGGGAATGCACGTCCACCTGTCATCTACTCCAGACGTGTATTAGAAACAAGCTGCGGGCACACAGGGCTAAGGGCAGAAAAATGCCATCTTTCTAAAAGTAAACAAGAAAAATGTTTTCAAAAGATAATAGCTACTGTGACAACTAAAGTAGTTATGGTGTATACAATCCACCTTCTCTTTATTAATTGATGTTTAAAGCACATAAAAACGACATTTAAATCATGTCAAACAGAAGGACAATGAGTACTGGGATTCAACAAAACAACAGTAAACACATCATTTTAGATATTAGGCAAAAGGAACAAATACTCAACAATCCAAAAAACATCACACAACACAGTTGACAGTCCTTAAATTGGAAACAAAGAAATGACAGTACAATCATTTGTATTCTTCAAATATAACCCCCTGCAATACACAGCTCAGCACACTAAATATACATCAGGCTATTTGTCCTGTCTGTATACATCATTATTCCAAACATTAGTGGTGGTTACTGTTAGCTAATGGGGTCAACGCGTTTCGAAACAATTAGCCTGATGTATTTTCAGTGTTGCTGAGCTGTGTATGGCAGGGTTTATATTTAAAGAATACAAATGATTGTTCCGCCATTTCTTTGTTTACAATTTAAGGACTGGTTAACTGTGTTGTGTGATGCTTTTTGAGGACCAATTGCATATCGTCAGCATTGGAAACAATAAACATCCAGACTGCAAGACTATATCTGCCAATAGACTCATATGTTCTTTAAAAAGGGTGAGGGTTAAAGAAGAGCCTTGGGGTACCCCACAGTTCAGGTGTAGGGTGTGTGATGTATATACTCCATCGGAAACCTGGAAAGACCTATCTGTAGACTCAAACCAGGAGAGATTATGCGTGAGATTCTCACACTCTGCAATCGTGCTAAAAGAATATCATGACATACTCTATCAAATGCTGAGCTAAGATCAAGGAGGATAACAACCGCTGACCCACCCCGCTCTGGCAAACTTTTGGCTTCTTCTACTACTAGCAACTGTCAAAAGGGAAGTCGATGTGCCATGGTAGGGACTAAATCCAATTTGTGTGGGCAGAATTTCATGGTATCCAGATAGACATGAATTTACAAGTTTCTCTATGATTTTACTCATCCCAGGAAGCAGGGAAATAGACCAACAATTTCCTAGGTCGAGAGGGTCTAGTTTGAGGTTTTTCAATAAGGCTGAGGTTAGAGAAAGATTTGCCATTTCAAGGAGACATGGAGAAATATGGTCAACTGTTTCGCTAATATGCGCAGGTGGGCTGTATCTTTGGGCCAGCCAGGTTTACTAAAAATATCAATCAAACCTTTTAACATCAGAAGATCAGTAGAGGGCGGCACATTTTCCTTCTGATGGATACAACCGGTTTCTATGGACTCCTCACCCATGCACACAAAGCACTCCACAACACCGGACCAGCGTACCTCAACAGCCGACTGAGCTTCTACACACCCACCCGCCAGCTCCGCTCATCCAACCACACCCTCGCCACTGTCCCCCGCATCCGAAGACCGACCTCCGGTGGCAGATTCTTCTCCCGCCTCACCGCCAAGACCTGGAACACCCTCCCCATCCACCTACGGCAGACCCAAGACTAGCTGACCTTCAGAAGACTCCTCAAGACCTGGTTCTTCAAGCTGTAGCGGCACTTCCCCCTCCTCCCCAAGCGCCTTGAGACCCTCCCGGGTATGTAGTGCGCTTTACAAATGCTATGATTGATTGATTGATTGATTGGAAAACAACTATAAATGGTCTGTGTTTTGTTCTGAAAGAATCTCGCAAGATCAATGCGTCACAGTATTAAGGGATCTGGTGGGGGATCTGTGGAAGCAGGCTCCAGAAGGGATTTCACTATGCAAAACCTTTCACGGGGAAGTTAGCAGTGTTATTAATATTATTCTCGAAAAAATGCTGCTTGTGCTTTTTAAATTTCCAAATGATAAACCCTAATAGTGTATCAATATATCTGTTTACTTGTCTCCCCTTAATCTCTCCTCAGAATCTTTCTGCTTTTTTACATTTTTGATAATTTCTTAAGATTAGGGGAATACCAAGGGGCATATTTATCTTTTGCTCTCCTGATGTGATTTTTAATTGGTGTGACCTGATTAAGGGGCCGAGTATGATGGCGGACGGACCTGAGTCCGTCCGCCACCATGAAGTCGGAGGGAACCTCCGCATGGCATGCGGAGTTCCCTCCTGTGCAATTAGGATGTGACCGCCACCCTGGCGGTCACATCCTCTATTTTTACCATTGCGGCGGGTGCGGCTTCAAGCTGCATCCGCCGCAATGGTAAAAATGCATACATTGCATTTACATGCAGAAAGCGGCAGGCACAGTGCGGTGCCTGCCGATTTCTGCATACAAATGCAGGGTGGTACCATAGGTACCCCCCATGTGCACCCCCAACCCCCTCTTCACCCAGGGGGCCCGCAACGGGCCCCCGCAGTGAAGTTACACATGCTTTTCCACGGCGGAAAAGCCGCCGCGGAAAAGCATGTTTCAAAGCCCATCCTAATCTGGCTGACGGTGTCTGAGAGACACCGTCATCATATTAGAGCTTTTCCGCCGCGGTTGTAAGCCAACCACGGAGGAAAAGCTGCGGACTGAAACCAGGACCCACCAGCCATCCTAATGTGGCGGTGGGTCTTTGGTGGGTCCGCAAAGGATTTTCCGCATCCTCCGGGCCGGCGGTGGCTTCCTCCATCGTAATAGGCCCCATAGTGTGGAATTCAACCACTGAAGGATGTTTTCATTAGCAGTGGTCGGATCTAAACCTAGAATGGTTTGTGAGTCTCTAGAAAGTGGGAAACAACCTTTACAACGCAACTTTTACAACGCACTACCATTACAACAAAACTTTTACAACGCAACATCCATTACAATGCATGCCATTACAACGCAACCATTACAATGCATGACACTACAACGCATACCACTACAACGCATGTCATTACAATGCAGTCATTACAACGCATACCATTACAATGCATACCATCACAACGCATAGTACCCTTATACTATCCAACACTTACCCTACTGTTGCACCCCCTGGAGTTAGAATAGTAAGTTTTACCCCTACGCTATCCAACACTTACCCTACTGTTGCACCCCCCTGGAGTTAGAACAGTAATTTTTACCCCTACACTATCCAATACTTACCATACATGCAATGTAATGGTATGAGTTGCAATGGTATGCGTTGTAAAGGTAGTATGCGTTGTAATGGAATGCGTTGTAAAGGTAGTTTTAAAAAATTCGTTGTAATGGCATGTTGCATTGTAAAAAATGCGTTGTAAAGGTATGCGTCGTAAAAGTATGCGTTGTAACGTCATACATCCCTAGAAAGTTATAGTTTGATAAGGGCATACATTTTCTTAAGACACCATTCAGGCAGTAAGATGTGATTTAAAACTTATTTCTTCATCTGCAATGGTAGGTGTGAGTATACTGGCATTGTTTAATTGAAGAATAGTAAATATTAAAAAAAAATCTCATGTATATACTAGAGGGCGTTTCTATCAAGAAAACGGTATTTGGTAAACAATACAATTAGTAAGATGTAAAATCATAGGGCATGATTCACAAAGATAAACTTAAACCAAAAGTCTAAGTTTAGACCTGAAGTCTAAGTTTAGACCTAAAGTCTAACTTTACTACTAGTAAAGACTTTTGGTCTAAATTTAGACTAGAAGTCTAACTTTACTACTACCTTTATTTGGACTTTTGGCAGTAGTAAAGTTAGACTTTAGGTCTAAAATCAGACTTCAGGTCTAAACTTAGACTTTTGGTCTAAGTTTACCTTTGTAAATCTGGCCGATGGAGAGCAAAATATTTTATTTGGTAAAATAGATTAATGGGAACTGTTTCAGTCTAAAGCTTCTCTGAATTGATCAGCCTTAGGGATTCCAAGTAAAAAAATATATTGAGCAGGTTGAAACATCAGTTGCCTCAACAGTAGCATTGTTAAAAAAGTAAAATATGTTTCCTTATACTTATCTCCTATCTGTTCTTACCTTAACAACAGAAGTATTACATTTTCATTTGGGATGCATTGCTTTTTTTGCGATAACAAATTTAACACTGCGCACAGTAATTAATCTTTTTGTTAATTTAAACTTCACATGTTACAATTGGTCTAGCACATTTTTTAACTGCTCTTAAAAAGTTTTCTATACATTTCTAATCCGGCTTATTTTTTTTATATTTATTATGTAGTGTAATGGACCATATTGTCTGTATAAACGTATGTTTGAACTGAACTCATCTACTAAAAATGCTGTAGACTAGAAACACTGAATTATCTTCTCATTGCTCTTTTAGATGCCTCTACTAAACCTTTAGCAAAAATCAACTTAAGAATTTGGTAGGACAACTGTTTTGATTCCTCTCCACAATAGTAATATTAGGCAACAATATTTTATCACAGATAGCGCCCTGCTGTTTTGGGTAAATACGTAATTATGAGAAGACCGACAGCATGTACAATTTTCATCAACTTCTTCAAAACATTTGATTGAATCTATCTATGATGATCAAATCTGAGTACCTTGGGAATTCCAATTGGCTTGCTGCATATTATAAGTGCTTTACCATTGCGTGGAACGAGGCAAGGCAGGGCCATCTCTCTAAGCCTTGCTCCCCAGGACCATTTCGGGTAAGATACTGCTGGCCCTTCACTACAATGTAATGCCTGCTCCGCACCAAACTTAGTGATATGCTCCAGTGGATTCCTTGGAAGTAAACCGGGGCGAGCATATGCAGTGAGGACTTTTAGACTGTCTTAACTTGCACCTGGGAAGAGTGCTGTATTCCACCCTTTACATATCAACGGACTGGGCTAATCCTCCGCCCCCCTGCTTTGATAAATGCCTTACCGATCTTTGCATGCCTAAATTTATAGTAATTTAGCAAATGTATCTCTGTATGCTCTTACAGATTCGCGTTAGACTGAGCTTAAGTGTGAGTGTTGTGGGTCCTAGTGAGAGGGACACTTTAGACTTGCCCTAGCTCTGCAATGGGGAAATGTACTTGTGTTGCCAAACAGTCTTGCCAACAAATAACCACTTCTTCCATGCTACCCCTGACCTCTATTGACAGAATGTTACAGAGGGCAATAGGGGTGGTAACTTCAGAAATTGTACTTACCGAAAAGCACCTGTCTCTAACCCCAGATCTTTGCCTTCAGTTGACAGACCAATCCACTTCTAAAACCCATACTCCATCTTCATCACCTCAAATAGATCTTCCCCGGTCATCCCTATGACAAGATCCCGTCCCTGAAACAGAAATTGCTTTACGTAAGACTGGGAACGCAAACAAACTAGTGGGGGGCATCAAAGAGTAAGAAAGCTAAAGGAGGGCTTACAACTAGTGGGGATACTTCCAATGCTGAAGAGATTGCAATGTCAACCTCCATACTGATTTGGTCTATCCATTCTGGGTGCAGAATATGGTTGGAGACCTATTGGCCCAATTTAAAATCATTGTAAAAGAAGAGGTTGCCCCTTTAGTCGACATGCATACATAAATTAGAGACACTGGGGGACATCAGGCTAGTAAACATGGTTAATAACCCAATGCAACCTATGTTGAGGGGGACTGACTTTAGTTGCCAGGTGGACACCTCAGGCTTGACACCCGCAGATAGCCCGGGGATCCTAAGGAGCCAGGACTCAATTACCACACGTAGCCCTAGTTGGCCCAGTAATCAAATTAACAGGAGTGATAACACTGTTAAGTCGCCTTTACCAAGACTAGGTCAACAGCAGGCGCAAGTTCACACACCCATACAACAAACAGGAATCCCAACTCCGAGGCCAGGAGTGACAGCTTAGCCAACACCATGCATAGTGAAAATAAAAACGCTACTACTCTACCAGGGCCCAGTGACCCCAGAGAAGGGTATAGGGGGGAGAGAGTATAGTGGGTAATGCAGAAGTAACAAACCAACTCACTATAAATTTACCCCCAGCCTCATCTCCTTATGTCACCATGTTAACAGGGGTACCAGTGCTACAAAATGGCCAACGAGAGTCATATCTGGATCTTAGGAAGAAAAGCCTGTTTTGGCTGGCAAGGTGTAGAAGGTTTTCCTGCAACAGGGCAGGAGAACATTTATTGGTCCATAGAGTTGGTTGGATGGGAAATAGCCCTAACACGAAGCAGGCCGACTGTGTTGTTATGAAATTTAGAAATCCCCAGACTGTAAGTTGGCTATTAACACAGGAGAACAGCCCCCAAGTTCCCCGCACTGACATTCAAGCGCTACCACTAGACCACTTTTGTCCACACTGTCATATACCAGATAGGGCCAGTACCTCCTTAAACTCTATCAGACGACCACCGAACCACCAGAATAAGTGCTTTAGGTATCTCCCTTTCAGACCTCTGCTCTTTAATGTACCTGTAAGGAACAGATCTATCCCTGGCAAGAAAAGTATATGTCCAGTTGAGACTGAGCACCCTCCTGCTCCGTGTCTTTTTCTGTAAATGGTCAAGCACGACCCAGCGAGAGTGTCCAGCCTGTATTTGGAAGGGAGAGTCAGAGCTGCATGTCATCCTTTTTTACCCTGCTTACAAACAAGCAAGGAAGCATTGGCTTGTCCCACTGTGTAGGAATCTAGGGTTTTTATATTGTATAGAGGCATTCAGAGTTCTAGAGCACGATACCTACAAACTGATTGTATTTGCTGAATCGCGATTCTTGACCTCAAAGTGGAGTAGGGGGTTGGACCTTTGTACATATGCCTGTCCAGTAACAAATAGCATACTGTTTCAGGATTTCTAGGATTTTTCTATGATCTAATTTTTAAAACATTTGACAACTTTTAACCTTAAAAACAATTGAGTTTTTATTCTTCAAAAAATGTGTAAATTTCTTGTTCTTATGGTGGCCACAATGAAATTATAATGAATTGCTATTGCATGACTATCTTATGAAATTTCTAAGTCAGTGCATCTTGTTCTGCACACACCCTGCTCGTGTATTCCACTGAGCCTACTGGACTTAGTTATGTGCTACTACAGATCCTTTTTTTTTCTTTTATTTGAATTATGGTGATGTGATGTAATTACATTTTTGCAAAGAATACTGTTTTAAATTGCTATGAATTGTAATGCATTGTTTACGGTGAGTATGCTTCTATGGTCGCATAGACCGAAATAAAGTTTTTCTGAACTAAGCTTTGATTCTGATAATTGACTCAGGGTTGTGATCAGTTCAAACAATAGAATTACTAAAATTATTAAGGTCCTAAATGGCCCGAAACAAGGGTGTGTTGCTCTCCTTTTACTGTGGTAGCATACTTCATCTCTTCCCTCTTTTTTGGCCAATGTAAGATCTTTTCCCCCAATCATCAGAGGACCACCAATTTGTTTAATCAAGCACGCTGATGATCTTGTCATGAATTTCATCCTGTTGGTCTTCCGAGACAATAAATGAAATGATCTGGATATGCTGCAGAGATTAAGGGCCCGATGTAGGTAAATCCCATTTACCGATTTTGAAATACCGAATTTTACCGATTCGGTATTTCAAAATCGGTAAATGGGATGTAGGTCCCAACATCTGGATTCGTTACCGAATCCTTAACAATTCTTTAATTACCGATTCGGTAAATACCGAATCGGTAATGCCCATTCATTCCTATGGGCTTTGAAGCCCATAGGAATGATTAGGCATTACCGATTCGGTATTTACTGAATCGGTAATTAAAGAATTCACAAGGGTGCAGGGGGTGTCACTTTGACACCCTCTAGCACCCCCAAAACGGGCATGTGTGCAATGTGGCACACAGACATGCCCTAAGGGCACGTCTGTCTGTCACATGGCACATGTGTACATGCACAGATGTGCATGTACACAGGAATCGGAATTTTACCATGGATTTGTATTCCATGGTAAAATACCGATTCTGTAAGCCATGTGCTAATAGAAAATTGGCTACCCACATAGCATTTTCGGTAATTTTACCGAATCGGTACATATTACCGAATCGGTAAATATTACCGATTCGGTAATTATTACAGAATCGGTACTTATTACCGATTCGGTAATAATAACGATTCGGTAAAATTACCGAATATGTGCACCTACATCTCCCTAGCCCTTTACCGATCGGAAACGGCCGAAAATCGGTATTTTCGGCCGATTCCGATCGGTAAAGGGCTACCTACATCTGGCCCCAAGTCTCAAGAAAATCAAAACTGTGGTCTTCCGTACTCAGGAGGGGACTGTAGTAAGCGAAGGTTGGCTAAATAAAGGGAATTGTTAGGATCTTGGCTTGGCTCGACTGCAATTTCGGACATGTGCATACATAATATGTTATTGGTATGCCCTGTAGGAAGCCTTCTCTGGGTTAACGATTTGCAAGCAGAGATGGGTAAGAAGGAGACACAGACAAAATTATCTTATCACCAGTAAATTGGCAAAGAGCATAGTGTAAATAAAGTAGAATTGGATCCCTTAGTTCTTAAAGGGTAGAGGACACAAAATATTACAAAAGAAAAAAGTGGTGAGCATATCTCTGTAAAAGATGTGGGACAGACAGCACGGCACCAGAATAAGAAAAAATGTGCTGGTAGGTGGGTGGGGGTTGAGAGTAGTTTGAGAAGTGGCTATACCTTGACTAAAGAGAGAACAGGCACAGAGTAACAGTAGAGAAGAGGAAGTGGAAAACAAATGTCAGCTGGGGGAAGATTTGACTCACATTCAAGAGAGGAATAAAACAAGGCAAGAAGAGTAACATCCTCCCCTCATACTCTGGTAATTGTATTAAATCAATCTCTAAATTACTGGAAGCTACCTGAAAATATTGCAAAAACGGACATGATTTTCCCCTTTTTCCAACAAGGGAAAGAGCATTGTCCTCCAAAAAAAGTAAACTCAAATTGATGGAGTTTTATGATCGAGAGGTGGGTGAAGTAATTGTACATGAAGCCGAGGGGTTTACAATCAAGCCATTCTCTTTTACATCATATTTTCTAGAAACTGCTCTTGCCTTCACAGCTTAACCTGGCTCAGGACACCAAAATAAATCATTGGCTTACACAAAGGCCATTCTCAGGTTTGACCATTATCTGATCTTATCACGTTTTTTTCAGATTTTACGCGTTTTGAGCCTGCAGAAACGCGTCTCTTCCTTTTGTAGCCGTCAGTTCAGTGGCAACATATCAAGTTAATTATTGAACTGCTAGTTAACGATCAACTGCAGGAGAGACAAGTGTTGAGCTGGACAAACATGCTTTTTTACACCAAACATTGTTTTCTCATACCAGACACAATTTAAAAAGCATCCATTTAATCAACTTTGAAGATGCCCAAACCGATATTTTATCTGATTAATTAAGGAGATTGGTTAATTACTTTTGAAATACTTTGCACAATATGCTTCATTCTTTTAACTTTTCCTTACTAACAAATCAGATTCAATTACACTGCAAGTTGGATTGTTTTTTCGGTGGGTTTTAAATGAAGCAGGGGGCAAAACATAGGTGTCTCTAGTACTTCACTATATACAAACACATACTGTAGACTTCAGAAATTAAAATATACAGGGTCTGAACTGAAAAGCGAAGGTCACTCTTTATGGCACAATTACACATTCAGATGGTTAAAATGAGAGAAGTAGAGAGTTTATGAGGAGGCATATACAGGATGTGCTTTAAAAGGTAGGATGATATAGCGATAGGCACAAGGTGTTGTGCCTCAATATGAGAACAAGTCTCAACAAGCAGCGACTGAATATCATTATGGGACTAAGAACTATGGTCACAGTATTTGCCACCTGATTCAGCCCAAACTAACATGTTGATACCTCTTCAGTTTTAAAGCGTTTTAATGTGGGTAACATAACAAGAACTAATCTAATACCCACTTCTTTGCTATATCCCCCTCACACACAAAAACAAAGGGCCTCATTTATGAGGCCGCGCGTCACTTTTCCGCCGCCGATGCGTAATTTTTTGTGACGCACCAGCAGCGTAAAAATGTGCCTTGTTGCACCATATTTACAAAGTGACGCATCTAGGTAGATGCGTCATTTTTTAAACCCCTGCGCTACACCATACCTGCGCCAGGTATAATATATGCAGGGGGGCCTTCTGACGCAAGAAAGGGTCATAGAAGTGACACAGCCACTTCTAGGACACAAATGCGTCAATTTCTTACGCCTGCCTCACAGCAGGCGTAAGACTGACGCAGGCCCTTTCACATGGAGCTTGCCCCATGTGAAAGGACACATTGCTGGAGTTGCGTCACTTTTGTAACACACTCCAGCAATGCGTCACTTTTGCGCCATCTTGCGCAATGATGCGTCATACTGTAAATATGACGCATCATTGGTGTCGCAAGGAGGGCGCAATGAAAAGTGAAGCATCGCTGTTTTCATGCAGCGATGCATCACTTTTCATGAATGAGGCCCAAAGTGTCCCCCTTCCAATCCTTCTTTCGAAGATGAGAAGAGGTTATGAAGCAATCCATCACTGCACTTTTCATCTAAGGAAGAGGGTGATGGAGCACTTGAGCACACGGGTATTATCACTCTTAAAACTTACACCTTTGATTTTAGGATTGGCCCTCTGTCTGCCACTCAAAAGGAGAATTCAGTTTTGGTGTCATAAAGGTATTTAAAGTTTACCACTCTTTGATGAAAGATGAGGTTTAGACTTTTCTTGTAGTTGTTTTGGCTTCTGTTTCCATGTTCCAGGCATAGGAAAATCTGATATCATCCACTGCCATATGGATTTGTTGGTGATTTTCCTGAATTGAACCAATGAGCACTTTTACATATCAATGAAAAATTATGAAAAGGATGAAATCGTAGGCAACACCAAATGAAACTTTCTGAGTTTTTGATTCAGTGGATCCTATATTCATTTTATGAATCTTTCTGTGGAGTAATGACTGGATCCAGTCTGAGACTTTTTTTTGTGATGTCAGCGCTCCGTTCCCTTTTGGATGTTTTAGTATTAAATCTTTTTATTTGCGAAAAAAAAGAAACTAAAACAAAAAAGAAAGGGCTCGTACATACAGCTGGGAAATAGCATAGTCTTTTACAGATAACAATGCTTCCAATGCATAGCAAGATCTGCCGAGCTCCATCCTAAGCAAAAGTCACAATGTCTCGTAGTCCTTGGGAGCCACAAGCTCAAATAGCAGAGTTTATCCAGCGCTCATGGAGCAACAAAAGGAAAAGAACATCGAACTGTAACTCATCTCCTTAACCAATTCCCAAAATCCCCAGCCCCCTCCCACCCTCCGGATCCTTCTTCCAACACCACACTCATCCCTCATACGTTCATCCTGATTCGTCGTTCACCTGTGACAAGCAGAGCAACCATAAATACCTAGGACAGGTCACTTCTCGGAATTCGGTCGCTAGTAGGGATAGGAAGGGCTGCCACACCTCCGCATATTTCGCCCCCCTCCCCCGCTTTCACCAAAGAGAGTTTTTCCATACCAAGGATAGACCAGAGTCGCCACAGCCAGTTCTCAAGGGTGGGGACTTGCGTGGATCGCCACAGGGCTAACAGGGCCTGTACGGCAGAGCCCAGCGCTATCGCTATCAACCGACCCCTAAGGGCTCTTAGAGGATAGGTTAGAGCATTAGGGAGCCCCAGTAGAACATAGGCCGGAAATTGCGGGATCTCCGTCTCAAAGTGGGCATCAACTTCATCCAGAATCAATTTCCAATAACCCTGTATATGACTACAGTCCCACAAAAGGTGTGTCAGAGTGCCCCTTTCCCAGCAGCCCCGCCAGCATAGTGTGTCCCCCATTTGGCCCATCTCATGCAAGCGCTCTGGCGTGTAATACCAATAGGTTACTAATTTAGTAAATGTGTCAGTCAACCCCATGTGATAGGTCGAGTGTCTGGTGCGGTAGTAAATGTCCTCCCATTCTTTGTTGCGCAGCGTCCGCCCCAGTTCCTTCTCCCATCTTGCCCGTCCTGTATTATAAACGCGCAAATATCTGTCCAGGAGGAGTTGATATATGTCTGAAATGAGTCGCTTATCTGTAGTGCGCGAAAGAAGCCAGCATTCATATTTACTGAGCTTGCGTGTGGCGTCTCCACGGACCTGGGTTTGAAGCGCCCAATGTCGGACCTGTATGTACCTAAGGCGTTCGGCCTCTGGGAGGTCATAGGTCTTCCGGAATCCCTCAAAAGGCATCACTCCCTCACCTGAATACATGTGAAAGAGGCATCGGCATCCTGCTGGGCGCCACCGTGCAAAAGCCTGTGCAAAAGCCTGGATATCCCCACCCGGGCCGAAGTCAGGATTCTCCAACAGGGGTGTGAGGGGAGACGGGAAGGTTGTCAGGTCGTGCAGGATGCATGTTCAATCCCAGACCTCTAGCGGTACCCTCGTTATGAAGGAGGCGTATAGGTTAGGGGGCCGGTGTTGTCGCCGCAAGAAAGGCACCTCCTGGAGGGGACGCCACGCGACTGCTTGGTAAGCATGGGCGGAAAATCCGTTTCGCTCGCGGATTTTGCGGATTTTCGGTAAATTCGCAATCCGCGAGATTCGCGAATCTCCCGCAAAATCCGCAAATCCGCGAGCAGCGGATTTTGCTCGCACTGTTCGCACTGTTCGCGTGAGTTCCTGCCCCGCGAATAAGTGCAAAATTGCAGAAATACGATCTTAGCAAAACTGAAAGTAACTACTTACCAGGTTCAAAAGTTCAGGCTCATCATTAGTAGCCATTTCCTGTAGTGCTTCCTGAGGGGCCCCTCCAGAGTTCAGTTGCCAGTTGAAACTATTATGTGACCCTGCTCTGAACCTCAGAATAGTTACACATATGCCACAAAGGTCCTGAATTACAGCTAAGGGAGACAAGCAGGAGCCAGGCTGGAAGTTCAAATCCATTAATCAGCCCCTAATGCATTATTGTCAGTTGGGGCAGGGCAGGTGTTGTAACAATGAAAGCACTTAGCAAGTGCAAAAGATCACTAATCAGGAAGCACTAAGGAAGCAGGTGCCAGCTAAAAAAATATTCTGTGACACATTAATCAGCCCCAAATTTATTCAGGTCACTTGAGGCAGGGAAGGTGTGCTTGCGTTGCCACAATAATGTACACTGACTGGACAACCAGAGGGTGCTGTGATGAAACAGAGGGTGGCATGGGTGGGCCAGAGGGTGGCATGAGTAGTCAGAGAGTGGCAGTGGTGACAGAGAGTGGCAGTGATGAAGAAGAGTGTCCCAAACAGGCTGGACACGTAGAAACAACAAGTTCGCGAAACTTGCGACCCGACAGGTAAGTTCGCAATTTGCGACATTGTAAAAAACCCTCGCGAACTGGCAGAAACCCGCGCAAACACAAAAAAAAAAAAATCCGCAAATTCGCGAGAATTCGCGGATTTTGCGGATTGCGAGTTCGCAAATCCGCAAAATTCGCGAACGCGAGATTCGCAAAATTCGCCCATGCTTACTGCTTGGTCCTGGAACAACCAATGGCGCTCCGATTCCCATTTGCTATATTCCACTAGGGTCCTGAGTTGGGTCGCTTGGAAATAGAGATGTAAATCTGCCAGGCCCAGCCCACCGCTCTCCGGGGGAAGCATCGCTAGCCTCAGCTTGAGCCTGGGCAGATTCCCGTTCCACACAAACTGAGCCAGCTCCGATTGTGGGCTATCCCACTCCGGGGGACGGAGTGGGATAGCCCAAAAAACGTATAAAACTTGCGGGAGGATTGTCATCTTTACTGCTGCCACTCGGCCCAGCCAAGACAGTGGGAGGTGCCGCCACCGCCCGACCTCCGCGCGGATAGTGCGACTAAGGTTAGCGTAGTTGAGACGCACCGTTTCTGGTAGCGTGGCCGCCAGTTGAATGCCCAGGTAGGGGACTGCACCGTCCGCCCATTGGAAGGGGAATTGTGCTTCTAGGGAGCCCCGCGTGTGTGCCGCCAAGAAAAGGTCAAGGGCTACTGATTTTGTCATGTTAACCTTAAAGCCAGAGGCCCTTGCAAATGCATCCAGGATGGCCGCCCCGGACGGCAGGGATGCCGCAGGGGAGGCAAAGGAAAGCAAGACGTCATCAGCGTATAAGCTGATCGTGTGAATATAAGCCCCAAATTTAATCCCCTTAATGGTCGGATGCGATCGCATGGCCTGTGCCAGGGGTTCCATATACAGCGCAAAGAGCAGGGGTGAGAGCGGGCACCCCTGCCGAGTTCCGCGTTCGATGGGGAATGTGGGCGATGAGCAGCCATTCACCTGAACCGCCGCTGTGGGGAAGGTATAGCAGTTCAGAACCCACGTACGGAATTTCCTAACCCTGCCTTAATGAGCACCTGTTCCAAGTACGGCCAGTGGACACGATCGAAGGCCTTATCCGCATCAATTGCCAACATCTTGAACCCTCCCAGCAACCTGGAGGCCTGTTCCACTAAGTGGAGCGCCCTTTTTGTGTTGTCGACCGTCTGTCGCTCCGGGATGAAGCCGGCCTGGTCCGGATCTATCAGACCCGGCATGAGTGGACCCAGCCGCTTCGATAATATACTGGTGTAGAGCTTCAGATCTACGTTAAGTAACGAGATAGGGCGGTAAGACCCGCATTGCGTTCGGTCCTTCCCCGGTTTGGGAATGACCGAGATCATGGCACTCATCAGATCTCTTGGGATGGCGCCCGGCTCTGAGTTAAAGAGGGCAGTCAATAATGGAGCAACCTGGGGGCAGAACGTTTTATAAAAGGCGGCGGTGAAGCCATCCGGTCCCGGCGCCTTGGCCAGCTTAAGGCGGGCAATCGCGGCAATGACTTCTTCAGGACGGATCTCCCTGTCAAGGATTTCCGATTGTTCTGTCGATAAAGCCGGTAGGGACACCGAATCCAGGAAGGCCGTCCCATCCGCTGGATCCAGAGCAGCCCCCTCATATCATGTAGTATAAAAGTCACTAAATGCCTGCGCTATAGCTCCGTCCTCCGTCACTGTGACCCCGTCCTGTGTGTGTATTTCCTGCCCCGAGTGTCGCTGCTGCTGCTCGCGGAGGGCCCGACCCAACAGTCTCCCGCATCTGTCGCCTCCCGTGTAGTATGCATGTCGAACCCGTAGAGCCGCGTATTCTGCTCTATCTTGATCTAGTGCTGCTAACTGTTGACGTGCCACTCGCAACTGTTTCCACACCGCGGCGCCCCAGTCCTCTGGTGTACCTGCTCCAATTCCTTCGTGTGGGACGAGAGCTCATCCCTCTTACGGGCCCTCTCCTCATTTTCTGCTGCAGCGATTGCAATGAACTCGGCCCGTATGACTGCCTTGAGTGCTGCCCAATGTGTTGCATGTGAAGTGTCTGTTGGATTGTTGTGTACCAGGTATTCGGCTATATGGGATGTCGCTTCCTTGATCTTGGCCACAACCCCCTGTCTATGCAGCAGCGTGTCCCTCAGCCTCCAGCAACGGGCGCTGCGCCCCACCGGCGGAAAGGTAAACACCGCTGTGAGTGGTGCTGCCACTCCTATCTCAACGCTTGACGCCAGCGCTCTAAATGAAGAAGATGTTAGAAAATAATCTAGGCGCGCATAGGTTTTGTGGGCGTTGGAGTAATACGTGTAGTCCCGGTCGCCCGGGTGGAGGGAGCGCCACAAGTCTGTCATACCCAGTTCTGACAATCTGTTCCGTCCCCCCTCCGATAAAGTGCCTGTCTGCATGGATCGCTGCGCTGACCTGTCAAGGAGGTTGTCAAAAACTAATTTGAGGTCCCCCCCAACCAGAACGTGTCTATCAGGCGCAGCCGCTGCTTCAGTAAGCACTTGGTGAAAGAACTTCTCCTGCCCCTCATTTGGCGCATAAACCACAATCACCGTGAAGGTGTGAGCTCCCAGTGAGAACCTGCAGGATAGGAGTCGCCCTCTAATGTCCGTCCCCCGGTGTAACAGCTTCCCTTTAAATCGCTTTGACACCAGGATCGCCACCCCAGCCGTCTTCGTGGTCGTGGATGAGAAAAGTTGTGTCGGAAAGTGACGGGATTTAAGCCTATGACAATCCTTAGTTAGTAAATGCGTTTCCTGGAGGAGACAGATATCCACTTTTGAATTCTCTAGCAGGGACAGCACCGCCCGCCTCTTAACCGGATTGTTAAGCCCACGCACATTCAACGTGAGCACACTCAACTCAGTCGCAGGCATAAAGAGTCATTCCCCACACGCGCTCTGAGAAAACTTCCGACGGCCGAAACGTCAGCCATGCCCAGTCTCGCAGCTGCCCCGGCCACCCAGGACCCTCAGATCTTCGCTAGTCGCCGCACCCTTTCATTCCAACAATCACTCGGATCCGGAGTTCCCCCCATACCATCAACACCCCCTTCCCCACAATAAACAAAACCCTTGACAGTCCCCCACCCTCCCACAAACCCAAGACACCAACATTGATAGTCCTTCATCCAGAGATGAATGGGAAATGTCTCTCCCGGCCCAGAAACCCCCTTTTCTGGACTGGCCAAAGAAGCAAAACAATCTCTCCCCACCCTTCCATCGACCAAGGAGTCCACCCACCCTCCCCTGTCCCCAACTTGATGAATACAACAAATAGTCCTGTCCGACGTCCACAGTTGTAGACGAGTAGGTAGGGTCACCTCCCGGCGAATGTGTCGGAGTCCAATACCTCCACCCCCGCCGCCGACTCAATCGGCCCCAATCCCCACTTTCTCATCAAAAGCCCTCGTGCCCCCTCATCGGTGGTCATCCGCTGTCGGAGGTTGCCAGTCCCAACGCTACAGTTTCCACCGCAGCACGACGACCATCTTCGATCTCCTGCGCAGCCGGGCGCTTCGGCCTGTGCCGTCGCAGTTGCTGTTTCCATTGTCCAGGGGCGTCCGTGCCATTTGCTCCCTCTCTAGGCGGATCGTCATCCTCCGTCGGTTCCACGAGGCCTAACAATTTGCAAGCGTCCCTGAAAGACCGCAACTGGTGAACCTTGTTGTCCAGCTTAAATACCAGGCGAAAGGGGTGACCCTAGCTATATGGGATGTCGCGCCGTCGCAGTTCTGCCGTGATCGGTCGGAATGACCGTCGTTTCTCCAGGGTGATGGCGGCGAGGTCCTGATATAGAGTCGGCGCCATATGAGATGGTTCCCATCTGGCGCGCTTTGATAAGGATCTCTTCCTTCATGTGTGGAAGTCCTGCACGCAGACCAAGATGTTGGCCGGCTGGGTCGAGGCCGCCCTGGGCGGGCCCGTCCTATGGGTCCTGTCCCACCGAAGCGTTGAGTCTGCCAGCCGGCCCAAGATGTGGTTGAAGAGGCCCTGGGTGAAATGGAAGAGGTTGTCCGTGTTGGGAGCCTGCTTCACTCCCCGAATTCTGATGTTGTGCCGCCGGGAGCGGTTCTTCAGGTCCTCGGCGTGAGACTGGAGGTCCACCTGTTGGTCGTGAATACGGACTATTTCTTGCCATAGCGCCTCTATTTTTACATCTCGTCCATCGCTTTTGGTCTCTAGGTCCGCCACCCTTTCTCCTATGGCGTCAGTGTCGCGCTGGACTTCCCGTATTTCCTCCTGTAGTTCCCTCTTCAACGCGTGGATGTCCTCTCGCAGGCCAGCGAAGAGGGATTCTTGAAAGGTCTTTGTGTTAGTCTCCTCAATGTCCGCCTTTCCCGAGGGCGGAGAGTCCGTGGTCTTCTTTTCCGTGCCGTCCCGTTGGCTGGACGTAGCAGTGTCCGTCCGCTTCCCCATTGTGTTGGGGGTGAATAGGTCCTTGATAGTCCTGTCCTTCCGGACTCTCCCCAGGACATGTCACTCCGGGCCTCCCCGGCCCGGACACCACCAGTGCTGCTTGACAACGCGGGCTCCAACAACGAGGGTGCAAGGAAGCTCGACGGGTCAGGCCGTTATTCAGGGGAGCTCACCTAGGACCACGCCGTGAACCCGCCTGTCTCCACTCCGGTGCCGAGGAGACTCCTCTCTGTCACTGCCCAAGCCATCGGGCCTCCAAACCTGGGCCGGGACACTAGTCACTGATGTCCGGCTGCTCCTGTCCGGACACTGGCCTCTATGTGCCCACTGAGCGCCTCCGGGTTCCGCCGCAGCGCTGGGGCCTGGCAGGGCTTCTAGGACGCCACACAAGGGCCGTTCTGCATTCGCGAAGGCAACCAGCGCGTTACCCAAAATGGCAGACGCAAGCTCCAGGCGCCACAGGCCGCAGCAGCCCTCTCTTCGAGTCCCCTGCGGGCTCTACGTCGGCATTTCCGACACCCTCCGGGTCCGGTCGACGCGCCGATTATCTCAGCCGCCACTCGGGTGCGATTCTTCCCCGCTGCTCCTCACCTCAGTCCCCGGGGTCTCGGGTCTGTGTTCTATCCGCTGTGGCCCGCAGTCGGGCCCACTGTGCCTGGCCGCCCGCCAGTCCGCCGTCGGAGATCTCTGCCTCGGCCGCCACCACCGCAACCGTGCTGTCGCGGGTCAGCAGTAGCCCCCAGACAGTGTCGTCCCAGGGCCTTGCGCTGTTAACGCGCGGGCCGGACCCGTTGTCCTGCTGTCAGCTCTCACGTAGTCCGCTGCCGCCTGAGGTGCCACCCAGTCGGACTGCCGCGTCGGGCCCAACGTCACGCCCCGCGGCTCCTCTCCGCTAGGCCCAACCCGGCCTCGCTCACGGCAACACTCCTCCCTCGGTTCCGGGCGTCCCCAGTGTCGCTCGGTTCTCTCCTCCGGGTGCAGACCTCTCCCAGCGGTAAGCGCTCTCCGGTGGGGCCCACTGACAGGGGATTGAAGCGCTGCAATTGTGCTATAAAGACGGCCGGCGGCGGGAGCTCTCGGAGACACGTCCGCTCACACCGCCATCTTGGCCACGCCCCCCTTTTGGATGTTTTAGGAGGATGTAGGGGCCACTGTATCATTTACCATTGATAGGAGTAGTAGGATTAGAGCTGCATGATGATCCTCATCTGGGGCATTAAGATGGTCGTGCATTATCTTGTCTCCTTTGGTTACCATCCCTCTCATGGATCTGAATCCTTGTTGTTGATTGTTGAGTAATTTGCATTGTCCTATATGTTGTTGCAGTCATCCCATTTCTTCCTTTTGGATGACTTTGTTGGGATGAGCGAATATAAAATAAAGAGTTGGTTGATTGAAGCTTCCGTCTAGTGAATGGGAACTATCCTAAAAGTTAGGGAAGCAGTGATGAGATCTGTAATGTTGTGTTGAGTATTTGAAAGAACTACGAAGCAGAGATTTCCACTGCTAAGTAAAGGTTTTGTTAATATATTTTGACTTGTTTACCTCTGCTGATTGCAGGGATTAGATGACACAGAAGAAAGATAAAAGTGCTGTAGGATTCATTGGAGTTCATTGGAGTCCTAGTGCACTTCTTAGGGTTCTTTTGTTTATCTTGTAATTAAAAATTGTTGTTGTTATTTCAGATTCAAAATGAAGGATTCAATTAAGTGTTTGGCTCTTTAATACCAAAAAACACACCCTTTGTCCTCCTTCTCCTTTGTATTCTCTGCTTTATATTTGACATGGTTTTACTTCTTTCGTTTTTCTTCTCTTCTTCATGTAAGCAGGCTCCTCTTTGGGTCATTTGTTAAACCACTTGAGACCCCCAGTTGGTCTTTTCATTTTGCCTGGGACACTTTTTTCTAATGTCATGACTTTGTTTTATAACAAGTTTCTGGCAAGTCCCAGATGCGTTTTGTGTTGTAGTTTTCTTTGGACAACATTTCATATGATTAGGAAGTGAGTTTCATCTACTCTGTTCAATGGTCTGCTCCATTTTGGTGGACATATCACAAATTAAAGTGACAGAATGTAATGAGCACTAGCTATTATAATTGCAAAATTGGCTGCTAATGTGAAAAGTAAGGTCAAGGGTATGACAGGCCGTATGCCGGGCCCTTCATCAGATGGGGGGTTGCTCAGGACCTCCATCTTGTCCACAGTCTCACCCCATTATTTGTTTTCTGGTTCTTTACCCATGGACTGTATTCCAAAATCGCCAGAAGGCTCTGTGCAAGTGTTTGTCAATCTATTGTTAGTTTGAGTGTCTGTCCTTAAAAGACTTGTAGTAAGCATCTCTTGTTGTGACAAGAATCACAACAAGGGTGCGTTTGCGTACATTACACACTGGTGAATATTGTCAACTCACGTCTTCCTGGCCCTGGTTTTCTGGATTAGTTTGTTATCCTCTTATAGCAACTCTGCCATAATAGTACATTAATTGTCTCTGAGCCATGCTTCTTCAAAGTATGTAATTAGACATTCCTGTTCCCTGATAATGTTGTGGGTATTGCATGGGTATTTCTGTTCTGAGCAGGTGTTAACTTGATTTCAACGTGCGGATTTATTTCCACTGTGGAGTTGGAATGGTTGAGCGTGTGTTGGTTTGGCTACTATCTAGTTCTCCTTCCCACTCTCTGTGGTCTATGGTTCGACTCATGCCTATGGCATTGCTCTAATTTAAAAACCAGTCCTTGTGTGATTCTAGTGTTGTCTGAGTGCTGTACCTTCCACTTCCCTCCGGTTCATGAGTATCACTGTAGTTTTTGTTTAACACTTTGTATGTTTTGGTCACTTGCATCGAGGCTGGAATTTAGGTTTTCTTCCATGGTGTTGGTGGGTAGAGGGGGTTTTGTTTTATTGTTTGAGGTTCTTTTATAGGATGCTTTTGTTTAACACAGTGGCTGAGCGTTTCTTGTGTTTATGTTTTTTTAATAGGTTTGGCTTTGTGTTTTTGTGGCTTTATAGATCTGTTTTGTCTGTCTTTTATATTTATCAGACTACAGATAATATTTTGTCTGATAGCTCTCCTGAAGCATACTCTGGTAGCTTTATGTCCTGAGTTGAACGTGAATTAGATTTCTAATTTTGGCTCAAGCTTAATTTGAAGTTTGAATTTTTCCTACCTTTTTCAATTGAATTATACTGCTGTTTCAGTTGTATCTTTTTTGGTGAGACTTTTCTGAGACTTATGAAATGGTTTGTGTTTAGTGTTTGTTCAGAAATATCTGAGTCTCTTGTTGATGGGGCGTGAGCGAATGGTGTTGTTTGGCTGTTCAATAGGTTTTCCCCTTATTAATTGGTTCTTGCTGAATATCATCTCATGCCTCCCATTGTAAGTCTTAAAAATGTGTTCTAGTTAAGTTCTCCTGCTCTTTCGCCCAATTTCCTCAAGATATTTGCACATAATTTGAATTATCTCAGATTTTTTTTGCTTGACTCGTTGATTGTGTATTTTTGCCGAATGGCAAGTGATCTGCCTTATCAAACTTTATTCTGCCAAACAAAAACACCTTCCCCATCATTGTGAAAATTTGATCAAATATGTCTTCCCAAGCAATTACGAAACATATGTAGAACAATAAGTCACAATGCTTCATCGACGAAAATGGTAATCAGGTTCTCATTCTCAGTTCTAATGAGTAGAAATTAGTCATCGTGCTGAACTACAGTTCAGCATTCAGGCAATGTCTTCTGTGAACTGCACTTGTACCAAATGTGGAAGGGGTTATGTAGGAAACACTTGCACGCAAAGTGAATCGCTGTGGTTGTTAGCTTTTTGTATTGCTTCTGTATACTAAGTACTGATTTGATAAAACACTATTATTTTTTTTTCTATTAGTGCATTTCTGAGACCAAAGCTGGGGAAACAGTATGAAGCCTCCTGTGTGGTAAGTGGTTGTCCGTTCTTTTTCATGTTCTTGGCTACCGGTAGCTCTGAAAGAATAGAATACTGGAAAATGTGTATATGTTTGGTTAGGTCAAAGTTACTATTCTAACTCCAATCCCACAAAAATTGAGATAGGCTCATAAATTTGGGGTGGGGTAGAGCCAGAGGGTAAACCCAGTACATATCTGCTGTAGGCTCCTGGTCAGTTGAGGTCGTGGTGGCTGACTGGGGGAGTCACTTTCCTGTGCCACCATGAGGGAAGCAGATGGTCTTTCCATGACGGAGTTCAACATGCATGGGCGCCATCCTGGGTTTGTATAATGAGCCCAATTCAAGATGGAGCCTCACAATGTAGCTCCAGTTTTAACGTAGGCTTAGATGGTGGGTTTTCAGTTCCCGTTTCCCTCCTCTACTTCTAGTTCACATTTTACTATTCAAGGGTGGTCAGTGATAGGACCTGTGCATCGCAATGCTTTAGCTGCTTTTCCTGGGTTGCTAGTCCTGTGTATGATTTTTCTTGTGCTTCTAGGATTCCTCGATACTCAATATTCCAGTGTTTGTTCTCCAATCCTGCTTGTTCATCTGAGGTTTTTGCCACAGCTTTTTACCTCCTCAGTGGTGTGTCCTCTTATAAGGACAGTTGCCTGCTGCTTTTGTTGGTCCACCAGTTGATATAGTGGCTGCAGAAAGGAATCGCCCCTACCTCGGAGTAAAGTTGACTAGGATTCGAACACTGCCATCACGTCCAGCTCTTGAAACAAACACAAAACATTTTTGGAAAATAAAATACAAATATTCTAACAACAATCCTATACCTTTTAGTGTTATTATATACTAATAACATTAGATTAAATACACAGGGATTTAAATACATTTTTTAGAATGCTTTTTCTTAAAACTTTTTTTAAAAACTGCCAAAGAATGAACACTTGAATGGTCTGTTGCGTCCCCCTTTTAGGTAACCCAAAGAAAAAGCAACTCTCCCCAGTAACTGCTATGCCTCCCATACAGGATATGGGAACGGTGTCAAGTATCTCCTTTAGAGGGTAGCAAATGCAAGGAAAAACATTCAAAGAGGAAAAACCTCCTTGGTGATCTTATGAATCTTTTTTTTCTTTTTTTTTAAACCTTTATTGATAAACATGGAAATACAATAGCAGTCATATAGCCACCTTGGGTCGGCCGGCAACAGTTCCAATATCGTATCAGGATGAAAGAATACACAGCCCTTCAGCCGACAACCCTATGGCCTGGCGGCAATTAAACAATCATGTTATGTCATACATTACTGTACAGGAGAAATAAGGTTTTTATTCTGTATTTTTTGAAAAAACCACCAACCCAAAAAATATAAGGAAAATAACTGCAGAGGCTAAACGAAAGGCAGATACATAAGTAATCCTTCTGGGGAGGGCGTACCACATCCATAACTGTACATAGTCAACAGGAAGAGCTACCGGGAGGGGGAAAACGGGGAACAAGAGGTAGCCAGCAACACATAGACAAAATCCAAACTAGAAGGAACATCATGCTAAGGGGACTGTAGCACCTCCGGTGGAGGCTCAAATGGAGGGGTACAAATTTCACCACGATATTGGTTCCACTGATTCCATACCCTCCCCCATTTCTTGGGCCTGCCCAGAGCAATGTAGACAGTTTTTTCACGAAACATGCACCAGTCGATGTTTCTAGACCAGGCCGACAGACTCGGTGCCCTAGACGACCCCCACAATTGCGCAATGTCACGCTTGGCGATCATGTTACCCAAGGTGGCCCACTGCGTCTGGGCCACATTATAATCATTGGGCTCCCACACATTTAAGAGACACCTTCGGGCCTCCGGCAAAAGCGAAACACCCGTCACCTCAGACATAACACCATGCACACGATTCCAAAAGGACGCTACCGCCGGACATTCCCACAAAATATGAAGGAACGTACCCACCATGCCACACCCACGTTTACACAAATCATCTGAGACATACCCCATACACAACAAGCGAGGACCCGTCATGTACACTCGGTGTAGGATTTTTAACTGCACCAATCTCAGACGGGCCGAGATTGCTACCTGCTTCGGGGAGGATATCACCGCCTGCCAGTCCTCATCATCAAGTTCCAGTCCATCGCCGATCCTGGCCATGCGGAGCTGTAGAAGAAGGTCCGCTCGGTCGTTTATCAACTTTTTATATATAAGAGAGATCGTACTGTCCGGAACGTGTTCATCGAGTACTCTTTCCTCCAGAGATGAGGATTCTGGAACGGGCGTAACAGCCGGAAAAACAGAGGAAAGGGCGTGACGGACTTGTATGTACCGAAAGTATTCTCGAGGACCGAGTTTAAATTCTAGTTGCAACTCTTCAAAGGATTTTATCTTGTCCTTCCGCCAAAGGTCTCCCACCTTACTAATCCCAATAAGGTCCCACTTATCGAACCCCTTAGTCGTCCACAAATTGCCCAACCTCTCAGCAGCGTAAAGTGGAGTAGCTCGAGAGAGAGTATTCCACCAGCCCATAGCAGCGTTAGCGTTGTACCAGACCCGCACCGCAACTCTGGTAGGCCCCGTCACTGCCACATCGGACCGTTTTGAATAGAGCGCCCTGTTATAGTCTCCGCCCGGCAGCAGCCATTTATCCATAGCAAAAGCCGGGTTAGAAGCCGGACCATACATTGCATGATTAACCAAGCTCAGTTGAGAGGCCCAGTAATATCGTCGTATATCCGGCAACGCAATACCGCCATCATACCAAGGCAGCGTAAGCTTGGCCAAGGCAATCCGGGGACGTCAGGCCCACAACAGTTTCCTTTGTAGGCACTCGATCTTGTGGAAGTAGCTGGAAGGCACAAGATCTAAAGTATTCTGAAGGGCATACAAAAATCTGGGAAGGGACATCATTTTGAATAAGGCTGCCCTACCCACCAGGGATAGAGGCAGTCTGCTCCAGGCCTTCACATCTGCTTTTAAGCGAGTAAGCGGGGGGAGTAAGTTAAGCCGATACCTGACAGCCGAATCACGCGAAATATGGATTCCTAAATATTTAAACTCGGTGGATGATATTTGTATAGGACAGTTGCGCGGTACGAGTGGTGTATCGTCCGTGAGCGAATACACACAAGACTTGCCCCAATTGATGACCAGTCCTGAGTTCCTTCCAAAGGAATTAAGGACGTCAAACAGTACCCCCAAAGATTTCCGAGGGGAGGTGAGGTAAAGGAGAATATCGTCCGCATAAAGTGAAATGCGGTCTTCAAAACCGGCGGCCCACCTGATACCCTTGAGGGATGGTTCCCATCGCAAACAAGCGGCCAAGGGCTCGAGGGTCAAGGCAAAAAGCAGCAGAGAAAAAGGGCATCCTTGCCGCGTACCCCTTCCCAGAACAAAGGGAGCCGACACTCGACCGTTGACCACCACCTGGGCAAGGAGCTCCTCATAAAGGATGTATGACGCTCCATCGCGGCCACACTCATCTCGTGCATTTACATCGCGTCTATCACATCAGGCAGACCATAACATCGTGAGTCAACACATCGCTGACCTTGGCAACATGATTACATTCATTCCTATTGGCCCGAACATCACCCCGCAGAACATTACGTCGCAGTGGAAAACAACGCGGTTTTTGTTATTTGCCGCCTGCTCTCTCCCCATTGTTGCTTCTGTTTTAATGCATAGCGGTGCTTCACTTCGCCTGTTGGCTCCTGTGTGCTCCTTGAGGCTCAGTGGCACTTGCTACAACCAGGGTTTAGCATTCCACGCTATTCTCAGAGAGAAACTCAGAATCAGGAGAAAGATCTCTGAGGATGAGCGTGCTTTGGCCCAAGGAAGCTGCAGCAGTTAAGATGAGACCATTAGTGTAATATCTCACACTCGTCTTTACCAAGGGACCCTTGCGGAACCATCGAAAAGGATTCCATTTCCGGGAGACTGTATGTTCCTAAATTATAACATGATTGACTGCGCCTCGTTACCATGGGACATTCATTGAACCTCCGCAAATGAGGTCCTGTCCATTGCCAGGCGATATGACCTTCTCACAATATATCACAACGGACAGGGCCTTGTTTCCGTGGAACAGTTGTTGAACCTTTGGAAATAAGCTCATGCCCATTCCCAGGCGACAGGACCTTCCCAAAATATATGCCAAATGACCGACTTGAACATTTTCACCAGTTCCTGGAAAGCGTGCGGGTGGCCTTGTAGTGCAGTGCAGTGCAGTGCAGTGTAAGCAGTGCAGGTGGCCTTGTAGAACGGGCAGTGTAAAAAGTTCAGATGGCCTTGTACTGCAGTGCAGTGTAAGCAGTGCAGGTGGCCTTGTACTGCAGTGCAGGTGGTCTTGTAGTCCAGTGCAGTGTAGGTGGCCTTGTAGTGCAGTGCACTGTAAGCAGTGTAGGTAGTCTTGTAGTGCAGTGCAGTGTAAGCAGTGCAGGCGGCCTTGTAGTGCAGTATAAGCAGTGCAGGTGGCCCTGTAGTGCAGCACAGTGTAGGTGGCCTTGTAGTGCAGTGCAGTGTAAGCAGTGCATTTGTCCTTGTACTGTAGTGTAAGAAGTGCGGGTGGCCTTGTAGTGCATTTCAACACTGCAGGTGACCTTGGTGCAGTGCAGGGTAAGCAGTGCAGGTGGCCTTGTAGGACAGTGCAGTGTAGTGTAGTGTAAGCAGTGCCTTTGGCTTTGTCTGGTAGTGCTAAAACCTGGTCCAAACTCTGAAGACTTACTAGACAGGATGCTATTCTGGAGCAACCACTGACCAGTTCTCTTCTCTGCTTGAAATTCATCACATATCTGCTACTAAACTTGTGACAGGTTAATCTTATGTGCTGCCTTGAACAACCTGGGAAATGCCACACATGTTTATTAATAAACACGCACATGCACACGCAACGCAGATACAATATCTTCTCTCAGGAAAAAGACAGCTTCTGTTTTTTCTCACGATTCCACAATGTGACCTTGGGGACGGATATCCTTGGGTGTATGCTGGGTGCAAACAGAAAAAGCAAATAAACGACTTGGAAACGTCCTTACAGCCATCCATTTATCCGTCCGCCATCCATTCATCCATCCATCCACCCACCCATCCATCCACCCACCCACTCACCACACACACATCCTTCCACCCAGCCTTCATTCATGCATCCATCCTCCCTGCCATCTGCCAACCATTCATTAAATCTGACATCTGCACCATTATAACATATCTAGCGCTGCGTAGCTTTTCCGCATCCATGCATCACCTATCCATGCATCCATCCACCCACCACACAGCATCCATCCACCCATACACCCATCCATGCATCCATCCATACAGCCATCCATTCATCCATCCACCTATACATTCATCCATCCACCCCTACACCCATCCATGCCGTATTAAAAATGTAATGTAGCGCTGCACTTTTACTTTTGGTGAGTTGATAGGAGGCTCGAACTGTGGTTGACAACACCAAATTAGGCAAAGCTATCAGTCAGGCCACTTCCTCTCACTGGCATCGATGCGGTCATTCGAAGATATATGTTAGCCCGTTTTTAGTAAAAGGCCATTTGCTTCTGTTCTCCTTTTTTTAAAAGTTTTGTGTCACCCCTTTTACGTTTTGTATATATAATATTTATTAGCCCGTTTGTCCATGTATTGTTACTGTTTCCGTTTAGTATAATTGTAAATTATTGTAATTTCCGTTTTGTATAGTTGTTAATTATTGTACTTGTAACATAAATGTTAGCCCGTTTCCGTTTGCATCCTCAAAAGTTCTGTTTTTATGAAAGTCGCATTTTCTTGCGTTGCAATGGCATGTTAACATCGCATGCGTTGTAATTGCATGCGATGTTAATGCCATGGCGCCGTTGTAGCATGCGCACTAAAAGGCTGCGATGCCAACGACAATGCGCTGTTAAAGTCGCGGTGCGATAGCACCGCGATGTATTTACATCGATGTAATGGGTGTTTCCCCTCATATAGTAATCGGACCCAGCCGATGAACACAGGTCCGAAGCCAAACTTTGCCAGAGCCGCCCATAGATATGGCCATTCCACTGTATCAAATGCCATGGTGGCATCTAAAGAAACCAAAATGGCCGGCTCACGTAGCGTCTCCGCCCTCAACAGCACGCCATGAAGATGGCGTAAATTCAGCGCGGTATTACGGGCTGGACTAAAGCCAGATTGGTCCAGGTGTCCCAAATCTCTGATCACTTTAATCAGACGGTTAGCTAATATTTTCGCCAAGACTTTAGGTTCCACATTCAGAAGTGAAATAGGTCTATAGGAGGTACAGAATTCACGGGGTTTACCCTCTTTAGGGATCACCACGATAGACGCTAAGCGCTGATCACGGGGAAGCGAACCCCTCTCCCTAGACTCCAAGAACATAGAGCGAAGATATGACGCCATTTTGTTCGGACACAACTTGTACAGCTCGATGGGTATACCATTTGGGCCCGTAGCTTTTCCAGAGCGGATGGAGCGAATAGCGAGCGCTACTTCATCAGTGGAGAAATCCGCCTCCATTAGCTCTCTATCAGAGTCGGACAGGCAAGGCAAAGCAATATCCCTAAGAAAAAGATGGGAGTCTTCCTCCGGCCGGTCCGAGACCGGCGCATACACCGTTCGAAAGTGACAAGCAAACTCCTCCACAATCGCCAACGGATCCGTCACACGTACACCATCCACTCGCTCAATCACAGGCACCACACGATTCAATCTCTCCCTTTTGTCCAACCAAGCTATCAACTTCCCCGCCTTGTCGCCCACATCATACAAACGGCCCTGTTGTTTTTGACTCATAGCTTTCGCGGCATTCGTAACCAAGGCTTTATAATCAGACTGCTTCAGTTGCAAAACATGCACTTTTTCACGCGTGACCCCACTCTCAAGATCCCTCTCCAAAGCCACTATATCAGACTCCAACTGTTCAACCACCCCATTGTGGCGCTTCTTGGAGCTGGCGACCAGCGACAGTGTCTGGCCCCGTATCACCGTTTTAAAAGCTTCCCATAGGGACACAGATGATGACACGGATCCCACATTGTCAGCGAAGTAGTGATCTATAGCTTTAATCACCCCCGCCCTAGTCTCTGGAACACAGAGATGTCAGGGATTAATTGGGGCGACCCGGCCCCCTGCGTCTAAATGGAGATCTATATGGGTCCATAGCGGGGAGTGATCCGAAACGCCTCTAGGCAAATGTCGAGTCTCTCGCACCGTCGTGGCCTGGGCTGCGGGCACAAGGAAATAATCAAGTCTGGCTAAGCTCCCATGGGCCCCGGAGTGGAAAGTATATTGGGCCTGCCCTGGGTGAAGCATCCGCTAACAATCCACCATACCAAAACTTTCCAAGAAACTACTAAGGCAGGACTGCGATGGCGTAAGAGCCCTGGGAGGATGTCGATCTTCTAGGCCATCAACCACCGAGTTGAAGTCCCCTCCAACCACCAGAAGCCCCTCAGGAAGCCTCAGTACCAATTTCCCCAGGTCGACAAATGTGGTGGCCTGCAAACCCGGGGGAACATATACCGAGAGGATGGCAACCGTTCTCCCCTCCCACCTACCAACAATCGCTGCATATCTACCCCTGTCATCCAATATCGTTTCATCAATCTCCAAGGGAAGGGAACTACGGATCATAACACCAGCCCCTCTAGAGCCCGAAGTGAATCCCGAGTGTGCCACCAACCGGTAGCCCCTCCGGTTCATTGCATGGAACGTGTTCCCCACCAGATGCGTTTCTTGCAGTAGTACAATGTCGGGGGAATAGCGCTTCACATATTGGAGTACAATTCCCCATTTTATTTTGTCCCCCAAGCCGTTGACGTTTCAACTCAAGATTCTCAACGCCCTACCCCCATCCCGAAAGTGAGTAGTCGGGTCCCCCAAACCCCACGAAGGAGACACAGAATAAGCAACAATACGTAGCCTCAAGAACAATGCAAACAAGAAAAAGAAAACCCATCCCCCCTCCCCCCTCCCCCTGAATACCAAAACAACAACCCCCCACTCTGCACCCCTGCAATAAATCAGAAAACCACCCCATTCAGCAGTGTGCCTGTCGCCCTACCCCAGAAAACTAAACTACAAGTAGAAAAGGAAAAAACCCCCAGAGGAGGAAAAGTCCCCGAACTCCCCGCCGCCCCAGGGCTTGTCTTGAAAAAAAGTCATTGACCCAAAAAAGGATAACAATCCACCGTAGCACAATACGATGGTAGCACACACCGGTGCCCCTACTCCTCCTGGTCCCGTTGGCTGCCTTCAGCACCTCTGGATTGTTCCGCACTGTCCCGTGGCATAGATAATGTGTCCAACCAGTCACTGACCACCTCTGGCATGTCAAAGAAGAGCACCCGCTCATTATTATCTTCGATGCGCAATCGGGCGGGGAAAAGCATAGCATACTTCATGCCCAGATCTCTTAGTCTCCGCTTCACCCCAGTAAATCCCAGTCTCTGCTTCTGCACCGAATGGGTAAAATCAGGGTAAAAGTTGATGGATGCATTCTCAAACTTAGTGGGGCCGCTAGTCCTCGAAGCTTGCAAAATGGCGTCCCTGTCTCTGAAATTAAAGATCCGCGCAATGATGGGTCGCGGGGCCGTCCCCTGCTTGCGTCTGCCGCCCGGAATTCTGTGGGTGCGCTCCACCGCAAAAAGGTTACTCAGGCCCTTAGGGGCGAGGTGGTTGACGATCAGATCTTCAACGAGCAAGTCCGTCGATTGATCGGCTGAGGACTCCGGAACTCCGACTATGCGAACATTATTGCGCCTAGCATGACTTTCGAAATCCTAAAGCCGGCAGGCAAACTGGTCACTCGAGGTCCGAAGAGTCCGGATCTCAGTCTGGAGTTCGGAGACATCCGTGGTAAGACTGGCTGTCTTGACATCCAACGACTTGACTCTCTCGTTGGTTTTAGCCAAGTCCGCCCTGATCAGGCCCACATCCACTGCCACGTGTCGATCTTGGCTGCCAAGGTCTCGTATTGTTGGCCCATCGACGATTGTATGCTGGCGATGGCGCCCATCACATCTCGAAGTGTTGGCTCCTCCGACTCCGGGGGGCCACCACCAAGGTCCTCCGGGGTTTTACCAGTCCCGCTGGGAGAGCCCTTATTGCGCGCAAATCTGTCCATAATGGTGGTCTGAGTCACGCCACCACAAGTCGCATTCTTGAGGGACCGCTTTTCGCTCTCAGACTTGGCCGCCATGGTGGGGTGCGCGCCCCTCAGGGGCTTTTGGGACCTGGTGTAAATGGCTCCCCCCAAGGAAAACCACGAGAGGTTGAAATGCGGGGCGTCGGTGAAGATCAATCAAGTGACTGCGTTCACAGGCCAGTTAGAGCACTAGGCAGCCACCTCCAATCTTCGTAGGCAGAGAAAACGAAAACGAAAGTAGACCCCGGGTAGCCATCCCCTACCACAGGCCGTTGTTGTTCAACTACTTTCGGGATGCCCCAGATGCCCAAGTCGGTGTACAGACAAAATATCGACTCCAAAATATCGACTGGACATAATATCGAGTTTTAAATATAGGCTGGACAAAATATCGACTGGACATAATATCGACTACAAAAATATCGTTTTTTAGGTAAGTGAAGTAATATCGACTGTATAAAATATAGATAGCAAAAATATCGAATTTTTAATAATATATAATATTTTATAGTGTATTTTTATGTAATAATATGTGTGAATAGTGTGTATTAATGTTATAAAATATTTTATTAAATGAATTTTGGTTTTATAATAATTGCGTAATGTAATTCTGTAGCGGGTTGTGGGTTTATAGGGGAATAGGGTGGGAAGTAATTTAATAATAATTAATTAATTAATATATGTTTGTTAATATTTTAATTAATAATTAATTGATAATTAATTAATATTAATTAGTTAATTAATTAATATAATTCTGAACATATTTTGTATTAGTAATTAATTGTTAATTAATTAATTGTAATTAGTTAATTACATTAATTAGAGTAAATTTTTAATATATATAATTTTGTGTTATTTTTAAGTAATTAATTTGGAAAAAATAATATTAATTATTAAAATAATTACAGCTAATGTTCTAATATATTTACTTTATTGTTATTGTTAATTAATAATTAATTGGTAATTAAATAATATTGATAAATTTTGGGTAAAGGAGCATTTTTAGGGTTCAGAGTCAGTTTTCAGTTTTAGGGTAAAGGGGTATTTTTGGGGTTCAGGGTCAGTTTTCAGTTTTTGGGTAAAGGGGCATTTTTAGGGTTCAGGGTCAGTTTTCAGTTTTAGGGTAAAGGGGTATTTTTAGGGTTCAGGGTCTGTTTTCAGTTCATGGGTAAAGGGGTATTTTTAGGGTTCAGGGTCAGTTTTTAGTTCATGGGTAAAGGGCTATTTTTAGGGTTCAGGGTCAGTTTTCAGTTCTTGGGTAAAGGGGTATTTTTAGGGTTCAGGGTCAGTTTTCAGTTTTTGGGTAAAGGGGCATTTTTAGGGTTCAGGGTCAGTTTTCAGTTTTTGGGTAAAGGGGTATTTTTAGGGTTCAGGGTCAGTTTTGGGTTTTTGGGTAAAGGGGTATTTTTAGGGTTCAGGGTCAGTTTTGGGTTTTTGGGTAAAGGGGTATTTTTAGGGTTCAGGGTCAACAAATAAGATTGTAAAAAATTATTTTTATTATTTTCATTTATTATTTAATTATTATAATTTAATTTAAGTAGTTTTAAGTATATTTTAGTAATTAAAATTTAATATTAATTTAATTTGACACTGTTTTTAATAAAGTCGATATTTTTTACATCTATATTATTGTTAACGATATTTTGTACTCGATATTTTTGTACTTACCTGTTTGTAGATACAAACTCGATATTTTGACTGTCGATATTTTGTCCACGATATTTTGGCAAGTCGATATTTTGTCCCTCGATATTATTTCAGTGATCCGCCCAAGTCCCGGGAGGAGCCACGGTGTAGGCCTCCAGGCTTCAGGAAGGAGTAAGTCGGGCGCCCGGCATCCGATTCAAAATCTGAAAAAGACCTTTCAGATCAGGAGAGTCGTGGCTAGTAGAACCCATCGTCAGAAACAGGATTTGCACCAGGATAGACGGTGGAGCCGGCAACGTTTTCGGGAGCTCACAGCTCACGCAACCATCTTGGATGCGCGCTAAGCTCCTCCTCGGTCTTACGAATCTTGATTGAAGTTGAAGATTAGAAATATTAAGAATGGCAAACACCAAAACTCCTCCTTTTGGGAGATGGAAGATGAAAGAGCCAGACTAAATATTAGGAGTCCAGAAGAAGACTTTAAACAATGGGAATACTGCATCTGCCAGTCGTTGGAGTCCTGTGCCCCACTGAAAAAACACGCAAACCCCACAACCAGACCAGGAAAGCCCATGGTTCAATGAACAGCTGCTTTCACTGAAAAAGCACTGTTCGAGAGTGGAAAGGGATTGGAGAAAGGACTTTGACACTGGAAAAATAATCAATTATAAAGCCGCAATCAGATGCTATCACAAAGAACTAAAAATGGCACCAGCTACATTTTATGAGAAGAAATTTAACCAAGCTCTTAACTCCCCTAAGGAACTTTTTAGAGTAGTCAAATATCTGACTACCCCCAAAGAAACTAATGGCTCTCCAAAGGCCTCGACAGAAAGATGCAATCAAATAGATTTGTTCTTTCATAAGAAAGTGACTGATATAAATGGCCTCTTTCAGAACGCTAATCTAAAGCTAATGTGGAGAAGTGTGGCTCAATGGTTGGAGCGGCAGACCCTGATGCAGAGGTCTGTCCAGGGACCAGGGTTCAATTCCCACCTCGGCCGGCCTTGGCGGGGTCTTGAGCTCTAATTTCGTCGGACCTGATTTCTCGCCTCGGTGCCTATTCTAATCATGGGTCCCATGCTGCAACTCTGGGAAATAGCTTGCTTAATCTCCACAACGGCCCCAACAGCGCTGGGATGCCTGACTTCACCTTGGGGATGCCCAGGAGTGGACATTTCACAGGGAAAAGCCAGGAAGGGTTCCTCAGCAGTATGAGTACAAGCGTCGGGAGACCCGGTCCGGGTAGCTGTGCGCTATACAAGTACAAAACATTTACATTTAATCTGCCTGCCCTAGAAGAGCCCCATGGGGGCAGTGTCCTAGCTTCTGCCCCCTGCCTAACAAAATTTCCCAGCCTTGATGAGGATTCTACTTTCAAGTTGCTCAAATCCATTAAATCTGGTTTCCTACTTGACTCTGCACCTCCTCACGCTATTCTTAAAGTGATGGAGGCAATTCTCCCGCGCTAGTGAAAATCCCCAACAAGTCACTAGAGTCAGGGTTGGTCCCCCAGGCTTGGAAACATGCCATTATAAAGCCAATCTGTAAAGATCTGGGTGATGTCATGTTCTTGGTCCCCTAGCTATGATTAGGATCCTCCCGACGTGTTTTCCAACTGAGGACAGTAGAAGGAGAGCACCAGTGTTTTGGATGCAGCTCCATGCTGGGGATGCTACTGAAAATAAAACTACTTTCCTAATCTACAAGGACTCATCTTTTCATAGCGACAAGGATGGGATCAGGTACTTGTAGCATGTGGGAGTCAGCGCCTGCACACAGAGCAGCGCGTGGAAGGCAGCACACGAAACGTAGGTGTAGCGCGAGACAATCAGCGTATATTTTAAATAAAGTTCGGCATGAGACGCAGCAGTGGCGCGAGGCATTAGTGTATATAGTTAAACGCCGGGCTCATTGCTAGGCAAAACAACGATAAGAGCGCGAAGGATTTCTTGTCAATTTCTTCCCCTTTTTCCGTAAAAGGTTACGCAAATTCAGAAGGCAGTAATTGTAATTCTCTTGTAGAGTACTCACACGCAGTAAACTTTTTCGTCGTCTTGAAGTTTAATTCCAGGGGTGGAGATGCTAGTACTGCCCCCTGCACAGGAACTCGTTGCCAGGAAAAGATGAGTACTTGTCTTCAAATACTCATCTTTTCACAATCGTAAAGAAATCCAATCTGAACCTGGACATACTGAGCAACCTACGACCCATCTCTCTCCTCGGCAAACTCCTGGAAAGGCCCATAAACCAGACTTTAGTTAAGTACCTGGAGGAGAACAAGCTTCTCCTTCCCACGCAGATGGGCTTCCCTACCTTTCTCAGCATTGAAGTCCTGCTTTTCGTAGTCATAGAGGAACTGAAAGCCATTCTGGACAGCAGAGGGTCAGCCACGATCATATTGCTTGATCTTAGTGTGGCATTAAATACCGTCAACTATGCCATATTGAAATACAGACTGAACAAAATAGGTATCTGGGACAAAGCAAAGGAATGGCTATGCTTTTACTAGACGATCGGACAGCCCGCCTATGAAATTCGGAGTACCGCAGGGCTCTTACCTAAGCCCTACTCTATTTAATATATATGTTAGACAGCTTGCTACCATCACACAGGAATTTGGCAGCCTATGCATATCATATGCTGATGACACCCAGTTGATCTTCGCTCTACCCCAAGATTACAATCAGGATAACTCTCTACTGGGTCCATGTCTTAATAAATTAGGCCACTGGATGTCAAACAACTATCTAAAATTGAATGGCGAGAAGACCGAACTCATGTTCTTAGGCAACAGGGCCATTCCTAGGCCACTAGACAACTGGCCACCCTGCATTGGGGACCCTCTGGTCCCTAAACTGGCGGTAAAAACATAGGCATCTAGCTTGAGCGCTCACTCTCAATAAACAAATAGCAAGCAAACTGTTGTCCAGTTGCTTCGTACTCCAGAGGATGCTCAGAAAGATATTGGAACGTATCCCATAGCAACTTAGGAAAGCCGTCCTCCAGTCTTTGATAGTCTCCCATCTGGACTATGGAAACTCTCTTTACCTGGGTTCACCCAAGTGTGTGATCAAGAGGCTCCAGACAGTGCAGAATGCGGTGGCTAGGCTCCTGCTCAAATTCCAGAGACATACGCCAGTAAGAGAATCCCTGAAACTACTACACTGGCTCCCCATCGCGGCAAGAGTGAAATTCAAATCCTTCTTTATTGTGAACAGGCAGTAACTAATAAAGGCCCACTAAAACCCAGACTCCTAAACTCTGCATATGCCCCCATGAGATCACTTAGGTCCTCTCATTCACACCTCCTCCGTACCACCAGAATAAAAAAATCTAGATGGGGAGGCAGAACCTTCTCACACCTGAATGAGCTCCCTTGGACCTTAGAGCACAGCAAAACAAACTGATTTCTAGGAAAAAGTTGAAAACCTGGCTATTCCCGCTAACACACTAAGGGCTCTGGCTCTCACCTCAGCTCCCATTGTCAGAGCGTGGAAGCCTTTGGGTAGCCATACCCTATACAACTCTCAAAAAATAGAAATAGAAATATTAGGAGAATGATCAGTTATAGGTTGCAATTGCATAGAGCAAACATTGGGGACAAAATGGAAGAGGTAACAAATCCCCAGCGACGTAGAACTCTTGCATAAAGTATGATCTAACAAGAACTGACATCACAAGAGAAAGATTTTACTTCATTTTGGATAGAGAGCTCAACTTACCACTATCTCGGAAAGGATATGTTATAAGGCTTGAAAACGCCTTTCTGGAAATCATGGCATTCATCTGGGAAGTAAAGAACCCGAAGTTTGATATCTTTCTCTCAGTGCTGTTTTCTGCGATCCCACCGAAGCAGTGGCAGCAGACAAACATTGAAAATAGTGGAGCGTAAGTGAATGAGCACAACTGCTCAAAACGGGGTTTGGGCACTATGGTACTGTGCGCAGAATCACAAATATTTTTTGAAACATACGCACACAACCACACTGAGCCAGACATACACATTCTTGCCTCTGTCCCACCCCCTCAGTCTCTGGTAGGAGGTTCATTGACAATGTATGTTTCTGGACACAAGTAGCACTTACAATCAAAAGCAAGGTTACAGTTTTCCAGGCATCACTATTTTAAAGTTAGGAGCAAGGTGCATGTACTCCAAATGACCTGTATGTCTTTACTGAAAATACCAGGGACAGGTCTTCTCTTGCAGGTCAGGCCTAAAACTGGCACTTTTCTATTTCTAAGCAGGATTTTGACCATGTCATGACTGTCATAGGTCGTAAATTGCACCATGTCAGCAGTGAGTAGCTCATCCCATTCTGCTTTTTGTATTGCATGCTGGCCCAAACAGTTTCCTTTTTCTCATTCAAAATGCCAGGTGGCATGTAGGAAAAGGAAAGGTGTAGCCATAACTAACAGTGCTATTATTATTCTCTGGCAATTAGTACCTTGCAACTCTGGACTGGCCTCTTCTAAAACTCTTCCGAATATCTCCCCCACTTTTACAGTTTTCTTATGGCTTAAATCGAAAAACATGCCTGATCAGATTATGTAATATCATAAATATCAGTGACATCAGTGCCATAAATTACTCTTAATTCATCTGCAGGCTAGAGGGGTGAATGGGGAGGGGGAGGGGGAGAGAAGAGGAAGCAGGCGTGTGGTGGAAGAGCGCGAGACAAGAAGAGTCTGTCTCAGCAGTTCCGGAGGGTTGGGCCTATTCTGGAATTCAATCGATAAAGGCACAAGAGTGGAAGGGCACATATCCTCAAGTGACTCTTCTTCAGAGCCCATAGCTCTTAGTTGTTGCACACTCGTCACCCCATGCTTGTCTCAAAATCTGCTGACATCTTGGAATGGACGAACTCCATCACAGCCCTCGCCTGCACCACTGCCATTGCAGGTTCTACCAAATCTCTTGGGATTATTTTGGACGGCAACCTGAATATGATTGAACGGTAGGTAGACAAAATATCGATATTTTACTGTTGACCTACAATAATATCGATGTTTTATTATCGCAGAGGGACAGAATGTACAAGGTAAGTAATATCTATTTTTTTAATATTGAAGGGACAGAATTTCTAAGGTAAGCAATATCGATTTTGTTAATATCAATGTAAGTAAAATCGATGTTACTAATATCGATGTTAGTTATATCGATGTTACTAATATCAATGTTTATATGATTTTTATGTATAATATCATGTATTTAATATGTATTTTTTTTATGCAATTTAAGTAAATTTTGTATTTTAGTACCGTAGCGGGTTGTGGGTTTATAGGGGAATAGGGTTTGAAGTAATTTAATTATACTAAATAAATTATTAATTTTTAGGTATTATAAATTAATGTTAGTTAATTGGTAATTAATTTTAATTAATTGGTAATTAATTTTAATTAATTGATTAATTGATAATTATGTTCCGTAGCAGGTTATGGGTTTATAGGGGAATAGGGTGGAAAGTAATTTAAATGTAATTAAGTAATAATTTATTTTCATTAATTGTTTTTGCTAATTATTTTATTGTTCATTTATTTTGTAATTGTAATTACTTTTTATTAATTGCTAATTAATTTTAATTAATTTATTAATTGATAAGTATGTTAGTGTATTATTTTATTATTGGAGTTTGTTGTGCGTTTATAGGGGAATAGTGTTTAAAGTAATTGATATGTAATTAAGTAGTTAATACATTTATAGTTGGGTATTGATAATTAATTGATTGGATATTTTTATTAATTGGTAATTCATTTTAATTAATTGATTAATTGATAATTATGTTAGAGTATTTTTTTATTATTTGAGTTTGTTGTGCCTTTGTAGGGGAATAGTGTTTAAAGTAATTGATATTTCATTAAGTAGTTATTAAATTTATAGTTGGGTATTGATAATTAATTTATTGGATATTAATTATTGATTGGTAATTATTTAAAAGTATACTTTTTTGGTTATGAAAATTAATTTATTGTTGTTTAATCATTAATTGATAATTAAATATTACTAAATAATATTGATTGATATTTTTAATGTATATATTAATAAGTAATTATTAATTGGCAATTAATGTTTGATCACTAATATTTTTGGTTTAACAAATTATTTAATTGTTTAATATTAGTTAATTGGTAATTACTTTTTAATATTTTAAATTCTTTTGTTGTAAGAAATATGCTATTGTTTAATGTTTATTAATTGGAAATTAATATTTATTAATTATTATTAATTGGTATTTATTATTAATTTATTGTTACTTCATTATTCATTTGTAATTATGTTTTTAATAATTATTTATTGGTATTTGTAAATAGTTTATATTGATTTAATTAATCATTTTAAAATATTTTACATATGAATTTATTTATGAGTATGTTATTTTTAACTTCTACGCTATCCAACACTTTCCCTACCGTTGCACTCTCTGGAGTGGAAATAGTAATTTTTACCCGTATGCTATCCAACACTTTCCCTACTGTTGCACTCTTTGAAGTTGAAATAGTAATTCTTACCCCTACACTATCCAACACTTTCCCTACTGTTGCACTCTCTGGAGTTGGAATAGTAATTTTGACCCCTACACTATCCAACACTTTCCCTACTGTTGTACTCTTTGGATTGGGAATAGTACTTTTTACCCCTACGCTATCCAACACTTTCCCTACTGTTGTACTCTCTGGAGTTGGAATAGTAATTTTTACACCTACGCTATCCAACACTTTCCCTACAGTTGAACTTTCTGGAGTGGGAATAGTAATTTTTACCCCTACGCTATCCAACACTTTCCGTACTGTTGCACTCTTTGGAGTGGGAATAGTAATTTTACCCTTACGCTATCCAACACTTTCCCTACTGTTGCACTCTCTGGAGTTGGAATAGTAATTTTTACCCCTACGCTATCCAACACTTTCCCTACTGTTGAACTCTCTGGAGTGGGAATAGTAATGTTTACCCCTACGCTATCCAACACTTTCCGTACTGTTGCACTCTTTGGAGTGGGAATATTAATTTTACCCTTACGCTATCCAACACTTTCCCTACTGTTGCACTCTCTGGAGTTGGAATAGTAATGTTTACCCCTACCCTATCCAACACTTTCCGTACTGTTGCACTCTTTGGAGTGGGTATATTTTACCCTTACGCTATCCAACACTTTCCCTACTGTTGCACTCTCTGGAGTTGGAATAGTAATTTTTACTACTACGCTATCCAACACTTTTCCTACTGTTGCACTCTCTGGAGTTGGAATAGTAATTTTTACCCCTACGCTATCCAACACTTTCTCTACTGTTGCACTCTTTGGATTGGGAATAGTATTTTTTACCCCTACGCTATCCAACAATTTCCCTACTGTTGCAGTCTCTGGAGTTTGAATAGTAATTTTTACCCCTGCGCTATCCAACACTTTCCGTACTGTTGCACTCTTTGGAGTGGGAATATTAATTTTACCCTTACGCTATCCAACACTTTCCCTACTGTTGCACTCTCTGGAGTTGGAATAGTAATTTTTACCCCTACCCTATCCAACACTTTCCGTACTGTTGCACTCTTTGGAGTGGGTATATTTTACCCTTACGCTATCCAACACTTTCCCTACTGTTGCACTCTCTGGAGTTGGAATAGTAATTTTTACTACTACGCTATCCAACACTTTTCCTACTGTTGCACTCTCTGGAGTTGGAATAGTAATTTTTACCCCTACGCTATCCAACACTTTCTCTACTGTTGCACTCTTTGGATTGGGAATAGTATTTTTTACCCCTACGCTATCCAACAATTTCCCTACTGTTGCAGTCTCTGGAGTTTGAATAGTAATTTTTACCCCTGCGCTATCCAACACTTTCCCTACTGTTGCACTCTTTGGAGTGGGAATAGTAATTTTTACCCCTACGCTATCCAACACTTTCCCTACTGTTGCACTCTCTGGAGTTGGAATAGTAATGTTTACCCTTACGCTATCCAACACTTTCCGTACTGTTGCACTCTGTGGAGTGGGAATAGTAATTTTTACCCCTACGCTATGCAACATTTTACTTACTGTTGTTTGTTTTGGAGTTGTAATAGTATTTTATTTCCTCTGTTATTTATTATTTTTTGTATTGTTTTAGCTAATGTAGTATATAATTAATTTTCAAAATATTAAAAGTAAATGAACCTTATTTTAATTTGTTTTGCATAATTATTTAATTTTTATTTATAGTAATATTTTATGTGTATAGATGAATTTGTAATGTATAATATTTTTAATTAATTTTAACTTATTAAAATTATTATTAAAACTGATTATTAAGTATATATATGATATATTATATGTATATGTTTAATTAATATTGTATTAAATTATGTATATTACTTATTAATTTTAAATATTATAACATATTTTGTAACTATGTTTATTATATTTTTGTGTATTATTAATTTATTTTACCTATTTTTTATTTTAAAAAACAATATTTTTTTAAACAATATTTTTGACATCGATATTTTTTCTCTCGATATTTTTGTACTTACCTTGTTGTAGATAGGATGTCGATATTGTTGACATCAATATTATTGCTCCGATATTTTTGTACCTCGATTTTTTGTCTTTCGATATTTTTTCAGACATTCGATTGAACACATCAACGCAATGGCCATATCTGCCAGATTCCATCTGAGCTACTTGAGAAAACTAAAATCCATTCCTTGGAACTGCGAGCTAAAAACTGCTGTGTAGGCGATAGTTATCTCCGGAATCAAATATGCCTGCTCCACACAATCTGGCCTGCCTAAGACTTCAACTGCCCCCCTAATAGCTTGCCTCAAAGCAGCAGCCAGACTCTTATCTGGTAAAACATTTTTTTACCATTTCTCAACACAACTGAAGGCCTTGACCTGGCTTCCCCTTGAAGGCAGAATTCAACTCAAGCTGGCCTGCATCACTCACAAAGCCTTGTACATGAACTCCCCGGCATATCTCACCCAGAAGATCGTGCTATCTGGGAGATCCAGAAACTCCAGATCCTCCAGAGACCGTGTGCTTCAGCCACCCCGCTTCCGCAAGGCAAAAACATACAATTGAGCATTCTCCGGAGCTGCACCAAGAATCAGGAACTCGCTTCCTTCCTCCATCAGAAGAATATCTTCCCTGGCGCTTTTCAAAAAAGAAGCTAAACCCTTCCTAATGAGCAACTTCCTCCAATAATGCTCCCTTGGTGCACATTCTGCCTTTTTTGTGATTTGTTTTTCTCGATTGACCTGCTACTTGGAACAACTCTCACTCCTTCCAATGCGTTCATGGAAAAATAGAAGGCGCACTCGTTGTAGTCACACACAGGGGCGTTGAGCCCATAGAAAAAAGTTTTCTTTATTTCGGTAAGTTTTTTTACCAAGATCGAAAAACAACCAACGCGTTTTGTTCCATGTTGGAACTTCATCAGGGCTGTAATAAACATAATAAAGCACAAATATAAGACCAACTGTACAAAATATTCATAGACCAATGCATTTAGTACATAACAACAAAGAAATCAATAAGTACAAGACAGAAAAGGGCCCATTTTAAGTTACACAAAAAAACTTTAAACTTTAAAAAATAAGACATGCGCACACGTACAAATAAATATATACATAGGTACCACATCCTTAAGAATATAACTAAAAACATGACATTGTGCATTTCTATATAAAATTCTTCAGAAGAGGTACAGTACATTCATTGTTGACTTTACTAAGAATCTTTAAGGTACAAATCACCATAGTCCCTAACATCACTCCTGCCACTCACTAGAGTAGAAAGAAGTACTGGGGAAAAGGGAAGAGAAGGAGAAGAGCAGGAAAGAAATAAATCAAGGAAAAAGATGAGAGGTGAAATACCTAAGAGCACTATAATCTAAGTAACTGGAAAAAACGTACAAAAAAAGGAAGCATAGTCTCACCTTCAAATGAATCAGTGCCAGAGTAGGCACAAAGAATCTTCGATCCAGTGGATAACCAAATGTGTAACTACAATCGACACAATAATAATGCAACAAACAGCTGCAAAGACACAAAGGTAGCAGAAAAGGCGATTAATTACCAAAAAAGTAAAGAGAAGTGAAACCCTAAAAAACTCATTACAAGCTTATAGGTAAAAAGGAAACCAACTATAAAAAAACGATCCCAACAATGCAATATAGAATTAATAAAAGAGAGCAAAAAACCAAAAAAAACAGCAAACAGGGAAAAGGTGTGTGACGTAATCAATGGAGCAGAGTCATAATCTTATCTCAATGGGAGATGAAACTGATAACAAATAGCAATGTATCACCTATTGTGGGGAATGCACATACATTCTCACCTTAAGATTTAGTAGAGGCGCAATACAGGCACAGGGGCCTTTTATCCAATGGATGCCGATTGACTGGCTGCAACAAGCGTAATCCGGTCACACGTAGCAGTACACGGTAAGCTGCTGTAAGATCAGTATGTAAAGACAAGGAGGGTGCAATAATCAGAAACCAAATATGAACATTATCATTAAAGTAAAAAATCCTAGTGGAAACTCTGCACAGATGAACACATGAATCTCAAATAGGTCGAGACCTCACCTAAGCGAAGGTATGTATTAAAAAAAACATAGGGGCAAGAAGGGCAGGTAGCCACGAACTCCTCAGCAGGGGTCCAAGATGACGGTGATTGATGAGGGTATCACCTATTCGCCATGAATCACCAAAAGGGGAAGAAAAAAGGGCAAAAGTAAAAAAACAGGGTTCAACCAAGCTTAGTGAGTATGTTAAACATAACACGGCCCCAAAGGTAAAGAGAAAAGAAAACCACAAGGGCGTAGGTTACAAAATAACAAACAGCCTCATGGGGTACCCCAAGCCTAGCCACCCCGAAAATAACCTTCCAATGCGCCCTGATCTTTGTACATATTGTTTACGTCCTATTGTAATCAAATCGCCTGCTGATTCTGGAACTGTATTGACACTTGTATATATCCGCAGCTTTGCCCTACGTTTGTCATTTCCCTAACCCCCATCCTTGTATTCTGCCCACGCCATCCTGTACTTGGATATGTACTATTTATTATATATATCTCTTCCTTGATACCCTGTACTTAGATTTGTTCCATTTATAGTATACATCTCTTCCTTGTGCCCTATTGTACTCAATTCATCTCTGATTTTGGAACTGTATTGCCTCTTGTATGTATCCACGGCTTTGTCCCACTAGTGACTTTTTCGTATCCCCCATCCATGTACTATGCCTATGCCTTCATGTACGTAACATATCTTTCCTCGTAAAGCGTTCTGATACCCTAACGGGTCATGTTTGCGCTATATAAAACTTCAAATAAATAAATAAATTATAATATACTATACCAAAATGAGGTATAGTGTGCACAGATTCCAAGGAGTCTTCAGAGGCATAGCAAAGGCTAAATTAGGTAAGTATTAACATCACTTTTGTGGTAGTGTGGCGAGCAGTTAGGCTTATCCAGAGGGTGTGTTAAGGATGTATTGTATTTACTCAATCAAGACTGATACACACACTCAGAGACTCCAGACCAATTGGGTAAATATAAAAAAGGCATACTTGTATTTTATTTCTAGAACCAAGCAGGACTTCGTACAGGTATGTAAGTATACTTTCAATGGTAAACCTTTACACAGAAATGTAATTGAGAATGGATTGGCAGTTGTTACAAGTTTGTATCACTTTAAAATGCAGTTTGAATTACACAGTAATTACTTTCAGATTACTTTCTAGTTACTCTTGGATTACTTTGAGTACTGGGGGTGGTAGTACTGGGGGCCCTAGATATCACAGCTTAGGATCTCAACATACACAGTAAGTAAGACTTATAATACTTTGTCGTGTAGTTCTCTTTTGTTCATATAAACGTCATTTCAACACTTAACATTTTTAGGCACAAATTCTCTTAACATGGTAAGTATACAACTTACGAATAGGGGTTTTGGGGGTTAGGACCAAGGTTCCTCAAGGTCTAGATGGGCACTCGAGTTGCACCACCGGAGACACTGGGGCAGCTGGGTGCAGAGTGCAGGGGCCAAATGTTAGCCAATGGGACTAAGGGGCCCTTCGGTTAGGGCTTGCTGACAATCATGTCACTTGGGATGTGGATCAAAGCCCCTGTGGTTAAGGTCAGCACTGAAGATGCCAACAACCACCACAGGAGCTGCACCACCTGCGGCACTGGGGCGGCCGGGTGCAGGGTCCAAAACGGACGTCGGGGACCACATGCTTTTCAATGGAGACCTTTGGTTCTGTGAAGTTGCTGCAGGTTCGGGCAGGGAGACTTCCTGAAGGCAACCATGGGCTGAGGAGGTAAGTTGGGTTCTTGAGGGATGCCTGAACACCATCAGTTGGGCCACCCAAGGCCATGGGGCGTCGGGTGCAGGGGTGTCTTCTGGTGTCAGGTTTTCTTACCAGCTCCGGTCACAGTCGGGGGGACCCTTCAGGTTGAGGCTGCAGGCATCAGCTTGAAGCTTGAGGGAGGTCATGGATCACCAGATCCCAGGTCAGGATCGCTGGAAAGACCTCTTTGGGGTGTTGGGCCACTTGAACTCAGGACGTGAGCGTCGGGTGCAGAGTGGTGCAGAATCGCGGGGTTGCCAGAATCTGGATTCTGTGGGTGAGTCTTTACTTGACCAAATCTGGTGCTCACGGGGGACAGAGTCTGTAAGAGAGGGGTGCTGGGCAGTTTCTTGGGCTTTGGGGGTTGCTGGCTGCTGGACTTAAAGGCGTTCTTGCCGTAGGCAGGTCGTAGACAGGACAGGCCGTTACGGCTCCTTCTTCCTTGGTCAGCACGGCTCTTCGGTCCTTCTTCTTTCTTCCTCAAATCTGGATACTAGATTTAGGGGAGTGTGCAGGTCGGGATCAAGGGGTCCCTTCCTTGGGTTGGGTACATCCCCTATTATGCCACCTCAAGTGGGAGTGGGTACGAGCCTCTCCCTAATTGGTCCCATTCTTCAAGATGGAGGGAACTGAGATGTGTACTTCACCTCGCCTCCCCCACCTGAGGGGTGGGGTTGGCAAAGGTGGGCACACCTCTATTCCTCACTTGGCTTTCCTACCTATTCTCTCACCCAAAGTGGGGGCTGGAACCAGTGAGAGCCAATTGCAGTGGGCAGCACAAGGCAGGGTCAGCTTCCAAAGGCGGCAGGCCTTTGAAGCTTCCACTTTCAGGGACTCAGTCCAGCATGGTGGCAAATGGCGGGCAGCCATTCAGGAACCACACCATGGCTGGTTAATTTCAGGGGGCATCTCTAAGATGCCCTCTGAGTGCATTTTAAATAATAAAATCCAACACTGGCATCAGTGTGAGTTTAATGTGCTGAGAAGGTTGCTACCTAACTTCCCAGTTTTTGGTAAAGCTATTATGGAGCTGTTGAGTTCCTAATGACTAGCTCCCAGGCTATATACTCTTTATGGCTTTACTACGCTTACAATGTCTAAGAATGGGCTTAGACACTGTAGGGATACAGGGCTCATGCCACTGTACCCTCACCTTAGGGCAAATGCACCATGCTAGAGGGGTGACTTACCACAGGCAGTGGGGTTACAGGCATGGCACACAGGAATGTGTGCCATGTCGACTCTTCACTTTTACTTGCACCAAAACACGCAGCCTGCAATGGCATTGTGTGGGAGTTATGGTACAGGGCATCTAATGGTGACACAATAGTTGCTGCAGCCCTTAGAGGCCTTCTCTAGTCGCAGTGTCCTTGGTACCAATTGGTACCTTTTACAAAGGGCTTACCTGTGTCCAGGGATGTGGCAATTGTGGGTACAAAGGTACAGTTTGGGAAAAGAACCCAGACACTGGAAACTTGATTGGCAGGGATCCAGGGCACATCAAGTCAGGGTGCATCAGATGTCGGGCAAAAAGGGGCCCTTTCCTACAGTCTGAAAGATGCATTTTTCTGCTTTTGTCCGTGTTCTGTATCAGTCATTGTAGTGCTTCTCAAAAAGGTTCTTGATATTCTTATAAATTCTGAGAAAAAAAAATGTCATCAAGGAAAATTATGACAAAAGTATAAAGCATATCTCTAAATGGGGCGTGGCCACTTCGGCGCCCAAGATGGCCATGAAGCTCTGGTGGTCGAAGGCCTGAAACTCAGTGAGTTTGCACCCTGATACACTACATGGGCCACAAAGCCCTTTTATAACATTTCGTGGTCACAGGGGCTGAAGCTGTATGTTGCCGAACCTGCAGAAGACCCAGGCAGTGGAATCTCAATTGGCAACTGCTGCTTGCTTTGGAGGCCCGATGCACCAGTGGCCTCGGGTAAACCTGAGGCATTGGGTAGATGGACCGCACAACACAGCCTGTGCCGATAATAGGTGATCCAGACTGCCCTGATGGTGAGGGGGTAAAGCACAGAGTGACAATACCCCTGGCCGACTGCTGCTCCTGAAGCCCCCAAGCCTCCCTGCGGCGTCTCCCGAGGGCTGGACGTCCGAAGACTGGCCCTCAGCTCTGCAGAGAAGTGAAGCTCGGCGTAGGCCCCGCTCGGAATAAAGTGAAGAGATGCCTATATTCGGTAGGGTGCCACGAGAGCCTGATTTAACTATGCACGTTTCCTTTGCCCTTGTGCCCTGACATCAGAGATTGCTCATGGGCCCAGTGCCCTCATCTTGCGACTGCACCCTGTCCTTGCCATCAGCACCATTATGAGTGAGGCCCCAGCTGCCCAACAGTGACTGTGCTGCAATATTGAGCATTCTCAAATGCCTATTACACATGGGTCTACACACTCCTGCGCAGCGGATTCTTCCTTCGGTTGGGCTGCGTATCACCTGCCTATTCCCTCAGAGTGCAAGGCCCCCTCCCCCCAATGACGCCTGTGTGCCCGCCACCTCATTGGGGAAATAGAAACAGACTGCACACCGCCACCCTCTGGACCACATTTCCACATACTGCTCCCTTTTGCATGAGGGAAGACATGATCGCACTTGCTGTGGAAATGGTGCACGGCAACCCAAAACAACGCAAGCTGCCTTTTGAAAAATCCAAGCCCACTGAAGACCCGGCAACTGCATCAGATATAGAGGGCAGAACAACAGGAGTTCTGAGGATTGAGCCATCGGCCAACACAGATGCTTACATGACTGAACTTAGAGGAGGCTTCCAGGCTGTTTAAGCTCTCTCAGATACCATCGCAAATCGCCTTGAACGAATGGACAGGCAGGACACGCGCATAGTGGGAGCTGAGGATTGCATCTCCGGCCTAGAGGACACCTCCACCACAGTAGTTAAGTGATTGGAAAGGCTGGAGAACCCGCTCAGGGCAGTAGCAGTCAAGGACAAAGACTTAGAATGCAATAATATTCGCATTCAGGGGGGGCGCGGAGTCGACGGACATTGGCCACTATGACCTGTTTGTCAAGAAGTTACTCTCCGATCTACTGGAATGCCAGAACTTTACTCCTACATTTGACATAGACCGCACACATCACTTCCTTTGGCTCTCACCCTCTGCCCAGGGCACCACCGTGACCAATCACCGCTAGGCTCCTTAATTTCAGAGACCGTGATGTGGAGCTTCGACGGGCGCAAGAACTCGGTCTACTTCAGTATCAGGGCTATGCATTCTCTCTGTTTCCCAATTTCACCATGGCAGTCCGGGAGGCTTTAGGGAAATTTACAGAGGCCAACGCTGCTTTGCGCATTAAGGGATTCTGCTATGGAATGTTTTACCCTGCCCGGCTCTGTGTGGACGTTGATGGAAAGTGCAGAATCTTTCACAATCCAACAGACAACTTGTCTTTCTGTAAGCAATAAGTGCAGAATTGCGAATCCCCCGGGTGTGCACCACCAGATCTCTCCGCCTCAAACTCAGAACTCTTGCTAAACTGAAACATAACACCATTGTGCAACTCTAGCTGCAAGGCTGACTACGTTCCTGGCACTCGTTGGCCCCATGCCACCTGTTTCTGTTGTAGCTATACCAAAGATGCTTCTAACAAACGTGATTGCATTGACCAGTCTCTGATCCCATTGATGTGCATTTTTTTCTCCGTCATCAAGGCCCCACCACCGAGATATTCCTATCATCCTTAGGTTTAATACTATAGTCATATTGGGGAAAACGTTTTGTTGTTTTGAGGGTTTATTGGCATGATTCTGCCAGGTATGGATAGGGGAGAAGGTATGCGTTTTTTTGGGGGTTGTTTGTTTGATTGTTATTCTTTATTTGCATTAATGCACCATAATGCATGTATGCCATACAAGAAAATGTGCTTCAGTACATTCATAATTTTTGTGGGAATTGACACGCAATGTTATACACCCTTTCGCGGACATCACCTTTCTGTCCTGGAATATCTCGGCCTTTAACAACCCTCAGAAGGGCAAACAAGTACTACAATATCTGCATCGCCATAACGTTAATATTAATTCTCTACAGGAGACCCACCTATCCCCTAGCCCATCTCACAAGTTTGCAAATGCCTGAGGCACACCAATTCTTTTCTATCTACAGCACCTATTCATGGGGGCATGCATATTAGTTCACAAAAGCATACCCTTTCAGCCTTATGCCGATGAGGGAGGTATATATGTATTTGTAGCTGACCACTTAGGTGGGCACCATGTATTACTTGCTAGTATGTACGCCGCTAACACTGATGACCCAGAATTTTTTTAATTACTACAGACCCATGTAGACCACATGGACACGGACCACATTAATTTTGGGGGGTCGGGGGAATTTTAATATGCTTTTGGATCCCTTATTAGACACCACTGCTCAGAACCCTGCAGGGAAACCTCACTCCTTATGTGTACTCCACGATCTTTGTGACACATATATGCTCAAAGAACCCTGGCATCTGTGACACACCAACTCATATGCCTATACTTTCTACTAAGTGCCTCACAACACATTGACAAAAAGTGACTACTGGCTGAAATCGGTCATGCTCATGCCATGGCTTCACTCCATCACACACCTCCAACAGACGCTCTCTGACAACGCCCCGGTAATGTCCTCACGCATGAAGGTGGTGCGGTGTCTTGAACACCAATGACGGTTTCCCAACCTGGTTCTTCATGATGAACTGTTTTTCACAGAACTCTGTGCTGCTATTATAGAATATTTTGAACTTAACAAAGAGTCTGTATGCTCCCAGGCTGCACTTTGGGAGGCTTATAAGGCCTATATCAGTGGCATATGCTTGGCTGAATATTCTGGCGTGCTGCATGAGATATGCAGAAGTCTATCCTGTTTTAAGGAAGCTCTGGCACACCTTGATCGCACAAAGCAATTTTTCTGGCTGAGTCCTGAGATCTCGTGGAGAAGAAGCAGACTACTTGAGAAAATATGCTAGAACATGCTGCTACAGTGAGGGCAAAAGGCAGGACGAACACTATTGAGACTGCTGCGCCTACTCAGGTGAACGTCCAATAGATCAGAATTGCAACAATCAGATGCCACTCAGACACCATGGGCGTACAGACTAAACTATTTAACTATTACACTCACCTTTACTCCACACGACTAAATGACGATCCTACGGGGGGCAACATATCTTGATGAAGTGGCTCTGGTCTAGCTTACTAATGCACGCCAACAGTTCCTCAGTGAACCTATTTCCGCTGAGGACATCTTTCAGCATTTGATTCCACGGACTGGCATCTATGGCTATATTTGCACTTTTTATAAGGCCTACAAACATGCACTACCACCGCATCTCCTTGCCCTATATTCAGAGGCCCTGGAGGCTGGTGTGCTTCCACCCGCACTACGCAACACAGTGCTTACATTACTCCTGAAACCAGGTAAAGACCCACAGCAATGTGGATTTTACCATCCGCTATCACTCCAAAATGTTGACAATAAAATTTTGCCAAAGTACTGGCAACCGAACTTGTGCTCCTAATGGAACAGATCATCCCCCTGGACCAGTCAGGCTTTGTCCCACACCACTCAACAGCCCTCAATTTACGAACAGTCTTTTCAGTACTTAATAGAATCTCCCCCACAGTCCCTGCTGTGGTTGTACTGTTGGACGCTGAGAAAGCCTTTGGTTCTGTAGAATGGCCATTTCTATATGCTATACTCCGCAAAGTGAGCTTCCCCGGCTACTTTTCCTCCTTGACCACTCTACATGCAACCGACAGCTCAAATTAGGATCAACGATGCACTATCGTCCTCATTTGCAGTCACCAGGGAGATGCAGCAAGGCTGTCCAATTCTCACCATTGCTGTTTACAATTGCAATGGACCCACTAGTGTGCCATTTGCAGGAAAAACAACTTCATAGGGGCTTGCAATTCGTACCAGGCCCACTGTTGACTTCGCTATATGCGGATGACATTTTACTCCTCATACGACACTCTGGTGAAAACTTAGATACTTGGTGGGATAGTTAGATGTGGACTGCTAACCATCATACACATCAACTGGACTAAATCCGAGTTATTTCCGCTTACAGACGCCACCACCCAGGTGCATTCTGACTTCCCCATGACTTGCTGTGATGGTCCAGTCTGATATTTGGGCATTCATATCCACAAGATAGGGAGAAGGTAATATGTTTAAAATATGGCTAACAATCGATCAGCTGACATCCCAGGTGAAGTGGTGGATCTGCCTTCCATTAACCATGGCGAGACGTACTGCTATTGTCAAAATGGTAGTGCTCTCTTGTTTTTTACATTTTTTCCAAATTATCCCTATCCCACTCACTAATACGTTTTTGCGACTTTGCGGACTATACTGGTGCAACTAATGTGGGTGGGGAAACAGCCTTGAATAGGCTGGGACACCCTGGTACTATCATTTGAGCGAGGAGGGTTTGGAATCCCCAACTTCCATTTGTACTATCTGGACGCACAGGGCCACTTTGCTCATCATTGGCACCACACGGATGCACTTATACCCTATCCCTAACCTGAACAAGATTTTACTGCCTCAACGCCACTGAAAGCTTTTATACCAGCAGACCTTCCGATTGACCCAAGAGACATCTATCCACCTGCCACTACCAGTTGGGCCTGGAGGAAACTGGCTCGGATGCTAGGTGGACAGACATTATACTCCCCTTCAATCCCACTAGCAAGCAACCCCTGGCACCCAATCACTCAAGAAAGACTAGTTCAGCACACGCTGACGAAATTTGGCCTACACACTATTGGAGATTACTTCTGTGATGGGCAGATGTTTTCCCATACAGTTTCGCTGTCAGAAGACCCCTTCACCACCAGAGTCAGCTTTTACAGATGCATAATGAACGTCGTAGACTGGATGCAGGACTACTGTTGTCTCAAGCTCGGCTTGGACAAGACAGAAGTCCTCTTCTTTCGGAAGAACACCTCGCCATGGATCGACGCATGATGGCCTGCTGTACTTAGCCCATCCGTGCCCCGACAGAATATGCCGGCAACTTCGGTATCATCTTGAACAGCAAGCTATCTGTGAAGTAACAGGTAAACTCAGACTCATCTGCCTGCTTGTAAACCCTACTCATGCTCTGCAAGATCTTCAGATGGCTTCCCAGTCAACACCAGAAGGACCTTCACACAGGCCCTCATCACCAGCAGGTTTGACTACGGGAACACTCTCTACGTAATAATCACCACACTTCTCCTGAAGTGACTACAGACAATAAAAAGCTCAGCGGCAAGACTCATCCTCGACCTCCCCAGACGGACCTACATCACACCGCACCTCAAGAAGCTACACTAGCTCCCGATCCAGAAAAGATGCCCTTTCAAGATGCTGACGCTTGCATACAAAGCACTACACAACGAAGCACCAGCATCCATCAACAAATGCATGACATTCTACCATCCAACCAGACACCTACGATCCGCCTCCCTCTTCCCCTCAGACACCCTTCTAGATCGGACAGAGGAGGAAACTCCTTCACACACTTTGCGGCCAAAGCTTGGAACAACCTTCCTCTGCACCTCAGGACCGCGTCAGCGCTCTGGGAATTTGGGAAAGGACTCAAGACCTATCTGTACGTATAAACAGAGCACAACAAAGCAACTCCAGTGCCATGAGACACGCACAGATGATTTGTCGCACTTTACAAACATTGGTTAATTGAAAAAGTAAACATAAATTAATTCCAATATTGATACATAATTGTATTATTTAGTTTAATTCATTAAATAAAACAAAAAATGTAATTAATAATTTAAGTAAGCAAATAATCATGAATATTAGTGGTGATAACTTTATTCGGTTACACAGATATTACCATAAAAGTACAATTAAAGGTTCACAAAATCACAATAAAAAACACGATAAAAGGGCAACGCCATAAAAATTATTATATATACAACATACAATATTCAGTGGAGAATAAATACACTGGGCTTGGCCTGGTTAAAACAATAAGGAATTTTCATAAATAAGGTAGGCCTTTAGAAAATCAGATGCCCCTAAGATGACCCCTTGATACATAAGAGTAATCAGGAAACCATACCAAAGTAATTTGTGGTTTATCCTGGAATGAGAAATACTTCAAAACATATAGCTAAAGAGAACTCTTGTTTAAGAACGTGCCATGGGAAAATGCTTTAACAATTTCCATAGACAATAGAGGTAATAGTGTACAATACATACAGTTTCCATGGAAATTAGAAAACACTGGGCTTAGCCTGATGTACACAACAAGAAATTGACACAGATAAATAAAACTTTTTTAGATAACGGGTACTACTACAATGAACCAACTGTACGTAACAGTGGACATAGAATCACATTAAAGTGGCAAAGGCTTCAACCTTAGTTACTAGGGGGCACATTAAGGCCTGCCATCCTCGTGGAAAACGGGAACGCCCGCGATCTGAGCGGCAGTCCCGCCATGCACATTATGATGCGTTTGTAACATTGAGGCCGGCGGTATTTACACCAGCACCCGCTGCAATGTTAAAAATGCATGTTATGCATTTGCATACACAAAGCGGCAGGCACCACTCGGTGCCTACCGCATTGTGTATGCTAATGCAGGAGTGTATCACAGGTACCCCCCATGTTCACCCCCCACCTCGCCTTCACCATTGGGGCCTGCAATGGTTCCCCAAAGTAAAGACCGCATGCTTCTCCAGGCCGGCAATGCCGCCGTGGAAAAGCATCGGACCGCTCTCATCGTAATATGGTTGGCGGTGTCTTGCAGACACCGCCACCATAGAAAAGCACTTTTTCTGCCGGTCGCAAAGTCGACCGGCGGAAATGCGGTGGACCGACTTTCCGTCCGCCGCGGACCCCCCCCAGCCATCCTAATGTGGCGGGGGGTCATTTTGTTGAGGATGGCGGGAGAATTACTCCCGCCGGGTCGGCGGTAGCTACCACTGGCCCGGCAGGTCAATCCGCCCGCTATCCTAATGGGCCCCATAGTGTTGAGAAAAAGTGTGAAAAGTCAGAAAGACCTACTTGTTTAATATCTAACATTAGTGGGAGCTCGCAGAGTTTCTATAGTCAGGAAAGGCATTTAAAAGGTTCACAGCATAGTCTAATAATGGAACAAAAGTAACTAATTCATAACAAGAATTATGTAATAAAGAGGCATGCGCTTTATCCTAAGGGGGATAATTCCTCATAGGTCGCATGGAAGAAACCCTCTAAATTAAGACAGCCAATTGGGAATGACGAATATCAGACTATAAATATCTAAACATTAAAATATCGATTTCACCTGATGCTGACACATCACATTAATATCACCACCAACTACATGGGTGAATTAGGGGAGATAATAGACAGACTATTTAAGACTTTTAGGCCCTATATGCCTTTCGAAAATAAAAAATCCTGAAGTCACAAACACAATCGGTTCCTTTGGCTAGTGACTAAGAATATACAATGCCTCCGTACAATGGCCAACGCCCAAGTGGCAACAGATTGGAATAATCCACTTGGTACCTGGTAAGGTGTACATTGAGCAGATAAATATTAATTGAGTCACAGTTTCCCTGGGCAGAAGGAACATTCCCCTACCTCACCTTCTCTTCTGTTCATTTGGTGGTCAGCTTGTTAAGAGGAATGGAACCAATTATGAAGGGAAAATACAAAGTTTTAGCAGTATGGGGAATAATCATATCCATTAATATTTTAGATTTGGATGAACAACGTGAGCTAAAAAAAATTCTATCTTACCCTCCATACAAGGTTCATGCCAGACTTCTAAAAGCATGTGGTCCCAATAGACATGCTTGATCTGAGTACCTAGATTTCTGCTCATATTTTCTGGGTTTTCCCACATCTCAGACAGATGTAAACTAAGGTGGAGCTCTTCACATGCCTTAAGCCACGGCATGGAATAGTTCTTATCAAGCGCAGTCAGCTCCCTTAGGGCCATTCTATAGGAAACCAGTTGAAGAATTGTCCATAGTCTAATCCAATAATTTAGGATTCTAAAATGAGCAATATGGTCAACCCCTGAATATTAAGATCCCACCTAAGTGGAAGCATAAGTGACCTTAGAAATATATTTTCCATTATTGTTGATAAGCTAGAATCACTATAACCCCAGAGTTCCGCCCCTTAGAGAGCCCCTCCAAAAATAACTGCTCTATAGACTTTAATAACAGGAGATAGAGCCTGTTAGACGGACCGGGAGGGTCGGCCGAGGATAAGGGGAGAGGTCTCCGGGGAGAGCCGTCTCCAGCGATCGTACAGACAAGTAACTTCCCCCCCACAGACGGACACCACACAAGGGTAAAGTTCAACGAGACTTTATAGGTAATTCTTTAAGTACGATAAAACGGTACAAGGAGGTCTGGACTCAGGGGTCCCCTCGATTCTGGTCTCTGGTTTGGGGAACGGGTAGCGGGACAGTCTTGGTTACCAAAAGATGGAAATAGCTCTCAATCCTCGAGCTCGGCGTTCTAGATGATCGGGCCGCGGCGGAGCCAGCAGGTCCCGAGATGGACGAAGGAAGCGACGGTCCGCGGCGGAGCCAGCAGGTCCCGATGAAGATGATGGTTGCAAACGGTCCGCGGCCACGCCAGCAGGTCCCGACGACGATGAAGGATTACGAAGGTTGCGAAGGTTGCGGCAGCGCCAGCAGGCAGGACGATGGTGCACAAGGCAGAGCTACGGCAGCGCCAGTAGTCCGTCAGGGATGAGTTCTTCTTTGCGTCTCTCGACTCCAAGATACAACTCCCTTCCTGCTCTGGAGCTGCCCCAGTTATAGGGCTGCTGTTCTTTGATGTCCGGACCCTCGCACTTGGAGGTCGGGAGGTCCGGGATGGGGGAGTCCAGACGCCCAGCAGGGGGGTGGGGCCAGCGCCCGGGGAGGCGACGGGCGAGCGGTACTTGGCGGGGGAGAGCCATCGACACCTCTTTCTCCCATTGACTTGCCAAGTAGCCCGCTCACCTCCTGGGTGGATGGTGGTGCCGGGATGTCTGAGGCCTGACCAGGCCCAGGGTTGAGGTCGGTCGGGGGCCAGGCGGCCTCGTGGTGGAGTGTCCAAGATGGCGCCCAGGATGGGCGCGCGGGCCAGCCGTGGATCGGGTCCACGAGGTCGACATGTTTGAGGGCAGGGGTCCCTGAGGGGACGGAGGACGTGCAATGGTGGTGTGTGGTACCTGTGTGACCGGGCTCGGGCCGGGGGAGAGCGGCCCTTCATGGGGCCTGTCCAACAGAGCCCAACTTGAAGTGAGTTTGTACTTTTTTTAAATTGCTGCAGATCTGTGCTGTAACAAACATTTACTCTTATCAAGTTGGGGCTTACTGGAGAGTTGGCCTGAAAGTCTGAGACCTAGATAATTAAAACTCCTAAAACCCTCAATCAATACCCCATCAACCTCCATTTTTTGTGTTAATCAAGTTTATTGAATTTAGAACGAACCACAAATTTACATTGGCATTAAAATCAAGCATAGTATTGCTGTACATCCACATGAGGAACGACAGGGACTTGTGAATCAATTTGTAGAGTAAAATCATACATGAGGCAATCCTTAATCATAAAAGACACACATCCACCCCTCAGCATAACAGGTTGAACCATTTCCCCTATATCTTTTCAAAGAGTTCAGGCAGCCCAAGCTTCAAAGAGTGGCTCTTCTTGAGTTTCACACCAGTCCACTCCCTGCCTCCACCTTCGCATAGTTGGGGGTTTGACCTGGGACCATACTGCTGCTATATCTCGCTTCCCCAGCGCCACTGTTGTCCCAAGAAAGCGCTTGTCGGCCCGAGAGCCGTCCAGACCATCAAATACGCCTAGAATCAGACACAATGGGTCATGGTGAACCGTCCACCCCAGGGTCTGTGAGAGTTCCCGTTCCACACCCGCCCAGAATGGTGCAAGGACAGGGCATTGCCAGATCATATGATAAAAATCCGCTGGGGCGTGGTTGCAGCACGTGCAGGTCGGAGAAGGGCAGAGCCGGGCTCTGTATAAGCGCTCAGGGGTGAGGTACTCCGCGTGCAAATAATAGAGTTGGAATCAACCTCCATTTTATGTTTAAAAAAATGATGAGGGTTTATGGCCATTAACTTTGTTTTCCCAGCATTTATTTTAAGACATCTATTTGCGCAAAACATCTGGATTTCTCCTAGCAAAACTTGGAGGCTCTAGGGGTAAGTGACATGAGTACTGTGTCATCAGCAAACATCTGGACAGGGGTGCTGATGTTTGCTAGTTTAGGGGCATAATGTTGGAAGACACTCATCCATCTCAGCAGTCCATTAACAGGCAAAACAGGAGAAGTCTAGAATGCAGCCCTATCTAACCCCACTGTTAACAGGAATCTTATCAGTGACTATGACCATGACTATTCCACCTGAAATGAGCATAAGTATCAGTTTGTAATTTAATTAAAATGTATAAAAGATCCTTGGGGATAGCATATTTTCTGAGAACTTTCCACAGGCGTTTTCTAGGGACTAAATCAAATGTGGCCTTCAAATCCATTAAGGTCAGAAAGACATGTTTTTTGTGTGTGTAATATATTGAAAGAGGTGTGGCGCAGTGGCCAGGGTGACTGACACTGGAATCTGGGTCTCACAGTTCAATCCCTGACACTGGCGGCAGGTCAGCCCAGCACCATATGACTCTGGACAATAGCTCGCTTAATCTTCCCGAAGGCCTCCAGCGCCAGAACACCACTTCGGAGGTAGCTGTGCGCTTTACAAATACTGGTCTCTCATTTCATTCCCAGCAAATAGCTGATAACCGAAACACCTGGTCCATTGTACTAATTTTCTCATGAAATCCTGCCTGGTAATCAGACAATATCTGATGATTTTTCATTCAGGCCTGGAGCTGGGCGTGAACATACCTAGCAAAGATCTTTTGGGTTAAATAAGGCTGTAATTCCCTGGGTTATCTCCCACTTCCTTCCTTATGTATGTGGATAATAATAACCCCTCTCCATGACTCAAGGAGATTTTGTACCCCCAGCAACTAAATTAGTGAGGGTATTTGGGCAAGGTATAGAGATTGCAGGCTCAGTAAAAGTCGCTTAGAATGCTATTGGTACAAAAGGGGGTGGTGATGGACGGAGCATCTGAACCAATCAAACACTCACACCCAGTCAACAGATCTGGGTTTAGTCCATCACCGTTCTTTAGCCCACTCTGCCACCCCAGTTCAGACATGGCCATATGCAAATCAGTCTGACCCTGTGCCTTATGGGAACAGTCCAGCCCGAACTGCCAAGCCATGCCTTCCCTGGACCGGAAACAAGCCTCCTAGGACCGGTTTCCGGCATTACAACCGTCTTCAGCCAGGCTTGCTTGAATCCAGTGGCAAAGTGAGCAAGGGACTCACGTCAGAGCATACCCTGCCAACTTATGGCAAACAAAGCGGTACAGAAGGGGGCGTTGATGGACAAAGCATCTGAACCAATCAAACACTCACACCCAGTCAACAAATCTGGGTTTAATCCATCACCGTTCTTTTGCCCACTCTGCCACCCCAGTTCAGACATGGCCATATGCAAATCAGTCTGACCCTGTGCCTCATGGGAACAGTCCAGCCCGACCTGCCAAGCCATGCCTTCCCTGGACCGGAAACAAGCTTCCTAGGACCGGTTTCCGGCATTACAGCCGTCTTCAGCCAGGCTTGCTTGAATCCAGTGGCAAAGTGAGCAAGGGACTAACGTCTGAGCATACCCTGCCAACTTATGGCAGACAAAGCGGTACAAAAGGGGGTGGTGATGGACAAAGCATCTGAACCAATCAAACACTCACACCCAGTCAACAAATCTGGGTTTAATCCATCACCGTTCTTTAGCCCACTCTGCCACCCCAATTCAGACATGGCCATATGCAAATCAGTCTGACCTAGTGCCTCATGGGAACAGTCCAGCCGGAACTGCCAAGCCATGCCTTCCCTGGACCGGAAACAAGCTTCCTAGGACCGGCTTCTGGCATTACAGCCGTCTTCAGCCAGGCTTGCTTGAATCCAGTGGCAAAGTGAGAAAGGGGCTCATGTCTGAGCATACACTGCCAACTTATGGCAAACAAAGCGGTAGAAAAGGTGGTGGTGATGAATGAAGTATCTGAACCAATCAAACACTCACACCCAGTCAACAGATCTGGGTGTAATCCATTACCGTTCTTTAGCCCGCGTTGCCACCCCAGTTCAGACATGGCCATATGCAAATCACTCTGACCCTGTACCTCATGGAACAGTCCAGCCCGAACTGCCAAGCCATGCCTTCCCTGGACCGGAAACAAGCTTCCTAGGACCGGTTTCTGGCATTACAGCCGTCTTCAGCCAGGCTTTTCTTGAATCCAGTGGCAAAGTGAGCAAGGGACTCATGTCTGAGCATACCCTACCAACTTATGGCAAACAAAGTGGTACAAAAGGGGTGGTGATGGACGGAGCATCTGAACCAATCAAACACTCACACCCAGTCAACAGATCTGGGTTTAATCCATCACATTCTTTAGCCCACTCTGCCACCCCAGTATGGACATGGCCATATGCAAATCAGTCTGACCCTGTGCCTCATGGAAACAGTCCAGCCCGAACTGCCAAGCCATGCCTTCCCTGGACCGGAAACAAGCTTCCTAGGACCGGTTTCCGGCATTACAGCTGTCTTCAACCAGGCTTGCTTGAATCCAGTGGCAAAGTGAGCAAGGGACCCACGTCTGAGCATACCCTGCCAACTTATTGCAAACAAAGTGGTACAAAAGGGGGTGGTGATGGACGGAGCATCTGAACCAATCAAACACTCACACCCAGTCAACAGATCTGGGTTTAATCCAGCACAGTTCTTTAGCCCACTCTGCCACCCCAGTTTAGACAAGGCCATATGCAAATCAGTCTGACCCTGTACCTCATGGGAACAGTCCAGCCCGAATTGCCAAGCCATGCCTTCCCTGGACCGGAAACAAGCTTCCTAGGACCAGTTTCCGGCATTACAGACGTCTTCAGCCAGGCTTGCTTGAATCCAGTGGCAAAGTGAGCAAGGGGCTCACGTCTGAGCATACCCTGCCAACTTATGGCGAACAAAGCGGTACAAAAGGGAGTGGTGATGGAGGGAGCATCTGAACCAATTTAACACTCACACCCAGTCAACAGATCCGGGTGCAATCCATCACCGTTCTTTAGCCCACTCTGCCACCCCAGTTCAGACATGGCCATATGCAAATCAGTCTGACCCTGTGCCTCATGGGAACAGTCCAGACCAACCTGACTAGCCATGCCTTCCCTGGACCGGAAACAAGCTTCCTAGGACTGGTTTCCGGCATTACAGCCGTCTTCAGCCTATCTTGCTTGAATCCATTGGCAAAGTGAGCAAAGGACTCACGTCTGAGCATACCCTGACAACTTATGGTGAACAAAGCGGTACAAAAGGGGGTGGTGATGGACGGAGCATTCGAACCAATCAAGCACTCACACCCAGTCTACAGATCTGGGTTTAATCCAGGACCGTTCTTTAGCCCTCTCTGCCACCCCAGTTCAGACATGGCCTGTTGGACTTGGCCCTTCGGGCAGGTTCACCCCTAGCCTTTTTGCTTTAAATGGTGACCTGGTGATGGTGATTTTTGGGTTCTGCGCACTTTCACTGTGTCCCAGTGGAAAGTGCGTGCGCACTCTGAGTGCATGTGATGAGATAGGCCTGCCCTCCCATAGGAATGCATGGGGAATGTATGTGTCCCTGGTAGTTCCTGATGCGTGGGGTGTACAGGTTCGAATCTGATATGTGCGAACTCGTGAGAGTGAATGCTTCGCAATGGTGTGTGTTGCATGAGTGTGTCATATGTAGAAATGCCATTTACAAGAGTTAGCATATTAGTGTAAAATATGCCTGGCGTGTGATTGGCTGGAGCAGGCTGGTGAGCCTGGCTCCAGGAAGGCTGGATGGGTCTGCCCGGTGGTGAGTGGGAGATTAGCATGCTGATGGCTGGGGAGGAGTGTACCTGTGGCCTGAATGAGGCTGGGTTTTCCCCAGACAATGCTGGCTCCGCCCCCCTGTGGTGTGACTGATGTCCCTAGCCCTGCCAGTGAAAGAAAGGGGTGGTTGGGCCATCAAGGGTACTCAAGAACCAGCTGCGACTGGTTCCGCCCCCACCCTGCACCTTCAGACAAAGGAATGTACTGTATAAAAATGGGGCTGTGTCCCCACAGAAGCTGTTCTTGTTCCAGGATCCTGAGGGGGCTGCTGTTGCTGCTACTGGGCCAGAGGACCGCCACTTGGGGAGTCTCCCTGCCTGGAGACCCAGTGTGCTGGCTCTGGGCCCAGCCTTGCCCCCCTGCCCCTTGAAAGGACTTTTGCTGGACTTTGGGCTGTCCTCTAGCGCTGGGAGCGCTGGAATTGCCTCTTAGCGCTTGGAAGCGCTTTTGTTCTGCTATAGCGCTTTGGAGCGCTTTCGTGTGGCTTGTAGCGCTGGGGAGCGCTTTATTTGAAGAGGCCGGTGCCCACCCGGCATGGTCCGCCCCAAGCGAGTGCCACCTCGCTTATTCTCGAGTGTTTTGTCGCCTGGCAGGTGCCCACCCTGCCAGGGACCTTGCCGCCCGTTTTCGCATTTTTCTCGAGGGTGCCGACCCCTCGGTAAATTCATCCCCCGCCTAGAAGCACCGGAAACGGGCCGCCGCGCTGCCCGCGACGACCCGGAAGTGTTCCTGCCGGCCGGCCAATCAGGGAGCAGGCCGACCGGAAGTCCCGCCCCGCAGCCGTGACCTGGAAGTCAGGCAGGCCGGGGGCAGGAGAGAGGCAACCGGAAGCAGACGGGAGGCCACCCCGTGCTCCGGTAAGGGGAGAAGCCGGCGTCTTTCCTTGTCCCCCCCAGGCTCCCAAAGCGAGGGAGAGCCCAGGGGAGAAGTCTGCAGAGAGCCCCGAGGAGCGGGAGCTCTCGTGATGAAGACCGCTGCCTCGAGACCGGTGAGTGTGCCTCGGGGGATACGCGACTCATGCGAGATGCGTGAGATTTGGTAGGGGCGGTCGATTTCTCCCTGCTGAAGCGCACAGAAGCGCTACGAAGCGTCCAGGGGGCATTTTTGTGTTGAGCCCGAGAGGCTCAGGGGGCATCTTGCTTATGCAGAGCCAGGAGAGGCTCCAGGTGCCCCACTTGTGCTTCGAGTCCCCAGGAGGGGGACTCCAACGGCAGCCATTGTTGCTTTAGAGCCCGGAGGGGCTTAGGGGGCACAAGTGATTTCTGCAGAGCCTGCGAGGCTCCAACATTGGCCCCATCATCGTGCTACCCAGTTGCCCAGCACTTTGTGGGCAACTGCTCCGTTTAGGCCCCCCTGACACTTTGGACACTGGGCGTCCTAGCCCCAACAAGGCCAGAGGGCCTAGGGACAGTCACAGGTGGTGACTTACGTGAGTTTGGCGCAATTGTACTTTCTCTGCACCTCTGAATGTATTGTTTATGCGTCATGTGCCTTTACACCTCTGAATGAATGTCATGCATTGCATCATGTGTATGTTCTTACACCCCTACAGGTATTGTGATACATAGGTGGTTGTTTTCTCCCTAGTACAGGTGGTGCTAGTGAGATCCTGGTTACCAGTGATTACTGGTTGTGTGCTATTTTGTGCTATATTCTACGTACTAAGTGCTATTTCTGAAAGTGTTACTTCTGATTCCTGACAGTGGTCCAGGTGGCCCTGTCTTGTACATATCCCCTGTAAATTCTGCCCGTGCCCTTGGCACATTGTAAAGTGTGTGTTTTATCTAATGTGTTTGGTGTAATACAAAGGCTATTTTTATATATATCCTTGTGTGGAGTTTCCTTTGTGGTGGGCCTTGGGTGTTGTTGCTGGGGTGCGTGCGCAAATACTTAACTCATATCGCCTCCAAGTTTAGCCTAGACTGCTCGCGCCACGTTACCTAGAGGGCGAGTGGGGGTTGCCTTGGTGTGTGACTCCCTTGCCCTGACCTTAGGAATGGTGATCCCTGACTGACCTCGACGCGAGTCTTGGCCGGCCAGGGTCCCGTTTCTAACATTGGCAGCAGCGAGAGGATAAGGATTTGTGTTTGCGTTGTACCACAGTGGCAACTGGCCACTACAAAGCTCTGCATTTTAGATGACCACATTTTTGGGGATTATTGTGTTTTTGGTAGAATTTCATTGTTTCTTCTCCTGAGGTATCATTGTGCAATTCTGTCCAGTACATTTGTTCCCCTGCCCCGCGCCCAGAGTTTGGTACCTGTGTCACATGTGGTCAGGTTGAGGAATCAGGGGTGGTAGAAACTGCCTTACCAGTCCGAGGGGGGGGTTGTGTGTGAATGAATGGTGTGTGGCACTAGGCAAGTGAGTGTGAGTTCTCTGAGAGAGGGAACTTGCTGAACCTTTGTGAATTGTGTACTCCTGTGTAAGCTCAGACCCCTAGGTTCCCTGTGTAATCTCTTCTCTAGAACGTCCGCCAGAATGGAACCAGTTTTTGATTTCTGTGATCTGTTTGGGTACAGTATGTGTGATCTGGTAAGGTTCTGTGGAGAGAGAGGCATAGGAGTGGATGAGTCAGATACTCAGTCTGAACTTAGGAGCAGCCTGATCCTATGGCAAAAGGGTCAGTGGGATCTTGCGCGCAGTGAGGAAAGGGCCCGGGATTCACACCAGGAGGGTGGTGGGTCTGTGGGGAGCCCTGAAGATTCAGAAGAGGAGGAAGAAGAAGACAGCACCTGGACGCCAGTAGAGAGTAGAGACCCCATAGATAGGGAGTCCCTTGCTGGGTCCAGCGTAGGAGGCAGCGCCTCATCCCTTTCCCTGTCCCCAGAGGAGTGGGTGGATAGGAGAGAAGAGAGGGAGCACCAGCTGGCCATGGAGATGCTCAGGGTAGAGTATGCCAGAGAGATGGCGCAGCTGGGTGTGAATGAGCGGACTGCAGAGGCTGAGAGGGCCTTGACCAGGGAGAAGATAGCCCTAGAGTGTAGGTTATCCCCTGACCGCAGTCATAATTTTCTGGATCCCCCAGGGAGGGTTGAGTCCAGTGGTGGCAGCTATCTAGACTTCAGTGCAGGAAGTCCCAGTCCACGTCCCCAACGTAAGGTACCTTGTTCCCAAGAGGAGGAGTATAGGTTGAAATTCAGGGGCAGTAGGAGACTGCCTCACCAGTCTTGGGCAGATTTTTCAGATGTATGTGATGAGGCACTGGCTGAGTGGCTGATGAGTATCAAGGAAGAGGACTATGATGAACTATGCAGGCTGCTTGTCAGAGAGCAGATGCTCAGTAGTTGTTGTCCTGAGTTGCGCCAACACCTGTTGGCGGGTGAATTTTCTGATCTAAGACTATTTATAGAGGAAGCAGACCGCTGGGAGAGTGCCAAAGGTTCTGTAGAGTCATTGGAGAGTGAGTCCAACAGTAGTGGTTCAGGGATCTTCCAGCCCAGCGTGGTGGAAGAGGCTCAGTGTAGCCCAGCTAGGTCCCAGTATAGGGAGAAGGGTGGAGGGGCTGACTACCTGGCTCAGTGGAGCAGGAGTCAGTGGGTGGCTGAGAGCCCCCAGAGGCCCGAAGCCCTGTCTCAGAACCTGGGTGGTTTCTTGAGGGAACACCAGGTTAGGGACCTAGGCTGTCCTGTTAGTACACTTGAGGAGGATCTCCTAGTGGCTAGGGAACCTGGAGCATCTGTAACTAGAGCTCCAGTGGTTCCAGTGTCCGGCAGTGCTACTCCAGGAGGGAGTGCACAGAAGTCCAAAGTGAGGAGTGATTGGGGGATGAGTTTCCCAGTGGATGCACCAGTGGACCAGAGACTAGCCAGTTGGGCTAGATCTTCTTGGGGGGACCCGGGTGGCGCCACGTCTGGTCTGGGGGATCTTTGCGCACTGTCAGGTGGACAGGAGGCGGGAGATCTGCGCCAGACAGACAGTCACACAACAGATGTGTCATTTGTTAGCCTCAGGGGGTTTGTGTGTGCATCCCCAGAAGTCCTGGAGTGCCAGGCAATTGTTCCACCAAAGGTTTTAGACCGGCGGGTGGATGGCCAGGTTCAGGATCAGCCTGACCTGAAGGGTAGGACGACTGTAACCAGTGTCCTGACCGGTTCTTCTTCCAGAGGAACTTCTCCAGTTGGGAGAGGGCAGACCTCTGGAAGGGGGTGCAGAGGGTGGGAAAGCCCACCTCTGACCCCGGTGCAACCTGAGGGGTTAAACCCTGGGTTGGAATGGCGTGCTAGGTGTACCCCTCTCAGGAGGAGGAGGAACCCTAGGAGAAGAGGTAGGGGGAGGAGAGCCTTCCCTGAGACTCCTGGTCCGCCTGAGGGTGTAGACCCTAGGCTGGAGAACCAGTGGCAGTCTAGTCCTGTCTTGCAGACAGGGAGAGTGGAGAATGGCTACTATGTGCCAGGGGTTACTACCCCCCGCTCTGCGAATTGGCAACGACCGGTGGCACCTGGGTGGCCCAGGGCCTGGTCCTGGCCGCGGACAGCTCGGGAGTACCAGTGGGGTAGTCCAGTTGGTCCAGACAGTGTGTTGAGAAGGAATCCCATAGGTTCACCGTGGCGTAGAACAGGAGGGTGTCCCTGCAGTTGCGGGCCCGCGTCCGTGTTCTATCGCCCCAAGCAGGGAAGTCCATCACGGTGGTGATTGGTCTGCCCTGCGTTTTGGCTGGAAGGGGGTTGTGTTGGACTTGGCCCTTCGGGCAGGTTCACCCCTAGCCTTTTTGCTTTAAATGGTGACCTGGTGATGGTGATTTTTGGGTTCTGCGCACTTTCACTGTGTCCCAGTGGAAAGTGCGTGCGCACTCTGAGTGCATGTGATGAGATAGGCCTGCCCTCCCATAGGAATGCATGGGGAATGTATGTGTCCCTGGTAGTTCCTGATGCGTGGGGTGTACAGGTTCGAATCTGATATGTGCAAACTCGTGAGAGTGAATGCTTCGCAATGGTGTGTGTTGCATGAGTGTGTCATATGTAGAAATGCCATTTCCAAGAGTTGGCATATTAGTGTAAAATATGGCTGGCGTGTGATTGGCTGGAGCAGGCTGGTGAGCCTGGCTCCAGGAAGGCTGGATGGGTCTGCCCGGTGGTGAGTGGGAGATTAGCATGCTGATGGCTGGGGAGGAGTGTACCTGTGGCCTGAATGAGGCTGGGTTTTCCCCAGACAATGCTGGCTCCGCCCCCCTGTGGTGTGACTGATGTCCCTAGCCCTGCCAGTGAAAGAAAGGGGTGGTTGGGCCATCAAGGGTACTCAAGAACCAGCTGCGACTGGTTCTGCCCCCACCCTGCACCTTCAGACAAAGGAATGTACTGTATAAAAATGGGGCTGTGTCCCCACAGAAGCTGTTCTTGTTCCAGGATCCTGAGGGGGCTGCTGTTGCTGCTACTGGGCCAGAGGACCGCCACTTGGGGAGTCTCCCTGCCTGGAGACCCAGTGTGCTGGCTCTGGGCCCAGCCTTGCCCCCCTGCCCCTTGAAAGGACTTTTGCTGGACTTTGGGCTGTCCTCTAGCGCTGGGAGCGCTGGAATTGCCTCTTAGCGCTTGGAAGCGCTTTTGTTCTGCTATAGCGCTTTGGAGCGCTTTCGTGTGGCTTGTAGCGCTGGGGAGCGCTTTATTTGAAGAGGCCGGTGCCCACCCGGCATGGTCCGCCCCAAGCGAGTGCCACCTCGCTTATTCTCGAGTGTTTGGTCGCCTGGCAGGTGCCCACCCTGCCAGGGACCTTGCCGCCCGTTTTCGCATTTTTCTCGAGGGTGCCGACCCCTCGGTAAATTCATCCCCCGCCTAGAAGCACCGGAAACGGGCCGCCGCGCTGCCCGCGACGACCCGGAAGTGTTCCTGCCGGCCGGCCAATCAGGGAGCAGGCCGACCGGAAGTCCCGCCCCGCAGCCGTGACCTGGAAGTCAGGCAGGCCGGGGGCAGGAGAGAGGCAACCGGAAGCAGACGGAGGCCACCCCGTGCTCCGGTAAGGGGAGAAGCCGGCGTCTTTCCTTGTCCCCCCCAGGCTCCCAAAGCGAGGGAGAGCCCAGGGGAGAAGTCTGCAGAGAGCCCCGAGGAGCGGGAGCTCTCGTGAAGAAGACCGCTGCCTCGAGACCGGTGAGTGTGCCTCGGGGGATACGCGACTCATGCGAGATGCGTGAGATTTGGTAGGGGCGGTCGATTTCTCCCTGCTGAAGCGCACAGAAGCGCTACGAAGCGTCCAGGGGGCATTTTTGTGTTGAGCCCGAGAGGCTCAGGGGGCATCTTGCTTATGCAGAGCCAGGAGAGGCTCCAGGTGCCCCACTTGTGCTTTGAGTCCCCAGGAGGGGGACTCCAACGGCAGCCATTGTTGCTTTAGAGCCCGGAGGGGCTTAGGGGGCACAAGTGATTTCTGCAGAGCCTGCGAGGCTCCAACATTGGCCCCATCATCGTGCTACCCAGTTGCCCAGCACTTTGTGGGCAACTGCTCCCTTTAGGCCCCCCTGACACTTTGGACACAGGGCGTCCTAGCCCCAACAAGGCCAGAGGGCCTAGGGACAGTCACAGGTGGTGACTTACGTGAGTTTGGCGCAATTGTACTTTCTCTGCACCTCTGAATGTATTGTTTATGCGTCATGTGCCTTTACACCTCTGAATGAATGTCATGCATTGCATCATGTGTATGTTCTTACACCCCTACAGGTATTGTGATACATAGGTGGTTGTTTTCTCCCTAGTACAGGTGGTGCTAGTGAGATCCTGGTTACCAGTGATTACTGGTTGTGTGCTATTTTGTGCTATATTCTACGTACTAAGTGCTATTTCTGAAAGTGTTACTTCTGATTCCTGACAGTGGTCCAGGTGGCCCTGTCTTGTACATATCCCCTGTAAATTCTGCCCGTGCCCCTGGCACATTGTAAAGTCCATCACCACCCCTTTTTGTACCGCTTTGTTCGCCATAAGTTGGCTGGGTATGCTTAGAGGTGAGTCCCTTGCTCACTTTGCCACTGGATTCAAGCAAGCCTGGCTGAAGACGGCTGTAATGCCCGAAACCGGTCCTAGGAAGCTTGTTTCCGGTCCAGGGAAGGCATGGCTTGGCATTTCGGGCTGGACTGTTCCCATGAGGCACCGGGTCAGACTGATTTGCATATGGCCATGTCTGAACTGGGGTGGCAGAGTGGGCTAAAGAACGGTGATGGATTAAACCCAGATCTGTTGACTGGGTGTGAGTGTTTGATTGGTTCAGATGCTCCGTCCATCACCACCCCCTTTTGTACCGCTTTGTTTGCCATAAGTTGGCAGGGTATGCTCAGACGTGAGTCCCTTGCTCACTTTGCCACTGGATGCAAGCAAGCCTGGCTGAAGACGGCTGTAATGCCGGAAACCGGTCCTAGGAAGCTTGTTTCCGGTCCAGCAAAGGCATGGCTGGGCAGTTCGGGCTGGACTGTTCCCATGAGGCACAGGGTCAGACTGATTTGCATATGGCCATGTCTGAACTCGGCTGGCAGTTTCGGCTAAAGAACGGTGCTGGATTATATCCAGATCTGGTGACTGGGTGTGAGTATGTTATTGGTACAGATGATCCGTCCATCACCACCCCCTTTCTTTACCGCTTTGTTCGCCATAAGTTGGCAGGGTATGCTCAGACGTGAGTCCCTTGCTCACTTTGCCACTGGATTCAAGAAAAGCCTGGCTGAAGACGGCTGTAATTCCAGAAACAGGTCCTAGGAAGCTTGTTTGCAGTCCAGGGAAGTTATGGCTTGGCAGTTTGGGCTGGCCTGTTCCCATGAGGCACAGGGTCAGACTGATTTGCTTATGGCCATGTCTGAACTGGGGTGGCAGAGTGGGCTAAAGAACGGTGATGGATTAAACCCAGATCTATTGACTGGGTGTGAGTGTTTGATTGGTTCAGATGCTCCATCCATCACCACCCCCTTTTGTACCGCTTTGTTTGCCATAAGTTGCCCGGGTTTGCTCAGACATGAGTCCCTTGCTCACTTTGCCACTGCATTCAAGCAAGCCTGTCTGAAGACAGCTGTAATACCAGAAACCGGTCCTAGGAAGCTTATTTCCGGTCCAGGGAAGGCATGGCTTGGCAGTTTGGGCTGGACTGTTCCCATGAGGCACAGGGTCAGACTGATTTGCTTATGGCCATGTCTGAACTGGGGTAGCAGAGTGGGCTAAAGAACGGTGATGGATTAAAGCCAGATCTGTTGACTGGGAGTGAGTGTGTGATTGGTACAGATGCTCCGTCCATCACCACCCCCTTTTGTACGGCTTTGTTCCCCATAAGTTGCCCGGGTTTGCTCAGACATGAGTCTCTTGCTCACTTTGCCACTGCATTCAAGCAAGCCTGTCTGAAGACAGCTGTAATGCCAGAAACCGGTCCTAGGAAGCTTATTTCCGGTCCAGGGAAGGCATGGCTTGCCAGTTTTGGCTGGACTGTTTCCATGAGGCACAGGGTCAGACTGATTTGCTTATGGCCATGTCTGAACTGGGGTGGCAGAGTGGGCTAAAGAACGGTGATGGATTAAAGCCAGATCTGTTGACTGGGAGTGAGTGTGTGATTGGTACAGATGCTCCGTCCATCACCACCCCCTTTTGTACGGCTTTGTTCGCCATAAGTTGTCAGGGTATGCTCAGACGTGAGTCCCTTGCTCACTTTGCCACTGGATTCAGGAAAAGCCTGGCTGAAGACGGCTGTAATGCCCGAAACCTAGTTAAACATACCTTGCACATGGTTTTCAAAGGAGTGTTGAGTGGCAAAGAAGGGGTTGATTGATGCCGCTAGAAAGGGCGACAAAATTGAATTAACTACTGACAGAAAGGTATAAAGGTCGTCCCTAAGGGCTAATAAGAGAGACTGGAAGGAAGCTCATTGGGTTGAACTCACTGATACCATGGCAACGAAGGAGACCCAAGCTATCTGGAAAATGAGTGCATTTGGCAGTTGATCGTGTTTAATGCTGCCTGATTCGTCTGCCCCAGCCGATCAGTGGGATGCTCATTTTACTTCCCTTTTTTAAAGAACGGGATAGTTGTGTCTCAGCTTTTCCTGATAATATTGTGCACGAAACCTGTTCTTCGAGGTTGCCGTTGCCTATTATTCACCATCTGTGTGCTTCCTTTCACCGAAAAGAAACAGAAGTAGTGCTCAGTGGTATACTTGAGCTTTGCCGCCCGGGGAGGTCCATGAGTTTGCAACCCTGTGACAGCAGGTGCAGGTAAGAGCGGGGAAGGGGAAGGGAGAGTTGACAGACAACGAGGGAAAATAAAATACTAAAAAGGAAAAACACTTACCTTGCACTCGCTGAAACTGCCCACATCACCCACCGCCCCCAAAAAGTGCCGGCCAGGACTCCCCCACTCTCCTTCCTATGCCCCTGGTAGCGATTCACCTATTGAAGCAGGAAATAGCTCCTGACCCTATAGCATTCTAAGCGGTACAAAAGAGGATGGTGATGGATGGAGCATCTGAACCAATCAAACACTCACACCCAGTCAACAGTTCTGGGTTTAATCCATCACCGTTTTTTAGCCCACTCTGCCACCCCAGTTCAGACATGGCCATATGCAAATCAGTCTGACCCTGTGCCTCATGGGAACAGTCCAGCTCGAAATGCCAAGCCATGCCTTCCCTGGACCGGAAACAAGCTTCCTAGGACCAGTTTCCGGCATTACAGCCGTCGTCAGCCAGGCTTTTCTTGAATCCAGTGTCAAAGTGAGCAAGGGACTCACGTCTGAGCATACCCTGCCAACTTATGGCGAACAAAGCGGTACAAAAGGGGGTGGTGATGGACGGAGCATCTGTACCAATCACACACTCACAACCAGTCAACAGATCTGAGTTTAATCCATCCACAAGGCTGCAATGCAGCATTGTGATTGGTCTGAGCGCCGTGGCTCAGCGCTCAGACCGGGAATGGGAGGCTGGGCATGTTCCCCACCAGGCTGTGTAATGCAGCCTGGTGGGGAGCATGCAAAGTGCACAGGACTGTTTGGCCGGCCTAGAGGGCCGACCAAGCAGTCATGCACACATAGGAGTGCAGCAACACTCACGGGATCCAAGTCCTGCCCTCTCAAATTTTGCTGACACCAGAAATAAAATGATAATAGAAATAACTTCTGTTATCATCATTTAATGTTTTCTTTTACACTGCACCAAGAGCAGTGGGGCGACGCTCCTCCGCCTTAGCGAAAGAGCTGCTAATGTTGGCTAGTTTATGCAATTCTGTTTCTAAAGTTATTCATTCTGTCTCTTTCTTGGTAGTCATTTGAACGAGTCCTGGTGGAAAACAAACTCCATGGCCTCTCGCCTGCACTCTCCGAAGCAATCCAGAGCATTTCTCGGTGGGAGCTGGTCCAGGCCGCTTTGCCACATGTGCTGCATTGCACTGCCACGTTGCTGTCCAACAGAAACAAGCTTGGTTAGTACTTGTGCTTATTCTCTTTTGACTGCTAATACAAATGTATTTACTCCTCTTTCACAACAGTCATGTATTTATTTATGCACTTTTCTGTTGGACAGAGATAGCTAAAGGGCATTAGAGCACTTTAGAACAGTACCAGAGTACGTTTACAAATAATATTGCACAAACTTGATAAAATGAGTATAATCCAGGGTAAAGACTAACCACAAAAGTAGGTTATGTTTCATGGTTTCTCAGTCACTGTTGAACGCTCACTAGTCACAGTTGAAGTGTTTATGGAACAGAAGGGCTTTCATTCCTTTTTAAAAGTTGCACGGCATGGAGTGTTTTGAAGATCTCGACATGTCTTACGGGTGGCCCTGCCATAGTGGGTTTACTTCATACACTATTCTTGTTTGAATGTGGGAGACCTGAGAAAGAGGGAATCTGTATTTTCACTGCCTGTTAGCCACCAGAAATGTTCTCAGTCAAATCATGAGGAGTTGATGTATATAGGGCTTTCTGGGTGTTGCAGGCCATCTTAAATTGCTCTTCCTTTATTGGGAATTCAGTGTAGTGATATAAAGACAGAACAAAAGTGGTCAAATTTCTTACATCTAGAGACAATTCGAGCTGCTGCATGTAGAACCTCTTTGAAGAAGGCTAGGGGAACTTTGGGAAGGCCACTAAGAAGTACATTCCAGTCATCCAGTCTGGAAACAGCAAGTGCCTGAACTCAACTCTTAAAGTGTTTTTTTAATTAAGGTTTTCATTATGTGTGTGAAGCGGTTAACTAAGTTAAAGGACCAACCGGCCATTCAACGTTCTTTGTAATGGAGCCCGGAACACGTTGAAGATTGCCTCTTATAACTTTGTTTACATGAACTTTATCTCTTGTTTTCCATTCACTTCACATTGAGCAGCCCCTCTGCTGCTGATGGTAATGGCTACATTGCACATCTTGGAATCAGTATGGTTGAAGACCGAGGCAGGTGCTGTGTTGTTTATCAGACTAAAGTTGTTCATTGCAAGCACAAAATGTTTTATGATGGGTGCTGTCTCCCTAATTGCAAATGTGTTTATGTCAAAGTCCTCTGTATGTGCTATGCAAGAGTTACTTTGGTTGCTTTTATAAAGCTAAAATCACAAGCAAAATCCAGAGGCTGTTGTAATGAAACTAGGTTTACAGATATTTCTGAGTATAATATTCTGGAACACTAATTGTCTTTTTTTAAATGAGAAAGAAGACATTTAATTTACAAATGCAAAAGGCATTATGCATAGCTGGAAACCTCCATCACTGGTTAAATATGTAAATGCCTATTATAAAGATAGATGGGTGATGAGGTCAAGCATGTAAATGGAATAATTTGTGGGCAAAGGGCTAGATGATCGACCTTGGAGCTGGAGAACCGGGATTGAATCTCGGCAGGGACGCTCAACATCCTGTGATTCTGTGCAAATCAGTTAATCTCTCCGTGCCTAACAAAACATGAATGTGTCCTTCTGTAATTTAACTGGTGTTTATGTAAAGTGCTCTTATACCTTCGGGTCGAGATCACGCTATATAAAGCTCTCCAGAAAAATGTATATATTCTCACCTGATACAAATACAGCGTTATTAAACATTTGGGGGCATATTATCAAGGGGGTTTATCTCCGCTTTTTTGGCTTTAAAAGCCAAGAAAGCGGAAGTAAAATTATCTCCCTATTACCTAGCTGTCGCTAACACCAGTTAGCGACAGCTAGTAGGAGATAGCGACCATCTTGGGCCCCACTTTGCATGTCAGTGATATTTATCACTAATGACATGCAAAGTGGGCGTGCCAAGATGTTAGCGACTGGAAACAGTCGCTAACATCGCTATCTCCTATTACCAACTTATGGAGATATTCGAGCTAAGCGCGAATATCTCCAAAAGCTAACACCTGCCCTGAGCAGTTCTTAGCCATGTTATCCAATGGGAGGTGGATAACATGGCTAAGAGCATTAGCTCGGTAATGCATGAATATCGCTAACTTTTCAGCGATATTCATGCATTGCGGACGATTTTTATCGTATTTGCGATAAACCTTGGTAATACCAAGGTTTATCTGCGATAAAAATCGACGCAGCTCAGCGGTAAATTTTTGTCTCTAACCAAGCAATAGCAATAATTATCGCTATTGCTTGGTAATATGCCCCATGGTATTCATTTTTAGGCAAAATATTTAAGAGAGCAATTCTAGCACACCTAATCTTCAGTAACCTTAGAAGCTCCATATCTCTATTTCCACTGTCATATTATTCTTATTTCTATGAATCACAAATGATGTTGTAGCACTCCGGTTATATGCTGTTAAAGTATCCTATACTTTTCCTCCGTGTTATGGGACATATTTAAATCTGTTATACTTGGCATCTGCGTAGCTAAACAGCATGGCATATTAAAATCCATTTTACAGCCTTGAAATTTGACTTCTTCCATACGGACGATCCAAACACGCTGGCCAGGATCGGGGAAAAAATGTCTACTTATCAGGATGAAGCCCTTTGCAAAACAATTTTTTTAGATAAAGACACCCAGGCCTGAAATTATGGGGAAGGAGACAGGCCCGGCAGAGCTCTAGCTCCTTCATAAACCGCACGCTTCTTATATCTCTGACCTAGCAGACTCCGAGGGCAATTGCCATTTATCTCCTGCTGAGATATTGCGCACTATGGTCACTTTCTATGAACAGCTATAATACATCACTCCCATGGTGGATGCTGAGAATCTCTAGGAGTATATAGAGTCGCTGGAGCTAGTTTGGCTATCTGATGCACATAGTGAATTTTTGAACTGCCCAATCACGATAGAAGAAGTGCACCAAGCAATTGCAGGTCTAGCCTCTGATAAGGCCCCTGGCCTTGATGGCCTGCCTGTTGGCTTTTATAAAGAATTTTCCCAACTTCTCGCACCCAAGTTGCTAGACATGTATCAAGACTCAATAGATTCGGGCGCCCTGCCCTCCTCCTTGCGGGAAGCAGTCATAATCACGCTTCTTAAAGCCCGGTAAACCGGAAGACTAATGCGATACATACCGGCCACTCATATTATTAAACATGGATAATAAAATATTTGCCAAAGCACTGGCTAACCGCTTCCAACTGCTGCTGCCTGTAGTGGTCAGACCAGATCAATGCGGCTTTATCCTGGTAGGTCAACAGCTCACAATCTCCGTACGTTATTTGCAGCTATGCACTATTTACACCCAGACATATCCGCAGCAGTTGCACTCCTTGACATGACTAAAGCCTTTGATTCTTTAGAATGGACTTACCTATTCCCCTTATTGTAGAGGCTTAGACTGAGCCCTTGTTATATAGCGTAAATACGCGTATTATACACATTACCTACTGCATGGATACACCTCAACGGCCTACTATCAGATCCCTTCCCAGTGGCATGAGGGACGTGGCAGGGATTCCCACTTTTGCCCATACAATTTGCAATTGCCATGGAGCCCTTGGCAGCATGACTATGGCAGCACCATGCCAATCGGGGGTTGGGATTTAGGTCCGGGACTACTTATATCCCTCTATGCTGATGATGTCGCCCTATATATTAATGACCCGGTGACCAACTTGAGCCCTCTGATTCAGGAGGTAGTCCATTTTGGCGACATCTCTGGAATCCAGGTGAACTTGTCAAAATCTATACTCTTCCCACTCACAGAAAAGACAACCCGTTTTGCCACGGATTACACATTACAGTTGGCTATGGGTCTGGTTAAGTACCTAGGGGTAGTGATAAGTAGGAATATCGAGGAGTTGTGGCGGTGCAACTTTGGCAGGGCTATGGATTGGCTAGAGGAACACATTCGAATCTGGTCTAAACTTCTGTTGCGGGGATTCTGGTCATACACAGAACTGTGCACAGAGACCCAGGACCTCAGTGAATTATGGCGTACCAAAAAACTCACCTCAGTACCCTGAACCCCAAACTGACTAGCATCAGTGTCTCGTTAGCTCTCTGTCCTGATTAGACAACCCAGAACATGCAACTTCGGGTACTCTCAGAAATGGTGGTAATCAAGAACACTCTTTCGTTTTTTTCTCATACCAGTCCACAACATGAGTAAGTAGAGACACAGAAAAGTTTAAAATGTTTATTTTTTAGACATGCTCTAAGATGCAGTATTTTTGCTAACATAAGTAGGCATATGATTAAAAATAATACGATCAGTATTGTTACAATTCCATAAAACACAAAGTGAGAAATCATATTATAATGATAGTGGAAACAGGTCCTATAGTGCCTTGTGAACCACCCTCCCCTGTTAGGAACTAAGTTTTATAATAATAATAGAAGGTCTCTTAGGCTTGAATGGGGAACACCATACCTCCAAGATCAGCAGAAGTAAATCACATCAGGATCGGCAAAGCTCTCTCTCTCTCTGAAAAAGGGATTTCTCCAAGTGGCCAAATCATGCATGCAGTGCAATATTAAAGGCGCTAGCATTTCAGTTAGCTGCAGCTGTGTTCATGTTTTGTCTAGAGCAGGGTCCAATCAACCTGAATAACAGCCTACATTGTCATGGTGACCTTGAAGGATTCTGCACACAGTGTTCAAACAGAGATCGCTATGTAAGCCTAGGGATGTTAAAAACAAGCCGTTCTCATGCGTGGAAAAATCAAGCAGTTTAACTTACAACAAACAGTTATATGTAGTGTTGAGTGCAAAAGCTGCAAAGTGGCAAAATGGCGTTTAAACTTCTAATAAGCTTATACTAACATAGCAATGTGTGCAAGCAAGGCCCTGCCTTCACTACACCCTCCCCTGATTGGAAAACGTACAAGAAGGGAGGCAATTTTAGAAATACAGAGTTCAAGTTCGAGTGAGGCAGAACCAAGTTAAAAATTTGCCAAACTGGATAATTGGAAGTAATAAGTTCGAAGTAGTAAGAAAAAAAAAGAAAAAAACAATAAGGGGCATTATATTGCCCATAATGGAAATGGATAAAAATATTTTAAAAATTCACATCGAGTACAGTACGCGTTGAAGCTGGACACATGCTAATTCGATCCAACAGCGTAAAGGCACAGTACGTTGCAACTGCCTCCAAGAGGAAGTCATTATTATCATCAGAAAACATTTGTGCCATCCAATTCAATAACGTGAAGGAGCATATATGTTCTTCGACAGCCAGAGCCTCTGGCATCAACAGAGGACAACTTGGGTCTTCTTCGATATAGCTGTGTGGCAGGAGGTCATGTGCTGCTGCACATATATTCCAATTCCCTAGGACTCCATGCGAAATAATTCCGATGCCAGAACATTCCAACTCATGGACTACTAAGGGACTCATTAGTTGATCATAATCAGGGTTAGGAGACACCGTATTGCAGGAACACAAATCCAGAGCCCATTCAAAACAGCAATCCAGGCAATGGAAAATAGGTTGCACGCATGTAAAGTATTTGAACTGGAAAGATAATCCATATGCCACACTCAAGGTAGCCAGAGGTAGCGTTCCATAGTATTCAAGCATCCAGTTGCGAAGCTGAAGTAGCCAGGGCAGGTTGTCTTGTTATACAGACTGTGCAGCCATTTTTGAGCAAGCAAATTAACAGCAGTACACCGGCAGTCAAGGCGAGAATTAACAATAAACCGCCAGAGAGGCTGGATAAAATAGAATGAAAAAATGCCGGTATCACACCAAATATAGTTTAGAATGAGATCACAAGGCAAGAGCTTACTACTTTAAAAAAATGGTCCAAGCCTGTGGTCGACGAGGTATTGAATATAGTGTGAATCAAAGCGCCAAAATGCAGTGGGAGATCAGTATTTAAAAGTGCATGCACCTCGGTGCAGGTGTTTGCCACGTGAAGGACAAATGTTTCACAGGATGAAGTAAGGGCAACTTCTTTCTGTGACAATAGAGCCCTTATTCGACTCATCTTGTTGAACTCTGCTTTCAAGGTCGGAATGGAGGACAAGATGGACACATCCTACGCAGGCGGGAAAAGAACATTCTTACAGCAGACTACACGTTGGAAGACAGTCACAATGTATGGAATCCCTGCCAGCATATCACAGCAATCTTCATTATTTAAAAGTAAATAGCTACCGTTAGCTAGCAACGTTGTTGTTATTGCTGGGACTGGATTACCCTTTAAAATGCAGGCTAAGTTCGGAGCTTGCGTGTTACACGAGCCATGCAATTGTATGTTCTTGAAACCAGTGAGTGATCAGGTGTAGAAGTGCAATCTTCTCCCTTTAAATAAATCTCTTTACCCTCCCTGGTCACTTGCAGAGACCAAACTTCATGGAGATAGGCACTTCCCAACAGTGAATCAAATCTACCTATGGCATAGTGTTTCATGCATGAACTGAATTTAAACAGGGGAAAGGGCAATGTTATTACCCATGAATGAGCCATACAGCTGAATTAGATTCAGCAACAGAAAAAGGTAAAGGTTCCAACTTTCCAATATGCAAAAGTGAATATGCAGCATTCTTCATAGACATAAATTGTTGTTTTTCAATCAAATTAAACGGTATAAATAGAGAAGAGGTATTCATGTAGTCCCAAGGAACTTTCCCAGATTTTATAGTTTTGTAAAGTCCAAGCAAACTGCATAATGGAACATAATTGATTTAGACCATGGTACAAAACAGACACTTCATCCTGCACAATATCAACAACAGATGAAACAATATTATCTAATGTGTAAATTCGGAAAGAAAGGATATTAATGCTATTATTAACAACTGCAAGCACTTTTTCTAAATTGGCCTGATCAGTAGCTCTCTATCGAGAAGCAGCTTCAATTTCAGACAGTTTCCAAACTTCGTTGTAAATAGCATATCTCCATCTTTTTGACATGCCTCCTACAAGGCCTTTAACAAAGTCATTCAAATCAACATCGTCAGTCAATTTGGACAAGTGAAGTTTAACCGGCTCTAAAGTGGAATGTTTAAGCCAGTTCTGACATAATTGCCTACTGAATAGGTAGTAACAGAATGGTCGCTTTCAAAATGGGGAGCCACCCTAACCTGTGTGTAGCCAGGGGCCAGACCCAGAAAACGATGTTGGTATTAATCTGAACTTTCTTGCCATAATAACCAACCTTGGGCATCCAAGCTGGAAATATTAAAAGAGGAATTTAGCATTAGAAACTGCAATTCATCAATAGACCTATCGGTGTGATTATACCACGTAAGGTATGTTCCCAAATCAGGAATGGAAAAGCATTACATTTTTTAGACGTAGCCAATCCAAAGCAAGTAGTTTGTGAAATAGTTGAGTTCAAAAACAACGTATGGTTCAGGATGAGACATGCATGATGCAGAGTTTCAGTGCCTTGCGCTTGCTAGCTTTTAGAACCCCAAACAGATTTAAGATCAATAGTATCTTTCCACAGCTCATAGCCCCCTATAGCTAATTGATTGATAATGGACTTCGAATACAGTACTTTAGTGTGGGTGAGTCTAACTTTGTAAGAGGACTTAGCAGTCATCTTAAAATAAAAGGCGTCAGGATTGGATTGATTAAAATCAGTAAAATAAGTGAACTTTTTCAAACGTGTTTTCGAGCTGCCCTCAATGGGAGCTGGACAATGTTCCCATTGTGTATAGTTTACCACATTTCTAAATGTGTTTGCTTTATGCAGAAAATGATTGCCATAGTGTTGATAGCAGAATAAGTCTGCATAATTGACTGAGTCTAAATATAAATCTTCAGCATCAAAAGCAGCATAATATTTCAAATCCGAAATAGGGCCTCTACGGCTTGGACTTCACAAATCATCAGAGTGTATGTTTTGTTTTACAACATCCCCCATTAAAACCTGAAGTACATCGGGACATTAATAACCTCTGTAGGGCCGTGTATTTGACATTTGACAGCATCCCACGCAATCCCATCTAATACAGGCCAAGCTTTGATGTTGACAATAGTTTGGTCCCTTTTTATGATGTGTGAGGAGGAGTGGGGTGCCAAAGTTCCATCAATTAGCTTAATTGAAGATTGTTCTTTAACATAATGTGAATTCACTAGACGAAAAAACATAACTACAAATCCAATTGCCATGACCCAAAAAATCGAAAAAAGCACCAGCCAAATGTAAGTCCAAAGTGGTATCGAAAAATGTCTTTTAAACCAAACAGCAAAATTAGAAACTTTCAAAGGGGACTTTGATGTTGTAGAGTCAGTGTCAAATGAAAAGTGCGACTGGGTACCTGCACTTGTTTTCACACATCAGGCATTAACACATCTGAGGGGCAAGTAATAATAATAATAATAAAGAGATTTATAAAGCGCCTGGTGACGCCTTCCCGGCGTGTCCCCGCGCTAACGGAGAGAAAGATAACCGAAAAAAAGGCAGACTAAGAACCTGCGTTCGGCTAGTAGGATAAGTTGTTATACAGGTGGGTCTTAAGAAGTTTTCTGAACTTAATTTCAGATCCTTCTAGCCTAAGGCTGATCGGGAGTTTATTCCAGTTGCCGGCTGCCAGCAGTCTGAACGAGCGTCCACCCATTTTTGCTCTTCTGACACGGGGAATTTTTAGTAGCCCTGCTCCTGCTGAGCGTAGTTCTCTGGTAGGTTCATATGTCTGTATCAGGTCAGAGAGATAGGATGGGGCTTTATGCCAAACAATCCTGTGGCATATTAAGAGTGCTTTATACAACACTCTCTTTCTGACAGGAAGCCAATGTAACGACGCCAAGGCAGGCTGAGATACTTAGTATCATCATTGGGATCACCAGCTGGCAGATTCCAGAAAGGATTACTAACTGTATGCATGTCGATGGCAATGTCAGGCCTGTTGGTATTCACCGGAGCCAAAACAGAATTTCTCAGCATCGCTGGACAAGAGACCGCTGGTGTCATACTAAGAAGAAACGGCCACTCGTTGTAGTTTGACATTGTCAATGGAGATGTACCTGTTATCCTTGCGACCAGGAAGTGGAGGTAAAATGACTGTTCTTGTGGCCTGCACTCCAAGCACAGGAACTGGTGCATGATATGAGGGGCCGAACTCCTCCTTGTTCTCCACCTTCCCACGGACCAGGGCACCAACTCGTGGTAGCCAGCCAACTACCGGAATCTGAAGCGTAGCATCAGTTGTGGAGGGCAAGTGTTCCTTTGCAAGACGGTCACAGGTCTTTTTTAGGTTCTGTAATACAGCAGAATGATCATCTACGTCAAAGGGTACAGCAGACGCCGCCATGTCTAGACCCCCAAGGTCCGGAACAAACATTTTGATGCCAAAGAGCATTTAGTAAGGGGTCAGCTCACCAAGAGACCTTCTAGGGAGATTATTAAGTGCATGTTGAATGCTATAGAGATGGGCTAGCCAGTTCCTGCCAGTACCTAAAACCCTTGCTGTCAAGGATTGCTTTAAGTCACGGTTCATTCGCTCCACAACACTATTACCCTCAGGTCTGTATGAGACGAAAATTTGACCTGGACCCTCAATGAACTCATGGCATCCTTGTACGCCTTAGAGGCGAACGCTGGACCCTGGTCCGAAAGAAGGGTGCCACATGCAAAAATTCCAACAAAGACACGCAAATTTCTGATGACAGTTTGGGCATCAGCACTACGTTGCGGCCAGAGCCAAATAAAGCGTGTGCACGAATCCACTGCAATTAAGATGTTCTTAAACACAGTATCTGAGAAGAAATGACCGCAGTGATCTAAATAAACACAACCAAGTGGTTTATTAGAAATATACAGCTGTGTTTGGGGCGGACACGGAGCAGTTGAAGGTTTGATCTGCTGGCAAATGTCACAAGTAAGGACATAATCACTCGTCTGTTTGTACAATCCGCACCACCAGTAACGCTGCTGTAAGATAGAGACAGTATGTGAAAGGCCGGCATGTGCGGAGGCCATGCCCTCGTGAGTGGCTGTTATCAAGGTTTGCCTGCGGTTCACGTTGAGAATCAATCTGTCACCAATGTCGTTAATTCTCACATAGGGAACTGTTTCTGAACTTAAATGATAAGAGTATTTAGAAGGAAAACCTCTAGGGTAATTACCTCCCTCCTCTGTTGCAGCAATGGCTGCCAAGATGTCATCATCAATCTTAATTTTGGAATGTGTAACTACTGCTACTACATACGTAGCTACTGCTGTCTTGGCTGCTTCATCAGCAAGACAGTTACCATCAGTGTGTACTCCTATGCACTGATGACCAAGAGTATGAATTACAACCACAAGTGGCAGACGTTCTTTAAGTTATGTGACGCGAACCCGTAGCATTTTGTGTTTGATTGTGCTACCTTTGGAATCTTTATATTCATTTTGAGTCCAAAAGAACAAATTGTCATTGTCAGACTGAACACATTAGTAACAGTCACTTACAATAAGAGTAATTAAACAAGTATCAGCATACTCCAGTGCAAACACTAGAGCACGTAGCTCTGCCAACTGGGCGGTACAGTCCCCTAATGTTTGTATGCCCGACATCAGACTTGAACTCTTCATTCACCAGGGTACCAACCATTTTTGCGCAGGCCGCTGAATAAGCATGCTTTCATTCTGTAGCCGGTTGCCCTGATCTGTCAGGGTAAATGATACAATGGAAATCCTCCAGCGGGCGCCTGATCAAACTATCCGGATGAACAAATTCATACTGTAAATATTCCTGAGTTTGCAAAGAGGAATTAAAAATAAACATGACATCCGGAGGCGTCAAGCATGCGGCCCATTGTATGCAACGAGGATGCAAAGCTTTTGAATTTAGTACACTGGCTTTCAACACTGTCTCCAGGGCAGGATACAGTGTATCAACCAACATGTGTTTCCCCTGCAAGAGCGCTCTTTCCTTTAGAATCGCCATCTGCACTGCAGTCAAAACTTTTTTGACAGAGGGAAATCACATTTCAGCTGCAGTGTACAAGTGTGACTTGTAAGCAATAGGGACTATGTCATCTTCATTAAAAGTCAGGTACATGAAACCCACTGCTCAAGGCACAATTCTTATTACCAGGTTAGTGTGGTTGTCACGAGTCAGTAAGTATTTAGATGAAAGAAGATCAGACTGAAACAATTGCAGTATAGCTGAATGTTCAGGCAGCCAGCAAGATTTAGTAAAAGTTGGTTGTACCAAGGCATAAAGTGACTTGATAAGCTGGTCATATTCGGGAATGTAAGTACGCCCATAATTTTAAAAAAAACAGTAAAGATTGTAATTTTTTCAGAGTTGTAGAAGCGCGCAACTGTCCGCATTACTCCAGGAAGTGAGGTGCCAAACCTCGACCTTCATTGTTGAGCTCATAGCCCAGGAACAACACTGTTTACTCTACAATGTGTGATTTAGCAAAGTTAAATTTGTAAGCGAAGTCCGCAAACATACAAATGATGTGGTCAACCGAACATTCGTCATCTGTGAGATAAATATCATCAACATACGAGCACGCATCTGTTTCGAGTCCCTCTAAAAGAGAGACTATGCGAGCGGCAAAGACCCCTGGGCCCATGGCTAATCTTTTAAACTGTTTTTGTTTGCCGGCAGAAGTAAAAACTGTCCATTGACTACTAATAGAGGACAGGTTATGGCTAAAAAAGCCATTGGATATGTCAATCAATCAATCAGTCATTTGTAGAGTGTGCTACTCACCGGTGAGGGTCTCAAGGCGCTGAGGGGGACTTGGGTTGCTGCTACTGCTCAAATAGCCAGGTCTTGAGTAGTCTTCTGAAGGTCAGGAGGTCTTTGGTCTGCCGTAGGAGGATGGGGAGGGTGTTCTAGGATTTGGTAGCGAGGTAGTAGATCGATCTTCCACCGGTGGTCGCTCTTCGGATGCGGGGGACGGTAGTGAGGGCGAGGTCAGCGGAGCTGGCGGTTGGGGGTGTAGAAGGTAAGTCGTCTGTTGAGGTATGTTGGTCCGGTTTTGTGGAGTGACTTGTGTGGTGGGTGAGGAGCTTGAAGGTGATCCTCTTGTCGATGGGAAGCCAGTGCAGGTCTCTGAGGTGGGGTGTGGCTGTGGCGAGGGATGTCAAGGATGAGGCGTGCGTAGGCTTTCTGTATGCGTTGCCGTCGTTTCAGTAATTTGGCTGTGGCTCCTGCATAGAGGGCATTTCCGTAGTCCAACCTACTGCTGACGAGGACTTGGGTGACCGTTCTTCTTGTGTCAGTTGGGATCCACTTGTATATCTTTCGTAGCATGCAGAGGGTATTGAAACAGGAAGATGAAATGGGGTGGACTTGCTTGGTCATGGAGAGAGTTGAGTTGAGGATAAATTCCAGGTTGCGTACTTGGTTGGTGGGTGTTGGGGCTTTACCCAGGGCAGTAGACCAACATGAGTCATCCCAGGGATAGGGGGTGGAGCCGAGGATGAGGACCTCCATCTTGTCTGAGTTTAGTTTCAGCCGGCTGTTCTTCATCCACTCGCTGAAGGCTTTCATTCCTTCGTTGAGGTTGGGTTTGGCATTGTGAGGGTCTTTGGTGAGGGAGAGGATCAGCTGTGTGTCGTTGGCATTGGAGATGATGTTGAGGTCGTGCAGTCTGGCGACGCGGGCGAGAGGGCCATGTAAATGTTGAACAGGGTCAGGCTGAGCGATAATCCTTGGGGCACGCCGCAGATGATCTTGAAGGCTTCGAATTGGAAGGGGGGGAGTCAGACACTCTTTGTTCTGTCGGAGAGGAAGGAGGAGGTCCAGTCTAGTTCTTTGCCGTGGATTCCTGCGTTGTGGAGGCGGCTGCGTAGGGTGCGGTGGCAGACTGTGTCGAAAGCGGCTGAGAAGTCAAGTGTGGTCTTAAACCATTTTCTCACTAGACTATTCACAAGGGCAGAACTGTGAGTATTCTGTACTGCGCAGGTCCGACAATGAGAGTTCAAGTGCCGGTAATCCAATACCATACGATACGTCCCATCAGGTTTGGTCACAGTAAAAAGAGGATTATTCATTGGTGACACACATGTTTCAATCACACCTTGATATTTCAATTGGTCAAGGATTGCTGCAACAGGAGCTTTCGCTGCACGCTGCATGGGATATTGGGGTTGTGGCTGTGGCATAGACCGCAATGAAATCTCATGTCTGGGCGAAAGTTTGTCCCATCCACATTGAGTATAGTACAAAGCTGGTGCAAGCACCGTATCCCACTCTTCTGCGAAATTCAGCGCTTGCTCTTTTGGCACCGTGTGTGCAAAACTAGGGAGGATTACCTCCTCCCCTCTTGGAGCGGACAAAACTAAATTTGGGGGCCAGTCTGCCTCCGCTAACTAAATATCATACATAGAGGTCAGATTTTCCCCAAAAATCCCTTTTATTTTACGCTGTGTATCACCTTCAATTAAAAGGACTGTCAGGGGGAGCCACTCTAGTGTCAGCTGTTTCAACAGTGATAAACATGTCAGTTGTTGTCGCCTTTAGATACGGACACAGTGCTTCCCACACTACTGTAATTTCAGCAATGCTGTCTAGCAGCATTAGCGCCCATATCAAGTTCCGAAGCTGTGTTCTCACTAACCGTGGCATACCTCACGGTTAAAGTGGCAACTTTCTTTTTTTTAAACTGGGGGCATTGACTTTGAAAGTCTTCCTGCTTGCCATTACCTTCTGTCTGGCGCGGCTGCTCACGTCCTTGCTGGGCACCCTCTGCCTCTGCCGCGTTCTCCTCCACTGGTTTGTGAGACCGATGTTTCCTACAAAGAACGAGGAGAAGGTTGATGAGGAACCTGAAAACGATCAGGTGACTTAATACTAGCATGGTTGCGCAAATTAGAAGTGCGCTCTGTAGACACAGGTATTGGTGACGCAGGGCGCAGCCCTTGTTTCTGTTGCTGCTTCCCCTGTTTTTTATTCTCCCAATTTTGTTTTGGAAAAACTGGACGGTTGTCTTTATTAGACTTCGCTGTCTAAGTTTGCGGTTGCGCTGTTATTTTAGCAGAAGGTTTAACACCCAAATGACCAATGGTCTTATTAGCCTCCGCAATGATTTTCGGCAACTGCCGGGTTTTATCGGCATCAGAGACATTGCGCAAAGCATTAGACACTTGAAAGTTTAACGCATCTCCCTTGACATTAGCAAGTATGAGATTGGAAACTACGTCAAACACTCCAACGAGTCTCATTCCCAACTCAACAGCTGCCTCTGGACCGTGTTGATCCTGGACATGCTTGATCAGTTAGGGCAGGACAGCCATGGCACTTCGCATAGACTGTAGCAAATACTTTACCCCAGGTCACGCAATCTGTTACCTCTGGTACTAAGTCTTTCTGCAAACTATTGGTCAGAATCGTGTGTTTCTCAACAGGAGTTGTGTTAGGAAATACTGCCTCCAGTTGGTCAAATTTCTCAGCAAGCCAAAAAGGCATATTGTCCTTATTTTAGGGGTGCTTGCCCATAACCGAATTAACCATGACGGGGCTCATTTTTATCCCGGCCGGTCCAACTGGTTGCGCCACAGCACCAGGTGCCCCCACCTGGATGTTGCGGGAAACGTATTGCACTAAAGCCCTAAGCACCCCTTGCAACAGAGGCATAAAGGACTCTCAAGTCCACAACGGGGACTGTAAGGTAATATGGGTGTGAACTAAACCCGGCCAATATAGTCCAAGTGGCCCCAGGAATAGACAAAGGACCCAACCGAACAGCTGTTATAGAGTGAGGAAGGGCGCCATCAAACCAAAATCGATCCGAATCTCCCGTGTCCTATATGGTGCATATACTGCGGATCATCTGCAGTCACAGCAAGAAAAGTAACCCAAGAGTAGAAAAGCTCAAATGGGTTTGCTGCGTCTTCACTAAGCTCAAATGGGTTGTAATTCAAAGTACAAACCTTTTTTTAAATATCAAGCTTGAATAAACCTATACTTAAACCATATAGGTAGGTTATTCTGTCACTACTGTCAGCTGTAAACAGGAGTGAGGGTGTCGTGGACTGTTATAAACACTACTCGAGAGCCTCAGACAACCCAGAACATGTGACTTTGTGTACTCTCAGGAATGGTGGGAATCAAGAACACTCTTTCGTTTTATTCTCATTCCAGTCCACAATATGAATAAGTAGAGACAGGGAAAAGTTTAAAATGTTTATTTTAACGACGTGCTCTAAGATGCAGTATTTTTGCTAACATAAGCAGGCGTATGATTAAAAATAATCATTGTTATAATTCCATAAAACACAAAGGGAGAAATCATATTATAATGATAGTGGAAACAGGTCCTAGAGTGCCTTGTGAACCACCTTGCCCTGCTAGGAACTAATTTTTATAATAATAATAATAATAGAAGGTAACTTAGGCTTAAATGGGGAACCCCATACCTCCAAGATCAGCAGAAGTAAATCACACCAGGATCAGCAAAGCTTTCTCTCTATAGAAAATAATTTTCTCCTAGTGTCCAAACCATGCATGCAGTGCAATAATAAAGGCGTTAGAATTTCAGTTCGCTGCAGCTGTGTTCATGTTGTGTCTAAAGCGAGGTCCGATCAACCTTAATAACAGCCTTCATTGTTATGGTGACCTTAAAGGCTTCTGTACACAGTTTACAGACAGTGGTCGCGATGTACGCCTAGGGATGTTAACCACTTGGATGCTAGGCGTTTTCCCGCTGTGTGCTGGAAAATGCCATTTTAGTGGCACCATGACGAGCTCAGCTCGTCATCAGCACACGACCCCCGTGGGTGATGACGAGCTGAGCTCGTCATCAGCATCGAAGGGGTTAAAAACAAGCCGTTCTCATGCACAGAAAAATCAAGCAGTTTAACTTATAACAACAGTTACATGTAGTGTTGTGTGCAAAACCTGCAAAGTGGCACAATGGCATTTAAACTTCTAATAAGCTTATGCTAACATAGCAATGTGTGCAAGCAAGGCCCGGCCTTCACTACACTTCCCTTATCTAAGGCAGGACAAATTGCATTTGCTAAAATGGTAGTGTTACCCAAATTTCTCAATCTGTTTGTGAATGTTCCACTCCAGCTAACTATTAGCTTTTTTTTAAGAAGCTCCGTTCTAACTTAATACCACTAATATGGGCTGGCAGGCAGCAACGTGTGAAGTATGACTTTAACATTACCGCTGTCACAGGGCGGACCAGGCACCCTGGACTTTTATCTCTAAGCATTAGGCTCCCAAGTGCATTTTCTACATTACTGGGCACACCCCACACCCTTCCAGCCACACGTAGTGATTGAGACGGACAGAGCCTCCCCTTGGCCTCTTACCACAGCACTGTTCCTCCCATATAAAGTGCCTTTTCCAGACACTCCACAATGCATGCATTAGGCATGGGTGGCCTTGTGAGGCGCGCAGGCATTACGCAGCTCCCTACCCCATCGGTCCCTGTGGCTAATCACCCCGCGCTACCCCCTTTGCAGGACAAAGGTGCAATTACCCATGCACAACGATTAGGCATATAACCCTTCGCAGATTTATATCCAGACAATTGTTTTCTCGACCTTACTAGGAAAGAGCTGGCCCCGCTGGATGCTCTTCTCTATTACCAGTTACGAGTCACATGCCGTGCAGAATGGGGTTGATTCCTGATTCCTGGTGCCAATGTTGCTTTGCACCACATTCAGATTTTATGCACCTGGCATGGTCCTGTCCTGCCATTATGGCCTACTGAGGTGAGGTATTTCACATATTAGAAGAGATTACGGGTATGCCTTTTCGATTTACTCCACTAGTGGGGCTGCTGGGGTATGTGGGCAAGATGGTCTGGGAGGTTCGGAAATTGGTAGCAATAATGCTCCTTCGAGCAACACATCAGGAGGCTATGCACTTGGGGAGATCGCTTGCTCCCAGATCTCAAGACTGGCTAACAGACATTGCATATTGCCAAGAACAAATGACTGCGTATTGGGAACTGCAGCCACAAGGTAGTCGCCCTCATGATAAATGAGAACCATTTATAAATTATCTCAGAAATCGTGCCTCTGGACCAGCGACAACACCCATAGACTGAGCACTCCCGGGTACAATATAGGCGTAGATTACACAGCTGCACCCCAACCTTGACCACTGTACATGATAATGTGCCAACTGCCGAGTTCAGAGAAAGAATCCTTTGGGGATGTGGAGGGTGGTGGGATACTGGGAGGCACAAACAGTTAGGTGGTTGTTATTGTACAATGTTAATGCATTGGAGCACTTTGGCAGTGTATTATTACTGATCGTCCATGATTGGACAATTGCATGTAGAAGGCCATGTTATGTTCAACTAAATGAAAATCTAATAAAAAATAAATTGAAAAAAACATACACATCTAATTTGCATTGATAAAGCTCCCCCTGCAACCTCAATTTAGTGGGGCCATTAAGCCCTAATATATTCCGTCTTAAAATTTTCAAATTAATCATTATACCAGCTGCTCATTACACTTGGTTTCTGGCCATAAAACACTCTCTGCTCAGCATGTAATGCTCCTATCATGTTTAGCAATCTTACTTTCCCATCCTTTTTTTCCTTCTTTCAACCCCATCAACCCCATTCTAACTGTCAAGATAGATGACAGAAGCAAGGGATCAAAGCAAAACCAAAGGGGATGATGGATGGAGTGTTGAACATTGCAAGCACTCATCCCCAGTCAACTGTTCTGGGTTTAATCCATCATCATTCTTTAGCTCACTCCACCGCCCCAGTTCAGACATAGCAATATGTGAATCAGTCTGACCCTGTGCCTCATGGGAACGGTCCAGTCAGAACTGCCAAGCCATGTCTTCCCTGGACCGGAAACAAGTATCCTGGGACCCGTTTCTGGCTAATCAGCCGTTATCAGCCAGGCTAGCTTGAATCCAGTGGCAAAGTGAGCAAGGGACCCACGTCTGGGCATACCCAGCCAATTTAGGGCGAACAAAGCAAAACCAAGGGGGATGATGGACGGAGTGCTGAACATTGCAAGCACTCACCCCCAGTCAACTGATCTGGGTTTAATCCATTATTATTCTTTAGCTCACTCCACCACCCCAGTTCAGACATGGCCATATGCAAATCAGTCTGAACCTGTGCCTCATGAGAACAGTCCAACCCAAACTGCCAAGCCATGTCTTCCCTGGACCGTAAACAAGCATCATGGGACCGGTTTCTCGCTAATCAGCCGTCATCAGCCAGGATAGCTTGAATCCAGTGGCAAAGTTATCATGGGACCCACGTCTGGGCATACCCTGCCAACTTAGGGCAAACAAAGCAAAACCAAAGGGGATGATGGACGGAGTGTTGAACATTGCAAGCACTCACCCCCAGTCAACTGATCTGGGTTTAATCCATCATCGTTCTTTAGCTCTCTCCACCACCCCAGTTCAGACATGGCCATATGCAAATCAGTCTGACACTGTGCCTCGTGGGAACAGTCCAGCCCGAACCGCCAAGCAATGTCTTCCCTGGACCGGAAACAAGCATCCTGGGACCTGTTTCTGACTAATCAGCCATCATCAGCCAGGCTAGCTTGAATCCAGTGGCAAAGTGAGCAAGGGACCCACATCTTTGCATACCCTTCCAACTTAGGGCGAACAAAGCGAAATCAAAGGGGATGATGGACGGAGTGTTGGACATTGCAAGCACTCACCCTCAGTAAACTGATCTGGGTTTAATCCATCATCATTCTTTAGCTCACTCAACCACCCCAGTTCAGACATGGCCATGTGCAAATCATTGGAGTCAAGCTATCCTGGCTGATGAGGGCTGAAAGCCCGAAACCGGTCCTAGGATGCTTGATTCCGGTCCAGGGAAGACATGGCCTGGCAGTTCGGTCTGCAGTGTTCCCATGAGGCACAGGGTCAAGAATGATTTTTATATGGCTATGTCTGAACTGGGGTGGGGTGGTGAGCAACATAACGATGGATTAAACCCAGATCTGTGACTGGTGGTGAATGTTTGACAATATTCAACATTCCGTCCATCATCTTTTTGTGTGGTAGCAAGGGATCGCCACCCATCCCACCACCACTGCTGAGCAATATTCCCCTTAGGTGGGTCATAGCTCTCACTAATGTTCATTGGATGATACCTGCATGCTTTTGTCTGTGACCACTCTCAAATTGACAATAAGAATAAACAATTGTATAAGTAAATTTCCTATCAATAGAGGTAACCTATTCCTTCCAATCTTTCATTTGTGGACTAATATGTATATGTCCTCTTGTTAAACAGTAGAGTCAGCACATTTATATTTAAACCCACAAAAGTTATAATAAAATAGACTGTCTCCTGTTCATAGCTTAATCAACATTGCCTGCATTGTTGTAGTTAGTAAAGCTTCCATCTCTCCAGTAACTCACTCACCATGATTTCAGAAATACAAAATGAGTGCATCCTTTCCTAAAAATCCTATTTTTAGCTGGGTCTTGTAAGAAGACCGGAGCACCCATTTCCTGAAAGGGATCAATTACCCTGTGCAGCTGCCATCTTCGTTTGATAGTTGAATAAGTAAAATTAAAGCAAACAAAATAAGTAATTGAACCAACTGTTACAGGTGCCTTGGACTGGACTGTGGGGATCTTTTCATTGCTCTTAGAAGTTCCTTGCCTTTAGTGTTGTTTAGTGTTTTTTCCTGACCTCGTCTCCTCTGGCTAGTTGGTTCAACGGACTATGGAAAAAAAGATGGCAGCTGACTGTGGGCTGCCCCATCTCACCCCTCACTAAACTCTGTTTACAAGGTTTTATTACCTCAGTTATCAATCAAGGGCAGCTGGATATTTTTCAAAAGATTCATGGTTGTTGTGCTTGTTTCATATGTGTGCCTGATTTGTACCATCAGGTGAAAATGGATGGGGTTGGCAACTCAGTTGGAAGGAATTTTAGGATCTGCGGTGAGGGTCCTGATCGCAGCTGCAGAAGGGACGAAACCGCTAAAGGAGCAAGTGCTGGCACAAAGAAGCTCCCTTTCATGAAGACCTAGTGGCCAATAAAAGAGTGGTGGCAACATGTTCCCAGTGGGATCCCCGCAGCAGCAGCAACTACCCTAGCTCCTGGGCTCACAGATATGATAGTGCTTTCTGTAACAAGTCAGGAGGCCCACAGGGCCTGAGCAAAGACACACTGCCAGGAGATCATACAAAAAGGATACAGTGTCCGTCCCACATGCCCTCTGCTCGAGCTGATTCCATGAAGATTCCTCAATTTGTACCTGTTGCTGAAGTTTATGGTGGCAAAATCAGCACAAACAAAACTCCTCTGGAGAATCCAGCATGGAAAATGATTGAAAGGGAATCTAGTCTTTGATGATGAGTTAGAATCAAATTCTTGGGTAAAAATAGGGTAACTGTTGTTTATCTACAAGACTTTCTCTCGGAAAACTGTTTGCATTAGAGCTGGCAGCTAGCAAGCACAAAAACATAAACAAGGACAACATGCTCCTAGCGGTGGAAGACTAGTCCCACAAGGAGGAAATATGCTCACTAAAGAGGCTGGTGTTAGCAGAGATATAGGAATGGCCTAAAAAATCTAAATAATATATTTTAAAATTGCATAAAAATGAACCATTGAGGAATAAATCTTATGTACCATTTTACCATCAGAGATGCTTCTGTAGTGTGTCAAAAATAAATGTTCTACCAGAATCTTTCAAGCTGCATAAAGGTCCTGGGTTGTTTTTATAATTATAAACGTCTTAACTAAGCAGCACAAAACAAAAAAGGATAATATGAAGATAAACACATTAGCTGTCAGGCAGACAGCACACATCATAAAATAGTGTTGTGCTTACAGCGTTCAATGTATTTCACTCAGGACTAATGAATGACTCAGCTCAGAGAAGCTCTTCGTGCCACACTGAATCAGAGATGTGTGATGTGGTCTGAGGTACCTGTCAGCAGCTGCCGTTAGCTGTTCAATGCAAAGTGAATTGGAAATGAAAGGAGATAAACTGTATGTAAACATAAGTTTAAGAGATATTTTAACTCTGAAGAGCTACGGGACCCTATTACAGAGGAATTGAAATGGCAGTTTTTTTTAACTTTGTTAATCTATTCATAACTAATTCTGAAAAACATGGAAAAATACTAAGTGGCCTTTGAATTTATGTTGAGATTTAACTGCCTGTGCACAGAGAAACCTATGGACTTTCATCATAATGAGGGTGAAGTATATTGATGATACTGTATCTAATAGTTAAGTAAGTCAGTGAACGGATGGTGCTAGAGGAGCCATTGTTGCAAACGTAATCACCCCTAGGGGTACCTGGGCGCAGTGGCTGCAACATCAGAATAAAGGTCAGAAACAAGCAGAAAGAGGCAAAATAGAGGGCAGGAGCGAGCAGGAAAGAGGCAGAAAAACAAGCAGAAAACTAGCAGAGAAAGCCCAAAAATGAAGGCAGCAGAGGGTAGCAGATTGCAGGTAATCTAGACAGGAGGACCGTCGCAGGGAGAGATGCCCGGAAGACCAATCTAATGGAAACAGTGTTGCCAATTTTAGCTGTTGGGAGTCTGTTTGACAAATAGAAGGTGAACCAGTCTAACAATAACCTTCAGTGCATATTTGCTCTTTCATATTGATCAGGTAGACAGTATCAAAGACAGTTCATAGTGCTAGAAAAATAAATATTCAATAGTTTTCTGTGTCGAGGAAGCAGAGTGCATTGTCAACAATTTGTAATAGTGCAGTATCTGTGCTAGGACCTGGTCTAAATCCAGATTGAAAGTTGTCTAGGAGACTGATAGACTGTGGAGATAAAGTTCGGAGCCCAATCTGCCCAGCCGGTTAGGAGCGCTGCAGAGGGACTCACATAAACAAGCATAACAATACATTATGTACTCTTCGAAACCAGTAAACGCACTCCCAGCATGGAATTTTCCAAGCAGATGCAGCTGGGCAGTAAATTACAAAGGAGTAAGTTTCGATTCTGAGGCCAGGCATACATTATCTACTAATCAAGGTCTCTCTATCTGTTCCCACCACTAGACAAGTGGGAGAAGGTCTATATCTCAAAGGAAAAGTACGTGCTAATAAGAACAGTGCATTCATTAGTGTGGTCAAACTCAGCTTTGAAGAAACATAACTGAATAGAGGCCTTTTCTCAGAAATAGCAAAGGATTCGTTTCAATCATAAATGGTGCCCATACACAAACTGGCGCAGTGAATTCTACCTTACGTAAAACAATGTGAAATCATATATTTTTTTATTCTTACAGACCCTCCTTTTAGCATGATCTAAACATTTTGTATGATCGCAAAACACATATATTTCAATAAATGGGAGGCCCAGCTAAGAACTTGGGGGTCTGGTTCGGTCAGGATCTGAAGTTGGCAGATCACATAAAAAAATTGACCGGCATCTGCTTTGGTACCTTGCGAGCCCTGAGGAAATTTTTCCCTCTTCTGCCCAAGGCAGCTAAGGAGTCTGTTCTTCGAGCTCTGATTTTATCTCGGCTCGACTACGCCAATGCCTTATTTAGTGGCCTACCTGCGTACATGGTTCATCGCCAACAGGTGATACAAAACGCTGCAGTACGTCTGCTTTTTTCTCTCCCCAGGAGGTCGAGTGTGCGTAGCCACCTACGTAGTTTGCACTGGTTACCAGTACCACATCGAATTCTGTTTAAAATTCTTGTGTTGGCATTCAGAGCAGTTCATGGCCAGGGACCAACGTATTTGCAGAAACGGTTTTCATTCTACACTCCTAACCGTGCCCTACGATCGGCCAATCAATGCCTACTGGCCACCCCTAAATTCAAATACGCCCGTCTGGGAGGCCAATCTATTTCAGTTAAAGCAGCTTCTGCCTGGAATGCTCTCCCCCTGTTCCTTAGAGCCTCGCCAACCATTACTGTGTTTAAGAAGGAACTCAAGACTCATCTGTTCAATGCACCTCTCTAACAGCTCGTTTGGTTTGATCCAGCACTTCTGGTGTCAATTTACTCACCGCGCCAGGATACCCCGTGGTAATAGAGCGTGCTATAAAAGTTTTAATAAACATAAACATAAACATAAACATAAATCATTGATGAACATCTTTAAGATCACTCCATGTCTTCAGCATCAGGAAGGGAAACAGTAAGGAGGGAGGAAGTCTCAGAAATGCCCTCATCTATTTGCATGAGGTCTTCTACTTCTTTCTGAATCATATTTGTTGCATTAGATGCATGAATCGACTTTTTCTTAGTAGCGAGAAGGGTGGTGCAATAAGAGCAACAAAATGGGAGACTCTGGACAAGGACACAGCAAGAGATCAAAATCATAATGAAACAAATCACCTTTTCAAGGATCCAACTCAAACTACCAAAAAGTGACCACCTCCAGGTCGAACGTTCCATTCTTTTAACATTTTCTAGAATGTTTAAAATATGTTAGGTAATGTTCTTTTCAATATTGGGAATCCCGATTAAACACTGGCCTCCTACTTCCACATCCAACCGCTCTTAGCTAGGATGAAATCGACTGCATATCTAGTCTGCTCAGAATATGTTTGCATACTTTCCAGTTGGATGGTGGTGTCATGCAAAGCTGCTACCGTAGAATTAGACAGTATTTGCAACTTACATCCAAAACTTTCTCTAGTTCTCTCACCCCTGGCCAAACTACCAAAAAGTGACCACCTCCAGGTCGAACGTTCCATTCTTTTAACATTTTCCAGAATGTTTAAAATATGTTAGGTAATGTTCTTTTCCATATTGGGAATCCCGATTAAACACTGGCCTCCTACTTCCACATCCAACCGCTCTTAGCTAGGATGAAATCGACTGCATATCTAGTCTGCTCAGAATATGTTTGCATACTTTCCAGTTGGATGGTGGTGTCATGCAAAGCTGCTACCGTAGAGTTAGACAGTATTTGCAACTTACATCCAAAACTTTCTCTAGTTCTCTCACCCCTGGCTATAGCAGTACCACCAAAGGTAATAATAGAGGAGAGAATATACCCGCAGATGATACCATTACTATAATTATTGACTTTGAGGTCTGTCACTCCTTCACAGAATTCATTTGTCAGTGCTCTTTTAACCCATCTTACCTTAGACCTTAGGCTTACCTATACCGATGACACCCAGCTTAGGGAGAGGGTTAGCTGGATGTCATCGGCATAGGAGATGATGTTGAGGTCGTGCAGTCGAGCGACGTGAGCGAGTGGTGCCATGTAGATGTTGAACAGCGTTGGGCTGAGGGATGAGCCCTGGGGACGCCGCAAATGATCTCGGTGGCTTCGGAGTAAAAGGGGGGAAGGCAGACGTTCTGTGTTCTGCCGGAGAGGAAGGAGGTGGTCCAGTCCAGGAATATCTCTTTGATCCCGGCGTTGTGGGGGCGTGTTCGTAGTGTGTGGTGGCAGACCGTGTCGAAGGCACCATGGAGTATGTACCTTTACGCAGAACTATCCCTGAGCAGTTAACATACAAAATGAGATCAGCACAATTGACAATTGGACAACATGATGTGTAATAACCAGCTACTCTGGGAACTGTCAACTCTTTGTAATGCCAACCCACCAACGTTTACATTCTGTTTTTCCATATAATAATTATCACAATACGTGTTATTTTTACATCCTGGATAACCTATGCCTCTTGGCTTTCTGTGATATAGACAAGGGCCTGGATAACCAAACCCAAATACTCCTTGCACTTCTACGAAATCAGGATGTTGAGTATAAGTATAATTAACAATTGACAATGGATATGCTGTCCATAAGCTAGTAACAGACTCAGTAGGGTAGCAAGCAGTACCTCCTCCAAAATCCTTTTATGAAATACATTACTTGTGGCAATCCTTTTTATATGAATTTGGAAAGCAACCTTATTCTTAATAGATGAAAGTGCATCCTGATCACGTTCCAAAACCCAGGACACCCCACCCAGAATCAATAGCAGCAAAATCACAAAACAGCACATAATATATTTTTCTTTGTGGACCAAAATATAAATGTGTAAACTTGAGGAATCACTGGCTGCTCTTCGTCAGCAACCATTCTACCAAAGGGATGCATAGCAAATGATGAAACAGGGGGCAAAATGCCAGCAAGAGGAATATACAAGTTCCCAGTGTCCATCAGAGCCTCACTGGTACAGGCTCCTATTGTCCATCAAAACCTTGGTGCTCTTGAGCGCCGGCGGTGGAGCTTGCTGTGTCCCAAGCTTGCGTTCCCATGTCGACCAGAATAATATACCCTTGAGGGGATATTTTTCGATCTATCCGGTCCAATGTTCAAACAGTTCACAAATCTTTCAGCACCCTAAACTAATTCCGTTGGCACTATAGCAAAGTACACCATGACTTACACAGTCCATCCCTAACTAATCTTTCTTCTCTTTTGGTGCACTTTCCACTAGCCAAGGGTGCAAATTGTACCTAGTGACTAAAGGCACAGAAGGATCCACAAAAAGAGGCTCCTGGACAGCTCGTATTTCCGGCGGAACTGCTGCATTCTGCACTTCATCATTTTCCTCATCCATTTTGGTCCAGGTCAGCCAGGCCTCACTGAAGGGGACAAACCAAGACACAGTCTCACACTCAGAGTCTCCTACTCTATCTTTTGCCCATTGATCATAGGGCAAAGGCAGAGGGATCCTGCGGCAGTGGGTCGCATGGATCCAGTTCTTGCTGCCAGCGACCTTGAATCCTGTGCATGTTGATAGGAGGGCCTGCTCCGGTCCCCTCCACCACGGCTCCAAACTTTTCTTCCGTTTCTAGGCCCCTCTGGTGTAGCTGGCAGAGTTTCCCGGACCTGTTGGTGAATAGAACGCAAACTTTCAGTTGACTGAGCAAGATAGTCAATCAATAACGGGTACTCAATGTCAGAAAACCACCGAGAGGGTGGGACGCCACAAACATTTGCCAGGCGTCCAAACACGACCTCATACGGTGACAATCCTGTCCTAGAATGTGCTGTTGTTCTTGTCAACAAAAGAGCTACGGGTAAAGCATCTGGCCACTGTAACCCTGTCGTCTCCAGAATTTTTTCCAATTTAAGTTTGAGAGTACCATTGTCTTCTCAACCAAACCTGCTGACTGTGGATGATAGGCAGCATGGAACTTCTGCTTGATACTCAAACCATCACAAAACAATTGAATCACTTTGGCATTGAAATGATTTTCATTATCACTCCAAATCAAACGGGGCAAGCCGGAACTAGGAAAGAACTCCTTCAGGAGTACTTTTGCAGTTGTAATAGCCGTATTGTCTTTAGTGGGATAAGCCCCAACCCATTTATTAAATGCAAAAACAACCACCACAAAATACTTCAAATTATTGCATCTGTCTAATTCTATCCAATCCATCTAAAGGACCTCAAAAGGGAAAGTGGGTGGTGCAAAATTACCAAGTGGTGTAGGGGTACCTTTTCCCGGATTGTGCATCATGCACACCACGCAGTACTCACTAAATGTGCATCTGTCTTCAAAATGTTGTCATTTTACTATATAGGTGCTAACAACTTGCAAATACCCTTAGCACTAATGTGGACTACACCATGGGCCATTGTGACTACAGGAAGAATATATGCATCTGGCAACATCCTTCTCTGCTTCCCTGACTTATCAATCCAACATCCCTCAACGTTCAATTGTGCTGTACTTTCTTACCATATTGCTAACTCCTCTATTGTGGCCTCACTTTGTATCTCTTTCACATTTTCAAGTGTATCCTCAAACAAGGTAACTTCAGGCACCCACCTAGCCGGACCTGCTACAAACATTCTTTTCATTTTACTCTTGGCTGTTTCCTTAGCTGTCTAATCCGCAAAAGCATTTCCCCTACCTACATCATCAGTGACTTTCCGGTGAGCACCACACTTCACTATAGTCAGTTTCTTAGGGAATGTCAAAGCAGACAAAAGCCTCAATATTAAGTGCCCGTGCTGAATTTTGGTGCCTTGCGAAGTAAGTAACCCTCTCTCAGCCCAGAGTAGCTCAAAATTATGTGCAACTCCAAAGGCGTACTGGCAGTCAGTGTAAATATTGGCAACCAGTCCCTACCTCAATTCGCAAGCTCGTATTAAGACAACAAGCTCAGCAGTTTGGGCAGACTGATAAGGGACTTGCGATGGTTCAACTACTGTACGCAGCGTGGTAATAGCATACACAGCAGTTGTAGTGCTATCTGGTAATTTAAAACAAGAACCATCGATATATAGTTCCTCTTGTTGGTCAGAATAAGGGAAAATCAGTCAAGTCTACCCGTCCTTTCATCTCTTCTTCTGTCCAGAAGATACAGTCATGTTTATCAATCTCATCACTCTCAGAAGGGAGGGCAGTAACGTGGCTGGATTCAGAGTGTCACATCTTTTGATCCTGATATGTTTAACGAACAAGGTTATTTATTAGCCAGTCAGAGGTGCACTGGTGAGGTGCTGTGTCTTTGTCTTATTCAAAAGTGTATCCACAGCATGAGGTACCATGACTGTAAGATCAGTATCAAGTACGAGTCCAGCAGATTGTCTTATCAAGACGGCCACAGCTGCGACCACTCTTAGACAGCTCGGGACGGCTCTTATGACAGGGTCAAGATTAGCAGAGAAATAAGCACACGGCCGTTGCTTATCTCCAATTTTTTTGTGTTAAAATAGAAAGCGCGCAACCAGCCATCTCATGGACGAACAACACAAACGGTTTATTATAGTCAGGGATTCCAAGTACTGGAGCTGAACAAAGCGCAGTTTTCAATTGCGCAAAAGACTGCTGACATTAAGGCGTCCAAGGCAGGGGCTCATGCACGTCTTTAGTGGTTGGTGTAAGCAAGGGTTTGATTAGTAATGAGTAGTTAGGTATCCACTGCCGACAGTAGGAAGTGATACCTATGAAAGTGCGCACATCTTTATGAGTCTGAGGGATGGGGACTTTAACAATGGTACTGATGCGCTTGATGCGCTCAGGGGTGAAACTCCTACCCTCCTTCAACAGTAGGTCAGTAGGTGACCTAAATAGGTGACCTCCAGTCCACAATACTGAAATTTAGAAAGAGAAACTTTATGTCCATGTTGAGCCAAATGCAATAACAATTTAACTGGGCTATCTGTACAACCTTGCTCAGTATCCAAAGCGATAAGGGGGTCATCAACATACTGCACCAATACATTACCTGTGGGTGGCAAAACGGAATCCAACTGAGACTTTAAAGCCTGACTGTAAATACTTGGACTCTCAGTATAGCCCTCAGCAGCTCAACAGAACCTAAAGCTTCTACCAGCTAACGTAAACCCAAACAAGTACCTGCTATCTGGATGAATAGGAATACTGAAGAATGCATTTTTCAAATCAATAACAGAAAAGAATTTAGCAATGGAAGGTATCATTGTCAAAAGAGTATTGATGCCAGAGACCACAGGAAACTGGGGTACCACTATTTTATTAACTTTGCGCAAATCAATCACAAAACAATAAACATCTTCATGATCATCAGAGGAACCTGAGGGTGTCAGTTTAAGATTAGGAAGAATAGGGCTATTACAAATATTGGCAGGCGTCTCCTCAACCACTTCCTTCTTAATCAAATCCTAAATAATTTGCAGTAAGGCTTGCTTTCCTACCTGTGGTATTTTATAATGAGGGATATGAGGCAAAATAGCAACATTGAAACTGGTGATATCTGTAGCAGTCCCTCATCTGTATCTCCTGTCTCCCACAAAGTTGGTGGCACATCAGCAAATTCAACAGGACGAGGTGCATCTTTTGATAAACACTGCTTAGCACATACTACATCTGGACCTATCATATAGACACCTGCCGCCGGAGAACAATAAATCATATCCTGCAATTTTTTCAACAAATCCAAGCCCATCAAACTTTCACCACAATTAGATGTCAGCAGAAATGGCGAATCCGCAGTGAAAGGACCAATAGTCAATGCAAGGGGTCTTGAAATGGGGCTTACAACCGGTACACCAGAAAAACCTACCGAAACATTATTATGGCCAGACAGAGCCGCCCCAGGGAGCATATTTCGAGAAACAGAACTTTTTGTTGCATCTGTGTCCACCAAAAATTCCTTAGTCGAACCTTGCAGTTCCGCTGTTAAATAAGGACCACTCTGATCTACAGTTATTGGAACTGGTCCCCCACTCTGTCCATGGCTGTCCTAGGTGTAAGACATTCCTGTCACTTTCTCCAAATCATAATCATCATGGTAGTACTGTCCTCCCAGAGGGTCATCAAAGTAATTATTATCAGAACGACTCTGTGAGGCTGCAGCGTTCTGAGCCCTTTCTGCTCCACCAGCTCCACAACCCTGTCCACCATCTGCAAAAGCACAGGACGCTCACTAGGCCAATGTCCCTCATCTTTACAGTACACGCACTGATTCAGCCCCAGAGGCGTCGTATTCGGCTGCCTCCTAGTACGTGGAAGTTGTCGGGCAGGACCATCACGTCCTTTGCCATTTCCTCTAAAAGCCTGCTGTAACAACACCTTCATTTTTAAATCCTTATACTTTTTCTCTGTCCTCTCCTTTTCTTCATTATCCTTATGTTCATAATACTGTGCCATATTAAAAATAACAGAGCGAAAAGAGGGAACCAAGTACTTTCAGAATTCTGCAATCGAGTCGTAATTTCAGGAAGCAAATTGGAAACAAATCAATTAACAAACAACCAAACACCTCCCTCAATAGACAAATCCTGCCCACTGTAATCCTGAAACGTTTCTTCAAACTGGGTGAAGAAATCAGATACACTCTAATCTTTCTTTTGTCTACAAGCCAACAATTTACCCCAATCTACTTTTCTCGGTGGAATAGGAAAATGCATATATGTAATATTGCGACCATGCAAAGTATCTCAGCTCAAGGTTTCTCACCTGGCTTCCTTTCCTGATCCCATTCTTTAATCACATCCCATGTACCTTCCAACTCAGCAACATGATCTTGTGTGTGTACCTGCCTCCAAATATCAACCGTAACCAGCAGACCAAAAAACATTTCAATATCAACAAGAGTCATCATAGTGGAAGAGACAGCTTCACTCAATTCTTTATACTATGCAGTAGGATTTTTCCTAGGGTCAGGCAAGTGAGTCTTCAGAGTTAAAACTTCACTTCTTTTCTACAGGGTATAAATCCACTGTTATCTGAAAACGGGCTGCCTGCCTCGGCCTAGTAATATTACCACACTCCTACAGTAATTCCGGCAACTCTGGATGATATATAGGATGAACCTCCTGCATCGGAAACTGAAACACTAACCTAGGACTTTTCTCATGTAATCTACCCTTATAAGCTAATATTGTTGTGACATTAGCAAAAACTTGTTCTGACCCCAATTCACTAATATACACACAATCTCAAATATCATATAAAACTTGAGGTGCTTCTGATTCGAAGTACTGTTGCCAAAGACCAAAAAAAGTGGCGGACATGTGTTTAAGGCCATGCTGTTGTATAAAAGGCTCAAAATCGCTCATAGTTGCCCAGACACTATAAATAGGATTGCGAGCCCACTGTGCAGCCTGATTGGCTATTACCAGTTTCTCATCATCTCCAACAGCAGATCGCACTAACGGTCCCATGTGGTCCTTAAGTTTTGTCCAATCCATGTCCTCAAATCCACGTACCGGTGTCCCACTACTTACTAAAGTCATAGGATGAAAAACCACAGTGGAAGAACAACAGAAGTAACAGGCACTATCGTCGCTGATGGTTGCGTCGCGGGAGAAGAGCTGGTGAGAGGGACGGTGAGAAAATGGGTGCATCATGGGTACTAACAGTCACGGTTGCACCAGATGGCAAAGGCACAGAAGGAGGAGGAATATCCACAGCCGTTGAGATGACAGCTGTAGACACAGGTAAAGAGACAGTGGAAGCAACTGTGATGGGTGGCTGTGAGGACACCGGGACAGTAGGATATATCCTTTGCGGAGCATATTGAGGCGGAGGTCGGGTGTCTAACAGTTCTTCCACCAAAGTGTCATCTTCTTCCTGAACCACATACGATTTATCAACATGCAATCGAAACCTCCTATCTTCACATTTAACATCCTTCACCTGTTTTTACCGATCATATGCTACAGCTTTCTGAGTCAATGTCAGCATTTTCCCTTTCCGGACCTCTTTCTCTGCCTTCAGTCGCCTCTGTCTAGCTGCTTTCTGCCAAGTTCTAAGGAAATCACCCATAGACTGCATACTTTGTCTCTTAAACAACTGTTCTTGTAAATACTCAATCTTCTGTTCATCGAAAGCGCCCGTCAATGGCCACTGCAACTCGCCATTGTCCCTTGTAAATTTGTGCCATAATATACTAAACATAAAATGGCCAAGACCATGCATCACATACATATCAAAATTCAGAGTGCCTTGTGGAAGTGCAGGCTGAGCTTCTTGCAATCGAGCATCAGCAGAACAACAGCCACAGCACAAAGAAAACAGTTTACTAACACCAGGCATTCTCAAAAGAAAACAAGTTCACTATTTTATGCCTGTCAAGCAATTGCAAATGCTTTTATCCAAAAGACAGTCCTTAGACCATACCAAATACAAACCACCATTGTACCATACCCACAAAGAACCAAAACAAACTCACCTGATATATGCAGGTCAAACAAATTGATTCTCCACTGCCGACTCTTCAGACCAAACAGTCAGATCCAAGAGCTTTGCCGTTCAGGACTCCCATTGGGATGACCACTGGGCAAGGCACCGTCCGGCAGTACAGAAGGGGCAGCTGCGAGTAGCAGGAAGTCTTCGTGCAGGGATCTCTGAATCGTCCATTTGACCAAACAATGGCCTCGACCTTGCCCCGTCAGCGGAAGGGGATGGACCCATTCACACGAAGGAGTACCTGTTCGGGTGCCAACTGAAAGAAATGGTTAAAATAGGGTCACTCACAACCACAGTTAGCCTTCCATGCCAAATGAAGAGTCGGTCAGACAGTAGAGAATATAAATCAATATCTATTTATTGAGGTACATTCAGAGTAGAGCCCAATCTTTCCAGTCAGTTAGTAGTGCTGCAGAGGGACTGACATCAACAAGCATAACGATGCAATATGTACACTTCGATCCCAGTAGGCCCGCCCACCATGGAATTTTCCAAGCAGATGCAGCTGGGCAGTAAATACAAAGGAGTATGTTTTGATTCTGAGGCCGGGCACACATTATCTACTATTCAAGGTCACTCTGCCTGTGCCCACCGCTAGACTAGTGGGGGAAGGCCTATATCTCAAAGGAAAGGTATGCGTTAACAAGAACAGTGCATTCATTAGTGTAGCAGAACCTCGCTTTGAAGAAACATAACTGAATAGAGGCGTTTTCTCGTAAATAGCAAAGGATTAGTTTCGAACATGATTTAAAATGTCACCCATACACAAAATGGTGCAGCGAATGCTAACGTACATAAAACAATGGGAAAGCATATATTTTTGTATTTTAACAAGCAGCGTGGAAAATGGCCAAGATTTTCCTGTTAACAGGATGGGCAGAGAAAATTTCTGGCCATTGAAAGTTGGACCCCGGGAGTCCCATTAGGAGTGAGGAATTTCCCCACTTTCCCTTGCATTTTACACGAAGAAATCGTGTGTGGAAATGAACAGATCAGGTAGGAACTGCAGATCTTTTAAAGCTGATAAGGCTGTATTGGAATTAAGAGGCCCCTAGTAATGTGGGCCTTAGATTGTGGGTCTCATTAGTAAATGGTAGACAGTATGTGGGACCACAGTAGTGTCACTGCAAAGAAACAGAAGTGCAGTAGGTAGTTTTAGAATAAAACCAACACTGATAGGCTCATTTAGAGTTCGGTGGGCAGAGTTTACTGTTGTGATAGAGGAGGACATTACCGCTGATATCCTGAGGAACCTCTGCCCGCTAAAATAAATATGTCTGCTGTCCTGTCTGTTGGGCCGACAAAGAAATTATTAGTCAACGTAGCCAATGGGAGCTCTGTCTAAATGAGGCAAGTGGGTCAAGGGTTTGGGGCACAGCGTACTCCATGCTATTTGTTACAAAGTATCCTGTCCGGTAAACTTAAATAAGACCCCAGGTCTGCCAGTGTATCCACGAGGCATTCCGAACCTGCAGTCAGCTGTGCTAAATAGAATGCAAGAATGGGGAATACAAGTAAGAAATAACGTAATACAGAATATAGGTGTGGAAGCTTCAAAGGGTTTTGGAACATGCTACAGACTGAAACCATTAGATAGACCACACATGAAATGAAAATATAGATCTAGGATTCCTCGTTTACCTAAGGTTAGTATGAACTCGAGAACTGATTGTTCAGCAAGCCCAAAGCATCTGAAAGTAATAATATTTGTTTGCGTCCAGTGCAGAGGCTGCCAAAGGAATTGACCACAGTAAACTTTTCCATCATTTGAATTTTTGAATTTCGAACCTATTCTGTAAACAGTTACACACACTCTCAAATATATATCTTCGGGCACTGATTCTGATGAAAAAACTGGTGAGGAATAAAAAAATTAATATTTTACTACAAATATATTCTCTCTGAATAATGGCATTTCTAGTTCTGCTGGGGACAGAAAAATTCATACACATCTTACTTGACTGGAGAACGAGGTGTTTGTGTAACTATAGGGTAGGTGGCAATTTTCATTTAGTTTTGGTGTACTGGTACTTACATTAACACATCCACTTGCCCAGTTTCTACAGCCCAATTGAATGAAGATAATAAATATTTGTATGGAGTTCAAATGCAAAGGAGGAGTTTTCGATTAATCTTAACTGTAAAGAATCCAGGGTCATGTTCATGGATAGTTCTGACTTTTAAACAATTCACTTGTGAACTTAGTCTGAACCCCACGTAAAAGTCATATTCTTCCTAAGGCAGAAAGGTGCACTTGGTCCAAATTGTTCCTGTGAACGTTCTAGGTGGCTGTTATCTCTGAGGGTGTGCACCCATCAGGTTGGCCCTGGAGGACAGCGATAGAGCGGCACCTAAATGCGTGGCTCTGGGTCAACCCGTTTTACTCTTGTTTGGACATTGCCCAGGGTTTGCAGTTCCTGACTGCGTTCGCTCACTGTTGGTGTTCGCCTCACCCAGTTTTTTGCGCCCCAGGAAGAATCACAATGTTTAGAACACACAAGATCCTTATGTAAGTAATACACTCCCGAGCTGCTTTGACCCTCGAGTGCATGTTCCATAATGAGCTCTGCTCCAGTGGAAAGGGTGGGCCTACTTTACGTAGTTTAGTCTCATATTAAAATACTGTGCACCATATAGGTAATGCACTCATACATATTTAGAATTCTCTTATTAAATTGCACGTTTACTTTGATTACAAAGCCTTGTTTTGTACACATTTCTGTGCAGGAGAACTTTGCAATCCTAACAGAGAAAGGGTTGTTTGCTGTAGAGTTCTTCCTAGACATTTTGGCAAATTCTGTACAATGCATTGAAAACTGAAAGAGTGATATGAATCCAGATTAATTCTACCAGTGTCATTCCAGGTGGTGGACATAAGACCACAACACTGCTGAAGCAGCGACTGCTGTGAGCCCTTTTGATCAAGGAAGTCTAATCTACACCTCTGGTCTCCGGCTGGATAGTTGGACAGCCATGTTTATGGTGCAGTGGGCTCCTCACATTGCTGTGCCCCGGTGCTACTACACCTGCTGCAGTATTGCTAGCTAAGCTACTGGACCTTTATGCTAGATTTCATAAATCAATCGACAAGCTGAGGATTAGGATAGGTTTTTTCCAGATTCCCTTAACAAAGTCATTATGGTCCTAATGCAGCTAAAAACTTTCTAGTGTACGAAAGCTACTGCTGGGTTCGGTTTAATAAACACAACTTGCTGCCATGTTTATGCAACCACTGTATGGTATCTCTCTATTATACTGTTCCTATAGTCAGTGTTGTGTTGCCATGCCTGTCCTGATTTCACCCCAAGGTCAGGCATGCCCGGAAGGGGAAGGGGAGGAGCAGCGGGGTGGAAGCGGCACTACGCACCTGCAAGGAGAAGAATAAAGACTTGTTTCCCAGGCAGCCCGTGTCTGTGTATTCTTAGGGCATGGGAACACGAAGCTGGTGACGTGGATGGGATGCGGAGTCACCTCCTCTACCTCCCGCAAGACTAGGCAAAGCGCACGCTGCCTCAAACAAGAGCGGAGCGTCCAAGCCGTCAGGGAAGAGCGCGAACAACAGACAGTGCACCTATGCAGCCTGTGATCGGGGAGATGCGCCTGAGGGCCTAAATTCAAACGCAGAACCACCACCCCACGAAGGGACACAATGTGAAGACAGGGGTACTCTCAATGGAAATGCCCTTTGAAGATTGAACCTAATCTCACTGAATAGTGAAGAAAATCAAGCCTTAAGAAGGAATCATCTGAAGAAGGTAACTCTCAAACAAACAGAAAATGGGAGCCGGGCACCACAGTGGCCGAAGCAAGAGAAATGAGCCAGCAGGCATTATAGATTATGTTGGTGCCACTGGCGTTGATGCTACAGCAATGATAGAGATTGCGAGCACACTTTTAACTCACCACGACCTGACTACAGTGGAACACTGCTATAAAGTGGATAAGTGTGGTAATGGCTGCAGTGCATGGGACCATCAGATGGGTGATACACATGCAACCTAAAGCTTACAACTGGAGAGAGCAGTGGCTGGTGTATCCAACCAGAGAGAAAGGACTGACTGCTGGGCATCAAGCATTGGCCATAAAACATCAGACAGAGTGGGGAATGCGACAACCTAGTTGCAGTAACATCCCGTCTCCTGCAAAATTGTGTTCACAGAAGCAGTGTGTAGAGCAGTGTGAACACACTGTGAATTGAGGGCAGGTTTGAGTTGAGATATTAGTTCCTGGGCTGCTTTGTCATACTATGCCTGACAAATGGTCCTAAAATGAGGAATTCTTTCACCATCATTGTGGGGCACAAAGATGAAAAATTAGCCTACAGGGAGAGAGAGAGAGCGTGAGCAGTAAAGGTGGTGGAGGACAAGCTTCAGGGGATTAATAGTAGAGTGACAGATGTTCAGAAAGAGCAAAACTCAGTAAAGTGTTGACTGACAACACTGGCACTTTCAAATCCAAAGTCACAGTGTCTAGGTGTGGGACTCAAAAATTGAGGACTTGGACAATCTATGTTGTGGCCAGCCGATTAGGGTATTGGAAGGTCCCTACAACGATCAAAAACACGTCCTTACAGGATAAATTGTGTTCAGTTCATGGATACCTCTTGGACTTGAAGTTGGATATGGAGGCCATTGAGCCAATTTTGGAGAAGGCACATTTAGACTCCCACTAAAATCTTGTGGAAACAATGCTGAAATAGGTTGACTGTGTTGTAAACGCTTTAGAGCACAAAGAAGAGGGAAAATGTGTCACGGCATGAAATTAAAATGAGAAAGTGATGCTTGGCCCATGAGAGGCTCATTTCATTCCTGAAATAACACCAGAAACAGGCCCTCGCAGATGTCAAAAGTAGGCAGGCTGGCAGCAAGGAGCTACGTCAGTAGGCTTCTTAATTAGTCTGAAGGTAGACTGTGGTGTAAAGCAACCTGCAGTGTTGCCCATATTAAACATTCTGGAATCTCGGTGTCTGTGTTTTTAATTACATGGTATGTTGATATAAGTGTGATCTGATATGAAAAGGCAAACCCATGTTCTATGTTGATACAAAATCAGATTTTATCTTTCGACCCCAACTTTGTATTAATGAACATCAAATCTCAATATTAAGACAAAGAAATATTTAATAAAGAGCTGAGACATAAACATACTGCACCTACAGCACTAACTTATTACTAAATATATATATATAAAAATATAAATATATATATATATATATATATATACATCACGAAAATCCTGTCGACTCAGCCACCGCGTTGTCATTCACGCACTGCCGCCAGCAAAACAGGACACAGACCCAGTTTTGGAGCCTCAATTATTTATTGCCCAAAAGGTCAGAGACGCGTTTCGCTTCACTCGACAATTGTTTGTGCAGTTGGGAAACAATTTAAAGTGGCAGTGCATTATTTCCGTGTATCACGTGATCGACATATTTAATTACAATGGAAAAAACACTTTCCCATGATTTCTTCACTGTATGTTGTGCAAAACTTTACATTGTTTATGTGCAAACTCTGCAATATATAAATAAATAAATAACTATATATATAACAGTAAAATACCTTTTGACTTTTTAACATTTGACCCTGTGAGTTTAAAATGTCCTCAGCTCTGGTAACATTCGATATGACATAATTGCATTTTCAATCGACATCTTTGTTTTACTCAGTAAAATACTGATTCTGAGCTTTCACACATTTATAATATTGACAATCTGTCGGATTGTTTTTATTTTTAAATAATAAAATGTGATTTGGGTCGTACATTGTTAAAATAAGTCGCGTTGTTATTGCACATATGTTGTTCTTGTAAAATACCTCTACTCATTGATGATTGTGAATGAAATCAACCATTGTCATTGAACAATAATTATAATAGTGTTTAAAGTGCTAAGTGAAAAGTGAAATACATTTTTTTTTGTTTTTTAAAACTCGATGTTCTTTACTCCTAAGTTCTCACGAACCTGTTGTATATTCAAACAGTTTTTGTCTGTAACGTTTCATATAGTTTCATTTGTGCAATGTTATTTTTGTAAATGTATCGTTGTGTGTAATTCCTGACTCTTTATATACATCCTCATCATGATTTGAATCTTTAGTTACTTTTTTCGCTTATTTTATCTCACAACTTGTGAATAGTCCATATTACGATAGTTTGGAGGAATGAATTCCATTTTGGTCTATTGTCCTAGCATTTGCAAATTCCTGTTTAATACATATATTGATTCGACATAAAACACTGCATATTAATTACAGTGTATTGGTATGTCAAATACATATAGCATTTAAAATATAAATAAATATAAAAAAATCCTTAATAAAAATTCATTATATTTACAATATATCTGTTGTATAAAAGGCATAGCTGTTTTTTAAGACTAATGGTTCCTCTTTTACTTTATTTTCCCCCTAACGTTTAAACATCCAAGTAAAATGATATAGATACAGTTCACACATTAATATTAAAGACACGTGTACATATCCTCCGTAATATTAAAACCTCTTGGCTGTTTTGAATCTAATAGTAAGATATATCTAGTCTCCAATTTTCGTAATTTATTTTCTCTGTCACCTCCGCGTCTACAAGGGGAGATTGTATCAATTAAATAATATGACAACCCTCTGTTAATGGATCCGTGGCATTCCTTGAAATGTCTTGCCACCGGATAGGTGTTGTCCATATTGGTAATTGCGCGGAGGTGTTGGAGTATTCTTACATTAGCTGGTAACTTTGTGCTGCCCACATATATTAACCCACATGGGCAGGTTAGGACGTACACAGCATATTCAGTTTTACATGTTAACATTTTCATTATAGTGTAAGGTTTTGTTCTGAAAGGGCTGTAATAGGTCATAGTGTTATTTCCGTGGGTACAGGCTTTGCAGGTTTTGCATTTTCTAAACCCTTTTAAATTTTGGTACCAGGAAGGATTGGATATTATCTCTGGATCCGATACCACCAGACAATCTTTCATAGAGGGGGTTGAATAATTTTGTAGAGTTCCTTATGTTGTTTACAGAAACCTATTATCAAACGAAAATTGTTGTCTTCCCCTGTTGTAATTCCCTCCCCGGGATTTGTTTCCCGGTCCTTTCTATTACTGTTGACCAGTAATTCATTCCTTACTAGAGTTTCTGTCTTGATGATGGCTCTATTCACTGTTTTGTGGGAGTAGCCCCTGTCTAAAAATCTCTCTTTGCTTTTTTGTTGTGCTGATGCTAATTCTTCTGGTGTACTGCAAACCCTTTTTATTCTTAGCATTTTGCCGTAAGGTATGCTGTTCACCAATTGACGTGGGTGAGCACTAGATGCATGTAGCACCGAATTTCCAGCCGTTTTCTTACGATATAAAGTGGTTTCTAGTTTATTGTTGCATACATACACTTTAGTATCAAAGAAATTCACACTTTGCTTACTTATTTCTGCGGTAAATTTTAGATTTAAATCGTTCTCATTGATTTGTGCCACAAAGTTTTCCGCTTCTTCCCTCGTTCCTTGCCACACTACAAAGAGATCGTCAATAAATTTAAGCCAAAGCTTAACTTTGGTTGACATTGTATCTCCGTGTTTCTCCAAGAGGACTAGCTTCTCCCAATTGCCCATATGGAGGCAGGCATAGCTTGATGAGAAGCTAGCCCCCATGGCTACATGGGGGCTAGCTTCGAACTCGAACTTGACAATATAAAAGATGATTAAACATAAAGATGTTGTTGTAAAGACAGAATTCTATCATGTTTACCAGCATTTCATTATGTTGCCTGTAAATTGTTTCTCTAGAGGATAAAAAGTATTTCACTGCCTGAATGCCATCTGTGTGCGATTTACTTGTATACAGGGATGACACATCCAATGCTAACAATAGGTAATCAGATTCCCATTCAAAGTCTTTAATCTTGTTTAAAAAGTCAGTTGTGTCCCGTATGTATGAGGACAAAGATTTGACATATTCTTGCAAGAAATAATCCACATACACAGATGTTTTTTCCAAAATACTATTTCTGGCACTGATTATAGGATGCCCCAGAGGTTTTTTGTTGTCCTTATGGATTTTGGGGATGAAATACCTTGTGGGTATAACCGGATTGTCATTTTTTAAGTAGTTGTGTTCATCCTCATTAATCAGCTTCATATTGCGCCAGCTTTTTTGTAGTATGTGGTGTACATTTCTTTCATTGATTTCACATCCGTTCGTCTGTAACATTGTCTGTCGTTTAATTGGCTCATGGCCTCCTTCATATAGTCTTCATGTGCCCACAGAACTATGTTTCCGCCCTTGTCACTGTTTCTTATTATAACATTTTTGTTGGATTTTAGTTTTTTCATTAATTGAAAGTATTTGTGGTCCTGATTCCGATGTTTTTGAGTAGTCATACCAATTTTTTTGTTTAATTTTTTTATTTTGTTGGTAATGATCTCGTGAAAAGTGTTAATGGAATCATGCAACATGATGGGATTAAATTTCGATTTTTGCTTAAACTTGGTAGACCCGCACCTTTAGTTACTGTTCTTTCATTTTGCGTGAAAATGCTCACAGTTGGGTTTTGCTCCTGGTTCCATAGTTCTTCAAGTTCTGCAACAGTATTTGAACTCGGGGGGTGTAGATTCAATAATAGAATTTGTTTGATCGCCTGTTTCAACTTGTTTCTTTTTAATTGTATACAGTTTTTTTATTTTCAGTTTTCTTATTCCCTTATATATATCCATCCGGACACTGGGATAGTCAAAGTTATTGGGTGCACAGTACGACAAACCTAAACTTAATGTAGCAATTTCATCATTAGTTAGGTTAATTTCTGACAAGTTTACCACCGTTTGAATTATTTCTTTCTTCTCCAATAGTTCTTTTTCTTTCTTTGAACATTTTGATTTCCGTCTGGTTGCAATGCGCCTTTGTTTGCGTTTGGCGTTAGCCCACTTCCTTTTGATTGCAAACGTGTTCTTGGTCTCAAGGTTGCCAATCTTTGAGCCGCTAAAAGTTTCATTTCTTCCCCCGGCGAGGGTTTTGCTCCACTCATCACTCTTGGGGTGTTCCTTTTATCCGGATCCTCGTCACTATTGGACGTCAGTTGGTCACTGGATGTGGTGGCGGTATCTTCACCTGCCCTTCTTTGACGGTTAATATTTCTGATAATGGTGGTTGAACCTTGTTTTTGTTGGGATTTCCGAATTGCGTCGTACTTCCTGGCAAAGGTGAATATTTGCCCCACCTCATAATCTTCCATGTCTCGCTGAAATTTTTGTGTCTTTCGATCTTTAATTTTTTCCTCCTCTTTTTTGAGGTGAGCTATCATTTCTTTACGTAGTTTACTGATCTCTTCTTCCTGCCCCATGGCTTCTAACTCCTTGTTTAATGTATCTATTTCAGTTAAAAGTCTCGCTCTGTCTATATCGGCGTATTTTATCAGTAATAGGGTTAATTTCCTAGAGGAATCTAAATTGCATTCCGCCAACTCACTCATCAGATCAGGGTGGGGTTCCTCATAAGTTCGGGCGGTTAAGATTCGAAGTCCCCGGGGAATTTGTCCCACCTCGATGTAACTTTGGAGGGACCTTGACTCCCACCATTTGCTTAATTCCATTTTCATCTTTTTTCTAATATTTTCATTTTGAATTGTATCGAGTCAGGTTTCACTGTGCACACTGTTTCATTTGGTTCGGAACTTCGATTCACATGAGGTGTATCTGTGAACCTTCCAATGGCTGCTGCCTCCCTCTCTTGTACAGTGTCGCTCGACATTTTGGGTTTTGAAATATATAATCAGTATCAGTTTAGCATGGATTATGGGCCGTATGTTTTGCCAAAATATTCTTTGCTGTAACTTTGCTCACTCCTCCACCCCACAATACCGATGGCTCTGTACCTGGTAGGCGCTGTTACGGGGTTTCCTGCTGTGCGGATATGGAGCGTCCGCTCAGTCGTCTTCCCCGTGCTGCTGCCACTACCAGTTGTATCGCCGGTGCGGGGGAGTTTGGCGGTGATTCCTTCGTGGATCCACAAATGACTTCCTGGTTGCCCCGGAAGAGGTTTCCGTTATGCCTCTAGCCCGAACATAGAGGAGGGGTCCGTGATTAACCGGTATCGGAAAAACCAGTCTATTAAATCACGAAAATCCTGTCGACTCAGCCACCGTGTTGTCATTCACGCACTGCCACCAGCAAAACAGGACACGGACCCAGTTTTGGAGCCTCAATTATTTATTGCCCAAAAGTTCAGAGACGCGTTTCGTGGCTCTGGCCGCTTGTTCACTCGACAATTGTTTGTGCAATTTGGAAACAATTTAAAGTGTCAGTGCATTATTTCAGTGTATCACGTGATCGACATATTCAATTACAATGGAAAAAATACTTTCCCATGATTTCTTCACCGTATGTTGTGCAAAACTTTACATTGTTTATGTGCAAACTCCGCAATATATAAATAAATAAATCAATAACTATATATATAACAGTAAAATACCTTTTGACTTTTTAACATTTGACCCTGTGAGTTTAAAATGTCCTCAGCTCTGGTAACATTCGATATGACATAATTGCATTTTCAATCGACATCTTTGTTTTACTCAGTAAAGTACTGATCCTAAGCTTTCACACATATACATATATATATATATATATTTTTTTTTAACTGATCTCTGCAAAGATGGGGGGTTCCGACCCTGGCAGGGTGGCCTCAACAAATACAGGCTCAGAGTCACTCCTGCAATCTTAGCTTAATGAACACAAACAGTTGAGTCCTGAGTGCAAATGAAAAGCACTGCTTTTATTAGTGGCACCTGGCTCCTCACTCCTAGCCAGACGTGTTTCGGTGGTAGAATCCGCCTTAATCATTGGATGAGCAAATTCAAATATGGACTGCATCGAATTGGTGATCCATTCCTTTGTCATACATTTCCCATAACGCAGTATAATTATGCAGGTAAGTTCAATTGTTTTTTATCAACTTTAAAGTCCTTATTGATATTCAGTATAGTACTTACAAAGTCCCAACATCATTTCCATGGTGGCATTTTGCTCGTAATGTGGTGCCAGGAAAAGATAGTGTCCGAGTCAAAAAGCAGCTCTCCAGCGCGCTCCACCCGAGGAGTTCAATGCTCCTCTAGCATTCCTTACTCGCCTCCAAGTACAATTTTGCTGTATCCGGTAATTCCTTCATTCTTGTTTTGGGACGAGCAGGTCATCCCCCCTCACTGGTCTTTACAATATATATATTGGCAACCTACTGCGACTAGCATTCTTCATAGTTTTAAGAAAAGGCAATAGTGCAAGTGACTTGGTCAATAGCCATTGAGTAAATAAACATTACCACGACTCAGATAGGGTCTGGGATGCATGAATATTCCATAATTTAAAACTCTATAGTGGGCCCGGACTTGCTCCAGAACGGTCGCTCCCTCCCTCCCTCCCTGGTCCCTCACTGTGAAACTGCTATTGACCACATTTGGGTATCGTTGCTAGCGCTGTGTGTGTGTTCTATTCTAGCGCTGTGTGTGCATTCAATCCCAGCCCATTTTGTATAGCGCTGTGTGTGTCCTAATCTAGCGCTGGGTGTGTTCTATTCTAGCGCTGTGTGTGTTTTATTCTAACGCTGTGTGGGCATTCAATCCTAGCTCATTTTGTATAGCGCTGGGTGTGTTCACTGCTGCTCGCTCTGCTTAGCGCTGTGTGTTATCTGTGAGAGCGCTGTGCTAGCATCACACTGTAGCTCGTTTTGGAGAGATTTAAACTGACCTGGATCAGCCTCTGGCGCTGCTCGCTCAGCTCCGCATTGCAACGCTTAGGTTTACTGTAGGCGCTTTGATTCCATTTGCTGCCCCTGCCTCACTTTCACTTTGACCCTCCATTTTGTTTGTGTTGGTGCTCCCTGGGCCGCCCCTCCTCCCCGCTACCGCCTCCCAGCTGCTGCCCCTCCCACACACGAACAGAGGGCTCTCCACCTCTCCTGACCAACTGTGACCGCCCGGACTTGCTCCAGAACGGTCGCTCCCTCCCTCCCTCCCTGGTCCCTCACTGTGAAACTGCTATTGACCACATTTGGGTATCGTTGCTAGCGCTGTGTGTGTGTTCTATTCTAGCGCTGTGTGTGCATTCAATCCCAGCCCATTTTGTATAGCGCTGTGTGTGTCCTAATCTAGCGCTGGGTGTGTTCTATTCTAGCGCTGTGTGTGTTTTATTCTAACGCTGTGTGGGCATTCAATCCTAGCTCATTTTGTATAGCGCTGGGTGTGTTCACTGCTGCTCGCTCTGCTTAGCGCTGTGTGTTATCTGTGAGAGCGCTGTGCTAGCATCACACTGTAGCTCGTTTTGGAGAGATTTAAACTGACCTGGATCAGCCTCTGGCGCTGCTCACTCAGCTCCGCATTGCAACGCTTAGGTTTACTGTAGGCGCTTTGATTCCATTTGCTGCCCCTGCCTCACTTTCACTTTGACCCTCCATTTTGTTTGTGTTGGTGCTCCCTGGGCCGCCCCTCCTCCCCGCTACCGCCTCCCAGCTGCTGCCCCTCCCACGCTCCGCCCCCTCCACCATCCTTTAAATGTCAGATGTCTCAACGCGCAGCGTCCACGCGCTACGGCCACGCCGAATTTGCGCCAAAGGTAAGCCCGTCTACGCCCGTCCGCGCCTGGACCGCGCCCAGCGCCAGTCCCCCTGCCCCTCGCGCTGCCCAGCCCCCCGCATTACCTACGATGCCGCCGCCCTCCTAGCCCTTAACCCCGGTCGCTCCCCCAACTGCGTCCAAGCCGCTCCTGGACGCACCCATGGACCCTTCTCCTGCCTCTCCTGCAAATTCTGCGGCACCGACAACGTCTCCGCCCCAACCACACCACAGATTCCCGACCCCAACCACCTAGAATGCATCCTTCTCAACACCCGCTCGGTCCACAGGCACGCCATTGACCTTTGGAACCTACTAGACACCATCTCTCCAGACGTCGCTTTTCTAACAGAAACATGGATGAACGCTTCCTCCGCCCCAGACATCGCCATCGCTATCCCTTACGACTTTAAGATTACACGCAAAGACCGCACCGACCATACAGGAGGAGGAATCGCTATCGTCCACAAGAAATCAATCCGCATCTCAACCAGCTCTGACGCCAACCTCGCCAACTCCGAACACCTTCACTTCCAGATCCACATCGACCCCAAGACCACACTCAGAGGCACCCTCCTCTACAGACTACCAGGACCCCGCGCCAAATTCAGTGAAGACATCACAGACTTCATCACCCCACACGCGCTCCCCTCCAAAGACTACATCCTTCTGGGAGACCTCAACTTCCACCTTGAGAAGATCAACGACCGCAACACCGCCACCCTCTTGGACAACCTCGCCAACCTAGGACTTAAACAACTGGTCACTTCCCCCACCCACATCGCAGGTCACACACTCGACCCCATCTTCACCTCCAGCAACCATGTCTCCTTCAGCCACACTACGGATCTCCTCTGGACTGACCACAGCTGCGTTCACTTCACCTACAACAAGCCGAAACCCATCATCCACCTCCAACCAACTCTACAAAGAAACTGGAACAAAATCACCACGGAGCAGATCTCCACATCGCTCCTTCAAACCTCCCCAGCCCTCTCTTCTAACGCCAACGAAGCCGCCTCCAACCTCACCCTTTGGTTATCCAACACCGCCGACACCTTAGCACCACTGAAAAAACGCCAACACAAACTTGGCATCAAGAAGGCCTCATGGTTCAACGAGGACCTCAAGAAATCCAAGAAACTATGCCGCTCCCTTGAAAAGGCCTGGAAAAAAGACCCATCCACCAGCAACAAGGACGCCTTCAAAAACGCCATCCGCACTCACCACCAACTGATCCGAAAAGCCAAGAAAACAGCATTCAAGGATCGACTAGACAACAACGCCCACAACAGCAAGGAACTCTTCAACATCGTCAAGGAATTCACCAATCCCTCGGCCAACTCCAATGACATCACCCCCTCTCAAACCCTCTGCGACTCCCTAGCCTCTTTTTTCCACAACAAGATTGCTGACATCCACAACAGCTTTGACAACCAACCCGGAAGCCAACCCACCTTACCATCAGCTGAATATCTTCCCCCCGTTAACACCCTTAACGCCTGGAACCCAATCACCACTGAGGACACCATCCGCCTGATGAATTCCATCCACTCTGGATCCCCCACAGACCCATGCCCTCACCACATCCTCAACAAAGCAGACTCCGTCATAGCTCCGCACCTCCGAGACGTCATCAACTGCTCCTTCACCTCCGCTACCTTCCCAGAAGACTGGAAACACGCTGAACTCACCGCCCTTCTGAAAAAACCAACAGCAGACCCCACCGAACTCAAAAACTACCGCCCCATCTCGCTTCTTCCATTCCCGGCCAAAGTCATTGAGAAAGCTGTCAACAACCAGCTCGCCGCCTTCCTCGAAGCCAACAAATCCCTCGACTCCTCACAATCTGGATTCCGAGCAAAACACAGCACTGAGACTGCCCTCATCGCAGCAACAGACGACATTCGAACTCTACTGGACAATGGAGACACAGTCGCCCTCATCCTCCTCGACCTCTCTGCAGCCTTCGACACAGTCTGCCACAGAACCCTTTTACAGCGCCTCAGAAACATCGGAATCCAAGGAAAAGCACTGGAGTGGATCACCTCGTTCCTATCCGGAAGAACCCAGAGAGTCCGTCTCCCACCATTCAAGTCCAAGGCCTCTGAAATCATCTGCGGCGTACCACAAGGATCATCACTCAGCCCCACCCTCTTCAACGTATACATGAGCCCCCTCGCGACCATCGCCCGCCAACACAACCTCAACATCATCTCTTACGCGGATGACACTCAACTGATCCTTTCTCTCACCAAGGACCCCAGCACCGCCAAAACTAACCTACACGAAGGAATGAAAGAAGTCGCCGAATGGATGAAACAAAGCCGTCTGAAACTGAACTCAGACAAAACAGAAGTCCTCATCTTAGGTAAATCCCCCTCTGCATGGGACGACTCCTGGTGGCCGGAAGCCCTCGGAAACGCACCCATCCCGACAGACCACGCACGGAACCTTGGCGTCATCCTAGATTCTTCACTCTCAATGAACAGACAAGTCAGCGCCGTATCCTCTTCCTGCTTCAACATCCTTCGCATGCTAAGAAAAACATTTCGCTGGATCCCATCCGAAACAAGGAAAACAGTCACCCACGCTCTAGTCACGAGCCGACTGGACTACGGAAACACCCTCTACGCAGGTACCACCGCCAAACTCCAGAAGAAACTACAACGAATCCAAAACGCCTCAGCCAGGCTCATATTAGACATCCCACGCAACGAACACATCTCTGGCCACCTTAAAGACCTCCACTGGCTACCCGTCAATAAGAGGATTACTTTCCGACTGCTTACCCACGCACACAAATCACTCTACGACATCGGACCTGATTGCCTCAACTCTCGACTGTCCTTCTACACCCCCTCCCGCCATCTTCGCTCTTCCAGCCAAGCATTCGCCACTGTCCCTCGCATCAACAAAACCACCATGGGAGGCAGATCCTTCTCACACCTGGCTGCCAAAACATGGAACTCACTCCCCGCTTACCTTCGCCTCACCCAGAATCACCTAGAGTTCAGAAAACAACTTAAAACGTGGATATTTGACAAATAATCCCCCTCCCCTCCCCAAGCGCCTTGAAACCCTCTGGGTATGTAGTGCGCTATATAAATTTTATGACTTGACTTGACTTGACTTGTATATATTATATTAAGTAAACCAATCTAGTAAATTGGAATTTCGAAGATGTAGCAATGAGAAGAAAAATAATTCAAATATAAATATTAGGGTGGTAACAAATCGATATATTTAGAAATAAAACCACCCGTTTTATGTGGATCCATATTCCGAACTATATCTCAACTATTGCTCTTGAAGAAAACTATTTCCTATTCAACACTGAGTTCTATGCTCAGGTGAAAGGGGTGGTCATGGGCGCAATTTTTGCGCCAGATAAAGCCAATCTGTTTGTAGCTGCTTTTGAGGAAAGGGTGATTTATATTAACACCCCTTTCAGCTCCCATTTAAACAAATACTTGAGATACATCGATGATGTTTGTATTATATGGGATGGATTACAGGAGGAATTGCAAAACTTCCATCTATGGCTAAATCAACAAGATCAGAATTTACCATTTACATTAGAAAGCAACCAATGCTTGATTAGCTTTCTGGACCTTACTATCATGAATGACTAAGGGGTCTTTTCTATGAGTTTATATACTAAAACCACAGCCAGGAACACTTTGTTAAAATATAACAGCCACCACCCACAAAATTTACGGGATAATCTCCCTTTTGGTTAGTTTTTACGTATCTATACCTGAAGGGAAGATTATTTCAGGGAAACTAAAATTCTACAGTCTAAACTCGTTATGAGAACATATCCATGTATACTGGTGAAACATGCCATGAAACGGGCATGGTATTATGATCGGCATGCATTGTTACACAAAGATGAACAGCAACTAGAGAATAAGAAGAAAGCACAACCTATAACCTGAGTAATGACCTTTGGGACTGGGTCCAACCACATAAAGAAAATAATGAAACAGAACTGGCACCTCATTAGGAAGGTAGAGCCACTGTTGAAATTACCACGTTTCACCTTCAAGAGGGCCAGGAAATTACGAGACCATCTAGTGAGGGCCTATAATGAACAAGCACCAACAGCAATACAAAATATGTGGGACCTATTACTAGTGACAGGACACTACCCCTATGGTAATTGTGCAGCTTGTTCAACAACCAACACAGTAAAAAGTTGTAACCTGAATGTCGGAGAATTGATATTGCGTCAACACTCAAATTGTTTAACTAAGAATGTTATATACTGTATACAGTGTCTGTGTTCTTTAACATATATTGGAAAAACTACACAAGAAGTTAGAAAACGTATTTTGCAACATCAGTCACGTTTACGATGTAATGTCATTACTGCTCCCCTTGTTGAACATTATCAACAAAAGTCACACATGCCATCAGAGATGAAATGGTTTGTACTTGAAGTTGTCAAGAATTCAAAGGGGCGACAGAATGTCGATTGGCTGCTCACACAGAAAGAAAACAAATGGATTTCGTCCTGTAATACAGTTGAGAAAGGATTGAACTCAATGATTGAGTGGCATACCCTAGCGACACTGTAGAGACTCCTAGGTGGGCTCTTTTGTATCACACTACATAATGTATGGTTTCTGAAATTCTAGTGTTTGGGTCTTATTAAAGGTTGTAATGTTTGTCTTTAGTTAGCTGACATTGAGTTAGCTGTGAAATACATGTTATTTAGTAAGAACTCATTTGGATTGGGTCTTGTTATTGACCCAGGTCAGGATAGAGTTTCACTGGTGAGTGGCATTGGCTAGTGAAATTCTAAAGACCCCTAGGTTTGGACCCATGAGGACATTGTTTGAACAAACTTCGGTCTTCCATGATATAGGCATGACGGATCTATAAACCATTTGAGTCCATTCCAGGTTTTGAATAGATTTTTAGACCCCATATTGGTTAGAGTAATATGATTGTTTTGTTTATGTTGGCATTATCAATAAAGTTTAAATTTTTCTACTGTCAAATTTGAAATTCTGGACCATTAACACACTATTGGGGCTCTTCGTTTAGTCTGGTGCAAAATGTCATGATCAGCAGTTCTATGGTGCTGTTTCCTCTAAATTAAGTATAGTTTCTGGCGTATTTGTTTGAGTTACATTAATGTTTTAGTCATTCTAAGATGGCCGCTGCAGACTACCACGGTATGACATCATTGCGCTTCCAGCGTTTCTGGGTTTGCTTTTTGAACCGCTGTCTACTACTTGCCGTACTTGGTCTTTTGAGTCGGGCGTTTACAGACTAAGTGATGCTGGTTCCAGAATTAAGTAAGTCTCATTGCCTTTCGGCGGGGTTCCTGCTTGAGTTTTGTGCAATGCTGGTTTAGCTATATGTGATGGAACCTTTGGAGCATGTATTTATTTGGACAATTCATGTTTTATTTCTGGTGAATACACGCTTATGATCAAAATAATTTATCGAGTACTTCTCTACACCCTAACACTTTGTGGTGTTGTGATGTGGGTCATGGGTTTTAGTTACTCAGTTGAAACACAGAGCTAATGCGATTCTTTCTGGTTCAATATGCTTCTAGGTGGTGATATATCATATTGTTAAAGAAGACATGTGAGTACTGTCTCTGACTCTTGTAGTGTTTCGCATTGGGTTTAGAGTCGTGTTCAGAACATTGACATATGGACGCTTTCTATATGTGTTTTCCTTTAGATTCATTGGATTGATACCATTTAGTGGATAAATCTCCTTTGTGACTTCCTTCAGAGGTATTTTTAGAAATGAGTGTGTTTCAGTTTTTTAGTTTAGTATTGGTAATGTTGGTTGAAATGTCACACAGACTTTGCACATATGTGTGTGGTGACATGTTTTTAGGTATATGGAGTTTGGGCTGACATTATGGGTGTGTTTCACCATTGTTGTTGTTTTTATGTGTTGAGCAGACGATACCTCTTGTATATCAGGGATGATAAGTACATATTCTTTTCATATTAGAGTTAGATGTGCAACAATACCGTCCTGAAGATGGTCCCGAGGATCTTTCAGAGCAACGGGAAACCGAAACGTCGATGCCTAACATCGTTTTGCTTATATGTTGATTATACATATTATAAATTTGATGAAATGTTGTGTTTAATCTTCACTAAGCATGGTGTTTTGATTATCCATAACCTTAGCAAAAGGTGTTCTGTATACTACTGTTAACCGATTTAAGAACTTCAGTAGTATGTCCGTTGCCAGGCATCAATTGATATTAAAAAGTTGAGTTGAATAAAACATATCTTTTTGATATATTCTGGTATATGTGCATACATTTCCCTGTATAACCGGATTAATGATCATGAATGTGACATCATTGTAAATTGTAATTAACCTGAAATGTTTCCTCTGGATCACTGAAATATTATCGACGGGCACATTATCGACTTACCAAAATATCGTTGACAAATTATCGACGACAAAAATATCGACTTACTATACTTATTACACAAACTACAAAAATATTGAGTAAAAAATATCGAGTACTAACTATATCGAATACATAAATATCGCTTAAATAAATATCGACTACAAATATATCGTTGGACATGAAATTAGCCCTAACACTACAAAAATATCGACTACAAAAATATAGACTACCAAAATATCGTCAAAAAAAATTATCGAGTTCATGTTTGTACACTTTTCTTTCTAAAATACCATCTTTATCATCAATAAAAGTCATTTCTCACTAAAAAAAACATTTCACATATAATACCTGTTACTTACATAAAATTACTATTAATCCACATTTGCTATACATTCTATTACATGCATTTTATCATTTTCTACTATTCTTTGCATTTAACTAACATTTTCATTACTTATTTTCACATATAAATATATTTCATTTAAACACGAACCTGCTTTAATGCGGGAATAACCACATACCACCATTCTCACATCAACAAACACTCCAATTAACTAAAAAAAAATTCAAACTAGCCTATACTATGCTTCCTTACATCCTACAACCAATCAAATCAAAGCACACATAACACATATACTATAAAAGGGATACATGCATTCTACCATTTGTTGCTGCTACCTCTCTGGAAAGTAGATGCCAACACTCTGAAGATTTTGTTGCAGAATAAACATCTTTAAAGATCCAGCTCACTAGCTAATTAATCAAGTAAGTAACACAGCATTTAAAACTAAATTAGAAGTGCACTATTTTCCTTACATCTCCTAAGTCTTAAACTTATTTTATTTTCATCTCTTCCTACTTTTCTGATAGAAACTACTCCAACACAATTCCTATTACATGGTCATATTTCTTCAAGTGCAAAAATCAGATAGTAAGTATATAATAATTCTCTGTTACACACCAACTGCTGTTTTTAAACACTAATTTACAAGAGTATTTAATTTTTAAAAACATTATATTTACAGATATACTGAAATTGTGCTATTTCTACAGCAAAAACGATAAAACTACACTAATTACACATGTAAGTATAGATGTGTTTGTTATAAAACTGCCAATTTCATTAATGCACATATCTTGCTTTTTACATCTTCCCTATAGATCATTTGAAAGATCCAACATCAACTATACCAAAACATAAGAATACCCTTCTGAAAAATGTAAGTATAATTGTAATTTGCCAAAAAGTGGGCACAAAAAACGCTAACTATATTCTTAACACCATGTTATATATTTTGTATTGCCTCTACAGATATTCAGAAAACATCATACATCTATTCTACATATCATATGAAAACATCCTACACAAAATATACCAATATACAAGAATAGCCTTGTAAAAAATGTAAGTATACTTGTCATTTCTCTAAAACTGCCGAAATAAACACAGACTATGTTCTTAACAACATGTTATCTATTTTATATTTCCTCTACAGATATTCTGAATACATCATACAGCTATTCTACCTACAACAAAGAAAACGACATATTTAGAAGTTAGTATACGTTTAAATCTGTTACATTTCCAAACGGGTCAATATTAAAATTATAATATTTTGCTTTTATTTCTTCTATCTACTCTACAGATCATACCTATACTAAATTGATGTACTCCAGCAATTACTACTATTCTACTATTTAAACAAGTAAGTATATGTAATGTTTACTTCAAATGCACTAGTAAGCAAAAATGACAACTGCTTTTGAGTAGGAAATACGTTTGTTATATGTAAACATTAACGTTGCTTTTCTATATTTTCATACCAACAGCAAATAAAGACATACATACAAGAACATCATTGAAAAGACATTTCTGCTTCTGTGACTACTACTTTGATTAACTGTAAGTATAAATGCATCAATAATGATGTTAGCACCACAAAAGTAAAAAAATGTGTTCTGATTTTGTTTCTTTCTACTCTTTCCTAGAACAAGTAAATCAAAATGACTGAAGGTGCAGAATTTGTCATGTCTCAGAAAAATAAATTACTATTATGCTACATGGGTTATGTGTATAATCAGGAGAGACAAAGTGGTAGAAAGGTATTTTGGAAGTGTACCAAATATTACTCCAACAAATGTTATGGGAGGGCCACTACTGAGGAAAGTAATGTGCTATTTACTAGAGAACATAATCATCCCCCAAATGTCACAGAAATTGAAATTAGAGATGCTTTAGAAAGTATTAAAAGTGCTAGCACACAAAGTGACAAACCCACCACACAAATCCTTAAAGAGGAACTGGTAAAAATCCCAGCCCATGCTTCAGGTCAACTACCCTCTATTGACTCCCTGAAACGCACAATTGCACGCACTAAACGACTCACTAGCACAACCCAACCCAACCCAACTTGTTTTGAGGAAATTATTATTTCACCCGAAATGGCCATCACACACAATAAAGATAAATTTATTCTTTTTGATAATGAAAGCAGTACAAACAGAATAATTATGTTTGCAACTGCAAGTAATTTACGAAAAATCCAACAGTGTCCCCAATGGATGATGGATGGAACATTTAAACCCTGCCCAAAACCTTTTTACCAACTGTATTCCATCCACGGTTTATACCATCATTCTAACATACCTTTCATTTACTGTTTGCTACCCAACAAACAGCAAACAACTTACACCGAAATTTTAAATGTTCTCAAAACGGAAATCAATAATTATTTTCCCGAAAAAATAATTATTGATTTTGAATTAGCTATGATTAATAGCATTTTGAGAACATTTCCCCACACAGCAATCCAGGGTTGCTATTATCATTTTAATCAGAGTATATGGAGGCATCTCCAAAAATCTACTTTAAGTATACTATACTCTACAGATAGCACCTTTGCCTATCAAGTTAAAAAGTTAATAGCCCTGGCCTACGTCCCTGTTACAGATGTTGCTGAACATTACAATTTATTAATTGACAGCGCATATTATAAGAGGAATGAGGATAAACTAACACCATTGCTAGACTATTTTGAAGACACTTGGGTGGGGAGGTTGCACAGATCAGGACATCGACGCCAGCCCAAATTCCAAATCCCTTGGTGGAATGTCTATCTCAGTACTTTAAACCAAGAGGCTAAAACCAACAACAGTGTTGAAGGGTGGCATAATGCTTTCCAAGCAACTACAAACAGAGGCAAACCCACATTCCATAACCTTCTAGAAGCTTTGAAAAAAGAACAAAGCTATCAGGAACTAAGAATGGAACAATCAGTGTCACAAATAGGTCCAAAACTCACTAAACAAACCCAACAAATGTTCCGACTACTTCAAAGTCAAGTCACATTATACCCTACAACTAGAGGATTAGAATACCTGGCAATAATAGCTAAAAGTCTACTATAAAAATGTAAAGTAAATATACAAATGTCTTCTTACAATAATAATAAAAATTACATGTCATAAACATATATAATGAATTATAAATAAAACATATTTGTTTGACAAACTTTTTAAATTTATGTAAAAAAATTCGTAACAAATATGCAATGTTTATAATTTTTTATAACATACACATAACATTAAAAATCGACATTTCCCACCCAATCAAAATTGTACAATAAATACTTACAATTTTTGGATTTGAGAGACGCAATCAAGGAAAAATCAATCCATACAATCCAATCCAATATCTTACTATTCCAATATGGGAAACCCTCAAAAACCCGAAAATAAGATGTAAAACGTAAAAAAACGCTCCAGGAAATCCCGAAAACAGTAGTGTGGACACTTTAGGATTTAAAGTTATATACACACTATTTTAAAAAAACGGTCACGCATATCAATGTATCAATCCGAATCGAAACCCTCAAAAAAACCCGAAAAAGGTTTAAAAAGTGTAAAAACCGCTCCTGGCAAACACGAAAAATAGGAGATAAATGTCAAAATATAAGCATAATAACTTAAACATTTGTTTCTCCGTTAAAAAACACGCTTCCTTCCATGTAGTTTTCATGCGAGGAACCGAAACCTGTAAAATAACATACATAACGAAAGCCACCCACAAATACCCCCTTCACATTTGTAAATATACTAACAATGAACATTAACCATGTAAGAAGACATTTCCGAACACTTAAAATTAGACTTGAAGGAAAAAAAGCACGACACATCTATAACGGAGACTTTTCACCCAAACGCTACTTAAACTATTAATACATACACCAAAAAACACTACAGAGTTCGATTATACCCTCAAACATGACCACTTACTTATAATTTGTAGTTAAAAATAACCTTACCTCTCTCCACCCGAAGCAACTCCCAACCGCGAGCTTCTCCAGTCCTGAATGGAGCGCAATAACCTTACGCGGTAAAAAAGTAGTCCCCTTAACCCATTTGTGTAAAAGGATAATAGAATAAACAATGTCATATGGAAAATATATAATACATACACATGTATAATGTAACAAATTAATACACTATACTCATGACAATTTTCCTTTATTAACAAAAATAAATATATTTAATATAAATTAATATATAATATTTATTATATATTAATAATATTAAATAATTATGTAAGACTTTGAATAAAAGATGTAAATATTTTGTTATTGTGTATATTTATATGAATAATTCTGTGTATAATTTTAATAAAACATTATAAATGTTTATGGTAATAATTAATAATGATAAATAATATAACTTATTTATTGTTATTAATATAACAATTAGAACCATTTAGTATATAAAGAATGGCCTGAAAAAAAGTATCTATTTTATCTGTGAATGTATATATTTTTGTTAATAATAAATGAATGTTTATGTTTATTAATTAATAATAATAATAATTAATAAAATAATTATTATTTTTATTAATTATTACAAAAAGTTTTTTAATTATTTCTAACTATAACAAAAGTATATAATTGCTTTACTAATATTTGGTCAATACCAGATATTATAACTAAACATATTGTTTCCCTATACAATTATAAACTTTACAACCAAATCGATTTATATGTTTTATGTAAAAACAACATTATGTGAAATATACACCAAGAAATTTTTTTTTTGTATTTCAATGTATCCTAACAAATGTAATAATAGTCATGTTACTTGTTAAAAAGAAAAATTTATTATATATATTTTATTATATTAATATTTAATATTAACATTATTAAATATTAATGTAAGAAATGTATAACAAATCATTGTTTTATGTATTTCTATATAAATACTTTAAATTGTAAGTGACTGATGGGAATATGTAAAATTTACTGAAAGAATCTAGTAATCAAAAATTTTTTTTACATTGACAACATGTATATAAATGTAAAGATGTTATTCTGTGAATAATAAAAGTCAAAAAAATGTGATGTTATATTTGTTTGTGATTGTATTGTAGTACACAATAAAAAATTAAAAAAATGTTTAATAAAGTTATTTGAAAACATCCATGTTGCATTAATTTTTAATATTAAAATACAGTAATGAACAAATGTATACAAATGTGCTGCACACTGACCAATTTTATATGTATTATTACTACTCCAGTCAATCTAATATCATAGAAGCTGCAGGACAGTAGCAAAAAATTATTTACTATTCCTACTACACTCAAGGTAATACCATAAAATGTGGTGGAGACTGACCAATGTTTTTTTATTAATCCAACTCCAGTGTAGGTAATATTACTGATGGTGCTGGACACCAACCAATTAATAATTAGAATTCCAACTCCACTCTAGCTACTGTCTGGAAACATGCTAATACATATATTGTTTTGATCAAAATAAAGCGTACTAATGTAAAGTTATAATAATTGCTATTTTTGTGTAATAGATTTAATGTATCAGTGTTAAGTTACACTATACATCAGCACTGTAAAATACCCAAAACTGTCCCAAAACACTAAAAAGACCCCTTCACCCTAAAGGCCAAAACTGACCCAGAACCCTACAAATACCCCTTTATCAACAAACTGAAAACTGACCCAGAACCCTACAAATACCCCTTACCCACAAACTGAAAACTGACCCTGAACCCTACAAATACCCCTTTACCCACAAACTGAAAACTAACCCTGAACCCTACAAATACCCCTTTACCCACAAACTAAAAACTGACCCTGAACCCTACAAATACTCCTTTACCCACAAACTGAAAACTGACCCTGAACCCTACAAATACCCCTTTACCCACAAACTGAAAACTGACCCTGAACCCTACAAATACCCCTTCACCCACAAACTGAAAACTGACCCTGAACCCTACAAATACTCCTTTCCCCACAAACTGAAAACTGACCCTGAACCCTACAAATACCCCTTTACCCACAAACTGAAAACTGACCCTGAACCCTACAAATACCCCTTCACCCACAAACTGAAAACTGACCCTGAACCCTACAAATACTCCTTTCCCCACAAACTGAAAACTGACCCTGAACCCTACAAATACCCCTTTACCCACAAACTGAAAACTGACCCTGAACCCTACAAATACCCCTTTACCCACAAACTGAAAACTGACCCTGAACCCTACAAATACCCCTTCACCCACAAACTGAAAACTGACCCTGAACCCTACAAATACTCCTTTCCCCACAAACTGAAAACTGACCCAGAACCCTACAAATACCCCTTTACCCACAAACTGAAAACTGACCCTGAACCCTACAAATACCCCTTCACCCACAAACTGAAAACTGACCCAGAACCTCAAAAAAACTCCTTTACCCACAAACTGAAAACTGACCCTGAACCCTACAAATACCCCTTTACCCACAAACTGAAAACTGACCCTGAACCCTACAAATAGCCCTTTACACAAGAACAGAAAACTGACCCTGAACCTTAAAAAAAAACCATTTACCCACAAACGTAAAAATTTCCCAAATCCCACTAAATACACCTTTACTCACGAACAGAAAAATGACCCTGAACCCTAAAAAATTAACCTATAACAAAAACTATGAAACTGAGCCAGAACACTATAAATAAAACTGAACACAACATTAAACATTAATATATAATAAATAAAAAAATATTTTACAAAAACAATAATAAAATATATTATCACATTAGCTATAATAATAACTTTGATTAATTAATATTGTTTAATTCCAATGAATTAATTAATTAATTAACATCAACATAAATTAACACATTACATTTAAAAGTATCCAATTAATGTAATTAAGTCATTATTATAAATTAATTACCAATTAATTTTTTTAAATGATATGCAATATATTAATTACATCATTAACTAATTATAATTAATGTGTTAGCAATTTATAAATGTAAATAATATGCTAATTCTTAATTAAATAAATCACTAATTATTAATAATTAATAACCAATGTATCAATTAAAATCATATACAAATCAATTTATAAAAATAATAATTATTAATAATTAATCAATTAATCAATTAAATTATATGCTAAATAATCAATTAAACAATTAACTAATTAATAATAATTAATTACCAATTAAAATCTAATTAAAACAATTACCAAACATATATTAAATAATTAATTATTATTAAATTACTTCCCACCCTATTCCCCTATAAACCCACAACCCGCTCCTAAACATTAAGTACTATTTATTTATATATTATATATATATTATTTTATAAAATCAATATTTTCTAACATTTTCTCGATATTTTTTACTTTCACTATATTTCGATATTTTGTCTGGTCGATATTTTTGAGTCGATATTTTTGTATTCGATATTTTTGGGTCATTTTTACAGTCGATATTTTGTCCAACGATATTCCTATAGTCGATATTTAGTTAATGTCGATATTTTTCCGTCGATATTTTGTCCATTCGATATTATGTAGTCGATATTATGTCCAGTTACCGTTTCCTCTAGGGACAATGAGATTCTGTGATTGATTATACCCAGTCTCAAGGGGATTATTGGGTGGCTCTATTGTATTTAGGTCCCTTGAAGTTTGGCATCCGTAAAGTATTGTTGCACATGCATCCAGTTCAGTCTGAATCATTACCTCATGGATGCCCAATTAGTGATGGCCCAAGCTGAAACCTCAAACAGAGAACACTGCACATACCTAAGAGTATGTATCACTAGCCATTGATCATCAGTAAGGCCAAGGATAGACTGGTAAACAATGGAGAAGGGATAACTAATGTGTATTCTAGAAACAGTATTTTAACAGACAAACACGACTGATGAAAGTACATAAAGTATTTCATGGGGAGTTGATGCGTTATCCTCATCTGTTCTTGCATCTCATTATTCATTGGTTGTGGCTGAAGCAGCATGCACCACACAATGCCAAATCTCTTCACAGGCCTAATTCATGTCCACATATTTCACACTTGATGCATACATTATGCTGTGGGTGCAGCCCCACATGCTTATAACTCAATGTAATATGCAGAGCGAGCCTTGATCCAACACTTTGACTGAAAACAACAACTTCTGTTCCAGTTCCAATTCGTTGTTCCAACCCCAACTTGTAAGTTAGTACCCACAAATACAAGTACTTTGAATATATTTTCATCAATTTCTGAGTAAAAAAACAATACGTAGCTGTTGCGCTTGTAGAAATTTGAATTGTAGTCATAATTTGGGCATAGCTTCTAGGTGTCACTCCAGTCACACATTCCAGGATGATTACAAAGAAGTCACCATTCTATGTATCCCACACCAGCTAGATAACACATAATCTGTAAAACAGAAAAAAGGCCTTACCAAGACCTTATGCGATAATATATGGTTCACATTTTGATCTGGTCTGTCATAAAACCTTGGTATCTTTGACTAGAGCTCTTTCTTTTCTTTTGAAATTCCACCCCTTTTTGTCTATTCCCTTCACAATGGTGCTTCCTATTTGTCTTTATTAAACTGCTACATGTTGTATGCCAGTGGTAAAAAAACGAATAATGTATTCCTTCTATGGGAACATATTGTGTTTCCTCGATGTTACTACTTATTATGTAATTGCTGTATAGTGTTCTAATACCCTCAGGGCTTGTCGGAAATTAAAACGTTACTAAATATTTTAAATGTATTCTGATTTTGAAGCTAAAAAAATGAATTCAAAGATAAAGTGTATGCCCATTCCTTTCTGCTTATAGTACATGAAAGTATTTAGTAAATGATATAGACAATTATGATAATTTAAAATGTAATATATGTACACACAAGTAGCTGCCCTTATATTTACACTTTCTTATATTTCTTTTGTGATTTGTGTAAATAGAGACACCACAAAATCTGTGCTATATTTTTCATCCAGGACATCAGGACAAGCTTGGAGTAGCAGAAACTAAACTCCTTCATACGCTCCACTGGATGCTGCTGGAGGCCCCCCAGGACTGCGGGAGTGAGAGGTTTGGTGGTGCTAGGGGCTCCAGTTGGGGTGGGAGCAGTAGTGCTTTTATCCATCAAGTTGAAAATCAAGGCTCTCCGGGACAGCGCAGGCAGAGTAACACCAACATCAATGAAGAGGATGAAAATAACCGAAGAAAGTTTTTGCAGAACTCCATGGCCACCGTTGAGCTCTTTGTGTTCCTGTTTGCTCCTCTGGTTCACCGAATTAAGGTAAATGGAAGATATGGCACTTTTTGACAACCTGATGAAAGATTCCATTAACCTTTTACTTAACACTGTGCTGCAGCAGGGGCGGCCTTAGGCATGTGCAAGCTGTGCACCTTCACAGTGTCACCAAACGCCAGGGGCCACCACGCCAATGCATATCCTTAATATAATAATCCTCTAAGGATGGACACATATTTGTGTGGCGGCCCCTGGCAGGGATTTGGCGGCACTTCCAAATACCCTGACCACCCCCCTATTCACTGGCCTCCGCGCCTGCGTTCCTCCTCTTCCAGGGCCCCCTACCTACGCTCCCTGCCCAGGGCCACCATGCGCCTAGAGCCGCCCCTGGCAGCAGGCAGAGCACATAGACTATCTTTCAGCTTGTTTTGCATTCTATGACAATTATGTTAAAGGGTGCATGTTATCATTGCCGCATTTTGTTTCTGTTTGGTCCTTATTGATCCCTCAACACCTATGTTCTGGCATATTCCTCTCCTCTATTAGATATAAAATGTAAAGTCAGATTTCGTACTCGGCAGTACACAGTACGTACTACACTGGGTCATTCTTGCTACCTGCTTTTTATCACTGAATGGACAGGATAACCTAATGGCATGAATGGATTGCAAGCAGTTTGATTGTGAGTTACTTTGGATGATGTAATGAGACTCCCACATCCTGATTGGGCAAAGCAATTCTAGTTACAGCACTTACCTCCATGCGATACAGAGAACCAATGCGGGAAGGTAGACTAAAGTCAGCCAAAAATAGTACACATTAGTAGTACCTGAGCTTCCATCCCATAAATTCCTAATTATAGGGTATGTGGGTCTGAATTTCAGTTTGTATGTATTTGGAAATTGGCATGTCGGCTTGTTTGTACTAGTAGTCAAAGTCAACTGCATGAAACTAAGGGGCTTATTTATGAGCCCTTGTGTCACTTTTGCGCCACCGGTGCGTCACTTTTTGTGACGCACCAGAGGCGTAAAAAATTTGCCTTGTTGCACCATATTTACAAAGTGAAGCATCTAGGTAGATGTGTCACTTGGTAAACCCCTGCACCACATTATACCTGCACCAGCGATAATTATATGCAGGGGGGCGCTTTCTGACGCAAGAAAGGGTCGTAGAATTGATGCAGTGAAATCTATAAGATTTCACTGCGCCACTTCTAGGATGCAAATACGTCAATATCTTGGCAGGCGTAAGACTAAAGGAGGCACATTTCACATGGGACTTTTCCATGTGTAATGACCCATTGCTGGAGTTGCGTCACTTTTGTGACACACACTAGCAATGCATCATTTTTGCGCCTACAGATACGTTAGAAATACTGACGCACCTGTAACTCCTTGCGACATGATGCGTCATACTGTAAATATGACACATCATTGGTGACGCAAGGAGGGCACAATGAAAAGTGTTTTCCTGTATCATTGCAACCTAAAGTATTACTGCAACATTCGGGACCTTCTTTATCTGTAACATTTCCTATTCCCATAGACGTTGAAGGTGCTATCTTTTTTTCACGGTCTGACTTCTGAAACAATGGCTGGCTGTGTCTTTTGACTGGCGTAATGCTTACTTCCATTTACTCACCACAAGGGAGCATAGAAGAAACTTCTAATTCACTGTAGTAAACCAAAACTAACAGTACCAGACATTTTCTTTTAATCTCAGTGCGGCCTCAAGTCATTTCTACAATCCTATCCCAGTAGCTGCAATCTCAAAAAAGGCTTTCCCTTCTTAGGGCGTAAGGCGTGTCAGACAGACGGTGGACCACTTGTTAGACAGCAAGACCATATCAGCGTGGTGTTATTAGGGGCGTTTGGGAATACAGGTACCATTCATAGGAATGGTGGTGCTCCTTGATACAAAGTTGCACATGCTCCTTCTGTAGCTTCATGTAGCAGATCTTGCAGTTTTTTTTCGAGAAAAGAAAATCAGGTTATGAAAGACTCCCTTACTCCTAATTTAACTCCTTTCTCAATGTCGGTCAATAATTTCCACCACTGTCCTATGATGAACAGTTTGGTGAAATTTGTAGAGTGAAAAATAAATATCAAGGAAACCTATGTATTTCAGAATCCGTTATTCAGCAAATTGCCATCAAAGTGAATAAAACATCGCTTTTTTATCGCAGCAATACGTCACTTTTCATAAATGAGGGCCTAAATGCATTGGGAGCAGGAATTAATACACATCAGTACCTGATCATCCTCTGTGGTTTGTTCATAGGTCAGTATTATCAAGCCAATGTGTTGCATGTTCATTTTGCCAATATACCTGTTACAAACTTTCTCTTAACAGTCTAACTAAACTATGATCTCAACTTCACATCCATGATCTTACACTAGATACCCTATATTCAGGGTTGTCTAATACCCAGGCAAATATGATTGTGTGGCCCAGTGCTTTCACCTCAGCTGAGGTTACTCATACACCTTGCCTAAGGCTTGTTTGTGTGACCTCTGCATGGAAGGGGCAGGGTCTTAGAGTAGGGTACCTCACTCATTGACCAATAGAACTAGTTCTCAGAGTTGAGCTTGATGGTTCAGAAAGTGTACGTCTCTCTTGACTCGACTTCCTAGTGATAATATCCAATATCGCCAGTGTGACAGATGCATCGCTCTTCTTCATACAAGCAAGGTGATTCAGGAGGGACCTAAAACTAGCTTTCTCTGCAAATCCCTTGGAGGAGCCTTCCCTTCCAATCCCCTATGCTCCTCACTTGCCAAGGGAGATGCTTCAGAGCAAATGTAGTACACATTGTAACAGCCTCATCAGATGCAGAGAAGACCAATGAACTTCATGGATTATCTGCTCCCCTCTGTGCCCATTAGTACTCCACTGTGGGAAAAGCCTTCATCTAACTACCACCCTAAAGCCAGATTACCATTGATGCATGGATCATTTTGGTAGTTAAAAAATGCTGGTCTCTGCTACTGCCTGCATCTAAGCCACTTCTGCTTTATATCTTCTGCAAGAGGTACAGAGAATGTTTTAGGCCCTAAGCATAAAGCCTTGCCTTCCACAAATGGGATTCCATTAAAAGTCCAACAGTTTTCCTGTTAAGATAAAGTGAGGAATATTCCAGCCCATAGTGTATCATTGGAACCTAAAGTATTACTGCAACATTATGGACCTTCTTTATCTGTAACATTTCCTATTCCCATAGACGTTCAAGGTGCTATCTTTTGATCATGTTCTGACAGCCTTCTGAAACAATGGCTGGCTGGGGCTATTGACTGGCGTAATGCTTACTTCCATTTACTCACCACGAGGGAGCATAGAAGGAACTTCTAATTCACTGTAGTAAGTTAACACTAACGGTACCGGACATTTTCTTTTCATCTCACTGCAGCCTTAAATCAATTTTACAATCCTATCCCAGTAGCTGCAATATCAAAAAAGGCTTTCCCTCCTCAAAGGATACTGCCTTGCAAACAGACGGTGAATCACTTGTTAGACAGCAAGACCATATCAGTGTGGTGTTATTAGGGGCGTTTGGGAATACAGGTACCATTCATAGGAATGGTGGTTCTCCTTAATACCAAGTTGCACATGTTCCTTCTGTAGCTTCATGTAGCAGATCTTGCAGGTTTTATTTCAGAGAAAAGATAATCAGGCTATGAAAGACTCTCTTACTCATAATTTAACTCCTTTCTCAATATCAGTCAATAATTTCCAGTACTGTCCTATAATGAACAGTTGGGTGAAATATATAGAGTGAAAAATGGGTATCAAGGAAACCTTTGTATTTCAGAATCCGATTCAGAATATGTTATTCAGCAAATTGCCATCAAAGTGCATAAAACATCACTGTACAGTTGTAAAAACCAAGATATAAATAACAATAAATACAAATATGCATAAAACTTTAAAACCAAACATTTGTCTTTGTAGCAATCTGAGATTTGCTCTGGACTATTACATATAAAAGCTTAAAAAGGCTTCAAGATGGGCTCCGATTATTATACACTTAAAAATCCATACAAACATATTTGGATATATTTCTCTTCCTAATCCTCCACAGTATCAGCGAGAATTCAGAGACCGCAAATACTACACACTGACTTGTATCGGTTTTTGAAAAATAGCAAAGCCTCTCTGTAGTCCCTGACCATTATGTACCGACATTTTCCCTTAATACTCTGGTAGGTGGGGTAGAAGACCATAACATGTTCTATTGATTCTTTCTGATTGGTACAGGTTGACCCAGGTTCTCCTCTCCCCCCACCTCCATAGAAAAGAAAGCAGCAGCATAGTGCCATACCTTAATTGCAGCTAGAGCTTACTGATAGTTACTGGGTCTATGTCATCCAGGATCTCTCTTCTTCAAAACCATCTTTCATTATTAAAAGGTTTATGGTCCCGAAAATCCATAAGAATCCGATGAGACTTCCATGCAGACCAATAGTTACCACACTTAGAAGCCTGCATGTACCGGTGGGAAAGTTTTTGGACCGTCATCTACAACATGTATAACAGCCATGAGGACCTTTCTAAAGGTCACAACCGACTTCCTTCATAAACTTAATTAAGTCACCATTACTGAAGATGAAGAAATCCTAATGTGTACAGTAGACGTCAATTCACTGTACACCTCTACCCCTCATCAACTAGGGATAGAGGCGGTTGAGCACGCACTACTGTGAACAGATTATGAAGACAACTTAAAGGTTTTTTTGATGTAGCTCATGGAGTTCACTTAATTACACAGCTATTTTAAATGGAACAATGAATGGTATCAACAAAAAACGGCACTTCCAAGGGAAATTGTGCCGCGCCGGCATATGCCAACATCTTTATGAATCGTTTTGAAGAGGACAATGTCTTGACAGCACAACCATGGATTACTCACACCAAACTCTTCTTAAGATTCATAGACAACATCTTCATTTTATGGAAAGGCCCAGTAACCATCTTAAGGGACCTATTACAAAAGCTTAATCAGATTGACTGACGTATACAATTCACCCATGAGATACAAGAACAATCCATCACATTCTTGGACGTTAGAATAACCAGAACACCCACAGGCTTTGATATGGATTTATATAGTGTAGTGTAGTTCCTAGTTTCCCACTAGGCCCTGCGCATTGGAATAACATAAACAGTAGTATCGACGTGGAACTGCGGATATTCCAGGCCTCCACTGACTATGCTAAACTTAATTGGGTTGTGTTACCAACTAGCTCAGAGGTCACTGGAAACTTTCTTCTCTGCATAGGAAGTGATCAGCTTCCCTGGCACAGACAAGAAGGGATTCAGTTTTCCAACAACCGTGCAACATGACAACTTTGCTCCTCAGATCAAGAGTCAATCTCTAGGGTCGTGTGAAACAATAGACATGTATTTCACTCAGTCAGTCTAGTGCAGTTTACTTTCACGAGATGTAGAGAATAGAGAGACGGGCGTTTGTCAATAAAGGGTTAACATTTATTGCACAGTCTTTCTTCTCGTACAAGAGAAATGAATTGCCACAATTGCAATAATTGTTATTATAAAAAGTACGTACAGTAAGATAAGTATTGCGAAATAGAACTGTAAAAGCATTGATATGGTTTCTTAGCCATACAATGGTTTAAAAGTAATAAAACATATATACAGTCATATATACATTAGGCTAACATACTCAACTGGTGCTTCTAACTAAGCCTACCCCAGTGTGCCTGACCTAAGCCTAACACGTGAAAAGGGGAGTAAGTAAGTAGCTTAAGTTAAGTTGGTTTTGCCAAGGTTTTTTTCAAGAATTCTCGTCTAAGGGTTTAGTCAACACCATACCTCTGAATAGAATGATGGAGGATTGGTATCTCCTTCAGGGGTCTCTCTCGATATCCCAGTCACCCGCGAGGGTAAACCGGAAGCGCCGGGACTGGATTTCTCTGCACGAGAAAGGCAGCGGCTTCTCTTCAGCGCGTCGAGGAAGGAGGGGGGACAGCGTCCGCGGGCAGCTGGAATCTGCTGGATGTCTTCGCAGAGGGACGGCTGTTCAGCTCCTTAAGCGTACTGCACCATAGGTCGCGCTTTAGCGGCGATAATGGTATCAGCAGCTTCACCACCACAGGATAGCAGGCTGCAGCGACAGAGTGCTAGATTAACCAACACGGGGTCTTGCAGGCAGCCAGCATCAGCTCACAGCTCACATTGCTTAAGGCAACGTTGGTAATATTTATACCTGACAGGTGCCGGGTTTGACGCAAGTTTGCTGGACATAAGACGTCAATTAAAGATGTCACTAGGAAGTGATAGTTATCAGTTGCTCATTAGAGTTCCATTACTAATCAAAACACAGCAAGCGGGGATTTCCAGGTTTGCGGAGTTTTTATCTTGTTGAAGAACTCGGAGTGTTATCTAGGAATATCAGATAGTGACTACTGCTCTGTCATTGCACTAATTGGTCGCAAAGGAAGTGGCAGAGAGAACTATGCTGGAATGTGGCTCTGTTCGTGTGAGGCCAGAGATGACTTTTCAGAAAATCGCACTTGAACGGTTATGCCAATATAGGGAATAAATGGATTTATAGCCGAATAGGGGCATAAGGTCACAGTATCGATCAGGAACCTAGATAAACACGCAACACCCACTCCACGGGTTAATGTCCATCAAAATTACTAAAACTAAAGCAATTAGATGCATGTGTAACATTGCCCACCCCAAAATACATAAATGCATTTGAAATAGGCGTACTTGTAATACATGAAATTTAGGTACTGTACGTTTTTTAAAGCATAGTAATCATTCAAAAACTTATTGCATATGAAATCATTGAACGATTATGCATAAAGAATTACACATGAAGTATCTCTGACAGAAGAAATGCGAGATAAATCATCACATAAAAATGCATTGTAATAACATGTGTGCTAGAGGCTGGTGTAATATTGTTATGTCTCTAGATGTGTTTAGAAATAGAAGTGTGAAGCTTCTGTTCTCTAAGAATAGTTTTTACGTTAAGCAAAGAATTTGTTCGTGCCAAAAAAGGGTCAATATTAGAAAAATTGTCCAATTCAAAAAATTATTGCTTGAACGGGGAAAAATAGATTTCCAAAGCTCTTGGCAGTTATTGTTGATCAAAACTGAAGGCCGAATTCAGAGTTCATGGGAACGCTGTGTGTCGAAAACTTCTTAAAAGTTATTGTTTCTCTACGGGTGAGAACATCGTATCAGACAGGCTCTCAAAGAATTGGTCTACAAATTCAGGTGATAGTTCAACCAAATTAGATAGCGCTGTAACTTGGCAGGTGTGAGAATGATTGCTGTCATCGAAGGCAGGACCAGCAATGCTCACAGAACGTTGTACCTGGATGATGTTGCTTTTGTCACTCGCTCCACTGTTACCACTTGGCTGTAGTACAGGAGTCTCCACAAATGCCGTCATCAGGATTGGTAGCCGCTGGGGACAACACAATGCGTGAGCCGTTATCGGACTGAGCAAAGTATCGACGTCCATTGGTACTGCTGATGGAAGTGAAAGACAGATGTCCAACACGCATTCATCGCCGCAAAGCATACACCGTAGCACAGGTAAAATGCAATTTTGCCATATCGGTCTGAATGAAAGGAACCAGGTAATGTTTAGATCTCTCAGCCTGGCCAATCCGAGGACGTTAGTTATCATGTCCCGGTAGCGCATTGCTAGGATTGTCTCTTCCATTCCCATGGGAGCTATGTCTGAGCCGAGGCTTGCCATAACGTAGCAGGAGGGTCAAAAATAGAATCCCTGCGACGAGTCCCAAAAATAATGGTATGCCGCCAAAAACGGAGTGCACAAAATTAGGAAAGATTCCCAAAATTGCCTGGAAGGGTGTTAGCAGTCCCGTAAAGACTGTCTTAAATATGCCTGGGATGCTTGTTGCACTAGACATGTTAAGGAGTTGGCTGAACATTTCTACGAAATGCACGGGGCAATTTGTTGATAAAAGGTCATGAATTTCAGTAGCTGTCCTTGCAACTAGAAGATCATACGTCTCTTTAGATGACGTTATAGGCACTGTTGTCTGTAAAAGTACAGATTTAACTTTGCTTAATGTATCAATTCGTATAGAATAGAGATTCAGACGAGGCCAGATGGGAGTCACTATGTCTGGAGGCCCACTCGGGAACAATGCTTGCATACAGCATTTGACCATGGACGTTACTTCTATTAGATAAATTTTCCCTGGCGTGAGGCCACAACATCTGTGATCCGTTCTAAGAATGTAACTCCCGTTTGCGAGTTGCATAAAAAAGGGCTCTATCTGAGTTGCAGGTGTGACTAGCTGGTGGCATGAAAGGTTGTTTGAATTTCCATCACATGCTCCGTGTAAATTAATACCCTGACACAAAAGTATACCGCTTAGTGAATGTTTACAGTTCTCACCACTAAGAAATACATTTTTGTCACTGTCACTATAGCAAGAATGAGTGTATGGTAATTTCCATATAGATTTTACATATCCTTTACCCAATTGTTCATACTGGCCAGCAGGTATGTACTCAAGGCACTTTTTAAATCGGAAAGTTGTTATCGGAATTGTGATAATTCCGTGTATTATCCATTCAATGACAGGACTCTCTGACATTGTCAATGGTAATCTCTCGAGTTTTTCGATGCTCAGGATTGTATAGTCTGCTCCTTTCTGTGCCAAACTGATCTGTTTATCAGTAAGGTTAAAACTGGAAAATAATGACGTTGTGTTGATTAAACGCCAAGGCACATAGCCTGAACGAAGATTTGCAGCGTCCAGCCTAGTTCTATAATAGAGCGTAATTGAGACTGGCCATGTTGTAACATTAGCAAATCTCTGTCTATCACATCAAAGGCAGAGGATACAATATTGTCCAACGAATATATTCTGGAAGACAGAGTTGTTAACCCATTGTCAACCACAGAAAGTGATTTCTCCAAATTAATACGATCAATTTCTCGTATTTTTTCAGCAGTTTCAATTTGCTTTACTTTCCAAGCCTCGTTGTAAGCAGCATAGATACTGGTCGCTAGGAAACGCTTTTGACGCTGTTTGCGTGGTCCAAGAATGTAATCGCGCAAATCAGCACCATCTTTTAATAAAGACAAGTGTTGCTTAATTTCAGCCAGTGTGGATGATTTTAGCCATTCAAGGCAGAGTTTCCCTACACTGTATGTTGTTATAATCCCTGGATGTTGTCTCTGGGAGTATCTAGGGTCTAATCTGGTCATTTTTAAACCCTGTGTTTTATTCAGGAATCTATCTTGACAGCTATTTGTGTCTGTAGGCCAGATTAACCACTTTTTCCAATCAGGATGTGTTCTGTTGAAATGTAAAATTTGTGACACGTCTAACTCAATATCTGTGGTTGTATTCTCAGCTATTGGCTTTGGAATAGACGGTGTTCTAAGGTCTTTGATCTTAGCTAGGCCAAGACAAGATGTTTGGTGTATTGTGTCATTTAAAAACAACATTTGTTCTGGTATCATGCAGGTTCTAAATAGTGCTTCAATGCCTTGCACCTGCCAATCTTTTGTACCCCAAATTGTTTTCGTTTCAATATTATTTTTCCAATAATCAAAACCAAATGTCATCATTTTGTCATAAAATGCTTCTGAATATATCAATTTAGAATTTGTCAGCATTGTTTTCATACCTGTTTTATCTAACAGTTTATAATAAAACGTTTCTGCATTACTGGTGTTAAACCCTGAGAAGTATTTGAATTTCTCAAAAAATGCTTTAGAACTGCTTTTAGGTGGTGTAGAACAATGTTCCCATTGATTATACATAAAAACATTTCTAGGCTGTGCAGATTTATGCAAGTAATGATCCCCATAGTGGGTGTAACAGAACAATTGCTCATAACTAGATGAACCTTGTAAATAATCATGATCTGTGAATCTAGCTGACATTACTAAATCAAACATCATGTCATTAATACTGTTAAAGTCCCAATCATCAGAGAATGTACTTGGTGTCACAAAGTCACTTAAGGAAACCTTTAGTTGATGAGGATACTTCAGGATTTCGACCAGACCATATATCTCATAGTCTGTTTTCTCCCATACTACCCCACCAGGTATTGGAATTGCTGTGACATTTACTGTTGACAGTTCTCTTTTCTTCACGTGGGATGATCTGTGTGGTTTCAGGACTATGTTGATGTTCTGACTTGCTGTGTCCATTCAATTGTAATAAACTTTCCTAAAATTAAAACTAAAATTAGGCATAGTAGGAGTATGAATACCCCTGAGATAATCCAATGCTCAATCAACGGTGAATCCAGATATAATTCTTTGATTTGTTGAAGGAGTCCTGTTGTATTTTCTTTAGAATACTTTTTTGTTTCTGGCATCACTTTGGGGTCGTTTAAATCTTCCGAGAAGTTGTCGAAGTTGATGAAATAACCAGAGGCAGTTCTGTCAAGTGATGGGATTGTTCTTTCAATCTGTCTCTCGGTAGCACTTTCTGATGCCACATCATTGTAGACTGGTGTTGTTTCTTGACAAACTGTTTCAATCTGTGTTTCAAGAGGCACGAGTTCCATGGCATTATTGCATAGTCCTTCATTGTGCACTGCAGGCTGATCGAATGTGATTAGTTTTTCAGTTTGAACCTCTTGGATTGTTGCAAGTTTGGGTATTCTGTTGTTTCTTGGGAGTCCACTGGGCCTACTGTTGATTATAGGCCACATGCTTGTGGTTTTACCAGATCGATGGACACGACTCTGTTCTCCTTTTTACCAGCAAGGGGCCGTAGCACAACTGATCTTGTTCCGGTGACTGCCAAGACAGGTACTGCTTTTCTGTAAGAAGGCCCAAATTCCTTCTTAACCGCGATCTTTTCTCTGACTAGATCCCCAATCTTTGGAATCCAGACAGGCCTTGCTGGGGCTGTTGCGGGTGGTGCCTCGTCAGTGGTACTTGGCTGTTGCTTTAACTTTATGTTGCTTAATGATTTTCTTGTTTCATTCAGTTCCTGTAAAACAGCCAAACGATCTTTGATGTCAAAGTGCTTTGTTTCTTCTTGTACCACTGACATCTGACTATCGAGGTCCTGAACTCGCATTCTAATTCCGAACAATAGTTCGTATGGGCTGAAACCTTTTAGAGAATTTCTTGGCATGTTGTTAAGACTAGTCTGGACACTTATTAAATGTTTGACCCACCCAGCGCCTGAACCTAATACCTTCGCTGTTATAGATTGCTTTATGTCCTGGTTTTTTCTTTCTACCACACTATTCCCTTTGGGGTGCGACGGACAAGAATACCGCAACCCAATTCCCATGCTAGCCATGGCCTCCTTATAAGCTCGAGAGCTGAAAGCAGGACCCTGGTCAGAATGGAACGTGGTAATTGCGTATGTGCCGATAAAGACTCGCAAATCTTTTATAACCGTTCTAGCGCCAGCCGAGCGCTGGGGCCACATCCATATGAACCTCGTACAGGAATCCACTGCTACCATGATATATCTATAGTTGCCGTCCGTTTGTATGGGAACGGAATGGTCCAGTTAAACGCATGCAAATGGTTTATCCGAGATGAGAAGGGGTGTCTGCGCTGGTCGTTTTACTGTTGATACTTTTATCCTTTGGCATATGTCGCATTCTAATACATACTTTTTAGTTTGTATTCTCAAGCGAGGCCACCAATATCTCTGTTTTAATAGTGATATTGTTGCGGATACACCAGCGTGTGCAGAAGCAAGCCCTTCGTGTGCCGCTTTGATTAGTCCTAGTCTGTGTTCCCTGTTTGGAATTACTCTATCCCCCACTCCAGGGATTCGAGCAAAAGGAACATTATTTGTATCCGTTAAGTACAAGTACTTTTCAGGAAAGCCTTTTGGGAGTGTTTTCTTATCATTTTTTACTGACGTACTGACAGCTTGTAGAATATCGCTGTCTATTTTTGTTTGTGACCGAGTTATCGCAGCTACGGAAGCCGTTTGCACAGCTGCCTTCGCGGCTTCATCAGCCAATGAATTCCCTGCAACGTGAACGCCATCACGTTGATGACTCAGTGTATGTATCACATGAGTCTTTTGTAGTTCTTTCTGTAAAAGAACTACCTGTTCCCAAAGCATTTTATGCTTTATTGTGCCACCTTTTGCATCTTTGAAACCATTTTCCACCCAATTCTGCAAGTATTCATTATAAGATTGTACGCAATAAAAAGAATCGCACACTATTAGTGTGGGGAATTCGCGATCGGTATTTTCTAGCGCCATCTTAAATGCTACTGATTCAGCTCGTTGAGCCGAGCAATCTCCTAGAGATTGCGTTTTGGTGACCAGTGGTCTAAATTTTCCTTTGTGCCAGCGACCTTTTACAATCGCGCACGCAGCACTGTAAGCTTGCTTACCCCCTACTGCGGGTTGTGCTGATCCGTCAGTATATATAATACTTCCGTATTCTTCGAGAGGCAGGATTTCAATTGGCAGAGGACATTCATATTCATATTGTAAAAATTCCTGTGTTTTTAAATTAGGATCAAATTCATAAACTACGTCTGTTGCAGCAAGAGAATTAACCCACTGAATCCATCTCGGATGCAAAGCTTTAGCATTAGGAATGCTTGCTTTAGTTACCGCTTCTAAAGCCGGTATAGGAGTTACGATTATTATTCGTTTACCTTGTGCTAGGGGCCTTTCTTTCCCTACAGCAGTTTGAACCGCAGTTAGAATTTTCTCCGTTGAACTGAATTTTATTTCAGCCTTTGTGTACAAATGTGATTTGTAAGCTATTGGTACCTTTTCTCCCTCATTAGAGGTTAGGTATGTGAATCCGCATCTTCCTCGGATGACTCGGATTACAAGATCACGTGTGTTGTCACGTGTATCTAATTTTGTTTTTGCTAACATGTCTGTTTGCAGTGATCTCAAAATTTCTGTGTGTTTTTGAGTCCAATTGATTTGTTTAAAATCAGGTTTTATTAGTTCGTAGAGAGGTTTAACCCTCTCTGCGTAATTTAGAATGTAAGTTCTTCCGAAATTCAGAAAACCTAGAATGGATTGTAAATTCTTCAGCGTTTTTGGAGCTTGGAGTACAGCGCACATCTCTAAGAAGTTGTCCGCTAGGCTTTTCCCTTCACTTGATAATTCGTACCCTAAAAATAGTACTGTCAGATGGGCAATTCGAGACTTTTTAAAGTTGAATTTGTAACCCTCTGCTGCGAACCCAAGTATGATGGTGTTCACTCTTTTCAAGTGAGTATCCAAGTCGTCATCTGTGAGATAAATATCATCTACGTAAGATAATGCTTCATCATCATAGATTTGTAGTAACTCTGTTACCCTAGCTGAGAATAGTCCTGGGCTGTTCTTGAACCCCTGTGGGAGTCGACAGAATTTTTTCTGCGACCCAAATGCGGAGAAAGCGGTCAAATATCTGCTTTCTGGTGCAATGTTTTGACAAAAGAAAGCATTAGATATGTCTAATGTCGTTTTATATTTTTTCCTAACTATGTTATTCATTAGGGCTGCACTATGCGAGTTTTGTACTGCAAAAGTTTTGCAACATGTATTAAGGTGTCTGTAGTCCAAAACTAGACGATATGAATTGTCTGGCTTGGAGACAGGAAACAAAGGATTGTTCATTTGAGAGGTGCATGTTTCAATCACCCCCTGGTACTCAAGTTGATCTAAGATCTCCCTGACCTGTTTTTTAGCTTCTTGCTTTATGGGATACTGCCGTTGGGCAGTTGGTTCACTTTTTAGTTGGATTTTGTGAGGAGGTGAATCCTCATCCCATCCTACATGATTTTTATACAATGCAGGTGCCTGGGCTACTGCCCATTTCCTTGCATATGTATATTTTTTGTGAATCGGTATGTGATTCGAGAAGGCAGGCATAATCACTTCTTCGCCACGAGGGCACTCCCTGACAAACTCTGGGGGCCAATCTTTTTCAGCTAACAGAATATCATAGCCTTTTGAGAGCTTATCCCAAAATAGACCCTTAATTTTCCTAGTCTTATCACCCTCTATACGCAATGTTATTTCGTATATTTTATGGGGCTCGCTAAGTCTGGTGTCGGCAGTTTCAACCTGAATGTATTCATTCGTGTCCACTGTCTCCAGATGACTCATCAAGTTCTTGCGCGCTATACTGATTTCTGCTGCACTGTCCAACATTGTCAATGCCCACTCCCCGTTTTTCAACTGTGTCCTCAGTATTCTCGGCATGGTTGATTACTCTAATACTGGCTACCTTCTTTTTCTGAAATTGAGATTTCTTATTTTGAGCAGGTTCCTTGTCTTTGAACTTGGTGTGCTCTCCTGGGTCTGACCGTCCTCTTCTTTCCGAATTCTGTGGAAGAGATCGAGAGGGACGTGTATCAATACTTTGATATCTATCAGGTTTTTTCAGATTATCCCTATTTCTAAGGTTATATCTTTTCTCAGAGGGCTCCCTCTGGGGAGACTGGCGTTCTCGAGTCGGAGTTCTTTCCCTCCGTCGAGGAGACCTTCCTCTGGACTGGAAATTTTTTTCCTTGGGAGTGGATTGTTTATTTCCATCCCAGCTCTTCTTAGGAGTGTTTAAATTATTTTTAATAAATAATTTTTCAGGATTTTCGAGCAGTTGAGGCTTAACTGGTTTTCCACCCAAGCTGTCTCTACCTAATTCTTCATAGCATTTTTCTATGATTTTTGCAAGCTCAACAGGATCTTTTATATCTGTTTCCCTAACCTTCTGGCGAATCACCACAGATGCTGCTTCTCCTTTTATGTTGGCTAATAATATAGCCGAGACCTGCTTGAAGTCTTTCAGTAGTTTCATACCTAGATTTAAAGCGGGCTCTGGACCGAATTCATTTTGAATCTGTTTTAGCACTTCTGGTATTACCGCCATAGACGGAACACCATGTGTTTTTGTATAAATGGAAGCAAAGACTGTACCCCAAGTGTCACAGTCCTCCACGTGTGGTGCGATTCCCATAGGAAGGCAGATGGTCAAGATTCTGTGTTTCTCAATAGGGGTAGTATCAGGAAACACTGCCTCTATTTGAGTGATTTTCTGTGCTAACCAGAAAGGAATTTGTTCCCGTTTTACGGGTGTTTTACCAAGACATGATTGTATGTTCTGTGGTGTAATTTTATTTGTGTTCCCCTGGTGAGGGGTCAGCTGGTGTGAATTAACAGCTGGCTGGACTGTTGTAGTCCGCATTACATATTGGACTAATTGCCTATGTATTTTTATTAGTGTGTTTAGCTGTACTAACAGCTCTTCTCTTGACATTCTTGCAATGTCAGGATGTGGTGTGTAGCTGGCTAGAACCGGCCACGTTGCTCCTGGTCTCCCTAGAGGACCGAGCCTAGTTATGTGATCATTGTGTTTTAGGGCGCCATTAAACCAGAGCAGGTGCTCTTGAAATTTAAGTGGAATTTCAATCTCCTCGAAAGGAGCGTACTCTTCCGGAGGTTTCTCTATTTTGTAATAGTGAAACTCTCGTGTTGTAGCGTTTGCCGCTGGAAAGTTTATCCATGAATAGAATACCTCTGTCTGCCGATACTCGTGAGCCTCTATCACGAAAATTACTGTACCACCTTGAGGTGTCAGTCCGTTTTCTATAAGTTTTAACGTTATAGATCTTCTTAAGTGTGCCGGGATGATAATAGCATCCGGGTCTGTGTATTCGGGACCTTGCTGAGTCGCATCTGCTGCGCCCCCAGTGGTTCCGTTATTTTCTGGCATTGTAAAAATGCGAGGTTTGCAGAGTAGGTCTCCAAGGAGACAAAGATTAGGTGCACAATATTTTGGAACACTGTATCCTTCAACGTTGAATAAACGAGAGCTTTACATAGGAATCTCTTCCTACTAAGGTCGGGCGGATTTTAACCTTTCACCCACTCCAGACGTCTATTGGAGTATTTACGGGAGAAAGGGGTCTGTGTGAAATATGCACGACTGAGTTACTCTATTGTCTTGCGTTAGTTTATCGCCTTACCAAACGTTGGGTGCCATGTAGTGTAGTTCCTAGTTTCCCACTAGGCCCTGCGCATTGGAATAACATAAACAGTAGTATCGACGTGGAACTGCGGATATTCCAGGCCTCCACTGACTATGCTAAACTTAATTGGGTTGTGTTACCAACTAGCTCAGAGGTCACTGGAAACTTTCTTCTCTGCATAGGAAGTGATCAGCTTCCCTGGCACAGACAAGAAGGGATTCAGTTTTCCAACAACCGTGCAACATGACAACTTTGCTCCTCAGATCAAGAGTCAATCTCTAGGGTCGTGTGAAACAATAGACATGTATTTCACTCAGTCAGTCTAGTGCAGTTTACTTTCACGAGATGTAGAGAATAGAGAGACGGGCGTTTGTCAATAAAGGGTTAACATTTATTGCACAGTCTTTCTTCTCGTACAAGAGAAATGAATTGCCACAATTGCAATAATTGTTATTATAAAAAGTACGTACAGTAAGATAAGTATTGCGAAATAGAACTGTAAAAGCATTGATATGGTTTCTTAGCCATACAATGGTTTAAAAGTAATAAAACATATATACAGTCATATATACATTAGGCTAACATACTCAACTGGTGCTTCTAACTAAGCCTACCCCAGTGTGCCTGACCTAAGCCTAACACGTGAAAAGGGGAGTAAGTAAGTAGCTTAAGTTAAGTTGGTTTTGCCAAGGTTTGTTTCAAGAATTCTCGTCTAAGGGTTTAGTCAACACCATACCTCTGAATAGAATGATGGAGGATTGGTATCTCCTTCAGGGGTCTCTCTCGATATCCCAGTCACCCGCGAGGGTAAACCGGAAGCGCCGGGACTGGATTTCTCTGCACGAGAAAGGCAGCGGCTTCTCTTCAGCGCGTCGAGGAAGGAGGGGGGACAGCGTCCGCGGGCAGCTGGAATCTGCTGGATGTCTTCGCAGAGGGACGGCTGTTCAGCTCCTTAAGCGTACTGCACCATAGGTCGCGCTTTAGCGGCGATAATGGTATCAGCAGCTTCACCACCACAGGATAGCAGGCTGCAGCGACAGAGTGCTAGATTTACCAACACGGGGTCTTGCAGGCAGCCAGCATCAGCTCACAGCTCACATTGCTTAAGGCAACGTTGGTAATATTTATACCTGACAGGTGCCGGGTTTGACGCAAGTTTGCTGGACATAAGACGTCAATTAAAGATGTCACTAGGAAGTGATAGTTATCAGTTGCTCATTAGAGTTCCATTACTAATCAAAACACAGCAAGCGGGGATTTCCAGGTTTGCAGAGTTTTTATCTTGTTGAAGAACTCGGAGTGTTATCTAGGAATATCAGATAGTGACTACTGCTCTGTCATTGCACTAATTGGTCGCAAAGGAAGTGGCAGAGAGAACTATGCTGGAATGTGGCTCTGTTCGTGTGAGGCCAGAGATGACTTTTCAGAAAATCGCACTTGAACGGTTATGCCAATATAGGAAATAAATGGATTTATAGCCGAATAGGGGCATAAGGTCACAGTATCGATCAGGAACCTAGATAAACACGCAACAATAGGAAGGATACTGATAGGAACAATTCCTTGCACTTTCCGAGCTTTCTTCCACAATCATTGTTTTTTTTTTTTTTTATATTTTTATTGTAAAACAAAAGATTTTTCTGGCACACACATAACACAGGATACAAATAAAATTAATACATATAATAAACCATGGTTGCTATCAAGAGAAACAAAATAGTACTAAACATAACATTCGACACAAAAAGAAGAAGAAAGAAGAAAAAAGCTATTAATCAAATATAATAATACATCAGACTACACTTGAATTTGTCCTTTCCTTCCATCGATGTACCGGTTCCCAAATTTTCATTCCCAACCTTTTTACCCTTTTACCTTTTTTCCCAAATATACCCTTTTCAAGGTTAAACGTCCCCAATAATAAAGCAATCCACTGCTGTATTCCCGGGGGTAAGGGGTCCAGCCAGACTCTAGCAATCAACAACCTGAGAACCGCCATCGCTACGAATATAAATACACCATGGTCGCCTTCGCAACCCCTAACTCCTAACATAATTACTGTCGGTGTTAGAGTCACATTCAAAGCAAGTGTATGGGCCATAAATTCCTCAATACCCTTCAATAAGGGTCTTAATTTGGGACAGAGCGCAAAAATATGGATGCTATCTGCGGCCAAAGCATTACATCGCCAGCAATTAATCCCTGTGGTGGCACCCCACTGTGCTATGCGATCTGGCGTATGGTAAAGTTGATACAGCGTTTTGAAATGTTGAGATTGGAGTGGGGCAGAATAAAAGGCTGAACAACCTAACTCCAAGGAATTCAGAAAAACCTGACTCGATATCCCTAATTTTCCAGCCCATTTATTACCAAATTTGTCAGTGTCGTCCTTCTTCGTTTCAGCCAACTGGGCATAAAAATATCGAATGGAGCACCCCCCACTTTGCGCTATTGCTTCCATAATATTACTTGTATTAAATCCTCCCACACCTCCTTTTTTCTTAGAAAAAAACTCCTAATCTGTAGGTATTTAAAAAAACTATATCTTGCTATATTAAATTTAGCCAACAAATCTGAAAATTGAAGTATATTTCCATCTAAGTCTAGCATATCTCCTATATTTTTAATACCTTTTCTGTCCCAGTCTGCCATAATGGTATCAGAAAAAAATTAAATTAAAGGGGGTAGGGATTTATTCCTATACAATCTAGTATACCTGTTAAATCTCCCTAATCCACAATTGTTTGCAACAGCAGACCATACATTGTAGGCTGCGGCAACTGTCTTGAATCGTGTACGTTTATAATATGATGAATCTGTACAATTTAAGAAAGCATTTGCTGAATCTTCGCCCAATACAATTGAATAAACCATAGTTGAGACAGCTTTTACTTTCAAATCCCCTTCATTTGCTCCGATCAAGCCTTGAATGTACTGCAATACCGATGCCCAATAATGAAACCTAAAATCAGGAACCCCCCAACCTCCCCTGTCACTTGGCAAAGTCATAAATTTGTATGCCCGTCTTGTCTTCCCATACGACCAAATGAATTTGTTAAGAATCGACTCCAGTTTGTTGAACCAAATTGACTCAAACAAAAGAGGGATTGTACGAAAAAAGTAAAGAAATTTGGGAAGTATAAGCATTTTAATAATGTTAGTGCGGCCCACTAACGTAAGCCTAAGATTATTTATCCTCATCAGGTCCTAGCTTACTTTCTTCAATAAGGGGGAGATGTTACGTTCAACTACTGTCCCTAAATTAGGCGAAATTTCAACCCCTAGATAAACTGCTGCCGAGACCACTCGTGGATCATTACATTGAGCTACTATGTTTTTAATAATCTGTGTTTTGGCTCTATTAAGCTTGTAACCAGAGATATTGCCAAAATTTAGGGCCACTTGTTCTATCTCACCAATTGCCATTATAGGATCAGGTGTAATTATCGCGACATCGTCTGCGTATGCCAACACTTTAATTTCTATCTCATTTACGCACATGGGGGGAATAATGGATTAAGATTAAGATTGCGTAAGTATGGATCCATATACAGTGCAAATAAAAGGGGAGAGCTTGGACAACCTTGCCTTGTTCCTCTTTTAATCTGCACCGCCGTTGTTAATTCCCGATTGATTTTGATTCTAGCCGTTGGATCCCTATAAAGAACCTGAATTGCTCTTATAAAATTGTCACCGAACCCAAAAGTTCTCATTAGCTCCCACAAATACTCCCAAGCGACCCTGTCGAAAGCCTTCTCGGCGTCTAAAAATAAAGCCGCGACAGGGCCGCCAGAAGCCTCCATAGCATCAAAACAGGTGATCACAGTCCTGACATGTTCTGTAGTCCCTTTCACCGGGATGAATCCGTGTTGTACTGGGGTGACTAATTTTTCTATGACAGCTGACAACCTTGTTGCCAGAATTTTAGAATAAAGCTTCACATCAGCGTTCATTAAGGCAATAGGTCTATATGACCCAGGAGCTGTGGCGGGTTTACCTTTTTTCAGGATAACTATAATTTCAGTCCCGCCCCATGATTTTGGGATTGAGATTCCTCTCTGGGCTTGAATGAGTGTATCCAGTAGCTCCACTCTAAGAACTGATATACAAGTTTTATAAAATTCGATCGGTAGCAGATCTGGCCCTGCAGCCTTTGAGGATGGGAGATCTGATAGGGCTAGTGTCAATTCTTCTAATGTTATAGTGGCATCAAGTATAGTTTTTTCCTCCAAATCTAGTTTATTAAATTGAATGTTGTCTAAATAATCCCTAACTTTGTCCATATCTACCTCAGTCTCCCTATCATATAATCCAGAATAAAACTTCCAGAATTCATTCCTTATACCAGCAGAGTCAGAGATCAAGTTGCCTGAATCGTCTACTATATTTTTAATGTCCCCTGCATTAACTTTTTGTCTGGTCCTAACAGCAAGAATATGACCGACCCGCTCACTAAATTCACAAGCCTGCTCCTTCTTTGCTAAATAACTAGCTGCTGTCTTATTAGTGATTATTTCCGCTATTTCCAACTTTAAAACCATAATTTCCAACAATTGTTGATCCAAGGGGAGCCCCCTCATAATTAACCTACTTAACTCAGCCTCAGCGTTCAAAAGGGAATTAACTTGTTGATCGATCATTTCTCTTTCTTTTTTCCGTCTATATGTTGAAAAACTAATTGTCTCTCCCCTGACGCCTGCTTTGAAGGCATCCCAGATATAACCACTACTAGTGCTCCCCGCATTGTTGAGCCAAAACTCTCTGATCCACTTTTTCATATGCTTACAATAACCCTCATCTTGTAGCAGAGCTCGCTCAAATGACCATTTATATGTCTTTCTACCTAACCCATTTAAACTAAGTGACAATAACAGTGGGTTGTGATCAGAGACCAAACAAGGTAACTTCTTAATCTGCGTATTAGAAATCAAGACATTGGATATTAAAAAATAATCCAACCTTACTGTTATATTGTGAGGAGCAGAAAAAAAAGTATTGCCATCTATATGCGGGTGCAAATTGGCCCAAACATCTGAAAGAGCATTATGCGAGGCCATATCTGCTATCGCCCTATGCACCCTTTTCTTCCTCCCCGTATAGGAATGACTCAGTTGTAGCTCAATATTTGCCGGTCGACTGATATTAAAATCTCCGCAACAAACAATTGGCTCCACCCAAGTTGAGAGTTCCTGATCCAGAAATTGGAATATGTCTGGGTCATCACACGTTGAGCCATAAACTGAAACCAATGTGAACCTAGCTCCTCTGAATCCTATTTCTGTAATCACCCACCTACCCCAAATATCTTCTTTATTCCTAAATACTGTGCAATCCGCTCCTCTCCCCAAAATCGCTACCCCACGAGTTTTGGAGGCTTGTTTGGTATATGCTAAGACTTTAAAGCCAACCTGTTCTAGCAAAAAACCCTTTCCTCCCTCCACATGAGTTTCCTGTAGACAAATCAGATCAGGAGACATTGATTTGCAAAATGCTGAAACTCGCAGCCTTTTTTGGAGATCGTTAAGGCCACAAACATTAAATGACAAAATTCGACAAGTCATCAAAAAACATCAAAGATTAGCACCAGCTTCCAATTCCAACTCTTAACCAAACCCATTGCTTCCTTCTTTCTCCATTTGTACAAAACCTGTAGCTGCCTCAAACTACGCTTTACTGTGTATGTTATGTGCCATTTTCTTTCCCTCTTCCCCTTCCTCCCTCCCACCTCCCTGAACCCCCCCACACTACCCCTCCCCCCTCCCCCCCTACAGGTAAATAGGTCACACATGACCTATATGTGAACGCCAGGGAAGCAGCAGCCGCTACTCCTCCCCACCGCCAACCAGCATATCAAACATATCAAACATAAATCCATTATTTGTTCTCCTTATATCCCAAAACTTCCATCATGTAAGCCTTCGCCTTAATCTCTGAAAAGAAAAATGTAAACTGGCCCTTGGTTACAATTTTCAATTTTGCAGGATATAACAAATAAGCTTCTGAGCCCAGAGCCTGAATATGTGGTATCAGTTGCCTCAACCTCCATCTACGTTCAACTGTGGCATGGCAAAAGTCTGGTCTTGCAAAAAAAGTGACATTGTTATAGGTACGTCTCGACTCTGGCTTCGCTTTGTCCAATATCAACTGCCTAAGGAGAAAATTCCCTACAAAAATTAGCAGAGCCCTTGGGCGCCCACCCTGTGCTCCAGCCTGAGGCTGACCCCTTTTAAGGAACAATGGGAAGCGATGGGCTCTTTGAATTTCAATTTCCCACTGCCAACTAGATAACTCCGGAAAAGCCCCCTTTAACAAATTTTTCACAAACAACCTGGGGTCCTCCCCTTCAAGACCTTCCTCCACGCCTAACAGTCTGATGTTATTACGACGCTGCCTGTTCTCAAAGTCTTCCAACTTCCAGTTGACGTCCTCTGCCACCTTTTGATGCTCTTCCTTGTATGATTTCAGGTCTCTCAAGTCGTCTTCCACTTTACTTGTCCTTTCCTCTACATGTACGACTCTCTCAACCATCTCATCTTGCCTTTTACTTATCGTTCTAAGTTTATTCTGTATCTTCATTGATTCCTGTCTCGCCCTCCTGCTCTCCCCTCTAGCCTCAGATTGCATTAATTTCAAGGTATTAAAAAGAAGGTCAAGCGTAACAGGAGGCTGAGAGGATTGAGTAGAGCCTTGTTCACCAATCAGCGTTGCCGGACTGTCTTGCTCCAGAAACGAAAAGGTAGTAGTAGAATAATCCCAAGCTAGTTTTTTAGTAGGATCAGTTGTACTACTTGCAGTGGAAGGTTTCCTTTTAGAAAGGCGTTTTTTCTGTGAAGTTTTCCTAGCCGGGGAGCTACTGACTGAGTCAATACCCGTAGATTCATCAGAACTAAAGCCCTCTGATGGCTGAGACTGTGACTGCGTATCTTCATCAACAGAGTAAAATCTCTCTGCAGAAGCTGAACCACTAGCGATGCCAATCTCGGCGGAGGTAGAGGATTCACCTCCTGATTTGATTCCCCCACTCTCCGTATCTAAGTCCATGGTTTCTGCCCAAGTTAGAGGTTTAAGCAGCAGTGTACTCGCATTATCCCCATCAGTTGCAACAACCTCCATTCCGTCGTTTAACTTTTGCTTAGGTAGCTCGCTCCCCAACTCAGCTCCCAGCCCTGGCGCCAGCATAAAAGACCTTCGAGTTTCATCCGGTAGCTGAGTATTCATAGCCCGGTTATCAATCATATCTATAAGCTCTTTACCCGCTCCTTTGTTTATATTTGTTTTTACTGTTTGCCTGAATTCATGCGACTCTGTCCCCAGCTTCATCCCAGTCCCAGCGTATCCTCCAGACTCACCCTCGGCAGCCTCCAGGCCTGCATCTCTGTTCTCAACCGGAATGACTGCAGGCACTGCAGCGGACGACTTTCCTGCTGTTACTGCTGGTCTTACGGGTTGCCTAGCAACCCCGACACCGGCTCCGAGCCCTGCTCTAGCATCCGCACCGAGGACGCCGGCTCCAACGCCTCCAACGCCTCCAACGCCGGCTTCAGCTTCTGAATCCGCTCCTGCTCCTGCGCTAAGATCCGCAGAAACACCAGGTTTGGTTGCGGGGGGGTCCGCTACTTGCTGGGGTGTTTGCAAAACTTTCCGTAACCGTAGGCTGCCGCAGCGCGTTTTCCTTGGCTTTCGGCTTGATAACGTGTCCTGCATCTCTTACGGGTGCTGCGCTGTCCGCTCCGTTTCTTTTTGCTGCCGACTTCTTTAGACTTGAGGCATTTTTTTATGCAATAGTTATGGCAGGGCCAGGGCCAGGAGCTTTTAAATCCGCTTTATTTTTCTCTTTTTCTTTTACTGTTTGGCATTTAATGGTATCCGTGTCTGCCGATTTCCCTCCCTTGCAGTCTTTGGTCTCGAGTCCACGCTGCAGGCGAGGAGGCATCTTGAACCAGGATTTTAGTACCAGTCTAACAACTTCTGATATTCTCCTCTTAAAACGCAGAGCTGTGGGTGTTATGGTATTTCCTCGTTGTTCCCAGGAAGGGAATATCGCAGTGCTACACAAAAAAGGCATACAGCGACCTCAGGCCAAGCACCTTAGTTACTCCATTTCACCATTGGAAAGCCTGGCAATGGAGAGGAGAAGAGTGCGGCTTACTCGCTGCATCCCTCGGCGGCCATCTTGCCCTCCTCCTTTCTTCCACAATCATTGAAACAACATCTCCCTTACACCCAGATGTTAAGAGTCAAAAGGATAGTTTCCAATCCAGACAGAGCCACAATACAACTTGATAAAATGATTCAGAGATTCAGATCTCGTGGATATCCTGACCAGGTACTAAAACAGGCCCAACAACGCTGTTCTCTTAAATCCAGACAGGAATTACTCTTGACACAAAAGAAACCAGCTAAAGACCGACTTAAGGTAGTTTCAAAATTCTCCTCAATGAGCGCTTCATACAAAATGGATCATTAAAAGGCAGTGGCAAATATTGAAACTGGAACAGGATTCTAATCACATTTTTGAACAAGTACCCATCTTTGCATACACTTGAAGCAAAAACATTGGCGAAAGATTAAAACACCCTTGCCCATCAGTATTGGGGGTCACATACAAAGGCACAAAACCGTGTTGGAACTGCAACAACTGTAACAGCATTATTAAAGGATCATATATCAATCATCCCATGAAAGGCCTCAAAATCAAAGTCAAAGCAACAGCCACATGTGACACCACAAATATGTAAAACACAGAAAACCAGGGGGTCTCGCAGGAAACTGTATGGCTAGCTTCAAAAGGCACAACTCTTTAATTAAATGAGTCTTGGGCTTCAAATCTGTTACAACCTCAAAGTATGTAGGGAACAAGAAGTAGAAGAAAAACAAATAACGCAAGTGATTGTTGGTGAGACTCAAAAAAGTCTGTGGATTCCCATCAATCTGTCATGATGATCAATCTTCTCATTTGGTCCTCCAAACGTTAGGATGGTATGTCTCTTGATCATTGAGACTATTATCCATACCCGCTGTATCAAAAATTGGGTCAAGCCCACAATCATGTTCCGACCATGAGAGAAAATAACAGTATTTTATTAAGTACTGCTCCACCCCTAATTAAAAATGGTCTATATGTTAAAGTGTCCCTGCGGAAAGATTCATATTGGCCAAACGGAAAGAAAAATAAAGATACGAATAAACAAGCATAAATCCAACATCAGAACCAAACAGACAAAATCAACTGTAGCTCAACATTTCATGGAAGCCGGCCACAACATCAGTTAAATGAAATTCTGCGTTTTAGAAAATGTTGAAAAACGTGAAGGAAGAGACAATCATAATTTCCTGCTACAGCGTGAAAATTATTGGATTAATCTTTTATGTTCCATGAAGCCCCACGGTATGAACGACCATAAGGAGTTCATTTGTGCCCTTTAAACATCTGATCAGGACTGTGTTAACATGCTACTCACTGTTTTATTTTTGTAGTAGTTTGTATATTCATTGATTGCACTTTACATAACTGGTGGTGGTTTTTAGCATTGTATGTTTACACACTCTCTTAGTTACATTGAGTTATCCTGAGCACGACGTTAAAATCTTCTGAGGCACAACACTCCTGAGACGGAAGCCGGGAGACGCTCGATTTTAAAATTGAAAACTGTCACGAAATACTTTGTTTTTAACTTGCACTGCACTCACCTGGTGCATTCTTTCACCCTCTTCTATAACTGAATCGCCGCGCAGCCGATTTTAACACTGCCAAGGCACAGTGATACTCGCCGCCATTTCCCATCCTCAGCCCGCAGGCCACGCCCACGGCCCAGAGGCCCCGCCCCCCTCTTACCGGCTACTTAAAGCGCGCTGACTAATAGCTCGCATTCAGAGGCACAACACTCCTGAGGCGGAAGCCGGGAGACGCTCGATTTTAAAATTGAAAACTGTCACAAAATACTTTGTTTTTAACTTGCACGGCACTCACCTGGTGCATTCTTTCAACCTCTTCTATCACTGAATCGCCGCGCAGCCAATTTTAACGCTGCCACTGCACAGTGATACTCGCCGCCATATCTCATCCTCAGCCCACAGGCCACGCCCATGGCCCAGAGGCCACACCCCCCTCTAATATATAAATGTGCCTTCCCCGCATGCGCGCCGAAGGCGCGCCAAAGGCAAGCCCCTCTGCGCCCGTCCACGGCCGACCGGGGCAAGGGGCCACCCCCACTACCCGATCACCATGCTAGGTCAGAACTCTCAGCCCCCACTCCCTCTGCCAACTAAAGCAGGAAGCTGGGCCACCCTGCCTACATGCATGGGATCCATCCATACAACACCCCGCCTGCAATCAGTGCGTATTTCATTTTATACCCCACCCTAAAATTGAACCCACACAATACTCCATGCTCCTGCTCAACTGCAGATCCCTCGCCAAGCATACCACAGAAATTGCTCTACTGATAGAGGAAGCAAACCCAGATATCCTCTTTATCACAGAGACGTGGCTGCAGGAACCCGATTTGGTACAAACTCTCCCACCCGGATACCAAATACTCCGCCTCAACCGCAAAACGGGAATCAGTGGTGGGCTAGCAGTGATCTATAAAACAGGATACAAAGTCACTAGCACCCCCGTCCATCTCCCAGATAGTGAATGCCTTCCCTTCACTATAAAACTCAGCCCCACACATACCTTTTCTGGTATGCTCATATACCGCCCTCCCGGGACGCAAGGACAGTTTCTTTCTAACCTTGCCCCAACAACTGCAAACCTTGCACTCAGCTCCGCTAACTTCACAATCCTGGGTGACCTCAACACCCACCTTGACGACCCTAACGACCCAAACGCTATAGAACTATCCACCAGCCTAGGATCCCTCGAACTACAGCAACTTGTCCTCGGGCCCACTCACCAGAAGGGTCATCTTCTGGACCCCATATTCAGCAACTGCCCTAACCTTCACGTTGGAAACCCTTCCCCCCTGCCCTGGACCGATCACTTCCTCATCCCTTTCACTTGGACCCTCCCCAACCACCCCCACCTAAACCTCCGACTGTTCAACAGTCACGCAACTGGTCCAAAATCCCCCAGCCGGAATGGCGGGACAACCTAGAGCTTACCACACCCGCCACAACTCCCAATCCCATCCAGGGCAACGACAATTACAATAGATGGATCACCAGCTCCTTAGATCTGGTACTTCCACTAAAATGTACCCACCCTAAACGGGGAAACCCGACAGCCCCATGGTACACTACTGATCTCCGGGAGGCCAAACGCGCCTGCAAACGAATCGAGAGGAAATGGCGTCTTGATTACCTACCAGCGGACAAAACAACCTACAAAGCAGCTATCAAAAGCTATAAATCTAGCATCAAACTAGCTCAGGCCAAATAAGAAAAGATCGACAAGGTAGTTTCTAAACCCAAGGAGATCTACCGGATAGCTAAATCCCTCCTGCAACTACCCGAGGCTCCAAAGGAGCACAGCAACACCCAGGTCCACTGCGAGGAGCTGGCGGATTTCTTTTACTGCAAAATAGAAGTCATCAACTCCTCTTTTTCTCAGACCATCACCTCGCACAGCGGCATCGCTGACACAGGCTCTGCGACAACACCACCAAACGCTCTCAAAAGTGTCCGCCCCTAGATCTCACCAATCTAGAAAGTATCATGCGACAGGTCAAATCTGGATCACCTACTGATCCGGCTCCCCCGTGGGTTCTCACTCCGATTACCAGTCAGATCTCACCCACTATTCAGGACCTGCTCAATTCCTCTCTCCATACCGGCATCGTCCCGCCTCTATGGAAGAAAGCAATGGTCAAGGCATTACTAAAGAAACCCAGCATCAATCAAAACAACCCCTCCAATTACCGACCTATCTCCCTTCTACCCTGGCTCAGTAAACTTCTTGAGAAATATGTCAACTCTGTCCTGACACATTTCTTGGAATCAAACAACATACTTGATTCCACTCAGGTGGGTTTTAGGCCCCTTCATGGAACCGAAACTGCCCTGATCGCAGTGACGGAGGAAGCAAGAAGGATCCTAGTCAGCGGCGGGTCAGCGGCCATCGTCCTACTCGACCTTAGTGCCGCTTTCGACACTGTAAATCACAATACTCTACTCCACCGCCTCGGCAGGATAGGAATCTCAGGAATGGCACTCACCTGGATGAGATCCTTTCTTACAGATAGATCTTTTCAGGTTTTTGAGAAAGACTTCACCTCCTCCAGCAAACCTCTTAACTGCGGAGTGCCTCAGGACTCCTCCCTGAGCCCCACTCTTTTTAATGTTTACCTCAGCCCTCTGGCTGATGACGTCCGCCCCTTTGGAGTGAAAATTGTCACCTATGCGGACGACACACAGCTGGTGGTAGTGTTAGATCCACCTCTCAATTCCCACCACAGCTTATATAAATGTTTGGAAGCAGTCGCCGCTTGGATGTCGGGCCCCTGCTTAAAACTAAATGGGGATAAAACAGAGGTCATGCTCCTGGGAAACAACATCACCATATCCATCGATACCATCTGGCCCCTCTGCCTAAGCAGTCCCCCGCAACCCAAAGAACAAATCAAGAGTCTCGGCATCTGGCTTGACCAAACTCTCACTTTTAACTACCAAGCAACCAAGCTTGCTGCCACATGCTTTGGGCTTCTAAGGCTACTTCGTAAAATCCTCCCTCTTCTCCCGTTTCACTCAAGACGAATCATGGTCCAAGGACTGATTCTATCCCGCCTCGACTGCGGAAACGCCCTATACCTTGGGACCCTACAGTCCACGCTCAACAGACTCCAAATCATACAAAACTGCGCCGCCAGGACCCTCCTCGACATCCCACGTAGAGTCTCAGTCAAAGCCCGACTGAAGGATCTCCACTGGCTCCCTGTGAAATCGAGGATCGAATTCAAGAGCATGTGTATTGCCCACCGCTCTTACTGGGGAACAGGTCCTACTATCAACCGCCCCTGGTAAATGCATATCATCCCAACCGCCTCCTCAGATCTGGGACCTCCTATCTAACCACAGTGTCACGAATCAGAAGAGCCAGATGTGGAGGCTGGTCGCTCTCCTACAACCTAGGCCAAAATCTGGAACTCTCTCCCCCTCTCAATCAGATCAGAGCTCAAACTACTTACCTTCCGAAAGCTCCTTAAAAATTGGCTTTTTAATAAAACATCTGTTTAAAAATTATTCTAGAAACCTTCTATGTCTAGCGTCCCCCACTTAGCCTCAACCTCTGCAGCGCTGGGACGCCTCTGGGTATCCATCACACTATATAAATTTTCTTTTCATTTAATTTCATTTAATTTCATTCATTTCATTTCATTTCTGCTTATTACCTATTGTTAAATTCATCTTAGCATACACAAGTTATATGAAACTCCTTTCTTCAGTCACCAGCACATACGGCAACGTTATCTTAATAACCCAGAACGCGCTGAACAGAATGGGTGGTCACGATTTTATTTATTTACCGATAATATTCCTTTCATGTTAACAACTTTATTATTCACACATCAACAAAAGTGTTAGTCACTACACCAGCAACCACCCGTCAGCTGTCTTTCATGTCTATTGTTTTAACGTGTAGACGTTATAAACCAGGCCCATCTTGATTTCCCACACATCCGGAAACTTTTCCCGGGAGACTCCGCACACATCGGGAGACGCTTTGCGTCTTGTTCCAACCAGGTAACTTGGTAAGCAACCATGTTCCCCTCGGTAAATTTCTTCTAGTAACGTTGCATGACCTCTGCACTAGCAGTTTCACCGGCATATAACTTTCAGAGATACAACATGGCCATCTGCAATTTGCCGTGTTGACGTTCGAGTTTTAACACCTCGCACTGCACTCACGTCCGTTTTCGTTCACGCCGAATTTAAAGCTTTTTTAACTGGCATGAGCACTTTCTGTAAACAGCACCATGCCGACATTGTCATAATTAAATTCACTAGGCACGATTAGATACCGCCTACAGAAATACGTTGGAAACTTTTGATTTTATTTTTTACTATTATTTTCATTTCTGCACTCAGATGAAACACTCGTCACCATTTTAACCTGTCAAGCATGTTTTTGTCGACACTCTTCATAACGGGCAATACTACCATTTTTCCAGATGAAGGCAGTTTGGCCGAAATGCATTGGGATGATTAAAAACCATACAAATGATATAATGCATTCTGGGAATTGAAGTACACAATTTTTGGAAGTGGATTCAACAGAATTGTGATGCAACAGTTCTAATAAATTTCTTCTTTATGGACAAATAACTTGTTCATGTCAATGTGTTTGATTAGATAAATAAACCTTTGTAATAAGGACTTCAGTTTCAGTGCCCGGGGGACATACCCCACTTGGAGGGGGATGCACCCAGATTGAAGTTACTGGTTCTATGTCATCCAGGATCTCTCCTCTTCAAAACCATCTTTCATCGTTAAACAGTTAGACTTCAAGGGGGCTAGGCTAGACAGGCTATGCATTATACTCTGTTGATGCTGCCAATACGCTCTCTTAATTATCTCCTTAGTGGTTAAACTGTCCTTCTCTGGAATATCCTACATTCTCTCCAGCCTGTCCTTGTGAGAGTTGTTTTTAAATGCTTAGGCCAGGGTATATTAGTTGCCCATGTTATATGTAGAACCTCGGCTAAGCCTAACTAGTATGCAGGAAGCTCCGGCTTAGCCCAGAGCCTTTTCCAGTACAAGACTGGTTTTACACTAGCCCTGTCTGCAATGCTTCTTAGCCTTCGGTCCAACCTCAAGGGAGATCAATGGTGTACTAATGGGAAGACCAGTCAATTGGTGCATGAAGCGTCTTTCGACTGCACCCATAGCCCCATAGCTCTACTCCTTACAAGGCAGTTCCCAGGGCCTGACTATTATAAATTTGAAGTGCCGGGGATATTGAGTGAAATTGTAAGCCTTTATGTGTCTTCACTATATACCCCCAGATGTTTGCTGTACTTTGAGTCTGCACTGTTACTGGTGAGACTCCGTGTCTTTTTTTAGATCAAATTTATTTTATTTTCATTTGCATTTAGGTACAACATTACAGCACTCAGATAGACATAGCCCCCAGTGCGTCTGTCGCCCCAAGGTCCGCAATAAGCATCAGGAGGTCATTCTCTGGAGCAAAGTGCCATGAGTCCATGCAAGAGGGCGCGAGTACCGCCCAGCAATCAACTGTCTTTCAAACCCCTGTACCCAACCTCCCAACTAGACCCTCTCTAGCCCCAACCACCCTTGCCCTGGAACTAACCCCCTCCCACCCTCCCCCTCTGTTTGGTGTGTTCTCCTGTGTAGGTGTGTGGCATACGAGTGTATCCTCAATTGACTTTTCGTGTCCTGTCTTCTGGTTGCCTATGGAATTCACCAACTAGTCTAAGGACTTTGAGATACTTTGGGCAAGTAAGCTCGCGGAATTCTTGTGACAGCAGGGAGATTAAGGGCGCCCATGTTTCCCTAAAGGTGTCGGAAGTCTGTGTTAGGGACGCCTGTATCCGCTCCATTCCAAGTATATACCATAGTCTGTGGAGCCACCCTGTGTGTGTGGGTTTCCTCGAGGTGCCCCAGAGTGAGAGAATATGTTGTGTCGCTGCCCCTATTGCTAGCCCCATTTGGCAACCCCGAATGGACTTAAGTGAAAAGATGAGTTTGTTGGGCAGGCCTAGGATCGCGTATGCGGGGAAGCGCGGGATCTCTGTTTCGAAACAGTCGTCCACATCCCGAAGGACCTCCTCCCAGTACTCCTGCACCGCCGGGCATTCCCAGAGCAGATGGAGCATAGTCCCTATGTGTCCGCAGCCCCTCCAGCACAGGGGGTCCCGGCGAGGATTGCTTTTGTGTAGCCGCTCCGGCGTTAAGTGCCAGTAGTATGCCACCTTAACCGCCGCCTCCCAACTGGCTACTTTACGGGCCGTGTGATGTGCCCGGTAGTAGACGTCCTGCCATTCCTTGTGTGAGAGCGCGCAACCCAACTCTCGCTCCCACCGTTGTTGTCCCGCAGATTTAGCTGTTGGCTGGGGGGGAGTCAATATCTAATACAGTTCTGTAATCGCCCGTTTATCCGAGGTTTTGGCGAGGAGCCATTTCTCGTATGGCTTAAGAGCGCGGCCTGTGTGTGGTATGACATCCTTACTGGTAAGCCAGTGTCGCAGCTGGAAATATTGAAAGTTTTGCGGTTTGTTGATGGAGTACCCATCTTGTATAGCCTTCAATGCCATAAAGCCTTGTGGGTCAAATAGGTCAGCCGCTGAGTTGCACTCGGTCTGTTTCCATTGCGGGAAGGAGCCAGGGACCATTCCTGGTGGGAACGCCTGATTGTCAAATAGCGGCGTCATTGGCGAGGGAAAGGACGTGAGTAGTGTCCTGGTGATGGGTGATTTTTTTATGTATGCTGGTCTATCTGTTCGTGCCCGAAACAGAATCTTCCAGAGCGGCATCCCAGTCATGGCCCTGTCTTGGAATAGCCAGCGCTTCTCTGACATCGGCCTGGACCACTCCAGGAGATATCGCATCTGTGTAGCCTGAAAGTAGCCTGAAAGTACCGCCATAAGTCGGGGACCCCCAACGCCCCTCCTCGGGGACGCGTGTGAGCAGATCACGTCGCATCCTACGGCGCTTTCCAGCCCATATGTAGTGCTGTATCGTGTCTTGTAGCTTCTTGATCATGCCTATCGGAGGGGTGACTGGAATGGTTTGAAACAGGTACAACACTTTTGGCAGCAGGGACATTTTGACCGCAGCTACCCGACCAAGCCACGAGAGCTGTTGTTGTTTCCATCGCCGAATATCCTCCCGAATGTGTGTGAGGAGTTTGGTGTAATTCAGCTCCACTGTTTGAGCCGTATTGGGCGTTAGTTCTATCCCCAGGTATGGGAGTGCAGTTTGTGTGGACAGCCCTCTCAGATTTAACGAGCCCCTGTTGGCCTGGCGGGTGTTGCACCCCAGGGGGAGAATGACCGATTTGCTAATATTCATTTTAAAGCCCAACACCTCCCCGAATCGTTCCATTTCCTCCAGGAAAGCTGGTATCGAGACCCTGGGGTTGTCCACGGCGACCAGGATGTCGTCCGCATATAGGCTTATTGTGTGTTCCTTGCCCCTGAATTTAATGCCCGTGATGGCCCGGTTGTCCCTCACGCGCTGGGCGAAAAGGTTCTATATAGAGGGCGAACAACAGGGGCGAGAGTGGGCAGCCCTGCCTCGTGCCGCGGCGTATGGCGAACGGCGTGGAGCTCGTTCCGTTCACTTTAACCATCGCCTGTGGGGACGTGTAGCAGCTTGCCACCCACGCCCTAAACCTTTCGCCTGCTCCAAATCTCACCAACGTCCGGTCAAGATGGATCCAGTCAACTCGGTCAAACGCTATTTCGGCTTTGACTGACAGGAGGACCGCATCTGTGGCGTTGTAATGTGCCTTATCGATCACATGTAGCAGGCGCTTGGTGTTGTCCGCGCTTTGGTGGGTGGGGATAAAGCCCGCCTGATCTGGCTCTATTATGCCGGGGAGACATGGGCCCAGCCTCGCAGCTAGGATCCCTGTGAAAAGTTTCAAGTCTAGGTTGAGGAGGGAGATTGGCCGGTATGCCGCGCAGTTGGTCTTGTCCTTGCCTGGCTTGGGCAGGACAATAATGTCGGCCTCTAACATTTCTGGAGGGATCGATCCTGGCCCCTGGAAAGAGTTGTACAGTTTCGTTAGTACCGGGGCCAGAAGGGGGCAGAAGGACTTATAAAAGCCCGCAGAGAATCCATCCGGGCCGGGCGCCTTGAGCGGTTTGAGGCGTGCAATAGCGGAGATCACTTCGTCTAATCGTATGGGGGCATCCAGCGCTAGGGCGTTTACCTCATTGAGGGCTGTCACATTAGCTCCATCTAGGTATGCTGCTCCCGTTTCAACATCAGAGGCTGGATCAGCTGTGTAGAGCGTGGCATAGAATGTCTTAAATGCCTCCGCCATATGGTCGTCTTCCCAAAGCTCTCGGCCCCCTTCATCGCGTATGATTGGGATTTTGGCTCGGACGATTTTCGCTTTGAGTTTGTTGGCGAGTAAACGGCCCGTCCTGTCCCCCCCCACGTAGTACGTGTGCTTGAGGTGCAATGCCGCATATTCCGCCCGATCCAGATCAAGGCTCGCCAGCTGTGCCCTGGCTGCTTTCAACTTACGCCAGATTCTAGGGGCCCCTGTTTGGCTGTGCGCCTGTTCTAATTCTAGCACTTATGCCGTCGCTCCTGGCGGCGTTCCTTCCTTTCCCTATTTTCTGCAGCCAAAATTGCAATCAGCTCTCCTCTAATAACCGCCTTGAGCGCCCCCTAGACCGCTGTCATTGCCACCTCCCCTGTGTCGTTCTGGCTTAAGTAGTCCGTGATGCTCTGGCCGATCTGCTGTGTGACCCCTTTGCGGGAGAGCAGAGTTTCACGGAGACGCCAACTACCCTTGTGTGTTCGCTGTCGTGGAACCTGTAAGCGCATTACTACTGCATCATGGTCAGACAGGACCGCTGGGGTAACTTCCATATCCCTCACCATAGGGGCCAGGTCAGTGGAGCTGAGGAAATGGTCAATTCTGGCATATGTACAGTGCACATGAGAGTAGAAGGTGTACCCTGGGGCTGTGTGGTGAGCTTCCCTCCAGGTGTCCAAGAACCCCCGGTTGGCGAGCCAACGCTTCCCTTCAATGGAGAGAGCCCCGGAATCGCCAAACCTACAACCTGACCGATCCCTTTCGTTATCCATGACCAAATTTATGCCCCCGCCAATTAATATGTGCCTCGAGCCAGTGCTCAGAACTTCGGAGAGTGCCCCTGTAAAAAATGCCTCTTGCTTGGTGTTGGGGGCATAGATGGACCCCACTGTGATTGATAGGTTCCCGATGTGGATCATGCGGACTATGAGTAAGCATGGGCGAATTTTGCGAATCTCGCGTTCGCGAATTTTGCGGATTTGCGAACTCGCAATCCGCAAAATCCGCGAATTCTCGCGAATTTGCAGATTTTTTTTTTTTGTGTTTGCGCAGGTTTCTGCCAGTTCGCGAGGGTTTTGTACAATGTCGCGAACTTGTTGTTTCTACGTGTCCAGCCTGTTTGGGACACTCTTCTTCATCACTGCCACTCTCTGTCACCACTGCCACTCTCTGACTACTCATGCCACCCTCTGGCCCACCCATGCCACCCTCTGTTTCATCACAGCACCCTCTGGTTGTCCAGTCAGTGTACATTATTGTGGCAACGCAAGCACACCTTCCCTGCCTCAAGTGACCTGAATTAATTTGGGGCTGATTAATGTGTCACAGAATATTTTTTTAGCTGGCACCTGCTTCCTTAGTGCTTCCTGATTAGTGATCTTTTGCACTTGCTAAGTGTTTTCATTGTTGCAAAATTAGTTACAACACCTGCCCTGCCCCAACTGACAATAATGAATTAGGGGCTGATTAATGGATTTGAACTTCCAGCCTGGCTCCTGCTTGTCTCCCTTAGCTGTAATTCAGGACCTTTGTGGCATATGTGTAACTATTCTGAGGTTCAGAGCAGGGTCACATAATAGTTTCAACTGGCAACTGAACTCTGGAGGGGCCCCTCAGGAAGCACTACAGGAAATGGCTACTAATGATGAGCCTGAACTTTTGAACCTGGTAAGTAGTTTCAGTTTTGCTAAGATCGTATTTCTGCAATTTTGCACTTATTCGCGGGGCGCGAACTCACGCGAACAGTGCGAACAGTGCGAGCAAAATCCGCTGCTCGCGGATTTGCGGATTTTGCGGGAGATTCGCAAATCTCGCGGATTGCGAATTTACCGAAAATCCGCGAGCGAAACGGATTTTCCGCCCATGCTTAGCTATGAGCCTGCCTTTGATCTCTGCTACTTTGTCCCCCACCCGGCCTTTGAAATGTTTAGCACAGAGCAGGGCCACTCCTGCTTTTTTCTCTGTGGTGGAGGAGTGGAGCTGGGTCGGAAACGCCCTGGACCTCATAAAGTGCCAGTCATTAGCTAGTAGATGCGTCTCCTGTAGGAGGCACACTGCCGCTCCAGATTGTTCTAGGTATGAGAGCACCGCTCTCCTCTTGATTGGGTTGTTTAGCCCTTTAACATTGAGGGTGAGAACCTGGATAGACTCTTCAGCCATGAGGAGGTATGTTACCACTCACTCTCTTCCAACGTTCTAGTGGAAAACCACTCGCCTCTCCTGACCTCGCTGCCTGAGCGAATGGAACACACCTGGACATACCCCCTGAACACCCCCCCATCCCGCACCCTCCCATCCCTCCCCTACCCCCCATTCCAAACATGGAACCCCAACTGGTGAACATTGTCCCAGGCCTATGTAATGTCTGTCCAGGCCTGTGGTAGATGAGTAAATGTGTGGGTTATGTGGCAGTGGTGGCTCGAGACCCCCTGTTCCGCCCCCCAACCGTGTCGCTACAACTTAGCTGAGTATGACCATCACTTCAATCTCTCAGGGGTTGGCGCCAGTGTCTTTGGAGACCTCCTGAATCGCTGCGGCCTGTTCTTGTGCCATTGTCTCTGGATTCGGCTTGAGGCTTTTCTTGGGGGGCGTCCTCGTTTCACCTTCTGCCAGCCGTCGCCAGTCGCCCGTGGGGATCTGGATGAGGCCCCGGATGACCGCCCCCCCTCGTCGTCGTCCGGCTGGTCCTCCTCGTGTGGAAGGCCCAGTAGGGTGCAAGTGTCCCATAAGGATCGCAGCTGGTGGAGGGCCCCGTTCCATTTGAAGATCAGTCGAAAGGGGTCCCCCCCGGAGTATGGGACCCCCTCATTGCGGAGGAAGGCAGTGGCTATTTTGAATGATCTCTGCTTTTGTAGGGTAATTGCCGATAGATCCTGGAATAATTCCACAGCGTTGCCCTGAAAGCGAAGAGGCTGTTTGAGACGTGCCGCCTTCAGTATGATTTTCTTGAGAGGGTAGTCGGGTAGGAAAGCCAGGATGTCAGGCCGGGGACCTTGAGCTGGGCGAGCTGGGCCCACCCGATGGGCTCTATCAATACGGATCTCAAAGTCCTCGTCTTCGTCGAGCACCGTTCGGAATAGGGTTTGTAGGTATCCTGCCATATCGTTCCCCCTCTGCTTGGGACGGCACGTTTCGGACCCGAATGTTGTTGCGCCTTGAACGGTTTTCTAGGTCCTCTGTGTGGGATTGGAGGTCTGTTTGTTGCTCGTTAAGCCTGATGATTTCCTGCCGCAAGAGCTCTACTTCTTTGCTTCTGGCCTGTCCCGCGAGCTCTTTCGCGGCCACCCGCTCCCCAAGATCGTCGACATCCCGGCGGAGTTCTTTATAGTCCCCTGCCATTTCTTGTCTGAGGGTTTGGATGTCTTCCTTAAGAGAGGTGAAGAGGGCCTCCATGAACGCCTTGGTCACTGGGGCCTCCCCCTCATCACGATCTTTTCCCTTAGAAGGGGGCGCCTGAACTGTTTTGTCAGGGCTTTTGTCGATCTTAGAAGTCCCTTTGGTCAGCATTTCGGGTATGGTGCGGCCCCCTTTTCGGTTGGAGGAAGCCACCTTCCCCTCCCCTGCCGGTCCGGTTGTCTCCCAGTTGAGTCGCGTTTCTTGGTGGGACCACAGTCAATCCGTGGCGGGCATGCAATCGGAGGAGGGGGAGTAATGCGTCGGGATGGCGCTGCGTCTCAGTGAGGGTCGTGTGCCCCTTGGACCAGGGTCCCGGAATGTGCTGTCTCGTGTCACTCTGAAGCAACCTACTCCTTCGTGTCTCCGCGGCCACGTCTCTTCCTCACGGCCCCTGGCCTCTGCCCAACACCGGCGGCCCGTGTTATGCCACCCGAACCTCTTCCCCTGCGGCAGGGTCCCTTCCCACCTCGTGTTCCGCTGGCGGATCGCAGAGCTCCTTCTAGGTCAGCCCACAGGTGTGGTGGTCCGTCTGGAGGCACTCTCCGGGGTCCCGATTACTGCCCCCAGAACCCTCTCCTGTTTACTGTGGCTCCTTTTATCCTCTTCTCCCAATTTGTGGACCCCGGTTGGCAGTGGTGGTGCGCGGCTAGCGATCGCGGTGCTGGGGCCACTCGCTTTGTCGTGGTTAGGGGCCCGGGGCGCCCCCCGGAGGCTCGATTAGCACCCCCCGATCCCTCTTGTCTGCCCTGGGGCTGCCTCTATCTCGCTCCTGCATAGGCTGCTCAATTGCCCCAGTTTGTGGCTTAGCTATGATAGGCCTTATGGCGCCGTTATTTCAAGCGTGGCAGTGCTTTCTTGGGCTCTGTGGCGTCTTTCAGTCTCGCTGGGCGCTGGAGGCTCGAGTGTTCGCCCCCCCGGAGTGGTGCCCTCTGATCTGCTGCACCGCACTCCTCACCTGTCTGAGCAGCCAGTGGCCGTCGTATCTCCGCCAGGTAGGCCCAAGCCGGGGCCTCAAGTGAATCCCGGCGCCGGCACCGTAGGCGCCTCCCTTCGCGGGCCGCCCCTCTGGGGCCCGCGGTCGAATTCCGGCGGTCGCCGGCCTTGGACTGCTGCACCCGCTGGGGAGCCTCCGGTGCAGCAACACAGTCTCTTGGTTGTAGTGTGGGGCCCGTACGCTCCTTTCACTTCAGGAGCCGGGTCAATGCTTTCGCGCCTCCGATCAGCCTCGGCCGGCGCTGTCATCTCGAGTAAGCATGGGCGAATTTTGCGAATCTGGCGATCGCGAATTTTGCGAATTTGCGAACTTGCAATCCGCAAAATCCGCGAATTCTCACGAATTTGCGGATTTTTTTTTGTGTTCGCAAGGATTTCTGCCAGTTCGCAAGGATTTCTGCCTGTTCACGAGGGTTTTGTACCAGTTCGCAATTGCGAACTTACATGTCGGCTCGCAACGGTCGAGATTATGTTGTTTCTAGGTCTGGTTCATCATCACAGGTTCCCAGCACCCTCTGTTTCACCCCTGCCACCCTCTGTTTCACCCATGCCACCCTCTGGTACATCAATGCCACCCTCTGGTTCATCATTACTGTAGATTATGGGGGGAAAAGCAAGCACACCTGTCTGCTTCAACTGACATGAATTAATTTGGGGTTGATTTATTAATGTGTCACTGTTTTAAAATTCCAGTCTGGCACCTGCTTCCTTATCTTTAATTTGCTTTCTGTTGCAGTGCAATTTTTTTTCCAGGACCTTTGTGGCCTACTTGTAGCTATTCTATGAGCGTGCTGTGAGGGTCAGAGCAGGGTCATACAATTGTTGCAACTAGCAACTGAACTCTGGAGGGGCCCTTGTCAGGAAGCACTACAGGGAATGGTTACTAATGATGAGTTTGAACTTTTGAACCTGCTGAATGCTTTCACCTTTGCAAAACTCGTTTTTCTGCAGAACAGCATTACAGCAACTGTAATGCCCCAAACAAGCTTATATGAGAAAGTTGATTTCTAATCCAAAAGTTATCCAAAGAAAATCAAAAGGCCTCAAATCCAAAAAAGTGCAGGCAAATGTCAACCTGAGGAGTTATTCTGATAAAAATCATCATTTTCAGAAGGTCTATGCTGCTTGCTAGTAGATTTCTTGTGCAGAATTGCAATTTTTGTAATTTCGCGAGTGCGAGATTGTTGCTGCCCGCCGCATCTACATGTTCACAATTGCGAACTTACACCGCACGCCGCAGAATTGTATCACCAAGAAAAAAAAATCAGCTGCGTGCGAATTTGCGGATTTTCGGTAAATTCGCGAGCATTCGCGGATTGCGAATTTACCGAAAATCCGCAAAATCCGCGAGCGGAACGGATTTTCCGCCCATGCTTAGTCTCGAGGTTCGCTCCTCCGCCCCTGAGTCTTGCCGGCGCCCCTGGCTGCCCAGCTGATGTCCCGCTTGCCTTTGGCTGTCTGCACAGGGGCTCAGTGGCGAATTGGTCCGCTTTTAGGCTCGGTCAGGGGATCGGGGACGGGGAGCCTCCGCAGGACACGTCTTACTGAGCCGTCATCTTAGCCTCGCCCGTGTCTCCTCTTTTGTACTTTGGGCACTTAATACTGTGATTTTAAACTAGCAATTCTTTTTTTATTGATTGTTGCTTTTACGTGTGGGGTCAAGGCTTAACTTTTATTCTTCATTTACTTTGTTAATTTTTGTCAGCCCACCCGCCCGATCCACCGCTGCTTTGCAATTTGTGTGGAGGGCGGGCACCCTCTACGCTCCTGTTGTTGCGGGCTCACAGACTTCCATTGAGCTCTGAGGGGCAGGACTAGCCCTGCGATCTCCAGTACTTAGGAGGATGAGATTGGGCCCGCACAGGGGGTGCGCGCAGCGGGCGCGCCTTAGGCAAGCCTGTCTGCTCCCTTCCGCGCCTGGACGTCGCCAGACGCCAGACATGCTGCCGGTTTCACCAAAGGTCGGCTCACTTATTCCTCGGGTAACCTCCTGGCTATTAGGAATGCTTTGTGCTTCTGTAACCACTCTTTATGACTTCTTCCAGAGTGCCCGTTTTACTGCTTAAACTGTGGGTTTAATTCCTGGACTTTGACCCGACTTCCCCCTCCTCCTTCAAGTTCTAAAAATAACATCAAACTTTTAAGCCTCAACTGTCTCTCCTCAGTTAAACATTTCTCTGATGTGTATGATCTGCTGCTCTTTTTCTAACTGAGACTTGGTGACTGTTCATGCATGAGTTACTTAGTACCTGTACCGGGGCTTCATTTTGTTCAGCAGCAGAGTACAATTTTGAAAAGTGAGCAACCTAGTCATACATCGAAATGTGATTTTCGACATGTCAAAAACCTTCAACCCTGTCTGTAGAGACAATGTTCCAAAAAGAACGATGGTCACCACTTATTTCTGTGTCCAACAAACTCTCCCACTTCCTGAGCTCCCACTCTATCTTTGCTTGGTGGATGGTCTCTTTGACTGCCCTCCATGTTGCTTTATTACTGGCCTGTCCTGTTGTTAAGGACAGATTTGTGCCCACATCTAACACAGAGTGAGAAGCACTATCCTTCTGCTTCGAGTTCACCAAGAAGCAATCCTTTATAAGATCATTCATAGATTGCCCACCCAGATCCAGGAATGGCTTTTTAAACTCTATCAGCACGCTCTTAGAAAAAGAGATCTGTAATAACAACCACACTGTTTTAGGTGATCTAAATTTCCATCTGGATATTCTTGATGATAAAGACACCATGGCTATTTTAAAAACCATGAGCGAATTTGGTCTACCACAGCTGCTACATCAGGCCACTCACTCAGCTGGCCATACGCTAGATGCACTCTCAAATAATATGTTTATCTCCAATTCAAAATACTTACTGCTATCTTGGTCCGACCACTAACCCATTGTCTTTGAATTAAATAACGCCAGTCTTACCCCTGACACAAAGAATTATGGCAGTCCCACCACCTATCGTGCATGGAACAGCCTCGATTATAACCTACTTAAGCAACAGCTCACTCACTCCCAGCCTACTCTCTCCCAAGACTCTGAGCAAGCTACTCATGAATACTTGAACTGGTTAGATACTGCCTTTTCACACTAAGTCCCCACCAAAACTACCAAACCAGGAAGGAAAAAACTCTCAGCTCCCTGGTTTACAGAAGCCCTTTGACTTGAAAAACAAAATTGTAGAAGGCAGGAGAGGAAATCGAGGTCTAACTACGAGTCTCATGAGAAAGAAGCATACAAACTCTCTCTGTCAAAATATTTTACTCTACAGATTGAATCCTCCAAGCACTCCACTAAAGATTTATATCAAGTGTTAAATAAACTGATCAAACACCTTGAAAATGAAGGAACCAACAGTAGTCTGTGACACCATAGACCAACACTTTTTCAACAAAGAAGGTCAAATGTATAATCTATTGACAACCACTGACCCCTCAGTGAATAGGAATATCTCTTTGCACAATCTTGATCATGCCTATATCCTTAATGCTCAAAACGATACCGCTCTAGCCTGCTTGAGCAAATGTTCCCCAATATCCACTAAACAGGTGCAGGGGCTTATTCACTGAAATCAGAATCTGCCTCCGATGCTTGTCTGTCGTCTGTGCTAAAACAAACTCCAGAGCCTATAGCAATAATAAGTATCTTTAATTCTATATTTACAACTGGACTCTTCCCTTCCATCTGGAAGAGTGCTTCAGTTCTCCGTCTTCTAAAGAACCCAAATCTGGGTCTAGCGGATTCAGCCAACTATCGCGCCTATCTCCAGGCTACCATTTCCAGCAAGGATCATCAAGAAAATTAAGAACACCCAGCTGGCTCATTTTATTCAAGAAAACCACCTGCTCGATCAATCAATCAATCACTCAATCAGTCTATTTGTAAAGCGCACTACTTACCCGTGAGGGTCTCAAGTCGCTGGGGGTGGGGAATGCTGATACTGCTCGAAAAGCTATGTCTTGAGTCTTCTGAAGGTCAGCAGGTCTTGGGTCTGCTGTATGTGGGTGGGGAGGGTGTTCCTGGTCTTGGCGGCGAAGTGGGAGAATGATCTGCCACCGGAGGTCGCTCTTCGAATGGGGGGGACTGCGGCGAGGGCAAGGTTGGTGGAGCTGGCGGGTGGGGGTGTGAAAGTTGAGTTGTCTTTTGAGGTATGCTGGTCCGGTGTTTTTGAGTGCCTTGTGTGCGTGGATGAGGAGCTTGAAGGTTATCCTCTTGTTGACGGGTAGCCAGTGCAGGTCTCTCAGGTGGGGTATGATGTGGCTGCGGCCGGGGATGTCGAGGATCAGACGTGCACAGGCGTTCTGGATGCATGCAGCTGTTTCAGGAGTTTGTCCGAGGCTCCTGCGCAGAGGGAGTTTCCGTAGTCCAATCTGCTGCTGATGAGGGCCTGGGTGACCGTTCTTCTCGTTTCGGTGGGGATCCACTTGTAGATCCTGCGGAGCATGCAGAGGGTGTTGAAGCAGGAGTAAGAGATGGCGTTGACCTGCTTAGTCATGGAGAGGGTGGAGTCGAGGATGACCCCTAGGTTACGTGCGTGGTCGGTGGGTTTTGGGGCTGCTCCCAGTGCGGTCGGCCACCAGGAGTCGTCCCAGGCCAAGGGGATGGATCAGAGGATGAGGGCCTCTGTCTTGTCCGAGTTCAGCTTCAGTCGGCTGTTCCTTATCCATTCGGCGACGGCCTTCATTCCTTCGTGGAGGTTGGTTTTGGCGTTGTCAGGTCTTTGGTGAGGGAGAGGATTAGCTGGATGTCATCGGCATAGGAGATGATGTTGAGGTTGTGCAGTAGAGCGACGTGGGCGAGTGGTGCAATGTAGATGTGGTAAGCGTTGGGCTAAGGGATGAGCCCTGGTGTACGCCGCAGATGATCTCAGTGGCTTTGGAGGGCAAGGGGGGAAGGTGGACGCTCTGTGTTCTGCAGGAGAGGAAGGAGGTGGTCCTGTCCAGGGATTTCTCTTGGATCCCTGCGTCGTGGAGGCAGGTCCAGGAGGATGAGGGCCGCTGTTTCTCCGTTGTCTAGCAGGGTCCTGATGTCATCGGTGGCGGGGATGAGGGCAGTTTCGGTGCTGTGGTTGCTGCGGAACCCGGACTGGGAAGGGTCCAATGTGCTGTTCTCCTCGAGGTAGCGGGTCAGTTGTTTGTTGACGGTCTTCTCGATCACCTTCTCCGGGAACTGGAGCACGGAGATGGACCGGAAGTTCTTGAGGTCCTTGGGGTCCGCCTTGGGATTTTTTAGTAAGGCGTTGATCTCTGCGTGCTTCCAGCACTCCGGGAAGATGTTGATGACTTTCCTGAGATGGGGTGCGATGGCTGTGCTGGCTCTGTTGAAGATGTGGTGTGGGCATGGGTCTGATGGAGATCCGGAGTGGATGGTGTTCATGATCTTGATGGTGTCTTCGTCGGTGATGTTGGTCCAGGAGAGCAGGTGGTTGGTGTGGATGGTGGTAGTGGGGGAAGGGGTCTCGGTCGTTGTCGGGGTGTTCAGGCGTTGAAGCTGTCGTGGATGTCTGTGATCTTGCAGTGGAAGAAGGTGGCCAGCAAGTCACACAGGTCTTGCGAAGGTGGGACGTAGTTGGTGTTGGAGCTGGGGTTGGAGAGTTCCTTCACGATGTTGAAGAGCTCTTTGCTGTTGTGTGCGTTGTTGTCTAGGCGGCCTTTGAAGGAGGATCTTTTGGCAGATCTGATGAGGTAATGGTGTCTGCAGTTTGCGTCCTTGTGGGCTGCGTAGCTACCTGGTGTTCGTTCAAGGAGCCAGTTCTTTTCCAGTTTTTGGCAGGTTCGCTTGGAGGCCTTCAATAAACCAGCTGGCTTTCTTGCTGGTGTGAGTGTAGGAATGCTTCTTGACCAGGGTGAGGGTGTTGGCACAGTAGTCGATCCACTGATTGAGGTTGCGGGCGGCGGTGTCGGGGTCGATGGGGTCGGTGGGGTTAGCGGGTGGACTCTGGTCGAGGGTGGTGGTAAGCTAGTCTTTGGTGATTTTGCTCCAGCAGCGGCGAGGCATCTGTTGGGTGCGGCGGTGGGCTTCTTGAAGGTGAAGTGAATGCAGTGATGGTCGGTCCAGTGGAGCTCGGTGGTGTGGTTGAAAAAGACGTGGGGGCTAGCTGAGAAGATGGGGTCAAGCGTCTGGCCGGCTGAGTGGATGGGTGTTGTGACGAGTTGTCTGAGTCCGAGGTTGGCTAGGTTGTCAATCAGGGTGGTGGAGTTGGTGTCGTTGTTGTTCTCGAGGTGGTAGTTCAGGTAACCGAGGAGGATGTAGTTCGTGGAGGCGAGGGCATGTGTGCTGACGAAGTCAGCGATGGAGTCGTTGAACTGTGGTCAGGGTCCGGGGGGGTCTGTAGACGAGGGTTCCTATGAGGGTGGTGTTGGGGTCGGTGTGGATCTGTAAGTGCAGGTGTTCGGCGGTGCTGAGGGTGTCGTCGGTGTTGGTCGAGACTCTGAGAGTGTTCCTGTGGACGATGGCAATTCTTCCTCCTACTCCGTTGGTGCGGTCCCTGTGGGTGATTTTGTAGCCTTCCGGGACGGCTATGGTGATGTCCTGTGCAGAGGCCGGGTTCAGCAGGTCTCCGTCAGGAAGGCGACGTCTGGGGAGGTTGAGTCGAGTAGGTCCCAGAGCTCAACGGCGTGTTTACGGGCGGAGCGGGTGTTGAAGAGGATGCATCTGAGGTCGTTGGGTTCTTTCTTGGTCGGTGGCTTGGCGGGCGGATGCTGGTGAAGCTGCAGTTCTGGCAGGTGAAAGCTCCATGGGTGCTCTTCGGGGCTGCCAGGAAGCAGGTGTGTGATCATCCGGTGTTGAGTGCGTGGAGGGTGCTGGCATCGTAGTGTCATCGGGCGTGGTAGTGGTTGCGGGGGCCAGGGGTTCTGGCGCTGGGTGCAGTCCAGGTGCGGAGGAACGCAGATGGGTTTGCCTTAGGCGTGCCTTCGGCGCGTCCGCTGCGCGGACTCCATGTAAGGGGAGTTGGGAGGGAGGAGCAGCTCGGAGGCGGGAGCGGGTGGGGAATGGGTGAGATGGGGGAGGGTCGCAGGGACGCAGCGGCGGGAAGAGTGGGAAAGAGGTGACGGATGGTATTGGAAACAGGAGGCAAGCAGGGCACAGATACTAGCAGGGTGAAAAAAGAGATTTGGGCAAGAACAGCAAGACAAGTACAGGTACAGCAGTGTAGCAGAAAGAAAGCACCAGTACAACTGAGGCAGTACCGCGGCGTGGGGAACGACCTGCCTGCGAGCAGGGTCAAAGGTCGCTTGATCCAAATAGGTTTGGGTTTAGACCTGAACACAGTACCGCGACCACTCTGATTAAAGCCACTGATGAGCTAAAGACTATCTCAGATAAGGGAGGCATGGCAGCTCTTGTCCTTCTAGACTTATCGGCTGCCTTCAATTCGTTGGACCACACCATCTTGTTCCAATGCCTGGAGACACTGGGCATAAAAAACACAGCAGTGGAACTCTGTAAATCAATTCTGAAGGGAAGGGAACACACAGTGATGCTGGACATCTTCATTTCTTACACCTTTTCCCTTCCTTTTTGGTTTCCACAAGGTCCAAGCCTTTTTCATCTCTATTTAACAGAACTGGCCTCTCTAATTCAATAATTTGCTTTCTCTCTTACTTCCTATGCAGAAGACACACAAAATATGTTGTCAACCTTTAACGATGTAAACCACACAAGATCTCAGCTACATGCCTGCATGTAGCTTTTATGATTCACTTTGTGACTTCAAATAAAGCTTAGTTTGATTGATTAATTGAAGCATAACTTCATGAGAGAAATTGATGTCTGGATGGACAATCACTGTCTAAAACTAAACTCGAGGTCATCCTCTTTGGGAATAGCCCTCAATTTTGGACTCCCACTAGTTGACACTCAGAAATGGGTCCTCTCCCTTTGCAAATTACGAAAGCCAAAAGCTTTGGGGTGATCATCGATGACAAACTGAACTTTAGTAAACAAGTCAACGCTGCCATCTCCTCATCCTTTCACACGATTAGAATAATTAAAAACATTCTCCTGTAGATTCCCACCAACACCAGGAAAACAGTGATTTCGTTGTTAGTACTATCTATGATAGATTACTGCAGCAGACTGTAAATCAACCTTTAAGAACAATACCTGAAATTCTTTTAATTCTTACAAAACGCTGCTGCCAGATTACTCCTAGGCCTCCCCAAACATTACTCAGTCTCTCAAGCAGTTAAGGACCTCCATTAGCTGATGTATAGGGACCTCATCAGATTTAAAACTCTATGCGTAGCATCTAAGGCCTTGCATGATACTGGCCCTAAATTTCTGAAACAGTGTTTCTCCTTGTATGAACCCAGCATAAACCTTCTATTGAGAGAAATTAAAACAGCCATTGCCTGCAGAGTTTTAAAAAAGCAAAATGGGGAAGAAGCAGTTTTATCTCAGCAGAAGCACTGGAACCTTTTACTGACAAAGATCAGGTCTTCTCATTCTCTGCTTGCTTTCAGAAAACTCCTGAAAACCTGGCTCTTTAATAACTATCATACTTACAGTCTCTCTTATGTTCCTGCTGAGTTAGCTCCAAGACACCCCAGGGTAAACAAGCATTTAAAAAATATATTTTTCAAAATTTACATTATTTGTTTTTATAAAACCTGTAAGCATTGCAGATTTAATTTTCCTCTTACTTTGTTCAGAGGCCATTGACATTCCAGGTTACTACTTCTACCATTTTACTGTTCATTTACTTCAATTCTTTTGGGAAGTCAAAACTGCCAGAAGGCTTGTTATTCATTTCTTAATCGTTACAGCGATTAGACGATGACCTATTTTGAGATTTCATTTTTGTCTTTCCTACCCTATGTTCCCCACCTTGTGCAAGCCCACCCAAGCTCAAGATATCCATATCTTCCTGATCATCACCTCCTCCCATAGCTGCCAAGGTTTCAGATTGCTTATGTTACATTTTCATAATTTCATTGTAATTATGAGTCTTATAATAATAGCATTCCTAGGCAACTAGAGACCTGGCGGGAATCAGGTCCCATACATATTGAATGATAAATACAGGCTCAGTGTACTACCATAGAGTTGTTAAAAACAATTCATTTTATTCATGCACATTTTTTTAAAAGATCCAACAGTAACATTCATAGTGACAAAATAATAACATCACAACCAATATAGCAATACATATAATAAAAATAAATTCACATACATTAATAGAGCCAATAGCTCAACAACATATAAAACAAACATTCATTTTTGAGGTGGTATAGAGCACAGGTAGCTAAGCTTTGTAGATACAGATCGTATTCTCTATGTGCGTTTCGGCATGACACACACCTTCTTCAGGAGAAGCCACTTAAATCTCTGTATGAAAAATCGTATAACATAAAATCAAACATATAATAATGCAGTAATCTGAGTCTGTAACAGGATATACAGGTGTACAGTGTAAACAAGTACAGAAATGGCATGTTAAAAATGAAAAAAACAATTTTGTTTTCAGATCTATTTGGTATCACATCCAGTCATTTGCAGACTCTTGAAACAACAAGTAAACTTCTCTTGGAAAGGTGTACTTGACTCACCTTGGTGCTACCATTCCAGCGCCTGGGAGTGTGTCTCAGAGCTGAGCGCTTCACCAGCTAGCTTTATTTACACTGAGCTGCGGTGTGTAAATAAAGCTATGTGAGACTTGAGGTCTCTGCTGGACTAGTGGGGAATAATGAAGGATTTAGTTATCTTTTATCAGATGTAAAATGTTACTTATTAGAAATAAAACATATTTGACCATAGCTGCCAAGGTTTCAGATTGCTATGTGTGAAATTTTCTTAATTTTAGTGTAATTATGAATGATACTTCAACGACTATGAGTGGCACTTTCTGATGCAGTTAACAGGCCCCGACTTTTGGGTTTCTTCATGACTGTAGGTTTAAGGGTTTCAGACTCCCAAATACCCTAATGGCCCTATCTCTCTCTTGTGACGAAGGCGATCTTGTTCGTAGGTGGTTGCAGCAGTCATTTGTCTCCCAATGCAGGGCTGGTCTTCCTGATCTCAGGTTCTGATTCACACCTGCAAAATCAAGGGCCCCAATATTCTGCGTGGCTGAGGCTTCATCATTTTTCGAGAAGTATAAGACCTGCATATGTCGCCTTCGCAGCGCTCTCACCGCCCGCCAGGCTGCACAGCTCCACCTTTCCAGAGGCTACTGAACAGTGCCGCACGCATGCCGCTGGGACCTTGAATTAAATGCCCAGTTTTTTTAATGTGCATGATGTGGACAATTATGTGAAAGATCATAGTGGCATTAGTAGAAAAGTGTCACTGCATTTAGGACACTGGTTAGCACAGAAATGTTGCATCACTTCTCAGCCTGAGACAGGTGTCATTAAGTGCGTATTTTCTATGCGTGTTAAGAGTCTGAAGTGAAGAAGTCTGTGTATGGCTGCAAGTGCAGGTGTGTCATTCCATGCGTGGACCTTGGAGGAAAGCCAGGCAAGCTAAAGCACATTTGGAACTTTATTACCCACAACTTGAACTGAATGGTTTTAATGTATACCCCTAACTCCAGGACTCGGCACACACTTGCTTGCTTGAATTTTCAGCGATGGCCGGCAGTGGCCAGCGACTGCTGCATTTCCACATACACGCTGGCCAGGGCACAAGTCCTAAAAAAAGAAGTGGGGGGACTCTCCAAGTTAGGCGTGGTCACAGGAAGTGACATCACAACAGGAAGTGACATCATGACAGGTGTGAGCAGGACAAATGCAAGGCAGGGAGATCTGTTGAATAGGATGGCTCCCATCTCTCCCTCTGTCCGCACCATCTCTCCCTCCGCCTGCACCATCTCTCCCTCTGCCTGCACCATCTCTCCCTCTGCCTGCACCATCTCCCCCTCCCACTCCGCCTGCACCAGCTCTCCCTCTGCCTGCACCAGCTCTCCCTCTGCCTGCACCATCTCTCCCTCTGCCTGCACCATCTCTCCCTCTGCCTGCACCATTTCCACTCTACCTGCACCATTTCCACTCTGCCTGCACCATCTCTCCCTCTGTCCGCACCATCTCCCCTCTGCCTGCACCATCTCCCCTCTGCCTGCACCATCTCCCCTCTGCCTGCACCATCTCCCCTCTGCCTGCACCATCTGCCCTCTGCCTGCTCCGTCTCCCGTCCGCCTGCACCGTCTCACCCCCTGCCTGCACCATCTCATCCCATGCCTGCACCATCTCATCCCCTGCCTGCACCAACTCTCCCTCTGTCTGCACCATCTCTCCCTCTGTCCACACCATCTCCCCTCTGCCTGCACCATCTCCCCTCTGCCTGCACCATCTCCCCTCTGCCTGCACCATCTCCCCTCTGCCTGCACCATCTCCCCTCTGCCTGCAACATCTGCCCTCTGCCTGTTCCGTCTCCCCTCCGCCTGCACCGTCTCACCCCCTGCCTGCACCATCTCATCCCATGCCTGCACCATCTCTCCCTCTGCCTGCATCATCTCTCCCTCTGCCTGCACCATTTCCACTCTGCCTGCACCATCTCTCCCTCTGTCCGCACCATCTCCCCTCTGCCTGCACCATCTCCCCTCTGCCTGCACCATCTCCCCTCTGCCTGCAACATCTGCCCTCTGCCTGCAACATCTGCCCTCTGCCTGCAACATCTGCCCTCTGCCTGCTCCGTCTCCCCTCTGCCTGCACCGTCTCACCCCCTGCCTGCACCATTTCATCCCATGCCTGCACCATTTCATCCCCTGCCTGCACCATCTCTCCCTCTGGCTCCACCGTCTCCCTCTCAGCCTGCATCATCTCCTTCTCTGCTTGCACCATCCACCCCCTCCGCCTGCACCTCCCTCCCCTGCCTGCTGCTCTTTTAACCCTTTCCTCATCGCCTTCTCCCCCCCCATGGTTTCTCCCACAGTTTTTGGCTCTTCTCAAAGTGACTGAAATAAACTCATGAAATGCGCTTTGAATTTGTGCACGCAAATTTGCGCCTACCCCGCTCCTACCCCGCTTCGATGTGCTGAGTATCGGAGCCTTTTTTTTAATACTTTTGTATGATTCAACTGAACATCCATTGTCTAGGGCAGGCGTGGCAAACAGGGTGAGGCCTTTTTTCGTTCCTCCTGCCATCCTGCACACTCTGTGACCTACCTGCGTTTGGCCCATCATAGAGCTGTCCAAAGAAATCAAATGGTCTTTTCAGTGCTTCTCATATTAACATCTGCAATAATGCAGGACAAGCCTCGCAACATATATACACGGATGATTCAAAAGGTTCCAAAAATTAACTGCAAATGTGACTTTTTACAAAACTCTGAAAGTTCTTACCATTAGAGATACGGCCAATCTTGACTTTGTGTTCACTGAATGTGGTGTTCCTCAAACGCCCACATGCACTCGGAACATGAACACGACCAAGATCGCATCTCCGAGCAAAAAGAATAGCGAGCAGAAGGTCAAGGGCGGAGCTCATTTTATACTCAAGCCCCTCCCGACAAAGCCGCTGCGCTCGCAGAACTGGGAAAAGGAAGATTCTGGCATCCGTCCATTTCCCTGCACTATAAACAGCATGGGACAATACGGACGGTGTTACATGAACAGTAAATAAATAGCGAGGAGTTCATTTTGGTGTCAGCCCTCTGCTGGTGACACCCGGTGCGGCCCGCACCTCCCGCACCCCCCTTGTGACGCCACTGATCACAACCATCCTCAGAAGAGCTCTCTTGTCCAATGATCTAACCATTCATCCTTCCATCAAACCCCTGATATCCACCATTCCAAATGTACATTGTCATCTATTAATTATTTTATCCATCATGCAGTCTTTCACCATTCATTCTGTCCTTCCATCTGTGTGCCCATCCATATCCAAACCTTTTCAACTATTTGAAAACCTATCCATCGTCTATCTTTCCATCCATCCTTTCAGTCATCAATCCCTTCATCCATCCATTCACTCACTCATCCATCCAACCGTGTACCATTTCACCCAAGCATCCTTTCACTCATCCATCCACTCTTCCACCCACCCATCCATTCACGCATCCATCCAACCATTTACCCTTTCACCCATCCAGCCTGTAAGACAATAAGAAATGTACATTTGTCAGGTGTCATACCTGATATGTATTGTTAGACAAATTAATTATCATAATGTTATCGATCTAGTGAGGATGGAATGCTGATACAGCAGCATGAGATTAGGGTACCCAACACGTTTACACTCGTTCACTGAAAACGATTGCATCATATTATGGTGAATATTGTGTTGAATATACCGAAGTGCACAAACATGTTTAAAAAAGCAGTCACGGGGGCGTGGCCAAGATGGCGGGGTGAGCGGACGCTTCCTCCCGTAGCTCCTCCGGCCCGGCTCGGCTCGAGCCCCGATTCCTGCGCTTCTCTCCCCCCGCGGTCGCACTGCGGGCGAGAGAACTGTGCCGGAGTTCTTGGGGCACGTTTTGATACCACTTTGACTTCTGTTGCCCCGGGGGAAGTCCCCCAAAAGTTTGTTCAACGATCGAACCGAGAAAGGGAGCCTGGGTCGCCCCGGGGAGAAGGGCCTGGAGGCGGAGCATACTGCGGCGCTGTCCGCGCGCCTCGGCGGAGTCGAGTGCTGAAAGCAGGAGATCCCGGGGGACGGACTCAACGGACTTCGCGGAGTGTGGAGGCTTCCTGACCGGCGCCCTGGTGGTCGGGACCATCGCTAGACGACAGACCCCTGCCCTGCGACGACGATCTACTCCCCCGCCATGGGTATCGGAGTGTGACGCCTTGCGGACCCCGAGCCTGGAGGAGTGGAACGGTGAAGTCTGAGCGGAGCCCGGGCCGGGCGTCTTGGCCGATGGTACTGGGAGACATTGGGTTCGCACTTCCCCGACCCGTGGCCATTTGAGGGTCGCCCATAGACTGGCTGGTCTGGGCTGGCATCCTGGGTTCTACCCTCCCACCATCTTGTCTTTGCCGAACTAATGCTGATGACCCTCGCCCGCGCCCTGGTCATACGGGCGCCTGGGTTTCTCTTGGCACCTACACATCTGCTGTCCTCCCTGGGGGCACACGGCTGAGGGCCTCCGGCTCGGACATTGCTGACCGCCCTGCCTGGCCCGGTGGTCGTCTCGCCCTGACCCGGGCCGCCATTTTGTCGCCTGTGACGCACTACCCTTGTCCTCGGTGAGGACTTCGCATCTGGTGCCCACGAGCGCCTGGGCGCGTCTACAACGGCCGGCTCTGGGCCTCAAATACCGCGGGGGCCAGGATGGCCGGAAGACGAGGCGCAACACGGGGAGATCGCACTTTGCCGGACATGCTCGGCAGGGCCCAGCAACTACGCGACAGGGCGCAGCCATCCCCGGGGTCCTCCCGAGCCTCAACGGACGCCACCGGGGGCGAACCGCCTGTCACGAGGTCCATTTATGGAGGACTTATTCAGCTCCCTCAAGGAGGAATTTCAGACTCTCAAGACCGAGGTGGCGGGAGAGGTCCGTGAAGTGCGGAGAGAAATAGAAGGCCTGGGCGAACGAGTCGACACGGTGGAAACAGCGGCCCAGCGCCGCGACGAGGAGATAGTTCATCTCCAGCAGGACGTCCTCCGCCTACGGGAGCAGTGTGTCGAGCTCCAGGCCCACTCGGAGGACCTTGAGAACAGATCCAGGCGGAATAATATCCGGGTCCGGGGCGTTCCGTCCGCGGATGAGGGTGCGGACCTAGTGGCCTATTTGCAGGACCTGTTCCGCGACATCTTGGGAGAAGGAGCGAACTTCCCGATCCGCATAGACAGAGCACACACAGTGGGCCGCCAGCGCCAATCATCGGCACCCCCACCTGATATCCTGGCATTCGTGCCGGATTTTCCCCTAAAGGAGCGCATTATGACAGAGGCCCGCAGGAAGCAGCCGCTGTCCTTCCGAGAACGACCCGTGGCGCTCTATCAAGACCTGTCCGCCATCACACTGCAGAAGCGCAGGTCTTTCCGCATTGCTACAGACTTTCTGCGAGAGCATGAGACGAACTACTCCTGGGGTCACCCCTTCCGTCTTATTTTCCGATGGAATGGGGTGCTACATCAGCTGCGCTCCTTACAAGATGTCTGTGGGGTGCTGGGACTCACAGCTACAGAGGAAGAAGGGGCGACACCCGCATGGAGGCGCCCCGAGCGGCGAGGCCGACGGAGATCGAGGAGGCGCCACTCGTCAGCACCAGCGAGTCGCCCTGACTCCCCTACCATCAGGGCGGATATGGCGGAGGCCCTGAGGACTGCGGCCAGGAACTTGCCTGAATCTAATGGCGTGGCCCAGACGGCCTAACTTTTCTCCGGGGGGAGAGACTCTTAGCTTCTTCGATGCTGGGTTGGGGCTGGGGGTTGGGGGGGTGAGGTTGGAGGTGTGTGGCTGAACGTCCACTTGACTGTTTTCTGCAGACTCGCCCATTTGGGCTGGACTGAGACTATGGGGTGTTTTTTCTTGTTTTTGGTTTTGGCTGGTTGCCATGGGTTGGTTTTGGGGGGGTTTCGAAGCTGGTTTGGTGTTGTGGGGGTCCCGTCCGATACTGTCCGAACATATGCAGAGCCGATTCTGGCCTTCCCTGCGCCCCTGCCCCGCGCGCCCCTTCCACTGATCCCGAGCTTGCTGCACAGCGCTTTGCTTCCCTGGGAGTGATGCCGCCCCTGAAAGTAGTGACCCTTAATGTTAAGGGTCTGAACAACCCTGTGAAGCGTAGGGCAATTCTTTCCCTGCTAGAAGGGTCGCAGGCGGATATCTGCCTCCTGCAGGAAACCCATTTACTCTCTAAAGATTGCCATAGGCTGCGCTCTGCCAAGTTTCCCACGCAACTCTTTTCCTCGGCGGCGACTAAGACTGCAGGGGTGGCCATTCTTCTAGCCAGCTCCTTCCGAGGTGAGGTGCTATATAAACATGCCGAGCAGAAGGGGAGGCTCCTAGTGTATCGCATGCGTCTGGGGGGTGTTGCCTTTACGGTTGGTTCCGTATACAGCCCAAATGACCACCAGGATCGCTTCCTGGAATCTGTGTTGGTAGACGTTACTGCCTCGCCCGACCGCCACGTCATCTTGGGGGGAGACCTGAACATGGTCTTTGACTCCACCTTAGATAGGTCGGCCCAGCGCTTTCCGCAGACGGGGGAGCTTTCTAGAGCGGTACAGGACCAGATCGCAGAGATGGATCTGCATGATCTCTGGCGCATCATGCACCCCGCCGATAGGGACTACTCATATTTCTCCCACGCACACCGCACTTACTCGCGGTTGGATTACCTCTTGGTGAGTGGCCCGCACCGCTTCGCCGCCACGGCGGCTGACATCGGGGTTTTGTCCCTGTCCGACCATGCGCCGGTTTCCGGAGTTTTTGCCTGGCCGGCGGCCCCCCCCTCCAGAGGGATGTGGCGGCTTCGGGACACGCTTCTCCATAAGAAATCGGTGGTGAAGCGAGTGGAGGGGGTTCTTCAAGAGTACCTGATCCACAACAGCAACCCCGATACGTCCCTGGCAACGCAGTGGGCAGCTCTGAAAGCGGTCATCAGAGGGGAGTTTATCTCCATCTCCTCGGCGGAGAACAAGGAGCGTCAACGCAAGAGGGAGGAATTAACGGCGCAGGTCAGGGAACTTGAGCAAGTTCACCGCCGGACGGGGGCGCCTCGTGTTTGGAGGCAGCTGAAGGCGGCGCGGAAACTTCTCTCTGCGTTGGACCTGGACCGGGCGGAGTATGCGGCGTTGCGCCTGAAACATGCCTTTTACACTGGCGGAGATAGGTGCGGTAAGCTCCTGGCCCACCGGCTCAGGGCTGCGCAGCAACGCAACGTCGTGAAGGAGCTAGTGGGAGCAGATGGGGTCCCGGTTTCCGGTGACGCGGAGGTGGCGGACTCCTTCCGTGCCTTTTACGAGGCGCGGAGCCCTCCCCACCGGGAGAGGCTGAGGCCTATCTGGAATCAGTGACCCTCCCGGCCTTGGACCCCGCCCAGGCGACCCACCTGGAGAGGGATATTCACGTGGAGGAAGTCATCTCCGCTATTGCACGGCTGAAACACGGCAAGGCCCCGGGCCCGGACGGCTATACGGCCTTGTTTTACAAGACCTTCTGTCCCACTGTCGCGCCTCTCCTAGCTCGTTTATTCAACTCCTTCTCCGAACCGGGAGCCATCCCGCCAGACCTTCTTTCGGCGACCGTGTCGGTTATCCCGAAACCGGGAAAAGACCGGACTCTATGCGGCTCGTATCGGCCCATCTCGCTTCTAAATGTGGACCTCAAGCTGTACACGGGGATCTTGGCGGCCAGACTGGGTCTACATCTACCAGGTTTGGTGGAGGCGGACCAGACCGGCTTTGTACCCGGTAGGCAGACGGTCAACAACACCAAGAGGGTGACGCACGTGCTAGAAAAGGCCTCACGCGTCCCGGGGGAGCGGATGCTGCTATCGGTAGACGCGGAGAAGGCCTTTGATAGGGTTCATTGGCCGTACCTCGAGCTGGTTCTTGGGAAACTGGGGATCGGCGAGAAGTTCCGCACTATGATCTTTAATTGCTATAAGAGACCGTCAGCATCGGTGCGTGTAAACGGACAGAGCTCCGGCAGCTTTGCCATTGAGCGTGGCACGAGACAGGGTTGCCCCCTTTCACCGCTCCTGTTTGCCCTCTATATGGAGCCGTTTGCCCAGAGGATTCGCGATAACCCGGACGCTATCGGAGTGAGGATGGGGCAATACACGCATACTGTCAGCCTGTATGCGGACGATGTCTTGCTGACCCTAGATGACCCTAGGCGGTCGCTCCCTGCCTGCGTCCAGGAACTGAATTCCTTTGCCCGTGTGGCAGGCTTCAAAATGAATATGTCTAAGTCGGCCGCCCTGGACGTGTCCCTCTCTGTTGACACCAGGCGGGACCTCCAGCGTCTTTTTCCTCTGCAATGGTCCTCCTCCACGGTGCCTTACCTGGGGATTTTGCTTGCGCCTTCCCTGCCTGCAATGGTCGCTGCTAACTATTCCTCTCTGGGCAAAAAGATCAAAGAGGAACTCGGCCGATGGAACAAGGGCCTGCTCTCGTGGCTGGGCCGTATCGCAGCGGTGAAGATGACGATACTGCCTCAGATCCTGTATCTTTTTCGCGCCCTACCTCTCCAGCCCCCTGTAGGTTGGATACGACAGGCGCAGGCTGACATCTCCCGTTTTGTGTGGCAGGGCCGTAAGCCTCGGATGAAGCGGGTCCTCTCCATGCTTGCCCCGGAGGCGGGGGGTCTCGGGGTCCCGGACCTCCGGAAGTACTTCCAGGCGGCACAACTTCGGTATCTGGTGGAGTGGAGCCGGTGGGAATCGGACAAGCACTGGCTCTTTCAAGACCAGGCAGTTGCGGGCCGTACGCTCCAGGAAGTCCCGTTACTGCGGCGCACTCACCGCCCGCCAAACCTCTACGCCTCTTTTATCACCCGGGTTCCACTGAGAGCGTGGGACGCGGTGTGCGAGCTTCGCGAGCTCACCACTTTTCCATCGCCGTTTACCCCCATTGCTGGCAATCCGGACTTCACTGGAACCGGGAGCCTTTTCCCACTGGGTGAGCGCGGGCTGCAGGGCGCTTTTCCAGATCTACGGGCCGGAGGGCGTACTCCCCTTCCAGCAGCTCCGACAGGAGTTTGGCCTGACGGAGGGGGACAGACTGCGTTATATGCAAGTCCGCCACTGGGCTCTACAACCCCCAGTGCGCGACGTCGCTGCCCGCTCGATTACGCCCTATGAGCGTTGGCTGGTTACCCGGACCTCGGATGCCAAGCTTATCACCGACTTGTACAAGTTTCTCCAACCCCCGCCATTTCATTACCATAACCCAGGGAGGGAGCGCTGGCACAGGGAATTGGGCAGGACCTTGAGCCACCAAGAGTGGGACAGGATTGCGTATCGGGCGAGGCACTCGGCGTACCACACTGGGCTGACGGAGACCTTTACTAAGGTGTCCACCTATTGGTATTACACCCCGGAGCGGCTCTACGAGATGCGCAAAATCGGCGATAGAGGTTGCTGGCGCGGCTGCGGACAGGAGGGTACCCTCACGCACATTCTCTGGGGGTGCCCGGTGCTGTCGGCCTATTGGAAAGAGGTCTTGGATGAGGTGGACAGGCATTTTGAGATTGAGCTCCCGCGCTTCCCTGCGTATGTCTTGCTAGGCCTCCTCAATGACCTGATGTACCCGCTGAAGTCCCGCAGGGGTAGGCAGATTGCGATTGCGCTGGGCTCCGCGGTTCAAAACATCCTGGTACTCTGGCGTACCCCCACTGCCCCCTCTGTCACTGGTTGGTTACACAGGCTCTGGCAGGTACTGGGCATGGAGAAGATGTCGCTGACGGTGGCGAGGAATGTTGACCAGTTTGAAGAACTCTGGCACCCCTTTTTGGCACTGCTATCCACGGAATTCCGCGAGCTCACATGCCCACGGTACCTGCGACTTCTTAGGCTGACGCCGCCGGCGGCTCCAGCGGAGTGAATGTGCGGGGTCAGGGGTTTGGGGCGGGGTTATATGCTTCTAATGCTGACCTTCGGACGGGGATGTTGGGGTATTGTTTTCTTCCTTTTCTTCCTTTGCTTCTCTTTCTCCTAATTTTCCGGGGTTGGGGGGCTGGAGGGATGGTGTGTTTTTTTACTGTGTTGCGGGACGCTATTTCAGCTCAGCCTTGCTAAGAGAATGGGGGTCTCCTGGGGGGTCATTCGCGATGCCTTATTGCCTTAAGACTTATGCCTTGTTACCCTCTGGGGCTTCCTGTCTCCCTACTTTCCTTCTGAACCGCTGCAACATCTCGCTTTTTGTACTGTATGTTCGCTTGACCTCCTATTCCCTTCCCCATGTTTTTTATACCTTAATAAAATACTTTAAACCTAAAAAAGCAGTCACAAAAGAAACATTTCCGGGGTGTCTGTGGATTCTTGTGCAAGGGCTATGAATCCCAAAAGTTACAGTGGAGTGGTGCATGCTTCCTCACCTTTCCAGTAATTAAGCGGGTGGTTCTTGCCTTTTATGCACAGCCAGTTGTGGGGTGTTCGCCTCTGATTTGAGCAAGCAGGCTGGAGAGAAGGGACTAACATACCTCTTGGGAACTCGACTCACAATTAACAGCCCTGCAAGAGCCTTCGCTGCTCAGATTTTTTTTATTTTAGACAATACTGTGTGAAAAAAACAGTCTTAAAATAATCGAACTTTTATTTGAAACACATTACACCCTCCGTTCATTGTCAAATGTTGCACATCGTGTTAGCTTTCAACATATGCCAAAAGAAGAGAGAGAGAGACTCCTGACCCTGTGGCAAGCAGCATACTTCTGGTGAGATTTTTGGGAATACCCTTGACCAGCTGCTAATGTTGCCGGTGGCGCTACCCGCAGGAAGCGGCTCACCACATGCTGTAACACCCCAAACTGGCCCATTGACATTCTGTATGTGGCAATCAGCCCCATACAAAGTGACAATGGGCGGGGTGGGGCTGCTCTTGTGCTTCTAGCAGCCTGTGATTGCAGGAATGGGGGTGGGCAGGTGGAGAGAGGGCGCTCTGTGCCAATGTTTTGAAGCATGTGCGATGCAGCAGAAGGTGGCATTTCTTTCAAGCTCCCCCACATCCTGCTCGGCGCCACGGCGCCCCTGGCTTCTCATCACGACGCACCGGGGTGCCGCGGCGCACACTTTGGGAGCCACAGCATTTGGGGATGATGGGCTAATAAAGCTGGCAGTGAGGTGCAATATTGGGAGAGTCTGTTTCCGTACATATCCGGCTGAGGCGGGCAGGCAGCAAGCGAGGCCGGGGACGAAGGAAAGTCTGGAGTGGGACGGCGTTTTGATTGAGCAGGATGGACGGTGTCCACCCTGGAAAACCCTGGAAAATAAGTGGGGGGATGCCGTCCACCCGCGTGGTACCCCGACTCGTGCCCTGACGCTGGCCGCCTCGCCTCTCTCTGTGCCGACCAACCCCATTCGGCTCGCTCATGGCCGGCTCAGCCACAGTTTTGGGTCTCGGTGCTCCCTCTGGGGCTGTGAACAAACCACTAGGCCCACGCAGTGTGTCAGCCGTGGTGGACCCGGCCGTGTTGGTGGCAGTTGCGACACTTTCCATGGGATTCATGATTACCCCAGCGCCGCAAGCTCATCAACAGCAACTTGGTCACACTTGAGGATTCTGAATTCTGGCATCCGGGAAGGCGGCTGCCGACCCACTTGCCCTAAAACTGTGAGTGTGACTGACCTCACTCATTTCCCTGAGGTACCCATAGGGAGACGCCGCCTTGACATCAGTATAAATGTATCTTGACGTGCCCCCGCATGGTGATTGAATCACTCCAGTTACATTGTAGTGCGCTCAGCCCAGCCCCTAAGAAGTCTGCTGAGCAGCGAAGCGTACCGCTCGCTGCCTGCCTGTACCACCGAATTGACTAGTGTTATAACAGCCAGTGCTCGCCCCACAGTGCTTGACAATCAGGCACAGGCGCTGATATGCATGAGTTCGCATGTCAGTGCGGTGATACGGTCCTTATTGAAATGCATTAGTCTAACGCCTGATGCGTGGCATTTGGCAGGGCTGCAATGTCGCCGCTGAAATGTGATGTTAGAAAATGCATGGGTGACACCATGATTGCACCACCTAGTCCCAGTTTCGGTGTGTTGCTGTAAAAAGTTCGGGTACAGTATGATGTGGAATACCTAGTATCCACAAGAAAAGGTAAATTACTTGTTCTTCTGCCTACAAAATTGCAAATGTATTAATCACGTAGTTTCTGGAATCTGAACAGGGCAGCTAAGGTTTATAAACAAGTTCTACTTTTGCGAAGAACGAAATCAGAAATGAACAACGTTAATTCTAAAGGTTGCAAAATAGCCTGGTTATTTGGAACGCCAATGATGTAACTAGTTATTAAAGTGTGGATTCTTTCTATGCAAAACAATCAGATTCTGAAAATGTATTTCCGACAACACCGCCATCTTAGTGCTATGCCAGTACACCCATGCTGTACAGTAGAGTCTAACCCTGCATAACTTCTTTGTTTTAAAATAATGTATTTTTCCTAGGAGTCTGACCTGAACTTTCGTTTGGCCAGCGGCTTGGTCATTTGGCAACCAATGTGGGAGCACAGGCATCCTGATGTACCTGCCTTTACAGCCTTAGTCAAGCCAATAAGAAACATCATTACAGGTACATACTAAGATCATATAAAATGAATATGTCTCAACCATACATCATATTTAAGTTTTGTATTCTAACTGCCTCATAAATACTAAACTCGATAATCTACGGATAACACTCTAAAAATCTTTGACTGCAGAAAAACGAGTCAGCAAGAAAAAGGTGTTGATATATGTTTTTGTAAGAAATAGCAGACAATGTCAACATTTCATGGAGCATTATCATTTTCAGAACCAGCTAGTGGGCGAAGAAAGTAAGAAAGTAAGACCTTGGTAAGAAAGTTGGTAAGAAAGTACCTTGGTAAGAAAGTAATCTAATCCATTGTCAGGGGCTATCCTACGATAATACAATTTAACTTTATCACTTATGTATATTTTCCACTTAAAATGTGAGTAGTGTACATGTACTGTGGGAACGACGGTGCTTACACATCTCTTAGCATATGGAGTTTAGTTAAGATAAAAACGAATCAATCAATTGTCCAATCTGTAGAAGTTATGGCTTACTGCTTCCGAATAATTGGGTCATTTAGAGATTGGTGTGGAGAGGGGACAGCAGCATATGAGCAGTGCTCCTGCCTTGCCGAACTCCTAGTTACACTCCCCATTTAGAAGTGATGTTTCCATTACTGGAGATCAGCTGGCTCAGTTGTTGAAAACCCTTAACCTTGCAAAAAGTCTATCCCTGGACCACCCGGAAATAAATAAGGCAGGCCAATCATCTCTAGATTTGAATGCCCAAAACTGCCATATGAAGCGTCACTGTCCACGGGAGGTTTGTCTTCTGGATCTCTTCCCAAGACCCAAACCTCACAGAATGGGGCATAAGTTCACAGATTTGGCTCTTCTTTTGGCCAAGAGGAGGATAGCCCTTAGCTGGAAATCACAACACTCACCCAGGGGCGGCTCAAGGTTCATGGTGGCCCTGGGCAGGGAGCGTAGGTATGGGGCCCCGGAAGAGGGGGTCCGGGTGAGGCGGAGCGTGGAGGCCAGTGAAGGGGGGGGGGGTCATGGTGTTTGGAAGTTGTATAGAGCCAGAGGCCACCAAATCCCTGCCAGGGGCCCCCACACAAATATGTATCCATCCTCAGAGGATTATTATATTAAGGATATATATTGATGTGGTGGCCCCTGGGATTTGGAGGCCCTGTGCAGGTGCACAGCTTGCACATGCCTAAGGCCGGCCCTGACTCACCACTGGTGGTTAGGCTGGGAGGCGGATGTCTCTTGCTGGATTAGGGCGGAGGAACGGGTGTTGATTAAAGAAGATAGGGTCACTAAACGTCGCAAACCGTTAGCAGAACCCTGGGCGGAAATCGCACAGGCATGAGAAACACGACATACATCAGATCACTTGACAGACTCGACAGACTCTGAGAAATAGGGAGAAACCTATTGGGAGAAATCTAATGCCCCCCACCCCAAGAAAGCGCCGATTTATAACCTACTAGAAGCCCGTCCCGATGTTGTCCGGGTATGAATTGCTGCCGGCCAGTAGTATATTGTTTTGTAGGATTTCGTTTTGATAGCATTTCTTATCTGTGACAGGCCTGTTAAACGCTCCGATTCACAGTGCACTGCTGATGCACTTAAGAGTGTGCGTTCAGTAGTGTGTGAACTCGAGTTTCCCTACTTTATTTTTCCTTGCAATATTATATAGCGCGAACTCGACAACATGGCATGAGCACAATTTACATTACAGAAGAACACATTCATTTGTGGTAGGCACGGGGAGACAAAGCGATTTGCCTGGAATCACAGGATGTTGAGCTGATGCCGAGATTCGAACGTAGCTCCCCAGCTCAAAAGTTCGCAATTCTAGAACTTGTCTAAAAGTGTATGTCGGTGCTGGCCATCAATGAGAGAGACCTGTGCATTTCTCAAATCGGTGGTGAAAAAATATGAGTATGTTGCTGGAGATGTGGGCCGCAGTGCCACCAATGTACTTACTGGGGGAGGGTAAACACCCATTATTCCGCCACTTTCTTTCCGCATACCATCACTCCGCATACCTTCATTACGAAAGTACCATGACTCCGCAATGCCATTATAATGCATGGCATTACATTTTATATTCTTTTACCACGCATACATTTACAACGAAATTCGTTGTAAATGCATGAATGGTAAAAGCATGTTTTTTTTTAATGTTTGGATAACGTAAGTATGGGTATAGGGGTATATGTTTTGGGGTGTTTGGGTATTTTAAGGGTTCAGATACAGTTTTGGGTTATGGGGTACAGGGGTAGTTTTAGGGTTTAGGGGTAGGTATGGGTTTTGGGGTACAGGGGTATTTTTAGCGTTCAGGGCTAGGTTTGGGTTTTGGGGTATAGGAGTATTTTTAGGGTTCAGCAGTAGGTTTGGGTTTTCGGGTACAGGGGTATTTTAAGGGTTCAGGGCTAGGTTTGGGTTTGGGTTTTGGGGTACAGGGGTATTTTTAGGGTTCAGGGCTAGGTTTGGGTTTTGGGGTACAGGGGTATTTTTAGGGTTCAGGTGTAGGTTTGGGTTTTGGGGTACAGGGGTATTTTTAGGGTTCAGGGCTAGGTTTGGGTTTTGGGGTACAGGGGTATTTTAGGGTTCAGGTGTAGGTTTGGGTTTTGGGGTACAGGGGTATTTTTAGGGTTCAGGGCTAGGTTTGGGTTTTGGGGTACAGGGGTATTTTAGGGTCAGAGGTAGGTTTGGGTTTTGGGGTACAGGGGTATTTTAAGGGTTCAGGGCTAGGTTTGGGTTTTTGGGTACAGGGGTATTTTTAGGGTTCAGATGTAGGTTTGGGTTTTGGGGTTCAGGGGTATTTTATGGGTTCAGGGCTAGGTTTGGGTTTTGGGGTACAGGGGTATTTTTAGGGTTCAGGTGTAGGTTTGGGTTTTGGGGTACAGGGGTATTTTTAGGGTTCAGGGCTAGGTTTGGGTTTTGGGGTACAGGGGTATTTTAGGGTTCAGGGGTAGGTTTGGGTTTTGGGCTACAGGGTTATTTTTATGGTTCAGGTCTAGGTTTGGGTTTTGGGGTACAGGGGTATTTTTAGGGTCAGAGGTAGGTTTGGGTTTTGGGGTACAGGGGTATTTTAAGGGTTCAGGGCTAGGTTTGGGTTTTGGGGTACAGGGGTATTTTTAGGGTTCAGATGTAGGTTTGGGTTTTGGGGTACAGGGGTATTTTAAGGGTTCAGGGCTAGGTTTTGGGGTACAGGGGTATTTTAGGGTTGAGGGGTTAGTTTTGGTTTTGGGGTACAGGGGTATTTTTAGGGTTCAGGGCTAGGTTTGGGTTTTGGGGTACAGGGGTATTTTTAGGGTTCATGGGGTAGGTTTGGGTTTTGGGGTACAGGGGTCATTTTAGGCTTCAGGGCTAGGTTTGGATTTTGGGGTACAGGGGTACTTTAGGGTTCAGTGGTAGGTTTGGGTTTTGGGGTACAGGGTTATTTTTATGGTTCAGGACTAGGTTTGGGGGTACAGGGGTATTTTTAGGGTTCAGAGGTAGGTTTGGGTTTTGGGGTACAGGGTTATTTTTATGGTTCAGGGCTAGGTTTGGGTTTTGGGGTACAGGGATATTTTTAGGGTTCAGAGGTAGGTTTGGGTTTTGGGGTACAGGGGTATTTTAAGGGTTCAGGGCTAGGTTTGGGTTTTGGGGTACAGGGGTATTTTTAGGGTTCAGAGGTAGGTTTGGGATTTGGGGTACAGGGGTATCTTAAGGGTTCAGGGCTAGGTTTCGGTTTTCGGACACAGGGGTATTTTAGTGTTCAGGGGTAGGTTTGGGTTTTGGGGTACAGGGGTATTTATAGGGTTCAGGGCTAGGTTTTGGGGTACAGGGGTATTTTTAGGGTTTAGGGATAGGTTTGGGTTTTGGGGTACAGGGTATATTTATAGGGTTAAGATGGGTTAGTGTTTAAGGGTGTTGGGGTATTTTAAGGAGTAAGGGTGGGTTATGATTATGGGGTGCAGGGGTATTTAAAGGGAGCAGGGTGGGATTAGCACACGATAAAAGACATGGCATGATGGGTGGAACGTACCCCACGCCCCCAGCGTTTGTCACGCCCCCAGCACACACCCACAGCACATCGCAGACACGCCCACAAGGGACTACCTTGCTGGCACGGTTCTTTTACCTTTTAAATGTATATGGTGGGCGTCTGCATAGCCTATGTCTTTCTGCTGCAACTGCCCTTTTCAACGCTGTATTGGGTGTTGTGATTGGTGCTGTACTTTTTGAGTTTACCCGCCTCAAAGGTTTAGGCTGTCTCTTTATATTATTAGTATGGATATGGATTCAGATTTTCACACAAGACAGACCCCTGGCAGTTTGTTTTTAGTTGTTGCAGTATGTTTATTGTAGGTTAATATGGATATGAGATTTTCTTTTCTTTTAGTTTTGTTCTTTTTCTTCTATTTCTGTTTCTTTATTTTCTTTTACTGTTCAATGGCGTATTCACTTTTGTCATATTGAGTGTATAAAGTATAATAGAGCGAGTCTGAATCCAATGAACGTGCACACAACTATGCCAAGCAGTGATGTCAGTGGGCCCGATCACTCCCCTTTTGTTGCTAAGACTGCAGAGCGTGGTTACATCAGTAAACCTTCATGATATGCTGAGAAGCCTGTCAGGGGCAAGACTCAATGTGGGCGATAAATCGGACGGATATAGAAGTCCCTTGTTTCCATTGTAGCTGGCTGTTGTATCTCTCTGACAACTGAATACTTACACAGACCGAGGTGCCCCTCTTGTACTGATACTATAATTATATTGGATGTATTCGTGAAACATATAGTAACATTTGTACTTTGTCCTGTGTTACTCACCCACTCTGGACAGCTGGGGGCTCTTGATAGAATCACTGCCGAGCACACCGTGGGCCGATTTAGGGCTCTATTCATGCACAGGCAGCCTTCCGGGGGCGACGACTTTGGCCGCCATCTTGGGGGAAATTAACACACAAAGGTGGCTAGACCCAAAGGGAGGGAGGGTAGGCTGGGCCTGTACTAGGAAAACCAAAAAATGTGCCTATGCCTCCAATTCGCAATAATGCAAACAATGAATGAGAGAAGATAAACCAAAGTTTATTAGTTTATCTCGACAAAACTTTTTGTCATTGAGTCAATACGTAAGTTGCAAAATTTACATCTTAAGGAGCAGACAAAGAGAAAACCATCAACTTCATTTCTAGCCGTATGGGAATCAGTCAAACAGTGTATGTATATTTACAGTGAGACAATTTAAAGCAAACACATTGTACTAAATCAAACATTCATGGACATCAATAAATCAAAAGATACTTTTCACAAAAAATAGATACACATATCACAGTTAAAGAATCATAAATACAAGAGCAAATAAGAGCAGGGGTGAATATTTTTGGACCAAACACCTCCTAGCTCAAGAACTGAATTCGTTTATGTAAATGATCACAATACGCCCATTCTGGATATATGACTACAAGAAGCCATTGGTGTGGAAGCAAATGCCTGAAGTCAAATGCCAAATGCCTGAAGTCAAATGCCGACGCGTTTCCAATCCTGTCAGTTATTTACAGGATTTTCATCAGGGCAGAAGTTTAGTCCATGCGAACTGTTTATCAAAAGGAGATTAAAAAAATGAAAAGTTTGTGTTAGCAAACTTCATCTAAACGCCATTTTATTGAAATACAAAGTGATCCGCAGTGAATTGCGGCATACCTTGAGAGTAGTAGCCTGTATGGCCTCGATTTTAGAAATAGCGCTTTTGGTCAGGCGGGTCTGGGCTGTAACAAGGAAAGGAACTAGTGTCACCGAGTTGAAAGTGACATGATGCACGCTACGGGAAAGTGGTGTGAAAAACTAATTTTACCTTAGTTCTTTGTGACGATAAATCCGGTGGGCCGGTAGTGGAGTTATTTTTCAAATTGAATTCTCTGTGAGAACAGAAAGCGGAGGAATCGATATTTAGAAATTGTATCAAAGCGGTAAGAACAGAAGCGTCACCGCTTCAATGGGAACACTTACTTTTAGAAATTCAACACGGGCGCTGGGGTCGGACCAGTGTTGCAATGGAACGCTGTCCTTTCTATAAGAAAAAGGGGAAAACAAGAGGCTAGCAACTATGCGCTGAATACCGCAATTGTTAACTGTAAGCCAATACTGGATGGCAGGTGAAAAAAGGGGATTTATGCGCTTACCAAAAATCGCCGCGGAGGGCTCTGCTAAGGCTGCATTCTGAGTTCTGAGTTCTACCGGCACCTACAGGGTTTAGTTGTCCAGGGCACTGCCGGTGCTAAAGACAATAAAAGCATGTGTGCGCTGACAGCCAATAGGAAGAGTCGAAAGTGCTGCTGCATTGTGGGAACTGAAGTCCAAAAGTGAAGTCAAGCTCGATTAATTTCACTAAGAGAGTTCAGGCCCTTATTCACGCTATCAAATCGCAATATGAGGTATGCCTCCTTGCGTAACAACATAGTTTCTACGTTAGGGTAACGTTTGGAGTCCAGCCATACAAGTGGTGTCCATTTGAAATCATTTTCAGTGTGCTGATTATTTACAAAGTGTTCAACCATTGGTGCAGTCATGACTCGTTTTTTAATCCGAGATCGGTGTTGGGTGATGCGTGCATTGATGGCTTGACTTGTCTTGCCAATATAAACCTTGTCACAAGGGCAAACCACTGCGTAAACGATATTTTTTGTTTTGCAGTTTGTGAATGCATCATGTACCCATTTGATGCCGTGATTAATGAAGGTGTCCCCTTCAATTGTAGAAGAACATGAAACACAGTTACCACATTTGTGGTGCCCACTGATAGGTTTGAGGTTCCACTGCGATATGAGGTCACTCTTGGGCGGTGGGATACGGGTGTCTGATTTGATGAGATGCTGACCAATGCTTGTGTTCTTTCTCATTGCAAAGATCGGTTTGGGCAGAGGGTGCTCAATTGTTTCCAACAAATGCCAATTATTGCGGATAATGTTTTTGAATTGGTTCGTGTGTTGACCAAACGTGGTCACACAAACTAATTGATCTGATTGCTTTTTTTCTTTTACCTGTAGGAGTGTCTCCCTCGGGGTACACTTGGCCCTGTTTGTGGCATGTTTTAGCAATTTCTTTGGGTATCCTCTGGCAGACATCTCTGTACAAAATCTTGTGGCGTGTGATTCAAAGTCCTGTACACTAGTACAGTTGCGTCTTATTCGAAGCAGTTGCCCATAAGGTAGATTATTTTTAAGGCTTTGTGGGTGTGAGCTATTATAATGCAGGATTGTATTCCTGTCTGTTGGTTTTTTGTGCAAAGAGGCCGTTAGTCCAGATGCACTGGTACCTACTAGGACGTCCAGAAAAGTCATCTCTTTGGAACTTGAGTTCATCGTGAACTTGATGTCTTGGTGTCGTGAATTCAACCATGTGTGGAAGTGATCCAGTTCAATCTGGCTCCCCTGCCACAGGAGCCAGACGTCGTCTATGTATCTCAACCAGTGAATCATGTGATGTGAAAAGGGGTTGTCCTTATAGATAAATCGTTCCTCATATTGGGACATGTAAAGCACCGCCAGCTCCGGCGCATAAGGACAGCCCATGGCTGTCCCCTTGATTTGTATATAAAAATCACTCTCAAATCTGAAATAGTTGCTCCGAAGAGTCAATTCAGCCAATTCCACAATGAATGCCGTGGGAACCCGATGGGGTCTCTCACGTTTTTCTAAGTATAGTTCAATAACCTCTAAAGCCTCATCCTGAGGTATTTGTGTGTAAAGGGAAGCGACATCTAGTGTCACCATCAATTCTGTTGTGTCATCAAATGGGTGTCCCTCTATTTGGTTAATGAAATCAGTCGTGTCTCTTAGATGCGATTTAACTTGTTCTATGCATGGTTTCAAGAAAAAATCGATATATTTAGATATCGGTTCAAGGACTGAGTCGCATCCGGACACGATGGGTCTGCCCGGGGGTGTCTGATCATTCTTATGAATTTTAGGTAAGAAGTAGAGAATTGGCGTTCTGGGTGACTTTTTGTTAAGATATTCATGCTCTTTTGGTCCCAAGAAGCCTTCATCCAAGGCTCTTTGAGTGATTTGCGATATTTTACCCTGAATCATAAGGACAGGATCCTCTTTAGATGGTCTGTACCAATCCTTATTGTTTACATGCTGTTGTCCTTCGATGAGATACATGGGTCGGGGCCATAAGACCACCGCACCCCCCTTATCCGCTTGTTTTATTATGATGGATGTATCCGATTTCAGGTCAGTAATTGCCTTTTGGGCGTCTTTACCGATGTTATTTCTGACAAAACCGCTTTTTTTCTCTAGCTTTGTAAGGGAGGACAAAACTGCTTGTTCAAAAGCAATGATTTGTTTGGGAATGTTTATCATTGGAGTGAACCTAGATTTAACTCTTAGTCCAGTGGTTTCCTGTGGGGACGTCATTTCGGTACCAGCAAAATGGGCTTTCAGCCTCAATTTGCGACAAAAATCAAGTGCCTCAAGTTTTAGTTTTGTAAAGTCAGTCCTCTTAGTTGGGACGAATTTGAGGCCCAAGTCAAGGAGCATTTCCTCATTCTTATTCAATACTTTGTCTGAAAGGTTCACTATAGTAGATGGGACTAATTGTTGTAGTTCTTGTTGCGGGTGCGCATTTGCCATGGTTGCTTGAAGCGCGGCCGTGTTTGGCCGCCCCTGGCTAAAAAAGGAGTTGATCCCCTACCCGCACCCCGTGTTTTAGAGTTAGATTGTCTGGAATCAGAAGAAGAGTCAGAGGAAGTGGTATCTGAGAATGTGAGAAATTTGTTTCTAGATCTCCCTTGAAAAGTTGTTAAAGCCCCTCTCGATTCACCTGAGGTGTAAAAGTCTTCCCTGAGAAATGGGTACACTTGTTCAAGTCTAAAAGATTTAGAATCCTTATCAAATTGTGTTGTTTTGATGTTAAGCGAGTAATCTTTGAATGATGCAATTTCTTTTTCTATTTTATCTAAAAGTATCTTGGCATCACTCGTAGTTTGGGTGTCATTAATATTCTTGATTAACTCCTCAATCTCCTTCTCTTCCTGACTACAAATCCTCTGTGCTGTCTCGATGGTATGCACCATTAAGTCCCTGCTACATTTAGTATTGATTTGACTAAAGCCCTTTTTGTACTCGGAATCTTCCGTGAAAATGACGGGAATGTTCTTGACCTGAAGGCCCCAGGGGATAGTACCTGCTTTAAGATGTTTAAGTAGGAAGTAACCGTGAAGTTCAGTTCTAATATGCTTTTTCTGAAGCCGTGTTAACTTATCCGCCTCATTTTGCTGTTTGGCGGAAGTGCTAAGGGAAATGGATGAAAATGGCGAAGATTCAATAAGATTTTGAATGTGGCTTTCTGTGAAGGATAGTGTGTCTTTGTCTGCCATGCTAAGCAAGGGGAACCCTTGCGATACCCTTGATGGTGAAGTATATTTGTGAAAATGGACGTATTTAAACGTCGCTCCCAAGCCACTCGGACGGGGGTCCGCTCAGAACATTAACACACAAAGGTGGCTAGACCCAAAGGGAGGGAGGGTAGGCTGGGCCTGTACTAGGAAAACCAAAAAATGTGCCTATGCCTCCAATTCGCAATAATGCAAACAATGAATGAGAGAAGATAAACCAAAGTTTATTAGTTTATCTCGACAAAACTTTTTGTCATTGAGTCAATACGTAAGTTGCAAAATTTACATCTTAAGGAGCAGACAAAGAGAAAACCATCAACTTCATTTCTAGCCGTATGGGAATCAGTCAAACAGTGTATGTATATTTACAGTGAGACAATTTAAAGCAAACACATTGTACTAAATCAAACATTCATGGACATCAATAAATCAAAAGATACTTTTCACAAAAAATAGATACACATATCACAGTTAAAGAATCATAAATACAAGAGCAAATAAGAGCAGGGGTGAATATTTTTGGACCAAACACCTCCTAGCTCAAGAACTGAATTCGTTTATGTAAATGATCTTGGGGGAAAGGCAGGGTTCGCGCACTAGCGCTCGGGCGAATTACGGCCCGGGCACTCTAAATTTGGAACTGCCATTAGAATCGCGCAACTTGCTCCTAACAGAACACTCCTGAGGCGGAAGCCGGGAGTTAGCTTTTAAAAATTGTTATTTTTATTTTACCTGCCTATTTGCACAAAAACTTCATTTTATCTCGTATATTGTGTACTTTGTCCTGTGTTACTCACCCACTCTGGACAGCTGGGGGCTCTTGATAGAATCACTGCCGAGCACACCGAGGGCCGATTTAGGACTCTATTCATGCACAGACAGCCTTCCCGGGGGCGACGACTTTGGCCGCCACGTTAGGGGGAAAGGCAGGGTTCGCGCACTAGCGCTCGGGCGAATCACGGCCCGGGCTCTATAAAATGAAAGCTATTTCCCGTCCGCGCAGCGGGCGCGCCGATGGCGTGCCGGAGGCGCGCCAGAGGCAAGCCCGTCTGGGCCCGTCCGGGCCCGACCGGGCCTAGGGCCAGTCATTATGCCTGTCGATCCTACTCAGCAGATAGCATACTCCAGGGAAGAACTTCTGTTGTTACAAGATAAGAGCGGCCTGTGGTGCCGCCAGATGGACAGTTTTGACAACCAATTTTGACAATGTAAATTCTGTCCCGACCCAATTCCCGTTAGGAAAAATGTTAAGGAGGTCTGTGGAGATCTAGGGATGGCACTATTGAACTGCAGATCTTTACCAAAGGACGCAGTAGAGATCAATTTACTGATTGAAGAAAACAACCTGGATCTGCTTTTTCTCACCGAGACGTGGTTACACCCAAACTCGGAGTTTGATATCACCACTGCTCTTCCAGGCGGATTTCTCATTCAGAGCCAGCACAGGGATCAAGGGAAGGGAAGAGGTCTCGCAATAATCCATAAAGACACTTATACCTGCAGAATTGAGGATGGTGGCATCCTAGATACAGAAAGTGCCTGTTTTAATATCCAAATACCCCTACTAATTCCCTGTCAGGATTCCTTATTTACCGCCCGCCAGGATACATAAAACAGTTTGCAGGATCCCTGCTGGAAACTACACAGTCACCCAACTTTTTGGTTCTGCGAGACTTGAACCTGCATTCAAGCTCCTTAAAATTCCAGTTCCTTTTGAGTTTTCTGTTATCTGTTAGGCAGCGCTGGGACGCTCTTGGGCAGCCATGCGCTTTACAAATCAAATTTAATTTAATTTAATTTCATTTCACATATATAACTGCCAATAAAAATATGTTAAAAAAAATAATGAGGCGTCACTGTCAAGTCAAGTCGAAATAACTTTATTTCATTCCAGGAACCATAAAAGTTTGACAGATAAAACATTACAGTTTAAAATATTTTTTAACACGTTTATGAGACATTACAGGAACATTTCGGGAAGAAAAAAGTTCATAAAATTCAGACAGTTAAGAATGCAATACATAAAAAAGATAATTTGAACGGCAGAATATTTCACAGATTCATAAAATCCCCACAGTATGAGTTTCAACAATAATAGATATCAACGTTCTTGTTCAGCTTCTACAACTCATATCGCTTTTTCATAGCCCTTGTGTCTTTGATATAGATACCGCATTGCAGATAACAGAAGTGGCCAAAGAATGCGAAAAGTTAAAACCATCAATATATGTGCAAGAACGGATTTCCCTTAAAAGTGGAACTAAACATTTACCTCTTGCCTCTTTATATAGGGGGCAAAATAGGATAAAGTGCATAGTGCTCTAGGCTGCCATATTGTCACACGGACAAGGTGTGAGATTAGAGGCCCACCCTGATTAACACGGAAATGCCCCTAAAAAGTGCAAAGTGCATACGCGAAATCTAGTTAAGAGAAATCTGATTTGCACATTGGTAGTGAAGGTTAGATAAAATTGCTGCTGAAAGGAGACAAACTTAAGGGGCCCATCTCCTCTTTTTGCAAGTACACCTATTGGCTCTAGAGTGATGTGCCTCTTTGATGATGACTTTAACATTTGCCAGATGCGAGACATTGCTCGGTGGTACCCAGCCTTCTTCTAAAGCCGTATTGTGTTTTAGACAAGAACCCTGTAGTGGCCGCCCAAGTCACTAGGCAGGCAAGTATAATCGTCCTCTGTACCTTTGCTGTAGTGTCTATAATAGAAATTGGCCTATAACAAGCCGGGTCACTCCTATTAGCCTTTTTAAAAACTGGAACCACGATGGCCTCCTTCCAAGTTGCTGGAATGAGGCCAATGACTACTGCTTTAAAGACTTTTGTCAAGAGAGGTGCCCACAAATTGGGATTTCTTTTAAACCGACCTAGTGGAACCCCATCAGGGCCTGGGGCTTTCAAACAAATTCCCTTCCCTAGAGCATCCTCAACCTCAGCTACTGAAATGGATACAATTAGTTGGGAAACTGCAGTTAAATCTGGGGGCAAATCCCCAGTATTCTCCTGTAACTGCTTCTGATGCGGGTTAAATATAGCAGAGAAGTGGAATTTCCAAACATCCCCCAAAATCAATGAGTCCATTCATCTCACATCTTCCGTAAATAGTGGGTGGTTATAAATATCCCAAAAGCTTTTAGTGTCTTTGAGTGTAATTGCTCTCACCAGATCTTCCCATGCCAGTCTCCTCAATTCCTCTTTTCTTTTCTCAGTGATGTATTTGTATGTTATCCTTGCATTTTTATTTGATTTCTATCACGAGGGATCACATAAATGGCCATTTTAAGGTCCTTTTGGGCCTTTGTACATTCAGTGTCAAACCATTAGGCCTCCTGGGGTTCATTGCTAGAGATGGGTCTAGTTAGTCTCTTGGCTACGTCCGAGCAAAGCAGCTCAAATTCCCGTACAACCTCACACGAGGAAGAGTCTTGCTGTAGGCACCCCATAATTAGGTGATAATTTGCTATGATAATTTCTTCCTCAAACTGAGGGAGATTTATCTTGCCCCAGTTTAATCTTACCCCTTTATTTGGATTATATTGGATTAGGCGGTTAATCGCCTTTCCCTACCTGGGCTGTTACACTGAAAGATACTGTGAGCGGATTGTGATCACTAGCATTATTAGGTTCCTCTTCAAAATCACTGACAAGCGAAATGAACTTCCTAGAAATAAACATATACTCAATGGAACTTTCGCTGCAACCACCAACAAAAGTAGGAAACGTGGGTAAGGAACTACAGGCCAAGTTATTAATAAGCCCAAAGTAATTCCCAATAATGATGGCATTTAAAGCTTCGCCTTGAGGTGTGTGGTTAAAATGCGGCTGAGGCTGACCCTCGGCATCCAACAGCCCACAGACACGTGATGTGATAAAAAATGTTATAATACTAATTCACCACTAGTATCTTAGCCTGCATCAAGTTAGACATCACAATTAATTGATACCAGGGTGATGAACTTACATCTAGGGTTTTTATGTATCCATATTTTACAGGGATTAACACCACAATCCCTCCTTTGGTCCAACCTGCTGGAGAGGGTATCGCAGGATGGTGAAGTTGCAATAGCCATCCAACACAATGTTGTCCCTAGACCAGGTTTCCTGGAGGCAAATGATGTAAAAACCCCATATGTACTCTAAACATATCTCATTGGTCAGTTTGAGGCAAATTCCTGCAATAATCCAGGAAATGATTTTAAGGGCAAGTTTGGTATGCCCTGATTTGCTACACCCTCGAATGTGCTGTTAAGAACAGGCACTGTGGCATGAGCTACTAATCCAGGCTCTTCCTCTACGGAATCACCTTCGGAGATGGAATTAGAGAGTGGGGTGAGTTTTCATGAATATGTAGACCCTTGTTAGTGTTAGTGGGTGTATGTAATCGGCCGCCAGATGGATATACGAGCCCTTTAAGAACAGAGTCACCTTTGTGTGCAGCTCTCCATAGATGGTAATATTTCAGGCCCATTCCTCCCTTCTAAGGTGGCTGTCTAGGTTGTTTATACAGTCAATCAATGTCAATAAGACCTGAGAGAGCATCAAAACAATTCAAGTGGTTGAATGGGGAAGGCTGTAAAGAGGTCATGCCTAATCGGGGGGACCCTTGTCTCAATATGTTTCCCTGATGGGGGGGATAAAAAAAACCAGTGGGTAAGCCCTTATCATTTCATTCTCAACGGGTTGTGTCTTTAAGCTGCCTCAATGTGAAGTGCACGCACCTGGCATTGCTAAAAGTAAGGACCACACAATCCCCATCCACAGACTTGGCTCTGTATCCCAACCAGTTCACCTGTCTTGTCATAATGATATAATCACACCAGTTTATCTTGGACGAAATTTTACTGAAGAACCAGTGAGCTGATTTGTTAATAAGGCTTTCATAGCTTTCTTGATGACCAGGGGGGAGATGGGAAACCCCCGTCAAAATCAATTTATATGGTGTGCATTCTGGGGGTAGATTTAATGTTTATTACACCCCCTCCACTCAGGGAACTATATGCTAAGCTATTAGCATTTTGATTTCCATGTTGAGAGCTGCCCCATACAACAAATCAGATCTCAATTGATTAGTGGCCCGCGTCCTGCCTTTTGATTATTCCTGGACGTATTCCCATGAGACTCAGGTTCCCATGATGTCAGAAACGGAAGATTAACTTGAGAAAAAGCACCCTTACTTCAGATCGGTATGAAATGAAATGAAATGAAAATTGGTATTTATAAAGAGAACGGCTACTGACGTAGAGTGTCCCGGCGCTTGACCACCAAAAATCACAATCATTAAGAGCTCGGGCCCTGCCTGCCAATATGCTATTGCAGGTTTTTAGTTGCCTCCAAAAAAAAGCGTCAATTCCTATACCTGTCTAAGATGCAGAGGCATATCATTCCATAGGCGCGCTGCTAAGACTTGAAAAGAGCACCACCCCTGAGAGCGAGCAAATTTAGGAATGAGCATAAGGGACTGCCCTGTGGAACTCAAGACCCGTTGAGGCTCATAATGATGGAATCTCCTTCTCAAATAGACGGCACCAGTGCAGTGGAATGCTCGGTAGGCCAGAACCAGCGCCTTAAACTGAATCCTCCTTCTAACTGGATGCCAGACAGTGCCTTCAGGTGGGGCGACATATTCGTTCTGGGATTTATCATGAGAATAGCTCTGGCTGCAGCGTTCTGAACCACCTGCAGCCGATTGAGTAGAAATTCCTCTAAGCTTATATAAAGTATGTTGACATAGTCCAACCTGAATGAGATCAAAGCTTGCACAACAGTTTTACTGCAATCAACCGGGAGTAGAGGAAGAATATTTTATCATTTTTAACAGGCCAAAGCATGTACCGGGAATGGTTTGAATTTGAGTCTTCATCGTCAAATTGGCATCTAATTTGACTCCCAAGTTCTTCACCGTGCAGACTGGAGCTGCGGGAGGAGACATGTCACGGGGTCCCAAATGGCTCCAATCCTCACATGGTGGACAACTAAAAAAGATAAATTCAGATTTCACGGGATTACATTTTAGTTGGTCGAGTCGCATCCAGGGAAAAACCTCCGTCAAACATCTTGTAATCTTGCTCCCTCCAAAGTTAGACCCTTTGTTGCACGTGAACATCAATTGCTTGTCATCGGTATGAAATAATCTTCGCGCCGTATGACTCCGCCAGGAGAGCAAGGGGGTCCATATAAATGTTAATGAGCGTTGGATTCAAAATTGGGCCCTATGGGATCCCTACCTTCATAGGAGGAATCGCAGCTGACAGGGGAGGGGACTAAATTTCCTCCTGCTGCTCACTCAAAAATGAGGAGAACCACTTGTATACCGTGCCCCGAATACCACACTCCATCAGCCTTCGCAGGAGCCGGTCATGGGGCACGGTATCAGAGGCCGCAGATAAGGCCAATAGTATCACTACAACACTCCCACCCTTTATCTGTGTTTTAATGATATCTGAGACTTCAAGAAGCGCTGTCTTAGTTCTAAGGGAGGCTCTGAAGCCTCATTAACTGTCATGGAGGACTTGATTAACTTCCACATATTCCGTTACTACCAAATTAACATACTTTTCCAGTACTTTAGAGAAGAATGGCAGCATAGATATGGCCTATAGTTGGACGCGGCTGCAGGATCAGCCGGTTGGTTTCTTCAATAACGGGATGAGTTTAGCCTTTTTCCAACAGCTAACTACTGTACCCTTTTGTAGCGAGGAATTCAAAACTAAATTGATGGCAGGATTAATAGTCTTGGTGATGTTCATCAAAAATTTTGCCGGCATAGATCTGTCAGGGAGCCTGACTTCAGTGTTACCATGATCTCAAGGGATTTAGCTAAGGAAATGGGGGGAATTGGTTGATCGAGTAACCAGCCCCATCGGACACGGACATGGTATGGTGCTTAAACAGCCTGTCCTATCGGAATGAGCACTGACAGGAAGTTTTGCTATATATTTATCCGAGCCACTCAGTGAGGTAATTGCTGGGTTCATATTTAAATCCTGAAGCACTCGCGACAAAGCTGCTCCTCAATACGAGTCATATGAGCTGTATTAGATGCCAAAGCCTCTATTACTATTTTTCTATTTTTTTCAATAGAGGTATCTATTTCTTCATATATGGTACCTCTTCCTGCACCTACACGTGCATTACATGCGTTACCTATTAAGTACATTTGTTTAGTTCTCTTGACCCTCAGCGAGTTTCCCTTTAATTTGTTATCAACCCCTGCCATTTCAGTTTGTTTCCTTTTTCCCCCTGCTTTTGGCTATATTCCATTCTTCTTTAGGGTTGAGTCTGGGGCATGCTCATCTGCATCATATGTAACACGTAAGTCACCCTGGTACACAATTATAACAGTGGGTGAGAGTGGTGCTTGGGTCCTGGGCTCAGTGTTTACTTTAACCGTGGCTATGTGAGCGTGAGCATCAGTATTAGTGGAATGAGGTGATCTGGAATGGGAGCTAGCAAAAGTCTTCGTTCTGCTAGCTCTATTTCCTTATTAATTGCCCCCACTGCTTTTTGTAGGAAACCATCCAGGATGATATCAGTGGGCTTTAAAGCAGGCATAGGTTTCTGTTTCCCCATGTTATTGTTTTTAGTTTTATAAACAGCAGGAAAATAAAAAGATAAAACTTCAGAAGGCTTTGCCAAACTGGGGCACGGTACCTGTATCCCCCAAATCAGGGAACCAAGAGAAAAGGCCCAGCCCAGCCTCCTCCTGGCACTGACGGCAGGGCTCCTGTAGTGATGTGAAATGCCTCTTGGCGTGAAAAGGATGATGCGGCCGATTCCCGGTCGAGCCTGGGGGTTGGAGTCCTTGCCCAGCTCAGCTGAAGTGAGTCCCCAACTCTGTCTGCTTCGGGAAATCAAATGGTAAAACAGGTAACACCACCACCTTCTATTTACAGAGACTAACTGAAACACCTTAGTAGCACACATGGTGCCTCCCCTTGCGGCCTACTGACGAACAACGGCCGCAATCACTGCTGAGTTTCTGGTTGTCCAGTCTCAATTATCAATTATCACTGATTTTGGCCCACTGCCCACACCAGAGTAAACGCTCACGGAGGACCCAGCCAGTCAGCTGACTCAGCCAGCAGACTCACCAGCTGCTGCCTCCTGCTGCGTCCGAGGGCCAAGGGCTGAGGGGCAACTGTGGAGCTGTAGTCTGCACTGGTACTGCTAGTGCGGGTGGTCACTGTGCTGGATGGAGCACCACTGCTCGATTTCCCTGACCAGGTTCTCACCCGCTTTCTTATATTCTACTGGGTCCATGGTCCATAGGTGTTTTAGCACAGCATGCTGCGAGGGGTTGGTTGGGGTTGCAGATGCTGGTTGCTGGGTTGCGGGGGAGCGGTCTGCTTCTGGACACCTGAGACCCGCGGAGAGCCACCTAGCCTGTGTGTCGTAAGCGGCCTCTTCAGCATCATTTGAGGTAAGGTGTTGCTTCCGATCTCTGGTTCTATTGCAGGTTGGCTGCTTCGCTAAAGGTGTCACTGTTATCATTATACCTAGGTTACCACTGAAGTCAGCGTCCTCTTTGTAGTTCAGAATGGCTTTGTTTCACCGCTTCCTCATTCTCCCAATACAATACAACTTTGTTCCTATCAGCATCCCAGGACCCTCGACAGGGCATCAATATGCTCTTCTTTTTCAATTTATAGAGCTAGACCTGCTGTCTAAAAGATGACAGCAGTATAACTCCTTCCAGTTCTTTGGTAAAAAAAGAGAAAAAAGAATGGAGGACTCTGCTCCATTTTAGATCTCTAAGATCAAAGTTAGTTCAAGATGCAGACTTTGCCCCGATCCTGCCAGTTGTCAATGTCCAAAAGGTGAATCTCTGATTCCGCAGGCTCTGCAGGAGATCAAAAATGGATATTCTGTTATCCTGGTGACTCCAACCTGGTCATTGGATCTAGCCTGACTAATGATTGGACCCTTTAAAGCTACTGCCTCGTGTGAAATGAGGTTCCTCTGCTGGAGGTGGCCTTTCTTGGTCATGATAACTGTATATGTAAGCTGCATATGTGAGCTGCAAGCCCTAAGGGCTTAGGCACCATATATTGTACTGTACCAAGTCAGTTTGACCTTGAGGACTGACCCCATATTTATTATCAATATTTTGATCCATTTAAAAAGGAGATGTGTCACCCTATGTTGTTTCTGCTTCTCAATGCCTCCTAGACTGAAGAGACAGTGTTACTGCAGCACATGCATGTCTATTAATTTCATCTCAATAGAACCAAGGCTGTGTTTTTTCCAGGAAACTACTGTGGCTGAGCGGTTACTCTTACTGGAGATCTATTACCCCTCTTTATCTGTAGTCCATGTCATCTAGGATTTCTCTGGTGAATGACATAGCTGCTTCCCATGGAGTCTCAAACAGAATAGTAAATAAGCTAAACATAGATTTACACTCTGTCAGTTGAGACATCTGTTATAGTCAAGACACCAAAACTAAAGCAGTCTGTGAAGCTTGTTGTTCCTCTAGTCCTGTGACTCATGAACAAGGCTACTCCATACACATTTCTAATTTTCTCTTCCTTATATCCATTTGAAAGAAGGCATGGGAAGTTTAATTATGTTGTATACTTCTAACTGTAGAAAGGTCATCTGTAGAATATTCTTAGGCACCAAACTGGATCCGGAGAATTTTCTCAACAATGTTTGTCTGTGCTGATATGTGGTGCTATTTGGCATTGCAATGACTCCATTCCTCCCTGTAGGAGAGTGAGTGGAGCCATATATAAGTTTATAGGTGCCTTCCCTGCTCGCTAACTATGAAGAAATTAGCTCTATTATATGGTGTGGTTGTGCGACCTCACCATGTAATACACTTACCAACCCCTTTTGGCCCAGTAAGTTTAATTTGTCAAATCTTCAGCTCAATCCTGGGTAGTTGTGACTCTGAGCAGCAAGGCTTACACAAAGGAACAAGTGTAAAGCATTTAAACAGCTCCACAACAATTAATGAAGAAATACACAAGACACTCAAGAAATTCGGCACCAATTAATAAAACCAATTTATAAAACGATGTATTTTTTGACACCACAGTAGAAAAGATCAACCTGAGGGTTCTGGAGATATACATTTTACAAGATGCAGTTAATATGCACTTTTTACTCTACCGTGAACAAGCATTGGCAAATTCAACTAATTTGAAAATTAGAAACTATTTGAGCAAAAACGTTTGGCCAGTTGTATTGCAGTCAGTTAGAGTTACTTTGGGCAGCAAACGCTGACAGTGAGCCAGTCAAACAAACCAGTTAGGCCCTCAGAAATAATTACCTCAACAGGTGAAGCAGGCCTCAGTTAGTACCAGACACTTTTATTCTTTGTTGTGCCCTGATGCAAGGGATACATGATGCTGAAGATGCTCAAGGAGGCTCTGGATGTGATGTGGTCTATGGTGTCTTCCTGTAGCTACTACTCGTTCCATAGAGGGAATGAGGTGGTCCTTGAAACGGGGTTGATGCCCCTCAAAGTGCTCTTGGTCCTGGCAGAGATCCAGTTGCCACTGGACTACTGGGTTCACTTCCCTGGGAGATAAATCATCTTCTGGATGATCAAGCTGCACTCTCACGACTCTCCTGGGTCCTTTGGACTCGAGTGCAACTTAGAGCATCAGGTTCTAGTCTCTGGGCTGTATATTTGCCAGTGGTCTGAAGCTTCTATGCTACCAGCTTCACCCAGCAGGCTTCTTCAGCTGTTGTGGCCCTGTGCTGTAAACATGAGACCAACCAACAGACCCTTGGAGTCTCTTGCTTTAGCTGGGCTCTGGAGATAACTCCTCCACAAGCAGGGTACATCAAACACACTTTGCTTTGCTAGCCACGAGGTTCACCAAATGCAGTTCATTCCGGTACAGCTTCATTTTGCCGATTTCACGGTGCAGCCGGACAGTCCATTTTCCACTCCAGTCGAGATCTGAGTTCTGGGTGCCAGGGGTGTCCGATTTAAGCTCAGAAAATGCCCTCGGTTTGGATGCGGTTGGTAGCCAATTGGCTACAAGGTTCCCTCTCTCCTGATACCCACTTCCTGTGAAGTGTGGCACCTTGCTATCCCAAGATGCACTATTCTGCCCACTTCCAACATGACAGAATGCCTCTCCCTGCGCCCAGGGCTCCCTAGTCCAACTTAAAGGTGTGGCTACCAAGGGGGCTTCACGCTCCTGAAAAACCAATTTGGCAACTAGTTTACCCTTCCTTGTACCTAGTGCCAGCCTCTCTACCTAAAAAATGAAGCAGCCCTTCGCCCAAGTGTTATCCATTTGCCCTTCAAGGCAGTTCCTCCATTGAAGCTTGCCTTTTGGGCCAACACCCATTTGGCTTCCTGCAGGAGTAAGGTAAAACCTCTCTTCAGTGCAAGCTTCTATTGTCTCCTTTACTGGGAGTCATTAGCATATCCCCCCATGAAGGCAGAAATCTGTCTCAAGGACTATTGTCTCCTTTACTGGGAGTCGTTAGAATATCCCCCAATGAGGACAGAAAGCTGTCTCATGGACAGAATCCTTGTGCAACCGTTAAGGGCACAAAAGATTGAAAGGCAACAAAGTTGCAACTTTGTGAATGTTGCACACTGCCATATGTTACATTAATTGTGACTTGAAAATCCATTCAGGGTTAATATAGATTCCTTATCTTTGAATTTCCCAGGCATCAGACTGGATCTGGAAACTATTGCGTGAGCAGCACCGCTGCATGCCCTCGGGTAGGTCCTTTCGGTTGCAAGTGGTGTCGTCGTTGGCGCCGAATGTGACGTTCCAGTCGCCTTATTAAGTGCCATCCAGATGCATGGACATCAGTTTTTTTCTTTCCACACCAGTTAGCACTGATCCAGAATAGAGCTACCCCTCTGTCTCTTTTTGGCAGACTTTATTTTGTATTTTGTTGAATATTTTTTCTTGTGTTTCAAGAAAGGTAGGGTTCAAACCATGTGGCGCCTGTCACAGCACCAAGTCCATTACTGACCCACTTCGAGTGTGCTTATGGTGTCTCGAGTGTGACCACGACCCAAAGTCATGCTCGGATTCCTGGGCCATAGCAACAAAGGCTTTGAGGGAGCAACCCCCACCCAAATGAAAGAGTTTTACAAGGCTATGTACTGAGTATTTGAGTGGGTCTACCCCTCTGACGTGCCTTCGGGCCCGCAGGGTCGGTGGAGGCCCCATTAGATTCTGCGCCAAATGCTCTGGCATCAGCTCTGGTGGGGTCTCATGGATCTGATTTCGGATCCGGATCGTTGTCGGTCGTGCCAACGCAACCTTCTCTGGCACCGGTCCCAACGTCGATGATCCCAGTGCCGCCGAAGTCCACCAGTGGCGCCAACTCCATTCTCATCCCCAACAAGTCAGAATGGAATTGTTTGACCCCGATTTCGGCCAGAGGGCACAGTAGCCCTTGGCCATTGCCTGAGCTTTTGAGGAGCAGACAGGCATGGGGGAGGAATGGAAGGGGTCACTGAACCCTTTAGAAAACCAGATGCACACCCCTGGTGAGACTTTGGACTGGTATGAGGAACTAGCAGTGGCCAGTGGGCTGGGCATCTCTCTGGATAATAGTTTGCACTCTCAACCTACTGTGGCTATGGAGGAGGGAGCATCTTATGCAATGGTGGTGAAGAGGGCAGCGGATGTCCTTGACCTTAAACTTCTGTCTGTGGAGGTTAAGACTAACCTCTTGACCAAAGTTCTTCGACCTGGTGGTTCATCAACCAAACCCCTATTGCCCTTTTATAAAGCATTGACTGATGTCCTTTCAGGAAATTGGTTCAAGCCTAGCACAGGGGCTAGGAACAGGACAATTGCCCGCCACCATCGCCCTGCCACTGGTGAGCCTAGTTTCCTCAGCCAACACTGCACCCCTGAGAGCTTAGTAGTCAAAGCCTGGACTTCTCACGGCGAGTTCTCTGTCACTCCCCCAGGCAGGGAATCCAAGAGGCCGGACACACTTGGGAAGAAGATGTTTTCTTTCCCTACCTTAGCATTGCAGATGGTAAACACTGCATGCCTTTTAGACTGTTACTCCCATAGTCTATGGCAGGGGTCTCCAAACCGGTCCTAGAGGGCCGGATCCATTCCAGATTTTTTGGATATCCCCATTGAGATACATGTACTAATTTTAAAAATCTGGCACGGATCCGGCCCTCCAGAACCGGTTTGGAGACCCCTGCTCTATGGGAAACAGTTGCCCAAGTGTTGCCAAGGTCCCGAAGGAGGCCCGGGCCACCCTCTCCAAAGCAGTGAAAGATGGGCAGGATGCAGCAAAGTTCACAATTAGGTATGGTCTGGATACTACTGACTCACTGGGTCAAGCAATTTCAAGCAAAGTCCAGGCCAACCTCATGGGCATGCCCTTTGATGGGACTCGTCTCTTCAGAGAGAAGGCAGACATGGCATTGGAGTGCTTCAAGGACTCTTGGGCTACGGGCAACTCCTTGGCCCTCTCAGTGACACCTCACTATCAGTCTGCCTTTTGCCCCTTTCTTGGCTACAGAAGAGATGTACCACTGTGGCAATCATACTCAATCCACCATCCTGCGCAAGCTTCCCAAATTATGCGAAGACATGTACGCAATGCACTTCGATCCCGTGGGAATGGTAGCCAGAAATCATCCAAAACCAACTCCTCGGCAGCTGCAGCCTCTAACCCCTCGAAGTTTGATTCTGAAAGACCAAGGTGCACATTTGGAGGAAGAATCCAACATCATCTCCTCCACTGGCAGTCCATAATATCAGAAAGTGGTTCTTGCAGAACATTTGGAGGGTTACTCCCTCCCTTTTCATTCTTTTCCCCCTCCGTTACTTCCATCTCAAGAACAGCTAGCAGACGATGATCTGGTCTTGCTCCAAGAGGAAGTTACAGCTCTGCTGGCCAAGGGGGCTATAAAGCTCCAATATCAGAAGTAGACAGTGGTTGTTATTCCAGCTACTTTTTGATACCCAAAAAGAACAATGAACTTTGCCCTTTTCTGGACCTCAGAACTGCCAATCTCTTCCTCAAAAATGAGAAATTCAAGATGCTCACTTTGGCTCAGGTTGGTGGTAGCAGCTCACCTGCGCAGGTTAGGGCTTTCAGTCTTCCAACCTCAATGACTGGCTGTTGCAGATGGCCTTGCCCCAGACTCTCGTCTCCCACCTCCAGAGTATGACAGACCTCCTGCATTCGATGGGGCTCACTATAAACATCTCAACGTCACAACTGACTCCCTCCTAGTCGCTCTCTTTCATCTGAACTGTTATGGACACAGTGCAGTTTTGGGCTTTTCCTCCCGAGCAGTGAGTCCAGGATATTCAGGTTATGATACTGATGTTTCAGCCTCTATCCTGTATTTCAGAGAGAATTACTCTGTAGGTGCTGGGCCTCATGGCCTTCTGCATCCTGCTGGTAAATCATGCTAAATAGCATATTCATGCTCTACAGTGGGACCTGAAACTTGAGTGGGTTCAGAATCAGGGGAATCTCTCTGACATGGTCCAGAGGGAAATTCGAAGGACCTGCAGTGGTTAACAAACCGTTATTGGGTCAGAGGTAGACCCCTCTCCCTTTTCCAACCAGATCTCACAGTAGTGACAGATGCCTCACTCCTGGGATAGGGTTGTCATCACTGTTCCCAATAAGCTGCGCGCACGCGCGCACCGAAGTCAGACCAAGCGCGCAGGGTGCTGTTTTTAGCGCGCACACAACAACATCTGATCCTGCAAGACCGTATTCATGTTAATTGCAGCGCACACGTGCACTGAAATTAATATGAATACTATCTCAAAGGCCAACGATCAGCCCCGCAGATGTATACTGTTAAGAAATGAAAAACAGTGTCTCAAAAACGACGAGTGCTAAAGCTCACGCTGTGTTTGAAACTCTGCTTTTCTCTTCTTAATTGTGCGCAGCTGCGGGGCTGATTGTGACCCTTTGAGTTAGTATTCATGTTTATTGCAGTGCCCGTATGTGCTGCAATTAACATGAATACTAACTCAAAGGCCAAGTTCCTGCCTTGAAAGTGCGAGTTAAGGGGGACGAACATTCCATCATTGGGAACCTCACCTCTTCAGGGCTCGTTTATGTATTGTTTGTTGTGCCATCGTGCCTGGAGATACGAAGGTGTTTGTGAATTGGTTTGAGGCATTGTTTGTGGCAGAAAAAAGCCATCTATACAAAACATGCGAAAGCTTGAAATGTCCAGTTTTTCCACCAAAACGGCATGCGGTGCTTATGGCTCTGAGTATTTGTCACAGAAGCGCGAGCCACTTTTTGTATGACGAGAGAAACAGAAATGAAACACACCACCACACGCATGGAGAAGTGAATCATGGGGTCAAATTTACGAGGATGTGTATGTATGAGTTTTTTAAATAGATGTGCAGTTATACACTGCTCTGTTAAGTATCATTTCAAACTGCAACTTTTTAATTTTTCTTGAATTTCAAAATAATTTTATAAACTGTATCAAGGTTGATTGAAAAGAAAATGGTTACTTTCGATCTGACTTACCCTAGCCTTGCAGGAAAAAATCTCTTTATTACTAAATATGACACTTGACTTAAAGGATGATAGCATTGACGCCACCCACATAAAGGGAACGTGTGGCAGGCACGCTACTAGAGGCCAGACTCAGACTTTCTGGACCGCAGCTCACGCTGGTCTCCAGCTCCGCGATGTTAAGGGCAGCTCACGCAGCGGGGGCTTTTCAAGACAGAGAGAAAGAGGGGGAGAGATGTGAGAGGGAAAACAGATCAAAGTGAGAGGGAGTGGGTGTGTGACTAGAGAGAGAAAAGAGCAATCAGAGGTAGAAGAGAGAGGGAAGAGACAGAATGGATGGATGGAAAGATAGAGAGCAAAAGAAGGGAAGGAGCGGGGCTGGCATGGACATTTTTGTCAGCCCTGCTCTGAGTGTGCTTCCATGCGGAGGTTCTTAAGTTTTGAAATTCATTAGAGATTCGTCCGGCTCCCCAGAGCACATGAGGGGCGACTTCAGAAACCTTTTGGAGTTTGACCAAGGTAGGAGTGTCCCACCCCAAGTCCATCCATAGCCGCTCCGGCAGTGATGGGGTGAATGCCGATCCCATCTCTAACCCTGCTCCCTCGGAGTCTGTGCCTCATCCCCCGGGCGACAAACACAAATTGCCGCTTCCAGCGGTGGCTTGCGGCCTGATCCTGCCTGCCTACAGCAAGCCGTGCACACCAGAGTCGCTGCCTGAAATGGAAAGCCAAAAAGCGCAAGGCCGGAACTAATTAGAGTTATGGGAGCCTAGTCTACTGCCTCTGATGATGTCCAGGGTTTCAGCAGGGTTTCAGCAGGCACTTGGCGTGCACTTGGCATGAGCACCTCTTCGGTGCTCAGGACGGCCCCCGGCCGACCGACGTCGGAGTGGGCATGTGCTGAGGACGGTCCCTGTCCGTCCGAATCCTGCCCACTTATTAATTCTACCACAGAGCGCCGAAGGGGTTACTTGTACCAAAGGCAGTCTCCGAGCCTGTGAATTTATAAGCTCTTTCACACTGGAGGCGGAGGGTTTCTGCACTTAGGATTCTGGGAACTGTGGTCCACAGGGCACTAGAAGCTGAATGGTCACATTCTTGACATTCTGTGAACGGTTGTTCACTGAGATCCATTACTAAAAGTATGTAGAACCGTTGCTGTTGAAAGAAAATATAGGCAAATATGGTCAGAATATAAAAATGTCATCATTTAAATGTAAGGAAAGTGCACATTTGTAACCAATTCATGTCATGGCATGTGCATCTAAATTGAAAACCTGCTTTAAGACCATTGATGTGGCGCTGCATGTGTGGAAATGCACTGTCTTTTCACTTTTTAAAGCAAACGTTTTGAATGATATTTGGCGCTGCACCCCCACGTGCCGTCCGGTTCCTGGCGCACATAGTCTTGGTTGCAGTGCACAGAGACCTTACCCTGCTGCACATAGAGGAAAAAAATTAGAGGGAACATTGGTTATCTTCTGGGAGAGGTGAGGATCAGAGGATTCTGGTCTCTGGGGGAATCCAGGCTCCACATGAGCCTTTTGGAGCTCCGAGCTATTCGACTGGCATTGAAAGCATTTCTTCCCTTGGTCAAGAGGAAGTTGATGTAAGTGTTCACAGACAACACCACCGCTATGTGGTACTGCAACAAGTAGGGTGGGGTGGTGTTGTGGACTCTTTGCCAAGAGACCCTGCATCTCTCGAAATGGCTGAAACAGCAGGGCATAAACTTAATGGTTCAACACCTGGCAGGTTCCCCGAACGCCAGGGCAGACAAACGCCACCATCAATTACTTGTGGATCACAAGTGGCGTCTCCACTCAAGGTCTCTTTCAGCTATTGGGAGAGCCTTGGTTAGATCTGTTTGCCTCCGGAGAGAACGGGCAACTTCAGCAGCTCTGCGCATTGGAGTATCCAAATGGACTATCGCTCAGCGACTCTTTTCGTTGTAATTGAAACTCAGGCCTCCAGTAACCCTTTTCACCTATACAACTTCTGCCCAGAGTTCTCAAGAAGATCAAGAACAACTGACCCAAGTCATTCTTGTGAGTCTGGACTGGGCATGGAGAGTTTGGTATCCCGAGATTCTGATAATGAGCATCGACTCGCCGAACGCTCCGTTCTTTCGGGAGGATCTTCTGTTGCAGCAGCAGGGACGGGTCCTCCACCCAACCCTGTTATCTCTCTGCCTCTGTGCATCGAGATTGAGTGGCGGCAATGGATGGCTTCTGACCTTCCTCCCGAAGTATGTAAAGTTATTTTGACAGCCGGGCATCCTCCACACCAAAATGTTATACACCTGCCTGTGGCAAAAATCTGTAAAATATTGTACAGAAAAGTCTATTGACCCTCTTTCTGTCTCTCTTTCTGATAGTCTTCTCTTTATTCTTACCCTTGCTCAGCAGGGCTCTGCTTTGGGCACTCTCAAGGGTTATCTCTCTGCTCTGTCCGCCTTCCTACAGGTGCCCGACCAACCCTCTATATTTAGGTCCCCTATTGTACATAGGTTTCTGAAAGGGTTGGTAGATGTGTTGCCCTTCCTTATGCCTCAGTAGAATATGAATCTGGTTCTCACTTAACTAATTTGTGCACCCTTTGAGCCGTTACACAATTGTCCCCTCTGGCTGCTTACCATCAAGGTAGCCTTTCTAGTGGCAATAATAACTGCCCGGAGGGTGATTGAGCTGCAGGTTTTATCATCCAAACCTCAATATCTTATATAACATAAGATAAGATGATGCTTTGCAACTGGGCCTCTTTCCTTCCTAACGTGGTGTTCCCATTCCATTTGGGACAATTATTCATCCTGCTTGCTTTCTATGCTCCTCCACATTCCTGTGAGGAGGAACAACTCCACCTTCTGGACCCAAACAAGAGTGTTGGCGTTCTAACTTGACAGCACAAAAAAATTCCGGGTGAATCTTTGTGGGGTATGTGGGAGCGAAAAAAATATTGCGCAGATCAGAATCTGACCATTTAGCACTGGTCCGTTCTCTGTATGAAGATATGCTATGCCCTGGCTAAAAAAAGCCTCCTGAGGGCTTACTGGCCCATTGCACTAGATGAAAAGCTGCAACCACAGTGTTAGCTCGTGGAGTTACAGTCCTGGACCTCTGCCAGGCAGCCACATGGACGTTCATTTCACCCTTATGGTCCTGCAGGTACCTTATAGACCCAACCATGCCTCCCCGCTCTGCGGGTACATTTCTAAGACAATTTTCGCCCTTTTCAGGGCCCTACTTTGGACACTCAGTAGTCAGTTCACTCATGGCTCTGCTCATTTGGCGAGGAAAGCTGTGAAAAGTAACTGACATCAGCGTACCTGGGTGGCGCCTACATAAGTGACTGCGACGTCACATCCGGCGCCAACGACGCCTCACAGAACTGATCGGAGCCACCTGATGGTGCGCAGGGTACTGCTCACGCAAACCTTTCCAGATACAGCTTGATGCCTGGGAAATTCAAAGGTAAGGAGTCTGCAGCTAGATATTGTCTTTATCAGCTAATTCATTACCGAAGGTAAGTAACTTGTTCTTTGATACCATGGAGTATCATCTTTGGTCGCACAATTCAGGAGGTAGCACAGCTGATTGTTCAACATGTAACCCTGTACTCGCCAATGTGGCAACCAAGTCTTTCTACAATAAAAACAACAGTTTCGTGTTTTTATGGCCAGAATATGTAGAATACATGTTCTGACAGCGAACTATACTGCACCCTGCCCTAGGGCTGGACAGGCCGGCCGTAGTTGTAACTGACACATAATACAAAGGGAGGTATGGCTGTGCCATTGCTTTACATGGCAAAGTCGGGCTAGCTTTTTAAAACTGCTCTTAGAGTCTGTAGTGGCGGACTGGGAGGCTGATTTTACTTGTGTGCCCCCAGGGTGGCACAACCAGTGCTGCAATCCCTGGGGTGACCTTCTAACTTACATACCCTGTGCACACTGACTATCATATACCAGGGACTAGTAGGTAAGTTAGCCTATGCCAATTGGGTATAGCCAATGTAATATACACTTTTTAAGTTCAGGGCACTGGAACTAAGGTCTGAAGCAGGCCTACTCGCACTCTCAGAGTCGAAAAACCAGCAACATCAGTCCAAAAACTTGGGTGGGACCTTACAAAAAGTGGCATTTCCTACACTGACATCAGTCCTTTTCTTTCTGCACCCTTTGATATGGATTTAGATGTAAAAAAGATAATGTTTTCCACAAAAATGACTGATTTCAAGTACAATGACTGCAGGAAGCAGATGAAGGTTTGTGGACCCTCACAATGTAAGACTATGGTACTTAGGGCCCGATGTAGGTCGGTCGGTAACGGCCGAAAATCGGTATTTTCGGCCGTTACCGACCGTTATACAAGAATTGGCATGTAGGGGCACAATTTTACAGAATCGGTAAATTTACTGATTCGGTAAATTTACCGATTCTGTAAAATACCGAATCGGTATTTTTACCGATTCGGTAAATCTCAGATGTAGGTGGGACTCTTCTGAGTCCCAAAGGCCCTACAAAATCGGTATTTTACCACACAATCCTATTGTGTGGTAAAATACCGAATTCAGGTGTGCATGCACATGTGTGCATGCACACATAGCCATGTGACAGACAGACATGCCCTTAGGGCATGTCTGTGTGCCACATGGCGCACATGCCTATTTGTGGGGTGCCAGAGGGTGTCAAAGTGACACCCCCTGCACCCTTGCAAAATTCGGTATTTACCGATTCTGTAAATACAGAATCGGTATTTCCCATTGATTCCTATGGGATTCAAAGCCCATAGGAATCAATGGGAAATACCGATTCTGTATTTACAGAATCTGTAAATACCGATTGTTACAGATTCGGTATTTCCACATCTGGAAATACCTACATATCCACCCTTTAGATTTACCGATTTTTAATTACCGAATCGGTAAAATTCGGAAATTAAAAATCAGTAAATCTAATTTACCTACATGTGGCCCTAGGCCTCTAGACACAATTTAAAGTCATACAATAAACTGCACCTGAAGATGATCGAAGAGAGGGATGCAAAATTCTAGCACCTTGAATATTCAAAGAGCTTGTGATAGAAAAATAGATCCCTCTCCCACTCTAAATCACTGAGCCGTTCATGATCTGATTCAAGTAGTCAGTACTGCCCATAGTAGTGTTCTTGCTCTTTGTCTTTCAGTATGTTGAAGATGAACCATAAGCATGAGAAGGCTAAGAGGGAGTCAACTCTATTTTGCCACTCAAAATTGAGTGAGTAGACATGAGGGTGTTAATTAAAGGGTCATACCACATATGTTTTTTCCGACTCTGATCCGGTCCTGCAGTCAGTCATCCCCAACATGGCCCAAATTCCCTGCACAGTTCTCGGCTCTGCAGGAAATCATGGCCTACAAGGAGCTGTCTCTCTAGAAGATGCTTCCAGCTCTTGACTTGTGCCGGAGAGTCCCACCAACTGGTCCAGAAGGACCCATGCCTGGCCTGTTCTGGTGCTGATTCATACTTCCACACCAGCCAGAGTTAACACCAGTACCTTCCATGCTGGCCCACGTCAGATACTGCTGTCCAACCCTGAACCGTTTTTGACTTGCTCCAAGCCTATATCACACTCAATTTGTAACCAGACTTTTATCCTCAACATTTGCCTCAATGCCAGTACTATCAGAGGCTGGAGGCCCTATTTGGATATGACTTTTATGCAGTTCAGGGAATGCAAAATGTCCCCATAACCCTGATGATGACAAGGGGTGGACAACTTGCTTCTCCCACTCTATACTGATGGTAATCTAGAAACATCCCCAAAGGCTGAGCTAGGCTCACCACATGGGCCACCAACAAAAGAAAGTGCCTCTTTCACAGTAGTTTTGTGAAGAGGGTTGGAAGAGATTGAGTTACAGTTGCCTACTGTTGAAAGCAAGGTCAGCTTCTTAACTGGGATTCGTCAGTCTGATACAACTTTTTCTGAGCCATGTTTGCCACTCAACAAAACTGATACAGACATCCCTATAGTCTATTGATCAATGCTATGCTTGGGTCCTCTTGTCAGTCAACCTGCTGCCAGGTGACATAGGCCAGTTTCCTTCAATCCCAATTTGCTGAGAAAACACTCTTTTTAATTATTTTTTATAAACTTTATTTTAAGAATTTCAAGTAAACAAACCATTGGTGTGCACACAGTAGCGAGCAGAGCGATACATAAACATGCAAATCAGTAAAAATGTTGCAGGAAACCGGTTCCTTTCCCTTTCGTTGCCCCCACCACCACAATCTGGGGCAAGAACTGAGCATTTAAGACATTACTCCTCCCCCCTCAACCTCCCCATCAATGCCCACTGGATTGTCTCCCAAAGTGGTGCTCTGAGTGCCCATTTGAGAGTTCCCTTCCAATAAATTGTGGCATAGCTCCCTCCAGAGCCCTAAGTCATCCTCAAGCTTTTCATCCCTGTGACACTTATTCATGTGCACCTCCTCAACTAAAGTTCACTCGCGCACATCCCGCATCCATGCCGAAAACTCCAGAGGACGCATCCCCATCCATACTATAACAATTCTATGCATTGCCAGCAAAAACAATAATTGCTGTAGTCTATACCCTATTTTGGTTTTCTTTTTTCTTTTTTCTTTTCCTTTTTAGCCCAGGATACAGTGTTTTGGTGTTAATTGAACTCTACTTTTCACATGGTCCCTTATCAATTCCACTACCTCTGTCCAGAAACCACTGACAGCAGGCACTCCCAGGTAAAGTGCAAGGAATTAGCCCCAGTTTTATGACACCTGGGGCATGCGTCAGACCTGCCCGGAGCCATATGATGTATTCTTGCCGGGGTCATGTATGTGCGGTGGACGTAGTTGTAATGTATTAGGCAAAACTGGGTGTTGCAGGAGATTGTGTGCATGAGTGCACCTACCACCTTCCAATCCTTTTGTTCCAATGGCTCTGCTTGATCTGCACTCCAAGCTGCATATGCGACAGGAGGGGGAGCCCTGGCATCCGCCCTCATTGCCCTGTACAACAGAGATATAAACCGCTTACCTGCCCCACACATAAGTATAATATCTAATGTTTGTGCAAGATGCGGTATCAAGGGATACGTGGGCCATATATCTTTGAATATGTTAGCTAGGGAGGCATATTGTATATATTGCTCTTGCCCCAATTTGAAATCACTACAAGCCTGTTCAAACATATTGAAGCACTCGCCCGGATACAGGTCTGGGTGTGATTTGCATCCCCCCTCCCGCCATGGCCTAAATGACATATTGGTCATCACTTTCCGGATAGGCGCCAACTCCCACACTGTTAATTCCCTGTAAAACGGAGCATGCCTTATGACTCACTCCACAAACAGCTGCCACACTTGCGCTGTCTGCCTAACCACATATGGTGCAGCCTCAGAGACACCAGTGCCCTCCATGAGTAGAGTCAGTAGTTCAGTGACTGGTACACTATCAAAGAGTAGCTGTTTCTCCCAATTGCCCACCTCCGCTAACCACCTGGCAGTGTGCTACAATTGAGCGGCATCATAATATAGTTCAATTCTAGGTGCCTTTAGCCCGGCCCATACATACGATTTAGCATGGCAACAGCAACTCTGCTATGCCGTCCAGCGCAGTATAAGTCTATCAGCAGGGAGCCCAAAGCCATAAATATTTGACAGGGTATAGGGCTCAGCCCATTCTGTAGCACATAGAGGCAACGAGGCAGCAGCTCCGTTTTAGCTATCGCCAACCGGCCCATTAGGGAAAGTGGTAGCATCTTCCAAAAGCCAGTTGAGCCCCTTAAGGCTTAGGCTTCCCATTTTAATTTAAATTTTCTGTGCCACGTTGGATTGCTGGCTTACCTGCTATACCTGACGCCGGGGCTGATCTCTTCCCTCCTTTCCGCCCTGGTCCGACGCGGTGACTAGCACCATTGCGCAGAGGGCGAGGAAGGTCGAGAATGCTACTTCCGGTGAGCGGGGGGACCGGTTAGCGGTCTAGTGCTTCTGAGGCACTCGCTCTGGGGCATAAAAGGCATTGAAGGAGCCGGCTCGCGTGGTGGTGAGTAGGCAGTGGCAGTGTCTACAGCCACTGTGCTCGGCGCTGAGGCAGTTTTAAATGCGTTTTAATTTTCTGCTGAAATTGCAATTTGCACAAGCCTTTGACGGGATAGCGATTTAGGCTTCCCATTTTAATTTTAATTTCTTGTGCCACGTTGGATTGCTGGCTTACCTGCTATACCTGACGCCGGGGCTGATCTCTTCCCTCCTTCCCGCCCTGGTCCGACGCGGTGACTAGCACCGTTGCACGGAGGGCGAGGAAGGTCGAGACTGCTACTTCCGGTGAGCGGGGGGACCGGTTAGCGGTCTAGTGCTCCTGAGGCACTCGCTCTGGGGCATAAAAGGCAGATGCACTTTCGGCAGCGCAGCGGGCGCGACGAAGGCGCGCCGAAGTTGCGCCTAAGTTAAGCCCATCTGCGCCCGTCCGCGGCCGGTCGCGGCCCAAGGCCATGCCCTCTGCCCTTCCGACAGGACACATATGCTGGAGCAGAGCGGATCTGTTGTCCCTCCGCAATAGGTGTGCTAGTAACTTGTGCCTGTACGGTATGAGTGCGGAAAAGAACTCTGGTTGTTGTCACTGCCAGTTCATGTTTGACCTGTCTAAAAAGACTAAAAGGGAGCTGACCCGTGGCTTGTTGAATGTCCGGTTGCTACGCAAGCACAGACTAGATATTTATGATCTCCTCAGGGAAAAATAATGGGATTTAGTTTTTCTCACGGAGACATGGCTGGACTGCGACTCCTCCCCAGAGGCCCTGGAAGCCATCCCGGAGGGCTATACCCTTGTAAGGCAAGATAGACCTAAGGGGAGAGGTGGAGGAATAGCCATTGTTGCAAGGCAGGGCTTACGCTGCCTTTTGGGGCAGACTGTGGTTACAGATAGTGAGGCGGGCACGTTCTCCATTCAAGTCAACGCGGGGTACACTGTGAAGGGCCTCTTGATATACAGGCCACCTGGCCCATCAGCCAGATTTGTAGACAGCCTGGTTGAAAGTGTTACAGAGGCAACCTTACGCACGGATAAGTTCCTGGTGTTGGGTGACCTCAACCTACACTTGGACGATCTTGTTAATAAGGTGGCAGGGGACCTATGCAAAGAACTCAGAGCGCTTCAGCTCGAGCTGATAGGTGAATTTCCTACCCATCAACGGGGCCATTTGTTGGACCCTATTTTTGCCAACTGGGGACAAGTGGAGGCCCTGACCCCCTTACCTATCCCCTGGTCGGACCACCATCTGGTGCCCTTCTCGATTTCTATTCCGGGAGCTAGAGTATCGGAAAAGGTGGCATTGCATCGCCCGAGACGGAGATGGGCTAACTTTTCCCTTGCCAAGTTAAATGAGGCTTTTATGGTGGGGGAGGGACCAGAGGGAGAGGATGTGGAAAAAGTCAATAATAACCTGGACCAGCGCATTTTAGCTGCCCTGGACCAAGTAGCCCCGCTCGCCCAGATTAAAACAGAGGGGCGTGCACTGAAAACGGCATCCTGGTTCAATGAAGAGGTGCGCAGGGCCAAGTCCGCGTGCAAACGTGCAGAAAGGCGGTGGAGAGTAGATTTCGCCACCCAAGCCAGAATGGATTATGTTTCAAGTAGGGGTAACTACCACAGACTAATCAGAAAGGCTAAAAAGGTGTACTATGACACCAGGATTGTGGAAGCTGAGAACTACTCGAAGGAATTGTTTTTAATATACAAATCCCTCTCGGTGGGGATCCCTGCAGCAGTCCCAGAGGAATTCTGCACGGTGGACAACTGCAACCGAGAAGCGGAGTTTTTTGCCAATAAGTTAGCAACCATCTATTCGGCTTTCCCCCGCCGGGCCATCATAGACCCCGAGACTGTAGAGGTACTCGAGGTAAGGGGAGAACAACGGGTGCTAACGACACTCGTAACCCCACCTACTGAAAAACTCATCCAGATTTGTGGGTCAATTAAATCAGGCTCCCCTCGAGATCCCACTACACCCAGACGCCTGATGGGCAGTCTGCATGTCTTAGAGCCACATATCCGTCATCTCTTGGATATCTCGTTTGAGACTTATACTGTCCCAGATGCCTGGAAACGAGCGGTAGTTCTTCCTCTCCAAAAGAAGCCCAATATCAGTTATGATAGGTTAGACAATCTTCGCTCCATTTCCCTCTTGCCATACATGGCAAAGATTGCTGAAAAAATCGTAAACCTTCAGCTGATGGGCTTTGTAGAGGAAGCTTCCCTGCTCCATGACCCTCAATTTGGCTTCCGCACACGTCATTCGACGGAGTCAGCATTGCTCATGGCAGTAGAGTCTATACGACAGGGAGTGGATGAGGGCCAAAACATGACCCTGATCCTCTTGGACCTAAGCGCAGCATTCGACACTGTAGCTCATTGCACCTTGCTACAGTGTCTAAATGACGGAGGGGTGTCAGGAGCGGCACTTAGATGGATCCGGTCCTTCCTGTCAGGCAGATGCTTCCAAGTCCGCCAGGGAGATTGTTATTCGAGGGAGATTGGGTTGGGCCAGGGCGTGCCGCAGGGCTCGTCCCTGAGTCCGACGCTGTTCAACCTATATGTCTCCCCGATGGCGGCCATTGTTGAAAGCTATGGATTACGTCTTGTGTCCTATGCCGACGACACGCAGCTGTTAATATCCCTCTCGCGTGCGCCTGGTCTAGTGGCAGACAAGTTCGAAGTCTGCATGCAACAACTGGCAGCCTGGATGTCCGCCAACTGCCTGAAACTTAATGGCAGTAAGACCGAGGTGCTCGTGGTGGGGGGAGGCCCATCTGCTTGGTCGTCGGCGTGGTGGCCATCCTGCCTAGGAGAGGTACCTGTTCCCTGCCAGGAGGTAAGGAACCTGGGGGTATGGCTGGATGTTGATCTCGCCTTTGGTTCCCAGGTCAGCCGAGTGGTGGGGACATGCTTCGGAGTTTTAAAAACTCTGAGGAAGGTCTTGGATCTCCTGCCTATCACAGCTCGCCGGACGCTGGTGCATGCTCTGGTCACCTCGCGCCTGGATTACAGCAATTTGTTGTATCTGGGGGCCACGGGAAAGGTTCTCAACCGCCTCCAGGTGCTGCAAAATGCTGCCGCTCGCCTTGTTTTGAGGCTTCCTAGAAGATCTTCCTCCAGGGCAGCGCTCCAGGCTTTGCACTGGCTTCCGGTTAGGAGCAGGGTGGAATTCAAGGCTCTTGCCACATGTCACCACATTCTGAGAGGCAAAGCCCCTGCCCCGCTACAGAGTCTGGTTACTTGGTACGAGCCTACAAGGAGTTTGCGCTCCTCCTGCACAAAACTTCTGAAAATCCCCAAAATAAAGAAATCACGCTTGGGGGGCAGATCATTCAGATATCTGTCCGCAAAGCGGTGGAATGACCTGCCGCCAGAACTACGTTTGGAGCATTCAGAATCCTTGTTTAGGCGGAAACTTAAGACTCATCTCTTCAGACGCTAGGTAACTGTGATGGCTGTTTAGACTGTTACCCTACTTACCATAGCGCGGGGACACGCCTTTTGGGCGTAAACCAGGCGCTTTATAAAACTCCCTAATAATAATAATAATAATAATAAGGCCTCCAACGTCTTATAGATGTTAAATTGTAGCATTTGGGAGTCCTCGCCAGCCACCGGTATGCCCAGGTACCTGAAGTGTGGGGTCGCCCATCTCAGTTCCAGCTGAGGGAGCGACCCCACGGCAAGGCCAGTCAAGCCAACCAGGGAAAACAGAAGTAATTTATTCGTATTAATTCCCAGCCCGAGCAGTTGACAAACTTCTCCAAAATCCGCAGGAGTTTCGGTAATGCCTTTCGGGGCGAGATGACATAAAATAATGCGTCATCCGCATATAGCGATATGACCTGAGATGCTCGCTCCGGCGACATTGATGCCCCAAGGGACCAGGTCCCTACGTGTCCACATTGCCAGAGGCTCTATTGCCAGTGCAAACAACAGAGGGGAGAGCGGACAGCCCTGTCGCATCTCCCTCTCTAGTCTCCATTTACCCGACCGACTGCATCCCAGCCGTACTCAAGCGCTGGGTGCCGTATACAGGATTTGCACCCTTCTTCTAAATTTAGGTCCAAAACTGGCAACCCTTAGCACCTCAAAGAGGTACCCCCAATCTACAGATTTAAAGGCCTTTTCCAGATCGATAGATACTAAGGGAAGGTCCTCATCTCTTTGTCGTGTTTAATGCAGTATGTGGGACAACCTCCTGATGTTCATGCCCTTGTTTCGTGTAGGTATAAACCCCCATTGGCCCTCATGGACCAGGTGAGTCATGTGGGGAGCCAGTCTGGTGGCCAAGGCCTTACATAATATTTTCACATCGGAATTAATCACTGTAAGATGTCGATATGCAGAGGGGTCTTGTGTGATTCCACCAGGTTTGAGGAGCATAACGATTTCACCCTCACGCATGGTGGGCAGAAGTATCCCCAACTCAAAGGCGTCCTCATACACCTGCAGTAACGGCTGTATCAACTGATCTGAGTACCCCTGTAGTAAGCCCACAGAGAGCCCATCTGCTCTGGGGGCCTTGGATCCCGGCATAGATTGAAGAGCTGCCAGAGCTGCCTGCACTTCTCCGACAGTGACCTGAGCATCGAGCTCCTCTGCGCTCTCAGGTGAGAGCTGCGGCAGTGCCATTTCCTCTACAAATGGGATGTAGCTATACGCTGTTACTCCGGGGTCTGTAGCATAGACCCACTGTAAACGCTGTTTGAATACCTCAAGGACGCCAGCCCTGGTGTGTGCAAGCCCCCCTCCCGCCGCCATCAGGGCAGTGGTCAGTGTGGGAGCCTGTTCCCTTCGCAAAATCCAGGCCAGCAATCGGTCCGACTTGTCGCCCTCAGCGTACAATCGCTGATCGTAACGCGTCAGGGAGTATCGTCCAGCCTATCCCAAATGTCAGTTACGCGCTCACACTGTTCCTGTTCTCTCCTATCTGCCCTCGATTCTGCAGGGCTTTGTGCCTGTATTTCGGCCAGAGTCTTCTCCTCTTTATCAAGTTCCCCATTTAATTGTTGCCTCACCCCATATACGAGCCCCATAATCACACCACGTATCATTGCTTTTAGAGCTTCCCACTCAGTAGCCCTCCCAGTCTCACTCCCCCAGTTCGTCCCTAAGTAGTTTGTGATTTACTGAGCTAATGTGGACCTCCCCACTTGATCTGCCAAGAGGTCAGGCGGGAGCCTCCAATGCCTAGGGCTCAGGATAGGAGTCCCCCACCTCACTGTGCCTAGTACCGTTGAGTGGTCAGAGAGGAAACACGCCAAATGTGTCACCGCCATCTCAGGGAAAACCGGGATGCCCAACACCAGCACCCTATCTATCCTACTGTTTGTGCCATGCGTCTGGGATTGACAAGTGAACAATGAAATTGAGGGATGAGTTTCCCTCCATATGTCATGCACCCCCACATCCTGTATAATCTTGCTAAGCATTTGAGTCATTCGAGGTTTCGTGCCTGTCTTAGGGGAAGATCTATCAAGAGCTGAATCCAACATACAAATAAAGTCGCCCACCCAAATAAAGGGGACATCCACTTCGATAATCCGTTAATCAATAATTCCCGGGTGACCTAAAAAAAATTATGGATCATCTATATTGGGTGCATATGTGTTCAAAATGACAATTTCCCTACCATCCAGACTACCACCACTACATATCTGCCATGCACATCTGCCTCGCTACACATCACAGTAAATGGTGTGCCCGGAGCCACCCAGACCAAGGTGCCCCTAGTATAAGTGGAATAGGAGGAATAATACATCTGACCTTGACACTTTTTGGCAACTTTAGCTGCCCTGCTATCATCCAGGTGCATTTCCTGGAGGCAGGCAATCGAGATATGATGCAGTTTGAGAAATGTTAGCACCCTATGCCTCTTGGTAGAGGTGCCCAGTCCCCTCACATTCCAGGTCAAAAATGTATATTCAGTCCCCATAGTGGAGTGTGCGAACCTGGGGCCCAAATGTCAAGCCTCGTCCACCTCCGCAGTCGCCTCTACGGTGCACACCTTCAAAACAATCCAAACAAACTGATGACCCCCATATCCTGCCCCCCCACCCAAGGACATTTGACAAACAACAAACTGATAAAAAATGTCACCCCTAATGTCGTGCCAGGCCACACGCATTCCCATATATAGCCCAACTGGGGCAAACATTCACAAACCACCCAATGCATCGAAATCTGGAGCCACTGCCCCCCCAACCAATGTCTGTCGTATGCCAATTTAAGTGACCCCCTATGACATTTGCAGTGAGCGCCAAGCAGGACAACAAGCAGCTTGTCCAAATTGCCTCCCTCCCTACGCCTGCAACAAGCACCTGACCTATTAATGCATGCCTCACTTCAACCTACAACCATTTGCCTATTTAGGCTGATTTCCTGGGTGCAGTTGGGCCCCACCGCCCTCACTCAGTCTCCTCCCCCTGTCCCCCTCCAGCATCCACCTCCTGCTCAAGCATCTTCTCCAGGACCATTGGTGGGCCACTGCGGCACTGCTCCATTGTCTGGGCTCACAGATTCTCCTTCTGCGTCCAGATAAGAGACCAAGTCCGCACCCAAGCACAGTGTCCAATCGCTCCCAACTTTGATTCTTTTATCTGGCTTAACCTCTTTGACAGGCGAGGCGAAAGCCTCTCCGTCCCCCAGCCTGCGCTCCTGAAATAGGTCTGACTCCCCAATTCTTGACTCGTGTCCGAGGCTCCCGTGGGGGGAAAGTGCTTCCCTCGTATCTCCTGTCGGTCCCACACCTCCTCAGGAGTATCGAAAAAGTATGCCTTTCCCTGGGACGGACCCTTAAGCTTTGCAGGATGGAGAAGCATGTATTGCAGGTGTAGGTCCATCAGCTTCCTCTTGACACCTAGGAACGATTTCGTTGCTCCTGCACATTTTTAGTGTAGTCGGGATAGATAGAAATCTTGGGCCCGATTCACAGAATGAACTTAAGACTCAATCCTAAACTTACTACTATTTTGGTATTCACAGAATGCACTTACTACTTTTGGTATTCACAGAATGAACTTACTACTTTTGGTATTCACAGAAGTTAGGATTTTGTCTTAAGTCTGTCTTAAGTCTGTCTTAACTCTGTCTTAAGTTTGTCTTAAAACAAACTTAGGACAAAATCCTAACTTCTGTGAATACCAAAAGTAGTAAGTTCATTCTGTGAATGCCAAAAGTAGTAAGTGCATTCTGTGAATACCAAAATAGTAGTAAGTTTAGGATTGAGTCTTAAGTTCATTCAGTGAATCAAGCCCTGTGTTATTATCAAAGCTGAGGACTTGTCGGTCTCTGGTTGACCGTAGAATACAGTCCCAGTCCTTGTAGTTCAGGATTTTAGTCATGAATGCCTGCGGAGAAGCCCCATGGGGGGGAGGCACCAGTGCCCTGTGTGCCTTTTCAATGATGAACACATCTGAGAGCCCCTCTGGGCACAAATGAGACCTGATCCACTGTTCCAGGAGCCCTTCTATTGACCTCCCCTCTGACCTTTCAGGGAAGCACAGGATGCGAATGTTGCTGCGCTGGGCCCGGCCCTCCGCATCTTCTGCGCGGCGCACCAGGGCTTTCGTTGTGGCGGATAGCTGTGACACTTGCTGTTTTAGGGTGACCACTTCCCCTTGAGGCCCGAAACATCCTCCTCCACTGCTGTGACTTTGTTGTCACCTTGCGGAGGTCAGCTGATAGAAGATTAGCATTGATGGAGACGGTATCAATCCGGGTCTCTAATGCCTTTCGGGATCGCTGTATAGCTGTCTGTAGCTCCGCTCGCTTGGGCTCCGCATCCCCACCACCTTCCTCCTCATCAGTGCCTGCTGTTTGCCGTGTTATGCGCTGTGGTGGTTGGCATGGCATAGTATATTGCGTAAGAGTGTTGGATGCCCCAGCACAAGCTACCTTATCCTTGCCCAGGGTTCCGCGCAGTGGAAACCACCCCAGCATGGTCAAGCAGCCTCACTCGACAAAGCACTCTATGCCTGAATTCTAGTTGTCCAGTCATCAACAGAAAAAGAATGTTCTCTTTGACAAGTCGGATCTTAAAAACCTTGAATATGGTGTGCCTTCTGGGCAGGAACAGCCATGCTTTATAAGACATAGCCAGCAAATTCCTTTCAGCCATCTGAGAGCCTTTCAGGGCATCAATGGCTCAAATAATGCATTTGGGCATTGGGCAGAAGATGGCTGGGTACGCCTTGCATGCTGGTTTGGACACCAAATGCTCTTTGGGCAGAGCTATTGGCACCTGTGTAGTGCCTGCAAGGCACAGCTGTATGTGATCAACTGAGTTTTGAAAGAATATCCAGGCATCCCTTATGGACTTGCCATTTTATGCTTAATGCAGTTTGGGGAGAAAGCTGATTCAGATGCTTTAACGTGCCCTCACAGGTTCAGGCTTAGTAGGTAGGAGGAAGTAAATAACATTTAACATTTTCATATACTGTCTTGTAGTCCCACGGGCGTTATCTGCAGTTCACGGTGGGGTTGGAGCACTTTCAATTTCCATGCTGCCCTTCAGCCATACCACAGCCTCTTGGGTGATATTGAAAATTGGTGCAAGTTGTAGCTGCTCACCTTTGGTGGTCGAGGAAACGTGTTCTTGTACTTTGAGGACAGCCTGCTCAAAGTTGGCTCACCACTGTCACTAATAGACCACCTCTAGATGATGGCCTAATTCCTGACGTCCTAGCATTTTCCATGAACAAGCCAAAGTCCCACCTGTGTCCGACGCAGAGGATTTCCTTCTTTGTGCCAGTCTTGGACATGGCGGCGTTCAAGGCCTTTCTGCCAATGTAAAAAGACCAGGACATTAAAGATATGATCCTAATGTTTCAAGATCAATCCTGGTACTTACTGAGGGTGGCTCTGAGACTTCATGGACTCATAACCTCATGCATCCTCTTTGTCCCGAACACCACAATATGGCATTGGTGGGTCCTGCAGTTGAGTCTCCAATTTCAGTGGCCCCAAAAGCAGAGCTGCCTCTTGAAATCAGTCCAGGTCTTGCAGGGGCCAGCTCAGGATCTTCTGTGATGGATGTCAGATTCCATCTTGACCAGCAGCAGGTCACTCTCCCTTCTCCACCCAGACTTCACAGTCATTGCTGTGGCTCAGGGGGCTTCACCTGAAAGAGGTGGAGAGCAGAGGCCTCTAATCCCTGCAGAATGCCCTTTCGGCAATCCATTTGGTCTGGAAAATGTTCCTGCTATCCCTCCAGGTATCTATTGCAGGTCCTCACAGACAACACGACCGCCATGTGGTCCTGGAAAAGGAAAAACTGAGTGGGGACCTGGGTCATGTGCCAGGATGCTTTATGCTTATGGAAGTGGTTAGACGAGCAAACATCTTTCATGTATCCAACCATCTGGCAGGGTCTCTAAATGCATCAAAAGGAGAGCAACCTTTCAACCCAAGTGGTCAGGGATATGGAATCACAAATACCAAAAGAACTCCACTATGTACACTAACAAAGGAACAATTACTCCAATTGCCTTACTTTTCATTAATTCATTCACTGTCTTCCATATAGTCATGAGTCATTTATTTTAAATAACCTTCATTAAGAAAATGTCATTCAAAATTGTATTCAGAAAAACACATTGGAAGTTACAACCTAATTCACTCAGACAGAGGAAATCGCATAAGTCTTAATCTGTCTTTATAATTGTACGCATCCATCCAAATTATCACTGTACATTTCTGACTTTTATTAGTCATACAAAGCTGTCCAGTAGGTAGATTGTGATACAAACATTTTGTTGACACATTTTGGTGGATTTATTTTTAGTTCCCACCTTCTTCAGGAAATGTGTAATTTTGTTATTGTCCTTCATTTAAAAATTAAACACACACAAGAGATCTAATTGGGTAATTATCTCAAATAGTGTGGGCACTGATAACGCCAATGATTCTAAAGAAAGTCAAAATGATAGCCTACGGGTGACTGAAGCCACATAATTCTTTAAGAGTGGAAGTGTGTGATCACTTTCTCTCTTTGACTATCATGGTAAAATCTTATCTTCCGCGATCTTCCTCGATGGAGAGTGTTGCACCATTACCATGAACCCTTTTGGTCAGGTCTGATCAATGTGCCCTGTTCTAAGGTACCATGTAAGTGGTACACAACAATCATACTCTCACTCTGAAACTTCTTTCAGTGTTTGCACACTATCTCAAGTGATTCTCTTCTTTCTCAGTGTGCCCCATAATGCTTTGGCACATCAGAAACTGCTTGAGGCTCGCCTTCCATTTGTTATAAATACATCTGTACACCATCTCCAAATACTGACGTCAGTTCCTTTTTTTCCTACATCTTCCGATGCAAATCTGTAGCAAGCAGTGGTGTCACTGACAGGCTTTTTTCCCTCAGGAAAATCTCCTACATTTGTATAAAGCATGCAGATATGGCCCCTCAACTGATAGGTTTCAATTCGGCAGATGTCGATGACAGGCAATCTGCCTCTGGTACCTCAACACCTCACATGATACTAAGTCATATTGCGCTAATATGAACGGCAATGTGATGCAAGACCAAAAACCTAAGTACGTTGTTGCTGAACTCCAAAAGAAGTCATGGAAGCAATCTCAATTCTAGTGGAAGTCAAAAGCACAATTGCACTTTCGCTCCCTATGTCTTTCTGAATCCGCACTACAATAAGGTCCAGGATTTAATGTAATTCATGTAAATCCCACAAAAAACATACGAATTCCAAGAATGGCTCTCCGATGTCCAGTCACTTGCACTTTTTAGAGACGCACAATGCCCTGGGTACTTCTAGGCCCTTTCAGGTGGGAAGTGGTTCCAATCCGACTTCTGGTCAAGTGGACGGCTACAGTGTACAAACTACGCTAACTGAGAGAAGCTATGGACAGAATTTTGAGAACCTCTCCAGAACCCAACGGAGTGCCTTTGGGTACTAAGTATCTGAGGTGGCAGCATGTTGGAGGCCCATCGATGGATTCCTCCTTGACTCTGACCGCGCAAATTGTCCTCCGTCTGATGTTTGCTCCATTATAGAGCACTGTGCTGCAGGCTCCTTCCCCGGTGGAACATCCAATGCCTCTTATGGTGCAAGGATCAATACAATAGGTAGTACCCAGATCTGATAGTCTTATCTGATTGGGAGGCTTAACCCATCCCAAAACAATGCTAGTACATATGTTCTCAACATGACCCACAATACTATGACAATATTGGGGCTTTTTGTGAGGAGCCCAATATTTTTGAGGACTTTTAGGATGCCAGTGGGTTGGACCCCTCCCCTGATGGTGAGGACCTCAGGGTCAACTCTTTACCCAGACCCCTACCACTACCCCCACAACTGCCACCAAACCACTTTAATTTGTTCTTGGCATTGTACAGTTGCATAGTGAAAGTTTGTATCACCTCAGATCACTCATTGCTCACAAGCTCAATGTTTTAACTCACCTGGGTCTCAGTGAGAACAGTTCTGAGGCTTCTGGGCATGTTGGCCTCCTGCATCCAGAATGTGGGCAATGCCAGGAGGCACATGCAGACTCTGCAGTGGGAACTGAAGTCTTGTGGGGCCTAACACCAAGGCAACCGATCAGACTCCACCTAGGTGTCAAAGGAGATTCTAAAATATCTGCAGCGGTGGCTGCTTGACTGCAATTGGACTAGAGGCAGACCCCTCACCCTACCCCACCCGAGATACCGATTGGGAAAGATGCATCGTTCCTGGGTTGGGGAGGTCATCTTGGAGAGGTGGAGGTCAGAGAACTCTAGGAGCTGGCAGAGGCTCTACTCCAAATCAACTTGTTGGAGTTGTTAACATTTTGCTTGGCACTGAAGGCATTCCACCCTCATCATAGGGGGGGGGGGGTGCAGATTCTCACAGACAACACAACTCCCATGTGCTACTGCAAAACACAAGGCCTGTGCCAGAAGGCACTATGTCTCTGGGAGTTGTTGAACACTCAGGGCATCTCCCTGATTGCCCAACATCTGGCAGGATCTTCAAATGCTGGGTTGGACACACTCATCTGCCAGTTCCTATCAGATCAGGAATGGCAGTTAAACACAGAGGCGGAGCAGGGCATTTTCAAGCAATATGAGAGAAACCTGTCTTGATTGATTTGCCACTAAAGAAATTGTCCAAACTTTTGCATGTTGGAGTTTCCAAGCAGTCCTCCCTAGGAGACACCTTTCTTCAGCACTTGGTGTCAAAACTCTATATGCCTTTTTACCCCTCCCTCTCCTGTCCAGAGTACGTAAGCAGATCGAGAGAAACTAGGCCCCAGTCATTCTAGTGGGACCGAACTGGGCTGGAGAGTATGGTATCTGGAACCTCTGGCCATGAGCATATGTCCTCCAATTCAGCTTCCCCTTCAGGAGGACCTCCTGTTGCAGCAACAGGGCTGGGTTTGCATGAAAACATACACAATCTACACCTCCATGTATGGAGATAGAGTGGCAGTTGATGGCTTTCAATCTTCTCCCCCGAAATGGTTGGTGTCATCCTAGCAGTCAGGCATCCATCAACCAAATCTGTTTACTCAGAACGGTGGGAGAAGTTTTCTGTCTGGTGTTCAACTCTTGAATGCACAGTTGTCTAATGTTCTCCTGTTTTGTATACTACTAGACCAGTAAGGCCTGGATGTGGCAACAGTAGAGGTTATCTCTTGGCCTTTCCGGCTTTCTTACGTTACATTTACCTGACCTGCCATCCTTCTTCAGTCACCAGTTGTGATGATTTTTGTGAGAGGGCGAGCCATATTTTTTTACCATAAAATCAGCAAGGCAAGTGTACGAACTCCAGGCATTATCTGTGGTACTGCCATATACATCCTCTGGTCCTCTGGTCCTCCATACGAATCATTATTTCTGTCCAAGGTAGTAGCCATCCACACAGGGCAATCCATCACTTTGAAGGCCTTCTACACACTGCCGCTTCCCTGCAAGGAGGAAGAAGGACTTCATTGTCTTGACCCAAAAAGGGGCCTCAGCTTCTATGTTGATCGGGCCAGAGGTTATTAATAGGAGGATTACCTTTTTGTTGGTTTCTCTTGTGCTAGAAAGGCAAAACGGGACAAAAGAGGACCACTGTCAGATGGATTGTTTTATGTATTAAGATCTGCTATAGGTTAGCCAAAAAACAGCCCTCAGAAGGCTTGCTTGCTTATTCCACTACAGCAAAGGCTGCTACCATTGTATTGGCAGTGGGTGTGCGAGTCATGGACATTTGCCAGTCTATTACATGAGTGTCCCTCCACATATTCATCAAGCATTACTGCCAGTATAGACTGGTTAGACAGAACAGGCACTTTGCCCAATCTGTCCTGCAGGATTTCCTGGTCTGAGCTATAACACAGTCTAATGATCGGGCAGTGTACTGCTTTGGTATCTATTCACATCATGAGGGATCTGCCATTGGAAGCCTGTATCAGAAGAACATTTTACTTACCTTTGATAGCGCCTTTTCTGGTAGAGATCTTATCTAACCGCAGATTCCTCACTGGCCCTCCCTCCTCCCCTTGTCTCTGGAATGGATTCATACAGTCCGATCTGGTGCACCTGCACACTGCACTATCTGATTTCAATTGTTCTGTGTTTGACGGCTCGGACAGAGAACAGAAAGAAACAGATGTCAGTGCGCTGAGGTAGCGTATATATAGAGATGAAGCCCCAACATCATACCCCAAGCAGACAGACCCAACGCGCAGCCGCACTACATCAAATGTTGACGCATGAGTAAATTGCTTTCAAGTTTCTGGATCCAGTATTGCACCTCTGCAAATTCACAAGGTAAGGACTCTGCAGTTCCATAAAGATTCTACCAAAAAAGGCGGTATGATGGTAAGTAACTTGTTCATCTATTTGTTTTTACCAATGTGATTTGATAGAGCTTTTTTATGCATAAAGACTTTAAAGATTTTGGAAGGATTTAGAGACTATTCTTCATGGGATTTGTTGACTTTTCCCCATGAACCAGTGGGGAATGTATGACAAATGAGGAACAGTAGGGCAGTGGCATAGTTATTAACTTGTTCAGATTGGAATTCCATTTTCCAGTGAGGAGTGGGTGTTCTCCTCCAGGAAAGTGTAGGGAATATTAGTGGCAAATGGCATATTTTACACATATTATGCACCAACGTTAGTCAAACCTTGGTAAAATTGAAAGATCGCTAAACATGAAGGTGGTTGGGAGATCTTCTTATATAACACTTGGTAAATTACGAGAACTATGTGCATTTTAGTGGCCAGAATGTGATAGGATGAAAAAGCAAGATGACTGGGGTTTGGTATTGTCTCTAACAATCTTTGTTTATCCATAATACATATTTTACCATACTTTGCTCTACAAACTACCACAATCCGCACCATCCCCCCAAGTGAAGACTTTGTAAGTTCTATTACTGCCCTGTATGGAAATCCACTGGCAGACTTCACAATTTGTTTACCAAAATTTAGAACTTGTATCAGAACTGTCAGGGGTCAGCGAAACTTGGTAAGATGCATGACATTGACTTTGAATTGCAGAACAAAATCCTTTGCCTAACAGTTCCATAATTTCTCTAGATCCAACCGTCAGTGTGTAATGCAGAACATGCAAGTGTGTTTTCATCATTTCATCCACTATAATGCCTTCTAGATAGCATTGTCAGCTGAGTGTGACGTTTATGTGTTGTTTCTACAAACCTCTACCTCCATGTCACTGTGGGCTGATCGCTGTAGTGGTATTTTGTGTGCACTTATACAAAGAATCACCTTTCAGTGGTATTGCTTGTTCTAATGAATAACCAGCAATGGAGTGGCCGCAGTCAGCATGTGTGTAGCAATCATCTCCATCTTATGAAATGCTTCCTGAAAAAGAACTTCTATTTGATGGTTTATTTTATACTTCTATTCCAGGTCAAGTGTGATTTTCATATCTATCACTACTTGTAAAAAATGTTGACAGAGTTTTTTTTAATACTGAGTATTGGGTACCAGTGACACCACAGCTTATTTTTGCTATCTTTTGGGTGGTTTACTGCAACATGTAAATATACAAATCTGCTCTATTTTGATAGACCATTTGTGCAGCACTAAATTGCTCTATATTGTACTTCTGGTGCAATATAAGTTACCACAGTTTTTTTCTAGTGTATATGCTTTTCCAACCAAATCACTGACAAAATATAGAAGGTCAGAATATCAACGTACAAAATTATCGAAGCAAGAATATCGACATCCTATCTACATTATGGTAAGTCCAAGAATATCCCCCAAAAAATATCGAAGTCAAAAATAATGTTGTTAAAAATATTTTGTTTTATTTAAGTTTAAACAATAATGTAAAATAAAGTAAATAATACATATAATTAAAATAAACATAGTTAAAAATATTTTAAAATGTTTAAAAATTAGAAGCAATATATATAATGTAAAAATAAATTCAACATATACATATAATATATAATATGTATATACTTACTGATAATTTTTAATAATTAATATAATAACTTATACATAAAAATATATAATATAAATTATAAATACATCTATACACATAAAACAATAATATAAATAAAAATTACATAAATGTATATAACACATTTTAAAAAATAGAATACTTTTCAATATTAATGATATACTACAATAACTAAAATACTACAAAAAATATTAGATAGCGGAGGTCATAAAATTACTAATTCAACTCCAAACAGTGCAACTGTAGGGAAAATGTTGGATAGCGCAGGGGTAAAAATTACTATTCCCACTCCAGGCAGTGCAACAGTAGATAAAGTGTTGGACAGCGTCTGGGTTAAAATTACTATTCACACTCCAGGGAGTTCAACAGTAGGAAAAGTGTTGGATATTGTAGGGGTAAAAATTACTATTCCCATTCCAGTGACTGCAACAGTAGGGACAGTGTTGGATAGCGTAGGGGTTAAAATTACTATTCCCACTCCAGTGAGTGCAACAGTTGGGAAAGTGTTGGGGTAAAAATTACTATTCCCACTCCAGGAAGAGCAACAGTATGGAAAACGTTGGATAGCATAGGGGTAAAAATTACTATTCCCACTCCAGTGAGTGCAACAGTAGAGATAGTGTTGGATAGCATAGGGGTTTAAATTCCTATTCCCACTCCAGGGGGTGCAACAGTAGTGAAAGTGTTGGATAGCGTAGGCGTACAAATTACTATTCCCACTTCAGTGAGTGCAACAGTAGAGAAAGTGTTGGATAGCGTAGGGGTTCAAAATAATATTCCAACTCCAGTGAAAGTAACAGTGTGGAAAATGTTGGATAGCGGAGTGGTTAAATTAACATACCTAATATTTAAATAATTTTTGTAAAATAAATAACATTACAAATTAATTAACAAAAAAATTAATTATAAATAACAATAAAATAAATTAATATTGACTTAAATAACATTAGATTACTTCCCACCCTATTCACCCATAAACATACAACCCGCTACACATTAAAAAAACACAAATAATTTAATTATCAATTAATACAAATTAATTACCAATTAATAATAAATTAACAACAAATTAACAATAACAATAAATAAAAAATAATACATTTCGATATTACTAACTTTGATATTACTTACTTCAATATAAAAAATAAACAATATTACTTACCTTAACACCTTAGCTGCGTGTAAACATTTCTCCCCAGTGCTGCGCTGTCCATTAGAACTAGTGTTGAATGGACGTTCAATGGTCGTGCGCAGCACTGGGGAGGTAGCGCTGCTGACGACCATTGGCCGTCAGCAGCACTTAAGGGGTTAAGGTCGATATTCTGGCCAACGATATTATTGACATCGATATTCTGTCCCTACGATATTAAAAATTTGATATTAGTGTAGGTCGCTATATTAAAATTATATTTTGACTGCTCACCTTTCCGACCTCCTCTGAAGAGTATTCAGGTGTACTATACATGTTCAAGATTTTCTAGAAACATATAATGAACTTATGTGAAATATTGACTGTTATATGAAAATATGAACTTATTTTAGTTTTTGTTGGATATTTGTTACTTTCAGCCAAGAGAAGTTCTCCAATGAACAGTCCAAACCAATCTTCGGAGTCTCCACATGCAGATGTTGGACAAACTGAGGTACCATTGATCATAGTAGAGTATGATAAATATGGAAACACTTTAGAGAGAACCTCTACCTTGAAATGTGGTGGGGGTTACCTTTGTTGGATATTTGTTACTTTCAAGCACGAGAAGTTCTCCAATGAACAGTCCAAACCAATCTTCTGAGTCTTTAAATGCAGATGTTGGACAAACTGAGGTACCATTGATCATAGTAGAGTATGATAAATATGGAAACACTTTAGAGAGAACCTCTCCCTTGAAATGTGATGGGGTTTACCTGAGTAAAATAAACCTAATCTGCACAAATAGTTTGCGTCAAAAGAAAATGTAGTTACGAAAACAAAGCCTGAAGCCCATGCACTGGCCATGCTCCCTCACCTTCATCTTTTTGACATGATAAATGGAATCAGTTTCTCTCTGTCTGTGTATTACATGTGAATGTAATACGTTGCCTTTGGGCTGTGGAGTGGCTGAAAGGTCAAACTTCACCTCTCCTTGGCCCATCATGACTGGCCCAGTATTCTCACACCCAGATTTTCTTGCCAGTCAGATTGCTTCGGGAATGGGCTACATAACAGTCCTGACCCATTTGCCAGCCCCCACACAACCATCAGCCATGGCACGGGGACCATGTAATGCTGTCCCCTATAAGGCAGCATTCCCATTCCCTACCCACCCTTCTCCCATGCCCCCGCTTGCCCCACACACTTTTATCACCTGCTAGTTCAGGTGGTAATTGTGTGTATTATGTGTCACAGAATACCTTTTGGAATACTGTATGGTAAATCCAGGTCATCACAGTTCAATCCCAAAACGTGATGAGAGGAATGCTTGCAAAATGTCTAAACTACTGGCAATCTCTGTGGTTAGCATTTATACTCTTCATTTTTCTCCCACTGTGCCAGTGTGGCCAGAGGCCCACCTTATGCAAATCGGTACTGACCCTGCTCCTCGTGGGAAAATCCCATTCTAAACTGCCCTGTCAGGGATCCTCTATAGGGGTACACACATAAATCCAGACCAGTTTCAGCCTTAGTAGGCCTCATCAGTGAGGTATGGTTTGGATCATGTGGCACAGCAGTCAGAGGATGAACCCTTGGTCATGTACTCTTTTCCACTTAAGGCATTACATCAAACACAAAAGGTGGTAGGAGGAGGGTGTGCAAATGGTCTGCACCACTAGCATTGTTCTTGGTAGCATTCCAAATCAATATTTTTCACAGTTATGAGTTAAATCTCCCGTTCAATGGAGCTGTAATCTAACTTGTAATTGCACTGTACAGGCAGGCTTGTTATCACATTGTGCCAGTAATTACAGCTGCAGAGTTTGCACCCAGCAGCAGGTGAAACACTTACTCTAAGTGTGTTTCCACCACACAAATCTGCCTCTGGTAGGCCTACTGAAACATTCTATGTCAGCCATGAAGCATAAAGCACAATTATATTTTTCCATATGCTTTGGGCTATATATCAATCTGGGCTTACTTTAATCCACTCATTAACATCTGAATCAAACCTTTAATATAATTTATAATAGGAGAATTCACTATCCTCATCCAAAATTGAACACTCTTCAGTCTGATCCTTTTTGGGTAAGGTCACACTGAAAACATTTATGGATATATTTAGGCCTCAGAAAATTCATGTGTAGGTCTATCGCTTATTGAGCTACACATCCCAAAACCTTAAATCATTTGTATAATTTTTATATCCTTGTAACAGCGTGCTGAGCGAACGTCCTTGATGCACCAGTCCATTGTGTGGGTAATATGGTATGGACAACAAATGGGACATTTTCATACGAGCCAGTTTCTCCGAAAGGCTAGCAGAATTGGAGCGGTATTAGTCATATTAGGAACACCACGCTATGTGCTTGAATCTGTTACACTGAATCTTTACAGGCAGGAGCATGTGAAGTGCCATACAGAACTTCTGTACTTGACTAGGGCAGCATGGTTGTTGCGAGAGGAGGTAGCCAGAGGCTGCAGTTTGGGATTTCGGTTAATGTGAACATCAGTTCACTGACACTGATTCTTCTCATTCATTAAAGATTCCAGTCCTCTTCATCCTGTCATCTCTCTTTGTCATTCTCTTTTTCAATATTCCTCTCTCCTCTCTTCCTTATCCTCTTTCTCTCCAATGAGTATTTATGTACAGAAAAAATACTATAAACAGTTTCCTGCTCCTCCTTAGGGGATTAGGATTGAACCCCACTTCTTTCTTCTTTTTGTATCATCCTTTTTCCTGCTTAGCTTTACCTATCTGCCTTGTTTTCTGTGTCAACCTCTATCTCAATCACAACGCTGAAATGGAGCGTTGTGATTGGTCTGAGTGCCATGGTTTGACACTCAGACTGGTACAGGGAGGCTTTGCATGTTTCCCACCAGGCTGTGTAATGCCGCCTGATGGGGAATATGCAAAGTATGCAGGACAGCTTGGCTGGCCCTCAAACAGTCATGCGCAATTATGTATAAACTTTGTTTATTGCGCTGCAAAATCAGTACATCATACCAAAGTGCTTTACAGGCTGGCGTGGCATCAACATTCAGCTCGGCCAGCGTCAATACAGCTTTTAAGAAAGAGTTAACACAGGGAAAAGGGAAAAAGGAGAGCTTGGACATATGCGTGTTGTGATCCCTGCCCCGATGCCCAGGTGCCCTTAGAGCGTCTGTAAAGCACCTGCGACGGTGACATTGAATGGTAGGGCATCGTATCCAGGTAGCTGCATCTGCTATCGGGTCCATGTCCAAAAAGCTTAGTAGTGTCCAAATAGGGGAGAAAAAACCAAAACTCAACGAAACTTCCCCGTCCCTGCGACCCCCCTGCCTACCCGCCCCCCACCCCGGTTACAGGTCCGTGTTCCTAATTCGCAATAATGTTCTCTCAGGCCTCAGTGTTCGTAACAACCGGCTGAGACAGCCGCAACAGGCGTAGGTATCTAGGGCAGGTCACTTCTCTAAATTCGAAAGCCAAAAGTGTCAAGAAGGGCTGCCACAGTTCCGGATATTTTTCGCCCTCCCCCTTAGCAATCAGGGACAGTTTCTCCATCCCCAGGACGTACCAGAGACGATGCAGCCAGCCCTGAAAAGGGGGGATATGTGTGGGCCGCCAGTAAGTGAGTATATTCTGTGTCGCCGATCCCAAGGCTATAGCAATCAGTCGTCCTCTGTGGGAGCGCAGGGGATAAGTGATGGGGTTGGGGGAGCCCAACAACACATAGGCGGGGAATCTCGGGATGGTGGTGTCCAAGTGTAAATCTACCTCGTCTAGCACCTGAGTCCAGTAAGCCTGCAGGTGAGAACAGCCCCATAGTAAATGTACCAGTGTACCCCTTTCCCCGCAGCCCCGCCAGCAGAGCGCATCCCTTTTGTGGTCTATCTCGTGCAATTTTTCCGGGGTGTAATACCAATATGTGGCCAGTTTAGTGAGAGTGTCTGTCAGTCCCATGTGGTGTGCAGAATGACGGGCCCTATAACAAATGCCTTCCCATTCTTTATTACTCAGTGCGTGCTCCAAATCCCGTTCCCACCTCGCCCGTCCTGCGTTGTGAATGTGTGCGTATCTGCCCATGAGCATACGATAAAGATCTGATGTTAGGCCCCGGTCATTCTTCCTAGAAAGCAACCAGTATTCATAGTCGCTGAGTCTGCGGTCAGCCCCCGATCTAACAGTGGGCTGGAGCGCCCAGTGTCTCACCTGGAAATAGCAAAGGCGTTCCTCCTCCGGAAGACCATATTCCCGGCGGAAGGCGTCAAAGGGAATTGCTCCTTTCTCAGCATAGATGTGGGACAATACTTTGCAACCCGCAGGGCCCCACTTCGCAAAAGCCCCTGTATCCATGCCGGGACCAAAGTCCGGGTTGGACACCAGAGGTGTCAGCGGGGATGGGAAGGACGTTAGGTCATGTGGTATGTTCACCTGGTCCCAGACTTTTAGGGGCGTCCTCGTAATGAAGGAGGCATAGAGATTCGGGGGTCTGTGGTGCTGCCGCAAGAAGGGCACTTCTTGCAAAGTGCGACCCGCCACTGCCTGGTCCTGGAAGATCCAGTGCTTCTCCGATTCCCATTTGCTCCACTCCACTAGTGTTCGTAACTGTGCTGCTTGGAAGTAGAGGAGCAGATCTGGGAGGCCCAGCCCTCCTTGTTCAGGAGGCAGCATCACCAGGCGCAGCTTCATGCGTGGACGCCGTCCATTCCAAATGAAGTTGGCCAGTTCCGCCTGCGTTTGACGGATCCACCCTTCCGGTGGCCGCATAGGTACAGCTCTGAATAAATACAATACTTGCGGCAGAATTGTCATTTTTATCGACGCCACTTTGCCTAGCCACGACAGGGGAAGGTGTTTCCATCTACCCAACTCCGACCGTATTGTGTTCCTCAATTTCGCATAATTCAGGCGGACCATACCGTGTAAGGTCGGTGCCAGTTGTATGCCTAAATACTGGATCGCCTCCGACGCCCACAGGAAGAGGAAGAGGCCCTGTAGGAATGTCTTCGTGGACTCCTCTAGGGAGAGGTCAAGTGCCACGGATTTGCTAAGGTTAACCTTAAAACCAGCCACCCCTGCAAAGGTGTCAAGTACCGCTGCGCAGGCAGGAAGGGACTCACGAGGGGAGGAGAGGGACAGCAGGACGTCATCCACATATAGGCTGATGGTGTGTGTAAAGGCTCCCATCTTGATGCCGCGAATCCCCGGGGTAAGTCGTATCACCTGCGTCAAGGGTTCCATATACAGGGCGAATAATAAGGGGCAGAGGGGACAACCTTGCCGTGTGCCCCGTTCTATAGGGAAGCGGGCGAGGGGTACCCGTTGACCCGTACTGTCGCTGAGGGCCTAGAGTAGCAGTTGAGGACCCAAGCACAAAAACGCTCGCCTAATCCGGCCCGCACCAGGACCTGCTCTAAGTATGGCCAATGGACGCGGTCGAAGGCCTTCTCCGCATCGATAGACAGCAGCATATATTCCCCCTCCGTACGCGTGGCTTTTTCGATGAGATGTAGTGCCCGTTTGGTGTTGTCGATGGTCTGGCATTCCGAGAAGAACCCAGTCTGGTCCGATCAACCTCAGCATCAGTGGGCCAAGCCTCACGGCGAGGATACTGGTATAAAGCTTCAGGTCGATATTGAGAAGCGAGATGGGCCTATATGCTGCGCAATTAGTTTTGTCTTTCCCCGGTTTAGGGATCACGGAGATGGTGGCATCTAACAAGTCCCCTGTGATAGCCCCGGATTCCGAGAATTAATTGAATAGGTTGGTAAGCAGCGGCACCACCTGGATGAAGAATTTCTTATAAAAGAGAGCTGTGAAGCCATCCGGCCCCGGGGCTTTCCCCAGCCGGAGCCGGGAAATGGCTGAGATTACCTCCTCAGGCCTTATGTCGCTATCCAGGGCCTTCGCCTGCTCAGCGGTAAGTGCTTGTAGTTGGGCAGAGTCCAAAAAGGGAGCACTCGCTTCCAGATCTAGCGTATCCCCTGAGTACAACGAGGTGTAGAATGCGCTGAATGCGGCTGCGATGTCTCTGTCTTCCGTGGCCAGGCCACCTCCGGTCGTTTTGATTTCTTGTACTGTCTGGTGCTGCCGTTTCTCCCTGAGAGCCTGACCCAGAAGACGTCCGCATCTATCCCCCCCAGTATAGTACATGTGGCGCACCCTCAGTGCCGCGAATTCCGCTCTGTCCTGGTCTAGCGCACCCAATTGTTTCCTGGCCAGGGTTAACTGTCTCCATATCCTCGGTGCGCACGTCCTCTGGTGCATGCCCTCCAACTCCCTGACCTCCTGTGTTAATTCTTCCCTCTTCTCCGCACGTGCTTTGTTCTCTGCCGCAGCTAAGGCTATGAATTCCCCCCTGAGGACTGCCTTTAGGGCCGCCCAATGCGTGGTTAGGGAGGTGTCAGCCGTGGCGTTGTGTAGCAGGTAATCGTGGATTGCCCCTATTATTTTCCCCGGCATCTCTCTGTGATTCAGCAGTGTGTCCCGCAGGCGCCAGCACCGGGGCGGCCGCTGCACCGGTGGGAAGAGGAAAGTGGCCAACAGTGGAGCATGATCCGAAAGGGATGCAACTCCTATCTCCACTGCGGAGGTCAGTGTACGGAAGGAAGTAGAGGCCAAGAAGTAGTCAAGCCTGGCGTAAGTGCGGTGTGCACTCGAAAAGTATGAGTAAGCCCTGGTGCCCGGGTGGAGACTGCGCCAGAGATCTACCATGCCTAGTTCTTTCAGTCGCGCCAACCCACCCGCCGACAAGGACCCGGCATGTGTAGAGCGCTGCGCTGACCTATCTAGGGCAGTGTTGAACACTAGGTTAAGGTCCCCTCCCAGCAATATGTGTCTATCAGCCTAGGCTGCCAGTATGTTAAGCGCGTCGTGGAAGAAAGTCTCCTGTCCTTCATTAGGGGCGTAAGCCGAACAGACCGTAAAATCAGATCCTCCCAGTGAGAAATGGCACGACAAGAGCCTCCCCTTGATCTCCGCTCCCTGTCTCAGGACCCGCCCCCGGAACCTTCTCGCCACCAATATAGCAACCCCAGCTTTTTTGTGTGGTGCGGCCGAAAAAAATTGCTGTGGAAAGGTGTGTGATTTCATACGTATGCAATCCTTCTGCAGTAAGTGCGTCTCTTGGAGGAGACAGATGGCAGCCTGTGAGTGCTTGAGGCACGAGAGTACCGCCTTGCGTTTGATAGGGTTGTTGAGACCTCTCACGTTCAGTGAGAGGATGCGTACCTCAGTGGAAGCCATAAATCATCATCCGTACCCTTCTCTCCTGATCACCCACGTGGACCCCTGATGTCCATCAATCCTCCCCGCCGTGCACTGGAGCCGGGCTGAGACATGCCCAGCGAGGGCTAGCCCCATACGGCCTGGAATGCCCATTTGCCTGTCATTGCGAAACTCCCTGGACCTGGAACCCCCCCTCGCCCACCCACAACCGGAACTACCCTTGCACTGCCCCCTACCCCCCAACTACCCCAAAGTGAAAACCACAAAACAACGAGCCACCAAAGTACAACACTGTCCCTCATCTCTCACAGATGAGTGGAAAAAGCAGGGGGATGTGTCCGCCTCCATTGGGAGTCCTCCCGCCGTCAACCGCCGATGCGATCCATAACCAGCCCGAAGGATCCCGGGCCCCCGGCTCCCGACCATCAGCCGTTATCTGTTGCTGTTAGTTCTGCTGCTGCCGTCTCGACTGCCGCTCTCTGGCCTTTGTGAATCTCTTCCTGGGGTGGACGACGCGGCCTGCGTCGCCGTTTCTGCTGTCGCCATCTGTTAGAGGAGCCATTTTACGGGACATTCCCGGACTGCGAGCCGCCCTCCGGGTCCGGCTCCTCAATGCCCAACAACCGGCAAGCATCGGAGAGGGACCGCAGCTGATGTAGTTTATTGTCCCACTTGAACATCAAGCGGAACGGGTGCCCCCAACTGTAGGTGATGCCAAGTCGCCTCAGTTCAGTAGTGACCGGTCTGAACGACCTGCGTTTTTCAAGGGTGATGGCGGCGAGGTCTTGAAAGAGCTACGGCGAGTGGTCACCATACTTGATGGATCTCCTCTTTAGTGCGAAAGTCCTTGACACACACCAAAATATCTGCTGGCAGGGCACCAGAGACCCTGGGCGGGCCCGTCCGGTGCGCCCTGTCCAGAACTATAACGGAATCTGCCGGTCGGCCTAAGATGTGGTTGAAGAGGCCTGTCGTGAACTGAAAGAGGTCCGCTGTGTCCGGAGTATGCTTCACTCCTCGGATTCGAATATTATGCCTTCGAGAACGATTCTCTAAGTCTTCGACATGTGTTTGTAAGTCAACTTGCTGATCGTGTATGCGGATAATTTCTTGCTGGAGAGCCTCCAGCTCGACATCACGGCTGTCGCTCTTTGTCTCGAGGTCGGCTACACGCTCCCCGATGGCGTCCGTGTCCCGCCGTAATTCTCGAATCTCATCCTTTAGTTCCGTCTTAAGGAGTTGAAGGTCCTCTCTCAAGCCGCTAAACAGGGACTCCAAGAAGGACCTGGTGACAGTCTCATCCGTGCTTTGGGAAGGTTTGCCCGGCGAACCAGCCACCGGCTTAGTGGGCATCGCTTGGGCTCCAGCATTCTGAAGATCGGTTTTCTTCCCCATAATGGCGGGGGTCAGCAAGTCCTTAATGGTCCTGTCTTTGCGCACCCTGCCAGCGGCCATGCCCCTCGGGCCCGGTATCAGAGCTCGCCGGGTCGATAAGGCGTCGCAGCTCTCAACTCTAGGCCCTGTACAGCGGTAGCTTAGTGACCAGTCTCCTCGGGGCCCCGTAGTGTCCACTCGAACGTCTTGCTCACGCCTCCAGGGGTTCCCTGAGGATTACAGGTACTCTGGAGCAGGCCACGCGGATGTCCACCCACACCAAGAAGCGACAGTAGTGTCCAGTTTCAAGCCATGTGGTAGGGCGCAGGACCGGGCCAATTCACAAAATGGCGGCGCCTAGCTCACCAGACTCCGATGATCACGAGGCAGCCGGCTACCCCATCAGCCAGGGGCAGCATGGCGCGCTTAGGGGGCCGTGTTGTTGGGTCCTCTCGATGCCCCCGCTGACCCGCTGCCACCCACCGCGCTCGTGGGAGCCCCTCTATACACCTGCGGCTCTCGGAGATCGTGGGGGGCAGGGTTCCGCACCCAACTCTTGAGCAGGAGCTAGGCCGCCATGGTGATGTGGTGTCCCAAGCAGGGGGGACGCAGGGAGTATGTCCAGGCAAGGCGCTCCACCGGTCCCACAAAATGGCGGTCCGGAGCGGCAGGCCAAGATCGGGGGGCACGTAGAAAGCGGTGCGCTGTGCGATGTCCCCTGACGCGAAGGCCAGCTCCCTCCGGGCGGACCGGGGCCACAGTCTATTGCCAGTGCAACGCGGGGGGTCGACCGCCCCCCACTCCTCACCTGCGGGGCCCCACCGGCCACGAGTGTTGTCGCCGCTCACCCGGCCACCGCGTGCCAGCGGCCAGTCCGCCACCCAGGGAATCCGGCCGCACCACCAGGCTGAATCGGCAGGTCCGCAGAAGCCCCCGCTAAGGAGCCGCGGGAGGCCTCGCGCACAGCCGCGCGGGTCGGACCTGCCCTGCCCGCCGGGGTCGCCGCGGCGTTGGCTGCCTGACTCCGCCCCTCGCGGCCTCGCTGTTGTTCTTTCCGCTGTCACAGGCCGCGTCTAGCCTGACCCGAGTCGGCAGGATCCTGGCGTCACCGGGCCGCCGCAGCGTCTCTCATGGACACCGGGGCATTGATGTCGGGTCCGGGCCCCCCGGGGAGTCACTCGGGGCCAGAAGAGATGCGGTAGTGGCGATGAAACGGCGGCCAACGGCGGGAGCTCGACGTGGCACGTCTGCTCACACCGCCATCTTGGCCACGCCCCAGTCATGCGCAATTAGAGAGTGTGAACCACTCCTCCCCCTGCGCTGCCCAACCCTGCAAGCCACTGACTTCCATAGAAAAAATACAATGATAATAATGATACGTTATTACCATTTTATTTTTCCTTTGGAGCAGTGGGGCGATGCTCCTCTGCCTTAGTGGAGGAGCGCCACTGCATTCAAAGCCAGTACTCTGGGTCATTGTTGAAGAATGTATCAAGGAGCAATACATCATGGTTTTAACTAAGAATGAAAGATTTACCGCTGCATATATTTCACTACGTTAACCACTTTATTGCTAAGCCATCAGACTTGCTAAGACTCATTTGTGGGAGGGCATGGAGAACACACCTTTTGAATTTTGCCCATCCTGTAATCACAAAATGTTTTGGTTAGACCCTCATAGGCCCTGTAACATCTGTCTACCAAGCGACCACAGCGAAAGTGTATTTTTGCCTTAGCGGGACTGCCCGAGTTACTGACACTGATGGTGGGGAAAATGGCATTGGATAAGTGGCAGAAGGCTGAGTGCTCAGGCAGCAAGAGATGCTTATTAAACAACTGGAGTCCAGGATGAGGCGTGCTGAGGCGTTCTGAACGCGCTGGAGTCTTTTCTGGAGTTTGGCTGTGGTTCCAGCATAGAGGGAGGTGCCGTAGTCCAGTCGGCTGGTGACGAGGGCCTAGGTGATCTTCTTCCTGGTTTCGGTGGGGATCCACCGGAATATCTTACGTAGCATGCGTAGGATGTTGAAGCATGACGAGGAGACGGCGTTGACTTGTTTGGTCATGGAGAGGGAGGAGTCCAAGATGAAGCCCAGGTTGCGTGCGTGGTCTGTTGGTTTGGGTCCGCTGCCCAGGGCAGGGGCTACCAGGAGCCGTCCCAGGCGGAGGGGGAAGATCCCAGGATGAGGACCTCCGTCTTATCTGAGTTCAGTTTCAGGCGGCTGTTCATCATCCACTCGGCTACGTCTTTCATCCCTTCGTGTAGGTTGGTTCTGGCGGTGGCTGGATCGTTGGTGAGGGAGAGGATCAGCTGGGTGTCGTCGGCGTGGGAGATGATGTTGAGGTTGTGTTGGCATGCGATGGCCGTAAGGGGGCTCATGTAGATGTTGAACAGCGTGGGGCTGAGTGACGATCCTTGTGGTACGCCGCAGATGACTTCGGTGGCCTCGGATCTGAACGGGGGAGGCGGACTCTCTGTGTTCTTCCGGCGAGGAAGGAGATGATCCACTCTAGTGCCTTCTCCTGGATTCTGATGTTGTTGAGGCGCTGCACTAGGGTGTGGTGGCAACTTGCTGATCGTGTAGAGGTCCAGGAGGATGAGGGCCGCTGTTTCCCCGTTGTCGAGCAGGGCTCGGATGTCGTCGGTGGCTGCGATGAGGGCGGTCTTGGTGCTGTGGTTGGCCCGGAAGCCGGACTGCTAGTGGTCGAGGGATCCATTTATCTCGAGGAAGGTGGCCAGCTGTCTGTTGACGGTCTTCTCAATGACTTTGGCAGGAAAAGGAAGGAGCGAGATGGGGCGGTACTTTTTGAGGTCGGTGGGGTCTGCTGATGGTTTCTTCAGTAGGGCGCTGAGTTCGGCGTGCTTCCAGCTCTCTGGGAAGGTGGCGGTGTCGAAGGAGGCATTGATGATGTCCCGTAGATGGGGTGCAATGACGGAGTCGGCCTTGTTGAAGACGTGGTGAGGGCAGGGGTCAGTTGGTGATCCGGAGTGGATGGAGTTCATCGTGTGGATGGTGTCTTCGGTGTTGACCGGGGTCCAGGCGCTGAGGGTGGTGGTGGGGGGCGTTGGTACGTGCGTAGGTTGCGTCGGATGTGTGCTGAAACTGTTGTGTATGTCTGCGATCTTGCTGTGGAAGAACGCGGCGAGCGAGTTGCAGAGGTCTTGCGAGGGAGTGATGTCGTTGTTTCCGGCGCTAGGGTTCGAGAGCTCTTTGACGATGTTGAAAAGTTCCTTGCTGTTGTGGGCGTTGTTGTCTAGTCGATCCTTGAATGCGGTTGAGGGCGTTGTTGTCTAGTCGTTCCTTGACTACCATAACAATAAAGTTTATGGAGAAGGGATCGCCCTGGCCGCATCCTAGCACAAATGCTCCGACCCCCTTATGCAAAATCGTACGTTACAGAACTCCATTCCGCGGCATGGACTAAACTCACAGACCCACTACTGATACAGAAGGAATTTTTTACTTATTTTAAGGCACTATACACCTCCAGACTAGGGCAAGACCGTTCCGGGCAAAAGTTGTACCTGTCCGAGATAGCATTGGTATATTTGGAGAAATTTATGCAAGATTTTCTGGCAGAGCCCATTACAACGGACAGCATAAATAAAGCCATTGCAGCACTGAACCCATCCACAGCCCCCGGGTTCGATGCATTTACAGGCAAATTTTACAAAACTTACATAGACCTTTTGATCCCCCGACTTTTAGATGTTTATGCCGATGCTCTGGAAAAGCAACAGCTCCCTCCAACCCTACGAAAGGCTGTTATTATTTTGCTCCCGAAGCCCAGCAAGGACCCACTACACTGTAGCTCTTATAGACCCTTATCATTGTTAAACTTAGACTATAAAATCCTTGCCAAGGCGTTGGCATGCTGACTATCACTACTTATGGAATCTATAATATCCCCTGCGCAATCAAGTTTCATTTCTCACCGTTCCACTGCCTTCAACCTCTGCACCCTCTTCAACACCTTACACAGAATTAACCCGGAAGTCCCCGCAGCGGCAATCCTACTTGACACTGAAAAAGCTTTCGACTCCCTAGAATGGCCCTTTTTTCTATCCATTATGCAACACATGGGAATGCCCCAGGGATTCGTTACAACCACTGCTTTGTTATACACACAACCTACAGCTCGGCTCCGACTGAATGGCACTTTGTCAGCCCCCTTCACACCATCACGTGGCACAAAGCAGGGTTGCCCCCTCTCCCCTTTATTGTTTATTCTAGTGATGGACCCACTGACCCAGACACTTTCAAGAACAACATTTACACAGCGGATTGCAATTCAACACAGGCCAGCTATTGGTTTCCCTCTATGCAGAAGACACTGAGATCCTCAAACGATCCTGGACCCTCTCCTTAGAGAGATCCTTCAATTCGGTACATTCTCAGGATTTGGGATGAATTGGCACAAATCAGTCATATTTCCCCTCATGGCTAGCACAACCAGGTGGGTCCCGGAATTCCCTTTAGACTGGCATGAGGACTCTGTAAAGTCTTAGGGATACATATCCATCATGACACGGACCAAATTATACGCCGTAATTATGGAGTGGCCATCTCTAAATTGGAACACAAATTGACTCCTGGCTTAAACGTCCCCTCTCCATGGCGGGACGAGTTGCACTGGTAAAAATTATTGCTCTCCCAAAATTTTTATACCTGTTTCACAACATACCAATCCCACTCTCCAATAAATTCTTCAATACTCTGAGGTCGCACCTGATTAGATTAGTTTGGGGCAGCAGGAGTCCCAGAGTAAAATGGCAGGTGATGACACTCCCCTATGACCGAGGAGTGTAGGGGATTCCGGATCTTCAACTATACTTTCTGGCCGCCCAATGTAGTTTTGCGCAGACATGGTACCATCCAGACGCAAGGATTACATATCTACGCCCAGAATCTGACTTTGTTCTGCCTAACACACTTGCCTCCTTACTGCCCACTGGCATCCCTAGCAACCCCACAGACATATAGCCAGTTTCCACTACCAGTTCGGCATGGCTTAAACTGTGCCGTATCACTCGCACTCAAACACTGTACTCCTCCTCGCTCCCGCTGCCTAATTCCTCTGTCCTACCTATAAATAGCGAATAACTAGTACAAAGGACATGCAATACATTTAATATGTCTACGATGGAAGACCTCTCTCCGGTTGGCCACGTTTTTGATCCAGAAGATATGTCTACTTTTTCCGATGCCACATTCATGGATAGATTTGTTTTGGCCCATCTACACTCTGCCCTACGAGCCCAGCTTCCTGAATACCTATTAGAACCTGCCTCATTTCCCCCCCTAACATTGGTGATCACCTGCAACACCGGGTTCCATATAATATCCCACTTGTATAGGGCGGGCTCTGACTTGATCCCAATGGATGATGAAAGATTGTGTAGTGCATGGTAATTGGACTTAGGCAACCCAATCACTGACGAACAATGGGTGGCCTGCTGCGGAGTTACTAGAACAGTGTCCCTCAACAGCAGACACAAATTATACACTAAATTTCTGTATAGAATTTACGTGACACCTGCCCGCATGCACAGAATAGACCCCGACAGACCACATTGCTGCCAGCGTTGCCATCTCCGCAGGCCGACTTCGCACATCTCGCGTGGACCTGCCCGCGAGTCCACTCCTTTTGGGAAGCAGTACACATACTTTTAAGTAAAATGATACAGATCCCTCTAGTGCCTTTGCCCGAGATTGCTCTCCTGGGATATGTGGTCCAGATTCCCATCAAAGTGCATAGGTTCGTCGCTATCTCCCTACTCCTAGCTAAAAGAGAGGTCCCAATTTACTGGTGCAGCAAGAGGGCCCCGACGACAACTGGTTGGCTCCAAAGCCTTGCGTTCTGTTCCATGAAGAGTGATCTGTATGCTGGCACTATTCCGCCTTCTTCCAGACTGAAAGGCATATTGGGCCCCCTCTGAGCCTACCTTACGCTACAGCAGCGAGACTCTCCCTCACAATGGGAACAGGGTATCGTACCATCGGGGGTGGGTTAGTGGACTAAGCTGCATTCATTTACACACCTGGACACATTCCACGTATGCATAACAAGTGAGCCTTTGGAGAATTTTGGTATATGGGGATGGTGGGGGTGTTGGGAGGGAGCTGTTGGGCCGATGCAGTGTTGGACCCCCTGCTGGATTTTCAAGATATGTCGATTAAGATGTTGTCACCACTTGACTGTCCTACCATGCCTCAATTTACCCATCGTACTGATTGTGTTTAAGCTGTACCTCATATATACTGTAATTGAATTTTCACAAAATGCTAAATAAAGTAAACAATTTTTTAAAAAACCTTGTATACGAACATGCAGCTGGAGGCTGGTGGTTCGGTTCTCCCTCTCATCCCCTAACCTGGCAGAAACGGAAGCAGATACAGGCCTGCCCTCCTCCCCTCCCTGCTACAATGGGGTCTGGTGGAGAATGAGGGAGATGGAGTGATCCACAAGCTCTGCATAAGACTGTGTTGGAGGGGTGCAGCCGTAAAGGACATCACAGTGTTTAACTAAAGGCCAGGTGTTTTGTGAAAACTCAATGTTGGCTTCAATTCTTAGAAATTGATGCAAACAACTGGTTCCTTCCACAGTGAGTTAGGGATGCTTGAAGCTTCTCGCTTGAAAGAAGGTGTAGTGAGAGAGAAGGAGGTCTAGAGCTACTTTGATCCCCTGCCTTCTAGAGACAGTCATTGAAGAAGAAGAGGCATTCTACTGATTTGAGATAGGCAGCGAAAAAAGGACAAGGGGCCTCCTATGCAAAGGAAAGTTGCTTAATTTACTAAGCCTCCTTCAGTACAGTCAGGACAGCTATCATCCTGCAAGTAATTAGGGAAATAAAACTGTCACTCTAAGGTAAAATCAAGTGGGGGTGTTGAAATAGAAGCATTATCACTTTAGACTTTGTATCAATACTTAAGCAGGCTCTCCAGAATTTTGCTGACTGCACAAAACAAGCAGAGACCTGTATCTCCATAGTGGAAGATGACATGCAGTCACTCAAGAAAGATCTTAAACACCTAGAGGATATATTAGGCTTGTTGGAATGTAGAGTTGAAGATGCGGAGGGCAGGTGTAGAAGAAATAGTCTGAGGCTGGTGGAAATTTTGGAGAGGAAGTCACTAGGACCGAACAATACCACCTCACCTCGTGGTTCAAGTAGTGGATCGCAGAAATGGATCTGTCTCCTTGTTTTGTGCTAGAAAGGACTCAGGACTCATCAAGCCATGATTCCCAGGTCCCCCTGGGTGCTCTTCCACATCCCATAATTGTCAGAGTGCTGAACTACATGGATTGAGACACCATTCTTAGAGCAGCACAACAAACAAAAGATGTCTGTTGTGACTATTCAAAAGTACATGTTTTTCCTGATTACACAGCCTAGCAGGATCAAAAGAAATCCTTTACTCAGGTAAAACAAAAACTGAGAGTTATGCAATGTAAATATATATTGCTGTATCCAGGAAAACTGAAAAAGTTAGCATCAAGAAAAATCTTTCTTCTTTGTGACTTCAGTCAATGTGTGTGATTGGAATGAGGAATTGAAAATCCCTTGCAACAAACGTGAGATCTCCCAAAGACCTGCAGCTGTATGGGGTTGCTGGAAATGAGTCTTCCCTTTTAGAGCTTTTCTCTAAACGTACATGGAGTAAGAACTGCCTACAGAAAACGAAGGGTATAACAAGCGGGTTTTGTCTTTTCCTGGTGTTCCAGTGACGATGAACACCGTAGAGTGTGCACTGCTTGACCAACTTTCCACTACTCTTAAGCAGCCATGGCCGGCAGTGGGAGTAAATACAGGGCGGTGAGGTGTGGAGGGGGACGGGCATGGTGGGGGGTAGTAATGTATGGATTACGGAGTTTTACAGGTAAGTAAACATTTAAATAAATAAAACGAATTTCGTTGAGTACACTGCATCCCAAAATGCGATGCAGTTCGCGCAACGAAATTCATTTTATTTATTTAAATGTTTACTTACCTGTAAAACTCTTAATCCATACATTGCTACCCCCCATCCTGCCCCTCCCCCTCCCCATGTCACCGCCCTGCATTTATTCCCACTGCCGGCCGCGGCTGCTCCTAAGTATAATGCATGTTTCCTGTAATTTACTGTTTGCAATTGTAATAACATGTTTAGCAGTTGTCCTTTGTTTACCACAAACAGAGAAACATTCAGTAGTGTTCTGACCTGTGGGAGAGACATAGGTACACTTTCTCACCATTTTTTGAAGGAAGTGACCCGACTAGGGCCAACTGGGTCACCAGTGACCACCTCTCAGCCTTTCATGCTAAATGAAGAGTCTGAGAAACAGTGGAGAGTATACACCAGTACTCATTTATTATATATGCTCAGAGCGGGGTTCCGTCTTCACAGTCTCAAGAGAGTAGTGCAGAGGGAACTGAAGAACTGGAAGCATAAAGATATATTATACGCATTGCATGGTCAACTAATAACACACCCACAGTGGAATTTTCCCAACAAATGTGTGCGAACAGCATAAAGACAATAAAAATGTTCTACTCTCCTATCTTGCACAGTTCAGAACACTTTCAAGGCCGTTCTACCCTGGGCTGCAATCAAACTGCCAGGCATGTGGGAGAGGTTCTTTATCGAGGAAAAGCTATGCACTGGCCCGAATAGTTCCTCAATACAGAAACAAAACTTAGCAAGGGGCATTTTTTTTAAATGAAACAGGATTAGTTTTGAACAACACATAAAATGGCCCATGATAAAAAGAAAATGATGTAGCAAATGCTAAGTTATGCATGCCATGAAAGAACATCAACGAGCATAATCTAACAATAACAGTAATTGTCTAGTAAAATAGGGCAGCAACAGCAAAGCAACTCCACTACCCATAAAACGTTAATTCAGTTACGTTGTGAAAGCAGCAAATACTTCTAAATTTGAAGTGTAGGGTGGGTGGGAGTAGGGAAAGGGGTTTTAATTGTTTAAATAGTTAGATTACAGTGTGCTTATTACATAGTAGGCATTGCTCCAGATAGTGTTTCCTTCCACTCATAACATAAGAGAGTAGGTGGCAGGAATACAGAGGTATCTCCTGGAACTTAATGGTTTAAACAATAAAATCAAACATAACACTGTTTTGCAATATTAAAAAAAATTAGCCCCCTATGTTCTCCTACAAGAGGCGCCTCAACCGAGAACAAAAGGTAGCTATCGGCTTAGACTTTGGAACAACATGGGGTATCTTTAAACAGCCAGTCAAGCGCACACAACACTTTATAAAGTTATGAGTATTCAAAGTGAGGCGTTGAAGGATAAGATCACACACAATGTTCTTTCTGTTTATCTTTAATGGGTATGTGAGTGGTCCTCCTTTCACAGGAGCCACCACCAAGAAAGAAAAACCAGCCGACACGTGTTTCGTCAGTTAGGGAGTTAACCCATTGACTCTTCAGGGCTGAGAAGGTGTGGTATATCGTTGTATCAGGGGACCGGTGATCATTCCAACCCAGTCCTGATCAAGTGTTTTATCTAAATTGTGCAAATCGGCACAAAGTAAATTTTGTCGAAGGGTACCAAGCTCGTCTTAGAACAGGGAGGGTAATGCCTGTTGTCAGGAAAACGAGCGGCGGTATGCCGTAGAGTAGTGCCAAGGGTATTAGCCGGAAACAGGAAACAGCAAGCAGCACCAACCAATACGACCTTTTAGCAACTACCTCACCATCACACGTTGTGCGCCACCCAATTTCTGAAAACGAATAACCCCTCGCTGAACCGTAACATGGGGTGTCTCTCTGGATTCACTTAAGGATCCAGAGGGGCCTCAATTTTATTATACAAGTCCTTCACTCAGCGGTGGCAGAGGTCCATCACGGTGCCCTGGAACTGTGGTTCATAATTACAGGTATGTTGGAGGGTCAGCCTAGCACTGTAGTTGGCATCTACCACCCTAACCTGTAGACATTAACCAATCTCCTGATAAAAGCCACATTCGAGAGGACAATTGTGTTGGTGTGGGAATTTTAAAACTGTAATGAATCAATACCTGTAGCCCAATGGAGCCTCAGGATACACCAACGTCACAACACTCCCCGGTGGCATTGTTTGCTGGGTTTTAGAGAAGTTTGGCTGGTGAGACACCCAGCAGACAGCTTACTTTTCATTCATACCCTCACCAATTACAATCTAGCCTTAATTGTTTCATTGTACATGTGCAAAAGTCTTGGGAATTTTCAAGTCATGCATCCTACCAAGATGCCTCTCAGATCACTCCCCGATAGAGATGAGTTTTCGCAGAATCAGCCTGTTTGCTTCTTAAAAAAATGCCTTTTCCGATGCATGTACCTTTTTGCATTGACAAAATAGGTCATCTCAATTTTTTGTGAATACCTAAATTGTGAACGCATTTAGGGAATCGAAATTTGCAATTCCCTATTTGAGAGGTATGTAGCATTTCCTAAATGTGAGTGCGCATTTAGAAAACGCAAATTACCATCAACTTGAAGTTGATGGTAATTTGTGCATGCATTGGAAAATGCAAACAAATTATTTTTTTAATGAGTTTAGTAGCACACTCATGTGTGTGCTACACATTAGCATACTTACCTTTTTTGGGGGGTGCCTCAGGGGGGCCTTAGGCCCCCAGGCACCCTTGGATTTGAATTTGCAAATTGGGATCACCAGTTTGGCAATCGTAAATTGTGAATGAATTCCCATTCATTCCTATGGGCCACTAGGCGATTTGCGAATCGCTATTATGGAATGTTAAGGATTCGCAAGATTAATTGCGCATCCTTCATGCATAGGTATTTGCAATTACCAAACAGCAAATCCTTAAAATTCGCTATTTGGTCATCACAAATTATTATCTTGATGCATGTGCCCCTTAATGCCTCTTGGTTATCTAATGAGAATTATGGCAAAATCTTGAAGGAAGAGATTGAGCTATACTTAGACGAAAATGCTGACTTTTTTCCCTACGAAGAGCAAGATCGAATATGGAGGTATGGAGAAAATGACAGTTGCCAACTACTCCTACAAACCCCAAAATAAAGTTTTTCCTTCTTTTCAGTCCTCCATATTGAGCTACTTGTGCGCGGATAAGCCTCAGCTGGTCGCCTTTAATCAGTGTTTACTATCTCCTTACGTCTTCAGTCTTGGAATAACCGATATGACCTTAAATTACTGGATGGACCAACTACTCCCCATGTATGATAGTTGTTTTTTTGCAGTTCCAGCTTACTCAATGATGGGATTTAGATTACACAGACACTCTTAAGTATTTCATGCCTGATGGCACTGATTCATGGTAGAAAACTAAATAAAGCACTGCCACCAAATCACAAGGATACCATTGGAATGATGCCACCTGGCTTTACCAAAATTGGATGGCATGGGAGATTAGGAAAATAACCCCTATGTCATCCCCATGTCATGGTAAATGGCTTTACAGAGTTGCCTAATTGAGTGGGCTTCTGTATCTGGGACACAAGAGTGATCTCCAAGATTTGGGACATTGGGGTGTCTAGCCATAGTAAAGAGATTTGCCAATTAGCAGCAGAGTTTGGACTTTAATCTAAAATTATCCTTGTTTGTAAATCAGACATGTTCCAGAGGGATATATGACAAGACTCAAGCCCTGATTTAAAGTTCTTCAAGGTGATGGAGCATTTTACTCTGTCCCCCTGATGGAGTAAAATTTATACAACAAACTTTAAGTCAGCCTCTCAGTTCAGTTCACGAGTTCAACCCAATAGAGTCCAAAATAGTTACAGAGAAAATCGAGGGGAACGGTATAATCAGACTGTATAGAGCACTAGTCATAAACATAACACCCTAAAAATACTTAAAAAGAAATGGGAACAGGACATAGGCTAAAATAGAAGCAGCTTTCCCCAATTGGGGTTCGTCCCCTTTAGCACTGCCTTTGTCGCCTGGGCAAGGGGTAAATTGTGTTCAAGAATTTAAATTAAAAAATCATCAATCGAAGTTCTCTTGAATTTGCTTATTATTCAATGGTGATATTCAATATTCTTCATCCCACCTGATTCCTTCATATCATATTAATCAACAAAAGTAGCTTTTGTTTCTTATCCCAATGCATTTCTGCCTGGTGTAGCCCTTCGTCAGGGGATAATGAATCTGAAAAGAGATATATACCTGAGGAAAACAATAATTCCCAGCCTATTAAAGGCTCATCTATTACCCATTCTATGAAAGGAAATAAAATAGACCTTTAAGTCATAGCTAATTATGACTCCAGAAATGTAGTATACCTCCTGAAATGCCTGTGTGGAATGGAATATATTGGAAAGACTGAAAGAAAAACAATCATCATCCTACCCCAATTAGAACTCACCATCAATGGGGCAAAATCCTACATAGTCCCCCAAGAATCGCAAGCCTACCTGGGTAGCCTCTCAAAACAGAGTCTATCCTAGACTTGAGAGAGTCAATGCCTTTTTGGAGCAACATCTCTTTTTCCAAAAGTTGCAACCTCTGACACTGAGGCCAATTATGAAACTGCTAGGAATGATTTGTTCAAACAGTGATCACAAACGACTGGAAGTTGCAACTGGGAGTTGGCAGGAAGACGTATATGCCTGACCACATGGCTCCTCAATGCATGCTGCTTGATGGATGCACAGTTCACAGATTTCCTTCTTCAAGAAATTAAGGCATTTCTCCAAATCAATCAGGGTTTGATTGATTCACCTTGGACGCCATGGGCGGCGGAGAAGGCTACCATGAGGGGCGTGGCCCTGTCTAACTTGAGAGGTAGAGAAAGAGCAAAATACGCTCAAATCACTTAGCTGGAAGTATCCATCTGAACCATGGAATAGGAGATGCACGCGAAGTGGTCAGAGAAGGTGCCAATGGGAGGTCAACTGGGCCACCCTGTAGTATATGAGCTTGGAGGAAGCACTCCAGTGCTAAATGGCATCCAACAAACATGTCTCCAAATGAGGAGACACATCTAGCAAACTCCTGTACTGGCTGGTGACTGGAAATGTCACCTCTTGCGTAGGGGCCAAGCTGACACTAGATGCTGGGAGACAGGCCACTACAGGCTCGTAGATCGCATCTGCTTTTGCAGACCACTACATTCTACTGTATGTGTGGAGGTTGTGATCCATGCGGGAACCGGAGTCCCCACTCATTGCAGATCTGCAGAATAGCCATCTGGCACCTGACAAAATACAGGACCTGGAACAACTTGTTATGCTTGTGGAGATAGAGGACACTCTTGCAAATATGAACCCTGATAAAACACCTGGCCCAGATGCCTACCTGGTTAAATAATACCACAAGTTTCGTTTAATGTTTTTGAACCCCGTCCCCTGCAATATATCAGGAGGCAATAAACACAAGCCACTTTTCTCCAAGGTTGGGCTATAGTGTTTCTCCATAAATGCGGGAGACCACTAGACAAATGTACCTCATATCATCCAATTTCGCCTATCAGTCGTACTGAATCTTGGGGGAAATAAAGTTTCTGCCAAGGCCTTGGTGAAGGGGCTCCTTTAGGTGTTGACACTCCTGATCTATCTGGATCATGGTGGATTCATGCCACTTTGCAGCATGTGTCACTGCATCCCAGTGTCCATGTAGCCCTTGCACAGATCCAGTTTCTGGGGTGCCTGAATACTGTAATGCTTATCGATTTTGACCAGGTTTTTGATTCCTTGGACTGGACCATCATGGACAGAGTACTGTTGAAACTAGGGTTTGGCACCAAATTCCATGTATACATCAATGTATTTTATAATCAGCCAAAATCCTAGATCTGAATAAACAGAGTCCTCTTGCACCAGTTCTTAATTGATATGGGCACCAGACTGGGGTGCCACCTATCACTCCTCCTTTTTGTACTGGCTACACAACCCCTCACTGCTTGAATCTGCTGTGATGTGCAAGTATGGAGATTTGATCTGTGGCCTGCTGTGGTAGACCACATTGCTCTATCTGCAAGTGACATTCTCTTTTGTTCTCCTGGCCCTCCGTCACAGGTCCTCATTTAACGTACATCCTAGGAGGTTATGAGGAAGCATCTGGCCAACAAGTCAATTGGTTGAAATTCATTGTGGTGCCCCTGACATGGGATAGAGATGATAAGACCTGATACATCTCCTGATCCAGCACCTCCATTTGCAGTGCCTAAGGGTCTATATAGCACTGCAATCCACACTTGGAGAGGGAATAGCCATGGTGGATGTACACTTATGTTACTGGGCGGTTCTCAATAACTGGCACTCTGGAGGATAGGAGGATCCTGTGTTTAAAGGGGAGGTGGACCTGATTGGTCTAGAGAAAATCTTAGAGCTTATGTATGGTAAACCCTTTCACCATGGTTCCCTTCCTTGCCTGGAGGTCCGCGACATGCCGGGCCGGGTGAGACCGCAGGGTGACTTGGGGAGACGCCCCTCTGGCGTGGCCCAAGGCTAATAGACTTGGTACCTATCGAGGTCTTTAGAGAGTGAGACCCTATTGCAATATTGAGGGTGGGGGATGTTTGGGACAGAGCACAGATGAAGTCCTTCCAAGTCGTATGAGCTGAGTTTGAGCCACACAAATCTCAGTTTTTACATTATTTACTGTTTCACATCTTTGCCTGCCAAGAGATGCTATTGTAGATCCAACTGAATACAGTCCACTTGAAGCAAAGATCTGCCTGGGTCCCCTGCCCATGGGAAGGATATCTATGATCAGTAAATCACTCATCATACAGTCACCTGATCTGATGCACGACCTACGGAGCCGTTCGGAAGGTTGACTGAGCTACCTGGATGATAACGACTAGCAGGATGCCTGCATTGCCCTACGCACACTGGTCATACTGACAAGCTACAGCTAATCCAACTTGATTACCTCCATCATACTTACCTTACTCCTCACTGACTGTGGAGGGTCAACAAGATCCCAGACTCCACGTGTATTCGGTGCAACACACATGTTGGTGACTTCTGTAATGTGGATTAGGACTGTTCAGTTATAGTTACATACTGGCACAGGGTATTTGACATTCTTTCCCAGGTCTTCGATAGGCCAATTGACTCCACCACAGGTGGCCCTGCTTCTATACCTCTAATATCTCATCTTTCTAGGTCACCTTTAATACCTCAGACTTTACAACACACTGCTTCCTGAAAACCTTCAAAGCAGAGACGTCCTCATAAGAAAACAACTTCACCATTTAGAAGTTGGTCCAAAAGAAGGTCAGTCTGTCTTGAGACGCTTGAGGCATCCCAGGAGGAGATCACATTCTCACCAACGTCCCATTCTTGCAAATCTAATGCTTCATATTTCTAATCCATTAGAGACTATTCTCTTATACTATTAGATTTACCTCCTGCTTTTACCTCTGCAGTGAATGATATCACAATTGTCAATGAGGTTCTGGTCATTGACACAACAAAGCTAAACATTCCTACGTCAGTTCTATCTAGGACCATCCAAGAGATCCTTTAGACCCTTCATCAAAGCTCATCTCCCAGACCTCTTCTAGCTTTGGTTTCCACTCTCTTTGAGGTTGCAATTCAACTGCTTCTAACTCCTGCCTCCATCAAGTCTGTAGTCAGCAAAAGCAATATAAGCCTCCTGACCAAGGCCTGCCTTTTCTCAGAACAGATTCCAAGGTCGATTCTGTTATTGTCTCAGCTGCCTGAAAATAGTATGCTGAAGCTCTAACCTCCAATGTTCAGACAAGGAAAGTGAACAGATGGACTCAGTTAGAAGGAAAATTCGTGGAACATCAGCTACATCTATGAAGGACGCTAATGCCACCTCAGGCAGCCCATAGATATATCATGGGCTTTCTTTGAGACTAAGGCCCTGATTTCCAAAGGTAAACTTATACATTTTCTGTTCGCAAAGAGATTTACGTGTAGTATCTTTACAAGAGCGGAGTCTCCATTCATAAAAAGACTTAGCTTTTTATGTGTGGAGACTCTGCACTCATAATGATACTACTCGTAAATCCCTTTATGAACAGCAAACAATCGTAATCTTGCACAATGTGTGAGTTTACCATTGTGAATCAGGCCCAGTGTTCCTTGCTGCATCTTACTGGACTGAAGACAGAAATGCAACAGCACATTCTTAACTTGCCTTTCTCTGGCAATTCTCTGCTTCTCATGCCAATGGTGAGGTGAATAGTATGGAGGATGAGATGTGACTCTAAATGCTGTAGGACTGGAAAATAAAAAGGAATGCAGGATCTGCTATACACACCCTATGACAGGAATTACTCTTCTTTCAGAAGTCATAATCTGTGAATTGCGGGGGCGTAAGTTATTGTTAGCTCAGGTAACTATAACTGCAGATTTTGTATGGTTTTGTACAAGTGAAATTCTAGTCTAACTATAAAGTCCCTGTAACCTTTGTTTTTTTCATTGAAAAGAAATATATATATATATGATATATGTATATGTATACATATATATATATATATATATATATATATATATATATATATATATATATATATATATATATATATATATATATATATATATATATATAGTAGTTGCCTGTCCTGACCTTATTTCACCGCTCCGCCGCTCCTCGCCGCTTACCGCTCCTCCCGCCTGTCCGCCGGTCCTCACCACCATTCCGCCGTCCGTCACTGCTCCTCCCCCACGCCATGTCTGCCGCTTCTCTTCCGCTCCTGCACGCCGCTCCTCCCCGCGCTCCTGATGTCACGACGCAGGTCGCGGCCGGCGCTACTTGCAAGGGACTACTTTTTTTTTATCGTCAATTTTTTAAATAACGTATTTTTTTTTATTTATATAGCCTATGTCCATCTGCTCACCCTGACGATTACAATGATGTATCAGGTGTGTGGATTGGCGCTGTGGTTCCCGAGTTTACCCGCCTCAAAGGTGCAAAGTTCTTCCTTTATTATAGTAGTATATATATATATATATATATATATATATATATATATATATATATATATATATATATATGTATATTAAATATGTGTATGTATTTGTATATTTATTTCACATGTGTGGGGCAATTTAATGCCTATGACGAGGATTCCCCTGGAGTAGAACTATGGTTACCCTCACTTTCATCCTAAGGTAGTCAGACCATTTTGTCTCAATCAAAGTTAGCCTTTTCACACTGGTGGTAAGTAGATTAGAAGTCAAATTAGAAGGTGCTTTAATGCTAGTGAATCAGATTTCGTCTATGGTTTCTATATGTTTTTACCATTTAAGAAGTTTGAGGCAACTACTGCCATTTTTAACTGAGGATGGAAACAAGCCACAGTCATGTCTAGGCTGGACTATGCTAACATCTAATGAAAAGGCAGCTGATAGTGGCTTTTCAAAAGTCCATCCATTGTTGATCAAACTTCATTGACTTTCCATGACTCAAAGAAATCAGTTTAAAGCATCATCTTCATAACACTGCAAGGCCTAACACCTACGTTTATATCCAGCTGCGTGGGCAGATATTGCCAGAACTGGAGCCTTCAGTAATCTACCAACAACAAACTTAGGGTACCTAGGCTATTGAAAAACCAGAGCAGGTGGCGGAGATTTCTCCTTCTGTGGACCAAAACTTTAGAATTATCTCCCAGATAGCTTGTGAGCGGAATCTACCTACCTTGGATTTCAACTCCCCCTGAATTCTTGGCTGTTCAAACAAGCCCTGAAAAGCCAGTTCTGTCTGTTAGATGCTACCTGAGAGTGCCATTAAACCATTAGGTGTTTGAGCGATTTGTAAGTCGAAATAATGTAACGTAACATAACAAAAAGCATAACATCCACAGTGGGAAGCATTAAGGAGACTTCATTCACTTCCTGTCAGAAGAGATTTGGGCCAAGATTCACCAAACTGTCACACAACTTAGCACAGCGCAGCAACCAACGTTGCTGCGTGACATTGCCTGACAGGGGGAAAGCACCATGTCTACAGAGATATGGCATGCTTCTGCTCTCTCCGTAGCCCTGGCACAGAATCAGACTGCTGAGCGCCGTACGCATTGTTGTCTTCATGAGTCTAGCATGAATTTTGTAGTGGAAGGGTACCCTTTCAGTACAAAATACTATGCTTAGACTAACTTTAAAACCTTTCACACTTTGGATGTGTGCTGTACCCCGCAGCACACATGCAACGCGGGAAATGTTAGAAGAAATAAAAACATTTGTCCTTTATGACGCCTGCTTTAAAGTTACATAATTATTTGGTGTCTTACTATTGTAAGTAGATAGGGTTTTGCATCACAAACCAAGGGTGGATGCATGGGAACACCCATGTCCTACCCTTGGAAGGTCACTTCACATAGAATAATCTAAAACAGTGCCTTCAAGCAACTTTTCAGCCCAAAACTTGTTAAAAATTAAATCTAGCAAAGAATATTTTGCACAGGTTTGCAACACAAACCAAGAACAAAAGATTTGTTAATCTGGTCTTTGATGGCTTATGGTGATAGCCCCAAAGCTATTCAAAAGATTAAACAACTGTTAGTTGCTTTGGCACACTTTAATGTAAGCAAACTAATTTCAATGTTTGACATTGATAGGTGAGTTGTTAAGTGTATATATATATATAGCATGGCAGGTGTTAAAATCAATCACGCAGCAAAAGGTTAAAAGTCTTCAACCGGAGGTGGTGTTATGAACTCGAGATGAGCACTCTGTGACAGCGGCTGTTTTTTATTTGGCAATTTAAGTGCGGCAGCATGTTTGTTATGTATTCAACATATTTTATGTTTGACAATTTTGTAACACAGGATGAGAAATTTGGTAGCACACTTTATATGCTAGCAATGTACCAATTACTGCTGGTGAAATTCGTTTTAAGCATACTTAATCACTCGCCCATTTAATTTAGAATAATGGGACTCCGTGCCAACTGTTTAAATGCACTGTGCAATTTAGATAACTGAATATGTTTCACCTTTAACATTGCTGATACCCAGCAATGTTAAATGTAGGATGCATGGATGTAGTTGCTGCATAAGGCTTACATCATGGTTGCATTTTTTAGAGTATGTCTTTTATGTTTACCTATGACGTAATTGGGAATGGCTTTATAGTATGCTTTTGTAAATGGCGCCAAACAGATTGATAAAGGCTTCTAGTAAGCCGAAACGCGTCTCTCTTACCTCTGGGATTGAGGGTGACCCAAAAAAATAAATAGATGCCGAATCCTGACTACCTCGAGTCCGTGCCTTCTTCTGCGGGAGATTCTTGTGATGATTCTGTGGAGGCTGGATGGCGTGTATATATATATATATATATATATATATATATATATATATATATATATATATATATATATATATATTCACTGAAAAAACCATAGGTTTCACACCAGTTATAGTTAGGAATTAGCATTTAAAAAATCTTTGAAATTCACTGAAAAAACCATAGGTTTCACACCAGTTATAGTTAGGAATTAGCATTTAAAAAACCTATTAAATTCACTGACAAAACCATAGGTTTCACACCAGTTATAGTTAGCTGGAAATTTTACTGACATAAAACCATTGAAATTCCCACGTTATAGTTAGTTGGACTCACTATAACTTGCGCGCCTGCAATGCACTGCTGATGACGTCACATATTACATCACTCATGACATGGTCAGTGACATCACTCATGACATCACTGATGACACCATCCAGTGAATGTGTGTCTTTCTGAAATATAAATTTGTTTTATATATGTATTTGTAAAGGTCGATGGAAGAATAAATGTTTAAATAAGTGTGTAAATGGATGTTTTTTTAAAAACAAATTGGTTGGTTAACTGGCTTATTAAGTGTATCTTAGTGAATACATATATTAGCGAGTATTGTTTAAATATTTAAATGTTTGTATCAGTGTTTCTCTTTGTGTATAAGTGGCTGCAGGGGTTGGTGACTGACTCACTGTTTGTATGTGTTTTGAAGACAGCATATGTGCAGGACTGTATGGGTGGATGAGTGTGTATATGTGTGTGTTAGTGAGTGAATGACTGTCTCACTAGTGTCTTCATTAGTAACGACATATGTTTTAATCTAGTATATGTGAGTATTGATGTATATAAGTGAGTATATGTGAGAGTGAGAGATTGTAGGAGTTCCTGTTTAAATAAGTATGTGTTTCTATAAGTGATTGTTTAAGAGAGTAAGTATGTGTAAGTTTCCTTAGAAGTAAGGTGGTAGTGTGTGTATAAATGTATATGCAAATAAATGGATGTTCAATAGTTTATTTGCATGTGTGAGTATGTGTGTGAGTAACTTTTGGATGACTGCTGATGTGTAACAGGATGTATAGGTGTATCACTACATATGATGAGTGAGTATATATATGAGTGACTATATAGAACTGTTGGTGAATGAGTGGATGTGTATATAGATGGTGGAATTACTGAATTGGTTGTTGTTACTGGTTTGGGTATCTCCACTTTTTTGTAAATGTTAGTTTCTATTTTTGAATATGTGTTTCAAGGGTTACATTACACTGAAAGGAGGTCTGTCACTCTGTCACAAGGATGGTGTCATCAGTGATGTCATGAGTGATGTCACTGACCATGTCATGAGTGATGTAATATGTGACGTCATCAGCAGTGCATTGCAGGCGCGCAAGTTATAGTGAGTCCAACTAACTATAACGTGGGAATTTCAATGATTTTATGTCAGTAAAATTTCCAGCTAACTATAACTGGTGTGAAACCTATGGTTTTCTCAGTGAATTTAATAGGTTTTTTAAATGCTAATTCCTAACTATAACTGGTGTGAAACCTATGGTTTTTTCAGTGAATTTCAAAGGTTTTTTAAATGCTAATTCCTAACTATAACTGGTGTGAAACCTATGGTTTTTTCAGTGAATTTCAAAGGTTTTTTTAATGCTAATTCCTAACTATATAAGACCTGAAAGCCCACCAGGAATCTCCAGTATGCGCCAGGGGACTGCATTGCAGAGAGGTGTAATGAAGCCACAACCCTTTTTACACCTCTCTGCAACGCAGCCCCCGTGCATGTTTGAAGAGGGGGAACTAATTCCCCTTGCATACTGGGGGCCCCTGGGGGCCAATTAGCCCACCTGGAACCTCCAGTATGCGCCAGGGGCTGCATTGCAGAGGTGTAATAAGACTATGCCCCTTGTTACACCTCTCTGCAACGCAGCCCACTGCCGCGTTTGCAGAGGGGGAACTAATTCCCCTTGCATACTGGGGGTCCCTGGGGTCAACTAGTCCACCAGGAGCCTCCAGTATGCGCGAGGGAGCTGCATTGCAGAGAAGTGTAATGAGGCCACACACTTGTTACACCTCTCTGCAATGCAGGCCACTGGCGCGTTTGCAGAGGGGGGACTAATTCCCCTTGCATACTGGGGGTCCCTGGATCATATCTGCCCAAACACCGATATTCCGAACGATTGTAAATTACTTTTCTTGAGAAACATTTGGATTTGGATTATCATGTCCTATACTTTGGAATTTTTGAAAGACTGACTTTGAGGATGCTATAAATTACTCAAGTCTGCCCGAGTTGTGTGGGTAAAATTGATACCTAGTCACTTAGAATAAGAATATACTTATGTCTCGTCTAACATTTGGAAGAAATATCTAGTTATATGACAACAGGATACCGACATAACTTGAAGGAAATAAGAACGCCCTGAAGAAGTTCTGTTGTACAGAACGAAACGTTTCGGCTGGCTGTGGTACATAAACTTAAGGAAAATAAAAGCATTTGAATATTCACCAAGATTCAGCTCTTCAATAAGGACTCTAAGTGATATGATTTGATTGGACTCATTGTGAAAGTGGTGCTGTGCCAAACTTTGGAATATTCTCCACTACTCTCTACTACTTACTCTCTCCTACTCCACTACTCTCAAATACTCACTCTCTACTACTCATTCTCTACTACTCTACTACTCTCTACTACTCTCTCTCTACTACTCACTCCCTACTACTCGCTACTCACTACTCCCTACTACTCGCTATCTACTACTCTCTACTACTCACTCTCTACTACTCTCTCTCTACTACTCACTCTTTACTACTCACTACTACTCTCTACTACTCACTCTCTACTTCTCACTCTTTACTACTCTCTACTACTCACTCTCTACTACTCTCCCTCTACTACTCACTCTCTACTACACACTCTCTACTACTCTCTACTACTCACTCTCTACTACTCTCTCTCTACTACTCTCTACTACTCACTCTACTATTCACTCTCTACTACTCACTACTATTCTCTCTGCTACTCATTCTCTACTACTCTCTACTACTCACTCTCTACTACTCACTCTCTACTACTCACTCTTTACTACTCTCTACTACTCACTCTCTACTGCTCTCTACTACTCACTCTACTACTTACTCTCTACTACTCTCTACTACTCACTCTCTACTACTCACTCTCTACTACTCTCTACTACTCACTCTACTATTCACTCTACTACTCTCTACTACTCACTCTCTGCTACTCTCTCTACTGCTCTCTACTACTCTCTACTACTCACTCTCTACTCTCTATTACTCACTCTCTACTCTCTACCTCTCTACCTCTCTCTTCTTCTCTCTCTACTAATCTCTACCTCTCTACCGCTACCTCTCTACCTCTCTACCTCTCTACCTCTACCTCTCTACCTCTCTCTACACGCACACATATGCACATATATGCATATATATATGCATATGCATTTATATATATGTATAAAAAAAACAACAAAACATTTTTTTTTTAAACAGCTACTTTTAAAACTGTCATTCTTTTTCCCCATGGTACGCTCCCCGGTGCGCGTACCGGGCGCTCCCCCCGCGAAAATTAATTAATTCCCCTTGAATCCTGAGTGTCCCTTGGGTCCAACTAGCCCACCAGGTACCTCCAGTATGCGCCACGGAGTTGCGCTGCAGAGAGGTGTTCAGAGGCCGTGCCCCTTTTTACACCTCTATTCAGCCCAGCTCCGTGGCGCTTACTGGAGGTACCTAGTGGGCTATTTTGACTCTGGGGACCCTCAGGATTCAAGGGGACTTAATCTCCCAACTTAAAATGGCTACAGGGCGTCTTTACACAGTGGTGAAGCGAGGGGACGGGGCCTGAGGTGACGCGTGCAAACATGCCCTGTGGTGGGTTTTAGGTTGGGGAAATAATTCCCCTTCAATCCTGAGGGCCTTTGGGGGCTATTTAGCCCATCAGGTGCTTCCAGTAAGCGCCATTGCGCTGCGTTGCAGAGAGGTGGTCCAGGCTGTGCCCCTTTTTATACCTCTGTGCAACGGCGCTTACTGGAGGTACCTAGTGGGCTAGTTTGACCCTAGGGACCTTCAGGATTCAAGGGGATTTAATCTCCCAAATTAAAATGGCCACATGGCACATTTACACAGTGGTGAAGGGAGGGGGCGGGCCTGAGGTGACGTTTGCAAACACGCCCTGAGGCACGTTCTAAGTTAGAGAAATAATTCCTATTAAATCCTGAGGGCCCCTGGGTGCCAACTAGCCCACCAGGTGGTTTCAGTAAGCGCCACTGCGCTGCTTTGATGAGAGGTGGTCCAGAACATGCCCCTTTTTACACCTCTATGCAACGGCGCTTACTGGAGGTACCTGGTGGTCTCAGGATTCAAGGGGACTTTATCCACCAAACTAAAACGACCACAAGGCGTGTTTGCACGTGTCAGATTTGCCCCCCTCCCTTCACCAGTGTGCAAACGTGCCCTGTGGCGCATTTAAAAGGTAGTTTTAATCCTCCCTCCCTATTATGTACTATGGTCTTACAGAGGAGGCCATGGTAATCACAGGGATAACCCAATGCATAGTGTTCCCTAGTGTATTTAGGTGTTTTAACTGTATTCTAAGTGTCTTTTAGCATAGCGCTGGCTCTAGGACTGGTTAGTCAGAGTCAGTTACCACCAGTACTCATCTGAAAAAGTTGAGTTTACAGGATGATTTTTCAACAAGGCCTCTTTCTGCTCCTCTGTTTGTTCTTCCTGCACGTCTTCCATCTTCCTGCACTTTTCCACCACAGAGCTGCGTTGCAGAGTGTTGTAACGTCTCGGACCCCCCTATTTTAATATTTAGAGCCCCTGGGACGTGTGGGGGCTCCAACACCCGGCACACAGGTTTTTTTTAATTTTTAATATTTAAAAGAAACAGAAGCCTCAAGGGGTTGCGGTCCCTGGGGCTGCAGGGGGTCATTAGCCCCGGCTGCATATATATTCTTGAAGTCCCGGGGGTGGTGGTCTGAGGAGCTTGGGGGGGCCTTTGAGCCCCCCACCCATTTATTGTTGCAGCCCCGGGGGGTGGCGGTCGCCGGGACTGTGGAAGGCTGTGAGCCCCCCGCCATTCATTTCATAAAGGCCCGGGGGTGGCAGACCCCGGGACTTGGGGGGCCTTTGAGGCACCCTCCCATTTTTGTTTGAAGACCCGGGGGTGACAGTCCCAGGGGCTGGGGGGGGTTGTGAGCCCCTGCACATATTTTATAAAAGCTCCTAGGGGTGACGGTCCCGGGGCTGGGGGGCCCCCATTACATTAACAATTTTGCCCCGGGACTTGGCTTCCTCCCGGAAGATAAATACTAACAAAGCACGGGAGTCCACGCTTTGTTTCTTATTTTTTCATGGCCGAATGCATGGATCCTACGGACAAACATTTCTTTTGGCCTTGGTAGTCCTTGTGGGACTCCCTGAGCAGGCCTAGGAGGTCAAGGTTTTTTTTTTCCCTGCCCCCTTTGCGTGTTTTGCGCGGTTTATTTTCTTTTTGCTTGTGCTGAGGCACAAGATGGCTGCCAACACTTCCTGGTTTGGAGTGTTGACAGTCAATTAACATACAGCTCGTGATTGGGAGGGTGCGCGGCTCTCTAGCGAGGCCATAGATATCGAAACTTTTTTCATTTTGAATTTCTCAGGAACTACTGAACAGATTTACACCATTTAACAAAAAGGGTTCTTTCTGAACCATGATCTACCTTTTTGCCAAATTTGGTGTAATTCCGTGTCTAAAGTTTCCTACAGGAAATTGCATGGGAAAAACATGTTTTGGGACCCCCCTTTTTTCTCGGCCCCTGCTTGACGAATCACCCCGAAACTTTCAATATAGGAGCATACCAGAGCAGGCCATAAGTTTTGAAAATTTCGCAAAGATTCGTCAATCGGCGCTAAAGTTATTGGGAATAGAATGTTGCGAATTTCCTATGGAAAATAGGTCCTAACTATAACTACCGCCAGTAGGTAATATATATATATATATACATATATATATATATATATTCTCCCAATCCTGGCTTTCAGCATTCAAGAAGAACAGGCACCGACTCCGTGGATGTAATCAAAGGTTTCTTTATTCACCAATAACAGCGATCAGACGTGTTTCGGCGGATGGAACCGCCTTGCTCACTACATCTGTTTGACACCTTGCTTGCTAGCTGTTTTCATACTAGTGCACATTGATGAATTAGTGAAACAACCATGTGACAAAAATAACATGTGATCGTGGACATAGAAGAAATAAAAGCGCCTCTGCATTTTGCAAGTCATCATGACACAACATTAAAAGCATAGAAATCAATTGTTGTAAATAATTTGTAAATGCGTCTTTACATGTAATTATTTTAGTCAAAGTATGAAAATTGATTAAAAAATACAACAAGGCTTTTAACGCTGTTAAAACAAACCAATAATCGTAAAAGAATAGCCTGTGTTCTCACACGTGTCAGCTGAGAAATGAAATGAAAGAGTTCCTAACGCGGCATGTTTAAAAGAGTCTACATGGCCGCACCCTGTAACCTCGTGTGCCTGTACTCCACAGCCAGCGTGTATGGTGTGTCTCTGAAGTGAGCCTGAATCAAGGTAGGACAATACAGTAAAGGCTCAGTGTACAGATGTCCTGCTGTTACCAATTGCTGAAAGGAGTGAAGTCAAGGGCAAGGGGCCGCACGATGTGTGGAAATAATCGCACGGAAAATGCTGTGAAATGAAATGTTTATTTTAGCAGTCCCAGACACAGGTTTGGGAGTAAAGAAAGGCACATCTTCGCGAAATTCTCCAAGAAAATGGCCTGCTCCGCTCCTTCCCTGAAAGTTTGGGGGTGATTCGTCAAGCGGGGGCCGAGGAAAAAGGGGGGTCCCAAAACATATTTTCCCCATGCAATTTTCCATAGGACCTTTAAGACGGGCTACATCCCGAACTGCTGATCGGAATTACATCAAATTTGGCAGATTACGCTTTTTGTTAAATGGTGTAAATCCGTTCAGTAGTTCCTTAGAAAATCAAAAGTAAAATCATAAAAATATATATAGACGAAGTACCGTACCCGTACCGCCCCAGGACAGTACGCGTACCATTACGAGCACAAGCTGCATGCTAATTGGCTGAAATCTGTCTGTCAACACCCAAACGAGGAAGTGTTGGCAGCCAAAAGTGATAAACAAGTGCGCAAGAGACGCAAAGGGGGCAGGGTAGAAAGTCCCTGACCCCCTAGGCCTGCTCAGGGGTCCCACAAGGACCCCCAAGGCCCAGGGTAGGGTATTGCTACATCATCCAGTGAATGTGGTTTGCTTCGTTATTTAAATATGTATTATATATATATAGCAATTTGCATTGAAGAATGAGTGGATATGGAAATATAAATATCTGGATGGAGGGTTTAGTAGTAGTGTGATTGACTGTTAACTTGACTAATTTAAAGTGTCTCTCTAAATATATTAGATAGTGATTAAATTGTGTGAACATATGTATCACTTTGTCAGTTGTTGTAAAAACGACTTCTCCAGTTGGTTACTAGCTATTTGAAAGTCTATATTAGTTATTGATTAGTTAACTGAGTATTTGTATGGGAGAGTGAATGTGTGTGTGGTTCGGTGGGAGGTGTGTGACTGCCCAAAGATGTGTGAATAGTTGATTTAGTAGGTATATGACGTTAAGACTACATGTTATAACAATTGTTTGGGTGAGTGAATATCTTTATGGGTGTGGTGATGAGCAAATATCTCTCTTAATGGTACATGTCCAACAAAGTAGAAAAATAAAAGGCAATGTATGTGTCAGTTGTTGTTTATAAATAAGTATACATAAGACTCAGTGATTGTATGCGTGACTGTATGGATAACTGTAATACTTGTCATAGTGATTTTATAACACACTAAGTATAAGTTACTATCTATATGAATAGATAAAGTGGTGTTTGTATAAGTGTATAGATAAGTAAATATAAATATGATCCATTGTTTGCATAAGTGAATAGGATGACTTCATAATTGAATAGGATGTGTGCAGGTGTGTAATGTCGATATAGGTGTATACGTATATTTGATAGTGTTCTATTGATCATTGACTGCATGTATGAGTGAATCTGTAGGTAAGTGATTAGATGTATAGATCTAGGAATCACTGAGTGGGTTTTTAGAAACTTGTATTGGTGTGTCAATGGATTCAAATATGGTACTCTGTATGTTACAGTGAGTGATGAAAGGTTATACTAGTGTATGATGAGGTGTATCGTCACGTGGATGATGTCATCAGTGATGTCATCAGTGATGTCATTTGAGATGTCATCAGTGATGTCACTGACCATGTCATGAATGATGTAATATGTGACATCATCAGCAGTGGATTGCGGGCGCCCGAGATATAGTTAGTACAACTAACTATATCGGAGGAATTTCAATGGTTTTGTACGAGTGAAATGTCCTGCTAACTATAACACCCCTAAAACCTACATTTCTTTCAGTGAATTTCTAAGGTTTTGTAAATGCTAATTCCTAACTATATCAGGCCTGAAACCTATGTTTTTTTCAGTGAACATAAATATATACATATATTCTCACTGCTCCTTCCGGATGACGACTACCACCAACAAACGAGAGCGGACCTTTCAGTAGGTGCAATTTAATTCTTTATTCACCGCTTCAACTGTTCCAGCCATAACGCGTTTCGGCAGTCGCCTGCCTTGATCACATATATATATGTATCCACCAAAGCAGTTTGTCCTCGTCAGGTTTTGGCAGGGCTCGATATCGGTGCAATCCCCCGCGGCAGAACCACACCACTGAATACTAGTGCACAATCCTTCTTGCAAGAAAGAAAAATGGGCCGCACTCCCAGAGGTTAGGAATTTTTTCTGTTTTATTTTCTCCTTTTCATTCATTAAATCGTGATACAGGCGAGATTACGTACGTGTTTCGGTATTCTCCAATACCTTATTCACGATCAACAGACAGCCTGTTAACACCAATTAGATACATTCAAACAGTAGTTACATCATTTCCTGTTTGCTGTTACAAGCGCCCCTATATGTTATGGGAGATGTAGTTCATTATTTTTATATACTTCAGTGACAGTGTTTTTTTAAAAAAACAACAAAAAAGTTTCTGTTTCTATAGTGTATAAGTGCAACACAGTGAAAAAACGTTTGTTGTATATAGTCCATACATGACTAATTGATTATTAATGGACCTTAGTCAAAGAGTCAATTCCATTTCTTTTCAGTTTTGGCATGAGAACATTTAATTTACTTTGTATCCCTCCTGTGGGATGTGAAATCTCTTTACACCGATCCTCATCATTTCAAACCAGTGGGCTATCAGTTTCATTGCCAATTTTGACTCCATTCGACCATTGTTCCAATTTATTTTTATATTTTTTCTATATTTATTTATTTTCTTATATTTTTCTCATCTTTTGTCTTTTTTATGTAAGTTCAAGAGAAGTTTGTTCATGAGTTTATAAGTGACTGTATGACCCTTCTGATTGATTCAGGCCTTTGGGTGTTAAAGTTCGTAAATTCAAAATGTGTTGTGATTCTTTTTGACGCAAGATTTTCTCTCTATTGCCACCATGTTCATTTTTTTGTTCTGTTTTACTCTTGATACCATAGAATTACAGTTGTTTCCAATCACTCTGGTGATGGTGCTCCATATGCTTTTCCACTGCGTTAGTTCTATCCTTATTTGTGGTGGCTTTCTCATGTTCCATTATTCGCTTTTTCAGCTCACAAATGGTACAGCCTACATACTTCAGTGGACATGGGCATTCCAATACATATACTGTGTACTGTGTTTTGCACGTGATTAGTTCTCAAATTTCCCACTTTTTATTATTGGCCATTTGGATTTCCTTTGTTTGTTTGGCAATTTGGCAGACCTTGCAGGAACAACACCCGAACTGCCAAGCCATGTCTTTCCTGGACCGGAATCAAGCATCCTAGGAATTGTTTCTGGCTATAAGCCATCTTCAGCCAGGATAGCTTGACTCCAGTGGTGTGGAGAGCATAGGATTCACGCCTGAGCATACCCATCCCACTGGGGATGACAAATGCAAAAACAACAGTTGATGGACAGAATGCAGAACAATGTCATACATTCACCCCAGTACAGAGATCTGGGCCTAAATCCATAGTTCTTTTGCACTCCACACCACCCCAGTTCAGACATGGCTATATGCAAATCAGCCTTGAACCTGTGCCTCATAGAAACAGTCAAGCCCGAACTGCCAAGCCATGTCTTTCCTGGACCGGAATCAAGCATCCTAGGACCGGTTTCTGGCTATCAGCCGTCTTCAACCAGGATAGCTTGACTCCAGTGGGGTGGAGAGCATGGGACTCACGTCTGAGCATACCCATCCCACACGGGGTGACAAATGCAAAAACAACAGTTGATGGACAGAATGTAGAACAATGTCATACATTCACCCCAGTACAGAGATCTGGGCCTAAATCCATCGTTTGTTTGCACTTCACACCACCCCAGTTCAGACATGGCTATATGCAAATCAGCTTGACCCTGTGCCTCATGGAAACAGTCCAGCCCGAACTACCAAGCCATGTTTTTCCTGGACACTTGTGCCAACACCTCAAACCAGGAAGTGTTGGCAGCCATCTTGTACCTCGGACACAGAGAGAAATAAATAGGTAAGACAAAGATAAAAACACAAGAAAAGGGGGCAGGGTAAAAGCACCCTGAACCCCAAGGCCTGCTTAGGGGCTCCCACAGGGACCCCCAAGTCCCAAAAAAGCATTTTTTTTTAAAACAATTCAGACGGGGTCCTGCTGGGTGCGTGAATCCAATCCGAAAATGTTAAAAAAACGAAACGCCGTCTCCCACGTTTCATTTTTCAAAGCCCCCGATTGGGCCAAGTCCCGGGGGAAATTCATTTATGTAGCAGGGGCCCATGGGGCCCCTGCAGCCCTTAGGACCACCACCTCACCTTAATTTGTGGGGTGGCCTCCAGCCCCACCAGGTACGTCCAGTTAGCGCCACAAAGTTGCGTTGCAGAGAGGTGTAAAAAGGGGCTTGACCTCGAACCCTCTCTCCAACGCAGCACTGTGGCACTTACTGGAGGTAAGTTGGCCCCCAGGGACCCTCAGTATTCAAGCGGAATTAATCTCCCAACCTAGAACCCGCCAGGGGGCTCGTTTGAACAGTGGTGAAGGGAGAGGGCGGAGCCTGGTGTGACATGTGTGTACTTATCCAATCACTCCGCCAAAACCCAAGCACTTATAAATTCACCATGCACTCTCCTTGAAGTACTCTAATCATCCAATCAGTACCCATGAACTCATGCAATGGCCCATGCACTAACTCATGCACTGCTATAATACCCTGAGCACTACCCATGAGGTCTAGAAATCCCTCTGTCACTACCCATGCACTCCTCCAATCACCCAGCCAGCACTATGTACTTATCCAATCACTCCGACAAAACCCAAGCAGTTATAAAACACCATGGACTGTCCGTGCAGCACTCTAATCATCCAGTCAGTACCCATGTACGTATGCAATGGCCCAGGAACTAACACATGCACTGCTACAATCCCGTGTGCACTACCCAAGCAGACCTCTAACCACCAACACACTACTGATTCACGCCACCAGTTACCCAGGTAGTACTCATGCATTCCAGCAATCCTTCTGTCACTACCCATGCACTCCTCAAATCACCCATCAAGCATCATGTACTTATCTAATCACTCCGCCAAAACTCAAGCAGTTATAAAATCACCTGCACTCTCCTTGTAGCACTCTAATCATCCAGTCACTACTCATGTACTCATGCAATGACCCAGGCACTAACTCATGCACTGCTACAATCCCCTGAGCACTACCCATGCAGTCCAGCCATCACCCTGTCACTACCCATGCACTCTTCCAATCACCCAGCCAGCACCATGTACTTGTACAATTATCTGCCAAAAGCCTAGTACTTTTAAATTCACCATGTACTCTCCTTGCAGTATTCTAATCATCCAATCAGTACCCATGAACTCATGCAATGACCCATGCACTAACTCATGCACTGCTACAATACCCTGAGAACTACCCATGCAGTCCAGAAATCCCTCTGTCACTACCCATGCACTCCTCCAATTACCCAGTCAGGACCATGTACTTATCCAATCACTCCGCCAAAACCCAAGCAGTTATAAAATCACCATGCACTGTCCTTGCAGCACTCTAATCATCCAGTCACTACCAATGCCCTAATGCTATGACCCAGTCACTAACACATGCACTGCTACAATCCCCTGAGCACTACTGATGCAGTCCAGCCATCTCCTTGTCACTATCCACGCACTCCTCCAATCACCCAGCCAGCACCATGTACTTATTCAATCACTCCACCAAAACCCAAGCACTTATAAATTCACCATGCACTCTCCTTGCAGTATTCTTATCATCCAGTCAGTACCCATGTTCTTAGGCAATGGCCCAGGAACGAACACATGCACTGCTACAATCCCCTCTGCACCACCCATGCAGAATTCTAACCACCTACACACTACTGATTCACTACACCCGTTACCCAGGTAGTACCCATGCACTCCAGTAATCCTTCTGTCACTAACCATGCACTCCTCCAATCACCCATCAAGCATCATGTACTTATCCAATCCCTCTGCCAAAACCCAAGCAGTTATAAAATCACCATGCCCTGTATTTGCAACATTCTAATCATCCAGTTACTACCCATGTACTCATGCAATGACCCAGGCACTAACACATGCACTGCTACAATCCCCTAAGCACTACCCATGCAGTCCAGCCATTTCCCTGTCACTGCCTATGCACTCTTCCAATCACCCAGTCAGCACCATGTACTTATCCAATCACTCTGCCAAAATCCAATCACTTCTAAATTCACCATACACTCTCCTTGCAGCATTCCAATCATCCTGTCACTACCCATGCACTCATGCAATACCCCTGTCACTACCCATGTACTCCTCCAATCACCCATCCAGCATTATGTCCTTTTCCAATCACTCCGCCAAAACCCAAGCAATTATAAATTCACTGTGCACTCTTTGTAGTACTCTCTTCATCCAGTCAGTACCCATGTACTTATGCAATGACCCAGGCACTACCACATGCACTGCTACAATCCCCTGTGTACTACCCATGCAGACCTCTAACCACCTGCACAGTACTGATTCACTCCTGCAATTACCCAGGTAGTACCCATGCAGTCCAGCCATCGCCCTGTCACTACCCATGCACTCCTCCAATCACCCAGCCAGTACCATGTACTTATCCGATCACTCTGCCAAAATCCAAGCACTTTAAAATCACCATGCACTCTCCTTGCAGCACTCTAATCATCTAGTCACTACTCATGTTCTCATGCAATGACCGAGGCACTAACTTGTAGTGTAGTTCCTACATTTCCAATAGGTTCTGCGCATTGGAATAATATATCCTATATATTAGACGTAGGACTGAGGTCGACTAGGTTTCTATCGAATATATTAAACTTAATAGTGAGTGCCAGCTAGCTCAGAGGTCACTAGAAACTTTATAGAATTCACAAGAAGGGATTAGTTTCTGACAACTGCATAAACATGACAACTTTGTTTCCCAAGAATAAGAAATATATCTCTAGAGTCGCGGAAACAATAGATAAGTATTTCACTCAGTCAATCGAGCATGCTTCGTTTCTACAGAGTTGCAGAGAAATAGAGATACGGGCGTTTTCAATAAAAGGTTTATTGAACAGTCTTCTTTCTCATACAAGAAAAGTGAAGTGCTACAATTGTTAAGCAGACTACAAAGTATAATGTGTACACCGAGAATAGTATCATAAAATAATACTGTAAAAGCATTGTATGGTTTCTAAGCCATATAAAAATACATACATAAATAACATTGACTAAAAATACTCAACTGGTGCTTCTAAATACGCCTACCCCAATGTGCCTAACCTAAGTCTAGTACGCCGGAAGAAGCAAGTATTGTGTAGCAGAGGATTCGTTTTCTTTGCCAAGAATCCATCCAAAATTTCTCTAGGTTCTAATCAGCTCCATACCTTGGTTTTGAATGAAGGAGGTCTGGTATCTCTGTCTCGAGACTCGGTTTCCCAACACCCCACAAGGAGCTGGATTCTCGGCAAGAGAAAGGCAGTCTCTTGATCAGTGCGTCAGCTGGAGGGTCTACTTCCTTTGGCACTTGCTGTAGCGAGCAGCGTCAGGCAAGTAGATAGTCGAACATCTCCAAACCATTGTGTCTTGCTAAAGCAAGTGAAGGTATATTTATACCTTGAAGGTGTCTAGGAGTGCCATAGTGTGACTTAAAGTCAGGCTTAATAACGTCAGGAAAGAACTCCTAGGGAATAGTTGTTCTTTGCAAAGTACATGAGTTCTTGGACAAATCAATATTCAAGCAAGGGAACGGGTGGAAGTAGCCATGCCTGTATTTGGTCTGCATGGGCTATGTCTAAATAAGGGCTTGATTTCTATGCCTATATTAGGGCAATGTGAATTATACCTATATATTGGCATGAATCGGGAAATTTCATTCAGAGCTCTAAACGCCACACAAGACCCACTCCACTTTATCATGTACGACAATACTAAGTTCTAAACATATAAAACATATCTAAACATGATGTGTCAAAACCGACCCAAAATACATAAAGATGCATTGGTACTGGTTGTACCCGAAAAGAGCATTTGTGCTGTAAGCATTTAAAGCATTGTTTTATTCAAGGCATATAGATGGCATTTGAAAAATGCTATACGAATGAATCATGAAAATACATTTATGAAATGGCTCTTGAATACAGAAGTAAAAGTCGAGACCATTCCATGGCAGAATATATGAACTGTTTGAATGTCTACAAGGTCAAATATTGTCTCTAAGAAGTTTTTCAAAGAAATCTAGTTCTCTAGGAATAGTTCCACTTTAAGCAGATTACTTTGTGCCCAAAAAAAGTAAAAATTTGGAAAAAAGTCTGATCATAGAAAAAATAGAGTTCCAAAGTTAGAAGCTTGTTTTGAAAAGTGTAGGTTGAATGCAGAGTGTCACAAAACACTGTGTGCTAACTTCAAAAGTCAGTGTCATTGTTTGGAGAAAACATCAAATCTTCTAAGCTTGTAAAGAATTTGTCTACTATTGTAGGTGAAAGTTGGACTACCTCGTTAAGCAGATTATCGCATATAGATGAGAAGCATCGCCGTCAGCGTCAGTCGCATTAACAATGTTCGAAGTAGATGGTACCTGTGCGCCTGTTGCTTCACGTATCTCACTGTCTGCATTTTTCGTATGTGAGATCTCAACGAATGCCGTCATCAGAATTGGTAGCCGCTGGTGACAACACAGTGCATGAGGCGTTACTGGTTCAAGCAAAGTATCGTCTTCCGTTGGCAGGACTGATGGGAGTGTCACACAGATGTCTAGAACACATTCTTCTCCACATAGCAAGCATTTCAGAACAGGTAAGATGCAATATTGTCAGATTGGTCGGAATGATAGAAACCACATGGTATTCAAATCTCTTAAATGAGTCAATCCCAGTATTTGTATCATGCCCTCACAACACTTCATTGCCAGGATAGTGTTCTCCAAGGTGATCTGGGTGTCGACGGGGAATTGGCTTTCCATATCGGAGAAGAAGCAGCAAAAATAGTATCCCTGCTTCGATTCCCAAAGTGAAAGGCAGGCCGCCAAACGCACAAAGTTTGGAAATATGCCTAGGACTGCTTCAAAGGGTGCTAACAGTCCTGAAAAAAACATCTTAAATACATGTACAATACCATTCGTATCAGACATGTTTAAGATACGACCTAACATTTCTGAGAAATATATAGGGCAGTTTGTCAATAAAAGTGTATGTATCTCTGCAGAAGGCCTTGTAACTTGCAGATCATTCATCTCTTTGGCCGAAGTCAGTGGCACAGTTTTTTGTAAAAGAATGGCTTTCATTCTGCTTAAAGTATCAATTCGTATAGAAGAGATGTTCAGTGAATGCCATAATGGCGACTCCCCATCTGTCTTAGTTTTAGGAACCAATACTTGCATACAGCAATGACCCTGGCTGACACAGTTACGAGATAGTGGGTTCCTGGCAACATGCCACAGCAGCTGTGATCATTCAGCATAATGTAACTTCCATTATAAAGCTGCCTAAAAATGGGATCAGTCACTGCAGCTGGAGAACCTGGGAAGGCAGCGGGTCCAGACCAGATCCCATTGGAATTTTTTATAGTGTTTCAGACGGTATTAGTAGCTGATATGTTTAATGTTATGGTACTTGCCCAGAAGGGGGAATCAATACCTGACTCCTGGGGGGCTGCGGACATCATAGTGGTAGCCAAAAAGGGTAAACCAGCAACGGCCCCAGGCTCATATAGACCTATCACTTTAATGAACGCCGATGTTAAGGTGTTCTCTAAAATACTGGCTAAAAGATTATCAAGGGTTATTGAGAGATTGGTTAGCCCCTTCCAGCATGGGTTCATCCCAGGTAAGGGATGAACCCTTCAGGCAAGTAATTACTATGTTCGATGCAGCAGGTACTCTAGGAGACTCTATGGCAGCACTCTTCTTAGATGCTGAAAAAGCATTTGATAGGGTCTCCTGGAGTTATCTATGGGCTGTCATGAGATGGAGCGGTATAGGGGATGGATTTATAAAGGCTATACAAACTCTCTATAAAGACCCAAAAGCTAAGATTAGGGTCAACAGAGGGCATTCTGCCTGGGTTAAAATCAGTAGAGGGACCCGGCAGGGTTGTCCTTCCTCTGCCTTATTATTTGCGCTTCATTTAGATCCTTTTCTCTGTCGACTAGAACAAAATCCGAAGATACCGGCAATGCTGATGAACGGCTGCGCGATAAAATCCTTGGCGTATGAAGACGACGTGGCCATTATGACACCCAACCAGGCAGGGGCTATTAGGGAGGTGGAATTGGAAGCCAGAAAGTTCAGCCGGGTATCGGGTTATAGTTTAAACACTTCGAAAACACAAATTGTAGAGAATAGGTATGTAGATAGCAACGATGTTAGGGTGGTTAAATCTGCAGTATACTTGAGAATCGTGATTTCTGCAAATCTAGAAAGTATAGTAAAGAATAATATGACTCCCTTAATGACTAAAGTAAAAGCAGACCTGGATAGATTAAACAATTTACATTTGTCACTAGTCGGATGTACGAATATAATTAAGATGTTGATTCTCCCTAAGTTTCTCTTTCTTTTTAGATCTATTCCATTATTATTTGGAACAAGCTGGTTTAATGGACTAGAGGTGAATATGAACAGATTTATATGGGCGCAGGGGAAGACACGGAGGGCTTATAGGTTCATCTCCCTCCCGAGAGAGAAAGGTGGGTAGGGAGCACCAGATTTTAGATTGTATTATATGGCCGCATCCCTACAATATATGCAGGGATTAATCGGAGGGGCAAATCTTGATAAAAGAGTATCCAGCTTCTCCACGGAGGTATATGCAATAATACTTGGGGCAGCAGCGGGAAAATACTTGTTAAATAGAGTCGATTTTGGATACTTTAAAAAAACAAGGTATAAAACAATAGCTGCCGCAGTGAATATTTGGAGTGCTTTTTTGAAAAAGTCTAAATTAGGTAGATACAACAGATATGTTATGATGTATAAATACAAGTTGTTTCCCCCAGAGGTATTTTCAGATATAGTAATGGCAGACTGGGTTGCAAGGGGGATCACACAGATTGGGGATATTGTTAACCCTGATGGAATGATGCAGTTTAGCGATATGAGGTACAGGTATGGTCTGGGCAATAGATGTTTTTTTAAGTATCTTCAAATTAGGAGTTTTCTGGGTAATAAGCAAGGTGGAGCTTCTGGGTTTAATAGAAATGATATTCTTGAGAAAATAAAGATGTCCGGGGACTGTAGAATACGATCCTTTTACGCAATTCTCGTAAAGGGAAAAATTATGATTTGGAAAAACACAGTAATAAGTGGGCTGAGAAATTGGGTGGTGACCAGGGTTGGTTTCAGGAATCCCTGGAACTAGGTCGAACAGTTCTGTGTTCATCCCCTTTGCAATCACAACACTATAAAACCCTCTTCTCTCTATACTTCACGCCAGCCAGGATTGCAAAGTGGGGTGGTAATGCGGGTATTTGCTGTCCTAGATGTAATTTCTTAGAGGCAGACAGTGTCCATATTTTTGCCACCTGCCCTCAACTGCACACACTAGTGAGGGATATAGAGACGTTTTTACACAGGTCACTAGGAATACAAATTGTGCTCACCCCATCTTTGATACTTTTAGGGGTTGGTGCGGATGAGGAAGAAATACCACGGGAATTTTTGTTTGTAGCTATGGCAGTGTACAGGTTAACCATAGCCAGGGCGTGGTTTGATAAAAATCCTCCGGGAATGCAATCCTGGCTGGCCAACTTATTATCTGTATATAATTTGGAAAAGAATATCTATGCCCGGAAGGGTAAGAGGAAGAGGACCTTAGGCTTAAAAATATGGGACCCAGTGAACAAGTGGAAAGAAAGACTGGGAAATCACTAAATATCTGGGGTAAAATATTTTGGGTTTGTTTTTGTTAAAACTGATAAAAGGTTAACATACTTTGAGCATGTACTGTATACAGGTAAAAGTTTTGAACTGTGGAAATATTCATGTTGAATTGTTAAAAAAAGTAAATGTGTGTATAACTTGGAAAATAAAAATATATTTAAAAAAAAAAAATAGACGAGATGTTCAGTGAATGCCATAATGGCGACTCCCCATCTGTCTTAGTTTTAGGAAACAATACTTGCATACAGCAAGTGACCCTGGCTGACAAGATAGTGGGTTCCTGGCAACATGCCACCGCAGCTGTGATCATTCAGCATAATGTAACTTCCATTATAAAGCTGCCTAAAAATGGGATCAGTCACTGCAGCTGGAGAACCTTGCAGGTGGCAGGATAAGTTGTTCGAGGAACCATCGCAGGCCCCGTGTAAATTAACACCCTGACATAGGAGTGAACCGCTTAGTACATTTTCGCAATTTGTACCTCTAAGAAACACTTCTTTTCCCCCACTCCAACATTTGTGTGTATATTTAAATCCCAGGATGTTCTGATGTATTCTTTACCCAACCTTTCATATACGCCTGCTGGTATATGTTTAAAACAATACTGAAAATGTGAAATTGTAACAGGCAGAGCGATTGTTCTGTTGCTGGTTTCTCAGAAACAGTTAATGGTAATATTTCCAGTTATTGGGCAATAGTGTAATGTTAAGCATGCACAATTAATGGTGTTTTTGACAAAAAGATTTTTGTTGTCATACATGAGGTGGAACACAAGTCTAAAAACGATGTTGTTATTTCAGTTTTCCCTGACGAAGGACCCTTCGGAGGTCCGAAATGCATTGGAACATAATAAACTGCTTTTAACGAATGGTGCTTTTTGTGCGTATTCTTGGAAGAAAAGGTTCGGAAGGCCGACTTGAATATGAGAAACTATGAAAATTGGCATATTTATCTTGCATGGTGATGTGGATGACATTTAAATCGGACAAAGTGAATATGGATGAGCAAAAGTAGGACGAATTTAATAAGGAGTAAAAGATATTTTGAGTTTAAAAATACTGAAAGCAAATGCGCAGTGAAAAGAGGTTGTCCCTACTGTTTTTTGGGGTAAAAAAGGTGCCCCAAAATATCAGAGTTATGTTCAAGCACGTGCTGTTTGGGCTTGGCACGATTAAGTGAGCACGCCAAATGTGAAAAGTATCAATTTAACGAAGGTGAAATTTGTGTTTAAAGAAGGTGTGCTACCCACCCATATGTGAAATGTCTGTAAGAAGGCCCAAATTCCTTCTTTTCCACAATCTTTTCTCTGACCAGATCCCCAATCTTTGGAATCCAGGCAGGCCTGGCTGCGACGGATAGTTTCTCTTCAGTGGTCATTGGCTTCAGGAATTCGTTGCTTTGACTTTTTCTTATTTCATTTAAGTCCTCCAAAACAGCCAAACGGTATTTGATATCAAAAGGTTTTTGTTCAACCACTGAAGTGTGACGATCAAGGTCCTGGACAATCAATCTTGTTCCAAAAAAGGATTTCATATGGATTGATTCCCCTAGAGAACTTCTTGGCAGATTGTTAAGACTATGTTGGACGCTTATTAGATGTTTGACCCACCCGTACCCGAGCCTAATACCCTAGCTGCTATCGATTGCTTTTTCTCTCCACAACCGAATTTCCCTCAGGATGGAATGGGCTATTATACCGCAATGCAATGCCCAGATTGAGCATGGCCTCCTTGTAAGCTTTTGAGCTAAACAGAGGACCCTGGTCAGAATGTAGCATTCTGACTGCGTATGTGCTGATAAAGACTCGCAAATCTTTTAGAACAGTTTGAGCATCAGCTGAGAGCTTAGGCAACATTCAAATGAACCATTTCGTAATATTTGTGGGACCGCATTTATCTATAGGGGTGTCTGCATGTAGATAGTCTAATGCTGTCTAACAATGGTGTCCGTACTGGGCTGGCTACACTCTAGTCAGGTATCTGGCGGCGTTCTCTGCTGCGATCTCTGTTGCAGTCATGGAAATTAATTTCAAATGTGTGAATGTGACCATTCATCCCTGGCCACAAGTACGTCTCTTTTAATTCTAGTATAGATTTAAAGATCCCCTGATGTATCAGACCCTCTCTCAAGTGTGCTTCGTGTATCAAAGCTACTCTACGTTTCCGGTTTGGAATCACTCTATCCCCCACTCCAGTGATTTGAGCAAAAGGAACGGAGTTTGCATCAATTATGTATGAATATTCGAGTGGATAGTTTTGAGGTAACGCTACACCGCTGCCTTTGCCTGTCGCATTGACAACTAGCATTATTTTGCCGTCTATTTTCGTTTTTGAACGAGTGATTGCAGCTACGGAAGCCGTTTGCACAGCTGCCTTCGCGACTTCATCAGCCAATAAATTTCCTGCAACGTGAACACCCTCACGTTGATGACTCAGTGTATGGATCACGTGAGCTTTTTGTAGTTCTTGTCGTAACTGAAGTACCTGTTCCCAAAGCAACTTATGCTTGATTATGCCACCTTTCCCATATTTGAAACCGTTTTCAATCCAGTTCTGCAACTATTTATTGTAAGATTGAACACAATAATAGGAATCGCACACTATGAGTGTGGGGAATTCGCGATCAGTATTTTCTAGCGCCATATTGAATGCTTGTAGTTTAGCTCGCTGAGCTGTACAATCTCCTAGAGATTGCTTTTTAGTGACCATAGGTCGGAATTTACCATCGCGCCAGCGACCTTTAACGATTGCCCACCAGCACTATAAGCTTGTTTACCTCCAATTGCGGGTTGTGCAGAACCGTCTGCATAAATTATACATCCGTACTATTCTAGAGGCAGAATCTCAGTGGGCAGAGGGCATACTTGTTCGTATTGTACAAATTCTTGTGTTTTCAAATAGGGGTCAAAAACGTATTCAACATTGCAGCAAGAGAATGAACCCATTGTTTTCATCTTGAATGTTAAGGCTTTGCATTTGGAATACTTGCTTTTGTCACTGCCTCTAAGGCAGGTACAGGAGTAACGACCATTATGCACTTACCCTGTGCGAGGGCTCTCTCTTTTGCTACTGTAGTTTTAACCACTGTCAGAATTTTTTCTGTAGAGGTGAATTTCATTTCTGCTTGTGTGTACAAGTGAGATTTGTAAGCTATTAGTACTTTCTCTTCCTCATTAAAGGTTAAGTACGTGAATCTGCATCTTCCTGGAATGATTCGGGTCACTAGGTTGCGTACGTTTATGGGTGTTTGTAAATGTGTTGTTGCTAACATGTTTGTTTGCACTGAACGTAACATTTTTTGTGTGTTTTTGAGTCCAATTAACTGTTTTGTAATCAGGTTTGATTAATTCGTAGAGAGGTTTAACCCTTTCTGCGAAACTTAGAATGTAAGTTCTTCTGAAATGTAGGAAACATAGAATTGACTGTAAGCTTTTCAGCTTTTTTGGAGGTTGGGACAGCGCACATTTCTCTAGAAAGTTTGCTGCCAGGCTTTTGCCTTTACTTGATAATTCATATCTTAGAAACAGGACGTTGAGGTGGGTAATTTGTGATTTTTTAAAATTGAATTTATACCCCTCAGAGGCGAAGCCCAATATTATGGTGTTCACCCTTTTCAAGTTCCTATCCGAGTCATCGTCTGTTAGATAGATGTCAATGACATACAATAATGCTTCATCATCATACGTTTGTAGTAACTCTGTTACTCTGGCTCAAAATAACCCTGGACTATTCTTGAATCCCTGGGGGAGGCAACAGAATTTATGCCGTGTCCCCATGATTGAGAAAGCGGTCAAATACCTACTTTCTGGTGCAATGTTTTGACAGAAGAAACCGTAAGAAATATCTAATGTGGTTTTGTATTTTTTACGCATAATGTTATTCATTAATGCTGCACTGGTTGCATTTTGTACTGCAAAGGTTTTGCAACAGGAGTTTAAATGTCTGTAATCTAAAACGGTAAACAGTCATAATATCTATTCCAAAATATAGAATGGACATAATATCGAAGTAAAAATATAGAATGGACAAAATATCGAATGGACACAATATAGTGGTTAAAAATATCGAATTTAAGGTAAGTAATATCGATTTTCAAAATATAGAAGTCAAAATATCGAAATATACAATATAGGCATTAAATATATCGATTTTTTAATAATATCAATTTTTTTTAAGTGTTTTATATGTTAGTATATGTGTGAAAAGTGTATATTAATTTTGTAATGTATGTTTAATGTATTTTAAGTAATGAATTTTATGTTATTTAATTTTTGCGTAATTTAATTCTGTAGCGGGTTGTGGGTTTATAGGGGAATAGGGTGGGATGTAATTTAATTGTAATTAATTAAATATTTTTATTTATTTATTGGTATTCATTTTGAATGTATTGTTATTTTGCAATTGGTAATTATTTTTTATTAATTGCCAATTAATTTGTATTATTTGATTAATTGTTAATTATTTTAATTTTCTAAATTTATTTTCTGTAGCGGGTTGTGAGTTTATAGGGGAATAGGGTGGGAAGTAATTTAATTGTAATAAAGTAAATATTTTTTTTCATTTATTCGTATTGATTTAAAATTTATTGTTAATTAATTTTTAATTGGTAATTAATTTCTATTAATTGGCAATTAATTTTTATTAATTGGTAAATATTTTGTATTAATTAAATATTTGATAATTATGATAATTGTATTAATGTATTTTCTGTAGTGGGATGTGGGTTTATAGGGGAATAGGGTGGGAAGTAATGTAATTGTAATTAATTACATATTAAAAATACTTTTTGTGTATTGATAATTAATTTACTGTTAATTTTTAATTGGTATTAATTTTTATTATTAATTAGTTTTTGTTATTTAAAATTAATTCATTGTTGAATAATTATGAATAGGTTATTAATTTTTAATAACTAATATGTAGTTGTATTTCTAATTAATTATTACATAATATTAAATTGGTTACTAATTTCAATTAATGTTTTATTGGTATTGATATTTAATTTATTTTTAATAATATATTAAATCATTACTTTCCCTACTGTTAAACTCACTGGAGTGGGAATAGTAATTTTCACCCTCCCGCTATCCAACGCTTTCCCTACTGTTGCACTCTCTGGAGTGGGAATAGTATTTTTTACCCCTACGCTATCCAACGCTTTCCCTACTGTTGCACTCTCTGGAGTGGGAATAGTAATTTTTACCCCTACGCTATCCAAAGCTTTCCCTACTGTTGCACTATCTGGAGTGGGAATAGTAATTTTCACACTCCCGCTATCCAACGCTTTCCCTACTGTTGCACTCTCTGGAGTGGGAATAGTATTTTTTACTCCTACGCTATCCAACGCTTTTCCTACTGCTGCACTCTCTGGAGTGGGAATAGTAATTTTTACCCCTACGCTATCCAATGCTTTCCCTACTGTTGTACTCTCTGGAGTGGAAATAGTAATTTATACCCTTCCAATATCCAACGCTTTCCCTACTGTTGCACTCTCTAGAGTGGGAATAGTAATTCTTACCCCTACGCTATCCAACGCTTTCCCTACTGTTGCACTCTCTGGAGTGGGAATAGTAATTTTTACCCTTATGCTATCCAACGCTTTCCCTACTGTTGCACTCTCTGGAGTGGGAATAGTAATTTTTACCCCTATGCTATCCAACGCCTTCCCTACTGTTGCACTCTCTGGAGTGGGAATAGTATTTTTTACCCCTACGCTATCCAACGCTTTCCCTACTGTTGCACTCACTGGAGTGGGAATAGTATTTTTTACCCTCCCGCTATCCAACGCTTTCCCCACTGTTGCACTCTCTGGAGTGGGAATAGTAATTTTTACCCTTACGCTATCCAACGCTTTCCCTACTGTTGCACTCACTGGAGTGGGAATAGTATTTTTTACCCCTACGCTATCCAACGCTTTCCCTACTTTTGCACTCACTGGAGTGGTAATATTAAATGTTACCCTTTTGCTATCCTACGGTAAAATATTGTACATTTTTTATTAATAACTTAAATTAATTATATCTTAATTTTAAGGTTATTTGAGTATTTTTAAGTATGTTTTAGTTAATTATATTTATTATTTCATTAATTTTAAATTACTTTTAAGACATTTAAAAAAATTCGATATTTTGACTGACTATATTTTTTACAGACTATATTTTGGATTCGATATTTTTGTACTTAGCTGCTTGTAGATAGGAATTCGATATTTTGGCATTCTATATTTTGGTGGCTATATTTTGGTAAGTCTATATTTTGTCGTTCTATATTATGTCAGTGATCCATCCAAAACTAGACAATATGTATTGTCTGGTTTGGAGACAGGAAACAAAGGATTGTTCATGGATGAGATATATGTTTCAATCACCCCTTGGTAATTAAGTTGATCTAATATCTCCCTGGTCTGCTTTTTAGCTTCTTGCTTAACTGGGTACTGCCTATGTGCAGTTGGTTGAGTTTTTAACTGGATTTTATGTTGAGGAGAATCCTCATCCCATCCTACATGATTTTTATATAATGCAGGACCCTGGGCTACTGCCCATTTCCTGGCATAAGTAAATTTTTTATGAATTGGAATATGATTGGAGAAGGCTGGCATAATGATGTCTTCGCCATGTGGGCACTCCCTGACAAATTCAGGTGGCCAGTCTTGTTCAGCTAGAAGAATGTCATAACCCTTAGAGAGCTTCTCCCAAAAGAGTGTTCTTATTTTCCTAGCTATATCCCCCTCCATCCGGAGTGTTATTTCATATAACTTGTGTGGGACACTAACTCTGGTATCAGCAGTTTCAACTTGGATGTACTCATTCAAGTCTACTGTCTCCAGATGATCCTTCGAGATCTTGCGAGCTACGGTTACTTTTGCTGCGCTGTCCAACATTGTCTGAGCCCATTCCCCATTCTTGAATTGTTTCCTCAAGATCCTCGGCATGTCTGATTTTTAGACCTGCTACCTTCTTTTTGGTGAATTGAGTTTTCTTATTTTTCGGAACGTGTTGATCGTCTTTGGACTTCATACATTCTTCCTTTTGTTCTGACCGTCCTCTTCTTTCAGATTTCTGCGATGATGTCTGAAAGGAACGTGTATCAGTATCTTGATATCTATCAGGTTTTCTCAAATTATCCCTATTCTTGAGGTTTTACCTCCTTTCAGAGAGCTACTTTTGAGGAGACCTAATTCAAGATTGAGAACGCTTCCCTTTAGAATTTTGTTTAGTGTTCTCCCACTTCTTTTTAGGAAGAGTGAGAGTGTTTTTATAAAGACCTTTTCAGGACTTTCAGTTAATTGGGGTTTCACTGGTTTACCACCCAAACTGTCACTACCTAGTTCTTCATAGGATTTTTCAATTATTCTGGCTAGTTCTTGTGGTTGCTCAGTTATGTCAAATTCTCTTAGCTTTTGACGGACCGCCACGGATGCTACTTCACCTTTAATATTAGCTAATATTATTGTTGATTTAAGTAATTTTTTGAGCTATCCAGAATGGAATTTGTTCCCTTTTTGCCGTTAATTTACCAATGACTGATTGTATTGTCTGTGGTGTGATTTTATTTGTGTTCCCCTAGTTAGGGGTGTATTGTGGAATCCTTATAGGAGGTTGGACTGTTAGAGTCCACATGACATATTGAACCAATTGTCTATGTATTTTCATAAGATGTTTTAGTTGAACTAATAGTTCTGCACCTGACATTTCTTCAATGGCAAGATGTGGTGTATAGCTGATTAATACCGGCCATGTTGCTCCTGGTCTACCTAGTGGACAGAGCCTGGTAATGTGATTTTGATGTTGTAGGGCGCCTTTAAACCAGAGCGCATGCTCTTGGTAATTTAGTGGAATTTCAATATCCTCAAAAGGAATGTATTCCGTTGGAGGTTCCTCTTCTTTGTAGAAGTGAAACACATGTGATACTGGATTTGCTTCAGGGAAGATAAGCCATTAATAGAATACCTCCGTCTGACGATATTCATGTGCCTCTATTCCAAAAATTACCCTACGACCTCTTGATGATAGGCCATTTGTTATAAGTTTTATAGTGATGACTTGCCTTACATTTTCTGGACTGATTATAGCAAGCACATCTGTCTCTTGGAAACCTGTAACGTCAAAGCCTGGGAAGGCTGCATCTGCTGCAGCTCCACCGGTTGCATTGTTGTCGCCGTTAACCGACATTGTTTAATGAAAGTTGCAGAGCAAGTTTCAAGGAAGCAAAGATAAGGTGCACAGTATTTTGGAACACTGTATCCTTCAACGTTCAACAAACCAAAAACTAATACATAGGCTTTTTGTACTACTCAGTTATGGCGGATTTTTTATCCTTTTACCCACTCCAGACGTCTATTTGAGTATTTTAAAGGAAAAAGGGGTCTCTGAGAAAAGCGCGACTGAGTTACTTTAGTATCTTACGTTAAATTAGTGCCTTACCAAACGTTGAGCGCAATGAGGTGTAGTTCCTATATTCCCAATAGGCTCTGCGCATTGGAATAATATATCCTATAGATTAGACGTAGGACTGAGGTTGATTAGGTCTCTAGCGAATATGTTAAACTTAATAGTGATACCAGCTAGCTCAGAGGTCACTAGAAACGTTCTTGAGTTCACAAGAAGGGATTACTTTCTGACAACCGCATAAACATGACAACTTTGTTTCCCAAGAATACGAAATATATCTATAGAGTCGCGGAAACAATAGATAAGTATTACACTCAGTCAATCGTGCATGCTTCCTTTCTACAGAGTTGCAGAGAAATAGAGAGACCGGCGTTTTCAATAAAAGGTTTATTGAACATTCTTCTTTCTCATACAAGAGAAGTGAACTGCTACAATCGTTAAGCAGACTGCAAAGTACAATGCGTACAGCGAGAAAAGTATTATAAAGTAATACTGTAAAAGCATTGTATGGTTTCTAAGCCATATAAAAATACATACATAAATAACATTGACTAAAAATACTCAACTGGTGCTTCTAAATACGCCTACCGCAATGTACCTAACCTAAGTCTAGTACGCGGGAAGAAATAAGTATTGTGCAGCATAGGTTTAGTTTTCTTTGCCAAGAATTTATCCAAGATTTCTCCAGGTTCTAATCGGCTCTGTACCTTGGTTTTGAATGAAGGAGGTCTTGTATCTCTGTCTCGGGACTCGATTTCCCAACACCCCACAAGGGGAGCTTGGAAACAATGGAGCTGGATTCTCAGTGAGAGAAAGGCAGCCTCTTGATCAGTGTGTCAGCTGGAGGGTCGGCTTTCTTCGGCACTTGCTGTAGTGAGCTGCGTTAGGCAAGTAGATAGTCGAATTGCTCTGAACCACCGTGTCTTGCTAGAGCAAGTGAAGGTATATTTATACCATGAAGGTATCTAGGAATCCCATAGTTTGACGTAAAGTCGGGCATAATAAGGTCAGGAAAGAACCCCCTAGGGAATAGTCATTCGGTATTTTGTCCTCATGGGCTATGTCTAAATAAGGGCTTGATTTCTATGCCTATATTAGGGCAATGTGAATTGTACCTATATAAGGGCATGAATCGGGAAAATTCACTTGGAGCTCTAAACGCCACACAACAAACTCATGGCAAATACAGAGGAGGTCATGCTAATCACAGGGGTACCCCAACGCATAGTGTTCCCTAGTGTATGTAGGTGTTTTCACTGTATTCTGTCTTTTAGCATAGTACTGGCTCTAGGCCTGGTTAGTCAAAGTCAGTTACTACCAGTACCTGTCAGCAAAAATTTGGGGGCACAGAAGGACTTTCTGCTCCTCTGTTGGTTCTTTCTGCACATCTCTTGCTTCTTCCGGCACAATTCTTCTTCTTTCTGGACTTCTGTTGCCTCTTTCTGCATTTGTCTTGCTTCTTTCTGAGCTTTTCTTCTTCGTTCTTCACATGTCCTACTTAACATTTAAAAAACCTTTGAAATTCACTGACAAAACCATAGGTTTCAGAGACGTTATAGTTAGAAATTAGCATTTAAGAAACCTTGGAAATTCACGACGTTATAGTTAGTTGGACATTTCACTTGTACAAAACCAGAGAAATTTGGCCGCTATAGTTAGTTCAGCTAACTATAACTTGCGCCCCAGCAATGCACTGCTGATGATGTCACATATTACATTATTCATGACAGGGTCAGTGAAATCACTGATGACATCACTGATGACATCATCCAAGTGATAATCTGATGCACCTCCTCATACCCTAATATACCTTTTGATACACCCACTCTAAAATACAGACTACCATTTTTGAAACCTTAGACACATTAATACCAATTAGTACATGCCCACTCACTAATTCCTAGTCTATACACACATCCACTCATTCATCCATACAGTCACTCATACATGCAGTCAATCATCAATATAGCATTATCATATGCCCTCACATATCTATACCGACACTCGCACACCTCCACTCATCCATTGAGTTACTCACACACCTAGTCAGTCATGCAAAGAATCAATCACACTCCCATTTACTCATCTATACAGTTATACACACACAACCTCACTTATTCAAACATATACTAACACATACCTACACTCTTATACAATACTAAAACAAGCACACACTGATCTATACAGCCACTCTCACAATCGCTCACTCTCACATATAGTCATTTATACACTCCAACACTCACATATACTGCCTTTCACATATGCAGTTACTCACACATGTACCACTGAGGCTTCCATTCACTCACCAACATATCCATATACACACTCACCCACCCATACAGCCCTTCACAGATGCACTCTTGAACCCATACACCCAGGGAATCATCCACTCACACATCTATGCAGAGAGTCACAAAACAGACACTCAGGCCCCCATACAGATACTCAGTCAACCAATCAATCACCCATTAGATCCTCATTTAGCTACTCACCAACCCATGCAACCGCTTACACACCAACTGACAAACTAAATTGTGTGAATGTCTGTATCAGTCACTAACCCATGCATTCAGTAAGATGCATTTAATCACTCACTTAAACAGTCAGTCACGCACCTACTAAATCATCCATCCAGACACTTATACACCCACTCATTCTGCAATACACCTTGCCATATATATAAAACATATTTTAACTTTATAGAAACACACAGTCACTGGATGATGCCATCAGTGATGTCATCAGTGATGTCACTGATCATGTCATGAATGATGTAATGTGGGACGTCATCAGCAGTGCATTGCGGGGGCGCAAGTTATAGTTAACTGAACTAATTATAACTGCTGAATTTCTCTGGGTTTATATGAGGGAAATGTCCATATATATATTCACTAAATAAACAACAGGTTTCAGGGATGTTATAGTTAGTTGGACATTTATATATACTTTTGTGGCATAAAGTGCGTGCTGTGTCCTGGGCGCGCTAGGAAGAGACCCACCTCGCAAAGTGGAAGGAGTCACAGGGACAGCTTCGGCATCTGGTTCGCATCCAAGGTATTGGAACCTCCGACCTACCGTATCCCTTTCCAGTAGTAGCTGCTGTGCATCACAGTCCGTGACTGCACGGAGGAGTTTCAGGACACTGTTCTTGTTAAATCCAGGCTCGAAGGGAAAAGGACTGTTACGGGTGAGGCGTACTGGGGGCCAGAGGTGAGAAACTTTTCTTCAGGGATGCGCTTTCCAGAGCACAAGAACCCCGTTTTTCTAATTGAATCCAGGAACCCAATGAAGGACACTTGCACCAGGTCTAGGTCACGTTCCCAGTTTGCTGTGAGAGGAGCATTCTGGGTACTGTAGTTTGCCGACGCAGCTACAGGGGGCTTTACTAACCTAAACCGGTGCACCTGGATTGTCCACTGATGACGAAACGAGGGGAGGTATTTAAAGTGCCCTGGCGTGAAAAGCTACATCGAAGCGGGCATCTGAGGAAGACATTATGTTGAAACGCGTCATGCCAATGCTTTATTGAATTAAAGTCCTCACCTGGAATCCCCGCTGTGTCTCTCCAGTTCTACTCATTTTTGGAACTTTCGTGGCATAAAGTGCGTGCTGTGTCCTGGGCGCGCTAGGAAGAGACCCGCCTCGCAAAGTGGAAGGAGTCACAGGGACAGCTTAGGCATCTGGTTCGCATCCAAGGTATTGGAACCTCCGACCCACCGTATCCCTTTCCAGTAGTAGCTGCTGTGCATCACAGTCCGTGACTGCACGGAGGAGTTTCAGGACACTGTTCTTGTTAAATCCAGGCTCGAAGGGAAAAGGACTGTTACGGGTGAGGCGTACTGGGGGCCAGAGGTGAGAAACTTTTCTTCAGGGATTGCGCTTTCCAGAGCACAAGAACCCCGTTTTTCTAATTGAATCCAGGAACCCAATGAAGGACACTTGCACCGGGTCTAGGTCACGTTCCCAGTTTGCTGTGAGAGGAGCATTCTGGGTACTGTAGTTTGCCGACGCAGCTACAGGGGGCTTTACTAACCTAAACCGGTGCACCTGGATTGTCCACTGATGACGAAACAAGGGGAGGTATTTAAAGTGCCCTCGCGTGAAAAGCTACATCGAAGCAAGCATTTGAGGAAGACATTATGTTGAAACGCGTCATGCCAATGCTTTATTGAATTAAAGTCCTCACCTGGAATCCCCGCTGTGTCTCTCCAGTTCTACTAATTTTTGGAACTTTCGTGGCATATATATATATATATATGTATATATATATATATGTGTATGTATTACCCTCTGGCGGTAGGACCTAGTTACCATAGGAAATACTGAACATTCTATTGGGAATAACTTTGGCGCCGATTGAGGGATCTGCCTGTAATTTTCCTTAAATTTGCCTCGCTGCGCTCCGCTCCTTCCCTTAAAGTTTCGGGGGGATTCGTCAAGCGGGGGCCGAGAAAAAAGGGGGGTCCCAAAACGTGTTTTCCCCATGTTAATTTCCATAGGGACATTCTGACAAGGCTACAGCTCGAACGGCTGAACGGAATTGTACCAGATTTGGCAAAATGGTAGGGACTGGTATGCAGCAGTGCCTTTTGTATGTTTGGTGTAAATCCCTCCAGTAGTTCTTGAGAAAATTGAATTTGAAATTTTTCAAATGGCATTTTCTATGGGACCTTTAGACACGGCTACAGCCCGAACGGCTGAATGGAATTACACCAAACTTGGCAAAATGGTAGGGACAGGTATGCAGTAGTGCCTTTTCTATATTTGGTGAATTTAAGAAAAAAACATTTTTTTGCACTTGGTGGTCTTTCTGGGACCCCCTGAGAAGGGCTAACGGGTCAGGGGGTCTCAACCCTGCCCCCTTTGCGCGTTTTCCACTCTTTTTTTGTGCTCTCTTGTGCCTCACTTTTCCTGAGAAACAAGATGGCTGCTCAGGTGGTCCCAGAAGGATAATAACATATATAAACGTTATCCGCTAATAGAATTAGCATTAATAAAACCTTTGAAATTTATTGAAAAAAATATAGGTTTCACGCCTGATATAGTTAGGAATTAGCATTTAAAAAACCTTGCAAATTCACTGAAAAAAACATAGGTTTCAAGCATTATATAGTTAGGAATTAGCATTTAAAAAACCTTGCTAATTCACTTAAAAAACCATATGTCAAATGAGATGTCATCAGTGATGTCATTTGAGATGTCATCAGTGATGTCATTAATGATGTCACTGACCATGTCACGAATAATGTAATATGTGACATCATCAGCAGTGGATTGCGTGTGCGTGAAATATAGTTAGTACAACTAACTATATAGGAGCAATTTCAATGGTTTTTTAAATGCTAATTCCTAACTATATAAGGCCTGAAACCTATGTTTTTTTAAGTGAATTTGCAAGGTTTTTAAAATGCTAATTCCTAACTATATAAGGCCTGAAACCTATGGTTTTTTTAAAGTGAATATATATATATATTACCTACTGGCGGTCGCCAGTAGGTATATATAGTTAGGATTTTTTTCCTATGGAATTTCTGAAAATTCTATGTCGAATAACTTTGGTGTTTGTGGACGGAATTGGCTGAAATTGTCAGGAAAATGGCACATTTTATTTCTGAGCATCCCCTGAAAATTTGGGGGGGGTTTTGTCAAGGGGGGGCCGAGAAAAAAGGGGGGTCCCAAAACGCGTTTTTCCCATTCATTTTTCCATAGGGCGGTTGGAATCACTTTTAGCTCGAACGGCTGAATGGATTTACACGAAACTTGGCAAAATTGTACATATGGTTTGCCCAACGTGCCTTTGCTATGTCTCAATATATGTGCTCCAGTGGATTTTGAGTTATTAACGTTTTAAAAAACAGATATATCTGTGACAGTGTCCCGGTTAGCGCCCCGGTTCGCGTACCTGACGCGTAACGGAACTTCGAGAGGAGAAGCGGATTGGCTCCCCGGTGACTGTGAACATTCTAAACAGTCCGGAGCGGCCGTCATCTTGTGTCTCGGTAGGATCGAGACACAAGAGGTGGCAAAAACAAAAACAAAGGGGGAAATGAGCATAAGGGGGCAGAGTACATCCTCCCTGACCCCCTAGGTTTGATGAGGGGGCTTTAAAAGGGCCCCGCGGGGCAAAAAAAAATAATTTTTATTATCGCTTTTTTGCGGGGGTAGCGCTCGGTACGCGCACCGGGAAGCGGTCCGGGGAGCATAATATAGGGAAGATAGAATGAAAGAATGTTCAAATAATGTATGTTTAATGATTGTTCTTTTTTTAATTTTTTTTTAATTTAAGTACCAACATGTAGGTACCAATGCAGAGTCTAAAAAATAAAAATACACCGTTTCCTTTGTAGATATCTTGCATGTTGTTTCCGACGTTATTGTGGTATATGGAATTCATAGCATAGTCTGTGAGGAAAGCAGAAAGAATATGGAGGCAGGAGATGAAAAAGAGATGTTAAATACACATTGGAGATAAAATAGTGGGAGAAAGGAAGTAACTATGAGCAAACTTACTATGTAACACAAAAAAGTTGCACAGTATATTTAAAGTCTGACTTTACATTATAATCAATTTGGTACTAGTTTAAAAAATACATATAAAAATTAATAATGTCTCAAACAATTTTTGATTTATTAAATATAAATTTATTTCTCAGATTCTTTTTCAAAATTTAAAAGAACTTCTAATATTTGATTGTCAGAAATGTTTTCATTTTCAATCAGGAAATCTACTGATTGTACACATTGAAGTAGTTCATAGTCCCGTGATTCATCCATGAATTCAGAGTCATTGGGTTCAATAACTTCATCATTGTTGCTTTCCTGATCAATTTCGATGGAATTTTTTTGCTCTCCTTCCATTTTTGTGCTGTAATTTGAATTTTAAAAAAATATATCAGTAGAGATAGGGCACTGTTGGGTTTAAGTTCAGACAGGTACTTTGGTTTTTTTAACAGTGATTTTATCTTTGGGCAGTGTATGGTATCAGAGTGGAAGTAAAAATATAAAAAAGTGTATGTGGTAAAGCCTAAGTAAATTCATAATTATACAAGACAAGCCTAACTCCATCCATAACTATAACAGAGAAGTCTATCTTATTCTATAACTATTACAGAGGGATAGTATACAACTATCAGAAAATGTTTTCCAAATTAACTTAAAGTGCACAACATACTTCAGTTTTTAAAATAACATCTTACCTTTCAAAAAGAAGTTTAAGTTGTCAGTTGAAATGCACTTGAAATGTACTTCAGGAAGTAGTAGTCAAAATGGCTGTGTTTCTCTCTCTTTCTTTATATATATTCAGGTACATAACCAATCAAATGTCATGAAATAATAGAAGATAATGAAAGTAGCATTTTAATTGGTTGTCAATTCTAACACTTCATAAGTGTTTTTGTTAGGTAATTTACCTCAGGATATTTAGTCAGGCCTACAGCATAATTTTCCCAATGGAATTCCATCAAATTTGGGTAAATGGTAGGGACCGCTATGTAGTAGGGCCTATTCTATATTTGATGAAAGTGTCTCTAGTAGTTTTTCTGTAAATTACTTCCCCACCTTTTTTTAGCGAGCGCTCACCGGTCCTCCATTTTGTGTATCGGTAGAATTGAGACACAAGATGGAGGACAAACAATGTTCGGAATGGGTAGAAGGGGGCACGGTAGACACTTTGTGACCCTCTAGGGTTTCTGAGGGGGGCTTAGGACTCTCATATAGGCAAAAAAAAAAAAAATTGCGTGGGAAGCGCCCGGTACGCGCACCGGTAAGCGAACCGGGGAGCGTACTTTGGTGAAAAAAATAAAAAAAAGTTAGAAAAAGATAAACGTTTTGAATGATCAGAGGTAGGGTAGCAATGAAAAGAGCTATTGGGTTCTGTGGCTAATTAAGGTACTTACAAGTAGGTTCCAATGCACACTTTTAAATTCAGGAGGAATATTCTATTCCCCTCATCGGAGAAGTGCACACCATCTCCTCTGTAGATGTCTTGCATGTTGTAACGCAAGTTATTGTTGTATATTAAACCCATTGTAAATTCTCTCATGTAAGCAGAAACAGATTTATTCACATGTTTCCGTGCTTTCTCAAATTGTGGAAAAAATTGGTTGGACCACTTCCATTTCTGTCATTGGCATATATTGGAATATACCAAGGCAGTTTGGGGAAAAAGTGTCATCAATTGATGAAAGGTGTCCTTTAAAAGCATTTCCAGACCAACCCCAGTCATAGTCCCAAAATCAATTCCACCACAGTGCACTATTAAGAGGTTAGGGTTTGGCAGATGCATAAAAAAATTATATTACAAACATATAAAATATATTTTTCATTTAAAAGAATAATACATTTAACAGTTTTTGATATTTGCTATAAAAAAACATTGAAATTCACTGAAAAAAACATAGGCTATAGACCATATATAGATAGGAATTAGCATTTACAAAACCTTGAAAATTCACTGAAAAAACCATAGGTTATAGACCATATATAGTTAGGGATTAGAATTTACAAAACCTTATTTTACTCACACAAAACCATTGAAATTCGCATATATAGTTAGTTGCACTAACTATATATCGCGCACCCGCAATCCACTGCTGATGATGTCACATATGACATCATTCATAACATGGTCAGTGACATCACTGATGACATCTCAAATGACATCACTGATGACATCTCAAATGACATCACTGATGACATCTCATTTGACATTACTCATCACATCACTGATGATATCATTTATGTGATAATACAATGGACCTCTTCAGACTCTAATATAACCTTAGATACAAACAGTGTAAACAGACACTCACAGACTGTCACTCATCCATGGAGTTACTCACACACCTAGTCAGTCATGCAAAAACTCAATCACACCTCCATTTCCTCAACTATACAGTTATACACACCTTACTTATTCAAACATATACTAACACATATTTACTCTCTTATACAATCCCTGACACAAGTTTACAATGATCCATAGAGCCACTCACACATTCACTGGCTCTTATGCACAGTTATTTATATATGTCAACTCTCACATGTACTGTGTTTTACATATGTACTTACTTTGACATGTAGCGCTGAGATATCCATTCACTCACCAATACACTCATGCACACAGTCAACCGCCCATACAGCTGATTCCACATGCACTTTTGAACCTATACATCTAGTGAATCAACTGCTCACACATCTATGCACAGAGTTACACACCTCCCAGCCACCCACACACACACACTCACTCTCCCATACAAATACTTGGCCAAACAATCAATATTCCATATAGTTACTCATATAGCTACTGATCAACACATGCAGCAGTATACATAACAACAGATATAATGATGCACAAATTAAGACCGTTTAGTCACTAACCCATGCACTCAGTGAGACACATTTAAGCACTCTCTCATACAGTCAGTCAGGCACCTACTAAATCCTTCATCCAGACACTTATACATCCACTCATTCTTCAATATGTAAGACATATTTTAACTTTACAGAAACATACAGTCACTGGGTGATGTCATCAGTGATGTCATCAGTGATGTCACTGACCATGTCATGAATGATGTAATATGTGACATCATCAGCAGTGGATTGCGGGTGCGCTATATATATTTAGTGCAACTAACTATATATGCGAATTTCAATGGTTTTGTGTGAGTAAAATAAGGTTTTGTAAATGCTAATCCCTAACTATATATGGTCTATAACCTATGGTTTTTTCAGTGAATATATATATATATATATATATATATATATATATATATATATATATATATATATATATATATATATATATATATATATATATATATATATATATATATATATATATATATATTCACTAAAATAACAACAGGTTTCAGGGATGTTATAGTTAGTTGGACATTTCCCTCATATAAAACCAGAGAAATGCAGCCGTTATAGTTAGTTCAGCTAACTATAACTTGCGCCTTGAGATTCAACTTGTAACAAAGGAGTCACCAAGGCACTAATAGGCAACATCCGATTATTGGACATATGTAAGCACCTTCTTGATCTCACATTGACACATTCGCCAAACATCACATTGCGGATATATTGCATGCCAAGCAGCTTAGCTGAAACAAATTGTATTAAAAACCTTATTTCACACATGTTCAATTCTTGCTCACTAGGCACCACTTTAACTGGGAGGCACCTTCCTTTTTGTCTGTTACAAGCATGTGATCTACATATATATACATGTGCTGCAAACTGAAAACGTTGCTTATCTGTCACCATTGGTATGCAACCTGTTGTACTGTAGATTCAAAGGTGCCCATCCCACCTCCTCAGATTTAAGCTCATATATCATATGTGATTAACAAAATATTCTCCATTAGATGGGCTTACAGTTCATAAACTTCTTACTGCATCATACATCCACTCTCACACTCACCGATTGGGGCAAGATAAAAAAAATCTGTGGTGAGTTCTGGTGGATTTTTGGTTTCAGGAGAAGAGAGATGTTACAAGTCACCTGAAAAACAAACCTCTTCTTTCAAAGCAAAATAACTTGTAATGCTTTGAGCTGAGCACCAGAAGGCAGGAGTATGCAAAGCATGTTCATGTACAGCACTGCAGGCTTCATACCAATTATTACTGCGAAGGTTTTCCGAACCCGAATTTCCACATTTTGTCCTCTGTATCCTGATTAAATGTGAAGTTATACTTTTGCACAGATTGAGAGATAAAGTGATACCACATCTCACAGATGCTATGTGTAGCTTGTTCAGATCTTTCGATATGTTTAATGCTTTCTTTGCCTTCTGGATCAAATTCTTGCAGCTCCGCATCTAAATCTGTTAGCTAATACTACTTACTGGTTCAAATTGCATCTCTAGTTATGTTTCCTCTGTAGTTCAACATACTAGTGGTTTTCAGATCCTCAGTGTCTTTGAGTGGACCGTTTTTGAAATGAAAGCAAAACATTTGGGGACATATTTACTAATTTTCACACAATGCACGGCAGCAAGCAAAGTTGCTATGCTGTGTTGAGGGGAAGGAAGACAGAAATGCACCAGATCTACTAAGATGCAGCCCATTTCCGCTTTCTACTAGTGTTGCCTAGTGCCAAAGCAGGCCCTCTTGCACCATGGTGCAAGGGTGCCTGCTTTACAGGAAGAATTTATTTTATGAAGTAAGGGACCCCTTCCTGCACAAAAGCAATCCTTAGCCATAATATCATCTTCCTGTGTGTGCTGCATATTGCAACACATATGAAAAGAGGAAATAACAAGGAGAAATAAAGATATTTCTCCTTGTTATGCCTGGTTCAGCTAGGTGTAGTGTTTTCATTCAATCCCAGCTTTACTAGTTTTAGAAAATCTTGGTATTCCACAAAATCTATAGGTGGATGCAAAGGAATGCCCACGCTACACCCATGGAATGCCTCCCTGATGCAAAGTAATACAAGACAGCACTATGCTTTGCCTTGTGTTACTTTGTAATTACTAAACGATGCAAAGTGGCTTAGTAAATCTCTAAAATGATTTTGTTTCGAGACTGCACCACAAAAGTCACACAACCCTGTTGCAAAATCCTAGTAAATCTTCCCTTTGGTGTTGGTGCCACCTTGTTGGTCAAAGGCCACAGTTTGCTCCTCATAATCATGACTTGAAGTCTAGTGTGACTGAATTTCAGGCTTGACTAACAGTGGAGCCCATGATGGTTATCCCCCGATGCTATGCTTGAGACTTGGAATCTCCACAATAAGGTGAAAAATTGAACCCCGGCATGCTGTCTCCATTATAAAAGACTAGAAAACTTGGGGCATTTTGCAATTCATCAGGCTGCATCTTAAACTCTTTTCAGGAAGAATGTATAAACCTTGCTTTTGGGTTCAGTTGACATATGATTCAGTTGGGTGGTCTTTTTCTTGGGATTCAGAATCCTAGCGCTGGGATACTTCATATGAAGTAGGTATGCGCTCAACAAACCTCATTATTATTACTATTATTGTTATTAATATAAAGTTTGGCATGGCAACATGGTGCACCTATCATCTCTATGTGATTTCTGAAGATAGATTTACAAAACAGGTATGTTTGTTTGTAAATTACTTAACTTATGGTTGGCATGGCAATCCAGGAATGAACAGACTCTGCATCTGAAAAATTGGTCTTTGTTACTGTTCAATGAGATACCTTTGTTACGAATGTAGGCTGTACCTTTTTAAATCCAATTTGTATATATGTTCCTGCTTGATTACAAATGTCCAATACATTTACATTAATCAAATTGTTCTTTCTTGTGTTTTTTACATGATTACATTATTCAATTTTTCGATCACAGGGACTTCATATCATGTTAGAAACATCACAGCCAGATTCCTCTTCCGCAAAGCCTACAGTTTCTAGCAGTCAGCGAGCAAACTCTTTTGATGGCAGTGGATCTTCCCAGACGTCCCAGTTCAGACGCACCTCTCATGCCAGGTAAAGATTACCTTCTTACCTATTAACAAGAAAGGTAGAAATCATTTAGAATAATTCATGCTCGTGCTTTGTCTGCTGCTGCCCTGTATGTCTTTTTTCAAGTTTTTCTAATACAATAACAACACACATAGCTCACTCAAGGCTATCAGGGAGAATTATGAGCAGTTAAGGGATTTGGGGCACAGACTTTTGGGCCTCTATTGAAAGCATTAGGGTCTAATTTAGAGGAAGTTGGTAATGGAAAATAGGTGCTAATGAGATTTCCACAGAAATTGCCAACAATCCTATCCACACTCTTCTGCAATTTTCTGTCTTTTGATGAAGATGGTCTTCCTGATGACAGACTATGCAAGACGCACCATTGGGGACACCATGTTCCTGGTGCAGACACTACAGAAAATTATGATGCACCAGTTGCCCAATTTGAAGTTGGAAGTCCACCTTCACTAATGGCAGCATCTCCTCTGTGCAGAACAACTATGCACCCCATGACTGTCTTACACTAAACTAAACGCAAGTGTCCCTGATGTGCTTAGAGAACACTCCCAGCCAATCGGGGACACTTGTCATGTAGATGATCAAAATGTACCCCCAATTTGAGTATACACTTCTATTATCCACGAGTAGTGGCAGCAGTTCCACCGTGGCACCTGGTCCACAGTTGGCTTTACTTTGACACTTTACACCCCCAAGAAGGCTCTGCCAAAGTGCTCGAAGCAACCTTGTGGTTTCAGGGAAACAGATGTTGTGAGAAAGTTCAAAATGGGTGGGCCTTCCTCCACCCGTTTGCTTCATGCTAAGACCTAAGCTCACATTTAAGCTTAATAACGGTTAGATATTACATAGGCATGGAAGACAAACTGAAATGTCATATCACATACCGTTTTGCATCATATGTAACTTCATTAAAGCCGCAGGATCCTGTAACATTCAGTCAGTAATCGTTGAGGTGCTCCGGATGTTAGCCTCACCTAGAGCTTTACTACCCTTTGTCCCAGGATTTGTGGAGGAACAACTTTTCACCCGAAACCACTACAAAGACTGGTACTCTGAGTATGCCTACAAATATAAGTCACCAGCTCAAGATCTTATGTAACAGATTTTCTAATTGTATCTGCAGTTAGGAACAAACTGGCATTTGCCCCATACAACTCAGTTCTTCCTGATAGGGGTAATAAGCTGATAAATGCTACTGTTAATAAGAATTGTAGCATTGCAGCATCAGTGTTTAAAGTGACTAGCACAAGAGCTCTACTGGGAAGATGCAATAGATGGATGTGGAATCCCTACAAAGCTCCACAGACAATCACCCTAGAGAAAGGAAACTTGACGTTATGGAGTATAGCAAGAAGGAATGCTGCATTCCAATCAAATCATAGGTATCTCAGTGGATGTGGAAGCTCGGTCTATCTCCGAATTCTGTCCTGGAATGTCTCTTACAGGATCTTCCAGATTCATCCTAACATCTTTAAAGTCACACTCCAAGCTAAAAATATGAAACTTTTCACTAGCCAAGTTTTGTTTGTTCTCATACCAAAAATAAAATATAGTGCATGAAAAATGAGGAAGAAATTTTGAAAGTTGTTGGATTTGAGGTGAATAAGGACATTTGTATGTCCCAGTACCACCACAGAGACCGCAGACACCACTCAAGGCAGAGGTTGCGTCTCCTAAAGGACCAATGGCAACCCAGTCACAAGGTAAGTGGAAATAATCTTACCAGAGGAGTACATCTAGAGGTCAACAACAGCAGCATCAGCTGTTCTATTCTGCTAAAACTCCATCCCATATTAGTCAATTACTGCCTCACTTCCTCTTCCCTGTGCCTCACTTCCACTTCACTGTGCATCACTCATCTATGACAAAGGGATCTTGAACATGACTCAGCAAGGATACGATCCGATGCATATCAACACCGTCATCCATTCCTCTGAAATCTGCACCAAAACAGTAACTGTGTTTGTTAAGGAGGAAAGCTTCAAGGTTCTTACAAAAACAAGAAATAGAGCCTGTTTCTTCCTTTCAAAGAGGTAAAGTCTGGTCAAATGGGACATCAAGAAGGAAACGTTTTGAATCCTAGCATGTCATCACATTGTTCCGCATCTTCACAAAGGTGACTGAGGGCCTTAGGGAAACTTACACTTTTGTTGTAAGTTTACTATTTTTTGCCATTTAGAAACTGCAAATTTAGGGGCATATTTACAAGGGAAGTGGCGGAGTGAAGTGTTATCCTTCCTGGCTTAACACCACATTCCTCCACTTCAGAAACGCAGTGCTGCACCATATTTACAAGAATATGGTGCAGTCCTGCGTTTACCCCTGCACTGGCGCTAAACTTAGTAGCATAGCGCGAACGCAGGCACCCTTGCACCATAGTGCAAGGGTGTCGGCGTTGAAGGGAAGATTGTTTATGTGCAGGAAGGCCTCCCTTTTTAAAATGCTGTTTTGTAACTTCTACGTGTGCTGCTTAATGCAGCAAACATAGAAGTTGCAAAACGGCATTTTTTCAAATTGATTGTTTACGTGCAGGAATGGGGACCTTCCTGTACATAGCACAAAGCAGCACACATGAAATCAGCAAAAATAAGGAGAAAATAAACATTTCTCCTCGTTGCGGCCGGGTAAGACAAGGTTTTTCCTGGTCTTAATATTGGCGCTGCCCTATATGTACACTGCCCTTGTAAATATGGGGCAGCTTCAAAATCAATGGGTGCTGCGGTGGAATGCCCACAGCCCACAGCAACACCCATTGCCCTCCCCTTTCACACTAAGCATAACATGAAAGGGGGCATTATTTACAAGGCTGCCTTGTAAATAAGGCGAAGCCCCTATCGCCACAGGAACTTTCACGTGGTGATATGGGCTTGTAAATAGGCCCCTTAGTTGCACTTGTAGTATATTTTTGACCGCAGAGAACTCTGTTTATGAAAAGGTTGGACAGTCTCGGCAGTCGTAATGATACTACACGTATAAGACTACCCTCGTAGTTTGTGAATAGCAAAAAAAAAATTGTAAACAGGCACCAAAAGTGTACGTTTACCTTTGTGAATAAGGCCCTGAGTATATACCGCTGATCTGAAAGATGTTTTCTCCCACAAGCCAGTATCAAAAAACACAGAAAATCCCCAAGTAGGAAAAGTACATTATTAATACACTCTTTCTCCTGTAGTACTGAAGTCAGCACACAAACCATAGCCTTATTCTAGATAGCAACCCCAGTAATCTATTCTGGATATCCCTCACTTCTCGACATGGCCACACGCCCAAGGCCATGCCCCTCTTCAGACTGACTGCAAGGACGCTAAGCAGCTCAGTCTTGTATCCATATCTTCTCCCCGTATCCTCAGGTCACTGGCTTTTATCCTGAAGCAGTCTCTGATCGGGAGCCTACCGCCTTTATCCTGACCATCATCTAACTACCGTTAAGCTCGTCCTCCCAGTTCCAGAATACTGATCGTCACAATTGCCCAACTATATATATATATATATATATATATATATATATATATATATGAACATTTGAAATTACTAAAATGCTAGTGGAGCAGGACGTTCAAAGGAGTAGGTGGAGGAGCATCCTGTTGAATAGTGGCATCCGACGAAGGCTTCACGGCTGAAATGCATCATGCCCAAATTTGTCCAAATAAAGGCTTACCTGGATTTCCCCTGAAGAGGCCTCATGCTTTTCTTTACTGGAGGAGTCTGTGGATATGTTTTGCGTCTGCCAGAGGCGCTGATGGGGCCCCGTTCTTCAAGTAGGCTGGAGTACACTGGCATCAGCTGTTTGCAGCATTCTGTTTGCTCCGAGGGATCGGATTACTCCAGCCCGCCTCCAGTGCTCGCCAAGCCAGTGGCTGCTGCCATGCGCAGCGCGTGACTTCACGTGGAGTTATTCTCATTGTACAGTGACTCACAGCCCGGTGGACACCTTCATGCGGGGCTCGAATGTAATAGGGGACCCAGGAGAGCCTTTTGGACTGAAAACCATCCCAGGCGCTTCCAATCGGCCACTCTGCACCTTGACTGAAACATCATGCCTGCTTCCCCAACCGTAATACGTACGCGAACAAGATGCCTTATGGGTACTGTAGTTTACATCGTTCTGCAGGCAGCACACAGTCATGTGATCAAGGGCAAGGCACACTCCAACCAATGGGAGTGGAGCAGGACGTTCAAAGGAGTAGGTGGAGCAGCATCCTGTTGAATAGTGGCATCCGACGAAGGTTTCACAGCCGAAATGCATCATGCCCAAATTTGTCCAAATAAAGGTTTACCTGGATTTATCCTGAAGAGGTTTCATACTTTTCTTTACTGGAGGAGTCTGTGGATATATATATATATATATATATATATATATATATATATATATATATATATATATATATATATATGTATATATATATATATATATATATGTATATATATATATATATATATATATATATATATATATATATATATATATATATATATATATATATATACATATATATATATTTATATATATATATATGAACATTTGAAATTACAAAATGCATATTGACTCTCGCGTCAAGGACTAAATGTACCATCATGCACTCTAATGCAGAGGTCTTCAAACATTTGTAGGTTGAGCCCCCCCAGCTGAATTTTTTAAGATGTTGCCCCCCCCCCCTGCGACCTGACAGAAATTTCTGGAATCTGGTACACTACATAATCGACTGCCACGTGCATATCACGGGCCATATTCGGCAAATAATGTTTAACACAATAAGAGTGCTTAGTAAACTGCAGGTTTGTGAATGGGTGTGGTGAAATGACAGAGGCTTATTACACAGCTCAAAACACAATTTTCCAAGAGAAAATGCACGCACATTCTTTCTACTAGGATGCTCTGTTTTACACATGACCTAGATTAATAATAACACCACCAACATAACTGTGTGGACCCGTTTTGATCTAAAATTGCATGAAACAAAAACATTTCTCTGCAAATAGTAATAGACTCTCTCACATCAATCACGTTAAAAAGAAATTAAACAAAACAGTATTTACAAGAATCTGTTTAGGAATTATTCCATGCCATCAGGGCAAAAACAGAGCTGTCTCTATTAAGGGAACGAATGAAAGTCTGGATTGCAGTGCATGTAAATATGTCCTTTTGTAATTTAGGACGAAAACCTTGATGGGGCACGACATGCCCATACTTGTGTACAGGGGCGCAACTAGACCCGAACTTCGGGGGCAGGGGGGGGCTAAAACTCCCATCCAGGGCTGGCCCTAGCACTGGTCGCACATAGTGCAACAGTCTGCTTTGGTGCCTCTCCCCCATATCCTCCTTCTCCATGAATTTCCAGACTACCACTCACCAAAAATGCACCCATCTCTCTGTAGCACCTTTCTGGCAAACATTTAATTTTGTTTATAGCGCTGCTCATAGTTTACCCACACTCTTTGATCTGCATGGTACACGTTCTTTGTAGCAGGCACATCAAACCTCTGCACTGTGCGGGTGTCAGACGTACCCATGTGAGTGCACGTTGAGCGATGTGACAGTGTCGGAGTAGGGTAAGAGGAGTGACTGCAGGGTGAGTGAGGTGACCATATGAATTTGGGTTCGGATGTAAGTGCGGAGTGGGACAAATGAATGTATGGTTAGTGATGGTCTTATTTGAAGGAATATGCACATTGAGCAGTAAGGGGGAGATGTGAGTGAAGTGTTTCATTGGTGCAGAGTGAGTAGTGTGCTTGTGTGATTGCATGGTGAGGTACAGGGTGAACAGCACAAGTGCATTGTGAGTGTAGAGTGATCACTGAGTTCAGAGTGAGCGTGTGAATGATGTGAGTGCAGGGTGATCAGAGTCAGTGCATGGTGATCATTGTGTGTGCATTGTGATCATTGTGAGTGCATGGTGAGCGGGTGAATGGTGTGAGTGCCTGGCGATCACAGTGAGTGCAGGGTGAATGGTGTGAGTGCGTGGTGATCACTGTGAGTGCATTGTGATCGCTGTGAGTGCAGGGTGAATGTGTGAATGCATGGTGATCAGTGTGAGTGCATTGTGATCGCTGTGAGTGCAGGGTGAGAGGGTGAATGGTGTGAGGGCATGGTGATCAGTGTGAGTGCACTGGCATCACTGTGAGTGCAGGGTGAACATGAAAGTGAAAAGTGAGAATGAGGAGTGAGTTGTCTTAAGGCAGGGTGCATTCCCAGACACTTGAAGTAACTCAGCAGGTTATTGACGGTAGCGTAGGGTTTCAGATATGTTGAACTATTGCTATTATGGCATTAACTAGGGATCAAGGTGGAAGAAATAAATGTGCTGATCTTTCAACAAACTTCCAGTTTTATTGTTAGGGTTGCCAGCTCATTATTTTGATGGCCCAGTTGGTACAAAAATAGTCACCTAAAGCTGTATTGTCAGCACTTGTCTGTGCATACTTTGAACAGCAAATATAAATAGTAGCACTTTTAATTGTGTTTTAGGGCTCCCTGAATGGTCCATGACTGATAATAAAGTATAAAATGGAACAAAGACAGAAAAGTCACATTACAAATGTATACATACTTATTTATTTTGAAGCATATTTGGTGTCAAGACAAGCAATTTGCAGGCTGTTTAAAAAACACATGGATGGCTGGCATTTTTCTTTTGGTAACTTGAAGCCCCGTGTGTGTTGCGGTGCCTGCCTGTGCACATTTAAAAGAAACTTTGCCTGCCTGTGCACATTTAAAAGAAACTTTGTCTCCTTTCTGCAAAGAGCTTCCTCACAGTATGGGGTTAAACTGGTAGATCTGAAATGCTTCAGCTGCTTTGGGAGGCAGGGTGTCTCCTTTGCTAAAACTGAAAGCAAGTAACGACTGTCCTTTCAGCTGCAGTGGGAAGCAAGGAGTCTCCTCTGCTATGAAATCGAACACAAAGGAGCAGGACTGTATGTTAGTTTGCTTTTGTTTTTAGCAGAGGAGACCCTGCCTCCCACTGCAGCTGAAGCATCCCAGATCTACCGATTAACCCCCTCCTGGGAAGGCTTTTAGCTCTCTACATCACATAAGCACAAGTCCATTTCTTATCTATTTCCCCTCCCTCCCCCTCCCCCTCCAGCCTTCAGTTACTACAGCTCAACAATAAACAGACTCCATTTGAAGGGGTGAAGACTTGCACGCTCGGGACAGTAATAGACTGAAAGAAAGATCTCCGTGTGGAGTGTGCGCCATTGTTTTACACACATATATTTATATTCAGTGGCCTTATCCCAGACAGTAAGAATTCCTTCTATTATCGCTCCATCCTTATTCTAACTGTTCACTCAAAACCCCTCTTGTCTCTTATCTCCTCCGATTTGTACTGGCTTTTGAGTGTGCATTAGAATTAAGCCTCCTTGCTTTTCAACTACACCAGTTTGAGGTCCTTCCCTGGTGTTGGAGCTCCAACGGCTGGCATGGTTGACGCCATTGGCTCCTTTACTCTTTCCTTCACACGACCAGTCAAAATATTTTTTGGTTACTCACACTTTCATCCTTATATCATAATTCCTGACTCATTCTGTTAGCTACCCAGGTTCATCCATGTCCTGATGTGACCCTGACATCTGCAAGGGGTCGAAACGCCGTCAACACCAACAAAGACAGACCTTATTATTGTATAAGTAAACACCCGGACTTTACCTGCAGTGTTTGAAAAAGTTGTAATGTATTTTGCCTTTCATACATGGAAGTAACCAATATACCATTTATGTTCACCAATATTGTCACTTCTTCCTTTATAGTTTTGAAACCTGGGGAGGCCATTTTGGTCTATTTTTCTCCACCATAGCAGGAGAGAGCACTCACCTGCTTCTTTCTGCCGCTTCCCCGCCCATTTGCAAAACACATATAAGGTTAAACATTGCACTGTGTGCATTCATAAAATATACAGTCTATTATGGCTGTTGGTGATTTTATGACAGTCAGTAGGACTGCTTTATATATGCTGATGTAGTCAATTCCTGATAAAAAAAAATATGCTTTCTTTTTATATTGTGGTGTTCTGACCCTCAGTTCTGCCTTCATGAAAATGACACCCCTTTCATATTATTACATCACATAATTGCACGTGCACGGATTACCGTGGGGGATTGGGTGCCTACATGGGGTTGAGCTCAGGCCCTGGTGAAAAGGTTAGTTAAAACATAACGTTTTAAACTAGGAAAACCACTAAATGCCACCAGTTATTGTTATCTTAAGTAACTAAGCCCCATGCCCTAAATTATCTATAACTCACACCCTACAAATCCAGTAAATGCATCCTACAGGCATTGCACTGGATGACTGAAAGAATGAAAGCTTTCTTCCATATTTAGAGTTTTTGATATCTAAGATCAAATCCATGCATTCAGGTGGCTTTGATTGCAATAAGTTTGTTTAACAGTGCTATTAGGCCACCTCACTTTACACGGTAGACATCTTGTCATAGTCTTATGTCCCAACTCCATCATTCTGATGAATTGAATGTCTTACAGTTGAACTGTATCAGCACAGGTACCAAAGAGAGAGCTTAGAAGGTAGTTTTCTCGTAGCTCCTGTCAGTTCTTTCCTTTGTCCTGTATTGCAGGGAGTGCGTGGCACTAACTACACCGGTGTTTTAAGTGACATTTGTGAAATAAACAAGTTTGCTCCACTCCTTGGCTCTTCTTCGTATAAGAAATCAATTTAAGTAGAGCTTTTAAAAGATATCTGTTGTAGTAGGAATTCAGAATTCATCCCTGGGCAGATATGGATGCTGCCTTATGCCTTGATCAGATTGTACTGACTTAATGCTCCACTGGTCAGTGTTGAAGAAATATTGAATGAAGAATTTGCTTCTAAGATCCGTGTAACTTTGCTCAAGTATGTACCCAGAGTGATGCCTTCAAGTCAGGGCTATCTTCATGTTGATGGCAAGACGATGACCTGATTGTCTGTCCTAGTCTGAGCCTGTGATGATTTGATAGTGATTGCTGGTGTGTCTCTGCCACACACATGGAGTAGGCTGGGGAGTTTGTAGAAGTAATTATAATGTTGCTCCTGGTGTTTCCTTGTGAGTGGACCACAGATAGAGTAATCTAATAGAGGGACAAGCTGCAGGAACGAACTTAGCAACTGATGACATACATTTTAGAGCCTCCATTGTACACATTCAGTGATAGGTAGCCTGTTTGGGTGGCAAGAGTCACTTCATTGATAAAAGATTGTGCCCGGATGCATTAATTCATACTCCATATAGCCTAATAAAACTTTTTCAGCGGGTCAGTCAAAAGAAAATCTTTTTGGGAAGTTAATACTCTTACCTGCTTGAACACTACGGGCCCGATTCACAGAACTAACTTAAGACAAAAGTCCTAAACTTACTATCATTTTAGTATTCACAGAAGGCACTTACTCATTTTGGTATTCATAGAAGGCACTTACTTGGGTGGCATTTTTTGCGAGCAAGTAAGTGAGATGCTGGATAGGAAAGATTGACAAGTAGGGAACTCGAAGTTGGATAACAATACTGAAGGACAAACCTTGGGGAGTTGGGGAGCTAGCAGAGATCTGACCTGGAGAGCCTAGAGCATGGGTACTCACAAACTTTTTCCCAGGGTCCGCAAAGTTTGGTCTATGGTGTGCCTGAGTGCTGCACTGATGCCAGCGGGGGGTGTAAAGTGGATGTAGTTGAGCCAAACCATGTATGTCTAGTGGCTGCCTTAAAAAATCAAGGTGTTCCTAAAGTAAAGGGCCTAGTTACTTCCTTTCCCTAACTGAAAATAACCTTTAAATAAGTGCTTGCTGTATATTTAACACTGTTTTCCAAGTTATAGCTGAGTCGAGTAAACAGCAGCCCAGTGCTGCTGCCAATGGGGCCGCATGTACAGGTCAGGAGGGCCGCATGCGGCTCCCGGGCCGTACATTGTGTATCATTGGACTAGAGTCTTCTAGGGACGTCTGTAATATGCATGGTGTACGGGGTGAAGAAAGTAACATGAATGGGTGTGGAGACAGTATTTATAGTATGTATTTGTTAGAACATTTCAACTAGAAGGACCGTGCATTGTAGTTTGCATGTACAAAAGGTGACATATTAGATGAATTGTGATGGTTCACCAGTAACATAACAAAACATACTTCTATTATATATACATATCTACAGAGTGGAAAAATAAATTTCACAGTTAATGAGCAGATTCTGCTTGATGACTGGTTCATTGGGAGCAGGCTTGAACAATGTGATCAGAGAAATTGGGCACATTCAGCAGGAAGAAATGTAGAATTCAGGCAACCCAATAAATAAAACTATTGGAACATAGATGCTGCACATTGTGGTTTGTATGGGGTTGGAAAGTTTTCTTGGCTGAAGGTAAATTGTGAATTGGAACATAGAGACTCAAATTTACAGAGAGGTAGTTGGAAATGGAGTCATTTATGGCTTTGAAACCTGGGATCAGTCGTTTATAGTGAGTTATATTTGTAACTGGCAGTGGACCAGCTTAGTGACCTAGCTGAGAGGTGGGTATGTGTCTGGCAAAAATTTAAGGTGTCCATATTGCCAAGTCTAGAACCTCCTCCAGGGCAGTAAAAGAATACGTAGAAGACCAACAAGAAGACTGTAATGTAGTTGTGAAGGATGTCCTTAAGTTGGTGTGTCAAACTAAATGTTTGGAAAATATTTGTTTGTATGTTAATCATTTTAAATTTCGCTGCTTTTCATCCCACTTGAAGATGTATTGGTCAGAGGGTCGTGGGGAAATGGAGGGAGAGAGAGAGAGGGAGAGAGAGAGAGAGAGAGAGAGGGAGGCAGGCTTTGATGCAGCTAGGTAGATTATTTCAATTTTGGTCAAAGTCACTATAAGTGGGTCGATAAGCTAGTAGTTTATGGCTGTGAGACAGTTTGGGATCTCTTTATGCATGTGACCACTGCTGCTATGAAATAAGAGAATTATTGAAATATCATCTTCATAGACATAAAGCTTGTAGGACACCCAAAGGCATAGTTAGGGGAAGAGCATGACGACTAACCAGCAGAAAATGAACTATCTGAGAGAGATTGAAAACCACTTGAGTGCTGAATCTGATTTCAAGGTTGGTGAGTAGGGACGTTAGTGTGGGGCGATGAATGGCATCAAATGCCAGTAACACATCAGAAATTATGAGAATAGAAGAGCAATGAATGTGTTTGGTAGTATTTGTAGAGCAGACTGCACAGAATCCAGACTGAAGTAGGTTGTGATGATTGTGATGATGCAGATGAGATTATGAAAAAGTAATCACACCATAATTTGTTATAAGATGGAGAAGTGGAATATGGGCAAACTACCAGGGACCTAGCGCTGTTTTTAGTAAGGTGGAAGAAACGATTACAGTTAAGCAAAAGGGGGTAGGTATCTGTGTTGAGTGATAAAATGGAGATGTTAAACAGGTTAGTATAGGAGTGGAAAGGACAAATCTGGTTTGACTTGGGGACTTCGCGTTTTAGGGGGGTCTGCACCCATAGGCTGCAGGCAGCGTCTGAGAGTTCGCGAGGGGTAAAACCAAAGTGGACTCTGTCTCCTGAGGACTTGCGGAACACGCTCAACACCGTTGGTCCACTTCGTCTTGGACTGGTGTGTAGTGGTTCATGGCAACATCTGGTTTTGGTGGGTCTGGAGTCCTTGCGGTTCTTTGTGGAGGCCTGCAGGATGCAGGAGAGTAGCTCTACTGCTACACGGGAGTTGCTGGGTCTTTGTTGAAGGCAGGCCGCGCTCCCAGGATGTGGGAGGGACAACAGCTTGCAGTATGAGATGACTTTGGCGCAATTCGAATGGAATAGCAGACAGGATGGCAGGGCTGGGGCCAAGTCAGTTGCTCCTACTTCAGTCTTTGCTTTTGCGGCTCTTCAGTGTCCTCCCTCTTCATAGGTCAACAGGATCTGCTTTTCTGGTGCCAAGGTCTCCCCTAAATACTTGATTTAAGGGTTTTAGTGTAGGGTAGCAGTCAATGGGCTACTGACTCCCTGGGGTCACTATGCCCCCTATGTGACCAGTTCCTCTGGGAAGTGGGCATAACTCTGTCCCAGAATTCCTAAGTTTGCCATCACCAAGATGACTAACTCTGAAAAGTAGTCTCCACTCCAGGTAGCCCACCTTAGGGGTGGCACTAGCCTATCTGGCTAGCCAATTTTCCTGCCTGTCCATGTGCCAAAGGGCTCTGGACAAGACAGGGGCATCCTCTCTTGTGAGGGAAGCCAGAATTGCATACCAAAGGAGGTGGGCTCTTGAAGCACCCCCGCCTTGGAATGCTAATCTGCAGGTCATTCTATGGGAGGGGGTGTTAACACCCTCTGTCGCTGCAGGCTTTGTTTCTGGCCTCCTGAGAGCAAATGCCCTCACCCTTGGGCTTTACCTGCAGAAGTCCAACGTGTGGATTGAGCCTGTATGTCTCCTAGGAGATTCTGAACAGGAAAAGCAGTTTCCAACTCCCTGGCCAGCAAACCTTGTCTGAGGTCGCTGGGACCTTATATGGTCTGATTTTGTTTGGTACATGTGTACACTGATTGGTGGTTGTATTTGATATTTCTATTGGATTAGGGTTAGTGTCCTCATTGGTTGGGTATTTGAGTGTTCTGATTGGTTTCTGGGTCTGTAGAGTTGGGACTAGGGCTATTGGAAGTAGGGACTAGGGTTTCCTGTGTTATTGGTTGTTGGGACTAGGGTGGGACGAGGGCTAGGGTTAGACTTTTAATTGGAAGTAGCGATTAGGGCTTCTGGTGTGATTGGTTGCTGGACTGGTTGTGGGACTAAGAGTTGGGTTAGGCTTTCTATTGAAAGTAGGGACAAGGGCTTCCTGTGCAATTGGTTGCTTAGACTTGGGGTGGGACTACTGCTAGGGCTGGGGCCTCTATTGTACTTAGAGATTAGGATTTTTGACCTGATTGGGTGCTTGGACTAGAGCTAAGATTGGCTGTAAGGTCCTGATCTCCTATTGGTTCTAGATTTTTAGGGCTAGTGTTGTGATTGGATCGTGATAGGGCTAGGGTTCCCATTGGCTGACGGGGTCACCTGATTACTAGAGCTATAAAAGGCCAGGCTTAGGGCGTCTCAGCCCGGGCGTTGAGGCTAAGAGCGGAGAGGGCAAGGGCAGTTGCCTGTTGGAGCCTGTTAAGGGTGGAGAGGACAAGTTCAGTTGCCTGTTGTAGCCTGTTAAGGGCGAAGAGGACAAGGACAGTTGCCTGTTTGAGCCTGTTCGAGACTGACCAGGGTCAGGGCCAGAAATGCTGCCCAATATACATACCTCCATTATGCAGTTATATACTTTCAATGTACTTGTGGATCTATATATTTATCTTTTTTTCTAATTTAGCATTTCCAATGTACTTCCCTATTTTTCAGCCTATACTTCGCTCAATATATCCTCTACATCCACTTTCTCATTTAACCCAAACCCCATACCACTACTATGATCCCCAAAATAACCCTTTCTAGACTCTCTCCTACTCTACCCCTCCTTGTATCATCTTACACCTCTTTTACTATGCTGATCCCCCAAAACAAACCTTTGGAAACTCTTCCCTCTATTCTACCCCTCCCAACCGTTCCCAATCCAAATAACTGACTAACATATCCACCACTAAAATTACTTTCATGTTTCACCATATAATTCAACACTAATCCTGATGGGTTCCAGAGTAGCGTGCTACTTTGCTTCAAAACCCCATCAGGGGAGCAAGCGCTATATAAATGCAAACTTCTTTCCCTTCACTATCCCGCCACCTACCCTGCTCTACCCAAATAACTGAATAATATATCCACTGCTCAAATGACTTCATATTTTACTATACTAATTTTCAACACTAATCCTTTATGAGTACCGGAGTGGCGTGCTACTCGCCAGAAAAGCGCTTTAACATCCATCAGGGGTAACAAGTGCTATATGAATGCAAACTTTTCTTCCCCTTTTATCCCTCCGCTATCCTTCTCACTCCAAATAACTGACTAATATCCACCACTTAAATGACTTTCATATTTCACCATATTAATTCACCACTAATCCTTTATGGGCTTCCTGAATAGCATGTTTCAACACCCCATCAGGGGTAACAAGCGCTATACAAATACAAACCTTTTTTTCCTCCTCTATCCTTCTGCTATCATTTCAAATCCAAATAACTGACTAACCTATCAACCACTTAAAATGTGCTTGCATGTTTCACTATACCAATTCAACACTAATCCTCTATGGGTCCTGGATTAGCGTTCTACCTGCCGAAAAAGCGCTTTGAAGCCTCATCAGGGGTAGTAAGCGCTATATAAATGCAATTACAATACAATACAATACAATCTTGGAGGTAAGGCCTATCCGGCAACCAATTACATCACTAAGGGCTGCTTGAATCAATCAATAAGTAGTTTTGTAGAGCGCTACTTATCACCCATGAGGTTATCCAGGTGCTAGCAGGGTCCAGTTGATTGGCTGAATAGCTGGGACTTTTAGGGATTTTCGGAATTCTGGACAAGATGGGTTGGTCTTTAGATGATTAGGTAGTTTGTTCCATATCTTTGCTGCTGGAGAAGGACCGACCTCCGCATCTGCTATGTAGGATGTGGGGTTGAGGGTTAGAGAAAGGGACACAGAATAGAGGTGTCTGGGGGGCTGATGGAAGTTCAGGCAGTAGTTTAAGGAGGCGGATCCGCAGTTCTGTAGCGCCTTGTATGCTTGGGTAAGGAGTTGAACTAGCATAATTTCTATTCAGGGAACTTGTGGAGTTCCCTGAGGTAGACGCAATGTGGTTTCATCTAGGGGGTAACTAGAACAAGTCTGGCGCTGGCGTTCTGTATAGTCTGTAGTCATTAGAGTAGTAGAGCTGCGAGCCCTGCGTAAAGAGCATTGCCATAGTCCAGACAGCTGGAGAGGAGCGGCTGGGTGATGGTGTGTCTTGAGATTTGGGTTAGCCGTTTGAATATCTTAAGAAGCATGGGGAGGATAAAGAAGCAAAACTAGGAGATGGAGTTGACCTGAGTCATGTTCAGCTTGTTGTCTAGAATGAGGCTGAGGTTCCTGGCATGGTCAGTGGGGGTAGGAGTATGTCAAAGGTCTGAGGACCACCAGGATATGTCCCACAGGGAGCTTTTGTTTCAGAAAATCAGTATCTCTGTCTTGTGCGTGTTGAGCTTCAGGCAGTTGTCCTTCTTTCAGTTGGCCATCGGTCATGCAGCTGTGGAAGTTGGTCTAGGTGTTGGTGGTTTCTTTGGAGAGAGAGAGGGTGAGTTCTATGTCATTGACATAGGATATATGTATTCTGTGGGTTTTGGTGATGCTGGCTACAGGTGTCAAATAAGGGGTGAAGAGGGTAGATCTGAGTGAGAATCCTTGGGGTACTCCACAGAAGATATCCTTGGGTTCAAAGGTGAAAGGGAGAAGGCAGATTTTTTGCATTCTTCCGGTGGTGATAGAGGCAATCCATCTAGGAGCCGCTCCTTGGGTGCAAATGTTATACAGCCTTGTGATGAGTCTATGGTGGGAGACAGTACCGAAGGCTGCTGAGAGGTCTAGGAGGATCAGATCTGCAGTCTCTCCTTTGTGCAATAGGGCTTGGATGTCATCTGTAGCGGTGATTGGTTCTATGGTTGCTGCGAAATTGGGATTGGGAGGAGTAGGAGATTCCGTTCCAGATATGAAAAGAGTTGATGTTTTATGGCATTTTCTAATACTTTGGCTGGTGAAAGTGAGCAGGGAGATCAATCTGTAGTTGTTGAGTTTGCTGGGGTCTGCCGATGTTTTTTTTACTATGGTGTTGACTTCTGTGTGTTTTCAGTGCTAGGGGAAGGTGGCCGTGGCAATTGAGGTAACAAGGTGGTGAGTATGTGGCTGATTCTGGCTTCACCTAGGGTAAAGATGTGGTGAGGGCATGGGTTAGTTGGGGTCCCTTAGTGGGCTGGGTTCATGATGGAGGCGGTGTCCTGTGGTGTGAGCTTGCTCCATTCGGTTATTCTGATGTCTGTGGTGATAGTGGGGTTGTTGTGTTGCTTGAGTTAGTCAGTGGCTTTGGGCTGAGTTTGAAGTTTCTGTAGATGTTGCAGAGTTTAGGTAATAATGTTGTTTGTTGAAGCTGAGCAGTTGGAGAATTCTGTGATGATGTTGGAGAGTTCTTTGCTGTTATTAGAGCTTGATTCGATGCGTGAGGCTAGGGTATTTTTCTTCAATTCTCTCAACTGTCTGTGATGGAGGTTAAGAGCTGTTTTGAAGGCAGTCTTGTCAGTTGTGTCTTTCCTGGTGTGCAATCTCCTTTCCAGTTGTTCCCAGTGTCGTTTAGTGGTCTGAGGATATCGGTGTACTAGTTAGCCTGCTTGGTGTACCTTCTGTGGGTGCTGTTGCCAGTGGGAGTGACGCTGCCGGTGCAGATGGCGATCCAGTTATCAAAGTTGCTGACACTCTAGTCCAGGTTGTCCAGGTTGTTGGAGGAGATGGTGTGGGTGGTGTTGAGGGCCTTTATCCATGTGTCCTTTGAGACTTTGCTCCAGCTGTGGTGAAGGTGTTGGGCATACTGGCGGAGGAGGTCTGTGTGATGATGATCTTGAAGTGGATGATGGAGTAGTCAGTCCAGGTGAGTTCCATGGTGTGGCTGTTCTTGATGCGGTCACTGGAGATGAAGATGGGGCCTAGTGTGTGACCTGCAGTGTGCGAGGGGGAATGGACAAGTTGCGTAAATCGGGTGTCATTCATGCTGTCGAAGAGTTTGGTAGTGTTGTCATTGTGCAAGATGGCAGTTGAGGTCACAGACTAAAATGTAGTTGTTGGAGTCTCTGGTGAGGGTGATGATGAAGTCGGTGATGAAGTTGCAGAAGGCTGGAAGTGGTCCTGGAGGACTGTAGGCAAGGGTGCTCCTGAGGGTGGTTTTGCTGTCTGTTTGGAGTCAGATGTTGAGGTGTTCCATGGCTGCGGTGATGTTGTCATTTGTGGTGGTGCACTGGATGGATTCCTTGTATATGGTGGCTTGTTGATGTTATCGCAGTGGGTGATCTTGTATCCTTTGGGTAGTGCAGTGGCTATGTCGGGCATGGAAGTGGGGCTGAGACAGGTCTCAGTGAGGAAAAGTACATTAGGTGTACGGGTGGAGATGAGGTCCTAAATCTCGGTGGTGTATTTGCATAGTGAGCGTGTGTTGAGAAGGGTGTTTGCGAGTTGTTGTTTTTTGTTCATGTGGTGTGTTCTGGGTGGGTCTGGTCAGTAGGCTAATGTGTGTGCTGCGGCAGGTGAAGTGGCAGTGGGTGCAGGTGAAAGGTCCTACAGTGGATCGTGGGTCAGCACGGTGGCAATGTTTGTTGTGACATCCGGGGTTGAGGGTATAGAGCTCGGCGATGGCGATTATGCAGGGGCAGAGGGCCAAGAGTCATGTCGCTGACAGCAGTCTATATGCGGATGTGCACATATGGACCTGCCTTTGGCGGGCCAGAAGCACGTCCACTGTGTGGTTTTTGCTGCGGCCTGCATTAAGTAGGCCCTAGAGAAGAGCTGAGTCCTGGAGCTGGCAGGAAGTGATGGTGTCACTGGATCAGGCTGGATCAAGCAGGAGCTGTAGGCCGCAAGCATGTGGCTGGCTAGGTGTTTAGATGCCTACTGGTCGCGCTGCATTAAATAGGTCCTGGGGTGGGCGGGGCTTCTGTTGGTAGGAAGAACAGTGAGTGGGAAAACCCATGCAGGAAAACCCAGGCATTGGCAGTGTCACTGAAACAGGCTGGAACAAGCAGTAATTGGAGGCCACGAGAAAGTGTCAGGTTAGGTGTTTTGGTGCCTACTGATGTGGCTGTGCTGTGGCCTGTTTTAAGTAGGTCTTGGGGTAGGCGAGGCTTCTGTTGGCGGGAAGAACGGTGAGTGGGAAAACCCGGGAAGCAGCCTTGTTACTGAATCAGGCTGGAACAAGTAGGAACTGGAGGTCACGGGCAAGTGGAAGGCTAGGGGTCCAGGTGCCTGATTGGTGTCCTAGTAGGGGCGAAGGAACACACAGCTCCACACAGTGTTTCGTTAATAGCCCACCACCAGCACCTAGGGCAGGTGCTGTGTTCATTTGCCATAACCTCAAGGGGGTCAGGTATATAAATGTATGTGTTTGACTTGTATTAGGCAGAATTGTGCAGTCATTGCTGATTAGAGCAACCCTCTGAGGTACTTTTTAATGACTCTGGATTGCTTGTATGATCCAGACAAAGTACATTGCTGCTTTATTAACGCTTTGCTGTTGACTATGTTTCCTCTGATCATGGGATTAGAATGTGAAATGTGAGAGGACTGCAATTTGATAGCAAATGGTAAACTGTCCCCTATGTACAAGAAGCTTTGGATCATACTGGGAACATGTATGACTGTACCTCCTACTCTAATTAACACTGCTCAGATTCTTCTTGTTAAATATAATGATGCTGGAATGGGAATTGTCCTTGTACACAGTTCCTACACTCACAGTGCACAAGCACATATTTAAGATGGAAGCCACTCACATGCTGTTTATGGAGGAATGAAGGAGGGTGAAATGCCAAATGCTTGATTTTAAATATCTGTAAAAGTGACATGCTATCTAAAAGTATGTATCGCTTGAAGATGATATCCCAGATACATCCTCACTGGAGGAGAGACTCCTGGAGAAAATAGAGTTATTACTATGAAAACAGTGGTCCACAACACTGCTCATAAAAATGAACACTAATGCCATGTGGGAGAAGGATATGGGGACACTGAATGATGTGAGATGGCATGAAACCCTAGACTGCATTAGAGTATTATAAATATATAGGAGGTTCCCACTGGCAAATTTTAAGGTAATGCATAGAATCTACTACGCTAGAGTTGAGCTTCTGCATTTTGAAAGGGTTAGTAATGACAGGTGTCGGGGATAGATGAGAACCTATTGACACACATTGCATGTATGTTCCACGATTTCGCCAGACTGGTCCAGTACTGAAAAAACACAGCAGGTGTGATTGGCAGATCGTTAAGGCTTGGATATCACTTGACGTTAATCTGCACTTCACAAAAACAAAATCTGACAAGGGATCATAAACTGTTCATAAACTTGGCCAGAAGTGATATTACGCATAGATGAGACAGTTCTGAGGCACCTAAAACAGAATAAGTGTGGTGCAGAAATGCAGATTGGTGCACGAAGACTGAAAGGGTGATTTATAAGGCCCATAGCTGCGCCCTAAATTTGAGAAGGTGTGGGATCTATGGTAAACATATGTTAATAATTGATGGGTTGACTAAGGATTTTTTGGGATTAGGAAAAAAATCAGCATGGAATTGGACATACAAGGTGAGACTTTCTCCATACTGTGAAACAGGGACTTTCTTGGATAACCTCTGGATCTATGATGATGCCAAATATTAAATGTATTTCTCTGTAAATATTTAAGTACAACTTTGTTTTGCAAGCGCACATGTTGCACTTTTGTTTTTGTCCTTTTTGCTCCTGCTGCACAGTCAAAAGGTCTGCACTGGTAGCCAAATGACTAGACCTACTTGCATTGCCAATGCTCGCTGTATTTGCATTTGCGATTCTTATAAATGTTAATTTACTGTATGTTAAATATGAAAAACAGTCTTCTTTCTCTCTTATTTGATCTAAAGGAAGCATCAGAGGTTTGTCTGTGCTGGTATATAAGAATGAAGCACACAATCATAAATATATTGATATTGATACATTCCTTTAGAGCTCAGTATTGGTGATCATCTTCCTTGTATCTTTTATTTCCATCAGAGTTTCTGTAGTGATACCTCCATGCCAAAAGTCCCGCCATGCCACCTACTTTGATGTGGCTGTATTGCGGTGTCTACTGCAGCCACACTGGTCTGAGGAAGGCACACAGTGGTCCCTGATGTACTATTTTCAGCGACTGCGACAAATGCTGGAGGAGAAGCCAGAGAAACCCCAAGAGCCAGACATTGCACCTCTTCCCCGACCCCGGAGCAGTTCAATGGTTGCTGCTGCCCCCTCTCTGGTGAATACTCACAAAACACAAGTAAGGAGCACTGCATAACTGGCATGCCTTGACAAAAGCAAGCGGTGACTAATGCCTTCATACAACAATGATGCATGTATCATTTTTCAGCTGTCTGTCAAAGATCGTATTTAGAATGAAATTCTGAGTCATTCTTGTTTGGTTGATTGAGTACTTTTGCATTAAGAAACTTGGGGCCACATGTACAACCATTACATTTTTCGCAAATTGCGACTCACACTTTGCGACTTGCAAAATGGAATGTACAATAGTGTACACTGTTCGGCATTCCTAACGGGGTAGCTAAGAACTACCTCATTAACCCTGTCCATGCTCATGACAGCTCCACGCCGTCATGAGCCACGGGCTGCGTGTGCTCATGACGATGTGGAGCCGTCATGTAACTGCTGCCAGCCCACGCTCCACTTACGCAGCACTAATTAGTGAGTGGGCGGGGTCATGACGGCTCCATGCCGTCATAAGCACACACTGCCCGTGAGTCATGACGGCGTGGAGCTGTCATGAGTAAGGAAGCACCACGCCCACCTTCTAATCCCGCCCACGCCGCAGCCTATCTCGCGCCGCCGCGAAAAGGATAATATTAATAAGTTAGGTCACAATTTGCGACCCCTTAGGAATCTAACTTATCACAGGGATGATGGCCAGCTGGGGACAGCAGACCACCATGTCTGTGTTTGCGCTTTAGATAAAGTAATGTCTTTTTTTTCAAATACAGCCCGTTTTCCTTTAAAAGAAAAAGAATATAACGTTTTCTTTTCATTTTTAAGGCTTGCAGAAAATCGCGTCGAGCTTTGCATCCTATATGTCAAGCCTAAACTTAATGTTAATATTACCCAAACCTTCATCATGAAATGTAGCAAGCCTTGCGTCAAGTGTCATGACATTTTTATAAACAACAAAAAACTTGAATTTGCTAACCACTTCTCATACTTGGGAATTGTCTCCGAAAGAAGGGGATCTTGGGCAAAAGCCATCAATTGTAGAAAATTGCTTTTTGCCAAAGCCATAGGTGCTTAGATCATCTGTGCCAGGAAGTTAGGAAAACATCCTATTAATGACCTGTTGATAATATACAAAGCCAAATATACTTCAGTTGCTCTGTATGGAGCGGGTATTTGGGGTTATGCAAACGTAGACTTTCTCCAGCAAGTTGAGAACAGGTTTCTAAGATATATCTTCTAGCTGTTCCGAATAGCTCGGCCACATATAATTGTCATGTCGAACTCGGACTGTCATACCTGACCAACCTAATTAAAATCCAGCCGATTATATTATGGCACAAGGTTTGGACAGGTGTTACCACTGGTCTCAATCGGGACGTGACAAAAGACTGTTTGAACTTGCAACGGGTACAACGTATGCCTTGGCTCGCATATGTTAAAAACTTTATGCATGACTTAGATTGTTTTGAGTATTTTGTTAACCCTGATAGCCTGTCTCTCATTACGAGGAATGAATTAAAGGTATTATGTATCAAACACTTGGAGATGATTAGATTGTCCTCTAATATTATGAAAACATCAGTCAGAGCTTATCAAATGCTCTTGACTCAAACAGGGATGCAACCATATCTACTATTCACCACAAGGATTTATGACAGGTTGTTATTGATGCTCCTACGCCTAGGCAATTTCCATAACTTTATTACATTCCGTCAGATGAATAATTGGTCACGCTCTCTTTGTCCATGCCCTTGCGATGGAATATCTGCACAGTCAACAATCCACAATATATTATTCTGCAAGTTTTATATATTAATCAGGAAAAGATGGATTCTGCCTTATCTGAAAATGCAAGGACTGAGACAATGTCGCCCTACTTTCATCAAGCTACAATTCCTAGATGATGACATTTTTACCGAACACATTGTAAAATATCTGAAAGGGATGGTCAAAACTAGTAAAACTATGCAAGGTCCTTCCTTCGATTAAATGATTATGGTTTATTTATATAATGGCTGTGCACTGAAACTAGGTTACCGTTCTTCTCTTTGTAATTTTTAACAGATGCCATTTTTATATATACTAGTCATTTTTAACAATTGCTATTTTTAATATATACTTGTCAAATTGCAATTATATGAATTGACATGTTCTTGCTATTGTAATACATTGTGCTATTATGATTTGATATTTTAAATCAAATAAAGCGTATCTTGACTTGAGTAGGAAAAGCGTTTCCTTAGAGGATAGAGTGTAACCACAATAGCAGAAATGTTTCTTTTAATAACAAAAAAAGAGACAGCGGCCAGTGTTCAACAAATATAATTCATTCAAGGTTTTATAGCATCATACATTTTCATTGTTCTGAATACCAGGGTGAATATGAGGCAGCTGCTGCCATGTATGGAGGATCAGGAGCATCAGATGTTTCCTAGAAAGATACACCTGGCATTACCCAGTCAGCACTTGAATCCCTGCCATAGTGATCTCAGAGAAACAATATGGATGTGCGGTACCTTTCTATCACATTATATTCAAAAGATTGTTAAAGATGCTTCTTTAACAGGATGGGGTGCTCACATGGGAGTGTTGACAATTCAGTGTGCCTGGTTCAAGACGAATGCAAAAACAACAGTTGATGGACAGAATGCAGAACAATGTCATACATTCACCCCAGTACAGAGATCTGGGCCTAAATCTCCCATCGTTTTTTTGCTCACCAAGCCACCCCAGTTCAGACATATGCAAATATGCAAATCAGCCTTGTCCCTGTCCCTCATGTGAACAGTCCAGCCCGAATAGCCAAGCCATGTCTTCCCTGGACCAGAATCAAACATCCTAGGACCGGTTTCTGGCTATCAGCCGTCATCAGCCAGGATAGCTTGACTCCAGTGGCGTGGAGAGCACTGGACTCACATCTGAGTATACCCATCCCACTCGGGGTGACAAATTCAAAAACAACAGTTGATGGACAGAATGTAGAACAATGTCATACATTCACACCAGTAAAGAGATCTGGGCCTAAATACATAGTTTTTTTGCTCACAAAACCACCCCAGTGTAGATATGGCCATATGCAAATCAGCCGTGACCCAGTGCCTCATGGGAACAGTCCAGCCCGAACTGCCAAGCCAATGACTTCCCTGGACCGGAATCAAGCATCCTAGGACCGGTTTCTGGCTATCAGCCGTCATCAGCCAGGATAGCTTGACTCCAGTGGCGTGGAGAGCACAGGACTCATGTCTGAGCATACCCGTCCCACTCGGGGTGACAAATGCAAAAACAACAGTTAATGGACAGAATGCCGAACAATGTCATACATTCACCCCAGTACAGAGATCTCAGCCTAAATCCATTGTTTTATTGCTCACCAAGCCACCCCAGTTCAGACATGGCCATATGCAAATCAGTCTTGACCCTGTGCCTCATGGGAACAGTCCAGCCCGAACTGCCAAGACATGTCTTCCCTGGACCGGAATCAGGCATCCTAGGACCGGTTTCTGGCTATCAGCCGTCAACAGCCAGGATAGCTTGACTCCAGTGGCGTGGAGTGCATGGGACCCACGTCTGAGCATACCCGTCCCACTCGGGGTGACAAATGCAAAAACAACAGTTGACAAAAGCATAAATCTTCTGGAAATAATTGTTTCATATAGACCTTGAGGCTTTCTTGTCATCTCTCACTATTTCTCACAACAAACAGAGTTCTAATACAGACATATAACCCAACTACTATGTACAGTCTGAGCAAGCAAAGAAGCACAAGATGAATTACTCTTTCATTGGATGGTGAGACAATTAGGAGGTGGCTCATTGCAGGAAATCTGGCAATTAAAATTGCCCACCGGTCAGGCATTGACATTGTACAAGTGAATGTTGTGAGCAAAAAGACCTAAGAAAACCATAAATTAGTTATAAACCATAATATTCCCAATTATGTTTTCTCTGATTGCTCCTTTCGTTACTATACCCTATTCAACAGCAAAAAAAAAAAAAGAAAATGCCCAAGCAGGGAATTTTCTTTATGCTTTCAGATCAGCTTTCCAGTTTGCAACAACGTATTTTCAGCTAATACGTTCTAAAGCCCAAGTGATTCTGATTGCTCTGGGGTAGCTGAGAGAATGTGTTGTTACTTACCTGTAATCTTCATTACCCCGATTAAGGTCCTTATTGTCCCAGTCCTTACACAAGTGAGGCAATCCTGCCTCCTGAAAGGCTATCTCAAAGCTTGTATTCTTTTAATGTTTATTACACAAACCCCTCCCACCCACAGCAATGCCTGTTATCAACAAGACCAAAAACAACCACAGAAGTAGGGAGGAAGCAGGACTGGGATGAGGAGGACCATAATCAGGGTATGAAGATTACCAGTAAGTAACAACACATGGCCCTTCTCATATGTCCTCCTCGTCCCAGTCCTTACACAAGTGAGGACCTCACAAGCAAAAACACTAAGAAAAGGCCTGACACCAGGGACCTCTTCAATTATACAAAGTTTTAATCAGAAACAAGATTAAGACACAGCAGTGTTCATAACGTCAACAGCAAAATTGTCCACACAGGCATTAAAGACATTAAGGCGATAATGCCAGACAAAAGTACTATGGGGCTGCCAGGTAGCTGCCCTACAAATCTCCTGGATAGAAACACCAGCCGCCTCAGTCCTGGAAGCGGACACTGACTGCTTTGAATGCCCCTTAGCCGGAGGAGGCAGACCTACAGAGTTATAGGACTGGCAAACCGCCAAGAGCACCCACTGATTAATGGTGGAAGTAGACACCTTTTTCCCTTGAGACACGGCACTCAAATAGGGCAGGAGACAGACGAAAACCCAGGTTACGCTGGAGGTAAACCTGAAGGGCTCGGAAAACATCCAATGTAGAAGGCACAAGAGCATCCCTATCCCCAGGAAAATCATGAAGAACACCCTCTTGCTGCAAATGAAACTTGGAGGAGACCTTAGGGAGAAAAGCTTGGCGACACACAGTCAGAAGAATGCAAAATAAAGCAGCAAACACTCACAGTATCGCCGCTCTGGCACAGAGGAACAAAACCTAGCACTTCGACAGCATGTCCATTGGACAGGAAAAAGTACAGACATGGCGGTGGGTGGGGGGTTTATGTAATAAACATAAAAAAATACTAGGATTGAGATAGCCTGTCAGGAGGCAGGATTGCCTCTCATGTGTAAGGACTGGGACGAGGAGGACATGTGAGTGGTAATGGCGATTCAGACCTTCCACAGATGTCCGTGAGGCCTCATACGAGGCTACGACTTTGAGCAACCCTGCTATCCAGACGGGTGTAGGACAGTACAACGCGTGGTATTACCACACGTGCCATTACAACGCTGTTTTACAATGCAAGTTGTTACAACGACTTGCGTTGGAGGGCGCTGGATAGTGGAATAGTTTAATTTTCTATTCCAACTCCAGCCCAAGTTACAGTAGGGAAGGTGTTGGAATAAAGAATTAAACTATTCCTTGTCTAACAGTGCCCTCCAGAGCAAGTTGTTGAAACGACTTGCGTTGTAAAAGCAGCGTAGTAATGGCAGCGCGTGGTAATGCCCGCGTTGTAAAGGCTGTTTCCCATCCAGACGGCAGGGCAGATTTACTACCTCAAGCTGAGACCATTGAACTTAGCAAGTTATCTCTGAAATACCTGCAATATTGTCTCTTGAATCCATGTAAACACTAAATTAACATTTTGAGCGAAGCTAAAAGACCATCCACCAGAAAAGCCTATACTTTAAGTGGAAATAAATCTGCATTTGGTGTACAGTCAACTGCTGTCACGAAAAGGCAATCAGGTAGATTCATCAAAGACCCGTTTTGCGAGTCTGTAATAGCGATTCATAAGGAATCGCTATTACAGACTCGCAAAACGGGATTCATGTAGGAATCGCAAAATTAAATGCGATTCCTACACATTCCTTATTTGCGATTAGCAAATTGCTAATCGCAAATAAGGAATAACTCCCCATTCATTCCTATGGGCCAAAAGGCCCATAGGAATGAATGGGGAGTTATTCCTTATTTGCGATTAGCAATTTGCTAATCGCAAATAAGATAGCGATTTAAAGGGTGCCAGGGGTGTCCAAAGGACACCCTGTAGCACCCCTTAAATGCAAATTCAAACAGGTGTTGTGCACACACATGTCCAAAGGACATGTGTGTGTGTAACATGCAAAAGAAAAAAATGCACTAAAGTGCTTTTTACTCTTTTTTCGCAATTTACCACAAAGTCAGATTTCGTGGTAAATTGCGACCAAATAATGCGAATTTGCAATTTCAAATTGGGTGATGAATTGGATTTAAGGAATCTCTATTAGAGATTCCTTAAATCCAATTCCTCGCAAATATGCGATTTCGCAAATAGCAATTTTTGCATTTGGGGATGATGAATCCCAAATGCAAAAATCGCACTCGCAAAGGGCCAAATTCTCAGAATCTGGCCCTTTGCGAGCGCAATTTCGTTTCATGAATCGGGCTGAATATCTCTATCTATATCTCTATCTAGCTTTAGCTCAAGCATGCAGATTCTTCTCTTCTGTTAAGTTACTACTGTCCTTGCCAGTTCTCCTCTTATAAAGAATTCCTGTCATAAAGGCTTTTTAGAAGGATTTTAGAAGTTATTTTTTAGTTGTTAACAATAGCTCCCGTTGGTCTACTTCAGTAAGCAGTGTGAATGGCTAGAAAGGTGATGTCAGTGGCACACATATGGGATTCAGAAATATTTGACACTGACATAGGTGCCTTATTTAACCCCTTCGACGCTAATGACAAAGCCAGCTCGTCATGGGTGTTACCTGCCCTGCGCTTATGACGAGCTGGCTTTGTCATGAATAATGGGGATCTTGATATTGCAGCACCCAGCGGGAAAACCCATAGCAGCCAAGGTGTTAAAATCAAAAGCAGAATGAATGAGTGATGCATTGTGATAACACTGTCCATTGGGGCACATACACCGCCAGGGCCTGTATATGCAAAAGAAATTGCCTTCTTTCTAAAATATAAACTGTTTTCACATTCTGTCGTCTATTTGATCTGAGTCAGGCCTCGTGTTCATTCTGAGTCTTCATTTTACTGCAATATCATGAAAACTGTCAATTGAGTAAGAACTCTAGAACATATTAGCTGGCAAGAGAACATAGGAGTTTCAGTTGCATACTTTTTGGAAGCTAGGTGGCATGGTTGACTGGAATATTCTATTAAGTGTATATAACGTGGCTCACCATCCCTTTTCCAACTTTTCTTCCTTTTGTGTTAATTGTGCGAATGAAGGATCTTACAAAGTGCAATGAGGAGGAAAGATCTCTCAGTTCTGAGGCATTTGCCAAGGTGTCACTCTCCAACCTGCGTAGATCAGCTGTTCCAGACCTTGCATCAGACCTAGGGATGAATATATTCAAGAAGGTAAGAGGTCACACAGAATTTATATCTGTCTTTAGCACAAGTTGTTAAACACTCTTTTCTAGTAAACGTTGTACATGGTTTATGTGCTAATTATTATTAGTTTTGGTCTTGAAAGTCAAGAAATGTTGTGCCCTTGGAACTAAGCCGCTGTAGTGTTCCTTGTGTTGAGGAAAATCTCAATCAGCCATAATTGTATGATGTGTAGATAAAAATAGGTAAATAATCAAACACTTTACTGGTGATCCAGCACGACACCAACCTGCGGACAATTATCACTAAAATAAACAATGTGTCCATAAACCACACTCACTTGCAATGTCTGATCGATGAAACCTCGCTGGAGATCAACTTTAGGGCTTTTCTATATGTCTGATCTGCCTACAAATTTGAGCCTATTTATTTACTAAGCCCTTTCTTACACATGTATCTATTTTAGCTTATTAGTAGTGATAATTTATCAAAGAAGAATTTACCTGATTAATTCATTTAAATGCCTACAGACTCAATTTAGATTTAAAGTTTTATCCAAATTTTTCAATTGAAACAAAATACAAATTACAGTGTTAACTCCATCATTCTGAAGAGATGGTTCGTTACCTAAATTAAAGAATACATTTCTAATGATAAGTACCTCAGGAAAGAGAAGATAGAGAGAAAAGGCACATTGAAAAAATACACAGATTATATTTACCTAGGATGGTGCAAGATCAGACCCCTCTGGCCAAGAGTTTGGGCCCCTCGATAAAGTTCAGGTGGCGAATTCAAGACAGGATTCGGACAGGGCAGGTAACCTCTTCCGGATTTAACGCCAGTGTCAAACCCCTCTCTGATGCTAGTTTTATCCTCGAATCCTCTGCAAAATCTCCTTCCTAGTTCTATTTCCTCTTCCATTCTTCTGCAAAGCTCCTTCCTAGTTCTATGTGTTTAAAAATTCTAAGTCTGCTTTCAAGTATTTTGATGAGCATTCGGACAGCATCTCTATCTCTCAGCCTTCTGGCAGCGATCATGCTCACTCAACTAACTAACTACCCCAATTACACCTTTTGATGGCATGTTCCACCCCCGAATGTTTCAACCTTGTGTAAACTGCTAATTCTGATTGGACATGCCAAGGGGATGATCATCACACCATGCTAAGTTTAATACTTTTTTCTCAAGAGCATTGTTTTATGTTCCCGCCCAATAATTTGTTTCTCCCAAGCTTTATTTCCCACCCGTTTTCATAATGACTTTATAAAATTGTATAGCATTTATATATTTGTCCGTTGAGTCTTCAGGATGTTCCGTCATCTCTTAGGACATGGGAAAGCGTTGTCCTTAATCGGGTTCCAAGACTTGAGATCAGAACTCCGGAGTTGTTTCCAATGCGCCTGTGCGCACGGCTCACATGGTTATTAGCCTCATCTCTCTTTTATCCCCATTTACGAACTATCATAGAAGTCAAAAAGACAAGATTTTTGATTCAAATAAAATGGTTTTACTGTATACCACTTTTCTCTACTCTATTCCCATTTAATGAAAATAATTATTTGTGCATTACCACTTAGTACAAACACGGTTTAATTTTGAGCACATTTGTTGCTTAGAATTTGAAATCTGAAGCGGCCATGTTTGGTGTTACTGCGCAGAAGCAAAGCTTTCCCTCCAAGCATTATGACATCATGCAGCTGGCGCATGCTCAATCCATTTCCCGCATTTTAGCGGCCATTTTAATTGCACACAGGTTACTTGTTAGTAAACACATAGGCAAGCTTCCCCCTCTTCTAATATGTATAAGAATATCGTATAAAATTAGTACCAGAAACAATTTTTAGTAATTTATTATGATTTTTATATGAGAGGATTTATCCAGCAAGTTGCTTATGTGCAAAACCTTGCTTCATCAATCCCTTCTCTGATGGCATTTATGTCATCAACAACTATCCATACCCAAATCAAATGCCAACTTTATCATATTTCCAGTCTTTTCTCTAATTTGTCCGTTTCAATCTCGTTTTTTTCTTCCATGTTCTTCATTTTCTTATACAATTCACCTTTTAATTCTTCAAGCCTAATTCCTTCATATTTTCTTTTCTTTCCCTGTTTATTTATTTACATATTTTCTTTTCCTTTTAATGCTTTTTCACCAGATCAATATTAGACTTATCAATGTTATTCCAAGGCGGAGCTTGGAGCCGCGGACGATGGCCGCCTAACTTGCGAGCTCCACAACCGAGCCCGTAATTATCCTGTCTAAATACACACCCTGGGTCCCCAAGCATACCCGCACGGGTGATGGGGGGGCTGAGACCACTCGACGGCGGTTTCAGAAAGAACTGAGGTCGCTGACTCGAGTTACAGCGGTGGAGAGCCTGACCGGGGAGGTCGGGGCTGCGTAGCCCAAAATGGCGGAGCGCTGAGTACGGCGAAAGCTGGAGACCCTCGGAGCGCCTGAATACTCCCGACCCGCGGCGGCAATCGGCGAGCAGCGGACAGACCAGCTGAGGAAGCGGGTGCATGGGCACTGCATCGCCAGCGGTGAGCGTGCGGGGAGCGGACTGCCCCCTGAATGGCGGCTAGAACAACGGAGCCCGACGATGGCTGACGGCCCGAGCTGAGAGGGGCTGTGACTGCTGATGGGACGCGGGGCGGGAGACCGCTATTGAGCGCTCCCCTGTGCTGCGATCGGGGCACCCTGGACACTGTGATGCCCTGTCATCTGGGCTTACTCCTGCACTGAGTCCCTAGGAGAAGTCGACTCTGCACGCGCTGTGGGCCCGTGAGACGCAAAGGACCCTGGTGTTGCTTGGGGCCTGACAGGCTTAAAAGATATGGCACAAATGGCATCAATGAGGTGAGCAGCGGCCGAGCGCGAGACAGAGGCGCCACCTGACCCCCTCGTGACTTATGTTCTGGTACTTTCCATTGAGCCACTGAACCTTACAAGATTCCCTATTCTCTGGAGGCAGTATTTACCCGTATTTAGGGATCGGGGACACTCACCTTGACCGCCATCTGGGGACCTGCTCTTATCGGGGGCCTGCTGGTGGCCACGAGGGAACGGACTGTTGAGTGACGACGTTCCTAGTGGCTGCGCCGCATCGACGGCGACCCCCCGGCTTGAAACGCCCTCCGCTCCTGCTGCGACCCTCCTGCAGACCCTGAAAGCCATGGGTAAACCGAGGGGACCTAAGGGAGGCACCCAGGCCGCATCTGACGCTGAGCCGCCTGACAACGAAGAGCGTCGACACCTAGAAGAACCGGGGACTCCACATATCCAGGAACAACTAGACAAAATCCTGTTGGCGATCACTGAAACTAGATCGGCCCTCCGAGAAGATATTGCTCGAGTTGCGACGGGCTTAGGACTGCTTCGAACTGACCACGGTAAGCTCTCCGACCGGGTGAAGGAGGTGGAGGGTTCGGTGCGACACCTGGAACCGGCGCAGAAAACTTTGGACGCCACGGTGAAGGACGCTCTATTCCGAATAGAAGCTGGATTGAATTGTACAGGGTGGGCAAAGATGGTTTTGGAACCTCTTCCAATCCAAGATGGAGAACATTCTTCAGTGGAAACCTAAGAGGTTCAGACATCGCAGAGGCAGGACTACTCGTCCCTCTACGGTGGAGGCTGCGGCGGAGCGGCGTGGTGTGTGGAGATGGTCTCTTCCATTTCTGGCCCACAAGGAGGTCATGAAACTACGCCATCGGAACCCGGAGAGAGTGGGGGCCACTCGGACACGGAAGGTTCTGAAACAGATAGCGTGAAGCTCCCGGAGGTCACCCCAGGGACAGCGGAAGGTCTACTTGATGAACAATGAAACTTTCGGGTGAGCCAGTTCTGGTTGGGGGGCTGAGGGGTGGACACAAGCATGGGGGAGATGAGACTAACCAGGGGAACTATTAATTCACCGACTGTGTGGGGGGTTGTGGGGATCCCTATATAGACCCTGATGTTATAGGGCTCGGTTGCAACGCAGCTTGCAGTGGGGGACCCCGCATCGGCACTCGGCCCCATATTGCCCTTAAGGCACACCTACGGTGGCTACTGTTAGGTTAGTGGGAGGGGGGTTTCTGGAGGGTACAGTTTGGATGGGAACTAGATGGCACTATTTGGAACCTGTTCTGGGGGGGGTGAAAGGGGTATTCATGTTGGAAAGTTGTTTTATTGTTGTTGAGGGGGGTACTCGTCATCGGTATGGATTTCACTGGGTGCTTGCCCATGCTTGTAGTGTGCTCGGTGAGACGGACAGACTTGACATGGGACAATGGCTGACCTCTCGACTCTGAAGTGTATCACCTGGAACATGCGGGGTCTGCACACCATGTCCAGATGACATAAAGTCCACGCTTATCTAGTGCGTAGAGGTATACAGATTGCGCTGCTGCAGGAAACACACCTAACCAAATCTGAGGGACTAACGCTACAGCGTAGATGGCGAGGACAAGTATACAACACCACGTACTCAGCTTATGCAAGAGGCGCGCTTATATGGATAAAAGCGGGGGTACCCTTACAGGTAGATAGTCACACGGAGGATCCCGAGGGTAGATACGTCGCAATCGCAGGGAAACTAGGGGGAAGAGATGTGAACATTTGCTGCATTTACGCGCCTAACACGGACCAGCTCGCCTTTCTAACTGCGTTATCGGGCTCACTGGCCCGTTACCTCACGGGACCCATACTAATAGGGGGCGACTTTAACTCTGTACTCGACGTTCACCTGGATAGATCACATCCTCCCTTACCAGATTCCCCGGCACATCGGGTGGCCAGGGGCAGATTAGACTGGCAGACTAAATGAGGACTGACGGATATTTGGCGGACACAACACCCAAACACCCGGGACTACTCCCATTTCTCCGGCATGCACGAGCTGCATATGCGCCTAGATGGCCTGTTAGGGTCGGGGGTAGTGGCTGCGTCGGCTATGAGGTCTGAGTACCTGACGAGGACTATCTCCGACCACAACCCGTTACTGATTGATTTCCGGTGGTTCCAGTGCACCCCCTGTGTGCCAACCTGGAAACTGAGACCCGAGCTGCTGGAAGACCAGGTGTTCCGTGACGGCCTGGAAGGCAGGATCACGGGATACTTTGAGATAAACGAGGGCACGGCCGCTGAGAGAGCCACAGAATGGTACGCCTTTAAGGTTGTGGTTCGAGGCTATTGTATCGCACAAGGAGTTGGAGTGCGCCGAGTACTCCTAGAGGATCTAACTAGAGCAGATCGAGCCCTCCACGAACTGGAACTCACCCGCCCTGGCCGCCCGGAGCTCCAACAGCAGACCCTAGCAGCAAAGGAGGCGGTGGCCGTAGAGGTTGAGCGTCTACGAAGTTATGACCACAAAGCTTACCTGACTAGATCGTTAGCTGAGGGCGACAAATCGGGCACGCTGCTGGCTTGGCTTGCTAATCCGACGAGGCGAACCTCGCCCACTATGGCAATGAGGACCGCAGAGAACAGGGAGGTCTATACTCAACCTGAGATCCTTAACTGCTTCTGGAGTTACTATAGGACGCTGTATCGCAGTCGCTTAACGCCGGATACTACCCCGACGGACGTCTTCCTGAGCGATCTGCCGATCCCCGCCCTGGAACCGGAACAGGCGAAAGACCTGGGACGAGATGTGGAGCTGGGAGAGATCAGAAGCGCCATAAAAAGAATGGCGCGAAATAAAACACCTGGCCTCGATGGGCTCCCAGTGGAGTTTTATTCTACATACGTAGAACTCCTGGCCCCCAAGCTCTTGCAGGTTTACAAGGAAGCGAAGACTTTGGGACGCTTGCCGGGCTCGATGCGAGAGGCCCTGGTGGTACCTCTACTTAAACCTGATCGCGAGGGCGCAGAACCAGCCTCTTATAGACCGCTCTCGATGCTCACGGTCGACTATAAGATCTTGAGCAGTGTATTAGCCGCACAGCTACTGGAGCATATGAGCTCACTAGTACATACCGACCAGGCGGGCTTCATCCCCAGGCGTAATACAACGTTGAACAACTGACGCTTGTTTACGCTATTAGAGGGGGAACACACAAATGCTCCCGGTCCCATGATCCTCTCGATAGACCTGGAGAAAGCCTTCGACAGCCTGGTGTGGATTTATCTCCATGGGGTCCTTGAGCGGTTTGGCCTGGGCGAGGGTTTCTTGAGATGGACCACGGTACTGTATGCCTCGGCGGTGGCTAGGGTGAAATCAGACCCGCTGATTTCTCCACAATACCCCATGGAACGGGGCACGAGACAAGGCTGTTCGCTATCCCCATTGCTATTCGCCCTTGCAGTAGAGCCGCTGGCTATTTCGATCCGCACGGGGGCTCAATACAGGGGGTTGCAATCTCTGTCGGGTCACCAGTACATTTCCCTATATGCTGACGACCTAATGCTTTTCCTTGCAGACGCTAGAGCAGACCTGGCCGGAGCTGATTCAGTGCTCACGTCTTTTGGTGAGGTGTCAGGACTCCGGGTAAACTGGGCTAAGACCTGCCTGTTTCCGGTCCCCGGCCGGACATTCACAGGGAGATCCGATGGGAGCCTGTTTGTTTTAAGTACCTGGGGGTGCATATTTACCACCGCCCGGCTGACACACTCGAGGGTAACATCTCCAGAGGCATTCAGGCGCTCAAGGGCAGCATGTCCTTTTGGTCCACCCTACCCCTCTCAGTGATGGTACGAATAGCACTTCTGAAGATGGTGGCACTGCCCCGTCTACTGTACTACTTCCAGACACTCCCGATATGGATCCCTAGATCTAGCTTCCAGGGCCTCGACTCTATGATAGTGGCATTCCTGTGGGGCTCGGGCCGTCGCAGGGTGGCGCTCAGGACCTTGTTGAGACCAAAGGCGGAAGGGGGGCTGGCGGCGCCCGGCTTTGAGCTGTACTACTTGGCTGCCCAGCTACAGACCTACACCCAAGAGGTGGCGCATGAGTTTCGGGGCCCGGAGGATACACGGGGCAGTGGCATACCCAGACATGTTTTATCATATATTGCGCTGCAACGGAAGATCGAATTGAGGGACCTCACCCAGGAGGAACGCACCATATGCTCATGCTGGAACCGGGTACATCGCAAACTGGGAAGGCCTCGATCCCTATGCCCCGGACATCCCGCTGGGAATGCTCACTGCATTGCCCCATGGCGGTGACTGGTCTCGACTAGAAGTTTGGGAGGAGGTGGGTATACAGACCCTAGGTGACCTCTACGAGAACGGAGCGTTGCTACCCTTCCAGACGCTTCTGGACCGCTACGACGTCCCTAGAGGTGATTTTTTGCTCCACGCGGCGGTCACAAGGGCACTCCAAACACACTGGAAAACTGGTCATGGGGAACCACAGCTGTCGGCGGTGTGTCAATATGTCATGATGTCCGCAGGGACGGTTAAAGCAGTGTCATGCTTATATTCCAGAATGATCGATGAGAGACTGACCCCCCTAGCGGTTCTTAAGGCCAGATGGGAGGTTGACATAGGGAAGGAAATCCCGGAAACCACGTGGACCCAGCTGCTGCGTCGGGCCTGTAAGTGCACGCGCAATGCCCGATTTCAACTAGTCCACTTCTATATATTGCATAGAGCCTATCTGACCCCGGAGAAAATGCAGAAATATTTCGACCTAGAGACGGCCGCCTGTCCTAGATGCCGTGCAGACGGAGCAGACCTTTTTCACATGCTGTGGTCCTGTTCTATGCTGACCTCCTACTGGTTAATTATCGGAGACACGCTGTCTGAAGTGACTGGAAGACCGTTGCAGATAGATGCAGCTGTGGGGATTCTACACTGGTTTCCCCATACTCCTAAAAATAAGATTACTAGTAAATGTATCGATCTGGGGTTGCTTCTGGCCAAACGAGAAATCACCAGACACTGGAAGGCGCGAGTTGGTCCAACAGGCGCTAGATGGCGCAATGAACTTCTCAAGTGGGCGGGGAGTGAGAGCACGTTGAGGTACCAGCAGGCGAGGCGGCGGCGAGATGAGCGGGCTCTAGAGGCGACGCAAGCCTGGGAGACATTAGTGCAGGCCCTGCGCGACCATAACACACATACTGACTCAGATAGTACTGATGAGGAACTGCCTAGATCCCAATAACATGCTATTGGTGAATTGAACCCAGCAAGGAGAACTACGTCTCTTATCGCACACTATTCGACCAGGAAATAGACAGCCGATGACGAGAGGGGAGGGGGGAGGGGGAAAGAGGAGGGGAGCGCCACTCGCTTCCGTCAAGTGTCAGAGTTCTATAATATCGAGACTGACAATTCACGCCTCTGGGGGGGTAGGACTGTTTGGAGACGGGGGGTGTTTCAGTTGGGTTGTTTGAAAAAGCAGAAGAGACTTATTAATATCACCTGTGGTACCCTGTCAGAACGGAGGTATAATCGCTGCAAACGAATGGCACACGCCGCCCGACCCCCGGGTTGTGGGCTAAATGGCCGTGTATAGAGCATATGCCAGTGCCACCAACACTGATGTAGATCACTTACCAGGTGCCAATACTGTGATTTCTTTGTTTCCTGCAATAAAAACATATTTGCAAAAAAAAAAAATCAATGTTATTCCAAGTATAGGTAGAATTACTTGAGCTACAACTCCCTTACCAAAATTAGCAAACCAAGACCCTATTGAAGTTAAACTATTCGTTAGTCTTTTCCATACACTGTCAACTTCTAGTGGTTTTAATTCTTCTTCAAATTAGTAATATTGATAATGCATTTCCCAATCTCTATACTTTTATCAATTATGTAAGTGCAACAATGTTGCGCTTTCAGCATTTTACAGACTCCACGCTCTTTTGCTAATAATATATCAAGGGCAAGTTGATTCTGCAAAACCATATATATGATTGCAACCATTTCAGTATTGATCATTAAAAACCCTCAAGCAGTGTCAGTCGATAAGCAATCAACTACTGTGGACAATTTGCAAATTGTTCAAGAATTCAGAATTACTCCCACTGATGGTATCAGTGCTCTGAATATATCTCCTATAATTTCTGCAAAACTAGCTATTTCACTACTTATTAGTTCATTATTGTTTTCATTGTGTCCAGTGATTCTTTTTATATGGTAACATTTAGGAAATACTATTCCAAAATAGCAACTCCCATACCATTTTTCAGGTTGCTTAAAATAAACTTTGTTCCCACATATATAATAGAAATACAGGATCAGTTCCTCCTTTTAGTGCCCATCCCCCAACAATCAAGAAATTGTGTTCACATTCTCTGGAATCAATCAAGACATTGTTATAGTCAGTTTTCAACCTGTGGAGACAAATCTTCCCTTTCTTTTCGAAATCTAGTGCCATTGCAGCCTTAGCCTTGCCAGGTGTATAAAATGTTCCTTCTCCGCCCATGATGGGATTTTGGGTTTCTTTTCATTGGCCTTTTTCTGGAAATCTTGTCTCCTTTCTTCTACTAAATTCAAAAATAGATTTTGTTCTTCTTTTAGTGAACATGTTAAATTATAGGTATGAGCTTCTGTGTTTTGTGCTAAGAAAAATTCTCCCATAAATTGTGCAGCTAAACTAGTGAGCACTGGGTTCATACTCTTTCTAACAGAAACTTCTGAAAATATCACATCTAAATTTGAATAATAATACTGCAGTTTTTCTTTTTTGTAGACCAGACTTGTTATTACACTACATGATATTCCATAGGTTAAAGGTAGATGGTAACATGTGACACCCTCAGCTACTGAAGTTGGTAATTTCATACATACATAACAATCACTAACCTCCATAGTATCTACATATTCAAATAATAATTTTGTAAAAACATTTAGATCTGTGTTATTATCTGTTACCGTGTGATGTGTTTCTAACTCATCTGTTGCTTCTAGTGCTACTCTATTTCCCTTTATATTAGCTAGTCTTTCATCTGTAACTGTATTATGTTTCTTTTCAATACTCATCAAACATGGTATCACTATTGTTAATCCTAACCATACAATTGTTAATCCTAACCATACTATAACCACTATTAGAATACTACATATACATATTCTACAACACTTCTGTAAACAATTTCGTTTTGGTCTTTCAGCAACTCTGTTTTTAGCCATTTCTAAGAAGATCTCTCTTCTTTCTTTCAGAAAATTTCACATTTTATTAATTCGTCTTCAAGGAGGTCTGACCTCTTCTTTGTTAATTTGATCTGCAAATATTTCTTCATCACTTATGTCATTTAAATGTAGATTTTCAAGATCTTCCAGAATAATGTAAGTCCATTAAGGTCCTTTGAACTTATTGTTCAAGTTTCTTAACCTCTGACTCCTTCGCTTTTGTTTCTCGTTATTCTGTCCTGATTGACTAGTGACTTCATTCACTTGATCAGATTCTTTATCAATGGTCTTTAGGTGATACCTCAATCTTTCGACATATCTGGGCCAATTATCACCTTTTCGGAGTCTTTTGGGTTGCACTGTATTTTCACTTTACTTCCTCACTTTCAAGTATTCTTTTATTTGTATTTGGTTGTGGCACAACTTGATTTTCTTTGCTGTCTGAATCCCTCTCTAGTTGACCGAATTCAGGACTTTTTGAAGTACTACTCTTCACCTGAACATGTTCTGCGTTATCTAACTGACCCTGTACAGAATCCTCTCTAACCTGCTCTTCTCCCTGTTCTTGTTTCCCTATTCTTATTTGGTTTTGATCATGTTTTCCTTCTTCAGATTTGTGTACATATTTGCACAACTCAGTCTGTGTATTTTTCTATCCCTATCTGTTCGTGCTCAGAATCTTCAACAATCTCGAATGCTGTTCCCTGAACCGTATCTTCTGTATTAGTTTGGTCCTCACTAACTTCTAGTTTCTCTGCCTTTCTTCTGCTCCTTGTTCTTATATCTGTATCAGGTAAGTCGATTGCTGGTACCCAATCCTCCTGACTAGTGCTTGGTTGTTCTTGATCAGCTACTTCAGAGTTTGGTATTCTAGGCTCTTCAGTTGCACAACCTTCTTCACCTTCAATTTCAATTTCTTGTTATAGAATCCTCAATCTGATTCCACCGTTACTTGAAAACCAAAACGCGGTAAAAGCTCTCTCAACAATAAGTTGGCAACTGTTATGCTGTCATTACTCCTGGTTGGGTATACTTCCAGCCATCTTGAGAATAAACACACTATGACTAGTATGTCCCCTATATGGTGGTAACTGAATGAAATCAGCTTGTAATCTTACAAGTGGTCCCTCTACATTTCCAAATCTTACCCAACTGACCATTGTTTTTCTACCTGGGTTATTTTGTTGACAAATTAAGCTTCTCTCGCAAAGGCTCTCTGCAACAGTTCTAAACTTCGAATTGTACCAATCCAGTCTGAAAAGTCTAATCATAGCATCCCTACCTATAAGGGTATCTCTGTGGTATATTCTTGCTTGCTGTGAAAGTAAACAATCTGGCATGACTGGTCTGCCAGCTGGATAATTCCAGACACCATCTTCTCTTCTTTGGCATCCTATTTTGATCCATTCTTCCTTTTCACTTACTTCTACCTCATCTTGTAAGTTTCTCACTTCATCCCATATTTCTAAAGCTGTAATAAGCATAAGTTGGCATCTGATTCCTGTAGTTTCAATTTTCTTGTTCACTGCCATTTTTGTTTTAGTACAGTATTGAGCAACTTGGTAAGCATAACAATTACCAGAAGTTCCATGGTCATTTCCGGACTGATGTGCAGCACATTTGACCACAGCTACTTCTTTTGGCAATTGTATGGCTTCTAAAAGCTCTTACACATATTGTCCATTATTGATAGGGATTCCTGAAGAAGTCATGAAATCCCTTTGCATCCAAAGTTGGCCGAGGTCATGCACAACCCCATAACCATACTGACTATTAGTGTAGATGGTTACTCGCCAATTTTTCCCAATTTTGCAAGCTTTAATTAAAGCAATCAATTTGGCTCCTTGTGCAGACCTGACTCCCGGTAAATAGGATGCTTCGACTATACCAGCCAATGTACAAATAGCATAAGCAGCACTCAACCCTCCTTCTTCATGCCTCAGGCATGAGCTATCTACAAATAGTTCATTTTCACAATTAATCAGGGGTTCTTCCTGTATATCTGGGCGAGGTTTTCCAAATTATTCTGTTACATCTAGGCAATCATGACCAACATCATCCCTCACTTCTTTTTCGGATATATCAGGTAATAGAGTAGCTGGATTTAAAACTGTACACCTGATTGCTGTTACATTGTCTGCTCCTAGAATAACTCTCTCATTCGACTTGGAGTGAGATACTGCGTTCGAGTTCTAGTCTGAAGAATCTCAACTGAATGAGGGACATATACCTTGACAGGATGTACCATCGCAATCGGTTCACTTTGTCCGAGACTTGTGCAAGCAGCAGCTACCACTTTCAAACAACCAGGTGGTGCAGAGGATACTGGGTCCAAAGTAGCAGAAAAATATGCCACTGGACGTCTCATCAAACAATGCCTTTGGGTCAGAACTGATAAGGCATAATTATCTTGTTCACAACAAAACAATGCAAATTCTTTTGAGTAATCTGCCATTCCCAAAGCAGGAGCTTCACATAGACAATTTCTTAATTTTATAAAAGCTTCCATGCTTCCATTGTCCCATTCTAAAGGATCTTTTGCTCGTGTTCTTGTCATTTGTATCAGCGGTTTGGCCAGTAAGGAAAACCCTGCAATCCACTGCCTACAGTATCCTGCAACAACAGGGAACATTCTCATTTCCTTCTGGGTCTGTGTTAACTGCATCTTTTATCATTTTGAATCTTTCAGGTGTCACCCTCCTTGCTCCTTTTCCTAATTGATGTCCCAAATACTTTATATTGGCAAAACTGCAGTTTTTCTGGTGACACCTTGTGTCCTCCATCTGCCTGATGGTTTAACAATGTAATAGAATCTAAGACATAATCTTCTCGTGTTTTTGAGGCCACTAATAAATCATCTACATATTGGACCAAAACTGAATTTCTAAGCATTACTAAAGTTTCAAGGCATTTTTTCAGAATCTGATTAAAGATTGAACGACTTTCGGTGTACCCTTGAGGAACACGTTTTTATACATAAATGTGATTTTCAAATTTAAATGAAAAGAGGTATTGACTGTTTGGGTGTAACAGAATGGAGAAAAATACATGACACAAATCAATCACTTTGAACCATCCTGCATTCCATGGTATTTGAGACAGAATTACTTCTGGATTTGGCACTACGGGACAAAAAGGTACCACTATTTCATTTATTTTTCTAAGGTCCTGTACTATGCTATTCACCCAATTATGGGTGAATTACAAGGGCTGCTCATTATTTCTTTTAAAATGCCTTTTTAATCACTCGTTCTATTTCTGCTATGACACCTGGTTTAATTTCTGGACTCATTTTATATCGTCTTGTATTTGAATAAATAGCACCTTCCTTTACAGTTACTTTCACTGGGTCCACATCTGCTTTCAATCCTACTTCTTTTCCAGTGAAATCCCATACTTTTGGATTTACTGTCAATTTTAACTCATCTGATAAGTCATCTTTGTCATCATGGAATACATCTCATCTACCTCTGTTCCTTATTTTGCTAACATCAATTTATAGATTCTGTCTTCATCAGGGGGTTGGATTGTCACACCATCCAGTGTACAATATATAGTACAATTCATCTTGCATAGTAAATACCTGCCTAACAGATTTATAGGACTGGAATCACAAACTACGAACTTGTGCATTTCTTTAAAATTCCCTATACACACTTCCATGGGTTCTGTAACTGGGGTTCTGATCTGTCTGTTAGAAACTCCAACTACTTGGATGGCTCAGCTGAGAAAGACGGGTTTGGGATGTCTGCTGTTCTCACAGTAGAACGGGTAGCACCAGTGTCTAATAAGAAGGTAATATTCTTTCCTTCTACCTTTCTGTCAATATATGGACCTGACTGACCCACCGGCAAGGATGTAGCTAGTACGCATTCCTCTTCCCCCCTCCTCAGGCACCGTCATAATTCATCTTCCTATGAACTACTATTCTGCCAAAGAAATTGTGAAGTTACAGAATTTGGCTTACCACTTTCTCCTTGAAATCCGGCGTCCACACTGTACTTAGCTTTGTTCACAAAATTTGTCATAGGGGCAGGTGGTAACTGATTCTGTGGATTTACAACCAGTTGCGGTTTACTCAATATCACCTCATTCTGCATCTGTGGATTTAAATTTTGATTTGGGCCATTAATATGAGGAATATTTTAACACTTGTTTTTCCAACGCCCCAATTTTCCACACCCATGACAAGGAAGGAAGCCTTTTCTTTGCTTCTTCTCTACTCATTTTCCCTCTCAGTTTCCCCCATTAATTTCATTCAGTCCAGATCCTTTATTTTGTTCTTTATTTAATTCGAGTTCCTGTTGTTCTGCCAACTTAACTTGTGCCCACATTACTTTTTCTTCTAACTTTTTTCGTCTATTATCTATTTCGTCTCCACAATATTTTGCGTACTTCAAGACTTCATCTATGGGTTTCATTTGCTAGCACAGCATATGTGTTTGAATCGTCTGACAAAGCTCTGGTCTTAATCCAGATACAAATCGACAATCAAAATGTCCCATACTTTTATCACCAATATTTTCAAATCCACTGTACTGCTTAAGCACCTGCAATAGACTCTCATAGTATGCATGGACAGTCTCATTTATTTCCTGTGTTGTTGTATCTATTTTTATCCAATCAGTTTCCTTTGGAGGTATTTTACCTTTCAAGAAAGTAATCACCTGGGTATATTTCTTCATTACTTCTTCTGAAGGGGCCCCTGTTTTCTCATCTCTTGGATATTCATTATTAGGCAAATTTACTGTGATTTTACACTCTGTTCATAAATCAGTAGGTACCACTATGTCAAACAGATCATCCAAATCTTTAAACAAAACTTTCAAAACTTTCACAAACCTTTCAACTTGTCTGTACCATTCAACTGGCTTTTCTCTTAATTTCGGAAAATCATTTGTAAATGATAAAATATCTTGCCTAGTCCATGGAACATGTACATATCCCCCTCAGGGTACTTCTCTCATAGAACACAATCTTTCTGTCTTTTTAGCTTCTCTTAATACATATTCTGATGCGGTTTTGTTTGCTTGAGCTTTCTCCTTCTTTTTGGTCCACCTTACCTTCCACCTGTCTGATTCCCCCCACAAGTCTATGTCAGTAAATTCTGCTCTGTAAGGTTTCTGTAATACCTTGGATTTCCCTATTTCAATTCCCATCTCCGAAGCAAGTTCTGTTGATTTTTCATTAAATAGTTTTACATTTCTTGTTATGCTTCTACATATGAATAAAAATTCTTCTTCCCAATACACATTAAATCTGTCTATTCTAACATTTCCAGCTACCATTTCTTCCAATTCTACCTTTAATTTATAATTGTCAAAATCTTTGGTTGTGGAACTGCTTTGTCCATACCCTGTGCCCACCTTTCTAATTTTTCTGGTGACACAATTGTTACACTTTTAGTTCCTGTGGAGGTTTCCATTCGTATTTCTTTTGAACAACTAGGTGTAACTCTTCTTGGGGTTTTATTTATCTGTTCTCTTATTGGTTAATCCATTACTGATATTACTGATTCACATTCACTAACTTGATCCTCAATTATTATGTTCTCTTTTCTTGGTTCCATTACAGGAGTTGCTATAACTGGTGGGTTTGTAGAGCTTCTTTTATCCCCATATAGTGGGACTACAGGTCCTATAGTCACTGGTATGGTTAATGCTTCAGGGTGTACACGCAATTGGTTTATTTTCCGGATTAGTTCATTTTTATTTCTATTTATTGCTTCCCTTTTTTTCCCTGTAATATTCTTTCATTTAATGAATCATGCAAAATTTGGGGAACTAATGGGATTTCTAAGGCAGGAGCACTTGGTATATTTGCATTGGGTTCTTCCTGATATGGTGAAGGATTCTTTGTTAGAATATCTTCCATAAACTCCTCTTCTGATTCTCCACAATCTGTCATATTTTTAGTCTTCCTAGTACACTTACATCCGGACTGCTCCTCTGACATTAATACAGGATATAGGGCCCGATGTAGGTCGGTCGGTAACTGCCGAAAATCGGTATTTTCGGCCGTTACCGATCAGTAAAAGGGTAACCGGTATGTAGGGGGCATTATTTTACCGAATCGGTAAAATTACCGATTCGGTAATTTTACCGAATCGGTAAAATAAGAATTCGGTAATTTTACCGAATCTGAGGCACCCAGATGTAGGTGGGACTCTTCAGAGTCCCAGGGGCCTTACCGAATCGGTATTTTACCATCAAATTAATTTGATGGTAAAATACCGATTCCGGTGTGCATGCACATCTGTGCATGCACACCTATGCCATGTGACAGGCAGACCTGCCCTCAGGGCATGTATGCCTGCCACATGGCACCCGAGCCTGTTTTGGGGGTCCCAGAGGGTGTCAAAGTGACACCCCCTGCACCCTTGTGAAAATCGGTATTTACCGATTCGGTAAATACTGAATCGGTAATGCCCATTCATTCCTATGGGCTTCAAAGCCCATAGGAATGAATGGGCATTACCGATTCGGTATTTACCGAATCGGTAAATACCGAATTCTTCAGAATCGGTATTCCAGCACATCTGGAATACCTACATGTCCACCCCTTAGATTTACCGATTTTTAATTACCAAATCAGTAAAATTCGATAATTAAAAATCGGTAAATCAATTTTACCTACATCGGGCCCATAGTCCCTCTGAAACCATTGCTTGTCTCCATTGTTTCATATGATCTTCATATGTATCATTCATTCTTTAGGATAGAACCCTATAACCCCTAGTTCTTCTAGATCTGTTTCCATACTTACAAAGCTTCATACTGAGTTAATCTAGGTCTGCTCTCTAACTCATTCATTTTTGTTCTTAAATTCTGAAGAAGTCTCCCATTAAATGTACCATTTTCTGGGAAAGGTAATATTCCATCACTTTTTGTATTTCTAATCCAATTTTCTAACCATACACAGGTATGATAACCTCTTTCCATCATCATAAATGAGGCAGGAGTTTTTGGCAGTGGGATAAGAATTTCTTCTCTAGTTTCAATGGGTTTATCTTTCTTGAAGTAATTTTTGATTCTTTGCATAAGCAACATTTTTCTTTTCTCTCGATTCATTTTAGCATTATATCCTCTTATGTATTCTTGTCTAGCAAAACCTAAATATCTTCTATCTAGGCGATTCGCTATTAAAGTTGGATCATATTTCCACATACAATCTCCACTGTCTATTATTATTACCACCTCTATTTTATTAACCAATTAATCTTTTTGTTTAGACTCTGGGTTATCCAATTTTATTGCAGTTTTTATTCTTTTATCCAATGAAGCTCTAGTTTGTAAAATTCACTTAGCCAATACTAGCGTTGCTCTAATGTGACGTCAGTATTCACTCCTCACTACTGACTCCTCCTTTACAATCCTCCATAAATCACACGCCCGCTGTTTCGTCCTTTCCCAGCGCGGCACCTGATGAGGTCAACGCGACAACTGACCCCCTCCTTTACAATTCCCTGTCTTTGTCACACACCCGCTGCTTCAACCAATCCCAGCACGGCACTCTGTGACATCAATGGTACTCCTACAACTGACCCTCCCTTCACAAGGTAATACGAAAAGTTATTTTCTTTTAACCTTTCACCAAAATTTTATTAATAACAACATAGAAAGATTTGCTACTCTATCGATTTCACAGAATCCAATGGTTAAATTCTTTTACTACGAGTAAATCCTTCTACCTACTCCTCTGCACTATGAGTAAAACCCTTCCGTTTACACTCTTCACATAAGCTCAGAAGAAACTGCTACTCTTCCAGTGTTACCCTTTCTAGATGATATAACACCAAAATGTCACCAGTGAACTCTTAACTAACTCTCACTGTTTCACAACTAATTTCCAAAACCAACAAGTAACCTCACAGCACTGTGAATTCCATTCATCACCCGCTATACATTTCCCAGGAATTTCCAGACAACATGAAACAATATACAAACAGGTTTTGTTAATACCTAAATCTATAACTAATAATCATCAAACTAATCAATAAAACCCATACCTCTGCTACCAGCATACTGATCCAGCGGGACACCAACCTGCGGACAATTATCACTAAAATACACATATTCTGGCTCATAAATCACACTCACTTGCAATGTCCGGTCGATGAAACCTCGCTGGAGATCAATTTCAGGGCTTTTCTATATGTCTGATCTGCCTACATATTTGAGCTTATTTAATTAATTACTAAGCCCTTTCTTACACGGATCTATTTTACTTGATTTGTATTGATAATTTATCGAAGAAGAATTTACCTGCTTTATTCATTTAATTGACCACAGACTCAGTTTAGATTTAAAGTTTTATCCGAATGTTTCTAGTGAAAGGAAATACAAATTACAGTGTTAACTCCATCATTCTGAAGGGCTGATTTGTTACCTAAATTAAACTATAAATTTTTAATGATGAGTACCGCAGGAAAGAGAGGGTAGAGAGAAAGGCACATTGACAAAATACACAGATTATATTTACCTAGGATGGTGCAAGATCAGACCCCTCTGGCCAAGAGTGTGGACCCCTCGATAAAGTTCAGGTGACAGATTCAAGAGAGGATTAGGGCAGGGCAGGTAACCTCTTATGGATTTAACGCCACCCTCAAACCCCTCTCTGATGCTAGTTTCCTCCGCTATTCTTCCGCAAAATCGCCTTCTTAGTTCGATTGCCTCCTCGATTCTTCCTAGTTCTATTTGTTTAAAAATTCTAAGACTGCTTTCAGGAATTTCGATCAGCATTAGGACAGCACCTCTGTCTCTCAGCGTTCTGGCAGCAATCAGGCTATCTCAACTAACTAACTTCCCCAATTATACCTCTTGACGGCATGTTCCACCCCCAAATGTTTCAACCTTGTGTAAACTGCTAATTCTGATTGGACATGCCAAGAGGATGATCCTCACACCATGCTAAGTGTAATACTTTTTCTTAAGAGCATTGTCTTATGTTCCCGCCCATTAATTTGTTTCTTCCTAGCTTTATTTCCCACCCGTTTTCATAATGACTTTTTAACATTGTGTAACATTTATATATTTGTCCAATGAGTCTTCAGGATGTTTCGTCGTCTCTCAGGACATGGGAAAGGGTTGTCCTTGATCGGGCTCCAAGACTTGAGATCAGAACTCCGAAGTTGTTTCCAATGAGCCTGTGCGCACGGATAATGTGGTTATTAGCCTCATCTCTCTTTTAGGCCCATTTACGAACTATCAGAGAAGTCAAAAAGACAAGATTTTAGATTAAAATAAAATGGTTTCACTGTATTACACTTATCTGTACTCTAATACCATTTAATAAGAATAATTATTTGTGCAGTAGCACTTCGTACAAACACGGTTTAATTTTGAGCAGAGCAGATGCTTAGCATGTGAGTTCTGAAGCGGCCATGTTTGGTGTTACTGCGCAGAAGCAAAGCTTTCCCTCCAAGCATTATGACATCATGCAGCTGGCGCATGCACAGTCCATTTCCTGTGTTTTATCGGCCATTTTGATTGCACACAGGTTACTTGTTAGTAGACACATAGGCAAGCTTCCCCCTCTTCTAATATGTGTAAGAATATTGTATAACATTAGTACTACAAACAACTTTTAGTAATTTATTATGATTTTTATATGAGAGGATTTATCCAGCAAGTTGCTTACGTGCAAATCCTTGCTTCATCACTGGTAATCCAAAAGAAGAATTTTAGGGACTGTTTACATACCTCACATTACCAATGCTGCCTTTTATCAGAGTTGTCTAGCCTTGGTCAAGATGCATGCAAAAGCTATATGTATGCAAATTGCCAGAGGAGTGCATCCACTTTTAAATGTAATTTCTTGCATAAATAACTGAAAAGAAATTGTGAGATTTATCCTTTAGATTCACATATCTGCATTGGGTCGGCGAACTGTGTCCAAAGGCATAGTATTTTCTTGTGTGCATCGACTGCAGATGAGATAGTTTCACATTAATATTGAGCGTAAGCAACATCGAGGGAGAGAGTGATAGGGGGGAAAACAGTTTAGATTTTACTCCTCGTGCCCTCATAAGTTAGCCACACAGGCCTTGCACAAAGTCTGTAACTTATGCCTACCCAAGGACCATGAGTTCAAAGCGTGTCAAACTTGTGCAGCCTTCCAACCATGAACTTTAAAGACCAGGGGGCAGATTTATGAGTTCTGGCGCATCTTTGCAAATCAGCAGGGATGCGCCAGCACTGATGCGTCACGCAATTCCCTCCTTGCGGCACCACAGATGCGTCGCATTTACAATGCGGCGCACCATGGTGCAAGGAAGGGCAGATGCGTGATGCATCTTGTGGTGTACGGGCGGCGCATTGCTGGAGTAGCGTTGCAAGTGCGACTCAACTCCTGCAATGTACAGAGGCCACCCATACATACCGTGGTGCGTCACTCCTTACGCCTGCTTCAAGCAGGCATAAGGATTTGACCCAGCAGCGTCGTAAAACTGGCTCGGTGAAATCTTGTAGATTTCACTGCGCCAGTTTTACGGGGCTTTCCTACGAGGGAACGCCCACCCTGCGACAGAACGCCCACATGAAACCTGACGCAGGTTTCATGTGGCGCAGGGCTTTACAACGTGACGCATCTGCCTAGATGCGTCACGTTGTAAATAGGTCACAGGGGTGCGCCACGTTTCCGCGCCGTTGCGTGACGTAACGGCGGCATAAACGTGGCGCAAGTCTGACATAAATCTGCCCCAAGGTGAGTACATTATGCTATGACACAGACCATTGCTTCTTAGAGGGTCAAGCACTCCCAGGCTGTCGATTTGGGGCTCACCTGGACGCGTGATCTCCCTCGCATGCGCTCTTCCCCGGCCGCCATCTTGGGTGAGTGAGGTCGGCAGGCTAGTGTTGCGCCTGACACTTGCCTCACCCTACAAAAGGACCTAGTTTGCAAGCACTCCTCGACAGAGATAGTCGTTCCTGAGGCGGAAGCCGGGAACTTTAGGATAGGAATTCCTTGCTGTGCACATTCACTCGTGTATTTGTAAAATAATCTGTGGACAAATGCTTCTTTAGCGCTGTCACGCTTTTTTTGCTAATTTTTAAAATAAACTCACTTTTCAGCCCAACTCACCGCCCTTGCTTCTTAGAGGGTCAAGCACTCCCAGGCTGCCGATTTGGGGCTCACCTGGACGCGTGATCTCCCTTGCGGGCACTCTTCCACGGCCGCCATCTTGGGTGAGTAAGGTCAGCGGGCTAGTGTTGCGCCTGACACTTGCCTCACCCTACAAAAGGACCTAGTTTGCAAGCACTCCTCGACAGAGATAGTCGTTCCTGAGGCGGAAGCCGGGAACGTTAGGATAGGAATTCCTTGCTGGGCACATTCACTCGTGTATTTTTAAAATAATCTGTGGACAAATACTTCTTTAGCACTGTCACGTTTTTTATGCAATTTTTAAAATAAACTCACTTTCCAGCCCAACTCACAACCTCTTGCTTCTTAGAGGGTCAAGCACTCCCAGGCTGCCGATTTGGGGCTCACCTGGACGCGTGATCTCCCTCGCGGGCGCTCTTCCACGGCCGCCATCTTGGGTGAGTGAGGTCGGCAGGCTAGTGTTGCGCATGACACTTGCCTCACCCTACAAAAGGACCTAGTTTGCAAGCACTCCTCGACAGAGATAGTCGTTCCTGAGGCGGAAGCCGGGAACTTTAGAATAGGAATTCCTTGCTGTGCACATTCACTCGTGTATTTTTAAAATAATCTGTGGACAAATACTTCTTTAGCGCTGTCAAGCTTTTTATGCAATTTTTAAAATAAACTCACTTTCCAGCCCAACTCACAACCCCTTGCTTCTTAGAGGGTCAAGTACTCCCAGGCTGCCGATTTGGGGCTCACCTGGACGCGTGATCTCTCTCGCGGGCGCTCTTCCACGGCCGCCATCTTGGGTGAGTGAGGTCGGCGGGCTAGTGTTACGCCTCACACTTGCCTCACCCTATAAAATGCACCATGCGTCTCGTACGCGCAGCAGACGAGCGCAGCGTGGGCGCCGATGGCGCGCCAGGGTCAGGCCTGTCTGCGCCCGTCCGCGCCAGACCGGGCCCTGGGCCCTGTATTATCCCCACCAGTACTCACCAACCCTCAGTCTACATGAGAGACTCACTCATTCAACTCAGCCAGACCCCTTATTCGCGCTGCTCTCACATCATCACCATGATGGACTCTTCCACTCACTGCCCCAACTGCCCCTTCCAATTTGTGGGACAAGACTCCTACCCCTCTTCATGGGTCCCACTCAATATGGCTCTGCTCAACTGCCGTTCGCTGCCCAAACACGCTCTGGAAATACACATGCTTCTCCAAGACTACCTCCTGGAGGTCCTGTTTCTCACGGAAACATGGCTCTCTCCCGATTCCAACCCTGGTATTGTGCAAGCCTTGCCCCCTGGCTTCCTGATTCAGCGACTGGACAGATCATCAGGGAAGGGAGGAGGAATCGCAATATTATACAAGGATCACTTGTCCTTTCGTTTTATCGATAGTCCGATTTCAGACTGTGAAAATGCCCTGTTCCTTATTCAAATCTCCGCCAGAAATCTTTATCAGGCATCCTTGTCTATCACCCCCGGGCCCCCAGGTCACTTTTGTAGCTCTCTCTCAGAAGCCGCCTTCTCCCTGGCTAGTACCTCTCCTAACTTTACCATCTTAGGCGATCTAAACCTTCACTTTGACAACTCCAGCGACAAAGGGGCATCTGAACTGCAACTTGACCTCGCAGCATATCAACTCCAACTGCTTAGCGACCAACCCACCCACATTAAAGGCCATCTCTTCGACCCGTTATTCTCTAACATTTCCAATCTTAAAGTGCAAAACCCTGTCCCCCTTCCTTGGTCAGACCACTCCCTCATCTGTTTCTGCTGGCACATTCCGGCTTCCTACCGGCCCAAACCATCTCCTACCATCCTTGAACGCTGTTGGTCGAAACTGGACACAGAAGATTGGAAGCAACTACTGGAATGCTCCCTCTCACCCCACGATCCCCTTACCCACACAGCGGACATTAAGTTTTCCGCCTGGATCGAGGATTCTCTTGACACAATCCTTCCCAAGATATCTGTTCATACCCCTGGTGGGAAGCCCAAGTCCCCCTGGTTCAATAACGATCTTCGTCTGCTAAAAAAACTCTGCAAAAAAAAATGAAAGAGCCTGGAGGAAAGAATTTGCCCACCAAAAAAAGAAAGAATACAGCCATTCAATTTTAACTTATAAAAAAGCCCTTAAAAACACTCAAGCTCTTTTCTTCGAGGAAAAAATCAGAACCTCCTCTAACTCATCCAAAGAAATGTTCTGCATAGTTAACAAGCTTTTAAAAATTCCAGATCCTACCCCCCGTTAACCCCCTCAGCGACCGCTGCAATGAGTTCGCTGAATTCTTTAACGTGACAATTCAAAACATTTTAAAATCCCTCCCTCCCTTCATAGGAGAAATCCCTTCAGAACCCCTCCTTTGCACACAGTTGCAAAACTGTCCCTGCCTAAATTCCTTTTCCCCTTCTACAGAGGAGACTCTCCTCCCTATCTTTCTCTCTATTAAAAGCGGCTCCCCACGTGACCCAGCCCCATCTAATATTCTAAAATGAGTTGCATCGACCATCTTGCCCCCGTTGGTCAAACTTATCAACACCTCCTTAATACAAGGCATCGTGCCCCCCGGTTGGAAAAAGGCCATCATAAAACCTCTTTAAAAAAAAAACACCTCTATCCTGCAGATCTGAGTAATTACCGTCCCATCTCTCTACTGCGATTAGTAAGCAAAACGGCTGAAAAACTTGTCAACCAGCAGCTCTTAGCCTATCTTGAAACTAACAGATTACTTCACCCGTCCCAGACGGGCTTCCGCCTGGGCCAGGGTACAAAAACCGCTATGATTGCGGTTGTGGAAGAGGCAAGAAAGGTCCTTGATTCAGGAGGATCAGTGGCAGGGATCCTCCTGGATCTAAGCGCAGCCTTCGACACTGTGAATCATACCACGCTAATTCACCAGCTCAGGGAACTGGGAATCTCGGGGTCTGCACTATCTTGGTTGGAATTCTTTCTCCACAACCGCTCCTTCCAAATTCTCGAGGGAACCTCTAAATCCCGTGCCACCCCTGTACACTGTGGAGTTCCCCAGGGCTCCTCCCGGAGCCCTACCCTTTTCAATGCTTATATGTCCCCCCTGGAGAAAACAGTCTCCCCTCATGGAGTCAAACTTGTGACGTACGCTGACGATACGCAGCTTGTCGTTTCTCTCAGCCAGCTCAATCGTCCCCCTGATAATCTTTATTTCTGCCTCCGAGATATTTCACTCTGGATGGAACGTTCTCATCTTAAACTTAACAGTGAAAAAACTGAAGTTCTGGTATTGGGCAACCAGTCTCATCTCATTCCAAAGTCCCTGTGGCCTCCTTGTATGGGACCGGCTCCGACTCCAAAACAATCCATTAAGAGCCTGGGTATGTGGCTCGACCAGGACCTCTCGTTCACCACTCAAGCCAGGAAGTCAGCAGGGGCCTGTTACGGTATCCTCAGGACCACCCGCAAAATCCTTCACTTGCTCCCCCAAGACTCCAGGAAGCTCCTCATCCAGAGCCTTCTACTATCCAGACTGGATTATGGCAATGCTCTCTATCTTGGTGCTCCTAAGAAAGTCATTGCCAAGCTACAGGGGATACAAACCTTTGCAGCCAGGCTCCTAACAGGCACTAATAGTAGGAGCTCTGCAAAATTATCCCTCAGACTACTCCACTGGCTGCCTATTCAGGAGCGGGTCTATTTTAAAACTCTCTGCACGACCCACAAAATTCTCCATGACAAGGGCCCCCCTATTCTAAAATATCTGATTAGACATCACGAAGCCCCCAGAAACCTACGCTCAGCACACCTACATTTGGCCCATGTACCCAGGATTAAAAGGGCCCGCTCAGGGGGCCGCCTCTTCTCTTATAATGCCCCCAAGCTGTGGAACTCGCTGCCCCTTACCATGCGTGCTGAACCCAACTTCCTTACATTCCGAAAACTTCTGAAAACTTGGCTCTTCCCTTAACCCTTCACTTTCCTCTACTATCTCTGTCACTAGCGCTGGGACGCTCACGGGCAGCCATGCGCTTTATAAATCCTGCTTTCATTTAATTTCAATTCATTTCAAAGATAGTTCTCCCAAGGATCTGGCGCTATCATCATTGGAAGACTGCAGTAAAATAAACTGAACACACTCAAAGAGAATAGTATGGATCAAATGTCAAAGAGGTAACACTGGTGGATATTCATTATTTAGAATCGGTACCAAAAATGGTTTCTTGATTCTGACAAAGCAAAGTCTTTTGGAGCAGGCAGGATCGTCGGACTGAGTGAAGCCAAAAGCTTGCTCTATGCCTAAAGAAAAGCACGTAAAAGTCAGGGGTAGCAAGAAACAAGCATTTGCAATGCCAATAGGTCTAGATTTAAAGGAATATTGTATTGTAATGTCTGTACAGCCAACATGTGTTTCGTCCCTTAGACTTTAACAAGGCTGAAATGAAACACAATAAAATCTTGATTACATCAATTGACCAGGGTTTGAGGTCCAATTCTTACTGTTCAACCATAGTTATCCGGGTGCAGTGTTACAATGTTCATTGTAATTGGAATTTGGCCACTGTGTAATAGCGTTCAGAGCAACACTGGTTAAACATACTCTTGTCCATCCTCAATTTCTACTACTGCTTCCTGTGCCTTCCACTCTTCAGACAGTATATGCTTAAAGCACAGGATCTGCTTTCGTTTCCCTCTAGACATACATACTAGTCCCACATACTTACATGTCAGATCTTTATATTTTTACTTTTTTTAATGTGTTCCTTCGGCCGTGAGCCACCCATATGCTTTACTCTCATAATATGTTACTCATTTTTCATCCTATTCATGTTTGTAATAGGTACTAAAGGCCTAGCCTCAGGTTTGCCTTCTTCCGACACTATACTTTGGAAGAAGTACTTAATACACAGCAACCACTTCTGATTCTTGAAGCAGATCCCACAGAGCTTCTGAATAGAAGTATCCCTGGTACCTATTTTTTTATGTAGTGATATCCTTCTCTTTTCATTTACACTTATGTTTATGCTGCCATGGAAAGGCATGCAGAGTTTACTTGTGGGGGACCCGTTGTGGGCCCCCAGGGACTCTGGGGTGTGGGGGATGCACATGGGGGGTACCTATGGTACCCCCCTGCATTTCAATGTACAACGTGGCAGGCACCATGTGGTGCCTGTCACGTTGTGCATTGAAAGGCACAACCTGCCTTTTTGGCATTCCGCCGCAATGTTTCAAATGTGCGATGCGCCCGCCAGTGTGGTGGGCACATCTTAATAGACGGTGCGTGACCGCTGCTAGCATTGCGGGCGGTCTCGATTCACGGGGGTATGGTGGGTGGACAAAGTCTGCCCACCATTCTAATGACCCCCTGACAGTCTTCCTCAGGATCTGCACATAAACCTTTTAATGGGGACCTTCTTTTAGATCCATGTTAAAATATCGATGTTAAAAATATAGATGAAAAAAATATCGATGTTAAAAATATCAACTCCCTATACTTAAACAGGTAAGTTCAATAATGTCAACACAAAAATATTGATGCAAAAAATGTAGAAGTAAAAATATAGACTTAATAAAATTACATAACTTAAATAAAATTAATTAAATAATATTAATATTATTAGCACAATAAATTACATTTAATGTATTTAAATAATTATAACAAATAAACATAATTTAATAAATATAAACACAAAACGTGAATACATTTTATTAACTATTATCTTTATTCAATTTATAAACTTTTTTAAATTATATAAAAATAAAATATACACATATATAAATAATTTAAAATAAAATAAAATATTCTATATTTAATTAACACATTAAACTATTAAAAAAAGAATAAAACATACATTTAATAACAAAATAAACACAATAGCAGTGAAAACGTTGGATAGCTAGGGGGTAGAAATTACTATACTCACTCCAGTGAGTTCTACAGTATGTAAAGCGCTGGATAGCAGAGGGGTAAAAATTACTATTCCCACTCCAGTGAGTGCAACAGTAGGGAAAGTGCTGGATAGCGGAGGGGTAAAAATTACTATTCCCACTCCAGGGAGTGCAACAGTAGGGAAAGCGCTGGACAGCGGAGGGGTAAAAATTACTATTCTCACTCCAGTGAGTGCAACAGTAAGGAAAGTGCTGGATCCCACAACAATAAGAAAACAAAAACATCAAAATGTTTATTACATTTAATTTCCAATATTAACATAATTAATATTTACATTTAAATATATTAATATTAACAAAGATAATAATAAATCAATAATTAGACATCAATCAATCAAATCAGCTTTATTCGTTTTCCATTGAACACATTAAAAACCATAAAAGCACAGTTTTGTAACAACACTTATAACTTATGAATATTGTTCTGTAGTCATAAAACAGTTAATTTAAGCACTAACTTAGGGGATCATTAGGATGGCGGACAGACCTGCGTCCGCCCGCCACCCCAGAGGTGGAGGCTCCGTCCGCAGGGGCAGTGGCGGTCCCTCCATGCCAATTAGGATGTGACCGCCACCCTGGCGGTCACATCCCGTATCTTTAACCTTGCGGCGGGTGCTGCTTGTTATTTTTGTCAACTATATTTTTGTAATCGATATTTAGGATGTTGATATTTTTGTCATCGATATTACTTACCTGTCACTCGATATTCTTAACGATATTTTTGCTGTCTATATTTCTTCCCCACAATGTTTTTGCACCGATATTTATGTCTCTCGATATTTTTCCATTGATATTCCTGCTCTGCACCCCTTCTTTTACTCATCTTGCAAGTAATATTTCTCTGCACTCCTATTTCAAACACCCTCTACTTGTTCAGCTGATGACCAGCCTCATTATACACCCACTAGTTTATACTTAAATATATTGTACTACAGCTTTATCTACCATAATCTTTGATGTATTAATCCACATTAGATATGTTGAATATTTGACCAATCACAGTTCTTTTAACCATCCTAACACTTTGTTTTGCCACATATATGATACACCTATACTGGCACTTAAAGGCATATCACTTATATCATGCCACAAAGTTTTATGTATGGGACATTTTAGCATGACTCACGAGTGTGTGGTGGCAATAATTCATAACAATGGGCTTATAGGACACAGATCACCCTGACCACTATTTGAAGGACAAATCTAATATTTCAGCCTTTTAATGTACGCCTAAGACCTTATATCACCCATCTGTTACTGTGAAACAATTACATCAACATTACCATTGTCTCCACTTCAACCCAAACAAATGATTCACATCATAGATGTATCAAGTTAATAGGTGTGCTGTCATTTACTAATACATATGTACATGTTGCATATTATACTAACATTTGTTTTGTTACTATTTTATTTTCATAACAGTCATGGACAAATGATGTAATTTAAGATTTTATTTTGTCTGGTTACAGCCTTGGACCAAGGAACAAAACATATGTTGGAAGCATAGATGTTTAATTCTCTGCCATTCAATATGCATACACAATGAACAGCTCATTTAAATTCTTATAGTCATGTGTTTGTTTGTATGGCATAATTACTTGATCCGATACAACATTCTTTTCTTTTGTAATTGAAGCAAAGCCACAGGGCCGGAAGTTTTTAGGAACACCCCTGTGGAGCAGGGTCTTTGTCGTAGTTGTAGAACTGACTGGTTTCTACTAAAGCTATTTATATCTTACTCACCCTGACTGTACAGTTGGATGTGAGGCAAGGTCTTTCCCATGACTATCATAGATATATCTGTATTAGGGTGACCAACTGGCATGGGTGAAAATTCAGGATGGTGAGTGTAAAAATTCAGGACGAAGGGTAAAATTTCAGGACAAAAATTGAGGACAGAAGGTCAATATTCAGAACAAAAATCTGCACCAAAAAAGGTAAGTTTTATAGACACATCAGAGGAGGTTGCGCAATAGTATACAAGTAAGTAAATAGGTTATCAACATAAGTACATGTCAAAATAAGTTTATATTAGGTTGAGAAACCTTGCACTTCACGTTTTTCGGTATGCGCACAGCTTTTAGCAAGTGTATAGGTCTTTTTGTGATATTTCATATGATCATAATTTATTGATATGGTTACTGCAGTGGGTTGTCAAGTATGGTATTTTGTTTAGAGTTCATGGTCATGATCCGGCACATCAGCCTGTCTTCAAGTGTGCAGCCCAGTAGGAGGGCAAATGGTATCCACATTTAAAACTCCCCGGAAATCTGCTTTTGCTTTAGTAGCTTTTACTACAAAGTTGGAGACTTGAAGCCAGCTCTACTATAAACATTAACATTATCCAGTAAAAAAAACACCTTTCATGAATTCGAACAATAGTGTACATATTTCGTCCTTTATGGGATTGTCATGGTAATGCAGTGGACATGCTTTAAGAATGTTGAAGCTCTAGGTAATGGCAAAGCTAGCACTTCTTAGGCAACAGCGGTTATACAAAAGCATCCTCCTCAATATTTTGCAATGAAACCTTTACAAACATCTTCTTACACCAACATTGCACCATTTCCCCAAGGAATTCCACCTGCAGTATACCAGTAAATTAGGACCTTTGTTTGCTCTCTTTCATTCTAATTGTGGAGATACCGTCAGGGGCTCGGGGCTCTGGGCTTATGCTGGCCCTGGGCAGGGAGCGTAGATAGGGGGCCCCGGAAGAGGGGGTCCGGGCGGGGCGGAGCACGGAGGCCAGTGAAGATAGGGGGGTGGGAGGGGGTCAGGGTGTTTGGAAGTAGAACAGAGCCAGAGGCCGCCAATTCCCTGCCAGGGGCCACCACGCAAATATGTATCCATCCTCAGAGGATTATTATATTAAGGATATATACTGGCGTGGTGGCCCCTAGGGTTTGGTGGCCCTGTGCACGTGTCCAGCTTGCACATGCCTAAGGCCGCTCCTGATACCGTGCTGCTATACTACCTTGATCTTGAAGTTTTTTTGGCTTGTGGGATTTGCTGAAACTTTTAGTGATAGGACAACTTGGGCAAAAATGAATGCAAGAAGCAAGTGTTGGCAGTAGTTTTACATGCAATTGTGAAATGGGTTGTAAACTATATAATGGATACACAGCTCAGGGGGCAGAGAAATATATTTGATCATCAGGTAGAGAAATGGCACTTGATGGTAAAATATTTTCGGCATTACCTTAAATGCTCTCAATGTCTCTCTGACACCAACAAACTCCGCAAAATCCTTAGAAATCACCCTCGACTCCAAACTGGACATAACAATCACATCTCTAAAACCGCTAAAAGCACATTCCTGAACCTGAAACTTCTATACAAAATTAAACCCTTCCTCCCCCCCAAAGGCCTGAAACAGGCCAACCAGGCACTTGTGCTTTCCAGAATAGACTATGGTATTGCAGTGCTGACGGGAACTACCAAGGCGCACCTGGGCCCTCTCACCTCCACCCTCAACGCAGCAGCAAGAATGGTCACAGGAACAAAGAAATTTGACCACATCTCCCCAGCACTCAAAGAACTGAAATGGCTCCCGATTGTCTAACGAGCCAACTTCCGCACAGCTTGCCTCACTCATAAAGCCCTGCATACGGGCAAACCGGAATACCTGCTTTCAAACTCAAAAGGGCAGGCCAGTGAATAGTAATAAAGTTAGCTGTCTTGATGGAGTTAAGGAATTCATCTAGTGTCTCTGTTGATGTGGAATGTTCTGAAATACAGCCGCTGATTCTCGATGAGGGTGGAAGAGAGTCCCCCCCCCACACTTTGAGACACAATCCTTCTGAAATGTTGATTTTCTCTCTAGAAGCATAGGTTTGGTCTGTGGCTAGGCTCCAACAATTATTTTCAGTGTTGTTGTAACACATTCCTAAGGGAGTGGGCATGACTGTTTCCAGAGAGAGTAGTGCTAGCTGCTCCTGGAAATTAAAAGTGTGCATGACAGACTGACTTGTTTTGGGAATTGGTCAGCCTGACATGTGTACTTTAGGCTTTTGAGCAAGAAACCACTCTATCTTGAGAGCAGGGACGAGGCAGCCAATGCGACCCTCCATGTCTTCAATGGGGCACTGGGTTGCCTCATCCATCCAATCTTGACACAGCTCTCGTGCTAGATAATGCAATAAATATCATAGGAGCTGCGCCGGCATTGGCTGTTAGGCACAAAGCATGACAGTGCAAATGCGGGAAGAGCATCAGCATGGCCGATTTTAGTGCAGCTTGATCTTAAAATGCACAATTGGCCATGTTTTTTTAATTATGTTCTGAAGGAGCTTCGTTCCAGTAGTGAGCGCAAAGATATGGACTAAAGACGTCAGTGACCTAAAAGCTGAACTAATTGTGTCCCCCGGCATCACAGCGAAGTAAGCCGTGTGCAGCTGCTGCACTTATTTTTAAATTTGGCATTGTGTGGCAAACAAGTGTTTAAAATAATTAAAGTGCCTGCCTCACCTATTTGAAATTCAGTGGAAGCCAACATTTGCATCATTGTTCACTCATAGGGACCCTGGTGTGGACTAAGGAATCTATACTCGCTCGATAAAGTCATAAAATTCAGACATGCACCAGTCCATGTCCCTTTCCGAGGCCTCTGTCGTTGGTGCGTGCACAGCTCCCCACAGTTGCGCCTATTCCTTTTTGCCACCATAAGGCCCAGTGTTACCCACATGGTGCGTTTGCTATTCAAATCTGTGGGCTCTCACACATTCAGGAGACACCTCTTGGCTTCTGGGCAGATAGTATGTGAGAGCACTTCACTGATAATCTTGTGCATTTTATGCCCGTATTTTTGGATGTGTTTGCACTCCCACAATATATGCATGAACGCTCCTATACTACCGCAGTGTCACCTACAAGTCCCATCGCCCCCTGCTTTCATTTTCACTAGAGTGGGTCCTGTTATATATACTCTGTGCAGTATCTTTAATTGGACAAGTCGCAGCCTTGCAGATATAGCCACCTCCTGCAGGGACGCGGTTGCTAACTTCCAGTCTTCATCATCCATGATTATACCATCTCTGTCCCACTTCTCTCTTATGCCTCGGAGTAAGTCACTTGAGTGATTAATACATTTTTTATATGTCATGGAAATGGTCTTGGACGGGAGGTAGCCATCCAACAGCCTATCCTTGAGAGGCGGGGCCTCTAGAGGAGTGGTCCCTGCCAGAATCGATGTCTGCAGTGCGTGGTGAACCTGCATATATCTAAAGTGTTCTGTAGTGGCCAAGTCCTATTCTTTTTGCAGGGAAACAAAGGATTCGATGTCCCCTTTCACCCAGAGGTCTCCTATCTCAGAGATACCTATGAGGTCCCATTTGTTGAAACCTTTCGACTGCCACAGGTTCCCAAGCAGTTCCGAGTCCCATAGGGGAGTGGCCAGCGTCAACCTGTGGTCCCTCCCCAAGCTTCGGTTGGCCGCTTGCCAGAGTTGCACCGAGTGTTGGGTCGGGCCTGTCAGAAGAGGTTGTTAACTTTTCGAGTACAACACTAAGTTATAATGCCCCCCAGGTAGTAACCATCGATCCATGGCATAGCCTGGGTTGTCTTTTCGGCGGTAAATGCCATGGTTAATGGTGGCCAGGTGTGCTGCCCAATAAGACTTTTTGAGGTCAGGGAGGCCAATACCTCCACCATACCAGGCGAGATTGAGTTTGGCGAGGGCTATACGAGGTTTCCCATTCCACAATAGGTTCCTTTGCAGGTTTTTGATTTCTTTAAAATAGCTGGCAGGAACTAGATCAGGGGAGTTTTGTAACACGTATAAAAAGTGGGGCAGGGTCATCATTTTGAAAAGCGATACCCAGCCATGAGAGTGGGAGTGCCCTCCAGTTTACAGTGTCTCACTTCAGCCTTGTAAGGGTTGGCAGGAGGTCATACTCATAGCGGCGTGTAGGATCCGTTGTGATAAAAATGTCTAAGTATTTAAAAACTATTGGCTCCAATGCTAGTGCGAAGAGTAGGGGGGAGAGCGGGCAGCCCTGGCAAGTTCCCCTCCCAAGTTAAAATATTTCTGACTTTTTGTTATTAATGACCACTTGAGCGAGGGGCTCCGAGTAGAGGAGCTTAATCTATTAGGTGAAGCATGTTCCAAAACCCATTTTTGCAAGGACTGCGAAAAGGTATGGCCATTCGAGGTATTGAATGCCATTGTGGCGTCAAGAGATACAATTATTGCAGCTACTTGAATAGTGGTTGCTCTCCCCATCACCCTTTGTACTCTACGCAAATTCAGTGCAGTGTTTCGCTGAGGCATGAAGCCCGATTGGTCCGAGTGAAGCAGCCCGCTGATCACTTTGACCAAACGGTTAGCAAGGAGTTTAGCTAACATCTTGGGTTCCCCATTAAGCAACGAGATTGGCCTGTATGAGGCACTCTCTGTCTTTGGCTTGCCCTCCTTATATATCGTCATTAGCATCGCAATCCGTTGGTCCCTCGGGAGTACTCCCTGGTCCCTACTCTCCTTGTACATCTCCCGCATGTATGGTGCAAGTTTATCTGGTCGAAGTTTATAAAGCTTGATTGGTAGGCCATTCGGGCCCAGAGCCTTCCCTGATCTGAAACTTCTAGTTGCTTGGGCTATCTCGTCATTAGTCAGGTCACTTTCCAGAAGTGCTAAGTCATCATTCGAGAGGGTTGAGAGGGCAATGTCCCTGAGCAATTGTTGGGAATCGTATGTCGTGTACGTTGCCTGTCAGCGGTATACGTTGCTGTAGTATGCGGCGAACATGTTCGCTATTGCCTGTGGATCGGTGATTTTTTGGCCTGTATTGTAGATTAACTCAGGCACCAGTCTACTTGCAAGTTCTTTCTTGTCCAGCCATTCAATGAGTTTCCCCGCCTTGTCTCCCAAATCATATATTCTTCCCTGCGTTTCCCGTCCCATGAGTTTGCCCCTGTCAGTCACTATCGCCTTATAACTGTCCCTCTTGAGTTTTCTTTTTTTTAAAGAGTTTTTTTCATTATTGAGTAAACAAGCGACATATCAGCAAGTTATCATCTTATACAAAAAGAAAATAAAACACCTTGGATACAATTCGATCGTCGTCGTCAAGCAACCAGGATTAAACAATACTCAATATTCTCCCCCCCCTAACTCCCCTACCTCCTCCCCCACTACCCCCACCCCCGTCATTGTGCCCTCAAATCACCTTGTACTATGGAGCGTCTACAGATCTGGGTCCACAAAGGTTAGCCTATATCAATGTAAAATAACATCACCATGAATCCCAAGAAAAAGTAATTTCCATCCGTTCGCTCACATGTGCCCCGACTCTCCTTTCTGAACTATCAATCTGGCATGGTGGCCTCCACACTAGTGCTCTCTCCCTGATCTGCCCCAACCTGTACCACGTCCTCGCCTTCCGGCTCCTCCGGTAACTGGAGCTCCGTTACCAATGCTCCCCAAGCCCTTGCAACTTCCAGTGCCTTATCATTAGAGGAGCGCCTAGCCAGCTGGAGTCGAAGTGTCGCCTCACTCCCAACACACCGCTGGAAACTCGCCTTCCATCTCCCAAAACTAGGACCCGCCCTCGCCTTCCAATGCATGGTGAGCTCCCTCTTTGCCATAATTAAGCCCAAGTCATAAATTTTGCTCGTCACTTTAGTGGAAGGGGTGTGTGGAAACCACAACAGGAGGCAGGTTCCCATCTCAGCCTCCAACTCTCGCTCCGTCACACGATTCAAGCATGCCATCACATCCGCCCAATAAGAACCTAGCCCCACACAGGACCAAAACATGTGAACAAAATCAGCGTCTTCTGCCTGGCACCGAGGGCACTGCGACTGGGCCCCCCCGAAATACTGCTGAATCTTGACCGGGGTTAAGTGGGCCCTGTGGAGAGTGTAAAATTGGACCAATTGGAACCTAGAGTTGCGCGTGCCCTTCCAGGCCCGTCTCAGCAACTGTGGCCACGTCGTCTCCGGGATGGGCCTGCCAAGGTCACCCTCCCATTTGCCTCTCAAGCGATCCAGAGGGGGGAGGTGTTCCGTGGACAGTCGCCGATATAAGCAGGTGATGGCCTTAACCGTACCCGCCGCCATCGTGACGTATTGGCACCCCAACGACGTCGGGGGTTCCGACAATCCCATCTTCCAGTATTTCTGAATTCCCGCCACAAGGGAAGCATGTAGTAAATAGTCCCCTCTTGGTAGGTCAGAGGCTTCCCGCAAGGCCGGGAAAGTCAGCAAGACACCGTCCCTATATAAATCGCCAATCATGTGGAGCCCGCACTCCTCCCATCCAGCCAATGCCGACCAATCTCCACCATGAGAGAGTGCCGTGCACATACCCAAAGGGATTTCCGGGGCATAGGGGTTCGCGAACCCCGCGCGCTTCTGACTTCGCAGCCAGCATGACCGGAGGGTGCGCTCCTCGAGAGTGAGCTGGTCCAACCGGAGTTACTGTCGGAGGATAATGAATGATAGTACATGCCTGGGAATGACCCTGCCCTGCAGACCGTCCGGCCCCCTGAACTCCTGTGCCACTGCCAGTGTAAGCCATTGCAGCTGCGCAGCCAGATAGTACCACTCAAAGTCTGGGGCCGCCAGCCCCCCTCCTCTCTCGGTCGCATCAGGGTGGTTAACGCAACCCTACGTCTGCCGGATCCCCAGATAAATTCCGTCACCAACGCCCGTAGTGTCCGAAAAAAGGAAACGGGGATCCAGATCGGGAGGGTACGAAAGAAGTAGAGCAGGCGCGGGAGTGCCACCATCTTCAGAAGGGCCACGCGCCCCACTATAGATAGGGGGAGAGTACGCCAGAACGCTATGCTGCCTCTGAGCCCTCTCAGCGCGCCACCCACGTTCCCGTCAAAGAGGTCGGCAGGGGCATGAAATATGCGGACCCCCTGATACGATAAGCAGTCGGGTTCCCACCGCAGGCCATCAAGCGTCAGGGACGGCCCATCCCCATGGGACATTGGGAACAAACAGGTCTTGTTCCAGTTCACCTGGAGGCCGGACAGGCGGCCGAATTCTCTGAGCAGTAGCCTAGCGCCCTGCAGGGCGCACCCTGTGTTGGCCAAATATAAAAGAAGATCGTCCGCATACAACGATATATAATGAAGCTCCTCGCGCAGCAAGACCCCCTCGTACAAATGTCCCAGGCGAGCATGTGCAGCCAGGGCAAACAGGAGAGGGGACAGAGAGCAGCCTTGTCGAGTAACTCTCTCCACTCGGCAGGCCGCTGAGTCGGTACTCCCGTACGAACCCGCGCTGTGGCGGAGCTGTATAACAGCCTGGTCCAACAGATGAAATGATCTCCCAGACCAAACCCCTTCAGCACTCGGAACAGATACGGCCACTCCACGCTATCGAACGCTTTTTCGATATCCACCGACAACACCGCCGCCCCCGCCGAGCCGTTTCCTCCATCCCCCATGATACGAAGCAACCGCCGTATGCACATCGCAGTATTTCTAGCAGGGATAAACCCCGATTGGTCTGGGTGTACCAGAGTGCCCATATGATCTAAAAGGCGCGTGGCCAAGATCTTACTGAGGATCTTACTGAGGATCTTATAGTCCACTGTGAGCATGGAGAGCGGCACTATGATCGCTTCTCTCATGGTGGGTGGCAATCTGCCCAATTCCCACGCCTATTGATAAACCGACTGCAAGCGTGGCACCAGGAGGTCCAAATAAGCTGCATAGACTACACGGGAAGGCCGTCGGCTCCAGGCGTCTTTTTCCGAGCCATGTGTTTGAGCGCTGCCCTAATTTCTCCCAGCGAAATAGGTGCGCCCAGCTTGGCGCTCTGGTCTGGACCCAACTGCGGCAGTCCCGCGGCCTCTAGATAATCATCCAGACCTTCGGGGGGTTCTCTCATCCTGCACTGATACAGCAGCGTGTAATAGTCCAAAAACTGGGTATTCACTTCTGTCTGGGAGAAGACCAGGTCCCCTGCGGGTGTAGTCAGAGACATTATAGAGGAGCCCCGGACCGCCGGGTTAGCCAGCCAAGCCAACATCGTCCCTACCTTGTCCCGTTCAGCATGAGCATGGGCCATATATTCACTATAATCATAGCAGCGGAGCCGCTCTACCTGCGTCGCCACTTCCTCGAGTCGCTCCTATCCGTGTGGTTATCTATTTCCGCCTGACTCAGGGTGGCCTCCGCCCGGTCTATATCTTGTACCAGTACCCTGCGCGCCCCAGCGACGGACGAAATGCATGTCCCTCTCACCACTGTTTTAAAAGCGTCCCATTCGTGCACCCTGCTCGATGCCGTCCCGGCGGTGCCCAGGAAGTAGCGCTCTATGCCCTCCCCGAGCTCCGCCGCGAACACGGGGTCCTCCAGCGTCGCGGGGTTCAAGCGCCACGTCGGGATCACCTGCCGCTGCCGCGACCAGAGCACAATTATCATGCAGGGGTTGTGGTCCGAGATCGTCCTCGCTAATTACTCGCAACTGCATGTGAGTTCCAACGCCCCCGGAGTGCACAAGACGCCATCAAGCCGCACATGTAAGTCATGTGGCACCGAATAAAAGGAATAGTTCCTGCCCAAGGGATGCTGCGCGCGCCACACATCTACTAGCCCCCACGCTTCCTGCCAGTCTCTGCGTACCTTGGCCACCCGTCGTACAACCGACTGAGCCAGCGGTGGGTGGGAGCGATCAGGTGACTGAGTTGAAGTCTCCCCCCATAAACACTGTGCCAACTAAAAACGATGCCAACTTCCCAGACAGCCGCACAAAAAATGTGGCGTGGTCGGAGTTCGGAGCATAGACGCTGCTGAAGGTCACATCTCTACCATCCAGGCGGCCCAACACCAGCACATACCTCCCCTCTGGGTCTATGATAGTGGTCGTAGCTTGGAAGGGGACCCCTGATCGCACCCATATTAATGTCCCCCTGGCAAAGGCAGAGTAAGTGGTATAAAACAACTGTCCCCGCCACCTCCTTTGCAACGCCCGTCCCTCTGTCTGATCAATGTGTGTCTCTTGCAGAAAGGCCACCTGGATCCCCCTGCGAACTAAATAGGCATGCACTTTATAGAGTTTCCTCATGGAGTTCAGCCCTCTCACATTCCACGTTACACATTTCAATTCAAGTCGGGTCGCCGTAGGAAAGAACGTCACCGAACACAACCCAAGGCAGCTTAAGGGGCACACTGACAACCCCTTCCTGAACACATCTTCCCCACCAACCCCCCACCCTAACTTTCCCCAGAACAGGCTCTAAACCATAGGTACCCATCCAAACACTAACCCTCTAAGGGAAACACCCTGGTAGCTACCAGAGTCTCACAGTAAGTGTGAGGTAGAGGGGGTGGTTCAACACCAACACAAGCCGGACTGCGGCCTCCCTCGTCCAAACTAGTGGTCAGACCTCGCATCTGAAGTTCCCCCCCTCCCGGCAGTGCCCCGCTCCAGGGGAAACCCCCCCTAGCCGAATTCCCCCCTTCTCAAGGCGAAGCCCCCGTTCAGGTCAAGGATCCATCCCCCCGCCCTCGTTCACTAAGTCAAGTCCACCCCACCCAATGGTGCGGCCCGCTCCCTGAATTTGTCCCCTCACTGTACACAGGTTGAACTCAGGGATCAACAGTCATCCAGCAGGCCATCAGCAGTCCGTGGAGTAACCTCAGGCAGATGATCGTTATCCTCTTCAGAACCCCCGGACCCCACCTCTTCCGACCCCTGGAGGGATGTAGTGTCTGCCAAGGATGCCGCTTTCGCTGATCCGGAGATGAGAGCTACCACCTGTAGCGCTGCCTGCCTTTCCAGACCAGTCTGGGAATTAGTAGGTGATTGCCCATTCACCCTCCGTTTCCTGTTGCGACGGCCCCGTCGGGGTCTCGGCTGCATCTCGGTTTCTGAGCCCCGTTGTCCCGGGCCATCCTTGCCCGCGCGATATTGCTCGAGCCAATGCCAGGCGTCGTTGGGATCGTCAAAAAAAGAGGCAGTCCCATCCACCATCACCTTCAGATGTGCTGGGAAAAACAAAGCATACTGTATACCCTTGTTGCGGAGCTCCCTCTTGACAGTCATGAAAGAAAAACGGCTACGTTGGACCTCCTGCGAATAATCAGGGTAGAGGGAAACGGAGGCATTGTTCACTCTGTAGGGGCCAGATGTCCGGGCTTTCCGCAGTAGGAGATCACGATCCTTGAAGTGGAGCAGGCGCGCAACCACTGGTCTGGGGGGACGGCCCTGGGCCGGGGGCCGGGCCGGCACGCGATGAGCCCTCTCCAGATTATAGAACTGGGATAAGCCTTCGGGGGTGACCACCTCTCGCAGCCATTTCTCCAGGAAGACCACCATATCGTCCCCCTCGCATTTTTCAGGAAGGCCCACCACCCTGATGTTGTTGCGTCTGTTGCGCCCTTCCGCGTCTGCGGCCCTTCGTTCCAGCAATTGCACTCTGCGCGAGAGGTCGCTCAGCGACGCGTCCATCGCCTTCTGCGCTGGCTCCAGCGTTGCAAGTGCGATTTCTATGCTCTTGACACGATCTGCTAATTTGCCGTGGTCAGCCTGCAACAGTCCAAGGCTGGTTGAAACCTGCGTTATGTCCAGGTGCAGTGATTCCTTAGTGTCCGCTATGGCCTTAAGAATCTGGTCCATTTGCTGTTGTTGTAACCCCACAGCCGAGCTTCCAACCGGGGCCTGGGCTTGAGGGTCGAGCGAGTCATCTACGGGGTCCGTCTGCACTGCCTCCGGGGTGCGCCGCAGCTTCTCCATGGCCCAGCTGCAAGGGCAGCCGCCCCACCCAAGAGTCTGGGGTCAGGTGTTCCCAATCTCACACCACTAGAAGCGCTACGGGTGCACCGGTTGGCCTCCCCAATGGCCGTGTGTCCTTTCGCCCGTCCTCACCACAGAAGCAGGCCCTTAGGGACCCAGCCTTGGCCACCACTTGTCAGGGATAGGGTTCCACCCGGCCACCGCGCCGGGATCCTCAGAAAATGGATGCTCCCTGCCCCCGCTGGCACCACTCCCTCCGCGGCAGCCTCCTGCACCACCGAGAAGCACCTTTCGCTGTTGTAACTCCCGTGGTTCAAAGCCGCCACTCCAGGCGCGTCGCAATCCACCAGTCAGGGTGTGCACCCCCTGCAAGAGAACAGCACCCGTGGGGTCGAGGCAATCCAACCAGAGGGCCGATCAGGCGCCCTACTATGGCGTCCTCGCCGTCATCCCCTATGGGCACAGGCAGGCCACAGTTCGGCAGGGCAGGGGGCCGGTGCGAACGTCCGGGCTAGCTCCCACCCAACGATGAGGCCAGCTCCCCTCCAGGCTGAGGTGTGGGGGAGCAAGCGCCGAGAGGACAGGGAGACCGCACAGCGTCAGGCCTCCGAGGTCCCCGCAGCCACAGAAAGTCACTGCAGCGCCACTACGGTAGCACCGCCATCAAATTGGCTCTTCTGGGCCCCCAGCGGGAGATTAAAGCGTTTAGTCACTCACCGCCTCCACCGATGCCGCACCAGCAGTGTTCCGGCCGGCGCTGCACAGCAGGCGCTACACTCCCATCCGGTGCGGGGGCCCCCGCACCCAGCCACAGCGTCTCCGCCGGGCCGCCTTCCGCAGCAGCGGGCTCAGGATCATTCGAGGCCAGGGACACCGGACCTCGCGTAGGCCGCAAAGAAGATGGCCGGCCCGTCTGTAGAGTCGGCAGCCGCAAGAGTCGCAGCGGCGATCCCCGCCGCCGCGACCTGGGCTCAACTTGGACACAGGGCCCTCACAATGCCTGAGGGCCCCCACTGAGGGCTCCGACACCGCCGGGGGAGTCACAGGTCAGGATAAATGCTGAGGCCGACACGGAGCTCGGGACTCACACGTCCATGCTCGGCGGTGCCTAAGCCACGCCCCCCTAGCTGGCCCTCTTGAGTTGCAGGACTTTTCTGGCATTATTTCCCCGTCAAGGTCTCCCTCCAGCTGAACGATTTCATCCTCTGCTGTGACCACATCTGTTAACTTGGCTTGCTGGGAGAATGCCTGCCCTCTAATTACAGTTTTGAACGCTTCCCACATTGTCTGATGGGAGCCTACCGACCCCAAATTTTCCCAGAAATAAAGTTCCATTGCCTCGTACAGTGCTGTTCGGTTCTCTGGGTTATAGAGGTGCCAGGGATTATTGGGGGTGACTCTACCAACCCTCTGTTGACCAATAACAAACTGGGCCCATATAGGGGAGAGATCAGAGATGCCCCTTGCCATATGGCTTACTTCCTGAACATGCTCAGTTCGGGATGCCAGTATCAATAGGTAATCAATGCGTGACAGGCTATGGTGCGCTACTGAATGATAGGTGTGTTGGATGCTATCGGGATGAAAAGACCACCAGACATTCATCAGTCCTAGGGTTTCTAAGAAGCCTGGCAGCCACCGGTTCGAGGGACCCAATTCTCTGGGCGGGTGATGATCCAAAGTGCCTGAGACTACAGAGTTAAGATTTCCCCCCACAATCAGAAGGCCGTCCGGGATTGATAGTAGTATGGACCCCAAGTCTTTGAATGCAAGCCCCTGGAGGCCCAGAGGCACTTACAGCGTTTTCCCTTCCAATTGCCCCGTGATTCATATATATCTACACCATGTGTCAGCCCACGTTGAAGTAACTACCAAGGGGAAGGAGTTTTTAAACATTGTTCCCCTCAAATCCCGTGGTGAAGCCCAAATGTGCAGTCAGTCGGTATCCCCACCTATTGAGGGCCTTACAAGTGTGTTTCTTGAAGCATTACCACGTCTGGTACGTATCGCTTTATATGTTGCAATACTAAACATCGTTTGATTTTTTTCCCCAGACCATTGACATTCCACCTCATTAATTTGATACTCTTCTCCCATTGTGTACTCATCAGGACCTGTGTTCCCAGTCAAGTAAAGCAATAAATCTATGGCACCTTGTTGATTCAGCATAAACAAACTGCAAATCAACAGCCCCACCCAACAACCCCCCTCCCTGCTTCCCTGTACTCTGAACTCAGAACTGCCCATCGCTCATTTAATGCAAAGTGCCTGTCGCCCAACAATAAAACTAAAAGAAGAAACTGGGGGAGAATAAGGTGCCCCGTACCAGCCCTCCCAACAATGTTATTCATGGAGTTCCCCGGGCAGAGTCAGGCTGCAATTACAGTACATTTACTAGTTCAGAGGCCTTGAGTGCACAACCGCCTCAACAGCATTCTATCTGTCCCTGCGCCTGGCAGGCAATGTTCAATAGTGAGTGAGCATCATCCCGGTCATCGCTTTTGATTCCAGCTGCAAGTGTTTGGTTCGCGTAGATTCAATTGCCACCGGAGTTATGTTCCACTGCCTCTCTCCAGCCGTCGGGCCACTCAGCTGCAGCTTCTGGGAAGTCGGAAAATCTGGTTCTTCCCGCGGCTTCCACTCAGAGCCGAGCCGAAAACAACATTGCGTATTTCAGGCCTTTTTCTCGAAGTCTCTTTTTGACTGACAGAAATTAACGCTGCTGTTGTTGTACCGCTTGCGTAAAGTCCGGATAAAAGGTGATTTCCAAGTTCTCATATCTGAGTGGTGGTGCTACTCTGATGGCTAACAGGTACTCCCCCCATTCCAGCACTGAGACAACTCACGCACCTACAATAGAAGCTGAACCCCTTCGGGGTACGATCATAGCCCCACCCCTAATATCACCCCCTCCCCAAACTTCTCTCCCCCTTCCTCATCCCTGCTCCACAGTATCACCCCTAACACAGACTCCCCGTATGCCAGCCAACCCCCTACAGGTCAATTGGTGGCACATAATAAGACACCCCACCACCACCATTTCGAAAACATTTTACTCAGCCCTTAATAAATTAGACACAGTCACAGTTGTTAATTTCACACTCCCCTAACCACAATCCTTCTCATGCCTCAGCCCACAATAAATTAGTCACAGCCACAGTTGTTAATTTCACCCTCCCCTACCCACCTTCCGTCCCATATTCTTAGCACAGGATCCCTCTGAACTCCCATGAATCCATGCACATATACGTACCTCTGCCTATAATATATTAGTCATAGCAGTTTTTGTTCATTTCAGCCTGCCCTACCCACCCTTCCTAACTCCTCGCACCAGAACCCACTGATCCCTCCGGAGCCCCATACACCTATATACACTCTTATGCCCTCTTCACACACTCTTGCACCCTACTCACCTCACCTACTCTTCAACGCATAACATGGAACACATTCTTACAACATCATTTATCCCCCCAAACTCTCAAAAAAATCTGCCAAACTTTTCAAGCATAATTTTATTAAATCAGACACGGAAACTCCCTTCGCTGATCCCTAGTTCTCATTACACAACGGGACCACAACCACTAATATCATTTTCCACACCAAACGTAGAGCCCAATGGAGGAAAGCATTCCTAGCCTTATTCTCGATATCTTCCACTAGGAAATCCGCTCATGGTCTTGTGATTTCTATTGCACCATCCCAGCTCTTCCAACCAACAGCAACCTTCACTATCTACAATACCGGAACAATACTCATTCAATCCACTGACCGTAGTTTAAATCTACTGGATAACATCTTCCCCGTTATTAAAGAACAAGTGTCTAATCCCCATACTAGTATCCAATTCACTTCCACCCCCAATACACACCATGTCACTTCTCCAACCCCCTCTGTCACCCTCTTCCCCCTTCTTCCCCGGCAACCATGGATATTGGATCCATACGCCTCCTCCACCATGACTACCCCTCCCACCAAAACACCTCACCTCACTTCACCTAACCCTCCCACACTACCTCCAACTAGCACGACTGAGACAACATATGCACCCCCAACTGAATCTGAACCCTCTCCCGGTTCGATCACAGCTCCCCCCTCCTCTAGGATCTCCCCCTCTATAACCATCTCTCCCACTACCTCAGCCATGCTTCACAATGACACTCCTAACAAATACTCCCCCCATTCCAGTACTGAGACAACTCACACATCTACAATAGAAGCTGAACCCCTTCCGGGTATGATCATAGCTCCCCTCACTAACATCACCCCTCCCCAATCTTCTCTCCCCTTCCTCATCCATGCTCCACAATATCACCCCTAACATAGACCCCTCCATGCCAGTCAACCCTCCACAGGTCAATTGGTGGCACATAATAAGACATCCCACCACAACCATTTAGAAAACACTCTAACCCCACTAAATAACCCTCAGAGCACACACCGCTCCCAATCACACCCCCCACACCCACTCACCTGCCAGCCACACCAACAATTCAGAGATCTATATCAACTACTCTCCCATCCACATACGCAACACCACCTCTTATTCTACTCACTCCTGCACCAGACCACACACCTAACCAGGTCAATGCGCAGCCACCCACCCCGTCTTAAATGCACACTCCTGAATTGTTGATCAGCCTCTGGACATAGCTGACCTCATTATCGCACATGACCTGATAATGCTATCCGAAACCTGGCTAACAGAATCCTCCTCGCCACTCATCGACATTCTAGTACCCCAAATTACGACATCATCAGATTGTACAAGAATGGCAAGACAGGGGGACATGTATAGACCGTAGCAACATCTCCGTAAACAGAGCCATATCCCCACTATTGCCCTCTTTTGAATACATATGCCTCAAAATCAACAGCAACGGCAAGCCATTATGCTCTTTACACATTATCTATCATCCACCTGGTGACAACCTCATCTTCCTCGAACACCTCACGAACATGGTCACAACGAACGTCGGACGAAAAAACACCCAAATATTCCTTGGCGACTTCAATCTCCATTGGAACAACCACAGCAACTCAGTGGTCAATAGTCTCAAAAACGTCCTCTGCGCTCTAGACCTCACGCATATTTGCAACAGCCCTACACACAATAAAGGTTCAATATTGGATTTAATAATCTCCAAAGGTGACTCCATTCAGCTTGAGTCGCTTGAACCCTGTGATTGGTCAGACCATCATATCATCACTTTCTTTATCAATGAATCAGTGAAACTTAATTCGGCTCAATCCACAAAACCAAAGGTGTGGAAAAGAGACTTGAAAAAACTCAACCCTAACACATTACCTTCTTCCAGTTACAATCTACGTCTGCCCCCTGCCGGCTCCTCCAACGTACATGATCTAACCAACCACTACCTCAACTCTATGACCTTGATAATTAATGAGTTTGCTCCTCGAAAGACTCTAAACCCTGGTACAATGGTCTACTTAACGAAGATAGACGTTCTCTGAGAACTGCGGAATGCAATTGGAGATCCGTCCCATCCGCTAAGCCCCTCAAAATTCTAAGAAAAAAGAGAAATGCATACTATAGAAAGATCAAGCACACGAAAGCTGACTTCTTCAGCCACCAACTAGACCAAGCAAGAAACCGTCCCAAAAAACTGTTTGAGTTAATCAAAACCCAATCGGACGCTTTGCTGAACTTATCCTACCTGCCGGGACCCTGTGCTTAGCTCCTTGAATTCTAGTGCTGCGCCTCACAGTACCCGCTTCGCGGGTCCTGCTTCGTGTTGTGTGGACATTGGAATTGGTGACCTCTTGGAGTCTGCTGTGGGTGAGTGGGTTGCAGGCAGGGCTGCGAGCAGCTGGACCGGGACTGCATTTCCCAGGAGTCCTCGCTGCCCGAATCAGTATCACCTGGGCTGCTCTCCCTGCTTGCCCCGCCCCACCTAACAAGGGCCTTATTTTAAACACGCACCATTCCCGCAGCGCGGGAGCGCCTGGGTGAAGCCCGGGACAAGGGCGGGACCGTCTGTGGCCGTTAGGGGCCGCAGGAGGCTGGGCTGGGCCCACTCTCTAACTCCTTGTTATGTATCGGCTCCAATATTGTTGAAGTATTGAGCTATCATTCTTTTTGTGGAGTGATTCTGTTGGGTCTTATAAACGTCCTGCCCAATCCTTGCATTGTTAATATCGTTAAATATGTCCTCACCCCCTACTACCCCCATATTAAATCCCCTTCCACCTACGGTAGGGGTTGCTATTCTGGGTCCTTTAGATAAGTACTTCATTAGGGCTGCCCGTGATATCGATAGAGAGATCGCCCTAGCTGAGAGACGCGCTGAACGTAGGCAATCTATCGGACTTCTCAAACTTCCCATAGAGAAGCGGGCACCCTTAGGTTCCTTAGTATCGGTCCCTCCATCTCCGCTCACAATTGAGTTAGATTCCACTGTTGGTTTACCCCTAAAAAAAAACCTTGAATAATCCCTGTTGCCTAGCCCAGTTGTGGCGGAAAGTATGTTAGGTCTAGACTTGCAGACCAGTAACGAGCTACCGGCCTCAGTCTCTACAAACATACTTCCACCCATGCCTATTGATAATATCACTCCTGTTAACGATGGAACTATTGTTTTACTAGGCACGCCACCCCCCGCAGCTCCTAAGAATCCTCATAACAAAAGGAAAAGGATTACTAGTCCCCGAAAAAGCTGTCACTTTAAACCCCATAAGAAAACTAGGAAACTAGGAATTGGTATAGGAGAGGGAGCTTCTCACAAGGTTAAAGGGGCTGGTTTGGGAGGGGTCCAGGCTGACAAGGGCGGGGTGTCCTCTGAGAATTCACAAGGCAACCCAAATGATACTTTGACGATGGCATCTGCTGAGATTATTTCCCCAGATACACCTTTACTCATGCAGATTGAGAAATTGATGAAATCTCTACTGACCCCTATTGTAGAACGAGTGAAAAGGTTAGGGGAACGTCCGGATAGCTTTGAACAAGCAACCCTAGACAATTTCTTTTCAACTAAATCCCTTATTAAACTACATTCTAGGACTGGGGATAGTAGCAATGGGGGGACTCAAGTGGATAGGATGAGCTCTACCACTCTACAAGACTCCTCCAATATAAATGGAATGGCTAGTGGGGTAGCCAGTCTAGAATCTTTACATCCTCCTGTTGTTACCACCAAAGGGGTGTCTCGTCCTTTAGATCAAAACCACAAGAACAATCCCCCCCATCAGACCAATCAAGGGAGAATAAATCCCAACCTAAGAAGCAACTGGCACCCGAGGTTACGGGCACTATTGATACATCTAAACCAAGGCACCCCGAAACCACCAACTGCCATGACCCAGCCCAAACCACAAAGACTTGTTTAGCTCCGCCCGCAATTAGACAGCCTGACATTACCCCTCTTAAAGTTGCCCGTAGAACACCTCCTATGAATCTTCCCCCAGAATGCCATCCCTTTGTTGCCATTCTTACCAACGTTCCACCATTGTTGGCCGGGCAGCAAGAATCCTTCCAGATGTTAAAAAATAAAACTATGCACTGGTTAAGGATAAATAGACCACTGCCAAGGGAACTCGATGGGCTGATTCTAGGTGTTAGAAGGGTTTTGAGGGGGACTGTGTAGTAGTTCATTTTAAGGATCCTAGGGTAGCTTTACAAATTTCTAATCAGAATTTAGGTGCCAGCAGCTCTGGCATTGGAGTGGTTGACCTGACCTTCTTTTATCCAAGAACAGTTGGCAACCACTTTGGTCCTGCTCCAGATACAAGATGTTATTTTAATTTTGTACCCCCCGGATTTGATCCCTTCCTTGTGCCCAACCAGCAAACCCTGTGGCCGGGGAACTATGGAAGGACCATAGGTTATTGAAATGATATTTCTCCTGGGGTTGTTTCTTCAACCAAGGGTCTGAGCCCACGGCTGGTTCCCTGTTCCCTGGAGACCACTGTCAATGGAAGGTTACCCATCTCTATTGGCAGGGGTCCCCGACCACAGGGTGAAAATCTTGGTAGTGGGTCCAAGGAGGGAATTAGAGTTTCCCGCACAATCCCTGAGAGGGGGCAGGATACTCACCCTGTCCCCCTTGTTGAGCCTAATGTGGCTGGTCCTATTGTGAAGATTCTTAGCTGGAATGTTGCTGGGATTGCAAGGAAGCTGGCTGTTCCAGAATGGAACACCTAGGTGGATGGTTTCTCCATTTGTATTTTCCAAGAAACCTGGAGTAGGGAGCCATGCCACAAGGTAGGTTATTCATCCTTTTTCTTGCCAGCAGTTCCTTCCTCTTTTGGGAAAGGCCGCCCCTCTGGAGGTCTTCTTATATGGGTCGCTATTTCACTTGGTTGTCAGGTTACCCAGCGCGTGACCGACTCCCCTGACCTTTTGAGTATATCGCTCATAGGACCAAAGAGAGGCTTAACCCTAAACATTTTTAATATCTATGTCAGGGGCATGAAGGGAGGCCAACCCTTATCCACCGTTTCTGAACTTGAATTCCGGTTAAGAAGAGATCCCGATAATTCTCATGTTTTAGTTGCTGGTGATTTTAATTGTACGTTTGAGCCTCTCGGGCTGGAGGTCTCCTTGGGGACTGTTGAGGATGATAACAGGAGAGGTATACCAACTTTGTCCTTGCCACCTATCAAAAGGTGGTCTCAAGTGGCGATCCAGATCTATTCCCTAACCCTGGAATTTGATCTTCGGGCAACGAATGGTAGGACGTTTCTGGATCCTTCTGGAGCGCATACCTACAATAGGGTGGATCATAAGTCTAGAATAGATTATATCCTTCTTGACGTCAAATCCTGGGCTCATTTGCTGGACATGGAGGTACTCCCCTCAGTAGAGAGCGACCACAACTTGCTCTCCCATGCTCTTCGACCCTTTTGGTCGGAGAATTCGGTAGGCCATGTGTCACCTACAACTTCTGTTCACCAGGAGCTTTATCCCTCTAACTGTGGCAGGCGCTTAAAATGGAGTAAGATAATCATGGACAAAGGTAAAGTCCTATACATTTCAAATCTTTTGGTCTCTGCCCAGTCCAAGTTAGATGATTCCACGTTAAGTCCAGAGGAAGTATCATCACTCTTTTGTGCTACTACTAAGGCTTTGAGCGAACTTTTCTATCTTCCCAACACTGCCTCTTGCGTGCTAAAGTCCAAACTTAGGCAGAACCCTTATGAATGGTACACTAAAAAATGTAGGGAGAAGAAAAGGTCTTTGATCAATGCTGTGAAGAGCAAGTCATTGCCAAATATACGCTTGGCAAGGAAAAATAATTCTTTGACTGTGACGGCAGCAAAGAGGGAATGGGAGGATCGTTTCTGGGAGGACTTGAGGAAAGCTAGTCTGGACAGGGACGCAAGAGGTTTCTGGGCCCTCATAAGATCTAGGGACAGACCAGACAGTTCATTACTGACATGTAACATTACCCCCCAGAGTTGGTTCAATCACTTCTCATCCCTCTATGTTGCAAGTGACCTACTCACCAGCAACACTCCCCTGCTAGGACTTTTCGTAACGGGATTAGAGCATGCCCCTTTTACTGCGAGAGAGGTGTTGGACGCAATTAAAACCTTGGTACCACTGAAAGCAGCAGGGCCTGACGGGCTACCTGCTGACCTAATACGGGCAAGCCCCGGGGAGTGGGGGATTCTTGTATCTTCTCTGTTAAACGCCATCATTGAGGGTGCGCCCATTCCGGAATCCCGGAAGGGGGCAGAGGTTGTCCCGATATTTAAGAAGGGGTGCCAGGACAGCCCTGCCAACTACAGGCCAATAAGTCTAATTGACTCTATGCAAAAATTGGCAGGGAAGGTGATCTTGCGAAGGATGCTAGAATGGATGGAAGACAATAACATTCTGTCGGACCTCCAAGCCGGGTTCCGCATTGGCACTGGGTCCATCGAGCAGTCCTTTAGATTAACTCTTCTCCATTGGAAGGTGGTGGTACTGGGAGGGGGCAGTCTTTATTTAGCTTTTATAGATCTGAAGACTGCCTTCGACCTGGTTCCCAGGGAGAAGTTATGGAAGGTTCTGCTAGATCTAGGGTTGCCCCCATATATCCTTTTCTTATTGTTAAAATGTCACTGCTCCTTTGGGCGAGGTTGTGGCGAGTGCCCGAATTGGTCTCCTATGCTGAAGCCCTGTCTGAGGTCATGGATATGGCAGAGTGGTCTAGGATCAAGTAGCTGAGGGATGTCAAAAGACTATTAATGGAAATAGGGTTACCCGATGCTTGGGCCACAAAATCTGCCCCACCAAAGGCTACAGTTAAAAAGCTGAACTGGAACTGGGTCTCTGCGAAACTACATTCAGACTCACGCCATTGTAACGCAACAGTAGCTTTTGTGAGAATTAAGGATGTGGTGGCATACGAATCCTATTTAGACATCATCTCCATCCCTTTTGACCGCACCCTGTATTTTAAGTTTCGTGTGGGGACCCTACCTGTAGGGGAGGTAGTTGCGCACTGGAAGCGCCCCTACCAACTTTCCCCCATTTGTGCATCTTGTCCTACTCGCATAGAGTATGTAGCTCACATCTTCTTTGAATGCCCGGATTATCGTGCCCAGCGGTCTTGTTGGCTTAAACCACTCTGTAGACTTTTGGGCATTCGTCAGTGTTTAGTGGTGATGCGTATTTTAATGACTGACACATCCCCTGTGATTGTATGTGCTGTCGCAAAATTTTTGAAATGGACATGGTTGATTCGTAATAGAAGGCTTTCTGTATCAATTTAATCCTTGTATTAACCTTTTAAATCAATTCTTGTATCCATTTTAACGATCATGTGTAACAGAGTGTATATGATATTATTATGAATTGTATTTTTGTATTGCTTTTATGGTATTGGTATACCGAAATAAAGCCTATCAATCAATCAAAACCCAATCTAAGGATGAACCTCAACGGCTACAAAACATAGCTTGCCCACAAACCACTTGTGAAGAATTCTCTACCTTCTTTAATCTAAAGACTGATAACATCAAGAAAGATCTCTTCAATGACCTAAGCTTACACTCGAGTCCCCACATCAAAACATCCCCTTTACTCCCACCTTCGTCACAACATACCCCTGCAAAGTTCGACCTAAAAAACAATGCTGCATGGTCTTCCTTTGACACTTACACTGAAGAAGCTATAGGCAAGATTATCAGTACCCTAAAACTTGCCAATCACCTCACCGATCCTCTCCCCGCAAATCCTGTTAAAGACTTAACCCCATTGCTTCTGCCTCTCTGGACCAAAATCATTAATAGTTCACTTCAACAAGGTTGCATCCCGGAAACCCTTAAAGTGGGACAGGTATCACCCATCCTAAAGAAACTCACAGCTGACCCTACGGACCTAAACAACTATCGCCCTATTTCCAATATTCCTACCATGGCCAAACTGTTGAAAAAATGTGTACACCACCAATTGACAAGACACATTGATCACTTCGACCTTCTTAACAAACACCAATCAGGCTTCCGAGCAGGCCATAGCACGAAATCAGCTATGACACACATAATTGATGATGTGCTACAAATACTTGATCAAAACGGTACATACCTACTCATCCTACTAGACCTCTCCTCAGCCTTTGATACAGTCAAACACGAGAACTTGATAGATCTGCTGAATCACAGAATGGGTCTATCAGGGTCAGTGCTTAACTGGTTTACCTCTTTTCTTCAAAACCAGACGCAAAAATTCATTCTCTTGTGGTGTGTGTTCTAATTGTATCTGCCTTGGACTGTTCAGTGTTATCATGTGCATGCCTGGATTTGGAATGATCAATTGGTGAGCAATTGCTCATCTTCCTGTTTTGGAGCCTCATGGGATTTTTCCATTGAATTTTGAACTTTAACTCTAGATTGCAATATCTCCTTCAGTCTTGTATACCTTTCCTCTGTTTTTTCCCTTTATATTTCGTCATTCAGGACATGTTTACTGTTTTAATCTGTCCTTGAATCCTGTTACTTGGTAGGAAACTTCTTTTTTTCTTATCAGTATTAATCTCTGCACCCTCGTTCTTCATCCATTTTCGGCATTTCAGCATTCAAATAAATCCTAATGTGTTCTCTGTCTGCTTTTATTCACTCGTCATTCAGTTCAAGAGCCGGAAAGAGGAGCGTGAGCGTAAGGGATCCATACCTTACCACCATGGTGGCAAAAAGAGGCAACGCCGGATGGGGGTTCCTTTCCTTGTGCATGAAGATCACTTGGATGTCTCCCCAACACGCAGCACCTTCTCCTTTGGAAGCTTTTCTGGGATTGGAGAGGACAAGCGCGCCATGGAGCGAGGAGGATGGCAGACTGCAATATTAGGTGATGGATATTTAAGAATGGGAGTGGCACGTGGTAGTGTGAATATTGAAGATACTTTCAAATGCAAAAGTCCACAGGAGGTTCAAATCTAATTTCTTTTATGTATTCCTTATTTGGTTTTTGTGTGTTTTCATGAGGTACGTGTCTGTTAGTGGTTATTTTAATTTTTCGTTTTTGCGGTAAGTGTTATCCCCTCAAGCATTTAGAGTGGTCAGCACCTTGTGTGGCTTTTTCTCTGGAATTTCATTTATATCTTACATCACAGAATTCGTGTTGTGATAGAGTGAATGAAGCACTTGCTTCCAAAAGCTACTTAGTATGTGGGCGAGGGCTCGGAAAAAGAGCAAGGAGTAAAGCCATTTGAGCTTAAAACAGTTTTTTAAAGGCATGCTAGTGGGTTCTGCATAACCTTATCTTCTCTTGGTTAACTGTTATGATAAGCTAACTTTGTTTACAATAAATATGCAGACAAATTAGGCGATATGTATCTCACTTAAGAGCTCTTCAGAACAACCTAGGCCAGTGTTTTTTAACCTTTAGACTTCTGTGGACCCCCACTTAATCATTATTGAGACCCAACAAGGACCTACGAGTTATTATTGGACGCAGGGACCTCAGCCTAAGCAACTTCAATTATTTGAACCAAAAGCAGTGCACAAACATAGAAAACAAGCATTCATCAAACAAATGATTACACGTTTTATTTAATTTACAAACACATAAAACAAATCCGCATTTAATTTTAATGGGAAGATTGGAGTTTTTCAAAAATCAATAAGGCCACCCATCATCCCCATTCTATATTCTGTTTGATGTGCGTGCAGGGAAACGGCCTCTACAACGAAGCCGTTTCCACGAAATCATTTCCCACGCATGTACTACAACGCCTGCGTGGTTACAACGAAAGGGTTTACCACGCATACCTTTACTACGAAAATCGTAGTAAAGGCATGTGTGGTAAATGAAAAGAAAAACGGCGGGGGGTTTGGTGGGTCTCCCCCATAAAAAAAAAATAAAGGTCTGGGATAAAAAGGGGGGCTGGGGGGGTCTCCCTCCCAAAAAACAAAACTAACCTGAGGAGCCGATACCGAAGCTGAAGAAATCAACGTCGTTAGGGAGGAAACGAAAAGTAACTTCCGCTTCCTCTTAACGACGTACGACCGACGTAACCAGAGAAGATGGAGGAAAGGCGAGTTAAAAGGTAAGGGGTATTATAGAAAAATAAATATATATATATATATATATATATATATATATATATAGGGTTAAGGGTAAATATAAGGAGTGAGGCTGGGGGAATGTAAGTGGAGAGTTTTAACCTTTATCAAGAGTATGCCCTCACCATGCATACATTTACAACAAAAAACGGTGTAAATGTATGCGTAGTAAAGGAATATTCGAGGTAAAGGTTAAGCGTGGAAAACGAATTCCGTTGTAACGCATGCGTGGTAAAGGCACTGCTCAAATGAATTAATCTGAGGACACCAACTTCATTTTTAGCTTTCAATTTCAAATTCTTTCACATTTACAGAACAGTTTGACATTTTCGGTTTTCATTTTTGCTTCTTTATGAATTTACACTGTATTATTAATTTTCTAAACAGTCGTGAACTCCTTGAGTAGACATTGTAGACCCCCAAAGGTCCCAGGAAAACAAGTTTAGAACTAATTCCCCAAGCTGCATAACATCCACTAAAGTTATTTTCAGGTAGAATTCAATAGCTGTTGAATATCCTCTGAATTATGTGACCTTATTTAAGTGTAGTGAAAAGATGAATGGCTACGTGTTCACACGTGAAGGCTTCTAGTGCACCAAAGCGTTCCTATAACGATCTCTTATCTATTTCCATTGCTCATTTTATACATCAAGTTTAAAAATGATAACTTGTAACTGGGTTGATGTTAATGTTTTTAAATTACATTTGTATTATTTTTTGTTGCGTTAGAAAATATCCTTTCATTACACAGAGCTATCCATCTCTTCCCTTATCTTACTACTATGAACTATCTAAGCTTCAGATTATTGGTTAGAGAGATTCATGAATTTGAAGGAAGTTGTAAGGCACCAAAATTAACATATAGTCTACGTCATAAATATGAAAAAACTATTTTGTGGTTCATTTTGAAGCAACATGCTATCTTGCACCATATTCCCGTTCCTCATGTTGACAGTCGCACTGATTACATGTGGAAGCCTGATTTGCATGACATGGAAACCAATATTCAGCATAGATTATCTGTCCTTAATAAATGGCATTTCACTTATACTCAAACATAGATTAAAAAAACGAAAGAGCAGGGAAATTCTCCGCAGGTAAAAACGAGTGAAGTGGATTGTAAATTAAATCATAACCTAACCTAACCTGTCTGTAGGTACATGGGGACATTGGAAAGGATTAGTATCAAGAAAGGCCTAGAAAATGAACAGTAGTAGCACTGGCTGTAATGTGATCTTAGGTCGGTGGAAAATGATTTATGATTTGGTAGTTGGGGCTGATTGAAATGTAGAAATGTGGGTATTGGCAAGATAACTTTCTGGGAATCAAAATCTACGAAGGTGGCTATTATGACGGCATACGAGTCATAAAATCCAGTTTAAATACTACGATGGAAACAGAAAATTCTGTCTTCCTTTAGTGCTGTGACCTGTCCCTCAATGATTTGTGCTTCTTTGGCTGATTCTTTAAATATTTATTTGAATATAGGTGAAAATAAATGTAATATACTCATGCTTTGGAAAAATGCAATCAAGGGAAAGGTTGTTGTACATCAGGTGTCATATATATAGAGATATGCTGAGGCGATGCAATCACAAGTTACAGAAAATAATACATTTATTGGTGTGAGAAGGTGGAATTCCACGAGCACAAGCAGCCATGTCCAATGCAATCCCTGCTTCTTCCATTTTCCTTAGGGAAGTTCACCCGTCGAGGAAGCTCTGATACAGCCACGGAGATGGAAAGCCTGAGTGCCAGGCACTCCCACTCCCATCACACCTTGCTCAGCGACTTACCGGACCACTCCAACAGCCACGGAGAGAACACTGTGAAGGAAGGTATGCTTAGCACTGTCAAAAGACATTGACCGTTACTAATATTATTATTATTTATTAGTAGAGTGAATGCACAGTTTTAATAATCAAGAACCAGTATTTCAGATCCTGCTATAGCATTTCTAGCTGTCTGCTACATTAAATTACAGATGGATGTGCATATTGCATGTGATCACCCTGAAAGCAATGCTCTTTTAATTAGAGGGTATTTTGCTGCTTTTTTTCCATGTGGGGAGCAATACTCTGATACATTCCTCCCCATTGCCTGCATTTTGATGCTTTCTGCAGTTCGATGACCACTTTGTGCTTGTTTCCATTTACAGCTATCTCTGATTTCTTATAATATTGTCTCGTAGTGTGTGTTCCAATTTTATCTGTCATAGACTGTGCAGTGCTATCATGTGTATGCCTGGGCTTGTACTGACCACTTGCTCGTCTTCCTGTTTGGGGCCTCGTGGGATGTTTCCATTGAATCTTGGACCTCTACTCCAGGATGCCACATATCCTTCAGTCTTGTATGATTTTTCTCAAATTTTTTCCTTTACTCGGGACATTTTTACTGTTTTATTCTGACCTTTAATCCTGTATCTTGGTAGAAAGCGTCTTTTTTCTTCTCAGCATTAACCTCTATTTCAGTGTTCTTCCTCTCTCGTTTTTGCCTGCTGACCCTACATCACTTTATCCTCCCTGTCCTCTAATGCAATCCACTTTCTGTCCTTTCTTCTCCAGTGATGCACTACTTAGCCAGTTGCTCCTGTTATGAGTTCCTGTACTTCTTCCTCCACACTTATATTCAATCCCATTCAAACTAGCTCATGTCCACTAATTCTCGATATGCAAGCTTCCTGCCATTTTCACAAGGCCTCTTTATTAATCTCCCTTTTACAAGCACTAGGGCCCTCATTTATGGGGATTTAGCGTAGGGCAGGGCAGCAAGTCACCTTGCTGCGCTGCCCCACGGCAAAGTGAAAGGGCAGGAATGCACTGTATTTATCCAAATCGTGCATTCCAGTCCTTTCCCTCTACGCTGGTGCCGCTTCAGCAGACTAGCGCCAATGTAGGCAACCTTGCACTATGGGGCAAGGGTGCCTGTGTAGTCAGGAGGATTGCTTGTGTGCAGGAAGGGGCACCTTCCTGCATATAACACAATCCTGAGAGGCGTTTTCATATGGGCCGAGATGCCCGCCACCCCTACCAACACCAATCCCAATGGGAGGAGACAGACACAGTTTTGAACTTTCGGAAGGCAGGGGGCCTCACGACCCCCCCCGGCCGTATTTATTAAAATATGAAACAAAATTTAAAACTTTAAATTAAAACGTTTCATGTATCATGTACAAATTCAAATTCAATTTCATTTGATGAAGACAGGTATTCAGGCTAACCTTAACAAATCTCTAATACAAAGATTTCCTAGCCGAGTCTAACATCAAGACAAATGCATTACATTCGAATTTGTACATCCTAACATTAAGGGCCAACGGCAAGGTCTTAACTGGTGTCAGATCCCTATCACCAAATTCCCACCCTCTCGTGTGAGTGGCGCATGCGCAGAGGACTTTACCCACAAAGCCAACTGTAACTTCCCTTGTCGTGGGGGCCCCCTTTCACTCGACGCCATCTTAAGGTCGTCCGAGTTCCCGTGCGAGGTATCCGTAAGAAGGACAGCGTGGACTCCCCCCCCCCCTTTCCCCGCACTCTCTTCCGCCGGAGCGGATATCCGGCCCCCGGGAAATTCCGGGGAGGGGCATATAGCCGTCTCCCCCTAGGAGGGGCCTATGGCCGTCTCCCCCTGGGCGACCCATCCGTAATGGGTGCCGCCCCCCCGTGGGAGGGGCCAATGGCCGCCTCCTCCCGGGCGCTCCCATCCATAGTGGGTGGCGCCCCCCCGAGGGTTCTTGAAATCACTGCTCACCGATCATGACCTTACCGCCACAGGCCAGATAGTTGACCGACTATCTGGCCCCCCCCACACCTCCTATAGGTCATGTCTCCTCAAACCCACTAGCCAAGCTATCATGTCTCCTATCAGTAAGTCATTACCCACCCTGGACAGGTGTACCCCATCATCAGAATAACAGTGATCTCCCCAGATGCACCCATGAGATATACTTTGGAGATGAGCAGAGCGAAACAATTTCTCCATTTTATTGTTGACCCTCTTTACCGAATGGTTCAACGCTGTCGTGGACAAACCACCCCGCCATACCCTCCTGGGAATCATGTGAGACCAAGCAATCGTACATCCCGGGAGCCTTTTTGCTAACCAGCTAACTACAGAAAGTATGTGCTCAACTAAAACTCGTCTGCCCAGTCTCACCAAGTCATTGCCCCCAATGTGTACTAGGACTACAGATGGCGGTGACCTGTGCCGCCCTAATAATTCCTCCACAAAACTTTGCAATCGGTCAATACAGAGGCCGCCCTTCCCATGGAAGGACACCCTGAACCCATATTTCTCAGATGTGTGGATCGCATCACCTGTCTTGAATATGTCCCCGGCACGCCTCACGTATGAGTGGCCCACGACCCAGACCACCCGTCTTCCATTCCGTAATCCTGATGCGGTGATTATCTGATACTGGGACGGTCCCAATTTCCGCCCTGCGTCACAGGCTCGTGAAACTGTAATCTAAACAAAAGACAACAAGCGTGAGTGCACTTCCTCAGTAATTTACAACATGTGCAGTTGCACGTACCTCTTGAAACACTTCGAAGACCAACGGCCTAACTGCTTCACCTCGTCTGCCTGCAGACCTAGAGCCGTAGCTTCTGTAGCGGCCCCTATCCTGAATGATTGAGTCCCAAAATCACTCGGGTTCAAAGCCCGCTGCTGCAATTGTAATTGCCAGTACCCTCTGAAACTGAAATCTTGTCAACGGGGTGCCGTTCGTATGTCGCAGCAAGGCCCCCCCCCCCACGTTGTCAACCTTTGTTTTAGGTAGGCCTCAACATGCCTCACTGGACAACCGGGACTACCTGGTGCGCGCTGCAACACAACACTATTCCCCTGGGCCTCCTGGTCGGTCTTTGACCTGGCTATCGAGATCAGCAGAGAATCCCCCTTTACTTGGATGTGATCCCTGCGCAGACCTCCTTCCGTATCTCTCTTATTTGCCGCCACTAGTTCGCTCACCCGCAGGGCCCCATAGAACGCCAATGCGAACGCTGCCCGGAATAGTATTTCCTCGCTAAGTGAGGAGCATGTCTCTTCTAGTTTAGCCAGCAAGGTGGTCAACTTATCAAATCCTATCGGATGCCTGTTATCCTTTCTGCACCCTTCTAAGCGCCGCCAGCCGCGCAGAGCCTTCCTGACTAGAAAGGAGTCCGTCGGGTCCCTGATCCTATGGAGCTGTGCCATAAATGATATGGCGGCCTTATACCGAATTGCGGTTGCCGCCGACCGGCCTTCTCCATGAAGTGCCACTAAAACTTGGACAAAGGACTCCTCCTGCCCCCATCTATGCTCCCCTGCCGGACCCAAAAAGGCGCAGTACAAGCGGAACGCCCCTTCATAAGCTTTCCTTGTCCTGGGCGCTAAACTGGCTGCCACAAGGTTTTGTAGTCCGGGGCACCGATTTGCCACAGTGCTTCGGGAAATGGTGCCGCCACTAGCTCCGCTGAGGGTAAACAAGCCCTGAAAGCCTGCATTTTGAAACGAGAGAGCGCATCAGCTGCATTATTCAGTACACCCGGCACATGTTTTGCCCTGAACTGTACGTTTAATCTCAAGCATCGTAACACAATTTCTTAAAACAATCGCAATATCCATTTGCAGTGTGCTGCCTGCTGATTAATGCACTCAACCACAGTCATGTTATCGGACCAAAATACCACTGAGCGGTCTCTGAAATCCTCCGGCCATGCCGACAGAGCCACCCAGATGGGGAAGAGTTCTAGAAAGCCAATGTTACTCGTCAAGCCGTTTGTTTGCCACCATGCCAGCCATCTTTGTGCCGACCAACGGTTTCCGAGTATTGCACCAAACCCCACGCTGCCCGCCGAGTCGGTCCATAAGCCGAGTTCCGCCGGCGAGGCTGGGGGTTTGCTCCAGACCCCTCGGCCGTTGAAGTCCGCCAGGAATGCCAGCCAAATGAGCATTTCCTGGCGAACCTCCGCCGACAGTCTCGTGCGGTGGTGCCCTTCCCTGAGGCCTACCATGGACTGGGCAATGAATCGAGAGAAAGGGCGAGCTATCGGTATCACCCTTAATGCAAAGTTAAGCTGACCCACTGTCTGCTGTAATTGGTGCAATGTCACTTTCTCGGTCCGGAGACTCTGCAACAAGGAAGCCCTGAATTTGGCGATCTCCTCCTCCGGCAGGCCGAAGCACCCCGCCACGGAGTCTAGTTCTATGCCCAAAAACTCCAGGGAGGTAGTCGGCCCCACTGTCTTACCTGGCGCCAATGGAACCTCGAAACCCCGCATGAGCACGCAGAAGTCCTGCAATGCCAGTGCACAGTCACGAGTGCCTGCTGGGCCGAGAAAGAGGAAAGCATCAAGATAATGCATCACATGTTGGTGCCCCGTGGCCTTTGCGAACACCCACTCCAGAAATGAGCTAAACATTTCAAAATAGGCACACGAAATTAAACAACCCATTGGCATGCACATATCCATGTAGTATTTCCCCTGAAACATAAAACCCAGCAGGCGCTGATCTTGGGGATGCACCGGAAGCAACCTGAATGCAGATTCAATGTCTGACTTTGCTAACAATGCACCGGGGCCTAAGCGATTCAACAGCACCACTGCGTCATCGAAAGATGCATACTTTACACTGCAAATCTCAGGGTTGATCGCCTCATTGACAGAAGCCCCCTTTGTTGCCGACAAATTATGGATGAGCCTGTACTCCCCCGGGTCTCTTTTCGGCACCACCCCTAATGGGGAGCATACAAAATCAGCCGTTGGTGGGTCACGAAAAGGTCCTGCCACTCGCCCCAAGCTAACCTCCTTGGCGATCTTTTTGGCGGCAACCGCCGGGTTGTGCTGAACGGACAGTTGGTTCTTACAAGAGGCGTTCCCTCGAAAATCACCCGCCGGGATCCTGAAGCCATATGAGAAGCCATCTTGCAGAATCCCGGCGGACGCATGATCAGGGTATCTGTTCAGCCACGGGGTCAAAGCCAAGATATCTACGGGCGAAGATGAGGACTTCCGGGGCACCGTATCAATCCTGCTTGGTACCCCCTTTGCCTCCGGTGCCATTGGCCCTGGATCGGCAGCTAGTTTCAGGGTGTGAGGTGTTACCACAACCGGAGCACGCATGCCTGAACCTACACGTTCCTTGCGGCCTGCTACACGTTCCCTTATTGAAACCCCAACACACCCCTCGCTTATTTCCGTTCCCGCCTGATCTAGGTTGAGACTCCCCCCCCCGTAGTTCTGACGAATGGGCTGTGACTGCTTCTGTGGAAATGCCCTGGAGCCATTCGTGCTTGACCCCGAACCACCTGCTGATCCTGGCAAGAGCTGCGCATGCCATGATACCGTATCCAAACAATCCCAAGTCAATGCTTCATTAAACTCTTTCGCTTTTCTAAAAGCCACGTCATACCCTGTCCACTCCTCACCCCCATATTTCTCATGGAAGTTCGTGATCCTGCTCTGATAACAAGCCAAGTCACTCAAAAGTTCTGGTGTACGTTCATTGATAATTGCCACAAAGATAGAAAAGGCCCTGATCCAGTTGATCATCGACTCCTCGACCTTGAATTCCGCCATTTTTGCCCGCCATACACTGGGGTGCCATAAGTCTTTCTGGGTCTTGGCATATTCTAACTCTCGGTGATCAGTCAACAGTGAAAACATATTAATGTATTTGTTGGCCCACACCATCTCTTTAGTAACCATGGGAACAAGTTGCGCCAAGCTTTCGCGCCTTGAGGGTACCGCGCCCTCCCCCATCATCGGTAGCGATCTCTTACCGGCTCCCACCGCACTTCCAGCCGTGTCCGTCGCCTTATCCTGGTTATCTGCCGAGACCACCTTCGCCACCTGTGAGGAAATAGAAGGCACGTTCGCTGCCCCAGCATTCCTTGTCTGCCGGAACTGTTCAATAATCAGTCTAGCTTCCTCGGCCGGGTCTTCCACAGCCACGGATCCCCCCGTTCCCTTTTTCAACCAGGGTAACACAGCCGCTAAGTGAAGCGCTAATTCAGGAGGCATTTGATCCTCCTCCAGCGGTGTGATAACCACAGGGATTGGCAAACCCCCATTCGGTGTGGGTACCGGGCTGGCCGCTGGGGCTACTGGGATCAGTGGTACCTCCATCGGGACTGGGGCCTCGCTATGACCCGCTTTCACCTAAGCATGGGCGAATTTTGCGAATCTCGCGTTCGCGAATTTGCGAACTTGCAATCCGCAAAAATCTGCGAATTCTCGCGAATTTGCGGATTTTTTTTTGTGTGTGTTCGCGCGGTTCGCAAGGGTTTTGTACAATTTCGCAAACGCAAACTTACCTGTCGGATCGCAAGTTTTGCGAACTTGTTGTTTCTACATGTCCAGCCTGTTTGGGACACTCTTCTTCATCACTGCCACCCTCTGTCACCACTGCCACTCTCTGACTACTCATGCCACCCTCTGGCCCACCCATGCCACCCTCTGTTTCATCACAGCACCCTCTGGTTGTCCAGTGTACATTATTGTGGCAAAGCAAAGCACACCTTCCCTGCCTCAAGTGACCTGAATTAATTTGGGGCTGATTAATTTGTCACAGAATATTTTTTTAGCTGGCACCTGCTTCCTTAGTGCTTCCTGATTAGTGATCTTTTGCACTTGCTAAGTGCTTTCATTGTTGCAAAATTAGTTACAACACCTGCCCTGCCCCAACTGACAATAATGAATTAGGGTTGATTAATGTGTCACTGGATTTGAACTTCCAGCCTGGCTCCTGCTTGTCTCCCTTAGCTGTAATTCAGGACCTTTGTGGCATATGTGTAACTATTCTGAGGGTCAGAGCAGGGTCACATAATAGTTGCAAGTAGGCAACTGAACTCTGGAGGGGCCCCTCAGGAAGCAGTACAGGAAATGGCTACTAATGATGAGCTTGAACTTTTTAACCTGGTAAGTAGTTTCAGTTTTTGCTAAGATCGTATTTCTGCAATTTAGCGCTTATTCGCGGGGCGCGAAGTTGAACTGGGAAGCCGCGAACTCACGCGAACAGTGCGAGCTCGCGGATTTGCGGATTTTGCGGGAAATTCGCGAATCTCGCGGATTGCGAATTTACCGAAAATCCGCAAAATCCGCGAGCGGAATGGATTTTCCGCCCATACTTACTTTCACCCTCCTCTTTTTCCCCTTATCCCCCCTGGGGTAACTTTTGGCAAAGCCGGCCCTATGACTTTCTTAGGTCGCCCTGAGGGGCCAGCTTGGGCCTCAACTTGTTTCCTGAGGGCCGCTAAGCCGCGACCAAGCTGGTCTACTTACCGAACTTCCGGTCCATCGCCGAAACCTGGTTCACCAATGTACGCAGCATACGTTCCATCTCGGAGCTCTTTCCAGACTTCTTGCCAGGCTTGTCCGCGTTCAACGTTAGCTCAGCCTGTCTTCCCGAAGTGACTCGAACTCCAGCTACGCCTTGATGACTGAAACAGAAAAACAATGATTACAAGTTCAAAAAACTGCAGCTTGTTCCCTTGATGGCTCACGAGCGACGAGTGGTGCAGCCTTCACAGCGCATGAACAAGAGGACGCTTCCTTAGATTCCCGCGCCTTTTATCCAACAGCGGGAAGGTGGGACCGCGCCCCCATCACGCCCATCGGTACACGGACTTCCGGGCGGGTGTTTAGGACAACCCTTTTGGGGCGGTAGGGGCGTGCTCCGGCCACGCCGCTATGGGCATACCGGCCGGGACACGCCCCCCGCCCACAACGGTTTCCCGGGGGATCGGGGCACCCATCCATACGTTTGGGGTGACCGAGTGGTCTCCCCCTTCCATTCAGAATGCAGCACACATAGGGGAAAAAACAAGCAGAAATAGAGATATTTCTCCTCGTTATGCCTCACCTCAGGAGGCATAATATTTTGAGTCATTCCCACGTTTACAAGTCCTTGTATATGTGGGAATGTGTAAAAAACCATGGAAGGTGTGTGCAAATGGAATGCCTCCTGTGCGGAGAGTATGGCGACGCAGCGATTTGCGCTGCATTGCCTTACTCAAGATTTATAAAGCCACCCAAACCACACAAAGTGGCTTTGCTTGGCTTCATCGTCTGACTCAGAGCTTTACATCACGCATGTACGTCTCTGTGTGGTGCAAATATGATGCAAGGCTCTCATAAATATGCCCCTACTTTTCCTAATCTCAACACATTTGTTAGCCCCTTTACAGCTCTCCCTACCTCAGGCTCATGCTTAATTTTCCTCCTTTCATTCCTAGCCTTCTAGTATGTCTTTCACCTCTTCTGGCTGAACGCCCAGGGCATTTATTCCATCTCACACTCCTGGTAGTTCCCTTTCACTTTCTACTCACTCCACTTACCTTGGTATACTCCTCCCATACAGCTATGAACATATTTTGAATAAAATCGGTGCAACAGCACATATTAATTATACAAGTGTTGTTTTAAAGTTGGTATCTGTGCATGACTTATAATGAGTGTATATTTGTTATTCCTTCTTTTTGATACCCAGCCCAAATGTTGTTCTGACAATATGTATGGGTCTTATGTGTATACTTGATTTAAAATACTATCATAAACATAAGCCTCAGGCCTTTTTTCCGGGTAATGAGACAGTTAGGCCCTTACGATGTCGGGTGGACTTGCATCCGCCCTAAACTGTTTCAGTGAAGGGACCATTCAAACATAGGTCAGCGGTTCTGAACACCTAATTAGGATGCGACCACACATGGTGCGGTCGCAAACTACTACTTTTTAATGGGAGCCTGTGCGGCCGGCCAAAACCACCCGCAGCACAAGCTTCCATTGAATAATGGACGTTTTTGAACATCCATGTGGCAGGCACCTAGCGGTTTCATACCTACTTGAGTGGACTTCTGTTTCCCAGCCTCACAGTTTAATTCTCTTGAGGTTCATGTTGAGCTGCTTGACCTTGAACTACTCTAGAGAGTCGATGCCTGGAATGTTTAAGACTCAGCCTTGACATTGAAATCCCACTTTAAGTTGAGGATTTCGCTGATTACCAAAGTTCCTCTTTTGGTTGTCTTAAAATCGAGATAACATTCCAAGATACCAAGCCACACATTTTGGGGAATCATTAGGCCTATCTCACTTTCTCTATAGTGAATACCCTGGCGTTTGAAGAAGACAAGCAAGCACCTATCCCACGAGATATGACTTTATGCCCCGAGAGGTGACACAACCACCTGCTTATACATCTGGCACTCAGGTTCCACTGGCAATACTTCCTCATATTTTTCGACTCCAGCTTAGGACAAACCTAGGAAGCACCCTCATAAAAGATGTAGCAGACAAATCCTGCACTAAGGAATGAGAGCCCTCAAAATAAGTAGCCAACAGAAAAACCAAGGAACATCATACTGCAGAATGATGGTTTCACTGACAGACAAGACGAAATCCAATGTGTAAGGCATAGAAAGTACAAGGGACTTATTTACAGATTAATTACACAGCTTGCTCATGAGGCTTTTATCCGGGCTGCGTTTTACCAATGTGAATACACAGGGGCATCAAAAAGTACGCATACTAAAATTCTCTTGTTTCACTTTCATCGGCTCCTACACAGATCGGGAAATCGAGACTGAATTTGGAAATAGACACTGTCTAATTAGTGGGGTTAGAGAAGAGTCGGTATTTCTCAAAAGTCCAATTTATGGGGTATAGACTAGGACAATTCCAGGACGTTCATACGCTCTATGGGAAGAGACAAGAATAACAACCAGCATTAGAGATCCACCTACAGCGCCAGATTTCTGAATAAGAGAAGAGGAAATCAAAAGTTCTCAGAAGCTGCAGGCAAACTACCAACACATAAAAGCAAAGTCTTTGCTATGCTGTCGCAACCACTATGCACCCCAGTGGGAGGGCATCATCTCCAGGAGAAGCTAAAGATAAACATGTACACATAGGTGCTAGATGTTGTGTAGAATGCATTTAAAATCAGGTTCCCTGTCCTATATTCCGTCTATTGGATGAAATCTTTCTTTTTGGACCACACGGTGCAAGATACAAGCCTTCTGCTAAAAAAAGAGAATTGTTCACTTTGTTCCAAAACATCAAAGGAACACAGGGATTTACTCCTGATAGACAATCAGTCAGGATTCTTGTAAAGCGTGGCTACTCACCCATTAAGGTCTCAAGGAGCTGATTGGGGGGGATCTACTTTTCAGTTGAAGAGCCAGGTCTTGAGGTCCTTCCTGAATTGAGGTAGAGACAGTGAATGCCTCAGATGTAGAGGCAGGGAGTTTCAGGTCTTTGCCGTGAGATTTTATAAGGATCTGCTTCCAGCCGTGTTCTTGCAGATCCATAGGAGGATGGCCAGGGACAGTTAGGTGAAGCAGAGATGTCTGGTGGAAGTATAGAAGGAGAGGCGATGGATGAGGTAAGCAGGTGTGGAGATGTGGAGGACCTTGTAGGCGTGTATGAGGAGCTTGAAGGTAATTATTTTTTTGATCGGGAACCAGTAGAGTTCTCTTAGATGACCGGTGGTGTGACTGCTGCGGGAGATGTTCAGGATGAGTCTAGCGGAGGCGTTCTGTATTTTTGGCAGTTTCTTTAGGAGTTTTTTGGGTGGTGCCGGCATAGAGTGCTTTGTCGTAGTCGAGTCTGCTGTTGATGAGCAAATGGGTGACCATTTTTCTGGACTCAATGGGGATTCACTGGAAGATCTTATGAAGCAGGCAGAGCGTGTGGAAGTAGGAGGACGAGACAGCATTAATTTGGCGGTTCATAGAGAGCAAGCAGTTCAGGATGATGCTGAGGATATGTGCGCGGTCCCTGGGTGTGGAGGGGGTTTCAGATCACTGTGGTCCACCAGGAGTCGTTCCATGCGGAGGTGTTGGAGCCCAGGATGAGGACTTTGGCCTTGTTTGAGATTGAGCTTGAGGGAACTTCATCCATGTGAGGCTGCATTCATCCCATTGTGGAAGTTGCTCTTGGCAGCTGTGGTTTCCTCTGTGAGGGAGAGAATCAGTTGGGTGTCGTAGGCGTAGAAGATGTTGAGTCCATGGCTTTTGATGATGGCTGCAAGCAGGGCCATGTAGATGTTCACGAAGGTGAGGATCAGGGAGGATCCCTAGGGCACTCTGCAGCTGATCTCCGTGGGTTCTGAGAGAAACATTGCAAGTCTGACTCTCTGTATTTGGCCGGAGAGGAAGGAGCGGATCCATTTTAGGGCTTTGTCACGAATGCCGGCGTCATGAAGTCTTGTGCAGAGAGTGTGATGGGAGACAGTGTCGAAGGCAGCCAAGTTGTCCAGAAGGATGAGGGTTGCAGTTTCGCCTCGGTCGAGGAGGGTGCAAATGTTGTTTGTGGCTGCAAGGAGCACTAACTCAGAAAGTTGGGCATTGATGGCCTTCTCAATGTCTTTGGCTGGGAAGGGGAGCAGAGAGATGGGTCTGTAGTTTTTGTGAGAATAAAGGGCCTGAATCCTTTATTAATTGAATAACAATTAATTATGAATTGATAATTATTTTATTGAATAGTAATTATGTAAACATATAAATATTTATTATTATATATATATATTTTGAAGTGAAGTACTTACCCTACTCTTGCTTAAAGTGTGGAAGGAATAGTAAAATCAACCACTTTGCAATTCCACATGTCCCTACTCTGGTTCTGTTGGAGTGGGAATAGTAAATGTCACCTCTTTCAAAATCCAACTCTTTCCCTACTGTTTTACAGACTGGATTGGGAACAGTACATTTTATCCCTCCAAAGTCTGACACTTTCAGTAATGTTGCGCTGTTGCGCTGTTTGGAGTGGCAATAGTACATTTTACCTCTCCAAAATCCATCTCTTTCCCTACTGTTGAGTTTTCGGAAATGGAAATAGCCAAGTTAACCCCTTCGAAGTCCAACGCTTTCCACCTATTGCACTGTTTGGAGTGGGAATAGTAAATTGAACCTTTATGAAGTCCAACGCTTTCGTTGCTGTACCGACTGGAGTGGGAATGCTAAATTTACCCCTCCGAAGTCCAACACTTTCTTTACTGATGCGCTGTTTGGATTTGAAATGGAAAATTTAACCCTTCCACAATCCAATGCTCTCCCTGCTATTGAACAGATTGGAGTGTAGTGACACACCAGGTATGGGAACACATGGAGAGAAATATTGCCTTTCAGCTGGAAATGGTATAGTCTAAAGATCTGTTTTTAATATAAAATCAGGGCCTTCGGTAGTCAAATCACTAAAAATACAAGTTTGGAAAAAATATATATTTTCGGCGGGTGCTCGTGGAAGACAATTTCTGTGGACTGGAATCTAAAGAATGCTAAAGTGATCTCTGCTGGTCGTTTTCTATCAAGAAAGTTAAATAGAGGCAGTTGGACAGAAAACAATTCCCTTTGCTGAAGCAGACAAGTCCTAGGGCTTATCTCCAGAGCCCACAAAGTACACACACATATAAGTATATACTAAAGTATATATAAGAGGTCTTGAATACTCGACCTAAAATAAACGTACTTGAAAGTCTCTGCACTCATCCACAGTTCCGCTTTTGTTTGCTAACTGCCTCAAAGCTGGCTAGAGGACCGCGTCGCACTGGCAACTGAGACTCTCAGGGGCCTTTAGAAAGTTAGAACTACTGCAGGTGAGTGTAGTGAACGGTATCTGAACTATCTGTAGTCCGTCGCCGCCTATAGTTACAGGCTAGTCAGTTGTGCTTTTTAAAGCCAGCAGCGCACGTTTGGAATAGACACAATTCTGTCTGTGCCCCCCACCCTTAAAGTCAAGTGAATGCTGGGCTGCAGGGGTTTAATGCCGCAAATCCGTTGACTTATTTTTATTTGAGTCTGTTTGATTACTATCTCTTTGCCATATCGTGATGTCCCTTTGTACACTTAGTGGAATACCTCATGAGCATTTGTTAACTTTGCTCACAGCGGCAAGGACACATGACTGACATGCGTCTCAGGCGCCCTCAATCTGAAGTCCGGCTTGGCTCTAGATGAAGGGACAGTGCATACACTAATGTAAAATCCATAAATATGGGCAATCAAGTAACACCAATGAAAAATTATAAGGGTAATAACATCTTACCAGCTCTGCTTCAACCCAATGTAGCACCCAAATTGCTTTCCCTGTCTCTACCTTGCAACACGCCTGCACAGCACACCGCTAAATCGTGTTTCATCATTTATTAAAAGGAGGATACCCTCTAGAGCAGGATGTCGCATTAGTTACAGGTTTTTTGAAAAAACAAGGGGAACCCAGTGAGTAGCTATGGACCATAGGTATCAACTAAGTTTAAGGAAAACAAAGGTCCTAAGCTTAAGTACAATCCTACAATAATATTATATAGACCACAATAGGCTGCTATATATTTCTCTCCCTTGTCCAGCCGGACAGGGAATTTATTAATCAAGTGAATTATTAGAGGTTAAGATACATTTAGCAACAAAATATTTCATTGCATTAAGGCACAGTCCTGTACCGTATTGAAAAAGGATAGGGGAGAAGGTAGTAGAGAGAAAAGTGTTTCAGGCAAAGAAAGTGAGCAATCAGGGTACTGTTGTGAGTCAAAATTAACAGTATTTCCTGGAGTAACACATACACACATTAATATACATTGATTAAACATATGTCTACTCAAAGAACTCGACGTTTCGATCCCTTGCTCAAGTTATAAAGGGATCATCTTCAGGACTTAAAGAATTATTTTGCCTGGTTTGAAAATTACATACACCTCCACCGTTACATACGTTTAATCAATGTATATTAATGTGTGTATGTGTTACTCCAGGAAATACTGTTAATTTTGACTCAAAACAGTACCCTGATTGCTCACTTTCTTTGCCTGAAACACTTTTCTCTCTACTACCTTCTCCCCTATCCTTTTTCAGTACGGTACAGGACTGTGCCTTAATGCAATGAAATGTTTTGTTGCTAAATGTATCTTAACCTCTAATAATTCACTTTATTAATAAATTCCCTGTCCGGCTGGACAAGGGAGAGAAATATATAGCAGCCTATTGTGGTCTATATAATATTATTGTAGGATTGTACTTTAGCTTAGGACCTTTGTTTTCCTTAAACTTAGCATTAGTTACAGGGTCACCGAGCGGTAACAACTAGACAGCCTACGTGTGAGAGACTGCCTAAATAGCAGCTACAGAAGACAGCTGAGGTGCTATAAATGTGTGGGAATGCCTTTCAGTTGGATGATGTGGACCACCACACTGAAATGCGTTAGTCTAATGCTTGATGCGTGGTACTTTGCAGGGCTGCCGTGCCTATAAACAGGTCTTTAAAACACCACCTGGTAGAAACAGTAACAAAGTCGCATACGTTAAGAATTGTTTCAAAACAATGTAGCAACACACTGTATTTGTGAAGAACATGCAGGCAGCAAAGACACCATCTGTGCACCCCTCGTCATGGACTAGGTGCAGCGCAGACCATTGGACTCAACAAAAATCTTTAATCTGAACCCTGGCTCCGGTTGCATTCACCACTTAAGATTGAGTCCATGCTGGTTAATGGAGGACTCATCCCTGTTATCTTTAACGTGTGGGACATCGTCATCCTATTTGCCATTTAATGAGAGGCTGCTATATCCCTTTCACCGCAACAATTTAAAGTGCAGTGTGGGACGCTTCCAAACCTTTTTTCTCCCTCGTTCATTCGTATTCCCGATAGCGGCCATCATTTGAACTTCACATTACATCATTCATTTAATGGCCACGACATTTGATGTGTGTCACCGGCTACCATACCTATATATCCCTTTAAAATCCATGTTCTTCTTTTCAAAAAAATATATAAGCCTTGTATACTATTTCCACATACATTCACACAGTGCCTATTAGTACACAGTATTGTATCAGCATGTCTGAATATTTACCTTAGGAAACATGGATTTTCAATGTAGCTAAATGTATTAAATATATCATTACTGTGCACATTGCGATATTGGATCCAGGGGGAAACGTTCCTTCTTTTTCCTCTTTTTATCATTCATAATAAGATAAAATTATTTATATAAATAACATATATTTTTGGTACTTAATACATGGGTGGTTATTAAATTGTTTATGTAAAATTTAGGTCAATGTTTGCAACAAATTTCCTAAATGTTTGTTCACACTCCATGCAGGCAGCAAATACACATAAAACGCATGCCGCTGGCACAACAATATTTCTCTAACAAAAGAGAGGGACCCAAACAATCCAAAGGGGTAGGGTACCGAAAGACAGACTGTCAATAAAGTTTCCCTTTGGGTGAACTTATAAGCTGACCACAATTTAGAATTCAACGTGCATGCAAGCAAATAGTTTCAATACCACAAACTAGAAGCAGAAAATGATAAACCTAATACAGTCATACAAAAAATGTACATTTTATTTTGGTAGATTAAAAACAATATATAGACATCATAAAAAATATATATACACACAAAACTAATGGGACAATACACAAGGAAAATTATTCCAATTAAAAAAGGAAAATACACAAGTTTTCTAAATAGTTGAATCCTACTCCAGGTTGTACGTTTAAAATTCACAATCACAGGAGTTTCTCTGTTCAATTACTCAGTGTATTTCCACTTAATAATGCATCGACGCGTTTCGGTTATGGCAGTAAATGATTCCAGGCCAAAAACCTTCCTCAGGATTAAAACTAATAGTATCCCATTAAAGACAAGGTATCTGAAATAAAAATATACAATATAAAAATACATCACATGACTGCATTAAGAATTTTTTTTAACAATTCTGCTTCTGAATACACACTTAAGCTGCTACATACATTACTCATTCTTAACATTCAGCTGACCATTATCGAATTTGGCAAATTCGATTATGGTCAAGCTATCACCTTCGCAATCTTTTTGAAATTAGTATGTCCCTAGATGCGTTTAGGCGGATGTGGGCTACACACTATCAAATGTGAATTGGTTAGCCTTAGAAATCTGCCTTTTGACCATGGAGATGTTCCGCGACATGAATTGGTTGTGGGAGATTTAGTGATAACTATGTGCACTAAATATACAATTTATGTAACATGTGTTAGAATAGACCACAGCTGAATGTTAAGAATGAGAAAACATGTGTATTTTCCTCTTTTAATTGGAATAATTTTCCTTGTGTATTGTCCCATTAGTTTTGTGTGTATATATATTTATGATGTCTATATATTGTTTTTAATCTACCAAAATAACATTTTTTGTATGACTGTATTATGTTTATCATTTTCTGCTTCTAGTTTGTGGTATTGAAACTATTTGCTTGCATGCATGTTGAGTTCTGAATTGTGGTCAGCTTATAAGTTCACCCAAAGGGGAAACTTTATTAACAACAATATTTCACACAATGTGTAATACCCAAAACTAAATAATTTGTTTAAAGGAATCGGAGACAACACGCATAAAACGCATGGTGCTGGCACAATAGTATTTCACACAATGAGGACTGTAGAGTACGCTGCCAAAAAAAGATAAGCAGAGCTTTTTTAGAGTACTGTCTTCTGTTTTTTCTTTGCAGCCACTGATTATTTAACCATGCACCATACCTGATGGCTATGTAGCTGTACCTACTATTTTATTAATCTTAGATGACGACATCTTTTAAGGATGATCGGTCATCCCAAATGTTTATATTGCACTCACAACCTTAATATTATTCTACCAGATTGGCAGCACTGTGTATAGTATTTTTATAAATTATTATGCACTGCTTTCTCAGATAGTTGTATATTGTTACGAATTTAAAAAACAACTTAAGTGTCTTTTATTGTCTGCTCACTTGTATGCTTCTTTTTTATGAAGATTTAATAATTCTATAATGATTTTTATTTTTTGTCTTGTATTGTAATGTATTCAACTTTTAAGGCATTTGTTGCCAAATACAGTTTGATTTATTAGCATTGTCTGTGTTTATCTAATGTTACACCAGACTTTGTTATTAAAAGCTACAGAAATTGTATGTAAAAAAGCAATGGACTTTCTAATTACCAGATATGGTGACTATTGCCAATGAGTTTACACTCATTGCCCTCAGACCAAAAGCTAAATTGATATATTTTCTTTGTTTTACAGTGCGATCTCAGATCTCCACCATCACTGTGGCTACTTTCAACACAACGCTTGCCTCTTTTAATGTTGGCTATGCCGACTTTTTTAGTGAACACATGAAAAAGTTATGCAACCAGGTGCCCATCCCTGAGTTGCCTCACGAACCTTTGGCCTGTGCCAATCTTCCACGAAGCTTGACAGACTCTTGCATCAATTACAGTAGCCTGGAGGACAATGAACATATCGATGGCACCAACAACTTCGTACACAAGAATGGCATGCTTGATCTTTCGGTAATTATGGGCGGACTAAACTGTGACTTGATTGTGATTAAGGAGAACTCAGTTTTATTTTACTTCTGTTTTAATGTCATCTTTAAATATATATTTTACTGAGCGGTAAAGATGATTTTTAATACATAGCAATGCCATCCAGCTGCAAACTTACTGCTGTCCAGTGACTATTTAGTGACCAGTTTAGAAGATTTTCATCAAAGTAAATGTCAAGGCTCTGCCACCATCAGTACTGCCACATGTTAATAGCCTTAACAGTTGAGTTAGTATTCAAATGAGCATGGTCTGCAAATGACTCTCCTATTCCTTGCTGAACATCCCTCCAAAACAGAACTGAAGTGTATTGGAAGTAGTCTCTGTGTGAGAAACTTGGACTGCGGCTGTCTAGCATATGATTCGTTACACACATTGCTTTGGTTTATATTAAATAAAATGCTGCCACCGTTCTGGAACCATTTACTCCTTGACATTGTATACCTTTTCTGCTCAAGTGCCAATTGTAATGGCGGTTTTGGAAGGTTAATGTGTATACCTTATCTTCATATACTAATGCAGGCTGGTAGACAATCCACACAAAGATGGTTTATAAACCCATCTTTACTTCTGCACCGTACCATTATTGGTACATAAGAACTTTTGATTTGTAAAGAGTCACAATCTTACTAAAGCATTAATTGTTTAGAAACATATAAGCTCAAATAATTATATTGAAGTGAAAGAGCATGAATGTAGGTTCATGGTTAATAGCCCAATTCAATCTATAAAATACATTCTGTAGAAGATATGAATAAGTGTATTGTGTCACATGGAAGTGTGCAACCTAAGTTCGCCTTTAATTGTCCAGTTGCATGAAACTTTAGGTAACATGGCACATACCATGGGTCTAATGTTTAGACAAAGGTGACAACCTACATATGCTTTTAAAGGTGTCTAGTGAGAAACTGCTGACTTTAATGATATGTTTCTTCTTCCTAGGTTGTCCTGAAGGCTGTATACCTGGTACTGAACCATGATATCACCTCCCGGATCTGTGATGTGGCACTGAACATTGTGGAATGCCTCCTTCAGCTGGGGGTGGTACCTTGTGTGGAGAGGAGAAAGAAGAGTGAAAACAAGGAGCATGGATCAATCTCAGTTTCAGGGTCTGGCTCAGGGTCTGGGGATAAAAGGCAAAGCGAGGTTACCTTCCAGCTTAGAGGAGCAGCTGGTGGATCCACCTGTGGATTTGGGGGCTCATCTGTTGGTGCAGGAGATGGAGGAGGAGATGGTGGAAGTGGAGGAGGTGATGGCAGTGGAGGAGGAGGATACTCTGACAAGAATGGAACCAACCCAGAGAAGGTTTGTAAATTAACTCCAAAATGTTTCATGAAACATGCCTAATGCAAAAAGCAACTGTATTGTGTTATGCTCTGGTATACATGTTTTTGGATCTTTGATAAAAACTTTTACATTTCTTCCTAAACATTTACTCAAAATAACCTATGAAAGACTTTCACTGTGTCTGTGGGGTGTTGATGTAATACTAACATCACAGTGTTGTGCTTAATTTGTTAAGACTACCAGAGAGAGAAAGCGATATTCTCCCCAGAGACCACCTCCCCCCAGGAAACTTAACCAGAAATTCTACAATTATTGATTGTAAATATCTATCAACATGGGGAATGTAGGATAACCTGCCTTTACATTTTATAATACATGAGCACTGATAAATATTTCCAATAGAGACCTCTAGCTGTAGATTCCTCACCATAGAATATTCCCCAGGTGTCAGACTCGATCCAGAAAATCTTGAACAGTACCTCTTGTTTTATTTATTTATTAAAGTTTACTTGCACAACCATAACAGACAGTAGTCCAACAAAATTACATCATGCAGTAGCCCATCTGGGTATTAGTATAAGTGATTCACAATATACATTAAACACCCATGCCGACTCCCCGGCCTCCTGAAACCTTGTCACCTCATATTGCGTAAAAGTGCACACAGATTGTCTGTTGAGCTGTGTTGGGGTTCGAGCTCATCTCTCGATCATGTGTTCACATGTCCATTTTTCAATCAATTATCTCTGTGCATCCCGTTCCCTTACATATTCTAGAAGAGCCTCCAAAAGTCTCTTGACCTGGAGGAGAGCTGCAACATCTCGACATACAGGCCCACCACTTCACTTCACATAATCTCATCCTTCAACCAGCATTTAACTTTGGTGACCCCTTTGTCATGTTAGAGCCACCCGCCTGCGGCCCAAAAGGGATGCCATTGCCAACATTTTCTAAAGGCATTAGGGGCATCCAACACAACTCCCTCTAGTAAAATCATTGTGGGAAGTGGGGTGGACCCGTATATCATTATGGCATGTTTGTACATCATTTGGGCTCAGAATGTTGCAACCACTGGAGAAGACCATGCTAAATGGAAATACATCTGCATCAGGGGCAGCACATCACCTGCATGTGGAATCTGACAGCATCCCCTGCTTCATCAGGCTGACGGAGGTGTACTACATACTGTGCAGGTATTTGTAATGAGTGAGTCTATATTGTGCATTGGGGATATTTCTTTGGTTTGCGCACAACAAAATGGCTGTTATTTGTGAGAAATGCCAATGCTTAGATCCGCGGACCACTGTGTATGGGCATTCTATTCTGGTTTAGAAGTAGCACATGCCACTATACTGTACATGTGAATCACAAAATGTTTTGGGGGTGAGTTCATTAGCAGGAAAAATAGTTGCTCACAGTCATCTGGGGCGTCCAGAAATGCTGTAGGTAGCCGCTTCAGAATGAGCCTAAGGTGATGATAACTTAGTATATCTGGCGTAGGGGAAGCCGTCTGAGCTATAAGGTCTTCCAGCTAATTCAATTTGTGATTTTGGAATAGGTTCACACTGTGTTAGATATGCTTGCACCTCAGCACTGGAAGCTGAGCGGAATTCTGTTCGATATGTGCATATAGGTAATGTGCAATCTCAGCACTGGCTGCAAACTAGAAGGCGGTCTCCACTGAGCTCTGCCAGCCATGTCTGTGCTTACCTCGAGCACACCACTGTGTATATCTCCCGGTCTGGATGAGTTGATCTCCAATAAAGTTGAGAGTGGATGGGGCCCGACTCGATCAGGACGCATTCCAAATCCGCATTTGCCCATCGGACATTATAAATCCAATGATGAGCAAATTGGGCCTGGATTACTCTGTATTAAAGCTCAAAATTCGGAGCACTGAACCCCCCCCCTTTTTTTGTAGGACTTCTGTAACTTACAGCAACTCATCCATTGCTGTTTCCCAGCCCAAGCCACAGTAATCATGTGGGAGCGCAATTGGGAAAAGAATGCTCTGCATAAGGGGATGCACCTAATGTGAGAGAGTGTGTAAAAACTTTGGACTATCTGTATTTGGTGCATATGAGTTCACCAGAGTAATATGTATGGAGCCAAACAGCCCCTGGACTAAGATGTATTGTTCCTCAGGGTCTGAGAGTATTTGTAAGTGGTGGACGTTAGTTGATCTGTGGATTAATATAGCCATCCCTTTAGAGTAATTCAAATAGGAGGTGAAATACCAGTAAACTCCCCATGCCTTGGCGAGAGGCGTATTCAATGCAGGAGTCAAGTGTGTTTCTTGGAAAAAGGCCACCTTGATCTGATGTCAAGTCAGATATGCCACAACTTGGTGGGTTGCTGAGCCCCCTAATATTGCGTGGTTTTTTTTAATACTCAAATTTAATTGGGTTTTTTCACAGACATTGCAAAACACAACCGCATTTGTACCAAAGTTACGGAGGAATAACACAAACCACCCTTCAATTGCCCCTCCAACTGCTCCTCCTTAGCCGCGCCTCCCCATTAGCCCAGCAGCCCAAGCCATTTGCCCCACACTCGTTTGTATTTCTTTGTACATTCCCGAGCCAGGTACACCAGTTGTTTCAGTGTAGCACACCAGCCAACACCCCTCTTCCATTGGGCTATTGTGGGGAGGATGGGCTTCTTCTATCTAGCGGCAATGTCCCTTTTGGCCACCACCAGGGCTGTACCCAGAAATGACCTATCAGCCCTAGAACTCCTATACCTTCCAGGATCCCCAGGAGTACAACCTGGGGTGTATAGGGCACCTCCTGCCTCAATATTCTGTTAGGCTCCCTCACCACTGCCGCCCAATATTTTCCTATGGGGGCGCAGGACCAAGTCACATGATAAAGGTCTGTGGGTTCTCCTGCACAGTGGGGGCAACTCAGGGCTGGCAGACAGCCAGCACGGTGTGATCTGACGGGGTGAGGTATGCACAATGAAGGTAAAACAGTTGGATACGTCTCAACCTGGCTGATATGGTGATCACTCGGGCCATGACAGCGTCCCTTCAATCGTCATCCTCCATAGGTCCCAGCCAACCTTCCCATCTGGATCTTAAGTGGTATAGCAAGGTGAGGGAGTTGATGAGGGATTTGTAAATCCGGGAGACCCCTCCTTGACCCAATTCTCCCATAAGTATCTTCTCTTCACGTGCGCTGAACTCAGGGAGCCTAATGCCCGTGGGTATATCTGTCGCTAGCACATGCCGGAGCTCAATGTATTTGTGGAATTGCGTGGTGCTAAGTGAATATACGTGCTGGAGGTCTTGAAATGTGCAGAGATGCCCTCCCTGCCAGAAGTCTCCGATGTGTGAGATACCAATAAGATCCCACTTCTGGATTCCTTCTAGCCACGTCACCTCACCCACCCACTTGCTCTGCCATAAGAGTTTTTACAGTGTCAGCCTATGGTCCCAGCAGGTGTAGCGGAGAGCATATCACCATGCCAGGAGGACAGATCTAGTGACAGAGAGGATACTCTAGGAGATTGGAGAGCCATAGAGCATTGCTTGGATCCGTCGGAGGCCCAACTCATCCAGCTCCGACTGGTAAACGGGTCTGCCCATCCTCCTGCCATTCACTCATTGATTATTAGTAGTAATACAAGTGAGGGTTTACCATCCCCATACCCCCATCATATGGGGCCATTTGGCAGTGAGCCAACACCATGCGCTGCCTTGAATTGCCCCAAAGAAACGAGGCTGACATTCTGTCTAAGGTATGGAACCAGTGTCTTGGGAGGTACAGAGGGATATTTTGTAGAATGTAGAACTCTCCTTTGGTGCTTTTAAGCGACTGAGTCAGTTTCAGAGACCACGTGAGCTCCGGGTGTAAAGCTACCCATATCCCCAGGTACCAGAAACTCAGTCGACGTATTGGGATATTGGTTTGCCAGTCAATGCATCCCCAAGAAGGGTGCAGCGGGACCAGAATGGATTTTGCCGGTTTGATTTTCAGACCTGATACTTCCCAAAAGAGTTTAAGGATCTGTAGACAGCCGACGCCAGAGCGTGCAGGGTCTGCCATGGAGATGAGCATATCATCCGCAAACAAGACTATACTGTATTCATGGGATGAGCTCCAACACAATCCCTGGATTTGGGTGTCTGATCTAATGAGGCGGGCCAGGGGGATCAATGGCTAGGGAAAAAAAAGAAAAAGAGGGAGAGGGGACAATCCACCTTGTGCCATGGCCTATGTGGAATTCCTCCGATAAAATACCGTTGGTCATGACCCTGGTCGAGGGGCTAAAATATAGCACCTTGACAAGCCCTCTGAAGTATGGACTGAATCCTGTACAGACCAGTACGACCTCTAGGTATCCCCAGTCCACCGTATCAAAGGCCTTCTCAAAGTCTATTAATAGGAGAGCCAAGTATGGAGGAAGGAGGTGTTGATGGACCAGAGTTACCTGCAGACGTCTCAGACAGTGTCTTGCGCTCCTACGGAGTATGAACGTACATTGATCGGGGTATTTAAGGGTTATGATTACCCCCTTAAGCCGATTTGCTAGGATTGAGGCATACAGTTTAACTTCTGTGTTGATTAATGAAATTTGGCTGCACGCCAAGCATTTGGTGGAGGGAGGGTCAAGTTTTGGGAATAACCACTATCGTCGCTACATCAATGTCACATGTGAAGCCTCCTCTCTCTAACACTTCCGCATATAGGCCATGAAGGTCTGGGGTCAGAAGCTCCCTAAAGGTCAGATAATATTCCAATGGGTACCCATCGGAGCTCAGTGTTTTGTTTGTGCCCAGTGACGAGATGGCTTGGTCTATCTCATTCAGTGTAAGGGGCTGATCCAGAGACTGGGATTCCACCTTGGATAATCTGGTAAGTGGATCATCTCGTAAGAAATTCGAGCTAAGGTTTGCGGCTGGAGTCTGGGCAACAGAGTAAAGCTGCTTATAGAAGGATGCAAAGGTTCGGGCGATCACCTCCGCCGCTTTGTGTGCACTGCCATCCATGACAACTATTTTGGAGATAATCCTATTGGCGAGTGGGCGGGCAGCTAGCCAGCAGAGGACCTTTCGATTTTTGTCTCATCACCCGTATACCCGTGCTGAGGAGGAGCACCTGATTTGCTAGGCCGATTCTTGAGAAATCTCATAGATTTCTTCACAAATAATGTCAAGCTGGACTAGAATAGCTCCAGATGTGTCACCCACCGGCCCGCTCCAGGAGTACTGCACAGGCCTCCATACAAGCAGGGTGATTGTCCCCAGCCTGATACTTCTTTTTAACATATCCTTTGGCGACGCATCTAATCGTCACCTTTCTGGCTGCCCAAAGTGTGCTCAAAGTGGCCACCGATCCCTCGTTTCGCAGTACGTATTGGTGCAACTCCCCCTTGATCACTTTTTTGCAGTCCCTATCCTGTAGAAACCAGGCATTTAGGCACCAGATGGGGCGAAGGGGGTTAACAGGACGTCCTATGTCTAACAACAGCGGGGAATGGTCCGGAAGACCTCGGGCAATCGTGTGGACATTCATTTGCAATATGTCGGCAATCAGGGGGGCTGGTATGAACAGCATATCAATTCTTGAGTGTATATGATGGGCAGCGGATGAATGTGTGTATTGGAAGGGGCGAGTGTGCCACCTTCTCTAGACATCACAGAGTCCTAAACGGGAGGCCCAGGCTGTGAGCTTCTTGGCGGATCCCACCCGTTGAGGGGAGGAAGTGCCGGGTGCATCCCAATCAGGGTTCATGACTTCATTAAAATCAACTTCCACCACTGTGACCCCCTTGGGTAGAGAGGATACTAAATTTCAGAGGTCGTGGAGGGAGAAGTCAAGGACCGCTGGAGACGTTTAGGCTGTGACCAGATTGCGAGGGCACCCCATGCTGCACCCAAAAAAAGCCAGAAAAGCTCCTAGAGATCACAGAATTTTTGGCTTGGAACAAACTGGAGGGAGCGGCAGAGGAGGACCGCCTCTCCACGGGACCCCCATGTAAGGCCTGCATGGTATACTCTGTCGAAACCCTGTCTGGACAATAATCCCCCAACAATATGCAATATGAGCATGTTGGTTCTGGAGCGAGTGGGGGACTTTAAGACAGCTGCATGCTTCACCTTATCCAGGAGACCATTAACATTACAGGAAAGGATGCGCAGGGATAGTAGGTCATGGCGAGTGGGTGCCATGGGTGGGATCTCCATTGGATAGCTGCGTGTGGCCCAGGGCATGTTGGGGCCTTTGTGAGAAGTACCTCTGGGAGTGGTGTATGGAAATGCCACATACATAGGGGCTGAAGTATGGGAAGGGGTCCCAGTAAGCATGAAATAATAACCAAAAATGTGTGAACAATCAAAAAGACAAATCTTAAAGACACATTGTTTTATTCACAATGTGCTGATATCTTGCATATACTTCACTATTTCACATTCATTAGTCAGTGACTATTTACAGTGCCCCAAAAGTTGGGAAAGAGGGAAGGGGGTGTGGTATGTGTGGGTAATGAGTGAAGGAAAAGGGTTTTAGGTGACAGTAAAATCGACGAATAAGACAGGTTCAACAGAGTTACATCTTCATGTACACAAAACCGGACCAATAGGTTCATATGTATTGTTTTGCAAAAATCATACTCCAAATGTACAGCAAATGAGAACAATGGGGTGTGGAGTTGACAGCAGAGAACAATATGTTGTCGACGTTTCGACCCTCGTGCTCGCAGATATGAGTATTAATCTTGCCGTGGGGTCTTCCTCAGGACTGGGGAGTTAGGGACACGTGACCTATTTAATGTACAAATATACATGTGTTAACATAAAGTGACAGACATTCACCCTTACTTACTCAAAAATAGCAAGGCACACCTGCCATTTCATGGAATTGACTGAGAGTAAACGGAGAGTTTCCCGCCAAGTGGGATAATGCAAAAGTTGTGTCGCCAAAAGCGCTACTTATGCAACCAATTAATGTTTTATTAATTGATCCTGAATCGATATCATGGTGGAGAGAAGGAGCAGTCTGAAAATAGGTCAAACCACACAGGGGCAGACCATCCGCGGACACCTCAAGGCTACTGGTGAATTAAGAACACCTACTAATAAGTACGGACTGATTATACAGGTCAAGATTTGCAAAAAACTCACATATCAAATTAAATACTGTGGTTAACTTGGGTCAAACTAGGAAGAGTTGAGACTTACCACAAAAGTGGTGTGCACCGGACCCGTTTCGTGGAGTGTTAAGAATGAATCTGTAATTAAAATGTACAATTCTTATACTTCTGAGAGTGCTTAGTGTATTAGTTACGAGACTAGCCACATAATAATAAAAAACTCACCGAGATCTCACTCGGAAGCGCCGTGTATATAGATAATCAAAGGTCCGAAAGGGCGTCAAAGGGGCAGTAGCTCTAAATAAATGAAGAGCGAGGTCTGGCATTAAAAACTGATTACAAATCCAGACGAGTTAGAGCCATGCGCGGAGAGGCAAGGGATGGACTTACCCGGCAGCCGTAATTCGTCAACATTCGGCGTGGGGTAGCAAACGCTCGCGCTGTGGCATTGAGTCGGTTTGAAGGGCTGAGTCAGAGGAAGAAGAGGTTAAAGGGCATTAGAAATCTAGAGGTGGGAAAACGGGCTCGGAACATGTACTAGGGTTCTGACGGGTGCTGGTGCTTACCGGTCATGGACTGAATCCGAAGCCGATCACTGCTCGCAGATGCAATGGCGAAGCAGAGTTCCGCTTGCTAGGGTGTTACCTAGGCTACAGGTCACGTGATTCATGGACATGGCGCCCACCCCGAGGCAGAGGCAATCCTTGGCCTCGCGGCCAACAACGTGGATCTCAACACAACACCGGCAATTGGAATGGAGGACGTGGCCAACCTCAGAAGCAGGTACACTTTCAGCCCGAACCACAACACGGGGAACGTGTCACCCGCAACAAAACCTACAGATGGTAACACATACTACTAACCCACAGACCGGTACAACGTCTGCAACTTACCCCCGGTTGAGACTCTTGGGAGGAGCACCCCCTGGGTCTGATAGTCCGTTGGTGAACATTTCAAAACACATTTTGAACAATGATGAAATCCAGATCTTGGGAAAAGGATTATCATATGTCCCTACCAGCCATCCAGATCCCTTTACCATCCGGACGGAACTGTGCAAATTTTTTCGTAAAATAAGGTTAAAATATTTTTTTCGAAACAGTGAACCAAGTAACCAACCGTCCACTACCGGACTTAGACCTCCTTCTACATTTGTCCCTTTCAACAACGCCATGTCACACAAGATCCTGGCTTTTGAATCGGTCGTACTAAGAGACATTTTACAACTTCTAGGAACAAGTAGTTATACCAGATTCAACACCAGCAAAAAAGAGAAATTGGCCCTCCAAACTCTGGCGCAAAATGATCAACTTGTCATCAAACCAGCGGACAAGGGTGGTGCAATCGTGATACAGGATGTCACCTCATATGAATCTGAAATTCTCCGTCAATTGAATGACGCTACGAGCTACCAACTTCTACGGTCAGATCCTACACCGGCCATCGCTCGCGACATCCTTGAAATAACCCAAATGGGTCTTGAACAAGGATTTCTATCGGAACTTGAGTTTAATTTCCTTAACAAACCACACCCACGTTTAGCGACCATTTACACGATACCAAAGATTCATAAGTCAATGACTAATCCCCCTGGCCGCCCCATAGTCTCCGGATGTGGCTCTATCCTCGAACCCCTGGGCCAATACATTGATTTTTTCTTAAAACCCATCGCAGAAGCTACTCCAGCTTATTTGCGTGACACCATGCACACCATAAATGTTGTGGAAGGCCTAACATTTAATCCAGATCGTCAACTGCTAGCTACCTGCGACGTTGTATCGTTGTATACATGCATTCCGCAGCAGGAAGCTCTGATGGTGGTTACACGTTGTCTACAAAAGCGCCCTGCCCCTGTTCAAGTACCCGCCGAATTTATTGTTGCACTTCTGCGTATAGCTATGACCCAAAATTTCTTCATTTTCAAGGACAAATTTTATATTCAAACATCAGGAGTAGCTATGGGGGCTCCTTTTTCTCCCGATGTGGCCATCCTATATATGGCAGCCTTTGAGCAAGACACCGTACTCAATCAGATTAACCCATTCAGAGACCATCTCAGTCTCTGGATGCGGTACATCGACGACATCCTCCTGATATGGCATGGTGATCTGCAAGAACTAACGGCGTTCTTCGGTTGGCTGAACGAACAATCCGATTTCCTAAAGTTTACGATCCAATCTGACAACCATCGGATCAACTTCCTGGATCTCACCATTTATGAGGACTCAGGTCAACTACTTACCACACTGTACCGAAAACCGGCCGAAAGAAATTCACTTCTGCACTACGAGAGTCACCATCCACGTGCCCTCCGAGACAACCTGCCCTTTGGGCAATTCTTGCGTATCCGCCGGAATTGCTCTAATAAAGACCATTATTTCATCGAATCTGAAGAACTCAAACAGAGACTCCTTTCCAGAGGTTATCCCAAACAATTGATTTAGCGCGCACGGAAAAGAGCTTGGTTTTATCCCCGAGAAGAACTCTTGATCCCGAAGACTGACAAAGATCAATCTGAACAAAAAATCGTCTGTGTCACCACATTCAATACGGCCAGCAACAAAATAAAAAAGATAATAAACCGTCATTGGGCACTCATCTCTGATGATATCCAACAAATTGACCTGCCACTACATGCGTTCAAAAAAGCGAGAAGTATCAAGGATCACGTGGTACGCTCTTTCCAAAAAACACCGGAGGATCCAACTATCTCAACTCTGTGGAATCTTCCTCCCATTTTGGGCCACTTCAGATGTGGCTGCTGTAAAGCCTGTGCCAGCACAATTCAAACAAAGGAATTTTCACACGGGCGACACAAAATTGTTATGAAGTCACACACCAATTGCAACTCTGAAAACATCATTTACGCCATCTTGTGCCCTTGTCAATTGATCTATATTGGCCAGACCCAACAAAAAGCCAAAGCAAGGATACTCCAGCATATGAGCAGAATCCGATGCAAGACACAGGGGGCACCACTAGTCGACCACTTCTCATCAGCAGGCCATGCACCAGAAAGCCTAAAATGGGTAGTTATCGAGAAAACCGCATTGGGCCCACGGGGTGGGAATATCTCCAATATCCTAAACACCCGGGAACTAAAGTGGATTTTTACCTTCAACTCGATTGAATCTGGGCTTAACGAACATGATAGTTCATTCTCCCAATTGGCCACTCTACCTTGATGCTTGGTTCATTGCGACTGCCTATGGCCTGTATCCACACATATGAAAAAATGAGCCCGAGATTTCACTCCCCTAACTGACTAATCTACCTTAAAGGGTGGTCCAACGCATATGGCCTCTATCCACACACAGCTAAGACCTCAGTATTATAATAGTGCATCAATATCAGCAACAGAGTGTACATGGCCTTTACCCGCATGTGCGAGGTACGCCATAACCACAACGTTGCAGTAAGTTTGTTTTCTTGTCATTCTATAATTAAGCAATTATTGCGTAATCGACCTTGTCACTTCAAACATTATTATTCATGTAGAGGTCATTCCTGTCACAGTATGAGCTAAAGTGGCCTATACCCGCTTGTGCGAGGTACGCCATTAATTGGAGCACTATGTCAACTCTATGGATGTCTGAGCTATGATACCGTTACAGTGTTATTTTGAAGATAGTACCCACTTTTGCATGTTCACATACCAAATAACCGATGTGTAACGTGAGATGTGATTATCTATGGGCCACCACAGTCATTCCTGAGCCGGTGCATTCCCTTGACAGTGGGAGGAGGTTTGTCCTTTTCACTGTCAATTACCAATCTGCCCGAATTGGCTCCGTTATTATAATCCCTGGACAGTGTGAGGTGTGCTGTCCCTCTACCTGATATTAACAATCTGCCTGAAATGGCTCCGTTATTGCACCAAACGGCACCCACACGTAATTCCTGGCACCCTTTATGGCCCAGCCTTAATAATAATGTGCACTCATACGTTACTGCTTTAAACGGCATTCAGCTATATTTGCAATCCTTAGCAGTTTTCACACTAAGTGCGTAATTGTCGTTAGCAGTTTTCACACTAAGTGCGTAATTTTATTAAAATACTTGACCCCACGCTATCCAGCCACCGAGTTAGTCTTTTTACCGTGTCCATGATTCACGTGACCTGTAGCCTAGGTAACACCCTAGCAAGCGGAACTCTGCTTCGCCATTGCATCTGCGAGCAGTGATCGGCTTCGGATTCAGTCCATGACCGGTAAGCACCAGCACCCGTCAGAACCCTAGTACATGTTCCGAGCCCGTTTTCCCACCTCTAGATTTCTAATGCCCTTTAACCTCTTCTTCCTCTGACTCAGCCCTTCAAACCGACTCAATGCCACATCGCGAGCGTTTGCTACCCCACGCCGAATGTTGACGAATTACGGCTGCCGGGTAAGTCCATCCCTTGCCTCTCCGCGCATGGCTCTAACTCGTCTGGATTTGTAATCAGTTTTTAATGCCAGACCTCGCTCTTCATTTCTTTAGAGCTACTGCCCCTTTGACGCCCTTTCGGACCTTTGATTATCTATATACACGGCGCTTCCGAGTGAGATCTCGGTGAGTTTTTTATTATTATGTGGCTAGTCTCGTAACTAATACACTAAGCACTCTCAGAAGTATAAGAATTGTACATTTTAATTACAGATTCATTCTTAACACTCCACGAAACGGGTCCGGTGCACACCACTTTTGTGGTAAGTCTCAACTTCTCCTAGTTTGACCCAAGTTAACCACAGTATTTAATTTGATATGTGAGTTTTTTGCAAATCTTGACCTGTATAATCAGTCCGTACTTATTAGTAGGTGTTCTTAATTCACCAGTAGCCTTGAGGTGTCCGCGGATGGTCTGCCCCTGTGTGGTTTGACCTATTTTCAGACTGCTCCTTCTCTCCACCATGATATCGATTCAGGATCAATTAATAAAACATTAATTGGTTGCATAAGTAGCGCTTTTGGCGACACAACTTTTGCATTATCCCACTTGGCGGGAAACTCTCCGTTTACTGTCAGTCAATTCCATGAAATGGCAGGTGTGCCTTGCTATTTTTGAGTAAGTAAGGGTGAATGTCTGTCACTTTATGTTAACACATGTATATTTGTACATTAAATAGGTCACGTGTCCCCAACTCCCCAGTCCTGAGGAAGACCCCACGGCAAGATTAATACTCATATCTGCGAGCACGAGGGTCGAAACGTCGACAACATATTGTTCTCTGCTGTCAACTCCACACCCCATTGTTCTCATTTGCTGTACATTTGGAGTATGATTTTTGCAAAACAATACATATGAACCTATTGGTCCGGTTTTGTGTACATGAAGATGTAACTCTGTTGAACCTGTCTTATTCGTTGATTTTACTGTCACCTAAAACCCTTTTCCTTCACTCATTACCCACACATACCACACCCCCTTCCCTCTTTCCCAACTTTTGGGGCACTGTAAATAGTCACTGACTAATGAATGTGAAATAGTGAAGTATATGCAAGATATCAGCACATTGTGAATAAAACAATGTGTCTTTAAGATTTGTCTTTTTGATTGTTCACACATTTTTGGTTATTATTTTATGCTTACTGGGACCCCTTCCCATACTTTAATTGATAACCCAGGTCCCCGTAACTCTGTCTGGGTATAACCCCCCTACTTATAGCCCACATACATAGGGGCAGCATGTGAGCGTTACAGGCCTGTCATGTTGTGTGTCTCTGGAAACCTAGGTAGAAGAACCCTAAACAAGTAACTAAAACCCCGAAACCATCCCTCCAACCAACTGCCATACTTCAACCCCAGAAGCATCTGTCACCCTGTAAAAGAGAACTAAAACATAAACAAAAATGCTAAGTCAGGGACAGACTGGTGGACCCCTCCAGATTGATGGATGTCTACAAAATCAGGAGTCTGGCCTTGCTGCAATCAGCAAGGCAGCTTCATGAGGACCCCTGCCGCCCGTAGGGACTTTAGGTCAGTTTGTTGGGCTGCATGAGAGCTCCAAATCTGAAATCTCTGCCATCTCCGGCGCCAGAGATCTGGTCCTGGGCTGCTACACACCAGGCTCGCGCTTGTCCGAGGAGTCTCGCAGCTTCCTTCCAGACAGGGAAACAGAGGTGTTTATTACGGTCGTCTCAGGTGACGAGGATTCCTTCCTGCTTGCTGTGCGTCCCCGGCGGGATAGGGCGCGACTCTGTGGTGGCCTAGGCTTATGTCTCATTTCCTTACTGGACTGCCCCCTCACCACGGCGTGGGGGCTCTTGGCACCTCTATTCGGGGGCCGCTCCTCTGTGACCTAGTTCCACACCGCCTCTGGATAGTCCAAGTTTAGAGCCTTGTAAGGAAATGTGTGTGAAGGTTACTGGTCTCATCAGTGGTTGCAGGTCGGAGATGCACCGTGCAAGCGGTAAGTCTTAAATGGATAATATTGTGAGTGTCAGTTGGGCAAGTATGAGAATAACTAGAAGCATTTCCCTCCACCTACCCCACTCCCATACTGGACCCCAATTGCCCCATGAAATATCTCCAAATACCCCCTCGTATACAACCTATGCAGAAACAAAAACAACATGAACATCATATCTCAATGAGTATAATGGTACTAAACCTAGAAGGGCCAGAAAACCTATAAGCATGCATCTACACTCTGTCCTCAAAGAAGCAGGGGCATATGTACTGCCAGTGAGTATAACAACTAAAAAGGATATTGCGCAATTGGGCCTCAGTCCACTTGGGGTCAAAACCTGGTAGATCTAATCACTTTCAACTAATATATGCTGCAGTTAGTGCAAGTTTATACCACATTGTCCATCGTCACCTTGGTTCACTCTACATCACTAAGGCACGGCACACAGCTTGGAGGAGTGTTGCTGGTAGTCTTGCAATGTTTGTTGAGAAGCAAGACTAAATCTTCAGGGTTTTGCCCTTAAGCGAAAACCGTAGTTGTTCCGGGTATAACATGCCATATGAAATGTTTGTTTCCTGTAGTTTTTTCTTAACTAGGTCGAATTTGAAGGGGAACATCTGTTACACTTTGAGTAAAGTCGGGAAAGAACAACAACATTTTATCTTCATAAGTAATGTTACATATCTATTTCTATCTCACAGTCGTAGGATGGTGTTGCAGTCTCTGTAGTTCAAACGTTTTGCAATAATAGGCAGCGGAGGTGCGCTTGGGACTGGTCTGGGGGCCACTGAGTGGTGTGCCCTCCCCATCACTAGCATGCGGGACAGGGAGTCCGCCCCAAAGAGTTCCCGGGGTCGTTTTTCAACATAGTCATCCACCCCAACACTGTGGTTTTCGCAACTCCCATGATCCTGATGTTGATCCTGCAGGATCTTTCCTCTAAATCTTACTTTTTCAGTTTTATCTTTTCCATTTCCATTGTCATCACTTTCAGGAGCATTTTGCACAGTGCTACCTAATCCTCAATATCTGATACTCAGCGCTCTGCCTTATTGATGCATACCTGCTGTTGATCCAGATGTTCCTTCATATCATCCTGCTGACAGGCGAGTCCATTTTCAAATTGATGGTAGAGAGGCTAGACCTAATTTCTCATAGAAGAGAAGTGACCTCATGAGAGGGGTTGTATGACATTACATCGCATTCCGCTGTAACACATGCCTTTACCACACATGCGTTACAACGCAAATGCTATTACAACGCAATCCTTTACCACACATATATTTTCAATGTATATACCTTTTCCACCCATGCTCATTGTAAAAGCACGTATGATAAAAGCATATGCATGGTAAAAGATTCCCTGAACCCTACCGCCAACCCTAATCCCAGTCCCTGGCGCATCCCACTCTCTGCCCCCAACCCTTCTAAAAAAGACCCTTCCTCTAAAACACTATCCCAGTGCAACCTCCCCTCAGCCCCCAGCTCTGCCTACCCTAAACCCTAAGACCCTGCCCCAGCTCAACTCGCCCAGGCCCCCAGCCCTTTCCCTACCCTAAACCCTTAAATCGGACGCCTGCGCCACCCCCTCTGGCTCCAGCCCTTTCCCTCCCCTAAACCCCAAAACACTACCCCTGTGCGACCTCCCCTGCCCCAGGGCCCAATCCCCCTTAAGCTCTCTCCTCGTGGATTGTGCAGGCAGCTGGTCTGAGGAGGCGTTGACGTAAGTGTGAGGAAGCGGAAGAGTCTCTCCGTTTCCTCTAATGAGATAGTTTGAATACCAACAAGGCTGTTTCCACGCATCTACATATTTTTTTTACTACACATATTCAGCTGCGGCCTGTGCAGGTAAGAGCAGTGGGGCCGCGTGAAGGGAGGGGGATTTCAACAGACAACAGAAAGGGAAAGTTAATTATTTATTTAATTTTCCCTCATCATCGTATGTTGAAATATCCCCCACCGCCCCACTGCTCATACCTGCACCGGCCGCAGCTGCACAAAAGCCTTTACCATACATATCTTTACAATGAAATTCACTGTAAAGGCACACAAGGTAAAAGCATACGCGTCGTAAAAAAATGCGTAGTGAAGTATACGCATTGTAACAATGGATGCTTTGTTACGCTTACGTTGTAATTAACCCTGGACACAGCATTACGCTACACTTGCGTAGTTTGCGAAGTTTGCGCTACTTTGCACTACGCAAACTGCACGTAGCACAGTGCAAACACACGTAGTGTAGTGCAGCAGTCATTTTTTGCTTGCTCGCGGTCCTCAATGGCAAGTTGGCGACCGCGAGCAAAATTACATCCCTGCAAGACTTTTTCCTCATTCGCGATCAGCAACATCAAGTTGCCGATCGCGAGCATGGACAATAAACCTCCCGGCGTGATTCTCAACGCAGGACGGTCAGGTTTCTCATTGCGAGTGGTCGCGTATGCTCGCGACCGCTCGCATTGAAAAACTACCAGTCTGTGTCGAGAAAGCTGCAGCTCAAGTGGAAATCTACTTGAACGGCAGAAAATGACCACTTGCACTGTGCAAGATGCGGTTTGCATTGATTGCATAGTGCGGACAAGCATGCGGCACTGTGCAATCAGTGCGAACAGCATTTTGCACAGTGCACTACTCAGTTCGCATAGCTACGCGTTGCTTGCATAGTGCGAAGTGCACTTCGCGTAGCTACGCATAGTGCTACTACATGAACTATGCCCAGGGCTAGTTGTAATGGTATGAGTGGAAACAACCAAATTGTAATGCCTGTTTCCCCATGAGAGGCCAAGGACTCTTTCTTTGCAACCCTACCGCCTTCTGCATCTGGACATTCCGCACCTAGTAGCTGTCTCTTGTTTTTCTGGGCTTCAAAATGAAGCTTGGACAGCCCAGTTTGCTTATGGTAGAGGGAGCCATGCTATGTGACAGTTTCAAAGTAGGGTCTTCTTGTCACTCACTTATTCCCAAAATGCAGTATGGAACTGGCATTTATCAATACTGCACTAGGTCTCTAGGGCCCACCAATTCACTGTGCTGTAGCTCTTCACTGGTAGAGGCTGTACTCAACATTATAGGGCCCAAGGTTCTCTGTGCTGGGGGAGAGCTGGCTATCATTGGAGGCATAGCATGGGGGCCCCTGCTGGCGGCTATGGGCCGGTGATGAGATGAGAGTGGAGCGACCAACAGATCCATCTACTCTGGAGTGCCAATGTTCCGGACAGTAGGAAGGTACCTCTAGACAGATGCTATGGCAGCAGTATTGTGGCTCATGGGGCTCCTGTGAATGTCTGCGGACTTACTCCTATGTGCAGCCTCTCATGATTTCTCTCCGTGCGGCATCAAAATTTCAGGGAGGCATGTGGTGCTGTTAAATACCCACTTGCCCGTCCTCCCCCCTTGGGTCAGGATTCGCACCGCTCAGATGCTGCCTTCTCCCTTGGACTTCCTCATCTTGTCACTGCCCTAGTTGACGCAGGGCCCACACAGTGCTGACGATCACCACTGTGGGTACGCCCTCTCTGTCACTGCCACCCATAGGCCAAGCAAGCCGCAGCGTGTTACGGTTTCCTCCGGCATACCAGCAACTGCTTCGCCCTGGGGGCTGGCAGCACATCGGGCATTGACCCTTCGGCTCTCCTCCTCGGACCACGGTGAGTGATGTGGCGGCAGTTTAGTTTAGCAGGATGTTGTTGCAGAATATTTTCTCTGTGCCACAGAGGCAATTCACAGAGCCGCCATCTGTGTTCAGGCTCTCTATCACTGTCCTTGAGCAGTACCTCTTCATGCCGGTAGCAGGCGTCGTTCGGCTAGATTGCCACCATCTGCAGAATGGATGATGTAGGACCATCTTTTTTGCACATCAGGAAGTACAGGGTCTGCTGTGCAAAGGATTCATTGAGAGGTAGCCAGCATCAGACGAGGACATGGTTGTTGTTCCTGCTACTTTCTAGTGCTGAGGAAGGAAAGAGGCTTCTGCCCTATACTAGATCTTTGCTCTCTCAATGCCTTTCTATGGAAAGAAAAATTCAAGATACTCACCTAGGCTCAGGTTCTCTCTGCCATGGATCCCAGAGACTGGATAGTAGCACTTGATCTTCAGGATGTGTTCTTTCATATTCCTGTCCTGAAGGCCCACAGGCATTACCTGTGTTCAAGTTAAGCCACAAGCATTTCCAATTCGCTGTTCTCCCTTTTGGCCTCACCAGTGGCTACAGATGTTCGCAAAAGTGATGGTGTAGGTTGTAGCACACCTGCAGAAGTCAGACCAGCTGACTTCTGCCCAGGTGGACTCGCCCAAGCATTCGTCTCCCACGAATCTGTCGAGAGGCTCTAAGAACCTCTCAACAGTTGTCGAGAGGTTCGGAAGAGACGACAGTGACCTTGTCACTGCAGCTATGAGGACCAGGCGACACTGAGGAAGACCAGGAGCCATGCACAAGCTGTCCCATGTCGAATGTTGGTATCGAGTTGTTCAGTGTCCAGCGGGAGCACCAACAAGCCTTGGTAGCCACAACTGACATGGAGAACAAAAAGGATCCAAGGAGCAAACGTGGGGGTCAACAAGGTCCATGAGACTTTCCAAATGCAGGAGAGTCAGAGCAGGCCCCAAGTAAACATGGGAGCCCACTGAAGCAAGAGAAGACCCTCTGGACGACCACCAGGTCAAAGGCACAGGAGTCCAAGAAGACCTCAAGCAGTTCACCAAAGTCAGAGGCCCACGATGCAGGCAATGCAGGGAGATCTCTGTCCTTCAGAAAGTGAGGTGCTGGAGGCTGGAGCTTCTTGTAGCCCAAAGATCTCTGCATTGCAGAGCCAGCAAGCCTTGGTAGAAGCTAGTTGACGCAGTATACACGGGTTCGGTCCCAGCAGCCAAACGAGGGATACTGTCCTCCAAATTGCAGGAAAGATGATGAGTCCTTCATGGATCCACAGAACCACCCCCTGTGATGCTGAGCCTCGGAATGTCCATTGGATGTCAGGAGCAGCAGACAGTTAAGCTTTGTTGCCGTGCCTGCAAATTTAGGGGAGTGACTCCTTTACTCCAAGGGAAGCCACCTGGTTCACCGAAGACCTCCAGGCCTCCAAACAAACATTCCGAAACCTGGAGAAGAACTGGTTCAATGAACAAACACCGAACAGCCACGCAGCCCACAATAACGCCACTCACAGACACCAATAACTCATCAGAACAGCCAAGAGGGCCTCATTCAAAGACCGCCTAGATAACAACGCACACAATAGCAAAGAGCTCTCTACAACACCAGCCCAGCATATCTCAACAGTCGTCTCAGCTTCTACACCCCCACCCACCAGCTCTGCTCCACCGCCCTCGCCATCGCCACAGTCTCCTGCATCCGAAGAACGACCGCCGGCGGCAGATCCTTCTCCCACCTCGCCACCAAGACCTGGAACACCTTCCCCACCAACCTACGGCAGACCCAAAACCTACTGGCCTTCGGACGACTCTCCAAGACCTGGCTCTTCGATCAGTAGCAGCACCTCCCCCCCCAGCGCCTTGAGACCCTCACGGGTATGTAGTGCGCTTTATAAGTGTCTTGATTGATTGATTGATTGAGATTTCCTCGGGTGTCCTTAATGCCTACTGGTATTTTGGAGAACCTGAATGAAGCACAGACACAGACAATGCCAATTTGAATAACAGCAACACCAGGAGCAGCAGGAGACATCCTTGTTGCAGTATTGGTTCCAGTCAAAGTCCAACGAAGGCCAACAAAGTCCAAATGTCCAGACGATTGAAGAATGACGTAGATTCAGAGTTGAGTATGGTCCCACAACAAATCTGAGGACCCATCCACAGGGGAGCCCTAAATACCCTAAGGAAAGGGTTGGAATGACTTGTGGGCATAGTTCCCTCCTAAAGTGCATGCACATGTGCGTGTGCACCTATGTTTCCCCGAGCGTGCAGTCTCTTGTCTGGAGCGTGCAACATAGCACATCCCGCGAGAGACCAGTATTCATATTAATTGCAGAGCCCATGTGGCGCAGCAATTAACATAAATACTTTAAAAAAGGCACAGAATCTGCCCTTCAGCCATGCTCTAATAACAACTCTAGAAGCACAATGTGTGCTTTCAGAATCAATAATGTATATTAGTGAGTCTGAAAGCACACGTCGTGCTTCTAGACTTGCTGCATGCCTTTTAATAATTTTCCAGACGCATTATTTGCTTCCCCCACTTTCTGCCCCCGGACTTATCCCGGCCCCCTGTCCTGGACTGCCTCGACCGCGAGTTACAACCAGACTCGACACACTCTAGCCCCTTGACTAACGCCTCAGAGCGCTGACAGGTCTTCCGCGCGCTACCACCCCTCGATGTAAGACCTTCCACAAGCGATTGCACCCCAGCATTTATACTGCTGGTTCCAGTGATGCTCCACCGCACCTCCAGACAAGCAAGCACAAACTCTGGCTACTCCTTCCCTCCCCCCTCCTAGTGCCTCCAGAGCACGTTTGAATCGTGTAACCATTGTCCTGATGATGTCCTCAAGCTAAAGAGATCAAAACGCCGTCGACTCTACAACGTCATTAGCTGCAACCAAAGGGCATTCACAAATAATAAAACTTTGTTTGTGACTGTAAATACTTTGGTTTGACCCCCACCGTTTATTATTGTTTTCTCGCCGCTACACGTTATTACTTAATCACATGTGTCACTGCGCCGTTCACCTACCACAACAATCCCAGTGCACTTCTGGTTGTTATGGTTACTGCAAATTAGTTGTACTTTGTGCCTCTATATGCAAATAACAACCCTTATTATTATTATTATTATTCTGAGTTTTATATAGCGCCTGGTTACCAATAGGCATCCCAGCGCTCACCAGAGAATGAAACTACAGAGTAATGCGGGGGTTTAAGCTGAAAACAGAAAAGTTTTTAAAAGCTTGCGGAACCGAAGCAGACTAGCTTCCGAGCGAAGATGTAGGGGAAGAGAGTTCCACAAAGTGGCTACATTTATCGAGAACCTTCTGCCACCAGTTCTTACCTTCTTCACCCTCCCAACCTGCAAAAGATGTTGGTGGTCAGACCGGAGAGAACGGAGGGCCTTGTAGGGCTGAACCATCTTCCCCAGAATAGGTGGGCCTGCCCCCTGCAGGACTTTATGAGCGATACAGAGTGACTTGAACTTCACCCTGTCCCTCACAGGGAGCCAATGCAGTGCCTTAAGCGCAGGGCGAGCAGATTGATGTCTGGGGAGACCCGTCAGGAGCCTGGCGGCCGCATTCTGCACTTGCTGCAGTTTGTTCATGGTAGATTCTGGAGCACCCAGGAACAACGCGTTGCTGAAGTCCAGCCGCGAGATGATGAGCCCCTGGATGAGAAGTCTCCTAGTGGCCGCTGGGAGCAGCGGTAGAATCTTCCGAGCAGAGCGGAGCAGGCCAAAGCACACGCCAGCGGTCTTTTTGGCATGGGTTTTAAACGACAGGTCCTGCTCAAGCCAAACCCCGAGGCTCTTAATCTCCTGCTTGGGGGTGGGTACAGGTCCAAGGCAGTCGGGCCAGCTGCTGGGAGACAGAGATGGAGAGGAGTTTCCCAGCAGCATCAGCTCAGTCTTGGAGCCGTTGAGCTTTAATGCTGAGCTGCACATCCATGTGTAGATCTTCTCCAGACACGAGTGCAGCCGGTCAGGGTGGTGAGCCGACTGGGAGAGGCCTACCACCAGCTGAGTATCATCAGCATAACTGATGATTTTAATACCCAGCGGCAGTACCACACTCTCCAGGGGGGCCATATAAACGTTGAATAATGTAGGGCTCAATGAAGAGCCCTGTGGCACACCACACTGGAGAGGGATTGAAGATGATTTTTCATGGCCTTCCCACACCTCAAATGTACGACCTTCCAAAAAGGAAGCAAACCACTTGAGGGCCGGACCGGTGATCCCCACCCCTGCCAGCCGTTGGAGAAGCACCTGATGGTCCACGGTGTCGAAAGCAGCACTGAGGTCCAGGAGGATCACTGCCACTGATTCCCCCGAATCCAAAATGCTCCTAGCATTCTCCACAACCGCCAGCAGGGCGGTGTCGGTCCCCTGACCGGGACGGAAACCGGTTTGGGAATCACCTAAGAGGGAGTTGGCCTCCAAGAAGTCCGACAGGCGGCTGTTCACCAGCTTCTCAGCGACCTTACTAAGGCCCGGCAGCAGGGAGATAGGCCTAAAGTTGGCGAGGTCGGCGGGGTCCAGGTTAGGCTTCTTTAAAAGGGCCTTCACGACCGCCCCTTTCCAACTGAGGGGTACTACCCCTTGAGTGAGGGACAAGTTTATAAGGTCCGTCACTGGGCCGCCGATGGTAGAGGCCACCTGTTTTAGGTATTTAACAGGTGCCGGGTCTTTCGGGGAGCCACTCTTCATGGTCCTCAAAATCGAGAGAACTTCCTCCATTGTAACAGTGCCAAAAGAGGCCAGCTCCACTAATCGCATCCTACCCTGAGAACTGGGGTTATCACCCGGGGAAGATACCTCACCTGGGCGGGGAAGGGAAGCCAGTATGTTATCGATTTTTGTTTTAAAAAAGGACGCCAGTTCTGTGCATTTTTTGCGTGGGTCCTCGTGGATGATCTGGGGTTCGGGGGTGTTCAGTAATTCCTTAATAACCCTGAATGATTCTTTAGAAGAGTTGGCCGCAGAGCCTATTCTCTCTTCAAAGAATCCAGATTTTGCCGCACGAATGGCGGATTTGTATGTACTCAGGGCCTCCCGATATTCCTTCCGCTTCGTTTCACTCCAGTCTTTCCTCCAGGACCGCTCTAGCCTCTTGCATCCCTTCCTTAGGGATCTCAATTCGGGCGTATACCAAGGCGCCGAACCCACTCTCTTCCCCTTCATAAGTTGTTTCTTTTTGGGTAAGAGGATATCTAATGAATCCGTTAGCCAGATGTGTACATTCGCTTCCGCGACTAACGGGTTAGATCCAAGAGGGGGCCGCGTTGCCTCCAGATATGCCGCCCAGGTGTCAATCGGAAGCCTCGACCAAGCTCTTTCCAAGGTATGGACCCTTGGGACCATTGCAGCTAGATTATCAAATTGCCACACTGCGGACACCAAGAAATGGTCTGTCCAGGGCAAGGGCAGCGCCGGAGATGGATTAAAGTGGCCCAGGTTAGAAAATATAGGGTCCAGCAGGTGACCCTTCTCATGGGTCGCCCCCGGGTTGGCCAGAGTGATCCCAAACGCTTTGAGATCATCCAACAGATCTACTCCCGGGGTGTTAGAGGGGTCGTCAAGATGGATATTAAAATCCCCAAGAGCAACAAAGTTGGTAGTTGAGGAAGCAAGAAGTGTGGTTGTTTCTAGGAAAGAATTGGGGAAATTTCCCAGAGAACCAGGAGGGCGATAAATCAGCAGGCCCGTCAGAGACACCGTAGATGACAGACGGAGGGTGAACTGACAACTCTCACAATCAGCCACCCCTCCGTTCTGAACCTTACAAGCAAGCGTGTCTCTAAAGAGGATAGCAACTCCTCCTCCCCTCCCCACAGATCTGTCTAGGTGGGATATGAGATAGCCTGGAGGGAGTGCTCTGACCATATCAGGGCCCGAGCTGGGGGAAAGCCAGGTCTCAGTGAGAAACAACACATCAAGCTCGTGGTCCAGAATGAGCGAGTTAATCTCAATGGCGTGACTCGGCAGTGACCGGCAATTCAATAGCGCCATGGAAAGAGCAGACTTCACAGCAACAGAATTATGACCGCTCATTGGTCTCCCTTGTCCCTCTTCTGTGCTGTGTGATTAATACACGTCTATAACACTCCCCCCACATGATTTACCAGTTGAGACATTGTCATTTTGCTGTTACACTTACCCGGTCTCAGCTGGATTAAAGGGTTCACTCCTGTTTGTTTGCTTTTAATAATAAAGAGCGGCTGCAGGGCAGACTGTGTGCCTTTTTGAAAGTATTCATATTAATTGCAGCGCCCGTGTGGTGCTTCAACTACCATGGATTCTTTCAAAAAGGCACACAATCTGCCCTGCAGCCGCGCTCTATTAACAAGGGATGCAGCAACTCTAGATGCACATGTGTGCTTTCAGAATCACTGATATATATTAGTGATTCCGAAAGCATACATTGTGCTTCTAGACTTGCTACATGTTTTAATAATACAGCGTGGCTGCAGGGCAGATTGCGTGCCTTTCTGAAAGCATTCATAGTGATTGCAGGGCCTGTGTGGCGCTTCAATTAACATGGATATTTTCAAAAAGGCACGCAATCTTTCCTGCAGCCGCGCTCTATTAACAAGGGATGTATCAACTGTAGAAGCACAGGTATGCTTTCAGAATCACTAATGTATAGTCAGTCATAGCCCGTCCCCTGCCAAGGTGGGCCAGAGGAGGGAGCTGAGGGGATGGGGGATAAGGGTTCTTGGACAAACTAAAAATAAAAAGATAAAACAATAAACTTACCTGATTGCCGCCGTCCGCTCCATTGCGCTCTTACTGCTTCTGGGACAGGTTCCCAGACTGAACTGCGGCCAATCATGACACTGCAGGAAAGCAGCATCAGGATTGACCTGAGCGCTATGACTTTGAGCTGAACAGACTGGGAGCTAGTGCCTGCTTTCTCCAGCCCTAGTAACGCAGCTGGGGCTGGAGGAAGCTTCACTGCACATGCAATGTTTGGTGGCCTGAAATGTAAAATGAAGGGACAAGGGTACACAAGCACTCCCCCACCAGTGTCACCCCCCCTGAACCTACCCCCGAAACTTGTCAGAGACCTGGGGGAGCGTTCAGGGGGATTAAAATAAAACGATAATAAAACGGATTAGAAACCCTTTTTGTTATTGTTTTATTTGCAGGTGGTGGCTGGGGGGCGGCGCTCCTCCGTCCTAATGGAGGGGCTGCCGCTGTGTATACTGCTTCTAGACTTGCTGCATTCCTTGTTAATAGAGCACGGCTGCGGAGCAGATTGGTTACCTGCCACAGATAGGCCGATGTGAGAGAAGATTTCTGCTCTTCCGCGCACAGGAGCTCCTTTGCTCCACTGCTTGTACGAAGACTGAGCTTCCCTGTATGTCTACCAGCCCCGGAAGTAGCCATATTTCTATGTTTTAGCAGAGTCAATGTGTGGTGCAAGCTGCAGTGGCCTTCTGATGAGAGCCCTGGCACCTATATATACATATATACGGCTCCCCGCAGGACGCGGGGAGCCGGCTGGGACCATGGAGGATTGGGGACCCCCCCACGGTGCACAATGGAGAGGGCCATCCCCGGGGTATGGGGTTCCCTGGGCTACTAGTGGCCCCCCTCCCCAAAAGTTTAAAAAAAAGAAATAGAAAGTCTAGCACCGGAGGATGGGGTCCCCGGTGCCATAAGTGGACAAGGAGGGGGCCCACGGCCCCCCTCCCCAACAGTTTAAAAAAGAAAAAGGCTATGTCCTGGGGGCTGGGGTCCCCGGGCCGAATAAAGGCCTAGGGAGGGGGGCCCCGCTGCCCCCTTCCACATTTTATAAATTAAAAAAATATAATTAGGGGGCAGGTCCTGGGGGAGAGGGTCCCCAGGGCCAAAAAAATAGAAGAAAGGGGGGCTACACAGCCTCCCTTCTTAAAAAAAAAAAAATTAAGAAAAGATCGGCATTGCGCCGGGGGCCACACCTCTTCCTTTCATCACTCTGCAAACGCGCCCCGCTGGCGCGTTTGAAGATGGGGAACGTATTCCCCTTGAATACTGGTGGTCCCTGGGTGCCTACTAGCCCACCAGGAACCTCCAGTATGAACCACGGGGCTGCATTGCAGAGATGTGTTCTGAGGCTACTCCCCTTTTTACAACTTTCTGCAACAAAGCTCTGTGGCGCATAGTGGAGGTAGCTGGTGGGCTGGTTGCACCCCAGGGACCCCTAGGATTTAAGGGGAGTTAATCCCCTAACTTAAAACGCGCCAAGGGGCCCGTTTGCACAGGGATGAAGGGAGGGGGCGGGGCCTGAGTTCACATGTGTGGAAACGCACCCTGTGGCGCGATTTAAGTTGGGGAATTAATTCCTCGTCAATCCTTAGGCTCCCTGGGGGCCAACTATCCAACCAGGTACCTCCAGTAAGCACCATGGAGCTGCGTTGCAGAGTGTTGTTAAAAGGGGCGTGGCCTCTGAACACCTCTCTGCAACAAAGCCCCCTGGTGCATACTGGAGGTACCTGGTGGGCTAGTTGGCCCACAGGGACCCACAGATTTGAGGAGGAATTAATTCTCTAACTTAAAACGCGCCACAGGGCGTGTTTGCAGACATGTCATCTCAGGCCACGCCCCCTTCCTTCACCACTGTGCAAACGCCCCCCATGGTGTGTTTTAAGTTGGGGAAGTAATTCTCTTTCAATACTGAGGGTCCCTGAGGGCAAACGAGCCCAACAGGTATCTCCAGTATGCGCCAGGGAGCTGCGCTGCAGACAGGCACTGGGACAGGAACAGACTAATTTGCATGTAGCCAAGTTCTGAGCTGGGATGGTGCAGTGAGCTAAAAAACGGTGATGGATCAAGCCCTGCTCTTTGGACTGGGTAAGAGTGGTCTGCTAAATTCAGACACTCTGTTCATCACCACCCCCTTTTCTGAATCATTTTGTCCACCATATGCGTGGAAGGGTATACTCAGATGTGAGTCCCTTGCTCATTGCACCATCAGGATTCAAGCAAGCCGGGCCGACGACGGCTGAAATGCCAGAAACCGGTCCCCGGAAGCTTTTTTCCTTCCCAGTATAAGAATTGGCTTGGTAGTTTGGTTTGCCCTGTTCCCATCATGCACTGGGACAGGAACACACTAATTTGCATGTAGCCAGGTTCTGAGCTGGGATGGTGCAGTGAGCTAAAAAACTGTGATGGATCAAGCCCTGATCTTTGGACTGGGTAAGAGTGGTCTGCTTAATTCAGACACTCTGTTCATCACCACCCCCTTTTCTGAATCATCCTCTTCTTATGGGTCCCCATAAAAACTGTACGGCTCGATGCGTGCTTCCAAGTGCTAGGCGCTATAGGGGGACATTGCAGCTCTACTGCGAGACCGGAGGTGAATCCTCATATATTTTATTACACGGAGGACAGGATGACACCTGTGCGAGTGCCCCTGGTATCTGACCCCTCATGCATATGCTTCAACCTTCGAAGCTCAGAGAATGGAGACGTCGAGCTGCTCCGGGGGAAGGGAGTCAATTGAAGGAACTGGACATGTGCTTCATTTGGGCTTGAGGGCTGTCCCAGTGAGATCTAAGAGAGTAACGTCTCCTGTTTGGAGGGTGCAGATGACTCCAGTGAAGGTGTCATCTTCCAGATGTGGTTGAGTAGAGAGGTATGTCTTTGTCATCTCCAGATGGCCCACAGTGCTTCTGCGCCTATCTGCCAGGACACACCTTTCAACATTTCACCTGATGCAAGCCAAGGGCGTCCTTTATTGAGAAGCAGGGTCTGTAGGATATGCCTTGTCAGACAGTATATGACATGATCCTGCTCAGTCCAGATGCCTCGCTACATCCTAGATCTAGCTCCTCTATGTCTCATACTATGTGCCTAATTTTAAATTTCTAGTCCGGTGAGAACTGACCTTAGTCCAGTGATTTTGCCTTCAGGTTTTACCTGAAGGTAATATTGTGGTTAGAACATCAAAGACAGTGGAATCCCACAAGGGACCTACGTTTTTAGAGAATATTCTCCGTGTTAGTCCCCATTATGCAAGGAGAATGGGTCACCAGAAGCAAACCCCACACAGTGGGATGCAGTACCAGGAGGTAGTGTTATTTCTGGTTCTTTCTGCATCAGTTGCTAGGGTAACTCGCTTGGGACCAGAGGCTTCGCATTGCCCATTGTGCTCAAAAGATGCCAGGACCATGCATTTTCAGTCTAATTTGAAACTTTATATGCAGAAAATGCTGGCAGGATGACTGTGTGTTAAATGCTTGCCGCTAAGACATGCTGTAATCTGAGAACCAGATGTAAACCTCCAGCAAGGTCAACAAAGCCTTCCATCCTAATGAAGACAAGCAAAAGTTTAGACTGATATTTCCACTGATATGTGTCGCTGCACCCACAAGCGGGGTCTGATTCTTGCCACACATCGCCTTGGCTGCAGCGCACAGAGCCCTTACATTGCTGCACACAGATGAAAAAGATTAGAGGGAACAGTGTTTGTGGGTCACTACCAGAGGAGGGGCTAGACAGAGGGGAGGATACTCCCCTGTCGTTTGTCCATTTTCACGCCAGAGTGGGAACTAAGGGTTCCTTAACTGGCTCAAACTTGAGAAGGGAAGGAGGGCACCAAATGTGCCCTTCAAACCAGCCCAATACACTAAGTCCTGTCTCAGAGGTGGTCACACTCCCTGTGCTAGGTAACCTATTGTTCTACCTTTCCCTCAGCTAAGAAGCAGGAGGGCAGAATCCTGCCTGTAGTCGGCAGCAGCACTAGCTTGTTTGCAGACCCTGAAAGGCTGTTACCAGGAGTAGGGGGTCCCCTAATGAGTCCCCAGTACATGGGATCATACTTCAAGAGCTGGAATAAGTGTTGGGGTATGATTCTAACATGTTTAATACCAAACATGACTGGGTTCTGGGCAGTCATTATATAGTTTGACATCTCATAATGACTGATGTCCACTATATGTCTTAAAATGGCTAACCGTCCTTACAAAGCCTGGAGAATCGACTCTTGAGTTTGTAGGGGTGTCCTGCTCATGCAGGGGCACACTCACACTTGTAACTAAGCACCCTGCCCTCAGGACTGATGGGAGAAATGTCACTGGAGCTGGCATTTGATAAAGGAAATGTCCGAAACGCGTCATGCCTGCTCATATGAAATAAAGCCCTTTCCTGGAATTCCCGTTGTGTCTCCTCTTGTTCTGTGGCAATTTGGGAACAATTCGTGGCATATAGTGTGTGCATGTCCTGGGCGCGCATGAGGAGACCCGCCTTATCAAGTGGACAAAACTAACCAGGCGGCTTCGGCATTCTTCATACAAACCAAGGTATTGGTACAGATCTGTCCCACCGCATCCGTTCTTGGACTTTATGCCACTGCTAATTGCAGTTCGTGACTGCACGAAGGAATGACGAGCATTGTTTTTGACTTTCTAGGCTGAGCTGAAAGCAGACTTTTGCGGTAGAGGCGTTTGGGGGCTTAGGAGGGGACAGTGTTTCATCAGCGGCATTCCCCACGAACCTCAGACAGCGTTTTTAACTTTCCAGTACCCAGGAGGGGATATGATGGAGCCGAGTGGAGCACTCACCTGACATGCAGTGAGCAGTGCATGTTGGGAACTGTAGTCTGCCGACGCAACTGCATGTGTGTTACAGACTCTAACCCGGCCCACCTGGAAAAGCAACCAATTGCAGAACGACTGGTGGTATTTCGAAAGGACTGATGGGAGAAATGTCACTGGAGCTGGCATTTGATAAAGGAAAGGTCCGAAACGCGTCATGCCTGCTCATATGAAATAAAGCCCTTTCAGAAATCCCCGTTGTGTCTCCTCTTTTTCTGTGGCAATTTGGGAACAATTTGTGGCATATATATATATATATGTATATATATATATACATGTTTTACAGAACTGGTCCTTAGTTGTTGGTTAAACATGCATTATTATATATTTTTGTATGCATATATTTTTGTATATGCTCCATTGTCTCTGCACGTGGGCGGGACTATTCAGTGCTTATGACTAGACTATTGATGAGTATCCCCAGCAGAGAACCTTTCTGACAAGAAATACATCAGGCCCTAAGACTTTATATCAAGAGGGTTGTATAGTAATATTCTATCCAGCACCTGTTTAATTTGGTTGTATCAAATTACAGCCTACAGAATGAGTCTGCATACAAATCATAACTCATCTCTAATACGACCATCGACGAGGTTATATATTTCATATGTGTCTAAGCAAACTATTTTAATGAATATTCACGCATTCATGCGGTTATTTACAATGTTTAACTTTCAAGTTACAAAGTAATTCATGCAAATAGGGCAAATGATACAATGCTTGTATTATTACTTTGCTTTGCAAAACTGTTACAACCATAGAAGGTTACCATGCACTGTGCCTTTAATCAAATTGAGGTTGTTTTAAATTTTTACCATGTGACTCACGTTTGGAGGTGGGACCCGGATGGGTGTGTCTCCACTGCAAAGAATATAAAAAAAAGTTTCCACTTTGTGCAATGTGGTGTGTGAACAAGACTACATCGTTAGTCGAAACGTTGCATCTTTTGGAAGGCACAGGAACGAAATAAACATCTTGCCTGGAAACACGTGGGGTCTGTCTCTTCTCTCGCCGCTCTGTAGTGGAGGTTTGAAGATTTTTGCAGATTTAATTGCGGAAGCCGGCTGTCTCCGCTGGCAGCACCCCCTCCTCTCTCGAGTGGCTTTTCGAACGTACAACCGAGTGTGGATGCGGATTCCTGGAGGAATACTAAAGCGGAAAGCCCCCTGACAAACTATCGTCGGAGTACTTGGATTTCTTCGCCCCGAGGGAGGCTGGTTTAATTACTGGTCACAGCGGCGAGTGAAGAGAAACGGGTTCCGTTACATCAACCCACGTCAGGTGAGGAGGCAGCGTTTGTTTCCAAGGCGGCGTGTAGCAACGCGCAGTGGGTTTTAATTCATTTCTAACCCGAGTTCCTTAGAGATTGGTGCACGCATAACATACTTCCAAAACGACACCTGTTAACTGAGCTGCTAGAGGTCATGGCAGCCAGTTCTGAAACAGAACGAGAAGCGGCGGCGGACGCTTTGTTTGCCCAGATACCACGCGGAATAGGCAACAAGCGCATTCAAGCTAACGCCGACACTACAGGAAATCAGGATGTGAAAAAAATGCTAACATTGTTGGAAAAAAAGTCGCGCTCGGAAATCACAAAGTGGTGGGAGCACAAATCGCTCACTAAATATGAAGAAGTTGGACGCGTCCCCAGAGGGCTGCGAATCATGCTGGCTCCCAGCTTCATGGATCCAAACCCCAACATGCTTAAGGAATGGGGAGAACTCAACTTAGGGGCATCCATGAATCTAATCAAGTTGCTGATTAAATATGCCATCATAGACCGGGCTGCACTATTGGAGGAAATAGTGCAAATTAACAAGGATTTAGATGCAATAAGTGATGTGGAGACCCAGGCAATAATCACCAAAGGACGCAAGGATATTAGTAAGCGCCTTAAAAAACACGAGGAGAAAATCAAGACACGGAAAATCAATAAATTTGCAAGGGATCTCAATGATTACGAGACCGGACAAATTTACACATTTGCTCGCAAATATGACCAAGCAAAAAAACAGCGGCAAATACAGAAAACAGCCTTAAAGACAAAGGCAACCATGTCTCAACCTAACACAGGAACAGCAATGGAAAATCTGGAGTTAACGTCAACGGATACCATTTCTTTAGCTGGTTTATCCAGCTCATGTGGATCAATACTAAGTCTCACAGAGGAAAATCGCTCTTTGGAGTTTTTTGATGTAGGTGAGGAAATTGATTTTTTAGTGGAGGCTCAAATGCAAGCACAAGGCCCTCGGACACGCTCACGCAACGCCGGAAAGGGAAAAACGCAAGGCGGAGGGCAAGAAGAAAGCGCGCCAAAAGAGCCGCAAGCGCAAAAAAAAAAAAAAAAAAAAATGGTTCAAAAAGAAAACCAAAAAGCAATAATTGACGCAAGTACAATAGTCAATTTATCGGATATGACGTTAACCACTGCTGAAGAACAGATCCTCAAACTAGGTTTGAACTTTTGCCCGGAGAGCTCTTTTAACTACACGAACACTAGAGCTGATGTCTATCTCTACATAAGAAAACTAAAACTGCAAAAATTATATGCAGTCAAATCAAAATCCGACACTACCTCAGTGGACTCTAGCAAAACAACAACTACCGAGCAGAGTCTAACTCTGGTACCTGCCAATGATGCGAGAACTCTCATCACCTTGTGCAATCTGAGCAAGGCCAATCCAGCAAGTGATGATACTAATGCAGATGTTCCTGACACCCAGAGGGAACTACGTGAAATTGATGTCCCCCAAAAGGGTGCCGGAGAAAGTCCCTTTAAACCAAAAAGCAAATTTGTCCCCGTCATGCCTAAGGACGCGGTGGACATATATCATGACTGCATCGTGGAAGATCTGAAAAAACTTAATAGGAAAATCCACCACACTAAGGAAACGCCCAACTTTCCTACCATGGAATACCACAATTTAATGAACAAACTGTCAAAAAATAAGGAAATCATTGTTAGTCCCTCGGACAAGGGGGGGAACATTGTGTTGTGGCAGAAGGAGGAATATATTGCGGAAGCAAAACGCCAGTTGAACAACGCAAATTGTTATGTACTGAGCAATGGTGTTCAATATAAACAGGCGAAGGAGAACATTAAAAAAATGCTGTTAGGCTACAAAAGAGACAGCCTAATTACCTCCACCGAATGCACATTCTTACTGAAGGAACATCCAGTTATCCCGCACTTATATTTAATCCCTAAGGTGCACAAGAAACAGAATCCAACCCCCGGGAGACCTATTATCTCCGCAATCAACAGCATGGGGGAAAACGTTTCCAGGTACATAGATTTTTATCTACAAGAACATGTCCAGGGGTTACCCAGCTACATCAAGGACACTGGAGACTTTTTGTCCAAATTGGAGACTATACCTTGGCAAAATGACTGGTGCATAATAACCCTGGACATTGAATCTCTATATACGTGTATCGAGCACCACACAGGAATTGAGGGTATAAGACACTTCCTGGGACGTAAGTCATGTGCATACTATAGCCACAACAAAATGATATGTGATCTAGTACTGTGGTGTTTGAACAATAACTTTTTCATGTTTGGCAAGGACATATGGAGACAGATACGAGGTGTAGCTATGGGTTCCTGCTTCTCTCCCAGCTACGCGTGCTTGCACGTGGGGCTGTGGGAGGAGCAGGAACTTCCAGGCGTTTCTGGTTTTGAGCATGTTAAATATTGGATGCGGTTTATCGATGATATTTTTTGTGTATGGGAGGGTGATGTCAGCAGTGCTCAAAGTTTTGTAAATACACTCAACAAAAACAGATTCAACTTATTTTTTACTTCCAACATCAGCACAAGCACTGCTGAATTTCTTGATGTATCCATCAGTATCGTCAATGATCATGTTATCACTGCCCTCCATAGAAAGTCCACTGCTGGCAATAGTATCCTTCATGCCAGCAGTGGCCATCCCAAACATGTCATCAATAGCATCCCGTTGGGGGAATTACTACGCCTTAAGCGAATATGTAACACTCAGGCGAAATTTGAGGAAGGGGCGTCTGCAATGCTTGCGAGACTGGAGGCAAGAGGATACAGTAAATCCTGTCTTGCCACCGCATTGAAGAAAAGTGGGGATAGAACTAGAGAATCCCTACTATCAGCTAAACCCCTTGCAAATGACACAACCCCCAACCCGAGTAGACTTATAACAACTTTCAGCCAGCAGCACCGCAAAATTAAATCCATTGTCAACAAACATTGGGCAGTCCTCAAAACAGATGCAGTGTTACGCAATTTAACTCCCGAAAAACCTGTGATTACATTCAGGCGCGCATTCAGTATGCGCAGTAAACTGTCACGGTCCAGTCCAGAAACACCTAGGATGGATCAGTGGTTCGGGAGAAAGGGCTTCCACAAATGTTCCTCCTGTCGGGCATGCAAGTTTGGACAAAATACCACCCACTACCGCACTCCGTTTTCTGATACTGATCATTCCATCAGCGGCAATTACAACTGCCACACGGAGTTTGCGGTATATGTCCTAACTTGCACATGCGGTCTACGCTATGTGGGCAGTACCGGCGCACAGGTGCATGTGAGAATACTGCAGCACCTCAGGGCCATTGTAAACCACGATGGCGCATATCCAGTGGCGCGTCATTTCAACATCAGGCATAATAGGGATTTATCATGTCTCACCTATTTTGTCATTGACGCCGTGGCCCCCCTCAAACGAGGAGGTGACCGCGAGAAATTATTGCGCCGGTTGGAAACCCAATATATCATCAAACTCGACAGCAAACAACCCAACGGGTTGAATGCAACGGAGGATCTTCATAATTTCCTTTAAGGACATTCAATTGTCAATGTTTCTCTGCACAATAATGTACATAGTGGGTACAACGTGAGCACAATTGTAGATAGTATGTAAATACATGAAATCCTGTTAAACAGCACCTAATATTAGGTATTTTGTAGTCTGATTTCTGTACAGTTCTGGTTGTTTTTGTCTTTTAGACAGTTCAGTTTTCCTTTTAAAACAAACACATGGATTCTCTTTTTTTGGGTGATTTTTTTTTTCAACACTTGGTATTGACTCATGCACTTTGAACATAATTCTTTTGTGGGGTTACACAACCCTTTGGCGCAGATAGTTCCCATGTAATCATGATTTGAGTCTCACAAATAATGTATATATGTACATATACTGTGGCGCATATGGTGAATGGCGATCATATTTTGCTGTATTATTGTATCATACACGTAGGTGCTGGTTTTGGTGTTTAAAGTCATTATGTGTACAGGTTATCAACAACTTAGTACAGTGCAATATTGGGATGTAAATTTCAACAGTTTAAATTGCAATGACACATTTCCTTTTGAGGTTGCATTCCTTGCATATCGGAATGGTGTATATCTTTGGATTCAGTCCTACTATGATATATATGAACTTCACGCATTCATGCGGTCATTGTTTAATTTGGTTGTATCAAATTACAGCCTACAGAATGAGTCTGCATACAAATCATAACTCATCTCTAATACGACCATCGACGAGGTTATATATTTCATATGTGTCTAAGCAAACTATTTTAATGAATATTCACGCATTCATGCGGTTATTTACAATGTTTAACTTTCAAGTTACAAAGTAATTCATGCAAATAGGGCAAATGATACAATGCTTGTATTATTACTTTGCTTTGCAAAACTGTTACAACCATAGAAGGTTACCATGCACTGTGCCTTTAATCAAATTGAGGTTGTTTTAAATTTTTACCATGTGACTCACGTTTGGAGGTGGGACCCGGATGGGTGTGTCTCCACTGCAAAGAATATAAAAAAAAGTTTCCACTTTGTGCAATGTGGTGTGTGAACAAGACTACATCGTTAGTCGAAACGTTGCATCTTTTGGAAGGCACAGGAACGAAATAAACATCTTGCCTGGAAACACGTGGGGTCTGTCTCTTCTCTCGCCGCTCTGTAGTGGAGGTTTGAAGATTTTTGCAGTACAGAAGTCCAGTGCAAACTGGCTCAACAAGCCAGTAGGTCCAGATTCCTGGCTAGGGGGTATCAGGCCGCAATAGTGGATAAAGCCATAACCAAAGCTAATGCCATTCCACGTAACCGTGCCCTTGAGCCTAAGGTCTATAAAAAGTCCACCTCTACTAATGATCAACCAGTCAGATTGATTTGGGCCTTTAATAGGCAACATGCAGCGCTGGGGAAATTAGTTTCCAAACATTGGAATCTAGTGAAGTGTGACCCAGTGATAGGGGATAGAATACCTAGTACCCCATCCATCACATACAGGCGAGCATATTCCATGCAGAATGCCCTAGTTAAATCCAGCCCAGAAGTTCTGACCAGTAAAAATTGGTTAGGGAAAAGCAAGGGCTTCAGGAAGTGTTCATCCTGCAATGCTTGCCAGCATGGATTGAATAAAACCGAATATGCTATCCCATTCACCTCTGTTGCACGTAAGATAAAACAACAACTTACGTGTAAGAGTGAGTATGTGGTGTATGTGCTGGAGTGTCCGTGTGCCCTGCGTTATGTTGGCAGTACCAAATTGCAGGTGCACAAGAGGATACTCCAGCACATTAGGGCCATCAATACTAGTGATCCAACATATCCGGTGGCCCGTCACTTTAAGGAACACCATAATAATGATAGTTCCCTGTTGCGCTACTACGCTGTTGACTGTGTGGGTCCTCTTAGGAGAGGAGGAGACAGAGATGGGGCCCTGAGAAAGTTAGAAACCAGGTATATACTGGAAATGGACTGTCGAGCTCCGGGGGGATTGAATTCCACTGAAGATTTTTATACGTGTTTATGACAATATTATACTGTCGTGCACTGTGTTTTGCTTCCCCTGTTGAGCAATCTGTTGCTTCTGAATGGACAATATAGGTGTATTTGTCTGTCTTGTCATTGAGATTTCTGTTCTAAACAGTGTACAGCTTAGAGGGTTGGATGGTTCTTAAGTGGTGTGCAGCCTAGGCTTAGGTTGCACAAGGAAGTACTAAGAGCTTTTTTCACTTTTAAAAAGAACTAACCAGCGAGCTCTACAGAGAAAGAGTTGGAGAAAACAATGTCACATAGTCACAAAAAAACTTGAAAATCATCACATAAAAAAAGTGCACATGTTAATCTTCTTATCTCTCACTAGTCACAAAGGTACATCCGGTCTCAGGTATGGTCCATCGAGGCAATTCATGAGCATAATGTATGGTAGCAGGGCAGAGGCTGCGATGGTTTCCCCTCCTATGGGGGGGTCAACATCTCCTCTGCCCGTGAACTTTCCAGCTCAGTATGTACATATGTGTAAACAAATTTGTGCATTAACAATGGGATGCTGCGATCTTGGTATTATGGCTAAAAACATTTATGCTATAACATTACTCTTGTTTACTATAGATCTCATCCCACATCAATGGTGTTGTGCTTATCTGTATATTTATTTACAATGTACTGTACAGTCATGGTTTTAACATACATATTTATATATTTATGATATATTATTTATTAATTTATATATTTTGTATATACTAGCTCAGAAATTGGGTGGTGTACATGACTCTTGTACAGGTTGTATATTGTATATAGTGTATATATTGAGTATGATCATCATGACGCACATTGCACTTTGCACAATGATATTGGTTTTCACATTTGGATTTATCCAGTGATCCTTGCCAAATACTGTTTACATATATGCAATTGCATTTGCACTTTAATGATATAGTATGCACCGTTACAACATGGCGCTAATTCTGGGATTTTCCCGAGATGTGTGTAACTTACAGTCTGTTGTCCGTGTCTATGATGATGTGTAACACGTGACCAAAAACCTACCAATCGGAATGTATTCCCACTGAGCACTAGCACTTTAAAAATTGCCTTTTTCCCAGCGTGCGTCATGTGATCAAGGCCTCTGTGTAGGCCGAAACGTCATGCTGTGTGCCGCTTCCTCGAGGGTACAATAAAGAAACATTGCTCACTGCACCTGAGGTCTCCTTCCTTCTTCCTGCGCAGCGGTTTCCAGCATTGGGCTCCGAGCGAGAGGCAGCAGGGATTGTCGTATATATATATATATATATATATATATATATATATATATATATATATATATATATATATATATATATATATATATACATACATGTTTTACAGAACTGGTCCTTAGTTGTTGGTTAAACATGCATTATTATATATTTTTGTATGCATATATTTTTGTATATGCTCCATTGTCTCTGCACGTGGGCGGGACTATTCAGTGCTTATGACTAGACTATTGATGAGTATCCCCAGCAGAGAACCTTTCTGACAAGAAATACATCAGGCCCTAAGACTTTATATCAAGAGGGTTGTATAGTAATATTCTATCCAGCACCTCACCTATCCCTATATCGGCATGGTAAGTATATCATTATTACTAATACCTCCACATCTACTTACCTTGTGATGTAGCAGTAAAGTCAATGTGGTGGATATGAAAGGACTGTCATTTGATATAATGCAAGTGACATGATGGGGTATACAAAACAAGTGTATAGTGGATGATCTCTTTGGTGTCGTATGCCACATTGCTCCACCCTACCTTTTCCCTTTCACTCGAACAGTAACATTGATTGTTTGTTCTATGGTAAATGTACTGCTGTGAAATGGTGGTTATATTTTGCAAACTTTCAAATGAAGATTGTTTAACACTGCTGGTTGACCAATACAAATTATTGATATGTTAAAAACATCATACAAAATATGTAAATTGAAGGCTGAATATGGTAAATTTAAACACAGCTTTTAGTTGCTTTATTGTAGACTGAAGAAGGGCCTTTGGATGTATTACAGTTGTAGGAAAGTAGGATCTGCTTTCATGATCACCCCCACTTTATGCTTGGTGTCAGGGTGTTTTAGAACAGGTCTGCTGAGATCCTACAAAAGATGACCGCATCATTGTGCTTTCTCTCCTAAATTGACATGGACACCTTTATAAAGCACACTATATAGTACTGAGCTAGCCAGGGCATAGATACACTAGGTGTCTCACATGGACTGCAGCAAGTATTGTGCCATCCATAAGAGTACACTTGAACTGTAACTACAGGCCTGCCATTGCAGCCTGTGTGAGTAGATGCTTGCACCTCTCACAACAGATATATGTTTCCTTATGTCTGAAATCAATGCACTTAAAAACTCTATGTCTCCCCAATAGTCTTGAGGGCAGGGTGCTTAGTTACAAGTGTGAGTGTGCCCCTGCATGAGCAGGACACCCCTACAAACTCAAGAGTCGATTCTCCAGGCTTTGTAAGGACAGTTAGCCATTTTAAGACATATAGTGGACATCAGTCATTATGAGATGTCTAACTATATAATGACTTCCAAAACCCAGTCATGTTTGGTATCAAACATGTTAGAATTATACCCCAACACCTATTCCGGAAGTATGATCCCATGTACTGGGGGCTCATTATGGGACCCGTACTCCCGGTAACAGCCTTTCAGGGTCGGCAAGCAAGCTAGTGCTGCTTCCGACCACAGACAGGATTCTACCCTTCTGCTGCTGAGCTGAGCTTAAGCAGGAAAAGGTCGAACAATAGGTTTCCTGTTTGTATGCATATATTTTTGAATATGCTCTGGGGTCCCTTCATGTGGGCGGGACTATTCGGTGCTTACTGCTTTGATGAGTATACCCCTGGAAGAGAACTAGAATTACTGTTATTTCCCTACCCTTGCTCCGTCTCAACAGTGAAGAAGTATCTTTACCGCCAAAAGTGTGGTCCGACTGCCGAATATAGATGCGTGCACACCTTTGTTGAATCACAGTGCAGAGTACTATGTCTTCACCATGATTAAACCCTTCTGACGGCCCAGTGGAGTAAGGGACGTTGGAAGTAGACCTGTTCCTCTGCCCACTTAATTTAGAAAGGCTAAACTAGAAGTCAGTTTTCACTGCCCTTAACCGCCAGGATAAATGCTCCTCTCTCCATGGAAGAGAACTCCCATGGTAAGAGGAGAATTTTGTTTTTTATGTTCAAAAATAAAATTCAGTTTTTGGATTTTCTTTTATTGTAAATAAAAATGTAATTAGTTTGGTGCAGTGCTCCATAACGTTGACGAAGCCCTGCAGTAACCAGTAAAAACCATTGACAGGAACTGCTGTGATGGCGGTTCCTGCCAGTGCATTAGAAATAATCTTGACAGTCATTTCAAAATTGGGCAGGTGGCATTTCGATTTAAGACAACAGATGAATGTACTCCTGCCCATAACTAAAACAGGCACCTATTCTCCCAAAGTGTTACCCATTGTGGCTGGTATCATGAAAAACATTGGAGTAGAGACACAGCCAACCCATCATGTTACCCTTGGTTAGGCATCCTCTCCCTCCTGAATCTAGGCCCAACGTTGTATTGAGGAATGATCCCTTTGCTTACGAATGAGTGAAGAAGAAAATCCTTTGCTCATATGTGTCTCTCAATGTGGTGAAATGCTTTAAAGTTGCCATGATCTTCAAGATGAGAAAGTCTTTCCTAACCTGCCATAATGTTGGCTGCCACTGCTGGTGATTAAGAAGCAGCAACACCACCTCCCAATCACTGCTTTCAGCACTGCCTCATTCTCAACACCATTGCCCAACATGCCTTTCACAGATCACAGAAACTTCTCACCTCTGCATGCTTTTTTTGTGGGTAATTGGTATGCTTTACAAAGAGTGATTTGCGAGTATGCACCTAACGGTAATTTCTCCATAACAATTCAGCTCTGTAATGTGTCTAGAAAGAGCTTGCTGTTCACCAGTTTTGAAACCCTAACAATTTCAGATTTGCTACCCTGACCATATTTTCAAAAAAGTCCACCTGGAATTTTGAAGAAGTTTGACAAAATTGTAGAGTCTTGCCAGTGAGAATTCAAGTGTGAGACATTGTATGACATGCTCTGGGTCAAAGACATGTCAACATTCAGACTTTTTTCCACTGCAAGCAAATATCCATTGAGGTTATTTTTTAATGTTTTTATGGTATTCTCTATGGGCCATATGAATCATGCATTTTATCTGTGTCAAACGGCCGGATTCCGTGAATCGGGCCTTTTGTGACCGTAAAAATGCATTTTGGTATGTATGAATTCCAATTTGCGATTGAGTATCATGTTACCAAATCACAATTTGCACTTGCGAATACATACCGATTTGGAATTAGGAAGGGGCATGTTGAGGGCGTAACATCCTAATACTGAATCGCAGCGGTATGTAGGAATGTTTTGTGACCTAAATTCGGTAGCAAAACATTCACATTTTACCACCTAATTCAAGTAGGTTGTAAGCCATGACCTCTTCCACTTTGGGAATGGTAGCGAAAATGTTTTTTTCAGAGCAGGCAGTGGTTCCAGAGACCACTTCCTGCTCTTTAAAAATGAAAAGAAAACTTATAATTTTAAATGCAAGCCGTTTTCCTTTAAGGGAAACCGACTGTGTTACAAAAAAAATGCTTGTTTTACCTAAAAGCAACCATGAACATGGTGATCTGCTGACCCCTGCAGGCCACCATTCTTGTGATTTTAGCGAATCCCAATGGGTCCAAATTGCAACCTACTTCATTAATATTCATGAGGTAGGTCGATTTGCGACCCAATATGAATCGTTAAATGAATCTCATGGAGTTTCAGACATTAGGAAAAGCGATTTCCTAATTGCGTTTTGCAGAAAATCGCAATTAGGTCATCTCTATTTCCAATATTGATACATGTGGCACTATGTCTCAAAGTACTTCCTATTTGGAGAGTCAGTCCTTCCCGAACTATTGGTCCCTGAATCACTGGGTGACTTCTCAGTAGTTCTGCACTCCTCCACTGGAATTCTTGTCCTTGGGGTAAAAAGTCCTCCTTGCTCCTTCTTGCTCTTCGATCTGTATGCATGAACCGAGGTATATTTTTCACCCTCTAAGAAGCCTTGCATGTTATCAGGATGATCCCTTCTTGTCGGTCATTTATTGATTAGACTCTTCAGTCCTTCTAAGGAGGACCATTCACCCGTCCTTACTATTTGACTTCCCATACACTCTTCTATGCCACAATGTACAAGAAAGTACCTTGTTATTTTAACAACATGAAATTTGAAAAGAATAGCAATTTTGAATCACTTGTGTTTGATAAAAATGAGGTCATTGGTTTGTATCTTTCTTTACCATTTTGCCCACTGTAGATCAAAATTAGTATTGCTCCAAATGTTTAAACTTATTTTGATTAAGAAATATATGTAAGTGGTGACAGCTCACACGTGATCATCTTTTAAAGTGAAACAACAAGAGCTGAAAGCATTTGAGAAAAACCTTTACAAACATCCGATACTATATTGTTAATTGCAGTTGTGTGGCTAGTAGCACTGTCTTATTACTTGCAATTATGTGGTTTGCCTTCAGTCTTCAGGCAGCATTCTAATAGACTTCAAATAGTTTTTTGTCCTATTTGATGGGCAATCTGGCATTTCTTTCGAACAAATCTTTTTATCAAGTTTGCATAGAGAAAAAAAGGGGTTACAACGGAAGATCTTCTTGGCAATACACAGAAAGTTCATAAAAAAATAACATGCAGCAGTCACTATCCTCAGCAAGCACCACCCCGCACAAGCTCCCCAGAGAGAGGGTCGAGAGGTAAGCAGAGATGAGAGTTTGAGAATCCCGCCACCCCCCACTCCCTCCCCAAATGAAGGAGGGGGATGGGGTGAATGAAGCGGGAGAAGAGATAAAGGAGAGTGAGGGGGTGGGTGGGATGGTGGCGGTGTCTGACAGCCTGAAGAAGGGGGAGAGCCCTATTCATAGTCAAAGAGTTAAAGTGCTGTGAGCCTTTGAGGTATATTGCCTCTATTTTCGAGTCTCGACATGTACCATATGAGTGGTTGCCATAGCCGATTTAATGTCTTGCCCGTGTTTGTTAAACTATGTGTGATTTGTTGCATTGCTAGAACCTGCCTCATGTTATAATACCATGACACACTTGGTGGTGGGTTTTTCTTCTTCCAATATAGGGTGATCAATTGTTTGGCTCCCCCTGTCATGTGGCATATGAGATTCCAGTCCGAGACCACCATCCCTTCCAATTCCGTTGGTTTCAGTCCCAGGAGGACTACAGAGTACTCGACCAGGAGAGGGTACTCAATGGTGGTCTTTATGTGTCTTAGGATCTCTTTCCAGAATCTTTGAATTAGGGCGCAGCCCCACCATATGTGCCGAAAGCTGCCCCATTCTTTGTCACATCTCCAATAAACATCGGAGGGTGTAGGGAACATGCATCGTACTCTGGTTAGAGTTAGAATATCACTTTGTTTGCCTATTCTCTTTGGAGGATGCTGCACAATAATTTGGGTATATCTGCCCATAATGTGTCCCATTCCTTTGAGGAAATGTCTATCACCTAGTCTGTTGCCCACCTAATTTCGTAGGTGTGGGGTGTTTACCAAAGAAAAAAGCAATAGCAAGTGAATAACTTTATACAAGATTGTTTCAAAGCAACACTAGATAGTCATTTATGATAAATCATGTACATATATTAAAGACAAGAATAACAGACGGAAATATTCCATGATTGATATATGTATTCTTTCATAATTTTATATTTTTATTATTTATATGCAAACATTTTGGGGGGAGAGTTATATTTTTTTTAAGAGATACCATTAACAAAAGTAAATATCACAACAATATGGACATACATATATAAAACACATAAAGCAATAAAATTACAATTCATAAATCATTTTTAGTTTCAGTTGAAATGTCCAATATCAATGTCAATCAAAAGAAGGGTAGCGGCAGATAACACTACGTGCATTTTGGCATATGTGCCTTCATCAGGAGACCATTTTAGATATAACTTTTCATTATGTGTGGAAGAATCAACTTGCAAATTCGCCCCACTTCTGACTTCTGATTTTTAGGTAAGGATATTTATTTTTGGATACAATTATTTAGTAGATTTCATATAGAATATCAAATAATGGTGTACCGGTCAGGGTCAGCTTTATAGCTGTCAGGTTTAGACCATATGATTTGGTCACAACGTGTCGAAACGGTGAAGCCCAAGAATGTCGGAGCCCGTTTTATGGCCTCCACATGGCAGTGTATTGTGTCAGTGGAAGATTCAGATTCTCGCCTTAGTACGGAAACGACAACACTTTGTGTTTGCCATTCTCTTAGGACTGTCTTGCTAGCACAGTTACCAGCATGATTCATTGCTTTGAAATTACGGGGATTGGGTTTACATCAGCCCTCTTCAGCTGTTTGCTTGTTGAGTCTGCCCCCTTCAGCAATCGCTTTGCCATTGCTTTGAGACTTTGTGAGCAACACCTTCTGCTTTCGGCTATTTGGTGTATCATTCCACATCCTAAGAAGTGGGTCTATCACAATGCATGAAAAGGACAATCTGAAAAGTACAATGAGACATCAAATTTTTTTGTCACATCGATTTATTTATGTCATATGTAAATTCTATTCAGAAACAGCACCTCTTTTGTTATTTTATTTCTCTACAGTAGACATTTTCAAAGCTTTAAACAGATCTCAGGTGCCCTATAATTGCCACCCTATCACCGTTCTGCACTTTGGGACAGTCTTACCATAATACTGAAGTATTGTGAGATAAAAAAAATACACAGTTTCACAAGACTTCAGGCGTTAACTTTGAAGTCAGCCGCTATTGGTGTCAGAGCAGACATGGCGGTTCTGCCTACTGTGCAGACGCCGGTTGCATCCTCTGGATTGTCCGAAGCCACACGGCTTTTCTAAGAGTCAACAGTAACTGATCGCAGAAACTAGTTGGCCACATTGTTGTTAAAGAAATCGCCTCACCATTAGCACTAATTAGTGCTTGGAGGCAACCCTTAATTAATTTATTTATTTATTTTATTTTTGACATTTAATAGAGCGCGAACAATTGCCCGCAGGCGTCTCGGCGCTTAACTAAAGTCGCAGACCGGAACAGACCGCGAAACTGCGCTCCCTACTCATGGTACATCTAGTCATTACAGGGGTCCCGCCCAGGATCTCTGTAAGTTGATTTTATTCACTTTCCTCACGGTGTCACTAGCAACATGCACATACCGCAGTTATAATCGAACAGGTGCCCCATACCCTTTTAGTCCTGAAGAGACCTACCATCCGTATAAGGTCGAAACGTCGTTGACAACTCTTGGAGGAAGCAGACCATTCGAAAATAAGTTGTCATAATTGGGCAACTTTTTTGTATTTACCTGAAAATTAACACATGGGTCGCTTCTTTTCCCTCTGCAAAAAACAAAAAAACGAATCTATCTCAAAGAACTTTATGTCACTTTTGTCTTAAATGTCTGTAATGTGTTTAGGTTTTTTGTTGGAATCTATTTACTTGGGGCACGATTACACTGTTTTGAAATTGTATAAATGTATATAAGTGTGTAATTTGTTTATATGTATACCCCCCTCTCCTTCTTTTTTGGTATTTAATATATTCTTCCTGTGCATATACCACTTACTTGCCTTTCGTCTTCTTTATATCACCCATATTGCCATTGTGCATTTATAATATTATAACTTGTTCAGTATTTACCCACAGGAGCCATTGTTTTTGTTTAAATACATTGCCCAGGCTCCCAGTGAGTAGGGTTCCCCTGTTAATTGTAGTAAGTAAGTAAGTAGTAGTTACTAAAGTAGATGGAGCAAGTCAAAAATTTTTGTCAAATATTCTTGCTTCTTTTCACTACATGATCCAACCAACAGATGACTGAGTTTATTATATTACGTCCTATACTAAAAACCTGAAAGCACTTTGCTTCCTTTAATCCTCTTAAGTTGCTCTCAGCGCTCTCCTCACATGTACGTCAAACTGTGTATTTTCCATATTTACTTTTAGTGTGTTTAGTTCATAATTGTAATCTTCTTACCACCCAGTATGTATTTGATCATTTCCAGTACCAGATCCATAGGAAAGTTCCTCTTCACTATTGATGTCAGTCACCCATGTAATTTCTTTATTTTTACTTCTGTTTATTGAATTTCTTCTGTCAGTACAAACAGTGCTGCCATGCAAGGCAGTACAATCTATAACATCAGTTTACATGTGTTAGTTAACAAGAAAGCTTCTCTGATCAGCATGTACAATTGAGACAGTGCATAGGTCCTCTTACAGTGAAATACTGCACACATTCAGAATGATGGAACAACACAATAGTAAGAACTAGACTAATAAATCACACATCATTCTGTTGAGCCTGGAGCATTAGGTATGTCCTGAGCGTATCCGAGATATCTTTAGGCCTGGATGTTACAGGTAATTCCTCTGCATCCAGTTCCGAATTTTCCCGACAATATACCATATCTTTGATCCATTTGCTCTTTTTGGGAACAAGTTTTCTATCCCAAGTGAACATGACTCTCCGCCAGGCAAGTTATAGGGCCACTCTAGCAAACCTGCCCACAGTGCCTTTCAAGTGAGGAGTGTAGCCAAGTAAGCATTCTAGGGGTGTGCGTTGTAGTACCACGTCAGTCATTGTATGCATGCATTCCTCCACTTCCTCCCAGTATTTGGATACCATCCTACATTGCCATGCGAGATGCAGAAAGTCTGCGTTAGTCTGTCCACAGCGCCTACACTGATCTGAGCTTCTTAAGCCCATTTTTAGCAATTTGAAAGGCGTGTAATATGCTTGATGAATAAACGTACAATGAATAATGCGTAAGTTACAGTTGGATGTCAGGCGGCCCGTTAGCATACATACCTGCTCCCATTCTTTCACAGTAATCTGAGGATCTAATATATTATTCCATCGCACAAGACTTGTGTCTGGTTCACGTTACTGTTTCATCTTGCACAGCCCTGTACAACTTGGTAATCAGTTTTTTCCTAGTAGGGGTTACTAATAACAGTTGTAAAGATTTAAGCGTAGAGGGTTCAGCAGAGAAACCCGGGTAATGGTCTTTGATCGCGCGTTTCAGACGGTAACATGAATACCTAATAAAAAGGGTTCTGTATGTATTCCAGGTCACACCCTGAGATGACTGCCCTCAGGATAGAGATCACGCATGTGTGTTATACCAACATCCTTTAGTGATCTCATAGGACCCACTTCCTAAGTAACAGATAGGTCCAGATGATAAGCCAAAGGAAGGATAGGTGCATATAGAGGGAGTTTGTGTGCGCGCTCACCAATCTCCTGCCTTGCCTCGATGGTGATGTCAATAGTGTTTATCTCTATTTTTGGCGTGTGCCGATGAGTATGCGTTAGAATATTCATTAGTGTTATAGGATGCGCATCCCCATCTTCTACTACAACGTGTGGTATAAAGTTGTGCGTTCTGAACCAGTAGTATGCATACTGAGCTTGTGCGCAAAGGGATGTGACCATCGTCAAAGGGATAGTGACCGATTTCTCCCAGTATATCAGGAGACCAGAGAAGAGACCAAATCTAATGTATTCGCAAAGAACAAGATGCAAGTATTGTTGGGGGTCACGAATAAAGAAGACCATGTCGTCTGCATACATCGAAATGGCGACAGGTCGGTGATTGAAATTGAAAGCAGCTGCCCTATGTCGTTGGCGGATTTTACAGGCTAGAGGCTCTAATACCAGAGCAAACAAGAGGGGCACCCCTGTCAGCTGCCGCGCTCAATATTAAAAGTCTCTGAGGTGAGTCCTCCTACTCGTACCCTTGTCGATGGGTCTGTATATAGGATCTGTATCTATCATATCAGGACATTCGGGAACCCTATTTTTTGTAATATACGAAACATATAACCCCACTCAATGGAGTCAAATGCTTTGGCCGCGTCTAGCATGACAGCATCCGCCGGCAATTCTGGGTTGATAACGTGGAACATAGCAAAAATAGTGCGCAAATTGTGAGAAGTGGATCGCTCTGGCAAAAAAACTTACTGGTCCGGGAGTACAAGGAGAGGCTTCAGAGGTTGAATTTTAGTAGCGAGGATCTTTGCTAATATTTTTCCGTCTAGATTTATCAACAATAGGGGACAATAGGACTCACAGAGCATCAGTGTTTTTTTTTTTCAGAAGTGTAATGATCAGTGCGTGCCTGAGAGAGGGAGGTAGGGTTCCGGAATCATGAGCCTCAGCATATATTTCTAATAAATGGGGGACAAGAAGGTCTGCGTATGCTTTATAGAATTTTGCTGTTACTCCATCTGGCCCTGGGGCCTTCTTGTTAGGGTGAGAGAGAATAGCTCCCCTGACATCTGTTTCATCTATTGGCTGACTCAGATATTCTCTGTGGGCATCCGACAGCCATGCACAAGCCATGTCCGAGAGATATTCCTCCAGCTCAGTGCCATCAATCTCCCCTCGGGTAGTGTACATGGCCTCATAGAATCCCTTAAATTGATTGAAGATAGCCTGAGGAGTAAAAAGCGCTTCCCCTTGGTCGTCAGTTATGTTGATAATTTGGTGGTTTTCTGATCTAAATTGCAATTTAGAAGCCAAATTCCAACCCGGTCTGCCACCTTCACCGTACGCCCGAGCCATATGGTGACGCACCACATACCTTGCTTCTGATTCAGCCAGTTTGTCATATTCCAGTAGCAGATCGTGTACACGAGCCAGTGAGTCTGCTGACGGTGCAGCCATGTATTGTTACTCTAATTCACCTAGGGCTTTCTCTGTCTTAGAAAGTTGACCTCTAATGTCTTTCAGAATCCCCGATGTAGTGCTGATACATACCCCCCGTATTGTTACCTTGAACGCCTCCCTGAGTGTGGCATGACTCTCCACCAAGCCAACATTCAAGTCAAAGTATTGAATAACAGCAGTTCCGATGGTTTCATTAAAAATAGGATCAAGTAGAGCCTCTGCCCGGAAGCGCCAGGTGAATGGGTGGTGTGGATTTGTAGGGATACGGCTATTCAAACAGACAGGGTTGTGATCCGATAGCATGTGTGGTAAGGTATGTATGTGTGTGACCCATCCGTTAGCCTCCTCATTGATCAGCCAGTAGTCTAGCCGGGACCAGCTATTGTAGGCAGGGGTGACATGTGTCCCCTCGTGAACTCCTGCATTGTGTAAGCGCAGACGTCCACCAGACCCATCTCCACCATGGCGTCACAAACGCATTGAGCCACCTTGATAGTGCGTGCGCAGGACGGGTTGGACTTATCAAGATGCGGGTTAAGGTGTGTATTAAGATCGCCTCCTCAGAGAACAGCCATCTCAGGCCATGAACGCAAAACATTGAGCATGTGCAGAAAGGGTTTTGGGTCATCCACCACGGGACCATATATGTTAATAATCGTTACCATGGCCCAGCAGCCTTCCGTGTAAGTGAAGGTGTGTATCGGCAGAAACAGTATACCCTTTTTTATTAGAATGAGCACCTCTCTGGTATAGGTAGAATATGAAGACGCCAGCCCGAAACCCGCCAACTTGTGTGTTATTTTGCCTTCTGTGTGTTGACTTAAGTGTGATTCTTGCAATAAAGAAATCTGGACAGCTTGCCTATCTAGGTATGACAGCTTTGACATACTTTCTTGGGGGTGTTAAGACCGCGAATGTTCCATGTTAGGCATTTATACCCTTCACCCATTGTCCATTGTGAGGATGTCAGATATACTCTGAGTATTCGATTGGTAATATCTAAAGCAATCTGTATTGAGGACTCTATCTGCAGCTTGCAATCCGATCACAGTATTTGCTTGTATACAAAACAGCGAACCTCCCCCTCCCACCACCCACTTTAGCAGCCCAAACTTGCCAAAGTCATATCCCATTAAAGTAAACAACCCCGGGGGCGTGGCTAGCAGCCAAGCATGATGGCTGCATAATAAAGGAATAAAGTGCCACAGGTGAGCCGATCGGTGCAGAGAGGCCACCGGAGCCAGCATAGCAGAGCGGAAGGCACACAGGAACACTACTTCGGCCCCGGGAGGCTCGGAACTTAGCACCGCCGGAGGCCCGGAACTCTCCCCACGATCGAGCTTCAACCGGATGCCCACGTTTTATGGGAGGGGGGTGAGGAAATAGTGGCCCGACTGGGGGCCCATCACCTCAGCTGCGGGGTTCCTCCGATTGCCTTAGGAAAACGAAAACAAAACCAGAGGCCAGAGAAAAGCACAGACCAACAGCGCGACCGGTCGACGTCGGGTGAACCTCGGCATACGTTACCCATATACTGATACACGGAAGGGGAGAAAACGTGCGGAGTGGCCAGACAAGAGCCAACTTTTGATTGAAGTGAGGGGGGGGGACAAAGTACGTTAGAGAACAGACCTTAGAGAGACGAATAACGATCCCCATAGGCAGTGAATTATTGCGCCCACATCAGCGATCCTGGAGAAAGAGAAAACGGCCAGGCTGCCTCTCTGAAGAGCAGGTCACAACCGCATACTGTAGCACTGCCTTTGAACCACCATAGTGCTCCTGCGGCGGGCCCCAGTAAAGGGTACTATCCGGGGGTGTGGTACAGCATGAAAGATGGGACCCCCTCAAGGAATAAATTATGACCAAGGAACAGAGGCGAAAGAGAGAGTTCGTTCTAGAGAAAATGTTCCTTCAATGGTCATGGGCTTCACTTTACAATATACATAGAATTATTTAAATAAGGTGACAGAATAATATGACAATATTTACTTTATCATTATTTTTATTTTCATTTAGTGTAATTTCTCATTTTTCTTTTTTATAAAAAAGAGACAGTTCATCATAAATACATTTTTAAAGTGAGTATTTTTTGCTTTTAAGAACGAGTACAATTATTAACACACCAATGATTGAAAATATATACACAATTATAATACACAATTAATTTTAAGAAAACCACCTGATATCGAGCACCCAACTCAGATCACTAACATACACACATACATACTGCAATCAACCCGTACTAACAAAAAGGAAAAAGGGGAAACTGAGTATTAGTTGACAAGATCAAAAATGTCAATACTAGGGTCTCAGAAGGTAATTCGAGACCCCTGCACCAGGTCGGTCGACGCGCGTTTCGGTGGGTAAACCACCTTCCTCAGGACCTTTTTTCTTTTTTGACTCAAAGATATCAGGGTACAGTGAAAAGCAAGAAGGTTCCTATTCCTTTGATACTCTTTTCCTACCAGTTGAACGATTTTAAAACAGGATATATGTCAAGAGGCACCAGATCATGGTAAAGGACAGAGAACGATGGTAGCGATTACTCCAGTCTGCTTGAAAAAAGTTGTCTGTTCTCCCGTAAACTAAATTGGCTCCTAAATAATTGATAATGCCCTCAACGATGCGACCCGAGTAAAATTGAGATTGGTTCTTAGTATGACGTAACTTGGTCTTGACAATTGCAATGTTTATTGCTTCTGGGACGATATTTTCATGGAGAGTATATTTTGAAAGGGGTTTGTAACGCCGCTCACTATTTTGAGTGCATCCGAACGTCTTGTGTCGCGGAGTCTACTCTCATCTTCCTTTAAAATCGGCGGCAGGCCACAGACAACTTGAGAATCGTCCCCCAACAAGGGTGCCCCCCTTGTGTCACCCCTCCCCCCCTTGTTAACCACCGAAGGATTGGCGAGCACCGTGCAGACACAGCCCAGGGGACATTCAGAAGGCGTAAGAGACGCAGGGCCCTAGCGTGGCTGCGATTGGACAGAGAAGTCTGCGCGAACCAGGCAACCTGAACGCGCCACACCAAGGTGAGAAAAGACAACAGACCGGCACACATAGGCCAAGAGGAGCCCCGCATGACACTGCGGCGAGGGCACCTGGGGAACAGTTGGAGCTGTCGCCCACCCCCCGGGGAGCATGCAGCGAACCGAGAGGCCGGTTGCACGGACATCCGCTACAGCCCTACCGAAGCGGCCACATCAGCTCTGCCATCTTCGGCGGCGGACTCCTGGTTAAGGGGGCCTTCCCCGATGACAGCTGAACGGCCATAAACCACCGACCAGCGGCTTAGCCGGACCCCCGGAGCAGCCATATTATCGTCCCACTGAAGGCCGCGTTCGCATAGAGCTGACCACCTTAGGACTGAGGGAGGGATACAGAGGGAAGTACTGTCATTGCTGCAACATCACCCACTCCTGGCGACCCAGTGAAAGCAAACACCATGTCGGGGAGAGGATCAATAAACACGTCAACACAAGCCAAACTGGACAAATACGCTTATGACAAACACAGCTCGCCGCAAACAGAGGGACGTGCCTCCACGGGAAACAGCCAGGACGCTGAGGGAGCCAAGAGGGTGACACTGGAAGACATCATAAAAACATTGTCCAGTGTGCAAACGACGGTGGGGTTGATCTCTACGGACATGAATCTACTGCGGGCAGATCTTCACAAAATGTCGGAACGGGTGGCGCAGGTGGAGGTGGTTGCGAAATCCCTGGTGGAAGATACCTCGGAACTACAGCTCGCCATGGAACGCATGGAAGCGGTGACAAAAAAATTACAAGAGAGGCTGGATGATCAGGAAGGACGATCGAGACGGAACAATGTGCGCATTATAGGAGTACCAGAATCAGAAGGTAAAAGAGCGATGGACCTCTATGTGGAAGATCTCATAAAGACTAAGTTACAGCCCAAAGTCCTGTCACAGTTTTTTTCGGTATAAAGAGCACATAGAGTGCCTGGAGGAACACCGAAGCCGGGTGCTGCACCACGTCCAGTGTTGGCCCGCCTGTTCAACTTCAGGGATAGGGATGTGATACTCCAGGCAGCAAGAGTCTCGCCCTGACTACAAGGCGGAGGTAGCCCGGCGTCGGAAAACCTTCTTTGAGGCCAAGAAAGCACTACAAGCGAAAGGACTGCCGGACTCCATGCTGTTCCGGGCGAAACTGCGAGTTGTGGCTGATGGAAAGACATGGTTCTTCGACACACCTGACGAAGCTCAGGATTGGCTGGAGGGCTGGCGGAAAGTGGGAGCACCTCGCCGCACCAACAAGGGACAACAGAATCAACGAGAAGGAACACCCGCAGAGACCCAGACGTCAAGATCAGGACATCTGGAATGACATCGGAGGCTGGATCCGAGGACGGCAGGCAGCAACCAGACTCCTGACACTCATAACGTCGAAGCTCAGAAGACATTTGTCTCCTATACAGGGCAGGCAGCCATGGAACTCTATAACAGGAGAAGCTGAAGGGGATGAACGTAGCCACCGCTGTAGGAGACTCCTTACCCCCGCAAGCAAGTACACTGGGTTGGGGAAGGGTAGAGCACTCTGCGAAGTTGGGGAGGCGGGCGGTTGCATGTCTGTTGAGCAGGGAGGCAGAGATGGGTTTGGGGGGGAAGTTCAATTGTTCTGGTTCAAGATCCATGCATTGTACACACTGCATCAAGGATAGCAAGCACACATTTCGAAGGGATGACAATGTATGTTACATTGAAGGCGACACACAGACAGGGCGCACTCACGATGTTTCAGGATGACAGACCACTCCCAACCCATCGCCCTTGAAGGCACGACACACCACAGTGCAGTCCCTCCTCTTAAAATACTACTCACTTGGAACGTAAGAAGATTGGGAGACAAAATCAAGAGAGGGCTGGTGCTGCGAGCGATTAAGCGCCAGGGCCCAGCACTACTTTTACTCCAAGAGACACACCTTACGGGAAAGGCATGCCAAGCACTTGATAGAAGGGGCTATAGAATGGTAGCACACTCAGACTTCACCTCTGGCTCGAGGGGGACAGGTATATTGGTGAAAAAGTCCTCTCCCTTCATTATTCAACAACACAAGATAGACGATCAGGGCCGCTTTATGGCGATCCATGGGCAATGGGAAGGCCGACGTCTAAATATAGTATCAGTTTATATACCGCCGGCCCTCCACTCAATTGCACTGCCAGCACTGGGAGAGTTTTTATTGAATCTCCCGCTAGGAGACATCATCATTGGGTGGGACTTTAACTCTATAATAGATCCGGACCTAGACACATTCCCTGTGAGGACACGCACACCCGGACCCACCAGTCTCTCAGGCTTTATGGAGGCAATTGGACTAGCAGATGTCTAGAGACACAAACACCCCACAGTGAAACAATATACCTACCCCTCACCAGTCTACAATAGTTTGTCCCGAATAGACTATTTCTTGGTGCTGGGCAACAGCATGAGCGACATTGGCACCATTGAGATGCTGCCCAGGGGCATATCAGATCACTCGCCGGTGATGATGACTCTCTCCAGTTGGGAGAAGACTCGTAAACGAGTTTACCCCATATACCCCACTTATCTCAAGGTCCCTAAAATTAGAAAAGATCTTCGGACAGCGACCACACATTATTTTGCTGAAAACTCATTATCGGTTACCTCTCCCTCGATTTTGTGGGAGGCTTACAAAACGGTCTTACGGGGACAGGCAATTGCTACTATTTCAGGGAATAAACAAACACACCGGCGGGAGCTCTCAGAACTAGAACTGGCACTCCACACAGCGAACGTGACCCATATTGCGGATCCCACAGCAGACTCCGCACATACGCTGAAACTAAGCCAGCAGCAGTATCAGAACCATCTCACAACACAGGTCATTGACAATATCAATAGTACGGCCCATAGAATTTACGACATTGGCTACAAGGCAGGGAAAATGCTGGCCTGGTTGGACAAGAGAGGAGGGAGTAGTACGGGCATACAGCAATTATATACTCGGGAGGGTCAACTACGGTCGCACCCTGAGGAAATAGTGAATATATTAGCGGAATACTTCCAAACAGTTTATACCCCAGAGAGAGAGGTTACGGAACAGGCAGCCCTAGATTTCCTCAGCCACATAGCCGTTCCGACACTTCCGCCGAAAGCGGTCCTCGAGCTAGAGGCAGACTTGACAGTGGAAGAAACATAGCGGGCGATCCTCTCAATACCGTCCGGGAAAGCTCTGGGCCCGAACGGGATCCCTATAGAATGGTACAAACTAATGTCTGACAAACTCAGTAAACCACTGCTAACAATGTACACGGAGAACTTGGCGAAGGCAGAGCTCCCGCTGGAACAACGTACCGCAACGATTGTGGTTATACCGAAACCTGGTAAACCCCCTGGGGATTGTTGGTCATATCGTCCGATCTCCCTTCTCAACGCAGAAGCAAAAATTCTTGCTAAACTGTTAGCTAATAGACTAATGACCCATCTCCCTCTGTTGATTCACCCTGACCAATCGGGCTTTATGCCAAACAGAAGCACAGCACTAAATCTCAGGAGGGTTCATGGAGTTATAGCACGCGCTCCGCTATTGTCGGCAGTGATCCTTTCTTTAGATGCCAAAATGGCATTCGACATGGTGGAATGGGAATATTTATTCGCAGTCTTATCCTATATGGGCTTTGGGCCCAAATACATTGCCTGGATCCACCTCTTATACACCAACCCAGTGGCACAAGTGACAGCCAACGGCCATATCTCGCACACGTTTCCATTGGCGAGGGGTACTCGACAGGGTTGTCCTCTGTCCCCCTTGCTCTTTGCCTTGGTGTTTGAGCCACTGGCAACACTGAGTAAGTCAACGCCGTTTCTGAAAGGGATTAGTTGGAAGGAAGGATGGGAGGACCGAGTGTCGCTCTATGCAGACGATATGGTAATCTATTTGACAGATCCGGACAGGGGCATCCCAGCACTCCTTGTGCTCTGTGACGCTCATGGGCAAACATCAGGTTACACACTTAATTGGTCGAAATCGGTGATCTGCGTTCTACCACAGCCCTCGTTGGCAGCGGACTGCCCACTTCTAATAGCTTTGGGCTCCTTTAAATATCTTGGCATCCATATTACAGACAATGCGACAGAATTTTTCGAACAAAATCTAAAACCTCCCTTGGAACGTCTACCCAACGACGTGAAGCATTGGGCGGCCTTAACATTGACCCTTCTTGGTCGAGCTGCTCTTTATATAATGATGGCTCTTCCGAGGTTCCTACCGGTCACAGTGTTGGTTTCCAATTTATTATGGAATAACCGACCGGCACGCATTGCCCATATCAAATTAAACAGAAGCTTGTATGAGGGGGGATTGAACTGCCAAACCTGCAGCTATATTATTGGGCTTCACAACTCAAAATAGTGAACCAGTGGGTCCATGCACCACAGGAAGATCCAGCCTACAGGGCTGACAGGGCAAACCAATAGCATGCTGGCCGTTCTCTACAACAAACACCAGGCGACGAAGCTACTAGGACCCATGAGGAACACGGCCACGTTATGGCACGTGGCTCAAGTGAAACTGGGATGGAGGGGAAAGATCACTAAACTCACACCACTCTGGGACACTAAAGCACTAGGGCGTCTGCGACAGAGCAAGGGGTTTGCGCAGTGGGACAACATCGGCATATCCACGGTGGGAGATCTGTGGGCCAAGGGCGCTGTGATCCCATTTACCTTACTCCAACGGCAATATGACCTGGGACTCAACGAACTTTACAGATACGTGCAAATCAGACACGCGTTATTACAGGCAATACCGACAGACACAGACATTCCGGAATCCTCACCACTGGAAGACAGGTTAATTACTGACTTTATGCAACACGGGGCAACTTCCCTTACATATCGGAAACTCCTTAATAACCTGCCAGACACTACACTGAAATTGCGAGAGCGATGGGCAGAAGAGATTGCGACAAAGATGACTCGGAGTGGAATGAAGCTTTGGCATCCCCGAGGGAGGTGGGAATCTCGGCAAAATTCAGATTAGTACAGCCTAAAATCCTACACCTCATCTACTACACTAGACCCATGCTCCAAACTACATAAAGCACCACACCCCTATTGTCTTCGTGGATGCGGCGAAGAAGGTACATTGTTCCACACACTTTGGGATTGCCCACTCATAGCTGAGTATTGGCGTCAAGTGATGCTTACTCTCGCGCAGTCTCTGAAAATCTCCCTGGATCCAGAACCACGTAATGTTTATTGAATATATGGGACCCAACCGATTTATCTAGATATGGCCATATATGGGGCACACTAGCAATAATCGCTCACAAATGGGGCGCATCTGACCTTCCCACAGTTTCCCAGTGGTGTAGAAACATGGATGCACTGATGTTTACGGAGCGAGCGGTGTATGTAATTAGAGCATGTCCCCGTAAATGGAACAGAGTATGGTCTGCCTGGAATGAATACAGAGGGGACTTATGTGACCCACTACCAGAAGATGATAGTGTCAGCTCAGACGAGGAGGGGGAGGGGGACTAGATAGAGAATGGTAGGGATTAAGGACAGAGTAGGGAACATTGTGACGTATCACTTAACACAGAATATTCCAAACCTCCGTCCTCATGTACCTAAATACCCCAACCCAAGATCCCGGAGATTATTGGCCTGCCTCCTGAATCCAATGATTTTCACAATTTCACAATGAATTTCACAAGAAGACTGCAAATATTCTAGTTCATGTGAGAGCACTTTCTATGATAAGACCTACGCATCCAAATGGAAGAGATTCTCTACGAGGTGCTCTTCAAAAGGGCAACATCTGTTTCAGCTTGCTCAATCTGAACTGAAACACACATCAATTAAAGCCCACCTTGCGAACATATGGAGATACAGATGATCTTCAGCGGTGCCATCGCTACAGTCACAAATAATTTTTAAACACTTTCTAAAGGGTCTAGTCAAAGTCTTTTTCCCATCACGAACTCCACAAGCAAACTGTTGTCCCAAATGATGAGAAGTCCATTTGACCCAATTCACGAAGCACACCTAAAATATCAATGATACTATTAGCTACCACTTCACCACAAAATGTAGTGAGATTCAAGCATTTACAATTTCAGAACTTTACCTTTAGGTCACAAAGTTGTGCTACAAATCCCTAATTTATTCCAAAAGTTCCTAAGGAGTTTCATCTCAGCGAACACTTCATCCTAAAACCTATTTTCCACACCCACCCCCAACCCCACCGCAGCACCCCAAGGATAGTCACAGCCAAGTTTACAAAAAGCTTGGCAACTTTGGCAGTGTGTAACGCTGAAGTGCCTCTGATAGATATCTTCTGTGCAGCTGCTAGGCGGAACAGATACTACTTTGTTAAGCACATCCGCTTAGAAGCTGTTGAGATAGAGGTACAGAGGTGAGACAAAAGGTGTGGCACTGTCTCTGTGTATCAGGTGAGTCTTTCTACTTCATTCTCACTTCTACACTGTTATGATATGTATAAATTGCCAATAGGGCTTGCTACTCAGATTCAAGAATGTGAATCTATGAAAGATTCAATGCTGGAGAAGAAAATGTTACTTACCTGTAACCACAGCTCTCCAGCATTGGTGTTGTTCATAGATTATTTTGAGGCCCATCTTCCTTCCTGAATTGAGTCTCACCCTCTTTAAACTTTTGTGCTAGAAATCTGAGGAAAGACTGCCTCTGGGGGGGATGTCTAGTAGCACTCACACTTCATTAGCTGATGTTTGGGTCTTTTCCAAAGTGGAGAAAGTGTCATTAGTGTCACCGATTTAAATTCTTTCAGTTACAATGGGAATCCCAACTCAACAATGTGGAATGATAAAAGCATGTGCATCTATGAAAGATCCAATGCTGAAAAAGATTGTTGTTATGATATCAGGGGTCAGATGTAAAACCATTGAATTTGACGAGTCGCAAATTTCGACAAATTGTGAGTCGCAATATGTGAGTCGCAAAATTCAGTGTAGAACGGTGTCTCAGACACTTTGCGATACCCAATGGGGTCACAAATTGCATGCCTCATGAATATTAATGAGGCTGTCTCAATTTGCGACCCTATTGGAAATGGCTAGCACTCCCAGGGATGTGGCCTGCTGGGGTCAGCATACCGCCATGTCTGGGACTGCTTTGTCAATAAAGAGTTTTTTTTTTAATGCAGACTGTTTTTCTTAAAGGAAAACGGGAGGCATTTCAAAAAAGAAAAAATACACATTTCAGTTGAATTTTTTAAGGGCAGGCAGGGGTCCCTGGGACCACTGCCTGCTCTCAAAAATATATTTGTGCTTCCATTCACAAAGGCGAAGGGGTCCCCTGGAGACCCCTTCCCATTTGCAAGTGCTTTACCACCCTTCTGGGAAGGATGGTAAACTGAGAGTTCAATACATTGGGTATAGACTCGCTATTAGGAAGGGACGCCCTTGGCACCCCCCTTCCTAATAGTGAGTAGCTATCCCTATTTTGCGAGTCGCTAATAGGTTAGCGACTCGCACAATAGGGTTAGCACATTGGGCTGATCTATTTTGCGGTCACAAAGGGGCGGCCCCTTTGCAACTGCAAATAACGCTCATACATCTGGCCACAGATAAGTTATTTATGAAACAGAAGAATGGAGATCTTGGATGGGGGGAGAATTTTCTAGTCATTTGTTCCTGACCAACTGAATGAAGAGATCCTTCCTGCATTCTCGGAATAAAGACTCGAGATCAGGATTACCAAGTGAAGACACTTCATTGTGTTAGGCTGGCAAGAAGCAAACTTGTTCTTTGAAAATGAGCTAAAAGTGCTAACAGTGAAAATAGCACGGGAAACATCCTTTACAACTCAACTTTTACCACGCAGTTCCTTTACCACGCAACTTTTACAACGCAAACCATTACAACGCATTGCGCTGGGGGCGCTCTAGGATAGGGAATAAGTTTAATTTACTATCCAACACCTTCCCTAGTGTCCACGGGGACTGCAGTTGGAATAGTAAATTAAACTATTCACTATCCAGCACCCCAAAGCACTATGCGTTGTAAAGGTTTTCGTTGTAAAAACCACGTTGTAAAGGCATGCGTGGTAAAAGCATGCGTTATAATGTCATACATCCAGTAGGGCGTGCCCCAGTGACTGAACAAAAACAAATTCACGCATACACAGCCCAAGTGTGCCTGAGGTGAAAAGTGTGCATAAATACACAAGATAATGCTGGCAGTGCAAAAAGTAGAAATAGAGTCTTATAATCTGCAACACTGTAGTTACCGCAGAGACTTGCCAACCAACCACATCACTTAAGAGTTACTATGCAGTTGATGAGTCTCATTAAGTAAACACAACTCAGAGCAAGTATGTCACAATAAGGGTGCACTGGCATTTCTACATACATACACGTGCAAATATGGACAAACACTATCACAGGGGGCTTGGCTTGGCGCACGGCAAGATGGCTGCACAGTAGTGTAGCTCTGCCGGCCGTCGCAAAAATCCTTTAATTATCCTGCTCCTGGCGTGACCATCAGAGGCGATTACTGGGTGGAGAAGAATGCTGCTGCCGAGGGCTATTGAGCGGCGCAAACTGTGTTGGTGTGTGGGCTATGGTCTCCGGGAGCGGAGCGCTGGACGTTTTGTCGCCCATGGCATTAATGGTGGCTGCTCGATTGCTGATGGCGAATCCAACACAGCACTACAAGAGCAAAGTGCGACTGGCGGCAACGTCTGGCAGGGTGCTGCGGCCCACGTCGAGCGCTACTGCCGTGGAGAGCTGAATATCACCCAGGCTTGCGAGAACCTCCCGCTCCTCGCTCCGGATGCTGGGGTGCACGGAGACACGCACTCGCTGGAGCTGGGAGGCGCAACTGGTGGACTGGGCATGCCAGCGGCCGGTTTCCATTTACGAGGTAGGCCACGCGGGGGATGTGTCCTATGTGAGGGCAAGACACCCCATGCCTGCGTGATTGTGTCATATCGGATATGCTAACCGCGATCGTTGATGTGGGGGTCATTGTGGACTGCGGGGGTGCGGAGGACGCCATCAATGCTGGAGATTGCTAGTGAATGCTTAATATCGTAATTGTGCTCCCGGAACAGCCCCTTTAAAGGACGCTTATGGGGCCTGCTTGTTGCCCCCACCTCCACTGCTATTGAGGGCATTGACTCTATACCTCTCTTTGCCTTTCTCAGGCTATGCTGTCTGTTTAACATCTGAGGCCTGCTGCTGAAACATCAGCGTATTGTCTCTAGTAAACACGCCACTACATGGGTGTCCACCACCCGGTGCTCCACCCAGAACGATTATCACACGCTTATTGAATTTCAGAGAGTGCAACACAATCCTGCGCATTGTTCGCCAGAAAGGCACCATAAACTATCAAGGCAACGTCCTCTCATTTTATTCCGACTTCCCGGCCATGGCTCAGATTGTACGGAAGGAATTCCAAGGGTCAAAAAATGACTGGTAAAGGAACAGATTCAATATGCAATTCTTTACCCCGCTCGCCTACGCATAGGCGCGTAGGACAATGCTAAGAGTTTTGTAAATCCGAAGCTAGCCATAGTCTACGCCAAATCCTTACGACACAAGCGACAATCATTAGCTAATACCTCTGATGTCGATGACTGAACCGCAGATCCTTAATGTGCTCTTGCTGTCCATCATTGCTGATGACAACATATTTTTGATAAATGCTGTTGTTATGTACAATTGTACCTGTTGATATATCGGATGGGCCCGAGCAGGAGTTCACACATCTTTATTGCTCAGTTGACATATGTGCTCTGTATTATTGCTAAGGGTCTGCATTATGTACTCAGGTAATTGTTCTTTTATTCCTCTTCGTGCACATATGACGGACATGACTTCTTCACTTTACAGGTATGGAGAATTTTTGAATGGAGGGTTATTATAGCGACTGGTTGTTGCTGGGACGGGCGCTTCATATGTTTCTTTATTTGGGCCTGCCGTGATTGTTCGTGCCCAGGTGCTTCACAGTTATTGCAGCGGCCCCTACCACCCACATCTGTGAGAGGTTTGTGCCCCTACATCCCCCAATGGGTATACCCCTCAATAAGCTCTATGACATTTTGTTTTTGTTGGGGTTGTTTACTTTTTTTTTTAAAGACCTTTATTGTACACTCATTTAAAGACACAGCATAAGGCCTACAACCTCTGGGGCCGGCCGCGTCATCTGCAGCATTTCACCAAAACTTCCAAAATAATACACAGCCTTTTAGCCGACAACCCTGGGGTCTGGCGGCGTCAAATCACTAAGTGCACTCGATAGAATCCAGTTTGTATTGCAGATAAGACATAGGTCTAGAGTTTTTTTTCATTTTTCCTTTTTGTTTTTCAACTTGCAACTTAGGTTCAAGATAGCAAATCATCACGTTGGTTGGCACTATACCCTTGGAATTCCTTCCGTACAATCTGAGCCATGGCCGGGAAGTCGGAATAAAATGAGAGGACGTTGCCTTGATAGTTTATGGTGCCTTTCTGGCGAACAATGCGCAGGATTGTGTTGCACTCTCTGAAATTCAATAAGCGTGTGATAATCGTTCTGGGTGGAGCACCGGGTGGTGGACACCCATGTAGTGGCGTGTTTACTAGAGACAATACGCTGATGTTTCAGCAGCAGGCCTCAGATGTTAAACAGACAGCATAGCCTGAGAAAGGCAAAGAGAGGTATAGAGTCAATGCCCTCAATAGCAGTGGAGGTGGGGGCAACAAGCAGGCCCCATAAGCGTCCTTTAAAGGGGCTGTTCCGGGAGCACAATTACGATATTAAGCATTCACTAGCAATCTCCAGCATTGATGGCGTCCTCCGCACCCCCGCAGTCCACAATGACCCCCACATCAACGATCGCGGTTAGCATATCCGATATGACACAATCACGCAGGCATGGGGTGTCTTGCCCTCACATAGGACACATCCCCCGCGTGGCCTACCTCGTAAATGGAAACCGGCCGCTGGCATGCCCAGTCCACCAGTTGCGCCTCCCAGCTCCAGCGAGTGCGTGTCTCCGTGCACCCCAGCATCCGGAGCGAGGAGCGGGAGGTTCTCGCAAGCCTGGGTGATATTCAGCTCTCCACGGCAGTAGCGCTCGACGTGGGCCGCAGCACCCTGCCAGACGTTGCCGCCAGTCGCACTTTGCTCTTGTAGTGCTGTGTTGGATTCGCCATCAGCAATCGAGCAGCCACCATTAATGCCATGGGCGACAAAACGTCCAGCGCTCCGCTCCCGGAGACCATAGCCCACACACCAACACAGTTTGTGCCGCTCAATAGCCCTCGGCAGCAGCATTCTTCTCCACCCAGTAATCGCCTCTGATGGTCACGCCAGGAGCAGGATAATTAAAGGATTTTTGCGACGGCCGGCAGAGCTACACTACTGTGCAGCCATCTTGCCGTGCGCCAAGCCAAGCCCCCTGTGATAGTGTTTGTCCATATTTGCACGTGTATGTATGTAGAAATGCCAGTGCACCCTTATTGTGACATACTTGCTCTGAGTTGTGTTTACTTAATGAGACTCATCAACTGCATAGTAACTCTTAAGTGATGTGGTTGGTTGGCAAGTCTCTGCGGTAACTACAGTGTTGCAGATTATAAGACTCTATTTCTACTTTTTGCACTGCCAGCATTATCTTGTGTATTTATGCACACTTTTCACCTCAGGCACACTTGGGCTGTGTATGCGTGAATTTGTTTTTGTTCAGTCACTGGGGCACGCCCTACTGGATGTATGACATTATAACGCATGCTTTTACCACGCATGCCTTTACAACGTGGTTTTTACAACGAAAACCTTTACAACGCATAGTGCTTTGGGGTGCTGGATAGTGAATAGTTTAATTTACTATTCCAACTGCAGTCCCCGTGGACACTAGGGAAGGTGTTGGATAGTAAATTAAACTTATTCCCTATCCTAGAGCGCCCCCAGCGCAATGCGTTGTAATGGTTTGCGTTGTAAAAGTTGCGTGGTAAAGGAACTGCGTGGTAAAAGTTGCGTTGTAAAGGATGTTTCCCGTGCTATTTTCACTGTTAGCACTTTTAGCTCATTTTCAAAGAACAAGTTTGCTTCTTGCCAGCCTAACACAATGAAGTGTCTTCACTTGGTAATCCTGATCTCGAGTCTTTATTCCGAGAATGCAGGAAGGATCTCTTCATTCAGTTGGTCAGGAACAAATGACTAGAAAATTCTCCCCCCATCCAAGATCTCCATTCTTCTGTTTCATAAATAACTTATCTGTGGCCAGATGTATGAGCGTTATTTGCAGTTGCAAAGGGGCCGCCCCTTTGTGACCGCAAAATAGATCAGCCCAATGTGCTAACCCTATTGTGCGAGTCGCTAACCTATTAGCGACTCGCAAAATAGGGATAGCTACTCACTATTAGGAAGGGGGGTGCCAAGGGCGTCCCTTCCTAATAGCGAGTCTATACCCAATGTATTGAACTCTCAGTTTACCATCCTTCCCAGAAGGGTGGTAAAGCACTTGCAAATGGGAAGGGGTCTCCAGGGGACCCCTTCGCCTTTGTGAATGGAAGCACAAATATATTTTTGAGAGCAGGCAGTGGTCCCAGGGACCCCTGCCTGCCCTTAAAAAATTCAACTGAAATGTGTATTTTTTCTTTTTTGAAATGCCTCCCGTTTTCCTTTAAGAAAAACAGTCTGCATTAAAAAAAAAACTCTTTATTGACAAAGCAGTCCCAGACATGGCGGTATGCTGACCCCAGCAGGCCACATCCCTGGGAGTGCTAGCCATTTCCAATAGGGTCGCAAATTGAGACAGCCTCATTAATATTCATGAGGCATGCAATTTGTGACCCCATTGGGTATCGCAAAGTGTCTGAGACACCGTTCTACACTGAATTTTGCGACTCACATATTGCGACTCACAATTTGTCGAAATTTGCGACTCGTCAAATTCAATGGTTTTACATCTGACCCCTGATATCATAACAACAATCTTTTTCAGCATTGGATCTTTCATAGATGCACATGCTTTTATCATTCCACATTGTTGAGTTGGGATTCCCATTGTAACTGAAAGAATTTAAATCGGTGACACTAATGACACTTTCTCCACTTTGGAAAAGACCCAAACATCAGCTAATGAAGTGTGAGTGCTACTAGACATCCCCCCCAGAGGCAGTCTTTCCTCAGATTTCTAGCACAAAAGTTTAAAGAGGGTGAGACTCAATTCAGGAAGGAAGATGGGCCTCAAAATAATCTATGAACAACACCAATGCTGGAGAGCTGTGGTTACAGGTAAGTAACATTTTCTTCTCCAGCATTGAATCTTTCATAGATTCACATTCTTGAATCTGAGTAGCAAGCCCTATTGGCAATTTATACATATCATAACAGTGTAGAAGTGAGAATGAAGTAGAAAGACTCACCTGATACACAGAGACAGTGCCACACCTTTTGTCTCACCTCTGTACCTCTATCTCAACAGCTTCTAAGCGGATGTGCTTAACAAAGTAGTATCTGTTCCGCCTAGCAGCTGCACAGAAGATATCTATCAGAGGCACTTCAGCGTTACACACTGCCAAAGTTGCCAAGCTTTTTGTAAACTTGGCTGTGACTATCCTTGGGGTGCTGCGGTGGGGTTGGGGGTGGGTGTGGAAAATAGGTTTTAGGATGAAGTGTTCGCTGAGATGAAACTCCTTAGGAACTTTTGGAATAAATTAGGCATTTGTAGCACAACTTTGTGACCTAAAGGTAAAGTTCTGAAATTGTAAATGCTTGAATCTCACTACATTTTGTGGTGAAGTGGTAGCTAATAGTATCATTGATATTTTAGGTGTGCTTCGTGAATTGGGTCAAATGGACTTCTCATCATTTGGGACAACAGTTTGCTTGTGGAGTTCGTGATGGGAAAAAGACTTTGACTAGACCCTTTAGAAAGTGTTTAAAAATTATTTGTGACTGTAGCGATGGCACCGCTGAAGATCATCTGTATCTCCATATGTTCGCAAGGTGGGCTTTAATTGATGTGTGTTTCAGTTCAGATTGAGCAAGCTGAAACAGATGTTGCCCTTTTGAAGAGCACCTCGTAGAGAATCTCTTCCATTTGGATGCGTAGGTCTTATCATAGAAAGTGCTCTCACATGAACTAGAATATTTGCAGTCTTCTTGTGAAATTCATTGTGAAATTGTGAAAATCATTGGATTCAGGAGGCAGGCCAATAATCTCCGGGATCTTGGGTTGGGGTATAGGATCTGCCTTTGACACCTGGAGAGAACTTCAATGACCGAGAATAATTCAGACATGTGAATCTACGAAAGATATCCTTGCCGACCAACACATCATTACAGTGTGCCTCTTGATATGGGTCATTAAGGCAACAGATACTTCCATGAGACAACAGAATGCCTCTTCACCTATGTCTAGGAGACAACATTTAATTTAATTAGAGCAGAACACAGTTCTTCACCTGAGGATAATTGACCTGTGTGCATGAGATACCAATTGATTTTGCATTACTTCAGAGTCCATCTGATTTTGTTGCTCCTTAAACCATCTGAGCCCTCTGCCAAATTGTACCCAACTGTTGAATGTAATTACTCAGCCAAACCCTGCACTCTGATTTCTGTCCACCCTTTCTCTTTGAACTATTGTTTCCTGTAGACCCCTTGATTATCTTCCCTCTAACAAGCTCTGTAAAACAATGCAATTTGGCATCTGAAAAAGCCCCTCTGAGACCACCCTCTATCATATCACCAATTTTATCTCATCTTCCCATCACCCTTCGCCTGCCATTATATGGCCAGATTTTCTACCGCATTTATGACCACTCAGCATGGCATACTGTAATAAGCTAACGGTAGTTAAGCCCCATCCCTAGCAGTCATTTCAGATTCCCTACTCGGGCTTCTTGGAATCTTTGGTTACATGTTACTGCTCTATGTACTTATTAAATTTTTAGTGCATAATCCAAACAAACAACATGAACTCTTCAGAAAAAAGATAGCTGAGAGAACCTAGAGGGGCTCGAGCTGTCTTTTGAGATCCTCACTCTTCTGTTGAAGTCAGAATTCTACAGCAACATGAGTGATAACCGCTTTGATTGTTCTTTATTTAGATTATGCCCTAAATGTGAAAAGTGAAAGCAGGCTTTCAGAAACACAAATAATGTATTTATTAATACTACTCCCATCCAGTTGCAACTGGTGACTTTAAAAATAGTGGGGCGTATTCTTAGCTCAAATCTCAGTGAGCAAGTCTAACCTCTTCTCATAGGGTTTGGGGGGGACCCACTCACACTTGCTTGCACTCATTCCTACTCTCTTACTGATTCTCACTCAGTCTTTTTCACATACTCTTATTTGTGTACTTACTTTTACTTACTCTCACTCACTCACTCTGGGACGGAGGCAGTCTCTTTCATTCTTAGTCTGACCCATTCATTCTCACTCAGTCCACTCAGTCGCTCTTATTGTCACTCATCCTGAATTACTCAGTCTCTCTGTGACGCACTCATTTTTACTCGTTCTCACATATTCTCACATATTCTCCCCCTGACCCTCTGGTGTAGCTGAAACTCTCAGTCTCACTCATTTCAGTTCACTCAATCTTGCCCTGGCTAACTCTTACTCCATCTACCTTACTTATTCTCACTTAATCTGACTCACTCAATCTCACTCATTCTCACTCAGTCTCATTCTTGCCGAGTCTCACTTGAAGTCACTGATTCACTCTGTCCCACTCAGCCTGGATCATTCCACTCTGACTCACTCATTCCAACTCATTCTGACTCATTTAGTTTTAATCTGCCTCAGTTCAGTGTTACTGAGGCACTCGGTCTTGCTCAATCTCAGTCAGTCTCATTCATTTTCTCATCAGTCTTCATCATTCTCACTCACTTTAACTAAGTCAGTCTCAGTGATTCTTACTTTTCTTTGACTTACTCTGTCTCACTGTTTCTAGAACTCACTCAGACTGTGGCTCCCTCAGTCTTACTCTGACACACTCATTCTCACATAAGTAACAGTCAGTTACACTTACTGCCATTATACTTCACTAACTCTAATTCATTCTCACTCATATTTACTCTTCCTTTATCTCATTATTACTCACTCTGCTGCTCTTTCTGCTTACATCACTGGAGCATGAAACTCAAACCTCAAACATGCACAGTCTCAGTTACCAGGTCCCAGTCTTTGCTTTTTAACCCACCCTTACCCACCTCTTTGACGACCTGGGAAGGGTGTGGTGACAGGGTGATTGGCGTGTAGCCAAGGGCACTGCACGGCTTAAGCTTGCTGTGTCCATGATATGGCATGGCTGTTGCCATTAAGAACTGAGGCATGCTAGAACCTTGAGACCAGGGCTGTGATTTCACCATCCTTGAATGATATCTGATGGCTGGTGCACACATCTTAATATTCATAGTGCATATTGCATAGTAAACCAAGCTTTTACAAGGCATAGTTTAAACCTTTTGGCATCAATTCTTAGAGTTGTTCAACTTAAGGATGTTGTCTAAAGGGTGTCTACTAAGCTATTTAGTATTCAAGAGTTCCGGTCAGCACTGCGTGAAATGGGAAATGTATTTGACATTCTTAACACCTTAACCGCAGTACGATTTACTGCGGTGTGCTGAAGATTTAAAAAACCCACTTTACAGCTCAGCTCGTCATCAGCATACGAGCGTCGTAGCTGATGACGAGCTGAGCTCGTCATCAGCTGCGAAGGGGTTAATAATGTAGTAGCAATGGATCACTTCATAGCCTCCTGCCAAGACATGTAAAGGCTGCCTATAGGTATTTTAGAGAGAACAGTCCATACCAACAAGCAGTAGGCAATACCAGAAGTGACCAAAACATATTTGAACAGGAACTCATCGCACTTAATTTGTGATATTCTATTGGTCAGAAATACTTCAACTACTAGAGGAATTTGAGTCTCCTGCAAGCTTCATCAGTTGGTCCTTCATAATGCTCTGGTCTACTGTCTCTGAGGTAGAGAAGTGTGAGAACCCTATTCAGCTAGCAAGAAAACCTGATCTCTTATGCCCTAAAAACCTTACATCATCGCTTGTGCTGAAGAGAAGCCTTACTGTTTGTTGCCAAGCAAGTCATGTGCGTCCAAGTGCTGGTCAAGTTTACAGGTTACTATTTTTTGTGTGATCTTAGTTGAATAGGAGCCCTTGCAATTAGACACTAGCTAGCAGATTCATCTGGATCCAGAGATTTTCAAAAACAATTAGTAGCACAGTTCTCTAGAAAGGAACCGATAATTATTTTAAAAAATGATGAGGGTGAAAAATTGAGTACATTTTTTTATGAAGACAGATAGGCAAGGCGCCTAGCACATTGCCTAAGATTCATGTTCCTGATGAGGTCATTTTCTTTGGTTGCTTTTAGCAATTATATCACTTTCTTTCAATATACCTCCACTTCTTCACTTAGGCAACTGGTCTTTGAGCTCTTACACAGAATTATACTCTTCAGTTCATGAATGTGAATGTTTACTTAGAAATAAAGCTTGTAGTGCTTTAGTAAACATTTCAACATTTTCTACAATAGAAAATATACTTGTAAAGATATGTCCACACAGACGACAAAGAACTTTGCTTATGCTTGCTTCGACTCCAACACACAATAGATGAACCTTGCCAGGAAACCATTTGCACACTTGCTGGCATTCATAATTCTCCAGCAGAAGACTTCTTGCTTCTTATAGTTTGCAGATTTTCAGTAGTCTTGTGAGTACCACAAATATATGCAAGTTGATCATAAACTTTTCACCAGGAAGTAATCCAATACAACCATGCCAACTGAGGTTAATGCTCTATCTCTGTATGTTGTAGAATCAGATCATCTTTATTTATCAGGGTATTGTAACAATATCCTTTATCATTCGTTATCTCAGGGGTCTCCAACTTTTCTGTAGTGAGGAGTAATTCTGATCATTGAAAATCATTATGAGCTACTGAAGTCTAAGCCACTCGCGCAATGTACCAGACACCACCACTTCCAGTATGGTTTGAACAAAATATTTGGACTCAGGTCAATATGATAGGGCTGCCATGTTGGTCAATGAGAGTATGGTCTTTGGAGATGTATGAACATGTGTGCATATGAATGGAATATATGTGTAAAGGGTGAACGAGAGTATGTGTCATGTGTACTTGTGGCACATGACATACCTTTTGCCATATGTGGAACTGTTAAATGTATAACACAAACATACAGCCATTATTTCAATAAGTGAAATATAAAGTGCAGAAAAAGGTTCTGCAAAAATGTTCATAATAAGGAGCATGTGTCTGGATGATGCTTCCTCTCACATCTTGTCTTTGTTATATAAGTATTGAAATATTTTTTTGTTTCAACTGTATCATGATATACATAATTCTAATAAACACATAAAAAATAAATAATAACTTGGAACAATTTTCTGCACTTAAGTTTCTCCCACTTAAATAAATTGCTTTATTTTTCAGTTGTACATATGAAAATGTGTCTACCAGCTACTTTGAGCTAGATGCCTGCTCTTTGTGAATGTGACACTTTGAAATGGGAGAAAATTAAACTGAAGAGTGAACTTTATATTTTTATGGATTCCATAACATTCATCATTCAGTCAAAAATCTTTATTCGGCTGAGTGCCAGCCATAAAAGAATATATCTTAAAATCAACATTTCAAGGATACGACAGGTTAAAATGTAACCAACATAATCAGTGCACAAATAATCATTTTCCAACGATATTTCGAAACCGTACAGCAGTAGAGATGTACTTATAAATCATCAGACAAGTAAATTCATTGTTTAGCAGGAGTAAATAATGTAATGCGGGCCTACACTTTCTTAGACTTAAATTCTTAACAATGGCATTAACATTTTCTTCCCTTTCAGTGTTGCATTTACAAACAACAGGCATTTTGCAACCAGTGGCCTGTAGACACAGTGCCATATTTATAACAGAAAAATATAGCCATTTGTTTAAATAAGAGGAATGGATGCCATTGGAACTTGTCCAAGGTGGTATACTGCATGCATGTGAATATTGAAGCTGAAACACATTTGGGGCATACAGTGACCATGAGCCCTCTCATCTGGGACCTCAGCTTTAATTCCTGCCATTTGGTAACATCTGCTTGGAAAGCTGGCCATTAAAACTTTGCAGGCTAATAAAGCTAAAAGCCAGGTTCTGTAACTTGAATATCCTTTATAGATTACTATGTAACCCATACAGCCTCCCAGTTATGCTAAGTAAACTGCTCACAGTATTTTGAATGCATATCTACAATCTGCCCATTGACTCTTGGAAAAGGGCAAAAGTACAAGAAGAGCACAAAAGTAAAACTTCTCTATTAACTTCATTGAAAATTCCCAAGCATATGGTGGGGCTATTCTGCAAAGTATGTGAATCTGTAAAAGCCATCCATGCTTCAAGGTCACAGTTAAGGTCAAGTAACATTTTATTTTTGTCAAATGTCCAAAATGTTGTTCTGCACTACACTCTGAGAATGACCAACTCTTCATGTTTTTGCTTCTTAAACATTTTTGTATCATTTCATGTTGTCTGTACCAGGATGATAATGCCCCAGTAAGCACCCACAAATTGGCCCTTACCATGTTGATCAAAATTGTGAAGTCTTTGGGTTGTGCATATGGCTGCGGAGAAGGCCACCGCGGACTCTCAGGAGACAGACTGAGGCACCAGGTAAGCCAGTAACCTATAAACCTAATGAAATGTATTTATTTAATCTTGAGCATTAATTTATGTTTTTTCATTGTGCTTGTTTTTGTTTAAATCTGTTTATTTTTTTTTGGCACAAACATGTATATGATTTTGCACATCTGATAATATTCACTACATGGTGCATGTTAGGGCATTATTACATAAATTAGTCATATGATGCACAACACGTGTCAGTGAGCAGTTAGCTGTAAAGAAAGGGACGCATATTTAAGAACGTTTGCAAGGATTACCAGTTGTAGTTTGCTGGTTGGGTTAATCTGTGCTTTGCATCTATTATTCCATGGCAATGAGGCCTCTTGTGCACCTATCAATAAACAGATGAACTGGGGGAGAAGAAAGAGAAAGCTAAGCATAACCTTGTGCGCCCTTTGTACATTATGTCCCACCCCTCAATTTGTTTGAGTGTAACTATGTATGCTATTATACTATCAAATGCAAGCATTTAAAAGAGTGGGCAGGCCTCTTCGCAAGAGATGAGTACACTTTCGCGAGCGCCATTGCCGTACTTATGATATCCAACATATTGTATACATTTTCTTCATTACATGGTGATGATTAGTCCAGCTCTGATGTGGATCCACAGTAGGGGTGGCTCATACACACAGTTATGTTAAGGTTGCTTTTGAAGACAGGACTTCCAGGATACATGCAGAAGCAGGTTTATTTAAGTTGACAGAAGCAACCCCCAACAGCTGTCTCCTCAGCAGCATCAGCTACCGTCTCCTGGATTCCAACATACAGGATTCCAGTAGTGGAAGCTTACAGTTGCTGAGCAGCAGTTGCTAAGATATGTAAACACTAACAACAATACAACATATCCTTTTTCTTAAGAAACAAAAATAAATAAACATAAATAAAATATAAATTCATAAAATGAAGAGATAACAAATTAGTAACAACATAAATGTCTATAAGGCTAATCACAAATATAATCTTGTAACTTCTTAGGCAATTTCTTAAGATGTGTGCTAGGTACTCTATCCTCAGACCTGGTACTTGGAGGTGTACCTTTGGAAGAAACTTCTTTAGATTCATTGCTCACAACTGAACTGAAATTAGGTACATCTTTATTTAACCACTCTCGTACCTCTGTTTCATTGCACTTGGCCACACGATTAGCATTCCACCACTTTCCATCAGAAAGTTTCAAAAGATCACCATTAATAGACCCAATTTTCTTGGGGTCGGATAACTTAGAACTTCCTTTGTGTTGAATAGTTCCCAACTTTACTCTTTCAAAATTGCCCATTTCAAACTTGTCATTGTGTCTATGTTCATAAGAACTTTGATAATCTTCAACCTTAGATCTAATGATACCCTCATTGATACATCTCCTACCACATCTTCCCATCTATGCGGACACAGCAATAGAACAAGGAACCCTGCCCTTGAGTAAACAAAAAGGAGTTTCACCTGTAACAGAATGTGGAGTGGTTCTATAGTTCCACAACATTTTGTTTACCAAACACTTCCAATCAACATGATTATCAATAGCCATCTGGATACATTAACCCAAAACACGGTTAAAGCGTTCAATAAGGCCATTTCCACAGGGATGATAAACTGGAGTTTTTAAGTGCTTGATACCCCAAGTTTTAAGAAAATCACTAAACTCATTGGAAGTGAATTGAGGTCCATAATCAGTTAACATTTCTGCGGGACAACCTTCTCTACGAAAATTTCTTCACAGAAATCAATTTCGTTGTCAGATTTGACTTTGCGCACAAAGGTTACCCCTGGCCACTTAGAAAAATAATCCATTAAAACAATGGCAAATCTGCATCCAACACCAAGGATCTCAAAAGGACTGCAAACATCAATAGCTAATCTTTCTCAAGCTTGCTTAGACCAGTTTACATGATGAATGGCAGTTTCTTGTAAGACATGAGTCTTGTCACTCCGAGAGCATGCTACACAATCCCTAACAAACCTTTCAATTTGCCTGTCCATTCCAGGCCACCAGAAATCTTCCCTGGCCTTCCTCTTCATAGCTGACATACCACCGTGGCCATCATGCAACAATTGTAACAATCTTGATCTCATAGTAGAGGGAACTACCAACTTATTGTTTCTCCTCAAGATACCATCCACAACATATAATTCACTCAAGACTTCTTTATAAATTAATAAATCATCATGAGACTTCCAACCCTCTCTCAAGGGAAGACACTTAACAACTTTTTTAATAATATTATCATCGAAACTTGCGCTTTTCCAATCTGACTCTAAGGCATGACATACATCACTCAATTTGGCAAAAACCCATTCTTCAACCTCTAAATCAAAATTTTCACTACTGTCTTTTTCAACTGGAAGGCGTGATAAACAATCGGCATTTACATTCCTCACACCAGGTACATATTTAAGACTAAAATTATACTCCAGTAAACGATAAATCCATTTGGCAATTCTTGGTGTAGCTTTTGCAGCACCTGCAGTAGAGAAAATGTCAATTAATGGTTTATGATCCGTGTGTAATTCAAACTTCATACCCCACACAAAAGTTCGGAAATGCTGCACTCCCTACCAACACACCAATGCCTCCTTTTCGATGGTGGAATACGTGCTCTCAGCACCCTTGAGTGTTCTGGATGCGAATGCTATTACTCTTTCTTTGCCCTCATGAATCTGCATCAGTACAGCGTCCAAGCCATACCCACTGGCATCTGTCACTATTATGCACTTATCATTGGCATTGAAAGATTTTAAAGAAGCAGTACTAGCAACAGCTTTTTTTACTTCCTCAAAAGCACATTGGTACTTCTCAGACCACACAAATACCACATTTTTCTTCATCCATTCTCGTAGAGGAAACACACAATTGAAAAAATTAAAAAGAAATCTTGAGTAATATTCGGCCAATCACAGGAATGACCTTAACTGGTCTTTATTCTGTGAAACATGTGCTTTTTCTAGATCTTCCACTAACTTAAACTTAGGTTTAATTCCCTCTTGATTTAAAGTGTGGCCAAGATAGTCCACCGCAGGTTGACAGAATTTGCATTTTTTAAGACTAATGATTAGACCAGTTTGCTCTAATTTGCTTAGCACAATTCCTAATACATCATTGTGCTCCTCCTTGTTCTTTCCCCACACTAAAATATAATCTTGAAACACCAGAATATTGGGAATGTCTCTCAAAATACCTTGCATAACTCTTTGAAAAACTGCCGAAGCAGATGCCAAACCAAATGGCTTGCGCACAAATTTGAATGCTCCTTCTGGAGTAATTAAAAAGGTTAAGTGTTTTGATTCTGGTTGTAGTAGGATTTGATGGTAAGCACTTGACAAGTCTAGGGTGGAAACAATGTTCCCATTGTCAACAGTGGCTAACATATCATTTATGTGGGGCAAAGGGTGGCGGTCAACCCAAATACATTCATTTAAGTCTCATAAGTCCACACACATTCGGATACTGCCACTCGGTTTGAGCGTGATAACAATTGGACTAAGCCATTCGGAAGCTACGATCTGCTCTATGATACATTCTTTTCACAGTCTCTCTAACTCTTTTTTGAGAGAATCCCTCAACGCCAATGGCATGTTCCTTACTGTATGCACTTTAGGTATAACACCTGCCTTAAGAATGATGCGATATCTTAACTTCCTCAAACATCCTAGTTCTTCTTAAAGAGATTAGGATATTTTGACACCCATTCATAATTATGATGATGCTATGTCAAAAGTACTTGCATGGGATTGTTAGGGTTCAGAATAATTTTTAAAGCTTTTTGTTCTCTCCATCCTAAAAGGGATTTCCCTTTTTCCACAACATACAGTTTAGCTACGGTTTCTCTATCTTGAAATTTAAAATTCGATATATAATAACCCATAACAGGTTATTTCTGACCACAATATCCTACAGGATTGACATCAGAAATTTGAAGACTTTTAGAACCCAACTCGTTCCAAACCTGTTTGTTGATTAAGGTGAAAGGAGAACATGAATCCGCCCACATTGCTAACTTTTTCTCATCAACCCAAATGTCACATTTGGGGGGGATTATAATTTTCACTATTGCCAAAATCATCAACTTCATCAGTCATATTTACTTCAACATCACTTTCATCTAATTCATCACAAGCATCTTCATTGATAACATTGATGACTGGTTTTGAGTTTCAAACCCTTGAAAAATGTCCTATTATTTTACATTTATAACATCTACTTTTAGCAGCAGGACAATGAATAGCATCCGAAGAATATCTGTTACAGCCACATCTGTAAAAAAACTTGTTAATACTAGTAGTAATTTTTTTCTTTTCACCTTTAACCTCATCAGTATCATTACTCTTTTTGTTTTTGTCACTTATTTTACATACTTTTAATGAACAATTATAATTTTTACATTCAGTAACAGTTAACTCTTTAACATATAAAGACGTATTTTCAATATGTTTGGCTATACCAATGGCCTTTTCTAATGTGGGGTCAATTAGGTCTAATAATTTTTCCTGAAGTTTTTTGTTATTCGTGGCATTAATCATTTGATCTCTTATGATTTCATCTCTGAGATTTTTAAACCTACAAGTAGTTGCTAATCTTCTGAAAGCTGTGACATATTGCTCAATTTTTTCTTCATGTAACTGTTTACGTGAAACAAATTGTGTCTCTCTACCACTATGCTTAATTTTTTGCCATAGTTTTCCTCTACCATTGCTAAGGCACTTTCATAGGTATCTTCCTCTTCATCACCGGATCCATCATTTTCCTTTCTTAATACAGAAGACGGTTTAGGAAGTGTTTTTAATACATTTCTTCCTTCTACCTCCAAATGATGTTTTAAAATTGCCAATTTCCTGTTGAGAACATAATCTTCACCACCAATAGCTTCCAGGTATTTTGTAGAAGACTCTTTCCAGTCTTCCCAAGTCATGCTAGTAGATCCGGGATCCTGAAGAAAAGTAGGGGGTGGAGCAATAACTTGTGAGGTCATGTTATAAAAATTGCCTGCAAAGTGCTTTTTACTGAAGGTTCTGAGATAATGAACAAACTGTTTGATTGCAAAGCTATTGTGCTTTCTACAGAAACTTTTGAATGTGATGGCAATCTGTCTGCTTCCAATGTCACCACACAAAAATGAACTTGTTATTTAGTAATTCGCAATAACTATGGGCATAAATGAAAGGTGATGTGCCTATCACCATAGTCTTACACCTGACAAAGTATTGTTTTTATTTGTATAAAAAAAACATGGTTGCAATCTGCGACAAGACTGTGTTTTCAATTCCTGGTGACTGAATGCCAAACAATAAGGCGGCACGTCTACGTGACCTTCAAGTTCGAGGTCACGTCAATTAGACGTAAGGCGTGCAGGACGCAGGAAAACAGAAAGAATCCACGCGCTTAAGCCGGATTCAAATGGTGCACACTTGGACTCGTGCTCCTTCAAGTGCGTATCAATGACACGCACCTGCCAACACGCGCTGAGATGCTCATCCAGTTCACAGATTGACCTTTGCTCAGATGTCCTCACAGCATGCACTTCCAAAGACACGCGCACACACAGCTCGCGCTTTCCTTCAGTCGCGGCAGTCTATGGAAACGTTACCATGTCAATAATTTAATATCTTACTTACAAAATTTCACCAACCAGTTTATGTTCATCACAAGGCAATTTCTCTCGCTTCTGGGGTCTTCAGGTCTCTGAGTAAAACAAGGTTTATACTCACTAAATCCCAATAAATTGCTCCAAGGTCAGCAAAAATCTTCAAGTAAAATGAAAACCCTCTTGTTGCACTTCATCCCATCCTTGTCGCCATTTTTGAAGACAGGACTTCCAGGATACTTGCAGAAGCAGGTTTATTTAAGTTGACAGGAGCAACCCCCAACAGCTGTCTCCTCAGCAGCATCAGCTACCGTCTCCTGGATTCCAACATACAGGACTCCAGTAGTGGAAGCTTACAGCTGCCAAGCAGCAGTTGCTAAGATATGTAAACACTAACAAGAAAACAACAGTTGTTTAGGTTGGGAGTACCTCCCCACAGCCAGCATTTGTGAGGCAGGCAGCTTCTTTACATGGCATTAGGAGCAGGAAGAATAAAGGGTGGACAAACAAAAAGACCTGGGAGGAGTGTGACCTCCTTGGGACGTTGACTGAACACTGCTTTTTTTAATGGCCAATACCTCATGTGGTGTGCAGCTCCAAATAAAATGGGGAGGACTTAATGAGATGGGGCATGGACCATGACCACCGTTCGTCTACCTAAGTTGCGCATCGGTGGATCTGGGTCTTTCAGTATCTGGGTCCTCTGGGGAGATGGAACTGAACCTTGCATAACTCCCAGCAGAGCTCCCTGAAAGTCTTGCAGGATGGCATCCCAACTCACTGCTATGGGGATTTACAAAGGCACAGTGCTGCACCCTTTTCCTCAGCCCAGTCCACACCAGTAAGGACTGTCTCCAGGCCAGAGAGGTAGGACGGTCAGCAATTTACAGCGCTTTGTAATCAGGCGCTTGGCTGCTAGTATACCCAGGTCAAGGAAGCAAGAGCTTACTTTCTGCTATTTACTTCTGAGGTATAGGTGCAGTATATACTCCTCCCAACTGTGTGATAGGATGCAACCAGTGCAGGCAGCTAAAGCAGTAAGTAAGTATGTTTGGACATGTCTAGGAGGAACCTGAAGAGGCTCCCCTGGAGGACCTTATACCTGTAGCGGGTGGTACTGATGGTACAGCAGAGGTTCATGGTGTTAGGCCCCCTTTCACTCCCCCCTGGGTTAGTTCACAGGATTCCTAGGAGGAGGAGGTCTTCTTCTTCCTCATCCTCATTCTCATCCTCCCTTTCCTGAGCATCAGTTGCTGGGTCAACTTACGCTAATTTAGATAAAGTCATCCTAGATAGGAGATACAATTTGCTGATGCTTGAAAAGGCTTAACTCAATATGAAGAGGGAGCAGTTGGCCCTTGAAATGGACGTCCTAGAAGTGGAGAAGGAAAGGAAGAATGTGGGGTTAGTCCCCAATGGTGGCAGCAATAAAGAGACTAGTCAGGGGGGGACACTTTGATTCTAGGAACCTTACAGGATAGTGCCTCACAAGTCTATTACAGCTATGGAGAGAGCCTGTAAAGTCCAGAAGGTTCCCCTTTATCACCTTTTCAGACAAAGGTAGAGACAAACTCCTTGGCAGCAAGGGAACATGATACAAGTATAAGGAAAGTGTTTCTTATTGAAGGGTTAGGACTTACTTGTGAGGAATACAGGATCGAATTAAGGGATACCCAGAAGACCTCTTCACAAGAGTGGGTTGATTTCATAGATCGCAGTTAAGGCTCTGGAAGGCTGATTACATGGTAGTAATGTATTGTGGATTATATAATATTGAACATGAGAGAGTACATCCTTAATAACGGTGTGTCTGACAAACTGCACCAGTTCCTGGTAGACTGATCTGACCGCTCCCCAGGAATTGGGAAAAAAGGCAGACAAATGCATTCACACCAATGTGAAAATAATGCTCATGGTGGGGGTAACCAGAAAAAGAAAGATACATCTAGTATCCAAGAGTATGATGGAGAGAAGCCTAAAAAAAAGAGTCTTCAACAGGCCCACAACAATGTTCCTCTGGGGTGGGTCACAATCTTCCTCTTTCACTAGTGACAAACTTCCTTGGTGCATTGTTTGTAAACAAAAAGGCTATAGACAAATGACCCCATTTAGCCTAAGAAAGCCACCAAGACTGCTACTACTCCCCTTAATGCCCCTAGCATTAGCACTCGTAGCAGTAAAACTCCACAAGGTGTAGCTGGGTTTACTTTAGGAATTACAGTGGGCTCTAGGTGTAGCTGGGTTTACTTTAGGAATTACAGTGGGCTCTAGCCTAGTCAGATAAGTCGCTGGGGCTGTCCTGATACCAGAGGGTGGCACTGATCTTGCCACTTTGGCTGCCTGGCTTCCTTATATGAGGAAATACAGGAAGTTCCCCCTCATAAATGTTATGGAAGCAATAGCTTACAGAGACATAGGTGCCAGTGTCACAATGGGTACTGGAGTACTTACTTGGGTACACTTACCAAGTAAAGTAAACAATGCAGACAATATCACTAATTGCCACCTCATGGCATTGATCAAACTTAGCTGGTGAGGGGGGTGGTTGGGGGGCGAGTGTGTTACAGGCCCTAAAAAGGTTGTGGTATCTTCTAACATTCCTGTAGAGTGTCTTATGGGCAATGATTTAGAAATGTCAATATGGACTGGAGTTGAGTACTTTAGGAAGTTCCTCTTGACCCTTGCACATGACATACCCCTTTCAGGGCATCTTGGGCAATGTAAGACTGCAGACATGCTTGCCTCACACTTTTACTGGTCCCACATGTCTGAAGACACAAAGAAGTTTTGTCGCTTCTGTGTCAACGGATCACTGACATAATATTGAATACACAAATAAAGAATTACAAAAATATCGAAGAAAAAATATAGAATTCCTATCTACAAACAGGTAAGTACAAAAATATCTAATCAAAAATATAGTTTTAAAAAATATAGTTAGTCAAAATATTTTTTTTTTTAAATGTCTTAAAAGTAATTTAAAATTAATGAAATAATAAATATAACATTTACTATTACCACTCCTGTGAGTGCAACAGTAGGGAAAGCGTTGGATAGTGTAGGGGTAAAAACTACTATTGCCACTCCAGAGAGTGCAACAGTAGGGAAAGCGTTGGATAGCATAGGGGTAAAAATTACTTTTCGATATTAAATTACTTACCTTCAATTCGATATTTTTCACCACTATATTCTGTCCATTCGATATTTTGTCCATTCTATATTTAGACTTCGATATTTTGGTAATTCTATAATTTGAATTCAATATTTTGTCTTGTTACCGTGTCAACAGTCAAGCCAGTGGTAAGACAGGTAGCACAACAAAGACCCCACTAATTCTGCTATCAGTGGTGGGGCTTCCCATTGAAAGGGTAGATATCAACATTGCTGGTCCCCTTGACCCTGCTACAGCATCTGGGAGCAATCGTAACATGGTGGTGGTTGACCATGCCATCAGATGCCCAGAAGCTATTTCCCTTAGGTCCTTTACAACTCCTACAGTGGCCAAGGGCCTCCTCGGAATATTTATCAGAGTGATTATTCCTAAGGAAGTTGGGCCAGACAAAGGTGCAAACCTAATTTCTGGCTACCTGAAAGCCATGTGGATAGAGTGTGAAGTAAATTACAAATTTACCAGACCGTATCATCCGCAATGCAATGGGTTAGTTGAACGTTTCAACAGAACCCTAAAAGGTATGATTATGGGGCTATGACAAGCTCAGGAATAGATGGGAGGTCCTATTACCTTGCCTTCTTTTTGCCTACAGAGCGGTTCCACAGAAGGTGGTTGGCTGCTGCCCATTTTAACTTCCGTTTGAACATCAGTTAGGGAGCTACTTGCTCTAGTGAAGGAGGGATGGGAGCAGCATCTCAAACTCTTAAGCAAGACATTGTGGATTATATGCTAGGCCTGCATCCATGCATGACTGAGTATGTGAAGAAGGCCATCAAAAATGTGGAGGGCAGCATCCTGGGTGTGATCCTGCCACAACTTCAGAGGTTGTGGCATGATCAAATGGCTCTTCTAACTGTTTAACAGCCAGGGCAGAAATATGGGTCTAGATGCCTGTGGCCCCAAGAGCCCTACAAGACAAGTGGAATGGACTCAATACCATCCTGGAAAAGAAAGGTGAGGTCACCTACATGGTGGACCTAAGTACCCCTAGAATACCCCACAGGGGGCTTCATGTGAACCGTCTTAAGCCTTGCTTTGACATGGCTGACATGAGCTTGCTCAGGGCTACTCATGAGGGACAGGAGGAAGAGAGCGGCCTCTCCCTGATCCCCTCTCATTCAACCTTTTGCTGGGTCAGTTGATGGAGTGGTTTTTGCAGACATCCTCACTGACAACAAGTTGACTGAAGACAGGTTCTCAGTCAGTTCCCTGAGCTCTTTTTCATGACACCCAATCAGACTACCTGGTGTGCACATGAGGTGGACAAAGGGGACAGTCTGCCAATGAAGAGTAAACTCTACGAGCAGCCTGACCATGTCAGGGAGTGCATCAGGACAGAGGCCCAAAACATGCTGGAGTTAGTGGCCATTGAACCTTCAGATAGCCCTTGGGCTAGTCCAGTAGTCCTTGTGCCAAAACCTAAGTCTCAGGGCGGAAAGATAGAGGTGATGTTTTGTGTACACTACAGAGGCCTCAATGCAGTCAATATGACTAATGCTCATCCTATACCTAGGGCAGATGAGTTGATAGATTCTCTGGCTACTAGTGCCGGGACACCTCCTTGTGAGGTAGCTGTTCGCGCTTTATAAAATGCCGTATTATTATTATTATTATTACTGATAAGTATCCTTTGACCTGACTGTAGTCTATTGATGAATCAGACTCACTAAGGGTGCAAAACCTACAACAGCATTTTCAACCCCGGGAGATCACTTCCAGTTAACTTTAATGCCTTTTGGTTTCGAAAAAGCACAGCTACATTTCAGAGGCTGGTGAATAAAGTTCTCTCAGGTCTAGGAGATTTCAGTTCAGCATATCTGGACGATATAGCTGTCTTTAGCTCCACCTGGCATGATCACCTGGTCCACCTCAGAAATGTACATAAGGCCCTGCTGACAGCAGGCCTCACTATTAAGGCCAGTAAATGCCAGATAGGGCAGAGTAAAGTTGTATACTTGGGCTACCTTAGGTGAAGGCCAATTTCAGCCATTGAAGAGCAACATCCAAACCATTGTGGATTGGGTTGCTCCCACTACCCAGACTCAGGGCAGAGCTTTTCTGGGTCTGACTGGGTACTACAGAAGATTTGTTCAGTGGTGTGAGTCCACTATGACTCCCCTTAATGGCCTCACCTCTAAGAAGATGCCTAAGAAGGTGAATTGAACAGTTAGCTGTCAAGAGGCCTTTGATGCCTTGAAGAAGGCCATGTGCAATGTATTGTCCATACAAATGCGTCTGAGCTAGGAATATGAGCAGTGTTGTCACAACTTAATAAAGAGGACCTTGATCAACCAGTAGCTTTTATCAGCAAAAGGTTGACCCTAAGAGAGAAACGTTGGTCAGTTATTGAGATGGAGGCCTTTGCATTGGTCCTGGCCTTGAAGAAGTTTAGGCCATACCTGTTTGGCACTCACTTCATTGTTCAGACAGACCATAAGCCCCTTTTATGGTTAAAACAGAGGTAGAGTGAAACCCCCAAACCTTAGCAGTGGTTCAGTACCCTACAGGTGATGGACTTTTCAGTGGAACATACATAGACCTGAGAGTAACCATACCAACACAGATGGACTTTCCAGATATTTCCACATACAAAATGAAGACTCAGCTGGGCAAGGTTAACCTTATCTTCTTTCATTTGGTAGGTGGTTATGTAGTAAAGTAGGATCTTTCTGGCATAGATAATCCCACTTTTTGCCTGGTGTCCGTTTGTTTTGACTGTAGTTCACTGGGATCCTGCTAACTAGAACCCCAGTGACAGTGCTCTCTCTTCTGAATCTACTTGTAAGTAGTTTGTACACCCCACAATTGGAATACTGAGGTACCATTATAAGTCCCTGGTACATGGTACTGAGGTACCGAGAGCATTGGTACACCAGGAGTCTCCTATGGGCTGCAGTATATAATGTGCCACCCATACAAGTCCCTGCAAAATATGGCAGCCAGAGTCCTCCTCAACATTCCTAGGCGCCAGTCCACCTCGGCAGCTATACGCCATCTTCATTGGCTAAGAGTGGAGAGCAGGATTAAATTTAAGGCATTATGTATTGCCTATAAGGCCATACATCATACCGGCCCGAAATTTCTAAGAGAGGCATTTCAGCCATACACCCCTATAAGGAACCTAAGATCAGCAGCCAGTTGTCTACTAGCTGTTCCCCGAACAAGAACCGCCACCTGGGGAGACAGACGCTTCTTGGTAGCAACTCCTAGATTGTGGAACTCTCTACCCTCACATATCAAAACGGCTCCTACTCTCATCTGTTTTCGTAGGGCATTGAAGACTTGGCTCTTCAACCAATAGGTTTGTGCTTACCACTGTATCTTAAAGTATCATACTGCGCCTAGACACCCTTGGGTAGTAGCTGCGCATTAAAAATTCCATAAATAAATAAATAAATAAAACAAACTGTGTCTGCAGAGCTGCCTGTGCAGTCTGCGTGAAAGGGTGCATGCACCCTTCAATTCAGATATAAGGTTTCCCATATGTACTGGTCGCTGCACTTAAAACCTATAAATCACCAAATGCCCAATCTTAATCCCACTCAAGTAGGAGAAATGATTGCTAAGGCCAAATCGGGATCTCAGTTGAATCCTTTCCCGTTTCAGTCCTAAAAATGGCTCAAGTTGTAATTGCAAACAATCTGACTAACATTTTGAGCTCAGTTTTTAGTGCAGGCTACTTTCCCAATTTGTGGAAAGCTACATCTATTCTACCGATCCTAAAGAAGCCCAATCTAGATTCTGATGACACAAACAACTTTCGTCCCATCTTCTGACTCCCCCTGCCTGCAAAACTACTTGAAAAATCTATGAATATACAACTCTCAGATTATATCACTGAGCACAGTCTGCTTGATGACAAACAGCACAGCTTGAGGTCCGGTTATAGTACAGAATCTGCCTTGATTAAATCGGTCGAGGATATTAGAGAGGCTCTGAATAACGGAGGAATGGCCACCCTTATTCTTTTGGATCCATCGGCGGCCTTCGACACGGTCCACCATGTTATTTTGGTGGAACGGTTAGCTGGTATGAAGGGGTCAGAGCTGAATTTGCTAAAGTCTTTTTTGGAAGACAGGATGCAATTCGTAGCCTTAGAACCATTTAAGTCAGAGCCTATCATTCTCCCTTGTGAAGTGCCGCAGGGATCCTCCATCAGCCCAACTCTCTTTATGTTTATATTTCAGCCTTAGCACTGATTATCAAATCATTTGGTTTTGCCTTAACATCATACGTCTAGGACACTCAGATTGTCGTAGCGGTTACCAAACAACCTAATTGTACTGGTAAGAAATGTCATGGCTGCAGACAGGACCCACGACAAAACTGCTGCTGGTAGGAAGAATCCTGCTGCATCTTTAACCCAGTGCTTTTTTAAAGACCCACAACTCTGTGGCCGTACATCCTCTGAGTCACCATGGACTCAGCATGCATCCTAGCCGGAAGGTTTTTCCCTTAAAGTGAAGGAGTCACTTCCCTGCTTCTGTAGACACCTCAGCGTCGACAACCAGTTTGCTGATCCTGTTGTCCCACGGACATCGCCCGGCTCTGCAGCACAGGTGGTGGTTTGTTTGTTCTCTAGAGGCCTGACCAGTCTTCCCTGCAAGTTGGGAGACTGTAATCTTTATCCAGCCAACGTAGACCTCCTCCCTATGCACCACGTCTGTTTGGCACTACCTAGGCTTGTTGGTTCCTACAACCAAAGGTCTTCAAGCTCCCGCAGCCCATTCCTCCAGCACTGCACAGCTCCAAGCCTGTTGTCCTACCTGCATCCTCTGCACCGTGGCCCTTCATCTTCTGTGTGCTGCTGGGAATTCCTTGCTACCATCTGAGCCTGCTGCCAGAGGGTCCTTAAGGGGGCTCCATCGATTCCTGCTGGCTGTCTGGCAAGCTGAGGGCCGGCCCTGAATTACCCCTGCTTGGTTAGTCCCACAGACCTTGCTGGTCTGCAACCAAGCATCTTCTCCTGCAAACTGTTGTTTGTGTTTGCCAAGGTTTGTTGGTGGTCATGCCGGCCACTGACCTTCCTGCACTTGTCTGCCGGCGTGGGACAGTTCGTGAAAGGCTTCTGGGCTTCTGCCACATCACCTAGCCTCAATAGCTGCTGTTTCTTCCACTCCATGCTACACCAAGAACCTTCAACCAGGGCTGGTATTGTACTCCTGTGCCTCCTGGTCATCTCCTGCCTGCTTTCAGGTTCTTCTCATCTGGATTATTCGTCCTGGTTCCACCGGCCAGGTCCACAAGATGATGTTTCTGCTGAACTTCCACGACCCTCCATTGGCATCTACGGAGACTTCTGACACCACTTCACCCCTATGCACCCAGGCTCACTGGTGCAGTTATCCGTATATTCTGTGTATCTACAGGTGGGGTGACTCTCCAACCTTCCTGTATCCAAGTGGTTTCTTCGGGTTCCTTTGGTAAGGGTCCTAAAACTCTAATTTTCCAACTTCAACTTACCGTGTTGTCCTATGCACGTCTGACCCGGTGTAACCATTCTCACCCGGGTGCCTTGAGGTCTCTTGCTATTCACCATGGGTGGTTCTGTGCTTCCTCTGGGGTCCTCCAACCTTGGGATACCAGTCCCGTTTTGGTACTCACCTCGAATTCCACTCTTTTAGTATCCGTTTTGACCCCCTGGTTGGGCCCTGTGTGTTTTTCTATACAACTTACCTCTTTTCTAAGTATTCTGTGGTTGTAATTGATATCTCGGGGTACGAGATATACCAAGTTAGTGTCTAGTGTGTAGTAATACATATAAAGTAGTTTCTTATTCACCTGGTGTGGTTCTTTCTTGTGTGAAAAGCTTACTGACCAACATAGAGGTACATGCATTTGCTTTACACCCTCCTGGATAAGCCTTATCTTCTCTCCACAGCTACCCCATGAGAGCTTTGGTTTTCAGGGACCTAAACACTATCATTAAGGGTTGCCTGGACTCAGTGCACAATGCCTCACAATGGCCTGACACTATATACTGAGCCAGCCTCCTACAGTACCGATGCCAGAAGATGGTCATGGTTCTTCTTCCTCTACTTTCTGGCACCCAAGAAGGATGGAGGCTCTCAGATCTGCGCTTTCGCAACTTCTTTCTCAAAAAGGAGAAGTTCAAAATGCTCACTCTAGTTCGGGTCTTGTCTACACCAAGTGCTAGATCGTAGCGTTATACTTGAAGGACACGTATTTCCACATTCCCATCCTGCCTGCACACAGGTGTTACCTGCAGTTCATGGGGAGCCATGAGCACTCGCTGTACTTCCCTTCGGTCTCACCAGCGCTCTTTGGGTGTTCACCAAGGTAATGTCAGTGGTTGCAGCTCATCTGTGAAGATCAGGGGTGGCAGTCTTCCCCTACCTTGACTACTGACTGTTGTAGGCTGTCTCGCTCCAGGCTGTCATCTCCCACCTCCAGACTATGGCCAACCTCCTTCATTCTCTGAGGTTCACTATCAACATGCCAAAGTAAGACCTGACTCCCTCTCTAATGATCCCTTTCATCAGAGCTGTTCTGGACACAGCTCAGTTTTGTGCCTGTCTTCTGGAACGGCTAGGCCAGGATATTCAGGCTATGATACTGATGTGTCAGCCTCTATCCTTGATTTCAGTGAGACTGACTCTGAGGCTGCTAGGCCTCATGACCTCCTGCATCCTGCTTATGTTTCATGCCCATTGACATATGTGGGCTCTGCAGTGGGACCGGAAGTTCCAGTGGGAGCAGCATCAGGGAAATCTCTCGGACATGGTCCAGATCTCAGAGGGAACTGCGAAGGGCAGAAGGTGGCGGCTTAAGAACCGCAACTGGGTCAGCGTCAGACCTTGCTCCTTTCCCCAGGCAGATCTGATAGTAGTGACAGTTGCATCACTCCTAGGATGGGCGGCCATCTGGAAGAGGTGGACATCTGTGGACTCTGGTCTCTACCCTCCATTCAGGGAAGGCTTGTGCAAGTCTTCACAGACAACAACAACACCGCCATGTGGTACTGCAACAAACGGGGCAGAGTAGAGTTGTGAACCATTTGTCAAGAGTTCCTGCATCTCTGGAGATGGTTGAAGCAGCAGGGCATATCCCTGGTGGTTTCATCATCTGGCAGGCTCTCTGATAGCCAGAGTGGATGAACTCAGCTGATGATGCCATACATATCACGACTGGTGTCTCCATCCAGAGATGGTGCAAGGTCTGTTTCAGCAATGGGGAGAGCACTGGTTAGATCTATATGCCACCGATGAGAACACACAATGTCAGCAGTTCTGCATGCTGGCTCTCGCTCAGACATGCATTTCATCTTGAATGGAGCTCAGACCTCCTCTGTGCCTTTCCACTTATTCCACTCTTGCCCAGAATTTTCAAGAAGATCAGGAACGACTAGGGCTAAGTCATCTATATGCCGCCGGATTTTGCACAGAGAGTCTGGTATCCCAAGTTTTGAGGATGGCCATCGGTCCTCCGATCAGGCTGCCTCTTTGGGACGATTTTCTGTCGCTGCAGCAGGATAGGGTTCTCTACCCGAACCAGTCAATGCTCCGCCTTCTTGATTGGAGATTGAGCGGTGACAGTTCACAGTTTACGACTGTCTGCCCGAAGACTGTAACATTATCTTGGCATCCAGGCACCCCTCTAGCAAGATAGTCCCCTGAGCAACATTTGTGGCATGTTGTTCAGAAAGACACATTGGTCCCTCTTCTGCCCCCTTTCTTAGGTTCTGCAGTTAGTTCTTTCCCATGCCCAGTCTTGCTCTGCTCTGGGGCACTGTTAATGGATATCTTTCTGCAATCTCTGCTTTTCTTTGGTTGCCTGATCAACCTTCCCTTTACCAGTCACCTATTGTACCTAGGTTTTTGTAGTGTTTGCAATATATATTTCCACCTGCTTCTCTCATTATGCCCCAGTTGGACCTAAACCTCGTCCTCACATTTCTTATGTGTGATCCCTTTGAGCCTCTGCACAATTGACCACTCAAGCTCCTAACCATCAAAACATCCTTTCTCATAGTTGTAATATCTGCCCAAAGGATCAGTGAGCTGCAGGCCTTGTCATCCAACCTCCTTATGTTACCATCAACCCAGATAAACTGGTGCTTCGCACAAGAGCTTTCTTTCTTTCGAAAGTGGTCACTCCATTTCACTTAGGACAATCAATCACTACTTTTTACATTCTGCCTCATCTCTCCAAGTAATAAGAACAACTTCATTGTCTGGACCAAAAAGAGCTTTTTCATTTTACCTTGAATGCACATGAGAGTTCTGGATGTACAACCAACTCTTCATGAGGTATGTCAGAGCGAAGAAAAGAAGGTCTATACAGAAGAGGACCATCTCCCAATGGATCGTTTTCTATATCAAAATCTGTTGCACACTGGCTATGAAGCTGAGGGTGTGCATGCTCATTCCACCACAGCTAAAGATGCAACCACTGCTTTACCTTGCAGAGTTCCGGTACTGGACATCTGCCAGGCAGCAACGCCGGCTTCCCTGCACACATTTACCAAGCACTACTGCTTGGACAGTCAGGTCTATAGGGATGGGCACTTTGCCCGCATTACTTCTTCGTGTGAAATTGGTCCACAGACCCACCTCCGGGGAGGTATTGCTTGGGTACCTATTCTGAAGTAAGGAATCTGGGGCTAAAAGTCTATCACATGAAAAACTTACCTACCTTTGGTTACACCTTATCTGGTAAGGACTCTGTACAGCCACAGTTTCCTTTAGAAGTATCCCCAGTTGTCAGACTGAATCTGGGATCAATGGCCCACACATACAATAGCGACAGGTGGTTGCCTACAAGGATGGGTTGCATACATAGATGATCTCCACCTTCAAGCGACATTGTCAAGAAATGAGCATTCATATTACATCGACCTGCTAGAACTAAGAGCTATCCATCCAGCTTAAAATTCATTCCTAGTATCCTCCAGGAAAAAATCCCTTCTTGTGTACATATATAACACAATAGCAGTGTATCATGTGACCAAGCAGGGAGAAATACTGACCATTGCCTCTTGAAGCACAAACAATCTGGAGATAGTATTAGCGAGAGACTTGAGTATCACAGTGGTTACTCTGACAGGGATCCGGACTGCAGACTCATGCAGTCAATCATTTCATGAAAACACCAAATATGCTCTCTGCAACGAGGTGCTACAATGTTTCTTCATAGAACGTGACTATCTGCGAATAGACTTGTTTGCAGATGCAGAGAATTCAACTGAAGGTACTACCAACCAGGTTTGAAGGGGAATACTCTTTTAATAGACTGGTCAGGGAAGGGAAGTTTATTTACATTTCCCCCCCCCCGTTTCATTTATCCCAAATGTATAGCTCAAACTGTACCACAACAACTTGATGATCCTGATAGCTCTGGAATGTCCAAAGAGGTATTGGTGGGGCGCACTACACATGTTAGTCTGTGTTTGTTGGGTTGTTCGGTGCTCTAGAGTATCACTCTCTGACAGGGAGTGTAATCAATAACAAGGTAGGTTGCATATCCATCCACGTGGAATATGTCCCCCAGGCTCCGTAGATGCCTTCAATGCGAAGGTTTATCCTTTTAAAATAAAAGCGGAAAACATTTGTGTTGGTTCGCTGTATTTTGTTTATTTTATGATCTCGTTGTGTTTCCCAAGATTTCTTATAATGCATATGGATGGTTCATTCTTAATTCAAATATCCATTTTATAATTCCCAATGCATTTCGGCATGGAATATGCCTTAATCCGGGGATATTTCTAAAGAAAAACGAAGTATCTAATTTAGCACTCTCATATGAGGAAGTCGTGAAAAATAGAAATTTGAAAGGTGCACGAATGTAAAGACAACGTTTGTGGTAGTGTTCCCCAAGAAATGTAAATGAAGATAAACGAAACCTGTGTTTAAGCGTCAAGGCGCTGTGATCTAAACGAGAGGAGTAAAGCAAACGAAGTATAAGTAGTGCTCTGAAGCCGACGGGTGAGATGTCTGATGGTAATTACACGATGGGACCGTGCACGTAAACAGGTTCTGAGTGATCAGCGGTGTACAATAAAATCCCGTGCTGTTAGATTTAAAACAGGGTACAAGCATGCATAAACCTTTAAAGAAAAGATTTACCAGTTAACGAAGCGGAGCTTACCGCATAGCTTAGCATAGCGTCTACCCACGAATAGCCCGGAAGTTAAGCTGATTTACCCCGGAAATGTTAGGCGGCCATATATACGGTTGCTAGGACGTGAAGTTCAGTGTTTAGGCATACAAATAAACAACGGATGGAGAACATGTAGCGTTATTGAAAGAAGTGTCTATGTGTTGGCAACCGGTTAATCAGAGTGTAGGTGCAAAGCAAAGAGAGATGCAAATGACGTTCTAGTTGTAACCTACCAACGAATATGAGTTATAAGTAGTATTTCAATAAATCGGAACATGTTACAAGTGAGTGGGTGGGAAGCCCTTTGAAGACTTAGATGGTTGGGAAAATCCAGTAATCTCACTTCCTGTACTGATGGATGCTGTAAAATGCAGTAATGCCACTTTCTGGTGAGATGGACGCTGATCAATTTGGAATTTGTGTTGCTGAAATGGATGCTAGCAAATAAATGTGCTTGCCTGGTTTCTTCTTTCCAAGATGGTTTTGGCAGGAAACAAATGATGTCTATTCTTGCAGAGATGGATACTTTGAAATTCCTATATGCCTTCCTATAGAGATAGATGCTTGGAAATGAACTCTGCTTGCCTGGCTTATTCTATTAAAGATGGATTTGACAGGAGACCAGTGAAGCAGTTTTCTGTATAGATGTAGACTTTGAAATGCAATAATGTCACTTGTTGAGAGGAATGCTAGGAAATCTACAGATGTCTTGTTCATATGGATTCTATGTGATGTGGTAGATGCTCAGTGATTGTTAATTTAATTACCTTAGCCTTGGTAGATAATTGGTTTTACAGGTATGTAATGATTCGTTATTGACTGTACTGTTTGGAAGCACAGTGGTGTGGTTTGAAAACTCACAGGTTTACCATTTGATTGTAAAGATCATTTTTTTATTTAGTGTATGCAAAGACTTTTCTTAATAAAATGTAAGATATTGGTGGAAAATCTTTTAAAGATATACAATGTATTAGGAGTTATTAGCCATTAGAATAATTGTCTGCAAAGTTATGACTGCTGATTAATTATCAGCCCCTCATTGCCTTTCAATCACCTAGAAATCTTTCTGTTCTCTCGGTAATCAGACGTATCTAAAGACTGCATGAAACTAGTGCAGAGGTGATGTATTGAGCTGGATTCCCAGTCTAATGGTTTGGAATATTTCAAAATTAGAGAATCTGCAGAGGAAAAACAAATTCATCAGAATTAAACATACACCTGAATAGTAAACTTTGTATAAAGACTGAACTACCTGGAAGTGTTTTTATGGGCAATCTTTTGAGTCACTCATCACATGAGCCTATCTTTTGTTTGATTGAAAGATTGATAGTGATGTGGCATTGGTTATGAGAAAAGGCCTCCAAAACGTACAATAACATGTTCTTGGAAGGTCAGAAGAAGTCGATTAGCTTATAAACTCAGATATGCCAGAACTGTAGTTTGTAGCATGTCTACTATGCCATTGACACTTATGTTCTATTATAGTAATTGTGGTTTACTTTATATGTATTTAATCAGTGTTCTTCCAAGTATGACACTTTTTAAACTGAATGCTCTGCATATGTTCTGGCACGTTACAAAGACAATTGTTTATATGAGTTAATGCAAGCTAGTAAGTTCCTGGTGATAACATTTGCAAATATGTTTTTCTTTTAGGCTCAGAACTGTCTCACAAAATTATATAAACTGGATAAGGCACAGTTCCGCCAAACTATGCGAGATTATGTAAACAAGGATTCCCTCAATAATGTGGTGGATTTTTTGCATGCCTTACTGGGATTCTGCATGGAGCCTGTCACGGACAGTAAGTTTAATTTCCTAGAATTGGCATTTCTGTGATATTCTTTTAATATGTTCATGCCAGGGATACGGTAGATGAGGAAACAGTCTAAAATTATCCCGCCATTTTCATGAGTGGTTTTCAGTGTTATCCTAGAGTCAACGTGGTGTCAGCTTCTTGTATTACTAGTGTGCAGCTTGGCTTCACAAATCACTGCTACAGGTCTCCAAGATAGCTAGATTCTGAAAACAGTCTGTTCTACAGCTTGGATCCCAGAATTTCATTTCCACTTTAGAAATACATTTAGTTGCTCTACTATAATACATGGGACTTATATTCTCAGTACTGGTAACAGATGCTTGTTTATTCAATATCTTTTAATTAAATATTACACAAATATGAATAATACATTATTCTCCATAGAAGTAAAAAAAAAAATTTGCTATTATGTGCTTAGATCTTACCTATTGTTGAGCCCTAGGTAGGTGGGGATGGTAGGTAATAATTTAGAACCCGTGAATGTCACATTTTGAGATTCCAGGGAGTGAAACCATTGAGTATTCTCACCCTTCCCAAGTCTCTAACCTGCAGCAGTCTTAAGCACCCTAGGGAAATTGAAGGTGAGGCAGGAGACAGAAATAAACTATGTTTTGTGGTACCGGTACTAGTATTGGCAGTGTAGAGCTTCAGTTTAGTGGGATCCAGGTCTTCACAATAAAAGAATCAAAAGAGATTATTATAGTTCTAGGGTTTTATGTTGAATATTATTCAAATATTTGTAAGACAGTTTATTAGTCCTTGAATGTAGTGGGCGACTGGCAGCAACTGCAGGAAACAGTAAACTCAGCTGTCTTGCTTTACACTCCTAAATAAAAGAAATTCAGCACTCCCCAGCAGAGGCGCTCGGTAAAGCAAGAAAGCACATGGAAAGGGGGCTCCACACTCATGAAATAAGGCACATCAAAGGCAGTTTTCAGAATAAAGCGTGGGGGTTTATTAGTGAAACACTTTCTTACAGAAATGCTTTCCCAGATATATATACGTGTGTGTGTGCATGTGTGGATGTGTTTGTGTGTTGTTATATGCACGCACACATTTATATATATATATATATATATATATATATATATATAAATATATATATGGAGCAGCTCCGGTGTCGTTGAGACACCCATGCAGTGACGCCAACCGGCGCCACCGTTTATGGAACAGAATGCTGAATTTTGAAGGACAATAATGGGCTGCGAGGACTCAAGCTATGCCCTACGACCCACTTGGGGATAATGCAAGCTTATCAGGGCGAACAAGCGTGGCAGTTCACTGCAAAATCTTAGTGGGCACTACAACGACCATCGGGCCGCAGCCGTGGCCACGCCCCTTTGGGGCGGAGTATGAAATACAACATGCTGCGCTGCTCTTTCAGCAGTTTCCTGGCCTTTGAAGAAGTGTGCTTTACACGAAACGCGTCGGCTAAAATGGAACATTGATGTGAAGCATGGCGGCTGGTCTTCGATGCTCCCTTCATGAATAATAAAAGTGGCAAGAGAAATTACCTGTTCGTGGGCTCTCTATACACAGGCAACTCTTTGGGATATATATATATATGTATAAATATATACATATATATATATATATATATATATATATATATATATATATATATATATATATATATATATATATATATATATATATATAGATATATATATATATATATCTATATATATATATATATATATATATATATATATATATATATATATATATATATATATATATATATATTTATATATTTATATATACTACTATTATAAAGAGAGAAGTATGTCCTTTGAGCCAGGTAAACTCGAAAACTACACCACCAATCCAAACACCCAAAACATCTTTGAAAACGTCAGGGCAAGCAGATGGACATAGGCTATATTAAAAAAACAAAAAACTTTCTTTAAAACATTAATATAAAAAAAAAGTAGTCTCTAGGAAGAAGCGCCGGCCGCAACGTGCGTGCTGACATCACGAGCGCGGGGCGGAGCGGCATACAGGAGCAAGAGCAAGAGCGGGGGACGTGAGCGCGGGGAGGAGCGGAGAGGACTGGCGGACAAGCGGGGAGGAGCGGTGACGACCGGTGAGGAGCGGCAGAGCGGGGAACTCAGGAGCAGGTAAGAAAGACTCCCACTGCTCAGGGGCCCTGAAGCAGGCTTAACGTCAGGGCGGGCGGGGCCCTGAAGCAGCCTTAACGTCGGGGCCGGTGGGGTGACGACCGGCAAGGAGCGGCCGAGCGGAGAACTCGGGAGCAGGTAAGAAAGACTCCCACTGCTCAGGGGCCCTGAAGCAGCCTTAACGTCGGGGGGGGGGCGGGTCGGGGTGGGCGGGGCTCTGAAGCAGCCTTAACGTCGGGCGGGCGGGGGCCCAGAAGCAGCCTTAACGTTGAGGCGGGCAGGGGCCTAGAAGCAGCCTTTTGCTCACGGACAACGTCGGGACGGGCTGCTAATATATATATATTCGTTCCGTTTTCCCCAGAAGGGGAGTTATTTCTTCATGCTTTCTCGGGTATCTCAAATTACAGCATACACGTAGATTGCAGATTTGTATGGTTTATTTTATCAGATTGACAGCAAGCCAGCAACACCTTACGCGTTTCGGTCTCTGCGGAGACCTTGCTCACAGGAAAAACTGCAGGGAAATGCAGCACTGAGCAGATGCGTCGATCTCTCAGGAGAGAACCCGGTGTTCGAGAGCCAGTTTTTATAATATTCTCAATGCATGAAGACACCCTCCATGTCAAGGAAACTTACCAGTGCTGGCCAGGCTCCTGCAAGCATTCCAAGAAAAAGGATTCCACACACATTCTCCTCGCGCTCCCACACTACATCCCTTATCTTAGTAAAGCTCTAAAGTAGAAAACATCTCAAAGAGTACAAAAACAATCTCAAAGAGGAAAACAATTTTGAACGCTAATAACCTGAATAACCGTGAGTAACTTGGAGGCCTGCTTGTGTGTGCAGAACTCAAGCCAGACAGAGTCAGAATTAAAGATGGAGTTAGTGCACGTTAAAACCAATAGTTAACACCTTGGCTGCTAGCAGTTTTCCCTTCCTATGCTGGAAATTGCTAAAGTCCATAAATCATGACGAGCTCAGCTCGTCATCAGCACAGCTCAACTGTGCATCATGACGAGCTGAGCTCGTCATGAGCATGGAAAGGGTTAAAACTTAATTTCCCAATGTACAACATAATGCACATTTGCACATCACTGCCTACAGCACTAAACTCCGAGATAGAGAAGCACATTCCACACATTTCTCTCTCTCATGCTTTTAAACACGGACCCCACACATTCTGTTCCAGGCAAGGCTGTTTTGCTCTGTGCTAAGCACTCCTACTCTGAAGCTAAATGGAGACGCGAAATGAAACCACAAGGCAAAAAGCAAGTGCCTAAAAAATGATGTTGTACATTCAAGATAGAGTAAGTTAAAACACATAGAGTTAATTAAAATACCGGTAGTCAAAAGTCATCACATGGTCCCAGTGCACATGAGTGCATATAGCACTACAAAAGCAAAAAGGAGCCACAGCTCCAAACAGCAATACAAGAATGTACAGTAAGGTGTGAGGAACTAAGAGGAAGGGTACAGAGGGAATTGAAAAGGAAAGTGCGGGGGCACTCCATAATGGAGTAACCATTGGGCTTTACAAGCTGCATGGTGCAGGGTACAGAGATCAGGTGCGAACTGTAGCGACAGTCGGGAGCACAAGTAAAGCTATGCAAAACATTGCTAGACAAAGGATATATGGAGAGCTGGCCGTTTCTTACCACAGCTACCCAAAGTTCCCTGAAGTGTATCATTCAGCCGAAAGTTGACCAAGTGTAGATTAGGGGTTTGTAATCTGATGAGTTAGGTAACCTTCCATCTCCAGCCTTCCAAATGCTCTAGTCTCTCCCTTAAAAGATATATGAATATCTTTTTGTGATTTGAGCTGGATTGAGTGTGTGAGGCTTTAGTACCAGAGCCTTTGACCCAGTTCCTGGTAGTACCAATGACAAATGAAAGTACAACAACCATGGTGGGTGAGAAGCATCATCACGATACAAGCACTAGCATTATCAAAACTGTTGTTTCAGACTCAGCCATAATTATATTTTTCATTTCCCTTTGCCATTTTGGTGCTACACCAAAAAATATAATTTCACTAACAGTGGAAGCTACACGCCTTCCCCTATGCTGTGAGTTCTGAAAGTAAGTCTATTAGTCTTCTCTCATCTCAGATCTCTAAATTGTATACCCCTATTAGTAAAGGCTTTTACTGTATCCCAAATTACTCCTATTAGAACCAGCATTATGCTGCCTTATCTTCTATATTATCATGGTCCACGAATGACTTTCTCAGCTGCTGGATTGTCAGGCAATGCAGCATGATTTGCAGGTTTGGATTCTGCCAGAAATTGCCATGGCTTGCTGGTAGCTTCACTAAATGACTGCTGCCCCCTGCCTGACCAGTGGTCAGATAATTCACAACAAAGATATTTGCCTTTACAGGGGGGCACAACTTGCTGCAACATAGATTGGCTTCCTTCAGTGGATCCCAGTGGTACAGAAACATTGTTAAACACCATGGTGAGTAACATGCTACTTGGCGATGGATATATGCACATAAGAGGAGTACAGGCTATGATCTTGCTCCCATGCTGCTTAGGTGAAGGCAGGTTCAACAGCCATCACCCTTCTGTTTAGTTGGTGGCACTGTGGGAGTGGGGTCCCTAATATGAAAGAGACCTACTACACGATTAAGCAACAAGGGCTGCAACTTTTGTGGAGGGCCAAGGATCACTCAGTAGATAAATTGTAGTGCCCCCACTACACAGTACAGGTTCTAGCACAGGATGTAAGCAGAGTTCATCCTAGTGTGCATATTTCTGCATCTGGTCAGTCTAGAGGTCAGAGGGAGCCCCACTGTGTGGATCACCTACTTGCTATTTACTTGCAGCTGTTACTCAGTTCACATGGCCTTTTATGCCTGCTATAATAGTGCTGCACCGAAGAAGCACTCATTGAGACTTTAAGCAGATTTCCAGATGTAGATAGTTTATACACTCTTTCAAGTGCTGAATGTGGTGACCAGCTTGTCTCCGGACTCAGCGGTTGCTCCCACTCGCCTCCTGCAGCTTGGTATTGTTGCGCTGCTCTCCTCCTCAAGCGCCTCGCACTGCTGCTGCCTGATTAACTGATTGTGCCGAGTAATTGTAGCGCTGCTCTCCTCCTCAAGCGCCTCGCGCTGCTGCAGTTTTATTGACTTTGCCAATTTAAACCCGGATTTGGTGCCTGTGTGCTCAGCAGTGTCCACGGGAGTATTTAATTGAAACTTAACATTTCCAACACTATTATTGTCTTCCTTGTGGCCAATATCGGCGTGTTAGCCTGTGTGTGTGTATTTAAACCGATCGCCATTTGGTTGTGCCTTCAGCCCGTCCCTCCCCCCACACTCCCGCCTCCCAGCCGCCCCGCCCACGCTCCGCCCCCCTCCATCCTCCATTTATGACAGCTTGACAAGCGCGCAGCGTTCACGCGCAGCGGTCGCGCCCCAGTTGTGCCGATTGTGCGCCAAAGGTAAGCCCGTCTACGCCCGTCCACGCCTGGACCGCGCCCAGCGCCAGACCCCCTGGTTCCCGTAATGCCCAGCCCACCCGCATTACATACGACGCCACCACCCTCTTAGCCCTAAACCCCGGTCGACATCCCAACTGCGCCCAAGCCGCTCCTGGACACACCCATGGACCCTTCTCTTGCAACTCCTGCAAGTTCGACGGCACCAAGTACAACTCCTCATCCACGAACACAAAACAGATATCTGACACCAACCACCTACAATGCATCCTGCTCAACACCCGCTCTGTCCACAGACACACCATCGACCTTTGGAATCTACTCGACACCATCTCTCCGGACGTCGCCTTCCTAACAGAAACATGGATGAACGCCTCCTCAGCCCCAGACATCACCATTGCCATCCCGGAAGGATACAAGATCATCCGCAAGGACCGCATCAAGCAAACAGGAGGAGGCATCGCTATCGTCCATAAGAACTCCATCCGCATCTCAGCCAGCTCAGACGTCAACCTTGCCAGCGCCGAACACCTCCACTTCGAAGACCACACTCAGAGGCACCCTCCTCTACCGGCCTCCAGGACCCCGTGCATAATTCAGTGACGACATCACTGACTTTATCACCCCACACGCCCTCCCCTCCGAGGACTACATTCTATTGGGAGACCTCAATTTTCACCTGGAAAAGAGCAATGACAGCAGCGCCACCACGCTTCTGGACAATCTTGCCAACCTCGGACTCAAACAACTTGTCACTACCCCCACCCACATTGCAGGTCACACACTCGACCCCATCTTCACCTCCAGCAAACATGTCTCATTCAGTCACACCACAGCTCTTCACTGGACGGACCACAGCTGCGTTCACTTTACCTACAATAAGACCACAACCCACAACCATCCTCAACCCACCCTGCGAAGAAACTGGAACAAAATCACCATCGACCAGATCTCCTCATCGCTTCTTCTAAACCCCCCCGCCCACTCCTCAAACCCCGACCAAGCAGCCATTAACCTCACCCAATGGCTATCCAACAGCGCCGACATCCTAGCACCGTTGAAAAAACGTCAAAGCAAACTAGGCAGCAAAAACGCCTCCTGGTTCAACGATGATCTTAAGAAATCGAAGAAACACTGTCGCTCCCTCGAGAAGGCCTGGAAAAAAGACCCAAACGCCAGCACCAGGGACGCCTTCAAAAACGCCACCCGCATACACCACCAACTAATCCGGTCTGCCAAGAAAGCCGCATTCAAAGACCGTCTAGATAACAACGCCCACAACAGCAAGGAATTATTCAACATCCTCAAAGAATTTACCAACCCATCAGCCAACTCCAACGACATCACCCCCTCCCAAGCCCTCTGCGACTCCCTAGCTTCCTTCTTCCACAACAAAATCGCAAACATCCACAACAGCTTCGACAACCGACCCGAAGACCAACCCACCCAACCTTCTGCAGGACCTTCACCCCCCTTGAACATCCTTAACGACTGGAACCCAATCTCCACTGAGGACACCATCCGCCTGATGAACTCCATCCACTCAGGATCCCCAACTGACCCATGCCCTCACCACATCTTCAACAAAGCAGACTCCATCATAGCACCACTCCTCCGAGATGTCATCAACTGCTCCCTCAACTCCGCCACCTTCCCGGAAAGCTGGAAACACGCAGAACTCAGCGCCCTTCTGAGAAAACCCACCGCTGACCCCACCAAACTCAAAAACTACCGCCCCATCTCGCTTCTTCCATTCCCGGTCAAAGTCATCGAGAAAGCTGTCAACAACCAGCTCGCCACCTTCCTCGAAACCAACAAATCCCTCGACCCCTCACAGTCCGGCTTCCGAGCCAAACATAGCACTGAGACCGCACTTATCGCAGCAACAGACGACATTCGAACTCTACTGGACAATGGAGACACAGTCGCCCTCATCCTCCTCGACCTCTCCGCTGCCTTCGACACAGTCTGTCATAGCACCCTTCTACAGCGCCTCAGAAACGTAGGAATCCAAGGAAAAGCACTGGAATGGATCACCTTGTTCCTCACCGGAAGAACCCAGAGAGTCCGCCTCCCACCATTCAAGTCAGAGGCCTCTGAAGTCATCTGCGGCGTGCCACAAGGATCGTCACTCAGCCCCACCCTCTTCAACGTATACATGAGCCCCCTTGCGGCCATCGCTCGCCAACACAATCTCAACATCATCTCCTACGCGGATGACACTCAACTGATCCTATCACTCACCAAAGACCCTAACACCGCCAAAACCAACTTACACGAAGGAATGAAAGAAGTAGCCGAGTGGATGAAGCACAGCCGTCTGAAACTGAACTCAGACAAAACAGAAGTCCTCATCTTAGGCACCTCCCCCTCCACCTGGGATGACTCTTGGTGGCCAGAAGCCCTTGGAAAAGCACCCATCCCGACGGACCACGCACGGAACCTGGGCGTCATCCTGGACTCCTCACTCTCGATGACCAGACAAGTCAACGCCGTTTCATCATCTTGCTTCAACATTCTTCGCATGCTCAAAAAAACATTTCGCTGGATCCCCACCGAAACTAGAAAAACGGTCACCCACGCACTGGTCACGAGCCGCCTGGACTACGGAAACACACTATACGCCGGTACCACCGCAAAACTCCAGAAAAAACTCCAACGCATCCAGAACGCTTCAGCCAGGCTCATACTAGACATCCCGCGTAAAGAACACATCTCTGGTCACCTGAAAAACCTCCAAAGGCTCCCCGTAAATAAGAGGATTACTTTCCGCCTCCTAACCCACGCACACAAAGCACTTTACGAACTTGGACCCGAATGCCTCAACACACGATTGTCCTTCTACACCCCCTCCCGTCAGCTACGATCCTCCAACCAAGCCCTTGCCACTGTACCTCGCATCAACAAAACCACCATGGGAGGTAGATCCTTCTCCTACCTGGCAGCTAAAACCTGGAACTCACTTCCCACTCACCTTCGCCTTACTCAGAACCACCTAGCATTCAGAAAGCAACTTAAAACTTGGATATTCGACAAGTAATTCCCCACCCTTCCTCTAGTGCCTTGAGACCCTATGGGTATGTAGCGCGCTATATAAATCTCTTGACTTGACTTAACTTGACTTGAATGACCTGGTGACATTACTGTGCAGTAGTGGTCAAGTCCATAGTTGTAAGTGCAGAGTGTTCCATCGTGCCCAGACTGCTTGCTGCCAGCAGAAGTCAGTAAAATACACTGAGTTCCCTCTCAATAGGCAAGCTTAAGTCAGAGAAAGGTAGATTCATATGCATGCTGTGGCAGTAAATGTGTACAGAGGAGCCTAAATTGCAGCATGGGGAGTGAAGGGGTTTGAGAGTTTAGGGGAGAGAAAGGGAACTTGAGACATGGCAGCAGTGAGAATTGATTGCTCCCTCCTTGCTAGAGAAAAAGGAAGAGAGGGACCAGAGGACTTGGCTTGGATGCTAGTGCAGCCAAAGCCTCATGCGATTTTACAGGTCAGATTTTCTGGATTGTAAAACTGGGTCCAGTGTTCACACTCCTGGGAAAACTGGGCCTGTTGTGAATCTGGGGGATTCTGCTCTACCTGACTCTATGTCAGGCCCATACACTGTGATTTAAAAGGAGAAATTCAAATACTATTTTTGTCCAATATAGATAATCGAAAGCAATTTACATATATATTACAATCCATTACAAATACTGACTTATTAAAAAAAACTTTAGATCAAGAAGTTTTTCTCATTTAATGGGATTCTGATTGATAGTCTCCTCAAATTTTGATTCTCACTTTTTGAATTATGCCAGGTGTCAGACTAGATCTATTCATTCATTAAACCTTTATTTCGGGAACTGAGGTGACCATAAAAGCACATCGGGAAAAAAACATAATATTAAAAACATCAGAAGGAATTACTATATATTATAGGAAAAACATCAAGGGCAACCATACACCACCATAATTGAAAAATGTAAATGGTAAGTTATCACTGACATCTCACGTATAATTAAAAAACATTTGCTCCACTATCCAACGATCAGGTAAATTGCAAGAGCCAGATCATATGAGGAGCTTCATTACGACTTAGCAATACTAATGGTACACCATTTCTGATGGATACATCTGCCTGTGGATTCCTCAACTTTTGAATTACCACTGCGCCAGCATTCCATGGAAATTCTTTTCTTAGCTCTCCCACGTCGACTTCGCAAAAGCAAGGCTCCGCTCACGACTCCGTATGACATCACCGGAGCCATAAGAAGACCTCATCAGTGTGCCGACGTCCGTTCCTGTTTTTCTGCGACATCAACGCGTACGTTTTTTTCTGGGACTCTCCCTTTTACATGTGGTAACATTATTTAGATCTTTTACTTTGTGTTGCAGTGAGAAGACTACTTCGAAGAAATCCGGTTTCAAGCCCTGAAGAGAGTGTCGGGTTATATGTCCATCACGGATCCTCACGACGACTGCTTCTGGTGTCTTTTTTCAAACCACGACGTTGAAGGGTGTTCGTGCTGTCAGAAGATGAACCTGAAGGCGCTAAAGGAATGTGAGGCAAAACTCTTCATGGCGTGGGCGATAAAGGAGAAGAGGGGTCGCAAGAGATAGAAGTCATCAACCTTGCATACTTCAAAGTCAACATAAGAAAAAGAGAAGACATGGGTCTCGGTGTCGATCTTCACGAGGGCAGGGCTTTGAGGTCAGCCTCCCCATACAGCGGCATAGTGACAAAGATGCCATCTTGCCGTGTCCTACTCCTTCTCCACAGGTGACTCTGGCCCGCTCTCTGACGCTCTGGATTCTATGGCCCCCAGGGATTCTCCAGCTCCCAAGTAGTCTTCTCCTACTCTTGCAGCTTCACCTGTACTGGTTCTGATGTCTCTGGTGCTGCAGCGTCAGCCTCCAGTACGGCCTCGGATGGATCCATGGCTTTCATGCCAATGGCTCCATCATGGCAGTTTCCGACGCCAAGGTTTTCGACTCCGATACCTCAATCTCTGGTGCCGTCTGGTGTTGGGCCGACATCTTCCTGAATAGTGCCGTTGCCCAATTCGGAAAGTCCTACTTCAACGTCAGTGTCTTTGTCACTGGCACCTTGGCTGGTGGCGCTAACATCGATCCCGAAGCCACGTTCCAGGAGGGAAGCGCAAAAAGACTGCTGGTCAGAGTCGCGGAAACAATAGATAAGTATTTCACTAAGTCAATCATGCATGCTTCGTTTCTACAGAGTTGCAGAGAAATAGTGAGACAGGCGTTTTCAATAAAAAGGGTTTATTGAACAGTCTTCTTTCTCATGCAAGAGAGGTGAGCTGCTACAATCGTTATTCAGACTGCAAAGTATAATGCACACAGCGTAAACAGTAATAAGAAATAATACTGTAAGAGCATTGTATCGTTTGTAAGCCATATAAAAATACATACATAAATAACATTGACTAAAATACTCAACTGCTGCTTCTAAAATACTCCTACCCCAATGTACCTAACCTTAGTCTAGTACGAGGGAAGAAGTAAGCATTGTGTAGCATAGGTTTCGTTTTTGCCAAGAATCTACCAAAGATTTCTCTAGGGGTTCTAATCAGCTCCATACCTTGTTAGAATGAAGGAGGTCTGGTATCTCTGTCTCGGGACTCGATTTCCGAACACCCCGTAAGGGATGCCGGAAACGCTGGAGCTGGATTCTCGGCAGGAGAAGGGCAGCTTCCTGATCAGTGCGTCAGCTGGAGAGTCGGCTTCCTTCTGCACTGGCTGTAGCGAGCTGCGTCGGGCAAGTAGGTCTTTGAACTGCACCGAACCACCATATCTTGCTAGAGCAAGTGAAGGTATATTTATACCTTGAAGGTGCTTAGGAATGCCATAGTTTGATGTAAAGTCGGGCATATGAGCGTCAGGAAAGAACCCCTAGGGAATAGTTGTTCTTTGTAAAGTAATTCAGTTCTTGGACAAATCAATATTCAAGCAAAGGGAAGTCCCTGACCGCTTAATCTGGTTTTCCAAGAAGTCGTTGTGACGTTTGGTATGGGTGGAAGTAGCCATGCCTGTATTTGGGTAGCATGGGCTATGCCTAAATAAGGGTTTGATTTCTATGCCTATATAAGGGCAATGTGAACTGTACCTATATAAGGGCATGAATCAGGAAAATTCACTCGGAGCTTAAAACACCACAATATCCTTAGGCCTGCAGTCCCTACCCAGGGGCTATGGATACAAAAGGAATCAAGGCTTTGGGAAGGCAGTTTCCTTTTGAGGCCATCAGCAGCCACAGCAGCAGCAGCAGAACCAGAACGCTCTGTACAGGTCGTCCAGAGGAAAAGGTTGAGGCTGTTTGCGGGGAGCCTCTCAACAACAGTCTTTCTCCTCCTCCTCTGTCCCCACCACCAGTACCACGGGAAAGCAGCACTAGATCCCCCATTTTGGAACATGCTGGTCCTGTAGGAGGCCGGGTGTCCCATTTTCTGCAAGATTGGAAATCGGTTACTTCAGAACACTGGGCATTGAATCTTGTAGAAAATGGGTAAGTTCTACCTTTTCAAGAGTTTCCACCTCTTTACCAGGGATGGTTTTCAGAGGATCATTTGCTGTTTTTGCAGCCAGAGGTTTTTGCCTTGCTGCAGAAAGGTGCGATAGAGGTGGTTCTAGAGCAGTAAAGGGGTCAAGGATGCTACCGTTATTTCCAGATCCCCAAGAAGGACGGCCGGTTTAGACCAATCCCGGACCTCTGGGGTTTGAGTTTCTACCTCAGGCAGGAAAAACTCAAGATGTTGACCCCAGCTCAAGTCCTCAGATGCTGCAGCAGGAGGACTGGATGGTGTTGATCGCCTTGCAAGATGCGTATTTCCACATCGCTATTCTGAAGTCGCATCGGAAGTATCTCGGGTTTACGGTATGGTCTCAACACTACCAGTTTGCGTTCTGTCTCACTTCCACACCACGGGTCTTCGCAAAGGTGATGGAGGTTGTAGCAGCACATCTCAGAAGGTCAGGGATTCTGGTTTTCTCCTTTCTGGACAACTGGCTGCTCAATGCAAAATCTCCAGAGATGGTGCTGCGTCACTTGCACGTAACAATACAATGTTGTTCAACTTGGGTTTCTAGATAAATGTACCCAAATCTCACCTGGTGCCCTCTCAGTGCAGCCTGTTCATTGGGGCAGTACTAGACACTACTGTGTGTCGTGCTTTCCAGCCTCCGCAGAGGATTCTCGACATCCAGGGAATGATTCATTTGTTTCAGGATGGAGCGGTTGTTCCAGTCCTCAAGGTTCTATGCCTGCTCGGTCTGTTCGCTTCCAGCATACTGTCGGTCAACCATGCATGCTGGCACATGAGGGCACTTTAGTGGTGCCTCCGCAGGCATTGGTATCAGTACAATGGAGATCGGGAGGAGAAGGTCAGAATATCTAGAGACACTGCAGTGGAGCTGTCTTGGTGGAGTGTGCCGGGCAACCTGTCTCAAGGAAAGCATTTTCAACCTCCTCCACCAGTGGCCACAATAATCACAGATGCCTCCACTCTAGGGTGTAGTGCTCAACTGGAGGATCTGGAGATCAGGGGTCTTTGGTTTCCAGAGGAAAGGTTGCTTCATGGCCACTTGATTCAAGTCCTGAAGGACAATACTACTGCGATGTGGTACATAAACAAACTGGGAAGGGTAGGGTTGTATTGTGTCTGCAGAGAGACTCTGCGGCTCTGGTCCTCGCCTCAGGGCCATCAGATTTGTCTGTTTGCAAATCATCTGGCCAGGGTGCTAAATGTGCGTGCGGACAGTCTCAGTCAGCAGATCACGAGTGGGTGCTTCATCCGGCGGGTGTCCATCACTTCTTTCAGATGTGGGGGTTTCCTCAGTTGTACCTTTTTGCCACTCAGGAGAATGTGCATTGCCCATCGTTCTGCAGTTTTCAGTATCCGATGCAGGGAGCGTTGGGGGACGCATTTCAATTGGATTGGAACTCGCAATTCCTTTCCGTGTTTCCTTCCATCCCCTTGATTCCTTGAGTTCTGAGGAAGATTCGCCAAAACTGGGCCCAGATCAATTTAATCGGATTGGCCAAGAAGGGTGTGGTACACTGATCTACTTCACCTCACTTCGTACCCTCTGCTCCATCTCCCTCTCAGGGCAGACCTCTTCTCGCTGTTGCAGGGGCAGGTTCTACACCCTCACCTCCAGAGCTTGCACCTTCATGCCTCGAGATTGAACGGGGCAAACTGAGTTCTTCCTCTCCCACGGGATGTGGTGGATGTTATTCTATCATCTAGGAGACACTCCACCAAATCTATTTATTCCTCTAGGTAGTCCAAGTTTGTGAAATGGCGTGGAGAGAGGTACATTGATCGTTTGAAGGCTCATTTATCTGATGTACTTGGCTTTTCACTTTCCTTGGCTCAGCAAGGTTGCGCTGTGGCTACAGTAAAGGGTTACTTGTCTGCCTTGTCGGTTTTCCTCTGTTTGCCAGACCAACCGTCTTTATTTAGGTCCCCCATTGTTGTGAGGTTCATCAAGGACCTCACCAATAGGTTTTCTCACACTCCCTTCATTATACCTCAGTGGGATTTGAATTTAGTACTTACTTTCCTGATAGGTTCTCTTTTTAAGACTCTTCATAGTTGCCAGTTGAGGCTTCTTACTTTCAAAACAGTTTTTCTGATTGCCATCACCTCTGCCAGGAGGGTAAGTGAGCTTCAGGCTCTTAGTTTTAACCCTCCTTTTTTAACCATTCATGCAGAAAAGATGGTTATCAGGACCAGGGCTGCTTTCCTGCCTAAGGTGGTTACTCCTTTCCATCTTGGACAGTCAATTACCTTACCTACCTTCCATCCTCCCCCTTCCAAAGAGGAGAGACTTCACCACCTGGACCCTAGGAGGGCAGTCAGATTCTACCTTGACAGAACCAGGGACTTAAGACTGGATGACCAGCTTTATGTTGGTTATATTGGGAAGATGAAGGGCAAAGCTGTCCACAAACGAAGACTCTCCATGAGGATCATCTTGTGCATCAAGATCTGCTACGCCTTGGCTGAGAAAGAGCTACCTGAAGGTATTAGAGCTAATACTACCAGAGCTCAGTCTGCTTTGGCTAGAGGTGAACCTGTGGTAGACATCTATAAGGTGGCAACTTGGGCCTCCCTCCACATTTTCACAAAACATTACTGCTTAGATTCGCAGTTTAGGAGGGACCGCCATTTTGCACGTTCTGTGCTGCAAGATTGTTTGGTATAGGAAGGTGGACACCATCCTCCCGGAGAGGTATAGCTTGGGGATTCAATTCAAAAGGTGAGGAATCCACAGGCAGATGTATCCATCAGAAGAACAAGTTACTTACCTTTGCTATCGCTTTTTCTGGTGGATACAGTATCTGCCTTTGGATTCCTCACTGACCCACCGCCTCCCCGTTGTCCACCTGCATATACCAAAAAAGTTCTTATTGTTTGTCATTGTTCCATTTAATGCCCCGAAAAGGGTTGGGCTGCGTAACAATTACACAATAATTAGCAAGGTAGCTCAACAAGTCCGTGCCTGCCATTCCTGCTATATACCTGTGTCACATCCCGATGCAGATAGAGTCCAGTAGGGAGAGAGCATCCATTGCTCCCCAGAGCTAGCCCATATTACAGTTGTATGAGTTGAGCTGGCCACTGTTCCAACGGGATTTGTGTTCCTCAGCTCCTCTACACCCGTCCAGCCATTCAGCAGCAGTCTCTGGGAAGTCAAAGAACTGTGTTTTTCCGTCAGCTTCTACTTGGAGTCGGGCCGGGAACAGCATTGCGTATTTTAGTCTTTTTTCTCGGAGTCTCTTCTTGATGACAAGGAAAGATCACCTCTGTTTCTGCACAGCTTGCGTGAAATCCGGGAAGAAGGCAATTTCAGCATTATCGCATAGAAGCGGCAGTGCCACTCTGGCGGTTTTAGTATAACATCTCTGTTGCGAAAATTGAGTAGCCTGGCCAATATTAGACAGGGGCCAGGGTTTGGGTCATCACCCAGGTACCCTGTGAGCCCTCCCAATTATGAAGAGTTTTGATAGGCCTTTAGGTTGTAGGTGGTTGCTTATAAGGTTCTCCGCGAAGAGGTCTGTAGCCTGCCCCTCCGCTTTTTCCGGCACCCCAAGCATGCGTATGTTGTTAAGCCTAGTTCACCCTTCATAGTCGTCCAGTTTGCTTTCTGTGAATTTCTGGAATGTTTTCAGTTCTTGGATTTCACTTTACAGTTGTGCGGTGTCGCCCACCAGGCTTGCTTTAATAATCTCTAGTTGCTTGACTTTTTCTCTATTTTTGTTGAGGTCTGCCCTGATGAGCATCATTTCAGAAGATATTGTGTCCATCCTCTGTTCCAGAGACGTTCTGACCCCGGTGAATGCCTCCATGACGCCCTTAAGTGTGAGTTCAGGGAGGTCTCCCTCTGCTCCCCCCATTGACTTGTCTCTGGATTTTTGCTGGTCAGGGAGTGGTGCCTTTGGGATGGTGTATCAGTCCAGTTGTTTTGTTGGGTGACTTTGGGGCCTCTCGTGTTCAACATCGTGATTCGCGCTGGTTTGGACCCAGTTCCGGGTTGATGCCGTGGGGATGGTGTCACTGATCACAGCACGTCACCGGCGTGGAAGTGGGGGACTGCGCTCCCATGTGGTTTTCAGCCACTCTGTGGTTGCGGGCACTCGTGGGGGAGGGAAAGAAGATGGTGTGGGACTCTCCTCTAACATGCCACTGATTAAGTCTGGAATGCGGAAAGGGAGAACGCGAATGTGCTACAGCTGCCACCCGAGGCCGCAACATTCAGTGTGTCCCTCTCTTTGCTGTGTTTCCAGGGCCCTGTACACTGCTCTCTGCAATTGGGAGGAAGCCGCCACTTACGCTCGATTTTAAAGCCCAAATTGATCTCCGTGCTCTGGGTCCACAAATACTCGGGCCCACTCAGTCCGTGAAATTTGCTCCTCTTATTGCGGGAATGCACACCATCTACCCTCTGCTGTGCTGTGCAGGATGCTGCTCTTTGCTGGGGTGTGACTCTTAGGCCAAAGCAGGCGTCTCAGACTTCAGGCGTGCTCAGGTCTCCTACTACTGGCGGCGCCTTTCCCTCGCCACCGTGATTCCATAGGGTAGGGCCTTAGCGCGCGGGCGCACTACCACCAGATCAGCCTCACCTCCACCCTCAATCTTCTGTCAGTCGCGGGCTCCTATCGCCACTAATTATGGACGGTTTGCGGTGTTGTTGCCTGTATTCACTCTCACCTCCCGGTGACAGCGCTCGTAGAGGTGTAGGACCAGGTCAGACTCAGGCCCATGTTCATCGGTGCCCCTGCAGGCTCAGAAGCTACCTTGGGTCACGGCTTCAGCTCCAGAGAAAGCCTCAATCGGTGATGACTCTAACTTCGGTTGTAGTGATACCTCAAGCTCGAGTTTGGGCTTGTTGAGGTCAGTGGATCTTCCGACAGCCCATTCCCGACTCGGGCCGGATTTGTGTGACGGATATGCGGGTGGGAGAAAGTTTGAACTGAGCAACTCTAACTTGCGGCCATCGTGCTACGCTGCGTAGCCACGCCCCTTGTTTGACATTGTTGTTTTTCATATGTAATTTGCTTGCATACAGTTTGTTGTTAGGAAATGCTTTGATTTAGGCTTTTCCTCTTTACCTATTACTGTATGTAGTTGTGTATATTTTTTGTATACTGTGTATACTTGTATTATGTTGTTGGTCCACCCGTTCGCCTCGAGGGCACAGAAAAAATGGGTGGAACTGACGTCAGCACGCCAACGAGGTCTTCTTATGGCTCCGGTGACATCATATGGAGTCGCGAGCGAAGGCGTGCTATTGTGATGTCCTCGTTGATATGGGAGAGCTAAGAAAAGAATTTACGTGGAATGCTGGCGCAGGGTTTATTCAAAGTTGAGGAATCCACAAGCAGATACTTTATCCACAAGAAAAAGCATTACCGAAGGTAAGTAACTTGTTCGATTAACCATATGAAAATTGTACATTTCAGGATAAAATGATTTTCTGAAAATTCTGCAGGCCCCCTAAGCAAAACGCCCCAATTAGTTCATGCAACGTTGAGTTCTTCTTATTAATCACACTTTTTAGAAAGGAGCATATATTAACACAGTTTGACGGAAAATCCAACAATTGTAGGTATTCCAGAGCCGCCACCGTGCTCTGAATGCGCTTTTCCCATATAGTAGGTACTAAATACTGTGCTAATATCAGAATAGAATTTTTCCAAAAAAGATAAAATGTAACTAACTCTAGGGCAAGGATTCTTCACGTGGGCACAACAACATTTTGGGATGCCAAACTGTCATAGAGGTTAGGACAAATGCCATCTCACAAAGCCCAGATGAAAGCATGTGAGCAATATTCTCTCCTAGGGGAGATCAATCCACTCCAGATATGGTTCCAGTCCAAAAGTATTATGTAAGGCATTGCACTCCCTAACAGAAATGGTATTAAACTCAGTGACCTCTCTAAATTTATGTTTTTTTCGTCATAAACAAGGGTTTTACCTGGACCATGTCACACTTGTATAGATTCTCAGGCTCATAAAATAGCTGCGGCTCACCCAAGTCCATTAGTGGAGTCTTAACTTAATTAACCAATGGGATGTTCAGGCCCTGTCTCAGGATAAGCAATCCTTAACAATTTTCTTGTTAAAAGAAGCATTTGCATTTGACCAGATCGAGCACCACAGAAGAAGAGGGACCAATTTAATGGAATCTTCCACGTATTCCACTCTTAGTTCCTGATGCACAATGAACGTGGAGCATGTGGGTGGTGTAGGAAGATGGCTCTGTATGTACTACACCAAAGTAAGGTGTAGTGTGTATAGAGTCCAGTGGATCCCCAGAGGCTTTACAGAGGTTAAAGTACATAAAACATTATTCTCGTTTGTGGCAGTGTGGTCGAGCAGTTAGGTTTGTCAGAAGGCTGTGTTAAGCATTGTTGTACACTCTCATGCAAGAAATGGTTACACACATTCAAAAACTGAATCCAAGACCAATCGTTCAAAAATATTACTTTGGGACTTTTATTTTAGAACCAAGGAGAACTCAGTTGAAGGTAAGTATTGGTTTCAAATTAGAAATACTTTCAAGTACAGTAGGAATGTGGATTGCAAAGGCAATAGGAATACTTTATACTGATACTGAAAATACTTTGGGGTGTCAATCAATAGTAGCAGTAACTTAGTAATTGTAGCAGATAGACACTTAGGGGCACATGCATCAAGCTAATTACCGGTGGCAAACTGTCCGATTCACAGAATTGGCCCTTTTGCGACAAGAAATTCGACTTTTGGTTTGCATCAAGCCCCAAGCCATTCGCAAAACAGGTCATCGCAAAATTTGCGATGACCTATTTTGCAAATGCAGTTATGGAATTGCAATTTGCGATTCAATAAATGCAATGCAAGAAGTATTCCCAGAATGCGACTTTGCATTAAGGAATTGCAAATTACCATCAACTTCAAGTTGATGGTAATTTATGATTCCTTAGAAAAGGGGCACATGCATCAACATAAGGAATTGCGTTTCCCTAATAGCGATTATTAAGAAATTGCCATTTCAGAATCACAATTCCTTATGCATGGAGGAATCGCTAAATAAATTGTGATTCCTACACAGTCCCTATTAATGAATCGCAAATGGCTATTCGCTAATAGGGAATGCCTTCCCATTCATTCCTATAGGCCAAGAAGCCCTTAGGAAACCATTCGCAATTTGTGATTACTAAAAAGGTTATCGCAAATTGCGCAAACAATTTTGATGGTGCTATGGGGCCAAAAGCCACCCTGATGAACCACCAAAATTGGCATGTTTGCACATGTGGGCTGTTGTCCCACGGGAGATCTGGTCTTTGTTGATGAGCAGACAGTATTTCTCAGGTTTCTGGAAGCCACTGGCTGCAGGACAGGCGTTGTCTTCTTTGCAGAGTCTTTAGTGGGAAATTGGCCTATAGGGCTGGGGCCAAATCAGTAGTCATCTTCAGGCTTGGCTTCACAGCGTCTTCTTCATCCTTCTTCTTCTTAGGTCACAGGAATCCGAGGATCAAGGTTCAGGAGTGCCTCTAAATACTGAATTTAGGGATGTTACAGATACTGGAAGGTAGTATTCAATGGGCTACTCACCTTTAGGGTGACTACACCCATTGTATATCCCTTTCCTTTAGGAAGGGGGCATCCCCTAATCCTATTGGCTAAAATCCTTCCATTCAATATGGAGGATTTTCTAAAGAGGTGGATACCTTAGGGGTGGTACAGGCACAGAGGGGAGACACCTCTCCAGTTTACAAATGTTCAGTGTGGGTTGACTATGCTGATACCAAACTTCTTAGCATTCAGTAAAACCATCATGGAGCTGTGAAGTTCGTAATGACAAGCTCCAAGCCCATGTACTCAACATGGATTCCCAAGCACTTACAATGTCTAAGAATGGACTTAGACACTGTAGGGCAGTATTGCACATGCAGCTAAGCCCTAACCTATGGTATATTGCTCCCTGCCTTAGTGTTGTGAGGCATGCAAGAGGGGTGTCTTACCTATGCCACAGGTGTATTTGTGTATTTGTGGGCATGGCACACAGGGATGTGTGCCATGTCGACTGTAAAGGTTTGTCTGCACCAAAACACACAGTCTGCAATGGCAGTGTATATGTGTTAGGTGAGGGGCTCCCTGTGGTTGCACAATTCATGCTGCAGCACTTAGAGCTTCTCTGCTCACAAGGACCTTGGTACCAGTGGTACCTTTTGCAAGGGACTTATATGTGGGCCAGAGGTATGCCAATTGTGGAAACAAGGGTACAGTTTTGGAAAAGAGCACAGGTACTGGGAACCTGATTAGCAGAAACCCAGTGCACATTCAGGAAAAGTACATCAGAAATCAGGCAAAAAGTGGGGAGTAACCATGCAAAAGGGTCACTTTTCTACCGGTGGAACACCCAGTAATCTCCTCAGCACTCTATTTTGTGCGTCCTATAATACTTTAGGATTAATATATCCCCAAATGCCTGACCCTTACTTTAGGATGGAAAAACACTTTCTCCTGTATATGTCCAATTGAGGCGCCACTATTTTATTTTCAATCAACTGCCAGTTAAAAACATTTTCAATTGAGCTCATAACTTTCTGGCAGCCTTTAGCCATACACGGTCCCCAGTTCCCCTTTGGGTCAAAAACAACACCTTGGTAGGAAAAATCCTGAGTCTAAGCCACTGGGTGATCTTATAATTTAACACTGCACATCTTGGTTTGCTTAAGATTGCATGTCATTATAAAAGTTTTGGAACACTTTGCAATCAAGAGAGCCATTGAAGGTGACAAATTATTGGAACTGGATGTTTATGCCATTTGTGGTTCTTGATAATAAGGTGGCATTGTCCGCATATATTAAGACAGGGACCATTTTGCTGCTATGGAAGGGGAGTCAGAGGTTTTGGCAGACAGAGGAGAACCTAAGTGTAAATATACACCTGTAATAACAGGGGGGCTAATACGCACCCCTGGCGTACCGCTCGCCCTATCTTGAAGCAGTTTGTCTTCTCTCCTGAGGGACCAAACCTCAGTGATGCAGGCTAGTCATAATTTAGAGCTCTCAATAATAATTGAACCAGCTTTCATTCAAGCCCCAAATGAGTTTGAGTCTCTCAAAGGTTCTACCTCACCACGCTGTCAAAGGTCCAGGCTCGGTCAATGAAGGCAATGTAGATGGAGGTCCGCTTGTCGATGGTGTATTTACTGATCAGAAGGTGCAAATTGAGGCATTGCTCCATTGTGCCAAGCCCCCCACGGAAACCATACAGCACCTCTGACAATATGTCAGCCTCCCTAACCCAGTCTAAGAGGCGTTCTAACACCATCATGCTCCAAGCTTGACCACTGAGTCCAATAAGAGATCAGTTGATAACATTCTGGAGATTGCGGGTTGCCCTTTTTAAATTCTTTGCAGGTTGCCCTTTTTAAATTCTGGGACTATATTACAGCTGTACGCCATGATGAAGGGAGACCTGTCTTTTTTTTTTCCTCATTTGCCTTTTCACTGCCCAAAACTCAACGAAGCCACTGTGGTCCTTCCATTTCATTTCTTGGCTATAGAGGAAGGGACAAAACAACGCTTATTAGAATAGAAACTCCCCTCCCGGCAAAGCCCATTGAAGGAGAGGGACGAGGAGTCTTCTTCCACAGCGCGTCAGCCCTTAGCCCACATCTTCCCAGTAACCAAGAAGACTTTCACTAGCCGAAGCAGGCTAAGGCTTAATAATTGAATTTATATTTTTTCCAAGACCAAAGCACCCTGCCCTCACCCAAAACATGCCAAAAAAGGAGTCCAAAATTTGTATCTCTTCTTCGTCTGATCCGAAATATCTAATTTTGCAATAAATCTCATGGCTCGTAACCAGTCTGCTTCTGTTGGCGAGACCGGAGAAACCCACAGTTTACAAATCTCTCTTCGTGCCAAGAGTATAGCATAAAAAATAAGCTTTGCATTATCATCCGTGCCCTTACCTTGCAGGTCAAGTCTTCCAGATATAACTGACTCCGGGCTTACCTTGATCTGTAACCCTAGGGTACTCGACAAACAACTACTCACGGCCTCCCAAAACGGCTGAATCTTCGGACATAGCAGAAACATATGCAGATCGTTTTCATTAGGGCTTTTGCACTTGGGACACACCACCACTCCGCCTGAACCGAATTTGGAAAGTCTTTGCGGAGACCAATACGCCCTGTGCATCGGGAAAAATTACTCCTCCTTAAATTTGAGGCTTTATTATTTTATTAAGCATAGTCATTGTTACTTGCTATTGGTCCTCTGTAGCGATCTCCGGCAAGCAGTCTCCCCACAGGATCTCCGGTAACTGGAAGGGGCCATCCTCCATTTCTTACATCAGCCAGTACCACAGTGATATTTCTTTTTTGAATACACCGTTAGAGAAAAGCTTATCCTCCAACTCGTTATATGTTCCAATTTGATCACCAAATACCACTGATCAACTTTGGATCTGTAGATATTTGTTTCCGGAGAAATTGCAATCCCCTACCTCCTCACAGTGCCCCCAGGGAACAACTTTTCCATCCAGGCATAACTCCTTCGATCTCTGCAAATCCATCTCCTTTAATGGTCGGGCAAGCAGATCCCTAGACTAAAGTGGAGATCTGGGCGTATCCCAAATTGAAGCCATTTGGCTATAATGAGGAATTTGTAAAGCTCTCCTGATTTGAAACCTAGTCTCTGCTAAGTCTCTTAAAACCTTTAACCGAACCTTTTTAAAGAATTTCAGATCAGCAAATTCATACATAAAGCCAGTTTCATTATAGTTTTGCTTCCTCAACATTCCATTTCCATTTTCCATTTTATTGCATTTGTATCGTGCATAAATCACCTGAAGGTCTCAGAGCGCTAGCAGGCAAAGGAACCTCATGTCCATCGAACCCAGGAGAGTAGCGGGAGCTCATCTGACTAAAAAAGCCAACTTTTTAAGTGTCTTCGGAACTTCACATGATCAGGCTCTAGCTTGATCTGAATGGAGAGAGAGTTCCAGGCTTCTGGGGCGGTTTTACTGAAAGCTCTGTCACCATTTCTGACTGTCCGAACTCTGGGTACAGAGAGAAGGGCCTTGCTGGAAGAGCGTAGCGTTCTGACTGGGACGTGGGCCTTGAGCTTGTGTTCAAGATAGACAGGTCCATGACCATTTACAGATTTAAGGACTAGGCAGCATAATTTAAACTTTATGCGCTTTTGTATGGGTAGCCAAGTGCAAAGTCTGGAGGCAGGGGGCTGAGGGGGTATGAGGGGGTAGATCAAGTACTAGCCTAGCGGCAGTGTTTTGAAGGACCTGCAGTCGAATCAGTAGTGTTGAGTTGATGGCTGAGAAAAGAGCATTTCCATAGTCTATCCTGTTAACAATGAGTTCTTGGACTAAGGGCATATGTGCTGAAAGTGGGATCCATTTGAAGATCTTCCTCAAACTGCGCATCAGGCCGTAACTTTTACCCACGGTTTTTCTGATGTGTTAAGACATGGTTAACTTATCGTCTATGATTACTCCAAGATTCCTGACAGAGGGCTTGGGGGCTGGGCAGGGACCGAGGGAAGCTGGCCACAAGTCTGGCGACCAGATTTTGTCGGCTTTGCCGAACAGCATAACCTCAGTCTTTCCTGCGTTCATCATAAGGTAATTCCTGGTCATCCATTCTTGTATACTGAACATACAGTTTTTGAACCCCATTTTTGTATCATCAGGGTTTTGATTGATGGTGATGAGGATTTGAGTATCGTTGGCATAAGATACGGTTCCAAAACCATGTGCTCTGATGATCTTCGCAAGGTGGGAGACATATAGATTAAAAAGGGTCGGGCTCAATATGGATCCCTGTGGGACACCCTTGTCACTTTCATAGAAAATGGAAGAGTGCGCGCCTATCTGGACCCTGGACCGCCTGTTGCCGAGATAGCTTGTCAGCCATTGAAGTGCGGCGCCTTCGACACCAACCTCCGCAAGGCGCTCTAACAGAACGCGATGCGAGATGGTGTCGAAGGCCGCAGAGAGGTCCAGCAGGATAAATATAGCCGATTGTTTGGAGTCCAAGGACAATCTTATATTGTCCACGACCTCAAGCAGGGCCGTTTCAGTACTGTGGAATGCCCTGAATCCGGATTGGGTGTGACTGTATGATCGTTGCGGTCGTTGTACCCATTGGCGTCTGGGGCAGTGGTCTAGTCTGTTGTTGTTGGCTGGGGAAAGCATTTGTGAATGTCATTGAATGTCATTCACTTTCTCATGAAAGTAAGAGGCTACAGATTCTACCCAGTCCTTGGTATCGGGGGCACCTGCTGCAATCCTGTTGGATTTGTGAATTCCTTAACAATGTTAAAGAGTTCTCTTTGTGAGTTGGCTGCTGATGCGATCCTGTTGCCTAGGTAAACTTTTTTTGCCACAGCTATATCCTTCTTATACTGCCGATGTGCGGCTTTATATGTTTCCCTGTCTTGGACACTTTTTGTGTGTCGCCATTTCCTTTCTGCCATCCTGGTAGAGTATTTTATTTGCTTCAGCTCTGGCGTAAAGCAAGGTGAATTGTTTTTCGGAGGTTTGGATTCTCGTGTAGGTGCTATGTCATCTAATGCGAGAGTGATTGCCAATTCAAGTTTCATGGCAGCTAGGCTAGGGTTAGTGCTCTTAGAGATGGTAGGAGGAGAAAAGTTGGAGGCAAAGGCAGCCAGGGTGATCTTATTCCATGGCCTGCTCTTTTTCAGCTTGGTCGGGTGAGTTGCCAAGGCCTGGGTGCCGTTTATGGGAAATTTTATAATGAAATGGTCCGACCAAAAGACTGGGTCGGTCTGTGTGATGGCTACCTTTGGAGAGTTGGTACATACACGGTCAAGAGTGTGGCCGGCTATGTGGGTTGGACCTGTTGGAAGTAGGTGTAACTGTAGAGCATCCAGGTTGGTAGTTAGGTCTATGGTATGAGGATCAAGGGCTTGCTCGAGATGGTAATTAACATCTCCTAGCAGAAGAAAATTTCCTGTGGCGAGAGCATAGGGCGCTATTGCTTCCACTAATTTCTCCGGGAAATGAGTCTTGGATCCAGGGGGCCTATAAATAAGGGCTATCTTCCATGATTCTTTATTGCCCCCAGTCATAGTGGCAATGAGCATCTCGCCCCAACATTCGAGGTAGGAGTCATTTATATAGATTTTTATAGATGACTTGTGGAGTATGGCCGTTCCACCCCCATTTTTATTGCCAGGTCGGTCGAGCCTATATATTGTATATGCTGGGGGCAGAGCTACTGCAATGTCTGGCGCGGATGACTCCTTCAGCCAGGTTTCCGTTACAAACAGCGCGTCTGGTTTAACAGAATCCAGGAGCACCCAGATTTGTAGTGAGTGCTTAGCCTTTGCTCCAGCATTGCAGTATAGACAGACTAGATCAGACTGAGGTTTAGAGGCGTGGTCAGTATGGCAGGATTTTTGTGTTGGTACTTTGATTATAGTTTGTTTTGGTTGGGAGCTAGGGAGCTGGGCTGTAAAGATAGGTCGTTTGAGAGGATTAAGACTGTGTAGTTCTAAACTTGTGTACCTGATGTTGCCCATTTCGCAGTGCTGTCCGTGAAGGCGAAAGGCAGGGGCGGCGGACGGACGGGCAGGGTCCCTGGCGTCTGGAGTTGGCCGGGAGCGGACGGGGGCAGACGGGCTTGCCTTAGGCGCGCCGCCGACGCGCCGCTGCGCGCGTCCGCTCGGCGCACTGGGCTTTGTAGGGCCAGTGGGCGGGACCTGCAAGCGTGGGACTGAGGCTAGGACGCTAACTCTGTTTGTTCCAGGGAAAGCGGCACCTCCAAAGATGGTGTAATCCCCTCCGCACAAACGGCACAAGCCGCAACGGACATTTTTCCAATCACCGTATTAGTCAGAGACCTGTCTTATAGAGGGTGTTAAAACAATTGCACAGCTAAGGGGCCCATAGATCCAGAACAAATTTGTAGAAATCCCACCTGGGCCAGGGGCCTTCTTGGACGGCCTTCTGTTCATTGCCTCCCGCACACTTACTCTACAGGGAATTCCAACACCAGGGGAAATGCCACCTCCTCCTCCCCAATCAGCGTGGCACTCGTAGACCCGTACATTGCTTTAATTTGTCTGACACAGGCCTCCTGGTTGATGACAGTAGTAACAATGTTAGACTTGAACGCCACAGATTTGATATTTGTAATGGCTGCACAGAAAGCCCTAGTATATTTCAACCTAAAGGCCAAAGCAAGCTCTACCCAGGATTCATTCTGCAGTTCTTTATGTCTTGACCTTTGGGAGAGCCTGTATTCCACTCTACATTGGTGCACTCTAAATGTATTCCTAGGTACAGCCATGAAGGCCCTGTGAGGTCGCATTGAGGCCTTTGTGCACGATTAATCAAACCACTTGTGCCCATTTGGCCCTGCTATGTTTGGTTTCATTAGCAGATTATTAGCCACCAGTCCTAGTTCAAAATAATGGGAGACACATCCTGGTGACTCGCAGATGCTTTGAGACAGGCAAGTACCACAAGGAGGTGGTTAGAGCATATCTTTTTTTAAGAGAATGTGTGTAGCATGTCTCTAGGCCAACCACAAAACATTAGTTTTAATTCAAGGGACTGGGTGGTGACAATCTTACCCCCTCCCCCCCACTCCTATAGATTCGTAAAGCAAAACTCAAGGGGTTGTGGTCACTATGTGGGCTTTCATCAATTGTGGTCCTAGATACCTAGTCACAAAAATCCTGGCTAACAAAGATATAGTCTATCACTGAGGAACATTCCCCTGTCTCAAAGGTAACTTTAGTTGTGTAGAATTGGTAATAAAATTCAATCTCATTTTGGAGATTACACTTTTTGATGATTTGAAAGAGATCCTGACCTCCCTTTTCCCTGTGTATCCTGTTGTTTTCCAGTGCTAAAACAATCAAACACAGTTTGTGCATTTTCCATTAGGTTGGCCATGATTTAACATTAAAATCACCACAAATTATGATGTGAAAACAATTGTGCAAAGGCCAACAATACATTGAGCCCTGAAATAAAATCTGGCGGCTCATTCAGGTTGGCAATATGATTTAAAACAAAATAACTGTTATAAAAATTGGTTAAAACAATGCTCATACTATTAGGCCACATAGGTTAAAATGCTTGAAATTAAAGTCGATCAGTAGGGATTGAAGTGACACTGCAGTCCAAGGTGACTTTGAACCAGGACGTTAAAAACCACCTTGGCCCTGCCTAAAGAAGAACGGACTGCAGGAGCAGAATGAGAATAATAAACATCCATGTTAACTACCTCGGTGGCCCAAGACTCTGAAAGAGAATGATATCATACTTATGCATGTGATGCACCCATTCTTCATGACCTATATGGGCCGGGATGCCCGCCACCCCCTCCCAACACCAATTCCCCATGGGAGGAGACAGACACAGATTTGAACTTTTGGAAGGCGGGGGGAGTTACCCCCCCCCCCGGCCGTATTTATTAAAATATGAAACAAAATGTAAAACTTTAAATTAAACGTTTCATGAATCATGTACAATTTTATCTTCCATTACATTTTGAAGAAGACAAGTTCTTTGGCTAACCTTAACAAATCTCTAATACAAAGGTTTCCTAGCCGAGTCTATCATCCTGAAAATGCATAACATTCTAAAAATAAAATTGTACATCCTAGCATTAAGGGCCAATGGCAAGGTCTTAACCGGTGTCAGATCCCTACTACCAAATTCCCGCCCTCACGGTGTGAGTGGCGCATGCGCAGAGGACTTTACCCTCGCTGCCAACTGTAACTTCCCTTGTCGTGGGGGCCCCCTTTCACTCGACGCCATCTTAAAGGTCGTCCGAGTTCTCGTGCGAGGTATCCGTAAGAAGGACAGCGTGGACCCCCCCTTCCCCACACTCTCTTCTGCCAGAGCGGATATCCGGCCCCCGGGAAATTCGTAGGAGGGGCATATAGCCGTCTCCCCCTGGGAGGGGCCTATGGCCGTCTCCCCCTGGGCGACCCATCCGTAGTGGGTGCCGCCCCCCGTGGGAGGGGCCAATGGCCGCCTCCCCCCGGGCGCTCCCATCCATACTGGGTGGCGCCCCCCCTAGGGACCTTGAAATCACTGCTCACCGATCATGACCTTACAGCCACAGGCCGGATAGTTGACCGACTATCCGGCCCCCCCACACCTCCTAAAGGTCATGTCTCCTCAACGCCCTCAGCCACGCTACGAAGTCTCCTATGAGTAATTCATTTCCAGCCCTGGACAGGTGCACCCCATCATTCAAATAATAGTGATCACCCCGGATACACCCATGAGGAACGCTTTGTAAATGAGTAGAGCGAAACAGTTTCTCGATCTTGTTGTTGACCCTCTTTACCGAGTGGTTCAACGCCGACAGAGACAGACCCCCCCGCCAAACTCTTCTGGGAATCATGTGGGACCAAGCAATCGTACACCCCGGAAGCCTCTTGGACAACCAACTAACTGCTGACAATATGTGCTCCAGCAATACCCGTCTTCCCAGCCTTACCAAGTCGTTGCCTCCCAGATGCACTATGATTACAGATGGCGGTGACCTTTGCCGCCCTAACAGTTCCTCCAGATAGCTCTGAAACTGGTCAAAACAGAGGCCTCCCTTCCCATAGAAGGACACTCTGAACCCATACTCTTCAGATGCGTGGATCGCGTCACCTGCCTTGAATATGTCCCCGGCACGCCTCACGTATGAGTGGCCCATGACCCATACCACTTGATCTCCAGTCGGCGATCCTTTCCCGCTGGTCCTTTGGTGTTGGGCCGATCCCAATTTTCGCCCCGCGTTACAGGCTTGCGAAACTGTAATCCAAACAAAAGACAACAAGCGTGAGTGCATTTCATCAGTCTTTTACAACATGTGCAGTCGCACATACCTCTTGAAACAGTTCGAGGACCAACGGCCTAACTGTTTCACTTCCTCCGTACCCAGAACCCGAGCCGTAGCCTCAGTAGCGGCCCCTATTCTGAATGAGTGGGTCCCAAAATCGCCCGGGTTCAAGCCCGCCGCAGCAATTGTAATTGCCAGCACCCTCCGAAACTGAAATCTCGTCAACGGGGTGCCGTCCTTGTGTCTAAGCAGGGTCCCCCCCCCATGTTGTCAACCTCTGTGCCAGGTAGTCCTCTAAATACCCGATGGGACAACTGGGGCTCCCTCGGGCGCGCTGCAGAACCACACTATTCCCCAAAGCACAGACCTGGCTATCGAGATCAACAGAGAATCACCCCGTAACTGAACATGATCCCTGCATAGACCTCCCTCCACATCCTTCTTGTTCCTTGCTATGAGTTCACTTACCCGCATGGCCCCATGGAATGCCAATGCGAACGCCGCTCGGAACAGAATTACCTCGGTGGGCAATGAGCATGTCTCATCCAGTTTAGCTAGTAGTAAGGACAATCTGTCTAGCCCAATCGGGTGCCTTTTATCTTGTCTGCGACCTTCCAGGCGCTGCCAACCGCGGAGGGCCTTCCTGACTAAGAAGGAACCCGTCGGGTCCCGTATCCCATGGAGCTGTGCCATGAATGATATGGCCGCCCTATATCTGTTGGCGGTTGCCGCCGATCGGCCTTCTTTATGAAGTGCCACCAAAAACCCGAGGAAGGATTCCTCCCGCCCCCAGCTATGTCCCCCTACCGGCCCTAAAAAGGCGCAGTATGAACGAAACGCTCCTTCATAAGCTTTTCTCGTCCTGGGCGCTAAACTGGCTGCCACGAGGTCTTGTTATCCGGGGCACCGATCTGCCATAGTGCTTCGGGGAACGGTGCCGCCACTAGTTCCGCTGTGGGTAGATAACCCCTGAAGGCCTGCATGTGTGAACGAGAGAGTGCATCAGCTGCATTATTCAGGACACCCGGCACATGCCTTGCCCTGAATTGTACAATCAATCTCATGCATCGCAATACAATTTCTTTCAGCAGTCTCAAGATCCACTTGCATCGTGCAGCCTGGTGATTAATACACTCGACCACCGTCATGTTATCTGACCAAAACACCACTGAGCGGTTCCTAAAGTCTTCCAGCCATGCCAACAGAGCCACCCAAATGGGGAATAGCTCCAGGAACCCAATGTTACCTGTTAGGCCACTTGAATGCCACCACGCCGGCCATGTTTGCGCCGACCATCGGTTACCAAAGATCGCGCCAAATCCCACACTCCCAGCTGAGTCGGTCCACAAGCCCAGTTCGTCAGATGATGCTGGGGGTTTGTTCCACGCTACTCGACCGTTGAAATCCGCCAGGAATGCTAACCAAATGCGCATGTCCTGGCGAATCTCTGCCGACAGTCTAGTGCGGTGGTGTCCTTCTTTGAGGCCCACCATAGCTTGTGCTATGGAACGTGAGAAGGGGCGAGCCATCGGTATCACTTTTAAGGCAAAATTAAGCTGACCCACTGTCTGTTGTAACTGATGTAGGGTCACCTTGTCCTTACGGAGACATTGTATCAAGGAAGCCCTGAACTTGGCCACCTTCACAATTGGGAGACGGAAACACCCCTCTACTGAGTCCAGATCAATCCCCAGAAACTCCAGTGAGGTAGATGGCCCCACCGTCTTACCTGGCGCCAATGGGACCCCAAACTCCCGCATGAGTGTGCAGAAGTCCTGCAGTGTTTGCGCACATTCCGGAGTGTCCGCTGGACCTAGAAAAAGGAAATCATCCAAATAGTGCATCACCTGTCTATGCCCTGTGGCCTCAGTGAACGCCCTTTCTAAAAAGGAGCTGAACATTTCAAAATAGGCACATGAAATTGAACAACCCATGGGCATACATTTGTCCATGTAATACTTCCCTTGGAACGTGAATCCCAGCAAGCGCCGGTCCCGAGGGTGTACCAGGAGCAACCTGAATGCCAATTCGATGTCTGATTTTGCCAACAGTGCACCGGGGCCCAGGCGATTCTACAGGACGACTGCATCATCGAACGATGCGTATCTAACTGAGCACACCTCAGGGTCAATAGCCTCATTTACCGAGGTCCCCTTAGGGGCCGATAATTTGTGGATGAGTCTATACTCCCCCGGGTCTTTCTTCGGAACCACTCCTAAAGGTGAACACACAAATCCCGCAACTGGCGGGCAGGCAAATGGCCCCGCTACCCGCCCCAAGCTGACTTCTTTCGGTATTTTTCTGGCGGCCACCGCCGGGTTATGCTGAATAGACAGTTGGTTCTTACAGAAGGGGCTCCCCCGAAAATTTCCCGCCGGGATTTTGAAGCCATACAGAAAGCCATTCCTCAAAATCCCGGCGGATACATGATCCGGGTATCGGTTCAGCCAGGGGGGTCAAAGCCAAGATATCAATGGGCGAAGATGTTTGCTTCCAAGGCACCACCTCTATCCTGCTTGGATCCCCCCTTTCATCCCGTACCATTGGACTGGGATCGACAGCTAGTTTCTGGGTGTGAGGAATTCCCACAGCCCGAACAAGCATGCCGGAACCTACACGTTCCTTGAGGCCTGTTACAGGTTCCTTTGTTGAAACCCCAACAAACCCCCCGCTTGCCTCCATTCCCGTCGGACCTGGGATGCGGCTCCCCTCCGGCGTTCGCCCGAAAGGGTTGTGCCGGCTTCTGTTGGAATGTCCCAGAAACGCTCGTGCTTGGCACCGACGTACCCGCCAGTCCCGGCAAAAGCTGGTTATGCCACGACACGGTGTCCAGACAATCCCATGTTAAAGCCTCGTTAAACTCTTTTGCTTTTCTAAAGGTAACGTCATAACCCTTCCATTCATTTCCCCCGTACATTGCATAGAAATTCATGATCCTGTTCAGATAACATGATAAGTCGGGCAACGCTTCAGGCTTACGCTCACCCATAACTGCCGTAAAAATAGAAAAGGCCCTGACCCAGTTCACAATGGTCTCATCGACCCTGAATTCCGCCATCTTGGCTCGCCATACGCTGGGGTGCCACAAATCTTTCTGGGTCTTTGCATATTCTACCTCACGATGGTCAGTCAACAGTGAAAACATGTTGATGCATTTATCTCCCCATATCATTTCCTTCGTAGCCATGGGAATGTGCTACGATAAACTTTCCCGCCTTGAAGGTACTGAACTCTCCCCCACCAATGGCAATGGTCTCTTACCGGGTTCAGCCGTCTTCGCAGCCGTGTCCGTTGTCTTCGCTCGACCATCCGTCGTGACCCCCGTCGCTACCTGCGGGGGAATAATAGGTACATTCGCTGTCCCGGCATCCCTTGACTGCCGCAACTGCTCAATAATTAATCTGGCTTCTTCAGCCGGATCGCCTGCAGCCACTGATTCCCCTGCTCCTTTCTTTAGCCAAGGTAATACAGCTGCTAACTGAAGGGCCAGTTCAGGGGGCATTTGGTCATCCCCAATTGGCGTTATCACTACGGGGATTGGTAAACCCCCATCCGGACCTGGTACCGGGCTATTTACCGGCGCGACTGGGTTGTCTGCGCCCGGGCTCGATGGAGGCACTTCTGGGACTGGGACCTCCCTGGAACCTGCCCTCCCCTTATTCCTCTTACCCTTACCCCCTGGGGCGACATTCGGCAAGGCCGGTCCTATGACTTTTTTAGGCCGCCCCGAGGGGGTGTTCTGGGCCGCCATCTGCTTCTTGATGGCCGCCAAGCCCCGACCGAGCTCATCCACTTTACCCATCTTCCGGTCCATCACCGCTACTCGGTTCACCAAGGTGCGTAGCATCCTCTCAATCTCAGAGCTCTTTCCCGCTTTCTTGCTAGACATGACCTCGGCTACTCCGCCCGACTCGATCCACAAGGGTACTCGATCTTCCGCACGCCTGACACTGAAAGAGAAATAACAAAGATTACAAGTTCTCAAAATTGCCGCTTGTTCCTTCAAGGGCTCACGAGCGACGAGTGGTGCAGCATTCAGAGCACTGGAACAAGAGGAAGCTTCTTTGGATTCCCTCTCTATTTATCCATCTGCGGGAGGGCGGGTGCCCACGTCAGGTACGCCCATCTGTGCGCGGACGTCCGGGCGGGTGTTTAGGACAACCCCTTCTGGGCGGGAAGGGCGTGCTCCGGCTACACCGCTTTGGGCATACCAGCCGAGACACGCCCCCGCCCACAACGGTTTCTTGGGGGGATCGGGGCACCCATCCATACGTTCAGGGGGACCGAGTGGTCTTCCCTTTCCATTTTGTTGGCAAGGCCCGCAGTGTCCTAGGACACAATGGTCACATTGTGGGCCAAACCCACATGGGTAATTAAAGTAAACTCTTCAGGTGATCTTAGCGTCTCTTTGAAGTATGGGATAGTAGTGGTTTCCAGGATAAGTGATGAACTAGAATGACCTGCTGAGAAACATAAGCCCCAGCTGAGCTCCTTTATGGAAGAAGGATTTATCACATTGCCCGGGCTGTGTAAATCATTTACTGAAAGATCACCCAGGGGAGCAAAACGATTACAGACGTGGACAGTAAAATGAGGGTGTCTTAGAGATAATAGGACGGGGGATTTTAGTCAGGTCACTATAAAAGAATCCAAGGGGCAAGATCTTAATCTTGCCACCAAAGGAGTTACTTTGCTTAAAGGTCCCATTCAAATGTCTAGCCACCACAGGATTCCTAAAAGTGACAGTGACTCTATCTCCATTGAATTCCTTAGGCATTTTTCCCCTACGTCCCACCCTTCTAGCCATTAGAACCTCGGAGAATAAGCAGCCCTGGAGCCTGGAATTCCCCTAAATCCAATGTACTGATTTATTCATAAGATCCATAGTGGACTCGCTTACTTTAGTGTGCAACATTAGAACATCAGCCAGGATAATTACATAGGGGCACGCAGCCAGAGGAAGGTCACACCTATAAGTACAACCTAGAGTTAGCCCTACTGACTTAGAAAGATGGGCAGCGCTTTCTGGTGGGCGGCCCCCCCTCACTATTGTGTCGGATAATACAGTTCCCTCAGGCTTGGGGGAGATATAACAGCTGAACCAGAGACAAGGTCCTTGCTTGACAAACAGGCGATAGTCCACCCCCTCCCCACAATCGGTTACTGAAGATCCTATACAGAGCTAGGGGCTTCTTCTCATGGCAATTGGCCCTTTCAGACCAGTAGGATCCAGTCTAGTGTCCAGAGTTGTTAAATTGACCTCAGTGCACCTCATGCGCTCATACATCATGGACCCAAAAGAGCAGGCTTAATAGAAATAGTGATCTTCTTAGGTGCAGGCACTCTTTTCTGTTTAATCAGTAGCGGTGGAGAATAAATGTCAGTTAGAGCAGGGAGAGAGGAAGCTTGTTTATTGGGATGAGTTCTGTCCACACATTCCTGACCCGCCGGGCTGGCATGTACTTTTGGATCAGATCATGACAGGGCTATTGAGAGACGTTTCTCTGCAAGAAAGGTTTCTTTATCTACAGTGCCCACATCCTTTTTCAATATACCCATAGAAGATACCAGATTTCTCAGCGGTAGCCCCTTCAGAACTCAGGCCTAACTTGTTCTTTGCCACTATGTTAAAATCATGCAACCACACAGCGAGTAACAGGTAAAATACAACGAAAATAGCCCAAAGTTGCCCTGATAAGACAAAACAAAGATAGATGTTTGGATAGGAGACTTATTAAAGCAGCACAGTACCTTTTATGTTATGTTATGTTACCACAACTTATAAGGTGCAACAGCTGCCCCAGCAAAGGGGCGTCCCGGTGCTGACAGCAGAGCAACTGACACATGCGGGTGGAACGAATAGTGGGACTATGATGCAGGGAAGAGGTGAGTTCATTTCAATGCCAAGGGGGCTGGACCAGCCCAGCCTTCTCTGGGCTCCGTTAGGTGTGGACTTGCCTTCCTAATACGCCCGGGGTGGCACTTTATGGTGAACAGCCATGACAACGCGGGGATTACCCTGCACTGTCATTACAACGCGGGGATTACAACGAAAGTCATTACAACAACTTTTGCTGGAGGGCGCTGTTGGATAGGGAATAGTTTAATTTTCTATCCAACACCTTCCCTACTGTCAACGTGGGCTGGAGTTGGAATAGAAAATTAAACTATTCCACTATCCAGCGCCTTCCAGCGAAAGTGATTGTAACGACTTTCGTTGTAATCCCCGCGTTGTAATGGCACGCGTGGTAATACCACGCGTTGTCATGACATACAACCCACTTTATAGCGCAGTGTCTGGCCCGGCAATTGTTGACCTGGTGCTTCGAGTCCCTCTGCTACTGGGCACAAGTTCAATAACCCCCAGACTGGATCCAAAAAAGCTTAAATAGAAACCTGCATTCTGATTGGTGATACCATCAGCATCCACTTTGACTGATCCTGAAAAGATATGCTTGGAGCACCATCTCTGAATCTGCAGAAAGTTGTGGCCTTTAAGGAGCGCATTAAGCATTTTTTTTGAAGATAACTTCTCTTCTATCTGGCATCACTTTGGGTCCAACCAAGTGTTAGAGGCCTCCCGTCTCACTTCTGCTGCAGCTTCACTCTCAGAGCCGACTTTGCCCCCCTCACCGCCACCTTCAAACTGCTAGCTGTTGGCTCAATCCCCCTTTGGCACTTGGCTTTGGCACTACTGCTTTGTCAAAGGCCTCAATAGTTTTCTTCCCTCTTAGCCTGACTAATCTACTTCTGAGTCTCGTTTACTCTTTAATGATACATTAGTGAACCCTATCCTGCCTGCCTGATCTAAACCCTACTTTGCTTAAACTGTTAGTTGTTTCATTGCCAGGCGGTCACACCCATTGCCCGAGAGATTAGTGCTGGAGGCTTCCACTTGTATGTTTAATCCAATCTGCTTCCATTCTACTCTGCTAGGCAGGAGCCAAAGCAAATGTATGCCATAGGCAAGGAGGTTGTTCGTCATGCTGCTAAGCATTGTTCTATTTCAATGCTTCTTTCTTGCTAGTTTTCTGCTGCCGTACTATTTGGGATATGGTGTTTGAGGTCTGAACCGGTTTAGCAGAGATAGTCACCATATTCAAGCATTGTCTCAAAGCTTCGTCTACAAACATTCTTCTCATAGACTGTGCAGGATGGTATTGTCAAGCCAGGCCAATCTTGCTCTCTGGCTTGGATTAAACAGATTTGGTTATCCGTACAATGTGAACTAGTGTTATTATTTGGAGACATGCCTGGATGTGGTCTGTGGGGTTTTCTGGAGGCATGTAGAGTTCTTTGATGGGCATGTCTTTCAACGTCACCTGGCATTTTGCTGAGAAGGCTGATTCTGTTCTAGTTTAACCTATATCATGCAATGGCACACTCACTCGGCCTTGCCTTTCCAACGTACCTACTCCACTCATCGTATAAGAATTTTCAGAACTACAAGAAGGGCCTATCTTTTAGTCACAGGCCGCCACAGTAGCCATGTCAAAAGTCCATGCAGAGCCTTTTGGGCTTCAGGAACAGAGGCAGTGTTAAGTGTAGGGGTTAACAGTAAAGCAGTGTTCTTTCTCCTCCTCACGTGTCACCTTGCATTTATGCAAACACAAGTGTCCATTGTCAGCGAAGTCTGGCATTTTCTGAATAACTGGTGTTTGATAACATCAGACCAGGGCATTCTATAGATTTCCCATGTTGGCTATGCCCTCTTATTTTAGGATGCTGCTTCCCACAGACTTCTGTACTTTCTGCTCTCCAAGTAGAAGGGGGTCCTATCTTTGTACCAGGACCTCACAACATTGAGCACGTTCCTCCGAATGAGAGATTCCAAATTTTGACCCTTGCCAAGTCTTGTTGTCTATGAGGACTGATGATATTCTTAGAGTTGCAGGAAGTGTCCTTATATATGTTGAGACTACGATTGCCCATGAATTTCCTACACTTTGTGGAAGGTTACACTTGCTATAATTTTTATTCTGATTGGCGAATACTTAACGCCTTTGGGGCTTTACAAAGATCATACTAATTGATGCAGCTCATTTTCACAGGTTGGATACACATGTGTTCCCATACTTTAATGACTCGCTGTTGAAGCCGGGCTTGACTGAGCTACTTTAGGACCACCAGTAAAGAACAAAATTACTGCTTCTTAGTCTAAAACTTTTCATCATCAAGTTTATATCCCCTCACCAATCCACACAGAGGCAACCTTTTATAGGAGGCCATCTTGGACTTGGTGGCATTGAAGGCCTTTTCACCCCTTAATTGTGTCCTGAATATTCAGACTATGATTCTGGTGCAAAAGCTATTCTTTCAGCCTCAACAGGTTTGAAAACTACTGGGCTTCCTAGTCTACTGCATCTTTTTGATGCGTTTTGCTGAATGGCACATGCAGGGTGTCCACTGGAACTAACGCACGCAATACGCTCAGCATTGGGGGTGTCTGTCTGTTAAGGTCCTTATTTCCGCTGAGACCTCTCGGGACACATATTGGTTGATGATAGCAATCTGACTTTCAATAGGCCCTTCTGTGTTCCCCACCCAGTAGTCACATGGTTACCCATGCATCCTCCTTCAGGTGGGTGGATCACCTGTAGGAGGTGGAGATCCAGGGTGTCTGCACTCTGTTGGTGCAGGGTGGTCACATACATCTGTTGAAGCGGCATTCCATATGGTTGTCCCTGAAGGCATTTCTGCCATAGATCATGAGAAAAGTTGCTCAGGTGTTCGCTGACAACATAACAGCTTAGTGGTATGCCAGCAAGCAGTTGGTGTGAGATTGGGCTTTCTTCCTGTGGAGGCACTGAAGTTGCAACCCTGGCCAGCACTTAACAAGATTTCACTGTCAAAGAGTCCTGTAGTGGGTTTCCTCAACATCAGGGTGGATAAGCTCAGCAAGCGTTGTAACTGACAACTCATTGCGCCTAAATCTGGGGATTGTTTGAAGGATCTTTAGTGGACCTTTTAACTACCTCCAAAACACTACCCATGTTTTATGTCTCTCAGTTTCCTACTTGAGAATCTCTAGGAGAGACATTCCACCTTCAGTGTTTTTTTTGTCCTTCTGTACACTTTTCCACAACCGCCTTCGATCCTGCACATTCAAAGAAAGTTCGGGTGGTACAGAGCAAAGGGAATTCTAGTCACCCCGGATTGGGCTTTGAGGGTCTGTGACTGTGCACCTGCCCTCCTCTGTGGCTACCATCTCAGGAGTTCCAACTTTCTTAACAAGAGGGTAGGGTGGTATATTTAAACTTTTAAAATCTTCACCTCAAAGCATGGCCATTGAGTGAGAACAACTGAAATTAAATGAAATTTTGATTTAGAACACGCGCTAATACTCTGATTTTAAAGAGAAGGAAAAAAAGGGACTAGAACTACAAGAAATAAACAATCCTGGTTGAAGACCTCATTTTATTTTTTTAATCAACCATTTTATTATACGTTTGCGAAAAGTGAGAAGATTAGTTTCTTTCTTTAGTATCAAAGGCAAAGATTTCCACAGCCCGGCTGTGCCTGCCACAAAACGTCTCCCCCCTCACACTCCCCAAGATGCTATTTTAGCATTGGAATTACAAGATTAGAAGATGAAGATCAAAGCTGCCTTTCGGGGACAAACCACATGAATCTATGTTTAAAATAATCAGGACTAAGTCCATGTAGTGCTTTAAAATCAATGCAGAGGAACTTGCATTCTCCAGGACTGGGGTGTCTTTCATAGATTCAAATGCCTGAATCATTCCCCGTCATCGGAGTGGAAGTCCCACTCCGACGACGGGGAATGATTCAGGCATGTGAATCTATGAAAGACACCAATACTGGAGAACCACAGATTGCTATTGTTCTTCAATTCACCTTCTAACTGGCAGCCAATGTAATATTGGCAGAGTTTTGGATACCAATTAATATTTTCGGATGGCAAGCAGAAGACTTGCTGCAGCTTTTTGTAGGACCTGCAATTTATTTAAAAATCTAGATTGAATATTAAAATAGAGTGTGCTACAGTAATCAATCTTTGGTAATAAGTGTTGGAATTACAGCTTTCTGGAGGTCTAAGGGAATAAAAGGTAGAGCTTTCCTGAGAGCTTAAATCATGAGAAAGCATGAGAAGGTAATGGCATTTATTTGACCTTCAAAAGACAATTTATTGTCGAAATAGACTCCTACGTTTTTTACCTTCTTGACTGAGTTAGGAAGATCTCCCAGTTCCCACGGACACCCAACTGGGTGTCCAAAATGAAGTGTCACACCCCAAATAAAAGAACCTCAGTCTTTCCGGAGTTCAGCTTGAGACAATTTTTGGATATCCACTTTCCAAATTCCTGCATACAGCCATGGAATCTAGAAGCGGTGTCCTCCGGACCACCAGCCAGAGACGCGACAATTTGTTTGTCATCAGAATATGACACTACAGTAAAGCTGAATGACTTTATTAGAGTGGCAAGGGGGTGACATAAAGGTTAAAACGTGTCTGACTTAACGATGAAAGGAGAACGAGGCGGATCTAAACCCATCAAGCTCCACCAGTTGCTCTCTATCTACAAGGTAAGATTTGAATAGTTTAAGTGCCCTGCTCCTTATGCCCAAGGCAAAAAGTCAATCGATGAGAAAACCGTGATTGACCGTATCGAATGCCGCCGAGAGGTCCAACAGGATCAAGGTCATCTTCCCCGCTTAGTCTAAAACTTCCCCAATCTCCTCTAGTACATTAATCAGTGCCAACTCGGTACTACGTTGGCTTCTTAACCCATATTGTCTGCCATCCAGGAGCTTGTTATCTTTAATAAACTGTGATAGTTCAATGTTCATTGATCTTAGCTGGAAACGGCATCCAAGAGATCGGCCTATAGTTGTTAGGGTCCTTGCAGTCTAGTTTATGTTTCTTCAGCAGAGGGAGAGTGGATGCTCTCTTTCACTCTCTTGGAAAATAACTATCTAGAAACATCTTGTTGAAAATACCTTGAAGGTAATCAGCCGTAATCTCTGGAACTAAATGGAGAAACTTTGGAGGACATGGATCCCATGGCAAGCCAGACCTTGTCTGACCGAAGAGAGTCAGAACAAATGAGTCAGAAATAGGATTAAAAGTTTCATAAATAGGGGTATTATCTGCTAGGACATCCGTGGAATTTGTTCCCTCTAAAATAGTGGAGATGGGCCTAGCTGTGACTACTCCCTCTGCCAAATGAGTGGAGGCAAACTAATCAAAGATTGCTCTTACTTTGGCCTGGAAGAAGCCTGCTAAAAGATCGCAGAATTCTTGGTTCACTAAAGTGTTTTTCGATTCAGGAAGTTTGCTCAGCTTTTTTACTGTTGCAAAAAGTTCTTTAGGAGTATCACGAAAGACCTTGATTTTAGTGGAGAAATAACATGTTTTAGCTGTAGAAACTTTTATGTTGTAATTTTTAATTGATTTTGTATATGAGATGTTATCGTTGTGATCATATTGATCCCCATGTGAGGACTGGACCCTAAGATGGATCATCTCACCCTAGGGTAAGTGAGGGTTCTTGCCGTAACACAGCAGTGCTTCTTTGTTTCCTTATCACCCACGTAGATAGTATGTATTCATCATATTTATTTAGCCATTTCCTCTCAACCCTACGGCAGATTTGTATCAGCCGTCTAAGGTATCATCAAACCACGACTTGGACGAAGAAGTCCTTTTATTGTTAGTGGTTTTTAAAGGCGCCAAGAGGTTTACCAATAATCCGATTATCATAAGTATTGGTAGCCTCATCCAAATTGGCCAGAGTTTCAGGTTTATAGCAAGTTAGATGTGTCCTGAAAGTCTCAGGAGTAATTTTATGCCGTGGGCAGTTTAGCGTTTTAGCCAGTGGTGGCCGCACAGTATCGGCTTTAGCTTCCAGGGAAATGTGAAACATCGCAACTCAATGGTCCTACTGAGCCAGAGGGAGAATTAATGAGGTTCTAAGCTATGGATTATCTGAGAAAATACCATCCAAACAGTGGCCAGTGACATACGTAGCGCCTTTAAGTAGCTGTGTGAGACGCGTACTTTCCAGGAGGTCAATAAACATAGAGGCTTCTCTATCTAAAGTATCTTCGAGGTGGAGATTAAAGTCTCCTAAAATGGTAAAGTCGGTGGAAATGAACTTTAATATCCAACAATTGGCTACTATTGTTCCAAAAAGCCGCTCTAAGGCCCAGGGGCCTATAAATGAGTAATGGTTAGTTAGAGCAATTTTGAAGGCTAATGCCTCACAGTTCAATGTGGCCTGTAGGGTCTCAAAGGAAACTTTCAGATGATCTCAATAGATGATTGCTAAACCCCCCCACTCCCCCTTTTTATTGAGCAATCTAGTCTGGAGACAGCACACCCAGGAGGGGAAGCCGTAATAAGGTCAGGGTCCGACCCGGCATCAGTCCAGGTCACTGCAATGCACTGTGCATGAAACTCTAAAAAAGCAGCAAAAGCCAAGGCGCTTTTTATCAGTGATCTATGTTAATGAGCGTTGCTCTAAATGGTTTGGCCCTGTATTAGTAGGAACGGAATTGGTCATTTTTGGCCATGAATTATAAGAGATAGTGTTGGACATTTTGGGGATAGCACCTTTAATTTTTATGTTAGTCAAGATAAGCCGACATTGTGGGGAAGTCCTGAAATTTGATAGTCTTGTGATCCCAACATAGGTCCTAGACAGTGCTTACAGTAGTCTCTATAAGAAACCAATTCATCTCGTGTATAGCAACGAAGATTTACCTTTTGCAACAGGAAACCGGCAGGGTGTCTGGATCTGAGCGCGGTCCGAGCGTGTACGGGCGCAGACGGGCTGGAGCGCTGGCTGCGCGTGTCTGCTGCTCATCAGTGGAGTAATGCTGTTTAAATAGGTTAAGGCAGGGAACACTTAGAGCATCAACTCCTGCGATTCCATAAGAACCGGAAGTAGAAAGGAGATCGTTCGAGCTTGCTCTCTTCACTCAAGCGGGAAAAAAACCAGCGGTGGAACGGAGAGCGGTTGGGAGAGAAGCAGGAGAAAGATCTGTGCCAGACCTAATCAGGTCAAAGAAAGGTGAGAAAATTGCTCAAATAAAATTACAATTGTTCAACAGCAATTAAGGTTAAAATTCTTCAAACAACAAATTGCTAAAATAACGAACAGAGTACTACCGCATTAAAACTGACAGAGATTAGCATTACAAGTGACAGGGATTAGCTAAATTTAAATACCAGGTCATTACTGACCTGAGACGTCTTGACCTTCCAGTAGAAGTGGTGGAGGTCATTCTGGCTTTGCTCCAAACTTCCAGCAAGGCCATGTAGTCAGGTCATTGGGATCCCTTTGTCTCCTCATTTGTGGCACAGCATGTTCCCTCTTCACAAAGCAAAGTTGTTTGATGTGCTATAGTTTTACTTATCGTTGGCCTGTCAAGGTATTGCTTTGCAGAAAATAATAAGCTGGTTCTTAGGAGACCCACACCCTGCTCTATTCTGAAAGTGGTATCAACCTTACATGTGCGGCAGTGCATTATGCTCTCCATGTTTTTTCTCCTACACACCCATCCAGGGAGGAGGAAATATTACACCAGTTAAACCTGTGTTGTCTGTGAGCTTCTATATCAATAGGATTAAGGAGCACCTCAATGATGATCAGCACCATTTGGATTCGCTTTTGCAAAGAAAGTAGCAGTGGTAGAAAATTGAACTTTGCCCTGCAGGGTTGTCCTTCGCATTAATCTGTTTAATCTGTGTTATATCTTCACCAAGAAGGATCCTCTGGAAGCCCATAGAGCTCATTAGCTCAATGTGTAAGAGAAAAAGCTGTGACTACAGCTCTAGCTAGTGGTGATGCGTTTTTTGACAACTACCAGGCTGCTATGTGGGCTTGTCCATGCTTTCACCAGGCATTTCTGCATTGATTCTCAGGTGCAGGGTCAAGGCCTGTAGAAAGAATCACCCTGCCAGGTATGATGAGAGGTGGTCCCAAATGGGATCCACTTTTGATAGGGGGGAGGAATGTCAAGAGAATACCTGAGACCAAGGGGACGAATGGACCACAAAGAGGATCATAGAAAATATATATTCTTTATTTTTGATTTTGTTAATTTAGTGCATTCAGTCATATTAACAATGTGTTCAAAGATTATACATATAAAAATTCATAGGATTCTCAGTGCTGTTCATCATTTTTAAAGATCAGTTCATAAAAAATAAACATAAGGAAAAACCTAGACAAGATATATGGTGTTCCACTCACTCCGGGAGATAAAACAGGAGGCTCAACAGGCACTCTTAGTCTAAAAATTCACTCATACTCTAACACATTCAATCAATTCATACAGGTAATAAACATAAAGCCTGCAACAAACAGAAGATGGAATTATGGTTGCATGGATGTGGGTACACTTAATGAGAGGCAAAGAGATGAAATATTGTTGCCTTTCTGATGGCAAACGCCGTAATAACGCCAACGCGCGTATCGGTGGGAGGCACCTTTGTCAGGGCTTACAGAAAAGATAGTGGGGAGGGGAACACACAAGCTGAGGCGAAAGTGGGTCGAGGACTCTAGAGACACAAGGTCCTTTTTGGAGGATCGTGGGATCGGAAGATAAAGGTTCTTGGCGATGGGAGGGAAACAGATCGCACAGGTATCCAGGTGAGAAAACTGCTCAGCGAATGACTGGCGAGCAAACGATTTTAGGAGGGCGCAGGTTTCCTTTATTTAGGGGGCACTACTAGTGTACGTAAATAGCTATTCAGCTGGAGAATGATGGTCACCACATTCAAAGAACGAGAACTTCCTTAGTAGGGGGAACACTAGATCTAATATGGTAAACACGGCCGCGTCTGGGGGCTGGAGAAATGGCAGCGAGATAAGGGCGTTAGGTGGGTAGCACTGGTGAAGACTGAGATAGCGGGAGTTTTTTTAACACGCTGCCTGAAGGTGGTAGGTGGGCGGAATGGAGCTCAAATATATATCAGCGAAGCTGGTATGAGGGGGAGTTCGGGTCTCTGAAATGGTCGGATGGTTCGAGTCCCAGACGCGGAACGGAAGGCCCGGGGTGCTGGCAGGATACCAGGACGCCAAGGTCTTACTCTTGTTGTTGGTGAAAGGCTTTGATACTGAAGCAAAAAGTGAGTAATCTGCTGCCAGAAATATCCATCAGAATATAAAGTTTCTTACTTTTGATAACACTGTTTCTAGTGGATAATCTATGTGTTAGGGCAAACAGTATATTCAGGAAAAGATAAGGAAGACAAGTAAGCATCGTCATTTTAGATGGCTCCACCGACCTAAGGTTGTAAGAATGGTACTTGCTGTACAATCAGTATTTGCAAGATATATATGTATTCTGCAGTGAGTGAACAAAAATATGTCCATTCCAACAGGGATATGTCAATACTGCCACAGGAGCTGCCTAGAATGGGAAAAAGCACAACTTTTTCCAGTTGATCTGCATTCATTAGAAGTAACCAGAATCTTTAGCATGTCCATAAATGGAGATAGGTGCACTATGTGTTATAAACCAAACAACATCACTGTCATTTGAAATAATGTGACGTTTGACTGAAATATTTAACCCATGACAATCCCTTGCCACCAAAGATGGCAAGCCAGTGGCTTCATTGCCATGGCAATCAGTATTGCACACGAGACAAACTTGACCAGTGCCTTTTTTTGTTGACAACTGTGATGAGTGCTACTGACTGGTGCAGACTCTAGCAAATGGCTCTTTGTACATTTGGGAAATCCAGCCCATACTGTGTGGATGAAAACCATTTTTCTTAGAACAGAATCTATGTAATCCTATCCCAGGGAGTCAAATGGCTTCTCAATTTTAATGAGAAGATACTGCAGCCAACAGTGCATTTGAATGGTATTACTGAGATCATATGAAAAAGGTGTCTCAGATTGAATGAGGTGTTACATCAAGGAACAGATCCATTCTGGTCTTGTTAAAAAAAACAAATTCATCACTGTCATTTGCCTACCATCTATTATTTTCCTCTAAATATTATAATAAAGTTCATTAGAGACAGGCGCCTAATAGAACCTCTTTTAAGGATGGTCTTTACCAAGGTTTTGGGAGAATCACCACATCAGCATCACAAGTAGATTCCCCCTGCATTCACTCCACTCTGTAGTCTCCCAGTGATTTCTCATCTCCCCTAAAGTAATGATCACTGTGTCTTTACTGGTACCGCTAAATGCTGCATCCTACAGCACCATGACTTGTAACCCCCAAGAGGGGCTAATCACGAGGGCTCTCCCACTTGTCACCGTTATCAGGAGTGGATTATGATATGACATTGTTTTACACAAGTTTTCTTTGGCCACCGACCACTTCACCAATCCAGCAGGAACCAGGAATTAATCAGATTTGGACTGGGGAGTAGTCCAAATACTGTGCAGCTTATTGCCTGCCATACTGTCTCTTTCTCCAATGCTCCAACTGAACTCTTTCTTATTAGTTTCAGCTTTGGTCCCACTAGTGATGGCAAAGGAGGAAACAACTTAGCTAACAACATATATGCAGCACAATTACAATCCACACGTCACAGTATGTATGGGTCCACATATATACTGTATATATATTATTGTAAGTAAAAACTCAACACAGAGGCTATTCGAGGGATGTGTTTCCGGAATGAAAGTGAAACATGTTACCTTACTTCTCAGAATGATGGAGATTGATGATGCTTAGCTAGATTTGCCGTTTTTCTCACATTCTAGGTTGGAAAGTATTGTTTTGATGGGGTCACCTTTTTAGTCTGCCACATTCAGTGTGCACAATAGCTCTCCAATCACCTCTCGCAGCCAAGGCACCAGTGTGCCATGTACTCACATTGGGAGACACTCTTTCACTATTCTTTTGTTGAGAAACCACTATTCCCACTGGCCATAACATCATTTTTATTCATTTCACCCCAAAATCGATAGTATGTATCAGCCCTCCGTCAACTCAGTTGTCTCTTGAGGCAGAGCCTTTAACTGACCCTTTCAAAAATAAACAAATGCAACATATTGAAACTGAACTGATAATCTGTATGCATAGCGTATTTGTACAACATAACGCTAGCCAAGAGCCAGTGGAGTGCAGTACAAGGTTCAATTCAAAATAACAATTGAAGAGGTAGCTAGATTATGGGAGCAGAAGTGGGCTGTTACTGCATCGCTATGTAGAGAGTTTTCATGTGTTTTCTAAATAGGCACATGGTTGGAACAGTCCTATTGGATATAGCGATGTTGTTTCATATCCCAAGTTGGAGAAGGCCTGTTAATTTGCTCTTGTGTTTTTAAAACATCTTTGCCTCTGGTCTGATGATGTCTTGGTTGCTGGTCTGCTGAGACCCACTAGAGATGGTGAGTGTTAGACTCAATTTACCACTACTTGTAGACCTGTATTTTGCTGTATGAATTATGTGTAATCCACCAGTCTCCTTCTTCATCAATGGGAGTGAGTACGTACAGGACTGCTCTTAGAGTTGACAGTGAATAGGGTACAAGTGGGATGTGGATATGAGAGAAGGCACATAAGAGATACTGTTGGTTTGTAGTCACATAGCTCATCTTGTTAGATGGTGGTTCTCTCAAATTGTCTGCATTCTCTCATGACTGACCCCATGCTTATACCAAACAGAATCCAAGATTACTGCTCTTCTACTAACGTAAAAAATTGTCTTTTTTTAAAAATGTGTATTTCACATGCATGGTAATATATATATATATTTTTTTTAAATATGTTTATTGCGGAAAACATAGAGGACAGGAACAGGCAAAAGCTCCCATAAGCATTGAGAGGCCAAATTAGCAATATGCAATATTCAGGATTGTACACAGCCTCGAGCCCACATCCCAGAGGCCGGGCGGCGTAATGTCAGCCAATGGCACAGTTATAATCATAGTCGTTTGCATACTGTCCACGTGCATCTCCAGTATCTGCTGGTTTTCACTCCTTCGTCCTCCATGGAGCCCTACTCCCATCCCTCTGGATAGATGAATTTTGCAATAAAAACGCATTCCAACACAGAACAACAAACAAACCCCACCCCATAAGTGGCATCAGTTATAAAGTACTTGCAATAGCTAGGTCATCCATTCAAGGCCCATTAAGGTGCAGACATCACATTCGGTAGCGATCCTCTGGGAATCCAGACAAATCACAGGGTTAAATGATAGGGAACATTAGTGCGTGCCCAACAGGGCCTTACTCCGGCCCAGGTCCCTCCATCTCGCCTCCCGCCACCTCCTCCTCAGAACCAGACCCCTCAGGAGTGAACAATTCGGCACTTTTGGCATCCGAGTCATCCTCTGATAATGCCTCTGCACACATCAACCTCCAAGCTAGCAAGTCTTCCTGGAGCCTTTCATCGCGGCACGTGCGCTGCATATGCGTCTCCTCAGCCAGGGACCACTCCCTAACATCCCTAAGCCACAGGGAGACCTCGGGGGCCCTCCGCTCGATCCAAGTAATGGCCACTCGCCGCCTTGCCAACACCAGTAACAGCTGCAGAAACTTGTAAGTTAGATTCTTCCTTTTAGGCTTGGGCACCAGGGCCAAGAGACAATGAAGCGGATCCAGAGTAATCCGGAGGCTCGTGACACGGCCAATATGGTCTACCACTTCACTCCAAAAGCTACCGACCTGCGGACACTCCCAAGCCAGTTGGAAGAATCCAGCTCTCTCCGCCCCACACCTAGGACAATCACCCCGCCTATCTGCTGAGATGTGACTCAAGGAGACCGGGGTCATGTATGTGCGATGCACAAAATTAAAGTGGATCAACTTGAACCGTGCATTACATGAGACTTTCCGGGTCAGGGGGCCAATACGTTTGCGCTGTCCCGGCTCTAGAGTCATCGCCAGGTCCGCCTCCCAGGCCGCCCAGGACGGTACAATCGGTGGGGTTGAATCCCGTCTCATGGCCGAGTACAATAAAAAGATCAGCCGCTTCCCTCTGCCACAGGAAAGAAGGATGTTGAGGGTGTGTGTCAGTGGGTGCGCCTCTGGGAACTGAGGCCAGGTCGTTCGCGCTACCTCCTGGAGTCCCCTGTAGTCCCCTGTAGTGCAGGTATTGTCCCCTACTCAGGTCAAAGGCCTCCGTGGCACGCTCATAAGACACGAAGGAGTCATCTGGGTTAGGTCCGCCAGAGTCTCACATCCGCCGTCTCGCCATTCTCGGAAGGACATATTTGCCTCCATCTGCAGCACCGGGGCCAAGATCCACACTGGCAGCTCCCTATGAAATGGGGGCCGCCGCAAAACCTTCTCCACAAATCGCTACCAGACTCCCACTGCATGGCGCACCACATAGGGCAGGTCCTCGTCTGCTCCCCTTCCCTGCATCAAAGCCACTCGTAAACCTTCTCGTCCGCCCTGCGCGCCAGTAGCTGCAGCTCCCAGCTATCGGTATCCGCGAACCACCTCGCGGCGGGTAGGAGCTGGGCCGCATAGTAATAGAGGTCAAACCTCGGGGCCTCCAGACCTCCCTCCTCCCAGCTCCGGACCACAGTATGTAGCGCCACTCCCCTACGTTCGCCCGCCCAGAGTAGAGATGTGCGAAAGGAGAAACAAGGGAGACCCTACTCACAACGGAACCAGGGTGATGCGATTATCCAGAAAAACAGTGGTTCCTGTGGCATATTATTTATCTTACTACTAGATAAACATAACAAGCTTAATAGCAATTCAATCATTGGGGGCCGGGCGGCAAAAAGAGAGAAACACAGTTGTACCAGTTTAAAACATGTTGTTGTATTTCAAATGCAAACAAATAATACTGTAATTTTTCTGCGACATACATATATTATATATATATTATATATATTATACAAAGTGCAAAGTGTCCCATGTGATGTTGTGAGCGAAACAAAAAAACGTATATAATTAAAGTGGGCTGTACAAGTTTCAGGTGTGCCTATTTACAAGAGAAGGAAACTGGACTTAAAGCAATTATTTTAACCAATTGTTGGGCAGCAGCTATACAATCATAGGTGCTGTATTAGTCTGGTTCGCTTCCTAGTGCGTCGACGGCGTTTCGACCCTTAAGGTGAGGGTCTCGTCAGGACTGGACAGTGAGGGATGTCTTGCAATGGGGTGTATTCCAACTTATAACCCACAAGTGAGGAAGTAAAATAACTTTACTTACAGTGAACCCAGCCGGGCACACTGTGTATAACAGCTGGTAGCGCGTCCTAGTCAGATTATGGCGGTCAGTGCCGTCTCTGTGCAGGATATTCAGGGATTATCTGCGCGCTTTAGTAATACAGCTCAATCTCTGTCTCCGATCGTTCGTTAGATGCAATGTTTGTACATTGTATGCATTGTAACGTCATACATTCTCCACCACAGACAATAATTTGGGATGCCTCTTTGCAGGGACGAAGAGCACCCATGGATCCCCTTCAAGCATAACCCTTGTTAAAAAAAGAGAGACAGTGTATTAATAACCCCAACATGGCAACGTTACTGGTGGTTTGCTGAATTTCTACAATCTTCTAACTTCTCAAAGTGTCTACTTAAAAGGCTGCCATGCACATCCACTTCCTTGTTCAGTTTAGGGGACCTGATCCTACTTCCCAAAGTTACACTATTGAACAGGGCAGTCTAGCTCCTGAAAGTTTGCAACATAAACACTTAAATCTTCCATAACATTACATGGACATTTTAAAAGAGGCTAGATGTGCATCAACCAGGCTTCCTATGACTTCAAATTGAAGAGATTCTGCATATGGAGCATCCAGAAGAATATCATCACAACTGAATGACAGAAAGTGGTGCTCCCACATCTCCCCGATTTGGTGAAATCTTGGCAGGTTCTTTTTCACTAAAGATACTTCTTGCAACCTTCATCCCCAATAGAAAATGTTCTTCACAAACCTTTCTGTTCAGAGGTCCTGAGATAAAGGATTTTTTAGAAGGAATTAAGAAATGTTTTCCTCCAATAAGAGATTGCCTTTTTCATGGGATGTTAATATAGTGATTTTTCAAGGTTGATGTTCCCTCCAATGGAAACAACTTATATTGCTACTTTACAATAAAGCAGCTTTCCTTGTAGCCATCAATTTTTCCACATGGTGAGAGAGATTCAGGGTTATTGATGTAATTAACTGTAGGTAGGTTTTAATAAAGGCTTGGTTTTCAAGAAAGTTTCTTCCTAAGATAGCATCAGATTCTCACATGAATCAATCTACTTTTCTTTCAATGTTTTCCAAACCCATTCTTCACCAGCATAGAGGTCTAAAAGGTCTTTGTATGTAAAAATATATTTTAACTTTATATTGTATTGAACAACAATCAGATCATATTATTATATTATTAGCAATTTCAGGGAAATAGGTATAGATTTATGCTCTTTGAAAGTGTTTGAGAGTTTATTTCTTGCTTTCTGTAATATGTCAAAAAATGTTTTGCTTTATTTAGAGTTTGGCGGACAGGGTACTTTGTCATAAAATTGTTGATGCCCCATCCTTTGTGTCAAAAGTGCATTATCATCAGTGGCACTTGTAATATGGAGGATAGGACATCCGCCATGTTTATGACGCAGTCCTTTTAGATTGTTGAAGCTTGACTGATTTGAACTGGGGCAGTCTCTATTCTCATATATGTCGTAGGTAGACATTCCTAATGGGATGCCACTCATCATGTAGATGCTTTTTTGACATCCCAGATTCTGCACCTCTGTAATGATAATGAATGCTGTACCTTCATTTTCCAGACAGAGCTGGTTTTGGAAACAATTTCGCTACTATGGACAACAAGTCTACTGCACAGAGTGTGGAGGGCATCGTTGTCAGCTCCATGTTTAAGGCTTTGATCACACGTTGCGCTTCTACTACTCATGAGCTCCACAGCCCTGAAAACCTGGTAGGTGCCAGTTCTGATTTTGTTTATGCTGAGTAGGCTATGAACATGGCATTGTTAGTTACTTATGGATGATAAATTATTGTTTGCAGTGAAAGCATGTCACTGAACAGCATTGGTGAACCGATTTCCAATTAAGAGGCTGATTAGGATTGCAGTGATTCGTATCATATTCATATTTGCAGGGTAACTATGGTTTAACAAGGAGAGATTTTTTTCAAATATCTCCAAATCCGAAGTTTTATAAAGTCTAAAAACCTTATTAATACCAGTTCTATGAATAAAATAGACGTGCTGAAAAGTTGTATTAAGAAAGATAGAATCATCACGGTATACCAGCTGATGATAAATAGAATAAAAGACGATCTTGAGATATATACTAACAAATGGTAAGCAAATCTGGGAATAGAAAAGGTCGATATATCAAGATCTTTAGAAATGGCCAGTATGGTTTTATTCAATTGGTCTTTTAAAAGCCAGCACTTCATGGCAGTTTTCGACTTATACTATACACCGTCGAAATTGGTACTATGGAAAGCTAAGGGGGGCACGAATTGTAGTCGTTCGCAGCTGCTGATTCAATCCACATGTTTGCTCAATGTCCAAAATGTAATCAATTTATACAAGAAGTACATAGTTTTTTAGATACCATTTTAGAGTCATCACCGGTATTACTACCAGAATTAGTGATACTGGGAATCCAAGCTGACAAAATTGGTATTAGAACGGTTGAAGGAGAAGGCTTTTTATTTATAGCCATGTCAGTGTACAGATACTGCATAACTTCTCGTTGGCTTGATGTGGATCCTCCAGCTTTCTATCATTGGCAGTCAAAGTTATTAAGTGTCTATTGGCTCAAAAGTGCTGTATATAGACTTAAGGGCCGACGGAAGAGGATATTTGGTAAGAAATTATGGTCACCCATTTATAATTGGATTTAACAGGTTTATTATGACTCTATAAACTAACTGAATTTGCTTTTTTCTTGTAACATCATTATGAAACTGTATTCTACCTTCTTTCTATTATCATGAATTCTTTCTGTAAAATGTACTTTACAACTCTCCACTGCCAAAGTAAATCAATAAAAACAAATAAAACAAAACCAAGATTGCAGTGATTCCGCATCCTCCAGGCCGGTGGAAGCCACCGCCGGCCCGGAGGATGCGGAATCACCGCAGCAGTGCCTCCAAAGACCCCCTGCCAGATTTGGATGGCTGGGGGGTCATCGGCGGACGGGAAAACCGTCCGCCTCTTTTCCGCCGCGGTCGCCTTCCGACCATGGCGGAAAAGCTCTAATATGGTGTTGGTGTCTATCAGACACCGCCAGCCATATTAGGATGGGGCAGGAAACATGCTTTTCCACGGCGGAAAAGACAAGCATGTTGTCTTTTCAGTTTGGGGGCCCGTTGCGGGCCCCCAGGGTGTCAGAGGGTGGGGGGTGCACATGGAGGGTACCTATGGTACCCCCCTGCATTTACATGAACAAAGCGGCAGGCACCGCGCGGTGCCTGCCGCTTTGTGCATGTAAATGCAATACATGCATTTTTAACCTTGCGGCGGGTGCTGCTTCAAGGTTAAAGATACAGGATGTGACCGCCAGGGTGGCGGTCACATCCTGATTTGCATGGAGGGACCGCTGCTGCCCATGTGGACGGTCCCTCTACCTCGGGGTGGCGGACGGACGCAGGTCCGTCCGCCATCCTAATGAACCCCATAAGTTATCAACTTGTTCATTAATTGCATGTGATTATTGTGAAATAACCAGTGATCATAAATTCTAAAGTGTTATTGGCAAAAAGGTTCATATGTTCTGTTGTGCTTGATATGTAAGGGTAATTGTGCATATTTATTTTTATAATTATGTTGTTAATGTATTAGTTGATAAAAGTATGTATGGCCGTCAGGAATTCATGTATGTCAGAATTGTGCAGCCTTTTAAATTTACCACCATTTGGGAATTGTTCCAGTCTTTACAACTCTCTCCATTCCATACAATTGAAACGCTGACAATTGTGGGCATTGTAATGGATTCTCTTTCAGTTTTTGATGACATCTATAACAATGGCCTAATTACCTGCTGCTGCTCTTTACTGCTCTGAGTCTATGCCTTCATCTATTGTATGTATTATGAGAGTCTGTCTCATTCCTGGGAATGTACTCTAACAGCCTTCAAAAATTAATAAAACAATGAACATCTCCCCCCTGGTTCTATATATTCCTGTATGAAGTTAAATCGAGCCCCGGATCTGATAAAACTCAATGTCAAACACTTTAAGTTGTCAAATCTGAAGTCCATCTATCTCCTTCTGGTACGAAGAAAGCTTAAAGAATAATTCAGCCATAAAAAAACAGGCACTTGTGTCAGATAGTAGAAGCACATAATTCCTTCAAGGCCAGTTTTCAGCATTATTATAGTATGGAGACAGTCCCTTTTCCAGTCTAAGGCATCTCAGAGCTGAGGTGAATTTTCATTGTGTAGGTGCCTTCATTCTCTCAGATCTCTCAGTGGCATTCAACATTGTTGAGAGCAGGTTCTCCTAGACCATCTGACAACAGTAGGTGTTACTGACAAGGCTTTAGTCTTAGTTCAGTCTTTTTTGATAAACTAACTACGAAAAAATATTTTGTCTCCATTTACCTCTGAATCTCACCCTTTGTTCTATGGAGCTGCAAATGGATATTCTCAGTCTCCTTGCCTTCTTAACCTTTATGTTGGACTACTGGCCAGCCTCATACATTCCTTTAGCTTCTGTTTTTACATATATGCCAAAGAGACCCAGTTTGTTATCCACCTTGATGGATCAGGGTTCTTGAATTATGTGTTCCAGTCATTTTTAATTGAGGCCTGAATATTGATGAATGGCCACTGGTTCAAACTAAACTCGAGCAAGATTGAAATGTTCATTGCTGACATTCATGTTTACATTTTGGTTTACATCTTCTGTACTCTTGAAACCGACTCTGTTTCAAGTACTGTCTCTCCTTTATGAATCCTCTGTATGATTTTTGGATGCGGCTCGTACTTTTAGCCCAGATTTCTGCTGTAGTGCTGAGTTGTTTTTACCATTTGCATCATACCAGTCTTGCAGTTTTGACAGAAAATATTTGTCCATTTTGGCCTTTTTTCCTTTTTCCTTAGATTACCTCAATTTCTTCTGCAGAGATTGCAGGATGTTCAAAATGTTGTGAACCAGATGGTTCACTAATGGTTTTTGGTTCAGTCACGTTAAACCTGACTCAGTAGTTTATTGGCTTCATTACAAGGACTTTGTGCATAAAACTTAGCTTTCTTTATTAAGTGTCAGCTTTCAGAGGGAAGCATCTCTAACTCTACGTGGTCAGTCGCTCCGCGCTGCCCGTCTCTGCAGTTATACTGTCCATTTGTTACCTTTTTTAAAAGTCCTATGTTGAAAGACACTTTTTTTTGTTTTGGAAGCAACAATGTGAGCTTCTCTTCCCTATCTTTCAGATCCATTTCTACCAATCATATTTCCAGTTACTCTCTTATGACAAGGGACATGTCTATATGGGCATAAATTGTCCTTTTAGGAGAAGTTGTACATTTATTTATCCATAGATACAAGAACATGTTTCATGTAGAAGCACTTTAAAAGAGACATAAAGCATAGCATTTAAGGACTGTTTCTGCCTGTCAGTGCCAAGAGCTGAAGATCAGCAGGAGAGTCTGGTTTAATGGGTCAGAAATTTGGCTCAATTTTTCTGTAGCTAATTGGTATGCAGTCTTTTCTTTTGTACCATTTTGCAGTACCACTGCCTCAAGCTGTAGCTTCTGTACGTTTTGAACTGTTTTCAGGGACTGTAGAAACCAGCTGTTAGTAAATGCTCTACTGTTACCAAACAGATGTTAGTCCAGAATATCACAGAATGAATGTGGCATATTGAGTGGTCTCGATATCATGACCGAGAATATCGAGAACCAAAATATCAACAGGTAAGTATTTCTCGAGTTTTTCTACTTGACGACACATCTATGTATCTTGATGAAATATCTCTTCATGTTACTTAGATGTGGATTTAAGAATACTAAATGTAAACCTCTCTCTGCGCACTTTCCTCCGCGATGGTTTTTGTTTTTCAATATTTTGGTCATAATATTATGGCCCCTTGTTATTCCTTCAGCTATATTCTAGACTATAGCCTTCTAAACAGGTTTACTGTAAAACTAATCAAACTTTGATACTTGTATCATTAGTTTCTAGCTGAGATCAGCGCATTACATTTTCATTTGTGAATGATGCTTTGATTGATTTTGTGTGAAGAATGCCAGCTAACCCCAAAATTTGCTTTCAAGTGATTGATTTGACCACCCGGTCTCTTGTTTTCTTCAAGCTAGAGATGCATAAGTCTAATTCTTTCATTGATTTTCCCTATGCTTCAAGAAGCAATTACAAATCTATGGAAGCTCTCTTGATAGCTAAATCCGAGAATGACTAACATGGGTACGAATGGCTCCTCAGTAAAGCTACCGGGTGTAATGGATTGAAACATAACTGCATATGTTAAACAAAACACACATCAGAGGTAATAGAGCCTATGATATCATCCATCAGTGGATTATCACCCCTAACCCACATCCCTGCAATGTAAAGCAGCCCTGGCACCCATGTACAACAGTGCTTACAGAACAGGAATACTGCTAGAGTAGACATTTGTGCTTCTGAATGGAAAACTCAAGGGCCTGCACAAATCAAGTGGGGCTGTAGAGTATAACCCAGCTACTTTCTGCAATATCATTGTCACATGCATGTTACACAACAAGCAATTCATAGGGACATTGAATGTAACATGAAGGAGGAGGAGAATGATGATGACATAGAACATGTGATTTCGGTGGCAGCACATGTCATCGTCATGGTAGTTGGTGATGGAGGCATGGAGGGGTGTGCCAAGAGAAATTAAATCACCTAAAGTTATTTCGGAGGCAAGCAGGGTGCAGAGTAGGCCTGGGGGTAAATTCCGTAATTTGCGTAATTTGGGTAATTTTGCGTTCCACGGAAAATGCGAAATTGCCCAAAATTCTGCGTTCCGCGGCTTCGCAGAACTTTTTGCTTGTTCGCGTCCTCAAAATGTGTGTATGCAAGGTCCCGAGCACACAAACAGCGTTCGCGAACAGTAAAGAAGCATCGCGACCAAGCAATTCCGCGTGTTCTCAGAATATCTGCATGCTCGTGGAGATTTTTTACCGTTTTGTGAAGCTTTGCGTACATATATGTAGACTTTGGGTGTTATTAAAAGATCCCCGGTAATTCCATTGAGAGGGGAGTTGGTGTCATGATTTACCGGTCCCATCTGAATCTGTGGGAAAGCAGCCTAAATTTGATGAAATACATGGGAATAACAAGAAAAATCTGGTGGAACTGGGAGGTGGTTTCACGATGCCCCCATTCATTCTTCATTTCTAATGCGAACCATCATTTTCAATGTTCCACTAATAATTCCCAATATTTTGTCCTCTCTAGAGTTACAGATGCTCACTTGTATATGTAACTGTGGTGGGCGTGGGAGGTTTTTGGACGGAGTTACTGGGCAAAACTTTCAGGACCTGGTGTAAGGCCCAGGTATTTTCTTCTACTGATGCATTACAGGATCATAGGAAAGGCGATCAAAGTGGAGTGTGCACCAGCAGATGTGAACAGAAATTACATTACAAAAGTAAGCATAGTCAACATTGCCGTACATAGAGTTTTACAAAGTTGTTGTTTCTTACGGTGAAGTTAGTGGTTTTCAAATTTGTTTCTTTTAAAAGAAATCTCTTTTTATTGGTTTTAGTTAATGAGCAATAGCAAGTGACACGTATCAAGCAACCGCAAGGAAAGTCACATCATACAGTACTTCAAAATGCTGTTCAGTTACACTCCTTGTCCCAAATCATCCCCTCCTGCAGATTCTGGTTACATGGATTTGAAAACAGTCCTTCAGAAGTCCAAATTACAGTATTAGTGAGGGCATTCTCTTACTTTGTAAATAGGTACCTCAACTAGAGAACATCTTTCCATACCTGTGAGGTATTCTTCTTTGGGGGAAGGAGATGGTGCCATCCCATACCATCTCGGTTTTGCAATATACCTTTACACTTATAAGCCACCCGTGGCAATCTACATACTCTCATTGATTCCCACAGCAATATTCTCAACAGCATTGGCTTGAGCACGATGTCTAACTGTCGACCCAAAACTTCGTTTGAGTGTTTGTGATGTATTGCCAGTATTATTTGCTTGGCATACCCGGATCCAGTGGAAGATGTTGGCCACCTTCTGCTGATATCTGTTACAGTTTGGGGACAGTGCTTTTCCTATACTGTAAAGCCATGCCTTGGTGTAATAAATTCAGTGTAAATAGTGGAGTTGAATCAGCAATATCCTGGCTCAGATGTCTAGATTTCTTGGGCCATGAATGATTCTGTCCAATCTGCTTTCTACAGTGAACCCACTTCATTTTCCCACTGGTTGTTAGGCCACTAAAGGCGATTTGGGGCATTACACCCCAGCACTTCAAATGTTTTTGAGATGGTTCTGCTGTGTTTTCATTCTCCAGTGCATGCCTTGTTTGACATTCTAATGGTGATCCAAGTATAATCAAACACAAGGAGAAGATAGACGGAGCGCAGAAACATTTCAAACACTTACCCCTAGTCACCGATCTTGGTTAAATCCATCATCATTTGTTAGCTCACTTCACCACTCCAGTTCACACTCTGCTATATGCAAATCAGTCTTGACCCTGTTCCTCATGGGAACTGTCCAGACCGAACTGCCAAAGCAGGTCTTCCCTGGACCGGAAACAAGCATCCTGGGACCGGTTTCGGGCTAACACCCCTCAACAGCCAGGCTATCGTGAATCCAATGGCAAAGTGAGCAAGTGACCCACGTCTGGGCATACTCTGCTAACATAGGGAGAACAAAGCAAACACAAGGTGATGATGAACGGAGCTCTGAAACTTTGGGGTTTCTAGTTGGAATGCCGGACAGAGAAGATGGTTGCCGACAGCTGGCTGGAATCTCCCTCGTTTGCTACATACTTGTTAAAGAGAAAACAAAGACCTTTTTTTTGATAATCAAGTTTATTGATGTTAATGTAAACAATACAGCCACATAATAGCATCATGAAGCACATTTTGACCCAATGCACAGATTGTGTTATTCTAATCACATCACTGAGTATTGTGTATGCATTTTCACCAGAGCGCAGCATCAATGCAATTTCGCCCAATTCATTCCACCTGACCCAGCCACCTGCCCCACACCCTTTTGTACATCCCTGGGCATCCCAGTGCTACATAAACCTGTTTCTACTGTATTGCACACCAGCACAAGCCTCTGCGCCACTGTGACACTGTGGGGGTGGGCGCTTCCATTTGGTGGCTATTTCTCTTTTTTGCCACCATAAGGGCTGTGCCCAGGAATATCTTGTCTGCTCAAGACTCTCCCAAGCCCTCCGGGACTCTTAGGATAAAGGCCAAGGCTGTGTTGGGGACCTTTCATCCCAGTACCACGGTGAGCTCTGTGGCTATAGTGGTCCAGTACCTATTTATTGACAGACATGTCCAGCCTATGTGATAAAAGTCTTCCAGGGTCATTGCACACTGAGGGCAGTCAGTGTTAGACGAAAGGCCAGCCCAGTAAAGTCAGGCTGGGGTGAGATAAGCACAGTACTGATAATATGTCTGGATTAGCCTCAGTCTAGAGGAAATGGTAATGACCCGGGGGACCGTGAGGGCATCCAGCCAGTCATCGTCCCCTAAGGGATTCAGCCAACACTCCAAGCTTGTCCTGAGATAATCTAGTGAAGGGGTTGCGTTGAGGACGAGTGTTTGATAAATTTGGAAAATGCCTCCCTTCCCCGGTGCCCCCAGCAGGATCTTGGCTTACAGTGGGCTAAACTCTGGGATGGGGGTGTCAGTGGGAATTTGGGTGGTGAGCGCATGCCTAAGTTGCATGTATTTATCAAATTGTGTAGGGTTGATCCTGTAAGTATCCTGCAGTTCCTGGAATTCCCGATGCCTCCCATTTGTGAAATCTCTATACGGTCCCACCTCCCAAAGCCCTCCAATGTGGTCACCGGCGCTATGCCTGAGAGGAGTGTTTAGTTTCTGCTTTGTGTGCCAATGTGTCTGCCGAGGTGCAGATCTCCATACGAGGAAAACTGCTCTGGTCACTGCTGGAATGGAGTTGGGGATTGGGGACTTCTTCACTAGTGTCTTGGAAAGCCCCTGGGAGACCAGCTCCAGTTGTTACGTTGAGTTGGACCACCCTCCCGAAAACCAATCATTAATCAACAAACGTTGGGTGGCTAGGTAATAGAAATAAAGATAGTACATTCCCAAACCACCGTCATAGGAAGCGCGCTGACAATGGGAAAGAGTTATTCTATTTCTGACTCCACCTCAAAGGAACAAAGCAGCTATTCTGCCCAGGGTCAGAAACCAATGAAGCGACAGGCAGAGCGGAAAATTCTGAAAGACATAAAGGAATCGGGGAAGGATCATCATTTTATGTAAGGCTATTCTGCCAGTTGGATTTAACAGTAGCATCTTCCATTTATGAAGGTCTTCCTTAGCTCTCTTAGTCACTAGGGTAAGGTTCTGGGCCCAGGTGAGCACTGGGTGGAGCGCCACACATAATCCTAGGTATCAAAAACATAGGTGTCGAATTGGGATTATGGACTGCCACGCAATGCAGTCACAGGAGTCATTCTGGGGCACTAGGATAGATTTAGTCTTGTTGACTCGCTGAAAAGATGGGGTAATTGAAGACAGTGAGGACCCTTCATCCCAGGATCCACCATAAAGAGGAGAACATTGTGTGCGTACAGTGCAATGAAATCCTTTTGGGCTTCTCCCCACCGCCAGCCATTAATTTGGGCATCACTAGGCACACCAAAGGTTTGACTGCCAAGGCAAAGAGTAGTGGAGATATAGGGCAGCCCCTACGTATTCCTCTACGGATGGGAAAGGGGTCCAACAGGACCCCATCACCTGGACCGGGACATGGGATTGCAATAGAGCACACAAACTAGTCTGCAAAACCGCGGCCCTATACCAGCCCTTGTCAGCACCTCCTCCAAGAATCCTTTTCGAAATCTATAAAGCGATGACAGGAGGTGCCAATGAGCTAATGTGATGTGGAGGCATCGGAGGCAGTGTCTCATTCTTCTATGGGGCATAAAGCTACATTGGTCAGGATGAAAAAGGGTACTAAGCACTGGTGTAAGGCGGGTGGCCAATATCATTCCATAGATTATTGCTTCAGTAGGTTGACAGAGGTTGCATCTTGGGGTGGATTACTCCAATCATGGCCATATCAATTTTAGAGGTGAAGGTACCTTTTTTTGCTGCATCTTCATATTGGGCATGGAGACGGGGTATCAGATCATCCCAGAATGCAGAGTAATATTCCGCAGGAAATCTGTCAGGGCCCGGAGTCTTTCCGGATGCCACTACTGTATGGCTGCTCCTACCTCCTCAATGGAAATTGGCTGGTCAAGCAGCTGACATTCAATTTGGGAGAGTCAAAGGAAAGGTATCTCTTGGAGAAGGTGGGCTGTGGCTGAGGTGCAGCTGGTTTGACTGATGTGTAGAGGTTAAGATAATACTCTGCAGAAGTCTGTGCGATACCATGAAGTGTGCGTTGGGTGCGCCATTTGCTGTCAGTCACCTCCGGTGTGATCCGGTTGGCTAAGGGACAGGAGGCAAACATGTAAAAAGTTTACCATTTTTGGCTCCCCAGCCAAAGACTCTAGATGTGGAATCCCTCCACATCTTTCGCTGTTTCAAGTGAAATGTGGTGAATTTCCTACTGTATAAGGTTGAGCTGCAGGGAAACCCTTCCCTCACTATTCTGGGTGGCGTGTTCTGCCTCCAAGAGAAGTGCACAAACCTTTAATTGGGTAAGATGCTGGCCCTGAGTCTTTTGTTTTTTTAAGGTACCCTTTGGCATAGCTTTTAATGGTGGCCTTACTTGTCACCACAGAGTAGCTGGTAAAAGAACCGTGCCATTGTTAAGTTGAAAGTATGCTTTGATCTCTGTTTCACGTACCTTCTTATAGTCCTCGTCCTGGAGAAACCAGACGTTTAGGCACTACACAGGTTGTAGTCCCCCAGTAGTTTTACCCAGGCGATAGTTCAGTGGGGCATGAGCTGAGAGGCCCAAGAGAGAAGTTGAATTTGAGTGACAGTTTGGCAATCTGGGGCCGGCATAAATATGTAGTAATTGCAGGATTGACTATGATGTACTACTGATGTGTGGGTGTACTGGCGTTACCGAGGGTTCCATATCCTCCAGACGTCACACATTTCAAGTGTGGTGGTCCAGTCTGGAAGACATCAAGCATCCAGGCGGTGGCTCACCGAGGGGGCCCCAGTGGTATCCTGGTGAGAAGCCATTACTGCATTAAAGTCTCCTCCTATTACTGCCAGGGGCTCTGGAAGCTTACCTAGCACGCTAGAGAGATCCTGAAAGAATGTGTCAAGGGCTGCTGGGGGCACATAGTCAGAAACAAGGTTACTTATACCACCTCCCATAGTCCCGGGTAGAGCTAGGACGCGCCACTGGGGATCACCTACTGTGTCCGTAATCTTCAGGGGAAAAGAGCAGTGCAGGACTAGTGCTACTCCACAGGAGCACAGTGAGAAGCCTGTGAGTCTTTTCCCTGTCTCGCTAAGAAGGGACAGTGGTTCCCCATCAGGTGTGTCTCTTGTATCATCAGGACATCCGGTAGGAACCGATGAGAGTATTTCGGAACTGTAGGATGCTTTACCTGGTCCAAAAGCCTGTTGACATTCCAGGAAAGCACCTGGAAAGGCTCTAGGTCATAGTATTGTGAGGTCATAGAGGTGGGATACACGGACCCATTCAGACCGCACAGGCTGTAAGGTGGTAGTGCTGTGTCATGTAAGAAAGTAGTCTTGCACTTCCAGTGTGGTGTTAGGTGCACGAGAAGAATGCATTAGTAAGGATCACATCTTGTGGCGTAGGCAAAGAATAAACATCATCAACAAAAACATATTCCCCAACTTCCTCTACAACCAATCCCCCTGCCCATACTTCGATCCCTGATCCCCATAAGTGAAAACTGAACTAGAACTCAGTCAGAACTTGGGAACGGATTGGTGGACTCCTCCACTATTTAGGATCATGCCTGGTGTATCAGGAATCAAGATCGTCCAACAGATGTTGACAGTTTCATCTTGTCAATAGCTGTAGAGATACATTGCATCAGCCAATCGTAGCGCTCCTTGAACGGTCAGTGTCTCCCACCTGGGAGGCTGGTGGAGTGCTAGGTCGTCCAGAAGGGACATCATGGTTTGGAGTGGCATCCAGCTGACTATGTGGTGAAAGGGCCGCTGTTGGAGAACCAGTCCGGTTTTCTGCTGTCTAGGAAGGCTACAAAGAGCCTTTTCTTTTGGTGTTGCTCCCTTTCTGTGAGCAAGTGTGGTGCCTTTGTGGCTTGGGGGTTGTTTCAGCTCTGGCCCAACCGCTCGACGGCAGGTTGGAAGGTGGGGAGTTGTGCAAGGTTCGCAGCAGTCTCTATTCGGTGAGCTAAGGGATCGATTACAATATTATAGAAGTACCAAAATATCGAGGAAAAAATATAGAATACAAAAATGTAGAATTCCTATCTACAAACATGTAAGTACAAAAATATCGAATCCAAAATATAGTTTTAAAAAACTATAGTTAGTCAAAATATTGAATTTTTTTAAATGTCTTAAAAGTAATTTAAAATTAATGAAATAATAAATATAATTAACTAAAACATACTTAAAAATACTTAAATAAACTTAAAATTATTAAATGATAAATTTAAGTTATAAAAAAAAAAAAATCTTATTTCTTAAAACATATATATATATATATATATATTAACATAATGTTAATAAAAAATATACATAATTTTTACCATAGGATAGCAGGAGGGTAAAATTTACTATTATCACTCCAGTGAGCGCAACAGTAGGGAAAACATTGGATAGGGTAGGGGTAAAAATTACTATTCCCACTCCAGTGAGTGCAACAGTAGGGAAAGCGTTGCATAGCGTAGGGGTAAAAATGACTATTCCTACTCCAGTGAGTACAACAGTAGGGAAAGCGTTGAATATCGTAGGGGTAAAAATTACTATTTCCACTCCAGTGAGTGCAACAGTAGGGAAAGCGTTGGATAGCGAGAGGGTAAAAATTACTATTCCCACTCCAGTGAGTGCAACAGTAGGGAAAGCGTTGGATAGCCGGAGGGTAAAAATTACTATTCCCACTCCAGTGAGTGCAACAGTAGGGAAAGCGTTGGATAGCGAGTGGGTAAAAATTACTATTCTTACTCCAGAGAGTGCAAAAGTAGGGAAAGCGTTCAATAGCGTGAGGATAAAAATTACTATTCCCACTCCAGAGAGTGCAACAGTAGGGAAAGCGTTGGATAGTGTAGGGGTAAAGATTACTATTCCCACTCAAGAGAGTGCAACAGTAGTGAAAGCGTTGGATAGCGGGAGGATAAAAATTATTACTCCCACTTCAGAGAGTGCAACTTTAGGGAAAGCATTGATTAGCGTAGGGGGAAAAATCACTATTCCCACTCCAGGGAGTGCAACAGTAGGGAAAGCGTCGGATAGCGTAGGGGTAAACATTACTATTCCCACTCCAGAGAGTGCAACACTAGGGAAAGCGTTGGATAGCGTAGGGGTAAAAATTACTATTCCCACTCCAGAGAGTGCAACACTAGGGAAAGCGTTGGGTAGCGTAGGGGTAAAAATTACTATTCCCACTCCAGAGAGTGCAACAGTAGGGAAATCGTTGGATAGCGTAGGGGTAAAAATTACTATTCACACTCCAGGGACTGCAACAGTAGGAAAAGCGTTGGATAGTGCAGGGGTAAAAATTACTATTCCCACTCCAGAGAGTGCAACAGCAGGGAAAGCGTTGGATAGCCTAGGGGTAAAAATTAGTATTCCCACTCCAGTGAGTTTAACAGTAGGGAAAGTAAAGATTTAATATATTAATAAAAATAAATTAAATATCAATACCAATAAAAATAATTAATTACCAATTTAATAATATGTAATAATTAATCAATTAAAAATACAAATAAATATTAGTTATTAAAATGAATTACCTATTAATACAAAACTATTACCAATTAACAATTAATTAACAATAAATTAAAAATCAATACCAATAAATAAATAAAAATAATGTACTTAATTACAATTAAATTACTTCCCACCCTATTCCCCTATAAACCCACAACCCACTACTGAAAATAAATTAATACATTTAACATAATTATCAATTAATAAAAATAATCACCAATTAAAAATTAATTAATTACCAATTAAAAATGAATTAACAATTAATTCAAAATGAATACCAATAAATCAATTACCATATTGAATTAATTACAATTAAATTACCTTCCACCCTATTCCCCTATAAACCCACAACCCGCTAAAGAACTAAAACGCAAAATTAAATTAAAAATAATTAGTAATTGTTAAAAATTGATATTTTATTTAATATAATTAAATTACTTCCCACCCTATTCCCCTATAAACCCAAAACCCGCTACAGAATTAAATTACACAAAAATTAAATAACATAAAATTCATTACTTAAAATAAATTACAAAAAAAGAATACACTTTTCACAAATATACTAACATACAAAACACTTTAAAAAATGTGATATTATTAAAAATTCAATATATTTTAATACCTATATTATATACTTTGATATTTTGACTTTCTAAATTTAAACAAATCGATATTATATTACTTACCTTCAATTCGATATTTTTCACCACTATATTCTGTCCATTCCATATTTTGTTCATTCTATATTTTGACTTCGATATTATGGCTATTCTATATTTAAAATTCAATATTTTGTCTGTTTACCGAGCCAAGTCCAGGCAGCCTCACAGATGTCAAAAAAGAGGGATTTATCATAAAAAATCACACTGAGGCGAGCCGGAAACAGCAGGCGGTAAGAGAAGTTCACGGTCTGGAGCTTCTGCTTGACCATTACATATGATTGCCTCAGAGATGGTTCCTCCCTTGTATAGTCTGTTAATACTAGGACCTTGTGTCCTTAGTAGGATATGTCCGGATAAGTGGGTGCATCCTGCAGTCAGCGTCTCGGTCTCTAAAATTAAAGATCTAGGCTGTCATAGGCCTGTGGAGGGCACCAGTTGGCTGCTTTGGCAAACAAGTCAAGGTGCGCCAGTTCAACCATAAACCATGGGGACTAGTGCTGTGGGGGCATGCAAGGTCTAAACCAATCTTCAAGAATGGTGGCTGCCTGGGATGGCTCCATTCCCCACGCGATACCTATGAATCGCAAATTGTTATGGCAGGAACAGTTTACGGCGTCCTCCGCTCGTCAGTGGAGTACAGTTGTGTGCAAGAGCAAGTGGGAGACCTGTGTCCTCAGAGTGATGACATTGTCCGCCACTGTGGATATGTGGGATTCCGTCCAGGTGATAAGCGTTGTCGCTTTTCTTAGATCTTGCTGCATAAGTGCCATGTCGACCCGCACCTCTCCTATTTTTGCTTCACCTGAAGTTTGAGAGGTGTGAATGGCTTGGAGGATAGTGGCAAGTTCGCATTCGGGTGGCAGAACTTATTCCGCGGCTGGTGGCATACTGAGCTATACCGATTTGAGAAACTGCAGTGCGCGCAGGCTCGTCCTTGCCCATTGTTCTCGGGAGAGAGGGCAACAGCCATAGTATAAAAAGGGCATTCACAATAGGTGCCCTGACGGTATTCCCTCGGCGCGGTTAGTTGGGTCAGGGCCCGGGAGATGGACATCTCCTCCAACTTGCCGGTCCCAGGGAAACTTGGCGCTCACATCCCAGTTTGCCAATACCTTGGCCCCAGGAACACTAGTCATGCAGCAACAAACCCGCTGCCTGGGGCGCATCTCGCATGGTGCTCTCACTAAGTTCTCATAAGAACCGGCAGTCTCAAGGGGCAGGGTAAAAGTGTACTAGTGACCGCAATTTCTCCCTCAGGAGCATCTCTGGGGTCCTGGACTTCAGGGGGTACCGGTATGGCAGGTATCAAGATGTATTTTCATGTGAGGTCCTCCACTTTATTATGTATCCCTCAAGGAAAAGGCATTCAGTTATATTGTTTCTACCCCATGCAGGGGCGAAGGGGAGATGCCTCCAATGGTCTCAGTGCAATCAATCACTTGCTGTTTGGCTCACATGCAGACATTGATCAGATGTAGGCAGGGGTTCACAAGTATGGCCTCACCTGCGTTACACAACATAAAGTGCATCAGCAAATTCAACCTGGGGGGCCCAGGGGCACATGAAGAGTCATATTCTCCACCAGTCAGTCTCTCCACAGCCAACAAGGGATGGGCCCTGTTACAGTTCTTTACAGTGTCCTCTTACTACGCTATGTGGGCCAAGCCAGGGACCATCTGGTCCTCTAAGAGCCCACAGCTCTACGACCGCCCCATTTTCAAGGCTTTAGACAACAGATTTTCTGGGTCTCTCACCACTGTGGGGAAGACCTTGGTGGGCCTGCCCTGTAAACCGCCCACGCCACCCAGTACAATGGAGCAGCGTGGTCGCAGTTAACAGGGGAGGGTTGGCCTCCACCACTTGGCCCAGATAGTCGGAGAGACAAGCAGGCCTATGTCAGTAAGCTCCGATGCAGCACTGGAGGGCAAGGGGGCCTAGCTGCAGATGCAGCTTCTACCACCCAATTCCGGTGGTCACCTGGCGATTCCTCTCTGTATCTCAGGGCGGGGAGAGTGGTGCAGACCCCGCTTAACTTCAGCTCCAGGGGCCTGGCCTCCGCAGCTCACCGAAATCCTCACCTCGGCTACACCCCCATCTAGGTGACTTCTCTCAGGCTGGTGGGGGAGCAAGCGGGAGGGCCGGGCCGGCCATTTGCTGCCTCCTGCGAAACTGAGCTGCCCCAGGCCTCTGGCACAGCAGATCCGCAGCACCTCGTAATGGCTGGGGGACAGGACGATTCACAAGCGAGGCCTCTGATTACAGCTGTCTCCACAGCCGACTAATCAGGAGTCGTCTCAACCCCCGTCAGTGCAGGGGACGATCGGTCAGTGACTCAGTCGTGTCCTCTGGTCACTGTGCTCTTCAGCTTGCATGCCTGTTTTCACGGTTGTGGCCCCTTGGGAGGAGGTGAAGCTTGTTCAGTGTGCCGCCATGCTGCGCTGGAGAATGTGGCGGGTTTTACCATGACCTAGGCCGACTGCCATCGCCTTCAATCTTTCTCTTTTGGCCCACTGAGGTCAGGAACATTAGTGCTGCAGCCAGAGGGAGACCTCAGGGCCTGATATCAGCAAGATGTGAGTGGGTAATGACGGGTCCGTAGCACTTTTAGAGTGCGAACAACATCCAGACGCTCTTGGCCACGATCCCATAAAGACCTCTTTAATCACTTAACTGGAAGGCTCTTCTTTTCTTTTCTGTTTTTTTAAAACTTTATTTTCATTTTGTTATGAGCAATTCAAGAAAACAAAAAACAAAAGCAGATCTATAGCCCTCATATTGTACTGTGAACTTGTACAGCATTCAACTTCTCATGGTATATACTAAAACATTGTGATACATCTACCATTTACATTGTGAGTAGTATGGTCCATCCTAACTTGTTGCACTTGAGCACTGCCAGCCCAATATCTCTCGCCCCCACATGTTGCTTTCCACATTGCCTTCAAATAACAACTTTGTTAGAAATGGGGATTTCAGGTTTGCTAAGGCTTGCGCCAAAGCCAGGCAGAAACCACCACTCTAGTCAGGGCAAGGAAGTCACCCGCCAAAGATAACCCCTGCTCACCCCCTTTGTAGCTTGGCACGCGCTGTCAGGCTTATCCGTGATGTGTGAAGCGTTTGTGCGTGCTCCCAGCACCAACACCTAAGGCCCACCACAAAGGATCTCCACACAAGGTTATATATAAAAATAGCCTTTGTATTATACCAAACACAATAGATAATAAACACACAATTTACACTGTGTGAATTGGCACGGGCAGAATTTACAGGGGGTTATATAGACAGGACAGGGCCACATGGACCACTGTCAGGAATAAGCACTTTTAGAACTAGCACTTGGTAGAAATAGCACTTTGTAGGAATAACACTTAGAACATAAAATAATTGTATCACAAAATAGCAAAGGTAGCACACAACCAGTAACCACTGGTAAAAGATAAGTACACCCTACGCAATCCTAACCACCTTAGGCATATATCATGCAGGGAACCATGAACTCACTAGCATAACTATACTAGGTAAAACAACCTCCTGAGCATGAAATACATTTAGAGGTATAGGCAAACAGGCATTGCATATTATGTGGAAATCACATTAGGCAAGTATCACATTTGCGCAAAAGATCACAGAACTGAACCCAGGCCAACTTGGCTTCTCAGGGGCTCTCAGGCCCAATGTCTAGAATGTCTGGGCTGGCTGTGAGGGGAGCCAAAGAAGAATGTGCAAGGGTCTAAACGATGCAGCTGCCCACTAAGTGCTGGGCAGCTGTGGAACTGAGCCTGGGCACTAGTGTGCACCCTGGCTCTCCTCTAGGCTCCCAAATAACCATCAGTGCCCAAGAACAAAGTGGGAACCTCGTGGGCTCTGGCACAGCTGTGCCCCAAACACAATGCGGCCATACGTTGAAGCCTCGTCGGCTCGAGAACAAACTGCCCCCTGGAGCCTCGTGGGCTCGAAATAACACTGCTGCCAACTGGGGGGAGCGGCTGGCTGACAGCCGGGGCCGCTCTACCTCCCGAAATGCCCGATTCGTTGGTGGAGCCTCGTGGGCTCTAAATAATATATGTCCCTCTGGGGACTCATAAACCAAAGGAAATGCCCAGATGCTGCAGCGGCCGCTACTGCGGTGCCGCAGTGAAGCCCACGAGACTTTGGAGCGACCCGCGGGCTCTGCTCGGCAAAACCAGTAAAAGGAGAAGGAGGAGCCCTCACTCACAGGCGGCTGTGGGGTGTGTCGGGTCTCCGGTGGGCTTCCTCTGGCGGACGCGTCCTATGGAGGCGGGGTGGGCTCCCATCCTCCGGCTGCACTTTCCCCTCTACTACACAGGAGCGCGGGGTGGGCTCCTGTCCGCTTCCTGTTTACCTCTTCGGCTTCCGGTTCATTGCAGGCAGCGCGGCGGCCCGCGGGAGCAGCTCACAGAGGCAATCCAGGTGGCACCCGTGCCTCAAAACTTAGCAAAATACGGGGTAGGCACCCGTGTATTTTAAATAACGCAGACTCAGGGTGGGCACCTGCGCTCTGAAATGAAGCAACAAGGGGGGATCCCCAGGCAGCCTCTCTGCGCTGCAGGCCCCCAGCAGTCCTCCTAGGATGAAAAAGCAAAGCGCTCCCAGGCACTATAGGCAAAAGGAAGTCCAGGAAAGTCTTTTAGGAGGTGGGGGGGCAAAGGCTGGGCCAGGGGCCAGCTCACAGGGCCCTCCAGGCAGGGAGGCAGTCCCCAGTGGCGGTCCTCCTGGCGCCCAGCAGCAGCAGGCCCCCCTCAAGGTAGGATCAGGAAGAGAGAACCTTTTGCATGGGATCACTTCCACACTAGACACATTAACGCCGCATGCATCATCGTGCAGCATTCAATCTCACGAGTTCACACATACCAAACTCAACCCTGCACTCCCCACGCATCAGGAACTACCATGGACACACACATTCCCCACGCATTCCTAAGGGAGGGCAGGCCATTCTCACAACATGCACTCAGAGTGCGCTCGCACTTTACACTGGGACACAGTGTTAAAGTTCGCAGAAGCCAAAAATAACTAACACCAAGTCATATACCAAAGCAAAATGTTTAGGGGTGAACCTGCCAGAAGGGCCAAGTCCAACATACCTGTAGCCCCTCTTGTACTATATTACAATTCACTACCGGCCTGGAACCCTCAGTCACTCACAGTTTAGCCAATCCCTGAGCTATTTTGGCTTTCTGTAGTGATTTCAGCCGTGGCTCTGCATGCTAGGTATGATTGGTATGGCTGCCAAATATTCTTAGGTCTACACGATGTTGGTATGAGAGCGTTGTAGTTATCAGAGTGAGTATTACAATAAGATAGGTCAGTGCACCATTCTGTGAGTGTATACATCTCATTGATAACTTTCTTTTTGCTATCATAATTCCTAGAGCAATCAGTTGCCTGATGCTTTTGGACATAGCCTTGGCATAACCCAGCACTACTACAAGTGGTGTACTGGGTATGTGTGTATCTGAAAGAGACACGTTCGTGATAGATTCCTTACTTTAGAATATCCCCAGGTTTCAGACTGGATCCGGAAATTTTTGCGTAGCAATACACTGCGCGTCGGTAGGCGTCGTCTGCGGCTCCGCGTCCGTTGTTGGCGTCGTTAGCGCCGGAATGACGTCTTCGGAGTACTTAGACGCCGCCCATGCGCGCTGACGTCAGTTTTTTTTTCCGCGCCAGCTAGCGCAGATCCGGAGAAGCTCTACCCCGATTCATTTTTTGACTAAACTTTTGATCTTTTTGATCATTCTTTTTCTTTGAGTCTTCGACTCTATCGGTGTCGGGAGGGATGCCCTGGTTCAAGCCCTGCTCGAAGTGCAACCGACTGATGTCGGTCACGGACCCTCATCGCCGGTGCCTGAAGTGCCTAGGCCTCGACCATGACGATCGAACCTGCTCCGACTGCCGGGTCCTGACGTCGAAGGCTAGGCGGGAGCGGTCCCACAAGTGGCTTGAGCTCCGGCAGTCGGCCCCGCGCCACTCCAGGTCCCGGTCCCGGTCCCACGGGAGGTCGAGGGACAGGTCGCGAAGTCGGAGTCATCGCAGCTCCGGGAGTGGACACCGGTTGTCAGGCTCCAAGTCCTCAGGTAAGAGGCATAAGAGGTCGGAGAGAAGTCATCGTTCCTACGACCCACCCCGACGCTCGCACGATGCGGCCAGGAGCTCGGGCGACACCGCCCACGCGGCTCCGTTGGAGTCGCAAGCGTCACCGCCTGCCCCACAACTTCGGGTCCCTGGGCACGGCACGACGCCAGAGGAGATCGAGCGGTACCTCATGGCCATGAGGTCCCTTCCTCCTCAGTCGGGTTCCTTGGAGCCTTCGGGCCCAACGGTCCCGACCGGAGGCACTAGCGGGTCGGGTGCTTCGGCTCCGACACCGCCGGGTGCTTCGGCCCCGGTGCCGCCGGTGACTTCGGTCCCGGCGCCGCATGACCTCACTGGATCCGCTTCCGGATCCGGGTCGTCGCTGGTCGACCTTACGACCTCATCGGCGCCGGCCCCATGGGTATCGCCCCCGGTGCCCGCTGGGGACGCCGTCCCCAATATCCCCTACGGTCCGACTCTCGCGCCAGAACGGCGCCGCTGGGCGCCGCTTCCGACGACCTATGGAGATTTTTATTTCCACGAGGAGGCCCTGTCTGCTAATCCTGTTTTGCAGGTTACGGGTGACGAGGAGGATTGGGAGGGGTCTGAGGACCCTCTGGCACTGGAGTGCCAGTCTCAACAGGACTGGACATATGAGCTTGGGGAGGCCAGTGGTCTTGACACATCGCCAGACACTGGACTTTCCTCCCCTCCGACTGTGGCTTCGGAGGAGGGGTCTACATATAGTGTAGTGTTGACGAAGGCAGCCAAGGCCTTACACCTTGAGCTCCCCGTCACAGCCGTGACGACTAACCTCCTCACTGAGGTCCTCAAACTGGAAGTCAAGCTCCAGCGAGCCTCTGCTGCCGTTCAATGAGGCCTTATGTGACGTTCTTGTGGGCACTTGGTCCAAGCCCGCCACAGGTCTGCCTGTCGATAGGAACGTGGCCAGACGCTACCGCCCAGCCCCGGGCGACCCATGCTTTTTGTCCACCCATCCCACCCCGAGAGCCTGGTCATCCAGGCCTCCAATTCCCTGACCGCATTCCCGTCGGCTCCGCCCGACCGGGTATCCAAGAGATAAGAACAGTTCGGGAAGAAGGTGTTCTCGTCTGTTAGCTTAGGGCTGCGGTCTGTGAATACCGCCTGTATCTTGGGCCGCTACGCCCACACTCTGTGGGACACGGTCGCGGACGTGCTGCCACAATGCCCGGAGGAGGTCCGGGCTAAACTCGCCCAAACCCTTGCGGAGGGCCGAGATGCAGCACATTTTTCCATCCGGTGTGATACAACGGACTCACTGGGCAGGGCCATGGCAACGACGGTGGCGGTTCGACGCCACGCCTGGTTGCGGTCCGCCAACTTCTCGGCCGATGTCCAGGCCACACTTCTGGACATGCCGTTTGATGGCCGTCGCCTCTTCGGCGACAAGGCAGACCATGCGCTGGAACGTTTTAAGGACTCCAGGGCTACGGCCAAGTCCTTGCAGCAAACGGGTGTCTTTTGCTCCTTTCGTGGCCACGGAAGGGGCGCCCCCACACGTGCTGCCAGCCACGCGCCGCAGAATGTTCAGCAGCGCGGTGGCGGCCGTGGAAACCGCCGTGGCGGCAGTCGGGGGCAACGGCGAGGCCAGTTCACACCTCCCTCCACAGCACCCGCCTCGAAACCTTCCTAGTCCGAGTTTTCAGGCCCATGTGACGCCTGTGGGAGGCAGGGTTCGCCATCACCTCTCCCACTGGCGCACAGTGCATTCGGACAGGTGGGTGCTGCAGATCGTCCAAAGGGGCTACTCCCTCCCCTTCGAGGCGACCCCTCCATCCATGCCACCGCAATGCCACCGCAATGCCACCGCGTGCCGGGGGATCACTTGCAACTTCTGCAAGAGGAAGTCACGGCCCTCTTGGCCAAGGGGGCCATCGAGCCCGTTCCTGGGCCAGAAGTAGGGTGTGGATGTTACTCCCACTACTTTCTGGTACCCAAGAAGGGCAAAGGGGGCCTACGCCCTATCTTGGTCCTGCAGAACGTCAACGGTCAAGTTCAAGATGCTGACTTTGGCTCAGGTCCTGGCTGCCCTGGACCCGGAAGACTGGATGATAGCGTTGGACTTGCAGGACGCTTATTTCCACATCCCCGTCCTGCCGGCCCACGGGCGTTACCTGCGGTTCACGGTAGGCCAAGAGCACTTTCAGTTTACCGTGCTCCCCTTCGGCCTTATCAGCGCCCCACGGGTGTTCACAAAGGTGATGGCGGTGGTCGCAGCTCATCTGCACAGGTTGGGGGTGTCAGTCTTCCCCTACCTAGACGACTGGTTGTTGAAGGCGGGCTCGCCCCAGACAGTCGTCAGCCACCTCCAGACTACGGCCGACCTCCTGCATTTGCTGGGGTTCTCCATCAATGTGCCAAAGTCGCACCTGTGTCCCTCTCAGAAGCTCCTCTTCATTGGAGCGGTTCTCGACTCGGCACAGTTTCGGGTTTACCCTCCCGAACAGTGGGTTCGGGATATGCAGGCTCTGATTCCCATCTTCCAGCCGTTATCCCGAGTCTCGGTCAGGTTGACGCTGCTGCTTCTGGGGCTGATGGCCTCCTGCATCCTTCTGGTGCATCAGGCCAGGTGGCGGATGCAGGCTCTGCAGTGGGACCTAAAGTGTCAGTGGGCCCAGCATCAGGGCAGCCTGTCCGATCATGTCTTGATCTCGGAGGGCACTGCAAGACAACTGCAGTGGTGGCTCACGGACCGCGAGTGGGTCAGTTGCAGATCCCTCTCCCTACCCCACCAGGAGCACGTGGTTGTGACGGACGCATCCCTCCAGGGCTGGGGAGGCCACATGGGAGAGGCGGAGATCAGAGGACTCTGGTCTCCGGGGGAGTCCCGGCTCCATATCAACCTTTTGGAGCTGCGGGCGATTCGCCTAGCACTGAAGGCATTCCTCCCCTCTTTCCGGGGGAGTGTAGTGCAGGTGTTCATGGACAACACCACCGCCATGTGGTACTGCAACAAACAAGGCGGGGTGGGGTCGTGGACCCTATGCCAGGAGGCTCTGCGCCTCTGGCAGAGGCTGGAACATCAGGGCGTGACCCTGGTGGTTTAACACCTGGCAGGCTCTCTGAATGCCAGGGCGGACGAACTCAGCCGTCGGTGCATGATGGATCACGAATGGCGTCTGAACTCGGACGTGGCGCAAGGCCTCTTTCAGCAATGGGGAAAGCCTTGGTTAGATCTATTCGCCACAGAAGAGAACGCGCAATGTCATCAGTTCTGCGCGTTGGAATTTCCAAGGCGGCACTCGCTCTGAGACGCTTTTCGTCGCGAGTGGAGTTGCAGTCTATTGTATGCCTTTCCGCCTATAGCATTCTGCCCAGAGTGCTGAAGAAGATCAGGCGCGACCGGGCTCAGGTTATCCTTGTGGCTCCGGACTGGGCACAAAGATACTGGTATCCCAAGCTACTCAGCATGTCAGTCGATCCCCCGATTTGTCTGCCTCTTCGGGAGGACCTTCTGTCGCAGCAGCAGGGGACGGTCCTGCACCCGAACCTGTCCAGTCTCCACCTACAAGCTTGGAGATTGAGCGGCGGCAGTTGAGGCCATTTGAATTGCCTCCCGAAGTCTGTGATATCATTCTGGCAGCCAGGCGTCCCTCCACAAAGTCGGTATACTTCTGCAGGTGGAACAGATTTGTGGCATGGTGCACAGCAAAGGCTGTGGACCCTCTCTCTGCACCCCTTTCTGAAGTTCTACTCTTCCTTCTTTCCCTTGCCCGGCAGGGCTCTGCTCTGGGCACTCTTAAGGGGTACCTTTCTGCTCTTTCCGCCTTCTTACGGCTACCTGATCAGCCTTCCTTATTCAAGTCCCCCATTGTTAATAGATTTCTGAAGGGCATCACACACATGTTCCCTCCTGTTCCCTTTGTGATGCCCCAGTGGGACTTGAATCTTGTACTCACTTATCTAATGTGTGCTCCTTTTGAGCCACTCCATAACTGTCCTCTCCGTCTTCTTACTCTGAAGACTGCTTTCCTGGTTGCCATCACCTCTGCCAGGAGAGTGAGTGAGCTCCAAGCTCTTTCTTCTACTCCACCTTTCCTCTCTGTTCATCCGGACAAGGTGGTGTTGCGTACATGACCTTCCTTTCTGCCCAAGGTTGTCACGGCCTTCCACATCGGGCAGTCCATCACCTTGCCCACCTTCTTTCCACCCCCGCATCCCTCGAAAGAGGAAGAGAGGCTCCACCGTCTGGACCCAAAACGTGCGCTCTCTTATTACTTGGATCGCACACGCCAGTTCCGGGTGGATGACCACGTGGGCGCGAAGAAGGGAAAGGCGGTACACAAGAGAACCATTTCACGGTGGATCATCTTGTGTATTCAGGCATGTTACTCCATGGCCAAAAAGGAGCCCCCTGCTGGATTGCGGGCTCATTCCACTCGTGCCACGGCGACTACCACTGCCCTGGGCCGAGGAGTACCCTTACAGGATATTTGCCTGGCAGCTATGTGGGCCTCGCTGCACACGGTTGCAAGACATTATTGCCTGGACAGCCAAGTCCGGAGGGATGTCTTCTTTGGCTGTTCTGTCCTCCAGGACTTTCTGGTGTGATTATTGGTTCGCAGACCCACCACCGGGGTTGGTTTGCTGGGGTATCTATTCTAAGGTAACAAATCGATCACTAACGTGTCTCTTTCAGATGCACAAGTTACTACTTGTGTAACGATATATCTGTAAGAGACATTAGTTAGTGATAGATTCCTTACCGACCCACCCATCCTCCCCGTTCTGCGAACCGATATCTAGGGTTAAGGTCATCCCATTTCAGGGCCCTAGTTTCATGGCACCAGTGTTGGTTCTATCATGGCTCTGCGTATCTGGCGCGGAAAAGCTGTGTATCAGAACTGACGTCAGCGCGCATGGGCGGTGTCTAAGTACTCCGACAACGTCATTCCGGCCCTAACGACGCTGACGACGGACGCGGAGCCGCAGAGGACGCCTACCGACGCGCAGGGGTATTGCTACGCAAAAATTTCCGGATCCAGTCTGACTCCTGGGGATATTCTAAGGTAAGGAATCAGTCACTAACTAATGTCGCTTATAGATATATTGTTACACAAGTAGTAACTTGTGCTACTGTCATATCCTGTAATGCCCCATAACTTATGACCAGTATTTTTGTATTGCTAGACAAGTCCACGCTTAATGAGCAAAATCCGCCCCAACGCTGCCGCAACGGTCACAATTATCGTCCACTCTCAGCCCATACCTGTGTAGTCTGGCAGGTGTATAGTATAATCTTTGTTAAAATTTCAAATAAATGAGGCAATGTCTGGCATTCTGAGATATAGTTTTAGTATTGGCGCAGCAGTAGAAACACTGTTCCTTAGTTATGTCTATTCCCAGTTCGGTACGCCAGTCCTGTAGGGCTTTGGCCTGTAAGAGGCTATTATTCATTCTGGCAAGTGAGTACAATGCCGATATTGTCCTATTTAGGGAGTGTGACTGTAATAGATATGTTAGTATAGCGTATTCCGGTGGCTCCGGTAAAGTATCTTCTTTAAAAATGGTATCTCTCGAGCTGGGTGACTACTGAGTAGTGTCCTTTAATTGGTCCCATGTCTTATGCCACCCCCTCCTTGAAGAAGTCATCCATTGTGATTATTTTTAACTTGTGCATTGTGTGAATAAGTGCCTTATTACTGTGATTCTTCAGCCATTCACATCATTCTATAGGCATTTTTGGGGAATATAGCTAGTCAACTTTTTCCAGCTGTGCAACTCTAAAACTGGAGTTGTGTGGGCTTACTGGGTCTATGACATGGTATCCTTCGATGTGCATACTGCATCATGTGCTGCGGGAGTGACAACGGGATCACCTCCTCCTTTTCTATATATATATGTGGTGCGTCATACGATACTTGTAACCAGTGCGAAGCGTGCATTTGTTGCGCTGCGCAATAGTACATTTAGAAATCCGGTGCGTTAAGCCCCCCAGTAGCGTATGATTTAGTCAATATTTCCCACTGAACATGAGGTTACTTCCTGGCCCAAGCCAGCCAGACCATTAGGGCATGCAGCATGCGGAAAAACGTTTTTGGCAGAGAGATTGGAATATTTATGAAGTAAAACAACAGTCTCGGGAGAACTATGATTTCCATGAGCGCTATGTGCCCTAATAGTGAGAGGGGGTGTCTAATTCACCTCACGATCCCTTCAGTAGGTTTTTGTACAGCCCTGCCGTAATTTTCATAAAACACCACTTCGGGGTCTGTGTGTATCTGCACCCCCGGATATCTAATGGAATCTGTAGTCCATGCTATTGGATAATCCGACTTGTACGGGTGGCATCTGCATTTAACCTATACACCAGGGACTTAGTCCACTTTATTGTTTCATCCTGAGTGTTGCCCGAAATGTTCTACCTCCTGCAAAACTGGCATTAAATTACGTTTAGGGTCTCGCACATATAGCAACGTGTCATCTGTGTACGCTATCTACAGCATTAGGGGCATTTTTTGGTAATCGCTGACGACAGAGTCAGCATTTCGGCTGACAAGGCAGCTGGGGGCACCCTTTTTCAGTAACTTGCCTAAAACAGATCGAAGGGTGAGAGGGGTCCCGTGCACAGGGATAAGTGCCCAATATTAAGTACAACACTATTTGAAGCCTGCAGCCTATTTCTAAGTATCTTTCCACATGTCTGGAACAGTTTTTCCATCCATATCACACCTACAAGCGTATCTTTCTTTTTCTTGCAAAGAACCTTCCCAAAGACATTTCTAGAGGAAAGTCAATTGTGTATGTGGAATTTTTGTTGTTTTGGTATTACCTACATTTTAGATAAAGATAACCTTATTTTCATAATAACCTCTGCGGTTTTTCACTGTATTACTGTGGGTGTTGGTGCAAATACTTTACATATTGCCTTGGGGATAAGCCTGTCTGTTTGTGCCAAGCTACCAAGGGGGTGAGCAGGGGTTATCTAAAGTGTGTTTACCCCTTACCCTGACTAGAAGCAAGGGCCCCTATTTGATCAAAGGTACCTACCTCTGCTAACTAGAGCTCCTCATTTCTAACAGTCACCACCTCTGTCTCCAAGATTTTAGCCTTATCATCTATAAGGGAATTAAATGTTTATCTTCCTGCACTTTATATTTTCTCAGTTCAAATTCATTTCTGACTGAGGAATGTCCTTGAAAGAATTAATTAAAACAGCCTGTGAAACCTGCAGATTAACTGGCACATTTTTCACGAATGAATCACCCTGGCTATCTGAACAGCCTGGCAAAACAAACGACTTCGGACCTTGGTACATGTTTAACTCTTTCTTCAAAGAGTTGTTTTAAAACTGAGCGTCAGCTAACTTTCTCTGCAACTCACTACGTTCTTTTTCCAATTGTTCACATTTTTGATACATGCTAAGCAATGCATTCAAAATTACATCACTATTTCTGTCTGAGATATCAAGTTGTTATCCCTCTTTAAAAGAGGCAATCTCCCTCTCAAATAACTCAGTTGGCATCTGGGACTCTACAACTGAAAACATAGGCATTTTATAGAGCATCGTCCCTTTATTTTAAATTGCACTTTTTCAAATCCTGTTCGTGACACCAAATGTCTTGCTTCGCCTTTCTGATAATACAGAATCTCCTACACGGTGGCTCAAAACCCACAGTGAAGCAGGAGACATAAACACAAAACAACACCTTTAGAAAAGGGTTTTATTTTACAAAATGCAAAAACTCTTTTTAGAATAAGGCTTGGGGATTGTATTTTACACAATGCTCTCTAAAAGAAAAACTTTCCCGGATGCCAAATGCACAACATTTAAATACACACACACATATATACATATGTGTGGGAGGAGTATTTTAATGCACAAAAGACTTGTCAGCAACCACTGAGGTAAAGGTGAAGGAACTACGGAGACCAGAAGACATTGCGGTATCACGCCCACTGGGGCGGGTCCTAACAGTATTTAATGTGTTCCTTCAGCCAGTGATCAAGGGCAGAACAGCCCGAAACCGGTATGGCACCAGTTTACTGAAGGAGAAAGCGCGACTTGACTGTATCCCGCATCAAAAAATATGGTGAAGCTCTCTTGGTGTAGGCGTTTTCACATGGGCAACCTTTTTTTTTAATGAATATATATATATGAATAATACCAAGAATAAACAAGCAGCAAATAATGAGATAACATTCAAGAAAATATGATATGCTGAAAGTCCTGCAAGAGATCAGAAAGAGATATATTATATACACTCCACACCTCACTCTCTATCTCATGCTTTCAAATGCACATCCCACACGTTCTGTTCTTGGCAAGGCTGTCCAACCCCATGACAGCACCCACTGAAAGACTGCAAGAATAAAACCTTTAATAGAAACAAGGCATGTGCAGGACGTCGTACATTCAGGCTAGGGTAAAATAACAACTAAAAATAATGGTAGTCAAAGGTCATCACAGGGTGTCAGACCACAGGCGTGCCTCTAGCACTACACTTGGATGAAAGCTGGGCCTTTGCCATTGATGATCAAAGGATGATCCACATGAGTCTTAGAAGTTGACTGTCTTTCAATAGGTAATCACTCAAGAGATTCTAGCACTGAAAAGTTGTGCTCATGTAGACCTGAGGTCTCTAACAAGTTGCTCAGGCTTACAACTAGCCCACAAACCCCCTTAAAGTAGCTATCTGAGGTGAAGTCAAGCCCAATACCTTATTCATAGAATCTTTGTACATTAAACAAAACAGCACTGCTCCTCTCAAGACCATTACAGTGACGGCCAGACAAAACAATGACATGGCCTCATTATAAAATTCAAACTCACACTTTATCAGCGTATGGGGATTGCCATTTGACTATGTGTCTCTACTCTCAATCTAGCTAAGTCAGAAGGAAATTGGCCATGTTGTAGGCCCTGCTCTGTCAGTCACACCATGCGTGTTGATAATAGGCCATGAAGGGTAAGGAGGCATGGGAAAAGGATCTTGGGGACCTAGTCACTGAAAGGTTATGGGATACAGCATGTGCAAGCATCAGGGAGGTCTCCAATAATGCTCAATTTAAATTGATCAAATTAAATTTCCTTTGTGGAACGTACATGACCACAGTAATTCTGAGAAAGATATATCCTGAGCAGCTACCTACCCCATATGTTAGGTGCCCGGGGCCACTTTTCTACACTTCACCTGGGATTGCCCCAGGTGATACCAATATTGGTTGCAAGTCTTCACTATATTAGTGGCAGCCACAGGCCCTATTTTGGAGCCTGGGCCCATATAGGGTGTACAGGGGGCAATTCCCAGAACAAAAGATAAAATGATGCACCTTAAGTTTATTAGATTGGCATTGCTCCTCCCGAGAAGGGAGTGGTGATGAGCGGGATGAATTCCCGAATTCCCCAGCTACCCCAGTAGTGCAGAGATGTGCTAAAATAGGCGAGGGTGGAGGGAAAACAAATCAAAATGACTAAAAGGGACGAAAAAGTGCAGCATGACCTGCAAACATAGGGGTAGTTGGTGGACAGTTTCATATAGAAATGGAAAATTCTGTAGCTGTATTCTTGCACTGCATCAGACCTTATGGTGAGATGGGGTAAATTGGAGGGTGTATAGTCATACGACTTGAGCTTACAAACTTTTTTTTCAGTAAGAGTGGATTGGTGATAATGATGCTTAGCCGCAGATTCCTTACTATTTTGGATTTCACCAGGCACCACACTGGATCCGGTAGATTTTCGTGAGCAGTATCCCTGCACAACAGTAGGTGGCATCAGTCTTACCCTCTGGTGTTTTTAAATGTCTTCATACAAGACGGGTTTTAATCCCTGCGATGCCTGTCACCGACCGATGTTGGTGACGGACCCGCACCATGTCTATCTGTGGTGCCTGGAGCACGACCACTACACCAAGTTGTTCTCTGATTGGAGGGCATTGAGGGAGGAATCCCTGAAGCTGCTAGGGGCCCAGCATGCAACTACGCAGAAGTGGATGTCCTGGTCGAGGGGAAGGTCTTGAGATCTTTTGCGGAGCCCAAAGTCCTCTTCATCCTATTTGAAGTCCTCAGCACACTCAGGTAGGAGGCACAAAAAAAAGAGCTTCCCTGCACACGTTTGCCAAACAATAATGCCTAGAATGTTAGGTCCACAGGGATAGGTACTTTGCCTAGTCCAGTCCTGCAGGACTTTCTCGTTTAAAATTAGTTCCGAAACACTCATCTAGGGATGGTATTGCTTGGGTATCTATTCAAAAGGTAAGGAATCTGCAGCTAGAGGTCTGATGAAAAAGTTTCTTACCTTCAATAATGCCTTATCTGGTGAAGACTATATTGAGCCTCAGATTCCTTACCAAACCACATGGTGTCAAGGGCAATCAAATCTCTGGCACAATTGTGCCCACTCATTGCATAATGTGTCCAGCACATACTAATGGTCCTATTTGGACATTCTTGGTCTATTTATGACCTTCTGACAGCCATTATTGACACATTAAGGGTATAACTGGACTACTTTTAGCCATCCCTGACATAATAGTGGCCACCTTTTACATAAAAATGGCCATTACTGATATATAGTGGGTATATATAGTGGGTAGTCTGCCAATTATGGTGCTCACACTGGCAACATTGTGGCTGTTGTTGTTTAATGGTGGGAATTGTGGTCAGATAACAGGCATCTCTGGTGTTATTGTACACATTCAAGGTGTATGATTGTAGTACATATGCATTTGAAGAGGAATCTGTCCATGAAAGTTATTTGTAGTATATCCTGAAAATTAAAACTGAAATTTCAAAGTCAAAATTTACGTTTTACAGAAAAGGTTTTCCTTCTCGAAAATTGATATTTTTTTTCTAAAATGGAAAGTGGTATTTCATAGAAAAATGTGTGCATTGTTGATGAAAACAAAGGGTGCAATTCCAAAACACATTGAAAGCTGATAGTTGAATGATAATTCAAGCTGAGTTGGAAAGATCTGTTGATGTGCATTTGTCATTTGTAGCATATTTGGTATGATTAGACAGGTGGGGGCTGTTAATATTGATAAACTTTTGCCTGGCATTTCTAGTGGTAATCTTGCCTGCGATGCTTGCGTGATCATTATTGATAATCCTGCTAGGGTGTTCATAGTGTAATTTTAGTATGTGATCACTAAAGTATAGAGAACAAATCTGCTAGTAGTTCAGGGGGACGTTCCTTGAGCAGAAGTAGCTTTCCCTACAGAAAATGTTGCAGACCGCTAATGTGCACAAACATATACCAGTATTCTTGCCACAACATGTGGGTTCTTGCTAGTTGTCTCAGTAATTGAGGTTCAGCTGAATCAATAAAGTAACAATAAAGTCACAATGAATACACAGTTTGAGCCTTAGGAGAGTGTCCTCTGTAACATCATTGTAATGTGCAATTCACACAGTAGGAGGCAGTGATTTCCCAAATTAGTTTGTCTGTTGTTCAGCAGCAGCATGATATTTGGCCATTAGACTCTTGTAACATATCTGTAAGTGCATGTTTATCAGTACACTTGTTCAAATAACATATTTTATTGGCCTCCGATCTTTATTGTCACATATAAATATATGCCATATGAGCAAAACTAAATGTAAGCAAATAAAACATTATTTGGAAACAATTGTACTAGTAAATGTATATTCGAAAATTATCATTACAGTGTAAACTGCAAAGTCCATGTTAGTACTAGAATAGCTCATATTTATTTACTTTAGAAATCACTGCTTAATGTCACTGCTCGGATTACAAGATGTTACAAGAGAGGACCAGGGAACCCTACTCATAAAGTCTGTTCTAGTCATTTCACAATATTACATCTTTCTAGTTTCCTCACTATGACATAAAACTGATGGACAACTTTGTATCAATGTATGCTTTAATGGGGGAGGCGGTTGGTCCCTCTTTGGACTGTCTCCATATTATGTTCTACTGTTAATAATTCCAATTTATTTATTTTTTTAAATAATTTTTATTGAAAGAATGAACACAGAATTAGGACCTTACATAAGTATTTTGGTGCAAGAGTAATACATAATGACATTAGCAAATATTATAGTAAGAAAAAAAGAGATATGTATAGGAAAAGGAGAAGTAGGGGTAAAAGAAAATACATGAGCGTAATAAAGGAGTGTGTTCCATTAGAGAAGATCTTATATTTTAATATTTTGATATATGTAAGGGATAGAGAAAAGATTAGAGAAGAAAGAAAGAAAAGCAGAAAGAGGGAAAGGAAGAGAGGAGAAGAGAGGGTTAAAAGAGTAGAGTAAAAAATGGGTGTTATAATAAAGATGAGTGTGAGGATAAAAATGTAGTAAAAGGTAACCATAATAAATCAGATTTAATCTTTAAATAGATAGAAGAGTGAGAGACAGAAGCAATTCCACCATATCCAAAAGGATATTTTAGAATTGTCTTTCCAACATGTTAATATAACTTTAAAGGCAATAGCAATAAAGAGGTCGAATGAAATAGTTTTAGAGGGAAGGTCATCGAAATCCTTAGATATGGTACCTAAAAAGATATTGTGATTAGCAAATGGTACATCACAAGTAAAAACCAATAAACATTTCAACCATATAGCTTTCCAAAATTCATGAACCATAGGACAATATTAAAATGTATAATAATTCAAATATTTAACAGGTACATTTTCAGAGTTCTCCTTGCAATAGAGGCTCATGCTTATTTTCACGCTGTTCAAGATGTTGCTGGCTATGAATGGCGCCTTACATATACACCAGAGCGCTATGGTGTGCAGGGCATAATGCATGTTTCTTAACATCAGGTGCCAGCCCAAACACAGCCGAGAGATATTTGACGTACTTCCGACTCTCAAGCCAGCAGTATTATTTTTTTAACTAAACATGGAGAGTCCTCAGCACCCAATGTGGTTTGCATTCTATGCCTCGAGCTCTCACGATGACCCTCTACCCATATTAAATTGAATCGTCATTGACATTAGATTCCACAAACCACAGTTTTATTAATTATAACCATGTATATAGTAACATGCACAGATCTCTTGAAAAATATTGTTTTCGTGGCCGTATTGAATCCGTTCTCTGTTTGCTTTGTTCGGGTTTATTCACTGTGTGCACCTTGTCTGAGCATCAAGCACTTTCAGAGCAATCACATTTCTACAATTTTTCCAGTATATACTACTGCTCGTCGTCTATTAAATTACTACATAATTCTTACAACTTGAAATATACCTGTTTTTTGCTTTCTGCCTTTATTTACTTTTATCATTGTCATAAAGATTTTTCTTTTCATTGTTCTACACAATGACTATTCCAGTCGCAGAATAGTATCATTGAGCAGGTGAAAAGGGAGAATTGTGTTCTCATTTGCTACCGGTAATAGTTAATGTGCTAGAGGCCATCTTTAAAATGTCTTCTAAGATGATCCATACTTCTCTGGATAGTAGTGCAGAGTTGAGGTAAATGCTCTGCTTCTGGGTTATAGATATGTGCTTTGAAATAAGGGACCACATGGAGAAATAAAAACCTGCTGCTTATCTTTCCAAGGATAGATTCAGATTGCTGCCTCTGTCCTATGTAATGTTATTGGATCAACGTTTGTGGTGATTCCTTTAACTTAAAAAAAATATTATGGCACTGGTGAGTCTCAGTCTGCAGTGGAAAGAGTTCCCATTAATTGCTGACTGGTTGTGCCAGGATGCCTAAGTTTTTGTGAACAAAGACTAGGGGCCCGATTTAGATCTTAGTGGTGGGGATACTCTGTCACAAACATAAAAGGATTTTCTGGACGCCATATTACAAACGCATTCTATCCCATGCCACTTGTAATACAGAGGACAGAATATCTGTCACGTTTGTGACAGAGTGTCCCATCTGCCAAGATCTGAATTTGGCCCTCAGTTATTAAATATGTCACATTTATTGTGCTAGGAGCACCGTATGCTTAAAATGTCTGATTCGGTCCTGCTATGTTGAGTTCAGTAATTGATGACCTGTAGCGCAATAATATTGGTGACTAAGACCCATACTATTACAAAGGCAGAGGTATTGCAGGAATGTACTGATTCTGAAAGAGAAAATGAATCTGCAAAGATAACATAATTGTAAGATGATTGTTGCACTAATGCTCGTATCTTCTGAGAATTCCGACACCACATGTCTTAACTCTGTCTTTCCATGACTCATTAACAGCGCATATTTCCTATATCAAAAATAAACCTAAATGGCTCTGCCTTAGCTGTTGTGTTTATATCCTTTTTTATGTGTAAATGGTGATTATGTTTATTTCCATCATGCAATGTACATGCTAAAAATGCTTGAAACTATAAAAAAGTGTTATGGAATCCCAATTTCTTATAAAAGGAAAATTGAAGGAATCAAATGAATAACCCAAAATCCTTCCTCTGCATTTCATTTGCCTCCTGTAGCATAAATCAATTTGTTAGTTTCTGGTCTAGCTTTCTACGTATAACCATCTTCTTATTTTTTAAATTAGGGATTATATTGCGACATTCGACAGCTGGTCCAGTTCATCAAGGAAGCCCATGGAAATGTCTTCCGGAGGGTGGCACTTAGTGCCCTATTGGATAGTGCAGAGAAATTGACTCCAGGGAAGAAAAATGAAGACAATGAACATGAGCCCAGACCTTCAGGGAGCAAAAGGTTTGTGATTTGATTGAGTTACTATGCACCAATATGGTTGTAAAATAAAGGATGTACTTTAGGGGCCTCTAGGTGGAGTAGGATAGCTGATACTTCCATCACATTGACTAAAGTTTGGGTTGCTTCAAATGAGGGGGATAACCTCCTAAACAGACACCATTGTTTAAGCCTAATGGCATTTTAAACCTGTTTACTGCTATTTAAAAGTACCAGGGATTCCCAGCCTGGCGACGGGGAATGATTCAAGCATGTGAATATATGAAAGATTCCTATACCAGAGAACTGGAGTTACAAGTAACTAATTTCTTCTCTAGACATTGTAGACAATGAAAGTAGCCGTCGACTGCTTCAGATAATTAAGTGCATACATTGCCCTTCTAAGGAGAGCTTAATGTACTTCATGTTTGAAGGCTTCTTCCTTGGAGGAATTAATCATTCATGAACAGGTAACAGGTATTCTGTTTCCATGCCAAGCAATGTGGGCCCTTTTCTGTATTTTGTTGAGGCTTCTAAGAATCCCTTTACATGTATGTTAGAGGAAATCAGCTTTTGCAATTTCAGAAATATTTTTAGGATCCCTTTTATTTAGCAAATCTCCCAGTATGGCCTCCCTGGTGCTCATGCTTCGATTTTAAGTGAAGGTCCCACATTGCCTCCTGAAAGGGTGTTGAATAGGATCTGAAAGAAACACGTAGTGATAGATGCCTTACCTTAGAATTACCCCCAGGCGTCAGACTGGATCCGGAAAGTTTTTTCATCAGCAATACCCCTGCGCGTCGGTAAGCATCGTCGTGCAGCTCCGCGAGCGTCGTTGGCGCCGTGATGACGTCATTGGAGCTACTAAGACGCGCCCACCTGCACTGACGTCAGTTCTATCTTTTTCCGCGCCAGCAACCGCAGATCTGGGAAGAGTTAGTACCCCCAGTCACTTTTTGACTGACTTTTTCAAGGCCTTTTACCTCATCTTTTAGAGTCGATCGACTCCTGGTGTCGTAGGGATGCCCGGTTTCAAGAACTGTGGAGACTGTCATTGCATGATGTTGGTGACAGATCTCCACCGCGTGTGTCTTTACTGCCTGGGGCGTGACCACGACCCCAAGTCGTGCCCCGACTGCTGGGCCATGGTGCCGAAGACTTTGCAGGAGCGGTCCCGAAAGTTGCTTGAAGCCCGGCAGTCGGCTCCACGCGGCTCCAGGTCCCGGTCCCGTGAGAGGTTGAGGGACTGGTCGCGGAGCCGTCATCACCACTCGTCTGGATCTAAGTCTTCGCACTCTTGGTCAGGTAAGTCGAAGCATTCCAAGAAGGAGTCGAAGAAGCATCATCGCTCTTTGACTCCCCCCCGCAGCTTCGTCAGAGCCTGCGACGTTGCCCTCAGTCTACCCCCCCTTCCTGGGTGCGACCCTTGCCCAGGTGCAAGAATTCCTTGCTGCCATGGCATGACTCTTTGGGCCGTGTGGCCCCGCCGGTGCGCCTTTGGGCTCCGCGGGCCCGACAGGGGGTCCTGCCTTACCATCTCCGGCAGCTCCGGCCCCGGTGTCACCGCCGGCTCCGGCGCCGCAGGTCCCCAAGGGCCCGGGATTGGACCCCGATCGACGCCAGTTGACCTCGTGACACCTCCACCAGCACCGGTCTCCCCGGCACCGCTTCCGACGTCCCCCCCTCCTCCGGACAACGTCGTCCCCAGTTTCAGTCCGGACACGGTGGCGGATCGGCGAAACTGACGCGGATGGGGCCTCTCATGCCCTATCTCCATCCTCCTTATTTTGAGCCTTTTCCATAGACTTCAAAGGAAGGGGAGGACTGGGAGGGATCTGAGGACGCTCTGGCACAGGACTGTGCTTATGATGTGGACTGGGCAGAGGATTTGGTGGAAGCCAGTGGTATTGACACCTCACCTGTCCCTGGCATGCTGTCTCCTCCGACCGTGGCTACGGAGGAGGGAGCCAGTTATGCAGCTGTGTTGCGTAGGGCAGCCGAGGCTCTCCACCTCGAACTCCCTATGGTGGCCATCAGGACTAACCTCCTGACAGAATTACTCCAACTGGCGGCTACCTCCCCGGAGCCCTTGCTGCGGTTCAATGAAGCACTGACGGATGTACTTTTGGGTACCTGGTCCTGGCCCAACACAGGGACTCCTGTGGATAGGAACGTGGCCCGACACCATCGCCCGGCTTCGGGCCACCCCTGAGAGCTTGGTGGTCCAAGCCTCAGCTTCCCAGAGCGCGTTCCCTACTGCAACTCCGGTCAGGGAATCCAAGAAGCTGGATTAGTTTGACAAGAAACTGTTTTCATCTGCCGGCTGAGGTTGCTGAACACCGCATGCCTCTTGGGCCATCAAACTCACGCTCTGTGTGACATGGTTGCGCAGGTGCTGCCCAACTGCCCGGAGGATGCAGCGAAGTTCACCATACGTTGTGGGCTGGAAAAGGCAGAGTCACTGGGCAGGTCGATTTCCACGACGGTGGCGCTTCAGCGCCATGCCTGGTTGAGGACAACTGGCACTTCAGGGGATGTCCAGAAAACCTTGATGGACATGCCCTTTGATGGCATTCACCTTTTTGGCAACAAGGCAGACAGTGCATTGGAGTGCTTCAAGGACTCCCGGGCTACGACCAAGTCCTTGGGCCTGTCAGCCTCTCTGCCTCCTACGCCTTCTGCCTTTCGCTCCTTTCATGGCCAAGGAAGGGCCGCCCGCAGCGTTCGCAAAGCCACAGGCCACAGCAGCAACAACCTCAGCGTGGCTGCGGACGTGGGAACCGTCGAGGCGGTTCAGGGGGCAAACGGGCGGGCCAGTCCACTTCCACTCCCACAGCCTCAACTTCAAAGCCCTCCTAGTCTGATCTTTCAGGCCCATATGACGCCAGTGGGTGGATGAATACGCCATCATCTCCACCACTGGCGAACCATCACCTCGGACAGGTAGGTGCTGCAAATTGTCTGAAGGGCTACTCTCTCCCCTTCGAGGCAACCCCTCCAGCCATGCCACCTCAGTACCACCATATGTCGAGGGATTACTTGGCGCTTCTCCAGCAGGAAGTTGCGGCCCTCTTGGCCAAGGGGGCCATCGAACGCGTTCCGACCCCAGAAGTATGTCGTGGAGAAGTTCAAGATGCTCACGCTGGCTCAGGTCTTGTCTGTCCTAGACCTGCAAGACTGGATGGTGGCGTTGGATTTTCAGGACACCTATTTCCATGTCCCCATCCTGCCTGCCCACAGACGCTACCAGCAATTCACAGTAGGTAGATTTTTGTAAGGCATCACGCACGTGTTTCCTCCTGTTCCATTTGTGATGCCTCAGTGGAACTTTAATCTAGCTCTTACCTTTCTGATGTGCACTCCCTTTGAGCCATTTCATAATTGCCCTCTTCATCTTCTAACTCTAAAGACTGCTTTCCTGGTTGCCATTACCTCTACCAGAAGAGTGAGTGAGCTCCAGGCTCTTTCTTCAAAACCTCCTTTTCTTTCTGTCCATCCAGACAAAGTTGTTCTGAGAACTCGTCCTCCCTTCTCGCCAAAGGTTGTCAATGCCTTTCACATTGGGCAGACCATCAATTTGGCCACCTTCTTTCCCTCTCCGCATCCTTCTAAAGAGGAAGAGTGACTCCATCGTCTAGAACCAAAACGTGCGCTCTCTTTCTACCTGAGCCGCACACAACAGTTCCAGGTGGATGACCAAATCTTTGTTGGCTATGTGGGCGCTAAGAAAGGTCAGGCGGTGCACAAACGGACCATTTGTCGATGGGTAATTTTGTGCAGAAAGGCTTGTTATTCCCTGGTTAAAAATGAGCCTCCATTGGGGCTGCACGCCCATTCTACCAGGGCGACGGCAGCCACTACTGCTCTGGGACGCGACGTTCCCTTGCAGGACATTTGTCAGGCAGCTACGTGGGCCTAGCTGCACACGTTTACAAAGCATTACTGCCTGAACAACCAAGTCCGGAGAGACGGCTTCTTTGGCCGTTCTGTTCTCCCGGACTTTCTGGTGTGATCTTGGTTCGCAGACCCACCACCGGGGTTGGTATTGCTGGGGTATCTATTCTAAGGTAAGGAATCTATAACTATGTGTTTCTTTCAGATGCACAAGTTACTTACCTTTGGTAATGATATCTCTGCAAGAAACATTAGTAGTGATAGATTCCTTACCGCCCCACCCATCCTCCACGTTGTTTATCAAAACACATCATTCATTCAGATTTGGACTTGGCACATTAATTTACCATAGGTCTGGCCTCCTCATTAAAAATTAGAGGTTTTTTCTGGATGAGGTGTTCTGGTTTTTCATAGATAGTCATAAAGTCTAGAGAATCTGGACAATAAGTCAGATCTCTGATGTACCCAGGACTTTCTATACAACTCCATTGCGTAATAACTTAATATGCACTGTGTTAGAACTTACACATAGAGCTGAGAGTGGTGGCAGCTGATCTGTGATGGCAGAGTTCACCCCTATTTAGTTATTAGCAACATTTCCACTATGTGCACATAGCCGTAGAGCAGTGGAGCATTTCCCAACCAAGATAATGTATAATGCATGAAGGGCAAAAGGGAAATAATAATCCCATTGTCTGTTCCTTCAAGACTTTCCTCTCCGACCTCAACCTCTCACAGCTCTGAAAAGGTCCTACTCACAATAAAGGTGCCACTCTTGACCTCATCATTGTTAAAGACATCATACAAATTGGGGACATACCACCTTATAACTGGTCTGATCATTTTCAAATTCCCTTCCTCATCTGTGACAAGGGCTTGGGTAGACAGGGTCCAACCCTTAAAGCGAAACAACTGACTTGCAATATGAGAGATCTCGACATCAACATGTTAACTTCAATCACCAAAAATAAACTATGGCGCCCCCTTATTTGACCAACCTTGACAATCTTTCCGAACATTACACCAACACTTTGCCTAACATTCTTGACTCTATTGCTCGGAAACAGCTCAAAAGGATTCCAGTCAAACGTTCTAAACCATGTTTCAATGGTTTCCTAAATGATGAACAGCAAAATCTCAGACTATATGAGAGATTCTGGAGAAATACGCCTTCCACTGCAAATCTCTGCAAAAGGAAAGTGAGAAGCGCTTACAACATACAGATCCAATTAGCGAAAATTGACCACTTCAGAATTCAACTGGATGGAGCCAAAAATAGACCTAAAAAACTCTTTGAGATCATTAAGGAACAACCTAACCTGTTTTCTAACCAGAACTCTACTCCGGTATCCAGTGGCGATGATTTTACAGCTCATATCTCCAAAAACCAAGGAAAACTGAATTGGAGCTATTACCTGCCACCGTATCATTGTTATCTAAGAAACCTCCCGCAGGATCAGGGGAGGTGGTAGAGCCCACAACAATATATTCACCTTGCGGAGGCTCTCTCAAAAACAATGCCTCTTGGAGCTGTTTTCTCCTATGAGACTGCAATGAGCTTCTGCACAACATGGCATCCATCAAACCATTCAACCATGTTGGTGATCAATTACCTGCCAAGCTCTATAACGATTTAATCTCAGCCATTCTCTCTCTCTGGTCCAGGATCATTAATGAATTCCTCTTACAGAGAAAGATTCTAGACTGCCTAAAAGTTGGGCAAGTTACTCCCATTCCTATGAAACCTAGTGCGGACTTATCAAATCCAAACAACTTTTGACCTATTACCAGCTATTGCTTGAAAAAGGCATACATTCACAGCTCTGCAAACACATTGAGAAATATCAACTCCTTGACCCTTATCAGTCAGGATTCAGATCAGGGCACAGTACCGAAACGGCACTAACACACATTGTTGATGACGCTGTGATAGCCCTTGACCAAAATGTCCCTTGTCTCTTGATCCTACTGGACCTGTCCTCAGCATTTAATACCATCAAACATGAAAACCTGATTGGTCTCCTTCAATAAATTATGAGACTCTTGTGGCCGGTCCTAAACTGGTTTGCCTCTTTCCTGCACAACCGCACGCAAAGGATCAAAGTTAATCATGCCCTCGCTTCCAGTACTCCTGTCATGATTGGAGTCCCCCAAGGTTCTGCTCTCTCTTCCACCCTCTTCAACCTCTTTATTGAACCTCTTGCGGCCATTCTGAACCGAGCGAACATTCAATACCACATGTATGCAGATGACATGCAACTATACCTGAAGATCTCCTCACAAGAGGACATAAAAACATTAAATACTGCACTTGCCCAAGCTCAACAATGGTTAGCTCAGAACCATCTCTTACTAAATACTCTCAAAACGGAATTTCTTTTGATCACCCCACCTAATTTCTCTGCTCTTACCCTTAACTGGATTAAACACCTAACTACTCTAAACTGTGCCCCTCATGTTGTGGATTAGGTATCACATTGGATAAACACTTAAACATGTAAGCATACATTAGAGCTACTACTAAGAGAGCCACGTTCCAGCTCAACACACTGAAGAAAATCAAATCTTTCCTCCCCCCGAAGATCTAAGGCCGGCGGTTCAATCCCTGATTATCCCTGGATTGGAATATGTGCTGGTGACCCTCACTGGAATGCCCAAAGCTAGCTTGGCTTCACTCAGAGCTACCTTGAAGGCACGGCTAGACTTACACCGGGCTCGAGAAAATATGATCACAGTTCCCCCGACCTGCTGCAACTAAATTGGCTATCTATTGAAGCTAGAATCCGACTTAAGATAGCTTGTCTGACTCATAAAGCCATACAATAAAATACCCCGTACTACCTAGCAAATAAGCTTGAGCTATCAGGCTCCAGCCAGAACCTCAGAAGTATGTCCACCCTTCTTTTGAAACCCCCAAGATTCAAGAAGAAAACATCTTACAACCGTGCTTTCACCGGTCTTGCTCCAAGAATCTGGAACTCCTTGCCTTCCTAGATCAGATCCAATCCTTCCACTACTTCCTTTAAAAAACTGGTCAAATGACTATTAATGAACAAACGTTAACTGCCTTTTCCTATGATCCTGGGTTTTGTAATAACCTAAATCTTGTAGTATTACACTGATACCTTATTGTATATTTTCACCTTTCTTCAATCCAGTCCTAGATGGCTATTGTATGATGTTTTACACTGCGTTTCTATGGCACTGTTGATACCCCAGTACTCTTTTACTTGAATGTTTTCGCACATGCTCTAACTTCACTAAACCATTATGCTTGTACCCTTGCTTCCATCAACTTTTTACAGCGCTCTGATACCCTTGTGGGGCTTGTTCACGCTTTATAAAGCCTTTCAAATAAATACATAAGTTAGAGCCAACCTATTATTAAGGATGAGCTTGGAAGAGTAAGAAGCTTTGGAAGCTAGTCTGTTGTTACCCCACTGTGCTTATGGACAATCGATTCTTGATTCGGGGTGATTGGCAGGAGAAAACTTCATTTATTGCTTTAAATGCTTTTAATTCTTTTAGTTATTGATATTTTGCGCAGTGCTCAAGAGTCAACTCTTCAATGTTTTTTATAGAATGAATTCCCAGAATACTAAAATGCATTTGATGCAATAAATTGGTGTTCCCATTTCTGTCCATCAATATTCAGTTATTTCATAAGATATTACTTAAATTAATGACTTCACAGCATAGCATGGGCTTCCTTTTACACTTCTATTCATTGTTATTATATAACACAAACCATTCCCCAATATCCTTTATTTCTGTTGTGCTCAATTTCTTTTATCTATACTACTATTATAAAGGAAGAACTTTGAACCTTTGAGGCAGGTAAACTCGGGAACCACAGCGCCAATTCACACACCCGATACATTGTTGTAACTGTCAGGGTGTGCCCATTTATAGGCAGATATTTGTTACTGTCCTCTTGCACTGTTCTGTTTTTAATTAGGAGGCATGTCAGGTCCATAGAATAAAGTCTTTACAAAGAGGGCATTCCATCCTATTTTAAGTCACACTTTTTTGTTTTGTTGCACCTGTCTTTTTCCATCAAAGATCAGTCATTATGGAAGTTTCATTTATGTTGGTGGACCAAACCCCAAAACATCGATAATGTGCGGTTTTGTCCCTATGATCAGGGGACTAGCCTTCCACACCAGGGTTTGGCCAGATGATATGACTGATCATTAAGTCTCTTTTGATGGAAACCCTATATGAATGTTTTTGGACTGGTTAGCCATTTATGAATATTCTGTAATGCATCGGTCTTTTTTGCATATTGAGTCCATCCATCTAAATTTTTCACACAACATACTGTCTTCATGATGTATACACTCTGAGATCTAGTCGACTCAGTATTTGACAGTGTAGCTTTAATAGTTAGTTTCTTATGTTGCACTGGGTGTGCAGATGGACATAGGCTATATAAATTACAAAAATATAAGTTATTTAAAAAATATACGAGAAAAAAATAAGTAGTCCCTTGGAAGTAGCGCCGGCTGCGACGTGCGTGCTGACATCAGGAGCGCGGGGAGGAGCGGCGTCCAGGAGCGCAAGGAGGAGCGGCGGACATGAGCGCGGGGAGGAGCGGTGGACAGGTGGGGAGGAGCGCTGAGGAGCGGCGGACAGGCTGGGAGGAGCGGCGGACAGGCGGGGAGGAGCGGCGGACAGGCTGGGAGGAGCGGCGGACAGGCTGGGAGGAGCGGAGAGGAGCGGTGGACAGGCGGGGAGGAGCGGCGGACCGGTGAACTCAGGAGCACGGGGAGGTGCGGCGGATGAGGTAAGGCTCCGGGGGACCCACGGGCAATGTTGGGGCGGGCAGGGGCCCTGAAGACAAGGTCGGGATGGGCTGCTACTACGGGGGACCCATGGACAATGTTGGGGCGGGCGGGGGCCGTGGCGGGCAGGGGCCCTGAAGCCTGATTGCTCCCGGACAAGGTCGGGACGGGCTGCTAGTAATACATATTTTCCAAGATATACACTCTCTTCATTTTTATGCACAAATCAAAAAAACACTATTTCTTAAGGTTTCCAGAAATCTATTATATAGACTTAGGTATCACCTTTGCTGCAAATCTCCACATATGTGCTTCAGCAGAGATTAACCTTAAGTGCGTAGAACTGTCCAGTAACAACAAATGGGGGTCTAGGTTTACCTTAACACCCACACATTCACCTATTTCAGGAAAAAAGCTAGCTGCCGATATTCCTGTCATGCTGGGCATGGAGTATAATACACCATTCGTAATGCAAAAAGCTGCATCCTCCTAAACTTAGACCTTCTCTATAGCTTATATTCTACTCACATATTTCTTCCCATATCTTACATTTGGCAATAAGTTGGTTTCCGTCTTCCATTTGTGTAGAATTCAATGTACCAGGGGCAGACTCTTTTGTGTTGTTTAGCTACTTTGCCCCCATTTCATGTACCCTTCAGGAAGATTTTTCCAGTTAATAGTTTACCAACCAGTTTCCTAGTGTTTCCTACATCTCCTGAACAGAGGTCTTAGAGTGCTCTACCAATTAGATGAAAAGAGAACAAAAACAAACCTCCTTCTGCAATATTCTCTATTGTATAGTGTGCCCAACAAGGGATGACCCTAGAGACCCTCTAGGTTCACATTTTTTGCATTTACCTTCGACGCCATTGGACCCTTGGCGCCACCTTTTGGAGCACCTACAAAAATTAACTAACAATTTTGAAATCTGAAACGAACTTTTGTGATATATTCAACCAGCTGTGCATCTATCCATCTCTATATTGCTATTTAATTGTTTCCCATAATATGTTTTTCCCTTCATAACCCAGTCCAAAATTTTACCCAACCTGATCTTGATCTGTAGTTCTCTCTTTGTGGCTCCATATAGTTTAGATTCTCATTCCCACAGCTTTTTTTCAACATCATCTATCTTTAAAATCGTTGTTCATGGGCAATAACCAGTAAAATGGTTGAATAAACAGCTACCTTTGAATTGTCATTGATTTAACTATATGCAGTAGTTGTATACCACACTGTTTATCCATGTAGTACAGAAGAAAAATATGAATAAGCATTGGCAAAACAAATAGGTCTGCTGTTGGCCACCAGCCGTTTGCAAAGTTTTTGAAAGTATCCCCCCGTTTGGATTTTCTTGATTTGTTTTGTTACAGTTTGTGCAAACCCTTATTGTATAGAAGCCGCCAGACCAGCAATCCCAAAACTAATTGCCTAAAGCCAAACATATGTTTTTTGGTTTAAAAAGCACACAAAACCATAGTATTCCCTGATGTTGAAGATGACTACTTTGTGTGTGGATGTACTCCTTGTGAAAGTTATACCTTTTTTCAGGGAGAACCTGGCCTGGCAGCTCAGACTGGACTGTTCCCAGTAGGGCAGGGTCAATACTGATTTGCATATGTCAGGGTCCAGTCTGAGTTGGCATGTTCTGCAGAATTATGATGCACTGGGATGCAGCCTCAAGTAATTAACAAGTGGCTTAGATTAATTCAAGCATTCCATCCATCACGTGTTTGTATGCTTCCTTGTCAAATGGCAGCATGCTGTAATTCAAAGTGAAATCCACCAATGGCTGAAGTGTGCTAACTGACAGCACCATGAAATTGTGAATGGTACAACAACATACTAATGGATAAAGTCTGGCTGCTGAAAACTCCTATATTAACTAAGTTATACACATAAATGTAAAAAAATCGAAAGGCCTTGGTTCAGTCAGTCAGTCAAGTCTTTATTTCGATTTTTGAAAAGAAAATCATAAAAGACAACAAGATTAAAATACAATTCATATCATCGTTTTTCAAAGATAAAAACACAAGCCAGCAATATAAAATATAAAAGCAAATTAACATAAAAAACAGGAGAGCAGAAAATAATAATTCTACTGGGTTAGTTTCATCTTCCTGGCCCGTATCACCCAAGCCCACCCCAGAAATGTTGCCACAGCTATTACAATGGAGTGTTCCATATCAGTTCTAAGCACCCTAAGAGCTGCAGAGGCTACCCTAAAGCCCAAGTTTTTACATGTTGGGACTAGCCATTTCAGGCGTGGTTGGGCATACAAAAAAAGAAATGTGCAGATGTTTCCCTCACGTCTAAGGCAAAACGGAAATAGACCATCGCAACCCCGTTTCCAGCTGAGCATAAAGGACCCTAATGGTAGGGACCCCACCCTGAATTGGTGGTATAATTTTCTTTCCAGGGTGCTCCTAATAATGTCCCAATACGGCACTAAAAACAAAGACAACTTAAACTCCAAGAATCCATTTGTTAAAATACTATTGCTCTCGGATAATCACCTCTGATCGATGTAAGACCTATATGCTTCTTTTAATAGCTTCTTGGAGGGGAACACCACTGAAGAGGGAGAGTCCGACAGGTTCCTCATCCCCATAGCTATTAATGTGGACAAAAGTTCCCAAAGCCACTGGATTCTATCAAAGGTATTTATTGACTTGACTTCGCTCAAAGCCCGGGCGTACTGAGCCAGCTCGGGAGTCGTCCACAGCCGGCGCCAGTAGGCTATAGGGCGAAACCGAGCCTGATCTCGAATATTCCTGCTTATAGTGTCTAAATACAAAGGGAGCAGTGGAGTAGATTTAGGAAGTCCTGAGAGAGCTCTAAGAAAGTTGTTATGTGCTACAGCGAGGGGTGTTAAGTCACTGAAGCCCCATAACTCCGCACCATACAGAATCAAGGCCCCCTCCTTATTGTTGTAAATTTGCAGCGCAGGGGCAATGGGTTTAGATTTAGATTGCTTATGCTCTCTAAGCAGGACGCCCGCCAACTGTGAGTGCTTTAGGTTCATTATGTCGATTTGAGGTTTCCAGGAAAAGTTTTTACCTATAGCTAAACCTAGGTACATAAATGCATCAATTTGATCCAGGGGGGCCTGTTCTAGACTAACCCTCCCCCTTGGTTAACATCAGATTTAAATAATCCAATTGGCCTCTTTCGTTTGCTAATGCTGTTTTCTAAAAAACATTTAAAGCATTCTTACAAACAGAGAATCTTGCACAGACAGACAGAGAGGCTTGCACAGATAGATGGACAGCAAGGCTTAAACAGACACAGAGGATTGTGTAGACCAACAGAAAGAGATGCAGACATAGGCTTGCAAGGAGAGACAAATGCAAAAAGAACAGATGATGGACGGGATGCTGAATCAATGAAACTGAAACATTCAGCCCCAGTCACAGACCTGGGTTAAATCCATCGTTTTTTTGGGCACGACATCATTCCAGTTTAGACCCAGCCATATGAAAATCTGTCTTGACCCTGTTCCCTGTGGGAAAAGTCCAGCCTGAACTGTCAGGCCAGGTCCTCCTTCGACAAGAAACAAGCATATTAGAACCGGTTTTGGGGTTTCACCCCTCATCAGCCAGGTTAACTTGAATTGGGTGGCGTAGTGAGCACGGGACCCACGTCTCAGCATACCCTTCCCACTTAAGGGGACAAAAGCAAAAAGAACAGATGAGGAACAGAATGCTGAATCAATTGAACATTCACCCCAGTCACAGATCGGGGTAAATCCACAGTTTATTTGCACGCCACGCCATTCCAGTCCAGCCCAAACTGCCAGGCCAGGTCCTCCCTGAACCAGAAACAAGCATTCTAGGACCGGTTTTGGGGTTTCATGCCAGACCTAAAAACGTGTTTCATTGGTGGACAATTTAAACAAATATAGGACCTGAATCTCCTCATAGAATGATCTTATGCTTTTAATTGCCAGACCCACTTCTTCTTCTGAATGATATGGATTCTTAAGTTTAATTTTGTGATTCTCCACTGTCCTAAAAGAAAGTGTTAAATAATGCCTGAACCTTTTTGAAAATTATTTCATAGACTATATAAGGAAGAGTGGAGCTTTTAAAAGATATGAACTTTTGGAAAAATAGCAAGCCTTCATTCCCCTCTCTACCTTTGGATGATTCCTGTTTTTGGGTGACTAGATTAATTGTTTTAAATTTTTTTAGCTTTTGAAATGTCGAATAGTGCTCCAGTGTTGATCCTAATGTATTTCGATCCTTCTGCAATAAGATGTATCAAGTACATAGGTTGAACAAGTTTCATAGTTCTGAAAATGAAACAGGCAATTTTAAAACAAAAACAAATGTTGACTTAAAATGGTGGGATAGAATCTGATTCATTGACTCTTTTTTTTGACAGGCTATGTATGGAATGTAGCTTTTGCAGTTGTAAGTGAAGAGTTGGGTACGCCAGTTAAAATAGAATTACTGAAACAGAATGTGAATGCACCAATGCCTGAACAAAGAGTAAGGGCCGGGATGCCCGCCACCCCTTCCACCACCAATCCCAATGGGAGGAGACAGACACAGTTTGAACTTTTGGAAGGCAGGGGGGCCTCACGACCCCCCCGGCCGTATTTATTAAAATATGAAACAAAATTTAAAACTTTAAATTAAAACGTTTCATGTATCATGTACAAATTCAACTTCCATTACATTTGATGAAGACAGGTATTCAGGCTAACCTTAACAAATCTCTAATACAAAGATTTCCTAACCGAGTCTAACATCATGACATAATGCATTGCATACGAATTTGTACCTCCTAACGTTAGGGACCAACAGCAAGGTCTTAACCGGTGTCAGGTCCCTATCACCAAATTCCCGCCCTCACGTGTGAGTGGCGCATGTGCAGAGGACTTTACCCTCGTAGCCAACTGTAACTTCCCTTGTCGTGGGGGCCCCCTTTCACTCGACACCATCTTAAGGTCGTCCAAGTTCCCGTGCGGGGTATCCGTAAGAAGGACAGCGTGGACTCCCCCCCCTTTCCCCGCACTCTCTTCCGCCGGAGCGGATATCCGCCCCCGGGAAATTCTGGGGAGGGGCATATAGCCGTCTCCCCCTGGGAGGGGCCTATGGCCGTCTCCCCCTGGGCGACCCATCCGTAATGGGTGCCGGCCCCCGTGGGAGGGGTCAATGGCCGCCTCCCCCGGGCGCTCCCATCCATAATGGGTGGCGCCCCCCCTAGGGACCTTGAAATCACTGCTCACCGATCATGACCTTACCGCCCGACCGAAGACTAAATAAATACGACAGTTAGTTACCTACTAGGGAGAAAAACCTATGCTTACTCTTAAAGTACCGCTCGATATATCCAATGACTTTAACATTGCTACAAAGGGAAAAAGGTCCTATAGCACAGAACGTTCTTTATTGCATACATTCCTTAACATTTCTACAAAGGAAAAAAGGCCTATAAGCAAGTATTCAGTTACATGCATAATCTTGGCATCGACTTAAGATGAAGGCAACGATTCCCACAAGACGTTTTTTATCACAATCAAATTGCAACTTAGAACTTTGTTTACTCCCAAATTTTTGCAACAGGGGCTGGTGGGTGGGTCAAAAAACTGCAGCTTGTTTCCTTGAGGGCTCACGAGCGTTGAGTGGTGCAGCCTTCAGAGCGCAGGAACAAGAGGACGCTTCCCTGGATTCCCGCGCCTTTTATCCAGCAGCGGGAAGGCTGAGCCGCGACCCCATCCCGCCCAGAGGTGCACGGACTTCCGGGCGGGTGTTTAGGACAACCCTTTTAGGCGGCGGGGGCGTGCTCCGACCACGCCGCTATGGGCATACGGGCCGGGACACGCCCCCCGCCCGCAACGGTTTCCCGGGGGATCGGGGCACCCAGCCATACGTTCGGGGTGACCGAGTGGTCTCCCCTTTCCATTCTGGGGTTATGAGGAGTTTTAGTTTCCTGATAAGATGCAGCTGTCTTTGCACAGCATCATACTAAAAGAGCTGCTCCAGGGTGTTATTTTATAGCTATTTCAAATTTAGAGTTATCCACACGAGAATATCTGTGCAGCTCACTGTGATATGAAGTGCACAGTTTTCTGCTCCAAAGAGTTACTGAATAGAGAGGCTCTGGAAGTTGCATTGTTGCTCCCCCTGGACATTCAATCTGGATTATTCTTTTTCCACCAATGTCAGTATTGCTTATTATTCTCAACAGGTATTTTGAAACCGTTATGATTTCATGTGGTCCCAAATAGATGACATTGTTTAGTATACAGCTCTAATTATCCTCAGTTTGGGAGATCAGTTATGGAGATCATCAGGCTTCCCTCTAGTCATCACTTTTGTAGGTCTTGTTTGGCATCATAGCTTTCTGCATGACCTACTGTTACCAATTAATTACAATATATTTAGAGTGGACATTAGCTCCTTGTAAACGAGTATTTTTCTTTCGCCTCATACTGTTGGTTGTTTGGTGAATCATTCTGTCCCTTATGGACTGCATTTTTAGGTCTGTCTAGACATCACATCTGTCGATAACACCTAGTGTTACCAGTTCTTTAAACTACACATATAGTGGACTTTGGCTTTTCCCAGAAGGGTTTCTTTCTTACCTAATCCTCTTGGTTTTTAGGTATAATATACCTCCTTCTATGTAGTGCTTTCCTTGCAATGCACGATTAACTGGTTTACAAATCAAAAATACAGTGAGCCACCACACGTCAGATTCTTTATCTCATATATCCATTCTCTACCGAAAGCAATCATTTTTGTTTTGGGTTTTCACTGCAGCAAAGAACACAAGTACAGTGCATGTGGCAGCTGTGCAGACGTTCTCCACACACACACACACACACACACACACACAAAGGCACAAACCAGACTAGTATAGCTCGAGATATAACAGTATACAGCTACATGCCTACACGCATAGTACAAGAAGCAGTGGAAGCTTCCATCCCACTAGTACAATATCGTATATGGAAAGGGAAACAAAATATACAGCAGTCTGAGCAACTCTGGAAGGCAGACCATGGATCTCACATTGGATGGCAGAGTGTTTGTGGGCGCTGAAGAATGAAGTTGTGACAACACACACCTGCCAGTTGTGATGCATTTGGAGATTTTTCTTTCGGAGGACTGTGCCTTCAGTGCACTTTACATTCTCAGAGCAACTGGAGCTGGTGCTGTATTCAGTCCATTGTAGGCAGTTGCCCACTAGTGTTATCACTAATTGCCTGAAATGCCAAGTAACAACTAATCGCCTAAAACAAACTTGTTGCTAGTGGAAATGTTGGGAGGTGGGGGATATCGATATTTAATTTATCTTGGAATATTGAAAATCCTTCTCACTCTGGAACACCTAGCATTGTCACAGACAATAGGCCTGGCTTTAATGTGCTAACACATGCAAATAGCATTTGTATATGCCTGTGTTTGTAGGTGTTCACATTGTAAAGCTAGACTTTGCAGATTCTTGGTTATTTATTTGGTCTTGATTTAACATTATATAGAGACAATTGATGTATTCTGTACAAAATATGTTATTACATTAATATTTCACTACTAAAACAGTGTTACACAAAGATGTGGGAGTGAAGTCATTCTGTTTCAAATACTGAGTAACTTGAGCACCACATGAAGTCTTATATTTCTGCATGTTTTTGAATAATCCTGTTATACATATTTAAACCTGGAGTCTTTTTTTAAAACAAAATTCCATCCAATCTTTTTGTGTAAACTCAAAATGTCCAAAGTCACTCTGGAACGTCCTGTTGGCTATGGGATTTCCGTGTTATCTTTTGCAGCTTGTCGTAAGGCTCCATGAAGACACCTATGCTAGAATCCGTTGGGGTAGTCAAGGTCAACTCACAGAGAGGGTGCCAGTCAGCAGAGGGGTTCGTCAGGCTGTGTTATGGCTCCATCATTGTTCTCCCTCTTTATCAATGGGGTGGTAGACCATTTGAGGGAGGACTCTGTGGATGCCCCAGTCCTGACAGGGGAGAAAACACCGCCCTTCCTCTTTGCTGACGGCACTTTCCTGATGTCTAAAACCCCATCGGGTTTACAGAAACTCCTTGATCGGTTCAGTGTGTTCTGTGACGAGCGAGGGCTAACAATCAACACCCTTAAAACAAAGTTGATGGTGCTAGCCCAAAAAAAGATTAGGAAACCAAACCTTACCCTAAACGGGTCTGCCTTGGAAGTGGTTGAAGAATTTGACTATCTGGGAGTCAGATTATGTAACAATATAAAATGGGATTCTCACTTAGCAAAAATGCTCCTAAACCTTAAACGGGTTTCCAGAGCAATATTGAGGAATCGGCGTGTATCAATTAGCAGACCAATAGGTCCAGCCCTCACAGTCTATGAAGGGAAGGCATTGGCTGCGGCAGTCTTTGGCTCAGAACTGTGGGGAGGTGAAAATACAATGGACTTGGTAAAAGCTGAGAACAAGTTTGTGAGAGACCTAGTCTCACTCCCTATTTCAACCCCCCTTAGACACCTGTATGCTGATTTGGGTAGGAGATCAATGGGGATATAGTATGCCTTCGCCCCTTACTCTTTTGGGTGCGTCTAAGAAGAACACCTGAATTGGCTAATTACGCCTCGGTGTTGGACGAACTAATCACCTTGAATGTCTCCAATAAAATAAAATGGCTTAATAAATTAAAACAGCTGTTGATGAATCTAGGATTGAAAGAATTATGGGCTTCCCAATCACCACCTCATAAACAAATTGTTAAAAAAATCTATTGGGAGTGGGTAGAGGCCGAGGAATTAAAAAGTACAAAGCACGGATCATTGACCAACCAATTTTTGGAATTCAAACCAACTAGGAAATTAGAGCCGCTTTTGGTTTATATTCAAATTCCTAGAGATAGATCACTCTACTTAAAAATGAGATATGGTACTCTCCCGTTGAAAAAGTTCACAGCAGGATGGAAAGGGGTGAGAGATTATGATGTTAACTGTCCAGGCTGTCCATGTAAGTTGGAGACTTTACCACATTTTTTGTTTGCTTGCAGGGCTTATAAGCTACCTCGAGCGAGGTGGTTAAAACCTATGTGTAGAGAGATGGGTGTTAGAGATTTTAGGATCGCATTACGTATTGTGCTAACCGATACATCCTCTACGTTTATTGTTTGTGGAATCGCAAAGTACAACTCTAGTGCTTGGTTCATAAGGACTAGGTTGCTGGACTCCATAAAACAGAAATGTTAACCTTCTCTCGATTGATCTTCCCTACTGAAAATGCATTTTAGACTTTTCTAACTTTTTAATTGTAAAAAGCTTTTATAAAACCACATTTTAGACGATTTGTAATATGTATGTGATACTTTTTGTATATTGATTGTATGACTAATGTATGTTTGCACTTTTATGATATGAAACTATCGAATAAAGTATTACAACAAAGTCCCTCTTTGCTAAGTAACAATTTTATTTAGTGTACAAATTTTCTTTGAGGGTCCCTACTTTTTCAACAGTGTTTAGCAACATATTTTAAAGCTTTCTAGAGGAGACATTTTCAAGACTATTCATCTATATATCTATATATATATTCCAGGCCTAAAACATGATAATATGGTATGTCGTATATTAGTATGTCTGAAAGGGACATTTTGTTACCCAGATTACAATGGAATTTTATTAAGCTTTTGGGAAGATTTTGGAAAGGGTATGAGAATTTGGGCAAAATTGTCATCTTAATTGAGTTGATAGTACCCCCATAAAATCAACTATTCTTATTTAGCTTTTTTTTCGTTTTAAATGGAAAAGTGATGTATGTTCTAGATCCCCAATTCACACTATCCCTAACTTTTTCGTTTGAGCACCAGCGCGCATGCACTGTCTGCAAGATCTGGTGTAATCATTATACAGCTTAAAATCCTCCCTGCGGCTTTCATTTGGTTAACCTCTGCTTCACTCTTATTTCTTGGGTCATTATTGCCCGCTGCTCCTGATACATCACTTCCATATTTAGCTTGGGGACACCTGCCAACTACAGTATCATTACTCTTGAGGTGTTGATCTGTTCATTTGGAACTACTTGTTTTATGTCCCTCTACTGGTACTATGTGGTGTGAGTGCCACAGGTGTTGCGCTTCATGTTTTAGCACGGCTCCCCTTTAATGTTTTTTTAAATTTAATTACTATGGCACCCCTGCGTGATTATGCACTGCTTGTCTCTTTTTCTCAGCCATTTTGAGTGTCCTCAAGAAGCCTGCTTTGTGTCCCTTACATTTGCATGCAGGTGACGTGATTGCAGACTCGTTCATCTCAGGCCACATATCGGCACAGTCAGTCCCTTGGTGACCCCTTCCCCTTTGCGAATGGGTTACCACCGATTTTTAGTTGTTGGTACAGTACGAATGTTTTCCGAGCGTATCCCTGTCACAAAACATATGTACATACCATTCATATTCGGTATTAGGAAGGGAAGCCCTAAACACATCCCTTCTAAATATCGATTCGCAAACACAAATTACTATGCGGTAACGTGTTACCCACGTTGCAGGACACACACTCGACCCTATCTTCACCTCCAGCAAACATGTCTCCTTCAGTCACGCCACAGCTCTCCATTGGACGGACCACAGCTGCGTTCACTTTATCTATAAGAAGACCACTATCCACAACCATCCTCAACCCACTCTGCAAAGAAATTGGAACAAAATCACCATCGACCAAATCTCCTCATCGCTTCTTCTAAACCCCCCCGCCCACTCCTCTAACCCCGACCTAGCAGCCATTAACCTCACTCAATGGCTATCCAACAGCGCCGACATCCTAGCACCGCTGAAAATACGTCAAATCAAAGTAGGCAGCAAAAACGCCTCTTGGTTCAACGATGATCTTAAGAAATCCAAGAAACTCTGTCGCTCCCTAGAGAAGGCCTGGAAAAAAAACCCAAACACCAGCACCAGGGACACCTTCAAAAACGCCATCCGCATACACCACCAACTAATCCGATCTGCCAAGAAAGCCGCATTCAAAGACCGACTAGATAACAACGCCCACAACAGCAAAGAATTATTCAACATCGTCAAAGAATTTACCAACCCATCAGCCAACTCCAACGACATCACCCCCTCTCAAGACCTCTGCGACTCCTTAGCTTCATTCTTCCACAACAAAATCGCAGACATCCACAACAGCTTCGACAACCGTCCCGAAGACCATCCCACCCAACCTGCTGCCGTACCCTCACTCCCCCTGAACATCCTTAATGAATGGAACCCAATCGCCACTGAGGACACCATCGGCCTGATGAACTCCATTCACTCAGGATCCCCCACAGACCCATGCCCTCACCACATCTTCAACAAAGCTGACTCCATCATAGCACCACACCTCCGAGACGTCATCAACTGCTCCCTCAACTCCGCCACATTCCCGGAAAGCTGGAAACACGCAGAACTCAGCGCCCTTCTGAAAAAACCCACAGCTGACCCCACCGAACTCAAAAACTACCGCCCCATCTCGCTTCTTCCATTCCCGGCCAAAGTCATCGAGAAAGCTGTCAACAACCAGCTCGCCACCTTCCTCGAAACCATCAAATCCGTCGACTCCTCACAGTCAGGCTTCCGAGCCAAACACAGCACGGAGACCGCCCTTATCGCAGCAACTGACGACATTCAAACCCTACTGGACAATGGAGACACAGTCGCTCTCATCCTCCTCGACCTCTCCGCGGCCTTCGACACAGTCTGTCATAGCACCCTTTTACAGCGCCTCAGAAACGTCGGAATCCAGGGAAAAGCACTGAAATGGATCACATTGTTCCTCACCGGAAGAACACAGAGAGTCCGCCTCCCACCATTCAAGTCAGAGGCCACTGATGTCATCTGCGGCGTGCCACAAGGATCGTCACTCAGCCTCACCCTCTTCAACGTATACATGAGCCCCCTTGCGGCCATCGCTCACCAACACAACCTCAACATCATCTCCTACGCTGATGACACTCAACTGATCCTCTCACTCACCAAAGACCCTAACACCGCCAAAACCAACTTACACGAAGGAATGAAAGAAGTAGCCGAATGGATGAAGCACAGCCGTCTGAAACTGAACTCAGAAAAAACAGAAGTCCTCATCTTAGGCACCTCCCCCTCCGCCTGGGATGACTCTTGGTGGCCAGAGGCCCTTGGAAAAGCACCCATCCCGACGGACCACGCACGGAACCTGGGCGTCATCCTGGACTCCTCACTCTCAATGACCAGACAAGTCAACGCCGTCTCATCTTCTTGCTTCAACATTCTTCGCATGCTCAAAAAAACATTTCGCTGGATCCCCACGGAAACTAGAAAAACGGTCACCCACGCACTGGTCACGAGCCGCCTGGACTACGGAAACACCCTATACGCCGGTACCACCGCAAAACTCAAGAAAAAACTCCAACGCATCCAGAATGCTTCAGCCAGGCTCATACTAGACATCCCGCGTAAAGAACACATCTCCGGTCACCTGAAAAACCTCCACTGGCTCCCTGTAAATAGGAGGATCACTTTCCGCCTCCTAACCCACGCACACAAAGCACTTTACGAACTTGGACCCGATTGCCTCAACACACGACTGTCCTTCTATACCCCCTCCCGCCAGCTACGATCCTCCAACCAAGCCCTTGCCACTGTACCTCGCATCAACAAAACCACCATGGGAGGTAGATCCTTCTCCTACCTGGCAGCTAAAACCTGGAACTCACTTCCCACTCACCTTCGCCTTACACAGAACCACCTAGCATTCAGAAAGCAACTTAAAACTTGGATATTCGACAAGTAATTCCCCACCCTTCTTCAAGCGCCTTGAGACCCTATGGGTATGTAGCGCGCTATATAAATTTTTTGACTTGACTTGACTTGAATTGCAGTTTGTGTTTTATACATATGGAAAAGCATTTTGCGGTCAGAAACGGTCCAATTAGTCATATCTAAACTTAAAAATCATTCATACATGTCCATAGACCTTTGTTGCTTCTAAATACTGCAGGCCTGGTTTACTAAGGTAAACTTACTCTTTTGTTTAAGCTTGCTATTTTTTTTATGTATTCACAAACTATGAATGTAATTTTAACTAATAGTATTTTTATAACTGCAGGGATGCCACATTTGTGGTGGCGACTCTGCACAAAAAAATATAGGCCTGTCCAAATCTTTTATCTGTGGATTTCTTTGTACTGACTGCAGAGTCTCCATTGTCGTAAAATTATTATTAGTAAAATGAAACTCTTATTTTATGAATACAAAATAAATAGTGACTTACCCAAAAATGTGAGTTTACCTTTGTGAATAAGCACCTGAGTGTAAACTTTTAAGCAAAATGATTGCCAATCAGATATGCCTGTGTCTAACAGACCTTATACATAAAGACCAGTGCAAGTTTGTGCCTGGTAGGAACACACAAGTAGCTGTGAAAACACCACGAATGGACACCACACCAGTTTAGAAAAATAAAATATCTTTATCTAAACTAAACAAGACCAAAACGAAAAAAAATCCAAGATACAAAAAACTAGAATGTCTTTAGAAAGGTTATTGGAAGAATAAACTTGTAGATGATGAAATGCAACACTTTACTCACAAAGTACCTAGGATGCGTAACGCAAAACAAACAAAAGGGTCGCAGAGAAGGGGATGCTTCGATTCCTCCTGTGCCCCGTTTCTGATGTGACAAGATGGCGCCTCACTGAGATGCGATGATCTGGTGTGATGCAAGAAAATGGTGTCTTTACTGCAATGTGTCAACACCCAATGGTCGGGCGGCGAACTCTGTGGTTTTCTGAGCCGAGACAGGCCCTGCAACACGTTTCTCCGGTGATGCAACAACACCCTCGGTGATGGTGACAGGCTTCTCAGGTGTTGTGGCGACAATCAGCAGCAGCACGCTTCCTCAACGAAGCAACAGCCCTGCGACACTCTTCTCCGGTGATGCGACGGCACCCTCTGCGCAGCGACACGCTTCTCCGGTGATGCAACTGCGAACAGTGGCAGCAGCGACACGCTTCCTCAATGATGCAACAGCGTCACGCTTCTCTCTTGTTAAGTCAAGCTTCCAGCTCCCCACAGCAAAAAGGCCTCGCGCACAGTTACAGGCCCTCCTGGCAGACTGGAACTCCCCACAAGGAAGTTCAGGGAAGCTGGGGGTGAAGTCCTTTTGTGTCTGGGACTTCAGAACAGGAGGCCAGCTCTTCTCAGGCCTTTGGAGACTTTTCTTCAGATGGACACAGCACACAGCAAAGTCCTTCTTCGAGCAGGGGAAACAGCACACAGCAAAGTCCTTTAGTCCTCTCCTCAGTAGAAACAGCAAAGTGCAGGCCAACCCCAGACACACAGCAAGGTCAGTACTTCTCAGTCGCTTCAGCTGATCTTCTTTGGCAGGGATTCCTCTTGATCACAAACTAGTCTAAAGTTCAGGGGTTTCAGCTCTCATATTTATACACCAAAAGTCTTTGTTCCCTGTGTGCGAGGGGTCCTGAACCCAGTCCAAACCAGTTCTGGGTGCACTCTGCCAGTGCACAACTTCTTCCTTTGTCAGTGTGGGCCAGGGTCATCAGACGCACCAGACGAGGTGGAGCCAGCATTATGGAGTCAGGCACAGCCCTATTCAGGCCCAGGTGCTACTCATCCCACCACTCCAAATGCAGATAGCTCTATTCAACCTAGTGCTGACTCACCCAGACTCCTGGAGCCACCCCCAGCCCCTGTCACTCTCAAACCAGACAGTCAATGCATAAACAAGCAGAGGCACACAGAAGGGTTGAACAGAAAAATAGCCACTTTCTAAAAGTGCTATTTTCAAACACAGAGTTTAAAAACCATCCTTCCTAAAAGATGTGTTGTTACATTGTGAGTTCAGGGATACCAGACTCCAATTTTCAAGCTCACTCCTTTGGGAAGATATGCAGGCAAACATGTTACACAGGATTCCTCATTCTGGCCTATGGGCAAGATTGCCTTTCAATAGTGAAAAACGAAATTGGCAGTATTTCACTATCAGGACATCTTACCCACACTAGTACATGTCCTACCTTTCACATACACTGCACCCTGCCCAGGAGGGTACCTTGGGCCTACCATAGGGGTACCCAATGTGTAAGAAAAGGGAAGGGTCAGGCCTGGCAAGTGGGTACACTGGCCAGGTCAACATGGCAGTTAGCAAACTGCGCACAGGCACTGCGGTGGCAGGCCTGAGACATCTCTTTAGGGGTACTCATGTGGGTGGCACAATCAGTGCTGAGAGCCCACTAGTAGCATTTGAGTTACCAGCCCTGCAAACTCAGTGCACTTTACTAGGGATCTACTGGTAAACAAATATACTAATTATGGATAACCAATCACAATAACAATTTACACAGAGAGCGTATTTTCTTTAGCACTGATCAGCAGTGGTAAAGGTGCCCAGAGTCCTATAGCCAACAACCACAGGACAGGAAAAACAAAGGTGGTAGAATCAAAAGGTTTGGGGATAACCCCGCAAAAAGGGCCATTTCCAAAAATATGTTGCAGTGTCGTAGCATGGGATATGTTGTGTCTTTATTGCGATGGGCCCTGAGATGCGCCAGGACTCATTTCTTGACTAGAAAAATCGTGCTCCCCACATACCTCATGCCACACACACTTCAACACATAAACTACAAAGTCACTGTAACAGATAATGAAAGGCTTAATCTTATGTTGTTTACCATTGGGCAAGGGGACAGACTTGACGTTACTGTGGGTGCACGCCTTGCACTAACCACATTTATGGAACCCGGGGAGTTCCTTCAAACAATTACCACTTTGCAACTGGCCTGGTTCAATCATAGTATGCTGTAGCATGTCTTTCAGCAAGTTGCTTCTGCTGTATGTGAGTTGTGGGCTTGGAATAACCAGTTTGCCAATGGCAGGGTCCAATTTGACCAAAATGCCAGTGTTTCCTGACTATTGCTTGAACCTCAGTACAGCTCGAGTTGTCCGTAGTTACAAGCCTGATCTCTGGTTTGGTATTCATATGTGGTTTGGTTTAAACAAAGTCCCTCTTTCCACTACACTGACCTTGCGTTTGGCATCCTCCAAAACCTTACATGTGTAGCCTCTCTGCAGGAATCTCCCAACCATCCTCCCTTCCTCTAGTTTGTAGGCTTCCAATGTACTGCAGTTTCTCCTAGCTCTAAGGAGTTCCCCATAGGGAATGCTGCATTTGAGTTTAGGTGGATGGTGGCTTCTGGCATGCAGGATATTGTTGCCAGCTGTCTCCTTTCTGTGTAGCCTAGTCTGTGTAGTCCTGTTAAGCACTTCAACCCCAACATCAAGTAAATCAACCCTGTTGGTGCTGGGTTTGCTTGTAAATTTGAGGTTTCAGTCATTGACAGAAATGATATCCAGGGACTCATCTACGATGAGTTGGGGGCCATCCCAAATGAGACAAATGTCATCAATGTATCTGCTCCACAGGACCAGATGCTTTGTGTATTTGTCCAAGGCCTGAGATCAAACACATTCTGATTCCCACCACCCCATAAACATGCAAGCGTAGCTCGGCACGAAGCAACTGCCCATGGCAGTCCCGATGAGTTCTCTGTACCACTGCTTACCAAACAGGAAATAGTTATTTTCCAGGCAAAAATGGAGCATCTCAAGCAGAATGTTAGTGTGATTATATGTGGCAATGGGGCTATATATGTGTATATCATATTTATCTTCTTGGGGGGAGACCTGCCAACCCCCCTTACGTCCCTTAAATGCGTGGTAAAGTCCTATAAGTGGTAAAAACATGTGTGGTAACAAATGCGTGGTAAATGCACTGCAATGTAAAAATCATGTTGTAAAGACTGTTTCCCCATACATTACTTTGTGTCGATTGTTCCATATAATAGATTTTGCATGCACTATGCAAGACCCTCTAGCTGTGCCCCATTAGAAATTGAAAAGGCCTTTGACATTTTCCAGTAGCCCTAATTCTTTGAAGTGTTGTCAAGGATAGGAATGTCACCTGCTATCTTGAAAAGGGATAGGGTTATTATATGAACTGTCATTAGGTAGGTTTGTGTATGTCAAGTGTTTTCAGTCAAATTGCAGATCTATAGAAAAACTAGGCAGGGATGCCCCCTCTCACCCATCCTATTTGTAATGGCCATAGATCCGTTGGAATGTTTGAGCCGGACCTGGGTTTGTGGCATTGACATATGTGGAAAGACATACAAAGAGGCCTGAAATGCTGACGTTGCCCTTTTGTTTCTTAGGGATCCAGCAGACAGGATTCCCTCTATAAATCGATGCTAACAAATTTTGTCTCAGAGTCAGGGTTTAAGATTAACTTGGATACATCGTGCTTGTTTCCTTTTTCACCCATTAGGTGCTAATTAAAGGAGACCAGATATTGAAGAGACACTGATATGGGAGTCAGGCATGTCTAAATACCAAGGATTTCAGATTTTCTTACGGATGAAAGATTCAGAGGAGGAAACCTAGATAAAAGTGTAAATAATATTTGGCAGCTGTCATTCTAGAGCAGCCTCTCATTTCCACCGAAAGGACAGGTTGCCATTGCCAAAGTGATTGTGTTGCCCATTTGTTCCTGCCTAGATCCTTTTTGCAGGAACTGTGCAAATTAATCTGTATCCAACAGAGGAGACTTAACTCCACAGAAAAGAATATGTGTCCACTGGCTGGAGAAGGACTGGGTGCACCTAACATAAAATATTTGGCAGCACAACTGACATGTCTGTTGACATGGCTCGTGATAGAGACTTGGGATAGAGGCTGACCCTGAACGTAGAAATTTGACAAGTTGTATAGATGGCGAGGAGCAACTGGCTGAATCTTTAAAGACGGAAGTATTGCAAGCTCTCTTGACACAAGGGCTCGACGTAAGGCAGTACAACATTGCATGGTGCACTCATTCACACACCATTGGCATCCACAGCCATACTTAAAGTAACTTGGCAAGAGGGATTAGGTAAAGACCTTTCTGAGAAAGAATGGACACATGCTTCGGAATGTAAATGGAAATCTGCATTTTAAATATACTCTGCATTTTAAATATACACAGTTTACATTGCTCTTATCTCTCCCCTGTATGATTAGCAAAAGTTTACCCATGGGCTTCTGGAGCAGCCCCAGATGTGCTGCATATCTGACAGATTTTTCATATGGTGTGGAAATGTCCCGTTATTTAAAAATATTGGTATGCTCTGCTATTCATTACACTGTACTTGACTGGTAAGTGTCCAGAACCCCATGGCAGTATTTCTGTTGAGCATTCCTCACCTTTTGAATATTCCCCAGGTGTCAGACTGGATACCAAAAATCTTCACCAGTACTCCTGTGTGCTGGTAGGCGATGTCATCTCTTTGCCAATTTTGTTTTCTAAAAGTGACGTGTGGAGCTGCATACCCGCACCACCCATGTTTGTCAATGTTGGTCCCTTTCTTTCGCGCCACCAGATACGGGTCCGAAGCTATCCCTTGTCACTTCATTGTTTTGTAACCAAAATGGCTTTAAAACTATCAGCTTGCAAGGGAACAGTCACCTCCTAAAGCCACAGAGTCAAACCTTGTAGGGACTGCCAGAAGGAATTGCCTGTGACAGATACAGAACAGATTTGTCTGCTAGCACTGAGCCACATGGTGCCACCTAGCAGCACTGAGAAACATTGCTGCGAATTTTTCCAAATCCAGTCTGGTGACTGGGGAGCAACTCTAGGGTGAGGAATCGGTGGTTACGTAGAGTATTCACCAGAAAGATCGTTACTGAAGGTAAGTAACTTGCCTGGCTGGCTGTTCTCAAAAAGGCTTACAGTAAGTGACTGCATGTTGGGCTGATTTGCCTGTCCAAATATGCAATACTTTGGGTCATTTCCAGATACGTTTGGTGCTACAACAAGCCTGCAGCTACACTGGTGTTTGTATGTGCATGCTTAATTCACTGAATATGTGGTACATACATCAGATGACTAGACAGTGATTGATGCTGTAATCCGTTCCTTTTTTTTAGTTTTCATTGGTACTGCATTTTTTGTATACAATGTAACTCTGGGTCTTCCTCAGGGGAATATCCATTGAAGTCATAAGCACTGAATAGTCCCACCGAAGCACAGGAATCCCGGAGCATTTTTTTATAGTATGTCTTCTTAAGTGTAGATGTTCGCCTTTGTTCAGGAAGGCCTGTAGAAACACTAAGATAAGAACACTGTGCAGCCTATAAGGAAGGTGATGGGGGGGAGGGGGCATACTGCCTCTCATCCCAGCACAGTTCACCCCATTGCATCCTGGTAAATGCAGTACGCTTACTTTCAAAGTTGCTGTAGACTTTCACCAAAGTTGGTGCAGTTAGTGCTGTTATCTCTAGACACTTGTTTCTGGGTTTAGCCCGTCATCAGTAAAGAGCAAAAAGTAGTAAGGAGCAGAGAAAAGTCATCAGAGGGTGCTGAAATGGTGTCAAAGGCTATAATTGCCCACAAAAGGGGAAAGAAAACCGCTGTATATGTATATCTAAAGCCAAATACTTCAGTAGAAACCTTAAATCTTTTTCACAACCCCTTTTTTGTAAAACAGAAAGATGAAGGGTAGAAGGACTGTGTAGCCCTATAGGCTGCCATTATATGAATGTAAAAACAGTGCCTGCGCCTTGAAGGGCCCAGAGACCACCAGTATCCCATAATACACAGCAGGTGCTTTAGTTCTTTTTTACGGCTTCTGGTGATCATGGAGGGCAGCCTTTCTGGATTTCTCTCTTCAGATATCTCACACCAATTTTTATTACAACAGTTTCACTCAATGTCTTTCAACTGTCTCTTTGATTCTCTGTCTTTTCTGACAGGACCTTTTGGTATTTAGTCAAATAAAATGCCATTTTTATTTGACAAGTGAGCCTACCTGTGGCAGAAAGAAGGCCAAGTCAGACCCTCAGGATGTCTGCATCATCTGCCTTCCTGAGAGCCATGGTTCTAAAAAATGTCAACGCTGCAAGAAGTTCTCCAAGTGTACCATGAGAGAAAGGGAGAAAACTTGCCTCTATGGCACAGAGGAGTGACGCAGGCAGCAGGCAGAGTCAAAAGGTGGTACATCCAGAGAGCAAGGAGAGGGTCAGTCCTCTACCAGGACTCTCCCAACTTCCTCTGAGGACCCCAAGCATGGAAGGTCCAAAAAGAGAAGTGCAAAGCAAAGGGACGTCATTCCATATCAACTTCGAAAGAATCAACTTTGAGACAAGCTACCATTCCAACTTGTTCTCCGTCGAGGGCTGGGTCAGTATCAAAGAAGTCATGAGGGATGATGTTGAGATCGGGTAGGTCGACGTCGAAGGTGACTCCACCATCAAGGCACAGCAAGAGTTCGATGTCAACACATGAAGGAAAGTCGAGGAGTGTGTCGCTGTTGAGACATAGGGGAAAGTCGACATTAAGGAGTGTGTCAACATAATGACCATCTAGGCATGAGGGAAAATCAAAACAGAGATGTATTCCATCATCCCCGGACTCTGAATACTCCAGGGTGTATTCTCCATCTTCTCCTATTGTGCTGCCAGACTCTCCTACTCCTCCGTGTCCATCTCCTCCTCCTCCACCACCACCTCATTCACCTCCACCGCCTCCTCCTGTGGAGGGCACCTCCACCAGTGTCAATTCCTTGGTCATAGCCTTTGGAAGCCCCTCCACCTCCTCCTCCTCTGGCGCCTCTACCACCAGCGTCAATTCCTCAACCTCAGCCAGTGGAAGCCCCTCCTATGAGGTCTCAATTTTCCCTGCAAAGATCACATTCCAGATCTTGCCATCATCACTCCAGACATTGCCACAGGGCCCGGCATTCTTCATGTAGGCCATCCACCAGACACTCTCGTCGTTATCATGCTTCCAGGTCTAGATCCAGGTCACGTACAAGGTCAAGACACCATTAAACCTGCTATTCCACTTCTTCCAGCACAGTTAGATACATTCCAATGCTGTTGGATTCTCTACAACCCTGTGGTTCTTTAGTGGATGATATCAGCACCTTTGAAGAGGTCCTGGTGAGAGATGACGCAAAATTAAACATTCCAATGTCAGCTCCTACACCATCCACATCTGTCATCTTCAAGACATTTCATCATAGATCACTATCATGGCCTCTCCTGACTTTGGTTCCGGGTCTGTTGGAACCCGCAATGGAATTGTTCCTTACTCCAGCCTTAACCAAACCTGCTCCATTTGACTGCAAAAGAAATTCAGACCTCCACTCAATAGCCTTCACAGGGGGAAAAGCTTACTGAAGGCTCCAAGCCATGAATCTTCACTGCCCCTCTTATGTTGCCCACTCTGGTAAGGGAAAATATTTCAAATTTTCTGACAGTGGCAATCCATCACAAAAAGTTAATGAACAGTAAATATTCTTCGGAATGGGTATTGTCCCAGGTTCACAAGTCCTCCGCCGAATATTCCACCAAAACCATCTAAATCACCATCTGCAGATGCTGTGCTCAGAAGTAAACATCCTTCTGCAGAAGCATGCAGTGAAGACTATTCCCCCCAAACAACGGGGAACCGGGATTTATTCCCGCTATTTTCTGGTGAAAAAGAAAGGTCCAAGAAATTATTTCAGACTCATTCTCGACTTAAAACCGGTCAACAAGTGGATTTGACAAGACAACTTTTGAAAACTGGCACTGTATCAGAACTATCCCCAATTACACCATGGAGACTGGCTCTGTTCGATAAACCTCCTAGATGCATACTTTTACATACTCATAGCGAAAAGCATTGCAAATTCTTGAGGTTCCTCATGAGTCACGATCATTACCAGTATACAGTGCTTCCACTTGGCCTCAAGTCAGCCCCCAGAACTTTCTCAGAGTATATGGCAGTGGTAGATGCCCACTTCAGAAAGCATCTATCTAGACAACTGGCTCATCAAGGCATCAACGCCTCAAGAGGCCCGACTGCATTACCAGTTGACAGGCAATCTTCTCCAAAGAATGGGGCTGCATATCAATCACAGCAAATCAACATCTTCTCCAGTCTAAGCACTGCATTACTTGGGGGTCTCCGTTGACACCATTCAAGCAAGAGTGTGTCCTTCAGTGGAGAGACTGTTATCAATCCGTCTGAAGTGTCATTCTATCATATGAAAGCCCACAGTGATAACAGTGCAATCTCTCCTCGGCTCAACGACTTTGTGTATCTTTCAAATTCTGAATGCTCATCTCCACATGTGTCCTCTTCAGGAATGTCTCAAGGATCAGTGGGACCAGGTCAGGGGCAGATGGGAGGGCAAGCTCACACTCTCCCCTATGCAAAACAGGCTCTGAACTTGTGGTTCTCTCCGACAATTCTGGTTCAATTTCATCGGGCTATCCCTTCCTAGACCATAGTAACAAATGTCCCATTACTAGGATGGGGAGCATACATGCATCACTTCCAAATTCAGGGAACAGGGTTTCTGGGGGAAATGACCTACCACATCAATCAAGAAACACAAACCAATAGAAGAGGGTCCTAGGGCATATTTAGAGACCTGGCATGGACACAACCCCCAAGACTGGACGTAGTATACAAAGAGTGTCCACGGGTCTACCAACAACAGATCTACCTTAGAAAGACATAAATCAGCAAATTAAGTGTGTAGCTAGATAAGAAAATCCCCTTACAAATGGATACCCATCAGTCACCATTCAATACTGCCCTAGTCATCATCTGGGCTTCCTTAGATATTCCCAACGTGAATCATAAAAGATGTTAACTAGGACTGGTTTGACAAGTCCTGCATCTAATTATGAAACACAGGATCCCCTTGTAGATGTCAAATGAAGGTATTGATTGATGGGTGAAAATGAAAAAATGAAAAAAGTGCAGTGTGTGAGATGTGTGAAAAAATTGGTGACTTAAAATTGGGTAAGTGAGAGAAACAAGAGTTTATTATTATCGCTCAATTGCCCAAGATTGAAAACAGTGCAAAAAAATGGCAGCTTTCACAAATATCTGCCAAGATGGTTACTTGGTCAGCATGTTTCGGCAGTAAATCAGGACCTCGATCAATGATTGCTACTGCAATGGAACAAATCGATGTGAGATAAAATAAAATAAAATGAATGAACCATTTCACCTGGACTCCTAGGTGTCTGGTCAGCTCCTCCTGTATGTGGATTACTCAGCCACTGTGAAAGTGCATAATTAAAATTGGTTATATGTTGAATAAAAGGAAGAAGAAGAAGAACCTTTGGTGTCTCTATGTATAGACATCCTAAGCTGGCACCATTACCATCTGCAAGTGTTACATCAAGGTCTACATCAGGCAGTATACGTATGTTTATGCACATAGTATGTAACTACTCCGGCTTACCTAGTTAGCAGGTGGGTACGGCCTCGCCTCACCTGGCTGCGGCTCAGGGAGAAGTAGCACTGCTCTATAAAAATCAAAGAAGGCATAGACATAAACAATGTCATGTAACCTGCTTCTAACGATAAGTCTGTGCATTTCTGAAAAATAATGCCATCCTTGACTGTTATCATATACTTCATAAGTAAGTCTTTGTGGTTCTTCTGTTGTTATAAAGGACAAGATATTCCTAGCCAAAAGTTTGCAGTCGATATAATTATAGAGAATATACCTATATTCCTTAAACAAACGATGAGAGCATTTGGAGATCGTGGATTCTTATAATAGAGTATAGTCTCTCCGCACATTGCACGCTATTACTTTGGAATGCCAGATTCTCAATATGTCCGCAAACGGAGGACAAAATGGCTCTAACACTCAAAATCATCTATATATCAAACCATGCAGACCAAAAAGGTGTTGGATAGTATAATAAACATTGCCCTAGTCCATACATAGATAAGGATGTATGACTATCTAGTAAAATTACAATTGCAACCCTGCCAGTGTTGCGACCAATCCATGCTGTTAAAATCAGGAGCCCCCACGATGACTACCCGGCAAACCCGTCATCGGAGCCCCTGTGGAGTCAGCCATCATACACCATTGTACCGACTTGCGCTCAGATAACAAACAAACATAGCCAACTCACCTCTCTGTCGGTACTCCAACCGGTCTACCGAGCCGTCTCCGGGAGGTGACTGGCAGCATACCTCTGCCATTTTTATCTCAGTTCGTTTGCTATTGGAGCATGTGATGCATCAAGGGCGATCACATGTTCGCAGGCCGCGTCGCAGGGAGTCTGGGAGATAGAGTTCCCTATACACGTCGCACGCCAATGGTACCACATTACAGCTACTGTCATCTCCAGGCATTGGAGAATCGACTTACTCCTAACACGATCCATTCTATCAACAACTGTACATCAAACCATTAGTTATGTGACACTGACAACACCATTTTCAAAAACGAGGGAAGCTAAGCTGATCGTTGTCACAAAATCTCTTATGTCAAAAACTTTATTGACAATGTTGTTATTAGTAATGTGTGGGCATGCTACGTGTTAATGGTAATGTGTGGGCATGCTATGAGTTGAGAAAGCCTCCCATACATCCACCGACTTCATCTTTGTTTTTCTTTGTATCTTTCTTTTTCTTTGTATTTGCTGTTAGAATACGTAGTAAACCAAGACGATCATGTGTTCACAACCCCCTTGACAAGGAGTCTGGGAAATAGAGTTCCCTGTCCGTGTCGCTCTGCAATGGAGAAGGGGACCCTATTATAATTATCGAGCAATAGCTTAGATAGTCTATTCTATCAAAACCATGCATCAAAAGATTTATTGTGTGATACTAACAGTCCCTTTTCTGAAAACAAAGGAAGATAAGCTGTGCATCGTCACAAGCTCAACTATGTCAAAAAAACTTTATTGACAATGGTGTTATCAATAGAACATAAGCATACTAAGTGTTGATGGAACCTACTGTATGTTTAGGTACAACATATTTGTTCAAAGGTACAGATTATTAGCTCATATCGGTATTGCAGCTACAGAGAACTGTTACCCCTATATCAATTAGAAAGAATATATTTCAAGAAAAATATATGCATTCTGCATTGTTAATTGGCAATATAAAACTGATATGGCATGAATCGATTTGATGTGTGACAATTTATTTGAAACTGTCCCTGTAAAGAATACAGCCAAAGGAACAAGAGTAGTGCGTTTGCTCTTAAACTGCAGCTTTATAGTGATAACCAAGGAATACCAAGGAATTATATTGTTCAGACCTCCGTTGTCAGTCCCCAGTCTAAAGACCCATTTCTGTTCTCTAACCAACAGATATTTATAAGTATCTGTCACGTGGTCTGGAATGAAGGGTTGTTCTAAAACTGTCCATTCAAAGTCAGTTGGACCATGTTTGGCGTCCAGAAAGTGGCTTGTCAGTTTTTTGCTTGTTTCCTACAGCGTACTGTGCTTTTGTGCTCAGAAATCCGTAACTTGACTTTTCGTGTTGTCATGCCTACGTATCATAAATGGCATGGGCACGTGATCATATATGTTAATTTGTCACTGTTACAGTTGGTGAACTTGTTCTGTATCCACGGGCAACTTGTACCTATACCTATAGTGACAGATTTCCGTGTCTGGGGCCAAGCTGCCCACGTCCCTCACGGAAGGGGGCCTTGTAAAGCCGGTAAGTCCCACATGGTGCCTACAGTATGTTGTACTCTACTTTTAGGTCTTGTATGAACCAACTGGTCTTTCAAATTTGGACCTCGTTTGAAAGCAAAGAGAGGGGGCTGTATGGATTCTTGTCCTGTGTTTAGAATCGACCAGTGCTTTCTGATAACTTTCTGAATGTCTTTAGACATTGTACTATACGTATTTACAAAGGTCAATCTTTGTGTGATCTCTTTCGGTGTTGTAGGTTTGAGAAATACTTCTCATTATTATTGGCTGCACGTTTCAGTGATTGACGCACCAGTTTCTTTGGGTACTTCCTTGATTTCAGCTTTTCGGCTAAAGAAGTGAAATGTTCTTTGAATCAATCCATCCTTCCATTCCTTTATATTCGCAAGAACTGTCCATATGGAAGGTTGTCCCTCAAAACTATCATAACAAAGCAATGAATTACGTGCCATTGATTTTCTGTATAGTTCTGATTCGAGACTCAAGGGTTTGGCTGTTATTAGGAAATCCAAAAAGGCCAACTGTTTTTTGTCATGCTCGACTGTGAACCGTAAGAATTCATTCCTGCTGTTAAGCCTTTGTAGAAACAGATGAAGATCATCAATGTTTCCTCGCCATATGACAAAGATATCGTCGATATAGCGTTTCCACACTCGTATAGAGTTACAAAAGGGGTTTGTTGATGTTAAAATATGTTCCTGCTCGAAGCTGTGGACGTACAGGTTCACTAAGCTAGGAGCGAAAACGCTTCCCATACTCGTGCCAGAGGTCTGCAAATAAATAGTGTCCTCATATCTAAAAAAGTTTTTTTTCATGGCAAGACTGGCGCATGTCATGATGAACTGAACCGGAGTGATAGAGTCAGGACGTATCAACCCAGTCCTAGTTAATATATTTTATGATTCACGTTAGGAATATCTAAGGAAGCCCAGATGATGACTAGGGCGGTATTGAATGGTGACTTATAGGTATCCTTATTTGTAAGGGGATTTTCTTTCCTAGTTATACACTTAATTTGTTGGTTTATGTCTTTCTAAGGTAGATCTGTTGTTGGTAGACCCGTGGACACTCTTTATATACTACCACATCAATATCCTCGAGCTACGTGCAGTTCACCTGGCATTGAAGGCTTTTCTCCCATCCTTCAAGACTCACTCTCTGCTTGTACAGACACTCAACACAACATCCATGTACTACTTCAACAAGCAGGGGAAACTAGGTCCAGACCTTTATCTCATGAGTGTCAGAGGATTTGGAAGGGCATGAAAGTCAGAGATCTGTGGATCACTGGAACTCATCTCTGAGGTGTTCAAAATGTTCAAGCAGACTCCCTAAGCAGGAAAACCAAGAATGGGTCATTCAAGATGATGATGTATAAAACATCTTCAGGCTGTGGGTTGTGCCACACATTGACTCATTCGCCACCGCAGAAAACACAAAATATCCTGGCTTCGGCTCCAGGTAATTCCAACATGAGACACTAGGGGATGCCCTATGTGTAGACTAGTCCGGCAAATTATTCTACGCCTTTCCACCTAATTCTCCTGATCCTGTTAGCCCTATTTGAGAGCCAGAATGACCTTGAATTCTCCTGAATAGTCATGTCAGAGGTGGTTCACGGACCTTCTTCACCAATCAGAGCATCCACATATCAAGCTGTCATGCAGACCAGGTCTTCTAACGAAATATGCAGGCCAGATGGTTCACCCCAATCTCTCCTCCTTAAATTTGGCAGCATGGCTCCTGACCTAGTTCAGTATGTGCACCTGAACCTTCCACAAGAATACATGCACATTCTCAAGGAGGCTAAACGACTGTCAACTTGCTAAGCCTATCCATTCAAATTAAAGATATTTTTCATTTAGTGTTCTAACAAGAACGTGGACCCAACAACCTACCAAGAAGTAGTCATTTTTCCATACTTACTTCATTTGGCAAAATCTGGCTTATAATTCTCTTCCATAAAAGTTCATTTGGCAGCTCTTACTGCCTATAGAAAATGTCCCTCACAAACCTCTTTTTTCAAAATTCCCATTATCAAGGATTTTTCAGAAGGGTTAAAAAAGATTTTCCCTCCCATTAGGCGCCCTTCCCCTCTCTGGGAGCTCAATATAGTCCTCTCACACCTCATACAGGACCATTTTGAGCCCATTCAAAAATAGTCCTTGCAACATCTCTCTCGGAAAACCGCTTTCCTTGTCGCAATCACATCAGTAGGTAGGGTAAGCGAAATCCAGGTGCTGTGTTCTTATGAGCCATACACCGTTTTACATTCCTAAAAGGTAGTGATGAAAACTCACCCAAAATTCCTTCCTAAAGTCATTTCGAATTTCCACGTCAATCAGACGATTTCCTAACCAACTTTCTTACAGCATCCTTCCACACCTGCCTAAAGGGTCCTCCTTCCATAGACATTAGACAAGTCTTAAAGTTTTATCTGGACAAAACAAGAGACATATGTAAGTTGGGCCAATTATTTGTAAACTATGTCCTGGTCCATACAGGTCTAGCCACGTCCAAACAGTCTATCTCCTGGTGGATAGTATCTTGCATCCTATTATACTACCAGAAAGCTAATAAGGTTTTGTCCAGTAGACCTAAAGCTCACTGTACTAGGGGGAAAGTGACTACTGCTGCTTTGATGGAAATTGTCTCTATAGCGGAAACCAGTAAAGCGGCTACATAGAGGTCTGTTCATAAGTTTACCAAACTTTATTGTTTGGACCCGGATGCTAGAACAGATGCTCAAGTAGGAAAGGCCTCCCTGAGAAATATATTTGCGCGATTTGTTTGGGATCGGCTTGCTGCTCTATTCAGTGCTTATCACTATCAATTGAGATCCCCTGAGAAAGAAGGAATGGTTACTTACCTGTAAACCCAGTTCTCTCTCAGGGGACTCTCCATTGAAGTCATAAGCAACCCTTGTGCCTTCCCGGTGGAGATGACAGAGGCAATAATTGGCCTAGCTGATACTGCCACAGCTTATCAAAAAGACCTGAAGCAACTGCCACCTGCTTAGCATGATGAGATACTGCTCGTCTCTGGGCCCTTAAATGCAAATATGCTGTTTTTACACTCCCATAATGGCATCCTACAGGGCTACACTGTCCTTCTATCTTTCATCTTTCTACTTTTACAAAAAAGTGTTTGTGAAGGAGATTTAAGCTTTCTACTAAAGTAGTTGGCTTTAAATATTCATATAGATGGGTTTTTTTTGTAAGTACAATCTGAAGAATTTGGCCATTATAGCTTCATTATAGGCTACACAATGTTCTTGTCTTTAGTGTTTCATCTGATAGAGACATCTAGGCGCAGAATCCTTAACTTGGGAATTCTCCCCAGGCGTCAAACTGGATCAGGACATTTTTCTCAGCAGTACTTCTGCGCGCCGGTGAGGTGGCGCCGCATTGCTCTGTTCGACGTCGGCTCCAGGTATGACGTCAACAGAGCCATATAAGTCCCCTCCGGCGCGTTGATGTCAGTTTCTTCTTTTTCTGCGCTGCACGCAGATCCGAAGTAGCGTATCTCTAGCCATTTTTGGCCTGCTGTGATGAGCTTTACTCGTTTGAGAGAGTGTGCTAAACTCCGATGCCCTCTGGGTTTAAGTCCTGTGTGTTCTGTGCTTGCCAAATGTCGGGTACGAACCCACATTCTAGCTGTATCTGGTACTTGGGTGAGCACCACAATGCCGACGAGTGTAACACCTGCCAGCGGTTAAAGCCGAAGGCCCTGCAGGAGCAGCGCATGAAACTTCTGACTGTGCGGTTGTCGCAGACCTTTACCTCCTCGCGGTGTCGGTCATCCTCCCTATTCAGCAGCCATTCCCGTGAGCGCTGCTCTTCTCCCCGTGGTCATCGGCAGTGATTCCAGTCTCCAGCTATGTCTCACGGTAAGCAGCATTGTAAGAGATTGAATTTCTGGGCCTCTGTGGCTCTTTTGTCTTGCAGGGCAGATTGTGGAGCCTCTTCTACTTCCGCTCCGGCGTCACTCCCTCACCTCCCATATTTTCATGGAGCCAGGACTACCTGGAACCAGATGCATTAGTACTAGAAGGCCAACAGGTTCACCCTGAGTATCAGTTCCAGTCTCGCACACAGAAGCGTTGATACATGGTCCTTCATGACCTCCACTAGTGACATTGGTCAACTCTAAAGCAATGTTGGTTTCCCTGCAGGTGCCTAATTCCACTGCGCCAGTTGACTCCGAGCCGGAGTCAGTGCACGGCACAGCTTCGCCTCGGCTCCTTGCATCTGCGCAGTTGATTGACACCTTTGTCCTTTCCTATGCCGAGGTTGGTATGGCATGGATCAGCGCGGTCTGATAATGGTTATGGATCCATTTTCAGCCGATGATTTCTGTGTAGGTTTCACAGGACCAGTTGAGGAAAGAATGTGAGGTGATACCCTCCTTGGAGCAGCCAATGCTTGTGGCTCCTTCTATGTTAGACAGCTGGATTGTTGAGCTGGGGAAAGCCAGCAGGCTAGATTCATCCCCTGCTTCCTCTCTTTTATTGCCTCCTGGCCTCGCATCGGAAGCCAGTTCTTCGGTAGAAGTTTTGAGAAGAATGGCTGATGTATTACATCTTACTCTGCTTGCAGTGGAGAAGGTTACATACCCTCTTATGGAGGTCCTTAACCCTGGCCAGTCGGGGCTGAACCAGTTCTCCCCTTTTGCGAGTCACTGTCTAATATTTATTGGGGGTATGGGCAAAACCTTAGTCAGGTGTACCAGTGGACCGTGCTATTGCCCACAAATACCGCCCCGCCCCAGGGGATCTCGCTTACCTTATCAGAGAGCCGACTCACTGCAGCTTCTTGGGCCAGGCCATTGCGGCCTCCCCTGAGATTAAGAATCTTCCCCACTCCCCCTTGATGAAGAGTCCATGAAACAGGATTCTTGCAGGGAACATGATTTTACCTCTTCTGCTGCCTCATGACGCTCCATCAACTCGATCTGCATCCTTGGACGCTTTCTCCATGCTTTGTGGAACTCCTTGGCACAGCTTTTCCCTTTGTTCCTAGAGGTTAACAAGTATGAGTTCAACCAGTTGATTTTTGATGGTCACCAGGCTGTTAAACTGCTCATCGGGTGTGGAATGTACTTCACCGATTCCATTGGTCGAGTCATGGCATCGGCTGTGGCATTGCACCGGCATGCCTGGCTTCGGGCGTCTGGATTTTCAGAAGCTGTCCAGACAACCATGCTTGACATGTCATTTGATGGGGTTCATCTTTTTTGAACCCAAGCAGATGAGACCTTACATAGGTTTTGGAATAGTCAAGGAGGGCCAGACCCGTAGCATTCCCCCCCCACCCATTTTTTCCTATTTTTATTGCAACGCGGTATATGCTTTTTGCGGCGTCAGTCGCCAGATCAGTGTCTTTTCACTTTCTCTGGTGCTGCTGGCTAGCCTCCTGCCTTGAGACCCTTATGAGGGTCTTACTCCACTGGCTGGTGGGGTTCTTTGGATGCGACTGTTATGTGAATTGCTTATCTCGCAATTCCCTGTATCATTATGTGATATGTGCGATGTTGACCACTCTAGCTTATTGTCCTTCTGTTTCTGGGCTGTGCCTCAGGACTTGTTATCAGTTTTTTTATCTACACTCTCTTGGGGTTGTCTCCTTTTATTCTTTAATTGTTACAATGGCTACATGTTTTCTTGCAGAGGTTTTTTACATATTACCTGCGGAACATCGTTTTTTCCTCTTGACTGTTTCCACCTTGTGGATTTGGTCACACACACCAGTGTTGTGCTATGCCACCTCTCCCAGCTAGAGGTAGGATTTGCGAGTTTCATGGAGACTTGGTGTCTCTAAGCTTTGGATTCAAGCCTTCCCAAGCCAGGAGCTTGAATTCCTCTGATGTTGGGAATATACGGGATACCCCAGGTATTGACCGTCCCCACTGTAGCGAAAACTCAGCGGGGTCGTTCTGGTTGGCATTTGATTGTGGAACAACAAAGGTTTTTCTGTTTTCCTTCTGCCCCACCCCACATCGTGACTTGCTTCCTTCCCTCACAGTCGTTGCATGACCTGTTGTTCTTTCCTCTCCGCTGTTGTGTGATGTGTCTTCTTGCCTCATGGCTGTTGAGCGGGCCTTGTAAGAACCTAAGTTCTATATGTATATTATTTCCCATGGTTACCCGTCCGATGGGGATTGCTTTACTCATCTGCCTTGTGGGAGTCTTTCTTCTGGATAATCTGTAAGGTGATCATGGAATACTCAGTCATACCTTCTTGATGTCTAGGTATGATATTGGTATGTGCTTATGGACAAGTGGACTCTTTCATGTTTTCCCCTTGGGAAGTGTGTGCCTGCCGAGATTCTTCTGCAAAACAACAGTTGATGGACAGAATGCAGAACACAGTTGATGTCATACATTCACCCCAGTACAGAGATCTGGGCCTAAATCCATCGTTTTTTGCACTCCACACCACCCTAGTTCAGACATGGCTATATGCAAATCAGCCTTGACCCTGTGCCTCATGGTAACAGTCCAGCCCGAACTGCCAAGCCATGTCTTTCCTGGACCGGAATCAAGCATCCTAGGACCGGTTTCTGGCTATCAGCCGTCTTCAGCCAGGATAGCTTGACTCCAGTGGTGTGGAGAGCATGGGACTCACGTCTGAGCATACCCATCCCACTCCACGGAAGCTTGTTTCCGGTCCAGGGAAGGCATGGCTTGGCAGTTCGGGCTGGACTGTTCCCATGAGGCACTGGGTCAGACTGATTTGCATATGGCCATGTCTGAGCTGGGGTGGTGTGGAGTGCAAAAAAACGATGGATTTAGGCCCAGATCTCTGTACTGGGGTGAATGTATGACATTGTTCTGCATTCTGTCCATCAACTGTGGTTTTCGCATTTGTCACCCCGAGTGGGATGGGTATGCTCAGACGTGAGTCCCATGCTCTCCACACCACTGGATTCAAGCAAGCCGGGCTGAAGACGGCTGGAATGCCAGAAACCGGTCCTCGGAAGCTTGTTTCCGGTCCTGGGAAGGCATGGCTTGGCTGTTCGGGCTGGACTGTTCCCATGAGGCACAGGGTCAGACTGATTTGCATATGGCCATGTCTGAACTGGGGTGGTGTGGAGTGCAAAAAAACGATGGATTTAGGCCCAGATCTTTGTACTGGGGTGAATGTATGACATCAACTGTGGTTTTTGCATTTGCCGAGATTCTACTAGCAGGCAGTGTTGTCTTGTGCTCTGGCCCCACTCTGTTCTTGAAAGAGGGTTTCCACCCCTCTGCCGCTTTCCACTTCTATGATTGGTACTCCGGGCATTGTCGGTGTGCCTTGAGTGCTGCCATATATTTTTGGAATGCTGCTTGTATTACCTGCATAGGAATATTTCCAAGACAGTGTCCAGTTTTTCATGTGTCCATTTATGCCTTTGGATATGGTTTGTTACGCTGGTCTTTCGGCCATGCGGTATCCACCCTTTTGGTCTCCAAAAAAATACAACAGCGTGGGGAAAGGGATAAAAGGGAGAGAAGGACACAGAAAGAAGTGTTTTCCATGTTAGAACTCCTTCTTTGTTTTCTGGCTGCCTCATTCTAGGGCATTACCCAGCCTTGGTAAAGGGGGTTTGTGTCTGGTGGTCCTTCTTCTATTGCTCTTATCAGCGCAGGAGCCTCATGTTTCCTTTTGTACCCATTCATAGTGTACTTGGGTTTCACATACGGCATCCTGACCGTTGTCAGGTGATTTTGTGTAGGATTTCATCCTCTTTCTTTTCTCAGACTCGGTTTTTCCTGACCTGGATTGTCTGATCCTCTTCTTTTGGCCAGGCACTGTAGTTCAAAGGCAGGGTCTTGTGCTATGGATGTATTTCTTTCCCACCTGGGGTAGAGATTTAATTAATTTTGTTGAATTTGGACAGATTCATATCTTAGTTTCTTCTTTTCACTTAGCGGTTTGCTTTGGCTCCTCTAGTGGCCACTTTCTTTCACCTAAGATAGAGGCCATCATCTGGTTAGTCGGTCTGGTGGCTCAGTCCTCTATTATACATATTGCAGACTCTTCTGCCAATTCTAGAGGACATGTACCCACATTCCAGTGGGGCCACTTAGCCTTTAATTTATTTGGATCCATGTCTATCTTCCTTGCAGTTGAGTTACAACCAGCATCTGTTCTTTGGTACCACTATACCTGAGGATACATGCTCCAGATTCTTGGTGGATATTCCTTGCTTGCATTTTTGTTGTGGTCGTTACCACCTTTAGAAGAGAGCTATCTGTCTCTCTCTCTCTCTCTCAATCTTCCTTATCCCATCCCACTGAGGTGTGGCCGATCTCATCTCGGTCAGCTGTTCCTCCTTTACTATTGTGGGATTGTTTTGCAGACCATCCTCCCAGAGAATATGGCTATGTTATCTAATTCACAAGTTAAGGAATCTGCGGCTAGATGTCTCTATCAGATGAACAAGTTATGTACCTTCGGTAAGGATGTATCTGGTAGCGACATAGTCTAGCTGCAGATTCCTTAACGCCCCGCCCATCCTCCCCGCTCTGCGAATGACCTTTAGGTCTGCTCTTGGGGATTTTAGTTCACTTACTTCCTAATTCTATGATCTTTATTGTGGACGTATTTCCCCCTTTTCCTTTCTGCTCCTGTTGTGATGGGCTCTTCCTGTTCCACTGGTCTGGTCTCATGACCAAATATGAAGCATTCTCTGCCCCCCTTTTTTCTCTGGGTATATGATGGAGGGAGTTCCACCTTTCCCTCCTGTAATATGGTTTAGGGTGTGGGAGATATTTCTCTTGTGTACTGTGTCATGCTCCTCTGTCAAGTGTTCCAGATTACTTGTGCTTCATTTACTTTTTGGCCTTTCCTTAAGGGTCTTCTTTGGATTTACCATACCTTTCTTTTCTCCTTTTTTCGTGGTTGTGGTAAAGATTTTTCCTCTTTTTTTAGCACAGTGTTTCTACTGCCAGTTTCTATTTGTCTCCGCGCTGAAAGTTTCACAGAGGAAGCTGATGTCAGTGCGCCGTAGGGGCCTTATATGGCTCTATTGAAGTTATATTCAGAGCCAACGTCGTATAGAGCCATGTGGCGCCAGCACATGGCGCGCAGCGGTACTGCTGAGAAAAATTTCCAGGTCCAGTCTGACACCTGGAAATAATTAATAAATTAAGGAATCTGCAGCTAGACTATGTCTGTGCCAGATACATTGTTATCGAAGATAAGTATTGTGTTATACAGTCCTTCTCATCTACAGGTAAGAAGTCATTCTATGAAAAAGTGCTCCAGGATCCCCATATGTTGGCAGGACTATTCAGTGCTTATGACTTCAATGGAGATTCCCCTGAGAGAGAACTGGGATTACAGATAAGAAACCATTCCTTCATGAATACATATTTACAGTGATATACTTCATATATACAATTCAACATAAGCCTGCATCAGCAATACTTTATCTGGACATGTCACAATCCAAAGCACAGGCATATTGTGTGCTCCAAAGTAATACATCATAATATCATTTAGTATAACACAGATTTAGCTATTACATTCCAACTCATAATGCCTGTTCCCTCAATATCTTAGAAGTATTTCTGTTGTGATTTCTAATGGTTTTCATTCTGTCATATGCGATGCAAAAGGAAGACTGTTAAATTGATAGTGTATATCTTTTAATTGTTTTCTCCTCCTAGAATTTGTACCCACATTACTTAAACTGTTATAATTTATATCCAAATGAATGTATTGTCAGAAAGCTTCATGACAGTTTGCTTCCCATCTTCATTTGTACATAGGGCAACAACTACAAATATTACTTGTACAGACTAACATATATGTTTATGCATGTCTAATTGATTCACAGGACAGTCATTGCTATAATTCGCAACCTATTAGATAAATTTGGCTGAAAATTATACTACTTTTGATAAGAAAGAGCTGGACTGCTATCTACATGCATAGTGTGCTGCTGACTGTGATTGCTGCTTTCTGGCTTCTGCTGCTCGCTTGTTATCTTCTTCAAAGTATTTTGTGCATGTTGGTGTCCAGTGAGCTTGTGGCTCTGCCTGCCACAGCTTTTAAATCTTCCTGTTCAAGCCTTTCACAGCCTGCACTGTGATTGTGCTGCCTTCTGTATACATTTAAGTCATTTCATTGCCTGGGGCTTTTCTTGCAGTTGCTGTATGCTTTTTCAGTTTTGTCATGGCTTAGATATTCTGCAACTATTGTCTACTTAATCTTGTTCTGTGGCACCCGTGCTTCTGTCCAGCTTTCTATTTTTCACTGTGCCTTCAACTGCTAGTGCTTCTAATGAAAGTATTAGATGAGAATTCAGCTACACCCTCATAACCACCATGTCCTCTACTTTCTATGGCTTGCAGCTTTGGGCTTGGAGCTTGTTATGTCCAGGAGAACATGGGAATGGCCTCTTATTATGCCTATGCTGGCTATGTTTGCCTCTTGTCTTTCCTACTGCATATGTATGTGTCTGTAGAGAGATATGTTATATGAACTGTATTGTGCTGCATTAGTGTTGCTTGCTGGAGAGGCTATCTTGACTTCTGTCTACTACTGTTGGCATCTATCTATGATGGTCTAAGTATCTTGTTATACACCTTTCTAAAGCATCCACCACAACCAGCACTTGGTAAAGTTACCTTTGGTATGGCATCCAAGTTTTTTGTATGCCCCATCAGATATGGCTAGTCCGAAGGTATTGCTGTTACCACTGCAGCTCTCTCACTTCTCATTGTATGGTCATGTTGGGGGCTTCATTAAAAGATGCTGCAGTCCTGCACCATACCTGATGTTGTTGGGAGGATCATTGATCACCCATCTCTATGATCCAGCTGTAGATTCTCCTGCTGTCAGAACTACCCATTATTTGCTGTTTCCTGAGAATCACCTTGTGACTTTGTACCATGCCACAAAGTTCCATAAGTTGAATCTCCCTTTGCTACTGGCTTACTCTTCATGCTCCCCGCTACCCTAAATGTGCACTCAAATAAGTCTCTCTGTGCTGCCATCACCTCTTTCCAAAGCTATTGTTATCCATCTCTAAACAGCTGCTTGTTCCAAGTGTACAAGTGGTCTATGATTATGCCAGAAATTTGTCTGCACTGCAAATTGGGCTTCTTTCTTTAATCATCCCAGTGTTGTACTATCTCCTCACCTGTGATCTGTTACTAAGAAACGCTTGAGGGCCCTGCAGTCAGTCTTCCTATGTCTCCTCTCAGTCATCTGCTGGGATATATTTTATTACGTTTTAAATGTGGTTTCATGCTTATCACGAATCTTCACTACATAAGGACTGGAGAAGCTAAACCTGGACAAAACTTTGTCTGTATGTAGAACTTCATCTCGAGCTCCATTTTCACTGTGTATTAGAATTACCTGCTTGCCTCCACTATTTAACACTGTTCCCCTTGTAATCATATTAATTCAGAATGTCCAGATATCTAAGGGTATAGCCGGCTTTACTAAAGTCCTCCAGAGTCACTTGAATCTATGTATTCCTATAGGCTCTACTCTGAATAACTTGGCTTGTAACCAAACAGAGAGAGGCTATCCATGATTCGATTGAGTGTCTTACTCCCACACCTGTTACCCTACAGACACTGTATATACTTTCAACCATCCAGCATGGTTTTTTAAACATGCTGCCTCGGTAACCAAGGCCCCCAAAACCTACTGTTCAGTCTAGCTGCCATACTCATCCAGAAAATTAGGATCCTGCTCTAGGCTGCTGAACTTCCCACACAGGCTACAAGTAATCCATACTTTTCAGTCTGGTCTTCCTGGGCATGCTACTAGGTGCATACAGGAAATCAGCAACCACATAAAGTATATGCTTTCACCCAGACATGCTACAATTCATGAATTTATGCAGAGGGAATTCATGATCTCTTCAGGTTCCCCCAAAGCCTGCTATGATAAAGACATGGAAAATCAGTTACCTCAACTAGCTATATTGTTACAGGCTTGCTATCATGCAAACTTGTGAGGTCCATGGCCCCATTTAGTCATTTAAAGACCAGGAATCAGTGACCCCAATTTGCCAGCTTCAAGCATGCTATGTGGCATACAGGGGATCTCCAAAGTATTTGCCTATCTGCACCTTACAGGTATGCTACTTTGCAGAAATTAGTAATCTACAGCCTCACCAGCTAGCACCTTCTGCCATGCTAATTTAGACACAAGAAATACATGACTTCATTAGCAAGCTCATTCTGCATATGCTACAGTGCAGACATGCAAGAGCCATGGCAGGAACAAGCCAGTTACCCCAATGCATGCTGCTAGAGGTTTCCAAGGAGTGTTCTACAACCAACTAAAAATAAATATACCAGGAAAACTATGCCTGAATGCACAATATGCCTCATTTAACTTGCAGCACTATCAATATATTTTTGCCCTCCAAAGCTGTGAGTACAAGATGAGAGGCTGAGCAAAAATCAGCACATTGATTCTGCTTTGCAGGTGAAGGTGGCAATGTACTAAATTAAAAAAAACGTATCCTGAGCATGATTGAGCTCCTATTAATCAAGTGGGAAAACGTAAATGTCTAGATATGACTCAAAATAGAGACTTTGAAAGTTCTTCTATTTCCAAATAATGATACAGTTGGTTGTAGACTTCTGATTGCTGGAACAAATTCCGTCCAGACACGTAGACACATTGATTCCTCAGGGGTAATGATGAAACCATTGTTTTATAAACAAATTGACACGCATGGCAAAAAATAAAACATAAACCATAAGATAAACCACTTTGTTAACTCATATTTTATTTGATTGGCTAACTTGCCTGCTTAGACCAGAGTTTGGAAGTGTTGTGGACAAAGGCCATGCATCATCTGCTCCTGATGAGTGTCGTAGTTACATCTCCAGCCGTCCCCCACAGTCTCCGGAGCAGTAAGTAGACAGTTTTTTAGTCCTCACACTCCACCCTGTTTACCCAGTTTTAGATAGTGTTTTTAAAGAGGTTGTTTGCAGTTAACTAATGTAGTAGACATGTTATGATATCTATTACAGGTCCAGATTTATCTCTATTGGCTGGTCAATTTGGGTTCATTGTAAAAGGCTTGTATGCCATTGTGGGGAAAGTAGATAGTCCCCAATACCCACTGAGCAGTATAATTAATTGCAATCTACAGTTAAGGATTTTTTGTCAATAACTTAGGTACACTGGGGACATCCTCACATTCCAACTGTACTGGTGCAATCCTAAAAACAAGTAGAGTACACTCCTTAACTGCCAGCATTTTAAGTTATCATTTGTATCTAGAACACATAGTTAAGGAACACATGGTGTCAGGGGATTGTACCTCACAACTTCTTATATGTAAATGAGTGATACCCTTTCTACCACTAATGAATACTGTTCTCTACGCATATTCTTTATCTTTGTATATCAAAGCTGTTTACTTGAATCCCCACTTGTTTTTCAGTCAGTCACTGCAACAAACTCGTCCATTAATTTCCCAAGGTGTTGCACTGGAATCTGCTGTGTCGACTGGATATTATGACACACCATTGTATAAATGTGACCTCCATTCCTGTGCCCCTAAGATCCTTTTTCAGAGCACAGATGACTGGACTTCAGAAAGTATGATGGAGCCTGTAATGGTTCCATGGACCACGCAAATTAGAATGTTTATCATGCTTTTTGTTTTGAAAACGAGTAAGGGCCTTTAAAGGCTTGCATGCTGTGACATAGACGTTGGCTACAGCAAAATAAAGTCTTCTTGGCCAGTGTGATGCTTGAGATTCCTTCATGACAGCTGCAACATCAACGCATGTCTGATAATTACTTTTTATATTTTATAGTCTTGGGAGAGGAAGTTGTTTGTGGTTCACATAAAACAGATAACATAAACAGTTCTCCAAAATGCCTGCAGCCAGCATATGTTAGAGGCAACATTATAGACTTTGTGATCACAAATGTCACCACTACCAAATATCTCAAATCTCTTGAAGTGGACTGGTCAGACTGCTTTATCATCCCAATAAATATCTATCTGTTCAGAACATTCTCAAACTCTCTCCCCAACAATAAACCAATACTAAAAAGCATGTTTCAGGTTTTACTCTAGTCCAAACACATAACTCTGCCTTATCAGAAATAAAAGAACACATGGAAGTTGGATGTTCCTTTGAAAAATACAATAAAGCATCCTTAATTGCTATTTTCATTTCATTTCAATATCTTTATTCAGATACAGATATATATCCATAAAAGTACAGACAGGCAACAACATATGCAGTAAAAATGAACCAACAGCATGGGGGATATAAAAAGATTCCAAATAAAAACGGCCCCTTCAGTAGTACAATGTGCATAAAGGGAAAACATAATAAAGGGGAACATTCTGAATGTTAATATACCATAAGTTTAAAATTAGTGATTAAAAAGAGGAGTGAGTTGAGCAGAATTCACGGGGGCACATAGACTTACGAGTACGCACAGCCGCTTTCAGAAAAGAGCCCACCCGAAAAATTAGCTCATCATCTTCCAAAGCAATAACCTTCCCATACGCTGCCTTATAATCAATCACAAATCTTTCCTTAAAATAAGGTATCAAAAACCTTTTAGTAAGTATCAGATAATAGCTCCAAAAGAATAAAAAAATGCAGCATGGGTTGGTTATGTTGGCTATTGCAGGGACAAGGGAGGTGATCAAGGTTAAAATTATATCCCAGTGAAAAACAGAGCATACATTTCATAGTGTCAATCCTTAGGCGGAAACTTAGACCCCATTCCCATCAGCCAATAGGTTTTAAAACGTGGGACGTGGGAAATATTCTCAATACGCATGTCTGGCAACAGACAATTTCTTAGACTCTTTATCATGTTTAGCATTCCTGTAAGATGCATATAGAACCATTTCTAGAGATTTTTTACTGATAATACTGGGGTCTAAAGGGTTTAGAAATAACTGCTCATGGTTCACACTGATTAAACTTTTGTAAACAGTGACCAGGCAAGGTATTTCCATCTCTGTGTCACATTTTAGACAATCGTATATAATCTCCCTAGAAAGTTGGGCTGCAGGATTTTTCCAGATACAGAGCCAAAATAGTGCCGGACGGGCTTTAATCTAGTCTTCAATGTATGGCAAATTAAGTTCACAATGGCAAGCATACTGTGAGGAGGGAATGTTGGTGCCCCGGATTCTGCTGCAGAATCGGTTCTCTTCTTCCTGGATGCTACAACTATTAGTAAATCCCTATACTTCAGCGCCATAGGTAGCGGATGAAATACATTGAAGTTTGAAAATCTTAACAGTAGCAGATACAACCTCTGTATTCCTAGGCCTGGGCAGACCAAGTATAATATTAGTGGAATAGGAAAACTTTCTCCTATAGTTAGCCACATGGTCAGCCCACAGTCTGTTTGATGCAAAAAACAGTCCTAGATAAGGGAAAGTGCGAGTGCTTTGTAAACTGTTTGAATCAAAACAATTGATGAATTAAAATACTTCTTCGATCCACACGCCATTAAAAAAGATTTTTTTTTAATTCGTGCATAAGTCCAAATAGGCCATAAAGTCAACAAAACCCCGGACCAAGATGCGGAGAGCTTTTGGGGTGCGGCCCATTAGGACCGCGTCGTCCGCGGATAACAGGGCGGGGATTTCGTTGTCATTTATATAGGGGACATCGTGGGTAAGTGTTACTAGTGATTTGTTCAGATCATTGATATAGAGGATAAATAGGAGAGGGGCTAGCACGCACCCCTGCCTAACCCCTCTCCCGACTTTAATGTCTTTAGATACCTCACCATCCCTGCTAATGCGCACCCGGGCGTGAAGGTCTTTATGCAGATAGGCTAAAAAATGTAGAAGGGGCTCGTCCAGACCGAAATTTAAAAGGATATTCCAGAGCCGTGACCTGTTGACGAAGTCAAAGGCCGAGGTAAGATCCATAAAGGCTAAATATATAGGTTTTTTTTAGCAATATTATATTTGGCAATGTTCAAGTTGAGGTTAAGGCACTGCTCAACAGTGCCGATGTTACTTCTAACGCCCAACTGACAAGGATGTCAAATCTGATCAACCTCGGTCCATGACCTAATCTTATTATATAGGGCCCACCCCAAAATTTTCAACGTGTTATCAATCAGGGAGATCGGCCCGTAACAACTTGGATTTGAGCGGCCCCCTTTTTAAAAAATCGGCACAATAATACTGGAGGACCATGTGTTAGGTAAAATGGAATTTGTTCTAGAGAAGGGTGGCTCACTGGTTAGAGCAGCGGACTCTGAAGCAGAGATCAGGCCCAGGACCAGGGTTCAAGTGCTGACGCGGCAGGGTCTTGGGCTCCATGTCCGCGGACTCGATAATTCTCGCCTCAGCGCCTACTCTAATCATGGGTCCCACGCTGCAACTCTGGGCAATAGCTTGCTTAATCTCCACAACGGCCCCACCAACACTTTGATGCCTGGCTTCACCTTGGGGGTGCCCAGGAGGGGCATCTCACAGGGAGAGCCAGGAAGGGTTCCACAGCGTTATACAGCGCCGGGACGCCCCGCTGCTGGGGCAGCTGTGCGCTTTACAAGTATACTACATTTACATTTACATTTAGGCTATTAAAAACATTCAGAAGTAAAGGTTCCCAAAAGCCCGACTTCTGATAAGATCAATGGGCAAACCATCAGTGCCTGGGGCTTTACAGCCCAGGCTCTGATCAATAGCCTCCTCTACTTCTGAAAGGTTAATCAAAACCCTGGTGATGATTGCATACTCATTAATTGCAATTGATGGGACTGGAGCTGAATAGATCTTTGTAAAATGTGCTTCCCATGCCTCACTAGAGATAGTACAACTAATTGTGGTCAAGGGATGTCCCAGGGACCTCATATCTTTGACTGCTATCCAAAAACCCTTCCCGTTTTTTAGTGTGACTGCCGAGCGAGATTATCCAAACGCTGTCTTAAAATGTCCTCTTTTCTAGCAGAGATAGCTAATTTATAGCGTTGTCTGAGGGATTTAATGAGAGAGCTATCTCTAGGTTTATTAACAAGCACCCTACAAAGAGCTCTATTAGCTGCGGAGCAGTCAGCGTTAAACCAGCCTGGACCCGGATGTGTGTCCTTGATATTCCTAGACAACAGAGTTTTGACGCCCACGCATAATTGTGTGAAAGCGTCAACTGCCCTAAAGTTTTGTTCCTTGTAAAATAAATAAATATCGATTAATTCAGGATATGTTCTTACCATCCTGCCAACTAAGGCTTTTTTGTCTATACCACGGCAGACCATTCTAAGGATATCGGTGGAGGGGGACAGATCCCTTGCACCACACTCTTTATCATGGATCGGCCCAGGAGCAAAGCTCAAGGTGAGGTTGATGGGGTTATGAACCCCGAAAACTGTGGGCACTACCTCGGCTTTTAACACATGATTCTCTAATGGTGAGGTGATAAATATAAAATCAATGGTAGACGCCGAGCCCCTAACTCTATAAGTAGGTTCAATATGTTTGGCTCCAGTAGATCCTACTGCAAGCTCCATCACATCCAAACAATTATTGGTACTTATGAGATTTAATAATTGAGGGCCCCTATTGCATATTGGTGCCTTATTAGTGGGGTGAATAGCTGAGTAAATACTACTTGGTAACTTAACCTTAAAATCACCCTTAAGCAGATTCCTACAGAGTTAGTGACACATTCAGACATCTGTAGTCTGGTAATTAAATTGAATAAATTAGTAAACTTCATATTAGGAACATCCTTAAAAACATTATTATAAAAATTAATTAAGCAAAACGAAGCCCCCGTTTGTAAATTATAATCTGAAATTAATCAATGTCAGTAGAGAGGGCCCTAGCACTACCACCTGCCATGATATTAATCCTGATTGAAAGACCTCCTGCCGGCTGACTAGAGTTTGGGGTAGATGCTATGTTGTTAAAACATTCAAACCCCTCCAAAAATAACTCCCTTGTTGCCCATGTCTCCTAGAACATTAAAATGTCCTGTTTTTAACCTGTTTTAAACTTTTACTTTTTTCCAGCTAATCAGGCAAATTCATCTTAGACGCCAAACCAGCAACATTCCAACTCAATATTTCAAGAGTGGGTTCTACCTCAAGAACAGTTGGGGTATCCAGGTCACAATTTGGGGACACAATTTGAGAAAGCACTGGCTCTGATGGTACTGACATAGACAATGGGCAAGACAGTCAATCCTGGCTATCCAAACCCGATAGGGGCAAGAATCTGTTCTGTAGATAGAGGGATGGGGCATTAAGAGGCGCTTCAGATGGTGCTCCCCTCAAGGGAGGCTTATAAAAATATCCCAGAGGTATAGCCCATATATTGGTGGTTATGTTAGAATGGACCTCCTGTGCCATTAGTAGTGGTTTGACCACTGACGGATTGGGGAAATTGATAACTATGCAGTCCCCTTTGATACACTTTATGGACTGCTTCACCCACCCAACTCTACGTACCATAATGATGTTGTCAATGAGTGTCAACAAAGGTTTGGAAATCTCTTGGGACAACCAAAAGGTTCAAAACTAATACTAATGTCATATGCCTCCCAGTATTCAATTACCTGAAGACACTCAATCCTTCGACACACAATTTAAAACCATGGACCCTAATTAGCAATTAGCAATCATTCAATCAGTCATAGCATTTGTAAAGCGCACTATATACCCGTGGGGGTCTCAAGGCGCTGGGTGGGGGGGAACGCTGTTACTGTTCAAAAAGCCTGATCTAGAGGAGTTTCCTGAAGTTTAGGAGGTCTTCGGTCTGCCATAGGCTGATGGGGAGGGTGTTCCACAATGGGGAGCCAGTGCAGGTCTCTCAGGTGGGGTGTGATGTGGCTGCGGTGCGGGATGTCGAGGATCAGGCGTGCGGAGACGTTCTGGATGCATTGGAGCTGTTTCAGGAGTTTGGCCGGGGCTCCTGCGTAGAGAGCGTTGCCGTAGTCCAGTCTACTGCTGACGAGGGCCTGGGTGACCGTCCTTCTAGTTGTGGTGGGGATCCAATTGAAGATCCTTCGAAGCATGCGGAGGGTCTTGAAGCAGGAGGAGGAGACAGCGTTGACCTGCTTTGTCATGGAGAGTGTGGAGTCGAGGATGACCCCCAGGTTTTGTGTGTGGTTAGTGGGTGTAGGGTGGGCTCCTAGTGCCGTTGGCCACCAGGAGTGGTCCCAGGCAGAGGGGGTGGAACCTAGGATGAGGACCTCCGTCTTGTCTGAGTTCAGCTCCAGACGGCTGTTCCTCATCCAGTCGGCGACGGCCTTCATTCCTTCGTGGAGGTTGGTTTTGGCGGTGCTGTTGTCCTTGGTGAACAAGAGGATCAGCTGGATATCGTCAGCGTAGGAGATGATGTTTAGGTCATGCTGTCAGGCGATATGGGCGAGCGGTGCCATGTATACGTCGAACAACGTTGGGCTGAGGGATGATACACACATACATTACTACAAAATATATATATTTGTATTAAAAACTAAATTATCATTCCATAAAGATCATGGATTGATCCAATTCACAACAATACATTAACCCCTTCCATGCTCATGACGAGCTCAGCTCGTCATGAGGTACACCTCTCGTACACTCATGACGAGCTGAGCTCGTCATGTATAATGGGAATCAAAAAAAGTCAGCACAGGAGGGGAAAACACCTAGCAGCCAAGGTGTTAAAATCACAATTTCATATAAATATAATGATGAGAGACAAAGAAAAAAAAAACTAATAATCACATCCTATTTAGGTTGTTCCCCATGGAATTCATTCATTTGTTCAAATTTCCATGAACCAGAACATCTATTGGGCATGAACATGTTCCTTGGATACAACCACATAGATAGAAACAAAGGCGTCAACGCGTTTCTGTGGTGTTCCCTTGATACCAACCCCCTTCTTCAAGACAAAAATGATAATAGTCCTTCTTGTGTTAAATCACGAAAAAAACCTCATGAATTCCAGAGGTAGGCTTTGCAATGGTTTCCTTAATTTTCCGTACATGAGCTCCTTAAGGCTCCAGCGCGACGTGTCACAATATCTAATGGTTGGTCAAAAGCTATGCCTCGAATATCCTAATTCTGATAATCTAGCCACTCACCCTGCTCGATGTAGTTGGTGTATACAAAATTCCCGTATCTCGGAGGTGCTGCACACGCTATCGAGGACCAGGACTATATGCGAGGTCCTGTTGAATTTGGACAGAATTGTGGGTCCAATGTATAGGAGTAATCAGGACAAACAGGCTTATTGCTCCTCTTTTTAACCCAAAGCTGAAGCCAATCTCACCCACAGATGTTAACCTCAGTGCACCGGAAAGAGAACTGCATCGAGCAGGGTGAGCGGCTGGATTATCAGAATTAGGATATTCGAGGCACAGCTTTTGGCCACCCATTAGATAGTGTGAAACGTCCCGCTGGAGCCTTAAGGAGTCCCGCATATGGAAAATTAAGGAAACCATTGCAAAACCTACCTCTGGAATTCATTAGGTTTTTATTGTGATTTAACACAAGAGGGACTATTTATTTCATTTTTTTCCTGAAGAAGGTGGTTGGTATCAAGGGAACAACACCAAAACGCGTCAACGCCTTTTTGTCTATCTGTGTGGTTGTATCCAAGGAACATGTTCATGCCCCATAGATGATCTGGTTCATGGACATTTGAACAAACAAATGAATGAATTCCATGTGGAACAACCTAAATAGGCTGTAATTAATAGTTTGCACTTTCTTTCTTTGTCTCTCATCATTATATTAGTATGAAATTGTGGTTTTAATGTATTGTTGTGAATTGGATCAATCCATGATCTTTATGGAATGATAATTTTATTTTTAATAAAAATACATATATTTTGTAGTAATGTATGTGTGTATCATAATTGCCAATTAGGGTCAATGGTTTTAAATTGTGCGTGCAAGGATTGTGTGTCTTCAGATCATTGAATACTGGGAGGCATATGACATTAGTATTATTTGTGAACCTTTTGGTTGTCCCAAGAGATTTCCAAACCTTTGTTTACCTGTGGTATCCCTCTCTTGGGTAGTGGGGTCGCTCCCTGTCTTTATAAGCAGTCAATGAGTGTCACCCTAAACCCTCTATGTTTAGATAACTAATCTACACACTTATAGCGTAGTTGGTTCCATGATTCAACTTGATTTGACTTTTGGGGGGGCAGACCTGTCAAGACGACTACATAAGGACAGGCTGCCAGAGGAAGATTTAACACCTCCCTACTACCAGTGGAACTTGGCAAGGATAATGTGTCGATGTCGCCCTCACGTGATGTACTACATACTGCATGTGTGTTGATCTGTGCCACAGTAGGTATATAGGTCGGGGTAATGGTCCGGTGCATGTATTAACAGATATACTTTCTGCATTACCTATTATTCGGAATACTATTTACTGCAACTGTGCCCTCTGGCGCAAAACACTTTTTGATTTTCTTACAAACATCACATGAGTTGACCAATGAGGTAGGATTGGACACGGGGCGAGATATTCCCATAATTAGTTTATACAAATAGATCTGTCCTCTCAGTCATAATTGGCACTGTGGGGCTGTTCTCGGTGGGAAAAATTGTGTTGGTTGTCTCGTGGGGGGGAGAAGCAATTTTTCCCTCAGGGAGGCAAAATGACCATCAAGTACATCTTTTACACGTTAAAATACAGTGTCCACAATTTGGCCAATGACTTCACCGTAACTGTAGCTCTCTAGAAAACACAAGTCGGTTTCAGTCTGAGTACTTATAGTGCTGCGGGGTTTAACAATTGGAGTGTGGACGAGAGCTACAATAGTCTGGGGGTTTGCGGGAGCACATATCCATGAGCTCAGGCCAGAGCGAGATGCAGTAAGAAAAGGGCGGGCTGCTTCCTCTTGGCACTAGTGACTTTGGTGGGCTTTCTTTTCCGTTTCGCCCCAATAGTTGCCTCAGGGAGCATCGAAGTACCCAAGGTAGTAACAGCTGATGGAGAGCCGTCAGATGTAGTGCCATCAAGAGGAACCGCACAGTTGGTGTTAATACCATTGGGTGCGCTAGCATTCAGATTAGTGCCCGCTGAGTTAAGAGGAAGAGAGGGTGCCCCTAAACTGAGAGAGAGGCACCTCTGAGGTATGAAAAAACCACACATATATCCATCAACAATGTGAACACCAATTTTCTACTACCCAGAACCCATTGTGCATTGAATAAGGTTTTAATATTGTATAACAGGACACCAAACATCAGCAACTGCAAAGCCTACTTCAGTCCAAAGGCTGATACAATCCAAAGCTAAATTCCAAGAGCCTCACCATGTTCTTCACTTAAATCTAATCTCAAACCTATACACTCTCGACCATTGAAACCACTATGCTAAAACCTTTAGGTAAAACATACACTGCATATTGGAGAAGAGTGATACTTGTCTCATCATCATATTTCTAGTCATCACATCTGTTTTCAGTACAACTGATCATAAAAAGATAATCTGTATGTTACAAATGCATATGGGTTTCAGGGTCTGGGTTCATAGTTCATCTTATTCTGAGTCAGGCACAAATAGTTGGTTAATATGAATTCCTCCTATGACCCTGATTTGAACACCAGCAGTTCAACCCATGGTTCCATCCTTGCTTCAAAATGTGATCCATCAGCAATGTACTAATTTGAAAAATCTATTTTATACACCTCCTTAAATGGAAGCAAATACATTTTCTGAGACTCAACCCAGACCGAATTAATTCTATTATCAATACAACATAAATCTACCTTTAACAAAGCCTGGTTTTCAGAATGCAACACTGATGGCTTTACTCCAAAGCTCTTGTAAAAGCAAATACTCAGAGCTCAATTATTGAGTCTTACTAAAAAGGGGCATAGCCTTACATTAATCTGTAAACAAAAATAAACCTGATCCTAAACCTAAAACACATTCAATGTGATAGCTAGGATAGGCTATAGAAATTACATTCTGATCAGTTTTTCAAAACCATCTGTTGCACACCACAAAGCTGTGTTACATTATAAACACTACTCTGAGAGGAGCAGAAGTTTGATCACCTCACCCTTTGATGAAATGATTGTCCTCTAATTGAACCCAGAATTAAATAAAACTGATGCGCATCATCTTCAAGGCACGTTATTTTCAATATTCGTCCTGTTACCTTATCCTCATAAATCTCGGGAGGAAACAAAAACCTCAGGAGCAAGGACAATTTAAGACATGGAACAAGAAAATGTACTGGAAAAAGGTTGATACATATTTTACAGGGTGGGCTTTCTTGTTGTGGAGGTCTTTTCTTGAAGTCCTCAGGTACAAGAAAATCTTTTTCAGTTCAGGAAAAAAACTTAAAATATATTTGTTCAGCAATTACTGTTTAATCTAATACTTTACCTTGCATCCAATTCTTCCACACATTCCCCTATGCTCTCCAAAACTCCCTTCTCTTTCTGTCGGGTGACAAACAGCATATCACTACTTTAGAAAAATAATTTACACTAATTGTTGCTTTAACTTATTAGCCCCCTTTTGTGTATGCAAGTTGAAATTTCATACTGTAAGAGAACTTGTTTATTATGGTTGTTTTATCATTAAGTGCATTAACTCGTATTAGAGGCGTAGAGAAGCTCAACAAAAAAACGTAAACTATAATAAGTAAAAAGTAACTTTGCCCCCAAAGAGCCAAGGATCTTTCATGTGAGAAGTGGTCTTCATTCCATTTGCTTTTAGGGATTCCCTATGGAGCCATTTGGTGGCACTTGTGTCAAAGATCCAAGCATGGCTTAATATATTAGTCAAAGAACAACCAGGTCTTCAACAATTTACAGAATTTGAAGAGGTGTCCATTTGCTTCACATTTCGAACTAGAGTCTGTTCAGAGTCTGGCCTCAGCTAAAAAGAAATCTCTCTTGCCAAGCTCATATAACCTCCAGCCCCTTTTACAAAAATCCACTCATAGAACGAAGATTTCTCTTAGACACAAACCGGGAAAATCGGCCACAGATTGATTTTCCTTCCAAAAAGAATTTTATGTATCAGGCATTTGGATTTGAACATCATCTTTTGTCTCGGCAGCAGCCAGTAAAGCTTCTCCAGCCCTTGCGAGATCTCGATATACTTCCCAATATTCAGGACCGTTCTTGCTCCAGAATAAATTTCAGAATAGCAGAATAAATGGAATTGTAATAGTCCAATCGGACTGACACTAAGGCATTGATAATTTGCCTTTTGTGTTGGAACATAAATAGGGAGATGATATCTTTCAACAATCGTAGTTAAAAATTAAGACTTAACAACCAAGTGTATCTGTTAATTTATTGATAAATCAGAGTACAACTTGATTCCAAGATTCTATATTGGCTTCACTGGTGTTGGTTGTTACCCATTGCAGAAGGCCAAAAATTCAAATTCCACCCAGATGACTGATGAAAGAGTTGAATGTTTTTAGTTTTACCTCCAACATAAGATGGTTCTCCGTCATTTAGTGTTGGGTTTCAGACATTCAGTTATTACAATTTGCAGCTTGAACCTTGGATCACTATCAATGGTGAAAAGAATTAGCATGCCATCTACATAAATCAAAGACAGTAGGCCAAATGATTCAATTAGCTGCACAAGGAGGTGTCATTTGTAGCTTAAAAGAGAGTGGTGAAAGCAGTGATCCCTGTGGAACTCCTCAAGGCACCTTTCTCTATTCATAGACATAAGATTTGATTTCCACCTGGATTCCTCTATCCTTCAGACAACTACAGAGCTGTCTCTTTCATCCCTTGCTCATCAAACCAATTCAGTAGTACCCTGTGGTCTACAGTGTAGAACGCAGCTGACAAAACCAGTAACACCAACTCTACTGGAATATCTTTAGCAACGAGCTGTCACAGATCATTGAGTTACTACCTGTTAAAAACTGGTCTTCATAAAAATGTTGTGAACTTTGCAATTCAACATAGCTGGCGTGTTGGGTATAGACTATGCATTCAAGTAATTTCACCAAATACAACAGTTATGAGACTGGTCTGTAGTTTTCTAGAGCCTTATGGTCAAGTAAAGATTTCTTTATTAGATAAATAAGTCTGTCTTTTATTTACGTCATCTGGAATGATGCAGGTGCTCAAAGAAACTTTGATAATTGCCTTAACATTATTATGACATACAGTTAGCAATTCATTGTGCTTTGTTGCTGGAATACCATTGTTTCTGAATCCAGAAAATCAGCTCTCTTTTATTAGATTTCTACACTCATCATTATCTAATTTCTTCAGACTAGTGAGCTTCATTACTCTGTCCTTCTGTGTGGCATGGTGTAAAGTCTATAACAAAAAGGAGGAGTACCACCATGTACAACGCTCAAGGAGCGATTTTGGTGGGATAGAGTCCTAATGAGTATAAAGAAGAAGTCCTTCTTTGTTTTTAAGGAACCCCTCACTCACCGACCTGGTCGGTGACAGGCTTTATCATCGGGGCCACCTTGACAGCCGAGTGCCATCAAGGTGTGCTGCGACACCTGGAATACAGTGGAGCGGGTATGTGAGTGATGAATGCAAAAAAAAGAAGTAAGTGAGTTAAAAATTGTCCTGGTATGGCTTATGTGTGAAAATGTTATTCTTAAGTCTACTGGACAATAGTAAAAACAGTGTATGTGTCGATACAATAAAGGTTTTAATTTGACCAGATGTATCTATAATATGTGTGCAAGGTGGCCCCGATGATGAAGCATGTCACCGACCAGGTCGGTGAGTGAGGGGTTCCTTAAAAACAAAGAAGGACTTCTTCTTTATACTCATTAGGACTCTATCCCACCAAAATCGCTCCTTGAGCATTGTACATGGTGGTACTCCTCCTTTTTGTTATATATTTACCTTTTCCAGGGGATTAGGAGTACTCTCCCGACCACTCAGGTGGATAAAATCCCTGATTATAATATATGGTGTAAAGTCTGACATTCTCCTCATGCCAACTGATAACAGCTAAGCGTTGATCGTATTTACTTTAGCAACAAAGAAATTGGCAAATTGGTTGGATCTTGTCTCTGACTGCTCACTTGTTTGCTTCCAAGTAAACAAACTCAAATATACAAAACCATCAGAAGGTATCCCAAGTACTCGGTAAATAAGCACAGGGAAAATTAGACCATGTAGAAATAAGAGACTAGGGGAACATAGTGAGTAAGGCAATCTTGGCTTGAAACATGTACAGAAGAGAGAAAAGATGGATTGGAGAGGGCTTGGGGAATGGTAGCAGATTTCTAGGTGTTCAAATTTGCTGCTTGAGCAGGTGCAGTTTCAGGCTACACTACTTTAAGATCCTTGGAGAGTTTGTTCAGTACATTTGTTCATACAACTTTTAGTTATAGGCCATCATATCTAGGTGCCTTTTTAGTATGATCAGTTTGTGGTCTGATCTGGAGTTCAGGGGTTGGCAGGTTGGTGGAATTGGAAGAGACCTGCTTTAGTACTGGTTGCTTTCCAAATGAGACAGATTTCTGTCTGGTGCTCAGTAGATAGGTGTGTTTTGCTAATGGATGCCTGATCTGGATAGTTTTGCTAGGCAGATTTAGGTAAAGAACCATACATTTTTGCGTTCTGCACCTTACCACTAATGCTAGTCACTTGCAGTTTTGGAAAGAAGGTACAGATCTTTAATCGAGCATACAGGTAATTGTAGGCTGATTTAACAGTTGACTGCATCTGTTAATTAAAGCATAATTGGGAGTCGAAGTTTACTCCAGGTTCCCTCTGAGTTTCTCAGCACGTCTGTTGGGGATGGTGGTAGATCTAATTGTGTGGGACAGTATTTGTGCTGTGGGAAGTTGTAGTTATTTGAAGAAGATCACAGTTTTGTCACTGTTTAGGCAGAGGGTATTAAGGTCCATAAAGGATTTGAGGGCTTGCTCCTCTTCTGCATTAGAAGCAGATCCCCTGTGAGTGACCTGAAGCCATAAAGCACCCCAGTCAGCGCGCTGTCAGTTCCCTTTTTTCTGTGCCATTGATGCAAATCAGGAGTTTGATTCTACTATCAGGATTGACGGCGTTGTCAAATTCTGACTTTTTCATGTACATGTCTTTTTTTCTCTAAAAGTGTCACTCCTGGAGTTTTCAGGCTTCAAATGGTATAGGGATTGCAAAGGACAAATGTCCATCTCAAACCCTCACAAAATATGTTTGAGGTGCTTGGGGTCCGACCATGACATGAAAGCCTTCGGAGAAGAAGCATGGAAAGAAGAGGCATCATGAATCTGTAATACACCACTCTAAAATAAGTCACCAAGACCCACTACCTCTCCATAACCATCCACATCAGAGCCAGAGATAGTGGAGGATACCACAGAGGATCTAGTGCCTGGGGTCTGACCATGACATGAAAACCTTCGGCCTTTGTCGCAGTATGCTCTCAAAAGTTAGTAAGGAGAGGGAGAACAAGATGTTTATTTCTCCAGCCAGAGAGGAATGCTGAGGAAGACTCAAGTCTAAGGTGAGGTTGAGGAATCCAGAGATGCTACCATCATCAAAGTCTTCGAAGAAGAAGCATGGAAAGAAGAGGCATCATGAATCTGTAATACACCATTCCATAATAAGTCACCAAGACCCACTATCTCTCCATAACCATCCACATCAGAGCCGGAGATAGTGGAGGATACCACGGAGGATCTAGTGCCTGTGGTTTCATTGGACCAGGTGCCAGTCCTGAAGACGCTACCACCTGCTGCGCCGACCCCAAAATAACAGCCTGGTCAGCCATGCCCAGAGTTCCCCACCAACAGTTCATTGAATATTTATGAAGACTAAGTACAACATGTTCAGAAGAAACATGGTCCCTTCTGGAGTACTGACTGGCCCCATAGGCCCAATGGGATACACTTTCAGGGCACTCCCAGTGCCGTACCAGTCAGCATCTATCTCTCCATTCCTCCCACTGCCACTGGTAACCTGGTCTCCTACTCTGTACACGACTCCAGTGACACCTAGAGGTTTGGCGCCATGGCGAATGCCGCTCCTGCTCAACCTTCCATCAGGAACTTCACCTTTGGCGCTGGACCCCATTCCCTCTCCAGTTCTGCAAACAACTCCAGCAGCACCACACTTGATGCAATTAGCTCCGCAGTCCTTGGATCTAGGTCCATTTCTGATGCCCCAGGCGCCATAGCCGACCCAGCCAGGAGCATTGCCCCCACCTGAGATACCTCATAACCGCTCACGCTGGGGGGAGCAGAGGATCATAAAGGCTCCTAAAAGAAGTGAGCCTCTCTTTCTGGGATTCTGATCTCTAAAAAGACGGGAGTGGACAACCCGGAATTTGCAGCATTAAAGGGTTTAGTCGGGTTGAATACATCAGTGGAATCTGAGTTGGATTCCCCTACTGGTTTACCTCTACTTGACGATAAAGAAAGCAGTGGAAATGTTGTAACTCCAGCTCCCATCCACCGAAACGAAAGCCACCATTCTTACACACGTCCTGCATAGTACATCACATACCACGGAAGCCTAGCTCCACTTTTATGAGGCCCTCACAGAACTCATCCTTGTGGTTTGGGAAAAGCACACAGCTTCCACTGCAGTCAACAGACCTATTGCAAGAAGCTATAACACTGCTCTTGGGAACCCATCTTTCCTTCATTTCCATTCATCCGATATGTTCCTGATACCACCAGGGGTGCCTATTCTCCCTACTCCTCTTTGCTCTCTACATGGAGCCGATGGCGCAGAGAGTTAGAGGCAACTCGCAGATATCCGGCATCCAATTTGGCTCTGACACTCATACCAACATCTTGCACGCTGATGACATAATGTTCTCGCTGACTGACCCCATGACTTCCCTGCCATCCCTAATTGATGAGTAATGGGTATTTGGAGACGGCTTGGGGTTGAAAGTCAACCTTAAAAAGTGCCCAGTATCCATTGACTTGGATGAAAGATACCATATCGTATCAGGGCTTCCATCTCACTTCCACAATAGCAAAGATCCGGGTGGCAAACTATGGGACCCTCCTTGACCAGACCAATAAGTTGCTGTCCTCGTGGAGTCCTCTGCAGCTGGCCTGGATGGAGCTTTATAGCTGCTGTCAAAATGACGGTACTCCCATTTATTCTCTACATCTTTCAGACCTTAAAGTTGACTCCTTCACCATTGGTGCTGTGCTCTTTGCATCTTGTTATCAACAAATTTGTTTGGTGTGGGAAGAGAACTCCATTATGAAGAAATCACACGGTTGAAGGGAGAGGGAGGCTTAGGGCTGATCGCCCAGTATGCAACTCCGATATAGAGTGGAATAGACCTCTGTCTGAAAACCACTGGTCCTTCATGGACCAGACGGTCATAGGCATGAATATATGGCGAGAAGCAGATTGTCAATAATCCCGACTTTCCCCAGGATGCAGCTTGGAAGTGTTCAGCCGCTGGCGTGAATGAGGGTGCAAATGGGTGGGCTCCTCCTTCGATCCTTGGGGGGTTATCCCCTTCGATTAACTTCAATAGGACTACTCTGTCCCTGCATCGGACGCATTCCATTATCTGCATCTGCAGCACTGGGTGACCCCTCCGGGTTATAAGGCGGAGGCTTTCTGCCCACTTACCGTTTATTAGAAATGGCTGGTCCGTAAGGAGGGCGATAAGCACCTTATTACTGAACGCTATGTTCTGCTCTCTGACAGCAGCTCTGCATGTAAATCCAAAGGCCAGTTACGCTGGACAGAAGAATTGGGGCGCTTTCTCTCCTCAAACAAATGGAATGACATCTATTATAGAATACACCACTTCTAGAAATAGGGGTCTCTAGCTGGCAGAGGTAGGTACCTTTGTCCTAATAGGGACCCTTGCTTTTATTCAGGGTAAGGTGGATACACATCTAATATAACCCCTGCTCACCCCCTCGGTAGTTTGGCGCAAGCAGACAGGCTTATCTCCGAGGCAGTGTGTAAAGCATTTGTTAACACATACACTAATACAGTGAAAACACTACAAATGGACACCACACCGGATTAGAAAAATAAGTAATATTTATCTAAACCCAACAAGACCAAACAACAAAAATCTACAATACAGTAATTAAGGTATGACTTTCAAATGGTAGAAATGGTTCTGTTCAAAGCAAATTGCAGATGCAACACTTTTCACCCAAAGTGCCTTGGATGCGTCACACACACAAACAAAAAGGGCCGCAGGGAAGGTGTTGCGTCGGTTATTTACACTCAGGGAAGGTGATGAGCCAGTTCTTTGCTCCGGGGGAGGTGATGCGTCGGTTCCTTACTGCTGCGCAAGGAAGGTGATACCTCTGTTCCTTACCAGAGAGGGGATGATGCATCGGTTTCTTACTCCATGGGGAGGTGATGCGGCGGTTTCTTACTCCATTCCCCAACAATGTAACAGACCTGGCGCCTCAATGCAATGAGACGATCCATGTCAATGCTTGGATTCTTGCAGCGGCACAGCAGGCCTTCTATAGAAATTGGTGCAGTGATCCTGGACTTCAGAGATTGTGGCACTCGATGCAGCGATTTCTCGATCCGCAGGCTGGCTCTGCGACAATTTTTTTCGGCGATGCGTGCGGTTGCGTTGCTCTTCCCGAAGTTGCGTTCTTTTCCCAGCTCCCAGCGGCAAAGAGCTTCCAGAGGTCCAAAACAACAGCAGGCACCTCTTAGCAGGTCAGAACTCTCAGCAAAGTAGTTCAGGGGAGAGGGTGCTGAAGTATTTGTGACCCTGAGACTTCAGAACAGGAGTAAAGCTCAGTTTCAAGCCCTTGAAGATCTTCATCAAGCAGGGGACACAGCAAACAGCATGTCATTTCTCATTTACCTGGCAGCAAGTAGCCACTGCAGGCAAACCCAAGACACCAAACACCATATGGGCAGTATTCCTCCTCAAATTCTCCAGCTCTTCTCCGTTGAAAAGGTTCCTCTTGATTCCGAGAAGGGATCTTTTTTTTTAATAACTAATTTTATTACGTTATTTTGCAACATGTAGGGGTCGCAGCCCCACCTTGTACTTTTAGTTTGTATAAATAACCATATTTTGGATATATAACAGCACCCGCCAAACACCTAGGTGACATAAACGAAAAACGCACAGAAAGGTTCCGGTCTCCATGTTCGTAAAAGCGGTGCGGTTGTCATAGTGTTCCATATTAAATATATAGATACACATATTTTTAAACTCTCAGTGGTGATATACCAATACATAAAAACATAGCGAATCACTTTCAGAGGTCCGACTCGGGCAAGGGGGAAGGTCGATACCACGATAGTCCGCCGCAGAAGTGATCTTTGAAGTCGTTTCTATTCCTGAGACTTCCAAGGGCTACTTCAAGCCCTTGGAGAAAACTCTAACAACTGGATGATGAAAGCACTGTCTAGTCCTTTCCCTGCCCAAGACAGAAGCAACTAATGCAGGCCAACCCCAACAGCACACAGCACAGGGGCAGTACTCCTCCCCCAACTTTCCCGGTTCTTCTTCATGGCAGATTCCTTAGTTCTTTGTTCTCTCTAGGCCCAGGATTCTGAGCCCAGTCCAAACCAGTTCTGGGGGGCACTTTGCAAGTGCACAACAGCCTCCATTGTTAGTTTGAGCCCTGGCTCCAGACACACCACGGGGGGGCTGAGCCATCATTGTTGAAGGCAGGCTCAGCCCTATTCAGGTGCAGATGCTACTCTTCCCACCACTTCAAATGCAGACTAGGCCTATTCAGCCTTGCACTGACTCAAACTGACTCTCTGGAGCCACTGCCCATCCCCAGCCCCTGTCAATCCAAAGCCAGACAGTCAATACCCTTCCTAGCAGAGATTCACTTGATGGCTAAGCAAGAAAATACCTACTTTCTAAAAGTGGTGTTTTCAAACATAGAAGGTAAAAATCATCCTCACTAAAAGATGCATTTTAACATTCTGAGTTTAGCTATCTTAAACTTTATTTTTTGATCTGGAATTGTAATAGTCCAATCGGACTGACACTAAGGCACTGATAATTTGCCTTTTGTGTTGGAACATATATAGGGAGATGATATCTTTCAACAATCGTAGTTAAAAATTAAGACTTAACAACCAAGTGTATCTGTTAATTTATTGATAAATCAGAGTACAACTTGATTCCAAGATTCTATATTTGCTTCACTGGTGTCGGTTGTTACCCATTGCAGAAGGCCAAAAATTCAAATTCCACCCAGATGACTGATGAAAGAGTTGAATGTTTTTAGTTTTACCTCCAACATAAGATGGTTCTCCGTCATTTAGTGTTGGGTTTCAGACATTCAGTTATTACAATTTGCAGCTTGAACCTTGGATCACTATCAATGGTGAAAAGAATTAGCCTGCCATCTACATTAATCAAAGACAGTAGGCCAAATGATTCAATTAGCTGCACAAGGAGGTGTCATTTGTAGCTTAAACGAGAGTGGTTAAAGCAGTGGTCCCTGTGGAACTCCTCAAGGCACCTTTCTCTATTCATAGACATAAGATTTGATTTCCACCTGGATTCCTCTATCCTTCAGACAACTACAGAGCTGTCTCTTTCATCCCTAGCTCATCAAACCAATTCAGGAGTACCCTGTGGTCTACAGTGTAGAAACCAGCTGACAAAACCAGTAACACCAACTCTACTGGAATATCTTTAGCAACGAGCTGTCACAGATCATTGAGTTACTACCTGTTAAAAACTGGTCTTCATAAAAATGTTGTGAACTTTGCAATTCAACATAGCTGCGTGTTGGGTATAGACTATGCATTCAAGTAATTTCACCAAATACAACAGTTATGAGACTGGTCTGTAGTTTTCTAGAGCCTTATGGTCAAGTAAAGATTTCTTTATTAGATAAATAAGTCTGTCTTTTATTTACGTCATCTGGAATGATGCAGGTGCTCAAAGAAACTTTGATAATTGCCTTAACATTATTATGACATACAGTTAACAATTCATTGCGCTTTGTTGCTGAATACCATTGTTTCTGAATCCAGAAAATCAGCTTTCTTTTATTAGATTTCTACACTCATCATTATCTAATTTCTTCAGACTAGTGAGCTTCATTACTCTGTCCTTCTGTGTGGCATGGTGTAAAGTCTGACATTCTCCTCATGCTAATACTTTACCTTGCATCCGATTCTTCCACACATTCCCCTATGCTCTCCAAAACTCCCTTCTCTTTCTGTCGGGTGACAAACAGCATATAACTACTTTAGAAAAATAATTTACACTAATTGTTGCTTTAACTTATTAGCCCCCTTTTGTGTATGCAAGTTGAAATTTCATACTGTAAGAGAACTTGTTTATTATGGTTGTTTTATCATTAAGTGCATTAACTCGTATTAGAGGCGTAGAGAAGCTCAACAAAAAAACGTAAACTATAATAAGTAAAAAGTAACTTTGCCCCCAAAGAGCCAAGGATCTTTCATGTGAGAAGTGGTCTTCATTCCATTTGCTTTTAGGGATTCCCTATGGAGCCATTTGGTGGCACTTGTGTCAAAGATCCAAGCATGGCTTAATATATTAGTCAAAGAACAACCAGGTCTTCAACAATTTACAGAATTTGAAGAGGTGTCCATTTGCTTCACATTTCGAACTAGAGTCTGTTCAGAGTCTGGCCTCAGCTAAAAAGAAATCTCTCTTGCCAAGCTCATATAACCTCCAGCCCCTTTTACAAAAATCCACTCATAGAACGAAGATTTCTCTTAGACACAAACCGGGAAAATCGGCCACAGATTGATTTTCCTTCCAAAAAGAATTTTATGTATCAGGCATTTGGATTTGAACATCATCTTTTGTCTCGGCAGCAGCCAGTAAAGCTTCTCCAGCCCTTGCGAGATCTCGATATACTTCCCAATATTCAGGACCGTTCTTGCTCCAGAATAAATTTAACGAATAGCAGAATAAATGGAATTGTAATAGTCCAATCGGACTGACACTAAGGCATTGATAATTTGCCTTTTGTGTTGGAACATAAATAGGGAGATGATATCTTTCAACAATCGTAGTTAAAAATTAAGACTTAACAACCAAGTGTATCTGTTAATTTATTGATAAATCAGAGTACAACTTGATTCCAAGATTCTATATTGGCTTCACTGGTGTTGGTTGTTACCCATTGCAGAAGGCCAAAAATTCAAATTCCACCCAGATGACTGATGAAAGAGTTGAATGTTTTTAGTTTTACCTCCAACATAAGACGGTTCTCCGTCATTTAGTGTTGGGTTTTAGACATTCAGTTATTACAATTTGCAGCTTGAACCTTGGATCACTATCAATGGTGAAAAGAATTAGCCTGCCATCTACATAAATCAAAGACAGTAGGCCAAATGATTCAATTAGCTGCACAAGGAGGTGTCATTTGTAGCTTAAACGAGAGTGGTGAAAGCAGTGATCCCTGTGGAACTCCTCAAGGCACCTTTCTCTATTCATAGACATAAGATTTGATTTCCACCTGGATTCCTCTATCCTTCAGACAACTACAGAGCTGTCTCTTTCATCCCTAGCTCATCAAACCAATTCAGGAGTACCCTGTGGTCTACAGTGTAGAAACCAGCTGACAAAACCAGTAACACCAACTCTACTGGAATATCTTTAGCAACGAGCTGTCACAGATCATTGAGTTACTACCTGTTAAAAACTGGTCTTCATAAAAATGTTGTGAACTTTGCAATTCAACATAGCTGCGTGTTGGGTATAGACTATGCATTCAAGTAATTTCACCAAATACAACAGTTATGAGACTGGTCTGTAGTTTTCTAGAGCCTTATGGTCAAGTAAAGATTTCTTTATTAGATAAATAAGTCTGTCTTTTATTTACGTCATCTGGAATGATGCAGGTGCTCAAAGAAACTTTGATAATTGCCTTAACATTATTATGACATACAGTTAACAATTCATTGCGCTTTGTTGCTGAATACCATTGTTTCTGAATCCAGAAAATCAGCTTTCTTTTATTAGATTTCTACACTCATCATTATCTAATTTCTTCAGACTAGTGAGCTTCATTACTCTGTCCTTCTGTGTGGCATGGTGTAAAGTCTGACATTCTCCTCATGCTAATACTTTACCTTGCATCCGATTCTTCCACACATTCCCCTATGCTCTCCAAAACTCCCTTCTCTTTCTGTCGGGTGACAAACAGCATATAACTACTTTAGAAAAATAATTTACACTAATTGTTGCTTTAACTTATTAGCCCCCTTTTGTGTATGCAAGTTGAAATTTCATACTGTAAGAGAACTTGTTTATTATGGTTGTTTTATCATTAAGTGCATTAACTCGTATTAGAGGCGTAGAGAAGCTCAACAAAAAAACGTAAACTATAATAAGTAAAAAGTAACTTTGCCCCCAAAGAGCCAAGGATCTTTCATGTGAGAAGTGGTCTTCATTCCATTTGCTTTTAGGGATTCCCTATGGAGCCATTTGGTGGCACTTGTGTCAAAGATCCAAGCATGGCTTAATATATTAGTCAAAGAACAACCAGGTCTTCAACAATTTACAGAATTTGAAGAGGTGTCCATTTGCTTCACATTTCGAACTAGAGTCTGTTCAGAGTCTGGCCTCAGCTAAAAAGAAATCTCTCTTGCCAAGCTCATATAACCTCCAGCCCCTTTTACAAAAATCCACTCATAGAACGAAGATTTCTCTTAGACACAAACCGGGAAAATCGGCCACAGATTGATTTTCCTTCCAAAAAGAATTTTATGTATCAGGCATTTGGATTTGAACATCATCTTTTGTCTCGGCAGCAGCCAGTAAAGCTTCTCCAGCCCTTGCGAGATCTCGATATACTTCCCAATATTCAGGACCGTTCTTGCTCCAGAATAAATTTCAGAATAGCAGAATAAATGGAATTGTAATAGTCCAATCGGACTGACACTAAGGCATTGATAATTTGCCTTTTGTGTTGGAACATAAATAGGGAGATGATATCTTTCAACAATCGTAGTTAAAAATTAAGACTTAACAACCAAGTGTATCTGTTAATTTATTGATAAATCAGAGTACAACTTGATTCCAAGATTCTATATTGGCTTCACTGGTGTTGGTTGTTACCCATTGCAGAAGGCCAAAAATTCAAATTCCACCCAGATGACTGATGAAAGAGTTGAATGTTTTTAGTTTTACCTCCAACATAAGATGGTTCTCCGTCATTTAGTGTTGGGTTTTAGACATTCAGTTATTACAATTTGCAGCTTGAACCTTGGATCACTATCAATGGTGAAAAGAATTAGCCTGCCATCTACATAAATCAAAGACAGTAGGCCAAATGATTCAATTAGCTGCACAAGGAGGTGTCATTTGTAGCTTAAACGAGAGTGGTGAAAGCAGTGATCCCTGTGGAACTCCTCAAGGCACCTTTCTCTATTCATAGACATAAGATTTGATTTCCACCTGGATTCCTCTATCCTTCAGACAACTACAGAGCTGTCTCTTTCATCCCTAGCTCATCAAACCAATTCAGTAGTACCCTGTGGTCTACAGTGTAGAACGCAGCTGACAAAACCAATAACACCAACTCTACTGGAATATCTTTAGCAACGAGCTGTCACAGATCATTGAGTTACTACCTGTTAAAAACTGGTCTTCATAAAAATGTTGTGAACTTTGCAAATCAACATAGCTGGCGTGTTGGGTATAGACTATGCATTCAAGTAATTTCACCAAATACAACAGTTATGAGACTGGTCTGTAGTTTTCTAGAGCCTTATGGTCAAGTAAAGATTTCTTTATTAGATAAATAAGTCTGTCTTTTATTTACGTCATCTGGAATGATGCAGGTGCTCAAAGAAACTTTGATAATTGCCTTAACATTATTATGACATACAGTTAGCAATTCATTGCGCTTTGTTGCTGGAATACCATTGTTTCTGAATCCAGAAAATCAGCTCTCTTTTATTAGATTTCTACACTCATCATTATCTAATTTCTTCAGACTAGTGAGCTTCATTACTCTGTCCTTCTGTGTGGCATGGTGTAAAGTCTGACATTCTCCTCATGCCAACTGATAACAGCTAAGCGTTGATCGTATTTACTTTAGCAACAAAGAAATTGGCAAATTGGTTGGATCTTGTCTCTGACTGCTCACTTGTTTGATCCAAGTAAACAAACTCAAATATACAAAACCATCAGAAGGTATCCCAAGTACACGGTAAATAAGCACAGGGAAAATTAGACCATGTAGAAATAAGAGACTAGGGGAACATAGTGAGTAAGGCAATCTTGGCTTGAAACATGTACAGAAGAGAGAAAAGATGGATTGGAGAGGGCTTGGGGGAATGGTAGCAGGTTTCTAGGTGTTCAAATTTGCTGCTTGAGCAGGTGCAGTTTCAGGCTACACTACTTTAAGATCCTTGGAGAGTTTGTTCAGTACATTTGTTCATACAACTTTTAGTTATAGGCCATCATATCTAGGTGCCTTTTTAGTATGATCAGTTTGTGGTCTGATCTGGAGTTCATGGGTTGGCAGGTTGGTGGAATTGGAAGAGACCTGCTTTAGTACTGGTTGCTTTCCAAATGAGACAGATTTCGGTCTGGTGCTCAGTAGATAGGTGTGTTTTGCTAATGGATGCCTGATCTGGATAGTTTTGCTAGGCAGATTTAGGTAAAGAACCATACATTTTTGCGTTCCGCACCTTACCACTAATGCTAGTCACTTGCAGTTTTGGAAAGAAGGTACAGATCTTTAATCGAGCATACAGGTAATTGTAGGCTGATTTAACAGTTGACTGCATCTGTTAATTAAAGCATAATTGGGAGTCGAAGTTTTCTCCAGGTTCCCTCTGAGTTTCTCAGCACGTCTGTTGGGGATGGTGGTAGATCTAATTGTGTGGGACAGTATTTGTGCTGTGGGAAGTTGTAGTTATTTGAAGAAGATCACAGTTTTGTCACTGTTTAGGCAGAGGGTATTCAGGTCCATAAAGGATTTGAGGGCTTGCTCCTCTTCTGCAATAGAAGCAGATCCCCTGTGACTGACCTGAAGCCATAAAGCACCCCAGTCAGCGCGCTGTCAGTTCCCTTTTTTCTGTGCCATTGATGCAAATCAGGAGTTTGATTCTACTATCAGGATTGACGGCGTTGTCAAATTCTGACTTTTTCATGTACATGTCTTTTTTTCTCTAAAAGTGTCACTCCTGGAGTTTTCAGGCTTCAAATGGTATAGGGATTGCAAAGGACAAATGTCCATCTCAAACCCTCACAAAATATGTTTGAGGTGCTTGGGGTCCGACCATGACATGAAAGCCTTCGGAGAAGAAGCATGGAAAGAAGAGGCATCATGAATCTGTAATACACCACTCTAAAATAAGTCACCAAGACCCACTACCTCTCCATAACCATCCACATCAGAGCCAGAGATAGTGGAGGATACCACAGAGGATCTAGTGCCTGGGGTCTGACCATGACATGAAAGCCTTCGGCCTTTGTCGCAGTATGCTCTCAAAAGTTAGTAAGGAGAGGGAGAACAAGATGTTTATTTCTCCAGCCAGAGAGGAATGCTGAGGAAGACTCAAGTCTAAGGTGAGGTTGAGGAATCCAGAGATGCTACCATCATCAAAGTCTTCGAAGAAGAAGCATGGAAAGAAGAGGCATCATGAATCTGTAATACACCATTCCATAATAAGTCACCAAGACCCACTATCTCTCCATAACCATCCACATCAGAGCCGGAGATAGTGGAGGATACCACGGAGGATCTAGTGCCTGTGGTTTCATTGGACCAGGTGCCAGTCCTGAAGACGCTACCACCTGCTGCGCCGACCCCAAAATAACAGCCTGGTCAGCCATGCCCAGAGTTCCCCACCAACAGTTCATTGAATATTTATGAAGACTAAGTACAACATGTTCAGAAGAAACATGGTCCCTTCTGGAGTACTGACTGGCCCCATAGGCCCAATGGGATACACTTTCAGGGCACTCCCAGTGCCGTACCAGTCAGCATCTATCTCTCCATTCCTCCCACTGCCACTGGTAACCTGGTCTCCTACTCTGTACACGACTCCAGTGACACCTAGAGGTTTGGCGCCATGGCGAATGCCGCTCCTGCTCAACCTTCCATCAGGAACTTCACCTTTGGCGCTGGACCCCATTCCCTCTCCAGTTCTGCAAACAACTCCAGCAGCACCACACTTGATGCAATTAGCTCCGCAGTTCTTGGATCTAGGTCCATTTCTGATGCCCCAGGCGCCATAGCCGACCCAGCCAGGAGCATTGCCCCCACCTGAGATACCTCATAACCGCTCACGCTGGGGGGAGCAGAGGATCATAAAGGCTCCTAAAAGAAGTGAGCCTCTCTTTCTGGGATTCTGATCTCTAAAAAGACGGGAGTGGACAACCCGGAATTTGCAGCATTAAAGGGTTTAGTCGGGTTGAATACATCAGTGGAATCTGAGTTGGATTCCCCTACTGGTTTACCTCTACTTGACGATAAAGAAAGCAGTGGAAATGTTGTAACTCCAGCTCCCATCCACCGAAACGAAAGCCACCATTCTTACACACGTCCTGCATAGTACATCACATACCACGGAAGCCTAGCTCCACTTTTATGAGGCCCTCACAGAACTCATCCTTGTGGTTTGGGAAAAGCACACAGCTTCCACTGCAGTCAACAGACCTATTGCAAGAAGCTATAACACTGCTCTTGGGAACCCATCTTTCCTTCATTTCCATTCATCCGATATGTTCCTGATACCACCAGGGGTGCCTATTCTCCCTACTCCTCTTTGCTCTCTACATGGAGCCGATGGCGCAGAGAGTTAGAGGCAACTCGCAGATATCCGGCATCCAATTTGGCTCTGACACTCATACCAACATCTTGCACGCTGATGACATAATGTTCTCGCTGACTGACCCCATGACTTCCCTGCCATCCCTAATTGATGAGTAATGGGTATTTGGAGACGGCTTGGGGTTGAAAGTCAACCTTAAAAAGTGCCCAGTATCCATTGACTTGGATGAAAGATACCATATCGTATCAGGGCTTCCATCTCACTTCCACAATAGCAAAGATCCGGGTGGCAAACTATGGGACCCTCCTTGACCAGACCAATAAGTTGCTGTCCTCGTGGAGTCCTCTGCAGCTGGCCTGGATGGAGCTTTATAGCTGCTGTCAAAATGACGGTACTCCCATTTATTCTCTACATCTTTCAGACCTTAAAGTTGACTCCTTCACCATTGGTGCTGTGCTCTTTGCATCTTGTTATCAACAAATTTGTTTGGTGTGGGAAGAGAACTCCATTATGAAGAAATCACACGGTTGAAGGGAGAGGGAGGCTTAGGGCTGATCGCCCAGTATGCAACTCCGATATAGAGTGGAATAGACCTCTGTCCGAAAACCACTGGTCCTTCATGGACCAGACGGTCATAGGCATGAATATATGGCGAGAAGCAGATTGTCAATAATCCCGACTTTCCCCAGGATGCAGCTTGGAAGTGTTCAGCTGCTGGCGTGAATGAGGGTGCAAATGGGTGGGCTCCTCCTTCGATCCTTGGGGGGTTATCCCCTTCGATTAACTTCAATAGGACTACTCTGTCCCTGCATCGGACGCATTCCATTATCTGCATCTGCAGCACTGGGTGACCCCTCCGGGTTATAAGGCGGAGGCTTTCTGCCCACTTACCGTTTATTAGAAATGGCTGGTCCGTAAGGAGGGCGATAAGCACCTTATTACTGAACGCTATGTTCTGCTCTCTGACAGCAGCTCTGCATGTAAATCCAAAGGCCAGTTACGCTGGACAGAAGAATTGGGGCGCTTTCTCTCCTCAAACAAATGGAATGACATCTATTATAGAATACACCACTTCTAGAAATAGGGGTCTCTAGCTGGCAGAGGTAGGTACCTTTGTCCTAATAGGGACCCTTGCTTTTATTCAGGGTAAGGTGGATACACATCTAATATAACCCCTGCTCACCCCCTCGGTAGTTTGGCGCAAGCAGACAGGCTTATCTCCGAGGCAGTGTGTAAAGCATTTGTTAACACATACACTAATACAGTGAAAACACTACAAATGGACACCACACCGGATTAGAAAAATAAGTAATATTTATCTAAACCCAACAAGACCAAACAACAAAAATCTACAATACAGTAATTAAGGTATGACTTTCAAATGGTAGAAATGGTTCTGTTCAAAGCAAATTGCAGATGCAACACTTTTCACCCAAAGTGCCTTGGATGCGTCACACACACAAACAAAAAGGGCCGCAGGGAAGGTGTTGCGTCGGTTATTTACACTCAGGGAAGGTGATGAGCCAGTTCTTTGCTCCGGGGGAGGTGATGCGTCGGTTCCTTACTGCTGCGCAAGGAAGGTGATACCTCTGTTCCTTACCAGAGAGGGGATGATGCATCGGTTTCTTACTCCATGGGGAGGTGATGCGGCGGTTTCTTACTCCATTCCCCAACAATGTAACAGACCTGGCGCCTCAATGCAATGAGACGATCCATGTCAATGCTTGGATTCTTGCAGCGGCACAGCAGGCCTTCTATAGAAATTGGTGCAGTGATCCTGGACTTCAGAGATTGTGGCACTCGATGCAGCGATTTCTCGATCCGCAGGCTGGCTCTGCGACAATTTTTTTCGGCGATGCGTGCGGTTGCGTTGCTCTTCCCGAAGTTGCGTTCTTTTCCCAGCTCCCAGCGGCAAAGAGCTTCCAGAGGTCCAAAACAACAGCAGGCACCTCTTAGCAGGTCAGAACTCTCAGCAAAGTAGTTCAGGGGAGAGGGTGCTGAAGTATTTGTGACCCTGAGACTTCAGAACAGGAGTAAAGCTCAGTTTCAAGCCCTTGAAGATCTTCATCAAGCAGGGGACACAGCAAACAGCATGTCATTTCTCATTTACCTGGCAGCAAGTAGCCACTGCAGGCAAACCCAAGACACCAAACACCATATGGGCAGTATTCCTCCTCAAATTCTCCAGCTCTTCTCCGTTGAAAAGGTTCCTCTTGATTCCGAGAAGGGATCTTTTTTTTTAATAACTAATTTTATTACGTTATTTTGCAACATGTAGGGGTCGCAGCCCCACCTTGTACTTTTAGTTTGTATAAATAACCATATTTTGGATATATAACAGCACCCGCCAAACACCTAGGTGACATAAACGAAAAACGCACAGAAAGGTTCCGGTCTCCATGTTCGTAAAAGCGGTGCGGTTGTCATAGTGTTCCATATTAAATATATAGATACACATATTTTTAAACTCTCAGTGGTGATATACCAATACATAAAAACATAGCGAATCACTTTCAGAGGTCCGACTCGGGCAAGGGGGAAGGTCGATACCACGATAGTCCGCCGCAGAAGTGATCTTTGAAGTCGTTTCTATTCCTGAGACTTCCAAGGGCTACTTCAAGCCCTTGGAGAAAACTCTAACAACTGGATGATGAAAGCACTGTCTAGTCCTTTCCCTGCCCAAGACAGAAGCAACTAATGCAGGCCAACCCCAACAGCACACAGCACAGGGGCAATACTCCTCCCCCAACTTTCCCGGTTCTTCTTCATGGCAGATTCCTTAGTTCTTTGTTCTCTCTAGGCCCAGGATTCTGAGCCCAGTCCAAACCAGTTCTGGGGGGCACTTTGCAAGTGCACAACAGCCTCCATTGTTAGTTTGAGCCCTGGCTCCAGACACACCACGGGGGGGCTGAGCCATCATTGTTGAAGGCAGGCTCAGCCCTATTCAGGTGCAGATGCTACTCTTCCCACCACTTCAAATGCAGACTAGGCCTATTCAGCCTTGCACTGACTCAAACTGACTCTCTGGAGCCACTGCCCATCCCCAGCCCCTGTCAATCCAAAGCCAGACAGTCAATACCCTTCCTAGCAGAGATTCACTTGATGGCTAAGCAAGAAAATACCTACTTTCTAAAAGTGGTGTTTTCAAACATAGAAGGTAAAAATCATCCTCACTAAAAGATGCATTTTAACATTCTGAGTTTAGCTATCTTAAACTTTATTTTTTGATCTGGAATTGTAATAGTCCAATCGGACTGACACTAAGGCACTGATAATTTGCCTTTTGTGTTGGAACATATATGGAGATGATATCTTTCAACAATCGTAGTTAAAAATTAAGACTTAACAACCAAGTGTATCTGTTAATTTATTGATAAATCAGAGTACAACTTGATTCCAAGATTCTATATTTGCTTCACTGGTGTCGGTTGTTACCCATTGCAGAAGGCCAAAAATTCAAATTCCACCCAGATGACTGATGAAAGAGTTGAATGTTTTTAGTTTTACCTCCAACATAAGATGGTTCTCCGTCATTTAGTGTTGGGTTTCAGACATTCAGTTATTACAATTTGCAGCTTGAACCTTGGATCACTATCAATGGTGAAAAGAATTAGCCTGCCATCTACATAAATCAAAGACAGTAGGCCAAATGATTCAATTAGCTGCACAAGGAGGTGTCATTTGTAGCTTAAACGAGAGTGGTGAAAGCAGTGGTCCCTGTGGAACTCCTCAAGGCACCTTTCTCTATTCATAGACATAAGATTTGATTTCCACCTGGATTCCTCTATCCTTCAGACAACTACAGAGCTGTCTCTTTCATCCCTAGCTCATCAAACCAATTCAGGAGTACCCTGTGGTCTACAGTGTAGAAACCAGCTGACAAAACCAGTAACACCAACTCTACTGGAATATCTTTAGCAACGAGCTGTCACAGATCATTGAGTTACTACCTGTTAAAAACTGGTCTTCATAAAAATGTTGTGAACTTTGCAATTCAACATAGCTGCGTGTTGGGTATAGACTATGCATTCAAGTAATTTCACGAAATACAACAGTTATGAGACTGGTCTGTAGTTTTCTAGAGCCTTATGGTCAAGTAAAGATTTCTTTATTAGATAAATAAGTCTGTCTTTTATTTACGTCATCTGGAATGATGCAGGTGCTCAAAGAAACTTTGATAATTGCCTTAACATTATTATGACATACAGTTAGCAATTCATTGCGCTTTGTTGCTGAATACCATTGTTTCTGAATCCAGAAAATCAGCTTTCTTTTATTAGATTTCTACACTCATCATTATCTAATTTCTTCAGACTAGTGAGCTTCATTACTCTGTCCTTCTGTGTGGCATGGTGTAAAGTCTGACATTCTCCTCATGCTAATACTTTACCTTGCATCCGATTCTTCCACACATTCCCCTATGCTCTCCAAAACTCCCTTCTCTTTCTGTCGGGTGACAAACAGCATATAACTACTTTAGAAAAATAATTTACACTAATTGTTGCTTTAACTTATTAGCCCCCTTTTGTGTATGCAAGTTGAAATTTCATACTGTAAGAGAACTTGTTTATTATGGTTGTTTTATCATTAAGTGCATTAACTCGTATTAGAGGCGTAGAGAAGCTCAACAAAAAAACGTAAACTATAATAAGTAAAAAGTAACTTTGCCCCCAAAGAGCCAAGGATCTTTCATGTGAGAAGTGGTCTTCATTCCATTTGCTTTTAGGGATTCCCTATGGAGCCATTTGGTGGCACTTGTGTCAAAGATCCAAGCATGGCTTAATATATTAGTCAAAGAACAACCAGGTCTTCAACAATTTACAGAATTTGAAGAGGTGTCCATTTGCTTCACATTTCGAACTAGAGTCTGTTCAGAGTCTGGCCTCAGCTAAAAAGAAATCTCTCTTGCCAAGCTCATATAACCTCCAGCCCCTTTTACAAAAATCCACTCATAGAACGAAGATTTCTCTTAGACACAAACCGGGAAAATCGGCCACAGATTGATTTTCCTTCCAAAAAGAATTTTATGTATCAGGCATTTGGATTTGAACATCATCTTTTGTCTCGGCAGCAGCCAGTAAAGCTTCTCCAGCCCTTGCGAGATCTCGATATACTTCCCAATATTCAGGACCGTTCTTGCTCCAGAATAAATTTCAGAATAGCAGAATAGATGGAATTGTAATAGTCCAATCGGACTGACACTAAGGCATTGATAATTTGCCTTTTGTGTTGGAACATAAATAGGGAGATGATATCTTTCAACAATCGTAGTTAAAAATTAAGACTTAACAACCAAGTGTATCTGTTAATTTATTGATAAATCAGAGTACAACTTGATTCCAAGATTCTATATTGGCTTCACTGGTGTTGGTTGTTACCCATTGCAGAAGGCCAAAAATTCAAATTCCACCCAGATGACTGATGAAAGAGTTGAATGTTTTTAGTTTTACCTCCAACATAAGATGGTTCTCCGTCATTTAGTGTTGGGTTTTAGACATTCAGTTATTACAATTTGCAGCTTGAACCTTGGATCACTATCAATGGTGAAAAGAATTAGCCTGCCATCTACATAAATCAAAGACAGTAGGCCAAATGATTCAATTAGCTGCACAAGGAGGTGTCATTTGTAGCTTAAACGAGAGTGGTGAAAGCAGTGATCCCTGTGGAACTCCTCAAGGCACCTTTCTCTATTCATAGACATAAGATTTGATTTCCACCTGGATTCCTCTAGCCTTCAGACAACTACAGAGCTGTCTCTTTCATCCCTAGCTCATCAAACCAATTCAGTAGTACCCTGTGGTCTACAGTGTAGAACGCAGCTGACAAAACCAATAACACCAACTCTACTGGAATATCTTTAGCAACGAGCTGTCACAGATCATTGAGTTACTACCTGTTAAAAACTGGTCTTCATAAAAATGTTGTGAACTTTGCAATTCAACATAGCTGGCGTGTTGGGTATAGACTATGCATTCAAGTAATTTCACCAAATACAACAGTTATGAGACTGGTCTGTAGTTTTCTAGAGCCTTATGGTCAAGTAAAGATTTCTTTATTAGATAAATAAGTCTGTCTTTTATTTACGTCATCTGGAATGATGCAGGTGCTCAAAGAAACTTTGATAATTGCCTTAACATTATTATGACATACAGTTAGCAATTCATTGCGCTTTGTTGCTGGAATACCATTGTTTCTGAATCCAGAAAATCAGCTCTCTTTTATTAGATTTCTACACTCATCATTATCTAATTTCTTCAGACTAGTGAGCTTCATTACTCTGTCCTTCTGTGTGGCATGGTGTAAAGTCTGACATTCTCCTCATGCCAACTGATAACAGCTAAGCGTTGATCGTATTTACTTTAGCAACAAAGAAATTGGCAAATTGGTTGGATCTTGTCTCTGACTGCTCACTTGTTTGCTTCCAAGTAAACAAACTCAAATATACAAAACCATCAGAAGGTATCCCAAGTACACGGTAAATAAGCACAGGGAAAATTAGACCATGTAGAAATAAGAGACTAGGGGAACATAGTGAGTAAGGCAATCTTGGCTTGAAACATGTACAGAAGAGAGAAAAGATGGATTGGAGAGGGCTTGGGGGAATGGTAGCAGATTTCTAGGTGTTCAAATTTGCTGCTTGAGCAGGTGCAGTTTCAGGCTACACTACTTTAAGATCCTTGGAGAGTTTGTTCAGTACATTTGTTCATACAACTTTTAGTTATAGGCCATCATATCTAGGTGCCTTTTTAGTATGATCAGTTTGTGGTCTGATCTGGAGTTCAGGGGTTGGCAGGTTGGTGGAATTGGAAGAGACCTGCTTTAGTACTGGTTGCTTTCCAAATGAGACAGATTTCTGTCTGGTGCTCAGTAGATAGGTGTGTTTTGCTAATGGATGCCTGATCTGGATAGTTTTGCTAGGCAGATTTAGGTAAAGAACCATACATTTTTGCGTTCTGCACCTTACCACTAATGCTAGTCACTTGCAGTTTTGGAAAGAAGGTACAGATCTTTAATCGAGCATACAGGTAATTGTAGGCTGATTTAACAGTTGACTGCATCTGTTAATTAAAGCATAATTGGGAGTCGAAGTTTAATCCAGGTTCCCTCTGAGTTTCTCAGCACGTCTGTTGGGGATGGTGGTAGATCTAATTATGTGGGACAGTATTTGTGCTGTGGGAAGTTGTAGTTATTTGAAGAAGATCACAGTTTTGTCACTGTTTAGGCAGAGGGTATTAAGGTCCATAAAGGATTTGAGGGCTTGCTCCTCTTCTGCAATAGAAGCAGATCCCCTGTGACTGACCTGAAGCCATAAAGCACCCCAGTCAGCGCGCTGTCAGTTCCCTTTTTTCTGTGCCATTGATGCAAATCAGGAGTTTGATTCTACTATCAGGATTGACGGCGTTGTCAAATTCTGACTTTTTCATGTCCATGTCTTTTTTTCTCTAAAAGTGTCACTACTGGAGTTTTCAGGCTTCAAATGGTATAGGGATTGCAAAGGACAGATGTCCATCTCAAACCCTCACAAAATATGTTTGAGGTGCTTGGGGTCTGACCATGACATGAAAGCCTTCGACCTTTGTCGCAGTATGCACTCAAAAGTTTGTAAGGAGAGGGAGACCAAGATGTTCATTTCTCCAGCCAGAGAGGAATGCTGAGGAAGACTCAAGTCCAAGGTGTGGTTGAGGAATCCAGAGATGCTACCATCATCAAAGTCTTCGAAGAAGAAGCATGGAAAGAAGAGGCATCATGAATCTGTAATACACCACTCTAAAATAAGTCACCAAGACCCACTACCTCTCCATAACCATCCACATCAGAGCCAGAGATAGTGGAGGATACCACAGAGGATCTAGTGCCTGGGGTCTGACCATGACATGAAAGCCTTCGGCCTTTGCCGCAGTATGCTCTCAAAAGTTAGTAAGGAGAGGGAGAACAAGATGTTTATTTCTCCAGCCAGAGAGGAATGCTGAGGAAGACTCAAGTCTAAGGTGAGGTTGAGGAATCCAGAGATGCTACCATCATCAAAGTGTTCGAAGAAGAAGCATGGAAAGAAGAGGCATCATGAATCTGTAATACACCATTCCAAAATAAGTCACCAAGACCCACTACCTCTCCATAACCATCCACATCAGAGCCGGAGATAGTGGAGGATACCACTGAGGATCTAGTGCCTGTGGTTTCATTGGACCAGGTGCCAGTCCTGGAGACGCTACCACCTGCTGCGCCGACCCCAAAATAACAGCCTGGTCAGCCATGTCCAGAGTTCCCCACCAACAGTTCATTGAATATTTATGAAGACTAAGTACAACATGTTCAGAAGAAACATGGTCCCTTCTGGAGTACTGACTGGCCCCATAGGCCCAATGGGATAGACCTTCAGGGCACTCCCAGTGCCGTACCAGTCAGCATCTATCTCTCCATTCCTCCCACTGCCACTGGTAACCTGGTCTCCTACTCTGTACACGACTCCAGTGACACCTAGAGGTTTGGCGCCATGGCGAATGCCGCTCCCGCTCAACCTTCCATCAGGAACTTCACCTTTGGCGCTGGACCCCATTCCCTCTCCAGTTCTGCAAACAACTCCAGCAGCACCACACTTGATGCAATTAGCTCCGCAGTCCTTGGATCTAGGTCCATTTCTGATGCCCCAGGCGCCATAGCCGACCCAGCCAGGAGCCAGGAAAAAAACTTAAAATATATTTGTTCAGCAATTACTGTTTAATCTAATACTTTACCTTGCATCCGATTCTTCCACACATTCCCCTATGCTCTCCAAAACTCCCTTCTCTTTCTGTCGGGTGACAAACAGCATATAACTACTTTAGAAAAATAATTTACACTAATTGTTGCTTTAACTTATTAGCCCCCTTTTGTGTATGCAAGTTGAAATTTCATACTGTAAGAGAACTTGTTTATTATGGTTGTTTTATCATTAAGTGCATTAACTCGTATTAGAGGCGTAGAGAAGCTCAACAAAAAAACGTAAACTATAATAAGTAAAAAGTAACTTAGCCCCCAAAGAGCCAAGGATCTCCCATGTGAGAAGTGGTCTTCATTCCCTTTGCTTTTAGGGATTCCCTATGGAGCCATTTGGTGGCACTTGTGTCACAGATCCAAGCTGGGCTTAATATATTAGTCAAAGAACAACCAGGTCTTCAACAATTTACAGAATTTGAAGAGGTGTCCATTTGCTTCACATTTCGAACTAGAGTCTGTTCAGAGTCTGGCCTCAGCTAAAAAGAAATCTCTCTTGCCAAGCTCATATAACCTCCAGCCCCTTTTACAAAAATCCACTCATAGAACAAAGATTTCTCTTAGACACAAACCGGGAAAATCGGCCACAGATTGATTTTCCTTCCAAAAAGAATTTTATGTATCAGGCATTTGGATTTGAACATCATCTTTTGTCTCGGCAGCAGCCAGTAAAGCTTCTCCAGCCCTTGCGAGATCTCGATATACTTCCCAATATTCCGGACCGTTCTTGCTCCAGAATAAATTTCAGAATAGCAGAATAAATGGAATTGTAATAGTCCAATCGGACTGACACTAAGGCATTGATAATTTGCCTTTTGTGTTGGAACATAAATAGGGAGATGATATCTTTCAACAATCGTAGGTAAAAATTAAGACTTAACAACCAAGTGTATCTGTTAATTTATTGATAAATCAGAGTACAACTTGATTCCAAGATTCTATATTGGCTTCACTGGTGTTGGTTGTTACCCATTGCAGAAGGCCAAAAATTCGAATTCCACCCAGATGACTGATGAAAGAGTTGAATGTTTTTAGTTTTACCTCCAACATAAGATGGTTCTCCGTCATTTAGTGTTGGGTTTCAGACATTCAGTTATTACAATTTGCAGCTTGAACCTTGGATCACTATCAATGGTGAAAAGAATTAGCATGCCATCTACATAAATCAAAGACAGTAGGCCAAATGATTCAATTAGCTGCACAATGAGGTGTCATTTGTAGCTTAAACAAGAGTGGTGAAAGCAGTGATCCCTGTGGAACTCCTCAAGGCACCTTTCTCTATTCATAGACATAAGATTTGATTTCCACCTGGATTCCTCTATCCTTCAGACAACTACAGAGCTGTCTCTTTCATCCCTAGCTCATCAAACCAATTCAGTAGTACCCTGTGGTCTACAGTGTAGAACGCAGCTGACAAAACCAGTAACACCAACTCTACTGGAATATCTTTAGCAACGAGCTGTCACAGATCATTGAGTTACTACCTGTTAAAAACTGGTCTTCATAAAAATGTTGTGAACTTTGCAAATCAACATAGCTGGCGTGTTAGGTATAGACTATGCATTCAAGTAATTTCACCAAATACAACAGTTATGAGACTGGTCTGTAGTTTTCTAGAGCCTTATGGTCAAGTAAAGATTTCTTTATTAGATAAATAAGTCTGTCTTTTATTTACGTCATCTGGAATGATGCAGGTGCTCAAAGAAACTTTGATAATTGCCTTAACATTATTATGACATACAGTTAGCAATTCATTGCGCTTTGTTGCTGGAATACCATTGTTTCTGAATCCAGAAAATCAGCTCTCTTTTATTAGATTTCTACACTCATCATTATCTAAATTCTTCAGACTAGTGAGCTTCATTACTCTGTCCTTCTGTGTGGCATGGTGTAAAGTCTGACATTCTCCTCATGCCAACTGATAACAGCTAAGCGTTGATCGTATTTACTTTAGCAACAAAGAAATTGGCAAATTGGTTGGATCTTGTCTCTGACTGCTCACTTGTTTGATCCAAGTAAACAAACTCAAATATACAAAACCATCAGAAGGTATCCCAAGTACAAGGTAAATAAGCACAGGGAAAATTAGACCATGTAGAAATAAGAGACTAGGGGAACATAGTGAGTAAGGCAATCTTGGCTTGAAACATGTACAGAAGAGAGAAAAGATGGATTGGAGAGGGCTTGGGGGAATGGTAGCAGGTTTCTAGGTGTTCAAATTTGCTGCTTGAGCAGGTGCAGTTTCAGGCTACACTACTTTAAGATCCTTGGAGAGTTTGTTCAGTACATTTGTTCATACAACTTTTAGTTATAGGCCATCATATCTAGGTGCCTTTTTAGTATGATCAGTTTGTGGTCTGATCTGGAGTTCATGGGTTGGCAGGTTGGTGGAATTGGAAGAGACCTGCTTTAGTACTGGTTGCTTTCCAAATGAGACAGATTTCTGTCTGGTGCTCAGTAGATAGGTGTGTTTTGCTAATGGATGCCTGATCTGGATAGTTTTGCTAGGCAGATTTAGGTAAAGAACCATACATTTTTGCGTTCCGCACCTTACCACTAATGCTAGTCACTTGCAGTTTTGGAAAGAAGGTACAGATCTTTAATCGAGCATACAGGTAATTGTAGGCTGATTTAACAGTTGACTGCATCTGTTAATTAAAGCATAATTGGGAGTCGAAGTTTACTCCAGGTTCCCTCTGAGTTTCTCAGCACGTCTGTTGGGGATGGTGGTAGATCTAATTGTGTGGGACAGTATTTGTGCTGTGGGAAGTTGTAGTTATTTGAAGAAGATCACAGTTTTGTCACTGTTTAGGCAGAGGGTATTCAGGTCCATAAAGGATTTGAGGGCTTGCTCCTCTTCTGCAATAGAAGCAGATCCCCTGTGACTGACCTGAAGCCATAAAGCACCCCAGTCAGCGCGCTGTCAGTTCCCTTTTTTCTGTGCCATTGATGCAAATCAGGAGTTTGATTCTACTATCAGGATTGACGGCGTTGTCAAATTCTGACTTTTTCATGTACATGTCTTTTTTTCTCTAAAAGTGTCACTCCTGGAGTTTTCAGGCTTCAAATGGTATAGGGATTGCAAAGGACAGATGTCCATCTCAAACCCTCACAAAATATGTTTGAGGTGCTTGGGGTCTGACCATGACATGAAAGCCTTCGGCCTTTGTCGCAGTATGCACTCAAAAGTTAGTAAGGAGAGGGAGACCAAGATGTTCATTTCTCCAGCCAGAGAGGAATGCTGAGGAAGACTCAAGTCCAAGGTGTGGTTGAGGAATCCAGAGATGCTACCATCATCAAAGTCTTCGAAGAACAAGCATGGAAAGAAGAGGCATCATGAATCTGTAATACACCACTCTAAAATAAGTCACCAAGACCCACTACCTCTCCATAACCATCCACATCAGAGCCAGAGATAGTGGAGGATACCACAGAGGATCTAGTGCCTGGGGTCTGACCATGACATGAAAGCCTTCGGCCTTTGTCGCAGTATGCTCTCAAAAGTTAGTAAGGAGAGGGAGAACAAGATGTTTATTTCTCCAGCCAGAGAGGAATGCTGAGGAAGACTCAAGTCTAAGGTGAGGTTGAGGAATCCAGAGATGCTACCATCATCAAAGTCTTCGAAGAAGAAGCATGGAAAGAAGAGGCATCATGAATCTGTAATACACCATTCCAAAATAAGTCACCAAGACCCACTACCTCTCCATAACCATCCACATCAGAGCCGGAGATAGTGGAGGATACCACGGAGGATCTAGTGCCTGTGGTTTCATTGGACCAGGTGCCAGTCCTGGAGACGCTACCACCTGCTGCGCCGACCCCAAAATAACAGCCTGGTCAGCCATGTCCAGAGTTCCCCACCAACAGTTCATTGAATATTTATGAAGACTAAGTACAACATGTTCAGAAGAAACATGGTCCCTTCTGGAGTACTGACTGGCCCCATAGGCCCAATGGGATTCACTTTCAGGGCACTCCCAGTGCCGTACCAGTCAGCATCTATCTCTCCATTCCTCCCACTGCCACTGGTAACCTGGTCTCCTACTCTGTACACGACTCCAGTGACACCTAGAGGTTTGGCGCCATGGCGAATGCCGCTCCTGCTCAACCTTCCATCAGGAACTTCACCTTTGGCGCTGGACCCCATTCCCTCTCCAGTTCTGCAAACAACTCCAGCAGCACCACACTTGATGCAATTCGCTCCGCAGTCCTTGGATCTAGGTCCATTTCTGATGCCCCAGGCGCCATAGCCGACCCAGCCAGGAGCATTGCCCCCACCTGAGATACCTCATAACCGCTCACGCTGGGGGGAGCAGAGGCTCATAAAGGCTCCTAAAAGAAGTGAGCCTCTTTTTCTGGGATTCTGATCTCTAAAAAGACCCTAACCAGGACCCGGATGATGGGAGTGGACAACTCGGAATTTGCAGCATTAAAGGGTTTAGTCGGGTTGAATACATCAGTGGAATCTGAGTTGGATTCCCCTACTGGTTTACCTCTACTTGACGATAAAGATAGCAGTGGAAATGTTGTAACTCCAGCTCCCATCCACCGAAACGAAAGCCACCATTCTTACACACGTCCTGCATAGTACATCACATACCACGGAAGCCTAGCTCCACTTTTATGAGGCCCTCACAGAACTCATCCTTGTGGTTTGGGAAAAGCACACAGCTTCCACTGCAGTCCACAGACCTATTGCAAGAAGCTATAACCCTGCACTTGGGAACCCATCTTTCCTTCATTTCCATTCATTCGATATGTTCCTGATACCACCAGGGGTGCCTTTTCTCCCTACTCCTCTTCCCTCTCTACATGGAGCCGATGGCGCAGAGAGTTAGAGGCAACTCGCAGATATCCGGCATCCAATTTGGCTCTGACACTCATACCAACATCTTGCACGCTGATGACATAATGTTCTCGCTGACTGACCCCATGACTTCCCTGCCATCCCTAATTGATGAGTAATGGGTATTTGGAGAGGGCTTGGGGTTGAAAGTCAACCTTAAAAAGTGCCCAGTATCCATTGACTTGGATGAAAGATACCATATCGTATCAGGGCATCCATCTCACTTCCACAATAGCAAAGATCTGGGTGGCAAACTATGGGACCCTCCTTGACCAGACCAATAAGTTGCTGTCCTCGTGGAGTCCTCTGCAGCTGGCCTGGATGGAGCTTTATAGCTGCTGTCAAAATGACGGTACTCCCATTTATTCTCTACATCTTTCAGACCTTAAAGTTGACTCCTTCACCATTGGTGCTGTACTCTTTGCATCTTGTTATCAACAAATTTGTTTGGTGTGGGAAGAGAACTCCATTATGAAGAAATCACACGGTTGAAGGGAGAGGGAGGCTTAGGGCTGATCGCCCAGTATGCCACTCCGATATAGAGTGGAATAGACCTCTGTCCGAAAACCACTGGTCCTTCATGGACCAGACGGTCATAGGCATGAATATATGGCGAGAAGCAGATTGTCAATAATCCCGACTTTCCCCAGGATGCAGCTTGGAAGTGTTCAGCCGCTGGCGTGAATGAGGGTGCAAATGGGTGGGCTCCTCCTTCGATCCTTGGGGGGTTATCCCCTTCGATTAACTTCAATAGGACTACTCTGTCCCTGCATCGGACACATTCCATTATCTGCATCTGCAGCACTGGGTGACCCCTCCGGGTTATAAGGCGGAGGCTTTCTGCCCACTTACCGTTTATTAGAAATGGCTGGTCCATAAGGAGGGCGATAAGCACCTTATTACTGAACGCTATGTTCTGCTCTCTGACAACAGCTCTGCATGTAAATCCAAAGGCCAGTTACGCTGGACAGAAGAATTGGGGCGCTTTCTCTCCTCAAACAAATGGAATGACATCTATTATAGAATACACCACTGCTAGAAATGGGGGTCTCTAGCTGGCAGAGGTAGGTACCTTTGTCCAAATAGGGACCCTTGCTTTTATTCAGGGTAAGGTGGATACACATCTAATATAACCCCTGCTCACCCCCTCGGTAGTTTAGCGCAAGCAGACAGGCTTATCTCCGAGGCAGTGTGTAAAGCATTTGTTAACACATACACTAATACAGTGAAAACACTACAAATGGACACCACACCGGATTAGAAAAATAAGTAATATTTATCTAAACCCTACAAGACCAAACAACAAAAATCTACAATACAGTAATTAAAATATGACTTTCAAATGGTAGAAATAGTTCTGTTCAAAGCAAATTGCAGATGCAACACTTTTCACCCAAAGTGCCTTGGATGCGTCACACACACAAACAAAAAGGGCCGCAGGGAAGGTGTTGCGTCGGTTATTTACACTCAGGGAAGGTGATGAGCCAGTTCTTTGCTCCGGGGGAGGTGATGCGTCGGTTCCTTACTGCTGCGCAAGGAAGGTGATACCTCTGTTCCTTACCAGAGAGGGGATGATGCATCAGTTTCTTACTCCATGGGGAGGTGATGCGGCGGTTTCTTACTCCATTCCCCAACGATGTAACAGACCTGGCGCCTCAATGCAATGAGACGATCCATGTCAATGCTTGGATTCTTGCAGCGGCACAGCAGGCCTTGTATAGAAATCGGTGCAGTGATCCTGGACTTCAGAGATTGTGGCACTCGATGCAGCGATTTCTCGAGCCGCAGGCTGGCTCTGCGACAATTGTTTTCGGCGATGCGTGCGGTTGCGTTGCTCTTCCCGAAGTTGCGTTCTTTTCCCAGCTCCCAGCGGCAAACAGCTTCCAGAGGTCCAAAACAACAGCAGGCACCTCTTAGCAGGTCAGAACTCTCAGCAAAGTAGTTCAGGGGAGAGGGTGCTGAAGTATTTGTGACCCTGAGACTTCAGAACAGGAGTAAAGCTCAGTTTCAAGCCCTTGAAGATCTTCATCAAGCAGGGGACACAGCAAACAGCATGTCATTTCTCATTTACCTGGCAGCAAGTAGCCACTGCAGGCCAACCCAAGACACCAAACACCATATGGGCAGTATTCCTCCTCAGATTCTCCAGCTCTTCTCCGTTGAAAACGTTCCTCTTGATTGGGATCTTTTTTTTTAATAACTAATTTTATTACGTTATTTTGCAACATGTAGGGGTCGCAGCCCCACCTTGTACTTTTAGTTTGTATCAATAACCATATTTTGGATATATAACAACACCCGCCAAACACCTAGGTGACATAAACGAAAAACGCACAGAAAGGTTCCGGTCTCCATGTTCGTAAAAGCGGTGCGGTTGTCATAGTGTTCCATATTAAATATATAGATACACATATTTTTTAACTCTCAGTGGGGATATACCAATACATAAAAACATAGCGAATCACTTTCAGGGGTCCGACTCGGGCAAGGGGGAAGGTCGATACCACGATAGTCCGCCGCAGAAGTGATCTTTGAAGTCGTTTCTATCCCTGAGACTTCCAAGGGCTACTTCAAGCCCTTGGAGAAAACTCTAACAACTGGATGATGAAAGCACTGTCTAGTCCTTTCCCTGCCCAAGACAGAAGCAACTAATGCAGGCCAACCCCAACAGCACACAGCACAGGGGCAGTACTCCTCCCCCAACTTTCCCGGTTCTTCTTCATGGCAGATTCCTTAGTTCTTTGTTCTCTCCAGGCCCAGGATTCTGAGCCCAGTCCAAACCAGTTCTGGGGGGCACTTTGCAAGTGCACAACAGCCTCCATTGTTAGTTTGAGCCCTGGTTCCAGACACACCACAGGGGGGCTGAGCCATCATTGTTGAAGGCAGGCTCAGCCCTATTCAGGTGCAGATGCTACTCTTCCCACCACTTCAAATGCAGACTAGGCCTATTCAGCCTTGCACTGACTCAAACTGACTCTCTGGAGCCACTGCCCATCCCCAGCCCCTGTCAATCCAAAGCCAGACAGTCAATACACATCCTAGCAGAGATTCACTTGATGGCTAAGCAAGAAAATACCTACTTTCTAAAAGTGGTGTTTTCAAACATAGAAGGTAAAAATCATCCTCACTAAAAGATGCATTTTAACATTCTGAGTTTAGCTATCTTAAACTTTATTTTTTGATCTGGTTCCAAGGGGCAGTTATGCTTATAAGATGTTAAAAGCAAACTCCCCATTCTGTCCTAAGGGTACAGATAGGCTTACAATGGTGAAAAATTAAATTGGCAGTATTTCACTATCAGGACATGCCACACACATCAGGACATGTCCTACCTTTCACATACAATGCACTCTGCCCACAGGGGTACCTTGGGCCCACCTTAGGGGTGACTAACAAAAGAAAAAAAGGGAAGGTTAAGACCGGGCAAGTGGGTGCACTTGCCAAGTCGACATAGCAGTGCTAGACTGCACACAGTTACATTTGTAGGCTGCTTATGTGGGTGTCTCAATCAGTGCAGGGTGCACACTAGCATGCATTTGATTTATAGGCGCTGGGCACACACAGTGCACTGTACTAGGGACTGACTAGTAAATGAAATCAGCCAATTATAGAAACACCAATCCATACATACAATTTACAGAGAGAGCATGTTCACTTTAGCACTGATCAGAGGTGGTAAAGTGCTCAGAGTCATAAAACCAACAAAACAGGTCAGTAACAGAAGGCCAAAAAGCAAAAAGTCTAGGGATAAACCAGCTGAAAAAGCCAGGTCTAACAACCACATTGCTCACAACATGGCAGGTCCGGAGACAGCTTACAAAATAGCCTCCTACTGGTATCTCACACCAGCACATATTCACACATGGAACAAGAGGCGCTCCTAGAAAGGCTGGTGAGGTTATGGGCATGCGGTTTCTCTTCTTAATCTCCTGTGGCACTGCCCCAAACTGACCAGATTCTGGGAGCAGGTCTTAGATGACATTGGCTCAGCGTTTGACACTGTGCTTCTGCGCTTCCCTGCCTACACTCTACTTGGGCTGCCAAACCCCCAGACTGTCCCGTTGTGCTCGCTGCATAGTTGGCAGATGGTCTTAGCGTTAAATGCTGCATGCCAAGTGATCCTCGCACACTGGAGATTTGAGAGCATCCCGGATCATGTTTCCTGGCTACATAAGCAATGGAGCAACTGTCTCTCACTGTGGAGAGCAGAGCAGCCACCTACACTTATTTGTGGGTCCCCTTTATCTGATATAGGACCTTAATAAACAGAACTGTTCCGTAAAGTTTCATTCATCTAAGACAGAGGTCATCTTATTTGGAACCAACCCATCCTTTTGAAAAACTGGCTTGTTGACCACCTGAACTAGGCTCTCTCCCCTGCCCAGTGTCAAAAATCTGGGAATAATGCTTGACAGTGTGTTGAGGCTGAAGGAACAAGTTAGTAGGGCCAATTCTGCCTCCGTGATAATGGTTGGGAGAGAGGTCAAAGGTTGTGTGAATGAAAAGAAGACATCATCAGGGTACAGGCTGATTTGTTGCCGATCCGCTCCAATTAGGATGCCCTCCACTCTAGGGTTGTCTCTTAGGGCCCCATTACGATGGTGGGTGGACTTTGTTCGCCCACCATTGTAACGGAAAACGGGACCGACCGCCAGAGGTGCAGCGGTCCCCCGGGGCTTATTAGGATGCGACCTCCACCCTGGCGGTCGCATCCCGCATCTTTTCCATTGCGCGGGCGGTGCTGTAAGCAGCACCCGCCGCAGTGGTGCCTGCCACCTTCTGCCTGCAAATGAAGGGGGTTACCAGGGAATACACATGTGCACCCCCACCACCCAACACCCCGGGGACCCGCAACTGGCCCCCAAAGCCAAAAACTGCATGCCTTTCCAAATCCGCATACATCATAATATGGCTTGTGGTGCCTGATAGGCACCGCCACCATATTATGATCCAGGGCTGCACAGTCGCAGGGACCCCAACGTAGGGGCGGACACGACATGCCGGACGCGGAGCGCCAGCGACCCGCTCACGCGAACGGAATACCATGGGTGGCCATACACGGGACGGACTTACGCGACAGTACCACCCGCCCCACCGCGGTCCACCTACCAGCCACTAAGTTGATAACCCATGGACAGACAAGTAGGGATTGGCCGCACACAACAACCACACCCAGCTCCTGCTAAACTAGTATGCTCACATCATATCACACAACACACATTTTCCCTCTTCTTTCTCCCTTGTTCCATTGACCACTTAGCCAGTTCTAGTTTTTGAGGGCTGTAATGGCTCCGCTGCAAGTACACTGTTCAGGCAGTCGAAGACAAACACACATATCTACGGCAACACTGTCACGCTCGACCAAGACCACAGACGTGATAAGTACACATTGGATGACCCAAGTGGGGGGGATGCACGCTAGTGCCTCAGGCACAGTAATAGACCCACTGGATATTCGGATTTTGGCCGCAAGGTAAAAAGGTGACAGGCTTCATGTCAGTCTCGAGTCCAGAGAACGAAACACTGGTCCCGCCACCTGAATCTGCAGCTAACGCTGCACAGTCGCACATGGCAGAGACACCGGGGTAGTGACACAAGACACGGGATGGACTCTCCCAATATCTACTGAATGACACTGAACATTGGGAGTCAAGTCCATGACATTTGACGTGCCACTAGAACACAGTGAACAACGTCGTGCCAATTTACCCCTTTTCCACAAGATATGACACCGGTAATTTCCCAAGTACAAAGATACAATGTGATTGATATGTAAACTTGTAGAGATATCACGCTTTGTTATGGCTAGAGTCGATCAATGATGTTATGTTCATGTTATTGTAAAACCAATAAAACATATTCAAACAAATAAAAATGACCAAGGACTGCACAGCAGGCAATCGTAACGATTACCTGCCTGCGGAAAAGCGTTGGACAGTCTTTCTGTCCGCAGCTGTGCCACCGCCATTGTAATATGGCGGGCGGGCTGGGAAAGATGTCGGGCAGATCGCCACCCCCTTTGTCTCTGCGCTAAAGGCTCCATATATGGAGCAAAAAGGAGAGGCGATAGAGGGCAGCCTTGCCTTGTACCCCGCTCTATAGCAAAGCCACTGGAGCTCACATCATTCACCTGGACCGCCATCCTGGGGTAGCTAAAGATTCTCTTAATCGACCTCCAAAAGCACGAGCCCATGCTAAAGTGTTTAAGAGTTGCGAATAAATAGGTCCACTGCACCCTATCAAACGCTTTCTCAGAGTCCACCGCCAGTAACAAGGCATCTTCCTGAGATCAGTGTACCTTGTCTATCAGATGGCAAATGCGTTTATTATTGTCCCCTCATTAACAACCAGGGATAAACCCTGCCTCGTCAGGGTCTATAAGACCAGGCATTAGGGTATTAAGGCGGTGGGCTAGTACATTGGCAAACAGTTTTGCATCAATGTTCAGAAGGGAAATAGGGTGATATGAACTACACTGTTTCAGGTCTTTCCCGGGCTTGGGGATGACCGAGATCGGGGCCTGAAGCATCGATTCTGTAAGAGTGCCCGTTTCGGCAAATGAATTAAAAAGGCGAGTGAGTACTGAGGCAACTTCAGAGCAAAAGGTTTTATTAAATGCCTCACTGAACCCATCTGGGCCCAATGACTTTAGGGGCTTCAGGCGTCCTTTTGCTGAAATCACCTCTTCAATGCGGATGGGCTTACCTACTGCTTCAAATCTGGTGGGGGGAGGGAGGTGACCACTGCAGTTTCTGAGTATGTATGGGGGTCTGATAGTCTGGTTAATTCGCAAGAGTACAGCTCTGTGTAGTAGGCCTGGGAAGTGTCAGCAGTTTTATTGACCTCAAACACTTCCGCTCCCGATCTCATCAGAACCGATTTAACCAATTGTGCATATCGTCTACTATGGAGGCGATGCAAAATAATAAGATCTCCTTTGTTAGTTCCTACAGTTGTGAATGTATCTAGGACCCTAATTAAATATTCCTGATTCATGCCCTTATGCGGTTATGATAAATCATGTCCTAATGAAGGCATAGGAATCGTACCAATATTCAGCCATAGCCCACGCAGCTCAAATACAGTAAAGCTACTTCCTTAGATTCCTAGAGAGCACAACAAGTTCTTTCGACACAACAAACCTTCAGCAACCTGGGAATTCCCCATGTCTTTGTTTTGATTTGTCATTGAACTCCTGGGAGCACTAAAGGAACAGTCAGTTCTTAGTGACATCTTTTATTGACGTCTTACGTCAAACACAGCACCTTCCAGGTATAAATATACCAACACTTGCCTTAAGCAACACACGGTGGTGTGGAGCAGAGCTGCTATCTACTTATCCGAAGCCCAGCTGATGCAAGAGCCGAAGGAAGCCGCCCCTCCCCTTTGACACACTGGTTACGCTGCCTTTTCTCACACTGAGAAATCCAGCTCCGGTGTTTCCAGTCACCTTTGCGGGTTACTGGGAGATTGAGTCCTGAGAAACGAGATACAAGGCCTCCTTCATTCTATAACCAATGTACGGAGCTGATTCAAACCTTAAAGAGAATTCTTGATTCAGATTCTTGGCAAAAACCCAACTTAACTTAAAACTGCAACCTACTTACTCCTTCCCACGTATTAGGCTTAGGTCAGGTACACCGGGGTAGGCGTATCTTAGAAGCACCAGTTGAGTTCGTTAGTCAATGTTTTCATGTATGTAAATATTTTATCCATTTTAGAGTATCATATGGCTAAGAAACCATATCAATGCTTTCACAGTATTATTTTATAATACTCCTTTTACTGTACGCACTTTACTTCATGATACGTATTGCAATTGTGGCAATTAATTTCTCTTGCATGAGAAAGAAGACTGCTCAATAAAATAACACCTTTTATTGAAAACGCCCGTCTCTCTATTTCTCTGCACCCTGGTGAAATTAAGCATGCACGATTGACTGAGTGAAATAGCTGTCTATTGTTTTCACACAACTCTGGAGATACGCTCCTTATTCTGGGGGAGCAAAGTTGTCATGTTTTATGGTTGTCAGAAGCTAATCCCTTCTTGTCTAAATCAGGGAAGTTAACCCCTCCCTATTCATTCGAGAAAGTTTCTAATGAACTCTGAGCTATCTGGCAAAAACTAATTAAGTCTAACATAGTCAGTAGAGACCTAGATGACCTCAGTCCTACGTCTACACTGCTGTTTATGTTATTCCAATGTGCAGAGCCTATTGGGAATATAGGAACTACACTACATGGCGTCCAACGTTTGGTAAGGCGATAATCTAACGCAAGATACTAGAGTAACTCAGTCGTGCTTTTCACACAGACCCCTTTCTCCCGTAAAAACTCCAATAGATGTCTGGAGTGGGTGAAAGGTTAATATCTGCCGAAACTTAGTAGGATGAGAATCCTATGTATTAGTTTACGGTATAGTCAACGTTGAAGGATACAGTGTTCCAAAATACACCTAATCTTTGTTTCCTCAATACTTGCTCTGCAAGAAACTCTCATTAAACAATGTCAAATCACGGCGACAACAACGAAACCGATGAAACCGCAGTAAATGCGAATCAAACGGGTATAGACCTTACAGGGTTTAATGAAGAAGACCAGGATGCAATACTCATCCCGGTCAATTTAAGAAAAACCATAACTATGACACTTATAGAAAATGGGGTATCACCGAGAGGTGGTACAGTTGTATTTGTGGTAGGGGCACATGAGTATCGGCAGACAGAGGTATTCTATTCCTGGATAACTTTTCCAGCAGCACATACTGTGACACGTGAGTTCCACTATTATAAAGTAGCGGAATCTCCAGCGGAATACTCTCCTTTCGAGGAAATTGAAATTCCTCTAACATACCAAGAGCACCTGCTCTTATTTAATGACGCCCTAAAACATCAAAATCACATTACCAGGCTCGGTCCACTAGGTAGACCAGGAGCCACGTGGCCGGTTCTAGCCAGTTACACACTACATCCAGACATTAAAGGAATATCAGACGGAGAACATTTGGTTCAACTAAAACAATGAATTAAAATTCATAGACAATTGGTCCAACATGTCATGCGGACTTCAACAGTCCAAACTACAAATAAAATTCCACAAAACACCCCTCATCAGGGGAATACAAATAAAATTACACCACAGAATATTCAATCATGTCTTGGTAAAACACCCGCAAAATGGGATCAAATTCCCTTTTGGTTAGCTCAAAAAATCACTCCGATAGAGGCAGTGTTTCCTGATACTACCCCTCACGAAAAACAAAGAATTCTGACTATCTGTCTACCAATGGGAATCGCACCACATGTGGAGGACTGTGACACTTGGGGCACGGTCTTTGCTTCTATCTACACAAAAACACATGTTGTTCCGTCAATGGCGGTTGTACCAGATGTACTAAGACAGATTCAAAACGAATACGGTCCAGAACCGTCTTTAACTCTGGGTATGAACATACTGAAAGACTACAAGCAGGTCTCGGCTATATTATTAGCCAACATAAAAGGAGAAGCAGCATGTGTGGTAATCCGCCAAAAATTGAAGGAAACAGATATAACAGACCAACCTTTTGAGTTTGCTAAAATAATTGAAAAATGCTATGAAGAATTAGGCAGAGATAGTTTGGGTGGTAAACCAGTAAAACCCCAACTAATTGAAAATCCTGAAAAAACCTTTATTAAAAACAATCTCAATTCTCAAAAGAAGAAATGGGAGGGTAATAGAGACACTACTCCCAGAGAAAAACAATTTTAGGAGAAATAGGTCTCCAGGAGGAGGAGACAAGTCTCCCCAAAGGGAGCCCTCTGAAAAAAGATATAACATTAGAGATAGGGATAAATTAAGAAAACCTGACAGATATCAAGATATTGATACACGTCCCTCTCAATCTTTTCAGACTTCCTCACAGAAATCGGAAAGAAGAGGACGGTCAGAACACAAGGAAGAGCACGTCAAGTCCAAAGACAAAGAACCTGCTCATCAAAGTAAAAAATCACAATTTCCCGGAAAGAAGGTAGCAAGTATTAAAATTAAACATGCCAAGAATCCTGAGGACACAACTGAAAAATGGAGAGTGGGCCCAGACAATGCTAGACAGCGCAGCAGAAGTGACCATAGCTCGCAAGATCCTGATGAATCTTCTGGAGACAGTGGACACGAATGAATACATTCAGGTGGAAACTGCAGACACGCGAGTTAGCGTGCCCCATAAACTATATGAAATAACACTACGTATAGAGGGAGATAAAACTAGGAAAATAAAAGGTCTCTTTTGGGAGAATCTTTCTAAAGGCTATGACATCCTGTTAGCTGAAAAAGACTGGCCACCAGAGTTTGTCAGGGAGTGCCCTCATGGCGAAGAAATGATTATGCCTGCCTTCTCAAATCACGTCCCAATTCATAAAAAATACACATTTGCAAGAAAATGGGCAGTGGCCCAAGCTCCTGCTTTATATAAAAATCATGTAGGGTGGGATGAGGATTCTCCTCACCACAAAATCCAGTTAAAAAATCAACCTATTGCACAAAGGCAGTACCCAGTTAAACAAGAAGCTAAAAAGCAAGTCAGGGAGATCTTAGATCAACTTGAATATCAAGGGGTGATTGAAACATGCACCTCACAAATGAACAATCCTTGGTTTCCTGTCTCCAAGGCAGACGATTCATATCGTCTAGTTTTGGACTATAGACATTTAAACTCCTGCTGTAAAACCATTTGCAGTCCAAAACTCTCACAGTGCAGCACTAATGAATAACATCGTGGGCAAAACATATAAAACGACATTAGCTATCTGTAATGGATTCTTCTGTCAAAACATTGCACCTGAAAGCAGGTATTTGACCGCTTTCTCAATAATGGGGTTGCAAAACAATTTTGCCGACTCCCACAGGGATTCAAGAATAGCCCAGAATTATTCTCAGCAAGGGTAACAGAATTACTACAAATGTATGATGATGAGGCATTATCCTATCTCGATGACATCTATCTTACAGATGGTGACCTGGAGACTCACTTGAAAAGAGTGAACACCATAATACTTGGATTCGCATGCGAAGGTTATAAATTCAACTTTAAAAAGTCAAGAATAGCCCATCTAACTGTCCTATTTTTAGGATATGAATTATCAAGTGAAGGCAAAAGCCTAGCAGACAATTTCTTAGAGAAATGTGCAGTACTCCAAGCACCCAAAACGCTGAAGAATTTACAATCAATACTAGGTTTCCTGAATTTCGGAAAAACATACATTCTAAATTATGCAGAGAGGGTTAAACCTCTCTATTAATTAATAAAACCTGATTTCAAATCAAATAACTGGACTCAAAAACACACAGAAATTTTGAGATCATTACAGACAGACATGTTAACTAAAACAAAACTGCAAACACGTGCAAACGAACGCAATCTGGTAATCCGAGTCATCCCAGCAAGATGCGGATTCACATACCTGACCTCTAATGAGGGAGAAACGGTACCAATAGTTTACAAATCACATTTGTACACACAGGCTGAAATTAAATTCAGTTCTACAGAAAGAATTCTGACAGCGGTTCAAACTGACGTAGAAAGAGCCCTAGCCCAAGGCAAGAGAATAACTGTTTATACATCAGAATCAGCCATTGAGGCATTAACAAGCCCACGCAATCTAAATGCTGTGGCATTAGATCTTAAATGGATACAATGGGAAAATTCTCTTACTACAGAATAGTGAAACACTATTTTGACCCGAAAATGAAAAAACTAGAAAATCTGGAATACGAATATGAATATCCTCTGCCGACCGAAATCCTGCCTCTCGAACAATACACCTGTGTAATCTACACAGACAGATTTTCACAACATTTTGTTGTGGAAAAGCAAATTTACAACAATGCGTGCGCGATTGTTAAAGGTCATTGGCGCTTAGGTAAATTCAGACCAATGGTCACTAAAACAGAATCATTCAGAAACTGTACAGCTCAGCGAGCTTAAATAAGATCCCTAGAGATGGCGCTTGAAAATGCCGATTGCGAATTCCCCACATCAATAGTGTGCGATTCGCATTACTACATCCAATCTTACAATAATAGCATGCAGACTTGGATTCAAAATGGTTACAAAGATGACATAGATGCCACAATGAAGCATAACAAACTTTGGGAACAAGTGGTTCTTTTGCAGAAAGAACTACAAAAGACTCACGTGATACATACACTGAGTCATCGACGTGATGGCGTTCACGTTGCAGGGAATTCAATGGCTGATAGAGCCACAGCGGCGGCTGGTCAACCGGTTTCCGTAGCCACTAAAAAGCGTTCAGAAAACCAAATAGATGGAGAAACCATGCTGGCAGTAAAAGCCTCATTAAAAGGCGACTATGCAGCATTACCTCTCAACTATCCACTCAATAATACATACATAATTGATGCAAACTCCGTTCCGTTTGCTCAAATCCCTGGAGTGGGGGATAGAGTAATTCCAAACACGAACCAGAGAATCTTCTTGATACAAGAAGCACACATGGGATTGGGTCTGAGGCACCAAGAGATCCTGAAATCTCTGATAGAATTACAATCACAGTACTGGGGCCGGGGATGAGCGTAGAAATTTACAATTTTGCAATAATTTGTGAGGACTGCAACAGAGATCGCAGTTGTGAACTGGACAAGGCACCAGCCAAGACACCACTATTAGACAGCATCAGGCTATCTATGCCCAGACGTCCGACCGGACAAATGCGGTCCCATAATTATTAAGACTAGATTCACTCAAGATGTGGCCCTAGAGCTCGGCTGACGCCAGAACTGTTATAAAAGATTTGCAAGTCTTTATCGGCACATACGCAATTCGCATGCTACATTTTGATCAGGGTCCTGCGTTTAGCTCTCGAGCTTACAAAGAGGCCATGAGCAGCATGGGCATTGCATTGCGGTACTCTTCTCCCTTCCATCCTGAGGGAAATGCGGTTGTGGAAAGAAAAAAACGTGACATAAAGCAATCTATAACGGCGAGGGTATTAGGTTCGGGTGATGGGTGGGTCAAACATCTAACAAGTGTCCAACGTAGCCTTAACAATCTGCCAAGAAATTCTCTATAGGGTTTCACTCCATACGAACTATTGTTCAGCACTAGAATGAGAATCCAGGACTTAGACTGTCATACTTCAGTGGTAGAAGGAAAAACCTTTGATATCAAAGATCGTTTGGTTGTTTTACAGGACTTGAATGAAACAAGAAAAAGTCTAAGTAACATAAAGTCTAAGCCAACAGCCACTGAAGAACCACCTGTCCCAGCAAGACCTGTCTGGATTCCAAAGATTGGGGATCTGGTCAGAGAAAAGATTGTGGTGAAGAAGGAATTTGGGCCTTCTTAGAGAAAAGCAGTACCTGTCTTTGCTGTCAGCGGAACAAGATCAGTAGTACTACCACCACTTGCTGGTAAAAAAGAAAACAGAGTTGTTTCCATCGACCTGGTGAAACCACAATCATGTGGCCAATAATAGGTATTAGGCCCAGTGGACTCCCAAGAAATAGCAGAAGACCAAATCTTGCTACAATCCAAGAGGATCAAACTGAAAGACTAATCACTTTCCCTAAACCATCAGTGAATACAAAAGGACTATGCAACAAAGCCATGGAACGTGTGCCTCTTGAAACCCAAATCGCAACAGTTCAAGAAACACCAGTCTACAACTATGTAGCCTCGGACTATACAAATGTAACAAAAGAGAATGCAAAGATCAATGGAAATCCGTAAGCAATCCCACCAATTGACAGAACTGCATCTGGCTACTTTATCAACTTTGATGATTTTTTCCGATGATCCTAGTGAACATGGAGACAAGCCAGCAACGAAAACTTTCAAAATGAAAATTACAGAACTTTTTCATCAACTCAAAGAAACATATCTGATTTCCCCTTGGATTGAACTATGGATTGTGTTAGGTGTACTTATCCTTCTACTCTGGCTAATCCTAGTTTTAATTTTGGGTAAATTTATTGATGGAAAATACAGTACAATGGACACAGCAAGTCAGAACATCAACTTGGTCCTGAAACCACAAAGATCCTCTCACATAGAGAAAAGAGAACTATCATTGGTGAACATCACAGCAAAGCCTATACCTGGTGGTATAGCATGGGACAGAACTGACTATGAAATCTATGGCCCGGTAGAGCTCTTGAAGTATCCACATTAATTCAAGATTTCATTAAAGTGACTTTGTGACACCAAGTTCTTTCTCTTATGATTGGGACTTTGAAAATATTAATAACATGATGTCAGATTTAAAAATGTCAGCAACATTTACAGAACATGATTATTTACAGGGCTCATCGAATTATGAAGAGATATACTGTTATAACCACTATGGTCATCATTATCTGCATAAGTCATCGAATCCTAGAAATGTTTTTACATGTAATCAGTGGGAACATTGTCCAACTCCGCCAAAAGGCAGTTCGAAAACGTTTTATGAAAAATTCCCATACTTTTCAGGGTTCAATCACACTGATCCAGAAATGTTGTATTTCAAGATGTTAAATAAGACAGGAATGAAAAGCATGCTGACAAATACTAAATTGATTTATTCTGAAAACCTTTATGACAAAATGTCAACATTTGGTTTTGAGTTTTGGAAAAACAACATTGAAACAAAAACCATTTGGGGAACAAAAGAATGGCAGGTACAAGGTCTAGAAGCATTATTCAGAGCCTGCATGATCCCAGAACAAATAATGTTCCTGAATGACACAATTCAGCAAACAACTTGTCTTGGCTTAGCTAAGATAAAAGATTTAAATAACCCGTCTATACCAAAACCTATGCCTGATAGAAACACCACTACAGATGAGGGGTTAGACGTGTCCTATGTTTTAAAACAAAACAGAACAAATCCTTATTGGAAAAAATGGTTGATCTGGCCCATAGACACAAATAACTGTCAAAATAGATTCCTGAACAAAATATAGGGGTTCAAACAGAACAGGCCAGACCCTAGATATTCCCAGAGACAACATCCAGGGATAGTAACAACATAGAGTGTAGGAAAACTGTGCCTTGACTGGCTACAGAAATCCACACTTCCCGAAATAAAGCAACACTTAACTTTACTTAAAGAAGGTGCTGACTTGCGAGATTTCATAATGGGACCTCGCAAACAGCGTCAAAAACGTTTCATATACGCCGGTATATACTCAGCTTACAATGAAGCTTGGAAATTGAAACAAATTGAAACTGCAGAAAAAATACAGGAAATTGACCGTTTCAAGTTGGAGAAATCACTTTCTGTAGTGGACAATAGGTTAACGACTCTGTCCTCCAGAATCTATTCACTGGACAGCATTGTATCATCTGCTATTGATATAATAGAGCAGGACATGATAATGTTACAACATGGCCAGTCCCAATTACGTTCTATTGTACAGCTAGGCTGGACGTTGCAAAACCTGCGTTCAGGCTATGTGCCATGGCGTTTAATCAACACAACGTCATTGTTTTCTATCTTTAACCTTACTGATAAACAAATCAGTTTGGCACAAAAAGGAGCAGACTATACAATACTGAGCATTGAAAACGTTAGAGATTACCATTGACAATGTCAGAAAGACCTGTCATTGAATGGATAATACATGGCACCATTACAATCCCGATAACAACTTTTCAGTTTCAATATTGCCAAAAATATATACCAGCAGGCCTGTATGAAAGGTTGGGTAAAGGATACATCAAATCGACCTGGAATTTACCTTATATACACAAATGTTACAGTGAAGGGAAAAAAGAGGTATTTCTTAGTGGTAATGATTGTAAAAAATCACTAAGCAGTACACTCCTGTGTCAAGTTATTAACTTGCATGGGGCCTGTGAAAGTTCTTCGAACAACCTTTCATGTCATCTTCAGGGCACCCCTACTACACAGATAGAGCCATTTTTCAGACAGCTTTCCAACGGTAGCTACGTTTTAATAAGTGATCACAGCTGCTGTGGCATGGTGCCAGGAAAACCCTATCTCGTAACTGTGACGGCCAGGGTCATTTGCTGTATGCAAGTATTGTATCCAAACAGCAATCCAGACATGGAGGCGGCAATATGGCCTTATGTGAATATCTCTTCAATTCGAATTGATACTTTAAGCAGAATGAAGTCTATTCTTTTACAGACAACTGTGCCTTTAACCTCGTCCAAAGAGACGTATGACATGCAAGTTGCAAGGACAGCGGCAAAGATACATACCCTATTATCGACAAATTGCCCGGTGCATTTCGTAGAAATGTTAAGTCAAATCTTAAACATGTCAGATACCAGTGGCATCGCACATGTATTTAAGACAATTTTTTCGGGCCTGCTAACACCCTTCGAATCAGTTCTTGGCATCTTCCCGAATTTTGTGCATTCGCTCTTCGGTGGCCTGCCTCTGATTTTGGCATTTGTAGCAGGAATTTTATTTTTGTTCCTTCTGCTCCGATATGGCAAGCCAAAACACAGGACAAACCTCTGGCAACATTGAAAGAAACGTTCCTAGCAATACGATATCGAGACCGTACCACTAAGGTTCTCGGATTGGCCCGGCTACGAGATCTGAATACTACCTGGTTTCTTTCATTCAGACCAATTTGGCAAAATTGCATCTTACCTGTGCTTCGATGTCTACTGTGCGGAGAAGAATGCGTGTTCGACGTTTGTCTTACACTACCATCAGCAGTACCAATGGATATCGACGCTTTGCTTTGTCCAATACCGACTCATGCAACGTGTTGTCCCCAGCGGCTACCTATTCTGATGACGGCATTCGTTGAGACTTCACCATTACGATTCAGTGGCGGTGAGGTACGAGATGAAAGGCGCACCACACAGGTACAACCTTCTGTGAACATTGCTGATCTCGGAATCACACCTCAGCAGTCACGGGTACACGTCTGCACCGCTATGCTCGATCTCCTCTGCTTCCCTCCAAGTCACTGGAACCTCTCTCGCTATTAACTGCTGTCTCTCTCTGTCTCTGATCGCTCTGCGCTACTTCTCCTTCTCCTTCAGTCTTTCTCAGAGAGTCTCAGTTTCATGATCTTTCTCGGACTTCAAAATGGCGACTGTCTGCCTGGAAATAATTAATGGCATAGATGCTAACGGCTAGCTGCCGCCTACGGACTGACTGACTCATTGCCTAACACTTTCGCTAATATCGAAGCCTGTCCCTTCATGGAAAGTTACGGCCAGTAACCTGCCGCCCACCAAATTCTTGTACCTCCCCGTACCAAGGACACGTTCCCAGCCGGCCGGCCTGAAGTTGTGTCTTCGGAGTGGAGAAAAATACAGTCTTTCGATAAGGGCCAGCCTGAGCCGGTTCTCTCCAAGCGAACAACACCTCGAAACTAAAACATTACACTTGACCTAGAAAGCCTCTCAAGCTACCGGGCAGAAAGTAAAAATGGAGTCTGTCCCGTTCGAGGCCTACAAGGCCCAAAATAAGCATAACTCCATAGAAGGTATACTAACACTCTTGCAAAAGGACGGATCATCACTAATACTAATGAGTCTATCCCCTAACTTAAATCTATAAGCCCTGATCTAAGGAAAAGGGTACGAAAATGCACTACTGTGCCTTATGGATAGGTCCTGTTTATAGTCCTAATCCCTATACTATAAGGGTAATAGGCTGGAGTCATCTTCCATCATTCTCCCTCCAAAGAGGACCGAAAAAGTCGGTCATTACACTTCACCCTTGACTCCAGTCTATTAACCATGTTCTATACGGAACTAACATCAGTAGAAGAATAATAAGAAACAAAATTAACTGATCTATTTCTCTTGCCAAATCTACAGTATTGGAATAGAGAAGGAATACACTGAATAAAGCAGCAAATGGCTACTAAAATACAGATAGAAATCATAATACCCCCTAATATCTGTCTTAGAGAATGTAAGTCAGGTAACCAATTAAAGAGCCAGTCAAACCAGCCCTGATCAATATGTTGTCTAATTTCTGCAGTCAAGTCGTGAAGTTTGTCAATATGGGCCTGAATAGATTTAGAGTGGTCAGACAGGTTGAAGCAGCAAAGACCTTCAAAGTCAGAACAATCATGTCCATGCTTTAACAGAAGGTAATCAATAGCTGCGCGGTTCTGCAAAATTGCTCTGTGTTCAACCTGGGCATCTAATAACATGTCAGATAGAATGGTAGAGGTTTGGTTAATCGATTTAACCATCCAACAGGCCATTTTTCCAATAGTCTTGGCGTTGTAAACCGCCAACGCCGGGACACCAATGATGGAAAATGCAAAACTTAGATATTCTGATTTAGAATAAAGATGAAGGGAAGAATCACAGTCCTCATGTAACGTCATAGAACTACGGACCACACGGGAATGGGAACTGGGATGTGAAGAAAACATTAATAAACTCAGTCTGGTGATGGCACAAGGACCGCCGGAAATATTTGCAGGAATGTAGGGCCAGGAGGAATTCCCACAGGAAAACAACCAGCCAGAGGGCAGCAACATTGCATGATAATGACTAGGGGCAACTAATATACGTTTGCATGTCATAATATTTTTAACAGAAATACATGAATTCGGCAGTCTTCGTAAGCATAATAAGCGTTGATGAGCTGAAAAAGAAGTGGCAGCATTCAACTTCATCTTGACACATTCAGTAATTGCTTTGGGATCACAGGTCAAAACAAAGCATAAATCACCCTGCGTGATATTGTAGGTAGTAATTTGGGAATGAATCGGGGGAATAGAGTCTGAAAGGACAGTACACAAAGGGCAAAATTCGTGGGCTGCGAAATCGCCCAGAATAATATTGGGTCGGGCACTTGATATATTAAAAATGTGCCGCAACGTTTCAGTGGAGGCAGGGACGGCAACCAAGCAGGTCGCTAGGATGTCAGTCACAGAACGCATGGGAGTGAGGCAGAAATGCGGAGAATTAGTAACCCTCTTAGCAAGGGTGATCCAAAAGTTCGATGAGGAATCCCACGCAGCGAAGGAACGCGGAACTCGGGTTCTCCAATCAACCGAAGTCTGTGGGTTCTCTCCTCTCCCGGCGTAGCAGACCAAAAGGAGTCCAACGCCGGCACATCCTGCAGCAGCAGTCCAGAGAATGATCTGAAAGAAAATCAAATACAGGCATTATTCATTCTCGTAAATAACATTTGTCAGCCGGGACAGCTTCCCAGCTATCTTTCCCTGGTCTCATTACCAAAATGGTATTATCATGACCGGTCGCAATGACTTCAGCTTTTTCAGGGGGATGTTTAGGCGATTGCACCCATATTTTCGCACCTGGGCTATCAGAGGATCCGAAGCCTTTCTGGCCTCGTATTGTTAGCAAAGTCGGGGCAACGCCTTTCTTAATCTCACCACTGAAAACAGGCATAATTAGCAACTGAGCAACACGGTCAGATTTCTGAATCGATAGATCAATCTCACTGCTATTCAGCAGGAGAACCTTAGTCTCTCCCTGATAATCACTGTCAATCACTCCTCCGAGTACTTGAACACCTTTTAAAGCAAGGCCCGATCTAGGGGCAATCAATCCAAAACTTCCAGCCGGTATACAGACACCAACGCCTGTTTCAACAATTATTCGGTCTCGACCTTTAAGGATAGCATCATTCATAGCATGCAGGTCCAAGCCTGCGGAACCTGGGGTTGCTCTGCATGGAGCCAAAGCTCCGGGGGTAATTTCCCAATACATAACAGTATTAGCAATGGTGTTGGGCTTTGCATCAACATTTGGAGGAAACAAACGCATTAAAGGAGATTCAGCATGCAACAAGGGACGATTATTCAAAATCAGCAATGCCTGGAGTAAGAAGTCCCTCCAGTTCTTGTAGTGTTCGTCAGTTAACTTTCGTAGTTGTTCCTTTAGCAAACCATTCATTCTTTCAATGAGGCCCGAGGCCTGCGGATAATATGGAATGTGAAACACCCATTCAATGTTATTTTCCACACAGAATTCCTGCACCAATCTTCCACGGAAATGGGATGCATTATCAGATTGAATTTGAAATGGAACACCATAATATAATATGAGTAATTCCAATGTTTTAATGGTATTGATTTGGGTAGCTTGTTTGCAAGGGAAAGCAACCAAAAGGCCACTATAGGTATCAACAGCTGTACAAACATACTGACAATTTTTGCTCATAGGGAGCGGGCCAATATAATCAATTTGCCAAATTTGAGCGGGCAATTTTCCTCGATGTAAATGGCCTTTAACAATATGAGGGACTTTTCTCTTTCTAGAATGTTGACAGATGGGACAATGCAGAATGACATCTTTATTGTAATTTAAAGGAATATGAATTCCTCGATCGACAGCCCACCTGCTAGTGGCTCTCTCTCCAAAATGTCCTGCTTTCTGGTGGGCCCATTTCGCCAATCCCGCCAAATCAGAATCTTGCATGTCCACCACTGCCTCAGCAATTTTAGACTTTTCATCTGCAATGTTATGAAAGAATTTGTCAAGGGAGTCAATAGGGGTGTGAGCATCCACATGAAAGATTGTCACAGTACTCTGTGGGAGCATTTCCCAAATTTCTTGCCATAATTTTTTTCCCCACAGTTCTTTCGAATGCAATTCCCAATTATGAGAATGCCAAGTTGGTAACCATACCGCCAGTCCATTAGCAGTGGACCAGGAATCAGTGAAAATATGACATGTGCCAGGTAGTTCCTGCTTCAAAACTTGGTAAACTGCATACAATCCAGCATATTGACTACTTTTTCCGTCACCAGTTGTACTCAGTAATTTCTGCGTGATCGGGTTATAGGACACTGCTTTCCAATGTCGTTTCTCACCAATGAACTTCGCTGAACCATCCGTAAACCACACATGTTTTCTGTCCTCCGCGGACAAATCATCAAATGGCTTACCCCACTTGACAGGAGATTCCTGCACTACAGGCACGGAACAATCACTTCCAGTCTCATTCGATGGCGCCTGCGCCACTCGCTCATGCAACACTGCCACACCTTTCGGACCCACACGTGCCCTGTCCTGAATGTACCATTTCCATTTAATTACGCTCGCCTCTTGAGCATGTCCAATTCGATGGGATTTCGTCGAACTCAAAACCCACTGCATGATAGGAATTTCAGGTCTCAAAATCACAGCATGACCCAAGGTCAATTGCTCGGTATCCACCAGAGCCCAATAACATGCAAGCAACTGTTTTTCAAAAGGTGTATAACGCTCACCAGCCTCAGGTAACTTTTTAGTCCAAAAACCTAATGGCACTTTTTGTCTGCCCTGCTTTTGCCATCAACTCCAATTGGCATACAGACCTTCCACAGACACATTTAAATCCACATCACCCTCGCCCACAGGCCACAGATCCAAGGCGTACTGAATCGCTTCTTTCGCCAAATTAAATGCATTCTGTTGTGGTTCACCCCATTCAAACGCATTCTTTTTACGAGTGACTCGATATAAAGGAGCCAAAATCTGACTCAAATGGGGAATATGGTGACGCCAAAAACCAAACAAGCCAATAAAACTCTGAGCCTGTTTTCTATTCCTCGGAACTGCAAAGTCTAAAATTTTCCGTTTCACCTGTGGGATCACTTCTCTGTGACCTTCATGCCAATTAATGCCTAAAAATGTAACATTCTGGGATGGACCTTGTAACTTATCAGTATTAATTTCCCAACCTTTTGCACGTAAACAGTCAAGGATCTGATCTAAATGGGACTGGACCTGATCTTGCGTCTCACCTTGAATCAAAATGTCATCAATGTAATGACACAACTGGACATATGGATGTACAGGCACCTCAGACAAATGTTCCGCCACCAGCCGGTGACAGATCGTAGGACTATGTACATAACCTTGAGGAAGACTTCTAAACGTCAATTGACGTCCATTCCATGTAAAACTGAATTGTTCCTGACACTCGGGGGCAATCGGAATTGAAAAGAAAGCATTAGCAATATCAATGGACGCATACCATGTACCTGGATGCTTCTGAATTCTCTGAATTAAAGTAACAATGTCTGGTACTGCAACAGTCAAACGACGTGTGTGTTTGTTCAACTCTCGATAATCAACAGTCATGCGCCAAGAATTATCGCTCTTGCGCACAGGCCAAACGGGATTATTCCAAGCAGAAGTAACCGGAGTTATAACTCCAGCGTCAACCAAATCCTGAATTGTGGCACTAATTTCTTCATGACCACCTGGAATACGGTATTGTTTCTGAGAAACCACTTTCGTAGCTTGGGGAATTTTAATGGGGGGCATTCGTAAACGGCCAACCCGTACGGGTCTGGACGAAATGTAATGCTTGGTTCCAAATTGATAACAACCATCATCCAAATGCAAAGTCATACCTTTCAAAATATCAATTCCAATAATATACTCCGAAAGCGGTACAACCAACACAGAATATTCTTTACGAGGAATTCTGCCAATTTTCATTTCAAGTGTAGTTTGCACTGCAGGGGTCTCTTTTCCACCTAAACCAGTAATCGTAAAAAATTGTCCTTTGAATTTCTTTGATTTACCATGAATTAAAGTGGCCTCCGCTCCAGTATCTACCAATGCTCAGGCCCTTTGGATATTACGATGTTTCCCAAAAATTTCAATATCTACATAGGGTCTGTTGTCTCTGTGAGCCCACCTGCGTACCGGAGCTTGACCTATTTCCTAGTCATTTTTACTGTGGTCTGTCAACCAAGGTAAATCAGGATAAATGCTCTCAACTTTCTTGGGAATCAGAATGTCCTGCTCGTATCCATCTCTATTACGAAATGGATTTTTGTCATTTTCAAAGTATTGTGAATTACAATCAGAAAGCTTGTGACGATCCTCCCTTCTCCTCAACTCAGGGGAATAACCTCTTTCATCTCTGTGTCTGTTGGAAACACGATCATCTCTCCCCCTTTCTCTGTCCCCCTCTCTCACCCTTATGTTCTCACGACGAGGGAAAACATCACGTTCATAACGCCGGTCATCACGGCGATCAGCATCCACACGACGCCTCTCATCACCACTGTCATCGGAACCACGGTCACAATCATTCTTACGCACACGACGGGCACCCTCCTTTCGATCTAAACCACGCTTACGAAACATGTCCCATAAGCGATTATTAGGTTCGCCATCAATGTCCTCCCTTTTCACACCATCAGCCAATAGTGCAAGAAACATATCACGTCTAGAGAATTTATAATCCCCAGCGGTACGACCCTCAGGTCGAGATTGTCTCTCAGGTTTAAACCATTCACCCAACTCACCAAGCTGACGAACAGATTCAAGCACCATAGACAAAGGATTGCCAGTTTGATTGATTAACAAAGTCATCATAACCTGCTTATAAGCAACAGGGGAAGAACGGATAATGCAATTGCGTACAGAAGATGTTAAAAGACCATCCAACAACCTGTCAGAAGTACTGAGAAAAATCGCAGTTTTCATCACTTCCTCTTTCAAACGTTGCGACGCATCGCGCAAAGTGTACCACGGCTTGTCATTGACAGGCCAATCAGATTCAGTAGGGTATTTATGATTACAGCCATCATTCGCAAGCTGGAGCAAACTTATTTGACCAGCACCATTATAATTCCGAAAATGATCCTGTACTGTAGAATCGGAACTCAAAGAGCAAAATCGCAAACAATCACCAGCATCAAGCATGATACCAGCAGGACCCAGTTCATAAAGGCGCACTATCCATGTAAGCAAAGTTTCACCGGGACGTTGTCGATACGTCATCAGAACGGGTAGAGCGACCACGGTCGCCAGAAATATCGTCTTTGTCACAAGAAGCAGATTTACAATCACGTCCGGAACGAGAAGACTCGCGCTTGTCACCCTCCTCAGTCGAGGAGCCAGAATCATTTGAATCCCAGATATTACCATCCCACTCGTCGGGGTTCCAATCCAGTCCGGCTTTCGCCACGACCAGACCCACTTTCCGTGTAGACACACGACCACGACGGTGTCTGTATTTATATTTCGCAATGCGCACTGCAGCCCTTTCGGCTATAGTTTGATAAGTCTCAAGTTTGTCGGCAAGCAATTTATTCTGACATCGCAAAAGAGTATGCGCATTCTGCACTTCAACAAACTTTTCTTCCATATCCACAAATCGCTTCTGCAACTTAACAAACCTCTCATGAAGAATTCTGTATGCAGTTAGCACAATCCAACCTCTACGTCCTAAAATAGGAAGCTCATCACCCTTCACTACTGGAGCTTTTTGTAAGCAAGAAACCACATCAGCAGGCTCCGCCTGCTCCAAACAAGAAGTCCAATTCTCACTCAAACCAGTAGAATCGGCCCACTCACGGGCCAAGGCCTCGTAAGGCGTTGATTCCCAGCCGGGAATTTCAACAGGCAATTTAAAAGTGGATTTTGAGTTTTTTCGAAAACATTTTGACACACAAAAAATATATACACAATTATCAACAAAGAAAATACGTACGAGCCGAGCGCAAACCAACAAGATCAAAACAATACAGTGCACACAGGCTTCGTAAACAGTTCGTGACGCCAGATGTACCGACCAGATTTTCGGACAAGATGGAATCAGCTCCTAGGAGCCCCTCTAACCCAATCGGAACGTAATCACCTCCCTCCTTAGAACATATTTACAATGGGTATGGATATAGGTATGTACATCTCGTACCTAAGAAAGGGGGAAAATAGCAATAAACATGCATAAGTGTTCTACAATATCCTATTCATACCAGCTAGTCTCGCGGCCACTTAGGCCCAGACTAATCTACCCTGGGGCAGATCTGATTATGTACCCTAACACACTGATCTCTCTCAGTGCTCACCCGACACGCAATCCGGCGTGCCTACACACGGGCCTGCAGTCCCAGTGCTCTCATTTACTTATTCGGTCCACAATCCGGCGGACCTCCACACCGTGTCCCCCCGGTGCTCTCATTCACTTACACACGATCCACAATCCGGCGGATCTCCACACCGTGTCCCCCCGGTGCTCTCATTAACGCTGCATACCAACGACGATCACTTTCCTATGAACACCTATGGAAGAAATCTCTCATTGTCTACTCAGGATAAAACTACGATAATAGAAATTAGTACGGCTTTCCAAATTGAAGTATGTACCTTCTGCTCTTGGCATCAAACGTTCCCTCTCTCCCTACTTGCTCAGTCACTTCTTACCTGATCGGGATTCGCATCCGTTCATGCAAACAATGTCTGACTAGAAGACCAGGTTACCCTGATTGAACAAGAATACAAGGCACATGTCGGTTCACTAAGAACTGGGGTATTTTTATTACAATAATTATAAACACAACACTACACGATAGCATATATTCTGCAAAGAAAAGTAAAAGGTTAGAATGTGCGCTCTATAAGGGAAAGGGCGGGGGTCACCTGGTTAACGTGAAGTCGGGGTTCGGCAGTCATCTAGGTTCCCTTCTCGTCTCTGTCTTGGCTCGTCTCGGAATCACACCTTAGCAGTCACGGGTACACGTCTGCACCGCTATGCTCGATCTCCTCTGCTTCCCTCCAAGTCACTGGAACCTCTCTCGCTATAAACTGCTGTCTCTCTCTGTCTCTGATCGCTCTGCGCTACTTCTCCTTCTCCTTCAGTCTTTCTCAGAGAGTCTCAGTTTCATGATCTTTTTTGGACTTCAAAATGGCGACTGTCTGCCTGGAAATAATTAATGGCATAGATGCTAACGGCTAGCTGCCGCCTACGGACTGACTGACTCATTGCCTAACACTTTCGCTAATATCGAAGCCTGTCCCTTCATGGAAAGTTACGGCCAGTAACCTGCCGCCCACCAAATTCTTGTACCTCCCCGTACCAAGGACACGTTCCCAGCCGGCCGGCCTGAAGTTGTGTCTTCGGAGTGGAGAAAAATATAGTCTTTCGATAAGGGCCAGCCTGAGCCGGTTCTCTCCAAGCGAACAACACCTCGAAACTAAAACATTACACTTGACCTAGAAAGCCTCTCAAGCTACCGGGCAGAAAGTAAAAATGGAGTCTGTCCCGTTCGAGGCCTACAAGGTCCAAAATAAGCATAACTCCATAGAAGGTATACTAACACTCTTGCAAAAGGACGGATCATCACTAATACTAATGAGTCTATCCCCTAACTTAAATCTATAAGCCCTGATCTAAGGAAAAGGGTACGAAAATGCACTACTGTGCCTTATGGATAGGTCCTGTTTATAGTCCTAATCCCTATACTATAAGGGTAATAGGCTGGAGTCATCTTCCATCATTCTCCCTCCAAAGAGGACCGAAAAAGTCGGTCATTACAGACCCTAATTAAATATTCCTGATTCATGCCCTTATGCGGTTATGATAAATCATGTCCTAATGAAGGCATACGAATCATACCCATATTCAGCCATAGCCCACGCAGCCCAAATATGGTAAAGCTACTTCCTTAGATTCCTAGAGAGCACAACAAGTTCTTTCGACACACCAAACCTTCAGCAACCTGGGAATTCCCCATGTCTTTGTTTTGATTTGTCATTGAACTCCTGCAAGCACTAAAGGAACAGTCAGTTCTTAGTGACATCTTTTATTGACGTCTTATGTCCAACCTTACATCAAACATGGCACCTTCCAGGTATAAATATACCAACACTTGCCTTAAGCAACACACGGTGGTGTGGAGCAGAGCGGCTATCTACTTTTCCGAAGCCCAGCTGATGCGAGAGCCGAAGGAAGCCGCCCCTCCCCTTTGACACACTGGAGAAGCTGCCTTTTCTCACGTCGAGAAATCCAGCTCCGGTGTTTCCAGTCACCTTTGCGGGTTACTGGGAGATCGAGTCCTGAGAAACGAGATACAAGACCTCCTTCATTCTATAACCAAAGTACGGAGCTGATTCAAACCTTAAAGAGAATTCTTGATTCAGATTCTTGGCAAAAACCCAACTTAACTTAAAACTGCAACTTACTTACTCCTTCCCACGTATTAGGCTTAGGTCAGGTACACCGGGGTAGGCGTATCTTAGAAGCACCAGTTGAGTTCGTTAGTCAATGTTTTTATGTATGTAAATATTTTATCCATTTTAAAGTATCATATGGCTAAGAAACCATATCAATGCTTTTACAGTATTATTTTATAATACTCCTTTTACTGTACGCACTTTACTTCATGATAAGTATTGCAATTGTGGCAATTCATTTTTCTTGCATGAGAAAGAAGACTGCTCAATAAAATAACACCTTTTATTGAAAACGCCCGTCTCTCTATTTCTCTGCACCCTGGTGAAATTAAGCATGCACGATTGACTGAGTGAAATAGCTGTCTATTGTTTTCACACGACTCTGGAGATACACTCCTTATTCTGGGGGAGCAAAGTTGTCATGTTATATGGTTGTCTGAAGCTAATCCCTTCTTGTCTAAATCAAGGAAGTTAACCCCTCCTTATTCATTCATGAAAGTTTCTAGTGACCTCTGAGCTAGCTGGCAAAAACTAATTAAGTCTAACATAGTCAGTAGAGACCTAGATGACCTCAGTTCTACGTCTACACTGCTGTTTATGTTATTCCAATGCACAGAGCCTATTGGGAATATAGGAACTACACTACACTACGTAGAATTTATGTTTGAGGCGTAGCATTGCCTGCTCAGCCCTTCTAGATCAAGCTGTTCAAGTTGTAAGCGCTCTCTCTCGAATTGCCTCCAGACCCGGGGGGCCCGGTGCATTTATGAGTAGATTCCAGCTCTAACAACAATGTCTCTAGTTCCTTCCTCTTGGCTTTCCTCGTCTTATTGTCGTGCGCTGCTTTGGCAATGAGAGCCCCACGGGCAATTCGTTTTAGGGCCTCCCAAACCGAGGATAATGAGGTGGCGCCTGTGTCATTAAGAGGTATATAGTCTTGCAGGTTTTTTTTTAGTGCTGCCACCATTTCCGTTGACTGAAACATTGTCTCACGGAGGCACCAGGGAGGAATCTACGTAGAGAGGGAAGATGTTTGTAAGGTTAACGTTATATTTGCATGGTCTGACAGTGAGCGGGGCGCAATAGTAGAAGCGAGCACTCGCTCCAAGCAGATGGGGAAGCTAGAAAGTAGTCTAATCGAGCATATGTCATGTGTGTTGTGGAATAAAAGGTTTAGTCTCGATCCCCAAGGTGTTGGGAGCGCCACACATTGCACAACACGCATTCCTCTAGCCAGGCCCGTCCCTTGGGGGAAAGAGCCTCTGTATTACCGGCTCTACATCGCGATCCGTCCCGCTCAGTGTCTGTCACTATGTTCGATCCCTTCCCACCACAACAGCAGTGTCTGGGGTATGGAGCACTCTGGCTAAAGCATTTGTTAAAAAAGGACTGTCGTTCTTTTTGGGTATAAATCGATGGCACTGTAAGATGAAATGTACCCAATTGCACCCGGAGAGCTATCAGATAACCCTTAATCTCAGCTGTAGTATCCACGATTGTACCAGGGAAGTGTTTGGAGAGGAGAATAGCTACGCTCCCTTTCTTTCTCCTCCCAGAGGACCAAAATTGTTGTGGGAACCTCTTGGTGTACATTCTATATGTGTCCTTAGAGAGTAAGTGCATCTCCAGGAGCAGGCATATGTCCCTCTGAGCATGTTCCAAGCAAAGAAAGTGTTGCAGATCTCTTGATAGGGTTGTTGAGGCCCCGTACATTGAAGATAATTATCTTAATTTCCATGGCCATAGAGGACAAAGTAAGCTAAGAAAGACTGAGTAAGTGTCTCCATAGCCATGTGTGTGAGGCCCATGGATCTAATTGGTAGGGAACTTTCATAGCGGTGGGCAAATGTGGAGGCTATCTGAATTGCCTCTTCAGGAGGGGCACCCCCACCAAACACCCTAAACCCCAACAATATAACAAAGCAAACAAAAATGAAAACATTTTCAAGATAGAGAGAGTCCATCCCAATAGGAAGGTTCATACAGAAGGGGAGGACCAGAGTAGCCAGGGTCATTTAATAGTGTCTAGGCTCTGTGACCCCGCCCCCACCACACAAAATTGACCAGACCACCTGCATTTCTATGCTATACCTTAGGAAGAGGAAGATCTGCTTCTTCTCCACCTTCATCAGTGAGGGAGCGCAGCACCGCCGACCGTTCTTTGGCAAATGTGACCAGATCTGAGCAGTAAAACACATAAGATGATGGACGGAATGTTGTACATTGGCAAAACATTCACCCCCAGTCACAGATCTGGGTTTAATCCATTGTTATTTTGCTCACCACACCACCCCAGTTCAGACATGGCCATATGCAAATCAGTCTTGATCCTGTGCCTCATGGGAACAGTCCAGCCCGAACTGCCAAGCCAAGTCTTCCCTGGACCGGAATCAAGCACCCCAGGACCGGTTTCTGGCTGGTGTCACTGGGGTGCGCAGAGGAATGTGGTTACTCGCTGGTGACGTGCCTAATATGTTTGTGTTGGTTAAAAATGCAAATAAAAAAATATATATATTTTTTTTAAGTCTGCACTTAATTCACATTCTCAGATGAGGGCTATTATCTGTGCTGCTTGGGCTGACAATTGTGATATTTGTCTTATCTCCACTACTGTTTGCAGTGTGGTTATATCATAAGTTGCTCTAGTTTCTCCTGTTAGTGGTTTAAAACATGATCCAGCCACCAATAGATCTCCATCCCTTTCAATAAAGACTTTGTCTGGCATATCAATTCTGCCTTTAGTTTGTTGTTCTGTTACTAAAATATAGTCATGCAATCCGGTCATTTGATCATCCACAAGCAAGGCATCAATGTATCTGGGTTCAAAAAAGTACAGGGATGTAAAGAAATATTGTCAGCCAACATTAGAATCCGTTCATACTTGTCAATCTGGTATTGGTCTGGTGTTGTGTGTGGGTTTTGTTGAACAGTATATCCACAGAACAGGGAGCATACACATTCAATGTATATCCTATAACCAAACTCTCACTTTTCTCTACCACGACTGCTGCTGCTTCCCTTAGACATTTGAGAAGTGCTCTGGCTACAGGGTCTAATATTGCTGACAGATATTCATAGGATCTCATAAGACCCCATGTTTGTCTGAGTACTGCAAAGGTACCTCCTTCTCACTCATGTGTAAAGAGATGAAAATCTGGAATCCGTAATGCTGGAGACTCACAGAGATCCTCCTTAATAGTTTGGAAACCTTTGTTGTGTATCTGCATCCAGGAAACAGGATTGGTGACATCCTTGCATCTCAGGTCTTGTAAATGTTTGGAAATCAAGGAAAAATTCAAAATCCATTGCCTGCAATATCCTGCCATTGCTAAGAATGATCGAACTTCATGTTGTGAGACGTTCGGGTGATATTCTCTTCTCTCCTTTAGAAATCAGATGGCCAAAATAAGACACCTGCTTTCTACACAACTACAGTTTCTCTGGGGATGCTTTGTGACCATGGAATGCTAAGAAATTTAGCAGATTTAAAGTGGTCCACATGCACTTGACAGCTGCTATGAGAAGATCTACATATTGAATCAATGCCACCCCAGGCTCGAGGACATGTTGGTCAAGGCTCGCCATTAATATTTATTAATAGATTGAGTGGATTTGGGATACACCTGAGGAGTTTTTGTCCACAAAAAACTACGCCCATAAAGATGATGGAAAATAAATATCGACTATCGGGGTGCAGGGTAACAGAGAGGAATGCGGGCCAGGTCAATTGAGAGATCGCTTTTGGGTGTATAGGCCCCGCTGACTCGGCATGGTGGATACTGGGTCCGATATAAGAAACGGATTGGATATTTGAAATTGATAATCATATCAGCATATCTCACTTGGAGCGTATGGATTGTTGTTTGAGGATGTCAAGTTTATCGCAAGATTTAGAAGCACAACATCAATACCTATTATTAAGAGGGAATTATCACCTCATAGCACCATACTATTGACTTGCTTCAAAAGATTTAAGAATGCCCTGAAGAAGTTCTGTTTGCAGAACAAAACGTGTCAGCTGTGGCTTAAATATAAAGAAATATAAAAGCACTTAAGAAAGAATCACATTCATCTCCTCTATATGGACTCAATGTGAAATGATCTGACTGTGTATATCTGGAAGGTGGTGCAGTTTCAATATAAGAGAACACATAACAGAGAGGAATGCATTTGTCAGATCTATGACTGAAAAATAAGTGGCTGCAAGGGGTATAGCAGTAATAATGGTAGTGGGTTTTGACACCTCAGGAAATCTGAGCTGTACTATAGTGTTAATCTCACGCAAATCTTGCACCAACCACCATCAGGTTTTGAGGGGTCTTTACTTAGTTTGCATACAGGGAGAATCAAGGAATTACAGACATACCAGTTAAATTTCTACCAGGACTCCTTCCTTGAGCAAAGCTGATATTATTTCCTACAATCCCATCTCTCCTTCCCACAGAGTATGATACTGTGGAACTTGAGGCAGTACAACATTTTTCTTGAAAATAACATGTATAAGCTTACCATTCAGTTTTGTTCCCATATTCGATTTGTTTAGAGCCCAAACATCAATTGTAACATTTGTACGAAAAAGCAGCAGCGGACCTTAAAAAATGCCGCACCTAAACTCCAGTGCCAATGAGTCTATGATCAAGTCAGTTTGATATATTGTGCTGCCAACCCCGACACCAGCTGCTGTTTGGCGTCGCTGTGCTCTCCAGATCAGTTAAACAGTTTTTAGATACTCCTGGGGGCGCACCAAAATGAGAGTCCAAGAAGAGTAAGTAGAGAAATGTTCTTTATTAATCTTTGTTCAGCAAAAAAAGGGCACATCAATAAAATATGTAGTGAGATCATCCAACGCGTTTCACTCCCTACCAAGGAGTTTCTTCAGGGCGCTGCGAATATTTTCGGTAAGTTGTCCTTTGTAGGATCCCTCTGTGACCACACTGGTATTTTCTCGGTCGTTATTCCAGCCTATTTCTTTAAAAAACTTTTGGAATATCTCTCTTCCCTTATCTTTTCTTGTTGTGGTGGACTTTGTAGGTCGTGTCCAAAAAAGTAGTTCTGGTACTTCAAAAAGCTACCCGTCCCTGGTTGTATTTGTTCTAGGTGGGTAAAGTGCTGTAATGACCGTCGTCAGTTTCGGCGTCTCGGCATGGCTGGTTCCAGGCATTTTGGACAAGACCTACAAAGTCCACCACAACAAGAAAATTATTGATGTGCCTTTTTTTGCTGAACAAAGATTAATAAAGAACATTTCTCTACTTACTCTTCTTGGACTCTCATTTTGGTGCGCCCCCATGAGAATCAATTGTAACATTGTTTCACACAATAACATGTAAACAATCCAGAACATCAGGTTGAACATCAGTATGATGTACACACATCTCAGATATGACTGGATATCCATCACTGTATTCAAAGAAAACCCCATCCAGTGTACATTCTATGACATGTTTTCAATAAATCCAGACCCAACAACTTAAAGGCACTTTTGTCAGAAACCACAAAAGAATGTTTGTCTGTAATTGGACCTTTGGTAAATGTTACAGACTAGCTGAGAGGACTTGAAATTGTAACTTGTGAAATCCCCACAAAGGTGTTCATCATTCCCAAGAGGGGTAAGTGGGGAGCAGCGTTAGCTGATACTGTGAACCTCTTCTTGAACAAAGGGACTTATCTGGTCAACTGACAATGCAAGCGCCACTACTCCTATTTCCCTTCCAGGGTACTCCTATTCTTCATATTAATCCTTACCATAAGTGTATTGGGCTATCATTTGGTGAGGGGTCTACTGTTGTCACCAATCAAAATAAGTCCTGATTATTGGACCCGATGGAGAACCTGGACAGGAAACGGGGAAGGAATTGGGTTCACATTGTGTTGGGATGTACTTGGTGGATTGAGAATTGCTTAGGTTATTGGGCATTCTTTCTTCCATAAGCGCCACAAATGCAGCATCCATGATCCAGTTGGGGTGATCCCCCTCTAACCTGACCCCGTCCCCCAAAATCTTCCCCTCTCTGGTTTCTTATATTTCCCCAGAATCCCCTGCCCTGTCCCCTATTGTGGTTACTAAACTGCTATAAGTGCTGATTCATCAACTTAGTTTTGATGTCCTAGTGGTCTCCCTGTTGTTGATGAAAATCAGAGCAATATTGGGTATTAGCTAGTATTTTGTCGACTGGTTCCACTGTCCAGCAGGGATTAACAGTCTGTAAATGTTTCCTAATCGGGGGTAACAAACCCTAAACTAAGGCATTTTCAAGAGTGGTGCCGAACCCTGGGTCATCAACATCCATCACACTATGGGGTTTGAAACCATTTCGCAATCGCTCATAATATACATGTATTGTTGCCTCCTTTCCTGGTACTATGTGAGATAGTTTGGACCAATCCGTTCTTTTCATTGGAACCATCTCAAGAGGCAGGTGCAATACCTTTCCTGAGAGCTCTAAAACCTCTCCCTCCCATCATCCTTTCGTTTAGGTTCCACTTTCAGCCTCTGCAGTGTATTGTCTGCCTTTACCCTTGCCCATAGGTCAGATGGAACAATAATAGAAAACACGGTATCTAGAGCCTTCCAAGTAAGATTTGGGAAAATCTTTAGTGAAAATCTATAAATCCATTGTTAACCATGGAGTATAGACACATTGAAGTTCCTTAGGACCTTTTCATGGGACTACTCTCATGGGGTGCATATGGCTCACAGAGGAATTCCTTTCTGGATCCCTGTGTTCTGATGGAAAGGTAGCTGTCATTTTGTGGGAGTGAAGGCAAGAGTGGTTGGATGCCTCAGACCCACTGGCCGCTTTCTTTAGCTTTGTCTATCATTGTCTGACTGTGACATCTGGTCTGTCAACCGTCTTTAAGTTCTGTAATGAGTTTAATATATGGTGTTGCCACTGCTAAAGACCATTACATTTTTTCTGTGGGTTTGCACATTGCTACTATTTCATCCAACCAGAGCTCGACCTCAGAAGATGGTATCAACGTGGGCTAGTCTTGTGCCATGTCCTCCAATTTAAGACCGCACTCATATGCTATTTTATTCAGCAGTCACACTACCCTCATTTGTTGTACATCAGTATATCTGCCCCTTTAAAATGTTTTAATTGCCCTTTGACTAGTTGATTATATTAGTCAAGGAAAATGGTATCTGGCATTCCTCCGTCTCTTTATCTATCATGCCACTTCCATCTCTCTTCTGAACACTTACTATGCTTGGAGTGTAAGGGGGTGGTTTCCTTTCTAAAATCCTTTCAATAACGTCGTCCATCTCCTCTTCAACCAGCCACAAAAGCCCTACTCTCTTTTAAAGCATCCTCACGCCAATATTACATACTTTTCTGCCCGATCTTGGCTTGCCTCAATTCCTATAACCCTCGTTTCACTGTATTGCATACTATTCCTTTCACATGTTTCACACACTTTAATTGTCTGACATTCGTCTCCCATTTATTCAAACAATCGAAGTATGCCAATCTAACCTTCTTTTCTGGTCTCTTTTCACCATACAGTGTCTTACATATTGTAATTTCGCTAAATCAAAAGTTCCCCAGAAGTAAATTTGTAAATAAATATTGTCCTTAGTATATTCATGACATTGATTCAAAAACAAACCTGTTGACATAGAAACCTTTGTCAATATTTTATGAGCTGGAGACTTTTAGTAAACGTTTGACCCATTATTAAAGATATCTTTAGGCACTCCAAAAATCCTGACAACTCCCGGGAACTTCAAATGCTCTGCTGTGGAGGCCCCAATCTCAAGAACTGAGGAAGAAGCAACTTCCCATGGGAAAACCGATCTCCTTTGTTCCCTTTATCGGTGTCTCTTTTTCTTCTCTAAACCCTTACCCAAGCACTGACTTCTCAATAGTTCTTTAGAATGAAGCATTAGTCACTCACTTTGTACGAGGGTCACAGCTGGTCCCATACAGATGCTGACTCAGGAAACCATTATTAAAACAAGCATTTGCAATGCAATAGGTCTCGCAATTGTGAGATTTTGAGCCGTTGGCATTGTAAATGATAATGCTTGTTATTTATGTGTTTAAACAAGAACAAATTAAAGGCATTGTCATTTATAATACCAATAGGTCCAAGTTAGGAAAATGCAAAACCTATTGCATTAAAAATGCTTGTTGTTTAGTTCCCCATGCTGCACTTTCCATACGGACGACAATACTAAGAGAGATTTGCGCAAATGTGACTTACATTTAGTTCGGTTCTCTTGGTCGAGCGAGTAGCGCACCATTTATACATAGTGCCAATATCGGCCCAGACCGCTCCTCATCCAACTTTCCCAAATAACAGACACCACACCATGATTTGTTGGAGAAAGTTGTTGCAGCTTTGTTAGCATGTACATTATGCCAACATGTTGGGTTATCTTACGGGCGATCCAAGAGCAGGTCGCCTCTCGCGACCAGGCCACCTGATGAGCCATAACCCCCGTGGTGTTAACCGCGGAGGCATTGTCAATTTTGGGGGAGGGTCTAACCCCTCCCCCGGCGGACCTCCAGTCCACCCCTTACTCACGCCCCTCCCCCTCCGGGGGCGGAGCCTTACAGGCAACCCCCGGTTGCTCAGGTCCACAACTGCCCAAAGGACTAACGGGGCGCCGTCACTCCTCCAGGATCCCACCGTGGATCTCCCTGGGGATAATTTGCTCTCGCACCCTTCCGGTGCTCCTGTAGAGGGTACTCTTCTGTACCTTCCTGCATTGGATCGCCCTGTAACTCCGCATGCAACACAAAGAAAGTAATATTAGTAGCAAAACCCCCCCACTTACTGCCTGAAAGCAGGGTAAGCGGTTGGGAGGGCAAACAGCGCACGGGCAGTCACCCGATCGGGGTCCGGAGAGGGGGAGGGCAGGCGAGGGTCAGCTGGACACGCAGTCCAGGAACAAAGAGGGAGCTTGACCCTCGCCCCCCTGGTCATATACCCCCTCGGACCCCTCCCCTTTTACAAACAGGAAATGACCTCACTGGGGACCATTCGGTCCCCCCAACACTAGACCGCTCCTTTGGGTCTGTGCCATCCTGTGGCACTAAGTGTGGCCGCCCTCTTAGATGGCCACCTTGGAGGCCCGGGGCAGCCAGGCATAGTGCCAATATCGGCCCATACCCCAGACCGCTTCTCATCCAACTTTCCCAAATAACAGACACCACACCATGATTTGTTGGAGAAAGTTGTTGCAGCTTTATTAGCATGTACATTATGCCAACATGTTGGGTTATCTTACGGGCGATCCAAGAGCAGGCCGCCACTCGCGACCAGCCCACCTGATGAGCCATAACCCCCGTGGTGTTAACCGCGGGGGCGTTGTCAATTTTGGGGGAGGGTCTAACCCCTCCCCCCGGCGGACCTCCAGTCCACCCCTTACTCGAACCCCTCCCCCTCAGGGGGGCAGAGCGTTGCAGGCAACCCCCGGTTGTTCAGGTCCACAACCGCCCGAAGGACTAACGGGGCGCCGTCACTCCTCCTGGATCCCACCGTGGATCTCCCTGGGGATAATTTGCTCTCGCACCCTTCCGGTGCTCCTGTAGAGGGTACCCTTCTGTACCTTCCTGCATTGGATCGCCCTGTAACTCCGCCATGGCTCTGGGTGTGGCCGCTGCCGCCGCAGAGCCTCCCCACATCCTAGCTTCTCTTTAGTTACAACCCGCTGCTACCAGTGCTTCCGCTATATCAAGCAGAAAGATCACCATCTCTACTTCGGATAAATGAACACCGTCTTCATTAAAGCACCCAGTCCATTTAGTATGTAGCATCCCATGTCTTATGAAACCAAATCCTCTTTGCTTCAAGCTACTCCAATGTATGTCGGGCGACACTATCCACCATATCCTCGTCGCCCATAGACCTAGTGACCTACAGCCTGTGCCTTCCCAGGCCTCCCCCGGCTCAAGCAAGGACATGACCTTTCATCCTCTGGTCAGCAGTGCCTTCCAGTAACCAAACTCCCTTATCCGTTCTGCCGCTAACAGTAATGTCCCTGAACTTCTCAACCAACTGCAAACTGTGCTCTGGAGATGTCCTTCTTAGTGCTCCATCCCCCCCAGTCCTTTCCTACTCTGGACAGCTGTGCTGATCAGCGACCAAAGGCCCCTATCCGGTCAGCCGCTCTACTGCCTGTGAAATTGTGTTCCCTGTCTGGTTTCTGGCCTCTCAACCCTTACTTAGACATACCGGGGGTTATACCCCACCTATAAAGGGCCAGCCAGCCGGTTCACTCCCACAAAGCCGACCCTACTGTTAGCTGACCTCTCCTCGTAATGCTTTGCCTAACTTAAGCGACGGGTAACATTCAATCCATTTTGATCAGGGTAAAAGGAGTAAACCTATGAGTAAAGTCCCTGAACCTCTCATCTATGCCTGCAAGCTGCATTCTGGGGTTGTCTGAAATGGAACCCTGTCCCCTCCATTTCTGCCCTTAAAGGCAAATTCCCCCACTCCTGAAAAGAACTCACTCACACCCCTTGTTCCAGAAAGGCAGATATTATGTTTAGCCCATAATCTTGCATATATTCCTAACATTAATAAGGGTTCTGCAGAAAATTAGCATGCTTGACTGCTGAGTGTGCATTGCACCTACGCGGCTATGAATTTCTTCCACTCTGTTTCCGGCTGCCAAGCTGCTGACCTTGCCCGCCCTATCCCTGGGGGAACCTAACAGAGCCACACCGTTACCCCTATGCGCAGGAGCTGCTGCTAATGATGGTTCCCTACCGAACCAGTGAAATAGATGCTGTACTATACCTTTACTCATGGTGCAGCGCCCATTGACCCATACAGAACTTGACAAGCCCAGGAGCAAACTTGATCTGGTTATCCCAGGTCCCTGCTGCGCCCGCCTTACCCTAAAGAGCTCTCTAAATCCGGATCATTACCCAACAGAAATGACCCATCCGAATATAACTCGCAGTGTGGCAGAAGAAGCCCCCATAAGGCTAAAAGGATGCCCTGGGCCAAAGGCCATTGTCCACCATCATCTGGACTTTGGGCGGGCCCTAGTTGCGCTAACCCAAAGACCTGTGGCCCCCCCTAAGGCTTACCAAACCAGTCTTCTGTCCATCTACCCTTGTGGATCCCTATGCGCTGAGGCCAGTAGGTTCATAAGGTAATTGAGCACAACTGGGGCTGACTTGTATGGATGTCCTAGTAATTTGCGCAACCCCTGCACTTAACACTGCTTCTACTCTCCCCTACCAGAAGTCAGAACTTTGTTGTCAGCTTGCCCCCCCAAGAGCACTTAAACAGGAACAGCATTCAAGTTCCGAGCCTGGCGCACGCCTTGGCCATTCCTGCTACCTGTCCTTCTCAAGGTGGTGCCTGTGTATTTGATCCGATTGTCATGAATTAGAAAAATGTTACACTCCAATCCTGGACGTTCTGACCCAGGCCCCCACACACTGGCCCCAGTGTGTTCTTCCCCTGTATCAGCTCAAAGTCCTGGCATGCCAGCCAGCTATGCGTGGTCTGACCATTCTAGCGCAAAACCTGTGCGTTTCTGGAAGAAAGAACAAATCCATGAAAACAGCCCCCAACCAGCGACGACCAGTAAGTCATTGCTCACTCGATCGCCAGGATCAGCGCCCCTTAGTTGCGCACCCGTTGCTGGACTAACGAACACATATCCTTATTGCATAAGGGATGCATGATATGCCCAAATCAACCAGTTGATTAAATGAAAACACATTTCCAATTATTTATCGCTGGAAATGCATGATTTGCCCTTGCTCTGCCACTGCATCCAGAGAGAACACCCCAAATTTTGCACAGTAAAACAACAAATTGACCAGACTCAACAGTAAGAGAGAACATCCAAATACTGCACAGGGGCTACCTAATCTGTCCCGGCTCCCAGTTAACTACCAATGTATTACTTTCATGAGTGAAACCAGCGCGCAGCTCACATCACGGATAATAATGCCAACTGGGGAGAACATGGGAATCCCAGACCCTAGCACACTGCCCCCAGTTTGCTATGATCCTTATACTTGTTGATAATTCTGGTGGCCCCCCCCATGTGGGTAGGGCGGTTCTCCAGCGCGGTTCCTGCATTTGAGACAGAAAACATTCATTAAAGCTCCCTCCCCCCCCCCCCCAATGCCTACATAACGTTTGTTCTTACGTTTGACTGCCTGCCATGATTGTACTAATTTACCTCATTTGTACTACATATGCTTTAGTAACTTGCACACATGACCCATTTTCCCCCTATAATGCCCAGTTTAAACCTCTTGTCATTTATAATACCAATAGGTCCAAGTTAGAAAAATGCTAGACCTATTGCATTGAAAATGCTTGTTGTTTAGTTCCCCATGCTGCACTTTCACTACGGACGACAATACTTAGAGAGATTTGCGCAAATGTGACTTACATTTAGTTGGGTTCTCTTGGTCGAGCGAGTAGCGCACCATTTATACAGATTAACTGGAGAATCAAAGAAAAAAAAATCAAATGCGAAGCAAGCAGGTTGCTATACTGTTCTGTAGGCTTAAAATTCAGTACTTTTCACTGCTCAGAATTCAAATAAAGTTCATAAATGAATTCAAAGGTTTCCTCAAATCCTCATTATCGCAGCAACATGCTAGCCCCTTTTCGCATTATTGTAAAGTGCTGTGTTTTTTTTTTGTAATAACGGGAGATGTACAAAAAGCGATGCAGAGAATAAACAACCAAACCAATCAGAGCAATGGCGATAACAAATAGGCACGGACAGCGAAGCCACGTTAATCGGACAGCCATAGCCCTGTTGCACTCTAAACTCCCGCAGAACCAAAACCCAAACGAGTTAGTCAACCTGGAAGGTCCTGGCTGGGAGAATGATCTTGTCTCTGGAAAAACGAAACCCGAGGCTTTCTAGACAGGATGGCGAAGATTCCCCACGGATTGCATTTAGGCTCCTCTCTCTCGGCACTAGATGCCATGTCTCACTTACTCTGATAGCCTCCCTCCAAGCTCAGTTGGAAGCTTTGAGGCAACGACGGACAGAGCGGGGCCTCATATTATCCAGAGCCAGGTTCCAGGAGAGGTGAGGTTTGCTCCCTGTACAACAAAGATAAATTCGACACTGGTTGATCAGAGGTTTGAAAGATACGACACAGTTTTATTCTTTAATTAATTGAGTTCCTTCTCACCGTTTTTGATATGCAGTAGCAAACGTTAAGGACTGTGGCCCTGAAGAAAGCCGCGGGATTTGGTTCCCCTTAGGCTGAAACATGTTGGCCGAATAAATGCAGTTATTTGTTTAGACTGCATCTTTGCACTGTTCTTGTTTTTATTAAGGGAGTGATCAAGTTTATTAAAGTTTTTGTATTGATCTACTATCCTGTTTTTAACTTTACTACACTTCATTCATTTTTGCACTGCACTAGATTCCATCACGATCCTTTTTCTCAAATGGTCTTCACTACATCTTGGAGATAAGACCCAGACAAACTTAGGTTATGGATCAGTCCCAATGATCATGGGACATACCATTCCTATCTGGATGGCCAAATGAGAATATATGATCTACATTTGACGTTGATGGACAGCCTATTCTTCTCTGTATGGGTCTAGTCTAGACTTGTAGTGAATCCCTGTATACAGGTCATGGTTGTGAGCACCCCGTAAACTTTTTTGTTACATAGTTTCGGCAAACATCCATTGACTGAGTTAGCGGTGTCTTTCTTAGTCAGTTTGTCGTCTGGAGCATATTAGGTCCAGCTTTAGACCCCCAGTGTGTGTTTTTTGTTTCTTTCACTTACTCTGATATCAGCATGAGGACTTTAAAATATCGCAAGGTCTTTTTGCGCAAGCAACCCATGTTTAATTTACATCGTAAAGTAAAATAAGTAGCTGAATTAATTAAGAACGTAAATCAAATATGTGCATTGAATATGAATTTGTTAATGTTACGCTTAATGGAATAAATGTCAGTACTGCCAGAATGATATGTGTATATTAGATAACATCAAAATGCAAAACTATTTTTTTCAATTGTAAATGCTCACTAAATGTCTAAAACTTAGATGCTGAGTTACTACAACAATTTTACTTCGAATTCAAGGTTTGAGCCCCAGTTTTAAGATGCCGCCGAGTTTGTTAAAAAAAACAAGCTAATTTTGGCAGTGACATGGCAGCTAGTTTACTTATTAAAAAAAAGGTTACTTCGTAACTATTTTACCACACAACCTGTGCCCTGGAAGACGGGCATACTGGCCAGATATAATCATGCATCGCTCCATATAGGCTCTGAAAAGTGAGCTGACCAGACCCGCAGACATCATGTCAAAGGAATCCTGAAGCGCAAGATCAAAAGGAGATAGATAAACATGAGCAGCCCATTCAGTAGTCTGTCTGATTGCGGCAACCTTCATATGTCTCGTTCCACCATGGCGGCCACGTTTACTCAAATGACTGCAAAGCGGCACGCAGTTTCCTTTCCATTTCTAAAGACCTTCACCCAACCAAAACCATGTGCGGCTTCATCCTGTATTGTTGGCAATAAAGATTTCAGACTTCACTACCTAGCAACATTTCCACATGGTGTAAGATCAGCAAATAATCATAAATACTAAGGAACAAGCATCATGTAAACAGAAAACGGATCAAAAGCACAAGATGACTCAGCGTGTATGTGCAAGTAATGTGGACAGCGTACCATTAAGCGGGCACCATGGGGAATAACAAGCAGGAAATAAACCAAGTAGTCCCTAAGGGAATAACTAACCAGAAACAGCGTAAGTAAGCTGTAGTTGGCCGGTTCGCTTGTTAAACCGGAAATGATGTATCAGGACAAGTAACCAATTAGGAGCCAGGAAAGGAGAATAGTGGAGGAGTGAACCAATCCCAAGCAGCAGGCGGGGTTACACTCAGTACAGTGTTTACTCCAGGTCTTGCGACAACCCATGCGCTGTCTAGGCTCGACCTGAAAATGGGGTATCCCAGTATCTCACAGAACCTAGGGACTTATAACAGTATTAGACTGTTAACCTTTATCATTCTGCTCGGATCGTGCCAAGGGGAAGGGCTGATTATTTCTCTCTCCACCATCACTAAAGAAATTACTTGGTTTTTGGAGCTCATGAAGAACTACTTGACTTCTGTGTCTAACCTTAGCATGCACAAAAGATTGAGACGCATGGTTTTCTTCTTGAATTGAAGAAGATTACACACAATTAAGGTCCACAATGAGGACCTCTCAGTATACATAATCCTGGATATTTTGATCCCTTCTGATCTGCACCAAGTGAGAGGCATTCATTTTATAGCAGGCTGTTCTGAAATTCCTTAGTCCTGAAGAAGACCAAGTGTTATGTGTTGTATGTTCACACTCTTCATTAGGGGACAATAGGAATAGGTGTTCCACCCTAGTGTCTTACATACGTATATCCAAGGAATATTGACATATGTTTGAACGTATACACCAAGGATATACAGATGCCCAATTGAGTTACCTTTTCAGTTTGTTGATAATGTCAAGTGTCTTATCTTTTGGATTGTGTTCTATGTAATGTCCCCTGTATATGGCACTTTTGTTTGTAACCGTGTATGTTGTGTAACAGTCTTGTGTCTTCAACATATAAGTTTATGTATTGTTTTGCACGTCATATGAATGCTAATATACTGTGCACAGTTTAAATACTTAGTGTAAGTCTCATCCTCATTATTGTGTCTCTGGGTATCATTGTTGATTTTGAACCATTGATTGGTTTTCCTAGGTGACCAGGATAAATCTAAACTCTTTAAATACTGATAGACTCAGGACTCAGGACTGAGGATAGACTCAGCTGCACACTTTGGACTTGTAGGGGTCCACATTGGCCTGCTCACAGCAGCGCTTCGAACTGACAGGAGGGGCCCCTGTTCATCACCGTACGGGTCACCAATTATTAAAGCTTAATTTAAAGATCTTCAAATAAAGGAGGAGTCAGTCATTGGAAATTCTCCTTATCGTTTATTAGCTATTGCAACAGAGCATCTGTGCACAAATATGTCAAAGCGTCTTTTCTAACTCACAAACTACTCAGATTACATACAAAAGCCAAGTAATTGCAATTACATTGAAGGATGCATAACATTTGGAAACCAGACCTCAACGGGCAAAGTGCTAGATAGTTTACAGGACTAGGACAGATATAACCACTGTCTTGAACATGCTGATTTATTCTTTTTTCTTTTCTGAGAACACAGCACTAGATTGGTTTTCAATAACTAGGTATTCTGAAAATAAAACATATCCCCTGTTTCCGAGACTCTATACTCATGTAAATATGTACTAAACATGCAATTTCAAAAAGTGGTCTCTAGCAGTATGGAACAAATAGATGGGTGAGATTTAACACCTGCGTTTGTGGGCACGTATGAGTCATTTCTGAAGAACTTAGCAGCATGCAAAAATGGTACACAGACAAAATATCGATTTTTAAATATCGATATACAAAAATATCGAAGTTTAAATATCGATGGGACAAAATATCGAAGGTAAGTAATATCGACAGTCTAAATGTCGATATTGGTATGATATCAGTAATATCGAAGTTGTAAATATCGATGTCAATAATATCGAAATTAATAACTTTGATGTTACTAATATCAATTTTTAAATAAATTTAGTGTATATTATATTGTATTTATTATGTTTTATTATTTATTTTTAATGTAATTTAATTAAATATTGTCTTTTACTACTGTAGCGGGTTGTGGGTTTATAGGGGAATAGGGTGGGAAGTAATTTAATTATGTTAAATTAATTATTATTTAGTAGGAATTATTTATTTATTAATTGAGAAATAATTTTTAATTATTTTTAATTAACCCCTTAAGTGCTGCTGACGGCCAATGGTCGTCAGCAGCGCTACCTCCCCAGTGCTGTGCACGACCATTGAACGTCCATTCAGCACTAGTTCTAATGGACAGCGCAGCACTGGGGAGAAATGTTTACACGCAGCTAAGGTGTTAATTGATTAATTGATAAATATGTTCTGTAGCGGGTTATGGGTTTATAGGGGAATAGGGTGGGAAGTAATTTAATAATAATTAATTAATTGATATATGTTTGTACATATTTTAATTATTAATTAATTGGTAATTAATCTCTATTAATTAGTTAATTATTTAATATAATTTTTTACATATTTATAATTATTAATTAGTTGGTAATTAATTAATATTAGTTATTTAATTACATTAATTATAGTAATTTTTTTATATATAATTTATTGTTATTCTTAATTAATTAATTAGGAAAAATAATATTAATTATTAAATTAAATTAATTACAGCAAATGTGCTAATATATTTACTTTATTGTTATTGTTAATTAATAATTAATTGGTAATTAAATAATATTAATTAATTTTGGGTAAAGGGGTATTTTTAGGGTTCAGGGTCAGTTTTCAGTTCATGGGTAAAGGGGTATTTTTAGGGTTCAGGGTCAGTTTTCAGTTTTTGGGTAAAGGGGTATTTTTAGGGTTCAGGGTCAGTTTTCAGTTTTTGGGTAAAGGGGTATTTTTAGGGTTCTGGGTCAGTTTTCAGTTTTTGGGTAAAGGGGTATTTTTAGGGTTCAGGGTCAGTTTTCAGTTCATGGGTAAAGGGGTATTTTTAGGGTTCAGGGTCAGTTTTCAGTTTTTGGGTAAAGGGGTATTTTTAGGGTTCTGGGTCAGTTTTCAGTTTTTGGGTAAAGGGGTATTTTTAGAGTTCTGGGTCAGTTTTCAGTTTTTGGGTAAAGGGGTATTTTTAGGGTTCAGGGTCAGTTTTCAGTTCATGGGTAAAGGGGTATTTTTAGGGTTCAGGGTCAGTTTTCAGTTTTTGGGTAAAGGGGTATTTTTGATGGTTCTGGGTCAGTTTTCAGTTTTTGGGTAAAGGGGTATTTTTAGGGTTCTGGGTCAGTTTTCAGTTTTTGGGTAAAGGGGTATTTTTAGGGTTCAGGGTCAGTTTTCAGTTTTTGGGTAAAGGGGTATTTTTAGGGTTCTGGGTCAGTTTTGTGTTTTTGGGGTACAGGGATATTTTTAGGGTTCAGGGTCAGTTTTGGGTTTTTGGGTTACAGGCGTACAGGGTAAAAACAAAAAAATATTACATTAAATCAAATAAATTAGATGAAAAAAAATAAAATTACTTTAAATTATTAAGTGTTTTATTTATTTTAAATGTATATGTATTAGTTTTAATTTTGTTTTAATATTTTTATTTAATAGTTGTAAAATTATATGTATTTTAAAATTATTTTTACATTATTATTAATACATTTAAAAAAACGATATTTTTGATTCCGATTTTTGTACTACGATATTATTTTTTCGATATTTTTGAACTTACCTTAAGGAAGATAGGATTCCGATATTTTTGCTGTCGATATTTTTGCATGTCGATATTCTGTCTGTCGATATTATGTCAGACATTCTGCAAAAATACTATCGGAAACCCATGTCCTCTACATTCAACAGAATACCACAATTGTTCGATCAGGTCTAAGTGTTTAAACAAAATGGATGACATTGAAATACAAAATGAAATCTAAATAGACAAAAGAAAAACAAAAATAAAGGTATTCTTTCTCACAAAACCAAGTCAAAACAAGCCAAGAATTGCCAAAAAGCTGGCAGCCAACGTCAGAACAATTGACTTTGTCAATGCTTTTTTAGCGTATAGTTACATCTTAATGAGAAAATGAAAAATTCCTGATGGTCTTCCAATCTGAAAGAAAGGAGAAGCAGGCTGACTTTCCTGGGCTCGGAGGTATAGATCCAAGAAGGTAGGTAAATGATTTAGTGAAGCTAACTGTGATTCAGAGGAATCTATTCAGGGATGTGCAGGAGATCCAGCTGTTCAGTTGCCCGTTGAGGTTGAGACCATTGTTCTCAGAGAGAGATAGAGCATGGGATAATGCATTCTATCAGAAAATAATTTTGTAAGTTTAGTCCTGCAGTCAGATTTTGATGACAGGTCTGTTTTTACAATTTCAAAAATGTACTTGATATCTTTATTGCTGCTCTTATTTGCTCCTGTGCGGAAAATCTTGGCATAGAATGGGATTATCTTTGTAGGGCCACTGACCTATTATGATGTTGCTCATTAATGCAGCCCTCACAAAATCCTCTGTGCCAAGCCTGATTACTTGAAGCTAATCTTCAGATGTTATCTGAAAGCTTGTTGGTTTGTTACAGGGAAATCCTATCCATAAAATGTCCCAGTGTTACTCCAGATACTGCTACCAACCAAAGTCATTATTTAAATAGTGTAATTTCCAATTTAAAACCAGAGAGTCATTGGTGAATATAACCACTGGCTATCTTTTTTTCAGTGAGGAACAGATGCAAGGGGCAGGCCTGGGGCGCAAAGATTTCTGGCGCAAGATGTTTAAGTCTCAAAGTGCGGCTAGTGATACAAGTAGCCAGTCGGAGCAAGACACATCAGAGTGCACTACTGCCCACTCTGGGACAACCACCGAAAGAAGGTCCCGTTCCCGCTCCAGAAGGATTTCCCTTCGTAAGAAACTCAAACTCCCATTGGGTGAGTAATCTTTATTCAATATTGTATCATTTCTCTTCATGTTAGCTGAATTAAATGATTGTGTATACTCTTGTGTTAATCAACCGGGAATACAGATATGCCCTTTTGAGTGAGTCTACAGATGACACTTAAAGATTATATTGTTATTGCTCACCTATACAGTTATTTAGAATGGGTCTTGCGGATAATACAAGGTGCCTGAGATGTTCCGCTCCTGTGGCTACCTTGCTTCATCTTGCCTGGGAATGACCCTCAGTTACATCCTTTTGGTCAGACATCTACAACTCTATTGCAATGATCGCTGGACATTACCTTCTGAGATCTCGACTAATGGCACTCAATGGATATGTAAAAGACATTCCACCCACGACTCGACGCCTGACGGCTGTCTTGGCTAAGCTCAGAGTGGCCTCATATTGGGATAGACACCAAGCCACCCGGCTGATGTGCTGTTTTTATTATTTAGCATACTGTCCGGAACAATTTGAACATTATTGGGAGATTCTGCCGGAGGGCCTAATACCTAAGGACATTTGGACCCCATTTACAATGTATTTAGCAATTTAGTACTGCAGCGAGAGGAAGTCACTGGTAATTTCATTTTCCCTGTCATGTTGGAAATGGCTTATCTTGTGCTCGCGGTGTAAGCTTGTCCTCTTCTCCTCTTTTGTATTGTTGTAAAATCTGAATAAATAAAAATAATTTAAAAAGTTAAAATAGTAATTCTATCAAGAGAGTTCTCTCCAATTTTCCTCAACCTGAGTGATTGAGTTGAAGGGTTACAGAAAACATTGTTGGTGTTGAATAAACCATGCTAGAAAGTGAGTGCTGTGTGGTGGGTTGGGTTTTAATTTTTGTATTTTCTAACATCAAACACAGAAAAGGAGCAGTTGTGACCTATTTAATATCTCAGACCGCTCAACAAGTACATGAGTGAGAAAGAAATTGTGACATTGGCACAGATTGCTGAAGCTGAGCAAGAGTGTGCTTTCAAGGGATCTTTTGATCTTCAGTATGCTCATTTTCAGACCAGTATTCTTTCCACACGATGTTAGTACCTGTGGTTGGTTTTGCCATTCATCAACCATCCACATCAGTGCGTCCTTAGACAGCTCCTTTCATACATAGTGACACCCATCTTGAACTTCAAAAAGGGAATACATACCTTTAACATGACAATTTGTAATAAAGGCACCTAAGGAAAGGGTTACTTTGTTCCAACAAAAACAGGTACCCTCTTCATATGTTATGTTTCTCTGTGACCCACACGGAGTTACATCTGATACCGTTGTGAAGAACTGCATTTGGATGGTGAAAAATATCAACCTCAAGAGTGAGTTCAATACATAAAATCAATGGGAACCATTTGTTAGCCAGGGATGAATTTCTAAGCGATAGTCTTTCCTCATAACAGTGCCAATCAGCGTGTCTCAGAACTGTCAAGAGTACACAAAAACACGTTACTGGATTTGTGGATTCAAATTGTGTTACAAAGATTTGTATTTGTTTGGCTGGCTCACTTTAAAAATTGTGGACTATATGGCACACAAAAAAACATCTATGTATAAATCTGCTAGAGCGCTTAGCAATCATACTGGCATGTATATTGTTCCTTCCACATGCACAGGGATACAGCATGTTATTGTTGATTGAAATTACTAGAACTATGAATTGGTTCCTATTGGTAGATTGAGGATTATACTAAAATGCTTCCAGGCCTAAGGTGGGTAGCTGCAATATCACATAGCATAACCATGGTGTAGTGGAAGCATTGTCTGGTCTTACGATCTCTAGTAGTTCCTTTCTACACGGCTCCATCTTGGACGTTGACCACAATCTCAGCCACACTAGAGGTTTAAAGTAAGCTAAATGTTCTATTCTCTTGCCAATATAAAAAAATAAAGGCAGAATTAGGGCGCTTTGGAGCATTTAATTAAAGATCTAACCAAGTAATTCTCAGAGTCAAATCATTATTGTTCTGGATTCCCCATATTTCTGTTCCATATAGTGCTGCGAATTGGACGTTTGACCTATACACTTTAAGGCCAGGAGACACTAATCCAGTTAGTGTTAATCTATGCATTTTTAGTTCCACTGCAAGCCTGTGGTGCACTACAAGTTTTCTCTTCTGTATGTAGGGACTCCCAGATAGTGTATCAGATACTTTTATGCCCAAATAATCAAAGTTGTCAACTTACCCCAAGAATGTGTCCACTATCTTCAATCCACTCCTTATATGACATATGCTGGTTGAAGATCATATATTTGGTTTTTGAAGTGTTAATTTCCAAACCCCGCAAATTAAAAAAATCTAAGAACCTATTAAGTAGATTTTGAAAGCCTATTGCCTTTTTAGGTTTTAGCACAGTATCATCAATGAATAAAAACACTGTAAGTTATGAAACTATCTAGTTTATGGGAATCGTTAACACAATCATTTAAATGACGAATTACAGTGTTAATATACAATGAGAACAAAGTGATAGCTAACACACAGCCTTGACATTCACCTCTATGAATGCCTATTTGGCAGTCAGTTCTCTATGCATGCCCCGGTGTACTCGTGCATAGCCATGCACGATAAGTGTTATTAAAATTATAAGGAAATGGGACGGGACACCCATTGAAATTCCAAGAGATGTCCAAGAGAGGAACGCTGTGCGCTAATGCAGTGATTACAGCCCACAAGGGATCAGGGGGTGGCTTCTTTTCTAGTGCTTAGCAGAACTTAATGCACAGGACAACTTAAGTTGGTCAGCTTATGCACAATCTTCCCTTTTTGTGTTCTGACATACCCCACAAAGAGTTAAACATCCACCCGGAACCCTTTTGTGTGATCAATGTAGAATGACAATGCTTTTTTTTGGTCCAGATGGTGGAGTTCTCCTCTTTGGAGGGATGAGGTGGAGCAAAAAAAGGTAGGCAGGGTAATGCTCTGGCCTACACGGAAGGGAGTAACAACCTTCAAAAAGAAGGAGACACTCACTGACTCTAAAGGCTGATGTAATGGCCACACAAAAAGAAGCTTTAATGGTCAGCAGCCTAAAGCACAATTGTGCAAAGGTTTGAATCGAACACACATCCGGAAAGTGTGAACAAGGTTGAGGTCCCCCTGATGCATGATATATTGCATGGGGGAAACATGCTGCAGACCTTTAAGGAACCATGCTACAACAGGGGATTTGAAAAGAGAAGGTTGGTCCAGCAACTGCAGAAATGGAGAGATTGTATTAAGATATCCTTGACATTGCCAATAGCAGAGCCCTTCTGGCCCAAGATTGGGCAAACAAAAGAACCGCGGATAAAGGTTCAGAAAGGCGTTCAATGTTGTGGGAAGCACACCATAACACAAAATGTTCCCAACTGCATGTGTATACCTACTTAGTGGAGGGATGCCTTGCTGCCAGAATAACTTCACAGACAATGCCTAATTAATCATTTTTCTGCTGCATGTCTTGCTACCCTTTTTGCTTTGGCTATTCCATCAATGTCTCTACGGCATTTCTCTTTCCCATAGACAATTCAACTCAAATAAAGCCAGATGGCCAGCAGACAACAATGAAAAAGAATTGAAATAGCTAAAAGAGAGCTGCTTTCTGACTTCAAACACAGATTTAACCACTGATTCCACATCTTTTGAAGATTTCCAAGACATTATATGGCAGGCGGTGTGAGTTAGACGCCGTCAGCTCCTTTTAATTTGCAATAATTTCGTTTTTTAACATAGTATACTGTATTTTGAGATCACAGCTTGCTCCTTACCTCATTGCCTGTAAATCTCCCGCAGCCCCGGTCCGACATGGTTTGTGCCGTTTGTTCGGAGGGCTGGAACAGGAAACTCCTTTTACCCTTCCGGTGGATGTCGGGGTTAGCGCTGCAGTCTCTGGTGGCCGCTAAACTACTTAGGGCACAGAGCTAGCGCGTGGGCAGTGGACGTGGCAGGCGGTGTGAGTTGGACGCCGTCAGCTCCTTTTAATTTGCAATAATTTCGTTTTTTAACATTGTATACTGTGTTTTTAGATCACAGCTTGCTCCTTACCTCATTGCCTGTAAATCTCCCGCAGCCCCGGTCCGACGCGGCTTGTGCCATTTGTTCGGAGGGCTGGCACGGAAAACTCCTTCTACACTTCGGGCGGATGTCGGGGTTAGCGCTGCAGTCTCTGGTGGCTGCTAGACTACTTAAGTCACAGAACAAGTGCACGCGCAGCGGAAGTGAGCAGCGGGTGCGCCGGAGGCCCGCCAAAGGCAAGCCCACCTGCACCAGTCCGCGCCCAACCGGGCCCAGGGGCCATAAGTCCCCCCAATTTATCGCAAAATGGACTGCCTACTCCTCATCCCAATTCAACTCTCTAAGGCCTCATGGGAACCAAGGTTGTAACATACTATATCTGGATAGTCCTTGTCCCAGTTTTTGCCCCAATTGTAAAAAAATTTGGGATTCTCTTCAAATGTGCCGCTGATATCTTCCTGTAACAAAACCCACCCTGAATTTCTCAATTCTCAGCCTTAATTGCCGCTCCCTTCCAAAACACAAAAGGGATATTTTTGATCTCCTGACAATCGAACTACCTGACGCTCTGTTTCTCACAGAGGCATGGCTTCATGATAGCTCGGGCCCTGACATTGCTGAGGCTCTACCCTCCACTTATTCTATTGTCAGAGCTGATAGACCGAAAAAAAATTGGTGGAGGCATTGCAATAGTTTTTAAAAACACTCTTCAATGCAAGTTTGATCTGCTACACTCACCTAACTGTGAGGCTGCTTTGTTCAAACTTTCTTTACACTTGAATTTCTCCCTCACTGGATTAGTCTATCGGCCACCGGGGCCTTCGCACTCGTGGGCTCTACAATTTCCAAATCTCGTGGCCCAGTTACTCATTAACTCATCTAATTTCTCTATCTTGGGAGATCTAAATTTACATCTCAAAGACACTCAGAACTTGGCTAGCAGCAACCTTATAGCTGACTTAGCTTCCATTAATATCTTGCTCTGCAATTCAGGACCCACGCATAGAGCCGGCCATTTACTTGACCCTATCTTTTCTAACCTTCCCCATATTCACTGCTCTCCTGTACTCCCCCTACACTGGTTTGACCACTTTCTTTCTAGTTTTAGTATTACTTCCCCTGCAGCCCTAAGAACCCCCAGCGCAATCTAGAACATTTACAAAAGAGACTGGAAAACGTTAGACGTGAACACCTTCAAGCATGTCTTGGATGCTCTTCTTCCCCCAGATTTCACCAAAACTGAAGATGTAAAAAACGCATCCAGAATGATTGACGTCTGGCTTACAGATGCTATTAATGTCTGTCTCCCCCTGTCTAAAAAAAAAATGAATGACCATAAAATTCCAGCTCCCTGGTTTAATGAATCGTCCAAGTCCAAGTGTAAGAGATTGGAACGAAGTTGGAGAAATTATTACTCCCTTGAGTCAGGAATTACCCACAAAAAAGAATTACAATTATATCATAAGGCATGCGCCACTGCCTGGGCCAGCCATGTCGCCAAAACTATTTCCGAGGCCTCAAATAAATCTAAAACGCTTTTTGCACTGGTTAAAGAGCTTGGGGGCTCCGAAACCTCAGCAAAACCACCCCCCCTGAGCAGCAACCAATGTGAAGAACGTGCCCTATTCTTCACGCAAAAAATAGAAACCATCTATCAGGACATAGCCAAACAGCATTGCAACAGACCTCAGCTTTTACAATCTCCCACACTGAACATCACGAATTGCTTCACATTTCCTAAACTGTCTCACAATCAAGAATCCCTGAATGCATGGCCTTGTCTAAGCCAGGAGACCCTAACCAAGATTTTAGGCAATTTAAAATCAGGTTCCCCTAATGATCCACTTCCCATTTCAATACTTAAACAACTGGACATCACCCAACTTGCTATGATCTGTAAAAACCTTAATCTCTCCTTACGTGACTCCATTGTCCCGGCCAGTTGGAAACATGCTATGGTTTCACCTCTATTGAAAAAACCCACAGCCAACCCTAATATCCCTTCCAATTTCCGCCCCATCTCTCTTTTGCAAGTCTTCTCCAAGATTCTTGAAAGGCACATTCACTCCCATGTAGCCCAGTATGTTGAGGCCAATTTCATACTTCACCCTTCACAACCTGGTTTCCGTCCCGGTTTCTCCACTGAGACAACTCTGCTGGGAGTCACGGAGAACGTACGCCAGCTCTTAGACAGGGGAGACACAGTGGCACTGATTTTACTCGATCTCAGTGCTGAATTTGATACCATCTCTCACACCATACTCATAGAGACACTAACCTCTATGGATATAGGCGGATCTGCTAGGAGCTGGCTGGCTTCATTCCTCACTCACCGTACATTTCAAATTTTCTCCAACACAGCAACCTCCAAAACTCATGCTTCTCCTTATGGTGTACCCCAGGGCTCTGTACTCAGCCCCCTTCTCTTTAATCTATATGTCAAACCATTAGCCCAAATAGCGGAACAAGAAGGTCTTATTCTTTTCACCTATACCGACGACTCCCAGATCGCATTCTCCCTCTCTAACCCTGACCAAGGCCCTACATCCCTCCTGCAGTCAGGTCTGAGAAAAATTGCCGACTGGATGAACCGTAATTTACTGAAACTGAACGGAAGTAAAACTGAAGTTTTAATTCGGTGTCAAAAACACAATCTTTTTTCGGAGTTTCAAACATTGGGGTTCTGAGATGGGCACCCTCCCTCGTCCTTCTGACTTTGTCCGCAACCTAGGTTTTATCATTGACAATACTTTGACTATGCAACATCAGGTAAACAAGGTTTCCTCCACATGCTTTACAATACTGCAATGGCTTAAGAAAATTATCTGGATGTTGCCCAGCGACACCCAAAAATCTGTGGTCCATGCCTTAATTACTTCGCTGCTGGACTATGGAAATGTTCTTTAGCTTGGGGCTAACAAGACTGTGACAAGACGTCTACAGTTAGTCCAAAATGCCGCTGCTAGACTGTTGTGTAAAATCCCCAGATCCAGTCACATTTCAGGACCCCTCCGTGATCTACATTGGCTCAGGGTGGAGAGTCGTATCAAATTCAAAACCCTGAGCTACATGTTCAAGATCAAATCAGGCACAGCTCACTGTTACCTTCAATCCCTTGTCCATACCTACACGCCCTCACGAGACCTGCGATCCTCTTCTCTAGGCTACTTTTTTGTGCCCAGAATCAGACTTGCTAGAATGGGAGGCAAGTCTTTTGCGTACTTAGGCCCCACCCTTTAGAACTCCCTGCCCCCGAGCATACGGACTGAAACCAACTACTTCCGTTTTCGGAAAGCCGTTAAGACCTGGCTTTTTGAACAATAATCCTCCAGCTAACGGCTGTATTGGTAATTTTCGAGCACTCTGCCTGTCTAGCGCCGGGAAACCCTTCTTGGGTAGCTGTCACGCTCAATAAATGTAATTAATAAATAAATAAGTTATACTGGATCCCGAGGGGGGCATGGCTAAGATGACGACCGGGTAAGACATGCTTTTCTCTTCTCCCCGCTCCCGTCCTCCAGCCGCAACACCAGCTGACATCCAGAGCGCCCAAAATGCCCTATAATTATATGGGGCAACAGAGCAACAGCCAGGGACAAAACAGAGCGAAATTTGAGCATGACTGCCACCTGGAATGGCAGTAAGCCAGCAAAGACGACAAGCCCAGTGAAGCATAATGGCAGCCTAAGGCAGTATGCCAACGTCCCAGATTGAGACAAGACACCGGGATGAGCACAGACAGCACCACCTGCAACTGCAGGTGAGATGAACAGGGAACAGACGCGTGACCCAGGTGGAACGCAACTAGACCCCAATAGTGGGAGGAGGTGAGCGGAGAGAGGACACCGAAGCAGGCCAGAGTTCTGGGCTGTATCCCAGAGCAGCATCAGACACCGCAGAGCATGTGGAGCGAGAGTGAACACCCACACTTGGGGAGAGTGCATCGGAGTCCCTGCACGAACAACCAGGTGACGTAACCAGAGACTCTGAGACCCTAAAGCCTCCCTACGTACCGCGGACCAGAAGTAGGGTCCCAACGCAAGGAGAGCCTAAATGCCTATAGCCCACTGGGAGTAGCCAACAAACGAGGGCTGGGGGCACTAGAGCAGGCATCTGCCCTCCAGTCCAACAGGGACTCCCAAAGAGGCTGCCAGCGGACCCGTCCAGAGTGAAGCGGAGCCGGCCGCAGAGGTGAGCACCACACTGCAGGGAAGCGCGGAGGAATAGTGCAACACACGTGGCCCAACCACGGACACGGTGGCACCGAGAGAGAAGTGCCCGCTTGCAATGCGGCCTCAGCTGAGAGACAGACGGTGAGTCCCTGGGGCCCTCTCACAGTTGACGAGATCACAAGGAGGGGAGCCAGAGAGCAGGCGGCTGGGACGGCCAGAGGGGGTGCAGGAAAGGAGTCTCCTCCCTAAACACAAAATCACAACATATGAAAGAGGACATTGGCTGTATGCAAGAGGTGGCACACCATGGGGATACACTCTGATGGGATGTTGGAGCTAGGCCACCCGACATGGGCCTTTCATAAGGTCATCATGCTCCTGCAGGAGCAAACATCAGCGGAATAGGAAAGCTGTGTCTTTGAAAAACGATGCACCAGCCACGAGAGACAATAAGGCATGTGCTGACGACAAGGCTCCATGTCTGGGGCCAGGTACATTAATTGAACTGCTGCTCGCCTGAGAGAGAATAACTGGAAAACAGCCACTCGGCAGATGAGTGGGATAAGACCATGGCTACCCAGGGTGCCCCCACAGGCAATGGGAGACGATGCGGAACAGCACTACCATGCCAACAACTTGCCGGGGAGCAAGAGGGCGACACTGTGACTCCTAAGCCCTGACTGTGGTAAACACCAGTAAGGAACCGCAAAGTGTAGCTTGCCTGGGGTGACACGCTTCAGATCCGACATACAAGCTCAACAAGACCACACTGCGCCGACGGCTAGGTGAGGGTCCGAGGGCGTGACAGAAACGCAGGTAAACAACTGGTGACCCACAATCCTGAATATGTTCTCGGCTAGGGGGAAGAAAGACTGAACCCTGAAAAATATGCTGATCAAGCTCCCCAGCCCAGTGCCGACTGACAATCCCCCCGGTCAAGACACTGATTCAGCAGAGGAACCAGTCACACAATCTTTCTGGAAGCACTGTTCTCTATGCTACATGATGATCTGCAAAGCCTCAGAGGGAAGCTATCTAGTGACATTAAAGTGATTAGACGCAATGTAGACTCAATAGGGGAATGAGTGGCGAGCATAGAGGACCAGAAACACACCTGTGAAGAAGTGGTGGAGCAGTTGCAACAGGAGGTGCTTCGTCTGTGTAAACAACAAATAGATCTCCAGGCACATGCCGAAAACAAATTCCAGGAGAAACAACATTCAAATTAAGGGCTTGCCATCTCAGATGGAAGGTTCAGATATCTACCTCTACTTGAAAGATCTCTTCAGTGACACCTTATAGACCACCCCAGAGACTGAGATAAAAATTGACCAAGCGCATAGGGTGGGTCTCCAGGGCCTCTCCATGGCCCCGCCACCAGAAATACTGGCTTACCTCCCGGGCTTTAAGCTAAAGGAACTGATCCTAAAGAAAGCACATGATAAGCAAACCATTACATTCCTGAACCAAGATTTAGCAATGATCAAAAGGAGAGACTTCAGACCAGCTACAGCGCACATGCGAAACCTGGGGATAGCATATTCTTGGGGCCATCCCTGTCGATTGATCTTAGATGGGAAGAAAAATTGCATCAGCTTCTTTCATTACAGGAGACATGTTGCATCCTTGGAATCGAAAATCCCATGGCGGAGGCCTTGGGGAGAGGTGACCCAGGAGCCCCACAAGGGAGAACCTGGTGGCAGAGGAGTCACCGCCCAACAGAGAGTAGAGCAAAACCAGACCCTACTACAATAGCCATGGAGCAACAGACTGTCCTAGAATCGTTGTCAGGAGAACAGCAGAACGAAGAAGACATGTGAGAACTTTGGGTATGCATAAGGTCTCAAAGCTTGGCTCGGGGGATGTGGGGGGAGATGTCCTGGGAGAGGGGAGGTGACAGGGGGACACCATATCCACCCAACAATCTCCAACACCAGGGACTCAGGGATTTGACCTTCGGATCCTGGACATCACCGGACTGTACCAAGTTACAAGTATAGTTTAATTCTGTTTTTTTGGGGTAACGTACTCAAGATAGCAGGCTGTGGGGGAGGGAAAATTCTCAGAAGAAAAAGGCGAGTGGGGGGGCCGGGAGGTTGAGGGGGGACAGCCAATGAAGTCAATGGATAAAGGGACCCTTTGACACTTAACATGACAACGAAAGAAATTAGGGTTCTTTCACTCAATGTAAAGGGCCTTAACAATCCTATAAAGAGGCAAACTATCCTCTCGTATTTGGAAAACTGTCATGCAGACATCTGCCTCCTCCAAGAGACCCACCTTCTAAGTAAAGATTGGCATTGCTTGCGATCTCAAGCATTCCCGCACCAATTCTACTCTTCCAGTCTTGACAAAAAGCGGGTATCGCAATCCTGGTGGCTAAAAGGTTCGAGGGGGAGGTGAGCCCTAAAGTGGCCGAGGTGAAGGGTAGGGTCTTATCCCATAACAGTCATATTGGAGGAAATTCTGTATTGATGGGATCTATATACGCACCTAATACGGGACAGGAGAGATTTCTGCAGGCGGCAATATCAGAAACATTGGCCACACAAACACATATGACATTGATGCTGAAGAAGATAGGTCTAGCAGCCGCTCGGTCCAGTCGGTGGCCATATCGCAAGGAGTGAGCAAATGGCTAAAAGAGACGGGTTAATCGACTTATGGAGAGATGCTCACCCTCGCTCTACCTAGTACACTTATTTCTCCCATGCACACAAGACCTACGCATGCCTTGATTACCTCTTAGGGACCAGAGAGATACGCAATATCATGGGAAATGTAGAAATAGAGCCAGCGGCACTCTCAGACCATGACGCAGTAACCCTCACATTAAAGTTTCCCCCTCAAAGAAGACACTGCAAGAAATGAAGATTAAGAGAGACCTTGCGCTCTGTTCTGCTGTAACTCAACAATTAACAAAGATCATACTCAACTACCTCGAACTAAATAATACCCCCGATATTACCGTTTCTACACTGTGGGAGGCATTGAAAATGGTAGTCAGAGGAGAACTGATAGCAATTGCTGCTGCGGATAATAAGGCCCGAATCAGAAAAGAGAGATCAATTAACAGATGAAGTCATGGAGATGTAACAAGTGCATAGCTGGACTGCCACCCCTAGAGTTTGGCGTCAACTTCGATCAGCGTGGGTCCAGCTGGCGGGCCTAGACTTGGATAGGGCAGAGTACGCAGCACTCCAGCTGAAACACTCCTTCTACGTAGGAGGAGATAAGTCTGGGGGCTACTAGCTAATAGGTTGAGGGCCTAACGACAACAAATGAAAGTTCCATCTATTAAGACTCCGGGAGGAGAGGAGTTAGTGGATGATGAAAGTACAGCGAAGGAGTTTCGGGACTTCTATGCATAGCTGTATACAGGACAAGACCTAGAGGTCCAGAACATAGCTTCCTTTTTGGAGGGAGTGATCACCCCTAGATTAACTGCAGATCAAGCAGCTTCACTTAATGCCCCCATTAGAATTGAGGAAGTTATAGCTGCTATCTCCCACTAAAAACCCTTCAAATCGGCAGGCCCAGACGGCTACCCAGCAAGCTTTTATAAAGCGTTTCGTCAGATACTTGCCCCAATCCTAACCGTTTTATTTAACTCCTTTGAAGGCTGGTAGTCAATCCCTCCAAATATGTTAGCATCGTCTTTTGTGGTCATATCCAAGCCAGGAAAAGACAGGCACTTATGCAATTCCTACTGCCCCATATCATTGTTAAATGTAGACATTAAGCTATTCACAAGTATATTAGCGGTGCGATTAGGCCCACTGATGCCTGACATAATTGACCCTGACCAAGCAGGATTTATTCAGAATAGACAATGTAGCGATAACACAAAGCGAATATTACACCTCATCGACAAGGCACACCACAAGGACATGGACGACCTCCTTCTAACGGCACACGCTGAAAAAGCGTTCAACCGTGTACATTGGAAATACCTGGAACAGGCCCTGTCCCACTTAGGTATAGGATCGATATTGTGCTTGAGTAGCTAGCTGCTATGTCACACCACTTCCCCATAGATTGTAGAACACGGCAAGGATGTCCCCTCTCCTCTTCGCTCTTTATGTGAAGCCCTTGGCCAAGGAGATCAGGGACAACCCAAAGATTAGCTGCATTCTTTTTGGCGCGAAGATACACTCAGTTAGCCTCCACGCAGATGACATCCTGGTCTCGCTGAAGAACCAAGATATATCCCTACCAGCCTTCCTTGAAGAAATCCCTACTTTTGGACAGGGTTCAGGTTTATAAATCAATGTAGGAAAGTCTGAGGTCCTGGCACTGTCGGCTACGCGTGAACCCTCAAGTTCCCTCAAAGCACGATTTTCAATACAATAGGCCACAGATTCGGTTCCATACCTGGGGATATATCTTGCACCCACGAGTGCACAAACCCTTATGATAAATTACAGTAAATTACTCAGACAAATTAGGGATGACCTTAACAGTTGGAAACACCATCATTTATCTCTCCTTGGGCAAATTGCCACAGTTAAAATGACAATCTTACCAAAAGCTCTATAAATATATTTCAAACTATCCTGATCATTCCCCCAAGAGGGTTGGTTTTTACCATGCAGAGAGAACTACACCAGTTATACGGTATGGTGCCAGACCGCGATTGGGAAGGGAAGTGAGCTGCTTGAGGCTGGAGGAGGCAGGACTAGGGGTTTCAGACTTGCAGCGTTATTTCCAAACTACACAGATGAGTTATCTGGTTGAATGGAACAGGAAGGAATCAGAAAAGCATTGGCTATTCCAGGATAGGGTGATCATGCAGGTCCCCCTTTGGAAGGTAAGTTTCCTTAAGAAATCGGACCAAGCTGCAAATTCTTAAAAAATCCACCATTATAAAGATGGTAATGAAGGTGTGGGAAAGTGTGGCATCTCGCAGGGGACTCACTACATGCCCTTGCCACAATTGTGCTCACAGTATAATTTTCTGGAATCTGAAAAACTGCGCTACCTCCAAGTGAGACACTGGCTACTACATCCATCTAATAGATCCGCTTTCATCCGACAATTAACCAGATATGAGAAGTGGGTGGTTACTAAAACTTCAGGCAGACGATTATTCTCAGAAATCTATATACTACTGGGGCAGCCAACTTCTATACAACCCACAACCAGTCAATGGAGGTGGGCAAAATAACATGGGAGGGAGCTGTCCATGAAAGAATGGGGGAAATGTATTACAGAGTCAAAATCATGCCACTAAACAATCAATCAATCAATCAATTAGAGTACTTGTAAAGCACGCTACTTACCCGTGAGGGTCTCAAGGCGCTGAAGGGAGGGGGTGCCGCTACTGCTCGAAGAGCCAGGTCTTGAGGAGTCTTCTGAAGGCGAGTAGGTCTTGGGTCTGCTGTAGGTGGGTATGGAGGGTGTTCCAGGTCTTGGCGGCGAGGTTGGAGAAGGATCTGCCACCGGAGGTTGTTCGTTGGATGCGGGGGACATCGGCGAGGGCCAGGCTGGCGGAGCGGAGCTGGCGGGTTGGGTGTAGAAGTTGAGTCTGTTGTTCAGGTAGGCTGGTCCGGTGTTGTGGAGTGCTTTGTGTGCGTCGGTGAGGAGCTTGAAGGTGATCCTCTTTTCGACGGGGAGCCAGTGTAGGTCTCTCAGGTGGGGGGCGATTAGTCGGGCGGAGGCGTTTTGGAGGCGTTGTAGTCGTCGTAGTTGTGTGGCTGGGATTCTTGCGTAGAGTGCATTTCCGTAGTCCAGTCTGCTGCTGACGAGGGTCTGTGTCACCGTTCTTCTTGTTTCGGTCAGGATCCACTTGTAGATCCTGCGGAGCATGCGGAGGGTGTTGTAGCAGGAGGAGGAGACAGAGTTGACCTGTTAGACATGGAGAGGGAGGAGTCGAGGATGAATCCTAGGTTACGAGCATGGTCTGTGGGTGTCGGTGCTGTTCCCAGTGTGGTCGGCCACCGGGAGTCAGCTGAGGGGGTGGGTCCGAGGATGAGTACCTCCGTCTTCTCCAAATTCAGCTTCAGATGGCTGTTCTGTATCCAGTCGGCAACGGCCTTCATTCCCTTGTGGAGGTTGGTTTTGGCGGTGTGCGGGTCCTTGGTGAGGGAGAGGATGAGCTGGGTGTCGTCGGCGTGGGAGATGATGTTCAGGTCGTGTTGGTGGGCCACTTGTGCGAGGGGGGCCATGTAGACGTTGAACAGCGTCGGGCTGAGGGATGAGCCCTAGGGGACGCCGCAGACTATGTCGGTGGCCTCGGATCGGAAGCGCGGGAGGCGGACGCTCTGGGTTCAGCCGGAGAGGAAGGACATGGTCCAGTCAAGGGCCTTCTCTTGGATTCTGGCTTCTAGGAGGCTTGTCTTTAGAGTGCGATGGCAGACCGTGTCGAAGGCGGCTGACAGGTCCAGGAGGATGAGGGCTGATGTTTCGCTGTTGTGTAGTTGGCGCCTTTTGTCGTCTGCGGTGGCAATTAGGGCTGTCTCGGTGCTGTGGTTTCATCTGAACCCGGACTGGGACAGGTCGAAGATGTTGTTGTCTTCCAGGTGGCGGGCCAGTTGCATGTTGACGATTTCTCGATGACCTTTGCCGGGAACGGGAGCAGGGAGATGGGCCGGAAGTTCTTGAGGTCCTAGGGGTCCGCCTTGGGCTTCTTGAGGAGGGCGTTGATTTCGGCGTGTTTCCAGGTTTCGGGGAATGTCGCTGTTTCGATGGAGATGTTGATGAACTTCCGTAGTTGGGGTGCGATGGCAGCGTCAGCTAGGTTGAATACATGGTGTGGGCACGGGTCTGACGGAGATCCTGAGTGAATGGAGTTCATGACCTTGCGTGTCTCGTCGTCGTTGACGTTGGTCCAGGAGGTCAGGCAGTTGGTGCTGGTGGTGTTCACCGGGGGGGTTGGGTCTGGCGTAGTCGGGACGGTCATGGTGTTAAAGCTGTCATGGATGTCAGTGATCTTGCGGTGGAAGAAGATGGCTAGTGAGTTGCACAGTTCTTGTGAGGGTGGTATGTCGTTGGCGTTGGCGCTGGGGTTGGAGAGTTCCTTTATGATGCTAAAGAACTCTTTGCTGTTGTGTGCGTTGTTATCTAGGCGGTCTTTGAAGGAGGATCTCTTGGCTATTCTGATGAGGTGGTGATGTCTGCAAGTGGCGTCCTTGTGGGCTGTGTGGTTGTCCGGAGTGCGTTCGTGGAGCCATATCTTCTCCAGTTTCCGGCAGGCGCGTTTGGAGGTCTTCTGCAGCTCGTCGGTGAACCAGGTGGCTCTCTTGCTGGCGTGGTTGTTTGAGGGCTTCTTGAGTGGGGCGAGGGTGTTGGCGCAGTCATTGATCCACTGTCTGAGGTTGCGGGCTGCGGATCTGGGTTGGTGGGATCGGTGGGTGGGTTCTGGGCGAGGGTGGTGATCGGCTGGTCCTCGGTGACTTTGCTCCAGCAGCGGCGAGGCAGCTGTTGGATGAGGTGGTGCGTGGTTGGTTTGTTGAAGGTGAAATGGATGCAGCGGTGGTTGGTCCAGTGGAGGTCTGTGGTGTGGTCGAAGGCGATGTGGGATGCCTGTGTAGAAGATGGGGTCCAGTGTGTGGCCAGTGGCGTGGGTGGGTGTGGTGACGAGTTGTCTGATGCCGAGGTTGGCGAGGTTGTCGATCAGGGTGGCGGAGTTGGCGTTGTTGTTGTTCTCGAGGTGGAAATTCAGGTCCCCAAGGAAAATGTAGTCCATCGAGGCGAGTGCAGGGGGGCTGGCGAGGTCAGCGATGGAGTCGCTGAATTGTGCTTGGGGTCCTAGTGGTCTGTAGATGAGTGTTCTTTTGAGTGTGATGGTGGGGTTGGTGTGGATCCGGAAGTGCAGGTGTTTGGCGGTGTTGAGGGTGTCATCTGCATGGGTGGCGACCTTGAGGGTGGACTTGTGGACGATGGCTATTCTTCCTCCGATTCCGTTGGCGCGATCCCTGTGGGTGATCTTGGATCATGGCTATGGCGATGTCCGGTGCCGAGGAGTAGTTCCACCAGGTCTCGGTCAGGAAGGCCACGTCTGGGGCGGAGGTGTCGAGCAGATCCCAGAGCTCGACGGCATGTTTGTGTGCGGAGCGGGTGTTCTGAGTATGCAGAGGAGGTGGTTGGGTCTGGTCCTTGGAGGTTTGATGGTTCTGTCATAGGTGAAGCTGCTGGTGTGGCAGGTGAAAGGTCCGTGTGTCCGTTTTGGTGTGGCTTGGAAGCAGGTGTGGTTTCGGCCGGCGTTGAGTGCGTAGAGGGGGCTGGCGTTGAAGCGGAGTCTGGTGTTGTGGCGTTCGCGGGGTCCAGGGGTTCTGCCGCTGGGCACGGTCCAGGCACGGACGAGTGCAGACGGGCCTCCATAAGAGTAGGAGAGGGAGGGAGGAGCAGCTGGGAGGCAGGAGTGGGGTGGACAATGGGTATCAGGGGGCAGGGACGCAGGGACGCAGCTGCAAGAACGAAGGAGCAGGAGACTGCGGCGGCAGCAGGGAGACAGAGGCAGCAGGAGCAACGAGGCAGCTAGCAGCTGTGTGGTGACGTGGGGAGCGACCTGCCTTCGAGCAGGGTCAAAGCATAGAGATGGCTACTAAGATTGCTACCTACTGGTATCTGACTCCTGTACTGCTCAATAAGGGAAACCCGGAGTGTATCTCTAATTTCTGGCGTGGATGCGGATCTTTGGGTACGCTCGTACATTTGATATGGGAATTCCCACACTCAGCAGCCTACTGGGACAAGATCTTAGATGAAATTGATACACATTTTGATACACAGATACCCCGCTTCCTGGCATATACGGTTCTTGGCATACCCAACTCCTTAACGTATCCACTTAAATCACACAGGGGGAGACAGATGGGTCTAGAACTTGGGGTTGCGCTCCAGAACATCCTTGCTCACTGGAGCACTGCAAAGACCCCCACACACTTAGGCTGGTTTCATAGACTTTGGTCTATACTAGGGATGGATACAATGTCCAACGCACTCATGACCACTAAGTCTCATTTTTGAAATATGGCGACCGTTGCTTGCTATTTTGTGCATTGAGTGCATAGAACTTACCTGCCTAAACTACCAACGTATTCTTCGACTAACTGAACTGGAGTAGGTTTTCCTATAAGTAGAGAACAAACGACTCAGTCATACCTTACCACAGCTGATATACATGAAGATTACTCAGAGTATTGAGGGAGCGAGGGTTGGGTGAGTGGAAGGGCTCGTTCTGGGTTATTTTTTTTCTTGTTTATATTGAAAACCCACACGTTAAGCGCTGCGATGCTCAACTGCAACGCTTAAAGAAAGAAGAATGATGCATGATAGAGACTAATGAGCAAGTTGCATACAAGATGTACTTTGAGGCTATGTTACATGTGGATAAAAAGATATAAACCGTGAAATGGATCTGGAAAATCTCAAGCTGTATCCCTGCATGACATCAGTTGCTTTCTTTCCATGCCAACAGGCATGGATGCGGAGGGACCTCTCGCCTCTTTTAGACTCATTTATATTGTGTTGAATGCTCTCATTGGTTGGATGTGCAGGGTGAGGAGTTAGCCACCCTCTGTTGGGGTTGGGTGCAGGGCTTGTCCGCCATAGACTAATGACTTTATACTTGGGTATGGAAGCAAGATCATACTTTGTGTTGAAAAACAATAGAAACTCACAGAAAAAACAAAGGTTAAAGTGACATTTTAGTTAAGTCTAATAAGAATGTGAAAAAACCTAAAAGATTTACTGGAAAAAAAAAGGTGCAAGGAAAAATGGCACTACCCAAATCTACAGGGTTTACAGGGTTTAAACCTTGTGTGGAAGTCCACAAACAAATGTCTGAGACAGATTTGCCCATAGTTTGCCTGTGGTGCCTGCTGTCGGACCACAACTCCATGGCAAGCAGTGACTGTGCCTTGATGTACTCGGGATCAGAAAGCAGAGCTGTTCTTTGCAAAGCACTGTAAAACTCACCGTCCTGATCAGTTGGGATCTAAGGGAAGATCACATTCCCGTGGTTGTTCTGGTGACAGATTGTCGTTGGGATCCAAGTCTTCAGGTAAGTAAAGGAAAAACACACAAAAAGTCTAAGTGAGGCTCAGCCCCTTCCCGGCATTCTCGATCTCCAGAGACGACATGAGGGCATCAAGGTGCCTATCAGGCTTGCTCTCAATGCAGATCACCCTCAGAGCCAAATCTAACCCTTTTCCCAAGACAACCCAAATTTCCAGTGCTATCAATGATGCCACAGTAAATCAAAGAATGTTGTGATTCCATGCTGCAGCTTTTTACACATTTTTCGGCTCCCTATGGCACACTTTTGGGCCCCAAGGAGCTGATAGGTCTCCCATCTAGAATGTTGTTGGGCCTGTCCTTGGTACCAATTCATCACTCTGTGTCTATACTGACTGCCTTAAGTACTTGCTCCCTCTCCAGTGCCACATCCCATGCTGGAACATGACCCACTGATGTCGTTGTCAGCTCCATCGACACTAGACGACGATGACCAACCCATAGTTTTCTCGATGCCTAGACAGCGCTGCCCTGACCTTCACTAAGGCAAGTAAACAAAGTGGACAAGGCTTTTAGTAGGTTTTAGGTTGTAGTTCCTGACCTGAACCTTCAAAAAAGGAGCGCAAACAACAGAAAGTTGTTTTAGGGAATCCCTCACCCACCTACCTGGCATGCTTCATCATCGGGGACCAGCTGAATCACCGAATGCGATCCAGCTGTGCTTCGATACCTGAATTGCAGCAGAGCTGGTTGTTTGTGTGAGAAGTGTGAAGTGCTATGTGAAGTGCAAATATGTGATAAAACTATCTCTAGGAATAACTCTTATAAAAACTTTACTGGAAGGGTCCTAGGACATAGGTAAAAACATTGACGGGATCAACATGAGGTTTTAAAATGTACCTCTGTATCTCTTAGAGATTTAGGTCTACTCTTATCAGCCTTCAGATGTGTTCAAGAGACTTTCCTCAGGACCAATTAAGTGTGTGGCCAAAGAAGAGTGCCACTGTGGTGCAAATATCAGCACACACCCTAAAGTGTGCTGTGAGTATGGTGGTTTCTTGTTACATACAGATCCTCTGTGGGGAGTACCTGTAAAGGAAAGAGGTATTAAGTACAAGTACAATACAACATGTTTAATTTCTCGTGCATGTCTTACTTCTTGGCGCTCCTACATGCGAAGAGTAGCATAGAAAGTTGAGATGATGGCATGCTTCTCTCATGGAGCTGCGGGTTAAGGCCTTCCCTCTGAATCTTATACAGTGCTCCTGCCCCTCGGAGATGTTTATGTCCTACATGTATTGTATCGCACAGATTTGGATAACGATGGCTATGATGCTGGGAGTGATTTCCCCTTCCCTATCAGAAGTACAGTTGTTATGAAGACCTCCAGGATACCAATGGTCTGGATATTTTCCCCAGACACTAGGGAAATGCCTCCTTTGTGATGGTTCTTCAGAGGGTGTTAGAAAACCTTGATCTTCAAAGTTAAGACCAATGTTTTAACTGTGGTGCTTCAGCCTGTTCAGTCAAGATATGGGCCCCTACTTCCCTTCAACAAGGCTCTTACATACATTGTTTTAGGGACCTGTGCTTAATCCTGTTCAGGACCCCTGTCAATTGGCAGGTCGCCAAGTACCATCGCCCTGCTCTGGATGACCCACAATTCCTCACTCAGCACCCCTTTCCTTGGTGCCTTGTGGTAGCAAGGTCAACCCAAACTTGTTTCCATCTACTCAACCTGACAGGGAATCAAAAAGGAAGAGGGTTTTTGAAGGAGAGTAATCTTGTCCACAAGTTTGACCCTTTGCTCTGTGAATATCAGCTGACTTTTAGGATATTACATTCATGCATTGCAGGACTCTGTGACCCAAGTGTTGGCGGTTATACCTGAGGAAGTGCGAACCATCGTATCTCAGGCCATACAGGACAGTTTTGATTTGGCCACATTTTCTATCCACCGAGTGCTGGAAACAACAAACTCTATTGGTAGAGCCATAGGCACCAGCGTAGCATTTCCTAGACATTCCTGGCTGCGGTCCACTGTTTTTTCGGGCTATATTTATGCCAGTCTTAGACATGCTCAACTGATTTTTTCAATCTTTTCGGATAAACAGCCGACTTGGCTCTGGAGTGCTTTAAAGATAGCAGGGCCACAGTGCATTCCCTTGGGCCTGTCTGCTCCTCTACATTAGCTGCATCACCAGTTTCGCCCCCTCCGTGGCTGCGGTAGGGGTTTCTAGTAACACCAGCAGATGCAACAAGTACAGCAATCTCCCTAGCCTTGGTCCTGGATCTTGGTGAGGATGACTCTGAGGCTGCTGGAGCTTCTGGCCTCCTCCATCCAGTTCATCAAGCACACTATATGGAATATGCAGGCTACGCAGAGGGATCTGAAGTCCTATATCCTAGTGACTCCTGTATGCCTTTCCACCAATAGCTCTCCTACTCCAAGTACCGAAGATCAGTATAATCTTAGTGAGCTTGGAGAGTAATATTAGTAGGCATAAAGAGTATGGTGTCCTGACTTCTAGGGCATGAGCGTCTGTCCTCTGATCATGCTGCCTCTTTGGGAGGAACTCCTGTTGCAGCTGCAGGGCAGGGTCCTGCCCCCGGACCTGCACATGCTCTACCTCCCAGCAGAGATTGATCAGTGACAGTTGTGGACTGTTGCTCTTCCTCCTTAGGTTGCTTATGTGATCTTGGCAGCCAGAAGACACTCCACGAAGTCTGTATATACATACCCTTGGGACAAGTTTGTGGCTTGGTGTACTACCAGGCAAAGTGACCGACTTCAGTCCAAGCTGTCTGAAGTGTTGTTGTTTGTGTTGTCTCTAGCCCAGCAAGGGTATGCTTCAGGCACTGGTAAGTGGCCTCTGTTGGCTCTTTCGGCCTCTTTATGTTTGCTGACCACCCCTTGTTGTTTAAATCACCTGTTGTGATGCACTTTCTCAAGTGTTCACAATATTGTTTCCCCCTTCTCCTGTCATTATGCCCAAGTGCGATTTGAATTTGGTTTTTACATTCATTATATAGGCTCCCTTTTCACATTTACACATCTGGTCTCTCAGTCTATTTACTCTCAGGACAATCTTTCTTGTCGCCATAACAAAGGCACGACAGGTGATCGAGCTTCAAGACCTCTCCATCAATCTCCCTTACACCACTTTCTTCCCAGAAAAGTTGGTCCTATGGGCTTGATTATGATCTGCTATGAAGCCATGAAGAAGCCTCTGGAAGGCTTTTGGGCTTCCTCCAGCAGAGCCAAGGCTGCTACCACTGCATTGGCAAAAGCGGTGCCTGCCCTGTCATCACTCCATACGTTAATGAAGCACTACAGTTTGGACAGCTTGGTTCGTCAAGAGGGCCACTTTGCCCGCTCGGTCCTGTTTGTCTTTTTGGTTTGAACCAGGTCACAGACCAACCATATCGGAGATACTTCTTTGGAATCCTTTCAAAAGGTGAGAAATCTGCATTTAGAAGTCTCTGTCAGAAGAACAAGTTACTTACCTTCAGTAACACTTTTTCTGATTGATACTTCTACCTTCAGATTCCTCCACTATAGAATAACCCCTGGCGTCAGACTGAATTCCGGAAACTTCAAAGTTTCGAGGGTGCCAGTAGAGGGTGCTGGACTCGTCAGCACCGTAAGTGACATCAGATGACTCCACCAAAACCATATAGCTCCCGTTCAACTATTTGGAGATAAATCCAACTCTGCACTGGAGAGGTTTAAGACCTGTAAAGTCACCACAAAATTCTTAGGCTTGCAGCCTTTGCCTGCTAGGGATTATAGAGGCTCGTTTTTTAGGCTTCAGAAGAGAATTCTCCTTTAGTCTCCACAAGTACCCACTGTTGCTCCTTTAGTTTTTGCAAGTTGGCGAACAAACGTGCTACTGGCTAAGGGAGAATTACGGAGCGCCTTGGATTAATCCTAGCCTCACTCCTGATGAGATTCTAAGTATTTGAAAGAAGTTTATAAATTGCCATCTTGATTCCCCCTCTGCTTTGGCAGCCCCCAGACCCTTACTGACCAATTGTCCACCACTAATATGGATGGACATCGGTGCCCTGACAGTCCTGATGAAAACCCTACAGTAAGGATTTAGGTCACCCTACACTTTCACTGGGTCGAAACGTTAACAACTCTATATTTGATGCCAATGTGGACAACAGTGCTGTTTTCACTGCACCAAACTTAACATAATGGCTCTGTAAATGTATTTGTACCACTGTATTTTTGATGTATGTATTGTCACTGCCTTCCTCTTCTTTCACTAAAACTTCACTTCTGCACTTTCCTGCCCCTACCCCTCTTTTTCTTTTCTTGGGGCAACACTGCATAATTTATTCAGATATGTGCTGTGTTCTGAACATGCCAACATGTGTTCAATATGATTAAACAAAGTTGAACATTAATTGTTTATGAGTAATTTGACAGACGCTATCATAAATCATTGTTTGTTTTCAATTGTGTTCCACCGGGAATACTTTCTCCTGTGCACCCTTTAGTAACAACAGCAGCAGAACCCACTTGTAAGGCAGTACAGGTTCTGAGGCTGGGTAAAAGGTTGGGGATCTAAACCTTCTCATCCCCGCACCCCAATGAATGCAAGCCTAGTTCTCTTCCTCAACCCTATAGAAAGCCTCTGGGAGGAAGGGTGTCCTTTTTCTGCAGGCTTGGAAGCCCATTACTTTGCACCAATGGGTCTTACAAATCGTAGAAAAGGGTTACTCCCTCCCCTGCCTACAGGTTCCACCTCCCCTGTCCTCCCTGCCTCCGTACCATCTGGCCATCCTGCACCAGGAGGTGGCAGCTCTTCTCCCCAAAGTAGCAGTGGAGTTAATGCTAGAGAAGGAAAATGGCTAAGGTTGTTCTCTTGTTACTTCCTGGTTCCTAAGAAGAATGTCAGTCTCCTCCCTATCACGGATCTCAGGCACCTGAACATCTTCCTCAAAAATGAAAACTTCAAGATTCCGACCCTAGCTCTAGTTTTACTGGTTTTGAAGCTTGGAGACTGGTTGGTGTCCCTAGAATTACAGGATGCATACTTCCATATTCATATCTTGTAGTCTCATCTTAAGTTCTTGCAATTTGTGGTGAGCTCTATACACTATCCATTTGCCGTACTGCACTTTGAGCTGAAATCAGAACCTTGAGTTTTCACAAAGCTAATGGCAGTGGTGGCGGCCCATCTCAGACGGTGGGGGTTTCCCATCTTTCTGTACCTTAGGTGACTGGCTCCTCAAAGCCCGTTTACTGGAGATGGTGTTGCACCATCTGCAGTCATCAGCATATCTGCTGTTCGACCTGGGATTTTCAATTAATGAGCCCAAATTTAACTTCTGGCCTTCCCAGCGTCTCCAGTTAATAGCGTCAGTACTAGACACCAATCTTCTGGGTACCTTTCAACCTTCACGTACAGTCCAAGACATCCTGGAAATGACTCCCCTCCTTCCAACCAAGTGCAACAATCCCAATCCTGAGAATCTTGCGGTCCCAAAGTCTGCTGCCTTCCTGCATTCTCTTAGTCACGCACACATGTTAGCACATGGAGGACCTGCAGTAGTACCTCCGCAGGCAGTGGTTACAGTACAGGTGAAATCTGGCACTCAAGCCTTCCTTCTCGCCATTCTCGTTCAGTCCACCCAGATCTTGACGGACAACACAATGACAATGTGGTATGTCAACAAGCAATGGGGAAATAGGTCTCACTTCATTTGCCTAGAAGCATTGAGACTATGGTTTTGGGCTCACCACTAAGCTATATGTCTTGTTGCCGATGACCTAGATGTCGCCTTGCAGATCACAAGTGAGGTCATTTGCTAAAGGTAGTCCAGGACATCTTCACCCAGTAAGGCACCCCTTAGGTGGACTTGTTTAATTCTTCTGAAAATGCTCAATTCCCACAGTTCTACTCTCTCCAGTATTTGCTGAGGGAATCCTTGCAGGAACATGTTTCAGTTGAGGTGAAGATCTCAGCTGCCTTACGCGTTTCCTCCATACCCTTGATTCCTTGAGTTCCGAGGAAGATTCACCAAAACCGGGCTCAGGTTATTCTCAATGTCACGGTTTGGCCAAGAAGGGTGTGCCATGCAGATCTCCTGCACTTCTTCACATGTCCTCTGTTATGCCTGCCATTCAGGCTGGATCTTGTCTCCTAGTGGGATGGAATAGTGCTGCACCCCAATCTCCACGACCTCCACCTCCATGCTTGCCGATTGAGCAGGGACAACTGAGCTCTGTTCAGCTTCCACCACAGGTGGTGAACTTCATCCTATCTGTATGTGGCTGCTCCGCTAAAACGATCTATTCCAGCAATCTGAAAGAAACAATTACTTATGGATTCCTCACCTTAGAATTACCCCCAGGCGTCAGATTGGAACCGGAGATTTTTTTTCCTCAGCAGTAACCCAGGTCGCCGGAATGACGTTGCGGTATTTACTTAGATGCCACCCTCGTGTGAGGAATCCCAGGGCCGTTTCTACCATTAGGCATGACTATGCGGCTGCCTAGGGCGGCAAAAAACATAAGTTTGGGAATCCCCGTAGTGGAATCGCACACCTGACTTGGAACAACAAGCTCCCTGTGCTCGTCGCCCACACATGTAGTGGTGAAGAGCATGCCCTGAATAAACTTTTGCCTTATATTGTTTAGCCCGCTTGCATCTTTTCCGGAGGCCTGTGTCTTTTTTCAGAGGTGGTGGCGACTGCCTTTGTAGCCAGACTTGGCAGGTCTTGGATTGAGAAGGGGAGGGAAGCTTGTGACAAACCCTCCCTGACAAGCTGCTTTTTTCCCCCTTTCCGGCTTATTCAGCACTTTATGGAGACTCCCCGGGCCTGCCCGAGGACTCCTCGCTCCGGTAAGAAGCCTCTCTGTTCATGTGCATTATCCTGCTGTGCTACATCTCCCCCAGAAGACTCACAGCACAGGCCTCATGTACGTTATCCTCCTGCTGTGCTAGCCCTCGCCTCAAGGATGCCTTCGGGCTATCCTCAGTACTGGTGGTTTATTCCACACAACAATCTCTCGCTCTCCTGGTACCCTAGCACTGACCTAAAGGGTGCCTTATCCTTCCGTGCTACACCCTCCCTCCCCCAGAAGACTCACAGCACTGGTCCCAGGTGCATTATCCTGCCATGCTACTTCTCTCCAGAAGACTCAAAGCACAGGCCTCAGTTGCCTTAGCCTTCCATGCTACACCCTCCCTCCCCCAGAAGACTCACATCACATGCCTCAGGTGCACTATTCTTCCGTGCTACACCCTCCCTCCCCCAGAAGACTGACAGAACAGGCCTCAGGTGCCTTATTCTTCCCTGCTACACCCCTCTCCCCCAGAAGACTCCCAGCACAGGCCTCAGTTGTCTTATTCTTTTGTGCGACACACCCCTCCCCAGAAGACTCACAGCACAGGCCTCGGGCGCATTATCCTGCCATGCTACATCACCCAGAGACTCACAGCACAGGCCTCAGGTGCATTATCCTGCCATGCTACATCACCCAGAGACTCACAGCACAGGCCTCAGGTGCATTATCCTGCTGTGCTAAATCTGCCCCCAGAAGACTCACAGCACAGGCCTCAGGTGCACTATCCTGCGCTGCTACATCTCCCCCAGAAGACACAGCTCAGGTCTCGAGTACATTATCCTGCAGTGTTACATCTCCCTCGGAAGACTCACAGGACAGGCCTCAGGTGCATTATCCTGCCGTGCTACATCTCACCAGAAGACTCACAGCACAGGCCTCAGGCCAGTTTCAGGTTGGCAGCGGGGCTGAAGTTCCCCACGAGGGGGTGCAGGGAGGTGTAGGGGTGTCGAAAGATTGTTCAGAAGGGTTGCAGGAGTGTGGTGGAGGACGGCATGTGGAGGGGTGTGGGACAGTGTGTGTGGACAGGTGAGGGGTGCTGACAGGATGTGGATGAGCTGAAGTGGGGTGCAGGAAGGGGTCTAGAAGGCCAGCTGTGGGCGCTTAGAGAACCCAGAAGGGAGGTGGATCAGCAATGCGCTAAGGGAGATGTGAAGAGTGAAAACCTGAAGTGTGAGCATATAGGGGGTGGTGGTGAGGGTCCTCTAGGGGACTTGGGGTGCAGAGTGTGCCTTGGGTAATGTACGAGAGTGCTGTGATGGGTTAGGAGAGTATGTGGGAGGAAGTGAGGGATTAGGGGACAGGTTGGAACACAGTGATAAACTTTTTTTGAGAGCAGCTGTGGATCTCGGTGTCTCTTGTGTTTACAAGTGTCATGCTGAAGTCTAAATGCCCCTTCTCATCCATAGCCAAGCTATTCATACTTGGCAGACACCCTGCAAAACTATGAAACTAGTTTCCCACTTGCAGAATAGAAAACTGCGCCATTTGGCATCAGACCCCCTATCGCGTGGAATTGAACTTACAAGATATTTCCGTGAGACAACGTGCCTAGAAGGAACTGGTTTTGAAGGGTTTGAGCTTAATACATTTTCAATAAAGTAAGATAAGAGAAACCTATGAAATGCCCTACTCCAATATTGTTATTGTGAGTGTTGTATAGAACTGCGTTTAGCACACGGCTGCTTCCGGATGCTTGGACTTCTTGGCTTTGATATTGATGCAATGTTTGGCTCAGTGTCTGTGTACAAAACCTTTCAACTTAACACCTCCAATGTTTAGACAGCTAAAGAAAGGGCCGTCCAGTGCGGACTGGACAGCTCAGTGGATTAGTGCACCTGCGGAAGAGATCTGCGTGTAAAATTTTCAGTTTTTGTTTGTGCTGTGTTAGGAGTCGATTATTGTTTTGTTACTAGGGATCGTGATTGAGAATCGAATTGTACTTTCTTAAGAAAGAAGCATCGAGCCAAGTAGCTTACTGAAAAGAGACCAGTATCATTTGCATAAAAAATTAAGCAGGGTTGTGTGTTAGTATCATGACAGATACTTGTATAGCTGAATTTTTCCAGAGGGTGTATACATCTCTGGTGCCCTGGGGTTGCAATACCCCTCCTTTCTTTCACTGGTATTGTATCAGCAAGAGGACCCCACGACACTCCAGTTCAGAAATTGAAATGAGGGACAGAGTAAAGACATTTCCCTGGAGACCGCTCCTTGCCTGCAGTCCATTGATGTGGGCGGCCGGCATTTCTTTAAGAATGGGCCACGAGCGAAGGAGAGACGAGGGCATTAGTGGGGCCAGAGGGGGAGTCTGTCTGATCGCTGTTACCTCAGCCTGCTTGGATGCTTGTGAATAATACGTGCATGAGCGTATATAGAGTACTTTATAGCTGGGCAGGGCGCTCTCAGTTTTGGAGCTAAGACTGTTTTATAGCATAGACAGCCGGTGGCTTCTTAAGACAGGGGGACAGAGTGATGGTAGTAAAGGGGGGGGGGGCATTTTACACCTAGAAACGGCCCTGAGGAATCCATAACTAATCTATGTTGCTTACTGATATATCGTTACCAAAGATAATTAACTTGTTCATTGGAGCATGGCGCATGGTGTGTGTAGGAAGCGGGCTCTGTATATACTATACTAAAGTAAGGTATAATGTGCATAGAGTCCACTGGATCCCCAGTAGCTTTACAGAGGCTAAAAGTAGATAATACTAATGCTCTCTTTTGTGGCAGTGTGGTCGAGCAGTTAGGCCTATCAGAGGTCTGTGTTAAGCATTTGTTGTACATGCTCAGGCAAAAAATGATTACATACACTCAGTGACTCAATCCAAGACCAAATGTTTGTGAAAATATTGCCTTTTGTATTACCAAAGATACTATGATGCAGTAAAATAGGTTTTGTATAATCACTGTTTTTAAGTATAAAAAGTGGACACATAATGCGTTTCTCCAACAGTTCAATGTTGATCTATTGAGGAAAAACAATGTTGTAATTTCACAGATATCTGCACAACTTACATATCCAGTCTTCCGGTTTTAGGTTCAACAATGGGCAAGGGTCAGGTAAATATAGAGACTGCACCACCATCAGCACCGAGGCAGCAGGATGCAAAGGTCAAATCCGGTCCCTGAGGCCCAATGTTAGCCAATTAGGACTGGGGGCATGCAAAGAGGTGCTGGTTGCAAGTAAGTAAAATCTGACTTGGGGTCAATATCCGGGGATAGGACCAGTACTTGGGGGGGCCATGAGACCGCATCAAACACACACCTTCAGCGACACAGAGGCAGCCGGGTGCAGAGTGCCAACACTGCATCGTGTGCCCAATGCAAAGCAATGGAGACTGAAGATTTCTCAAACAGGCTGCAGGCTCAGACCAGGAGGCTGGGCGAAGGGAACCAGTGGCTCTGGAGGTAAGTTGAGGTGCTTAAGAACTCAGGGATACTGTCGGACAAGCACCCCAAGGCTGGGGGGCTTTGGGTGCAGGAGTGTCTTTGGAAGTCAGAGAAGTCTTACCAGAGCCAGTTGCAGGTGGGGGACCCTTCGTTTTGAGGCCGCAGGTTTAGTTGTGGAGTCCAGGAGAGGTCACTCTGGGGAGGACTCGAGCTCAGGACTGCTAGGGAACCTTCTCAAGACTGGTGGGCCTCTTCCACTCGGGCCGGAGGCATCAGGTGTCGATAGTAAGTCCGGAGGCCTGGTCATGTGGTGTGCAACGGTTACCACGCATTTTTTACAACGCGGTACCGTTAGCACGCTACTTTTACCACGCAGGTCGTTACAACGAAATGCGCTGGGGGGCGCTCCAGGATAGTAAATTATTTAATTTACTATCCAACTCCTTTCCCTAGAGTCCACGGGGACTGGAGTTGGATAATTTACTATCCAGCGCCCCTCCACGCAAGTCGTTGTAACGACTTGTGTGGTAAAAGTAGCGTGGTAACGGTACGCGTGGTAACGGTACGCGTTGTACCATCATATATCCGGTCATGTGGTTCAGCAGGGCACTAGAGCTCTTCTTTGGGGCTTCTTTGTGGACAGGACCACTATCCTCTGGAGTTCCGGGTATTTGGGGAAGGCAGGCAGTCCTTCCAGGGTTGTGGAGGTCACTGGACCTGTAGGATGAGTCGCTTTTTGGCGCAGGTTTCTTCGAGGTCTGCAGACAGGCCGGTAGGGATGGGGCCAAGCCAGTTATCATCTGGTCCAGCTCTTCAGTCCTTCTTCTTATTTAGGTCGCCAGGAATCTGAAGATCAAGGTTCGGAGATGCCCTTAAATACTCAATTTAGGGGTGTTACAGGTGCTGGCAGGTAGTAGCCAATGGCTTACTTACCTTTAGGGTGACTACACCCTTTGTATGTCCACTCCCTTTGGGGAAGTATCATACTCCTAAACCTATCGGTTAAAATCCTCACAACCAATATGAAGGATTTTCTAAAGGAGGTGGTCAGTTCAGCTCAGGGCACCTTAGGTGTGGTCACAGCTGAGAGGGGACAAACCTCTCCTGTTTACTAGTTTTCCTGCGGACTTTGCAGCCAAAAGTGGGGCTTGGTCAGGGGGCAGGCATCTCCATTAGCTAGAGAGGCCCTGGTTACCATAACAAAGTTTACCGCCCTTGAATGCTGTTCCTGCTTGGGTGTAGGTGTAAAGCACCTCCACCCAGAGCAGGATGTGTTAATGACTCACAAGAACACAAGAATCCCACCTCAGGCAGTCAGAAACATATCTGGAAGTGGCAAACTGGGGCAGACCAGTCAGCTGTATACTAGCAGTGGGGTAGGTTTTCAGGGGCACCTCTGAGGTGCCCTCTGAGTGCATTTATTAATGACTCAAACACTGGCATAACTGTGGGATTATTAATATGAGAAGTTTGGTACCAAACATCTTGAGATTCGGTGAAGCCATCATGGAGCTGTGGAACTCTTATTGACAAGCTCCAAGCCCATGTATGAATAAACTTAGATACTATAGGGGCATATCTGCTCGTGCAGTTATGCCCTCACCAGAGGTGTAGTGCACCTTACCTTAGAGCTGTAAGGCCTTCTGTAGGAGTGACTTACCTATGCCTCTGGCAGTGCTTGCAGGCCTAGCACACAGGGATGTGTGCCAGGTCAACTCTTCATATTTGGTTGCACCAAATCACGCCGGCTGCAGTGGCAGTGTACATGTGTTTGGTGAGGAGACTTTTAGGGTGACATAATAGGCACCAAATCATGCAGGCTGCAGTGGCAGTGTACATGTGTTTAGTGAGGAGCCTTTTAGGGTGACATAATATATGCTGAAGCCCTAAGAGACCCTCTCTGGGTCACAATGCCGTTAGTACCATAGATACCTTTTACAAGGGGCTTATATGTGGATCAGAGTTGTACCAATTGTGGAAACAAAGGTACAGTTTTGGGAAAGAAGACAGGCATTCGAAACCTGATTATCAGGGACCCAGTGCACATTCAGTCAAATTTGCATTTATTATCAGTAGGGGGTAACCATGCCAAAAGGAGCACATTCTAACAATGTGAACAATGGTGTGGATCACTTGCAGCCCAAGGTTACCCCATGTGTTGCATTTTGCGGTTTCCTTGGCACATAGCGGTTGTGCCATTGGCAATGCGAAAGGATTATTTAGCCGTCTTGTCTGCTATCTTCTGTCGGCCGGTTCAGCCATCCCTGTTTAAGTCCATAGTAGTCATGCGTTTTCTCAAGGGTTTGACTTACCTTTTTTCTTCCTCTCCCTTTGTAGGTTCTCATAGGGACTTCAATTTGGTTCATACATTTGTAATAGGGTCTCCGTTTGAGCCCCTTCACACTTGTACCCTTCGTATATTAACTATCAAAACTGTGATTTATGTTGCAATAACATCAATTAGGAGGGTTAGTGAGTTACACGCCCTTAACTGTCATCCTCTTTTCACAACATTTTTCCCAGACAAGTTAGTGTTACGAACCAAGAATGCTTTTCTTCCCAAGGTGGTCACCCCCTTCCATCTTGCCCAGTCGATCACCCTTCTTTCTTTTTACCCTTCACCTCATCCCATAAAGGACGCTGAGTGGTTACATCTTTTAGATCCTAGGAAACAGTCAACTGCTAAACTTCTAGCTGCAGATTCCTTACCTTTGAATTTCCCAGGCATCAGAATGGATCTGGAAACTTTTGAGTGAGCATTTCCCCTGCGCACTGTCAGGTGGCTCCATTCGGCTTGCCAGTTGTGACGTCTCGGTCACCTATATAGGTGCCACCCAGGTGCGCGGAAATCAGTTCTTTACTTTCTGCACCAGTTAGTTCTGATCCAAAGAGCTACCCTGCTGACTCTTTTTGACAGACTTTTTTTGCATGGTGCCTGTCACTTCCCCGTGTCTGTGACCGACTCGCACCTTGTGTGCTTATGGTGTCTTATGGTGCTGAAGGCTTTGAGGTGTAGTGTAGTTCCTATTTTCCCTATAGGCCCTGCGCATTGGAATAACATAAACAGCAGTGTAGACGTAGGACTTCGGTCTTCTAGGTCTCTACTGACTATGTTAGACTTAATTTAGGTTTGCGCCAGCTAGCTCAGAGGTCACTGGAAACTTTCTTGACTGAATAGGAAGTGATCAGCTTCCCTGGCTCAGACAAGAAGGGATTCAGCTTCCGACAACCGCATACACATGACAACTTTGCTCCTCAGAATAAGAGTCAATCTCTAGAGTCGTGTGAAACAATAGACAGATATTTCACTCAGTCAGTTGTGCAGATTTACTTTCACCAGAATGCAGAGAATAGAGAGAGGGGCGTTTTCAATAAAAGATATTATTTATTGAGCAGTCTTCCTTCTCATGCAAGAGAAATGAATTGCCACAATTGGAAGACTTGTTATTATGAAAAGTGCGTACAGTAAAAGGAGTATTACGAAATAATACTGTAAAAGCATTGATATGGTTTCTTAGCCATAAGATAGTTAAAATGAATAAAAATATATACATTCATATATACATTGGCTAACGACCTCAACTGGTGCTTCTAACTACGCCTACCCCAGTGTACCTGACCTAAGCCTAATACATGGGAGGGAGTAAGTAGCAGTTTAAGTTAAGTTGGTTTTGCCAAGAGTTTGTTTCAAGAATTCTCTCTAAGGGTTTAGTCAGCACCGTACCTCTGGAATAGAATGCAGGAGGTCTGGTATCTCCTCTTTAGGACCCGATATCCCAGTCACAACAAGGGTAGGCTGGAAACGCCGGAGCTGGATTTTCTCAGCAGGAGAAAAGACAGCGTCTTTCGGGGCGTCAAGGAGGAGGGGCAGCGTCCGTGGGCTTCTCGCATCTGCTGGGCTCTGCAAGGGGACAGCTGATCTGCTCCATTATTCACCACCACCGTGTGTTTGATTAAGGCAACGTTGGTATATTTATACCTGAAAGGTGCCGAGTTTGACGTAAGTTTTTGGGCATAAGACGTCAATAAAGATGTCACTGAGAACTGGTCGTTCTTACAGTGCTCGCAGGAGTTCTATTACTAATCAAAACAAAGCAAGCGGGGCTTTCCCAGGTTGCTGGGGGTTTGGTATGTCGAAAGAACTCGGTGTGCTATCTAGGAATCTAAGGAAGTGGCTTCTGCTGTGTCATGGACTGTCATGAACTGCAGAGACGAGTTACTGAAATATGGCTCTGATCGCTATGCCATTATAGGGATATGTATTGATTATAGCTGTATAGGGGCATGAGGTCACAATATTGATCGGGGTCCTAGATAAAACACAACAGAGGGAGCGGTCCCTAAAGTTGATTGAGGACTGGCGGTCTATGCCATCTAGTGCAACTCCTAGGAGGTCTCCTTCCTTTGAGGATTGACGAGACGGGTGAGTAACATCAACGTTCCAGGCACAGTTCTGTGGAGCCATTGCCAGGTCCAACTCTGCGTCTTCCCCCCATTTCCGGGAGCCAATGGGACCCCTGCTCAAATAAAATAGTTTTATGAAGTCATGTGCCAAGTATTTGCGCAGACTGACCCCTCCGGTGCGTCGTAGCAGAAGATGTCATCCCCAAAAGCCATACCAAGGGCATTTTGGGATGCACTGAGCCTCTTTTGCCTCAGGTAACCGATAAGACCCCAATGCCCTCATATGAAGACATTCATCTGCGAATAATAGTGACCTCAACAATCGGGCAGATTATTTTCCTGTTCGGCCGTTCAGCTCCAGTGACCCCAATAAACCCATAATGGTAGCCCCTCACATATTACAAAAAACCTCTCCTGTAGATCACCCCATACTAATGCCATTTCGCTGCCCCCATTGGCCACCTCCCATGTTCTTATAATGGTGGACGTCCCTCCCTTAAGGAAGGATTCTCAGGAAAACTATGAACAACTCACAAACAAAGTAGTTCATTGTCTGGCGACCAGGGCTAATGTACGCCAGCATCTATTCCAGATTTTGGCAGAGGAGATTATCATAGTTCACAGGGTGGGATGGATTGGCCCTTCTCTGTTCCTAGGTGACCGTATAACAGTTAATTTTAGCAACTCCATACAGGCAGGTTTTATCCTCTGCACCATGGGGGTTAAAGGTTCCACCAAGGACCGAATGTCATTACACCCACTGGACTTCTTTTACCCACCACACATTTCTGGTATATCTGGTAGGGGAGGCCTGCGTTCTGATCAGAAAAGGCTGCAAGATGAATTGGCCAATCATCCATGCCATAGTAGCACTGTGCTATCCAACTTAGCAACCGTTTTTCACCGCTGAGCCATGTGTATGGGGGGAGGTCATAGTACTACAATAAATTATATCTTCGTTTCTTTGTATTTGTCCTTAGCCCTTGTAGAGTTTAAAGCATTATGACACAATCTAAGTGACCATAACCCCATGACGGCTATCTTTCTATGTGCCACTTGGTATAGCACCACTATATGAGGAGCCAATTTTCCCCACTGATCAGGAATTGAGGGTGCGGTGGGCCTCAGATGTCCTCTCAGATTTTGTCCATTACTTGGTTTCCTCGTTCCAAGTCGATTTTCATGTATGTCTCCATAGGAGGTGCCGGCGCAAAGTATGATGCTGTCCTTTTCAAATATCTGTCAGTTAAATAAACCTGCTCTCTGTAAAGCAGGAACACCTTATATGACCCAAGCAGTTAGATGTTTCAACAGAAAGTGCTCCGAAGCACACATGGAGCTGTGGAATCTTCTGCACAAAACACCTCAGTGTCAGGAGAAGGTTTAAAAAGCCAGTGCATTCTATAGCTTGACTTGCAAGGAGCATAAGACTCAGTTGAAAGAGGAGCCCTGGGTAGATTGTCCCCTCTTTATTAGTGATCAACTCCCCAATCAGGCATCCACACCACAAGCATGTGTCAAACATTTCAAGGCAATCTATAATCATGAGGAGGAGGCTAGTGAACCGAAGGGTACTAGTGACGGTCACACACTTTTTTTCTATTTCCCCGAGGTCTTCGCAGCCCTTTCTTGGCTTCCCCCCAATAAAACCCATGGGCCTGATGGAGTGCCAGGGGATCTTTTTAAATCCTACATTGATAAATGGGCTCCTTTATTAACTTTGCATTTAAATTCAGCTGTTAATGACCCCTCCCACCGACTTGGTGTCAATTAGTTATAGTTCCAATTTTTGAAAAGGGTAATAGGCCAGCCCATGCTTGTTTCTGCCCCATATCTCTGATAGATTCAGAGGTGAAAATTATCTGTATGGTTCTGTTAGACTGCCTCTCAACTTGGGCTGAGGAGCAAGGCATTTTGTCCGACCTTCAATACAGGTGCAGGCCAGGGCGGGGCACCATCGAGCAACATTTGAACCTCTACTTACTGATTTGCAAGTACACTAAGGTCAGGAAGGGGGCAATCCATTTGGCTTTTGTGGACTTCAGCTCTGCCTTTGACAGAGTCAATTGCTCTAAACTGTGGTCCATGATGGCTCAGATGGGAGTAGAGTCCACAGTAATCAATTTTCTGCATAAGTTGCACAAGGACCTCTCAGCTTGTGTCAGATATGGGCCTAATGGTGAATGCACACAGCATTTTAAACCGAAGCGTGGGTTCCGCCAGGGCTGTATTTTAGCACATTTTTATTTATTTATTTTATTAGCCAATTAGAACCATCACTTCTAACCCTCACCTGGATGTCGCCAAAATGGGTGGCCGCTCAATTCCGTCTCTGATTTATGCAGATGATACTGTTTTAATTGCTCAGACGACCATGGGACTGCAAAGACTTCTTAAACTTTTTATAGATTTTATGAACAGCCTTGACCTTCCCACTAATTTTTCTAAATCACACGTGAGGAAGTTTGGCTCACCTAAAACAAAAACCATTAATGTATAATAGAAGGTCACCATATTAGTCAGGTTGACAAGTTTCGTAATCTAGGGGTTCAGTTAGACTCTGGCCTTAATTGGCATTCACTTATAACCCATAACATGATGGCTTTTAATAGAGCTATGTTTAGTATAGGTGATTTTTCTCGTCTGCTTGGGCGCACCCATATAAAATCACCCTTGGAAATCTCCAAGGCAAAGTGCATCCCAATAGCCAGCTATGGGTGTGGAATTTGGGTTTATGGGCCTGTAGCTCCAATTCAAATGGTGGAAAATAAATTTGTTAGGGGGCTATTAGGAGTCACACAAAGTGTACCCTATGAAATCGTGCATGAAGAGTTGGGCTTGGGCTATATCATCGACCAGCTCCGACTCTGTCCTTTAAATTTGGCTTTAAATTTAGATAAAGGAGAAGCTAGGTCTTAACAGAATAATCATATAAGACTGCTTGAACATGAATAAGCCTTCCTTGATTCCCTGGTTGGCTTATATCTCCTTTAATATGAAATCTTTAGGGAGACCTGAACTCTATACCAATCCAAGTAGCATAGCTGAAGCCAATTCTAGATAGATCATTAAAGCATTCAGACACAAGATGCCAGATGACCGTGAGGCCATAGCACTACCCAAACATTCAGCGCAACACCTGATACTGTAGAACTCTGTGAGCGGTTTGGAACTCTATTAGACCTGGAATTTGTCTCTCCATTAGCGACGTCTATTGACATGTTTAGGTGTTTTAGGTTCAATTTATTTTTGCGATTATTGCCTTTTAATCATGGCTGTCTCAAGGATTCAATGATGCCCTTGTGCGATTGCGATAATGTTTCAGTCAATGACACTTTACACATTGTCATGATTTGTACGAAATGTAATAATTTGCGATTTAAATGTATAAGCCCACTCTTAAAGCCTTTGAATTTTACCCAAGTTACACCTGCACTATTGCATTTACAGTTTTTAAACACACCAACAGTGTGCTTGTTTCTTCTACGATATCTTTCTGGGGTCTTGAAGTAAGCATAATTTTAACTTATTGATGCTGATCTTTGTGCTGTGTTTTAAACTGAGTTTGTCTTTTATGATTTATTCTTAAAATCGAATAAAGAATATTGATTGATTGATTGACTATGAGTCGAAACGGCATCAATCAATGCAGTGTCCAGCACCAACAGAACCCAGGGGCTCTAGGTCGATACTTGATCTTTTTGTTGAATGTACAGGCATGGGAGAAGAGTGGGAGGGCTCACTGGACACTATAGAACACCAGTTAGTCACTACTGGTGAGGAGCTTGCAGGAGTCAGCCTACTGGATATCTCTTCCAATACTAGTATGCTCTCTCCACTATGGAGGAGGGAGTGTCTTATGGTATGTTGGTGAAGAGGGCAGCAGAGGTCCTTTACCTGAAGCTGCCCTCGGTGCAGATCAAGACTAACCCCTTGGCCGAAGTGCTTCATCCTGGGGCTTCCTCATTCGAACCCCTTTTTCCCCATCCATGAAGCACTCACAGATGTCCTTCTAGGCACTTGGTCCAGGCCTACCACAGGGCTCCTGTGAACAGGACAATAGCACAATAGCACCCAGCCATCTTCCTGCCCTGGGTGATCCAAGTTTCCTCAGCCTACATCCTTTCCCTGAGATCTTGGTAGTTCAAGTCTCAACATCCCATGGTGCGTTCCTTTCCGCTCCCCGGACAGGGAACCCAAGAGGCAGAATGACCTTGGGAAGCAGATGTTTTCTTCTGCCAGCCTAGCATTGCGGTCGGTGAACACTGCATGTCTTTTGGGCCATTTCATTAATTCCTTATGGGAAACGGTTGTGCAAGTGCTGCCACAGGTTCCCAAGGAGGCCCTGGTTGTGCTCTCCCAAGCAGTGATTGATTTGAGGGATACAGCAAAGTTCATCATTATGTGTGGACTGTATATGAGCGACTCACTGGGCAGAGCAGTTTCATCGATGGTGGCTTTGCGGTGCCACGTCTGGCTGAGAACATCTGGCCTTTCGGGGGATGTACAGGGCAACCTCATGGACATGCCCTTCGATGGGACTCATCTCTTTGGAGTCCCACTCGGCGCTGATTGCTTCAAGGACTCTCAGGCTACATCCAGGTACTTGGGCCTCTCAATGACACCTCACCCCCAGTCTGCCTTACGCTCCTTTCATGGCAATGGAATGGGCTTTCAGCCACATCAGCCATACCCCAGCCACCATCCTCCACAGATGTAGGAATCTGCCTCTTTTGGACATGGTTACCCCCACATTTTGTCTGAAAATGATGTTATTTCGACTGGAAGTGCACATTGTTCCTTCCAACCAGTTCCCTGTGCCAGAAGCTTCTTCCCGAAACTGTACCCTTTGTTTCCCAATCAGCACAAGTTTAGTACGCCTTGTAAGTCCCTAGTAAATGGTACCCCTGGTACCTAGGGTATTGGCACTAAAGAGGGATCCCAAGGGTAGCAGCATGAATTGTGCCACCCTAAAGTCCCCTCACCAAGACCATGCAGGCTGACATTGCATACTGCGTGCCTTGGTGCATAGAAAACCCAACAGTCGACATGGCACATACACTGCAAGGGATATAAGTAAGACACCCCTAAAGCAGGCCATATAGTCCTAAAGCATGGTGCACTATATCTCCTGTGAGGACATATCTGCATGAGCAGATATGCCACTGCAGCATCCATGTTGATTCGTGGATATTGTAAGTGAACAGGGAATCCATAAGGAGTACGTGGGCTGACACTCGTCATTACAAATTCCCCAGATCCATGGTGACTTCACTGTACTATGGGATGTTTCGTACCAAACATCTCGTCTTAATAAACATGCACTAATTCCAGTGTCAGATTTTTTAATAAGTGCACACAGTGACCCCTTTAAGGGGTCCCCTGGAACCTACCAACTCATAGTGTTGTCATCGACTGGTGTAAGTCAATCTGTCACCAACAGACACAGTTCTGACCTCATGGGGTGAGCCCTTCCGCGCTCAGAAGTTGAGAACAATGCCTGACCAAGGCAGAGGTGTTCACACCTCTCCTCTGCCCTAAAGAGCCATCTGTGGCGGGAAGCTTCGAAGTCCTTGCCACCTTTGAAATGTGAGATTAGCTTCTCCTGATAGAAGGAGCAGGCCCCCAATACCAAACTACACTTGATATTTCTAATGGTTTCTACAGTCACAATCTCGCACCTGAGAACCGTGATTTGATGGCATTCACGATTGCCAATGGGGTCTAATGCCGGGGCATTTGCAGCACGGAGTGTGTCTTTGTTGAACGACATATACCCTGATGCATTTTCTTGTATGTAGATGACATTTATCTGACGGACGACAAGCTTATGCCGCACCTTGTCTGAGTCTACAGGATTATTTTGTCCTTTGCCGACTATGGATATAAATTCAGTTTTGCAAAATCGCACATCGCCCATTTGGCGGTACTCTTTTTGGGTAACAAGATCAATAATGAAGGAAAGGGTTTGGCCCCACACTTCTTGGAGAAATGTGTACAATTGCAACCCTCTTCTACCCGGAAGATACTTCAGTCTTTGCTGGGGTTTGTAAATTTCAGGTGGACTTACAGTCCCAATTATGCCCAGCATATCAAACCGCTCTTTGCATTGATACAACCGACTTTTTCTTCTGCCAGCTGGTTTCCAGAGCATACTACTATTCTAAATTCTTTGCAATCTGACTTGCTTGCAACAAACTACCTGTTGACACGTGATTACACCACAAACTTGGTAATATGTATAGTTTGTGGGACGGTGGGTTTCACTTATTTGATGTTCAATGAGGAAGGCACAATACCTATTGCATACAAATCACATTTATACACTGTTGTGTGTACGTAACTCGAAAGTACTACATCCCCGTTGGATTCAATGAGCTACTTCCTTGACATGGGCTGATGTCACATTTCTCTTTGATCCTTCCCTATAGACACAGTAGTTTTTAGAGTATGAACACGTTCATTTATTTATTTATTTAGAGGTTTTCTATAGCGCTAGCCAGACCCAAGGGTATCGGAGCACTTTACAACATGATGAAGAGGAGAAAAAATACAGGACAAAGAAATGGTAGGAAAATACAGAAGAAGTTCAAAAAGAAACTTTACAGTTCTGCTGAGTGTCAGAGGTGTGCCGTTGAGGTAGAGAGGTCAAGGGGACCGAGTAGTGGCATTGAGGAAGAGGGGTCACGAGGTAGTCTCAAAGCCTAGGGAAGGCAAGACTAATGCTGGAAATGTTCTCTTCGCTGTGCCGACCCAGGGGCTGAGAGTTCAGATAGAGGGTATGAGGTAGGTAGTGGTTGTGCGATGACTGAAGGCTGCCCGTTGGGGGCGCGCTGTCATGTGACTGCCTGGTGGAGGGGAGAGCGTCACGTAATTGTGTTCGGGAAGGCACGGTTGAGGTAGAGAGTTTTTAGGAGGCTTTTGAATTTTTGAAAGTAGGGGTGGTTCTGATGTCGACTGGGATGGCGTTCCAGATTTTCGGAGCGTTTCCTGCAAAGGAGCGGGCAGCAGTCTTTTGTTTACACATTTTTAGGGGAATAAGTAGGAAGGAGTTGGAACTCCTGAGGCTTCTTGCTTGCCCAGCTTTCTTGAGTTTGGAGGCTAAGTATTCCGGTTTTCCTGTGTGCAGAGCTTTGTGTGTGAGGCAGCCAGTTCTGAAGCTGGCCCGCATTTTAACTGGGAACCATTTTAGATCTCTGAGTGCGGGAGAAATAGGGTCAAATTTCTTGATTCCGGTGACCATTCTGGCTGCTGCATTGACGGTCATTTTGAGAGGGGCTAGGTGAGAGCAAGCTGTACCGGGGAGGACTACGTTCCCATAGTCCAGTCTGGTCAACACAAGGGATTGGGTGGCTTGCTCCCTTGTCGCTGCTACCCTTCTATGAGTATGCCTGCATCATTTACACTGATGGCTCGGCACAACCGGTTACAGGTTTCAAACATGCTTATTCTGTGGCTTGCACAATTGTTGCGGGCTCAATTGTTAATGGAGAGTTTAAGTCTTCCATTGTGCACACTCAGGCACTTGGAGACTGTACGGCACAATTGGCGGAGCTGCATGCTCTTGTACTTGCAGTCGAGATTGCTGATCCAAATGTGAATGCGCTTATTGTGTGCGATTCTTATTACTGTATCCAGTCTTTTAATGATAACTCATTATTTTGGTCTCGGAATGACTATCGATATTCTAAAGGCAGCACAATTAAGCAGAAAACGCTTTGGGTTCAATTGGCAAATCTTAAACAACGTCTCCCCCTCTCACGTTATACATACTCTTGGCCATCAGCGTGTGGGAGCACATTCTCTTGGTATTTCTTTGGCTGATGAAGAGCCAACTCTGCAGTAGCCACGTGTTCTCTAGCAGCCATTACAAGATACATGACTAAAATAGATAATGAGATTTTGGCAGCAGTTGCTGCAATGAGGGAGGGGGCTGCTTTTCCTCAGGGTTTCCCTTCTAAATACTCTTACCATATAGCTCCCAAACAAGTTCCTCATGCTTTGATTCCTTCTGTTGGGGAGCAGATGATCCCCAACATGGACTGCAAACCTACTTTGAATAAAACGGCACACGAAGACATAGCATCTGCACATGCCAGAGTGTCGGCGACAGTCTCTATTTTACATCAATGTTACTGGTGGCGTGGTTTATATAAACAGACCTGTAATTATGTCCTTTCTTGTGACATTTGTCAGCAAATCAAGCCGTCTACGGTCACCCGCCCACCGCAAACACAGCTGTGTATTTCTAATCAACCTTTTGGCTGTATCTATCTTGATCAATGCGGTCCTCTTTCTTCTGATACTGGGTATCAATATATATTTGTTGCAGTTGATTTGTGCACTAGATTCCTTTGGGTTTGGCCATAACGCAGTGCTGACGCTCAAAATCTCATCAGGGATTTGCATGTCTTTGTAGGTATGTTTGTCTATGGTACCTTCCATTCTGACCAAGGTCTCCAAGGTGTATAAGGATGCGATGAAGTCAGTGGGGGTGCTGGTGCAGTTTTAGTCTCCATGCAGGCCTGAGGGCAATTCAATTGTGGAGCGAATAAACCGTGACTTAAAGCAATCCTTGACAACTAGAGTCTTAGGTACTGGCAGGAGCTGGATGGCACACTTGTATGGGGTTTAACGTGCACTTAATAACCTCCCTAGAAGATCTCTGGGTGGGCGGACCCCATACGAGTTGCTCTTTGGTATCAAAATGTTTGGCTAGACCTTGATGGTCTAGACGCGGTGGTGGCTGCCGCAACCTTTGACATAGATAATCATTCTACTGTGTTACAGCACCTGGAAAAAACAAGTGACAGCTATGCAACTGAACATTTACCATCTTCCACTGATGCAGCACTGCTGATTCCAGTTGCCGGTTGGCTTCCAAAAGTTGGAGATCTGGTACGAGAAAAGTCGGAGAACAAAAAATAATTTGGTCACTCTTATTATGCACCGGTTCCAGTGCTTAGACTGAAGGGTACTAGTACAGCTATTTTACCACCTTTACCTGGTCGCAAAGACAACAGATATATTTCAGTGGGCAATGTCAAGCTAGACCAAGTGGCTGTTTCTGAATAGTGTCACACCTGCACTTTTGTGCAATGTAATTTCATTGGATACACTGACTTCATCATCTTCCACTGGTCCTCGCAGGGCTAAGAAAGTGATGGACACGATTATTGATCTTTAACCCGTCCGACCTCCATCTTCTACTATGGATGTCAAGTATATTTATCATCCTGATGAGTCCAAGAGTGAGGTGCCGAACAGTCCTGGAGAACATCACACAGACCCAACACATCCACCACTGATTAATCAACCTACGAGTGGCTACTATGGAGAACATGCTAGGCTCTCTTCCGGCTCATCCTCTTCAACATCCAGTTTGGCAGACACACCAACTAAATTTTGTATTTTTTTCTCCTGGTTCAAAAAGACTTACCTGGTCCCTCCTTGGACCTACATTTAGTTGGTGCTAATCCTGATTTTCCTCTTCATGTCAATTGGATTTGTGACAGTGTTCTGTGTACTCATCAATGGTCATTACTTGCTAGAACACTCTGCTGTAAACTTGGTCGATGAAATTCTGGCCCCTCACACATTGTTCCATTTCATGATACGTGATCAGTCTTGTCTTCATTCCCGGTTGCAGATGGCATCGTCTGGGACAAAGTAGCTTACGAAGTCCGCGGTCCGACTGTGGTCCGTAGGGTACCATATGTGTTTCACGTCTCTTTAGGAGATGTGGTAACACGGGACATACATTCTAATGATCGGGATGTGAAAGCAGTACATGCTTTGTTTTCAGATTTAAAATATGCCGCTTTTGATGCTGAAGATTTGTATTTAAATTCTGCCAACTATGGGGATTTATTTTGTTATCAGCATTATGGACATCATTTTTTGCACAAAACAATCACGTTGAGACCGTTTTTTAAATATACACAATGGGAACATTGTCCTACTCCCGTATTCGGGAGTTCTAAAACTCTTGGACTATAAATTCACTTATTTTACAGATTATGACATATCTAATCTGGAATCCTATTTCTTTAAACTTCGATCATCTTCACAATCCAAATTTATGTTAACCTATACAAAATTAATTTACGTTAACTTATTTAGAAATATATTGACTTTGCAGGGTTATGTTCATTGGAAAGAAACTGTTGATTTAAAATCAATCTGGGGTACGAAGCCTTGGCAAGTTCAGGGAACTGAAGCTTTACATCGTGCCTGCCTGATCCCAGCTCAAATTATGTTTTTAAATGATACTGTGTACCAAACGACTTGCTTTGGCCTAGCAAATGTTAAATATTTGAATACGCCATCTATTCCGTCTGTAGCGGAATATGATGATTGGGGCACTCACACAAATTATACCACCGAGGCCTTGCACGCTTTGTTGCGAAACAACACTTTCAATGTCGCTGAAATTGTTTCTTCTGGGTGGTTGGTGTGGCAACCAAATACAAATGCATGCCAATTACGTTTTTATAATGCAACACTAGGTTTCATTCGGACTAGACCTGATCCTCGGTATACCGTTACACATATGGTCACCATATATTTGGTGGGTAAGTTTTGCCAACAATGGTTGGAACATTCCATGCTGTCATCAGTAAAACAACACGTGTCGCTGCTGTCGCATGACATCAATCTGGCTGATTTCCTTAGGACCTAGGAATCCTAGAGCTAAACGATTTATTTATGCCACATACAACGAAATCCGGAAGCTTTCACAGATTGAAGCTACTTTTCGTCTGTGCCAAATTGATCAAGCCAATTTATAGAAGTTTCTTGCCTTAGTAGATAACAGCATTAACACACTTTCTTCACTGGTACCATTGGTGTGAGTCTCCCTTCCATTTTTCTCTGTTGTCTCCTCTGTTTTTGATATGTTTTTGCTGGGTACATGCTTTGGGCACTGGTCCACTGCTATTCAGTGCCACAGTGCACGTGCTCCCTATTGTAAATTGTTGTAATGGACTAGTGACTCCATGATTGGCTTATTTGATTTACTTGTCAGACCCTAGTACAGTGCACCATGTGTGCCCAGGGCCTATAGATCAAATGCTGCTAGTGGGTTTGCAGCACTGGTTGTGCCACCCACAGAAGCAGCTTGTAAAGTGTGTCTCAGGCCTGTCATTGCAGAGCCTGTGTGCAGTCTAGTACTGCCATGCCAACTTGGTAAGTGCACCCACTTACCAGTCCCTAAACCTTCCCTTTCCTACATGTTAGCCACCCCTAAGGTAGGCCCTAGGGCAGGGTGCATTGTATGTGAAAGGTAGAACATGCCCTGACGTGTGTAGCATGTCCTGATAGTGAATTACAGCCAATTTTGTTTTTCCGTATTGCAAGGCTACCAGTCGCCCTCGGCCAGAATGGGCAGTTTGATTATAACATCTCATAGTCCTAACTGACCTAGAAAACATGGTAGAAAATGAATTTAGTATGCCCAAACTCAGAATGATAAAATACATCTTTTAGTAAAGTTGGTTTTAACATTCTGTGTTTGAAAATACCACTTTTAGAACGTAGGTGTTTTCTTGCCTAAACCATCCAGCCTGTCTCTGCTAGGTTGTATATTGCATGTCTGGTTTGTGAGTGACAGTGGCTGAGGGGGCTCCAGGAGGCAGGGTGAGTCAGCACTAGATTTAATAGACCTATCTGCATTGGGAGTGGTGGGAGGAGTAACACCTGGGCCTGAATAGAGCTTTGCCTGCCTTTCACAATGATGGCTCCACCTCCTGTGGTGTGTCTGATGACCCTGGCCAACACTGACAAAGGAAGAAGTTGTGTACTGGCAGAATGTACCCAGAACTGGTTTCGACTAGGTACAGACACTCTCTGCCTTCAGACACAAAGGATTTGTGTGTATATAAAGGGGGACCCAGACCCCTGAACTTTAGATCACTTCTGGACATCATGACAGACCTTTTGCCAATGAGAAGAACCAGAGAATCTGCAGGAGTTTTTGACTTCCCCTGTGCCAGTGTTTTGCTTTCTGGGGTTGGCCTGCAGTGGTTTCTTTATTGCCAAGGAAAGGAGAAATACTTTTATTTGCAACTTTCTTCATCTTGAAGAATAATCTCCAAGGCTTTGAACTACGCTTGCCTCCTGCTGAAACCTCAGGGATACAAGACGTCACCACCAACTCCCCCATGAATTTTCCTGCTGGGAATTCTGTCTGCAGAAGCCTGCTTGCTGTTGAGCTGGAAGCGCGACTCAACGAGAAGAAGCGTGTCACCTCCGCATCATCGGAGAAGCATGTCGCCACCGCAAGGGTTGCTGTTGCATCACCGGAGAACCGTGTCTCCGTCGCAGCTATGTGTCGTCACATCACCGGAGAAGCGTGTCGCAGGGCCTGTTGTGGCTCCAAAGTTACAGAGTTCGCCGCACGGCCGTCGGGCATGCGTGCATCGTCTTTACATCGTATCAAGAGCGCCATCTTCTCGCATCGCACCGGATCGTTGCATCGCATCAAGGCGTCATCTTCTCGCATCTCAGCCGGGCCGTTTCACAATATCGTCGCATCACCTCTGCTCCGGTAAGGAACAGACGCATTGCTTACTTTGTGCAAGCACTGAGAAACAGACGCATCGCCTCCCCCTAAGCTAGGAACCGACGGATCGTTCTCTCTGCGAATCTTATGTTTATCTTGCAAGACGCATCCAAAGGTATTTTGTGAGAAACGTGTTGCATTTACCATCTAAATGGAAGTAAGCTATTTCTACCATCTTAAAGTCATTTTCATAATACTGTATTGTGGATTTTTGTCGTTTGGGTCTTGTGTTAAGTCTATATAACAAATACTTATTTTTATAAAACTTGTGTTGTGTCCATCTGTAGTGTTTTCACTATATTACTGTATGTTTTCACAAATGCTTTCCACACTGCCTCTGAGATAAGCCTTCCTGCTCGTGCCAAGCTACCACAGGGTTGAGCAGGGGTTATTTAGGAGTGTAGCACCCTTACTTACCTAGAATCAAGGGTCCCTATGTGGACAAAGGTGCAAACCATTGCCAACTAGAGACCCCCAGTTCTAACATTGGTGGTCAGCAGTGAGGATTTTGACTTGCATTTGTGACTCATATACAGTGATTGGTGTACACTACTAGTGAGTGCAGACCAAACGGGACCACATCCATTTTTTGGTAGAATTTATTTTTCCTTGGAACTGTTATTTTTGCTAAAGACTGCCAGTTCTGTTTGCCATGAGTAAAGCAGCATCCAACGCATCTATGGATCTAGATATTGAGAAAGAAAGGAAGGTTGGAGGCCTACAATGTAAAACAGCTGAAAGCCTTCTGTAGAAAATTTAACGTTGCTATTCCAGGCCTCACCAAGAAGGATGAGTTCCAAAAGGCGCTGAGGGCCTGGGTGGAAGCAAGAAATGCCTCTGAACATGTGGAAGAGCCTGCAGAAGAGGCTGAGAATGCAGAATGACAGCTAGATGGGCCATTGGGTCCAGCCAGGGAGAAAGTGTCTTCCCCCATAGGCAGCAGTGTGTCTTCCAAAGGCCTGTCCCGAGGAGAGCTGGAGGACAGGGAGAGAAATAGATTGCATACAATAGAGATGGCTAAGCTCAGGTTGAGAAAGGGAAAAAGAGAAATTAGCACATGAGAGATTGTTGAGGGAATTGGAGCTTAAGGCTAAAAGTTTAGAAATTAGTCCCTCTGGTGGCAGCACACCATCTGTGCCTGCAGAAGGCAGGGTACATTTTCCCCAAGGATGTCATCAAAGATTTCCATAAGCATGAAGATATTAGGCAGTGGTTTGCAGCCTATGAAATGTCAATGTTGGCCCACTGGGTCCCCGAGAAAGATTGGGGAGTGGGGTTGTGGGGCCACTTTGTTAGTGATGGGAGGGATACATTGCTAGACCTGCCCATTGAGTGGGATGCTTTATGCCCACATGAAGGAAGTCCTGATGACCAGGTATGGATTGACCCCAGAACTCTAAAGACAGAGTTTCAGGAATTGTAAAAAAGCTAGAGGCAACTACCTGAGTAGAATATGTGTCTTTCTTTTGCAGAGCTATGGATGTTTGGGTGATGGGTAGCAAAGGGAGTACATTTGAGGAGCGCTATGATTTGTCTGGTAATTGTTTTCCAGAGCTACGCCAGTACCTTATTGATAGCAAGCTAACTACCCTTTGGAAGCTTGCTGAGGAGGCAGAGCCCTGGGTGAGTACCCGGGTCCACATGGGTCATGTGGAAGACTCTGCCAAGGGTGGGCAGGGTCCCCAGCAGAAGAGCGGGGGCAAGGATAAACAGACGTAGTTCCAGAAAGGGCCCCAAAGTAATTCCCAAGGGAACCAAGGTAAGGGTTCCCAGCCTCCCCCTGAGAAGAAGTCAGAGCCCCCGACAGGTAAATCTGTTCACAGGGGGCCCTCTACATGCTTTCAGTGTGAGCAAGTGGGCCACCGCTGTTATGATCCCCAGTGTCCCCAAAAGGATCGCAATGCACCACCATATGCACCACCCCGTCAGATGGCAAGTATAGGCCTGGGAGGGGAGGAGATAGATGCCCAAGGTGGGTGGGGTCCCACAGAAAGGTCCCTGCTGCCCAATAACACAATAAACACAGGCAGTGGGTAACCATCAATGGATATAGGGTGGAGGCCCTGAGGGACACCGGGGCCAGTGTGACACCTGTCAGTTGTCGGCTGGTGTCTCAGGAGCAGGTGATCCCCCATGCATTCTTCCCTGTAGTTGCAGCAGACAATACAAAGAGCCAGTGTGAGGTGGCTCAGGTTCCCTTTGAGTTGGGGGGGTCTCAGGTACTCTCCAAGCAGCTGTTATGCCAGCCATGCCTGTAGATTGTCTGTTGGGCAATGATTTAGAGAGCTCTGGTTGGGCTAAGTTGGAGAGAAGGTCTCATTTGGAGAGGTTGGGTCTGCCTGAGTGGGCTTGTGTGACCACTCGGTCTATGTAGAGGTCCTGGAGCCTGAAAATATGGTCCAGGTACCTGCCTTAAAGAGAAGAGGTAGCGGGTGCGGGAAACCAGCCCCCATTGTTCCCATGGTCCAGGAGGAGGAAGACCTCCTCCTGGACAAACAAAGAAGCTATTATCGCGCTATAGTAGCCGCAAAACGTTGCCATTTCTCTCTACGCATTGTTCAGGCCAACAATAATTCTAAAGAAATATTTTCCATCGTGCAAAGTTTTATGGCTCCTAGCACCCAAGCTCGAACTGCACCAGTCTCAGTGACTTGGTGAAACACTCTTGCGAAATTCTTTCTGGATAAGATCTATTCCATTCAAGCCAGCTTTACTTTGTGTATTACAGATCCAACGGTCTCCTTGACTGGCTGGCCGGCTGACACTCCTATTAATACTTTATCAACTTTTGAGCCTGTTGAGCTAGCCGGCTCGCTCAAAATTCTCAAATCTCCGAAGTCTGGCTTTCCGACTGATCCCTGTGCCGCTAGACTTTTGGCCGCGGTTATGGATACGATCAACCCTGAAGCCAATATAATTGTTAGTATGTCTCTGCTTGAAGGTCGCGTACCAGCTTCTTGGAAGCAGGCTCAAATTCTCCCCTTCCTTAAGAAGCCGTCCCTTGACCCTATGATACCGGGAAACTATTGCCCTATATCACTGCTTCCAAGCCTGGCCAAGGTTTGTGAAAAGGTTGTGACCAAGCTACTGACCAACTTTCTAGAGGTATTAGGTCTATTACATCCGGCTCAATCGGGATTTCGTGCCGCGTTTAGTACCAAGTCTGCCTTGCTGGAGGTGACAGAAGCAATTCGCAGGTGTCTGGATGCTGGTGGAAGAGCGGCATTGGTTATGCTCGACTTATCATCTGCATTCGACACTGCAATGAACTCTTTGCTTCTGGATCGCCTTTCGGAGAGTGGGATTTCGGCTCTGTCTGGCGTTGGGTCAAATCTTTTCTGGAAGACCCTCTCAGCAGATTTGGCTCCCTCCTTGTTCCTCGGCTCCTCAGCAGGTAGCTGCTGGTGTGCCACAAGGGTCATCCCTTAGTCCCCTTCTTTTTAATATCTATGTTACACCACTGATTTATTTAGCGGAGTCACTAGGGGCTACGGTGATGGCCTACGCTGATGATAATTACAACAAAAAGTATCCAGGAGTCACAAGCAAGTTTCTCTCCTAAACAAACCGCTACACTACAAAAAGAAAATTGTGAGTTGAAAAAAGTTGGACATAGATACCATTGGAGCACACATCCATGCAACATACAGTCAGGGTAGGAATTTTTCCCATCAGTTGTCTCTCTGTACCACCACTTTTACATCATTTGGGTTCTCCTTACCCAGGAGTTAGTGCACATACAGTCACACTAGTTGTAAGAAGGAGACTGTGTGAGTAAGGAGACCGACGTTAGTTGTTTCATTGTGTGATGTCGGTATGGTGTTGGTGTGATGTTACAACTGAAAAAAGCAGTGCAAGTGAAAGTAAGTGAAGTGAAATAAAATTAGGTGAAACTGAGTAGAATAGTTATATTTAATGTTTTCTCTCAGACCCCTAAGTTTAAAAACAAGTGAAAAGTGAAAAGCAGATTTAACATAATATCTACTCAGCAAGTGGTCGACATGTTTCTGCATTTAAATGGAATTGATCCTATGCATTCATCAGGACCTAGATGTTGCTACTGCTGTACAATAACGTGAAAAAAGAATAAAAGGAATTATGTCACCTGTTTGTCAGGTGTAGATTCTCCACCACAATCTAAAATAGTCATGCAGACATGGAGAGAAAAGGAGAAAAACAAACATATTCATCACAGAATGCACTCTATAGTAGTGATATTCTTGTGTTCATGTTTTTAACAATTCAATTGACATGATATCACTCACCCAATTTCTGTGGGGATGGCGCCTCACCTCACCTGGCTGCAGTTCAGGTAAATAAGGAGCACCGCTCTGTTTTGCAAAACACACAATCGTAAAAACATTCCACCGACTTTTCTCAAGGCAAAATCAAATGTTATGTACTTAATTTCATCTGTCTTAGTGCAAAAATAGTGACCTCAGTATTATTCATTGTGATGCACAAGATATACATCTATGTCATTGTATATCAAAATTTCAGATTTTGTACATGAATCCATTGAATCTCTGGGTTTAGAGTACACATATGCAAATTAAGTAGACCCCAGAGCCTATAATCGTTTGTGGCCCCGGCGATGTCAAAGATGTATAAAACAGCCGCCCATGCGTATGAGGTCGCTTTCTGGCTTTCTGTCTATCTGTTCAAAATACCCCTCTTTCGATATAGAATTCAGGAAAGGCATTGTCTCTAAGCTGTATTTTACAAAAGATTGATCAGACTCCGTTTGCCCCAAATTAATTAGCAACACGAGTGCTAGGGAACGGAAATAGGCTAGACAGTACAATGCCTACGGTATCCCTACCCTTCGTAAACAATTAAGGAGCGGTGTCAAAAAGCTGTATCCGAGTTTTGGCAAAGAAAGGCTGCTTCTCTATCTGCCCCAGAGTATTTTGCAATGATGTCAAAAAATGAACTTGGTAGAAGATAAATTAAAACGAATGCAAAATAAAACGAATGCACCCTTTCTCGCTACTCGACTCGCACAACAGTAGCTAGAAGACAGGAAAAGCGCCACTCGTACATGCACCGGTTCATGCAAAGGAAATCACTCCGACCGCTTACCTCTCCGTCGGTGTCTCCCAACGTCCATCTGGGCTATACTGGGGAGGCCCCGAACGGAAGAGGAAACGACAATTTCAAACGCGGGCCGAAGCGCGCAGGGGTGACTGGGAAATGTAGTCCCTCGCATCGCGAGTGAAAGAAACGGGTGCACAGAATGCCCAAAGCAGCAGGCTGTTCTTCTCTAGACTGTTTGTGCGGGTTTCGCCACAATATTTTATTGCACATTACCCAAAGAAACCCATACAATTTATACCAATCATATATTAAAAGGCGAAGGGTCATTTTACTAACTCCATATTATAACAAAAAGAAGGAGTTAGCAACGTTAGATGACACAATAATTTTGAACGCTGAGGCTACAGAAAAAAACTTCCATTAGGAGCCCAATATTATTAAATGAACAATAAGTTCTGAGTCTGAGTGTATGTAGATACAACGTACATACTACATGAGCAGTGTTAAATGTCTGATAGTGGAATCAGATGGTAGCTGATGGAACCATGGGGATATTAATGATATACCATGTAGATTTTCTTATACAGATGTACAGAGTGGGCTCACTTGGATCACAATCGGAACCTATCACATCATGGTGACCTCATAGTGACATCCAAGGGATGGGCTCGTTAAGACCCTCTTTGTCACTGTTCAACTTGTAGACCCACTTCTGCTCAATTTTGAACAAAAATTTGCCTATATCTGGACAATGGTCCGGTATGTTGGGCTGTTCCAATATGGTCCATGTGAAATCATTAGGGCCATGTCCCATTTCCAGAAAGTGAGCTGTTAGGCGGGTAGCCTGTTTGCGGCAGCGAACAGTGCTTTTATGTTCACCAATGCGAATTTTTGTCTTCCTAGTCGTCATGCCCACATATCTTTTTGGGCATGGACAGATGATGAGATAGATGGTATTCTCACTATTGCAATTGGTGAATTTACGCTGTTGCCATGGACGCATCGTTCCTATGTCTACCGTGGTTGACTTTGATGTCTGAGGACATGCAGAACAATTTCCGCAAGGATGATGTCCTTGTAAAGGCGGAAGGTCCCACAAAGTTCCAACTTGTCTGATCAATTTATTTTTGGGTCTAGTATGGACCAATTGATCTTTTATATTAGGTCCTCTCTTAAAAGCGAAAAGGGGGACCGGTAGAGTGTCCCCACTCGTATTTAGAATGGACCAATGCTTTGTTATGATTTTACGTACTTGGTTGGATTTTGTGTGGAAAGTATTCACAAATGTCATCCTATCAGTTCTCTCTTTAGGAATTGCAATGTCTAACAGGGCGTCCCTATTGTTGTTTGACGCTCTTTTCTTTGATTTTCGGATAATTTTAGTGGGGTAATTCTTTTCACGTAGGTTTTTCGGAATGTTTCTCAAATGCTTCCTTTGTTGAGCAATTTCTCTTGAGCCTGAGAAATTGCCCAAAGGGCAAATTATCCCTGAGCGCTTTAGGGTAACAGCTCTCATAATTGAGGAGCGCATTCCGTGCCATCGGCTTTCTATAAAGTTCTGTTGTAAGTCCTTCATTTGTTGCCGATATCAAGAGGCCCAAGAAGGGTAACTCAGTCTTGCTGAATTCCACTGTGAATTTTAGGTAATCATTACAAGAGTTCAACCTGTTATGGAATTCCAGCAGACTAGCCTCAGAGCCTCTCCACACAACAAAGATGTCATCTATGTATTGCTTCCAAACTCGAAGCGATACATAGTGAGGGTTGTCCTGGTTAAGTACCTTGGTCTGTTCTAGGACATGAGCATATAGATTCGCCAAACTAGGAGCGAAGACACTACCCATACTCGTACCAGATATCTGAAGATAGGTAGTGTCTTCGAATTTGAAATAGTTTTCTTTCATAGCTAGTTCAGCTAGGTTCATGATGAAGGCAGCTGGAGTTATAGATTGGAAATCCCTCTCTTGTAGCAAAGTGCCCACTACCTCCAGAGTCTCTGTCTGGGGAATTGATGTATATAAAGATTCTACATCAAATGAGATGAGTAGATCAGTAGAGATGTTAAAATCGATGTCGGGTAGTAGCCGTAACATATCTTTCGTATCTTTAAGATAAGTTGGCATCTCTTTAACTATAGGGTTCAGAAAAAAATCCACGAATGTGGATAGCGGTTCTAGAACTGACCCTATGCCAGAGATTATGGGTCTCCCGGGGGGTGGTCTCTGTTGTTTATGTACGCTGATGATACCCAGCTACTGCTTTCCTGGGGAAGGGAAGAGGATTCGGTTCTTGCAGCCCAACACTGTCTTTCCTCTGTCTTCGGCTGGCTTGGTAAGGCACAGTTAAAATGCAACGAAGAGAAATCAGAGGTTCTTTTGTATGGTGTTTTTCCAGATAACTTCCAAGAGAGGCTATGGCCTCCTGGTTTCCCCATGCCTAATGGCATGGGCATTGCGGCAAAAAATCTGAGGGTCTGGTTTAATGACAATCAGACCTTCTCTACTCAGTTCAAAAAGCTGGCAGGGACCTGCTTTGGTACATTAAAAGCCTTGAGGAAGTTCTTGCCTCTTCTTCCTAGACCTGCCAAAGAAACGGTTGTCCGTGGTTTGATTTTGTCTCGGTTGGATTATGTCAATACGCTCTATTCGGGCATCTCCGTCTACCTACTGAATAAATTCCATGTCATACAGAAGTCGGCTGCTAGACTCCTGCTGCGTATATCTTGCATATGTAGTGTGCGTGCCCACTTGCATTCTCTGCATTGGCTACCAGTGGCGGTGCAAATAAAATTCAAAACACTGATTATTGCCCAGAGGGCCTTATATGGCCAGGGTCCTTCCTACCTCTAGAAGAGGCTTGTTTTCTGCAATCCTGTGAGAAAGTTGCGGTCATCCTCTCAGCTCCTAATGCAGACCCCTAGTTTCAAACGCCAGAGGCTAGGTGGGAGTTCCTTTGTGCGCAAAGCTGCTGTGGCTTGGAATGCTCTCCCCCAGACCTTACGCAGTATTTAAGACTCAGTGATCTTCAAAAAAAAGTTTACAACTCTCCTCTTTGAATAGTGCCTCAGCTAGTGGTTCCTTTTCCCAAGCACACAGTGGGACACTCTTCAGGGTATCTGTGCGCGATATATACATTGATTTAACATAACCTTGAGGGAGATGCCCTGGAACCTACAGGGGAACAAGTTGCTGAACTGGGGGACCTGCCTGAGCTGACCCATTGGCAGCAAGAAGGAGGACCCTCCAGGGAGGAATTTTGTGAAGAGCCCTTCTCTTATAGGTTTGCGGCAACAGGCCACAAACCAGGCTGCAGGGGATCAGTCTAGATCACATTGGATCTACTGGGAGAATAACCTCCTGTATAGCGAGCCTAAGGCTGCTGAGTCTGGGTCAGCCCTTGTGCTGATGGTACCCCAGCGCTTCAGAGCCTTCCTACTGTGGGAAGAGTGGGAGGAAGCACAAGGCTCCTTTCCAGCCCTACACTGTGTTCAGCACCCCCTTTGAAAGGGTGGGCATTGACATTGTGGGGCCTCTGGACCCCAATACAGCCAAGGGCACCAGGTTTATCCTGATCTTGGTGGACAATGATACTCTGTACCCAGAATCCATCCCGCTCACGACAGTGACGGCTCCGGTGGTGCGACATGCACTGATGGGGATTTTCTCCTGTGTGTGGTTGCCAAGAGTGGTGGTGTCAGACTGTGGTACAAACTTCATTTATAAGTATATGAAGTCCCTGTGGCAGGAGTGTGGAGTCCACTCCTTACCACCCCCAAAGTAATGGGCTGGTTGAGAGATTCAACCGGACCCTCAAAAGCATGATTATGGGTCTTGAGGAACCTATAAGGCATAAGTGGGATGTCCTCTTGTGATGCTTTCTCTTTGCTTACCGTGAGGTGCCACGGAAGTCCTTAGGGTTCAGTCCCTTTGAACTGCTGAATGGATACCTGGTAAGAGGACCTCTGAGTCTGGTTAAGGAAGGCTGGGAGAACGCTCCCAGCAAACCTCTCCAAGATGTATATAGCTACATGCTGGCCTTCAGGTACCAGACCAGGCGATTCAGACAACTCGCTCAGGCCAATATGGAAGACAGCCAGGAAGAGATGAAGTGGTGGTGCGATCAGAATGCTAATCTGATTGAGCTTCAACCGGGTCAGAAAGTTTGGGTCATGGCCACAGTGGAGCACTGCACGTTCCTGGATAAGTGGACCGGATCATTTGAGGTGGTGGAGTGCAAATGTAATGTCACCTACTTGGTGGACTTACGATCTCCCAGGAACCCTTTGCAGGTCCTACATGTCAACCACCTGAAGCCCCACTTAGAAAGGTCCGAAGTGGGCATGCTCCTAGCGACAGATGCTGGAATGGAGGCGGAGACTGAGCCTCTTCCTGACCTCCTGTCTGCAACAGAGCAAGATGGGTCAGTGGATGGTGTAAACCTCTCTGCCACAGTGACCCTTGGGCATCAGAATGATTATCGCCAACAGTTGGGACAATTTTCTGATTTGTTCTCCCTGGTTCCTGGTGTCACCGAGTGGTGTATCCATGATGTAAACACTGGAGACAGTACTTCTGTTAAGCACAAGGCTTACAGACAGGGTCAGAGCTTACATCAAGGAGGAGGTCTCCAGGATGTTTGCGTTAGGGGTGATTGAGTCCTCTAACAGTCCCTGGGCCAGCCCAGTGGTCTTGGTCCCAAAGGCTACCGCACCGGGTGCCACACGAGAACTCCAGTTCTGTGTGGACTACCGAGGGCTCAATTCAGTCACCTGGACTGACGCGCACCCCATCCTCAGAACTGATGAGCATATTGATCGGCTAGGGGCTGCATGGTACCTCAGCACGTTTGATTTGACGTCTGGGTACTGGCAGATCTCCTTAACTGATGGGGACTAAGAGAGGTCAGCATTCTCCACACCAGATGGGCACTACAAATTCTGGGTTATGCCCTTTGGGATGAAGAATGCCCCTGCCACCTTTAAGAGGTTGGTCAGCCAGGTGTTGGCTGGACTGGAAGATTTCATTGCCACCTACCTGGATGACAGTGCAGTGCTCAGCGCCAGTTGGGAAGAACAACTGCGCCACCTCTGGGAAGTGTTGATGGCACTGCGCAGAGCAGGCCTCACGATCAAGGCGAGTAAGTGCCAGATTCAGCAGGGTTCCATGGTGTACTTGGGGCACCAGGTAGGAAGCGGCCAGTTGGCGCCCCTCCAACCCAAGATTGATACCATCCTGGCATGGTAACCCCCCAAAACCCAGACACAGGTGAGAGCCTTTTTAGGACTCACTGGTTACTACAGGAGGTTTGTGAAGGGGTATGGCAACATTGTTGTACCCTTGACTGAGCTGACTTCCAGGAAGCAGGCCAAGAAAGTGTACTGGACTGACACCTGTCAGAAAGCTTTTGACGCCCTGAAGACTGCCATGTGCACAGCACCCGTGCTCTAGGCACCCAACTGCTCAAAGGAATTCATTGTCCAAACAGACGCTTCAGAGCATGTTGTGGAGGCTGTTCTTTCACAGATTAATGAGGTGGGACTAGACCAACCTGTAGCCTTCATCAGTAGGAGGTTACTTCCACGGGAGCAGAGGTGGAGTGCAATTGAGCGTGAGGCATTTGCTGTGGTCTGGGCACTGATGAAGTTGAGATCATACTTGTTTGGGATTCACTTCCTTGTTCAGACAGACCACAGGCCCCTCAGATGATTGATGCAGATGAGGGGTGAGAATCCAAAGTTGTACAGGTGGTCCATTTCCCTACAGGGGATGGACTTCAAGGTGGAACACCGCCCTGGTAGAGAACACGCCAATGCTGATGGTCTGTCCAGATTTTTCCGCCTTACTGAAGAGGACTCCCAAGAGGTTGGGTAGTTCTCCCCACATTCCAGCTGGAGGGGACACATGTTAGTCCTGGTACCATTGACATGAGTCTCCCTTCCATTTTTCTTTGTTGTCTCTTCTGTTTTTGATATGTTGTTGCTGGTTACAGACTTTGAGCACTGTGCCACTACTATTCAGTGCCACAGTGCAAGTGCTCCCAATTGTAAATTGTTGTAATGGATTAGTGACTCCATGATTGGCTTATTTGATTTACTTGTCAGACCCGAGTACAGTGCACCATGTGTGCCCAGGGTAGGGGTGGGCGGAATTTCCATAGTCGCGCTACCCAAAGCTCCACGAAATGATAAAAAATCTTTGAGCACGCAGAGTTCCATGAACACGCAGAATTGCTTGTTCTGCCAGTTCCTGATGCTTTTTTCCTGTTTGCAAACGCTCTTTGCGTGCTCGGGAGAAAATATCTCATGAAGGTGAATTTTGAAAGGGCAAACAAGCAAAAAATACTGCGAAGCCGCGGATCGCAAATCGATGAATTTTTGGCAATTCCGTGTTCTCTGCGGAACGTGAAATGACCCAAATTCAGCAAGCGGAACGAAATTTACAGCCCAGGCCTGGCCCAGGGCCTGTAGTTCAAAGCTACTAGATTTTTACACCATTAGGTGTAAAACAGCAACAACAAGACTCACAGAACACTTCCCGCAGGTGACTCACACCCCGAACTACTTGAAATGGACAATAATAGAGCAAATACCCAGCAGCGTCTTTTTGAAAAAGAACAGCGCTGGGTTTATAGATTGTCAACCCACAAGAATGGGTTAAATGATAAAATCCCCTGGAATTCAGTCCAGCCAAAATAAATTCCAGGATCCAGGGACCACTTAACTTGGAGTGAGCCCAATACTTTGATCCTGAAGAGCAACCGCTATGATCATGTTACACTACTCACACTGAATCTAACATGCTCTCTTAAGGTTCATGTCACTTAGATCAAATGATGCTTATCTATGACCATTCTATTTAGACTGACACAAAATAATATATTTGATTATTGCGCCTTTGTTTAATATAATCCACCTTACTGATAATTGGACCATAAAACATTAATCACGTCATTTTCAGGTGGAGCGCTTTGTTGCCATTCATCACTGCCATGAGGCTAGGCCCGCAATCTGCCGTCATTCCGTGATTACGTGACTGCATCACGTGTCACATAGCAAAACAAACCACGTCCCCCTTCTGGGTTAAAAGATCGGGGAAACACCCACACAGTGATCCTCGGTACGCCGTGTAGGACGAATGGTCCAGGTTTGGTTGCGGGCGGCATGGTTTGGTGTAGTAAGTACTGATTACATGCGGCAGGGCTCTGCTTTATTTTAAGACCAGATAACGAAGGTACATGATAAATAACTGTTTCTTGGGCATATCTCTTATAACCCCAGAGTGTAACTAGTGCCAGCGCCCTTCCCTACGGTGTCTATGGGGCACGACTGGTTCTAGTTTCCAGTAAGCCCTTTTTCTCCTAATTCATGTCTGTGTGGTCATATTAGTGATAATAATGACAGTGCATGCAAATATTAGATCGCATGCATGTTTCTTTATTGAGTAGCTATTTTTAGAATCCACGCTCATTTCTTATTGAGCAGTCAAACACCTACACACGCTATTGAGCACTCTGTAGGTTGTTTCTTTAGGGGGTGGGCATTCAACCTCTCTAATGAGAGTGCACTGTCGCAATTTAATTGTAAATTCACATAAAAAACACCATGCATGGAATGTATGGAGCATGGTATGTACCAAATAAAAAAAGCTTACTATGGTCCTATGATTGAGAGGTGCGGGAAGCGCAAAACACAGCAATTAACAATGAGTTTTTGTGAGTGTGTCTTCTTGCTTTCAGATTATTCCTTTCACAGAAGGCTGGAAGGTTACCACACTGTAAGTACATGGTGCGGTTCGTGATTGACCCAGAGTAGGGTGCACCTTAGCGCGTGCTACCGCTTGGGCCATCATATGAGGTCTGATGAAGACCTTGTAATACGATGCACAGGTTGAAACATGTAGACCACCTCTATCTCTCTCTTTAAAACATAGACACCGCAGGCCAATTTAACCTAAATTTGGTGTCTCCTTTTGTTTTTAACCATTGTCTTATTGCTCCATATTAAACTTTTTAGGGAGTTAAATAAAGACAACTTTTAAATCTCACTCACCTGCACCACCACTGATGATAATCCTATCCTGCTCCACTGTAATCAGGTGTTCAAGCACACCTGCATGGCATTCTGCCACTTCGGTGGGAGCCCTATGATGAAGCATGTCACCAACTAGGTTGGTGAGTGAGGGGTCTTTTAAAAAGGAAACTTTTTTTCTTTTATCCCTTAGGTACCTTCTCATCTCGTTTGATATCTCTTTTTTATCCACGGGGTTACTCCTTAGCTTTGTTTCATATTGATGAACGTCCCCTGGAAGAGGGGGAAACGTTACTCAGTTGTAATCCTAGTTCTCTTCCAGGGCAATCCTCATCAAAGATATAAACCACCCTCCCACCTTCCCTGATAGCAACTATGACAGCTCTCAACAATTGCTTCACCCTGGATTCCTAATGTCCATAAAAATGACCTGACCTAACTGTCACTTGTGAGGCATGATGAGATACAGTGGTACTATGAGGTTCTTAAAGACACAGTGCCAGTTTTTTATTCTATGCTTTGCATTGCAGCCTATTGGCTAACACTGCCACATATTCCCTTTCTTTTTCCTTTTGCAAAAACAGGAAAGATTTTCGATGGTCCCCTTTTTATATTTATGCATGTCTGTGCAATTGCCTTCTTTTAAAAAGGAAAATTCTATTAAATCTGGCATTTTAGCCTTCTTTACGCAGCAAACATGTTTATATATAAAGTACTATGGTACAATTCTTGTTATACATATACGTATACTTTTTAAAGTTCTCTGGGATTCCTGTACATGGGGAGAACTATTCAGTGCTTATGACTTTGGTGAGGATTCTCCTAGAGGAGAACTAGTTTTACAGTTGAGTAACTTTTCCATCCTCATGGTCAGCGCCTCTCCTGTCTCTCTGCACCATCACAATCAATTCCTTGCAAATTAGGAATCCTGCTACAATCCATTAATAAGAGTCCACTTCTGCTCTGCTCTCTTGCCTTTTGTGATTAAATGAGGGCCTGTAGATTCTAAGCTTTCTATATGTTTGTAAGATCGTCCTGATTCAGAATTCTTGCTACAGGTAAGTAACATTTCCGTAACCTGCACACACCTGAATTTGTATTATTGTTCTCATATACACACCAGAATTTGTATTATTGGTCTCATTTACACACCTGAATTTGTATTATTGTTTTCATATACACAGCTGAATTTGTATTTTTGTTCTCATATGGAATCTCGTAATATTCCTTGATCCCCAACCATGCCAAAATCTTTTAAACCTAAATCATACGGTACGCGTGCACATTTGATAGAGGGCATTTTAGATGATTTTTGTTGTACAGGGACCCGGTGAAGTTAAGCTGATTATGTTTTTATTAGTATCTCACGCAGAAAAGAATATTCTATATGTGTTAACTAGATGAAATAGAAGGCATGCTGTATGAATCTTTCCGTTGTTCGTTGTATAAATGAAGTACAATGCTAACATATTGTCATCGTGTTTAAAGAAAATGTATTGAAGTTCGACACATTTGTCTGGCTTTCTCTTCTCTAAACAGGGAACTGGTTGAAACGTTCCTCTCTGTCAGGACTAACTGATAATGTTGAGGATCTCTTGGACATCAGCTCAGTGGATCGCCTTTCTTTTATCAGGCAGAGCTCCAAGGTAAAAATATTTGATTTCATAGTATGAATTGTATTCAGATCTTCAGTGACCTGCTGTAACATTTAATCTATATAGCCTTATCAACAATCCCATAGATACATTTTCAACATTTTCCTCTTTTCTAAGAACAAGATATTGAATTAAATGCAAACCTTTCTATTTCAAACCAAAATGCAAGATATTGTAAATTCCTTGCCTCCATTGTTTTCTGTGGGAGTGTGTTGAAGTTCCAGTGGTTAGCCATTTGTGGTGCTTGCAATTTACACTCGGATTTTAGGAATAAGAAAAAGGTACATTTAGTCCATAATTATTCACCTATATTTGTTTGCAATATCGGAATGGAACAAAATGTATACTGTATGCTCCCGAAAGTATAAATTAATTAATTAACTATTGTTAATTTCTTTCACTTGATACAATGAATTTGGCTATATTGTACATTAGGGTCATTGTAAGATCATTCCGTTTTGCAAATCGCAATTTGCTGCTCACAAAACAGAATGTATTAATGTGTCTCAGACACATTTAGCGATTCCGAATGGGGTCTCACATTACCTGCTTCATCAATATTCATGAGGCATTTAGCAATGTGCAACCCATTGGGAATAGGTTACAGTCACAGGGATGGTGGCCTGCTCGGGACAGAGGATAACCATGTCTGTGTTTGCTTTTTAAATAAAGAAACTTTTTTTTTAAATGCAGCAGCCCGTTTTGCTTAAAGGAAAACGTGATGCGTTTGAAAGAAAAAAAACGAGTTTTCTCTTCATTTTTAAGGGCAGGCAGTGGCTCATTGGACCACTGCTCGCTCTTAAAAAACTGTTTTCACATACATTCACAAGGGGCACCGAGTCTCCTGGGGACCCCTTCCCGTTTGCTACTGGCTTACCACCTACTTGAAGTAGGTGGTAACTGCGAATGTTTTCCATCGCAAAACAAACTTACATACGAGAACCTTGGCCAAGTCTTTCCTAATAGCGACTCACAAACCCTATTTTGTTAGTTGGTAATAGGTTACTGACTCACAAAATACGATTTGTACATGCTACAACCCTTTTTAGCAGTTGCAAATGGCCCAATTTTCTGCTTGCGACCACTAAAAATGGTCGTACATTTGTCCCTTAGTTTTCAAAAATTGAGCAGAGTAGGTACGTTTATTTTCTATTCCACTTCTACTTTATAAGGAACCTGCCCCATACTGTACACATCTAACCATAACTAAAGCACTATAATTTGGAAGATCAGTTCAACATTCTGTAAAGATCACACCCTTATGGCACCAGCAACAAAAGACAGAGAATGATCCTGGCACTGGTGTTTAGGTTTACCGCATCAAACCAATAGCATCTCGGAAGTCCAAATAGTCAGCACATACCACCATCTCTACCCAGAAAGAAGCAACCATCAACTCACCACCTATTAGTCCAGTAAATGTGGCACGTAGCCATGCAGCGAATGTCAGATTTCAACATTTCTTCATGGTCTGCCACTTGGGTGAATGTGCAGTACAGTACCACTTTATCCAGAGAAACTGCTAACATTTTAACTTTTATTTTGCAGGTAAAGTTCACAAGTGCAGTGAAACTGTCAGAAGCTGGAACAGGTGGAGGATTGGACAATGGACGAGATGATGAGGAGAATTTCTTCAAGCGTCTTGGTAAATGGCGCTCCGGTCGAAGGAACACATCCAAGGTCCATCACACAGAAGAAAAAGATGGTTAGATATCAGGGGTCTATTTTTCTGTTCTTTTTTACTTTTATTTTCTTCCTCCTTTCTGTTTATTTTTGAAAAGCTCGTTATCCCCTTTTTCTTTTCCATGTTTTTGTGTCCATTCTGTTCTTCCACCTACCTTTTCATTTTTCTCTCTATAGTCTTTCTTTTCCTTTTTATTCTTCTTTCAGTTCTTTTTTTATTTAACCAAAAGTCTCTAGAGAAGTAGCACCCACTATTAAACCTCCCCTCCCCACACCCATCCTTCCAAAACTATATACACGTATATATAGATATATATACTTCTTCTGAGGCATTTTGTAAGTTTATGAACCTGGACTCACTTGAGTACAGATATTTTTTTTTTGCCTGCAGCATGCAAAACATTTTTAAGAAATGTCATTGAATGGCTCATCCTGAGACAGGGAGTGAAAAGATAGACGAATGCCTCAAAACGAATGTCAGCTTCACTGGCAGCTACTGCTCTGCTTTTCTAGAAGAGCTCAGCGTTTCTGAAATAGAACTCCCTGCACAGACCTTGTTTTAATTATCTATTTTCTTCTGTGTTTGCATGTACAGCATCTGCATACCATTTCTAAAAGAGACATTGCCCCTTTTACTTGGGGGAGGGATGTGAGCAGGCTGTGCAATCGGATTTGAAATGAATATTACATTGGGAGAATTCTTCTGTAGCTGTATACAGAAAGAAGCAAAACCAAAAGTAGTCAACGAAAGGACATAGGGCCCGATTTAACTTTTGGCTGACGGAGTAGTCCCCATTGGCCTGGCAGAGGACTTTACGTCTGCCAGGCCGTGACTACTCTATACGTCAAATGTATAAATGACTACCTAGTAGGCAGTCATTAATAAAGGCACTGGCTGTCTATGCATTGTATTGTTTGTTACTGGGCCTTCGTTGGAAGGACTCAGCCCTGTAACAAACAGTAATCTTTTTTTCTTTTAAAAAAGAAAATCCTAAAACAGGATTTTCTTTTTGTAAAGAAAAAAAGTAAATATTCCCTCATCATGGGAGGCATCTGCCATGGCGGGGGAAGTATTCAAATGTTTTACTGTTCCTTACCGCCAAGTATACCTGTTGTAAGGAACAGTCAAAAAATAACTACGTTTGCCCATCCAAATTGGGTGGGCGGGCATTTTCTCTAACGGCCCTTACATCTCAGGGCCATAGGAAGTGATTCATCCCAGTGGAGACAGAGTAGTCTCAGCCGTGATTACCCGAAGGTCCGCGCGCATCTTCATGTGGCGGACAGACCGCATTATTGGTGTGAGGATACCCCATCGCCGTTACAACGGATAACATTTACAGCCAAGAATTAAATCGGGCCCATAGTCTGTAGATGGAGTGTGTGATATTCAGCTGGGTGTCTTGAATAAATGGCTTAACGAGTGAATGGCTGTGTATTTCATTTGTATCAGATTCCTAAAATTTTACAAATTGGCAAGTCCTGCTACTGCAATGTCGAGGATTTGGCATAGCTCTTATTTCTGGAAAATATGGTGTTCAAACTAATGCGTTCCATTCCCTCTGCGCCACTGTACATTTATTTATTATTCTTAATTTAGCATTTTTTTAAAATGTGAACCTGACCCTTCAAAGATTCTTTATAAGACTATTGACAGAGCGAAAATAAATGTTCATCGCCAAAAAGATACAAACAATGAAATCAGTGTCTCATAAATCAACAGTTAATTGAGCAATAATAAAAGACAAAACAATTTGTTGCTTGAATAATTAAAACAGTGTATTGCACCTGTCGATCTTCCCCTTTACCTCAGTTTACTGTACTTGTACGAATAATTTTTGCCTGATAGACCATGCTGCATAGAGGAATTAAGAGACACACAACCACAGGCGAGGAGTCGCTCTTACAGGTCCTAAGGGCATTTATTCGAACTGTAAGAGTTCAATTCCGACATAGAGGAACAAGCCTCCTGCTCCTAGGGGTTACATACTTGGGGCAAAATAACATCAACTGCTCCTCAATTTCATCAGTGGAGAGACAAAAGCTGCACTTGGCGAACCTGTCTTAGAGGAATCCCATAGTGTGGGAAATGCAGCAGTTGGCACAATCCCATGTCTGAACTGCAGAAACAAAATACGAGCACGCACTGGGCGAATATAATCTAGAAATTCATCAGCTTTCTGCACTGATTTGTGTATTAAAAAACACCTTGAGAGCCTCCCTGTATGATAGCTGTTATTTTTTTGCAGCTATCATATCCCAATACCTACATTTTACCATTTGGGCTGTATTAGCTGGAATGGACAATGGATCCTCCCAAAACATCTGTGGACCCAGCTCTGTCCAAGCTCTTTTAACGTGATTCAGCCACTCAATCTTTTAGGAAGAGTGGAGTACCATAATGTCACCAAGGCCAGTCTGTAGTCTTGGAGCTCACTTGTGGTCCAAATGCACAGCCAATATAACAATGGTCTCCTAGTCGCCAGTTCTGCAACAAAATCAATGCCAAGATCCAGTGCTAGAGGCAACAGAAAGGTTCCCTTTCCTAACCCAGTGATAGCTTTATTAAATTTGTTCTCTGTGATACCCAAGGCGCAGTAGCGGCTCCTGGAGGGAGTGCTGCGTGGTGGTGGAGTGGGGGAAGGGACGCAGTGGCGGGTAGTAAACTCCGGCATACGTCTGATCGGAGTTAGGTAAAGAAGAAATAAATAAAACAAATTAAATTGCGCGTGCTGTAGCGCATTTGGCGTTGCAGCGCGCGCAATCTCATTTTATTTATTTATTTACCTAACTCTGATCGGCCATTTGCCGAAGTTTACTACCCCCTACCCTGCCCCTCCCCCGCCCGTCTCACCGCCCGCAGCACTCCCTCCAGGAGCTGCTACTGGTTATTTGTTCTTGTGTTGCATGGGTTAATGGCACAGTCTCATAGCAATTCAAACAACAAATAAACGGACACCGTTGACTACTTTGGAGGCCTAAATGGGTATTGGCAGATTAAAAATGCACAAATCCATCCAGCATCTGATATGTTTGGTGTTCCCTTTTTGGCAGTCACTCCACCATTTTGTCTTAAATAGCACTCTGCTGTGTCTGTTCTACAGGTAAAGTCGACCATGCAACACAATATGGATTATCTCCCCAGAATCCGATATTATTTCTATAGGTAATGGTCAGCTATGCCATTTAGAACATCTTGTCATTTCTGGAATGTTGTGTGCTTGTGTGTGTTTGTCCTTGAAGGTAACATGACAAATGGCAGGTTGTGTAAGATTGTAATTAACAAACTCTATCAGGGTGAATGAAAATGCAAAAGGGGGTATCATTTCAGTTGGTTCCTAGACCCCGGTCAATGGTTCTTCATGGGGCAATATCTCTGGCTTTAGTTCATCTTTCCCTAATTCTGTCCATTTGTGACATGGTGCTGTGAGACCATTCTGCTGTCTGTCCTTGTGTCTGTCTCTCTCTTTCTATATGGAATACTTCTTCTTTTCAAAATCTGACCTGCCAGTGACAAAACAATGCCACTAAGTGGCAGGTATACATGTACTTTAGGTAAAAATGATAAAAGCACAAGTCTTGCCCATCTCTTCATCACTTGACTCTCTTGTGATATTTTACAGGCTGGCCACTGGGATGAGTATAGGTAATTAATTGAACAGACAAGGTAAAGGCACTCCCAAAAAAATATTGATGAGACGCTGAATATAAACAGTACAGCAATAAATAGGGTTTAATATGAAGAATTGTTTCATTCTGAGGGATTCAGTACTTTTAAACAGATCAAACCTCACATTAGAAGGATGATTTTTGAGCTTTTCTTATAGTGAAAGAAATTGTTCCAGTTCGACTCATGGTTTTAAATAGGTTTCAAAATTAGGAAACTCCATTGAGAACAAAACGTTTAGCTTCACCAATTCCTAAACTACAATCAAGATGATTAGGCACAATTAGGGTCCACAGGATTTTTTGTAATGATTTTACATAACTTTCATGCAATTTGCATAGTAATTTTACAAAACAATATGAGCTGTTAAAGGAGAGTAGAAACTGTAAAATAACCTTTTTAGGAAGCAATTGGGTGAAGAATCACATGTACTATACATAAGAGGCAATTGATCAGGGAAGGACTCTTTCTAATTGCATGCCAGGAGCATGACATGCCATTGTTTAAACAAGTCTTTATTAAACATTTTGAAAGTATGATTAGAGTACGAGGCACAGGTGATGTCAGCCATCTTACCCATGTTTGGTGGTGGATTCCTTAGGCCACATACAGTGGAAAAACCTTAGCGCAAGTCTTCAGCAAAGAGAATGGAAATGAAGCGATATGCGAATGATAGCACCCACCAAAGTCTAGGAAGTGTGTGCAGACATGGGAGATTCTTGTGTCTGTCCCATACATGACGTACAAGATTCTAAACTGTGTGTGCTGCAGCTTGTGCGCCCTGAATAAGAAAGCCTAAAAATTCACAAATGTGCTGCCACAGTTTTCTGAAGCTTCTCTACTTGTTTCCTACAACTCCATTGTTTCTTTTAGCCTTCTAGTAATGACCTTCAACCTCCTTCCTGTTTCTACAGTCTTCTCATTTCTGATCATCCTTTCAGGAAGTTCCAATGGGACTCTAGCCTGTTTTTCAACAATAGAAACCTGTACGCTCAACACTTGGCAAGAAAAGGTAGCTTGATTTGTTCCTGCATTACTGAATGTTCTGTATTGACTCCCACAGACAGAGTAGTGAGTCAGATCAAGTTCTTTCAACGGAATTTGCCAGTCCTGACAGATTGCAAAGCCATACCTACTGCTCTGAGTGCCATGGATGTCCAAGCTATCAACACTCAAACGTGTAGTGTTCATGAAAAGTTGTAAGCATTAGAAATGGGCATTGCGGTTATTGAATGCAAATTTAAAGAAGACCAAGTTGTAGGAATTTAGGCACTTCGACCAGTGCTTTGTCCGTGGTCACTTTACCATCCCTCAGAAATTCAGAGGGGGGACCAAAGAATGATCAAATATTTGTCAATCTATGCTAATTGCAGTATATGTTTGAATGTGTAGCAAAGATTGCATTTGTTCTGGGCAATCTAACTGGAGACACTGCTTTATGGGTGACACCGATTGTCACAGTCCAGTTCCTCTGGGTCAGCACCTTCCCAGTATTACCCCTTTCAGCAGCATTGATTCCAATTTTAAGACTACTTGGAAGATCAGTGTGGCAAATGAGGGCAAGGGATTTATGGAGGGTGCGGTGTGCGAAAGATTCCTTTTCCAGAAACGTGTTATATTCAACAATTTTCCATTATATACAAGTTAGTTTAGTACTGCGGTCAAGGCTCTGTATCTTTGGAATGTCAAGTACTCACAACTCAATGAGAATGTCAAAGAGACGTGGGCTCTGCATCACTTAACCCACAGTCTTGTCACGACCTGATCAACAACTTCTTTCCACTATGTCATTTTGGTGTGTCCTCAAGTCTGGTTTACTTTCACAAGTAAAACAGTTGTCACTTGAAGCTTCTTCAAATCTTAAATGTGATTAGCACAGATTAACGTAAGCTCCTGCAAAAAAATCTTCAGGTTTGTTTTATCGGAGTCCAAAGGTTTTTACTGTTGTAGACTTTATATACTCTGAGTGTGCTTTCTCTTTTCCGTTCTTTGATGGCCCCCCTGAACTTTGTCTGAGTGTCACCTATTGCTTTTGTGACCTTATCTCTTCGTGTAATAGTTTTGCAAGTGCCCCATCAGTCCATATCAAACTTCCTCTCTCTCACTAAGTTGGTAAGCAAATCTTCTTCCCACATGAACAGGCTTTGCTTCAAACTTATTGAGTCCTCGTTAAGCTCTTCACTCCTGGGCCCTTCAAATGCCGAAATCCTCTCCTTCAAGGACAAAGCATCCTCCCCTTGTAGCGTCTTTCTTCCTGCAAAGTCCTGAATAACCGGTGCGGTATACAGGCTGTGGCCATTTATATAACTGCTTATTCAGAATGGCTGTAAAGATTTCAGAAAATATTTTGAGATCTCATTCTTTTTTGAGATTACAGTGGCCCATGCCCCTCACCTCACCTTGTAAAGCTCCACCGTCGTTTGGAGCAAGTTTTAAATGGCATCAGCGAGAAGTGTGCCTTTCCACAACACCTCTTCCTGCTATACATGTCTTTCAACTTACAGCTATGAATTCCACGATGGCAACAAAGGAACAGGGTTCCAGTGAATCCAGTCATTGCTAAACCAAAACATGAGAAGAGCACAAAAGACTTTCAATAAAAATTTAATAGTGTGGCAAGAATAATAATTTTATTAGAGCATACCCTGTTGGACCTTGATAGTGAAACAAAAGAGCTCGGCTGTAAGGGTGTGGTCGGTTCCGTGCAAAATCGTAAATAACACCTGATTACCATTGCTCTGTGAGATCTATTTACATGTGCCTCAAATTTCTGCTATCATAGAATCTGGTCCCTCTGGGAGTTATATTGATAATAGGTTTTTGGTACTTTGGAAATCAAACATCTAACAAAAGAAATACCAGAAGAAATAAAAGCAGTTTTGGTATGCCTTGTGCTTCCGTTCTGAGAACACATATGACTCCAAAGTTATTGACATGTAAGACACATAAAAAATGCATCTTCTTCGATGTGATACGGACAAATTGTCTTTTCACTTAAAGATTCTACTGGAAATTGGCTGTAAGATAGTGGATGCATCTTCCTTGCCACCTGAAGAGCAAGACTACTAAGAAATATTCAGTGAAAAAGAAACCAAGCAAATTACCACCTATCCTAGAGACCTAAAACCAAATACACCTATTTAACATCTAAAAATCTTAGCATTTGATGGGACCAGAAAAAGTAGTTTTAAAACATATATTGAAAACGGTTTAAAGAAGATGTTTATCAGAGTCCAGTCTCCTGCTGTGATCACATTCACCACTCTTCTTTGTCAAAGAAGGAGAAAGAGACCTACTACCGTGCATCATTTATTGAGAATTAAAATAATTAACCATTAAAAATAGGTAAAGCTGACCATTAATTCAAACTATGATTACAAAGGGTGCATGTTGGTTTACCAAACTTAATCTGAGAGTTTCCTACAATTTACTTAGAATTGGGCCAGAAGAGTAATGAAAAATGGCATTTCATACTTAGTCACTGTAAATAGTTGGCGATATTTGATTATGTTGTCCGTACTGTGTGATGTCTCCTCTACTTTCCAATGTTTCATCAATGAAATATTGCCGGACTTAATTAGAAAGTTTATTATCGTTTATCTTTATGATATTCTCATCACATCTGTTCTCAAATTTCTTCATAATGTATTCAACGTCTCTGCTAGGTGTTCGAAAGCTTATGCTAGAATCATCTGTAGTACTGTACGCAAACCTAAAGAAAGGTTCTTTCAATCAATCAGAACATGCGTATTTAAGTTTTCAATTCAGACAGAGACGGTTGACAAAGGATAAAAAATTATTATCTAATTAGCAAGGAACTATTCCATAAAAGTTGAAAGATCTTTAGAGATTCTTAGGGGCAGATTTGCAAGCCCCTTGCGCCACTTTTGCGTCATTTTTAACATGGGAAAGGTGATGCAAAAGTGGCGCAAGGGGCTTGCAAATCTGCCGCTTAGGGTTTTTAAACTTTTATAGAAAATATATTCTAAATTGTTCTCAGGCTCACAAGGAAATCTTAATCATATATTTGGACCAAATAAACTGATTCAGTCTTCCAAATTTTGAGACAACATTTTATTGATGCTCCTATCTTAGCTCATCCTAACAAAACAAAACTATTTATCACAGAGACAAGTGTGTCTAATGCAGCGGTTGGTGCAGTTTTGTTGCAAAACAAACAAATATGACACAGAATCGTATCGTATTTTTCACAGTTTCTTACTCCAGCAGGAATTAATTACACAATTAAAGACTTATTATCCATCAGAGGAACCTTCCTTATAAAGGAGCCTTTTTTCCTCATCAAGTAAAAGTGCTCACAGAGCACAGGCATTTAAAGTATCTACGTACAATGAAATGTATAAATCAAAGATTGATATGACTGACGATTGTTTGCACGATTTCAGTGTGTAAAAAAATACACTCCATGATAAATAGGCCGATGCGCTATTTCGAAGGATAGAAAAGATTGAAATTCTGGACACAACCACGATCTTTCCAGCCCATCAAATCATGGCTATTAATTTTGGTAAAAGCTTTCAAATGATAAGAGATGTCTTACATAAGGCTAAACAAATCCTATTGAAAAAACAAATTGATATTGGCATCAGTTCACAAGAAAAGGTTTACTTTTCTGCCAGAAAAGATTAGTAGTTCCTGCAGGAACAACTCCTAATTTAGCTTTACACTGGTGTAAGAATTCTCCCAGTGTGAGATATTTGGACAGTTCAAAAGAATACAATTAATTTCCCTTTATTTCTGGTGCCCAGATGCAAAGGGAGATGCCTATTGTTATATACAAACTTTTGTAATTAGTGCTACCTTAAAACATCCACAGAGGAAAGAAGAATTACTTCAATTTTTCAGATTTTGATAGATATGTAGTAGATTATTTGCCATCTGAAAAGATGACTACATTGGATATTATCAGTACAACTAAAATGGCCTATTTTTCTGCATCCTCTCAGATGCCAACATCCAAGGGCTTTGTTGTTCAGTTCCTCAAAGAAATATATTTATTACATGACCTTCCTACTACCATTTCTCAGATGGGGAAACTAGTGTACTGCAATATTTTGGCAAGAATTATCATACCTTTTACAAATTAAATTATAATGTCATTATATTATCTTCCACAAACAGGTAGCCAAAATGAAAGTCTCACTAAAAATCTTGGAACAATAGCTCAGCTGCTTTGCTGAAAATCCACCAGATTTGTGGTATTCCTTTTTCTCCTTTGCTGAATTTGCATAAATTAACATTATACATACATCACTGGGATCATCACCTGTCTATTGTACGTATGCGTATCATCCAAGATTCTTGCCAATACCAAACCTGCCAAGTCAATATCATGTAGAGTAATTGGTTTGGCGTTTAACATGAACTCTTCAATTTCTAAAGAAACTTGGACAACTATCTCCCATATATACTGACCCATTTCATATTATCACGGTTATGAACCCAATACATATGGCATTGGAACCACCACCAAAGTGGAAGCTTAGGCTGCAGTGTATCAATGTTAATTCATATTCTAGGGTCCACGTAAAAGCTGTACATATCACTGAGAATGGAAAAGCTTGATTGCATGAAATTGAGACAATAGCCAATAGTTATATAGCCCTACTGTGGGGGACAGTCCAGAGAGTTGTATTTAAAAGGGCACTAAGAGGGGAGTCAGAAAGGGGAGATCAGTATAGGTGTGTATCTGGGTAAAGTTTAGGGTTTCAGACTTTGTCACTTATCATAATGAATAACAAGCATCATATAGAGTCTGGGGGGCAGCTGGGAGGTGGGTATGGAATTAAAGAGAATCATGTTTCTACAAGAGACTTCTAACCATAGATTTCTCACCTTAGAATATTTCTATGGTGCCAGACTAGATCTGAAAAATCTTGATCAGTACCTCTGCGTGCTGATCAGTGAATTTGAGCTTCTTCAGAGAGCTACTGCGGGTATTTATTGGCCATTATCTTAACCCTTCTATCAATTCTTTTTGAGCTTTGCTCACAGTGTGCAAGGGATATCAAACAAAGTCACAGGATTTAAACCATGGTAGGAATGTCACAGATAAATGTGTGTCTCTGACCCACATTTGGTTGGTGCTTTGGGCCGAACCATGACCCCAAGAACGGTGCTGACTGCAGGTTGATGCACCTCAAAGTGATTCGCGAGTGAGCCACAAAGATCTTGGCTGCACTGCAGAAGAAGGCTCTGATTTCGGTACCAATCTTGAGGGAGATCTTGAGCTGTTTCTGCGGACTAATAGATGAGCTGGAAACCGCAAAGTTCACCATTCGCTGTGGACTGGACACCACCGACTCATTAGGCAGAACATGGCTACAACAGTGGAACTCAGCTCCATTCCTGGCTAATATCGACACGGTTTTTAGTCGATATCCAATCTTCCCTGATAGGTATGCCATTTGACCGCTCCCGCCTATTTGGCAAAAAGATCAAAATCGACCTTGAGCGCATTAAGGAGACTCGAATCACCACCAGATCCATAGACCTCTCCCTTGGTTCCAAACAACAGCAACAATACTCTTTTTGCTCCTTTTGAGGCCACTGCCAGGGCTCACATATGCATCCGCTGTTCCAGTCGTACCAAGCAGCCAGCAGGCTTCTCAGTCTTTTCATGGTCAGGGACGCGGATCCCACAGAAGATGTAGAGCCCACTCCAGCGTACTGTTCAGTTCTTCGTCCTTCCAGCAACCGCAGCCCAAAAACCTCTTTATTGGGCTTTCAGTGCAACACACCCATCCTGTTGGTGGCAGTATCAGGCACCACCGTCCCCCATTGACAAGCAGTAACCTCTGACAAGTGGATTCTCTAAATTGTACATGTACAGTGGGGTTATGCCCTTCTATTTCTGGAAACCCAGCAACTCTTGCCACCATCATTTGATACAACGGCTTATGGAGGACCTTCTCCTCTTGCTCTGTCAGGAAGTGCAGGTTTTGCTGGCCAAAGGAGCCATTGAAAGGGTGCCAGCATCAGAAGTAGGGCATGGTTGTTATTCCTGCTACTTTCTGGTACTGAAAAAGGACAGAGGCCTCCGACCTGTCCTAGATCTCGACACCTTCCTATGAAAAGAGAAATTCAAGATGCTACCTGGCTCAGTCTGCCTTGGACCACAGAGACTGTATGGTAGCCTTTGACCTCCAGGGCATGTATTTCCTTATTCCCCAGCCCCAAGCCCGCAGGCTTTATCTGTGGTTCACAGTAGGCCAGGCGCATTTACAGTTCTCCCTACTCCCCTTTGGCCATACCAGTGCCACTTGGGTGTTCATGAAAGTGATGCCGGTGGTTGCAGCACACCTGCAGAGGTCAGGGGTTCCAGTCTTCCCTACTTCACTGACTGGCTATTGAAGGCGGGCTCGCTGCAGGAAGTCGCCGTCCACCTCTAGACTATGGCAAACCTTCTGTACTCCCTGGGGTTCACTATCAACATGATGGAATCACACATGACTCCTTCTCAGACTCTCTCCTTCATCTGAGTCATTTTGGACTGGTGCAGTTCTGCTTCTGCCCTCTGGCCCTCGTTTATGATCCTTATGTTTCAACCTCAGTCCTGGAATTGGGTGAGATTGACTCTGAGGCTGCTGGGTCTGATTGCCTCCTGCAGCCTGCTGGTGAAGCACTCTCAATGTGACATGCGGGCTCTGTAGTGCCATCTGAAATTCTAGCTGAAACAGCACCCGGGAAATCTCTCTGACCTTGTCCAGATTTTGAAAAAGACTGAAAAAGATCTGCAGTGGTGGTTGACGAGCCATTATTATATCAGCAGTAGACCCCCTTTCACTTCCCCACCCAGAGCTGACAGTGATAACTGATGAATCCTTTCTGGGTTGAACAAGATGGAACTCAGAGGAGTCTGGTCTCAGGCGGAATCTCAGCTCCAAATCAATCTTCTGGGCTGAGGGCTATCTTCTTGGCATTGAAAGCCTTCCTCCCATCCTTCAGGTGAAGGCAGGCATGTGGTATAGTAACAAACAGGGCTGTGCAGGGTCTTGGACCCTGTGCCTGGAGGCCGTGCACCTTTAGACTTGGCTGGAGCACCAGTACATCTACCTGGTTCTGCAACACTTGGTGGGATTGCTGAATAGTAGGGCAGGCAAACTCAGCCATCAGAGCTTTGCAAAATGGGGCAAACCTTTGCTTGACCTTTTTGCCACAGCTGAGAATGTACAGTGTCAGCACTTCTGCATTTTGGACTTTTCAAAGTGGCTTTTACTCGGAGATGCCTTGGCATAGACTGAAACCTGGGACTTTTATTCACTTTTCCACCAATACCGCTCCCACCCTTGGTCTTAAGAAGATCAGGATCAACCAGGTCCAAGTTATCTTAGTGGCTCTGTACTGGGCAAGGAGAGTTTGGAACTCTTGAGGATGAGCATCTTTCCTCCTTTTAGGCAGCCCTTTATGGATGAACTCCTGTAGCAACAGCAGGTCAGGGTCCAGCATCCAAACCTGTGCACACTCCACCTTCATGCGCCAATAGTTGAATGCCTTTGATCATCCTTTGCAAAAAGTGTGATGATATATTGGGAGTCAGAAATCGCACAACTAAAACAGTAGACGCAGGCCATTGGAACAAATTTGTGGCTTTGTATTCGGCACAGCATATTGATCCACTTTCTGTTGTTTGCCTTTCTTTGGCCCGGCAAGGCTTTGCCTTGGGCACCGTTAAAAGTTATCTTTTTGCCATCTCGTCTTTTGTGCAGTTGCCGGATCGGAACTCACTGTTTGAGTCACCCAGTGTGACATGTTTCTCTAAGGCCTTACAACATTTGCTCCCCTACACCTTTTATCAAGCCCGAATAGGTTCTTAATTTGGTTTTACATTTCATATGGACTCCCCATGCGGGCCCTTACACAGCTGTTATCTGACACTTCTGATTCTTAAGACAGTATGCTATTACATCGGCCAGGAGATTCAGTGAGCTTCAAGCTCTTCCAGTTAATCCTCCATATACCAGCCTCTACTCAGACAAACTGGTTCTTTGGACCCGCACCGCCTTCTTACTAAAGGTGGTGACACCATTCATCCTTGGCCAAAACCTCATGCTGTGGACATTTTTGGCCCCAAATCGTCCTTCAAAGGAAGAGGAGAGGCTCCACCATCTGGAGCAGAAAAGAGCTCCATCTATTTACCTTGACCGCATCACAGACCACCGGGTAGACGCTCTTTAACAGCTTCACAGTATCGAAAAAAGGCATGGATTGTACTTTACATCAAGATCTGCAATGCATTAGCTAAGAAGCAAGCCTCTGATGACTTGAAGGCCAATTCCACCAAGGCCAAGGCTACTACTACTGCAATAGCACTCTTGGTACCTGGCCTGGACATTTTCCAAGCTGCTACATGGATGTCACTCCACACATTCACAAGGCATTACTGCTTGGAAAGTCAGGTCTGTCTAGACGGGCATTTTGCCTTGGTATTTTTCCTGTCTTTGCTCCAGGATTTCCTAGTTTCAACCAGTTCACAGACCCACCTCTGGGGAGATATTGCTTGGATACCTATCCTTAGGTGAAGAATCTGCGGTTAGAAGTCTCTGTTAGAAGAACAAGTTGCTTACCTTAGGTAGCCCTTTTTTTGGTTGAGACTCTATCTAACCACAGATCCTCACAGACCCTCCCATCCTCCCTGTGCTGCGAAATGGGCTATTTATCCAAAAGCTCCTGTTAGATTGTCAGGTTCTATGCATTGGTAACACATTATTCAGTCATGGCTCCGCATTTTTGGCACAGAACTAATGACCAAAAAAACTGATATCAGTGCACCAGGGTGGCACCTATAGAGGCACAGTGCATGTTACTTCCAACATAAAGATGTTGAAGCGGAGATACTGAAGGCCACCTACTGGTGCTCTGAGGTATTGCTCAAGATTTTTCAGATCCAGTCTCACACCTGGGGAATATTCTAAGATGAAGAATTGTCTGTGTTTCAGATTCTGGTCATCAAAGCAGTAAAGATGGGCGGTGTTAAGTTGTGTTTTTTCTCTGGTATAAGGATCACACTATTAATAGTCACCAGCTCCTTATCAATGATTTGCTTTTGGCAAGGCTGTTATATAGGTAGGAAGTCAGTGGGATGAATGAAGGAATGACCAAAGCAGAGAACGTACACTGTCATCACTTCTGCGCGTTGGAGTTTCTTCGCATAGACTGAAACCTAGGACTTTTGTACGTTTGTCCGCCAATACTGCTCCCACCCCAGGTTCTCAAGAAGATCAGGATCAACCAGGTCTAAGTTAACTTAGTGGCTCTGTACTGGGCAGGGAGAGTTTGGAACTCCTGAGGATGAGCATCTGTACTCCTTTTAGGCTGCACCTTCATGATGAACTCCTGTAGCGGCAGATGTGTGCCACTCCTGTCACAGCTGAACAATAGAAGTTATGAGGCTTGATTGAGGGCATAGCACTGACATTGAGTGTATCAAGGTCCTGACTCCAGTGGCCCAACGAAGTACGCTGTTCTTTCTGCTACAACTCGCCTTCATCTAAGAGAACAGAAGCCTGCTCTGTAACTTGCATTTGGCAGGTAAAGAAATACCTTATGCAGACCACTGAAACTTGACTTACATTTTTATGGGTAAAATGTGAGGGCTAAGCTGAGTATCTAGTTTTGTGAGAGCAGTGTTTTTACATCAGTCATAACAAAGAACATTGGGTGGACGGTAATCTCTTTATGGGGTTCTTTGGCTCAAAGAAGCACAAGGAAGTGCAGAAACAGAGAGTCTCTTTTCTTTATTTTTATTTTTATTGATTTTCAATAATACCATGCACCACAGACTTAATCATGTCAGTTCACATTATGCAATGAATGGCGCTGTTACACAAAAAGTACATACACATGACGACAGATTATCAAGATTGCAAGAACATTATTTATACAGGGTTATCCTTAGTCCGGTCGGGCTCCGTGGATATAATGTCAATTTGATGCAAGAAATATGCTGTAAGAGGTGCCAAAAAATCTTTTGGAAGTGACCTGGCCAACAACTCCTCCTCGTAGGCTTTTAGGGTATCTCTGCAATACACAAGGTCTGTTACCCATTTGTTAGTCGTCGGACGAATCTTACTGTCCCAGTGCATAGACACTCTACGCTTTGCCACTAGCAATGCTATAGCCAACAGTTTCTTCTTAGAAACAGACATGCTCTTGATGGAGAATACGCTCCAATAATATCTGCTACACACTGGCTATAAAGGAGCCTCCAAAAGGTCTAAGGCCTCACTCCACCGGGTCCAAGGCTGCTTTCACTGTTTTGGCACATGGAATGTCTGTCCTTGGTATCTATCAGGCAGCTACGTGGGCAACAGTGCACACCTTCACAACGCACTACTGCCTCGACAGCCAGGTCCATTGAGAATGGTATTTTGCAATCTGGATCACGCAGGATTCGGAAGTTGATCCATTCCACAAACCCACCAGTTTTGGAGATACTTCTTTGGCATTTATTAACATGGTGAGGAATATGTGGTTAGAAACGTTACCTACCTTTGGCAATGCATTTTTGGTAGATACTCTATCTCACCGCAGACTCTGCACAGCCCTCCAACCTCCTTGTTCTGTGATTTAATCTCTTCCATCTAAAAGAACCCAATCTAGAAATATGTACAGTGGTTTGTTCAATTTGCCAGTGGGCTCTGTAACTGAGGACACAGACAAGTTCTTGAAAGAAGCTGGCATCAGCACGCATGACTCCAGACTCCATGACACCGGCATACGGGGAACCGCCCTCGAATGGCTCTGCTCCTTCCTCACTGGCAGGACCCAAAGAATCAGACTGCCACCCTTCCTCTCAGAACCGACAGAGATCAACTGCGGAGTGCCCCAAGGATCATCACTCATCCCCAACTTTCTACAACATCCACATGGCCACCCTCTTCGCCATTGTCAGACTACACAGACTCTACATAGTCTCCTACGCCAACGACACCCAGCCCTCAGATCCTCCCCCACTGCACCTGGTGTCCCACTGCCCTCGGCAACCTGCTCACTCCCACCCAGAACCTCTGCATCGTACTCGACTTCTCCCTCCCTATGACCCAACAAGTCAATGTCGTCACCTCCATCTGCTTCAACACCCTCCTCATCCTTCGCAAGAGCTTCAAATGTATCCCCCCGAATTGAGAAAAAACGTCACCCGCGCACTCATAACCAGCAGACTAGACTGCCGATACGTCCTCTATGCTGGAATCAACAAGATCCTGCCCCGCAAACTCTAGACCATACAGAACACAGCAGCTAGACTCGTCCTCGGCATCCCTCGACAAAAGGACATCACCCAGCACCTGCGAGACCTCCACTGCCTCCCCGTTGCGAACAGATAATCTTCAAGATACTCACCCATGCCTTCAAATGCCTCCAGATCTCCGGACACCAATACTTCTACAAGAGAATCTCCATTCAGGTACCCAAGACAAAGTTCCGATCCGCAGACCTCGCTGAAACCCCACGCATCTCCAGAGCCAGAACGGGAGGAAGGATCTTCTCCTACATTGTGGCCAAGAACTGGAAAGAGCTCCCGGGCGACATCTACGGGCCCCCTCTCTGAACATCTTCAGGAAGACACTTAAGACCTGGCTATTCGACTGAACAGAGCTGTTTTGAGACCCTCACGGGTAAGTAGCGCGCTTAAAATTCCCTGATTGATTGATTGATTGACTGCCACTTATATGCACCTCAGTTTGGCAATTCTGAAGCAAAACGGTGTTGATGCGAAGTTGCACAGGGCCACCTACCTGCTTGCAGGATCACTGCTCCGGATTCAATCTGGTACTTTGAGAAATTCACAAGATGAGGCATTTGTGGTCAGATAGAATATCAACCAGAAAGAGCGTTTTTGTTCAATAATTATATAACCTGATACGTTTTACAATAAAGGGGTTGATGGAGGTTCACTGCTAGAAAGAGAGATTGAAAGACAGAGAGAAGAAGAGAGTGAGCGAGAGAGAGAAAAAGACTGAGAACACGCATGTACCTTGAGCAGCCTACTTGATTGTAACAAGGGTGTAGGGTTCAAGGGTCGCCTCTGTGTGCAAGAGAGTACCAGAGCTAGAGGAGTCCTCCGCCTGCTGCATTGCAATACATCAGTGGCTCAAAATTGAGAGCTGCATTTAAATACTGAAGCACATTGAATCCCAGCAACAGAGTTAAAAAAGGCATCCAACCATCCCGAAGCATGAGCCAGCAACCAGAGAAGAAGGAGTAGCTACACCCAATGAACATGATGGACATTTTAGAAAAGCTAATGCAAACAGGGCCTTAAAAGAACAAGACTAAGCAGTTAACTAGACAAAACAATATGACCTCAAAGTTTTGCAAATGCCTTTCTAACTCTCACAAAACTAGTTCCCAAAAGTTATTAAGAACCACATGCAGCTTGATTAAAATCCACTGACATGCACAGGCAGATTCCTGTCACACTTCTTCCAAACAAATGAGAAGGACCACCACATACAGAAAATAATTTCCCAGAAAAGAACCTCTGGAGGAAGAAGAAACCCTAACCTGACGTTGATTACTATTTGTCTCGGTCTGGAATGTCCAATAATGTTGCCTTTAATGAACCAAAAAACTGTGGCATATGCTAATAAATTAAACGTGGTGAAGCAGTGGCTCTTTGAGTTACTGAGGTTAAGAAAACGGCTGCTTTCACTGACAGATTTAGGACAAGAAATACGACTACACAAGAGATGCAGGGAGGATATTGAAGACAGCCACATTTCAAAGGTGCTCGGTTATCTCAATGGTGCATATCGAAAATCACGTGTAAAACCTAGAAAATGTCTGAAGATCTAGGATTATCAGGTTACTGGGATGTCCTCCAACTGTTGGAGTCTGTGACCTAGTGTTCGCAGTTTCCAGGAAGTGGTGATACCTGAGTATAAAACGAAGGTTACGATATTGACAACAAGGGGCTTTGTCGGGAGAAAGGCCAAAGTGGTACGACTCTCACTGAGAGGTGGAATCACAAATTGCTAGTGTAAGTGCAGTTGCTGTGAATGGAAAATTCATCTGCCAGTTGTCTTGAAATGTGTTCTCATAGTTGTGCTCCATGACAGTAGCAAGGAAACTAAGGATACAAGAGCAGCAGAAATAACTAGAGAGACCTGGCCTCCATTCTATACTTTTCACAACTGAAGAAGCTCTTTTGAGGCTGCGGAATTTGGACAGTCTTGAGCAAGATGGTAGATGTTGAATGAGAAGAATTCAGATCCCAAGCTAAATAGACTGCTTTCTGTTGCTGTGGTATTGAGAGTGACGCATGTGAACATTATCACCTCCCCAAGCTGAGGTTTCACTTTCTGGAAATGTTTAACCACTGGCTGTGTCTGTACAGATCTTTACAATTTCCATGAGATCTATGGGTGTTTGCATTTGAAAGAAGTTCTTCACTCAACGCCTTTCCACATCAGAGTGATTATACATTGGCTGGTCTATTTTACTGAGGCATCTATACCTCCATTATCCCTAGAGAGTTCGCACACACCCTCACCTCTATCTGAGGCTCTGTAATATGCAGTTTGAAAGGTTACTGACGGTATATAAAAAATGAAAGTGTAAAGCCTCATGCTGCTCCTAGGATGGATCCTGAAGTTTTGAGTTGAGAATAAGAGGAGAATTGCTGCAGGTGATAAAAAGATTGGAGATGGAATAAATACATTTTAAGAATCTTTTCTAGATTTATGAATTTTAAAGTACTCTTCTTCGCCAGGCTGGGAATATTTTAAACAAATACAATGACATCATTGTGGCTTTGTATTTAATCCATAAAACTGAGGAACCAATCCTCATTGTATAGGTCTACAATTCAGCTTCTGCAGTGACGAGGCTTACACTCATACCCCTAGAGCATATCTTCAGACTTTATTAGGCACAATAAATCAAGTGAGCTGGGGGGGCCTGGTCGAGCCGTCGACGAAAACGGCTGCACAGCATTGAAGCTCTGTCACCCGCTGCCCTAAATACCAAAGGAAAAGCATGACCCAGTTAAACTACCTCTGGGATTGTGTCCGAAACCTCATGTGAAGACTCGACCGCAGAGCTGAGGCCAAAATAATCCTGTGTGGGCGTCCCCGCGATCCCCAAAACTGAAGCAGTGATGACGGGTGGAGCCCTCTGGGAACCTGACTCGCCTTGGAGGCCCAATGGTGATAGGGTACACGGGTGAGCCTGAGGCCAGAGCAGCGGAGCTCCGTCGGGTCCCCTGCATACCTGCACTACCCTGGACAAGAACCGGAGGGGAGGAGTGGACTCCTTGACGCATCGCTAAATGAATCCATCTACTGCGCACACCACCTCGGGTGCGACATAGCGCCACCGCTGCTCCCCTCCTCTTTCCCTCATCCCCTGGGCCCCTGCGGACCGTACCATCAACATACAACTACAACACCAGCATGAGGGGCTGTCCAACTCCCTTGGGGCCCAACGCAACGATAAATAGGGCCAGAGAAAGCCGCCATTTTTTTCGGTGCTGGATGCAATGCTTCCCTAGGGGCCCTGCCCCAAGTGCGAGACACCACAGATGCTCTACTCCCCACGCACTTGGGAGGTTCGGGGTTAATGGAGTATGTGTCAGGGACCATGACTGTCTCATCCCTTTATTTAGAAGCAACCCCCTTCCCAGCGCATACAACGCCTAGGCTGGAGACTTGGCCCGGACCTGGGGACCCTAAACAACGAAAACTGAATTTTGAATAGCAAGGCACGTCCACTGATCATAGTTCGGACAGAGGGGATGAATCGGAACACGATGAACAACTGCAAGGTATTATAGCGGAACTCCGGGCTGGGTTCCACGCAATAGAGACTAGATTCGACTCCCTGACTACCAGGCTCGACAGAATGGGGAAGCACCTGGAGGGGCACAGCACTAGACTAGGCGAGGCCAAAAACATATCTCCTCACATGAAGATAAAACCACAGACACAATGCGCCAGCTGGAACACGTGGAACGCCTGCTCAAGACCGTAGCAATTTAGAATGAATATTTGGAGGCAAGGGAGCAGAGGAACAATGTACGCATAATGGGTCTGGCCAAATCTACAAACATGGGGTGGTCTGAAATATTTGTTGAATCTATGTTAATTGAACAGTTCTGGGCCAATAATTTTTCCAAGGCCTTTATCGTGGAAAGAGCTCATCGATCTCTCATCCCACGACCCCCACCTGGGGCCCCCGATGGCCCATTATTGCCCGCATGCTCAATTATAGGGATCACGGTGCAGTTCTTCATTTGGCCTGAGAAAATGCACCATGCAGTACCATGGGACTACTCTCTCTTTCTACCCAGACCATACTATTGCAGTCCAAGAGGATCGCTGTAAATTTGTGGAAGCAAAGCACCAGCTTCGTAAGATGGGCCTGAAATATGCTATGCTTTACCCAGCCAAGATTCGGGTAATGGTAGACAATATGGCTCATTTTTTTGAGAACGCTGCAGATGCGATGACCTTCTGTAAACAGCACCAAGGTACAACCCACAGAAACCTGGCCCAATCCTCTGGACACTCCACCACGGACAGACAACTCGTTGCGAGTGCTGAACTGCTTACCACAGAATAGCGTGCCCTGTGGTACCGCAGTCCTGTATTTACTTAGATGGCTTAATAAGATGACATGACTAAGGATAGAGTCTGAAAGAGGGTAAATAGTTTTATAAGTTCCTAAATCTCAACCTTGCAGCATGCTTGATTTGCGTAATGGGCATCGAGTGTCCGAGGCGTCGCCCACCTCCTATGGATGACTCTGATTAGTTCTTTATGGGGATTTTCCTTTTAGTTTGGGAGGGGCAGGGAGAAAGTTCCCTGGTCCTTTGAGCCCAGTTGTGGGTGAGGTTGGCTACTTTTTCTAAATAAGTCGCTGTTTACAGTTTCATTTTATTGGTTTTTAATGATCCTGCTGTGTCCTTTCCTCTTTATTCCTCTCTCTTCACAATTGATGCATAGACCTGTAGCTGATGAAACTGTGCGTACATATCTATCCCCCATTTGGTCATGATATTGGACCCCACTGTTGAAGCTAACCTTATCACTTGGAATGAGAGAGGGCTTAACAACCCTAGGAAATGTAAACTGGTGTTGGCATACCTCTGAAGACAATATATAAAGATATAATTCCTTCAGGAGACTCACCTCCCCTTGCAGAAAACCCCAACATTTGCATCTTCATGGAGACTGCATAGATTCTTTGCAAGTTACAGTACCTACTCTCGTGGGGTATGCATCTTGGTTCATCAGACTCTCCCTTTTACAATTAAAGAAACAGTGGCTGACACACAGGGGAGATACCTACTGGTGGGGGGACATTGATGGGTAAGTCAGTGGCACTTCCTAATATTAATGTACCAAATATGGACGATCCTGCTTTTCTCGCTGCCCCTCACACATTACTGCACCAATACAAATACGATACAATATTCCTTGGGGGGACCTGAATATATGGCTGGACCCTGAGCAAGACTCTTCAAGCCCAACACACGTCGTCAAGTCCCATGCCCACTGAGAGCTGGTGGACCTCATCTGTTCCCGAAATGTGCATGATGTACGGCGTACACATCATCCTGGAACCTCAGGATACACCTTCCACTCGGCGCCACACTCCACCCAAACATGCATAGAATACTGACTTACTGATGCATTGGGGTATCAATGGGCGAATAGCATAGACACTTTACCACGTATGTTATCAGATGCTGCTGGATGGGAGCGGAGGTGGTCATTCCCAGCTACCCCTCTCCGGGATGCCTCATTTACGTCTGAAACGCAAGAGGCCATTGAGGAGGATTTTACTCTGAATACCGGCTCGGTAGCTAAATATGCCACCTTATGGGATGCCTTTAAGGCAAAAGTCCAGGGTATATGTATATCCAACAGGCAGGGGTCCTGCGTTCGATACTGGGTAGTCTTGCCCGGATTAAGGCAGAGCTGTCACTGTTGGACTCATCGCCAACCACCCCCGGTGCCCTGGATAGATGTAGCACACGTATATTAGAATTTAACGACCATGCAGATAGGGCGGCTACCCTTCTGGGTAAACACCATGTAGCGCGCAGGTATGGTGAGGGAGACCGCCTTGGTAAAACCTTAGAACGATTGGTGCGTCCCCTTCTGGGAACAGGGCACATAGCAGCGATAACAATAGCGGATGACTCCGTTGCTACTGATAATGCGGATATTCTATCGGAACTTGTAGCATACTAATGATTCTTATATGCCACTAAACTTCCCAAGAACTTCACACAACATCTAACATACTTTCAGGAGATTGCAATGGTATGGCTCACTACTGGTCAGGCTAAATTCCTCCGTGACCCTTTCACTGTAGAGGAGGTCACTTCGGCCATAGATGCTCTAGGCGGAGCGAAGGCACCGGGCCTCGATGGACTGTCAGGAATATTCTATAAAACGTTCAAAGAAACTCTGGCGCCACAGCTACTCGAGGTCTATGCAGAGGCGTTGGAGTACGAAGTACTCCCCCCTCCATGAAAGAGGCATGTGTCTCCCTCCTGCTGAAGCCGGGCAAGGAACATACTAGCTGCACCTCATATCGGCCCATATCCTTGATAAATTTCTACAACAAAATCTTGGCCCAAATGCTATCCACCAGACTATCGTTACTCCTGGACTTTCGCCAGTACAATCTGGTTTCATTTCACACAGGTCTACTGCCTTGAATCTCTGAACGGGCTTCTCAGTTATCAATAGAATTGAACTGTGCATCCCCTCGGAGATAGCTCTTCTCGACACGGAGAAAGCTTTTGATTCCTTGGAGGGACCATTTCTTATTGCTACGCTAGCTGTGACTCCAGGTCAATTTTATTGCACTGATTGCGCTATTATATGTGGCCTCCACGGCTCGGATTCGGGTGAATGGCTCCCTATCGCCTCTGATTCATATCTCACGTGGGACCCGACAGGTACCCACTGGTCAGACACCTGCAGGAAAAATACATGTTTCTCGGCCTCCAGTTTCAATCAGGACCCCTACTAATGTCTATGTGCGCGGATGACATACTGCTTTTCATTAGACATCCCAACACAAATTTGCTGCCTTTAATTGATGAAATAAATCGCTTTGGTCTGGGTTGTGCATTAACGGGAATAAGTTGGAGCTGTTTCCAACCACTGACTCTGCCACTCCAGGGGAGGTGGAGCTGCCACTCCGCTGGGCGGGGGATACCACCAAATATCTTGGCATTATACTACTTAAAAGTAAGGAACAAGTCATACGCGTAATTACGGCCCAGCAATCACACAACTTAGCTCTCAAGTTGACAGATGGATTCAGCTGCCAATCTCTATGGCTGGGTGTATTGCCTTTATCAAAATGAATGTCCTACCGTGGTTCTTATACCTCTTTGTTAATATACCCATCCCACTCACTAACGCCTTCTTTACACAGCTTTACACAGCTGCGAGGTCTGCTTATCCGGCTGGTCTGGGGTGGGCGGCTCAGACCGCGGATAGCATGGGACACTAACGCTCCCCTATAGTCGGGGCAGATTTGCAGTCCCAGATTTTCACCTTTCCTATCAGGTCGCACAGGCTCAGTTTACCTATCATTGGTTCCACCCAGACGCCCGCATACCATACACTAAACCTGAACGGGACTTGGCTTCCCCCACTCCCTTGGGGGCATTGTTTCCACAGGGTATATCACTCGACCTTAAGGATATTCAACCCTTATCTACCACATGCTGGGCCTGGCGTAGGCTTAGTCGAATACTGGGTACTGGATCCTTATTTTCTCCAGAGATCCCACTACACTAAAACCCGCTTCTACCACTTATATCTGAGATGGTGGTACAATGTACACTTAACAAATTGAAGCTGTGCACCCTTGGTTCCCTATTCCCAAATGGACAGGCAATAACTATGACAGACCTATACACACACTATGAACTGACGTATATGGATACATTTGTGGCGACTAGACTTCTCAAGGCACTCTGCTCGACCATCTCTACGTTTCCATCTCCACCCCTAGAATTCACACCACTTATGCTACTTATAACTGACAAAGAAGGGGACCACTTGGTCACTAAGTTGTACAGGGCATGTCTGGCACATAAGCAGGCTCGTGCAAGGGGGTTACGACGACGTGGGAGGAAGACTTAGGCCAATCGGTGACTGATAAAGAATGGTCCTGTTGTCATGAACAAACACAAAGGGTATCTTCCAATCACATGCATAAGCTCCTACATTTTAAGTTCATACATAGGGCATATATTACACCGCAGCAACTGATAAAGTATGACCCCACTAAGCTACCCAACTGGCCCAAATGCCAGTCCTTGGTGGCGGACTTTGCTCATGTGCCTTGGACGTGCCCCGGGATAGCCAAGTTTTGGGTCGATGTGTCCCAAGTGATCTCTGACGTGATCTCCACTCCGCTTCCCCCCTCCCCAGAGCTGGCCTTGCTAGGAATAGACAGTACTTTAAAACTATATTACCAAAGGTTTGTCGCCATAGCACTGTTGCTAGCAAAAAGAGAAATTGCCATACATTGGGGAACCAAAATTGGTCCCACAAAAGACATGTGGATTCGTAGCATGCCATATTGCGATATGCAAACAGAAATCTATGCAACGCTTCAACCACCGTCCTCACGACCCAAAGATATATGGCATATCTATCGCTGTAACCTGCAGCTGGCACAGCAGCCTTCTCCATCCTCCTCTCCCGGACTCCAGCAGGGGGCTGAAGGACCTACATCCCCCGCTCCTATGGATCCCAGCACTGTAAGCTCACCGTAGTGTATTAAACTTTTGTATTCAGGTTAGACAGGACACAAACTGTCTTTTAGTTCTGAGAACCTCCCATGGTACTGTATAGAGGAGATAGACGTGCACTATTCAACTTGAGAGGTGCACCGTATTGACAGTGAACGTATGAGGAAGGCCCTCCTTCTCCCAACTCGGGATCTTTTTGTGTGTTGACTATTTGATTTGGGTTTTGCATCACTGTTTTTGAGCAATATGTCAACATGTAAAGAAAAATTGCTGACACTGAAAACTGTGATGTATGTGTTTGTTATTGCATTCAATACAAATTTCAACAACAAAAAAGAATCAAGCGGGCTGGAATGTTCTCTGGCTTTTTCCAGGATGAACTGTCTCATCATTCAGGTAAGAAACATAGGGAAGTTATTATTCTCTCAGAGGAATTCTCCATCTGCGTGACAACCCTCCTTATCTTCTCTGTGGGGCGTGTCAATAGTTAGCTGTGTCAGGGGAAGCTTTTCATCTCCTTTATAGTGTTTACCAATTTCTTTCTGTAATCATCATTTGATAACCATCTAAATATAAGAAATCTCTCCTTAGAAAGTGTGGCCCGAAAGAGATATTGTCAAGCAGGCTTAATGATGAAGCTCTATATTCCAGAAGACGGTGACATTTGTCATTCCTTTTTCTACAAAACTTTGAGACATAGACACAGAAGGCTGGTATTTTCTGGTGTAGAGGGGTCATCTAATTCTTCTTAGGAATAATTCTTCACAAGTATCTTTTCAGCTTCTCTGATCAAGTGACCAAAAAGACACACGAAAGAGAAAGTGGAAATTCCTTCATCATTGGAGAAAAGCTGTAAGGTTTTTACATGACTTAGGATTCTTTTCAAAATTAGGCTTCCTTCTTCTTCTGAGAAGACACCTTCATTGTTACTTCTACAGATATCTGTATTAACTTATCTTGTTTCCTCCTTGAAAGCCTGTTCCGAAGCCAGACAGATTTAACCAAATATTTGTCAAATGCAAGAGTCTGCTTTTTAACCACAGCTTCCTTGTCAGCAAAACTCCCCATATTGACAACCACAGTGAAGACACCATCATCTTCATTGACAAAACTATTAACAGTGACTTACTCCATGGAAAGGCCTTCTGTAATAGACTCCTTGTTTACAGCTTTCTTCACCAAACCCCCATCCCTGACAATGACTACAGCTTCAATATCTTCAGCGTTTATGGCACATGCGAATAAAACTGCGGCTTCAGCTCATATGAAATTGAGAATGATTAGGAAAATACTACCTTTCCTACCGAACACGGCCGGGAAAACACTGGTCAGCTCACTAGTCCTGTCCTCCTTGGACTATTGTAATGCTCTATTCTTAAATGCCCAAGTCCGAGTGACAAATAAGATGCAGTCAATCCAAAATGCAGCCGCACGAATGCTGGCTGGGATCCCCAAGTTTGCACCAGTTACAAACATCATTAGGGATCTCCATTGGCTCCCGATACGCAGCCGTATCAAATTCAAATCGCTGTGTATTGTTTACAAGTCACTCAATAATCAAGGTCCCCACTTTCTCAAACAGAATCTTCTCCATCATGTCCCAACCCGATCTCTTCGTTCCTCTATTCAGAACTTCTTGGCTGTGCCTTGCACTAGAACAGTCACCTGGGGCGACAGGCGTTTCCTGGTTGCCGCCCCTAGACTCTGGAACACCCTTCCTGCACATATCCGAGCAAGTCCCTCCCTGTTCACATTCCGCAAACAGCTAAAGACGTGGTTATTTGACCATTAGCCTTGTATATCTTCTTTACCCCAGTTGCTGATCCATCCCTTAACTAGCGCCTTGTATATCTTCTTTACCCCAGTTGCTGATCCATCCCTTAACTAGCGCCGAGACGCCCACGGGTATTCGCCGCGCTCTACAAATGTCAATAAATAAAATAAATAAATAAATAAATCTCTTGCAAACTTTCTTCGAATGTGTACTTTGCACTATACCCATACCCCTCCCAATAAATGTTCCTTTTGAACTCCCAAAGTAAATATTGACAGAGAGGAGATGGAAGGAGGAGGTGAGGAATTAGTAGAAATTAAAGAATAAGCACCCCCATATCTACTTACTGCCTCCAATAATCCAATTTTGGGTGGCTTTTATCTTTTCCTTGAAGACAATGATGCACCTGTTTAACTAAGGATTTCCAAACCCAATTCCACAACCAGTAACACATTTATGAACCTATCTGAAAGCCGTTCTACAAAGTCTCAAACTACAATTACATGACACATACTGACATTACCTCCTGTTCTACAACCAGAATCCTCACTTTCGCATTGATTTGACATCGCCGAGACGTCCACGCTGTATCTATGTTATAAAGGACACGTACAAGTGTCATCCAAGACCGGATTCAATTTTCTTCGGTCTTCGACGTTAATTTCGAAGGAATTGTCTTTTCCTGTTGACCCTTTATTAGCTTGTAGCCGCACATCTACACATTGATGACCTTATCTTACTCTCCATTTATCCAGCCAATGTAGATGCCTTTTGATTAATGCCACAACTATTCTGTTATGGATACTTGCCTGATGATCGGTAATCACCTTCCATTGAATTTTCATTGAACCCAACCGGGTTGGAATTATCACCGGTTCAAGGATTTTATACACAGTCCATTGAGCCCTGAAGAGTCGGAGATTATTTTTTTCTCAGACGAAACACCTGTCGGCTGGCTGTTCTATGTATTAAAGGAACAGAGGATATTGATTATATGTGTGCACAGGACTATTGCAATTGCTGTATGCGGTTGGTCTACAATCACAAAGTAAGGGGTTAATAGGGTCACCCCTTTCCTGTCAGCACCATTAGGATAAAGAACTGTGTCCGACTGACCACCGTAAATTTTGCAGAGAACCACCAACTCCTCTACACTAAAACCCTAGCTCCTAGAACCAGAATCCTTGCTTTAGCACCTGATCCTCCTAGGATACTCTTATCCCTAATAGCAATAGCACCACCATTGCAGAGGCGAAAGCTAGAAGAAGCCCCGTAAGATGATTTAAAAGTTCCTTGAATTGAAGAAAATGTAGACTGCGGCCTTGGGAACAGTAAACATATTTGCATTGATGGCCAGATTGATGATAAATGGAAAGAGTATATGTTCTATGCTTCCTTCCTCATTTTATACTGAGGAAGTCAATCCAGATGTAAAGCCTACTGATGTTCCCAGTCATTTACTCATTAAAATTGTGTAAATATGCACAATTTGATTTTCCATTTGAATCATTACAATTATATAATGTTACAATCGTGTGCATTTTCTTTTGTTTAAAGACATTCTTTATTGGGTGTGTACAATTCGTTTTTCTCTCAGCTATTTAAAAAAAGCAACAAATTATGTGCACAATTATGTCACAGGGAGTCGTAGCATGAATGAATAAGGTGCACATACAAATCCATGGAGGAGTAATGTACATAAGGCGATGCCCAGTAAGGGATACCTGCACCTAATTGGCATACGGTGTAAAAATACGCAAAGGTCATATCTCATAAACATCAAGCATTGGTGGAGTTAAACAAAATATCATCCTCTGCCATGTAGGCCAGCCAAGGGTCTAGGAAATCGGCAAGCAGCTCTCCCCAGGACTCGAGATCCTCTCCCAGTTTGTCTTCATGTCTACACATTTTAAGCCCAATATCCTCTGCCACCTCCTGTTCAGCCAAATCCCCCTCCCAACAGTTTGGATTAGGACCCTCAGTTCCCATCCACGTGATTGCCACCTAGGGTTTTGCCAGCAGCAGGAACGGATCTAGGAATTTAAACACCATTTTCTGACCTGTTCTTTTTTTTTAGATGTCTCCCATAATGCAAGTGGTGGGGTCTGCTAGGCATGGGATAGCTACGACTGCTAACACCCATTGAACCACACCCTTCCAAAATGCATGAACCCGTGGACAATTCCATGCCAAATGTAGAAAAGAGGCAACAGGTCTCTGCCAGTGTGGCCAAAGCCCTGGTCTGGATGAGTTCATCTTATGGAGAGTTAACAGGATTATGTAAATGCAGTGAAGAAAATAAAAGTGGGTGAACGTGATTCTGGCATTGCTCGAAATGAACTTCACCAAGCTGCACATTCTAGCACATTGCAGATCTTCAATAGGTATCCCAAGTTCCCTGTCCTTCTAAACTGAGATCAGCCTTGAGATCCAGGGCAGCTTCCTTGTCCAAGCGGACAAGTGCTAAGTTAGTCTGGAATGCATATATATGGGCAAGGTTGGGGGGGTGTGGACTGGGATATGCGTGCTCAAAATGGGTTTTGAAAAGATAAACTATCCCCCTCTGCGTATATATGCCATGTCTTTGTGGAGCCTAAAGGTGATGTATGGAGGAGAAAGGAGTTTCCCATCTGTGGATCCATGCCAAATATTCTACAGAGCTGTCACCCTCCTTTTGGAGAAGTTTGTGGTATGATTTTAATGTGTATTTGTGGCAGTCTGTCCCAAGTTACGCTACATGCCGCTTCGCTTCCAACTCCCTCAGCCTACCAGCCAGACAATGCGATGAGAGCCATAGCAAGTGTGCCAGTTCCTCCTTCCCCAAGACAATTCGACCTGAAGCGTGCTTCTGACGCCACAAGAGAGTCTGACACACCGCCCACGAATCATGGCTTTTATTGCCTCTCACTCAGTGGATCTCCAAAGAGTTGTCGACCAATTGAGCTTGAAATATTCTGAGAACCACCCTGCAAGTGCCTCCATGCCCTCCACATCCTGAAGGATTCCCCAGAGGGAGTCTACAGCCAGTGTGCTACTGGTTCTTGTTCCCTCACCTGACCTTGCAGGAGACCGGTACCGGTATTGGAACAAGTGAATAACCGCAGATACGGTCTTCCCCCATGGAGTCAGACAATAGAATACATCCTAATCTACTGTGAGTGTTATGCGTAGGTGAATAACAAGTGAATTCCTTCAAGGAGGGGTGCATGTCCCTCCTTATATCTCATAGTTCCTGGATGGTAACACCCTTGCACAGAAAATGTGTCATCTTGGGTTTAGTGTTACGTCTCAGAGAGTGCCTATCCAGCTCTCTGTTCAAGAAACAGTTGAAGTTGCCAGCCCAAAGGACAAGCAGTCTAGTGCCAGAGAGATAGCCTCCTATATTTTTGAGTAAAATTCCCCATTATCAATGTTGGGTTTGTAAGTGTTAACAAGTGCTATGTCCATACCATCTAATCTGTCCTGCATCAGGAGGTAATGCCCCTCGATATCAGCCTCCTTGAAATAAGGGTGAATGGGACCCCAGGTGCTATCCAGATGAGGACACCACTGGAATAGGTCAAATAGTTAGTGGAGTAGAGTTGCCATCTCCATTTATTGGCCACTTTGCTAGCTTTTGCATCAGAGAGATGCTTCTTCTACAAGCAGGCGATATCAGCAGCATGCCTCTCATGAAAATAGAGACATCTATAACATTTTGTGTAGTTACTCAGACCGTCACATTCCAGAGGATGAATTTACATATTCCAATCCTACCTAGCATTATTCAAGATGTGAATGTGCTTCTCTGGCCCCCCTCACGACCACCCTAGCGACAGCATGACAAAGACCCAAGGGTCAACATAGCAGCACCCGCATGAACTTTTCCCCACCACGGACGAGTATATTATCATGAAAGCCTAATTGAATCGATCTGTCAGAACATACACTATCATAAACCAACCCCCAAAGAACACCAGCACGTGTCAACTAAAACTTATAACAACCCCCACTAGAAATCAAAGAATACAAACCACCATGCAGAACACAAAGAAAAACAGAACCCCAGAGCATCCACCACGAGGGCGCCGTAATCTCCAGTAGAGGTCCCCGGCACAGTCTGAGAAAGAGGTTAGTGAACAAAACATAGCAATCAGACACAAATATAGTCGATCAATAAGGTACCAATTAGGTACAATGTCACTACATCGAGATGGGGTATCAGAGTGCCCTCCACCTGGATGATTGTCAGTCATCAATGTATCAGGCACCAACAAAGCATTCTGCATCAGCAGTGGCCATGGTGCCATTTTCTCTGACTACAATGTGTGACGGGACCTGCATATTCAGGAGAACCCTGTACCCGCTTCTGGTGCGACCATCAGCACCCCACCTCGTGCAGGTGTGGAAGGGGTCCGGACCAATTAGAGTGCGTGCCAGGATCCTGTCCAACATGTCCAACCAGGACCACACCTTATCAGGGTTCTCAAAGAAGTGTAGTTTCCCTGCAGCTATAATAATGAGTTTGGCTTGGTAAAGGAGCATATATTTGATGTTCATCTCCTGCAGCTTCGTCTTGAATTTCAGAAAGGATTTACACCGCTCTTGCATTTTTTGTGTATAATCTGGATAAATTGCAATGTCATGATTTTTTGAACTTGCGAGATTGCAGTTTCCCTGGCAGCTCTCAAGATAGCGTCCCTATCTATATAGTTCAGGATTCGAGGGATGAGGGCCCTGGGTTGTGGCCCTCAAAGGGGGAATGGAGGCAAACACTCTGTGTGCCCTTTCTTCTCCCAAAAAATCAGACAGGTCTCTAGGGCACAGAGCGTGCCTCACCCAATCGTCCAAAAACCTTTCTGTAGCCTGACCACCAGCCCTTTCAGGGAAGCCCAGCAGCCATACATTGTTTCGGCGCAAGCGGACCTCACCATCCTCTACACTGGAGGACTGTGTGACAACTGACATTTGGGAGACCTGCTGCTTAAATAGACGTACCTCGCCCTATAGGTTTCAGCGGTATCCACTTTATCCGTCACTCTGCGTAATAAGACACACACCATCTGCCCCTCCAGCTCTACTCTAGAAGCACAGATAGCTTTGAGGAGAGCCGAGCAGGAGGGCTATTCTGCCACTCCGGTGAATTCTCAGGGGTCTCAGACCAACCAAGGCAGGTGAGCCTATGAGTAGGCTGGCGAGCTGTGGTAAATTGCGTGATGGTGTTACTTTGTTGGTGTCCCTGGGCTCTATCCTTACCCATGGTGCAGAAGCGGACATATGAACTTCCCAACACTGACGGATCAAGGTTAAAGTGAGGACGGCAGCTAGCAGGAGGGCAGTAGAAAGTCCAGAGCACCAACATAAGGTCTCACAGAACGCTGTGCAGAAGAATTGTGACCAGATATCGCCAGTTAGACTCCAGCTGCCTTGTGATGGCAAAGAAAAGGTAAGTGTGAGAAAAGCAGCCCAGCACCACAGAAGTGAACACAAGTCTGAAGGAGGGATTCCTTCAAATTAAAAATAACTAGAATAGGAGACAGCAAGACATTGCTGCAGGGACTGTCCAGTGCAAAGCCGGGGGAGAGCAATAAACACAGGACCCAGATAGTTCCCATGTTGAGTTCTCATCTCCAGTTCGTCGTCTTAGCACCACCATGCCCCCAGTGAGCACCGCAGGAAGGCCTCCAGCGCACATCCAGGCCCCGAGAGGGGCTCCTCCAGGCAGCACCAACACAACAGGGCCGACCGCACCACACACAGCCAGCAGGCTGGACCAGGGTAAAGGAGAATCATAACTGAGCGTTCCCAAGGAGATGCTGGGCCAGATTCAGCAGCTCCCAGGCATATCTAAAGCCCAAGGAACACTTCGACTGTATGCCCTGTGCCAGCTCCATGTTTAGCAACCCAACACAAGTGCCTTTGTGGTGACCACAAGCCTGCTGAGGGCTCGTGAGGGCAGTCCAGCCTCAGCTCGATCCACTGGCTCCCCCGCTCGTCACACCGGCCTAACCAGCTAACCAGGCCTACAGTACAAGGGTGCACCACTCTCACTGGGCATCATTAAGACGGACAGCATGCGGGTTTCGGGGCACCCCACATTCATCACACCGAGGCCAAGGTCCAGGAGCAAGCATGGCTGACCCCCACTAGACCAGATGGGGAGGCCAGCAACGCACGAAGCTGGGCAGAGTGTCTCATCGGTAGACTGGATGGCGGCACCCCGTGCTGATTCTTCTATAAGCAGGCACTCAAAGACATCCTTATGTCCGGTAGGCCCGATATGGCGGCGGAAGGCTACACTCCTTCCAGAGCCAGGCCAGGCCTCAAGCTGCACCCCAGAGCACCCCTGTTCCAATCACCCAGTAGCCGTACCCGGGGTGCGCAGAGCCTAGCAGCCCCTATCCAGGCCCTATGCCGGTACGCTACCAGTGAGGGCACAGCTCCGCAGGATCAAAACCCCCAAAAGAAGGCCTTGGCAGTTCAGAGGGTTCTGCCAGAACCGTAAAGTAGTAGGTATTTACCATCGGGTAGGAAGTGGCAAGGAGGAGCTCCAGTGCCCTCCAAGCACAGCCTGTTTGCCAAGGTAGGCCCAAGTGCTTCCACGTCTCCTACAGCACCAGGAACTTCCTCCCAGTGATGGGAACCCCTAAGGAGCAGCCATCCGTGGGAGAGGGGGCAGCAGGAACACGAGGGGCAGATGTTTCATTACTTATGCGATGAAGGCAGGATAATGACAGAATTAGACAGTACGGTTACAGAGCTCCCTGATGGCATGTCCTGTCGGCCATCTTTCCTATCCACGCACCACACAATTAAGGACAGAATTGAAAAAATAGGGTTTTTAATAGTGTATGTCAACCTAAGTGCGGGAAGTATAATGCTGCAGTTGTTTAAACCAGATTAAACAGGGATTAACATACCGTTTTCAACATTAGTAAGTGTTTACACGTTCACATTTGCATTCCCTTACTGTTTTGAAAAATAATGAGTAAAATAGTACCAACCCGAAATCTATATGGGAATTTTTTCACTTCCTTATGGTGAGTGATTAAAATGTTAAACCTCTTGATGAGACCAGAGAAAATAAATGTTGTGTGTATGACTTTAGGCATAATCCACTGAAATCATTAAATACCATGCATGTTCTGAAACACCCCAAGGATGAAACTTTTCCTATCCTTGATTTCCCCTTTTTTATCCATACCATCCTTAAAAAGATAGAGAAGAATATAAAGTACCAGGTTAGGCCACAAAATACATGATTAGACTAATGCCAATAGTGTCATTATGACTGCCACCTATTGGCAGTTTAAGAACTATTCCAAAATAGCTGGACCACCAATGGTGGATCACAACCAAAGCGCACTGCTGTATGGTCCGTGAACTTCCCATTTAATGATTTTGTGAGCCACTCCTTGTTGATGAACAAACCTATGTCCATAATAAAGCTGGTCCTCTTCAGACCTTCAAGAAATGTATTAACAGGAAATCAAAACAACTTTCTTCATTCAATACAACCAGTGTTCATTCCACGTGCTACCATACAATGTCAGACCATCCGAGTCTTTACTGAGTGCATGACATCAGGAGCAGCTCATTTCACTGATCTGATCCTCTACATTTGTTCTTAACTCATTTTCTGGCTACTAAAGAAGTGAAGAGTGCAAACAATGTGCCTACGTTAACATCTAAGCTTGTCGCTCAAAGGAAAAACTTAGTGCAGAATTGTATTTTTGGGAGCACTTTTGCACAGAATACATTCTAGTCTGTGTCTGCTCAGTGAGAGAATGCAGACTTTGGTGCACCTTTTCAACAACAACAGGATGATATCAGGCTGCAAAGTGCAGTATAATTTCAGTTGAGTCCATGACATCCTGCATCCCTGTAGTGCTGGTGTCAAGCTCCACACAGCACAGTAAGATAGCAATGTGTCTGCCATTGTCATGAGACAGATGGCTACTGGGGTGATCAAATCAGTGTTTACAACAACCTCTGTGGTGCTCATCTGGTGGACCCAAGCATTGAATCTATTCAGTGGTGCTCTCTTTTATGAATGAGGAGGACCTGCTCCTCCTCACTACAGATGTGTGCCTAGCTGCAGAGGCAGTGGTCGAGTCATGACTGTGATACATTGTTTGGAACTGAGGATTATTTAACTGGCCCTTCTAGTCTTTTTGTCTGAAGTCAAGCATGCTTTTGTGAAGCTCCATAATGACAACTTGGCATTCATGTCTTAGATCGGAAAACAAGGAGGCATAAGGTCTCGTACAGTCTTAAGCAGTGCACAAAAGGTATGGCACTGGGCAGTTCATAACAAAGCAGCCATAACCATACAACACGCACTTGAATTATCCAGCAACCCAGCGAACACTCACCACAAAGACAAAGGAACTTGCTGCAGGTGGAATTCCAAAAACAAGTAACTTGAAACGGCATTCATGAAATGTTGGACAGGCTAAGGGGCAAATTTACCATACTTTCACGCAATGCAACGCAACAAGACAACGTTTTGCGCTGCACAGCATGAACGGGAGAGAATGCGCCATATCAGTGACTTGCAATGCCTTGCATTTCTCCATATTTACCAAGAAACATGTGATCATGTGTGTCGTAGACACTGAATGGTCAAGAAACAATATGGTGAGTTGTAGGACTGCATGGGAGGCCCGCCACACCCAAGGAGGGATCATTATACAGGTAGGGAAATTCAAAGGGTATGCCACATAGTGAGGCATGGCGATGCAATAAAAGCTGAATAACACCTAAAGGGAGAGCTAAAGGGGAAGGAAGAGGCACAGGCAAGAAGGAAGTGAGAAGTTGACAAGTGTGAGACTTGAGTGGATAGTGGAGCTCTTGGTAGAAAGAAAAGGCTACCAAAGTGCTGACCAAGATATGACAGAGATAAGAAAAGGTAGTCAGGGAGGATAGATGACACCACGGTGACCCAAAGGCAACAAACACAAATTTAACTCATCTCAATGCCAGAAGAAGCAATAAAATAGTTGTCAGAGAGAAGCTGGTGATGTCACATTGCTGTTTTGCTCTTTTTTGCTTCTAGGATACGAGTAATATAGAGATGTACATATTATGTGACCTGCATGTGTTGCCTAACAGTTGAAAGAGAGGAGAAACACCTTTATTCACCCACATTTCAGATACAGCCTTTTTGGCCACAGCTAGCCCTATCAAGTCTAACTCTGAGTAAATGATAATAGTGACTAGTTGAAAATATAAAAATAAATAAGAGAGTCTGGTGAGTTGAGAGAGGGTTTTTAATGATTTGAGAACCAAAATAGCACTAGGGGGCACAGATGAGATTCAATGATTAGACGATGGAGATACATTTAGCCAGTGAACTATGAGGGCATATTAAGAGTGATTAGTTGGGGGTCTGGGGATGACCTCTAAGCGTGTAAGTGGAGGTGATAGCTCTATTTGGGATTGTGTTTCCACTCCAAAAAGACAATCACTTTAATTTTAATTTGTAAATCTATACATTTTTTATAAAAATAACATCTTTGTGACAGTATAGGCCCTCGCCTGTTTTAATGTAAGGGTTTAGTGCATCACTTTAAAATAATATAGGTAGATATCTGCACAATTTCTGGCAAAGAGCAAAACTATTTTACTGTGTTTCTTTGTATTTTAAAGCTTCAGAACATGTATTTGAAACTCAGCAATTAGAAAATATGAATGTAGAGAGAATACTGAGACCAAGATGGAGAAATGTGCAAACAAAATCATTTACAAATAATGTTTTCATTAAAAAAAAGAAAGAGAGGTGAATATCTTGGTAGGCCTATCAAAATTGGTTACCAGATATCTGCAAAACGTGTAGCAGGTATTCCACACTCTGATCACAGTGAATGACAATTTCTGAAAGTGGGGCTTATAAGAATATCACTAATACCTGGGTATGCTTAAATGATCATCAGTTTACCTTTTAAAAACTTTTCTCAGTTACTAAATAGTGAAAGTACTTGATTGTTAAGACATTTCTATATCGCTTATTTATAGTCACAATGGTCACCAACTTTATGAGCGATCAAACTGAGCACTGACAAGTTTGACAAATCATATAATTGACAGTGTTTGGGATGAAAAAGATGGGGCAGTGTTTTCTTTCACTTAAAAATTTAAAATAGCAACAGCAGTTTAAATGTGATTGAATCTTTGGAGACCCATGTAACCCGTCTTGTGAACAAGGCATATGATAATTTATTAAAAGCTCTAAGCAGCTGGCTGGCTCTCTGTGCAAAATAGAGTGTGGAGTACCTGGAAAAGTCAGTGTTTGTACTTGTTCCCACCAGCTGTTTCTCTGGCTGCTGTGAGTGTTGTTGTCTGTGCTAAGCCTCAGATCATGCATTACAAACGTACAGGGGGCTGGAACCACAGGAGGGGGGAGGACAGGATGGGGGGTTATTTCTTTCTCGTAGCCCTTTTTATTTGTGAGATGTTGTGTTCCCCTTTCCCTCCCTTCTTTTGCACTCTCCCCCTCTCCTTCACCCTTCCCCACCCTTCCAGGCTGCCACAGCTATGGAGATCACCTGGCCTCTACCCAAGATGGCAGCAAGTGCAAGAATGTGGTCAACCTGGGAGCAATTCGTCAAGGCATGAAGCGTTTCCAGTTCCTTTTAAACTGCTGTGAGCCGGGTACCATTCCGGACGCATCCATTTTGGCAGCTGCCCTTGATCTGGTAAGTCATTATTATATATGGACATTAAGGATAAACTACTCTAAATAGTTTTGAGGTATTACATCCAATATTTCCTAAACGTACTCTAACGAAAACAATGTGTCTGGGGCCTTTGGGCAAAAGCACTCAAGCAGTTGCTTTTTTGTTACAGTATGCGGTGTAGTATCTTGCCCTGCCATCTCTAAAAAGAGATTGGAGTTGCAAATATAAATCCTTTTTATTTTTGCAGTCTTTTTCTAAGTGAAATGTCACGTGCTAGGGCAATAGAAGAATACCCTACAATACAGCAAAGTTAAAGATTTCGGAAGATGTTAGTTTAACTGATTAATTTTATTATAAGGATTTGTTCATATGTGGCAGGCCAGTTCAAGTGTCTGAGGACTGTGCGGAAAAGAGAGCAGGCTTACAACATTCTTTACTGCTTTCATCTGATAGTCAATCTTGCTCAATGCAGACTTTTCATGAATATATGTTGTAAACAGTCTCTGCAGTCCATTCCCTTTTATTACTTGTGGTATTTGTGTGCAAGGGTAAATTGATTTGAGCACTCTATCTTTACAGGATGCTATTGTGTTGATAAGGGTAGATCTTTACATATTATATAGGAACGAAGATCTTACATCTTTTACCCATGAAGATAAAATGTTACATGTATGACACAGCCTACGCAGTTAGAAAGTTCAGATCTGAAAACACTGAATAAATAAATAAGCATGTTAGATTCAAAGCACAGACTTCTAGATGTGAAAAATGCTCATCGGGTTTGCATTAAATGGTAGCATTTCCACAGTAACATATATGTGCAGAAGAGGACCTATCCACGATGGATTCAAATGAGGCGAACACCCGCTCAGTCACATAGGTGATTCATTGTGGTAAAGTGCACCATTATACCCTATTTTAATGGTTTACCAGGGTGTACTAAAGGGAGATATTGCAAGAAAATAATTTTCCATAGATTAAAAAAATGAATATTTTTTTCCTTTTTATTATTTCTGTATTTGTGCACATTTGAAATCTTCAAAGAGCTGAGGCTCCGTATATGTAAAGCTAGTCATTACATTTCTGCACAGCCTAGGTACATACCATATATCTTGAGATTTCTGTGAATCATACTCCTTGTTACGTAGGTCATAGTAGCACATAAACTATTCTGTAACAGTGTGCTTCTGTGCCTGTGCCTGTGGAAGAGTTGTGTATCCAAGGCCTTGATAAAAGAGCTTTGGATATATATGTATGTGAGCATAAGATGACTATAGTATTTTAGTCATTCATGAGGTATGAGTGTATTTAATCAATCAAGCTTGAAGACCAATTTACTTTGTCTCAGTGAAACCAATCAATGATTATATATCTGCCATGTAGAATAAAACGTATATATAAAGTCTACATATGCATTAGTTTTCTATTAATTTTGTCTTCAGCACCGGGACACAGTCGGTGGGAGGCTCAAGCAGTGGAAGGCATGAGAATGTGTAGTGTTTAGATTAGGAATTGTCTGCTATATCTGTCCAGTTGACATACACATACAATAAATGGGATTATAATAACAGCTAGGGACGAAAAAATGTGATGATAAAGTTAAGGGCAAACTGAAAAGGCCTGCTCATAACAAAATAAATAAGCAACAAAGGTGGGAGAGTGAATGCGCTTTGCCATTATTTGATCTTTACTAAATAGGATTAGTGAAATCCAATGGACTAATTGAAAACAGGGTATGGATACCCATTATGTGGAAGTGTAAATTTTGACAGCAGATAATGGCTGCTGTTCCATACAGCATTACTCTGAGTCCGGGCTTCCTTTTCACAATCTTTACTCTGGTGTTCTGCTGCAGGTTTGAGACAATCAACTGACTGTATTATAATAAAAAACAATAGAAATGCTACTCAGCCCCACAAGAAGTTCCAACTTGTCCTTTGCAACCAGCTTTGTGGCCCTCTTCTTCCTTACCTTCACCATGGCATCTAGGTGTTCCAACCACAGGAGCTATCTGAAGGATTATGGGAGAGAATATGAAGGACTATGTCAAGGAAGCCCAAACTCATGTTTATGAAGGTTATCAATAAGTAATCATGCCTTTACCACCTTCTCATAGTCCGTACTTGATTTGGAACTGAAAAGAAGGCCTAGAGTTTAGCCTGTTGCTGCTCACAGATTCTATCAACACAGAGACGCTGAAACATGAAAAACATGTAATATGCTATTATGAAGTTCAAATGTTGTCCTTCACAGTCAGAAGGACACATTTACCAAAGGTACCGTTTGTAGATCAATACATCCATAGGGTAATTTTGATAAAGGTGTTAAAAGGAGCACAAGTAGTAGCTCCATCACTTTCTAACAGTTGGACCCCTTTGACTATGCCTGTAAAATAGCATTGTGTCTGTACTGTATTTCAGGCGGAAGAGAGATCAAAGACAATGCATTGATGTTTAATAGGATGGCATTACATCATCTGCCAATGGTGCAAGAAGAAGACTTAGATTATTTTCCAAGTGGTGTCAGGGACTAGATGCTGAGAAGGTCTATTAATTATCCAAAAAAGAGGGACTCCTCTCAGTAGCCATGGTGCACCCTGCAATAATATACATGAAACTTAACTTGTTCTGTCTTTAGAGAGTCACGCTTAGGAGGGAAACCCACAAAGGGAAAAACTACTTTGGCAAACCCATGATTTGATAGAAGATGGGGATAGTGCTGGAGAAGTCAGCCAGGTACTAAACTCCTCCTGACATCAGGAAGGAAAAAAGAGCCAGGCTATGCCCAGTTTGGAAATCAGGAAAAAAACAATGCACCCTACCAGAACCTCTTATAAAGCCCCCATTGTATACACTTCAAAAACGATGTGACATCGCCGGAAAAGACTGTGGAACATCTTGGATTGGGAAACTCAAACACCCTCCTATGAACAGACCTTCTTGTTGGAAAGGAATTCTTATAAAGTTTGCTTCTCCCCCACTTTTTAAGGAGGTCATGCATTTGCCAAGCATTGCAAAGGAACCCCAAGTTTAGTATCCTGCACACCATGCGCAAATCAGAAATTCCATTGCTGCTCATTATACTGCTCTCGCCCTGTGATTTGCAGAACATCCTTCCAGACTTACATTGAGCACAGAAGCACTGGAACATTTGAACCGCTTCAGTCTTGTTCTTTGAAGTTTTTATCTTGGCAAGTGTAGTGTTTTTTGCTCTAATGAACCACTGTAATGAATTAGTGTGTTTTCAATATTCCTTATTCTTTTTTAGAGTGTAAGCAGGATATTCTCTTTAGATGAGTTACAGTGGAGTAACAAAGCTGGCTGCGATGTCAAGCTACCTGTGCCATTTTTCAGGGCCATGATAAAGATTGACTACTGAGCTTCATGTGTGAGAAACTTCACTTGTATGCAAAATATGGTGGCTTTCTTGTTAGCCCTAACTTCTGCTAGGCTGGATAGTAGGTTTCAGACTCTCTATTCCTCACCTATTTTAAGGGTGTGCTCTAAAATTCTGGGAAGGGTAACGCTTTCTTTTTTGCCTAAATCTGTGACTTAGTTTTACATTAATCATGTTGAGTAACTTTCCTCTTTTTACCTGCCTATAGAGTATGTATAGAGATTTGAGTAGGGCTATTTGTCATTACATCGGTAGAACTCCATCATTAAGGATTTATGACAGTGTTTTTGTAGGGTATAAAGGGAGTCTTTTTTTAAAGTCTATTTCCGGGTGATGTAATTAACTGTTAAGCGCAGTTATAAGCTGGTGAGTAAACCTCTCCGTTATCCTGATTTGGGGATTTTGGTGCCAATCTCAGACTAATCCAGTGGATGCAAGGAAATCTTCGGCTACCTTTGACTTATGAGAGATTCTGAACTTGACCTGGAGGGGCATAACCAAGCAACGCCCTCATAGTGACAGTAGGACTACTGTCCCTGTCACAGGTTTCCCTGTGGTGTGGTTGTTGCAGCATACCATGTTTTGCAGTGATTATAGTCCTACCAAGCTGTTTTACCTTTTTTTGTGTGAGTGGGAGCCTACCGTCCCATTCATCCAAACGTTCTGCAGCTCATGGTGAATCTGGAATCCTAGCACCAAGATCCTATATGTTGGAGCATGTGTGTGCATGGAAGTTGAATCAGTATATCTGAAAGAGACACGTTAGTGATAGATTCCTTACCTTAGAAAATCTCCAGGCTTCAAACTGGATCCGCAAAATTTTGCGTAGCAATACCCCTGCACGCCGGCAGGTGTCGTCCGCGGCTCCGCGTCCGTCGTTGGCGTAGTTAGCGCCGGAATGACGTCGTCGGAGGAAATAGACGCCGCCCATGCGCGCTGACGTCAGATCCGGAGAAGCTCTACCCCTTAGTCTTTTTTGACTAAACTTTTTGATCTTTTTGATCATTTCTCTACTCAAGTCTTCGACTCCTACAGTGCCGGTAGGGATGCCCGGGTTTAAACCCTGTTCCAGGTGCGACCGACTGATGTCGGTTACCGACCCCCTCAAGTGTTTAGGCCTCGACCACTACGACCGCACCTGCTCCGACTGCCGGGCCCTGGCGTCTAAAGCTAGGCGGGAGCGGTCCCGCAAGTGACTGGAACTCCGGCAGTCGGCCCCGTGCCGCTCCAGGTCCTGGTTCCACTAGAGGTCGAGGGACGGGTCGCGGGGTCAGAGGCCTCGCAGATCAGGGGGTGGACATCGGTCGTCAGGATCCAAGTCCTCAGGTAAGGGGCATGAGAGGTCGGAGAGACGTCATAATTCCTCCGACCCACCCCGATGCTCGCACGATGTGGCCGGGGGTTCGGGTGACACCACCCACGCGGCTCCGACGGAGTCGCGGACGTCGCCGCATGCCCCACACCTTTGAGTCCCTGGGCATGACGCGACTCCTGAGGAGGTCGAGCGGTACCTCATGGCCATGAAGTCCCTCCCTCCTCAGCCGGGTTCCGTGGTGCCTCCGGCCCAACGGCCCCGGCTGGAGGGCTTAGCGGTTCGACGCCGTCGGGTGCTCCGGCGCCGCCAGGGACTTCGGTCCCGGCGCCGCAGGCCCTCCCTGGATCCGCTTCCAGATCCGGGTCGTCGCCGGTCGACCTCAAGACCTCACCGGCGCCGGCCCAGCGGGTGTCACCCCCGGTGCCTGATATGGGTGCCATCCCTGATCCTACCCTCGGTCCGGTTCCGGCGCCGGAGCGGCACCGCTGGGCGCCGCTACCGACGGCCTTTGGAGATTTCTATTTCCATGAACTGGCCTCATCTGCTGACCCTGAATTACAGGAGATGGGTGACGAGGGTGATTGGGAGGGGTCTGGGGACCCTCTGGCACAGGAGTCTCAACAGGACTGGGCAAATGAGCTTGGGGAGGCCAGTGGTATTAAATGGCAACAACGGTGGCGGTTCGACATCACACCTGGTTGAGGTCCGCCAACTTTTCGGCCGATGTCCAGGCTACCCTTCTGGATATGCCGTTCGATGGCCGTCGCCTCTTTGGCGACAAGGCAGACCATGCGCTTGAGCGTTTTAAGGACTCCAGGGCTACGGCCAAGTCCTTGGGCCTCTCGGCCCCACGCCAGCAAACGGGTGCCTTTCGCTTCTTTCGTGGCCAAGGAAGGGGCACCCCCACACGTGCCGCCGGCCATGCGCCGCAGAACGTTCAACAGCGCAGTGGCGGCCGTGGAAACCGCCGTAGCGGCGGTCGGGGACCCCGGCGAGGCCAGTCCACACCTTTGCCTCAAAACCGTCCGAGTCCGTGCTTTCAGGCCCATGTGACGCCAGTGGGGGGCAGGGTACGCCATCACCTCTTCCACTGGCGCACTGTCACATCGGACAGGTGGGTGCTGCAAATCGTCCGAAGGGGCTTCTCCCTCCCCCTCGAGGCGACCCCTCCAGCCATGCCACCGCAATTCCACCGTGTGTCGGGAGATCACTTGCAACTTCTACAAGAGGAAGTCACGGCCCTCTTGGCCAAGGGGGCCATCGAGTGCAAAAAAGCAGAACACCCCCAAACAGGCAAAAAGCAAAAATGCAAAAACGGGCACTTAGAAAAATGTAGGCCTAGTTCACAGATCACTCCATGCGCGCTCTGCAGCTAGGCCCTAACTCCCCTTTTCCACCGTGGATTTTCTCCAAACCACTTGCAACCAAAATTAGGCATACCCAACATTGCTCTAAGACCTCCCACCCCCCCTCCCCAAACACCAGGAACCCCCCAAACAGCCCCCCGAAAACACGAATGTGAGCGAAAAGTCTGAAAAATGAAAACTTTTTCACCATGGATTTTGTCCAAACCACTTGATTCCGATATTAGACCTTCCCAGCTATGCCCCCAGACCCCTGCAGCCACCCGCAAAAAAGCAGAACACCCCCAAACAGGCAAAAAACTAAAATGCAAAAACTCATACTAAAATTATGCTATCCAAGCAGTGCTCCCAGACCCCCAGACACCCCCTCCCACAAATCTAGAACACCCCCAAACAGCCCCCCAAAAACACTCAATACTGTTAGGCCTCAGTTTAAATTGTGCCAAAACGCTGTCTGCAACTAGGCCCAAACCCCCCTTTTCAACCATGGATTTTCTTCAAACCACTCGCAATCAAAATTAGACTATCCCAGCAGTGCTCCCAGTCCTCCCGACCCACCCCCACAAATCTAGAAGACCCCCAAACAGCCCCCCAAAAACATGCAATACTGGTATATTCAAAACATGGCAAATTGCACTGTTCACAAAACATTGCTGTTTTCAGTACTTCCACTACTTCGATCCTCTTGAAACTTACCTGGAAACTTGTTCCAGCGATTCCCAAGAATCTCAGCAAGGCAGAACAAAATTGAACCACTGCACTCTTTGAAGAAGAAGAAGAAGAAGAAGAAGAAGAAGTAGAAGAAGAAGAAGAAGAAGAAGAAGAAGGAGGTCTGCGACTAGTTTTCACTTATTTTTCACCCAAACACACTCAATCAATCAATCAATCACGGCATTTGTAAAGCGCGCTACTCACCCTGGAGGGTCTCAAGGCGCTGGGGGAGAGGGTATGTTACTGCTCGAACAGCCAGGTCTTGAGCTGCTTCCTGAAGGAGAGATGGCCTTGGGTTCGCCGAAGGTGGGTGGGGAGGGAGTTCCAAGTCTTGGCTGCCAGGTAGGAGAAGGATCTTCCTCCGGCGGTGGCTCTGCGGATGCGTGGTACGGCGGCGAGGGCGTGGCTGGTCGATCGTAGCTGGCCGGTGGGCGTGTAGAAGGTCATGCGGTCGTTGAGGTACTTGGGGCCCAGGTCGTGGAGAGCCTTGTTTGCGTGGGTGAGGAGTCTGAACGTGATTCTCTTGCTGACGGGGAGCCAGTGCAGGTCTCTCAGGTGTCCGGTGATGTGGCTGTGTCGGGGGATGTCCAGGATGAGTCGTGCAGAGGCGTTCTGGATGCGTTGGAGTCTTTTTTGAAGTTTGGCTGTGGTTCCGGCGTAGAAGGTGTTCCCGTAGTCCAGTCGGCTGGTGACGAGTGCCTGGGTAACGGTCTTCCTGGTTTCAGTGGGGATCCATCTGAAGATCTTGCGGAGCATGCGCAGGGTGTTGAAGCACGAAGATGAGACGGCATTGACTTGTCTGGTCATCAACAGGGAGGAGTCCAGGATGAAGCCCAGGTTGCGTGCGTGGTCCGTTGGCTTGGGAGCGTTGCCCCGGGCCGGGGGCCACCAGGAGTCGTCCCAGGCGGAGGGTGATGATCCCAGGATGAGGACTTCCGTCTTGTCCGAGTTCAGTTTAAGGCGGCTGTTCTTCATCCACTCGGCGACATCTTTCATCCCTTCGTGTAGGCTGGCTCTGGCGGTGGTGGGGTCGTTGGTGAGGGAGAGGATCAGCTGGGTGTCGTCAGCGTAGGAGATGATGTTGAGGTTGTGCTGTCGTGCGATGGCTGCGAGGGGGCTCATGTAGACGTTGAAGAGGGTTGGGCTGAGTGAAGGTCCTTGTGGTACGCCTCAGATGACTTCGGTGGCCTCGGATCTGAACAGGGGGAGGCGGACTCTCTGGGTTCTTCTGGCGAGGAACGAGATGGTCCACTCCAGTGCTTTCTCTCGGATTCTGATGTAGGCGCTTCACTAGGGTGCGGTGGCAGACAGTGTCAAACGCCGCAGAGAGGTCCAGGAGGATGAGGGCTGCTGTTTCCCCGTTGTCGATCAGGGTTCTGATGTCGTCAGTGGCTGCGATTAGGGCGGTCTCGGTGCTGTGGTTGGACCAAAACCCGGACTGCGAGGGGTCAAGGGATCCGTTCGTCTCAAGGAAGGCGGCGAGCTGTCTGTTGACGGTCTTCTCGATGAACACGCGCCCGCAAAACACCTAAAAAGGCCAAAATGCTGCCAATTCTGGACCAAAGAACACCAAACCCCCGTAAAACCTTGCCAACATCATGAACGAGCCCGCATCAGGCCCTGAGCCCTAGACTCAGCGGGAACCATACCAACTTAAACACAAACACCCTAGTAAATCGCACTGAACCCTAAACCCTAGATATGCTTTGTCTGTCTGTGTCAAAGAGCCTAGGTATGCTACATCAGGAGGATGCTTCACACAGTGGTGCCTGCCTTGACCATCTGCATGGCCCTGCCGCAAGCATGGGCCAAAAATCCATTCTGCTCAAGAATTTGCGATTTTTCGGTAATTTCGCGAGATTTGCAAAATACCGAAAAACAGCAAATTTTGCAAACATAACGGATGTTTGGCCCAAGCTTGAGGCAGTGCCATGCAGTCGGTAAACATGGCATTTATGTCCCCATTATTGTCATAACTATCCGGTTATCTATTCGTTTTTTTAGAAATTGAAGAAAGCAAAGCGGAGTTCCTTACATTTGTGGTGTATTAAGCAATGCAGCAGAGACACGACTGTTAAACTACACTGCTGTGGTATGCACCCCAATTTTTGCTTATGATCGTTATTCTCATGTATTCCAACGAATTCGAGGTGATGACATCAGCCTTCGAATAGGTAGATCATTGTGAGCCTGTCCCTACAGCCTTCTGTGTTTCCTCTGGTTAAAACTTTTATGAGGGAGCAACCAGTTTCCATGTGGTTTCGAAATGCGACATTTATGAAATTATTCAAATAATTGAGTTTTTAATTAAATTTTTGTAAATTACTTTTTGGATGGAATATTAAGGGACATAGTGCTGATATGTTTTGTCATGTCCTTTTCTTCTAAAAGAATACTGGTGATCAATTTGACACCCCTTTGAAAGTGCTTCTATTCATGAGAACACCCTGATTAAATACTGATCCTGATATTTATAATTGGATCTGTTGAAGCTCCCCGTTCTCCTGTTCCAGTTGAGAGCTAATTAGCCCAACTATCCATGGTGAATAATTTCTTAATTTCTTTTTAACGGTTCGCACCAGACGCACTCGTGCGCCTGTGTTATTTTAACTCAAATTCATTTTTTCACTGTAAATATTATACACTTCTTTCTTGTCATTTTTTAGAGAAACCAGTCTCCCCCAGGGCCTTTTGTCCTGATGAAGACCCCACTCTAAGGTGTGACGTATACCTACCAGTATAATCGGGGTCAAAACGTCGACAGCTAACACACCCACCAGACGATGCAACCATCATTTACTTAATAATTAGTAGCATCGCTATTATGGTTTCTTTTTAAATGATGAGCATTTATAACTCAATTATTGTACTGGCTCAGGGCTCTGAAGCTAGACATATTGATTGTTCAAGAATCATATATTGCTATTTATGTCACGAATAACCTACCTTGCACATTCTCTACCTATTCACTGTCCCTCACCTTCCCTCTCCTGGGGCACTACAACAATTTTGTTAGAAATTTGCTATAAAGAAATATGAACAAGCACATTGTGAATAAATACCAGTGTGGCCAATTATTAGTTTGTGATTTTTATATGGTGTGATATTAAGCGTTTTGTTTGTGTACTTGTGATACCTTCACTGGGATCCCTTATTCTGTACCATACAGCACCCAGGTCCCTAGTGACTTTATTGGGTAAACCCCCCCCCTTATTCAATATGCAGATGGTCAAGGCAGGCACCACTGAGTGAAGCAACCTGATGTAGCATACCTAGGCTCTTTGTCAAACAGACAAAGCATATCTAATTGTATGCAGCAAGCCACATAGGCCGAATTTTACATGAACTGCTGTCTGGAATGGACTCTGCCTGGCATAACAACAACAGTACACTGTCTCGCCCTCAACCACTACATACCACGAATAGACAGACATGTAGTTCTGCTGTAGTAGTTGTTGTAGACTGGTTTACCTGTTTGCCACTCACGAATTGGCTATAGTTCTTCCGTAAACCGACGCTGATGATCCATCCATCCCAGTGAGTGACTCTAAAGAAAAAAGATATTTATTTAATCAATCATCATGGTATATTGGCAAGTGAGTCCGCTCCAAGGACATTTTGCATATTGTGAAATGCAACATAGTGGCCCCTGAATTTGAAGTACAATTTGATTTAAACAAGGTAAAAAAAACAGAGTAGTTGACATGAGTTACAATTACTGTGTAAAAGATTAAATAATAACTAAGACAAGACATATGATTCATCATTTCATGCACAAAAAACAAACAGCAATTGGTTTCATCAGAGCCAGACAGCCATTGCTGTCCACTGCATGCCATCTTCTCAATTATTCATTACTTGTTCTACTTTTTGTCCGCATCTTCTTCTGAAAGTGAGGACCCACAGGGCAGCCTCTCCTGCCAATATCAGAAGTAACTCTGTCAGCAATCAGCAAGCATGTAGTCAGTCAGTAATTTCAGTCCCACTTGAGGGGACTCGTCGTAATCCATCCATCTGCCTGAGGGAAATGGATAGGGGGAGTCTGGAGGAGGAGTATAGAGGAGCATGATTGAGTTGTGAACTTGTGAACCTCAGGAATGCAGACTGCAGCACCTTCAAATCAATAAGAAATATAAGATGAAGACAGTGCTGCTGATGGACTTGTGATTAGGTGATTAGAGATTTGTTGTGGTAAAAGTTGCAAAACAAAGAAAGACACACAGGAATAAAAGTGAATAAGGATGAAAAAAAGAAAGTCATTTTCAGCCCTCGGTGTCAGGGAAGTAGAGCTCGTCCTCAAACTCCATGAATTGAGATGGGAGTAAGTCAGCTAACAGAGAAGAACTTCCGTCACCTAAGTTGGTGTCTTCTTCTTCCTGCGTGCATTCACGTACTTTGTAATCTGATGGTATGAAGTGCTGATTCATCTTGATCAGTGTTAACCTCTCCATATTTGTGGGCGAGAGGCGGGTCCTTTTTGAAGTTACAATGGCACCAGCAGCACTGAAAACACGTTCAGAAGACACACTTGCGAGTGGGCAAGACAAATAATGTATAGCCAGGTTGGTGATCAGTGGCCATAGAGGCATTTTCCTGTACCAATACAGCAACGGGTTCTTATTAACAAAGACCTCTCTTGGGTCATCCGGATAGGCCTGCACCATCGACTCAAGGTTCTCCATGGTTGCTCCACTTTGCGTACCATCTGTGGCCTTTGCAGCCCTGGTACGAGCAAACCCTTGATGAGTTAGCCAATCTGCTTCCAACAATATTATGGCTGGCCTGGTGCAGGTGAGGATGATGATACGGTTGCTGCTGGTGTCGTTAACGACTGTGAGGGAAAGTGACTCCCTTCGCCCACAGATTCAGAAGTGGAACTTGACGCCGGATGGCCTGCTGATTCAGTTGGACTTCTGCAGGCTCCTTGAATTTTCTGCCAATCTTTTTAGAACCGAGTGGCTGACACAGCTAGCCAATGTTTGCACTTTTAAACATCTACTTCATCAAAAGGAATGAATGCTTTGCTGGCCACTGCCTTTTTGTACCGTGGATCCAGAATAGTGGCACAAATGTAATGTTGTTCTATATGTATGTTTTTAAGCCTTTCATTGTCAACTAGGCGGCTTAATAACCTCTTCGCCAACTGATATGTGTCTTGCTTTTCACCATCATCTCTGAACGTTGAAGACACCGCCTTCAGTTGGTGCTCTAGCATGACCAAAAAATGGGATAGCTTTGCCCAAAGAACAGTCCTCCCTGCTCACTTCACGTGTGAAGACCTCAAAAGGACGAAGCATGTCGGTCAGGCTTTTAACTAGCTTCCATTCCTCCAACTCCAGCCTCATGTCTTTCATAGTAGAACCCCGTTGAAAGACATACTCATTGATTACCATGCACTGCTCAGACAGACGCTCAAGCATGTAAAAGGTTGAGTTCCAGAGTGTTGACTCCTGGATGAGTCCTTTGACTGGCAGTCTGCGTTCATGATGAATGCCCCTCAGCTTGAAAAAGTGTTTTCGTGTCAACACCTGCACTTGACTTGTCTCTAACCCCTGCAAAAGAGACCCAGTGTGCAGTGATGCACAGGTAATCAAGGGCTTGGCAACTGGTCCACATGCCTGTTGTCAAGTGGATAGTGTGAACAGCACTCTTCTGCAAAGCTGCCCCAATCACCTCCAGCACATCTTGATGTAGTGTTGGAACCGCAACTCTGGCAAAATAGGACCGGTTAGGAACCTTCCATTTAGGGCAGACTGTTGCCACAAATTCTAGAAACCCCACCCATTACACGAAAGAAAAAGGGAGAAGTTCCAGCGCTAGCATTTTAGCCAGCTTTGCGTTATACAGACGTACCGTTGGGTGGTTGCGTTCAAATGGCGCCTCCGACCAAAGCATGCTTCTAATGGCGGGCTGGACCATTTTACGTGATGATGATGATGATGATGATGCAGACTTCAAACCAGTTAGGCTCATTGATGGACTTTTTTGCATTGGTGTCTGTCCCAGACTCTTAGTTTGCCTCATACATGTTGCAGGGGTAGAGGGTGTGAGCGCTACCACTGCAGTGCTGCTGCCAGGGTACTGGGTGTACCAGAAAAATGTCGCTCGGTTCTTGACTTCCCTCCTGCACAATCAGCCCCTCGTCAGCATCAGATACAATGTTAATGGATACATTTGGATCCGTTCTCCTTTGGATTTCCTCGATCTTACGTAGGTGTGTATACCACTGGATAGGGTGGTGTTTTTTGAGATGACATCTCTGGCCTCCGGTACCATAGTTGGTACCAAGCTTACCCCGACTAACCAATGCTTTACAAATTGGACAAACGACCATGTTTTTCGCCTTTTCGCTAACAGTAAAGAAGTCCCAAACTGGGGACTGTAAATGTCTGCTGGTGGTGGAGGTGCTACTTTGACTTTCAATACCAGATGAAGTGGAGGATGGACGTGGCTGAATTCGTTTCTGTTGTTCAATTACAGCACCACTACTTGAGGTCGAGCTAGATGGAGTTCCCTGTCGGCCCTTCTGACTAAAAAAGATGGAAGCTGTAGGTTGTGTTGGTGTTGTAGTTAACTGCGTTGGTGGTGGTACTAGTGCCACGCCGCCCACATCCCGCACAGCAGCCATTCGGGTTAGGGTGAAAATGTCTGTTTGCTGCATGCCCGCTGGGGCTGGAGAGACAACTGTGATGACTGGGTCATCGTCAGACTGTTCATCAGCAGCAGAAGACACCACTTCTTATTCGTCGTCATCACACATAAGTCGAAGCCTTGCGGGAACCTTCCTTTTAGGCTTAGCTACCTTTGTCGACTCATGGCGGGCCTCACTCTCAGACTGCATTTGTGGGTTCCAATCAGGATCAAGGTCATCAGAATGAAGGGGGCTTGAAGAAGAACTTGTATTAGTAGTAGCCCTCCTTGACCTTTTTCTTGCTGGGGATCTGGAAGACAATGGATCATCCTCAGGACTCAGGAGGAGTGGCTTCCTCGGATGATACCGCTTGAATATCAATTTCCTGATGTGCCCCTTCTTCTGGGGGAACAAGCATTGTAGGCAGTTGTGCCACTCCATGAACCTCTAGTTGCACCTCTCCATGCACCTCTCCATGCGCCTCTCCTTGCGCCTCTCTATGTGCCTCTCCTTGCGCCTCTCCTTGCGCCTCTCCTTGCCCATGTACTTGCGCTTGTACTAGTTGCACCTGTGGTTGTCGTTGCGGCTGTGGTTGTTGAACACTCGTCAGCTGAGTTACACCTGGTGTTGATTGGATGGTACTTTCTTGTGATGAGCCAACATCACTGGTCGATGATGATTGAACAACCAAAGTGCCTGCCGCAGCAACACTCATGGTTTTGGACCTAACTTGGCGTGGTGGCACTGAGCCCAATGAAGCAGAGGTGCTGCTTCCAGCTTGGTCCCCAGCGGACACCGCTGCTGCTGCAGGCATAGTTTTTTTTCTCCCACAAAAGGTGTCGGTAGGCACACTAATCTCCTTGGTTGGTGGTGCCACTTGCTTCTTCTGCTCCTTCTTACTGGCAGTGGCACTGGCAACTTTTTTCGCTGAGGCGCTACGGCCACCTTTCTTTGGGGCCATCTTCTTCAGATGTCAGAACAGCAGGCCGCAGTTGCATGGACTGCAGAGTTGTCTTGGCTGTGGCCACACGTGACGACACGTGACGTTGTGCTGCACACACCGCTGCAGGATTTCTTCCTGGCACTGGTGGTTCTCTTGTGCACCTAAAAGCAATTGAAGCCAGAGGAACATCAGTTAAACACCCCAAAAAGTCGAAAAACACACAAAAATCACCACAATCCAATGTCATCCATGCCCTGAATGATGTTTAAATTCAAGACACCCCACAGAAAGACTAGGTCCATGCACCACTGAGTACCCCTGGGCATAATAGTTAAAAACAAGGCAAACTGGGTGCAGGCCTGAGCACACTGCCTGACTTCAAAACGGCCCCTTGACCCCCACCTCATGGCCAGGCCCTGCCTGTATCAGGCCTCAAAATGGCCCCCACCCACATGGCCAGGCCCCAACAACACCCCAGAAGTCGAAAAACACACAAGAATCACCACAATCCAATGCCATCCATGCCCTCAATGATGTTTAAATTCAAGACACCCCACAGAAAGACTAGGTCCATGCACCACTCACTCCACCTGGGCCTACTGGCTAGTGAGGCTTTACAGGCACCCCAAAATTAAAAAAAAAATCAACATATGACACTGAGCTAAAATTCCATGACATAAATGAGAATTAAGTTTAAAAAAATCACAGAAACAGTTGTATCATGCACCCATGACTAACCCTGGGCCTACTGGATACTGTGGCTACCTAAAATATATATATTTTTTTAAGTTGTGAAAAAAGTATTAAAACTGTAGTTGCCTCAACTGCAATTCCCCAAACAATCAACACCAACTTACTTGTAAAATCTCAAGTCCAAAAGTGATCCAAACTCCAAAGTCCACAAAGTCCTCAAATGCAAATATCCAGCAGCAGCCACAAAAAGTAATCCTTCCAGCTCCAGATCCAAATCAGAAGTGACCAGGATATGGACAAAGCACTGGGAGGAGGCTGCTGGACAGGAACAGGAAGTTGGAGACTCTGGGGCACTTCCTTCCTCCCACCACCCCCCCCCCCAAAAAAATTGACTCCTTCAACCAAAAAGTGCAGCCAAATGTCAATCTGAGAAGTTATTCTGATCAAAATCATCATTTTCACAAGGTTTATGCTTCCTGAGGTGGATTTCTTGTGTAGAATTGCAATTTTTGCAATTTCGGGAACGCAAGCTGTTCCAATCTCCCGCCGGAAGTCAGCTGCGCGCCGCATCTCGTGTTCGGCATTGTTTACTCCCGCAATGTGTGATCCCGGGCCCTTATGACGTACTCGCTTTGTCAAACTCTCGTTGTGCAAGAAAAAACAACTTGGTGGACTCAGAATCACGGTAAGTCAACGCCGCGCACGCGATATTGGATTTTTCAAGCTCAACCAAGCAAAATAATTCGCAGCTTGCGAATTTGCGGATTTTTGGGTAAATTTGCGTGATTCGCAGATCGCGAAATTGCCACAAATCCGCAAATTCGCCCGCAAAACGGATTTTACACCCACGCTTATTCTAAATCATCCATGGCAAAGTGATCCTCCTATGTTGAAGGTTCTGTGGAAGTACTGTGTTTCTTTGTACAATATTAACATGTACCAGGCTTAAGTGAACCAGTGACAGTTACTTTTGACACTTGTAGGTAAATCTAATTTACCGACTCATAAATACCGAATCATACCGAATCGGTATTTATGAATTGGTAAATTAGAAGGAAGGAGATGTAGGTAATTTTTTATTTTGAATTACCGAATCTGTAAGAGTCGGTATTTACATGCTAAGGGCATGTCTGTGTGCCACATGGCGCAGGTGTGCATGCACAGATGTGCATGCACACCTGAATTCGGTATTTTACCACCCAATCGGATTGGGTGGTAAAATACCAACTCTTAAGGGCACTCTGTGGAGTGCGACCTACATCTTGATTTACCGAATTCGGTAAAATTACTGATTCGGTATTTTACAGAATCGGTAAATTTACCAATTCGGTAAATGTACTGATTCTGTAAAATAATGGCCCCTACATCTCAATCACCAATTACCGGTCGGGGCTGTTACCGACCGGTAATTGGCGACCTACATCTGGCCCTTACTGATATGAAATAAAGTTTGCTCATATGACAAGGACATGGGAAATGGAACATTGATAAAGTTGTATTGGATTTATTTTATAACGTCTTAGACATGTACACAAATCAATGTCATTTTGACACTTTTGACACTTGTAGGTAAATCTAATTTACCGACTCATAAATACCGAATCATACCGAATCGGTATTTATGAATTGGTAAATTAGAAGGAAGGAGATGTAGGTAATTTTTTATTTTGAATTACCGAATCTGTAAGAGTCGGTATTTACATGCTAAGGGCATGTCTGTGTGCCACATGGCACAGGTGTGCATGCACAGATGTGCATGCACACCTGAATTCGGTATTTTACCACCCAATCGGATTGGGTGGTAAAATACCAACTCTTAAGGGCCTGTGGCACTCTGTGGAGTGCGACCTACATCTTGATTTACCGAATTCGGTAAAATTACTGATTCGGTATTTTACAGAATCGGTAAATTTACCGATTCGGTAAATGTACTGATTCTGTAAAATAATGGCCCCTACATCTCAATCACCAATTACCGGTCGGGGCTGTTACCGACCGGTAATTGGCGACCTACATCTGGCCCTTACTGATATGAAATAAAGTTTGCTCATATGACAAGGACATGGGAAATGGAACATTGATAAAGTTGTATTGGATTTATTTTATAACGTCTTAGACATGTACACAAATCAATGTCATTTTGACACTTTAATAGAACAATTTATTAGAGAAGAAACAGTCCCTGAAAAGTATTAATAGAATTAATTTATATATGATCAATGTATACCATCAATCTATTCTGTATAAATTAATACGGATGATACAATTTGGGGTTTCTCATTTGGAGTTTCAGAATGTCCCTTCTTAAATAATTATATTTGACTCTTAACCTCGCTCCTGGGCACAAATTGGGTGGCTTAAAACAATGGTCCATAATGAAACAATATGTGATGACATAAGGACGTGAGGCACCCAATCTTTTTCTTTTCAGAGTGTTGTTACTACACTGCCTTTGTTTTCTCATGCCACCTTTCTTCTGATAGTCAAGTGCAGATGTGATAATCTACATCTGTTGGCCCACTACTGTAAACAGGGTTTCACCAGGAATGTATGAGACTTTGTTTGGCATAGAGTGGATCACTGCTTACTATGATGTGAGAAACTTTTCACATGACCGGATAAGTAGTTAGTCTTGGTATAAAGAGTTTCAGGTATTAAGGTCTTTGTGCAATGTAGTACAAGGATTCAAAGAGCTTGTACTGTCTTTAACATCAAATGCTCTCTCTCTTTATCACCTTATTAGGAACCCAGCTTTTACTAGGAGATCAGTCTAGTAACTCTTTCTAGAGCCCTTATGAAGTAGATACTTTCCACCACCAGGAATTTAATTCCCGTTTTAATTTCATTTTCTTTTTTTTTTAAACATAGAACATAGATTTCTCATGTAGGGCCTAATCCACAAACTGCACTTTGTGGTATGCTTTATAGTATTATAAAACATATACTACAGAATATAAGTTTTACCTATACTTATGTATGTAGAGTTCTCCGCTCCGACTGCAGAGTGTCCTCACACGTAAGTATAGGTTTTAGTGGAAAATGTGGAAGAAACACAGGACTGGGCGGGAAAAGTGGCAGACTGGGATTAGGGAGGAGTAAAAGAGGTTTAGGAAGTGTCAGGAAGGGGTCTAGAGAGCCATTGGCTTTACTCTGGAGTGCAGACATGTTGTAGTAGGTTTAGACTGGGGGTTTGAGAATACTGTAATTAGTGAACAAAGTCTAAAGTAAAAATTTACTCAAAAGTGTAAGTTAATCTTGTGAATCAGGCCCTGTATTTATAAAGTTTACCTTTTCGGAGTTGCACCCTTCTAGGTTGTGTATGCAGTCTGTAAAATGATTCGAGACAAATATAAAATTTACACGTTGGTCCTGAGCAGTTGACCCTCCTAAAACCTTCAATGTCTTTTTAATGTGCAACCTGCAAATATATACTCTTTCTGTACAGGATTAGCACCAGGTTCTCTCCACAGAAAACGTATTTATATGGAATTCAAGAGAACCTATCCCACATATTAATTGTTCTAACATAAAAAAGCTCACTTCTCGGCAGTGTAAACATACCAGAATGCAAACACCTGTGTAGGCACCCTGACCTATCTGTTCTACAACACCGGGGCCATATTGAAATAGGAAACTAATGTGTCATTGAAAATTAAATACCAATGTTGATCGATACATCGATGTCAAACACAACAAAATATATTAGTAGAGTCATATGAATATACCGAAACACACATGTAATATGATCAGCCATAAATAAAAACAGAGAACCATCTGGAAGAAACTCAAATTCCAAATTAATGCATAGAAACATAGCTCAGCTTTTCTTTACAAGAAACAAGATATCTCAAATCCCTCATTCATCTAGCTAGGCTCTATTTGCTCTAGACTGCAATGAAACCTGTCTCCTAATTCTGCTCGACCTTTTATCAGCATTCGACACAGTAAACCATGTCAAAATACTAGACCGACTTGAGGAAATTATGGGGTTAGATGGCACAGTCCTAGAATAGTTTAGATCCTTCTTAGCGAACATATCGCAAAGATTCATGGTGAAACAAACACTATCAGCATCATCCCCAAATATTATGGAATATCAAAGGGATCAACACTATAACCTTCTCTGTTCAATCTTTATGTAGAACCACTAACAGAAATTTTACAGCAGGCAAACATTTCCTTCCACATGTAAGCTGATGACACACAGCTGTATATCAAGATTACATAGTTGGTAGAGATCATCATCATGACCCAGGCTTTAAAGAGGACCGTTCATTGGCTAACTAATAATCATCTCAAGCTTAACCCACATAAAACAAAATTCCTTCTGATTTCCCCCAGAAAAGCTCTACAAGTATAATGGAATGGACCAAGTTGATCACTGCGCTAAATTGTACTCCGAGTCTAGTAGACTCAACCAAGTCTCTTGGAATTACGCTAGATAAGAACCTGAACATGCAAAGCCACATTAACATGATGGCAAAAAATGACCGCTTTCATCTAAGCTATCTTAGAAAACTGAAACCTTTCATAGCTACATCAGACCTCGAAACGGCAGTCCAGGCATTAGTCATGTTGAGGATTGAGTACAGATCCACAACTTTATCAGGACTACCCAAGATTTCAACAGCCCAGCTAAAAGCTTATCTCAATGCAGCCACAAGACTTATAACAGGCTCTAGAAAGTTTGACCACATCACCTCACAATTCAATTCAATTCAATTTTATTGTGTGATTAATAAAAATCGTTACAATCTTCGGACAGATTAAAAATACAAATGACATGCTGTAAAAATATATGTTCTCCGGTAAAAAAAAAAAAAGTTCTAATTTCCCCCTGTACAGTACATTATTAAGATCAAGTTCATAGGCGAGGTTTTGATTGATCATTTATCCTCAATAGTCTTCAAGCCTCAGTCCGATCCTTGTGCTCGACATTGAGTGCCTTTTTTCAGTTCGTTTTCTTGTAGTCATCTTGTTACCTCAGTCATAAATTTAAGTCCATGACATGCCAAGATAGAAGAGGTACCCCCCAGCCAGCTTATTACAGCTTGCCGCCATGTGTTGATGTTTAGAGTGATAAAGATGTCCCGTAGTTACCGTCTTCTTAAAACCATAAGTGCCGGGCATGCACATAACATGTGTATTAGGGTTTCATTATATTATCCGCACAGTCTGCAATGGGGACTTTCTTTTTGGTGTTTCCAAGATCGTCTTAAGTCATTCGGTAGGTAATGTAATTTTATTTTAGATGTTGACTGAAGTGGGTAGCTAAGTATTCCTGTGGTTTTATGTGAGTGTAAGAGGAGACTGTCCATGCGTGGCGCCGTTTAATTAGAGATATTGTGTCCTCTTGCAGTGACTTCCTTTTGGCTACACCATTGGCAACTAACGTGGGTAGCTTTTAGGTTGCCTTGTTCCGTGTTAATTGATGGTCCTTGATTCTTGTCAATACTATGTGGTTCCTTTTTTAAGTAGAGATTCCTCACATAGTCTCCCCAAACTCTGTCCCCAATTCTGGGGTCCTGTGGCAGTGCTTCACCTTTGTTTAGATTGTTAATGATACTCAAAAAGTCCAGAGAATTTGTTTGTTTTTTTTAACTCGTGAAAGAGTTTTTCCCAAATCGATTCCTTGTATAGTGCCTTCACAGTCCACAGCTTTTCCGGTAGTTTTTACTCAAACTTCTAATGATGTTACAGTTTGGTTTGATTCCCTGTTTTTCCGTTCTCCGTTGGGTCTGTAACGCCCGGGCTATTTTTCTCTTTTCAAGTCTTAAGTCGGTGTTGTACCAGGGTGCAGTCAGTACTTTTGTAGTTCTTTGTGTCCCTCGTGGAGCAGAGTGCTTTTCCTTCAGATTCTCCACCAGGTTTTCCCAGTTTTTTACCGGGTCTCCATGTTCTAAGTTCCCGAGTTTTGTCATAAAATTACGGGCTGTGGTCTGGATGTTCTTCATTTCTCCTCCCATCCAATTTATTTTCCAGAGGTTAAATTTCTCAGGTTGTTTCAATAACGAGGAAAATTTTTCAGCCCTAGGATAGCGACGATCATCCGTATAATTTGGGGGAGATGGTCGCTTTCTATGTGCTGACCTATGGTGTAGTCCTCGATGGCATTTTTTAGAGTGACGCTTACTATTGTAAAGTCTATAGTAGACTTAACCTTGCCACTCATGTAGGTGGGTACCGGTGAAGAGTAACTGTTTTTTTACTGTGTAGGATTGTTAGCCCCATTGATATCAATTTGCGCGGGGAAGCTAGTTTGTACCCCTTTCATTAGGTTGCAATTGAAGTCCCCTGATATTATCAGTGAGCTTTGTTTGTTAGATTTTTGTAGGACTTTGATTAGTTTGGTAAGCGTTGCCATTTTTTCGGTTTTTGCTTCTCAGTCAGGGTGTATGAAAACATTTAAAAGTAGCAGCTGCAGCTGAGGCCTAATTGGGATTTTTGTAACTTGGACCCAGCTTAGCCCTAGGTCCTGTTCCTCTGTTTGGCAATTAAATTTTTGCAAGACGTACTTTGATAGGCCTCCTCGTGGGAGCCCGTAGTTGGATAGTCTCTCTGCTAATATATGGTATTCAATGAATCCCGGAATTGCGGGATGAGTCGAGTTCCAGGTCTCTTGTAAGAGAATTATGTCTAGTTCACGGAAGAAAGATTGAGTTTCATGGCCTTGGTCCATGCTGCTGAATCCGTGTACGTTCCATGAACATATTTTGATCTTTGCCAGCTTTCTTTCTTCCGTGTGGTGATCCTGTTTTTGTTGTCTTGGTGGTAACTTTACATTGTTTCTAGGAACTCTTTTGGCTTAGTGCAGTTGGGATCCATGACCAATCTTGATCGCCCCAAAGGGGCTCACCTTTGTATGTCTGGTTGTTTTGATTGTACATTGTTCCTAAAAAAAAATTCTGGCACGAAGTCTGGGCTCCACGGAGGCACGTTTTTAGCTTGGGACTTTGTGGTTCCTCCCCCTTTGAATGGAATGAACTTTTAGAAAGGGGATAGGGGTATCTTGGGCGCTCACATCTGAAAGTGCTTAATTGGCTTCCTTACGAAGCAAGAATCCAACTAAAGATGGCATGTATCACACACAAAGCAATACATTACAAAACACCACTATACCTAGCCCAAAAAAATCACATTATCAGGAGGCAGCATAGTCGCTCGGGGCAATGGAGATCTCTTACTGAAACCTTCCCTCTTCTGAAAGAAGAGAACTTATGACAGAGCATTTTCTGGTGTTGCAGCAAGAATTTGGAACTCACTCCCCCCAAGCATTAGAAGAATCTCATCCACTTCAGCTTTTAAAAAAGAAGAAAAAATTTCTTATGAGCAAATTCCTCCCATAAGAACAGTAGACCAGACACTGTTATGATACTTTCCTGTTCACACGCTAGGATTATACAACTCGATCTCTAGTCGTCGTTAGGATATGCAAATATGTTTTTGTAAACACAAATGTCTCTCTCTCAAATTGATGAACGCTTGTTACTTTTGCTTAAAGTTTGTGTCAAATACTGCTGTCGTAAGTTTAAGGCTGTGTAAATGTGAAGCACTCTGATACCCTAATCGGGTCATGTCCGCGCTATATAAAACACTGAATAAATAAATAAATAAATAAATATAATTGTTATGTTACTACAGAGTGAATGCAAGACACCAGCTATAGCGTGGACTTCTGCACAGTAGATATTCTTGGGTTATTCTCACAAAATATCTTGCATATTACTAGCTACATCCCTTCTTGTCACTATGCTGTTTCATCCATACATGTTTAGCCAAAATCTGAATCTTTTCAAAAGATGATCTGATAGAGACTTCAAGCCACAGATTCCTTACCATAGAATTATCCCCAGGCGTCAGACTGGATCTGGCCATTTTTCATGCGCAGTATCCTGGCATGCCAGTAGGTGGCATTGTTTGTCATGGAAATTACATGTGTAGTGCCTATATAGGCGCCATTCCAGCGTGCTGATGTCAGTTATTTTCATTCAGCACTAGTCCGCGCAGATCCAGAGAGAGCTAACCCCCAAAAATATTTTTACTGACTTTCTTTTTAATTTTTGTCTAAGATTTTTCGAGATCTATTCTCATGGTGGGGCAGGTATGTCAACCAGGAAAACCGGCTTCAAGCCCTTTGGTGCCTGTCACTGACAGTGACAGACCCGCATCTTGTTTGTCTCTAGTGGATTGAGCACGCCCACAATGCAAAGACCTGCACCGTGTCCAAAGACCTGCGTAGACTGCCACTCCATGCACCAAAAAGCCTGGAGTCACAACGGTCTTGATCCCAGTCGAGAGGAAGGTCCCAGTATTGGTTGTGGAACCCTATATCCTTGTTGCACTCAAAATCGAAGAGATCAAGAACCTCCTGAGGCGGAAAGCCGGGAGTCGTGTTAGCTGAATTAATACTTTTAAAATTGTGAAATACTGTGTTTTTAGAATCTTGCACCGATCCCCTGGCACTTACTTGAGCCTTCCCCGAGCAGCAGATTGAACGCTGTCACGGGTAGAACTCGCCTTCCTGCCGCCATTTCCTGCTTCGAGGAGCCACGAGACACGCCCACCTCTGTTGGCCATGCCCCCCCTCACCAGGTATAAACAGTGCGCGCTGAGCACTAGCGCTGCATTGATCAAGAACCTCCTGAGGCGGAAAGCCGGGAGTTATGTTAGCTGAATTAATACTTTTAAAATTGTGAAATACTGTGTTTTTAGAATCTTGTACCGATCCCCTGGCACTTACTTGAGCCTTCCCCGAGCAGCAGATTGAACGCTGTCACGGGTAGAACTCGCCTTCCTGCCGCCATTACCTGCTTCGAGGAGCCACGAGACACGCCCAACTCTGTTGGACACGCCCCCCCTCCAACGCCCAGAACATCTACTATAAATCATGTGTCTCTGCCGGAAGCGCAGCTGACGAGAGCAGCGGGCGCGACGATGGCGCGCCGAAGGCGCGCTAAAGACAAGCTCGTCTGCGCTCGTCCGCGCTAGGCAGAGCACAGAGCCAGACCCTATAGATAATACCATCTACCCCACGCGCAGATACTCAAGGGATGCACTAATACACCTTAATAAAGAGTTAAAAGACCCCTGTCTACACTCTGTATCTGGGGAACATCCCCATAACCGATGCACTCACTGCCTGTATAAATTTACACTCACCGGGCCTGAAAACCCTTCCCCTATCCCAATGCACATGGCTCTGATCAACTGCAGATCCATTCCCAAGCACTCATTAGAAATCTACCAATTGCTGGAAAACCATGACCTTGACACTCTCTTCCTAACGGAAACCTGGCTAGGACCGGACTCTGATCTCGACATTGTAAATTCCCTACCCCCGGGCTTCCTAATTCATCACATGGACCACCCCAAAGGAAAAGGTGGGGGTATCGCTATAATCTACAAAGACCATCTCTCCTGCCGACTGCAAGGCAGTCTTCTCCTAGACTGTGAAAATGTCTTGTTCTCAATACAACTTTCCCCATGTAAATCCATGTCGGGCTTCCTCATCTACCGCCCTCAAGGACCCCTAGGCCAATTTTGTGAATCTCTTATGGAGCACACATATACACTGGACGCCACGCATTCCACCTGTATGATCCTAGGTGACCTGAACATCCACTTGGATAAAAAGGAAGCCAAACCAGCCGCTGACCTAATAACAGATCTCAAAACTCTCCAATTAAAGCTACTAAGCCGATTACCTACCCACTCACTGGGACATTTGCTGGACCCGATATTCTCTAACATTAACGATCTTACTGTCCTGGACCCTATCCCGGTACCTTGGACTGACCACTTCCTGGTCCCATTAAATTGGCAGCTAACTCCCACTCCGCGAGCCTACTGCCCCACCCAACAAGCCTACGCGCTCCTGGTCCAAACTAGATCCAGAAAAATGGATACATCATCTAGAGCGCTCCCCTCCTGAAATTGATGCTAACGCCATTCACGCGGACGCAGAATTTTTGACTTGGATAGGAGATACACTGGATTAAACACTTCCAAATTAACTCTCCAGTAAACCGCAGAGTAAAGCCACCTCCCCTTGGTTTACTTGTGAAATGCGGCTTGTAAGAAAGCTTGCAAGAGATCAAAAAGAGACTGGAGAAAAAACTGATCCCACAAAAAAAAACGATTATAAAAAAATGCTTCTCAACTAAAAAAAAGCACTTAAAACCGCTCAAGTCAATTACTTCGAGGAGAAAATGAAATCATCTACTAACTCATCTCGGGGAACGTTTCAAATAGCCAAGAAACTTCTCAAAGTGCCGGAGCCCCACCCCCCTAGTAGAGCCGTCAGTTACCCGTTGCAATGAACTTGCAGAATTCTTTAATCGGAAGATTACAAACATCATCAACTCCCTCCCCCAGCCAACTTCGGACGCTCTCTCCGTTGTCGATCAGTCCAGTCACACACACCATGCAACAGCATGCCAACTGTCACATTTCACTCCCTTGACTATTGACACCATCCTTCCCATACTCCACTCTGTCAAAAGCGGCTGTCCCACTGACCCCGCACCACTCAACATCCTTAAATTAGTTGCGCCCACCATTCTCCCTAACCTGACTAAACTAATCAACAGTTCACTCACCCTCCGCATCGTTCCCCCTAGCTGGAAAAAAGCAATGGTGAAAGCACTGATTAAAAAACCACATCTAGACCCACTAGAATTAGGCTATTACAGGCCGATTTCCCTGCTCCCAGGCATTAGCAAAATAGCTGAGAAGCACGTCAATTACAGCTTATCGCACCATCTTGAAACCAATGGACTATTGGAACCCTCCCAGACGGGATTTAGGCCGGGCCAGAGCACAGAAACTGCAATACTGGCAGTTGTCGAAGAGGCAAGGAAAATCATGGACTCAGGAGGATCAGTGGCAGTGATCCTCCTGGGCCTAAGCGCGGCCTTCGACACCGTCAACCATTCAATACTGGTCCACAGGCTCAGTGAGCTTGGAATCACGGGAACGGCCCTGGCTTGGCTTAAATCCTTTCTTGAGAACAGATCTTTCCAGGTAGCAGATGGCAACTTCACGGCCATCAGCTGCGGGGTCCCTCAGGGCTCGTCCCTGAGCCCGACCCTTTTTAATGTTTATATGTCCCCCCTTGAGAAAGTCGTCGCCCCTTTTGGGATCAAGCTGCTAACCTACGATAATGACACTCAATTGGTGGTATCTTTAAGTCAGCAAGACCACTCCCTCCCTAACCTCCAAACCTGTCTAATTGAAATAACTAAATGGATGAATCTTTCCCACCTCAAGCTGAACAACGACAAGACAGAGATAATGATCCTGGGCAATAAATCCCTTTACCACTCTAAATCCCTATGGCCACCCTGCATGGGTACTCCTCCCGTTCCGAAACAAGAAATTAAGAGCCTGGGTATATGGCTAGACGAAGGCCTCAATTTCTCCGCCCAGGCAAGGAAAACGGCTGGAACGTGCCACGGCCTCCTACGGTCAGCGAGGAAAATTCTACCCCTACTCCCAGCACAATCCCATAAACTCCTAATCCATGGCCTTGTGCTGTCTCGCTTGGACTACGGGAATGCCCTATATCTGGGGGCTCCTAAAAAAGCACTGTCAAAACTCCAGACAGTACAAAATACCGCAGCCCGCATCCTCACAGGAACCCATCGCCGCTGTTCAGCCAAACCCGCTTTGGACGCCTTACACTGGCTCCCCGTCCAGGAGAGAGTACAGTTCAAAGCTCTCTGCACTACATACAAAATTCTGCATGGTAAGGCCCCACCAATACTACAAAACCTCATCACACCTCACACCACCAAAAGAACGCTTCGATCCTCAAACTGTAATTTAGCTTCTGTACCTAGAATTAAGAAGGGCCGCTCTGGCGGTCGATTGTTCTCATACAATGCCTCCAAACTATGGAACACTCTACCTCCAAACATCAGAGCCCAACCCAACCTTCTCTCATTCCGCAGAGCACTTAAAACTTGGCTGTTCCCGTGAGGTCCACCTACAGCTGGTTCTTTGTCATTTAGCGCTGGGACGCTCACGGGCAGCCATGCGCTCTACAAATCAGTAAAATAAAATAAATAAATAAAATCTTCGTCTTCACCCCATCTGTCGAAGTCATCTGACAAGACGAGGACGCGTCATCATTCAATGCCTGTCTCTACGGTAGAGCCGGTGCCTAGCCCTGATCTGCACCACCCCAAGTTTCATCGAGTGAATTCCACCCCACTAACCTTGCAAATTTTATGAAGCCATGCACCTCATATTTGGGTGGCCCATCACCTCTGGCGCGCCTTTGGGTCCCACGGGTTCAGGAGGGGTCTCTCCTGTTCCCTGCTGGCGATTCCACCTCTGGCACCAGTCAGGTCCCTTGGATCAATGGATGGACCCTGACTATTGATGGTTCTACTACCTCGACCTTCCCCGCGCAGGTCCCGATGCGCCCGCTGCTGCTGCCCTCAAGTGGTGCCATCCCCATTCTGGTCCCGAACTCTGATTTGGAGCTGGCGGGGCATCATCATTCTGATGCTGACTGGAGCCGTGACCCCCAGGCTAGAGCCTGAGCCCTATTCCTATGGGCTAGGACTTTGGAAAGATTGGGAGGGGCCACTGGACCCTGAAGAATACTTGCCCTTAGACCCTAACGTGGACTGGTGTGAGGGACTGGCATAAGCCATTAGACAGGACACCTCCCCAGATACTGGCATGGTCACTCCTCCTACCACGGCTAAGGAGGAGGGAGTGTCTCATGCTGTGGGGGTGAGAAGGGTGGCTGAGGTCTTGGACCTTACCCTGCACTAAATGGCAGTTAAGGCTACCATCCTCTGAACCACTTCTCCCATTTTAATTAAGCCCTTACGGATGTCCTTCTTGAGACCTTGTCCAAATTCTCTACAGGGGCTCCTGTGAACAGGACAATTGACTGCGCCATGGTCCTATCCCAGGAGACCGCCGTTTCCTCACACAACACCCTACTGCCTACTTCAAAGAGCTTGGTGTTTCAAGCCTCCACTACCAGTGTAAATCCTGGTGCATTTCCTACCACCCCATCTGATTGGAAAACCAAGAGGCTGGACACATTAGGCAAGATGACGTTCTCTTTCACCAGCCTGGCACTGCGGTCTGTGAACACTGTGTGGCTTTTGGGTCGTTACTCCCATCCACTGTGGGATTCGGTTGTGCAAGTTCTGCCCATGGTCCCGAAGGATACCCATGCCATACTGTCCCAAGCAATGGCAGATGGGAGGGATGCAGACAAGTTGACTGAACGTGACCGGCTCTCTAGGTAGAGCTGTTACTGCGTCAGTGGCCTTATGGCACCATGCCTGGTTTGGGATGACTGGCTTTTCAAGGGATTTCCAAGCTTTGCTTATGGACTTGTTCTTTGATGGTTTCTGTCTCTGTGACAAGGCTTACTCAATACTGTTCGTTTCATCACCGGCCTGCCAGAGCGTCTGACTCACGCCGCAGTTGATGTGAATGATGACCATCACTGCTTTTTTAATCGGACTGGTGTTTCCAACCCCTGGTGCCTCTACAGAGGCTTGAGCCAGGAGAATTTGAGATAACTTCGAGATAACTGCTTCTGCGTTTTAATTTCCTATCGTGATTTTTTGCACATAGAAAGATAATCATTTAAATACTATTATTCTAAACTAGTGACTGTTTAGTGTTTATTGAGACGGCACAGCATATTTGCACATTTCTGTAAGGTGCCTATTTTAAAAACTAGAACTGTTAATCAAATCCTCTTCCTCATAGCATCTGATTTATTGAGGTTGAGGATTGGTGGCACTGCTTGACTCGTGTTGAGTCGGGCGGAGGCAGCTATCTTGGGAGGACAAGGGGGAGCGGACTAGGCATTCCCTGCCACCAAGTACAAATTGAGATGCTGGCACGAGCACGCCACTGGCGCATGAAGTGCGTCTAAGGAAAGCCCGTCTGCGCCTGTCCGCATTCGGGTCACGCGCAACGCCAGAACCCCTGGTAGTTCGGTGCCAGGTAAGCCCCCCATTTTTGCGTACTCCAAATATACCCTGTTGGAACTGAATGGGGTGGATAGGGCTTCGGAATGTATATGTTTTTCTTTTGATTCAAAACAGCTTGCTCCTCCAGGGGCCTGTCCCTATTGCACCACTAATCTCCCTCTTATCAGATATCAGCCTATTAGGTCCATTAATGATAAAAGGACAGTAGCAGCTGGGCATGATACGCAAGTCTTAAAATGTATCATAGTGAATGCCAAGTCCTTGGTAAAACATAGCATGGAGTGTGCAAGGCTCATAGAGGAAAATTAAATAATGATGGCTTTCATCACAGAAGCTTGGACAGACGAGGCATCTGGTCTAGATTTGGTGAAAGCTACTTCACCTGATTTTCTCTGCCATGCATTGAACAGGTCAGTTATTAAAGGGGGTGGATTGGCAGTAAAATACCATAGCTCTATAAAAGCTGCATTCCTGCCCATCTCAGCTACAGCCTGTGAGGATATGTCTTTTAATTTCAGCCTATCCGACCATCATACCTTTAAAGGTATTTTATTGTACAGACCACCAGGAGATAGAAATTCGTTTGCTGCTCCTCTTGATAATTTGCTGGAAGAGGCTCTTTGTTGCAACACCTACACCATCTTGGGAGATTTTAACTTTTATTTAGAGCTCTCTAATGGCCCTGACACAGCAATGTTGATGGACTTGATGGATAGTGCAGATTTAAAGCAACTTGTTAGGGGACCGACTCATGTAGCAGGATATACCCTAGATGGTATTTTCTCAAACCACCTAGACTTGTCGTTTACAGGCATATTACCACTTGTGTTGTCCGACCATACTGCTGTCCAATTTGATCTTTCCATTGCGGCACAGCATGCGAGGAGTAATAATCCCAAAGGTCAGATAGAGACAAGAGCCTGGAATAGAGTCGATGGGACTGCTCTACTTGAGCTTCTAACTTCCACGGCAGGTCATTTACCGCAGGGGGTAGAGGAGGCATCCTCCATCTACACCATATGGCTCACACAAGCGTGTGATAAAGTAGCTCCACTAAAAACTGTCTTCCCTAAAAGAGTACATCCCTCTGCTCCATGGTTTACAGAGAAGGTGAGAAATCTAAAACACATCTGTAAACGCCTCAAACGTAATTGGAGGAAAAGCTACAAGGAAGCAGAGAAGAAACTGTATAAATCTAGCCTTCAGATCTATAAACAAGCTGTCTTCTTAACAAAACAAACATTTTATTCAGCCCAATTTGATTTGACATAGAACTCGGCTGAAGAGCTCTTTAGAACTGTCTCCAGTCTTGCTTCTCCGCGCCTAGTTAATATCCAATGTAGTCAGGAATTATGTGAGGAGATCACTAAATCTTCCTTAACAAAGTAGTGAGCATATTCTCAGTCTTCAGCGGATCAAATGATGCTGGACTGAACATTGCAAAGGAGGGTTTTGATCCTAAAAGGATCCCTCCTTGTACCTTGGAAAAATGTATCGGCCACTAACCGTTCACGATACTCTAGGGCTCCTAATGGGAGCCAAATCGGGCTCACCTTTTGATCCATGCCCGGTGACGGTTGTAAAACTGGCCCCCGGTCCAATCGCTCTTTTTCTCACATCCACTTTTAACGGTATGTTTGAAACAGGACAGTTACCCAAACTTTGGAAGGTGGCCTCAATATTGCCTCTTCTAAAAAAAAGCCAAGTCTGGACTCCAAGGACCCCAACAATTTCAGCCCGATCTCTCGTCTTCCAAAATGGTTGAGAAAAATATGAACCGTCAACTCAGTGCTTTTTTGGGGGAAGTCCAATCATTGGATCCCTCCCAATATGGCTTTAGAGAGGGACACAGCACTGAGTCGGCACTCATCAAGGCCATGGAGGAGATCAGGGAAGCAGTGGATCAAGGAGACATGGCAGCTCTGATCCTCCGGGACCTGTCCGCTGCATTTGATACGGTCAATCATGATATTCTGATGGACCATCTCAAGGATTGTGGGATCCAGAGTAAAGCTTGGGATCTTCTCAAATCCTTTGTATCAGAAAGAGGACAGATTGTATCCTTGGAGAAATATCAGTCCGAACTCTTTTCAATGCCATTTGGTGTACCACAAGAGTCATCACTGAGCCCCACACTCTTTAATGTGTATGTCTCGTTATTGGCTCCTGTTATCAGTGTATTTGGGTTTGGGATCACGTCCTATGCTGATGACACACAAATTGTGGTGTCACTATTACCCAGCCAAGAGTTGGGAATAGATAAACGTTTTCAGGCCTGCATGGAATCTGTTGGGAGTTGGATGGTAAACAATTGCCCAAAGCTGAATTCAGATAAAACCGAAGTAATGTTGTTTGGGAATGATTTTAACTTTTAGACTCCTAACTGGTGGCCTGCCTCCCTGGGATCACTCCCTACACCGTCTAAAAAGGTGAACAATTTGGGAATAATACTGGATGAGAAACTCTCCTTTGGGGCCCAAGTAAATGCAGTCGCTTGAACAACAGCGTATGTCCTGAGAACTGTTAAAAAGGTATTGCGGCTTCTACCTTTGGGGAGGCGGCAAGTAATGGTTACAGCATTGGTCTTGTTGAGGCTAGACTCCTATAGCAGCCTCTATCCAAACATACAACAAAAACTCCTGCATAAATTCCAGCTGCTACAAAATGCAGCGGCCAGATTACTTATGGGCACATCCAAGTTCTCCCCAATTTCCAAAGAGATAAAAAAAATTGCACTGGCTCCCGGTGAGGAACCGGGTGCATTTTAAATCTCTCTCTGTAAGCACTTCAAGGTCTGGGACCAGATCATCTAAGACACCAGTTTCATTGCTATAGACCAACAAGAACGCTTAGATCACTGGAAGCCAAACCGGTTGTAGTTCCTCCAACAAAAAAAGCTCAGTGGGGTGGCAGAAGCTTCTCTTCATGCGCAGCAAAAGCTTGGAATGACCTGCCAGCCGCGGTCGGTAGTGGAACGACCTGCATGGCGGTGACGTGGGGAGGGGGAATGGCAGAGTTGGGCGTAGTAATGTATGGATTACGGAGTTTTACAGGTAAGTAAACATATACATTTAAGAAACGAATTTCGTTGCGCGCACTGCTTCGCATTTGATGATGCAGTGCGCGTAATGAAATTAGTTTTATTTATTTATATATTTACCTACCTGTAAAACTCCATAATCCATACATTACTACCCCCACCCTGCCCCACCCCCCTCACCAGTTTCCTGGCGATAATTTTTTGATAATACGGCCCTGTTTTTCCAGCACTGGATTAGGGAGAAGTAACTAGTGCCAGGACACCTCCGGATAATTGTGCGCTCTGTAAGTCTCCAAATAAATAAATACAGAGAACAAATCCTCATCTCTAGCAAGAATCCAACTTCTGCTTGATCGTTCTATCAAAGCTTTCACCTTGGCCTTTGTTGTTAGCCCCACTTGCTGTCCCCCTCTGTCCTGAAGAAGACCCGCTGTGACTCCTCATGAATCACCCATTACCTGGGTTGAAACGTCACCGTGCCAATACAATCGATTCCATACTCTCTCCACCCCATATGAAAAACAAATCTGTGCATGGTTTGGAGATTCAAGTGTATAGGAATTGATGTCTACTGAATGAACAGTTTTTAATATATATTGTACAGCACTGTATATATCTTATCCACCTAAAGCACCTTGTCACCACTAGATGACCTCATCACAGATTAGTCTATCTTGCATCGTTCCTTAATTAATCGCTTTTTTGCTATCCGTGACAGCCTGTCCATATGTCTACCTGAGCACATTGTAAAATGTAAAATGAATTCCCTTTGATTTAATCAATCTAGGTGTGTCCTACATTCTTATACAAATGTTTGTGATATTTTTAAAGTGATTATCCTACTCCCGACAGAATCTTTTGCACTATAGATTTACTCAGCACCGTAGCACTTCAAGGACAGCAGGGCTATGGCCAGGTCCTTTCCTTGACCCCCCACCAATCCCAGTCTGCCTTTCCCCCTTTTGTATCCATTGAAGGGGCTTCCAGATGTGTTCTTACCTGCCCAACCAACACAGCGGTCAAGTTTCCTAGCCCCTGCTTGGCAGCCAGAGGTTTGGAACAAGTGAGCCATAGAGAGGGTGCTGATGCCAGAAGTAGGTCTTGGTTGGTATTCCAGATACTGTCTGGTGCTCAAATGTAACGGAAATATCTACAACAAGGGGTGGTGAGGGACAGAGTCTCTGAATTAAACAGAATACTCTCACCCAGTCAAGAGATCAGGGCTAGATCCAACACCGTTTTTTAGCTCACTGCACCATCCCAGTTTCAGAACCTGACTGTATGCAAATTAGTCTGTTCCTGTCCCAGTGCATGATGGGAACAGGGCAAAGCAAACTACAAAAGCCAATTCTTACACTGGGAAGGAAACAAGCTACCGGGGACCGGTTTCTGGCATTTCAGCCTCTTCGGCCCGGCTTGCTTGAATCCTGATGGGACACTTGAGACACTTGAGACGCCGCCTTACCTGCCGTGAGGGGAACGGCCAAACTGCTTTGCTTTGCTCTCTGCCCCTGCTCACCGCCAGCTCTCTGACAGAACCGCGCCGTGAGGGAAACGGCCAGCGCTTGCAATCTTCAGCGCCCATACCGCCATCCACCGCCATCCACCCGGTGCAGCAGCAGCTGGGGAACTACATCACCCAGCTGCCCCGGGGGTGGACGCGGCGGGTGTGACGGCGGCCACGCGCCAGGAGGCGCCTTATTAGCAGGGAGCGCCGAAGCGCTCTTGGGACACTTGAGACACTTGAGACGCCGCCTTACCTGCCGTGAGGGGAACGGCCAAACTGCTTTGCTTTGCTCTCTGCCCCTGCTCACCGCCAGCTCTCTGACAGAACCGCGCCGTGAGGGAAACGGCCAGCGCTTGCAATCTTCAGCGCCCATACCGCCATCCACCGCCATCCACCCGGTGCAGCAGCAGCTGGGGAACTACATCACCCAGCTGCCCCGGGGGTGGACGCGGCGGGTGTGACGGCGGCCACGCGCCAGGAGGCGCCTTATTAGCAGGGAGCGCCGAAGCGCTCTTGGGACACTTGAGACACTTGAGACGCCGCCTTACCTGCCGTGAGGGGAACGGCCAAACTGCTTTGCTTTGCTCTCTGCCCCTGCTCACCGCCAGCTCTCTGACAGAACCGCGCCGTGAGGGAAACGGCCAGCGCTTGCAATCTTCAGCGCCCATACCGCCATCCACCGCCATCCACCCGGTGCAGCAGCAGCTGGGGAACTACATCACCCAGCTGCCCCGGGGGTGGACGCGGCGGGTGTGACGGCGGCCACGCGCCAGGAGGCGCCTTATTAGCAGGGAGCGCCGAAGCGCTCTTGGGACACTTGAGACACTTGAGACGCCGCCTTACCTGCCGTGAGGGGAACGGCCAAACTGCTTTGCTTTGCTCTCTGCCCCTGCTCACCGCCAGCTCTCTGACAGAACCGCGCCGTGAGGGAAACGGCCAGCGCTTGCAATCTTCAGCGCCCATACCGCCATCCACCGCCATCCACCCGGTGCAGCAGCAGCTGGGGAACTACATCACCCAGCTGCCCCGGGGGTGGACGCGGCGGGTGTGACGGCGGCCACGCGCCAGGAGGCGCCTTATTAGCAGGGAACGCCTCTCGCACACGCGAGTCGCGCGCGGGAGAAGCCCGGGCAAAGGGCAGGCCCTCTGTGGCCCTCAGTGACCGAGGTAGGCCGGGCTGGGCCTGGTCCCTTACATTTTCTTTTTCACACAGCTATTATTCATTTGCGTCTGTGCCCATTTGAGTAGGAGGGTAATTCGCCGCAAACACTGTGATAGATATACTGCACCCTGGTCCTACCTGTCCCGCAAGGGACCAACTTTATTCCAGACTTTTATCTATTTTATAGTGTTACATTTTTTCCTTTTTTGCTGTGAAAAATGTCTAAAATTTTACGTTCTGGAAGGGTAGTGGGAGAAAAATCCACCCGGAAATTACCTATCATCCGCACAAGAAATAAATCAATAAATAATCCACCTCTGAAAGGTCAATGTCAGTTATCTGAACTGTGGGATCTAACCGCTATTAACAAACCTAAATGTGCGACCCTACTCAACTCAGATACTAAAGTCCTTGAGGTACAGGAAGCACACTTACCTACTACCTTTGAGCCTCGATCTCCCCAGGCCCAGCAGGGGGCCTCTCAACTCATGGTAGGAGGGTCTCCCTCACGGGACCCTACAGACGGGAAGCCGACGATTGTAAGTGAGCCTGTACATATACCACTGATCCCCCGGTCATCCACGAATGATAGGCCGGGAGATGATCTGTCCGCTTTATCTATTGACTTGGAACTATGGGGTCGCTACATAAGCCCTGCTAAAGTGGAATCCCTGGAGCAATTTAAAGTTCAGGGTGGAGCCACCCCATCAGGACTAATGTTGTATAGTAGCACTCCGTCACTAAACAGACACGAAATTTCTGACCTGTTAAACTCCTCCAAGAGTCCCGATCTCAATCTCCTGGATAATATTTCCACGGCGGAGGCACGAGAAAAGCCGATCTCTGAATCCATGATCGCGCTGGAACAACTTCTTGCTTCAATACTGATGCTTTTAGGAAAATTTGTAGGCAGCTCGGACTGTATCCTTGAATCAGTTACCCAAATCTTAAAGTTATTGCTGCAGAAAGTGCCAGATTTGGGTAAGGCCTCCTCCCCTCAACAGCCTGAACAACCTGCATCTGAGGGGAAAATCAAAGCCACTAGAAGCGAACTAGTTAAGAAAAATGAACCGCCTTCTCTGGTCCCTGATAAGGAGTTGCCTCATACTGCAGCTTCAAACTGCATCAAGAACATAGTCCTCGAGATAGAGGAGGTGGATAAAGTCTTGCCTGGCCCCAAAACGGCACAGGAGTTATTTCCTATCTTTGTCCCGGATGGTGGAAAAGAACTCTTGGCCGACAAACCTCAACCTAATGAAGAAAAGGAAAAATATGGTAAACAAAAAAATACCAAAGCCAGCAAGAGGAAACCAATTCGAAAATATAGAAAGAAGAAGCAACGGAGGATCATTTTCCAAAAATACACAGAGGCAAGGGAGAATGAAATAAGGAATGGGGAACCTTTATCTACTTCCTTAAAAGCGGATACGGATGTGAACTTAATCACTTCAACCTCAGTGGAGGAGGAAAATGAACAAGGCAGCTTGTCTTCCCAGGAAGACTTTCCACAAATTGGGAGCCCTCTCCCAGGCTCTCCGGTTCGAAGTGCAGTAGGAGGGCCACTTTCTTTTCCATCCGGGACTTTAAATCCTTTGGCTGCTCCCTTTGTGGTAACAATTGACTCCGAAAATGCTTGTCCTCTTGCTCGGCCTGTAAATATGCCTAAGGCCCCTGCGGATGTGCGTGTGCTAGAATTTGTTCCATTATTTGATACTGACCTCTTATTAAATAGAGCCTGGCTCCTTAAGCGCTTTAGCGAGGTTGAATGTCTCTATCATATTCAGTCTAGAGACATAGAATTGGTGTCTCTGTTAGGTGGTAGTCGGGTTCTGAGTATTCGGGTGAAATTTTATTCCCCGATTATAACAAATCTGATTCTTGAACAGGCTGAAAATTTCCAACGTTTAGGAATTGATATCCTTCCTATCTCTACCCCTGGCAAGCCAAACTCTTTCGATAAGCAGGGGGTGAGAGGTGGTGAGCAAAATTGGATAACCTCTCCTCTGAGAGACCTGAAAATTTGGGTTTCCAGGGGAAAACGCTCTGTATCGCACGTGAAGCCACTTCCACTAGTTGAGAATTCCACACTCAATGATGACAATAACCGGTGGAATTGGCTCCATAGTGCTTTATCAACAAAAAATAAGGATAACCCCAAATTGTTTCACCGCCTTTAACCCAACCTTAAACATAATTTCCTGGAACGCGGCCGGATTTCATAGTAGCCCGGAGAAACTGGCCTTCTTATCCTCTCTGGAGGCCGATATATTGTGTATCCAGGAAACATGGTGCATAGATAGGTTAATGCCTTTAAAAGATTTCTATGTATTGGAAGTACCGGCTGCGCCCTCTAAAAAAGGGCATGCTAGGGGGGGGCTCGCCTGTTTACTGTCAAATAAGTTCCATTGGAGATTCTCCCATTATATTGATCCCACTAGACTTTTCCACACAATAACTTTGGAAAATATGTACCATGACAATACAAAATTTTCCATGGTTATTTTTAATGTGTACATTCCGCCTGAGGATGGTTTTAATGATAAATTGAAGCGGGTCCTCCAGTCTATGGAAAATATAAAAAATTCTCCCCCTTTTCCTGTAATTTTGTTAATCGGTGATTTGAATTGTAAAGTATCAAATGCTAGTCTAACACTTTTCAGGGATAAAGCTAAGGAGGAAGCATATTGCATCCCCCAGACGCTTTTCCCGGAAAACTTAAGAACTAATAAAAGGGGGAAGATTTTGTTAAAAGAACTTGCAATCGGGGATGGTATTATTTTAAATGGAAGATTTCCATCTGACGTCCCCACAAATTATACCCATAATTCCCCCTTTGGATCATCAATTTTGGACTATGCTATCGCCAGTTACAGCCTGTTTCCCTTGATTCTTGACTTAAAGATTATACCCACGACTCTGAGTGACCATAGTATTTTAGCATTATCAATTTCGTTAAATTCTCTGAATACGGCATCCTGGGCTCTAAATGGTAAGGAGGCTACCTTCAACCCAACAGCTGGAAGATGTTTCTGGAATAATGCTGCCATTAATGGGGTCCAGGAGCTATTGTCCGATACTCTCAGAGAAATAGAAGTGTGGAACGGAAATGAAATAGTTTGCTTCGAGGCATTCATGTTAAAGATTCTATTGAATGTTAAAAAATCTGCCCCGCTTAGGAAAAAAGGAGAGGTAGTGCCTCTGCCCCTCCGTAACCTGAATAGGGAGTTAAACAAACTAATCCGTGCACAGTATGCTGAAAGGGTACCGGAACGTGGGAAAGTTATCGCTAGGTTAAGAAGAAAGAGAAGCAGACTTAAGAAAAAAATTAAAAGGGACAGGGAGGATGAGGCATGGATTAAATTAAGGGAATCTGCTGTACATGGCAACATTAAAGATTTTTGGGCAATAATTGGGAAAGGATGTGGTACACGCCACTCCCCTATCCCGATAGCTACACCAGAAGATCTATGGTTCTCCCATATTTGTGAATTATATGCTGGAAATGGGACCATAGCTGTTGATAACTTTTCGTATCCTGCCCCTGATGACTCGGTTTTCTTTCCCTCTGAGAAGGAAATCGAGTTGGCTATAAAAAATATGCGATCCTCTGGGGCCATGGGACCGGACGAGCTTCCGATGACGGTCCTAAAACAAGACCCATTGACCTGGAGTAAAATCCTGTATCCCCTGTTTAAGGCGTGCCATTCTTCCAAATGTGTTCCTGCATCATGGAGAGGAAGCATTCTGGTTCCTATCTTTAAAAAGGGGGCAAGGGACAGTCCCAGCAACTATCGCATGATTGCGCTCCTCGACTCCATCGGAAAGGTCTTTGCGAAATGCCTCCTGAGTTCTCTTTCCGATTGGGTCGAGGAGGGCAACATCCTGCCTTTGGAACAGACTGGCTTCCGAAGGGAACATGGCACGTTGGACAACCTGACTGCCCTGCAGGTTATTACGGATAAATATGTCCAGGTGAGAGGGGGAGTGGTATACGCCGCATTCATTGATTTCTCCACAGCGTTCGACAAAGTAGATCGGGGAACGCTGTGGAGAAAATTGGCGATGCTGGGCCTCCCTTCACATCTGTTGGAATTGGTGCGGGCTCTGCACACTGAGACCTGGTGCAGGGTCTTAATGGGGGGCGAAAGGGGGCTTTCGGCCAAAATTCCAGCTCAGAATGGCCTTAAGCAGGGCTGCCTATTGGCGCCCCTGTTATTTTCCTTATATACAACTGACCTCCCTGCTGTTGTGTCCCACAGCGAGGGGATCGCACCATTGATAGGAGGGGTGCCAATGGCCTGCCTGATGTATGCCGATGATGTGTTATTGCCTGATTTAACACCCGTGGGACTGGCAAATCGGCTTCAGGCTTTGCAGGGCTTCGCCAGGGAGCATTATATGAAGATCAATATCAATAAAAGTAAAGTGATGTGTATTGCTGGTCGAAAGAAATGCCGCTCGACAGATTTTCGTTGGGCCATTGAAGGGCACAGATTGGAGGTCGTTACTTGTTATACCTTTTTAGGGAAAATATTCTCGGCCAACATGAGCGAGAGTCTTCACATAGAGCATTGCTCCCGCAAAGCTCTTGCCCATGGCAACGGGTTAAAGTCCCTATATTTGGCAACGGGGAGAAGACATTTTTCTAGCCTCTTGGAAGTATTTAGAGCTAAAATCCCCGCAACCATTTTGTATGGTATAGAAATAATTGAGATAAAATATTGGGACTTCTGCCACAAGACTGAGGGAAAACTCCTTAGATCCCTCTCGACTCTTAATAATGCCTGTTCACTGGCCGCCTGCAGGCTGGATTTTGGACTCAGGAGTGCCTGGGTGCAGGGTCTATGCGCCTTAATAAGGTGGGTAGCCAGCTTGGCTAGAGCGAGAGAAGGAACCCTGCGAGCTCTGCTCAAAAAAGAACTTTTGGGCAACTTCAAGGAGTTCTCCAAACTCGTTGGCAATTTCAGAAGGGCTGTGAAAATCCTGGGGCTGGAGGAAAGCGCACTCTTTTCCTACACCCCCACGCAGTTAAAGCAGGTCCTTAAGGAGGCTTCGTGGGAGTACTGTTTTCTAACCGACAAAAAAACAGTTGGCGACAAAAGGAACGTGGTGCCGCTAATCTCCTCCTATAGGTTGAAACAGCCCCAACCGTACGCCCTGTGGAATTTACCACATGGCATACGTAGGTTCTGGTTTTTATTACGGTATGACTTAATCCCCCTTAATGTGCTGTTGTCCAAATGGCATGGCACCTCGCCGTTGTGCAATTTATGTAAATTGAATAACCAGGACTGTATGCATGTACTTTTGATTTGTCCTATGTTACGTAGCTTGCGCAACCGATGGCTTAAAGTAATCTGTCTACGCCTCAGCATTGTCACTTTTCAAGATTTTCTTCATGCACTTTATTGCCCACCAAATGAAATGTTTTGTGCCTATGTTTTTAACTTTTTTAAAGGATTTTTAGCTATTTATTAACCTTCTGGAAGGCGGTCCCGGCCTGGCCTTGTGGGACTGATGGTTTGCAGTGCACCTATCACGGTTCGAATAGTATGTTTTTATAACTCTTGTATTTTTGATGATTGTGTCGTTTTGTATGTACATGTTTATGTGGCCCTCTTTTGAGAGCCAAAACATAATAAATAAAATTTGATTTGATGGTGCAATGAGCAAGGGACTCACATCTGAGTATACCCTTCCACGCTTAGGGTGGACAAAAATATCTACAACAAGGGGTGGTGAGGGACAGAGTCTCTGAATTAAACAGAATACTCTCACCCAGTCAAGAGATCAGGGCTAGATCCAACACCGTTTTTTAGCTCACTGCACCATCCCAGTTTCAGAACCTGACTGTATGCAAATTAGTCTGTTCCTGTCCCAGTGCATGATGGGAACAGGGCAAACCAAACTACAAAAGCCAATTCTTACTCTGGGAAGGAAACAAGCTACCGGGGACCGGTTTCTGGCATTTCAGCCTCTTCGGCCCGGCTTGCTTGAATCCTGATGGTGCAATGAGCAAGGGACTCACATCTGAGTATACCCTTCCACGCTTAGGGTGGACAAAAATATCTACAACAAGGGGTGGTGAGGGACAGAGTCTCTGAATTAAACAGAATACTCTCACCCAGTCAAGAGATCAGGGCTAGATCCAACACCGTTTTTTAGCTCACTGCACCATCCCAGTTTCAGAACCTGACTGTATGCAAATTAGTCTGTTCCTGTCCCAGTGCATGGTGGGAACAGGGCAAACCAAACTACAAAAGCCAATTCTTACACTGGGAAGGAAACAAGCTACCGGGGACCGGTTTCTGGCATTTCAGCCTCTTCGGCCCGGCTTGCTTGAATCCTGATGGTGCAATGAGCAAGGGACTCACATCTGAGTATACCCTTCCACGCTTAGGGTGGACAAAAATATCTACAACAAGGGGTGGTGAGGGACAGAGTCTCTGAATTAAACAGAATACTCTCACCCAGTCAAGAGATCAGGGCTAGATCCAACACCATTTTTTAGCTCACTGCACCATCCCAGTTTCAGAACCTGACTGTATGCAAATTAGTCTGTTCCTGTCCCAGAGCATGATGGGAACAGGGCAAACCAAACTACAAAAGCCAATTCTTACACTGGGAAGGAAACAAGCTACCGGGGATTCAAGCAAGCCGGGCCGAAGAGGCTGAAATGCCAGAAACCGGTCCCCGGTAGCTTGGCTCCTTTCTGGTAAAGAATTGGCTTGGTAGTTTAGTCTGCCCTGTTCCCATGATGCACTGGGCCAGGGACAGACTGATTTGCATATAGCCAGGTTCTGAGCTGGGATGGGGCAGTGAGATAAATAACGGTGATGGATCAAGCCCTGATCTTTGGACTGGGTAAGAGTGGTCTGCTCAATTCAGACACTCTGTTCATCACCACCCCCTTTTGTAAATCGATTTTGGCCACTATAGGTGTGGCAGGGTATACTCAGACATGAGTCCCTTTCTCACTGCTCCATCAGGATTCAAGCAAGCCGGGCCGAAGAGGCTGAAATGCCAGAAACCGGTCCCCGGTAGCTTGGCTCCTTTCTGGTAAAGAATTGGCTTGGTAGTTTAGTCTGCCCTGTTCCCATGATGCACTGGGCCAGGGACAGACTGATTTGCATATAGCCAGGTTCTGAGCTGGGATGGGGCAGTGAGATAAATAACGGTGATGGATCAAGCCCTGATCTTTGGACTGGGTAAGAGTGGTCTGCTCAATTCAGACACTCTGTTCATCACCACCCCCTTTTGTAAATCGATTTTGGCCACTATAGGTGTGGCAGGGTATACTCAGACATGAGTCCCTTTCTCACTGCTCCATCAGGATTCAAGCAAGCCGGGCCGGAGAGGCTGAAATGCCAGAAACCGGTCCCCGGTAGCTTGGCTCCTTTCTGGTAAAGAATTGGCTTGGTAGTTTAGTCTGCCCTGTTCCCATGATGCACTGGGCCAGGGACAGACTGATTTGCATATAGCCAGGTTCTGAGCTGGGATGGGGCAGTGAGATAAATAACGGTGATGGATCAAGCCCTGATCTTTGGACTGGGTAAGAGTGGTCTGCTCAATTCAGACACTCTGTTCATCACCACCCCCTTTTGTAAATCGATTTTGGCCACTATAGGTGTGGCAGGGTATACTCAGACATGAGTCCCTTTCTCACTGCTCCATCAGGATTCAAGCAAGCCGGGCCGAAGAGGCTGAAATGCCAGAAACCGGTCCCCGGTAGCTTGGCTCCTTTCTGGTAAAGAATTGGCTTGGTAGTTTAGTCTGCCCTGTTCCCATGATGCACTGGGCCAGGGACAGACTGATTTGCATATAGCCAGGTTCTGAGCTGGGATGGGGCAGTGAGATAAATAACGGTGATGGATCAAGCCCTGATCTTTGGACTGGGTAAGAGTGGTCTGCTCAATTCAGACACTCTGTTCATCACCACCCCCTTTTGTAAACCAAATGTAACGGAGGCATTTGTCCTATCCTAGACGTGAACCCTCTCAATTTCTTCCTCAGGAAGGAGAAATTCAAAATGCTCATGCTCACTCAAGTCCTGTTTTCCCTGAATCCAAGAGACTGGATGTAGTATTGGACTTGCAGGACAAATATTATTACTTCCCCATTCTGTTTGCCCACAGACATTACCTGTGGTTCAATGTGAGCCACACGCACTTTCAGTTTGGCGTGCTCCCTTTTGGCCTTACCAACACCCCTCCAGTGTTCACCAAGGTGATGGCAGTGGTTCATCTCATCTGCCAAAATTAGGTGTATCAATATTCCCCTATCTTAACAGCTCGACGACTGGCTGTTGAAGACACGCTCGCCCCACCTCCACACTACAGCGGACCTCCTGCACTCTCTGGGGTTCACTGTCAACATGTCGAAGTCACACCTGACCCTCTATAATGCATTGTTTCATTGGAGCTGTTCTTTACACAGTGCAATTTAGGGTGTATCCTCCTACATGGTGATTCCAAGCTATTCAAGCTATAATACAGATGTTTCAGCTGTGTCCTAGGTTTCAGTGAGGCTGACTCTGAGGCTGCTGGGCCTTGTGGCCTCCTGCTTCCTTCTTGTAACACATGCCTCCTGGCACAGTTGGCCTCTGCAGTGGGACCTGACCTTCCAGTGGGCACAGCATCAGGGGAATCTCTCAACATGGTCCAGATTTTGGAGGGGACTGCAAAAGATCTGAAGTGGGGGTTAACGAACTGCTACTGGGTCAGCGGCAGACCCCTCCCTTCCCCAACCAGATCTGACAGTAGTGAAAGATGTGTCACTCCTGGGATGGGGTGGCCATCTGGGACCTGATAGGTCTACGGTCTCTCCCGGAATATGAACTCCACACCAACCCACTAGCGCTCCGGGCAATCTGGTTGAAAATTAAAGCTTTTCTACCCTCCATCAAGCGAAGGCTAGTTTTCATGGACAACAGCATTACCATATGGTATTGCCACAGACAGGACAGGATGTGCTTGTGAACCCTTTGTCAAGAGTCCCTGCGCCTCTGGACATGGTTGGAATGTCAGGGGATTTCCTTGGTGCTTCAATTTCTGGCGGACTCTCTTAACCCTTTCGATGCTGATGACGAGCTCAGCTCGTCATCACCAAAAGGTGTTGTGTGCTGATGACGAGCTGAGCTCGTCATGGTGCCACTAAAATGGCATTTTCCAGCACAGGGGGGGAAAACGCCCAGCAGCCATGTGGTTAATGCCAGGGCTGGCAAACTCACTCAAAGGTGCCTAGCAGTACACATATGGCGTCTCCATTCAGAGGTGGTACAAGGTCTTTTTCAGCAGTGGGGAGAGCTTTGGTAAGATCTATTCACTACCTCCGAGAGGGCACAATGTCCGCAGTTTTGCATGCTGGAGTGTCCAAAGTGGCTCTCGTTCAGAGACGCTTTTCATCTTGAATGGAGCTCAGGGCTCATGTGCCCTTTCCGCCCATACAACTCATGCCCAGAGATCTCAAGAAGATCAGAAACAACTGGGCACAAGTCATCCTTGTGGCTCGACACTGGACTCGGAGTACCTGGTATCCCGAGCTGTTGAGTCAGCCAATGGTCCTCCAATCAAACTGCCCCTTTGGGAGGGTCTTCTGTTGCAGCATCAGGGGAGGGTTCTTCACTGAACTTGTCATTGCTCTGCCTTCATACATGTAGATTGAGCGGCGACAGTGGACAACTTTTGACCTTTGGCTGAAGTCTGTAATGTTATCTTGGGAGCTAGGCGGACCTCTATCAAAACAGTATATGCCTGTTGTTGGGGCACATTTGTGGCATGCTGTGCAGAGAAACAGGTTGACCCCCTTCCTGCTTCCCTTTTTCAAGTCATTCTTTTTATTCCTTCTCTTGCCCAGTAGGGCTCTGCTTTGGGAACTCTGAAGGTCTATATGTCCTCCATCTCTGCCTTCCTATATCTGCCAAATCAGCCATCCCTTTTCAAATCACCTTTTGTGAATGTTTTTCAAAGCTCTGCAACATGTTTCCTCCTTCACCTTACATCATATCTCAGTGGAACCTTAATCTAGTGCTCCCTTTTCTGATGAGTGGTCCTTATGAGCCACTGCATAACTGTCCATTCAGGCTCCTTACTATCATGACGGCCTTCCTAGTGGAAACAACATCTGCCTAGAGGGTTAGTAAGGTTCAGGCTTTGTCATCCAAGTCCTCATACCTGAACAACCTCCCAGACAAGCTGATTATTCACACTAGAGCTTCCTTCCTGATGAAAGTTGTCACTCCCTTTCATATAGGCCAGTCCATCACCCTGCCTACCTTTTACGCTCCGCCACATCCCTCTAAGGAAGAGGAACGACTCCACTGACTGGGCCCAAAAAGAATGCTGTTGTTCTACCTCGACCACACACAAGAGTTCCGGGTAGACAGCCAACTCTTTGTGGTGTATGTCTGAGCGAAGATGGGGAAGGCTGTGCAGAAACGGACCATCTCCAGATAGATTTTAATCTGCATTAAGATCAGCTACGCATTGGCCTAGAAGCAGCCCCTAAGGGCTTGTGTGCGAATTCCAACAGAGCTAAGGGTGAGACCACTGCTGTAGCATGATGAGTTCCAGTCCTGGACATCTGCCAGGCAGCAACATGGGCTTTGGGCTTCTCTTCACATGTTTACCAAGCACTACTGCCTGTAGAGTCATGTCGGGATGGGCACTTTACCTCCTGCAGGGCTTTCTATTCTGAATCTGTTTCGTAGACCCACCTCAGAGGAAGCATTGATTGGGTATCTGTTCTAAGGTAAGGAATCTGTTGCTAGAATGCTCTGTCAGATGAAAAAGTTACTTACCTTCAGTAACACTTTATCGTGTAGCGGCTCTATCTAGGCGTAGATTCCTTACGGACCCACCCATACTCTCTGTTCTGCAAACAGATTTCTCAGGACAGGGCTGTTTCCCTTTCAGGGCCGTTATATTCCACATCAGTGGTCAGTGTTATTCATGGCTTGGTGCTCTTCGCGTGGTAATTCACAAACAGAAACATGTTGGCATGCTGGGTTGGGGCCTATATAGGCACTGCGCCCGTTCCTTCAAGTGCAGACGACACGCACACACCGAGCCAAACAAAGCCACCTACTGGCGTGCAGGAGTCATTTCTGGATCTAGTCTGACGCCTACATTAAGAAATCTGTGGCTAGATAAAGTCTCTACCAGATAAGGTGTTACCGATGGTAAGTAAGTTGTTAGTTTTGTCTCTTAAAACACCCACACACAACCCCTTAACAAAGAATTGCTAAAAGAGTATACAAGATGCTAATCGATCTTTGGTAGCCCATATACAATATAAGGTTGGAGAGATAAAAAATAGAAAAGTTGTTATTTAGGTGTCTTACATTACCAACTCATGATCATTATCCTGTGGTATTCTCAGTTTTCATCTAGACCATACTTTAGTGTCAGACTCTGGTTTCAAGTAGTGAGGAGTTGCAAATGCTAGATCTAGAGGTCGTTGTGATAAAAGACAATGTAGCCCGTCATTATTTCCCACACTTATGAGAATCTGAAACCTAATGAGCTCTTTGCCTATCTTTAATCTAAGAGTCCGGCTGTTAGACCTGGCATCATTAGCATGAGTCTCCCTTCCATTTTTCACTGATTGCCTCCTCTGTATTTTATATGGTTTGCTGGTTATATGCTTTGGTCACTCTGCCACTGCTATCGAGTGCCACAGTGCAAGTGCTCCCTTTGTTAAATTGATGTATTGATTAGTGACTCCATTATTGGGTTTTTTGATTTACTTGTCAGACCCTAGTACAGTGCACCATGTGTGCCCAGGGCTTGTAAATGAAATGCTGCTGGTGGGCTTGCAGCACTGGTTGTGCCACCCACAGAAGTAGCTTATAAAGTGTGTCTCAGGCCTGCCATTGCAAGGCCTGTGTGCATTCTCTCACTGCCATGTCGACTTGGCCAGTGCACCCACTTGCCATGCCCTAAACCTTCCCTTTTCTTCATATCAGACACCCCTATGGTAGGCCCAAGGGCAGGGTGCATTGTAAGGATACGGTAGGACATGCCTTGGTGTGTGTGGCATGTCTTAATAGTGAATTACAGCCATTTTCGTTTATAACTATTGCAAGGCTACCTGTTCTCCATAGGCCAGGATGGGCACTTAGATTATTACATCTTATAATCCTAACTGACTCAGGGAACATGGTGGAAATTCGAATGTAGTAAGCCTTTACTCAGAAAGATAGAATACATATTTTAGTAAAGTTGGTTTTAACATTCTGTGTTTGAAAATACCACTTTTAGATAGTAGATATTTTCTTGCCTAACTATCCAAGCCTGCCTCTGCTAGGTTGTGTATTCCTTGTCTGGAGTTTGAGTGACATGGGCTAGGGGATTCCAGGAGAGAGGGTGAGTCCGCACAGTGCTGAATAGAGAGATCTGCAGGCAGATGGGAGGGAGGAGTTGCACCTGGGACCTGAATAGGGCTGTGCTTTCCCTCCACAATGCTGGCTCCACCTCCTGTGCTGTGTCTGATGTCCCTGGCCTACACTGTGAAAGGAAAGAAGGAGTCTTGTCAACAAAGTGCTCCAGGACTGACCAGAACTGGTTTGGGCTACGCAAAGGCCTCTCTGCCTTCAGAGAACAAAGAGAAAAGTAGTATACATGTGGGGACCCAGACCTCGAGACTTTAGATCACTTCTGGGAACAAGACAAACCTTTTGCCAAGGAGAAGAACCAAGGAAGCTGCAGGAGTTTGGGCTGCCCCTTTGTTTGCTGGGTAGGCCTGCAGTGGTTTCTTTATTGCCAAGGAAAGGAGAAGGAACTTTCAAAGAAGTTTCATCATCTTGCAGAATATTACTCCAAGGGCTTGAACTTGTGCTTGCCTCCTGCTGAAGTCTCGGGGACAAAAGACTTCACCTCCATCTCCCCTCAGAGTTTCCTTGCTGGGAAATCTGTATGCTGAAGCCTGCATGGTGCTGGGAGCTGGAAATGCGACGCATCGAGAGAAGCGTGTCGCAGTCGTAGCTGTTGCCATCGCATCGCCGGAGAAGTGCGTCGCCACCGCAGAGGTTGCTGCCACATCACCAGAGAAGCGTGCCTTCGCCAAAGCTGTTATCCGACGCATCATCGGAGAACCGTGTCCCCGCCGCAAGGTCGCCGTTGCATCGCCGGAGAAGCGTGTCGCAGGGCCTGTCGCAGCTCCAAAGCTACAGAGTTCACTGCACGGCCCCATGCATGCATCATCTTCACATCGTCGCATCAAGGGTGCCATCTTATCGCATCGCACCCGGATTGTCGCATCGCATCGAGGCGCCATCTTGCACATCTCAACCAGCCACAGGACGAGAATCTATGCATCATCTCCTCTCCGGTAAGGATCAAGACGCATCCCCTACTCTCCGCAAGCATTGAGGCGCAACGCATCATCCCCCCCGGAGCAAGGAACCGACGCATCTTCCACCCTGCAAGCCTTTTGTTTATTTTGCGTTACGCATCCAGGTACTTTGTTGAGAACTTTGTCGCATGTATCACCAACTTGAATTAAGCAACTTCTAACAAGTCTGTTTTAAGTACAGTATTGTGCATTTTTGTTGTTTGTGGTCTTGTATTAAGTCTATATAAAGAAAACTTAATTTTATAAAACCTGTGTGGTGTCCATCTGTAGTGTTTTCACTATATTACTGTGTATATTCACCAATGCTTAACACACTGCCTCTGAGATAAGCCTGTCTGCTCGTGCCAAGCTACCAAGGGGGCGAGCAGGGGTTGTCCAGTAGTGTAATCTCCTTTCCCTGACTTAGAAGCAAGACCCCCAGTTCTAACACCGGCTAACAAACTTTCTACCTATGCAGTTACATTTTGTTTAGGCTCATTTATCTATCTTACCCTGTACCTGCGAATTTTAATGTCAAATTAATACTAACTCTGTATTTTAACTTATGCTACTAAATCATGGTAATAAATGTGTTCTTTTTCAAGGTCATTCAATCCATTAGATGAGTGACAAAGTAATACATTTGTGAGTTTGTTTTCTACAATTCTTCAGTTGTTATCTGATGACCTGTAAATATGTTTCGACAGGATCCTTTTTAAACAGCTCATAGGGATGTTGAATGAGGATGTAAGACAGTCTGGGATCTAATATTTACTGGTAATTTAATTAAATATACACTATAGTATCAGGGACTGGTACTGTTCTCTTTCTCATCCTATCTTCCCTGTCTTGTTATTCTAAGAGCAGATTCTCTGCAGTCATAAAGTTACTATTAGTAGAATTAAATTTGCAGTTTGTGAATACCCCAAAAATCGTAAGCTTACACGAACGTGTAAGTTTACCTTGTTAATTCAGGCCCTTCGAATGTCATTGCAAAAGCAAATGTCAATCGAATGTCATTGCAAGCAAAAAGCAAAATACCTATCTCCCTTGAGAGAGAGCAGTGAATAAAAACATAATGTGATATCAATGTAAATTTGCTATGGCTGGTTATCATTTAATATTGAAGTATCCATAGGACCCAGAAGGGTCCCTATCTGACATGTCTTTTTTCTACCCCACATTTGGTTGGAGTAAAAATTATACAAGCTGTATTTTTCAAAGAAAGAACATATTCCACAACTCTCCTACTTTAAGCTTGTGCTTTGTCCAGAGGTACCAAGTGATGGACACAATTGAGTTTTTAGTAAAGTTAATGCTTTGATGAGGAATGTCACTTATTTGCTCACAGAAGTACGTTTAGGCAAACTTTTTGATAAAGCATGAGCCAGTGGACCCAAAATGAAAAAGGTGGCCAGGCCAAGGCTGAAGACAATATCACAGTGTAAGGCTGTGGTGGTAAATTAATGATCAGGAGGATTTGGGGTAATGTTGTTGTTCAGCTAAAAAACAATGTTAAAAATGTATTTTCAAGAAAAGACACCAGCTCTTGACAACTGAAACATGATAATATTGTCATTTTGTCCATATAGGAAGCACCAGTAGTAGCAAGAGCAGCTTTGTTTCTGGAATGTGCCCGTTTTGTGCACCGCTGTAACCGCGGCAACTGGCCAGAGTGGATGAAGGGCCACCATGTGAACATCGCCAAGAAAGGCCTCTCAAGGGGGCGGTCTCCAATTGTGGGGAACAAGCGGAATCAAAAGCTGCAGTGGAATGCGGCCAAACTGTTCTACCAGTGGGGAGATGTAAGAAGAGCTTTGCTGTTTTTGTATTTTCATATCCCTTGTTTAGCATCTGAAATGGGAAGGATAAAGCCACTTTGACCCTCTGGTTCTATCAACTAATCATATTCCCTACTACTAATGACACATTATATGTTCTTAAAATGTTTACATTGTAATCTGCATATGCATCAACCCCCCCCCATCTACCCATACAGGAAAGGGCAAGTGTTCTCAGATTCTAACTGATGCCTCTTACAATTTGTTGATTTGCCACTGACCCATAGTCACCATTCGGTATATGAATTGCATATCATAACAGTGTTTCATGATTGTCCAAAATGCTTTAAAACATCTAAGTTGTAGAGTAATACTTAGATGATATGTTTTTTCAGTATGTCAGTCACATTGACATGTTAAGTGCAAGAATAGGACGCAACCAGGCGTCCTATTCTGCCCATTTCCCTCTGTAAATGACAGACGCTGCCAAGTCTCCTGCTCTTTGTTTCCCTAATTCTTCTTTTGAGAAAGTGGCCACCTTCACTAGACATAGAAAGCATATTCACCAAGGTAAATTTACAATTGTAGATTTACTACAAGTAAATTTACTCTTACACTTTTGAGTAACTTTACTACTTTTGGCTTTTCACAATTTATGATGGTAAAATTACTCAAGACTTAAGGCTTATGTGTCCCCGCTCCCTGAAATAGATATTGGAGTTAGTAACAACATCAAATACGTATGTAAAGTTAGTACTAGTAGTGTCTGTACAACCGTTTATAATGTTACACACACTTGCGGAAATTTCCTTATTCAGGGTGCATACCTTCTTATGGCAAAATATAGAAAAAAGTTTTAAAGTTGATTAAAAATTTTAAAAAAATAAGAAAAACAATTTTTATGTTAACTAGAAATGTTAATTAATTGTATGTATTTATTTTAAATGTTAAACAATATAAAATAAATATCTGATAGCAACTTCTAGCGGCATATTCCTTACTTTAGATATATCCCCAGGCTTCAAATTGAATACAGAAATGTATTTGAGGAGTACAACTGCATGCTGGTAGGTGGCTCCACATGACATCATTCGCACTGGAATTGGCATGCATGGTACCTATACAGGTGCCACCTCGGCAAGCTGAAATTAGTCCTTTCCTTTCCACACCATATAGCCCTGATCCAGTCTGAGCTACCCCGCAGTCACTTTTTAACTGGCTTTTTGCTAACTTTTGTTGAAGTTTTTTTTAGATCTCTCCTGGTGTGTAGGTATGTCAACCAGCTAGTTTGAATGTAGGACCTGTAACAGGCAGATGTTGGTGACAGACTCCCACTTGATGTGTTTAGAGTGCTTGGAGTGGGACCACAACTCCAAGGCCTGCGAGGACTGTCGCGCCATGCACCCAAATACGCTTAGGGAGCATTCCCTAAAGCTCCTGACGGACTGACACCGGTCAATTCCAAAATGCTTGAGGTCTCGTTTGCACAGGAGGTCCTGGGACCATTAGCGGAGCCAGTCCAGACAATTGTCTTCACACAAAAAATTGTTGGGGAAGTCCCGCAAATACAAGAAAGCCAAGAAGTCAAAGCAGTCTTCGACTTCACCATGTCTGTTTAAGTCTTCTGACTGTGTGTGGGGCATCAGCACTCCAGGTCCTGCGAGTCAGTGAAACCCGAATCTGGGTCTTCTTCCCACTTCCCCAATTTTCCTGATGCTGGAGTGACCCCCACCCAGCTAAAACAATTTTATGAGGCCATCTGCCTCATATTTTGGCGTCTCTGCCCTTCTGGAGTGCCTTTGGGTTCAATGGGAGGGATCCCCTCTCTCTCCACGCCAGTGGGTTCGCCCTTGCACCAGTCAGGCCCCATGGATCCCTTGTTGCATCCAGAGCAGAGCTGTTGATGAGGCTGAGACCTTGCTCGATGCCCGTTCCAGTACCAACACCTTTGGCGCCACTGTTGCCCCTAGGCAGCGCCACCCCCATTGTTATTTCCAGCTCCAACATGGAGTGGCATTGATGGACGGTGACTCTGGTCCTGACTGGGTCCATGCTTTCTGATGTAGAGCAAGTGGCCTATTTACTTGATAGGCCTGCAGAGGCAGACCAACAGGATGGGTCTGGGGACCCTTATGAAGAAGAACAGGAATAGGACAACTGGTATGAAGAACTGTTGGAGGCTGCTGGGTTGGTGGACACCTCAGCCGATACTGGCCTGGTCTCTCCTCCTACCATGGCTACAGAGCCTCTTTTAATATGGTGGTGAGTAGGGCAGCTGAGGTTTTGGACCTTCAGTTGCCTACAGTGGCAGTCAAGATGAACATCTTGATAGAGGTGTTTCAGCAAGGAGTCTCCCTTCAACCATTCAATGAAGACCTTACAGATGTCCCACTTGGGGCCTGGTAAAATCCTTGCACTGGGGCATCTGTGCATAGGGTGCTTGTCTGCCACCATTGCTCTCTCTCCTCCCCCCTGCCCCCTCCACCCTCCGGGATCCTAGTTTACTCACCTAGCACCCCACCCTGGAGAGCTTGGTATTCGAAGCATCCACAATCAGAATTAATGCAGATCATTCTGTCACTTCAACAGATAGGGAATTCATAAGGCTGCACACCATTGACAATTGATTATTCTCTTCCGCCATACTAGCTCTGCAGTTCGTGAAAACCTTGCGCATTTTGGGCCATTATTCCCATACCATATGGGATTGGTTGCCCAAGTGATGCCTATGGTCTCAGAGGAGGCCTGAGCCATACTCATCACGGCTAATGCTGACTGGCTAACCTCAGCAAATTTCACCATACGGTCTGGGCTTGGCACAACTGACTCACTGGGCAGAACAATTTCCTTGTCAGTGGCCTTGCAGATCCACACCTAGCTGAGAACAACTAATTTTTCAGGGGATGTCCAGTCTTCCCTCGTGATTCAAAACACAAGGAAGGAGGGAGTATACACCAAGACATATCCTCACAAGGTAAAAAACCAAAATAGAAAAAAATATGGTGGCTGTATGGTGCTTTTTACATCAGATGCATAAGTACAAATGACTGATACCAAATTGCCAAAATGTTGGCGTGGATGAGGGTACTCACAGGAGAAATAAGAAAAAACAATCTTTTTGGACGAGGAAGCCTCACGCACAAAATGTGACGTGTCATTACAGGCAAACTCTCCCCACCCTAGTAAGACAATACCACCAGGGTGGACTCAACCTTCTAGTGTGCCCGATGGAGGGAGTTCTTAGATAAGATATTTTCCTAGATTAAACAGGGGGATCCAGATAAAGTCAAAAGTACCTAGAGGTAACCCTGTTTTCACCTTTATTAGTGGTAGCCTCTGGTGCATCTAAAACAAACTATGCAATGGAAGTAAAGCACAATGTCTTCTTGCCAACACGTTTCTGCACTATTCTAAGTTGTCATTACAAAGGTACACAAAAATAAATTCCTTCCCCCGGGAGACCTACTTTGGATAAGGCACACCCTCCAACCATTTAACAGTTTTGTGATGAGTTTTTGAGACCTTTGGTTGAAATAGATGTCCACCTTCCTCAAAGAGACAAAGGATGTCTTTAACCTAAGGACATATCTTTTGACCAGGACATCAGTATAGACGTTGAGTCACTCTATACCAATATACCGCTGGAGGCGACCCTCAAAGTAATAGACAAAATCTTAAGTGAGACAGCATGGGAGTCGATGACACCAAGCTAGTCCATACTTTACTTGTCACACCTAGCCCTAGCCCAAAACTACTTTGAGTATGAAGGAGAATTCTTCCTGCAAGTGCATGGGACATCAATGAGAAGCATAGCCGCTCCTAGTTTGTCATGTCCGTACGTACACTCCTTCGAATCTGAGTATGTGCTCCACCCCTCAATACTTGTTTAGGGAGAACATCAAAATGTGGAAGTGCTACATAAATTATAATCTTCTCACAATGGCTGAATGCACTAAACCCTTTGCTTAGATTTACGATCACCCTTGGTTGGTCGAAACTGCCTTTCTGGACGAAATAATAACTGCCAACAAGGATTCTTTGAGAATAGATGTCAACTACAAGGAGACAGAAACAACATGCTGCATTTCGAGAGCTACCACCCTCGATCTCTACGAGAGAACCCTACAGTGGGTCACTTCTTACATCTGAGACATAACTGTTCTAATTCAAAGGACTAGAAGGCCCATGCAAAGGGACTCACTGCAAAACTTGCAGAAAGAAAAAAAGCTATCAAGACAGCCCTACATAATAATAGGGAGCAATTCCTATCCACCTTTGAAGGAACGCCCAGGACAGATTGATCTGTGTGACAACCTTTAATCCCCTATCTAACGAGTTGTAGAAAATTATTCATAAAAATTGGGCTATACTTGTGTCATTGGGACACAGCTTCCACAATCCGATGTAGTCCTTCAAAAGGACCAGTAACTTAAAAGACATATTGGTACACACTCGCCCAAGGACACTCCATACGGATAACAGACAAACTACACCCTGGGGTTTGCCACCACCAGGTGTGCACTCTCTTTGTAGTAACTGCAGCCTATGCCTTTTCACCAAAAAGCTGAAGGAGATGAATCTGGGGTTAAGAACCCTATGGAAACTGAAATAACTTTACAATAGCAATTCCAAGAATGTGATTCACATCATAAGGTGCCCTTGCAATCTACTGCATGTAGGAATGAGGTCAAGACACATCAAAACAAGGAAAAGAGAACACCGTAGCACCATACGATGTTAAACGGATGCGCAAAACTTATGAGACACTATATTGAGAAGGGACACAGTGACAGTGACTTGAAATGGTGCGTCAATGAGAAACTGAAAATAAAAAAGACATGACTGGGCCACTTCTCTTTAAACAGAGATGGGTATACAGACTACCCTCCCACATTCATGGGGCTGAATGATCGAATACTCTAGGGTTATTTAAACTCCCAAACACAATGAGAGTAGGGTAACACGGGCTACAAAAAACCTCCTCTGAAAAACTATCTTTGCATGTAGACACACCCACTAACACCAGATAATATATGATTGTTCTGACTTCCAGCGGTCCATGCAGGTAAGCTCGAGGGGACTTGCTGGAGGGGGGAATGTCGACAGATGACAGAATAGGATTGATTTTTTTAATTTTCCTTATTCCTTCGTCTGTCAACTTCCCCACCTTCTGCCCCGCACCGCCCACCGTGCTTACCTGCACAGACCGCCGCTGGTTCCGACTAAGGGACTTATTTGTACCCTTATAGCACGTGATTCCCACAGACCCCTTTACGGTGCTGTGGGCGTAGTACACCAGAATATATGTTTTCCAAACACTGCACCTTTATCAAAATTAAAATAGTGTTTGGCACAAAACTGATATATTCTGTCAACATACACATTCCCCGATCAGGGTTAATATATTTTGTTCTAATTTTGCCCTCATTTATAGTTGGCGTACAACGTGCGAATCGCCTCTTACCCTCTGCCATGTAGGCTGGTTCCCAGTAAACACATCAAGTCTGTAGTTGGTATTCACGTCGTAGTCTTTATTAATTTAAGTTACCACCACTTGAAACGTTGACTCACTGTCTGTCAACCCTAGACCAACTTTATTATTTATTGCACAGCAAACACACGCATAGTAAAACTGAAGGCTTATACATTTTAGCCATGGGCTGGACATTTGTATTTACATTCCTGGATCTTCCAGAAGCACCTTGCCGTGGGTTGTGTCAGCAGGCCACAACCAAGATACCGTGTTCTCTCTTCTGTGCTGACTGCCCACTGGCCAACAGAGCAGCAGGTAGATTCACAAACTGCTTATAACAAGCACCGGCTTCTTGGGTAGGGCCAGAGAGTCCAGGGCCATTAGCAGGTCAGCCCCCTCTCCCACCAGCCCGGAGCCCCCAAGTTGACTGCATGCCCTGTTCTGGGGCCAAGCAGCTTCCGCCAAACGGAGTCCCTGTCATTACTCTTGCTCAGGACCCCGCCACAGGGCAAGGAGCTTATTGGCACACTCAACCTCCCCCCACTGTACCTTCTCGCTCTGCCACCAAGGCACCCAAAATGGTATTTATAAACAGCTCCATCCCTGCATTGGACAGGTGAACCCCATATGGCAAATACAACTCGCCCATTGTCAGCTGTTTTAGTTTATGCCTGATGGGCCAGATACAAGACCTTTTTAATAGTTCTGCCACTGACTGATTCAATCTTTTCACTGCTTTATTCACCGCTTTAACTGGCGCCCCATTTGACCAAACCTGACGTGGAATTACCTCTGACCAAAATATTGTGGTGTCTGGTAGCATGTTCTGAACCGTTGGAAGTGCGGAGAACAATGCTTCTTTTACTCCCCTCCGGCCCGCTGGGATCATGTCATTGCCCCCGAATAAATCACTAGAACTTCTGGGACGGGCATGCCTTTGGACAAGGCACCCCACAAATCGGCTGGTAGCTGTTCCAGCCGCTGTCCGTCGATCCCTACCCAGTGATGATCGATTCCCTTTGCTCTCTGCGCTCTGTCTTCCCGTGATGTGCTGAAGAAGTGCCATGCTCTCCGTATGAATGAATGGCCACACCAGCAGACCTGCCTTCTCTGTCCTGGGACACCTGGATTAAATTTAGAAATAAAGAGGATATGCGAAAAGGAGGGGAAATACCAGTTTCGGGCCTATGCTAGTTGTGGCCTCACATAAAGTTCAAAACACGATGACTTTTATCTCCCCACCCTCTTGATAATATCCGAGGAGAGGCCTAGCGCTGCTGCCGTCGTAGCCGCCCCAATGCGGAACTAGTGGGATGTAAAATGAGTCGTCTCCACCCCAAACACTCCAGCGAACGCTTACAAATCCTGGTAAATTGAAATCTTGTGAGGGGGATACCGTCAGCGTGTAATAACAATCTGCCATCCCCACTCCCCAGTCTAATCTGCAGGAAGATACTTGTTAGATAGCCTGGACAGAAGGTGGCCCCTTGCACTGCTCCTAACTGTACCCATGTCCCCTTCCCCCAGAGGGTCTGTCTTGGACTGTTATTCTAAACTGTATCGAATTTCCAGACACTATCACATCCCTCAAGTTGATGCCCCCTTCTTTATCTGCCTTAGAGGCCGGTACTAACTCAGAAATTCTAAATGCCCAAAAGAAGGCCAAAGAGTAGGCTAGTCTTAGCAATTGTGTCTCATAGGGTGAAAAGCAAACTTGCGGCAGTACTTCCAAGATATTGGCCAGTCTACTTGCATCATTGGGTCTCCTATTGTCTTTCGCTCCTGGGACCAGTCTCTCCCAAACTTTCACCTCCCTTTTAACTCTAGGGTCTTTTGTGGGGTCTGCCACACCCCCAAACCCTGCGAAGGAAGAATTGTAGACAGCTGTCTCCTCACCATGGGTAGCGATTTGCCGTTCTCCTTCTGGTGTACTATACATACTAGGACACTGTGTGGTGACAGCCTCTCTAGTGCCCTTGCCCCCTTGATGACGGTCAAATAAGACTGCCAAGCCTTCTCATACACCGTTATCAGTTCGGGGGCAGTGGGACACCAAGTTTCCATAACCCCTCCTGGAAGTTCGTCATCTGTCTGTCGGCTTGCGGCCATCGGGTATGAAACTGTTAACTTAAAACAGGACAGGGCAACAGCTACTGTATTGTCCACCCCTGGCACATGTTTTGCAGTAAAGAATACATTACGCTGTAGGCAACCTAGCACTAGATCTTTCAGCAGGCGAAGGACCCAAGGGCATTTGGCTCTCTGGTTGTTTACCGCCATTACCACTGACATGCTGTCAGACCAAAATACAATGCGCTTATTTTCCAACATGGGCCCCCCCCCAGTCGTAGTGCCACAATGATTAGGAATAGCTCTAAGAAGGTGATGCTGCATGTTAGCCCTGACACAGCCCAGTCCTCTGGCCAGTGCTGCATGCACCATTTGGTACCCAACATGGTCCCAAATCCAATGCTGCCTGCAGCATCTGTGAATTGTTCTAACTCTGCATTTTCCTGGCTTGGTTGTTGCCACCACAAGTGTGGCAGGGTATACTCAGACATGAGTCCCTTGCTCACTGCACCACCAGGATTCAAGCAAGCCGGGCCGACGACGGCTGAAATGCCAGAAACCGGTCCCCGGGAGCTTGTCTCCTTTCCGGTGAAGAATTGGCTTGGTAGTTTGGTCTGCCCTGTTCCAATGAGGCACTGGGTCAGACTAATTTGCATATAGCCAGGTTCTGAACTGGGGTGATGCAGTGAGCTAAATAACCGTGATGGATCAAGCCCTGATCTCTTGACTGGGTAAGAGTGGTCTGCTTAATTCAGACACTCTGTTCATCACCACCCCCTTTTTTGAATCGCTTTTGGCCACCACAAGTGTGGCAGGGTATACTCAGACATGAGTCCCTTGCTCACTGCACCACCAGGATTCAAGCAAGCCGGGCCGACGATGGCTGAAATGCCAGAAACCGGTCCCCGGAAGCTTGTCTCCTTTCCGGTGAAGAATTGGCTTGGTAGTTTGGTCTGCCCTGTTCCCATGAGGCACTGGGTCAGACTAATTTGCATATAGCCAGGTTCTGAACTGGGGTGATGCAGTGAGCTAAATAACGGTGATGGATCAAGCCCTGATCTCTTGACTGGGTAAGAGTGGTCTGCTTAATTCAGACACTCTGTTCATCACCACCCCCTTTTTTGAATTGGTTGTTGCCACAGCACTGTTCCATTGAACCACTTCAAGAATTCCTTCCATGTGGCTAGGTCATTCCTAACCTCTGCGGAAAGCCTGGTGTGAGGATGCTTGGCCCACAAGCCAGACATTGCTCTTGCTATGCTCCTCGAGAATGCTCAGCCCATAGGTATCACCCTGAGTGTGAAATTCAGTTGCCCCACCAGGACTTGAAGTTGGTGCAGTGTCACCTTATGTGCCGCCAAACAGTCATCTATGGCCGTGTCAAAGGGCGTGACTTTTACCTGAGGGAGTCTGCACACTCTCGCTATGGTGTCTATTTCGATACCTAAAAAAGTAAGTTGTGTCGCAGGACCCTCAGTCTTTTCCTCTGCCAAGTGTTTTTGCCAGCCACCAGAAGCCCAGTAGGGCCATCCTGCACGCTGATGAGCCCCGCGACCTAGGAATAAAAAGTCATCCAAGTAGTGTACCACGTCTGTCGATGTTAAGAGTTTTTGAACCGCCCATTCTAGAAACCTGCGGAATGTTTCGAACACCGCACATGTGATAGAGCACCCCATACGCATGCAAAGATCAACGAAGAACTCCCCCTCAAAAGTGAAACCCAGTAACCTGGTGTCATCTGGGTGCACCGGTAGCAGACGAAAGGCGGCTTCTATGTTGGATTTGGCCATTAGTGCTCCCTCGCCTAACCTCTGCAATTTTTTTATCGCCACGTCAAATGTGGTATAACACACTCCGCATAGTTCTGGGTTCTATTTATCATTAACTGACAACCCCGGTGGACTTGACAAATTGTGAATCAGGCAATATTTTCCCTTTTCTTTTTTAGGCACCAATAGCAATGGTGAGCATACTAAATCCTGCCTCGGCAATTGTTGGTAAGGGCTTCTACTCTCCCCAGGGCTACTTCTCCCATGATCTTTTCCGCCCCCCTGTTGCATTCGTCTTATTGAATTGCTTACAGGCCTGTTTCATATCCCCTATTCTCTGTCCCCCCGAAAGGACTGATTGCTCTTGTTAACTGGTGCTGCTGAATAAAACTCCCCATGCCATATGTTAATCTCCCTTTGGTCCCTAGCCTACTCCGGGTGCCCTGATTTCATTTGCCTGAATTTATTATCGTACTGGAGCCAGGCTGTGCCTAGGAAATCCTATGCCGCCCCGTGTATCATTGACATGTAACTGATTAACTGTGCTGCCAAAGCGGGATACCTCTCCACCATAATCGCTGCATTTATGGCGAACCCTGTGACTCAATTCCTTATGGACCAATCCACCCAAACTTTCTTCTGCCTGAACTCGCCCTCTTTTCCTGCTTTGTTCTTACCCGGGACAACCCCGGTGTTGATGAGGTCGAAGACATCTAGGGACTCCTCCCTGAATATTTTCTCCCTGGTTCCTGTTGGCACATGCCACGTGATTCCTACCGATAGGGCTACCACTGGCGACACAGACCCATACATCACCGGACTGCGTGTCAGCAGGGTCTGTCCCCAGGGCTAATGGTGGCGCTGCTAAGGAAATCCCTGGACATGTCAACCCATTACTATTGGCCTGCCCTTGCGATGTTGCCGCCTCTACCACTGGAGATTGTGCCGCCCCCCTGACTGTACCCATACTTGTGTGATCCCACTACCTTGGTGCGCCACTACCGGGGCGGCGGCCTGTGTGATGTGCAGTGTTGGCACCTCTGCCACTCTTTGTTGTGCCGCCCTTGAAGCGGGGGCCGGTCTGATGGGTGATGTTGACCCCACCATCCCCCCTTACCCCGTTGCCGCTTGTAACCCACCTGCCTGCGTTACATTTGGTAACGTAGGAGGCACTGACGCCTGCTTATGTGCCCCGCCTGACTGTTCCAAGGGCCCGAGGCCCGCTTGCCCAGCTGGGCTGGTAGCCTTTACAATATCTATGGCCGTGATAGGCTGGCCCGTTATCACCACCTCACCTGAGGTATTATCCTGCATGTCCACCGGCTTATTGCGCTTGTCCGGCTGCGCATCCTTGAACCGCTCCGGCATCTGCCTTGAGCGCTTGGACTGTGGCGCTTCTTGATGCGTGCTCATTCAGGCCCCCTGCGACAGAGTCCGTAGCCCCCAATCGATGGCCCCTTTCTTAGCGACCTCCCGTAGTGCCGACAGCGAAGGAAATTCGTATTGGGTAGCCGGGGCCTCCTTGCCCCCTCACGCTCATTTTGGGAGGCATTCTACTAAAGAAAACAGAGTAAATTAGCCAATGTCCCTTTTTTAATCAATCAGCGCACACTCCCATACCATTCTGCAGCATTGGGCTGCCTGACACCTCCTTACCGTTGACCTGCGTGCTGTGAGTCTTCCCCCCCAGCGCATTGTTTCCCCTGCATGCTTCAAGACACCTTTGCAATTCGGGGCACTGGAAATACTCACTACCCCAGTGCCCCCTCACACATGCATCTTAAGGCAGCCCGCCTCACCCCCATAGTACATGCGATGTAATTTATAATCATGCTGTGGCCGGGGCACTGGAGATACTCACAACACCAGTGGCCCCTTACACCTAAACCGGTTCGTGCAATCCCGGTACATGCCATGCCCCCCCACATGCCTCGCCTCAGGCGCTCAGCATACTCACTGGCTGAGCGCCCTGTGGTTTCCTGCCTTGAATCTCCCCACACGCTCTGCTCATTCGCAGCCATAATCCATTAACCTCCCGGACGCTCGCCGTTATCGGCGCTACCGAGACCGGGCCCTAACCGCACTTACTTGCGGTCTAAATGCGGCCTGGATCACTCTCTAGCACGTTATTGTGTCCTAAAACAGTCCTGTATCACACAGAATACTATACCCTCGTTTCCCGGCGTCGGCTCTTTCGACTCCGTCTTATCTTCTCCGCTTGCCCTGTAACCTGTATGCCGCGAGTCTGGTGGCCCACCACCGAACGAACTTCGCTGCCAAGTCATCCACCCCGGCCCCCAGATTAACATGAAATTATTTACATTTTTCGCACATTTAAAGTTGCCATCAATTAACTAACTGCAATCCATTAAATAAACTTAACTCGATAAACTTAAAGCCTATCCCTGCTACGCTAGTCGTGAGGCCCTCTCACCTTGATAACAGCCCGAGCACCTGACTCAAAGGATTTGCCACGATCTCTCGCAGCTCTGCACTTTCCTCATGGCTTGACTTTCGCGACACTTCGATCTGTTTAATCCCAGGCTTGAGGACAAAAGAGGGCATCCCCTTCTTGTCCTGAGAATTTAAATCCCCCGGCCGTCCGGGGTCTCCCGTGCCGCCCATGTGACGCGCTTCCGGGGTATCCCTGCACCTCCCTCTTCCAGGTTACTTGACCCGGAAGAGCGCCTGACCTGGCTCCTGCCTGTGATGCCACTAAAAGCACCACGCCCCCTATGTCGGGTGGTTCTCGTCATTGTCCCCCAGCGTTGCATCTGCATTGGGAATTAAAGAGTGCAATGTCATATATTGGTTTCTTCATCCAAGTTGTAAACATCTTTAGTACCGCTACTGATGGCCGACCTGCTTAACAATCTTTTGGTATATAGTGGCGGGATAGTTGTGAAATATGTCCACCACTCCCCAAGTGGTAAACCTTTGGCAGAAAATAAAAAAAAGCAAGAAATGTAGATTTTATTATCAACACACAGGCCGTCCGAACTGAGTCAACTCCATTACCCACACAAACGGACCCAAATCATGACACCTTGATGTACAATGAGGAGTACCTGTAATGTTGTGCTAGCGCTCCCCTACATACAACTGTTGTTATGTTATTACAATAGATTGTCAGCCTCAAGTCGCGTGCGGACTAATAGGACTACAAGATTGTCTGTCTCAAGCCGTGTGCGGACTAATAAGACTACTACTGCCATTGCAGCTTTGTAACTCCGCGCGAATAGGAGCAGAGACGACTGTATTGTCTGTCCATCAGGTCACTTCTTCTCCTGATCCAGGCCCCTATTTTATGAGGTACTAACAATTGCGACCTGGGCCCACAAATGCCAGTACACATGGCCTTCTTTTGGTATTATACTGGTGACTACATTTCTCACTACCCCTGGCGTCCTTGTAATTTTGCCTGACTTGCGCAGACACGGTCTCCTTTGAGATGGCAGGATATTGCTCTCGCTCCGGTTTTTGGTCCAGCCTGCAGTGTTTGGCAAATACCGCGGAGGCAGGGTTGCGTAGAGGCCAATATCAATTGACTTTCCCACTGCGCACATCCTGACTACTTTTCCTATACTGCAAAGCCAGGGGAGGCAAATACACCACTCTTTATACTTACCTTAACCCCTTCGCTGCTGATGACGAGCTCAGCTCGTCATCAGCCACGGTGGTCGTGTGCGGATGACGAGCTGAGCTCGTCATGTAAAGCAGCTTTTTAAAATTTCCAGCACACAGCAGGAAAAGCTGCCGCAGCGAAGGTGTTAAATAGAGTCTGCCTTCACATCTGGAACCGCATCTGTGGACGCATGATAGGTATCTCAGCATTATGTACACCTTGATGACATGAGTACAAAGGGGGGTTTCCTCACAAACAACGTGTGACCATTACTGGTCAATGCTGCCCTTTGTCTCCTCCACCATTTATATTCATTTTAACCTCTGGTACATCTCCATAGCGGACATGTACCTATGGCATTATGATGTTTGTCCTGTGTAGAGGTTAACACCCTTTCAGAAGTGGCCACTACAAGTTGTGACCTTACCATATGTTCCTTTTAGCCCAGTGTACTGGGGCAACATTGCATGTGAACTATGATTTTGCAAGCTGAGATATACAGGCAAGACAGTATTGCTGATTGAGTACTAATGGTTGTCTCATAATAAATTAGTGTGTTTACAGAGAGCATCACGTGGATTTCCCCTTAGCGGGGGTAAGATTTGGAATCACTCAAACCAATGTGCATGTTTGTTTGTTACTTTTATACGTGTGTTCATGCATGTTCTGTGTTTTGCTGTGTCTTTTATGTATGACCAACATACAAGATCCCTGACCTCTGCATTTAACGTGCCATTACCTAACAATATCTGCTGACAAAGATCTCCAATCTCATTGTGTGAATGAAGCTGCATCCTCCAAAAAGATTGGTCTTTCTTCCTCTCTTTTGAGTGCCCCCATACATGCCATATTTATGGCAATTTAGGTATCACTGATTTGTACATAGCCACCATACCTTTTTGTGTTTTCAGTCTTTCCTCATGGATATGTCCTTTGATGGCTCTTGCCTATTTGTAGAGAAGAAAGATTCAGCACTGGAGCGCTTTAAGGAAAGCGCAGCCACAGCCAGGTCCTTGGGCTTGTCTATGGCCCCTCGCCATCCCTAATTCACCTTCGGCAACTTTCATGGCCACGGAAGAGGTCCCTAACCGTGCCCTTACCCTCCCAACCACAATGCGCAACAAGATTTTCAGCTTTTTCGAGCCTAGGATGCAAGTACCACCAATAGTGTGCAACATATAGCCAGTGGTTGAGTCAGTCCACAACTTCCCTGGGAGCCGCTGCCGCCAAGCCTCTTTAGTTTCCTCTCCTACCACCATAGGCATCCATTGGGAGGCAGGATTACCTGTCCTCTGTCGGCAAGTGACATCAGATGACTGGGTTCTCCAGATCATCCAAAGGGGCTACTCCCTCTCCTGTGTGACTGTCCACAACCCATGGCTTCTACTTAAGATCGGATGATAGAGGACCATCTCTCCTTGCAGTCTCTCTTGACCAAGGGAGCTATAGGGTGCCTGCATCAGAAGAAGATCGAGCAGTTTCGTTCCTATCCTCCCAATTGGCGAGTCCTTGAGACTCAGACAATGATTCCGATTTTTCATCCTATATCCTGGGTTTCGGTGATACTGCCTCTTAGGCTTTTGGGTCTCATGGCCTCCTGCATCCTGCTTGTTACTCATGCCTGATGGCATATGCGGGCTCTGCCGTAGGACCTGAAATCCTAAGGGGGCATAGCATCAGGGAAATCTTTCTTACATGGTTCAGATCTTAAAGGGTACCAAAAAGATTTCCAGTGGTGGCTAAAGACCTGCGATTGGGTCAGTGGCAGACCCCTGTCCCTTCTCCAATCGGAGATGACTATAGTGACAAATGTATCACTCCTGGGCTGGAGCAGCCACCTGGGAGAGGTGGAGATCAGAGTCCTCTGGTCTCTGGCAGAGTGTGAGTCCCATATCAACCTGTTGGAGCTCTGAGGGATTCACTTGGCAATCAAGGGAAGACTTTTGCAGGTGTTCGCGGCCAATACCACCTCCATTTAGTATTTCAACAAACAGGGCGGGATGGGGAGATACCCTTTGTCACGAGGTCCTGTGTCTTTGAACGTGGCTGGAATGTCAGGATATTTCCCTGGTGGTTCTTTACCTGGCGGGCAAATTGAACGCCAGAGTGGACAAACTCAACCACAGATGCTTAGCGGATTACAAATGGCATCAGCATCCAGACGTGGTTCAAGGTATCTTACTGCAATGGGAAGAGCCTTGGTTAGATCTGTTCACCACTGCTGAGAATGCGCGATGTCACCTGTTTTGCACGCTGGAGTTTCCAACGCGACTCTCACTCTGAGACACTTTTTGTCATGAGTGGAGCTCCAGCATCCTGTACGCCTTTCTGCCAATATCACTCCTACCCAGAGTTCGCCAGGAGATCAGGAGAAATTGGGCCCAAGTCATTATTAACGCCCTGGATTTGGCACAGAGAGTCTGCTATCCCGACACCCGGACACTTTCCTTTTTCATACGTGGAGATTGACTGATGGCAGTTGACAGTTTTTGACCTTCCTTCCGAAGTCTGTAACGTTATTTTGGCAGCAAGGCGTCCCTCCACCAAGTTGGTGTACTCCTGCTGTTGGGACAGGTTTGTGTCATGATGCACTTCCCGCAACATTGACCCCTTTTATGCATCCCTCTCTCAAATTCTATTGTTTGCATTATCCTTGGCCCAGCATTGCTCTGATCTGGGCACAGTTAAATCTTACCTTTATACCATCTTAGCATTTTTGCAGTTGTCGGACTAACCCACTATCTTTAAGTAACCCTTAGTGGCTAGGTTCCTTAAAGGCCTGTAACATATGTTTCCCTCTACGCCATTCATAACGCATCAGTGGGATCTCACTTTGGTTCTCACTTTTCTCATGTGTACACCTTTCAAGCATCTCCACAGTTGCCCTTGTATACTCTTGATTTTAAAAAGTGCCTTCTTAGAGGCCATAACATCAGCCAGGAGGGCCATCAAATTACAGGCACTTTCAGAGCACCCTCCTTACATCACTTCTATCTGGATAAACTGATTTTCCAGATACGCGCCTTGTTCTTTCCCAGTGTTGTGATTCCATTCCATATAGGCCAGAACATCACGTTGCGTCGTTGCCTAATTTCCTTGCACCACCTCATACCTCCAAAGAGGAGAAACTCCATCGCTTGGACCCAAAAATTGCATTGTTGCTCTAACTTGACTACACAGGAGAATTCTGGGTGGATGATCAACACTTTGTGTGCTATATGGGAACAAAGAAGGGGAAGGCAGTACAGAAGATAACCATCTCATGATGGATTGTCCTGTGCATTAAGATCTGCTATGCATTGGCCATAAAGCATCCCTCCAAGGCCTTGCAAGATTATTCCACCAGAGCCAAGGCTGCGACCACAGCATTAGCGTGTGGCGTCCTGGTCCTGGACATCTGCCAAGCAGCAACATGGGGCTGGTTGCACCCATTCACCAAGCAGTACTGCCAGGATAGCAGGTTCGTCATGACAGGCACTTCGCCCATTCAGTCTAGGAGGGCTTTCTTATCTAATTGGCTTTGCAGTTCCATCTCTGGGCAGGTATTACTTAGGTATCTAATCTAAAGTAAGGAATCTGCGGCTAGAAGTCTCTATAAGATGAATAAGTTACTTACCTTCAATAACACCGTATCTGGAAGAAATTCTATCTAGCCGCAGATTCCTTACCGATTTTCCCGTCCCCCCATGAGCTTCAAAACAATTACGGTGTATGAACACCCTTTCAAGGGCCTGAGTTTGTCACACCAGTGGCCAGTGTTCATTGTGGCTCTGCGCTCATGGCTTGGAAAATCGCAAAAATAAGCAACGTCAGTGCGTCAAGGTGGTGCCTAGAGAGGTACCATATACTTCTGAACGATGCCAGCCACACCACGTGATCGAAAAAAAAATCTGGATCCAGTCTGACGCCTGGCGATAATTCTAAGATAAGGAATCTACGGCTATTTAGAGTCTCTACCAGATAAGGCGTTACCAAGGGTAAGTAACTTGTTAATTCATTAATAACAATGTCAGATTAAACATGTATTATTTTGAATATTTTAATTTAGTATACAATTATTTTTCAGAATATAATTTTTTTTAAATCCTACCTAATATGAGAATATTATATTTTTATTACGTATTTCGAGGAAAGTGCCCTTTTTTGTCAAAACTTTCTTTATTGGGTTTCCAAAGAGAGATCCTTACAGCGCATCTGATTGTAATCCCGGTCTCTTAATGGTTTCTATTGGCAGGAACATTTGCTACTATCCACAGGATTGACATTTTACAAACTCAATGTAAATACATTGTGTGTTAGTTTATATATAAAAATAAGAGCACATTTACCCCATAATCTCCCTCTTCCCCATCCATAAACAATCGGCACATGGGAATTTGATCTAATGTGCATGGGTGTGATCTGTTGCTATTGAATTTGAATTTGAATTTAAAATATTTATATAGCGCAACATTCACCATGCGGTTTCTTGGCGCTGTGGAGGCTAATTTAGCAGTGGGAACGAAAAACTGGTGGAGAAAAGAGGATTAAGGACAGTTCACATTAAGAAAAGCCTGGGTAAAAAGAAAGGTCTTAAGATCTTTTCGGAAAAAGGAGTATTGAGTAGCCAGACGCAAGTGATCGGGGAGGGAATTCCAAAAGGATGGTGCCAAGAATGAAAAGTTGGCTCCGCCCCATTTCTTGCGTCTGTAGCTGGGGACCTGAAGGAGTGATTGGGTAGATGAACGAAGCTCACGAACAGGGATGTACTCTTTTAGTAGGGAAGAGATGAAGGCAGGGGCAGTCCCTTGGCGCGCCTGAAAAACCATACAGCTGGTTTTAAAAAGGGATCGCTCCCTAACAGGTAGCCAATGTAGTGCCTTCAGTAGAGGAGTAGAGTGATGGGAGCGGGGGAGGCCATACACCAGTCTGGTCGCCTGGTTTTGAACCAGCTGGAGCTTCTGCAGACTATACGCTGGGATGCCATTGTAAAGGGCGTTGGCGTAGTCCAGCCGGGAAATGACCAGAGCGGACATGATTAACTTAAGTGCAGGGGGAGAAAAGAAACGAGAAACAGAGCGGATAGTTCAGAGGACAAGAAAGCAGGAAGATACAACAGAACTGATTTGTGAGTGAAGGTTGAGATGATTGTTAGGTTTAATGCCCAGAGTTTTAACTGAGGGAGAAGGTGTAGGAGGGGATCCAAAAGAAGAAGGCCAAAAGGAAGAGTTCCAGGGACTGGAGGAACCACCCGTAAGGACCAATTCTGTTTTATCAGGGTTCAACTTCAGATGGTTGTGGTTCATCCAGTCCCTGATGAAAATCATAATAGACTGGAAATTAGAAATAGAATGAGGAGAAGAAGACAGGTTAAAGATAAGCTGGAGGTCATCTGCATAGTTGTAAACAGTGACCTCCAGTTGCTGAAGAGCAAAGATCAGAGGATAGATATAGAGATTAAACAGAAGGGGGGAGAGAGAAGAACCCTGAGGGACACCACAAGTGACTTTGAGTTGGGTGGCCAAAAGTTCCCCCAGCCGGACCGCCTGGGTGCGGTCCCTCAGGAAGGACGATAGCCAGACCAGGGCTGAGCCCTCGACCCCCGCCGCTCCGACACGGGAAAGTAAGATGGAATGATCCACCGTGTCGAACGCGGCGGAGAGATCGAGGAGCACCAGAGCCTGGTAGTTGTTTTGGTCCATGCCCTCCCTGAGATTGTTCAGGACCGACACCACGACGGACTCGGTGGAGTGCCTAGGCCGGAAGCCTGCCTGGCGGGACGCTAGGCCCCCATTGGCTTCTACATGGGCGCTGAGGACCGATGTTACTTGTCGCTCCAGCACCTTGCCTAGGTAAGGCAGAAGAGAGATGGGACTATAATTGGCGGGAGCGGAGGGGTCCGCGCCAGGCTTTTTAAGAATGGGGACTATGGTAGCAGATTTCAGAGCTGGAATTACCACCCCCTGAGCCAGCGAGCTGTTGAGGAGGGAAATAGGCGGTTTGGGACAAACAGAGTAAATCTATTGTAGGATATGGGCTGGACAGATGTCTGCCGGGGAACCAGATTTTACTTTGGGAAGTATTGCAAGGAACACTTCTTCAGTGAGCGGAGGGATAAAAGAAAGACGACTATTAACAGTCGGGGGAGAAGGCTCAGAAAAAGTAGGGGAGGGAGGTGGGATGTTGGCTCTAATGTTGGCAATTTATTCTAGAAAATAGGTATTCAAGGAATCACAGAGGGACTGAGAAGGGGGGGCTTGAGAGTGGCCCTGTCAGAATAGGCGAGTTCCTGAACGATGGAAAAAATCTCCCTGGATTTGTTCTCCGCTGCCAGAATTTTAGCAGAGAAGTGTGCAGTTTTCGCGCTCAATATGGCCATTTTATAGTCACTCAGCAAAGTCAAATAATGAGTTTTTAGTAGGGGGCAGTAGTCCTTTCTCCATTGCCTCTCGGCCCGCCGGAGGATCAGCTTTTTTATCTTCAGGTCGTCGTCAAACCACCGATTTGACTCCTTTGATCTTCGGGTAGATATCCGTCGTAATGGGGCTACCGTGTCACAGCCTCCAGCAAGCCAGGTGTCGATAGTCGTGGCTTGACAGATGGAAGATAAGCCCTCTAAGTTGGGTGCGGAGTTCAAAAGAGAGGATGACAGAGCAGGAAGGTCTACCCTATTCCAGTTCCGCGCCCAGGTGTTTTTGGCAGGCGGGATCTTTTTCGCCGACTTAAGGCGGAGGGAAAAGGAGATCAGGGCATGGTCTGACCAGGGGCATGGGGACACGGTCATGGAAAAGACCGAGGCGTTCAGAGACCAAACCTGGTCTAGTACATGGCCGTGAGTATGCGTAGGGGTATGCAAATGGGAGATAAAATTAAAAGATGCAAGTGAATCAGAAAATTGTTTAGAGGCAGTGCATTCATGGGGGTCTAAGGGCCAATAGTTAAAATCCCCTAATACCAAGACTGAAGCGTGATTAATCGCTAGAGTGGCCAATAGCTCCTGAAAAGCCGGCAAAAACAGGTGGGATGGCTGGGGAGGGCGATACATTAATAAACAGGTGAGCGGGGGAGAAAAGGCAAGAGAACGAGCTACCAGGTGCTCGGTAGGATTAATAGTAGAGGAGGGAAGAAGTTGGAAATTGTGCTCAGATCGGGCAATGAGAGCCACACCACCTCCTGCCTTACCCGCTGGTCGATCGGCACGGAGGGCCACATAAGAAGGGGGGAGGGCAGCCAACAGAGAGGGCAGGGAGGAGTCGCAAAACCAAGTTTCTGTTAAAAGTAACATGTCAGGCTGGTAAGTATCAAGCAGCACAAATAGCTCCTGGTGGTGCTTTACAGCCGACCTAGTATTGAGTAAGATAAGGGACAGGGGAGGGGATAGGGGTAAGGGGCCAGGATCAGGGAAGTGGGACAAAGGAGGGATCGTATTGGTAGGTGTAGGGTAATGGGAGGTAGGATCTAGGCCAAGAGCAGAGATGCGCCTGATATTGGCTGTTGGAATCATGTCTATAGATTTAAAGTACCCTTTTGGACATGGTTACCCTCCACTTTGTGCCCAGTATGTGATTCAACTTTGACTGAAAGTGTACTGTGTTCCAGCTAACCTGGTCCCCAGTACCAGTGTTCTTTCCCTAAACTGTACCTTTGTTTCACAGTTGGCACCACTTTCGACTCCTTGTAAGTCACTAATAAATGGTACCCCTGGTACCTATGGCATTGGGACTAAAGAGGATCCTTAATGGCTTCAGAATGAATTCTGCCTCTCTCAAGGACCCCTCACCAAACTCATGCAAACTGCCATTGCTGCCTGTGTGTCTTGGTGCAGAGAAAAGTGCAGAGTCGACATGGCACACATCCCTGTGTGCCATGCCTGCAATGCTAGGCCTGCAAAACACTACATTTGATATAGGTAAGTCTCCCCTACAGCCTGAAAGCATTGGATAGCCGTACACCTTACAAATGCCTAGCATCCTAGACAACCGATCCCTGTTCATCCGTCCAAGACTATGCCCCCACCCAGTAATACAACATCTGCCATTTTTGGGACCCTGATGTAGAAAACATATACAACGCCTCTCCTGCCTCTGATCTCTGGTCGCATGAACCCGCTATGCACCTGTTCTTCATATCTGCATCAATAAAGTTAGCACCATGTAGACTTTTAAAAAGTGCAAGCCACCAATTCAGAACCCTCAGTTTCTAAGAGCAGACCCTACTCTAGACTCAGTTGTTGTCTACTAAAAAGTCACATGCAGTAGTTTCTTATTCTTCTGTTCCACCGTATAAAGAAAGCAAACAAATGGACTCAGTGAGCAGAAAAATGTGTGGAACAACAGTATCCACCATGAAAACTGCCAGCACCACTTATCTTTTGGGGAGAAATTACAGATATCTCTGGGTGTCTCTCCAAAAATATTGTCACTAGGTACCTAAGGAAGATAGGCAAGATTTAAAAGAAGTCCTTAATAAGAGCAATCTTGTCTCTAACCAGATCATTAGTCCAGCAGCCAATACAGCTAAACTAGCGGCGCAGGATTACTGCAATGGTATCATTCTTAGGTGAAGTTCCTGGCTCTGGTTAACTGGACCCAAACCAGAAGCTCAGTAGAGAATCCTGCACTTGCCTTTTTTAGTAATTACTGTCTTTAGCTCTCATAAAGATAATGAAATATCTTGCTTGAAGACTGAGATGGAGACTTCAAAATCTTCGAGAATAGAAAGGAGTACAGAAGGAGATACTGGATCTACAATAGGTGTTACTTACTTCAGAGGATTCAAACCTCTCACTGGTCACATCAGCAGTAGGAACATCAGAGGCAACCGTACCATCCTCGTAAGCCGTCCACAGGTAGACGAGGTTGACCAAACAACCTGGAGCTGCAGGAAAACCTTCTGCCAAAAAATAATTTTCTTCTTTTCTTTTCTCTATCTGTCATTCTGGTGGGGAGAAGCATAGTTGATGACTTACAAAAGGGGTTTGCACAACTACAGACAAATGGGTCTTTAATATTGTTCAGAATGGTTCTTCTGTTTGTTTCAAGTCCCCTCCTTCTTCTATTCTGCTAGCCAATATATCAGCTTACCAACAAGATCTGCTGCAGAAGGCAGTCAACAACTTATTACCAAATTATTCCTGTGGAGGAGGTTAGTTGTCACCAAAAAGGATTGGGAATGTATTCCCAATATTTTCTGGTTCGAAAAGAGACACCCAAAAAAGAGTTTAGACCTAATATTGATCTCAGAATACTGACTCAATGCATATGAAAAGAGAAGTTCCTATTGCTTGCATTACACCAGATCTATCCTTAAATACACCAAGGAGACTGGATGTATGCAATAGACCTTAAAGATACCTATTTTCACATATCTATTGTAAGCAAAAACCAAAAATGTCTTCAATTCTTAGTAGCTGGCAGGCCTTTTCAATACAAAGTTTTACCATTTGAAGTAAAGTCAGCTTCTCAAACATTTGCAAAATGTATTGCTTTTGTTGCAACACATATAAGGAAACAAGAAATGTTTATCTACCCTAACCTACACAATGAGCTAATAAAGGGAAAATCATCAGAGGAGATTTTGAAACATTTTCGAATATGCCTCAACACTCTGTCCAGTTTGGGTCTTTGGAGAAATCTAAACAAATTCCGCTACCCACCCCATACAGAAAATACACTACATTGGTGCAATACTGGATAACCAGTCTGCAAGAGTGTTTCCTTTGGAAGAGAGACCGTCATCTACTTGTCTGAAGGGTACCAATTGATTGTTAACTTCTCACCCTACAACACAATAAGTATCAAACCTGCTAGGGTCGATGGTGTCCTGTGTGTTCCTGGTTCCACACACCATGCCTCACTTGAGGTCTTCACCACAATGCCAGAAGACCACTGAGCCACTTAATGACAATGGGGATAGGGTTATACAGTGCAAACCCACCATATCAACCTGCTAGAATTCAGAGCAGTTCATTTGGGTTTGAAATCCTTCCTACTTGTATTATCTGAAGAAGGAAGGAGGAAATTATTGAAGACCTCTGTCTGTCAAAACGCATGTGTTTGACACCCACAGCTGTCCACCTTCCAGGTGTTCAAAATGTAGAACAGGCTCCCTCAGTCTAGCATTTCTGGAAACCTCTACTGGGTACTAAATGAAAATATTTTAAAATTAATTTTTCATAATTTGGGCTGTCCATAAACAGACTTTTTCGCGAACGTAAAAATGCCCAGATGTCACCTGCGGATTCTACCAAACAAGGTCAAAGGGGACTGCCCTATTGATAGATCGGTCAAAGAATGTTGTATATGTGGTTCCCCCGATATCGCTCCTACTGACAGTTCTGATCAAACTGTACCAGAACATAAAAAGAATGCTACTGATAGCTCCCAAATGGCCCCGCCAATGGTGGTTCTCTGACCTTCTTCACTCATCTTATCATCCACACAAGAGACTACCATGCAGTCAGGATCTCCAGGTTCTGCGCTCCAAACTTCTATTGCTTAACTCAGCGGCCTGACTCCTGAATTCCTACAATGTTGTCATCTAAGTCTTCTATAAGACTGCATGAACATTTTGCTTGAATCCAAATATCCTTGAGCAAGAAAATTCTATACCTTCAAGTGGAAAAGGTTCAGCATTTAGTGCATTGTAACAGCTACAACCCTTCCAGGTGTCAGGAAAATGTGGTAATCTCTTACTTCATTTAGCAAGATCTAGTCTACAATGTTAACATTTTAAAGGACACCTTGTAGCTATACATACCTATAAGAAATCTCCTTCACAAAGCCCCTTCTTTAGAATGCCTGTGAAGGACTTCTTGTAAGCAATTAAGAAGTTATTCCCTCCTATGAACACCAGGTTGGGAACTTAACATTGTACTATATAAAGTAATTGGACCCCTGTATGTTCCCACTCACAAGATTTCCTTTTAACATATTACTTTGCCTGACTTCCTGATTAGTGGATTAATAAAGGTATGCAAATGAGTTTGCTGCAGTTAGTTATTCTTTTAATGACATTTGCATCTCGTGGTATGCCACGTCTCAAAATTAAGTTTCATTAGTCTCAATTAGCATTGAAATGCCATGTCTTACATCCTCAGGATGACAATTTCCACAAATAGATACCATTTTCCCAATCCAATGGTTTCAATCACCCACTGCATTTCGGGCCCAAAATCATTCATAAGGGGTAACTGAGTAACTCAACCATTGCTGTTAACGCCGGTAAATGTCAAACGTCCATTAGCGTCCAACTCTCCGCTTGTGCTCGCCCAGATATGAAAAAAGTATGAGCGGAGAGTCGGACACTAAGGGACGTTTCACATTTACCAGTGTTATTGGCACTGGTTGGATGTAAGAGATGGCATTTCAGTGCTAATGGAGAATGATGAAACTTCATTTTGAGATATGACATACCACAAGATGCAACTGTCATTAAAAGAATAAACAACAGCAGTAAACTTGTTCGCATATTATTTTAATTCACTGTCACAAATTCTGGTGAATCTACGGGAACACACTTGTAGTGCATCTTGGAACTGGGCTCCCTACCTGCATTAGTTTAAGTGAGCTGGACAGGTTGTGTGAGACAGAAATGGAGTGTTCAAGAGGCCCTGTCTCTTCTGAATTGGCGTCCTTCCATGCGGTGCTTCGGAAGGCAGCAAAAGTCTTGGAGCTTCCCTTGCTCTCTGTGGAGGTAAAGACGAACATTTTTACAGAGGTTTTCCAACCGCTTCTTGAACATCAGTGCCTTTGTTTCATTTTAATGAGGCTGGGCTTGAGCCTTTTAGGGCAATGTGGGATCAACCACCTCAGCCCCAGCAGTTAATAGACTCATGGCCTCAAGATATAACCACCATTGGACCCTGCCTTCCTGTATTCTCACCCCATGCTGGGATGCCTCAGGGTAGCCATGCGCTTTATAAATGTTAATTAATAACACAGAAAGTCATGCTTCATCCTGCATGAAGCAGAATGTGGGTGCATTCTCTGTGGCCTCTCCAGATAAGGAATCCCCAAAATTGTAAAAGGGTTTATCTGATAGAGACATATAGATGCAGATTCCTTATCACAGAATGTTCTCGAAGCATCAGGCTGGTTCTCAGAAACTTTGATGACCAGTACACCTGGGCACCAGTAGGTGGTACAGTTCGGCTTGGCATGGCGTCATCTGCGCTGAAAGTGATGTGCGGTGCCTATATAAGCCACTCCAAGCGCGCTGATGTCAGTTCTTTTTTTTGAGTGCCAGTCTGCACAGATCTGGAGGGAGCTTCCCCGAGTCAATTTTTGACTGATCTTTTTTCGACCTTATGTCAAATAATTTTTTAGACTTTGTCTCCTGGTGCGTAGGATGTCCATCAGAAAGAAAGGTTTTAAACCATGTGGCGCCTGTCGCTGGGTGGCGGACCCGCACTTGGTTTGTTTTTGGTGTCTTGAGCACAACCATGACAACAAGACATGTGAGGATTGCAGTGCCATGCATCCCAAGGCTCGGAGGTCCCTCAAGCTCCCCTCCAGCTGACTTTGAATGACTATGCAACGTTGCAGATCCCGGTTCCAAGGAAGATCTCAAGATTGTTCATGAAGTTGGACCTGGTGATTGTCGCCCTACTACAAGTCGGGTAAGTCCCACAAGAAAAAGAAGCAGTCGAAGAGGTGTTCGACTTTATAGGGCAAGTCTTCAGATAAGTCGCAGGGCTATCTGCATCTAGGCCTAGCTCTGTGGTGGAGCCTGTGCCTGAGATGTCCCCACACTCCCCTATGTTTCTGAGAGCCAGAGCGACCTCAGCCCAACTGAAAGAATTGTACGAGGCCATGCACCTCATCTTGAGGTGGCCCAATCTCTTTGGAGCGCCCTCGGGCCCTACTGGCCCGGGGGATAGTCCTTACTGGTCTTTCACCCGCGGGTTCGCCCTCTGTGCCAGTCAAACACCAGTGATCCATTGACGGATCCGGACCGGCACTGGTCGAGCAACCTCAACATTCCCTGGTGCCTGCTCCAAAGTTGATGCCCCAATCATGATTTTCGACTCCGATATGGAGTCATCCAACGTCGGCCCCTGCCCCGACCGGGGTCAGACCCCTCATATCGGAGACAGCGCCTTATTTCTACAGCAGACCTGGATTGGACTATGAGTGGGAGGGCCTGTGGACCCTTATGGTTATCAAACAAAAGTTCCTGAGGGCACCTGTTATGAGGATCCGACAAATGCCACTGGCCTGGTCTCTTCTCCTAGCATGGCTACAGAGGACGGCGCCTAATTTGCTATGGTGGTGTGGAAGGCAGCTAAGGTCCTGGACCTTCCGCTGCCCCCAGTGGTAGTCAAGACAAACATCTCGACAGATGTGCTTCTGCTGGAAGCTGCCCCCACAGAACCACTACTTCCTTTTAATGAAGCCCTTGCAGACTTTTTTCCCAGGGCCTGGTACAAGCCTTGCACTGGGTATCCTGTGCATAGGAAGGTACACCTTGGGAAGGTTTTACAGACCCTGCAAACTGCAAGCCTCACTGTCAAGGAATCCAAATGCCTGATAGGGCAGGGAAATATTGTGTACATGGGCCAGCTTGTAGGTGGAGGCCAAGTACAACCCCTACAACCTAAGATCCAGACAAATCTGGACTGGGAGCCTCCAACATCCCAGACCCTAGTCAGGGGATTTCTGGGCTTGACTGGGTATTACAGGAGGTTTGTAAAAGAGTATGGTTCCATTGTGGCACCCTTCACAGACCTCACCTCCAAGAAGATGTCCAAGAAGATAAACTGGACAGTTATTTGTCAAAAGGCTTTTGACCCCCTGAAAGAGGCAATGTGATCAGCAGCAATTCACAAAGCTCCAGATTACTCTAAGCAGTTCATTGTGCAGACTGATGCCTCTGCGCTAGGGATAGGAGCAGTCCTATCCCCAACCCATGATGGTGGCCAGGACCAGCCTGTTGCTTCTATTAGCAGAAGGTTAATCCCCAGGGAGCAGCATTGGAGTGCCATACAGAGGGAGGCCTTTGCTGTGGTCTGGTCCCTGAAGAAGTTGAGACCATACCTGTTAGATACTTACTTCCTTGATCAAACCGACCACAGACCTTTCAATTGGCTCATGCAGATTAAAGGTGAGAGCCCACAACTTTTGAGGTGGTCCATCTCCCTACAGTAAATGGGCTTGACCGTGGAACACAGACCCTTGGACTGCTCAAAGGTTGAGTGAGCTTCAGGCTCTTTCTTCCAAGCCTTCTGCCCTTGCTGTTCATCCGGACAAGGTTGTCCTCAGAACTAGACCTTCCTTTCTTCCCAAAGTGGTTGCCTCTTTCCACATAGGGCAGACCATCACTTTGCCCACCTTCTTTCTGCCCCCACATCCTTCTAAAAAGGAAGAAAGACTCCACAGTTTGGATCCAAAACGTGCTCTATCCTTTTATTTGGATCGTACAAAGCAATTCCGGGTGGATTATCAACTCTTTGTTGACTATGTGGGCACAAAGAAAGGTCGGGCCGTGCAGAAAAGGACCATCTCTCGGTGGGTCATTCTTTGCATCAAAATGTTTTCGTTGGCGAAGAAGGAGCCACAAGTAGGATTGCCTGCCCACTCCACCAGGGCGACGGCAGCCACTGCCGCTTTGGGACGCGGAGTCCCTCTCAATGACATCTGCCAGGCAGCCATGTGGGCATCTCTGCACACTTTCACTAGACATTATTGCCTGGATACTCAAGTCCGGAGAGACAGCTTCTTTGGCCGCTCAGTTCTCTAGGACTTTCTGGTGTGAACTTGGTTCGCAGACCCACCTCCGGGTGTTGGTACTGCTGGGATATCTATTCTAAGGTAAGGAACATTTGTGGTGGAGGTGTGGTGCAGCGGCCAGGGTGCCTGACTCCGGACTACGGGGATCACGGTTCGATCGCCGGCGGCAGGTTAGCCGAGCACCATGTGACTCTAGGCAATAGCTTGCTTAATCACCCCGAGGGCCCTCAGTGCCGGGACACCACTTCGGAGGTAGTGTGTGCTTTACAAATACTGGTATTTCATTTCCTTTTATATCTAATAGACTCGTTCAGATGAACAAGTTACTAACCTTTGGTAACGATATATCTGTAAGAGACATATATTAGTTATAGATTCCTTACCGCCCCACCCATCCTCCCAGTTCTGCGAACTGACTACTAGAGTGAGGGACTCCCTTTCAGGGCCCTAGTTTTGTGCACCAGTAGTCAGTGTCTTGCATGGCTCTGCGCTTCTGGTGTAGAATGTTGCGTAAAGAACTGACGTCAGCGCACAGGGGCGGCATCTAAGTTGATACCACAATGTCATCCCGGCAATGCCGACGATGAACGGGAGTTGACCGTCGCCACCTCCCGACACGCAAAGGTACTGCCACGAGAAAAAAATATTCTCCGAATCCAAACTGACGCTTGGGGGAAAATCTAAGGTAACAAATCTATAACTAATATATGTCTCTTACAGATATATTGTTACCGAAGGTATTGAACCTGTTCACCATTGCTTAGAATTATTGCTTGAAGGGCCATTTTGCACTCTCAGTGCTCCAGAATTTCCTTTTTTCCCACCACTGCAAAGGGCTACTTCTTTAGAATATATTTAACCTGTAAGGAATCCGGAGGTAAAAGCATCAATCAGAGGAAAGAAATGGCTTACTTTAGTTAATTAGCATTCTACTGGATACCTTCAGATTGCTCACCAGGCCGGCCCACCTCCCTGTTCTGTAGTGTGGTCAGAGATCATTCATAATAATTCTCTAGTTTAGATTGTTGCACTGCCTTAAATTGTTCTGACATTTCTTCCTCTCTGCCTTCATGGGCATAGAAAAAATCAACAGGGAGTTGCCGTCAGCGGGCTAGGGTGGATGCTACATCGACAGGTCAATAGAGTGTCCATTAGAAAGATCACTACTCAGGCTAAGTAACCTTTTTTTACATTGATTTGCACTTTTGTGTGTGTATATGTGTATGTATGTTTTCAGACAGTGTACCGTGTATGTTCCTTAAAATGCAATTTTACAATTAAATAGCTTATTTTTGTCTCTCATCTTCATACCTTATTGGCTTACTACAGTGGGGGCAAAGTACACATCGAGAGACACATATGCATTTCACTTGAGGACTCTAAAATCCCTCTTTTTTTTTCATTATGGCAGGCAATAGGGGCCCGGCTCAATGAGGTGTGTCACAGTGAGAGTGAAAGCCCGGCCAACCTACTTGGCCTTATTTATGATGAAGAGACCAAGCGAAGGCTTAGAAAAGAGGATGAGGAAGAAGACTTTTTAGATGACAGTAAGGAGAATCCCTTTACTACAAGAAACCCTGCTTGTAAGGACCTCTGCTTTAGGAGCACTTACTTCTTTTCTTTTCTCTTTCATATTCTTTGCTTTTAAAGTACCTTGTTTTCATAAATGCCCATCTCTGTGCCTTGTCTGTTTCCTTGAGTTCTAATTGTTAAATGGTAAAATAGTTTTAGAAGAATAAGGACTGAGACTAAAATTATGCTGTCACTAAACCCCAACTCAGAGTAATCTAGGAGCCCTGTAATTTTAAAGGAGAACTCCCCAAAGAAAACCAATCCTCCACCATATCATTATGACATTTCCAGAGCATTTTAATTTTTCTGAGGTACTAAATAGGCAAAACTAACTTTCATGACTGCCACTTAAAGAGCTACATTAAATTCACAATACATGCGTTGTTATTGTAAAACATATCCCTCCATGGCATATTTTTGGTACTGAGTTCTAAGGCTTTCAAGCTTATGAGATCCCACTCTGGACATAAAGAACATGCTTATTGTACTTGTAAAAATACCATTTATATCTAGGTATTTTCTATATGGGTGTACATAGTTTGTTTCAGAAGTTCCTGAATTGTATGTGTACATTTCAGCAGGATAAATCCTGCTCCCAGTATCCCATATTTCCTAGATCGTGTTCCTTTGCCATCTATAGAGTCATACTGAGAAAAATATTGCTCAGTATTGTGTTGTCAGAGACTTGAGGCCAGCAAGTCAGCCCAGCTTTGGTTACTTTCTCAAGTCTTGCCACTTCACGGTTTCTTTTTTCATTACCCTTGAGTCTTTTCCCTGTGGCCAGTGCTATATCTGGGTCCAGATAGTCAATCCAAGTGCTGACTTCCTAAGTCTCATCCCACATAGCGGACAGACTCATAAGGCCGTCCATTGACCCTCCACCTGCAAGTACCTCCAAAAATGCTGTTCACACCGCAACTGGTTCCTCATCTGTCCAGACAGAAACCTAACACTGGCCAACTTTTCCCTACTGGTTGAATCTAAATCTCAAGGCTTTCATACCTGAAAGCACCATAGAAAACTGCCAATGCGTCGCCCTGGCCATCTTAAACTGAAGGTGAGCCATCCCATTCCTTGTGTATTGCCACCACTCTCTTCTGAGACCAGGAAATGTTGTAGCAGTGGATAACCCTCTGATCATAAGCAAGATACAATGCCAAGAGTTCATAATTGACAGCATGAGTTGCACCATGCCATATGTTGTTCTCTCTTAAGGGGCTGGGATTGGCTTTGCCACCAATCATTAATTATTCTCAGGATGACCATTGGATTTATCTAACTGTAAATGGGTAATCCATAAAACCGAATCAAGATAGACAGGAAAATTAGGTTAGGCACATTTCATATAATAACATGTCTCATGTCTTACTGTTTATTCATCTTGATCGCTCTGTACTATTTGTTGCACTTTATTCTGTGTAATTACATATAGTGAAACCTGCAATTCAGATCAGCATTCAGTAGGATGGATTATATACTCACATATATGACACTGAATGTAGCATTTAAATGCTGATTGTGCTGCTGCATGCAGTATTCAAAATGTTTGACAAATTTCTGACAAAACAGTCAGGCAAAAACCTAATCTATAACTACTTCCAAATTGTTTGAGCTAAGATAACAACTAAAGGTGTTAGAAAATTGTTATTGGTATATAAAAATGTCTATTTAGCAGATTAGTTAAAGGCACCAGAATAGATAATTTCTAGTTTCATTAGTGCACCACGTCAAATATTTAGGCTTAACCCCACTATAATTCAAAATAGGCCTGTACAGTTTACAAATTTGAAATTGTCACATTACACAAAAGAGTGGTATATGGCAGAGCAGACTGTAATTTTCTTAAATTGCAAATAGCACCTATCCGTAAAACACCTGAAATCAGTTGTCTAAATTGACAGGTCTCACAATATGTTTTCTGTAAAAATGTTTGCAGGACGGCTGTTTTAGTGATCTGTTTTAGTGATTTGCTTTATTGTCGGGTGACCGCTGGTGCCCAACTCCAAAGATTCTACGTTCTTTTTGTGTGAAAAAGACAGAATCTTTGCGCTGTTGTAGATGCCTCCCTTCCCTTACTCTTGTACACATGCAAGCCTTAAAAAGTTTATATATTCACTGATATTGCAACCAGTGAGTAATCATCCCTGTTAATTCAGTGTGAATTTGGCAAGGAAAGGCTCTGAGGAGAGCTTTGAAGAAGACTGTAAATTAATTATAATGTCATAGATGCAGATTGGTTATTGTTTTTGTGTTCATAAATGCCATAATAAGCAGTTATGAATCCATAATGATGTAAGAATTGTGAATGAACATCATAGCTGTATCCTTGTGTTCCATGTACTCTATCTAGGTTCCCAGACATAATGACAAATGTCAGGGAGAAAAAAGTTCCCCATTAAGTAGAGTTTCATCACAAGATGTGAAGCAGGTTTGTCTGAGGAGGAGGGGTTCAGCGGCAATTATTAATGACCTCTTTGTGCATAATTGAACCATACTGCACAATGTGACATAGAGGAGCTTAAGGAAGGGGGTCCACACCCTCTCAAGGGGATAATGCATTGGCTCTGGAGTCAGTGCTTAACGCCAACCAATGCTCATCAGATACCTCTGCTTTTTGGGTGTTTATGTAATCCCCTACTACTTTCTTCTGTGAAGAGACTTACTCTCAGCTTGGTCCCAACTAGGACTACTGTACGCCATGATTCCACTGAGAGGGAGGTGGCCCAAATCAACGATCTGGGAAACCACCATGTTTTTTGGGGGGGGGCGGTGGAATATCACCAGTTTACACACTTCCCAAGAGGACTGACGGGATATGCCAGTTCAGGTTGCAAAACATGGAAGACGTGAATCCAAAGAAGTGCCAATGACTTGCAATCTCACACCATAAGCAAATAATCCACCAGTGTCACTTTGCAGCGTGAACAAGAGGCAGGTATCCCTTACGCATCATTTGTTTTCACTATATACTGTTACACTTGTACTAATCATCCAGGAAAAAAAGTGTTTCACCAAATGCGCTGCCTAACTTCAGCTGGTTAAGCTTAATGAAGGTCAGGGGTTTGTCCATTGTTGGCTAGTGATTGTGTGCTGCACCAGAAAGTTAAGAGTCATGGTAAACATGGTACTGTCAGCAGTAAGTCACCTATTCGCAGAAAAAGAATCCTTTAGTGAAATAGTATTAACTAAATCTAATTCACCTACTTTACAACACACCTTCTCTGTACAGTACTGTCTGATTTCACTAGAATATGAGGGTCTTTTTAAGAATACCTGCATTGTGAGCAACCTGGATTTTACATGTGTTTGTTTCCTCCTGAGCCTCAAGAGCAGCAGTAGATACTTCTCCCAATGTGCGTTAGGTAAATTCTTACTGTTTCTTAAAATCTTCCATGCTGCTTCACCTCAATCATACCCATCTTCTGAGAGCTTTTTCTCCTTAGAGAGGTCTTGGAGTATTCAGCATATGCCTCTGTTGTTTTAGAGAAACTCAGTTTAGCATTTTTGAGCAGCATTAAGGCTTCCGGGCATCTTCTTTTTGGCTCAGTCTCTTTTTAAAAAAAAACTAACTTTATTAAGTTTTCATAGTGTGCTCAAACATTTCTCGTACATATTCATACACAATACATTGGCCTTGCAACATTTGTCTCACAGTTGAGCCCATATCATAACTTTGCCTCGCCTCGGCTAAACTTGTTTAGTCCGTCAATCTGTTCCACATAAGGGGTGAGGCCTTACCTGTGGCAAGAGGCATATCCTAGTTAACCTAAGGTACAGTCCTACAGGGCTGAATCACGTTGCTCCTTGCTTGTGCCAGCACTGTCCGCCTCTATGCATCATAGCATAGAACAAAGAACACCTCCCCCCCTCAATTCCACTGCCCCCCGATCGCCCCTCCCCTCCTAACCCTACCTCCCCCCTCCCCTCAGACATGTCGCTTCCCTAACAACGCAGTTATGGGTCATTATGTGTTCCGCGCACTCCATTCGAGTCCTATGACAGTAGCCCACATCTCTTCTGAGAGGACGCATCCACATTCACGATCAACCCCCCCATTCTCTCACCTCGCTACCTGTTGTTGCGATCACATGCAGTAAAGAGGACACTCCTAGCTAGAGAGATCAGTCATCATCGTCAGTCGGGTTTTTGAGCAGATCTACCATCTCCACCCAGGATCTCGCCGCTTCCCACAATTTGTCATTGTCAGTCCTCCGAGCTAGTTGAAGTCGGAGTATCTCCTCGCAGTCCGCCCACTTTATAAAGTCTCGTAGCCAGCGTGCAACACTGGGGGCCGTAACCGCCTTCCAATGGCTGGTGATTTCCCGCTTGGCTCGTACTAATCCCAGGTGCAGGAACCTACTGGAGGTTTTGTTGCGGGTGTAACAGGCACACCCCTGGAGTATGCTGCAAGTCCCTCTCCGTCACCTCTGTCAATTTGGCCAGTATCTCCCCCCAGTATCCCTGAAGTAATGGACAATCCCAGAACATATGCATGAATGCTGCACCTTCCAGTCTGCATCGTGGGCAAGTAGCGTGGGAGCCAAATAACTCATTAATTTTGTGAGGCGTAGGATACGCCTGATGAAACACATAGAAATGGTAAAGTTGAAATCTCGCGTTGCGGGAACACTTCCAGGCCCGTTCCACTAGCAATTTCCAGGGTTTCTCCTCTATAGGCGTTCCTAGGTCAGTTTCCCACTTAACACGCAGTTCCTCTAGAGGATCCTCAAGCCCTGCGTCAGCCTCTGATATAAACACGTCACCACCTAGATCTTACCTGCGGAGGTGACAACATATTGGCAAGGGAGGAAGACCCGTTGTTTTTCCAACCCTTTTTTCCAGTGCATGCGCACAGCGGCCGTTACACCCGCGTGTAAGAGAAAGTCCTGAGAAGGTAGTTTGTGCCTCTGCATGAGATCTTGAAATGATAGAAGTGTACCATCTTCCTACAGATCGCCAATGGAAGAGATCCCCAGCTCCTCCCATTCATGTAGCCGCTGCCAGTCACCTCCGTAGGGAAGCTCTACGCAGAACCACACCGGAATCTCGGGGGCATAGTCTGGGCTCCCTTTATTGCGTTGCGAGCCCTACACCAACACTGCCTCAAGACCCAAAGTCCCTGGACACCTCCCTTTCCAGCACCGGAAGCTGTAGCAAAATCCGACTCAAGTGGCGGAGCCCTAGGTCCCTGCCTCTCTGGTCTGCCTCCATTCCTAGCTTCCCAGCCAACCACTGTGCGTACCATTGAAACTGGGCTGCATGGTAGTAAGCCTCTAAATCAGGCGCTGTAAAACCCCCTTCCCGACGTGGGCACATCATGGTCGGCAGAGCTAATCTCCGTCTTCCCGTTCCCCACAAGAAGCTCGAAACCATAGAGTTGAGTTGGGCGAAATACTTTCCAGGTATCCATATCGGCAGGGTAACAAAATAATAAAGTAAACGGGGGAGTGTTATCATTTTTAATAATGCCACACGTCCCGCAGCCGACAAAGGCAGAGAGGCCCAGAAGTCAAGGTTACTCTTGGTGGTGCGCAGGGCCCGCCCTATGTTACCCTCAAAGAAGTCAGCTACCTCATGGTAAATTCTAACCCCCAGATACGGCAAACACCTACCCTCCCATCTCAAATCTACCCCCTCAGGAGGATCACTGTGCTCCCCACGCATCGGAAATAGGCATGTCTTGGCTCAATTGACTTTGAGCCGTGCAACCCGCCCCAATCTCTCCAGCAAAACCCGGGCTCCCCGGAGCTCATCAGTAGTATTGGCGAGGAACATCAAGAAATCGCCAGCGAACAGGACAATATAGTGCCTCTGACCCATCCCCTCTAGACCCCTATAATGTCCCCCTGTCCATGCCCGGACCACCATCGGCTCCATTGCTAGGGCGAACAGGAAGGGAGACAGTGGGCAGCCCTGCCTCATCCCCCTGCCCACGTCACAAGCAGCCGAGATCACACCCCCCGTCTGAACCCTAGCCGTCGAGCGAGAGTAGAGAATCTTCGTCGATGCCACAAACTCCTCACCTAAGCCAAAGACCCTCAGAACTTGGAACAGATATGGCCACTCTAGACTATCGAAGGCCTTTTCGATGTCTATGGATAGTACACATGCCTCATCGTCTCTTGCACCCGCCTCATGTAGTAACTGACAAAGCCTCCGAATATTCATGGCCGTGTTTTGGGTAGGGATGAACCCAGACTGGTCTCCGTGCACCAGAGTTGTCATGTGCACCACCAGATGACTCCCCAAAATATCGCTCAGTATTTTATAATCGATATTTAACATCGCCAGGGGTCGATACGCGGTTCGGTCCCACTCCGGTTTACCCGGTTTAAGGAGCGGTACGATCACTGGCTCCCTCGTCGAAGCAGGCAGATAGCCCACTTGCTTTGAACGATTATAAAGAGACACCAGCTGTAGAGCCAGCACGGCGATGTAAGTGATGTAGAACTCCGAGGGTAGTCCGTCTGTGCCTGGGGTTTTCTTCTTGGCCATACGCTTGAGAGCTCCCCTGACCTCGTTCAATTCTATCGTCCGACCCAGGTTCTCCGGGTAGCCTCGATCTGCAGTAACTCTATGTCCAGGAAATTCCCTTCCTCTAGTTCCCTGGGGTCCAATGTGCTACTATAAAGGGTGGAATAGTAATCCAGGAATTGCGTATTAATGGCCTGCTGCCCATAGTGGGTCGTCCCCCCCTCTTCCGGTAGTTCAAGGATCGCTGTGCCCCTGCGCGCCAGATTCGTCAACCAGGCTAGCAGTGCCCCTGACTTGTCGTGCTCCTCATGTGCCCGCACCAGGTATGCCCTGTAGTCGAAACATATCAGCCTCTCCACCTGTGATGCTAGCTCTTCCTTCGCCTTCAATAGCCCCTCCTGAAGGTCCTCCTGCCCCGGTCTCTCTTTCTTTCTTCCGAAGCCGTAACTCTGCCTGCTGCACCTTGCTCAATAGAGTTCTGCGCACTCCCACAGCCTCCTCAATGCACCGCCCACGGATCACCGCTTTGAATGCATTCCACTCATTGTGCAGACTGGAAGAAGTGCCCACATTGTTCTGGAAGTAGTCCTCTATGGCAGTACCTATAATGGTTCGGAAGACCTGATCCTTCAAGACCTCCGGTCGGAGTCGCCAATTGGGAATCGCCGTTCTAATGCAAACCCAATTCAGGGTCACTAGTATGGGGGTTGTGATCAGAAGTCGTCCTGGCCGAATATTCACTCATTGTGATCATTATTTGGACATCAGGGGAACACAGCACAGCATCCAGCCTGACGTGTAACTCATGGACTGCGGAAAAATAAGAGTAGTCGCGCTCCCAGGGTGATGGGCCCTCCAGGAATCTGTAAGTCCCCAGCTCCGCTGCCAGTCCCTCCTGATCTCTGCTAGTCTGCGAGTAGGGGTGTTAGGGAGTGGTGGGTCGGAACGGTCTAAGTCTACATCTGTCACACAGTTAAAGTCTCCCCCTAAAAGAACAGGAACTGTCAGCACCCCCCCAATGTCTGTGAGAGCTGGGTAAAAAAGGTGGACTGTTCAATATTTGGGGCATATATGCTGCCTAGTGTAATGTCCTGCCCATCCAGTCGCCCCGTGGTCACCGTAAACCTACCCTCTGGATCAATCACCTGCCTCACACACTGAAATGGAACGCCTGCCCGCACCCAGACTAATGTCCCCCTTGCATAAGCCGAGTAAGAGGTATGAAAGACCTGCCCCCTCCAGCGGCGTTGTAATGGCACCCCCTCCGCCTTCCTCCAGTGAGTTTCCTGAAGTAGTGCGATTTGCACTCCCCTGTGTATTAAAGAAGCATGTATTTTGTGTCGCAGGCACATGGTATGCATCCCCCGTATGTTCCAAGAAATCACTTTAAGACCTATGGAGGTGCCCATGGATCCATTGCATGCTCTCGCTTGCCTAAACCCCCCTAGCGACATGTCTGACCCTCCCCCATCCCACCCAACACTCAAACTTCCCCCAACTCCCACACCCCAGGACAGGCACACAAAAACAGGTTCCCATCCAAACCGAACTGTTCATTTCCATAACCATAACCAAGAGGAGACTCGTAGCTCACGCACAATGTCCCCAGAGCCCTTCCCCCCAGCCCCTTCTCTGTGTTAAAAATCTGCATAGCCAGCTAGTACCCCGGCAGCCTTGTAACATCACCCCCTGCTGTACAGCCCTACATCAAAGTGGCCCCCAGTACTAGTGAGTGCAACAACCCCTGCAGCAAACGACCCACATAACCTCATTGGCCCCATCAACCAAACATCCCATCAGCTGTCTGTGGGGGGACATTCAGCAGCTCCAGGCTGACCACCCCTCGGCTGATGGCCGCCACCGCTCTCACCGCCCTGTCTCGCCATGCTGCTGCACCATCGGGGAAGTGGGTCGCCACCTCAGTGGGGTAGTCACCTGTCGTTCTCGAGGGGAAACAGCCCGTGAGGCACTCACGGCCGCACCTCCACGACCGTCCAACCAGTCCCACGCCGCCTGCGGGGTAAGAAAGAAATGGGTCTCCTCGTCTGCCGTCACCCGCAGACGTGCCGGGAACAGAATAGCATAAGTTAGACTGAGCTGATTCAGCTTTCTCTTGAAAGCCAGGAAGGAGGACCATTGACGCTGGACCTCCCTGGTGTAGTCCGCAAATATCAGCACCTTATTGTTCCCTATTTGCCGGTTCTGCTGTTCTCAGACTCTATGGAGGATGAAGTCCCGGTCACGGTAATGCAAGGGTCTCGCCACTATTGGCTGTGGAGGGGCTCCAGGCTTTGGTGGACGGGCCGGGACCCTATGTGCCTGCTCCAGCGCATAGAATGGGGAGAGGCCCTTCGGCGCCACCTCCGTCCGCAACCATTTCTCCAAAAACCGGACCGCGTCAGCTCCTTCTTCGGGTTCCAGGGTCTCCATAATACGGAGATTGTTACGCCGGGAACGCCCTTCGCTGTCCTCCACCTGCATCTCGAGGACTTTGACTCTGTGAGTTACCTCGGTTAAAGAGTGATGCAGGGCTGTCACCTCATCCAGAATGTCCTTCATGTTGGTTTCGTGGTTCGTCACTCTCTCCTTGAGCTTCCGGTGATCATCCTTCAGCAGAGTAAGATTTGATCCGATGGCGTCCATCCTTTTCTCAAGCGCTTCCCGGAAGAACACTACAGACTGCATTATTTCACCCAGGGTGGGGTCCCCAGGCCGTCCCGGACTCCGTCTCACCTCATCGCCATCCTCGTCCTCTCTGTGCTGGTCCGGTTCGTCCAGGCATAGCACCTCAAAGCCATTATTTGTTTTTGACACGCGGCCCATTGTAGTGGTCAGGTACAGTCAAAATGGGCAGTGTTGAGGGAGCCCGCAGTCACACTCCACCCCAGCAGGGCACTGCTGTCTCCAGCCGTCCGCTCCAAGGATCTCCACCCCAAACGCCGCTCCGAACGGATACCGGACCAATGTCGCGCAGTGACACCTCTCAGAGGGGATTCACGACGCCGAGCTGTCTGATCCGTCGTAGGACTTGTTCACGCGGTGCCTTCAGTGTCCCGCTGGTCAAAAGATGACCCAGCACTTGACCCGTCCTCTGCCCCCACCATTTCGTCACCAGCACAATGGTATCACGACCCACTATGTCGCAAGTATCCTTCAGGGTTGAGGTCTAGGGCCGCCAGCCAAGGAATCCCCCAGCCTGATGCATCAATATCGCCCCCATTGCCAGAGACCGCCCGCCAGGCAACCCACAGAAGCTCGCCCTCACTCTGCTCTTGCAAGCCCCCTTCTCCGCAGGTAGGTGCAGGGAGTAAGCACACCCACCGTCTCAGGAGCTACCAACAGCACCCCCAAGGAGACTCGCCGGTCCAGGCATCATCGGGGGTAAGTCAGCGACAGGGGAATTCGAGGGCTCAAGGCACACTTCACAGGGTCACACCAGGGGGACCTTCAGTGGGCCCCCGGGCCGTGAAGCCAGCAAATTCAGTCCCGGGTAGGCCGCAGTCCCAGCCCATACTCTCCGACCCCCTTATTAAGTCCTGGGCACTCCGCCGTCCGCCCATAGCACAGGAGGAACGGAGACTCTCCTGCCCATTATCACCCCCTCCACCGCCCCCTCCACCGCCTGCACCCTAGCTAAGAGGGGCCAGCAGATATTCCGCTGTGTAATGCAGCGCCGGGGCCCGGTTTTGCCCGCCAGGATCGGTGTATAAAGAGGGCAAGCCGTGGTGGAGCTCCGGAGCCTGCTTCTGCCTACATTGTCGCTGTAGCCACAGCCCCCCTTTTTGCCTCAGTCTCGGTTGTGGATGAGATGTGTTCATTGGGCCTTGGATATTTAGTGGAACTAGTTTCTGGTTTTCTCCTTCAGCTGCAGATCAGATATGTCCAAGTTGGAGCAGACTACATTAACATGATCTGGTATGTAAACAAACAAGGAGTTGTGGAATTCACTCCTTGTTTAAGGTAGCTCACGAGCTGTGGTAGTCAGCCATAACAGAGAAATTGTTCTGCTATTATCTTAGCTACTGGAAATGAGAACTAGACAGCATACTACCTAAGCGGATTTTCCTCAATACATCAGTAATGTCATCTTGATAAAGGTGTAACTCGCAAATGGGCCATTCTAGAATTAAGCTATTTTGCCACCAGGGTATGCTAATAATTCTGTACTCCAGAATTTCCTCTTCAGTGGATGTACAAGCTCCAAAACGCATTTACACTGGTACCTTCTATGCCAAGAGTGATTCCCGAAATTTGAAACCACATGGCTCATGTGATCCTTATTGTCCTAGATTACGCTCTTTGCTTCCCTGCTTCTCAGAGTTTTTCAAATTCTGTCATACATGACCAAGCTTCTTTTCCCTCAAAATAACTACATTTTATAGCATGTGACCCCCTAAAACAACAGGGTTCAAATCCCATTGTGTCTGTAATTGGCAGATGTCAGTTCCTGACACCCACAATGACTGCCTCTGGTGACTCGGCACCAAACACAACAAAGTTGTGGAACTGCTGTGCCAAAACGAATAGTAATTTGAGATTTAGAGGCCTTTCTTGCCGTCACCAAATTCAAAAAGTTGAATATACGGTCTCGGTCAAAGTTGCGAGCATGGACTCTCTCCGACTCCTCTCACCTGTCATCAGTGTGGCCATGGGGCTCAGGTAAGTTAAAAAAATCCCATAAGAAAAAATCCAAAATCTTAGGATGCGTCTCTTTTGGCCCGCCACTCCCATCACTCTGAGTTGCACGACACTCTTGGAGCCTCCAGGCTATAAAGTCGGTCTCCACACCTTGAACTGACACCTCCAAAGGTCCCAAACCAGCCCAATCCACAACAACAGGAATGCCACAACTCCATGAACTTCTCCTGCCCATGGACAACATTTTTAGTGCCTCACCAGGTACTTCGAGAATGCCTTTGGGTACCATGGTCGAGGTGGATGCAAGCTGGCTTCCTGCAGCAGGTCTTTCCCTGGTGCAGAGTGAACCCCTTCCCTCATTCGGATCCGGCCCCATGACCAACTTCAACCGTGCCTCAGGCACTGACTCCACTGGCTCTGCGGTTGGTTCCATTCCTGTCCCCACCTAGAGCGCTCATACTGATGACACCAGTCAATTTCCAGATGCCGGGCTAGGATCCAATAGTCTTTTCGAACTCCAAAATGAGTCCACGACCTAGGCCCTGGCACAACGCTTGCTATTTTCCAGACTACACTCCACATGCTGCTGACGATGATGTTCACGGTGGGGCCTTCTATGATGATGGGGGCATTTTTGCAGTACTACAAGATGCCAGTGGTGGTCTAGATACCTTTGCAGACATTGGTCTTTCCTCACCAACCCCAGCCATAGCATCAGAGTTCTTTACCTCATTTTGACAGTGATCTGGTGAGTGGCGGAAGTCTTAGACCTCAACTTGCCAACTGAAGAGGTCAAAACTAATGAGCTCACTGAAATACTCAAGCCCACACAAACAAGCCATGGACCCCTTCTATCCTTTAATGAGACATTGATGGGTGTGTTGGTTGGCACTTTGGCAAAACCAAGTTCTTGCCCTCCACTCAGTAGGCACATGGCAAGGTAAAATAGTCCAGCTGCCTGGGACCAAGATTTTTAAATAAAAATCCCACCCCTGAGAGTTAAGTAGTGCAGGCTTCAACCAACCGATTAACCTTCAAATCCCTTCCCAACTCCCGCATAGAGCATCTATGGGAATGGAAACATTTGCAAAACACAAGTTCAGGTCGGTCAGCCTTGCCTTATCAGTGAATACATTTTGTCTCCTTAGCAAGTATTCACATGCACTGTCGGACAAGGTGGCTGAGGTTTTGCCAGGTGTTACAGATGACATCCGAGTCACATTACAGCATCTAATCTTGGAGGATAAGAATGCGGCAAAATACACCATCGAATCTGGCCTGGACATGTCCTACTATTTGAGTAGAGCAGCCACCACCAGTGTGATGCTAAGGTGCCATGCCTCCACAGGTTTTTTCTTTAGATGTCCAGCAGTCCCTAATGGACCTGCCATTTGTCGATTCTTGTCTGTTTGGAGTAAAGGCAGACCCGGCCATAGAAATGTTTAAAGAGAGCAAGGCCACAGTGCACTCTCTATGCCTAACTCTGCCTGTCCACCAGTTTTCCCAGACCACTTGCCATTTTTGCAGCTTCAGACCAGGTTACCAGCAGAGAACCAACAGTTTACCTTCCAATCCTTTTGAGGATGAGGCAGGTAAACAGGCTGTCAATCTCCAAGCTCTTGGGAACAATGCTCTTCTCACCACCCCACACCCCCGAGCCCCCCACAGCCATCGTGTAGCCACTTTTAACACTTTAGGACCAGATAGGCTGCAGAAAGGTACTTGCTCCCCAGCTCGCTAGTCTGACTGAAAACTGTATTTTGCACACAGTACTATGTTTAATTGAACAGAAGGCAATTATATTGTTTTTGAGTTCCCTGCTAACTACATGAAAAAGCATCATGAAGGCAACCGCTTTTTAAATACTTGATTTTAACACATTTGAACTGGTGCTTTTAATTGAGCACTGTACCTCATGTTTCTCGCTTCTGAACCGCTGCTCTCCCTGGTCCACCGCAGCCTCTACTTGTTGATTGTGTGGAGGGAGGCATGGTTGATAATTCCTTATTTACACTTCGTCGTTTTCTGAATGCCATTTTGGGAGTGAGACGGTCTAGTCACTCACCCGAGTACGCTGTCTTCTGTCTACTTAAGCGGAGGATGGTGCCGCCTCGCCAAAGGCAAGCCCATCCCTGCTTAGACCACACCCAGCGCACGTCCCCTGGCAGCGGAAACCATCAGGTACTCCGCTGAATTCCTAATGGCACTAAGACCAAACAACGAATGTCCCATTGGTCCTAATTACCCCATCCTGACCCATCTAACCTGTCCTAATCAGTACGAGGGCTATAGACTCAATTCTGTGAATAGTGCAGCTGACACTATGACTCTTGATAGAAAAGGTGGCATTTCAACACATACAACATATTTGTTACTAAACACCAGATCTCTAGTGAAACACCATCTTGATTTTTCCGATCTGGTCTAAGCACAGCAGGTGGATGTGGCATTTGCATCCAAAACATGGTCAGATAGTGGCTCCGGCCCAGAAATTGTAGCAACTATCCCACCTGGATTTTCCATCTATCGGCTTGACAGACAACTAAAAAAGGGCAGAGAGTTGGCGGTCTTTATTCATACTCATTTAAAGACTACATTTGAGCCATTAACCACCCCTGGTTTTGAAGCTCTAGCCTTTTTGATTTAGCTGCCGGACTCGCAGCCATTTAAGGGAATGTTAATCTACCGCCCACCAAGAACTAGAAGTGGTTTTGCAGAATCACATATCTTTAGTACTAATTGGTCTGTGTTAGGTGATTTTACATTTCCATCTGGAAAATGAAACTAACTCAGTCTGAACACATTTGTGGTATCAATCAACTTTAGTGAGTCTATCTTTAATCACTAGCTTTCCCACGCATGGGGCTGGCCATATACTAGATGGAATCTTCTCCAACCATCCTGATACTAATCTACTTCCAACTCTCCCCCTCAGATGGTCTGATCACTGGGCAGTCAACTGGCAGACAAAGATCAAGAAAATAGGCAGGCATAGAGATACTCACCATTATACTCCCAGTAGAGCCTGGCACAAGTTACAGTTGAAGGAATTAAAAGACGCCCTGACCTCCATACCGTGGCACCAAGCAGAAAATCTGGAACAGTGAATGCAACATTTTTCACTCTGGTTAAACTCTGCCCTAGACAAAGTAGTACTGATCAAACCAAGAACTACGGTTATGAAAGTCTCACAGCTGTGGTATAATGAAACCCATAGGACATCTAGGCAAGATTGCCGAAGGCAAGAACAGAAATGGAGAAAGAAAATTGAAGAGGAGGAGAAAATACATAATTAAAACAAACTAGCTGAACATAAAAAACACATCACAGCTGCAAAAACCTCCTACTACGCTGAACAGATAAAATCAGCCTGTGATGCCTACAAACCTTTCTTTTCCGTTATAAAAAGAAATAGTGGTACCAACTAGCCACAACCCTTCAATAACAAATCCAAATTCCTGTGACATACTGGCCAACTTTTTTCAAGAAAAGGTTGTAAACATTTTTCACAAATTCAATGTGGGTGGGACGGCCAGCAAATCAGACGGGCAACCATCAACTGCCACGTTAGCTCAGGTTAGTCTTTCCACTTTTAAGTCCCCCTCAATAGAGCAACTCACAAAGTTAATACCATTAATTAAATCAAGCGCTCCACAAGACCCCTGGACTTCTAAAATAATGCACATGATCTCTACACAAATAGCACAAAACGGATCACTGACAGAATATCGAGGAGCAAAATATCGACCTGCCAAAATATTGTGGAGAAAATATAGAATGCCAGAATATCGAATTCCGTTCTTCAAACAGGTAAGTACAAAAATATCGACTCCAAAATATCGTTGTAAAAAATATAGACAGTCAAAATATGAATTATTATAATAATAAATATAATTAATTTAAACATACTTAAAATACCTAAATAAACTTCAAATTAATCAATAATTAATGTAACGTAAAAAAAAAAAAAATGAATATACATATATATATATATATATACATATTATTAACAAAACATATACAATATTTTCAACGTAGGATAGCGAGGGGGTTAAATTTACTATTACCACTCCAGTGAGTGCAACAGTAGAGAAAACATTGGATAGTGTAGGGGTAAAAATTACTATTCCCACTCCAGAGAGTGCAACAGTAGAGAAAGCATTGGATAGCCTAGGGGTAAAAATTGCTATTCCCACTCCAGAGAGTGCAACAGTAGGGAAAGCGTTGGATAGCGTAGGCACAAAATTTACTATTCCCTCTCCAGTGAGTGCAACAGTAGAGAAAACATTGGATAGTGTAGGGGTAAAAATTACTATTCCAACTCCAGAGATTGCAACAGTAGGGAAAGCATTGGATAGCGTAGAGGTAAAAATTACTATTCCAACTCCAGAGAGTGCAACAGTAGGGAAAGCATTGGATAGCGTAGGGAAAAAATTACTATTCCCACTCCAGAGAGTGCAACAGTAGGAAAAGCATTGGATAGCGTAGGGGTAAAAATTACTATTACCACTCCAGAGAGTGCAACAGTAGGGAAAGCTTTGGATAGCGTAGGGATAAAAATTACTATTCCCACTCCAGAGAGTGCAACAGTAGAGAAAGCATTGGATAGCGTAGAGGTAAAAATTACTATTCCCACTCCAGGGAGTGCAACAGTAGGGAAAATATTGGATAGCGTAGGGGTAAAAATTACTATTCCCACTCCAGTGAGTGCAACAGTAGGGAAAGTGTTGGATAGCGGGAGATTAAAAATTACTATTCCCACTCCAGTGAGTGCAACAGTAGGGAAAGCATTGGATAGCGTAGGGGTAAAAATTACTATTCCCACTCCAGAGAGTGCAACAGTAGGGAAAGCGTTGGATAGCGTAGGCATAAAATTTACTATTCCCACTGTTCTGAGTGCAACAGTAGGGAAAGCATTGGATAGCGGGAGAGTAAACATTACTATTCCAACTCCAGAGAGTGCAAAAATAGGGAACACATTGGATAGCGTAGAGGTAAAAATTACTATTCCAACTCCAGAGAGTGCAACAGTAGGGAAAGCGTTGGATAGCATAGGGGTAAAAATTACTATTCCCACTCCAGAGAGTGCAACAGTAGGGAAAGCGTTGGATAGCGTAGGGGTAAAAATTACTATTCCCACTCCAGAGAGTGCAACAGTAGGGAAAGCAATGGATAGCGGGAGGGTAAAAATTACTATTCCCACTCCAGAGAGTGCAACAGTAGAGAAAGCGTTGTATAGCGTAGAGGTACAAATTACTATTCCCACTCCAGAGAGTGCAACAGTAGGGAAAGCGTTGGATAGCATAGGGGTAAAAATTACTATTCCCACTCCAGTGAGTGCAACAGTAGGGAAAGTAAATACTTCATATATGAATTAAATTAAATTAAATATTAATACCAATTACAAATAATATAAAATAATCAACAATTTTATATAATATATTAATTAATCAATTAGAAATACAAATTAAATTTAACAATTAAAATTACCTACTAATACAAAGTATTTACCAATTAACACTAAATTAATTAACAATTAATAAAAAATTTAATAATACAACAAAAATAAGCAATAAATAAATTTTAAAATATTTTTATTTATAATTCAATTACTTCCCTCACTATTCCCCTATAAATGGACAACCCACTACTGAAAAGAAATTACTAAAATTAACATAATTATCAATTAATCAATTAATTAAAACTATTGACCAATTATATTTTAATGAATTACCAATTAATAATTAATTAAAAATTAATTAAAAATAAATACCTATAAATAAATTAACATATTTATTAATTATATTTAAATTACTTCCCACCCTATTCCCCTATAAACCCACAACCCACTGCAGGAAATACATTACTTTAATTACATAATTATCAATTAATCAATTAATTAAAATAATTTACCAATTATATTTTAATTAATTACCAGTTAATAATTTATAACCAATTAATTTAACATAAATACCAATTAATAAATTAACATATTTAATTAATTATATTTAAATTACTTCACACCCTATTCCTCTATAAACCCACAACCTGCTACAGAATTATATTACGCAAAAATTAAATGCAATTAAATTAATTAATTAAAATGCATTATAAAATAATGTAGCGTCTGCCATTTAACTGAAGCAACTAAAACACTTTCACTTGAAGCAGGCAGAGTGTGGACCCAACGCGAACACACTAACTGCAATTCAGTAAACGTGGTCTACCTAATCACTTGTCCCTGCCAGCTCCGCTACGTGGGCATGACCACTCGGAAGATCAAGCAGCGCATCTGCGAGCACCGTAGCAATATAAGGTGCAAAAAGGCAACAACGAAACTGAGCCGTCATTTCCTGGACAATAACCATACCACCAACGATATGAGATGGACTATCATTGAAGCAATTGGTGGCACAAGAAATGTACAAACCAGACTGTTCGAAAAAGAACAACGCTGGGTGTATCGTCTGGGCACTAACATCAATGGCCTTAATGACGACATCCCGTGGAACAATGTCCTATCATGAAGTTTCATGATGGGTGTGAAATCCAATAACTGTGCCTAACATCCATATGCATTTGCATTCTTTTTTTCTGTTTCCCTGACGCCAATATCCTTATTGAAATCTGATCGTTGCCCTTTTTCTTAGTGTAAATGAATAGACCAGCTGATATAATACAACATCTATTTAGTACACACAATGCAACCAACTGGCAATGAGCGCCCAGAGCCTCGTGATATTTTCTCTGGTTAATGTAGGAGGATCTGCTCCGTTTCATTGCCATTTTCATGCCCCCATAGCTCTCACCACAGTTCGTGCCGAGAATAACAAAAGCCGACCGGCGTCATACCTAAGCCGGCCGACGATTGGCTTCCGTTTTCAAGCCTCGACTTGGAAACAGACCGCACCCCGCCCACCTGGGCGTGTGCGCTCCATGCCTCGGTTCCGAGCGAGACACGCCCTCCCGGAACAACGCGCTGGATCACAACAAACGCATTTATACTCACTCGCCGGCCCCGCTCTTCATCGTCGGGGTCCGTTTTCCGAGGAACTCTGAAGGTTCAGAGCGGGCTGTGAGCGCTGAGGGCGTGAGTGCACTTTACCGACAGGACTGGTATCCCGTTTATAATGAGCTAAGTACCGGAATGCTGTGGCAGCATTGTCATTCAATTCTCTTCTTTTTAGGATGTGCCAGGTGCGCTCCAACCCTCCTCCCGAGACCCATGGTGCAAGTAGCGCCCTGTTTTAAAGTGAGATATCACGTATAATTACCATCTTAGGGGGGTCACAGACCTCTTGGTCCATTGATCCCTCCTATAAGGAGAATCCATACCGTGTTTTTATCCCCACATCTACAAACTGTAGTTTTAATCAAACACTTCTAGCACTTCACTTCCCAGAGTTTAACGCTATTAATCCCTAAAGGGCTACTTGGATGGTGCTAAAAATAGCGTTTACCATGGGCACACTAATGTTTGCCACCATCTATGGAGCACTTTGACAATTCGCAATGGCATATATTAATTATATGTATGTTTTTTTTGTGTGTTTGTCTCTGTATTTTCTATTTACAGGTGCTGAGATACCCCTGATTTTCTGGGGTCTTTTTCTTTAGAATGAGCTTCCCGCTCTTCTAATTTTAAGCACTTTTTCACCTTTTTCTTTTTTCACTTTCACGCCCCCAGGTCAGGGTGGACTATTAGAGTGTCCATACCGCCGGGGTATAGTCCTGAAGAATGCCTTGGTAAATGTAAACCACTAGTACGGCAGAAACATGTTGACTGACTAATTATTTGTGTGGTATTTAGCTGAATTTAACCAAACCCTAAAAACCTTGGCATGTAAATTCAGACACATATATACCACTTACCTGTGTCTTAGGGATCACTCATTAAAAAAAAATTCTTGATACCCTCTTAGGCACTTTTAACTATTTTTTCACTCACATCACGCTCTCCTCACACAACCAGCTCCGCAGTCTTTCTGGCGTCGCAGCACACCGAAGAGGCACTCGGCCTCTTCGGTGGGGCCCGATGATGAAGCATGACACTGACTAGGTCGGTGTGTGAGGGCCTTCCTACTCAAACTGAGTGAGTGTGTTACTCTTCCAAATTTTGCTCCACTTGTGTGGCAGTCCTATGACTGACCAGACCTCTCTTCTTTTGTTTAAGTACATTTAACCGGGGACTGAGAGAGTGTCCTTGATTCTCCCTACCTCTCCCTTTGTTGGAATTTATAAAATAAATATACACTTTTCACACATATAGTAACATAAAAAACACTTTAAAAATTCATATTAACTTACTTACCTCAAATTCGATATTTTTGTTGTCTATATTCTGTCCATTCGATATTTTGTCGATTCTATATTTTGGATTCGATATTGATGCTATTCTATTCGATATTTTGCTATTCTATTCGATATTTTTGTAGTCTATATTCTGTCCATTTGATATTGTGTACATTCTATATTTTTGACTCGATATTTTGGCCAATCGATATTTTTTATTCGATATTATGACTGTATACCGCACAAAACATTGAGAAAATCTTTAACAAGATGTTTTCCGAGGGAATTTTGCCTTCTGTATGGAAGCTGGCCTCTGTTAAAAAAAAGACAACCTGAGGACATTCAAAAAAGGTTGGATAATGGGGGACAGTGGCTCTGATCTTTTTGGACCTCTCTGCGGCGTGCAATACGGTCAACCATGATGTCCTGTCGACCATATGCAGAGTTTAGGGATTTGGGCTACTTCACTAGATCTCCTTCAATCCTTTCTCGCAAATAGACAACAAAGTGTGGTACTGGGCAACATCTCGTCAACACCTTTCTCCTTGACATGCAGAGTCCCCCAGGTCTCAGCCCTGAGTCCTACACTCTTTGTTACGCCACTGGCAACACTCATCACAAATTCTGGTTTCTCTCTTGCATTATACGCTGACAACACTCAAATTGTGGTGTCACTAACGAAACCAAAAACTAGCTCGAGCTCTGCATTTAAGACCTGCCTGAGTGAAGTTAGCAATTGGATGGACAATAACTTTCTTATATTGAACGCCACTAAGACCGAGGTCGTCATCTTTGGCAATAACCCTACCCCCAGAGTACTGGAAATCTAATCATTGCAGTGGTCACTTATACTTTCTTTAAACATTTGTTTTGAGAATTTCTGACATTGGGCCCTCTCCTGGAACCCTCAAACAAAGTAAAACATCTTGGTTTCTTGTTAGATAACGAAATGAAGCTCAAAGATCAGGTGACAAAATTACATCAGCCTCTTTCTTGGCTCTGAGGGCGGTAAAAAAGATTGAGAAATTCCTACCCTCAGAACTATTAAAAACTGTGATCATCGCTTTAATACTCTCAAGGATTGACTATTGTAATAGACTCTAACTTAACCTTGTGACAGGTCCCCCGAAGAGACTCCAGACTCTACAAAATGCATCTGCATGTTTCCTTTTTAAAATTCCAAAATATGAATCTGCTAGAGGAGCCAATAGGAAACTTCATTGGTTACCAGTAAGACAACGCTGCAGGTTTAAAGCATTAAATCACTGCATGGCCAGGGACCAGTACTCTTTCAGGAGAAGCTTAGTTGGTATATCCCATGGAGGACGCTCCTCTCTGGCGCCGCCATGTACCTGACTGTCCCCTCATTCAAGAGGACCACTTGGGGCTGAAGGAGCTTTTTCAGGACCACTGTTGTGCTCTGGAACAGCCTAACATTGACACTAAAAGCTGCTCCCTCCTTACTCGCCTGCCTAAAAGCCTTAAAGACCTGGCTTTTCTTGCAAGACTAGCAGACGCCTAAGCTCAGCAAGACGCCTCCTTTCTTTCTACTAATCTGCCTCAGGCCCGCCTCTGATAGCACCAAGATGCCTCTGGGAATGAGTTTGTGCTCTAGAAATTATTTTATATTACATTAGATTGCCCCAGGGGGCACTTAATCACCTTTTCAACAGCATCAAGTCTGACCACGGGAGGTCCAGATCATAGAACATGGCTATTACCTACCCATTGTTGTTGGGCCCGCAGATATGCCACAACATCTCCTGGAGGACCTCTTGCCATACTCCAAGCAGAGACTCTGGCTCTCTTGACCAAGGAAGCCGTAGAGATGGTGCCGGCATCAGACATCAGGACTGGTTGAGACTAGCATTATTTTCTGATGCCAAAAATGAATGGAGGCCTCCATCCCATCCTAGATCTTTTTCCTCTTAACCTCTTCCTTCAGAATTATAAGTTCAAAATGCTTATCCTGGCCCAAGTTCTGTCTGCCCTTGATCCAAGAGACTGGATTTAGGTTCTCTACTTGTGGGATGCTTATTTTCACACCCCATCTGGTAGTGCCATATATGCTATCTGCGGTTTGAGGTAGACCACAAGTATGTCCAATTTTCTGTGCTACCTTTTGGCCTGACCAATGCAGCTAAGGTGTTCACAAACAGTGGTCGCAGCTCATCTGTGTAGGTTGGGAATACCAGTCTTCCCATACATCGAGAACTGGTTGCTGAAGGCGGGCTTGCCTCAAATGTTCTTAAACCACCTCCAGAATACGGTCAACCTGTTGACAGTATTCCGTCTTTCCATAAACATGCTGAAGTTGCACCTGACTCCCTCATAGTGTCTCCCCTTTATTAGAACCATCCTGGATACAGTGCTTTTCCGAGCCATCCCACTGCCTTAGCAAGTCCATGACATGCAGGCTATCATCCCTAGCTTAAAGCCTGTAGCCTGGGTCTCAGTAAGATTGGCTCTGATGCTTCGTGGCTTCTTGACCTTCTTCATCCTCCTTGTGAACCAAGACAGGTGGCACATGCAGGCTCTGCAGTGGGCTCAGCACCAATGCAATCTATCAGATTCGTTCCAGATGTTGAAGGAGTATGTGAAAGACCTGCAGTGTGTCTGCTTGGAAGCAATTGGACCCATAGCAGACTCCTCTCCCTTCTCCCCACCCAGAGCTAATGGTCGTGAGGAATGCAGCGTTACTGGGTTGGGGAGGTCATCTGGGAGAGATGAAGATCAGAGCACTCTGATACCAGCAGAAGAAGAACTCCACATTGTCTTGATGGAGTTGCAAGTGATTCTCTTTCCACTGAAGGCATTATATCCAACCATCAAGGGGGAACAGATACAGGTGCTCACAGACAACATGGCCACCATGCGATACTGAAACAAATATGTCGTTATGAGGGAGTAGGTCCTATACTTAGAGGCTCTACATCTCTGGTAGTGGCTGAATACGCAGGGCATAGCCCATATTCCACAACGTGTGGCAAGATCTTTAAACTCCAGGTCCGACAAACTCAGCTGCCCTTACGTAGTGGCTCATGAATGTCAGTTACACTCAGAGCTGGCACAGGGCATCTTCCATTAGTGAGAAGAACCCTGGCTTGATCTATTTGCTGCCGAAGAGAACAGGCGGTGATAAAGCTTTTGCGCATTGAAATACCTAAGGCAGTCCTTTCTGGGAGAAGTTTTTCACCTGCAATAGAGATTGGGACTCCTGTACTCCTTTCTGCCTTTCCCTCTCCTGCACAGATTTCTGAAAATTACCATTAGAGACAAAGCCTTGTGGCCGTGGACTGGGCGAGACAAATGTGATACCTGTGTTATCTGTCCATGAACATTTGTCCTCCGAACCGGCTGCCCCTTTGGGAGAACCACCTGTCTTACCGGCAAAGCCTGGTCCTGCACCCAAGCATGTACAACCTACACTTACATGCATGGCTGTTGAGCAGGGACAGTTGATCTCTTTCGATCCTCCTCGTGAAGTGGTTGGTGTTATTCTATATATGTAGGCTGCTGGGAAATGTTTGTTACATGGTGTGCCTTCCGGCATGTTCAACCTTTGCAAGCAAGTTTATTTTATTTATCTTTCAATGACCCAGCAAGATCTTGCTGTTACCACAGTTAAAGGTTATTTATTGGTTCGTTTGGCTGTTTTACATTCATGGGATCAGTCTTCTGTCTTCAAATCACCTGTCATGATGCGCTTTTTTGAAGGGTCTGTCTCACATGTTCCTGCCAATACCATTTCTTTTTTTTAAACTAATTTTATTGAGTTTTAGCAGATGAACAAGACCCTGCTGACCACAAGTTTTACACAGGATATTAAAATTAGGATTCCCATTTATGGAATCTATCAATTTGCACCGGCTATCCTTCCCCACCACCACCCCACAATCCACAATACCCACAGCACCTTGTTATCACCTCTATGCCCTATTGCCTGTCTTTCGTTCGAACGAATAGCTTCCAACACAAGTCTTCCCACCTCTACCAAATTTTAGGGTGCTTTTGAGAACATCCTCTTGCCAAATATACCGTAACTTCCATCCCCATGCAATGATTAACATCCTTTTTTCACACTGCAAGGGTGGGAAGGGTCTCTGCCTTCCATGCCCTGGCTATATACTTTTAGTGTTAGTCCCAGAAACAATAGAAGTCATTTGAATCTGTTCCCTCAATGCAGTCTGTACAATGAAGGAGGATCAATTTAGGATCATCCATGCAAGAACCTCGATCAGACAAGACATCACATCCTGCCAGAACTGATCCAGTGCTGTGCAGCTGCATATTGTATGAATGAATGTATCTTCCTTCACTTTGCAGTGGAGACATCGGGGAGGTGATAGTACCCATGCTCCACAGACCATGTCTTGTGTAGTAAGCCCTATGTAGATATTTAAGTTGTATCAAATGGAAGCAAGCTGAAAATACGGCCTCACTAGGCGCCCCAGAGCCTCAGTCCAATTTTCATTATCTAGTGTGCCAAGTTCCCCCTCCCATGGCACTGGAAGAGCGGGTAGTGTGGTAGAGATATTTGTTACAAGTGTTTCGTATATTTTTGTTATTTTATGGGATCCCATATCCTTCATGAGAAGCTTGCCTTCCAGTGAGCTAAATTCTGGGAGATCGTAATGTGTGCTGTGAATGTGTGGCGTAGTTGTAAATACTGATGGAGTTAACTGCAATGCAGTTTATATTCTATCTGCATCTCCTGAAACTATTTTAAAATTGTGCCTGCGGGGCGTGGCCAAGATGGCGGCGGAGTAGGACGTGTTCCCGTGTCCCTTCGGCGCCGTGGCCTTTACTGCTTTGCCTAGTGACCTTCCGGGCCGTCTGAGCCTCTGAAAACCCCTGCGAGTGCTCCACCTCACGGAGAGCTTCCTGACGGTGCCTCGCTCGGCTTCCGGGGCCGAGATTGCTATATTCGGCGACGTGGATCGGCCGTCTGCTGAGGCCTGACCTCGGCTGCAGGGAGGAGGAGGGGATCTACCTCCCCGAGCTGAGGTCTGCTCTAGAGCGGCTTTGGTGTGCGGCCTGGCGAAGTGGCGGAGACTGTAGCCTGACGGCGCTGCACTGGTGAGCGGCCGTGATCCAGAGCGACACCTGCGAAGCCTGCATACTGGCCCTCGGACCCCGGGGCTGAGAGGGGTGGGCCGGTCCGTGGTCCGGACCCCTTGGCCGGTGGAGTGCTGCACGCAGCACGGAGCAGGACCCGCGAAGCACGCCACCATAGCAGAGGGCGGTACCCGCGCCGGCCACCAATAAACGGAGCTGGGGGAGAGGCCGCGGCGGGAGGTGGGCACCTGCCTTCTCTGCAGTCTGAAGGATTCTGACCCCTGCGGGCGCCACGAGGAGACTCAAGGCCTTCTTGGGCCTATTTGGGCCTACTGCATCACCCTGCTGGAGCCTGATAACGGGGGTGAGGAGTGGCCTGTGATAGAGGAGGCTGGCTTGGACACACAGGTTTACACTGGCAGGCTTGTGCCTGAAGAGAGGAATGCAGGCTGCTTGATTTATCGTGCTGGGCACAGCCGGAAACTGGGACCATCGCCGCCCCGCCGCCGCTACTCAAGGCCTGAGATTGCGGACAGGAGCACCCGGCGGAGAGCATACTGGGTCCGGGCGCTGCGCACACTCAGCGCTGACAGCCGCCTATCGGAGTGCGCCCCGGGGCACGGACAGTCTGTCTTGGACGGAGGCCCGGCCCGCATTGCTTTACCCCGGCTGCCTGGTCTCTGGAGGCTCAGGAGGGGAGAGGAGCGGCGGAGGCTGCGTGGCGGCCTAGCTTTGGAGGCTTTGGGGGCCTGAACGATCTGGAGCCGTGGCTCCGCCCGTCTGAGAGGCCCTACACCTGACGAGAGTGGTGGAACCTTTGGATGATGCCCAACTCTGTATTGTGACTCTGGTGAAGGGGGTCCTCGAGCTCGTGACGACGAGTGCAAGGTGCTGCATGACCCTGAGCCCTGCTCCAGCTCCAACAAATGGGCATTGTCTAGTGGTAAGGCGGTAGATGGAGGAATAATTACCTGCTGGATCGCCCCCCTGGTGGCCCTGCTGCGGCACCTTGTCTTAAGATCCCCACTGTGCTGCCTGGGGACGGAGCGGTCAGGCACTGCAGAGCGATAATAGGCGGTCGGCTTCGATGGCCCGACAGCTGGAGTATCCTGTGCAACTGGTGGAGGCTGGACGGGGCCATACTCGGGGACGCGAGGGAGATATAAGGGCCCAGACCTTCGCCGTGCCTGCCGGGGGAGTGCACGGAGTGATCACTGCCTGATATTACAACTGTGAGATTACTTGGAGTGGAAAGGCGCTGCAAGAAGGCCAGCTGGTGCTATAGTGGTTGGCGAGCTTGGGACCTGGGAGGCTTAGACTAGCGGAAGAGTCTGATCTGACGCTCTGCCTGGCTGGAGTGGGTACGACAGGGACGGCGCAATATCCTCCAAACCCCGTAAGGAAAAGCCAGGCAAGGATGCCCCGCCGAGGGGAGCCCAGCAGACGGCATTGCGAGGTCCCAGCGCCTCGCCAAGACAAAAGGACGATGAGGCGCCCGCCACTAAGGCCTTCATGTTGGAACTTTTCTCTGCCATAGAAGAGGACATCTCCGAACTCCGCTCCCAGCTCGTATCAGATCTCCGTGAGGTGAGGAGGGATGTAGATGGCATTGGGGAGCGAGTAGCCACACTGGAGGATCATGATTTGGGGCTGGCTGGCGAAGTGCACCAACTCCAACAGGATGTACTCCGGCTCACGGAGCAGAATCTGGACCTCCAGGCCCACGCGGAGGACTTGAAGAACAGGTCCCGCCAGAACAACATCCGCATCCGAGCCGTACCCTGGGACGATGAAGCTGGAGACCTACGGGGCTATGTAGAGGCCCTCTTCCTGCAGATCCTAGGAGAGGATGACCTCCATGAAATTCGTATGGACAGGGTCCATAGAGTTGGTCTGCCGAGGGGCACGGGGGCTCCATCACCTGACACAAGATTAAACATTGCTTGTTGGGCTCTCACCATGTGCACAGTCAGGGAACAGTTGGTCTGAAATTACAGATTCTGCCTTACTGTTTGCTGAGAGGTCCCTCTGTTGAAGAAAGACGTGAGAAATGTGTGGTGACTGAAGTGGTAACTCAAGAGATACGCATGAGTGCAATAAATTGTTGGATAACATAAGAGACTGGTGAGATATGTTGACTGGGTCAGCTGTCGAAGATGAGGACCCTACCCTGTCGCAATGACTGGCCAATTGTGATTTCGAATGGTGTAAAGCAGTCCGACTATACCTGCACTGGATTGTATGTTGTTTCATATGTTTCCAACATAATTTGCTGTGTACTCAGCCAACTGTTGATTCAGTAGTCCGGGCAAAGAAGTTAAATCAGAAAGGATGAGCAAGTAGTCTCTGTAAGTATCTCCGAATATCAAACAGTACCAGTATCTAATGGGTTTAGCTTGTTCAATTTATTGTTTTTTAGTGCCAGCGCTGGGCCTGAATATTTAATGTGCAAATTGTGCCGAGTGGCCAGCTCTTTTTCCCCTAAAGTGGACCTTAAAGGCTGAGACAGGTATGAAGCTCTTAGAAAAAATGCCCTTTGTTGGTGAAGACACCATTGGAGGGCTATAGATATGGAGCTGAGGATCTTGTGTGAAGCCAAGGAATGCCTTGCAGTAACTTGACCTGATTTGCCTGAACCTACAGTGCCCCCCTATCCGAAAGGCGATCCCCCACATGAACAGGAATAAATGGACCTAAGCCAAAGCACAATGGGCACCATTCAGAGCAGGTCAGACTTGGCTGTGCGAAGGCTGCAGGCACCGCTCCTGCAATCCAGTAGTGAAGGCTGGCACTGGATTTTAAGATCCCCATGGATGAGGGAGCAGTGTTCCTAGCTCGTACAGGGTGATCTAGCATCGGAGAGGAAGGATTTAGGAGTAGGAGGCCTGGCTTTTGTAAGCCTCCATTCCAGCGATTTCACCTATGGGCTCTGTACGGAGCCGAAAGTAGTCTCACAGGTTGCTTGCACCAATGTACCAGACCATTGACGGCCACTGGATCCAAAGTTCCTTTCATGAACAGCAGTTGGCCTCAGTCCATGGCCTTCAGCAGGTCAGGTGGGAAGGTGTAGGGGATGTTTGAGCACCCCTGCAGAGAGGATAGGCACTTGAAGTAGCTTTGAGTTTGGTGCTGGAGGTGAATAACCAATAAAGATGCCTTTAAATTTTAGGGCTTATTTACAAGACCCTTGTGCCACAGGTGCATCACTTGCAATACGGGAAAAAGTGACGCACCAGCGGCGCAAGGGGTTTGTAAAGAAGCAGCTATGTCCTCTTACAAATTGCTCCTTATGTTTTTTAGCATGGAGGTTGGTGTTCACTTTTCTTTCTCTGACTGCAGTTGTTTAGGATGTTGTAACGTGAATTATGAACTATGCCAACTTTGTCTGGAGTGTTAACAAAATTAAAATACTTTTGAATGAACTACAGATATTTCAAAATATAGCAGGCCTTAAGAGAGCCCAAATGAAGCGATTTGTTTTGTAAATCTGATGTGTAATGGATACAAAGGTTTTAATAGGACCAAAACAAATCAAGAAATATTTCTCGGTGATGTGCTATTGATAAATAATTGCTGAAACACTTGATCTATCGTTTGAGACCTTTATACTTGTATCTGTAAGACAACATATCTGTACAAATGTGGTACCCATTTTAATGGAAAATGTGCTGTCTGTAAATGACAGTGTGCTACCGCACAGTACTTTAGTAATATATTTGCAACAGTGTGCTTCAAAATGCTCCACCTGCTACATAGCACACCCTGACCGCTGTCCTGCTGAATGTGTGGCTCATTTACTACCCGTGTTCTTTGACTGGCGCTTAAATCTGTATGACTTCAGTGATGTAAGATTGACGGTCACTGAAAAGCAAGGGCACAGTTTCATTGGAAGGTTTTTTTGCAGCGACAAGCTTCGTGTCCCACCTTCCTGGGTTAACACTGGTCAGTAATCTGATTATATACATATATAAGTTATGAATGATCTCATGTTGGAGAAGAAAATGTTACTTTCCTTCCAACCACGATTCCCTAGCATTGATGTCTTTCATACATACAAACCGCCCACTATCCAACACTCTACTCAGCATGCTTAGACTCCAAAGTAGACTCTTGAGGTGCAATCCCTACCAGTTACCCATAACATTAAAAAACATCAAAAATAAAATAGCGGGCCCAAATTTAATCCCCTTACTTGACATATTTCGTGCGAAATTGCTGCCGTCAATTACATATGGCAGTGAATGTATGAGAGGGAAGGATGAGACCATCTTAGACAACGTGGTCAGTAAAACATTGCGAATATTATTTGCGCTTCCTCCATACACTTCGCCAGCACAGCTAAGGCTTGAGTTTGGCCTACAAAAGCAGCAAATCGCACGTAAAGGTGCATATGCAAAATGCTGGCACAAAGTAAAGAATGCGGAAGCAGACTCTCTGAATGCCCATCTTTGGAAAGAATTGGAAACAAACAAGGACTCCCCTGCAATGGTTTACCTCCAAGCAGCCATAAACTCCCTTGCGCTAAGAGATCTTTGGGACTCGAGTTGCACAGACAAGTGCTTTAAGCGTCTGGTCAATAAATGTGTGAAAATAATTTCCTTGGAGGAGGACAAAACAGCACTAACCAAGAGGTCTCATGGGTGGTTTGTGATTCAAGGCTACACCAGCGCCTCACCACAGCCATACCTTAGCACCGGCTTTTCAAGGAAGGCGAAGGAAGACTTTTTGCGGTTGAGGATGGGGGTAATACCATCTCAGCCACATCTTGCCCCCTGGAAGCGCCTGGACTGCAACCCCAAGTGTAGGCTTTGTGACAATGCTAAGGACGACGTTTTGCATCTGCTGTGTAGTTGCAAAGCTCTAGATAGTATCCGAAAGAGCTTACTAACACAGCCTTGGAATCAGAGACGTGTGCGAACCCGTAGACAAGCTCTGTTGATGAGCTTTAAGGGAGAAAACATCCAACTAGCATGCAGGCTAGTGCGCTTTATGAAATTAGTCAACACGGCCCTAAACTCAGCAGTTAGTAATTAAATTTGTCGTACCGTGAATGGCTTCTCCTCTCAAGACTATTTTCCTTTGATAATCAAAGTCACAATCGATCGTGAAAGTCCTTTTTTCCTAATGTATAGTACTGTACTTCCCGCAGGGTTTTTCTCTCACTTTTTAACTTTTCGAAATGTTTTTATTTTTATTTTTATTTATGTACTTTGCTTTTTCTTGTTTTCACTGCCGAATTGCAAAGATTTTAATTAATCATGCAATAAAGATTATTATTATTATTATTACTACCAGTTTTTGAGTGCTTTCTGAAGAGGCTCAGAACCTCTCTTAAGTAGCTTCAAACGACATTGAGCAATACATATATAGATAGTACTCTTGTTGAGATAATACAATATAATTCAGTATGCAAACGAGGTACTACCGTAATAAGGTTCTAAAAATAGTCAAATGCGCAGAGGATTCTGTTCAGGATAATAGGGTACTATTAAAAGCATGTGAGTTTGAAAAGATAGCAATACGAGATAAATGGTGTTTCAAGTAAGTACGCTTTTTTTTTTATTTATGACGTCTATGTTAATAAAAAACACTTTATTTTTTGTCAAAATCAATGTACAGGATGCTTTCTATTTACATTGTTACAATTTTACTGATGCAGCAAGTGTACAAACATTTGTATGTTGGCTCCATGGCCTCTGACACACTTTGTTGTGCATTGGCACTCACCATGCCTTTTCTTTAAATGTAATATAGTTGTGATTTTTGCTAATACGTGATGACATGTATTATTGGCCCTGAGAGTGCGTTCTTCCTCATGGAAATGTGATTTGCCAGGCACTGTGAACCCCACAAAATGTGGATGCCCATTTGCATTGAAGATGGCAGCGTGCCAGCTACTTCTAGAGATCACCACCTTCTTAAGAGAGACGTTTCCCTGCATGCCCAGACCCCGGACAGAGCCTCTGGTGGTGAGTACCAGCGATTTCTTTTCTAAGCCTTTTTCAGACTGTCTGTACGATCACCTTCCCATGTGGTAACCACATCATGATTTCGTTGTATGCACATAATGGTTTCTTTACATCAGAAGTCAAAACTCTTATTTATACCTGTTTAGATCATTACTGCCTGATGCCTTTGTCAGATATTTTCAGGTGAGTCAGGTATATCGAAAAGTGTATTCAATTTTAGTTCCAAGTTCAAACTCCCAAATATTTCAAATGATTAGCAGGAAACTCGGTCATTTGACAAAACAGGTGCTACAAAGAGGTTATCTCGTTAAGAAAAGTTGAGTTTATTCATAAACATCTTCTAGCCTCGTCTCCAAGTACCAGAATATGCCCTAAAAAATCAACGCAGTTAGAATGAAGTCAAAACAGCCACGCAACAATGTAATAAAGCCAGCATATTTGTTCTTTGACTCAACTTCCCCCATGAAATTACCGCACACCATTTGGAAATGAATGAATATTGTGTAATTGTACGGCAGTTCTTACCACTGCACTAGATCATACACAATATAATTCCAGCATTAAAGGTTATATTTATATTTTCTAAAGATGCTTTTTGTTCCTACATTTGCTACTTCTGTGTTTTTAAGGTATAGAACATTGCAAAGACTAAAACATGCAACCTGTAGAAGAAACTGGCTGGGATCATTTGTATTTCAGGGTTATGTTTTTTTTGCCTGTTTTGCCTACACGAGACGAGTAACTAATGTGAGCCTACACACCCACGCTTGTAGTAAAGGCCACATCCTTTCCCTAATAGCGCATCCTGAAAATCATTCATTAAGACCCGGGACATGACTGTTAGGCATAACGTGTGGCTCCTATAGTACCCACTGCTGCTCAGCTAAAGGTCATTTCCAGTGTAAAGAACGCAGATATTGTGAGCGCTCTAAGAAAAGAAACAGTGGTTCAACTGCATCATTTATTTTTATTTTTATTGGTTTTCGTAGTAAACAGTACAGGTCAATAATGTCATTCGTTACCAATAAAGTAATTCGTTATAAAGACAACATGCTATACATCTAGGGCAAGAAACACTGTTCTGTTGGGAATTCTGGGGTGCATATTCTCAGGTTCACCCGCACTAATCACTGTTTCAATTGATGGGGGGATGCAGATCTCTCCTCCGTATAGATTCCATTTACCCCACTTTTTATCCCATTTTATTGGACATCCTCTGTTTTTAAACACTTCCTTTTCAGCAATCATACGTTTATCCATATCTTTTTCCCATCCCTTCAAGGTCGGTACTTCTCCAGCCGCCCAAGGCATCGCGATACTACGCTTGAGCATTGTGAACCCTAAAGAGACCCATTGTTGTTCTGCTGTGGTGAGATCTGTGGCGTCCCATATATTGAGGAGTCCCAACTTAGGTGTTAATTGGATATCCTTACCAATTGCTTTTTTGGCAATGTCGTGTGGCTTTTCCTCAGAGTGGTGTTATCTTAGGACAACTCCACAGCACATGATAGAATGTGGCCTCTTCCCTGCAGTGTCTGAGGGAACTTGGTACTTCTCTACACCCGTCTTTAGTAAGGGTAGCCCCATGTTCTAATGCTGAACGAGCTGAATGAGGCGGAATTTGAGTGGGATTACAGCCTCCCGGGGGGACATTAACACGGTTTCCCACTCCTTGTCCTCAAGTGGCCCAAGCTCTACTTGCCATTTTTCTCGAAGTCGTTGGAGTGGATCCGGTAGGTTGTTGCAAAGTTTTTGTATTTCACAGATATGGCTTTTTTATTCATGGGTTCAGATATTAGTCTGTCTTCTAGCAGAGATGTCTCAGATATCTCACCCTGTGTAGGGATGGTTGTAATCAGAGCATGGCGGATTTGCATGTATTGAAATACTCTGGTCTAGATCGTATTCTTTTTGTAATTCTGAGGGCTGTAGAATTTTCCCTTTTTTCCATAAGTCACCAAAGGTGGAGATTCCAATCGTGTCCCATTTGTCAAATCCCGGCTGTGCACCTAATGCCCCAAATCGCAGGGTTGACCACAGTGGCGTGGCTTGGGTTCTTATACTCTGCCAGCCAAGTTTTTTACTGGCCTGATTCCAGATGTTGATGGTGAGGGTGGTAGGGCTGATATATATCTGCCTTTTTTGGGGTTTGAGCATAGGGCCCCGTTGTATCCTTCCTTCCCCATTTGGTATCTATCCAACTAGTATGCAGGTTCTGTCTGGGGGTGGTACACCCAGTTGGTGAAAACCACCAGCTATGTCGCCCAATAGTAAAGTTGGATGTTGGGAAGTGCAATACCACCGTCATACCAACTTCTAGCTAAGTTTTGTGAGACAATGCAGGGTGTTTTGCCGTCCCATAACAATGTCCTAATTTCACTGTCTATACTTTTGAAGTATGACTCGGTAACCGTTTTGGGGCTGTGTTGTGGTATGTATAGAACAAATCGGTAGTGCCAGCATTTTAAAAAGGGCTGCACGTCCCAGTAATGATGAGAGGCATTTTCCTCTAGTGCTGCACGTCGTTTTTCAATCTGTATAGGGGAGTCTCAAGGTTTTTGGTGTAAAAAAAGATCTGGGTCTGGGGTTATAAAGGCACCGAGATATCGGAAGCCCTCAACCACAATTGTAGCAGCGCAGTTCGGTGGCAGATTTGGGTGAGGCCCGTAGAGTGTGAAGCTCACTGAATTGGACAAATTGATAGTATAGCCTGAGTATTTACCAAAGTTTATGAAAATGTGAAGGATTCTGTTTAATGATTTTGCTGTTGACACGAGGTATAACAAAATGTCATATAAGGCATATAAGGATTTTCTGTCCTCTTGTTCCTTAGCAGATTTCAGCCCCCTCAGCAATCTATCACCTCTAACCCAGGTTGCAAGTGGTTCAAGCCTCAGGGAAAAAATCTGTGGTGATAGGGAGCATCCCTGCCTAGTGACCCTCTTCAGCGATAACGTCCCCGATGTGCGGTTGTTTACTTTAACTTGACCTTTAAGGTCTGTGTAAAGGAGCTTAACCCACTTGATGAACTTCGGGCCAAAGCCAATTTAGAGCAGAACCTTGAAGAGATATGGCCGTTCAATTGTGTTGAATGCCATTTTGGCATCTAGAGAGAGTATTACCGCATCTTCTGCTATTACATGTTTCCTACCCAGGATGTTGTGCAATCAACAGATGTTTAAAGCCATGTTGCAGCTGGGCATAAATCCGGATTGGGCCGCCTGTACTATTTTGGTGACAATGGGGGCAAGTCGGGAGACCGGTATTTTGGCAAAGATTTTGTCCTTGACATTTATTACAGAAATCGGTCGATAGGAGCAACAATTTTCTGCTAGTTTCTCCTTATTATGTATGACTACTATGGAGGCCAGTCTCTGGTCGTCGGGTAAGGTCCCCTTTTTGTTACTTTCAAGATACATGTCTCGTAAATATGGTACGACCTGAGATGCTGTTAGTTTAAGGAATTAGTTTGGGAGACCATTAGGCTCCATTGCCTTTCCGGATTGTATACAGCTAATTGCTGAGCGGATTTCCTCCTCAGTGATGTATCCTTCAAGCGAGTTTCGGTCTTCGGGGGACAGGGTTAATAAAAAAATGTCTGCAAGTAGTTACCATGAGTCTTTTGATGTGGTGGTGACTGCTGGAGTGCATAACCCCTCGAAATAGTCGGCAGAGGCCTCTGCAATCTTTTGTGGGTCTGTAATAATGCCAGTGCCGTTATAGTGTATCTAGGGGACCCAACGTGCAGCTTGCTCCCTTTTTTTCCAGCCAGCCCAGAAGCTCACCCGCCCTATCCCCTAGCTCGTATAGTTTATGCTGAACTACTGTATACTTAGCTTTGGCCATCTTTGTCACTTAGGCTTTGTAATTGAGTTTTATGATATTTAATTTGTGTTTATTAGCTTCAATTGGAGTCTGCATATATTCTTCGTCACTTTTCTGGAGCTCGTTCTCGAGCTGTTCCACCCTTTCCCTGTTTCCTGAATTGCCTCACCTTGCTTGCTAATGCTTAGCCTTTAAGCACTATTTTGAAGGCCTCCCATAGCGTTTGCGTGGATTCTACCGAACCTGTGTTTTCTGTCTAGTAGTGGTTATGTTATGTTAATTAATTTTATGAGGCGCACAGCTACCCCAAAGGGTTTCCTGGCGCCAGCCTGAAGGGAACAAGAGACAAAACAGAGGGTTATTGATTAAACAGCCAAGTTTTCAGACATTTGCGAAAGTTCCCATAGAATGTTTCATTGCGGAATGGCATGGAAAGAGAATTTCACAAGGAGTAAATAAGCAAAGGATCGGCTGTCCATCCCCTACAGTCTGATTCTAGGAACCGAAAATCTTGTCTGAGTAGTGGAGCGGAGAGTGTGAAATGGCATGTAGGAGCAAACTACGGTTTGTAGATATTGAGTGGCAAAGCCAGTTTTGATCTTAAACATCTAGCTCAAGGCCTTGAATTTAATACGATTCTCAACCTTGAGCCAATGAAGATCACAAAGAAAGCCTGAGATAGAGGCTGCCCTGGAAACATAGTAGAGCAGTCTAGAGGCTACATCTGAACCACCTGCAATTTTCTTATCTCATCTTTATTTACACCTATGTACAGGATGTTGCCACAGTCCTGCCTAGAAGTGACAAGAGCCTGGACTACGGTTCTCTGGGTGGAGCAGGGGAACATCCAAAGAATTTTCTTTAGCCATTTGAACATGATAAATGAAGTTGAGGTCACCTTAACGACTTGTTGTTTCATTGAATGCTGATCATCAATTATGAAGCCTAGGTTGCAGACTTGATGGGTGGGCTGGGGTACAGTGCCCATTTCCAAAGGCCAGTGCTGGGGATCCCAGAGATCTTCCTTTTTCCCCAAAATAAGTACTTCTGTTTTTCCACCGTTAATTGCAATTTTCCTCAGCCCGGACTGGAGAGCAGATGGCTCAAATTCCCTCTCTGCGGAGAGAGAGAAAATTATCTGGGTGTCATCTGCGTAGGAAAATAGGGACTGTCCTGCCTCTTCCGCAATCGCCGCCAGAGGTCTAACGTAGACATTGAACCATAGAGGACTCAGGACCGAGTCTTGGGGTACACCGTATGAAGATGAATGGGTTTTGGAGCTGGCCATAGAAGAGTAGACTTGAAATGTACGGTTAGCCAGAAAGGAATTAAGCCATTTGAGTGCCCTGCCATCAATGGCCAAAGATTGCAAAGCTTTCAGTAACACGGTATGAGACACAGTGTTGAAAGCGGCACTCAAATCAAGTAAGATGAGGGCCACAGTGTCCCCAATGTCCAAACGGTGCTGCAACATTTCAGTAACCCCTAGATGAGTTGTTTCGATAGAGAAACCTGCTCTAACCCCAGATTGGGAGGGGTGCAAGATGTTTTGAGCTTCAACAAAATGAGACAACTGCAAGTTAATGTGGTTTTCCAAAATTTTGGAAAAGACTGAAGTAGAGAAATAGGCTGAAAATTGGATAACTGGGAGAGATCAGCCTTCTTAAAAAGTGGAAGAACCTTAGCATGCTTCCACTCCGGCGGGACTGTCCCTTCTTGTAAGGAGGCAATAAGGAGCTCCATAATTAACATAAGTGAAGGCAGCTCAAGCTGCTTCAGCACGGAGATGGGAAGTAGATCACATGGAGAGCCTGATTTAAGACTACCTAAGAGCAGCTTAAATGAGTTCATGTTCAAGAAAGACCAAGTTTCCAATTTATTGATGGATTCTGTATTTTTGCAGTTCACAAGCCCCGTGTTATTAACTGCTTGGGAAAGGGTATTGGCTTGCTGTGTGGAGTTAACCTACTTATCCCCATCCAGTACAGAATGTTGGCAATGTCCTCGCATTGCGATCCATTAAGGATAAGAGGGTAGTTTGACTTTCTGACCTCAATAGTTCTTTGACCACCTTAAACAAAATCCTAGAGCAGTTCTGGGCATTGGAGATTGTGGAGGAGACATATTCAGCACAAGCTGTTTTACAACAAGAATGATAATGTCTTTTGTCCTTTTTATAGGCGAGTTTGGTGTCAGACGCATAGCAGTCCGTATGTTGTACTAGGTTTTCCTTTATATTGGGTATTTTAGGAAGCCATAGATTAAGTGTGGTAGTGGGTCTATGCCGATGTTGAGGGTGAACCTGGCACACACAGGGGAGTAATCTGACACACCATGTGAAAGAAAGCATGGTTTCCAGTAGTTGCCTATGTCTGCAAAATGTGTCAGAATATAATCTATATGAAAGAGGCTAATATGGGCACCAGAGAAGAAAGTGAATTGGAAAGCGTACAGGTTAAAATGGCGCCATACATCCGTTAGGCCCATAACGCTGAGAAAGTCTAAGAGGGTTGTAGTGTTTCGGGCTGAGGTGCGCAATGACTGTCGATCGAAACAGTCATCTAATCTCATATCAAGGTCTCGTCCCATGATTAACAATCCAGTTGGCAGATCTAGAATGATCTTTCCAGGTCTGCGAGGGCAGACCCGTGGTGTGCGGGGGGGACATAGCTGGTGTGATGTTAACTGACCTCCCCTCACAGCTTGCTTCTAGAATAGCAAATCTACCGTGTGGATCAGCCCACTTTCGTTGTGGCCTTAATGCAAGATTCTTACAGATTAAAATGCTGTTCCTCTGCAGCCGGCGTGGTTGTATTCCCATCTATTCAATGCTTTGTAGTTGTTACCCACTAGGTGTGTTTCCTGTAATAAAGCTATATCTGGGCTTTGTCGCTTGAGGTATTGTAGCACTATCCCACTTTTTAGCTTGTCTCCGAGCCTGTTTAGGTTCAATGTGAGGATTTTTAGTGAGGTTTCAGTGAGATTTGCTGCTATTATGCATATAGGGGTTGTCTGTGTGAGCCATTTTATGCCACCCCTGGTGACCCATTGTCGGGGAGAACCCTTCCTGTGCTCCATGGACTGTCTTTTGGCGTGTCTTTGATCTGACCCATGTCTGTGGTGTTAATGTCTGTATTCTGTGAGTGTTTTAGATGAAATCTGTGAGATCTGTACTGTGACCTGACTGAATTTAAAACAAATTCCCCGCTACTCCCTGTCACCCCCCTGCCAATGGATTTTGAACGACCCACCTCCCCAACAATGCAGAGTGCCAGTAACCCCCCCCAACTGAGATAGGTGCCCGTGGTTCTGCTTAGCCCACCCCCCGCCCGCCCATTGCCAGTTCAAAACAATAATTGCAAAACAGTTTGGACATCAGCCATTAGGTAGAATTCCCAGTGTTTGTTTGAAAGACATGTGGTTATCCATCCTGGATCAATGTAGGAAAGGAGGCAATGCTTGCAAGAGTCAAGTTCGCAGCTGTGCCTGGTTCACAAGGTCCAGGCATATGGGAGTGCTGATTCGGGCATACATTTCCCATGAATTGCTCCGAACAACACAGGGAGGATTTCATAGTCTCTTTAACTTTTCGATTCCACGTCAGCACATCCATGATGTGTGTCGTTGGGAACGTTTTGGGATTGTTTGGTTCAATTCCACTTCAGCATCGAGCTCCCCTCTTTAGTGGAGTTCCCGACTTGTCAACAACGGCGTGAGTAAGAAACATGTCTGCCTCGATGTGGAGCTTGGCTGGAAATAGCATTGCATATTTAATGTCTCTGTCTCTGAGTGTCTTTTTTACTTCCAGAAAGCTTTGTCTTTGTTTTTGTACTGTGATCGTTAAGTCTGGGAAGTAGGAGATTGTGTTATTCTTGAGTTTTGAGGGGGAGCAATACGAGCCGCTTGTAGAATCTCATCCCGATCACAGAAATTAAAGACTTTTGCAACTATTGGTCGTGGAGGAGCCCCTGGTCTTGGCCTACCACCGGGGACTCGGTGAGCTCGTTCGATTGAAAAATAGTTTGAGAGGACCTTTGGTTTACAGTTGTTTGGTAACTAACTCTTCGAAGAAGAGATCTGTTGCTGGCCGCTCAGCGCGTTCCGGCACTCCAAGGATGCACACATTATTTTGGCGTGCCCTGCCTTTGTAGTCTTCCAATTGCGTCTCCATCCTGTCTTTCCGCTCTAAAAGCTGTTGCACTTGTTGCTTGAGATGAGATGTATCGGTGGATAGTGCATTGGTAGCTTCTTCGACCTCCTTAACTCTTGTGTCCATATTTTTTAGGTCTGCTCTCACATGAGAGACTAAGATGTTTACTGTGTCTAATCTTGACTCGAGAAAGGTACGGACATTATTGATTGCCACCATAATGACTTGTAATGTGAGATCAGACTGACCAGTAGGCGTTTGTGCCGTCTCTTGTGCGTTTGCCATGGCAGTGTCTTGTTCTTCCCCATTACTGGTCCAAACGTACTGGTCCAAGTGTACTTGTTGAGTATTGTGTGAATTGCTGCCTTGCCTCCTCTGCCACCTGCCATCTTGTTAAGTACTGTTCGTGTTCTGTGGTTTTGTTAGTTGTTGATAAAACGTGGTAGTCCCCACCACCGCCTTGGGGCTACATGCCCTTTGTGGCCTGTCGGGTTTACCTAGTTGTGATTTGTGAGTTTTGTACCACAGGTTGGTGAGGCCTAACCCTAGGTGGCGAAGCTTGAATACCTTCCCCCTTTAGCAACTTCATTGTGTGGTATCTTGTAGTAGGATCACAAAGGCAAACGAGGTTCACCTGTCTGCGGGGGGAGTCAAATTTGCTGTGTCCAATTCCTGTACTTGGCGTCACCATGACAGAAGGGGTATTTTTGAGTTGTGCACCGTAGGTCTGATGTCTGGCTTTACACAAGTCTTGTGCCGCACCTTTATTTCATGCTCGGACCCCAATATCAGTGAAGTCCAGCCATGGATTACTCCTCGATGTTATTGTTGCCCACTCGTGGCAGAGTGCAGACGCCTTCACAACTATCTCCATGTGCCGCTGACTAAGCGAGTCTCAGTAATGGATGGTATACTTCCACCGGTACCTTCTGGCTGGTATACCAGTCTCGGGCTCCAGGTGACTAGCTATATTATCCAGATTCTGTACGTTGTCAGGTGATAGTGATTCGAGGTGCCGCCATTTTGGGTATTCCGTTCTCGTTGGAGGTTCAGGCTTTCAATATGCGTCTTCAGGGATGTCGAGTTTATTTATCGGCAAACTGCTATGCGTGATGTCCCAGGGGCTTAGTTCAACCAGTTCGAGAATTTTGAACTGGGATTAATATGGGTTTATGGACGGATATCAGGCGAGGGCTCTGGAGCTGCGCTAGTGTGCGGCCATTCCTGTCAGCTTCTGGCCACGCCTGCATCATTCATTTTTGAGTTATTTATTTCTTTCTTTCACAACTATTTGAACCTCTTTCTTCAGTACACCTCCTCTAGCCAGCATGCGTTTCATCAGGCCTCGCCACCTTGACTTCTTCAGGGCTAGATAACATATCCCAAAATAATACTTTAGCACAAGTCATTGATAACTAGTTGGGAATCAACCCATCACCTAGTTGTTCATGAATTGTTCATGGAAAATCCACTATCTATTCATTCCCAGTGTGTCTGTGACATTGTGTTACATAGAGTATCAGATGTGGATCTCAAGTTAACAATTATTGAGTACAAATTGTATTGTGCATTAGACAAATTTCAACTGTGCAATCAGGTATTTGGAGAAGGGTACAGAGAATGTAGTTAGTGATTTAAAGGTGTCCCCCAAATAAATATGTCAGGAAGATCAAGGTTGGATAACAACTAACCTTAAGTTCGTCAAAGGTCTCCTTACATGACTTGTGTTCTTAATTTTTATCGATGATGCACAGTGAAGTCGACTCTAAACATCTATTTAAATTAAACGCTGCATTTTAGAATGGCATGCCAAGACTATTTACATTGGAATTGCTAGTACAATATATCCAAGATTACAACTGGGACATCAATTCATCCATTCGTGCATCAGAAAATTATGGCTAATGCCTCCTTCTTTATCCTAATATAGCTCTGTGTAACATGTCAAACGGCACTCGAGCTGAAAATGCCATCACCAATTAATTCTATGTGAAAATGTATCATACATATTATATTATCAACCACAGAATACTAATGTGAGCAAAAGGATAGACATCCTGTGAATTAGAAATTCATGAGCTTATCCATTTCTCATCATATCCACATTTATACCCTGAGTGTCACGTGATAGCACCCTAAAACCTGGTAAATATATCCATGGTTACTCTAGCAAAAATAAAAAATGGAGGTCACTCACATATAGAAGGCACCATGTGCCATAATTGTCAAAATCGATGTTATCAAATCTCCACTGATCACTGAATTACCATTTACTGATCGTCAGCTATAATATGAAAAACAATACATTTTATTAACATGCATTTCATGATGGTTTCGAAATCTTAAGTTAACCTCTGAGCCATACACATACATTCATATAGTTGTTTTTAATCATCTGTCTTGCTTGATTTAATGTGCTAGTATACAACTAGGCAATGTGTGAGCCTACAAAAATATGTGAAAAAACAAATCCAAAATAAGGAAGGTGAGTTTTCCAGGTAATGCTCAGTGTCTACAAAGTGTTCCATAATAAAAACAGATAACACCTACATTATCGTTGACAAGTCCCCAGATCCGCGCACTGTGTGTCTGCTTGGTGATCGTGGAGTCTTAGATGTGCACCATCTAAACAGATTTAGAACATTCATGTAAACTGAAAAAATGCCCTGTCTGTCACCTTGATCACTTGGGCAGCCATCTTATAGTGTTCCACATTATTCGCAGACAGTGTTTTTTTTTGTGGCTCGAAATAGAAAACCAGTTAAGATCTGGTGTCCATTAGAACTAGTTTAACATGGATGTAGTTATACTAGACCAAGAATTTGTGCTAACATAACTCTGTCTTTCTTAGAAATTGCCATTTGCAGTATGGTCAGGTCCTTTGTGCATCATGTTAGAGAAGAACACTATTATGGTTCAGCATAGGAGCAGCTGCAGAGAGGAGGAGTCAGTGCTAATCCTCTTAAGTGGTACACCATTACAAGGTGGACTTCTAACTCAAACACTGTCAAATAAAGATGACCACCAAACTGAAACACCATTTCAAGATTACCGCTATGTACAGACTCATTTAGATAGTCCACCTTAAAGACAATCTATCTCCAGTGAGGTGCTGTCTGGTCTACCAGCAGATGAAGGGTTTCTCATCATGCACAATTATGTCAAAATCAATCTGGCTTACTCCTGTTTTTGGATTTTCTGCTTCAGTCCTGCCACCTGAGTACATGCCAGATCTAGTTTTGCTGCAGTCCTGCCGACTCCATCTCTTTAAGCATCATTTATACTCAAGTCCTGCTAGCTGCAGTTTCTGGTTAAATTTTACAAACGCCGGTTCTGCCACAGTACTGCTACTTCTGGTCTTAACCAAATAAAAGGAATACAGCTTTGCTGTAACAGATTTCCAATTGGGTCTTACCACATTACAATCTTTTACGTTTTGGCTTTCTCTTTTCCTCCTGGTGCTGTCTAAAACTATTTTACTGAGGGCATCTTCTTTGTAGCCCATATGGGACCCATGGTGGACAGCATTTCTTTCGGATGTGGTTCACATTTTTCCGAAGGGCCTGCTGCCCTTCATTAGCCAAACATGCAATAGCCTCTGGTGGCCACAAGGTCCTGCTCCCGACTGTACACCTCCCTCCATTTAAACATGAACCACCGTTCTTCTTCGTCACCGAGTATAGATGTCTTCAGTCGGCCTTCTAGTTTCCACACAGCCTCACCAAGGGGACACCACTGGAGGAGTTGGTTATCTAGTATTGGGGTTTCTTTCATAGATTCACATGCTTGAATCGTTCCCTGTCGTCGAGATGGTCAAGCAGTATGCAAAATGACTACAGGCTATAATGGCACTAGGCCATGAATTTAGTAGTTTTCAAAAAGTACCAAACTTCATGTACATCCAATCAGTAGCTAGCACCTTCTAGAATAATCCCAAAAGAGGTTGAATCCCTCAGATTTTCATTGCACATCATGTGTGAATGGGGTCTCCCTAAGCTCTGCTCAGTATTTCTTCAAACTACTACAGCTTTATATTTCTACTACCATGTCTGAAGGAAAAGGCCTGTTTCGTCCCTGAAAGAACTGTGGGAAGAAAAGGGTTCATGTGGATAACCAACATAAGGACTGTATTTACTGTGTCCATCCTCAGTATGAGGTAAAACAGTGTAAACTGTGTCACACTTTTTTCTCTAAAACCTTGAGGGATAGAGAGGGGAGGTTACTCTCGTGGCTTTCAAAAACAAAGTCACACAAGACATCTTCTGAAGAGGATAGCAAAGCCCTTCATAGATCTCACAAAAGAGCCAGGTCCCATGAGGATCTTTCTGAAGGGATCATAAAACTTTTACAAACCTCCAGGGCTATGGACTTTCGTAAAAAGGAGAAACACTCTAAAATCTCCTCAAAGCCAGCCTTATAAGTACCAGCTACTCATTTTCAAAAGGAGAAAGTACGCCCTCAGACCTACTCTTCTAATACAGGGAAACATAAATCATCTCAAAAATCCTTGTCAACGATGCCATCTCCATCAACATTCACTACCACCAACGACGAGAACCAGCACTTCTATCTCGTTGTCGAGACCTTCGGAGCCTATAACGTCAATGACAGCTGCCATCAATGCTCCCATATCATCGACAGCTATTCAGCTGTCCACGTCAGCCTCATCGTAGTCACCATAGACGAAGATTCTATTGACAAAGCCACTGTCAACGGCGTCTTTAGATATGGCGTCGGTGATCCTATCAATGAGACCATCACTACTGCCGGCGGTCCCACAATCGACGAACGAGTCGGCGGGGGCCTCGTCTACGAGAGATCCATCGATGATCGAACCGTTGATGGCAGGTCCGTAAGACAACACCAGCCAACAGAGGACAACACCGTTGACTCCACCGTTGATGAGAGTACAAATCAAAATGCACAAGACATTTTTAAGCCCAGAGACCACACCTCACCAAACAAGGTGTCTCCATTATCACCAAGTCACCTAGTGGATCTTCAGGACTCGGACTAGGAGGGCACTGCCCACAGCCCATCTGAGCTCCATGTAAAGTATGAGGACGAAGACAAGGATTATGATGATGAAGAGCAGTAGTATCAACAAAGGCAATTTGAGCCTAATGGGTACTATCCTAGACCCCCCTAGGCAGGATACTGAACACCTACCGCCATCCTTAATTGAAGACCTACAGGCAATGCTGTCAGACTACAGAGAGATTTCCTCACCCACAGAATGAATGTCCTGTAACTCCACCAACACAACCAGCTGATCCTTTGAATCCAATTATGCCACCCACACCAAGGATAACTCCACCCCCATCAGCGCCTTTACCTCCAAGGGAAGATCCACCCTCTTCTGAGGAGGATGGTGAGAAGAGCGAGATTCAAGATCCTCCATTGCTGACTAATGAGTGGGATGATTACATAATCCCTAAACCGTCTCCACCTCCACATTATCCAGTTGCCTCTGCACTGGAGGATATTGGAGGTTCCAGAATGTAATGGAGAAATAGGCAACTAGGTTGCACCTTCCTATGGTGTTGAATCAGTCAGACTGCTTCTTATACTATTTTTAGGAGCAAACAAGAACATTTGTATGCTCCATACCTATCATTGATTATATCTGACCGGAGGTGCTGAAGGCAATGAAAATGCCAGCTTTGGTGACTGCTGTCCTGCCTCGAATTGACAAATAAATACAGGGCCACTGAGGATTCCACGGCATGCCTCACTGGGCATCCCAAGGCAGACTCTGTTATATCCCAAGCTGCAATGAGACGATCCAGAAATGCATCAACGCCAATTACTGCGCCTCCCGACAAGGAAGGACTCAGATTAGATGCTATTGGGAAACGCTTTTCCTCGATGTCTGCCATCACAATTTGGACTGATTATGCCTTGGCAATTCTGGGTCGCTATGACCGGCAGTTGTGGTCCAATGTGGTAATTATGTTGGATCTCATACCGGATGACAAGCAACTGGAAGCACGGAAAATCTTACAAGAAGGAGAGCAAGCAGCATCGGAAGTCGCAGACTGTGCGATGGATATAACTACAGTTGGTTTTTCGACAGGAAAAGGAGATAGATTGGCTACTAAATTCATGGCCTAGTGCCATTTTAGCCTACGGTAATGTTGTATACTGCTTGACTATGGTATCGTGGGACTCCTATCTCGACGGCGGGAAAGGATTCAAGCATGTAATTCTATGAAAGATGCAAATACTAAATAACTGCAATTACATTTAAGTAACTTATTATCTTCTTTAACCTCCAGGTCAAAAGAGGCTTCCATTGGTGTTTCAGAACTCATTGCTGTACCAGGGCAGATGTCATTTTTCTGCATGGAGTTGTAGTCTTAAAGTGCGATGTGTTCGGGTGATGGACTTCCAAGGGTGAGTCACCACGATTATGCTCCCTTTTATTGTTGTCACTTGGAGTGGTTTGGTGTCAAAAGGGGTGTTTGTTTTCCTCTGTTATCTCTGTTTAACCACTACCCATTCACCGGCTTCAGTGAGAGTTTCTTGTGCTCACCACTTTGTGTCCGGTTGCACTTTCATCTTCTTCTCCTAGTGAATGGCATTGACCTTTTCTGGGTTCACCAAACTTTAATGCGACCATCGCAGCAATTTGGTGCAAGTGGATTGGCCAAACATGAGTGTGGCAAGGTTCTTTCCCTTGCCTTTGACTGAACGGTAGTGGGATAAGCCCGCAGAATTTGACATTTGGCCTCTTCAAGCGCAGTTGGGTTTCCATGAATTTTTCTGCGATTTCATTGGCTTGCAGTGAAAGTGGGGTTATCCGATGATGTTCAATACCAAAATGGTTCAGGAACCCTCCAAAGTCCCCCATAGTGAATGGGGGCCTTTTGTCCGACTTCAGGATTTTGGTGAATCCCTACATTGCAAAAATGTCGTCCATGATCCGAATTATCTTGGTAGCTCCAGTTGATGAGACCACTTTCACTAGCAGGAATCGTGAGTATTCGTCTACTACCACCACAAGATAGGTCAACTGCAATGTGCTCTCAATACTCTCTCTGGTATTTCTGAGATCTCCAGAGATAGTTGTCGCGTGGCTGGTGATAAACAGATGGACTGGTGGCACTTTCTCAGTTTTGTCTCTACCATAGAATCTAGAACGGGGATTCATAATCTATCTCGGAACTTCCTTTTGATGGCAACTATGCCTTGGTGCCCTTCAGGCGCCAGGCTGATGGCTTGTTTGCAGAGGTTCTTTGGAATCACAATGCATGATCGTTTTAGGAAGAGTCCCTCTAGTGTAACTGCTTGCTCGTCCCTGACATTGTGGGAGGCTGTGATATCCTCAGAGTCACTACTCCACTGTTTGTTGTGCTTCCACTTGTTTCTGTTGATGTGGCACATGCCAAGGGCTAGATCTCTATATTCTTTCATGCCAATGACTATTTGAGGAATCAAAAGTGCTGGTGACGCACTCGTGATGATTATGAATTGAAGATATTCTTCAGCAATGGACGAGTGTTGCTTTGTCATGTATTCTGGTTATTTGGGGAAGTAATCAGCTGCATTGTGTTCTTTTCCTGGTTTGTGGATGATGGCTTAGTCATACTCCTGTAGGCCTTTTCCCCACTGTTCAATCCTTAGAGGCATTTCAGCTTAGGGTTTTCCAAAGATGGCGAGGAGAGCCTGGTGGTCAATAATCATGGTGAACCACTTGCTATATAGGAAGACATGAGAATATTCACAGGCCCATACCACTGCAAGACTCTAGTTCTTGGGTTGAGAATAGGCTTTGTCGCTGTCGGGGAGGCTTCTGCTCGCGTAAGAGGCAATTTAATACTGGGCCTCCGGGGTTCCAGAGTGTTGTGCCAGGATAGCCCAGAGACCCACTGGACTGGCATTTACAGTGCTTGAGGAGGCTTTCCAAAAAGGTGATGTACAGAATGCAGAACAATGTCATACATTCACCCCAGTACAGAGATCTGGGCCTAAATCCATTTTGTTTTGCTCCCCATGCCATTTCATTTTGAACCCAGCCATAAGCAAATCAGTTTTGACCCTGCACCCAATGGGAACAGTCCAGCCAAAACTGCCAGGTCAGGTCCTCCCTGGACTGGAAACAAGCATCCTAAGACTTGTTTCGAGGTTACACCCCTCATCAGCCAGGATATCTTGAATCCAGTGGCATGGGGAACACAAGACCCACGTCTGGGTATACCTGTGCCGCTTGTGGTGACAAATACAAAAAGAACAATTGATGGACAGAATGCAGAACAATGTCATACATTCACCCCCAGTACAGAGATCTGGGCCTAAATCCATCGTGTTCATAGTCCACGTTAGTGGAAGAGTCAAATGTGTTTTTTGTTCTAACCCAGATAATATTGGGTTTTCAATTAATCATAGCATACATTAATTTCCATCAACTTTATGCATATATAATTAGGTATACACACTCTGGAACACTCTAACCTTAATACTAATAAACCCCCCCCCCCTTGAGTTGCATTCAGTTCCAAATAAATATCTCTTCAGGCATTGCACGTGTGCTATGGACCTTGCCTTGATTCTAGGTGTTAAACTGCACGTCACTATGATGGCCTCATCTAGTCAACCTAACCTTGGCCCCCTCTTCTCGGTCTGGTGCTTCTGGCTGCGGGGATTTCGCTCTGGTTGATCCATGTTCGTTAGCTGTTAATTCTCCCACTATGTGCTCCCATGTTCTTGCTCGGTCTATCTTACCTGTACCCCGCCTCGCTTATCTATGTAAGAGTCTCCTTCCTGCCCCTGGCCATTTTTCTAATTCCTTTTTCCATGTCCCACTCACGGTCCCTCTGGAATTTTCCAGTTTCTAGCTATCTCCTGTTTAGCCAGGACGCATGCAAGGTCTTGGAATTTCCCCATAGTTTTATTTTTGGCCATATCCGGGAACCACCCTAGCAGGTAATGGTCTGGAGTTTGCGGCAGCTCCTTGTCTATGGCGTTGCCTATTGTGCGTCGTACCTCCTCCCAAAATGTGTGCAAGGTAGGACAGTCCCAAAACATTCTGCAGAACGTGGGTTTCTCTCCCCCTCATCTAGGGCAAACTGCAGATTCTACACCAAAATACTGCCTTATTCAGGTCGGGGAAAGATATGCTCTCTGGAGCATGTAGTAGTTTATTAGTTTGAACTGCGCGTTTCTGGGCACTATCGTATCCAAGTCTTTCTCCGGTATCTGTCTTCCCAGGTCCTCCTGGACATAACGGTCTTTGTATGTCCTGCTTGATCGCCGTGCAAAGGCAGGAAACCGTTTTGATCATTCCTGCCCAGAGTGCGACGTACTAGCATCCGGCTCGTGCTCGAGTTGTGCGCTGACTGTGCCCCGTGCTTCCTTATCCTCCGTGCGAGGGCTCTATGTTTTAGGAACTGGCCTCTGGGTAAGTCATTTTCCGTTCGGAGCTCTTCATAAGGGGGCATTTCCGAGTCCCGGCAAACGTTCCCCATCACTTTCAGACCTGCCTCTTCCCAATCCTCCAGCCCTGTCCAGTGCTCCCCCTCTGGTAGGCAGCGAAGCAGAGCTATGGGTAGGTCCAGAGAATAGGGTATTCTAGCACCCACTCACCTCAGATACCGAGCCCAGCAACACGTCACCACCCTAGTTTCTGCTATGTCTCCCGACGAGTTCCTCTGTACCCTCAGTAGTATTTTCACAATCGTTGGGGCGGTCGGCATGAAAGAGCGCCGCTCTCTATCCGGGTTCCTACCCCTGGAGTGACAACATTCCCTATATGACCCCTTCCTGTGGCGAATGAGCATAATCCTGACCCAGAGTTCCTAGTTTCACCAAAAACAAGATGGTGAAACCTTTCCTCTACTGTCCAGTTCAGGTGGCCCACCTTAGGTGTGTGTACAGAGTGTGACATACCTTCTGACTAGCTTATTTTACCACCTGCTGTGGTGCCCAATGGGCCTCTGGGCATGGTGTGGCATTCCCCAGGACTGAGGGAATCCATGGTCACATATCAGCATATCGCAGTAGTGGCTTTGAAGCCTCTTGCCCTGATATGCTAAATCACGAGCCATCCTGCTGGAGGAGGTGTGTACACCATTCTCTGGAACAGGCATTGTGTTGGCAAGATAGACAATACTAGTCAGCCAGCAGACTACAGGACTAGCAGGTTTCAGGGGGAACCTCTAAGGTGTTTTCTGGGGGCATGTCTTCATACATCCGATACTGGCATCAGTACAGATTTATCAAGACAAGATGTTTGATACTAAACATCATAAGTTTCAGTGAAGCCATCATGTAGCTAGGTAACTCATAATGACCAGTGCCCAGTACATGCCTTTAAGATAGCTTACCTGATGGCTTGCAATATCTAGTATTCAAACTAGCTATCACAGAGGGATATCTGCTCCTGCAGATATGTCATCACATATAATATAATGTACCCTGCCATAGGGCTCTAATGCTTGCTGTAGGGGTGACTTACGGATAGTGCATGCTGAGTCTTTGGACATGACACTCAGGGAGTACGCCATGTCATGTTTTTTTAAATGGCTTGCACCAATTCATGCAGGCTGAACTGCCAATTTGTGTGCAGTCTTTGTGGGGGTCCCTTTGGGTGACACAATACCTGCTGCAGCCCTTAGTGACCATCTTTAGTATTTGAGGTACCAGTTACCAGGGACTTACAAGGGTGTTAAAGTCCTTGCCAATTGGGTTACAATTAAACATGTTTCTTGTTTTTAGGGAAAGAGCTCTGGCACTGGGTCCTTATAAGCAGGGTCCCAGAGCACTACCAATCAACAACTTCAGTAACGGTCATCAAAACGTAGAGGCTACCATGTCAAAAAGGCCACTTTCCTACACCGCTGGATCCTACCCCTGACTTTAGAGGGCCTTTAAGAAAGAGGCAACTGACCAAGCTCTTGGCATCCACACCTCCACCTAGATCCAGATGCAGATGGTTGAAAGTAGAGTGCCTTCGTAGTTATATTCAGTATGCATAAGCAGTGACATGCATATGTATTCCACATTAATACATATTGTAATGTCAAATAAGGGTGCAGATTGATAGGCTCTATTACATTTTTCTCCATATAGAACCTTCAGAATTACAGTCTGGGTTATTGTGAATGTCAGTGTTTCAACCCCATAAAGAATCACTAAACGTATCCAAAATATTGGATATGGAGCAGTGATAGGAGCAGGGTCTTTGGCCAGCTCTGTGGCCTTCTTCTTTTCAGAGTGACGATGATGTGCTGGATTTTGTGCGGAAAAGGCACGATTGATTATTTTTTCGTCTTTGTGTTTTCCGGCTTTTCTCAGGTGCTTGCGATCCCTATTTAAGAGTGAAGTTTGTGGGCAGAGGACCTCTACTTGCTCTTCTTGGAGAGCTGGCTATGTTGACGGGTGATGTCTGAAACATTTGTTAATGTATCTCTGTTTGTAGGGATTATTTCCTGGATCTTCCTGTATGGAGAGTAGGAGTAATGCTCCTGTTGATGGGCTTTTGAAAAGGCACTGCTCGGTAGTGATCCTCTGGTTGCCAGAGGAGGATCTCATTTGGGAGGCCTTGACTTCTTCCAATAGTTCTGATAATATTGTGGGGACCGTGGCTAGAGTGTCCATTGTTGAAGAGCATTGGCATGTATTGTAAGTTGTAGCTTGGTCATACTATACTTTTCTTATCATGGCATTCAGCGCCTGCTGTTTGTGATCAATTCTCTGCATGTGGACTGCAAGAGCATGGAGCCAATCAGCTTGTATATCCAGCTTGTCTGCATGGTAAGTTAGTACAGACAAAATCACCTCCATGTTCCTCAACAGCTGGTACTAAATGGATGCGCCTGGCAAGTGGTTCGGTGAGTCTGGGGTAGCCTTACCATCTAAACCGATGAGGTGATAGCTGTGTTGTCTTGGACCGCTATTGAGCCGAGGGGAGGTGCATGTGGATTAGGGTTTCTTATTGTCTGCTCCTTCATGTGTCTCCTGGGCGGGAGCCTTCCAACAGGGAAATGTGAGCCCCTAGGGTTGTTTGATAGGAGAGAGTAAGGTGTTATAGTTGTGTTTTGGGGCTAAGGAGGAGAATGAGCAGAGCTGGCTGGTGAACATGACTTGTATGTGCTTCAAAAGGACTTAGGAGCATCTCCGGCCATACCGTGAAGTCATCTAGTACCACCTCCAGGACAGCATTGTTTAGACCATTATGTGACTGGCTTGTGCAGAGTAACCGAACATATGCTGGGGACTGATCTGAGAAAGCCCATCCAATTGGTTTCCATGTGTCCCAGTGTATGGGGTGGCTGCACAATCTATCAGGGGGCTTAGGTTGAAGGGCCACTCTTTTGTATCATGCACTAGGACCTCCACCAGAAGCTGGTCCTAGGCGTAGGTGTCCAGATGTGACTTTGTTATGGGGTTGAGGTGAGACTGAAGTTCTGCATTATTATTCAGTTTTTCCCTCACTCCCTGTCAGATTTAACTCCGACTGTAATAGTTGCTTTGCCTTGACTGTGGGAGTGAGTGTCTCCTTCACTGGAAGTAATTTGCTGTCTTGGTATGGCCCTTGGTCTGCTTGGGCGGTGGAGTTAAGCCCTTTGAAGGTGGCAATTAAAAGTCAGTAATTTGTACCTTTCTTGGGCCCAATGGCTTGGAGCAAGGGGCTGTTATTGTAGGGTTTTTGTCCTCCCTACAGATCGCCTCAGAGTCAAGGGCTGGGGCTGGTCGGTTGAGGTTGATTGTGAGCTTCTCCTTCGAGCCACCCGTGTATTTTTTTTGCTGGCTTTGTCACCCCATATACTTTTTCAGATCTCATGGCGTCTAGCTGGTGAGTTGGACTAGTTGGTTGGGCAAGATGATTGAGCTGGGTGTGCGAGGTGCAAAACGGCAAGTGTCTTAGGTAGGGGAGCTTCTCAGGAGGCGCAAGCCAGAACTAAATCTGGCTCAACCCATGACTGCGTCCCCTAAAGCTGCATCAGGCCCTCCGAACTGCTCTTGGCTCTGCCTGCTTGCTTCTGCGCACTGCTCTTGGCCTCAACGCGCCAACTAACAGTCCCCCTGCTAGCTCCAGCAGGCTGGGCTGATGTTGCAGTCGACACCCACTCGTGGCTATGCAAATATCAAAGTAGCTAGCGACCTGACAGAGGAGGAGGAGAGGAGAGAGTTGATGCCCAGAGATGGTGCAGACGGCACAGCAGGTGCATGCTGACAGGTTGCAAATGACATTGTGATGTTGTGGCTTCGTTTGCCAGATGAATGTAACAGAACTCTAGAGGGCCCACGGGGCACTACTGCCCTGCTCAGCCTTTCAGCTTCTCCCATGCTACCATGTGCTGCAGTGTCCCCTGCCACAATGTGCTTTAGTACCCCCCCTACACACAGTGCTTTCTCATTGCTTCCTCCTGACAGGCTTCTGACTGTCTTGCTCAGCCTTCGTTGGCATCAATCGCTGGGCTCCCAAAGCTCGTTTGCAATTGGATTTAGCTGGTTCGATAATTGGAGTCAAAAGTCTTGGATACGGCCGGTGGGGCAACTTCATGCTGCCCACAGCTCCCTGCAGCTTGTTCAGTTGGGCTTCTTGGCGCCTCTTAGCGGGGAGTAGAGAACAGGGGTTGTATGGGTGAATTTAATTCTTTTTCCATGCCTGCTTTGGTTATTCGCCCTCTCAGCGGCTCTCTTCCTCGCGGCCACCTTGCATCACGCCAACTCTCATCATTGCGTCGTCATTAACGTCCTCACGAACATCCAATCACTCTTTTTGAATTGGATTCTCAAAATGCCACTATTCCTAGGATCCATGAATGCAGAAAAATATTAAACTTATAATATAAAAATTATTAATTTACAACAAAAAAAGTAATAGCTCATAAATAAACCATTAATCAATTTACATAACTGCTATTCAATGAAAAAATTAATTATCAATTAATAATTAATAATTCAATTATTACTCAGTTAATGTCTCACCATATACCCCTACAAACCTAGCAACCCGCAGCTAAAATGTAACTTAAAAGATAACTATTCCATAATTTACATCTTTAAAATCAATTAAATAATTCATTAACAATTAATTGTTTAATACTTATTACTTAATTAATCTTTCAGTCTAGACCCTTACAAACCCAGTAGCCCATCACTAAAATATAATTAAAATAGATAAGTATTCGATAATTTAGATATTTAAAGTGCAATGAAATAATTAATTTACCAGTAATAATTATTTAACTATGATTTATTAACTTCTCTCCATATACCCTTACAAACTTAGCATCCTGCACCTATAATATATGCAATAAAAATCAGTATTTCATATTTTACATTATTACAAATTAAGTAAATAATTAATGAAAAAGGAATAATACATTATTAATGATTACTTAAATTCTCACCCTAGACCCCTACAGACCTAGCAGTATACAACTAAAATACATGGGAAATAAGTAAGTATTCTATAAATAACATAATTATAATCAATTAACTAATTACTGAACAATTAATATTTAATTGTTAATTAATTATTACCTAATTAACTTCCCACACTATACCCCTACAACTCTAACATCCGCAAATAGCATATAATGAAAATAAATCAGTATCACATAATTTACATAATAAATATTAATAAATATTACTCATACAAATAAATAAAATATATTCAATTATTCATAATTATTAGCAACTAATTAACCCGACAACCCGTTATAAAATACTATAAAAAAAGAAATAAAACATTCTAGATCACTTAAAATTACAATCTATATTTAATTTTTTTTACATAAACAATAATGACAATATAAAATTAACAACTAAAACACATTAAAATAATTTAAAAAACGATATTTGTGCCCACTTCATTATTTAAAATGATACTACCAACATTGATCTTATTTAAAACGATATTACTAACCTCAAAGAATGACATTCTTGTCAACAATATTTTTTCATCACAATATTTGTGTATCACAATATTTATTTTCTCATATATCTGATATTTTTAAATAAAAATGTTGTCTTAACACCCAATAATATTTGGAAAAACTCTTCCGTAGCATACATTGTTTTTGGTTGAGACACTGTAAAGGTACTTTAAATTTTTCAGATGTTGTATCCATAGCAAAATTTAGCATGTTTTATTTTCGATTTTCTGAGAGGGAAGCTTAATGTGTTATTATCTATTGTTTATGTCTGTGAGGACACTTATATTCCTTGTTCATGAAATATCTGTCTTATCTGCCTGCTACTGCAGGACATGGAGAGCTGCCGACTGCGTCTTGACCCTGAACTTGACCGTCACAAGTATGAGAGGAAAATCAGCTTTGCTGGAATTCTGGATGAAAATGAGGATCCAAAAGACTCCCTCCACAGCAGCAGCCACACTCTCAAATCAGACACTGGCTATGAAGAGAAGAAAGGTACTGTACCCCCTCCACGTGACACACAGATGCAAAAGAAGCTCTCAGCAGTGGTGTACCTCAAACTACTCTCCCAAGTCTTCACAAATAAGAAATAAGTGACCTTTTAAGTATGGTCACCCCTTCATTCCTCGTGCCTCAATCTGCAGAGAAGTACAAAACTCTAGGTTTGCGGAATTTAAATATTAACAAATGATGCTCCCAATTGTAGTTCAAATTTGAGTCACTGAAAACAGGTATGGCAGTTGATCAGTTGTGTCACCCATCCACATTGGGAATGTTCATAAATTTCATTTCAAGATTGGAGGCTACCATTATGCATTAATTTTAATTGCCACTCCTGCTGCACATTTAAAGAACTTTGCAAACAATACATTTCAATCTAGAACTTGAACACCATAGTCCATAAGTAATACCCTTATAGAACACTCTTCATCTTTAAAATTACCTAGTTTAGTTTTTGTAAGAGGAGTATGAAGTATATGTGATTTGTAGAAAAAGTTATATATTTATAAGATGTGTGTTTATATGTGTTTTATAGAAGCAGGGTCATGGTTTAGGGCAGTATTAGCAGGAGAATACTGTTTTAAGATGTGTAATTTGTAAATATTGGTGGTTTATTCTATATATTTTGACATTAATGTGTGTGTTTTAGGCTTAGCAAATTTTTTAATCAATTTGGTATGGTAATTACAATGGTTAAACAATTACCGGCAGTTAGATAGGTTGGTGCATCAGCGGACTCGTGCGGGGAGCGAGCACCTTGCTTAGCTTAGGCGCGAGCATCTGCTCACTCATCTCGAGCAGCCACATTGTTTGAAGTGCGGGGTCGCCTTCTCCAGCATTCATCGTGGGAGGGTGGCACCGCCGCAGTGAAGGAAATACAGAAGCACGAGAACTACATGTGCAGCACGCCTATTGCGCATGAAATAAAAAGCCCCATGTGAAAATCACTGATGTGGAAGTCTTGCAAGTTAACTTGTGTTTAAGGGGGCCATTTTAAGTCAGACAAGTTACTATGGAATATCTGGGAAGTGTGTTGGCGCTCTGAAAAGTATCTTTGATGGAGATCAGTCAAAAATGATTGTTGTAGGGAAAAGGTGTACAAGGTCAGAGAACAGAGCAATTATGGGTTATTTAAGGTTTTGTTATATTAGTGTAGGTGTATATGGTTGTGGGTTGTTAATAATTTTGGAGTATTGTAGTTAAGAGTTTTAATATATAAGTAGGATAAACTATGGAATCAGAACAGGGAAATAGTTTAGAGGTAACTGGGTGTAGGATTAGTGAGGAAGTTATCAGAAAATTGATTCAGCAGGAGGTGAAGGCACAGGTTAAGGAAACAATAGATAACATTTAAAAAATCAGAAAAAGAAGGATGTGGAGTCACGGGATGAATTTTACTCCTTATCAAAGGAGTAGTCTTTGAGAGATGGGAAATGAGGTAAGAAATTGAGAAAGATCAAGCATCTGGAAGACCGCTATGGCTATCAAAAGGAAAGGTGTATAATGCAGCACACAAAGGAGGAGTGACACTAGCAGCAAACTATAGGATGAATTTTTTGACATGGAGTTGGGACTAGGTTTCTTGACAAATGTCAATAAGGAATATGATGAATACGTTTTTGACATTCAGCCGGATGATGGGTGACTGGTGGCCAATGGAGTTTGTGAGTAGAGTTATTAAGTAATGGGTGAGAACATCATTGGATAAATAGGTTAGAAAGATGCTGAGGGCTGAGTGCTCAAGACCTGTTATTAATGAGAATGTTAGTTGCTCCCCGTATTGGGACTAGGAGATGATTAGTTTCTTATTTCGTCTGGGGATGCCTGAAACGATCACTAAAACAGTGCCCAGATATGGTGCTGGATGTCCTAAATGCTTTGGCTAGGATATTTGATATGTTGGACGAGGCTCATGTTGGTGAGTCATCAGTGGATCTTGAGTTACTCCAGGGATGGAGTCAGAGAGCAATAATAATGTTGAGAAATGCAAAAGCGGGATTGATGGCAATGAGAAGAAAACCATTTTAATGAAAATCAGTTCCAAACTGTGAGATATGGCAGAGAAGGAGCCACGCGAAGATGCAATGGGTTTGTTTTCTGGCAAAGGCTTAGTTAAAAGCCTAGGGAATTTTTTTTCATAATTTACTGCCTTGGATAAGGCGCTTGTTCAAATGAGGAAGGTTTTCAGAGGAAGTGTTTTTGAAAGGGCCAGTAAAAGGGGAGTTTCAATTGTCAGAGGATTCAAAGGTTCCAATACAGTAACACAGTAAATAGTATAGAGGCCTCTTTAAATTTCTACCCAAATGGAGAGAAAACTGGAAGGTCAGGAAGAGGAAGGTTTGCAAGTGATCGCAGCCAGAGTTATTCAGGATCACAAAGTGATTACGGAGATTATTTTTGGTTGTTCCTAAGGAAAAGTTTGGGCTCGTTTAGGATATGTGAAGGAATGGGAAAAGATTATGCAAGATACAGGGATATTAAAGACTGTACAGGGTTATGAAATAGAGTTTGTAGAACAACCACAACAGGTAAAAGAGCAAAGAGAGTTAACTATAGCAGAGGAACAAAAGTCTGTAGTGGATTCAGAGATAGAATATTTGATACAAAAAGGTTTGATCAAGCGTATAGAGGAAAGTGCCAGGATTTTTGTGAGCACTCTCTTTTTAGTACAGAAGAAAGACAAAGGATGGAGAACAGTAATAAATCTGAGGGAGTTAAACAAATATTTGGTTTACAGGTATTTTCAAGATGAAAGGTATACATTGTTGTCAATTGGTTATTGAAGCTTGACCTGAAGGATGTATACTTCACAAATTCTATGGAGACGAAAAGTCATAAGTATTTACAATTCAGATGGGGAAAGCAGCTATCTCATTTTCAATATCTACCTTTGGGTCTGTCTTCCACTCAAGGGTGCTTAACAAACGGGTTGTAGTGGTGAACTATTTGATAGAGAGAAGTGTACCGTTTATAGAGTATTTAGACTATATATTGCTTATGTCCCAAGAGTTGAAGGAAGAGATAATATTGGTTATGCACTTGTTGGAGAGTTTGGGTTTTTTGATAAACAAAGAGAAGTCAGTTTTAACACCCTCTCAGAAGATGGAATGGATTACAGGTGAATACTGTGGCTGTCATGTTAAAACTACCGGAGAGGAAAGTAAAAATGATAAGAAAATAAATATTGCATGTTTTGAGGAAGGGATTTGGCTCAGATGGTATGATTGTTATCTTCTATCTAGGTAATTTTCCTAGGTCCTTTGCATTATTGTGCATTAATGACGATAAAAGGAGATGCTTTTATGAAAGGTTGGTTGTGTGGAGACAGAGTAAAGATGTACCAAGAAGTGAAAGAGGAATTGTATTGGTGGTTAAACAATGTGGATGCTTGGAATGGTCAGGCCATTTTTAGTTGCGTCCCAGATTTTGTTCTGGAAATAGATGCCTGTCTGAGAGGCTGGGGGCATGGTTAGGAGAGCAACACTTAGGTGGATTATGGGCAGAGAAGGAGAGGATGAATCACATAAATTGTTTGGAGTAACAGCAGGATTTTATGCTTTGAAAAGCTTCAGGGAGATTTTGAGAGGTCAATCAGTGTTGATGAAGAAGGACAGTGTGTCAACAGTGGCTTATATCAACTGATTAGGAGGGAGCAGATCCCATGGTTTGTCGGAGTTGGTGACATTTTGGTATCTTTGGAGCACAAAATTAGAGTGAAAGCAGAGTACTTACCAGCAGAATTGAATATGGTAGCGGATTGGAATTTAAGGTACTTAAGGGATTATAGCCATTGGAGGATAGAGGAATTTTGGGATCCTTTTGGAGGTGGATCTTTTTGCAGGCAAACTGACGTTCCAACTAGAGAACTATTTCAGCTGGATGTCAGATCCAGGAAAGTTTGAGGTAGACACATTTCAGCAGGTTTTTGGGGGATTTACCCCATTTGTAATGATTCAGAGGGTTCTTTTAGCAGATCAATCAATCAATCAAAGACATTTATAGAGCGCACTACCTACCCGTAGGGTCTCAAGGCGCTAGCAGAGGACCCTTAGTAAGCTGGAGCGCTTGAAGGTACCTCGGGCAGGTAAGGTCTGTAAACTCGTGGGACAAAAACTCTATGGTGGTACCCCATGTTTTCTCAAATTTAGGGAGAGAATGTGTTAGGCCAGCTGTAATCTTCTGCATCCGCAGTGTATCCCATAGCCTATATAGCCAGACTAGTCCCCCACCTTGCCAACAACGCCTGGTTGGCTGCATCCAAGGCCAGGGGGATTGCTTTTCCCCGACAAGACAGTAGAGGGTACATTAAGGCATTGGGGAGCCCTAGAAAAATGAAGAAGGAAAGTTGAGGTAGGTTTGTGTGGTGTATGCTATCTATCTCTTGGAGAATTGCATCTGAATTGCTCTGTACATTTGGACATGATCATAGGATATGTGTACGGGGGCCCATATGGACGCATTGACGCCAACATTGGCCTGTCTCTCCCGGTTTCCATCTAGCTAGCCTCGCCTGCGTCTGATGCCAATAATGCACAGTTTTTAAAAACATTTCTTTGCCCGCTGTGCTGCAGGAGGATGCCCAGTCCCTGTAAAAAATGTCCTGCCATTTCTTGGGTGAGAACTCATACTCCAATTCCGCCTCCCATCTGCGCTGCACAGGGGACTTACAATGCTGCTTAGGGGTGTTTAGGAACAAGTAAATATATGACAGTAGTCGCTTTTCAGATGTTCGGGTAATGAACCATAGCTCAAATTTGGTCACGGGATGGCCCGCTTGGGGGAGCACCTGTGGCTGAGTCACCCAGTGGTGGGGAGCTAAGTATTGCCAGTATGCCTTCCGGGGATCCCAAAGCCTGTAATGAGGCTAACAAAATCCATCACTCCCTTCCCATCGAAGAGATCTCTGATGCGTTTGCAGTTGCCCTCCTGCCAGTGAATATAACCGTTACCCGACCTTGCCGGAGGGAAATCTGGGTTTCCTATAAAGGGGGTCAAGTGAGACATGGGAGTTGAGAGGCTGCACGGCCCTTGTACTCTATCCCACACTCCAAGAGTGTTTTTCAGGACCGAGGGTATATATACCCCACAGGGTCAGTGCCGCTGAGGCAGCCATGGAACTTTTCAGATGTGCTTGCCCGCTATTGAGCGATCGATGAAGCACCAATGCTTCTCCGACTCCAGCTTGTACCACTCGAGCATACATTTAAGCTGTGGCGCTTGGAAGTAGCGCACCAGATGTGGGACGCCCAGTACCCCATCCGCCTGTTTCAGATATGTAGAGTGACGGGCCATTTGTGCCTTCTTACCTCCCAAAACATAGTTATCGAGAAGGCATTGCAGTTGTGTAAGTGACTTCGATGGTGGTTGTAGCAGCAGTGTCTGCATCAAATATAGGATGCGCAGTAGTATGATCATTTTGATGGCTGCCAATCTTCACAGCCAGGACATAGTATGCTTCCTCGAGTGCAAGAGGTCCCCCTGACCTCCGACAAAAGGGCAGCATCATTCACTTGGGCTATCCTGTCAAGAGTGGGATACAACTGCAGTCCCAGATACTGGACCCCCTTGTTTTCCCACCTGAATGGGAACCGCACTGCCAGTGCTTGCTGCTTCTTCTTGGGGCGAGTCAAGTTCAGAGCATGTGTTTTGGTGATATTGACCTTGAAACCGGAAGCGCAACTAAAGCATTCAGCGCAACTAAAGCATTCAAGTTCCTCCAGCAAGGGGGCAGTGAAGTCATCGGCCGCGTTAAAAACAAGACCACGTCGTCCCCGTAAATCGAAATTTTATGCTCTCTATTGCCCATTCTGATCTCAGTGATATTCGGATTTTGACGTACCCTTTCTGCAAATGGCTCCATATATAGAGCAAAGAGCAAGGGTGATAAAGGGCAGCCCTGTCGCGTACCTCTCCTAATGCGGAATGGTCTAGCGGACACTCCGTTAGCCCTAAGCCTCGCCTGGGGATCCCTATACAAGCCGTCCACCCACCTCAGAAATCTGTCACCTTCCCTGAATTTACGCAGGACCCGCTGCAGGAACGGCCAGTGAATCTGGTCCAATGCCTTTTCGGCGTCGATCGAAAGGAGCACCGGGCATCTGCGTGCGCTGGGATTTGTCCAACAGATCACAGGCCCGGTGTGTCCCATCACTCCAATTGCGTTCTGGGATGAACCCCAACTGATCGGGGTTGATCAAGCCCTGCATATGTGGTGCCAGTCGGGCAGCCAGTATGCTTGTGAAGATCTTAAGGTCCACGTTTAATAAAGAAATAGGGCAGTAGGCCGCGCAGTCTAGTGGGTCCTTGCCCGGTTTAGGGATCACAACCACTTCAGCCATAATCATAGTCAGGATCACACTACCAGTATCACTAAAATAATTAAATAATTGAGCCAGAGTCCGGGCCAACTCACTGGCTAATGTCTTATAAAAATCGTCGAGAAGCTGCCTTCTCCAGGGGCCTTCCCGGACGCGAAGTCACGGATGGCCTTAATGACCTCTTCTATGCAGATACCTGCATCCAGACTCGTTGCCTCCTGTGAAGGAAGGGATGCCACCAGGATTTCACGCACTTAGGACTCGGCCGCTTCTGGGTCTGGAGCGCCAGCGCTATATAGATCAGTGTAGAAAGACTCAAATCTGCCTGCAATATCACCATCCGCGTGCAAGACTCCTTCCTGGGTGTCTCTAATTTCTACAATACGCAGAGTTTTCATCTGCACACGAGTACATTTGCAAAGATTTTCCTGGTTTTATTACTCCCGGCATAGTACCTCTCTTTGGTCCGCAAGAGCGAGTATTCCACCCTATGAGGGCAAGTGCTTTTAGCTGCTGTCCAGCAGCATTAAGTTGCCTCCTAACTTGTACGGTTCCCGTCCTGTGGTGCACTCCCTCCAGCTCTTTCACTTGCGTATCAAGCCGCTCCCGTTTTTCTTTTCTGTTTTTAATAAAACCTGGCGCTATTGCAATAAATCGGCCTTCTACAACCGGCTTGAAGGCGTCCCACAAAAGAGAGACCGAGGATGCTCCGTCCTCGTTAAGTTCGAAATATGCCTTGATTGTCGCCGTATTTCTTGAACATTGGCCTCGTAAGTGAGCAGTTTATGGTTGAGTCTCCACTGCCCGCGTCCCGGGACACCCCCTTGAATGTGCAACATTAAATTAACTAGTGAGTGGTCTGAAAGAGCTGCGGTTCCTATAGTGACCCCTCTGTACCTTTTGTGACTCTTGGGGATGTTAAAAACCAATCTATGTGGGCGAACGTTTGGTGACCTGCTGAAAAGCATGTGTATTACCTAGCGCTAGGGTATCTCTGTCGCCACACATCTGTCAAACTCAGGTCCTTCAGTTTTTGCGGAATTGCATCTGATAACACCCCTTGTGTCCCTGTCCTTGTACGGAACGGTTCAGCTGTGCATCGTGTACTATATTAAAATACCCCCCCATGACAAGGTCCTTGTCTGCTGATTCCAGGATAGCATTCAAGGTGTCATTGAGAAACGCCTCCTGTTGCTCATTCAGGCCATATTTAGTTGCATTGGTGTAGGCGTGGTTCCCTATGTCCACCCTCAAGGCCAGAGCTTTGCCCGGTACCTCTACTTGGGCGTCCAAAACCCTGCCCAGGAACTGAGTGGCAAATAACACTGCTACTCCTGCCTTCTTGTCTCCAGATGAAGAGAAGTGTTGCCTGTCGAACCATCTGGAGCGGAGGCATTTCTAATCTGCTTTCAATAAGTGAGTCTCCTGTAAGAGGCCGACATCACAATTCAGTTCTCTCAAGAGAGACAATAGCGCCCGAATGTCGGTATGTGGCTAAGGGGTGACGTTGAGCCTATGGTGTGCCACCCGGGCTTTGACAGCAAACCCCAGTCCTCCGAGTCCTACCCCGTCTCTCCTCCCATCAGCTCTATGGGAACCCCCCATCGCCAGAGCGCCCTCCCCACCCCCGACCAACCTGAGATCGTATATTCCCCAACTGAAGGCCTACCTCTAACCCTAACAAGAATCGTGAGAATGGAGCAGAAAAATGGAAAAAGAAAGAGAAAATAGCGTAGAACAATAATCTCACAGCATGAACAGAGCCCTCCAACAAGAACAAGGCACAACAATGTGCATGGGTCCGTATATACGACGATACGTCATTCTCTCTCATACGTAGGGCTCTACGTCGTGGCCAATTTCTTTGAGGTTGGGACCCCTCCTGAGGCTAACAGAGGAGTGTTAGCCGAGCCAACTGCAGGACCTCGATACTCACTCACTCTTAGGCTATCCAGAGTCCCCTCCGCCCCGCAGCCTACGGATCAAAGCCTCTCTCTTGCTGCTTTTCGAGCTTTGTGGGCTGTGTGGGCTTCACTCTCCTCGTCCTCGGGCGTCTTCTCGGATTAGCCGACATTGAGGGCATCGCCATCGACCATTTTCCGCTCTCCGACTCCTCATCAACCAGATTTTCGCAGAGTATGTCCCTCACCTCTTTCAGGGACGCAATTCTTTATCACACATGAAGGACATGCTAAAGGGGTGACCCCATCGGTAGCATTTCCTTTGTCTCTCAAGAGGAATGTATGCGGCCGCAATGCCTTTTGGCGTTGTAGGGTGAGAGGGGAGAGATCTTGGTACACGCCGACCTGAAGGCCTTCAAATGAATGTGTTGCCTTGTCCCTTGTGGTCTTCATAATGAGTTCTTTCTGCCTGTATGAGTGGAGACAAGTAAGAATATCTTGTTGCTGACCCGGGTTTGTCACTGGCCTTCCAGCCCGGTGTGTGCGATCCAAAATAATTTCTCCATCTCCGAGCTCTGGGGCTGCGTGTCGGAAGAAGCGCACCAACCAATCTTCCACTTTCCCTCCATCTGCCTGCAGTGGCACTCCCTTGAGGTGGATTTTGGACCTCTGGGAATGGTTTTCCAAGTCCTCCAGACAGAGATGAAGCTCATTATTGCGCTCTTTTAGCTCTAATAACTCTTGGACCTGTTCAGTAAGCGCCTTATCTCGGCGCTCGCCTGAGTGCTCCAGGGGGCCCACCGATCACCAATCTCCTGCACGGCTGCCTTGAGCAGCTTAACGTCAGAGGCCATTTCCTGGCGCAGAGCTGCAAAATCTTCCCTCAGGAAGTCGAAGAGTTGCCCCAGAAAGCCCCTTGTGATGGGTCCATAGCTGAGTCGCCTGCGGTCCTGTCTTCTCCTCCTTGTCTGCAGCAAGCCGGTCCATCCCATGCATGTCTGCTTTCTTAGAGGCAAACTTTTGTAGGAGGGTCTTAGATTGTAGAGTCTTTCTTCGTTCTAAGGGAAGTCATCTCGGGAGCCTCTGAGCTCAAAGGACCAGACGTGTGGGCAGGGCCTGGGTCTTCTCCCCCTTTTGGCTAGGCCTGAACAGCTCTCATGCACCACACGTCCAGCGTCCTGGGCCTACCACCACTGCCTCGCCCCACAGTTGGTGATGCTCCACCAGGGCACCCAAGCTGGTGTCATTTCTCCAAGTAGGTTAGGCTTTCGTGTCTAGCTATCTCCTCCAGTTGTTGGCTCCCTTATCCAAGGCTCCCTCCCACCACTGTGCCACAGGTTTTACCCTCTTGTCGACATCCAGGGGTCCACTAACCGTGTCTCCCTTGTCTCCACGCTGCCTCCTTATCTGCGGAAGTGTACTTTAGTGCAGAGTCTGTGCCCCTCACCCCAGACCTGCTGTGTCTGGAGCAATGCTCCTCTCACTCAATTGCTCCCTGGCCCTCACACAAGTATTAGCAGGTCTTCCCCTATCTGGCCTTTGTGCCAATTCAGATCACCCTGGAGGACACACCAATGCAGTCACTCGTTCCCTCGTGGCTCTGGGGTGGTGCGCAGAGAGAGGGGGAGCCCAGGCAGCCGCGCTCACCGTATGCACCAAAACAGTTTACCCGGGAGCCGCTGCAGTCTTTGCTTCATTACCAGGTCTGTTCAGAGAGCACGCCGTCTTCCATCCAGCGCTGGGGCTGCCGAAACCTTACTTTACTTTACTTTTATTCATTTATAGATCGCAGGCGAATCATACCCGAGGGGATCTCTCGGCGCTTTGAGAGTCAGGTACTTGGTGGGCGTGCACATCTAAAACAGCCATGTCTTTAGAAGTTTCTTAAACGCCGCCACTCCCTGCTGCAGCTCCGCACGGGCCTGGTCCTCGGATCGCCGCTGTGGGGCTGAGCACTGGCATGTAGGCCGCAATCTCTCACACGGGGGAGTCCAGTCACCTCTTAGTCTGGGTTCCTTTCTCACTCCTCCGACTGCTGTTGCGCCCGTCTGGGAGGCGCCTCTCCAGGCCCCAGCCTCCGGCTCCGCGGCTCAGGCCGTTCGCGGCCATGTCATCTCACTGCCTCCAGCGGCGCTCCCCAGAGCTCTACGGCCTGGGGGGTGACTGCTGCGTCACACCTGCTCATCTGTGCTCAAATATGGCCTGGGTCGTCTCCTGTGCTTAGGCACCCCTACCCGGTCATGGCAGGGTCCCAGATGCCGGAAGGAAATGCCTTTATCTGCCTCGGCAAGCAGAGCTCCTTAGGCTTGCTGTTGCTCCCCCGCCATCTTGTATTTAAAGAGTCAGGAGATCTGAATATTTCAAGGGACTGTCGTGCAGGCCAGCAGAATTACTCAAGGAGTAAGGGCACCAGGGACAAGAAGAAGATATAGGGGAATATGAAGAATTTGGGCATATTGATGCATAGAGAGGAGTTTGTATCCCTCAGAGGCTTCTACAGTAGAGGTGGTTTATTTTTTGGTGGAGCAATTTGAGAAAGGTTTGGGTTACAGAACTATGAATTGTTACAGATCAGCTATTTCAGCAGGAAATGTTCAAGTAGATGGTAGGTCGGTAGGATGGGACGTTATGGCATGTAGAATATTTAAGAGTATGATGTTGAGAAGGCCACCTGAGGCAAGCTTTGATGTTTTATGAGAAGTTATCTTTTTTTATTAGAATCCTGGCCAGTGAATATATATTTGGATTTAAAGGAACTTTCAGAAAAGTTGTCAACTCTATTATGTTTGTTCATGCATAGGATCAGTTGTGAAAACATTGGAGATGAGTAGCAAAATGTATGGTCCAGATGGTGTATATTTTGAAATCTGGAAAAGGACAAAGACCATGTATGAGTCTATCTTTTATCCAAGTTTCCCTAAAGAGAGGAATTTATGTGTGGTAGAATGCTTGTCTGAGTATGAGAACAGAATGATGGAGTACAGAAGAGATGGGGAGAATCAATTACTGATATGTTAAGCCATATGGTGCAGTGAGTACTGGTACAACTGTTAGATGGATTACGTGGGTAATGGAACTAGCAGGTATAGATGTTTAAGGCACATTCTTTAAGAGGTGCTGTGGCAAGGAAAGTGTTATTTTGTCTGGTGGAAGATTGGAGGAACGGCCGATTGTAAAGCATTACTTTAGCCCAGTAAAGCATGTGTCAGATTTGTGTTGAAGGTCTTTCAACATGCATAATGGTAGCGTATGGTCTTGAAATGAAATGCCAGTTCTCCAAATATTATGAATAGAGAATCAAGATTTCATTAAGGACATGGAGGCTAACATTATCCCTCCCACCACTTCCCCTTTGCGAAGAAGATAAAAAATGGGAAAAGAAAAAGAAAGAATAGAGAGTATAATGTATCTGAAGTTTATTGATGGAATAACAGTTTTTGAAATTTACAGGAGATGTATACATGATAATAGATACATGTTGATGACTTGTTTGCTATTCTTAGAAGCACAGTAAGTACAATAGAGAAAGGATTACAGGGGCAAGGGATGATAGTCCGTCGCATTTAAAAAGGAAGAGTGTTCTTCTATGAGGGGATTACTTATGGTCTATGGTTTTGTGGTTCTAGACTGATGTTTATTTTTGTAAAGTTCTTTAAAGGTGCTGCTGGAGTGGCAATGAAAGGTTTAATGCATAATGTTAGCCTTCGTGTCTTTAATGAGACTTTATTCACTATCCATAACATTTGGAGATTTGCCATTCTAGTTGATAGATTGATTAAAAGTTAAATTTCTCAGTGCGTATATATACAATGTGGATTTGGCAATGTCTGCTTCCTTTGTGCTTTTGAATTTCATTTTTATTTTTATTTTCTCGTACTGTTTGGCTTTTTTAGATGATATTATAAAGTGGCCTACTAATGAACAATTTGTAGGTTCTTTATAATAAATTAATAGGTGCTGTTAGAAAAGCCCTACATGTGGTATGTAAGAGACTCATCCTTTTATGGCATTGAGCAGACAAACTCAATGAGGTTTGCTTTGTGGTTTACTAACACTTAGCCTGAGTAATGGAAGACCTCTTACAGCCATGTATGGCATTTAATAAAGGACCTATTAATCTACAGATCACCTCTGGCCTCCAAGTATTAGATATGAAAATGCTTGTGTTTTAATAGCTTATGTCTCATAAATCATAATAACCATGTGAATTTTCCATGTCTTAGCTCAGCAAACACTTATTGGTCCTCAATACATTTACATTTTAACTGGTAATTCCAAATTGGCCTATTTAGTAGACATTTGGTTTACTTTTTAGAGCAGTGGAGGTCAGACGCGTGAAAGTCCATTGTCACCTTGTGTCAGTTGATGTCCATTGGGGCAGAGTACCGTCTGTTTAAATCTGGTGGTCAGGGTTGGACCACTTATGGATTCAAATCAGAAGATTGCTTAACATGTGTGCATTTGTCCATCTGCTATAGATATCTGGAACTAATGGTGGCCTCGGATGTTACCATAATTTCTTCAGCAAACATGGGTGAGCGCAGACGCTGACTTGTGATTTCACTTACTCTGTTGTGAAATCACTCATCAACAAGACCAAATGTTGCTATCATTGTGACACAGATTTGTGCCAGAAGATGTCTACCTACATCACCAAATTCTTTTGTAAAGCACAGGAAATTAGGGATTATTATTATTATGTTTCTTATATAGCGCCTGAATCGACCCCCAAAGGGGTATCTCCGCGCTTGCCTTGGGAACCCGTCCTGGCTTTTCCCTGTGAGATAGCCCCTACAGGGCATCCCCAAGGTGAAAGCCAGGCATCCCGCCGCGGGGGGCCGTTGTGGGGATTAAGCAAGCTTAATGCCCAGAGTTGCAGAGTGTGAACCCATGATTAGGTCAGGCACCGAAGCGAGAATTATCGAGTCCATGGACATTTGAGCTCACGACCCTGCCGCGTCGGGAATTGAACCCTGGTCCCGGGTCTGACCTCTGCTTCAGGGTCTGCCTGCTCTAACCAGTGAGCCACACTTCTTCACAATAGCCAACTTCCACTGAAGTGGTGTTTTTGGATCCTTAAAATGAATTTATAAATATGTTTGGTACACTAATAATGCTCTTAAAAATCTTTGCTTCATGATAGTTTCTGAAGGAGAGTGCAGAGATTTAAAGTAGAAGATTTTAAAGTGATATATTCTGATGACTAGCTAGACTGTATTTGTTTCATGGAAATGGGGTATCTGTTTTTATTCCAGAGGGCTGTGACCATGTGTTCATAAACAAACAATTTGTGAAGAATCTATTGCTATATCAAGGTGGTAGAGACTACACTTTACCGTAGAACAACAGGACTTTGCAATGGCATGGAACCCAAAATGTGTACATTCTGAATCTTTTTATTATAACTAGAGTTCGGTAGTGTTGTAGAAGGCATACCAGAATGGATGGTCAAATAGCGCTGAATAGTTTTGAGGATAGGTAGAAATGGCCTAGAGTATTCCAACACTGAGCAGGTAAAATCATCAAATGTTCTACAATCTATCAAGATAAATGTTTACTTTCTGACAGCATAAGAGTAGAAGACTTACAAAGTGACCTCTGTTAATTTATTTTCAGATTATAGCAATTTGGTACCAGGGCTTCGTAGTTAACTTTGTGGACTGATGTACAATAATACAGATACTGTACTCCCTAATTTTTCCAGCATTGTCTACTTTAGTTTTATAATCTAAATATTTATCAAACGCAGTACAACCATAATTGCTATACATAGTATGAGTGCACGTTGTCTTAGTCAAAACAAAGAATACAAAACAATTGCAGACTCCTATGAAACTAAAAAGCTAAAAACACACAAAGATTACAGGAATAATGGCTGGTTAAACAGGAATTACATTGATCCTGAAGTTCAAACAGCAGTTGGTTTGTAATTAAAATGCTAAAGAAGAGGTTGCAAAACTGCTGAATCGCTTTTCTTAAACCAATCGAGTAGGTTATAAATTTTAGAAGCATGTGCTCTAAAAATATTCACCTGAAACTCTGACTATATATTTTAAGCAATTCAACCTACAAAAGGATGTTAAACAAAAATAACTCATTCTCCATAAAGCTAAAGTTAACGGACCACATTCTCTTCAGTGGGTGCAGTGATGTAGAGCCTTTGATAAGTGTCTGTTTAAGGAACACGTGAATAACAATTTCCAAATGCAATAGGCACATTTAGTGACTTTTAGGCTGTTCTTAGAGGACAATATTCATACCATAGGATTGTTATTTTTTTCTTTTGATTTGCATCCGCCTTAAAAGCTTGTGAACAGATATAAAAGGGATGCATGTCCTTGTCCCATGTGCATTTTGGTATCAAGTCATGGTTCCACGTGCATAGACTGTAAGTAAATTTAGCCTGCTAAGAGTAGTCGGTGCTTCTTTAACATGGTCCAAGAATAGAGTTCCAAATGTTGGATGTTCAAGATGCCTGAAATCATTATAAGTATGCTTTCAGGCAACCTTCAAATCCAAAACATATTGTATAAAATGACAATGCTATTAATTAATGTGTTGGATAATTATACGTATTTGCTGCGCATGTTAGGTGGAAAGAAAAAACTCAACCATTAAAAACTATTATTTTCGTTTTGATTCCCGAATGTTCTCTGCTTCGTAGTAAACTTGAAATACCTTATTTCAAGGTAGTCAACATTTTTATCAAGTCGGGGCTTTGTTTTTGTAGTTTTCTTGCTATTGTGAGGCCATCTTAGATTTTTTGGTATATTAAAAATATATGAATAAAAACAAGATAAACATTTACAACCAATAAATTGTTTGATGGCTTACTGCACTGTACTTGAGCAAACCGATTCCATCAGGCACAGTCTCTAAAATGTTGAAAGTGTTTTTAGGGATATGATTGAATTTCAAGCAAATAAATCCTGTCCAAGGAACCTGGACTCTGAATGATTATACTTATAGATAGACTCCACCTGTTTCTCTAGAATCTGCACGTGACAAGGGACTGTAGTTCAAAAAGATATAAAATGACTTTTCCTTAAACTTGTCCTTCTCTGGTTATTAGTTAGCTTTATGCATATGTTTTAAACGTGTTGTTTTAAAGAAGGGAAGAGATCCTTTATTCTGCATTACTTAAGGATTTGGTGATGAAGTGGACATCCTGCCCTAAGGCAAAAATTGCTTCAACCCTTGTTTATAAACAGCATCATCATGCCACATGGATCATGCAAGTCAAAACATCAATGTCGTGTATGTGCTGGATGAAGCATCAGGACTAGATGGTCATCTCTGGACCATCAGACATAAAGAAGTCCTGACTTCCCAGTCCAGTTGCAGTAAACTACATCTCCAAGGTAAAAGGTGTTGAGTACATCACTGTGTAGCATCTGTTCCTGCTGACTTAACAGAACTGCATTGGCGATGGCTATGGGCATGAGGAGAACATTGTTTTCTTATATTATCAAAAGTTAAGGTAGCACACCACACGCTGACAGTAATGTTGATGGAGGGAGGAAGGGAGGCGGTAGGGTGAGCATTTAAAACACGGGGAAAAATGAAGAGGGGGAAAAAAAGTCCTCTTTTGTTTTTTTAATACAGTTCCCAGCAGGAAGATCAGGATAGGAGGCTCCCGCCTGCTCCAGATAAAAGGAACCCGCAGTTTCCGGGTGAAGAAAGGGGGTTCCCTGTCCAGCTTTCGCCGGGCCGGCAGCCTAAAGAGCACCAAGCTATCACGTCAGGACTCAGGGTCCGAGAATGAGGATCTACAGTTGTCCCAGAGCAGGGACACTGTCACTGACATAGGTAAAGCAGATAAGGGTGGTTTAGATAAGCTTAATAATCTGTTGTGATGAAAAAATCGCTAGTTTTCTCCCATAGTATAGACTACCACCTGCCAATCCTTGCTAAAGTTGTTTTTCTTTAGTTTTGTTTCACTTGCTCCTACTTTGGTGCATTGTACCCTTTTTTCATCTAATTGGTCACCTGCCACCAGTGTATTCATTCCACACTAACGGCTTCAACATCAGTGTGTTCACCCCCTGAAGTCATTCAGTGCTTTAGTCTCATGACGTTTAACTTTAATTTTCCTATGACCAGTTTTTCTGTGGTGGGTGGTAACATTGTAACAGAAGCTCCATTCTTGTCACCAAAATAAGACACATATATATGCATACGAGAACCTGGTCTTTAGTAATAAACAATTAGGTAAGACCTGCCTTCATAGTTAAACTAAAAGGTGCTTCTCCATGAACAGACCAAAGTGCGCAGAATGTGTGCCTTATTTAGGACTGGGACACTCCACCTAGAAATGCTCTGAATTTGTATGTTCTATTTTTAACTGAGTAACTGTACACCTATTCCCAAGCCCTTGGTAAAAGACCAAAACGTTTTATACCTAGAAATGCTCTGAAATTCTTCTGTTCTCTTTTTAGATGAGGAACTGTACATCTAGTGCACAGTTTTATGCCTTTCGATTCAGCACCATTTGCTGAACCTAAAATTTGGCATCATAGAAATTCCTCATGTTGAGACTGAAGCATGGCCCAAATGTGGTCCTGGTTTCGGTGTTTGTGACCGATCCATGGACTCTGTTCAGTAGAATTAGAATTTTTAAAATTTGGATCTTTTTCCCCCTTTTATTCCCCATACTTGTCAGCTTCCTTTCACTGGTGCTACTACACATGCCCAGGGGTAGCAAAAGCAGCAGACTATGATGCCAGTGAAGGGTTCCTTACCACAGAGCCCTGTCAATGCAGGTCAGTCATGGATCTAATGATTTGTGTCATCTGTGCGCTTCATCGAATGTGTTTCATGTTGCTTTTTTTCATTTGCCCCCTCCCCGCCCACGATTCACACAAAATGGAAAAGTAATTTCAGACAAATTGAGATCTTGTGATTAGCAACAACATTCAGCATTTAATAATCCAAATTATGACCTGATGACTAACGTAAGTGGGGAGCAGAAGGGCTGTGAGACAGGATTGCATTTTTCTAATGTGGCATACTGCAATAATCTTGTTTTTGGCTAATAGAGTGTTAAAAAGCTGACAACTTGTTTGATGTTTCTTCTTGAGAAGAAGGCAGCCCATGGAGCACCAGTGAACCAAGCATTGAGCCAGAGGGATTGAGCAGCACAGGCACAGCGGAGAGCTACCATCGGAACATGTCTTGGTTACATGTGAGTAAAGTATGGAAAGCCAACTTTAGTTTGCAGGTAATTTACAATGAGTATGTGTTTTAGAGATGATCAAATGATTTAACCTGTGTTTGGACAGGAGTATATCAATCTTATGTCCAGCTCTTGATATATACCGTATGTGAGACCAATGACAGCTTGTGGATGGTACCAGAAACCATGCCAATCCAACAAAGTAGTGAAAATCACAACAGCTTAGGCCCCCTATGTATAACCTAATGTTGTGTTTTACGCAAAGACTGGATGCTGAGACGATCTGTTAAATACCTTGATTGCCTAAGAAAAGGGCGACTCCTACCAGTTGCCATGGTGCCACCCTTCACTTAATAGTACAGAAAGGTGTTTCTTTCAGAGAGATACAAATAGGTGGGAAAAAACCCCACAAAGAATAAAAGAAAAGTCTCTGTGGCACTTTGTCTATTGATTGTACTTTAAGATTAATGAAGAGGTGAATAGCAATACAACACGCATCAGCAGTAATTAGGAAGAGTATTGCAAGACAAATCCAAAACAAATATAGTTGAATTTCCAGCTACAGAGACAAATAAAGAATCAAATGGCCAGTGAATGTGATAAACAATAAGGGAACAAATGCATCCTTCACTTGTAGGTGCCTCCTCATATATATTTAAACAGGAGCTGACATCACCGGAAAACCCTTTCTTCCTTCTAGGTTTGGTCGCATCACGTAGGAGTCCTAGGATAGACCACAAACTTGGAAAGGGCAGATTATAAGGTTTGTCCGTGCTTCTGTCTTGAAATTTATGCTTTCAGGCATTTGAATCAGAAGTCTGATTTTGACATTCTTCGTTCAGAATTGGACTCTACTACTCTGTTGCCCATCTTTACAGTGTGAGGAACACCCCTTCTAATTGCAGTGAGTGTGGAAGTGCTTATGTAGTCTGTGCTTTAGGAACACCTAAGCACACACTGACTGCAGTGCTCAGCAACACACCACCCGAATGAGGAAGGAGCATGCCGTTTCCATGCTTGTCTCTTCTAGTAAAACTCTTGCCATTCTTGGATGTAACAGTATGCCACCTTCAGAAGGTTTCTTCTAGTGTTGTTGAAAACAATAGCATGGTAACAAAGGAACATTTATAAAAGAACATCTATCTTATCTGCTCAGTATGATGATAACCTTCAATGTTGATCAGAAATTGAAGCAGACCTTAACCTTCAAGAATCACAGGTTTCTTGGACCTTATGTTCTGGTTACCATTATACCGTAACTGCAAGAGATTCACATGCAAGCCGATATTAATGATTGATGAGAATAAATATCTTAGGCTGAGATAAATGAATAACTAGTAATCAAAGGAGAATGGACACTGGTATCCGCAAAAAAACCAATAGTTTTTTGTATCGCAAACCCTCATAGACTTCCTGGGAAGTGTCAAAGCGGTATATCTTTTCTCCGCCCCATCAGGAGTCTTGGCATAGTCATCGGGTCTACGATTAACGTGCAAATGCCTGCCTCACCCGAGGCTACTTCTGGTATTCTGCAGAAGTGTCCAGAGATGAAAAAGGGGAATTTTTTTTTTAAAAAGTAATGGCTAGATCAAAAAAATGAAAAATTTAATAAGTACAAAGAAATAGCCACTCTTAGTAAAAATTCAATGTTGATATGTAAGTAGCTGAGTTATGAGGCTACTATATCTTTCCAAAGGTGTCGACATGTTTCAGCTCTCAGGGCCCACAGGGGTCAGGGGAGCTTTCGTCAGGACAAATAACAAACATAAAACAAAAAAGAGAGAATCGCTATGTCTAACGCACACCCCTTATGTGTGAGTTACATTACAGAAAAGCTGGAATTTCCAAACTGTAAAGAAAGAAAAAAGCCGACAGATACTACTATCAGATGATGCAGTGGTCAAGCTTAGCAAGCATAAGCACACAATAATCAAGCATTCATTATTTGCTAATAAGGACTAACCTAAGTTTTAAGGCTAATCCATGTTTATTTTTTAAAAACAGAGAGGGAATGGGAGAAACAAAGGAGGGCTGGTCAGGGAGTGGTCATATGGTACTGCCCATGATGTTATATGTCCAGATTCGATAATGAATAAATATAGAAGCTCTAGGTAATGGATGGATTTTCCTATGAACTATCGATAGAAGTATTATCTTAGAAACTGAAGGTAACAATATAGCTGTTGTTGCCACCGAGAACTCTCGTGCTCATTGTTATGAAAGCCGAACTACGAGAGCTGAATACTCATCTAATGCCCATTTTCAAAAATGCAGCTGCGTGCCTTGACATTACAAGCGTCAATAGTTTGTCATATGCATACACATATATCGCTCGATTACACGTATTTATCACAGGCTATCAATGTGGCACTGGTTCTACCTGTGGCGGGTTAGTATTCATAGTTATGTTTGTTAAAAACATTTGTGAAGCGCTTCATAGCCAGTGACTAAATTTCACATTTCGCCCCATGCACAGCCCCAAAATGTTACCTTGCGTAGTCCGGAGTCGGACTTCAGCGGGGAGTCAGGGTCGCGGCAGGAAATTGTACTGGTTTTGGAAGACAGAGGCGTCTCTCGTTAGTGGTGAGCGCTAGTCTTACCTGGGTCTCGATGTAGATGGTGTAAACGCCATTCTTACCCATGCGGCGTGTCTCTGAAGCCTTGTGCTGACTCTGCCCCCGGTTATGGGCGGGTCTGTAATCGGCGCTTGTTTATCGCGGTCATAGGCACTGAAAAGGGACTATTATTTCAGTAGTAAGATGGTGGGTAATTATGAGATGGACCGAAGGGGTTACCATACTTGAACTACAAAATGCGGTAATTGTTTTTTAAGCTCATAAATATCATGAGATTAATGATAATTTATCGCTTAACGGATAGTTGAGTCATTAGGGCCACGCAAAGTAGCAACAGATGTTAGTTAGATCATTTTGTCAATTTAGTACATAGGTACATGTTTTATGTGTTCACTTTGTATGGTTAGGCGAGATGAGGACACAATGTGATACAGTTCTACATCACGAGTACAGTTGGTGCCAGGGAATGTGATCATTCATTCCTATTTCATCAGTTTTCAGACGGTCAACCCATCTTTGCTCTTTATTGAAAAGGATCTGTTCAGCGTTATGGTCTTTCACTTGTAACATTTCCAGTACAGTCCATTTCAAATCGTCACATGTGTGACCTGCTTCCACAAAATGTGTACACAATTTGGTCTCCTTTTTTTCAGTCTGACGTTGCTCCGGTGTTCCCCTATCCGGAGTTTGACTTTTCGGCAAGTCATGCCGATATATTGTTTTTGGCAAGGGCATGTGATGAGGTATATCACGTGTGAGGAGTTGCAATTTGTATGGCTCCTCTGAGTCCATAATAGATCATCATTCAATTGCAATGTCTTTGTACAGGTGGTAAATTTGCAGACTCCACACGTGCCACACGGATAATGTCCAGTGACCGGCATCATATGTACATCTCTCATTGTAGGTTTGTTTTGCGTTTTCTTCGGTCTTGTATGGACAAGGACATCTTTGATATTTTTCGTTCTCTTGTTTGCAAACCTTGGCTTCGGCCACTTCAGAGTTCCCGATGTTAGGATCTGCCAGTTCTTTCTGATGAGTTTCTGGACATCGTAAGTAGCTGGACAGAAAGTGGTAACGCATGTGACCAGATCTTTGACTGGTACACCTAAAGAACCTGTCCATACAAGACCGAAGAAAACGCAAAACAAACCTACAATGAGAGATGTACATATGATGCCGGTCACTGGACATTATCCGTGTGGCACGTGTGGAGTCTGCAAATTTACCACCTGTACAAAGACATTGCAATTGAATGATGATCTATTATGGACTCAGAGGAGCCATACAAATTGCAACTCCTCACACGTGATATACCTCATCACATGCCCTTGCCAAAAACAATATATCGGCATGACTTGCCGAAAAGTCAAACTCCGGATAGGGGAACACCGGAGCAACGTCAGACTGAAAAAAAGGAGACCAAATTGTGTACACATTTTGTGGAAGCAGGTCACACATGTGACGATTTGAAATGGACTGTACTGGAAATGTTACAAGTGAAAGACCATAACGCTGAACAGATCCTTTTCAATAAAGAGCAAAGATGGGTTGACCGTCTGAAAACTGATGAAATAGGAATGAATGATCACATTCCCTGGCACCAACTGTACTCGTGATGTAGAACTGTATCACATTGTGTCCTCATCTCGCCTAACCATACAAAGTGAACACATAAAACATGTACCTATGTACTAAATTGACAAAATGATCTAACTAACATCTGTTGCTACTTTGCGTGGCCCTAATGACTCAACTATCCGTTAAGCGATAAATTATCATTAATCTCATGATATTTATGAGCTTAAAAAACAATTACCGCATTTTGTAGTTCAAGTATGGTAACCCCTTCGGTCCATCTCATAATTACCCACCATCTTACTACTGAAATAATAGTCCCTTTTCAGTGCCTATGACCGCGATAAACAAGCGCCGATTACAGACCCGCCCATAACCGGGGGCAGAGTCAGCACAAGGCTTCAGAGACACGCCGCATGGGTAAGAATGGCGTTTACACCATCTACATCGAGACCCAGGTAAGACTAGCGCTCACCACTAACGAGAGACGCCTCTGTCTTCCAAAACCAGTACAATTTCCTGCCGCGACCCTGACTCCCCGCTGAAGTCCGACTCCGGACTACGCAAGGTAACATTTTGGGGCTGTGCATGGGGCGAAATGTGAAATTTAGTCACTGGCTATGAAGCGCTTCACAAATGTTTTTAACAAACATAACTATGAATACTAACCCGCCACAGGTAGAACCAGTGCCACATTGATAGCCTGTGATAAATACGTGTAATCGAGCGATATATGTGTATGCATATGACAAACTATTGACGCTTGTAATGTCAAGGCACGCAGCTGCATTTTTGAAAATGGGCATTAGATGAGTATTCAGCTCTCGTAGTTCGGCTTTCATAACAATGAGCACGAGAGTTCTCGGTGGCAACAACAGCTATATTGTTACCTTCAGTTTCTAAGATAATACTTCTATCGATAGTTCATAGGAAAATCCATCCATTACCTAGAGCTTCTATATTTATTCATTATCGAATCTGGACATATAACATCATGGGCAGTACCATATGACCACTCCCTGACCAGCCCTCCTTTGTTTCTCCCATTCCCTCTCTGTTTTTAAAAAATAAACATGGATTAGCCTTAAAACTTAGGTTAGTCCTTATTAGCAAATAATGAATGCTTGATTATTGTGTGCTTATGCTTGCTAAGCTTGACCACTGCATCATCTGATAGTAGTATCTGTCGGCTTTTTTCTTTCTTTACAGTTTGGAAATTCCAGCTTTTCTGTAATGTAACTCACACATAAGGGGTGTGCGTTAGACATAGCGATTCTCTCTTTTTTGTTTTATGTTTGTTATTTGTCCTGACGAAAGCTCCCCTGACCCCTGTGGGCCCTGAGAGCTGAAACATGTCGACACCTTTGGAAAGATATAGTAGCCTCATAACTCAGCTACTTACATATCAACATTGAATTTTTACTAAGAGTGGCTATTTCTTTGTACTTATTACATTTTTCATTTTTTTGATCTAGCCATTACTTTTTAAAAAAATGTTTTCCCCTTTTTCATCTCTGGACACTTCTGCAGAATACCAGAAGTAGCCTCGGGTGAGGCAGGCATTTGCACGTTAATCGTAGACCCGATGACTATGCCAAGACTCCTGATGGGGCGGAGAAAAGATATACCGCTTTGACACTTCCCAGGAAGTCTATGAGGGTTTGCGATACAAAAAACTATTGGTTTTTTTGCGGATACCAGTGTCCATTCTCCTTTGATTACTAGTTACTTAGAAAGGGGAAATGAATGGACCCTATTCTTCCTCTTCCCTCCATTTCAATTTTTTCAATGAGATAAATGAATGACAGAATAAATTCTAAGTATGAGGCAGATCTGATAAAGACTTCTAGTCTCAGATACCTTACCTCAGAATATTCTGAAGGCATCAGACTAGAACTGGACAGTTTGAGCAATACCTCTACACGCCAGTAGGTGGCGTAGTTCAGCTCATTTCAACATAGTCAACGTCATCAATGCCAAAGGTGACGTTGAAAGTCCCTATGTAGGCGCCACCCCAGCATGCTGACTTCAGTTCTTTTCTTTCTGCACCATAAGTGTGGATCCCGAGAGAACTACTTCTCTTCACTTTTTGGACAGCTTTTTTGACATTTTGTCAAATTCTTTAGACCTTTGTCTTCCATTGTGGCAGGAATGTCCCCTAAAAACCTGTGGGGTTAAATCTATGGTTACTGTTCACGGACAGATGTCTGTGACCAACTCCCATCTGATTTGCCTCTGATGCCTGTAGCTGGACCATGACTCTAAGGCCTGTGAAGACTGTCCTGCCATGAATCCAAAGGCACTTTGGGAGCAATCCCCAAAGCTCCTAGTCACCAGTCGACTCCGCGCCACTCCAGATCACAGTTGTGTGGAAATACCAGGTCCGTTAACTGAGCTATTCCCGTTCAAAGTCTTCAGTGAGGCTCACAGACAATTGGAAAAATCTAAGGAGTCAAAGCTCTACACAACTTCACAACACCGGTCCAAGTCATCAGATAAGGTGAAGGAATGGTGTTACCACTCTAGGCCCGGCTCCCATGTGTCGACCCCACAAACTGTGTCTAGGTCTGCTCTGCCCCATACCTCCCCTCATTTCTTGGAGCCAGAGAGACCCCTGCCCGGCTAAACGTTTTATGAGGTCATGCACCTCCTATTTGGGTGGGCCAACCCCTCTGCAGCATCTTCAGATCCCATGGGCTTGGCGGGTGCTCCCACTGGATTTCTACCAGCGGGTCCCCTGGATCCAGTAATGGATCCAGATTGTCTCCAGTCACAACCTCCTCCTGAGCAAGTTCCAGTGACGTTGTCCCTTGCACCGCCAAAGCCCCATGATTACACCGACCCCATCTTCATACTTGACTCATGCTATGGAGTTAGATTGGAGTCACCCAACATCGACTCAGGCCGGAACTCTACCTTCTGAGTTCCGACTTATTTTTTCAACGGACCCTTGAGGAGTGTGATTGGGGAGGATCTGAGTATTGTTATGGCTGGTACACAGTCTAAATATCGATTCCTAATTGTTGACTTACACATATATCGAGTTGAAAATATCGAAGGGACATAATTTCAATGTCAAGAATATCGTTGGACAGAATATCGACCCTTAGGTAAGTAATATCGAAGTTAGTAATATCGATAGCATAGATATCTATGTAACTAATTTCGATGTTACTAATATCGATATTTGTATTATTTTTATGTATTTAGTTATGTATGTGTAATATGTTTTTGTTAAGTATTTTAATTTTTTTAAATTATATGTGTATTATTTTTATATAATAATAATGTTATTTTTAAGTAAATGTTATGTTTTAGTACCGGAGCGGGTTGTGGGTATATAGGGGAATAGGGTGGGAAGTAATTTAAATATACTAAATTAATTATTAATTTTTAGGAATTATAAATTAATTTGAATTAATTTTTGTTTTTATTTCTGTAGCGGGTTGTGGGTTTATAGGGGAATTGGGTGAGAAGTAATTTAATTGTAATTAATTAATGATTTCTAATTTTTTTTGTTATGGATAAACATTTTATTTATAATTAATTATTAATTGGCAATTAATTATTTAAATTGATAATTTATTTTTTTAATTGGTAATTAATGTTTTTAATTGTTAATTAATTTTTTTAATTGGTAATTCATGTTTGTAATTTGGAAAGCATTTTTGTAATTGGTAATTCATTATTTAATTGGTTAATAATTTTGTTATTGGCAATTAATATTTTTAATTGGTAATTATTTCTTATTAATTGGAAAATATTTGTAATTAATTGGTATAAAAATGAGTTATAAAAATATTATTTGGTATAAAAAAATATTTTATTGTTTAATAATTTTTAATTGTGAATTAATTTTAAATAACATTTTTTTGTAATGCAAAATATTTTATTGTTTAATATTTATTATTTGGTGAGTAATATTTATTCATTAATATTAATTGGTATTTGTTGTTAATTTATTGTTAATTATTCAAATGTAATTGCTTTTAATAATTATTAATTGTTTGTATATGATGTAGATTTATTTTAAAATTTATTTATACATTATTTTAAATATGTAAATTATTTATAAGTATGTTATATTTAAATTCTACGCTATCCAACGCTTTCCCTACTGTTGCACCCTCTGGAGTTGGAATAGTAATTTTAACCCCTACGCTATCCAACGCTTTCCCTACGGTTGCACCCTTTGGAGTTAGAATAGTAATTTTTACCCCTACGCTATCCAACCCTTTCCCTACTGTTGCACTCTCCGGAGTTGGAATAGTAATTTTTACCCCTACGCTATCCAACGCTTTCCTTACTCTTACACACTCTGGAGTTGGAATAGTAATTTTTATCCCTACGCTATCCAATGTTTTTCTTACTGTTACACCCTCTGGAGTTGGAATAGTAATTTTTACCCCCACGCTATCCAATGTTTCCCCTACTGTTGCACCCTCTGGAGTTGTAATAGTAATTTTTACCCCTTCGCTATCCAACGCTTTCCTTACTGTTACACCCTCTGGAGTTGGAATGGTAATTTTTATCCCTATGCTATCCAACGCTTTCCCTACTGTTGCACCCTCTGGAGTTGGACTAGTAATGTTTACCCCTATGCTATCCAACGCTTTCCGTACTGCTGCACTCTCTGGAGTGGAAATAGTAATTTTTACCCCTACGCTATCCAACCCTTTCCCTACTGTTGCACTCTCTGGAGTGGGAATAGTAATTTTTACCCCTACGCTATCCAACGTTTTCCCTACTGTTTCACTCTATGGAGTTGGAATAGTAATTTTTACCCACCCGGTATCCGACGCTTTCCCTACTGTTGCACTCTCTGGAGTGGGAATAGTAAGTTTTTACCCCTAGGCTATCCAACGCTTTCCCTACTGTTGCACTCTCTGGAGCGGGAATAGTAATTTTTACCCCTACGCTATCCAACGTTTTCCCTACTGTTTCACTCTCTGGAGTTGGAATAGTAATTTTTACCCCTACGCTATCCAACGCTTACCCTACTGTTGCACTCTCTGGAGTGGGAATAGTAATTTTTACCTCTACGCTATCCAACGCTTTCCCTACTGTTGCACTCTCTGGAGTGGGAATAGTAATTTTTACCCTTACGCTATTCAACGCTTTACCTACAGTTGCACTCGCTGGAGTAGGAATAGTAATTTTTACCCCTACGCTATCCAACGTTTTCCCAACTGTTTCACTCTCTGGAGTTGGAATAGTAATTGTTACCCCTACGCTATCCAACACTTTCCCTACTGTTGTACTCTCTGGAGTTGGAATAGTAATTTTTACCCCTACTCTATCCAACGCTTTCCCTACTGTTGCACTCTCTGGAGTGTGAATAGTAATTTTTACCATTACGCTATCCAACGCTTTCCCTACTGTTGCACTCGCTGGAGTAGGAATAGTGATTTTTTCCCCTACGCTAACCAACACTTTCCCTACTGTTGCACTCTCTGGAGTTGGAATAGTAATTTTTACCCCTACGCTATCCAACACTTGCCCTACTGTTGTACTCTCTGGAGTTGGAATAGTAATTTTTACCTCTACGCAATCCAACACTTTCCCTACCATTGCACTCTCTGGAGTTGGAATAGTAATTTTTACCCCTACGCTATCCAACATTTTCCCTACTGTTGCACTTTCTGGAGTGGGAATAGTAATTGTTACCCCTACGCTATCCAACACTTTCCCTACTGTTGCACTCTCTGGAGTTGGAATAGTAATTTTTACCCCTACGCTTCCAACACTTTCCCTACTGTTGCACTCTCTGGAGTTGGAATTGTAATTTTTACCCCTACGCTATCCAACACTTTCCCTACTGTTGCACTTTCTGGAGTGGGAATAGTAATTGTTACCCCTACGCTATCCAACACTTTCCCTACTGTAGCACACTCTGGAGTGGGAATAGTAATGGTTACCTTTACGCTATCCAACACTTTCCCTACTGTTGCACTTTCAGGAGTGGGAATAGTAATTTTTACTCATACGCTATCTAAAATGTATCTATTTATTTCTATTAGTTTTATGTTGTTATTAATTGTTATTTATATTAATATTTTATGTATATACATTTATTTGTAATTTATTATATATTTATTTATTTATAAGTTATTAAAATAATTAATGTAGTTATTTTGTAATGAAAAATATACTATGTATTATATCTTAATTATTATTAATTTGCATTACATTATGTATTATTTTTAAATATTATAATATAATGTTAAATATCTTTATACCATTTATAAGTATTATTTTGTTAATATTACAATTTTATTTTAATAAAACAAAACAATATTTTACAAAAAACGATATTTTTGACATTCTATATTATTTTTTCGATATTTTTGTACTTACCTTGTTAGGTATAGGATCCCAATATTTTTGCCATCGATATTTTTGTTGCGATAATTGTGTATGTCGATATTAGTGTATTCGATATTTTGTCATAGATTCGTATGGGTGACCTGAATCCCCATGTATCGGAAGTTCTTGTACCTCCTTTGGAATTCTGTGTGGGGAGCGCTGCTGCATCCATTTTTGCTAGCACAGCAAGTGGAAACAGGGTAGATTGACAGTTATTGACTTTAGGACTGGACACTGTGCCAAAATTCACTAGAATGTCCTGTAACTTGGGCAGCGCCTCTTCGGGTCGGGTTAAATATAACAAGGCGTCATCTGCGTATAGGAACACCACATGTACCCGCCTATCCACCGATATACCACCGAGAGGTATCGTCGCAGCCTAATCACCATCGACTACATTGCTAGGGTGAATAAGAGTGGAGACAGCGGAAATCCTTGCCATGTACCCCACTCTATAGAAAACCTTTCGGAGATCACCCTACCGCTGCGTACCTATGCGGTGGGTAGATGGTATAGAAGACATATCCAGGCAACATATTCCTGGCCTAATCTCATTCTTGTCAGTAACTCCTAGAGATAATCACATCTCAGGGTATCAAAGGCCTTTTCAATAGTTAAGGCAAGTACTGTGGCCCTGAGATCCATTCAATCAATCAATCAATCAATCATAGGCATTTATAGAGCGCTCTACTTACCCGGAGGGTCTCAAGGCGCTAAGATCCATTGTAGCTGTGGTGTGTAAAATGTGTGACAGTCTCCTCAGATTCATATGGGTGCCACGGCCTGGCATGAAGCCACACTGGTCAGTGTGGACTAGATGGGTGATTATCCTGCTTGTACTTTTTATCTTAGCCCACTCATCTACTTGCACCTCAGTGACTTTGATAGCATTACATTTATCCTTTTTTCTTCTGACCATTCTTTTTTTTCACCTGTTTTCCATCTTTCCAAACTAGACCTCCCATTCATATTATATCACTTTTTATTAACTCTACTTGGATACATTAAATAATTAGTATTTCAGTACCAGAAAAGCTCAAATAATGAGAATCCCATATTTTAGTGTGGTGTTAATCTGTACACTATTACTGCCTTCTTCGCATGCTCCTTCCAACACAACCCCCAAGCAACTGCTTGCTGTATTGACTCCTTAAAGACTTTGTTAAAGCATTCTTTAATGCCAGTAGCTTCATGATTAAAATAAAAATCGGTTTTCTTATGTGTAATTCTCTGTTCTTTAAGAACGGTTCCATATTTGTGGAAGTGAGTTGAATCCCATTCACAGTCAATAAGACAGAGGGATAATCTTCCCTACCAAACAATTAATCTAGGAAGCAGATAGCGTCATAAGTTTCTATTGCATTGGCCACCTTTATCTCTGGCCAACTTAAATACATATCAATAAAACTTATAACAAACTTGTATAAACTTGGCTTAACTTGAAGTGCGAATGGGCCCAATAATATCCAATGCTATTTCTTCCCGGGTCCAGAAGGCGACTTACTCAAAATGATGTTGAATTCTACATTTCCATATTTTGTCACAGTTTACACATTCACTGCAGTTTCTCACTGCTTTTTCAGTCATCAAATCCATACTGGCCACCAATAACTAGCCCTAACTCTTTCCTTAGTATTGGATATGTCTAAATGACTTTAATGGTCACTAACAATTAGGCGCTTTCTTAGGTTAGATGGGGCAACAGTCTACTACCTCTTAAGAGTAAACTATCTTTCATTAAGAGTTTATCCCTCACATTCCAGTAACATTGCTACCCTGTATATGCATTCTTAGTTTTCCAGGCTCCCTTCAACAAGTTAATCACTTCTTGTAAGACTTGATTGCCTTCAAACTCATTTTGCCATTCCAATGATACTACCTGTAGCCGCATACACATTCATATCTTTGTCATAAGTCCCACCGTCAAAAACATCACTGATCAAATCTTCCCCTTTATCCTCCTCGACACATAACCTGGAAAACAATGTGCCAAGAACTTTTTAGCATCTCGAACATATTTTAAATCAAAATCCTGGAGGACAACTATCCTCTTCTGTATCGTGCTCAAAATCAGATCTATTCCTTTCTTGGTGGTAATGTTCTTTAATTGTTTGTTGTCAGTTTTGATGTAAAAAAATAAAACCTTACCTTTCGCATTGCCCAGTAAATCTCAAAAGCGTCTTTCTCTATAAAAGATTCCTATTTGTAAAGCGCAAACATATCATCCCCATAAGGGTTTCAAGGTGTTGAAGGCTGTCGGGTAGATTAAGTGAGCTAATGCCCAGAGTCACATGATGCTGAGCTGCTTCCAACGCCAGGGATCGAACCGTGAACCCACGCACTGCCTCTCTGGCTACTGCGCCACACTTTGCTGTGTGTCATTGTCTGGCTCAAAACTACTTAGACTTAGCGCCTTCTCCACATTTACTTTATTATATACTTCTCTTCACAAATTTGAGCCCAAGCAAATTCAGTACCTTTCTTTAGCAACCTTTTCATGGTCTTACTTTTTTTCTACAACATTATTAGTAACAATATCATGTGCCCTAAAGTAATTTGCAACCTCGCCATGCACAGTGTTGTTATCAATGATGTAATTTCAGATGTTTCACTGATGTAATAAATGGTTTCATAGAACATGTATAAGTGATGTAATATCAGAGGAATTTAGCAGTGTATGGCAAGAGATAACTTTAACTAGTGAATTTTAGCAGTTTTGCTAATTTAAAATGGTATTTTTTAACTGACATTTTCAGATAACTAACATTACTTTAATTTGTATTTGTTTCAGTGAATTTCTAAGGTTTTTCTTTAATAAGTAGTGAGATATTATTACCTTTCATAACTATAATGACACTTTGTCATATGTTTTTTTTCAGTGAATTTGTTTTAATAAAAATTTAGATGTCCATTGTGTTCACGACGTGGGGCTAGGCACAGGGTTTTGTAGGCACATAATAACAATCGGAGTACTTGCATGAAATATTGATATCCATACATGGGGTATCCTGTTGAAATGAGATATGGAGCTTGTAACCTGTAACCCCTATGAAACAGGCCCCTTGGGTTATCTTGGATATGAAAAGTTCCCTTTTAAAGCATTTACTGTTTTCAGGAGCATCATGGTGAACCTACCCACATTCATGACTCCAAAATGAACCTATTACTAATTTAGTCCTAATATGACACAAGATTTCCTGCCCGCATCAAGAATTTCAAAGTGTCCAGGCTGTACATTTTGAGTGTGCTTCTGACTTGCTCTGATACATCTTAAGACCCAAGGAATCGCAGGGACCTTCAGTCAAGTTATCGCTGGTGGGTCCCTTGCAGGCCTCATCTGTTTCCTTAGGTCCTGTTAAAAGAATCGTACCAACACTGGTGCAGACTTTTACCCTGGCCCCGGTATCCACACTGGTACCAAGTCCACAGATGCAAGAGGATGATCTGGCATCAACACCAGTGTTTGACCATGAAACGACTTTGGCTCATGTCTAATCAATACTGTCCTACGAAATCACAAAAGAGCAACCACTCGTCAGGCAGCCTACTCTAACCCAGTGCCTCTGCCACTCTGATCCTTTGGCAACACTGAAGGCCACCAGGATGTTGATGAAGTTGATGGAAATGTGGATTTCTTGCTTCCCCCATTATTCTGATAATGCCTTATATACTGGTTTACAGGATGCAAGTGGGCATGGTACTTCTCTTGAATTGTCACGTGGGCTACCAGTCCCCCATCATACTGATAATGCCTTATATACTGGTTTACAGGATGCCAGTGGGCATTGTACTTCTCTTGAATTGTCACGTGGGCTACCAGTCCCCCATCATACTGATAATGCCTTATATACTGGTTTACAGGATGCCAGTGGGCATGGTACTTCTCTTGAATTGTCATGTGGGCTACCAGAGAGTGCCTGATTTACAGTGGTGCTTTGGAGGGCAGCTGAGGCACTAGAATTACAACTTCTCTCCATTGAGACCAGAACAAATGTTTCGACAACATTTCTACCTCCTAGGTCAGTGACTTCTGAGCCCTTACTTCCTTTTTATAGTGTCCTGCCAATGGCTACTTGGTTTAGGTCTCGTTTTTTCCCCACTTGTGAATAGGAAGGTGACTAGACAGCAGAGACTGGAGCCTGGTGACTCAGATTTTCTCTCCAAGCACCCCACCCTAGAGACTATTATTGTACAGAGCATGACCAGTAAAATGAATCCAAACTCATTTCCAACCTCTCCTCCGGATAGAGAATTCAAGAGGATTGATGCTTTTGGCAAGGGTAATTGCCAGCAGTCCCGGAAGACCTCACAGCTTCTTTGGCCCAGACAACACATGATGGACAGGATGCAGCCATGAATGCTATCCATGAATACTAAGGATTGCCAAGAGAGGGATGTCAGTACTGGTATTATTCTTTGTAGATACACATGGCTGTAATCCACAGGATTCTCTGACACCTTACAGCCCTCCGTAATGAACATATGCTTTAAAGACAGGGCTATAGAACCCTAATTGGAGCTGTAAACCCCTGCTAAACATTTTCCATATCAGCTCCAAACGTTTAGAGGCTATTCTAGAGAGCTGGCACATAGACAGAGATAGACTTCCCACCCAGTAATGAAGCAAACACCCCAGTCCTTTTGAGGCCTCAGTCTTCCTACCCTGCTGACAAACAACTTTAGTTTGGTGAACAACCTTTACAACAAAACTTTTACAACGCACTACCATTACAACGCAGGCATTACAACGCAAATCATTACAACGCATTGCACTGGGGGGCGCTCTAGGATAGGGAATAAGTTTAATTTTCTATCCAACACCTTCCCTAGTGTCCACGGGGACTGGAGTTGGAATAGAAAATTAAACTTTTCACTATCCAGCACCTCTAAGCGCTATGCGTTGTAAAGGTTTGCGATGTAAAAACCACGTTGTAAAGGCATGTGTGGTAAAAGCATGCGTTGTAACATCATACATTCTCCAATATGTTAGACAGATAGGTCTTGCAGATTGTTCAAGACAGCTATGACTTACCTGTTCACTCCTCCCCTCCCACTATTCCTCATATACCAGAACAAATTAAGTACAAGAGATTGTCCATCTTTTTGCTCTTTAAGGGTGCCATTGAGAAGGTATCAGACTCAAAGAGAGGAAAAGGTTGATACTCTTGCTATTCCCTCATACCACGAAAAGATTGCGGGCTCAGGCCTGTAAAAAATTGGATTACTCATTGACTGGGGTGTGAGCCGTGGTCAAACAGCAACCACAATCCTAGTCAGGGTAAGGCACAAGCAAACCCCTAATTAACCTGGTCTCAACCCCATGGTAGCTTGTCACAGAGCAGTCAGACTTAACTAAAGGCAATGTTTAAAGGATCTGTGCATCACTTCAAATAGTGAAACAGTGAAAACACCACACAAAAAGATCCTACTTCAGATCTGAAAAATAGAGCAAAATTTAATAAATAAAAAAGACCAACACAACAAAACTCCAATCAGTAATTTAAAATAAAAAAAATTTATTCAGCAGTTTATCAAAAACATTTAAATAACGTGAGCAAAAATTAGCACGAATCAACCATGAGTTTAAAAGGCAACAACTTCATCTTTTCGAGCTTAGACCAATGGAAAAATAGCAGCAGAGAAACCATTTTAAGACAAAGATGTCATTAATATCTGTAGCTGAGTAATTAAAGAATATAAAATACCATAGTGCAGAAGTGTAAAAGTGCAAGTGCAAGTATGCTCAGTTACTTGGATAAAGTGCTAACAGAACATATTTCTAGTTCCTCCAAACATTTTAAGAATGATAGAACGGCACCTAGACTCTAAATTCCGGGTGGTGCTATCCCTCTGTAAAATTTTCCAATTTACTTAAAAACCTCCAATTCATATTACATTTCTTGGAAGCTCCCACCTGGCTCGCTTGGGCTTCTTCAAAAGCCCGCGTCCTTTTATTGAACCATTGATCTAAGTGGGAACTTCCCTAGACCTCCAATTCTGGAGAATTAAGGAGCGGGCTACGAAAGAAGTACTAGAGAGAAAAATTGCTTCAGCTTCCCTTAAAATGGTTCTATCTTTACAGATTCCAAACAGGGCAAACTCGGCCTCCAGCAATATCCTCTTTTTGAATGCCCTATTTAGAGCCAAGAAGATCGCCTTCCAAAAATACCCCAATCTAGAACATGTAAAGAAGATATGGAGCCAACCCCCTTCTTCTTCCGCCTGGCATCGAAAGCAACTATTTTTGACTTCCGGGTACCTTTTATTAAGTGCTTTCGGACTGAAGTAGGCCAACCACCGGGATAAGAAGGACATTATTTTACAATTGGCTGCTCTTAGGGCCTTACTCCCTTGCCAACATATAGCTTTCAATTCATTATTAGAAAAGTTACATTCTGTTTCACGGGTCACCCTTTCCAAATGGTTCTCTATCAATGGGAGTTGGCCCTGATTTTGTAATAGACGAAACCAATTCCCAACTCCAATTAATTTTTCCCTGAAAAGGGCTATCACAAGTTTATTTGGCGTATCAAAAACACAATTCAGTTTTTTTAAGAAATGGACGATTTGTAAATATTCAAAAAAAGCTGGCTTCCTCTGATTACCATTCCTCTGCAACACCTACTGCCACGTAATTACCCTATTCTGAATTAAAAAGTATCTTAACTCTCCGAGCCCACAGCCCTCACAATTTTTCAAGTGGCATGATTGAATTTGAAGGTCGAGACTCTTACATTCCCTCAATTTTAAGTTCTGGAGCCCGTCCTTTTGAAAAAGTATTAAAGTCTAGTGGAATTGTCCTTCAGTGTCTTATATCTTGTTTTTTTCGGAAGGTTGGAGGTTTGTAAGAATATTGAAATCTGAGAACCGGTTTCCTGTGCCATTTTAACCACAAATAAGTTATCTTTAGACCCTTTAGAGACTAATAAAGGAGCTAGCAAATCTAAAAAAGCAGCATCATAGTAAGTTCGTATATGGGGTAAAGCCAGAACTCCCTGTTCAATCATTAATTGTAGTGATGGGAGCTTGACCCTTGATACCTTTTTCCCCCAGACAAACTGTCTAATCAGAGTTTCCATCTCTTTAAAAAAAAAACATATTCATTTTGATGGGTACGTTAATAAAAAGAAAAATGAGTATCGAAAGTATGGACATCTTAACAGGAGATACACGTTCCAACAAGGTCAAAGGGAGTAAAAGCCATTGCTCTAGCAATCTCTTATTTTTTCCTAGCATTCTTACATAGTTCAGATTTTATATCTGTTGATATTGGTTAGTCACATAGATCTCAAATACCTAATAGGGTCCGGCTTTGCGACTTGCACCTTGAGGTAGGGTTGAGGAAAGTTTATATCTATATTCAAAATGAGAACTTCAGTTTTATTTTGATTTCTTTTATAGCCCCCAATTAATTTACATTTACTATATACCCTCATCACCACTTCCAAATTGTGGTTGTTAGGCTTCAGATATAAAATATTATCGTCTACAAAAAGTTTCAATTTGGCCATACCCAAAATTGGGGCCTTAAGTGCTGCATTATCACACATTCTAATGGCTAAAGGTTCTGTAAAAAAGGTAAAAAGCAATGGGGAGAGCAGACATCCTTGTCTTGTCTCCCGCTTGATTTTTACTGTGCCAACCTGTTTCAAATTAATTACCACCTGAACCTTTGCACCGTGATAAATGTTTTGCAGCATTAAAGTGACCTTGGGAGGCATAACAAATATACAGAGGGCAAAAAGAAAAGTGTTCCAGTTCACAAGATCGAATGCTTTCTTCTCATCGACCATCATGATACAGGCCGGGATAGAGTTAGTGTTACAGTAATCCAAAGCTTGTATTAATAATTCCGTATTTGCTTCCATAGATCTTCCTGCTATAAAGCTGGCCTGGTCTTTAGGAATTGTTTCCCGCGCAGCCGGTAAAAACCACTGCGCCCACACCTTCATTAAAATCTTATAATCTGAATTGAGGAAGCTAATGGGCCTATAAGAATTAACATCCTTTGGGTTCTTATCCTTTTTTACAAAGCAGACAACAATTGCCTCCTTGAAAAACGAGGGAACCTGACCACCATTTTTAATTTCATTAAATAGTTTTTTCAAGGGTGGAATCAATTCTTCTGAGAAAGCCTTATAAAATTCTATAGGGAACCCGTCCTCCCCACACGCTTTGGCTCCGGCTGTAGATTTAATGGCTGCTAAGATCTCTGAGCTTTCTAAATCTGATTTTAGCTGATCTATCAGAGGATTAGACAGTCTAGGAATATTTACATTATTGAAGTACTCCTGTATATTATCTTCCCCCACCAGATATTCAGTAGTGTAGAGTTGCTGAAAATGTTCCAAAAAGATCTGTGGAATCTCATCACTATTTGTTACTTCTACTCTGGTCTTGGGGTTAATCAACTTCGAAACTAAAGCAGCTTCTTGTTTTGTTTTTGTAGAGCTGGCAAGCAATTTGCTAACCATCTGGCTATCCTCACAAACATTTTGTTGGTAGGATCGGGAGCTACTAATCTCTTCTAAAACAAAGAAGTCTCTCAGGGCGTTTCTAGCATTATCCCATTGGTGTGGACGTAACAGAATCCTCTGAGCCTGTGCCCTTTTTACTGCCCCCTGCAGTTCAGCTATTTTGGCCCGTCAAGGCATTTGACTGGGCGGCCGAAAAGGAAATAATCTGTCCTCAAGCTGCGGCCTTAACCCCCCCCCCAAACCACAAAGGGTCCAGCCGTCTCCTCATTGATCCTGAAGTACTCAGAGAATCATGCTCTAAAACTCTCAACCGATTTTTGATCTTGGAGAAGGAGGCGATCCATCTGCCATCTGGGTCGCTTCCTTTCCACTTCACCAAACTTGAGCTCAAACCCTATATAAGAATGGTCAGAGAAGGGGTTAATACCTACATCTGCTTTAGGACAAGGAGGGATCTTGATGTTAAAAAGAAGTCAATTCGGGATGCTGTCTGATAACAATGCGAATGACAAGTGAAACTATTTACACCCTTATTGGCTTTCCGCCAGCGATCTATTAGTTGGTAATCATGCCTGATAACCTCAAAGACTTTTTTAGTATAGTTCTTTAGACCATGTATATAATTAAAGTCTCACCCTATAATAATCTGCCCAGGGGCCCACCACAAGAGCTCATTGATTTTGGCCAGCCCTGAGGCGCCATCCATGACCTGGCCATAATAGTTTACAAGATTTAACATCCTCCCCTTCAACTTCTCCACTACCCATAACCATCTCCCCTGTGGATCCCTACAAATTTGTTCAAATTCCCATGGCAGATTCTTAAAGAAATAAAGTTCAACCCCTTTCATAGCTAGGCCTGCAGACACAAAGAAAGCGTTTGAAAATACCCTGGGTAAATACAACTTAGGTGAATTAGATTTTAAATGTGTCTCTTGAGAAAACAAAACATGGGGATTAAACGAGGCAAGCCACCTAATAAGCCCACCATATTTTTGTTTGTTGAGCATGCCATTGACATTAACTGTCAAAATCCTACATTTACTAGCAATTTCTATTAATATTTCTTACATAAGCTTTTTGTTTGCTCAAATACAAATATCTGTATTGACCACTTTTTGATCATTTTGCTACTGCTCTTTTACCTGCTAATGGTCCCCCCACCACCCCGGCCTGCCTCCCTGAAAAAAAGAACTCCCCACAGAAATGTGGAAAAACCCCACTAACCACTCTAGCCACGGTTTTACCCACCCTTCTAACCTCATGAGTGTCATGTTCTTTAGTAATGAATCACTTTCTACTTCCAACCGAGATTTCTTTCAGTAAACACTGAGCCTCTTCCAATTTCGAAAATAGATTAAACTTCCCCTTAACCAGAACCTGCAGCTTTGATTGTTGCGCTATTAAAGCTTGGGCACCCTGAGCTTTAAACAGATATAACATGCTTACAAACTCCTTTCGTCTACGTGCTGCCAAAGCTGTCATGTCAGAAAATATACGACATTTAGAGATTTCATTTATAAAAAACTGTCTTTGATGAATTGCCTTTATCAGAACGCGCTCCTTAACACAGAAGTCTGCGAAGTTCAGCAAAATTGTTCATGGTATTATTGAGTTTGGGAAGAGATAAGCGGGAACTCGATGTGTGCCCTTGTGATGGTTAAGTCTCCATCAAATTTGGGGAGAACCTTTTGTTTAATGAACGTGTTGGCCCATTGGAGAGTTTGCTTCCCCTCAATTCCTTCAAGGACCCCCACTATTCGAAGGTTTGACCTCCAAGAATGATTCTCAAGTTCCTCTAACTTGTTCTCCAGGAAACTTTTGTCTTTTACTGCTTCATTCACCTTCCCAAGCATCTCGATTATTTGATCTTCCAGCAACGAGATTCTTGTTTCAGCTTCCTACAGTTTGATTGGGAGACATGTCATTGCCTCTTTGCCTAGCCGCTGATGTAGGGAGGCAATCTCAAGCTTTTGTGATTTTTTTCATTTCTCTGACCTCCTCCATAATAAGGTTGAGCATGTCTCTTATGCCCGTCTGATGCGTAAAGGAAGCTTCTACCCCATTGCTACAGTTGATTTGTGATGCCATTCCGTCCTGATTCAGATTCTCAGTGGATGAATTCTCAATTTCCTGAATGTCATCGCCCGGCACAGTCACCTGTATCAGAGGCTGAGACCGAGGTTTGAACTGGATTTGGACCGGATCTTGTTGTAGTGGAAGCTTTTGCGCCTCACTTACTGGCATCTTATTGACTTCAAGCGGAAGCTTGACTAACTGGGTCGGGCTGCTAACCTTCTTTTCTGTCAAAGCTCTTAGTTCTGATGAACCATCCTGGTCTTGGTCCTGGACTGCCGGACTTTTTTGGTGGGACGGTAATGGAACCTGTCCAGGCAACTGGGCACACTGAGATGTATCGGGCCTTGTGCAGAATCTTTTGTTAAATCCCCTGGCACATCTAGTGCGTTTGTAATCGATCTGGGAGGAGCTGGTAGGGATGCTTTTTCAAAAAAAGAGGAAATTCCATTACACCTTTTAACTCCTTTTTATATCCATCATTTATTGGGGTGTCTTGACGTTGCTTAGCCGATGATGCTGGAACCTCTGTCAAATTAGGTGCAGTTGTTATCTCATATTAACCCAGTTCCTGGGACAGAGAAGGGGGTCATCTTATCTTCTGAACTTTCAAAGCTGCCATCTGAGCAGTGAGACTTAGTGCTATGCTTCCTTCTAGCTACCAGTTTGGTTGCCTTTGCCAGGGCTAAACGAGTTTTGGCTGTCAGCCCGGCCGCTGTGTTAAACTTAGCAACTGCGCTAGAATGTTTAAAAGGTTTTTTCACCCTCTTTTTTCCCTCAAGTCTGTCCAGGTGTCCCCTTGACTACACCAACTTTTCCCAGATTTCCACACAAGTCTGTGCGCTATTCTCGTATAATTGTTTACACAGGACAAAGTGCCTCCAACCTCCTTCCACCTATTTACAGTTCTGTACCTCCGAGCCTCAATGACTTTTCAGCCACCTCCGCATAGCCTCCATAGAAATGCACACCGTTCTTCTCCACTGTTTTGCCTGGCATTGGAGTTATTCCTGGTTTTCAGGAGCCCTGATATCTTCCACAAAAACTAGCACTGGCACCTCTTTCAATTCCCAGCGCCTCATAAATTGCAATGCCGGCAGGTCTGCTGTGAAGGAAGAGACCCTGGGAACACCTGCGTCAAAATCCGAAGCCGCGTGAAAGCAATGCAGCTTCCCCGCTATCTTCCCGTGGGGAAACAAACAAAGAAAAAACTGTCAGGGGCTTCGTGCTTTCCGCATTTTTGCAAGGCTTTCCTGCCGCGTTCACACAGGGAGCATCAAACACCGCTCCCCCTCTTTCCTCCTGTGGGGGAAACTGACGACGAAGAGACCAGCTGGGGCTTCAGGCTTTCCACGATTGTTGTTATTCGAGCAGCTTTCCTCCGTTCAGATGAGGAACGCCGAAGTCCGATTCTCCATTGCTGAGGGCGGAGCGGGCAGTGTCACCTGAGGCTACTCGGAGTCGTGTTTTTCCGTAGCCATCCCCGGCCTTGATAATGTATAGAATCAGTCAAATGTAGTTATGAATTTGTAAAGAATAAGCTGTCAAATAGAGCCTAAAATCATAAACCTCCAACCAAGGATATCTAGTCACACTGGACCAGGTCAAAGTCAAAAGATCAGGCTAACCGTTGTGGAGCTTGGATCCAATACAGTCCCAAATGAGTCCCGCTGAAGTTTTACCATCTCAAATTTTGTGTAAAGTCCTCTTCACATTGAAGAGGGTCATAAGGAGCAAGAGCGTTGCTGGCGGTGGTTGGCGTGTTGCACAGATCAGGCCGGGCTTCGTGGACAGGCAGGCTCGAGCTTCACATCGGCAGTCATCCATGGTGGTTGATGCCTGCTGTGCAAGGAGACGGGCTGGCAGTAGCTTGTGCTGAATTTCCATGTGAGCGGCGCCATTCCTGTGCAAACTGGCTTCTTTACAAAGAACCCAAAACCTTGATTTAACATCCAACTGTGCTACACCAAGGATTCCAGACTTGAGGGTCAAGAACCTATTGGAGACTGGTCCAGGCATTGTTGGGGAGCCTGTTAGGATCCTGAGGCCAGCAGACTAGCCCTTAGAATCACTCTGGGGTCCTGAGTTCAAGATGGGTTGCAGGTCCAGTTCGTCTTACCCAGGCTAGTGGGCATCAGGCTGCAGGTCTGTACAGCAGAGCAGCTGCTCCTTCACAGTAGCAGTCCAGCGGAGTAGCAGTCCTTGTAGCAGCTGAGCAGTCCTTTGTCTTGGCAAAGTATTCAAAGGTCCAGAAGTGTACTGAAGAGTTGCTGTCTGTGAGAAGCTTCTAGACAGTGGCTTTAAAGTGTATTTAATTCCCTGCCTCCTCTGCCCTGGCTCCACGTTGGCTGAAGTGACAATGCTGGGTCATTAGGCCCTTTGCTTTGTGTGGAGGCAGGACACAGCCCATTCAGGTGTAAGTGAGGCTAAACCTAGCTTCTCCCTCCCACTCTACCAGTGATGGCCACTCCAGTCACACCTAACCTCCCATTGTGTGTGGCTGTCTAGGAGGAATACACAAATCCCAATTGCCAATTACACCCAGTCATATGACCAGAGATAGGCAGTAGGCACCAAATGGCTAAGGCAAGAAAGTAGTAACTTTCTAAAAGGGTCATTTTCAGAACTGTAATTTCAAATCCAACTTCTCCCTTTGTTAGGATTTTAAATTAGGATTCCAGAGACACCAAACATGTTCGAGCCATCTCTTTCTATTTGGAAATTTCATTTATAAAATGGAATAAGGCAACTCCAATGTTATCCTATAGGAGAGATAGGTCTTGCAGTAGTGAAAAACAAATGTAAGAGTTTTTCATTACCAGGAAATGTAAACTGGGCTGTCCATTGCCTACCCCAGGGGTGACTGGTATTTATGAAAAGGAGGGTTGGGCCTGGCAAAAGGCATATTTTGCCGGGCCAAAATGGCAGTTTAAAACTGCACACATATGCTGTCCAATGGCAGGCCTGAGCCATGTTTAAAAGGTTACTTAAGTGGGTGGCAGAATCGGTGCTTTCGGCCCACTAGTAGCTCTTAATTTACAGGCTCTGGTAGTACAAATGTACTAAGGGCTTATAAGTAAATTTAATATTCCCATTAGGGATAAGCAAATATTACTAAGTTTTAAGGAGTGAGCACATGCCCATTAACAGTGGTAAAGTGTGCAACTTCTTCAAGCCAGAAAAAGCGAAATCAGACAAAAAAGAGGTATAAGGCAAAAATGTAACCACACTAGACTGACAGCTCCAACAAGGCCTGCTTTGGACTTTCGGCCCCTGAATGCCTTCCTGTGGAAGGGCAAATTCATAATGCTCATGCCTGCCCAGATCCTTTCTGCTTTCGACCTGGGCAACAGATGGTGTCCTTGGACTGCCGGACCTGTATTTTCATATCCCCATATTGCAGTCCCACTAGCATCATATATAGTTCCAGGTAAGCCAGGAGCACTTTAAGTGTGCTGCACTCCCCTTCGGCCTCATCATCACCCCTCAAGTGTTCATGAAAGTGATGATGGTGATCACTGCCCATTGTTGGAGGTTGCAGATACCTGTGTTCTCAGGCCTCAACGATAGGCTGCTGAATGTAGGCACACCTTAGTCAGCTGTGGAACATCTCTGGTTAAATGAAAAACGTTTTTTACATTGTTGGGGTTCACTATAAACTATCGAATTTCCCAACTGATTCCTTCTCAGAGGCTTCCATACATTGGGGTCACAGTGGAGTTCCGGGGTTTTTCTCCACCACGATTGCAGGACATTCTGCTATGATCCCAATGTTTCAGGGTCAGTCCTGGATCACGGTGAGAGTAGCCCTGTCCCTTGTTGGCCTTCCGTACTACTGTTTCCTGCTAGTGGATCATACCAGGTGACACATGTGGTCTCTGCAGAGGGATCTGAACTCTCAGCACAAGGGGAACTTTTCGGACGTCACCCAGGTCAGAAAATACTGAAGAAGACTTGCAGCGGTGGCTGCTAGACCTCATTTGTACTGAAGGCAGACTCCTGTCTCTACCCCACCAAGAACTAAAGGTATTTACAGGTGTACTGTTGCTGGGTTGGGAAGGTCATGACCTTTTTCATTTTGAATATATATATATATTAATATTTTTAATATATTTAGTGAGGTAAGACTTTTTTTAAACAATTCGGCATTTACAGTACAAACAATCAAAACATTTTCATCAGTGTTTTTTTTAAATTTCCTTGTACTTTCTGTAGGGAGATCTCCACCCTGATTGCAGACGTCTCCGCAAAGTGTGTCTAATATTAAATACAGTCATAAAGTCAGTACTAGTAGTAATTTTATATTTGGTTATGATGTTTTTATTTACCCCACCCCGTTTCAGTGTGGTTGAGTATTGAAGTCTGCATATTTCAGTAACTTTACATGTGTGTAAATGTGTGGATTTAATCACATGTGCATTTACCCATGTGATGCACTCATATCAATAACATTTAAACAAGTACCCCACTAGTGCTAGGATTTTTTTTTAAAGTTTAACCATGAATTGGTTGAGAAAGTCCAGCAAGGTCAAAAATATATTTTGTGTCGGGCATGGGTACCTCACTCAAGTGGGCTTTTACTCAAGTTCCTCATGTGAGCATTTTCCCAAAAATACAGCACTTTCTTATATTGTCTCTCTTTCTTGACACTCCCAAAGTAAATTAGATGATCCTTTGCTGTAGAAATTAAAAGTCAAGAATGTAGAGAAATATTTTGCTTCTCAGTAAGTGAAAAGACAGTTCCTACACAATCATAGATGTATATACAATTCTTCTTATGCATTTAGTCCAGCTGGATCTTTAGTCTCTAATCCTACTTTACTTAAAAATCAACTCTTTATTGTAACCTATTAACATCCTAGAGAGGCTATCAATTATCAAACCACTTAGAACGTCCGCATTACCCTCATTGAACCTCTTGCAATGGTGCGCCAAGAGGCGGCTGTGATCCCCATTGTTTATGACTATCATGGGCTATAAAATTAGCATATGAGCTAGTAAATGTTTGCTCCATCATGCCAAAAATCAATGTTCATAAGCTTGCTTAATGAAACATATGCAGTTATAAATATTGTAAATCATTTTAGGCATGAGATTAAATATCACATTACCCTTGCCTATTTGACAGAGAGGACTATGAATGTAGTGTCATTAAATTCCTTGATTAAGTGTTGTTGTTTAATTATATTTCACTTTTAGCTATTGTTATTTATCAGTATAAATATTGTGAGGTTATAAGCTTTGCATTTGGTGTGCTAGTTATGGTTTATATGGCTGTTGTGTGAGTTATGTATTCTGATCCGAAAATAACTTGTGAATGTCATTGATTTTTGAAAACTTTTTGTTCGTAACCAAAACTGCAATTTAACTGTGTTTTTAGGTGTATTACTAAGAATTATTCAACATATGTTAAGGAGTTATAACAAAGAAAGCCATATCTTCACATCAATGTTTGGGTTTTTTCAGTGACTTTCCGGGTTTTTTTTTTCCTTTTATGCATAATGTATTTCCCTCTAAGCCTGAAAGGACATTGTTTTGACTTAGACCGGGAGTTCCTTTGTGTCTGGACGAAGCTATACCTCTTTGATGAGCTCTACTAAAAGCAAAACAACTTGTGTCAGGGGCTTTTATTCATTCCTGGTTGGTTTACGGTATTGTACCAATACTGTGAATGAAATGGTAAAAGGCTAGTGTCATTTTTCATCTCGGTGTGGATGGCACTAGCTAATCCTATGCTTAAAGACTTTTCTTCCAAATTTGCAAAAGGCTTTGCCACATTTCTATCTCAGTGTAGATGGCACTATACTAATCCTATGCTTACAAACTCTGCTAAAAAAACAGACATTTCTGATCAGCAGATTTGGAAAGCTGGTGGTGCTGTGGAGTACTAAAAACTGCTCTCCACCTCACACCTGGAAACATCCTCAGGATTTCCTACTTCCTTATTTTCATATTTTATCTAGCACTCTAAGCCTGAAAGACATTGTTTTAAAAACAACCACCCCACCCTGAAATTCAACATATATGTTTAGCTTCACAAATCATTGCTCACACAGCTGCCTATACCTCACACACCACACACATTGCTCATGACGTTACCTTTCATGTAACAGGTGATTTCACAAATTACATAAATGACCTCACTACTCACATGACATAGGATCTTATCATTAACATTAACATTTTTGGTCAGGTAATGGATTGTGTCCTGTACAACATTGCAGTGTAGACCAATTGAGAAAACGGCATGTAAGCCCTTTGGCCGTCCAAGCCTATGCACCGTCTGCAGTCAGTAGGTGGAAGATGCACATTACAATTTTAGGCAACATGGAAAAGCTACTGAATCATTTGGCCTTGATAGTTACGTATGTGGACAAAGCACAGATTGTTTGCGAGGCTAAGGCTTAAAATAAAGGTTAACAAGGTATTTCTATGCTCTTAATCAATATTACGATTGTTCAAAACAAGGCTAGACGTAGTTGTAGCTCAGAGATCCTATTCTTGGGGATGGATCAAGAAAACAGACAATGACCATCCTGACTACTATGACTTGCATTTCCTAAAAAACAAGTTAAAACATGTTAGAATCTAATGTTGGCTCTTCACAGTAGCCAAGCTTTGTTTATTGCATATTCAAAACGCTATTAAAACTGCATTACGTTCTTAATTTGTCTTAAGTATACTCATGTCCATTAGGATACCCAACCAGAAGTACATATCTGGCAGTTATCGTTCTTAGACAATTTTAATCCAGGTTAATTACTTAAGACAATTCATGTGTTACAAAAGGGCTAGAATTAGGTGATGCAACCTATCATAGAAGCTACATACTGCAGACTCATCAGGCCTGTACTAAAAGACTTGCATTACCTGCCGATCCATTGAAAAGTCCCATGTGCCATCATTTAAGAATATTGGAGTCAGTTGAAGAAGTATCTCTACCGAAGATTCAGATTCTTTTATCATGCAGAATATTCATCTCCAACAACCACAGAAAACTATTTCCTCTCACAGCCAAAATATGTACAGTTCCTAGAAGCAGTGTGAGTCAAGTTCTGAAAATGTGGCAGTCAACATCTGCAAATACACAAGGAACCGTCTACAGTAAAAAAATTAAAATAGCTCAATTCCATATATATGTTTTTTTTAAATTGATTAAAGTACTGAAGAGCTTTGCTGTAGCGCCATCATTGTACCTACTACTGTACTTGTGATCTAAAATGTGTCCCTCAAGCAGCCTGTTTGGTTTTTATAAAAACTCTTTTAAGTTCCATGTATAATACATTACTGTTGGAACTCACACTATTTGAGGTAACATTTCAACTGCATAACTCTTCGTCACTATTCCTCTGACTGAAAATTGCGGACCAGCTACTTGCAAAGTAGTTATTGCCTTTTCTAGACATTACTGCTAGCATACCACCTTAAGATAATAAAAATAATTAGTCATTCCTCAAAATAAATTTTGATAAGGCTTATTTATCAGTGCCTTTGCCTCGGGAATGTTCTCTACCAAGTAATCAGCTCTGTGAATGTCATATGCCCTAGATACAAGTCTAATCATACGTTGTATGCCCTATTTATAACATTTGTCCGGTTAATCAATCCCACTACACTGGAGTAGAAAGATGTCTGTCCATTTAACAATCTTGATGCGCAGGGATGGCTCAATTTCTGCAGTTTGTGAACCATGTGACATACAGTTGACGTAATCCTCCTCACGAGATTAAGTAAAAAATGTGTCAAGCGGGGTGCGTTACTTTTATGAACTTTTCAATAGCAAAGTGAAATAAAAGGTTGTTAAAATGACTACATAGCAGATCTCATGCTGGAAAACAATGCTAGGTTTGAGTAAACTTTTCATTCTCAGAATGGGCTGAACCCCAACACTTTTATAGATACTTAAGTCATAAGTGCACATTCCTAAATTCTTTGTTGTGTTCATAAAAAGTGAACACCTTGTTGTGAGGCTAATAAATAATTGTAGTCTGATTAAGTACTATTTAAAATGTGTATGACATTCCAGTTTCGAAGGCAGCATAAACGATTGAGAGACATGAACCCCATAGGTATTTAGAAATTAGATGGACATGCAACATTCCAAGAACTATGCTCTGAGTTTTGAGTATGTTGTAAATAATACATGAATAGAAAATGGATAAAAGGTTAGCAGAAAATCATCCATGTTTAAAACAAAAGCATAGAAGGGAATAACTCTGAAAATCACTTGTAAAAAAATTGCATTTTTTTAAATTTGCAGGTCATGATACTGTTGTGCAACCAGCAAAGTTTCATCTGCACGCATATCGACTACTGTCACCCGCACTGTTACCTCCACCACAGTCGCTCCTGTGCCCGCTTGGTCCGTGCCATAAAACTGCTGTATGGTGATACAGTAGAGTCCCTGAAAGATGACAACATGGCAGGAAACATTGGCTCCAGGGGCAAAAAAAATAAAGAGGTGAGTATTTTAATTAATAGACACTACTGATGTCATATACCTTTTGCGTTAACTAAATGAATTAGTTTTGATGAGTTACATTGTTCAGATGTTACTATGGTGAGCTTTTATTTGTTATGCATGCATATCTCTCATTAACATTGTTGGTTTACAATGCATCTGGGCCTTTCAGCATATATCAGAACACTGAGAATGTACTGTAGCCTCCTTTTCGCAGTCAGACCAGGCATTAAAAGCCTTCACTCAGACACCTCAATTCCAACTCTGATAGAAAATGCAGGTTGCTCTTCCTCGGTTCGTTTTAGGCTGTCTCCAATTCCTGGTACCATGAATCGAATCCCCTATTCTGAAATAATAGGAAGTTGATAGACAGGAGCTTTGGTCACGAAAACTGCACACACTACATACTTAATAGAGAGATAGGATATGTAATACCAATCAGCATATAACACAAGATAGCATGCTCTAGTCTACAAAGCTAAAAGCTGTGTCCTTTGTACGTCAGATTAAATAAAGAGTACATTTGCATACACAGTTATCTTGAATTAGGAAGAAAAGTATTGCGCTTGACTCTCTGCAAGGAGAAGAACCCAGGAGAGTTTGGGAAATATAAGGCATTCCAAGGCAACATTGGAAGCAGTATCATTTCTACAGGGCGGGATGGGGGTTAAGAAGTGAAGATGGGGTTTCGGGACCCCTGACAGACAAAGCTCGCTTCAGTACAGCACATCTTGGAATCGTCTGCTAACGCCCATTACGGAGCTGATAGCCGTTTTAGTGCAACTGCACAATATAGAAATCTAAAATGTGATACTTGATTATACAGTTGTGCATAATGCAATGACTTAGAAAAGACAACAGCATACGAACAAATAAAAATAAACACACACATGTGTCCTCTATGGTGATGTACATTTGTTCAAATGTTTTGAATATCTCCTCATTATTATCACATTAAATTTCTCAGCACAATATATCAAATTTTTATAATGTTTTGACATCATTTGGGAGTAATTCGCTGCCTAAAATATACCTCTTGGTTAATGCAAGTTTTTCCATCAGATTCCAATAACATGCCTTCTCTTTCCTAGCTCCCTTTTGCCAGCTCTTTTGAGAGTCAAGAATTGGAATGGTGCTTGATGCTCTTTAACAGTTCTTGATTTCAGTCCCTCTTCAGACACATCTGATATGAAACACACTAACAGGACAGCTTGATTTGCACTCTCACATAGCAAAGCGTAGGCTCAAATTGGAATAACCTACAGGCTGAATAATACAAATGTACAGAGGAACCCAATTTCGTCTTATCTCTATGGTGCTCCAGATGCAGGCCTTTATGGTGCGGAGCTGTAGGGCCACAGGATGTGACTGTCCTGGTGACAGTTGAAAATCGCTACATTCGACAACTGATGGGTCTCTCTATTAGTACCTCTTTGCTCCCCTTAGGATAGGAATGGGCCTTAGATCAATCTCTGAAGGGATAGGAGTGAGACCTACCCTGTATTGGAGAAGGATCTGGGCCACCCCTAAGCTACATTAGTATTGCCAGGGCCAAGAAGTACTCCGAATCCCAGGGTCAGGTAACATTCCATGGATTAAGTATGTGAAAAAAAACTCACAGTGATTGGGAATGAGCAATTAAGGGTCGCGTCCAAAGAAGCCAGTGCTGCTAATATATTATCTATTAAGTCCAGTTATCGTCAATATAAAATGAGAAATATGCAGGGGTAGCCCACATTTGGTTCCCTAATGATGAAGGACGAATTTACAGAAAAGGTTTCTGGACGAGATTGAACCTGTAACTGTCAGGAAGCTTTTCTTGCAATTTCGTTACAGGATTCTCCTGCTTTGTTCTTTCACTGATACGTGTCATCGCAATATCAGGACAGCAGATTGGCTTTACCCCTCTTGTGGTGAGTCTAAAGAAAGGGTTGAGCATGCCATATTCTTCTGCCCAGCCTATCAATAGAGCAGAAAAAAATGGATCACACCATTGTGCTAAAATATGGGTGTTAGCATAAAGAGGAACTAAAAACATTGACATCAGTTACTAGGCAAAGTATAATCTTTCCAGTCTTATGATATCTATTGTCAATGTGGAGAACTAGGCATAGTCTAAGCACTCTGTTACTAAGGTACTAATGATGTAACATTAATTCTACTAGATATTTTACTATTGTTTACAGCGCACCCTGAGTGAGGGCATAATTTTAGATTCTTTGAAGGCCTACTTTGAATTCTTACATGGATCCATTAATTACTGTAATGAATTGAGATTGTCAATATATTGTATTCAATCACTATTATATTTTTATATACCTATTTGTATCTTTTGCACAGTTTTTACCTATGTATGTCTGTGATTTCATTATATAATTTTCTGGCAAATTGCCAAAATAAAAGATTTGATTGTTGTTGGTATGAACCTATTTAGAATAAGCTTAAGACCTTTCTGTTTTATTATGATTTCAGGCTGCACTAAGAAACCACATTAAGTAGTATTGTGCTATATAAACTGAAATAACAAAATGTGTCACAGCTAGTGGTGCAAGTCTTTGATGCTCTAGCCAATGAAGAAGCTGTTCTAGGCAAAGAAAGGAGTCTTTGGAAACCAGCAATTCCTCTTATAACAAACGTAGGCTATCCTATGTTAGGTCTAAACCTATATTAACTAATTAAAACCCGACTGAAAGGGAAACGGCCCTCATCATATCAATACTGATAAACACCTACACAATCACAAACTAAAATGCTGTCCAAAGAAAGAAAGTGAGAGAGAATAAGTCCGTATTAGTTTTCGCCTGCACAGGTTGTGAAATCTATTGTTTTTTATATACATTTTGAAAGGGGCTTAAATCCCACCTCCTTGCATTCCTGGATTTTTGTTGGTTCTTGTGCTTGCTACCTTCTTTTACTGCATTTCTATTAACTGTTGAATATTTCCTGCATTTACCAATGCTTGTTCATCATCTGCTTCTCTTATAAGTTTCCCATAGCCGAAATACTGTTAACATCTGCCTTGGTTGAACTATTTTTTCATAGAGTTTTGCTTCTTTCTGATTGTCCTTGCTTGCTTGATACTTTAAAATAAATCTGCAGTTTTACATAGCAGTTTATCACCTGGAGAGATTAAGTGAATTGCCCAGAATCACATGCTGTTGCACTGTGAGACTCGAACCGGGATCTCCACCACCCGACCCAGCAGCTCTGGCCATTGGTCCACATCCTCTCATCTCCTGTGATGCTTGTTTTATTTGCCATCTAGCATTCCCTACGAATGCATCTGCTTTTGGAGGCTTTGCCAATGCTGGTCATTTATTGTTTCAATGTGCCTTTACTGTAGGTCTTGCACCATACACGACAACACAATATCGATATTTCGCCCCCTGTTTGTCTCAAGATTTATCCAAAGAGTGCCTCTAACCTTGCTATTTAGTAAGGAAGAGGAAGTGATGTAACGTTTAGAGCGGCAAGCTTTAAGCTGGAGAACCGGGTTCGAGTCTTGGCAGGAGACTCAATATCATGTGATTCTGGCTAATCACTTCATCTCTCCATGCCTAAAAATGAAATTGTCTTTCTTTAATGCAACTGGTGCTCATGTACAGTGCTCTAATACCTCCGGGTTGAGTTTGCGCTGCACAAAACTGCATAGCGCTTAGCTATGTTTTGCATGTTTACTAAGGTGCTTCGGAGGTTGTCTCGTAGCCTGGCACGCCCTGTCAGGCTCCAGGAGGTTTATAATCAGTGATCTGCTTTTAAGGTTCATGCACAGGAATGTGCTACGTTCCACTGGTAAGCTCTGCATCAAGTACAGTTTCCCACCTCACAATGCTATCAGGGACAGCCTGGCGCTGTGTACCTTGGCAGAGACAAAGCGCTATCTCTAGGTTTAGAAACCCATAGGATTTCCTCAGCTATTGATTAATTGATCCCATATACGGACGCACTGTAGAACAGTATTTTCATTACGATTTGCATTTGAGAGCGAGATCCTTCTCCAGCATCTTTGCTTCTTTGACACCTCTCCATCCCATTCCTTCCCCTTGCTTATTTCTTGCTTATCTCCTCCCTCTTCCTTATCTCCTCAAACTACCCAGCACAAAAAGCATTGGCAAAGCCAATAGATTTCGCCTATGCGAAATCTGTTGCCTTTGTCAAATTTTTTTTGTCCTCATTTGCCTTACCCTCAATATGGGAGATACCAACCACCTTGCGAGTCCTTGACTTTGGAGCGGGGCCTTTTTCCTTTCTCCTGTGCCAGGACGCGAGTTGTTATGTTGGTGGCAGAGAGGTCCCAAAACAAGAGGGGCTTTCGCTGACTCCATCTAGGTATATTTCAACCTGTAGGACCAATATCGTAACGAGGCTAGACCCGGTCCAAGGAGTATTCATGGCATAATCATAGGACCCAAGGAAAAAAAAAACAACAATAAAAAACCCCGGAATACTATCTCCACTTGATCAACAAATCCCAAAAAGCCAAGTTACGTTTGCTACATGATCTGTGGAGGTCAGCTTTGGATGTTTCATATAGAGACGAGAGCCACCCAGAGTGTGATGGGGCTGTTTTCTCTACCCAATGTATACAGATTTGCCTTCTGGCCAGTAAAATGGCATAGAAGAGGAAGGACCTTGCTTTGCCAGTGATGTTATCTTCCAAACCAAAGATGATAAGTGGTAGAGTTATTGACAAGGATGTGTTTAGAATAGAGTTTTCGGTAGTCTTCACTTCCTCCCAAAACCTGCCGATGTCAGGGCAGTCCATGAACATGTGGATGTCAGATGCTCCCATAAGATTACATTTGTTGCACTTTTTATCTGGGAGGAATTTAGAAAGTTTCAACGGTGGTATATATGCGCGATGAACTGAAAAGAGATGATTTCGTCTTAGCCATGATGGTTTCACGATTTTATGAAGAATAACGAAGGAGTTTAGCCACATCTCCTCGCAATGAAGGCCAGTCACCTCCCCCCATAGCTCATATGGAAGGACAAACTACCCATCAATTTCCTCCAACAACTGCCAATACCATAGGGCTACCTCTTTTCCTCCCCCTGGTCGTTCCACTAACTGCTGCTCCAGTATGCTAGCCTTCCCAAGATGCGCGTCTATGCAGCGCTGGGATCTCACCCAGCTGTCCAGTTGAATGTACTTAAATCTAGAAAGCCCGGGGCCAGTGTGATCATATAACTCATCCCACGATCCTTCCTTCAATAGCTGACCCCATCTTGTAGTCCCAGCTGGTTCTATTATGGAAGACAGACTATCTCTCAAACATAGTGGGAGGCCAGGCGAGTCCCAAATTGGGACGAAATTAGAATAGTAGGACAACCCCAATCTTTTTCTGATGGTAAACCAGGCATTAGTCCATGACTGTAAAATTTTAAGTTTGATTTTTAAAAAAAATTTCTGACTCCCAAACTTGAACATGAACCCATCTACTGCTAGATTCGCCCCAATTAGCATAGCTCTATACATTGACCCAATAGAAAGATTAGATGGCATTTTTAAAAGCATCCTAGAGTGTGACATCTGGAAGGCCCATGCATAGTATAATAGATCCGGCAGAGCAAGACCTCCCTTTTTTTTCCTTCTCCTCAGCTTTTTTCATGCTAGTCTAGTAGATTTATAATTCCAAATGAAGGAGTTAATTTCTCGCTGGCATTTTTCAATCGTTTTAAGGTCAAACGCCATGGGAATAGCATTCAAAATGAACGTAAACTTTCAAAGGATACACATTTTGACCAGATTTACCCTACCCGTTATACAAAGTGGCAAGTGAGTCCAAGATTTCAAAAGCCGTTTACTCTCACTATATATTCTGTCCAAGTTGGTTTGACCAATGCTACCCACTTCTTGAGTAACTCGTATCCCAAGGTAACGCATGGAGGTTTAAATGTTTACCCCCAACTGTATATCTGATATATTCCATGTCATTATTTCACTTTTACTCGAGTTGATGTTGTTACCCGAAATATATCCAAACTCTTCTGCCCGCTGGATGACAACTGGAAATGCCTTTGCTGGATCTGATGTAAAAACCAGGATGTCCTCTGCATAGAGTGACCTTGCTGCCTTTCCCACTCTCCAAACCTAAAAGATGGAATGTTAGCCTCCTCCCGCAAAACCAGGGCAAACGGTTTGATATATAGGTTGAAGAGGAGGGGGAAAGCGGGCAGCCCTGCCTTGTACCTCTGGTGATGTTAAAGGCCTCCGTCAAAACCCCATTGACCAGCAACCTGGCCGAAGGGGCACCGTAAAGCTGGTCTATAGTTCTGCAAAAACTCTTCCCTAAGTTGAATTTTTTAAGTATGTCGTTCAGATAGGGCCAATTGACCCTATCAAAAGCCTTAGTTGCATCTAAGGTGAGGTTGGCCAAAGGTAGGGAAAAGGCTGTCAGCCCCTATCAAGTCATGTGTTAGGTCTGATAGTTGTCGCCCTTTAATGAATCCTTTATGATCTTGATGGACTATAGTGCCAATTACACTGGCCAATCTTGCTGAGATAATTGTTGTAAAGATTTTATAATCATTATTGAGCAACGATATTGGTCGATATGACCCGCATTCCAGGGGAGATTTCCCTGGTTTTGGGATAAGTACAATTGTGGCCTCCCCCCATGATTTTGGCGGTAGATCTCCTTCTATTAGAATGCCATTAAATAGGGCCATCAGCACGGGGGCGATGACATTTTCCAAAGATCTATAAATCTCCCCCGGCAGACCATCTTGGCCTGCCGCTTTCCCTTTTTTTGTTTGACGGATTGCTTCCTCACCTCGACCGACCTCTGTTATCTCGATCTCTAGGGACTTACTCTGTGTTGTTGAGAGGGTTGGAAGAGTAATTGCTTCCAGCCATCTATCCCTTGCCAGCTGGTCATTGGGAAGATCTTCCGTATAGATCGCCTCAAAAAATTCAAAAAAGGCTTTACCTATGTCTGGGTTAGAGGATCTTGCCTCCTCATCCGGACGGATACAGGATCACCCGGAGGGACCGCGCCAACCAGATGGGAGGAGGCATCGCCATCTTCCACAAGAACACCATCCGCATCACGACCAACTCCGACGACATCCTCACAGCCGCCGAACACCTGCACTTCCAGATCCACACCGACCCCAAGACCACCCTCAGAGGCACTCTCATCTACAGACCCCGGGACCACGCACACAATTCAGGGAAGACTTCGCCGACTTCATCAGCCCGCACGCCCTCCCCTCCACTGACTAAATCCTCCTCAGGCACCTCAACTTCCACCTGGAGAACAACAACGACCGCAACACCAGCACCCTGCTCGACAACCTCTCCAACCTCGGACTCAAGCAACTGGTGACAACCCCCACCCACCACACCGGCCACACGCTCTACCCCGTCTTCTCCTCCAGCAAGGACATCTCCTTCAGCCACACCACCGGACTCCACTGGACGGAACACAGCTGCGTCCACTTCACCTTCAGAAGTACCACGCTCCACCACCACCAGCAACAGGGTCCTCACAGAAGCTGGAACAAGATCACAGCCGACCAGCTCGCCGGATCCCTGAGCCAGAACCCTCCCGCCAGCTCAGCGAACCCCACCAAGCCGCCAACAACCTCACGAGGTGGATCAGCAACTGCACAGACGACCTCGCTCCACTGAAGACCCCTCCTAGCAGACCCGGCAACAAGAAGGCATCCTGGTTCACCGACGAACTCAAGAGCTCCAAGAAGATCTGCCGAGCCCTAGGTGTTAATCAACTTCTTGACATACGCACTTAAAGAAAAGATCCTAAATCTTGCCCTGAAAGCTAGAACGATGCAGGGCCCAGACTTCTCCTTTGAGATACGGTCAGACCTTTCCAAAACCACTCTGGATAGACAGTGGGAGTTGGGGCAGCTCATGGACAAATTGAGATCATTAGGAGCCACAGTACAGATGAGGTTCCCAGCATTCCTACGGATCATGTACAACAATAAGATTCACAATATCCGTTCTATACAGGATGCTGATGATTTATTAGAAACCATTCGAGATCATGCCCAGGCCCAGAGTACAAAATAACTAATTGGCTAGATTAGTACAGAGGTCCCTATATGTAAGTCTTCCCAGCTTCCTGCACCAATCAGAGTGGGAAAATAAAATAAAAGAAAAAAAAATAATAATAAATAAATAAATCTAAATTACTGATAAATAATGCTATGTAAAAATAAAAAAGGGATTATGTAACCTACACCTATTTTTGAATGGGAAAAAAAACTATGAAAGGGGAAAAAAAACTATGAAAGAGAAAAAAAAAAGAAGAAAGACTTAAAATAATGAAGGAAGTGTCCAATTTACAAAACAAAAGCATCCTTTGGGACATTATTAAGGGTTTTTATTACGTCCATACTGGTGGGCAATAGCAGCTCCTTACCTGTAAACACAGCAGCAGCGGGGGGTCGAAGGGTAAGGCTGTAGGCGTACGTAAATCTGGCCAGACACCAGGCCAGAGTAAGTAGGGGTGGGTTTCCCATGGGGTGGGAGGGGAGGTGGGGAAGAAAGGTTAACATAGCAAAAAGTCCTCATGAGTCTGCCCTTTTTAGTTTTTTACCCTGGCCTTTTTTCAAAATTCAGACTTTTAACATGCTAATATCAAGGATCTGCCATAGAGGGCATAAAAGAGTGAAGGAGCTAGGCATAGTCATTATAGCATGACATCCGTCCAATATATGTCCTGGAACGTCAATGGTTTGCGTGTGAGAGGTAGACGAGATCACATTCTACAATATTTGAGAGATTCTCAAGCGCAGATCATAGTCCTCCAGGAAACACAACTCATTAGAGCAGAGGCCACCACTATACTTAAAACAGAGAGGTAGATCGATAAATTCTGCTCCACAGACCACAACGCTAACATCAGGGGGGTAATATTCATTTTTTTTAAATCTGCAAAAGCGCAAATCCTGGACCATAAAGAGGACCACACAGGGAGATGGCTGTTAGTGGGAGTCTCGCTGGACGGTCAGATCCGCACCTTAGTGGGCTACTATGGTCCCAACTCAGATGATCCATCACATCTGGAAGCTGTCAGGAATCATCTAGTATCAGTCCAGGATCCGGTGATCTGGATGGGGGATTTTAACATCGTCCTCAACCCCAGGCTGGATAAATCGACAAACTCCAGAGCCTGTAGCTAAATCTAGGCAAACCCTTATTACAATCATGACACAACTTGGCTTGGCGGATTTGTGGAGAGAAAGAGTTGGTAACAAGTTGGGGGTGTCCTTCCTTAATAGCCGTTTCAAACATAAATCCAGAATCGACTATGCCCTTTTGAGCTATTGCTTGAAGGACACTCTGACAACGATAGATTACCTCCCATAACACCTGTCAGACCACTCCGCCTTAACATTCATTATGAGATCTGAAAGCATGACCAAACAACCATCCTGGTCGTTTGACCAGACACTCTTGCTCGAGGACGAAGAGGTTAAATTTCTGGTAGCTGAGTCCTCAGTATTTTTTGACATAAATCTGGACTCTGCAGCCTTGGCTGTAGTCTGGGAGGCATTTATGGCCTTTTTAAGAGGTCAGATTACCAATAGAGCCTCTTATAGGCGGAAAATATATAGAGAAAGGATGGCTAGCCTGGAGCAAGACATGAAGCTACTAGAGTTAAAAATCGGCCCGTCCTTAGGAACACCAGAGGAGCAGATAAAACTGGAGTTAAAATCCCAACTGGAAAATATCCTACAAGAGAGAGTAAACAAAAGGTGGGAAGCGAGTAAGATCTCCCAATTCGAAATCGGAGAAGCTGCAGGGAAAGTTTTGGCATGGAAAATAAAATCTGACCAAGCCCTCAAATATATTGTCAAAGTTTTTTTACATGGTGCAACATGGCATAAAGTAAAAAACCTAACAGTATGATGCAGCCAGCCTTGAAAGCGTCATTGGACTTATTTTTTTTTTGTTTAAGGCATGTTGCACTGCAGCTCAACTGTGCAACATGTAAAAAAATGTACAAAGCTATGGTTAGGCAAAACCTGTTGGCTTTGCCAATACTTGTTATTTCTTTCTGAAGTGTTCAACAAAATATAACTTTGTCATACAAGGTAACAGCAAAAAACACTTGTGTAAGATTATTCTGCTTGGGATTGTCGTCTAGGGGTGTCACTAAAATATTGTTTCTTCTTTCTTTCGTTTCCTCCGGATTTGTGTGCTTAGATTAAATGTGCAGGGTTTAGAACCGTGTTTTAGGCCTGATCAAATTATTTATACACTGTGGAGAATATGGGAATATTAAAATCCTATTTGAGCTTTTGGCAGTGTTTAATAATTTTACTTATTAGTGAAATGGCTGTCTCATTAGACTCTTGGCCAACATGTACTATATCATTTTTCAGAAACCGCATGAGTAAAACACTTTGACACCTCAGCCCTCTTTTATAAGAAGTCAATATTGATAGCAGGTTCTGAGGGACCTTCACACCAATACTGAAGCAACAGTTCAATATACACATGACTCTGCTTGTAGATATCATTTTAAAAGTGGGGGGAGGGTGGCAGGCAAGGGTGCATTCTGGCCCCATTCCTATTTACTTTATATATAAATAAGTTGGAACAGGTATTAGTGAATACCTGTGAAGATGGCCCCCGATTGATACACGCTGTCTGCTAGTTCTTCTTTACGCAGATAATGCAGTCTTAATACTTAGGACTACAAGGCTCTTGCAAGCCCTTTTGTATTGTATTGTATTGTATTGTATTGTAGCCATACTTTTATAGCGCAACTGCCACCCAAAGGGTATCCTAGCGCTTTGACTCTTCCTGGCCTGACACATGAAAGCAAGTTACACTGCCCTAGGAAACAGATAGGATTTCAATCCTTTCTTAAAGGAGGTGAGTTCAACAGCACTCCTTAAGGCCAAGGGAAGGGAGTTCCAGAAAGGAACGGCCGCCCATCCGTAAATTCGAATTCTGGGCACCACCACCAGTAATTGCTCAGTAATGGTAGCTAAGTCAAGTCTAGACTTCTCATGGATCTCTTCTTCTGTCTGCTGGAACAGAGTGATGCACACTCTGAATATCCGTTGCTGTCGCCTCCTTCTCTGTGCTGCAGCTTGAATTTGCTTCCTCCTGGCTATCACATACAGCGCTGCCCTTGGCGAAGTTCATGTTGCATTGTGGGTCACTTTAAATAGGTTGCACCTGGTTACCACCTGCTTTGAGTTGGTGATAAAATGAATGTGCAAATTTCGGCAATTTGCGATTTTTTAAAATATATATCTTTGCAAAGTCGCAATTTGCGATAACGCTTTTTGTGATTATCGCAAATAGCGTATTGGTATTTGCGAAATCGCAAAAATTATTCGCTAATTTGGGAATATCTATTTTGCACTGCGATTGTCAGTTATACATCGGGGATGGCTATTTTGCAATTGCAAACACTGTTTTTTGGCGATTCACAGTGTTTGTGACCTCAAAATAGCTTGATACATATGCCTTAAAGTGTGTTGAACACTTTTTGAGATTCCTAGGTGATCGCAAATAACCTACCTCATGAATATTAATGAGGTAGGTCGCAATTTGCGACCCCCAAATAATAGCAAAAATCACAGGGATGGTGGCCTGCTGGGGTCAGCAGACCACAATGTCTGTGAATGTCTTTAAATAAAGCATTTTTTTTAATGCATCCCGTTTTTCTTAAAGGAAAACGGGATGCGTTTTTAAAACAAAAATGAAAAGTTTTCTTTTAATTTTTTAAGAGTAGGCGGTGGTCCGTGGGACCACTGCCTGCTCTTAAAAAATGCTGTAACACACATTCACAAAGGAGAGGGGGTCGCTTCTGGACCCCTTCCTATTTGCGAATGGGTGACCACCTATTTGAAGTAGGTGGTAAAATGCAAATCTTTGGCGACCGCATTTCAGTCACCAAACATTCCTACATACCGATGCGATTCGGTATTAGGAAGGGATGCCCTAAACACACCCCTTCCAAATAGCGAATTGCAAACTCATTTTGCGATTCAGTAACAGGTTAACGAATCACAAAATAGGGCTTGCTACATCTGAAAAGCATTTTTTGCTTTTGCAAATGGACCTATTTACTAAGACAAAAATGGTTGATGCATGTGCCCCTAAATTCCATAACTACTGCATGCCAATCCCAGTATTAAACAAATTGTATTTGTATACAGTCTTGCTCCAAATAATTATAACTTTTAGCACTTCTTACAAAGCAGTAGTAGATGAATTGTCATCTTCTCTCAACAAATTACATGAACACAATCCTTAACCCCATCAAATAAATGTCTGCTGGATCTCATGGTAGTAATTTGAAGTATTTAAATCACTTTAGAGAGTGCAGTTATATTGAATATAGTTACCCTTTCCAGGATAGTAGTTGATTGCATAGTCCTTCTTTGTATGTCTTTACTCAACACCTCTAATAGGGGTATCATATTTAATTGGTAATATAGTCACAGATTGAGATATATCTGCTGCTAGCAGTTTAAATGCACAGTTTGGATTGCCAGCTGACAACTCCCCCCAGACAGACCTACAAGCCAGATCCTGCTCCATAAATCCCAAGGATTTGAACTGTTGACCCATGTAATAGGAGTATCTTAAAAAGAAAAGCAGGAGATCCACATAAAGAGACAAAGGGGCCACATGTATCAAAAATGAAAAAAGTCCTAGCTTTCATTACGGAAAGTTTCAATTCTATTTGGGACACAGAGTCGAGGATTAGGCATTTCTTTCTAGGCATTTCGTCGTAGACACCAGCCAGTCCAACGAGACCAAGCTGATCGGTATTGCTTAACCGTACAGTCCGCCCAGGCTCGGGAAAGGAGGTCAGCAACACTACTTGAAATGCCTGGGACCTTCAATCGAGACCAGTTATATAAAGTTAAACCCTGACAAGACCGAATTGGTACTTATAGGTATAGGTGGCAGCTCCAATCGCTGGACCCCTCTTTTTTGGCCCCCCTCTCTGGGTATTTCTCCTTCACCTTCCTCCTCAGTCAAAACACTAGGGATGAAACTCAATAACAACCTTACCTTGCACTCCCAGATCAGTTTGGTGGTCTCATCCTGCTTCCTGACTCTTCGCACAATCTGCAAGATCTCACGTTTTTTTTCCTTTTCTGCCCTTAAACTCATTTGTTGGCCATGGTCACGTCACGTCTTGACTATGGCAACATTCTGTACACTGGTGTCCCTGCTTATGATCTACGGCGCCTTCAACTTGTCCAAAACTAAGCCGCCCGACTTATTTATAACCTCCCCAAATCACATCATGTCACACCCCTACTTAAAGCCCTTCACTGGCTCTCTATCCTGGAGCGCGCCTTGTTTAAGATGGGTTGCATGACTTTTGAGGCCCAGGCAGGAACCGATCCAGCCTTCATCAACTCTGAAATTAAAGTATACACCCCTAGCAGAGATCTGCGTTCCTCATCCCAGTCCCTCCTTTCTGTTCCTCGCTTTAGGAAGAAGAAATCAGGGGGCCTGAAATTCTCTGTCCTTTCTCCCACTTTCTGGAATACTCTCCCATTTACCATTAGGTCCTCGGTTTCCTACTTTGATTTCCGCAAAGCCCTGAAGACTTCTCTTTTCTCGCAAGCTTTCTCGCTATAGCAGCTTCCCCAACCCTCCTGGGGTCTGTATCCCTAGCGCCAAGAAACCGCCTGGTAGTCGTTCGCTTTACAAGCATTTTAACTTCAATTTCAACTTCAACTTCCACGTCATAAGTGTGAGAGAGTCGCTCACCACTAGAGAGTGGGTGTTGCCCGCTGGATCGCTCAGGAGATGAGGCAGCCGGTGTAGACTGATTGCAGAAGGCCAAGAAAGTTCCATTAGAACTGGGAAACGTACTTGCGATCTCCAAACTGGGGTGATCACCACCAACTCTGCTTCCTGCTGGCGTACCTGAGTCGTCAACCTCATTATCACGGCGAAGGGGGGAAAGGCATAGCCCTGTTCTGACGCCCAATCCTGAAGGAACGGATCCATGGCTACAGCTCCCGTATCCGGTCTCCAGCTGAAGTATCGGAGGAACTGGTGATCGAGGCGAGATGCAAATAGGTTTGTCGGGAAAGGACCCCAAAGCTCCTGCAGGGCTTAGAACATCAGAGGAAACAACTTCCATTAGCTTGAGTCCCACAGCTAACAGGATTGCCAATCTGCTATCAGGTTGGATACTCCCCGGAGATGCTCTGCTGTCACCAAAACCTGGTGCACCAGACAGTATTCCCGGGAATCCTTGGCGAGATCCGCCAAGGCATTGGAGCGAGTTCCTACCAGGTCATTGATGTAGCGGACCGCTGCTATGTTGGCCATCTTCAGGAGGACGCAGGTCTGGGCGCTATCTTTGATCCAACAATGGACCGCGAAGGTACCCACCATCAACTCTAGGCAGTTGATGTGAAGAGCCCTTTCTATGGCAGACCAGTCACAGCCTGTGGTGAACTCCCCATGGCGGGCTCCTGAGCCTGAACCACTGGCATCTGACTTGATCACCAGATTTGGGTGGGAACCAAATATGGCATGTCCATTCTGCGCCTCCATGTGCGAGAGCCAAGAATGAAGTGTGTCCTTTGCCTCCTCAGATAGAGGCACCTGCTGGGCGACCCCGGTGCAGGTGAGACACTTTGAGTCTTTGAAGGGTTCATAAATGAAGGGGGCCTGGGAAGGTAGCCTGGATCGAAGCCGACAAAAGGCCGACCACTCTCGCAACGTTGTGCAGAGAGGTCGGAGATTTCCGTAAGATCTGTCATACGTCTTGACTGATTTTCGCCATCTTCCTGGAAGGGAGACTCAGCATGGCCTCCACTGAATTGATCACAAAACCTGGAAAGGTGATTGAATGTGTGGGCAGGCAACAGGACTTCACTCTGACTGAAGGAGATACACTGTGGACTGCAACTGCTGAGACAATGCCTTTCGCTCTCAATCTCTCCACCACTGGGTGTAAAACCTTGGTGAAGCACCACAATGCCGACGACAGGCCAAAAGGAATAGAGGTGAACTCGAAGATTTGGCCCGCCACTGGGACAGGAGGAAGTGACGCTGTGGCGGAAAAATAGGGACCATGAGGTATGCGTCTTCGAGGTCCAGCTGGACCATTTAGTCATTGGGACGCAAGAGGTCACAGTGCAGGTGAATGCCCTCCATCTTGAAGTGATGGTAGACCAACCACTCATTGAATTCTCAGAGGTTTTTCACTAGCCGTTGACCCCTTCATGTTTTTGCACCAAGAATAGATTGCTTAACAATCACCTGGGCTTGAGGGGTGGAGTGGCAAATAGCCTGTTTCTCCAAGAGTGCCTGCATTTCTTCCTGTATGAGGGCTGATTCTCTGCTGGAAAAATTGACCGGCCGGTGGTGAAACCTGGAAGGGGGAGACGTAGAACTACACATGGAATCCTTGCACTGTTTGGAGCACCCAGGCGTCGGCCATGAGGGCCCGCCAGTTGTCTAGGAACTGTGCCAATCTGCCCCCCAAGACGTGACATTAGATAGGTAAAGAACTCATCGTGGGAAGAGGGGGTTCCACTGGCTCGAGAGCCGTTGTATTGACCCCTGTTAGGACAGTCTTGTGGTGGGGTAGAATCCTCCGAAGCATGATGAATCCTGCCACTGTTCCCTCTGCGTCTGTCCCTTCTGCCGGAGGCAGACTGTGAGGAACAGGCAGCCTAGCGCACCCTACCTGCTGAAAACCTGCACATTGAAAATGTGGTTCACTGGGCTTTTTACAGGGGGTTGAAGGTAGAGATGTATTTGCTGAGCTCTTTCACAAATGGGTCACCAAAGAGACCGTCCTGAGCCAACTGGCCTGCATCTGATGTGGCTAGCTCACCTAACCAGGAATCCAGTTTAATGAGCAGCCATCTACACCTTTCTGTTGAAATGTCACAGTTAGCATTACCCAAGAATATAATTGCTCTCTGCGCCCAACTAGAGAGGCCATCTGCATGGATCAGGGACCCGGACGCCTTGGCGTCATCCACCATATCGAAGATATTTACCAAGGGGCTTGTGACGTCCAACAGTTTGTCTTGGCAGGCCCGCCAAGACCTGTCAATACCCTTCTTCGGGTCTTTGATATATTGAGTTCAGAAAGTCGACATCCTAGTGTCAATCTCTTGGGTGACTGCCACCTTAACCTCTAGTGACGGGTGAGGGCATTCCGCCCTAAGGCGGGAGTGGACCTCTGGGTCTAGCAGTTTATGTAGCCGGATGGTCACATATTAAGCCACCTTCTCACATGTTACCCACTCTGAGGACAGGGGGTGTAGCAGCTCCTCATGGTTCAAGAGATCCGATTGGGCATCTTGTGAGGGTTCAGTAGCCTGGCATGGCTCTGGGGGCTGCGAAGGAGATGCTTGCCAGGGTTGGTCGTGGTCTGAGTCACGGTCGGACCTGGTAGGGGACTCATTAGGGGGTTAAGGAGAGGCAGCAGAGCCCTGACTTCCTGGGGAAGGTCCTGCAAGGTTATGCCCGCCAGCGAGGGAGGGGGCTTGGTTCCCTTAAATGCCTTCTTCAGTCTGTCAAAAGCATCCAGGTCCACCCCTTCTGCCACGTAGGAGCGAAGGAGCGTTACTGCAGCTGCGGAAGTGAAGCAGAGGTTTCATAACACAAAGGCAAACTTCACCAATATGAGGCAATAAATCAATACAGAAATTAGTATGAGACAAAACGTTGAGAGAGAGTGTCTTCACCTTACTGACACTGGCTGCAGCAGCGAAGAAAGAGGGAGTCCAGCCAGGTTCAACACCAGTTAATGAGCCAAGAGGCTCCTGATTGGACGAGCGTTGTTATCTTGAACTTGATAGTTTTTTCTTGGGCTTCATGGGATATGAAGTCCTTTCATTGATTGTTGTATGTTGAAAAGTGTCTGCTATTTGAATTAAGAGAAGAAAGAAATGCCTAATCCTCATCTCTGTGTCCTGACATAGAATCCATTTCGTATTACTTAAATAGCGAATTTTAGGTAATCACTATTTAAGGAATGCAAATGGTATGTAAAAAAATAGCGATTCCTAAAGACTCACAATTGCAATTAGGTAATCGCTAACAGGTAATAGTACTCCATTGGTTCAATTGGGACCAAAGGCCCAATGATACAGATAGTTTTACATTACCTAACTTGAATTACCTAATTGGTAATCATAAATTAGGTCATGCAAAACCACGGGTGCCAAAGGGCCAAAAGCCCCCCTGAAGCACCTAAAAACAAAATTGCACATCTAAAGTGCATTCATGCCCTTGGGGCATGTGTGCGCTACATGGCACTTCAAAAAATGCCTTTTTGTGCATTTTTCAAAACGTGCACATGGTTACAATCAACTTGGAGTCAGTAGTAATAGCATTTTCCTAAAACCACAGTTTGCATTCAGAAAATACTTGGTACACGTGTTAAGGGAATAGCAAATTTTGATTTGTTATTTGTATTCGCAATTTTAGGTAATCGCAATTTTGGCGATTACCTAAAACTGCGACTACAAAGCCTTTCATACATCTGGAAAGACTATTTTGCATTCGTAAATGGCTCAAATTACTGATTCGCACTGTTTGTGAATGCAAAATTGTTTGATACATATGGCCCATGGTGCTCAAAACCACTCTTTCACTGGAAACACTGAACTAGGGCATCACGCTCAATCCAGGCTGCAGGTCCCTTCATGGCCAAGGAAACAACAGGTGAGAAAGAGGGCATCCATAACATAACAGATTGAGCAGATTGAGTAGGACACCATTACATCTGCCTGTAGGTTATAAAGAACCTGATGTAGGACAAGAAGTGAGTGCAAACATTTGTCTTGTGTAGCACTTGATATAGGACGTTCTGAATAAGGGAATCAAGGGTGTCCTAGGGTAAGTCATAATGCTGTTCAGGTCTGAGTAGACAGAGAACTAATGACTTTGACTAGTACCTTAGCAAGTATTTTGGTCTCTATATTAATAAGGGAGATAGGGCAATATTAGGTGAAATGCTGAGGAAATATTTTAGCACTGATGGTGATCAGTGTAACTCCTACAGAGTACAGCCTATTCGGAGTCTGTACTCAATTGAAAGTGTATACTAATTCCTGGTTTTTCAGGATAGGTTCTCCAATTTCACAAAGCAGTCTAGGAACCAACCACTAACTATCTGGGGGTACCCTCTGCTATGAATATTGTGCATTTTCTAATCAGATGGAGACTTCTAGCTGCAGATTCCTTACCTTGGAATTATCCCCGTGCCTCACACTGTATTGGAATTTTTTTGTGAGCGGTATCCATGTGTGCTGGTAGATGGTGTTGTTCAGCACCTGGTGATGTTGTCGGCGTCATCTGCACCAGAAGTAACGTGACAGGGCCTATATAGGCGTCACCCAAGCATGTTGACTTCAGTTCTTTTCCTATCGCTCCAGTCAGCGCAGATCCAGAAAGGGGTACCCTCAATCATTTTTTGACTGTCTTTTTTTGAATTTTTGTCGAAGTAGTTTGATTCATGTCCTGGTGTGGCAGGGATGTCAACAAGGAAGGCTGGAATAAAGACCTGCGGCACCTGCCACTGGCAAATGTCGGTGACGGACCTGCACCTCCCTTGTGCCTTGAGCGCGACCACGCGGACAAGAGCGTTGATTGTCATGCCATGCACCTCAAGGCCTTGAGGAAACAATCCCTCAAGCTCCTTGCTGCCTGACTAGCAACGCCTTAACTGTCTTGATCCTGGTTAACAGGAAGGTCACAAGATCAGTCGGGAGCCATCGATCTTTGTTGCAGTCAAATTCGTCCAACACTGGTAAGTCTTGAAGAAGAAGAGCAAGAAGTCAAAGAGGTCTTCTTCTTCATCCCGTCCATCAAAGATGAGGGAGTGCTGTCACTAAAGGCCTGGCTCCGTGATTGAGCCTGTACCTGGGCCGTTTCAGCACGTCCCTTAGTTTTTGGAAGCCCGAGCTACTCCCACCCAACTTTGAGAATTCTATGAGGCCATGCACCTCATATTTAGGTGGCCAATCCCTACTGAAGCGTCTTCAGGATTCCACAGGTTTTGTAGGAGCCCCTACTGGTTCCCCGCCAGCAGATCCGCACTAAGCACCATTCATGCCTCTTGGATCGACAGATGGATCTGGATTCTACAGATTGACCAGGACTGGCACCGGCTGTGCCATCTCGACCTTCAGCGATGCCGGTTCCACTGTCGACTCTCCCAGTGCTGCTGATGCCCTCTGGTGGTGTAGTTCCCATTCTTATCCCCGGCTCCAACACAAAGCCAAAGGGGCATCACCAGATGCGGACTCTGGCGCCCACAGCAGCTATTCTCTCCAGGCCGGAACCTGAGCACTATTCCTATGTATTAGAACTTGGGGAAGATTGGAAGGGGGCCAATGGACCCTGGAGATTATCAGGTCCTAGACCCTGATATGGACCGGTGTGAGGAACTGGCAGATGCCAGTGGAAAGGATACCTCATCAGAGACAGGCTTGATCTGGCCTCCTACAATGGATACGGAGGAGGGGAACACATTTGCTGTGGTGATGAGGAGGGCTGCCAAGGTCCTGGACCTTCACTTGCCTTCTGTGGCTGTCCAGACTAACGTCTTGATGGAAGTGCTCTAACCGAGAGTCACCCCTTTAGTACCGCTTCTCCGATTTAAGGAAGCCATCGTAAATGTCTTGCTTAGGGCCTAATTCAGGGGCTCCCATGATCAACTCAGTTGCCTTTCACCAGCGCTCTGTCCCAGGGGACTCCTCTTTCCTCTTTTCTCACCCAACACCCCACCCTGGAGAGCTTGTGGTCCAAGCTTCCACTTCCCGAGTAAATCCTGGTGCATTCCCTATCAACCCCCATATAGGGAATCAAAAAAACTGTTCACCTTGGGTAGGAAATTGCTTGGCATTGTGGCCTGTGAAAATTGCATGCCTTTTGGCCTGTTACTCTCATTTGCAGAGGATGCTTATGGTCCCAGAGGAGGTCCGGGTCAAACTATCCCAAGCTATGGCTGATAAGGAAATATGCAGCTAACTTCAAAATCTGGTGCAGGCTGGACACCACCGACTCACTAGGCAGAGTGGGTTCTTCGCTTCGCCTGTGGCCTTACGGCGTCAAGCCAGGCTGAGGACAACCTGGCTTTTCAGTGAATGTGCAAGCTTTGTTTATGGACATCCCCTTTAATGGCTTCCTTCTCTTCGAACACAAAGCGGACTCAGGGCTTGAGCGCTTCAAGTAGAGCAGGACTATGAACAGATTCTTGGGCCTTCCCATACCCCCATCAACCCCAGTCTGACTTTCCTGATCACAGAAGGGGCTTCCAGCCGCATCTCCACCCACCTAGCCACCACAGCCCACAAGCTTCCCAGCAGCTGCATTGCTGAGGACCTGGCTCCCACAAACCTCATGGGTCAGTCAGCCAGAAGTTGGCCCATTCCACTCCCAAACGTCTGGCAGCTGCACCCTCCAAGCCTCATTAGTTTGAACTCTGACTATCATGAGCAACCAGTGGGCAGCAGGGTATATACACAATTGCCTGCACCACTGGTGTTCAATAACATCAGACCATAGGCAACAAGATTACATTACCACCACCCACTGCAATGAACCTTCCATCTCACAAGTATGATGTCAGAAGCAAAGAAACACTCTTATAAAAGAGAATGGGCATATCTGGGGAAAATATCTGCCTTCTTTTTCTGCTAACCCCCACACTCTCGAATGGAAGCAGGTACACATTCCTGGGTTAAATACTAGAGTAAATCAAATTATATGGAAACCTCCTTGTCCCTGCTTACAGACATCTGACAGTGACATGGGTTCAAGAAAACCAACTTCTGTGTCTCTAGAAAATCTAGAGAATGTATCCCCTCTGCATCATTGTGCTTATTAAAATTGTGCATAGTGCTTCCTCACCCACCTATGAATCTGTGTCTAAAAAATTATTAGGACCCTCTTCAAACACCCCTTAAAATTGATATCTTTTATATTCAGTAACTACTAACAATAGTTGCTTATCCACTAGTTTCAGCTCCTATTTTCTGCTGGATACTTCTAACTGCAGATCCTTCACCTTGTGAATAACCCCAGGTGCAGACTGAATTCAGAGAATTTTCTCAGCAGTTCCCCTGCGTGTTGGTTGTACCATCATGCGGCTCCGCATCGAGTTTGTCTTTCCCTGAATATGACTTTGGGGCTCCACATACCCCCCACTTAGGGCAAAAAGTGTAACTGCAACAAATGATGGACGGAATGCTGAATGCTTCAAACATTCTTCCACAGTCAAGAGATCTGGGTTAAATCCATCATTTTTTCGCCCACTACGCCACCCCAGTTTGGACTCAGCCATATGCAAATCAGTCTTGACCCTGTGCCTCATGGGAACAGTCCAGACCGACCTGCCAAGCCAGGTCATCCCTGGACCGAAAAGAAGCATCCTGGGACTGGTTTTGGGGTATGTCACCCTTCTTCAGCCAGGCTAGCTTAAATCCAGTGGCACAGTGAGCAAGGGACCCCCATCTAGGCATACCCATCCCACTTAGGGGAAAAAGAGTAATTGCAACAAATGATGGACGGAATGCTTCAAACATTCTTCCACAGTCAAGAGATCTGGGTTAAATCCATCATTTTTTCGCCCACTCCGCCACCCCAGTTTGGACTCAGACATATGCAAATCAGTCTTGACCCTGTGCCTCATGGGAACAGTCCAGACCGACCTGCCAAGCCAGGTCATCCCTGGACCGAAAAGAAGCATCCTGGGACTGGCTTTGGGGTATGTCACCCTTCTTCAGCCAGGCTAGCTTAAATCCAGTGGCACAGTGAGCAAGGGACCCCCATCTAGGCATACCCATCCCACTTAGGGGAAAAAGAGTAATTGCAAAAAATGATGGACGGAATACTGAATGATTCGAATATTCTCCTCCAGTCAAGACATCTGGGTTAAATCCATTGTTCTTTTGCCCTTAAACCACCCCAGTTTGGACCCAGCCATATGCAAATCCGTCTTGACCCTGTGCCTTGTGGAAACAGTCCAAACCGAACCTACTACATGGTCTGTCCTTGCTGTTGGTGCACCAAACACAATTTGACTTCGTTAGACAAGTGCGCAAAGATCATTCTAAAGGCTATTTGAGATTGTGAGGCTAAACTCTATATATCGCAGAACATTGTCTGAAGACAAAGAAGGCCCTGTCCCCGTCAAAGGCGACATCTCAATCTCGCTCCTGAGGCAGCTCTCAAACACCATTCGTTTTTAAAGTTAAGATCATCTATTAATTCATAGAAATACAAGTAGTCAAAGCATGGGTCCCCTTCCTCCCTCCACTGTGACACCCCAGGTACCTTCATGCTGCAATCTGGTTCTCTGTCCTTGAAGCCAACTTTGGCCCTCGTCTCGATGGGCACCAACTTTCCCGGACCATTAGGGATGCTGCAAAAACCCCGCAATTTCACAGAGGCCATGTACAGAATATTTAGAGCCCACCCGGATCCCTCTACCGTGCCTTCGGACCCCAAGAATCCAAGGAGGCTTCCAGTTTGTTAACTCTGCCAGATTTGTCCCTGATGATGACTATGCCACCCAACTTTCCGTCCTCCAGCTCGGAGTCTATCTTGACTCCAGGCATTGCACCTAGCCTGATGCTATTTACAGTCCTGCAAGCAAACCTGAGTTCTGACACCGCTGACACTGGAGGTGAATTCAATACTCTTTTTGGCCTCTGAGGGTCAGCCACCTTGAACTCAGGCAAGGTTGCAACCACCCCAACAACATCCTAATTGCAATTCCTGAGACATTACCGCAACAACAAGAAATGCCTGACGATGATGATGATGATGAAAGCCATGTATATAAGGACAGAGACCTATTCCATGAGCTGCAGAATGCGAGTAGACTTGATACTTACCCTGACACTGTCCTCCATTCACCCACTACAGCTAAAGAGGAATCTGCTCCCTTTGCCACAAAAGGGCAGCAAAAGTATTAGATCTTATACTGTTAACTACTGAGGTAAATACCAACATCCGAGGTTCTTCACCCAGAACAGACATCTCACAAGCATCTCCTACCTTTTAATAAAGCTCTGAAAGATACACTGCTGTGAACCTGGGCAAAGCCAGGATATTGCCCCTCAGTTAATAGGCAGATTTCAAGGTGGCATACAAGAGCTTGCAGAACGTGGCTGGGTACTGTCTTGCGCAAAACCAATAAGAATTGAAAGAACAAGTTTATAATAGTGGATGCTCTAGGGAACACAAAAGCAACGACCACTAACGTGCCAAAATCAATCTCCTGTAAAAACAGAAGAAATAGCTAAAAAACAAACTTTGTTCCCGAGCAATCAGATACAATATTTAGAGAGCAATTTGAGTCCCAAAAAATTCCTCCAGATTGTGCCATTCAGAAGTAAAACATCTTTATTTTCTTTATGTGAAGATTTGGAGTGACAAGTTCCGACAGATGATCCTATGTGGTTGATATCATCCAATGTAGCCAAACAGACAAACAGCCAACAGCCAACAGCCAACACGTGTTTCGTCTTGGGGATAAATCACCCAATGACTTCCTCAGGCCAGTAAATTCTGTAGTAATCTCCTCATAATGGCTTAAGTGTATCTGTATACGGTCCCATATAATAATGGTCTAAAAGGCAATTAGATTTCGTCGTGTTAAGAATGTTCCAAATTACGCCTAATCAGAGCCAACGGAAAATTTCTTAAAATGGACTAGTTTCTCAGGTCCAATCAATTTGTCAGATCGAAGTTCATTTGGTCTCATTTTACAAAAAACATCAGTGCAGATCCTTTTAAGTCACTATTATCCAGTGGGCATCTAGCCTCGTTGGTCCAAAATGTTCTTTTGATCCACAATCAAAAATGCACAATGTTCAATAGTATACAGTGTTCTTTTATTAGTTCTTTTCTTGTCACAGCCGACGCACGTTTCGTCCTCCGCAGGCTTTTTCAAGGCTGTAATTCACATACAAGAAATAGTGCCATATCAGATTCATATTCTATGGACCACCTTTTACTTTTCATTTCCTATTAGCATAGGTCTAGTAAACACGTGCACATAGTGCCACCACCACCTACATGGTTTCGGTGCGCACCTCGTACCAATACAGTTTGTACTTATATATTTGATCATTCTGCTATGCATCAGTGCACTGAGGGCACACCCCTTTGTGCGATCACCTTCACTAACATACCCATGCCTTTTTCTAAATGTTCCCAGGCACCCTCTTTGTATTTATTAGGACCACATGTCCTTTTGATTCCGAAAACTTTTTAGTAGAGCAGCATATATTCTAATAAGTGATACTTAGTAAAAGCCAATTGGCATTGTTCCTGTGGAAGTATATGAGAGCGATGTTACCGTTATGGTATGTATAAAACTATATAATCACTCTAGTTGTCATGGTTTATGCACCCAATAATCACCAGTTTTACCTCCAAGTCTTTTTGTTTTCACATGTATAGGTAATATAAGTGTAGTTCCTTGTTCTGGGATCCATCCACATGCGATAATTGGAGCCTTGATAAGTTCCATCTAAGGTATCAGAAGGATATTGCTATCAGTTTCAAAGTCCATATGTCCCATATGAGTACAAATAAATTCTTGGAACTCTTATATTGTTAGCAAAATCATCCGCTCATCCACATGTCAATGCCTTACTTAAACTTCACTTTGATCTCATATAATTCACATCTATAGTTAAAAAAGGTCAGAAAAATAAGTCTATAAAACCCCAGATTGCGCCAAGAGCTAATCCCATTTCTATTATGTTGACTTCATGTTTCTATCTTTCCCTCATCATTGTATTATCGGTGTATCCTGTGTTGAATCTTTAGTCAACACGATGTCAATATTCAATCTACCTCAAGCGGTACGACAAACACCTTAAAACGCGTGTTCAGTCCGGCAGCCTCATATTTCTATCTTTCCCTCATCATTATACTCTCCGTGTCTTGTGTTGAATCTTAGTCAACACAATTTCAATATTCAATCTACAACAAGCGGTACGTCAAACATCTTTAACTGCGTGTTCAGTCCGACACCCGTTATATCACAGACAGTTCCAGAGAAAATACTACTGCCTTCAATATTGCACAAATTTATACTTTCACTACGTTCTTAAAATCCTAACTCCACGCAATTGTACTTTTAAACTTACCGCCATTGCGCGTGTAATGCTGCTGGAAAAGGTAGCCTCCTTCCCCGTTTCCCTTCCGATGCCCTCTCCGTCTCACCTCCCCTTTGTTTCTATAGAAGTCGAAGACGGACCAATTTTTTGATCTTATGTTAAGCTCTCCGATAGTATTGCGGCCATTTTGAAGTGTTTATATTCCCCACTAAGTGACTCTAATGTCGTACCGACCATATGGAAATATAAAACCCATGTCTGTTCACTGAGGAGATTTAAACCAATTGTAACATTTATCGAGTATAGATGATGAGGCGATCGCACTTGGTAGTCGCTCTCTTTATGAAACAACAAAAAAATATTTAAGTTGTATATTTCCATTTACATAGCAATGCTCAATATATTGCATTTCATACTTGTGTGTTCTTTATATATACTAAAATTCATCCTCTAAAAACGTATGTTAAAAAACAAAACTGATTCCACCAGTTCATTATGCACTTCTTAATGGGCACATTACATACCAACATGTCCATCGGTCACGATAATATCCCTGAAGATGAGTACTCTTTGTATTTCTCACAGATACTGCTTAATCATCTCTACAGGTTCCCAACAAATTCATACATCTTCACAAAAATTCATACATCTCTTTGTCAATATTAGCCCCCTTCTCCACTGCTCTCAAAGAGATAATCCACTTACTTTCCAGCTTGCGCAATTTACGCACACAATTACCTCCCCTATTTCCTGCCATTGCCACATCAATTCCATGGAATCTGATTCTGTGTAGTTCATTCTGTTGATGTGTTGTGTTGAAGTGCACTGCAAATGGGTATTGCATATTGTTGTTGCGTATGGTGCGAATATGCTCCTGTGCTCTTTCTTTCAAAGGTCTTATTGAGCTTCCAATATATATCAAATCACATATGCATTTGAGACAATACACTGCATGTGTTGTATTACAGTTAATGAATTGATGTATAGTATGTTGTTTCTGACTATAGTATTGAAAGTTGGTTGTTCTGTTCAGTGCAAAGCAACATACACAACAGCTGCCACATTTAAAAAAACCCTTGGGCACTGTGGGCATCCAGATGTGTGCTCTCTTTGGGGGAATGTAACTAGGGCAAAGTTCCTGTCTCAAAGTTTTGCCCCTACTGAAAGTAATTTTAGGCTTCATACCCACTTTGGCATGTAGGCTAGTGTCCTCCAATAACAGATGCCAGTGTTTATTTAATATTTTGTATAGATCTGTACTCACTGTACTATAAGGTGTTATAAACCTTATGCTCTTCTTTTTGGCAGATTTGTGTTGTTTATACTTAAGCAGTGAGTCTCTATTTATTTTGTCTATTCTGTTTCTCGCACTAGTTACCATTCCTTTATCATACCCCCTAGATAGGAATCTCTGTTCTACTAGTCTTAGATCTGCATCCACTCTATCTGTATCACTACAATTTCTTTTGATTCGTAACATTTCCCTAAAGGGGATTGCTTTAATTTGTGAGATAGGTTGGGTACTCTGTGCGTGCAGCACTGAGTTGCATGCAGTTTCCTTTCTATAAGGAACAGTATGTAGTTTGTCCTTCTTCACTATAATGGTAATATCCAGAAAGTTAATCTTCGACATGCTTTGTTCTTTCGTGAATTTTAGGTTAAAGAGGTTATCATTGAGATGTTCAAAGAACATATCTAACTCTTCCCTGCTGCCTGTCCAAAATAATAGTAAATCATCTATATATCTACCCAGTTATAAAATATTCTTCGTCAGGTTCACCTGGCATTTTTGCCATATATGTATCAGTTCAAAGTAACCCATATATAGGTTGGCCAATGAGGGCAAAAATTTCGCCCCCATGGCCACACCTTTTATTTGGCAATACCACTCCCCATTGTGTAAAAATATGTTGTTCTCAAGTACAACTTGTATCATTGTCATCAACATATTTGAATGTGCATAAGTCTCAATGGGTCTACTATCCAAAAAATGGCATACCGCTTGTAAACCTTTATCATAGGGTATGCTGGTATATAGCGAGCATACATCTAACGTTCATTTGGTCTCAAGTGGACTGGAAATACAGGTCCGAAGTTTTAAGGTGGTGTAATAAATCCTAGATCAGGTCCCGGAGAGTACTCCCGCCATCATTCGAACGCCGTCAGTAAGTGACTCCAGAGTACTCTGTCTTTCTCCTGTAGCACCCTAACCTAGAGAGCCTTGTGGTGCAGGTCTCTGCAACTAGGATTACATGTTTCAGATCACCCTGCCAGATAGAGAGATGAAACTCATGGAGTCATTCGCAAAACAGACACTCTCCTAGGCCAGCTTTGACATCAAATCAGTTAATACCACCTTCCTCTTGTGGAAATAGTCACATATGTTGTGGGACATTGTGGTGGAATTCTTGCCAACAGTCCCAGACGACGTTAGGTCCAATCTCCAACACCTAGTCCAGGATGTTTAGGACACATGGAAGAACTCCATCTTGTTGGGCCTGGACACTACCGACTGCTTTGGTAGGGCAGTAATGACTGCTGTGGCTCTTCAGTCCCACGCTTGGATTCGCTCCAAAGGTTTTTCAATTGACTTGCAACAGTCTGAAATGGACATGCCAATGGATGGCACACATCTCTTCAGAGACAAGGCGGACTCTGCCCTGGAGAGCTTTAAAGAACTCAAAATGACCTAGAGTTGTATAAAGTTGGCACCACCTGTATGACAGTTTCCCCAACAGTTTCACCCCAGAAGACGCTTTGGAAGAGGGTTCCAATAGAGGCAGTCCCCTTAATTGCTTCAACAGCAACAGACCTCCGAAATCTTTTGAGAAAGAGGCCATTGATCTGGCTGCAAAACTAATTAATACTCGGCTCAAGGCTGCACGATTGTCTGTTAGGAGGTAGCATCACATCTGACCAGTGGGTATTCCAAATTGTAATGAATGGTTACTCCCTGCCCTTTCCATCCAGCCCCCAGTAGCTGCATGTGTCAGATCTGTAAGATAATCAGATAGAATACCACTAACCTGAATCTTTAACCAAGCCAGGACGATGTGCGAAGCAAGTTCTCCAATTACCCTTTGTGATACCTCTCAAGAGCACATAGAAAAACTATCCTGAAAAGGCATCACTCAGAGGAAAAGGGGAATGGGATAAAATAAGAAAATGCTGCCAAAGCAAACAGGAAGGCCTCATCCGCAGCGTCCTGTCTAGTGTAGGAAAATGTGTCCTTGCACAAGCCCCTGATATATGCATGCCCTGTAGAAGGATAGGAAAAGAGCAAAAACATTCATAAAGAAAAAAACTGGATTCTCACAATTATTACTCTCTAATCATAAAACTCAGAAGAAGGAAGTGAAAAGTAATCCAAACTTGCAAATAAGCATTTGCTGTCATTCATGAAATCAGGGGTGTTGAAGAAGAAAGAATACACCAGTTGCTGGCTCAAAGAGAATAATACATTTAGTCAAGAGATAGTCTCTCTCAATGCGCAATGCCACTGGTTTTCAGTCAGTCCAAATAGAGGTAAGAAATCAAAAATAAAACTAATTTATCTACTGGTGCCTGTAGTACTGTGCCCTTGAAGAACTATCGTATAAAAGGTGACTAATAAAGTGAAAGACTTCACTTTTACCTTTCACTGCTCCGGAAGAATATTCCAGTAACAAGCCACATGTCAAGCAAACACTCCGCTCAACAGCGGGAGATAGGGAGATGCTTTTTTTTGGGGGTGGGGAGTTTTTATATAGCGTAAACTAGACCCGAAGATATCAGGTATCAGAGCACTTTCCATGAGCACCAGTTTTGTTACAGATGGACACATTGGCTACTTAATATGTCCAACTGATTTTTCAAGTGCAGTACTTGTATCATGTGCAGCCTTGCAATGCATAAAACGCACAACTTCAGCATTAATAGAAGTTAAACATTCATGATTGATATTTTTATTAACTGCAACACCAATTATGTTGTTTATTTGTTAATCTGTGTTTGTGGGGGTCATCTAAGTAGGCAGCACGTTTCAAGCTGTAAAGGATCGCATACAAGAACATATGAGATCAATGAGGAATAATGACCCAGGCTCTACGTTGGTGAGGCACATTACTGAGATGCATTTAACATCTGAAACTCCTACTGTTCGATTTCTGGGGATAAGCTAAACCAAAATCAACCCCAGGGGTGGAAATCGTATGGTGGATTTTAGAAGAAATGAGGCGCGATGGATAATTAAATTAAAAGCTATGAAAATGGGCATGAGTCAGGATAGTGAAGTGTATGATTTTTTATAACCGACTATAGAGAGTGAAATTGTATTTCCCACCTGTATATGTTCATGTTGCTATCTAAGTGGGTGGGTCCAGCGGCAGCCCCTCGATTAGGGCGTCCACTTTCCACCCAGCTCCCTCCTCCAGCCCACCCCGCCACTTTGGAAGGGAAGGAGCTGCTGCTGGGTGTGTCATATAATATTTTTTTACCAATCATTCAAGTATAATATGTCTATGACACAATGATCACCAATTCATTATTATAAATGTGACATGATTAGAATTATGAGAATGTGTTTTCTAGTAAAACTGTGCAAACATGTAATCAAATGTAACCACTATTTTCATAACATTGTTAGTGGTTTTATTTAGTCTTTCGTGTTATCCTTGTGACAAGTACCCATGTGTATATCTGTTGTCATCTCTTTCTGTACATGAATTATATCTTTCCATTACCATATTGTTCCCAATGACAAGTTTTATATATGGATGACAATACAATCATTGCTGGTGCACCTCAATTTGGTTATTCCAAATCAACTGTGTGTTAAAATATGGACACTATTTTGCACATCACAGTACTCTGCAGCTTGTAAATTAAACCCCATAGATTGCTTTCTGTTCCCGGATGGCATGTCCCTTTGTATCCCTTCATGCGGCCTTCATGTGGCTCTGGTGTGGTTACAATGCTATCCCACCTCTCTTTCTTATTCTTTCATCCTGTTTTTCCCCTTTTTCCCTTCTTTCATGGAGATGTAACCAATCCGAAATTTATGAGAAAGGATATGAGAAATATGAGCTATAACTTGGCAAATATGATTTAAAAATTAAAATTGGGGTCGCATTATCTGCCTTTAGTTACCCCAACCCAGTGTACAATTATCTATTTTTTTCAAATCATTTTCCCCTTGGCTTCTTAGGTTAATATTTGTAATATTCGTTGAGTTTGAATATTTTTTCTCTATATGGCTTGCAAGGTATTGGTGGCTCTTTTCATTTTGAATTGCTTTACATCCTAAAGTTTAAGGCTTAGCATGATTGAACTTTTTTCCTTGGTCTCCATTATAACATATAACAAGAACACAGGGTGATCGCATATGTCCCACTGGCATGGGGCTTTGCAGTCACATGTTACGGGCCGTAATCTTTGCTTTTGGTGATCTCAGTGTATTACTTGAAGAGGCTCTGGTGTTTGAAGTAGCACATCATCTGTGTATAGGATACATGATTTACATAGGTGAAATACGTGAGAAGGGTGCGGTTTTGATCCTGACCTGAACAAGAAATGGTTATTGCATATGTTTCATTGGCACAGAGTTTTGTAGTTTCATGGTTTGGGATACTTTTTTTGTCCTTTGCAATCGTGGTGAATTGCTGGAGGATGTTTTGTTGCATTGAAGTAGTACATCTTCTGTGTTTACAGTACGTGATTACATAGGCGAAACGTTTAAAAAAGGGGGACGGCTTTATCCGACTTTCTCGTAAGGAGGTCTCTGATCACACAGCATGCTGGTCTTCACACAGTGAGTTTCTGTTACCCATGCATTTTTTGCCATCAACTAGCTGCTGCTTGGTAGCCGGGCAACCACTCAGTGAGTTCTTAGGGCCAGAGTTTTACTGTGACACGACTTGTTGTACACCTGTACGCGTCTTGGTTGCTCATAATTTGCATGATCCATAGAATTGTGATGTCTAGGGCGGTTCAAGTGAGATGCTGAGATAATTACACTGTATCAGATTAATACATGCTGCCTAATACGTTAACGGTCAAATTCAGGTTTTATGACTTCACGTATATCCATTGCAAGTGGAAGCCTTATGTAATAGACTAGTTTTCTTTAATTTAAGCCACTTGAGGAATGTTCATGGTATTCTCATAATGATGCATTATGAGTTAATCTCTTGTGACGGGACGCAAATTGCATCGTTAGGCATCATGCTTTATATATATATTTTTTTATATATTTATTTTATGCCAACTGGGGATTTTGTGACATTCTTTATGTGAAATAAACGAGAATTCCAGCCCTAACGTTTCATCATGTCTGCTTACATTCTGGGCAATGACCATACATTTTCTACTATGACCACATGTGTAAAGTACCGTTAGTAGACTCATCGCGTTATGAGATATTTTGAGGATCCCTCTTCGCTTTTTTTTTTTTTGCCGTCCACAATTCCTTTGCCTAGAATTTATTTTTACAGTTTTGATTTTTTTAGGCCTACATTTAGACACCCTTTCTTTATATTTTCAGTGGTGATGTTTCAAAAGTTGAACAGTTGTTTTCGTTCAAATGTGCATGCCCTATATAGCTGATATTGCGAATGTGTAGTTTTTTATTTTTTGAGTAATCTCTTACAAAATAAATGGCATATTCTAATGTTTACAGATATTACATCGGGTCTTATCAGGTCCATAATCATCAGAGTATCTCATCCTCTATCAATTATCTCAGCTCAAATGCAGTCATTTTGCAGCCGTTTATTAATGGGATTGGATATTATGTGCATTAGATATGGGACAGACATGATATCAATTTCTATGTTGTAGATCAGAAGGTATTAAACCAACGAATACTTGAATTGGGGGCTTGTCATTCCCCCATGTTCGTCTTTAAAAGAATTTGGCTTACTCATGAGATGGGTTAATGTATTTCCTATGCTATGTTCACCAGTCTCCTTAGGGATTTGATTTGAGACTTGGTCAGCATTTTAGAAAGTTTATAGATTTGTACGTACTGATGTACGAATTCCATTGAATATAGAACGATTTGGATTTAGGTAATTGAAGAGATTCCTGGTTAATTTTTCTTAGAAGGCTGCATTGTGGCAGCTCCGTTAAAGCCTGCAAGCGCTACCACAGCTTTTATCGAGTTGCCTTCTCCTTTGGAATGCTAAAACGCAGAAAAATGAAGAAATGCTAACAAAGTAACATTGTTACCGAAACAGAGCTTCAATTGGATTTGTAATCACAGGATCTTAAAGTTATACCATTACCGCTATACCACGCCCTGCCCTGTTACACTGCTTTGCTGGAATACGGCACACGAGGATGAGGATGAGTGGCCTTTTGTTAGTGGGTGGCGCAGTTTTTGTTCCGGTGGTTGGAGCTTAAGGACTTTAAGCATAAACAAAGTGTAACAAAGTGTCAACTTTAACAAAACTGCATACCTGCTGGCTGGTCGAGTGACTCATTCTCGCGCTACCCGTTAGTATTGGAGTCTTCAGGCAAGGCAGTAAATTGCGGCAGCTCTGCTCGCTTTGCTTGAGAGTCGGCTGGGAGTCCTGGTTTTCCTGGTCGGCCGGCAGAAGCAGCAAGCTCGAAATGGCCCCGCCGAAGGCGTCGGCTCGTACTATACGGGCAGGGAAGCCCCCACCCTCTGCGGCAGTGGGGGAAATAGTTTGGAGCGAGGACTTGATGACGGAACAGGGAAATCCGGACACAAGACTTTGGGACGACGACTCCAAGGTTGGTAAGCCCATTCTTCATTTGAAAGCAGCGGAGTCAATTTCATCTAAAGTAACTGTAGATACTGGTTTGAACCAGGATATTGTGGCGCTGCTCATGGGGGCTATACCTGGCCAGCAAACTAGTATGGAAGTAGGCTCTGTAGAACCAGATGATGGTGAGACTGTGGAACAGGGGGCAGCCGGGCCAGTTGTTGGGGATAATGAGACCCTGAATCGGAATACTGAAAATGTTGTGCAAGAAGCAGGACCTCAGACTAGCATGACAGGAGAAGTAGAGGAAGGTGCTGATAGCTTGACTATAATAGAAAATATAGCTAGGTCAGTATTGTTAATGGTAGCCTAATGGTACTCAGAACTTATTCAACTTGAGCTCATCAGAAGAAGGGGAGGTACTTCAAAGTTCAAACCAAAAGAGAGACAGATAGGATCTAGAGTCAAATGTAAAGAATACACCCAGATTGGGGGCCAAGAAAAAGAACGCAATAATTAAAGGCAAACATTTGAGGGGAACTAACAAGACTACACTGGCTAAAGTGGTCCAACAGGATGGTGTAACAGGCAATAAGAAAGTTCTTAACGATACTTCTCTTCGCCGGTGGATGCAAACGAAGGGTGGTGTCAAATCACTGGTCTTCAGACTCTCTGGGAGCAGTCCGACAGACACACCTCAGAGTGAAGGGGTGATAAGGAAAAACACAGAAAGAACTCCTGTTGTTTCCAGCATATCTCCCCCTTCTGCGATGCCTACGATAACTTTCACTGCCCCATCACATGTAAAGCTAACTGATAATGTTTCAGCTTCAGGATCTCCTGGGGCTGATAACGAAGCTGCTTTAAATACGAGAATTAGTCTAGAACCATCATTAGCTCTGATCTTTCAAGCTCTAAAGGATCAGAGACAAGAAGCAAAGGAACATTACTCACAGCTTAGGACGGATAATGCAGATATTCAACAGGCTCTCCAATCTACAACCACTAAAGTGGATTCCTTGGTAAACGATATAACAGATCTTCAGCAACGTATTGCGGAAGCTGAGGCGGCTGTGTTACAAACAGCAGATTTAACACAGGCCCATGATACTTCAATTAAAGAACTCCAACTCAAGGTGGAAGATCTGGAAAATTGCCAGAGAAGGCAGAACTTGAGACTATTTGGCGTACCAGAGGGGAAAGAGGGCTCCGACCCTCGAGTTTATTTGGTGCTGTTATTTTAGAAAGCTTTCCCAGATCTAGCAGATTGGGATTAAGACAGTCAGATACAGCGGACACATAGATTACCCTTTGGGCCACAGAGGCAGAGATCTAAATTTCCAAGGCCTATGTTCATTTATTTTGGCAATTTTTTGTTACGTCAAGCTGTATACTTAAAGGCCCGTCCTAGTTCGCCTATAACAATCGACACTGTAACTTTTTTTGTACGCTCAGATTTATGTAAGGCTATGATGGATAGGCGCTGGTCCATGCGACAGATAGTAGCGCCTATGAAAATCCCTGAATGCACAGGTCTTTTTACAAGAGCCGGCACGGCTAAAAGTACTTAGAGGGGGTCAAACGTATTTTTTTCAGCGACTGAAGAGGCTAAGAAGGCAATTAATACATGGCAACAGGAGAAGGGTGCGAAGCACTGAATCGATGAATATCTGTAGAACTGTTGCAGAATTGTTATGATGAGGTTAATCAATTGTATGTTTCTATAAATAGGGTGGTGGGAGGTTTTGGGCGAGGGGGCTGTTTGGGGGTTGCGCTGTCTCCCTTTGGCTGCTAGTTAGGCAGCCTTTTGCTAGGGGGGTAATTCCTTTCCCAAGGTACTGGGGTGGGTTCATGAGTGCAGGGTGGGGTAGGATGGGGGAAAAATGAAAAAAGTACTCAACAAGACAGCTAAAACAAATAACAAGTAGATATAACTACAATAAAGCAGGAGAGAAATTAACTTGACAGAATGAGGGATTCCATTAAACAGGAAAACAAATATGTTTATGATTAGTAAAATTAAATGTATTATTTGGAATGTTTCTGGCTTAAATAGTAAACTCAAGAGACAGTTGGTCCGTGAGGAATTGAAAACATATAACCCGCATCTTGTAGTACTAACTAAAACACATCTTGCTTATAAGGATCAGAAGTTACTAGGTCAGCTGGGTTATGAAACAATTATATGCACTTCAAAATCTTGTTCCATCAGGGGGGTTGCTATTTTAAATCAAAAGGGATTTTGCTGAGTCCCTCAAAAAACTTTAACGGACCGAGGTGGAAGATGGGCACTGGCCCAGGTAGAAATACAAGCTAAAAAGTATGTTATAGGTGCTGTATATGGCCCTAATCTAGATGAACCACTGTTTTTTGATTTGCTAAATATGGAACTTTTAAATTGGGAAGGTGAAAAAATGATCATGGAGGACTTTAATTGTATTATGGATTGTGATATAGACACTAACTAGTAGACGGACATCTGGTCGCATAATGAAATGGTCAAGATAAGCCATAATAGAAATGGGTAGATTATATTTAGTGACTGATTTGTGGAGATATTTACATCCTAACACTGCAGGTTTTACCTGTTATTCATCTCTGCATCACTCATTTTCAAGAATTGATATGTCGTGGGTCTCTAACGGCATTGCTATTATAGCTGAGATGACGGTATCTCCGCGCATAACTTCTGACCACAATCCGCTTATGTTAAATTTTCAGGCTGCACCTGCAGAAAGGATTTTCAAAACTTTCACCTTCCCGAAATACTTACTGACGAGTTTTATGTGGAAACCATTAACAAGCAGCTTAAACTTTTCTTTCAGGAAAATAAGGATACTTCTACACCTATTGTAATATGGAATACATGGAAAGCGGTGGTTCGCGGTTTGACATTACAATACATACTGCAACAAAATTTAAAAAGCAAGATCAAAAACAACAAGATATTTTGCTAATGATACAGGCTGAAGAGGCCCATATGAATGCAGTTCGGTCTGCTTCACCCAACCAAGAGGAGCTGTTACAAAAATTAATAGATCAAAGGGTATCTGCTAAAAAGGTACTCAGGGAAAGTATGGTCAATAGATTTAACAAATATCGGGATACACGATATGAGTTTGGGGAGCATATGGGAAAGGTCCTCGCTCATAAGGTAGCGATGATCAGGCTAAAACTTACATTTAGGCAATTAAATCAGCAAATGGGATTTTATACACGGAACCAAAAGGTATTTTAGAACAATTTTTTGTTTATTGTAAGAAATTATATACTTCTGAGACTATTGCTAATGACCAAGATATACAACAGTATTTTCTGAACATACACTCGCCAAAATTTAAAGAAGAAGATATAGTTATTATAGGTAATGATATTAGCTGTGAGGAAATAATATTGGCAATATCTGCGCTCCCCTTGGGAAAAGCTACTGGGGAGGACACATTCCCTTTGGAATTTTATAACGTTTTTAAGGAACACCTAATTAAACAATTGAGGGATTTAACACAACATATTGGTAAAAATGGAGTAGTACCAGACTCTTGGAACCTGACATGAATAGTTTTCGTTTTAAAGAACGACAAGTCTCCTTCTGAGTGTGGCTCCTATAGGCGTATCTCACTTATTAATTCAGATGCCAAAATCTTTGCCAAAATTTTAGCTACTCGTTTAGCACAAGTAATGACCGAGCTTGTATCAATCCACCAACATGGTTTTATTCAAGGCAGAGAGACTACGTCTCATATAAATACTGCGGTTTCTGCTTTCGATCTTGCCAAAAAAAGAGGGATCCATCTGGGTATGCTGCTTTTAGATGCACAAAAGGCCTTTGGTCGGGTGGATTGAAAGTTCCTATGGGTAGTATTGGAGAGGGCGGGTTTAGGGGGAAGATTTAAACAATGGGTTCAAGCTTTATATGGTAGCCCTCGAGCTAAACTAATGTATTTAGGTACACAATCAGAAATATTTCCTATATTTCGGGGTACTCGAGAAGGCTGCCCACTTTCTCCTCTTTTATTTGCACTTTATATTGAACCTTTTATTTTTTCGTTACAAGCTAATCTTCAAATCATTCCATTAAGGGAAGGTATAAACACATTAAAGGTAACAGCCTATGCAAATGACTTAGCTATATTTTCATCCGAACCAGCAAGGGCAATGTTAGAAATAGAAAAAGAAGCAGGTAGATTTGGAAAGGTAGCCGGATATAAGTTGAATGCACACAAAACACAGGTGGTGGTAAATTTTTACACTGGGGATAGCCTAAGCGGGGTATGCACTGTAGCTGTTTATCTGGGTGTTAGAATAACATTGCAGGTTAGCAAAAAAATGTCATTAAACTATGAGCTATTGATTAAAGAAACAGCCATCCAGTTAAAGAAATGGCATAAACTTCCGATCGGTATCATTGGCCGCGCCAACATAATTAAAATTAAGATATTGCTAAGATTTTTATATCTCTTTAGATCTATTCCTTTACGTGTTCCTAACAGTTTTTTTAAAGGTTGGATGGTCTCTTTAGCAGCTTTCTATGGGGTTACAGGACGGCAAGTAGAGCTATGGCTTTATTGAAGTGTCCTTTTGAACAAGGGGGCATAGACTTTCCAGATTATAAAATGTGCTTTTGGTCTTCTTTTACAGCTCGTTTCCAGAGCTTATTAATTTCTTATCGTTCCACCTTTTTCCATCAACTGTTATTGGCAGAAAATAGTAAGATGTATATTTACAAAACCACAATCCTAATTACTTTAAGCGGGTAAAATTCAAGACTGTGCGGGATACTATTTCTATATGGAAAACTATCTTTAATAGCTGTGACCAATCCTACTATCACGATAAATTCCCGTTGTGGGGGAATCCAATGCTCTTGGAGATTTTTCATGATAATGTATTACGACAGTGGGCGGAGCTTGAGATTCAGTCATTAGGGGATTTATTTGATCATGGTGGCCTTGCTTCATTTGAGAAACTACAAACTTTGTTTAACTTACCAGGCCATATGTTTTTTAAATATTTACAAATTAAGTGCTTCCTGGTGACGCATTTAAAATTGACTTATATTGCGGAGTCAGATATATGGGACCTATTATATCAAGACAGTGCTAAATTCAAGATTAGTCGCATGTACAAGATTCTTACTAGTAATAGAAAGGAGAATTGTAATAAATGAGCTTATAAATGGAGCACGATCCTTGGTGAGGAGGTCTCGGAAAAAGACATAGAGTATTCTTTAGAATAGGTAAAGAGGTCTGTACATGCCACTAATTTATAAATGCAGCAGTTTTGCACTATTTGTAGCCTGTATTATACACCAGAGAAAATAGCCAAATGGGTCTGTAGGTTCATCTAGCATACGCATAGTATGTCCTTAATGTGATCTCCATGCTGCAAGTCTGATACATATGTTTTCGGAGTGTCCTAAATTGAAAGATCTTTGGAAACAGATAGGTCAAGTCTGCTCTCAGAAATTAGGGATTGATTTTTATCCAAACGCAAGGGATATCATGTTAGGACCTCGTATGTTTAGTCATCAACAGAATCGGCTATTATTGATCTGGTGTGTGGTGGCTAGATTGGTCATCGCTAGAGTTTGGAATAGTATATACCCTCCTAATATTAGTGATTGGTGAATGCTGTTGAAGGGGATATATTCAATGGAACATATATTGGCAAATTCTAGGGGTTTACAAGCTCAGAACACACTTAATTCTGTTTGGGGACTTATTTCAGAATGTTTTTGATTAGGAATTTAATATAATTACTTACGTGTATTATGTCTCTTGTTCTACTTTAGCTTTTATATTATTTTTGTAGTCCTATGTCTTTTTTCTCTTTCTGTATAATAATTTTTTCTTTATATATATGTACTCCTGCTTATTAATATTGGATTGAATCATCGAATTATTGAAAGATTGTTTTTGTTATTTGCTGACTTGTTGAATAATAAAGATATTAAATAATAAAAAAAGAAGGCTGTATTGTGGCACCATCCACTGGATGGATTTGCTTTTTGGATCGTTCGTCACCATGAGTTTGAATTCATCTGTCTATGTCCACTACCTTTTTTTTCTTTTAAGTCTCTGGAGTCACTTCTCTATTGTTATCTTCACAAGTTTACTCTTCATTCACAGTTAATTTCTTGGTCTAGGTGGCAGTTGGGTATTGTGTCTTCTTTTTTCCCCTCTATGAGCGTTATACTCACAGGATATCAGTAGTTTTTATGATGATGATCGCAACTTCTAATCTTATTCACTAAATGTAACATTGTTTTAATAAAGTATACTGTTTTTAAATCTATGTTTTATTTTCTTATTTGTTATCAGCCTTGGAAAAGTCCCAATCTAGGGACAAAACACGTGTCGGCTGAAATCGTTAATGAAGCCACACTCTCAACACATCTGTAATCTTTGTTGTACAGTTGTAACCATAGTGGTAATATGTTTGTACTTTGTGGGTAAAAATCATCATTAAGTAAAATAATCTTTTCTGAGTACCTAATTAAATTGGCATTATATATACATTTTATTCATTAAGCCTAGACAAATACATTGAAACATCATATACATCTTAAGAGTGCTCCGATATTTTCTTTTTCTATTGGTGCCTCGGTGGAGAGATATTTTTTCTTTGATCCAGACATGCACATCATGGCAACGGTTGAGTTTTATTGTTTAGAGTACCATTGTTCCATTACTACTCTAAAGGTAGAGATCTGCGACTGTTGTACCATTGTTACCCATTTGTACTAAGACATCCCCCAGAAATGGCCCCTACACAGCAATGCCTCCTGAAGGACTATTTGCCTATACTCCAAGGGGAAGTTCAAGCTCTCTTGGCCATGGCAGCCATAGGGAGAGTACCATTATTAGAAATCTGAACTGGTTGCTATTGCAGTGACTAGACGTGGCACTGGATCTACTGGATGGCTATTTTCACATACTTGTCCTGCAACTTGGTCCTTTGAGAGCCCTTTTTATGTCGAGCGTAAGCATAGGACCTCTTGTATACTCTAGTATACATCTCTGTGGACCAAATGCCATTCCTTGCTTCTTATTTGTTGGTTTCAATGTCCTTTAAAAATCCTTGCTTGCTAGTGCCCAGTCCTGCGTCTGTATCCCTCCATTTTCCTAAAAGCAGCAGGGACTAAGTATAATATCATTATACTTTGTTCTGTTGATCAGCTCGTGGGAGGATTATTTCATTATGCTTTCAACCTCGTGTTACACTGTGGGTTCTCAGACCCATAGCTGCTTACATTTTATTGCAGCATTCATCCCTCCCAGTTCCTTCCATGTAGGTGATATTCTTTTGTACTCTTCGGAAGGCATCTTCCAGGCTGGTTTGGAATGCAAACAATTAATTATTGAAGTATTAAGTTTGAGTCCTTTAAATTCTTCCTTGCATGACCATAGCTGGAAAAGAGCAACTGCTGTAGTCCAATGGGAGCTGCTTAACGCGGATACTCTGCTGCTCGGTGACTTAATGCATAATGTTTGAATCAGCATGATCCCAAAAGCCTGTATTTATAAAACGCCAAAATGCATTTCACAGTTTATTTAGAGAAATGTATCCTGTGTAAAATGAGAAACAGGCACAAAAACATTGTGATGGCAGCTCTGGGCCCCACAAGTCTATAACTGGCATTGATTGCCTCTGTAGCGGGTCCCTTGAAACCACCCTGGCTCTCTTCTCTTACTATCTTGTCCTTCCTGTCTTCCCTTCCCACATTGATACTAGCTCCGAAGCTTGCAGCAGCCAACCATGCCTTCTAGCTACTGTAGCTCTAAATCATGTAAAACGGCAAGCCACTACTTAAAAACAGCGCAATGTTTCAGTTCCATTAAACCACCAATTAGAATAATCTGCATGCTGCTTGTGCTCTTTCCACCCCTCCAGGACCTGTGCATTAGTACCACCTGGCATTCTGCTTGGCTGCTGGCTGAAGAGTTCAAAGTCTCTCCTAGTTCTTTTAGTACTGAGAACAAAATGTTACCTTCAGGAAGAATGTCCCCTATAAATGTGCATTTTAATGTACTACATTAAGTAAATGCAGCACAAGAACGCTGGGCGGTCACAAGGTTGCGATCACACTGGATACTAACTTCAGAGGGCCTGGGTTTCCGAGTTTATTTTGCTTGTAAAAGCACTGGCTGCCATGTTCCTGGCTTATAGCAATTTCCAGACAACAATAAAAATCTCAAAATAACTTCGGTAATTAATGTTCTTGCTGGCGAAATCGGAGTTGTGTCTAGTGGAAGATTTGACTCACCGTAAAACAGCGCAGAGGGTTAACATGCTGGCTGCAAATAAATTGTACCATGCAGATCACAACTCGCATAAAATGTAAATAGGTCAGTGGGTTACTGCTTTTCTCTTACTTGCAATTTGTAAGTTAAAATCCTAACATAGAACAGTGAATTTATAACTGTCATCAAAGAACTGCATGCACACTGCAAAGTATAGATTAGAGCAGATATTATTGTTGTAAAAAGAGTTAATCTGGCTAGAAATCGATTCTTTTTATTTAAGAAAACCCCTAACTATGGTGTTCCATTTTCAATTCTGAGTTTGTGCTTCTGGGGCCCACGCACTCTTTAGCAATGCTGCCTACCAATATACATGACGTTGACTCCTACACCCTGTAGTCCTCTGTACCATTTCTTATATGCTAATTTATACATGTATGATTGATTGTCTCTGTGTAATTTGTGTGTGATGCAAAGTGCTCTGACCCCCTACACTGGTATGAGGTGTGCTTTATAACTCATTAAATGCATCTGAAAGTTTGTTGTTATGGAGCCTTAAGGTACACTATTAAAGGGTGGTGGTGGTGGTGAGGGAATCCACATCACTCAGCCTTAACTCAACGTCACCTCAGCACCACCTCAGCATCAGCACAGCACCACCTCCAAATCAGTGCAACACCACCTAAGCACCAGTGCAGAACCACCTCAGCATCAGCACAGCACCACCTCATCAGTGCACCACCCCATTGCAGCACCAACTCAGCACCACCTTAACCTCAGTACTGCACTATCTCAGCATCAGTGCGCCACCACTAACGCTGTCCCCCTAAGCAGCAACTCAGCATCAATGCTTCACCACTTCAGCATCAGCACACCACCACCTCAGCACAGCACTAACTCAACATCACTCAGCACCACCTCAGCATCAGCACAGCCCCACCTCCTAATCACCTGAGCACCAGTTCATTACCACCTCAGAACCAGTGCAGCAGCACCACCTCAGCATCACTCAGCACCACCTCAGCATCAGCACAGCCCCACCTCCTAATCAGCGAGCCGCCACCAGTGCAGCATCAACTCAGTATCAGTGCAGCACCACCTCAGCTTCAGTGCAGCATCAGCACAGCACTATCTCTGCATTAGCACAGCACTACCTGAACACCACCACCCCAGCATCAGCACAGCACCACCTCCAAATCAGTGCAATAACACCTAAGCACCAGTGCAGAACCACCTCTGCATCAGCGCAGCACCATCTCAGTATCATCATAGCACTACCTCCTCAGTCCACCACCGACTCAGCACCAACTCAGCACCACATCAACATCACAACAGCACCATCTCAGCATTAGCACAGCACAATCTTCACATCAGGGCACCATCACCAGTGCAGCCCCACCTCAGCAGCAACTCAGGACCCATGCATCACCACTTCAGCATTAGCGCAGCCCCACCTCCATATCAGCGCAGCATCACCTCAAAACAGCACCAACTCAGTATCACTCAGCATCACCTCAGTACTAGTGCAGCACCACCACCCCAGCACAACTCAACTTCTCTCAGCACCACCACAGCATCACTCTGCATCACAACTGCATCACTCAGCACCACCACAACATTACTCAGCACCACCTCAGTATCACTCAGTATCACTCAGCACCACCTCAGCATCAACACAGCACCACCTCCTAATCAGTGCACCACCAACTCAGCATTAGCACCACCTCACCAACTCAGCACCCGTGCAGCACCACCTCAACATTAGCACAGCACCATATCCACATCAATACACCACCACTTCAACACAGCACCAAATCAGTATCACTACGCACCACCTGAGCACCAGTGCAGCGGCACCACCTCAGCATGACTCAGCACCTCCTCATAATGACTCATCACTAGTGCAGCACCACCTCAGCTTTAAAACAGCACCATCTCTGCATCAGTGCACCAGCCCCACCTCAGCACCAAGGCAACCCCAGCTCAGCCCCAACTCAGCACCAATGCAGCACCACTTCAACATCAGTGCAGCATCACCTTAGCACAGCATCAACTCAACTTCACTCTGCACCACCTTTGAACCAGCTCAGCACCACCTGAGCACCAATGCAGCACCACCACCTTAGCATGAACCAGCCCCTCAGCATCACTCAGCACCACCACATCACCTCAGCATCACCTCCTCCTCAGTTCACCACCAACTCAGCATCAGTGCAGCACCACCTCAACACCAATGCAGGACAACATAAACATCAGCACAGCACCATCTCCGCATCAGTGCACCACCACCAGTGCAGCCCCGCCTCAGCATCGACACAGCATCACCTCAACACAGCACCATCTCAGCATCACTTAGCACCACCTCGCACCAACGCAGCACCACCACCTCAGCATCACTCATCAAGACCTTAGCATCACTCTGCACCACCTTAGCATCACTCTGCACCACCTCAGCATCACTCAGCACCACCTCAGCATCACTCCGCTCCACCTCAGTTACACTGAGTATCACCTCCACACCAGCACACCTCTACCTCAGCATGACTCGGCACCCCCTAAGTATCATTCAGCATCACCTGAGCATCACATCTGCACCAGCAGCACACCACCACCTCAGCAACACTTCAGCATTACTCAGCACCACCTAAATCTGGCCTCAGAATCTGGCATCTGTTGATTCTCTCCTAGTGTCTGTCCGCTGCTCGTGTTGTATTTCAGGTGCTATTTCTCAATCTCCACCCTCCCATTGTTTAGGTCCCTCCATTCATAACAAAAAAAGCTGTAACAAACAAGCATTAGAACAGTCAGGAAGAGGTTGCCAGCATTGCAAGGACAAAAAACTCTAAATTACATCTTTTGTTAATTCCTTTTTTAATAGAGTCATTTAATTGTACATCATGTCTTCTTTAAACTCTACTACGTAACACAAAATACCATTCCACATACTTGCACTCTCTTAGTCACAGTCCCATTCCACATAATTCCAGTACACTCAAAAACACATAATTATTATCTACATATTACAACTGCACACTATACCACATAATTCCACTACACAAATGTACACCACAGTTTCACACCACACAATACCACCACAAGTCTAATCCAGCCCACATAAATCCACTACACACCACATCCATCCACTCCAATCCATAACACATAGGTAAGAGACATTTACATTTACAATGCCAATAGTTCCAACTCTTTCCTTTTTTTAAACACACAGTTCCATGCCACACAATTCAGCCATACACATTTCCAATCTGCACCACACAGTGTAACACCAAACCACATAAAACAACTCAACAACACAATTACACAGCACACCACATTCATCCAAACCACACTGCACAATTCCACATTGTGCCGCAAAATTCAGCCGCACAACACATCATTAAATTGTACTATTTCCACAGCAAACCATGCCACATAATACCACTACACAAATCCACTCCACATCACACATTTCCGCACCACACAATTACACAACAATCCAATTAAATCCAACCCACATAGTTCCACTACACACTACATACATACACTCCATAACACAAAAGTAAAATACATTGCCATTTACAATGCCAGTAGCTCGCACTCAAACAGATGCGAGACCAATTGCATTTCCAATGCTTGTTTATTGATGTTGGATGCTTAGCTTGTCAATTTCTGCTATATTAGTGTTTCCCCGTGTGCTGTGCTACTTATTTTATAAAGTAGGTATCTCTCTATATGGGAATTACTTGGACTAGTTGTGCTCTAATATTGCAAAAACTTTTTTTATATCTATTGCTTTTTGATTACAGCTCAGTTCCCACACATTGTTCAATTAACTTTTCAAATTAGGTAATCTCATGCATGGGCATTACTCAGGTTGTGCTCCGATATTGCAAAAATGTTATATATGTTTATTCTTTTGATTGCTTTTTTATGGATCTTATAAGACTGTGCCTACACCATCGTATTGGCCTTCCTCTCAAAATGTGGGATGCTCATTTATCATCTTGAAAGGGACTGTTTGCTAGAGGATTGCCATATTAGTTGTATTATTGCCCTCCTCTATCCTAACCCTTCTAGTACTTTGTGCCTTTGGACTGACATGTTGTTGCTCCTGCAAAGTCTTATTCTGGCTTTTATAATACTGCTACGGTTTTAAGTAGGGGACTCACATTTTTTATGCAACAACTTTGTATTTTTAAAGATCATTCTTATTGATGACATTTGCATGCAGGGTCTAATGAGAATTGCGTGATTAATTAAGTTGTATTCATATTCACTTTTAGTCATTGTTGTTTATGGTTTTAATTAACTAATAGACTATATATTGATTGATTGACACCCCCGTCCTGCAGCTTCACAGATGCTACCTGCATTTAGAGGTCAGCCTTGATCAATTTCTGCTCTCAGTGCTCCCCTTTGGCCTTACCAGTGCACATTGGGGTGTTCACAAAAGTGGTGGTGGTGGTCGCTGCCCATCAATGGAGGTTGGGAATACTAGTCTTTTCATACCTCAACAACTGGTTACTAAAGGGGGGCTTGCCTCAAACAATTGTAACACACCAGACGAAGACCAATCTGTTGTCGTTGTTGGGTCTTTCAATGTTCGGAAGTGACACCTGACTCCTTCACAATGGCTCTCCTTCATTGGAGCCATCCTGGAAACTGTGCTTTCTGAGGTCTTCCCTCACCTCAACAAGTCCATTACATTTTCACTATGATCACATTATTTAATCCTTTGACCTGGTTCTCAGTGAGACTGGCTCCATGCCGCCTTAGCCGTCTGACCGCCTGCATCCTGCTAGAGATGCTTTCGGATACCATCCAGGTATCGTAGGAGACTGCAAAAGACCTGGAGTGGTTGGTAGATCGCAATTGGACTGGTGTCTGAGAATTCCCCCTACTCCCATGCAGAGCTAACAATATTGACTGATGCATCGTTGCTGAGTTGGGGGGTTCATTTGGAAGAATTGGAAATCAGAGGACTCTGTTCTCCGGCTGAAGCCTGTGAATACATCAGCTTGTTGGATTTGCAAGTGATACACTTGGCACTGAAAGTATTCCTCCTGTTCATCAAGTTAGAGCAAGTGCAGGCAGCCACGGCCCGTGGAGGGAGTTTCGGTGGTGCGGGGGAGGGCCAGGGTGTGGGGTGCTAAAAACTGGAGTATGGATAATTGAAGGTAAGTAAACAATTTAATTAATAAAACGAATTTCGTAGCGCGCCCTGCAACGCAAAATGCGATGTAGGGTGCGCTACGAAATTCGTTCCAGAGACATGCTATTTGCATGATGACCTCCACCAATGACTGCTCTGAGAATGATACTTGGCTGTTGGTGATTACCCTGCCCAAGCTCATTCCTGGTGTTGCTCCATGATCATTTCCAGCTCTTCAGCACCCACCTGTATTTGGTTTAGTTGGGAACAACGTCCTCCTCACACACTGTCTGCTTCTCTTCTTTGGTCCCAGCTTCTATGGTCTTTTGCTCCTGGGTTTTCCAGAAAAATGCGAGGAAATTTTAAGGGTGTGTGACAGGGGCCTGTGCATCTTGCTCCTAACTCAGGCTGCTTTAAGGCATGGGCAAAGTGGGCTGCGGCCAAAGGCCCCAGTCTTTCAGGGAGCCCCCTACCAGAGTCTTCTCTACTTTTTGCCTGATCTATCTGTCTTATTTTTACAGCTCTGCTCTGATAACCTAGATTGCAACTTAAACATAAATGTACTATTATTTTAGGTATGTTTTTTACCTTCGGCGGTCTGCGTGATGTGCGAGTTCATTACAGCTATTTTGCAGAGAAATGTTTTACCCCCATGTAATATCAGTAATTCATTTTATGTAGAACTAAACAATTTTTCATTCAGCAGTCATGGAAGGGGACCACAGAGACTACTTGTAGTAACACTATTAAGCTGCAGTTGAACACCAATATATAAAAATCAAATGGTACTGTTTTGCCTGCCGATGTTAGCCAGAAACCGGTCCTAGGATGCTTGATTCCGGTCAAGTGAAGACATGGCTTGGCAGTTCGGTCTGGACTGTTCCCTTGAGACACAGGGTCAGAACTGATTTGCATATGGCCATTCTTTTGAACAGGAGCCCCGAAAATAAGTTTGGACCAGGGCTCACAAATGTCTTAAGATGCCCCTGTTTCGGGCTGCTGCAGTTCCTCGGCCATGCAGCATGAAGCTAATAGTGGTCCACGGCTGGACCGTTGTGGGACTGTAAAGGAAGAAATAATCCAGCAGTTTACTCTTCTGGAGCAACGTGCCCCTCTAACTGGGAAGTCACTTTCTTTTAATTTCATAATGAACACATCTCTGTCAGACACCTTTCTGTCTCGGCAGTTTCTCCTATGAATATGCTCCTCCGAATGATAGAATGTTAACATGGTTAGCCAAAGGCAAGCATCTTTTAAAGATGTTCACCGGTCCGATCTACATATTGCTGTCACTCAACACTGTGATGTAATCGACAATCAGAGAGGGTGCTGAAGCTGTAGGATCAACTAATGCCAAAACTCTTTAATAATAATTCAAGCAAAAAAAAATGTAAAACATCCACCCCCTGAAGTAGGACATCAATGTATGCACTGCTCCGTACTCCCTTCAGAACATGGGACTGTATGCAAGAGCCCATGATGAAGAAGAAACTTTTTTATTACAATCATTATTTAACACGAACATCTTTTAGAGATTGAGGCGAGCCCTACAATCACTTTTTGTGACTCACGTGCCATTCCATTCATTGCCTGCTCTAGAAGGAAACAATATTACTTTGTAATGTAATTATAATAGTAAAGATGATGAAAGGTTAAAATATTATACAAATGTTTGGAAAGAATGCACACAGACTGAATCACGTACATTCACACCCTTTTCAAAGCAGTTGGCACCTGTGTATTTTTCTAGACTAGAGCATAGTTACTTAGGAAGGGCCGAGGCTGCTCCAAATAACAATGACCTCCAAAGTTACTGCAGTTTTGCAACATGCAGAAAACCATAGAATCAACTCAAACAACATGTCTTGGAGTGAAGGCAGCAGAATTTTCAGGGTGCTGAGGTGGGATATCAACTAAGTGACATTGGTGTCAGAACTTGCATATTCACTCATCCCTCTAAACATTCCTCTCATTGAGTTAAATGCCAGCTCCGGGGATCTGCTGTAACCTACTTGCCACTCGTGCCTTAACTGTTTATTGTATGTGATCAACGAAAACTTGTACTAGTCTGCCTGACTAGATTTGCTCTGTGGAAAATGGAAGACTGCCCTTTCTGCCACCACTGACAAAGGGAAGCTGGCTTTGCTACTGCCATGCTGTTCCTGTTCTGTGAAGAAGTAAAGCTTACACTCCTGCTACCCGATTTGTACCTGTCCTGTAATGAGAAAAGCTTGTGCTGATGCTACCCTAGCTGTACCTGTCCCCTAAAGAATGAAAGCTTGCACTGTTTCTGACCAAGGTATAGCTGTTCTCTGAAAAGAGGTGTTTCCACTGCTGCAGCCCCTTGAAAAAACTCAAATCATAATTTGAATGAACTTGCATAACATGCCTAGGCCAGTCAGAAGCTGTAATCGGACCCAGGCAAAACTAATCGCGGTCCCTGACCCAGAGACCCTGGTTGCAATCACAGCTTCCCAGCATGACCAAACTGTATGACCTTGGGTAACAACTTTTCTTCCCTGTGCCTCCTTTTCAGTGATCATCACATTTGAGAGTAACTTGAAATAATTCAGTACAGTATCTGCAAAAGACCTGCCTCCTGGGTCACTAATAACATTGTCATCAGGACAGAAGGTGGAAAATGCAATATCTACCTAGGAAACCTGGTTTCATTCCAAGCATTCCCACTTGGCCAAACAGTGTGACCCTAGACGCTTACTTTTCTTCATTGTGCCTCCTTTTCCATGATCATTGCATTTGAGAGCACCTTAAAATAGTTCAGGATGCACACTGTAAAACTCTCTTGTATAAATTATTACCTTAAAAAAATATGGCACACAATGTATCAATTACAAACATAAAATGATAATATATACTGTAAATGTATAAAAATAATAAAAGAATAAATAAAAAATGAATTTTAAAAAACAACATTAATATTTAAAAAAAACTATTGTTAGTTACCAATGAGTAAAAATGCTATATATCAGATGGTAAAAATATACATATATACAATAAAATTATTACAATTTTAAAAATTAATAAAATCATTACTTAAAAAAAAACATTAAAAACAAACAATTCACTTAAAAAATACACTTGTAAGGGTTACTATTCCCACTCGAAAGTGAGCAACAGTAGAGCAAGTGTTGAATTTTATATCCAGCACTTTTTTATTATTTTATATTATGTTATATTTACTACTCCCACTCCAGCGTGAGCAACAGTAGGGAGAGTGTTTGACTTTGGAGGGGCCCAGTTTTCTAATCTCTCTCCACCCTGAGCAACAATAGGGAAACTGCAGGACTTTTGAAGGATCAGATTTACTATTCCCAATCCAACATAAGCCACAGTAGGGAAATTGTTGAAGACAAAATAATTTACATTTTACTATTAACCCTCCCAAAAAAAATATTTTTAGAAGCATAAACAAATTATTTTAAAAAAGAATTAACAAATATATTAAAAATATATTTTTAACATCACTAAATGTATAAAATAATACAAAATAAGTACATTAATGATTAAGAATATATTAAAATGAATGTTTTCAACAATTAGAAATTATATATATTTAAAACATTTCCCAGCATACTACCCCAAATATTCAACATTCACAAACACAAATTAAAATATTACTTAAAGGAAATACAGACTAATGTTATAATTATTGCAAGAACCCAACTAATTATTTGACCAAGAAATACAATAAAATAACAAAATCAATCTAACCCATTAACAATTACAATAAATTACCATTTTATTCAAAACTATCTAATAAATAATATACAAGTAAAATAATGTACATAATAAAACAAATAAACTAAAATTATAACATTGAAAACGTTTAGAATTAAGTGTTAAAGAAACTTTCCACTGTATTCCACACAAACCTAACGGTCTGTCCATGAATACATTCAGATGAAAGAAATCTTTGCCAAAACAAAATAAATCAACTATGCTCAAGAAAGTATACACACTTGACATTAACATCGTATAAAAACAATAATAAAACAACAAAATAAATACAAAATATATTATATACAATTCTATAAAAAAATATAAAGCACATAAAATTATGATATTCTTACCTTCTATATTGTGCCCCACAATATTTATTACATCATAATATTTTTGACACAATATGTGTGTCTTATGACATTTCTGAAACAATATTTTTACAAAACAACCACCCACCCCTGAGGCCGGCGAACTTGCCGTATGTAGCAAGGATTGTTTCACAATTCCTAGGAAGAGGCTTTAGCTTATAGGGGCCATATATTCAAGCTCTGAAACATGTTGATGGAAAAGAGTAGCGTCTATGGCTCTGCCCTCCAGTTTTTAGGTTTCGCCTGCACAGCGCCTGCACAGCGCTTGCGCTGTGCTTGTGAAATCTATTGTATTTAATATATCTTAAAAAAGGCTTTTATCAGTTCCCATAGCCGAAGTACTGTGTTCATCCGCTTTGGTGTAGAACTATTTTTTTATGCAAGCCTGATTGTTGGCTGCATGTTTTTCCCTCTCCTTCAACCCCGCCCTCCTTTTGCTTTTACTCCTACTGTGAGCACAGCTCTAGCTTTAACGGGGGTTGAGACTTCTAGTTTAACTACCTACTGCTTCTATTAGAAACTTGGCAGCACAGTGAGATTATTAGGTAAAGGCTGGGATGCGAGTCATTTTAACTAATGTTTGCGTACTTGTAGAGCACGCAGTGCTACATTTCTTTGTTTCGCCTGGCTGCACACTAAACTTGCCCTGGCTGCACACATTTGTTCACGGGGATCAGCTTTCAGAATCTCTGCTTCCGCTTTCTTTCTATGCACCTCATAATCAACATAGGGATGAAAGAGAGCGGAATCCGAGAATGGCAGATTCAAGATTTTCCTTGCTTCATCGTTTCTTAGAAAAGCCCGCCTTAACTATGAATGTGCATCACAGCACTGAAGATCACAGGGATTGTTTCTGCCCGCAAACATGCCAATGGTAACGTAGTGTAGCGGTCTAGTGTTTCGCGGGTCTCGGCTGAGGCCCGGAAGCCCCTCCACACAATGTATCACCTTGTGGCCAGGCGTGGCCAGAAGGCTATAAATAAACGGATGAGGGTTGCACGTGGCCCCCAGTCCGTTCCAGTACTAAGAGTGTGCGTGTCCATTTATTACAGTGATTGCCCCGTTTGTTATAGGCCCCTCAGTCCCTTACACTGGCGACGGAGGTTGGGATCGATCCAACCGGTGAAAGAAGAAAGCCTTACCACGACAGTCCCGTCTGAAGTGCGGTGACGAGGATTCAGAAAAGTTGTCGAAGAATCGGAGCGGGGAAACGCCCTGGTTGGAAGCTGTGGCCGCGACAGAGCGAAGCCGGTAAGCAGCATGAGCAAGAGCTGCATGAGGGACCGGCGCGTGTGAAGTCAAAGCAGGCCCAGTGACGGAGAGGCCCGGCCGGCTGGAATTGAGGAGCGCGCATGCGCGAATGAGCGCGAAGCCAGCCCTGGCGTCAGAGACGTGCGAAAGAAGCCTTCCAGCGAAGCGAAGGCAAGAAAATAGTGAGGGGTGAGGGAAAGCCCCGGGGCACACGTGCGCATCGGCGGCACATGTGACAGAGAGGAAAAAAAAAAGTTATAAGGAAAGGCAAGAAACAAGCATTGGCACACAACAATAGAATCATCGAGGTGATGAAGGCAGTGTACTGAGTAAAGAGTTGAACAGAGTAAGAGGGTGGAAACAATGTCAAACCCACCGAATAATGCCGCGGATGGAGGGGGCAGCCAGCAGCGGTCCCAGCATTGGTGACGTAACCTGTGGTACAGCAATCTCCACACTCGCAGATCCACCCAATACCGCCATTCAGTGAGCTGATTGATCCTGGAACGGCTGCACCGAGATGGACAGTGTGGCGAGGCCATTTGAATAATTATTTTGTTGCAACCAGAGAGACAAATGAAGAAGTAAAAAGGTCACTACTATTGCACTTCGGAGGAGATGAACTTTACAAGTTATTCACACATCTGCCCAACACCGGAGCAGCCACAGATTACAATGCAGCAATACAGGCACTGAATGCTCATTTTGACCCACAGTTGAATCCACACTATGAACTTTTCAAGTTTAGACAGACAAGACAAAGGGAAGGAGAAACAATGGATGCCTTCCATGCACGTCTAAGGGAATTAATAAGCACGTGCCTGGATGATGATCAAACAAAAGAAGTCACGGCACAGATAATTCAGGGATGCCGGAACAAGAACATAAGAACATTAATACTGAGGCAGCCTCGGATCACTTTAGATGAAATATTGATCCTGGCGAGGTCACATGAGTTATCAGATGCTCGAGCTACAGCAATGGAAACCGTTTTCAATCACCAAGTAAATGCTGAGGCCACCATAAATACAGAAAGGATAGATGCGGTACGTAGCAGTTGTCGAGGAGGACGAGGAAGGTGGCCAACCAGAACGTCGCGGCAGACGCCATGTGGATACTACGGATATGACGAAAACAACCAAGATGGCTGCCCCGCACGTGGCAAGACCTACGCCAAGTGCGGAGGACAAAACCATTTCGCCAGCGTCTGCAGAGGCAATCCTTGTGGAAATTCACGAGGACAGGGCGCAACAGGAAAGAAGACTGCAATGAGAGCTGTCAGGCAGCTCGCCCTGGATGACGTACGACAGCCCAGACCTGAAAAGGGACCACCCTGTCAGCAAGCATGGCTAGATGACTCGTCTACTGATGACAATGATGAGGAATGTTATTATGTATCGTTTACGAACGAGCTGAAGAGAAGAAGAAGACCACAACCAAAGTGTAAAATTCAGATCGACGGATCAACGGTTTCGGGAGTCATAGACTCGGGAGCCACCATCAATGTGATGGGCATCCAGCACTACAAGGCTCTAAAACCCCGCCCACCGCTAATGCCATCCAAGGTTCGCATTCTGACATATGGCAGCCAGAAGCCGCTGCCAGTGCGAGGAAAAATGACTGTACAAGTAAAAGCCGAAGATGAAGAGGTGAGGACAACATTTCATGTGATTGACAAGGAGGCAGATTTGCTAGTAGGAAGTCACATGGCAGAAGATCTAAAGCTAATTGCATTTGCCAACACGGTCAAAACCATTCAAACAGAAGAAATAATTCAGATGTTTCCGTTGTTATTCAAGGGATTGGGCACCATCAAAAGACCACCAGTGAAGTTACACATTGTTCAAGGCAATAGAACCCATAGCGCTGTGGCATCGGAGGATCCCGTTTCACCTCAGAGCAGCAGTCGAACAAGAGCTCAGGCAGCTAGAAGAACAAGGGGTAATAGAGAAGGTAACGGGCCCGACACCCTGAGTTTCGCCGATGGTGATCGCCGAAAAACCCAGACAACCTGGCAAAATAAGGATTTGCATTGACATGCTGATGCCCAACAAGGCGATAAAGAGGGAGAGACATCTCACGCCTACCGTAGATGATATCTTGACAGACCTGAACGGAGCACAGTGGTTCTCCAAATTAGATCTCAATGCGGGGTACCACCAGCTGAAACTGGTGGAGGAAAGCCCCTACCTCACAACGTTTTCAACGCACCTAGGATTGAGGAGGTATAAGAGACTTAATTTTGGCATAACGTCAGCCGCTGAAATATTTCAAAACACCATCAGAGAGATATTGTCTGGTCTGCAAGGGGTGCTAAATGTCAGTGATGACATTCTCATTCATGCCAAGACCAGTGAAGAACATCATCGGAGACTGAGAGCCACGCTGCGGAGACTAGCGGAATACGGAGTAACGTTGCACAAAGAGAAATGCCAGTTTTTCTAAAAATCCATAGAGTTCTTTGGATAAGTCTTTGACTCCGAAGGGGTCAAAGTGGACCCTCGGAGGTCGTCAGCCATCAAACACGCTCCAGCCCCGACAACTGCATCAGAGGTTCGAAGTTTCATGGGCATGGCCCAATATTGTGCCAGATTCATCCCTCAGCTGGCGATGATCGCAGAGCCGTTACGGAATTTGACAAAGAAGGAGAACCCCTGGAAATGGTCCAGGGTGGAGGCGGAAGCATTTGACAAAGTAAAGGCGGCGCTATTAGATGGTACAACAATGGCATATTTAGACACAGCGAGACAGACAGAGATACTCATGGATGCTAGCCCAGTTGGGCTAGATGCACTGCTTAAACAAGAAGCGGAACCGGGAGTGTGGGTTCTGTTGACTTTTGCCAGCAAGGCCCTCACTGCAACAGAGGCAAGATACTCACAAGTGGAGAGAGAGGCGTTAGCGGTGAAATGGGCCTGTAATCATTTTCACCTCTACATCATCGGACATCCCTTCAGGATGGTAACGGACCATCAGCCGTTTGTGCCGTTGTTCAAAGGCACTGCCCCACATCCGCCGCCGCGGATAGAGAGATGGGCTATCCAGATCCAACACTACCAAATGGACCTGGTCTACAGGCCGGGAGCGAAGAACCCGGCAGACTTCCTGTCACGACATCCTCCATTAGAAGAACACCCAGTGCTGGATCAGGAGAGGCAAACAGAGGAGTTCGTGAACATTGTGTCGCAGATGGCCTGTCCCCAGGCACTAGCAGCAGACGTCATTATAGCCCAATATGAGAACGATGTGGTCATACAAAGAGTGAAAGAGGCGATAGAAGCTAGCTCATGGGAGAATTTCCTACGCAATGTAAGTGGGTGGCACAAAACGGATCGAGAACGGTTGGCACAGTTCTTGAGGATACACAATGAGTTCAGCAGGGCAGACAATGGCCTCATACTTCGAGGATCAAGGGTAGTCATACCGGTTAGTCTTCAAGACAAGGCAACAATATTGGCCCACGAAGAACACCAAGGGACCCAGAGAATGAAGGCACGAATGCGGGAGAAGGTGTGGTTTCCCAACATGAAAAACAAAGTAGAAGAGGTTGTAAAGAACTGCCGGGCATGCCAGTTGACCAGCATGCCAGAGGCCCCGGCGCCAGTCATTACCGAAGAACCTTCTCCATCCCCGTGGGCCTGGGTCAGCCTAGATTTTGGAAGTTTTCCTGATGGAAGGGTGACAGTAGTGTTGATAGACAGTTATACTAAATACAGAGTGGTCGAAGTGGCACCATCCACCAGCTTCGCGAACGTGCAGCCTATTCTCAGCAAAAGATTTGCAATGTTTGGCATCCCACGAGTGATAAAGACAGACAATGGACTGCCGTTCCAAGGCAGTGAGTTTAAAGAATTCCTGCAAAGTTTGGGAGTGAAACACCATAGGATCACCCCACAATGGCCTCAGGCCAATGGCGAGGCAGAGCGGTTCATGAGGACTGTGAACAAGATACTGAGAATATCAGTGGCAGATGGAACAGACCAGGAGGAAATGTTGCAACACTTCCTGAGGGAATATCGGAGTACACCGCATAGCACCACACAAAGATCCCCTTGGTCGCTAATGCTAGCGGGGCCCCGGAGAGACTTACTACCAATGGCCGAGAACTGGACGCCAGAACCATATGTACCTGAGGCCACTCAAGAGAGAAGGAGAAGGACGAACGAGAGAGCAAGCCGGAAGAAGCGTACACGAGAAAAGGAACTAGCTCCAGGAGACACGGTATTGATCCGAACCCGGAGACCTGGGGGGAAGTTCAGGACCCCGTTCGAAGCGGAACCCTGGACAATTAAAACGACCAATGGCACGGCAGTGACAGTGCAGCGGAATGGAGAAGAGGTGACCCGTAACGTGTCATGGTTCAAGCGCATTCCCTCAGTGCCTGATATCCCAGTGGTTGGCGAGGAGGAGTTCCCGGAAGATGGCTCTGGTCGACCTAAGGACATGGCCAGTCAATTGCCAGGGACTGCTTCGGTCAGCATGCCATCCTCCCCCTTGACCAGAGATCCGAAGCCTCCGCTGGCCAGAGGGAGGGAACATTACCACCTCAGGCCTAACCCCCGACCAAGTCAAAAACTGGTGGATTTCGCATGCTAACTTTTTGAACTTGTTTGATTTAAAATACCAAGTTGGGGAGGGATTTAGCGGTCTAGTGTTTTGCGGGTCTCGGCTGAGGCCCGGAAGCACCTCCACACAATGTATCACCTTCTGGCCAGGCGTGGCCAGAAGGCTATACATAAACGGATGAGGGTTGCACGTGGCCCCCAGTCCGCTCCAGTACAAAGAGTGTGCGTGTCTATTTATTACAGTGATTGCCCCGTTTGGTATAGGCCCCTCAGTCCCTTACACGTAGTAAGGGAAATGTGAAATTGCCTACAATAACGGAGTTACCACAAATTTCCCTGTAACCGAAAATCTGAAGGCAATGCGGAGTACTAACATTATTAACCCTCTAGCTTGTGAACACTAGTCACAGAAACCCCTTACTGTAACCATTGTTTTAGTTTGTTGTTACCTGTTTGCCAGCTGCTGCCATCCGGTCAGGTCACGTGCCATTACTTTTCAATATATTACCAGAGTTTGTCTATACGAAGCTTCTCACTGTGGCACCAGTAACATCTGGAACACATGAGGAAAAAGTTTATAGTATGTACATTTGCGACCTTGTTCACTGTACATTAATTCTCTTTAGCAATTTTAGAAAAGCTAGTTATTATTATTGTTTGTACACTGCACAGCCACTTTCACCTGGGCAATCATTATACCTTGCTTGTCCGTTTAAATTTTGTTAAGAGCTTTCAGACCTCTTATTTACATTATCCACTACGCAAGTCCTAACTTTGGTTAAAAAAAGTAATGAAGCACAACATTTCCATTGCACCTCTATTGTGGTTTCTTCTGGGTAATGTTAGAAAACTTAAAGTGAGTCTTCTTGGCGTAGAATGTACGAATTTCATTACAAATAATTTTCGCATAGGTCCCTTTTATATTTTGAGTCGAATAGGTGCTTTCCAGGCCACATTGTGTGACTTTCTGGATGTAATGACCTTCACAGAAGGCGCAAGATATTCTGCTTTGTTCTGTTTTGAAGATCTCATGTAAAATGAGTAGCAACAGACGCAGCATGTTTCCTTCTTGGCATCATAATTTACCATTAACTGGCTACAGAGCCGGCAGGCCTATTACTTAAAACAAGAACGTGGCATGCCTAAGCCAAAATAGGAAGACCATTGTGAGACATTATGGTTTTCTTTGTGCCTGCTATTCAAAATAAACCTGAACACATGACTCTGGTGAGTAATAGCTGGCCAGGTTGCCAATCTAGATCAAAGAATAATCTGCACATCAAATTATCTCTCCTGGGCATCACACATGGGCAAACTAATTAACTCTCTCCAGTCCTGCCCTTGTGCCACCCTTCCTTTGTGCAATCCATCCCTTCATTGTATGACCAGTAAAAATAGGTTAGGAAAATGTCACTTTTATTCTTGAACGTGCTGCCTATTTCTCACTTTTTGGGTTTTGCCTGCACAGCACGTGCGCTATGCTTGTGAAACCTATTGCATTTAATATAAATCTTAAAAGACGCTTTAGTAACTTGCATTGCACAACTGCTCACCAAGCTACAACTTACAACAAAAAACAGCTTATTATTAATCACATAGGTGAAACATATTGCATTTACCAATGCTTGTTAATCTTGTGGTATGGAGACACAAGTAAAAAACATTTCATATCATCCACATACAATTTTTAATATAGGTATCAAAGTTTAATAAATGGAGAACATGTTAACAAAAGTGACATAACCTCAACCAAACTAGAAATCACCTAACTAGGAGACCATCCAACTTGCGAACAATAGTACTCTTGAATGCTTCCAAGAACACAATATGGAACCCACTGATGAAACATTGGGTAGGTGAGCATTCATCATCCTTCATAGTAGACGTTATAATAATTATATAACAGGTGTGGCTGTTTATTGAAGGAGTTTAGTACTTTCTGTATTTTTATGCCTATTAACCGAAATCATACAACAGTCCTTTAATGCCTCTCACTCAATCTTTAATGTGCTGGCTACCTGTGTTGTACCTGTACTGTATGTGTGAGAAAACTGTATAGTGTTCCTTCTTCCACTGCCACCTGTCTTTGACTAATTATTTCTCTTAGGGAAGGTTTGGGTGAGCGTATCCATGTTGTAACTTTATTTTGTTGTGAAGTTTGGTATAAAAGCTTCCTCTACACACAAAAAACAGTTCACGTTGAAAATGCTTGTTTTAATACATGTTGTGAGAGAGCATGCGAGCAGAGTTTACTTTTCGTTTTACAAGTGAAAAAATCAGTTTTTAGGTCGAGCGTAGCGATGGACCTATAGTTGGCGTGTTCCGGGGAATGTGAGACAGCGATCGCCCACGTGCCTCGCTGTCTCAGATTCCTCCTCGAGGGCGCGCACGTCGCCGTGCTCATCCCCTGCCTGCCATTCACATGCTCTCGCAATCACGCAGGCAAAGTCACGCATGCGCACACACATTCCCACGCGCACACACTCCCCCCCCGGCATACGCACAGGCAGGCAGGCACACACACACACACACGCATGCACGCACGCACGCACGCACGCACACCCCTCCCCCACCACTCACGGGGCTCACGCGCGCACACACGTGTGCACACACAGACACACATATCCCCCCCCTCCACTCACCGTGCTCTTTTGTCGCGTCGCCGCGCTCCTTTTCTCCGGAGCATCTCCACACGCTGGCCATTTCTCTGGATATTCACCGCGGGGCTCTCCCTCCATGATGGGAGCCCCGCATCAACGAGCAACACCCGCCTCTTCCGGCCGCGTCACAGGCCCCGCCCATGTCACGGGCAAGGATGCCTGACTTCCGCAAACAACTTGTTTCACTTTGGAGTTGCACACGGGGTTGAATAAAAATAGAAACAATCTACAACACTACTCACTTTTGATTTTCTTTATCACCCCTGGGCTCCTCTCTACGCCGCCCGCTGTTCTGTAAAACCATCTTTGCTCTACCCGCCAAATCTTTCTGCTTCTGTCATTAGTTCACTACGTTGCCCCGCACAGGGTCCCACACCAACCATTCAAGCGACTGAATGTATAATCATAGTCCGTTGTGAGTTGGAGATGTAAGGTGGCCTACGATTGGAACAACGAGAGGACTTCAGCTAATCATAGCAAGACGCTGGGAAGTGTTGATTTGCTATGAGATCCGCACGTGCCCCTGTCTAAGCCGTCTTGTTTGGGACAGTTTCTTCTGTGTTTGTGGTAGCTTTAGACCGTATACCTGAGCTGAGTTTACTTGTATCCGTTCTTAACACGTTTGTCTTGTTCTAGCAGGCTAGGAGGCACAAAGGAAGGAAGGTGACAGGGTTAGTGCCTTTGGCGGTGAAGAGCGAGCGCTGTTTGGCTTCTATGTTTGGCTTCTGTCACGGTCTGTTTATGACTGGAGGCGTTTATGACTGGTTGCTGTCCACGTTCTTGGTGCTCATCCTAAAGCGTGACAGCCTAATGGGAGCGCCTGGGTCCTGCAGGATATGAAGTCGCAATTCTCTAAGGCCCATGTGGCATTTCTAGCATTGGTTGAAACGGAATGTTACATTTGTAATGTGCCACTATCCTGATTCTATGTTGAGAGGATTCTACTGCTAGACCGGAAGCTTCGAATAGACTTTTAGATCAAAGGAAAAATCAGTTTCCATTCATATTTTTATAAAGAAAATTTCTTTTTTCAATGAACCAGACCTTCCACGCAGGTTAACGCCGACCAGAGGGCTTTATGTTAGAATAGATATGTAGCAGTTAGCACAAAAAAAAATCTATAACGCCTTTTAGGGTTGGTCTCTGACTTGGGAGGTACTGGGACATTTTTGTTTCCTTCAAATATTTGTGTGTATCATTTCATTTACAAGTAAACATTTGCTTCTTTACGTTACTGTCTCGACTTTCAAGTTAATAAACATATGTAAAGCGTATTCGGAGTTGCTGGGGCTGCTACCTCCTGCAGTAAGCCACAGCTCCTGTAAAGGGTGGGTATGCGATCATTTTATTGAGCATATTTGTATTCTGCCCTATTAGAACATTAGTCAACTGCCGTATCCATCAAGGATATGCAACCTCTCAGTATCCCAGGACCTCGGAAAAAAGCCCATAGACCATATGATAGCTGATCGCACCCTGTGTTGTCCCTCACACCCCAGGTCTCTAGTATTAGTAAAATTTTATTTGTTTTAACGAACCGAAACGGTGGAAAATTGTACTTTTGTGCACCTGACTGTAATAGGTGTTTGCGACCCCCCTGTTGACCCCCCTTGCGCTAAAACAATAATTGTACCCCTGCTTTCCGAATCGGGCCTGCTCTCGGCCGAGTATCGACGCCGAGAGCAGAGTACCGGTTTTGGCGGCCATCTTAGGTCAGGCAGCTATTTGTGACGCGATTTCAGGCGCCATAAAAACGGGCAGAGATGACTCCGCGCAGCGGACGCGATCAGCGGGAGCGCCGGATCTGCGCCAGAGTCGTGCCAGAGTCCTGCCCGTCTGCGCCCGTCCGCGCACGACCGGGCATAGGGCATAGGGACTCTGGTACTCGCACCAGCTACTCCTCTGGGGATCTCCTAGTACTGCAATCTGGCAGTTATGCACTTTCACCTGCTATATACGCCACTTTGGAGGAACTTAACATCTTGCACAGACCCAGTGGTAAGATTCCTCACCCTTCACCCCCCCTTAAGCTAGCTACCCTTAATACCAGGTCAATGCAGAAACATCATCTAGAAATCTATACTCTTTTACAGGACGAGACCATTGATTTCCTGACACTCACTGAAACCTGGCTGAGCGATGCCTCTTCCCCGGATATCATCGCCGCCCTTCCTAGTGGATATGATATGATCTGGCACAACCGACCAGAGGGGGCCCGAGGTGGGGGTGTAGCAACGATCTTTAAAAAGCAGTTCACGGTAACCAAAATCTTATCGGAGACTATAAGTACCGTCGACATTCTAGGGATAAAAATCACCATTAATAATTCCTGTTTTACCATCTTAACAGTGTATTGCCCACCCCAAAGCACCTCAAAATTTAACGACCTTTTTCTTCCTATACTATCAGATTTATGCACACGCTATAAAAACATCCTGGTAACTGGTGATTTCAATATCCACTGGGATAAATGCGATCAAGATCCGCTAGCCCAGAAACTACAGACTACTATGACCGCCTTTGGTTCAGTACAACTTGTGGAAGCCCCTACCCACAAAAAAGGCCATATCCTCGACCTTGTCTGGTCCTCTATGCCAAAGGTGACCATTGCAAGCATTACACCCTGTATTTGGTCGGATCACCATTTAATACTGTACGACGTTCCGCTAAATAATATCCAGGCTAAACTCCCTTTAAAAACCAAAAAAGTACGCCAATGGAAAAAAGTAAACTCTGACACCTTGGCCAAAACTCTGCCCAAATACAAACAGACTTCCATAGTCTTTCAAGGTGGTTCTGACCTTGACTCAATGTATGATGCAATTACGACTACTCTTAAGAAATCAATTGATGAGTTAGCCCCCGAAAAGGTACAAAGAGTAAAAGGTGTTGAGAAAGGAGCCCCTTGGTTCACCCCAAACCTACGTGAACACAAAAGAAAACTCCGTTGCCTCGAAAGATGCTGGAGGAAATCCAAAAAGGACACTGATAGGGAACTATATAGAATGTCGCTTCAAACATACAAAAAGCTTATCGTCTTAGCTAAAAAGGACTATTATGAGACACGTATAAACAATGCCACAAACATTCAGAGAGAAACCTTTCAAATCTTGAAAGAGTTAAGTGTGAAGGAGGAAAAGAATGACATCTCAATCAACTGTGATACCTTTCAGGGATATTTCCTCGAAAAAGTTGCGATTATCTTGTCTGATATTAAGAAGGATAATCCAGTTCCACACATCGAACAATTGCCCCCTCTAAATCATCCAAATCTTATCTTTACAAGTTTCCCTGAAATTGACCCTACCACCTTGACACAACTGGTGGCATCCATTAAGTCAGGCTCACCTGCTGACCCGTGTCCACCCGACATCCTCCGATTAGCAATCCCCATCCTAGAAGACCAGATCTTACACCTTCTAAACACCTCACTCGCTACTGGCGCATTACCTACCTCCTTTAAAGAGGCACGCGTCAGACCCCTGTTAAAAAGGCCCGGGGCAGATCCATCCAGCCTGAAGAACTACAGACCTATTTCTCAGCTGCCATTTCTGTCAAAAGTGTTGGAACAGCACGTGCTAAAATCCCTGTCATCCCTCCTGGAATCTCACCATCTTCTCCAGGAGCGGCAGGCTGGCTTTCGGGCCCACCATAGTACAGAATTGGTAATGCTGTCTGTACTGGATGAGCTCAGATGCATGGCTGACAGCAAAAATCCAAGCGCCCTGATATTATTAGACCTTTCAGCGGCGTTTGATACTGTCAGCCATGCATTGCTCCTGGGCAGACTGACTCGGCTCGGGATAGGAGAGCGAGCCCTCGAATGGCTAACAGCCTTCCTATCTGGGAGGACGCAGAGAATTCAGGTTGCAGATCAGGTCTCCGGTGAGGGTGTTTTATCTTGCGGAGTCCCGCAGGGCTCCGCGCTCTCTCCACTCCTATTCAATCTGTACCTGCAGCCATTGATAGAGTCCCTGGCAAATATGAACTGTAAAGTTTTTAATTATGCCGACGATACTCAGCTGTTGCTGAGTATCGACAATACATCATCAGCTCAGTCCACGGCCCAAGACATACTGCGATTTACAGTGAATTGGATGTCGTCCAATTTACTGAAAATCAACCCAGACAAAACAGAGGTTCTTGTAGTTTCAACCTTGACCTCTCCCTGGAACGATCTGTTTTGGCCACAAGAACTCGGACCCACTCCAAGACCGTGTCCTAGTGTTAAGAGCCTCGGCATGAAGATTGATCAGGAACTCTCAATGGCTAACCAAGTGTCTGCCGTAGTTGGTTCCTGTACCAACTTAATCAGGAAATTGCGGAAGCTCGTTCCCTTACTCTCATGGAATATGCTACGAACTATTGTCTCGGCTACAATAGTGTCGAGAATTGATTATGGCAATGCGCTATATCTTGGCCTCCCAAAAAACCTATCCAATCGTCTTCAGGTTACTCTGAATGACGCAGCACGCCTGATATTTGGTGTGCCAAGGCGGACTCATGCTTCCCCCTTGCTCTACAGGCTTCATTGGCTGCCTGTCGTGCAAAGAGTTGAGTTTAAGAGCTTGTGCATCTGTCACAAAGCAATCCATGGACAGGCGCCAGCCTATATAAAAGAGAGACTTGAATTATACAAACCCAAGCGCGCCCTACGATCCTCCGGTTCCTTTCTGCTGTCCTGCCCACGCTTTAAGCTGGCAACTAAAGGAGGCAGAGCTTTTTCAGTTCAGGCTCCGATAATCTGGAACAAGCTACCGGAGGTGCTTCGTAGAGAGCCCAACCTCCTCCACTTCAGGAAGTCTTTGAAGACTCTACTCTTCAAAGATGCATTTACTTCCTAGTTTCTGGCATTCCAGAATCTCTCTATAGTCATCGTGCTTCTTGTTGCTGCACTTGGTTAGTAGCGCTTTGAGACCTGTCGGTGAGCTGGCGCGATATAAAACCCAGTACAAATACAAATACAAATACACCCCCCTCACCCCCCACACACACACCGTCCCCCTTTTGCAAAGGCACTATCTTCACTTCCTAAGTATACACAGATCAATGTAGGGATGTGTTGGACAAAGCTAAATCCAACTTTAATACAAATAGATTAAACTGCCATTTTTGCCATCTTATTTCTCCTTTTGAAAATCCCTAGTTTATTCACCCCTAAGTATGTCAGCATGCTTAGAGGTATTTGTATTGTTTCTATGTTGGCAAACAGCAGCACTAATTCTCTTATAAGCACGTTCAGGTTTCTGTGTCGCCTTGTTCATAGAATAAGATAGATACGTTTTTAGACATGAATTTCTGGCTGATTTCCTTCAACTTGATTCATATGTGGAGGGTACCAGCTAGCTTTAGGAGTACACCTTTCGATTAGGTGTTTACGATACTCTGTTCCTCCGATCCACGATTAATTGATCTCTTGACTAATACCATTTGTTCATGGATTTAAGTCCTGATCTTTATTTGACGTAATCTGGCACAAACTACAATCCATATTATTACTGACCAGCAAGTTAGACAATCATTACCAACGTAAATTCACATTTCCCTAATAGGGTTATAAATAGCATTTATAGGTTGCTTTTTTGGCAACAGATGGACACTGCTATTCTCTCTGTATTTCACGATTCCTCAAGGAACAAGCATTTGCAATGCAATAGGTCTCGCATTTACGCGAGTTTGAGCTATTGGCATTGTAAATGGCCATGCCTTTTATTTATATTTTGGTTTTTAAAACATAAATAAAATGCATTGTCATTTACAATACCAATAGCTTAAACTTGTGTAAATGCGAGATCTATTGCATTGCAAATGCTTGTTGAAATAGAGTAGTTGACTTAGTAACCTTTTAAAGCGGCCCCCTGTCAGGTATACACCTTCAGCAAAATTTGGCATTTTAGCCAGCATTTCCTGGAGCTCAAAACCCCACTTGGTGGGATTTTGAACCCATGATTAAAGCCCCGCAATGCAATTTGCTGTTGGTTGAAAAAGAACATACATAGATGATGGTATCTTAAATCTTAGTGGCAAAGCACAGAGTTGTGAAATACAAAATAAAATGTAATACTTGGCAGGCTGTCATAGTGCATTTTCTTGCCGGCGGTTTAATGAAACAGCCCAGTTGCTGAGAGAGCAGAGATGGCCTTTCAGATGCATATGCAAACACTGGGCTAACACTGACATCCCTTGGAAAATCTGCATGCTAAAAGGGCCTTATTTACCTGATCAATGCTGTTACATGTGTCTAGAGGCACGGCGAAAAGAAAAAAAGAATTCATCCGCTCTTCTCAAACCCATCCTCAGTGATTTGTGTGATTTAGGTGCTGTGTTTACACCACCACTGTGATGTATGTGTCCAGGGTAGAACAAGTGCAGCACATCATTTACTGAGCATGTTAATTCACAATAGATATGCTTCTTGGGGAACTTTTGCCAAAGATAAGGTTTACATTCCTTTGCCAGAGTTCACTTCCATTGTGCATCTTAGCTATTACCTACCTATGTAATGTAGAAAAAAGCATACAGAAACAAGCATTGGTAAATGCATTAGGTTTCACCTATGTGATTAATAATGCACTATTTTTGTTGTAAGTTGTAGCTTGCTGCGTAGTTAAAATGTTATGACTTGTTTATGTACAAAAAGACAATATATTGTGATGTTACTAGTGGTATAGTATGGATAAATAATAGAACATTTATGAAAAATTTAATGAAAGAGGGAAATCCTACATTTAATTGATGTAATAGCAATGTTATGTGTTTAGAGGAGTACTGACAACTTGTGGGCCCGGAACCACTGTACCAGCTGCACCATTCAAATCATGCCCCTGGTGTCTGCAAGATAACTGCATTTGTGACTGCCTTTTTAGTAGAAACATTTGCAATATTTGGTGTTTAGAGGAGCTATGACAAATTTTGGCCCTGGTTCCACTGCACCTGCTGTTCCATTAAAATCATGACCTTATTGCCTCTAAGGTAACTGCACTTGTGATAGCCCATTTATTAGTAAAATATTGCAATATTTGGTGTTTAGAGGGGTTCCTCGAGCGTTGGGCCCCTGTGTCACTGCACCTGCTGCACCATTGAAATCAAGACCCTAATGCCTGCAAGGTAACTAAACTTGTGACTGCTTATTTAGTAGTTAAATATAGCAATATTTGGTGTTTAGAGGGGTTCTGACAGCTTTTGGCCTCATGGCATCTGCAGCACCATTGAAATGATGGCCCTATTGCCTGCTAGATAATGCACTTGTGACTGCCTGTTTAGTAATAGAGTTTCGCAATATTCTGCATTTAGTGCAGTATCTAGAGCTTTTGGCCCCTGCGCCACTGCATCTGCAGCACCATTGAAATGATGGCCCTATTGCCTGCTAGATAATGCACTTGTGACTGCCTGTTTAGTAATAGAGTTTTGCAATATTCTGCATTAAGTGCAGTATCTAGAGCTTTTGGCCCCTGCGCCACTGCACCTGCTGCACCATTCAACTCAAACCCATTTTAACTGCAAGATAACTGCACTTGTATCTGTCTGTATAGTTCTAAAATATAGCAATGTTAGGTGTTTCGAGGAGGTCATGACAAATTGTGGGCCTGGTGCCACTGCACCTGCTGCATCATTTAAATTATGGCCCTGTTGTCTGCAAGGTAACTGCACTTGTGGCTGCCTTTTCAGTAGTAAAATATAGCAATATTAGGTGTTTAGTGGGGTGCATGGAGCTTTTGGTCCTGGTGCCACTGCACCTGCTTCACCATTCAAATCTTAACCCTGTTGTCTGCAAGGTAACTGCACTTGTGGTTGCCTGTTTAGGGATAACATAAAGCAATATTAGGTGTTTAGTGGGGTGCCTGGAGCTTTTGGTTCTATGCATGTACACCTGCTTCACTATTTAAACCATGACCCTAGTGCTTTCTCGATAACTGTACTTATGACTGTATATGTAGCTGTAAAATATAGCACTAGTTGGTGTTGAGTGGAGTTATGACAACTTTCCCATGTGGGGCCACTTTACCTGCTACACCATCCAAATCAAGTCCCTTTTAACTACAAGGTAATTGCAATTGTGACTGCCTGTTTAGTAGTCAAATATAGCAATATTATGTGTTTGGAGGAGTTCTGACAACGTTTGGACCCGTGCTATTGCACCTGCTGCGCCATTCAAATCATGACTCTATTGTATGTAAGGTAACTGCATTTGTGGCTGCCTGTTTAATAGTAAAATATAGCATAGTGCTTGAATATTTACTATTTTTTTTAAGGTGCAATGTATATTACAACATTTAGAATTGGATCATAATGACCAAATAGCTTACGTTGAAAAATTAATACCGGTAATACCTACTAAGTGCAAAGATAGGTACTGAGGTTTAAATAGGAAATGCCACAAACGTTCTAAGGCTAAAGCACCTGCGTTACACAACTACGTATTAAAAAGCAAGCATTCCAACATACTGCTAGAAACGGTGCTTTTTCCGAGGGAAGCGATGTTATCTTGACAGTGAATGGGGCTTAAAAAGTGTGAACAGCTTTAGTAGAAGTATTGTAAATGTGTATAGCCAGGGGAAGTTAACAAAAAACAAAATTCCATACCAAAGGGAATGAACACAGTAATTTGGCTATGGGAACTGATAAGAGCCCCATTTTAAGATATATTAAATACAAGAGATTTTACAAGCATGGCGAAACCTAAAAAGAAGTCCTTAGAAACACTCCTTGAAGTTAAAATGCAACGAAACACCCAGAGCAAGTCATCTGTAAACAAAATATATCTTCCATTTTAAAAACACCAAAAATATCAGTTTGTCACAGAACAGAAACCAAATCATAGAATTCAAGCTAATTCAGAGGACCATTAATGCAACTTTATTTGAGCTTTAAAAGCAAATCTATAACCAAAGTTGAGTCTTAGGAAAAAGGTGCTGCGGGCTTATCCAGCATTCCTGGTGACATCATGTGTTATTTAGAGCTTATGTTTTTTTTCTTGCAACCTAATAATTATTGTGTTGTCGTTTTCCACAGTGCCCCGACAAATCGTGCCTTCGTACGCCTTCACTGAAAAAGAAAATGTCGGAAGCTAATCTGGAAGGGAAAAAGGACACTGGAATGATAAAATACATCAGGCATCAGGTAGGACGCGTTTAGGCATGTGCAACAGTTGACGCATTAAAAGAATGTGCAGTAGGTGCACTCCATATCTATCTAACTATACTCTATACTGTCTGATAATCTCGGACTGTAGTGTTCTGCATTTCGTTCACACGCCTGCTTTTACTGATTTGTTCTTTTGCTTCAAAGCATTCCACTGATTTAAATTAATTTACAGCAAGTGAGCCTTTCTGCTTTGAAAGTCACATTGCTTAAGAATGCAAGATAGGGAGGGGGAGGGAGGGAGAGAGAGAGAGAGAGAGAGAGAGAGAGAGAGAGAGAGAGAGAGAGAGAGACGATGACTAAGGATAACATATAAAGTGACAATAAGTGAAAGGAGCTTCAACATAGATGATATAGTGCAAAATTGACAGATAGTGATGGAAAGACGAACAATAAAGGGGCAGTCGAAGAGAGTGGGGAAAACCCAAAGGTAGTAACAGTAAAGGAGGGCGAGAATCCGCTTGATAATAACTATAGTAGTACCTGCAGGCCCTCATTTCCCTAAGGTCTTGGGATGTTTACACAGCAAGCAAGAGACTGCACACTATTTAGACATCTTTAAAACACCTGTCTCCAGTGCACAAGTCGAGGGCACACACGGGTATACTGCGTCAGCGTCTACCCACTCTTTTCACAGGGTGGACGTCGTCGACCCTGCCTAAAAGTTGGACTGCACAGAAATATGCTGAGCTCGTCTTGGTGTAATGTAGAGACCAGGACACTTTCAGCAGCACCTGCATGTTATGCTTTCCTTCCGAGCAGCAATGTGCAAGCGGGAAGGGGCTTATCAGATCCCAGCTCCGCCCATAACAAAGGCCGAAGTTAAGGTGCCATCAGACCCCCTTAGGTTGGAGTATCCCGGCTGGGAGCTATCGGGAGCCTCACATCTAGATGCACTGGAGGGGAAACAAAAGCAAGCAGCTTGTTATCACTTCATAGGTACTCAAGAGAGGCATTGTTTTGACTTTGCTCCGTCCTTGTATATGAGACATATGCATGCACTGTAGGAATGTCAGATGTGTTGGTCTGGTTCAGTATTTATAGAAATAAAAATTTAAATACCACTGTTTTGTTTTATTTCTTTTATAGCGCTACTCTCTCCAATGCAGATAGTAAGAGCGCTTTACATCCTACGTGCACATTATACATTGACAATAAATCATGTGTGTGTAAATCTATGTGCAGGATGTGTTAGATGAGGGTTACAAGGTGTAGGAGTCACATGTCCTTCATCGCTCACTCTGCAATATTAGAAGGATTACAATTTATGAACTGCAAGTAACAAAAGGATCTCTGTATTAAAGCAGTAACTCGCTTACCCATTTAAATTAAATTAAAATCTGTCATCTATGCGTTATGTAATGTGCTTTGCCGGAGACATATTAACCCTCTATGCTACTTTGATTCAAAACTGGGACTAGACAAAACACAGATCTCTCCAGCAAATACATTAACCTCCAGAGTTATCTTACCATTATTATTATTCCCTGTGATTTAGTTGGCACACAAAGATTTCTGCAGCAGGTGCCCTGACACCCATAAGACAATTAAAATGCAGATTATGCAACCAATTAAACAGAATGGATTTACTGCCTGTTGGACTTGGCCCTTATGGCAGGTTCACCCCTAATCTTTTTGCTTTTAATATGTGATCTGTGTTGATGATTTTTGGTCTCTGCGCACTTTTTCCCTGTGTCCCAGAGTAAAGTGCATGCGTGTGGTAAGGCTGGCCTGCCCTCCCATAGGAATGCATGGGGAATGTCTGTGTCCCTGGTAGTTCCTGATGCGTGGGGAGTGCAGGCTCGTGTTTGGTATGTGCGAACTTGTGAGAGTGAATGCTTCGCAATGATGTATGTGGCATGATTGTGTCTTGTGTAGAAGTGCCACTTCTAGGAGTTGGCATATCAGTGTAAAATGTGCCTGGCGTGTGATTGGCTGGAGCTGGCTGGCAAGCCTGGCTCCAGGAAGTCTGGATGACTCTGCCCAGTGGTGAGTGTGGAGATTAGCATGCTGATGGCTGGGGAGGAGTGCACCTGGTTCCTGAATAGGGCTGGGCTTTCCCCACACAATGCTGGCTCCGCCCCCTGCGGTGCGACTGATGACCCTAGCCCTGCCAGTGAATAGAGTGAGGGGCTGAGCACATCAAGGGTGCTCCAAAACCAGCTGTGACTGGTTTCTCCCCTCACCCTGTGACAAAGACAAAGGATTTACAGTATAAGAAGGGGCTGTATCCCCTTACATGTGGTTCTGTTCTGTTCCAGGATCCTACCAGAGGGGGCTGCTGCTGTTGCTGGGGCCAGGAGGACCGCCACTTGGATTGTCTCCCTGCCTAGAGACCCAGTGAGCTGGCTCTGGGCCCAGCCTTGCCCCCCTGCCTGCCTACAGATTCTTGCTGGACTTTTTGGTGCCTTTAGCACTGGGAGCGCTTTCCTTTCCCTATTAGCGCTGAGGAGCGCTTTACTTTTCCTCTAGCACTGGGAGCGCTTTGCTTGCTGTGCAGGTGCCCACCCTGCTTGTGGTTGCCTTGGCGAGTGCCCACCTCACTTATTTTCTATTATTTTGTCCCCTGGCAGGTGCCCACCCCACCAGGGGCCTGGCCGCTATTTTTATATTTTAATTTACCTCGAGGGAGCCTACCCCTAGGTTGATTTAGCCCCCGCCTACAGTGCCTAGACGGGCCGCCGCGCTGCCCGCGATGACCCGGAAGTGGTTGGCCGGCCGGCCAATTGTAGTGCGGCCCGGCCGGAAGTCCCGCCCCGCAGCAGCGGAGCGAGAAGGAGCCTGCAGCGCGACCCGGAAGTGTTGCCACCTGTAACCGGAAGCGGACGGGAGCCCACCCCGTGCTCCGGTGGAAGGAGAGAGCCGGCGCCTGGTCTTTCACCCCCCCGGGGCTCCCAAAAGCGGGGGAGAGCCCCGGAGAGAGAGGGAGAAGTGTGGACAGAGCCCCTGAGGAGCGGGAGCTCTCGTGAAGACCCGCCGAGGAGCAGTCCAGACGAGGCACCCCCGCCGCGGCAGCCTGGTGAGTGCGGGTTCCTCTGAGGGCAAGGGTTGGTGCCCGATTCCCCCGAGCGGGACCCCGACCAGTGGGGCATTTGGTGCTAGAGCTCCAGGGCATTTCTGAAGAGCCCACGAGGCTCGTGGGCATTGTAAGATACAGAGTCCCCCGAGGAAGGACTCCGACGTTTGGGCCACATTGTTCTTTGAGCCCCGAGAGGCTCCAGCCCACAGTGGCTTTAGAGCCCTGAGAGGCTCCACCACCCAGTGAGGCTGCATTTCTTTGTTTCATGAGCCCAGAGAGGCTCTTGAGTGCCATTGTTTTGTTTAGAGCCCAGCGAGGCTCTTGGGGGCACAGTTAGTTGGTTAGAGCCCCGAGGCTCCCACGCTGTGTTTGGCCCCCTCACCATTGTTCTTGAGCCCACAAGGCTCCAACGTTGGCTCATCATTACTTTACAGCTGCCCAGCACTTTGTGGGCAGTTGCCACGTTTAGGTTTGTGTTCTTGACTGCCTGCCCAGCCTGCCCTGACATTTTGGACTAAGGGCATTTCAGCCCTTGTGAGGCCAGTAGCCTGGGGGACAGTTCTAGTGTTGTGCCATGTGCACCTTGCGCAATTTATGATTTACTTGCTAATGTGATTCCTGTGCAATTGTTATTACCTTTGCTAAATGTGACCTGCTTAGGTGATTGTTTTATGTTTCTTTACCTTTGCTAAATGTGACCTGCTTAGGTGATTGTTTTATGTTTCTTTACCTTTGCTAAATGTGACCTACTTAGGTGATTGTTTTGTGCTTCTATAGGTCCTGATATTAAGGTCCTAGTTCCCTGCGTGATTTTCCTAAGGTGGTTAGGGTTGCGTAGGAGGTATTTACCCTTTACCAGTGATTACTGGTTGTGTGCTACATTTACTATTTTGGTGCTACAGTCACTATATGTCTATGTCCTAAGTGTTATACCTACAAGTGTTATTACTCCTACAAAGTGCTAATTACAACAAGTACTAATTCTAAAAGTGCCTACCCCTGACGGTGGTCCATGTGGCCCTGTCCGGTACATAATCCCCTGTAAATTCTGCCCGTGCCTGTTGGCACATTGTAAAGTGTGTTTTTGCTATAATACAAAGGCTATTTTTTTATATAACCTTTGTGGTGGGCCTTGGGTGTTGTTGCTGGGTGCGCGCGCAAACTCTTTACACATCGCCTCTGAGATTAGCCTTGCTGCTCGCGTCAAGTTACCTAGAGGGTGAGCAGGGCTTATCTTGGTTTGTAACTCCCTTACCCTGACTTGGGAATGGTGATCTCTGACTGACTTTGGCGCGAGCCTTGGCCAGGCAGGGATCCCGTTTCTAACACTGCCATGTTTCACCTTGTTCCTGATTATTTTCATGGCAGAATTTTAAAATGTAAGGGGCATATTTTCAAAGAATTGGCGTAGGGCAGCATCATAGATCATTTTACTGTGCTGCCCTACACCAATTTGAAAGTATAGGAATGTATCGCATTTACAACATACAGTGCTTTCCTGTCCTTTGAGCTAGCACCAGTGCGCAATTTGCAGCCATGAGCCAATGCAGGTATCCATGCACCACAGTAGAAGGGTGCCTGGGTTATTGGCCTGATTGTTTTTGTGCAAGAATGGACACCTTCCTGCACAAAAACAATTATGAGAGGTTTTTCCCTCTTCCCATGTGTGCTGCAGTATGCAGCACACGTGGAAAAAGGAAAAAACTATGAGAAATGTAAACATTTCTCCTCGTTATGCCTTCTCTAGGGAGGTGCAATGTTTTGGCGCTGCCCAGGTTTACCCGATGTTGTAAATCAGGGGCAGCATCAAATTTCATGAGTGTGGAGTGGGAACACCCACTGCCATGGAACGCCTCTTTCACGCAGAGTAAGGCAAAGGCTTGCCTCTCCTTACTCCATATCTACAAGACCATGAAAATTCATGCATGGTGGCTTTATGTGGCCTAGTAGATATGGCTAAGCCCTATGTGCCACCAGAACCTCACAAAAAGTGACGATGGGGCGGTGCACACAGCTTGTAACTATGCCCCTAAATGTATAAGTTGACTCCCATATTTTGCGTCACCTTTTGGGCACAACCACAATGCAAAATCTCATTTGTTATATATTGTAATGTGCTCAAATGTATTCATAATAGACCTGCTAAACATGTGTGAGAGGTCTTGGCACTTCTTTTGTTGTCACTTCCTTTGAGGTCATGGGTTGTGATGTCCACATGCCATGATGTTACTTGCATACTGCCTAACTTGGATAGTCCCCGCACTTTTTTGGGGGGACTTGTGCCCTGCCTGCATCTGAGAAGTAACTCATGTGCACATCTGCAGTAAAATACTTGATCTGTCCGACTGTCTTTGTTTGCTTTCATGCATCACTATCAGTGTTCCTGATGTAGGAAAGTAGGATCTTTCTGACATGGCAGCCCCAACTTTTTGCCTGGTGGCAGTGTGTTTACACTGGGATCCTGCTAACCAGGAACCAAGTGCTGGTGCTCTCTCCCCTAAATTGGTTTGGTAAGTACTTTGTGCACCCCACAATTAGCATTCTCGGGTACCCCCGTAAATCCCTAGTATATGGTACTGAGGTACCCAGGGCATTGGTACACCACAGGTCTCCCCTGGGCTGCATCATGTATTATGCCACCCATCGGAGCCCATGCAAACTAAGGTTTAGTTTCTAACCCAGTCACTGCACTTAAAACCTATAAGCCACCCCTAAGGTAGGCCCTTCAATCCAAGGGCAGGGCGCATGGTCCTAAGTGTGAGTGTGCCCCCTCACAAGCAGAGGCACCCATACAAATGCTGGACTCCATTCTCTGGGCTTTGTAAGTTTAGAGAAGCCCTCTTAAGGTATATAGTTGACACTTGTCAATACGAGATGTCCAAATACATACCCCATCCTAGTCATGTTTGGTATCAAACATGTTGGAATCATACAACTACATCGATTCCAGTTGTAGTTGCATGTCTAACTGTGTTACCTTGTAGGGGCTACATGCAATAAAGTGCTGCCCCCAATCCCAGACACTGTTCTGACCTCCTGATGATGAGCCTAACTCGGGCAGGGTAAGGCTCAAACAAAGGATTTCATGTAAAGGAGAGACATTAGCCCATCTGCTTTAGAATTAGATGTCTCTCGGCTAGGGTGGGGGTACTCCTGAGTGCTACTAGACTGCTTTGAAGGGCACTTTTGGTGCCATCCTTGCATAAACTAGTTTGCAGTAGTCCAGGAGCTCTTGTTTTTCACTCTTGCACTAAACCACACAAAGGACAGGGGAGTGACCTCCCACCTGTCCAGCTCCTCCCCTCAAGGTGTCTAGAGCTATGCCAGATGGCCACTTAATTCTGCCATCTTGAAAGCAAGATAAGTAGAGGCCCCTGGGAGCATCTGTCTGGTCAGTTCACCCGGGTAGCATCCCTGACCCCCCCTGATAGGTGGGTCACTGCAAGTGGGTTGCTTAAGGGTTTCCCTGAGGGTGGAACCCAGGATTCGTCTAGACAAGATTATACTGCAAGATTTTAAAGAAAGACTCTTCTGCTGCTGGACACTTGACTTCATCTGGAACCAAGACAAGGCTGCTACTAGTAGGATGGCTCCTACTGCAACTTTGTTCCACGTGTTCTGCAAAGTCTCAGCAAACTCAGTGGCCATGCATCCTCCAGGGTCACAAGGACTCTCTGTGAATCAATGATAACAAGAAGGAATCTTCCTTGGATTGAAGAAGTCACTCCCCTGCAGCTGCAGGCACCTCGATGACGACGACGACTGGCTTGTGGACCCTACTGTTCCATAGACTCTTCAAGGCTCTACAACACAGGTGGTGTTTTGATGTCTCCCCGAGGTCTGGCCTGTCGTCTGTGTAATTTGGAAGACTGCAATCCCTTGTGGAGCTGCTGGATCTGAACCCCCTATGCATCGAGTCTGTTTGCCGTTACAAGGGCGTGTTGGCTCTCGGGGGCATGGCTAACCAGCCAACATGGCGGACTCAGACTCTAGCTCTCCAATCGGACGATCTCCCTATTATCCTGTAAATGGTGCTAACCAGACCAAACACAATGTGCTGGGATCTCCTGGAGCTCTGAAGACCCTAAGCATCATTGGGCGCCAGCTCTTCGCCCCTTCACTGAGGCTGTGACTGCAACAGCAGTTTCGCAGCCGGAGAATGTGCCGGCAGCCAAGCGGCTCATCCTGACGCTACTTGGAGGCACCACCCCAGACAGAAGAACAGAAACAAGGGTGAACGAACGCAGAGCTTTTGATTGCCGGTGGTGCATGGAGCTGGACCCTGCATGGCGGATGCTCCGGAAACAGTGGGATCGCAGCAAACTGAGGTCATGGAGAGGAAAGTCTCCATCCCATATGCTATGTGACCAGCTCAAGCGAGACACAAGGTGAGGCTGGTGACGGCCATGCCACAACAGCAGCGGAAAGCAGGCACGGGCCGGTGTTTTCTGAAACGGTCCCTAATGGGAGTGGCATCGGGCCCCTGGCTAACCCAAAACAGAGGCCTGTGCAGGGAGAAAGCCGGGAGCTTGGGTAGTGGAAGGAGGGGACAGGGCCCTGCAGCAGCATATACAGAGAGCACAAGGAAATCTGATGAAGTGAGGTAGCAGTCTGCGGAGCAGAAGAGGAGGAAAGGAGGGCATGTGGCCACCATCCAAGCGTCCCACGTCTCGGCGGAAAGAGTGCAGTGGCAGGGAAGCCGGTGAGTGGGAGCCTGCACTACCGCTGGAGGGCCAGAGTGGTGCAGAACGAGGGCCATGGACTGGCGGAGCAGATCTGGGCAAGTCGCCGCACCACATGAACACTGGTGGGGGGGAGCCTGGTCCCCTGGGCCCTGCGGTTAGTGGAAGTTGTACATGCCAGGAACATGGTAGTGCTGGACCGATTGGGAAGGGGCCAACCAGTCAGCCGTAACCCCAGGGACGGCGCTCATCGCAACAGTGGAACCCTGGCACCCAGTGAAAAACATAACTGTGAGATTGACTCTCCTCACAGTCCATCCCTCCCCACTTTTTTGACTGCTGAGGGAAAAATGGAGCACTTAAAGCTTGCTTGTTGCATACCACGGAGGGCTGCCTCACAACGGATCTGTGTGGCATTATAGAGTCTGCAGCACCTGTGAATAGAAAAGTACTGGCCAAGTGGGGTAGCTGCACTGCAACACAGGTGTGACCAACAGGCATCTGGGTGACAGGCACCACACAGCGACACAACCAGAGATACAGGAAGCCAGACAATCGACGGCAGAACATGAGACAAAGGCGCTGTTCATGGAACTCTCCACAAAAATTGACTCTGTCCTGACCGCAGTGGAGTGGTTGGGAGCCGTCCTGGAACATACCTGTACCACGCTAGAGACCAAAACAGACAGGGTTGGGTCAGACTTTATGCTACTGTGAACACACCACCATACACTTTCGGACAAGGTACAAGCCAACGAGCAAACATTGCTGGTAAAGAAGCCGACCACCAGAAGCCATGCAGCATCACTGCAGGCTCTTGTGGAGCGGGTAAATATGCTGGAGAACAGGTTGGAGGATGCAGGAGGATGCGGGAGCCTGCTCCTGCTGAAATAATATCCGATTGGTGGGCCTGCCTGAAGCGGAGGACGGACAAGACCCCGTTGCATATGTTGAGCCCTGGTTGAGGGATCTGCTCCTGTAAGACACACTATAGGCTCATTTTGTGGTGGAACATGCCTACCGTGTGCTGGCTCGCAGGCTGCCCCCAGGAGCCAGACCAAGGCCGCTCCTCTTCAGGCTGTTGAATTACAGGGACAGGGGACGCGGTGCTAAGGGAGGCCCGTAAACTCAATGAAACTAAAATACAGAACCATCAAATAATGCTATTCCCACATTATACGCTCCAGGTACAAGCAATAAGAGGGTCCTCTAGCGAGGTGAGGCATAAACTTCGCGACTTAAGCATCGAATATTTCTTAATCTTCCCAGCCAAATTACAAGTCACCACGAAGGGAACTGCTCGTTTCTTCAATGCGCCGTCTGAGGTCTGGGACTGGCTGGAAGAATCATACCTGCTGACGGGGCCCAAGCCGACCGCAGCAGTGCACTCCCCCAACAGGGCAGAAGAAATCGACGCTGTCCGATTCCGGACAAGGAGTAGAGACAATTAGAAAGTCAAGAGGCCTTCCATGTGGCTGCAGCAATCCGAACAAACCGCAATTTCTCTGAAATCAGAGACACAATTCGTCCCCTCCGTGAGCATGTCTGGGTCGCTGCCAGCCAGATCTGATGAGCTAGACTCTTTGCAGCTGCCGGATATCACGCCGCAGACATCGGACAATATAATCGGAACAATCAGTAAAGTATTGCTTGAGTAAAGGTTTATTAAATGCTGTTCCATTGTTATGTTGAAATACTGATGCAGCCCATGCACTAGGGCGTAGGTATAGCCCACCAAGAACAATATAGGAACCAGCATACTCAGTTAAGTTTAGGGCATGGTAGCACCCTAAGCCCAAAAGGAGCTACCACTTATCTGGAGATAACATTGAGGAAATGTCCAGCACGCATAAACCTGTAATACACACCCCAACATTTAACCATATCTAACAAGTTAGTTGCCACGGTTGGGCTTTGCAGTTTGGACAAACAACTACCATGTGTTTGCCCTCATAACATTATGAATCACACTGTTGTGCACCCTTTTTTGGAATTTTTGTTTTCCCCGGTTTTGCCCCCAAGGGTTGGACTGACACTCAACAGTGATCCAACCCCACTTGTTACAGGAAGGCACACTACTTGTTCATGGCACAGACTAATATCCTTACTTGGAACGTGAGGGGCATACATACACCTACTCGCAGATACTGCATGTAATCATACCTTCAGCGCAGACAAGCTACAATAGCCTTTTTACAGGAGATACACCTCATCCACGAAGAAGCCTGTCACCTTTGCAAACGCTGGAGGGGGCGGGTATACAGCACTAACTTTCCCTCCCAGGCATGCGGAAAGCTGATATGGATAAAGGCGGGAGTTCCCTTTGTGGAGGAGGAGGTAGACATAGATCCAGAGTGCCGGTATATATTTTTGAAAGGTGGGTTGATCTGACAAATAATTCTTATGGGCTCCATTTGCACGCTAGACGTGGAGCAGACCTCATTCCTTGCCAGGCTCTCCAGTGTATTAGTTAGACGGCTCACATGTCCTGTCCCCACTCATTAAGCATATTGAGTACCTAGGGCAAACACACTCAGATCACAACCCACAGCTTCTGCACCTAACTTGGGATGTGGACCCCTCTTGCATCCCCATGTGGCAGCTAAGGCCTGTTTCACTCGAGGACCAGGCGTTTGGCTCCTCCCTAGGGGTGGTCATCCTAGAGAAGTTTGAGAACAACAGCCAGTCAACAGGAGACACATTCATAGAATGGGGTGCCTTTAAGCTTCTAAGCAGCACCCATTGCCTGAGTGCTGCTTAGAATATACGAAGTCAACTGGACGCTGCGCTAAGCAGAGTAGAACACCAACTCTGGGGACAGGAAATAAACAAAGCTGTGAGTAGCGAGGACACAAGGCGCCTAGACGAAATGTGGGCAGAGCCCACAGACCTATTAGAAAGGCCCGCTGCCATAATTATACTGGACATTTGGCACGTACGTACGCTACTGCAGACCGAGCAGGCAGAACATTAGCGTGGCTCCTAAGGCAGAAGCAAGCCCATCAACTCATAGCTGCCCTTAGGATAGACCCCGGACAATCCATATATACGCAACGAGTAATACGCTCAGCAATGGTGCGTCATTACGCCGCACTGTATCAGAGCACGGGGCACCAAGAGGAAGGACCCATAAACAGGTTCCTAGACACTATAAGCCTACTGGAGCAGAGAGAACTGCTAAATGACCCGATAATGCCTGAGGAGATCAGTGGTGCGATAGCAGCGCTGGCATCGGGAAAAGCACCCAGCCTATATGAATTCCCAGCGGAATTCTACAAGGCGTATGCCACATCATTGGTCCCCCGTTACACACATTTTATACAATGGCTCTGAGTGAGCAGAGAGTCTCCCCTTCAATGAATGAGGCAAACTTGGCTTCACTCCCTAAACCTGATAAAAAAAACATGGACTTGGGATCCTATAGGCCACTGGCTCTCCTTAATGTAAAGTATAAGGTACTGGCAAAACGTCTGGCAGACAGACTGACGCAAGTGATCCCTGCTCTGGTACACAAAGACCAAAATGGTTTTGTCTCCACCCGGAGAACCTCCCTAAATCTAAGGTGCTTGCAACTTACTCAACACCACACTGGCCAAATTAAGGATGCCTAATATTACATCTGGAAAAACGTTTGACTATCTGGAGTGGGGATTTTTATTTGCAACAGTGGCAAGATACAACTTGGGCGAGGGGTTTATAGGCATAGTGCATCTACTATATGCTGCACCGTCGATCTGTGTAAAAATAGGTGCATACACATCCGGCCCAATACAAGTGAATAAAGGGACCAGACAGGGATGCCTGGTATTCCCACTACTTTTCTCATTGGCCATAGAACCCGTGGCGGAGGCACTCCGCTAAGTGCTGGGTGAAGGCATTACACTGGGAGACGTGCATGCAAAATCTCCATATACAGATGACCTCCTTTTGTACATAGGAGATAGCCACCAAGTACCCCAGCAGTTGGCACAGGAGCTAGGAGACTTTGCCTTAATATCGGGGTTATGTGTTAGCGCCTCCAAGTCTTGCCTCTACCCCTTTAGCGACAATTGCAGCAACCCAGTAGTCCATTTTAAATGGAGTATAGGTGCGCTGGTGTGTAGAGACGGTCCAATATCTCGGAATCAGAATATACACAAGCCAAGCAGACCTACTGAATTGCAACCTTGGCAGAGCAGAGCCCTAACAGCGATCCGTTCCCAGATACAGTTTTGGAACACGCTGCGGCTGTCTGTGACAGGCAGGGTGGACCTCTCAAAAATAGTGATTCTGCCTCATCTCCTATATTTCTTTGTGAACTTTCCATTTACATCCTACCCTCATTCTTTCGCCCACTGGAAAGGCTGATAAAAGACTTTATATGGGGGTACGCCAGACTTTGTGTGTCGATAGGCAAGCTATACCTGCCTTTAGATCAGGGCGACTTAGCGACCCCAAACCTAGAGCAATATTACATGGCTGCACAGCTCCAATGGATAGCCAGATGGATGGCAGACCATCACAGGGATGACACTGCGTATAACTGTGAACCACTACCTCTCTCAGAACTGAAAGGGCTGTTTCACCCATGGGCACCAACCAAAAGACCAGACTCATTGCTTCTGAGCGTCGCATGCAGATGCTACTGTAGAATGCTATACATCACACGTAGGGTCATCCCATACGCACCTGCCTTGCCACTGGAGGGGACGCCTAGGGGCACCACAGTTACCACGGCAGCCAAACTGCGTAGCTGGAACAAAGCGGGGCTACAGGACACAGGGGACCTATTCATCGAGGGCACCCTGATCCCCTACACACTAGTGGAGGAAGACGAGCTACCCCGGGGTCGATTCCTACTCCACCGCTCAATACAGACTGCTCCTTCTGGTAGCTGGGGGAACCTGTCCACAGAGCCAGCGATGCATCTCACCATACAATATATACGGGATAGGGGTACTTCTAATAAAATGGTTCGCCAACTCAATTCGACACGACACAGCAATAGACCTTAAACCGCTCTGTCGTCACTGGGAGGAAGATATAGGCCGCCAACTCACAGACTCCGAATGGACCCCAGTCATACTAAACCCAACGCGAATCCCTAGGAATGCCTGCCTCCGACAAATCCAATTTTACATCACGCACAGAGCATACCTCAACCCTGGGAAATTTACCAATACTTTAAGCGGGGAGACGCTGCATGGCCCAGATGTTTGCACACTAACACTTACTTACTACACATGCTGTGGAGATGTCCTGTCTTGCTTACATATTGGAGGAATGTAGCAGACACTCTGACCCAATGTATGGATCGCACCCTCCCATATGAGTGACACATATGCATACTGCACCTATTCCGCAGAAACCGAAGGAACACAGTGACCTCCAGGTTCCTTGACCTGGCAATAATAGTGGCCAAAAGGCTGATCACCAAGAGGTGGAAGCCTCCTGACCCCACCCACCCCCCACACAATAGTGTGGAGGCCCTCATAATTAGTATGGGCAAAAGCCTACATCGTGAAGGTACCCTAGGCTCTTTCAAGACCCCACCTTGCCAACAGCTGGGATGTGGTACTGACTGAATTACAAAACAATCACAATACTAGCACACCTCCTTTGAACCCCGCAGATGTTTTGCCCTAACAAAAGAAAAGGCACTAGATGCAGAGAAGGAAATAGAGTCACGACAAGGTGGTATGCAAGACTCTCGAACCATCCCAAATCATATAACATACATACAAACCAAGTAGAATGCAAATTGAGCCACACTCATAAGAGATAATGACAGAGCATATCAGGAGTAAGGCCGGTTTGAAAAAGCTGCTGACAGCTGCATTTCTCCACCGGCAACAGGCATCGTGAGGAGGAGGGGGCATAGGGGACTGCAAGTCCCAGCAGCCTCGAGGCCGACGCCACCTTCTAGCGCCCGAGGTGCTTAAATTCACCTCGCGGCTCCCGCAGCACGGGAGCCGCTGACACCTGCATTTCTCCACCGGCAACAGGCGTCGTGAGGAGGAGGGGGCATAGGGGACAGCAAGCCCCATCAGCCTCGAGGCCGCCACCTTCTAGCGCCTGGAGGTGCTTAAATTCACCTCACGGCTTCCGCAGCGTGGGACGCACGGGCGAAGCCCGGGCCAAGGGCAGCCCTTCTGCGCCCGTCCGCGGCTGGCTGTGGCTGGGCCCCCTCCCTTGGCTTTGCCCCATTTTACCCGGCATTATGAATGGTCTGCTTCGTTGTGGCCTTGACACCAACTACAAACAACACAAGATGATGGACGGAATGTTGCACAATGGCAAAACATTCACCCCCAGTCACAGATCTGGGTTTAATCCTTTTTTGTTTTGCTCACCATGCCACCCCAGTTCATACATGGCCATATGCAAATCAGACTTGACCCTGTGCCTCATGGGAACAGTCCAGCCCGAACTGCCAAGCCATGTCTTCCCTGGACCGGAATCAAAGATCCTAGGACCGGTTTCTGTCTATTAGCCGTCTTCAGCCAGGATAGCTTGACTACAGTGGCTTAGTGAGCACGGGACCCACGTCTGGGCATACCCTTCCCACATAGGGTGAACAGCAAAAAACACAAGATGATGGACGGAATGTTGCACAATGGCAAAACATTCACCCCAGTCACAGATCTGGGCCAAGACTGATTTGCATATGGCCATGTCTGAACTGGGGTGGCTTGGTGAGCAAAATAACGATGGATTCAACCCAGATCTGTGACTGGGGTGAATGTTTTGCCATTGTGAAACATTCCGTCCATCATCTTGTTTGTTTTGCTGGATTCCAACTACAACTGTAAGGGCAATAGCAAGATAAACCATAAGTGAACAAGCCCTTTATTTTCCTTCAGCCGCATTTATTTTGATAGTTCTGTCTGACCCTCTTTTTGTCCCCACATGGCATACAACTGTGGAAGGGCACACCTGAGCCCCGTCTAGGCAAAATACACTGACTCTAGTAGTGTACTCAGCTAACTCTGTCATTATGGGGAAACAAACCACAACCGCTTTATGTCAAGCACCACCACGGCTTGTACCCCCTCTGTACCGCAGACATCTATTGACCGGATGCTTCAAAGGGCAATTGGCGTTGTGGAAAATGAGATAGAACTTACTGAACACAGACTATCACTTACTCCAGATCTCCCACCGATTAGTACTATCACAGACTCTCAAAACTCACAGCATGGAAATTTCCAACCCCTTGAAACAGCCAAACTGTCCACGTCCCCAGGGTCTGACATCGGCTCGTCCCCCAAAGTCACTACTAGAAGGAGGGGAGCCACAAATGGACCAGCTAAACCCGCCTGCCCAATACAGCAAACCAAGTCAACAAGGGCTGGGGCAAAGCGTAAGAAGACCAACGATGACTCGCCAGACCCAATTGTGTCTGAGTGGGAACTTTGGTCCACAGACATGACACCTTCAGCTTGGGTAGCTCCCATGTTAGAAGCAATACGCAGCCAAATTCGAGACTTTTTGACTGAGGAACTTGCCCACATATCCGCTCGTCTGGACCTACTTAGCATTAATTGCCCTTGCAATGCTAGGTTAGTATCTAAGCCCTCTACACTGGCAAGCGAGATCCACAAAGTGATCGCAGATCGAGCTGAATCTGGAATCACGAAGATCAGAGAGAAGTCCACTATTACTAGCAGGGACCCAAACGCCATCCAGGAGGGCCTAAACAAACAGCGTGAGAAAGGCCATAAAGAAAGGGGCACTGCATCTGGTCACAAGGGTACAAATGAGCCACTCCATGATAAAGGGGCACAACGAGACTGAGAGGTGGGGAGGCAATTTATTTGCCCACTATAAACCTCCCACCAGCCTCCACTTCCTATGTCATCATTCCATCTCTTGAAGAAGGACAGAGGGAAACTCATTTTGAGCTTAAAAATAAATGTTTGCATTTGTTTGCTAGACACAGCCAATTTAGTTGTGCCAATGTGGATGAAATACTCCTGACACGCAGAGTGGGTTGGGTGGGCAATAAACCCAAAGATGTTAGGGGGTACTGTATTATAGTCAATTTCAGATACCCCACTACTGTGTACAGTCTATTGCCTTCAAGCAATTGTGTTCCATTTTTGGGTACAACTATTGGATTCTCCCCGCTCACACATTTTTATTTACCAGCAGCTTTTCAGGTTGAAAGGGACATTCCTAGATCAAGGCTTCACACATGGTGTCAGAATTGGCAAGGTACAGGGCAGGGTCCTCCCGATGTCCCATTACAATCCAACGAAGGCAGGGAAGGTCCCAGACCTAAACATAACACATGACACCAGACACTGGCAATGACAGGACACAGCCTACCTTTAATGCAACCCCTCGTCTTCAACCTGCCCCTGGCAAATAGATTTGGGGCCTTATAGGAGGTCGATTGACTCTCTATTATGGGGCAACCTTGGGCTTATCATGCGATGGGAAAAGCCCTGGATCCCAACCAGAAGTCACCTAGTTCGCAATAAATCAACCCCTCCTTGAACCTTGAAAATAACTATATTGAAGAAATCACTCTTCCTGATCGCCCGTTAATCCCATCCTCACCCGCCAGCCCTAAACCTTTCCCTACCCCGATGGTCTTACAATGTGGTATTATTACTTACCCATCAGCCCCGATCTACCCATGTGACATCAGGGGAATCAAAGACAATGTAGCTAGGGGAGCAGATACCACAATACATTTTGATCCCCCAAACAAGCCCTTAGCAATACCTCCAGGTACTGCACCCAAACCAGACACTGCTATCCAAGCTAAGATTCTAGAGCAGGGTTCTGGCAGGCAGTAATAGAGAATTAGACGAACTTAAGGTCATGTCCTGGAACGTGGCAGGCATTAAAAACAAGCTTGACTGCCCCGATTGGGGGATATTTGTAGATAAGTGTGATATCTGCATGTTTCAGGAAACCTAGTCGGTGGTGAATGCAACCCGTAAGGGTTTTGCTTCATTCTACATACTAGCCGTAAGTAAGGAACGAGGTAGACCATCGGGTGGGCTTTGTACGTGGGTAGGGAGCCATCTTAGATGTAGGACCACTCTAGTGCCGCACATCTCCCCAGATATAATTTGCCTTGTACTAACATTCAATTCTGAGCTAACAGTTGCCCTAATTAACATATAAACAAGGCCGGTCAGGACAGGCCGGGAGTCAGCAACTTTAGAACAACTCCATAATCTGCTAGCCAGCCTCCCGAATAATGCCTCAGTAGTGCTGGGTGGCGATATAAATTGCCAATTTGAACCCCTGAAAGATCTAATGGGCCCATTTGTTACGGAGGAGGACGAGTTGTGGGCTATCCCTGAAACCAATATTCCCCCCATTAGGGCCTGGACACCGTTGGCGCTTCAAATTAAGGCGCTTACCCTAAAGTACTCTTTGCGAGCCTGTAATAGTCGTTTTGGGTCAGACTCCCCTGGGAGCCATACCTTTAACAGAGTTGGCCACTCCTCTATTTTAGACTATATTCTTTTAGAAACTAACCTCTGGCCTTTGACCAGAGATTTTATTGTCTGCTCATGGCACGACAGTGACCATAACTCCTTGCAACTCACACTAAATTTGCCACCTAGTGGGTAGAATTCTGTAAAACCATCTGACGCTGACCATAGACTGACCCTCTCAAAAACTAGATGGAAAGTTAGGTGGAGCTAGGTGGAAAAATCACATAGTAAACTGGCTCTTTTATTCACTACCATTATTCCTAATATTGAGGCCCTATTAGAGCTCGTGAAGACTGGAGACCTTGCTGTGTCTCTGGATGAACTTAAAATAATTAACGAATCCACTATCATAAAGCTCCAGGAGACATTCTGGTCATCGTGCACTAAGGCCTGTAGGAGGACGCCGACGCCTAGGCGTTCTTGGTTTAACGAAGACTTTCGTGCGGCCAAAAAGGCATTAATAGAGGCCATGAAAGCACAGAGCAACATTACAGTGAAAGCAGCTAGATATGACTATAAAACTACCATTGCAGCTGCTAAACTTTCGTGGGACTGTCTAAAATCCGCCAAGGATTCTAAAGATATGAAATCTTTTTGGTGCATTGTGACTACAGGTAGTAACACAGGCTACGTGGCACTCAAGCCAAATATTGCGGCTGACTGTTGGAGAGACCACTTCTTAGCCCTCTACGCCTCACTAGATGGTACAGAGGGAAGCCAGACCTTAGATACCCTGATTCCCATGTGGCCCTCGGACCGATACTCCTGAGATAACCTTGACAGAAGTCTTTAAAGCTCTAAACAAAATCATACCTGGTAAGGCAGCTGAACTTGATAAGATCCCAGGGGATCTTTATCTGGCCGAACCCAAGATCTGGGGCCCATATATCCGGGTGATCTTTAATTCCATCTTGCAGGGAATGGTGCTACCTGCAACGTAGCTTGGCGCCGAGGTCATTCCAGTGTATAAGAAGGGATCACCCTTGTTACCGGCTAATTATCGACCGATCAGTTTGATCGATGTCTCGCAGATAATCTTTGCCAGGATCCTCTTGAACGGGTTGCAAACCTGGCTCAAAGAACAAAACATTCTGACCCCCTGCTGGCTGGTTTCAGGGAGAAAACGTCAATAATAAACTAGATATTTAGGCTCCATCTTCTCTATTGGAAAACAGTTGAACTAGAAAGGGTTATTCTGTTTCTGGTCTTTGTTGATCTGAAGAGTGCTTTTGATATGGTACCTAGAGATGCACTATGGAGGGTTTTAGGTGAGTTGGGACTTCCCTCTTACCTCATAAATATACTGAGCAGATTACATAATGGAAATTATGCCCAAATCCGATTTAGGAAAAATGTGGAATTAATGCAGCCCATCCCTGTCAATAGGGGTGTCAGGCAGGGATGTGTGCTTGCCCCTACCCTGTTCTGCATTTACATCAACGGGTTGATAGATGCTCTGAGATCATGGAAAGACACTGATGCTCCGAAAATCGCCCAAAAGCTTTTCCCTGCTATGATGTTTTCAGACAACACTCTCCTCCTCTCCAAGTCGCCGATGGGCATCCAAAGAATTCTAGATGGGTTTCTCAAGTTGTGTAGTAGTAGGGGACTAGAGATTAACATCAATAAAACTAAATTTATGATCTTCAACCATAGTAAATCTACACGCTCAAACCCACATAAGAATGGAATTCCTTTGGACCAAGTCTCTGTATTTGAGTATTTGGGCCTAACTCTTACTTAAAATATGACATGGGGGGGCTCAGATTAAGAAATCCAACCTCAAATTGATACAAACTACAGGCGGCCTGGCTACGTTTTTTAGAAAGACTTTCCACAAGCCAGTTAGCCCCGTTATGGAGATGTATAAAAGTCAGACAAGGAGCGCTGGTTTATATGGGGTTGAACTCTGGGGCACTCTAATCACAGGTCCTTAGCCATTACAGAGAATAATTTCCTTAGACAATTGCTTGGGCTACCGACAAGTTCCCCCTTGGTTCCATTGTGTATGGACCTAGGGGTTAAATCCATTGCTGAGGTAATTACCTGCAGGCCACTACTCTTCTGGTGGTGCCTCTGGGCAACACCGGAACTATCTGAGTACAGACTAGAGCTGTCGGAAATCCTGAAACTCCCTGGCTCAGGGAAACTGTCATGGCTTCTATTTGTCAGGGAGAGCCTTTATGAAATAGGCCTAAAACAACTATGGGATAATCCTGACACAGCCTGTTCGAGCATATCACGAAAGTCTCTGATCACTAGCTACTGGGGCAAATTATTTGCAAAACTTCATGCAGAACCCGCACACGGCACCCTTACTTCACTCTTCCTGGAAGTCAAAGACACCTGCAGGCTGGAGGCATGTCTTGATGATATCAGCCCGGTACTAGGAAGGAAACTATATGTGCAGTTTCGCCATGGCTGCCTCCCTCTGCGGGCTTTCACTGGCAAATGGTCGGGTGGAAGTACCAGTGGGTGCCCGGCATGTAATTCGTGTGATGAGACCGAAGTCCATGTCTTCTTTTTTTGCCCTGGCTATCAAACAGCAAGACTTAGATGGCTGCTTCAGCTGTGCAAAAACCTGGGCACTACACATTGCAGGGAAGCATTTAGAATCTTAAAATACAACACAGATTCTTATATTGTCTTTGCAGTTTCACGTTTTTTAAGCTCCACGTGGTGGGTCACGAGAAACTTCTTCAAGATGCAAGATCATGGATATGATTGTGCCTTATTTTATTGTCATTTCGTAATTTAATAATGTATTATCTTTGATGAATTGTTTTTATTTCTTTAAAATTTGTATCTGCTTGTAAATACTTGTGGCTGTTCTTTTATGGTGAAATACCGAAATAAAGAAATATTGGTATGGTACGGTATTGTATGGAAAAACCAGGCAACCTATTATGTTTTCTGTTGTCCCTTTTTAGTTATAGCCCTCATCCACAGTTTTCATATCAGAAAGTACATGGTACACATATAGACAATATGTAGCAGGCGCTTAAACACTAATTGGATTTCAGAGCTGTAAATTCTAAAGTTTGTACATTGTTACATGCAAACACCGACGCATTGTCTGCACCACTGAAGTAAAAATTGCTGTGCATACAACTGTACTACTGATGACTGCCCATATAATGCAATCTGTATCAGTGATATGTACAGTTAAATAAATGTAACTGCCTTAATGCAAAACTCAAGCATGTATGTATCATTTATGAAGATGCAAAAAACCTGATAAATAAAATGTAAAAAAAGAACAGGGTTTTGGGGTCTTCCATCGAGTCCTGGTGGCTCTCCTGCTTGTTGAGTGCTGACTGTGACTTACTTGAGGTGGGTGAGTTCCCTGGACCTTACTGGTCCTCCTTTCAGCAACTCTTCCTGCAACAAGTCTGCTGCATTTGCTAGGGCTTGTTGGCGATCCTGCTTGCCACTGACCCTCCTGCAGATTGTCATAAAGTACCCCGAGAAGGGTGGGCATTGTGCTCCTGCACTTCCTAGACAACTCTGAGTGGCTTGGACTCTGTCTCCTCATCTGGAGTCCATGCCTGGGTTCCACCGACCTGGTCCACGGATCACTGTAGCAGCTGGACATCCAAAGATCCCTGTTGACTTCAGCAGGCTATTCTAAAAACCACTTCACACCTATGCACCCGGGCTTGTTGGTGTAGGTGTCCTGCTTCTTTGGGTATCCATGGTGGAGGTGCTCTCCAGACTCCCTGGTTCTAAAGGGGTCCTCTGGGAAGGGTCCTACACCCTGAAAATTCTAACTGCGACTCCCCCATGTTATCCTATTGACACTGATCCGGGGTATCACCTCTGTACTCGGGCGCCTAGGGACTACTAGTTACTTAGCTTTGGAGGTTCTGTGATTCTCCTGGCCTACAGATCCTTGTGTGGTAGTCTTGGTTAGGTAGCACTTTTGCATTCCACTTACTTAGTATATGGATTGCCCCCCTCCCCCATACGGTCCCATGGGTTTTTAGGTGTTTACTTGCATGTTTTACTGATATTGTTATTGTGTATGTATATCTCCATGTGGGAGATATACCAAAGTAGTTAGTGATTGGTGTTGTAATAAATAGTACCTATTTTTCTAGCACTGGTGTGGTTCTTTTCTGTGTGACTCACTGACTGAATTTTGTGATTTTGTGATAAATGCACCCTCCTGGATAAGCCTTAGCTGCTCTCCACAGCTATCCCTTAAGAGCTTTGATTATCAGAGACCTCTTACACTATCACTAAGGGTTGCCTGGACTCAGCGCAGGGTGTATCTCCAATAGGTGTACACAATATACTAAGCCAGCCTCCTACACCTGAGTACTGCATTATGTGATAGAGCCTTGTTCTTTTACTGTCACAATTACATTTTTCTCCTGACGTTTTTCCTTCTGGTGCTCTTGGTTTTCTTTTGCTTACCAAATGACGCTGGCCCTCCATTTTCAAAGACTAAGTAGTTTACCAGTCTTCATTGTCTAATTGTAAAAGACATCTTACGTGCTGTATTTGACAGATGTCTCCCATTCCCTCTCAAGACCTGTTTTGAGTCCATCATTACACATCTAAGTCGAATTTTGTTATGGTTTGTAAGTTTGTTTTCACCACTGCTTCGCTCTGTCTATGGACAGCCGGGACTATCTGTTTTCACTCATACTCCAAGACCTTGTGTCCTTGCTTACTGTGGCACTGAGCTTTTTGTAAAGTTGGTTGCTGCCTCTGGACCTTTTGATGTTCTAAGCTTGTTGGCTGACCCTGTTTCAGCAGGCTCTGTTTCGTTGGCAGTAACGATTTGGTTTTTAACCCATCACTCGTTTGATTATTCCTGTGCTCCAATAATGCTACTTATGGATTTCAGGACTGGACAATGTTTGAAATAGTCTCTCGGTTGATTTTACTACTGACAGAACATTCATTTTCTATTGGTTGCATTTATGCATGTTTAAATTTCCATTTCAGCTGAATTCCTTTTAATATATTAGGATTTCTAGGCACCCATTTTCTAAACAGATTTGAATTCCATATTGGGAGTTTCGTTTTCTGACAACCTAATTAGACTTCATGTCATGCAGCTAGTCAGTCTCCCAGACGTCTGCATCACTGTAACAAGATTTTGATTTGCCGCAAATGAGAGCAAAAGAGGAACCGGCCGTTCTGTGTTTTTTGAGATTTCATGAGATCAGATAACCCATTCTGTTGCTTAGTAATAAAACGTACTGTGTATCCCACATTGCATTATGTTGCTACCCATTTCGGGACAATAAACCCTCTCTCAGGTCGCCTGCAGTCATGCTTCCAATCCTATATGTGAAGAATGTCTGTTTTAACGACTCTTCATTGAAGTGACAGAGTGAAAGCAGATTCGCAGTTTAAACAGGACTCGTATCTTGTACACTCAGTTTATCACATTTATAATATTACCTTTTAAATGCCAGCGGTAGTACTTCTTACTCCTTTTTTTGCTCATTTCTTTTCTGTTTAGCAACAAAGGTATCTTAGATATTTACATTCACAAATTGTTTTTCAGCAGATGTATGATGTGACATCCTTGATAAAGGCTGTACTGGGAATGTCTGTCACTTTTACTGACCCTCTTAAGCAGCTCTAAATCCTCACACCTCACCCCTCTAGCCATATCATCAGGCAAAGGTTTCTTAATAGGCATTGAAGGGGTTTATGGGTTATCTGTGACATTGTTGTCGTCCCAGATGGAACTGATGCAGCCTCTTTGTTCCAGAGAACTCCAAAACACTCCCTCCTCCATCTAGCGAATGTTTTTTGCCTCTGCTACTGCCCAACTTTCAAGCACTAGTTCCTCTTTTCTTTGTATTCATGTTTATCCCAGCCACTTCTCTGATGTGTGATACGAAAGCTCTATAGATTCTGCCATGTGGTAGTGTTTCAGTTTGGGAGTGCTGCTTTGTCGAACCTAAATCTGCCCAAATGCCCCCTTGTGGGCCTTGCTATCACATACAGCATCCTTCTGTGACACTAGGTTTCCCAAATCCATACTATAATATAATAAAGAGAGAGACCAAACCTTTGAGGCGGGTAAGCTCCGGAACCACTGCGCCAACCGGACCACCGCATACAGCATTGGAAAGGGGAGGCAAAGCAGATGGACATAGGCTATACTCCAGCGCAAAATGTAGTTTGGAAGGGACAAAGTAGTCAGTTGGAAGTAGCACCAGCTCTGAGGTGGGCGTGTACGTTCAGCATTGTGGTGGGCGTGTGGGAGAATAGCGTTCTAGAGTACGCCGCTTGCAGCGTATGCGTTCAGCATTGTGGTGGGCGTGTGCGTTTATGGCGTGAGAATAGCATCCTATCACGTATGACATTCACGCGTGTTGGCGCGGTCATCCAAGGGACTTGACAGCAGCCACACACGCTGAACATTGGCGACCTTTATCATCAGATGCAGAGGCAGAAATGTGGGACACGCACAGCATCGCGGTGCCGCTTTTTAATGTGGGACACCCGGGTTTTGAAGGATGCAGAGGTAGGAATTTGGGTCATGCACAGCATCGCGGTGCCGCTTTTGAATTAGGGACACGCAGGTTTTGAAGGATGCAGAGGTAGGAATTTGGGGCAGAAATGTGGGACACGCACAGCATTGCCGTGCCACTTTTGAATTCGGGACACGCAGGCTTTGAAGGATGCAGAGGTAGGAATTTGGGTCACGCACAGCATCGCGGTGCCGCTTTTGAATTAGGGATACACAGGTTTTGAAGGATGCAGAGGTAGGGATTTGGGTCACGCACTGCATCACGGTGCCGCTTTTGAATTCGTGACACGCAGGTTGTGAAATAAACTATTCTTACCTATTCAAACCATTGCAGACATTCTATTTTATACGCGGACAACGTCGGGACGGGCCGCTAGTCAGTTTATAAAAGGTCGAGGGCCTTCTTATTTGGAAGTCTGTCTTTACATAGGTGTACTGATAAATCCTGTCCTAAACGTACAGCTTTAACTTCAAATTTAGTTTTCTCTGTCAAACATAGTTTGTGCTTTTTCAAATAAGACACATTGATTGAGGTCATGGAGAAAATTATCAAAAGTTTGTATTTTTTATTCAATCCTTAAGGAACATTTTATAAAATTATATAGTGCTCCAAAGCACAGAAAACACCAATACATTACGCAACTTAATTTTTTTTCTCTTACAAATGTCACTTCATCACGGATGACATTGATTTCTAAAATGTTTTTAAACATTAGTTGACCTGAATCTGAAACATTTAATTTAAAACATCCCACCAAATAAGAGTTTTTTACATACCACAAATAGTTTTAAGGAAAATTTGAAAAATGAAAAGACATAGAAAGGAAAAACAGTGAGAAAAAACTATCTTTGCTCCATCTAATTAATACAGTAACATGAAATTATAAAATTGGAACAAGCAATATATTAAATTCTATATTTACAATATTCTGAGATTGAATATAACAGATTGAGTCTGGCAGACTGTCTGGTGGAGATTATAAATTATCAATAAAGACTATTAAATTAATGGAAGTGCATTTTTCTCAAAGGATCGCTACAGTCCATAAAGTGTGAAAACACCAGATTACAATTCAAGCATTGATACCCACATTTTCATTCACTATGAGAACCCCCCATAAATTGCTGATATAACATAATTCTATGTCAGGACAGGAGGCTCAGATTATGCCTTCTTCCTTCGCTTTATTTTCCACAGCTGCATATTTTTAAAACAGTAGCCAACTACGTTTCCCATGAACAATAGGGGTAATCAACAATAGTCTCAACAGGAGTCTTTCCTCGCTGTCCGCACTCCAGCCAGTCAGCATAGTCCCTTCACGCTGTTTCCTCTTCCTCTTTCTTCACTGCTCAGCAGCAAGATAAGCCGTTTTTCTTTCTTCTCCTGGTTTGGGGGGGTTGCTAATGGCTATATATGGTGGGGTTTGATAGCGCTTGGCATATTTCTGTTTTTCTCAGATTCCCTTTGGGTCGCGGGACGCTTCGAGTGTACCTTATGCGACTGGTTTCTGCTTGAGGTGCGGTGTGGTCATCCCGCCACTGGGGGGCTTACTGCACTCTCTATGGGCAGCGCGAATCAGGCACTGACATTAGAGTCCTGACAAGCGCTGCCCTGTGAGAACTCAGCCTTGCCTCGTGCCACCCGGTTTTACGCCCATTTTTGGGTCTTTATTGCCCAGATTTTCCTTGAACACCCTTCTGAGGGTCTGTATTGGATGCGCTTTGACACCCTGTGGGGTCGTAATTGAGAGAAGTAGAGAAGTCGTGCCTGTGGGACACTGTCCCAGGTGGCTGACCTGTGATCAAGAAGGGATGGTGTGTCCCTTGGGCTCTGCCCGCCAATTGTGTGCCCTTGGCCACCCATATTTGTCAGGGCTCCCTCCCAGCTTTTCATAGAATGCCATTCAGTACCTTAAAGTAGTGCTTTCAGCACCGAGCTGCCTGTTGCTCCAGTGTTTTTCTGCGGCGGTATACTTACCTGGCCATGCAGTCGGAGCAGGATCAGTACCAGGAGGAGGATTCCTTGTCATACCTCCACTGGGATGATGACTTTTACCAGGCGGTGGATAACTCGAGCTACTGGCCTGTTAATCAAACCATGGAGCCTTTGGAGCAGTGCCAGTCAGCGCAGATAGCGAACAATTGCGCCAAGTGGGCTGCTCCCGCGCCAGCTACCCCTAAGCTTCCGCTGGTACCTCAGCCTGCCGGTTCTCTCCCTGCAAAGAAGCTATGCTCCCAAGGGGTTGACATGGATGCGTTTGCACGTTTGAAGCAGGCTTTCTTAGCGCAGCTGCCCCCACAACCAGACCCTGCACCCCCCAAGGATTGCACCCCAACGCCTCCGCGTACCGCTTCCCCAGGCCCCTTAGACAATGGCAATTTCCCTGGGGACACTGATGTGGAAGCAGGTCCATCTAGGGCTTGGCTCCCGACCGTCACTCCTGACCCGGGAGGGGTCTCTGACATGCTGGATCCGGACTACATTGTCAAAACACTTGCATTGTGTCACAAAATGTCCCAAATTACATTCCTCATTCACAGTTCGAGCTCATGATAAATGCTCTTGATTTACAAATCAAGAAATACTTCTAATTGTTCTAGCCCAATGTTACTGAAGAAAATTGCATAAATACCTTCTCCAAAATGTTTGAGTTTTAAAAATAGGCAACAATTTACAATTTAGCAACAATCAATCTGCAATTAAGTGATTGATTTCTGTGCTGTTGTAAAGGACATAAGATAATATTAAAAAATATGTATCTGATAGAGACTTATAGCTGCAGATTCCTAACCTTAGAATTATCCTCAGGTGTCAGACTGGATGTGGAAATTCTTGAGCAGTAGCCCAGCACACTGGTAGGTGTTGTAAACGTCATCTCAGAGCGCTGAGTTCTCCTACCTCAGTTCTTTTTTTTCAGCCCCAGTCAGTGCAGATATGGAAAAACTACCCCCAGTCTTTTTGGACTGACTTTTTGTTACTTTTTGTCGAACCATTTTTGAGAAGAAATTTTCTCCTGGTGGGACAGTGATATCACCAAAGAAGCCAACATGTTTTAAACTCTGTGGTGCCTGTCACAGGCAGATGTCTGTGACAGACCCACAATTTGGTTTGTTTGTTGTACATGGAGCGGAAGCATGACTGCAAGGCCTGAGATGACTGCCGTGCAATGAACCCGAAGGCAGTGAGGGAACTGTCCCTGTAGCTCTTTGCTGCCCGATGTCAGACTCCCCCACGATACCCATGATCCCGGTCGCGTGGAAGGTTCCTGGACTGCTCGCAGAGCTGCCCTTGACAATCATTATTGCAGTCAAAATGTTTGGAAAAGACCCAAAAACTAAATAAATCAAAGTGTTTTTTGACTTCCCCGCACCTGCCTAAGTCCTTGGACTGGGCACAGGAATAATAGCACAGCTTGAGGCCTCACTCCTCCGCAGAGCCTGTGCCTGTGTCCACTTGGTAAGTCCCAACTTTTCCCAGAGCCGGAGCAACCCCAACCCAACTCAAGGAGTTTTATGAGGCCATGCACTTCACATTCCAGCAGCATGACCCCTCTGGAGTACTTTTGGGCCCCACTGATTCAGGAGGAGGGGCTCCTACTGGATGACCACTGGTGAGTCCACTCTCAGCACCAGTCTTGCCCCATGGATCTTGATTTAGATCAGGAGCGACTCGACCCACGACACAGTGACCTTCCATGGAGCCCGCTCCAGTGCCATCACTCCCAGCACCGCAACGCCTTGTGGTGGCGCCAAACCCTTTGCCATTCCCATCTCCAGTACAAAGCCGATCGGCATTGCCTGAAGTCGACCTGGGTCTGGCGGGTACCATGCTCCGTGAGTCAAAGCCAGTGCCTTTTTCGGTTGATAGGACTGGAGATAGAGACGATTGGGAGGGTTCTGAGGATTCTTGTGGGTATCACAACCCCCTTGACGACAAAGAAGACAACTGCTACGAGGAACTGATTGAGGCCAGTGGTCTAGACACCTCCACAAACACTAGTTTTGCCTCTCCTCCTGCCATGACTACAGAAGAAGGAGCCTCCTTTGCAGTAGTGGAGAGGAAGGCAGTTGAGGTCATGAACCTTCAGCTGCCCTCTGTGGCAGTTTTGGGCTGATACACCCACACTGTATGAGATTGGATTGTGCAAGTGCTGCCCATGTTCTCGGAGGAGGCCTAAGCCATGCTCATCTAAGCCATTTTTGACATGCAAGATGGAGCAAAGTTCACCATCATATGTAGGCTGGACACGACCGACTCCCTAGGCAGAGCGATGGCACCACGCCTGGTAGAGAACCATTGGCTTTTCAGGGGATGTCTAATCTTCCCTCATGGACAAGCCCTGTGATGGCACTCACCTTTTTGTGGAAAACGCAGAATCAGTGGTGGAGTGCCTTAAAAACAGCAGGGCTATGGCCAGATCTTTGGTCTTATGCATGGCTCCCCGCTAACCCCAGCTTCCTTGGCTATAGAAGGGGCAACCGCCTGCGTCCTTTCCCACTGAGCCACCATGGCAACAACCTTCCCAGCCTTTTTGTGGCCCTGGATGCGGGTCCCACAAACTACATGAGACTCTTAGTGAGAGGTCGACCTAGTCCACCCCCTCCCCGCCAGCCACCGCCCCTGAACCTCTTTAGTTTGCCTTCATACCAGCACAGTTACCCAGTGGAAGGCTGGATTCGCCATGACCTGTCCCACTGGCATTCCATACCATCAGGCAAATGGGTCCTGCAAATCATCCGGAGGGGCAAATCTATCCCCTTTCTGGAATAGCCCCCCCCCCCCTCACACACATGCCACAATCTCACAACCAACTGACGGAGGACAATCTCTCCTTCCTCCATAAGGAAGCACTGACTTTTTTGGCTAAAGGAACCATCAAGACGGTGCTAGCGTCAAAATAAGATTGTGATTGCTATTCCTGCTACTTTCTGGTGTCCAAGAAGGACAAAGGCCTCTATCCTATTCTAGACCTTTTCCTTTTTTTTTTTTTTTTTTTATATATTTTTATTGCAGGAATTAGCCAAAATTACATGTCGGACCAGCAATACAGTTACAGGAATAAAACAGTAGATACATCCGATCCCCCGCGAGAAAACGTCATGGGTACACAGCCATTCAGCCCACAACCCTAGGGTCGGGCGGCGAACACAGGTGGGGATCTGGTAGAAGGTCGAAGCTGGCCCGGATAATCCCACGGGCTTCATCTGCTTTTCTAGATCAACCTAACAAAGGTGAAAAAAAAAAACCCAAAAACTCCCCCCCAACAGCCCAATGATCCAACTCCCTCACCCCCCCAACCCCGCCATCAGTGTGTAGTAATGTGTGTAGGAAGAGCCTATGGGAAAAACCCCCAGATGACTATAGTCACATCCGTATCGTGAACGTTTACCTGGACTCAGGTCGTGCTGCATCTTCACCCTCGGAATCGCTGGAAGCGCAATAATCTCTAAGGGCCTGTACTAACGTCTCCCATTCCAGTGCTGATTCAAGCGCTCTCTCGTTGAGCTGCCGCCTTGCCAATTGGTATCGCAGAGTGCTCTCCCCCGCAGCCCACTTCAGCAGTTCGCTGTGCCACCTAGCTCCCGTCGGAACAACTCTTGCCTTCCAATTCCTGGTTATCTCCCGTTTAGCAAGGATAAGCCCCAAATCAATAAATTTACTCGAAATTTTATTTTTAGGGGTATGCGGGAACCAGTGTAAGAGCCCCACCGCCGCGTCGACCGACAAAGATCTCCCCGTGACCCCATTCAGAGTATCCTCTATCACAAGCCAATACGAGGACAGCGCAGGGCAGGACCACAACATATGAAGGAGGTCCGCCTCAGGCGCTCGGCATCTGGGGCAGTCTGCCGAATCCGTGGCGAAGTACTGCTGAATCTTCGCCGGAGTCAAATAGGCTCTGTGGAGTATGTAAAAATGAACTAGTTGGAATCGGGCATGACGTACTCCCTTCCAGGCTCAGCGCATGAGTTGTGACCAGGCCGTCTCCGGTATCTCTTTCCCTATGTCGGCCTCCCAACGAGTCCGCAGTGTAGCGAGGGGGAGTAAGCCCTCGTTAACCAGTCTGTTATACAGGCACGTGACTGCCTTGACCGTCCCCGCGGACATCATGACGTACTGACACACCGGAGACGTAGGCGGTTCCTCTAACCCACTTTTCCAGTGCGTCTGAATCGCTCGGACCAGAGCCGTGTGCAAGAGGAAGTCGCCTCGGGGAACATCGAAACGGTCCAGGATCTCTTGGAAGGGCAGTAACACCCCGTCCTCATAAAGGTCCCCCACCAATTGCAATCCCGCGTCTTCCCACTGCCCTAGGCGTGGCCAGTCTCCCCCGTGAGGCAGGGCCGTCAGCATCCCCAGCGGTATTTCTGGTGCATACGGAAGCCGTAGCTGTCCCCGGGCGTGGGCGCGATTCCAACATAATCTAATGGCCTTTTCTTCGAGCGTCAGGTCCTGCAGGGCCAAACGTTGTCGCAGTGTGATGAAGGAGATAACATGCCTGGGCATCCCCGTACCCCTCCCAATCTCCGGGCCACGAAACTCCCTCGCGACCTCCTGGGTGAAGGTCTGCAATTGCGCCGCTAGGTAATATTTCTCAAAATCCGGCACCGCAAGGCCTCCCTCAGACTTTGGCCTCATTAGGGTCTTGAGAGCCACTCTCCGGCGGCCCGAACCCCAGAGGAATCCCACCACCATGGATCGCAGTAGCCGAAAGGTGGCCGGCGGGATCCAAATCGGAAGCGCTCGAAAGTAGTAGAGCAACCGGGGGAGTGCCACCATTTTCAGTAGAGCAATCCGACCTGCCACCGAAAGCGGCAGGGTAGCCCAAAATGTCATACTACCACGCAACGCGCGAGTACAGCGGGCTATGTTCCCATCCAGGAGGTCGGTGGGGTCGTGGTATATGTATACCCCCAGGTACTTGAGGCAGCTGGGTTCCCATCTAATTTCTCTACTGATGTCAGGTCTGGGCGTTCCCCTGTGAACCGGGAACAGACAAGTCTTGGCCCAATTCACCCAAAGGCCCGAGACCTCCCCGAAAGATGTCAGTGCCGTCGCAGCCCCATCCAAAGCGGCATTCGGGTCCTCGAGGAAGAGCAGCAGGTCATCAGCATACAGCGAGATATAATGCGAGCCGGATAAGGTCCGTAAACCGCTGAAAGAAACCCCGGACCGGATCAACAGCGCCAGTGGCTCCACCGCCAGCGCAAAGAGTAGTGGGGACAAAGAGCAACCCTGTCTCGTGCCTCGCTGTACCGGATATTGTTGGGAAATCAGCGGGCCCGCCCTCACCCTGGCCGTCGCCGAGGCATAAAGCACTGTGGTCCACCTGACAAAGCCCTCCCCTAGACCAAAGCGCAGCAGCACTCTGCGCAGGTAGTCCCATTCCAAGCTATCGAAGGCCTTTTCCAAATCAACTGAGAGAACCACCGGGCACGGGGCCTCTATGTGCGGTTCCCCTAACAAGCGAAACAGCCTGTGAATATTCATGGTCGAGTTACGCTTGGGAATGAATCCTGCCTGGTCCTTGTGCACTAAAGAGTGCATGTGCCCTAGCAGCCTCGATGCCAATATGCTGCTCAGGATTTTATAATTGACCGTCAGCATTGATAGTGGCCGGTAGGATGCCGGGTCAGTCGACTCTCTACCAGGTTTGAGGAGGGGAACTACTAAGGCCTCACACATCGAGCCAGGGAGGCGACCCAAACGCTTCGCCTCTCTGTAGACTATCAGCAGTCGGGGCGCCAATAGGTCAACGTAGGTGGAGTAGAATTCAACCGGAAGGCCATCCAGGCCCGGGGTCTTATTCCTCGCCATCCCTTTAATGGCACTACGGATTTCTCCTAGTTCGATGTCGGAGCCCAGAGCCTTCGCCACGTCGGGCTCCAGCGCTGGCATATCTAAGGGTTGCAAATATTCATCAATCAGGGCGGGGTCTCTGGCCGGGTTACTGCGGTACAGCTGTTCATAGTAGCGCTGGTAGCAGCCTAATATCTCTGGCTGGGTATGCACCTCAGACCCTTCAGCCGTGCGCATGGACGTCGTCAGAGAGGTCCGGTGTGTGGGATTGGCCAGCCATGCTAGCAGCGCGCCCGACTTATCCCCCTCTGTGAGCGACCTAGTGGTGTAGGCCTTATAATCGAAGCAGCGCAGTCTTTCGACTTCCGCCGCCACCGCCTCTCTTGCCGCCGCCGTACGCCCCTGGAGTTCAGGATGACCGGGGCGGCGAAGCTCCATCTCATGGAGCTTCCGATCTGCCGTGTCCAAGTCATCAAGGATGACTCGTCGCATGCCCACTATTTCAGATATACAGTAGCCCCTGACCACTACCTTAAAGGCGTCCCATTCTAACGCTCTTGATCCAGCGGTGCCCCCATTGGACGCAAAATAATCTGAGATTTTGTCCTCCAGGTCCGCCCTAAAGACTATGTCCTCCAAGATCTCCGGGCGCAATTTCCAGGTGGGCACACTAGGGACCCCAGGAAACCAACGGAAGTCCACTAGGAGGGGGTTGTGGTCCGAGATGGTCCTAGTCAAATATTCAGAGCGGACCGCTGCGGACACCAACTCTGCTGATCCCAGAAACCCATCCAGTCACACGTGTAATTCATGTAAGCCAGAAAAATAGGAGTAGTCTCCAGAGTCGGGGTGCTGCGCCCTCCAGATATCCGTGAGCCCCCAGTGCGTCTGCCATTCCTTCCTCCCTTTAGCCACTCGGCGGACTGGAGAGTCCGGGAGGGGGGGGTGCGAGCGGTCGGCCTCTACGTCTACTACTGAATTAAAATCACCACCCAACAAGAGGGTTCCCGAGAGGAAGTGGGCCAATGAACCCGATAACCCGGAGAGGAAGGCAAGCTGGTCCACATTAGGTGCATAAATACAGCAAATATTCAAGTCCCTACCCCCCAGTGTGCCTGAGATAGCCACATAGCGACCCTCCGGATCCACCACCGATTTTGCAACCTGAAAGGGAACCCCCGCCCTGATCCATATGAGGGCCCCCCTCGCGTAAGCTGAGTATGAGGTATAGAAGACCTGCCCTCTCCATCTACGCTGTAGCGCTGCCCCTTCCGCCTTGGTGAGATGAGTCTCCTGCAGCAGCGCTATCTGCACCCCTCTACGCACTAGATAAGCGTGAACCTTGTGACGTCTAGACATTGTGTGAAGCCCTCGTACATTCCAAGTGATGCATTTCACATTAGCGATTTCAGCCATTGTCCCATACTGTCTGTCCCGGGCTTTCCCACCAAGGCCCAAACAAAAAACAAGCGACAGTCAAGTCAACACTGATGGCGGCCATCTTCCCCAATAAAGACCCAACACCCGTCTGAAACAAACCCCCTCCCACCCACCCCAGAACAGGACCCAAATAGTTCCATCTAGTTCCCATCCAAACCGTGTCTCCAACAACCCCCCAATCCCCGACTAATCCTGCGGTCGCCACCGCAGGGAAGCCTTAAGGGCTAGGTGCGGGCTGGGCGCCAGTAATGGGCCTTCGAGTCTCGGGCTACCGAGACTAATTCGAGCCCAAGTCAGAACAGCGTCAGTCCGATCAGGGCCCCCCAAACCCCCCATCGGATCATGTCACCAATCGCCTCCCCTACCACCCCCGCTGCAAACCCCCACCCAAATGGAAGTAGCTCACCCAGTCATCCCTGCCCGTCCAGCATGCCCTCAGCCGAGTCTGGAGTAACCACTGGCAAGTGAACACTATCGGTCTCTGATTCCTCCGTGTCCGTTTGCGCCCCCTCGCCACCGGGTTCCGACTCTTCCACAATGGGGCCGCTTTGTGCACCAGACAGAGTAGACACCATCTCCAGTACTCCTCGCCGCTCCGCCATTGTCTCCATAGTCGAAGGCTTGCCTGGTTTGCCGCGGCGGCTGCGGAGTCTCTTGGAACGACGTTGTTGACCAGGTTCCATAGCCAACTGGGAGGACGAGCCGAAGCCATCTTTGCCAGCCCTATAGAGTTCGAGCCAATTACAGACTTCCTCCGGGGAATCAAAGAACTGGGTTTTGTCGTCAATGATAATACGGAGCCTTGCAGGAAAAAGGAGTGAGTATTGGATACTCTCGCTCCGGAGCTCGCGCTTGACCGCCAGGAAAGAGGCCCGTTTTTGTTGGGTCTCATACGTGTAGTCTGGGAAAATGTTCACCTGGCCATTCTCCACCTGATAAGGGCCGTTATGCCTGGCGGCGTTGAGGAGAAGGTCTCTGTCCCGAAAATGCAATAAACGCGCTACCACCGGACGCGGGGCGCGGCCCTGTTGCGGCGGCCTCGCAGGCACCCTTTGTGCCCGTTCCAGGGTGTAGAAGGAGGACAGACCCTCCGGAGCCACCGTGTCCCGGAGCCAAGCTTCCAAGTAGGCCACCATGTCGCCATCCTCGATCTTTTCCGGCAGGCCCATCACCCGAATATTGTTCCTTCTGTTGCGCCCTTCAGCGTCCTCCGCCCGTTTTTCCAAGGCATCGATCCGGGACAGGGCATCCTTCATTGTCGCGGCCAGGGTCTTCTGCACTGGTTCCAGTACCTTCACTGAGCTCTCTACCTCCTTAACTCTGTCCGAGAGCTTGCCGTGGTCTGCTCTGAGGAGGCCCAAGCTCGTCGCAACCTGGGCGATGTCTTGCTGTAGAGCTGATCGCGTGGTTGCGATCGCCTCCAGGACCCGGTCAAATTGTTGTAGTAGGTGGGGACCACCAGAGCTCTCCGGGTCAACTCGTTCATCCTTATCCGGCGCCTCCGTGTCCGAGGCGGCCTGGGTGGTCCCTTTGGGCCCCCTCGGTTTCCCCATGGCGGTTGAATACCGTGGAGGAAAGTTCGTCAGAGGCACTACCAAGTGTGGACGTCGACTACTGCACTCCTGGTACGTGGCCGTTGTGCAGAGGGCCGTCGATCGTCGTCGCCAAGGCCCACAACTCCTCCGACTATTCGGGCCGTGCCACCGCCGCGTCACCGGAGGCCAACGAGGGGGAGGCGGGGGCGATCGGCGCCAGTCCGGGTAGGCCCGCCAGGCCGAGGAAGACCTCGAATGAGAAACACCAGTGTTGCCGGAAACTCTGTGGCGCCAGGTCGCTGTGCTGCCCATGAAGTGCTCGGGGCTCCGGCGAGTTCAGGCACTCAGTGGGGGGCAGCCGGGTGTTTCTCGTGGCATCGTCGTTCCACTCAGGGCCTCCGGTCATCCATGAGCTGCTCTCGTCGAAAATTCGACCAACAATCCGTCTGGGGATGGCCACAGTGCTCAGACCCTTCCAAACCATCAACCAGACTAACGCTTCTCGGGGAGATATGATGTAGAGAAGATGCGCGGAGCTCTGTTAGGCGTCCACGGGTCTGGGGTCTCGGCAAAGCCATCGAGAAGGTCCGGGCGCCATCTTGGGTCCCGCTCCGCGGTCTCCGCAACTTCGCTTTTTCGTCGAAACAACCGGTTTTCGAGTGGCACCGGGTGTCCCAACAGGTCCCCTCTGACCCGATCTTCGGTTTGTGGTGGTCGGGGTGCCCCACGGTCTCCGATCTACAGGATCAATGCGGGCTCAGTCCCGGAGCCGAGCTCTCAGGCGACCATCGCCATCGGCATCCAAGCCACGCCCCTAGACCTTTTCCTTCTCAACTTCTTCCTTAAAAATTAGAAGTTCAAGAGGCTCCCTTTTTCTCAGGTCCTGTCTGCCATCAACCCGGCAGACGGGATGGTAGAGCTGGACTTTCAGAGCACCTATTTTCACATCTCCATCTTGCCTGCCCACAAACTTAACATGCGGGTGATGGTGGACCACAAGCACTTTTATTTCACTGCGCTTCTCCTTGGGCTGACCAGCACCCCTTGGGTGTTCACTAAGGTGATAACGGTGGCAGCAGCACACCTGTGAAGGTCTTGGATTCTTTCCTCTCCTTACCTGGACGATTGGTTGTTGAAGGCAGGCTCGCACCAGGCATTTGTCTCCCACCTCCAACTACGGCGGACCTCCTGAGCTTGGTGGGGTTCTGATGTTTCAGCCTCTATTCCGGATTTTGGGGAGACTGACCCCGAGTCTGTTGGGCCTCATGGTCGCCTGCATCCTGTTGGTAACACATACCTTATGACATATATAGCCTCTGTAGTGGTACCTGGAGTCCCAATGGGCACAGCATCTGGCACATGGTCCAGATTTCAGAGGTGTGAGGAAATGCCTTTTTTCATGGTCATCCCCATTTTATGGACTGACATTGCTGGTTGTTTGACTCTGAGAGTGCACTGAGGCCTGCCAAACAGACCTCAGTGACAGTCCCATGATTCTGTAAAATGAATATGTCAAATTGGCTTATACCAGGTTGCCATAGGCTAACTCACTTGCAAGCCTCTAGTATATAGTACCAAGTGTACAAAGAGAATGTAAGTTAGAAGGTCATCCCAAGGATTGCAGCACTGGCTGTGCACCCGGGGTGTGACACAATTAAAATGATTTTTCCAGTCTGCCATTGCAGACTGGAAGAGCAGTTTTAAACTGCAAACCAAACTTTGCTGTTTAAAGCAATGGCAAAGCTAAGCCTCCCCCTGCACTATGTGCAAGACACCCTGTGGCAGTCCTACTGAGCCCTAATGCAAGGTGCATCATATTTTAAGGGCAGAACATGTATTTGGCATGTTTTGGCAGTACAAACACTACATTGTTGGTTTTTACTGTGGAAGAACTTGGTCGCCCCTTTGCAAGGGGGAGGGTTTCAACCTGATTCTTCAGTTGTGTTGAATCCTGAATGGTGCGACCAAATGTCATAATTCAAGGTATCAAAAAAACCTTTTGCAAGAAGCCCAACTAGATCCTCTAGTTGAAATTATTGAAACAGGTTGTGGTGTGCAACTTTTACTAAGTTGTGAAGGAAGTGGCCCGATTGTGGTCACTTAAGACCACCTTGCGGCCTTCCATACAAAATGAGGAGTTGGTCAGTCAGTAGAGGATACAAACCAGTAATTGTTTATTCAAAGTACAAAGTACATTCAGAGCGGAGCCCGGTCGGCCCAATCACTAGGAGTGCTGCAGAGGGACTAAAGTCCACAAGCATAGAGATGCATTTAGTACAATTCTTAACTGGGCTAGAACACACCCATAGTGGAATTTTCCAGGCTGGTACTGCAAAGCAACACAAATGGGAAAAAGGAGAAAAAAGCTATCTCAGTACTCTTATCTTACAAAGTTACAGAGTCCAAGGCCACTGCAGGTGGGCTCGTCTTCAGACTAGTGGGAGAAGGCCCATATCTTATGAGAAAAGTATGTGCTAATAAGAACAGCACATTCATTAGTGTAGCAAAACTGAATTCCAGAGGAATTATAACTCAGAGACAGTCGTTTCTCGGAAGTAGCAAAGGATAGGTTTCGATTATGATACAAAATGGCGCCCAGATACAAAATGGAGCAGCAAATTCTAACTTACACAAAGCAATGCAAAAAGATGATTTTTATTTCAACTGTCGACACTTAGTTGCCTTCCATATTCTGTGCACTGAATGATCGCTCAAGGAGATCGTTTTCTGTGATTCTGGGGAGATGTGCTAATGGCTCTAAGAAAAGACGATCTCTGTAGAGAGGTGTTACCTACCTAAAAATATGCAGGTGCTTGCCAAAAGGCAAGCTTCAAAGGAGAAGGTGCCTTTGAAGGGCAAATGGGTAGCACTTGGGAGAGGGGACGCTCCATTTACTAGGTAGGCAGGTTGACGCTAGGGACGGGGAAGGAGGAACCAGTTGCCAGACTGGTTTCCCAGGGCGCGTAGCCCCCTTGGTAGTCAAACCTCTGGGTCTGTTCTACTCTTAGACACATCGTCTCCAGAGCCCAGCTGAAGCACAAGATTCCACGGGTCAGTTGGCTGACCTCCTGTTCATAGCACAGAGCCAGAACAGCTGTTCGTGGGCAAAGTAAGGGAGTTAAAAGTGTATAATCTGTATCTCGGAACAATCCAGAGGATCTTTTTTGTTGTGGTGTCTAAAAATACCAAAAATAGTATTGTTTTCAATAAATTTATGTCCGATTTCTTGAATGTCTTGTGTATTTCTTCTTCAATTGTTTTGTTGCTGTTTAAATGCTTTACAATTGTTCCTTTGATATAGCTCACAGCTATCCAGGGCTGAGTTTGAGGGATTAACAAACAAAAACTACTGGTTCTGATGGGGTTGGGATGTTTACTACAAGAGTGAGCTTGCACAACCACACCATATAATGCACCCTATTTCCTCACAGGAGGGAACCTCAAAAGATGTGCAGTGGTGGCTGACGAATCACGATTGGGTCAGTGGCATGCCCCTTTCCCTTCCCCACCCAGAGATGATTGTAGTTACAGGTCTGTTACTTATGTGATGGGGTATTCATCTGGGAGAGGTAGAGTTCAGAGGACTCTGGTCTCCAGGGGAGTCATAACTCCACATCAACCTACTGGAGCTGCAGTGGATCCAACTAGCAATAAAATCCTTTCTTCCTTCTATCAAGGGAAGTCTAGTTCAGGTGTTCACAGACAACATCTCCACAATGTGGTACAGCAACAAACAGTGCAGGTGGAGTCATGAACCCAGCATCAAGAGATCCTGTGCATCTGGACATGGCTAGAATACCAGAGCATTTTCCTGGTGGTTCAACAATTGGTGGAGCCTCTGAACGCTAGAGCAGACAAACTCAGTTGTCGATGCATTAGCGAATCACAAATGGCAACTCCATCCAGAGGTGCGGCATGGTCTCTTTCAAGATTGGAGAGAGCCTTGGTTAGATCTGTTCATCACTGACGAGAACGTGCAGTGTCAGCAGTTTTATGCGCTGGAGTTTCCACAGCGGCTCTCACTCAGAGACACTTTTTGTCTCTGCTGGAGCACAGGCCTCCTGTACACCTTTCTGCCCAGAGTTTTCAAAAAGATCAGGAACGACCAGGTAAAGTCATCCTTGTGGCTCCGGACTGGGCACGGAGAGTCTGGTATCTACAACAGGAAAACAAATTTCTAAAGAAACACTCATTTTGGATGGTTATGCTTCAAGAAATTATCCAGCTACTAAATCAAGGAGATTATACATCTTTGCTTCTCCAACATACATATTTCCCTGTATCTCAGCCACTGAAAATACTTACAATTCTAAGGGGATGGTTGACATTACCAGTTTACCTTTTATTTAGCCTCAAATCCACCCCACATATTTTCACCACTCGTCAAAAGTGGCAGTTTATCTGAGAAGAATCAGACACTAAATTCTCACCTAACTTGACGATTCATTTGTAAATGGCCCTTCCTTCCAATTCACCAAACTGCATTGGTTTAACACGCAACAAAAACAAGTATTCCTTAAAACCGAGCAAGAAAATATTTCGCGGAGCAACTCTGGGTGTGAAATACTGCAAAGCTTTTCCTATCAACGAAAGAGTAAGGACGATATTCAGTCTTGCCCACAATCTCCAAAAAAGGAGTCTGTTTCTGTACGCCTTGTCAATCATTCCTAGGTATGATGTCATCTTTCATCCCCTTGATTCCACGAGGAATTGTTGTGGAAATAGCAAGGACCCCCTGAATTACTCATAGGTTGATTCCTAGGACAGGGAAAATTTCATCAATGTATAAACACTCCTAGGCAATCTTCAATTTATAAAGGTGTATAGACAACTAAACTATAAGTCAGACAGCATTAATATATATTATCTAAAACAGATAACAACGAATAAAAAATGAAAAATAGAAAATCAGAATGAATTGTTTTATTTTTATAAAAAGTTAATTAAAAAATCCTCACTCAAGGATTGACAACAAATCATACATTAACTGAATATATATATCACAAAAAGACATTTTAATAATAAACCATATAATACTGTGAGTCATAAAATCAGATTGTGGCAGAAAAATTATTCTTTTCGACGCGCGTTTCGGCGTAGTGGAGACGCCTTCTTCAGGAAGCCACGTATTTAAAATCTTTTTATTTAGAGTGGTGGTGTATAATTCTTTAAAGGTTACACTCTGTTCTTGATATCAATATAAAACCAGTCTTGATCGGAGAATACTTAATACCTTTCGTAATAAACCTTTTATTAGAGTATTTAAATCCTCCTCCTCGTCTGTCTCTATATAACTGGGACGGAAAAGTTTTTTTGAGGCTACGATTGTCCTGCAGAAGCCGCCGTAGGTGACCCTCTGGAAAATGCCTGATTTAGAGTTGTTATCTGCATTGGCCAAGGAGGACTATTAATTTACGTGAAAATTTGTGAGAGTAAAGGGGTTGGCGGAAGTTAGAACCTGCATCTGATAAAAGCTGATAATGTTCTGTTCCGCCCTGAAGCTTTGTCGTTTCTACGTGTCCGAAAATAATGGACGTATCAGGATTAAAACGTGCAGACGGGAGTAATTATTTTGTTGTCTATTTTCACGATGTTACTCCTCACGTCGGATCTCTCGTTATGCGTCTGTGGACGAGGAATTGAACAATCAGTGGTTGCACGCCCAAGATTCATTCGATGACATAATCAGGATCCTGCCTGCAATGAAAGACACAATACCGTGATACACTTAAGAAAAGATTGTATCAGCAGGCCTAACAATTCTCATTCCAGCAACCAACTTCGTCATGACCACAAGTGCATCTTTAGAAGGCTGGTGTTGTGTAGTTTCTATAAAACCTATACAGGATCTGTACATTCGGGTGACATACACTGAAGGATTGGTGTCAGGCTGATTCTAAACACCCCCACCGGGTATGTTGGCCTTCTGTATCAGCCTGCTCACAATGCCACTAGAACCTCCTCTTACCAAGGAGAGAATAGTTCTTGGCAACCTTCGAACATGACAACTCTGATCCCTCAGGACCGTGGAAACAGTGAACTACTTTTCGCTCAGCCACTCGTGCTCACTTAGTTTCAGAGAGATACACAGAATAAACGGTCTGGATGTTTTTCAATAAGCATTTATTGATCAGTCGTTACTCTAGTGTAAAATAGATGAGCTGCAACAACCACTAAACAGTAACAGATATGAATGATTAGAAGCACTATGAAAGTAAAAGGATGATAGAGCTCTACCATCTTGCAAAAATCATGAATACATACAAGTCTATAAAAAACAAGATCATAAAAGTGTGTACTCCTGCAGTGCCTCCCTAACTAGATGTACCTAAGTGTACCTAGCATGTGTGTAGGTGTTAAGCCAAGAATCCCTCAACGTCTTTGGTCAGTGTGTCGGCTGGCAAGTCCTGGTCTCCTCTACCTGTCTTAGCAAGATGTGATGTTTATATACCCATAGGTCTCCCTGGGGATTCTACCTCGCTGTATTACTTTGTTGGACTTAGGAGGACGTCTGGAATGAACTTTGTACATAGATGTAATACCGGAGATGGTAGTTCTGCTTTGCTTCTAAGAATCCTAAAGCATAATGTATGAGGCTTTTACCACCGAAAATCCTGCGTTCTGTGTGCAGTGTTGTATCTAGGTAAAAGATCAGTCCCTAAGAACCGTTATGTATGTAATGTAGGGGAGAAAATAGATGAAGGGTTATGATGTTACCTGCCTATAGTAGGGTACCTATATGGAATGTAACACCCATTCCTCATCTGACTGGACGACCTAATTCAAATTCTAAATGTACTTCTGGGCTGACTAGACACTGGTCCGCAAATAACTATAGTTAATCAAATAGTCTTGCTAATAAAATGTTTAAAAAATCTTTTTTTTATTTTTTTATTGTTAGCCAGCTGACATAAAAAAAACATAGATAAGTTCATACATGTATTAAAAGACATCAAGGTAAGTATGTTATATAACAAATGAATTAATATAATGGAGACAATGAGAGAATTCCAAATTCATAATCGATCTATAAAAATACGTTTCTTTACACGTTCGTAAAAAAAAAAAAAAGGAAGAAAAGGAAGAAAAAGAAAAAAAGAAAAAAGGGAGAAAATTAACAACTGTACAACCTTGAGCAGAGTTTTACTCTAGAAAGGTTCCCCGGTTTCTATTAAATTTAATCAGTGAGCGTGTTCCCCTGAGATTTGCTAAGGCTAGCTCCATGGCATGTATCTCTGTTACTAGTGCCCACCAGTCCCAAACCGTCGGTGATTCCGTACAGGTCCAGGCCCTGGCCAGGGTTAGTTTGGCACAAGACATAAGTATAGTGACTAAGGCAGATTGTGGAGGTGACGGGATAGGAGTCTAGTAAAACCGAGGCAGCCGTGAAGGTAGGTAGCAGAATGTTCTTTATTCTCAGAACATTCTGTATGTCCCCCCAAAAGGTCTTAAGTTTGGGGCATGAAAACAGCATGTGTACTAGATTAGCTGCATCGGCTAAACATTTAGGGCATTTAGTGCGTTGGCTTTAAGCGGCGTTAGGGGACCATCTAGAAATTCTTTCAGGGGTATAGTAGAGCATGTAGGTTGTTCTGAATTGTTGTAGCCTAAGGCTAGATGACCGTCCAAGTTTATTGATATTAGCCAGAGAGTGCTCAATTTGTTTCGGGGTAATATTTATGCCTAATTGAGTGCCCCACTTCACAGCTAGTTTATCACCATCATTCACTTTAAAGTTACTTAGTGATTTATATGCCTCACTTATAGCTGATTTGTTCTTATTTGAATATAGACAGGTCCATACATCGCATTCAGTAATATTTTGGATCTTTTTTTATTAATCAAGTAATTGTGCATCTGTAGATGTTTGTATCTTGTGGCTTCCGGGAAGTCATATATCTGTTTGAGCGTATTAAATTCCAAGAACCCTTGCGTGTTTAAAAATTCTAAATAAATATCTTTAAAAAATGGAAAAAGGAATTGTCACTCAAGCTGTAGCTTCAATATAGCTCTAATATGTCCTCATGTATACTTCAAAATACTACAAGCGTCTGAAAGCCATGCATGTCCATAAAAAGTGTCAATTTCTTACTGAGTTCCACTTATTTTGTTTAAAAGGGCCGAATGTCTTCAAGCACACAAAAAGCCAATTGTTTATGTGTCCTGGCTGGTAGACGCAACATTACTGTTGCCTGCCTTCGCAGATGACTATCCCTGTAACACCTCGCAGATTTCGTCAATTGAGTCTAGATGATCTTCTGTACTGCCTGCAGCCGATGCTGGGGCAGACTTTGTGCCGTCCAATGCCTGGCTATCAGTGGAGGAGCCGATATCCATTAACGACAGGAGCCGTGACTACCTGTAGAGGCTCTAGGAATGCCACCATCAACATTGGAATACGCTTGGGACACTGCAGAACATGGGCCGTTATCTGTTCCAGTAAAGCATCAACTTCCATTAGCGCACATGATGGGAGTGTCAGACAGAAATGCAACATGCATTCTTCTCTGAAAAACAGCATCGGAGAACAGGGAAGATGCAGTCCATGCAGACTGGTCTAAATGACAAGAACCAAGATGCAATAGTTCTCTCAGGCGAGGTGTGCCCAGATGTTTTACCATGTGATCATGGTATTTGCACTCCTGGTGTATTTTTTCCATCTCCTTGGTGACTGGGACGTCCATTGCATAGCAGTAAAATGACAATCAGGATATCTGCTATTAGAAACAGGATTAGCGGAAGTGCTCCAAAAATGCTTCTGAATACGGTGTGTATAAAGTTTGGTATAACTCCGAGAACCGTCTGAAAGGTGCTTAACAGTCCTGAACCTATGTTCTTAAATAGGTGGACGATACCCGTCCGATCAGACATGTTAAAGATACGATTTACTATTTCTGCGAAATGGAAGGGGCAGTTTGTGCATATGAGTGCCTGTACCTCGGCTTAAGACCTTGAGATCTGGAGATCAAAAGCATCTTGCGCTGAGGTTAAGGGCACGGTCTTCTGTAGAAACATGGCTTTTATTCTGCTCAAAGTCAAACCGTATTAAAGAAACATTTAGTGAAGGCCATAACGGCTCCTCCCTGACTATATGTGTTGGTGGAAACAATACTTGCATACAGCAAGTAACCTTGGAGATCACTATTACCAGATTTGCGATACCAGGAAGCATCCCACAACAACCTTGATCGTTCAGCATCAAGTAACTCCCATTCGAAACTAGCCTGAACACTGGAGTAATCACGGCTGCCAGGGCACCCCTCAAGTGACAGGATAAGTTAGCTACTGAACCATTACAGGCCCCATGCAGCATTATTTCCTGGCATATGAAAGATCCACTCAAAGCGTTGTCACAGTTTGTACCACTTAGAAACACTTCTAGATCCCCACTCCTGCATCAAAATCTGTACGGTAATTCCCAAGATTCCTTGATGAATTCCCTACCCTTTTCTTCATATCTGCCTGCCTGCTGCTGTTGTAGGCAATACTGAAATTGGAAAGTTGTGACCGATAGAGTTATATGGCCATGGATTAATCATTTTGTGACGGTGATTCTGCTACTGTAAAAGCTAATCTGTCCAGTTTTTCAATACGCAGCATTTTATATTTTGCTCCCCTTTGTGCCATTTTTGTCTGTTTTTCTGTCAGATTGTATGCAGAAAACAGAGACGTACAGATGATAAAACACCAGGGCACATAGCCTGCGCACAAAGATTTCAGCCTCCAGCTCAGTAGCATAATAGAAAGCAATTGTGATTGCCCATGCTGTAGTATGGACAAATCTTGTTCTAGTACATCAATAGCAGAGGATACAATGTTGTTCAGTGACTATATTCTGTAAGTTAACGTAGTCATACCATTGGCAACTAGGGCTAAAGCTTTCTCTAAATTAATCCGATCCATTTCTCATAACCTCTCCGCGGCATCTTTCCAGATTTGGTTATAGACCGCATAATAGAAACATTTTTGACGTGGCTTTCCGGGACCCAATAAAAAATCCTTTAGGTCCACATCATGTAAATAAGGATAAGTGTTTTTGTCCTCATTTGCTATAACCTCCATCCACGGAAACTTGCCAACCACCACACGTGTCTGCCTTAAGGTACTTTAGCGATCTATCCTCCGCCCTGACCTTTTCCAGACCCGATGTTTTAATGGGTGGGAGACCAGCCTCTTAAGTGGAAAATGGAGAAACTCCAGCCATTGGTATTCAAACATGACGAACCCAGGATTAACGTACGGGAAAGGCCACTTCCTGGGGTCTCTGGAGACTAATCAGCATAATCATAGGACCCGGGGAAAAAAAATAAAAAACCTGGAAATCCTATCTCCAGTTAATTAACAAATCCCAAAAGGACAGATTTCTTTTGCTACATGGCCTGGCCATGTCTGTTTTTGAAGTTTCGTACAGTGACTTTAACCAGGCTGCGTGGGATGGAGGTATAACATCCACCCAGAATCTACATATTTGTCGCCTGCCCAAAATAATTGAATAAAAAAGGAGGGACTTTGCCTGACCGGATACATTTTCCTCCAATCCAAAAATTATTAAGGGGAGAGTGATATTCAAAGATATATTTAGGATCGAATCCAAGGTGACCTTCACTTGTTCCCAAAACTGCATAATTACAGGACAATCCATAAACATATGTGTATCTGGAGCTGCCAGCAAATTGCACTTGTTACCTTTCTTCCCTGGAAGAAACTTTGAAAGCCTAAGGGGAGAGAGGTAGGCACAATGTAGAGTAAACAAATGATTACGTCTTAACCATGCTGGCTTCACTGTTTTATAGAGGAAATTGAAAGAGCTCGTCCATAGGTCTTCGCACTGAAAGGTCAAGATATTTCCCCATAACTATTCTGGCAAAACAAAGTCCCCATCCGCCTCCTCGGCCATGCTCCAATACCTAATTGCCACCTCCTTGCCCCCTTCTGGCTTTTCAACCAGTTGTTGTTCAAACTGACTGGATTTCCCCAAGCTGAGGGCCCCTCCTACTTACTGCTTGTGCTCAACTGTCCATCTGTATATATTTAAACCTGGAAAGAGCTGGGCCCACCCTGTCCCTCAGCACCTCCCAGTCTTGAACCCTTCCATCCACCAATAACTCTCCCCATCTAAGTATCCCAGCCTCCTTTATCGGGGTTTCCAAACTGACCTGCATACAGGGCGGCAGCCCAGGAGAATCCCACACCGGGGCAAAATTAGAGTAATAATGTAACCCGATTTTCTTTTTGATCTGCACCCAACTTTTTATGACAGACTGTAGAGTCTTTAATCTGACCTTTTTGAAGTATTTCATGTCGCCAAACTTAAATAAAAATCTGTCTAACGGGATATCCACTCCCCCAATCATAGCCCTAAACATAGCCCCCAAAGATGATGTTATGGGGGGTTTTAAGAAGCATCCTGGAGTAGGTCAGCTGAAATGCCCATGTGTAATACAACAAATCTGGCAATGCCAACCCTCCCTTCTCCCTCCACCTTCTCAGCTTCTTCCAGGTCAACCTAGCTGTTTTGTAATTTCAAATAAAAGAATTTATCTCTCGTTGGCTTTTTTACAAATTTTTTAGATCAAACATCAGAGGAATGGAATTGAAAATAAACGTAAACTTTGAAAGAATGGTCATTTTAACTAGGTTAGTTCAAAAGATTCCTACACTCCGTGGCAACCCGATCTAAATTTGTCTGTGCCAACCTTCCTATTTCTTGGGTAATACGTATTCCCAGGCATCTCATAGATGTTGCAACTGTTAATTGTACATTAGGAATATTCCAGCACATAATCTCTGTTTTGCTGGGGTTGATGTCATTACCTGAGATCTGTCCAAACTCCTCCGCCTTTTTAATTACCACCGGGAAAGCTCTCTGGGGATCTGATGTGTAGACCACAATGTCGTCCGCATAGAGAGCTATCCGCTTCTCCCACTCACCAAATACAAAAGGGGGGATGTCCGCTTCCTCTCTCAAAACATGGGCAAATGCCTCAATATAAAGATAGAAAAGGAGAGGGGAAAGCAGACATCCCTGCCTGGTTCCTCTGGTAATTTTTATTGAGTCTTTAAGGGTTCCATTAACTAGCAATCTTGCCATGGGGGCCCTATTCAGTTTCTTGATGACCCTACAGAAGACCTCCCCCAACCCAAACCTTCTCATCACCTCCACTAGATAGGGCCAGTTGACCCTATCAAAAGCTTTGGTGGCGTCTAATGTCAAGGTGGCCAGTGGAAGGGAAAATGTAGTTGCAATATCGATAGCCCCCACCAAATCTCGTGTATGATCAGCCAACTGACGCCCCCTTATAAAACCCCTTTGATCAGAATGTATTATCGAGCCAATTACCTCCCCCAATCTAGATGCCAAGATAGATGTAAAAATGTTGTAATCGTTATTTAAAAGGGAGATTGGCCTATAGGATCCACAGTCCAAAGGATTTTTGCCTGGCTTAGGTATAAGAACAATCGTGGCTTCATTCCAATTATCAGGGGGATTTTCCCCTCTCAGAAGAATGCCATTAAGGAGAGCTGTCAGTGTTGAAACTATGGCAGGACATATCTCTCTATATAATTCTCCGGTAAGCCCATCCGGACCGCCGCTTTCTCCCTCTTCAGACGACCGATCGCTTTTCTCACCTCCTCCTCTGAGATCTCCCTCTCTAAATTAACCCTTTGTAGTATTTGCTGAGATGGTAAGGCAATGTTGTCTAACCTCTATCCCTAGCCTCTGGGTCATCCCTGACCTCTTCACTGTATATTTCTTGGAAGAATTCTTGAAAAGCGGTCCCTATCTCCTGATCCGATGTCCTTACAGTGGGTTCTCCTTCTCGTTTAATCTCTTTAATGTACTTTCTTGCCAGTTCTACTTTGACTTTCCAGGTTAGGACTTTTCCTGCAGCTTCCCCAAATTCAAAATGTGAAATTTTGCTCACCTCCCATCTTTTTGTTAGTTGTTCTTGTAGTATCATTTCAAGCTGACCCTTTAAGTTGACCTGTTTTTCTACCACCTCCGGGGATGCCGTAGCGGAACCCAACTGCCCTTCTAATTTAGCTAGCTCCATCTCAATGGTTTGAATTTTCTCTTGATACATTCTCCTTCTGTGGGTTGCTCTGTTAATTATACAGGCCCTCACATAAGCCTTCATGGCATCCCAGACAATATTAAGGCCTACCGAGTCCAGGTTTGATTCTAGAAAGAACTTTACCTCCAATAACAGAAAATTAATCTCATCCTCCTCTAATAGGATCGAACGATCAAAAGACCATGCGGATTCTTTCTTATAGGTGGCCCTTTGGAGGTCAAATGTAATGGCCATATGATCTGAGGTGTGAGGGAAGATAGGCTAACCCCACAAGAGAATCTTTTAAAGTGTAGCTAAAAAGGGCGTAGTCAATTCTTGACTTGTGCTTATACTTTAGGTTTTGAAAAGAAACCCCCAATTTATTTCCTGCTCTTTCCCTCCATACATCGGCTAAACCAAAATGTTCCATTATCTCCCGCAAGCCCGTCCTTGATTTTGATGGGGTAACAGCTCTTGACTTAGACGACTTATCTAGTAAAGGGTTAAGCAAAATGTTGAAATCGCCGACCCAGATAACTGGATCCTGTAATAATATAAGTTGATTCTGAATTTCTTTCAAATGGGAGGGGTCGTCTTGGTTCGGCCCGTAGTATCCCACCAACGTCAAAGGAGTACCCTCTAATACAATTCTCGAAATTAACCATCTCCCACTATGGTCTTCCTTGCACTCCAAAATTTGCACTTTTACCGACTAATTGAAAATTATTAGTATCCCTCTTATATTAGCGGTTTGGCTGTACATAGAAACGCACCTACCCATCTCTGTTTCTTTAGGATCTCACAGACCTCCGTTTTAAGTAAATGTGTCTCCTGGATGACAATGGCCTGCGCCAGAGAATCTCTCAAATATTGTAGGATTTTATACCATCGACTCCTTACACGCAGGCTATTGACATTCCAGGAAAGGAACTTTATGGAGGACATCTAACTATGAGTCTTTTTAACCAACCCCATAAACTGATTTCCTCTAGCCATAGGATCAACTTTGCCACAAACTAGTATGTTCCGATTATCTGATGAAAAAAAAATTATAAGGCAGACTAAATTACTAAACCTGGTGAGGTCTGACTCCTGAGGTTTTTTATTGCTTTTCCCCTTCCCCCCTGTGTCCCCTCTAGTCCCCCCCCCCACCCTTGGAAAACCCCTCCTCCCTTATGTATGGCAAGTTTTACGTCCTCCCCCCCTGTTCCCATCTGCACCACTACACCCAATTTCCCTTACAAAATAAAGTATTAAGTAGTTAAATTGTGAAAAGTAAGTTAAAAATAGGTTTAAATTTGAATTTAAATTATGCTGGTCCGATCTCTTCTCCCTTGGACCCGCCTCTTTCTAGAAAGGCAACCGAAAGAAACGAAAAATAGAGGGATGAACACCGCCACAAAAGAAAACATTATATAGAATATACAGTTTCTCTTGTTATCTCTTGTTGTCTTTCCCCTCTTTATTATGTATTTACAAACTCTATTTAAATCTCAACCTAACCTTTCATTCATCGTCTAATTAGTATATACATTATTTATATGAAGCTGGTAGTAGGGGAAAACATGGTGGCCGCAGGCTAGTGTGGTTCGCACATCTCTACCGGAGCTCCTGCACCACTGCATCAGCGGAGGCTATTGGCCGGTTTTGAACTGGGCGCAGCGTGGTCAAATATGGCTGAGTGATTTTTGCAGGCGCGATCCCAGCCTTGGACCCCTGGTTAATGTTTGATTGCTCGGCGTGTAATGGCGTTTCACGCTCGGGAGTTGTAAGGCCAGCTGTATCGATTCCCTAACGTGGAGTTTTTTTTTTCTTCTTATTGGGGGGTCAGTGCCTGGCGGCTCAGAACCAGGACGTGGTATCTGGCCGTTTTTGAGCGGAGTGTGGCGTTGTGCACCTTGATTGCAGTGGGACTTTGGTTATGGTCTTTGCCCTGGAATTGCTGAGACGTTGAGACGCTGGAGAGTTGGAGTGCGGAGGCGTGCCCCCGTGTGCCACAGCGTTTTTTTTGCACTTGGGAGCAGGAGAGGAGATGGAAGCGGAGTGACTCCCGGGGTGTGGTGATTTCGGACCCCGAAGCTTTGAAAATGTTACGAAAACGCTACGGGCTTATGACTCGATTTTGGTTACTTTGAATTTTTGTGATAGAGACCTTGAAGTGGGGGAGGATTCAGCGACTCTTCAACGTCTAACAGGACTGCAGGGCTGGTATACAGGCTTGGTTCCTGGCGGTTTTTTGGACCGCTTTACCTGAGCCTTGTGGCGGCTTCCTTCTCGGCGGCCCTCAAGGAGGGAGCCGATGTGTTTGATTTCAGCGGAGAGACTCTACCCCCCGCCTGCCTTCCGAAGTGGAGAAAAGCAGCCGTGGAGCTAAGGAGAGGTCGTAGGGCGGTGGCTCCCGGGCTTCTGCAGAGAGGTTTGGTGGGGGGGAGGGGACAGTGGGGGGAGACTGCCATAGTGGACGACCAAGGTTATGCAGGGGCCCCTATTACACTAGTAGTGGAAAAAAGGGCGGTGTGAAGCAGGAGGTGATTGTGAGGTTGAGGTTGACGCTGAGGCTGGGTTAGGGCTGGAGGAGGGGGGGCTGGCACTAACCACACCACTAACTCTATTTATAAGTGGTGGTCGCCCGGTAGCATTTCCGCAAAACAAAAGGGGGAAAAGGCAGGGAAGAGGAAAGGGCTTACGCGGCACAAAAACTGGGGCAAAAATTGCCCAAAAAACCCGGAGGTGGAAAATTCACTTAACACATCCAGCTCAGATAAAGATAAGGCAGAGGGAGGTCGGAATCCGGATACTCCCAGCGAGAAGGGCAAGGGTGGATACGTGAGTAAGGAGACTGGAAAGAGAAGAAAGGGTAAAGACAAAAGTATATTGAATAGCGCGGTTCGGGTTACCCCACCGCTTCGCTCCTTCTTTAAAGTTCTCCCCCAGGTCCTAGCTATTAACCCCGAAAAGTCTGGAAACTTAACAAAACGGACAAGTATGGATGAAATAAGCGCAGGCCCTTCTAAAGGGGGGCTCATAAGTAAGCCTCTTACCCCGGAAATTGCCTCACCCTTACAGGCTCTCCCTTTAGGGGATTTGACATCTCGCATTCCCTCCTCACTCTCCCCTCTCTCGCTCCTCTCACCTCCATCCCTACCACTAATTCTATCTCCACCTTTACCCCTATCCTTCCCGGTGATCTTGCTCAAGCCCAGGATAAGGAGCTTATAAACTCCATGACGAACACTTGATCGCGATGTCAGCCATTAGGGAGGAAATTAGAAGTGACTTTGCAATATCTAAGGCAAATCAAAATGAATTAAGAGCTGCCTGTGAAATACTGGAAAGAAAAGTAGACGGATTGTTCGAGAGGACAGAGAGCTTAGAGGGAGAGGTGGGCTCCATAAAAGCGAATTTGGAGGTGGCGGAATCTAAGATCCAGACTTTACGAAGGGAAGGAAAAGCTTTGAAGGAGAGGGTCTAGTCACTTGAAAACTTTTCAAGAAGGAACAACGTGCAGATTTTGAAAGTCCCTGAGGGACGAGAGGGGGAGGATCTAAAAGCGTTTGTGGTCTCGTTCTTGAAGGACTCTTTAAATTTAGATGAAACAGCAGAGTTTCTAGGCAGAGACATTCAGCGGGTTCATCGTGATCCTTTTCGCCTTAACCCCGGAAGAACCAAACCACGAAAAATACTGATAAACTGTCAGACTCATACTTTGAAAGAAAAGATTCTGAATCTTGCTCTAAAAGCGAAGACGCTTAAAGGCCTTGATTTTTCGTGTAAAATCAGGTCAGACCTCTCCAAAGTTACATTAGACCGACAATGGGAGCTGGGCCAGAGGATGGAAAAACTCAGGGCATCCGGGGCCACGGGCCAGATACGATTCCCCACTTATTTGCGGGTAATGTATAATAATAAGATGTACAACTTTCGATCCCCCCTTTGAAGTAGATGAATTTTTAGGAAAAATGGGGGAGAGCTCGAGGGGGGGGGATCTAACAGAATGGGCCAGATAGGTCTTTCGCATTTCTCCCGTCTTTTGTTTCTTTCTTTTGCTATTTTTTATAGAGAAATATGGTAAATCACGGGGTAGGTTATGGGGTGTAGGAGGCATGAGCACCACCTCAAAGGAGGAAAAAAACCGCATACAAAATAGAAAGTTAAAAAAAAAACACAATCTCTAAAGAAATAAAAAAATAAAATAAAAAAAAGAAGACAAAGAAGACAAAAAAGAGACAAGTAAATAAGTGTTGTTTCACCTGTGTAAGTATTGAGGTTTTTAGCCAATCTAGGCATAACTTTCCAACAATGTATGATGTCAGTACCCCTGGATGTTCTCTCTGTACAAAGCGTGGATCTGGCGTGTGGATACTAGGGGCTAGTTGTAGGTAATTTTGTTTTACCACTTCTTAAATACCGAATTTTACTGATTCAGTATTTAAGAAGTGGTAAAATAGGAGGGGGGAGGGTGTAGGTATTACAGAATCGGTAAATACCGAATCGTTAAGATTCGCTATTTACCGATTCTGTAAATACCGATTCGGTAAAGCCCATTGATTCCTATGGGCATTGAAGCCTATAGGAATCAATGGGCATTACCGAATAGGTATTTACCGATTTGGTAAATACCGATTCCAGCAAGGGTGCAGGCGGTGTCACTTTGACACCCTCTAGAACCCCAAATACAGGCATGTGTGCCATGTGGTACACTTAGGGCATGTCTGTCTGTCACATGGCATAGGTGTGCATGCACACATGTGCATGCACACCTGGATTCGGTATTTTACCACCCAATTGGATTGGGTGGTAAAATACCTAATCTGAAAGGCCTTTGGGACTCAGAAGAGTCCCACCTACATCTGGAAGTTACCGAATCGGTAAAAATACCGAATCTGTAAAATTGGCCCCCTACATCCCAAAAACCCATTTACCGGTCGGTAATGGTCGAAATCGGCCGTTACCGGCCGGTAAATGGCCACCTACATCGGGCCCTTGGTGCCAGATATACGACCAAAATATTTTGTGTGTCGCAATTTGTGCTAAATTGAGATTCGCAAATAGCGAGTCGCAAAATACAATGTTCCTACACTTCGTCCACACAAATAGCGACTCGCAATTTACTCGCAGCGCAAAATTTCGAGTCTCAAATTGCGATACGCTAAACTCTCGCAAATAGAGTACGCGATTGAAAGCATGCATTTTGCCTGCGCGAATAGCGTATGTGATTGAAAGCTTGCATTTGGATGCGCAAATAGAGAGTTTCGATAAAAATGGAAAAAAACTTCCTGGTTGATCTGAAGGACCCAAAACCAGGAAGTGGTGTCTATGGAGATTCCTGATCATAATTACAAGCACATGACAAGGTGCAGCAGCTCAATTGAACACTGCTACTCAGAGAGAACAGCACAGCAAGATGGCCAGCCAGACGTCTGTTAAAGAAGGGAAGAAAAGGCTGCCTAAACTTACAGTTTCAGAAAAAGTAGTTGACATCATTATGAATGAGTGCTGCAATAACCACAAGCCGCTGTTCTGTAGCACTTAACATACCGTACCGTGCTAGAGTCGGACAAGCGCAAAATATGGTGTGACATGCAGCAGCATATGAATGCCCTCGGTGTTGCAGACAGGTCAATAGATGACATCAAAAAGAGGTTGTATGACCTCCGTTCCAGGGCAAAGGAGAGGGTGGCTGAACGTCTTGCGGCTGCGCAAGAAACAGAAGGTGGCCCATCAAGCCTCCTGGAAGCATCCTCGGCAGAGGCCGAGCCAGAGTCTGCCGTGGGAATAGGAAGTCTGGACACATCCCAACCTCCACCACCGACAGGTAAGTGAGAATTGAAAAACAATGTATGTCACATTCAAGCTAGCACCCGACATGCATGCACCACACAGAGGCAAAACTGCATGTACATGCTCCGTCTGCATGATGGAAAACTCAGTTAGTGCATCATGGAAATGTAGTACGTGACACAAACATTGCTGTTAGGGACTGAGATGAGTTGTGAACATAGTACAACCACAGAGATAGTGACTCATAACATTTCCTTTATTTCTTCTTTTTCAACATAGATACATCTTTGGAATTAGAACCAATTGAGGAAGGTACTTACTCTAAGCAGGAGCATGGGCAGATGGACCAAGGGCTGTATGATCCCAGTATTTTTTTTACCTTGGGTGGTGCACAAGGTTTTGATACAACAGCCCCACAGCAGCAGACAACCAGACGTCGCACTCTGGGCACGAGGGGAAGTGTCCCACGTTTGACACAGCGATCCCGAAGGCTGCTCCGACGTCGTAGGCATTCTCCTGCCAACACCATGGCAGTTACTCCAACTCCTTCTCTGGCCTGGAGGAATCCATGCTCAAAATTCATCAGCTGCAACACAAGCAAATGAGAATGATGAACATTAAGTTGAGGAGGGGGTTTGACAGGATCACAAATCAAATGTCAGGGAATCATGCCTGTATGGAGTGCAAAATGCATGCAATGACAGATGCTATTGTGCAGCTGTGCACAGAGCTTGAGGAGGACAGGGCACATAACGGCAGGATGGAGCGCAGCAGGTCACATGACGTACTCTCCATGACGAGGGCAATTGGCAGATGCAACAAGCCTGCTCAGCAAACGCACCTTAGCACTGCAGGTCGAAATGGGCCACTATAGTGGCGATGTAGCGAGGGGACTACAAAAGAGCACAAGTGATGTTGAAGCTCTGCAAACTAGCCTGGTAGCTACAGGAGGCGGCGCAGACACTGCTGAAAGAGAAGTGCCCAGCCACAGCAGTGTTTCCACTGCTGATGCCCCAACCCAGCGGAGAAGCAACAGTTGGCACTCTATGAACAAAAAAGTGCAAGATCATCATATTCAGGGCAAAAGATAATTTAATTGTTATATTTTTTGCATTACACTTTTATTTGTGGTGAAGTAACCACTTTGTATTTATAATTTGGGTAGTGACAGTTATATGAGAAGGACAGGTTGTCCCATATACACAGTCAATATGACCTTAAATTAAAGGCATATTTAAAAACACAGTTTGACTCTCTTGTTTAATTCATGTGGCATATTTGTGAATGATAATGACTAGCCTTTAAAAGTAATTTCTGGCTATGGGGTCCCTGCGCCTTCTCTCCTCTGCTGCTGCGCTTTCCTCATTTGGTTTTTGTGTTGGGGGTCCAGGCTCTTCATCCGCCTAGTCTGCATCTGACAACTCCATGGGCAGACCCCGCCTGCATGCTATGTTGTGGAGTATTGCGGAGCTTGTGACAATTTTACAGACTGTCTCAGGGATGTACTCCAAAGCGCAGCCACTTTTGTGTAGACACCTGAATCTTGATTTTAGTATGCCAAACGTGAGCTTGATGATCTTGTGTGTCTATGTGCCCTATTGTATTGCTTTTCATGTGTGTTGGAGGGAGACAGGAATGGTGTGAGGATCCATGTACATAGGGCTTAGGCACTGTAACCTGCAAAGAAAAGTTATATTTTGAGACAACATGCAGACAGACATTTACGTGCTAAAACATCTCACTGTGGATGTGGGGGTTCATTACCTAGTAGGCATCCTTTATCAAAATCACATCTTTCTGATTTCTGGTATATGCCGCTGTGCTTGAAAATATATGAGTCATGTGTGCTACCTGGAAATTTGGCTACAATGTCTGTGATTATGTTTTTAGCATCACAGACAATTTGTATTTTGAGTGAATGTGTGATTTTCCAATTAGAGAATATGTATTCTATGCTTGATGGTGGACATATGAGCACATGGGTCCCATCTATGCACCCTATGACCTGTTGGAATCTTGAAATTCTATGGAATTGCAATCTGGTATTTTCAAGTTCTTGATCATTCCTTGGCATATAGATGTGTTCATGCATGTGGTGTAGCAGGGCATCTAGGAATTTGTGAAAGAAACGCGATAGTGCACTCTGTGAAACACCTCTAGCCTCTGCAATTACATCTTGATAGCTACCTGTGGCCAATAGGTGGAGGGAGCACAACACCTGCACATGTGTTGGAATTGCATTGCTGCGCTGAGTTCTGCTTTCCAAATGTGGCTTCAGGGTGTCAATGAGGTCTAGGATGACTGTACTTTTCATAGATCTGTAAATGTAATGTAATGTAAATTGTAAATGTAAATTGATACTTGTATAGCGCACTACTCACCTGAAAGGGTCTCAAGGCGCTTGTACGAATACCGCTGTGGAACCCATCCTGGCTTTCCCTGTGAGGCGTCCACTCCTGGGCACCCCCAAGGTGGAGGCCAGGCATCCTTAGCGTTGTGGGGGCCGTTGTGGAGATTAAGCAAGCTATTGCCCAGAGTTGCAGAGTGGGACTCCATGATTGGAATAGGCACCGAGGCGAGAATGATCAGGTCCATGGAATTTTTTAGCCCAAGACCCGCTGAGGCAGGGAATTGAACCCTGGTCCCGGGCTAGACCTATGCATCAGGGTCTGCCGCTCTAACCATTGAGCCACACTTCTCCTCAGTCTCTTCCTCAGTATTCTCAAACAATGTCAGCCTCACTCTAAAGATCCTCTCCTGTCTCCGCCTCCTTTGTAGAGCTGCATGTATATGCATCCTCCTCACTATCATATACAGGCCCGCCATTTTGGAAAGGTTTTGCCACATTCTGGGCCTGTTTTTATAGTTTGGGACTGGTTACCACCTGCTCCAGGTTAGGGGTAAATTGCATGCGCAAATGGTCCATTTTGCGCAGAGTTGCAATTTGCGGATACTCCATACATTTGATTTTGCGAGTCGGTATTTGCGACTCGCAAATTGGAGCATGCTAATAGCGTTTTCTTTTTACTGTGACTGGCTATTCACTCACAATGCCTAACTTTAAAATTGCGAGTGCATATCGTACATAGCGTACAGCCATTTTTGCATGTGCAAATCAATTTGCGACCGATTTTGCGCATGCAAAATGGTCGTACATCTGGCCCTAAACCCTTTGGCTGTACCTTGGAATCTTTCCTGACATCTATTAGTGTCTGTGGTCAAACTAACCATCGCTTCCAATTGGGGTCCGATCTATTGTTTTGCATTATGTTACCCTCAGTATGTGATGGTGTTGGAATCCGAGGTTCAGACAAATCCTTATTCTTGGCTATTCCAAGACAGGTAGTTTGTTGCACACTCACATTCAGAAACATAATCTTCTGAGGAATGAGGCATGCTCTAAATAGCACTTCTGTTAACTTGTATGGCTTTCTTTTATGAATCTGAATAAAGTTTATTTGATTTGATTTGATTAGCGCTTCTGTTCTCTAGACTTGCCATTCTCTAGAACCCCAGACTGATTTTGTGTCTATTGTGTCTTTCCATAGGTCGAAACCTTGTTTTGACAAATGGGTAATAAAGGAAGCAGAGTAAATCGGTTTGGTGTTTGTCAACATATTTTCCTGTGCTGATGTCAGTGCACTCTTATAATAATATGAGGCTGGGTCAGAGATGTTAAACCCTGAAAAATATAAACATTTCTGTGCAAATGTTTTTGAACTGCTTTTCGGCGGTGTTGAGCAATGTTCCCATTGGTGATATGTGAAAACATTTCTGGGACTAGCAGATTTGTGCAAAAAATGATGACCATAATGTTGATAGCAATACATTGTGTTGAAATCTGATGTGTCTTCCAACATTTCATTATTAGAAAAGGCGGATGATTATTCTAAATCAGACAACATATTATTTACAGTTTCATTATCCCAATCATCGGAGAATGTACTGGAGGTAATGATATAATTTAAGAATATTTTAAATAAATGTGGTATTTTTAAAAGTTTGGTCTGACCAAATTTATGGTAATCAACCTTGTCCCACACTTTACCATCTGGTATAGGAACTGCTGTAATGTTCACTGATGACAAGTCTCTTTGTTCATGATGTGATGAAAAGTGAGGTTTCAGACTCATATGGAAAGGGGCGACCAACTCGGTCCCCCCGAACTTATGGCAGAGTGCCTCGATCCCCCCGGGAAGCCATTTTGGGGCGGGGGGCGCGTCTCGGCTGGTATGCCCGAAGCGGCGTAGCCGGGGCGCGCCTGTTCCCGCCCTAGAGTGGGCTGGCCTAGACACTGACGCAGCCAGCCACGCCCTCGGGGCAGGCAGGGGCGGGTATACGCCCGCCCTGAAGACGGATAAAAAGGGACGCAAGACCAGAAGACATCCTCTTGTTCTTGTGCCCTGAAGCTGCACCTCCTCGCTGCACGTGAGCTCGGGACAGAACGAAGAGACAATTTTGAGCGTTTTAATCTTTCTTTTTGTCTTCTAGATACTTCGTTTGAAAGATGCCCAAGAAAGGCGCGAAGAGAATGACGACTGACCAGATGGTTCGGGTCCTCATGAAGGAGATGTCCGAAATAAAGAAGCGGTTGGCGGAGCGAGACGGGGAGGAGGGATCGGGGCGTCCACCGGCTGGAGGGAAGCCAAAGAGGCCGAGAAGGGGGCCAGCCGGGGAGACGTCCCGGTCCCCTGTTCCCCGCTCGAGGCGCCAGCCCCGGTACCGGCCCCGGTACCGAAGGAAGGGAATCCGATTCCCGTCGTAGTCACCCCGACATCCACTGAGGATATGCCTACCGAGTTGGCGGCACAGTTAGCAGCGTGGTTGGGGGACAGTAGCGAGGGCGCCACGGCTGCCGAAGCGCAAGCACTGATGAAACAGTTGCGCGAGAAACGTGATACAGCCAAGGTACCCGCGCCGGCTGCGGTGATAGACAAGCCACGAGTGGCGGAAGCAGCGTTCGGTGCAGGTAAGCGGCCATTGCCGATCGCGAGGGATGAGTCAACACCCTCTCGTAGAGAAAAATTGGGGCAACACGTTCCTTTGGTAATAAAGGAGAAGATTTGGGCGGGGGAATATGTAAACATTTTCTCCTTGCTCGTTGATCATTATGAGGTTGAAACTGTTAAGAGTCAAAAGGATCTGATGCATCCAAGTGTTTGGCGCGCAAAAATGGCCGCATTTAAGGTGAATGAGAATATTGGGAACTGGGGCAATGCATGGGGAATTTTTACGTCAATTTTAGGGGAACGTAGGCCTGAATTGCTCCCTGAGTTTCCAGTATATCAGTCACGAATTATGGGGTACTCGACATCGCACCAAGGTAACCAATGGTTCTGTTATGACAACCTTTTCAGGAAAGCGATGGAGCATAACAAAAGTTTAACCTGGGACTGTTATGATTCTTTGACATGGGATAAAATGAAAGAGTCAGGGATGTTGAAAATGCCGTTGGTGGGGAGTACTGTTGGTGAATCTTCCCGCCAATATGGGGGGACGCCCTTTCGGTCGGGTACGGGTACCGACGATTATCCGAGACCCGCCGGCAATGCAGGGAAGAAGGGTTTCTGTTTCAATTTCAACAAAGGTAAATGTACTAGGCCCCCGGGATCGTGTAAGTTCAAGCACGAATGTAGTGGTTGCGGGGCACCCCATCCTGAGTCCTCGTGCAGAGCCAGAACGGGTGAGAATGGGGGTAAGGGAGGCGCCAAACAGGTCTAATATAGTCCGAGGGGCGCCTTTACCAACCCCGATTGATACCTTGGCGATGATTCCCTGGCTCAGCGAATACCCAGATCGTACTTCTGCTGGGGTGCTGCGGAACGGTTTTTCATATGGTTTCCGCATCCCGGTGGGGGACTTTCAGGGTGTCGGGACGTGCAAAAATCAACTTTCCGTCTTGCAGCATACGACTGTAGTGCAGGATAAGATCCGGAAAGAGGTTATCCGAGGTCGGGTTGCCGGCCCGTTTAGTGTTCCCCCGGTACAGAATTTTGTCTGTTCTCCTTTGGGGGTGGTCCCCAAGAAGGACCCAGGTGAGTTTCGATTGATCCACAATTTATCAGCTCCTCATGGCCTTTCTGTGAACGATGCAATTGATCCAGAGGTATGTTCGGTGCGGTACGCATCATTCGATGAGGCCGTAGCCATTTTGAATCGCTTGGGGCCCGGGACGCTGATGGCGAAATCAGATATCGAGTCAGCGTTCCGTTTGCTCCCGGTACACCCGGACGACCAACGTCTTCTGGGATTCATGTTTCAAGGTTCGTATTACATGGATAGGTGTATGCCGATGGGGTGCTCTATATCTTGTGCATATTTCGAGAAATTCAGTAGTTTTCTACAATGGGTTTACACGAAGGAAACGGGTTTTCGAAATGTGATGCATTACCTTGATGACTTTCTGTTCCTTGGGGCCGCTGGGGATGACGAATGTGCCCGGGCCTTGACTGAATTTTGTGTATTAATGGATCGATTTGGCGTGCCATTGGCACCAGGTAAAACTGTGGGTCCCACGACTTGCCTCGAGTTTCTGGGGATCGAGTTGGACTCTAGTGAGGGTTGTTTTCGTTTACCAGCTGCCAAAGTGTCGAAATTCAGGGCAGCCCTGCAAATGTGTATAAATGCATCTAAAGTTACGCTGCATCAATTGCAGCAATTGGTGGGGAAGTTGAATTTTGCCCTGAGGGTGATCCCAATGGCCCGCCCCTTTTCCCGTTCAATTGCCCAGGCGATGGTCGGCCTAAAGGAGGGTCATCATCGCACTAGACTATCGGCTGAGGTCCGCCAAGACATGCGCATTTGGTTAGCATTTTTGGCGGATTTCAATGGTCGAGTCGTCTGGAACAAACCAGCCTTGTCCTCTGAAGAGCTTGGTCTATGGACGGATTCAGCGGGAAGCATGGGCTTTGGCGCCATCTTCGGCACAAAATGGTCGGCACAAAGGTGGCCAACATGGTGGCATGAAGAGGGGCTGACGAGTAATATTGCTTTCCTTGAACTGTTTCCCATTTTGGTGGCCCTCAGAACCTGGCCCGATGGATTCAAAAATCACTCTGTCATATTTTGGTCTGACAATATGACCGTTGTAGAATGCATCAATAGTCAGGCAGCACGTTGTAAAATGATTTTAAGGCTGCTTAAAGAAATTGTCTTACTGTGTATGCAACTGAACGTGGTATTCAGAGCGAAGCATGTCCCAGGGGTGATGAATCAGGCAGCTGATGCACTGTCTCGTTTTCAAATGCAGGCTTTCTCGGGTTTCCTTCCCTCAGCGGACCCAGAGCCGGCACCCTTTCCCGAAGCTCTCTGGTCTCTCGGTGCCCCGAACTTCGTTACCTCGTGGGAGAGAGTCTAGCACCAAGGACGAGGAAGGCATACGAAGGGGCGTTTCGGGCCTATTTAGCCTTTTTGGGGACTGAGAGAGGGGGGTTTTGGGGGCATGAGGATTGGGTAGTGCATTTTCTGATGTCCTTGCGTAGGGCTGGGAAGTCGGTGGCTACAGCCCAGAGGCATCGTGCTGCCATTTCCTTTGTTGCCAGGGCTCATAATATCCAGGACCCGACAGCGTCTTTTGTGGTACAGAAAGCGCTGCGTGGGTGGCAACGCCTTGAGGGTCGCAGAGTAGATGAGAGGCGCCCGATAGGTCTGGATAGGTTGTCCCAGTTGCTGGCCACACTCCCCGCCACATGCTCGTCTCAGTTCGAGGCCTGTTTGTTCCGAGCTGCTTTTACGCTTGCATTTCACGGGGCGATGAGGATAAGTGAGCTGGTGGCAAGGAACAAGCAGGATGTGGTGGGGGGTTTGTGCCGGGAACACGTTCAGATCTGGGGTGAGACGATGACTGTCTCCTTTGTCAAGTCCAAAACCGATCAAGGTGGGGTAGGGGACTGCATAGTCATTCGCAGGATTCCAGGGTCCTCCATGTGTCCGGTAAAGTGTTTAGAAGACTACCTAGCACGAAGGGTGGCATCATGGGGAGGGACATTGTTGAGACACGCGGACGCCACCCCACTGACGAAATTTCAGTTTCAGCGGGTGCTCGCGATGTCAATTACCGCAGCGGGCTTGGACCCGGGCGAGTTTGGGACCCATTCCTTTCGGATAGGGGCTGCCACTGAAGCTACAGCCAGGGGTCTCAATGTGGAACAAGTGAAACGTGTGGGGCGCTGGTCCTCCAATTGTTATAAGAGGTATGTGCGGTTGCACATGTTGTGAAGCCATGATAATGTACTCACGCTTCTTGTCTTTTGTTTGGTTTTCAGTTACGCAAGCCTTCGAGGCGGGGCGGACTATGCAGTCGACCCTACACCAGGCCAGCGGTCAGACATCACCGGCTGTGAGGAAAGAGGTGTGGGTCGTGGGCCACTCATACGTGAGGCGTGCCGCTGACGTATTCAAAGCAGGTGACATGATTCACGTAGCTGGGGAATACGGGTACAGGGTGTCCTTCTACGGAAGGGGCGGTCTCTGTATTGACCAGTTTCAGGTATTCTTTGAGGGTTTGTTAGGGCGGACGAGGTCACCGCCGTCTATAGTCATAGTACATTTAGGGGGCAATGATTTGGTCACCACCGGTAGACGACTTCTCCTGGAGGCAATGCTTTCCACTGTAAGTTGGTTGGCGAGGAAAGTTCCGGGGTGCATAATTGCGTGGTCTCATATGATCCCACGAAAAGTGTGGCGGGGGGCTGTTTCGATTCCTGCTTTGAACCATTCTGTTAGAAAACTTAATAACAAAGTGAGTAGGTTGTTCCGTTCCAGGACATTGCATTCTATCTCACATGGTTGTATTAACGATGACAGTATGTATCTAGGGGATGGTGTGCATTTGTCTCGGGTGGGAAATGAGTTACTCATAGGAGACTTCTTAGCATGGTTAAAAAACGTTGAAACATGACCTTTAGGTAGGAGTTTTGTGGGGGTCCGGATAGCCGGTCAACTATCCGGCCTGTGGCGGTAAGGTCATGATCGGTGAGCACTAATTGGTAGATCCCTATGAGTGGGCGTCACCCAACACGGATGGGAGCGCTCGGGAGAGGTGGCCATTGGCCCCTCAATGGGGAGGCGGTCCCTTCTAAGGATGGGTCGCCGGAAGTAAAGGAAAAGGCGGTCAAGGCCCCTTCCTTTGTAGGAGGGGTTACAGCCCCCTCCTGGGGAATTTCCCGGGGCCAGTGACATCTGCGACGGCAGATGCGGTAAGTTGTGTGGGGTTGGGATAAGGTCTACGATACCTTCTAGATACCTCACACGAGTATTCGAACGACCTTTAACTGGCGTTGAGTCTTTAGGTGCCCCCGTCAAGTCAAGGGAAATTGGTAGTAGTTGCACTTGAGGTACGCCTCCGTGCTGTCGCCCCTCCCAAGTGGGAGGGGTAAGTCGGGTTAGGGATCTTGACACCGGTTATGACCTTGCCGTTGGCCCTTAAACGTTAGGATGTACAATTTCAATATGTCAAAAAAATGTTTGTAGGATGCTAGTTCGGCTAGGAGAACCTCTGTATTAGAGAATCTGTTAAGGATAGCCAAACATCGTAATGTGGTAATGAAATTGTACATAACATGAAACGTTTAATGTTTTAATTTTTGTTTTAATAAATACGGCCGGGATGGTCACTCCATCCCACTTCCAAAAACTTCAAGAACTGTTTCCGGTTTCCCTCCTTTTGGGGATTGTGTTGAGAGGGGGTGGCGGGTATCTCAGCCATATGGAAAGGGGCGACCAACTCGGTCCCCCCGAACTTATGGCAGAGTGCCTCGATCCCCCCGGGAAGCCATTTTGGGGCGGGGGGCGCGTCTCGGCTGGTATGCCCGAAGCGGCGTAGCCGGGGCGCGCCTGTTCCCGCCCTAGAGTGGGCTGGCCTAGACACTGACGCAGCCAGCCACGCCCTCGGGGCAGGCAGGGGCGGGTATACGCCCGCCCTGAAGACGGATAAAAAGGGACGCAAGACCAGAAGACATCCTCTTGTTCTTGTGCCCTGAAGCTGCACCTCCTCGCTGCACGTGAGCTCGGGACAGAACGAAGAGACAATTTTGACCCACCCACCAGCCCCTGAAGACAGCCAGTTGTTTGTAATAAAGTTGGTTAATTCTGCTTCCATTTCGTTTACAGGTTGTGGAGTCATGTTGATGTTGAGTATAATAAAGAATAGTCGGTTGGAGTACGTTTTGCCATTAAAGACATTCAGATATAGTGTTGAATTTTAAGCATGCTCGTTCGGTCATAGTGGCCAATGGATTCTTAGGTTTTGTTAGCACTGTCTTTGTTAGCACTGTCGTATTTATTTTGGTAGGCGGTAAGGTCATGATCGGTGAGCACTAATTGGTAGATCCCTATGAGTGGGCGTCACCCAACACGGATGGGAGCGCTCGGGAGAGGTGGCCATTGGCCCCTCAATGGGGAGGCGGTCCCTTCTAAGGATGGGTCGCCGGAAGTAAAGGAAAAGGCGGTCAAGGCCCCTTCCTTTGTAGGAGGGGTTACAGCCCCCTCCTGGGGAATTTCCCGGGGCCAGTGACATCTGCGACGGCAGATGCGGTAAGTTGTGTGGGGTTGGGATAAGGTCTACGATACCTTCTAGATACCTCACACGAGTATTCGAATGACCTTTAACTGGCGTCGAGTCTTTAGGTGCCCCCGTCAAGTCAAGGGAAATTGGTAGTAGTTGCACTTGAGGTACGCCTCCGTGCTGTCGCCCCTCCCAAGTGGGAGGGGTAAGTCGGGTTAGGGATCTTGACACCGGTTATGACCTTGCCGTTGGCCCTTAAACGTTAGGATGTACAATTTCAATATGTCAAAAAAATGTTTGTAGGATGCTAGTTCGGCTAGGAGAACCTCTGTATTAGAGAATCTGTTAAGGATAGCCAAACATCGTAATGTGGTAATGAAATTGTACATAACATGAAACGTTTAATGTTTTAATTTTTGTTTTAATAAATACGGCCGGGATGGTCACTCCATCCCACTTCCAAAAACTTCAAGAACTGTTTCCGGTTTCCCTCCTTTTGGGGATTGTGTTGAGAGGGGGTGGCGGGTATCTCGGCCATATTCACTTTTGATGCTGCAGAGCTTTATCTAAGATAAGTTACATTAATAAGCATGCTAAAAACAAGCCTATCCAGAAAAGAAAGAAACTTATCGGGTGATTACCCAAAATTCTATCCAAGGGGATACCAGGTATGTTTATTTAAGAAAGATGAAAAAGTATTTGATTTGCTGGTGGCAAGTTTTTTGGGCTGGCACGGTTTCAGGTTCATTTGGATCCAATGAAAAGGTATCGAAGTCGATGAAATAGCCAGATGCAGTTCAATCTATTTTTGGTAGTTCTGTAGGTTTCTTTGAACTTGTTGATGACTCTTGTTGAGGCATGTTGATTTAGACATTGTTTGGTTGAATAGAAATTGGTCTTTCATTTTGATTTTGAATTTGAGTTTAAACTTCATTTTCATAGCATTGTTGCATAGTCGATCATTCCGTGCTAGGGACTTTTTGAACATGAGTCTTTCTGTTTGTACGTCCTGTATAGTAGCGAGGGAGGGCGTCGGCTACTCAGGAGTCCACTATTCAGTATTGGCCACATAGTGTCATTTTATTTGGTCAGTGGAGACAAATAATTTCTCTTTTTTCCCAGCAAGAGGCGGCATAAGTACAGTTCTTGTTCCTTCAACGGCCAGGACAGGTATAGACTTTCTGAATGATGGACCACATATTTTTTGTCTGCTATTTTGTCTCTGACCAGATCCCCAACTTTTTGGACCCATACTGGTCTTGCCGTGACTGCCATGACTTCCCCAGTGGTGGTCATCTTTACCTGGACATTGCTCTGTAGTTCCCTGGATTCATTCAGATCCTGTAAAACAGTCAAATATTTATGGATGTCAAAAGTTTTTTCATCTGCCACTGTGCCTTCAAAATAAAAATCAGGTACCCACATTCTCATCACAAATAGGACCTCATAAGGAGTGACACCCCCTAGAGAACTTCTTGGCATGCTGTTCAATGTTCTTTCTTCTCCATGTAAGTGTTTGACCCAATTACCACCCAAACCTAATGCTCTAGCTGTTAAAGATCGCTTTAAGTCCCGGTTTTTCTTCTCCACAACCGAATTTCCCTCGGGATGGTACGGAGAGGAATACCGCAATGCTACACCTAAACCTCCCATGGCTTCCTTTTAAGCCCTAGAGCTAAACGCGGGGCCAAGGACAGAATGTAATGTGCAAATTGTGTATGTCCCTATAAAGACTCGCAAATCTTTTATAACACTTCGAGAGTCAGGTGTGAGTGGGGGCCACACCCATAGGAATCTTCTGTTGACTTCCACGTCTTGGAGATGATCTCCCCAATGTTCAAGACTCTCAATTTTATATCAGCCTCTTGGAATTAAGTGGGGTGGCATTGGACCGAAGTCCTGTCGTCCAAGGATCACAGGTGCTTCAGTACTGACTTGCACAGACAACACAACAACCACATCCTGCATAAACAAATAATGAGGAACAAAATCACACTTACTTCCTATGGATGCACAAAAAATGTGGACGTAGACAATACTTCATCCGATCACACTAAGTGCAGAACATGTTCCGGGTGCCAGCAACCAATGGGTGACAGTCTAAGCAGAATTGACAAATGACACTTGGACAAACACCAGTTAAGAACCATCTTCCATCTGGAGGGGAAAACCAAACTTGGAATTGTTCGCGAACAGCCAGAACCTCAAATGCTGATTCCTTGTAAGCAGGCATGCTCAGAAAAAGTTGTGGCAGAATGCATTCCTGATAGCATGGTCAGGAATTGTGCCTATACCTTTTCCTTGCTTTCCATGATACCAAAGGTTATGAGCAAAACGAAACGAGAACGGTGCCATTTCATGTTAATAGCACCATCATGGCCCAGGCAATACTAGTACACAGAGCTACTTCTCATTTCAGAAGAAGACCTGGGGCCAGATGTAGGTGGCCAAATACTGGTCGGTAACGGCCGATTTCGGCCGTTACGACCGATATTTGGAGTTTTAGATGTAGGTGGCCTTAAAAATTACCAATTCGGTAAATTTATCGATTCAGTAAATTTACCGAATCGGTAATTTGAGATGTAGGTGGCACTGAAAACAGTTACACCGGGCCTTAAGGATTCGTTATTTACCACCAACTACTAGTTGGTGGTAAATAACGAATACCTGTGTATATGCAAATCTGTGCATGTACACCTGTGTCATGTGGCATACATACATGCCTAAGGGCATGTATGTGTATCACATGGCACACAAGCCTGAATCAGGGGGGTAACAGGGTGTCAAAGTGACACCCTGCCACCCTTGACTATTCAGTAATTTTACTGAATCGGTATTTACCGATTCGGTAATTGCCATTGATTCCTATAGGCCTCAAGGCCCATAGGAATCAATGGCAATTACCGAATCGGTAAATACCGATTCGGTTGTTACCAAATGTTTACCTACATGGCATTTACCGATTTGTAAATACCGAATCGGTAAAATTCGGTATTTACGAATTGGTAAATGCCATTTACCTTCATATGACCCCAAATTCCCCTCAAGCCAGTTGTTGAGTTTTTAACTCTGCACGGAGGCCAGGTTCTTCATCTGAATCCAAATTTAAAGGCTTGGCTCCTAAATATAAATAGTATAATATTTGGAAGATTGCATAGCGATACATGCCAAAGCAAGAGCAGAATCAACAAATAAAACCTATAGAGCCAAATAGAAATATTTGTGTCCATGGTGTTCAGATCACTGTATCTATTCTATAGCTTCCCCACTTGAACAGCTTCCTCCATACTTACTACACTTAGCACATTCACACATTTCACATATTTCAAAGCCAGAGCAGAATCCACACATAAGACCAATATAGCCAAATGGAAATATTTTTTTCTTTGGTCTTCCGATCACAGTATTTATTCTATATTTTCTACAGTGTCCTCAATATTTACTGCACATTCAGGCCTTTCACACTGCAGTCAACGTCCATTTATTTATCAGTAATCTCACATTTCAGAAGGCGAGGCAACCAATTATCATATTATAATTCAGAGCTTCTGCTATTAAAAATCCATCAACTTCATCGCAGCTTAACATGATTTTGTTTAAATTAATGAAAAGTCCTTTTGAGCCTAAACAAAAAGCAGAAATCATGAAATACGTATCTTGGAAAATGGCTTTATCACAGGTGTTAATATCTGCAATAAGAGTAAGCGGTATGAAAGTCTTTAATGTCAAGTAACCATTCATGTAATTTCAAGGTGACATAGCCATTCTGAGGACAAACCCACACTGCATTCCTAAAGTACCATCATACTTTCACCTTAGTTGATCAGTGGGTCTAAAGACATTTTTCCAAAATCCTGAAGATGAAGCAGAGAGAGCTATGCACACATTTGATGTGAGATGATGTCTCAGGATTTACATTAAAAGGACAAAACAATTCTGGAAATCTGATCAAGTTTGAATACCTCATGGTCCATCTAGGAAGGGCCATGCTCTTTCCATACAAATGTGGACACTAGGTATTCGGGCATGAAAAGTTAGGACAGACTTTGGAGGGAAAAGTTAAGGCGCACTCCACAAGAAATGTGTCAACATCCACTGCTTTATTTGAAGGTATGTCCTTATCCATATTTGCAGGGCTGCAACATCGAAGAACAGGTACACATTTATTCAGCACTACTCTCTTGATTGCACAGTAACAAATGATGCAGCTGTTGGTGAAGCAGTTCTTCGTCATCTTTTTCAAGAAGGTGAAATGATGTCATATATATATATATTTAATTAATATGTGCTTGTTATTCTGATTTTAGCATGTGAATCAATGAAAGATCCAATACTGCAAAAAAACAGCAGATTACTCGCCTGTAGTAGGAAGCTGTTTTTTTATGTAGTGTACCAAAATGGGGTAGACTATGTAGAAAGTCCAGATGACCCTTATTAGCTTACGGGGCTTTAATTAATAATCCCAAATACTCTCTTTGTGATAGGGTGGACAAGCAGTTTAGGCTTATCAGGGGGGAGTGTTATGCATTTGTTGTACACACAAAGTCTATAAATGAGACACACATTAAAGAAGAGGCTAGAAACCCATTTAGAAAAATAACATATTTTTATAGAATTTTAGACACCAAGATTATTGGAATCAGTTAAGTACTTAAGAAGTTATCCAATTTTACAGTAAAAACAGTAGAAAATGACAGCTGTCAGATTTGAGGATTGAGCCTCAAACATTAATGTTATCCTATGGGAGAAATATACACTGCATAGAAGGTACACTTACAGAAAATTTACAGGACTGTTCTTCTCGACTTAGGGTAAGCAGGGTCTAAGGTTCAAGAAAGCACCAAGAGTTCAAGTTTACCTGCCCTGGGGTGTCCCTGTGCAAAGGTGCTGAATGAGGAGGTAGCCTTGAACGCTTTGAGCCTGGGTTGGGGAACTGGGATGCAGAGTTTTTTCTGTCGAGCGGGTCTGTGAGTTATAGGCTCTCGCAGTTCTCGGTGTATCTGCAGAAGAGGGAAAAGAATCACAGCAGCATCACTCATGGTGTAGAGGTGGCCCTTCTTGAAGTCCCTTGACGTGCTAGTAAGCTTTTGCAGTGGTGGTGTTTCGACTGAACACAAATAAGCCTGGGTGCTTGCAACTGGCTCAGGAACCGCAGGTATTGGTGCAGGGTGGCTCCTGGGGGTCCTGGCATTTCCAATCTACGCTGGGAGATGGATCTGACCTTCTGCAGCATGAAGACCTCTTTCTGGGGTGATGCTCCCTCGGTGAGCCCAGGGGTCAACAGAACAATGTACCGGGCAGCTGCAGTCAGATCATCCCGAAACTTTCAACACAGCACTGACTGTAGTATGTTTTTTAAATTTTGTGAAAAATCATCAAGCGGCGCCAGAGTTATCGGCAAAGCAAAAAATGGCTTTTCATATGGAAACATAGTCCTACCTATAACTAACTAAATATATATATATATATACATATATATATGCAACAGCTGCAGTCTTGCGCCACACCGCCACCGCGATAGCAGAGATAGGAAAGACCACGCAAATCCAAAATGTAATATCTTCGGCAGAGATTTATTTAAAGAAGAGTCACCAAATCTGACGCGTTTTGGGCGTCCGCCCTTGTTCACAGATGTATATATACACATACACATACACATACATATGCGCATATATATTAAGCCTGGGCGGTAAATTACATTCTGCTTGCGAAATTTGCAGAATTCGGGTAATTTCGTGTTCCGCGGAAAACGCAAAATTGCCAAAAATTCAACGATCCGCGTCTTTGTGGAATTTTTTGCTTGTTCGCGCTTTCAAAATCTGTGTTCACGAGATATTTCCCCCGAGCACGCAAAAAGCGTCCGCGAACAGGAAAAGAGCATCGCCAAGGGCTGAACAAGCTATTCTGCGTGTTTGCAGAACTCTGCGTGCTCGCAGAGATTTTTTACCATTTCGCAGAGCTTTGCGGAGCGCGACTACGCAAATTCCGCTCACCCCTAATATATATATATATATATATATATATATCAAAACGATATCCTACTCCAGCAAAGAAGAGGCACGTACTCTTCCTCGACCCCGCAGGAGAGATACGCGTTTCGGCTGCGCAGCAGCCTTTATCAATCTAATTGGTGCCATAAAAATTACGAGTTTATATAGTCAGCATCACCTGGACATGAACATAGAAAATAGACTTAAACTGTTGCACCCACCTGCAAACTTACAGCAATAATGCTATTTAGATCAAAGTACATTTCAAAGTCCATTGATGTTGTTGATGAAGCTTGTTTAGCTCGTCATAACATTGAAGTGCTATGAGACAAACTATCGGCATATTACATATTAAGCATATTGTCTCCAAGGATCAAAACATATTCAGTCTGTTGATAAATGCACAAAAACAATGTATTGCATGTCCTAGATGGAAAACTTTTCATAATGACAGCCAGGGAATTGTATACTAAACATTGTGGCGCCAAAGCTCTCTACAACGTTATGCCCTCCTGATTACAGAAAATAAATCTATAACAAAATATAAATGCAATGAGTGAATTAAAACGTGCTGCATGTGTTTTTTTAATACATATAGAAAGGGCCATCATTTCTTAAAAGACTTCGGCACAAAAATCAAACATGACATGCAAATGAGTGTTAAATCTAAACTGGAAAATAACAAGTGTTAATATTAATGTCATCACCACGGAGCTCTGATTGCACACTGTGTGTGTGTATGTCCAACATAAATGCCAGCGTCCGGGTAATCACCGCTACACTCGACAGGAATACAAGGCCCACAATCCTCTTGAACGGCGATGTGAGTGCCTGAGTTCGAACACAACACCGTTGTTCCAGTATAAATAAAAAAAATTACCCTTGTGTTAATTGTACCCGTGGCAAAAATAGTCATTCCATCTTTGAAATCTTGTTCTTGAGGTAATATAAATTTTATGGTCATGTTGTGTTCCCTAGCGAGTACCCCACCGACTCCATGTACGAGTTAAAAGTGCATGTAACTTCCCTCCTGTACCAGCTATGAAGACGCAAATACATTTGCGTCCAACGTTAACTTGTCCTCTTTCAGACCCACCATGAATGGGTTTGATGGTCCGTTCCTAAGTATGCTATGCCAACGTCTTTTGAAGTGTACTCCTACGTTTTTCAGCCTGGCTGAAAGTAGGCCCTGAATCTCTGCCACCGAGCCTCTTTTCTGGCTTCTGACTGCGAGGGCCTCTGCCCAAGCAGCCCCCGTACCCGTGAACTCTGACTTACTTCTAGCGCGGCCCTCCGTGCTCAGCTCAGCCTGCTGCCTGCCAAGATTGACTATAACCTTCGAGTTATCTGTTTTCCTCCCCGAAGATACATTCCGGCCTGCTAGCTTCAGTAAACATCCTTCCTCAGCTACAGGGCTAAAGGGCCGACCTGTCTTTATGCAAGTAATTCATAGCCTCTGTTGCCATGCTTCCATGGAAGGCCCCATGCCCCACGCTTCTCATACAGACACTCAGGCGCTTATACACGCACTCACAGCAAGTATAGAATAGCTTCTGCTCTAGAGACCTTTCTGCCCAGATAGCTTAGTTCCTAAACATCAGATATCGGATATGATAGAAGCACAAGTTGATCTGACATGCCAGACTTCTGTCTCTTTCCGCCAGTGTAAATGTCAAGTCCCCTGCACCCCGTCTATCACACGTCATGCAGCTGCGCGCGCATCCAAGCTTCCGATTTCCGCTGACATTGCAACATTCTGTTAGCACCACCCCTTGGTGCCACCCACTTGCGTCACCTATCAGTGACGTTTCTAGCACACACGCCTAGTTTACGCCTCTTGATGATGTACTAGCACCACGTGTATACTGTTATCTTGTCTTCTCTCAGCTGTTACGCCTCTTACATTGAACATTATGATGTAAATCAAGTATATAAGCTATGTATTGTCAATAAACGACGGCGCGCTCATCTATCCCTTCTGACATCCTGTGTGGTGGTCAGAACATGATATCCTGATTCCTTTATGAGGAATAAAACCCTTAGAAACTCTTACACCACGGACTCTGTTTTCCTTCATTTCGATTGAGTTATTATTGATTAAGTACTTACCTGCATAGAAATTAAGAGAGTAAATTAATTATTTACATCATTTTGGCGCCCGAACAGGGACCCCTCCCCCACCTCACGCGCCGGAAGGTGCGTTGCAATCCGTGTCCCCTGCCATCAGTTAGACGGACAACACGTGTACTGGCAGGATTTCCTGCATCCCCCTCTGACACACGGAGGTGACGAAGACTGCGATCAGTGCCCAGACGAGGCGGTGAGGAGTGCGGAGGATCCCGACCAGAGCCCAGCCGAAGGAAGCAAGGTCCGAGGTGTGAAGAGGCCCACCAGTTTTCCGAAGTTTTCCGAAGTTTTCCGAAGTTTTCCGAAGTTTTCCGAAGTTCCGAGTCGAGTCCAGTCGAGTTTTCCGAGGCCTTCTGTTTTCCGTGCTTCCCGGTGAGTACCATTGCTGGGTCGTATCTAGACGGGTTTGGGTACGCAAGTCCGGTCTGCACTGTTTTTAGGCAGTGTATCTGTACTGTTTAGCAGTATATAAAGTATTCCGAATTTCTGCACTGTTACAGCAGTGTATCTGTATCGTTGAGCGGTACATTCAGAGTAGGGGGAAGTTAGCTATGTCTTTAAATGTTTCATGTGATTAATGTCGTGGTATGAATGTGATTGTTCTTGTGTATTATTGTGTTTTTTTGTTTAAATAGTTACAGGCGAAATTAAGTATTAAGGATCAAGCATTTCAGTATCAAGTAGGCACAATGCCGTTTTTTAACAAATTAAAGCAGATAGGAACTAGGAAAGGGATGTTAGAGGAAGAGATTCCAATCCCCCCTAGGGACACTCCAGGTAATTTCATGTATAATAAGCATGGCATAGACGCCATCTTGTATCTAGAGTTATGGACAGATTATACCAAGCACCTAGAGGAAAGATACCGATGGCCAGTTAACGGAACATGGGATGCCGAATGCATCATAAAGGTAGAAGAAATATTACGGAAAAAGAAAGCTAGACAATCTCAGAAAGACGCCATAGAATTTTGGCGTAAGGAATCACGTAAGCGTGCTGATAGAGCACTCCGTAGAGAAGACAGGCTTAAAGAATCAGAAAAGGCCCAAGAAAACGAATTAGTTACTGAGGGAATTCGAGTAAAAGTAGAACAAATAGATCGTATCCTAAATGGCAAAGTGAACAACATGTATCTTTTGGCCGATGGTACCCCTGACGCCATTTCAGAAATACCGAAAAATTTGCCGTCACCATTAGTTCCAACTAAAGTAATGCATAAGACTACTAAAGACATATTCCTAAATTCATATCTCGAAGATGTAGCGCCAGCTTACACCAATCTGCCTGTTCGTGCCCTGCCTACTGACAGGGCCAGGGGTGGTACTGCCCCCCAAGATCACTCTCAGCCGACTCCGAAAAAGACTAGTCCCGTTCCGCCAGCTCCGCCACTTCCCTCACCTAAAACTGATCTGCCGAAACCACTTCAATCAGATCCTACTAAAAGACAAATTCAGATACTGACTACACACAGAGATAATGCCCAAGTTTCCGCTTCAGGAGGTGCGACCGCGGGTCTCCAGACCCCGCCACCGACTCACAGATTAAATCTCAGAGGTATGCAGAGTCCTTTTACGCACAGATCCCCCCGTTCTTCTAATTCATCCCGTCTTGATGCACTAAAAGAAAATATGTCAGTTTGTAGATATGATCCAGAACCTGGACAGGACGACTTAATGATATTAGCGTCTTTACGGTTAAGATCTGCTACTGATAGTTTGTTATGTTATGCAGGAATGAAGGAGCACCTAGATAGAATATATGAGTTCGTTCAAACGGGAAAGGACCCCGACAGTATTAAGGATGCCCTGGAGAAACAGAAAGTTACCATGCAAGCACTGATACTACGATTTTTCATAAATTGTCTAATAAGAGAACGAGACAGGCCCGGAACAGAGCAGAGTGAATTGGATGCATTGAACAAGTGGGGTCAAAATATAGCCGATGGAAAACATGACAGACAAAATTGCATAGAGGCCATGTATAAAAAGATTAAGAAAGCAGTGATAGCAGTACACGAGAAAGAGAAAGAAAAGGCTCCCTCCGAGGAGGAAGAAGAATCTGAAGAACTAGAACCGACTACAAGCACTATAGCATATGTAGGTAAGGGAACTTATCTTAGGAAGGGTATCCGTCCAGAAAGCAAGAGAGTTTTCTTCTCTGCCTTAACGAATCCGAATTCTGCTGAACATCAGTTCCAGGAAACTGATAAACGGCTTCGAGATCGAGTTGGGTACCATGTACTCAATTCTATGGATGAACAAGAATTAGCCCGATCAGCGGTATCATGGGCCGAAAATGCAGACATATATAATGATGACACCGTAGCACAGACATTTCTGAACCTCTCCCCCGACGAACAGAAATTAGCAGGTATATATATGATTCAGCACCTTCTCATTAAGTACAGAAAACATTATTCCGATCCAGGTCCCTTACATGAGACACTAGAAGCACTACTGATGGATAGATGGAGAGGCCTAAGCACTAAATTAGTTCAAATAATTCTAGAACAACGACGCAGATGTGACACCTTTGTAAGTCCTGAATATGTTCCCGCCCCACCTCCAGAAAGGAAAATGTACCATATGCAGTGCGGGGGTGGTATTGAAAGTCAGAACCCCTTGCGAGAAGTGCACCCTGTTATGGGTGAGGATAAAATTTTGAAACGCGTGTATGTACACACGCCTCTAACTAAATTAGAACTGTTAGAAATGAAGAAATTAGTACCGTGCCATGATAAAGACCCTGCAGGTTTCCATAGAGAGCTCAAAGACATGTTACTGATGGGGGACTACACATATGATGATATCATGAAAATGTTGAAAGTATTATTGCCTACGGGTATATTCGAGAAATTAAAGGAAAAGGACTGGGAGGTGGGAGACGCAAAGATTGCCTGGGCAGAAATAGAGGATGAAGAAAAGAAACGGGTTCCAGGGTTAGGCCTTGGGGACAAAACTAAAGCATTACCAGGTTTAATAGTACAGGTCCTGCCCAGATTATTGACAACTAGAAAGGAGGATTGGGATGCAATCTCGTCCTGTAAACAGAAACATGATGAAGATACTAGCGACTTTTATTCAAGATTCGAGAAATGTTTTATTATCAATAGTGGCCTCCAGCCAAGTAGCGAGTCGTACCCACATCTTTTCGTATCAAAGTTAGTAGAGAATTCCCTACCGTTAGTTAAAAATAGAGTGTATAAAGTCGAGAGTACATGGCAAGCAAATACGCCATCCCAGATGTTACAAATGTTACAATATCACCAGAATAGAATTAGGGAAGAACAAGATCAGGAACAGAAACGTATGAAAGACACGAAAATGAAAATGTTAGTAGCCCAGACGGTTCCATCCGACAGTCACAGGAAAGGTACGACCCAGACAAGTCACACTGCAGCTCCTGTTAAAGGGACATGCAATTATTGCAAGCAGCCAGGTCACTACGTACACGAATGTGCAGTTCTGAAACATAACATAGCGACAGGTAAAACTAAAGAGAGACCGCATCCGCCTAGACAAGACCATAACCAGCATCAGTCTACACAGAATACACAGCCCATGCATGCATCCGCACAGACAGCACAGACCGTAGCAGTACCACAGCCACAGCCCATTGCTGCAACTCAGCAAGTCTCACAACAGATGTACCAGTATGCCCAGTCTGCTTACCCCGAATATTCCCGATATACATGAAACAGCCTAGAGAGGGAAGGTGGCTTGCCTCTTATCGAGATTCCTGTAGATCAAGAAGGTCCTTATGTACACAGTCAAGTATTGGGGAAAGATAGAAAGTTTTTAATTGACACAGGGGCAAGTCGCACTACAATAAGTCATGACGAAGTTCCAGGGGCACCCCTCTCAGGCTCACAAAATGTTTCCCTTGGTTTTTCAGGACAACCTATTGTAAATGAAGTCTCAGAACCAGTTCCCCTGGCTGTGGGTCCATTATCACGCGTTACAGACCTGTTACTAACAAAATCATGTCCGGAAAATCTGTTAGGAATTAAAACACTGAAGGCTCTAGGGGCTATAATATGCTGCTCCCCGGAGGGAGTTAGACTCTTTCTGCGGGATTTCAAGGGTCATTACGTCCTTCGTGAGTTTGACGTCAGATTGAAAAATGTACCTGATTACTTGTGGGCAAAAGGCCCAACTGATGTAGGATGTATGCACATTACACCATACCGCGTTACCCTCAAGGCAGGTGTTGTATTACCCAGAATCAGACAATACAAGTTACCACCCGATGCTGTAGCGGCTTTACTGAAAATTATTGAAGACCTCATTGCCCAAGGAGTGGTCGTCGAGACCGACTCCAATATCTGTAACTCACCCATCATTCCGATTCTTAAACGTACTGATCCCAATGCACCGCCAGTATATCGGCTGGTGATTGATCTTCGAGAATTGAATAAATGCATTATCCCACAGTATCCTGTGGTCCCCGATATATCATCTCTCTTGACTGCTATTGATTCAGAAGCAACGTTCTTTACTGTAATTGATCTCAAGAACGCCTTCTTCAGCGTGCCTATTGATCCAGAGAGCCAATATCTCTTCGGATTCTGTTTAAATGGACGCAGTTTCAAATTTTCGCGCGCACCTCAAGGATTCACAGAAAGCCCCAGCATCTATAGTCAAGCACTGAAAAGACAACTAGATTGTATTCAAATGCCAGTTAACACCGCTTTACTACAATACGTCGATGATCTGCTGGTCACCGCACGAAGTGAGCCCGAATGTGAAAAAGCATCACTGACAGTTTTACATTTCCTGGCCGACAAGGGACACAAGGTGTCTCCTTCGAAGCTACAATTCTGTGTTCAGCAAGTTGTGTACTTGGGTCACTTACTGTCCAAAGTGGGGAGACAGCTCACTCCCGATCGCATTCAGTTAATTGTGAACATGCCGCAACCCAAGACACAAAAGGAAGTGCGGGCCTTCATAGGCCTCACCTCGTACTGCAGACAATGGATTCCCCAGTATGCATTTCTAGCTAAACCACTCATCCAGTTAACGACACAGGAGGCAGCGACTTCGACTGTCCTCCCTTGGACTCAGGAACACACACAAGCTTTTGAAGAATTAAAGAAAGTTTTATGCCAAGCACCAGTTTTAGCGACACCATGTTACAGCAAACCGTTTACACTTTTTGTTACAGAACGTGATGGCACAGCGTTGTCTGTCCTCACTCAAGACCAAGCAGGTTCACATAAGCCTTGTGCTTATTTTTCTAGTACATTGGATTCAGTAGCTCAAGCACTCCCTGCGTGCTTAAAGTCAGTAGCAGCAACAGCGTTAGCAATAAGACAAAGTGATTCAATTGTTTTAGGTCATCAGTTAACAGTTCAAGTACCACATTCTGTAGAGGTTTTGTTAAACAGAACCCAGACTCAACACTTAACTATAGCACGACTGACAGGTTATGAATTAACACTATTCCAGCCACACATAGAAATCAGACGTTGCAGCATCCTGAACCCCGCAACACTGTTACCTACAGTTATGACAGATCCAGCTCCGCATGATTGTATAGAAATAATTAATGCAGTAACTAAGCCTAGACGAGACTTAACAGATGTCCCATTGACAAATCCAGACCTGACACTTTATGTGGACGGTTCATGCATGAGAACAAGTACAGGAGAATTAGTGGCCGCGTACGCCGTGACCACTGAAACTGAAATTAAAGAAACACATCGTATTGACACCCTGTCTGCTCAAGCAGCAGAGCTCATCGCTCTGACTCGAGCCTGTATTCTAGCCAAGAACAGAAATGTTAACATATACACAGATTCCCGCTATGCCTTCGGAGTTGTACACGACTTCGGAGTCCTCTGGCAAGAACGAGGTTTTCTGACTTCCCATGGGGCCAAGATACAACATGGCCCCCTCATTCAAGCACTGTTAGAAGCAATACATTTGCCCTCGGGCATATCAGTCATGAAGTGTAAGGCACATACTAAAGTCACAGATTCTGTTTCCCAGGGTAACGACCTGGCAGACCAGACAGCAAAACATACAGCATTGACTTACACCCAGACTACTGATGTGACAAAGACAATAGTCCAGACCCAGTGTATGGCAGTTAGAGATCCCGCCCTAGATGTAATTGATATCCAGACACATGCTACTCCAGAGGAGATAAAGAAATGGACTGAACTAGGAGGGATTCAGACAGATCAAGGTTGGGTGACGAAGGGAAAATCTATATGGTTTCTCCCCGACTCAATGGTTCAAGTCATGATAAATACAGCACATAGTCCTGCCCATCTTGGAGAGAAAGCCATGTTAGACAGTTTACAGAATCTCTGGTACAACAAACACTTACGAGCAGCAGCAAAACAGAAAGTGCGTACTTGCATGATCTGTTGTCAGTTCAATCCAGGTAAAAGCGTCCCTGTTGAGCAAGGTGGATTTCATCCTCCCGATCACCCTTTTGAAGTCCTCCAGATGGATTATATCCAGATGAATAGCTGTAGAGGATTTAAGTATGTCCTTGTAATTGTTTGTGCTCTGTCCCGCTGGACCGAAGCATACCCAGTCCCAGACTACACTGCTCCGACCACTGCCAGACAGTTGGTTCGTGAATTCTTCCCACGGTACGGTTTGCCCCGTGTCGTGTATTCAGACAACGGACAGCCGTTCTCGTCCGAGCTGATGAGACAAGTTTCCCTCTTGCTAGGATATCAGTGGAGGTTCCACTGTGTCCGACATCCCGAAGCAGCTGGCCTTGTAGAAAGGCATAATCAGACACTAAAAATCCGTCTTGCCAAGATCTGTCAGGAAAAAGGGGTCGACTGGATAGTCGCCCTGCCCGTGGCACTATTCTACATGAGAATGGTCGCCCACTCGAGATCAGGGCTATCCCCGTACGAAGTGGTCTTTGGCAGACCGCCGAATATGTGGGGGACGCCCGTTCCGAAAAAGATCACTGATATTGATTGTAACATGTTGACAGATTACCTTGCCTCCTTGATGTCTGCACTCCAATCATGTCGTTCACAGGTTGCCGCAGCCTTCCCTGACAACACCGATGTAAAGGCGCATGAGGTCCGCCCAGGTGACCTGGTAGTCGTCCGGAATTTCGACCGGAAAAGTCCGCTGGAGCCCCGCTGGAAGTCTCCAAAGACCGTTCTGCTTACCACTAGGACCGCCGTGAAAATCGAGGGGAGAAAGGGGTGGGTCCACACGAGTCACATCAAACTATGCAATGAACTAAAAAACGGACTGAAACAGGACTCTGACTCGTCCACCCCCACCAAAGACTGTGTTGAAGCACAAGACGTTACTGTGCCTAAAAGAGAAAAGACTCCTCAAGAACTTTACCGAATGAAGCTTCGATCTAGCAAGTCAGACAGTTTAATTGTTTAAGTCCTCCCTTAGGTGAATCGGTTAAATAGTTTCTGACATGTATCCCCTAGATCGAGTTAGAGAGAGAGAGGAAAAGAGAAGAACATATTGCAAATCACTTCGTAGTCACTGCATAGTGACACTAATAATCATGTTTATTCTGAGTATTCTAATTATTATTGCCAGCATTCTGCTTCCTATGTACTGGCCTATTTTCAGGCGTGAACAATCTGCTTACAATGTCTCTGCTGAACACACTTTTAGTGAACTTCCTGCACATGAACTCTCTTACAGACTTGCGCTGCGCAACAATACATTCATTAGTATGTTACACCATTCCCATCAGACAAATAATGCTACAGACTGTTGGATATGTGGCCGACTCCCTCCCTACCAGAATTACAAGGGAGCTCTGCCTCTCTTTCCGTACCCATTCACTCACAATGGCTCCTGTGGAGCATGGTTTAAAATAATTAATTCTTTAGATCCTGATATTGCTGTTTTCGATGGGGGCTGGGTTTGGGGAAACTTGAACTTAGTCCTGCTCAACGTCTGTTATCCTGATCAAGAAGGACTTCCCACTCGAATAGGAACTGATCTAGAAAATGAAGTATATGGATTAGGTAATTACACAATTAGCCTTATGATCCTCACTGTTGAATCTGAAACTGCTCCAGTTCTGCCCCATATGTTAGTACTACCAGTCACAGGTGAATTATGTGTTAGCAAGAAAGGTTCAGTACACGTAGGTCATAGTAAATGCACTACTGTGGTCGAGTTCAGTGACCATGGTAAATCGTCCTTTAAAGCTATCAGTCATTCCTACTTTGTTTGTGGTCATACCGCATACATACGTTTGCCTCCAGATTGGGATGGTACCTGTTACATTGCCTTCCTTCTGCCACCTGTTTTCCTAGCTCCTCCTGATTACCATAGAAATACGAATCTAGCACCGAATAGACCCAAAAGAGATATTCCCCTTGTCGACTACACAGAAACGGCATGGGAACAGTACACTGATTTCAATAAAGGATTCTTTTTCTTCCTAGGACCTGTCCAAAACAGTAAATTAATACGCAGATTAACGAGAACACTCGAAGCAGTAGTGAACGAAACTGCCTCCGCTCTAGGTAACTTAACAGAGGAGCAGTCTGCTATACGGACTGTTGTCCTTCAAAATCGTCTTGTGATTGACGTCATCTTGGCAGATAGAGGTGGAGCTTGTAAGGTCATCGGGTCAAGTTGCTGTGTTTTCATTCCACAAAACGCACCATCTGTCTATCAAGCTATCACCCGTTTACATAAAATTGCAAATCAGATACATCAGAATCCAGGCACCTGGACTTGGTCCGGTTGGTTCTGGACTACGTTGACAGCTTGGGGATGGAAGATCTTATCGTTCCTAGGCATTGGCCTTGTTATAGTATTCAGTTGTTGCCTGTGCCTGCAGTGTGGGCCAGCGATATGTGGACTGTGTGCCACATCCTGCATTGAGCATTCCAGTTGCCTCTCAAACAGTCAAAGAAAGAAAGACGAACATATAATGTTACAAGAACAAACTGATCGATTTATGAGGATCGATATATCATGAAGGGTCCGTAGGGAACAAGGAGGGAATGAGGTAATATAAATTTTATGGTCATGTTGTGTTCCCTAGCGAGTACCCCACCGACTCCATGTACGAGTTAAAAGTGCATGTAACTTCCCTCCTGTACCAGCTATGAAGACGCAAATACATTTGCGTCCAACGTTAACTTGTCCTCTTTCAGACCCACCATGAATGGGTTTGATGGTCCGTTCCTAAGTATGCTATGCCAACGTCTTTTGAAGTGTACTCCTACGTTTTTCAGCCTGGCTGAAAGTAGGCCCTGAATCTCTGCCACCGAGCCTCTTTTCTGGCTTCTGACTGCGAGGGCCTCTGCCCAAGCAGCCCCCGTACCCGTGAACTCTGACTTACTTCTAGCGCGGCCCTCCGTGCTCAGCTCAGCCTGCTGCCTGCCAAGATTGACTATAACCTTCGAGTTATCTGTTTTCCTCCCCGAAGATACATTCCGGCCTGCTAGCTTCAGTAAACATCCTTCCTCAGCTACAGGGCTAAAGGGCCGACCTGTCTTTATGCAAGTAATTCATAGCCTCTGTTGCCATGCTTCCATGGAAGGCCCCATGCCCCACGCTTCTCATACAGACACTCAGGCGCTTATACACGCACTCACAGCAAGTATAGAATAGCTTCTGCTCTAGAGACCTTTCTGCCCAGATAGCTTAGTTCCTAAACATCAGATATCGGATATGATAGAAGCACAAGTTGATCTGACATGCCAGACTTCTGTCTCTTTCCGCCAGTGTAAATGTCAAGTCCCCTGCACCCCGTCTATCACACGTCATGCAGCTGCGCGCGCATCCAAGCTTCCGATTTCCGCTGACATTGCAACATTCTGTTAGCACCACCCCTTGGTGCCACCCACTTGCGTCACCTATCAGTGACGTTTCTAGCACACACGCCTAGTTTACGCCTCTTGATGATGTACTAGCACCACGTGTATACTGTTATCTTGTCTTCTCTCAGCTGTTACGCCTCTTACATTGAACATTATGATGTAAATCAAGTATATAAGCTATGTATTGTCAATAAACGACGGCGCGCTCATCTATCCCTTCTGACATCCTGTGTGGTGGTCAGAACATGATATCCTGATTCCTTTATGAGGAATAAAACCCTTAGAAACTCTTACACCACGGACTCTGTTTTCCTTCATTTCGATTGAGTTATTATTGATTAAGTACTTACCTGCATAGAAATTAAGAGAGTAAATTAATTATTTACATCATTCTAATGGAAGATGTTTAAAATGTCACCATAAATCAACAGCAGCACCAACTGGACTTGTTTGAAGGACACACATAGCGGGGTCGGGGGAGATCGGTCGTTACAAATTAGTTATGCCACAACACACCACACTGCTTTATCTTCGGCATCCACGGTGCCGAGTCACCAAAGGGCGTCAGTATTCTGGTTAAGGCATTTCTAGCTGAGGAAAGACGAAACCGAGTGCTGGCATTCGGAAAACCGCCCGCTCCTCACTCCAGAATCCCCGCAGCTGTCATCCTTGTTCCTTCTCCCGGCATTCTCTGGGGGCTCCACCGCATAGCACTACCATTTTACGGTCAATGGTGGAGCCACATTCACGCCTGGTGGCACGTGTACAGCCGAACGTTAATGCTGAAATTAGATCCAAACGAACATCCTACTCCAGCAAAGAAGAGGCACGTACTCAAGGTGAGCAAAGATAAGACGTATTTATTTTTGAGGTCTCCCTCGAACCCGCAGTAGGAGAGATACGCGTTTCGGCTGCGCAGCAGCCTTTATCAATCTAGTTGGCGCCATAAAAATTACGAGTTTATCTAGTCAGCACCACCTGGACATGAACATAGAAAATAGACTTAAACTGTTGCACCCACCGGCAAACTTCCAGCAATAATGCTATTTAGATCAAAGTACATTTAAAAGTCCATTGATGTTGTTGATAAAGCGCTTTTAGCTCTTCATAACATTGAATGCAGAGTGCAATGAGACAAACTATAAAACTATCGGCATAGTGCTCATTAAGCATATTGGGGCAGATTTATGTTAACTGACGTATCCCCAGGGATGCGCCAGTTAACATGCGCCACAGTGCGCCACAGCTCCGCCAGCCATGGTGCGCCGCATTTATAATGCGGCGCACCATGGTGCAAAAACGGCACAGATGCGTGACGCATCTGTGCCGGAAATGTGGCGCATTGCTGGAGTTGCGTCGCAAGCGCGACGCAGCTCCAGCAAGGCTCGGGGGTGCCCCATTTTAACAATGCTGCGTCAAGACCTACGCCTGCTTCAAGCAGGCGCAGGCTTTTGACGCAGCATTGGCTTAAAAGTGACTGAGTGAAATCTCATAGATTTCACTCAGCCACTTTTGCGAGGCGCACCTGCCCCGGAACGCCCACCCTGCGCCGGAACGCTCACAAGCAGCGCAGGGCTTTACAACGTGACGCATCTGCCTAGATGCGTCACGTTGTAAATCGTTCGTAGGGATGTACCACGTTTACGCCGCTTTGCGTGACGCAACAGCAGCGTAAACGTGGCGCAAGGGCCTCATAAATCTGCCCCTTTGTCTCCAAGGATCAAAATATATTCAGACTGTTGATAAATACACAAAAACAATGTATTGCATGTCCTAGAAGGAAAACTTTTCATAATGACAGCCAGGGAATTGTGTATTAAACATTGTGGCGCCAATGCTCTCTACAACTTTATGCCCTCCTGATTACAGAAAATAAATCTATAATAAAATTGAAATGCAATGAGTGAATCAAAACATGCTGCATGTGTTTTTTTTAACACATATACATATCTATGTATGTATATACAAACATACATGCACACACATAAATAAATATAAATATGTATATACAGACCTCCTTGTATTCCTCCACTAACAGTAGTCTCTATCAAAGGAAATGCAAACTATTGCCTGAGATACCGACTTTTAAGGACCTTGGTTCTAATTAACACCAGGTGTCGCACTCGGCTCCGCCAGTGGAGTCTGCAGCGTTTTACCAACTCCTCGCTCCGCTGGGAACGCGGTTGGGAAAAACTCTGCCTCCGTGGCGGAGCGGAGTACAAGGCCAGCCCCATAAAAATATATTTTTTAAAACACCACTTACCTTATCTTCTGCCTTCCCTCCTCGCCGCAGTGTCTCCCTTCTTACGGCGGCAACCTCCTCGCGTCCCTGTAGGTATTACGTCATGCGTTAACTGCGCATGCGGAGTTCACACTGCTCATGGAAGACGTAATTCCTACAGGGACACAAGGAGGATGACACGGGAAGAAGGGAGACACCGCAGTGAGAAGTAGGGCAGGCAGAAGACAAGGTAAGTGGTGTTTTATTAAATTTTTTTATAATGCTTGTGGCCCCCAGGGCTGAGCAGAGCTCTGCGTAGTTCCACTGATTTTTTTTTACTCCCTGGAACTACACGGAGCAGCACTACGCATACTACGCCCAGGGTTAGTTCTAATCCAGTTTTGCCACATGACCAACAAGTGCTGTCCTGCGTGAACCACCTAGTTTCCCTCCACACTTCGCATCCAATTTCATTTTTGATTACGTTTTATTACGAAAAAATAATGCTAATTTTTACCATGTTCTTAATTATGAAATTCCATTTGCCCAAGTTGATTTGTAGCCCTGTTGCTTTCGTACTAGGCTCCTGCTACATAAATACTAATATAGAAGTACCACATACTCACAATAATTTTATATTCCATATGGTTCTAATTTTCAATGTAGAGTGATACTTCACAGGAGTACCTTGCCCCAAAGGGCCAGTGAGCCGCTTGCCCGTATGCAGCAACCTGCTCATACACAAGGCTCCTCTATTACCAGAGTGTGGAGTTTTACTTCCTTACCTGGCACCACATCAGATAATGAGCAGCTCTGGCAACCCCCCCGACTGGCCTAACCACAGCCACCTGTGAGATGGTGCCCTCTTTGCCACCTCCATAATGACATACATCCCCCCAAAGGAACACTCTACCCTCTATGGAGCCTCACCCACACAATCAACAAGACAGAAGCTTTAGTTAGAATGTTTAGAGACATACCTTGCTGCACTGAAGGTCGGTGATTATCATAAAGAACCAAATCTCCTCCACAGAGGAGGAAGTGTACAAGTTGTCTAAAACAGTCATGGAAGCATGCCTGTTGCATACCTACAACACTTTTAGGATTACCCTCAGGCCCCACTTGAATTGTATTGTCAACCCCGAATACAAGAGGTACCTGTTGGTGCAACAACGCAAAGCCCTGAAGAGTCGTTAGATGCATTCTAATCATGCCCCCATGAACTGGCCAGCATGTGTTCACTCGCGGATGAAGAGGATGAATCAGGGTGCAGTTAGTCCAGGGGTGTGCTAAGAGAGCAGATCTTGCAGATCCCATGACAGTCCATGCAAGACAGCCTAACCCTTGGGTGTCTAATCACGACCAAGCCAGGCTACCTTGTCTCTTGAGGGTCCCAAAATGCAAGGAAGGACAGCAAGAAGACACAGATGCCAATAACCCCTGCAGAGGGTGTGGGGGATAGTCTACCCACTCAGGAGAGTCCCCAGTGTGTCATACTCAACCACTTTACAAAGGTGTGTCTATCCAGTCCGGCACAAACAAGCCCCTGTAGAAGCGAGTCAATGCCGTGGACACCCCACCTATGGCTCTGGAGGACAGTGACATGGAGTACGACGAACAGGAAGATGTAATTCATATCATCCACCATAGGACAGAAGACACGGAGAACAGCGTTGTCCCTTAAGTCTGAGTCCTACAGCAGCCATTGATGGTCCAAATAGACACTGGAGCATCCATCATCCTCATGTCACACGAACTGTATCGCTCTCTGCCGTGCCTGCCAAAGCTAAAAACAACTTTGGTCTGCTTGTATCCATTTTGCAACCAGGCATACCTCCCACTGACAGAAGTCTTCACCACGCACATCTACCACCAAGAACAAGTATAAAGAGCCAAAATCTACATCGCTACACAAGGGGCTGGCTTCCTCATAAGCTGCCACATAGTGTAAGAGTTACACCTAGTCCGGTTTGCACTCAACATCCATGTGTCAGGACTAAAAGCACTGTTGGATGAATGTGCGCCCCTTTTTTAGGGGCATTGGATCCCCAAAAGAGACAGTGGTAATGCCTCCACATTGATCACTTGATCAAACTGTTGGCCTTCTCCACTGAAGGATCACAATTCATCTCTACCTAAAAGTAGATCAAGAGCTGCGGAAATTAAGAGTCAGACATTATCAAGAAAGTTGACAGGTCCACTCCCTAGGTGTCCTTTTGTGCCTAAGAATCCAAAGCAACCAGTGGAATTCAGGAACTATGTCACTATGTGCATCCCAAATATGGACATCAAAAGAGAGCTCCATCTAACCCCCACTGTAGATGATATTGCCAACAAGCTGGCCGGATCCCAATTATTCTCACAGATGGACCTGAGGCCAGGGTACTATCATGTAATGCTTGACCTGGCCTCATGACATATTCGAGACACACAGGCTATGCCATTATAAGAAGCTCAATTAATGCATCTCCAGTGCAGCAGAGGTCTTCCAAAACATCATCAAGAAAATACTAGCTGGGCAGCTGTATGTCCTAAATGTCTGTGATGATAAACTGGTACACGCCTCAAATCTGAAAGAGCACCTGAATCAACTAACAGCTGTTTTTGGTAGGCTGTAGGAGAGAGGGCTGAAACTCCACCGAGAAAAATGCAAGTTTCTCAAACAAGAAATCAGCTTTTTTGGCTACTGCTGTTCCACGCAAGGAGAAGCCCTCAAGCCAGCCAAGGTGAAAGACATTCAAACCTCGCCAGCCCCGACATCCATGTTCAAGGTCTGAAGTTTCCTACAAATGGTCACATATTGCAGAACATTCATACAGAATTTGACAACACTTTCAACCCTGCATAGGGAACTCGCAAAAGCATCCGCCCCATGGATCTGGGGCGCCGAACAGTAGCAAGCATTCTGTGAAACCAAAAATGCCTTATCAGAAAAAACGACACTGTTGAATTTTGACCCCAGAAGGAGTCTGGATTATCTGTGGATGCCATCCCCTCAGGCTTTGGAGCTCTGCTGTCTCAAAGACAAGCTTGTGAAGAATGGGCACCTGTTGCATACTACAGTCGAGCTCTCATGCTCACAGAGAAGCGATATTCACACATAGAAAAGGAAGATATTGCTGTCCATTGGGGATGTTGGCATTTCCACCATTACATGTATGGCCACCCTTTTACTGTGTATATAAACCACAAACCACTCATTCCACTATTTAGAGGATCAACCTCTAAACTGCCCCCATGAATCAATAACTGGATCCTACAATTCCAGGAGCACAATTTTAATATAGTGTAAAAGCCAGGATCACAAAACCCTGCAGACTACATCTCGTGGCACACACAGCCATTAACCAGAGAGGAAGTTGTTGCAGAAGACTGTTAGAAATGGGATCCCTGGCTGGCCAGGGCTTTCGCCAAAGTCAGTCAGAGACCACCACTCCTAAGTCAGGGCAAGGGAGTTACACGCCAAGATAACCCCTACTCGCCCTCTAGGTAACGTGGCGCGAGCAGCAAGGCTAAACTTGGAGGCGATATGAGTTAAGTATTTGCGCACGCACCCCAGCAACAACACCCAAGGCCCACCACAAAGGAAACTCCACACAAGGTTATATATAAAAATAGCCTTTGTATTACACCAAAACACCTTAGATAAACACACACTTTACAATGTGCCAGAGGCACGGGCAGAATTTACAGGGGATATTTACAAGACAGGGCCACCTGGACCACTGTCAGGAATCAGAAGTAACACTTTCAGAAATAGCACTTTTTAGATCATAGAATTATTACTGTAGCGCAAAAATAACATACAACCAGTCACTACTGGTACCAGGTGAGCACCACCTATGCAACCCTCACTATCTTAGGAGATTACACTAGGGACCTGGGCCTCGCTAGTACCACCTGCACTAGGGAGAAAACAACCACCTAAGTATTACAATACCTGTAGGGGTGTAAGAACATAACACATGATGCAATGCATACATTCAGCGGTGTAAAAGGACAAAGCACATGACGCATAAAAACACATTCAGAGGTGCAAGGAACAGCAAACACAATAGCGCAAAATCCACATTTGCCACCACCTGTGGCAGTCCCGGTGTCCAAAGTTAGGGCAGGCTGTAATGAGCCAAATGTACACCAGCCTAAACGTGGCAGTTGCCCACAAAGTGCTGGGCAACTGGGTAAGGGTGGGGCAAAACACACGTGGGAGCCTCGCAGGCTCTGAGCACTGGTGGGGCGAACACGATGTGGGAGCCTCATAGGCTCTGCAGAACAAAATGTCCCCCTGAGCCTCTCAGGGCTCTAAATACACAGGTGTGGCTGCCACTGAGCCTCTCGGGGCTCGTAAAGCAATTATGGCACCTTGAGCCTCTCTGGGCTCTGAAAACAACTGTAGCGCCTTACTGTGGAAGTCCCCCCCTCTGGGGGACTCTAGAATACTGGCCCGTCGTTGGAGTCCCACCTCTGGGGACTCGAGTTTGCCAAGATGCCCCTCTGAGCCTTGCTAGGCTCTCTGCACGACTGCGGCCACTGGTGGAGCCTTCAGGGCTCAAAACAACAATGCCCCCTCCTTTGGAGCGGCCTCCGTCAACCGGAGACACAGCGCAGCACTCACTGGGACTCTGGGGGGCGGGGCTCCTCCTCGGCTCCGTCTGCTGGCGGCGTGCTGGGTGCTCTCGACGGAGACTCCGGGCTCTCCCTCTTCCAGGGCGGTCACCACGGGGCTCTCTTCCTTGCCGGGCCGCGGCGGGGCTCTCTCACCCTCGAGAGCCTCGCCGAGGACAAGACGCAGGGCTCCTTCTTCCTCCTGGGCAGTGCGTGCAGCCGGCGCCCCAGCCGCGATTAGGCCGCCATTTTCCCCGACGTCCTCGAGGACGCTTCTCCCGTTGCCGGGCAACCCTCCGGCCAGGCTAAAGCTTGATAGGCTGGCGAGACAGCCAATGGCAGCGCGGCCCTGCAGACGAGCCTCCCAGGCTCCGGGTCGCGCTGCTGAGGCCGAGGGGAACTTCTTTTTGCCCAAGGTGGCACTCGCTTGGGCGGACAAAGCGCTCTTCAGCGCTAAAAGGCAATTTAAAGCGCTCCCTGCGCTAGCTGAATTTTTAAAGCGCCTCCTGCGCAAACGTAGCAAATAAAGCGCTATTAATCGCTGGGGCCGAAATCGAGCGCTCCCAAGCGCTAGGGGAGAGCTCAGGCCCCCAAAGTCCAGGCAGAGCCCCTCAGCAAGGCAGGGGGGGGCAAGGCTGGGCCCAGAGCCAGCTCACTGGGTCTCCAGGCAGAGAGACACCCCAAGTGGCGGTCCTCTGGCCCAGCAGCAGCAACAGCCCCCCTCAGGATCCTGGAAAAGAACAACTTCTGTGGGGACACAGCCCCATTTTTATACAGTACATTCCTTTGTCTGAAGGTGCAGGGTGGGGGCGGAACCAGTCGCAGCTGGTTCTTGAGTACCCTTGATGGCCCAACCACCCCTTTCTTTCACTGGCAGGGCTAGGGTCATCAGTCACACCGCAGGGGGCGGAGCCAGCATTGTCTGGGGAAACCCCAGCCTCATTCAGGCCACAGGTACACTCCTCCCCAGCCATCAGCATGCTAATCTCCCACTCACCACCGGGCAGACCCATCCAGCCTTCCTGGAGCCAGGCTCACCAGCCTGCTCCAGCCAATCACACGCCAGACACATTTTATAATAATATGCCAACTCCTAGAAGTGGCACTTCTACATATGACACACTCATGCGACACACACCATTGCGAAGCATTCACTCTCACGAGTTCGCACATATCAGATTCGAACCTGTACACCCCACGCATCAGGAACTACCAGGGACACATACAATCCCCATGCATTCCTATGGGAGGGCAGGCCTATCCCATCACATGCACTCAGAGTGCGCACGCACTTTCCACTGGGACACAGTGAAAGTGCGCAGAACCCAAAAATCACCATCACCAGGTCACCATTACAAGCAAAAAGTCTAGGGGTGAACCTGCCATAAGGGCCAAGTCCAACACAACCCCCTTCCAGCCAAAACGCAGGGGAGAACAATCACCACCGTGATTGACTTCCCTGCTTGGGGCGATAGAACACGGACACGGGCCCGCAACTGCAGGGACACCCTCCTGTTCTACGCCATGGTGAACCCATGGGATTCCTTCTAAAACCACTATCTGGACCAACAGGGCTACCCCACTGGTACTCCCAAGCTGTCAGCGGCCAGGACCAGTCCCTGGGCCACCCAGGTTCCACCGGTCCTTGCCAATTCACAGAGCGGGGGGTAGTAACCCCTGGCACATAGTAGCCATTCTCCACTCTCCCTGTCTGCAAGACAGGACTAGACTGCCACTGGTTCACCAGCCTTTGGTCTACAACCTCAGGCGGACCAGGAGTCTCAGGGAAGGCTCTCCTCCCCCTACCTCTTCTTCTAGGGTTCCTCCTCCTCCTGCGAGGGGTACCCTTACAACGCCACTCCAACCCAGGGTTTAACCCCTCAGGTTGTACCGGGGTCAGAGGTGGGCTTTCCCACCCTCTGCACCCCCTTCCAGAGGTCTGCCCTCTCCCAACTGGAGAGGTTCCTCTGGAAGAACCGGTCAGGACACTGGTTACAGTCGTCCTACCCTTCAGGTCAGGCTGAACCTGAACCTGGCCTCCCAACCTCCGGTCTAAAACCTTTGGTGGAACAATTGCCTGGTACTCCAGGACTTCTGGGGACTCACACGCAATCCCCCTGAGGCTGACACATGACCCATGTGTCGTGTGACTGTCTGCCTGGCGCAGATCTCCCGCCTCCTGTCCACCTGACAGTGCGCAAAGATCCCCCAGCACAGGAGTGGCGCCACCCGGGTCCCCCCAAGAAGATCTAGCCCAACTGGCTAGTCTCTGGTCCACTGGTGCATCCACTGGGAAACTCATCCCCCAATCACTCCTCACTTCGGACTTCTGTGCACTCCCTCCTGGAGTAGCACTGCCGGACACTGGAACCACTGGAGCTCTAGTTACAGATGCTCCAGGTTCCCTAGACACTAGGAGATCCTCCTCAAGTGTACTAACAGGACAGCCTAGGTCCCTAACCTGGTGTTCCCTCAAGAAACCACCCAGGTTCTGAGACAGGGCTTCGGGCCTCTGGGGGCTCTCAGCCACCCACTGACTCCTGCTCCACTGAGCCAGGTAGTCAGCCCCTCCACCCTTCTCACTATACTGGGACCTAGCTGGGCTACACTGAGCCTCTTCCACCACGCTGGGCTGGAAGATACCTATACCACTACTGTTGGACTCACTCTCCAATGACTCTACAGGTCCTTTAGCACTTTCCCAGCGCGCTGCTTCCTCTGCAAGCGCCCAAGGACTAAAGTGCTCAGACTTCAACAGGTGCTGGTGCAACTCTGGACAAACAACACTGAGCAACTGCTCTTTGAGGAACATATTCAGTACTCCGTCCCTCTCCTCATCCGAGCTAGCCTCCAGCCACTCCCACATTGCATCAGAACAGTCATCCACAAAATACTTCCACTCCTGGTGGGGTGGTTTCCTAAGGTTCCTGAACTTCAACCTGTTCTCCTCCTCTTGGGAACAAGGTACCTTACGTTGGGGACGTGGACTGGGACTTCCTGCACTGAAGTCTAGATAGCTGCCACCACTGGACTCAACCTTCCCTGGGGAATCCAGACAATTAAAACTGCCCTTAAGGGACAATCTATCCTCCTGAGCTAATCTTTCTCTGGCAAAGGCCCTCTCAGCCTCCGCCATCCTCTCCTGAACACCCAGCTGCGCTATCTCTCTGGCATGCTCTAACCTGAGCTTCTCTAAGGCCAGCTGGTGCTCCCTTTCTCTCCTCCTATCTTCCAGCTGCTCTGGGGACAGGGAAAGGGATGAGGCGCTGCCTCCTGCGCTGGACCCAGCAAGGGACTCCCTATCTATGGGGTCCTCACTATCTGCTGGCGTCCCTGTGCTATCATTTTCTTCCTCCTCTTCTGAATCTTCAGGGCTCCCTACAGACCCACCACCCTCATGGTGTGAGGCCCAGGCCCTTTCCTCACTGCGCTCAAGATCCCATTGACCCTCTTGCCATCTGACCAGGCGGTCCCTAAGTTCGTACGGGTTTGACTCACCCCTCCCTATGTCTCTCTCGTCACAGAACCTTACCAGCTCCCACGTACTGTAGGTATCTAGATCACTGAAATCAAAAACAAGCTCCATTCTGGCAGACGTTCTAGAGACAAGATCACACAGGGAACCCAAGGGTCTGGGCTTAAACAGGAGTACACAATTCACAAAGGTTTAGCAAGCTCTCTACCCTAGAGAACTCACACTCACTTGTCTAGTGCCACACACCATTCATCCACACACAACCCCCCCCTCGGACTGGTAAGGCAGTTTCTACCACCCCTGATTCCTCAACCTGACCACACGTGACACAGGTACCAAACTCTGGGCGCGGGGCAGGGGAACAAATGTACTGGACACAATTGCACAATGATAACTTCTGGAGAAGAAAATAATGGAACTTCAAAAACAATAATCCCCTAAAATGTGGTCATCTAAAATGCAGAGTTTTGTAGTGTGGCCAGTTGCCACTGTGGTACAACGCAAACACAAATTCTCATCCTCACCGCTTGCCGCCAATGTTAGAAATGGGATCCCTGGCTGGCCAGGGCTTTCTCCAAAGTCAGTCAGAGACCACCACTCCTAAGTCAGGGCAAGGGAGTTACACGCCAAGATAACCCCTACTCGCCCTCTAGGTAACGTGGCGCGAGCAGCAAGGCTAAACTTGGAGGCGATATGAGTTAAGTATTTGCGCACGCACCCCAGCAACAACACCAAAGGCCCACCACAAAGGAAACTCCACACAAGGTTATATATAAAAATAGCCTTTGTATTACACCAAAACACCTTAGATAAACACACACTTTACAATGTGCCAGAGGCACGGGCAGAATTTACAGGGGATATTTACAAGACAGGGCCACCTGGACCACTGTCAGGAATCAGAAGTAACACTTTCAGAAATAGCACTTTTTAGATCATAGAATTATTACTGTAGCGCAAAAATAACATACAACCAGTCACTACTGGTACCAGGTGAGCACCACCTATGCAACCCTCACTATCTTAGGAGATTACACTAGGGACCTGGGCCTCGCTAGTACCACCTGCACTAGGGGGAAAACCACCACCTAAGTATTACAATACCTGTAGGGGTGTAAGAACATAACACATGATGCAATGCATACATTCAGCGGTGTAAAAGGACAAAGCACATGACGCATAAAAACACATTCAGAGGTGCAAGGAACAGCAAACACAATAGCGCAAAATCCACATTTGCCACCACCTGTGGCAGTCCCGGTGTCCAAAGTTAGGGCAGGCTGTAATGAGCCAAATGTACACCAGCCTAAACGTGGCAGTTGCCCACAAAGTGCTGGGCAACTGGGTAAGGGTGGGGCAAAACACACGTGGGAGCCTCGCAGGCTCTGAGCACTGGTGGGGCGAACACGATGTGGGAGCCTCATAGGCTCTGCAGAACAAAATGTCCCCCTGAGCCTCTCAGGGCTCTAAATACACAGGTGTGGCTGCCACTGAGCCTCTCGGGGCTCGCAAAGCAATTATGGCACCTTGAGCCTCTCTGGGCTCTGAAAACAACTGTAGCGCCTTACTGTGGAAGTCCCCCCCTCTAGGGGACTCTAGAATACTGGCCCGTCGTTGGAGTCCCACCTCTGGGGACTCGAGTTTGCCAAGATGCCCCTCTGAGCCTTGCTAGGCTCTCTGCACGACTGCGGCCACTGGTGGAGCCTTCAGGGCTCAAAACAACAATGCCCCCTCCTTTGGAGCGGCCTCCGTCAACCGGAGACACAGCGCAGCACTCACCGGGACTCTGGGGGGCGGGGGCTCCTCCTCGGCTCCGTCTGCTGGCGGCGTGCTGGGCGCTCTTGATGGAGACTCCGGGCTCTCCCTCTTCCAGGCCGGTCATCACGGGGCTCTCTTCCTTGCCGGGCCGCGGGCGGGGCTCTCTCACCCTCGAGAGCCTCGCCGAGGACAAGACGCAGGGCTCCTTCTTCCTCCTGGGCAGTGCGTGCAGCCGGCGCCCCAGCCGCGATTAGGCCGCCATTTTCCCCGACGTCCTCGAGGACGCTTCTCCCGTTGCCGGGCAACCCTCTGGCCAGGCTAAAGCTTGATAGGCTGGCGAGACAGCCAATGGCAGCGCGGCCCTGCAGACGAGCCTCCCAGGCTCCGGGTCGCGCTGCTGAGGCCGAGGGGAACTTCTTTTTGCCGCAATCTGGGGTAGCCTCCCAGGAATTCACAAATAAAAGCGAGGTGGCACTCGCTTGGGCGGACAAAGCGCTCTTCAGCGCTAAAAGGCAATTTAAAGCGCTCCCTGCGCTAGCTGAATTTTTAAAGCGCCTCCTGCGCAAACGTAGCAAATAAAGCGCTATTAAGCGCTGGGGCCGAAATCGAGCGCTCCCAAGCGCTAGGGGAGAGCTCAGGCCCCCAAAGTCCAGGCAGAGCCCCTCAGCAAGGCAGGGGGGGTGGGCAAGGCTGGGCCCAGAGCCAGCTCACTGGGTCTCCAGGCAGAGAGACACCCCAAGTGGCGGTCCTCTGGCCCAGCAGCAGCAACAGCCCCCCTCAGGATCCTGGAAAAGAACAACTTCTGTGGGGACACAGCCCCATTTTTATACAGTACATTCCTTTGTCTGAAGGTGCAGGGTGGGGGCGGAACCAGTCGCAGCTGGTTCTTGAGTACCCTTGATGGCCCAACCACCCCTTTCTTTCACTGGCAGGGCTAGGGTCATCAGTCACACCGCAGGGGGCGGAGCCAGCATTGTCTGGGGAAACCCCAGCCTCATTCAGGCCACAGGTACACTCCTCCCCAGCCATCAGCATGCTAATCTCCCACTCACCACCGGGCAGACCCATCCAGCCTTCCTGGAGCCAGGCTCACCAGCCTGCTCCAGCCAATCACACGCCAGACACATTTTATAATAATATGCCAACTCCTAGAAGTGGCACTTCTACATATGACACACTCATGCGACACACACCATTGCGAAGCATTCACTCTCACGAGTTTGCACATATCAGATTCGAACCTGTACACCCCACGCATCAGGAATTACCAGGGACACATACATTCCCCATGCATTCCTATGGGAGGGCAGGCCTATCCCATCACATGCACTCAGAGTGCGCACGCACTTTCCACTGGGACACAGTGAAAGTGCGCAGAACCCAAAAATCACCATCACCAGGTCACCATTACAAGCAAAAAGTCTAGGGGTGAACCTGCCATAAGGGCCAAGTCCAACAAAGACACTGAAAAATATGTGTGACTAACTGAAGAACATGCCCACCACTACCAGTTTCTTTGTGAAGACCACCAAAGCAGATGACTACGTCCAGCTACCCATCTAGGCAGTTGTATCGGGTGACTTCAAAGTTCTGAGAATGTATACGGCACACCAAACAAAAGAAGCTTATAGAACTATGCGGTCACTGTACCAAGTGTGCATGAGCTCACTATCACTGAAGAAGGATGCCTCATGAGAGGATGAGACTGGTCCTCTCCCCTTGTCTGATGCAACAAGCTGTGCAGTTAGCTCGGGGGATCCATCAAGGCATGGTCACGACCAAAAGCCGAATGAAACTCAAGGTGTAGTTCCAGGGGCTTGATGAACTGGTGGAAGAGACGATCAGGTGCTGTGAGCCATGCCAAGTAGCTGGATACCCAGAACCACCAGCCCCGGTCATCACAGACGTTGTCCCCGCCGTCCCCTGGCACTGAGCCAGTGCATATTTTAGCAGCCTCCCAAATGGATGGACGACTACTCAAAGTATTCTGAAGTTGACATTGTTACCTCCATGACAGCTTCTGACGTCATAACTATGTTTGAAAAAATATTGGCAATACACTCATCAACTAAATAAATACGGTCAATGGGCCTCCATTCAACAGTCATGAGTGCTCTGAATATCTACAGTCCAGGCATGCCAAACACTGACAAATACCACCCAGAAGGCCCCAAGCTAATGGGGAAGTATGAAGATTCATGAGGACTGTGGCAAAGGTCATCTGAGTGGCAGAAGCATCTGAAAAGAGCATAGTAAATGCTATTTACACCTTCCTGGGAGACTACTGAGTAACCCCCCAAATAACCACTGGAGTGGTCCCCAGCTGAGTCTGCCTGGGCTGGGCTGTAACAGACACCATCCGACATCCAGCATAGGTCGAAGGCCCTGTCCTGTACAATATTTGGACTCCATCCAGAAGGTTGCACCAGAATGCTGCCACCAGCATACGGGCCCGAGCAATAACATGACACCTCTAGGTGGAAGGCCAGGTGCCCCTTGGTTCGTCACCCGCATCAGAGGAACTATGATCACCACGAGCAAAGGAAAAGAAGTTGTCAACACTCAAAATGCCTAATTTTTCAAACTATTTGGAGGACCCTCATGCACTCAGGAGAGTTTGTTCAATAATGGCAGTCTCCATGGAGACCAAGAAGGTTGCTCAGATAGTTGGCAGACCAAACACAGGAGTTTTGGCTGTCCCAGGGCTGTACCTGGTGCGAAGAATCTGCTTCTGATGGCAGAGACACTCAGCCCAGGTAACAGCTCATTGAAGGTGGCTCTGTTTCATTGCCAACTGAACAAAAAGGTGCCACACTGTATCAGCTGTGATCCACCCACTCACAACTCGTACAAGACTTTGTTCTTGACTGAAAGTGAAGCGTTTTGAATCCTGGCATTCTGCACAAGCCCTCCACTAGGAGCATATTCAACCAAACATGCTTTATCTTTATCGGAATACAGCTGCAAGACTGATCTTAAACATCCCTAAATATCAATCTGTTTGAAAAGGTATTCGGTCTTTACATTGGCTTCCGATAAAGGAATGCATCTCATTCAAGACCATTAATACAGTTTGTAAGGCAGTACACTGTAGGGGTCCTTCCCAGCTTAAATCTGTGTTTCATCGATATATTCCTGGGAGGACCTTGAGATCATCCACTCAGCTTAAACTTGCAGTACCTAGATTTAGAAGATCCAGATGGGGGCGGTCATGCTTTTTCGTGGCCGCTGTCAAGCTTTGGAATCTTCTCCCCTCTGCCATTGTCAATGCTAGTTCCCTCTCTCTCTTTAGAAAACTCCTGAAAATCTGGTTATTTCCTGTTTAACTGGTGGCCGTGTTCTCTCCTGTTTTCTGCGTCTGCTTAGCGCCTTGATGCCTATGGGTATAGAGCGCTATATAAATACTATCCTTATCTGATAGAGACTTCTAGCTGCAGATTCCTTACTATTTGGAATTATATCCAGGTGTCAGACTGGATCCGGAAAATTTTCAAGCAGTACTCTTGCGCTGATAGGTGGCTTCGTTATGGTACGCGTGGCGTCATCAGCGTGTCTGCCCTGATGTGACGCCTATATGGGTACCGCACACATCACTCCCGGTGCGGACGATACCGATGTCAGCATCGTCCGCACTAGAAGTGAAGTGTGCAAAATCTATATAGTTGCCACCTTGGCAGGCTGACATCAGTTCTTTCCTTTCAGCACCATATAGCTCTGATCCACTCAATAGTTTTTTTCAACTTTTTGTTGACTCTTTTGAGATTTTTCATCTCTTAATGTGAGAATTTCACCAAAGAAACCGTCTGCTTTCAAACCATGTGGGGCCTGTCATAGGTAATTCAGTGACATACTCCCACTTGGTGTTATTCAACAAAGCTCCAAGAAGTGCAAGGATTGTCCCTCCATGCACCTCATCACCTGATTAGGGCTTCCCCATTCACGTGGGAAGCCTGTAATCATTCACGGATCTTCGTACCCCGTGAAAACCTACTAGTCCTCTATTGTGCAGGCTGACTGGTATCATCCAGCCTGCCACCACAGTTAAGTTTCTGGTTCCCTGTATGAGAGAGCCTGTGCTTTCAGAGACCAGAAACAATGCCTGCTCCGGAGGAAGATGTCCCGACCTCCTTCAGCAGGATGGCTAGTGAATTAGCATGTCAGGGTCATAGGCTTCAAAGCCTCTGCTGCCATAGATATGCGACAATAACTGCCCCCCAGACCTGGGGAATGCCTGCCCTGAGGCTCGTTTGGCACCAGAGCAGGATAGAAATGAGTTAGGCAGAGAAGAATTGTCACACTTTCAGGCTAGGCACACCCCTAAGGTGGGCCACCTGAAGAGGACAGCCAAGGAAGTGTTTTGCATTTAGTGAAACTAGGAACTCTGGGTCAGGTTCATGCCCACTCTCCCTAGGAAGTGTCACCTAGGTGGTGTAGTCATCCCTGAGGTAAGTAGACCATTGAGTTCTACCCTACACTTCCCTAAGCACCCTTAAATTCAGTATTAAGGGGTTCCCCCCTCTGACACCAGGAACTTGGATTCATTGACTGGGAACCAAAGGAAGGACAAAGAAGAGCTGAGGACCTGAGAACAGAGGTCCTGCACCGAAATTGGCACCAAACTCTGCATGAGTGCTTGCACCACAACTATCACAAACATCGACTCGTCCAGAAGTTGAACAGCCTCTCCAAACCCTTGGAGGACTATTCTTACCTTCAATAACCAAGCAGCATCTCCCTTTGGGTGGAGGAGCCATCACTCTGCATCTGCAGTCACCGACTCGATTAACCCTGTACTTTGTTGTGCTGGCCATTGGGTCCACCGATGGACCTGCTCCTCAGAAAGGGGTGGTTTTGAGTCCAGGATGCCAACCCTGTCACTTTCACCACGTCTTGAGCTGCTGACCCCTCCTGGATCCTCACAGTGCCAATACCCAGGGTACCGGAGCCCTTGCAACTGGTAAAGCTTGTTGTATGTTCAGTCTGGACACCACTAACTCCAACCCTGACCTGCCATTGTGGGACTTCAGGATCCACAAGGTCTTCATCCAGGGTGGCCCTGCTGTCCTGTTTTCTCTTCCACTCCAGGTCGCCAAGTGAGAACCTCTAATCATAGCGACCCGCCAGACAAAACACCTCTGCACTCGAGACCCCCAACCCAGGTTCACCTTAACTGACTGTGTCCCTGTGCTCCAGGGATCCTCAAGAGAGAAGCTCCCTTTGGGTTCTGCTGGACTTTTCCCCAAGTCCCCACTTGCAGCCTTTCTTTTTGCTGGTACTTCTCCATAGACTTTACTGTGTAGTGCTTGGGGCTACCAATGCGACCAGCACCTCTGCACCTGAACAAACCAGGGCTGGTAAAACCGAACTGCTGGTGATTTATTGGACCTAGGCCCCTAAGCATCTTAAGTCCAAACACGTTTGCAAATATATCTATGCCGTGTATGTTTCTCCCATAGGATAACATTATCACATTCAGTGCTCATACCTTAAAACCATTATTCAACTGTATTTTTCTACTCTACAAAAATCTCTTACTCCGAAAGTGCTTACCTGATTCCGATAGTGTCTAAAATTATTTTAAAAATCTGTTTTTTTTCTGAATTGGCCTTGAATTTCTTCGTGTGTGTCCATTTATTGACTCTGTGTGTTTAACAAATGCTTAACACTACCCTCTGATAAGCCTAAGCTGCTTGACCACACTAAAACAAATAGAGCACTTGGGATTATTAATTTAAGCCCCATACGCCAATATGGGTCATCTTTACTTTTTGTATGGTGTACCCTTACATTGGCACTACCTCATAAAAAGGCATCTTACTACATTAGTGGATCAGCGGCGGGGCACAACACTTTAGATTTGCTGATACCAGTTGGTCAATAGGTGATTCCATGAAGAAATCCACAGTTGACAATTGTCAAAAGTATTTGTGCAAATGTTAACATTTTTTATTTTTTTTCTCATTCTAACTGTTAGGACCTTGTGTTAAGTCCCCCAGTCCAACGCATTCGAGATTTCAAATATTACTAGTCATTTAGGCCTTAAAAAGTATTTTAGACATTTTTATAGATTTTTAGAAAAAGGTCCTAACTGTGCTATAAATGTCTGGCCCAGAGGGCATAGGCCAGGAGCTCAAAGTGACCCCTTATCTGCAGCTTAGTATTAAGCAGTTAAGGAACCTTGAGGGAACGGAGCCTCAGGAGCGTGGGCATTACATGGCGGAGCTCCGAGGGCAAGGGGGAGCCTGTATGGACTATCTTCGCCAGGGACAGAGGACATGTCCCACTCTTGAGAACCTGAGACAGCAAGCTACTGACCAGGAAAAAGAAGATGCCAGTGACTCCCACAGGGCCTATTGGGAGGGGGAACTCCTGTATACTGAACCAGAGACACCAAACCTTGGGCCACTGGGGGGTGGTAGTGCCCCAGCAATACAGAGAGTTCTTACTCACCGTAGCATATGACATCTCCCTAGCTAGACATCTTGGCCAGACTGAAACTTAAAGTAGGTTAGTCACCCACTTCTACTGACCAGGTATATCCCAGAAAATAAAGTCGTCTTCAGCTCCAGTATTGCCTGTCAAGCCAGTGGCAAGACAGGTAGCAAGCCAGAGGTCCCCTTAATTCCACTACCAGTGGTTGGGGTTTCCTTTGAAATAGCAGGGATTGATATTGTTGTCCCTCTTGACCCTCAAAGAGCATCAGGAAGCATATTTATACAGGTGCTAATGGATCATGCCACCATATATCCTGAAACAATTCCCCTTAGGACTATCAATGCTCCTGAAGTTGCCAGGGCCCTTCTTAAGTATTTTTACTAGAGTGGGTTTCCCTACAAGGAGATTTTAGACAAAGGTAGTAACTTCATCCCTGATTACCTAAAATCAATGTGGAATGAATGTGGTGTCACTTTTAAGTTCACTACCCTATATCACCCACAAACCAATGGGCTAGTTGAGTGATTCAACAAGACCATGAAAGGTATGATCATGGGACTCCCTGACAAACTCAGAAGGAGAGGGGATGTCCTTATATCATGTCTACTTTTCCCCTACAGAGAGGTGCCACAGAAAGAAGTGGGCTTAAGTCCTCTTGACATTTGCTTTCGCCACCCTGTTAGGGGACCACTGAGTCTTATGAGGGAAGGTTGGGATAAGCCTCTCAAAGCTCCCAAACTTGACATTGTGGATTATGTGCTTGGTCTTCGATCCAGGATCACTGAGTATATGGAATGAGGCCAACCAAAAGCTCCTGAAACAATGGATTGACCAAAAGGCTGCAGTGGTTGGGTTTCAACTGAGGTAATAGGAATTTTCATGTAGCCAAAGTGTCCCCCTACCCGCACCCTATCCATGTACCCATGTTCCTTGTATGTCGTGTAACTTCTTTTCTGTTCATGCTAGAGAGACGCAAATATATTTGCGTCCAACGTTAACATGTCAGCTATCCAGCCATGCATAAATATCCTGTTAATTAGGTTTCTAGACCTACGGTGCCAACGTCTTTACATGGTACACTTTCACGCTTTCGTCCACGTTTTCTGGCCCAGTCGAGTTAGGCCCTTAAACGAGGCCCCGAGTCTCATCTCTCCTGTCTCTGAAAGCTGTATGCATCCCTGACCCTTGCCTTACTTCCTGCCTCAGACGAGCGGTGCCCGGCTCGGCCTGGTTCGCTTGCCAAGATGATGTTTTACCTACAAGTTATCTGTCCAGCCTCCTCGAAAACACATTCCAGTCTAGTGAAATAGGTAAACATATTCCCGGCTGCAGAGCAAAGGGCCCTGCCTTCCTGTCTCCATGCAAGTAATTTACTGCTCCTGTTACCATGGTAGGCCCATGGCCCCCGCACTCTTCATGAAGATCCCTTTGCACGCACTTGCATTTAGTGTTGAACGACCCTTGCCCAAGAGACCTTTTACTCCAGACACTACATCCTCAAAACATATGATATCAGATATGCTATAGGTACAGGTCGTTTTGACACCCCAGACACCAGTCTCCTCTACTCGTGCAAAAGTCAAAGCCCCCAGTTCTCCCCGGTTACACGTCATGCTCAGCTGCGCACGCATATAGGTTAGAAGTTTCTGCTGATTCTGCAACTTTCTCTATGCATCCACCCACTTGTGACGTTTTATGTTACGTTTCTCTGACATGTCTAGTGCACGCCCATGTGTACGCCTTCTTACACGCCTCCTGTTACGCACATGTGTTCTTATCACCTCTTTTCACCTGTTACGCCTACTGTATTCACTGCCATGCATACTGTTTTACTATATATATTGTGTACTGTTAATAAAAAGTGAGAATGTCCCTTCCTGAACCTTAGAGGTGATGGAACATGTTGCTCCATCCTCGAGGATTATTCCATTAAAGCCCGTATGACTCAGATCCCACGGACTCTGCCTCTCATTTAAATGAGCTGTCTTGTATTGATAATTATATGGAAAAAATGATTAGGTAAAATTTATTTACCACATAATTTGGCGCCCGAATAGGGACCCCCCCTTCCCCACTCGCCGGTGAAGTCACGCGGCCTTTGACCCCTTCTACAGCCCCGACGGAAACCGTGCACGTTTGCGGGTATTCCTGCTATCTTCCCTCGGGCCCACGAGGGAGACGGAGACTGCGGTCCGGCGTCCAGACGAGGCGGTGAGGAATGCGGAGGATCCCGACCAGAGCCCCTAGCCGAGAGAGCAAAGTCTGAGGTGTCCAGAGGCCCACCTGTTCCGAAGCGCATGCGTAGGAGAATCGTCACCTGACACAGTCCAGTCCAGTCCAGTTTCCGAGGCCTTCAGTTTCTGCTTCCCGGTGAGTACCGTTATTGGGAACGCATCTAGACGGGTTCATTAATTTGTTCCCGGTCAAGACAGGTCTGGGTACACAGACCTGGTCCGTACGTATTCACTTAGGTGGATACGGTCCGACGTGTCTCTTTATGGGACCGGTCTGTACTGTTATAGCAGTGCATCTAGTAATCCAGTGATTCAGTATTCTAGTGTTGCAACTCGAGTTTTCAGTCTCGCTTTTATGTGTTCTCTATGTATCAGGTAACATTTTAATGTGTTTTAATGTTGTGGTATGAATGACTGTTTTGCTATTCATTACTGTGTTTTACTGTGTTCACGTTTAAAGTAATCCGACCATGCCGCTGTTCTCAAAATTACGTCAGATAGGTACTAGGAAAGGGATATTAGAAGAATCGGTTCCTGTCCCGCCTAGGGACACTCCTGGTCATTTTATGTATAATAACCATGGCTTAGATGCCATACTGTACCTAGAATTATGGGCAGACTACACCAAGGGTCTGGAAGAAAAGTATAGATGGCCTGTCTCAGGGACATGGGATGCAGACTGCATCATGAGAGTAGAAGAAGCACTTTGGAAAAAGAAAGCCAGACAATCCTAGAAAGATGCCATAGAATTATGGCGTAAAGAAGCTCATAGACGAAACGAAAAGGAAATCAGAAAAGCCGAAAGAAGTAGAGAAGAATCAGAAAAAGCCAGAGAGAAAGAGTTACTAGAAGAAGGAGAACGAGCCAGAATAGAACAACAAGACAGACAGAGAATTGCACTCATTACAGGACTGTATCCAGTTCTAGCCGAGGGCCTGCCCAAGGCGACCCCGGAAGTACCACGTAACTTGCCACCACCATTGGTTCCGACTAAACTTCGTCACAAACAGACCGCAGCAGATATTTTCCTTTCTTCCTATTTGGATGATGTAGCTCCAACATATACCAATGTACCCGTACCACCCGTTAATAATGCACAGCAGCCTGTCCCGGCTGTTCAAGCCACGACCCCTCCACGCCAAGACTCGCTTCCCGCGCCTGTTGTCACTTCCCCTTCTGCTGCTACTGCTGCTACTGGCCCCCCTACTATTGGTCCTCACAATCCTTTTTCGACAGATGCAACCCAGAGTCCAACCCCATCACATGTACCTTTTCCACCCGCCATGACGTCAGGTCATGCCCACGCTTCTGCTTCAGGAGGTGCCGCAGGAGGCCACCCTCACACCCCGCCACAATTACAACGAATGACAATCAGAGACTTAGCAACGCAGCGTACTCCTAAAGCGATGCCACATGAAAAGCTTAAACAGTATATTACGGATTGTAGATATGATCCAGTACCCGGCAAGAAAGGAGACATGATGTTAGCCTCGTTACGTTAACGACGTGTCACAGATTATTTGTTGACATTACCAGAAATGCCAGACCATCTAGACAAAATATATCATTTTATTAGAACTGGGGAGAGATCAGAATAGGCCATGGCATATCAGAAAGTTGAGACACAAGGGTTAATATTAAGATTCCTAATTAATGGTTTGATAAGGGAACAAGATCGTCCAGGTGTAGTTCAAGAAGAAATGGATGTACTGACTAAATGGAGTCAAAATATTGCAGATTGCAAACATGATAAACAAAATTGTATAGATGCCATGACAAGAAAGATCCGTAAAGAAATAGTAGCAATACATAACAGACAGAAGGCTGAACAGGAAGCCGAGTCAGACAAGAATGAATCCTCGGAGGAGGAAGAAATAGAGAATCCAGACAGGATAGCGTACGTAGGTAGAGTGAAACTCCCTAAACAGTATTCCATGGATAGACCTTTTGACAGATCCATTCGCCTAGAAAATAAGAAACGTTTCCTTTCCCCGATACCAGAGCAATGTTCTCTTGAACATTTGTTCCAAGCCACTGACAAAATCCTAAAAGACAGAATGGGTTACAACGAACTTAGTACAATGCGTGAACAAGAACTAGCACGGTCCGCAGTACAGTGGGCTGATAATAGCAGTGTATATAAAGATGATTCAGTAGCGCAAACATTTTTGAGTCTTACTCCAACTGAACAACGTTTAGCTGGTATATACATGATCCAGCATATCATTATGCTATATGAGAGTCAGCATTCTGATCCGGGTCCCCTATACAATATATTGGATGAATTACTCCTGAATAGATGGAGCGGCCTAGGTACCGATTTGATTAATGTGATTCTTGAACAACGTCATAAATACAGAACATTTTTAACTCCACATTTTGTTCCCGTTCCACCTCCAGTAAACCATCCTTTTCACATAGACAGACAGAATCCCTTACGAGAAGTTCATCCCGTACAGACGACTCCAGGGGGTGCGCTTCAACGCGTATTTGTATACACGCCCTTAAGTAAAATGGAATTATTGGAAATGAAGAAAATAGTGCCCTGCCATGATAAAGATCCAGCAGGGTTCCACCGTGAATTAAAAGACATGTTACTCATGGGAGATTACACATATCCCGATATTATGAAAATGTTAAAGGTATTGTTACCGGCAGGTATTTACGAGAAACTCAAAGAAAAAGAATGGGAGGTGGGAGATAAAAAGATTAACTGGACTGAATTAGAAAACGAAGAAATGGGATGTACCCCAGGTTTAGGTCTTGGGGAGAAAACCAAAGAATTACCAGGATTATTAGTACAGGTTTTGCCGAGGTTATTGACAACCAAAAAGGAAGGCTGGGATGCAATCTCAGCCTGCAAACAGAAACAAGACGAAGACACTAGTGATTTTTATTAGAGATTCGAGAAATGTTTTATTATTAATAGTGGCCTGAAAACAAGTAGCGAGTCATATCCACATCTTTTTGTGACCAAATTAGTTGAGAATTCCTTACCCCAGGTTAAGAATAGAGTCCTGAAATTCGAAAGTACATGGCAAGCAAATACACCTTCCCAAATGTTACAAATGTTACAGTACCACCAGAACCGAATTAGAGAGGAACATGAACATGAACAGAGACGTATGAAAGACACGAAAATGAAAGTACTAGTAGCCCAGACTGTTCCAGCAGACGGTCAAAGAAAGGGTACAGCACCTCCAGGTCAGTCTGCAGCTCCCGTTAAAGGGAATTGCAATTACTGCAAACAGCCAGGTCACTATATTAATGAATGTTTGGTTTTGAAGCACAATATTGCTACCGGTAAAACGAAAGAGAGACCGCGTCCTCTTAGACAGGACCACGTCCCACTGCATGTCGCACAGAATACACAACAGTCACCACAGCAAGCTTCACAGACAGTAGCTGTACCCCAACCCCAACCGCAACCACAGCCTATTGCTGCCACTCAACATGTCACGCAACAAATGTATCAGTATGCACAGTCAGATTACCCCGATTACCAGCAGTATACATGAAACAGCCTAGAGAGGGAGGTTGGCTTGCCTCTTATTGAGGTTCCTGTAGATCAAGATGGTCCCTATGTACATAGTCAGGTATTAGGGAAAGACAGAAAATTTTTGATTGACACAGGGGCAAGTAGAACGACCATCAGTCATGACGAAGTTCCAGGGGCACCCCTCTCAGGCTCACAGAATGTTTCCCTGGGTTTTTCAGGAAAGCCTATTGTTAATGAAGTATCAAAGCCAGTTTCTCTTGAAGTTGGTCCATTGTCCCGAACTACTGACCTGTTACTTACGAAAGCATGCCCTGAAAATCTGCTTGGTATTAAAACGTTGAAAGCTTTAGGGGCTGTCATATGTTGTTCTCCGGAAGGAGTGAGATTGTTTTTACGTGACTTTAAGGGTCACTATGTGTTACGTGATTTTGATCCAAGATTGAAAAATGTACCAGCACATTTATGGGGAAAAGGTCCAACTGATGTAGGATGTATGCACATCACACCTTATTGTGTCACTCTCAAGCAAGGTGTTGTACTGCCCGAATTCGACAATACAAATTGCCCCCAGAGGCTGTAGTGGCTTTATTGAAAATAATTGACGAATTGATTGCCCAAGGAGTAGTTATAGAAACTGACTCCAATGTATGTAATTCCCCAATCATCCCGATTCTTAAACGAAGAGACCCAAATGCACCTCCAGTCTACAGACTGGTGATCGATCTTCGCGAGCTAAATAAATGCATCGTTCCCCAGTACCCAGTAGTGCCAGACATATCCTCTTTGTTGACTGCCATTGATTCCGAAGCTGCGTTCTTTACTGTAATTGATCTTAAGAACGCCTTCTTTAGTGTCCCCATTCATCCAGAAAGCCAATTTTTGTTCGGATTCTCATTAAATGGCCGAAGTTTTAAATTTGCACGTGCACCTCAAGGGTTCACGGAAAGTCCCAGTATTTACAGTCAAGCCTTGAAAAGACAACTAGACAGTATTCACATGCCTGCTGACACTGCTCTGCTCCAATATGTAGACGATTTATTGATAACTGCACGGACCGAACGTGATTGCGAGCACGCGTCACTGATTGTCCTATGTTTCTTGGCCGAAAAGGGGCACAAAGTGTCCCCTTCGAAGCTACAATTCTGTGCCCAGCAAGTGGCATACCTTGGGCACTTGCTGTCCAAATGGGGGAGACAACTGACACCAGAACGTATCCAGTTAATTGCACATCTGCCACAACCCAAGACACAAAAGGAGGTACGGGCCTTCATTGGCCTCACCTCGTACTGCAGACAATGGATTCCCCAGTATGCATTTCTAGCTAAACCACTCATACAGTTAACAACACAGGAGGCAGCGACTTCGACTGTCCTCCCTTGGACTCAGGAACACACACAAGCTTTTGACGAATTAAAGAAAGCCTTATGTCAAGCACCTGTCTTAGCGACACCATGTTACAGCAAGCCTTTTACACTTTTTGTTACAGAACGCGATGGCACAGCATTATCTGTTCTCACACAAGATCAAGCAGGACACCATAAGCCTTGTGCTTATTTTTCAAGTACACTGGATCCAGTGGCCCAGGCTCTGCCTGCGTGCCTAAAATCAGTTGCAGCGACAGCTCTAGCTATCAGACAAAGCGATTCAATAGTGTTAGGACATCCCCTGACAGTACCAGTTCCACATTCCGTGGAAGTTCTTTTGAACCGAACTCAGACTCAGCATCTGACCATAGCAAGACTGACTGGATACGAATTGACATTGTTTCAGCCACACATAGAAATCAGACGCTGTAACATACTAAATCCTGCCACATTGTTACCCTCGAGCACGATTGACCCGACACCACATGACTGTATAGAAGTCATCAATACAGTAACGAAGCCCAGACAAGACTTGACAGACATTGCATTACCCGATCCCGACCTGACACTTTACGTGGATGGTTCATGTATGAGAACGAGTACAGGAGAGTTAGTGGCCGCATATGCAGTGACCACTGAAACTGAAGTCTTAGAAACACATCGCATTGACACATTGTCTGCCCAAGCAGCAGAGCTAATCGCTCTGACCCAAGCCTGTATACTAGCCAAGAACAAGAAAGTAAACATATACACAGATTCGCAGTATGCATTCGGAGTCATTCACGACTTCGGTGTTCTTTGGGAAGAAAGAGGTTTTTTAACTTCTCACGGTACCAAGATCCAACATGGTCCCCTTATTCAAGCTCTGTTAGAAGCAATACACTTGCCTACAGCCATAGCTGTTATGAAATGCAAAGCACATACAAAAGTTACCGATACTATTTCCCAGGGTAACGACCTAGCAGACCGAACAGCCAAACTCACAGCTCAGACAGACATCCCAACGGACATGACAAAGACTGTAGTACCAACACAGACACATTGTATGACAGTGAAGGATCCCATTCTAGACGTGCTCGACATACAGACACATGCTACTCCAGATGAAATAAAGAAATGGACTGAACAAGGAGGGATCCACACAGATCAAGAATGGATGACGAAGGGAAGAGCCACATGGTTCCTCCCCGACTCTATGGTTCAAGTTATCATTAATACAGCACATAGTCCAGCACACTTAGGAGAAAAAGCTATGTTAGACAGCATTCAAAACCTCTGGTTCAATAAACATTTACGAGCAGCAGCAAAACAGAAAGTGCGTACTTCCATTATCTGTTGTCAGTTCAATCCAGGCAAAGGTGTTCCCGTGGAACAAGGTGGTTTCCACCCTCCCGATCACTCTTTTGAAGTCCTCCAGATGGATTATATCCAGATGGACAGATGTAGAGGTTTTAAATATGTCCTTGTAGTTGTATGTGCCCTTTCCCGATGGACAGAAGCATATCCAGTCCCAGATTACACTGCCGCGACCACTGCCAAGCAGTTGGTTCGTGAATTTTTCCCGCGATACGGCTTGCCCCGTGTCGTGTACTCAGATAATGGACAGCCATTCTCGTCCGAGCTCATGAAGCAGGTTTCACTCCTGTTAGGTTACCAGTGGAAGTTCCACTGCGTACGACATCCTGAAGCAGCTGGTCTCGTAGAGAGACATAATCAGACCCTGAAAACACGATTGGCCAAAATATGTGCAGAGAAAGGTGTAGATTGGATCGTAGCATTGCCAGTTGCACTCTTTTATATGCGTATGGTAGCCCATTCTAGGACAGGATTGTCTCCCTATGAAATAATTTTTGGGCGGCCTCCCAATATGTGGGGTACGCCTATGCCAAAGAAAATCACAGATGTTGACAGTTCTATGCTGACAGATTACTTGGCCTCCTTGATGTCTGCACTACAATCTTGTCGTTCACAGGTCGCCGCCGCCTTCCCAGACAACACCCAAGTGAAACCGCATGAAGTGGTCCCCGGCGAGCACGTCCTTGTGAGAAATTTCGATAGGAAAAGTCCGCTGGAGCCGAGGTGGAGACAGCCTAAGTTGGTTTTGATGACGACGAGGACTGCAGTCAAGCTGGAAGGAAGAAAGGGCTGGGTGCATTCCAGCCACATCAAGAAGATTCATGGACTGTGTCCAGATACTGTGATTAAGGACTGCCCCCTCCCGGACATTGACTCTAAACTTCCCCTGCTAGAGAAAACTCCCCAAGAGGAGTATCGTTTAAAGCTGAGGTCTAGTAAGTCAGACAGCGTTTAATTGTTTAAGTCCCCCCTGGGTGAAGCGGTTAGACAGGTTTCTGACATGAACAAGATAGACCCAAGCAGTCAGAGAGATAGGCGTAACGAGAAAAGAAAATAGCACTGTAAAGTTTTGCACAGCGGATGCATAATCGCCTTATTCTCCATGTTTCTTCTGAGTCTTACGATAATATGCATAAGTTTAATGTTACATATCTTTTTCCCTCTTGATTCATACGTACATGCTTCCTTTAATGACACTGTGGAGCACACTTTCAGCGACCTGCCTCCCCATGAACTCTACTATCGATTAGCAATGCGCAACAATACATTCATTCGTATGTTACATCATACTCATCAGACCAGCAATACCACTAATTGCTGGGTATGTGGCCGATTCCCACCTTACCAGAAATACAAGGGAGCTCTGCCTCTCTTTCCTTACCCGTTCACACATAATGGTTCATGTGGTGCATGGTTTGCTTTAATGTCTTCCCTAGACAGTAAGTCCAAGGTTTCACAAGGTGATTGGATATGGGGGAACCTGAATACAGTCATGAATAGAATATGTTTCCCAGACCAAGAAGGTCTTCCCCAAAGGACTGGGACCGATCTAGAAAATGAAGTGTATGGATTAGGTAATTTTACACTTAACCTCATGATCCTGAATGTGCAGTCTGAGACTAATTCAGACTTGCCGTCTATTTCAGTTTTACCAGCGAAAGGTGAATTATGTGTCAGAAAGAATGGTTCAGTACATCTGGGACACAGTGATTGTAATACTGTGGTCGTATTCAGCGACAAAGGAAAGTCTACTTTCAAAGCCTCACGCCATTCTTATTTTATTTGTGGACATACAGCTTATGTTCATCTGCCCCCTGATTGGGATGGGACGTGTTATATTGCGTTCCTCCTGCCACCTGTTTTCCTAGCCCCGCTTGATTATCATCGAAATTCACGGCTTGTGAATATTAGACATAGAAGAGAACTACCTCCTGTTATTGATGTTTCTGGTTCTCCATGGGATTAAGTTAAAGGATATTTCTGGTTCATAGGTCCTGTCCAGAACAGTAAATTAATACGCAGGTTAACGAGCACACTTGAAACGGTAGTGAATGAAACTACCTCTGCCTTAGGTAACCTAACTGAAGAACAATCTGCTATGAGACTCGTGGTTCTTCAAAATCGCCTTGTCCTTGACGTCATCCTGGCCGATAGGGGCGGGGCTTGTAGAGTCATCGGATCCAGTTGTTGTGTTTTTATTCCAAATAACGCGCCATCCGTGTATAAGGCTATTACTAGGCTTCATGAAATAGCTCACCTGATTCACCAGAATCCAGACACCTGGACTTGGTCCGGTTGGCTCTGGAGTGTGATATCTGCTTGGGGATGGAAATTGCTATCATTCCTAGGTATAATATTGGTTATAGTATTCAGTTGTTGTCTCTGTCTGCAATGTGGGCCAGCGATTTGCGGCTTGTGCGCCACAGCCTGTGTTCCAGGTCCAAGTTCCCGTTCCCGAATGATAAAAGATGAACAAATGATGTTATATGAACAGATAGATGGTCTCATGAATATAGATATATCCTAAAGGGTGAAGTAGGGGCCAAGGAGGGAACGAGGTAATAGAAATTTTCATGTAGCCAAAGTGCCCCCCTACCCGCACCCTATCCATGTACCCATCATCCTTGTATGTCGTGTAACTTCTTTTCTGTTCATGCTAGAGAGACGCAAATACATTTGCGTCCAACGTTAACATGTCAGCTATCCAGCCATGCATAAATATCCTGTTAATTAGGTTTCTAGACCTATGGTGCCAACGTCTTTACATGGTACACTTTCACGCTTTCGTCCACGTTTTCTGGCCCAGTCAAGTTAGGCCCTTAAACGAGGCCCCGAGTCCCATCTCTCCTGTCTCTGAAAGCTGTATGCATCCCTGACCCTTGCCTTACTTCCTGCCTCAGACGAGCGGTGCCCGGCTCGGCCTGGTTCGCTTGCCAAGATGATGTTTTACCTACAAGTTATCTGTCCAGCCTCCTCGAAAACACATTCCAGTCTAGTGAAATAGGTAAACATATTCCCGGCTGCAGAGCAAAGGGCCCTGCCTTCCTGTCTCCATGCAAGTAATTTACTGCTCCTGTTACCATGGTAGGCCCATGGCCCCCGCACTCTTCATGAAGATCCCTTTGCACGCACTTGCATTTAGTGTTGAATGGCCCTTGCCCTAGAGACCTTTTACTCCAGACACTACATCCTCAAAACATATGATATCAGATATGCTATAAGTACAGGTCGTTTTGACACCCCAGACACCAGTCTCCTCTACTCGTGCAAAAGTCAAAGCCCCCAGTTCTCCCCGGTTACACGTCCTGCTCAGCTGCGCGCGCATATAGGTTAGAAGTTTCTGCTGATTCTGCAAGTTTCTCTATGCATCCACCCACTTGTGACGTTTTATGATACGTTTCTCTGACATGTCTAGTGCACGCCCATGTGTACGCCTTCTTACACGCCTCCTGTTACGCACATGTGTTCTTATCACCTCTTTTCACCTGTTACGCCTACTGTATTCACTGCCATGCATACTGTTTTACTATATATATTGTGTACTGTTAATAAAAAGTGACAATGTCCCTTCCTGAACCTTAGAGGTGATGGAACATGATGCTCCATCCTCGAGGATTATTCCATTAAAGCCCGTATGACTCAGATCCCACGGACTCTGCCTCTCATTTGAATGAGCTGTCTTGTATTGATAATTATATGGAAAAAATTATTAGGTAAAATTTATTTACCACACAACCGGGAGAGAAGGTATGGGTATTAGAGCCTATGGCTCTTTGGGCCCTCCAGGATAAATGCAGTGGTCCCTACCCTATCCTAGAAAGAAAAGGGGCAGTTACTTACATAGTAGACCTAGGGACTTGCAGGATCCCCCACAGGGTCATCCATGTGAATCACCTGAAATCTTTTCATAGCAGGGTTGAAGTGACCATGCTGATGGTCACTGATGAGGATCAGGAAAAAGAGAGTGAACTTTACCTCCTCTTAAACAACTCTAACAATGGGTCTGTTGAGGGAGTTGTCTTTCAGACTCCTTCACTGCCCAACAGCAAACTGACTGCAGGCAAGTCCTAGGGCAGTATGCTGAGCTCTTGTCTTTGACCCCTGGTCAGACAACTTGGTGTACACATGATGTGGACATTGGGGACAGCATCATTGTCAAAAACAAAATGTACAGTCAGGCTGATCAAGTCAAAGAAGGCAGCAGAGCTGAAGTCAGCAAGATATGGACGTAGTGGTGATTGAACTCTCTGAGAGTCCCTGGGCCAGCCCAGTGGTCTTTGTCCCCAAACCTCCTTCCAAGGGAGGCAAACCGGAGTTGAGGTGTTGTGTGGACCACAGAGATCTCAATGCTGTCACTAAGACAAATGCACAACCTATTCCAAGGGCTGATGAACGGGTTGGCTTGGGTGCAGCCAAGTTCCCCAGTACTTTTGATTTGACATCAGTGAACTGTCAGATTGGTCTCATCACAAGAGCCAAAGAAAAATCAGAATTTGCGACCCCAGATGTACATTACTAGTTTACTATAATACCCTTTGGTTTAAAGAATGCCTTGCTGCCTTCCAGAGGTTGGTGAACAAAATCCTGGCAGAGCTGTAGTCTTTTAGTGTAGTTTGCCTTGATGAAATTGCTGTCTATAGCTCCATCTGGCTGGAACACCTGATCCACCTTGGGAAGGTCCTTAAGGTTCTGAATTGAGTCACTATCAAGGCAAGCAAGTGCCAGATAGGGCATGGCCAAGTTGTATACTTGAACCACTTTGTAGGTCGAGGCCAAGTTCAAGATCCATACTACTCTGGATTTAAAGGCCCCAACCACCCAACCTCAAGTCAGAGCATTCCTTGGCTTGACTGGGTACTACAGAAGGTTTGTGAAGAGATGTGGTAATATTGTGGCACCGCCCTAAGAACTGATTTCCAAGAAACAACCCAAAAAAATAAACTGGACAGTGAGCTGTCAAAAGAGTTTTGACACTCTGAAGGAAGCAGTGTGCATGGCACCCTTTCTATAAGCTCCAAATTATACAAAGCAGTTCATTGTGCAGGCATATGCCTCTGAGTATGGGATAGGTTCAGTCCTATCACAGACCAACGATGATGGTCAGGACCAGCATATTACTTTTATTAGAAGGTGGGTACTCCCCAAAGAACAGCGTTGAAGTGCCATTGATATTGAAGCCTTTGCTGTGGTTTGGTCCCTGATACTTACTTACTTTGTACAAACTTAAACTAACCACAGGCCTCTCAGATGACGGATGCAAATGAAAGGGGAAAATTCAATATTGTTGAGGTGGTCAGTCTCTCTAAAGGGAATAGACTTCTCAGTGGAACACGGGCCTGGGACTGACCATGCCAATGCAGATGTCCCCCTATTTTTGGCCAAAGTACTGATGCTTTTTTGAGTGTAGGCACACTGGATCCCTGCTAAACCAGGCCCCCAGTGCCAGTGCTCGTTCCCTTAAACAAATGTAAATGTCGAATTGTAACACAATTAGCAAGGATTTTAGCACCCCTGTAAGTCCCTAGTAAATGTTATCCCTGGTACCCAGAACATAGGTACTAAAGTGGTTCCCTATGGGCTGCAGCATGTATTATGCCACACAAAGGGACCCGCACAAAAACCTGCAGGCAGACTGCCATTGTAGAATGCGTAGAATGGTGCAAACCATTTTGAAAACACTCTATGGCAAAGTTACACTGCATATAGTATATGTAAGCCACCCCTACAGCAAGCCTTAGAGCCCTAAGGTAGTGGGCATTATATTACATGTAAGGGTGCCTCTGCATGAGCAGGTACACAGTTTGTGATGTCTAGTTCAATTACTAGATATTACAAGTGATCAGGCAGCCATCTTAAGGACATTTTCTGGGACTGGTCATTACGAGTTATCCAGCTACATGATGACTGCACTTAAGCCAATGGTGTTTGTCTTAATAAATCTGTACTGATGGCCAGTACTATATTTATTATGACATGCACCCAGGGGTCACCTTAGAAGTGTTCCCTGAAATCCTACTGGTTCTCAAGTGTGCTGGCTGACTGGTATCATCCAGCATGTAACTACGGTTGAGTTTCTGACCCGCTGTCCGTGAGAGCCCATGCTCTCAGAGGCCAGAAACTAAGCCTGCTCTTGAGGGAGGTGTTCACACCACCTACAGCAAGATGGCTAGTGAATTAGCATGCCAAGGCCAGAGGCATTTAAGTCTCTGCCGCCTTAGATATTGTACAATGGCTACCCGCCAGACCAGGGGAACACAACCCCCTACCATGAGGCCCATTTGGAACCAAAGCAGGTGGAAAATTAGTTAGTCAGAAAGCTTATTACCCTTTCAGGCTATGCACAACCCTAAGGTGGGGCACCTGAAGTGGACAGCCAAGTAAAAGTTTCACCATTTTGAATTTGATGGAACTAGGAACTCTGGGTCAGTTTTATTCCCACTATCACCAGGAAGTGGTCATAAAGGGGATGCACTCACCCTTTGGGGTAAGTAGACTATGCAAACACAAGGAGATGTTGGACTGAGTGCTGAAACTTTTCAGACACTCACCCCAGTCACAGATCTGGATTGAATCCATCATTGTTCTTAAGCTCACTTCCCCACCCCAGTTCTGATCCAGCCATATGCAAATCAGTCTTGACCCTGTTCCTCATGGGAACAGTCCAGCCCAAACTGCCAAGACAGGTCTTCCCTGGACTATAAACAAGCATCCTGGGACCGGTTTTTGGGTGGCATGCCTCATCAGCAAGGCTAGATTGAATCCAGTGGCAAAGTGAGCAAGAGACCCACATTTGGGCATACCCTGCCAACTTAGAGTGAACAAAGCAAACACAAGGAGATGATGGATGGAGTGCTGAAACTTTTCAGACACTCACCCCAGTCACAGATCTGGGTTGAAACCATCATCGTTCTTTGGCTTACTTCTCCACCCCAGTTCAGACCCAGCCATATGCATATCAGTCTTGACCCTGTTTCTCATGGGAACAGTCCAGCCCGAACTACCAAGCCAGGTCTTCCCTGGACTGGAAACAAGCATCCCTAGGACCGGTTTTAGCCAGGCTTACTTGAATACAGTGGCAAAGTAAGCAAGGGACCCATGTCTGGGAATACCCTGCCAAATTAGGCTGAACAAAGGAAACACAAGGAGATGATGGACAGAGCGTTAAAAGTATCAGACACTCACCCCAGTCACAGATCTGGGTTGAATCCATCATCGTTCTTTGGTTCACTTCGCCACCCTAGTCAGACCCAGCCATATGCAAATCAGTCTTGACCCTGTTCCTCATGGGAACAGTACAACCTGATTTGCCAAGCCACTAATTAGCAATAATGAGCAAAAGATTAATGGATTAAACCCAGATCTGTGACTGTGGGTGAGTGAATGAAAAGTTTCAGCACTCTGTCCATCATCTTGTTGTGTTTGCTATGGGAATAATTCTAAGGCAAGGAATCTGTGGCTAGATAGTCTCTACCAGAAAAAGTGTTACCGAAGGTAAGTAACTTGTTTGTTGATCCTCTGTTTCTACCACCTCCCGTCCTTGTGTTTTTGAAACAGTTTTTTTCCCTCCGGTTCAGGAGTAATTAGTATTTTGCGGGAAGCCTTCCCACGTGGCTTGGTATGAGGTGGTTAGTATAACTCACCTGTATGTTACTTGTAATAGTTAATAAATGGCTTAAGGAAAAAAGCCAGTTGGAGTATCGAGTCCGGTATTGCTTCTACCTGCGCTCTGTGCAGTGCAGCTCTACGAGGAGCACATGCTTAAAAATTGTGAAAGACAGGAGTCCCTTCTTGCCCACATCCGTATGCAGGCCTAAACTTTACCCCTCCTTTCTTATTCTGCCTCATTACTTTAATACCTTTTATATCTTCTTATATAGACAGATGAACATATTGTAAGCATCTGTTTTTTCCTGACAACATTTCAGGGTGGCGTCACATTTGCTCCCAAACCAAATATTTTATAGATTATCTACCAATTTAGAAGACATTATTAAAAAGGAACATAAAACTTACCTAATAAAACAATTCCCTATTTACGGTTTATTAACAAGTTGCCAAACATATTTGGGTTTTCACTGTGGGTCAACTAACCCCCATGCAAAACAATATATTTGTTTTATTAAAATGGGAAGATTCCACTGATTAAAAACAATTTTTGAGTAATGGCAAAAGGGCTAAGAAAAAACTCTCCCTAAAACATAATCTACATGGTTATTTCCCCCAGTGGGGACACGTTGCTATGAGGTGGCTTTTTGGCGCACGGTATCTCAATAAAATGCAAAGGAACCCTCATTCATGTTTGTAATGCTATTACAAAGGCTTCTTTGTGGCTTTTTTTTGTCCATGACTGTGAGGTCTGGCATGAGTCCCACTGAACAAATGTATAAATCTTTGTTTTTTCTTTATCCCAAGCAGCTTTATAAGGATGTGCTTTGCTAGTGAGTGGTCAGGAATACACTTGCATGTCTCTGAGGGACTGGTGAGAATAGAAATGCTAGGTTTACTGATGGCACTATAATAATGATGCATCAAGACGTTTCATATAATCCTTTTAGCCTGCTGCTGAGGGCTATACTGGTTGTTAAAGGCTTTGAATCTCACTTCAAAGGGAGAGGGGGAGGGCCTTTAACCAGTATAGCCCAAGGCAGAAGGACTGTAAGGCTATTAGAGCACTCTATCCACCGAGGGTCGAATGTTCTTAGTAAAAAAGGGAAAAACAGAAAGACAAACATTGGAATGTTGAAGCATGGGGTTATACCAGCCATTGTCTGCCCTGAGCTACTTTATTGTCTTCAATGGAAGTCTCAACATTTCAGTGTTCTAATTACACATATGCAGTACCACCTGTTCTCCCAGTTGCTAGCGAAAGTATGGCTGTGCTCTGTCATTGTTGGATGCAGAATGTGTGGGTGTGAGTTAAGTGTTGTTCACATATGATAAAGAAAAAAGGGGACCTAACATCTAAAATATGTGCATGTTCTTACTTCATGAAAAAAATCACTATGTGCTGTTGCACATGCTGGACGAACTGTGAAGATTTATTCATGTTTGTGGATATTCTGTTTCTGCAGTGCTGTATTTGTGGTATACATTTTATTTGCGTCAAAGCCTTTTGAGTGTACTGCATTAAAATTAACTGTTAAATATAGAAAATGTATGGATTTGTAGTGGTCCTCATGTAATGAATCTTTTCAATCTCCTGGCTTCTATGTAATGAAGAAATTATACCCTTGCACCTTTTGCACTTTATCATGATATGTGATTTTAACAAAAGTATTATGAATTGTGAGTATTACTGTATATTCCTTTATGGTTTTGAACAATAACCAAAATAAAGTTTATTTGAATTTGAATACTGCATTTGGATAATTATTGTAAATATCTTACAGAAAGGTGATGAAAAGATGGAAAGACAGTGACATTTGGTTTATAAATGTGAAGTGTAGTAAGTCATATACTGAGAGAAAGGAGAATTGGGCAGAAGTTGGAGGAGATAAAGAGAGAATGACACTAAGTTAAAGATATGTGTTGTATGGTTCATGACAAGGCCACATTTCCTCTTTGTGTTCTATCTCATCTCACTAAAACTCTCAAAATGTGTGATATAACGTAATTCCTCAGCTTCTACTCATAGTCTGAGAATGAACAATTTAGCATACTGTAATCCAGCCTGAAACATGACTGTGCACACTTGACTTGACTGTTGCTGTTTTATTTGTTTTGTTTATGCAGGTCATGAGTATGGCCCCAGCACCTTTGTCTCTACTGATCAAGGCGGCCCCTATCCTAACTGAGGAGATGTATGGAGACATTCAGCCTGCAGCGTGGGAGCTACTGCTGAGCGTGGATGAGCACATGGCTGGGGCAGCAGGTACAGCACAGAATTCCTAAAAGAAAAATGCTCACATATCTCTTCTCAGAACCATGTGAATCTCGGAAAAACTTTGCAAGCGAGGATTCTCTTGATGGAATAATGCAGGCATTTTACCTTCCAAGAACATAGTTGTTAGAAATGGGGTCAGAGTAGGTAATTTACACTCTCAGAATAACCTGTGCACCCCCCTTGGTAGCTTGGCAAGAGCAGTCAGGCTTCTCCTCCGAGGAAATGTGTAAAGTATTTGTAAACACACAGTGACACTGTGAAAACACTACAAAAGTATTACACAACAGTTTAGAAAAATTACGAGCATTATTCTGAATGAAACAAGACCAAAATAACAAAAAAAGGACATACACATATCAAAATACGAATTCTCAACAATTAAATGCAGTTACAACACTTAGAAACACAACAACTCTGACTAGGGCTATAACGACTTGCCTGATGGAGTCGGATTTTCAAAGTTGGGCTGACCGCGATGGAGCTCGGGCCTGCTGTGGAGTCGTAGAGACCCTGGGTACAGTATCTTGGAAAGAATGACAAAACAAAGACGTTGTGAGGCATTGCTGGGGCCTGGTGCGGCTTCAGTTCCTTACAGTTGTTGGCACTTCAGTGCTCGGAACATGGCATGGCCCAGGGGAGGTGATGCAGCTTTGGCGGTAAGGCGTAACGTTCTCCTGTCGATACAGGGTCCATAAAGTGTCAAGAGTCAGGCCACGCAGCGTAGATCTCGCAGTGTTGATGTCACCCCAAGGGGCCTCCGGTTCTGCAGAGAAGTCGGGCGCCGTTAAGTGCGGTGACACGGTACTCAAGGCTCCCAGTGTTGTCGTTCTTCATAGGCGCTGCGGTGCAAGTCACAATTGTTGCGGTGAGCGGGGACCAAGGCACAAAAGTCACGCTCAAATTTGATGTGGGGTGTGGTTTCTTCTTGGCCCGGGAACTGTATTTGGCACCACTTGGCAGAGTAGAGCTCTCAGCAGAAATGCAAAGATGCTACAGGTGAAGTCTTTGAAGGCCCTGAGACTTCCTACAGGAGGGAAGCTCGACTCAAGCCCTTGGAGATACTTGGAAAGCAGGATGTACAAAGCAAAGTCCAGTCCTTTCACTCGCAGGACAGAAACAGCAAGCAGCAGGCCAGCACAGTCCCTCCTGACAGCAACACAGCTCTTCTTCCTGACAGAATGTCCTTAATCCAGAAGTGTTCTGAGTATACGGTGCCCAGTACTTATACCCATTTCGAGTAGTAGAGACTTCTTTGTGAAGGGGCAGGCACAGCCCTATTCAGGTGCAAGTGTCAGCTACTCCCACAACTCTAGGCCAGGAAGACCCATCAGCCTGGTAATGAACCATCAGGATATGCAGGGAATACCTCAGATTCCTTTGTGTGACTGTCTAGTGTGAATGCATAACAACCCAACTGTCATCCTGACCCAGACGCGTATTCAGAGACAGGCAGAGACACAGAATGCTAACTTTCTAAAAAGTGGTGTTTTCAGACCTGCAATTTAAAAAAAATCAACTTCACTAAATGTTGTTTTTTTAAATTGTGAGTCCAGAGACGCCAAACTTTTTATCATCTCCCTATTGCAAGCTACACGTATAAAGCGTTAAAAGGCAGCTCCAATGCCAACCTATGGGAGAGATAGGGATTGCTGTAGAGAAAAATGAATTTTACAATTTTCCTTATCAGGACATTTAAAACCCATTAGTACATGTCCTATCTTTTAAATACATGGGGCTACCTGGGGCCTACCTTGGGTGTGCCTTACATTTTATAAAAGGGAACGAATGGGGACTGGAAGTAGGTGTACTTGCTAAGTTGACTTGGCAGTTAAAAACTGCACTCACAGACACTGCAGTGGCTACTCATGTGCTTGGCACAATCCATGCTGCAGGCCCACTAATAGTTTTTGGTTTACAGGACCTGGGCACACCTGGTGCACTGTTCTAGTAAAACAAATAGGCCAATCATGGGGAATACAAATACCATTACATTTTTGACAGGGAGCACTTGCACTTTAGCACTGGTCAACAGTGATAAAGTCTTAAAGCCACCAGCAAATACTAAATCCAGCACACAGTCAAAAACAGGTGGTCAGAGGCAAAAAGACAGGGGAAACCATTGCAAAAGATGCCAGGTCTAACCAGGGTCCCCCCAGCTGAAAGTGGGGAGAGCTACCCAACCTCCTGGGAGTTCTCATCAGTAAGGAGGCTGATTCTGGAAAGACCATCAACGCTGGTGTGTTCTGTTCCAGGGCGGAGTCCCACCATGTCATCAGGTTCCCCTTTAGATCCTCTCCCACACAAAATTTGGGCCAGATTTGTAACAGTTCTCTAACTTCTGGATTAGTACCAGCTTGTTGGAAACGGCCAGTGGTTACTCGGCTCTTAAAAAAAGTGAACCTCGGAGGAGCCAAGATGGCCGACAGGACGGACGTGTAGGCTCCCAGCTCCGTGAGCCCCTTCTTCCCACGCCGGTATCCTGCTACTAATCCTGAACCACTGTTGCGGCGCCACGACCGCATTACCGCGCTGATCGCGGCCACGTTCCTTCGAGGACTCTACTTGCTGTGAGGACGGAGATACGGCGGCGAGAGCCTCCCGCCATTGTATCCCCCTAGACCCTGCTCTGCTGGCCGCTGCGGGACGGCGGTGCACCCGGTGGACGGACGCGGGAGGCACTGGGACTCCCGCTTGAATTGCAGCTGGTGAGGTGAGACGACGAGGACGTCCCCCTTTATTCGGGGATTCGCCGGACTTGGCTGCGGCGGGCGCTGGCGGGATGGGACCCCTACCCCTTTGTCTTCTGGTGTGACCTGGCTGGAGGGCTGGCTCGGCTCCGGCTGGCGGTGCCGCCCGCGACGGGGGCTGCCCTCGAACTAGCGGCGAGGGGTCGCCTGCGGTCTGCCTCTCTGCTCTGCGGTCTGCTCTCCTGCCGGCCCCCCCGCCTGCAGCATTTTTGGATTTTGATCGTCTCTCTCCCCCCCCCCTTTGTCTCTGGATAGCGGCAGTCAAGATGGCGGTCCCGAGGGGAGGGGAGACGATCGCTTCTTTGTCCTCTGGCTACACTGCCTTGCCTGCACCACTTAGTACCGGAGAACCGGGGACACCGACCCCAAGGCCATACTGTGTGGCCCCGCAGTGGGCCCCGACTCGTGTGGATGTCATGGCGGCTCTCGAGGCTCTTAGCTCCGCATGTCGGCGGATTACCAGCGAGCTAAGCCTTAAGTTTGATGAGGCGATATCTGCACCGGGACACCAGATGCTTGCTACTGTCCCTGACCCGGATACATTGTTTCCGCTGGAGCCTGCCACGGAGCTGAGGGTTTTTTGCGACAGTGTTGCTGACTTGCCTACCAACGCGAAGGGAGATACGTTGTTTCTCTCCCCCCTGCACTTTGATGCTCAGCCTTCGCCATTACTGCTTCCACGTGGACTTCTGGCGTCCCGGCAGCTGGACTTCCTTGCCGCACCTGCCACTGTTACTTCATCCTTTCTTCAGTTAGTGGTACCTTTTCCAGTATGTACTGAGAAGCCCCCCCTTTTCGTCAGTCATCCCCTCGTGGACCGGGACCCTGCATTTCTTTCTCCTGGGGTTTCTCCTCGTTGGGGACGGCCATCTTGTCCCTTTGTTCTGCCTTCGGTATGGTTCCTGCGGTGGCCATTTTCGGACGGGCTGCAACGCTCGGGCCAGGGGTGATATATCTTTGTGCTGACTTTGTTTGCTTGGCTGCCAGATATCGGGACCTCGAGCTAGTTTGGGACTTTTTGAGGGTGCATCGTGTTGACCAATATGGGGATGCTCTGGGTGGGCGCAGCCGCTGATTTTTGCTTGTAATATGGGGGTTCGGCGGGCGGGCGGGCTTGGTGTCTGTGCTGAAAGGGGGGGACCCTGCAGCGGTTTTCTTAATTTGATTGGTCGCACTTTGGATTGTGTCATTCTTTGCTGTATGGGGAGGCCACAGAGTTGCTTGTATTTTACTGCATCTGGTATGGTCGCTGAAGGGTCGTGGTTGTCGGGAGGGAGATTAGGTGTGGGCTGGGAGCCAGGGTAATAATGTTTTTGGCCCTCCTCCGGGCTTCTGTACTATGGGAGTGGGACTGGATTTTCCTCTCTTACTCTCATACTTCAGTCACTATCGTGTTTCCTTTTTCTCTCCCTTTTCTTTCTTCCTCTAAATTTCGGGTTTATTGGGCGACAGACACACTGCTGGGGGGGGGGTAGGCCGTAGCCTCTGCATGCGTGTAGGGTGGTGGGTTGGGGGATGGGTTTTCTTATTTTCGGTTTCTATGGTGCCTTGTTTTTTCTTTTTATGTTTTTCTCCTTTTTTCCTGCCTTGGGCCTGTGTCGGGACTGTGGGCGGGTGGCCGGGGGTGCATACTAGATGGTTTGTTGATCCTGATATCCCTGTTGGCTGTACTTGACCCCTATGCTGCCTGCGGAACCTTGGATTGTATGTCATTATCAGTTGGTGGCTTTGTTGCCACCGTTGCGTTTCCTCCTGCACGGGCCTTGCCTTTTTATTTCTTTACTTTATCTTGTATTTTCTATTGAGACAGAAATGTTGGACGTTAATTGATGCGTGCAAAAAACCTTTTAAAATTAACCTTACAGCTCCTGTGACGCGATAGCACGTTACTTAATGGTGTACCTTTTTGATGTCAGATTGTGCTCGTTATGTGCTACCGTGTCATTGTAAAGTTTGCGACAGTGCTGCTACAGTTTCTTTCGTGGCCGGCCCGTGGGTTGTAGGCCCGTATATGTACTTCTGCAAATGCACAATAAAGGTTTTCCAAAAATAAAAAAAAAATAAAAAAGAAAAAAAAAAAAGAAAAAGTGAACCTCGACCCGACCTGTGCTGGTAACTATAGACCTATTTCTCTCTTACCATATCCAATTAAAATCAATGAACGTCTGGTCAGCAGAACTTTGCCTCAATTCCTGGAAACCAACTCTAGGTTAGATAATGTCCAGTTTGGTTTCCGTCCTGGTCACAGAAAGGTAACTGCTTTGGTGACCGCATTAGATGAACTTTGATTGTGGGCAGACAGGGGACAATCTGGCATTCTTATTTTGCTCGACCTGTCTTCTGCTTTCGACCCGGTCAACCATTTCATCTTGCTGACCACACTAGAAGAGGTCGGGGTGTCAGGGACGGCATTAGAATGGTTCCGCTCCTATCTTTTCGGCAGGTGTCAGGTGGTTTCTCTCCCGCTGTTTCAATCTAAATTCTCCAATGTCCACCATGGTGTTCCTCAGGGATCGGCAATCCGCCCTATTCTCTTTAACATCTATATGAGACCCTTGATTGAAATCATAAAGGCTCATGGTGTCAATCTGGTGAATTACGCTGACGACACTCAGCTCTTTCTCTCCTTAGAGGCAAATCAGTCAATTTCTCTGGCGACTTTTCATGACTCTATGCATGACACTGTTCATTGGCTAGGAGCCAACTCGCTTCAATTCAATCCAGATAAGACTGAAGTCTTTTACTGTACAGTGGGGAAAGTTCCTCCCCCTTTTCCTGACAATTTTTGGCCTTCTTCAGCTGCCCCGACTCTGGTTCCAGCCAAAGCAGTACGCAATTTGGGAGTTATGCTCAAAGCTAACTTAACCTTGGAAACACATGTAAATAAGGTGGTGGGGAACTGTTTTTCCTTGATCAGAGCCTTGAGAAAAATCCTTCCGCTGGTGCCTAAGATGGCCAGGGATTTGGTCGTTGGACGTATCATTCTCAGCAGGCTGGACTATTGTAACGCTCTACTATTGGAGGCCCCAACATTTTTGGTTGAATGTCTCCAAAGAGTCCAGACCTTTGCGGCAAAACTAGCACTGGCGAAACCTTGGTGTTCATCAGGCTCTTTGGCTCTTGCAGAGCTTCACTGGTTACCAATAAGGCAATTTGCAAAGCCAAATCAGGAGGCAGGGCATTCAGCTCTGCCGCTGCCAAACTTTGGAACAGCCTTCCTTTGGAAATCAGGCAGTTTCAAGACCTTCTGCAGGTTAGGAAAACGGTTAAAACGTGGTTGTTCCCTAGAACCTGACAGTTAGGAGGGCTTCTCTCTCTGAAACTCTTTTTGCCATCTTCCACTGACTGATGATTCACGTACTATTGCCACAAGATACCAGTAGGGTGATAGCCTCTCTTTATAAATATCACATTCAATACATACAATACAATACAATACAATACAATAAAGCCCATTCCCTGTAGGGATATGGACCGCCTCAACAGTTTAGGATTCTCACCCCTCATCTGCATTAACCATCTGAGAGGCCTGTGTTCTGTCTAACCTCGGAAGTGCATCCCAAATTAGTTGGGTCTTAGCTTCTTCAGGGCCCAGACCACAGCAGAAGCTTCCCTTTCTATTGTGCTTCGCCTGTGTTCTCTGAGGAGTAAAGTCGCAATAATAAAGACAACAGGTTGAACTAAGCCCCCTTTGTTTAGCTGTGAAACTACAGCTCCCTCACCATGCTCAGAGGTATCAGTCTGCACCATGAATTCCTTGGAGAAGTCAGGGTGTCAAAAATGATCCTGCATGCCTCTGATGGAGCTGCTTCTTGCAAGACAGCTCAGACAAGGGGCAACAGTGGACCATACCCATTGACAAATCTGCTGTAGTATCCAGTGAGACCTAAAAAGGCTCTCACCTCTGTCTGGGTCTTGGGGGGTACCCCAGCCAGAATGGTATGCATCTTTGGCTGCAGGGGCTGCACCTTTCCACTTCCTACCTGGTGTCCCAAGTATACTACAGACCCCTGACCTAGCTGGCACTTACTGGCCTTTATTTTGAGGCCTGCAGTCTGCAGGGCCTTAAACACCTCCAGAAGATGGTACAAATGGTCCTCCCAACTGGACCTGCATACGGCAAAGTCATCAAGGTAAGCAGCACTGAAGTTCTCCAACCCAGCCAGGACCTGGTTGACCAACCTCTAGAATGTGGCAGGGGAGTCCTTCAACCCAAAATGCATGACCTGGAACCAGTAGTGCCCTTCTGGTGTTGAGAACGCTGACCTCTCTTGTGCCCCATTGTTAAAGGCAATCTGATAGTACCGAGATATTAGGTCAAACGTGGTGAGAAACACAGCAACTCCAAGCCGATCAATGAGCTCTTCAACTCAGGGATGCTGTGCACATCAGTGTTGGTGATGGCATGGAGGTCCTGATAGTCAACACAGAAGTGCAGTTACGTTGTGACACCGGGTCAGGCAGCCTTGTGGGAACAAAACCACTGGGCTGGACCTATGACTGTTGAAAGGCTCAACCACCCTTAACTCCAGCATCTAAGAGACCTTCTCCTTGAAGTTGTTCTTCACTCTATCAGATAGCCTGTATGACTTGTGCTTAACAGGATGGCCCCATTGTCAATATTGTGGGTGCACCATTGGGTGACTCCAGGGATGAGTGAGAACAGAGAGGCAAACTGTCCCAGCAACTGGTGACAGTCTATCTGTTGTTCTTGGGTCAGAGTAGGGAAGAGGATCACACCCTCTACTGACACATCCGGCTCTGTGGCAGACAGGAGGTCGCAGAGAGATTCACTATCCTCTTCCATTCCATCATCCGTGACCAAGAGAATGGTCAACTCAGACCTCTCAAAATGTGGTTTGAGGTGGTTGAGGTGTAAGAACCTCAAAGTGTTCCTAGGAGCCTGCAAGTCAACCAGGTAGGTGACGTCACTCTTGCACTCTTTCACCTCAATTGGCCCAGACGCTAGTAGAGTCATCACCCATACTTTCTGGCCAGGCTGAAACTCAACCAGAGTGGTATTCTGGCTTTACAATATTTCATATCTTCCTGGATAGCTTCTAGATTCTCCTGGGCGAGTTTCTGGAAGTGGGCTGTTGGTTCTGGAAGGCCAGCAGGTAACTGAATACATCCTGGGGTCTCTTCCTAGGAGCTTGCTCCCAGCCCTCCTTTACCAAACTGAGAGGTCCTCTCACAGGGTGTCTATACAGAAGTTCAAAGGGGCTGAAGCGAACCCCCTTCGGCGGTACCTCTCTGTAGTCAAATAGAAGACATGGTAAGAGGATGTCCCACTTACCCCTCATGGGTTCTGAGAGACCCATAATCATCCTCTAGAGGGTACAGTTGAAACTTTAAATCAACTCTTTGCTTTGGGGTGGTAAGGGCTGGTGAACTTATAGGTAACACCACACGTCGTCCACGTTCCCTTCATGTACAAGGACATGAAGTTGGTACCCCGGTTAAATACTACCTCTTTGGGGTGCCCCACTTGGGTAAAGATCCCCATCAGTACCCTGGCCATGGTGGCTGGCCATGGTGGGCACATTCACTTTCCTCAGAGGGATAGCTTCCGGATACAGGGTGGCATGGTGCACCGAGACCAGGATGAACCTGTTCCCCATGGCTGTCTTGGGTTCCAGAGGCCCCACAATGTCAATACCCACCCGCTCGAAAGGGGTGGTCATCAGGGATGGACTGGCCGCAGGGTGCACCAGGCATTTCCACGGTGGACCAAAAGGGTGGGAGCTGGTTTTAGACTGGTGGAGGCCGATTTTGTTACTGGGGGCTGGTCTTGATGCAGTGCTGCAGAATCAGCCCCTAGTAACAAAAGCTCAGCAGCAGTGTTCCCGCTGTCCACTTCTCCCCCAGCCACCTTCCAGGTCCAGTCCAGGGCTGGTTTGCGATCCCAGTCCGGCCCAGATGGTCATGATAGGAAACGGTTGGAGGGGAGCCTTGCTTCCCCCCCCCATTTGTCACTTGATTGGCAAGTAGGACCTTCAGAGTGCATCTGAGGCCTTCCTTATTTGGGGCCAATAAAAGTGGGAGTCAAAGGTTTTGTCCTGCCCCAAATGACCTGCCAGAGGCACATCATGAGCCACACCCAGTAGGAAGGCTCTGGAGCACTGGGGTGCTTCAGTACATGGGCTGCTCAGGCTCGGCAACCTTAGGCTCGCTGTACATGAGATTATTCTTGCAATATATCAGGTGAGACCCCGTAGATTCCCGGGCATCCCCTCAGTCTCCTCGTGGACCATAGAAAGTTCCGGAGCAGGTGTCCTGCACCCCTTGCCCCTTCCCGATAGGCGCCTGGGCCACTGTTTCAGGCTCCAGGGCCTTCTGCTCACCCTCTCTGGGGGCCATGGACAATGTGGTCAAGCACACCCATTCTGGCAAATTCCAACATCTCCAAGTGTGACCTAAGCTCCACCTCCTTCCAGACGGTTTTCTCCAGGTCGTTGCCCAGCGGACCCTCAACTGGCATGGATGGACTCACAGCTAACTTCAAGGAACCTAAGACCCCCCTGCCCCCCAATCAAAAGGAGCCTGGGCTACCATACACTGGCTCTCACTGTTGTCTACAACAACTTGGTGGACCACATTGGGGATTACCTGCTCTTCAATAATCAGATGACAGTGGAAAGTTATCATACTGGCTCCCGTGTCTCTCAGAGCCTCCACCTGTTCCACATTGATGGTCATCCAGTACCTGTACTTCTTAGTATTATCAGTCAGGAGGGTTCTCTGGGCCATTTCACTCTCATCCTGGAAGACTAGGGTCATCTCAGTTGGCTCCCCACCACTAACTTGGAACAACTCATCCCCAAGTGCTACACTCGCCATCCCCAGTGACTGGCCACTGGTGGGGGGCTGCGCCCACGTGGGACACTTGGGATCCCCCTTGAAGTGCCCTTCCTGAACCTGCAAAACATTTCAGGCTTCCCTTCCCTGCAGACTTACCTGTCGGGAACCAACTCTTCTTCTCAACAGGGAGTTTGGAATCCTTACCCTGGGAACTAGTTTGGGTCCCTTTCGAGAACTCCTTACTCTTATTATCCCCCCTCCTTCTCTCGGGGACCCTGCCCACCCTTGCCTGATTTTCCCCCATACAGCCTCTTGTGGACCCTGGTTTTGAGCCAGCGGGCTGCCTGCTGAGCAAGCTTCCTAGGGTCAGTAAGCTTACTGGCGCAGCTCTGGAAAACAAAGACTAGACAAGTTCGTTCTCCCATAGAATAAAATTGTACTGCCCCTGAAAATGTTACCTCACTGCCCTTCACCCAACCATCCAGTGCTCTCCAGAAGTAATCAACACATTTAAGCCACGTTTGTGAATCAAGTTTGGTACTCTTCCTAAATTTGTCCCTGTACCTTTCTGGAGTAAGACCATACCTCTTGATCAGGGCTGCCTTCATGTTGGAGTAGGTGAGTTTTCCTGCTGTACCTTGGACTAACATGTTGTCCCTCACCTCCCCTCCCCTTCAAAGTGGTTCCACAGACCTGTCCCTCATTCTCTATCAGGGTCCCTGTTCACATATAAAGAGGTATAAAGGGTGGATGAGAGAATAATAAGTAAAGAGATGCAACATATAAACAATAACAAGTTGTTGGTACGAGTCTTTGGGTGGCTTTATTTCAGGTGCACTCTGTTTGCTTTCATTGGGAACAACCAACGCATTTTGCCCAAACAGGGGATTCTTCAGGGCTGTAATGGCACACAATATACAGGTGTTTTAAAAAAACCAAAACCGTGGATCAAAGACTATAGCCCTGAAACCACTAATCTTTATCATCCTCTTTGGTGTAATCATTGACTAGGCCCTTGGGTATGGGCACTTTCCCCTCTGACTGCACTTAAGCTACGCTGCCACCATCTATGCTGGGATCAACCTGTTTGTCTTTCAGATCCATCACTTTTAGACTCCGCTCATTAGCCATAATAATCTTCTTTTCCTCAATGGCTGGTATCGTTTCCTCCAAAGCTTTTTCTCTTTCATTCACCATCCTGGCTTCCCGCCTGTCCATCAGACTTTTTGAGAAAACACTGCTGCTTGCCTTGGAGGGTGTCTTCCCCCGAGGCAGATCATGATTCACCGAGAAATCACTGTGCAGGCTCTATTTCTCCACCTCTACAACAACATTCTCATCTATGTGCTCCCCAGCCTGCCTGGCTGCTAACCATGCCCTCAGCACCTTTTGCAGCTCCTACTTTCTAGTGATGCCTTTAAAAGAAAACTTGAAATTCTTGCAGAATCTTTTAAGCTGAGGCACTATGTAGGTTGCCAACCTCTCCTGCTCAAACTCCCAATCTGCAGGTACAGCTGAAGGCTCTCCAGACTGAGATATGATTGTGGAAATGTTCAATAGTTGCAAAAAGAGAAAAGTCAAAACAGTATGCTGAGGTGTAATGGTCTGTGATATTGAAGTAGCGTACACCAATCACTGTATGTAATAAACAAATACAAGTCCTTTCCCATCTCTTCCACCCATGTTAGAAATAGGGTCTCTGGTTGGTAGTGGTTTGCACTGTGCAAGCAGACCTTCACTTTAGTCAGGGTAAGGAAGATTCACCCACAGAATATTCTGTGCTCACCCCCTTGGTAACTTGGCAAGAGCAGTCAGGTTATCCTCAGAGGAAATGTATAAAGTATTTGTGCACACACACACAGTAACGTAGGAAAAACACCATAATAGTATTCCACACAAATTTAGAAAAAAAGCAATTTTTTATCTGAATAAAACAAGACGAAAACAACAGTAATCCCACATACACCTATCAAAATATGAATTCTCAAAGATTAAATGCAGTTATAGTGCTTAGAAACACAATAGCTCTGACTGGGGATATAACAACTTTCTTTATGGAGCTGAAACTGAAAGTTCGGGCCAACCACGAGGGAGTGTGGGCCAGCTACAGAGTTGTACAGACCCCGGTTACAGTAGTTTGGAAACGATGAAAAAACAAAGATGCTCTGAGGCACCGGGGAATCTCTAGGGCAGGTGCAGCGTTGGTTACTTACTGTCAGTGCAGGTCATTGACACCTCTGTGTTCGGAACTTTGCAAGGCCCAGGAGAGGTGATCTGGCGTTAGCTGCAAGGCATTGGTTCCGCTGGCAGTGTGGGGTGAATGAAGTGTCAAGAGTCAAGCCACACGGCGTCGGTTTCGCAGTGTTGATGTAACCCCATGGGCCACCGGTTGCGGAGTCGGGCGCTATGGACTTTGGTGACGCAGCACTTAAGACCCCCCTGTGGCAGCTCTTCAAAGGTGCTGCAGCGGTGTCAGAGGCAGAGCCTGCTTTCCAAGTCGCGTTTGTTGCAATGAGCCCTACTCGGGTGCAGGCAGAGGCATTGTGTCGAAGAGTGGCACTGGTTCTAAAGTCACACTCACAGTCGATGTGCTGGTCTCTTCCTATTAAATGCAGCACACTCACTTCCAAGGGCCCAGGAACTGAATTTGGCACGGCTTGGCAGAGTAGGCCTTACAGCAAAAAAGCCCAGATGCTGAAGGTGAAGCCTTTGATGGCCCTGAGACTTTCAACTGGAGGTAAGCTTGACTCAAGCCCATGGAGAAACTTGGAAAGCAGGATGTAGAAAGCAAAGCCCAGTTCTTTCACTCCCAGGACAGAAGCAGCTAGAAGCAGGGCAGCACAGCAAAGTAAACAGCAAAGTGGCAGTCCCTCCTGACAGCATCACAGCTCTTCTTCCCTGCAGAATGTCCTCAGTCCAGAAGTGTTCCAAATATATGGTGTCAGAGGTCCAGTACTTATACCTGCGAAGCCGTGAAGTAGGCAAACTTCAAGGGAAAGTCTTTGCAGGGCACACGACTCTGCCCATCCTGGCCATGGTACCTGCCTACAGGGGGTAGAGACTACTTTGTGAAGGCACAGTGTCATGAGCCAAGCACTGAAGCACAGGAGCCGAAGATGGTCCCAACGCCCACCAACCAGTCCGCCACCCGAAAACTATATTTAGCTAGGCAGCGCACCAGCAGGGGGGAAAGGGGTAGTGAATAAACAAGAGAAACAGTCTGGTGTGGTTGTTGGCGTCGAACACACGGTTGGACCAGCTGAGTTGGTACAATTTAGTACGCTGTGTCTATATGGGATGATAAGATCTCATAAACATGCATGCCACACAGTTAACACTTCTATTACCTTTTTGTCACCAAACTATTGCTTCTCTCTATTAATGTTGTTGGATAAATTGGGTATATTTCAGTATCTAGAATTAAAAACTACACTATGAACCAATTCTTAATTTACTTAACGCTCCGTGCTATTATTGTTTGTCTTCTCTAGATATTTACCCCTGAAATACTTCTGTCAGCTCGAAAATTCACTCTGCAGATTTTATCCAAATAGAATTACTGAGTACAAATTAATTGTCTGCCTCAATCTTCTATTCACGCTAATTTGAACGAATATCTCTAACAAAACGTCTCATTGAATACTTCTTCAAAAAGAAACGTTGTTGGGCAGTTTCAAACCTGGTGTCATAGACACCTCTTACCACCGCAACAACTGAAATCAAATTACAGCTAAGGCTTGACTCGAAGAAAGGTTCAAATGGCTTCTGTCCTCACAGCTGAGGAGTCCCACGTTGCGCATGCGAGATAAAAAGCCTCTGAAGTTCTGAAGTCACTAATTAACGCTAAAGACACAACCGCGTCTTAAAGAACCAAATAATATTGCTACAAACTGAGATTTACTGATTTCAAAGTTGCAACCGATTTGCCGATAACGAAGGCAACTTGCTTCGTCACGCAGACGGTTGAAGTGCGCAGTTCGTTGCCAGCACGGGCGCATTAAGCACCTGGAACGGCGCGAGTCTTGGGAGTCTAGACTGCTGACCCCACTCACCCCTGGAGACAGCTTCCGCCATGTTAGATCCTTTTAAGGCTATGATACATCTTTTTAGAAAGAGTCTTGCTACCAAAAATTTATTCTTTTTATGACAACATTTCCTTTTGGTTTTCAAGCGAGTGCTTTTGTTCTTTTTATCCCTTATCTGAGTATGTGTAGCCAAGCAGATCTTGACACATAGCCCTATTTAGGTGCAAGTGTCAGCTCGTCCCACCACACTTTAGTTCAAGAAGACCCATCAGCCTGGTGAAGGGCCAACAGGATATGCAGGTCACTCTTCAGCTCCCTTTGTGTGACTGTCTAGAGCAGAGGTCTTCAAACATTTGAATGCTGAGACCCCCCTGTCAACATTTTGAGGTGCAAGGACCCCCTCCTGACAAAAATTTCTAAACCTGTAGGCAGGGCTACTAGAATTATGATGAGGCAGGTGAGGACCAAATTACGCGACAGGCTTGACTAAATTGTGTGGGAAGAAAATGTAAGTGATGTTATGTGATGCTGTGTATTTTGGGATAGCATTGCTTCATTATTTTGACATTGTTTACACACAGTAACACTGAGGAAAGATTTCACCCCATCAGATCCCTTTTATAACCAAAATACAGCAATTAACATCAGAAAGATTTCTAGTCAACCTTTGAGAAGGGCCTTCCACTCCGCAGGAATATGTGCTGCCACATTAGAAGCTCACCTGGCCCTGGCCAGGAGAAGCCGGGGTCCCTTAAAAACCTGGCGTTTTTTTTGCAGACTTAAGCAGTTTACCCATGCAGCTTTCCTCTCACCTCCTCCCTTCCATCCCTCTCTCCTAACCCCCGATCCCTCTCTCACTTTGCAGGCCATTTTCTTTCACCCCTTTTTACAACTTCTGAACTTTCCCCATTTAGCCTCTCACTTCACCTTTAATCACCTCTTGCTATTCTCTCTTTTCACTGCCCTCATCTCTAACAGTCTCTCGCATTTATCTCATGGCCTCTCTGTTCCCGTCACCTCCCCTGCCCCTCAGCACTTCTCATTCACCTCGTCTCTCCATTCAAATTTTTGTCTATTTGTATCTTACACCTCTCCAGTCCCCCCATTCAACTTTCACATCTCCCCTTTGTTCTAACAGAAGCCCTCACCTTTGGCTCACACTCACTTCTTGCATGTCCACACTTCTCTTCGGCAATTCACATTTCTCCTCATCCCTGACCTCTTCAATCGAATTCTCTCACTCCCTTGCTGTCCTCTCTCATCCTCTCATCTCTCCTCACCAAGCATACAGGTCAGACCCGTATGCTCCTCTCGGCCTGTGCCACTCTGCCTATTGTTCTCTAATTCAAGAAGGCATGAGTTGTCTGTCTCGCTGTTTTGGTGCAGGCGGCGCAGTTATGGAACTTACACCCTCCTTTGCTTCGCTCCACCAAGAATCTATTATCCTTTAGGAAGATATAAAAAAAAACCTTTCTCTATGCTCTGTAGGTTACCCCATTTGGCTGGTTCTCCTTCTCCTTCTGTGTGTTTCTCATTTGCCTACAGGCAGCAGATGGTTATTAGTCCTAGGACATCTTTTGGTAACAGTAGCACACTACAAATGTAAATAATAATATAGCCAGAAGCAGGGGAGTCACTAGACCAGAAATTCAGAGATGACTAACACTCCCAGCCAGGGCTGGTCCTAACACTGGTCGCACACGGTGCAACAGTCTTTTTTTGTGCCCCACCCCCGTTTCCTCCTTCTCCATGAATTCCTTTACTACCACTCACCAACAATGCACCTCATCTCTCTATAGCACCTTTCTAACAAACATTTCATTTTTTGATAGCGCTACTCATAGTTTATTCACACTCAGTTCTGTGATTTGCATAGTACACGTTCTCTGTACCAGGCAGATTAACCCTCTGCACACTGTGTGTGTGACAAGAGTGCCCATGTGAGTGCACGGTGAGCAATGCAACAGTGCGAGAGTAGGGTGAGAGGAGTGTGCAGGGTGAGTGAGGTGGCGTATGAATTTATGAATTTGGGTGAGAATGCAAGTTCAGAATGGGACGAATTAATGTATGATTACTGATGGGCTTGTTTGAGTAAGTTGCATATTGAGCAGTGAGGGGGACTGGTGAGTGAAGTGTCACATGAGTGCAGGATGAGTAGTGTACTTGTGTGACTGCAGGGTGAGGTATAGGGTGAACAGCGCAAGTGCATTGTGAGTGCAGAGTGATCACTGTGAGTGCAGGGTGAGTGGGTGAATGGTGTGAGTGCATTGTGATCAGTGTGAGCATGAAAGTGAAGGGCGAGAATGAGGAGCGAGTTGTCTGAGGCAGGGCGCATACCAGACACTTGAAGTAACTCATCATGTTATTGATGGCGGCGTAGGGTTTAAGATCTAAGTTAAACTATTGCGGCATTAATCGGGGATCGAGGGTGGAGGAAATAAATAATGTGCTTATCCTGCAACAAACTTACAGTCCTATGGTTAGGGTTGCCAGCAGATTACTTTGATGGCCCAGTCGGTACAAAAATAAGCAGTCACCTAAAGCTGTATTTTCAGCATTTATCTGTGCATACTTCGAACAGCAAATATAAATAGAAAGCACTTTTAATTGTGTTCTAGGGCTGCCTCAATGATCCTTGACTGATGAAGAGAAAAAAGACAGAAAAGTCACATAAGAAATGCATACATACTTTTGTATTTAAAAGTCTATTTAGAGTCAAGAGGAGGTCTTTCCAGGCTCTTTAAAAAAAATAGGCAGGCATTTTTCTTTTGGCAACCCTACTTTGTATTCCTTTTCAGTAAATGCATTCTCACAGTACAACAATAAATTGTAAAATACAAATGTAAGGAACAGGCAGAGTGGGGGCCCAGGGGTTCTGAAACCAGGAAAAAACACTAAGCCTCTATAACACGTTTACAAAGACATGTAAATATGCAAATGGTCTTTAAAGACCTGTGAAAAACTCAGCGTGCAGGAGATGACTCCAGACACTGCCCAGCCGAGCCCCCAGCAGCACTAGTTTCACTGCAGCAGCAGCCAGACTGAGACACACAATGAGGGAGGAGGAGGACTGAAGCCCTTGGGCCTCAGCAGAAGTGTGACTGTGAAGGAGCGACCCCCTTTGGCATCACTCCACGGCCCCCCCTGGGGTCGAGCCCCACAGGTTGAAGACTAGTGGTCTAGAGTGAATGCACAAACAGCTCAAATACCCATTTTTCATCCTTACCCAGACGTGTATTCAGGGACAGGCAGAGGCACAGAATGGTTAAAGTAAGAAAATGCCAACTATCTAAAAGTGTGATTTTCAGACTGGCAATTTAAAATCCAACTTCGCTAAAAGTTGTATTTTCAAATTGTGATTCCAAAGACACCAAACTAAAATTTTCTATCAGCTCCAATTAAGTGTTACAAGGCAGCTCCAATGCTAACCTCTGGGAGAGATAGGCATTGCTGCAGTGAAAAACAAATTTAGCAGTCTTTCACTACCAGGACAAACTCACCCATACATGTCCTACCTTTTAAATATACTGCACCCTTCCTATGGGGCTACCTGGGGCCTACCTTAGGAGTGCCTTATATGTCATAAAAGGGAAGGTATAGGCCTGGCAAGTAGATGTACTTGCCAGGTAGACATGGCAATTAAAAAGTTCGTACACAGACACTATAGTGGCAGGTCTGAGACATGGTTGCACGGCTATTTATGTGGGTGGGACAGTATGTGCTGCAGGCCCACTAGTAGTGTTTGACTTACAGGCACTGGGCACACCTGGTGCAATGTACTAGGGACATACTAGTAAATCAAATCGGCCAATCGTGGAAAAACCAAACACCATTATATTTAAGACAGGGAGTATTTGCACTTTAGCACTGGCCAGCAGTTGTAAAGTGCCCAGAGTCCTAAAGACAGCAAAAAAAAATCCAGACATGGTCAAAAACAGGAGGACAGTGGCAAAAAGACAAGGGAAACCATGGCAAAAGATGCCAGGTCTAACAATAGTCTGAATGGAGGAGAGCTTAATGTTAATGTAGTTGTTGAATAAAAATAAGAACACTGGTATGCTGAGACTGGTGTTGAGAGATTGACCAAAGAAGTGGATTTTAATAGAGGCTTCATGTCAGAACGATGTGAATCATTTACATGCGCCAACATTATAGAAAGTGGCTTTTGTTAAGTTACAGTGTATGCAATGCTAAATCAAGGGTTCAGAGAAACTAAATACAAAGATAATGATGAACAGAGAGCAGAGAAAGGTTTTCAGTGAGACACTGGAAAATAGAAAGAAGGAAGAGGGAATATGTAGGGGAAACTGAAGGAGCAGAGTAAGGATGATAGAAGGAAATAAGAGGAATGAACTAGAAAGGATAAATAGAGAAGGAGGAAATATGAGCGAGATTCTTAGAATGAAAGAATTGACAGAAAAGGAATACAATAGAAAGCAGATGGACTCAAGGGAGGTGGAAACATGATTAGAGGAAGGAAAGATGTAGGAAAATGAAGCTAAAAGTATGCTTTGGTGACTCAATAGACTAATGCATCCACCTCAGGGATCTGAGTTTGACCGCGGATTACAGCAGGTTCACTCATAAAGTGAGTAACATAGGGCCCGATTCACAGAACTAACTTAAGACAAAATCCTAAACTTACTACTTTTGGTATTCACAGAAGTTAGGATTGTGTCTTAAGTTTGTCTTAAGACAGACTTAAGACAGACTTAAGACAAAATCCTAACTTAAGTCTGTCTTAAGTATGTCTTAAGTCTGTCTTAAGACAAACTTAAGACAAAATCCTAACTTCTGTGAATACCAAAAGTGGTAAGTTTAGGATTTTGTCTTAAGTTAGTTCTGTGAATCGGGCCGGGTAAGAACACCGTATATCTGTTAGTAGTTTAAAAATACTCCAAGGGGGTAAAAGAGCATTGTACAAGTTCGCCCATTATGATTCGGAACGGTTGAGAAATGAAAGAGAGAAATTTGACAGAAACATGAAAAAAGTCTGAATGAAGTAAATAATGAAATGTAAGAATGAAAATGTAAGGAGTAAGTATGGGAAATGAGGCAGAAAAAAACAGAATTGAGACAAACAGAAAACACATTAAAAAATCCGTTTAGTCTAGTCTTACGCTGGTTTGATGGGTTTTAAAAAAAATAATTTATTGGAAGCATATGCCTCAGAAATAAAAAGAAAAGAACACATGCCTCCTGTAAACATGGTGGCTATATGCTTGTAGTAAAAATAATGTGTTAAACAAAAAAAATAGTTTTTACTAGGACAGGAGTGGCGCTTCGTGTACTTAGCACAAGTACTTAAAACAAGTATGGAAACCCTTTTTAAGTTTTGATTCACATCACAGGAAAACAATATTCTTATTGGTGCAAAGAAAAGGTACCATTGGGTTTGAAATACTGTAATAAGAAGACATAGTTTAAACACACATGGTTGCACATGTGAGCAGGCAAAAAACAGGTTACTGATTGTGTAAGCAAAAGACTGAAGGATGCTGACCTATTGACCTAAGTTGTATGCTATGGTGACTGGAAGCAAGATGAGAATGGCAGTTAAATAAACAAATAGATGAAGAGGGCTGATTTGACATCCCTCTGTATCTGTCTATGTGTATGGAATTTTTATTTATGAATTTAATATTATGTGAGACTTCTGAGACAACTAAAGCTGTCTCTTTCTAATTACGCCATACCTTAAAAGGAAACAAAGGGGCATATTTACAATAACTGGCACATCCCTGCATATCAGCTGGGATGCGCCAGTTATTGTGCGCCGCAGCTCCTTCACCCTGGTACACCGCATTTGCAATGCGACGCACCAAGGGGCAAAAACGGCACAGATACGTCACGCATCTGTGCCGTAAAAGTGGCGCATTGCTGGAGTTGCGTCGCAAGCGCAACGCAGCTCCAGCAATGCTCTGGGGGCCCTATCTCCACAATGCTGCATCAATCCTTACGCCTGCTTCAAGCAGGCGCAGGGTTTTGACGCAGCATGGGCCCAAAAGTGACTGAGTGAAATCTCGTAGATTTCACTCAGCCACTTTTGGGAAGAGTTCCTGCTCCAAAATGCCCCCCCCCCCCTATGATGGAACGCCTCCTTCTGGCGCAGGGCTTTACAACGTGACGCATCTTGGAGATGCGTCACGTTGTAAATACCCCGCACCATGGCGCATCTTTTGCGCCGCCGCTGCGTCACAAAAGTGACGCAAGGGCGGTGTAAAAGAGGCACAGGGGGCTTGTAAATCTGCCCCACAATGAAGATGAAACCCCTGAAAACAACTATGAATACCTAAACTCGAGGACTGAGAAAAGGCAACATATCCATTATATATGACATTTTCAACCATATTTCTTTCCCCACCTGCAGCGGCCATGTTCCTCCTTTGTGCTGTGAAGGTCCCGGATGCCGTTTCTGACATGTTGACTTCAGAGTTTCAGCACCCCGAAACGGTGCAGAGGCTCAATGCTATCTTGAAATTCCACACTCTCTGGAGATTCAGGTACCAAGTCTGGCCACGAATGGAAGAAGGAGCCCAGCAGATCTTCAAGGTAAACTGAAGAGGCCAGAAAAACGGGTTCATGTATACAATTGATAACGCTTCGGTCACTCTGCCTTTTGGTTTGAAAATATTGATTCCTCACCTGATATCATTGTTTTATTGTTCTCCTTTGGTTTTTATTATATTAAGTTTGCGTGTTTAATTAAACCGTCTGCTGTTGTTTGTATGTATGTATTTATTGCTTCACCATGAAGGGCGAAGATACGTTTGTTTAATTCATTGGAAGCTTTGCAAAACATTTATAAGATATGTTAATATATACTGAAAAAACTATAAAAAAGGCTTGCAAGCGACATAAGCATTTAAGGTCAGAAGTAGCCTTAGAGTTCAGCATGTAACCAATTTACTTATTTATGGGTAGCAGAATTTCAAAAAATGTCACAAGATACTTGTGTATTTGAAGTCAGCACCAATGTGTCAGTATGGTACATGAAGTATATATGCTTTGGCAGTCACAAGTAGTTCCACAAAAGTCATTAAGACACTAATAAACAGTTTAAGCTAAGTACAAGACAAGATGGATAAGATAAGTAAAGGAGGTAGATAATGAGGAGCTCTGTAGACCTTTGTCGTAGAAAGGACAGAATACATATAGTATTATTATAACTAAGAAGACATAGCAGCAAAGGCAGGGCATCTATGTGAGCGGTGTATCAGGATGTTGATATAAGCAGGAAGGCATGCCCTGAGAAGAAATTAATTATGGTGGACAGTTTCTTATTTGAGCTGTGTTTTTGAAAGTTATGTGAACTTTCTTCTTATAGTCTGTTTTGTTGGATAGTTGTAGATACAGGAGGAATTTTATCAATATGACGTGTATGTGAAATAAGTTGTCTGTTAAGTTGAGCAAGATTCCAGTATTAGACTTCTAAAGAAGTTTAAAACTAGGGTGGGTCTGTCGAATTTGGTTACAGAGTGTAGGACAGGGTTGTGAGGGTTTAGAGCAGACGTCTCCAGCCTTTCCTGTAATAAGAGCTACTTCTGTTCAATGCAAATCGTCTCGAGCTACTAATATTCTTAGAGATGGAACCACATGAGATTAGATTACATTAGATGCCACTTTTGCAAGATTACAGCAGCGGCTTCCTTCGGGCTTCAATCACAGTTGCCAGCAGTATTGTAAAAAATGATGCTATATCAATATGGGAATGTCTCTACTTGGGTAATACATAACAGCTATAGCTGCAATGACTCTAGGATCAAGTTAACAATGATAGTAATAATCTCCACAACACTGTTTGATTTTTGTCACTCAAATATCAGCCTTAAATATCTTGTGACAAGTGTAATCGTTTTTCTCCAAACATCACCATATGAATTTTGAACATCACACATTTTCATTTCAAATGCATGTTTTTCAATTTTTGTATATGTATATAAATTCAACCAAGCAAAAGCTTCTAATTTACTTCACTGGGCTGTAAACAGGAGAGCTACCCATAGCTAGCAAGCTACACGTTGGAGAAGCCTGGTTTAGCAGAACCTAAACCGTCAGTAGAGCGTTCCTGTAGTCTAGGTACAAAATCACCTGCTTTGAAGTTGCTTTGGGTACAAATAGTCAATTGTAATGGAAAAGCTTCAGTTAGTGAGTTTTTTTTATGTGAATGGAGTTTGAACTTAGATAGCGATTCATTGCCTTAAGAGAGCAGGTAAAAGTTGATATTGTGAACACCAGTATATGTGCTGATTTCTTCTTTCATCTGTGCGGGACTGAGAGATTCCTCAGATGAGATGCATAAAATGAACTCTTCGATGGGATTCGCGAGGGAAGGTCTTGTACTCTTTAGATCAGACAAAACAGGGAAAGGAAACATAAGTGGAAGATACAGAATGGGTGTGTCTAGTTCTTTCAAAAGTTTCCACCTCCACTTTTGACCGACAGTTTCATACAGTGTACATTTGCCAATAGGACTTTTGCATATATTTAGAGCTGTTGCTGCTTTTGCTTACCAACTTTGATTCAACACTTCTGATGCTGTGCTTTTCAATTTTAATCTTTCCTCATAGATCCCTCCTCCCAGTATTAACTTCACATTGCCCTCTCCAATCTTGGGAATGCCATCAGTGCCAATGTTTGACCCACCTTGGGTGCCGCAGAGCTGTGGCAGCGTGCAGGATCCAATAAATGAGGACCAGTCTGTAAGTTATTGCTGCTCTCTCTGTTTGTATTATTATCCATCATCCGTCGTTTAATGTGTTTAATCTTAAGTGCCCATTGTGCCTGAATATATGTTCGTAAATTGCTCATCACCATGATGTATAGCCAATGGTGTTCAGTGTATATGAATTTTGAAGACATGCTCACCCTGCCCCAACTTTGCATTTTGCCCCTATCATTCATCTCAGTTGATACAGACTAGCAATAAAGACTGTGCCTAAAGCTGAGAAATTAAGATTGAAGATCTGAATGCAGTTAAGACTGTATTCACCTTTTGTTTCCTATTTGGAACTTTGTGGCAGCATGTGAAATAAGGCAGTGTTCCTTCTTGTCTACTCTCTCAATTTGCATAGTTGTAGATGCCATGATGGACTTGTGCTCAATAAAAACATAGAAGAGGGACACTGGGCCAAGATTGGCCTTGATACATTCTTTGTCTCTGGATGTGTGCCTATTGCAGCCAAGTAACATATGGACGTTCATGGAATGTAAACTAAATCAAGCGACCAATTCCTCCAATTCAGGTGTTTTGAGGGCTTCTAAGGAGCTTCAATTGACAATTTCATAGACAACTGACTGTCTAGTTGTCCCGGGGCAGGGGCACATTGTTTTTGCAGATTCCATTAGTATTAGTAGCTTTTGAAATAATTAAATATTGTGCAGGTGGTGCTATGTAATGTTATGGTGTGGTTATGTTATATTATTTTGTATCAGGTTATGCCTTGCTTTATTAAAAAACTTTTATTTATTTAAAGTTAACACAGACTGAGAATGTTTTGATTTTTGTAGAAATCGTTTTCTGCGCGTGCCGTGTCCCGTTCCCACCAGAGGGCTGAGCATATCTTGAAAAATCTGCAGCAGGAGGAGGAAAAGAAGCGGCTTGGCCGGGAAGCCAGTCTCATCACTGCTATCCCCATCACTCAGGAGGCCTGCTACGAGCCTACCTGCTCCCCCAACTCAGAGCAGGAGGAGGAAGGTGTGTTTACTGGTGGTGGGCGGATGGTAGGAGGGATTAGTTCAGCGGTGACTTGTAGCAAATGAAAATGTCATAAAATCACATTAAAGCAGCAGTTTCAAAACGCATAAGGCCTGATTTAAAGTTGAGTATGAATTGGCCCACCATGCATTCCTTGGGTTGGAGGAAATCCTTCCATTGGATTCTTCTCTGGAAGTATCACTTCGTCCTGCATTCAAAGAATTTCATAATAGCATCCAACTTTATATCAGTCCCATTCTCTTTTAGTAATTATTTGTGATTGGAATGGCATTAATACATTATCAATGTCATAATGAACTGAATTATAACTAATAAACCACAACGACTCTTAGCCCCAATACAACACTGGCTAAACATTCTAATCCTTCTTAGCGTCTTCAAACACTGGGGCCCATTTTCCAAATCTCTTGGGTTCATCATTGACCAGAACCTTAATATGACTCAACATATTGCTACACTGATAAAATCTGCATCCTTCCAACTCCTCCACCACAGACATCAGGACAGCAGTACAAGTGTTAATACTCACACATCTCGACTAAAACGATGCTCTTCTTGAAAACTTTCCCAAATATGCAACCACACCTCTCAGCAATCTCTATTGGTAAGAATTCAAACCACATCTCCTACTGGCTACCCACTGAGGTGGGAATTACCTTTCAAGTAGCGTGTGTATAAATATTTCATGGATAAAACACACAGAGTCTAAATAAATTAAAATGAAAACTGAGAGGGACTGAGGACATGGTTATGATCTTTGTGGATGTATGACGTTACAACGCAGGCTATTACAACGCCTGCCTTTACAACGCGGTTTTTACATCGCATACCTTTACAACGCATAGCGCTTAGAGGTGCTGGATAGTGAAAAGTTTAATTTTCTATTCCAACTCCAGTCCCGTGGACACTAGGGAAGGTGTTGGATAGAAAATTAAACTTATTCCCTATCCTAGAGCGCCCCCCAGTGCAATGCGTTTTAATGGTTTGCGTTGTAATGACCGCGTTGTAATGGTAGCGCGTTGTAAAAGTTTTGTTGTAAAGGTTGTTCACCGATCTTTGTAATTAAATCACATTCGTGAGGCATAAGCTTGTTCTCAATGGGTGAAAAACTATTTCTGTGATTCTCAGGCAACCAGTCCTTCTTGCCCTCAGAAAAAACCCTCTGAAAGATAGCAGCAATTGAAAGGTTAACTGTCACCCAAGAAACATCCTATCATTTTTCATGGTGTTAAGGAGAGGTTTCTAGCAATTATGAATGAAAGAGCTTATGCACGGTGCCCCCGGTTACAAATTCAGGGCTAAATTCCAGTCTTTTCTAAACCAGAAGTTTGCACAGGCAACATAATTGTGAGATGCGAGAGATTATCAAATTCTCAGGGCCCGATTCACAGAACTGACTTAAGACAAAATCCTAAACTTACTACCATTTTGGTATTCACAAAAGGCCGTTACTCATTTTGGTATTCACAGAAGTTAGGAGTCCTAACTTTAGGACTCCTAAATGCCCTCTGTGAATACCGAAAGTCTTAAAGTTAGGATTTTTCTCAGTTAAGGAGTAGGACTCCTAACTTTACTACTCCAAAACTGAGAAAAATCCTAACTTTAAGACTTTCGGAATTCACAGAAGGCATTTAGGAGTCCTGAAGTTAGGACTCCTAACTTCTGTGAATACTGAAATGAGTAAGTGACTTCTGTGAATACCAAAATAGTAGTAAATTTAGGATTTTGTCTTAAGTTAGTTCTATGAATGGGGCCCAGTAAGTTTTCCCCGGCTAGGTTCCAGCAGGTCAGACTTGGCCGAATTTAAAAATGAAGGAGCATATACACAAGGAAATGGTGCTGCACACTGCTGAAGCAAATATTGCAGAGCTGTGCTGTGCCATTTTCAAAAAGCAGCGATGCTTAATATTGACAAGAAAACAGCCCATCCTTGTGTTTTACCTAGCTGCATAGTACCAATACAGACACCCTTTCGCCATAGTGCTAGGGTTCCTGCGTTGGAGGGATGATTTTTTATGTGCCGTAAGGTGTCCCTTCCTACACATAAACAATCAATATTGGCGATGTGCTCCTACTATGTGTGCTGCATTCTGCAGCACACATAGAAGTAGCAAATCACCATTATTTAATGGTTGTTTTCGTGCATGAAGGGACATCTTCAGCCATAAAAACCATCATTAATGGTATTTTGCTCTTTCTATGTGTACTGCAGAATGCAGCACACATAGAAAAAGCAAAAACGAGGAGAAATAAACATATTTTTTCTCGTTGCATCAGTCTAATGTCTGCTTTTACAAGCTGTTAGTTTTTGGCGCAGCCTCAAATTTACAGATCCTTGTAAATCTGGGGCAGAGGCAAAAAGCAATGGGTGTTGTGGTGGAGCACCTGCAGCAACACCCATTGCATGCCCCTTTCATGCAGATAACTGCATGAAAGGGTAACATATTTACAAAGTGGTGTTGAGCCACAAAACGTGGCTTAGCTGCACTTTTTAAATATGGAGCAAAACATTGCGCCACCAGAATGTCGGTAAAATTGATGTTCTGGTGGCCCAATTCCCCCAAGAAACAGAACAAAACATGCTGAATTTGACATGTTAAATACTGATTCTGCATGTTATGAATCATTTCGAAATTGAAAACTCCTAATGAGGGTGTTTACCACACCTGGTAAGTACCTCACCCCAGGGTAATACTATTTACCAAGTGTGGTCAACGCCCACTCTGTTCCGCATGACTTGGACTTAAGCCTGAGATTCGATTTGATTCAGCAATTTCTGATATTACATTGAATACATTGAAACTATTTTCTTGCCTGGAAGATATGGTAATTTTGTGGTTGGCGCTTACAAATATTTTCCAGATTATTTTTTTAATATAACATACATAATGATTGTTTTAGAAGTTTACTCTTTTTTCAATTTATGTATGATATATTTGTGTGTGTGTGTGTGTGTTTATAAAATAGGTATGTCAAGGAGAGAGGGAGGTTTTGGCAAATCCTTCAGGGGAATTTATTTTTCCCATAGATTTCCATTGAAGTGAGGGCATTATCATGTTGAAAAAGCTAAAATAAAGTCAAGGTTAGCCTACAAATTTGGAAATCAATGACGTTGTTTAACATGTCATGAGTAATACAATATGTGAGGTCATAAGCAGTGCATGGTGGGGGGTACAAGTTATAGTTTGCTCACTATTTTATATATGTAAGTATAAGGTGTTGTTTAATACCTAACTATAACATCACATTAATCTTTGGTTTCTTTTATAAATGCTTCTATTTTAAAATTGATGTTGAACGACGTAGAAGGTGGGTCGGCAGATGTGAAAAGGGAATGCTGGGCTTATGCAGACATCTCTCTCTTTAACTATTTTAGCCCCTTTAAAAATATATTATTCTTCACATAGGGAAACAGCGTTTACAGTGCTGTCATCACATTGTGTTACAATTCAATGGGGTTGTTACAACAACCATGTTGATAGAACGCAATACCTTTACATCGCAAGTCATTAGATCGACTTGCTGTAGGGGCACTCTAACCTAAGGAATAGTATAATTTACTATCTAACACCTTCCCTACTGTTACACACGCTGGAGTTGGAATAGTAAATTATACTATTCCTAAATCCAGCGCGACCCCTACAGTAAGTTGATCCAATGACTTGCAATATAAAGGTATCGCGTTCCAACGCGGTCGTTGTAATAGAGCGTGAAGTAAAAGCATGCGTTGGAACATGCTATATTCCTTCAAATTACTAAAAACCCATACCTTCTCTCACATTTGTAACTCTCCGGTTTCGTACTTGCATTACCATTTTAATGTTCATACTTCAGCCTGCCCTCCAGGAATGGCTTTAAATTTAAGAGCTCCTATTCAGACAAAATGGCGTTCAGGAGTGCTCAACGTGGGTCTTGAATACAAATTGTTAGCCCTCTAGTTGTTCAATAGAACTCGGTGGTGACGTTGCATTTGATTTTTAGAGAGTTAACTGACTAACTGATTCTGGTGTTGAAAGTACACTTTTGATTCTGCATGTTAGCATGGTTTACAGAAATGGATAGGGAAAATATTTTAGAACGCATAGAAAATGTGACCTAATTTTAGCTTTCTAATGCATTAATAATATTCTCTATGACAAAAGAAACCCCTTATTTCTTAATTTACTGCAGTATTCTCTGTATAGACATTCGCTGAAAAAGTTAAGGTTAAAATGACTTTATAGTTAGGTTTGATAATAAAATCTTACTTTACAGTTTGGAAAAAAACTCTAATCTACTGGAAAAGAAACAAAGGTTAAAGTGACTTTATAGTTAGCCGAAACCTACTGTTTCAAACTGTAAAATTCCCTGATGTTCACCAGTTACAGAAAAATTAAGTAACTATAACTCTCACCCTCAAATATAAAGTAAGGTATTATTACCCAACCTAACTATAGCATCACGTTATCCTTCGTTTTTCAGTGAGTTTCTGCATTTTTTTGATGTAAGTAACAATATAAAGGGGTATCATTTTAAGCAAGGCAGACCTAGTGGATCTTTTCAAAGGGTCAGAACACCAAAATATAAAAGGCAGGCCTGTTCAGGCATATTGACTTTGTCTAAAAGTCACCAATAACTATAATCAAATGTATATTTTATAAATACACATATTGCTATGTTTAAAAGTGGCAATTGTCACAAAATATTTTCAGTAAAGCATTTTTTTAAATAAAACATTAATATATCTTTGAGTCTTTTTCAATCATTTTTCAGGTCTCAAATTACAGCCATAGAACAAACCACAAGGGGTCCATGCACTCCAGCTGAAGAGCATTTAGCTCCACCTCAGAGTGCTTTAAAAGTAATGGCACGCTGTCTTAGAGTCATTGATGGGTCATTGATTCAATGACTCAGGAAACTTACTTAGATTACCTTTTTTAAATTAAATTAGTTTTATTAGCAGAACACATAGAAAGACTTTACATTGCATTGTTGCCTACAACCCATAGGGCCGACTGCACTGAGGTCATGAAGGAGGGAGTAAGCCAATAAAGTACAACAAATCTGTTTAGGTTATGTGCAGAGCAAGCCGCCTACAACCCAACCAGGGCTGGCCTCATCAACAAGGGGAAACAGATCAAAAGACGCTCAAGGTCGTGCATGTATCAATATTAAAGGAGACCTGCTGAGTGCGGTGCATGTTGTTCCTATAACAAGACCTAGGCCCATAACATCAAGACCAGAGCGACCGAGTCTGCCATTTTCATAACAAGAAACCAGGAACACAACAAAAAAAGAAAATTTAGAGTTCCGTACTTAGAGACCTCAACCTCCCCCTCCCTCCCAAACCCTCTCCAGGGGATCCACGATTTATTGACATGGGCTGGAATCTAGCCATTCGTGGTGGCCAGTAGCAGGACACTTCCTGAAGGGACCTACTAGCGGCCAGAAAGCCTCTCCCTCCTCCTATAGGTCTGGTATCAATTTCAAGATATGTAAGAACATGCCAATTCCCGGAACTCAATGGAGAGAATAGAATTGAAAGGGGCCCATATCTTTGCATAATCGGATTTATCCCCCAGGGTGACCTTGGACAACCTTTTCATACCTAAAAGAGACCACAGCTGGTGAAGCCATAGAGTGTGGTCCAGGACCCTGTCTGTTTTCCAGCCCATTAATAACACTTGTGTGTAGCATTTAATGCCAGAGCGATCTGCCTACCTTTGAGAGAACGCAGAGGCAAAGTCAATGCATTGGGCAAGCCCATTATTGTGTACGCAGGCAGCCTGGGAATAGTGGTATCAAAGGCCTAGTCTATCTCATTGCAGATTCTTTCCCAGTGCCAAGTAAGTTTTGGGCAATTCCACAACAAATGAAGGAGGGTACCAGGGTTCCCGCACCCCTGCCAACACAGACCATCGCTCTGTGAGTTCCATTTGGATAAACGAGCCGGTATGTAATACCAATATGATACAATGTTATATGATGTTTCTGTGTGCAGTGTGGTGAGTCCTGTAAAAAATATCCTCCCATTCCTTTTCTGGAAGTGAACGCCCAATTTCCACCTTCCACCACCTCTGTCCAGCAGTCCCGTCCCTGCGAAGAGCCTGAGAGAGGAACGAGTATATTTCCGATATGAGATTGCAGTCATCCTTTTTCAGAAAGAGCCATTTTTCGAGCGGGAGCATCGGTCTACTCGCCAATGGGCATATGTGAGAGCATTACACCCAGTGCAGTATCTGTACGTGGAGGCAGTGGTCTGAGGGGGAGGTTATAGATATAGGTATCAGGGGCTCGGCTTTGGCGCTTCTTGTTTCCTTCCTTAGTGAATGGGCCCAGACAGTGAAGCTCGGCCAATTCTACTCAGCCCCTAAATCTTTGCTGTGTGGTGTTCCCCAGGGCTCTTCCCTGAGCCCAACACTCTTTAATATCTACGTTGCTCCACTCGCTAAGGTTGTGAGATCCTTTGGGCTAGAGGTGCTGTCCTATGCGGACGACACCCAAATAATGGTGTCTATCTCGCATAGTATAAGGGATTCTGCTCGTAACTTCAGGAGCTGCATGCACGCAGTTTCTTACTGGATGGAGGATAACTTTCTAAAATTGAATGGAGAGAAGTGAGGTCCTGATTTTTGGTAGTAAACAGGAAATTTGGTCCAGCGACTGGTGGCCAGACACGCTTGGCGTTTGTCCCTGCCCGGTATCCCATGGTAAGAACCTTGGGGTTATTGTGGATAACTCCCTCTCTCTCAATTTGCAGGTTCGCAGGACTGTCTTCATCTGTTTTGGGATCATTAGAATCCTCAGACAAAATCTCTCATTTTCTCTCCTTCGATGCCCGCAAGCAGGCCGTTATTGCCCAGGTAACATCCAGATTGGATTATTGTAATGCACTTTACTTGGGCATTAATAAGGGTCTAGTGCGGCGCCTGCAGTTGGTGCAGAATGCAGCAGCCAGGCTGGTGCTGAATCTTCCAAAAAATCACTCCGTCACAGCCTCCATTAGGCTGATGCACTGGCTTCCTGTGGACCATAGGATCCTCTTTAAGACCCTGTGCCTGGCTCATAAGGCCTATTATGGCTCAGGCCCAGAGGGGATTGAGGCTATCGTCTATCATTATATACCCAGTAGGATGCGTCGGCCCTCAGACAAAAATTTGGTAATAGTACCGAGATTCAAGAAGGTCAAATGGCGAGGGGGAGCCTTTGCTACGGTTGCTTCTAAACTGTGGAACACCCTCCCGGATGATCTTTCGAGCCAGGTGTCCCATTTGCTTTTTCGCAAAATCTTAAAGACCTGGCTTTTTTCTTAGACCTCGGTATGAGCATGTCTTTGTGTCTGCACCCCCAGCTTCTGTATACACCGCCTTGATGCCCTTGGACTAAGTCTGCGCTCTGCACATTTTATATTCATTCATTCATTCATTCATAGTCAGCTGCGAGCTGATCAAAGGGAATATGGCCCTCAAGGTCAAACAGATGACATAGACACCTACGACCCCCGTCACCCAGCGTGAGCCCGCCCCCTTTACCATACCCAGAGGGAAATCAGGGTTCGAGAAGATGGGGGACATAGGTGAGGGGAATGTTGTGAGGTTCGCTGAAGACGATACCAAATCCCAGACTAGCATGGTAGGTCGCGTGACCGGGGACGAGTATAGCCCCCATGAACGCGAGGCCCTTGGCAGTCACTCCTCCCTCCGGATATGGCACCTAGCAACACTCTGATCCATAAATACCCAATGTTTTTCTGTCATCGGTCGGTTCCATTCTACCAGGTAGCGCAGTAAAGAGGCTTTGAAGTATCGAGTAATATTCAGCAGCGCAAGACCACCCTCCCTTTTGGGACTCTGCGGCAGCGTCATCTGTAATCTAGGAGAAACCGGGCCCTTGATGAAGCGCTCTATCTCTTTTTGAATACTAGAGAGCCTGCCTGTTGGTGGCGCAAGGGAAGGGTTTGGAAAATGTAAAGTGCCCGTAGTAGGACATTCATCTTGACAACGGCAAGCCGACTGAGCCACGACAGGGGCAGGCGTTACCAGTGGGATAAGTCCTTCTAAATGCAAGAAAGTAAGGCGGCGTAGTTTGCCTCAGATGTTTTATTGAGACCCTTATAAAGGACCAGTCCCAGGTAAGTTATGCCGTCTGCCACCTAGTCAAAGTCAATCTGTGTACACAAGATGTCCATCGTTGACTGAGCAGTGGTCAGGTTTAGTATTTGTGATTTCTGCATATTCATTTTAAATCCGGAAACCCGACCGAAAGCCCTCAGATCCGCGAGGTGGCAGAGAAGTCAGGGGATGAGCTAGAGAGAAAATAACATTGTTGGCATAGAGGCTGATCAGATGGCGATCAGCTCAGAATGAGATGCCCTGCACAGCAGGATTTTCCCGGAGTCTTTGGGCCAAGGGCTCCATGTAAAGGGTGAAGATCAGGGGGAGAGGGGGCAACCCTGCCTAGTCCCTCTCCCGACTGCAAAGCCATCCGTGCAAACCCCGTTCACCTTGACTGCAGCACTTGGAGTGCTTTATGTACTCGCTATCCATCTGCGAAACCGTATTCCTACCCCAAAGTGTTTTAGGGTGGTAAACATGTATGGCCAGTGTACCCAGTCAAACACCTTTTCCGCATCAACCACCAAAGGCAGTGCTTCCTCCTTGGATATTTTATTGATTAAATGGCAGATCCGCTTCATATTTTCCTCGCATTGTCAGCTTGGGATGAAGCCCGCTTGGTCTGGGTCCACCAAGCCAGGCATCAGGGGATTCAATCTGTGGGCCAGAATAAGAGAAAAGGCTTGGCATTGATGTTTAATAATGAAATCGGGCGATACCCACGACATCACAGAGGGTACTTCCCGGGCTTGAGAATGACCGTAATCGAGGCTTGGAGTATAGAGTCCGTGAGGGTGCCAGTATCCGTGAAAGAATTAAACAGCCGAGTAAGCAGGGGAATCTAGCTCTGCGCAGAAGGTCTTATAGAAGAGTGCGCTGAAGCCGTCTGGGCCTGGCACCTTCAAGGGTTTCAAGCGGGCGAGGCGGATATCACCTCCTCGATTTGCACAGGTGCCTTGCCGGACGGAAGGGGGTGACTGCTGCCCCATTAACATACTCATGGAGCTTCACGAGGGGAAGGGACTCAGCTGAAAAGAGGTCCGAGTAAAAGGCCCGGAAAGCTGCTGCCAGACCCGAGTCATCGGTGGTCTCATATCCCTGGGTGCCGCACAATGATTTCACCGCCTGAGCATGTCGCTTTCTGTGCAATGTGCAAGTATACGACCCCCCCATTCGTACTGATAAAATAATTGGGCTTCAGGCGAAGCACCGCATACTCAGGCCTATCTAAATCAAGGCACTTCAGATGGAGCTGCTCCTTTTCTCGTTGGCGCCATTTACGGGGGGCTCCCATGTGCTTGTGAATTGCCTCGAGTTCCCTGACTCTAGCTCCTCCTTTTTTGGCTTTTCGGGTCGTGTTGTCATGTGCAGCTTTTGCCCCACGTGAGACCAATTTAAGAACTTCCCAAACTGAGGCCAATGCCATGGAACCATCATCATTGAGTGCAATGTAATCCGTCAATTTACGCCTTAAATCATCCACCACTGATGGGCAGGATAACAGGGAGTCCCTCAATCGTCAGTGCGAAGAAGGAGCTGTGGAGTGATAGGGTAAGGGTGATATGTGCGTGGTCTGAGAGAGAGCAGGCTTCGATGGATGAGGCCTGGGAGCTTTCCCAAGCAGCGTGGGTGACAAGGAAATGGTCCAAACAGGTGTAGGACCCATGAGCAGTCGAGTAATGCATATAGTCCCTTTCATTGGGGTGTAGACCATGCCAGGCGTACTGCTATGTGAGTCAACAAATTTCAGATGCGCAATGACTTCAAACTATTGCCGCATACACAAGACAATCATATGTCAGTCTTAATCTTTTTTATTTTTTTGAAATTCGCAAATAATTTTTCTTTTTAGACAAGATTTATCAAATTGATCAGGACAAAGGGAGAGGGACATATAATAAAATCTGATCTCAAAAAAGGTGGTGTGTAAGGATTAGAAAATAAACCAAAAATGCCAGAAAGAGATATATATCAAGCTAAGAAAGAATGGACATCAATCATACAAACTCATTTGTCATCCAACATTCATTCCGTGAAAAAGTCATATGCAAACTTCTTTCTCATCAAATCAGACATACAAATGGAATAAGAGGAATAGAGATAAATGCAGAATTGGAAGAAGAAAAACGTGAATACCCTCACCTAGATTCAAAGGAATCTATTATTATTATGGGTGGTGGGGTATTAGTGGAATTGTTTCACAACATTTTTATAAATGACAACACATAAATCAAAAAGGCAGGCCATCAGAATTTTTTAACAATCTAAGTGATTCACAAATGACATTCTCATATGATTCTCATATGATTGGCCTGGAAAGGAAAGAAAGGGTCGACGCGTTTCGAAACCCCTTAGTAGCGGGGATTCTCCTCAGGACCTTGGTGGGTTCACTCCTGTGAAAGATGAAAAACAACAGTCCTTACTAACCTAACTCCTGGGTAAACCTTCAACTTCGAACGGACATTCACAACCTAAAATAGTTACCTTGTCTTCTTGCCTTTTTGATTTGCGTATGACTTTTTCACTGAATGAATGTTGGATGACAAATGAGTTCGTATGATTGATGTCAATTCTAAAAATAAAAAAGATTAAGACTGACATATGTTTGTCTTGTGTATGCGGCAATAGTTTGAAGTCATTGCGCATCTGAAATTTGTTGACTCACATAGCAGTACTGGCATTTTGTTCTGTTTAAACTGATATCTGGCGCAGCCTTACTGCGCTTTAGCCAAACCCTTTCGTTGTTTCTTGGGCCTACCCAGGGCACCTACTTTCTTCTGTTGCGGACACACAGATCCCTCTGTGTCAAAGCAGTTTTGCTCCGCTTAGAGCAAACAGCTCTCCCTTGCTCAAAGCGGGAGCACAGTTTGCTTTTTAGCGGGAGAGGCAAAGCTCCCACCAAGCCATAGCAAACAGCACCTCCCAAGGGTGGGCACTTCAGGAGGTAGCAGGAGCCTGCCCTAGGGGTGCAAGCTCCAGGGCAATATATAGCATCCCCCCTTAATTGAAGTACACAATCCCGGGGAGGTGGTGGTCCACTGCATTTTTTTAACTTTAGCCGTGGGGAAGTGGCGGTCCCTGGTGCTGCAGGGGAGCGTGGGGGCCCGCATTAATTTCATATTCAGCCCAGGGTAGTGGTGGTTCCCGGGGCAATGGGGGGCAACCTACCAGGCTACCCGCATTATTTACATTTGCCCCGGGGAGGTGGAGGTCCCCAGGCTGTGAGGGTGGCCCATCGGCCCCCTGCATTTTTGTCACTTTAGCCCCAGGGAGGTGGTGGTCCCCCAGGCTGCGGGTGATATAAACCCCCGCATGAATTTTTTAAATATTTCATTTCATATTTAGCCCGGGATAGTGGTGGTCCCCGGGGCATAGGGGCCTCAGCATAAATTGTAAGGAATGCCCGGGAGGTGGTGGTCCTGCAGCCCTGTATGGGCTGCAAGGGAGCCCATACGGGCCTCCCGCACACTAATTGTACACCTAGCCCCAACAATTTGGCGGTTTCTCAGGTTGCGGAGGAGCCATGCAGGCCCCCTGCATCATTAATTTCACTGTTTGCCCCAGGAAAGTGGCGGTCCCCAGGGTGAATGGGCACTCCCGCATTATTAATAAACACTGCTCCTAGTATGTGGCTCATCCGAGGACTTCATAAAAAGGACGCGCAGGAATCGGCACATCCTTTTGTATTTTATTTAGCTGCGGATTCATGTGTAAACATGCGAATTCACTGCAAAATTGAGTTAAAATTTAGTTCCTGATTGAAGTGTTGACAGCCAATCAAATTTTAGTAGGATCCGCAAAGCCACTGCAATGACCCGCATCCCGAGATATCTATATTTTTTTAACTTAAATATCTCAGAAACTACTGAACAGATTTGCACCAAATCACAAAAAGCACACTTTCTGATCCAACATCTAGCTTTCTTGCAAATTTGGTGTAATTCCATTCAGCGGTTCTGGCTGTGTTCAAAAATGAAAAATCCCCAAAGACATAACATGGGGAAAACGTGTTTTGGGACCTCCCTTTTTTCGCAGCCCCCGCTTGACAGATCACCCTGAAACTTTCAACACAGCAGCTGAACCAACAAGCATTAGAAATGCAATAGGTCTCGCAGCATTAGAGTTAGTGCTTTTAGAATTGTTTATAGGTTTTTTGTTGTAAATCTTTTGCATTTTATTTTTTTGTAGGCAATGCAAAAGAATTACAAATCAAAAAAGCAATAAGCAAATGTAAAAGCTTTAACTAAAAATCCTGCGAGACCTATTGCACTGTGTGAGGGTGAGGTGTTGAGGGTGAGTGAGGGTGGGGGTGAGTGAGGAGTTGAGTGTGAGTGAGGAGTTGAGTGTGAGTGAGGTGTTGAGGGTGAGTGAGGTGTTGAGGGTGAGTGTGAGTGAGAGTGAGTGAGGGTGAGGGTGAGAGAGTGTTATTGTGAGTTAGGGTGAGGGGTTGAGGGTGGATGAGGGTGAGGGTGAGGTGTTGAGGATGAGTGAGGGTGAGTGAGGGGTCGAGGGTGAGTGATGGTGACTGAGTGTGAGTGATTGTGAGTGAGGGTGAGTGAGGGTGAGTGAGGGTGAGTGAGGGTGAGGGTGAGTGAGAGTGAGTGAGAGTGAGTGAGGGTGAGGTGTTGAGGGTGAGGTGTTGAGGGTGAGGTGTTGAGGGTGAGGTGTTGAGGGTGAGGTGTTGAGGGTGAGGTGTTGAGGGTGAGGTGTTGAGGGTGAGGTGTTGAGGGTGAGGTGTTGAGGGTGATTGAGTGTGAGTGAGTGAGGGTGAGGTGTTGAGGGTGAGTGAGTGAGGGTGAGGTGTTGAGAGTGAGTGAGGTTGAGGTGTTGAGGGTGAGGATTTGAGGGTGAGGGTGTGAGGTGTTGAGGGTGAGTGTTTGAGGGTGAGGGCGAGTGAGGGTGAGGGGGTGAGGTGTTGAGGGGGTGAGGGTGAGGTGTGGTGCGGATAGAAAGAGCAGATCAAACAGCACATGGATATGAAGAACATTGACATGCAGAAGACCACACACTGTCACCGAAGACGCGTAATCGTTCGATGCAGACAAATAAAATCCTCCTTCAGCAGAATCCTATGATGGATGATGGGACGTCTAAAATTCAGAGCAATTTGCTGACGCTCATTTTAATTTCGTTTAAACTCCCTGTGAAATGGCTGCACGTTCTCACTTCATTTGGAGAGGGGCTCCCCGAGCTGCCTCTGACCTCAAGAGCTGCTAAGTGTGGCTAATAATTCTTGTGGCACTTGTGCAGAGCACCCGACTCTGCTGAGCCTAATTTGCCTTTATTCAGTCATTAGCCATAGAATATTGTCAAGTAAATTGCTCATGGCCCCAGTGCTTGTTAGCCCGGGATTGAGTCCCGCCCACTCGAAGCAATGCGCTGCCTACCCTGCCTGCCGGGAACGTCTGGACATGTCCGACTGGGACAGGTGCAATGATCACGAGTCCCCCGAGACCACTGTGGCAATCAACTGCGCATGCGGCCTCGTGGCCAATGGAACGATGATCACGAGTCCCCCGAGACCACTGTGGCAATCAACTGCGCATGCGGCCTCGTGGCCAATCGAACGTAGTGGATGGCAAGAATGAACTTTCTGCTCAGAAGCAATTAACGAAGAGGGTCGCACCCGGGTGTCACCCATCAAGCTGGAATGTCGAGTGAAATTATTAGCCATTATATGAATGCAGGAATATATTGCATTTCAATTTAAGGCTAAAAAGGGCTCCATCATAACAAACTCTGGTGACTGGGCGGACATTGTAGCTCTGCCTCCTTCCTGACCGACTCCTTCCACATAGTTTGGTGTTACAGAAATGGCGCTGCTGCTCCTTAATCAATACCTCTGAGTGCACCCTGCACCTCTGTTGGTTGTTCACTCCTTCTGTTTTTGAAACGTTATTTATTTATGAACCAGAACCAACAATACAGGCGGCAGGAGTAAAGTCGCGGGAAAATTGAGCCATAACGACAATCGCAACAAGGGAGGAGAGGAGGAGGGGGGAGGAGAGTAGGGGAGGCACGGCCTAGCGGCCGTGCAATCAAGTAGTGAGGGGGCGGAGCTGGGGGAGGCTGTGGAAGAGAGTAGGCAAGGCGACACGACGGGAGGGGGCGGAGCGGGTAAACAAAGACGGCCGTGCACGCGCACGCGATTTTAAGGTCAATGCGCATGCGCATAAGCTTAATGCGCATGCGCATTGACCTTAAAAGTCACAGGCACTGCAAGGAATCGCCACGATTCCTTGCAAGTTAGATAAAGAGTCGATGAGCCCCCATAGTCTCGCTTGCTCGATGCGCATGCGCATCGACAGGCGAGACCTAAAAAGGGAACTTTTTTTGACATTTTGTGATGCTAGTTAAACATGGAAATATTTGGGGTGATCTGTCAAGTGGGGCTGAGAAAAAGAGGGTGCAAAAAAGGTGCATTTCCTATGTTAATTCCCATAGGACTTGTCAACCCGCCTAAAGCCCAAAAAACTAGGCGGAATTGCACCAAATTTGGCAGAAAGGGAGATTTGGTTATGCAGATTCCAGCTATTTTCTATTTTGTGTAAATCCATTAAGTAGTCATTGAGCAAAATAAGAAAACACAGTTAGCAAAGTCTGAGGTTGTGACGACTTTGCAGAAAATAACACGCTTGTGCAGGGAAATGCAGGGCTCTGATTGGCTGCCAATACTTCAACCATCAAGTTGCTGCAGCCCTCCTGAGATTTTTTTTTAAATACTGTGAAATTACAATATTCGTGATAAAAATAATAAAAAAGAAACAAGCGTGGGCGCCCGTAACTTGTTTTTAATGAACCCCCGGGTGGGCCAAGTCCCAGGAGCATGCCAGTGAAACAGGAAGGGGGCACACGGAATTCCCCTCCTGGGGCTTATGAAATCCCCACCACCAGCTTCCCAGCATATTGGTTTTGTGTTTGTTGAGGGTGCCCACATGGCTCCCTCCCGTGCCCAGGGGACCGCCACATCCGTGGGGCAAATGTTTAAGAACGAATGTGGGGGCCCCATGGAAAGTCGTCGGAGATTGTCATTTAAGATGTCATGAGTAATGTCACTGACCAGGTCATGAATGATGTAACATGTGAGGTCATAAGCAGTGCATTGCGGGGGCGTTATCGTTAGCTCAGCTAAGTATAACTGCTGAACTTCTCTGGTTTTGTACGAGTGAACTGTGAGCCTAACTATAAAGTCTCAGTTACCTTCGTTTTTTTCAGTGAATATCTATCTAGTGAATATCTATCTATCTATCTATCTATCTATCTATCTATCTATCTATCTATCTAGATAGATAGATAGATAGATAGATAGATAGATAGATAGATAGATAGATAGATAGATAGATAGATAGATAGATAGATAGATAGATAGATAGATAGATAGATAGATAGATAGATAGATAGATAGATAGATAGAGCAAAATAATGTTTTGAATGTGCTTTCACCGAAAGACTGCTGGAGCAAAACAATAGTTTATATGTACTTTCACAAAAGGACAGCTGTTAACGCTTTTAAAGTTTGGCTTGGTGTAAATGTCAATGATCTCACCGCTAAAATACTAAGATACGGGAATACAACACAAATCTGAATTTGAACTCTGCAGTTTTCAAATAGACTTTTAAGCATGCCTCCTTGTTTAGCAATATATATATTTTTTAAAGTGTACATTTTGATCTAACAACAGTTGTCCTTTTGGTAAAGTACATAGAAAACTTTATTTGGCGTTTGCTCCAGCAGCCTTTCAGTGAAAGTGGATTCAAAACATGTGTTTGCTTTTGCTCCGGCTAAAACCTTGACACTTGTTTCTGCTCGCTATTGTTTCAGTGCTTACTTCGGCCAAAATTCAAACTTTGCAGTTGGTAACTGTTCCATGTCAATCCTGACATTTTTCATAAAAGAATGATAGCCGATGATAGTCCCAGCACTGCACTATCCTGGTTTGTCTCCCTTCTTGTGGAAAGGTAGCAGAGAGTTAAACTGGAGACTTTTACTTCAAAAGTGGGTCCATCTGCCTTTAGTGTTGCAGTATGAGCAGCCCCATCCCTTTTCCTGTTTTATCATATAGATAAAACCTTTCGTGACATTGTTCAAGTTGTGGAATATTCTGCATAATTTATCTTCAAACTTTTCCTTACTGTAAAAGAATCATTTGCATTTCATCTTCTTGAAACTGAAATATGGACAAGTGTCAACTAATTTGACCGGAATCCCAACAAGAGATAATGGTTGTTGTGCACCTACTGCAGCTTGGCCAAAGGCTATCTTCAGCCTTCCTTAGGGCCCTGCCTCAAACCCAGTACCAGAGTAAACAGTCTTGCCATTTTAATGCCCTATAAGTTGCCCGTGAGTGACTTCAGCTGTAGTAGGTGTACACTTTAATAAATAATGTCTTCCCAAGATTGCTTACTTGAACTTTCGCCCAGGCATCAATCTGGATCTGGAATTATTTTACACATCACTCAGATTCACTGGCATCACGGGTAACAATGTGGCTGCACCATCGTCATTTTCTTCTCCAGTTTTAACCTTTTGGCCAACATATAAGACACTGCATTCACTGGTGACATTATTTCCCTTTTTTCTATGCCTCTATCAAATGTGGAACTAGGGCGGTTGAATTTTCTTAACTGCAATTCAGTGTTTTTCATGCCAAGAAATTTAATGTTTTCAACAATTATATCTCCATTATTTTCACAGCTCAAACCTTGCAAGAAAAGCAAGAGAAATTTGTTGTTTAACGACCCTCGGCTATTTTATCTTTGGTGTCATAGAAGCACTACAAATTGGCATTGTGTGACCTTTGCTAAACATCCAGTTCTCAGTTTCCTCTTCGGAAATGTCTCAAGAAACCTAAGTAGGAGCACCAGGGCTATTATAGTAGGAAGAAAAAAAGGAGAGGAGCAGGACTCTCCCATCTTTTCCTCAGGGCCGGTTCCTTTCTTGTAGCCCATCACATATTTGAGCTTTCCAACTGCTGGTGCTTCGGTCAAGCAGATTGAAGTTTTTGAAGAGGCAATGTTAACAACAAATTTCGATTCCTTACTCGGAGAGGTTTCATTCAGCTCCCAAGATGGTCAGAAGGTGTGTTTGGTATCACAATCTGTAACGGTAACTCTTATGTGACCTCGGTGGTGTATGTCCTGGTTCTCACTGTTTTAGAATAAGTTATTGAAGTTTCCTTCAAAGCCGGGGACATCTTTCACTTCTGCAGCATCAATCATGGATATGCTATTTCCAAGATATTTGGAAAGAACAGATTGCAAGCTTCACAAATCAGGGAACTGAGGATCTTCTAAAAGAAAGATTCTTCCTATTCTAATGGATGCCTTCTAAACAGTTGTCTGAGTGGGGCCTTCAGCGGATGCAAGAGCTTTTTATTTTGAACTCTGATGCTTTGGAACTTCCCAATTCTGTAAGTCAGAACTCAGTGACTTAATGTTTTTTACTTCCCTTGGACACAGACACTTCCTTATTTGCCGACCATTGCACTGCAAGAGGTTGGGAAATTTTTGGGAGACCTATTTGCCAGAGTCTGAAGGTCTTGCTACTTTTGGAAGGTGCAATTTTTAACAGTAGTTTGGAAGGCTAATGCACCCTTAAGCATTGACCTTCATAAGGGTACTTGACAGGGTACTTGACAGACATTCAACCACAATTATCAGACAAGCTGTATGATTATGGACATTCACTTGGTAAGAAAGCAGATACTTCTCTGTAAAGTCTGTCTCAAACACAGACATGCAGCAGTTATTGTTGGATTTGACATCCCCTTCGAACAATATCGTAGGAAGTACAGATAATATACAGGATTTTCACTTCAATTTGGTGGGCATCAATCACAACAGCAGCCACAAACTAAGCAGCTGTTTCATAGATGTAGAAAGTGCGGCTCAGCAAAAGCTGTCAGGGACTCCCACTGCAACCTCTTTAACTTCAGCAGCAAAACATCTCTGGAGTTGGGTAATTCATGTTCCTTAGAAATGGAGCAAGATTACCTCAACCAGTGGGTCTTGCAGTTGATGGAAAAATGTGGTGTCTGCAGTCCATAAAGAAACCACAACTTGTATCTGCTCACCCTTCCCAGTCTCCTCACACAAATCTCTTGATGAATGAGGTGGAAGCATTTAAAAAAAAGAAAATGTATGTCTGATAGAGATATCTAGCTGCAGATTCCTTACTATTGAATTTCCTAGGTGTCAGACTGAATCCAGCAGATTTTTCTTCGAGCAATACGCCCTGCGCACCGGTAGGTGGCGTCGGATGGCTCCGCGTGACGTTGTATGCGTCATTCATGCTGTTGTGATGTCCACGTCACCTCTATAGGCACCACCTCTGCACGCTGACATCAGTTCTTTTCTTTCCATGCCAGCCAACGCAGATCCGTGAAAAGAGCTACTATCTGAAAAAGGCAGTTAGTTATAGATTCCTTACCTTAGAATTACCCTTAGGCGACAGACTGGATTTGGAGAATTTTTTCTTAGCAGTTCCCCTGCGTGTCGGTAGGTGGCGTCGGTCGACTCCTCGTCCATCATGGTCTCCAGGATGATGTCACGGTATAAGTACTTAGATGCTGTCCCTGCGCGCTAATGTCAGTTCTTTCTATTCCCATGCCAGCCTTGCGCAGATCCGGAGAGAGCTACTCCTAGTCACCTGTTGACTAACTTTTTTGGATATTTTGTTGACTTCTTTTTGAGTCTATCGACTCCTGGTGTACGAGGGATGTCCCAACGCCGGACCGGGTTCAAGCCAACGGCTCCTGTCACAAGCTGATGTCTGTGAAGGATCGGTACCTCGTGTGCCTTTGGTGTCTGGAACGCGACCACGACACAAAGTCATGCTCCGACTGTCAGGCAATGAATCTAAAGTCTTTGCGGGAGCGGTCAGAAAGCTTTTTGCTGCCCGGCAGTCAGCTCTGCATCTTTCCCCGTTTCGTTCAAGAGGAAGGTCTCCAGACAGTTTGCGGAGCCACTACACCTCGTCGCACTCCAAGTTTTTGAGGTCGTCGGGTAAGTCCAAGAAGAAGAAGGCGAAGAAGCCCCGGCGCTCTTTTCCTTCCCCCCTTCGGTCAACTGACTTGACGTGGGATGGGGAGCTTCGTTGTTCATTGTTCAAAGGCGCCATCTCCGGTGCCTGATTCAGGGACGACTTCGTGCCTCCCCCCCATTTCTGGGAGCCGTAGCGTCCCCTGCCCAACTTCATACATTTTCCAAACCCTCCATCGTATCTTTGGGCAGCCGGTCGGGGGTTTTGGACCTTCAATGCCGGTGACTTTGGCTCCGGCGCGAGATGGACCCCGTGGGTCCGGTCCTGGATAGAGATCGATGCCGGCGATCTCACTCGACCTTCCCCGGTGCCAATCCGACGACGACGCCCCCAGTGTCGACCGTGCCCCGGGTCGGCGCCGTCCCCATCCTCACTTCTAAGATGGACCCAGAGCCGGACCTAATTTAATTGTGGGTTTCTAACGCGCTAGAATCGACTCCCGAAGGAGTATCTCTGCGCAATAGACAGCTAGGGTACCCGTCCTGGCTTTCCCTGTTAGATGGCCCCTACTGGGTATCTCCAAGGTGAAACCAGGCATCCCCGGCGTATGTGGGGCCGTTGTGGAGATGAGGCAAGCTAATGCCCAGAGTTGCCGAGTGTGATCCCTGGTTAGAGTAGGCACCAAGGTGAGAATTATCGAGTCTGCTAACCCTGGTCCATGACCCTGCCGCGTCGGGATTTGAACCCTAGTCCCGGGCCATCCTCTGCTCCCGGGTCTGCCGCCTCTAATCAGTGAGCCACACCACTCCGCCATTGCCCAGCCCAGTGTGACCTACGTCTGTTCCAATGCTGGAGGGTACTTTTTGTCCCCTGTTCATCCCAGGTGTTCCCTTTTGCCCAGATGGTGGTGACTGGGAGGGGTCACTGGACCCTTTAGCAGACCAGCTTGAAGAGCCGGACTGGAGAGAGGACCTGGGTGACGCCAGTGGTCTGGACACTTCCCCAGACCTTGGCATGCTTTCTTCCCCTACCGAGGCTAGGGAGGAGGAAGCATCCTACTCTGTGGTGGTGCGAAGGGCAGCTGAGGCATTGGGCATGGAGCTCCTTTCCGTGGCAGTCAGGCCTATCCTCCTGACAGAGGTACTTCAGCCTGCAGCAACCTCCTGTAAACCCTTACTGTTCCTCAATGAAGCCCTCACTGACGTCCATCTGGGCACTTTGTCCAAATCCAGCACTGGGGTGCCTGTAAAAAGAACAATTACCTGCCGCCATTGCCCAGCCCAGTGTGACTCAGTTTTTATCTCCCCACACCCATCCCCCTAGAGCTTGGTGGTCCAAGCCTCTTCTTCCAAGGGCACATTCCCTTCAGCTCCCCCAGAGAGGGAATTCAAGAAGCTGGATCATCTTGGGAAGCGCATGTTCTCTTCCTCCAGCTTGGCACTGCTGTCTGTGAATACCTTGTGTCTCTTGGGCGTATACTCCCATACCATCTGGGATACGGTCTTGCAGGTGCTGCCTCAGTGCCCGGAGGAGGCCAGGGCTTTGCTCTCCCAGGCAGTAGCAGATGAGAGAGATGCAACAAAATACATGATCCGATGTGTACTAGATACCACCGACTCACTAGGCAGAACTATTGCCCTGTCGGCAGCACTTCGGCGCTACGTCTTGTTTAGACCGTCTGCCTTTTTTGGGGATGTCCAAGCTTCCTTGCAGGACAAGCCCTTCGATGGCCGTCGCCTTTTTGGTGACAAAGCAGACTCGGCACGGGAGCGCATTAAGGATTCTCGGGCTACGGCCAGATCCTTGGTCCTCACTGCATCTTCCCAGCCCCTTCAGTCTGCGGACGTGGAACCCAGCGACTTTGCGGGTCTGGGACGCACCAGTCCTTGCTTTACCCCTTGCAGCAGCCTCCAAACCCTCCTAGTCAATCAATCAATCAATCAATCAATCAGCAAAATTTGTAGAGCGGGCTACTCACCCAAAGGGTCTCAAGGCGTGAGGGAGGGGGGGTCGCTACTGCTCGAACAGCCAGGTCTTGAATAGTTTCCTGAAGGAGAGATGGTCCAGGGTCAGCCATAGGTGAGTGGGGAGGGAGTTCCATGTCTTGGCTGCCAGGTAGGAGAAGGATCTTCCTCCGATGGTGGATTTGCCAATTCGTGGGACGGAGGCGAGGTCGAGGCTGGTGGATCGGAGCTGGCGGGTGGGTGTGTAGAATGTGAGGCGGCTGTTGAGGTACTTCGGGCCTGTGTCATGGAGAGCCTTGTGTGCGTGGGTGAGGAGTCTGAACATGATCCTCTTGCTGACGGGGAGCCATTGAAGGCCTTTCAGGTAGGCAGAGATGTGGCTGTGGCGAGGGACGTCCAGGATGAGTCGAGCTGAGGCGTTGTGAATGCGCTGGAGCCTTTCCTGGAGTTTGGCTGTGGTTCCAGCGTAGAGGGCGTTCCCGTAGTCCAGACGGCTGGTGACGAGGGCCCGGGTGACCGTCTTCCTGATTTCGGTGGGGATACATCGGAAGATGTTTTGGAGCATGCGCAGGGTGTTGAAGCAGGATGACGAGACGGCGTTGACTTGCTTGGTCATCATGAGGGAGGAGTCCATGATGAAGCCCAGGTTGCGTGCCTGGTCCGTTGGCTTGGGTGCGGTGCCCAGGGCAGGGGGCCACCAGGAGTCGTCCCAGGCAGAAGGAGATGGTCCGAGGATGAGGACTTCCGTCTTGTCTGAGTTCAGTTTCAGACGGCTGACCTTCATCCATTCTGCGACGGCTTTCATTCCTTCCTGGAGGTTGGCTTTAGCGGTGGCGGGGTCGTTGGTGAGGGAGAGGATCAGTTGGGTGTCATCGGCGTAGGAGATGATGTTGAGGTTGTGTTGGCGAGCGATAGCTGCGAGAGGGCTCATGTAGACGTTGAAGAGGGTGGAGGAGAGTGAGGATCCTTGCGGAACGCCGCAGATGACTTCGGTGGCCACGGATCGGAACGGGGGGAGGTGGACTCTCTGGGTTCTACCGGCGAGGAACGAGATGATCCACTCCAGTGCCACTCCTTGGATTCTGGTGTTGCTGAGGCGCTGTATCAGAGTGGGGTGGCATACGGTGTCGAAGGCTGCAGAGAGTCCAGGAGGATGAGGGCAGCAGTTTCCTCGTTGTTGAGCAGGAACCTGATGTCGCCGGTGGCTGCGATGAGGGTGGTCTCGGTGCTGTGGTTTGCTCGGGAGCCGGACTTTGAGGGGTCGAGGGATCCGTTGGTCTCGAGGAAGGCGGAGAGTTGTCTGTTGACGGTCTTCTCAATGACTTTGGCAGGAAAGGGGAGGAGCGAGATGGGGCGGAAGTTCTTGAGGTCCGTGGGGTCCGTGGTGGGTTTCTTCAGGAGGCCGCTCAGCTCAGCATGTTTCCAGCTCTCCGGGAAGGTGGCGGATGCGAAGGAGCTGATGATGATGTTCCGAAGTTGGGGTGCGATGATGGAGTCGGCTTTGTTGAAGATGTGGTGTGGGCATGGGTTGGTAGGGGAGCCGGAGTGGATGGTGTTCATCAGGCGGGTGGTGTCTTCAGTGCTGACAGGGGTCCAGGTGCAGAAGGTGGTGGTGGGGGGCACTGGTTCGGTGGTTGGGTGCGTGGTCAACGGGCCCAAGCTGTTGTGTATGTCGGCGATCTTGCGGTGAAAGAACGAGGCGAGGGAGTCGCAGAGGTCTTGCGAGGGTGTGATGTCGTTGTTGCAGGCGCTGGGGTTGGAGAGCTCTTTAACGATGCTGAAGAGTTCCTTGCTGTTGTGTGTGCTGTTGTCCAGTCGTTCTTTGAATGTTGTCTTTTTGGTGGTGCGGATCAGCTGGTGGTGTTTGCGGGTGGCGTTCTTGAGGGCTGTCATGTGTTCTGCTGTCTGGTCGTGGCACCAGGCTTTCTTGAGGGTGTGGCAGGTTTTCTTGGAGTTTTTGAGGTCGTTGGTAAACCATGAGGCTTTCCTGATGCCGGGTCTGGTGGGAGGATTCTTCAGTGGTGCGAGTTCGTCAGCGCAGTTGGTGAGCCACTGTGTGAAGTTGCGGGCTGCTTCGTTGGGGTCAGTCGTGTTGGTGGGCGGGTTCCGGGTGAGGGTGGTGGTGAGCTCGTCGGCGGTGATCTTGCTCCAGGTTCTGCGGGGAACCTGTTGCGGGTGGTGGTGGGTCGTGGTTCTCCTGAAGTTGAAGTAGATGCAGCTGTGATCTGTCCAGTGTAGTCCGGTGGAGTGGCTGAAGGAGATGTGCTTGCTGGAGGAGAAGATGGGGTCAAGCGTGTGGCCGGCGTAGTGGGTGGGGGTGTTCACCAGTTGCTTGAGTCCGAGGTTGGCGAGGTTGTCCAGCAGGACGGCGGTGTTTCAAGACCATCAATGGCTAGCAGGATTTGCTATCACCTCCCCCTACTGGCACCCCATCACGTCAGACAGGTGGGATTTGCTGATAGTCCAAAGGGACTACTCCCTCCCCTTCGAGACTACCCCTCTCTTCATTCCATTGCCTTTTTATAGCATATCAGAGGGTCATTTGATGCTTCTCTGCCAAGAAGTCTTAGTAGGTCATGGTTGCTACTCCCGCTACTTTCTGGTGCCCAAGGAGGACAAAGGCCTGCGTCCTATTCCAGACCTCAGGCCTCTAAATCGCTTCCTCAGGAAGGAGAAGTTCAAAATACTCACATTGGCTCAGGCCCTCTCTGCCCTCTACCCCAGAGACTGGATGGCGGTGCAGGACACCTATGTCCACATTTCTGTCCTGCCAGCCAACAGTCGCTATCTGCGGTTCATGGCAAGCCAGAAGCATTTTCAGTTTACCGTGCTCCCCTTTTGCCATACCAGTGCCACACTGGTGTTCACGAAAGTGACGGCGGAGGTCGCAGCTCATCTGTGCAGATTAGGGTTTCCAGTCTTCTCCTATCTCGAAGACTGGCTTTTGAAGGCGGGCTCATCCCAGGCGTTTGTCGCCCACCTCCAGACGACGGCAGACCTCTTGCATTCCCTGGGGTTAACTATAAACATGACAAAGTTGCACCTGACTCCCACTCAGACGCTCCCTTTCATCGTAGCTGTTCTGGACACAGTGCAGTTTCTGGCTTATTCTCCAGAGCAGCTAATCTGAGATATTTGGGCTACGGTACTGATAGTTCAGCCTCTATCCCGGATTTCGGTGAGAATGACCCTGAGGCTGCTGGGCCTCATGGCCTCCTGCTTCCTGCTAGTGGATCATCCCAGGTGGCATATGCGTGTTCTGCAGTGGGACCTAAAGTTCCAATGGGCGCAGCATCAGGGGAATCTTTCCGACTACGTCCAGATCTCGGAGGGAATTGCAAAATAATTACAGTAGTGATTAGTGAACCAAGATTGGGTCAGAGGCAGATCCCTCTCCCTTCCCCAAACAGATCCAACAGTGGTGGCCGATGCGTCACTCCTTGAGTGGGGTGGCCACCTGGGAGAGGCAGACTTCAGAGGACTCAGGTCTCCCACAGAGTCCCTACACTATATCAACGTGTTGGAGCTCCGGGCGATCCGCAGGCACTGAAAGCATTCCTTCCCTCCCTCAGGGGGAAAGTAGTGCAGGTGTTCACAAAAAACACCACCTCCATATGGAACTGCAACAAACAGGGCGGGGTGGGGTTGCGGACCCTATGTCAAGAGGCTCTTTGCCTTTGGACATGGCTGGAGCATCAGGGCGTGACCCTGGTGGTTCAACACCTGGCAGGTTCTGTGAACTCCAAGGCAGACAAACTCAGCCGTTGGTGCCTGGTAGATCATGAATGGTGCCTTAACTCGGAGGTGGTGCAAGGTCTCTTTCAGCGGTGGGGAGAGCCTTGGTCAGATCTGTTCACCAACTAAGAGAACACGCAATGTCAGAAGTTCTGTGGTTTGGAGGTTCCAAGGCAGTTCTCGCTTATTGAAGCTTTTAATTTCAGGTGGAGCTCAGGCCTCTAATATGCTTTTCCACCAATACCACTCCTTTCGAGAGTGTTCAAGAAGTTCAGGAGCTACTGGGACCTGACTGGACATGGAGAGTCTGGTATCCCCAGCTTCTCTAACTGAGCATCAATCCTCCGATCAGGCTGCCCGTTCTGGAGGATCTTATGTTGCAGTAGCAGGGGAGGATCCTCCACCTGAAACTGTCAACGTTACACCTTCCTTCATGGAGATTGAGCTGAGGCAGTTAATAGCATTCAACCTTCCTCTTGAAGTCTGTAAGGTTATTTTGGCAGCCAGGCATCCCTCTACCAAGACTGTGTACTCATGCTGGTTCACAGATTTGTAAGATATTGTACAGATACGTCCATTAATCCTCTTTCAGCTTCCCTTTCTCAAGTTTTGCTTATTATTTTGACCCTTGCCCACTGGACACTCTCAAAGGGTACCTTTTGGCCCTGCCTGCCTTCCTGGGGCTGCCAGACCAACCCTCATTATTCAAATGTCCTATATGTATGGAGGAATAGATTCCTCAAAGGACTTGTACGTATGTTCCCACCTTCTCCTTTCATTATGCCTTAGTGGGACCATAATTGGTTCTCACCTTTGTAATGTGCACTCTAGTTGAACCTCTGCACCATTGCCCCCTCCTGCTCCTTCCTGTCAAAATAGCCTTTTTAGTCACTATTATATCTGCCAGTAGGGTGAGCGAATTGCTGGCTCTATCATACAAGCCTCTGCCATTGATCAGCTTCCCTTGTTGGTGCTTAGGGCCTCTTTCTCACTAAGTAGTAACACCATTCAGTATGGGGCAATCTGTCACTTTGGCCACTTTCTATGCTCCTCTACACCCCTCTAAAGAAGATTAGCAAAACCACCGTCTGACCCAAAAAGAGCATTGTCTTTCTACCTTGACTGCACTAAAGAGTTCCATATGGATGACCAACTATTCGCAGGGTACATTGAAACAAAGAAAAGTTGTGCAGTGCAGAAGAGGACTACCTCTTGATGGTTCATGCTCTGCATCAAAATTTGCTATGGTCTGGCCAAAAAGTAGCCTCCCGAAGGCTTCAGGAATCATTGCACCAGAGCTAAGGCTGCAACGAAGACGTTGCAACTTGGAGTTCCAATCCTCAACACTTGTCAGGCACCAACGTGGGCATCCCTGCACACGTTTACCAAGCACTATTGCCTGGAAAGTCAAGTCCGCAAGGACGACCTGCAGGACTTCCTGGTCTAAACTTGTCCATAGTCCATCTGCCGCAGATGGTATTCCTTGGGTATCTATTCAAAGGTAAGGGTTCTACATCTAGATGTCTCTATCAGATGGACAAGCTACTTACCTTCAGTAACGCCTTTTCTTGTAGAGACATAATCTAGCTGCAGATCCCTTACCGACCACCCATCCTCCACTACTGCAGACAGGTTTTTAGGGTCAGGCCCTAGTTGCTCAAAACACACCAAGGTTAGTGCACTTCATGTCTCCTGCTAACATCAGCACACCAAGGTGGTGCCTATATTGGTGGTGCGGATGATGCTGACTACATCACACAGAGGCGAGAGATGACACCTACTAGCACACAGCACTAATGCTCGAAGAAAAATCTTCTGGATGCAGTCTGACCCCTGGGAAATTCAAAGGTAAGGAATCTGCAGCTAGATTATGTCTCTACCAGAGATGGCATTACCGAGGGGAAATAACTTGTCCATTTTTATTTTCAAATAGAATGACAGCAGCATACATGTTCAAAATAAGTAACATCCAGTTGTATGTGCACAGTTGCATTTCTACATCAAACATTTAGTGGTGAGCATTATATTCAAGAAGAAGCAAATGGTTTGTCATTTGTGGCACACCTAACGTAGGAAAAACAGTACTGCATCCCCCGCCTCCCACGTGACCTTCCAATTAGGTTCCACTCTGTTGTCATACAAGAAATACTACAAGGTACAGCTTCTCCCTGTATCGTCATGGGTCCCCAGTATCCTGATCCTCAGTTTGTGTCAACAAATACCTCCGAAGGGGGCTATAAATATAATTTGGCCGGGAAGTAAGTTGCATGAGGGTAATGTAGGTCTTGGCACAGTCATTGCAAGTAATAAGATCCCCCAGCTAGTCCCCTGGCCTGCAGCGGGCCAAGCGTCTTTCCCAATTCTTAGCCACTGTGAATTTAACCCGCAAAAAATGCCAGTGCCATCAGATGTCTAGTGCCTGAGGGTAGTCCCTACACGTAACCAAAGAACAGCAATGCCAATGGCTGTAGTTCCAGTCACTGTCTGGTCATATCTGCTGTTATACATATTGTTGCCAGAATTGAGCGACAGGAGAGCTCTGCGGCACCAGGTGAAAAAAAGTAAACACCATAGTCCGTCCTGCACTAGGATCATGCATGAGATATGACAAGATCAACCTTATCTTGTTTAGTTGGAGTGCAGCATGCCCTTTGTAGGAATCTTCAAAGTAATAGCTTATGATGATAGTTCATAGAGATAAGTTCGGTTTGCATGCAGTAATATGTCCATTGTATATCAGTGAGGGTCATTCCCACGTCCCGCATGTACACTCCAGTCGCCCTATCCTGTTCTGCACATCTAGGGCGTATAGGCTTGATACCCGCCGAGCAAGTGAATGAGCTGAGTAAGGGATATGCTCTCAGTAGGCTCCGCAGGGAACCCAGGCATCAGTTCCTTCACCATTTGCTGTAGGTGTGCAAATATACATAAATCGAGGGCTGTGAGATTTTCCCTGTCATGGAACTGATCCAGGGTATAAATTCCCCAGCTCCATCACAGCTTCTCCAGGGATTGTTGTGCCACTCCTTCAGCCGTGAGTGGCCGTAATGGGTTTTTGAATGTGCGGCTCACTGGTGAATACAAACAAGCATTTGCAATGCAGTCGGTCTCACCTATAGAACTTTGAGTATTTAGATGTGCAGCATTTTATTGTGGATACAGCAACATTTACTGTTCTACTGTGCACAAAGCCCTGAAAGGGTGCAGTACCACAGGCTGCCACTAGGTGCACGTTGGCACCTCTTTTGGCCACATAAGGTATTGCAACCTGCCACATGGATAGGGAAAGGATGTGGCAGAGCGGTGAGAGCTGCTGACTGGGGAGCAGGGGATCCGTGTTCGAGTCTGGTGCCGGCTCAATAGCCTGTGATTATGGGCTTATCCTTTAATTTCCCCCAAGTGTCTGGATAGCTGCGCTATATAAATGAAAACTTCTAATTTTAAACAACGATAAGAAATTAACTTGGCAATATTGGAGGTGAGAGCAGGCAAGCAGTGTTGTGTGAGGGGGTTGGGGGAAGACGGGAAAGGGAGATTAAACAATGGTACTGCAGCGCACTGCAAATCATGTGTAAATTAGCCAAACAAAAAATAAGAAAAATGAGCAGTGGCCTCGGAGGTGTGGAGGGGGCTGCATGCAGTGTTGTGGGAGGGGTGAGTGGGCAGCATGGGAAGATTAATGGACAACAAGCAAATAAAGCAGTCCGAAGTTTCATTGCACCAGTACACAGAACACTTAAGGAGCGAAGAGGAGGCAGTCAAACCAAAAAAAGAGTGCTCAAAGTATAAATAACCTGAAGAGTAAGAACACATGTAACAGGACAGTCCACATAGGAGGATTCACAAAGGAGGGACTACTCAGTTTATTCACCAATGCAAAGCCAGCATTTCTAAAGGATAGCAAGAGGAACCAATGAAAAAGATGGGTGTTTTTTGAGGCCCATATGCTAGATACAGCATGTCTCGAATACAGCGCATGTGCAGCAGAGGCGAGACCCAAAAAGGTTCCCTCAGCTTCTAGCTCAGGCCTCTCCAGGCCCAGCCAGCTGTGGCAACTGCATTTACTTCCTACAGTCATCTCTTGAAGGTCCTCTTCCATGCTGATGAGGGAGGGACATCCCCAGACCATTCCTTGCACGGTATATAAAAGGGGAGACACGTGGCCGGTGAAACTAATAACTCACACTATGACGCTGGGCCACTAAGTAATATATTTTCAAGTCTGAGACTTAAAATCCCCCATGCTCAAATGGGAGTTTCATTGTTTCCCAACTCACCCATGCACGTTTGTTTGCCTGTATCAACTTAATCAGTGAAGTTCACAGAGTAATGAAGAAATGTCTTGTGAGTGGGATAGGAATATTCATAAACAAATATAAAAACTGTGGCAGGACAATCATTTTAAGGCTATTCTCCCAGCAAGTGAAAGGGGAAGTTGTATCTACACATCTATCTGTTAAGTAAACGTATCAGTGGCTGGGCTGCAATTCAATTCTATCACTGACTACCTCCATATCAAGCCTCATGCCGAGGCATCTGACCGAGTCTTCCACCCAACGAGGTGGAAGCTTTATTGCGAAGGTTGCTATACAACTAGTTCCTCCTTCACAGAGACAGAAAAGTCTCAATTGCTAGTTATTTTTGATCCCCCAAAAATCTGGAGGTTTGTGTCATTCTTGAAACTGCACTTTCTAAATAAGTTTATAAAAGGTAAATTCAAAATGTTGATGGTAGTATTGGATTGAATAGTGCACTAGGACCTTCGGGATGCCTATTTTCACATCCCATTAGTTCAGAGTTTCTGAGATTTGAAAGTTTCAACTCCAGTTCATTAGTCAAACCAGTTCCATAGATATTTGAAAGACAAGATTAATATAAGTCCCAAGGCGCATGGAATCTCCTGACTGGAGCGATGTATTCATCCTTAATGACCGGAGATCTTCATGGTGAAGGATGTGTCCTTGCAGGGATAGGATGATGATGTGCAGATGGCTTTTTCAAAGTGATGTGGTGAAGCCTGGAGAAGCAGTTCCATTTAAATATATTGGAGAAAAGGCTGATTAAATTGATCTTTTCTGCAGGGTTGGCAGATTCAAATTAGTAGACCTGACTCTGAAATGCTGGTGGAACTGTACATTTTTAGTATTTTTTATTTAAAGCATATACAACTAAATTAAAAAGAATTAACACTACTATAAGCTTACAATGCAGATTTTTGTTTTAAAAATGGATGTTTTATCAGTTATGTTTTTAATACATCAGCCGTTGAGTTGCTCCTTGCTTTTTGTTATTATTCAGGAAAGACAAAAGAATAAATCAAAATCTCAGCAAGTCGCTGACAGCTACAATGTCACAATGTCACTTTATAATTGCAATTTTAAAACAAGATTGAAAATACATCACTATTTAAGTGGGCACCTGAAGGGAAGACACCATTAATCACTGGTATTTAAACTTAGAAACAGTAAAATGACTTTTAAACACCTTTATCACTGAAGAGAAAGGAACTTTTTAGGCAGACAATAACAGTGTGCACAGGTTTTGGGCAGTCACTTAAAGTGAAGGGAGCCAGTGGATAAAGTGGACTGATTCATTGCTCGTTACTGCATACTGTGGTGAGCATAAGAAAAATGGCAATGACATTCAAACAGGACATTGGCTGAAGCCCACTCTGGCCAAAGGCCCGTCTTTGTATGTATATATGGATGATTTGTTTGGGAAAACAATAGTCTACCAAAGCAGTTAAATCTGTCTGAAATGCCAGACGAAAAATTGAGGCGTAGGCTCTCCCCACCTTTGCTCAGATATCTGTGGCAGAACACTCTTTGTGGGATGTAAACTGATATTTTGCTGGAAAAAATCCATATTTTGGGGTTTGTTTCTGAAAAACAAAACAAAAGACTAACCAGCTGTCACAACAAGGTGACCAGGACCATTACACTTTCGAAGAAAGTGCTCGTGCTACTTTTGCGAAAATGATATGCATCATTATGGCAGGGCTCTGTAATTATGGGGCAATCCTCCATCAGGTGGGCAGATGCAAGGGCATCCTCAACAAGAACTCCCAAATGTTGCTAACCTGCTCCTTTTTCACAGTTTTTTCTCTCCCCTAATTCTGTGCAGTTATTGCATATCAAACTAATATTTCTTTTTTTATAAATGCACCAAATGTTGCTGATTCCCCTTTGCTGCTTCTATTCGAATGTATCTCTGTTATGGTGGTACCTGAAAAAAAATCCTCATGCCAGACTTCTGTACTTAGTTTCCTGTAAGCTCTACACTGCCCTCAGTGCCCTCTAAACACCAAAAATAAATAAATAAAATCAGTTATTTTGATTGATTTTCATTCTTGATGTGAGATTGTATTCTCAACCTAAATTCAATGCGTAATTGTATTCTAAACTTTAAAAAACATGTCTTATAATTCTACACCCTAAAACAGGGTTTCCGGAGGAGTGCTAGCCCAATTTAGAGATGCCCCCTTATCAGTGATAATCGTGTGGCCCATGTGGTGAAAAATATCTTCTGGCGAAACTGAATGAGTGAGCAGTGACATTTTCCTGTGTCCCCCTCCGCATTTATGTTGATTTTTAGGAATAACCCACCAAATGCCATGAGTAGAGGGACACTTTTTTAATTTGTTTTTTTCCATTTGCGGTTGTGAGCAGAAAATTAAATATTTTAGAAGTGGAAGGCCTGACTCTGGGCCTTCTTATGTACAGTCACTGGCAGCCCAGTGGTGGACGGGCTTCAGTCAAAGGCTTTTGAAAGCAGCGACAGCTGAGGCTGTGTTCTCCTAGCTCTAAAGGAGGTGGGGGCAGCACATTTTGCCAAACTTTAAATGATGCTCAAAGTCTTCATCCTGGAGAAATAAAACTCCAACTCAAAGTAAAGAAGACAGTGTTACAATTCCAAAAGAACAACTATGGACCTAAAGGTTCTCAACGTTCCTGGTCACATTAAAGTAAATCACCTCCACCATTTCTGCTGCAGATTCCTTCCAGTACCAGCAAAATGCATCCTAATGTAGACCGCTTGCAAAATATCAGAACCTTGGTGAAACACTTTCTGGGCTATTCAATGTCTACTGCCAATGAGTTAGGGCCTGTGAATAACCACAAATTGATAGGACTCCTTCCCTGCCAACCCCACAGTTCCCATCTCTCATTTAGAGGAGTTGGACCTACCCCAGTTACAGTGCCTGTGACCCAGCTCATCTGTCCACAGAATTGCTTGGTCAGCACCTCACCCTATATACTGCAGGTCTTCAGTTGCATATTTTTCCTCCAGGTAGCGGCCATAAGGCATGGTACATCGAGGCAGGAAACATGTTCAATAGTCCAAGTGTGTATGGAGAAAACTCCCTGAACATTAGGCTACTGATTTATTTTCTGTTTCAGAACCAAACCCCAGCTTTTAGTGGAAAAAATGCTGGCCCACTGACATTGCAGTTTTAAGGACCTTTTTATTTAACAAATACATACAATGTCAAGCCAAGCATGACTCAGTGCATAGCAGAGAGTACCTAACAAGAGTACACAATTAATTACATGTTGTATAGGTTTACATTATTTAATCAATTATCAGTTATTTCTCTAGCCCTCATATTAGGATGGGAGCTCCTTGGGGTACGAGGTTGAGCCTGCCCAGATACCGCTGGTATCTGGATGAAGACTGGATGATGAAGCATGCCAGCAGGAACTTTAATGGGTAAAAGTCCTTTTACATAAATTGGGATACCCCCGTCCTAATATGCAGGATGGAGAGGTAACCAACAATTGATTCAAGTGTGATCCCTCTATTTGGTTTTTGGTCAATGAAATGGAAGTGGAAAGAACACACTCAAAAACCTCTTGGCTCCCCTTTGTTGATTTTGGATAGGTTGAGATTCTGCTGTGTGTGCATCATTTTTTTCCTATCACCCAACCTTACTGCCAACATCTTACCAATACAGTAGCCCCCCTTGTAGCTGGAAGGATTAATTTATTGAGCTTCATGATCACACAGTGTTAATATCAGTGTGGCAGTCAAAGATCTTATTCCATCTTCGAGGAGTTATTGGTCTCTTTGTCGTTGCCAGTCAGCTTGGCCAAGAAGTACCCTCACAATGGCCCCCAGATATCCATTGAGCAGGCTGACATAGATTGCAACTTACAGTATATTTCCAGTTGCTCATTATAGTACACATTGTCTGCCAACCAGGATTTTGGGTATTGGTGCCCTATCAATTCCCCAGTGTTTAACAATGCTAATGCTGTAAATGTTCTGTATGTATTATGTATGTGATTCACCAGGAAAATATCATCCATGTTGCAAATGAGAAGGTCAAGGATAATTGTAAATGTGAACCCTATATTAACACACCCCAGGGCACAGAGATTTGCCCGCTTGCAGTAGCTTTTCAGTTCACATTCAGATTCCTTGGCTTTTGAGGACAAGGTCTTATGTCACATACATATCTGATAGAGACATCTCACTGCAGATTCCTTACCTTTGAACTTCCAGGTGTTAGGCTGGATCCAAAAGATTTTGATAGCAGTACCCCTGTGCGCCAATAAGAGTCATCAGTTGACTCCACGTGACATTGTAGGTGTAGTGCTTGTCGCTGTTGTGATGACTTTGTTGTCAATATATGGGCGCTGTTTTTTTCTTTCCACGCCAGCCAGCGCAGATCTGTTTAAGTTTTTTGTGTGTAGATTTGTCCAGTAAGAAGACCGCAGAGTTGAAACTGTGCGGTGCCTGCCACCGCGCCATTTCGGTTTCCGATCCACATCTGGTATGTCTTTAGGGCCCGGACTACAACCATGACCCAAAGTCGTGCTCCAACTGCCAGGCCATGGCGCCCTAAGCTTCGAGAGAGTGGTCCCTGAGGTTGCTTGCTGCCCGGCATCAAGGTCCAAACATTGCTCTGGGGGATACACGTCTTTCTCCACTCACTCAAAAACGTCAGAATCCGAAGCATGCTCCAACTTCGCTACATTCGTCACCTGATGAGACAGAGGAGTCTCTGCGTCTTAGGGCCCACTCCCCATAGCGGGTGCCTGGGCCGGCCTAGCATTTCCCTCCCTTACCGGGGCTGGGAGCGGCCCCCTCTCAGTTGAAATCTTTTTATGACACCATGTACTCCATCTTTGGGCAGCCTGATCCTGCTGGCACGCCTTTGGGCCCTGCTGGCTCAACAGAAGGAGGAGTTACCTTGGGTTCCGTGCCGTCGACTTCGGCCTGGGCAGCCAGACCTCCTCTTGGATATGGACCGGCATCGGTCATACCCACTCAACCATTCCCGATGCTGTGTCTCACACCGAGGCCATCAACCTCACTGAAGCCAAGACCGGTCCCAACGGAGCCGTTTGGCTTCATACCATATCCTGTGCCTTAAACTGAAGGTCTAGGATTGGATGAGGATTGGGAGGGGCAGCAGGCTCCCTTAGAAATCCCGCTTTACACGAGGAAGTGGACTAGTACCAGGACCTCGGTGATGCCAGCGGCTTAGACACCCCAGAGCCTGGCATGCTGTCCTCCCCTAACCTGGCTACAGAGAAGGGGGCTTCATTTGCAATGGTGGTATGTAGGGCTGCGGATGTCTTGGACCTGAAGTTTCCTACTTTGGCAGTCAAGACCAATGTCTTGACAGAGGTTCTACAGTCTGGTGTCTCCACTTCGGAACCCTTGCTGTCATTTAAAGAGGCCTTGGCAGATGTTCTTCTGGGCACCTGGTCCATACCCTGCACATTGGTCCCTGTGAACAAAACTATCGCCCATCGCGATAGCCCTGCACCTGGGCGACCCAGCTGTCCTCTCCAGCCACCCAACTCCCAAGAGATTGGTGGTCCAAGCCTCTACTTCATGAGCCACGTTCTCTTCTGCACCCCCTGTATGGAATGCAAAAGGCTAGACAGCTTTGGTAAGAAGATCTTCTCTTCCACCAGCTTTGTATTGCGGTCGGTAAACACTGCATGCGTCTTGGACCTTTATTCCCATTCGCTATGTGAAATGGTTGTGCAGGGGCTGTCACAATTCCCGAAGGAGGCCCGGCTGTCCTCTCCCAAGCTGTTGCAGATGGGAGAGTGCAGCAAAGTTTGCTATACGATGTGGCTTAGACATGACAGACTCACTGGGCAGAGCAATTTCCTCGACAGTGGCTGTTAGGCACCATGCCTGACTGACAACATCTGACTTTTCAGGGGATGTCCAAGCCAACCTCCTGGACCTTTGGAGACAGGACGGATGCGACGCTTGAGCATTTTAAGGCGTTGCGGGCTATGGCCAAGTCTTTAAGCATTCCAGTGTCATCCCGGCCTACGTCCGCCTCTCGCTCCTTTTGTGACTATGGAAGGAGCTTTTAACAGCACCAACCATACCCAAGCCAGAGGTCCACATAAGTTCAGCAATCTCTGTGTTAATGTGGGCGCGGTTCACCCTGACCCTGCGGATCAGGAGGCCAGCATCAGGTCAGGCTAAAAACCCCTCCCCCTCTGCCTGGAAACCTTCTTAGTCCGATCATACCAGTTCATTGGCATCCTGTTGATGGCAGGATATGCCATCACCTCCACCACTGGCGGGACATCACCTTGGACAGGAGGGTTTTGCAAATAGTCCGAAGGGGCTACTCCCTCCCCTTCAAGATTATCCCTCCCTCCATGCCTCCAACTTACGATCGGCTGACGGAGGATCACCTTGTCTTACTTCGTGAGGAAGTCAACATTCTCATGGCCAAGGGAGATATAGATAGGGTTCCTGGACCAGAAATAGAATGTGGTTGCTATTCCCTCTAATTTCTGGTTCCATAAAAGGACGGAGGCCTTCATCCTGTCCTCGACCTCAGAGCCCTAAACTACTTCCTCAACAAAGAGAAGTTCAAGAAGCTCACTCTTGCTCAGGTTCTGTCTGCCCGGGACCTGGAAGACTGGATGGTAGCATTGGACTTGCAGGATGCCTATTTCCATATCCCCGTCCTGCCTGCCCATCGATGCTACCTTCAGTTTACGGTGGGCCAAGTGTCCTTTCAGTTTACCGTGCTCCCCTTTAGCCTCACCATTGCCCCTCGGGTGTTCATCAAGGTGATGGCTGTGCTCGGAGCACATCTGCTGAGATTAGAGTTTCCAGTCTTCCCCTGTCTCGACAACTGGTTGTTGATGGAGAGTTTACCTCAAGCTGTTGTCTCCCACCTCCAGAAAACAGAGAACCTCTTGCATTTTCTGGGGTTCACTATCAATGTACTGAAGTCACATCTAACTCCCTCTCAGACGCTCCTTTTCATTGGAGCCATTCTGGACATGGTGCAGTTTAGGGCCTATCCTCCTAAGTGGTGAGTCCAGGATATTCAAGCTATGATACCGATGTTTCAGCTTCTATCCTGGCTCTCGCTGAGACTGACTCTGAGGCTGCTGGGCCTCATGGCCTCCTGCACCATGCTGGTAGATCATGCCAGGCGGCACATGCAGGCTCTGCAGTGGGGCTGAAGTTCCAATGGGTGCAACATCGGGGGAATGTCACTGACCTAGTCCAGATCTCGGAGGGCAGTGCGAAAGATCTGCAGTGTTGGTTTACAAACCATGATTGTGTAAGATGCAGACTCCTCTCCCTTCCCCAACCAGATCTCATGGTGGTCACCTGGGAGAGGTGGAGATCAGAGGAATCTGGTCCCTTGCGGAATCCGGGCTTGCTGGAGCTTCGAGCGATTCATGTGGCACTGGAAGCTTTCTAATCATCTCTCAAGGGAAGGCTAGCTCAGGTGTTTACAGACAGCACCACCGTCATGTGGTACTGCAACAAACAAGATGGGATGGGGCTGTGGACTCTTTGTCAGGAGGCTGTACACCTCTGGACTTGGCTGGAACAGCAGTGCATATCCGTGGTGGTTCAACACCTGGCCAGTTCCCTAAGTGTCATGGTGGACAAATTTAGCCATTGTTGCCTAGTGGATCATGAATGGAATCCACATCTTGAGGTGGCGCAAGGTGTCTTTCAATAGTGGGGAGAGCCTTGGCTAGATCTGAAGAGAAGGCACAATGTCAGCAGTTTTTTTGAATTTGGGTTTCCTAGGCGGCTCTTGCTCAGTGATGTTTTTTGTCTCAAGTGGAGCTCAGGCCTCCTGTACGCCTTCACGTCCATACCACTCCTGTCTAGAGTGCCCGAGAAGGCCAAGAGCTACCAGGCCCTATTTATCCTTTTGGCTCTGTACTGGACACGGAGAGTTTGGTATCCCAAGCTTTTGAAGATGAGCATTGATGCTCCAATCAGGCTGCCCCTCCAAGAGGATATTCTGTCGCAACAGCAGAGGTGGGCTCTCCATCCAAACTTGTCCACCCTCTGCCTCCTTGCATGGAGATTGAGCGATGAAAGTTGACAGCTTTTGACCTTCCTCCTGGAGTCTGTTAGGTTATTCTGGGCACCAGGCGTACCACCACAAATAATATTCTACAGAACGGTCTGTTGACCCCCTGCCAGCCTCCCTATCTGACATTCTTCTTTTTATTCTTTCTTTTGTCCAGCAGGGCTCTGCTTTGGGCACTCTTAATGGTTATCTTTTGGCCCTTTCTGCCTTTCTACGGTCGCCAGACCAGCTGTCACTTTTAATTCTCCTATTGCACATAGATTCTTGAAGGGGCTTACACATTTGTTTCCCCCCTTGCCCTTTATCATGCGCCAGTGGGACCTTAACTTGTTTTTCACTTATTTGATATGTGCAACTTTCGAACCACTGCAGAATTTCCCCCTAAGGCTGCCACTATCGAAACAGCCTTCTTAGTGACAACCACTTCTGCCATGAGGGTGAGCGAATTGCAGGCTCGATCCTAACAGTCTCCTTACCAGACTGTCTTTTTGGACAAAGTAGTGCTCCACACTTGGGCATCTTGTTTGTCCAGTGTGGTGATAGCTTTCCATCTAGGGCAATCAAAGTCACTTTGCCAAACTTCAATGCTCCTTCTTATCCTTCCAAGGAAGAGAGGGTCTCCACCACCTGGACCCAAAAAGAGCATCATCATTCTATCTTGATCGAACTAAAGAGTTCCAGGTGGATGACCAACTCTTTGTAGGGTACATTGGAGCAAAGAAGGGTTGTGCTGTGCAGAAGAGAACGATCTCTCATTGGGTTATCCTCTGCATAAAAATCTGTTATGCCTTGACCAATTAACAGCCTACTGAAGGCCTTAGAGCTCATTCAACCAGAGCTAAGGCAGCCACCAGAGCTCTTCAGTGTAGTGTTCCAGTCCTTGCTATCTGCCAGGCAGCCACGTGGCCATCCCTGCACGGGTTCGCCAAACATTATTGCCTGGATAATCAAGTCCGTTGGGAAGGCCTCTTCGGCCATTCGGTCCTACAGGACTTTTCTGATCTAACACTTTTCTGCAGTCCCTCCTCCGGGAATGGTATTGCTTGGGTATCTGTTCTAAGGTAAGGAATCTGCAGCTAGTTGTCTCTATCAGATGGCTAAGTTACTTATCTTTGGTAACTCCTTATCTGGTAGAGACACTATCTAGCTGCGGAATCATTACCAACCCTCCCATCCTCCCCGCACTGTGGATCAGTTTTTAGTATCAGGGCTGTTCCCCTTCAAGGCACTAGTTGTCTTTTAACATACCATGGTCAGTCACTTCACGGGTCCGTGCTTCGGGCATGGAAAATCGTAAAAGGTACTGATGTCAGTACACTGAGTTAGCACCTATATACGCAACGCGGACATCACGATGAAGACAAACCCGATGCCTACGGCATCAAACAGAATAGTTTGATAGCAGGGGCGCTGCTATCAAAAATCTTCTGGGTCCAGCCTGACGCCTGGAAGTTCTAAGGTAAGCAATCTGCGGCTGGATCATGTCTCTACCAGATAATGCGTAATTGAAGGAAAGTAACTTGTTCTTTAGGTTGCTACGTCAATTCCTTAGAGGTATGTGAAAAACCTTAAGTTACCAGCATGCCTGAACATGTTAAAAAGCCTTTCTCTGACCTGGTGAATAATGGTGATGTTGTGTAAAAACAAAAAAAAACATTGGGCTATGACTTGTGCCCTGTGGGATACCCTCATGGGGCTTATAACAGTCACCATTCAGGCCCACTGAGGTACTTGCTACCATTTAGTCACTTTTTAAGATTAAGACGGAATAGCAAAGACAAAAGTGATTTAATCTGGGAGGTTGAGATCCTAATCCACAAATTACGTGAACATGTTTATCCCAAATGCTTGATTAGATTCTCTGCTAAGAGAGCATGGTACTGCGCACATGAGACTCTACTAACGTCTTATGCACAATAGGAATCCAATGGACTTATCTGCATCACTAATTTCTCTCCAAGTTCGAACTTCATCTCCAAAAGCATTAAAAAACATTATCATATTGTAGCAGCTGAGAATCTTGCGTTTGAGCCACCTATGTTTGCTAACAACTGGGGAAGGAACTTAAAGACCTCCTCGGCTGTGCAGAAATACCATCTCCCAGACCAGCTCACACCATTACGGATTTTTGGGGTCTATCCCTAATGAAAGGACACTATAAATGCGGCCAATGTATTGTATGTCCTTTTTCCATTGAGACAGAAGAATTTGCACATCAGCATTTCACTACATCTTTGTTATTTTTCTCAGACTGCAACACCGCCAATGTAATGTATGCTATTCTATGTCCTTATAACCTATTTAAACACAGGATGCACATCAGATGCATGGTTCTCACAGCCCCTCTAGTGTCACATTTTTTAGAGTTTGGACGTTGTGAGAATGACTTGTGTTGGCAATTTATCAGCTCTGTTTCCACCCTTGAGAGAGAAGGCAACATCAAATAAATATTAAACAATGAGGAATGGCATTGGATTCTTTGTTTGATCACTATACGCACAGGTCTAAATCTTGCGGAAGATTGGACATTCTTAACTTAAAATGAATTCTCATACAGGTACTATATGGACTCTCAATTATTGTTGCTCTTGCTTTTTTGGTCTTTTTCACAATGTACATAAGTTATTTCTGTTTTGTTTCACATTTTTTATTGTACTTTCTCAAATATTTTGTTGTAAGTGTACTTATGCTATTTTATTTTAGGTTTTCAATGTCTTTTAAACCATTTCAAAAAAGCGCCCTGTACTTCTCCCTTTTCTGTCACTGGGTCTAGTCCATCTTCAGTTTCTTCATTTTAGTTCTTGGTTCTTCCTATCTTTCTATTGCTTACATTAACAGGCATGCTGCCCTCTCACACTCCCCCATGAGAACTCATTGTCCTGAAAGGACTCCGTGCTGCCAGTCAGCGCTATCAGCACATCCCCATTTTTGGGCTGATTCCGACCCTTGAAGGAATCCATAACCCAACCTTGAGACCCAGACCCCAAGCACACCCCACTCGGGCTGATTGGGAGCCATAATTATTTTCAGCATAGGTCAGTGCCTCTCATATTACTGCATACTCTCTCCTTCATTAGTATTACCCATTGCAAGGGTTTTAAGCAGCTCCTCTTTATATTCTTTATATGTAGGCCATTTCTGGCAACCCTGTTCTTGAAGCTTGTCATCAGGGCCCCCCTCCTTTAGCAACTGTATTACCCTTCATAATGTTGGTATGGTCTCATTTGTTTTTGCATATGCCTTGTGCTGGTTCACTTATATTTTTCTTACCCTCACACTGATCACCGTTTCTCTATTAATGTTTCAGGTCTCTGTCGGCTCATTATATCCCCCTAAGTCCTGATGACTTTTTGGCCATTTTTATTGGTATTGAAATGTCGTCGACTTTAAAAAGAAGGACCCTGTATGATCATTGAGAACTTGCTATAACAGGACGTACTGTTCTCGTATTTGTTGATACATTTGTTGATCAAGATTTATCATTAAGTGTATCACCTCAAAAGAGAGCACTGAGCATGTTTGTTTTGCACCAGTATTCACTGCACCGCTATATGTCTTGAATTCGTTTTTTATAAACCCCTTTGTATAAATTATATTCACCACTTGGTTCTTTGTATTAAAAATATTGTCATCCGGGACAGCTTAGGTCAGTGCCTCTCATACTACTTCACACTCTCTCCTTCATCAATATGTCCAATTGCAAGGGTTTTAAGCAGCTGCTCTTTCCATTCTTTTTATGTAGGCCATTCCTGGCCACCTTGTTCTTGAAGCTTTTCACTAGGGCCCACCTCCTTTAGCAACTGTATTACTCTTCATTATGTTAGTACAGTCTCATATGTATTGCCTGTGCCTTGTGCTGGCTCACTTTTCTTTTTCTTACCCTCATAACTGATCACCCATTCTCTATTATTGTTACAGTTCTCTCTCAGCTCATTATATCCCCCTAAGTCCTCATGATTATTCCGCCATTTTTATTGGTATCGAAACATCGTTGACTTTAAAAACATGGATCCTATATGATTGTTGAGAAACTTGCTGTAACCGGCTGTGCTTTTCTCGTATTTGTTAATACACTTGTTGATCATGATTCATCACTTAAGTGTATCACCTCAAAAGACAGGACTGAGCATGTTTGTTTTGCACCAGTATTCACTGCTCTGCTATGTGTCTGGAATTCGTTTTACATAAACTCCTTTGAATAAATTATACTCACCATTTGGTTCTTTGTATCAAAAGTATTGTTACCAGGGTCTAGTGTGTTTTTTGTTATACTGGGTCCAGCATTGGCAATTCCACTAACATTTTTGAAAAATTCATTGTTTGTTCTATTGCTGTGCAGTCTCAAAAAAGACAACTGTCTCAATTCATTCAAATGCTATATTAACTATGTTGCTCTTTGTGGGCAGGAGTGGATCTAAAGGGCATTACCAGTAGCAACAGATCCAGTCTCTACAATCCTCCACAGGTCTTGCCTTTTCTAAAGTGCACTAACTTCTCTCTCCCTCTTTTTCCCCATGAGAGCCTCCTATTGTACTACTGTTGGAAAACGAGGCAGCATCTATGAGGCCTGAACAAATAACATGACTACATTTGTCCTTCACTGGGAACCAAATACCCAATTGTAGTGCCTGACTCTCAGAGGGTAGCGTTACAGAGCAGTCTGAGGCTTACTCAAGTGAGGTGGTGTAGGCTAGTAATCACCATTTGCAGGTGGCGCAAATAACACTCAATAATTGATTGTCCAGTCTGTACTTTGCTTTATAAAATTTAATTAGGGTCCTAGATACGTTCACAAAAAGTTCACTGTGTGTGAGGCCCAGATTATGAAGCTCCCCCACAGTAAAAGCTCAACAATTAGGTGCTCAAAAAGCAAAATATCCGGGCGGCCCATAGTGTCAGAACCACCTTCTAACAACTATCCACTGAACAAAAATAACAATGAGTGCTGTGACATCAAGCTGATCCTCCGGGGCTATACCATTCCTTGTCTATCATTCCCTCCAAAAAACTCTCCTTTCCTTAAGAGGGTGCGTGCTGTCTCACATTTCATTCTTAGAGGAGGAAGACTTTGCCTTGCCTAAAAAGAGGTCATACGAGAGAGAACACAGGATTCTACTCCCTTTACTTGAAGAAGAAGAATGAAGGGCTGAGACTTTTCCTCTGTCTCTGCCTTGTGAACCTGATCATCCAGCAGGACACATTTGAAATCCTCTCTCAGACAGTTATGTTTCCCTTGAAGTCTGGAGATTGCTTTAAGTCTCTTTCCCCCAGTAAATATTCACCATGTGATTGCCTCCAGCCAAAGGCGCCACTTGAGTATCACAGTGGGCTCCCAATGCAGTCAGCTTACCATCCTCACATTTGGACAGATGACAGCTCCTTGTGACCTTATGAAGGTGCTGTAGTCATTGCAGCTTTACTACTGTGGGCAGGAGCCCAAATAATTTCGTACTTGGATGACTGATTTGTTAAAGGCTGAGTCCTTGATGCTGGTTTAGTATCATCTCCAGTGGACAGTGACTTTCTTCCATTATCTGGGCTCAACCAATAGCATCCAGTAGTCTCACCTCACTCCTACACTGAATATGATCTTTAGATGTCCAGTTCTCAACCACCCTTATGGATACCTTCTACTCAGAGGGTCACAGATATTTGAACAATAATTTCAATGTTTCTGTCTAGGGGTCAGTGTCACGGCCAGGCTTCCTCAGGATCAGGTAGATGCTTAAAAGGGGTCCACCTCCCAATTGCCCTACACTCTGACTGTATAACAACACCGAGCATAAAGGAAATTAGGCGAGAGAAAGGTAAGGAAGGGACTGGAACGGGAAAGGGAGGCTGAAATGAGAAGAAAAAGAGAACACGTTGATGAGTACATATAAAGCCTAACTACTCTCAGTAATGTCTCGCTAAAACACCACCTACCAAGACGACTAGCTGTAGGCTGTTCTTCTCCCTGTTTTGGTAGGTATCAGATAACGTCTCTATACCCTGTTTACTCTTCTGTAAAACATAAACAAGAAAGAACTATCATACAAGCGATACCATATACCAAACACTATAAATCAGATCACTCTGTATACCATGCATACCTTCCAGCCTTCCCAATTGAAAACTATGCTGTTAGATTCAAAGATCAACCCAGTCTTGCGTGAAACAGTTTCAAGAATAAAGGATTAGCAAGTCTCTATATTCCGAAACCTGAACAAAGTCAGGACCTTATAGTTCCAAGAAACAGTGATAAGAATCCTTTTATATTTTAGGTGAAGAAAACTGAAACAAAGCTCATATCATCCGAGAAGCGCCTGTACTTACAAATGTTCGGAAACTCTCCAGCCAGCAGCTTTTTCCAAAAGGAAATTAATTCCCAAAATAGTTCAGCAGATTTCCTCTGTGAAACCAAGGTATGCCAATTGAAGTGCAATAAATTAACAGAGGCTCCGTCGAGAGCGTAAATGTTCTTCTGACGCTCTAGCAAACGAGGCGTGTCCCAGAAAGTGCTCGGCAGCCGCCGGGCACTAAGAAACAGCAGGTTTCACAAACAGCCTCTCTAACGTCTCAGCCGAGACGCTAGCAATGTTGAATTAGCGGGCTTCTATTACTCACGAACGAGACACTCAGCCATGCGTTCGACAGCCGCCGAAACTGCAAAAGATCTACAATAGTCAGGAAATGCTGGGCAAAGCAACATTCGAGCAGCAAATCACGTACGACCCACAATGCACTACAGCATTCTTTATAGGTTTCCCAGCTCCTCCCAGTTGCTAGGCATTGTGGTATTGGTAGTTCAGTAGGCGCATTTGGCTGATCATGACAGTCAGATTCTGAACTGGCAGATCTTCCTGCTAAGTCTCAGGGACTTGTATGTCCTGTTGCTGTCTCAGGCCAGGTGGCGGATGAGAACACTTGAGTGGTGTCTGAAGAGGCAGTGGTTACAACTCCAGTCTCTCAGCTCACATATGGATCTTCTAGTAGGTGCTTCATTATCTTACCTTTTGAAGGGTACCCAATTCATCCTTGTACTGGGTAAGCCTACCATGATCATATATACCTCCTTGCTGGATCTGGGGTGTTGATCTGAGAGACATGACGGCATGGGGCCATAGTGCCTGTTCCTAAATGTGCTCAAACAACCAGTATTCCTGTTTGCCATAAAAGCATTTCTCCTTTCCATGTCAGGAGCCACTGTCCATATTCTGTGAGATAACACAACTATCTTCCATTATTTCAACACATAATGCAGTGCAGGGTGCGGCCCATATGTTAGGAGCTGATAATCTTGTGGACATGGGCAGAAGGACTCTTCCCAATAATGAGCCATCTTGCAGTCTCCCTCAGCTTGAGAGCAGATCCCCCCAGGATTTCACTGGAGGACTATAAGTGGGAGCTATACTGAGGCAATTTCCCTCTGAATGGGGTTGTCATGTGTGGATCTCTTTAATTTTGCCATAACAGGAAATAGCCTCAGTTTTGTTCCATATAAGTAAAAAGGACAGCTTGACCAAATGTACCATTTTAAATTGGGTCATCCTTTCGGTCAAGATCTGCCTTGGGCAAGAAATATCCTCCAGAGGGCATGTGTGCTCATTTGACCAGAGCCATGGTTGCTACTGGAGCTCTTTTCTGAGACACCTAGGCTTACAACATCTGTTTGGCTGCTACATGGCCATTCTTGCACACTTTTGCAAAGCAATAATGCTCACATCTCAGGCACATAGTGATGGGTACTTTGCCCATGCTGTGTTGTATGATTTCCTTGGTTAGCTGATCTTTCCCTCATCCAAGGGAAATAAAACGGTTCAACTCATTGATAATTTGAAGAATGTATCCATCAGCAGAAAAAGTTACTTACTTTTGATAACAGCATTTCTGGTGGATACATAATCTTCCCCTGAATTTCTCTCCACTCTACTCCTCCCAAAAGAGCTAGTGCAGGGATTATTAAGTTCCCACGGTATGCAGACATGTTATTTTATGTATTTTTTGCTGTTGTACCTCAACTCCGCTCCTGATGCCTCAGTTAGGCCTGGAAAATATACTGAAATTGATGTTAGTGTGTGGCACTGGTGAGTCATTGCTAGGGAAATTTTCTGACCCAGTCTGGAGCCTTGAAGGAGTATTCTTAATTAGAGGAATCTGTTAGAAGTTTATATTGGCTTATCAATCTAGGAAGGATCCCAGGCAACTACAAATAATGCTGCATCTCTTCACTGGTATCCTCCTTGGATTCTTATGCAGCTTTTCAATCTTTAGCTGCTAAGATGTTTTAGTGTAAAAATAAATGTTAAAAGAAAAGTAGCAGTTAGTGGACTGCTGGCAGAGCCTCCTCCCACTAGGGAGTGCTCGGGGTTTCTTTCATAAAGGAACAGTGTCATGCAAGTCTTTGGTGATGATCGTGAACTCTGATAGCACAAATGTGCTCCTCAATAAAGTGTGTTTTAGGATTAAATATTTTTATTGAGCATGTCAAGACAGGATGGATACAATACAGTTGATAAAGTCATTCGCCAAACCGACAAGCGACAGGCAAGTCAATGCATCAAGTGGGAGTAAAGCACAGGTCTTATTTTCGAGGGTACAGTTATACACAGCAAGCCGCCTACAACCCAGTTTGGGCCGGCCGCGTTTAAAAACAGGGCAACGTGCATGCATGACTGAGTGTCGCAACCGTGTTTTAAAAGTATTCCGGAGTCCACAATTGGGGAAGGATTCTAACAAAGTATGAATCCAGGAAAGTTGGTCATCTGGAAAACCTTTATTACAGGAAAGTAACATTTTATATGTATACTGTGCAAGAGATGTTCTGTTATATTGTCTTGCAGTTTGGATGTTTAATGAGCATGGAGAAAGAAGGACAAAGGGCTACCAGTACAAAAGCCACTATGGTTAGTAACTTGTGCTTTTTTCCATCTACTTATGGTTGAAGCCATAATTTATATCAGGTGTAGGTCAGAACACCCCACAATGATGCAGGGATTATTGGTTTCAGTAAGGTTAATGTACTTAAGGTAGCATCCAGCATCCATTGAAACCACAATTATTTCTAGTTGTGATGAAGAAGGAAAACTATAAATACAGCAGTCTGTCCTGTCAATCAGTCCTCTGTGGGCCTGGCAGCTATCAATAAATGGAAATGTTTGGCCTTTGGAAATTCAACTCCTACAAAATAGGCAAATTCATTGATTAAATGATTCAACCAAATGTATTGCTCCGTACAAGGCAAGAAACCATGGTTATGCTCCTAATAATAATGTTGAATACAGGGTGGTCTCCCTAACACTGCTGCTCAGAGATGTTACATGGTTTTTTGAGTTACCAACTAGGGACACAGCAAAAGAACATATCTATCAGTGGACAGATAAGAAAATATCACATTTCATCCTAAGCTTTCTCTTTTCTCAGCTCATAATTTGCAGAATTGACTCCATCAAATCAAATGTCTTGTTCCATTGACCGTATAGTTTTCTAAGCATTGCAAGTATCAAACAACATTGCCATGGACCCTTGGAGGTTGCTGGACACGGATTCAAACTGCTGCTCCTCATCAATTATCTCTCTTCTGCTGATTATCAACAGTCATCTTTGCCTGAGTTCCTTCAGGAAATTCTAAAGCTTTTGAAGTTGGCAGGCATACCGCTAGTTGACTTGCAACTATTGAGCCAGAGATTTTACCCTCAGCTTTTCCAGTAGTTACAAAAATATTCCATATGTGTATGGTCTAAATTTATATAACACAAACCCATCCATACAGCAACTGAGTAATGTTTAGGAGAAACCTATATCTGTTCACGCTCTTTATTTTCAAAGTGCTGTTCAAGAAAGTAACACTGACTTAGATACTTTTGGCAACTCAGCTGTGGAATAGGTTATTTGGCCTACACCATGAGGATGGCTGGAAACCAATTTGTGAAGGAAACAGATCATATATGGGGCAAGCAAAAACCATTACCAGTGTAAAGTACTCATCATCTAATTATTTATGATAATAGTTACAGCCTTTCTGTAATGTCAGATATGCAGATCATGCCCTATATTAATACCCGGTTGGCCGAAAACTTACCTGGTGTTGATCAATCCTTAAAGCTGTTTGATCTGGGATTGATAGTGAACGTGGCAAATTCTGTACCCAACCCTGCTTAAAGACTGACATTCATATGGTCACTTTTGGATAAAATCAAAAGTAGATGTGTCTTCCACTATTTGCAGTACACTATTCTTCATATGAGATTTCATGCTCAGGAAATGTTGGGGCCCTGTATTACACTGGTGCTCGGTTGCTCCTAAACAGCGAATATCAGCTGCATGTCATCCAAAGCCACCTAATAATTTGTTGGCAGTTTGGGACACACTCTCAGTCTATGTACACAACATTATCATATACAGTAGAAATTGCTCTGCTCTGATGGTAGCACATAGAACATATAGCTATCATTGTTCCCTTTAAGATTTTATTCACACAGGTACTCCTTACAAAGCATAGAGTTTGCTTGTAACCTACTGTGCATAACCTTTAGATTCCCACAGATGATCGGAGGCAGACATGATAAATTGTACCACTGGAAAGCGGCTTCTCCCTGACCCTGGAGGTATTTCACCATTCGGTACATGGCAAGGGGACCACTATTTCTTTCCAGACTTTTTCTTGCTAGTGTTTAATGCAAACATTCATTGAGGCGCGGGGCCTGGAGTCAACCCAACTGGAATTTAATTTGTGCACACAGTATGAGCACACTAACCAGTTCACTGTACAAGTTGATTTAAAGAACATGATGTTTATCATGTTCAGTAAGTAGTGAGATTCCACAGCCTGACTGCATCTCTGCTTTCAAGTGCGAAACAGAAAGATATAAACAAACATCTATAATTATACTTAAATTGCTAAACTGGTTGTGATTTAAAGATCTTCTGGAACAGATTAATTTCCCCATGTTTATTTTAGTTTTGCAGGGAGCTGCTATTTCAGCTTAAGTTGATGATCACCACCATACTCATCAGCCTCTGAGCCTAGCCACCTGTTTCATTTTGTAGCTTTTGGGTGGTCAACCAGGGGTTTGGCACTGAAATATCTTAATCTAGTACAGCAAGTAAATCTTAGAAGCATTACAGGAGCATTTGGCTAAGATCTGGTTACTGGGCTCTGAGGAGGGAAATTCATCTATACTGTGTATTCCACAAACTTCTTTCTTCTCTGTGTAACTTCTTTGACGCTGGTATCCAGGAAGATTCTTACAAGTTGTATACATCTGCATTAGCTTTTATTAAGTAGTATGAGAAGGAGAGTATTTATTTGTCAAACACTGCTGATGACGGCCATCTTCATAGGTGACTCCACCTATATTCATTGTTTGGACATGGTGATCCAATTTGGAACCTGCATGTTGTTTCTTATATTCTACCTCATAAGCCATTTGAGCCTATGATTTCAAGTGATTTGAAACTCAAAACAGTGACGACCACTACTTGGATAACACTTAAGTGTGCTAATGGAGTATGTGATTCGTAGGTAAACCTTAGCCAGATTTGCTTAGGGGCAACATATGCCCCGTAGCAGGGCTCCAGGATAGAGAAGCCGGTGGTCTTCTATCAACCCGTGAAATACCTCCCATTAGATTTAACATATGCACTGGGAACAATTGCCCTATTTTTTGTATTCTGGATCTGTAAATATGAGAGAATGAGCACAACAATCTCATTGATACTCTCAGTAAACTACACACAGTGCATACATCAAATAGATCTTCCAAAGACAGTGCGTGTGATTCTTTTAGGGCTTACTAACTCTCAACTGCCAGTCAACAAAGGTCCCGCTGCAATCTCTAAATAAAGGTAAATGTCACTGTAGTCAAAGTTCTAGAAGTCCTTATTTATCGAGTCCTTACCATTAAAAAGCCTGAATCCTGAAAGCAATTCTTTAAATGATCAGCGTTTCAACTCTTTTAAAGATTATTATACAGCTATTTTCGGAGCGTATTCACTAAGGGCATGCTTCTTTTGCAGTTCTCATCCAAAATCCCATTGCAAACAATAGTGGACCAGAGCAATTTTAGATTTTTAGGTAAAGGCTCACAGGCACTGTTCTATCACCCTTACTAGCCACAATATTCATACCTACCTGCATGTGATCTTCATTAAAAGGAACTGCCTGGTATTAACTTTTTCCTATTTTCCTGGCTCACCTGACCCTTACATTTTTGCCATTCCCACCCCACTCTTCCTCTTTGCCTCAGCTCTTTCCATATATTCACATATACAACAAAAAGAGCAAAACATATTTCCTGAGTCATTTGATTGCAGTACCTTTTCATCACGTATGGCAGATTTTACCCAGAAAAGGCTTCAAAGACCTTGATAGCTCATTTGGTTATTGTCTGCATCCTATAGTATAGCTTAGTGAGGGGCATTCCCCATCCGTAAAGGCATAAGGTCAATGCAACTATGTCTGAGGTGGCACTAGTGATTTTGCAGACTTATATTCCATTTGATATTATTTGCAAGTCAACCATGGAGACTACTGTCATTTTGGGGAATACAGAAGCTCAAAATGGGTTTCAGCATTTGGTAAATACACACTTAAAAGATTTTAGGCTGACAGGCTGCAGTATGTTATCGTCTCATTTCTCCCATCTGATTGGAAATTATTTTCTCTTTTCTGTGTATGTTGAAGAAGGTATACATCACTTACAAGCACAAGTTACTCTCCAATGGGACTCTTTTTAAATTCATTTTTACATCACCCAGTATTAAAATCAATTTATGAAAGTTTAATTACTTTATAAGTTGCATAATATTATAAAATACGTTATGACCTGTGGCACATTCATGATCTCCAATGTACCAAGCTTCTTCATTATCAAAAGCCATATGTTTCTTAAAGGGCATATTGCTAGTAAATTACTGTATATTCAACCTGCCACTTTAAAAGTTAAAGTGCAGTCTTTGTCTGATTTAGCCTATTCTATAGTCTGTAACTTTTCCTAAAGTTCCTAGCAAAATGGCCAAGGACTCTTAATCCATAGTCTGCCTTATTTGAGTCAATCCACCTACCACTCCTACACTCTGTTAATGATGATTTCAAAATTGTTGTGTGGACAGAGAGTAGAGAATTGGGCATTTGGAAAGCTTGTTGGACTGGAGTGTCATTGGGCTGCTGTTTGCAGACCGATACTCTCTAATCCCAGTACTGAATTTGATGGACATGGAGCAAGATAAATGCTACCTGTCAAAAAATATTTTGAAGACCAGGGCTCCCTGCAGTGGACAAAGGGAAGAACCGGTTTTAGATCTGAATGATACATCGAACAAATATCTGGACCTGCTTGGCACTTAAGACTGTATTCTGCTTTTAGGAACAAGAAGTACTTCAGGTGTTAAGCCGGATTTGGTCGCCAAGGGTGGCAAGCCAGAAGCCAAAGGTAAAAGCACCCATAATACAAACTGGTAAGAAAAGGTTCCCTATTTTTGAGGAATTTGGAAATAAAGGCACATGCACTCCCTTTCTCCTATTCATTGTCAGTATATAGTGCCTGGACAGATGCAGGTGACATTTGTACACCAGTCATGAAAACCATAAAGGCTTTGGAAACCAAATAATAACTTCAGTATTTTTAAGAAAACTAAAGGAAATTGTTCTAGCAGGAAAAAATAAATCATCCTGGCTAATATTGAAAAAACGTTTATAAAAAAGCAACCCAAACTCTGGAGGAAACAGTAGACATTTACTCCACATACTTTCAGTGGTTAATGCTGGTGATTAGATGTGGCAAGTCTTACATTCGGCATTTCTGTTTTTCTATGCACTCTGCTTATAGAGACTTGCTAACAATGCCCGGGTACAAAATCACAATATTCAACTGTGTAATTTTAGCATTATCTATGTGTAAATTTCACAGAGCTGAAGTATTTATTGGGTTAATCTGTTATATTATATGTAGCATTTTATTGTATAGTTGACTAAAGCCATAAAAATTAAGCATAACTTTAAAAATCAGGGATATTCCATTATTCAGGTAATCCGCACAATATACCTTATTAAAGTGCCGAGTGCCTAGATCTAACCCAGTCTAAATGTGCAAGTTCCTTCATAAAAGTAAAACATATTCTAATATCCATTAAAATAATAAACAATTTAAAATATTAATAATACAGTGTCAGAAATATGTCCACTGATTTGGTAGATAATTACGGTGAGCCGGATTACAATAATGTCAGAATCTTTTCCATGGGCACCAATGGATCAGTGCAATCTAGATCCTCCGATATACTTGATTGAGCTTAATACCTACTGAGCTTGACCATCTTCTTACCTCTGACCCACCCTCCTGGTGCCTCCCTCTCCAGAGTGGAATTCCAAAATACAAGGGTACCCACAAAAATGTCCACCATAATCTTCTTTTAAGAGCCTTGACATGCCAAATATTCCTTCTAAGAAGGTTTAACCTCGCTAACGGGCACTGTCCATCCTAAGGGGCCACTTTTCTCCAAATCCGCTCTTACTTATACCCCATTTGTTGAGCAGGTAGCCCAGTACTAATTGTAAATGATGTAATTGTTAACTGACATTTCAGTAGAAAGGCTATCGCCCGGGCATTTGACAATAATTGATTTAAAATATTCACAAATTTAGCACAATTCCCCAGCCCCCAAGGTGGTATACTGCGGAAGGAAAAGGAATTCGCCAGTGCACTAGAACAAACTCCCTCTGCCAAAAAGATAGGTTTTAACAGTAGTCTCCTTTGATGATTTAGGGTTGGGTAGCAACAGAACAAATGGAACAATGATTCTCGATAGTTGTGGCATAGCCTACAATTGATGTCACCCCTTAAGCCAGTCCAATGCGTGTTAACATCTCTTATTGGTAGCGCAAGCACTCTCATGTAGAGGATTTGATCCTGAGTATTTGCATTAATGAGATCCAAGACGTAACTTATATTATAGATTACAAAATTGCCATTGCAGCATTTCAACATTGTAATTTCCCTATCCATCCTCCTACCTTTCTATTTCTGCCCTTCCCCACTGCAGTGGGTACTAAGTTCATAAATATGGACTGTGTGCGATGGGCAGCTATTATAGAGAGGCCAATCTTCTATTCCAAAGACTGTCCTATGCATTTGTGTCATTGTAGGAAACCCACATCTCTATATAGTGCTTATCAGAGGGCAGTGCTAAGCATTTGCAGAATAGTAATAGACTTGGGTGTTGAGGGCCTAGAGGCAGCCAAACTTGGATAATAAATTAAGAACCAACCAACTAAAACTCAATTTTGCATTGCACAGTGCTTGCATCACTCTACTCTACTATGTCTCTCACACCTTGCAGTTTGTCAGTCCAAGAATTGTAACAGCTACCCTTCTCATGTGTTCCCATTGTTTTTCAGTTCCTTGCAACCACTGAAGCATCATCAACTAACTCACTGGCAATGTGTTAACTTCCCAACTCTACAATCTCTCACTCACCTTCCTCCTTTCCTGAACATACTCCCATCTCACCCCATTTTGGAACTCTTCATACCTCTGCATGTACTTTTTGTAGTATTCCCTCTCAACAATCTCAAGGCCAGAGATCACCCCCACTATCGAAGTGTCACTTTCAAGATCAGATAGACTGGTTTTGCATTTTAGATCTGCCGCCCTTTCACTCATAACCGTTATAGATAATGGGGTAAACCTATGGGTCAAGGCGGACCTGGGTGTAAAAAGGAATGAAGAAGTGGTCCGTGACCAATTATGTTGAAGAGTTGAGTTCAATACTTTACACAGTCAGTATTATGTGAAGTACTATAATACTAATATTGAATATCTTCAAGATCTATACAATAATACTCAATTGCATTTAAAGAGTACACGTATTGGAGAAACCATACAAGTAGCAATAGAAGCGCCAAACCAATTATAATTCTTAAAGCATTTATTAATTCTCTCTTAAAACATTTATTAATTCTCTGGGTAAGCAATTTATTCAAACACAATAGGTTGTGCGTGGAATGGGGGAAAAAAAGGGTTGGGAAGTGGTAGTGGTGGGTGATAGAAGTGTAATCAAAGGAATAGAAAGAAATACAGTACAATACTTTTGAATCACTGGTGGTCCAAACCAGTTGTAATCTGTACATGTAATCTGTAAATATACTGTGTGCACCAAAAGCAACTTCAAGGGATATCGAGAGGGGAGCTGATACAGGTCAATTGGGGTGGAAGGCGTCGACGTTTCGACTCGACTGATGCATGGAGGGAGTTTAGGACCTCAGATGCGAGTCTTCATCAGGACAAGAGAAGGCAACCTATGGGTGAGAGTACTACGTTAGAGGAGGCGCTATGTGTGTGGTGACTAGGAATAAGGTCAAGAGGAAAATCCCTAACCTGTGCCAAGCCTGGCTACTCAGGTAAAATTCCAGAGGTTAAAGGCCAATGGCCCAATTGTGCCAACGGCACAGATGCAGATTATGTCTTGTCAATCAAACATCAATTTGTCCTTCATCTGTGAATGATGATTGTGATTTGAATCACTTTCCTATGGGTAGATATATATACAATGAGGCGGGGGTTTAGTGTCCTATACATATATACAACATATGGGCTATGTGGTGTGAAAGTGACAATTGGCTGATCTCCCCTCTTAGTGTGTGGAATGATGCACAGTGCCAGTGGCGTAGGAATAAGGTTGGCAACCAGCAGACCGCGGGTGAGGTGAAGGCCATGTGGCATGCAGGTCGGCCCAGAACCAGCTGAGCATGCAGGTGGTCAATTATTATGAGGTAGGCAACCTAGCCTCTTGAGCTAGTGTGCCCCGAGAAAAGGGATAGTGAGTCAGCGTTTAAACATCGTGAGCTGTGCCCCCAGCGGGTCTCTAGAGCACGTGCGGCCCCTGTCTAACATTGCTATGCCAGTGTCTAAGTGCCGGCGTCAGCGTTTAAACGTCGTGAGCTGTGCCCCCAGCGGGTCTCTAGAACATGTGTGGCCCCTTTCTAACATTGCATATGCTAGTGTCTAAGTGCCTGGAGTTTATATTTACCTGGGTGCCCCCTGTGGTGGCCCATCTGAAAAGGACCCGACACTTCGTGTTAAGCAAAGCACAAGGCTGTGGTGTTGGCGTTCTAGTCCGGCCGGCCGCATGTGGCGTAACACGCTCTGGGAGACGGCGCACGGCAGTTCGCGCCGTTAGAGCGGATCGGAGCACAGAGGCAGTAGGACGCCTGGCGCTCTTCTCTGTGTTCGTAACTAATAAAACTTCACTCCTGCTCATAACGTTCTGAGTCACTGGGGGTCTTTCATAACGGAAGTTACACTTCCACAGTGGCAATGAGGAGTGGGATCTGTCCCCACACACAAAAGAAAGAACACTGAAAAACGAACTAGAGTGAAACAACAGTGGAGAGAAGGGAAGAAAGACCCAGGAGACACCACCAGACTGCACCCAACTGAAGAGGCTGGCAGGCACTTGAACAGAACGGCAGGAAGCACAGGAAGAGCGTGGCAGAGGCGCGAAAGCCCGGACAATCTCACCCAGTGGAGCGGCAGCCTACGCAGAAACATGGTAGGAACAAGAGAGCACCCTCACTGAGGCCCTGGCGGAAAAGGGTGACCACGAGGGAAGGGGCAGAGGAAATCCAAACCCCAACACGTTGCAAACAGCGAATGTCAGCACACCGGGCAGCCCCAGAAATAGGGGAGAGAACGAAGACGCACCCAGCAGCCCCAGAAATCAAGGGGGTGAACCAGGAGGACAGGCGAAAATGAGCAGCCAAGCGTCCTCACTCACGGCGCCAATCCCGTTACTACCCAGGCCGGGGAACCACAGATGAAGTGAGAGGACTGGCGGGAATACTTTAAGAACTACCTGGAGGCCCTAGAAGACAAATCCAGTGATGAGTTCACCCCTGCAAGAAGGAAGCGTATACTACTACACAACCTAGGCCCAGAAGGAATAAGGGTTTTCACAAACATAGCAACGACACCGCTACAAGCAGCTGATGCAGACGTGTTCAAACAAGCTCTGGAAGATCTGGACGCCCACTACCGGCCAGCGGTATGTGTCTCCATTGATAGGTACAATTTTCAGGAAAGGAAGCAAGGAGAAGGGGAGTCGGTAGACGACTACGTGGCGGCCCTGAGGCGACTAGCTGTCACGTGCAATATGGAGCGTCGGAGGAAGATTTTATTAAGGACCAGATCGTAATCCACACCAACAACAGAAATGTGCAGGACAAACTGTGGGCCCACGGTGAGGTGACGCTAAAAGAGGTGATCGCAATGGTGAAGAAAGCCGAGCTCTCCAAACGTTGTGCCGAAGCGGCTAAGAAAGAGAGTGCACAGAGGACCATGGTCAACAAAGTGGACGATGTGGAGCCAGTGGGAAGATACAAGAAGGCGCCCGGAGACAGCAGAGGAACCTGCAAATAGGCGGGTAAACCAGGACACGCTGGGAAACAGTTTCCGCAAGTCAAGTCCGCGTGCTATAGATGTGGGATCGCAAACCATGTGGCCCAGGACAAACGCTGCCCGGCTTTTCACGCGAGATGCGCGTTCTGCGGCCTGGTAGGCCACTACGAGAAGGTATGTCGGAGGAAGGAAAAGAAGTCCGTTGTAAAGTTCATAGCGCAACCGCAGCCTGAAGAAGATGCTGACGAAGACTCAGATGAAGACGACAGAGTGCTGTGCATTTAGGAGCAGGTACTCGGCATTGACACCAAGCGCTCTGACAAACCGCGAGAGGACATGCTGATAGGAGGGGTCAAAATCCTAATCGTAATAGACTCAGGATCCCCATACACCATTGTACAGAGATCGGTATGGAAAAAGGAATTCAGACCCAGCCTTGGTCTTAAACTGGAGCCACCAGACATAAGACCAGTGTCGTACACAAGCAACCCCATCCCCATGGTCGGATACCGAAGCCTGAAGTTTGAGTTCAGAGGGAGGACAGCGACGTGCAAGCTGTATGTGGCAGAGAAAGGCCCTTCGCTCCTGGGATGGAGAGACCAGGGAGACCTCAGAATCAAACTGGACCCAGGGGGCAGAGAACAAGTGCTGCTCACGGACAGTGAAGGCTGGCCAGACTTGGAGAGAGTGAAAAGAGAGTATCCCAAAGTCTTCGGAGGGACGGTAGGGAAACTCAAGAAGTTCATGCACAAGATCATACTCAAAGAAGACTCTCGGCCAGTGTCACACAAGGTCAGGAATGTGCCCATATGGCGGTGCAATGTGAGCTACGCCATCTGGAAGAACAAGGGATCATAGAGCCAATAGACAGCTCGGAGTGGTTGGCCCCCTTGGTGGTCGCCAGGAAACCCAATGGCAAGGTGCGCCTATGTGTGGACCTACGCGAACTAAACAAGTGTCTGTTGGTAGAAAAAATCCCACTCCCCTGGATTGAAGAAATGCTGGCCAAGACAAGAAGTGTGAGATGGTTCTCCACTATAGACCTCACGTCCGCATACCATCAGATCGACCTGCACCCGTCAAGCAGAAAACTCACATCCTTCATCACGCCGTATGGGTGCTACCAGTTTCGCAGGATGCCCTTCGGGCTTGCGTCCGCCGCTGCGGTCAGGGCCGGACTGGCCATAGCGGGCACCGGACGTTTCCCCGGTAGGCCGCTAGGGTGGGGGCCGGTTTTGGGCCCCTGGGGGGCTGTTTTTGTTACCGGGGCCGGCAATGTCTGCCCCGGGTAACAAAATCGGCCGAAACCGGCCGTCGCAAACTGCTCAGCTGCACTCCCCCTGACCCCAGGGGGGCCAGCTGAGCCGTTTGCCAGGGCCGGTTTCTGTTCTCAGTCCAGCCCTGGCTGCGGTGTTCCAAAAACTCATGCACCGCCTGTTCAAAGACGTAGAAGGCATCCAGTATTTCCAAGATGACATCCTAATAATGGAAAAGGATTGCAAGGACCACGACGACAAATTGAACAGGGTGCTAGGCGTGCTGCAGGAGAAAGGATTGACGGCGGAATGGGAAAAGTGCAGATTTGGGATGACATCCGTCACCTATCTGGGACACCAGATAAGCAGACAGGGTATCACTCCCAAGAGGGAGAACGTGAGAGCAATCTGCGAGGCCAGAGCTCCTTCCAACAAAGACGAGGTACGGTCATTCCTTGGGATGGCCGAGTACTACAGCAAATTCGTCCAGCACTTTGCCACGAAAACGCACAAGCTGAGACAACTCATAAGAGAGAAATCAACGTTCCAGTGGGATGACGAAGCTCAGAAAGAGTTTGAGGAGCTGAAAGAGAACATCAGTCAGGCCGTGCCCCTGCACGGACATGACCCCACGGGAAATACCATCCTCACCACGGATGCCAGTGAAAAAGGTTTAGGACCAGTACTGGCACAGGAGAGAGACGATAAGACTGCGGAAACACTCAGCTTTGCGTCCCGAGCGTTGTCCCACACCGAGCAAAAGTTCAGTGTGATAGAAAAAGAAATGTTGGCTGTCACATGGGCCATGAGGAAGTTCTGACAGTTCCTATGGGGAACGAGGTTCCGCTTACAAACTGACCACAAGCCGTTGGTCAAGGTACTTACCTCGAGTGGGCACGACACAGCCACCCCGCGGATAGCGAAGATGACTCTCAAGATACTGGAATACACGTACGATGTAGAGTACATCCTGGGTACTCGCAACAAGGTGGCGGACTACCTCAGCAGAGCCTCTGCGATGGAGCAAGCGCCCACACAGGCTGCAGAAAATGAGGAAATGGTGGCGGTGATGGAAGACATGGAAACGGCCATCAGCTTACAGGAGTGGGAGCAGGCATACGAGGAAGACGAAGACCTAGAGGAAGTTAAAGAGAACCTTGTGAAAGGGTGGCCAATAAAGAAACGTTTGAAGGAAGAACTGAGGAAATTGTACGAAGTACGGGAAGAATTGTCCATGAGCGACTCAGGTACATGTCTGTACCGCGGGGACAAGGTTGTGCCCCCAGAAAAGTTGATCCCGACCCTGCTGAACCTGCTACAGAAAGGTCATCTGGGCATTGTGAAGACCAAGGCTAGAGTAAAGCAGATGTACTGGCGACCAGGAATGGACATCCAGATTGGGAGACATGTTAGAGACTGTGACCAATGTCAGGGGTCAGATAAGGTGCTAAAACCCTTGAGACCTGCGCTAGGGAGATTTGAACAACCCCGCAATCCCTAGGAGGACCGTGCAGTCGACATACTGGGACTGATTTTAGACAATCAAGGAACAGCCAAATATCTATGTGTCATAGTTGACAAATATTCCAAATGGCCGGAAGTGCATGTACAAGAAGAGATGGACTCAGAGGTGGTGATCAGATTCCTGACCATGGTGTTCCTGAGGGAAGGCATACCAAGGACAATATTAACCGACAACGGGCCGCAATTTACATCGGACAAGTGGCTCCGATACACTGAGAGGAACGGGATCAAGTCTAAACACACCTCGGTGTACCATCCGGCTAGCAATTGACAGGTGGAGAGATTTAACCGAGTCCTCATGGGGTCCATTCAAGCAGCCATCATGCAAGTGAAGGACTGGGAAGCAGAGATCCAGAGGATGATATGGGCATACAGAATCACCCCCACAGCAACTGGGTACAGTCCCTTCCAGATTTTAAGAGGCAGGTATCCGTTCACTAAGGACAATGTGGTGTGGAGAGAAAAGACCATCACCAGTAGATGGTCGCCTGCCGTAGTCCAACACAATTTGGAGAAGGCCCAGAGAGTGTATGCTGAACATTATAACCAGAGACGGAAAGTGAAGGAGTCAGTCTGGAAAAAGGGGAGTGAGTGAGAGCCAGACAAGCAGTACTGAGGAAGAAAGGAGAGAGCAAATACAGTCCACCCCTCCAAGTGGAAGAAGTGTACAGCAAGGCAGCATTCCTCAGCGATGGCAAAGTGTGGTCCCAAGATCGCATGGCAAAGATAAATAAGATTGTGAAGTGGCCAGAAGAGAAAGGAAACAGCATACATGTTCCGCGACAAGAAGAAGAAGCAGAAGAGAATGAGTCAGACGGGGACACAATGGAGTTAACGAAGAAGTGACACCCCGGAAGAGCGAACGTGGTCAGGGGAGAAAAAAGGTGGGGAGCCCTGCTGCCAAGTGTGTCCACGAAGCTTCCACTCCGGTAAGGCGCACGCGTGTTGGGAGAATGGTTATCAGACCAGCGCACCTTAGAGACTTTGAGTGAAGAGACTATAGACATTGAACTGTAAACATTTATTGTGTAAAAGGAGGAGATATGTGGTGTCGGCGTTCTAGTCGCGCCGGCCGCGTGTGACGTAACACGCTCTGGGAGACGGCGCACGGCAGTGCGAATGCGCGAACGGCAGTTCGCGCAGGTAGAGCGGATCGGAGCGCCTGGGCAGTAGGACGCCCGGCGCTCTTCTCTGTGTTCATAACTAATAAAGCTTCACTCCTGTTCTGAGTCACTGGTGGTCTTTCATAAGGTAAGTTACACTTCCACAAAAGTGAGTGAATTATTGTACAAAGGTTGTTGCGATTTCATACCTTAGTGAATTCAGAAAGGCAGCAGCAGCCGTTAGATGCAGCAAGTTCCGTCGGCTGGTGAAAAGTGACTGAGGCGCTAGCCGAGCCGGTAGATAACCGGTATGGAAGACGTGCATTACTTGCACGTTGCGGGGGTGTGTCCAGCTCACTGAATCGAGCCCAGATGCTGACGGGCTTCAGCCGGGTGATGCTCAGGAATTGCCGATGTCCTTAACCAGTAGGACGAGCAACCTATAATGTGCGAGCGTGGCGGATTAACTTCCATGATAATGTAGAGGAGTCGCCGTAAGGGCAGACATCCTTACAGAGAGCAGAAAAGCAAAACGTGACCTGGTGCATGATGTAACCAGCCAGTATAACTACTAAAGTTCTTAGCAACAGTAGAAGCAACGTGGGGATATGGTGGCAGAGTGCATAATTTACCTGTTACAGCCAATCTAATGGCTGACATCAGTCGTTCTAGGGTTTATGTACAGGGAAAAGCCTGCGGTCGCCCATCGGTACTGTAAACATATGGGGTGTGACAAAAGGTTCACAATTTATGCAGTCAAAAAGCAGTGATTAGAAGGCCCCATAGACTGTAGCAACATGACTGTGAAACATTACGTGTACATAATTATGACGAAGGTATAAATACATGGGAGAAACAATTGAATACATTGAGCCAGCAGTATCACATAAATATACATCTATGTACATTCAGCCAATTGCACAAACAATTGGCTAGTCCATATAAATCTCAGGTAGATGGTGCATATACAAAACCATGTGGCCCACACATATAAATATGGAAGAACAATAATTAAAAGCAAGGAATTTCACATATATATACAACTATGTACAATCAAGACAATGACCAATCATAGAATTAACCAAATGAGCAAGTTCTCCCTCATGCCAGGTCGACGGAGCCTATCCATGGCAATTGCGCAACACACAACTTAATAGACTCATAGGGTCATATAGTGTGTGTGTTAATGGTAAAGGGAGGGTAGGGGGGCATGGCGGCCTACCTGATGCGTAAATTGGCTGCCTGTCTTGCGATTTCCTCATATTCGTGGAGTCCCTTGTGTACAGTATTGAAAGTGTGAATCCATTTACATTCATGGTAATTGAGGTTATGGGAGAGGCACCCTCCTCTGGCAATAGTGTATACCTTCTTAATCACCCACCATCTCAAGTCTTCTGCAGTGTGTCCGAACTTGGTGAAGTGTTCCACTAATGGGGCTCCCTGAGAGGCGCACCTTATCTTACTGCAGTGTTGTAGTATTCGACATTTTTTTCTCTGTGTCGTCTGGCCTATGTACATGAAGTCACAGGGACCTTGAATGGCATATATAACTCCTGAAGAGTTACAATTTGTGTGTTTTTGGAGCGTGTATGTATAGTCGTTGTGGGAGAAAGATTTGATTTCACTAGTCAGAGGACAAGCCTTACAATTCCCACATTTATAGTGGCCCTTAATGGGTGGGAGATTCCATAGATGGGACTGGGTATTCAACTCCTTAGATGGAAGGAGAGATTTGACCAGGGCATTTCTGAGGCTCTTACCCTTGCGAAATGCATGTAAGGGAGGTTCATGGATATTCAAATCGTCTGCAACCATGTGCCAGTGTTTATTGATCGTTTTCTTAATCTGGTTGCTCTTCGTGCAGAATGTGGTAACGCACGTCAACCTATCTTGAGTAGTGGGTGCTTTATCATTAGGCGGCAATAACAACTCCCTGTGATTGTACCATGCCTTTTTGCGGGCTTTCTTGAGGAGCCTGATGGGATAGCCCCTGTCTTTTAGTCTGTTGAGGAGATCAGCTGATTCAAAAAAATAGTCTTGTATTTTGGAGCTTCACAGATGGTTAATTTCTTTCTATTCCTTTGACTTACACTTCTATCACCCACCACTACCACTTCCCAACCCCTTTTTTCCCCATTCCGCACGCAACCTATTGTGCTTGAATAAATTGCTTACCCAGAGAATTAATAAATGTTTTAAGAGAGAATTAATAAATACTTTAAGAATTATAATTGATTTGGCGCTTCTATTGCTACGTTTCTCCAATATGAGTACTCTTTAAATGCAATTGAGTATTATTGTATAGTTCTCGAAGATATTCAATATTAGTATTCTAGTACTTCACATAATACTGACTGTGTAAAGTATTGAACTCAACTCTTTCACTCATAACGCCTGTTCTCACAACCCTTACAACTTGCTTTCCTACAGCAAGTGGGTCTCCAAATCCTCACATTCATGAATCTGCACATTCCACAGACACTCTCCTTGACCAAGCAAGCATGAATCCTGGAGATAGCTCCTACTGCTAGAATGCTCCGAAGAGGCTTCATATTAAAGTGATTTACAATCAATAGATGGGGGGAGGGAGAAGGAAAGTGAGATCTATTCAGCTTCCAAGCTTTATATCGAAAAATCAAATGAGGGAGAATGGACAACTTGTAACTACGTAGCTAGGGTCTTTTACCTTGATATAAAACCCTCATACACGCACGTAGTTGGAAAAGGCAGTATATCTTGGTTTTCCGCCAATGATATTAAAGTGGACATCTCCGAAGTATAACTGCAGTATTTTTAGGAAAACTGAAGAAAATTCAACCAGTAGAAAAGAAGAAATCAAAGCAGATATTAAAAAGTACTTGTAGAAAAAGGAACCCACTCAACAACCTGTACAGAACAACATATACATGCATTAAAATTTACAAATGTAGTTTTGTGTTATGTATCAAAAGTCAGTTCTGTTTCTGATGATGCTACCGTTGTCTAGGTTCATGCTAACTTCTGAGAATGGGTGGTATTATCTGTATATCCCAGTAGGGAGAATGGAGACGTTTGACCTGTACCAGCATCTGGGTGATATAAATGTAAATTGGATATTTAATCATGTCTTTCTCTGTGGTGGAACCCAGGGACCCTTGGCTGTGGGGACTACCTTGGTAAACGGTGCATAGTCTGCTGATTGTGAGTTTCCCCACAAGAATCTGATCATGTGGCCACCAGCGACACTTCCGTCAGTGGCATATGAGTTCATTAGTTGTGTGGTAACCAATGTTGAAGCTTTTTGACCATAGTTATATCTCCCAGCACTAGTGACTAGTCACCAAAAACATAGAAGAGTGCGGATGAAGATTTGTCTCTTTTTCTGAGCTGACTTTTTTGTTTTCTGGAATTAACAGACATTCATATAAGTACCCTGGGCATTTGTGGGTATGGGAAATGGAAAGTGGGTTTTTCGCAATTCAGTGACATGTCCTGTAGTCACATGACCCTGGAAACACTGTTTAAAGTCCTGCAGGAGATGCAAGATGGTTTGGAGATAGGGTAGGAAGGGCATTTAGCAACTGCCTTCCTTGATGGCAAACGGTGGTCTGTTTGTGCAATACAGGATGGGGAAAACATAAATACCACATACACTAATCACGCATACAGCACCACCAACTGGAAAAAGGCATACAGACAGCCTAGAGCGTGCTACATTACCCAATTGTGACAATACAGGACAACAACCCACACATATAACTGCTAACAATGGCATTATGTGACAGATATACTTGTGCGGAGGGGAGAGAAGTTGTGTTGGAATGATAAGACTTACATTTGAAGGGAGTGGAACCACGTAAGACATCTATATATACCTAACAGGCAGCCTTTCTTCCACTTCAAAGCAGTTTTCTAACCAAGCAAAAACAAGCCATATTGTTTCAGTCAGACACAGTTCACATTGTGCCTCGGAGTGTATGCAGTCGGTGGTGATATTCTCTTCCAGTTAACCACTAACAGTCCCTTGGACACTGCTGTTTTCACAAACGTCCACAGTTCCTATCTGGAGGTTAACTCCATGGGAGTAGGTAGGATGAGCTGAGGCATCTGATGCTGGTGTGTGTGCAAACCTGACCTGGCTTCTTGTCTACATGGAAGTGCTGTTAGCTGTCTTTTGGGCCTGCCTTAGGCTGAGTTTGAACTCTTGTGGGAAGATATTTGCATGAGTTAGCAGTTCTTTAATCTTAACCCCTTATAATAAATGTTTCAGTTGTAGATGAAAGATGATCACAAAGTGATCCCTAATTTTTAAAGTGATAGATCAAATTTTATAGAGACACATTTAAGTGGGTCTTTGCAGGGCTGAAAATGTATGATTGTTGTGGCAGAGGCCCCCGGGTGAGTTGCATAACAAAGAAAAGAAGGGCCTCTCTGTGTGGTACCCACATGAAATCATACTGTACAATATTCTGCGCATCCTATATATGTCATTGTGGGGGCTGAAGGGCTATGAATACCAGATACATTACAGTGAATATGTAACATGTTCTGTTTTTTTGTTGTAGTCATTAGTCTTGCTCTAATGCCCACTTATCACATTGGTTGACTTGCGTCTTTGGAAATCCATGTTCTTTACCTATTCTTTATTAAACTCTGCACAGTATAGCCTGGTAGAGTGTGCTCACTCTATCCAGTCAATGCAAAGATTCATATCTCCAGTTTTCTTTGTCAGTAGAAGAAGTCACCAATCTGGCATCCCGGCGCCTGTCTGTGAGCCCATCCTGCACCTCCAGCACATCACACCGGAATTACTCCTTTCGCCGGGGCTCAGTGTGGTCGATGCGTTCCGCTGCCAGTGGAGAAGGTGACTGGTACTCAACAACCAAGCATGTCATTATGCCACAGGGTTTGAAACCCAGTCATTGTGTACCCGTTAAATGAACACCCCACTACCGTGAGCCACCCTTGCAGATTCAATGCAAGCCTCCTTTGGTAGAGTTTGATATTTCCACTACTTCCATCACCAGTATTGAACGTTCTGGCTACAGACAGCTTTAGTTGCCTGTTGCCGAACGCTCATGTAACTGATCATCTGTAAAGAGTACTGAAACATCACAGATGGTTAAAATTTACACGTTATACCTTTTTTTTTAATCAAAATAAAGGAATACCTATATTTTAATATGCATGGATTAATAGTGCCACCATGTGACACAATGTGTGTATTACAGACCTTCAGTAAGATTGCATGCCAGACACATTGCATTTGCTAATGCTTGTTTAGAAATTCCATTTACGGAACAAACCTTTTGGATTTCTTTCAGTAAGTTTTACAATAGTTCTTGACTACATAGAAAAATATGTTTTAGTTATGTAATCCATATTTGTAATTTTTTGAGCGTCTCAGCATTTATAAAGCACCCTAACCCAAAAGAATTTAACACAATACCTTTACTATATTTGACCCTCATCAGCTAAAATAAACATGATTCTAATACCTTTCTCATGATTTTAGATGAAGAGCGGGGAACAGACCATACCACAAACCACCACATGCCACAACCACCACAACCAGTATTTCCAGCATGCATCTGTGCCGCAGTACTACCAATAGTTCACTTAATGGAAGATGGGGACGTCAGAGAGGATGGTGTGGCAGGTATGATTTGAGCAATGCATACTTAAGGTGTATAATATAAAATCTGTTCATGGGCTTTCTATGCATTCCACCTCCATCCTAATAAAACACAGTTTTATTACGCTTCTGAGAATGCATGTTTCCCAGCAGTGGATCTTTCATAGATTCATCTGCTTTTGAATCTCCATTAACATTTATAAGAACACCACACATATACAGAGCCATTGTAATGATTATGAATGCAAAGAAGACATTCAGCATAGAGCTCAAGGATTACAGGTAAATTATCACTTTCCAATACGGGATGTTTTTACATAGTATTAAACCATTGTTAGACCTGTCTGACCTTTTGCGTAGTCCCTCCAATTTATTATTTATTTTGTCCCCTTTTGGCCCCTCATGCCTTTATTTATTTTTGTGTCCACTAGATTTTTCAAAGTGCTGGTCTAGGGGATAGGTGCTCTTTCACCCTCATAATTTTTCACCTCAGGCTTAGAGGCCTTTCCTGACAGGAATTTCTTTGGAGTCACAAAATGGTGGCTACCAACTGTCACAACTGACAAACCTACAACCTGTCCCATAGGATAGAGTAGGGCATTCCAGAACCTTCTGGTCCCTTCTGGACCTCTGAGGGTCAGCCTATAAAAGGTGGAATGCTGGTCAGCCATTTTGTCTTGCCAGTGAGGAACAGCTAGAGTGAAAGCTGAGGTCTGGTAGGGGTAGGGTCCTGAAGGGTGGACTGCTCTACAAGGGTTGCCCTCTGTCTGGGTTCTCCACCCCCCATTCCTGTTGTCCTAGCCGAGTTAGTTTCGTCCTGCTGACCCTGGACAGTTAGGTGAAGGGGTTAATCACAGTGGACTGTGGAGCTGCAAAGATCCCTGCTGTGAGAACGGAACTGAGTGCCCCCCCCCCTTTTCACCAGCCCCTGTCCAGTATGGAGGATTAGTGGGTCCCTGCTAAGGATAGAGAACTGGGAACTTATACGTGTGAGGATCAATTTCTATCTCCCGTTGTCTTGGGTGTTGAAGCCGGCTACTGCCCTTGTGACCCTGAGATCACTTACTGGTGACCGGGCGTGCAGCTGGTGAATCACCTGTCCCACTCGTGAGACAGCGGAAGAAGAGGGGTGCCGGATTTATAGGGGCAGAGCCGATTCCGCCGTGAGCAGGACCCCGGGGGCATCAGCCGCGTTGTTGTGGCGGCGCCACTGATCTGAGGAAAGGTGGGGGCTGGTTACAGAAGTCAGGCGCCATTGCGCATGCCCCAAGTGGATTCAGTCGTCCCTGGAAGGAGGGGCCTAGGAGCGAGCAGGCCCGTGGGAGTGCCACTGCCAGCGTCAGGCGGCCGGGGCAGACTCCGGACTTGTTCCGCTAGTCTCCCGCACATGCGCGGTAGTACCGCTGCGGGAGATACGTCGCAGACCGGCTGAAGGGAGATCTCCAAGGAAGCGGGCGGGAAGCGAGCACTGGCGCTTCTCCGCTTGTGAAACCCCTTTCTCTGCTTAAGCTCCAACGAGGAGGAGCGGTCTTGAGCAGGGGAGGAGGGGCGAGGGACCGCAACGAGTGCCTGGGAAGATTGGTTCCTTCCACCCCTGCCAGACAGAAACACAGGCCCACGAGGAGGGGGCCCAACACAAATGAAGTAAGGAGGTTTTGAGGGGGACGTTGGAGGCCATAGAGTCTCCTTCAAAGGAACACAGACTTCCAGTTGGCTAAACAAGGATTGGGCTGGTACTGGGGAATGCTATCAAGCTTCATGTAAGAAACTACTGAGACATAATTTATTTTCAATGCAGGATGTTCCCCCTCTGTGATTAGACTACGTTATACCAATCCTTCCCCCTTACTTTTTTCAGATCTGGTGAGGAGCTTATCTAGGGCAACTAAAGTGAGTAAGGCTCACCAATTCTTCTGGATGTTAGTGGTGGAGAGGGAGTAAATGTGTAAACCTTTTCTAGAGAAGTGCAGACACTGCTTCTTGTGAACTACTGTAATGTGATGCAACGATAGAAAGCCAAGTAGTGTGATTGTTTTGGCAATTTTGAGGAATCTACTAAACTCATGACTAAATGTAATGTGCTGTTAAGTTGAAAAACTGCTTAATGACATGATTTGGCAACTTTGAAAGTCTTAATAATTCCATGGGTAAATGTAATATACTGAGCTGTGATTTCTGAAGACAAGAGAGCAAAGATTATTTTTATAAACAAGCTCGTATTTTTCCAAACATTGGTGTAGCGCCATTTTTGAGTGATATTGCGTTGGATTACTGCTGGGTGGTTTGCAACCTTTACACATGTGCCTCCATTGATATTGTCTTACCCTAGGCCAGGCTACCCTAGGTGACCTGACATCTTTAGGTTCCAACAACCATTATAATATCTCCGTCAGCCACGGCCCGTGGAGGGAGTTTCGATGGGGCGGAGAGACGGGGCGGAGGAGGGGCAGGGTGCTAAACACTGGAGTATGGATAATTGAAGGTAAGTAAACAATGTAATAAATAAAACGAATTTCGTAGCGCACCCTGAATTGCATTTTGCAATGCAGGACGCGCTATGAAATTCGTTTCATTAATTAAATTGTTTACTTAACTTCAAATATCCATCCTTCAGTTTTTAGCACCCCCCCACCTCGCCTCTCCGCCCCACCGAAACTCCCTCCACGGGCCGTGGCTGTCTCCGTTTAAAGATGGACTTGTTGAGGACTCATGATGGGAAAACTGTTTGATGTAGGTATCCAAATACTGGTCGGTAACGGCCGAAAATACCGATTTTCGGCCGTGACCGACCGGTATTTGGATACTGAGATGTAGGGCATGAAAAATTACAGATTCGGTAATTTTACTGAATTAGTAATTTTACCGATTTGGTAAAATTACAGATTCAGTAAATTGACCGATTCGGTAAAATTACCGAATCTGTATTTTGAAATGTAGGTAGCACTGTAAACAGTGCTACAGGGCTTTAAGGATTCGTTATTTACCACCAACTATTAGTTGGTGGTAAATAACAAATTCCTATGTAAATGCAAATATGTGCATTTACACCTGTGCCATCTGGTACACATACATGCCCTTAGGGCAAAGTGACACCCTGCCACCCTTGAATTTTTCGGTATTTACCGAATCGGTAATTACCGATTCGGTAATTGACATTCAATCCTATGAGTCTCCAGGCCCATAGGAATCAATGGCAAATACCGAATCGGTAAATACCGATTCGGTAATTACTGAATCTTACCGATTTGGTAAAAAATATCGAATTTTTACCTACATCTAATTTACCGATTCTAAAATACCGAATCGGTAAAATTCTGTATTTTAGAAGCAGTAAAAAAGATTTACCTACATCTAGCCCTTTCGATTGAGAGCCGAATGATAGGGAATGTCAAAGCATTTACATCTGTGAAATATAGTGAAGCTATGGAACTGTTGGATACTTTCTGCATCAGGGCTCACCATCAGATTCAGAATTGCTTGGATATTAATGCAGGTCCAGTTGCAATATCTATTCATGAAGAGCCTGCAATGAGAATTAAGAAGGACCTATTTAAGTCCATGAGTTCTTTGACACCCACAGTGCCCTGTTATCAGTCCAGTTTCTCTTTCGATTTGCCACACAACCAAAGAAAACCTAGAAAACCTAGAAACTCAAAGACTTTTCTTTTGGACCTGCCTTTAATCCAATTTTCAATTCTTTTTCTTCTTAGGATTTATGCAGTTTACCCCATTGTTTTTTTTAAAGAAAGTTTGTTTTGTCTGGCTGCAAATGTGCACACTTTCCATAAATTGTATGCAGTGTAGTATGGATAGAGGCAGGAAGATACTCTCTTCAGGTAGTAGTGAGTGAGAGACAGAGGCCGGTGGCTCTACCTCCTGAAATAAAACTAAGGTATATCTCATGCCTATCCTTGGTTTCAGTTGAGACACCCTCAAATACGCACAAATGACCCCATACTATATTCTCTCCCACACGCCGGTCTCACCCCTCTTCCATTTTTTGCCTTTCCGTTCTGTGTCTAAAACGTTTTTGACATCAAGACCATTGACAACAGCAACTTACTTGTCATTGAGAAGGATTGGCTTTAAGATTTACTGCTATTTATAATGTTGATTAGCTGTTTGGCATTAAGGAGATACTCTATACTTAGTAAAACGAATAATGCCAGTACTTCTGACCTTACAGTCTGCAACAGTATCTTTTCGGTATATCATTAAGACTACAGGAGTCAGGAGCATGGTCAGCAAGATGGCCGCTAGCTAGCGTTTCTGACAAACTTCACGGCCCCCTCAAAACATCCTGAGACATTCTGCATAAATGACCACATCAGGGTCAGCAGGACTGTACTCACTATGCCATGCTTTACCGCTAAAGAGATCCTCTAAGTCCGAGTGCGCTGTCCCTGAGGTGAGAGGAGATGGTCTAGTGATTTCCCCAGTGCTTAGGAAAACTACTAGGATGGCACTTCCTTTCTATTGATTGCCACATCACAAGGAGTGAGGTAAGCATTAGGAATAGGACCAAGATCTTACAGGCAGCTCAGGATTGGGAGGAACTGCATGGCGACAATGGGTACTGCTCCCCGTTTCCAGTGCAAAGACTAGAGCGAGAGAAGGGTCTCAACGCACTCAGGTGATGCTAGCAGCTGCAGCCTTGTGGGAAGGATCCTCTGGTGGTCGAACTTGGAGCTGCAAGAGGATAGTGAAGATACAGACTGCTGTGCCATAGAAGCAGAGGCCCCTGATACAGGTTAGCACAGTGGAAGTGGGGACTGTCTTCCCACCAAGACTGCAGCCAAGAGTGTGCTGAGGCCTAAGTGGACTCACTGGTTTTGGCAGGACCCCAGTGCATGATGTTGCTCCTGCAAACCGTCTGGCTTTAGGTTGAGGAATTGACCTATGTTATGGATCTTGAGATAATGTATTGTGCCTACAACAGAGAGATTAACTTGAACAGGAAATTGATTGTTGTGTCCCTCGAGATGAACTTGTTGTGTGCTACTCTCTTCAAGGTGAATGCCAGGTTGGAAGCCACAGAGGTGGTTAACACCCTCAGGACCGACAAGAATGAGATGAGTATCTCTGTCATCAGACTTCAGGAAACTGTCTGAACCTTGTCGGCTAAAGTGAAACATGCGGAGGGGAGTTTGTGGTGCAATCATTTGGATTTTGCTCATTTTACGAAAAAGACAGAAACTCCAACCGCAGAGCTCTTTTTTGGGGGGGAAAATGGATCTTGTCCACCCTTCAGCCCCAAGGACTCTTAAAGTTGTTCTCCGTCGAAAGAGCTTACAGGGAACTGGCTCTGATGCTGAGATATGGGGCTCTACCACATGTGATCATTGTCTGCTTTCTTAATTTCCTTGATAGTAGTGCAAAACTGCAGTTCTAAGGGAGTAGAAACATTGCCCAATATGAAGGATGGGCTATAAAGCTCTTTCTGAACTACACAGTTGGTTTTGACACAGAGAAAATATTTAAAAAAAATAGCTTTCATAGAAGTGGCTTTAAATACATGTTATTGTATCCTGTCAAACTGTGGGTTATTAAAAGCAAGAAAGCACACTTATTTGCTTTAATGGAAATCATTTCGGATTGGGTGTAGGGTTGGGAGAAGCCCACCTGGAACCAGAGAGGGATTGTGAACAGGAGTATGATTAGGTTTGTGTCTATTGACTCACCTAGAGAATCATCCTAGGAGGTGGATGGCGGATCAGGCCCAGGCTGTTCCTGAGCAAGGTAACTGGGAAAATGGAACGCACAATGAGACATCTTGACCCCATGTTATTTTTTTGCATGGTGGGACAACAAACCTCCCCATGTGAACCACATCAGAGTCTCAGAGGCTGTAGCGTTCAGGAACACGCGGGATGGTGTGCTCACACTTGGAGGACTCCTCGGTCAGTAGGTAAGCACTCTATGGCTACTGGTAGCTGTGTCCCACAATGATACACAGGTATTATTTAATTGGTATGTTCGAGGTGGAATAGGGTTTGGGTCTGATGAGTGTATGTGATAGAGTGCGCAGGTCACCCAGCTAGGAAATTTTACTAATACTCACCTGGGCCCATCATTTTAATGCGCACACCTTAACGTCATCTAGGTAACTCACGCTCTACTATCAGTATATTTGTGATTTTATCTTTAATTCCTATACCTATAACCTAGAAATGAAGATACTAGGAACTTAAACACATTGGATCGGGGAGTTGAGTTTAAAGAAAGGCACTCAAAACATTTATAACATTTTTGTAAGAAATGAAATAACCACAGACTCTGGGGAGGTCAACTTTTATCTAATCATCATCATCATCATATGTCATGAGCAGAAAATTAAAAGCGAGGAGACTATCTATAATCAAAATCATAAACATATCATAAACATAAAATCAAACCATTTAGTAAACTTGAAATAAAGGGAAGGCAAAAAAAGGAACATGCTAATTTTAGATAACGGACTTTCGCAACTTGATTAAGGGAGGTAAAGAAAGGGAACATACTAAACCCAAAGACTTTCGCAATTCAGATGGTAGTTTAAAGAAAACTTATTGCAATTCGAGATTTAAATTTAGCTCAATACAAAGGGTAGGTAAGATTCGGAACATACTATTAAATTCAGCTTATCTCCTAAAAAGGAGGGTGAGAAAAGGAACATATACTAAATAGAATTGATTTAGCATTGACTCATAGGTGGGAAAAAATGGGAACACACTAATAGACAGTAATACATGAAAATCTCATTTACCAAGGGGCGGGGAAAGAAAAAGGAACATATACAATTAAGCTTTGCAATATTCGAGAATTTAGAAAAGGAAATGTAAAATCCTTTACAAACACCCACACAGACTTTATATTTACCTAGGATAGAGTGAAGACCAACCCTGGCCACAGGTCAGTTGGAAAAGATGGGAAGAACCCCAAGGACTTAGGTGCCAGTAGGCGAGCAGGTACAGCTCATGGACAATCAGGACAGGATAACCCAGAATTCGAATCAGGACCGGTTCACCAAAGGTTAAGATCAGCACCCGCAGCTTCGGTCGCAATGCCTGCGCTACTCCCTCTCTGCAAGAAATCTGCCAAATCCCAGATTGGGTTATAATCTTTATCAGCAAAGTGCTTCGCCAGCACTTTTACTTCTGCAAAAACCCCAATTGGGTTCTCGAACCTCCCAACAGAGTGCTCTGCAGCTCTCTGTTTCAGTCACCTCTTGAGTGAGTTGGGTCAATGACAGGTCAGCTATTCGGACAAGTCGGACAATTTCTCTAGCTAAACCTACGCTAGTTATACTGTTTTTCGAGTCAGTGTACCACCCCTCCAATGTTGCAAGTGTAAGGATCCCCAATTTTGATTGGACAAAGGAGGAGGACAGGTCATCACACCACCTAAATTTTAGACTTTCTCATACTCTTTATGTAAATTCCGTTAACGGCCATTGAATTCCAGGTTCTCATGACATATGCTTTTGGTTAACAATGGTTAATATAACATTGAATACATCTGTAACAATTTCTAGTACAGTTCAATTTCAAGTTAAATTTTCCTCCCCGCGGACATGCGCGAAAGGGACTTCCAAAATGGAGTAGTAAGCACCTCCCAGGCCCAAAGAATACGATACATGAAAAGTAAGAGAAAACAAATTAGAACACGGTAATAAAATGATTACACTGAATACCATGAATCTCTATACTATACCCATTACTTCAATATAAACTATAGCATTAGGATTAAGCAGAACGAACAGCGTAGCAAAAGCAGCAATGCAAGCTTCAAGCATATGAGAACACAGAGCAGCCATCTTATTTCTATTGCGCAATTGCAAACAGTTTACCACCAAGATATCGAATACGTCACGACCAAAGCATGCGCAGTCTAAATTCCCACGTAGCAGCGGCCATTTTAGGTTGTACACTAGAGAATGAGTAGAGGCCCTGTCTTTGTGGTTCTAAATCAAAATATCCTCATCTGTCGACAAGGAAGATTCAATACTTAAGGACTTATGCAATAAAGTTACTCTAATGGTAACTATAGCAGGGCAATAACAAGTAGACAAGTGGACTAAGAGAATATAAACTAATAACAGTAATTAAACAAAAATTGTTTGAATTCCAAACATAAAATTTATTTCCTCCCGAACGGGTTACAATCTAAAACATGGTTAAAATCAATGCAAACACGCCACCCAAGAGTGGTCAAGTATGGCAAAATTCTATTTTAAAAAACAATCCTAACTACACAAGTGAACACAGTCGACGCAGCGTTTCGGTGTTTTTCTGTCTTCACACCTTCTTCAGGACGTTCACACAACTGAATTGATGTCTTTTGAAAGGGTGGGATGAATCAATGTAATCACACCATTCGGCAGACGATCTGTTCGTGGCGGTTTTATACTCGCATCAAACTTTTTTTAGAAGAGTACAGAAATTCAAAATGCCCGGAGGAGCCACCGAAGTTGATTGGGTTAAAAGCCTGTTTTTGATTCAGGTTGCCTCTGATAATTTCACGGCTTTTAATAATTGTCTGATGTGACGGTTCTTCTTAGGGTTCAAGAAGCCTGTATATGCCTCTTCTTCGATACAACCGGCCTCCCTGCTCCTCCGTGCTTCACCGTTTTCTCCGTGATGATGTAGAGATTCCGTGAGATTCTACATCATCACGGAGAAAACGGTGAAGCACGGAGGAGCAGGGAGGCCGGTTGTATCGAAGAAAAGGCATTTACAGGCTTCTTGAACCCTAAGAAGAACCGTCACATCAGACAATTATTAAAAGCCGTGAAATTATCAGAGGCAACCTGAATCAAAAACAGGCTTTTAACCCAATCAACTTCAGTGGCTCCTCCGGGCATTTTGAATTTCTGTACTCTTCTAAAAAAAGTTTGAGGCGAGTATAAAACCGCCACGAACAGATCGTCTGCCGAATGGTGTGATTACATTGATTCATCCCACCCTTTCAAAAGACATCAATTCAGTTGTGTGAACGTCCTGAAGAAGGTGTGAAGACAGAAAAACACCGAAACGCTGCGTCGACTGTGTTCACTTGTGTAGTTAGGATTGTTTTTTAAAATAGAATTTTGCCATACTTGACCACTCTTGGGTGGCGTGTTTGCATTGATTTTAACCATGTTTTAGATTGTAACCCGTTCGGGAGGAAATACATTTTATGTTTGGAATTCAAACAATTTTTGTTTAATTACTGTTATTAGTTTATATTCTCTTAGTCCACTTGTCTACTTGTTATTGCCCTGCTATAGTTACCATTAGAGTAACTTTATTGCATAAGTCCTTAAGTATTGAATCTTCCTTGTCGACAGATGAGGATATTTTGATTTAGAACCACAAAGACAGGGCCTCTACTCATTCTCTAGTGTTCAGTTCCCCCACCTGCCGCAAGCAACAGGGGTACCTCCAATTCTTGAGACATTTTAGGTTGTAAACATATTAATATTAATAGACACATAAGCAAGTTTCTCTCGGACTCCCAAAAATGTCGGACAGGGGGCAGATTAATAAGAGAAACAGCTTGATTAGTTAATTAACATTATTTTGAGGTTCATGAGTTCAAGCAAGTCGCTTTACATGCGAATCCTTGCTCCATCATATGCATGGGTGTCTAGTTGAGGATTGTCCTAAACCCAGGACCAGAGCTGTTTCAATAGGAAATTGAATTACAAAAATATTGGCAACTTGAGTGGGAACAAAAATGGGCTATGGCGATCAGTGTCAAAGTGCTAACCTGGAATGTCTGGGGCTTTATTAATTACACCTAATGGTACAGAGTGCTAAACAAAGTCCTAAAACAAAGCACTAGAGATATTTCCTTATGACACACCTTGATGTACACAAGCAGACCTGATCAAAAAAGGGTGAGGGGCACTTTATTCAGCCTCGTATTTCTACTACTGCAGAAGGGCAGTGAAATGGTGCATGTCGAGGCTGATGAGGGTTGATAAGTACTATTACCCGGCCCACTTGAAAGCAGGGACATGGCTCAATGTTCGATGTCGAGGCATGAGACACCATCGGCGTCCCTTCTCAGATGTTCAACGTCGAGGCACAAGTATCCATCAGCGTCTTCTCACAGAGGATTGACGGCGAGACATGAAACGCCGTCAGTGTCCTCCCAGCACTTGACGTTGAGGCACAAGACTTTGTCGCAAAAGAGGTCAACGTCGAGACACCGGTCTCCGTCGGCCTCGGCCCAAAGGCGGTTGACATCGAGACACAAGTTTCGTCGGCGTTTTGCCAAAGGCAGTCGACGTTGGGACACAATACTCCGTCGGCGCTGTTTCACAGGCGCTCGACGTCTAAACAGGGAACTCCATCGCCATCAACTCAAGGACGTTCAACGCCGAGACGAACATCCCCCCGCCATCGTCAACCAGGTGACGATCAACGTCGGGGCACAGTTCTACTCCCAGAGAACAGTTGACGCTGACAACACATCACTTGATGTTGAGACAATCAGCTAGGTCCTCCTCACGCCCAGTGAACATTTCTCCGTCACTACCACCGACGTCAAGAGCAAAATCACCAGCACTGGTTCAGGACACAGTGACTCCACATTTAACGTCGAGACACTCTCGCCAGTTGACGTTGACTCATCACACGGGTTCAAGACGCACTTCATCATCGTCTTCAAGATCACTGTGGGTGATTATCTCGACCTCGAGCAGTCCAGCGGCTTCACTTGTACATCGCTTTTCACGCTCAGAGGCTCCTGCATGAGAAGAGAGGTAGAAATCTCCATCTATGCATCTCTCTCCTAGATCATCTCTGCAAAACTGGCAGAAATTGAACCAGTACAAGCACAAGGCACTCAGGATTACTCAAGCCCTCTACACAGATCTCCTTTGGCCTGGCTGATACACGCTGTAGATCTCTCTCTCAGTACTCCATCTAGGGGTTGAGATCATACACATACTACTGCACCTTCCTCAAGAAGGAGATCTATGTCTCAAGGTCATAGGAGAAGGCTAAGGTCACTGACACGTTCACCCTCTTCTACACAGTCCTCAAGGGTCTCTCCATTGGATGGCATCAGTGCATTTCAGGATGTTCTGGCCAGAGGGGCAACAAAGTTGAACATTGTTATGTCTACCCAGCAGTGTTCATCCTCAATGATTTTTGAGACTTTACATCAAAGATCAGCTGCCAAACTATTGTTGCCATTGGCGCCGGGGCTCCTCCAGCCTGTGATGGACACTTTTCCTACACCAGCAACGCTCAAGATTGGGCCAGCAAGAATCTTAAAGAAGTACAAACCTCTAGAAGAAGATCGATTATTTCTTAGATCTGACCTGACTCCTGACTCTGTAATAATTGCAGCTGCAAAAAAGACACAAGCCGTGGCCTCCTCGTCGGCAGTCCCTCCCGATAAGGAGAGCAGAGCACAGGATTCGTGGGGGAGAAAAGTCTGCGGCACATCAGCCTCCATGATGAAGCTCTCCAGCGCCTCGGGCTGTTAGGGGGTTATGACAGATCATTGTAGGACTCGCTTCAAAGGTTTACAGAAAAACTACCCAAAGAAGACCGCAGGTCTTTGAGGAGATAGTGAAGGAAGCTTGGTGGCAAACCAAGTTATCAGCACTGCACACGTAATTTGTGCTAGACGGTCATCCTGGCTCCGACTAACTGCTTTAAAACCTGAAGCTCAATCATGGATCCTCAACCTCCATTTCTCATGTTCTCCCTTGTTTGGCAATCACACAGATGAGAAGATGTCGAAGATGAAGACAGAGCTTGATACCCTGAAGGTAGTAGGGCTTGAAAGAAAGAAGGAGTTCAGGCGCCAATACGGCCATACAATCGATGGCCCTTTCATCAGAGGGTTCAAACCCCTCAGTGGCAGAGGCACCAACATCAGCAGAGCCAATCGAAACCCCGCTATCAGGGACGGTTCCATGTTTAAATATTGATGTGAAAAATATAGATGAAAAAAATATTGATGTAAAAATTAACTTAATTTAATAAATATAAACACAAAAAAGTGTACATATACATATATTTACTTAAACACATTTTATTAACTATTATCCTTATTTAAATTATAAACTTTTTTAATTATATAAAAAAAATAAACACATATATAAATAATCTATATAGATAAAACAAATGTATGTCTGTCAGTCTGTTTGTCCTTTATGCATTACTACACCATTCATCTGATCGCCATGAAACTTTGGGAAGTTGTTGAGTACACTCCCTCGATGGATTCTGGACTTTTATTTTTTTTAAATATCGGCCCCCCAGGGCCCAAATATCGGCCACCCAGGGCTCTCATACTCTTACGAATACTGAAATAGACAGTGAATTTGCGAGTATCGTCGACAGTTATGACCCACAAACGGAAATCGATTGGTCAATCTACATCAGAAGCACGAAATAAAAATGCGTTATGAGCTTCAGAAACAGAGGAGCAACGGGAAGCAAGATTAGAAGCTGTTCGAATAAAAACTGTTCAAGCCCGTTCTTCTCAAACGAACGAGCAACGAGAATCAAGATTGGAAGCCCATCGAGTACGCACTGCTGAAGCCCGTTCTTCTTAAACAAACAAGCAACGAGAATCAAGATTGGAAACAGATCGATTACGCACTGCTCAAGCCCGCTCGAATGAAACAGGAGAGCAACAAGAATCAAGATTGGAAAACGATCAATTACGCACTGCTCAAGCCCGCTCGAATGAAACAGGAGAGCAACCAGAATCTAGATTGGAAGTCGATCGAGGACGCACTGCTCGATCCACACTTTGAAATGTTTTCCATATTAAAATGAATAAGTTTCAATAACAATGACACAATGTAAATTGAATGTTATCATAACGAGTTTCCTTGAATTTCCTTTCTTCTGAGATCACAGCAACGAGCGACGGGTAAGCTAGTTTAAAATAAAACAAAATATTCTATATTTAATTAACACATGAAACTATTTAAAAAATAATACATACATTTAGTAACAAAATAAAAACATTAGTAGTTAAAACAGTGGACAGCGAGGGGGTAAATATTACTATTCTCACTCCAGTGAGTGCAACAGTAGGGAAAGTGCTGTATAGCGTAGGGGTAAAAATTACTATTCCCATTCCAATGAGTGCAACGGTAGGGAAAGCGCTGGATAGCTTAGGGGTAAAATGTACTATTCCCACTCCAGTGAGTGCAACAGTATGGAAAGCGCTGGATAGCGGAGAGGTAACATTTACTGTTCCCACTCCAATGAGTGCAACAATAGGGAAAACGTTGGATAGCGTAGAGGTAAAAATTACTATTCCCACTCCAGTGAGTGCAACAGTAGGGAAAGCGCTGGCTAGCAGAGGGGAAAATATTACTATTCCAACTCCAGTGAGTGCAACAGTAATGAAAGCGTTGGATAGCGGAGGGGTAAAAATTACTATTCCCACTCTAGTGAGTGCAACACTAGGAAAAGCGTTGGATAGCGTAGGTTTAAAAATGACCATTTCCACTTCAGTGAGTGCAACGGTAGGGAAAGCGCTGGATAGCGGAGGGGTAAAAATTACTATTCCCACTTCAATGAGTGCAACAGTAGGGAAAGTGTTGGATAGCGTAAGTGTTGACATTACTATTCCCACTCCAGTGAGTGCAACTGTAGGGAAAGCGCTGGATAGCTGAGGGGTAAAAATTACTATTCCCAGTCCAATGAATGCAACGGTAGGGAAAGCGTTGGCTAGCGTAAGGGTAAACATTGCAATTCCCACTACAGTGAGTGAAACAGTAGGGAAATTATTGATTTAATATTTAAATAAAAATACATTATCAATACCAATAAAAAAATTACAAAATATTTAATAATTACTAACTATAAATACCAATACATATTATTTATTATAAATTAATTACCTATTAATAAATAATTAATAACAAATTATTTTTTAATACTAAAATTAATAAGTAATAAAAACAATAAATAATTACCAGTAAATTAATTATTGATACACAAAATGATTGCAAAAATTAATAAATTACAATTAAATTACTTCCCACCCTATTCCCCTACAAACCCACAACCCGCTCCAAATAATTAATTAATACAATTAATATAATTATATATTAATCAATAATAAAAATTAATAACTCATTAATACAAATCAATTGATTGCTAATTAATAAAAATTAATTGGCAATTAATAATTATTGAACAATAAATAACTTATCAATACCAATAAATATTAATAAATAATTACTTAATAACAATTAGTTTACTTCAAACCCTATTCCCCTATAAACCCACAACCCGCTACAGACCTAAAACACAAAATTAAATTAAAAATAATTAATAATTCCTCAAAATTAATATTTAATTTCCTATAATTAAATTACTTCCCACCCTGATCCCCTAAAAACCCACGATTCACTACGGAAAGAAATTACGCAAAAATTGAATAATATAAAATTCATTACTTTTAAAAAAATTCAAACATATTACAAAAATAATACGTACTTTTAACACATATACTAACACTTAAAACACTAAAAAAATTCTATATTTTTATCAACTATATTATGACTGTCCATATTACTAACTTCAATATTATGAACATCAATATATCTTACCCGAATTTCGATATTCTGCACCACTATATTTTGTCAATTCGATAGTCTGTCCATTCTATATAAAACTCTCGATATTCTGTCAATTCGATATTTTTTTTTAATATTGTGAATGTTCACCCAAATATGGATCGTAGGCTAGGGTTAATATTAGTTGCACACGAGGGTTTGGGCTCTGCGTTCACAGGCGTTACACCTACTATTTCTTTACTGAATCAACGCTATTGGTGGCCAGGGTTAACTAAGCAAACTAAAGATTAGGAAGGCCAATTAGGCTGTGGGGCGGATCGCCACCGCCATGCAGGCAGTGGCTACAACATACCCTGCCCGCCACCCATTCCCCCACCATATTAATATGACTGGGTGACCCTGGCTGATGGAAAGACCGTCCACCAGTTTTCCGATGGTCAGACAGGTGACCAGACGGAAAAAGAGCCTGATATGGTAATGGTATCTGATAAACACTGTCATCCATATTAGGAAGGGAGTGGGGAGCAGCCTTTCCGTGGTGGTAACGGCATGCAGATTGTGCTTACGGGGGCCCGTTGTGGACCCTCAGGGTACTGTGGGGTGGAGGGTGCACATGGGGGGTACCTATGGTACCCCCCTAAATTGTCATGGACAAGGTGGCAAGCACCACTCGGTGCCTTTCACCTTGTGCATGACAATGCACACAGTGCATTCCCAGCATTGTGGTGGGCGCTGTGAGCACCGCCCCCCACAATGCTGGGAATGGAGGATGCCACGGTGTTGGTGGAATTCTAATTGCAGGTGCGGGACTGCACCTCTGGCGGCCAGGCCCAGCACCGCTAGGGTGGCGGGAAGACTAAAGTCCGCCCGCCATCCTAATCGGCCCCTATATATTGAGATGCAACATCTGCCAGCAGATGAAGGTATCCACCATTGCCATTACTGAGGTCAAACAAACCACTCGCATGTGTGTACTTGGACCACTGTGGCCCCTTACAAACGGACGGGGCTTACAGGTATATCATGGTAGCAGTGGATTCATGCTCGAGATTCCTATGGGTATGGCCGCAGCGTTCTGCTGACGCTCGAACTGTTATAGAAGATTTGCGAATCTTTATCGGTACATATTCAGTTAGTACGTTACACTCTGACCGCGGCCCAGTGTTTAGCTCTCGGACTTACAAAGAGGCCATGGAAGAAATCGACGTAGCATTGCGGTTCTCATCTCTGTACCATGCAGAGGTAAATTTGGTTGTGGAGAGAAAAAAACTGCACTTAAAGCAATCTTTAAGAGCCTGGGTATTAGGCAAGGTCCGTAGTTGTGTCACATACCTATATGTGGTACAGCGGACATTAAACAACCAGCCAAGAAGCTCTCTAGGGCGTGTCACTCCATATGAGGTCCTCTTTGGGACACAAATGTGGGTACCTTATCTTCATTGTAAAGGTGCAGTGGCGGATGAAAAACTATTTGATATTCACGATCGTTTGGCTGTTTTACAGGATCTAAATGAATCCAAGACAAAACAAAGCAATGTCCATCTAAAGCAGACCTGCCACTGAGGAAGTCAAGGTAGTCACCGCAAGACCTGTCTGGATCCCAAAAGTTGGGGATCTGGTCAGAGAGAAAATTGCGGACAAAAAGGAATTTGGACCTTGTTACAGAAAACCTGTACTCGTCCTTGCAGTACACGGAACAAGAATTGTGTTACTCCCGCCTCTTGCCTCTTGCCGGAAAAAAGGAGAAAAGATTTGTCTCAATCGACTTAATCAAACCACACTATGTGGCTGATACTAAACAGTAGGCCTAGTGAACTCCGCTGTAGCAGACGCCCTCCTCTAGCTACAGTCCAAGAAGTTCAAACAGAAAGACTCATCATGTTTGAAGAGCCACCTGTAAGGAATAAAGGACTAAGCAAAAATGCTATTGAGCTTGTTCCACTTGAACCAGACATTCAAATTCAAATTGAAAACCAGAATAATTCACAAGTTGCATTTAGACAGAATACAGACGTCTACATCAACATGCCTCGTCGAGAGGAAAATAACATTTCAACTAATCCCGATGCAATTCCAACAATTGATCAAACAGCTTCTGGCTATTTCATTAACTTTGATACGTTTTCCCTGGATCCAAGCGAGCCGGAAAAGACGCCAGCCAAAACACAATTCAAGCAAGAATTAATAAACTTTTTTGTCTTTCTTCAAAAGACATACCTGGTATCACCTTGGATTGAACTCTGGCTTAGTATTGACTTTTAGTATGCTTATCAATGGACACTTTCTTCAACAAGGTTCAACAGCCCTAAAGGTCAACATCCTACTGAAGTCACATCCATCATCACATTGTGAACAAAGAGACTTGTCATCAGTGAACATTACAGCTGTTCCTATACCTGATGGTATAGTATGTGACAAGGTTGATTTCAACATATTCAGACCGACCAAACTTTTAAAAATTAATCATGTATGTAAAATCTCATTAAGTGATTTCATTACCTCCAGTACATTTTCCGATGATTGGGACACTGAAACAGTAAATAACATGTTGTATGATTTAGAGAAAACTGCTGCATTTTCTAATAATGAAATGTTAGAGGGTTCATCAGACTATGACAAATTGAACTGTTATCAACATTTTGGTCATCATTTCCTCCACAAATCCATTTCACCTAGGAGTGTATTTGAGTACCATCTGTGGGAACATTGCCCAACACCACCAAAAAAGTAGTTCACAAATGTTTGCACAAAAATCTGCATACTTTTCCGGGTTTAACACCACAGACCCAGCCTCATCTTATTATAAGGTTGTACCAAAACCAGCACTGAAAATTATGTTGAGAAACACCAAACAGATTTACTCTGCTACCTTTTTGGCCCAATTGTCTGAACAGGGTTTCAACCTATGGAAAGACAAAATTGACTCAAAATCATTTTGGGGTTCAAGGAACTGGCAAGTGCAGTGTACAGAGGCACTATTTAGAGTATGTCTCATTCCACAGCATATGATCTTTTTAAATGATACTGTGCAACAGACATCCTGTCTTGTAACAGCCAAGATAAAGGACATGAACACTCCAAAGTTTCCTACACAATCACAGGGGTGGCAGAATAATTTTTCAAAGGAAGGGTCAACAATTGATGACGTACTAAAGTACAATAGATCCAACCCAAACTGCAAGGAGTGGTTTGGCCCTTAGACACAAACACTTGTCATAAACTGTTCCTGCATATCATCAAGGGACTCGGTACGCATAGGCCAGATTCACGTTATGTACAGAGAGAACATCCAGGGGTAGTGATACCCTATAGTGTTGGGAAGTTGTGCCTAGAATGGCTAGCAACCTCAACACTTGCAGAAGTGAAACAACACTTACCTTTACCCTCACAAGACATAGATCTTAGTGTCTTTTTATTAGGGCCTAGGAAACAAAGTCAAAAACGTTTCATATATGCAGGCATTTGTGCTACCTATAATGAAATCTGGAAGATTTCCCAACAAGAAGCCGCAGAGAGAATACGGCAAATAGACTGTATAAACTTGAAAAAACGTTAGCTGTGATGGATAATGGGTTAACAACTTTGACCTCCAGAGTATACTCATTGGGCAACATTGTATCTTCTGCTATTGACATACTGGAACATGATTTAGCCATATTACAACACGGCCAATCTCAGTTACGTTTTGTTATGTTATTGAGCTGGACGCTACTATCTTTGCGTGCAAGCTTGTGCCCTGGCGTTTTATAAACAATACATCTCTGTTTTCAGAATACAATCTAACTGATACACAGATGGAAATGGCACTAAGGAGAGCTAAATATGCAATGCTGCAAATTGAAAAACTGGACAGGCGTCCATTCACAGTGGCTGAATTACCATCCACAGAGTGGCTAATCCATGGCCAAATCATTCTCCCGGTCACGACCTTTAATTTTCACTATTGCCTTGAACAAAAGCAGGCAGGCAAATATGAAAAATTAGGTAAAGAACACATTAAGAAATCCTGGCATTTACCATATAGATTTTGATGCAAGAGTGGGGATCAAGAAGTGTTTCTTAGTGGTACTAACTGCAAGAGTGCTTTAAGCGGTTCCCTCATGTGCCAAGATATCGTTTTACACGGGCCTGTAATGGTTTAATTTCAAATCTGTCTTACCACATGAAAGGAACTCCAGCTGCTGTGATCACGCCAGTATTCGAGTTACTTTCAAATGGGAGTTATTTGATACTGAATGATCAAGGTTGTTGTGGGATGCTCCCGGGCATTGCCTATCTCGTCACCTTGAACACCAGGGTTACTTGCTGTCTGAAAGTATTGTTTCCTCCGACGAATACAGTCAGAAAGGCACCGCTATGGCCTTCACTGAATGTTTCTTTTATACAGTTTGATGCTTTCAGCAGAATGAAAGCCATGCCTTTACAGCAAACCATGCCTTGACCTCAGTATGAGAAACCTTTGAACTTCAAGTTGCGAGGACCACGACACTTCGTTAATCCGTACATTCTGTCCCCGACATTTCACAGAAATGGTGGGTCGTATCGTAAATATGTCAGATACGAGCGGTGTTGTACACCTATTTAAAACCATAGGGTCGGGATTCCTTAACACCTTCCAGACCATCCTCGGAGTTGTTTCTAACTTTATACTCTCCGTATTCTGAAGCATTTTACGGGTCTACCTGATCCTGCTTGCTATTGCTGGAATCTTGATTGTCATTTAACTGTTTCGCAATGGACGGACCATCCGCCAGCGAGATTGCAAAAGCTTTCCTGTAAAGATATTACTGTGAGCGCATGGTACATCTGGGTGCACCTCGCCTTCAAGAACTAAGTGCTCCTTGGTACCTGTCATTCAGACCAGTCTACGATGACTGCATCATACCTGTTTCCGATGCCTGTTTTGCGGAGGAGAATGCGAGTTGGACATCTGTCTGGCACCTCAGACTTAGGGGCACATTAGGATGGCGGGCGGGCTTTGCCCTCCCGCCACCCTAACGGGGATGTGGACCACCCGCCTACAGTGCGGGGGTCCCGAATTGGGCATTAGGATGCGCCCGCCACATAGGCGGGCGCATCCTGTATATTTACCATTGCGGCGGGCGGAGCTGAAATCTCCGCCCGCCGCAATGGTAAAAATGCACGTTGTGCATTTCGAAGCACAACATGACAGGCACCGCGCGGTGCCTGCCATGTTGTACATTGAAATTCGGGGGGGTACCATAGGTACCCCCCATGTGTATCCCCCAAGCCCCGGACTCCCAGGGGGCCTGCAATGCCCGCATGCCTTTCCGTGGCGGCATTGCCGCCACGGAAAGGCATTGACAAATGCCCATAGTAATATGGCGGGCGGTGTCTGACAGACACCGCCACCATGTTACTGGTTTTCCGCCCCGGCCGCAAGGCGACCGGGCGGAAAACATGCGGGCGGTGTTTTGCACCGCCGCGGTCCCCCCCGCCATACTAATATGGCGGGGGGGGAATTGGGCTGTGGATGTCGGGCGGATTTGCTCCGCCAGGGTGGCGGTGGCCACCGCCACCCTGGCGGAGCAAATCCGCCCGACATCCTAATGGACCCCTTAGACTCCAGGCTGGAACCAATGTGGCCCCATGCTCGACTCTGTCCCCAGCATATTTCCATCTTAACTCATGCATTCCTCGAGACACCGCCACCATGTTACTGGTTTTCCGCCCCGGCCGCAAGGCGAAGCGGAGGAAAACATGCGGGCGGTGTTTTGCACCGCCGCGGTCCCCCCGCCATACTAATATGGCGGGGGGGAATTGGGCTGTGGATGTCGGGCGGATTTGCTCCGCCAGGGTGGCGGTGGCCACCGCCACCCTGGCGGAGCAAATCCGCCCGACATCCTAATGGACCCCTTAGACTCCAGGCTGGAACCAATGTGGTCCCATGCTCGACTCTGTCCCCAGCATATTTCCATCTTAACTCATGCGTTCCTCGAGGATGCGCAGGTCCCCTTGACCGGGTTGGATTTCAGCCCCACCCTTGGCACAGAGGTATCGAATACAGCACTGGCTGCCTCACCAACAACTGTTGGCAGCACTGAGGAGTTTCATCTATGCACACTTGAATGCGAGGCTCTACAATGTTTGTCCTCTTCGACAGCAGGCAGTGACAATATTATGTCTCCCAGCCAGGGTATATAATCTGAATCTGGCTCACCATGTGCTGGGAACGAATTACTTTTTTTTCCTTTCCCCTTCTTTTTACTCAAAAGAACTTTTTTTAAAGTGACGCTTTCAATACCAATGCATGGCCTTCTAAGTACGCTTACAGTAGTTCAACTTGTGTGATCTAACTCATTTAGAACTTTACTACAAATATCATACTTTCACAAAGAACATTATTCCTCGTTTTTTAAACTGTTTTAAAAGAAATTTTAACGTTTAACGTTTTTAGAAACATTTTAAATGACTGCTTGATAATTGTGTGCACTTACACCGGTATAAATTTGTATCTCAAATGTGTATTATCATTATTAAGTATAAGCTGGAGTGGGTGTTATATTTCGATCGGTACCCTGATATAGGTCTCCCCGTCTTTGCATATGAACGAGTCTTATAAGGACATAACTTCAAATATGGACTGACTGCCTTATATGGACATAACGCCTTATAAGGACAGTTGCCTTTTATGGATTAACCTTTCACCTAGTTCCATGCCGAGGGTAAGTTTTTCCTAATCGATATTGCTAAGACCTCATCCTTAGCACATATGAATAATTTATGAGTACACTCTACAGGAGGTCCACTTCACCTCTCCCATCGACGCACAAGATTTAATCCCCAACCTCATCCTCATACTGAACCTTGGAAAACATACGCACATAGACTGTATAAATACAGCACCTCTTGCTATCAGTAAGTAGGAGGGAACCGAGACTTCAAGGCTGACACACTGACCAGAGACGCTGCAGCTTTGCCATGCCATCACTCCAGCTGACAGTGGTCTGACAATCCCTTGCGGGGTGTCCAGCAAGGGTCCAGGATGAGGTCCCACACTCTCACTATTCAGGTATGGGGGTTTGACTAAATTCCTAGTGGGATTCTAGGCTCTTAGACTTAGGCTGTTAGACTTAGGCTCTTAGATTTAGGCTCTTAGACTTGGCTCTTGGACTCTTAGACTAAGGTTTTTTTGCACCTACTCACCTGCGAGGTACATTAGGTACATTTAGACAGGCATCTTAGGAGTGCACACTTTATTTTATAAATGCATTTTGTATTCATGTATGTGTTCATGACTATCGCAAAATGGTAGAAAGATACTATTTCTTTTTATTCACCATACAGCTGGTTCTATATCTCTGCTACTGTATTACAGTTGTAGCAGTGCACCTATTTTACATGAGAAGAACAACTGTACAATAAATTCTTATTGTAAACACTCTCAACTGTTTCTTCTGTGTATCTCTCTGAGAGCAAAACAAGCAAGCACAAGTGACTGGGTGAAAAGTAGTATATTGTTTCCATGAGTCTGAGGTTATTATGTTCTGAAGTTGCACAAACTAATCTCTCTGATAACAGAAGATTCCAGTAGCACTGCGAGCTAGCTACTGCGAAAACCTAGGCTGACATATTCTGTGGGGGTGTAGAGAGTCAGTTTGCCACCAAGCCCACATTATATGTTATCCGAAAACAGTGTAGGTCCTGCATGAAAGGGTTCTATCAGAACTACTGTACAAGAAGGTGGAGAAAAACCTTAAGGAGTAGAAATAAATCTATAATAGACTGGTGGTCACCACAGTGGAAATAGAGTTGCCAGGTGGAGGTGATGCTCTGGGAAAGCAATGAATAGGTTAGTTCGGAGTGATAACTTCAGGCATTACTGAGATGGAGGAATGCATGTTGTGGAACCGTGGCTAACCCTTCATTGTTAAAAAACAAACAAATGTAAACAAACAAACAAAAAAAGAAACTGCAGGAGTCAGGTTCTAAAGCATGCTAATGCCTGGCGGTCTATAACACCTACACAGAGGATCCGCAACTATTTAGAAAATTAAATATTATTAGCAGATTACGAAAGTATTCATACATAAAACAGAAACATTGGACATTTTGAAACTTTCTGTAAATGTGATAAAAATTGAAATTGAAATTGGAGGCAACAATTTAAGTTAGTGTCACAAAGAACCTAGTGTAGACAATTGCTGGCCTTGACTGAGAGCAAGCATTCATAGCAAAAAAGATAAAGTGATATGCTAGAATTAGGCATATCACTTCATCTTTTAGACATAAAACCACTATTGAAAAGCTCCAACATTAAAATTATAATTTAAATGTCTGTATTTTTTTGTTTGTTTGTTAATTTAATAAGATATTAAATATCTTGTGTGTTTGTTTGATGCATTCTTGTTTCTGTATTTTTATGTATTGTTTTGGGGCTCAGATCATATAAACTGCTTGGGCCAGGGTCCCTGGTTTTCCAGTAATGATTCAGTGGGGGTCACCAAAAGTCAAATGGTTGGAAACTACTGCTTTATCAAAAGCAGAAGCATACAGACAGTCATTTGGTTGCTGTGCTAGAATGCCAATTGACACTAATCACATGCTTTGTGCGTGCCTGGAATCTAGATTCATGTTGGGAGGAGCTAAGGTCTCTGGATGAATATCAACTTAGCACGAAACATGAGACAACCACTGTGGCCACCTAAGGCTAGATTGAAAGCAGCTGGTCTAGCTTGACTCACAGATTCCACTATAGGTAGGATCTGCAACCTACAGTGGTTTCAGACTCTGAGCCAGCCTCAACTTGACTAAGGCCAGTTTGCAAATCCAAGGGAGCATAGCCTGTAGCCAACCCTTCTGACTCCAATACATTGTCTTTACCACATGGCAGAGCTCATATCTTACTTTAGCTCAGACTCAGATTCTGACAATAAACGACTATGACGAGGGAGGCAAATATGTCCCACAATATGATTAGGGCAAATGGTATTCAAAATTACAGGATGTCACTGGCCTGACACCTCCCCATACACTAAACTTGTCTTAAGACCTGCCATAGAGCAAAGTTCTTTATTTGCCTTGGTTATATGATGGGCTGCATAGGTCCTTAACCTGCAGCTCCCTACAGTGGAAGTCAAAACTAATGTCTTGACAGAAGTTCCTCAGCCTGGCAGCTGCCTACTGAACCTCTCCTGCATCATTCAATGAAGTCCTTACATATCTCTTGTACACTTTGGCAAAGCAGTAAGTGGAGGGCTTTAGGGAGGCCATGCAGCATATTTTCTTCACTTTACTGGTTCTCTGCATGTATTTGGGCCCCAAAGATCTGAAAGGGCCTCCAGGCAGACTTCCGCCAACTGACCTGCCCTTAGCGCCATCTCCTCCTCTCAAACCCACTTCAGATTTAGCACTGATCCCAACCATGACTTTGGTTCTGGCACCTATCATGTGCCGGTTCACTTTTCATTTACACCTCCTTTGACAAAGGAGCATTTTCCACCTTTTGTGCTTTCTGACTGATGCAAGCTTTCCAGAATGGCTGCGAAGCCAAGGTTGCGGCCCACAAAAACAATGTCCAAGACATCAGAAAAAAATGCAGCTCAGTCCCCTGCCCCCACCAGCAACTGCAGCCGTGAAACAACTTTAGAGTGTCTTTTCTAGCACACTGTTCCCGGAGGTAAGATCTGATAATGCTTTCAGGGGTAGCAAGCCATCACCTCAGACTGATACTCCAAATTGTACATCGGACACTCCCTCCCGCTTCGTTCCACTCCACCGCACCTTCCACCACCATCAGGGAGGCTGACGGAAGACCATCTATCCCAGGAGTCTCAAACCAGTAGCTCCGGAGCTACTGGTTGCTCACCAGCACCCTCAAAGTAGCTCTCAGAGGTGAAGCCAAACCAAGCCAATCTTAGAGATTCTGTGTATATTAAAGAAGGCAGCACTGCTTGTTTCATTATCCGTAAGAGTTAGAGACTGCCAAACCAATGGCAGGGCCACTTGATAACACTCAAACACACACTGTGTTGGCCAATCAATCAATCAGGGATTTATAGAGCGCACTACTCATCCATGACGGTCTCAAGGTGCTGGGGTTATGGATTTGGGCAACTCCGGTCAATCGAAAAGCCAGGTCTTGATGCTCTTCCTGAATGCTTGTGGGTTGGGGCTTCATCTGATGCTGAGGGAGAGTTTGTTCCAGGTCTTGGCCGCGATGTATGAGAAAGATCTGCCTCCTGTTCTGGCTTTGTGGATGTGGGGGATTTCAGCTAAGGACTGGTCAGCGGAGCAGAGGTCTCACTTGGGGGCGTAGAGGGAGATTTTTTGGTGAGGTATTGGGGTCCTGTAGGTGTGTGTACAGCTTGAAGGTCACTCTTTTTTCGATGGGTAGCCAGTGGAGGTCTCGTAGGTGCTGGGTGATGTGGTCTTGTCATAGGATGCTGAGAACGAGTCTGGCTATAGCACTCTGGACGGTCTGGAGTTTGTGGAGTTGAGATTTGTTGATTCCGGCTTAGAGGGCGTTCCCGTAGTCCAGCTTGCTGGTGATGACCGCTTGGATGATGGTCTTCCTGTATTCAGGGGATTTTATTTTTAGGTCTTGCCTTGTATGTTTCGCCATTGTCGAGTTGGCGCCTGATGTCAGTGGCGGCGATGAGAGCTGTCTCTGTGCTGTGGTTTCGTCGGATCCCGGACTGGGACGGGTCCAAGATGTTGTTGTCTTTCAGGTGGCGGGCCAATTGCATGTTGACGATTTTCTCGATGACCTTCGCCGGGAGATGGGCCGGAAGTTCTTGAGGTCCTAGGGGTCCGCCTTGGGCTTCTTGAGTTGGCATATGCAGCTACATGTGTGTACCACATTTGTCGAAGCAAGTCATCCCAATCAGTTGGGAAGGAGGGAGAACTGACTGCAGGCTTATTGGAGGATGTAGAACTTTCTATTTTTGGTCTCCCTCTATCATAATGTACACCATAGCATCCCATGTCAGCATTCACATTGCTTAAACAATACTTGCCAGAAAAATATATTGGAACTTGTAGGAATGTCTGGTGACACAGTGGCAGATAAGATGGGCAGAGGAACCTCACACAGGTTATAACACTGAATGTATCTCTGGGAGAGCTTTCTTCTGACTCAAACTGTGGCATTTGGCACACCCCATCAGCTGTGAAAAAGGAGAAATGCAAATAAGGATCCCACAGGTATCATAAAGTGATTTCTTGTTGTTTACTCCTGGAGGGAAGAAAAGGTGTAGTGTAAACTTCTGATCACAACTTCCCTATGATGTTCACCTATCTGTATAAACCACACAGGCAAGTTTCAGAAAGTAGAGTATAAACCTTGTAGGATCTGTATTGTTTCATGACCAGTAGATAAATCTTTATTGCAGATAGCCATGAGTTTGAGCTAAATGCTTAGTGTTATACTAATGCCTTGTAAACATAAAGCAGAACATTGTTCTAGCATAAAACTGTATGTAGCAGCCTAATGAGGTTGTTTAATTTCATTCTTCTCATTATACTTTCATATAACTTTGTCTTTTTAAATCAAACAGTGAGCGCTGTTGCCCAGCAGGTTCTCTGGAACTGCTTGATTGAGGATCCCTCCACAGTTCTTCGTCATTTCTTGGAGAAGCTTACCATAAGTAATCGACAGGTAAATACGCAAGGATTCACTGATATAGGAGCTTAGTACAAACAATACTTAGCAAATGCAGTAAGGAAGTGCAGCACAAGAAAATACATATTGATACAATAACATCAAAATCACATAGAGTGATGCATAATGGCACAGTTTATCAAATATCAGGAAACTTTCTTTTACTTACTGGAGTTCCAAGGAAAACAAATAACTTGCTTTTCATTTGCAGGATGAACTGATATACATGCTGAGGAAACTGCATTTGAACATTGGAGATTTTCCAGCTCAGACTTCCCACATCCTCTTTAACTACTTGGTAAGCCTGCATCTGCTGAAAGTATGTGCATGCTTTTGCTGAGTAATTGTAATTCTGTTGATTACCTGGTAGAGTCAAAGGGAAAGCTCATTACAGCCTTTGATGCTCATTGTAGCAGTGTGCTGTCTTCTCTTGTTCCTCTCATTTGTTCTTTTCCCAACACTGCGACTTTAGGAGTATTCTCTCACTCGAAAGCAAAACTGACATGATTTCCAAGCGTGGGCTATTGTAGCTCCAGAAGTAATTGCCCTGTACTGTCATCACCCCATTTCTCAGTTTGTTAGCTCTGTTCTTTGTGCCCAGTAGTCTGGAGAGGTTGAGATCCTGCTGTTCTCTTCCATGGAATTCTGGAAACTGATAATTATAAGTACTGAACAGTGCCACCAATGCGTGTCCTCCCAGAGCATTTCAATAAAATATAGTTAAAAATGTACATATGTGTACCTGTGCAATACTTTCCTGTTGAAAGAAGCACAACAATACTGACAATAAATATGATTGCAGCAAACAAAAGGCTAAAAATAACATTTAGTTTATTTTTCAAACACATCCAATTTAATAAAAGAGACTAAATAAACCAAAGTGACTAAAGAAAACCTTTCACAAACCTTTTTCAAAAGAAAAAATAATGAAGGGCAATACAGCCAGTAGACTGCACCTTTAGGGATTCGACTTTTGCCTGTGTCTCTTCATGCCCGACAAGTGATAGTTTGAGCTGTTCTTTTTTTCCAGATCCTGGTAAAAAGATCCTGGGGTAGAGAGCTTTGCCTTTTTCGCTTCTTGCATTGAAGACCTTTCCTAACCATGGGGCATATTAGCAAGGACCTCGTTAAAATTATCGCCGTTTTAGCGGCAGGAAACTGCTGCTAAAACGGTGATAATAGGCTTGCTAATTTGAGTTATAGAATTCCAATAGAAGCCCAGGTTAGATGTGCAGGACATCTAATCTGGGCTTCTTTGGAATTCTATAACGCATATTAGCAAGCCCATTATCGCCGTTTTAGCGGCAGTTTCCTGCCGCTAAAACTGCAATAATTTTAACGAGGTTCTTGTTAATATGCCCCCATATCTTTTTTGATTCACTTGACATTTTAATATTAGGAGTGAGTTAAGATATTTTTCTGATAATAAAATACCCACCTCCCACCTTTTTCTATCAGGATGCCTTCAATCTTTGCAAAGTACCCTGAATGTGGGAAAAGTTATCCTAGTCATACTCTCATAGAATCTGTATTTTTATGTTTACCGGAATGCTATCACCCTGAGTACTGCAGCAACAGTCAGAGGACAGACAGAAGAGCAGGTTGCATGGCCTTCAAGAAAGGCTTCTGGAAACAGCTGCTAGCACAGCTCAAGGCCAAGGAGAAGGCCATACTTCTACCAGAACAACCTGTTCTCGCTTTAAGGATTACCCTAGGACAAATTCAGAGAGATGCAACACCAGAGGGGTCTCTCCTGCTTGACATCGAGAAGCATGACAGTGAAGATGGGCTCCTTTCCCACATGTTTGCCTTTGAGAAGAATGTTATAGAAGAATTCGAAAGTCAAAACATTCCAGGCTGTCTATGTTGAGGCCTCAATTGGCATTCCACATTCAATTTCGACACTAATAAGACAGACACTGTTAAGGCCTTGTTTGATGTTAAGGCCAGCATCTCCACAGTTGTCAAGTCATACTGTAGTGTAGTTCCTATATTCCCAATAGGATCTGTGCATTGGAATAGTATATCCTAAAGATTAGATGTAGAACTGAGGTCGAGTAGGTCTCTATCGAATATACTAGACTAAATTGTGTGTGCCAGCAAGCTCAGAGGTCACTAGAAACTTTCTCGAATTCACAAGAAGGGATTAGTCTCTGACAACCGCATAAACATGACAACTTTGTTTCCCCAAGATAAAACATATCTTTAGAGTCGTGGAAACAATAGATAGATATTTCACTCAGTCAATCGTGCATGCTTCGTTTCACTAGAGGTGCAGCAGAGAAAGTAGAAAGATGGGCGTTTTCAATAAAAGGATTTATTGAATTGTCTTCTTTCTCAAGCATATGAAAAGAACTGCTACAATAGTAAAACTGTTTGTAAAATATAATGCTTACAGTACAAATAGTAGAATAAAATAATACTGTAAGAGCATTGTATGGTTCCTAAACCATATATAAATACATACATAAATAGCAGAGGCTAAAAGTACTCAACTGGTGCTTCTAAAATACACCTAACCCGGTGTACCTAACCTAAGCTTAATACGAGGGAAGAAGTAAGTGAGGTGTAGCATAAATGTAGTATTCTTTTGCCAAGAATCTGCTCAAGATTTCTCTAAGGGTCTAATCAGCTCCGTACCTTAGTTTAGAATGAAGAAGGCCAGGCTCAGGACTCAATTTACCAACAACCTGCAACGGTAGCTTGGAAACACTGAAGCTGGATTTCTTGGCAGGCGAAAAGACAGCGTCTCTCTCAGTGCGTCTGCTGGAGGGTAGGGTACCGTCGGCACTTGCTGTAGCAGGGCACGATGGCAAATAGATAGTCAAACTGCTCCAAACCACTGTGTGTTTGCTTGGGCGAGTGTGGGCAGATTTATACATTGAGGGTGCCGACTTTGATGTACAGTTGGACATAATAACATCATCAAAGAGTCTCAGTTCTTTGAAAACTCCATGAGTTCTTGGAAAAATCAATATTCAAACAAGGGGAAGTCCCTGGCTGCTGAAGCTGAGTTTTCCAAGAAATCGTTGTGGATTTTCGGAACTAGTGGAAGTAGCCCTGCCGTATTTGGACTGCATGAGCTATGCCTAAATATGATTATAATTTCTATGTCTATATAAGGATATGATGATTTATACCTATATAAGGGCATGAATCGAGAAACTTACAATAGGGTCCTAAAATGATACATAACAATACTAGGGTGCAACATTTAAAAAAAACATCCTCTCAAAAGAGTTGCCTTTAATATGAGTCTGACTTTAATAACTGAAGAAAAGAAAAGTACCCTACATCTCTGATTCAGAGTATTCTCAACCTATTCTCTGTGAAGAGACTTTCCCCTGGAAGTAATCTATGTCTCCAACGTCTTCACCAAGGGGTTGTATTTTTCTAAGCTTCTCCCTAGCCATGGCTACTACTCCTGTGCCTTTTGGCATGGGGAGAGATTATGGCCTAACGCCTCAAATCTGGGAAACCGGGTTCAAGTCTCGGCAACAACGCTCAACTTCCTGAGATTCTAGGAAAATCACTTAAACTCTCCGTGCCTAACAAAAAATGAATGTGTCCTTGTGTAATGCAGCTGGTACTCATGTAAACAGCTCTGATACCTGATACTTTCGGGTCAAGTTTGCGCCATATAAAAATCCAGAGAAAAAAAATCTCCACATCTGCCTCCAAAATATCCACAGCCAATATTTCCCTCTGCTCCTGTAAGACCTACAATAAAAAGGAGTCCAGAGAAAAGCCCAACATTTTAGCTTAGGAGTAGGACATCATCTAGAGGAAGGTCAGGATCACTTTTTAGGCTATCTTCACATTCATGTTGCTGCGAAGCTGAAGCTCTGACCGGGTGAGGAAACAAAGACTCCAAACGGAGGGATTGGACTTATCAAGGTTCCCGTAAGAATTATATTCAGATGGGTCAATAAATGGACGTTGGCTGCTTTTTAATTGGTGTTTTTGATACAATGACAGAGAGAATGATTTTGTATCAATAGAGGATCAAGTAACTTTGAAGCAGAGTAAATATAAAAGTGCGCTCATATATCATAAAAAATGGCCTTGATGAAGCCCGCATAGGGCGAAACGCGCGTCGGCTGTGGATCGTGGGCATTTGTAAAATAAAGTTGTTGATCTGGCAACCCAATACGGCTATTGGAATTGACTGAATCGTTCATTGAAAAAAGAAGATGGATGGACAAGAAGTGCATATGATGTGCACTGGTGTATATATTCTTTCACATTCATTCTGAAGGCCTTGTTCAGGAGAACGCAGATGATCTCTATCCTGGTCCTTTTCTTCACATTTCTCTTTTATTAGGAACTAGCTTAGCCGTCGCATGTTGCTGCGATCTCAGAAGAAAGGAAAGGAAATTCAAGGAAACTCGTTATGATAACATTAAATTTACATTGTGTCATTGTTATTGAAACTTATTCATTTTATTTTTGAAAACATTTCTAAGTGTGGCTTGAGCAGTGCGTCCTCGATTGGCTTCCAATATTGATTCTGGTTGCTCTCCTGTTTCATTTGAGCGGGCTTCAGCAGTGCGTAATTGATCGTTTTCGAATCTTGATTGTGGTTGCTCTCCAGTTTCATTCAAGTGGGCTTGAGCAGTGCGTAATCGATCTGGTTTCAATCTTGATTCTCGTTGCTTGTTTGTTTGAGAAGAACGGGCTTGAGCAGTGCGTACTTGATCGGCTTCCAATCTTGATTCTCGTTGCTCGTTCGTTTGAGAATTACAGGCTTGAGCAGTTTGTATTCAAACAGCTTCTAATCTTGCTTCCCGATGCTCGTCTGTTTCTGAAGTTCGGCTTCTAATCTTGCTTCCCGATGCTCGTCTGTTTCTGAAGTTCGTAATGCCTTTTTCTTTCATGCTTCTGATGTAGATTGACCAATCTATTTCCGTTTGGGGGTCATAACTGTTGACGATGCTCGCAAATTCGCTGTCTATTTCAGTATTCAAAAGATTATGGGGCCCTGGGGGGCCGATTTAAAAAAAAAAAAAAAAAAAAGAGAAACCTTTGCGGGAGTGTACTCAACAACTTCCCAAAGTTTCATGGCGATCGGATGATTGTTGTAGTAATGCATAAAGGACAAACAGACAGACAGACATACTTTCGTTTTTATATATATAGATTATTCCCCAACTCTCTTTTGTTCCCCTTCTGCGAGAATATCACCAGTAAACGATTTATCTACTTTCAATGAGGCTCAGGTTAGAGGGGTAGTAAAGGTAAGCATCCTTATGCTGACCAAAACTACAATTACTTTGGTAATCTTTGAAACTCTGCATCAGAGAACAACATCCAATCCTTTTCTACCCTTGGTTGCTAGATTTCTCAATTCTGCTATGCATTTATCCCTGACCCCTGCTTCAGTGCAAGCTGCACCATTTATGCTTCTGAAAAAGTATTTACTTCTGGACCATGATCCTCTATGTTTTAGAATGGATCCTATTCTGGACTGCATAATAATATCTGCTGCAAAGAAATCTCATGCATTGGATCCTTCTTCCTCTGTTTTACTGGAAAGTAAGACAATGGTTTCCAATAAAAGACACATTTGTGGAACATCAGCAACAACAATGAAGTCTACAACCACCAGAGCATTTTCACCGGGATTTGGTAGGCCTCTTTGGGACTCTATCTATAGGTTCACAGAGAGACCACCAAGAGACGACACTCAGGATTTTCGAGAAACCCTTAATGAGGGAATGCTTGTGTCCAACCAGGCCATTAGTGCACCTGTGAGTACATCGCAGTATTTGCCTTAGTTCTTGGTTAGGGTTAACTGGACTGAAGCCCAAAGTTTAACAATGCGTCCTGAATATGCCATTTCAAGGAAACTCCTAGTTCGGCTCACATGTGGACAGTGAGCCGCATGTAAACAGAGAAAGAAACATTAGGAACTGGTCGCCACTAGAGAAGAAAAAGTATACACAGTGATATAAACTGTATGAAAGATGCTTCTTCCATCGGGGTTTAAGTCCCTCAATGGTCACAACAACAACTCCATCACAAGCAGTAATACAAACCCCTTAATCCCTCAAAAGGAAGGGGAGGCCAGCAACCACCCACAGCATTAGGAAAAAACCCTGCAATACAATTACTTTTCCCTTCCCTCCTTTCCATTAGTCAATCTTGTTGGGGAAAGTTTAGTCAACCATCTTCAAGTTCGGCACTCTATAATAACAGACAGATAGCTCTTGAATACTGTTCATAATAGATAATTTATTTGGTTCCGATCTTCTCCTACCACTGGGGCATGGCATATAAGATGGCGGGTAGCTGTACCTGACTGAGCACCGGCCGGGCCATTCTTGACCCCGTGTAATTGTGCCGCCCTGAGCCCTATCAGTCTCATAGAAGCCCCATGAATGATCCGTTGAAACACAAAATTGTTCCTTGTAGCACTCTGGAGGCCCTGGAAGTGTCCCGATGCTGAGAGAGCATCTGGAGCAGGGACGAGCAAATCTTCTTAAAATGGCCGCCCCTCCAACTTGTAGCTAAGACGGACCATCGCAACCGCATTTAGGCTTCTGTGGGGCTGAACCTGAGGCAGTAGAGCCTAAGCCAGCCCTACAGCTCTTGATCCCCTTCCCACCTGAGAGAGGCCACTCTTCGGGACACAGATCGGCACCTATGTGAGTCGGTGGGCTGGACTACGTCCGAGAGTAAGCATTGTATTCCCTCCCAAATTGTTGTGGAGCTGACACCCTGAGGGGAGGCGCGGAGCAGCCGATGGTTCCTTGGCTGAGGCAGCCATGGAGTCTGTGCTGCCTGTAGGAATGCGGCGGCTGACCCTGCAGGAGTGGGGCCGGATCTGACTCCTTGACCAGTGGCCTGGGAGGTTTCTGCCCTGAAGGTGTGGAGGCAGATGTACAACGAGGAAGTGGTGGCCGTGTGAGAGTCCATGGGAGTACTGAACTGGCCTACACCGCAGTAAACGGAACACAGACCTACACCCCCTGTGGTTGTGGTGATTCTTTACCCTGGTGCTGGGGTGCTGGACCCCTGTTAGAGTATGTAGAGGCCGAGTGTGCGGACCCATCTGGGGACTGAGGCCTATGAGGCAAAGTGTGTACAGTTGACCCCGCATCAACTGAGGACCAATGAGGGGGGGTGTTAGAAAGCACACCGGACGACAAGGCCACTGCTGATGCCTGCACCATCGTGAAATCTGCCACGAGTGGGCATTAAGAACAATGAGCCCTGGACTTGGGAGGCACCAAGGGCATCCAAGGGAGGAGAGAGTGGGCCTAGGGTGCGTGGAGGTACATGGGGGTTCTCTCCTACATCCCCCACCCCCATATGGAAGGAAGGCAAGGAGCCTGTGTGATGCCCCAGAGGACTCTGTGGATTCTCTGGTAGGTGCGGTCTGTGGGACCCGGCACTGTGGGAGAGGAGCCTGAAATGGAGGCACGGCGGAAAGTGGAACCTGAGGGGGGATAAGTCAAATGTGGAGGAGTGTGACACAATAGCTGTGGCTGACCTTGCCGGAGTTAAGTCTGCCTTGGCAGTGGTGATGGAGCCTCCCCCCACCCCCAGGAGATTACACTCCACCGCAGATTCCCTCTGGACCCCTAGGTGGCAGGGCCATCACCTGACTTAGAAAGACACCCCGCACCCGGAGGTCGAGTGCCAGTTGTGATCATGGTGAGTCCTAAATAATTGAAACAGGCCCATTCAGGCGGAGGTTGGAGGGAGGACTTTTTATTACTTCAGAGAAAAACGTAAACTTATTGGGGAGCTCAGTGGTGGTGTGGGAAGCATTTAAGGCCATGATTAGGGATATTATCATAACAGGAGAAATAGGGGACAGAAAGGGAAGAAGAATGAGAGGAGCCAGGCTACTCACCCCAGAAGAAGAACTGCGCAAACTAGAGTGCGACTACTCAGACAATCAGACACCCTTTGGCAAGATGGACATTGAACTCAAAAGGGTAGAATACCAAAAAGTTTCTAAGCATGAGGCAAAACGTCCTAGTTGTCCAAACAAAAACGCATATAGAAATGGGGAAAAAAACAGGAAAACTGTTAGCATGGCTACGTAGTAGGGAGAGGGAAAGAATGGCGGTGAGAGAAGTGCGAATAGGCTCTGGAGAACTAGGGAGATGTAGTGACATAATTGCAAAGGAGTTTGTCAGGTATATAAGGTCCTTTTACGCCTCCCATCCGTATGTCTCCCAGCAGGAGATGATAGACCTTAAATGACTTCCCTATGATACGGTTAGGAAGAGCCAGGCCAGGCCAACAAGAACAACAGGAAGTCAGGTGTAGGCTAGCGCCCTGGAAATACACGTATACAAGGAAGCCAGGCAAATCAGAATGACAGGAAGTCAAGCACAGGCCATCCCAAGCACGTTGACGTTCACTGGCTTTTTAACATACGGTTCCGCCCAAACCCAAATAAAATATTGGGCGTAGGGCAAAAAGAAATAACAACGTGTAGCAGCATAACAACAGGAGCACCAGCATTCAATAAGAGGAAGAGGATGGAAAAAACATGACTTCGTGAAAAACGAGGAAGCAAAGTAAGTAGCTAATTATGGGGCAATCAGCCCCCAAATGCACGGCATAAATAGCATGTTACCTGCGTGATGCACGCTCAGTTTTAACATGTTTCTCCATTAAACATGGAATAGGAGCAGAACCTACCCATACAGGGTGAGCACTGTCATTAGCTGGCTGCTTATGATCAGATTAAGACCTATGCTCCAATAAATATACAAAATGAGCACACCCTACTTTCTATAATGGGCGCAATGTCACCATACAGCATGTTATCTTCATGTTGCACGCCTAGTTTCAACACACCACTCCGCCAAACACACAACAGGAGCAGGACTTCTCCAGTGACAGGGCACGCACTGTTAACACCTGGCAGCGTATGACCAGAGAAAGATCGATGCTCTAATAAATATATTATGTGCGCACGACCAACTATCTACATTGTGCGTAAATGTTAGTATACTTTACAGCACACAACACTGCAATGTAAACCAGAGCACACCCAGTCACTTAATTTGGAAGACAAGCATGACCTCGTTACCACACTGAGTGCAATGTCACCAACAGGCACCCCCGTTCATAGCATAAGTCGTCGCAACTAAAACCAAGGCACCCATAAAGGAATCACCAGCCACTAGGGTATGAATGCATGACACAGACTATAATCATTGGGCACATCAAACAGCTACAAGCATGAATCTGGACCCACCAAGTTAACCCAATATGAGAGATCACTTTAAGACAGCAATGCTCTTCCACCCCTTGCAGCCTAATAGAGGTTAATGAAGCTGACTGACGAGGCTTACAGTCACCTGAACCTTGGCATGTAAGTGTAAAATAAAGTAAATAATACATATAAACCAAATAAACATAGTTAAAAATATGTAATAATGTTTAAAATTAATTAATAATACATATACAATAAAGTAACATTAATTAAACATATACATAAAATATATAATATATACTTACTTAATAATAAGTTTTAATCATTATTTTAATAACTCATAAATTATTTAAAAATATTATAAATTACAAATACATCTGAACATAAAACAAAAAGTAAATAATTATTTTTAATACATGAAAAAAATTAAATATACTTTCAATATTTTTAAATTTATTAATATACTACATTATCAAAAATAATAATTAACATATTAAATAGCTAAATAAATAAAAGTACTATTCAAAGTACAGTAATGATAACATTGAATGCTACAGTAGGAAAAGCGTTAGATAGCGTAGGGGTAAAAATTACTATTCCAACTCCAGAGGGTTCAACAGTAAGGAAAGCGTTGGCTAGCATAGGGGTAAAAATTACTATTCCAACTCCAAAGGGTGCTACAGTAAGGAAAGCTTTGGATAGCGTAGAGGTAAAAATTACTATTCCAACTCCAGAGAGGACAACAGTAGGGAAAATATTGGATAGCATAGGGGTAAAAATTACTATTCCAACTCCAGAGGGTGCTACAGTAGGGAAAACGTTGGATAGCATAGAGGTAAAAATTACTATTCCAACTCCAGAGGGGGCAACAGTAGGGAAAGCTTTGAATAGCATAGGGGTAGAAAATCACTATTCCAACTCCAGAGGGTGTAACAGTAGGGAAAGCGTTGGACAGCGTGTGGGTAAAAATTACTATTCCAACTCCAGAGGGTGTAACAATAGGGAAAGCGTTGGATAGTGTAGGGGTAAAAATTACTATTCCAACTCCAGAGGGTGCAACAGTAGAGAAAACGTTAGATAGCGTAGGGGTAAAAATTACTATTCCAACTCCAGAGGGTGCAACAGTAAGGAAAGCGTTGGATAGCGTAGGGGTATAAATTACTATTCCAACTCCAAAGGGTGCTACAGTAGGGAAAGCATTGGATAGAGTAGAGGTAAAAATTACTATTCCAACTTCACAGAGGAAAACAGTAGAGAAAATATTGGATAGCGTAGGGGTAACAATTAGTATTCCAACTCCAGAGGGTGCTACAGTAGGGAAATCGTTGGATAGCGTAGGGGTAAAAATTACTATTCCAACTCTAAAGAGTGCTACAGTAGGGAAAGCGTTGGATAGCATAGAGGGAAAAATTACTATTCCAACTCCAGAGGGGGCAACAGTAGGGAAAGCGTTGAATAGCGTTGGGGTAGAAGATTACTATTCGAACTCCTGAGGTTGTAACAGTAGGGAAAGCGTTGGATAGCGTAGGGGTAAAAATTACTATTCCAACTCCAGAGAGTGTAACAATAGGGAAAGCGTTGGATAGCGTATGGGTAAAAATTACTATTCCAACTCCATAGGGTGTAACAGTAGGGAAAGCGTTGGATAGCATAGGGGTCAAAATTACTATTCCAACTCCAGAGGGTGTAACAGTAGGGAAAGTGTTGGATAGCGTAGTGGTAAAAAGTACTATTCCAACTCCAAAGGGTGCTACAGTAGAGAAAGCGTTGGAAAGCGTAGAGGTAAAAATTACTATTCCATCCCCAGAGGGGGCAACAGTAGGGAAAGCGTTGGATAGTGTAGGGGTACAAATTACTATTTCCAACTCCAGGGGGTGTAACAGTAGGCAAAGCGTTGGATAGCGTAGGGGTAAAAATTACTATTCCAACTCCAGAGGGTGCAACAGTAGGGAAAGTGTTCGATAGCATAGGGGTAAAAATTACTATTCCAGCTCCAGAGGGTGCTACAGTAGGGAAAGCTTTGGATAGCGTATGGTTAAAAATTACTATTCCAACTCAAGGGAGTGAAACAGTAAGGAGAATGTTGGATAGCGTCGAATATAACATACTTATAAATAATTTTTATATTTAAAATAATAAATAATTAAATTTTTAAATAAATCTACATCATTTACAAACAATAATAATTATTAAAAGCAATTACAATTGAATAATTAATTTACAAGAAATACCAATAAATATTAATTAATTAATATTAGTCACCAAATATTAAATATTAACCAATAAAATATTTTACTTACAAAAATATATTAGTTATTTAAAATTAATTCACAATTAAAAATTATTTTTCATATCAAATAATACTTTTTATGAAACATTGATTACCAAATAATTAAAAATATTTCCCAATTAATATAAATTAAATAACAATTAAAAAAATTAATTGCCAATTAACAAAATTATTTATAAATTAAAAAAATAATTACCAATTAAAACAAATTAATTAACAATTAAAAAAGTAATTACCAATTAAAAAAAGTAATTATCAATTAAAATTAATAATTGCCAATTAGTATAAATTATAAATAAAATAACTTTCCATATCAATAAATAAATATAAATCATTATTAATTACAATTAAATTACTTCCTACCCAATTCCCCTATAAACCCAAAACCCGCTACAGAAATAAAAACAAAAAGTAATTAAAATTAATTTATAATTCCTAAAAATTTATAATTAATTTAGTATATTTAAATTACTTCCCACCCTATTCCCCTATAAACCCACAACCCGCTCCGGTACTAAAACTTAAAATTTACCTAAAAATAACATTATAAGTATATAAAAATAGTACACATATAATTTTAAAAAATTAAAATACTTAACAAAAACATAATACATATACATAATAAAATACATAACAATAATACAAATATGGATATTAGTAACATCGAAATTAGTTACATCGATATATATGCTATCGATATTACTAACTTCGATATTACTTACATCAATATAAAAAAAATCGATATTACTTACCTTAGGGCCGATATTCTGTCCAACGATATTCTTGACCTCAATATTCTATACCTTTGATATTTCCAACTCGATAAATTTATAGGTCGATATATAAAACTCGATATTTAGACTAGTAGAATACAGATTGTGTCTAGGTTAAACCTTGCACAAAGCCAATTTTTACAGAAAAGTTCTATGGTAAGTTGCTCCAGGGAACAGGGGGAAAACTGCCACTTACGTCCCCAATACTCCTATGTGTAAACACAAAGAATACAAGGAAAACAAAATTGTTGTCCCCGAGCACAGGACAATAAATAATGAATCTAGGAGAAAAGAAAAACCAGATCAAATTCTTTTTGTATTCAGAGTTCATTCAGTCAATTCCCTTTATTTTATTTTATTTTCTCTTCACAAGCGTGAAATTCCCATCACATAGTCAGTTTTCATATAATGTTCATTGGATTTATACAATTGTAGGCAGAAAACCAAGCCGACACGTGTTTCCTCACGGGAAACAATCACCCAATGACTTCATCAGGGCATAAAACTCCTCGCGAAATCATACACCACATACCAGGTAAGACCTGTCTGTTGCCCAGTGCAGTACAAGACTAGGTAAAATCGTTTACCCCTCGAAAGGTCATGTCTCCGTCCGTTATTTATGAGTTCAGTATCTCTATATAGTTCCTAAATCCGGCGAAATTCAAAGAAGAAAATATAAAAAATTTCTGGGAGAGTACTCTCATCATCATCTTCAGTACTTCAAAAACTATCGATATTTACACTGTGCACCATATATTCCTTACCGCCCCACCCATCCTCCCTGCTACGCAAACTGATTTCTAGGGTAAGGGACTCTCTTACAGGGCCCTAGTTGTGGATCATCAGTGGTCAGTGTGTTGCATGCGCTTCTGGGTTGGAAACCCGTGTCTGAACTGATGTCAGCGTTTAGGGCCAGCGTCTAAGTAAGCACCACAACGTCTTCCTGGCGAGCAAGATGCGGACAACAGATGGCAAGTTGACCGATTCCAACTGCCAACGCGGGGGAGTATTGCTGAAGAAAAAATCTTTAGATCCAGACTGACGCCTTGGAGATATTCTAAGGTAAGGAATCTACAACTAACATATGTCTCCACCAGATGCATTGTTACCAAAGGTAAGTAACTTGTTCTTTACTGCAACAAAGTATCTTTGGTTCGACAAAATAAATATACTCAAAGTAATATTTTTACAAACTATTGGTCTTAATTTAGTCATTGAGTGTGCATACAACAAAGGCTTAGCACTGCCCTCTGAAAAGCCTAACTTCTCACACACACTACCACAAAAGAAAGCATTAGTTGTATCTACTTTAGCCTCAGTAAAACCTCAGGGGATCCACTGGACTCTGTGCACACTATATCTTACTTTGGTATAGTACATATAGAAGCCACCTTCCTACACAACTCCTTAGGGAGACCCACTCTGATAAAAATAACAATGAGGGCCCTAGCTGCTGCAGGATCAGTTTTAATCCTATGGGGAATTGCTTCAGGGTATCTGGTAGCATGATCCACTACTATCAGCATGAACCTGTTCCCTGATGCATTGGGTGGTCAAGGGTACCGACAATGTCAATTCCTACCCTTTCAAAGGGTACACCAACCACTGGAAGTGGAATTAGGGGGCCTTTTGGTGAACACTTGCTTTGTCACGGGCTCGGCATTTGGCACAGGAGTTACAAAACGCCTTCACCTTCTGGGACATGTTTGGCCTGTAGAAGTTTCCTGACAAACCTGCTTCACGCTTTGCTCTGGCCAAGATGTCATGTGACAATGTGAGGAGAAACCCTCTGAACTGCTGTGGCACTACCGCTTTCCTGGTGGCACCAGGTTTGGGGTCTCTGCTCTCAGTGAACAGGAGTCCTTCCTCCCAATAGGTCCTATGGGAGCCACTTACTTCACCCTTTTTCTGTTCAGAAGCTTGCTGTCTCAGGATTTCAAAGTAATACATGCCCTCGGTCCTTGGCACAGCTCTTGCCTAGAAGGCCCCCCAGGGCCTCAGAGCTCTGTTGTGTAATGCTCAAGTCCTGGTGATCAGTTCGCTCTGGGCTGATAGGTCTTCTCTCTGAGGAGAGGGGACCTGAGCGTGTTCGGTAGCTGGCTTCCCAGACTTCTTACCTTTTTTCTTGTAGGGCTGGGCTATACTTTCAGACTATAACACTGCTTTTTCACTTTGGGCCTTGCTGTGTGTCAGGTTTTTACACCCAGCCACTCAGGATTTCGCAGCATGGCTGCATAGGACCTAACCTTGACCTCAGCTCAAGCTGAGGTTTCCATATCAATCTCTAGCAGACATTCAACCTGAATTGCAGAAGAGACCACTATCTGTTTCAGGTCAGTAACCCCTCACCACTTTAAGGACTTTAAGGGTTCCTAGCTCTTTTGCTGTTCTTTTTGTGGGCAGTGACTCTTCTTCTTTCCTCTCCTCTTGATCAATTCAATTTGAGTTCTTTGGTTCAGGGATGCCACCTAAATACTTAATTTAGGGGTGTTATAGGGGAGTGGTAGAAAGTAGTCAATGAGATACCTACCTTTAGGTTGTCTACACCTTCAATAGGACCACTTCCTGTTTGAAGGGGGCACAACCCTGGTCCTAGAATACTAATCCCACCCTAATCCAGATAGGAGAATCTGAAAAGTGAGGTCCACATCAGCTGGTCCACCTTAGGGTTGGTGCCAGTTGGAAGCCCATAGTAATCCAAAATGTCCATGAAAAAAAGTTATTCATGGACATCTTGGATTACTATGGGCTTCCAAAAGAAAAAAAAATTGATTAAATAGGAATGCATTGTTTAAAGACGGGGAAAGGTTCCCCACTACGCAGTGCGACAGATGGGGCGCAAGATGTGTACCTTAAGCTATACTTGAAGTATGAGCTGTGGACTGAGACGGATCGCAGTATCTGAGCGCACGCACAACAGAATGATATGATATGATAACGAATTAAAATAAGGGAAGGAGTGCATTCTCTACTTATGTACATGTACACAGGGATGTGTGCCATGTTGATTCTTCGTTTTTCCCTGTCCCAATACACGCATGTTGCAATGGTAGTTTGTCTGAGCTTGGTGAGGGGTCCCTTAGGGTGGCACAATTCGTGCTGCAGCCCTTAGGAACACTCTTTAGTTCCAATCCCCTGTCCTTGGTAACATGGGTACCACTAACTAGGGACTTACATGGAGCCTAAAGTGGTGCCAATTGTGGAACAATAGTATAGTTTTAGGAAAAGAACACTGGTGCTGATGACCTGGTTAGCAGGAACCCAGCACTCTTTCAGTCAATGTTGTATTAGATGCCAGGCAAAAAGTGGGGTGTAAAAAGGGGCATTTTCCTACATCCCTCTACTAATGTGGACTATTCTGGCAAATGGAGCAAATTTGTTGTATGGTGTGGAGACAATGGCGTGGATCCCTTGCAGGCCAAGGTTTCCCATGTTTTACATCTTGTGTTTTCCTTAGTTCAGAGGGAATGCGCCATTGTCACTGCATGGAACTGTGAAAAATGATGTATCCGCCTTTTCTGCCTTCCTCTGTCTGCTGTATGACCCATCCCTAAATATGTCCCCAGTGGTCTTGCGTTTTCTTATGAGCTTGACTAACCTTTTCCCTCCCACTTCCTTTGTGGTTCCTCAATATGACTTGCACCTGGGTCTTACATTTTCGATGGGGGCTCCTTTTGAGCCCCTCCACAGTTGTACCCGGTATTTTTGGTTGCAATAACATCTGCTAGGAGAGTCAGTGAGTTACAACCTCTTAGCAGAGTGCTCCTTTCATAAAAAAAATTCCAGGTGTTACGAACCAGGGCTGCTTTCCTTCCTAATATGGTCACACCCTTCCAGCTTACCCAATCCATCGCTCTTCCCACTTTTTACCCTGCCTTCTCATCCCCAAAGGAGGAGGAGCAATTGCATTGGCTAGATTCCAGGACAGCAAGTCAATTACTACCTTGATAATGCCAAGGAACATAAATTGGATGTTCAGCTTTTCATTGGCTACAGTGGTGCCAAAAGGGTTAGACAGTTTAGAATAGAACGCTATCCAGGTGGATAATTCTCTGCAATAAAAAGTGCTATGCCTTGGCCCAGATAGAACTGCCTGAAGGTATCTGTGCCCATTCCACCAGAGCCAAATCTACCAATCTTGCGCAGGTGGTTTCTATGATGAATGTTTGCGAAAGCTGCAACACAGGCCTCCCTGCACACATTTCCTAAAGAATATTGTCTCGACTCTGAAGTTAGAAGGGATGGTCAATTCTCCAGGTCGGTCCAACAGGACTTCCTGGTGTAATCATCCATCAACCCTCCTCCATGGAGGGGTATTGCCTGTGGAACTCTGATACAGGTAGGGAATCTGCAGGTAGAACTGTCCATCAGAAGACAAATGTACTTACCTGTGGTAACAATCTTTCTGGTGGATACTCTATCTGCCTGGAGATTCCTCAATGACCCACTCACTTTCTCAGTTAATGGATGATTTCTACGCGCTGATTAATAAGACCCTCATGCTTATTGTTCTACGAAACACCTTTCCTTTGTCATTCTACCCTCTCGCCTCAAAGGCTTGGAAAAACAGAGGGTAACTGCCATTGGTATGCCAGGACGGGTGCTATATGGATTTGGTGGTGTCGCCATGTTCCAATGCCGAACAAATCCAGTGCCCTCTACTGGCGACCTGCAAGCTTTGAAGTTTCTGAATCCAGTTTGACACCTGGACTTGCTCTACAGGTGAGGAATCTGCAGGTAGATAGTGTCCACCTGAAAAATCGTTACTACTGGTAAGTAAATGTTTCTTCTGTCTGTGCCCTATCAAGAGTGTCTGGAATTTGTTATGCTGTGTGCCATAAAATACAAAGGATTCCCAGCAGGATTCATAGTCCTGTAAAGGACCTTTCAAACTGCCAAGCTCAGAGCAAAGGTCCACAATGATGAGGGGAACCCCAATTTTCCCATTCAATCTCTTTGGATGGGTTTGACATGCCCACTTTAATCAGAGAGAATGAGGACTAAAGATGAAAAGAGAGAGAGAGACACACACACACACACTGGTGGCACTTGTTAGCTTTAGGAGACATCATTAGTATCAGAAGGTACAGCCAGGATATATTCATGGGATAGATTAACATACGTTTATCAGATTAGTAAAAACAGAAAGATGACCATTCACTATTATAAGAATTTGCCACTGATTACCAAACGCCATGACAGTACAAACAAGCAAACAATGTATATTCTACCTAAAATCCTACTAACTAATTGAGTGATGAACTAGACAGAATGGAAAGCCATACAATACAACTGGAAATTTTCAGGAAGCTGCTGAATGATTTGCAATGGACTCCAATACTCCAGCTGTCTGGATTGCCCAGAAAATGGTGCTTCTAAACAAGAGGTTATTACACAGATAAGTTAGCGATCTAGTTCATGGCCCGGCCTCATAGTCTGCTATGGCTCCTCACTTGTGATTTCTATATCCTCTGTCTATGATTGTGCAATCCAAGAGATGTCAGTCAGACACTCCCAGGAAGTCCTAGCATGGCCAAATAACCACAAAAAAGGCAATGAAGTGAACTTTACATGATATGCAAAACTACGTTATGTTATGTTATGTTATTTTGTGTCTTTTATATCGCTCGGCTACTCCAAAGAGTGTCCCGGCGCTTTATTGACAGCCTGAAAAAGACAAACACAACACACAGATTAAAAGAAACAGGGTCAGCAAAATACAGACATCTAGGACGCAAAAAGCCAAGTTTTCAGGCCCTTCCTAAAAGCCAACAAATTTGGGGTGCTACGTAGTGCAAGGGGTAGGGAATTCCAAAGCTGTGTAGCCCGGAGCATAAAGGAACGACCTCCCACACGAGCCTTCCTCACACGCGGGACGATGGCAAGGAACAGCGACTCTGACCTCAGAGATCGGGAAGGACGATAAGAGACAAGCCTCTTCTGAAGATATTTAGCCCCTGTGGCATACAAGGCCTTGTGTGCAAGAGTTAAGGCTTGGAAAACTATCCGCTGTCGGATAGGCAGCCAGTGAAGCGACTGCAACAAGCCAGAAGCTCTGACACGCCTATGCAGGCCAAAAATGGCACGCGCTGCCGCGTTCTGGACCACCTGCATCCGTTGCAGTAGATATTCCGGCAGGCCAAGATATAGGACGTTGGAATAGTCCAGTCTTGAACCAATCAAGGCCTGTACCGTAGTCCTCCTGTGGTCCTCAGAAAGCAGAGGAAAAAACTTCCGAAGCATACGGAGCAGGCCAAAACAGGTGCCAGTGAGGGCGAGGATCTGGGATCTTAAAGTCAGGCCATTGCCGATTTTAATCCCCAAGTTCTTAGCTAGCTGAGACGATCGCCCCGGAGGAGACATGTCAGCAGGCCACCATACCTGCCAGTCCGGATCGGATTGACAACCGAAGAAGAGCACCTCCGATTTATCTGAGTTGCACTTGAGGCTGTTCAGTTGGAGCCAGTTGAAAACAGCCCCAAGGCACTCACGGATACTCTCTCCATCAAAATCCTCTCCTTTCCGACAGGTAAAGAGCAGCTGGGTGTCATATGCGTAGGATACGATCTGGGCCCGGAAGGACTCAGCCAGAGCCGCCAGAGGGGTCATGAAGATGTTAAAAAGAGTCGGGCTCAATACCGAGCCCTGCGGGACTCCGACTCCCAATGGCGGCACCTCAGCAGAGCACGAGGAGACCCAGACCATTTGTCGGTAGCCAGCCAGAAAAGATGTAAACCATCTGAGCACCGTACCCCTGAGACCAATCTCATGAAGTCTGACAAGCAGATCTTCATGGGGGACGGTGTCGAAGGCCGCCGACAGATCGAGCATGATCAGCATGGCTCTACCACCCACGTCCAGCGTCTCCTTGATGGCCTCAGACACCTCTAGTAGCGCCGTCTCAGTGCTGAGATTAGGACGAAAACCCGATTGAGTGGAATGAAGCAGGTCGTGTGATTCCAGAAAATTAGAAAGCACATTATGCACGTGCTTCTCCAGGGTCTTAGCCAATGCAGGGAGGAGAGAGATAGGTCTATAATTGGCCAAAACCTCTGGGTCCAGACAAGGCTTCTTGATAAGGGGAATGACCATAGCCTGTATCTAAGCCGAAGGGACCTCACCCTGACTCAAAGAAAGATTCAGGAGGGGGTTGACCAGCAGATTGACCACTCCCGCCATCCTTGCCAAAAATTTGGCCGGGCATGGGTCAAGCGGCGATCCAGATTTAAGATTGGCCAACAGTGTCAGAGATGATACAGTTGGAATAGGCGGAAAGTCTGACAAGACTGGCCCTAGGGAAACCGAAGGCACAAGACCAACCACAAGACAAGGGGAGGCAACGGCCGGCCGCAGTGGAAAGGAGTCCTGAATGAGCTTAATCTTTGTGGTGAAAAAGCATGCGAGATCCGATGCCCACGTCTCGGAGGGGGCAGTCTGGGTCACATTCGACCGTGGGGCAATAAATTCCCTGATGATCGAGAAGATCTCCTTGCAGGAATTCGAGGCATCCTCAATCCTCCTCGCAAAGTAGCTCTTCTTCTCAAGGAGAATGCCTCAGTGATAGGCTTTGACCACGGTTCTATATTCGAGTCTGGCAGCTGGATCATACTGAGCTCGCCAGGCCCTTTCCGCCACCTTGCACTGCCTGCGAGAGGCAAGCAGTGCTCCAGTAAACCAAGGAGCAGAAACCCGCTTAGGCACTAAACGGGGAGTCCTCAGAGGGGCCAGATCAATCAACCTATCCACAAACCAGGCCTGTAAGGACTCCAGATCCCTATCCAAAACCCCCGTAATAGGGCAAGGGTGTTCACACAGTGCCTGGGACAACATTTCTGGAGTCACCCGATGGTATGCCCATGAAGCAGGTCCTTGCTGTCTAGAGGCACTGCTCAAGGGTTTCTTATTGCCCAGTATGTGAAAGTTGACCAACCGATGGTCTGTCCACAGGACCGGCAGAAGTGCCATCACCTCTATGGGGGATGTTGAAAAGACCTGATCCAAAGTGTGGCCTTTGTCATGCGTTGGTCCAAAGAGATAGGGAACTAAGCCCAAGGGAGCCGTGATATCAAATAGTTTAATCACGTCAGGGTCCATAGCGTCGTCCATGTGAAAGTTGAGGTCACCAGCCAAAATGCAATGGTCAGCTCTCATAGCCAACGTTGACATAATAGATTGGAGCTCATCGAAAAAAGTACCGGCTGGACCAGGGGGTCTGTACACTAACAGCCCTTTCACTGACTGATGCGGTGCTAATGATAAAGAAAAAGCCAAGGATTCCGACCCTTTGATAGCCTCAGTGGGGATAATAGAACATACAACAGCTGTCTTCACCACGAGTGCTACACCCCCGCCCCTTCCTTCCAGTCTATCCTGCCTGTAGATACTATATTCAGGTGGGATCGCAGAAGCGATATCCGGTTGGGAGGAAGCTCCGAGCCAGGTCTCTGTAAGCATCAGGCACAACGGTTTTTCCAAAGTCAAGAGGTCAAAGAGCTCCTGAGCTTGACTGTGCACTGACCTGGTATTTAACAGCATACAAGGATGCTTCACCGAGGCCATCTCCCGATCAGGGAGTGTTCGTAAAACCTTGCCTGGCGACCAGCCACATCCCGGGCATCTACTCTTGCCCCTATAATGACCTGGAAACACCTTAAAGCAGACACACAATGTCTTTTGTAAAGACCGCAGTTGCGAGGATGAATAACAAACCATGATAGCTCCAGGTAAAGGCTACCCACCAGATCCAGGCCTCCCGTCGCTCCGACCGCCTCCGGGACGCTGACGGGCGCAGACGGGCAGGACTCTGGCACGACTCCGGCACAGCGAAGGCACGCCCGCTGTGCAGGTCCGCTGCGCGGAGGAGGGAGCTTTAAATAGGAGTCACTCTGGATATCCGGAGCGCTAGACCGCTCACTGTTGGTGTTCCTCGTCCTAACACCACTCCAAGATGGCGCCCGTTCTTGCCCCACCACCCGGAACCGGGAACCGGATCCGCAAAATGCGGTGGAAGCCAATTAAGATGCAGGTAAGAGGGCCCTAGATCCTAGCAGCTAAAAGCAGGGATTAAACAACAAAAGACAAATAAAATTAGAAAAGGGAGCGTTTAAAATGAAAGCACGATAATGCAGCGCCTAGCGATTCTACAGCCTTCAGTGTCTCAAGACTACGGACTCACATACATTAGTTGATGTCTTGCTGTGTAATAGATGACAATGGTCATAGCGTAGTAGGATACTTAATGTGGATGTATACATTTTAAAATTGTTCTAAATATAATTAATTAATATCTGCTGTAACATGGCTGCAGGTCTTATTTTTTCAGCCTACATATCTAAAAGCAATTCAGAGTTTTGGGTGAACATTTTTACCCACTTATTCTTGTATTATTTACTTAACAGGTGTATACCTGACAATTGTCAGGGCTTTATTTTATATCCAGTACATAAGGAGGGACCACTTCACTCTCCAAAGAGCTACAGGCTCATCACTCTTTTTGGTAATGAAGGAAAATGCTCCAGGACGTAGAGCTGTGGGTCAAGGATAAGATCATCCTCTGCTATTATCACACTGGTTTCCAATTGCACTGTGGAATCAAAGCATGTTCCACAGCAAAATTCTGCATTCATCAATTTCAAGACCAAATTTGGCGAAGTTAATAGTACTTGTCTGTGGACAAAGCTATCTAAATTAGCTGTTCCTCTGGTTCTAATTACATCAATACTGCTAGTATACATTAACACATGGGTTGCATTCACTTTGGAACAGAGCATATGATATCATTAAAAGTATTCTTAAACGTAGGCCTAACGCAGGGATTCATGCTCGCTCCCTTCTTTTTAATCCTTATATTGCTGACTTGGTTTGCATGTTCAAAAATACAAGGACTTTTCTCACCAAGATTGAAGGGTTATCACTACATATTCTCCAACATACTTATGACAATGTCCTATTGTACAGGATGGTGATTGGATTTTAAAGATTACTGTCAGTTTTTAGTGACTATTGTTGGACAAATGACATGGAAAGTAACAGAAAAAACATAAGTAAATATTTTTAGCAGTAAGGCGGAAAACGTTGGGTACTTATACATTTGGAAAGGTTTCTTTGTGACCATACCAGGTGATTTAGTTAGAAGAAATAGGTAGGCATCATAAACACCTCAAAACATTTTAATCAAGTGCCAGACTGTTTCACCTCTGCATTTTTAAGACTACTTAGAAAGTTGTCAGGTCCCCCGCTTTTACCAATTTAGAAGTACAAAACAAATCTCAACTCTGGCATTTGGTCTACAACCCCTTCCTGCCAGGATCGGTTGGAACTGAATTGTGTTATACGTTTAGAGTATTGTTTGGACTTTCCGATTCAACAATACTAGTACATATCCAATTTGAGTTCAATATCTTAACTCAGGAACGTACAATCTCAAATTTGTTAAATTATGGTGTAAATTTAAGAATGAACTGTAAGGCTTGTTAAAGCAGTTAAACTAAAAGGAAATTAAATTACCTGACACAGAAATTGCCTGCTATTTTTTGGCAATATATTTACTGACAGCCCTTAATATTTTTGAAACACACATGGCTAGTTTAGCATTCTTTTTAAAGTGGGTAAAGAATATTTGAATATGTTCCCTCTACTGACCACTAAACGCACATGTCAGAATGAGATTTCATCTGATTCCATTCTATACAGTTTACCAATAGTGGGAAGAATATTTATTATATTTTGGAACAGAAGGATAGGTTTTATGACTACCAAAGGAAGCCACTGGAACATTTTAGGTATATGCTCTGTGTTATTGGGGGTACAGAAAAGGTTTTTAATGCCATTGTTTGTTAGTAAGAGGCTGCATAATTGTAAAAATGCCTTTAGTTATTATATGATTGTATCAATTTTCTCTAATTCCAAACTTAAACTAATGGTATGGTACATTCAATCTAAACATTTCCTGCGTGATTAATGATTTTTAATTCATGGAAGAGTTTGAGTTTGAGTTTGAGTTTGAGTTTAAAATATTTCTAGAGCGCACGTACACCGAGCGGTTTCATGGCGCAATACTACATATCCATGAGGGACAGAAGGGCTGGGACACCGGGGGAGGTTTTAGGAAGCAAAGGCTTGGGTGAACAGGAAAGTTTTAAGTTCCTTGCGAAAGAGTGAATATTGAGTGCATGATCTCAGGTGAGCTAGGAGGGAGTTCCAAAATGCGGGAGCAAGAGTGGAGAATTTGGAACCTCCCCATTTTTTCCGTTTGTAGTGGGGGACTACAAGCAGTTGTTGGGTAGATGAGCGTAGCTCCCTAGAGGGAGCATAAGAATGAATTTCAGAGGTGATGAAGGCGGGGGCTGAACCAGACCGGGCATTGAAGATGATACCGCCCAGTTTAAACTGAGCTCGTTGCTGTATAGGAAGCCAATGTAGGGATTTGAGTAGGGGCGTGACATGATAAGATTTGGATAAATTGAAAACCAGGCGGGCAGCCTGGTTCTGGACCAGCTGAAGACGTCTCAGGATGTACGCAGGCATGCCATAATAGAGGGCATTACCATAGTCCAGGCGGGATGTGACCATTGCCAGGACTATGAGTTTGAGAGCAGATGGGGAGAAAAACCGGGAGACTCTGCGGATAGTACGCAAGGAAAGAAAGGATGAAGGCACCACCGAACTGACTTGGGAGTGAAGGCAAAGTTGGTCATTAAGTTTGAAACCAAGGGTTTTAACAGAGGAAGATGGAATGGGAGGGGAACCTAAGGCAGGGGGCCAGAAAAGAGAGGACCAAGGACTGGAGCAACCACCTGTCAACATCAACTCCGTTTTGCGGTTGTGATTCATCCAGTCCTGGATAAAGATCATAACAGAATGAAAATTAGATATTGACTCGGGGGAGGAGGAAAGGGAGAAGATAAGCTGGAGGTCGTCCGCGTAATTATACATGGAGACCTCCAGTTGTTGAAGGGCAAAAATAAGAGGGGCAATGTATAGGTTGAATAACAGGGGGGAAAGGGAGGATCCCTGGGGTACCCCGCATTGTACTGCCTGGAAGTCCACTGAGTAATCACCCAACCGGACTGCTTGGGTGCGGTCCCGCACGACGGAGGACAGCCAGACCAAGGCCGAACCCTCGATTCCCGCCGCTCTGACACGGGAAAGTAAGATGGCATGATCAACCATGTCAAACGCGGCGGAGAGATCGAGGAGGACCAGGGCCTGGGGATGACTAGTGTCCATACCTTCTCTGAGGTTATCAAGGACCGATAAAACCACGGACTCCATGGAGTGTGCGGGGCGAAACCCAGCCTGCCTAGGGGCCAGGACCCCATTCTTCTCCACAAAGGTGCTCAGTGTTCTTGTTACATGGCGTTCTAGTACCTTAGCCAAAAAGGGCAAAAGTGAAATTGGACGGTAGTTTACAGGAACCGAAGGGTCTGTGCCAGGTTTTTTTAAGATAGGTAAGTTGACGGCCGATTTAAGTGAAGGAATGACAATGCCCTGTGAGAGTGAGCTATTGAGAAAGGTGAGGGGTGGCAAAACACAGGCAGAGTAGATCTGTTTCAGGATGTGGGCTGGGCAGGGATCCAACGGGGAGCCCGACTTGACCAAAGGAAGAAGAGAGAGAAAGGAATCTTCCGTGAGAGGTGGGATGGAGTCAAGGCGAGCAACAGATGGAGGACATTGAGGACTAATAAAGGAAGAGGAGGGGAATGTTGGCTTTGATAGCACAAATTTTATCGAGAAAAAATGAATTGAGAGAATCGCAGAGAAGCTGTGAGGGAGAGGGTTTGAGTGTTGCCCTGTCAGAATATGCAAGATCGTGCACGATGGCAAAGATTTATCTGGGCCGATTTTCGGCCGTCTGAATTTTGGTCGAGAAGTAAGCCTTCTTGGTTGCCAAAATAGCTTTTTTGTTTTGGGACGAAAGAGTGATATAGTGGTTTCTAGAAATAGGGCAGTAGTCTCGCCGCCAGAGGCGCTCCGCCCGGCGGACATTGAGTTTTTGAGTCTTCAAATCCTCATTGAACCAGCGATTGGCGTCTTTGGAGCGCCTGGATGAAATCCGCTTAAGCGGAGCAACTAAGTCACAACCTGCCCGCAGCCATCCATTGATGGACTCCGCTTGTCCGAGAGATGATAACCCGTCAAGTTCCGGGCTGGATGCGGAGAATGTGGCCGTCAGGAAGGCCACATCCATGCAGTTCCATGAACGCGCCCAGGTGTTTTTGGCTAAAGAAGATTAGGTCCACTGCAGTGTTAAAATGAATAGTTTGTTTTTAGCCTGTATATTGTATAATTATGTTTTTAAATTGATCATTGAGATCGCGATAAACCAATTGCAATACATTTTAAAGTGAATATGATTTTGTACAATGCAATTTTGTATAAATAGGTTTAATCAAAACTGGTATGAGGTTTGACATGGATATGGCTTTATTTTATCTCTAGCGTGAGCACCTTGGTTTATCCAAATGTTAAATTGATTCTTCTACATACATTAGTGCCTTTTATAGGAAACACCTTGAATGCGCCTTGAAATGCTCTCCCTTAATGTCCAGGCTATGAACCCTCTAATTAAGTGTAAAGCATTCTTTGAGATGCTGGAAACACTGAGCCTTAATCCTTAATACTGCTTTGCTCGAGACAAATCATTTATTGACTTAAGATGCTCACAGATTCAAATCTATTCTTATTTTTGAAGTTTATAAAGCGCGCGGCTACCCCCAACGGGGGTGTCCCGGCGCTGCGGACAAAACGTCAACCAGAGGGGTACAGCGTGGTCTATATATTGGAGAACAGCCAGGTTTTTAATCTAGAACTTTTGTTCCACAATTTCACTCTTCCTATGTTTTGAAATGTAGAGATACTGCAGCCCAAATGACTCTAATTCAGGTAAAGGGACCACAAGGGCTAAGGAGAGCGGGATGATTAGTATAAAAGGCAACGTGGAGGTCTTGATAATCAGTATTAGTATGTGTGTTTTGTAGATTATTTTTTAATTTGTGTCCTTGCTGATATGTATTTTGTGAAGCAAGCAAGTATTCTAATGTTTGTACATTGTTTAATACAGAGCTCTGCCCCGTCGCCTCTCTGTAGCATTTGGTTGTATGGAGGCAAAAACATTTAATCTCACAATTATTATATAAAATATCAAATATTTCAAGCAACATAAAGACTTTTATTGGTGAATGAGGACTCCTTCTCTAACACATATACAAAAAACCCTATATGCAATAGTGATCTTTAATTTATCACAATAGAAATATACCTTATAAAATATAGCAAGTATGCTAAATGTTTCACACATGATCATAGAGAAGAAAGAAATGTTTAAAAGACTAGTCCAAAAAACATGTCCTATGTAACTTTTATTTTTACCATTAATCCCACTTGTGAAAAATATGTTGGTGCAAAAGAGCCACAATCTGTGAGGAATGTCAGGAGATGTCCAAATAATATTGGACAAAAAACTGACCTTCATTGTAGTATTTAAATTATGAAATAGCCCAATGTTATGAGTAACACCTTCTGCCTATTCTGGGTTCATTACAGATCTTTGCTTACTGGAGTTTTGAGCCCATACTGACAATGGTAAAGTGAAACCTCAAGCCCCAAAATGCAATTTTAAGTAGTTGAAAAGCCAGAACTAGTGGAATGTGTCACGTGACGTGAGTTCGTTTGGCAGCTGTGAACATTTTTAACATTTGGAATATTGCATTGTTGTACAGTTAGTTAATTTAAAATCACGCCCAGTTACGGACCAGCGGTAAGTCCGGGGTCCGCCATGGATTGCTGGCTCATGAACGATGGGATGTACTACAGAGAGTTGTACTCTAGATCTCTGGACCGAAAATTGACTGGCCCCACCAGGACCGCTGTGAATCTATGGAGGGCTGTTACGAAGGCACTGGGGTGGAGGGGTAGGCTCACCATGGCAACTCCCCTTTACGATTCTGACTTGCAGGGTAGGTTGTGGCACTCAAAAGGGTTTGATCGGTGGGATCTCATCGGCATTTCCAAGGTGGCGGATGTGATGGCCAGAGGGGAAATTAAATCGTTTGATGCTCTACAGGCTGAATTCCAACTGGGTGCCACGGAATATTTTAGATATGCGCAGTTGAGGCATGCCCTTACGTCCACCCTGCCGGTTGGTGAAAAAGTTCCCGAGTCATCCCCGCTTGAGGACAGGGTGCTAGACGGCCATATGCCGGACAGCGCCATCTCCCTGACTTACAAAAAACTAAGCAATGTCCGGACGGACCTGTTGATGAAAGTGCGAGATCAGTGGGTGAGTGATGGGATTGAGATGGATGATGAGGACTGGCAGTGTGCGGTATCCTCCCCCAAGGAAGTAGCAATTTCAGCCAGGCTGCGCTTGGTTCAGCTAAAAGTGCTTCACAGGGTTTACATCACTGGCTCCAGGTTGATTCATATGGGGCTTTCCCAGGATGGCCTTTGTAGGAGAGGATGTGGTGCGCTGGCCACCTTTATGCATACCATTTGGGAGTGCCAGGTCATTGCCTCCTATTGGGAACGGGTGCATGCGGTTATGCGTGATGTGACTGGTGTTGATTTGCCTGCGGAAGCTAGGCCCTGCTTGTTGAATGTGTGGGGTCCGAATGATTACAACAATGCTCAAACCCGCTGGGTCACGCTAGGGAACATGGTGGCCAAGAGGGATATTGCTCAGAAATGGGGTGCTCCGACCCCCCCCTCTGTGAGTCTTTGGAAAACCAACATGGACTGGTGCACGCTCCGTGAAAAGACTGTCTACTTAGCTCGGGGTAAGCCCAGGATGTGGGGGATGGTCTGGGGGGCATGGAATGCATATAGAGGCAATATTTGTGTGCTCCCTGAGGTAGTCCGGCTGGAGGTTCGTCTCTCACCTTAGCTATTCCATCCGCCCAAGCTTCACGTGATATAATCCTGTTTCTTTCTCCCCCCACAAATGTATGCTCTTTTTGATGTGTTTATTTCAAGGTGCTGAAGTTCCCACTCGTCCCCCTGGATATGTGCTTTACCGCTATTCCATTCTCTTTTGCCTTGCCATCTTTTTCCCTTTTCCCTCCCTTCCCCCTCTTCCTTTCTTCCTCTTGTTCCTTTCCAGTCCCTACCTTGTTCTTTAGGTTCACGTTCATATTATAAAATTAAACCTGACTGCTCCTTTTACTGTTTTGTGCACACCTTTACGTTGCTTTTATAATGCTGCCTAGCCTCCGGGATGTACGGCTGAATAGCGGTGTACTTTGAATCACCAATAAAGGTTTTCCAAAAAAAAAAAAAAAAAAATCACACCCAGTACATTTATTATATGCTAATAGCAGCTATGACATGCTTAGAAAAACTCAACCGTGTGATTCAGAATCAGATTTGAAGGGGGGGGGGTAATCTGCGGTACTTAGAGTTGTTTAATTAGCTTTTACTTTTGGCTTCTACTGTCAGTTAGACACAAATGACCAAAGTCATTGCTGAATGGTTATTACAGAGGGAGCTCTAGGCAAGTTTGTTTTCTTTCACTAATCTACATATCTTTAGGTGTGTCTGAAGCCCACAATCACAGACTAGGGGCTTCCTTTGGCCAGTACCTCATGCCTCCTTGAACTCCATTCCCACATACCCAGGTAGCCTCAACATACTCTTTAAAGACCAATGCATTATATTTGGGCTAAAGTACCACAAGCTGTACATTGTAACGATAAAGCAAGTCATCGAGGAGTTCTGGTTCTGTGACCATATCCAGGAACAAGGTAGAAGGCTGAGTTCCTTTATAAGGTTATGGGACTCTGAGGTGATTTGCAAAACATTTTTTATGTAAGGAAGGTGGTATTTTATTCCTTATAATACATGGTCACACCATCATCGTTCTACAAAATTCTCAAATCCTTTGTGCCTTACTCCTTCTCATAAAATACATATTACAAGTGCAGAAACGAAGCATAAAAGTGGAATCTGTATTGTGAAACTACATGCATCAAATATCAATTGCTAATTTGTTGCAAAACATATTAGAAACATTTTAATATAAATCAGATGATTCTGAAAATGGATGTAGCTCCGAAAAGTAATAAATGCTAATAATGTGGCCCGAATAAGTAGTGTAATACTTATAATGTCACCATCCTTCAGCTTTGGTTTGCCAAGTTAAATTGTTTTTAAAAGCAATGGCTAAGAGAAAATGATTAGTGCATTTGGTTAAGGCCAGAATACAATAAGAAATGTTTCTTTTGCCTGGCCACTCTGTATTCTTACCTCCACTTTAACTGAAAGACATCCTTTTTATTTTGTGCTTTTCAGGTTGGTTTGATCATGTACTTCGTACGTACCCCATGCGAATGGGGAATGGATGCAATTTCAGCCACTCTTACATTCCTTTGGGAGGTTGTGGGCTACGTTGAAGGTCTTTTCTTCAAGGACCTCAAGCAGACCATGAAAAAGGAACAGTGTGAAGTGAAGCTACTGGTTACTGCCTCTATGCCAGGTAAGATATTTCTACCTGATAGAGACTTCTAGACGCAGATTCCTTATCTTTGAATATCTGCAGGTGTCAGACTGGTTCCGGAATATTTTTAAACAGTACCCCTGCACGCCAGTAGATGGCATTGTTCTGTTCTGCATTGGCCACCCCAGAGGTGAATTTCACGGTATCTATGTAGGCGCCACCTTGGCGCACTAATGTCAGTTCTTTTCTTTCCGCACCAGATAGCACTGATCCAGATTGAGCTACCCCTCAATCACTTTTTGAGTGAACTTTTTCAAATTTTTGTTGGTGTTTTTGAGATTTCATCTTCTAGTTTCATGGATGTCACCTGCTGGTTGAAACCATTTGGATTCTGTCACCTGCATATGTGAATGTATGACGTTACAATGCATGCATTTACAACGCATGCCTTTACAACACAGTTTTTACCCTGCAACATCCCTAACAACGCATACATTTACATTGCATACCATTATAACACATTTGTTTAAACTACATTTACAACGCATTCCATTACATCACATTATACCTTTACAACGCATACCATTACAACACATACCATTACATTGCATTTACGGTAAGTGCTGGATAGTATAGGGGTAGAAATTACTATTCTAACTCCAGGGGGTGCAACTGTAGGGTAAGTGTTGGATAGTGTAGGGGGTAAAATGCGTTGTAATGGTATGCGTTGTAATGACATGCAATGTAATGCCTGCGTTGTAGTGACATGCGTTGTAGTGTCATGCTTTGTAGTAGCATGCAATGTAAAGGCTGCATTGTAGTGGCATGTGTTGTAAAGGATGTTGCGATGTAATGACTGTGTTATAAATGTAGTGTGATGTGATGACTGCGTTGTAAAGGTTGTTTCCCGCATAGGTCTGTGACAGGCCCGCACGTGGTGTGTTTGTGGTGGCTGGAGCTAGGACAAAACTCCAAGGCATGTGAGGACTGCTACTCCATGCCCCTGAAGTCGTTAAGGTAGTGCTCCCTCAAGCTACTTGCTCCCCAAAGTCGGTTGGCTCTGCAACTCTCGAGGTCCTGTTCGCATTGGAGGTACCAGAACCATTCTCAGAGCCCTACTCAGCATTCATCATTGCATTTGCAGTCTTAGGGGAAGTCCCACAAGCAAAAGAAGTCCAAGAAATCCAAACACTCTCTGAATTCCCTGCTTCCGTCGAAGTCATCCGACAAGAAAGGGAGCATCACCACTCTAGGCCCTGCAAGTTGGCGGGTGTGAACCTGGGTCCGCACTGCCCTTCTCTAATTTTCCAGGAGCCAGGGCAACCCCTCGCCCAGTTAAAAGAGTTTTATGAGGCCATGCGCTTCTGTTTTGGGTAACCTGGCCCCTCTGGAGCACCTTCAGGCCCCACGGATGCCAGAGGGGCCCCTACTGGGACCACGTCGGTGGTTCACTGTCAGCACCATTCAGGTCCCAAGGATCTCTTGGTGGATACTGAGTGAAGCCGTCATCAAGACCGTAACCCTACTCAGCCCCTGCTCCAGTGCCAATGCCCCTGAAGCCACTCCTGTGCAGCACTATCCCCATTGTCATACAGGACTCCGACACGGAGCTCAATGGGCATTGTCTGATGCCATGTCCAGCACCCTGGAGCAGAGCCAGTGCCTTATTTAATGGATACGCATGGAGAGGGAGACATTTGGGATGGGTCTATGGACCCTTACGGAGAAGAATCAGTTCAGGTGGACAACTGGTATGAGAAATTGGGTGAGGCTGTAGGTTAGGCACTTCACCTGACACTGGCCCAAGATCACCTCCTACTGTGGCTATTGAGGAGGGAGCCTCTTTTCCTGTGGTGGTGCGCAATGCAGCTCAGGTCCTGGACCTTAACGTGCCCTTAGTAGCAGTCAAAACTAATGTTATGATGGAGGTGCTTCAGCCGGGAGTTTCCCCCTGGGAACTTTTACTCCCATTTAATGAAGGCCTTACAGACCTCCTACTTAGATCCTTGGATAAGCCCTGCACAGGGTCTCCTGTAAATAGAACGATTGTCCTCCGCCATTGCCTCGCTCCTATGAATCTCAGTATCCGTAACAGCCCCCCAGCCTGGAGAGTTTGGTGGTTCAAGCCTCTTCATCCCGCATTCAACCTGGTGCTCTCCTTAGAGAACCCCTCAATACCTATCTATGTCGCCTTAACAAGATCTGCCTGCCAGCTTGCGCAGCCAACCCTAGACAGTGTTCTGCCCACCTTGCTGATGAGCTTAACTCGGGTAAGGGAATCTGAACAAAGAATGTCCTGCAAAGGAGAGGTGTGACCACCTCTCCTTTAGAATGAAGTAGGGTGTGGGCACTTCCAAGCCTCACCAGACTGTATTGAAGTGCACGTTTGGTGCTCTCCATGCATAAACCAGTTTCGCCCAGTTCAAGAGCTCCGGCTCTGGCATGAAACCACAATGAAGGAGAGGGATGTGACCACCCTCTCTAACCAGCTCCTCCCTAGGGAGGTGCCTAGAGCTTCTCGATGTGGCCACTTGATTCTGTCATGTTTAATCTTGGCCCCTGGGAGCATCTGACTGGCTAGGACAGCTGAGTAGCGTTCCTGACACCCTCTGATACGTGGGTCACCATCAAAGAGGTCCTTCCCCTTTTTAGGGTTACTTAAGGGCTCCCCTGAGGGTGGGTCCTTAGGTTCATCCTGTAGGAAGGTAGCCCCTGACTATGGTTGCCCCCAATTTTTTTTGCCTGTGTTTTAGCTGGTTTTTGACATAGTTGGCCTGGGTCCCTGCCAATCAGGACCCCAGGCCTACTGCTCTCTCTGTAAAATGGATTCCATGTACCTTAGGTACATATCCATTTGGTACTGGGCCATCTTATCAGACCCTGTAACTCAGGGCATAGGTGTACCCAGGGCCTACCAGGGGCTGCAGCATGTATTATGCCACCCCTGGCTGGCCATCTAAATCTGACACAACTGGCTGCACGACAGCTGGGGCAAGGTGGTGTAATCGCCCTTTGCTGTAGATATAGTGTACCTATATCTAACCCTAAAATGGACACATAGATTCCTATTAGTCACTCCTATGGCAGGCCTTAACAATCCTGAAGGCAGAGTGCTTGGAATCATGTGAGATGGTGATCTGGCATGAGCTGAGCCCGTTTGCAGCTTGCGGAACCAAGTCCTAATAGCTGTTCCATGATAACGCATACCATATACTCTTAAGTGCATTATAATCCTCGCGGTTATATACCAACTCTGGTATCGCTTTATCAAAACATGTCGAGTAAGGTTTCATACGAGTTGGAATACTAACCCCTCGCCAATTCTAGCGACGGGGTTAGCATTCCACCCTTCTAGAGGGACACGACATGTATGTAACTGTGAACCCCGGTTAAAGTTAACTCGAGCCTCAGCATCACAAAATGGATGCTGCCACCACAGACACAAGTCTGACCTCCTGCTGCTGGGAGTCCTTCCAGGGAGGAGAGCTTGGACAAAGGGTTTCCTGTCGGGGCGGTGCTAGCACCGACCCAGACAGGGTTTTGTGTATCCTAGGTAGGCAGTGCTGAATAGGAAGGTGACTGCAAGTGGCACCCCGGTGCTCACTGTGCATCTGCCAGTTTGAACCAGTTCCAGGGGCACACCAGCCACTGAGCTGGGGAAAGTCCGGCATGGGAGAGGGGTGTAACCACCCCCCTTCCTGGTCCCACCCATGGGCAGGACCTAGTCGCGTACCAGCCCCTTTTCTTAGAATAAAGGTAGGAGCGGGGACCCTTCCAAATTAGATCATCTTTGAATCCTGAAACTACTTTCTACGAAAGGAACTCAAGACTTCTTCCTAAGATTTCTCCCTTGTGACTAAGGAGTAGTCACCCTGCATCTGCGGGCACCAACTAAGAACACTGCGGTTTGCTGCACGTCCTTCCTCAGGAATCCGACCGACCAGCACGACGAGACCCGGCTTCCCTGGCACCTCTGACCTCTACCTACATCGTCAGCATAGCTGAGATCCGTGGGTGTGACGAGACCTCGAGGGACCGGCCATCTTCAGAACTGCACGACGCTTATCCAGCACGACCGCCGAGGGATCCTCGAGTGAGTGCTTTGGGGTGTGAGAAGCCCTAACCCTGAGCAGCTCCAGCACCGAAGTCCAGCCCCCCAGCATCCACGAGATCTGCGTGGGGCCCTTCTGCTCTTTGCTGCTCACCGCGTTGTCCGGCTACTGGCCTGCTGGCTTGTAGCCCTCTTGACGACGCACCACGACGACAACACCGCTGGTCTGGTTGCTCCAGACTGGCCCTTGCTCCCCTCCAACAGAGGAGCACCCCGGACCCTCCTGGTCCACTCCAGACGCCATTTTGAGTCCACCGCGTGGGCTTGCATTTGCCAAGACTTGTTGCCCCAATCCTGGGTCCAGCGACGTCGACAGCAGATACCATCGTGGGACAGCTCGCACCTCCATCCTCGTCCCCGACAACCGCCTCCTGGTCCGTGAGACTGCAGAGCCCAGCGTCGCCCACTCACCTGGTCGAGGTGACTTCGCCCGGTGCCATCCTGGTGCCCCTCTTTCAGGCTCCATAGACTGCAACGAGGATTCCCGACATCTTTTCAGACCTATGCATCCACAGCCCCTGGGCTAGGTAACCTGAGCATTTCGGTGCTCTAGCATAGCTTAACTATCTAAGTGTCCAGATCCTTTTTCGTTTCAGCTCTACCTAGTCGGATTCGTCCGATAACACTAACTTTACGAAATCTAGCAACCATAGACTTTGTCCCGCATCCCGCGTGAGAGTGCACACTCTGCACCCGATCTCCCTAGGCCTCCTGCTAGTAATCTGAAGGCTCAGTCCTAGCGATCCTAAAGTCTATTAGAGTAGTACTTACCTACTAGTAATTTCGCATTCCACTTTTAGAGTATATGGTTTTTCGTGCCCCTCGGGCATTTGTGTAAATTGTGCGACTTTCAGTATTTTCTTAAGAGCTTTGTATTGTGCTTAGCGCCCTGTCCTCATAAAGAGACCAGGGCTGTTGTGTTCTAAATAAATATACTTTATTTTCATAACAACTTGTGTGGTGTCCTTTCACTTGGTTATCAAGGGGTATATGTGATGGTATAACAGCTGGCTTAACACACCCTCTAGAGTTTAGCCTAAAGACTGCTCTTGTCCATGCTACTAGGATAGCTGGTCTAACGGTTGACTTACAACCAATCATCAATAAGGGTCGTTTGGAATGATACATAGTGATCACTAGAATAGTGAGCACTACATATCAGGCCAACTTCTCACACATCCCCACAACATCTTCTAGTTCCGACTGCTTATCATTTGAAGACTGTCCAAAGACGTATCTGTTGGTGGACACTGGAAATTTGCTGTTCTTCAAGCCAGGACCTACAAAAAGACAGCACTGGTGGGAGTATACCTGCTGCAACTTCATTCCTGCTTTTTTTTAAAGTTCTGCAACTCTGTGGCCATGCATCATCTGAGTTACCAAGTACTCAGACGCATTCCAGCCAGAAGGAATCTGCCTTGGAGTGAAGAAGTCACTACCCTGCATCCACAGGTATCTCTATGTCAGGACCGGTTTGCTGATCCTGTTGTCCCACGGACATTGCCTTGCTCTGCAACACAGGTGGTGGTTTCTTGGTTCTTTAGAGGCCTGACCAGTCTTCATTGCTACTTGGTCGACTGTAATCTCTCTTCAGCCGATGTGAGCCGATGTGCACCGTTTCTTTTAGCCGTTACCAAGGCTTGTTGGTTGTCTTCAGGAAAGATCTTCAAGCTCCAAGAAACCCCAGCCTCAAGCACTGCACAGCTCTAAGAACGACATCCTGCCTGCATCCTCGGCATTGTCGGCCTTCACCTCCTGTGTGCTGTTGAGGCTTCCCTGTAACTCTTTGTGCCTGCTGCCTGGGTAAACGTCATTTACAACGCGGTGTTTACACCGCACGACCTTTACCACGCTACCATTACAACGCAAGCCGTTACTACGACTTGCGCTGGATGGCGCTGTTGGTTAAGGAATATTGTAATTTTTTATTTCAACGCCTTCCCTAATGTTACGTGGACTGGTGTTGGAATATAAAATTATAATATTCCTCAATCCGCGCCCTCCAACGCAAGTCGTTGTAACGACTTGTGTTGTAATAACCGCGTTGTAAAGTACCGCGATCTAAAAGATCGCGTTGTACTGACATACATCCGCTGCCAGAGGGTCCTTGAGGGGGCTCCATTGATTCCTGCTGGTTCTCCTGCTGAGGGCCGACTCTGACTTACTCGAGCTGGGTTAGTCCCACAGACCTTACTGGTCTGCAACACACCGTGGTTTGCGTTTGCCAAGGCTTGTTGGTGGTGCTAGCGGCCACTGACCTTCCTGCACGTGTCGACCTGCATGAGACAGCTGCTGCTCCATCCTCACCGTGCTACAGCAAGAACCTCCTACCAGGAATGGTATTGTGCTATTGTGTCTCCTAGTCACTCCTGGGTGGCTTGGACTCTGTCTGCTCTGCTTTCCGGTTCTTCTTGTCTGGATTCCTCATCCTGGTTCCACCAGACTGGTCCACAAGAAGCTGTACCTGCGGATCGTCCACGATCCTCCATTGGCGTCTACGGGTGTTCCTACTCCACTTCACCCCTATGCACCAGAGCTCCCTGGTGTAGTTATCCTGGTTCCTGGGGTATCCAAGGGTGGGGTGACTCTCCAACCTTCCTTTATCCAAGTGGTTCCTTTGGAGTCCTTCGGAAGGCTCCTAGAGTTGTAAAATTACAACCGCAACTTACCCTGTGTTATCCAATGGACGTTTTACCTGGTGTAACCACTCTGCACCCCCGCGCCATCGGTCCATGGCTACTCATCTTGAGTGGTTCACTGTTTGCCCTGGGGCACTCCATCCTTGGGTACCAATTCCGTTTTGGTACTTGCCTCACATTCCACTATTTTAGTACAAGATTTGGCCTCCTGGTTGTGCCCTCTGTGTTTTCCTATGCATTTCTTGTGTGATTGATATCTCCGGGCCGGAGATATACCAAGTTAGTGTATACTAAAAAATACAAAGTAATTGTATAATCAAGTGGTGTGGTTCTATCTTGTGTGAACATTTTCCTGACTGACTATAGTGGTACATGCACTTCCTTTACACCCCTCCCAAATAAGCCTTAGCCTCTCTCCACAGCTACCCCTTGAGAGCTCTTGTTTTCAGGGACCTAAACATTATCACTTAGAGTTACCTGGACTGAATGCACAGTGCCTCACCATTAGTCCTATAATTGGCATTAAAAGCCTTTCTTCCTTCGATAAAGGGAAAGCTGTTACAGGTGTTTGCGGATAACACCACTTTGTGGTACTGCAACATACAGGGTGGGGTGGGGTCATGGATGCTCTGTCAAGAGGTACTGCATCTCTGAACATTTCTGGAATGTCAGCGCATTTCTTTGCTGGTTCAACACCTGGAAGGCTTTCGGAATGCCAGGGTATATAAATGCAGCCGAAGAGTTGGCGTCTACACCCGTAGGAGGTCCAAAGTCTTTTTCAGCATTGCAGAGAGCCTTGGTTAGTTGGCCACTGCTGAGAACGAGCAGTGTCAGAAGTTCTGCACGCTGGAGTTTCCAAGGCGGCTGTCGCTCAGAGATGCTTTTTGTCTCGAGTTGTGCTTTGGCTCCTATATGCCTTTCTGCCCCTACCACTCCTGCTCAATGTTCTCAAAAAGATCAGGAATGACCGGGCCCACGTCATTATTGTGGCTCTGGATTAGGCATGGAAAGTCTGGTATCCCGAACTCTTGAGCATGGCCATGGATCCTCCAATCAGGCTGCAGCTTCAGGAGGATATTCTGGTGCAGCAACAAGGTTGGGTCTGCTTCTGAACCTGCGCACTCTACACCTCCATATGTTGAGATTAAGCAGCAAAGGTTGACAGACTTCGACCTTTCCCCAGAAGTGTGTGAAGATATTCTGGTAGCAAGGCGTACCTTCACCAAGAAGTATATGCCTACAGTTGAGAAACGTTTGTATCATGATGTGCCTCTCACTATGTTGACCCCCCTGTCTTCACCTTTATCACAAGTTTTCTTGTGTGCACTGTCTTTGGACAAATAGGGCTCTGCTTTGAACACAAATAAGGTTTATTTATGTGCCATCTCGGTGTTATTGCGGTTGCGGGGCCAACCTTCTCTCTTCAAGTCACTAATTGTGGGTAGGTTCCTTAAAGGTGTATAACACGTTTCCACCTAAATCCTTTATTATGCCTCAGTGGGACCTCACCCGGGTCCTTACTTTTCTCATGTGCGCTCCATTTGAGCATCTAGATAATTGTCCTCTTTGGCTGTTGACCATCAAAACGGCCTAATTTAGTGGCCACAACATCAGCCAGAAGAGTCAGCGAACTTCAACCGCTCTCTGCACACCAACCCTATACCTCCTGTTATGCAGACAAATTGGTCCTCGGAGCATGTGTCTCTTTGTGACTCCTTTCCATATAGGCCAGAACATCATCCTGCCTACCTTCTTTGCTCCTCCTCATCCCTCTGAATAAGAGGAGAGACTCTGCTACGTGGACCCCAAAAAAAGTTGTCATTCTACCTTGACCACACAAAAAACAATCTGAAGGAAGCGCGTTAGTTATCGATTCCTTACCTTAGAATTACCCCCAGGCATCAGACTAGAGCCCGAAAGTTTTTTGGGCAGCAGTACCTCTGCGCGTCGAAAGGTGGTGTCGGTGGGCTCTGCGACCGTCGTTGGTGTTGTGGTCGCAGCGATGACGTAGCGGCAGCTACTTAGACACCGCCCTCACTCGCTGACATAAATTCTTTCTTTTTCGGCGTCAGCCAGCGCAGGTCCTGAGAAAGCAGTACCTCCAGTCACTTTTTGACTGAACTTTTTAACAACTTTTGTTGGCGTCTATTTTTTATCTACTACTCCTGGTGCACATAGGGATGCCCGGGTACAAAGCATGCAGTTCCTGTACCTGACTGATGTCGGGTATGGATCCCCACCGCGTGTGCCTCTTTTGCCTGGAGCACGACCATGACCCCAAGTCGTGCTCCAACTGCCGGTCCATGGCTCCGAAGGGTTTACGGGAGCAGTCCCAAAAGCTTCTTGAGCGCTGGCAGTCGACTCTGCGCCAATCGAGGTCCCGGTTACGAGGGAGGTCGAGGGACGGGTCGCAGAGCCATCATCCTTTTTCCAAGTCTTCGAAGGCTTCACACTCGGGGTCGGGTTAGTCGAAGCGTTAGAAGAAGTCAAAGAAGCATCGTCACTCTTCGACTTCGCCCCGTCAATCGGCTGATGCGACAACGTGATGCATTTTAGTGCCCCTCCCACACCTCCACGTGCGGAACCCAAAGAGTCAACTCTGGGATTCCCTTCCGGGACCTGGGGCAACTCCTGCCTAGCTGCGTACATTTTACGAGGCAATGCACGCTGTCTTTTGGGCAGTCCGAACCAGCCGGCGCGCCTTTGGGCCCCGCAGACTCGGTTGGGGTGGCCTACGCCTTCTCCGCCGACGGCTCCGGCCCAGGCACAGCAGGCCCCCCTTGGATCCAGGCCTGATCCGGATTGGCGCCGGTTGACCGTATAACACCTCCATGGCACTGCTTCCTCTGGCACTGCTACCGCCCCGGCCGGCATCGACTACGGCCTCCATCCTGATGTTGACTTGGAGCCAGACCGGCGTCGCACGATCCCGGGTCGAACGCAGAGCTGGGATTTTGAGCCCCTGTTCACTCCTGGGGTTCCTTTTCGGCCGAAATGACACTCAGAGGATAAGGAGGAGGACTGGGAGTGGTCAGGTGACCCTCTGACTGATCAGCTACGATCTGAACATGACTGGAGAGAGGAATTGGGGAATGCCAGAGGTCTAGACTTCTCTCCTCCTACCGTGGCTATGGAGGAGGGAGCGTCATACGCAGTTGTGTTGCTTAGGGCTCAACCTTTTGCTTCCTACAGTGGCGGTCAGGACTAACCTCCTTACAGAGGTGCTTCAGCCAGCTGCGAGCTCTTCGGTGCCCCTAATGCTGTTTAATTAGGCCCTAACCGACGCCCTTTTAGGAAGTTGGTCCAGGCCCAACACTGGCGAGGTCCCGTGTACAGGATGATTGCCGACGCCACCGCTCAGCTCCGGGCGACCCCACTTTCCTCTACCAACACCCACCCCAGAGAGCTTGGTAGTCCAAGCCTCCACTTCCAAGAGTGCATTCCCTACTGCTCCACCGAAAAGAGAATCCAAGAAGCTGGATCATCTTGGAAAGAAGATTTTCTCTTCTTCCAGCTTGGGACTGCAGTCGGTAAACACTGCATGTCTATTGGGCTGTTATTGACACTCTGTGTGGGACACGGTTGCGCAGGTGCAGCCTCAGTGTCTGGAGGAGGCCCGGACAATGCTCTCCCAGGCTATTGACTCCGGGAGGGATGCAGCAAAGTTTACCATCCATTGTGGGCTGGAAACCGCCAACTCTTTGGGCAGGACGATTTCCACGTCAGTCGCCCTTCGTCGCTGCGCCTGGATGAGATCGACTGGCTTTTCGAGGGTTGTCCAGAATACCCTCATGGACATGCCCTTTGATGGCCGTTGCCTTTTTGGCAACAATGCGGACAGCACTTTAGAGCACTTCAAAGACTCACGGGCTATGGCCAAGTCCTTGGGCCTCTCCAGCTGCCCTGCACAGTGTGCTGTTCGTCCATTTCGTGGCTACAGAAGGGGTGCCCCACTACGTCCCGCCCATAGCCACAGGCCGCAGCACGTTTCCCACTGTTCGCGCAGCCGGTGACGTGGGAACCACCGCCGTGGTTCAGGGGACAGCATGTGGGCCTGTCCACCACTCCCCCACCCCCACACAGTCTCCAAACCTTTCTAGTCTGTATTTTCTGGCCCATCAAACTCCAGTGGATGGCACGATCCTCCATTACCTCCCCACTGGCGCGCAATCACATCGGACAGGTGGGTTTTGCAAATAGTCCAAAGAGGCTACTCCTTCTCCTTCGAGGCTACCCCTCCAGCCATGCCACCACAATACTACTGCATTTCGGAGGATCACCTGGGCCTTCTCCAACAGGCTCTCTTGGCCAAGGGAGCCATCAAGCACGTTCCTGTCCCAGAAGTAGGTCGTGGTTGTTACTCCCACTACTTTCTGGTACCCAAGAAGGACAAAGGCCTGCGTCCCATCTTGGATCTCAAGAACGTTAACCGCTTCCTCTTGCGCTCGCTCAGGTCTTGTATGCCCTCAACCCTGGAGACTGGATGGTAGCATTGGACTTGCAGGACATTTATTTTCACATCCCCGTCCTGCCGGCCCACTGGCATTACCTGCGGTTCACAGTAAGCCACAAGCACTTTCAGTTTACAGTGCTCCCCTTTGGCCTTACCAGCGTCCTTCGGGTGTTCATGAAAGTGATGGCTGTGGTCGCAGCTCATCTGCACAGATCGGGGGTTTCAGTCTTCCCCTATCTTGACGACTGGCTGGTGAAGGTGGACTCGCTCCAGGCAGTCGTCTCCCACCTCCAGACTATGGCCAACCTCCTGCATTCGCTGGGGTTCTCCATCAATGTGCTGAAGTCACACCTGATTCCTTCTCAGAAGCTCCTCTTCATCGGAGTGGTTCTGGACACAACGCAGTTTCGGGTTCCCAAACAGCGAGTCCGGGATAATCATACTATGATTCTAATCTTTCAGCCTCTATACTGGGTTTCAGTCAGGATGATAATGAGGCTGCTGGCTGGGCCTAATGTCCTCCTGCATTCTACTGGTCGACCGTGCCAGGTGGCATATGCGGGCTCTGCAGTGGGACCGAAAGCTCCAGTGGGCGCAGATTCAGGGCATTTTGTCCGATTACGTCCAGATCTCGGAGGGCACTGCACAGCAGTTGCAGTGGTGGCTCACGAACAAGGATTGGGTCGATGGCAGATCCCTTCCCCCACCAGAACACACAGTGGAGACAGACGCCCCTCTTCTGGGATGGGGCGACCACATGGGAGAGGCAGAGATCAGAGGCCTCTGGTCTCTGAAGGAGTCCGGGCTCCATTTCAACCTTCTGGAGCTCCGGGCAATCCATCTTGCACTCAAGGCATTCCTTCCCTCTGTATGGGGAAGAGTAGTGCAGGTTTTCACGGAAACACCATCGCCATGTGGTACTGCAACAAACAGGGCGGGGTGGGGTCATGGATCCTATGTCAGGAGGAGACCCTCCGCCTCTGGATCTGGCTGGAACATCAGGGCATATCCTGGGGGTTCAACACCTGGCAAGTTACCTGAACGCCAGGGCAGACGAACTCAGCCGCAGGTGCATGATGGATCACGAATGGCGTCTTCACTCGGAGGTGGTGCAAGGTCTCTTTTGACAGTGGGGAGAGCCTTCGTTAGATCTGTTTGCCACCGAAGAGAATGCGCAAGGTCAGCAATTTTGCGCTTTGGAATTTCCAAGACGGCACTCGCTAGGCGATGATTTTCATTGCGAGGGGAGTTGCGATCTGTTGTACGCCTTTCTGCCTATACCACTTCTGCCCAGAGTGCTGAAGAAGATCTGCCACGACCGGGCCCAAGTCATCCTTGAGGCTTCGGATTGGGCACAAAGAGTCTGGTATCCCGGGGCTGCTCAACATGGTCATCGATCCTCCGAACCGGCTGCCTCTTCGGGAGGATACTCTGTTGCAGCAACAGGGGACAGTCCTCCACCTGAACCTATCCAGCCTCCACCTCCATGCCTCCCGAAGTTTGTGATATGATCTTGCCAACCAGGTGTCTCTCCACTAAGACTGTATATGCCTGCAGTGGAACAAACTTGTGGCATGGTGCACAGCAAAGGCTGTGGATCCCCTTTCTGCCCCTCTTTCTGAGGTTCTCTTGTTCCTCCTTTCCTTAGCCCAGCAGGGTTCTGCTCTGGGCACTATCAAGGGCTATCTTTCTGCCATTTCTGCCTTCCTTCGACTTCCAGAACAGCCTTCTCTTTTCAAGTCCCCGGTTGTTAATCATTTCTTGAAAAGGAATAACTCATCTCATCTTCGTTATGCCTCAGTGGGACTTGAATCTAGTATTAACCTATTTAATGCACGCTCCCTGTGAGCAACTTCACAACTGTCCTTTGAGGCTTCTGACACTTAAACCTGCATTCCTGATAGCCATCACATCTGCCAGAAGAGTGAGTAATCTCCAGGCCCTTTCCTCCAAGCCTCCTTGCCTGTCTGTCCACCCGGACAAGGTGGTTCTCAGGACCATCCATCCTTCCTGCCCAGGGTTGTCACTGCCTTTCACATCTGGCAGACAATCACTTGGCCCACCTTATTTCTGCCTCCGCATCCTTCGAAAGAGGAGGAGAGGCTCCATTGTCTGGACCCAAAACATGTGCTTTCCTTTTATCTGGATCGCACCAAACAGTTCCGGGTGGATGACCAGCTCTTTGTTGGCTACGTGGGTGCCAAGCAAGATTGGTTCGTACACAAGCAAACTATCTCCTGATGGGTCGATTTGTGTATTAAATCCTGTTATTCTCTGGGGAAGAAGGAGCCTCCAGTGGGGCTGCGCGCCCAATCCACCAGAGCAACGGCAGCAACTACTGCTTTGGGACGAGTAGTTCCTCTAAATGACATGTCAGGCAGCTACATAGGCTTCGTTGAACTTTACACTACTGCATTGACAGTCAAGTCCGGAGAGACAGCTTCGTGGCGGTTCTGTTCTCCAGGACTTTCTGGTGTGACCTTGGTTCGCAGACCCACCTCCAGGGTTGGCATTGCTAGGGTATCTATTCTAAGGTAAGAATCTATAACTAACTATAACTATAAGTAACGTGTTTCTTTCAGATGAACAAGTTACTTACCTTCGGTAACAATATATCTGTAAGAAACATTAGTTAGTTATAGATTCCTTACCGCCCCACCCATCCTCCCCGTTCTGCAAACTGATTTCTAGGGTTAAGGATTTCATTTCAGGGCGCTTGTTTTGTGCACCAGTGGTTAGTGTCTTGCCTAGCTCCACGTTTCTGGCACGGAATGTCGTGTACAGAGCTGACAGTGCGCGAGGACGTCGTCTAAATAGCTGCTGCAACGTCATCCCAGCGACCACGAAGCCAACGACGGACGCAGAGCAGACCGATGCCACCTTTCGACGCACAGAGGTACTGCTGACGAAAAAACTTTCCGGATCCAGTCTGACGCCTGGGGGTAATTCTAAGGTAAGAAATCTATAAATAACTAATGTTTCTTAAAGATATATCATTACCAAAGGTAAGTAACGTGTTCTTCAAGTGGACGATCAACTCTTCATGGGTAATGTGGGAGCAAAAAAGAAGAAAGCTGTTTAGAAAACAACCATCTCTTCATGGATTGTCCTTTGTATTAAGATATGCTGTGCACTAGACAAGAAACAGCCCAAAGAGGGCATGCAGGGTCACTCTACTAGAGCCAAGACTCCGAACATTGCACTAGCGTGCAGCGTTCCTTTCCTGGATATTTGTCAGGCAGCAAAATGGGCAACACTGCACACTTTCACAAAACATTGCTTTTTGGACAGTCAGGTCGCCCATTCTTTTCTCCAGGGATTTTAGGTCTAATTCGAGTCTCACCTCTGGGCAGGTACTGCTTGGGTATCAATTCAAAGGTAAGGCATCTCTAACAGATGAACAAATTACTTACCTTCAGTAACGCATTATCTAGTAGAGACTCTATCTAGCCGCGGATTTCTTACTGACCGTTCGATCCTCCCTTCACTGGGAAGTGCTTCAGGTATGGGGACTCCTCCTTTCTGGACCTTTATCTTTTCCTCACCAGTAGTCAATTCTCATCATTACATCACACATTTGGCATGGAAAGTCTCACAAGTAACAGATGTCAGTGTGCTGAGGTGGCACCTATATAGGTACCCCGCTTGTCACTTCCAGCACAGACTATTCCAACAAAACCTAACCGAACTTCGCCACATACCGGCATGCACGGGCACTGCTCGAAAATTCTTCTGATCCAATCTGAAAAAGGCAAGCAATCTGCTGCTAGATAGAGTCTCTTCTAGATAAGGGTTACCGAAGGTAAGTAGCTTGTTCTTCAATGCTATACTGATAAACTTAAGAATGTCCTTATTCAACACAACAGTAATTGTTTCTACAATTCGGAGGGAACTAACTTTTTTTTTACTTTAGGTACAAAGACATTGGTTGTACATGGGCAAAATGAGTGTGACATTCCAACCCAGTTACCGGTACACGAGGATACCCAGTTTGAGGCTCTTCTGAAGGTGAACTCCCATTTTAATTAATAAAGTTGCATTTTTTACATTTGACATTTGAATGATTTATTTATGGAAAGTAGAGTTACATGATTTTGCTAAATTGTATACTGATAAGACTAATTAGTCAAACTACAGTTTATGTCGCATTGCATTTGTCGTTCACCCTTATTGGATAATGAATGGCATAGACTACCGGTTCTTAACCTGTTGTATTCTGTGGACCCCATTGAATCACTGCTGGAAAGGGGGAACCCCAATTTGAGCATTTTTTATGATTTGAACCTTAAAAAGGAGATTGAAACATGTGCTTCAAACAATACACAATCAAAAGCATGCAAAAATTGAAATTTGAATCAGAAGGTTGGAGTGTTTAACCCCCTGGACATGGGTTGATTTCCCGCGATGTGTGGGAGAAATAAACAGTGGGCAGGATTTGGACGGCTCCCGGGAGCTGTGCGCACACGCCCACCGTGATGTGTGATGGCCGGGAGCCATCATGAGCATGCAAGGGGTTAAAAATGTATTTTAATTCCTAAAAGACAGAAATATGTAGGTCGCTAGCATATCATGTTGCCTTTTTTCTCCAATGCATGCTCTCTTTTTTGTGAATGTACACCAGTTCCTCATTTGAAGGCTTGCTTACTATATGGTGAACACTTATTCAAGTGATGCACTTTGTACTAAACCCGTATGGTGATTTTAGTGGTATTTTATAACCTTCGAATCCTCTCAAAGTGGTACCTATGGAGAGCAATCTTCAGGCTGATTTTGAAGGAGTGTAAAGCAGCTTTTTTTACCAACTTTAATCAGTAGTGTAGGTTAGAGAAAAAGAAACCACACAGTGTTTATAAAAATAGGTCCTATTGATTACACATACTATTACTAACACATTTGTGTATCTCCTACCGGAGAAATCAACACCATACATATGAGTACTTTCCAAAAATCAAGTAAGCAGCATAAATATACACTAGTCTCCAGGGGGAGACCAAACCATTTATTAAGCAAATGGAATGCAAACTGCAAAGGAGAACAGGACTTGGAACAGAAGTCCTAGAGGCGACGAGAACACAAGGAACCACCCAAGGTAAGTACTCAGGAACCCTACGGAGGCTGTATGTAGAATGGAACACAGATGTGTGCCCAATGGAAGTCAATGGAGAAGTCGCTGTAGCATATTTAAAGAAGGACCTTTCTCTGAGGACCCCGAAGAAACCCTTTGGAAGACAGAAGGTTGGGGAGCCAACCTACCAGTGGATGCCCAAAGAATCAAGGGCCGTATGTACAGGGGTGAAGTGATGTCGGAAGTGGAACCTACCATAGGCAGCAATAGGAGAATTCAAGGAAGATGCCTTTGGAGAAGACTGTTAGTTCTCTGGAATACAAGGGAGGATTCTTGAAGTAAAGAACCTTCAAGCAGAGGGGACAGAGTCTTGCCTCTCTGAGGTGACCATAGGATTGGAAGCACAATGACCACTGATGTCTGGAGATTCAGAAGGTACGGCGGCGACCTTGTCTCTGCAGCTGTGAGGACCAGGTGACACTGAGGAAGACCAGGAGCCGTGCAGAAGGTTTTCTTTTTTTTTTGTGCAAAACCTCTATTGAGGCAATTAAAGATTACACGGCTTTTACGCCTACAACCTGGAAGCACAGGCTGGCAGCTACAACAGTGTCATTGATATATGTCACTTACTGAAGGAACATGTGTCTGACACAGCAAGCCGTCTACAACCCATCAGGGCCGGCCGCGTTGAAGGCTATTGGGAGCTGCGTAAGGATGCATTCAGTAATGATGAAGATAACGAAATACATAGGACAGAGAATGCTTGAGGTTTCTTGTTTTTGTATCTTTAATTTAACTGTGTAACGAGCCGTGCAGAAGTTGTCCCAGGTCGGATGTCGATGTCTAAGTGGTCAGTGTCTGGTGGAAGCAGCAACAAGCATTGGTAGCCACAAGTGGCATGGATAATGAAAAGGAGCAAAAGCTGAGACCATCATGGTCCAAGGGACTCACCAAAGGCAGGAGAGTCAGAGCAGGCCCCCGAGAAGCAGGGGAGTCCACTGAAGCAAGAGAAGAACCTCAGAAGGACCCATAGGCTGGAGGCACAGGAGTCACAAGAGAACGTCAAGTAGCTCTCTAAAGTCGGAGGTCCATGATGCAGGAGAAGCAGGAAGGAATTCGTTCTTCAGGATGTGAGGTCCAGTGCCCTAAGATCTCTGGATTACAAATCCAACAAGCCGTGGCAACAGCAGGTCGATGTGGTGCACAGGGGTTAGATCACCGACAGCCCAGCGAGGGATACTGTCCTCTGAATTGCAGGGAAGACAGGTCATACCTGCAGGGAGCAACAGAACCACCACCAGTGTTGCTGAGCCTGGGGATGGCCGTGGGACATCAGGAGCTGCAGACCGCGTAGATTTGTTGTGGTGCCTGCAGATGCAGGGGAGTGACTCCTTCATTCCAAGGGAGATTACTTCAAGTGTCCTTAAACCCACAGGTCTGTTTATGAGCCTTGAAAGAAGCAAAGACACAGATGACAAAGAAGTCTTGCAGAACAGCAAGACCAGGAGCAGCAGAAGTCTTCCTTGGAACAGTCTTGGTTCCAGGCGAAGTCCAAGTGTCCATACGGTCAAAGAGTAATGGGTTTTCAGTCTTGAGTTTTGTCCCACGACGAATCTGAGAACCCACCCACAGGTAAGCCCTTCAGTACCCTAAGGAAAGGGTTGGAACAACTCAGGGGTCATTCCAAGTGTCTGGACAGAGGGGAGGATACTCCCATGTCCTCCCCACCCACCTACGACTGACCCAGGACCACCTCAGCTTCAGGAGGCGCCTCAAGTCCTGGCTCTTCGAGCAGTAGCAGCATCCCTCACCCCCAGCGCCTTGAGACCCTAACGGGTGAGTAGCTCGCTTTACAAATTTTATAATTGATTGACTGATTGATTAGTTCAGTTTCACGCCAGAGCGGGAGCCAAGAGCTCCCTGCACTGGCTCAAAATGAAGCATGCAAGGAGAGCTCCAAATGTTCCCTTCAAAGCAGTCTGGTGGTGCTGGCAAGCGCCCCCACCCCAGCCCAATACAGTAGGTCCTGTCTGTCTGGGAGGTGGTCACACCTCCCTCTGACAGGAAACTCATTGTTCTACCTTGCTCTTCTCAACCTCAGCTCAGCAGGAGAGCAGAATCGTGTCCGTGGTCAGCAGCAGCATTACCTTTCTGGCAGATCCTGAAAGACTGATTGAAGGAGTACAGGAGGGTTTCCCAAAGAGGCTCCCCAGTACGTAGAATCATGCTTACAACATTGGAATCTGTGTTGGGATGTGATTCCAACATGTTTGATAACAAACATGACCTGGTTTGGTGCAGCCACTATATGGTTAGACATCTCATAATGACTGATGTCCACTATAAGAAAATATGTCTTAACAGTGCATGCTTTAGATCTCATGCCGTTACAACGACTGCGTTGTTATATTGAGAACCATTACAATGCATGTCGTTACAACAACTTGCTGTAAGGGGCACTCGACTTAGGAATGGTATAATTTACTATTCCTACTCTAGTTTGTGTAGCAGCAGGGAAGGTGATGGATTCTGAAGTGGAGAAGTGTGGCTCACGGGTTAGAGGAGGCAGACCTGGAAGCAGAGGTCAGCCCGGGACCAGGGTTCAATTCCTGGCTCGGTGGGGTCTTGAGTCCTAAAATGTCCATGGACTCGACAATTCTCGCTCCGGTGCCTACTCGATTCACGGGTTCACACTCTGCGACTCTGGGCAATAGCTTGCTTAATCTCCACAACGGCCCCTCGCGGCGGGATGCCTGGCTTTTACCTTGCGGATACCCTGCCGGGGTTAACTCACAGGGGAATACCAGGACGGGTTCCCTAAGCAAGCGCTTAGAGACCGGTTGGTGATTTGCGCTATATAAATTCCTGTACATTTACATTTACATTTGTAAATCCAACATCTTCTGCCCCCTACAGCAAGTCATTGTAACGACTTGCGATGTAATGGTTTGCGATGTAACAACGCAATTGTTGTTACAACCGCGTTGTACTGGCATGCGATCTAAAGCATGCATTGTAAACGTTGTTTCCCCCACTATTTGTATTAAATTGGCTGATTGCACTTACAAAGCCTTTATAATTGACTCCTGAGTTTGTAGGAGTGTCCTGCTCATGCAGGGGCACCCTCACACTCATAACCAAGCACCCTGCCCTCAGGACTGAAGAGCCTGCCATAGGGTTAACTTATAGGTCTAAAATTCACTGACCTCAGATATAAGGAAACTTATATCTGTGGTGAGAGGTGCAAGCAACACCTCTAACAGTCTGCAATGGCAGACCTATAGTCACAGTTTAAGTTCCATGGGTGGCACAATACATTCTGCTGCCCATGGGAGACGCCTGGTGTACCCATGGCCTGGGTACCTTAGTACCATATAAGAATTGCAGTCACTGGAAACGATCTTTCTGAAACACCAACATGAATAAACTGATATCAATCAGCAAGAATACCTTGCTTCCAACTATTGACATGTCTGAGGTACAGGAACTCACGGAGCATAACAACAACTCTATATTGAGTATTCTAGAAACATTTGTCCCCTTACAACTAAAAAGAAGCTCCACCAAAGACTCTAAACCTTGGTTCAACGATAGTTTAAATTCAGAGAGACCCAATCTGATACTAGCCGAACGATCCTGGAGAGGCTCCCCGTCGCTTGAGCACCTCATGCTCTTGAGGTCTAGAAGAAGCACTTACAACAAACATTAAGAGGGCGAAATCGAACTTCTTCAGAACCCAACTAGATAATGCCAGAAACAGACCTAAATAACATTGTGAAATAATCAAACTCCAATCCAATTATCTTCCCACTCCAGTCCAGTACGAAGCCAAATTGTGAAGTCTTTGCCTTTTTCATCCTTCAAAAGACGATTAAGATTGAAACTGATCTCCGAACACTGCAGTGCAACCAACAGATTGTCCCATTTCCTACTAACCCTGAATACCCTCCTCCACCTCAGCCTCTGCCTGCTCCAGGTTTCACACCAAAAAAGTAACACCTTCTGGAGCCAATTCACACCCTTTGATGAATTCTCTATACTCAACCTGCTTACTACTTTGAAACACTCAAATTATTTCAGTGACCCCTTATCCTCAAGTTTCTTGAGATGAAATGGTCCTTAGACCCTCTCTGGGTCAAAATAGTAAATGATTCCCTACTTTCAAGGTATGATCCTGGAATGTCTGCAGTCAGGGCAGGTTATGCCCATCCGCCAAAAACCCACCGCGGATCAAGATGACCGTAATAACTTCCGATCCATCAGTAGCATTCCAACACTATCAAAGCTCCTAGAGAAATGTGTTTATGTTCAACTGTGTAACCACGTTGATCAATGTCAGCTTTTAGATCAATTCCAATCAGGTTTTCCTCAGGGCCATAGTACTGGCACAGCCCTTAATCTCATAGATGACGATCTAGGAATGCTAGATTGAAGCAAAGCCTGCCTTCTAATCCTCCTAGACCTTTCTTCAGTTTTTGATACGGTCAAATATGAAAATCTCCTGGACTTACTAGAACGAAGGATGGGTATTTCAGGTTCAGTGTTGAACTGGTTTTACTGCTTTAACAACAGAACGCAAAGATATAAAGTCATTCATTCCCTCTCAATCTTTACGCCATCCACACTTGGGGTCCCTCAGGGGTATGCACTCTCACCCACGCTCTTTAACTTGTTAATGGAGCCTCTAATAGACATTCTTAATGTATCTAACATTCAGTATCACATAATTGCAGATGACACCCACCTGTACCTTAAAATCTCCTCCCCGTAAGACATCAGGTCACTTAACTCAACCCTACTCAAATCACAACACTGGCTGACCCCCCAACATCTTAAGCTAAAAGCCTTCAAAACAGAATTCCTCCTCATTCGCCACCTAAACAGGCTACCGTCATTGTTGAATACATGAAACACCTAATAGCTCTCAACTGTTCTCCACACATCATTGACTCTGCAAGGTCACTTGGAATAATACGTGATAAGAACTTCAGTATGCAGGAGCACATTAGCTCAGATACCCAGAGGGGCTGACTTCCACATGAGTATCCTAAGAAAGATAAAAACCCTTCCTCCCCCGGACAACTTCAAGTCTCCTGTTCAAGTGCTAGTAATTTTCAGGTTGGAGTATAGAAGCGCAGCACTCTGTGGGCTACCCAGCTACAAGTTGGCACCGCTCAGGGCATCCCTGAATTTGGCTGCAAGGCTTATCACAGGATCCTGAAGAACTAACCACATTGAACCGGACCTGAAATCCTTCAACTGGCTGCCTTTTGATGCTAGGATTCATTTTAAAATTGAATGCATGACACACAAGGCCCTTCACCATAAAACCCCTTTGTACCTAGCTCAAGAACTGGAACTATCTTGTGGTAGCAGATCTTCTAGGAGTTTCAACACCCTGCTCCTAAAACCTCGAAAATTCAAAAGAAAGAACACCTCTAATTGAGCGTTCTTGGTTACTGCCCAGAGAATCTGGAACTCCTTGCCTCTTGAAATCAGACTGATTGCCTCAACTGCATCTTTAAAAAAAGGAGTGAAAACTCTATTGATGAATACCCTCTGAACTGAATGTACCTACTTCCACTAGGTACCATTTGTTGTTGGTTCCTCTACAAGCATGTTTCGCTCCTCCTGTATGGACTACCCTGCCCTGAGTGGCCCTATTACAATGTTTTGTACTTGATCCTATGACTATGACTATGACCTATATCAACATCAATATTTGTTTTTTGTTCATACATGTGCATCTATATCCTTTTGCCTGTCATGCTACTTTGTTCCTCTTTTTATTTGAGTATCTTGCTTATCACTGTTGTTGTTACTGACCCACTAGCGTAAATCTTTTTGTCCTTGATCATCTGTAAAGCTCACGGATACCCGCCGGGGTCATATCTGCCTGTATAAAACTTTATATAAATATATTAGGGACTTAAAAGGGTACACCAGTAGCCAAATGTGGTGGTACAAAAATACTTACTGATAGAACTGGGGTCTCTAGTTGGTAATGGTATACACCTATTACCAAATAGGGACCATTGCTTCTAAGTGAGGAAAAGGGGATTACACTACTGGATAATCCCTGCTCACCCCCTTGGTAGCTTGGCACGAGCAGACAGGGTTATCTCAGAGGCAGTGTGTTAAGCATTTGTGAACACACACAGTAACACAGTGAAAACATACAGATGGACATAAAAATAAGTATTCTTTGTAAAGACTTAACAAGACCACAAACAACAAAAATCTACAATACTGTACTTAAAATAGACTTAAAGATGGTAGAAGTCACTTAGTTCAAGTTGATGATAAATGCTGCACAGGTCTCACAAAAGTACCTGGATGCGTAACGTAAAACAAACAAAAGGCTGGCAGAGTTGGAGATGCGTTGGTTCCTTGCTTCGGGGGAGACTATGCGTCATGCCTCAATGCTTGCGCAGAGATGGGGATGCGCCTTGGTCTTTACCAGAGAGGAGGTGATGCGTAGATTCTCGTACTGTGGGGACCGTGCGGCGAACTCTGTAACTTTGGAGCCGCGACAGGCCCTGTGGCACGCTCCTCCGGCTCCTACTGCAAGGCAGAGGGGCCTGTGCCTAGTCCAAACCAGTTCTGTGCAGTCCTGGAGCACTTTGTTTACAGGACTTCTTCTTTCCTTTAACAGTGTGGGCCAGGGTCATCAGACACACCACAGGAGGTGGAGCCAGCATGGAAGGCAGGCACAGCCCTATTCAGGCCTACGTGCAACTCATCCCACCACTCTACATGCAGATACGTCTATTCAGTCCTGTGCTGGCTTATCCTGTCTCCTGGAGCCACCCCAAAGCCCGGTCGCTCACAAACCAGACACACAATATACAAGTGAGCAGAGGCAGGCTGGATGGTTAGGCAAGAAAATACCTACTTTCTAAAAGTGGAATTTTCAAACACAGAATGTTAAAACTAACTTCACTAAAAGATGTATTTTATTATTCTGAGTTCAGGCATACTAAATTTTATATTTCTACCATGTTCCCTGGGTCAGTTAGGATTATAAGATGTTATAATCAAACTGCCCATTCTGGCCTTTGGGGAACAGTTAGCCTTGCAATAGTGAAAAATGGAAATGGCTGTAATTCACTATTAGGACATATCACACACACCAGGGCATGTCCTCCCTTTTACCTACAATGCACCCTGTCCTTGGGCATACACTAGGGGTGACTAATATGTAGAAAAGAGAAGGTTTAGGGACTGGCAAGTGGGTGAATTTCCAAAGTCAACATGGCAGTACTAGACTGCACACAGGCTCTGCAATGGCCGGCCTGAGGCACACTTTACAAGCTGCTTCTGTGGGTGGCACAACCAGTGCTGCAAGCCCACCATCAGTATTTGATTTATAAGTCCTGGACTCACATGGTGCACGGTTCTAGGGTCTGACAAGTAAATCAAATAACACAATCACGGAGTCACTAATCAATACATCAATTTAACAGAGGGAGCATTTGCACTGTGGCACTGAATAGCAGTGGCACAGTGCCCAAAGGATCTCAATCAGCAAATCAGATCAAAAACAGAGGAGGCAATCAGTAAAAAATGGAAGGAAGACTCACACCGATGGTACCAGGTCTAACACTTACAGTGGTCAATTTAGGGAGAAAGCTGGCCTGGTATATGATGTACACTTATGTAATTGGACACCCTGCACCAATCCGGAAAACTTATGGTGATTTGTAAGGTCTTAGACATCCTTAGAAAGCTCTCTATGTGATAGCTGTGGAGAGCAGCCTTCAGACTTAGTCCAGTAGTGTAAAGCAGCTTATTTTTACCAGAATGCAATCTTATAGGTATAGAGTAAAAGACAGAACCACACAATGTGGGGAACGAAAGCATATACTAAGAAAGTGATATAAGAACCAGGACTCGTGTCAAGACAATGTCCAGAGGGCGAAGAAGGTGAGTGACTAGGAACCCCACAGAGATTGTGTGCAGTGTGGGAACACGACCTCGTTCTCTGTACAAATCAATGTGTAAGTCACTGTGGCAATTTTAAAGATTAAGGACCCTTCCCAGTGGACCCTGAAGAAACCCTGTGGATGACAGAAGGTTGGAGAGCCAATCCTCCCGTGGATACCCTAGTACCCACTTTATCTACACCAGGGAAGCTGGGTGCATCGGTGTGAAGTGGTGTTGGAAACCGATGTCAAACCCAATGGAGGACTTCAGGAAAATGCCACTGCTGGAGAAGGAGAAAGTGTCCGGTGTAATCCGAAGGTGAATTCAAGTTGAAGAGTACCTGCAAGCAGAGGGGACACACTCTATGTCACTCAGGAGTGACCCGGAGACCCGGAAGACGAATGCCTACCGATGTCGAGAGTTGTAGGAGAGTCGACAGGGACGCTGAGGAAGACCAGGAGTTTTGCACTTGCTGTCCCACGTTGGATGTCGAGAGCTAAGGGGGCAGTGTCCATTGGGAGCACCAAGAAGCATTGGCAACTGCAAACAATGTAGAAGTCGAAGAAGGTGCAATGTTAGGACCAGCAAGGTCCAGGGGACTTACCACAAGACAGGGAGTCAGGGCAGGCCCGAGTAATCAGGGGAGCTCAAAAGAAACAAAGATGACCCTCAACAGGAACCACAGGGTGGAGGCACTATAGTCGCATGATGACATCCAGCAGCTCAACAAAAGATGCAGGACACAGTGCAAACATTGCAGTGTGGACGAAGGTTCTGATCAATGGAGATGCTTGAGGTTGAAGCTCCTTGGAGCACGAAGATCTTGTTGGAAGGAAGCCAACAAGCCTTTGCAACGGCAAGTCGACACGGTGCACAGGGGTACGGTTCCTGCTGCTCCTATGAGGGATACTGCCCATAAACTTGATGAGAGGGCAGGGCAGGCCTTGAGAGATGTGGAGAACCATCACCTGCGTTGCTGAGCCTTTCAGAGTCCGCGGGAGCTCAGCATCAGCAGACCAGTCAGCTTAGATGCGATGTTCCTTCAGGTGTCTTGGAAGCCCACAGGCTTTGGAAGGTTCATGTATGGTGCACAGGCACACACGATGCTGCAGACTGGAAGGGAGAGCCCAAACGAAGTCCAGCGAAGTCCAAAGTGCCCAGACGGTAGAAGTTGAAGTGGTGTCTGAATTGAATCGTGTCCCACTACGATTCTCAGGACCTACACCCAGGTAAGCCCTTAAGTACACTAAGGAAAGGGTTGGGATGGTTCAGGGGTCCCTCCCAGGGGAGGGTTGGACAGGTGGGAGGTTACTCCCATGTCCTTTGTCCAGTTTCGCATCAGAGCTGGAGCCAATGCCTCCCGGAGCTGGTTTGAACTCGACTATGCAGCAAGGAGGCACCAAATGTGCCCCTCATGCAGACTGAGTGGCGCTGGCAAGTGCACCCAACCAGCCACAATACACTATGGGCCAGATGTAGGTGGCCAAATAGCGAGCTCTAACGCTGAAATTAGCAGAATTTCAGCGTTTGCGAATGCTATTTGGCTGTGAGAAATTTAGGTGACTTTAAACCTACTAGCAAAATAAGGAACCGCAAAATTGCAATTCCTTATTTTGCTCTTGCATTTAAGAAATTGGTAAATGCGCTTCCTTAAATGCAATTTAAGTATCACAAAAGAAAGTACACTTTAGCCTTGAGGAATCGCTAATTACCCCCAACTTCAAGTTGGGGGTAATTAGCGATTTTCTTTAAAAAGCACTTTTTTTAAAGTGAATTGTGGCACATATTCATGCCTCTAGGGCATGTATGTGTGCCACATGTGCACACATGCACATTTCAGGGGTGCAACAGGGTGTCCTTTGACACCCTAGCACCCTTGAAATAGCGCCCGCCATTTGCAATTCACTAATAGCGAATCGCCAATGGGGAATATCTTCCCATTCATTCCTATGGGCCTCCAAGCCCATAGGAATGAATGGGTAGGTAGTCCTTATTAACGAATTTCAATTAGCGATTCGTTATTAAGGAATATTAAGGATTCACATATATTTTAGCTATTCCTACCTACATTCAATTTTGCGAGTTCTTAATAGCAAATCGGTAAAGTTTGCTATGAAGGATTTACAAATTTGATTTTACCTACATATGGCCCTAAATCCTGTCTTGGAGGTGGATACCTATTGTTCTGCCTTCCCCTGCTTGAGCTTGGCTCAGCAGCAGGAGTGCAGAATCATGTCTCTGATTGGCATCAGCCATGTTGTGCTGTCCGGGTCTAGAAGACCAGTACCAGGAGCAACAAGAACATACTTGAGGGCTCTTCCAGTGCTTGGAATCATACCTTCCACACTGTTTACTGCTACAGGGGTGACTTATAGGTTTTAAGTGGAGTGACCCTAGATATAGGAAGCCTATATCTTTTGTAAGTGGTACTAACACCAGCTTACACAGGCTGCAATGGCAGACCTGTAGTTACAGTTTGAATGGTCTCCCATGGTTATCATAATACATGTTTCAGCCCATGGGGGACCCCTGGGGTATCTATGCCCTGGGTACCTTAGTACCATATCCGAGTATCTCATCTGGGATGTACCTAAGTACTGAACATAAACATTTAGGGGAGAAAGCAGAGAGACTGGGGTCATGATTAGCAGGATCCCAATCAGACTAGGTCAAAAACATACTGACACCAAGCCAAAAGTCGGGGTAACCACGAAAGCAGATCCTACTCTTCTACATATTGATATGTATATACAGCCTAAAGAAAGGTTAGAAATGGCCAGATTTCATTGAACTTTTACTTTAAAAATAAATCTGATAGAGACATCTAACCCCAGATTCCTTAACTTGTGAATTCTCCCCAAGCGGCAGACTGGATCTCATAACGTTTTCCAGCCGCGGGCTGCGCCGCATGACTCCGTAACAACGTCGGCTCCGGAGATGGCATCAGAGGAGCCATGTAAGTACTCTCCTGCGCGCTGACGTCAGTTTCTTATTTTTTCAGCTCTGCACGCGGATCTGGAGTAGCGTATCTCTGCCCATTTTTCGGCCTGCTCTTACACATTTTTTTATTGGAAACCCTCTGGGTTTAAATCATGTAGACCCTGTCCTCGACAGATGTTGGGTACTTACAACGCCTGCCAGTGGTTGAAGCCAAAGGCGCTGAGGGAGCAACGAATGAAGCTCCTAACGGCAACGTTTTCGGGGACTTCCAGTTCCTTGAGGCGTCGTCATCTTCCTGGTCTGCAGTTAGCCGGTCCAGTGGTTGTTCCTGTGAGTGTCGCTCTTCTTCCCGTGATCGACCGCTGCGATCCCAGTCCCCGGCTACCTCTCACGGTAAGCGGCACCACAAGGGATCTAAGTCATGACCTTCTATGGCTCCTTCAACTAACAATGTGGATTCCGGAGGTTCTTCTTGTTCCGGGACTGATGTCTCCACTCACACATCGCTCCTGCGCTTCCCTATTTTTCCTGGAGTGGGGTGACTTGGAACCAGATGCAATAGTGTTACAATGCTCTTTATCTTGTCTTTGGAACATTGCCCTCCTCTGGAGCACCTGCGGACCCCAAGGAGGTCATAGGCATAGCAACTGAGACATCGCCAGCAGGTTCGCCCCAGTGGCAGTCCGAGTCTTGGACACAGTCGTGCTGGTGCACGGCCCATTGGGAATCCCACCTGTGGCGCCGACTGTCTTGGACATGACGTCAGCATTTCCTCCGGTAGTTGTTTTTACAGTGCCGGAGGGCTCAGAAACAGAATCGGTGCATGATGCTGTTGAGAGTCCTGCAGAAGCGACTTCCCCTCGCATCCATGTATCTGCATCGCTGTTGGCGCCAACCGATACCCCTCCACCTTCGCATACGAATGTCGACGTGGCGCAGTTTCTGTGCCTTTCAACGTCGTTTCTGACCGAAACAGTTGGTAGAAGAACAGGAGGGAGTGGTTCCTCAGAGCTAACAGTGCCTTTGGACTCTCCTATGTTGGACAGCTGGATTGCTGAGTTGGGTGAAGCAAACGGGCTAGATTCATCCCCTGCTTCTACTCTTTTATTTCCTCCTGGCCTTGCCTTGGAGGTCAGTTCTTCTTTGGTGGAAGTGTTGAAAAGTTTGGCTGATGTCTTACACTTGATTCCGCCGACAGTGGAGAAGTCTTCAGACTCTCTCATCGAGGTTCTTCATCCTAGCCAGGTAGAGATTGAACCAATGCTTCCCTTTCTGTGAGGTACTTTCTGATATTTTACTGGCGGAATGGGCTAAGCCTGAGTCAGGTACACCTGTGAACTTTACTATTGCCCTCAAGTACTGTCCACCACCTATGACCGTGCTAGCCTTATTCGTCAGCCAACCGACTACAGTATCATGGACCAGGCCGCACCAGCTTCCCATGATATTGTGTTATCCTACCTCTTCTGGTGTGCGGTTGAGTCTAGCTGTCTCCATGGAAATTTCTGTTGACACCAAGGACCTGTAGCTCAGTGGTAATGTGTTGTGCCTCTAGTGGTACAGGCAACCCCAGAACTAGGGTTCTGATTCCTCCAATGTTGGAAACAAATAGGCAGGCCATCTTGAATGTGCCTGCTGTTGTCCAATTCGGAAGGTCAGCAGGGTCGGTCCAGTGGGTATACGGTGGGGAGACGGCCTGGGCTTCCTGCTACTGTTCCCTTTCTATTATATTCTGTTATCCCCTATGCCTTATGGCTTTTGCGAGATCATTGAATGGATCCATGATCTGTGTGCCCTTTGGGTTTCTGATGGGAATAGTTTTTTCCCTCATTGTGAGATTATAATTCCACCTGGATATCCGGTTTGGTAATTTACGGGACTCTATTGTTTTTCTTCATCTTGACCTTCTAGGTCCGGCATGTTGTGCGTGCTTGTTGACAAGCGTTCTTTTTCATGTCTATTTACCTTGGGGAGTGCATGCCTGTTGGGATTTCCCTAGCAGGCGACATTGTCTTTTCAGCCAAGTTCCCCGCTCTATTCCTAGAGGGATTTCCCACCCCTCTCTTTTTTCCCTTATGTCTCCTGTTACACAGTGCTGGTTTCGGCACTGTGTGTCTTGCTGTATACAGGGAGTGTCTTTGGGCATTGCTGTGTCTTATTGGGCTACAACATGATTTTTCTGCATAGGTATATTGGCAGGACAGTGCTAGAGTTTTTACATGTTTACATTATTCCCTTTTTGGCTATATGTCGGTTAACAGGACCTCTACACCCGCGTGAGGCTGAGTCGTTTTGATCTCGTAGGTTTTAAATTTTGTCTCCAGCTCAATTTCTTTAGTAACCAAAAATATATATATAAAAAAGGAGAAGAGAAAAGGTAACAGGATGAAGGCTTTTCTCCACGGAAGAACTACTTATTCTTCATTGGGTGTATGCTAAGTTTCTAGGTCTTTTCCGCTATGGGTTAGGTGGATTGGTTCTGATGGTCCTCTTCTATTTGTTCTTTATAATGACAGGAACCCTGACATGATGATTATTGTCATTCCCAAGTTGTAGTTTACTTGCAGGTTCATAATCTACAGTTATCAGGTGTTTTTGGATAAGATTTCATCCGACTCCCCTTCAGGCTTGGTTTTCCTTGCCTAGATTATCTGTTCCTCTTTATTGGTCCTGGTTCTTTTCTTCCACGCTTGCAGTGGAGGAATTAATTCATCTAGTTGTGCTTGGAGGGGTCCCTTTGCATTCTCTCTCTCTTCTTAGAAATTTCTAATCTCATGCAGTTGTTGCCTTTGGCTTTTTTGGTCCACAACTTTTCTTATTTCAGATTAGATCCCATCCACTGACTAGCCGGGTCTGGTAGCCCAGCCTCTATTATGTGCATTGCGAGGACCTCTGCTCCTCCTCGTGATCATGCTTCCAAATTCTGGTGGTCCACTTTGCCTTTCACCCATTGGGTCCATGCCATACATGCCATGGAGTCGGGTAACAACGGACATCAATACTCTAGCCCTGATATATGCCTATAGATGGGTGTGCGTTTTTTCTGAATTTCCTTGTTAATTTCTTGTATTTTCTGTGTGGTTCCTATCGCGCTGTCAATGAAACCCGAGTGTGGATTAAAGACCTAGCTCTCTTTCATATCTCCCAAGTGGGGATGAAAGAGCCATCTCTATTTTTATCTCTCCAAGTGTGGATGATCAGTGTTACTCTCGGCCATCTGGTCCTTCTTGGTACTATTGTGGGGCAGACCCTCCTTCTAGGGAGTATGACTATGGTATCTAATTCACAAGCTAATTAATCTGCTGCTAGATGTCTTTATAAGATGGACAACTTACACACCTTCGGTAACAATTTATCTGGTAGAGACACAGTCTAGCTACAGATTTCTTAACACCCGTCCAATCCTCCCCACTCTGCGAACACCCCTTGAGGCCTGGTCTTGGTGTTACCAATCCACTAATTTCCCTGGTTGAGTGACCTTGGACGTGGGAGTGGCCGTCCCTTTCAACACAGGTTTTTTTCTACTCCTCTTATCTCTGCTTTCAGTTATGGGATGACTCTCCAGACCTCTGGTCTTGTCTCATTTGTCTACTTGGGGTTACCATGCCATCCATTTCCCCTTGAAAAATAGTTGGTGGAGCTCTACCCTTCCACGCTGTATTATCTTTGCTCGGTGTTAGACATGGCTTCTATTTCACTGATTTCTTGACCCTTTTCCTAAAAGACTATATCTAGTCTTATCATGCCTTTAGTCCTATTTTCTTGTTGTAGGATTTTTCCATCCTTTTAGGCACACTGTTTCCACAGCCAATTTCTGTGGTGTCTCCGCGTTCTGCATGGAAATTTTACAGAAGAGACTGACATCAGTGCACCGGAAGGAATTATGTGGCTCCTATTACATCATGTCTGGAGCCAACATCATTACAGAGCCTACTCTGAAGGACAGCGAAAAGATCAGGCTACATGTTCTCCAAGAAATAAGAACAACTGCTTCATCAAGAGGCCTTAAGGAAGGTCCGTCTTCTTCCAAAGAGCCCTCCTCTCACTCCAAGGACTCTCACAGAGGGAGATCCAGATAGAGACATCACCATCACAAGAGGAGACATTCCCGATAGTCGCCAAGAGGTATGATGTTGAGAACTAAACAGCTACCAATGTGCCCATTCAACAGGTACACTATTGATGGTAGGATCAAGCCACCACTTGACACTGAAACATCCTCGCCGTTCGCCGTCAAAACACACATTAGCATCAAAGTCATCATTGACAGTCTACCATCCATGTATAACAGAAGGGGCGGACCTACTTGACATGCTATGGGAGTGCCCGAAAGAAAGGGGATACTGGGACAAGGTTCGAAGAATAACTGGGACAGCCGCACATCACGTAATCAACAATACAGTAGAAGAATGCATATTAGGTCTCCATAGACATTTATCCAAACATAAGGTACAATACTGATTCATAGACCTTGCACTACTACTGGCTATCAGAACCGTCACTATGAGATGGAAGTCACGTAACCCCCCAGCTATATCCAGCTGGTACACAGATATGTTACGGTGGAGCTGTGCAGAGGGTGCCACGTTGTGCAGAGAGGAGATAAGAGGGCTACGGAAAACGCCAATAGCACTGGACTGTGAGGCTATGTTAGAGGCGTTAAAATTACTGGATATAGACCAAGTAGGTTAAGCATTCTATGAAAAGTTGTAATGTGGGGTGCTCATGCCTCTAACAAATTGTATACCAGGAGGAGTTGTATGGCTATGCATGCATTACTTAAGAATACGTGGTAGCAAAGATGGTTCACGAACATTCTTCGCAGACAGACTGAGACCAGGGATTATTGGGTGGGGGGGAGTTGGGTAATGTTTATAAATAATAAGAATTATGATTACATGCATAGCCCAAATACATTAAAGATCCACAGCGAAGTAAAGAGTTGCAAATAATGACAATTGTTCATAACGATGATAATGATGTAGATGTGTAAAGCAAATGTTGTACACTAATAATTATGAGAAAGAAAATGTATGAAGATTATATGCCATGCTGATGTGTGTTACACTTTGGACAAACTCAATAAAATATGTTTAAAAAAAAAAGACAGTCCACCATCCATCAACGTCGAAGAAGCAGGTCTCGACATCAAAACCAACACCTAAGCTACTTTTGATGTCGAGGGAAAAACATTCATCATCGTACACAGCGGAAAAAACACAGTGGACTTTGATAGAGAAGCATTCGACGTCAAGGGACACAGCAGTACCCACAGCTGAGTCTAGGCCTCACTATACATCCATGGCCAGATCACACTTACCTTTAAATATCTCTCCACTCTGGCTTCAAAGTCTACAACATAGACATGTGCCTCATACCTCGAACTCTGAGTACTCAAACTTACTCACTATCAAGGTTCACACCTGAAGTCAAATTCTCTGGTACACCATCTCCTAGGGGATGTCCAGGTCACAACATTTCTCCAGGGACACCATCCTTGCTGCCTTCAACTCCAGTAGGGCCCGTAAGTAGCCTGAATATTACAGCTTTGCCACATAAATCCCCAAGAAGATTTAGGAGTCAGCTATGTCACCGCTCCAGATCTAAAGTGACATCCAGAACCAGATCTACATCCGGATCTAGAAGATCTCACTGGCCCAGATCTAGACACAGAAGAAGAAGATCTCCATCTTGACTTAAGACTACATGTTCATCAGCCAGAAGTTACTCAACTAATTTAGCCATTACACCTCCCGCAAGTGTCCCCTATAGATGATGTTCTTACCTTCAGCAATGTGTTAATAAGAGGGGCAACAAAATTAAACTTCGACATCCCTACTACTGGTACATCATTTTGTGTGATTTTTGAGATTTTACATCATAAATCACCTGGGCGACTATTCCTGTTCTACTAAAACCAGCTATGCAGTTATACATCACACCTGTATCATCGAAGTATGCTACATCTCAGCTTCACAAGAAATATAGATCATCTGACTAGGACCAACTGTTCCTCAGAGCAGACCCTCCTCAGTACTCCATTTGTGTAGCAACAGCAAGAAAGTCTCACACTGTTCCTCCTTCATTCTTTGGTGCCACCGGATAAAGAAAGCAAACAAATAGATGCTCCGCGAAAAAAGATGTGTGGAACATCTGCATCTACCATGAAAGTAGCTAGTGCATCCACTTTGCTGGGGAAGTATGACAGGTCTCTGTGGGATTCCTTAAACAGATTTATAAAAGGACAGCCAATGTTAGGAAGAAGTCTTTAACAAAGGTGGTCTGGTGTCAAACCAGGTAATAAGTGTAACAGTGGATACATTAGATCTAGCTTTCAATGGATATTGAAATGGAACATGTGCATATCGATCATCTTGGCTGAGATTGATTGGGCTTAAAGCAGAGGCTGAACATCAAATTTAAAATGTACCATTTTCAGGGACACTCTCTTTGGTTCCCAAGCAAATGATGAGATGTTTAGAATGAAAACAGATATGGACACTCTTAAGGGGACATTCTTAGGGCTGTTGGTCTTGAGAGAAGGAAAGAATATCGTAGGAGATACAGGCCCTATGACATGAGATTCTCCTGGCACAGGGTTAAAGCACCTCACTGGTCAAGACAAGACTACCACCATTGAGGTAGAAGAACACAGCAGCAGTCTGCATCCACAGGAAAACTTCCTGCAAAGCGATGAGCCATCATTTACCCCCTTCTCTATTTCCCACTCCTGTGGGAGGAAGTATTACCAAATATCTGGCATAGTAAAAACAGGCAAATAGGTCTTGAATATTGTTCCGAATGGAAATTTTCTTCAATTCAGGCTCCCTCCTCCTTCAGTTCTACTAATCAAAATATTGGCTTTTCGAAAGACCTACTGTCAACACTCTATTGCAGAAGCATGCTGTGCAGGAGGTTCCGTATCACCAGAGAGTATTGGGGGTTTATTCTTGATACTTTTTGGTGTGAAAAAAGAACCAAATCAAATATTCATTCTTGTGATCTGCAAGTACACAAAAAAAGATAAATTCAGAATGTTGGCATTACACCAGATTTATCTGCAACTACATCTAGGCGACTGGATGTGTTCTATAGATCTCATAGATGCCTATTTCCATATTCTAATATCAGCAAAACATCAAAGATTCCTTTGCTTTAAAGTGGAACAGCATCATTACCAATGCAAGTTCCTAACTTTTGATCTAAAATCAGCTTCACAGATGTTTGCTAAATGTATGGCCATTGTCGCAGCTTATCTAAGTAAATCTCAGAAACCACAACCTGCCGAGTTCAAAAGATTCAATACCTAGGAGAAATACTGGAACCCAATCCACAAAAGTGTATCCTTTGGAGGAGAGCTTATTGTCAATCAATCTGAAGTGTCACAATCTCCTACATACTCGCCATCCAACAGCGAGACAGATTGCATCCCTACTAGGTTTGATAGCATCTTGCATCTATCTAGTTATACATGCAAAACTGCACATGAGACCTCTGCAGCAATGCTTAGGAGTCCAGTGGAATCAGCTCTCAGACCACTGTGAAAAGAAACTGCCTCTATAACAAGAAGTCATTTAATCTCTTCCATGGTAGAAACAACCAAAGAAACTCTTGGTAGGAGTACAATTCCATCAGGATCTCCCCACTCAAACATTGATTACAGAATCATCTCTCCAGGGATGTGGAGGTCATATGGGACACTTGCAAACCCAAGGGATTTGGTTGATAAAGAAAAGATTTATATCAACCTTCTGGAATTGAGAGCTATTTATCTGACCCTAAAGTCCTTTTGGACATCAAATACAACGGATTCCCTTCTTGTTCAGACCAACAATACAACAACAATGCACTATGTGAACTAAAAAGGAGGGACTCACTCTCCTCCTCTGTTTGTCAAAGCTCATGCCATATGGAAATGGCTCATAACCAGAAACTCAACCATAACGGTCATTCATCTACCCGGGTTTCAGAATATACAGTTAGATTTACTGAGTCGCGTGTTTCAGGAAAATCACAACTAGGTGCGCAACAAAGAAGCCTTACTAAACATTGTCCAAGAATAGGGATATCCACACATAGATTTGTTTGTAGAAGCAAGCAACAAAACATGCTGAGACTATGCAGTCAGATTCTTCCAACAAGGATAAAAAGGGCATGCCCTTTCGATAAATTGGGCAGAGAACATTCTCTGCACATGTCCCCTAATTCCTCTAATACCCACAGTAATCATCAAAATGTACAGGTCCAAGACCAGGATGATAATGATTGCACCAAAATGGCCTCATCAATGGTGGTTCACAGACCTTCTTCACCTATTAGAATGACCAACCAAGAAATTGCTGTACAGACAGCATCTCCTGTAGATGTTTGGGGGAAAGATACTGCACCCCAACCATCCATCATTGAACTTGACAGCTTGGCTGCTGAATTCCTCTGATGTGGTGATTTAGGCCTACCACAAGACTGCATGGACATTCTAAGATAGGCTAAAAGAGCTTCCATGAGAAAATTATATACCTGTTAGTGGAAGAGATTTTACTTATGGTGTTTCAAAACATACTCAAGACAATCTTGTGTCAAGAAGAACTGGTTATAACCTACCTTCTTCCTTTAGCAACGTCTAGGTCACAGTGTTCTCCTATGAAGATGCATCTTGAGGCTATAACAGCCTATAGAAAATCTCCTTCACAAAGGTTTTGCTTTAAAATTCCTGTAATTAATGACTTCCTAGAGGGCTTAAAAAAGAATTACCTCCAATTAAGTCTCCATCCCCTCTGTGAGAACATAACATTGTTCTCTCCAAATGAATGGCCCCATTTGAACCCATTCATAAAGCCTCTTTACAGCATCTGACATGGAAAGTGGCTTTCCTTGTAGCCATCACTTCAGCACTCAATCCAATCATTTTTGTAGAAGCATACTCAGTTTTTCACAATAATAGAGTTGTGATGATAACTCATCTCAGTTTCTCTCTTGATGTTAAAAGTGTACCGAAGTTCTGCCTACATTAATCCGAAGACATAAGGAAATCAGATTGCCATTGTATTAATTTATGTCCCAGTGAGATCAGGTTTGGCACTGTCAAAACAGACTATTACTATGTGGATAGTTTCTTGTATACTAGTGGGCAAATTGTCAACAGTTCACATGCCTGTTTGGCATTCAAATTATCTATAAAATATTATGGATGCATGTTTGCATGCGTTATGCAAAATCAATTATAACTCTGTAGGTTCTTGCACCTTAGACTTCATAGGACTTCCTAAACCACATCTAAATGCATCCAGAAACTTGCTGACTCATTTTAGGTGTAACAGATTCACTGCTTAGTTGAATATTGCATCTAGAACAAATGCAAACACAAGTAATGATTAAGACCAATTAGAACACACACACTTAGTTGAAAAGGCATAAGCATATTGCAGAAGAAAAGAGAGGTTACACTATAAAAGTTACAACTAAGCCTAAATGAACAGCCATTTCAAAATCCTTTTTCATACCATTAGGATATAGGGTGTTGTACTTAATTATCATCCTTGACTCAAGTCTCCTCAACTCAGTGGTACGATCTCGTCCTCTCAACCTTTTAGGTATATTGTCTAACACCAAGAATTTCAACAAATTACTATTTTGGCCATGTTTGATTGAGAAAAGTTGTGCCATGGGATAATTTCTATTGTTGTTATGAATGGCACGCATGTGCTCAAGTATGCACTTTTTAAGCCCTGTATATGGTACTGCCTATGTAGGCAAGTTTACAGGAACAAAAAAGTGCATACACCACATACTCCAAATTACATGTCAGATGTTTATTAATGTAGAATGGTTTATGCAAGATGATAATGAAACTTTTTTACAACTATTTCTAAACTTACCTGCCTTGCAGGCATTGCATGTGAAGAAGCCTTTGATGGTGTTGTGTTTACTGTCAGGCTGTTTCATGAAATGCCACAGTGAGTCTTGTAAAGACGTTGCCTTTTTTAATGTAATTTCAGAACATTCACCTATTGCATCTGCCAAGTCACGATCAGTTTTTAGAACATGCCAGTACTTCTTAAGACTTTTTCACATCTGCCCGACTGCTCATTGATTTTGCTTATGAACCTGATTTTCTGTTCTCCTGCCTCTTTGGTTCTGGGACACAGTAACTTAGTTCTGTCTACCTCCATCACTTTGTTAACTGCCTTATTGATTGTTTTGTTATAGTACCCTCTTTCTTGGAATCTTTTAGTCATGGTATGACTTCATTATTGCTGCAATTGCTCTTAGCGCATAGAAGCTCGCCATACAGGATACTTTCAATCAAAGATCCCGGGTGGCAGATATCGCCCCTCAAAAGGCTGTTGCCTGCCGTGGGTTTTCTAAACAGGTAACTGGCAAGCTTGCCTTCTTGGACAGAGAGTCTGCAGTGAAGGAATTCAATAATTTTTTATCAAGGTGACTCATAAATGAAAGCTTGAGTGAGTTGTTATTCAGAATGGACCCAAACTCATGAGCTACATCTAGTGATCCACTCCAAATATAAAAAATGTTGTCGATTTAACGGACCCAGAGGACGACATTGGCAAAAAGTTCGATGTTGTGGACCACTTGCTCCTCCCACCAGCCGAGGTACATTCCTGAAAAGCTGGGGGTGAAGCAAGTGCCCATTGCCGTTCTCTGTGTCTGTCTATAAATAATTCCATCAAATAAGAAAAAATGATTAGTAAGGCACACCCCAATCATTTCCAAGATCATTTCGGTGTGTCTCAGATAGGATATTGATCTCGATTTTAGAAAGTATCTACATGCATCCATCCCCAGGTCATGGGAGATGCAGGTGTATAGACTGTTCACATCAAGCCTTAAGAGATGTTACACTTCTTTCCACTCAATATCCTTTATACATTTAAGAAAATCACCTATATCCCATATGTACAACGGGAGAGCTTGCACCAATCGCTGGAGAAAATATCTACATATTTAGATGTGTTTTCCAGTATCCTGTCGCGTGAAGAGACAATGGGCCTCCCTGGTGGATTTGTTACATCTTTATGCAATTTGAGTAATAAGTAGAGTGATGGGATTTTGGGGAACTTACAATATAAAAATCAAAATTCCTCTTTTTTCAGAATACCTTGGTCTTTCCAATCACTTAGTTTGTTTCCATACAGTTTGTTACTCTTTTCATAGCAATCAATGGTAGATTTGTCATAGCGTTCACAATCATTCAATTGTTTCATGCCCTCGCTAAGATACATCGACAGTGACCATTCCACAACATTCCCTCTCTTGTCCTATTTTTTAATGACAATTTATTTATTTATTTATTTATTGCATTTATACAGCGCAACAGCTACACATAGGTTTCCCGGCGCTAGGGAACGCAAAAGAACTAAAGAACTGAGGAAAAGGAAGGAATTATTGATCAAACAACCAAGTTTTTACATCTTTACGAAATTTGAGGTAGTGTTCAGTGTGTAAGTGATAGGGAAGAGAGTTCCAAAGTGAAGGCGCCAAGCAAGAAAAGTAGTGTCCATCCATTCTGACTCGTATGATCCTAGGGCTCTTAAACTGGCACTGATTAGACAATCGAAGTAGGCGGGAGGGTCGATAATGATGTACCAAGGCCTTAAGGTAATGAGGAGCTGTGCCAGAATTGATCTTGTGCATATAGCATAATGCTTTAAACTTGGCACGATTGTTGATCCGAAGCCAGTGAAGATCACGCAATGAGGCTGATATGGAAGTTCTGGCAGGGAGTTTACAAAGCAGCCAGGCAGCAGAGTTTTGAACAGTCTGTAACCTATGTAATACTTCCTTACTTACACCCTGATATAACACATTCCCATAGTCCAATCTTGATGATATAAGAGCTTGGACTACAGTTTTTTGGGTGGGCAATGGGAGCATCCATAGGATTTTACTCAGCCATTTAAAAATGACAAAGCAGGTGGAAGCTACTTTGACTGCTTGTTGCCTCATTGTCAGCTGGTCATCGACAATGAAGCCCAGGTTGCGAGCCGATTGAACAGGGACTGGGAGGGATCTCATCTTGGACGGCCAATGTTTAGGGCCCCAGAGGGATTTCTTGTTACCAAAAAGAAGTAATTTGGTTTTCCCGCCATTTAGTTTGAGTTTATTGGTGTGCATCCAATCGGCAATATTTGTTAACCCTGCGCAGAGCCCAGAAATATTGTGCTTAGTTTGGGCCGAAAGGGAAAAAATAATCTGGGTATCATCAGCATAGGGGTTTACCGTGAGCCCAGCATACCCTTTCTTGGTTTTTAGTTTGCGTACAAACTGAAATAAATAAATACGACAGTCAGTATATTTAAAATTAGCAGTTGGACAAAATGACAGTCCTAAGGATAAAACATTCATTTGATGTGTAGTCACAGTCAGATTGGATAAGTTTACCACTGTTTTTTTGTCCATCATTTTCCTGACTTCTTCCCCTTGTTAAAACCTCCCACAGGGGTGTGCGTGGCGTCTGATTTATCCTTAATTCCTTGGGTACCAACGGGAGCTAACCATTCAGGGGCCACTTTTACTGTTGACGATGAGATGAGACCCCTTTCGTGCCTGATGCTCCTTTCTCTTGCCTTTTCTCAATTTCTGGGGCATCAGAGAAGGGAACAACACAAGGAGCCTTCTCACTCTCCTGGGTCAAAATTCCTGCTGGATTTGGTTGATCAAAAGGAAGCGGGAAAGGTACTTTCTTCAGATGGGAAACATGGATCCCATGTTTCCGACCATTCACTTTCACCGCTGTCCGAGTAGCCAGTAGAATTTGAACTGGTTCCAGACTAGATTTCCGCTGATAATTTCTCACCATTACCCAATGTCCAGGCTCCAAGCGATGTCCAGGACCCTCCGGCAGGGGCTGCAACGTGTCTGATATCTATTGATTGCTAGAACGAAGATCTTTAGTCAAAGTGTACAAATAATCTGTCATCTTTGGATAATCAATTTCTCGAAAATTCCTCGAAATTTGAGATGTCATGAGTGATGTCATGAGTGATGTCACTGACCATGTCATGAGTGATGTAATATGTGACGTCATCAGCAGTGCATTGCCGGCGTGTGAGTTATAGTTAGCTGAGCTAACTATAACGGTGGAATTTCAATGGTTTTGTATGAGTGAAACATCCAGCTAACTATAACATATGTGAAACCAATGGTTTTTTCAGTGAATTTGCAAGGTTTTTGAATACTAATTCCTAATTATAAGATGCCTAAAACCTACGTTTTTTTCAGTGAATATATATATATATATATATATATATATATATATATGCGGTATGTAGACGTCTCAATTCAGCAAGGATAGCCAAAAACAGACGAAGCGAGACCCGAAATTTGGTGCAAATTATTTATTCAAATGCCCAACCCCAAACTGCCATGACGCGTTTCGGCTTAACGAAGCCTTGATCACATGACACCGTCATGGGGGCTGGCATACCCTTTTAAAGTGCGAGTGAGCCGTTACAGCATAGACATAGTAGAGTTACTATACACAATTGGCACATAATGTGCAAACACGCTTTAAACAGAGATAAAATGTACTAGATCTCATAATGTATATAAATATAACAATCTCTGCATATTATTGCACAAAATTCTGGTTAAAAGACATTGACAATTTAGAACATGATTATAAAACATATAAATATATAAAATGTTTTAAAATATAAATATCCCCATTGCATTGTCATGACTTAACCAGAATATCCAAGTAATTTTAAGTTGATGTAACTAATATTCAACTGTATGCTGTTTGCAACAGGAACATATGTACATATTTGGTACCTCCATTAACTAGAAATGTTTATTTGCATGTATAGAGGAAATGATTGAGAATAATTCCCAAGTGGGCTAAGGATGTTGTTTCTGCAAATTTTAGCATGTGCAATTTACAATAAAGTGCATATTCGTAACAATCAAAAAATGCATAGTGCTACCAGTGAAGAATCCATAGAAAAAATGTACTAATGACAATTTGTCATGTTTTTAAATTCATGTGGAGTACAGAGGGGTTAGTTCATGGAAGTTAAAACTCATAGCTTAAAGGTTGTAATGATCACATAATGCAGGACACAAATAAACTTGCAATTTACAGATAGGTGTGACAGTCCTCGCTAGTATTCAATCCATTAGGAATTTTAGTATCAAGTAATATGATATGTCTGGTCTCTAGTTTCCTTAACAGGGATTCTCTATCTCCGCCCCTTCTCTGTGGCGGGACGGTGTCAATCACGAAGTACAGTAGCCCAGAGGCATCTTTACCATGTACTTTCTCAAAATGCCTAGCTACTGGATAAGATGGATCTGCGTTCGTGATGGCCCTTATTTGCTGTAGTATCCGTTTATAAACCTGTGGTCCGGTGCTCCCTACATATCTGAGACCACAGGGACATATACAGCATATTCTGACCTGCAGTTGAGTTTGCCTCTTATTTTGATGGGATTGGGAGAAAGAGGAGTCAAATACTCAGATCTACTCACGCCGTTTTTGCAGGCTATGCAGGTCGAGCATCTCAAAAAGCCCTTACTAGCATCCAGCCACGAGCCCGTGACTACTTCAGTACTGCTGGAGACCAGACTGTCCTGCATAGACCGTGATTTTCTATGGGTAATGCAGGGAGACTTGGAGAACATATTTCCTACGACTGAATCACTAGTGACAAGAGGCCAGTTGTTCTGATGATTTTGCGTATAGCCTGATGTTGGTTGCTATAACCTATAATCAGACGTGTCTCACCAGCAACTGTTTTTTTGGAAACACAAGGACTGTCATTAGGGGGGGCCAATAGATGCAATCTCTCAAATTTGTTAGCTGTAGTGATCGCGTTGTTGATAGTTTCTATTGCATAACCTCTATTTAGGAATCTGATTTTACATTCTCTTTGGGCATTCAGGCATTCTGTGTTGTTGCTGCAAATACTCCTGATCCGAAGCATCTCCCCATAGGGGATGCTTCTTATCAAGTGAGCCGGATGATGGCTGGCAGCATGCAACACAGTGTTTCCAACTGGCCATTTTCCACATGGATTTCCACATCCAAGAAGACAATGGTATTCGCACTAATGCTGCTAGTGAATTTTAGATTTAAGTTGTTGTTGTTCAGTTGACAAATGAAATCTGCAGCTTCTAATTCAGACCCATCCCAGACAAGGGAGAGGTCATCAATGTACCTCAACTAAGTTTTTACTTTGGTATTCATGGTGGTATGAAAGTTGGGTAAGAGGACCTGCTCCTCCCAGTAGCCCATGTGGAGACAGGCATAACTGGGGGAGAAGCAGGCCCCCATAGCCACTCCTCTGGTCTGCAAAAATAACTGATAAGAGAGTAGAAACAAGTTGTTCTCTAGGCACATTTCAATCATTGAAACAATAATTTTGGAATGTTCTTGCAGGTATCTGGGTCTCTTGTTCAGATAGTGTTGGACTGCTCTAGTCCCGTCCATATGAAAAATACTTCTATATAAGGACGTTACATCGAGCGACACCAATAAATAGCCTGGTTCCCATTTGAAATCGAAAATTTTCTTAAGCAGGTCACCAGTGTCTAAAACAAAAGAGGGCAACGATCTAACATGCTCCTGTAAGAAAAAATCAATGAACCTGCTTACATTTTCCAAAATACTGTTACGGGCAGAAATGATCGGTCGACCAGGGGGTTGTTGGCAGTTTTTATGGACTCTAGGGATGGAATAAATAACGGGGATCGTTCTACAATCAATTTTCAAGTATTTATATTCATCCATAGTCAATAAGCCTTTGCTCCTCCATGCCAACAATTTGGAGTTTATTAAGTTGCTGGCCAATTGTACTTCCTTGGTGTTAGTTCTTTTTATAACACTCACAGTCGTTAAGTTCATTCAAGGCCACCTCCATATACATTTTCCAAGGCCACAGGACCACATTTCCTCCCTTATCTGATTGGCGAATAACCAAGTTTTTGTTGGTTCATAGCTTTTTAATCAGTTTGTGGTATTCCATATCACGATAGTTTCGTCTTCTGGTCGCGTTGGAAATCTTAATTTGCAAGTTCTTAAGTTCTGAGGATACTCTGTCATGAAACAAATCCAAGTTGTCCTTGAGCATTAAAGGGCAAAATTTGGATTTAGGTCTGAAGGGAGTTTTTTCTATTGTTTACATTGGACCCCAGCCGGGGACCAAAGGAACAGCCTCTTCCTCAATTTGTAGTTCCATGAGTTCTTGGATCAAAGCTTGTCCCATGACATGTGGACTGTGAGGTGCTGTGGTTGGTTGTGTTGATGGACCCATTTCGCTGGTCTTGTGCGTGCTGTGGTATTTTTTTAAGTTGAGTTTTCGGACGTATTTGAATAAATCTATTTTAGTGCTGGCGTAGTCAAAGTCTTCACGGGCGCTGTAAGTTAAGGGCAGTGATAGAATGGCTTGTTCACCCGGAGTAAGCACCACATCCGAAAGGTTGACCACTGTTTTTGCATCTACTGCTTTTGCACTTGCTTCTGTTGCCACTTCGCTCTTTGTTTCCTTTGCCTCCCTCCCGCATTTCCTCCTCTTGTTGCACTTTCTCCTTTGGGTGCGTTTCCTGTTGAGGATTTGTTTGCAGCAGTTCCCTGGGTGCCTGAGCGAAGGGTTAATTTTGGGTCCTGTCGAACTACATCCAACTCCTGTGCCAGGATAAACTTTCGAAACCTCGACCTGTGGCAGCGCTTTAATTCATTGTCTGATTCACTGTCCACCTGCGAGCTTTCCTTAGAGACTGATGATACCTCCATATATTACGCGTTTCAGGCTCCCTTAGTCCTTGTTCACAGGCATCAATGAAACCGGCATCACTGAGCACCTCACTATCCTCTGCATGCTGACGTCGATGATTGCCCCCAGGTGGGCCTCTCTAGTGAGTAAAATGTTGCAGGGCATGCTGGACCTTGTGGTGCTTTTGTAATTAGTTAAACCCTCCTGTGGGTGTGTGCCGCGAATCATTGCATATATAATTATTATTTAAGAGCCCTCCAGTGGGCCTCCCTATGAAGCAGGCAGGTTACAATTTGCAAAGTTCCACTGTGCCGATGCGAGGCTAAAGTCAGTTTCAGCCTCCGGTCCCACATTACAATAGTGGCGGTGCGATCTTCACGGCGGGACAGCCGTTAAATATTCACCAAAGTTTGTCCAAGGACGAGGACGCACACACAGAGAGAAGGTCTCATCAGAGTATTTTATTCAGGGAAACCTGCTTCCTTCAGCGTGAAAGTTCCTTGCCTTACGCGTTTCAGACTCCCTTAGTCCTTGTTCACTGGCATCAATGAAACCAGCATCACGGAGCACCTCACTATCCTCTGCATGCTGACGTCAATGATTGCCCTCAGGTGGGCTTCTCTAGTGAGTTAAATCTCGCAGGGCATGCTGGACCTTGTGGTGCTTTTGTGATTAGTTCAACCCTCCTGTGGGTGTGTGCCGCGAATCATTGCATATATAATTATTATTAAGAGCCCTCCAGTGGGCCTCCCTATGAAGCAGGTAGGTTACAATTTGCAAAGTTCCACTGTGCCGATGCGAGGCTAAGGTCAGTTTCAGCCTCCGGTCCCACATTACAATAGTGGCGGTGCGATCCTCACGGCGGGACAGCCGTTAAATATTCACCAAAGTTCGTCCAAGGACGAGGACGCACACACAGAGAGAAGGTCTCATCAGAGTATTTTATTCAGGGAAACCTGCTTCCTTCAGCGTGAAAGTTCCTTGCCTTACTCGTTTCAGACTCCCTTAGTCCTTGTTCACAGGCATCAAAGAAACCGGCTTCACGGAGCACCTCACTATCCTCTGCATGCTGACGTCAATGATTGCCCTGAGGTGGGCCTCTCTAGTATGTTAAATCTCGCAGGGCATGCTAAACCTTGTGGTGCTTTTGTAATTAGTTCAACCCTCCAGTGGGTGTGTGCCACGAATCATTGCAAATATAATTATTATTTAAGAGCCCTCCAGTGGGCCTCCCTATGAAGCAGGCAGGTTACAATTTGCAAAGTTCCACTGTGCCGATGCGAGGCTTAAGTCAGTTTCAGCCTCCGGTCCCACATTACAATAGTGGCGGTGCAATCCTCACGGCGGGACAGCCGTTAAATATTCACCAAAGTTTTCCAAGGACGAGGACGCACTCACAGACAGAAGGTCTCATCAGAGTATTATATTCAGGGAAACCTGCTTCCTTCAGCGTGAAAGTTCCTTGCCTTCCGCGTTTCAGACACCCTTAGTCCTTGTTCACTGGCATCAATGAAACCGGCATCACGGAGCCCTTCACTATCCTCTGCATGCTGACGTCGATGATTGCCCCCAGGTGGGTCTCTCTAGTGTGTAAAATTTTGCAGGGCATGCTGGACCTTGTGGTGCTTTTGTAATTAGTTCAACCCTCCAGTGGGTGTGTGCCGCGAATCATTGCAAATATAAATATTATTTAAGAACGCTCCAGTGGGCCTCAGTATGAAGCAGGCAGATTACAATTTGCAAAATTCCACTGTGCCGATGCAAGGCTAAAGTCAGTTTCAGCCTCCGGTCCCACATTACAATAGTGGCGGTGCGATCCTCACGCCGGGACAGCCGTTAAATATTCACCAAGCACATCAACTGCTGCACCAGTATTTTCAACAAACAGTCCACACACACAAATTCATCCTGATTTTGCTGAAGTTAAAATTCTATACATTTACTGCAATAAACTTTTGTGTTATGGGAAACAGTCTATTGACCTGATAAAACGCAGGAAGCAGGAGCATCACTGTCCTCGACATTACTTTTTTTTAAATTCTTTTGTTCCTGTTGGACACTACAATACGCATACAACTCAGTTTTTTTATTTTAAAAAAGAAAATAAATTGCGCCTAAATATCCATGTGAGACCCCCTGCACAGGCCTGGGGGGTCAACATGTTTCTACCCTACCCCCTTTCCTTATTTTTCAACTTTGTTTTACTGTTTTCTTGTGACTCGGTGCTACCGAGGCACAAGATGGCTGCCAACACTTCCTAGTTTGGAGTGTTGACAGACAGTTGACATCCAATCAGCATGCAGCTCGTGCTCGTAATTGTATGGATTTCCGTACGTGTGCTGTACTTTGTCTCTAGATATTGCTATGATATTCTCAGGAACTACTGAACGGATTTACACCCTTTAACAAACAGCACGATCTGCGAACCGAACTCTAACTCTCTGCCAAATTTGGTGTAATTCCGTTCAGCCGTTCGGGCTTTAGCCCTGGCTAAAGGTCCCTATGGAAAATTGCATTGCGGAAAACACGTTTTGGGACCCCTGTTTTTGTCTCAGCCCCCAATTGACGAATCACCCCCAAACTTTCAGGGAAGGAGCGGAGCAGGCCATTTTCTTGGAGAAATTCGCGAAGATTCGTCCACTGGCGCCAAAGTTGTGGATTTCCTATGGAAACTAGGTTCTAACTATAACTACCTACTGGCGACTGCCAGTAGGTAATACATATATATATATATATATATATGCATCAGATTTTCACGTGGATGATGTCACCAGTGATGTCATCAGTGATGTCATTTGAGATGTCATCAGTGATGTCATCAGAGATTGCCCCATACCATGTCATGAATGATGTAATATAGGACATCACGAGTAGTGTATTGCGGGTGCTCGAGTTATAGTTAGCTGAACTAACTATATCTGCCGAATTTCTATGGTTTTGTAAGAGTGAAATGTCCACCTAACTATAACGTGCCCGAAACCTATGCTTTTTTCTGTGAAAAAATAATCATATATTTCTATATATATCTATATATATAATGAATAATCCAATATTCATGAAATATATAAAATATATATGATGAGACTTCGCTAAGATTATACTAATTAGGGTACAATACCATTCCGGTCATAATTTTTTCATATCCTGTTCAATCTTATGTGAAAATGAAAGCCCCTAAATAAAGTGACTACATGCTTGTAAATCCTTCCCAGACAGGATTTGTTTGTAGATTGCCAAATGCATAAAGTGCCTAGTTATCCAATTTCTATTACTAATACTGATACAGATTATACAGCAATATCACAGTCACTGGACCCCTATATAAACATAATGTATTGTTGGTTAATCTGTGAATATACATAAAGTGCATGGAGAAAATTCATATACAGATTTCTTATTCACTAAAGTGCATTATTATAAATAAGAATAATTCATCTAAAACAGAATATAAAATGCAATAATAAAACCATGAAACTATAAACAATCTTAATGTGCATATTTAAGGTCAACATCATAAAAGCCTACATTCTTATATTGTTGTTAAGACCCAATATAACTATAATTGATCCAAAAATGTGTGCAAATCTTCACTTGTATTCAAACCTCCGGGATGATTTGTGTCCAGTTCTAGGATATACTTTGTTTCCAACCTTCTAAGCCTTTCCTCCCGGTTTCCCACTCTTTTTTGTGCAGGGACCGCATCAATTGTAAATTATTTTAAATATGGATAAATATGGATTTGACTGAAGTGTCTTGCCACCGGGTAACTGGGATGTTTGTTAACTATAGCCCTGGTGGGCTGCAGGATTCTCTTATGTGCTTCTAGTATGGTGCTGCCTACATACTGTAAGCCTCAACTGTATTCCAGTATGTAGACAGCATGATCTGTTTAACATGTTAGATGTTTATCGAGCACCTGCAATTTTTCACTAAATGCTGCCTGGTAAAAAGTTTTATTAATACGGTATTTACCTGCCTTAGAAGCAGTATACTTAAAGAAACCTTACCTTGCTGTCAGCCAAGTCCCTGTTCGTGTATCCTTTGGGCTACTCTTCACTAGATCATTTCCCATAGATGCTGTCCTCCTACAGGAGATAGAAGGTGTTTTAGGTAAAAGGTGGCCTATTACTGGGTCATCTAAAACAATTGGCCAAATCGGTTTTCCTGCTTGGTATATGTTAAAATCAGTCTTGGTGGTTCACTCGTTTGATCACTTTATGTTTTCTCCACTGTGCCCTTTTCCTTCATATTGCATTTTAATAGGTCAGATTTACTCCGTTGTCTGGATTTTACTATGGCGGCATCTAGAATTTCAGTTTTATAGCCTCTTTCCAGAAATCTCTCCTTACGTTCCAGTGTTTAATGGCTAGGTCTGCCTCATCACTGCATATCCTCCTTATTCTTAACATTTCTCCATAAGGGATACTCTGTATGAGATGTGCAGAATGCGAGCTTGTGGCATGCAGTACTGTGTTACCTGCTGTTTGCTTACAATGCACAGATGTTGTGATCTTGTTGTTTAAAATGTGAACCTGTACATCTAAAAATGTCACCTTCTCCGAACTGCTTGTAGCGGTAAAATTCAAATTTATATTATTTGCATTAATCTGTGAAATAAACTCCAATGCGTTTTGCTCTGTACCACACCAGATTATGAATAAGTCATCAATAAAGCTGAGCCAGGGGGCGTGGCTGCGCGGCGTCCCGTAATGGCTGCTGCTTAGTTGAGCTCCGGCAGTCCTAATCTTAAACCACACATCCGACGCAAGTATCCTAATACCTGAGGAGGAAGTCGGCAACCGGAATGCACCCGTAATGTGAGGTCCAAAAAAAGGGAGTCTGCATTTGATCTCTAGCCCGAGATATCACTAGCGGTGCCATGCGGCCTACAAAGTGAAAGTGTACCGGGGCCTTGATTGACTAGTGAAGCGGAGCATGTCGCAATACTGACGGCGAGATGTGGAACCTGCCCCATATCCACATATCTTGGACTGATCTCCGCTGTGGTCCCTGATTGCAATGGGAGACAGATGACGAGATCTGGACTGGCTGCGGACTTGACTCAGCAGTCTCCGCGCTACATGCCGGTAAGCCTCAGCCGTACGCGGTGCAGGAACAACTTGGAGGGCCGTGGTGGGTGTGGCGGTGAGAAACACTCAAGGTAACGGGCGGTGGGCTCCCCCCCTGAAACCACCCACCCCACCTGTGTTGCTCCGACACCAGCAAGGAGTGCCAGAAGTAGAATTGCAGCAAGTTAATACTTAGGGGTAGCTTAAAAGACGAACATTATAGACACCCTCTACGACCTGACCCATAAACACCTCATCGAGGGAGAGTTCGAGGGGCCTGCCAAGGGTGCCCCAGTGAGAAAGTGGCACTATTTCCTTTTGGCTGGTGAAGGGACCCCCATGGCAATCAGCTGAGGAATCACCCAAGGCACACAAAGTGCACTGATCTCCCACACGCAGCTCCCGCTCGGCACCCAAACTCCTGAATAACCCCCATCCCCAATGTCACACAGTAAAAGTCTCTATTAGGCCTACTTGATGATCCTGCCGTGAACACAGTGGAGACCACGAAAGGCAAAATAGCGTCCACATGGGGCCTCAAGACAGTGCATACAAATAAACTGGACAAATATGCATTCTCGAGAGACAACATAGACGTAAACGTAGAAACGAAGGTTAGCCAGGGAACCGGACAAGGAACCCACTCTTAAAGATGTTGTGGCAGCTATAGTGGAAATAAAAAACTTGCTCGAACATAAAATGGATACCATCCCCATTGAGGTGAACCTAATCCGCACTGATCTCAATAAAAATTATAAGAAGCTTAAACAAATGGAACTTAAGACCACCGGTTTAGTGGAAGATACCTCACACTTACAAACAGAAATCCATGAACTCCAAACATTTAGAAAGCTCGCAGAGACTAAACTGGATGATTACGAAGGCCGCCTACGACGCAATAACGTACGCATTTTGGGGGTCCCCGAAAAAGCGGGACCTGTTTGTGGAAGACCTTATCCTTCAACATCTTAAACCCAAAGGCCTTGGCAAATTGTTCATCGTAGAACAAGCTCATAGAGTCCCTGGAGGGCAACCAAGACCCGGGGCCCCTCCACGCCCCATCCTAGCCAGGATCCCCAACAACCAGGATCACAATGCCATACTTCAATGAGCTAGAACAGGGCCTCCACTCAGACTAGACAATGCCGACATAACTTTCTTCCATGACTTCACTCAACTGGTCCAGAAGCAGCGTAGGTCTTTCCTGGGAGTAAAGAAACTGCTTAGAGACAAGGGTCTCAAATATGCAATGCTCTTTCCGTCCAAGCTCCGAGTGGAAGCAGATGGTAGGGCTTGGTTTTTCGACAACTCTGAGATCTCAGCGAACTGGCTGGAGACCCAGAAAGCCTAAGGCCGGAGTGGTTATCATCAAAGAAACAACCTCAAGATTGCTGGAGGTGACTCTTGGAACCTTCGTACCAACTATACCACCATGAGAAAAAGGCAAATGGAAACTGTGGACATAATGAGACCGGTAAAGGGGCAAACCTAACTTGAGGGACAAAGTATATGCTAGTGTAATTTTTCCTCACAGAGTTAAGTAGAATGTTCCTGGGTGGGTGGATGGGTGGATGAGGCCGGGGTATCACGCACCCTCTTTTTCATCATTTAGTACAGCAGTTGGCCGACAGGCACTCTGCCAGTTCAATATGGGCAGTTCTATGTCCAGAGGGCAGGGAAGCAGGTAGAGGGGTTGGTGGGGGGCAACTTGTTTTGGTTTGTAATTACAATTGTTCTGTCGACAAGCAATGTGATAGGCGTGACTGGGGCTATGGATTTTTCAACTAAATCTGATGCATACACATTGAGACAAAGGGGCAAAAAATGTTAGTTGGAACGCCAACGGGCTTGGGCATAAAATTAAGCACAGTAGAGTTCTTCAGTACATTAAGAAACAGACCCCTGACGTTGTTCTTCTGCAGGAAACCCATCTGATAGGCAGCACATGTAAAGTGATGTGCAGAGGAGGGTACAAATTGGTGGCGCATGCAGGGTTTACAACGAGTTCCAGAGGAGTAGGCATTATGCTAAAAAACACATTCCCTTATAATGTGGAGTCCTCATGGGCTGATGACAGGGGCCATTATATAGGTATCACTGGGTCCTGGGAGGTAACAACTGTTACACTAATGTCGATTTACGTCCCATCTGGCCTACAAACCACTACATTCCAGAATCTGTGCACCACTCTCCTTTCATTACCTGAGGGAGTGCTGCTGCTGGGAGGTGACTTTAATTCGGTGGGCTCAAGAAGGTTGGACCGACACCCCCCACGAGAGTTGGTGCCAGCTAACGGATGGTTTGCAGATTTTCGGGAGACCATGGGATTGGTGGACAGCTGGCGCACTTACCACCCTGGAAAAATACAATACACCTTTCATTCTGGGGCCCACGGTAGCCTGTCCAGATTAGTTTACATTTTGATCCCCAGCTCCCAAGTCTCACTTATTCACGAAATTAAACACTTTGCGAGGGGTATATCTCACCACTCACCGATATGGGTACATATACTCCTAGATCAGATTAGGGTGGATAGAACTGCCCCCATCAATCCCTGGTATCTACTCAATCCTAAACTTCGTAAAAAACTTCTCAAGATTATGGACACTTACTTTATTGAAAACTCAGGCACAGTGGACTCCCCACAGACACTCTGGGAAGCATTTAAAACGGTAATTATGGGGGAGGCTCTCTCATTGATATCTGGTAAAAAGAAGGAACAACAAAGGGAGGTGTTTTACATAGAGTACGAGATCTACGGCTTAGAGAGAGACATGGAAATAACGACCACACCAGCATCACTCAACCTGCTCCGCCTTAAACAGGAAAAATATAGGGTGTTCGTCACAGAGAAAGACAAAACACTGGGGAGAGAGAAGCTTGGTAGGTTTTATGACTTGGGAGATAAAGCGGGGAAATTGATAACATGGCTTGATAAGCGGGAATGGGCAAACAGACTTGTCCCGGTTTTGCGAGATGCTGATGGTGTTGACATTACTGACCCTCAAGAAATTGCAAATCACTTTGCTAATCATTTTGATGCGGTATATAGTACAGTAGCACCATACACCGAAGACGACTCGGCTGAATTATTGAAAGACATAACACTCCATGCCCTCTTCTCATTAGACCAGCAATTAATGGATAGCCCCTTGACAGCAGATGAAATTGCGGAGGCCTTCAGATCGTTGAATTCATGAAAAGCCCTGAGCCCTAACGGTATTTCTATTGAATTATATAAACTTAACCCTGATAAACTAACCATTTACCTAAAAGCCATGTTTGAAGAGAGTAGGGAAAAAGGGGAACAACCTATTGATCAACAAATAGCAAATATAGTGACTATTCATAAAGTAGGCAAAGATTGTGCCTCATATAGGCTGATCTCCCTCCTTAATGCCAAACCTAAGATCCTTGCCAAAGTATTGGCCAATCGACTAATCAAACTTATCTCTGACCTGGTGCACCCAGACCAATCCGGTTTTATACCACAACAGAACACGGCATTAAACCTGCGCCGAGTTCATGGGGTCATTGGTAGAGTGGACACGATTATGGGACATGCTATCCTTGTCTCTTTGGATGCCACCGTGGTGTTTGACACTATTGAGTAGCCCTATCTTATAGCCATGCTTCAAAAATTGGGATTCGGCCAAGAATTTATCTGGTGGATTCGCCTCCTCTATTCGCTTCCAGTTTAGGAGTAGTAAAGTTAGGACTTCTAACTTTGGGACTCCTAAACTGAGAAAAATCCTAACTTTAAGACTTTCGTTATACACAGACGGCATTTAGGAGTCCTAAAGTTAGAAGTCCGAACTTTACTACTCCTAAACTCAGAAAAATCCTAACTTTAAGACTTTCGGTATTCACAGAAGGCATTTAGGAGTCCTAAATTTAGGACTCCTAACTTTACTACTCCTGAACTCAGAAAAATCCTAACTTTAAGACTTTCGGTATTCACAGAAGGCATTTAGGAGTCCTGAATACCGAAATGAGTAAGTGCCTTCTGTGAATACCAAAATGAGTAAGTGCCTTCTGTGAATACCAAAATGGTAGTAAGTTTAGGATTTTGTCTTCAGTTAGTTCTGTGAATCGGGCCCTCAGTCATGGCTATATTGCTGTTGTCATTCTGTTGAACACTTTGGAGTCAATGATATTTCTTCAGCTTTAATTTTCTCATGAACTTATATACATCCATTCTAGTTTGCGTATAATTAAAGTTGCTTTTGGGGCAGTAGGAAAATACTAATGTAAGTAATTGTTGTTCGGCTACATTGAGATCCACATGCGCTACATTGATTATAGTGTTAGCACTGGGATGTTGTTGGTTTTTCGCTACTTGCGTTTCCAGTGCCCTCACCCGCGTGATGGCTTCCTATTTCCTCCTCTTTCGGCCAGCTTTTCTTCTTTCCCCTCTTCTGTCCTTGTTATGTTTTTTCTGGGTCTGCTGTTCCTCCGACATAGGGTTTCTCTTCTGCTTTGCCTTAAAAAATCAATTTCTTCACCCAAGGATAATTTGATATTACTTTGGCCAGGTCTGTTGGCACTCAGTTCAGTTTCCGGTTCACTTTCCCACACTGAACTTAAATCTGAGGCAGATGTAATGTCTTCTTGGCGATGATCATTGCTTGCTTGATTTGCCATTTGTGTTTGTTTGCTAGCTATGGCATGTGTGTGTGTATTTGTATGTATATATATATATATATATATATATATATATATATATATATATATATATATATATATCGTGAGAGACAGCTCCGCTTTGCTGGGGGCCACCGGTCCTGCAGGGCGAGCTCCGGCCAGGAACGGAGATCCTGGAGAAAATGCGCGTTCAGCCACAAACAGAACAGAGCTCCACAGTGTCTCATGGTGCAGCTGACTTTTATTCGTCACATCCTGTACACAAAAGCTCATTACCTAACGCGTTTCGACGTCCCTGACGTCTTGATCACAGGTGAGCAGTTAATTAAAAACCCAATGGTCACGTGCCTGTTCGTATTCCTACAGGCCCCAGAATGCATCAACATAGTCTTAAGGGATGTGCAAGTTATTTCAGGTACTGCTTGATAGCGTTTTTTCAAAGTTGCAATGCTGTTCCCAGTTAATGCTATCCATATTTGTTGCATAGTGCCGGTTGTTGTGACAAGAGGTTCAATACTTGCTGCAACTGCACTGTTCCAAGGAGAGGCGTATATATGTGCGCAAACTCCCAGGAACGCCACTTCCGATCCTAGCACGACCCAGGACCAGCGAGGCAAGCAGGAGACGGGCCACAAATCAGGATTCACAGGTCTTTTATTGCAGGAAAGTTGGTAAGCAAGAGGGCAAGACGCATTTCGGGCTTACAAAGCCCTTGTTCACATGCAATGACCCAATGATTTCATTTTGTTTTTATAATGCAGTGAAGCCCGCCTCCCCGCCAATTTTCAAACAGGTCACGTGTGCAAGAAGTTAGAGAAAAGACTCTACAATATCGATAACCACATATAATGAATGTACTAAATAAGTTATATTTACAATGCAAAAATAACTTATAATAATAAATAGACATTCCTAATTAAAAAACATATATGTTTGTAAAGTTTTTTCTGGTTATTTTGGGATAAATCCCTGTGCAAACATTATATTATGTGCAAATTGGCGACCTGTAAACAACGGGGGAGCGGGTAAAAGTGGAAGTGCAAATAACAAATTTTCATTGAATCACAGTCTGCAATTCATGGAGTAATATATATTCTGTGCAACAATACAGTCAGAGGGAGAAGGAGAAAGTGCTGAAAGTGCATGATGATATTGACCTGTGTATACAATGCATAAATGCTGATTGTGACGTTAAAGGAGAACAGTCATCTTCCTGTATGTCACATTAAAAGCATATATTAAAACATTTAATACCAGTATAAATACATCATCATATAAAAAGGTTAGATAAAAAACACCCTGTGTAAAATAAGTGCTAAAAAGATCTCACATCTAATATTATTAAATATATCAGTACAAAAGTGAATACTATGTACAAAAAAGAAGAAGCAGAACATGATGAAATTTGATTGAAGTGGCTGACAAGGAACTTGACCAGCCACTTACATCAGTGTATACGAACATGATGCTTTATAGGTAAAATACCTATAAATAGGACAACTCCCTAGATCACAGGAAACCTGACATATCTAGGGAGCAAATAGGATGCTGTTTAGGATGGCAAATTTTCTTATCTGGGCATTTGATGATAAAGCAAGTTTTTAGAGAAAGTGACGTAGATCCTCAGTATTGTTTAGCCCATTGGGCCATTTGCTATCATATTCGAGGATCAAACTCGACTCTAGCCGCCTTAGTTTGAGCTCCCGATTGCCTCCTCTTCTGAGCTTGGGGACAGAAGCCACCACATAGTATGAGAGGCAATTGATGTCTTTATTATGGGTGCTCTCAAAGTGGCGAGCCACTGGGTATGCCTGATCACTGTGTAAAATGGCTCTAATATGCTGCAAGATCCTGACGTGCACTTGCTGTTTTGTACTGCCTATATAATTAAGGCCACAAGTGCACGTCAGGACGTATACAGCATATTCGGTTTTACAGGTATGGCTACCTTTAATTGGGATTTCAACAGTGGAAAAAGGAGTTCTATAATGAGTTTTATTAACTCCAAACTTGCATGCTCTGCAAGTTGTACATTTGCGGAACCCTGCTGATACTAACCAATTAGGTTTTTGTTGCAATTCTGGGCTGCTTTGGTCCAGAACTGCATCCATGCTCTGTGCCCGCCTGAAAGTGACCAAAGGTTTGTCTGGTAACATGCATTCTAAAACAGTATCCGTCTGAACAGTAGACCAATGCTTGTTAATTATCTGCCTGATTTTAGTCTCCTGAATGCTATAGTCTGTGATGAATCTAGGACAGTCTAAATTGTTTATTTCGGTCCCATCAGTGACCGCATTGTTCTTATTTACAGTATCTGAAAGTAGACTGGCTCTAGAGAGACTTTCAGCTTTGGCCAATGCTTGGTTGAACACATGGTCTGAGTATCCACGGGCCTTCATTCAAACTTTTAACTCCGAAACACATTTATGAAAATCCTCATCAGAACTACATATTCTTTTTAATCTTAGCATTTCTCCATAAGGTATGCTGTAGATAGTGTGCTTAGGATGAAGGCTAGAGGCATGAAGCGTGGTGTTGCCCGCCGTGGCCTTTCTGTATAAGGTGGTTTGAATACGGCTGTTATCATCTATGTATATTTTGACATCCAGAAATTCTGCTTGTTTGGCACTAATGTTAGAAGTGAATTTCAAATTGAGGGGGTTGTCATTAATTTCAGCAATAAATAACTGTGCCTCATACTCATCCCCTTGCCAAACAATAAAAATGTCATCAATATAACGAAGATATTTCACAATTTTCTCCCGTACCCATGTTTGATGTGTGACATTGAGGACCCGCTCCTCCCACCAGCCAATGTGTAAACACGCGTAGCTGGGGGAGAAGCAGGCCCCCATAGCCACACCTCTTAGTTATTTCCAGATCTCCTTACCAAACGAAAAATAATTATTGTTCAGACACCATTCAATCAAGCCTAGTATCACTTTGTTGTGTTCGTAAAGATCAGCAGGTCGCTGGCCAAGAAAATATGTTATTGCATTTAAACCACAAGAATGAACAATGCTAGTGTATAATTGTTCAACATCAAGAGTGATAAGCAACATATCGTCTTGCCATTCCAAATCCTCTATTTTGGCCAGAAAGTCGCTTGTGTCCCGGACAAAACTGGCAAGATTACTGACCCAACTTTGTAGAAAAAAGTCAATGTATTGGCCCACATTTTCTCCACAGCTGTTTATGGCGGAGATGATGGGTCTGCCGGGAACCGGCGATGTCACTTTATGAACTTTTGGAATTAAATAGAGACATGGCAGGACTGGATGTTCATTGTACATAAATTTATATTCATCTGCCGAGATGAGGCCTTCTCTGCGATATTTTAGAAGTAGTTTGTGTAGGTTTTCATTAGCTTTTAGATACTCTTTATTGGTTGATTTGATGTAACAAGCAGGATCTTGTAACTGCCTTTGTGCCTCTGTAGAGTAATCAGATTTGGGCCAAATGACGATGTTACCCCCTTTGTCTGCAGTTTTATTATAATATTGGGGTTGTCTTTTAGTTTTTTCATGAGTTCAAAATATTTGGCGTTTTGCACATTGTACTTCTTTTTCGTTTGATTGTTAATTTTTTTGTACAAGTCTTTGATGTCTGCAATTATACAATCCTGGAAAACATCCACCGCATCTTTAGCCATGATGGGCACAAAATCTGATTTGCCTTTGAATGACGTGATACCCGCACCCTTTTGAATCATGTTAATTTTTTCTAGCCTTTTTTGTGTGCTTGTCTCGCCATCATCAGTCATTGGTTGAGAGTTAGTTGCGCAATCAAGATCAGGCATATCAAGGAAAACTGGTACATCAGAGGCTGATAGTTGAGCTATATTTTCAGTGTTGCTGGTATTAGTATTTGCTTCTGTGCCTGTTGCAGATTTTAATTTTTGTAACGCAAAGAATTTCTTCAATTTTAATTTTCGAATGTTACGATACACATCCACTCTGGTAGAGGCATAGCTGAAATTTTGTTCGGGGCAGAAATTTAGACCAAGCATCAGAAGTTGTTGTTCCGCTTTTGTTAGAGTTATGTCTGAAAGATTCACAATGGATCTTCCCATCTCTATTTCTTCTTCTTCCATGATTGGTTTGTTTTTTTGTTCCATCCCCCTTTGTTTGCGTTTCCTTCTCCTTTCGCGTCTTTTTTTATTTCTGCGGGTCTTGCTGTGTTCTTTTGACGCAGTCTCAATGTGCGCAACCTTTCTTCTACTAAACAACCAAGCTCTTCATCAATCTCAAAATGTGTGTGTGTGTATATATATATATATATATATATATATATATATATATATATATATATATATATATATATATCTCATATGGTATCTCTTGTCCTGTGATAATGCGGCTTACTATGCACTTTGGCACTTTTCGTCACAATCACTTTTTTGCACTTTATCCATTTATGCACTTTTTTTCCCTTTTGCTGCTACCATTTTTTGCTACTTTGCACATGACAGTCGATATGTTTACATTTCCCTATTATCAGTTTTTGCTTGGGAATTTAAACTGTTTGCACCATCGTTTATCTTGATGGGTTAGTAATGTGGCTAGTAGATCACTTCAATTGTGATGTACCGAGTATTTGCACTTTATGAATTCATTCCTGAATCCTAGTTCCTGGATTTAACCAGTTATTAATATTTTCCTGTGCTATAATGTCATTACTTTCATCATGTGGATTTAACCTGTGACTGTTTTTTATGTGTGCTGTTTATATTTGACATTTGCAGCAAAAGTCTTTTCTCACTGTTGTTACTCACGTGACACCGGAGGTTACCACCAGGGGATGGTAACAGAGTGTTAGCATATTTATAAAAGGCTTGTGATTGTTCATTTGGTTGCAGCATGAACAAGGGCACTTGTGCTCGAAACGCGTCGCTGGTTTTCGTTCTGTGTAGCTAAATAAATAACAACATTTGCTGACTTTTGTGGTCCGTATCCTTTTTGTTGTTGGCGCGGAGGATGGGACCACGAGCGCAGAGCAGACAGAGGAGGAACTCTGTGCTCATATATATATATATGAACCTAGGCGTTATCCTGGATTCTTCACTTTCAATGAACAGAGAAGTCAGCGCCGTCTCCTCATCCTGCTTCAACATTCTTCGCATGCTCAAAAAAACATTTAGCTGGATCCCCACCGAAACCAGGAAAACAGTCACCCACGCTCTGGTCACGAGCCGACTGGACTACGGAAACACCCTCTACGCAGGTACTACCGCTAAACTCCAGAAAAAACTCCAACGAATCCAAAACGCCTCAGCCAGGATCATATTAGACATCCCGCGTAACGAACACATCTCTGGTCACCTGAAAGACCTCCACTGGCTGCCCGTCAATAAGAGGATCACTTTCCGACTCCTAACCCACGCACACAAAGCACTCTACGAAATCGGACCAGAATGCCTCAACTCACGACTGTCCTTCTACACCCCCTCCCGCCAACTACGATCTTCCAGCCAAGCCCTCGCCACTGTACCTCGCATCAACAAGACCACCATGGGAGGTAGATCCTTCTCATACCTGGCAGCTAAAACATGGAACTCACTTCCCACTTACCTTCGCCTTACCCAGAACCACCTAGCATTCAGAAAGCAACTTAAAACGTGGATATTTGACAAGTAATCCTCCTCCCCTCCCTAAGCGCCTTGAGACCCTCTGGGTATGTAGTGCGCTATATAAATTTTATGACTTGACTTGACTTGACTTACTGCCAGAAAACGCCATAAGCCTGCATTTCCATGACGGTGCCAGCGGTGGTGGCAGAAGCCTCCCAGTATAATCACACAAGATCCCGTCCAACTTGACGAAGGAAAGCGGCACACCACATTTACATACACAAGTGTTTATTTGTGCAAAACAATGTGTCTTTGTCAAGTTAGCATATCAGGCGCAATGTGCCCCATAAATACGTATGACATCCTTATGGACATAGAAAAAACATTGAAATAACTTTATACGTCTCGTGATAATTGCAAAGTTTCTACAATTTATCTTAACATGATTAATTCTCAGTTGAATAATTATTGAAAAAGCTGTAAGAATATTCTAATTAATTTGCTTTGATTAGCAAAATTACTTTCACTTTGGAGGATACTGGACATAGTAGAAAGACTTAACATTTCATCCTTTTAGCTGTTATTTTCAACATCCATGTTAAACATCCATTAGATTTCCCCCATGACAATATTGAAGCATTCCACTTGGTCATGATCGAAGAGTTGATGAAGTTACGAAACAAGTGTGACTACAAGTAAAGAACAATTTATCAAATAGTCAAAGAGAGGCGCTTACCAATCTGATGCGCCTCTCTTTGACTATTTGCAAGTCTCAAATTTAGTCATAAAGCCCGACAAGGGTGAACAATATTGCCCTAATGAACCTAGATGATTACAAATCAGAAGCCATTAGACAATTGAGTGACTCCAGCTGTTAAGAAATTATCAATTGGGAAATGTATGAAACATCAGTTTACAAATACCATGCTATGTTGACTCAATGGTTGAGGGTGGGCTTGTTAGGTGATGATGAGTATCAATTCTTAAAAACTGATAATCCACGGCTCCCATGCTTATACCTTTTATCCAAAGTACACAAACATCCCATGAAACCGCCAGGGAGGCCTATTGTATTGTCAAATGGGGCTCTTTTGGAAAATACTTCAATTTTCCTAGACCATTATCTGGCGCACTTTGTCACCAACCTTATTGAAAGGATAGCACTGATTTTTTCAGTAGAATCCATGACATCAAGTGGTAAAATAGTTTTTGATGATATCCTTAGATATTTGCTCACTGTATATTTGTATTGATTAAAAGAGAGGAGTAGAGGCCTGCATGTATTTCATTTCAAAGCAAACCAATTACCACGTTAGAGCATACGAATATGCTTGAGAAAATTATGCCATATTGCATGCAGCAAAATATCTTTTAGTTTTACAAAACCTTGTATTGGCAACAATCCGGAACGGCCATTTGCACTTGTTTTGCCCCCAGCCCGGCAAAAATATTCTTGGGCTGGTGGGAGGAACAGGTGGTATGGGTAGAAGCCAATAAAAATATATGGATCATGTGCCTTCATGGTTAAGGTACATTGATGACCTTTTTATCATTTGAGATGGCGAACAAGATCTAGCATTGGAATTTTTTTACATCTTATCGTGCAACAAATTTGAGCTTCACCCATAAACTCAGCAAAGCTTCCTGTGAATTTTTGAATGTTACAGTCAATATTAAGGATAACCAGTTGGCCACTAGTTATTTTTTAGAAAAGATACAGCTGGCAACAGTATGCTGCATGCACATACTTTTCATCCCATCTCACTTATTAATAACATTCCTTACAAGGAATTTCAACAAGCAGCAGAACTTGCAGCTCAGATGATGGTTTTAACAAACAACTGCATAACATGATGCAAAGATTCACAGAAAGAGGGTATTCTGAGAAAATTATTTTCCAAGCTAGGCAGATATTACAAAATGTAAAACAAGAGTATGTTTTATTCAAAAGTGGACAAACTCCCACAAAGAAACAATCTAAGGTAAGTCCCAGGATGATCACTACCTTTAATAGAGGATCACACATTTTAATACTGTTTTGAGAAAACATTAGGGCCTCATTCGAGCTGACCCAGTGATTGGGAAAAGTGTAGGGGTTGCCCCTATGGTTAGCTACAGAAGAGTGAGTTCAATCAAGGACAAACTAGAACACAGTTTTCAAACCACAGAGCCAAGTGTTGTTTTTTATTAATGCAACTCATGCAAAAGCGTGCAAACACAGTTATAATTGCAGGAGTTTTAAGACACAAAATGGAAAAGACAGACAGATTCACAAATTCATTACTTGCACTACTGAATTAGTAATTTATATTCTAGAGTGCCCATGTGGCCTAAGGTACATAGGCAGTACGAAACTGCAATTAAAGAAATGTATCTTGTAACATCAAAGGGCAAAAACCAATCTGGATTTTAGTTATCCCATGGCCAGACATTTTTATAACGCACACAATAGTGAAAATAGACATTTGATTTTTTGTGGAATAGATTTTATCATAAAATTGATACAGGGAGGCAACAAAGAAAAACAGGTATGTATCATCGAATCAAAATATATGATTGACCTACTACTAGAATGCCTTTTGGCATGAATAGGGAGGAGGAATTGGTAACACATAGAGCGGTTTAATTGGCTATCTTTCTGGTAACCTATTTATCACTAATATTCTGCTATGAGATTTTAAATTTTGCATTTATATGTTGTGGTTTTTTTCTTGCAATTTATTGTTTAAGGACACTCAAATAACACCACATTGAATTAGGATCTGAATCTGATATTAGGGAGAAATTGCCAAAGCATGTTGACTAATTCATTTTGTCACTTGCCTGGTAGTGGTATTCAATAGACAGTGGTTTTACAAAGATAAATAAATATCCATGACATCTATTGGGGCATTTATCCGATATTAGATAAATATAATTTTGGTTTATCATGAAGGTGATCTAATCTATATGAGAAGATCATAATGTATCTTATTTCCTAAATATAAATAGACATGGATAGGAGAGTACTAATCATATATACTATCTTAAGATCGTATAAATCGTGGTTATAATTTTGTCACTTTATGCACTTTTATAGGCTGGAACAAATGATTTTGTTGGTTACCCATGACTCCATCAATTAGAAATCTAATGGATGTTTTACGTGGATGTTGAAAGTAACAGCCGATAGGATGAAATGTATAGTCTTTTAACTCTATCCAGTATCATCTAAAGTGAAAGTAATTTTGCTAATCAATGCGAATTATTTAGAATATACTTATGTTTTTTTTTTTTTGTAAGACTTTATTAGCACTTGTCAAATGTACATTACAATCCTTGTATGTCCGGAGACCAGTTGTCATACATTTAGTGATTCGACTTCGGTGTCACACAGCTCTTCAGCCGACAACCTTCTGGTCCGGCAGCAATAATGGACAGTGTACTTAAGACATTTTGATAAAATTAAACGTCTTACTTTTTATTATTTTTATCTGAACACAACTATAGACTCATTAGGAATGATAAACATTCTTGAAAGATATCAATATATATTCAACCGTTCACAACAGTAGGTTTCCCCGGACTACTGTTCTGTCTCTTCCCTTGTGGGTAGTATAAACTAGCAATCACATGTGTACCTAACCCCCTCCCGCTACTCTTCAGTATTCTAAGTGAGTCAGTCATATAGTTTGTCCTCATCTCCGGAGCTATCATCATCCTCTTCTGGAAGAGGTTCACAAAGGTTACCCCGATAACTGTTCCAGGGTAGCCATATTCTGTTCCATTTGCGAGGGTTAGCTCTTATCTTGTACACCGCTCGCTCATTTACCATCAATCTATCCATGTTTCTGCACCATTGTGCCAGAGTTGGTATTTCCGCCGCCCCCCATTTCTGCGCTATATCACGCTTGGCTAACATTACTCCCACTACTACCCACTATTGTCCCTGACGTGTCAAATCATTCTTCCCCCATACATTCAGCAAGCATACTCTCGGGTCCGGCGTGAGCGACACTTCTAGAGTTTGGAAAATGGTCCGCATAATGCGTCGCCAATATTCGCTGATAATCGGGCAACCCCAGAGTGTGTGTAGCAGTGTCCCTTCCTCTCCACAACCCCGCAAACAATTTGGATGGTCAGTCCTATGCAGTCTGTATAAGGTAGTTCTGGTATAATATACCCTGTGTAGAATCTTGAACTGTACCAGCCGGAAGCGGGCCGAGATGCCCACTTCTCGTGGGGATGCCAGGACGGCTTTCCAGTCTGTCTCATCCATTTCACCCAACTCTTCCTCCCATTTCTCTCTTAGTTTAGATAGTGGATCAGGTAGGTTATTCAGCAATTTCCGATATGTGAGGGACGTGGCACCTGTTTGTATAAAATCAGTGAGCAAACAGTCCTCTAACGGTGAGGATTCGGGGACCTTTGATCCCGGCTCAATGGCCGTCATCAATGCATGTCGTATCTGTATATCCCGGTATGTCTTGTTAGAACCTAGGTCATACTGCTGTTGTAATTGCGAAAAAGGGACCATGCCAGTATTTGTCCACAAGTCCCCTACTGTGGTAATCCCTATATTGTCCCATTGGGTGAACCCCTTACTGCGTCTCAGACATCCTAGTAGCTTAGTGTCCCACAAAGGTGTAAGTTTAGTTATCACACCCCCCATTTGAGTCTAGCCTGTGCTTTATGCCAGAGTACTACTGTGTGTTTAGTCGGGCCCATCAGTTTTGTCAAAAGACTTTTATTGTACAGCGGTGCCAATAGACTGTGTGTGCCTAACTGCGCTCTATCTGCTAGATAAGCTGGGTCCTCTTGTGGTGCGTGGATCCATTGGTATATCACCTTGAGTTGCGACGCCCAATAGTACAACTGCATATTCTGTAAGGCTATTCCACCGTCGTACCAGCCTCGGTTGAGTTTTATATGTGCCACCCGAGCCTGACGTTCCCCCCATAGCAGACCTGTAACCACCGCTGTCACTTTTTGAAAATATGAGGATGGCACTAGTGTTGGTGTATTTTCTAGAATATATAGAAGACGTGGAAGCGCCTTCATTTTAAACAGTGCCGCCCTTCCTAACAGCGTCAACGGTAGAGTTTTCCAGTGTCTCATGTCTGCTTTCAAACGAGTGAGTGGCGGTAACAAGTTTTGGTCATAGTATATCGAGGCGTCTCGGGCGACGTAAATTCCCAAATATTTGAACGAGGTGTCTGCAATCGCCAATGGGCAGTCGCAGGGAAGGTCTGGTAGCGGACCCTTCAGCTCATAGATGACCGATTTCGACCAGTTGATAGTATGCGTATTGCATATTTCTAGTAGTACCGGGATACCAGTGGCTGGGTCGGATAGGTAGATTAACATGTCATCTGCGTAGAGGGAGACCCTGTCTTCTCAATGTTCCCCCCAACGCACTCCTGTCAGTAATGGGGTGGCTCTAATGACAGTCGCTAACGGTTCTAGGACCAAGGCAAACAGTAGGGGGGAGGGCGGGCAACCCTGTCTCGTCCCCCTGGCCGATACAGAAAGGGGGTGGTGATGAACAGAGTGTCTGAATTAGGCAGACCACTCTTACCCAGTCCAAAGATCAGGGCTTGATCCATCACCGTTTTTTAGCTCACTGCACCATCCCAGCTCAGAACCTGGCTACATGCAAATTAGTCTGTCCCTGGCCCAGTGCATCATGGGAACAGGGCAGCCCAGACTACCAAGCCAATTCTTCACTGGAAAGGAGACAAGCTTCCGGGGACCGGTTTCTGGCATTTCAGCCGTCGTCGGCCCGGCTTGCTTGAATCCTGATGGTGCAGTGAGCAAGGGACTCATGTCTGAGTATACCCTGCCACACCTATAGTGGCCAAAAACGATACAGAAAAGGGGGTGGTGATGAACAGAGTGTCTGAATTAAGCAGACCACTCTTACCCAGTCCAAAGATCAGGGCTTGATCCATCACCGTTTTTTAGCTCACTGCACCATCCCAGCTCAGAACCTGGCTACATGCAAATTAGTCTGTCCCTGGCCCAGTGCATCATGGGAACAGGGCAGACCAGACTACCAAGCCAATTCTTCACTGGAAAGGAGACAAGCTTCCGGGGACCGGTTTCTGGCATTTCAGCCGTCGTCGGCCCGGCTTGCTTGAATCCTGATGGTGCAGTGAGCAAGGGACTCATGTCTGAGTATACCCTGCTACACCTATAGTGGCCAAAAACGATACAGAAAATGGGGTGGTGATGAACAGAGTGTCTGAATTAAGCAGACCACTCTTACCCAGTCCAAAGATCAGGGCTTGATCCATCACCGTTTTTTAGCTCACTGCACCATCCCAGCTCTGAACCTGGCTACATGCAAATTAGTCTGTCTCTGGCCCTGTGCATCATGGGAACAGGGCAGACCAGACTACCAAGCCAATTCTTCACTGGAAAGGAGACAAGCTTCCGGGACCGGCTTCTGGCATTTCAGCCGTCGTCGGCCCGGCTTGCTTGAATCCTGATAGTGCAGTGAGCAAGGGACTCATGTCTGAGTATACCCTGCCACACCTATAGTGGCCAAAAACGATACAGAAAAGGGGGTGGTGATGAACAGATTGTCTGAATTAAGCAGACCACTCTTACCCAGTCCAAAGATCAGGGCTTGATCCATCACCGTTTTTTAGCTCACTGCACCATCTCAGCTCAGAACCTGGCTACATGCAAATTAGTCTGTCCCTGGCCCAGTGCATCATGGGAACAGGGCAGACCAGACTACCAAGCCAATTCTTCACTGGAAAGGAGACAAGCTTCCGGGGACCGGTTTCTGGCATTTCAGCCGTCGTCGGCCCGGCTTGCTTGAATCCTGATGGTGCAGTGAGCAAGGGACTCATGTCTGAGTATACCCTGCACACCTATAGTGACCAAAAACGATACAGAAAAGGGGGTGGTGATGAACAGAGTGTCTGAATTAAGCAGACCACTCTTACCCAGTCCAAAGATCAGGGCTTGATCCATCACCGTTTTTTAGCTCACTGCACCATCCCAGCTCAGAACCTGGCTACATGCAAATTAGTCTGTCCCTGGCCCAGTGCATCATGGGAACAGGGCAGACCAGACTACCAAGCCAACTCCTCACTCGAAAGGAGGCAAGCTTCCGGGCACCGGTTTCTGGCATTTCAGCCGTCGTCGGCCCGGCTTGCTTGAATCCTGATGGTGCAGTGAGCAAGGGACTCATGTCTGAGTATACCCTGCTACACCTATAGTGACCAAAAATGATACAGAAAAGGGGGTGGTGATGAACAGAGTGTCTGAATTAAGCAGACCACTCTTCCCCAGTCCAAAGATCAGGGCTTGATCCATCACCGTTTTTTAGCTCACTGCACCATCCCAGCTCAGAACCTGGCTACATGCAAATTAGTCTGTCCCTGGCCCAGTGCATCATGGGAACAGGGCAGACCAGACTACCAAGCCAATTCTTCACTGGAAAGGAGACAAGCTTCCGGGGACCGGTTTCTGGCATTTCAGCCGTCGTCGGCCCGGCTTGCTTGAATCCTGATGGTGCAGTGAGCAAGGGACTCATGTCTGAGTATACCCTGCCACACCTATAGTGGCCAGAAACGATACAGAAAAGGGGGTGGTGATGAACAGAGTGTCTGAATTAAGCAGACCACTCTTACCCAGTCCAAAGATCAGGGCTTGATCCATCACCATTTTTTAGCTCACTGCACCATCCCAGCTCAGAACCTGGCTACATGCAAATTAGTCTGTCCCTGGCCCAGTGCATCATGGGAACAGGGCAGACCAGACTACCAAGCCAAGTCTTCACTGGAAAGGAGACAAGCTTCCGGGGACCGGTTTCTGGCATTTCAGCCGTCGTCGGCCCGGCTTGCTTGAATCCTGATGGTGCAGTGAGCAAGGGACTCATGTCTGAGTATACCCTGCCACACCTATAGCGGCCAAAAACGATACAGAAAAGGGGGTGGTGATGAACAGAGTGTCTGAATTAAGCAGACCACTCTTACCCAGTCCAAAGATCAGGGCTTGATCCATCACCGTTTTTTAGCTCACTGCACGATCCTAGCTCAGAACCTGGCTACATGCAAATTAGTCTGTCCCTGGCCCAGTGCATCATGGGAACAGGGCAGACCAGACTACCAAGCCAATTCTTCACTGGAAAGGAGACAAGCTTCCGGGGACCGGTTTCTGGCATTTCAGCCGTCGTCGGCCCGGCTTGCTTGAATCCTGATGGTGCAGTGAGCAAGGGACTCATGTCTGAGTATACCCTGCTACACCTATAGTGGCCAAAAACGATACAGAAAATGGGGTGGTGATGAACAGAGTGTCTGAAATAAGCAGACCACTCTTACCCAGTCCAAAGATCAGGGCTTGATCCATCACCGTTTTTTAGCTCACTGCACCATCCCAGCTCAGAACCTGGCTACATGCAAATTAGTCTGTCTCTGGCCCTGTGAATCATGGGAACAGGGCAGACCAGACTACCAAGCCAATTCTTCACTGGAAAGGAGACAAGCTTCCGGGGACCTGTTTCTGGCATTTCAGCCGTCGTCGGCCCGGCTTGCTTGAATCCTGATGGTGCAGTGAGCAAGGGACTCATGTCTGAGTATACCCTGCCACACCTATAGTGGCCAAAAACGATACAGTAAAGGGGGTGGTGATGAACAGAGTGTCTGAATTAAGCAGACCACTCTTACCCAGTCCAAAAATCAGGGCTTGATCCATCACCGTTTTTTAGCTCACTGCACCATCTCAGCTCAGAACCGGGCTACATGCAAATTAGTCTGTCCCTGGCCCAGTGCATCATGGGAACAGGGCAGACCAGACTACCAAGCCAATTCTTCACTGGAAAGGAGACAAGGTTCCGGGGACCGGTTTCTTGCATTTCAGCCGTCGTCGGCCCGGCTTGCTTGAATCCTGATGGTGCAGTGAGCAAGGGACTCATGTCTGAGTATACCCTGCCACACCTATAGTGGCCAAAAACGATACAGAAAAGGGGGTGGTGATGAACAGAGTGTCTGAATTAAGCAGACCACTCTTACCCAGTCCAAAGATCAGGGCTTGATCCATCACCGTTTTTTAGCTCACTGCACCATCTCAGCTCAGAACCTGGCTACATGCAAATTAGTCTGTCCCTGGCCCAGTGCATCATGGGAACAGGGCAGACCAGACTACCAAGCCAATTCTTCACTGGAAAGGAGACAAGCCTCCGGGGACCGGTTTCTGGCATTTCAGCCGTCGTCGGCCCGGCTTGCTTGAATCCTGATGGTGCAGTGAGCAAGGGACTCATGTCTGAGTATACCCTGCACACCTATAGTGACCAAAAACGATACAGAAAAGGGGGTGGTGATGAACAGAGTGTCTGAATTAAGCAGACCACTCTTACCCAGTCCAAAGACCAGGGCTTGATCCATCACCGTTTTTTAGCTCACTGCACCATCCCAGCTCAGAACCTGGCTACATGCAAATTAGTCTGTCCCTGGCCCAGTGCATCATGGGAACAGGGCAGACCAGACTACCAAGCCAATTCTTCACTGGAAAGGAGACAAGCTTCCGGGGACCGGTTTCTAGCATTTCAGCCGTCGTCGGCCCGGCTTGCTTGAATCCTGATGGTGCAGTGAGCAAGGGACTCATGTCTGAGTATACCCTGCTACACCTATAGTGACCAAAAACGATACAGAAAAGGGGGTGTTGATGAACAGAGTGTCTGAATTAAGCAGACCACTCTTACCCAGTCCAAAGATCAGGGCTTGATCCATCACCATTTTTTAGCTCACTGCACCATCCCAGCTCAGAACCTGGCTACATGCAAATTAGTCTGTCCCTGGCCCAGTGCATCATGGGAACAGGGCAGACCAGACTACCAAGCCAAGTCTTCACTGGAAAGGAGACAAGCTTCCGGGGACCGGTTTCTGGCATTTCAGCCATCGTCGGCCCGGCTTGCTTGAATCCTGATGGTGCAGTGAGCAAGGGACTCATGTTTGAGTATACCCTGCCACACCTATAGTGGCCAAAAACGATACAGAAAAGGGGGTGGTGATGAACAGAGTGTCTGAATTAAGCAGACCACTCTTACCCAGTCCAAAGATCAGGGCTTGATCCATCACCGTTTTTTAGCTCACTGCACCATCTCAGCTCAGAACCGGGCTACATGCAAATTAGTCTGTCCCTGGCCCAGTGCATCATGGGAACAGGGCAGACCAGACTACCAAGCCAATTCTTCACTGGAAAGGAGACAAGGTTCCGGGACCGGTTTCTTGCATTTCAGCCGTCGTCGGCCCGGCTTGCTTGAATCCGGATGGTGCAGTGAGCAAGGGACTCATGTCTGAGTATACCCTGCCACACCTATAGTGACCAAAAACGATACAGAAAAGGGCTCAGACATGAGTCCCTTGCTCACTGCACCATCAGGATTCAAGCAAGCCGGGCCGACGACGGCTGAAATGCCAGAAACCGGTCCCCGGACGCTTGTCTCCTTTCCAGTGAAGAATTGGCTTGGTAGTCTGGTCTGCCCTGTTCCCATGCTGCACTGGGCCAGGGACAGACTAATTTGCATGTAGCCAGGTTCTGAGCTGAGATGGTGCAGTGAGCTAAAAAACGGTGATGGATCAAGCCCTGATCTTTGGACTGGGTAAGAGTGGTCTGCTTAATTCAGACACTCTGTTCATCACCACCCTCTTTTCTGTATCGTTTTTGGCCACTATAGGTGTGGCAGGGTATACTCAGACATGAGTCCCTTGCTCACTGCACCATCAGGATTCAAGCAAGCCGGGCCGACGACGGCTGAAATGCCAGAAACCGGTCCCCGGAAGCTTGTCTCCTTTCCAGTGAAGAATTGGCTTGGTAGTCTGGTCGGCCCTGTTCCCATGATGCACAGGGCCAGGGACAGAATAATTTGCATGTAGCCAGGTTCTGAGCTGGGATGGTGCAGTGAGCTAAAAAACGGTGATGAATCAAGCCCTGATCTTTGGACTGGGTAAGAGTGGTCTGCTTAATTCAGACACTCTGTTCATCACCACCCCATTTTCTGTATCGTTTTTGGCCCCTATAGGTGTAGCAGGGTATACTCAAACATGAGTCCCTTGCTCACTGCACCATCAGAATTCAAGCAAGCCGGGCCGACGATGGCTGAAATGCCAGAAACCGGTCCCCGGAAGCTTGTCTCCTTTCCAGTGAAGAATTGGCTTGGTAGTCTGGTCTGCCCTGTTCCCATGATGCACTGGGCCAGGGACAGACTAATTTGCATGTAGCCAGGTTCTGAGCAGGGATGGTGCAGTGAGCTATAAAACGGTGATGGATCAAGCCCTGATCTTTGGACTGGGTAAGAGTGGTCTGCTTAATTCAGACACTCTGTTCATCACCACCCCCTTTTCTGTATAGTTTTTGGCCACTATAGTTGTGGCAGGGTATACTCAGACATGAGTCCCTTGCTCACTGCACCATCAGGATTCAAGCAAGCCGGGCCGACGACGGCTGAAATGCCAGAAACCGGTCCCCGGAAGCTTGTCTCCTTTCCAGTGAAGAATTGGCTTGGTAGTCTGGTCGGCCCTGTTCCCATGATGCACAAGGCCAGGGACAGACTAATTTTTTAGCTCACTGCACCATCCCAGCTGGTCGGCCCTGTTCCCATGATGCACAAGGCCAGGGACAGACTAATTTTTTAGCTCACTGCACCATCCCAGCTCAGAACCTGGCTACGTGCAAATTAGACTGTCCCTGGCCCAGTGCATCATGGGAACAGGGCAGACCAGACTACCAAGTCAATTCTTCACTGGAAAGGAGACAAGCTTCTGGGAACCGGTTTCTGGCATTTCAGCCGTCGTCGGCCCGGCTTGCTTGAATCCTGATGGTGCAGTGAGCAAGGGACTCATGTCTGAGTATACCCTGCCACACCTATAGTGGCCAAAAACGATACAGAAAAGGGGGTGGTGATGAACAGAGTGTCTGAATTAAGCAGACCACTCTTACCCAGTCCAAAGATCAGGGCTTGATCTATCACTGTTTTTTTGCTCACTGCACCATCCCAGCTCAGAACCTGGCTACATGCAAATTAGTCTGTCCCTGGCCCAGTGCATCATGGAAACACGGCAGACCAGACTACCAAGCCCATTCTTCACTGGAAAGGATACAAGCTTCCGGGGACCGGTTTCTGGCATTTCAACCGTCGTCGGCCCGGCTTGCTTGAATCCTGATGGTGCAGTGAGCAAGGGACTCATGTCTGAGTATACCCTGCCACACCTATAGTGGCCAAAAACGATACAGAAAAGGAGGTGGTGATTAACAGAGTGTCTGAATTAAGCAGACCACTCTTACCCAGTCCAAAGATCAGGGCTTGATCAATCACCGTTTTTTAGCTCACTGCACCATCCCAGCTCAGAACCTGGCTACATGCAAATTAGTCTGTCCCTGGCCCAGTGCATCATGGGAACAGGGCAGACCAGACTACCAAGCCAATTCTTCACTGGAAAGGAGACAAGCTTCCGGGGACCGGTTTCTGGCATTTCAGCCGTCGTCGGCCCGGCTTGCTTGAATTCTGATGGTGCAGTGAGCAAGGGACTCATGTCTGAGTATACCCTGCCACACCTATAGTGGCCAAAAACGATACAGAAAAGGGGGTGGTGATGAACAGAGTGTCTGAATTAAGCAGACCACTCTTACCCAGTCCAAAGATCAGTGCTTGATCCATCACCGTTTTTTAGCTCACTGCACCATCCCAGCTCAGAACCTGGCTACATGCAAATTAGTCTGTCCCGGGCCCAGTGCATCATGGGAACAGGGCAGACTAGACTACCAAGCCAATTCTTCACTGGAAAGGAGACAAGCTTCCGGGGACCGGTTTCTGGCATTTCAGCCGTCGTCGGCCCGCTTGCTTGAATCCTGATGGTGCAGTGAGCAAGGGACTCATGTCTGAGTATACCCTGCCACACCTATAGTGGCCAAAAACGATACAGAAAAGGGGGTGGTGATGAACAGAGTGTCTGAATTAAGCAGACCACTCTTACCCAGTCCAAAGATCAGGGCTTGATCCATCACCGTTTTTTAGCTCACTGCACCATCCCAGCTCAGAACCTGGCTACATGCAAATTAGTCTGTATTTGTATTTGTATGTCGATTTGTAAAGCGCGATTGCTGCCCGGGGGCGTCCAAGCGCTAAGAAACCAACAGAACAAGGGGAGGTAGCCCGGTGTTATTGGGCAGTAGTGAAGAGGAATGTTTTTAACTGTTTCCTGAATGAGGTGAGATTGGAATTTTTCCTTAGGTGGAGGGGTAGGGTGTTCCATAGCTTGGAAGCGTTGTAAGTGAAAGTCCTACCGCCAGTTCTGGACTTTTTTATTTTGGGAATTGTGGCCGTGAAGGTCTGGTTGGATCGCAAATTCCTAGTGGGGAGGTAGTGAGACACTAGGTTGCGAGTGATGAGAGGACCCGTTTTCCAGAACGCCTGGTGCGCAATGCATAAGGCTTTGAATTGTATTCTTTGGGGAATGGGTAGCCAATGCAGTTTTTTAAGTCCATTTTTGACTGATTGACGTCGAGGGATCTGAAGCAAAATGCGCGCGGCACAGTTCTGCACCGTCTGTAATCTCCGTATCGTGTAATCAGGGGCGGCGAGGTAGAGGGCGTTGTTATAATCCAGTCGTGACTGGATAAGGCCCTGAATGGCTACTTGTTTTGCCTCCATCGGTAGAAGATGGAGTACACAAGCTTCCGGGAACCGGTTTCTGGCATTTCAGCCGTCGTCGGCCCGGCTTGCTTGAATCCTGATGGTGCAGTGAGCAAGGGACTCATGTCTGAGTATACCCTGCCATACCTATAGTGGCCAAAAACGATACAGAAAAGGGGGTGGTAATGAACAGAGTGTCTGAATTAAGCAGACCACTCTTACCCATTCCAAAGATCAGGGCGTGACCCATCACCGTTTTTTAGCTCACTGCACCATCCCAGCTCAGAACCTGGCTACATGCAAATTAGTCTGTCCCTGGCCCAGTGCATCATGGGAACAGGGCAGACCAGACCAGCGGTATTTCTCGGGAGATGTGGCCATTGGCCGCCACGTGCGCGACAGGATTTGTGTACAGAAGTCTTATCCATGCGATAAATTTAGGGCCGAAGCCCATGTGTGCTAGGACTGCGAATAGGTATTGCCAGTCCACCATATCGAACGCCATTCTGGCGTCCAACGATAGTATGGCTGCTGGTTCCGATAGTAAGGGGGCTCGTGCCAATGTACCATGTACACGTCGAAGATTCAGCGCCGTGCTTCTATGGGGCATAAAACCCGACCGGTCCGGATGTATCAGGTGAGAGAGGTGGGGCATCAGTCTAGTGGCTAGCATTTTCGCCAAAATGTTTGCTTCAGCGTTGAGTAGCGAGATCGGGCGGTACGATGTACACTCGGCGGGTGGTTTACCCGGTTTCGGGATGGCCACAATAGTTGCTATCTGTATCTCCTTTACTGATAGGTCTGCCTCCAATTCATCTACCGTTTCTTGCGGTATAGTTGGGGTTCGTACATTCTGGAGGGCCAGTGTTGCTGCTACTGCTGTGACTTCCACTTCCGGGGTATATACTCCGTGGAAGTGGTCCGCTAGGATTTCTATTATGTCCGATGGGCGCGAGTGTAGCTTCCCAACCGGGTCTTTCAATTGCAATATGTTCCTACAACCCTCTTTCCTTTTCTCCAACCATGCCAGGAGTTTACTGGCTTTGTCACCTATATCATACACTCTATTTGCTGTCGCAGCTATATTCTCAACCGTCTGCCGCCGTATATGGTCATCGTGCAGTTGTTGGCAGAGATGAAGTGTGTGAAGTGCGTCCTCTGTTGGATGTGCCAGGTGTGCCGCGTTCGCCGCTTCGAGTTTCAATTCTAGGTCCAGCAATTCTCTTTGTTGTGTGCGTTTATGCCCCGTTATCGTTGTAATTGCATGCCCTCTCAAAACCGTCTTATAGGCCTCCCATAGGGTTGTTGGGGATGATACCGAGGCAGTATTTTCTGCAAAATAATGCCGGGTCAACTTTTTCAATTCCTTCCGAACATGCGGTATCTTAATATACCCCGGATAGATTGGGTAGATTCTTTTGCGGGCTCTTTCCGAGCTCGAAAGGCTCACTGTTAGGGGGGAGTGGTCCGAAATACCCCTGGGCCTGATCTTCACGTCGTTTATGGTAAAGTGGCCATTGCCCAGTGTAAGAAAGTAGTCTATGCGGGACAGGCTGTTATGAGTTGCAGAGTAATAAGTGTATTGTTGGCCTTCAGGGTTAAGATGCCTCCAAATATCTAGCAGTCCTTGCGCCTCGAGGAATTCACTGAAACGGGACGGACCAAGAGTTTGTGACCGGACCGGAAATCTATCTTGTGTGTTGTGCGCCATTGCGTTAAAGTCCCCCCCCACCACAAGGGCGCCCTCCAGGAGATCTAAGAGTAATTTCCCCAAATCAGGAAGGGTAGTCGCGTGTAATGCTGGAGGAATATATACTGAAACAATGTTGAGTGGTTTACCTTCCCATTGTCCAATAGCTGCCGCAAAACGGCCGTGTTCATCAGTTCTAGTGGAATGTAAAATAAAACAGGATGCTTTTCTCATTAAGATGCCCGTTCCACGGGACCCTGAGGTGAAGTCTGAGTGCACTACCATGCTGTAGCCTCGTCTGTCTAACGCCGTACCCACTAGGCCGTACCCACTAGGTGTGTATCCTGAAGAAGGATCAAATCAGGATTTAGTCGTTTAATACCCTGTAGAACCAACCCCCTCTTTATCTTGTCTCCCAGTCCCCTCACGTTCCAGAACATCAGTTGTAGTGGAGTTGCCGGCCCCAAGCGAGCGCTTTCTCCTAGGGTATCAGGTTGTACGTCGTGTGACATTTCATACCTGGAAGGACTGACATGGTTTTCTCAGTGCATGGTTGCCGTTGTATCCGGCATATACCCATCTGCGTGTTCAGTTTGTCATGATGTGCGTTATCCTTATGAGTCAAACAAAACAAACAATGAAACCCCCCCCTCCCTGCCCCCCTGCTATACGGAAATAGAACTGCCCGCCCCCTCAACTTAGCAGAGGGCTTAACCCATTCCCCACACCAAATACTTGCTCGCTGGGTGAAGATTCTCTGGAGCCGGTGGCCCCTCTTACTCTCCTTGGATGCCCTCAGCCCAGTGTCCTGCAACAGACCTTCAGGCAGGTCACAAAGTTGAATAAAAAGTCATTAGTTGTCACCAGGATGTTAGTTTTCCTTATTGGCGTCGTCGACCACAGTATCTCCCTCTAGTGAGAATTCCTCCTCCGTTCTTTGAGATGTTTGTGAGCCCTCAGGAATTCCCGTGGTTTTGTTCTTTTGTGTCCTATTTGATCGGCGGGGCTGGGTCGACGGTCTCCATCCCTCCAGCCAGTCTCTCGCCACTTCAGGAGTGTCAAAGAACCAAGTCTTATTTTCTGATACCACTCTCAGCCTAGCCGGAAAAATCATTGAGTACGGGATCTCTCTTGTTCTCAGTTCTTTCTTTACCTCCAGAAACGTCCTCCTGCGCCGCGCCACCTCTGCTGTGTAATCTGGAAAGAAGGCCAGCGTGGAGTTGAGGATCTTGACAGGAGGGGACACTCTCGCCGCCTGCAAAATGGCGTCTCTGTCCCAAAAGTTGAAAAGATGGGCTAGAATGGGCCGTGGTGTCGCACCCGGTTTAGGTCTACCCCCCGGTGTGCTCTTTCTACCGAGAAAAAGGCGGACAGTCTCTTGGGTTGGAGCTCTTTTTTAATCAAGTCCTCCACATATAGGTCTGTTGCTCTATTGCCCTCAGATTCCGGTACACCAAGAGCTCAGAGACATCCTCCACAAGTTATGTTATGTTATGTTATTTGGATTTTTTAAGCGCACAGCTGCCCCAGCTAAGGGGCGTCCCGGCGCTGTAACTGGAAAAAGTAACATAACTAATAACACAGAAAAAGTAGGGAGTGATTAATAAGACAGAGGAAAGAAATGTTTTGACAGCTTTCCTGAAAGCAAGAAGGTCATCCAAAGAGCGAATGTAGGCAGGAAGTACGTTCCATAGTTTAAAGGCCAAGACCGTAAACGATCGGCCACCCAATCTACATATTTGAAATCGGGTGACAAGTGCCAGATTTTGGCCAGCAGAACGAAGGCTGCACGAAGGGGTGTACGAGGACAAAAGGTGCTGAAGGATGATAGGGGTGTTAGATTTAAGAATTTTGAACGCAAAGCAGAGGGCCTTGAACTCTATGCGCCTGATTACTGGCAGCCAGTGCAGATTGAAAATTGTGCTACGGGCTGAGCAGAAGCGTGGCAGGCCCACCAGGGCCCTAGCTGCCGCATTCTGCACCCGTTGAAATCGCAAGACTTCCGCCTGGTTGGCGCCCAAGAACAGTGAGCTCGCATAATCGAGCCTCGATAGTACGCTAGCTTGGATCACCATCTGGCGGGTGGGGGCATCAAAAAATTTGAGGATAGGCCTCAAGCCACGCAAAATGCCGAAGCACATGGATGCCACCTTCTTAGTGTGGAACGAGAAGGTTAGTTTGGAATCCAACCAGACGCCAAGATTTTTGAGTTCGGAGACAGGTTTTGGGGGAGGTCCCAGCTCCTTAGGCCACCAGCTAGCACCCCACAGATCAGGATGTTTCCCCAGCACCATCACCTCAGTTTTGAGGGCGTTGAGTTGTAAACAATTGGACGTAAGCCAACTAGCAACGGCCCTCAAACCATCCGCAAAGTTCGATGCCAGTTGGTCAGAGTCCCCGTTAAGAGCCACCGCCAACTGGGTATCATCGGCGTATGATACCATAGTGAGACCCCAACTCTTCGCAACCTCCGCCAAAGGTTGAACGTAGAGGTTGAAGAGAGTGGGGCTCAACGCCGAGCCCTGCGGGACTCCTTGAGTGATGGCGTGGGGCTTGGATCTGAACGGTGGCACTACAACCTGAAAGGATCGTTCCGAAAGGAGCAATTGAAACCAATCCAACGCCCTGCCTGAAATACCAGCCTCACCAAGCCTTCGAATAAGAATGGTGTGAGATACAGTGTCAAAGGCGGCACTGAGGTCCAAGAGGACCAGTGCCGCCGTTTGACCTGCATCTAGTGCAGAGCGGAGATGTTCAACCATGAATAGAAGTGCCGTCTCTGTACTATGTCCAGATCTAAAACCATTCTGTGTAGGATCTAGAAGATGTGCAGATTCCAGATGGTTTGTTAAGATGTTATTCGCATGGGCCTCTGTAATTTTTGCCACCCAGGGAAGGAGGGAGATGGGTCGATAACTCTCCGGCTTCAACGGATCCAATCCAGGCTTCTTTATGATGGGCATGACGCAGGCAGCCTTCCAACTAGGTGGAACTGAACCGATGGTAAGGGATTGCTCCACCAGATGGCGGATAGGAGGAAGGCAAAAGGACGCTGAGTCCATAAACTGGGCAGGTCTCAAAGGGTCATCCGGTGAGCCAGACTTGACCTTGGCCACTAGGAGATTAAACTCCTGCTCCGATGGTATAGAGAGAGAGGCCAAGCACTGAGAAGTACGCAATGTCAAGGTCGTACTGTCAGGGTCAGCTGTGGGAAAAGAGCGGTAGATGGCATTTACTTTTTCCACAAAGAAGCTGGCTAACGACTCACAGTGGGCAAGGGAACAGATCTCCGTAATAGGAAGTCTGTTCACTGTGAGCTCCTTCAAGACTTTGAAAACCAGTTTGGACGGATTAGAGCTCGCCTGGAACTCCCGTGCATAGTAGTCAGCTCGGGCCCGGCAGACAGCTCTGTGGTATGTCTTTACCTTGGCCAGGTAGCATACTTTCAGGTCTTTATCATAATTCTTCCTCCATGCTCTTTCGGCTTGTCTGCAGGTAGCTTTAATACACCTGAGTGCCTCCGTGTACCAGGGATTAGGCTGAGGATGTCGATTCCTACTCCAGCCGGCAGGGATTAATACGTCAAGGACTTTAACAATCCAAGCGCAAAAGATGGTATACCCAGTTGCAACGTCATCCGTGTGAGCCAGAGGTGTGGTGATCAGGAGACGATGGAAGTCCTCCAATTTGAGCTTTTTCCAGGGCCGCCTGAAAGATGTTTTATCAGGCTTCCCAATAGATTGTGTCACAATTGTGACAGAAAGCTCAATGAGGTAATGATCACTCCATCCCATGGGTCTAGGGGGTGAGACCTCGGCCAGTTGAAGGTTTGTAAAGACCGGATCGAGGATATGACCTCCCTCATTGGTCGGATGACGGACCAGTTGGAGTAGCTGTACTGCTTCAAGGTCGTCCAGCAGACCTCTAACCGCTGGTATCTCCATGGCATCGAAGTGTATATTAAGATCGCCGATGATGGTAATGTTGGAGGAGAGCAGAGAGAGAGAGCTTACCAGCTCAGGAAGGGCTTTCCTGAAAGCACTGTCACTCCCTGGAGAACGGTAAATCAGAAGACCTGACAATGTTTGATGCTGACTAATGCTGATGGAAAAATGGGCACACTCTGCGCCAGCCAAGTCCATAGGCTTCCAGGTGCAAGTGAAGCAAGTTTTAAAAGCCACGGCTATGCCTCCGCCTCTCCCCTTGCGATTTAGTGTATGAATTGCGTAGGCCGGAGGAAGGGCCAGATTAATAATGGCCGTATCCTCATCACCTAGCCAGGTCTCCGTCATGAAGAAGACATCAGGACCTTCTAAGGAGATAAGTTCATAAATATCTCGATGATGTTTCGACAGGGATCTGACATTATGGTGCCAAAGTTTAACTGCACTAGAGGGTGAAGGTTCCTTCTTACGATGCGGCAGTACCTGGCTAGGGGCCATCGTCGGTGCCGATAGTTCCCACCATCCGCATGGGCAAGTATGAGGGCCGCACAGGGGATGCTGAGCCGAGTGCGAACAAGAGGGCAGACATCGTCTGATCAAATGAAGAGCCTGACTGGAATACTGATAAATCATATTTGCAGCACAATAGCGTCCTGCCGCGTCCTGCGTCTCCCTTGCGCGGACGAGCTCAGACGGGCAGGACTCTGGCAGGACTCAGGCTAAGCGATGGCATCCAATTGCGCATCCCGCTGCGCAGGAGGGAGCGACTTTAAATAGGCGCTCCAATCAGCCCTTAGCGCGCGAGTCCGCTCCAAGATGGCGGCCGCCGGATCAAATGCCCCAATCCAAGATGGCGCCCACCAAAGTTCGCGCCCGGGACGCAGACCCACCAAAGTGGTGGTGCTTTGTGGCAAGAGAGCACTTTTTATATGCAGTGAGGGGAATGAGGAGCGCGAGCAGCAAACAAGATTTTAAAAACAGGGGTAAGCAAAACAGATTGTCAAACACAAATACAGAACGAGGAAATGCTAAAATACACAGCGCTAATGCAAGTGCGAGCGCAGCAATGTGGTAGCCAGTAGAGACAGCCGCCACATAGAAGACCGCCTTAAATAGGTGCTCCAATCAGCCCTTAGCGCGCTAGTCCGCTCCAAGATGGCGGCGGCCGCCGGATCAAATGCCCCAATCCAAGATGGCGCCCACCAAAGTTCGCCCCCGGGACCCGGACCCACCAAAGTGGTGGTGCTTTGTGGCAAGAGAGCACTTTTTATATGCAGTGAGGGGAATGAGGAGCACGAGCAGCAAACAAAATTTTCGGGACCACCTCCATTGATTTTACCTTTTCGGACATCTTGTGAAAGTCTGCCCTAATCAGTGTGATTTCCGTTGATATTGAGCCCACTGTGGCCTGCACTTGTGTTAACGCTCGCATGATGTCCTCCAGCGTTGTCTTTTGTGTGTTCGTCCCATCCGCCATTTTGCTGGCTGGGGTCCTTCCGTCCGATGGGGAGGAGGATGCTCCTCCACTGACAAATCTATCGATACGAGTCTGTGTAGTGCCTCCTCTCGAGTTCTTGCCAGCCATCTTTGTTTGTTTTTCACCACAAGAGTCTCGTAGGCTGTGTCTCTTAGTCTTTCAGAGTCCAGTGGACTTTTTCTGTAACTGGTCTTCGTCGTTCCCTTCGTACAATCAGTCTGAGTAGTAGGCCCACACCATTCGTATTGTGCGGGTTCTCGCAGGTTGTGAATCTGCAAGTTCCCGAACAAGTTGGGAGCAGGTATTACAAGGCCAGAGTTCCTACTTTCAGAATGCTGATCACAGTTCTGTGGTGACGGCGCTCAATTATGTCCCTTGTTGGTCTGATCGCGACGTGCTAAGATGGCGGACCGATCTTTTGTTTCACTGTGGTTTCGGTTTCACCTGTCCGCAGTCTGATTATGTTTCTCCATGACCGTGGATAGCTTCCTTTTTTATATGCACCAAATTCCAATTAGGCCATACCGATCAGTCCGTGCAGTTATCAGACGCGTGGCTGCCTGTTTGGATCGTGATGGTCGGGCGTTTCCGATGGTGTCGATCCGAGTTGCCTTCACTTCCTCTCGGACTATCAAATAGGTTAGGACTGGGCTCATCTCTACTGCGTAGGCCTCAGAGTCGCCACGACATAAGTCTCGCCTCCGGTGTCGGACAATGTTCAAGGTTATTGCCCTGGGTTCTGCCCGGTCCTAGGCTTCGGGTCCCTCCGTTAGAGCATCTTTCCTGCACGGATAAGTAGTCGGATATTAGGAGAGGCCGTCCGATGTACGGAGCTCTTCTTTTAGGCTGCCGCCATGCTCGGCTGCTAGCCACGCCCCCACTTACGAGTTTTTCAATAATTATTCAACTGAGAATCATGTTGAGATAAATTGTAGAAACTGCAATTGTTACGAGACGTACAATGTTTTTTCAATGTTTTTACTATGTCCATAATGATGTCATATTTATTTATTTATTTTTTATTTAGAAGTTTTCTATAGCGCTAACAAGACCCGAAGGTATCAGAGCGCTTCACAGTAGTGGGCATGAAAAAGAGAACAACATGAAACAAACCCAATAAAAGCAATCGGCGACAGACAATTTGGAAAGAAGAAAAGTTCGGACAGCAGGGCTTCTCAGTACTGGATTCAACAATACCGCATGGATTCTGAGACGTTTGCAGCTCCAAGTTATCCATAACCAAGGGAGCGGATCAGGCACAAGGATTTAAGTTGGCTCTTGAATTCTGCATAGGACGGTAGAGTTCTGATGTGCGGGGGGATGGCGTTCCATATTTTGGGGGCATTTCCTGAGAAAGAGCAGTCCGCAGTTCTCTTCCTTCTGGTTTTTGGTAGGATGAGCAGTAGGGAATTAGAGCTTCTCAAATTTCTGGCTTGGCCTGCTTTTTTGAGCTTGTTAGCCAGGTATTCCGGTTTGCCGGTGTGGAGGGCCTTGTGGGTTAGGCAGGCCGTTCTGAAGGTACTTCGCATTTCCACAGGGAGCCATTCGAGTTCTTTAAGAGCCGGGGAGATGCGATCATATTTTTTGCAGCCTGTGATCATTCTTGCTGCCGCGTGAAGTGTTGTTTTTAGTGGAGCCAGGTGGGATTTGGGGATGCCTGTTAGGATTTATTCATATGTATTTATTGGACACATTGGGTCTGATAGGCTAACTTGACAAAGGCCGTTCTGGCCAAAACGCATTGTTTTGAACTAATAAACACCTGTGTATGGAACTGGTGAGCCGCTTTCCTTCGTCAAGTTGGTCGGGATCTTGTGTGAATATATATATATATATATATATATATATATATATATATATATATATATATAGATATAGATATAGATATATAGATATATACAGAGAGAGAGAGCGTAGCAAATGCAAAGTGAAATCCAAATTTTGCCCCAGCTTCTACCAGGAAATAGAGTAGATATATTTTGCCGAAGTTGGGGACAGAGAACTGTAGGTCTGTGAGACACACCACTGGGTGTTCGTCAGCCCCTCAGTGTACGGGTTGCAGCTTGGACTCCATTGACCAGCATGCCTCTGCTCCCGATCAGGAATGAAGGATGCACTAGCATATGTCGGGCCCATTCTTTTTCCTGAGTGGGCATTGGTTTTGCATGTGTTGCCGGTAACGCAGGTACCGGCTACCGGAATACCCTGTTGGTCTGGTGTGTCACGTGAACCATCACCTTTTGGACGTTTGTATGTTTGTACGGCGTGTCACCCCCCCCCCCCCCCCCCCCACCCCCCAGCGGCTTTACCAGTACTCGCTGTGATGTGCCTCACCTGGGGAGAGAGGATGCAGTATTGTACTGCAGGGGCAACACAGGGTTCCAAGTTTGTACATCGCCGAAGTTGGGGACAGAGAACTGTAGGTCTGTGAGACACACAACTGGGTGTTCGTCAGCCCCTCACTGTACGGGTTGCAGCTTGGACTCCATTGACCAGCAAACAGGGGGCGGAACCAAATAAAGAGCCAACAAGAACATTGCAGGACTCTTAGCAGATCCCCAAGCCAGAGACTCTGCGTGGAAACAGAACACCGGCACTGATGAAAGAGGAATGCTGAAACGCATCTGCCTGGAGTTTCCAGCACAATTGGGATTCTCTTGCATGCCTAGTGCCTCCATTACTTGGAATAAATCCTGCTGTTGCCCTAGCATATATCTGGCTCAATCTTTTTCCTGAGTGGGCATTGGTTTCGCATATATATATATATATATATATATATATATATATATATATATATATATATATATATATATATATATATATATATATATATATATATATATATATATATATATATATATATATATATATATATATATATATATTTACTGAAAAAACCATAGGTTTCACGCCAGTTATAGTGAGCTGGAAATTTTACTCGCATAAAACCATTGAAATTCCAACGTTATAGTTAGTTGGACTCACTATAACTTGCGCGCCTGCAATGCTCTGATGATGACGTCACATATTACATCACTCATGACATGGTCTGAGAAAATTTTGAGAATCTATTTACAGCACTCTAAGAGTTCATAGTTCTAATAATCCGGGCAAAAGGTTAAGGACCCTCAGTATAACACACTCTACTTATCATAGAGTATTCCAAAAGAGACAGATAGCAAGGTTGGGTTCAACGGGGATTTCCAAAGAAAATTCAAAATATAGTCCAATTAGTTTGTTTTCTTCAGTCTTTTCTTTACTTTCAATTTCATAAAGCAGATATTCCCAGCACAAAAGATCACCAACACGTGTTTCGTCCTACACAAGGCCTTTTTCAAGGCATGAACACGGCGGAGTGAAGCATATATTGAACATCAAAGTGAACGAGGTAAACCATGGTTGGAATGAAGCATAATATCAATAATATTGATGGCAGGCTAGTTAGTCAAAGTAGGGAGTGAGGAATGCCTTCAAGTCTGTTCAACAGTCACTACTGTCAAATACGATACAGATAATCTGCTAGCTATATATTAATCGATTGGAAAATGCACGTCTTTTGTATAGTATTCATCTGAGCGAACACTGGATAGTAGGGCAGTGTTTTTCAAATTAGTATACTTGCAACCATGATAAGTTGTAAGGCGAAAGTTAGGATCATCGCGCTTCCTCACATAAGCCATCCCATGGTCAGTGACATCACTCATGACATCACTGATGACACCATCCAGTGAATGTGTGTCTTTCTGAAAAATAAATATGTTTTATATATGTATTTGTAAAGGTCGATGGAAGAATAAATGTTTAAATAAGTGTGTAAATGGATGTTTTTTAAATAAAATATTGATTGGTTAACTGGCTTATTAAGTGTATCTTAGTGAATACATATATTAGCGAGTAATTTTTAAATATTTAAATATATGTATCAGTGTTTCACTTTGTGTATAAGTGGCTGCATGGGTTGGTGACTGACTCACTGTTTGTATGTGTTTTGAAGACAGAATATGTGCAGGACTGTATGGGTGGATGAGTGTGTATATATGTGTGTTAGTGAGTGAATGCCTGCCTCACTAGTGTCTTTATGAGTAAGTACATATGTTTTAATCCAGTATATGTGAGTATTGATGTATATAAGTGAGTATATGTGAGAGTGAGAGATTGAAAGAGTTCCTGTTTAAATAAGTATGTGTTTCTATAAGTGATTGTTTAAGAGAGTAAGTATGTGTAAGTTTCCTTAGAAATAATGTGCTAGTGTGTGTATAGCTGTATATGCAAATAAATGGATGTTCAATAGTTTATTTGCATGTGTGAGTATGTGTGGGAGTAACTTTTGGAAGACTGCCGGTGTGTAACAGGATGTATATGTGTATCACTACATATGATGAGTGAGTATATGTATGAGTGACTATATAGAACTGTTGCTGAATGAGTGGATGTGTATATAGATGGTGAATTTACTGAATTGTTTGCTGTAACTGGTATGTGTATCTCCATTTTTTTGAAAATGTTAGTTTCTATTTTTGAATATGTGTTTCAAGGGTTACATTACACTAAAAGGAGGTCTGTCACTCTGTCACAAGGATGGTGTAATCAGTGATGTCATGAGTGATGTCACTGACCATGTCATGAGTGATGTAATATGTGACGTCATCAGCAGTGCATTGCAGGCGCGCAAGTTATAGTGAGTCCAACTAACTATAACGTTGAAATTTCAATGGTTTTATGCGAGTAAAATTTCCAGCTAACTATACCTGGTGTGAAACCTATGGTTTTCTCAGTGAATTTAATAGGTTTTTAAAATGCTAATTCCTAACTATAACTGGTGTGAAACCTATGGTTTTTTGAGTGAATTTCATAGGTTTTTTAAATGCTAATTCCTAACTATAACTGCTGTAAAACCTATGGTTTTTTCAGTGAATTTCATAGGTTTTTTATTAGCAAATCTCTATTGGTATGAAATGTAATATTTTTTATGATGAATTTTATATTTTATAATTATGTAATACTATTTTTTTATGTTTTTTTTTTATTTGTTTGCCCCGGAGCGCTCCCGGGGCGCGTACCGATGCGCTCAACGGCATTGCTACGGCGCGCCCCGGTGCACGTACCGGGGAGCGTCTCATTAGCGCTAATGCCGCGAACGAAAACATCAACGTGATGTTTCGCGTAGCCGCGTCCGCGTGATATGCATGGCATAAGCGCACCCGGAAGCACCCACGCGCATATGAACGTGCTACGTAAGCGCCGCCGGGCGCGCCCTCGGGTGCGCACCGGGGCGCGTAACGTAAGCACGTCGGGTCATGTGACCTGAAAATAACACTTTTCATTGGTTAAAAACAGTTTTGGTTTCCGAATGATGAAAGCCCGGCTCATGTGACCTGAAAATAACACTTTTCATTGGTTCATAACAGTTTTGTTTTCCAAATGATGAAAGCCCCCACCTTTTTTCCTCATTCTCACTTTATTCTTTGAGTGAGGAAGACCTGCTTTTTTCTTACAGATATGGCTACAGTACTATCAGCAGCTGGAGCATCTGCCCCACCACCACCACCACAAGGACCACCAGAAGATCACATTGGTGGTCAAGAAGAAGAGGAGGAAGAGGAGGAAGAGGAGGAAGAGGAGGAAGGGACAAGACAGTTCCTGCATGAAGACAATCCCCCATACAAACCAAGAGAGCACTTCATATGGGAGTTTTTCAAAATCCCAAGGGGTTTTAAAAAAGTAAACGCTGCAAAGGTGACTTGTCTCATCTGTAAAGCTGTGCTATCCAGGGGGAACCCTGCTAAAAATATTCCTTTGGGAATCATACTATGATACGACACATGCAGCGTTTACACCCTAATAACTATTCTGCAGCAGAGGTGAGGGAAATCTGCAGTAACCTACCCCAATCATCATCCAGAACCTCTACAACTAAAGAACCCACTCCATCGGGTCCAGAAGCAAGTGAGGTGATTCCAAATATACAAACAAAGTTTGGGGTATACAAAATTGTTTTTATTTATTGTAACAAAACCATTAGTTATGGTGAAAAAAGCATTACACTGATCACTGTTGCTATGGATCACCACAAAGGCCCGAGGAAACCATAATTTTTCCTGGGTTTTTTTGTGCTCTGGTTGAGCCATTTTCAATTCCCTTTTTTTTGTTTCTCCCCATAAAAAAATACAAAAAAAATATAAAACTGTTCAGAAAAGCCTAAAAAAGAAAAAAATGTTCAAAAAATATATATAAAACAACAAAAAGAATAAAAAAACTGTTCTTTTTAGAACTACCTCCAATTTATAAAAAAAGACTTTATTTTTAATTAACTCTGTAATTCTTTTTTCATCATGGTACGCTCCCCGGTCCGCTCCCCGGTGCGCCTACCGGGCGCTCCCCCCGCAAAAATCGAAAAAAACCTATGGGGTCAGGGGGGGTCTACTCTGCCCCCTTATGGTCAATTCCCCCTTTGTTTTTGCCACCTCTTGTGTCTCGATCCTACCAAGACACAAGATGGCGGCCGCTCCAGACTGTTTGGATTGTTTACAGACACCCGAGAGCCAATCAGCTTTCCGCGCACAAGTCGCGTAGCGCACCCGGAGCGCTCCCTGGTGCGCGTACCGGGGCGCGGCCATAGATATATATATATTTTTTTTACCTAAATTACTCAAAATCCACTGGAGCACATATCTTGAGACATAGCAAAGGCACATCGGGCTACCAGTCCCTACAATTTTGCCAAGTTTGGTGGAAATCCATTCAGCCGTTCGGGCTAAAAGTGAGGTCGACCGCCCTATGGAAATTAACATGGGAAAAACACGTTTTGGGACCCCCCTTTTATCTCGGCCCCCGCTTGACGAATCCCCCCCCAACTTTCAGGGAAGGACCGGGGCACCGCGAGGCAAATTTGAGGACATTTTCAGGCAGATTCCTCAACCGACGCCAAAGTTATTCACAATAGAATGTTGAGATTTTCTTGAAAATAATCCTAACTATAACTACCTACTGGCGACCGCCAGTAGATTATTTATATATATATATATATATATATATGAAGAAGACGCCATTCACATCCAAAGTCGAGTAAAATGACGAGAGTGAGCCCAGATTTCGTGCTAAATTTTTCGGTGATTTATTTAAGTATTCCACCAGCCATCCGCCATAACGCGTTTCACCTCTGAGAGAGGCTTGATCACATGACGTTAATCGAAACAAACAAGGGTTTTAAATACACCCAGACATAAAAGCGGCTTCGCGCTTAAAGTGACAAGTGCATTTTAACACGGTACTATCCGTCTTTACACAATTGAGGGCAAGTGCCCGACATTTACATTTTTCCACCAATCAATATAACGGTGTAACCTACATCTAATAGTATTCAATTCATACATTAAAGAAAAGCATCTGAGATCCCAGCACAATTCATAGAACAAGGAAAAGGAAATAAACTGTCCCCCCATATCAAAAATATATCTCTGTATACTCGTGACTTTCTCATATTATATACAATCTATTTATATGATGCGTTCCTTACGAACTGCCCCAAAATATATCACTATGTTATAAATTCATATATATACACATCAAATGATATTTACATATTTACACATTGGACAGATTTCCCTTAACATAAAGGATCTATGAAAAGCATGCGTATTCATGTATTGCTCATTGAGGTAAAATTTCATTGAGAATATTTTTATGATTTAATGCTGGAAAGATGTTGCTTATTTTATCAAAAGATTAACACCGTTATGACTGGACAAAATTAAATCATGGCTATTTAAGGCACCATCCTTTTCAGTAATGTGTTTAACCCTTGCAAGAAGCTGTGAACCCCTGATATGTAAAAGAATGAAAATAAAAAATAAAGTGCGCGTGTGTGCAAGAACAATATAAAGAAAGCAATATATAGTAAAATAAAAGGTTTTTCACAGAAAAAGAAGAGGATTGCAGGAAACCCAGAGGGAAACTTATTGGAATGTGTGATAGTTCTAATGAACAATAAGTTCTAAGCAGTGTAGAAAAATCCTGCTACAGCTGGAAAACACGAAGGAGGCCCTCTTCAATCATATAGTATAGGGTCAGGTCAAACGGTATATCTGATTTAGAAAGTGACATGCAGCTAGAATAGATTTTCAAGAAGCTGGGAAGGCTGTTAAAGGACCTTGAGACAAGTGTAAAGATCTTCCCGATCATTAAGTCCATTCGGGCTCTTGGTGTTCATTTCAAGAATGTATCTTGTCTCAAGTAAGCGCAATCTGCCCTCTCTGTCACCCCCCCGTTTTAGTGGCATTACTGTGTCTACCGGATAGTATTGTAGATCACTCGGATCACTGTTGTGCACAGCCTCAAAGTGGCGTGCCACCGGGTATGCCTGATCCTTGCTGCCTATGGCCCTAATATGTTGGAGTATCCTTTTATGTGCTGCTGGACGAGTGCTGCCCACATAGCTCAAGCCACATGGGCATTGCAGCACATAAACAACAAACTCCATCTTACACGTGAGCCTTTTCGAAATGGGGATAGGACTGTCTCTGAAGGGACTCATGTAATGGGTCTTGTTTATTCCTGATTTGCACGCTTTACAGAAGGCACATTTCTTGAAACCCGTACTTAGTGCCTCCCATGTTCCTGAGATAACGGGTTCAAGAAGACTGCTGGTAAGTGCCATCGCCATTGAGGGGGATTTCCGGAAGGTGATCTCCGGTCTGAGTGAAACATCACTCCCAATTACAGGGTCCCCCCTTATCAGATTCCAATTTTTAGAGAATATCTTTTTAATAGCAGAGTGCTGTTGGCAGTATGGAACTATTACCCTGGAGTTTACGTGGGTGTCATCTACACTTTCAATGGGATCTTTACTCCTGGGAGTTAGGGCCTGCTCTCTAGAGACGGAATTCGTTTTTCTTATGGCCGTCTCAAGAACCCCGTCACTGTAGCCCCTTACAAGGAGGCGTTCCCTGCACTCCTGTTGTGCTATTTGGAAGTCTGATTCTGTACTGCAGATTCTTTTCATTCTTAGCATCTCCCCGTAGGGGATGCTATTAATTAAATGAAGGGGATGCTGGCTGGTGGCATGCAGCACCGTGTTGCCTGCAGTGTCCTTCCTATGCAATCTAGTTTGTATTTCGTGATTGTCAACATATACCTGGACATCAAGAAAGTTTACAGTTATTTCATCAACATGGGAAGTAAAATTCAGATTGTACGAATTAACATTAAGTTGTTTCACAAAGTGCTCGGCATCAGTTTTTACGCCCTATATATATAAAGAGAGATAGAGAGAGTAGCAAATGCAAAGTGAAATCCAAATTTTGCCCCCAGTTTCCACCAGGAAACAGAGTAGATATATTTCAGGAACTTGTGGTAGAAGACCTGAGAGACATTTATAAGGAGAAGAAATGTACGGATCAAAAGCACTCCAATATGAGAGCAGATGACTGGTGGACATTCACAGATTTACGAATGGATGAGAAAATCATTATCAAGAAAAAGAGGTTGGGTGGTGCACAGCTTTAGTTAATTGAATTTTTGAAAGTTTTGCACAAGGTTCTGGGTGCTCTTGAGGGTGGTGTTTTCCGTCCAAACACCAATTGTCATAGGAAAAGTCGTGTATGCAGGAACTGCAGATACATCCCCTAATGAGGCACTCCTGGAGTGATCAATAACATGATTCACAGAATCAGATGAAGTTATGAAGGTTTTATTCAATATTGTTCTTCAAATATTTTCAAACTGATATTAACAGCATATCAATTGTAGCAACGTTGTTTCATTGGACTGACATATGAACTTTCTCCAATGCATTTCGGGCGGGAATGCCCTTTGTCACGGAGTGCTGTGGAGGAAGAAACAAGAACGTGGGTGAGGGATAAGTGAAAGATCGACGTAAGGCTAGGGAGTTACTGGTATCTATGGGTAGGGAAGTGCAACTTAAAACTAAATGGTATGAATGGTGCACGAAGAGTATTGTGAGGGGAGGGTGCGTGGGGGAAATTTACCGCGTGAGGCGAAAAAGAAATAAAATGCTAGGACGTACCTAGCGGTCAAGGTAGTTAGAACTTACTTCATGTCAAAGCGTAGCGAGTTCCGCTCTTCAGCAGTTGTAAGGTTGATGTCAGGTGTGGTTGTGAGAGGAAGCTATATATGGCTAAAAGTGGACAGCGATGAAGAACAGGATAAGTGTTGGAATTCGCCGATGGACTAAGGGTCAGGAAATGGAGCGGCCATATTAGAATGGTGTAAGAAGGTGAGGGGTGCATGCAGGATAAGTGAGAAGCAGTTCGGAGCAATGCAAGCGGATAAACAAACATGTACATTTACAGATAGCAACTATATTCAATGCGATCATTAAGACCGTGTGGTTTTAAAGTCTGTAATCGATAAATCCATTCTAGTTCTCTCCTCAACAGAAGTTTATAGTTGTCAATTCCTTCTCTTTTGGTGAGAGTTTCCAAAACAATGAATTTAAGTTGTGCGATGGTGTGGCGTGATTCAGCAAAATGCATGGCAATGTTCGATTTCTCAAGTTTCAAGCGTATGTTGGATTTATGTTCGTTTAAACGTGTTTTTATTTTGCGTTCTGTTTTGCCAACATACAGCTTCCCACAGGGACATTTTAAGGCGTAGATTAAGTTCATGGAGTCGCATGTGGCATCAACTTGTAGTTTAATGGCATGACCTTTCATTGGATGTTGGATTGTGTTACCCTTGATGACACTGTTGCAGTGGTTGCAGTTAAGACAAGGTTGAGTTCCTCGATGGTGTTGGATTGCAGGTGTTGGTTTGAACAGAATCTCTTTGATATTCTTGCTTCTAGTGTGAGCAAATAGAGGTGGTTTTTCGAAGATGCCCCGGAAATCGGGTTCGATCTGTAGGATAGGCCAGTGCTTCAATATGATTTTCTTATAGGTGGAGCTGACTGTGGAGAATTTGGAAACTAACACCATGCGTTGATCCTTGTCTTTATGTGTTTTGAGTAAGCTCTTTTGTCTAGAAATTTTTTCCACACAAGTTTGTGCTTCCCGGAGGACATACTTGGGGTAACCCCGGTTGAGGAAACGTTCATGCATTTCATTGATGCGCGTTACCAATGTCTGTTAATCAGAGACGATACGTTTGACACGTAACATTTGAGAAAATGGTAGGTGTCTCTTGAGGGAGCCTTGATGAAAACTGGAGAAATGTAAAGTGTTGTTACGGTCGGTACTTTTCCTGTGGAGATCTGTGATGAAACCTTGTGGAGTGATTTTGATGTTGACGTCCAAAAAGGAAAGTTCAGTATCGCTGATTTGCCATGTGAGGTTGATGCGTGAATCCTTAGTGTTGACTTCAGTAATTACTCTATTTAACGAGTCTTTAGTGTCTGACCACATTATGAACAGGTCGTCTATGTATCTGACGTACATTTTGGATTTTTCTCGGAATGTTGGATTTGTGTATATGTGTTGGTTTTCGAAGTTATCCATGTAAATATTTGCATACGTGGGAGCAGCACAGGTTCCCATCGCCAATCCGGATAGCTGAAGGTACCATAGGTCATCTTGTTGAAATTAACTGTGGTAAAGAGTGTAAATCATAAGTTCCATTAAGAAGGACTGCATTGGTGCATCAATGTCACTGTTAAGGAGGGCATGTTCAATGGCTTCGATGCCCCCTTGGTGGGGTATCGAAGTATAGAGAGAGCTAACGTCAGCTGTGCAGAGGATGAGTGGTTCACTGTTGTTGAGTTGGATTCCAGATAATTTCAGGAGGAAATCTGTTGTGTCCTTGATATAGCTGCTGGTTTTGGTAACTACAGGTTGGAGGTACTTATCAATGAATTTACCAGTAGGTTTGTGTATTGATCCTTTCATAGAAATGATGGGTCTGAAGGGAGGGTCCAGGAGGTTCTTATGTATCTTAGGACACATGTGAATGGTCGGACTTTTAGGATGTTCTTGTAGTAAGTAGTTCTTGGTGCGATCTTCAATGATACCTGCTCGGTGAGCTGTGGTCACAATGTTATTGAGAATGTTTTGAAATTCCCTAGTCGGGTTGTTGTCAAGTACCATGTAAATCGTGGTGTCCTGTATGTGGTCGCGTATTTTTTGTGTGTACATGGTGGAGTTGAGTATAACTAAAGCTCCTCCCTTGTCGGCTTTGACGCATCTGATTTGTGGGTTGTTGGCCAACGATTTGAGGGTGTCGCGTTCCTTGATGGTTAGGTTTTGTTGTTTCAAAGGTTTTTTTAGATTGATTTTTTGCAAATCGTTGCGTACTAAAGTTTCAAACAGATCAATACACTTATGACTGTTGGGTGCTTGGTAAGTGCTGGGAGGACGTAAGCCTCTGAGTTGGTCCTCTTTGACTGTAGTGGCAGCTGGTAGGATGTTGTCGAAAAAATGACGTAGCCTCAATTTTCTTGTGAACTTGTAGGTGCTCACTTCTAGTTCGAGGAGATTGGTCTGGGTTGTAGGTATAAATGAGGTGCCTTTCTCGAGTAAGTTCATTTGGTGAGTAGGTATGTTAATGTCAGAGATGTTGATGACTACACGTTCTTTTTGGGTTTGAGGTCCTTCTTGGCGACTGTGCTCCGCGTGTTCGGTGGACTCTTTTCTTTTTCTTTTGCTCTGGCTCCGCCTGAGTCTTCGAGTTGGTCTGTGCCTACTTCTAAACAATGCGCTGTTGAAGTATGTTCCTGGCTAGTTGCTGACGTGCTGGCTTGTTCGTCAGTGGGTGTTTGTCTCGATGCTGGAGGTTTACGGGACGTTCGGTAAGTTGAGTCAGTATCCGAGGATGATGTATCCGTTTGGGTGTTGGGTGGTCTGTTGCGACGTCTTTGGGCGTAGACGTCGGCCCAAGAATAAACTTCATCAAGCTTGTAATCAAGCGTGTCCCTGCGGAATTTTCTCACTTTTCGCTCGTTGATTTCTTTTTGATGTTTATCAAGGATGTTTTTGATATCCTCAAGTGTAGAAGTCATTTCTTCAGGTGTTAGCATGTCTTTGAGTTCGTTGTCGATCTCTTTAATTTCTACTTCGAGGTCTTTGAGTATTCCAGCCAGTTCTTCAACAATGAGTAGTATCAGGTCGAGGCTACACTTGTTAAGTATTCCATTCCATTTATCCAGGAATATTTTAGAGTTCTTGCAGAGTGAAGGTTTTAAGGCTATCCGTAGCCCGCGGGGGATTCTGAGTGCTCGATGGTATCTGAGTAATGTGCTCGCATGGAGCTTCTGGTTGATGTGTTGTTTAGAGAGATATAATAGTTGTTTTATGCATTGCTCCTTGCTCCGACTGGTAGTGGAGGGGCTGATATCTTCCTCTATCAACGAGTAAATTCGTTGTTTTTCGGTGTCATCATAGGCCAAAGTGTGAGCTCTGGCTTCAGTGCTTTTACTGGTTTCATCGAATTGCATTTTTGGCGTGCTGCCCACCGGAGGCGGAAAGGCGAATTGACAAGAAAAAGAGGTTGGGTGGTGCACAGCTTTAGTTAATTGAATTTTTGAAAGTTTTACACAAGGTTCTGGGTGCTCTCGAGGGTGGTGTTTTCCTTCCAAACACCAATTGTCATAGGAAAAGTCGTGTATGCAGGAACTGCAGATACATCCCCTAATGAGGCACTCCTGGAGTGATCAATAACATGATTCGCGGAATCAGATGAAGTTATGGAGGTTTTATTCAATATTGTTCTTCAAATATTTTCAAACTGATATTAACAGCATATCAATTGTAGCAACGTTGTTTCATTGGACTGACATATGAACTTTCTCCAATGCATTTCGGGCGGGAATGCCCTTTGTCACGGAGTGCTGTGGAGGAAGAAACAAGAACGTGGGTGAGGGATAAGTGAAAGATCGACGTAAGGCTAGGGAGTTACTGGTATCTATGGGTAGGAAAGTGCAACTTAAAACTAAATGGTATGAATGGTGCACGGAGAGTATTGTGAGGGGAGGGTGCGTGGGGGAAATTTACTGCGTGAGGCTAAAAAGAAATAAAATGCTAGGACGTACCTAGCGGTCAAGGTAGTTAGAACTTACTTCATGTCAAAGCGTAGCGAGTTCCGCTCTTCAGCAGTTGTAAGGTTGATGTCAGGTGTGGGTGTGAGAGGAAGCTATATATGGCTAAAAGTGGACAGCGATGAAGGACAGGATAAGTGTTGGAATTCGACGATGGACTAAGGGTCAGGAAATGGAGCGGCCATATTAGAATGGTGTAAGAAGGTGAGGGGTGCATGCAGGATAAGTGAGAAGCAGTTCGGAGCAATGCAAGCGGATAAACAAACATGTACATTTACAGATAGCAACTATATTCAATGCGATCATTAAGACCGTGTGGTTTTAAAGTCTGTAATCGATAAATCCATTCTAGTTCTCTCCTCAACAGAAGTTTATGGTTGTCAATTCCTTCTCTTTTGGTGAGAGTTTCCAAAACAATGAATTTAAGTTGTGCGATGGTGTGGCGTGATTCAGCAAAATGCATGGCAATGTTCGATTTCTCAAGTTTTAAGCGTATGTTGGATTTATGTTCGTTTAAACGTGTTTTTATTTTGCGTTCTGTTTTGCCAACATACAGCTTCCCACAGGGACATTTTAAGGCGTAGATTAAGTTCATGGAGTCGCATGTGGCATCAACTTGTAGTTTAATGGCATGACCTTTCATTGGATGTTGGATTGTGTTACCCTTGATGACACTGTTGCAGTGGTTGCAGTTAAGACAAGGTTGAGTTCCTCGATGGTGTTGGATTGCAGGTGTTGGTTTGGACAGAATCTCTTTGATATTCTTGCTTCTAGTGTGAGCAAATAGAGGTGGTTTTTCGAAGATGCCCCGGAAATCGGGTTCGATCTGTAGGATAGGCCAGTGCTTCAATATGATTTTCTTATAGGTGGAGCTGACTGTGGAGAATTTGGAGACTAACACCATGCGTTGATCCTTGTCTTTATGTGTTTTGAGTAAGCTCTTTTGTCTGGAAATTTTTTCCACACGGGTTTGTGCTTCCCGGAGGAAATCATTATCAAGCCATCCGATAAAGGTGGGAACACTGTTGTAATGGATTGCCGTAAATATCATCATGATGTCAGGAGACATCTGGGTGACTATACCAACTATGAAAAGCTAAAGAAAACTTCCACCAATCATATTAAGTTGATACTCCATACCAAAAAAAGACATGGCATGATCAAGGTATACTTGATGACGGCAAACTACAATATCTGAAGGTCACTCATCCAATTGTCCCAACTTTATACGTACTTCTAAAAGTGCACAAAAGTCTGGAAAATCCGCCAGGACGTCCCATTGTGAGTTTGTGTGGTTCCATGTTGAACAACCCCTTCAGGTTTGTGGATATCTTCCTGTTACCATATGTAGCCAACCTACCATCCTACATATGTGACTCAATAGACTTCCTCAACCTCATTAATGGAATTCCCTGGAAATCAGGATACGTTATGGCCATGGCGGACATGGTTTCACTCTATACCAAGATTGGCCACAGTGATAGTCTTATGGCATGTGAATACTTAATGAGGTCTCGCTTTTTGAGTTTACTTAGCCATCCACAAATGTTTTTGGAGATAATTTCTTTCTGTCTCACTAATAATGTTTTTATTATTGATTTTTTTTACAAACAAAAGCAGGTAGCAGCCATGGGCACTTCATTCGCTGCAACGTATGCGAATCTAATGATGGGATTTTGGGAGGCAGAATGTTTGTAGTCAGAAGACAACTTAATGAATTTTAAAAAAGTGGTTTTATGGGTTCATTATATTGTTGACCTCTTTTTGATATGGGAGGGAGAAGAACATAAACTGAAGCATTTTTATCATCTTTGAATAACAACTCTTTGAATATTCCACCTCAGTGTTTGTTTTCACCTTCCTTGTAAAGCGCTCTGATACTCTCGGGTCCAGCAGCGCTATATAAAATCTTTGAAATAAATAAATAGATAGATAAATACAATTTGCCCATACAAGTAGTAAGAGTTCAATAGATTATCTAGATATACAAATGTACATCAAAAATGGAAAGATATGTACCACCTTATTTTGTAAACTCACTGCGTGTAATAGCATCCTGGCTGCGAACAGTCCCCATCTCAGAGCTCTCAAGTGGAGTACACCATATGGGGAAATTTTGAGAGCCGGAGAAACTGCTCTGAAGACACAGAATATGAAGAACAGGTAAATGAAATGTACAACAGGTTCAATCGACGAGGATATCCAATAACTGAATTGGAAGATGCATGGATGAGAGCAAATAAACAAAAGAGAGAACATCTGTTGATGCCTAAAAATACTTGAAAATGACAGAACCAAATAGGGAAGTAACTAGATTCATTACTGATTTCAATGTGTCAAATAGAGCCATCAAACAAGTAATGGAAAATCACGGGAAGACACTCAAAAAAAATGAAGAACTCAAGCATCTAACATCTGAACATATCAGTATCACATGTAGAAAAGTACTATTGCTGGGAGATCTGCTAACTCAAAGCTACTTCACAGAAAAGAGGTGCACAGAAAGGAAATTGGTAAATGAATAGTGGCCTCTTTAAGTGCCAGAACTGCAAGGCGTGCTGCCTATGGGCAGAATATGACGTACATCAGAACCCTACAAGCCACAAAACAGAAGATCAAAGAAAGGACTTATATGAAACCATACATGTAGTGTATGTCTTAGAATGTGGACGTGGTAAACAATATATCAGCAGTACAGTCAACAAGTTAAAGCTGCACATACGGCAACATATAAAAGCAATAGTGAATAAAGACTTTACATATGTGATGGCTAAACACATTTGGAAAGACCATGGAGGCACTTTGGAGAATAAATTTTCATTTTCTGGCATAGAACATAAACCGATCAAGATCAGAGGATCAGATCGAGAAGCAGCTTTAAGAAGGGCAAAATCACAATGGATTATCATGATAGGGACTGAGATTCCAAGGGGTCACAATGCAGATGCTGAGTAATATGCATATCTATGATGCTTTAGGACAGCGGGCAACTGATAAGAGTCCTTCAAATAATTGCTGACGGGGCTAGATGTTATGAAAATATGTGTATTAAAATTTTAACTTTGGTCATCATTTTTTAAGGAGGTTGAGATCAAAATGTATTTATTTTTGGGTTACGCAATTTGAGTATAACCACTTTTGCACTTTAATATCTGCAATTTCAAGGTAAAAACTGCACTTTAATACATGTGGTATGGAAGGATAAGCACTTTGCACTTTATTATTCATCATTCTTTACAGAGGCTGAGATCTAGATGTACTTGTATTTGGGTTGTGCAATATGAGGATAAGTACTCTTGCACTTTAATATCTGTGCAATTTCATGGCAAAAACTCAGCATTTTAACATATGTGCAATGTATGGAAAATAAATGTGTACGTTATAAATGTATAGATATATCGTACTGCAGTTTCCTGCATAGTTTGCACATTTAAAGTTAGGAGCTATGACTCAAGTGATGATATGTATGTGCAAGTATGTCTCTGTTATCACTATTGCAATCATAGCAGTGATAAAGCAAGTGGGATGAATAGGATGCACATGTTAGGTCAGGGACTTAGTACTTTACTGTGTCTTTCCGGCCAGATCTGCACAACCGAAAGCAATAGCTCCATGTTATCAAGTTGCACCTTCAAACTTGTGCAATCTGGGAAAAGTGTGTTACATTTCAAAAATCTGCAACTAATATGACTATATATTGCTGCTGTCTGTGCAATTTGCACACCAGGAGCGAAATCCAATAAGGGACAAGGGAGTTTACATTACATATATTGTCTGCATAGCAGAAATGAATCTTGTTATGATGTATACATCTAATTACATATTACAGTACATGCAGTCTAGAAAAAGCTTTACAGACTCATCATTCTCCAATACATTATGGGAATGCTTTATGACTCCTAGTACCATCTAACTGTTAATTGTCCCGGTCTGTGTACTTCACAAGTATGATGTTTGCCATAAATGTGTCCAATTATGTACTTTACAGTTATGTGTTCAAATCAGAAATGTAGATATTATGAACTTATTTAGGTAGCATTTATTTGTCTTCCCCCTTTAAGACAATTATATATATTTTAATTAGGTGATGGGATAGAGGGCTGATTTCTCCTTAAAAGTGACACTCTTTGCACTCACTTCATGACCCAGTTGAAGGCTATGGCCGAAACGCGTAGGTCTGTTTGGTGACGCACATGCACTTCAGCACTTTGCTGTGATAAGGATAATAATAGAAAAAAGAAAAAAAGCTCAATAATATTACTTGCCATTGGCTTCATTAATATACAAACGTGTCTTTTTTGATCCCCACTTGTTTCAACTTATTGAGGGCCAAGAAGATATAAATTCATTTGCAGAATACTATCTGTTTGTTTTCCAGAGAATCTTGTTCTCTTGTCTGTAAAATATATCTATTTACATAAGATTCATCAACATTACAAGCCATTCTTTAATGAGCCATAGCCAGTGTAGATTATTCATTAGCAGTAAAACTCAGTGTTCAACACCATTAAAACATTCATAGTGTTCCATTCTTTTCAGCAATGAAAACATTTAGCCTTCTGAAAAATAGAAAAATAAATTAATTTCAAGTACAAAGTGATGATGAATTTAATGTCTGTGAAGTCTTGTATGCTACATAGAGAGGACTACAGTTGTATAATTTAGTTTACTGGGATAGGATGGCTCAGAGGTTCATACATTAGAAGCTACCTAAGTCTTGAATTAAGAACAAAAGATGCCCACATGCATCAAACTGAATTGCATTCGCAAACGGTGCGAATCGCAAAATTCGGCCGTTTGCGAATGCAATTCATTGATTTGGATGCATTAAGCTTTTTTGGTATTTTCGCAATTTTAGAAATCGCAATTATGTTGCGATTTCTAAAATTGCGATTGCATTTAAGAAATCGCAATTTGAGATTTCTTAAATGCAATGCATGATCATTTCAAAATTGCTAATTCCCAATTTGGAAGAGGTAAATTAGCATGAAGTTGGACTTCATGCTAATTTACCGAAAACGTACAAACATGCACAAAATTGCATTCTTGAAAGTTGCATTTTACACACACACACATGTCCTTGGGACATGTGTGTGTGTAAATTGCACTTAAGTTTAATTTCAGGGGTGCAGGGAGGGTTTCTTTGGACCCCCCCTGCACCCTTGAAATTGCATTTTCAATTTGCGATTCGCAAATTGAAAATCGCAAATTGTGAATAACTTCCCATTGATTCCTATGGGCCTCTTGGCCCATAGGAATCAATGGCCCATAGGAATCAATGGGAATGGGATTCCTTAATTGCGATTTGCAAATGGAGAATCGCAATTAAGGAAAAATAAGAAATCGCAAAAATATTTACGAAATTTTGATGCATTGCCGTTTTCGAATTCTTAATTGCGATTCCTTAATTTTCGCAATTAAGGATTCGCAAACAGCAACATTGATGCATGTGGCCGCATGTGACATGTAATTTAAATCTTACCCAAAAAGGGAACATTGTGTTTGCTTCACACACAAATTTAAGAACGCATGCACCTATTTATTTTAGAAGCAAAATGTCTTGAGCTGAGTATGGAAAATAATACTGACTCATTGGAGCAAACTAAACAAGCATTGGCATAGCCAATAGGTCTCTCCTTTGGGACCTTATAAGTATTTAGTTATGCAGCACAATAGCCTTGGTGCAACAACATCAACTGTTGCATAGCTAAACACCTATTAGGTCCCAAAGGCGAGACCTATTGGCTATGCCAATGCTAGTTTTATTATTGCATATGATAGCATTTTCAACTATGTGAGTCCGGAATCCAGCTGTACAAATACCTATTTTATTTTTATTTTAATAGACTATATTGTCGGTCAATATTTTTGATCACATTCAAGGTTTGCATTACAATTATACTGCCTCCTATTTCACTAATGGTTTATGTTTAAAACTATCATTTTTAATAAGTACATGTCAATGCAGTGCTACAATGTATCGTTTTAATCTCAAAGCTCCCACGTTACAGCAAGACACTTTTTTGAATTTTGAAGAGGCATTATCACATTTTATTTAATGTATGTTGTATGATTTACATAGCAAACTTTTTCGGGGCTCGGCTCGTGCACAGGCTTCTAGAGCCAAGCCAGAGCCTTGGCTTGGCTCTGGTTCGGCTCCCCCTGTTAATTTATTCGCTAGCCTTCCTCTAATACAAAAAAAAAAGGGCCCTCTCACAATCTGTCACACAAGCAGCCAGTACTATGGGCAGTGACATATAACGAGGTTACAGAAACACACGGAATGGCAGAGAGATATAATGATGGAAACAGTCTCACACAGACAGTCGGAGCACAAGCATGAGGTGGCATAGACACACAGACATATAACTTCACACACAATGCTATGTAAAAATGCTGTGAAACAGATCTATGCAGTGGCATAAACACAGTCTCTTACGGTAAAAGACACACGGACAGGCCCTCTCAGGTTTACACGCAAACACACGAGCGCACATATAAAGCTAATACTTGTCTGCAAATACAAACCCATGCGCACAGAAGTCAAAGTTACACCCATTGACTGGCATACAGCAAAATAGGCACGCAGTATTCCATGTGCACAAGCACACAAAGATGTGAACACTAAGCGACAGCTACAGAAAGCGGTCCACACACAATTCCATCTAGAGTTGCACAGATACACTGACTGGGCGGCCGATACCCCGCGGAGACACAGAGTGACTGACAGACTGACATAGAATGTCATGCCCAGAGAGTCCCGTGCAAATAGGGTGTTGTACACCGAGAGTGAGAACGCATACAAACACGTATAGATTGAAAATACTAGACACACCAACGCTGCGAGCGACAAATACACAGAGTAATAGATATTGATCTTGACAGAGGGCATACCTGAGAAAGAGGCAGAAGTCAACAAACACACACTCAGCCCACCAGGGACACAAAGAATAACAGGCAAAGTGCGTGACAAACGCAAATACCCAAACACACGCACACAGGGTCCATGACAGGCACAGTGGATGACAGCACACTCAAATACCCTCCTCCGCCTCCTCTGTAAACACACAAGCAAAGTAAGGTTTCATTTTTACATTGATACTTGGAATATAAGGAAACAATTAAATATGCAATTCACAGAATTAACTGTAAGATTCGCAGTACCATTTTCCTTCAAAGTGGATGTGAACAAGTTGCAAAAGGCCAGACAAGTCAAAACTAGATACAGCATCCCAAGAAAATAAGCCCTCAATATAATAGGCCGAACACATCGCTAAACCAAACGATGTTATCTGCATCACTGAAACCATGCTAGCTTATACTGCACCCGCATTGCACGAAGATGCCCCAACTGGAATTTGACAATACATGATAGTTACTCCTGTAGAAAACAGAGCTTCTACATGGAAAAAAAGCTCAGAGACCTGTCAACTACAAACTTCAGTGGCATATTTAGGCTTTTTACTCCATTTGACCCTGAAGCATAGGAATAGCTCACCCAAACCTTCCTATTTGAGGTGAGCTCAAAATATGGTTGGAAACCGAGCACGTCACATTTAACTCAAGTCTGGAAATGAATCAAATGGTCAAGTGAGCAGCCATACGCTCAACGCCATTTCTTTATCAAAACGGCTTATTTTGGTTGCCGTAAACAACCCAACAGCCTCAAGTTACCTACTACAGAATAAACTTAGTAGGACCAATGCCTCCACTATCATGTGACATTTAGGACAACGAGAACATGGAAGAAAAATTAGAGTGCGGACAAAAGGATCTACTTCCAATCCTCAAAATCCTGCTATGACCATGTTAGCAATTGGACCTTTGGAAATTTGAACTTGATGTACTTGCAAACCTTCGAGCTATTAACTGGGTAATAGGATGATTCAATTAAAACATGCAACTCGAAAGATCTATTGTGCTCGAAAGATAGTAAAGAATATACAGAACTTTAAAAAAGCAGATACTATTACTTCCACATTTAATACCCGCTCGACAATTGACCAAGTACATGAATCCTTAATTCTGGAATCCAGCATGCACCACATGAACTATAGAACAGAAGCGCCGCAGCAGATCACTTATAAGCAGACTCAAGAACTCAGCTTCTTTCTGAAAAACGGCCGCAAAATCTTGCAACATGACACCCCGCCCACAAGCATTTTACATTCAAAATACACATACAAAATACACAAGCACTCAGCCCACCAGGGACACAAAGCATAACAGGCAAAGTGAGTGACGAACACAAACACACAAACACGTGCACACAGAGTCGATGACAGGCACAGCGGATGACAGATACGCACACACAAATATACGAAGAGCGAGGAAGAAAGGAGCGCACACCCGGCCGGCACAGACCCTTGGCTTGTGAAACAAGTGCATGACAGGCTAAAGCGACGGACCTCGAGCTCTTGCTTTAAGTGGTATGTCAGACGTCTGCATGAATGTGCTGTCCTCAGCTGATGTGTGACCCAGAACATAAGAAACAAGCGGTCTTCACTTTTAAAGCACTTGCACTCGTGTTTGTGGTGGCATCCACCTTGCGGGAGCGAGCAGCGGGGCAAGGGACATGTGTTTGTAATTAACGTGGCTGCTGTTCGCTCTCAAGGTGGATGCTAAATAGATTGGTAAGCACAATGATAATCTTTTGTAAATATAAAAACAACACTAAAAGCATGTGTGCAGACAAGCGGATACCAATGTCTATGTGTTGTTTTTGAGAATATCAAAAAACACTGCATGGTTCTAGTACTTGAAGATCAATAATATGCGCACAAGTGCACCTGTCTAAGACTAGATAATCAAATAGAATGTGGAGAGGTATGGTCCCATGAAATGACCACTATCACATACCAGTTATGTTTCCAACTAATCCTATGGTGGTAGGTAAACAAGTGAGATCCTCTTCTTATAGGAAGAACATGGTTTATTTTCACCAATGCCTTATCTTAAACTTGTCTTTGACAGTGGTGAAATGGCTAAAACTCTGGATATTGACAAGAAAGCCTTAAGATTTAATCAGTGGATTTCTAAGGCTCTTGATTTAGCTCCTGAAAAAATCATTAAGGCTGCTCGCTTTAAACCTAATCAACATTGGTGTTGAGATAGCTTACTCCCTTGAAAAAGGCTTGTAAATCGTAGAGAGGCACTTCAATGTTATTAATAAGGATACTTAGAAATGCAGAGGAGAAATATAAAGCAGCTATTAAGATAGCATGCTTGGAATATTATGAAGATAGATTACCAATGCTGTTTGCCCTGCCAAAGTAAAGGATATATTTGCTGGAGGACTATTGCTACATTTAAGTAGCTTTGCATTCTGAGCACCTTTGAACTTTCAGAAGTATTGAGGGAACTGGGTACTAGTGATTGGTAAGATGACTAAGATACTTCGATCCGAGGCCTATCTTCTGCCTACATGTGAACAATCATCAAATCTTTTTGTCACTCCAGGCAACACAAGCTACATTTGACATTGTCACATTTGGCATCTTTAACTGCATTTAATTTTCTTATTCGTCATACGGCAGCACTGTATCAATGAGAGAAGAGGTGGCACCCTCAAACTGTTCAAGGCTGAAGTGTTTACTAAATGTGTGTATATCTTCTAACAGTTTGTTTTCTGCTTGCCTCTTCTCAGGAATGCCTGGAGTTTTTCAACATTGCGGAATCCCAGTCAGCCCAGTACTTTTTGATGGATAAACGATGGAATCTTATTCATTACAACAAGGTACATTTCACCTGTAAATTTATGTATTGCATATCTAAAATCTATCCCACTGTAACTATACACTTTGACAATATGCTTTCAAGTCCATATCTTACCTCCATTGTCAAATACTTTTTCTGTTTAGAAGCCTTCATGCATTTCTCATGAATTGTCTAACCATCCTTGCAGTTATGTGTGTGAATTAATGGAACACAAAAACTGCGAAACCATATTGGATGAAATCAAATCACATAGAATACATTTTAAGGAAACACTATTTTAAGGAAATGTAAAAAAACTCAAAACATAAAAGACATATTTTAAAGGAAAGATGATTGTGAGGAAAAATCCTAAATTACATCAAGCTTGGATGTAGTTTAATACTTTGGGTATTTGGGTTCATGGATTGGCAATGTTCAGGGTGATGAGGGGTTTTTAAGAAGTCAGGAATATTTGGTGTTTAGGCATAGATAGTGGTTTTTAGGGTTCAGAGATTGGTGTAGTATAGGGGTGACGAGGGTTTTTTAGTGTTCACAGATGAGTGGTGTTGAGGTGTGTGAGTTATTTTTAGGTTTCAGGAATGGTTGGAATGTAAGACTGTTGAGGGTTTTTTTGGTTCATGGATGTGCGGATTTTAGGGCTGGTGAGGGTTTTTAAGGTTAAATTATAGGTTGTGGCTGGGGTGTTGAAGAGTTTTTAGGGTTCAGGATGATGTGGAGTTTAGGCTGGGGGGAGGTTTTAAGGATTCAGGAATGGGTGGAGCTTTGATGTAGAAAGGGTTTTTTTAGGGTTCAGGGATGAGTAGTTTAGGGTGATGAGAAGTCCTTGTAGGTCATGGATGGTGGTGGATGGCTGTTGTTTCAGGGTGATTTCATGTTTGGGGGGTTCAGAGATGGGTGGAGTTAGGGGAAGAGAGTGATCCTAGCGTTCAGGGATGATAGATTATTGGGGTAGAAAGGGCTTTTAGGATTCAGGGATGAGTCTAGTTTTGGTGTGGTGAGGAGTTTTAGAGGGCAGGGATTGATGGTATTTAGGGGTTGTGTGGGGTTAGTGTTGGAGGGTGCTTCTGAAAGCAGGACCATTGCATGAACACTTAGAAAAATGAACATTCAAAAGCCAGTTTCAACTAAAAAGACAGTCTATTAATTGGTTTCTACAAAATGGTAAATGCCATTCATTCAGAAAATGTGTAGTAATCAGTTTAGATTAAACGGTTTCTCAATGATGTTGTTCCATTGAATCATTTTTCAATTAAATCACATTCAACCTTGCATAGGCTTAAACAATCTATTTTTAGTAGGCGTCCTCCGAAGACCTCCCAATGTCTCAACTATTTCCTTCAGTTGTACTGTTTTTTGGCAATCCTCTTACTTTTCATCAGAGGTCATTTTACATCAAAATACTTGTTAAAAACTAGTTTTAATCCTGAACAGTTTCCTGTAGGGTGGCGGGGCGGTCCGGGTGGCTCTGGCGACCTGTGTCCAATCTAGTTACTGTGGGGGCATCGCGGCAGCAGACATACGATCTTATTACTGGGCGTCCCAGCTGCTGGTCATCAATGAATGGTGGTATAATCTGCAGGATGATCCGGCTTACACTGTGTAGCGGCTCTTCCTAGAGACCTCCTGTATAGTAACTCTACCCTGGAAGCTCTTCCCTCGGCCAGTCGCACAGTGATCCAGATAAGGAGAAGTGTTTTGAGGTCCATGGGTTGGTGGGGTATGCTGACGTGCGAGACGCCCCTCTGGCGGGGCACAAGCCTTCGACCGGTCGCGGCTTTGCCCGGGTTCCGTCGGTAGGACACAATAGGGATCTCAACACTGGGTGATGTGATGCGCAGACCCACACTTAAATCCTTCCAAAGGCTGCAGGAGGAGTTTGACCTACACAGATCCCAATTCCATAAATATCTCCAGCTATGCCACGCTCTGTCTCCTCTAATTAAAAACCTTGCAACGCTGCCAGAATTTCATCCTCTGGAGGGCAGACTGTTGATGGGTAATCTGGGGGGACATTAAATCCGCCAGCTCTATCAGACATTGACCACACATACTAAGACAAACCTGCACTGGACGCGGGCAGCATGGGAGGCAGATGTACCGACCCTCTCTAATGACAACTAGACCGAGGCTCTTGCCAGCCCTAGGGGTTAAGCAGTGTCCTCTAGATATCGACTGGTCCTGTTTAAATACCTGCATCGGGTGTACCACACCCCCCTCTGTCTCTGGAAGATGGGGGCTATTCCATCCCCCACATGCCTCAGATGCCAGTTGTATGACGGATCCTTTTTACACACGGTCTGGGGCTGCATGGCGTTATGACATTTTTGGTCTGGTGTACTGTCCTGCCTGGGGCGGGTACTGGGGTGGGACCTCCCAGCAGATCCTTGCCTAACCCTCCTCCACAGTACTGATGATGTAGGGGGGAACATATACAAAAGACACCTACTTTTTCTAGGACTCACACTGGCCAAGCGCGACATAGCCCAAAAATAGAAGGTGGCGGCCTGAAAATCCGCATTGGATAAATGTATGTCTGCCGAAGTGGCAGTGTTTCAGGCCTGGGGTTGCCCGCAGAAGCACGGGAAGATCTGGACTGCATGGGCCAAGTACCGGGGCATTGATCTTTCCCACATCCACGAATCAGGATCTCATAGTCAGACTAACCATTGTATGACTTTCCACTCTAATTCGTGGATATGCCGGCACGGAGATACAATCATATGTGTATATGCCTGTATAGTGTTTCAAGCGGGTAGGGCGGTGCAAGGGTGGGGGGTGGCGGGAGGTGGGGGTTGTTGGTTTGAATTTTTTATAGATACTCAAAGAATACCTTCGGCAGCGACTTGTATACCTATGATCATTGCTCTGTTTGAATGTTGCTTGTTGGGGGCACACCCCATTGGATGCAAAAATTCAATCAAATCTATTGTAGAAAAAAAAACTTGTTTTAAAATGAAAAGGTTTAACATATATATATACGTTTCGAAGCTAACTTGCTTCTTGTACACAGGCTGGTGTGCAAATAAGGCGGTGATTAGATGCAGGAGCAGTCAGTCATTATTATGGCTTTTTCCGCCCCCGGGTGGGGTTGCTCAGGTGCATTCAGGAAAAGCATTCTGGAACTTCGAGTTCCTGCTCGTGTATTTGCTGTCTTTGGTGGATTCTGCCTTTTTGCATCCATTTCATTTGGGGGTAAAGCAGACCTCATTCAGCTGTTCCCTGTCATTCTGCCAGTTATGAGATTCCAGTATCTCAAGGCAGCTCACAACTTGTTTCTGCGACGGTGCAATTACACGACCATGGACAGGCCGTAATACTTCAGAAAAAAATGTGCCACTTGCTTGGAACGCACTCAATAACAAGTCGGGCTCCTATTGGTTCTGAAAGAGTCCTTTATTACAGCAGGGCAGCATTCCTCAGTATCCATTAAATATATATTACCTACTGGCAGTTGCCAGTAGGTAGTTATAGTTAGGACCTACTTTCCTTAGGAAAATCACAGCATTCTATTCCCAATACCTTTGACGCCGATTGACGAATCTTCACGAAATTTTCAAAACTCGTGGCCCGCTCCGGTTTGCTCCTATCTTGAAAGTTTCTGGGTGAGTCGTCAAGGGGGGGTCGAGAAAAAAGAGGGATCCCAAAAGGTGTTTTCCCCATGCAATTTCCCATAGGAAACTTTAGACACAGCTACATCCCGAACTGCTGAAGTGAATTACACCAAATGTGGCGAAAAGGTAGCCCTTGGTTCAGAAAAATCCCTTTTTGTTAAATGGTGTAAATCCGTTCAGTAGTTGCTAAGAAAATCAAAATTAAAAAAGTTTTGATATCTATGGCCGCGGAGGATCCGCGCACCCTCCTGATCACGAGCTGCATGCTAATTGGCTGTCAACACTCCAAACGAGGAAGTGTTGGCAGTCATCTTGTGCCTCGGTAGAACCGAGGCACAAGAAATCAGTCAAACAAACGCGGAAAAGGAGAACAGGGGGCAGAGTAGAAACATCCTGACCCCCTAGGCCTGCTTAGGGTGTCCCACAAGGCAATCAGCAGTACGGATCAGCAGTGCATTGCTGGCGCGCGAGTTATAGTTAGCTGAGCTAACTATAATTGGGGAATTTCAATGGGTTTGTAAGTGTGAAATGTTCAACTAACTATAACACCCCTGAAACCGATGTTTTTTTCAGTGAATATAGAAATATATATATTTATGTGTATATATATATATATATATATATATATGGGCAAAGCAAGGGTGGTTACAGCTGGAGCGCTCTGCAGCGGGTGCAAGCGAGGGACCAACCACAGGTCCAGGAATCTTTTTTCCGCAAAATTAGAACGCTGCACTCGGGAATTGTAAGTAGCTAGTTTTTATTCAGCAAACTCCACCATAAGTCTGTCACACCGACGCGTTTCGGGCATGCGCCCTTTCTCACGGTAGAAAACCCCTGAAACACCCTGACCCCCTAGGCCTGCTTAGGGGGTCCCACAAGGCAATCAGCAGTACGGATCAGCAGTGCATTGCTGGCGCGCGAGTTATAGTTAGCTGAGCTAACTATAATTGGGGAATTTCAATGGGTTTGTAAGTGTGAAATGTTCAACTAACTATAACACCCCTGAAACCGATGTTTTTTTCAGTGAATATAGAAATATATATATTTATGTGTATATATATATATATATATATATATATATATATATATATATATATATATATACATATATACACACATATATATATATATATATATATATATATATATATATACATACATACACTTAATTCAATTCTGATGCTGTCCAGGGGAGCTTCCTCTAACAAGGCCCTGGCATCCCTTCACTGGCGCTTCCGGTGGAGGAGAGAATACTCTACAAAGCCCTGTGTGTCAGTCACTACATCTTACAGAGAAAAGGGCCAACCTATATACATGATCTACTGCCCCCCTATACTGAGGTCCTGTAGGATGGGAAAGTTCATAACTCCGGTCATTAAAAGAGCAAGAATGGGTGGTCGAGCATTCCGTTAAGTGGCAGGTTAGCAATGGAATGACCTCACCCTTGATCTCCAGATAGAACCATTGGAAACACTCTTTCGCAAAAAATTGAAAACTTAGCTTTTTCATCCTTAGGTTCTCCTCTAGCTGGTTCACAGTACTGCTAATGACGAGTTTTTGCTGCTACAGCGCGGGGACACACTAGTTAGTGTAACCATGCGCTTTATAAATGTGTTTATTATTGTTAGGTCCTTTTATTATATACACTCCATTGGTGGGGCCACTGCAGCGGGTTCCTCCGTAGACGGTAGGTGGACCCATCCTGTTTCACAACAACTCCCACAAAACGGAGCACTCTCGGGGATCTATTTAATGGTAAATTCACCATTAATCTCAGTTCTATGTGCGTCATTCAAGTTGATAATAACTTTAGCTCATAATATATCTGCCAGTTCTTGTGCCATTTCGATTTGATAGCCACTATTTCCTTTTTTCTAAGTTGACCTCATTCCCATGCCACCTGCTGATATTCAATCACAGCTGGTGTCGTTCGGCTCAGCGTCGGCGATGTCCAAGCCAGAAGCGATGTGTGCAGTATCTACGTATGCGCCAGCTTGGTGCACTGAGGCCTGTTCTTTCCTTTTCGCCAGATAGCACAGATCCAGGTTGAGCTACCCCGTACTCTTTTTTCAAGTGGCTTTTTCAACTTTTTGTAAAAAAAAATTCTGAGATTTCATCTCCTGGTTTGAGGATGTCACCCAAGGAACTGGCTAGTTCCAAACCATGTTGGGCTTGTCACAGACAAATGCAGTGACAGACCTCCGCATAGGTGTGCTTGTGGTGCCTGAAGCCGGTACATAACTCCAAGGTGTTTGAGGACTCCTGCGCCATGCACCCGAAGGTGCTAAGGGAGCAATCTCTCAAAGTCTTAGCCGCAAAACATCTGTCGACTCATCAACACATGAAGTTCCAATCGCTTGGAGGTCCCTTGCCCGTTTGCAGGGCCCCCGGCCGGCATTCCCCATAGCATTCAAAGTCATTGGGGGAAGACAGGTAAGCCCCCCCAAGCACAATAAGTCAAAGAAGTCCAAACACTGTTAGACTGCCCCGCATCCATCAAAGTCATCTGACGAGACGAGGGAGCAACAGCACTCCAGGCACTGCAAGTCTGCAAAGTCTGAATTGGGTCTGATCCATGCTTCCCTATCTTTCCAGTAGCTGGCGCAACCTCCTCCCAGCTGACAGGATTTTATAAGGCCATTTACCTCCTATTTGGGCTGCTTGGCCCCTCTTAACCATGCCGGCAGGTTCACCCTAGGTGCCAGTTGTGCCTCAAGGATCCCACGCTCGTTCCGGAGCGAAGTCGCTGGCAAGACCGAGACCTTCCTTGGCACCTGCTCCAGTGCAGACTCCCCTGGCGCTGCCGATGCCCCTAGGCAGCCCCAACCCTATTGTCATACCTGACTCAAACACAGTAAAGAGAACAACTGGTTTGAGGAGCTGTGGTTCGTAACCTGTGGTCTGGGGACCCCCGGGGTCTGCAAAGTCTACTCAGGAGGTAAGTGACTGCATGGAAAATGAAAGATAAAATCATAAGAACAGATTAATAAAGTGTATATTAATAAAGAAGCAACATTTCAAACAGAAAATGTTAAAGTGTTCTGTACATTTGAACCAATTTGAAACTAGGCACAAAATATTTGTGGCTATGCTCAGATTGATTTGTGGAAGCAGTACAATTACATCAAATAGGACATAGTATAGACAATGAGTGGTCTCAGCTGGATTTAGAAAAGCTCTATCCTTCCGATTAAAATTTACATTTTTATTATTGTTATATTCATTTGTGAATTAAATGAACTATTTCATTATTTAAGCATTTGTTTTATGACTGTTTGTTTCTATATTTTTCAGTTTATTGTTTTTCGGTTCAACTCATTGAAAAATGCTTAGGCTGGAGTCCCCGGCTTCCATTAATGACTCAATGGGGGTTTCCTGATTCCAATAATGATTCAGTGGCGGTCCCTGGGTTCCAGTAATGATTAAGGGGAGTCCTCAGAAGTTGAGAACCACTGCTCTATGGGATTCGGTTGAACCAGTGCTGCCTATGATCCTATAGGAGCCCAGGCCATACACTTTCAGGCAGTTTCTGGCGGGAGAGATGCAGTAAAATTCTCCATCAGATGTTGACTTGATATGACTGACTCGCGAGGTAGAGGGATTTTTTTACCATTGTTGGCTTTGGGATGCCTTAGCTGGCTGAAAACATCTCGTTTTTCAGGCTTCCCTCATAGACATGCCCTTTGATGGCTCTTGCCTAATTGTAGAAAAGGCAGATATAGCACTGTTGCAATTGAAGAACAGAAGAGCTATGGCCAGGTCCTTGGGCTTATCAATGGCCCAGTGTCAACTCCAAACTGCCCTCTGCTCCTTTCGTGGGTACTGAAGGCGTCTCCAGCAGTGCCCATACCCTCCCAGCCACCACGGTCATGGGTTTCCCAGTGTTTTGTTGCCAAGTGCGCTGGTCCCAAAGACCACGTGGGACAGGCGGCCAGAAGTCAGGTCAGTCTACCGCCCCATGGCAGCCTTTTTAGTCTGCCCTCCGAACATAATGGGCCCCTAGTGGGTGGTAGGATATTCCATCACCTCCCCCACTGACAGTAACATCAGCTAGTTGGGTATTACAGATAGTCCAAAGGGGGTACTTCCGCCGCTTTGTGACACCCTTTCTACCCATTTCAACTAATTAAGATTGGCTGAGGGAGGACCATCTCTCCATGCTCAATCAAGAAGTGCAACTCCAAACTGCCCTCCGCTCCTTTCATGGGTATTGAAGGCGTCTCCAGCAGTGCCCACACTCTCCCAGCCACCACAGCTTTGGGTCATTGGCAATGGAAGCCATTGAGAGAGTACCTGCATCAGAAGTAGGTCATGTTTGCTATTCCAGCTACTTCCTAGAACCAAAGAAGGATGGAGGACTTCGCCCTAACCTAGATCTGCTCCTTCTCAATCTCTTCCTGAAGAAAGAGAAATTTAAAATGCTCACACTCACCCTTGTTTTGACTACCCTTGATCCTTGAAACTGGATCGTAGCATTGCACTTGCAGGGCAATTATTTCAACATCCCGTCCTGCCAGCCCACATACCCTATCTGCGGTTCATTGTGGACTAAAAGCACTTTCAGTTAGGTGTTTTTACATTCGACTTTACGAGCGCCCCTGGGGTATTCACCAAGGTGACTGCAATAGTCGCAGCTCACCTGCGGAGGTCAGAAATTTCTGTCTTCCCCTATCTTGGCAGCCGGGTGTTGACGGTGGGCTCGCCCCAGTCAGTCGTCACCCAAATTCAGACAACAGCGAACCTCCTACACTTGCTGGGGTTCACTATCAACATGCCTAAATCACATCTGACTCCCTCTCAGACACTTCCTTTCAGCGAGCTGTTCTGGACATGGTACAGTTTCGGACCTATCCTCCCAAGCAGCGAGACCAGCATATTCAGGATATGATACTGATGTTTCAGCCTCTAGACTGGATTTTAATGTGACTGACTGTGAGGCTGTTGAGCCTAATGGCCTTCTCCAAACTTTTGGCAAAACATGTCTGCTGGCGTATGTGTGCTCTGCAGTGGGTTCTGAAGGCCCAGTGGGCACAGCATCAGGAACCCCTCTCCATTCACCAGCCAGAGTTGACTGCAGTGACAGATGCATCACTTCTGGACTGGGGTGGCTATCTAGGAGAGGAGTTCAGAAGCCTGTGGGCTCCGGTGAAATCAAAGCTTCACATAATTCTATTGCCATTTCAGGCCATCCGCTGGGTTTCGAAAGCCTTCTTTTCTGCGATCAAGGGAAGACTGGTGCAGGTGATCATGGACAATACCACCGCTATGTGGTACTGAAACAAACCGGATGGGATGGGGTTGTGAGCCCTTTGTCAAGAGGCTCTGCGTATTTGGACCTGGCTGCAATGTCAGGGCATTTCCTTAGTGGGCTCTGGCAGGCTTTCTGAAACCCAGGGCAGACGAACTCAGACGCAGATGCCTAGTGGATCACAAATGGCATCTACATCCGAAGGTGGTGCAAAGTTTCATAAGTGGGAAGAGTCTTGGTTAGGTCTGTTCGCCACCGCAGAGAATGCACAGCGTCAGCTGTTCTGTTTGCTTGTAGTTTCCAACACGACTCTCGCTCGGAGATGCTATTCATCCCTAGTGGAGTTTTCCGTTTTTTTGCACGCCTTTCTGCCAATACCACTCCTGCCCAGAGTTCTCAAGGAGATCTGGAACGGCTGGGTGTAGGAAGCTGGCTCTTTACACAGTATACCCAAAAGAGGTATGCTGTGTAAAGAGTCCAGGTATTTATTATGAGCGGCCATTGGCTTGCTCTAGCAATCCCCAGGTGTTCCATCTGGGATAGTGTGGTTGAGCAGCATTAGGCTCATCAGAGAGGAGTATTGGACATTTGTTGAACACACAGAGTCAACGAACAATGCACACACTCAAAAAGGAGATCCACACCATTTAAAAAATGCATTTTTAATATATATTTTGAAATCAAGAATTTTGTAAATAGGTAAGTACTTTTGTCAGGATAGACTTTTAACAAATATGGTACTTTTAACCAACAGTGTGTTTTTACGCTTAATGTCTTCCTATGGTAGAAAGAGCATTCACTGCATACATATACTTGTAGTACTTTTCGTAGGACCTCTTTTGGTTGTGAGGTGGTAGAGGGACAAGGGCAAAATTCCACTAGCAGATTGTCTTATCTGCCCTAGTGAGTCTGGGTGCAAGATTGCTGGACGGGTTGGTAGTCTTGCGCACTACACGGTAGAAAGGAGGGGCGTCCCTTGGTAATAGATTGCAAAGAGGGACTTGGTGCCAGGTCTGGGAGCTCCCAACAGGAGGCTTGGGTCATGAGGGTCCTATCAGCATGGGAAACATTCAGTTTCTTTAGGCATGGGCTGGGCAGCGCAAGTGCAGAGTTTTTGTAACCAGCTGGCTCGTGTGCATCAAGGCGCTGACAGTTGTTGGTCGGGACCTACAAAGGAGACAAAAATAGGACAGCTGGGCACACAGTGCTGACATCCCTGGTTGACTGGTCGTCTGTGATGTCATTGGACCCCAGATTCGGCATCAAACAAGATTTGGTCTTGGCAAGGGGTCCAGCTCCCCTGCAATTGGTACAGGAAGACTCGCTGAGGTCCTGACACCTTCAGGCTTGGCAAGAAGCTGGATCCGACCTCCTTGAGTGTGCTGAACTTCTTATAGATAGCTACTGCTCAGTGGTCCCAGTGGACATCAGCTTCTTTAAACTGGATGTCACGGTCAGTGCCTGCAGGCTGCATGGGAGTAGCTCTTGTACGACAAGAGAGATGCTGGTGGCTTGGTAAAGTGCTGCTAACCCTCCGGGGCTTGTGGAGAATGCAGAGCTGTAGGATGAGTCAAATCTTTGCAATTGTCGAGTTTCTATGTTGCAGACACGGTTTGGCATCGAAAGTCCACAGCAGTCTTTAGTTCTTGCGGCGATTGGCTCTTCCGTGCCCTCTTCCTCGTTTTAGAGATTGGAGTTTGTAGTTCTGGATTAAGGTGCACCTAAATACTAAATTTAGGGCGTTAAGGAAGTGGAGAGTTGTAGCCAATGGGCTACCTCCCCTTGCTATCACTTCGCCCCCTATATGACCACTTCATGTGGGAAGTAGGCATAACCCTGTCCCACTTTTCTAAATTCTGCTATTACCAAGATCGCGAAAAGTTCCTGGAGTGGGAAACATCAAGCAGCTCACCTTAGGGGTGTGTCTTTCCTGGGTGTGCTCCACCCCTACCCCCATACTAATTTCTCACCTGTTCTGGTGCCTCAGGGAAAGGGGGGGTATCTCCCAGGTCTGAGGTATACCAGGGTCACATATCAAAGGCAGCAGATACTTTGAAGCCTCGGATCTTGGTATGTTGATTGCTAGCCATCCTGTTTGAAGGAGGTATAAACACCATCTGCCAGATCAGGCATTGTTCCTGACCTCTTAGAGCAATGCTCTCACCTCCTAGGGCAGAAGTCTTCAAACTTGGGTGATAGGCCACCCCCGAGGGGGGCCTCAAGTGATCCAGTGGGGGGCTCCTGGATCTGGCCAAAAGAAGCATTATGCTGATAAAAGTGCTAAGCTTGCAGTGGAAACAAAATGAGCTGCAGTACGTCACTCTGTAAAGACCCATCACTAACATCTTTTGTCATTTATATCCTGACTGGGAGAATTGTGTTTAAAGGGAAGGGACTCCAACTATTCCTCAAACCCCCACCCCTATTTCTAAAAATCACACTGTGGAAACATTTACACTTTCAGTAAGGCTTGCCTGTCCAGAATATTATGTTTGGCAATTATGCATTTGATTGTATTTTTAAACAGTAACAGAACTTAACTGCAGTGTTTAAATACGTATAGGCATATTTAAACATTGCTAGTTTAATATAATAATTGTTAATCATTTTTAGGGGACCCCGGTGATTCTTGTTTTCACTGGCAGGACACAGAATTAAACGTTTTAAAGACCTCTGTCTTAGGGGGTCAGAAGTGTGTCTGTGGCTGCAGGCTGGACTGTACCAGTCAGCCAGAGCACTAATGGACTAGTAGGTTTTAGGGTGTACTTCTACGGTACCCTCTGGGTGCATATATTATAAATCCATCACTGGAATCAAAGTGGGTTTATTAATACAAGATGTTTGATACTAAACATCATTGGTTTTAGTGAAGCCATCATGTGTGTATGGAACTCGTAATCACTAGTGTCCAGTACATATACATAAGGTGGCATCCATGTCCACTTGCAGTGTCTGTGAATCGACTTAGACATCATAGGGGCATATCTGCTCATGCAGATATGTCCACACAGGTAATATAATGCACCCTGCCTTGGTGATGTAAAGCCTGATGTAGCGTGGCTTACATATATTGCCGGCAGCTTCTGCAGGCCTGGCACACAGGAGCCATGTTGTTTTTTCACTTATGTCTGTGCCATGTCACATAGCCTGTAATGGCAGTTTGCATGAGTTTGGTGAGGGGTCCCTTAAAGTGCACCATACATTCTGCGGTCCATAGTAACCCTCTTTAGTACCTATGCCCTATGTACAAGGGGTACCATCTACTAAGGACTTACAGGGGTGCTAAAGGTATTGCCAATTGGAGAACAATTACACTGTTTTAGGGAAAGATATCTGGCACTGGGGACCTGGTTAGCAGGAACTCATTGTACTTCATTCAGAATTGCACCAATTATCTGATAGAGACATCTAGCCACATATTCCGTACCTTTGAATTCTCTCCAAGTACCAGACTGAATCCAGAACTTTTTTTCAGCTGTACCTCTGTGCATTGGTAAGGGGCTTAGCGCAACTTTGTAGTGATGTTGTTCATACAATATGACATCGCTGGAGTCAATATAATCCCCCTTCCAACATGCTGACATCAGTTCCATCTTTTCCGCGCTCCAACATGGATCCGGAGCAGTTCCTCAGGCCGTTTTGACATTTTTCCATCGAAGGAACAGTTTGCCCCCTTTCTTTTTTCTTGTGTTTTCAAGGTTCAAACCTTGTGGGTACTGCAAGTGGCAGATGTTGGCCACAGACCCTCATACTATTTGTATGTGGTGCCTCGGGAGCACTACAACTCTGCAGATTGCTTCTTCTTCCGTCGCCTTCACCCGAAGGCGTTGCAGGAACGGCGCATGAAGATACTGGCGGTGCAACTGGCGGAGGTCTCAAGTCATAGTCAGTGTTGTCCAAGGTCCCGGGAGCCGTCACAAGACCAGTCCAGTAGCTGGTCCCACGAGTGTTCATCATCCTCAACATCTAAGGATAAGTCCTCAAAGCGCAAGTGGTCAAAGTTGCAGCACCTCTGACTTTGCCACGTAAGCCCTGCACTTCCCACTCCTACTCCAAAGCTCTGGCTAAGGAGTCGATGCACGAGACTAACTTTCACTTCCGTGTTTTTCCACTGGAGCCGGGGTGACTCTGGCCCAGATGCAGGATTAGTAGACTTTCCTCCATGCCATCTTGGGGCCTCCATCTCCTTATGGTGCTCTTTCGAGCACAAGGAGGTGAGAGGTGTCCTAACTGAATCCACGCCGGCGAGTCTGTCCACGGTGTCAGTTAGGATCTCTGGATCTGTAGTTGGATCTGTGCCGACTCGGGTGCACAGCCCTTCGGGGTTTCCAACTTCGACAGCAAATATTTGAAACTGCTGACCATGTTGCATTGGTCACCCTCTTTGACACTGAGGCGACGCCGCACCAACATCAGATGGCGTTGGGTGCAGTGACAGTGGTGCCGTCCAGCTCGGACACCTTTCGTCCTCCTGGGCAGTCCCTTGTTGTTTTTCCTATGAGGGAACAGGCTTTTGGAGGTGAAGGAAAGGAGCTGGGGTTTATGATCCCCATGGACGATACTTGCCAGCCCCCTCTAGAGGGTCGCTGGCTGATGGTGCTAGGTTAGACCTTGAGTCCTCACTAGCTTCATACCTCTCCCACCCCCATTTCTTGCTACATAGGTGAGCTCCTCCTTCGCTGAGGTGCTGAAGAGGGCAGCTGCAGTCCTAGACTTACAGCTCCCCTCTGTGGAGGTGGGCACTGACCCCCTGATACAAGTGCTTCACCGGGTTCAAACAGGACTATAGCCTGTGCTTCCTTACAGTAAAGCATTGTATGACATTTTGCTAGGACCGTGGGCTAAGCCCACTACGGGGGAACCTATGGACTGGTCCATAGCCTTCGGACACTGGCTTGGACACAGGGGCCTGGCCTGTCTCTTCCTGCACCCCACCCCAAGAAGTTTTGTGGTGCAGGCCACTTTGGCCTGCACCCCAACGTCCTCCATAATATTCCTCCTGACAGGGAGTCCAGACAGCTGGAAACGTATGCAATAAGCATTTTCTCCTCAGCCAGCTCAGCCTTGCGGTCAGTAAACACTGCATGCATTTTGGACTTCTTTTCCCATGCTTTGTGGGAATCAGTGGCAAGCCTGTTGCCTTCGCTTCCAGAAGAGACCTGGAGCAAACTCACCCCGACATTCCAGGAAGGGAGAGAGGAAGTAAGTTTGCAATAAGATGTGGCATGGATACCAGAGACTCAGTGGGTCGAGCCATGGCTCATTCAGTGGCACTTCGCCGTCATGCCTGGCAATGCCAAAGACAGTCCAAGTCACCCTTGAGGACATACCCTTCAATGGTGCCCGTCTTCTCGACACACATTTTGCATTGCAACACTTTAAGGATAGACGGGGTAAACCTGTCTCTTAACTATATATCTTCCTGTACCATCTGGCTCCCCAGCTGCCAAATTACTCGAGTCATAAGGGGGGGATGTTCATCTGTGTTTCTTCTTACAGATGTATCAGAGTGGAGTCCTCTACTTCTGATTGTGAACAGCCTTCAACCTTCCTCCATGGCCTACCTATGTATCCCACCACCTTTTATTAGCTTTCTCTTCATGGTAACACATCCACCCTCTAGTGGAACCAAGTGAGGTATTCCTGGCTTGTGCAGTTATTATTATTTCATTCGGCCTGTCGATGACAGCTTTTAGCTCCCACTCTCTGGGAGCTATTTTCTTTGTGGCCCTAAATGAGTTTAACACCGGAAGGAACAAGGTATTTTCTTTTACTCTGAAAATGCACTTGATGCCCAAGGGATAGTTATCTGTATGATATGTTCCATGCTCTATGTAGAGCATCTTAAGTATGCCTTATAGGCATTACTAGGTACATTTAGTGTCCCTTATAGGGAGCTTATCATTAGAACTCCTTGGGAGTCTTTGTACTTGGCTCACAGCTTTGAACATGAGTCTATTTGCCGTGACTCCCTCATTTCTCCTTGCCCGTTTCGTCCAAGTGTCCAGACTGTCGAAGAGTGAAGTGGTTTCAGTCTTCAGTCTTGTCCCACGATGAATCTGAGGGCCCACCCACAGGCAAGTCCTTAAGAACCCTAAGGGAAGGGTTGTAACAACTCAAGGGTTCCTCTCAAGGGAGGTCTGGCCATAGGGGAGGATTCTCCCATGTCTTTTGTCCCGTTTCACCCCAGAGCGGGAGCCACGGGCTCCCTGAACTGGCTCAAACTGGAGTTTACAAGGAGGGCACCAAATGTGCCCTTCAAAGCAGTCTGGTGGCTCTAGCAAGTGCCCCCAGCCCAATACACTAAGTCTTGTCTGGGTATTGGTCATGCCTCTCTGTGACAGGAAAACTATTGTTCCACCTTCCCCTGCTCTAGATTGTCTAAGCAGAATCGTGTCTGTGGTCAGCAACAGCACTAGCTTGCTGTCAGACCCTGATAGGCCGTTACCGGGAGTACAGGGTGGTACCCCAAGGGAGCCCCCCAGTACATAGTGTCATATTACCAATACTATAATCACTGTTGGGGTATGATACCAAACATGACTGGTTTCAGTGCAACCACTACATGTTAGACATCACGAAATGACTGATGTCCACTATATGTATTAAAATGGCTGTCCACAATTACAAAGCCTGGAGAATTGACTCCAGGTTTTGTAGGGGTGTCCTGCTCACGCAGGGGCACCATCACATTTATAACCAAGCACACTGCCCTCATGACTGAAGAGCCTACCATAGGAGTTATGTATTGGTTTCAAGTTTTGTGACCTCAGATTTAAGGAAACGTATATCACCATCTTGCACAGGATGTAATGGCTGGCCTGTAGTCACTGTTTAGGTGGACTCCCATGGGTGGCACAAAACATTCTGCTGCCCATGGGAGAGCCCTGGTGTACCTATGCCCTGTGTACCTTAGTACCATACACTAGGGATTTACAAGAGTACACCAGTAGCCAATTGTGAATGTACCAAAGTAGTTACTATGACCAATATAAGGAGGTGCATTGACTTGGTTCCTGATTAGCAGTATCCCAGTCAGACTAGGTATGAAACATACTAACACCAAGCAAAAAGTGGGGGTAACCTTGAAACCAGATGTAACTATCCTACTCTGGGTCTAAACTGGAATGGTGTGGCGAGCAAAATAATGATGGATTAACCCCAGATCTGTGACTGGGGGTGAATGTTTGACAATTTTCAGCATTCCATCTATCATCTTTTTGTGTTACATTTCCATCCTAAATTGGAAGGTATGTGTAGGAAAGTTGAATCTGCTTTTATGGTTACCCCCACTTTTTGCTGATGTCATTACTTTTGACTAGTATGGCTGGGATCCTGCTAATCCGGACCCCAGCCACTGTGTTTCCCTAAATTTGACATGGTAAGTACTTTGGTACCTCCACAATTGTGTGTATTTGTTTTGATGTCTTCAGGCAAGATATATACCAATGTGTGAGTGTTGTATAATAAATAGACATATTTTTATAAGTACACTGTGTGTTTCTCTTTCATTAAATCCACACTATATGATTAAACCTGGTAAAACAAGCTGCTTACCCTAGTGGAAACTAAACTTTAAATGGATTGTAGAAAGGGTTGTAAGCCTGAAGGCTGCCGTCCATGGCTACCACTTACAGAGTTTTCTATGGTTGTCTAAGGCCACTAAAGTCACTATAAAGGTTGTCTGGATTAGTACAAGGTGCTTCATTTAAATAAGTGTACACCATATACTAAGCCAGCCTCCTACATTGGTGTTCAGCAGTAGGAATTTTAGCCTGCACTGTTTACCAGCTAATCTAAGTATGGTTACATGAAAAACAATGACTAGCATTAGGCACTTATAAAATCATTTCTGTATAACAGTAAGTTATACTGAGCCTTTTGGATTGATATTTGAGCGTTTGTACAACCCTTTCTACAATCCATTTAAAGTTTAGTTTCCACTTGGGTAGATAGGTGAAACACCACACTACACCTATTTTACCATGTCTTTAGTTGGGAAATCCAGTGGTATCCAATCTTCTACAGACGGTGGTCTTAAGTTTCAGGATCTTGGGACCCTGGCTGCATCAAAGAATTTAAAGACAGGTAGTAATCCTAACACTTAGCAAATCTTAGAGCAGCTGCTGCAGGATGACCTCCAGAAAGCTGGAAGGGCAGAAGGGCAGAACAATGAGGGTGGGTTGGCTCCAGAAAATGGGGCAGGGTTGGTTCACCCCAGTGACACACATTCTGAGCATGAACTGGAGGAGACTGGTGACTCCACCTTGGTGAACTCTGATCCCCTGGGGAATAGTACAGATAATACACAGGGTGTCCCTAGAGGTAGGTCCTCCTTTATTCCTCCTAGGAGGGTGCAGAGAATGAAGGGTAGGTCTAGATCCTCCTCTGTTAATTCCAATGCCTCTAATAAGAGTCTTGTATGATGGAGGACTCCTTAGAATACTACCTGCTTAAGATTGAGAGAGCCAAGCTCAGAATCAGGCAAGAGCAGCTGGCCCTTGATAAGGAAACATTGGAGGTACAGGAGGCTAGAAAGTATTTGGGACTAAAGTTCCACAGTGGCAGCACTAGTGTGCCTAGGGTCAGGAAGAAATTGTTTAATGCTAGGAACCTGAAGAGGATAGTCCCTCCTTACCAGGAGAGGATGATATTCATAAATGGATCACTGCCTTGAATAGGGCCTGTAAAATACAGAAGGTCCCTTGAGGGCAATGGGCAGCTATCGCATAGCTCTCCTTTGCTAGCAAAGGCAAAGACAAGCCTCTCACTGTCAAGGAGGATGATACCGACAACAATGAAGCCTTGAAGAGTGCCCTCATAGATGGGTTAGGTTTGAACACTGAACAGTACAGGGTCCAATTCAGGGACACACAGAAGGCACACACCTGGGTTGACTTTGTAGACAGTGCTATTAAGACTCTGGAAGGTTGGCTTCATGGAAGTAATGTTCATGATTATGAATGATTTTACAATTTAATGATGAATGAGCTCATCCTTATTTACTGTCCAAATCAGCAGCTGCACCGGTACTTGGTGGACTCTGATCTGACCTCTCCTCTACAATTTGGAAAGAAGTCAGAGAAATGGGTCCCTACCAGGCTGAAGCATCAAAACAATGGTGGTGAAGGTGACTTAAAGAAGCAAGAATCTTCTATGGCCCAAGAGAAGGATGGGGACATGGGTAAAGACAAAAAGGAGTCTTTACAAGGTCCCTAAAACTCTTCCTCTGGGGGTGGGTCCCAAACCTCCTCCTTCTCTGTCACTTTCCTGCATCTGCAGGCACCACAACAAAGCTGACCGGTCTGCTGATCCTAGGCTCCCATGGACTCAAAAAGGTTCAGCAAAGTAGGTGGTGGTTCTTCACATCCATCAAGGCCTGCCCTGTCCTCTCACTAAGTTTGATGCCAGCATCCCTTGTGGGAGCTGCAGGAACCGAACCCCTGTGCGCCGTGTCGACTTGCTGTTGCAAAGACTTGTTGGCTTCCTTCATCCAAGATCTTTGGACTCCAAGTAGCCCCAACAGCGAGCATCTGTGACCAAGATCTTCATCCTCACAGCATCACTTGCACTGTGGGCCTGCATCCTTGGTGAGCTGCTCGAGGTTCTCTTGCGACTCCAGTGCTTCTGGCCAGTGTGTCCTCTTGAGGGATTTCTTTAATTGCAGTGGACTTCCCTGATTGCTCTGGACTGCCCTGACTCCCCTGCTTGTGGTGAGTCACCTGGACCTTGCTGGTCCCGAAACTGCAACTTTTTTGCTGTCCATGTTATTTGCAGTTGCCAAGGCTTGTTGGTGCTCCCAACTGACACCCACCCCTCAACTCTCGACATCTGAGGTGGGACAGCTCATGAATGACTCTTGGTCTCTCACAGTGTCACCTGGTCCACACAGCTGCAGCTCAAAGGTGATTGTCAGCATTCCTGATACACTCAACATCAGTGGGCATTCGTTTTATGTGCCTCCTGTTCACTCCTGAGTGGCATAGACTCTGTCTCCTCTGCTTGCTGGTACTTCTCATCTTGAATCCACCTTTTGGTTCACCTGCTCCAGCAGTGGAACTTCCTGAAGTCCTCCATTGAGTTCAACAGCGGTTTCTGACGCCACTTCACATGTATGCACCCAGTTTCCCTGGTGTAGGTATCCTGATTCCTAGGGTATCCACTGGTGGGGTGGCTCTCCAACCTTCTGTCTTCCACAGGATATTTTTAGTGGCCAATGCGAAGGGTCCTTTAAAATTGCAACAGTGATTTACTCATTGACTAGTGTTGAGCCCACTGTTGTACGGCCTCCATGGGGTTCCTGGTAACTTACTTCTGGTGATTCCTTGGGTCCCCTGCACTTATACGTCTTTCGGGCATAATCTTGACTTGAGTCGTGGCTCGCATCCCACTATCTTAGTTTATGGTTTGATCTCCCCCTGGCGACCACTGTGTACCTGCGCTGCTTACCTGTTTCTATTGAAAAATATTGTGCACATTGTGTATATCTCCGGCTAGGAGATATCTGTATGGGTTAGTGAGTGTCTTATAATAAAAACATATTTTTAATAAATACACTGTGTGGTTCTTTTTCATTTAATCTATACCAATAAGATTATACTCAGATAACACAGGCTGCTTTACACTCCTTTGGGACTGATACTAAAGGCTGCTCTCCTCAGCTACCACTTAGAGAGCTTTCTAAGGTTGATGACCTTAGAATCCACTAAATCACCACTAAAATCACCATAAGGGTTGTCTGGGTCAGTACATGGTGCCCACTTACATAAGTGCGCACAAATACTGAGCCAGCTTCTCACATTGGTGGCAGCTGTGGGATTCAAGCCTGCAGCAGAATTAAAGAAGAAATCGACAAGACACCAGAGACATGCAAGATAAATTTATAAGAATAGACTGTGTTTTATGTATTTTTAGACACCATAATGAAAAAGATTCACCACAGGGGGCCGGGGATATAGAATTTACAAGGAATAATAAATCAAAGCTTTTAACTCAAGGTATAATAAATAAAAAGCATTTAACTCAACCACAAATAAGCACTGACAAATTCAACATCTTTGACACCTAGAAACTTTTTTCAGCAAAATGTTTAGGTTAGCTGTAATGCGGTCAATCTGAAAGAAACACATAGTGATAGATTCCTTACCTTAGAATTACCCCCAAGCGTCAGACTGGATCCGGAAAGTTTTTGTCAGCAGTACCCCTGTGCATCAGTAGGTGGCGTAGAGCGGCTCAGCGTCCGTCGCTGGCGTTGTTTGGCGAGATGACGTCGCGGGCCCTACTTAGACACCGCCCATGCGCACTGACGTCAGTTCTTTCTTTTTTCCGCGCCAGCAAGTGCAGATCGGGGAAGAGCAGGAACCTGTAGTCAATTTTTGACTGACTTTTTGAGATTTTTTGTCTACATTTTTTCATTGAGTCTTTGACTGCTAAGGCCGACTCCTAAGGGGCAATTAAAATGCCCGGTTTTAACTAAGTCCTGTGAGGACTGTCACCCTATGATGTCGGTGACGTACCCACACCGAGTGTGTCTCTCCTGCCTGTGGCGCGACCACAACTGCACGTCGTGCCCCGACTGTTGGGCCATGGTGCCGAAAACTTCGCTGGAGTGGTCCCGAAAGTTACTGGAAGCCCGGCAGCCAGCTCTGCGCCATTCGAGGTCCCGGTCCCAAGGGAGGTCGAGGGACCATGCGCGGAGTCTTCACCATCGGTCTTCGGGATCTATGTCTTTGCACTCAGGGTCAGGTAAGGCAAAGCACAAGAAGTCGAAGAAACAACATAGTTCTCTGACTTCCCCTCACCAGTCGTGCGATTCGCCTGAGGGTGTGGGTGGTGCCTCCACGTGGCTCCTGCGGAGCCTATGCAGTCACCTTTCTGGGTTTGTCAGCGACTCCGGCCCAGATACAGGAATTCCTGTCGCCCATGGCCCGCCACTTTGGGCCATCGGGTCCCGCTGGTGTGCCTTCGGGCACCGCGGTCTCAAGTGGGTGTCCTCACCTTTCACCACCGATGGCTCCGGCGCAAGACCCCCTGGATATATGCCTGGATCCCGGTCGACGCCGGTTGACCTTATAACACCTCCACCGACGTCGACCCCGCTGGCACCACTTCCGACGTCGCCCGCTCCTCTGGACGACGTCGACCCGGGTTTCAGCCACGTATTGGACGCAGAATCGGCCGGAGTCGATCGATGCCTTTTTCGACGCCGCTTGGGGGTTTCTATCCCCATGCCCCTACTCCTTATTTTCGACCTATACACCAGCCTGAGGAGGAAGGGAAGGACTGGGAGGGGTCTGAGGACCCTCTCACAGACTCTCACAGCTGCTTGCGAGTCTGAACAGGACTGGGCAGAGGAGTTGGGGGATGCCAGTTGTCTGGATACCTCACCAGACCTTGGCATGCAGTCTCCTCCTACTGTGGCTATGGAGGAGGGCGCTAGTTATGCCGTGGTGTTGAGTAGGGCGGCCGAGGCCCTCCACCTCGAGCTCCCTACTGTGGCTGCCAGGACTAAACTCCTGACGGAAGTGCTTCACCCAGCTGCTACTTCTGCGGAGCCACTGCTTCCTTTCAACTAAGCATTTTCTGACGTTCTATTGGGCACTTGGTCCAGGCCCACCACAGAGGCTCCTGTGAATAGGAACGTGGCCCAGCGCCATCGCCCGGCTCCGGGTGATCCCATTTTCCTCTCTCAACATCCTACCCCTGAGTGCTTGGTTGCCCAAGTCTCTGCTTCCCCGACTGCATTCCCTTCCGCACCCCTGGCTAGGGAATCGAAGAAACTGGATCAGTTCAGAAAGATTTTTTCTTCCGTCAGTTCTGCGCTGCGGTCCGTGAACACCGCATGCCTCTTGGGTCGTTATTCCCACTCTCTGTAGGAAATGTTGGCACAAGTGCTGCCTCAATGTCCGGACAGGTCTCTCCCAGGCTGTTGCAGAGGACAGAGATGCTAAGTTTATGATTCATTGTGACCTAGATACCGCCAACTAACTGGGCAGATCGATGTTGACGACGGTGGTGGTTCAACACCACGCCTGGTGAGGACCACTGGATTCTCGGGGGATGTCCAAAACACACTTGATGGCCGTCAGTCCACCTCCACCCCGGCCAGCACTGCCTCCAAACGTTCCTAGTCCGAACTTTCAGGCCCATCAGACGCCAGTGGGCGGCAGGCTTTGCCATCACCTCCCTCACTGGCGCACCATGACATCGGACAGGTAGGTTTTAGAAATATTCCGAAGGGGCTACTCCCTCCCCTTCGAGACTACCCCTCCAGCCATGCCACCTCAAAACCGCCATATGTCGGGGGATCACTATGTGCTTCTTCAGCAAGAAGTTGTGGCCCTCTTGGCTAAGGGGGCCATCGAGCGTGTTCCGACGCCAGAAGTAGGTCGTGGTTGCTATTCCCACTACTTTCTGGTGCCAAAGAGGGACAATGGCCTGCGTCCTATCTTAGATCTCTGGAACGTAACTCCCTTCCTCCCCAAAGAGAAGTTCAAGAGGCTCACTTTGGCTCAGGTCTTGTCTGCTCTTGACCCACAAGACTGGATGGTAGCGCTGGACTTGCAGGATGCTTTTTTCCAGCCCTGGCCCACCGGCATTACCTGCGGTTCACGGTAGGCCACAAGCATTTTCAGTGTACTGTGCTCCCCTTTGGCCTTACCAGCGCACCTCGGGTGTTCACGAAAGTGATGGCGGTGGTCGCAGCTCATTTGCGCAGATCAGGGGTTTCAGTCTTCCCCTATTTCGATGACTGGTTTTTGAAGGCGGGCTCGCCCAAGACAGTCCTCTCCCACCTCCAGACTATGGCCAACCTCCTGCATTTGCTGGGGTTCTCCATCAAAGTGCCAAAGTCGCACCTAATTTTCCCTCTCAGAAGCTCCTCCTCATCGGAGCGGTTCTAGACACAGCAAAATTTTGGGTCTATCCTCCCGAACAGCGAATCTGGGATATTCGGGCTCTGATTCCAATCTTTAAGCCCTTATCTCAGGTTTCGGTCAGAGTGACCCTGAGACTGCTGCTGGCCCTCATGGCCTCCTGCATTCTGCTGATCAATCATGCCAGATGGCATATGCGGGCTCTGCAGTGGGACCTGCATCACGTCCAGATATTGGAGCACTGCACAACAGTGGCAGTGGTGGCTCATAGACTGGCATTGGGTTGACAGCAGATCCCTCTCCCAACCCCAACCGGAGTTCACAGTGGTGACGGATGCGTCCCTCCTGGGATGGGGCCGCCACATGGGAGAGGTGCCTCTGGTCTCTGGCGGAGTCCAAGCTCCACATCAGCCTGTGGAGCTTTGGGTGATCCGACTTGCACTTAAAGCATTCCTTCCCTCTGTCAAGGGGAGAGTAATGCAGGTGTTAACCGACAAAACCACCGCCATGTGCTACTGCAACAAACAGGGTGGGGGGTGGGGTTGTGGACCCTATGTCAGGAAGCTCTGTGCCTCTGGACATGGCTGGAACATCAGAGCATTTTCCTGGTGGTTCAACACCTGGCAGGTTCTCTGAACGCCATGGCGGACAAACTCAGCCGCAGGTGCATGATGGATCACGAATGGCGTCTTCAAACGGACGTGGCACAAGGTCTCTTTCGGCAGTGGGGAGAGCCTTGGTTAGATCTATTTGCCACCGAAGAGAACGCTCAATGTCAGCAGTTCTGCGCTTTTCGTTGCGAGTGACGTTGCGGTCTGTTGTATGCCTTTCCGCTTATTCCACTTCTACCCAGAGTGCTGAAGAAGATCCGGTGTGACCGGGCCCAAGTCATTCTTGTGGCCCTGGACTGGGCTGGAAGAGTTTGGTATCCCAAGCTACTCATTATGAGCATCGATCCTCCAATCAGACTGCCTCTTCAGGAGGATACTCTGTTGGAGCAGCAGGGGACGGTCCTCCACCCGAACCTGTCCAGCCTCCACCTCTTTGCGTGGAGATTGAGTGGCGGCAGTTGATTCCTTTTGACTTGCCTCCTGAAGTTTGTTATGTCATTCTGGCAGCCAGGTGTCCCTCCACTAAAGTGGAGGGACGCCTGTCAGTGGTCAACGCGCGTGGTCGGCGTCTAAGTAGCGCCCGCGATCTCATCTCTGTGACCACGACGCCAGCGACGGACGCGGAGCCGCACAATTCCACCTACCGATGTGCAGGGGTTCTGCTGACAAAAACATTCCAGATCCAGTCTGATGCCTGGGGGTAAATCTAAGGTAAGGAATCTTATCACTACTAATGTTTCTTACAGATATATCGTTACAAAAGGTAAGTAACCTGTCCGTTAAAGTCCTTTTAGGTGACCAACTTCAGTAGGGAGCCAGTCAGGGGGACCATCAAGGTCCTCAGAAACAGTTACCTCAGCAGATGAAGCATTCTTTTGTCCATTCCAGTCACCTTTATCCTTTGCAGGACTTTCCTATGGAACTGGTCCTGATGCAAGGGATGAAGGAAGATGCTCAAAGGACGCTGTGGATGCTATGCGGTCGACGGAAGGGTCTTGCTGTGACTACTCCCCATCCACGAAGGGGGTGAGAAGGTCCTGGTCACAGAGTTGAAGTCCTTTGAAGCCCTTTCAGTGTTTGCAGAAAGCCAGTCCCCATTGGACTACCAGTCACCAAGTAACTTGGTCACAGGGCAATCCTTCCTGGGTTAATAACTCATCCCCTGAAGGTCCCAGCTGCACTCCCATACCACTCCTAGGTTGAGGGAACGCAGGCGCAACTTTTTCTATTAAGTCTGGGTCCCTAGCACTGAATGAATGAATGAATGAAAGGAGTCTTATACCGCGCAACTTAGCCCAAAGGCATCAAGGCGCCAGACAGGTCATCCAATCTGTAACTCTCCAATGTGTAACATTACGGATATGCCTCAATGAAAAACCACGTTTTTAATGCTTTGCGAAACAGCGCAAGGGAAGATTGCCCTGCAAGTTCAGGGGGGAGCGAGTTCCATAGCCTGGGTGCAACCATGGAGAAAGCTCTACCTCCCCATGTCGTTCTTACAAATCTGAGAACCACAAGGATATTTTTGTTGGAGGAGCGAAGAGCTCTATTGGGGGAGTAGGAGTGAATGAGGGACCTGATCCCCTCTGGACCGGTACCATAAAAAGCCCCATGAGCGAGGCAAAGGATCTTAAAAGAGATCCTGGACTGAATGGGCAGCCAGTGCAGGTTTCTTCTAGCCAAAGAGGCCGAGGCGAGCCTGGGGAGATTAAGGACCATCTTAGCCGCCGCATTCTGGACCATCTGCAAACAATGGATAAGGCTCTTATTTATACCCACATAAAGGGCGTTGCAGTAGTCCAGTCTTGAGGAAACTAATGCCACAGTGGCTTGTTTCAGAGCATCGGGGGAAAGATAATGAGCGATCTTTCTAAGGACCCTGATGATACCGCAGCAGGTGGAAACAGTCCTGCTGACCTGACGGTCAAAAGAAAGTGAGGTATCCATTAGCACCCCTAGGTTCCTGGCAGACTGACAGGGACGGGGGCAACCCCCAAGTGAGGCCGGCCACCAGTCATTTTACCAGATCTCCTGATTGCCCGCGAAGATCAAGACCTCCATTTTCTCCCCATTTAACTTCAGGAATTTCTGTATCATCCATTGAGATACCGTCCCCATACAATTCCTGAAGTTCAGGGCAGAATCCCTCACGGGCTGTGTGAGAGAGATCATTATTTGGGTGTCGTCAGCGTACGACAACACCTCGAGCCCAAAAGATCTAACTACCCTGGCAAGTGGGGCCACATAGATGTTAAACAATGTGGGGCTCGACGAGGAGCCCTGAGGGACCCCACAATGCACAGGTTTCGGGAGAGAGAGAAACTCACCCAACTTCACCCTTTGTTCCCTTTGATTAAGAAAGGAGGCCAGAAGGCTTAGAGCAGGGCCTCCGACCCCTATCTCCCTGAGACGAGTAACCAGGATAGATGGAGACAGGGTATCGAAGGCCGTCGTAAGGTCAAGCAGTACCAGAAGGGTAGTGTAGCCCTTATCGACCTTGGAGCGCATGTTATTGACCACTACAGTGAGGGCGGATTCGGTGCTGTCAGATCTCCTAAAGCCATGTTGCGAAGCATCTAAGAGGATAGAGTCATCAAGAAAAGTGCTGAGTGCTGATTAAGATGCGATTCCAATATTTTTTCAGGGGCAGGAAGAAGTGAAATAGGCCGGAAATGTTTCAAAATCCCGGGGTCCAGAGTGGGCCTCTTTAGGAGAAGCTTAACCACCGCCATCTTCCATGAGAGAGGAAAAACTCCCTCCGAGATTGCATTATTCATAACCTTCATAAGGGGGGGAATAACCACTTCCCGGCAGGCCTTCAAGACCTTAAGCGGTCAAAGGTCTAAGGGGGAACCGGATTTGGTGTTGTCAAGAAGCTGATTAATCCGTTCGGGGGTAAGGAGGGGGAAGTACAGGAGCCTAGTAGGAGGTCCGTCAGACAGACACCCCACTGTAGGAAGGGCAGGGTTAGAAGAAGATCCCAACTCAAGGTTCAGGAATTCAAGGGTGTCGTACATATCCACAATTTTTTTATGGAAAAAGATCGAAATTTTATCACACAACTCCTGAGTTTCCACTATGGGGTCGGCTGACTGAGGGGAGGGGAGGGAGTCTATGATCTTAAAAAGGTCTCATGGGGAGTTAAGAGAAGCAGTCATATTAGCAAAGTGAGCCCTCTTTTCCTCCATGATGGCTAGCTTATATTCTTTTAGGAGAGGCTTTTGTTGTTCCTTATTCGAGGAATCAAACCGAGCCCGCCAAAGCCTCTCCTGTTTACGGCACCCTTGCCTCAGCAGCCTAAGTCTGTCCGAAAACCAGGGGGCCGAGGGGCTCTTTCTTGCAGAGTAATGCTGTTTAGCGGGGCCAAGATGTCTAAAGCCCCAGAGATGGTACTTGCAAGTTCAAGAGCAGCAGAGTTAACATCCTGCATTTCAGCGGACCTCAGTTTATTCATAAATGGAAAAAGTGCTTTGTTGTTAATCGCCTTAAGATTCCTTCTGAATTCCCATTTCCTAGCATCCAGAAGGGGCGGGGCAACCTGTTGATATTTTAACTCTAAAGGGATGGCCATATGGTCGGACCAGGCTAGCGGGATGGAGGACCCGCCTTCAACCTGGAATAATTGGAAAAGACTCCATCAAGGGTGTGGCCAGCCCGGTGGGTGGGGCCAGCCACCAGCTGTGTCAAACCACAGGAAACCAGAGTTTCCAACAAAGAGAGGGTATCTCTAGAGCCCATATTTTCCAGATGGAAATTGAAGTCACCCAAGAGAGTGATATTGGGCCTGTCAATAAATGGTTCTAACACCTTGATCACATCCTGGCTAAAGGCGGATCTGGGACCTGGCGGCCTATAAAACAGGAGGCGGGAAAAAGAGACAGAGGGAGTAGAGTTGATGGAAAAGTACATATCCTGAGAGGAGTTTGATGGGATAGAGAGACATTCAGTACGGCAGATAGAGGAGTCTTTATGTAGTATTCCTATCCCTCCTCCTCTGCGACCAATTCTATCCATCCTTGTCAGGGCATACCCATTGGGAATTGCATCTACGAGGTCAGAACCTGAGGCGTCAGAAGCCTATGTTTCAGTAATAAATACGCAGGTGGGCTTTCTTAATGAAACAAAGTCCCTAAAGGCGTTGTTGTTTTTAATTAGAGACCTTGCATTAATGAGAAAACCCTCTTCGGTGACTGTGTTGGGGGAAGGCTTAGGTACCCCAGTGGTCGGTGCTAGGTGATGTTTGCGGTGAGTAGAAAACTTTGGGCTACCAATCTACAGCTCTTGTGTCCCTGCCCTGCAAACAGTCTGCCAGTTTGCCAGTGAAAATGTATGACTCTGGCTGAACTTCTTGTTGAGCAGGATACAGCAGACACAGTCCCTCTCCTTTGCTTGCCACCAGGTGCAGCAGGTGCAGTCCACGTTGGTGCAGCCTCTCTTCACCGGTCCCATAATGCAGCAGGACACTCCTTTCTAGGTATTTCTTCCAGTCTAATTGAGAGTGTGTCAGGCGTGCCCTGTTTATGCTCAGAAAAGGCCCTCAGGGGAGGATGCTGTTGGTGGCCAGTGGGCTACTAGGTTCCCTCTTTCCAGATGACCACTAATTGTAAAGTGTGGCATTTGGGCATCCAAGGATGCACCATTCTGCCCACTTCCAGTATGGCAGGATCCCACCCCTGGTGTGTGAAACTCCTTAGACCTACCCAGATGTGTAGCTACTAATAGAGCTTCACACCGAAGGAAAAACATTTTGACAACTCGTTTCCCCTTTCCTTTCCCTAGTGCCAACCTATCTGCCTGAACAATGGAGCAGCCCATCTCCTAAGTGTTACCATTTTGCCCTTGAAAGGCAGCTTCTCCTTTGTCGCTTGCCTTTTGGGCCAACACCCGTACAGCTTCCTGCAGGAGGAAGGTGACACCTGCTACCAGAACAGGCCCCTTTTGTATGCTTTTCTGGGAGTAGTAAGCACATCTCTCCAGGTGGGCAGAAGGTTGTTTCAGCTACAGGATTCTATGTGCCACCAGTATGGGGACTAAAGGCAACAAAGTGTCAACTTTGCTTAAATTGCACATTGCAACTTGTCACATTCATTTCAGCTTGAGAATCAAGTCGACAATGTAAAAAGTTGTTTGATTCCTTGGATGGCCCGCTTTTGTTGCACCAATCTAGGGTTAGCACAGCATGTGACACTGTACTCGCCAATTGATGACCAAGCCTTTCCATAGTAAACACAACTGTTTCTCATTTGTACTATCAGGACATGTAAAATTAAATGTTCTGACCATGGGGTATGTTGCACCCTGCCTTACAACTAGCTAGGACTGTCACAGTGGTGACTTATGCACTTACCAGGAGGGATTCTGGCTTTGCCATTACTTTAAATGGCAAAGTTGGGCTAGCAGTTTAAACAGTTCTTCCAGCCAAATGGCGGGCTGGGAGTCTTATTTTGCTCATGGCACCCAGGGTGGCACAACCAGTGCTGCACTCCCTCTAGGTTACCCTCTAACTTACATGCTCTGGGGGTTCTTTATATCATTTACTTGGGACTTAATGGTAAGTTAGCTTACCCAATCTGGTATGAGGAAAACAAAGTTCAAGGTTAAGGGCACAGGTCCTGAGGTCTGGTTAGCAGGCCTCGGTGCACTCTCAGAGTCTAAAAAACCTGCAGCATCATTCCCAAAACCTGGGGTTACCATACAAAAAGAGTCATTTACTTACAGTTAGGTATCCTGAATATTTAGTATGATAAGATTTAGCCTGGGCACAGTCTGTGCACTAGGCTACATGCTGGCTTACCCTTACGCCATCATTTAATTTTGACCACCAAAAATGTCTTATCGATATGTTTCATGTTTTTCTATGTCCAAGGTACCCTGTCAAAGGAGGATGATGACACAATTGTCTTAAAGATGTTCATCTGGAACAAACAAGTATTTACCCCAGTAGAAAAAGTTGATTCCGACACATATGTTAGGTTTTCATTGTAGGAAGAGAGTAGGATCAATTTGTCAAATAATTTTCAGTTAATTAAAACTATTACAAAATCCACATTAGAACAGTTTAAAAATGTTGTGGTTTTACGTTATCAGCTCTAGTGGCATAGCCTTGACTAAAAGACAGTTTTGCCCACCTGCTTCAATAGCTGTGTCAGTATTTTGAGATGAGAAGTGTTATCTCTGTAAGACTACCTTCTGTTGCTCCTTTCTGAAATGTTATTGTTCCTTGTGCCCTGAATAATGTGGCTGCCCACATTTGGTGTCACACCGAAGCACTCGTCGGTTCCAATAGAGTGGGGACCCGAAGACTACCCACGTCGAAAGAAAATACAAGGGACACCAAGAAGATTCCTCCTTTCAAAGGCGTTATTATTTTCATTTCTATGGGAAAGTTTCAATTTTGCAAATCATAAATCAGAATTTATTGACTGTTTGTCAAAGGATAGCACATAATCTCTTGGAAACGAGTAAAAAAGTTTCTTGATGTCATTAATTTGCAATATTTGGGCATTTTGATGTGGATATTTTCTTCTTGTGGTACCCTAACTGAAGTTTTTAACATGTTCTGATAAGTTGGTTGTAATTGAGGTATGTTTGAGGAACCATTGTGATATGTATGTGATATGTATGAGAGTGTGTTGAAGTTTTTCACATGCTTTGTGGAGAAAGGTTGGACTTACCATGTTTACATATGTAGACTGTAAGGTGATCTGTGAGTATCTGTTTTGTTACTTCTTACTATTTTCCACAAATGAGTAGTTAATTTGTGGATAATATGAGATAAAATACTGAAAAGAAAATATAGGTAATAAAAAGTACTCTGAGAAAATATATAGACTATTTTTGATTACCATTGTTCTTGTCTCAATATGTATACTGTGAATAATACAATACTATCGGATGTATACGATTGCAAAAAAAATAGGGTTGGCGGTTATTGTTCTTTAGTTTGAGTTAATATAACCTGCTCCTGTGGCTCTTTATTCATCTCCTTCCAGGAGCCCTTTTTTCCCTTTATACACAAATTAAGTGTTGGAAGAGAGGGGACTTCTTATTAATGGCAATATAGTTCTCTCCCCGCCAACATTATGGTCCCCTCACCCAATTTTTATTCAGGTTGACTATAGATGTAGGACAACTAAGAAAACCTCAATCTCTGTAGTGATCAATCTTCTCCGACGGCCTGAAAGAGTAAGGGCTATCGGAGATTTGGCTGTATGTTTGCCCAGCCAATTTACATGGGCAGATATATAGCCGTTTTTCAATACCCTTCACCACCAGAAAGAAAATGGTGGTAAAGGGCACTAAAAAGTGGGCAATGCCCCCCACTCCATGGAAGGAAGCTCCCATGGTGAGGGTGCATTTTTTTTTGGTGTTTTTTCAAAAAGAAAATCCAGCTTTAGGACTTTCTGTTAAAACATTTTTAAAAATGTATCTTTGCCAGGCAGCTCCATTATGTTTGATAGAGCCGTCTGGTAAATTTACAATGCAACGGAAGGAATTGGTTTGATCACTGTTCCTGTCAATGCTTTAAATGCTCGCTCGGCCAACAGACAGTTTAAAATTTGGCATTTGACACTTCCTGTGGGGGACGTAGTAATTTACTCCATTGCCCTGGCAGAGGACAGGCCAACTGTCAAAATTAGATTGACAGTTAAATGGGTAGAGAAATAGAAGTTTTTCAATGTCTGTCACCACCAGGACAAACCTGGTGGTAAGGGGAATTGTTTTCTTTATTTACAAGAAGAAAATCCTGCTTTGGGATTTTCTTTTTTTTTACTTTGCCATTAGGCTACTTCATTTTTGACATAGCCGTCCAGCAAAAATAACAGTGCATTGGCAGAAACCACTTGCACGCGTGGTTCCTGTCAATGCTTGAAATGCCTGACTAGCCAATGGACGTTTCACAATTTGGTAGTTGGACCTCATCAGGACAACTGAATAATTTATTTCATTGCCCTAGAGGATTATGGGCCGATCACCAACTTATAAATGAGGTCCTATATCTTTAACTGTAGATTGTGAAGTGATTTTCTGCATCCATAGCAAACCATTATGAGAAGATGTAAAGTAAAAATATGTTATAGTTTTTCTTACATCACACAGCTCTTTTTTCATTAAAATATTGTGGTATGTCCTAATCTTTTATTTGTACTCACTTTTCAGACCTTTGTCCGTGATATTTATCCATTCCGAAGGTCAGTGTCCCCACAGCTGAACCTGGTGCACATGCCTCCTGAAAGAGGACAGGAGCTCATCCAAAAACAGGTATCTTAATCCATTAAACTATTTCTAAATAGTATATGAAGATGGAGACTGACCTTTGCTTCCTCTCCTTAATTATGTCTGAATAGCAACTTTTTGAGCTACAATAGACTTCAAAGTTGCAGGGCTCCAATATTCTAAATTTAGTGTTCTTTCCAATATGATTTAAGTAGGCACAAACTACCACCAAAACCAATTGCGCTGATACAAAATTGGTCACAGTATAATATTTTCTGAGCAATCACTGAGCCCTGTAAGTATGTGGCATTGATTACAATTTGTACTCTAAGTAGTTTTTTAATCAAATGTTCCTAACACATTTGCCAAGACATTCAGACTTAGTTGGAGGAAGCAACTACTTTTATTTATTCAGTAAAGGTTTTTGTTAAGTGCAGATCATGTGGGTTCAGGTGTCAAAGTGTAGTGCAGTCAAGATTAACACACTGTTTGAGACATGTGTGCTGTAGATACACATGCTTTGCATACTCTTGCATTCTAGTGTTGGGTCCAGACGTTTGTAAGTTGCTTTTCTTCAAAGAAGTCTTTCCTAGTAATGCGGTAAGGGGACTCTTCCTTTCGGTGATAGTACCCAATGGTCATCGATTCCATTGTTAGATTTTTTTTTCCCCATCGGGTTGGGATGTGTATTGCTGCACTCCGGTTCGAAACCATTCTTCGAATTCGCCTTGCCGCACAATCCTCTCTACGTACCCTCAACCAAATTGTATCGTATGTGTCTCCCACTTCTCCGCGTATCAACGGAATCGACTTTTCGCTCGGAAAGCTTCATGGATGGCCATCAGGCATAACCGTGTTGTATCAGCTCTCCATTGAGGGATTGGACATCCTTTAAATTCTGCCCTAAGTGCCACATGATTCGCACAGGGTGTGTAACTTGTGCTTGTCTCCGGAGCACAAGGAAGAAGACCTATGGCGCTTGCAGATCGTTTCGATCAAAGAAAATTCTTCGCGATCGTCAGGTTCTACATCAATAGAAACAGCGTCAAAGCATCGAACACACACCGGACATCTTCAGTGAAGATTCTGGTCAAGCAGACGTGGAGGCATCAGCGGTGGAGGAGGAGGAAGCCCTCTCCATGCAGGACTCTGACTCGGAGCTTATGATAGACCTAGGCGCCGAAGGTAACTTGACTAGGTGACGTGAGTAGAGAAGACCCCTTGCCCCCTTAATTTGTCCCAAAAAGCACAAGGCTTCGGCACCACCTCTTCCTTCTGGTCAAGGTCAGCTTCGAGACTACATTTCTGACATCCCACCTCCAGGCTCTGCTCAGAAACAGCCAGTCAAGCCTTCCAGCTCGGTGCTGAGTCTGCAAAAGTCCTCATCAAAACCAAAGCCCTCCGGTTCCAAACAGAAATCTGGCAGGGGCCGAAATCCTACATGCCTAAAGCCAAGCAGCCTTCCGAGCCAAAATCTTCCGTACGGAAAGGCCAGCACACACCGGCACCGAAAGCATCAGCACCAAAGACGTTGGCGCCGAAATCCAAAGATTCTTCTTCAGATCTGAATTTGCACTTTCTTCCACCGAAAACGGATCCCATGTAAAAGAGACTATATATTAACCCTGAGACTGGTCATATTCATACCAAAATGCCTCAAAAAAATTAACTTTCGAATGAGGACACTCCTTACAAGATTCCTTTTAAGAAATAATCTGTTCCTACCTGTCCTTTTCATCCACCATCCTCATCCCCTCCACCACCTCCTTCACCACCTTCAAATCCTTTGCAAATTACCTCTCAGGATTCTCCACAATATCACCACGGTGACGAGGATGGTGATGATAGGGGGCACATTTACCGGTAGATCCATGGACAGATTATTCAATAGATCCTCCAGCAGATAATGACCCAGATCTTTACCCAGCCAAGCCTTGTCCTCCAGACGACAATGTATCCCACCAGGAACTCATTGCTAGGGCTGCACAAGATCATGGAGTGGCACTACAGAAAGAATCATTAGAAGAAGATTTTTTGTTTGAGGCCTAAGGATCGACAAATATGTTGGCACAAAGACTTCCTATGCTTAAGGGCATGATAAGATTTTTAGGGATCCAATACAAGCATGCATCTTGACTCCTAGGGTTGACAAAAAGTACAAAGCCTCCCCAACAGACCCAGTATTTATCAAGGGCCATTTGCCACTAGATTCACTAGTAGTGTCTAATGCTCGTAAACGGACTAATTCCCAAACATCAGGGGATGGTCCTCCACCAGATAAGGAGTCTAAATTAATACCCACTTCTGGCAAGCGCATAGCTGCTCAAGCTGCAAATCAATTGCGCATTGCAAATACACAGGACCTTCTAGCCAGGTATGACAGGTCACACTGGGATGAGATGGAGCAATTGCTTCAATTTCTCCCAGACTAGCATAAAGCTAAACCACAGGATATAGTAAATGAGGGTAAACTAATTTCAAATTCTTCCATGAGGTGTGCTCTTATTGCTGCTGAAACTGTGGCTAGAGAGGTCAACACTAGCATTTTGCTTAGGAGACATGCTTGGTTAAGGAGCTCTGGGTTTAAGCCAGAGGTCCAACAATCCATTCTTAACATACCATTTGACAAAAACATCTTTTTGGTCCTGAAGTAGATCAGGAATTGGAAAAAATGAAAAAAGCCACTGAAGTAGCCAAGTCCATGGGAGCGCTCCAGTCTCCTGCAAACAGAGGCTCCTTTCGTCCTTCCTTTTACCGAGGGGGGTCCAAAACCACATCCTCAGACCAGAGTACATCTAACTACAAAGGTAACAACCAGTGCTCTCCTTCAAGAGGATTTTTTCGAAGAGGTTGTAGATTGAACAACTTTCAAGGTAGCGGTAAGGGCAAAAGACCTAATAACTCCCCTTCCCCTAATAAGCAGTAACTTGCCCACACTTCCCCCCCCACAACTACACCACACCTGTCTGGGAAAGACTTCAACAATTTGTCCCTATTTAGCAGCCCATAATAACAAACAAATGGGTGATTAGATATATCCGACATAGTTATTGCCTGGAGCTTACTATCAATCCCTTAAACATTCCACCGCAACCTCACAAATTGTCTCCAGGACACCTAAAATTACTCAAACAGGAAGTGCAATCTCTCTTTCAGAAAGGAGCTAAGGAGCCGGTTCCCACACAGTACCAGGGCTCAGGGGTTTACTCTCTGTATTTTCTCATTCCCAAAAAGGACGATTCCATAAGACCTATTCTGGATCTCAGAGAGTTAAACCATTATATACTGTCAGAACACTTTCACATGGTGACCCTTCAACAGGTATTTCCACTTTTACAGAAGGCAGATATTATGCCTACTCTAGACTTAAAAGAAGCATATTTTCATGTGCCAATTCATCCGGTTCATCACAAATACGTCAGATTTTTGATAGCAAGCAAGCATTACCACTTCAAAGTACTTCCCTTCGGGGTGACTACAGCATCCAGATTATTTACCAAATGTCTGGCTATATTCACAGCTCCTCTCAGAAGATAGCATATTCACGTTATCCCTATCTAGACGGCAGACTCAGCAAAGCCTATGACACATTCAAATCACAATAGACTTACTTCATCAACAAGGATTAACGGTCAGTGCACAAAAATCTCACCTGCATCCGTCACAGATGCAGTCTTACCTAGGAGCTACTCTAGACACAGTCAAAGCTCTAACCTCTCCCAATGTAGCCAGAATTCACAATATTCAGGCTCTCATGCTACAGTTTTAGTCCAACCAACTTTACCAACCAGAGTGTTCATGCAACTGCTGGGAATGATTGCATCTTGCATCGCAATTGTACCACATGCAAGACTTCACATGAGTCCACTACAAGAGTGCTTGGCACGTCAGGGGAATCAGTTACAGGGTCAATTAACCAATCTAGTGTTGGTAGAATGCCGTTCACATTGCTCTCTGCAATGGTGAAACCTACAAAACTTGTCAAAGGATGGCCTTTCATCAACCCTATTCCACAGATCATGCTCACAGTAGACGCATCTATGACTGGTTGCGGTGCTCATGTCCACGATTACAAAATACAAGGTCTGTGGAGAAACAAACACAAAAGTCTCCACATCAACTATCTAGAGCTTCTAGCAGTTTTTTTTAGCACTCAAAGCTTTTCAAACTCACTTCATAGGCAAAACTGTCCTAGTCTGAACATGACATTATTATCTGCAAAAGCAGGAAGGGACACACTCTCTCCAATGGTCAAGACTCGCTCAAGACATTTGGAATTGGGGGATCCATCACAACATTTATCTTCTGGCATAACACAAATCAAATTGCCCACCTTCTCAGCAGAAGAAGACAGCAAATTCATGAGTGGGAACTTCATCTCCAAGTTCTCCTTACCTACTTTCAACAATGGGGATTCCCACAAATAGACTTGTTCGCCACAGCAGAAAACGTAAAAGGCCCAAGCTTCTGCACCAGGTTCCCACACACACTCCCAAATGACAATGCCCTATGAATGAACTGGTAAGGGATATTTGCCTATGCTTTTCAGCTTCTCCCGCTCATTCCATGCCTGGTTTGGAAGCTCAGGTAAACATCCCTCACACTTATTCTAGTAGCTCCCACATGGGCCAGTCAGCCATGGTACACCACCCTGTTAGAGCTGTCACTAGTTCCACATCAAAATCTACTCCTCACCTCAAGTCTCCTCACACAGAACCATGGAGAGATCAGACATCCAAATCCCAAAGAACTGAACTTAGCGATCTGGCTCCCGAAGTCATAGATTTTGGTTATTTAAATTTATCACCAGACTGTATGAATATTCTAAAAGAAGCAAGAAGGCCAACCACCAGAGCTTGCTATGCAGCAAAGTCGAAAATATTTGTTGTATACTGCAATAACAACAAAATCAATCCTTTAGATGCTTCTATACAAAACATTATCTGTTACCTGTTACACTTACATAAAACTGGACTGGCTTACACCTTGTATTAGTAGCTGTGTATTTGCAGAACAGGCAACATCTGTCACTATTCAGAGTCTCAGTAATCAAAGCTTTCATGGAGGGGTTGAAGAGAGTAATACCACCAAGGATTCCTCCTGTCCCAGTTTGAAATCTCAACGTTACAAAAAGGGGTGGGGTCGCACACTACTCACACACCGGCGGAAGTTGCCCCTAAGGACTCTGGTCATTGTAGTAGAGTGTTTGCGATGCATCATCTTTCGATCTTGCTATCTTCGCAGTCTTCGCCATCCCTGGACACGTGTTTCGGGTTTTCAACCCTCGTCAGCAGGGATAGGCAGTGTTCTGGGGTCGCCGATGGCTGCCAATATCTGCCAGGTATAGTACCACTCCGGCGCGTAGGTGCGGGATCACAGGCTCGTCAGCCCGCTGCTCAAGGGAGCTTTAAGTTACAAAAAGGGGTGGGGTCGCACACTACTCACACACCGGCGGAAGTTGCCCCTAAGGACTCTGGTCATTGTAGTAGAGTGTTCGCGATGCATCATCTTTCGATCTTGCTATCTTCGCTGTCTTCGCCATCCCTGGACACGTGTTTCGGGTTTTCAACCCTCGTCAGCAGGGATAGGCAGTGTTCTGGGGTCTCCGATGGCTGCCAATATCTGCCAGGTATAGTACCACTCCGGCGCATAGGTGCGGGATCCCAGGCTCGTCAGCCCGCTGCTCAAGGGAGCTTTAAGTTACAAAAAGGGGTGGGGTCACACACTACTCACACACCGGCGGAAGTTGCCCCTAAGGACTCTGGTCATTGTAGTAGAGTGTTCGCGATGCATCATTTTTCGATCTTGCTATCTTCGCTGTCTTCGCCATCCCTGGACACGTGTTTCGGGTTTTCAACCCTCGTCAGCAGGGATAGGCAGTGTTCTGGGGTCGCCGATGGCTGCCAATATCTGCCAGGTATAGTACCACTCCGGCGCGTAGGTGCGGGATCCCAGGCTCGTCAGCCCGCTGCTCAAGGGAGCTTTAAGTTACAAAAAGGGGTGGGGTCGCACACTACTCACACACCGGTGGAAGTTGCCCCTAAGGACTCTGGTCATTGTAGTAGAGTGTTCGCGATGCATCATCTTTCGATCTTGCTATCTTCGCTGTCTTCGCCATCCCTGGACACGTGTTTCGGGTTTTCAACCCTCGTCAGCAGGGATAGGCAGTGTTCTGGGGTCGCCGATGGCTGCCAATATCTGCCAGGTATAGTACCACTCCGGCGCGTAGGTGCGGGATCCCAGGCTCGTCAGCCCGCTGCTCAAGGGAGCTTTAAGTTACAAAAAGGGGTGGGGTCGCACACTACTCACACACCGGCGGAAGTTGCCCCTAAGGACTCTGGTCATTGTAGTAGAGTGTTCGCGATGCATCATCTTTCGATCTTGCTATCTTCGCTGTCTTCGCCATCCCTGGACACGTGTTTCGGGTTTTCAACCCTCGTCAGCAGGGATAGGCAGTGTTCTGGGGTCGCCGATGGCTGCCAATATCTGCCAGGTATAGTACCACTCCGGCGCGTAGGTGCGGGATCCCAGGCTCGTCAGCCCGCTGCTCAAGGGAGCTTTAAGTTACAAAAAGGGGTGGGGTCGCACACTACTCACACACCGGCGGAAGTTGCCCCTAAGGACTGGTCATTGTAGTAGAGTGTTCGCGATGCATCATCTTTCGATCTTGCTATCTTCGCTGTCTTCGCCATCCCTGGACACGTGTTTCGGGTTTTCAACCCTCGTCAGCAGGGATAGGCAGTGTTCTGGGGTCGCCGATGGCTGCCAATATCTGCCAGGTATAGTACCACTCCGGCGCGTAGGTGCGGAATCCCAGGCTCGTCAGCCCGCTGCTCAAGGGAGCTTTAAGTTACAAAAAGGGGTGGGGTCGCACACTACTCACACACCGCGGAAGTTGCCCCTAAGGACTCTGGTCATTGTAGTAGAGTGTTCCCGATGCATCATCTTTCGATCTTGCTATCTTCACTGTCTTCGCCATCCCTGGACACGTGTTTCGGGTTTTCAACCCTCGTCAGCAGGGATAGGCAGTGTTCTGGGGTCGCCGATGGCTGCCAATATCTGCCAGGTATAGTACCACTCCGGCGCGTAGGTGCGGGATGCCAGGCTCGTCAGCCCGCTGCTCAAGGGAGCTTTAAGTTACAAAAAGGGGTGGGGTCGCACACTACTCACACACCGGCGGAAATTGCCCCTAAGGACTCTGGTCATTGTAGTAGAGTGTTCGCGATGCATCATCTTTCGATCTTGCTACCTTCGCTGTCTTCGCCATCCCTGGACACGTGTTTCGGGTTTTCAACCCTCGTCAGCAGGGATAGGCAGTGTTCTGGGGTCGCCGATGGCTGCCAATATCTGCCAGGTATAGTACCACTCCGGCGCATAGGTGCGGGATCCCAGGCTCGTCAGCCCGCTGCTCAAGGGAGCTTTAAGTTACAAAAAGGGGTGGGGTCGCACACTACTCACACACCGGCGGAAGTTGCCCCTAAGGACTCTGGTCATTGTAGTAGAGTGTTCGCAATGCATCATCTTTCGATCTTGCTATCTTCGCTGTCTTCGCCATCCCTGGACACGTGTTTCGGGTTTTCAACCCTCGTCAGCAGGGATAGGCAGTGTTCTGGGGTTGCCGATGGCTGCCAATATCTGCCAGGTATAGTACAACTCCGGCGCGTAGGTGCGGGATCCCAGGCTCGTCAGCCCGCTGCTCAAGGGAGCTTTAAGTTACAAAAAGGGGTGGGGTCGCACACTACTCACACACCGGCGGAAGTTGCCCCTAAGGACTCTGGTCATTGTAGTAGAGTGTTCGCGATGCGTCATCTTTCGATATTGCTATCTTCGCTGTCTTCGCCATCCCTGGACACGTGTTTCGGGTTTTCAACCCTCGTCAGCAGGGATAGGCAGTGTTCTGGGGTCGCCGATGGCTGCCAATATCTGCCAGGTATAGTACCACTCCGGCGCGTAGGTGCGGGATCCCAGGCTCGTCAGCCCGCTGCTCAAGGGAGCTTTAAGTTACAAAAAGGGGTGGGGCCGCACACTACTCACACACCGGCGGAAGTTGCCCCTAAGGACTCTGGTCATTGTAGTAGAGTGTTCGCGATGCATCATCTTTCGATCTTGCTATATTCGCTGTCTTCGCCATCCCTGGACACGTGTTTCGGGTTTTCAACCCTCGTCAGCAGGGATAGGCAGTGTTCTGGGGTCGCCGATGGCTGCCAATATCTGCCAGGTATAGTACCACTCCGGCGCGTAGGTGCGGGATCCCAGGCTCGTCAGCCCACTGCTCAAGGGAGCTTTAAGTTACAAAAAGGGGTGGGGTCGCACACTACTCACACACCGGCGGAAGTTGCCCCTAAGGACTCTGGTCATTGTAGTAGAGTGTTCGCGATGCATCATCTTTCGATCTTGCTATCTTCGCTGTCTTCGCCATCCCTGGATACGTGTTTCGGGTTTTCAACCCTCGTCAGCAGGGATAGGCAGTGTTCTGGGGTCGCCGATGGCTGCCAATATCTGCCAGGTATAGTACCACTCCGGCGCGTAGGTGCGGGATCCCAGGCTCGTCAGCCCGCTGCTCAAGGGAGCTTTAAGTTACAAAAAGGGGTGGGGTTGCACACTACTCACACACCGGCGGAAGTTGCCCCTAAGGACTCTGGTCATTGTAGTAGAGTGTTCGCGATGCATCATCTTTCGATCTTGCTATCTTCGCTGTCTTCGCCATCCCTGGACACGTGTTTCGGGTTTTCAACCCTCGTCAGCAGGGATAGGCAGTGTTCTGGGGTCGCCGATGGCTGCCAATATCTGCCAGGTATAGTACCACTCCGGCGCGTCGGTGCGGGATCCCAGGCTCGTCAGCCTGCTGCTCAAGGGAGCTTTAAGTTACAAAAAGGGGTGGGGTCACACACTACTCACACACCGGCGGAAGTTGCCCCTAAGGACTCTGGTCATTGTAGTAGAGTGTTCGCGATGCATCATCTTTTGATCTTGCTATCTTCGCTGTCTTCGCCATCCCTGGACACGTGTTTCGGGTTTTCAACCCTCGTCAGCAGGGATAGGCAGTGTTCCGGGGGTCGCCGATGGCTGCCAATATCTGCCAGGTATAGTACCACTCCGGCGCGTAGGTGCGGGATCCCAGGCTCGTCAGCCCGCTGCTCAAGGGAGCTTTAAGTTACAAAAAGGGGTGGGGTCGCACACTACTCACACACCGGCGGAAGTTGCCCCTAAGGACTCTGGTCATTGTAGTAGAGTGTTCGCGATGCATCATCTTTCGATCTTGCTATCTTCGCTGTCTTCGCCTGGCAAACTTCCGCCGGTGTGTGAGTAGTGTGCGAGCCCACCCCTCTTTGGAATCCCAAAGTTGTTCTCACAAGGCTCATGGAACATTGCTTTCTTCATTGTGATCACATCACTGATGTGAGTTGGTGAGCTACAGGCATTAACCATAGAAGAGCCCTTCTTTCAGCTACACAAAGGCAGGGTAGTTCTATATACTGACCCTAAATTCCTTCCCAGAGTGATTTATGCTTTTTATATAAACCAATCGGTTGAGTTACCAGTCTTTTTTCCTCAACCTGATTCTGTTGCAGAACGCGCTCTTCACACACTGGACGTTAAAAGAGCTTTATTATACCACATAGATAGAACAAAAGACTTTAGTAAAACAAAACAGCTGGTTGTTGCATTTGTTCTGCATCGCAAAGGCAGTCCCATCTCTAAGTCTAGCATTGCATGATGGATTGTTAAATGCATTCGAACATGTTACACTAAAGCTAAAATAACTTTATCCTTACCCCCTAGAGCGCATTCGATTCGCAAAATAGGGGCTTTTATGGCCTTTTTGGTAACATTCCTCTAGCTGACATATGTGAGGCAGCTACATGGTTTACACCACACACATTTACCAAACACTATAGTGTAGATGTGTTAGCACGTCAACAAGCTAATGTAGGCCAAGCAGTGCTTAAAACACTTTTTCAAACAACTGCAACATCAACAGGTTAACTACAGCTTTGAGAGTATACTGCTTTACAGTCTATGCAAAGCATGTGTATCTACAGCACACATGCCTCAAACGGATAATGTTACTTACCCAGTAAGCATCTGTTCTCGGCATGTAGGGCTGTGGATTCACATTCGCCTACCCGCCTTCCTGGGTACCTATAGTTGTTGCAGTCCTTCATTATACATTTATAAACATGGACATCTCTATATTACACTTACTTACTCCATTCTCACCCTCTTGCTGGAAAACAATCTAACAATGGAGTTGATCACCATGCGTACTATCACCGAAAGGAATGTCATCCTAACTCATGACTAGGAAAGACTTCTTCGCAGAAAAACAACTTGTAGACATCTGCGGCCAACACTATATGGCAGGAGTATGCAAAGCATGGGAATCTACAGCTCTACATGCCAAGAACCTATGCTTACTGGGTAAGTAACATTATCCTTATTAGGAATGAAAGCCTTCTTCTGATTGACAGATAGTTGACATTTGAGGAAATGTGTTTACATTCTACAAAAGATCTTATAGCAGTATGTAGCAGCAATAACAGACACTGTGGCAAATATGATGTCTACATTGGATTTGTTCAGTTGGTAAAGTTGTGGTACATTCTTCATTTTTATAATGCCTACATTTTCTCACCTTTTAAAATGTACTTATAATCATAGAGACTGATCAGCCAATTTTAAAGAACAAATTTGTATGACAGATCTAGCATACACTCGAACTTGGGGGATTGTAACGGACTGCGGAGCCCACAGGACAGCAGGGCAGCAGGAGTCAGCCCTCCCCTCCCTCCACTCACCGGGTGCTTCATTCACCTCTCGTGCCTCCCGCTTCGCGGGAGACACTCGAACTTGGGGGATTGTAACAGACTGCGGAGCCCACAGGACAGCGGGCCAGCAGGTGTCAGCCCCCCCCCTCCCTCCACTCACCGGGTGCTTCTATGACCTCTCGTGCCTCCCGCTTCGCGGGAGACACTCGAACTTGGGGGATTGTAACGGACTGCGGAGCCCACAGGACAGCGGGGCAGCAGGAGTCAGCCCGCCCCTCCCTCCAATCAACAGACGGATAAATTGGTGTTTATCTGACCGCGTCGCGGATCGCGCGCTGGGCGGCGCCGGGCTAAGCCCGGGCAAAGGGCGGGCCCTCTGTGGCCCTCAGAGGCCAGAGGAGGTCGGGTCGGGACACTCTTCTTGGTTGGTCTCTTGGGACTAAAGACATGACCTAAGGTATGCTTAATTAGAGACCAACCTCCAGAGCCTACCAACGAATATTCCTGTTTATCTTTTCCATAGCCCCTTAGTCCACCTAGATGTCCATTGGTTCCATACAAGGTGTGTGTAGTTGGGTCATTAGCTTGTCGCACCATGACCTCTAAAGGGTCAGCCAAACAATCTGCCTCTCAAGGAGGCCCACCTAAGGGGACACCGGACTTATACATAACTAGGGTAACATCGGGTTTTGAGTCAATTGAACATAGCCTCCCTAAAGACACCATATGTAGCAAACGATCCCCTCCGATCTTAATCGACTCACCAAACTCCTTATTACAGAGGGAATTAAATGCCATTTGCAAAACCAGGTATATTCCCATAGAACAGGGAATAGAACAATCCAGTTCCACAACATGCCCTACGGGTATTGGAAGCCCTCAGTTTAGGAACTTGCTTCAACTTAATAAAAGTTCATTGGAAATTCCAGTCGTAACAACAGATAAAATTACCACTCAGGGGTTGGCACATCCTCATTTTCCCACCCAGAGCACAAAACGTAAAGGTATGAATCACAAGGGGAAAACATCGAAATACCGAAAAATAAACTTAAACCCCTCTTTGGTTACTGCCACCACCACCCCCGAGACACCCAAAGCAGGTCAAATACTGGAAACCCCTATTTCCCTTTTACCATCTATTCTGTTGGCCCACTTTGAAGAATTGGTAAAAACGCTATTATCCCCGCTTATTGAAAGGTTAGAGAGAATTGGGGAAAAACTCTCAACAATAGACGACAATACCAAGCCAACTAAGTCAAACAACCATTCTCAGAGAATAGCTGCCTCAAAATTGTCTGACACCACTGCACACAGCAAAATTGCCCAGAATAACCCATCTGATCCTGTACTATCAGTTATTAAAAACAGGGAGGTAGCCAATGAACTGACAATGGTCCTTAGGGCTGTTCCCAGAGCTGGGTGGTTGAAAGTAGGCAAATGTTCTGAGGGGCTAGCCGTTAGTAATCGATCTATAAATTTACCACCAGAGACAGCACCCTACATGTGCGTCCTCTCGGGAGTGCCTGCGCTCGCTACCGGGAAAATTGAAGGTCACCAGGACCTCAAAAACAAAGTCCAGTTTTGGCTGTCAAAGAATAGACCGCTTCCATCAAACATTAACGGGACAATCCTAAACGTCAGAAGGGTGGGGTGGATAGGCTCCCGTCCCAAGAACACAGCGGGAAACCTGGTCATTGTTAACTTCCGGGATAACCTGGTCGTCCCTTATCTACGAAGCTGGGAGTCACAAAGAGGAGATGGGCCTATATCAACACTTGAATTGTGCGATTTTTACCCAAGATCTGCATAATCGCCAATCACAAGGTGGAGCGTAGAGGGATACCACCGGGGGGGCAGGAGGGGTCCTGTATCAACTAGTTACCAGCAGATACCCCCCTATAATTACTAGAACCTACTCCCTGGCCCAGATATGTTACTCTGATGGGACAAGGATATCGCTCCTACCAACTCTGTATTGTTTGATTTTAAGGAAAACTGATGTATTTTTTTTTTTACTTTACATTTTATTGGTATTTAAATGTAAATGAATTTTGTATCTGAAAGAGACACGTTAGTGATAGATTCCTTACCTTAGAATATCCCCAGGCGTCAGACTGGATCCGGAAAGTTTTGCGTAGCAGTACCCTTGCGCGTCGGTAGGCGTTGTCTGCGGCTCCGCGTCCGTCGTCGGCGTCGTGGGCGCCGTGATGACGTCGTCGGAGTACTTAGATGCCGCCTCCGCATGCTGATAGTCAGTTCTTCTTTTTTCCGCGCCAGCCAGCGCAGATCTGGAAAAAGCAGTTCCGTAGTCATTTTTTGACCAACTTTTTGGATCTTTTGATCTCTTTCGAAGTCTTCACGACTCCGACGGTGCCGTTAGGGATGCCCGGCTTCAGGCACTGCGGCGATTGCGAGCGACTCATGTCGGTTACGGATCCGCACCGACTGTGTCTGACGTGTTTGGGCGTCGACCATGACGACGAGGCCTGCTCTGACTGTCGGGCTCTCTCGAGGAAGGCCAGGCGGGAGCGGTCCCGCAGGCGACTCGAGATCCGCCAGTCGGCCCCGCGCCGTGTGAGGTCCCGGTCCCACGGGAGGTTGAGGGACAGGTCGCGGGGGCGGAGCCGTCACAGCTCCGGGAGTCGGCGGCACTCCTCCGGGTCCAAGTCGTCAGGTAAGAAGCATAAGAAGTCGAAGAGACATCATCGCTCTTCCGACTCCCCCCGACGCTCGTGCGATGCGGCCGGGGGTTCGGGTGACACCGCCCACGCGGCTCCTCAGGAGTCGCGGGCGCCGCGTTCGGCTCCATACCCCCCGGTCCCTGGGCTGAACGCGACGCCGGAGGAGATAGAGCGCTTCCTCATGGCCAGGAGGTCCCTTTCTTCTCCGACGGGTTCCGCGGCGCCTTCGGGCCCAGCGAACCCGTCTGGGGGCCCTGGTGGGTCGGGTTCAACCCCGACGCCGTCGGGTGCTTCGGCCTCGACGCCGCCGGCGTCTTCGACGTCGGTGCTGAAGGGCTCCACGATCCCGACGCCGCCGCTGCCCTCGGGCTCGGCGCCGCAGGGTTCGGCGGTCCCGGCGTCGTCGGTGCCTTCGGGTCCGACGCCGCAGGGTGCCGTTCGACCCTCGTCGGGCGATGGAACGTCCCCGGTGGACCTTATGACCCCCCCGGGGTCGGTCCGTGTGGTGTCCCCTCCGGCGTCGGTCCCGGCCGACGCCGTCCCCAATACCTCCTCTCTATGGGTCCCGACGTCGGGACGGCGCCCGTCGGCGCCGATCCCGGCGCCGTTCGGGGATTTCTATCCCTATGAACCATCCTCATTCACTAACGACCCTGAGTCTCAGGAGATGGGGGACGAGGAGGATTGGGAGGGGTCTGAGGACCCTCTGACAAGGGAATGTCAGTCTAGCATGGACTGGACAGGAGACCTTGGGGAGGCCAGTGGCCTGGACACCTCTCCAGACACTGGATTCGTATCTCCTCCTTCCGTGGCTTCGGAGGAGGGCGCGACATATAGTGTGGTGTTGATGAGGGCTGCTAAGGCATTGGGCCTTGAGCTCCCCTTCGCGGCCGTGAGGACTAACCTCCTCACTGAGGTCCTTAAGCCGCAGTAAGCTCCATGGAGCCTATGCTGCCGTTTAATGAGGCCTTGTCGGACGTTCTTTTGGGCACTTGGTCCAGGCCCGCTACAGGTTCGCCTGTAGATAGGAACGTGGCCAGACGCCACCGCCCGGCTCCGGGCGACCCATGTTTCCTGTCCACCCACCCCACCCCCGAGAGTCTGGTTATCCAGGCCTCTAACTCCCAGACCGCCTTCCCGTCGGCTCCCCCTGATGGGAATCCAAGAGGTACGAGGCCTTTGGCAAGAAGGTCTTCTCGTCCCTTAGCTGTGGACTGCGGTCTTCCAACACCGCATGCCTCTTGGGCCGTTACACCCATTCTATATGGGAAACGGTGGCGGAATTGCTGCCAGAGTGTCCGTTGGAGGTATGGGCCAAACTCGGCCAAGCCCTGGTGGAGGGCCGGGACGCAGCGAAATATTCGATCAGGTGCGGACTGGACACAACTGATTCGCTGGGCAGAGCGATGGCTACGACCGTGGCGATTTGACGCCACGCCTGGCTCAGATCCGCCAACTTCTCGGCTGATGTCCAGAATACCCTCATGGACATGCCGTTCGATGGCCGTCGCCTCTTTGGCGACAAGGCAGACCACGCGCTTGAGCGCTTTAAGGACTCCAGGGCTACGGCCAAGTCCTTGGGCCTCTCGGCCCCGCGCCAGCAAGTGGCTGCTTTTCGCTCCTTTCGTGGCCAAGGAAGGGGCGTCCCCACACGTGCCGCCAGCCACTCGCCGCAAACTGTCGTCCAGCGCGGCAGATCCCTCTCCCTTCCCCAACCGGAGCACGTAGTTGTGACGGACGCGTCCCTCCAGGGCTGGGGTGGCCACTTGGGAGAGGCGGAGTCCCGGCTCCATATCAATCTGTTGGAGCTGCGGGCGATTCGTCTGGCACTGAAAGCATTCCTCCCGTCTGTCCGAGGGAGTGCAGTGCAGGTGTTCACGGACAACACCACCGCCATGTGGTACTGCAACAAACAGGGCGGGGTGGGGTCGTGGACCCTATGCCAGGAGGCTCTGCGCCTCTGGCAATGGCTGGAACATCAGGGCGTGACTCTGGTGGTTCAACACCTGGCAGGTTCTCTGAACGCCAGGGCGGACGAACTCAGCCGTCGGTGCTCGATGGATCACGAATGGCGTCTGAACTCGGACGTGGCGCAAGGCCTCTTTCTGCGTTGGGGAGAGCCTTGGTTAGATCTATTCGCCACCGAAGAGAACGCGCAATGTCATCAATTCTGCGCGTTGGAATTTCCAAGGCGGCACTCGCTCGGCGACGCTTTTCATCGCGAGTGGAGCTGCGGTCTGTTGTACGCCTTTCCGCCTATACCTCTTCTGCCCAGAGTGCTGAAGAAGATCAAGCGCGACCGAGCACAAGTCATCCTTGTGGCTCCGGACTGGGCACGAAGGTACTGGTATCCCGAGCTTCTCAGTATGTCAGTCGATCCCCCGGTTCGTCTGCCTCTTCAGGAGGACCTTCTGTCGCAGCAGCAGGGGACGGTCCTCCACCCGAACCTGTCCAGTCTCCACCTCCATGCATGGAGATTGAGCGGCGACAGTTGAGGCCATTTGACTTGCCTCCTGAAGTTTGCAACATCATTCTGGCAGCCAGGCGTCCCTCCACAAAAACGGTATACGCCTGCAGGTGGAACAGATTTGTGGCATGGTGCACAGCAAAGGCTGTGGATCCTCTCAATGCCCCTCTCTCTGAGATTCTTCTCTTCCTTCTTTCTCTTGCCCAGCAGGGCTCTGCTCTGGGCACTATCAAGGGCTATCTTTCGGCTCTTTCAGCCATTCTGAGGCTGCCTGACCAACCTTCTTTGTTCAAGTCCCCCATAGTTAACAGGTTTCTGAAGGGCATCACTCGTACCTTTCCTCCTGTTCCTTTCGTGATGCCTCAGTGGGACTTGAACCTGGTTCTGACCTTTCTGATGTGCGCTCCCTTTGAGCCACTTCATAACTGTCCACTTCGCCTTCTTTCTTTGAAGACTGGCTTCCTGGTAGCCATCACCTCTGCCAGGAGAGTGAGTGAGCTCCAGGCCCTCTCTTGTAAGCCTCCTTTCCATTCAGTCCATCCGGACAAGGTTGTTTTGAGGACTAGGCCCTCCTTCTTGCCAAAGATGGTCACGGCCTTCCACATTGGGCAGTCCATCACATTGCCCACCTTCTTTCCGCCTCCGCACCCCTCGAGAGAGGAGGAGAGGCTCCACCGTCTGGACCCAAAACGTGCGCTCTCGTTCTATCTGGATCGCACACGCCAGTTCCGGGTGGATGATCAACTCTTTGTTGGGTACGCGGGCGCTAAGAAAGGGAAAGCGGTGCACAAGAGGACCATTTCTCGATGGATTATCATGTGCATCCAGGCGTGTTACTCCTTGGCTAAGAAGGAACCACCTGTTGGGCTGCGGGCTCATTCCACTCGAGCCACGGCCACTACAACTGCCTTGGGCCGAGGTGTGCCCTTGCAGGACATTTGCCAGGCTGCTACGTGGGCTTCGTTGCACACGTTTGCGAGGCACTACTGCCTGGACAGTCAAGTCCGGAGGGATGGTTACTTCGGCCGTTCCGTTCTCCCTGACTTTCTGGTGTGAATATTGGTTCGCAGACCCACCACCACGGGGATGGTATTGCTGGGGTATCTATTCTAAGGTAAGGAATCTATCACTAACGTGTCTCTTTCAGATGCACAAGTTACTACTTGTGTAACGATATATCTGTAAGAGACATTAGTTAGTGATAGATTCCTTACCGACTCACCCATCCTCCCCGTTCTGCGAACCGATATCTAGGGTTAAGGTCATCCCCTTTCAGGGCCCTAGTTTCTTGGCACCAGTGTCGGTTTTTGTCATGGCTCTGCGCTTCAGGCGCGGAAAAGCTGTGGCTAAGAACTGACGTCAGCACGCGGAGGCGGCGTCTAAGTACTCCGACGACGTCATCACGGCGCCCACGACGCCGACGACGGACGAGGAGCCGCAGACGACGCCTACCGACGCGCAAGGGTACAGCTACGCAAAACTTTCCGGATCCAGTCTGACGCCTGGGGATATTCTAAGGTAAGGAATCTATCACTAACTAATGTCTCTTACAGATATATCGTTACACAAGTAGTAACTTGTGCATTTTGTATGCTTTTATGGTTAACTAGCAGCCCGTCCCGACGTTGTCCGGGAGCAATTAGGCTTCAGGGCCCCCGCCCGCCCCGACGTTGTCCGTGGGTCCCCCGGAGCCTTCCTCCATATATTGCAGTATTATACCTCTATGTTTACTTTGTAGGCTTTTGTAATCTGCACACGTAACTTTTTCCTCCTGTATTGCACCGTTTGGCTCACTTTTGTAATGCTCCGTTTGCTTCCTCTTGCTGCCTGCAAACGTCACCTTTTCCTCCTATACCTCTATGTTTACTTTCTATGCTTTTGTAACCTGCACGCGTAACTTTTTCTTCCTGTAATGCACTGTTTGGCTCACTTTTGTAAGGCTCCGTTTGCTTCCTCTTGCTACCTGCACACGTCACTTTTTCCTCCTATTCCTCCATGTTTACTTTCTACGCTTTGGTAACCTGCACACGTAACGTTTTCCTCCTGTAATGCACCCTTTGGCTCACTTTTATAATGCTCCGTTTGCTTCCTCTTGCTCACAATGTACGCTTTTGTAACCTGCACGCGTAACTTTTTCCTCCTGTAATGCACCGTTTGGCTCACTTTTGTAATGCTCCGTTTGCTTCCTCTTGCTACCTGCACACGTCACTTTTTCCTCCTATTCCTCCATGTTTACTTTCTACGCTTTGGTAACCTGCACACGTAACTTTTTCCTCCTGTAATGCACCGTTTGGCTCACTTTTGTAATGCTCCGTTTGCTTCCTCTTGCTCACAATGTACGCTTTTGTAACCTGCACACATAACTTTTTCCTCCTGTAATGCACCGTTTGGCTCACTTTTGTAATGCTCCGTTTGCTTCCTCTTGCTCACGATTGTTATTTTTGCTTAATTTTTCCGCCGCTCACCGCTCCTAACTAAAACCTACCTCATCCGGCGCTCACCGCTTCTCCCCGCCTGTCCGCCGCTCCTCACCGCCTGTCCGCCGCTCCTCACCGCCTGTCCGCCGCTCCTCACCGCCTGTCTGCCGCTCCTCACCGCCTGTACGCCGCTCCTCCCCACGCCATGTCCGCCGGTCCTCCTCGCGCTCCTGGACCCCGCTCCTCCCCGCGGCTCCTCACGTTAGCATGCACGTCGCGGACGGCGCTTCTTCCAAGGGACTACTTTTTTTTCGGTAAATTTTTTAAATAACGTATATTTATTACGTTTATATAGCCTATGTCCATCTGCACACCCTGACGATTACAACGATGTATCGGGTGTGTGGATTGGCGCTGTGGTTCCCGAGTTTACCCGCCTCAAAGGTTCAAAGTTCTTCCTTTATAATAGTAGTATAGATAATCTTAACCGAATAAAGTACCTACTACTACTACTAGATCTAGCATACTTCGTCTCATTGCTATGTCAGTCTGTACATATGAACATTATAGATCATTATCAAGTTAATGTGTGCTGTATTTTGAAGCTAACACAATTCTAAAACACTAATTCCACACAACATGTCTGATAAATATGTTTTTGATAAAATGTAATATCAAATTAACAAGGAGGGACAAAGGGCTAATTAATTCGAGCTAAGCAGAGCAACGGGTAGGTCACACGCTGTCCGCGGTGATCCTGTACCACGGTATGAAGCTTTGCGCAACTGCGCTTTGGCTCATTGGAGCCCTTCTCCTTGTCTCTAGCGGTCGGTACATTTGTTGACCGCAACAAGCTATACTTAATATCATTTTGTGTGTGGGACAGCACAGCACCAAGTAAGACATGTGCACCTGACTGTCCCCCTAGGAGTAGTTTAGTTAGATTCTTTTTCACTGTTCAGACGAATTGCCTTGATCTCTCCCGACTTAATCAACAAGAAACATGTTGACCACTATCTATACCTCGAGCTAACGTGGATCATTATATCCACAGAAACCTACACTTGTTTTTAACATAACCTGGGGTTTAACACATTAAAACTTAATATACAAATCCTTAAGAGTTATTTTTTAAACTTTTAGCACTCTACTCACACACTACTCCATCTACATCACACTCACACTTCACAAACGGCAGCTCAAAAGAACTCTGACGGAGAGCCGGCCCATTGGGCATTGCAGCCCCAGCCCAACGAGGAACTATCCAATGATGAAGGATGACACCCCTCAGGGTGTGTGAGGGCTCTTGCTCCTTAAGGATCAGACCCCATCTGAATTGATCATTCAGGACTCTACTGACCGACCTTCAATAGGAACTGCACACCTTCTTGTATTCCAGATCAAATGTAATCTACATAGTCTCGTAACAGGCATACGCATATGTATTGACTCTGAAAATGATATTTTTAGTAAATTCCTATGTAGCACAATTTCCTTGACATGTCTAACCACCCAATGCTACAGAAGTGCTTAAAACTAAGTCTATTCATGGATATTAATGACTCCTATATACCTTGTCTTGATTTTTCTAATCTGTAAGCCCACATAGGTTTTGGCTTAATTTGGGCATCAGTTATATTATGTTATATGAGAGTGACACCACATTTTGCATAAGAGGACCATTAGTAGTTGTTTCTTTTCTTAAACATCTATTATAGGGCAGTAACATTCCAAGTGAGGTTCACTAGAAATAAGTACAATTATCGAAATAGTATTTTGGCTATACTTATTATAAAACCCATTATAGTATTTTAGCTATAGTTGTTATAAAACCTATTGCCCTCTGTTTGATAACTTTATTCACTCATATAATAATAAATGACAAATATGTCACTGTTATGTCACTATTATACATGGGATAACGTACCCTTTGCCATATAGCATAAGTATAGCAAGGGGTTCTGTGACCATTGAGGAAGGAGTCAGAATGACGATAAAAGTCCATGGAACCCAAGGATATTTGTGATATTCGTTTACTGTGTGCAGATTGTATTGTGCTTCTTATAGTGTGTGGCCATTCCTTCATCCTTCCCATAAACTGCATACAAAACATTGGTGTCTTGTTTTTTCATGTTAAGATCCGACAATAGGAAAAAAAAACAGAACCTGTAAAGAGTAAAACAAATGTAAACAAACCAAAAAGCAATAGTTTGTGCTTGCACAAACGTATTAGGATCAGTTAGCGTGAGTCAGTTAAAAATTGCCGTGACTGAGATTGTGCAGAACCATGCAGAGATTCTCTCTTTCCTGCAATGACCTACAGTGCAGAAAAATATGTTGCCATAAGTATCTTCTTTCTGCTAATAATTTTTTTTTTCTGGTAGAGACTTCTAGCCATAGATTTCTCACCTTTTGCATGTTCATAAGTTGTCAGACCATATCCAAAAACTTTTTCAGCAGTACCGCTGGGTTCCGGTAGATGGCACATGTGGCTCTGCACCGACGCCATTCCGCTCCGGAAATGACATGCATAGCCTTTATGGGTGCCACTCCTCTGCTCTGACATCTGTTCCTTTCTTTCTACTCCACCAGATGGGGATCCGGAGCAACCACTAGTCTCTACCATGGACACTGTACCTCAAGAAATGTATAATCTGGTGTGCAAGGGTGTAGGAATTCGGCTTTTTATGTAGTGATGCCAATGTACAGCACACCATGCAAAAAGTCCAGACGACCCTTATTGGTTTACAGGGCTTACTTTATTCAGTTCGCTGCTGCGCAAATTCCACTGCAATGCGGCGGAATTTGACACGTACGCAGATCGGACGTTTCCGACGTACACGCCCACCATGACGTCAGATGGCCGGGGACCGTCCGACGCATCGAAGAGGCAAATAATCCCAAGTGCTCTATTTGTGGTATTGTGATCGAGCAGCTTGACTTAGTAGAGGGGAATCGTAAGCATGCTTTGTACACACAGAGTCAATAAATGGTTCACACACTCAAGAAGAAATCCAAGACCAATTTATAAAAAGAAAGTAGTTTGTTATATAAATTTAGACTTCAAGATCTTTAGAATAACTTTAATACATTCAGAGATATTGATTTTAGAAGAAAATAGCTAAATAGTTCAAATAATGGTTTTGAAGCATGGGCTACAATGGTAACTTAAGGGAGGAAAAACACATGTAGTAAAACTGTACTTGCAGTCCGAGTTCAAAGGTGCCCTTTTGTACTAAAGGGGATAGAGGGCCAAGGTCCAAAGTACCACCAGCAGTTTCGCTTTACCTGCCTTGGTGCGTCTGGGTGCAGAGGTGTTGGTTGAGAGGGGAGCTTCGAGCGCCGCACCAGTAAAGTCCTGGGGACCGAAACAAAGAGGCTGCAAAGGGCGACTTGGGGGCAAGTCTGGCAGAAACCAAAGGAGGGCTCAGTTCATGAGAACCCTTAGGTCAAGGAGATGCAGTAAAAATTCTTGGACCCAGGCTGTGGGGCTCAGGTGCAGAGGTCCTTGACTGGCTTGCCACATGCGTTTGAGGTTCTCCTTGTTGTCGGTATACCTGTAGAGGGGGGAATAACAAGAGAGCATTGCCATTCTGGTTGTGGGTCTCATTGGTCCTGAAGTCCCTCATCATAGAGGAAGGCTTCCAAGGCAGTGGTGTTGGGGCTGAATGAAAAATAAGCCTTGGCTGGTGCAAGTGTCCCAGTAATCAGGGATTTGGTGCAGTGGTGCTCCTGGAGAGTCTACTGTCTTGAAACACAGCAGAGAGATTGGGATGTACTCCTAGAGCCACACAAACCTCAAGTAGAACACAGTTATGAGCCTAAAAGTAATGCGCCAGAGAATTGCGCTGCAGTGTCGACGGCGTTTCGATCCTCAGTGGTTTGGGATCCTCTTCAGGACAGGGTTGACAATTGATGGAGTGCTGAGGTTGAAGAAAAACGCTGGCACTGGGTAGTTACCAGTCGTAAAGAAGCTTTAGATGCAGGCGATCAGAGGAATGAGTAGTGATCCGTCCCGGGGGAGTTCAAGTATCACCCTCCGTGCGAGTCGGAACTCGCACTACTGATTAAGTCTGCCCCAGCGCAAGATTCACTCAGGCGCTGCACCGGCTTCAATTCATGATACTTGAACTCCCCCGGGAAACGCCGTTGACACTGCAGCGCAATTCTCTGGCGCATTACTTTTAGGCTCATAACTGTGTTCTACTTGAAATATTGAAATAATGTGAATTTACTTTTGAGCCTTCACTGTATATTCCTTGTCACATTGCGACGATCACGCTGTTCACCACGTTCACTTGCGTCGTCACTTTCACTTTATTATCACCTTGTCACCAAGTGCCATTTGGGTTGTCTCATGAATGCTTTCATGTACAGTGCTGCTTTTTAACTGTATCCCCATTTGAAACAAAAACAGTGATTAATAAGCCTTTCACAAATTAATTGAGACTCCTTGTTGTCCTTTGCCTGTAATGCTTGATGCATGCACACTTGAAATTGCCTTATCTATTGGTACCTATTGGGACATTGTGCTCTATAAATACCGTGTACCCAGTCCCAGTTTGGTTTATGGGTTTCACTCCTGTTCTTTTTCGCTACTGATTGAAGAGCCAGGTTTTCACTGCTCTTCGAAAACGAACATGGCTTTCCTCAGTGCGAATAGCCAATGGAAAAGAATTCCAAAGACTAGGTCCTAGATTGGCGAAGGCACTGCCGCCCATTCTGGACAGTTTGAACTTGGGTACACAGAATAAATATTGAGAAGAGGAACGGAGCGAGCGGGAAGGGATGTAAGGCTTAACAAGAGACTGAAGGTACAAAGGAGCTACTTTCGCCTTGATCTTATGCATATAGCATAGAGCCTTGAACTTCACACGGCTTTCAATGCGGAGCCAGTGGAGTTCCCTCAGACGCTCCGTAATGTGGTCCGTTTTCCGACAACCGCAAAGCAGCCGAGCTGCGGCATTCTGAACTAATTGGAGGCGGCGTATGACCGCCTTGGTGGACCCCAGATAGAGCACATTACCGTAGTCCAATCTGGAGGTCACCAAGGCGTTAACCACAGATCTCTGGGTATTAGAAGGAAGCATCCAGAAGATTTTTCTGAGCCACCGCAAGATGGTAAAGCAGGTGGCTGCCACTTTGTTGACTTGATCCTTCATAGATAACCTCTTGTTAATGGTCACTCCGAGATTGCGCACATGGTCGACCGGGACCGGCAGGGCACCCATGACTAGAGGCCAGTGTCTCGGGCTCCAGAGGTCAGGTTTGTAGCCCAGTACCAAAACCTCCGTCTTCCCGCCATTTAATTTAAGCAGGTTGCTATTCATCCAACTAGCTATATCGTTGAGTCCTGTTTGCAAGGTGGATGGCAGAGTGGGGTCACCATGGGTTAAGGAAAAAACAATTTGTGAATCATCAGCATAAGTAAATAAGTTTAACCCTGACCTTTGAACAATGTAAGCTAAAGGGGTGACATAAAGGTTAAACAAAAGGGGACTCAGAATAGAACCCTGGGGTACACCGTGTGGGGAGGGGTACGTTTTAGAAGAGGATGAGTGAGAGAAAATTTGAAAGGTCCGATCCTTCAAAAAGGACGAGAGCCAGTCCTAGGCTGCACTGAGATGGAGCAATATCAGTGCAGCTGTTTCCCCTCGATCCAGAAGGGGTTATGTCACAGAATACTTATAGCTGGTCCAAAGGATTGTACCGTTGACGTTTCGACCCTAAAAATGCCCTTTTTGTGGGTCAATGTGGGTCTTCATCAGGACTGGGGGTCGGGGAAGGGGTTGAGTGACCAGCCTGTTGAATAAGATTAGAATCCAGTCAGGTAAGGATTTGCGTGGGTAATGAATAAAGCATGTAGGAGGGTGTTAAGGTAGTGATGACTCACCTCGGGGTGCCCACTGTTGGTGCACCCAGGCTTGATTTGCGGATAATCACTTATGAAATGGCTGGCGAGAGGTCTGGCTCCCTTGCGGGTTGGTTCTAGGGAAGAAACGGGTACTGGGAATAATAACCCATTCTTCACTTTATACGATTCTGAGGTAATGACCTGTAGGACCAATGACTCACCTTCTTTTAAACAAAGAGCCAACTTGGTCAAAGTAATCCTGTTGCTTGAGAATTATTCTTAATCTTTGTATTAATTCTGTGCGTTGCCAATCATACGCCGTCTAAAGGAAGAAAGCGGAGGACACCAATTATTATGGTCTGTCCTGTTAGGCTCTTCATCGATACCTTAGTACAAAGCCAAACATGGGGGGTCTAAAAGTAAAACCACAAGACCCATAATGATGTGATCCATCTTGTCAAAGTCAGCAATGCTGCCTTGCAATGGTGCATAACACTCCTTAGTTTACATTGCTAACTCGTATAGCAGGGATACAGACGCGCCGTGATTCCTTCCTCGCTGTCTGTACTCGCTCTGAATCCATATACGAGGGCCACTGTAATTCAAGGCTTGTATGAACTGCATTTCTCGACGATGTTCCGTTGACGACGGGCGGCCCTGTTGCAATTCAATTTATAAGCTTTATTCGACATTTTGTCATAAAAGCATTCACCTAACCCTATACAATAAATACTACTTATAAAAATACTTCTAAAAATACATATTAAACATTAAATGTCGAACAATACATAATAAAAGTTCGTAAAATTACAACACATTATTACAGTTTAAAAAGACACATTCCATAGGTTAAAAAATAAAGAACATGATCTATGTCGCAAAAATACAATTTAAGGATATACATAATTTCATTATAATACAGTAGCCATTAGTGATCGGGTACGAATTAGCCACGACCACGCCAAATATTTTGCTACACCAACCACATATAATGTTGTACAGTCTGATGCAAGTATCCTAAGGGCTTCAGATTGGCTTCGGGTTCCTAACTTTAAGCACACCGGTTTTAACCACTTACGTCTGGGGGTCACATACAGTGGACAACAAAACAAGAAATGGGAGATGTGTTCAATTTCCTCATTACAATGGTGACAATGTTCATCCCATGTCTGGGACCAATGCTTCTTAAACGCATTTAAAGGTAATGTACCAATGCGGAATTGAAAATAAAGTTTTCTATCATAAGGTTTTTCAATTAGGTCCCAAAAAGGTTCATATGAGGGGTACATTTTTAAATTTAAAAAGCGAGATGTTAGATTTGCGCTTGTACTGTCACTAAACATTGCAAAATATATCATTTCCCAATATAAATCTTTTAGTTTTTCCTTAGAAGGGAAGCAAGTAGGGTCTTTGTTGTCCCATAAATGGTCCAATTTCAATTTTGTAAGTAGTCCCCGCAACTCCCTTAACCATGGGATAGTATGGAAACGATCGAATTTGATGACGTCCATCAATGCTGTTGCATAGTGGCCTAGTTCTGGGGTCACCATAATTCGCCTCCAATATAGGAGGGGCCGAAGCCTCGCTATATCCACAACCGATTTTCTACCCAGGTCTAGTTTTAACGGAATTGTTGGTGTGCTTTGTGGGACCATTACGACCCCTCTTAGGAACCTATTTTCAGCTCGGCCCAGTTCGCTCAAGTTTGAGAAACCCCATAATTCAGAACCATATAGACAAGCCCCCAGTACTTTCATGGAATAGATTTCCATAACACAATTCACAGGCTTAGTCAATGAGGTTCGGTGTTTTAGCGAGATGGCACCTGCTAGTTGTCTAAATTTTAGTAGGGTTGTGGTTATGTGATGCTTCCAGCTCATGTTTTCTTGCAGAGTGATACATAGGTATGTAAAAGAGTCCACTCTTTCTAAGGTTGTTCCTTTGTATTTTATTACACCCTTGAAAGAGGACTGCTGATTGAGGCACATAAATTTCGTTTTGGTGGTGTTTAATTCTAGGCCCCTTTCATCACAATAAACACCAAAGGCATCAACTACTTTTTGTAACCCACTGGGGGTGCGGGAAAGTAATAATGTATCGTCCGCAAACATGAGAACTGGTACACGAGAGCCGGCTATTACAGGGGCGTCACTAGCAATCTTCTCTAGATGTTTAACGATACCATTTATATAGATAGAGAAGAGAGTTGGCGCTAGGACACACCCTTGCCTCACCCCACGTTCTACCAGGAAGGAATCAGTTACATCTCCTTGATTGCCCCATCGTATCCTAGCGAAATTGTTTTCGTGTAGGCGAACAAGGAGTGTGAGCAATTCCTGTTTTATGCCTGCATCCATCAAAGTCTGCCAAAGTTTTTCCCTGGGGACCAGGTCGAAAGCGGCTTTTAAATCTACAAAAACTGCATACAATGTCCCCTTTTTCAAGGTGACATTTCTCCAATAAATTGTTAGAAAATGGAGGACTTGGTCGACGCTGCTAGTTAAGGGCCTGAACCCAGCTTGATAAGATGACAGGATGTTATTTTCGTCGATCCATTGCTGCAGTTTATTTTGGACTAATCGGCCCATTAGCTTTTGAGTTGTGTCGATCAAACTAATGGGTCTGTAGTTTTTAGCCAGGGATCTGTCGCCTTTTTTATATATGGGAATTATTTCGGCTCCCTTCCATGAGGCAGGCACTTTCCCTCCCATGGCCACTGCATTGGCCAACATTGTAAAGTAGGTGCACCAGGACTTCCGATCAGATAAAAAAATATCAGCCGGAATTCCGTCCATGCCTGGGGCTTTCCCCCCTGCCACACAGTCCAGTACAACGCTCACATCCCTCTCAACAAATAATGGTGCTTTGTAGTAAACTTGTGGAGGAAGGCTAACATTATTAAACATAGGGTTACGAGCATACTGTGGTTGAAAGTATTCTATCCAGCTGTTCTTTGCGACATTATTAGCAGGCTGGGGTGCTATGCCACCCTTTGCCCATTTTACTGAGGCCCAGAAGCGCTTAGAATCCTTGGAGGCACATACCTCCTTGAGTTCTTGCCAACACTCCTCGTCCCAGCGCTTCTTAGCTAATTTTTGAACCTGCCTATACTGGTTTCTCGCCAGCCTTACTGCATCTGGCCTCCCTAGTCTTAGTACCTTACTAAGGTTGTCTCGAGCTGCCCTACAGCTCTTATCATACCACCCTCTAGTTTCTTGTGTTTTCTTTATTTTATTTGTGGAGATTTTTTTGCGAAAAAAACTTTGGATTAAGGTAAAAAGTGTCTCATGGGCAGCCATCATATAGTCAATAAAATCAGTCTGTCCAATATGGGACTTAATTTTAGCAATTTCACCCACAACTACTTTCTTTAGAGTCTCTATTTTAACGAGATCTTCTAGGAGCATACTCCACTTCAAGTATCGGAAGTTATTAGAACTTACTAGGTCCTGCGTAACCATATAACCCTCTCTGGGATGCTCGGGTATGTCGTGGTAGGTATGTAGTGTCAGGCACAATGGATTGTGATCACTTTCAATCTTAACCTTCACTTCCATATCTACCAATTTATCCCAGAGCCTTACGTCCAGTAGTATATAGTCTATCCTACTGGTCGATCTGCCATTATCAAAGGTATTTTTCCCCATAGAATCTGACACTGTCCGACCATTTGCTGCTCTAAGTCCTCTTGAAAGACAAAAACTTTTCAGTTGTATTGCTACCGTGCTCCATTTCCTAATTACAGGGATATCTAGTTGGGGTATTCCCCACTTGGTATCCTCATCTTCGGCCAGGACTTTGTCCTCCTCACCCAAGGGTTCAAAGGTAGTATTAAAATCCCTGCCTATTATTATATGGATAGGGTCTGGTAGCTGTTCAATATTATTCTCGAGGCACGATAGGGTCTCTGATGGTTTGCCCCTGGCAACTCCCCTTGAATAAAGATTGAACAGGGCTAGCTGTTGACCATTTTGCCAGGTAATATCAAGTGCCAAAATGTCGTTAGAGGGTATAGACCTTTGCTTAACCGAACAATTCAAAGTTTGGCGTACCCAAATTAACAGGCCCCCCGAGGGACGTCCCACTCGATTGCTTATTGCCGGGACAAAAAAGTTCAAATACCCTTGCCTGAAAATTGGTGTAAGCGACCATGTTTCTTGGAACATGATGATGTCGAACTGGTTAGTAAAATCGACCCAGTCTGGGATGTTTAGCTTATTAGTAATTCCAGCTATGTTCCATGAAATAATTAATAATTGCGGTTTAGCCTGCTGAGGGTGTGTCTGGACAATGTCAGGAATATTTGATATTTCTGCAGGGTCTACTCCTAGTGTTACATTTTTATTTAGTCTCGGTGACATCTCAATTTCCTCCAATGTTCTTTCCTGTTCCACCTGGACTCTATTTTGTTCTTCCACGGGGGAAGTGCGAGATACATCTGGGGCTGGTATAGATTCGTCTAACATGGAAATCTTAGCATGTCCTTGGCCCAACTGCATGTTCAGAGTAACAGGAGAGACACATGCGAGTCAATCACACTCATTTAAGTCCGTTAACACAGAATATTGGTTATCCAAGTTTAACCCCCACTCACATACTGGGTTTGTTCTGGCCCTTCTATTTCCCACTACTGTCCATTTAGTTCTTAATATACTCGGCTTGGCTACTAGACCTCTTCTTCTATAGAAGAAATCCAGTGTCAGTGGAACTATTTCAGCTGTCCTACGTTGTGGGGGGAGAATGTTCCGTAGGACATCGGGCAGGACCTCAGGGCCCTTGAAATTCAAGACCACACAATCCTCTTGAAATTTCTTTGCCTTAGTACCTATCCACCTCACCCTTCTTGCTGTAAGCAGATCGTCTGATAATTTTTCCTTGCCCCAGGGAGATATATGCATGTTACTACTAAGCCACTGGAGAGCCTTGTTTCTTAAGGAATCTGGAGACTCGATCTGACCAGTTTTCAGCACGGGTGTGTTTGCTAGTACTAAAATAAGGGGCGAGGCTTCAACAATTAGTTCAACTGGGGCAGTTTCTGGGTTTAGGATCTCAGGTATGCTGTTGGCCGCTAATTGGGCTGCATCTGAAACTAGGGCCATATCAGAGGTGTTAACATTCCTAGGGCTAGCTTGCTGGGCTTGTTCTGGAAAAGCTTGTAGGCCAGTATTCGTGTTCACCCCGAGTGATTTTCCCGCAGTCTCCATTTGTTCAAATTTGGAAGCAACTTGATTTGATATTTCCCCCACTCCCTCGTTGGTTTTCCTTATCAGGGACTCTAGCTTGTTGACCTTGGTAACTAATTGGTCAACCTTAGATATGAGGGGTTTCATTAATCCTAATAGTTTGGACTCTAGTGTACCCATGAGCTTAGTTAAGAGGGTGTCCTCCCCTTCTTCGTTTTCATACTCTTCCTCCCTTATCCCATCATCTTTCTTTCTCTTTGCTCGTCTAGGTGGGGTTACAGGTTTGTTTTTACAAGAGCGTAGGCCGCCTCTTCTAGGTGGCGCCTTAGTGATCCCTTTTTTGGCTCTTGGTGCGGGGACCAGTGTTGGGGAGGTATAGCTCTCTATAACTGACTCCTCGATTATTACAGATTTATCTTGGTCTTCTAAATTAATCAAATCTGTAAAGGGGTCAAGTTGTTGGTCCATAGAGGTCATCATTGAAACATTAGTAGCTAGGTGCTCAATTGGGTCTTCACTAGGGTCGGTGGCAATGAGATCATCAGTTACAGGCTGAGACGCCCCTAATTGGTTGATTTGTGCACAAGGTGGCGAATCCCCCATACCTAGGGAGGACCTCCGATTATTATTAATTTTTGTCACTACCTGAACCAGGTAATTGTGCATAGTGTTAGCCGGGGTGACAGGCGTTTTTTGTTTGGACATAGTAACAGACAATAGTTGACAGCAAGGCCCTAGCAATAAGTAGCAATAATGTCCAATTACACTGTAGATGTGAAGGTGTTTTACCTTGCCACTGTTCGATTTTGAGGGTGGAAGTAAGAGGGATGGCCCAGTCCAGTCTCTCACTGTCTAGAACGGGCTAAAACGGGCCCGCCCTTGGCCCGGGCTTCGCCCGGCGTCCCGCGAGACGGGGATGATGGTTAATTTATGCGCCTCCTGGCGCCGAAATCTCGCGGTATGTCCCGCTAGGCCTGCTGGGTGTTGTGGTCCTATGCCTGGACCACGCCCACACTCCGCTCGTCAACCGGACTCCCGAGATGGCAGAAGGGGTCCCACGGCGAGAGGCGGGAGGCGGGCGGGCTGGCAGGGTCTTGGAGAGAGTCCCAGGGCAAAATACAGGCAGCGCCTGTCCAACAGCAAAAGGATTCAGGTATTCCACTAATGGGTCACCCCCTCGACCGGGATGATGGTTAATTTATGCGCCTCCTGGCGCCGAAATCTCGCGGTATGTCCCGCTAGGCCTGCTGGGTGTTGTGGTCCTATGCCTGGACCACGCCCACACTCCGCTCGTCAACCGGACTCCCGAGATGGCAGAAGGGGTCCCACGGCGAGAGGCGGGAGGCGGGCGGGCTGGCAGGGTCTTGGAGAGAGTCCCAGGGCAAAATACAGGCAGCGCCTGTCCAACAGCAAAAGGATTCAGGTATTCCACTAATGGGTCGGCCCTGTTGCCAAACCACCACCTGTACGCATCGATAGGAGCAAGCCTATCAGTATGCGTGCAGGTTCCAAGCGTTTAGTCATACGTCATGGACATTACGATGCAGTGAGACAGCAGTTTGTTTTCTAGAGATAGTGACCAAAAAAAGCACATTGGTATGTGTGCAAGTTCTTTGTGTTTGGTCATGCGTCATAGGCATCTCGATTCCATAAGATCCGGTTCACGATTAAACTAGCAGTTTGTTTTACTTAAGAGAATCTCGTGGGCATAAAGGCAAATTAAGCCTATCTGGGACACACTGTCAGTCTTGTACTATACAGACGATTTGCAGGGAAAATACTATACAAAAGGCGGTACTTGTAGTGACATTAATAATACACATCAACAGTAGAGACAAGTATTGCCGTAACTATACATTTCTCAATACCGATATACAAAGTGCATAAGTAATTCTCAATAGTGTATTTATACATGAACGATTTTCATAGGCAATGGTCATAAAGTGTAAAAATTCAACACCACATTGAGCTTATCCGGGATATATGGTCAGTCTTTGTACTATACTAACAATTTACAAGTAAAGTAATTGTTATACCTAGGTCAGTGCTTAAAGTGGCATCAATTGTACACATCCACAGTGGATAAAAGTCTGGTCGTGATTATGCATTTCTCATTACCGATATACATATATAATATACCCGAGAAGGTCTGGATTTTTCAATCTTGCTTTGTTTTGTTTATTGTTTTGATTGACTCAATTGAGGATTAATGAATTACTGAGCAAATTGTTAAAAATGTTGAAGCAATCAGTCTAAACCCGACAGAACCATTGTTTATAAAGTCAAATGAGCCCCAGGGCAGGGGGCGGTGTTCCCCAGGTCTTGGGTCAAGCTGGGGTTACATCACAAGGCTTTGAAGCCCCTGGCCTTGGTATGCTAAATTGCTAGCTATTCTGCTAGAGGAGGTGAGAACACCTTATTTCGACCATGCATTGTTCCTGGCCTCTGAGAGAGTGGGCCTTCCCTTGCAGGGGGCCAGAAACGTGTCTGTGTTGGCAAGCTGGAAGATACCAGTCAGCCAACACACCAAGTGACTAGTAGGGTTACAGGGGGCACCTCAAAGGTGCCCACTTGTTTCATGTCATAATAAATCTGATACTGGCATCAGTAAAGATTTATTATCATAAGGTGTTTGATACCAAACATCATTATTTTCAGGCAAGTCATTATGTAGCTGGGTAACTCGTAATGACCAGTGCCCAGTACATGTTCTTAAAAAGGCTTCCTGAACACTTGCAAAGACTACTAGACTGCTGTCGGGGTGACTAACATATAGTGCATGCTGTGTGTGTGGGCATTGCACCCAGGATGTGTGCAATGTCGTATTTTCAGAATGCCTTTCACCATTTCACACATCCTGCAATGGCAGTCTGCCTGCAGTTTGGGTGGCATAATACAATTGCTGCCCTAAGAGACCCTCTTTAGTTCCCATGCCCTGGGTTCCAGGTGCACTATTTACCAGGGTCTTGCAAGAGTGCTAACATCCTTGCCAACTCAGGTACAATTGACATTTGTATAGTTTTTAGGGAATACGTACTGGCATTGGGGTCAGGTTAGCTGGGACCCAGTGAACTTCCAGTGAAGTCCATCAGTCCTAGTGGGCGAACTTAGGGGTGACTGTAGGAGACTGGCTTAGTATACGGTGCCTACTTATTCAAGTGGTGCAACTTGAATTAATCCAGGCAACCCTTAAGGTGATTATAGTGATCTTTGATAGCCATAGAAAATACTCAAAGTGGCAGTTGTGGGGGCAGCCGTCAGGCTTATCTTGAAGGAGTGTTAATGCAATTTAATCTGTAGTGTAAGTTAAATGAAAAAGAACCATACAGTGTTTATATATAAAAATACTTCTATTTGTTACACAACACTCACTAACATATTCGTATAACCCCTCCCTGGAGTTATTGACACAGTACACAAGAATACTTCAAATGCAATCAGGTAGGAAGCTCAAAATACAGTGGTCTCCAGGGGGAGATCATAACATATACTAAAACAATAGAATGCAAAAAGCAAAGGACAACAGGATTTGGACCAGAAGATCCAGAGGAGCCGGGGACACAAGGACCCACCCAAGGTAAGTGCCAAGGGACCCCACGGAGGCTGTGTGCAGAGTGGGAACAGAGCTGTATGCCTATTTGAAGTCAATAGAGAAATTGCTGTTGCTGTTTTGCAGAAGAAGCACCTTTCCCTGAGAATCCCAAATAATTCCCTTGGAGGATGGAAGGGTGGGGAGCCACCCCACCGTGGAAGCCCTGGGAACCAGGTTACCTTCTCTAAAGGCTTATGGTGGGGGCAGCCACATACCTCGCAAACTTATCCAATGGAACCCAATCCATGAACCTGGGGTGTACATAATCATCTGGGTCAAGCATATCCGATAGACTGAGGTACTTGAGCAAAAAAGGCCTTCTTCAGATGTGCCAACGTGCCGGCCTGGCAAGGTGGCATACTACCGCGCTGCGGTTTGTAAGCGCTTAAGATTTTTATCCTTATTAGTTGACGCATTTAGCGCGTTTTTGCTTCGTTTTCATTTTTTCTGCATTTTTAAATGTGTACTGCTTGGGCTCTCCCCCCCCCTCACACCTGCATTTAATTCGGAATATTCACCACCGTTTTCGGTGGGCCCGGGTTCTGTGGGTGGTCCGGGGGCTGTTAGTTGATCGGCGACCAGCGCCATCTTGGCTTGGGACCAGGCTTTTTTCGGCGGGCGCCATCTTGGAGCGTCCACGCGCTCCTCCCTCCATTCCGGCGCCTATTTAAAGTCGCTCTCTCCCGCGCAGCGGGAACGCGCAGCTGGGACGCCGTCGCTTGCCGGAGTCGTGCCAGAGTCCTGCCCGTCTGCGCCCGTCCGCGCTTGGACGCGCTGGACGTCGCGGGACTCTGTGTAAGGACTACCATCACATCTTGGGTCCAATATGCTGACGTACTCGCGGGATCGCTTGTTTGCCATCGGTCAGGTAAGCTGCTGTTGTACCCTTCCTTCGGTACACCCATTGCGTGGTCCATTTCATTGCCCTTGTAACGGGTGGGCTCTGGACTCTCCGCAACCTCTCCCAGGGTACATTTCCACGGAGACCCGCCGTACTACTGTTCCTCCTACTACTCTGAAGATCCTGAATTTAAACGTTAGATCTGTGCTGAAACACCATCTGCACATCTATGACCTCATTGAGGAGGAAGCTCCAGACGTATTTGCCATGACGGAAACCTGGCTACAGGACGCTGATACCGCTATTACCAATCTTGCCTGTCCACCCGGCTATTCTATGTACACCCTGAATAGGCCGTCTAGGGGTGGAGGTATCGCGTTAGTGGTAAAATCTATCTACCCTTGCGTCTGGAGTGCCCTTAACATCTCTGGGTGTGAAAGTGCCATGTTCAAGGTCTCTGTCAGCCCTGAGTTCACCCTGTCTGGGATGGTCGTCTATCGCCCACCCGGCAGTGATGTGGCGTTTAGGAATGCTTTTCCTGATACTGTTGGCCCTTTGGTTGCCGACTGTGCCAACTTCTCTATCATGGGGGACCTAAACCTGCATTTCGACACCCTCTCAGGCCTGACAGTGCGTTCCATCTCTTCTGACCTGGAGGCCTTTCAACTTTCCCAGATGGTTTCCCAGCCTACTCACCTGGGGGGGCATATTTTGGATCCCCTGTTTACCAATCTGTTGGGGATTCAAATTTCATCTGTCTCTCCGGTGGAATGGACAGACCATTTCTTGGTGTCCATCCTCTGCCCGGTCTTGGCCACTTCTTCCATCTCTACGGCTAGGCGGGTTCAAAAGAGGGCTTGGAAAAAGCTTCGGTTAGAGGACTTCCACCGCCTTCTATTAGAGGAGTCGCTGGGCCCTTTGACGGATGTGGAAAGGGGGTATGACCTCTTCTGTTCATGGATAACTAGGGCCTTGGACTCTCTGATACCCATCGTTTCAACTAAAATCAATCCCAGAGAGTCGAGCCCCTGGTATGATGGCACTCTCCGGGCCCTAAAGGGTGCCTGTAGACGAGCAGAGAGGGCTTGGAGGAAAACCTATGGAGCTGACCTGAAAGCTGCATATGCCAAGTCCGTTAAGCTTTACCATCGAGCTATCTGCCGAGCCCATGCGGCTTTTTATGCCACTGAATTCCGGAACAGTCCGAATCTGTCTAAAGCTATTTTTAAGGCTGTTAAAGATCTTACAGCGAAGCGGACTACCTCTACGACCGTGAGCTCCCTTTCCCATTGTGAATCCCTTGCATCTTACTTCTTGGGGAAGGTCCAAGCTATATATAGGACATTCCCCAGCATAGGGTTCACCGAGGAAAATATTAATGGGGTCCACCATCAGACTACACTGCTTGCTTTCCCCCCCCTCACCTTGGATGGTTTTGATAAACTTGCATTGCAAGTGAAATCTGGGTCTCCATCCGATCCAGTAAGGCCTGCTCTCTTTCGAGACCAAGCCTTTATGGGACGTACAGCCGTATGTTCCCTTATCAACCTTTCCTTGGAAACAGGGACTGTTCCATCTAAGTGTCCCCGATTATTAAAAAGCCCACCCTGGACCCTTCCAAGCCTGAAAGCTACCGCCCCATTTCGCTGTTACCCTGGCCAGCCAAGATCACGGAGGCCCACGTCAACCTGGCCCTGTCTGAACATCTGACTCGGACCAAGGCCCTCGACCCCACACAAAACGGATTCCGTGCTGGGCACAGTACGGAAACTGCGTTACTTGTGATGGTGGAACATCTCCGGGCAAAGTTGGATGCTGGTCAAACGGCGGCGCTTATTTTGTTAGATCTTAGCGCCGCCTTTGATACGGTAGATCACAGCATCCTCCTACGCCGGCTCGAGGAGACTGGCATTGGCGGTCAGGCGCTGCAATGGTTCCGCTCCTTTTTAGATGACCGCTCCTTCTGTGTTGCCATCCCTCCCTTCAAGTCCAACTACCAGCCACTGGCCATGGGGGTTCCGCAAGGGTCCTCGCTGAGTCCCACGTTATTCAATCTTTACGTGAGACCGCTGGCTGATGTCGCTAGGCAGTGGGGCCTTACCTTGGTCTCATATGCCGACGACACTCAGCTGGCGGTTACTCTCAGCGGGGATGCGGAGATTGAGGCCCCTAGGTTTCAGTCTGGACTGAAGGCGGTGGCTAGTTGGCTGACAGGCAATTGCCTCCAGCTTAACGCCACTAAAACAGAGGTGATGGTCGTCGGGAAGGGAGTGGAGCTGTGGGGTGACCACTGGTGGCCCTCAGAGTTGGGACCTACTCCGATCCCGGTATCGGAAGTGAAAAATCTGGGGGTATGGCTGGATGCGGGCCTCTCTTTTGTAGGCCATACTAAAAGAACCGCGGCTTGTTGCTTCGGTCTCCTGAGAGGCTTGAGACCTGTTCTCAAGTTCTTTGACGCCCCGACCAGGCAGTTGGTGATCCAGGCCACTATCATCTCCCGCCTGGATTACGCCAGCTCTCTCCTAGCTGGGGCCAACCAGGCCGAATTAACCCGCTTACAACGGGTTCAGAATGCTGCGGCAAGGGCGATTGTGGGCCTGCCCAGATTCTGCTCAGTGACAGGTGTCCTTCGCTCCCTACACTGGCTTCCGGTTAGGAAGCGCATCCTCTTCAAGGTTTTGTGCTTCGCTTTTAAAATCTTGAGAGGCACAGGCCCGGAAATCCTGTCGAGCTGTCTGTCTTTTTATGTCCCTGCCCGTAGCCTTCGCTCTCAGGGTCTGGCCCCTGCGGTGGTTCCCAGATTCAGGCTTAGTCGTATGGGAGGCCGCTCGTTTAAGGTATTGGCTGCGTCAGCATGGAACTCCTTGCCTGTTGAAATCCGCTTGCTGGAGGACCTTCTGACCTTTCGGAGGGCTATAAAAACCTTCCTGTTTTAGCTGTCCCTTAGTTTTGTTCTTAGCCTGGTGTTGTGTTACGTGCCACCTGCCTCTGCGCCAGGACGCTCCTTGGCTGGAGTATCTGTGCGCACAATAAATAATCGTAACATAACATAACATAACACAGTCCACTCCTTCTTGGCATTGTTTCTTGGTAGGAGAGGGGCCCTCTGAGTATTTTGTTACCGTTTTTGCGGCATTACCACTCATCAGCCAGGCTACCTTGAATCCAGAGGCACAGTGAGCCCGGGACCCACGTCTGGGCATACCCAGCGAGACTTAGGGTGAAAAAGCAAAAGGTACACAAATCATGGACGGAATGCGGAACAAATCAAACATTCACCACCAATCAAGAGATCTGGGTTAATTTAATTGTTTGTTTGCTCACCATGCCACTGTAGTTTAGACCCAGTCATATGTAAATCAGTCTTGACCCTGCTCCTCATTGAAATAGTTTAGCCCAAAGTGCCAAGCCAGATCCTCTCTGGACCAGAAACAAGCATCCTTGGACTGGTTTGCTCTAAGTGGAATGGGTATGCCCAGACTTACTCGCTGTGCCACTGGATTCAAGCTAGCCTGGTTGATGAAGGGTGATATACTCCGAAACCGGTCCCAGGATGCTTCTTTCCTGTCCGTGGAGGACCCGGAAAGTTGGAAGTTCAGGCTGGACTTTTCCCATGAGGAGCACGGTCAAGACTGATTTGCATATGGCTTGGTCCAAATTCGGTGGCATAGTGACCAAAAAAACAATGAATTAACACAGATCAATTGACTGGGGGAATTTTTTTTATTTATTCAGCATTCCATCCATCATTTGTTGCCGCAGCACTATATAGTTAGACATCTTGGAATGACTGATGTCCACTATATGTAATAAAACGGCTGACCGCAATTATATAGCCTGGAGAATCGACTCTATTGTTTGTAGAGGTGTCCTGGGCATGCAAGGACACCCTCAAACTTATAACCAAGCACCCTGCCCTCAGGACTGAAACTGAAGAGCCTGACTTAGGTATGACTTAAAGATTTTGAGTGCAGTGACCTCAAAAATAAGGATACTTATATCTGGCGTGAGAGGTGCATTCACCAATACACGCAGGCTGCAACGGCAGGCTTGTAGTCAGAGTTTGGGTGGAATCCAATGGTTGGCACCATACATGCTGCAACCCATGGGACACCCTTGGTGTACCTATTCCCTGGGAACCATAATACCATATAGTAGGGACTTACAAGCATACACCAGTAGCCAATTGTGGAGGTTCAAAATTACATACCATGGTCAATTTAGGGAGAAAGCACAGTGACTGGGGTCCTGGTTGGCAGGATCCAAGTCCGACTAGGTCAAAAACATACTGACACCAAGCAAAAAGTGGGGGTAACCTTGAGAGCAGACCTACTTTCCTACACAGACCTGAGGAGATGAGACTAACCTTGCCCAGTTCAGTCTTCATGTTCTAATTGGAATTATCTGCGTCCATCTTCGTTGGCATGGTTACTCCCAGGTCTGTGTTCCACAGAAAAGGCCATCCCCTGTAGGGAAATGGACAACCTCAAAACTTTGGGATTTTCACCCTTCATTTGAAAAAGTCATAAAAGGGGCTTATGGTCTGTCTGAACAATAAAGTGAGTATCAAATAGGTATGGTCTCAACTTCTTCAAGGCCCAGATTACAGCAAAGGCTTCCCTCTCAATAGCTGACCAACGTTTCTTCCTGACGGTTAACCTTCTGCTTATAAAAGCTACTGGTTGATCCCCAGGCCATCTGCATTAAGTTGTGATAATACTGCACTTACCCGTATCTCAGTACCCCTATCTCAGAAACATCTATCTGCTCAATAAGGTTTTGGAGTAATTAGGACTTTGCAGAATTGGAGCAGAGCACATGACATCAAATGCCTTCTGACAGCTAACTGTCCACTGAACTTTCTTAGGCATTCTTTTGGAGGTGAGATCATTAAGGAGTGTGGATCCATAGCCCTTTACAAACCTTCTGTAGTACCAGTCCATTATTGTCTGAATTTTGCTCTCCAATGGTTGAACTTGGCCTCCACCTAAAAGGTAGTCCAAGTACACAACCTTACTATGCCCTATCTGGCCCTTTGTGGCCTTGATATTAAAGCCTACTTTTTCCAGGGCGTCCGGATCATTTCTGAGGTGGACCAGGTGATCTTCCTAGTTGTTCCTAGTCTAGAGTTTCTGCATTATAGGTTTCCAGTTCTCTTGAGAATTTATTTACCAGCCTTTGGTGCCAGGTGCATTCTTCAAGCCAAAGGGAATTACAATAAATTGATTATGCCCACTAGGGGATGAAAATGCTGTTGTTGGCTTGGCATCCATAAAGAATCTGAGTTGCAAGTAACCAGCATTCTGGTCAAATGTACTAAGATACTTGGCACTTGGCAGAGGCCAGAGTATCACTCAGCTGATTGGTTGGGCATCTGTCCTAGTGGTTGCATTGAGTCCCCTGTAATCCACACAGAACGTGATCTCTCTTACCATCCATGGGTGTGAGATTTTGGCACAGAGACTACAAGACTAGCCCAAGGGCTAGCTGAAGACTCAATGACCCCCAAATCTAGCATCTTTTATACCTCAGTACTGATGCAGTCTTTGACATGGTCAGGCTGTCTGTAAATGTTGCTCTTCACAGGCAGGTTGTCACCAATGACCACCTCATGGGTACACCCAGTGGTTTGACTAGGGGTCAGAGAAAAGAGAACAGAAAACTGACCGAGAACCTGTCTACAATCAGCTTGCTGTTGACCAATGAGGGTGTCTGCAAAGACTACTCCTTCTACTGATCCTTCAACAGCGTCCTGAGAGAGGAGATCAGGGATAGGATCACTCGCTTCCTCCTGTCCCGCATCAGTAGCCATAAGCAAGCTCATGTTAGTCCTTTCAATAAAAGGTTTTAGGCGGTTCACATGAAGTACTTGGTGGGGACTTCATGGAGTGCCTAGTCAACTAAGCAGGTGACCTCACCTTTTTACTCAAGTATGGTGTGGGGACAACTCCACTTGTCCTGGAGAGCTGCTGGGACCACAGGCTCTAACACACACACATTCTGTCCTGGCTGGTAAACAGTCAGTAGAGCCTTTTGGGCATGCTAAGCTTTCTGAAGATCCTGGCCAGCCTCAAGGTTTTTACTAGTCTTTTTCATATACCCAGCCATATGAGAACGCAGGCCAAGTACATAGTCCACTATGTCATGCTTATGGGGTTTGAAATGCTGCTCCCAACCCTCCTTAGCCAGACACAATAGACCCCTAACTGGATGGCCAACCGGACTTACCAATGGGCTGTAGCACACCCTCTTCTGAGGAACCTCTCTGAAGGCTAAAAGAAGTCAGGGTAGTACGATATCCCATTTTCGCCTCAGCTTTTCTGGAAGTTCCATGATCATTCCCTCTAGGGTCTTGTTGAACCTTTTAACAAGACCATGCTATCTGTGGATGACAGGGTGGGGTAAGCTTGGAATTTACACCACACTCTTTCCACATTGCAGTGATATGGCTAGACATGAAATTAGTACCTCTGTCTGACCAGACCTCCTTAGGAAACCCAACTATGGAGAAGATTCCCAGGAGGGTCCTAACCTCCACAGGAGCGTAGCCTCTTCTTTGTCAATAAAAACATTTAATACTAAAGAGAATAGCCTCTGGATACCTAGTGGCATGGTCCACTACCACTCGTATGTAACAATGTCCAGATGCTATTGGAGGGTCGAAGGGACCTACAATCTATGTCTCTACCCTCACAAAGGACCTCCAAACACTGGGAGTGGGATTAAGGGGTCCTTTGTAGTGCCACATGACTTACCACTGGCTTGGCAGGTGAGATAGGAGCTACAAAGCTCCTTGGTATCATCAGACATGTGGAGCCAGTGGAAGTGAGGGACAAACATGTCCTAGTTTTTGCTTTGCCCATGATGTTCTGCAAGAGGCATGTCATGTGATAGGGACATTAGAAAACCCCTAAATCTCTGAGGTATGACCAACTTCCTGGTGGCCCAGGCTTGGGGTCTCTACTCTCAGAAAATAGGAGCCCATCTTCCAATAGATCCTATGAATCCCACTGACATTCCCTGCCTTCTCAGCTGCAGCTTGCTGTCGGAGCTGTTCAAGAGAGTTGCACCAAAGCTCAAGTCTGCCCTGGAAAGTTCCTCTGCCCCAAGAACTCTGCCATGTGAAGCACAAGTTCCTCCATGACAGTTCCTTCTCAGGGGCTGATGTCATCTCTCACTGGAGACTGAACCTCACTGGGAGTCTAGGAGGAGTATACATCCTTACCCTTCCTGCTCTTTCTCTTGGGAGCTACCTGGTCCATTTTCTTTAGGATCCAAGACTTCCTCTGTCTCAGTCTCTTAGCTTGACCCCTAGTGACTGCAAAGGCACTTGCTGAAATACCCATCATCTCTGCATGTGTCCTGAACTCCAGTGTAGACCAGGCTGAATTGTTCATAAATCATTTTCCAACAGACAGTATATAGGTAGGTCTGCGGAAACCACAACTCTTTTAGTGTCCGTTAATCCTCCCCATCTGAGATTCACAACTGCCAAGGAATGATCTGTCCTGACATTGCTAGCATTTGTCACTTGGCAAATCTGACCAATTAAGATATTTTTCAGGAGACACATGTTTCTCTGTAACCATAGTGACACTGACCCCTGTGTCCCTGTATGCCACAGCTTCTTGACCATTAATGATTGGCTTTTGTCTGCGTTAGTGGGACTTACAAAAGAAGTGGCAAGTTCCATGCTTCTGGCACAGACTAGTACAATGTGAGTGTTTTTGTTTTACTAGGCCAGAACCCAAGGTTAACCCTACTAATCCCATGGTGGCACCGCTATTACTTGTACTGTTGTTAGGGTCGCTAGTTGCTTTAGGAGTAGTAGGAGTAGCATCCTTGGTGCCAGATTTAGAGCAATTGGCATCTCTTGGATTTTTTTCTTTACACAGGTAACACTACGGTTTCTTGATAGAGGATGAATACATTTGGGACCCACCCCCAGAGAAAGACTTTTGGGCACCTTGTGAAGCCTCCTACTTGTCTTTGCCTTTCTCTTGCCCTTCTCTTGGGCCTTACACCATCGCCATGAAATTTCTGCTGCACCCTGGTGCGGACACACTTGTCTGCCTTCTATTCCAGTTTTTTGGGAGGGGTCAGATCTAAGTCCACCTGGTACTGGTGCAGTTATTGATTTTGACAGTTATTGATGATGTGCTCCCTCATCAATAAATTGTACAGACCTCACAGTCATGCACATTACTTCCATGAAGACAGCCTTCCAGAGTCTTAATAGCACTGTCTACAAAATCTACTCAGACTTAGGGTTGTGTCTTCTGTGTGTCCCTAAATTTAACCCTGTACTGTTCAATGGTTAAACCAAACCCATCTATGAGGGCACTCTTCAAGACTGAGAAATTGTCTGCATCTTCCTCCCCAACAGTGAGAAGTTTGTCTCTATCTTTGTTAGCAAAGCAGAGCCACGGGATATCTGCCCACTGCCGTTAAAGGACCTTATGAACTTTACAAGCCCTCTCCAAAGCAGTAATTCATTAATGGATAGCAACCCTCTCCTAGTAAGGAGGGACTATCCTGCTCAGGTTCCTAGTGTTAAAGGAGTGTTCCCTGACCATAAATTAGCTATTGCTGTCACCAGGGGACCCTAGTGCCAAATTCTTCCTAGCCCTCTTAACTTCCAGGGTCTCCTTGTCAAGGCCAGCTTTTCCTTCTTGATTCTGAGCTTGACTCTCTCAAGCTTAAGCATGTGGTATTCCTTTTCTAAAGTATCCTCCCTCTGACTAAAGATAGGGGTAGGAATAAAGGGGGACCTACATCTAGGACCTTCCTCTGTACCTTCTGTACTCACCCCTGAGGGATTAACGTTCACCAGTGAGGGGTATTCAGACTCCTCCTGGTCAGGTACAGAAGTGGGGTCATTGGGGTGAGCCACCCCTGACCCTTCTTTTTGAGCCCCATCCAACCCAGAGTTATACTGCTCTTCTGGCATCTCAGGATTCTGGATGTCATACTACAGGAGCATCTCATTAGGAGCTGCTCTTTGTTAGGCTTGCTACCTGTCTTGAGTTTTCTAGATGCAGCCAGGTTCCTGAGTTCCTGGATCATGAGCCACCTGTACCTAGAGCCTTCAGACCCAACTAAAGATTTAATGTCTAGATGTAGTGTGGTGTTGCACCTACCTACCCTAGTGAAACTAAACTTCCAAAGATTGGAGAAATGGTTTTGCTAAACCCTTAACTACCAATCCAAATATTTCAGTAGAGCTTACTAAATCACACAAGTATTACATGTGCCTAGATAGAGATTGTTTTTCATGTAACAGCCATCTAGATTTAATGGTAAAATAGTGCAGGCTTAAATTCCAACCACTGCACACCAATGTTGGAGGCTGGCTTACTATATGGGGCACACTTATTAAAGTGATGCATAGTGCACTAATCCAGGCAACCCTTATGGTGATGTCAGTGGTCTTTGATAACCATAGAAAGCTCTCAAAGTGGTAGCTGTAAAGAGCAGCCTTCAAGCTTATCTTGATCGAGTGTAAAGCAGCTTGTTTTACCATTTTAATCTGGAGTGTAAGTTAAATGAAAATAAACCACACAGTGTGTATATAAAAATACTTCTATTTATTACACAACAATCACTAACACATTTGTATATCGCCTACCTGGAGATAACAGCACCTTACAGAAGAACACTTAAAAAGCAAACAGGTAAGTAGCACAAAAACAGTGGTGTCCAGGGGAAGACCAAACCATATACTAAGAAAGTGTAATGCGAACTGCAACAGAGGACGGGACTTGGATGAGAAGACCCAGAGGAGCCAGGGAAACAAGGAACCACCCATTGTAAGTACCCAGGAACCCCACGGAGGCAGTGTGCAGAGTGGTAATTCAGTCATGTGACCAATGGAGAAGTCACGGTTTCAGTCTTGCAGAAGAAGGACGCTTCCCAGAGGACTCGAAGAATTCCCCAGGAGGACAGAAGTTTGGAGAGCCACCCCACCTGTTACCTATACCAAGGAAGCCAGATGCATAGTGGTGGGGAGACGTCAGAAACCTCTATAAACAACAATGGAAGACTTGGAAGAAAATGCCTCTGATGAAGAAAGTGCAGAAGTCCAGTGGAATCCAAGGATGGATTTTGGAAGTAAAGAACCTGCAAGTAGAGGGGACAGGGTCTATGCCACTAAGAGGTGACCAGGAGGCAAAGAAGAGCACTGCCCACTGATGTCTGGAGATTCAGAAGAGTCAATGGTAAACTTGTCGCTGCAGCTGTGAGGACCAGGCGATGCTGAGGAAGACCAGGAGCTGTGCGCAAGCTGTCCCGCATCCGTTGTCAGTATCTAGGTGGTCGGTGTCCGGGGGAGCACCAACAACCCTAGGTAGCCGCAACTGGTGTTGTGGAGAACAAAGAAGGAGCAACATTGGGACCAGCAAGGTCCAAGGGACTCACAACAGCAGGAAAGGTGAAAGCAGTCCCAGAGAAAGCAGGGGATCGCACTGAGGCAGTCGAAGCCCCTCAGGAGGACCCACAGGCCAAAGGCACAGGAGTGGCAAGTAGACCTCAAGCAGCCCACAGCTCGGAGGATGCGGTGCGGACGCTGATCTTGGAGGAAAGAGGTGCTGTAGACTGGAGCTTTGTGTAGTGCGAAGATCTATGGAGTGCAGAGCCAACAAGCCTTGGCAACGGCAAGTTAATGCAGTGTACAGGAGTTCAGTCCCAGCGGTTCCGACGAGGGATACTGGCCTCAAAATTTCAGAGAGAACAGGCCAGGCCTCGAGGGAGTTGCAGGACCAGCACCTGTGTTGGTGAGCCTAGGTAAGTCCTTGGGACCACAGGATCAGCATGCCGGACAGCTTTGTTGCAGTGTCTGCAGATGCATGGGAGTGACTCCTTCACTCCAAAGGTATTTTCTTTGGGTGTCCTTGATGCCCACAGGTCTGTTGAAGAACCTGGAAGAAGCACAGACACAGATGACAAAGAAGACTTGAAGAACAGCAAGACCAGGTGCAGCAGGAGTCTTCCTTGGTGCATTTTTGGTTTCAGTCGAAGTCCAACGCAGTCTAAGTGTCCAGATGGTCGGAGAGTGACGTGGTTTCAGGCTTGAGTCTTATTCCACGACTAATCTAGCCACACACCCACAGATAACCCCTTAAGTACCCTAGGGAAAGGGTTGGTACAACTCATGGTCCCTCCCAGATGAGGGGCTGGACAGAGGGGAGAATACTCCCCTGTCCTTTGTCGATTTTCGCACCAGAGCAGGATGCAAGGGCTCCTTGAATTTACTCAAATTGGATTATGCAAGAAGGGCACCAAATGTGCTGTTCAAAGCAATCTGATGATGCTGGCAAGTGTCCCCACCCCAGCAAAATACACTAAGTCCTGTCTGGGTGGTGGTCACCGCTCCTGTGACAGGAAACCTACTTTTTACCTTCCCCATCTCAACCTCTGCTTAGTAGCAGAATGGTAGAATTGTGTCTGTGGTCAGCAGCATCACTAGCTCGCTGGTAGACCCTGAAAGGCAGTTACCTGGAGTACAGGGGGGTACCTAAGGGAGCTCCACAGCATATAGTATCATACTTTCAACACTGGAATCGGTGTTGGGGTATGATTCCAACATATTTGATCCCAAGCATGATTGGGTTTTGTGCAGACACTATATAGTTAGACATCTCGTAATGACTGATGTCCAATATAAATGTATTAAAAAGGCCAAGTGCACTTTTAAAGCCTGGCGAATAGACTTAGGAGTTTTTAGGGGTGTCCTGCTCATTCATGGGCACCCGTACACTAATAACCAAGCACCCTGCCTTCAGGACTGGAGAGCCTGCCATAGTAGTAACTTATAGTTTCAAGTGCAGTGACCTCAGATATAAGGAAATCATATCTGTTGTGAGAGGTTCAAGCACCAACTTACACAGGCTGCAACGGCAGGCCTGTAGTCACAGTTTAAGTGAACTCCCATGGATGACAATATTCATGCTGCAGCCCATGGGAGACCCCAGGTGTACCTGTGCCCTCTGTACCTTAGTACCATATACTAGAGACTTACAAGGGTACATCAGTAGCCAATTGTGGATTTACAAAAGTACTTACCATGGTCAATTTAGGGACAAAGCACAGTGAATGGGGTCCTGATTAGCAGGATCCTAGTCAGACTAGGTCAAAAATATACTGACACAAAACAAAAAGTTGGGGTAATCATGAAATCAGATTCTACTTTCCTACACCTCCCATCCTCTCCACTCTGAAACTGGATTTTTAGTCTCAGAGATTTCCCTTTCAGGGCCCTAGGTTTCCACACCAGTGGTCCCTGGAGTTCATGGCTCCTCGCTTCTGCCTGGAAAGTCGCGACAAGTTACTGACATCAGCACGCCTTTGTGGTGCTTATATAGGCACCACAAACGTAATTTCCAGCACTGACTATGTCAACGATGCCACGCGGAGCTGAAGGACCCCTCCTTCTGGTGTGCATGGGTCCTGCTCGGAAAAAAATCCAGATCCAGTTTGACGCCTTAGGATAATTTTAACGTAAGGAATTGGCTTCTAGATAGTATTTCTACCTGATAAGGTATTACCGAAGATAAGTAACTTATCCTTTAGAGGCAATTTCTCAGAAGTAGGTCATTTTCAAAAGCCTTCTTCTAGCATTGGGGCTTACACTTGATAGAAATACAGACAATAGGCCGATTTGGTTGGAGAAGAGTGATAGGAAGAGGGCTGATGGGAAGAGACCTGTAGTAAAGTGCCTTTTTTCACATGGTCAACCCCACTTTTTACCCTAGTACTGATACTTTTTGACTGAAGGTGCACTGGATGCCCGCTATCTAGGCCTCCATTGCCAGTGCTCTTTCTCTTAAAGCATGAACATGTCTAATTGGAGCCCAATTGGAAAGGGCTTTAGCAGTCCTATAAGTCCCTAGTAAATGGTGCCTTTGGTACTCAGGGGTTGGGTACTAAAAAGAGTCCCCATAGGCTGCAGTATGTATTATTCCACACAAAAACTGCATGCAGCCCGCCACCGCAGGGCATGTGAAATGGTGAAAACCATAACATGGCACACTGTGCCATGCCAAGATACACTGCTTATACTATATGTTAGTCAACCCTACAGCAGGCCTTAAAGCCTTAGGGCAGGATGTATTATATTATATGTGAGGGCCCTTTTGCATTAGCAGATTGGCTCTGTGATGTCTTGTTCCATTCCTAGATATTGCAAGTGATCAGGCAGCCATCTTAAAGACATGTGCAGGGCACTGGTCATTATGGTTACCCAACTACATAGTGGCTGTGCTTAATACCATGGTATTTGGCATCAATGAGCTCGTCTCAATAAATCTGTTCTGATGCCAGTACTAGATTTATTATGGCATGCACCCAGAGGACACCGTAGAGGTATCTTTTAGTGTGCTGGCAAACTGGACTCTTTCAGCATGCCACACAGATGATTTTCTGACCCCCGGTTCGATATAGCCAATGCTCTGAGGCCAGGCACAATGCCTGCTCCGGAGCAAGGTGATCATATCTCCTCCAGCAGGATGCTAGTAAATTAGCATACCAAGGCCAGAGGCTTCAAAGCTCCTGCTGGCCTTGATATGCGACCACAGCTTCCTCCATATCTGAAATTTACGAACCCCTGCCCTGGGGCCCATTTGGCACCAGAACAGGCAGGAAAATTAGCAATTCCGTTGGCTTTTCACACTATCAGGCTAGGCACACACCTAAGGTGGGTCACCTGAAGTGGACACTCGAAGAAGGGTTTTACCTTCTTGTTTTTGGGGAAAATAATACCTCTGAGTTAAGGTTTATGCCTACTCTCCCCAAGAAGTGGTCATATAGGGGTTGGGTCACCCCATGGATTAGTAGCCCATTGGCTACTGTGGTATAGAGGTCACAGATTCCAGTGGATCCCCTGAGGCTTTGCAAAGGTTAAAGTAGATAATACTAATGTTCTCTTTTGTGGTAGTGTAGTCAAAAAGTAGAGGGCAGTGCTAAGCATTTGTTGTACACACACAAGCTAGAAATGATTACACACACTCACAATGACTAAATTACAGACCAATGGTTTGTAAATATATTATATTTATTTCTTAGAATCAGAGATACCTTGTTGCAGTAAGATATAATTTGCAGTATCACAGTTTTTTCCAATGTAAAAAGTGGAGACTTAGAGAATTTTATAATCAGTACAATGCTGTTCTATGGGAGGAAAATACAATCAGCAATATGCAGGTAAGTACATGATTTACGATATTGAGCTTTTGGATGAAGAATCATTACCAGGTATTGTTCAGGTAAGTGACCTCACTGCACCACCAGCGACACTGGGGCAACCAAGTGCCGAGGTCAAACTCGGGATCTGGTGCCAATGTTATCCAATTGAGAAAGGGGGCAATTGAAGTGGTACTACTTACTGGTAAGCAGAACGATTTGGTAACCCAGTCCCTGGGGGTTAAGGTAACCACAGAGTGGGCCACAAGGCAGCACCAAACTTACACCCTCAGCAGCACTAGAGTGTCCGGTTGCAGAGTGCCTACACAGCGTTGGGCGCCCAGGGCAAACAAAAGGTGAATCTTGAAGTCAGAAAAAGGCTGTAGGCTCAGGCAAGGAGGCTAGATGAAAGAAACCTACAGCTGCACAGGTAAGTTGGGTTGTGCTGGAGCGTCGGGACGCTCTTGGTAGATCTCCCAAGGCCCATGGGCTCTGGGTGCAAGGGTGTCCTTTGGCGACAGAAGTCAGCTAACTGGTAAAGGTCGCGGTTGGGGGGTCGTAGTGCAGAGGTTGCAGGCATCAACTTGGAGTCCAGTAGGGATCAACCCACATGGGATTCTTGCTCAGGATTGCTGGGGAAACATTTTTGGACCAGTGGGCATCTTTGGGTGCAGAGGTGGTCATTTTCCGGTTACACAGTCAGAGCTTTTTGTCCTTAAAGTTGGTTTTCTTCTAGACAGGACCGCTGTCGGCAGGAGATTAGGAGTCTTTTTAAAAGGCAGGCAGTCCTTCAAGGGTTCTGGAGGTCATTGGGCTGCGGAATGAGTCGCTCTTCTGTAGCAGGGTCTTTAAGGGCTGTAAACAGGCCATTGGGGCTGGGGCTAAGTCAGTTGCAGCCTTCAGTCTTCAATACTGCAGGGCTCTTTTTTGTCCTGTTCTTCAAAGGGCATCGGTAATCTGAAGATTACGTTCAGGGGCGCCCCTAAATACTTAATTTAGGGGTGTTACAGAGATAAGACGGTGGTAGTCAATTGGCTACTTTCCTTCAGGTTGACTACACCCTTTATATGCCCACTCCCTCTGTGGAGGGGGCATATCCCTAACCCTATTGGCTAGAATCCTCCATAACAATATGGAGGACTCTCAAAGGAGGGCATCACCTCAGTTCAGGGCACCTCAGGGGTGGTCCTGGCTGAGAGCGGACACGCCCATCTTGCTTACTAATTTTCTCACCGACCTTACTTCAAAAAGTGGGGCTTGGTCAGGAAAAGGAGTCATCTCAACTAGCTGGAGAGGCCCCGGTCAGCATAACAAAGGGCAGGAAGCCTTTGATGCTCACCGCAGTTCTATGCTGTTCCTGCTTGGGGGTAGGTGCGAAGCACCTCCACCCAGAGAAGGCTTTGTTTCTGACCCACAAGAGCAAAAGGTTCCCACCTCAGGGGGTCCGAAACATGTCTAGAGATGGCAGGCTGGTGCAGACCAGTCAGGCGCATACTAGTGGTTTATAGGTTTGCAGGCTGCACCTCTACAGTGCCCTCTGAGTGCATGTATTAATTAACATTGGCAACAGTGTGGGCTCATTAATCTGAGATGTTTGGTACCAAACATCTTGAAATTAGGTGTAGCCATCATGGAGCTGTGGAACTCGCACTGACAAGCTCCCAGCCAATGTACTCAGTATGGCTTCACCATGCACTTATAATGCCTAAGAATGGACTTAGACACTATACAGGCATATCTGCTCATGAAGATATGCCCTCACATGAGGTATAGTGCACCCTGCCTTAGGGCTGTAAGGCCTGCTTCAGGGGTTACTTACCTATGCCTCTTGCAGTGCTGGTAGGCCTGACACATAGAGATGTGTGCCAGGTCGACTCTTCACTTATGTCTGCACCACAATACGCAGGCTGCAGTGGGAAATGTCCATGGGTTTGATGAGGGGCCCCATAGGGTGGCACAAGACATGCTGCAACCCTTAGAGACCCTCTTTGTTCACAAGGCCCTTTTTACCACTGGTACCTTTTACTGGGGTCTTATATGTGTGCCAGATGTGTACCAGTTTTGAAAACAAAGGTACAGTTTTGGCAAAGAACTCAGGCACTGTGAACCTGCTTAGCAGGAACTCAATGCACATTCAGTCAGAGATGCATCAGAGTCAGGCAAAAAGGGGGAGCGTGGGGGGTAACAATGCCAAAAGGAGTACTTTCCTAAAGCTACTACTTTACACTCCCCTTAACACCCCTAAATTCAGTTTTTCGATGGCCCCTTGATACCAAGAATTCAGATTCGATGTACCTGGTAACAGAAGAAGGACAAAGAAGAGCTAACAATGCAAGAACTTTGGACCAGCACCGAAATTGGCGCCAAACCCTGCCTGGCTGCTGCTCTCCCGACAATTGCAAGAAGTGACTTGTCCTGCCACTGAACAGCCTACCCAAACGGTTGGAGGACTGTCCAGTACTTCACTAACCAAGCAGGATCTCCCTTGAGATGATGGAACCATCTCCCTACATTTGTAGGCACCAACAGCATCTTACTGGTTCACCATTTTACTGACCATCTTGTCTACCGAGGTAGCAACTTGACAGGAGGAGGTCATAGAGAGTCCAGGAGGTCAGCCCGTCACTTCAACAAGTCTTGAGATACTACATTTTTCAGGAGCCTCCCTGCACCAATACCTGGGATACCGGAGCCCTTGCAAGCACCAAGGCTTGTTGTGTGTTCAGCCCGGTCATCACTAACACCAACACCGACCTGCAGACGAGGGACGTCAGTATTGCCATGTCTTCACTGAGAGTGACACTGCAGTCTTGTTTTCTCCTCCTCTTCCAGTCACTCTAAACAAGTGAGAACCTCTGACTCGAGCCACCCACCGGGTAAAACACCGCTCCACCTAACCCCCAAGCCCGAGTCCACTTAAATCAACTGTATCTTCATGCTCCAGAGACTCTTAGGAGCTGAGCCCACATTTTTAGGTTCTGCCAGACTGGTCCCCCAGTCCCTACTTGCAGCCTTTATATTGGTAGGTACTTTGCCATTGAATACTGCGTAGCACTTGAGGCTACCAATGCAACCTGCACTTCTGCACCTGGACACCCCAAGGCTGGTAAAACCAAACTGCTGGTGGTTTCTTGGACCTTGGCCCCATAGCCACTCAAGTCCAGAAGAAGAATCCTGAAAACCATTTAAGTATGTCTATGCAGTGAACGCTTCTCCCATAGGATAACGTTACCAAGTTTGAGTATCTTGACTCAAAAAACGTTATTCAACTGTATTTTATATTTTTACAAAAATTCCTATCCCCAATAGTACTTAGATGATCTTGGTGTCGAAAATGGTATACAAATCTGTGTTATTTTTCTAAATTGGTCACGGATTTCTTTTTGAGTGTGAATCTCATTTATTGACTCTGTGTGTACACCAAATGCTAAACACTCCCCTCTGATAAGCTGAAGCCGCTCACCCAACTACTACTAGAAGCCCCTGTAAACCAATAAGGGTTGTCAAATCAAAGAGATCCACCATAAAGGGGAGTTTTTTTTTAAATTAAAGTTTTACTGTGTTAGGAAAGTGTGTTTCTCATCGTGGAATGGATGCACCCAGTGTTCGCTTAAATACCCCTCACACACTAGAAGGGCTCTTGGTGTCATGCTTCATCATAGGGGTCTTCCCGTCCCGCTGCGGGAGCACTGTGTTTGCAATAATATGTGTTGTGTAGGAGTAGTGAGTGGAAGGGAAGGGAGTGGATATGAAAAAGTGGATTAAAAAGGACCTGGCCTCATGTACTTAAGAAACTTTAATAGGTTGTCGAGGCTGGACCTGTTAAAATGGTGATGCGGAGGTGTCCTGCTTACAATGTGCAGATACTCCTATAAAGTCAACATATTTGGAAGCATCGAGGCTTCTTCATCAGGACTGAAAGATCCCCTCGGTACACCCTAAGTTGATATCAAATATGAAGGTGTGCTATAAACAAATGTGAAAAAAATGAAAATATGCAGGAATCTCATGCATGCGCAAATAAACGAAACCTGTGAAAGAAAAAAACAGACACGTAAGTACGGCATAGCCATGTGGAAACCCTTGCTTTGCAGACTTCAGAAATCGGACAGCAATAATCATAATCTTCTTTTTCCCACCTTTTTGAACAGAAATCAGTGGGCAACACTCTTCTCTACCCTTTACAGAGGCCCATGGAGCATTATCTCCTACATTACATAGTATGTATTGAACAGTGTTTGAGGTCATCATTTACATACAAACCTTTGACAATTACTCTAGTCATGTGTCTGTGTGTCTTATTTGTCTTTTTTTTCCCACAGGTAATTGCACTGATAAATCACGATATTAGTAGCACTAAATAAACTACAGTCGCCTTGTGGCGCTCATTTTTTCTTTCACAGGTTTCGCTTATTTGCGCATGGGAAAGCGTAATTAGCAAGTTTCTCTTTCAGATTAACATTTTTGAGGTACTATTAGGTATCGTATACAGTGCATGAGATTCCTGCATTTTTCATTTTTTTCACATTTGTATATAGCACACCTTCATATTTGATATCAACATAGTGAGTACTGAGGGGCTCTTTCAGTCCTGATGAAGAAGCCTTGATACTTCAAAACATGTTGATTTTATAGGAGTATACGCACATTGTAAGCAGGACACCTCCGCATCACCCTTTTAACAGGTTCAGCCTCGACAACCTATTAAAGTTTCTTAAGTCCATGAGGCCAGGTCCTTTTTCAATACACTTTTTCCTATTCACTCCAGACCTTTCCGCTCACTACCTCTACACAACACATAGTATTGTCAAAACAGTGCTCCCGCGTAGTCGCGTAGTCGCAGGTCGTAGCATTCCCTGGCCCGCAGCGGGACTGGAAGACCCCTATGATGAAGCATGACACCAAGGGCCCTTTTGGTGTGTGAGGGTTATTTAGCCAAACACTGTGTGCATCCATTCCAGGATGAGAAACACACTTCCCTAGAACAGTAAAACTTTAATTTCAAAATACCCCCCTTTATGGTGGATCTCTTTGATTTGACTACAGAGTACTAGAGGAGGACGCATCTACCCTGAGTGTCCGTATAAGACACTACCTCTTCACTCCATAATTTTGATATGTGAAACCAATAAGGGTCGTCTGGACTATTTGCATAGTGTAACCCTACATAAATAGCCAGCTTCCAACAGGACCTACAATGACAGATGAGACAAGGATTACTGCTGGATTCATGCCTATTTGTGCAGTTTACACAGTGAGTTAGATGTCTACCTTTTTGGTAAGAAGGCAAAGCTAATGTAAAAAGAACATGTAACACTATTCATATTTTGGCACTAGAAACTATGTATACAAATCTGTTCCACGTTCCTTCCTTTACCTACGAGTCTGTGAACCTCCATGTGCAGTGTGTCTAGAGGAGGGAGTTTCATGACAGTGCAGTCTGGCCTCTGTGCCTTTGGAAGAGGAGTGCCGCCGCACTGAAAGAAAGCTGCCTGAGTACTCAGAGGGGGCTCGCATGCCTGTACTTCTCTTGACTCTGAATGATAGAACCGAAGTTGTTCGTGGGCCCGAGCACCGCTGATTTAAGTTGGTGCTTATGTTCCACCAAACTCTAAATGCGAGGCGCTGTTTTCTCACATACCGGCCTGCGTATGTAGTGTTAATTCAAACTTGCCAGAGAATGCTGCTCGTGTCACTGCTAATATGACCGTCCAATGGCTTTGTGTTAATAGATTTTAACAGTGATAACCTGACAGTGCAAAGTTTAAACAGAAACATTTTCAGTGTATATGGCAGAAAGGTCTCAATATGAAGCCGCTCAGATTTCACAAAAATGCTATCTGCACAGTATAGTGCTCTTCTGTGCCTTATCTCTGGCACTTTGTGAGACATTTTGAGTCATGCTAAGTAGAAACGAGCAACAATTTAACAGCAACTCGTTTAGAGAGTGTACGAGGCAGCCCCAGGGCAAGTGTGATTACCCATCTTTCTTTCTTAATTCAATAACTCTAGGTCTCAAAAGTAACATGGAGTTTGTGTTTAGGCAGAGCGAATGTTTGATAGCCAGGTAATATCGGTTGCTGTTTGCACAGAAAAGATAAGAGTACATTTTGTGATAGTGACATTCAGAACAAATATATTACACTCCAATGTGCTAGTGGTAGATGTATTTCTGTTACATAAAGTTGCCAAAATCTATACGCCTCAGAACTAGCCTACTCTTCTACAAAAATGAATACTTCCTACTTGCAGACATGTTAACTCCAAGACCAAGGACATAGAGACTCGCTACAATTACCTAATCGTAGCAAGTAAGCACTTCTAATAACTACAAGGCTCATTGTGTAGATTTCTTTTTTATATATATATATTTTTTTTATTGGTATTTACATGTTACAGAATATTTACAAATCAAAACAACCACCTCTGCTGGTCGAGGCCCCTATTTAGGTCTAGCAACAGGGAGATACAAGTGACCCAGAGACAGGAAAGGGGTCAGTCAAGCCGTCATTTAGAGCTGGGGGAGAGCTGGCGATGCAGATAGTTCATGAGGGAAAGAGGCTTTGGAGAATGCAGTCACCCTTGGCTCGTCCACAGGCTGGCCCGACTGGCCTGGTGACTAGGGACCTGAACGGAGAGGGAACATCCATCCCTACAGCAGAGATGATGTCATTTGAAACCAAACCATTGCGGAAAACAAATTGAAATTCTAGAATCATTAATGGGTGGAGGTTATTTTAAAAGGTTTCAATAGGAGTACTAGAAAATAGGAGAACTTAATTGTCTCAAACTCTCATCTCAAAAATAAACACGTGATGTGGACACAGAAATACAAAAAAATGTTTCCAGTGGTGTGAGTCAGATATTTCAAAGGCACACCTAGGGTTCCCGATATCTCGTATCAGTCTGTATTTTTATAATCAACTTAAACCAACCCAATTGCACAAAAACATAAACATTCGCTGGATAGAAGGTAACAAAACAAAAGCTCATTGAATGTGTTTTATATTGGGGAAGAACAACGGAGATCCCAAAACAATGGAGGATTTTAACGTGGGCAGGAACATGCTCCATTGAGAGATTCTCTGTCTAAGAAGAAGGCCTTTTGACCTAGTTGTACATGTGCCTAATGTGATAAAAGTGATTTGTTTATGAGTGGCATGTTTTAATGCACTACTGTTAAAGGGCCTTGTTGGATTAGAAGCAATGTCTATGCTTTCAGCAAGCATTGCATTTGTTGATGTTTCAGACGACAGAAAGCTATTAGAGCGCATTTGGGTACTTTAAAAGTGAGCTTTTGTGTTTTCTTGTTCTTTAAACTGTGCTTTTCATTCAGGAGCCTGTGCAGCATTTAGGTTGTTTTGATAGTTATGAAAATGCGTAAAGTTCGAAAAAGGTTTTTCGACTTACGTGAGTTTGAGGGTTATGGTTAAAGAATTACGCCAACAGACACATTCCCTCTATAAAGGGTAAGCAGGTGCTGACTAGGTTGAATTCCAAAAGTATCACTCCAGTAGTGAACGTTAGGTTCTATAAGGGTATTAAGGGTATTGTTCACTAATGTCTTATTCCGTAAAAAGAAGGGATCCTGCGTATTCACAGCTATTGATGTTGATTGTGGCTAGGCTAAAAAAACAGACACTGGAAACAGAGGGAAGTACAATGTTTATTTATGGACGTTATCTAAAGAAGTTGCAGTCCTGTGGTATCGTCCAGCATAGTCATTTTGATTTGAAAACGTACTCACCTTTCAAAATAATTTGGAATTGTTATATTTACTGCGGCCATCTATCCAAATCGGATTTATGTCTGTTTTCATTTTTACAAATTAAATCCAAAATGTAGCTCTCTTCATGTATCTTACCGTTCTGCAGCTTTCACATGCCCTGTGTATAGGAACTTAGGAGTGTATAAAGAGCTCAATACAACGTCCTTATGTGCACAAACTCAGGCCAGCACTAGTATTCCAAGCCAACATGGATGTCTCCAAAATAGAATTCAAGGAAAGTTCTGCCGGAGAGGTGCTCTCTCTGAACTCATATGACCCTGACGCTTTCAATGTATCATTTCAGCTCTGTGATGAGGAAGGATGCTGTTTACACACTATCACCATTGTTGCCATTTATGCTTGACACTGCAGAATACAGAACACCGCAGAAGCATGGTGTCCCTATTTATATATTAGCTTTCAAAATGCCAGCCAAGCATGTGCTGATGGGAGATGTAGTTTGCACCGTGGAACCTCAAAGCTCTGACGCACACTAATCGGCTCTGCAAAAATGATCTGGAGGAGACAGCGTTTGCCGTGAGCCAGAGACACCAGAGGAAGCATCACACCCACCCTCTGCTGCGATGTGCATTGCCTGATTTACAAATCAGCTTGGATTGCTGTAAATACATCCCATTTTAAGATCTGAGTATGTACCGACCAAGAGCCAAAGTAAGGCTGGCCGTTAGTAGTTTAAGTAAAGGGGGGATAAAATTGCTTAACAAGAAATATTGATATATCTTAATAGGGTGCTTTCGCTTCTACATTCATTGGGGCTCTGGTTGTTTTATTTAATCTACTACCGTACTGAAGACCCTCATGTCTTCCACCTTTGAAAATCAAAGCAGTGTTCTTCATTGAACTGTAAATGAGCCTGTGTAACACAGATTTGAACAAAGCACAGAGGCAATCACACAGAGCCTTCAGTAACAATCTTTAAACGAAAGCCTCCCCAGAATAATTAGATCGTTCACTTCTGATCAATTTTCTCTTTCATTGCAACTGTAGCATGGAATGAAATAATGCATGCTGTGAGTGATTTAGCTCCATTCCTAGAAACGGAACATAAACTGAGGAGGTATTGACAGTGATGTTGCGAGCATCATCTCCGACTTGCTCTTCATCTAAAGTGGGTTCGACCTCTACTTCAAGATTCATGAACACCATACTAAAAACCCATGCCTTAAAAAATCACCAGTAACGTTGAGAACCATCCACCATTCTACTTCGACAAAGGCGTTGGTGACATCGACCTCTAAACTCAAATCATTATTGACATCAATAATCTACATCATCAAAGCCTGATGCTCACTCAGTGTAAAAACAGAAAAGTCATCATAAGCTTCCTTCAGAGTATCTCCATCAACATCAAAAAGACTTAATTTGTCACTATCGCCTATGACGTCAATAACTATGACGAGCACCCCATCCCCATCGATGGTGTCCCCTACCTCACCTTCTCCTCTGCATTCACCATGACTACCATCACTGGTGAAACGTGGGGTATCTTTGCCTCATTTTTCAACTTTGGCCTTCACTTCAAATCAGAATAGAGTTGGTGGTGTATGTAAGCCATCTCTATGTATCTCAACCAATTACACCTTATTCTCACCCACTACATTTCAGGCCTATGAAGCAGATTATTATTATTGAGCACCCAAATGTAGGTAACAGCTATTATTAATACACAGGCCTACCATTCAGCCTCAAGTCTGCTCCTGGCGGATTCTCAAAATGCATGGCAGTGGCAGCATCCCACTTATGACAAAAAATAATTTTCATCTATTCTTACGTAGACAACAGGCTGCTGAAATCTCACAGTTGGGAAAAAGTAAAGCAGGATTTCCTGACATGAGTTGAATCTGCTGAGCAGTCTAGGTATTCTGATCTACTGTCACAAATTGTCAGTGGTGTAGAATATTTTATTTGGGGGCAACATAAGACATCATAAAAGAAGGTGTTTCCATTAATGGAGAGAATGTCACCTGTCCTTGACAAATACCGCATCCTGAAGGCAACCACAAATCCAACAGTGAGACAAATATCCTCCCTTCTGGGTTCTATGGCATCCTGTATATACATTGTCCCGAATGCAAAGTTGCACTCGAGACCACTGAAACAATGCCTAGAGGACCAGTGAAGTCAGAAGAACAATTGGGAAGAGAACTTGATCTTGACCTTTTCAGCAAAACAGTCTTTCGAATTGTGGTGCAGGAGGCACAACTTGTTCAAGAGAGTTCCTTAATAGGAACAGCTTCCGTCTCAAAGCACAGTGGGGAAGCTCATCTACAAGACTTGACAGTACAAGGCAATGGACACTCAAGGAAGCTTTGCATTCCCCGCTGTCAGGGGAAGAGGAGAAATGGGCCTGGCACTATTACCCACAGCGGCAACTTCAAGGTTTTACATATCTCAGGATTGCGACCCGCTCATCGGAAAACCTAACCAAAGCGCTTGACTCACACAAAAGAGATTCAGATCATTGGAAAAAATTACCACTCTCTCTCATGCGCAAAGCTGGCCTCTATTAAATCATTTGCCTCCCAAAATTCCTTTATGTGTGACAAAATATCCAGTTTGGGGTCCCCAGTAGGTTTTTCCAGGCAGTAGAGGATGTAAAACCAGGCCTCTTATGGGATGGCGGGTCACAGAAGATTGCCTGGATGTTCCTCACCAGAAGGCCCCTGACATACGTCTATATTGTTGGGTGACAAAATTTCAAGTGATTAATGTCTGGGCCTTCTCTCAACAGGAACCTTCCGTGATGTCAGATAGAGACTCCATGGACCGAGAAGGATATGTCAGATGCCTCTATGGTGAAAGGGGGAAAACACCACTACCGACCCCTATGGCTTTGGTGTTCAATCTATGCCATAAGTCGACCAAGGCTCTGGGATAGAAGGGCAAACTGATACTAGAATCCCCTCTGTAGGACTCTGAGATACTGAAGGGACTACGAAACATAGAGCGCCACAGAAAATGTGACCTTTTGGGAATCTCCAAGGTGGGCGACATCTGGCGAGGGAGCAAGGTAATAACCTTTACTGATCTGTATGACCAATATGAGTTGTCTGGCAGCCAATACCTTTGATACCGGCAAATCAGATATCTTCTGCAGAAATACATAGAGGGCCAACAGGGAGCTCCGGAGAGACACCCCTGGAGTATAGGGTTTTAGGGAGTCCCGACCAGCCACACAGTGTCCCGGATATATGCCACTCTCCTACACAATATTCTTGCCCCTCAAGACATCCTAAGGGTTAAATGGGAGAGGGACATAGGCATACTAGAAGACGACGATTGGGGGGCAGCATGCCTGTATCCCCAGGAAGTATCCATAAGAGCGGGATTCCAACTAACCCATTTGAAAACACTTCATAGCGCTTACTTCATGAGAACTAGATTGTTCCACATGAGGAAGACCGATATGGACCTATACTTAAGGAGTTAAGGGCAAAAAGGCACTCTGGTGCATACAATCTGGATCTGCCCCAGAATTCAGGAATATCAAAGTAAAAAAAGTCGAAGGCTGTCTGCAGTCCTGGTATTCATGTTAGAGCCTACTCCGCAGTTGCTGACCCTAGGCATATGAGGGAAAGAAACCCTGGACCGTTACAGTCTCCTCCAATATCACCTTGATGGCAGTGAGATGGGACGTGATTAGACTATGGGGGTAGGACAAGGTCCTGAAGCTGCATGCCTTGGAGTCAAATCTGAACCGGTGCTTGTGGGCTGAAAAACTAGTGTACCAGGCACAGGACTGCCCATAGGAGTTTCAGAAAATATTGGGCCCCTGGAAGAGTGCCGAAAATACTGATCTCTAGTGGGATTCATGGGTGAGAAGCCTGTTTCGGTGGAGAAAATAGGGAACAATACTATTCACATGTGAAACGTCATTGCATATTTGAAGATGTATGAAGGGCTCGACTTATGACAACTGGGGTCACAGGGCTGTGGTTTTGCTAGCATTCATAATGTAAGTTGAGTGGCATGCCTCAATTTTGTTTGCGGTTTCGTGGCCTCTGTACCACCAGTTTGAATTAAAAATCAATAAAAAAGGTTCAAAAATATATATACTTCTTTCATAGGGGATTTCCATGTATAGTCATAAGCGTTGAATAGTCCCGCCCATGTGCAGGGGCCCTAGAGCACTTCTTAAATATATCTTCGTAAGTGGAGATTTTCACCTTTCTTCAGGAAGGCCTGTAAAGACACTCAAGAAATAGACAAATAATGCAGCTTATGTAGATAGGCTACAACGGTCAAGTTCTTCATCATGAAGTCGAAAATGGGCAGTACATTAAATATGAGAACAATTGAAGATGTTTTGCAAGCAGCAGAAAACTTCCTCACAAACCCCTTTTTATGATAAGGATGAAGTTGTGCAGGACAGAGTGGCCTCATAGGCTGTCATTATATGGCTAAAAAAAGACGTTGTGCCTTTAAGAACTCAGAGACCACCAGTATCCAATCATGCACGGGTGGTGGCAGTTACTTCAGTTCTTTTTTCTGGTTCCTGCTGACAGGACCCCGGAGCATTGTGCTTGACTATTTTCAGTTTTTTTCCCTTAAAACACTCATCTGAATCTTCACTAATGTTGCGTCACTCAACGTCTTTGGTCTCTGCCTGCCTTTTTCTGTCTTTTTCAAAAATGCCATCTCTTTTTCATAAATGCCCTGACTGTAGGAGAAAAAAGGACCAAACAGACCATCACAGGGTATGTATTTTTTGTCTTCCAGACAATCATGTTCTTGAGGCCTGCCACATCTGCAGAAACGTTTCCCAGGGCACTCTTTGCGACGGGGAAAACCATTGCCTTCAGGGAGCAGAGTGGCGGAGAGGACAGCAAACTCAATTTGCAGGTGGGACCTTAGAGCAATGAGAGGATCAGTCTTCTACTAGAGCTCTTTCAGGTGCCTCTAGAAGGTGTCCCAAACAAAAAACGGTGAAAACATGCTATCAGTCCCCGACAACTTTGAGGACTTCAACATTCAGAAGAGGTAGGCCCTTGACCGTTTCGCCGTCTTCCCATTCAACATTGGCCAAATGCTGCAGATCAACGTCGAGGCATGGGGTATTGGCGATGATGACTTGTCCATCTACCCAGAGACCTTGTTCAAAGTCGAGGGTTCCATTGACTACAAAGTCCGCTCACCATTTACTACCGCTGGTCCCCTGTCTCCTAGAGCCAACTATCAACCTCTTCTTTTACCAGCTTCTGTTAAGACAGCTCCAGTTAGGCTTCAATAGAAATACCGTGCTCCGGAGCAGAATCCTGCCTTTCTTCGTACAGACCCAACGCCAGACTGAATCATTGTAGTGGCAGCAAAGAAACACCATGCCACTGTTCCTGCTTCCACCATAGCTCCGGATAGGGAGAGTCGCAAACTAGACTCAGTAAGTCGGAAAGTCTACAGTTCTGCTGCAACCACAATGCAGTTGGCCAGCGCCACTGCCCTTCTCCGCATATATGATAGAGCTCTGTGGGAATCCTTGCAGCAGTTCATCGATCTTCTACCACAGGACAAGCAGGAGGATTTTAATGAAATTCTCACTGAAGGGCTGATGATCTCAAATCAGATAATTAGCCCTGCAGCAGATTCTTCCCTCCTTGTGAAATACTGCCACTGTGTTGCTCTCTGACAGCATTCTTGGCTCCGCCTTACCTCTCACAAGCCACAATCTCAGCAGAGAATTTTCAATCTCCCATTTTCAGATACCACTCAGTTTGGTTTCCACATCGATGACGAAATGGCAAGGATGAATGCAGAGATAGGGACTTTAAAAGGAGTCAGCTTAAAAAAAGCTAAAGAGCCAAGGAAAACCTTCAGGCCATTTGATGCTGTTTTTTTCCACAGAGGGTTCAAACCCCTGTTGGTATCAGGGCCAGTAACAAACTGGTACACAGTCACAATAGTACCAAAGATGCAACCAGCCCTACAAAAGGAAGCAGGCTAGAGGAAGATCAATCCAGGTGCCTGCTCAGGGAGGAAAACAATCAGGTTAAAAACCTTGGGCCTCATTTATGAAAAGTGACGCATCGCTGCGTGAAAACAGCGATGCGTCACTTTTCACTGCGCACTCCTTGCGACACCAATGATGCGTCATATTTAATGTATGACGCATCATGTCGCAAGGACTTACAGATACGTCAGTATTTCTGACGCATCTGTAAGCGCAAAAGTGACGCATTGCTGGAGTGTGTCACAAAAGTGACGCAACTCCAGCAATGCGTCCTTTCACATGGGGCAAACCCCATGTGAAAGGGCTTGCGTCAGTCTTACGCCTGCTGTGAGGCAGGCGCAAGATTTTGACGCAACAGCATCCTAAAAGTGACGTAGTGAAATCTCATAGATTTCACTGGGTCACTATTACAAGGCTTTTTGCGGGGGAACGCCCCCTCTGCATACATTATACCTGACGCAGGTATAATGTGGCGCAGGGGTTTAAAAAGTAACGCATCTACCTAAGATGCGTCACTTTTTAAATATGGCGCAACAAGGCGCATTTTGTACGCCGCTGGTGCGTCACAAAAAGTGACGCACCGGCGGCGCAAAACTGATGCATGGCCTCATAAATCTGGGCCCTTGAATCTTCCTTTCCCACTCTTCCGTTACCTACTCTGGTAGGAGGGAGCAGCTATCATTTTCTGGAAGAGTGGAAAACCATCACACAAGACGCCTGGGTTCTAAATATTGTTCGTAATGGATATTGTCTCGGGTTCATCAGTCCACCACAGTCCATTCCTCCGAAACCATCCAAAAATCAACTACCACAGCTACGAGCAGAGGTCAACATCCTCTTACAAAAATAGCCAGTGGAACTGGTTCCTTCTCAACAGTGAGGCACTGTGAATTATTCCAGGTACTTTCTTGTCAAGTAGTAAGACAGGGACAAATTCAGACCCACTGTCGACCTCAAAACGGTCAACAAATGGATTCGGAGAGAAAAATTCAGAATGTTGGCGTTACATCCAATTAACCCCCAATTACACTAAGGAGATTGGCTCTGCTTCAGCGAACTTCTATACGCATACTTTCATATTCGAATCGTTCTTGAGGTTTGTATTTGGGCACGACCACTATCAGTACCAACTTCTCCTGTTTGGCCTCAAGTCAGCACCCAGGACATTCTCCAAGTGTATGACAGTAGTGACTGCCCATCTACGTAAACACAAGCTTTTCTACTACCCCTATGTAGCTGATTGGCTGATCAAGGCATCCACCTTTCAAATGGCTCAGCTTCCGACCTCCTACGGCTTGGCTTCTCTCCCAGTACAGCTAATACACCACCTAGCGGCTTTGATCAACACCTTGCAAACAAAAGTGTGTCTTTCTAAGGAGAGGCGCTTATCAATTCTTGAGAAAGCTCAGTCTCTCATGAAAGCTTCTCATCCGACCATGAGGACAGTGTCTTCTCTCTTTGGCTCGATTGTTTCCTGAATTTTTCTTACACCGAATGCCCGTTTTCACATGAGGCCCCTACAAGAATGCATCGAGGACCAATGGTACCAACTGACAGGCAATTGGGACCACTGGATTTGGCTATCCCATCAGGTCCTGGAAATGGTGGGGCTCTCCAACCAATCTTCACCAAGGGACACCATTCCTTCTGGAGACTCCTCCTTAAACCATAGTCACTGATGCCTCACAATAGGATGGGGAGGCCACGTGGACCACCTCCAAATTCAGGGCACATTGTCACTGAAAAATTCAACATACTATATCAATCTCCTAGAGCCGCTAGCAGTCCATCTGGTGCTGAAAGCTTTTCATCCATCCTTCAAGTCCAACTCCCTGCTTGTTCAGACGGTCAATACAACAGCTGTGTGCTACCTTTCCATGCAGGGAGGGATGAGGGACAGGCCTTTGTCTCACAAAGCCCAGACAATCAGAAATGGCTTCTGGCTAGAGACCTTAAAATCACTGCAACTGGCCTTCCAGGGGTACAGAATGCTCAAGCTGATTCTTTCATCAGGCTCTCTACTGATGAAATTCGGAGGCCAGATGGTGCACCCAACCTCTCTGCTCTGCTCTCTGCTCCTGCACTAGTGCAGTATGAACATCTGAATTTACCACAGCACTGTATGAATATCCTCAAAGAGGCTAAGTTGCCTTCCACATGTTATGCATATGCCTTAACATAGAAGAGATTCAGCATATGGTGTTCATCTAAAACAAGGACCTTACCACTCACCAGGAAGATGTCATTTTACCAAACCTACTCCATTTGGCTCGATCTGGCTTGCAGTTCTCTTCTATTAAAGTTCACTTGGCAGCTCTTACTGCCCACAGAAAAGCTCCTTCACAAAACCTCTTTTTTTCAGAATCCCTGTCATTAAGGATTTCCTAGAAGCTTTGAAGAAGGTCTTTCCTCACATTAGGCGCCCTTCTCCTCCATGGGAGCTGAATGTAGTCCTTTCACGTCTTATGCAAGGTCCCTTCAAGCCCATACACAAGGCATCTCTCCAACTTCTGACTTGGAAAACTGCTTTCTTTGTGGCAATCACATCTACCTGCAGGGTTAGTGAGATCCAGGCACTCGGTTCACATGAATCATGCATTGTATTTCATTCTAACAAAGTGGTCATGAGGAATCACCTGGAATTCCTCCTTATGGTAGTTTCAGATTTCCTTGTCAACCATACAATATCATTACCGCGTTTTTTTCAGAATACCTCTGTTTCAGGTGCAAGAACCCTCCACTCCCTGGATGTGAGGAGAGTTGTTAAATGTTATTTAGACAAGACAAAGGATATCAGGCAATCAGACCAATTGTTTGTCAACTATGGTCCACTCCTTAACAGGCTTAGCCGCCTCAAAAAAGATAATAAAACACTGTCAGCTAGGCCAAAAGCACTCTCCAGTAGAGGGAAAGCAGCTACTGCTGCTTTGCTGTGCAATATCACTATTCCAGAAATTTGAAAAGCAGCTATCTGGAAATCAGTTCATACATTCTAAAAACAAAACTACTGCCTAAATTCTGATGCTAGAGCAGATACTGAAGTAGGACAGGCTCCCCTCAAAAACCCATTTGCTGAAAATATCTACTTCATCCTCTGTCTCCTCCGACACACTATATGGGGTTGGGCTTGCTTCTCTATTTAACACTTAAGACTATACATAGAAATCCCCTACAAGAGAAGGAATAGTTTTCTACCTCTAACTCCAGGTCTCCCATAGGGGTATTTCCCTGACAAGACACACGCGACCCCCCCGCCTTCTGGGTGGATCAGACAGACTTTTTCTTATAATCTAATAACATCACCTTCAAAAAGAACTGAAGTAACCGCCACTACCTGTGCATGATGAGTTTCTGGTGGTCTCTGATTTCTTAAAGGTACAGCTTATTTTTTAGCCATTATATGATAGCCTATGAGGCCACTCTGTCCAGCACTCCTTCATCCGTATCATAAAAATGGGTTTGTTACAGAGTTTCTGCTGCTTGCTAACATCTTAACATCTTTTTTGACTTCATGAAGAACTGAGCCATTGTAGCCTATCTATGTAGGCTGCATTATTTTTTTATTTCTTAAGTGTCTTTGTAGGCCTTTCTGAAGAAAGGTGAAAATCTCCACTTAAGAAGATATATTAAAGAAGTGCTCAGGGGTCCCCGCACTTGGGTGGGACTATTTAACACTTATGACTTATCGTTGAATTACCCCGATGAGAGAATTGGAGTAACAGGTAAGAGACAATTTCTTATAAAAGATCCCTATGCTGCACTATTTGATTTCCATGGCTCTGCATGCAATGGCCTGGACAGTGATCAGAAACAAACTGATGTCAGTGTGCATTAATGGCACATATAGAGTGCCCCAAACGTCACATTCAAGGTGAGATGGAGCCAATGCAGAGCAGCACAATGCTATCTGCTGATACGCAAGGAAATTGCTGTAGTTTCCGGATCCAGTCTGGTGCCTGGGGAAATTCACAAAGTGAGGAATCTGTGGTTAGATGTGGGCTCTACTAGAAAAGACAATACTGAAATTAAGTAACGTGTTCTACAAAAATAGAGTAAAAAGAAGATTGTTTGAGAGATGCTTAATGGTTTTTAAGATGGTTTTGTGTTTGAAGACCCACCTTTGCTTATGTTGGTTATGATACCATGGTGTGAGTAATCCAGTTCCTCTATTATAGAATTGTATTATCTGTCCCACAAATAGGACTGATAGGCTTTAAAGACTAAGACTAACATCAATATAGTGACTTGTTAAACGTGTAATGTTGGAATAGAGGTTGAGGAAGATTTTTAAGTTGCATGATGATTTATGCGGGTTTGACCACTTCTGTTATCAGTTTTCGGACCCATATGTCTGGTTTCGAAATAACAAGAATATTGCACAGTGTTGTGGAGGTTTTAAAATAATAATAAACATACATGTAAGCAGATGAGCCAAACTGTGGCGAAAGAACGGGGAATTTAAATCATAATTTGATACTAGTTTGTCACTACATGGTGGGAATATTAAGTGTATGACTGGATGTGGATTTTATTTACTCCTCAGGTATTCACTCGAAAGTTGGAGGAAGTGGGGCGAGTACTGTTTCTTATATCCCTGACACAGAAGATCCCTGCTGCCCATAAGCAATCTCATGTCTCCATGGTACAGGAAGACCTCCTCCGTCTTCCTTCCTTTCCACGCAGTGCTATTGATGCTGAGTTCTCTTTGTTCAGTGATCCTCAAGGTACTGGAGCTATTTTACAAATTTTCAGCTTCACAATATTCATAGCAGAAGAAAGCCAGCATGAATGTTTATCTATTAAGGCGGGTAAAGTACAACATCTTGCCAATCATTCTAGATCACTTGAACACTAAAAAATTCAAATTGTTGGATATATAGCTTTTAATTTATTTATAGAAGGCTGAGAGAAAAAAGATTTGCATCATTGCTTGTCGTCAAGGGGCATTAATATGAAAATTACTCAGTGGTAACTGAAAGGAAATGGGGATGGTGGGTTTGGAAAAAAAGTACTAAAAAACAACACCTACCTTGTAAACGGCCCGTCTCCGCCGCATTGCTGCTCTTCTTTGCGAGGTCAAAACCAGGAAGCACCCAGGATCCCCATGGCCAATAACAGTGTTGCAATGCAGCATTGTGATTGGCTTCCCATAGCCAATCACAACGCATTACAGACTGGTGGGGCAGATGAAGTCCTCGTGACTGTTTGGCTGGCCCAAGACGGCTGGCCAAGCAGTCATGCACACTTTGAGTGTGCAAATCACTCCTTCCCCTGTGACCCATAGCCCCGTAGAAAAAAAAAATAAAAGGATTATAACAAGGTTATTTCTGCTCGGCCAGCAGTGGGGCGACTCTCCTCCACCTGAGTGGAGAACCCCCCTGAAATTACTTTGTGAGTAACTGATCACGTCCAGCAAAAATGTCTGATAGAAAGTAGGATTCCAGTCATCCTACTTACTGGGATCTAGAAATTTTATGTACCTCTTCCCGCCCACCTTTGGCCATTTTGTTCTCAGAAGGGTAAGCCACACCAAGGGGCCTATTATGATTGCGGAATTTCCGCATCCTCCGGGCCGGCGGAAGCCACCACCGGCCCGGAGGATGCGGAAAAACCGCAGCGGACCCACCAAAGACCCACCGCCACATTAGGATGGCTGGTGGGTCCTGGCTTCCGTCCGCAGCTTTTCCGCCGCGGTTGGCTTATAACCGCGGCGGAAAAGCCCTAATATGGTGCCGGTGTCTCTGACACCGCCAGTATTATTAGGATGCCCCAAAAGAAATGCTTTTCCACAGCGGGTTTTCTGCCGTGGAAAAGCATACGGACCTTCACTGCAGGGGCCCGGGTGAAGGAGGGGTGGGGGTGCACATGGGGGGTACCTATGGTACCCCCCTGCATTTGTATGCAGAAATCGGCAGGCACGGCGCGATGCCTGCTGCTTTCTGCATACAAATGCATTGCATGCATTTTTAACATTGCAGAGGGTGCAGCTTGAAGCCGCACCCGCCGCAATGTTAAAAATGGAGGATGTGACCGCCAGGGTGGCGGTCACATCCCAATTGCACAGGAGGGAACGCCACAGCCCATGCGGACGTTCCCTCCTCCACAGTGATCGGTGACGGACTCAAGTCCGTCCGCGATTATAATGGGCCCCTAAGTACGAAATTAGCATTTGAAAATGCTCTGCTTTTAACCCTCAGCTATATTGTCACCATTTTGAATACCTCTCATGCATGTGAAGGCAATGCCAAAAAATGTTCTTCAAATTTGTTTTTATTCCAAGTAAATAAATATTTTATCTGATAGAGACTTCTAGCTGCGGATTCTTTACCTTAGTATATTCAACAGGCGTCAGACTAGGTTGGGAAATTTTTGAGCAGTCCATGTATGCATAGGTAGGTGACATCATTCAACTCTGTGTGGGTTTGACAGTGGCATCTGTGCCAGTATTGACTTGCACAGTGCCTATGTAAGTGCCACCACATCACACTGACCTCAGTACCTTCGTATCACTGCTGATCCGTAAAAGTTCCCATCAGTCAATTCTTTTTTTCCCCAAGGAATGTTATTGATTTTTCAAATTACAATAAAAAGCTTCCCACCCCTTCTCGACCTACCCAACCATATTTCAGAAGCAGAGTGGACCATTGACAGCACAAGAAGAAAGTGCAATAAGATACAACATTCAGACCCATATAAATCAGATTATCTTACACTTCATAGATGAGTTACAGAGTGCAGATTCAAAACAAAGAACTCCCTTTCAAACACCCTGACATAAGGACCTCAAAGATCTGGGGCAACCATTAAATAGCACCTTTATTCACCAAATAATCAATTAACAGGCACCATTGCATTTCAATGTTATGTTCTTTATCTACTGGGGACCATGCCAATTTTTCCATGGCTATTAGAGTCCATCATTTACTGACCCAGTCCTGTGTGGACGGTACCTTTGGGCCTTCCATCAAAAAGCTAACAATTGCTTCACCATTAGTAATTTGTTGGTTATGATTCTCCAATCTACTGTGGTCAGTGCGGACATGTTTATTGGTTTAAGGCCCAGCATTATAGTGGCTGAGTCAGGCAGTAACTGGTAATCCAACACCATTTAATGTGACTCAGGATTTGTATTCAAAATTGTCACAGCAGGGCAAGTCCACCACATGTGTATATAATCCCCCGTTGGCCACACCCCCTCCAGCATAGCCCATCCGATGCATCATACATTTGATGCAACTTTGTAGGTATGATATACCAGAGTGTCATGACCTTGTACAATGTTTCCCTATTCTATAGGCTTTTGCAAAGTTAGGTGATATCACTCCAGAGCCTCTCCCAGGATTCCCTAGGAATGGCACGGCCTAGAATCTGCATTCTCTGTCTCGTGTATGGCAGTCCATGTCAGTGGAGGTTTTAGCAAGAAGAGAATTAATAGCGGAAAGAAGGCCTAAGGGCCACTGTAAGCGGTGAACACTTTTTAGGTCTCGCCTAGCATTGCGAGACATATTGTGGTAGAGATTTCAGAAGGGGACTTGAAGCCCCGCCCATCGTTTTCATTGGCTGGCGTCATCGTTTTGGTAAACGGTGGCCTCCCATTGAAAATGAGGCTTCTTTGTTACCGCCCTGTCTCCTTTTCGGATGGCCCATATGGACTGGATAGTTTGCTTGACAGCTGTCGTGAGGCTATTTCTTATCTAACGGAGGCTGTAATGATGGATCATGTTTCCGAAGTCTTGTTTTTTCAGCTTGTTTCACTCACCGCAGTTGTTTATTTAATTCTTTTGCCCCGCGATTTGCTTTCACCATGCTTGTTTATTTAAATATTTTGCCCCACGTTTTTCTTTCACCGCGCTTGTTTCATTACTTATAAGGGGGATTTCTAAAGAGCCTTTTCTTCAGAGCATCAGTGTTGCACAAATGCATACAGCCTAGGAGCAGCCAGGGAGCGGACCATTTGCACTAACTCCACCGACCGCCTGTTTGTTCAGTGCTCACGCACATGCAGTGAGTGTATACAGTGTTCAAAATCACGGGGATTGATTCAATTGAGGAACCTAGAGGCTGGAATCTAATACACATTAAATATAACAGGTTGCCTCTAGGACCATTGATTCAAAATCTTCTTTCGAAAGAAGGGAGAAACTCTTCCCTACTCTGCGGTTCAACTAATGGACTGAATTACTTGTAACCTTTCTATTTAGTGGGTCAGCAAGCAAATCGAAAATTCATCTTTTTTAAAAAATGATCAATATATAATCCAAACATCCATTAGAAAATAATTTTTACTTCATGATTATTTCGTTTTTCTTATGTTTTTGGTATATGTGCTTCAAGCACAATACATGCATTTGCCTTTACCATATTAATACATCAATACAAAAAAGTGCAATAATTGTATACAGTGCATGAATAAGAAAACATTGGTACAATAACAAATTATCTGAAAAAATCAAAAGGTCCTGCTACATTCTACTCATGTACTGGGATGTGTACTACTTGACGCCAGAATGCAGAAGGGCGATGCTGTGGCGTGAATGCCGGTATCGACAGAGAGTCTGGAGCCCTGACAAAAAGATAGCTAAAGAAATACTTCTAGTAGGAGTACCGGACCTCTGAACAGAAGCCTGTACAGTCCTCGTCCGGCAAGTTCCCTATGTCATCCACCCATTTCATACGGATTTTGTCAGGCGGTTCCGGTAGGTTGTTTAGTAACTTGCGATAAGTAAAGGAAATAGCCTTGTTCGAAAGATAGTCATCTAGGATCCTGTCCTCTAAAGGCGATGAGACGGAGAGATCCAAACCCTCGGTGATGGCATTAATAAGTGTGCTACGCGCTTGTAGATAGCAAAATATTTCACCCTCGTGTATTTTGCCCGCAATTCAGCAAATTAAACCACTACACCCTTTACCCACATATCCTCAACTTTGGAGAGACCAATCAGGTCCCATTTAGCAAAACCGGACAGACTCGATAACATTCCCATATGGCAGGATTCCAGTAGTGGAGTGACTCGGGAGAGTTTGCCCTTCCAGCCCAGTGCTTTCATAGCTGTGTGCCAAAGTGAAACCGTGGTGGAGATGGGTGGAAATAAAGGTAAATGCTTGGGACCACCATATAGTGCTCTCATATAATTGTCCGCCGCCATGTTAAAGCGATCCATTCTATACGCTGGGTCCGTAATGGGACGGTGGGCCCAATGAATAAGGACCACCAGTTGCGAAGCCCAGTAATACGTTTGAATCGCAGAAAGTGCAATCCCACCCTCATACCAGCCATGCAAGAGTTGATCCAGGGCGATTCTAGGAGTGCCACCATTCCACAACAATGAGCGGATCTCAGAGTCAACTGTTGAAAAGAATTGTAAGCCGATTCACTTTTAAAATAATGCTTCTTTCACAAGGCATGTTTATTAACTTTCTGCATGTTTCTGAAATCCCTAATTCAGCCCTGCTATTGCTGCTGCATCGCTTGTGTTGGTTCCCTTCCTCACCCACCTCGACCTCCCAGCTGTTTCTGCTTGCTTACCCACCGCCAACCACACTACTCCACCCTCTGTCCTGCTTTAATTGCCACCAACATCCATCCCTCGTGTTGGTTGTTTACTTTTTTCACTAGGACGGTAGGAAATCAGTGCCTGTTCGGCCTCACACTTAAGAGAGTGAAAGCTGAAAGCATGTGATGTACCATTTAAAAATAACAGCTAATATACAATGTTATGTTAATAGAAGCGGAGTGTAGGTCTGCTGTGTTAATGCGAACAACTAATATGGCAGACTGGACGGACCCGTTGATTCTCATCTGCCGCCAGTTTCTGTGTAATTGGAGGAATGTTATATCAGTAAGAAATGTAATCCTCAAGCTTTCAAAAGAAAGGATGGTGAAACGGGTGTGGTGTCTGGGGGGTGGTGCGAAAGTAGTGGTTGGGTAGTTTAGTATTAGAGTAGGTGGCTCATTTACCTTTTTAGGAGAGTTGTGAAAAATAGGTTGTGGTTCTAGACTGGAGCATTGGTGCCCCCCAAACCACATGGGTTGGCTTTGCAGAGAAAACGTAATAATCGGAGTCAGGTTTACAAAATTATTCATGGGGGTCCATGCCAGGTCAGATACGATTGCTGAAAAAACAAGACTTCGGAAACATGATCCGTCACTACGATGTCTGCTTTCAGGTGAAGTTGCTGTCTGTTCAGTATTATGAGGTGCTTTCGTCTGCGCCACTCGGGGTGTTTGCTCTTTCACCTGATATATCTAAGGATCCCTTTCTGTTGGTATAGATGGTGAGGTTGCATTTATTAAGCTATTAGTATTGTAAATAACAATGCCTTGTATTTATGTTTTAAAACCCAAAACATAAATAGAAGGCATTGTCATTTAAAATGGCAATTGCTCAAAATCGTGTGAATGTGAGACCTATTGCATTGCAAATGCTTGTTTCCATGGCAATAGCTAACGAGTGGCTGCGATTTGTTAATTGGGTGTAGTTCCCAATGCTGCAGTTTTAAGTATCTTATGCTCTCTAATTCCTGTAGTTGAAACTTCTGTTTGCAAGTCAACAAGACTTTAACACTCCTGCTCCTGAAAAGGCCCCGAAGAATTCTGCCTCTCCCACTGCCCCAATGTGCAAATTCCCCTTTGACTGTCCCTGGGTAGAACGCCACATTTCCAAGCAGAGGTGTAAATGGGGACAGAAAGGTTGTTAGCCCGTCAACCCCTGGTATGGTGAAGAGAGCCTTAAGAATGTTCAAGTAGTAGCATGCCACTGGTCTAGTGATCTTTGGGAGCCAGGGGACTGCCCAAGGGGCCCTTCCCATGTCTGCTGCATCCATATCCACCTATTGGTTCTCAGTCTTATATAAGGATAATTTGAAGCAGACACACAGCTGAGCCGTCTGATAGTATTTACGGAGGTCTGGTTGGCCGCGGCCACTAGACATCCTAGAGGATCCCATTATAATCCTAGAAAATCTTGCCTTCTTCCCATCCCAAATGAAGTTATCAATAACTCGTTGCAGAAACTGCATATCCCTCTCCACAAAGGGAACAGGCAGTGCTTTAAATAAATAAAGTAGGTGGGGTAGCACGTTCTGCTTTATGATCGCCACCCTACCAGACCAGGAGACATCTGTAAAGATCAGTTCAGAGGGTGTTAAGCAAGCATGAATAGTTAGCTACATAGTATAATAGGTGGTGCTGTGGTGTAAGATAATCTCGCAGGTATTTCAATCTTTTTCCCCAGCGCCCATCTAAATGGGGTCAAAGTAGTCAGCTTGCTCTTCTTCTCCCTTGAGAGCCTTAAGCTCAACATCTCTGACTTGGCCAGATTCACCTTTGAAGCCGGTTACTGTCCTAAATGTTACCCGTAACCCCAACAGCTTGGGGCTGATTGTAAAGGGTCTGTCAGTGGCAGAAGGATATTGTCTGCAAATGGGTGTATGACTTGTTCCCCAGCCAAGGACATTCCCAGTGGGGGGCAGGATACGCAATCGCCTGCCCCACTGGCAGTCTATAACAACAGAGAAGTGAGTTCCACAAATTGTCCAGAGGGGCTACTCCATTTCGGAAAACCTTGGCACCGTTTTATGACTGGCTGATGGAAGACAATCTAGTGCTGGCTCTTTTAGACAAAGGCGCCTTTGAGAGGGTGCCTGCATCAGAAGTAGGGTGTGGTTGCTATTCCCACTTCTTTCAGGTGCCAAAAAAAAGGATGGAGGCCTCAGCCCTATTGTAGACCTGCACCTTCTAAACACTTTCCTCAAAATGGGAAAATTAAAAACACTCACATTAGCTCAGGTCCTGACTTTCCTGGACCCTGGAAACTGGAATGGTGGAGTTGGGCTTGCAGAATGCCTATTTTCAAATCCACGTCCTGTCTGCCTGCTAGCAGTCCCTGTGGATCACAGTGGGTCAAAAGCACTTTCTTTTTGCCTTACCAACGCCCCTTGGGTATTCACCAAAGTGATGGCAGTGGTTGCAGCACATCTGCTTAGATCAGGGTTTCTAGCCTTCCTCTACCTCTACAGCTGGCTGTTAAAGGCGGGCTTGCCCCAGTTGTAATCTTCCACCTCCAGACTACAGCTGCCCTCCTGCATTTGTTTCGGTTCATTATCAACATGCCAACATCACATCTCACTCCTTCTGAAATGCTCCTTTTCATTAGAACTGGGCACAGTGCAGTTTTTGGTCTATCCTCTAGAGATACCAATACAGGATATTCAAGCTATAATACTGATGTTTCAGCCTCTTTTTTGGATTTTGGGGAGGCTGACTCTGATGCTATTGGTCCTCGTGGCTTCCTGCATCATGCTAGTGACACATGCCCATTGGCATATGCAGGCTCTGCAGTGGGACCTGAAGTTCCAGTGGGAACAGCATCAGAGAAATCTCCCCTACCTGGTACAGATTTCGGAAGGAAGTGCAAATGACCTGCAGTGGTGCCTGATGAACCGCGATTGGGTCAGCGACAGGCCCTTCTACCTTCCCTAACTATATTTGATGGTAGTGACAGATGCGTCACTCCTGGGATGGAGTACCCATTTGGGAGAGGAAGACAGCAGAGGATGCTGGTCTCCAGCAGGGTTTGGGCCCTGCATCTCCCTGTTGGAGCTTTAGGCAATCCAATTGGCATTGAACGCCTTTCTTCCTTTAATCACAGGAAGGCTGGTGCAGGTGTTCACTGACAACACCACCGCCATGTGGTATTGCCACAAACAGGGCGGGGTGGGGATATGGACCCATTGTCAGAAGGCCCTGCATCTCTGGACATGGCTGGAACATCAGGGCATTTCCCTGGAGGTTTAACACCTGGTGGGCTCTAAACACAAGGGCAGACAATCTCAGTGGTCGATGCCTAGAGGATTCCAAATGCGTCTTCATCGGGAGGTGGCACAAAGTCTCTTTCAAGAATGAGGAGAGAGCCTTGATAGATCTGTTTACCACCACTGAGAACGTGCTGTGTCAGCAGTTCTGCATGCTGGATTGTTCAAGGTGGCTCTTACTCTGAGATGCTTTTTGTCTTGAGTGGAGCTCCGACCACCTATACGCCTTTCCGCTGATACCACTCCTGCCCAGAGTTCTCTACAAGATCAGGAACTACAGGGCCTAAATCATTCTTGTGGCTCCAAATTGGGCACAGACAGTCTGAAATCGCAAACTACTGAGCATCAGCATCACTCCTCCGATCAGGCTGATCCTTCGGGAGGATCTTCTATTACAGCAACAGGGCAGAGTACTGCACCCCAAACTGAACATGCCCCGCCTTCATGCTTGGGGATTGAACGGCAACAGTTGACAGCCTTCAACCTCCCTTCTTAAGTCTGTGATGCTATTCTGGCATCTACGCGTTCCTCCATCAAGACGGTTTATGCCTGCCGTTGAGACAAGTTCATGGCATGGTGTGCATTCCAGGATATTGACACTCTTTCTGCACCCTTATGTCAAGTTCTATTGTTCTGTCTCTGGCCCAGTAGTTCTCTGCTCTGGGCACTGTTATAGTTATCTGCCAGGTAATAATGTGGGCACCCTTACACACTTTCACAAATCATTACTGTCTGGATCAAGGGTCTCCAACCTCTTCTGTTAGTGAGAGCTACTTCTGTACAGTGAAAATCATTGTGAGCTACTGAAAGCCAAGCCACTCGTGCAGTGTTACCAGACTCCCCATGCCCAGTTAAATTTATTTTAAGCCTAATGTCCATAGAGCCAAAGACTATGATTTGAACAAAATACTTTGACTGGAGGCACTATGACAGGACTGCTATGTGTGTCATTGAGAGCGTTGTCTTTGGAAATGTATGAACATGTTTCTGTATGAATGGGATATATGTGTGTATGGGTGAATGAGAGCTTGTGGCAAATGTACATGTGGCACAGGACATAACTTTTGTCACATGTGACACTTGTATATGTATAACACAAACATGCAGCCATTTATTTAAAATAGGAGAAATATGAAGTCCAGGAAAATGTTCTGCAAAAAAGGTTCATAATATGAAACAATTTCTGCACTTTAAATTTCTCTCACTTAAAAAAATGGCTGTATTTTTCTGTTAGAAATATGACACTGTGTCTACCAGCCACTGGGAACAAGATGCCTGCTGTGTGTAAATGCAACACTATTAAATGGGAGAAAATTAAACTGAAGAGTAAACCTTATGTTTATATGGGGCCCGATTCACAGAACTAACTTAAGACAAAATCCTAAACTTACTACCATTGTGGTATTCCCAGAAGGCACTTACTCATTTTGGTATTCACAGAAGGCACTTACTCATTTTGGCATTCACAGAAGTTAGGAGTTCTAACTTTAGGACTCATAAATGTCTTCTGTGAATACCAAAAGTCTTCAAATTAGGATTTTTCTCAGTTTAGTCGTAGTAAAGTTAGGACTCCTAACTTTAGGACTCCTAAATGCCTTCTGTGAATACCGAAAGTCTTAAAATTAGGATTTTTCTCAATTTAGTAGTAGTAAAGTTAGGACTCCTAACTGACTTTTGGTAGTCACAGAAAGCATTTAGGAGTCCTAAAGTCAGGAGTCCTAACTTTACTACTACTAAACTGAGAAAACTCCTATTTTTAAGACTTTAGGTATTCACAGAGGCATTTAGGAGTCCTAAAGTTAGGAGTCCTAACTTTACTACTACTAAACTGAGAAAAATCCTAATTTTAAGACTTTCGGTATTCACAGAAGGCATTTAGGAGTCCTAAAGTTAGGAGTCCTAAAGTTAGGAGTCCTAACTTTACTACTCCTAAACAGAGAAAAATCCTAACTTTAAGGCTTTCAGTATTCACAGAAGGCATTTAGGAGTCCTAAAGTTAGGACTCCTAACTTTTGTGAATACCGAAATGAGTAAGTGTCTTCTGTGAATACCAAAATGAGTAAGTGCCTTCTGTGAATACGGAAATGGTAGAAAGTTAGGGATTTTGGCCCTGATGTAGGTAAATTAGAAATACCGACTCTAAATTACCGAATTTTACCGATTCGGTAATTTAGAGTAGGTATTTCTAATGTAGGTACCAATTCGGTAAATTTTACCGAATCTGTAAAATGCGGTATTTACCGATTCGGTAAATACCGATTCGGTATTTGCTATTGCATCCTATGGGCCTTGAAGCCCATAGGGTTCAATATCAAAAACCGATTCGGTATTTACCGAATCTGTAAATACAGATGTTTGCAAGGGTGCAGGGGGTGTCACTTTGACACCCTCTGGCACCCCTGTTTTAGGCTCTTGTGCAATGTGGCACACATACATGCCCTAAGGGCATGTATGTGTGCCACATGGCACAGGTGTACATGCACAGATGTGCATGTACACCTGAATCGGTATTTTACCATGCAATTGTATTGCATGGTAAAATACCGAATCTTGGAGCCCAGTAGCAATGTAAATATTGCTACCTACATTACAATGACACATATTCGGTAATTTTACCGGTCGGTATTTTTACCGAATCGGTAAAATATACAGAATCGGTAAATTTACCGATTCTGTAATTTTACCAATTCGGTAAAATTACCGAATTGGTAAAATTACCGATTATGTGTCATTTTTCAGCCCCTACATCTCCATGGCCATTTACCGGTCGGTAATGGCCGAAATTGGCCGTTACCGGCCGGTAAATTGCCAAAAATCGAGACCTACATCTGGCCCTTTGTCTTATGTTGGTTCTGTGAATCGGGCCCTACGATTCCAAAAAACTCATCATTAAAATGTTCTCCCATTTCAAAGTGTTGCATTTACAAACAGCAGGCATCTTACACTCAGGGTCCTGTAAACACAGTGCCATATTTAAAACAGAAGATTCAGCCATATGTTTAATTAGGAGGAATTCAAAGTGAAGAAACATGCATCATAAGATATTAAGACATATTTGGCTTAATTGAAAATTGAGAAAAATATTTACTTAATGTTTCAGAGAAATATTTGAATCCACTTTAAATTTTTCCCATTTGAAAGAAATTGCAGTATTTCTCAGTTATAAATATGGCACAGTGTCTACCGGCCACTGCAAGCAAGAGGCATGCTGTTTGGAAATCCAACACTTTGAAATTAGCTAAAATTAAAAGGAAATGTTAATTTAATCATTAAGTTAACTCTTCATTTTAATATTCTCCCATTTAAAAACATTCAGAAGCATCATTTGGTTGCCATGCTCCAATACTGAGTTGCCAAGGGCTTTAAAAAAAATGTAAATATCCTAGTGCTTCAGTTCTTCTCCTCTATACCGTGGGTCATAAATGTAACTCCAGCACTGCTCATTATCAGGCCCTGCTATCTGCAGCCTGAAGATAAAAATTTAAAATAAACACAGCCCTCCCTTAACTTTAAAATGGAAGTGTCACCCTGTGCTTATTTAAAAATGAACTCAAGGCTGCATGCTACTCTGAGGGTGTCTGCGAGCAACTAGTAGTTTGCGATCGACTGGTTGGAGACACCTGGTCTGGATGGTCAGGTCTCTTGTGACAGCAGTTTGTCAATTCTGTACTGCAGGAAGTTTTGGTCGAATCTGTTTCCCAGGGAAGTATTGAATGGGTATCTATTCTAAGGTATGGAATCTGCAGCTAGGTGTCCCTATCAGCTGAACAAGTTACTTACCTTTGGTAACACATTATCTGGCAGGTACTATCTGACTGCAGATTCCTTACTGAACCTACCATCCTCCCTACTCTGCGAATGGATTTCAGTTTAGGGTCACCCTTTTGAAGGCGTTAGAAATGTGCACCAGTGTGTCAGCATCTTTTGTGGCTCTGCGCTTCTGGCATGGAAAGTCCCGTAAAGAAACTTACTCCAGTGCACTGTGGTGGCACCTATGTAGACACAGCTTATGTCACTTCCGATGTGGAAGAAGCCGACGAGGAAACAAATGATGCCACCTATTGGAGTGCAGGGATATCTCTTCAATATTTCCGGATCCAATCTGATGACTGGGAAATATTCTAAGGAAAGAATCTGTGGCCAGATAGATTCTCTGCCAGATAAGGTGTTATGGAAGGTAAGTAGTTTGTTGTTCTGAATATCGTGGGGCCTCTTTCTGTATGCAGCAAATGCTAGCAACTGCACAGATGCAGATCTGATGTATGTTTGGTCTGAATTTGGGAACATTGGGAGTGTTGGTAATGTTTGTATTAAATGGCACTATACTGATGGATTTAATTTTTTTGTTTTCTGTTAAAAGTAATACAGAAAAGTATTAAAAGTATTAAAAGTACATTTTGCCACTTATTATTAAAACACTATATTAAAAGCAAGTTCAATGAAATGTAGCATTCTTTTCAATGAATCATCTTGTGATGTCAGTAACCCTATTGTGAAGTATGCTGTCCATATATGATAGTATATACACTACTAAACTCTGTAGATCTGACTTGAATTATAAATTGTATCTGATAGAGACGTGTAGCTGCAGATGCCTTACCTTTGAATTTCCCAGGCGTCAGACTGGATCTGGAAACTTTCATGTGACGTTGTCAGCGCCGTTAGCATCGGTTATAACGTTGTGGTACTTATATAGGCACCACCCAGGCGGACGGAGATTAGGTCTTTTCTTTCAGCGCCAGGAAGCGCCGATGTTGGAAGAGCTAGCCCTCTGTCGCTTTTTGACAGGTTTTTTCTCAACTTTTTGTTGACTTCCAAGATTTTTTTTATTTCAAATCTGTTTATTAAAGTTATGGCATTCTGACAAAATCAGAGGTAATCAACCAGGTCAAAAATATACAGTCTCAGAAAGGCACATAGAGTTTCTTTCAAGATCCAATATCAACAGCACAGTGCAATAACAAGGCATATTCATTATCATACTTTGTAAACCCAAATATGCTGATGAGAAAGCCGCTAAGCTGGAGGTAGGAGTAGTACAAAGCAACCTCAGGCTAGCCTATTTTGAAGCTCCATACCTGTCATGTAGCGGTAAAGTGGAGTGCCCAGTGATAATAGGATCATTTGATAAGCCGTTCTTACCACCTAGTGTGTGAAGTAAGCATCCGACTATGTGTGTATGGTCACATGGACTGTGGTTTATCCGTGTGCCTTAGTCGAAGCCTGGAATTAACCGAAGCATATTAACAGCTTTAGTTAAACAAGGGGAATATAAAGTCACAATAATAAAGGGAAGGAGGAGAGGGGCGATGCGTTGTATAAGCCTAAATGTGAGGGGAAGAGCGAGGTCTCATCATTGCAAGGGGGGGGAGTGCCTCTTCTGATAGGGCATTGACCCTGGGGACTCCGGCTGTCGGCCCCTAAAATAGGGTTCAATAGAATCTTCAAATAGTTGTAGAGCTCGCAGTCGAGGGGGGACCAGTCTGGAGTATTCAGTCCCAGAAAAATAGTGAATTAGAGCCTGCCAGTTGTGGGTGAACTTTGCGTCTGTGCGATTGATACGTGCAGTAGGTAGTTCAAAAGCTAGAGTGTGCCATAGGCGGAGAAACCTTGTGGCTATCAGGGGAGGTTGCAACTTTTTCCCGAATAGAGCTATTGTCTGTTGGGCAGCTCCAAGCATTTGTAAAATCAGGCACCATTCCGTGTGTGTCTTGGCAGCTAATGCTTAAGAGCGTCACTGCTGGAGAGGAGGGGATGGGGAACCCCACAACATTTTTAATGTGGTTAAGGATCTCCTTCCAGAAGATCGTGAGGCCCGGAAGGACCACCATATGTGTAGAAAATCATCTGTAGCGCTCTGTCATCTCCAACATGTCAGGGGAAAGTTTGGTAGCATTTGTTGTAAGCGGGCTGGGGTATAGTACCATTGCGTCACATGTTTATATTCTGACTCGCGTTGCGGTATGCTGTGATATACCCTTGGGATGTCTCGCCACAATCGATCCCAGTCTTCTGGGAGTATCTCACCTCCCAATTCCAGGTTCCATCGCATTTGAAATGAGTGAGATGTAGGTTGTTGTGCTTGTTGCAAGACGGTAGAAGTATGAGATATCAATCCCTTCGAGCCCTTATAGCTGCAAACTAAGGATTCAAAAGTAGTTCGTTTTCTGGTGGCGCCTTGGATATACTCCTGCGATAGCAGCCAATGATAAAGTTGGTAATATTGCATACGAGCCCCCTCCGTGAGATGAAAAGTTATTTTGCATTGATCAAAAGTAAGGAGTTTACCGCCCTGGAACAGGTTTTGTATAACTCGACACTTGCCTTCCGACCATTCACTTAATGACAGGGGTTGTAACGCAGGAGGGAGCACGGGATTACGGAGTAGAGGCGTATTCGGAAGGGGAAACATAGTCAACGTCTGGGAGACTGCCAGCCTATCCCTTATCTCTAAGACTGTTGTAGTGGGGGTAGCTATATATGCGCTTTGTGGTCATATCCCTCGAGTGAGCCAAGCCAGACCCAACTGTGGAAGAGCCCCTCTGTGCAAGACAGACTCTGCGATGCCAGCTGGCGAGCGCGATATGGGGGCGGGTGCTGGAACTTGGAGGCAGTAAGGTGCTGCTGTTGCCAGTGTGACTTGACCCACCAACACACTGTGGATGATATTTCTTTTTTAAACGAGTGTGGTTTTTGCAACAGGCACACTGAAGCAACACTATGTGGGACTTCGGAGTCCAGGAGGCTGTGCGAAACGGCCACACCCACTGGGGTCGGATCTCCGTAATTCATTGAAGTACACTAAGCTGTTGTGTATTTCCACCATGATGATACCCTTTGATAAAGTGCAGAGTGCACAAAACGCGTCAGGCTTGCAGATTAAAAAGCTTTGTGTGATGTTTAACTCGCTACTGGGCAGCCTTCATTAAAATTCCTGCTTTCATTGTGCCCAGCAAATCCGCCATAACGCGTTTTGCTTCCCAAACAAAGCTTGATCACATGTCGTTTCCAAACAGTGAGGGCGGCTTTTAAAGTGCTAGTAACAGGAAATGTCATCTCACAGTGCAAAAATGCATAAACACTGAAGACATACATTCAACAACAATAGCATTGCGATGTCAATTTAATAACATAATGCCTAAAATCACGGGCCTTATATAAATAACATTATTCAAAGGTTAAAAAACGTTTCTTTATTTTATAAAACCCTGAGAATAAATAAATAAAACCCAATGTGACCCTAATTGAAAATGTATACATAGTGCAAATGATTGCCTATAGCTATTTTATGCTGATAAAGTGCCAAACAGAATTGAGCCCCAGTGGGCCAATGAGCAGAACTGCCACTTTGTTCAATCCTAGATAAAAGCCCAGCCAGCTCTTGAAACTATGTGAAAAAATGTGCAAAAGAACAAAGGTGAGTGCATTTTGTTTTCATCAAAAGATCATACATGCAAATAAAAAATAAAAACAGGGAAATAGAGGCAGACCCTTATCAAATATAAGATGTTATTCATTTCTTTAAAAGACCTCACTCTAAACAGACCACAACAACTCTCTCCCTGTGTTATACAGATCTAAAACCCAACCTGTACCTCGAGTCGGGAATCTATAGACAGGTGTCCTCACTAGCGTTCAACCCAACTGGGTTCTTGCTAACAAGCTCCAATATGTAACGGGTCTCTAGGAGGCGTAGCTTAGCCTCTCTATCACCCCCCGTTTAAGTGGCAACACTGTGTCAATTCCAAAATATTGGAGATGATTTGGGTTCAATTTATGTCTCAGCTCAAAATGTCTGGCAACCGGATAGACCTGATCTTTTCCCATGATGGCCCTGATGTGCTGGAGTATCCGTTTGTGGGCGGGTAGCCTGGTACTACCAACATACCTCAACCCACACGGACACTGCAGCACATAGACTGCATAATCAGTTTTACAAGTTAGTCTCTTTGTGATCAAGATGGGTTCAGTTTTGAACAGATTATTGTAATGGGTTTTGTTACACCCATACTGTGATGCTTTGCAATTTGGACACTTCCTGAAGCCTTTACTTAACGCCATCCAAGACTGGGAGTAGACACTTTGGGGCACTTCCCATATAAGGAGATTTTCTGAATGTGAGTGCCGGTTTATTGGCTACCCGATTCCCAATGATTGGACCTCCCTTTACCAGGTTCCAATTCCTGTAGAAAATCTTCCTAAATTTCAGAATGTTGTCTGTTAAATGTAAGGATGATGCGTGATTGTACGGTAGGTTCAGCAGAAGTTTCAGACCCTTGTTTGGCTTTAGAAAAAAGCACCTTCTGTCTCCTCATACATCAAATGCACTTAATAGCACTATCGAGTACTTCGTGTGTATAGCCCCTGGCCAAAAAAAACGCAACCTACTGGCCTCCTACTCAATTTTGCACTCTGTATCAGAACTGCAAATGGGATGCTGCGTATCAGGTGGTGCGGATGATGACTTGTCGCATGCAGGACTGTATTTCCTGCTGTTGGTTTCCTGTACAACCTAGTGGCCAGGTTATTATCCTCTACATACACCTCAACATCAAGAAAGCAAATGGATGTGGCATGAATAGTGGATGTTAACTGAAGATTTAAACTGTTATTATTCAACCCATCCACAAATGTTTGTGCACTAACTTCTGAACCCCTCCAAATAAAAAACAGATCGTCAATGTATCTAAGGTACAAAATTACATGTTGCTCCATAGTCACTCTGTGTTGCCCTGTTAGGACCTGCTCCTCCCACAGCCCCATGTGCAAACATGCGTAGATGGGGGAGAAGCATGCCCCCATTGCAACTCCCCTAATCTGATGGTATACTTGATTGTTAAAGATGAAAAGGTTTTGTTTCAAACATGTTTGTACCATAGTTAACAACATTTTGTTGTGTGACGAAATGTTCATCGGACGCTTGTTCAGATAGTGCTCTACCGCTTTCAGCCCGTCACAATGCCTAATTGATGTATAAAGGAATGTAACATCCAAAGTCATTAAAAACAGGTCAGAACTCCATGGGACATGTTCAATTTTACGTATAAAATCTGAAGTGTCCTTTACTTATGACATTAGTCCTTTAACTCAATCTTGCAAAAAAAAAATTATGTATTTTGAGGTGTTTTCAATTGAAATATTTATAGCAGAGATGATGGGCCTCCCAGGGGGTTTCTCGATGCATTTATGAACTTTGGGTATCAGGTAAAAAGTGGGGATAACAGGATGTTCTTTCTTTAAGAAACGGTATTCTTCTTCAGAAATTAAGCCCCTACTTCTCCAAGCCAAAAGTTTCAGATGTTAGTCGTTCCAGGCTGCTGTTTTTATTGTCTGGATATTGCTCTCTTTATAACAAGACAAATCCTCCAGTTGTAACTCTGCCTCCTCCAAATACAATTGGCGAGGCCATAATACAATACTGCTGCCTTTATCTGCTTGTCTGACTATGATGTTATGGTCAGATTCCAACTTGTTGATTAGCTGCTTGTAGCACCGATTTTGTTTTCTAATTGCATAATGTTTTTTGTTGGTGGCGGTGTCCAAGTATGACCAGTTCCTGATAAAACTCCCAATTGTCGTGTAGCATGATGGGTTGAAAGACCGATTTTGTTTTAAAAGGGGTTCTACACTCCCTTATGTCCTCCGTCAATATTGATTCCACCATGCTTACTTGTTCCACCTGTTCATTTTGTAAAGACCAGGCATCTTCAAAAATTGTATGGTTACCTGCAGTTAACAAAGAAGGGCTCATCATGGCCTCAGTTCGTACTTTTTTGTTAGGTTGCAAACGATGGAATTTGCTCAATTTAAGTTTTCTTACGAATCTGTAAGTATCCATATGTGTGTCAGCGTAATTGAAATTGCATGGGGAAAATAAGATAGTCCTAACTCTGAGACTGCTTCATCTCCCTGTGTCAACTTCATGTTGGTTAGATTGATCACTACATTGGGGTTTTTGTTTGGGACGGAGTTCGACTTTGAAATCGATTTTATCTGCCCCTCGCCACTTTCTTTCCTACACCTTTGCTCTCTTTTGCTGCATTTTCATCTCTGGCCTCATTTGTAGTTGGCTCTTTGGTTTTGCTGCCAGTCAGTCCTCGTGGCCTTAACGTGTCCAGTCGATCTTGGCATAGGCAATTTACCTCCTGTGCTAGGGCCAACTTTGTAAACCCCAAATTTTGTGTTCTTATGGCATCTCCTTCAGGGAGATGCTTTCTGCAGCGCAACTTAAATCAGAAGCTGAAGCTGACATTGAGGTAGCTTCACTACTCATCTGGGGTGGCCTGCCTGCCCGCGTTTTCACTGCATCATATCTGCAGGCAAACGTAAAGACCTGCCCATTTTGGTAGTCTGCTCTGTCCCTTTCAAATTTGAAGGCTTTCCGTCTTTTTGTCAAACTTATTTTTATTAGAGATTTTGACAGAGTACAACATACTACAACATACTACGGTACCATTACATGTTTCACATAGGTAATGTTGAAAATTGGATACAGAAATTGGTAGTGTGATGAGGCATGCAAGTCTCTGGAGACACACCCCCGCTCAAACAGATTGAAAGGCAGTTAGAGGGAACAGCTTCTAATATAATAGGGTACAGGGTTCCCTGCATAGCGTGGTGCGTAGGTTTAAAGAATTCCCATCAAACGGTGTGGCATCTTTATCTGAGATCTTTCTGCATTGAGGGGATTGAATAGAAAGTACCAAAGCCGATTTAGAATGGCTCCCAGCCAAGGAGTACTAAACCTAACAGTAAGTTACCATTCCTACCCCACCTCCCCTTACATGGTGGCGGCCAGAAATAAAAAAGGAAGAAAAAAAACAACAACAAAAAAGTATATGCTATAGACTGCTTGATAGATTGCAGCTCACAACTGGAAAAGGTGGAGTGCCCCAATGGAGGAAGGACAGACGGCGGATGGGAGACCCCAGTATAGGAATGTGACCAGAGGTCCCCATTTAAATTCAAAGTTTTTAAAGTCGTCCCTAAAGATTTTTGACATTCGCTCCAGACTAAGGAGCTTCCATAATCTGGAGTGCCAGAGCGAAATTGCCAGGGCTTCCCTCCGTTTCCATGCCACTGCTAACGTAATCTTCACAGCCCCTATACAAAGCCACCTGATTTTTTTGTCCGCCTGTGTCTGTTGTTCTAAGGAAGGATCCCGGAGCACCAACAGAACCTCGGCCATATTAGTGGGGATAGGATAACCAAGCATGTCTTTGATATGAGCAAGGATTTCTTCCCAGAAGGGCCTTATGTGTGGGCAGTCCCACCAGATATCCCAGAAGTCCATATCCCCTCCAACACCTGTCAGAGGACCCAGGAAAGATGCGACGAAGTTTGGGAGGATGAAGGTACCAGTCCATCATGGTCTTGAGGTGCGCTACCCTGAGTCCGACAGTGTGGTTGAACTTCGTAATGTCAGACCAAAAATGGGACCATTCTTCGTCTGCAATATCCCACTGAAGCATACCCTCCCACATTGGCATGTACCGTGGGCGAGGAGCGAATGTGGTGGTAAGGAGACATTTATATATAAAGGAGATCGTGCCCTTCATGGAGCTTGCCTTAGTAAGAAAGGATTCAAATGTAGTCAGAGGGCGTGTAGCCACCTCCCTGACTTGTGGTGTAAGGGCCCAAAGTAATAGCTGAGTGTGGTGGTATCTCTCTGAGTTCTGTAGATTGTACACCCTTTTACAGGCATCAAAAGTAAGGGTATCATAATTATGAAAGAGGTGTGTGAACGCCAGGCACCCCCCCTCCCGCCAGGCATCAAATGGCCCTGACTGTAGTCCCGGAGGGAATGCAGGATTAAAATGCAAAGTTGTAAAGGGGGAGGTAAAAGAGTTCCATCTCTCATCGCCCGAAACAGAGTCCCAGACCTTAAGTGTTGGGCGGGTAGGAGTGCTAATATAGGTATTCTTAGGCCTGTCGCACTTGGGGCACCACACTAAGTCCCATTTGGTTCAACCGGTCACACTATGATCCATGTGCAGCCAATGTTAATCGGACTCATATTTTGTCCATTCAGTAAGCACTCGTAATTGGACAGCCTTATAATACAAGTAAATATCTCGGAGTCCGACTCCACCCTCTTCTCTGGGGCGGCGAAGTATCGTAAAAGAGAAGCGTGCCAATCTCCCCTGCCATATAAAATTCAAGATCATAGCCTTGACTCGTTGGAAGAATTCCCTCTCCATTTCGATAGGTAAGGCCTGAAATAGGCAAAGGAGTTTAGGAAGGAGAGTCATTTTTATAGCATGGATACGACCCAACCACGACAAGAAGAGGGGTTTCTATTTGTGGAGCTCTGCTTGGATACGTCCCAGTATAGGAAGGAAATTGGCAGCGTAAAGACCTCCCTCTTTGGGCGTAATCTGGACACCCAAGGACTGAATGGAAGAAGTGGTCCACTGGAGGGGCGTGAGGGGTTGAAGGACCTGCATCTCCGTTGGGGAGATTGTGAGATTAAGGATAAAAGATTTACCTAAGTTTACTTTGAAGCCTGCTGCTTTTTTGAATTTTGACAGTTCTGCTTGTGAAGGTGGGAGCGATGTCGCCGGGTCCGCAAGGGATAACAAAACATCGTCAGCAAATAGGGAAATTGTTGTACATTGATTCTTCATGTAATATGCTTGTCTTTTGTCTTAGTCCTTTCTTTGTGTTTTCTTGTTCCCTGTCTACCACAATGCCTATGTATGTTCTGACTTCTACCTGGAGAATTCCATGAGTGTCAGTTGGTGGTCTGGTCAGCTGGCGAGGATTGTACTCAGCTGTGTCCTGCATTAAATCTATTTGTAACCAACCAGAAGTATCCCATCCTCGTCGCCAAAAATGTTGTAAAGATGATGCGGACAGATGACGGACAAAGGTCCCTGTAGAGACTCTAGACAGTAAGTCTCAGGTGAGCCTCTGGACAATAAATTCCGCAACGGGAAAAGTTCCTGGGGAGACTCGGGATGGTAAGTCCCAAGTGAGTCTCTTGTTGGTAGGTCCATAACGGGGGACAAAGGTCCCAAATGAGAGACTCCTGTCAGCGAGTTGTAAGTGAGTCTCTGGACTGTAAGTCCATAACGTTGATGAAGAATCCAAGTTAGTTACAGGGAAAGGTCGATGTGTGTCTCGGGACTAAAAAGAGTCATGGTTTTCAGTGTCCAGCTGGGAGAGGACAAATTTTACCGTCAAGTGGCTGGGACTGAAATTGTTCTGATGGTGACTTCAAAACTTAGTAAAATCTGAATTGGGACTGTGAGTCCTGAAGCATGTCTCTAAAGCAAGGTGAGGAATCCGTGTTGGAACGAATCCAAGAAGTAAATTTGAGACTGAAGGGTTTCAAGATCTTCCAGGTCTAAGGATTTGTGACAGCGAGTTATTACAGAGAGGTTCTGAGAGGAACCAGGACTATGAGCTGTTGTGTCTTGTTGTTAGGCAGCTCATTAGCTTGTATTTTGGGGGTCAATGTGGAAAGTGTGTGGCTGTTCTTTCCCATGGCGGTGTCTTTTACCCAATGGTGTACCCTTCTTTGGGGAGGGGTGGGGCCGGTTGGTTCCCATGGTATATTCTATGTAGGGCGTGTTGGAGTATAAATGATGTGTTTTGTTGTTAGGCAGCTTGTATTTTGGGGGTCAATGTGGAAAGTGTGTGGCTGTTCTTTCCCATGGCGGTGTCTTTTACCCAATAGTGTACCCTTCATTGGTGAGAGGGTGGGGCCGGGCGGTACCCATGGTATACTCTATGTAGAGCGTGTTGGAGTGTAAATTCCAAGGTATGAACCTTGTGCAACTTGTGTTGTAGCTTGTATATTGGGGGTCAATGTGGAAAGTGTGTGGCTGTTCTTTCCCCATGGCGGTGTCTTTTACCCAATGGTGTACCCTTCTTTGAGGAGGGGGTGGGGCCAATCAGTACCCATGGGATACTCTATGTCGGGCGTGTTAGTGTATAAATTGTCGTCACCCTGTTTTGTTGTATTGTTGGTGGTTAGGTCACTGAGTTTGTTAGTAAATGTTGCATGATTGTGATATGAGAATGCTTGAACTAGTTCAACACCAGTTATGTGATGACGGTTTCTTGGGTCTGTTTTCCTGTTGTTTTCTTTATTATGAGGTTGCACTGACATCTGGTGCCCCATTCTAGTCTGCAGGGCCATTTCCTCTGATGTACTCTATCTAGGAGGGCTTATATGTTTTTCCTGCTGTGTTTAACCTTTTGAGTGTTTTGGGGGTCAGTGTGGAAAGTGTTTTGAGAGCTATTGTGGCTCTACTTTCCTATGGCGGTGTCTTTTACCCAATGGTGTACCCTTCTTTGGGGAGGGTGTGGGGCTAGTTGGTACCCATGGTATACCCTATGTAGGGCATGCGTTTTGGGGGTCAGTGTGCAAAGTGTTTTGAGAGCTGTCGTGGCTCTACTTTCCTATGGCGGTGTCTTTTACCCAATGGTGTACCCTTCTTTGGGGAGGGTGTGGGGCCAGTTTGTACCCATGGTATACCCTATGTAGGGCATGTTGGTGTATAAGTTCCAGGGTGTGAACCCTGTGCAGCCTGTTGTGTGTTATTGAGGTTAGTGAGGAAAGTGTATTGAGATTTGTTGTTGTTGTACTTTCCTATGGCGGTGTTTTTACCCATTGGTGTACCCTTCTTTGAGGAGGGTGTGGGGCCTGTTGGTACCCATGGTATACCCTTTGTAGGGCATGCTGTAGGTTTGGTTTCAGGGTTTGAACTCTGTTTTGTACCCTTCTTTGGAGAGATAGTGTTGGAAGTTAGTCAATCTCCAGGTTAACCATCCTGTGCTGTCGTGCGGTGTAGCCTACTTTTGGAGGGTGTGGTGTTGGTGTGTGATCAATACCTATATTAGTTCTCAGGTTGACTGGTTTAGTTTTTCTGAAATGAGTAGTAGTGTTAGTGCTGCTCTTATTAGTCATTGTCCATGTTAGTTACCAGGTTATCTATCTTGAGATGTACCCTGTTTAAAGAAAGTTGTGTTATTTGCCAGGCTTAATTCCTTATGTTGTTCCTTATTTTGTGGTGTCATGTTTACACTGTCAATGTGTCCGTAAAAAGGGGAACTTTTGGTTTCTTTAACTTTCTTAGGGTATGTTGTGTCTCTCCCAAAGGTCTTTGTTTGTGTCTACCTTTGGTTAATAGGGTTTTTACCCTATGGTGTTCTCGTGTTTGGGGAGGTTGTGGGCGTGAGCATCTTTCCTTGTTGGATTGAGTTTCTCTCTTCTAAACCTTGTTTTGGTTTCTCTAAGGGAGGGGGATGGAGTGTAATGATATTGTTACTCATGTTTTGTTATTGTACAACATGGGGTAGGTGTTGTTTGATTGATAGAGTGTTTTGTTTCATCTCACTCTTCTCTTTTCATCCTGTGTCTCTGAATTCTCTTTTGTCTTTGTGGTTGTCGTTGCAGTCTCTTGTATTGTAATCTTTGTTTTCCTTTATTTCTTTTCTTTTCTATAAAGGAGGGAGATGTGTTGTACATTGATTCTTCATGTAATATGCTTGTCTTTTGTCTTAGTCCTTTCTTCGTGTTTTCTTGTTCCCTGTCTACCACAATGCCTATGTATGTTCTGACTTCTACCTGGAGAATTCCATGAGTGTCAGTTGGTGGTCTGGTCAGCTGGCGAGGATTGTACTCAGCTGTGTTCTGCATTAAATCTATTTGTAACCAACCAGAAGTATCCTGTCATCTGTCCGCATCATCTTTACAACAAAAATCTTATGTTGTTTCCTCGTGTAAGGGATTCCCTGGATTGTAGGGTTTGCTCTGTTTGCCACAGGTAGGGCTTCAATACCAAGGGCAAAAAGTAGGGGGGAGAGGGGGCATCCCTGTCTGGTGCCCCTGGAGTGGAGAAATGAGGTTGATTGAGTTCAATTGACCAGTACTTGAAGATAGTTGGCCCGAATCATAGTGAGGAACCTGGGAGCGAAGCTAAACGCCAACAAGGTATGGAACAGGAACTTACAGTCCACCCTGTCAAAAGCCTTCTCCGCATCCAACCCCACCAGAACCACGGGGATCCGTTATCTATGGGCCTTCTCGACAAGATGGACAATGTGACGTGTGTTGTCGTGAGTTTGGCGCCCTTTGGTGAAACCGGATTGATCCGGATGTATGAGGTAGGGCATGAGATCATTTAACCGCTTAGCTAGGATGGACAAATACATTTTCACGTCAAGGTTGAGGAGTGCGATCCGCCTGTAAGAGGTGCAAGCCTCGGGGTCTTTCCTCGGTTTGGGAATAACAGTAATTACTGCTTCCAATAGTGAACTGGAAGTGGAGCCCTCCACTGCCATCTTGTTGAAGAGTCGCGTAAGGTGAGGGATGATATCTGGGGCAAAATTGTAAATCCATCCGGGACAGGAGCTTTATGTAGCTTGAGTGCCTTAATCACCATGTTAACGTCTTCGCATGTGATACGTGCCGTTATGAGCTCGTTCCAGTCCGGGGAGACCTGTGGGAGCTGAAGGGATTGTAAAAATTCTCGTTGGGCCTCAGAATCTAAAAGATCTCCAGAGTATAAGGCTTTATAAAAAGACCCAAAGAGTTCCACTTTGACCTCATCTCTATGGGTAAGATCGCCCTGCAGGCCCCTGATCCCCCCAATCTATTCCCGTACTCGTTTATCCTTGAGTTGCAGAGCGAGGTGTTTGCCAATCTTATTGCCCTGGGAATAAGACAAGTGGCGTAATTGCAATAGTGTGCGTTCTGCTCTATTATTATAGGTGGCTCAAAGTTTACCCCTTAGTGCCGACTCCAGAGTTTCTCTTTCCTTAGCGCGTTGTGAATTTAATGCAGAGTTAAGGGAGATACCCTTCTTCTGGAAGACCGATTTAAAAGCATCCCAGGTGATAAATTCCGATGTGTCGTCGGGATTATTGATATCAAAGAATTCGGTGATGGCCTCCCTTAGTTTAGTGCAAGAGTCCTTGTCTCGGGCAAGAGCAGATGGAAAGTACCACCTGGGAGAGGTAGAGTTGTTGACCATCCAAGACAGGGAGATCGCTAGGAGGCTGTGATCAGAGATGGAGAGAGGAAATATTTTGGCTTCTTGGAGGTCGTCCAGAAGTGAGTGTCTAATAAAAATGTAATCCAATCGTGAATAAGTTCAGGGCACATGGGAATAGAATGTAAAGTCACGGGAAGAGGGGTATAGGGTGCGCCAAGAATCTAGAAGGCCAATATCATGGAGTTGTTGTTGCGTGGCTGCTGAGAGGGAACCAGTGCCCATGCGTTGTGAATGGGTGGTGTCTAAGTCTTCACACCAAACTAAATTAAAGTCTCCTATGAGAATCAGTTGCCCTTCCCCAAAATCCAATAGTTTCCCCAGAAGAGTGCTTAGGAAAGTTGTCTGTCCTGTGTTGGGAGCATATACTGCTACGAAGGTACTGAGTTTCCCCCGCAGCTGACCTTTGACCATAACCCAGCGCCCATCCCTATCCTGTTGCACATCTAGGGGTTGGAATTTAGTGGAGGATTGGAACAACAGTGCAACCCCCCCCTGTGCTTCGTTAAGGCGAAAGACCTGTGGATCAATGGGTACTGTTGGTGGAGAAACCGTGTGTACTCGGATCTAACGAGGTGGGTTTCTTGGAGAGCTACTACATCGAGGTGATGATCTATGATATATTTCCGGATCCTCTGGCGTTTCTGAGGGGAGTTAAGAACTTTGACGTTCCATGTACCTATGGTAAGTGTCATTATGTTAGTGGGGAAAGATAACGATGCAATAGGAGCCACACTAGGCCCATCTCCGCTGAGAGAGGTGGGACGAATCCTCTGGGTCTCGTATCTGTATACGAAACCCAGAGGATTCGTCCCACCTCTCTCAGCGGAGTGAAAAGGTGTTGCGCAACTCAATAATCATGATTTACTGAACATTAAAAAGCAGCCACCATGATCTTCCCAGCCCCTCCCCCTCTCCCCCAGCAAAAGGTAACATTCTTTTCCACCATTTGCTTCGTCCAAGTGGTCATTCATTCTCACGTATACATTTGTTAAAAAGCCGCCACCATAACTCTCCCAAGCCCACCCCTCAACCCCTGAACAAAAGTGAACAAACATAACTAAATAAACAGTACAAAACATTACTGTCAGTCCCAACGCGGGGTTAAGAGACCCCACAGGAACCAAGGAGGTACAACAGGACCGAAGGCCCTGTCCACGCCCGCCCCAGTGCGAAAGCTATGTCCAAAGCAAATCTGTGCGGCAAATTGGAAAGCCCCGAGAGGCCACTTTGGCAGTAAGACTACATCTAAATAGGCACAACGTTAGAGTCTGTGCATGTATGAAGAAATTCTGAAATCATCTTATTGAGGTCCACAACATACCTTAAGTCTGTACTAGTCTCTCTCATCTGTGATAGCTCACTACTAGAAAAGAGGAAGCAACATTGGCCTTACACATGAAGTCCTCAGAGTTCGTAGTCTCTTCCGATGCAAGATCCTGACCAAAGCAAAGCCAAGTTCTGGTGCATGCCTCTAACTGCTACCAAAGACAACAGGCAGCTCGGTCGTTACAGAGAAGTTCCTGAAAACCCCCTACTCAGGACAGATCCTTAGTGATTATCGTCGCCCTCTGCGTGATCCAGCGCTCCATGATGACGCCGTTGTAGAACCTCGGGAAGATTCTCCATTTTTACCTTGTAGAGAAGTGTCCTCTTCAGAGAAGAGCCCCAGCATTTCTATACCTTCCTGCAAGTCGGTGATATGACGCCGTTTATTCTGGTATTTAAAGGACAGCCCCATGGATAAGTCCAACGATACCTAATTTTGTCATCCCGCAATTTAGTAGTGACCGGCTTGAGCAGTTGCCGTCGTGCAAGCGTGGATGGCGACACATCCTGGAAGATGCCGCCTGCATAACCGCTTCTTTGACTTTAAAGGAATGAAACTTTGCTAGGACATCTCGTGGCATTTTCTTCTCGCCATGTTGTAGCGTTCCCACTCGGTGGGCCCTGTCCAACTTTATTCTAAGAGTCTGTTGGACTAGGACTTCTGAGAACAGACCCAACAGGAAGGCCTCCAAGTCCGGTCCCTCTGCGCCCTCCTCCAGGTCTCCTATGCGCAGGTTCTCCCTCTGTACCCTGTTCTCGAGATCCTCTGCCTTGAGTTGTGCTTGAAGTAGCTGGTCTTTGAGTGAGCGGACATCTTCCCGGAGCTCAGTAGACGGTTGAGCCTGCTCCTGGTGTTGTGTTTCGAGGTCTAGGATTCTCGTGCCCACGGAGTCAACAACTTGTTGAAGGGAGGCCAAGCGATCTGTCAGGTCCGACCGTAACTGATCTATAGAGGATTTGATATCCTGACTAATATCATTACGAAGTTCAGATTTGAATTCTTTAAACATAGTCAAGAGGTCAGTGTTTGTGAGGGCCATGGTCGATGCGCTTGCATCACCCCGAAGGGTTGAACGTATTTCTGCGGCGGAGAAAAAATCTTAGAGTTTATTCGATGGCTTGCCCATTGCTTCCATAGGCAGCATAGGGCTGATACCCTCAGAGCAGAGTAGATCATTCAAGAGTAGCGTGAGCAATATGGCGTCTGCAGGGCGTCATGGGGAAGCTGCAGCATTCATCTAGGCGCAGGGGAAGAATCGCTCTCCGAAGCCGGCATAGGGTTCTCCACCTGGTTCGAATACCCCTGTCATCCATATGCGAGAGAAGAGTGCCTCCGCTACAAGAAGTCCCACAAACAGGCGCGGGCTGGCACATAGAGGGAGCCCAGCAGAGCTGTTTCCCTGTCTAAAGTGTCCTCAGGTGGGAATGGATCCAATAAGGGCAGCGCATGGCCCTCTCACGACTGCTGGCTGTACGTTGATTAGACTCACCCCCAGGGAATGAATCAGGAACCAGTGGGCTCTGCTGCTGTAACGTGTGGTAGCGATGGAGCAGAGACGTCTTCAATAAGCTCCTGGGAGTGTAACAGGGCATGCAGGTATAGGCGCGGCGAGCAGTGCTTCAAAGGAGCCCACCGACATGGAGACGGCCAGTTTCGTCAGGGCATTGAGCACGGATAATCAATTTCGCCGCCACCCGGGGAAATGCGGCCGCCAATTTTGGAATCAGGCAGAGGTGGAAGTTGCAGCGCTCAGTCGCTACGTGGAAATCGCTTCTGCCCTTATTAGAGCCCCATCCCAGACGCTACCTATAACTGGCGCGGGTGGAAGGATATCCAAGGGGCGACATGAGGTAGCGCCTAAAGCAGTAATTAAAGCACTGTAGAGACGTAGCGCTTCAAACCTGACGCAGGGTATTCAAATGAAGTTGGGTGCTGTATGCAATATGCATCAAGAGAGCATGACCACCAGCTGAAGCCATGAAGACAAGTGCAGACCAGTGTACAGGGGAATGCCTGGAACCCCAAGAATCCACGGCGCAGTCTGAGAGGGACTCTGATGAAGGTGGTTCCAATGAGGGATTGTGCGATGACCACTCGCGCACGCAGGATACACCTTGAAGGATCTCGTCCCCAGCGAAGAGAGTAAGTAGTGGATAGTAGATCTGCAGAAGTAGGTAAGAGCAGCTACACAGGCAAGCCCTCAATACTCTCCTGGAAACCTCACAAGCGTGCAGGGATGGAAGAGGCAAGCAGCGCTTCAGTAAAACCCCCTAACACAGAAATTGGCAGCTTCATAGGGGCACCGGAGACAGAGAACGATGATCGCCGCGGGGAAGTGCAGCCGCCATCTTAAGGTCAGGCAGGGGTGTCGCTCGCAGCATTCGATAAGCATTAAAAAAAAGCTTTTATTGGCAAAAGCACCCCATACATGGGATTTACCGGGGGCGGTGGGGCGATCCTCGAAAGGGCTTCCTCCCCCGAATAAGTCAGCAAAAGTTCCGTCAGGTCAGATGGCGCGCCGCCATTTTGTGAGACCCGCGCACATTCTCCACAAAAAAGGTGGTGAAAGAGACTGTCCGCCGCTGCGATCAGCTCAGAAACACTTCCTCAGCGGACGCCCCTCATCTTCCCGCACCGCGTGCTCCGTTTGCGCCACTGACAGGTACCTGTAGCCGCAGATTCCAACACTTGAAGCGTGCATGAACCGGGAGCTGAGACTGATTAAGTCCGATCGGCCATCTTGCTCGGCCGCGCCCCCTGCTTTCTTTTGATCACCTCCTCATCCTTGCCGAATTTGACCATCATATTCTCCCTAATTTTTTTGATTGGGCTTGAATTTTAGCACGTTCACTCTCCGCATACTTTACCAAGATGGCCATTAACCTGCTTGATGAATCGAGATTTGACTCCACCCACTCGGCCAGCATTGCCGGGTCAGGATTTTCATAACTTGGGGCCAATGTAATACGTAGTCCCCTTGGCACCCTTCCAACTTGCAAATAGCGTGAAAATGACCTGTACTCCCACCACTTAGATTGTTCTGAGTGCATCAGTTTTTCCAGCTTCTTGACATCTTTCTTGTGGTGGGACTTCCGGTGGCCGTGCTGGTGTGTTCTCAGGACATCGACCCCCCCAGCCGGGGAGTCATTGAACATTGAATCAGCTGCCTCTTCCTGATGTCGCAACACGTCTGTGGACATATTTGCTGTGATGTTGTGGCAAGATCTTAATGCACGATAAACTGAAGCTAGCGCTCAGCACAGTGTCCCCGCTAGCGCCGTGCACACCCCTCACTAGAAAGTCTGCGTGGATCCTACCTGGGAAAAATGCCTGCGCTCACTCCGGTCAGACGGCACGGGTCGCATTGACTTCTGCATTCCAGGTGAATCATTCTGTAGCTCCTAGGGGATCTCCGCAGCTTGTTCCTCGCTGGAGTTGCGTAGATTTGGTTCTGGGTTACCAGAGCCAACTGCTTCCTGCTGCCGAGCCCAATGGTGGCAGGTGCCGGAACTTGGAGGCAGTAAAGTTCTGCTGTTGCCAGTGTGACTTGACCCAGCAACACACTGTGGGTGATATTTCTTTTTTAAACAAGTGTGGTTTTCGCAACAGGCTCACTGAAGCAACACTATGTGGGACTTCGGAGTCCAGGAGGCTGTGTGAAACGGCCACACCCACTGTGGTTGGATCTACGAAAGAGAGGGAGTCAAGTTAAAACCTGAGTATCTTATTGAGCCATTAGACCAATTCAGCGGTATCAGATCTTGCAATTCCAAGACCTCTGTAGCTGGGGGTGTGAGATTAAGGGCATGTCATTTAGTGAGATTATTTCGGTAACCTGATGCTCCCTCGAAGGAGTACAAAAGCATGGCTAGTGCTGGAAGAGAAGTAGATGGGTAGGAGAGAGAAATAAGAAGGTTGTCTGTGAAGAGAGAAATTTTATGGTGGGATTATGTCGAATCGCGATGACCAGAAGTCCCACTACCAGGCCAAATACCAACGGGGACAATGGACAGCCCTGTTGAGTGCCTCAATAGATCGGGATGGGGACGGAAAGCCACCCGTTTAGGCGAACGCATGTGATTGGATGCGTGTAAGAGGCGTTCAACCGAGAAATCATTGCGAGCCCAGGCCCATTTTCTGCAAAACTGCCTGAAGAAAGCTGCAGTCCACCCGATCAAAGGCTTTTTCTACATCAAGGGACAACAAACAAGAAGGTATGTTCCAAAACTGTGCTTTTTCCACCATGTGTGCAATCCTGCGGATGTTATCTGCCCCTAGACCCTGGTGTACAAACTCCACCTGATCCAGCTCTATGAGGCCTGTAAGTCAATTTACCAGAATCTTGGTAAAAATCTTGGCATCAGTGTTTAAAAGGGGCGATACGAGGTAGGGGGGGAAATGATCTTTACCCTGCTTCGCAACCAGAACTATTTCCGCTCCGGACATGGTGGGAGTAAGGCCCGAAACGTCTGAAAAACTATCAATAAGCTGCAATAAATGGTTGCGAAGCAGCATATAAAAAATTAGATAGAACGCTACCGATAGACCACCGGGGCCCGGCGTCTTCCCTACTGGGAGCTGCTTCAAAGCTTTAGCTAATTCTTCTGAAGTAATGGGTTTATCCATGAGTTCAGTTTGATGAGAATCAATCGTGTCCCAAGGGCAGAAGTCGAGGGAGCCCGCAACTGCGTCATAAGAGCAAGGCATGTATGCATAAAGTTCCTTATAAAAGTTTGACGCAGTCAAGCATTTGTCTGGTTCCGAAATAGCCCTTGTACTGTCTGGGCGTTTAAGTTTGGCAATATGTGCTCTTGATGCGCCAGGCACGCTCCAACCTTATCACCCCCGTGTAAAATTTCTGCTTAAGGGCGAGCAGCTGTCTCTCTACCTTGTTAGTGTGATGCAGTCGTAGCTGACCCCGTAAGTCTTCTAGCGGTCGTTTATTATGGCGGGATGGTTGTAAATGGTGTTTTCTTTCTAGAGCCCTACTGTCCATGGAGAGGGATGTCTCTAAGAGACGGGATTCCCGAAGTCGGGGTATCAATATGGAAGAGATAACTCCCCGTATAGTAGCCTTAAAGGCATCCCACCTAATCGCTTCCGAGGTTTCTGTAAGGAAATTTGTTACGAAAAAATCTTCTATCTCTTTCCAGATATCTGCTACATCAGCAGGGTCCCGGATGGCCAAGGGTGGTAGTCTCCATCTAGGGTGCACTTCTGTGTTTCATTTTGGGGAATGTAGAGATACTGAAACATGGGCATGATCTGATAGAGAGATGTCTGATATCTCAACCTCAGATAAGGTGTACACTAGCGGCAAAGTAAGAAAAAGGTAATTGATGCAAGAATATGAGCGATGTGCATGAGAGAAGAAGGAATAATCCTTGGAATCTAGGTGCAAATACCGCCATGCATCAACTAACCCAAAGTCTGTAACAATGTTTTTCAAATGGAGGATATAGCCTCAGCGCTTTGATAGGTCTGTGCTGTGTAGTCCAGCTCCGGGTCCCAAACCAGGTTAATGTACCCCATTAGGGGCTTATATGTTTATAAGAGTAAGAGGCGCCCTTCCCCAAGGATTTGGATTTTTATGAACCTCCCGTCTTTGTCCACCATAGCTTTAGAAGGCATTGCAGTCCGCCCGGCTTTGAGGAAGATGGCTACTACTCCAGTTTTAGACTGGGAGCAAGTCCATAATTGAGAAGGGTATTTGGGATGGAACATTAAGCGGGTATCGGAGGAAAGCAAGTGAGTTTCCCCTGTAGGAAAATAATGTCAGGATCCTGACAAAGTAGGTAACGCCATACTTGGTGTCTTTTGTTGGGAGAGTTGAGACCCTTAACATTTAATGAGAGAAATTTAATGTAATTAGTCATGTTAAGTTTAATAAGTTTCGTCGCCTATAGTAAGCAGTTGGCCAGTGCGGCGGGGACAACTCTTCCCCTCATATGGTTTCAGGGCAGGTCAGTACAGTCGGTTGACCATCTAACATTATTAGGCATACATGAGCGCCAATTGCAATTCTCCAGAGTCCCCGGGGGTGCCTCCCCCCAAACTACATCCCTTAGCAAAAGTGCATCTAGGAAAGGGAATGAGGGGGTAAAAAAAAAACAACATATACAACAATAGGCGCCCAATAGGCACTCAATAGGGCCGAATGATGACAAGTTCTTCGAAGAACAGCCCTATGTCTCCAAGAAGGGCTATTCAGAAGTAGTCACTCTCCATAAGGACCCTGATATAAGGGGGTGCGGCAGACGCAAAAGAAGTTTGTGGGTCCCCGCTTCCAGCGCCCTGTGGCAATACCAAGTATGTAATATGCTGATCCCTTCCCGGGTCGCATCAGAGCAGCCAAAGTTAAGTCCAATAGCAGCCATGGTCAGAGGGGCCTCCCTTAATATGTAAATACTTATCCTTGGTTTTACGTTCCCATAGAGAGGCTGCCCCTGTCCTGACGAATAATCGGTCAAGTCAGCCACAACAATATCTTGAGTTGGGTTAGCTAAATGTCTCGCTACAAAGTTGTAGAAGAGAGGCTAGGCATTAGTGGATTCCATGATCTAATTATTCTTCCTTATCAGATGATCGAGCCTGCGGAGAGGGAGCGGAGAAGGATCGAATGTGGCTAATAATCTCTTGTTTAGCCTGCGATGAGTCCCGCTCTTGGAGGCACCGTTTAGAATTAGGTGGCTTGACAGTAGACAACTCTGGTTGCAACAGACCTCCCGGTCTCCCTCAGGGTGAAGGTCGGTCCTCTTCATCCGATTCCAGCAGGAGTTGCAAGAGCTGCATTGCCTCCCTCAGGGAGCAAAGGGTACGACGTTAACCCTCCTAATTAAACACCAGAGCGAAGGGATGAGCCCACAGATATTTAATGTTGAGGTCTCTGAGCTTATCCGTTACAGGCTTATAGTCCTTTCTCCTTCACAAGGTGGCAGGTGCTAGATCTTGGAAGATCTGGATTGAAAGACTGTTGTAAGAAAAATCCTTGACCCCTTGAATTGTTTTCAGAATGGCTTCCTTTTCACCAAAGAAGTAAACCCTCGTAAGTATATCCGGGACGAAGTCAGGTCTGTTACGGGGGCCATGGCATGCCGTGGGCTCGATCGAGCATCAGAGGGGAGGCTTCTTCTCCCTCTCTAATGGCCTGTAGGAGGTCTGCAGTGAAGGCCATAATATCCTTGCCCTCTGCTCCAAGAAGTACACCTCTAATGCGTAGATTGTTTCGCCTACTGCGATATTCGAGGTCTTCCTGCTCCCCTATCTTCCTCCTTAGGTTCTTGTGGTCCTCTGATCTAGTGTCCATAGTGGCTCGATATCATTCACCCTGCCTCCAATCTCTGCAACCTCCCGTCGGATATCGTGTAGTGTTGGCCAGCTTTAAAGTCCTGTTTAAGGGAGCCAATTTCATCTTTGATCTCTTGAAGGACGGATGCCATAAATGCCTGAATGATCGGAGCGTCTGTTATGGCCTTTTCTAGTGCAGAGGTGACCGGGCGGGGGCATCCTGTGAGGGTGGAGCTGTCTTGGACCAAAGGGAGGTAACCGGGTTGTCCCGGGCTGCAGCAGACTCTTATTCTTTAGCTGCTTTATTTCTGGGAGGCATAGCTAGAAGACCGATGTATTGCAGAGGCCCTGGCAGGGGGAGTACTATTGCCTTCAGTTGGCATAAAAATACAAGCGAGCACCTCCCTAGAACTCCAAGGACTACCTAGGAGCCCTACCGCAAGTCGGTTCCCCGAGTGAGTTCCTAGAGTTTAGCCAGGTCAGTGGAGGTATTCACGTTTGTCATGCTCTGCCCTCAAACTATATATCCTGAACAGGTTACATGTGGGGTCTATACCAAACACAGAAGCCGAAGGGTTACAGGATGTGTTGATTCGTGTAATGCCTTAGCGTACAACATAAGAGACTGAGGGTCCCTCCAGCAGGCCAGGTCTATTTGATTGAGCCACAGTCCCAGCAATCCTGCTTGTAGGTTCCATTGCTGAGGCCCTCGATGGCACTGGTAGCAGGCAATTAGGGAGGAGAGGGCGTCACTAATGTAGGGGCATGGAGAGATATTAAAATCCTACCCCAATAGCTCAGGATGGGTTCGAGCAGATCCACGCCTCCATCGGCACTCCTCATGCCAGAGGCCCAGGTCCTTGTTGTCTGTCTTGCTCTGTGGGAGATAAAGCTAAATGAGGCGGCCATCTGCGAGAGATGGAGATCAGGCCATAATGGTCTCCGGCGGGGTCGGGGCTACACATAAGTTTGTTGGAGCTCCGGGCGATTTGATTGAAATTGAAGGCATTTCTTCCCTATGTCGACAGGAAGCTAGTGCAGGTGTTCACGGACATCACCACTGTTATGTGGTACTTCAACAAGCAGGGCGGGGTGGGGTCGTGGACACTTTGCCGAGAGGCCCTGCGTTTTTGGACATGACTGGAACAGCAAGGCTTAACCCTGGTGGTTCGACACAAAGCCAATAGCTTACACTTGTTACTAAAAATCCAGTTTAGGAAAAAACTTAAAACGTATCTTTTTCAGTAGATAGCTTGGTTGGGAGGAGGGGGGACAGTCACTCCACTTGTCATAGCGCGGGGACACGCCAGTGGCGTAACCAGGCGCTTAATAAATGTCCAATAATAATAATAATAATAATAATAATAATAAAGGCTGTAACCCCTATTCTATCTGGGTCAATCCATCACATTGCCCACCTTCTTTGCTCCCCACACTCCTCTAAAGAGGAGGAGAATCTTCACCAACTGGACCCAAACTGAGCATTGTCGTGCTACCTTGACAGCACAAAAGGGTTCCGGGTGGACAACCAACTCTTTGTGGGGGTACGTGTGAGCTAAGAAGGGAAGGACTGTGCAGAAAAGGGCCATCTCATGCTGGGTCATTTTCTGCATCAAGAGATGCTATGCCCTGGCAAAGAAGCAGCCCCCTGAGGGATTAAGGACCCATGCCACCAGGGGTAAGGCTACGATTACGCCTTGGCTCGTGGTGTCCCAGTCCTGGACATCTGTCAGTCAGGAACGTGGGCATCTTTGCAGACGTTTGCCAAACACTACTGCCTGAACAGTCAGGTCCACAGGGATGGTGATTTTGCACGTTCGGTCTTGCAGGACTGCCTAGTTTAAGGTATTGGTTCGCAACCCACCGCCGGGATGGTATGGCTTGGGTATCGAATTCAAAGGTAAGGAATCTGCAGCTGGAAGTCTCTATTAGATGAACAAGTTAGTTACCTTTGGTAACGCATTATCTGGCAGAACTCTATCTAGCGTCTGATTTCTTACAACCCCACCCATGCCTCCCCGTTTTGCAGACTAAGGGCTAGGGTTACTCCTCTTTTCAGGGCCCTATTTTTGCACAACACTACATCAGTTACTTCATGGCTCTGCACTTCTGGTGTGGAAAAAACAAAAGGTACTGACATCTGAGCACCTGGGTGGCGCCTATATAGGTACTGTGATGTCATAACTGACGCTAACGACGCCGGCAACGTCACGAGCAGCTGAATTGAGCCACCAGGTAGCGCGCGCAAGGGCTGTTGCTCAACTAAAGTTTCTGGGTCCAGCCTGACGTCTGGGAAATTCAAAAGTAAGGAATCTGCACCTAGATAGAGTCTCTACCAGATAATGCGTTACCAAAGTTAAGTATTTTGTTCTACATGAATGATAATGTTGTTTTTAATGTATTCATCTTATCTTGTCCCTAGCTGGAAAAGAGCTGTTTGGCCTTGACACACTCCACAAAAGCCTGTGGATTAAGCTTTTGGAGGAGACGTTCCTGGGAATGCCGAGCGAGTTCCCTTGGGGTGATGAGATCATGCTGTTCCTGAATGTTTTTAATGGTGCCCTGCTCCTACACCCAGAAGACAGTGCCTTACTTAGGCAGTATGCAGCAACTGTCATCAATACTGCTGTGCACTTCAACCACCTCTTCTCCCTCAGCGGTTATCAGTGGATTCTCCCTACCATGCTACAGGCAAGTATTTGTCCATACAAGTTATAATGCAAAAATTGCAGTGCTCCTAATATACTTATTTTAGAAATTCCCATGCCATACAGTAATGGTTCTTCAATCTAGAAACTTTTATACAGTTGCATGCTTTGTAGAATAATTATTTTTCACCGATGGCGGTGGAGGATGTGTGGTGAGGTGAAGATTTCAGAACACTTTCTTAATATTTTATGTAGTGAACCGTGTATATCAGGAAGCAATCATTTAAGGGTGATCTGTGATGTTACAAAGTATTTTTTTTAAAAGTCCATCAAAGCAATGTTACTTTTCTTTTGTGTGACTTTATACGTGGATCTCTGGAGATTGGTGGATGTCCTGACTGCATGATCCTGGTCAAGGGAAAGTTCCCAGGACTGTTCACAGAGCCCAAAGTCGTCATTGTCCCACTCCAAGTCCTCTGGACATTCGGGTAACTCAAGGCACAAGAAAAAAGCAAGTTATTGAAGTGCTCTTTGACTTTTTCTGAAGCAATGAGTGAGCACCAGCATTTGAGGCCTGGTTCCTCGGAGCCTATGACTGGGCCTTCTCCGCTCATTACTGACTGTATTGGAGGCGGAGCGACCCCAGCCCAACTCAAAGAATTCTATGCGATCATCATCTTTGGGCAGCCCAACCACTCCAACATGCTTTTGGGCCCCGCAGGGTTGGGGGGAGCCCCATCTGGTTCCGTGCCAGCGGCTCCGGCCTGGCTCGTCCGGGCCCTCATGGGTTCATTCCTGCATCCGGACCGGTGCCGACCAGTGGTGTTATCCCCATTGTGATCCCCGACTCCAACACAGGGCCGATGGGCATCGTACAATGCCGACTCTTACTCCGGCAGGAACTTTGCTCCATCATCGGATTCTGTGCCCTATTTCCTAGGGCTAGGTCTTGTGGAGGAATGGGAGGGGTCGCTCCAGAATACCTGCCCCCTAAAGAAGCTATGGACTGGAATGAGGAACTGGGTGAAGCTAGTGAACTGGATTCATCTCCAGATACTGATGTGCTTTCTTCCCCTACTGTGGCTATGGGAAGGGAGTATTATATGGAATGGCGGTGTGGAGGGTGGCTGAGGTCCTTGACCTTTAGTTGGCCTTGGTGTCAGGCCAGACTAACATCTTGACGGAGGCCCTTGTAGAAAGATGGCTAATGCAGTGGTCACAATTGAAGCTCTGGTGAAATAAGCTCACAAACCTTTACGATGTTGCTTTTTTGCCCAATACATAGCATATTTTAATGCAGAGCATGACCCATCTGGAGATGGTCTACTTCTGCACCTCCCGACTGTAGAAAGCTGGCTTTATATTCAGTAGCACCAATGTAAGGGCACATCATAAAAAAGTACAGATGACCCTTATTGGTTTACAGGGCTTAAATTAAAAATTCCAAGTGCTCAATATGTGGTAGTGTGGTCGAGCAGCTTAGGCTTGTCAGAGGGTAGTGTTATGCATTTGTTGTTCACACAGAGGCAATAAATGAGACACACACTTAAGAAGAAACTCCAGACCAATTTAGAAAAGAATACAGATTTTTATATAATTTTAGACACCATGAGCATCAGAACCAGGGAAGTTCTTTCGGAATCATAGATTTTGTAGTATTAGAAAAATGTAATTGTGGCCAGACAGGACCATCCTAGGGACCATATGTCGGGAAACAGAACTCTTTGTGGCACCTGTGTCAAACAAACGTTCCTTAATCGATCCTTGCAAATCCGCTTTGACATAAGGACCACGCTGGTCTACAGGTATGTGAACTGTTCCCTTATCCTGTCCCTGGCTGTCCAGGCTGTAAGACATGCCTGGCGCATCTTCAAACTCATAATTGTCATTAATATAACACTGTCCGTACTTAGTGTTGTCAAAATAATTGTCAGAACGGCCCATAGAGGCCGTAGTGTTTTGCTGTCTATCTGAAAGAAACACGTAGTGATAGATTCCTTACCTTAGAATTACCCCAAGGTGTCAGACAGGATCCGGAAAGTTTTCATCAGCAGTACCCCTGTGTGTCGGTAGGCATCGTCGTTGTCACAGAGATGACATCGCTGGAGCCACTTAGAAGCACCCACGTGCCCTGACGTCAGTTATTTCTTATTCCGCTCAAGCGCAGATCCGGGAAGAGCAAGTTCCCCCAGTCACTTTTTGAGTGAGTTTTTTTTTTAGGCCTTTTGTCTCAATTCTTTTGAGTCGATCGACTCCTGGTGTCGTAGGGATGCCCGGCTTTAAGAACTGTGGGGACTGTCATCGCATGATGTCGGTGACGGACCCACACCGCGTGTGGCACGACCACAACTCTAAGTCGTGCCCGACTGCCGGGGCATGGCGCCAAAGACTTTGCATGAGCTATCCCGAAAGTTGCTGGAAGTCCGTCAGTCGGCTCTGCGCCGCTCAAGGTCCTGGTCCCTTGGGAGGTCGAGGGGCCGGTCGTGAAGCCGTCACCATCATTCCTCTGGATCTAAGTCTTCGCACTTGAGTCAGGTAAGTTGAAGCATTCCAAGAAGAAGTTGAAGAAGCGTTGTTGCTCTTCAACTTCCTCTGGCCCGTCGCATGACGCGGCGGAGCCTGCAACGTTGCTGCTGGCCAACATGCCCTTTCCAGGTCTGTTGACGACGCCTGCTCAGGTGCAAGAGTTTCTTGCTGCGATTGCCCAACTCTTTGGGCCCCGCCGGTGTGCCTACGGACCCAGTGGGCCTGACTGGGGGTCCTGCCCTTCCATCGCCGGCAGCTCTGGCGTCGCAGGACCCCCCTCGATCCGGGCTCTGATCCCGGGTAACACCGGTTGACCTCATAACACCTCCACCGGTGTCGACCCCTCCTCCGGCACCACCTCTGAGGTCGTCCGGTGCCACCGCCAATGTCGGCCCCAGTTTCAGCCCGACCCGGACACGGCACCGGATTGGCATTGATTCCGACGCCGATGGGGCCATTTTACCCCTATGTCCGTCCTCCTTATTTTCAGCCTGTTTCACGGACTTTGGAAGAAGAGGAGGACTGGGAGGGGTCTGAGGACCCTCTCCTTCAACAGTGTAATTATGATCCGGACTGGGCAGAGGATTTGGGGGATGCCAGTGGTCTTGACACCTCACCTGACCTTGGCATGCTGTCTCCTCCTACCGTGGCTACAGAGGAGGGAGCCAGTTACGTAGTGGTGTTGCGTAGGCTGGCAGAGGCCCTCCACCTCGAACTCCCTACAGTGGCCGTCAGGACTAACCTTCTACCAGAGATCCTTCAGCCAGCGGCAACTTCATCGGAGCCTTGCAGCCTTTTAATGGCACACTTTCTGACATTTTTTTGGGCACTTGGTCCAGGCCTAACACAGGGGCTGTCGTGGATGGGATTGTGGCCTGCCGCCATCGCCCGGCTCCGGGCGACCCCCACATTCTCTTCCAACACCCCACTCCCGAGAGCTTGGTAGTCCTAGCCTCTGCTTCCCAGAGCGTGTTCCCTTCCGCACCTCCGCATACGGTATCCAAAAAGCTGGAGCAGCTTGGCAAAAAGCTGTTTTCATCTGCCAGCTTAGGCCTGCAGTCGGTGAACACCGCATACCTCTTGGGCTATTATTCCCCCTCTGTGTGGGATACGGTTGCGCAGGTGCTGCCCAACTGTCCGGAGGAGGCAGGAACAGTACTCTCCCAAGCTATAGCAGCTGGGAGAGACGCAGCTAAGTTCCCCATTTGTTGTGGGCTTGATACCGCCCACTCACTGGGCAGGGCCATTTCCATGACGGTGGCGCTTCTGCGCCACGCCTGGCTCTGGACAACTGGCTTCTCAGGGGATGTCCAAAACACTCTGATGGACATGCCCTTTCATGGCATTCGCCTCTTTAGCAATAAAGCAAATAGTGCGTTGGAGCAATTTAAGGACTCATGGGCTACTGCAAGTCCTTGGGCCTGGTGGCCACTCTCCCCCTCTGCCTTCTACTTTTCGCTCCTTTCTTTGCCACGGAAGGGGTGCCCCAACACATTCGTTTCAGAGCCAAAGGCCTGGGCAGCAACATCATCGGCACAGCCACAGACGTGGGGGTTCTGGGGCCAGCGGCTGGGTCAGTCCACCTCCACCCACAACATCCACTGCATAGCCTTCCTACTCTGAACTTTCAGACCCATCAAACGCCAGTGGGCGGCGGAATTCACCATCATCTCCCCCACTGGCTCAACATCACCTTGGACAAGTGGGTGCTGCAAATTGTCCAAAGGGGCTTCTCCCTCCCCTTCAAGACTACCCCTCCAGCCATGCCACCTCAGTACCACTGCATGTCGGGAGACCATCTTGCGCTTCTTCAGCAGGCAGTCGTCGCCCAACTCCAGATTACGGCCAACCTCTTGCATTTGCTGGGGTTCTCCATCAACATTCCGAAGTCGCTCCTGATTCCCTCTCAGAAGCTCCTCTTCATCGGAGTGGATTCTGGACTAGGCGCAGTTTCGGTTTATCCTCCCGAGCAGCAAGTCTGGGGTTTTCAGTCTATGATTCCCATCTTTCAGCCTCTATCCCAGGTTTCGGTCAGGATGACTCTCTGGCTACAGCCTGATGGCCTCCTGCATCCTGCTAGTAGATCATGCCAGATGGCATATGTAGGCTCTGCAGTGGGACCTGAATTTCCAGTGGGCACAGCATCATGGCAACCTGTCCGATCGCGTCCAGATCTCGGAGGGCACTGCACGACAATTACAGTGGTGGCTCACTAATTGCGATTGGGTCAACGGCAGATCCCTCTCGCTTCCCCAACCGGAACACACATTTGTGACAGACACGTCTCTTCTGGGATGGGGCGGCTACTTGGGAGATCAGAGGCCTCGGGTCTCCGGCGGAGTCCATGTTTCACATCAACCTTTTGGATCTTTGGGCAATCCGTCTTGCACAGAAGGCACTCCTTCCCTTTGTCCGGGAAAGAGTAGTGCTGGTATTCACGGACAACACCACCGCCAAGTGGTACTGCAACAAACAGGGTGGGATGGGGTCATGGACCCTATGTCAGGAGGCTCTGCGCCTCTGGACATGGATGGAACATCAGTGCATTTCCCTGTTGGTTCAACACCTAGCAGGTTCACTGAACGCTAGGGCGGACGAACTAAGCCGCCGGTGCATGATGGATAACGAATGGCGTTTGATCTCGGACGTGGCGCAAGGTCTCTTTCAGCAGTGGGGAGAGCCTTGGTTAGATCTATTTTCCACCAAAGAGAAGGTGCAATGTCATCAGTTCTGCGTGTTGGAATTTCCAAGGCAGCACTCGCTAGGCGAAGCTTTTCGTCACAAGTGGAGCTGCGGTCAGCTCTACGCCTTTCCGCCTATTCCACTTAAGAAGATCTATTGCGACCGGGCCCAGGTCATTCTTGTGGCTCCGGACTGGGCTCGAAGAATATGGTAATCAGAGCCACTCAGCATGGCTATCGATCCCCCGATTCGACTGGATCTTCTGTTGCCGCAGCAATGGATGGTCCTCCACCCGAACCTGTCCAGCCTCCACGTCGTTGCGTGGAGAATGAGCGGCAGCAGTTGACGTCTTTTGACCTGCCTCCCGAAGTTTGTGATGTAATCTTGGCAGTCAGGCATATATGCCTGCAGGTGGAATACATTTGTGGCATGGTGCACAGCAAAGGCTGTGGATCCACTTTCTGCCCCTCTTTCAGAGGTCCTTCTATTTCTCCTTTCTTTGGCCCAGCAGGGCTCTGCTCTGGTCACTTTCAAGGGCTATCTCTCAGCCCTTTTAGCCTTTTTACCGCTTCCAGATCAGCCTTCTCTTTTCAAGCCCCTGTTTTTAATAGATTTATAAAGGCATTAATTATCTTTTCCCTCCGATTCCTTTCATAATGCCTCAGTGGGACTTGAACCTCGTTCTGACATATCTGATGTGTGCTCCCTTTGAGCCACTTCACAACCTTCCTCTTTGTCTTCTTACTTTAAAGACCGCTTTCCTGGTGGCTATCACCTTTGTCAGAAGAATGTGTGAGCTCCAGGTTCTTTCTTCTAAACCTCCTTTTCTCTCTGTCCATCCGGACAAGGTTGTTCTAAGGACTCGTCCATCTTTCCTGCCAAAGGTTGTCACTGCCTTTCACATCAGGCAGACCATCGCTTTGCACACCTTCTTTCCGCCTCCACATCCCTCAAAAGAGGAAGAGAGGCTCCACCGTCTTCCCAAAATGTGCGCTCTCATTCTACCTCAACCGCACACAACAGTTCTGGGTGGATGACCAGCTCTTTGTTGGCTATGTGGGCACCAAGAAAGGTCGGGCACTGCACAAGCGGACCATCTCTCGGTGGGTCATTCTGTGCATTAAGGCTTGTTATTCTTTGGCTAAAAAGGAACTCCCCGTCCCAAAGCAGTAGTGGGTGCCGTCGCCCTGGTAGAATGGGCACGTAGCCCCACTGGAGGCTCCTTCTTAGCCAAAGTATACAAGCCTTAATGCACAGAACGACGGCTGCCACTACTGCTTTGGGACGGGGAGTTCCCTTGCATGACATATGTCAGGCAGCTACGTGGACCTCGCTGCACACGTTTAACAAACATTACTGCCTGGAAAGCAAAGTCCGGAGAGACAGCTTCTTTGACCGTGCAGTTCTCCATGACTTTCTGGTGAGATTTTGGTTCACAGACCCACCCCCGGGGCTGGTATTGCTGGGGTATCTATTCTAAGGTAAGGAATCTATCACTACGTGTTTCTTTCAGATGCACAAGTTACGTACCTTCGGTAAAGATATATCTGTAAGAAATATTAGTAGTGATAGATTCCTTACCGCCCCATCCGTCCTCCCCGTTCTTCAAACTGATTTCTAAGGTTAAGGTCATCACTTTCAGGGCCCTAGTTTTATGGCACCAGTGGTCAGTTTCTTGCATGGCTCTGTGTTCCTGGTGCGGAAAGTCAGTACAGTACAGAACTGACGCGTCTAAGTAGCCCCAGCGATGTCATCTGGCGACACTGACCCCAACAACGCATGCGGAGCCGCACGAAGACGCCTACCGATGCGGAGGGGTACTGCTGATGAAAACATTCCGGATCCAGTCTGACGCCTGGGGGGAATTCTAAGGTAAGGAATCTATCACTACTAATGTTTTTTACACATATTTTGTTACTGAAGGTAAGTAACTTGTTCATCGGTCCCATGACCCCTATTCCCAGGACCCCTTCCTCGAGTTGACAAAACGTTTTGTAAAAGCACAGGGCACTGGCTGCGCCAGTGGCCTACTTCCTTACAGTAAGCACACTGATTCTATTCCAAAGGTGTCGTTGGAGGCTGTGTAGTGCGTGGAAGTTGTTGTAGAGGTCCCCGTCTTCTTGTGTTACCCCGATACGCCTGTTGCAATAATACCTTTGTCTTCAGATCCTTATGTTTCTTATAATTTTTGTCTTTCTTTTCACCATCGCTATACTCATAATATTAGGCCATATTTAGAATCCCAGAGGGGGAGGATGTAGACCAGGTGCTTTCAGAAGCCTGGAGTGTGGACATCATTTCGAGGAGGAGATTAGTGACAAACCTATCAACAAACAAACAAACTTGCCCTTCTGTAGACATGTCCTGCCCGCTATAATCCAAAAACATCTCTTCAAACCTGGTGAAGAATTCAGAAACACTTTCATGCTTCTTCTGCCGGCAGGCAGTTAGTCTATCCTAACAAGCTGGCCTGGCAAGTCGAGTAACTTAGCATATGGTTTATCTCCTGGCTTCGGATCCCTGTCCTAACCCTTAATCACATCTCATGTACTGCCCAACTCAATGACATTGCCTGAATGAGATTGTAACGAAAGAGAAGTAGGGGGTACATTAACCGGGGCAGCAGGTGAAGGAACCTTATCTTTTGTTCTTCAAAGGAGCCTGACAAAGACCACTGTAACTCTGCATTGTCCCTCATATATTTATGCCACAACGTACTAAACATTATAGGGCCAAGACCATATTTTACATACATATCAAAATTAGGACTGCCCTCTAGAGATGCAGGCTGGGACTCTTCCAACTGTGCATCTTTAGAACAACAACGACAACACAAATTCCAAATCTTACTGGAACCAGGCATTGCAAAGAAAAGAAAAGCAAAATCGTTATTTTACCTGGCAAAGTATTTGCAAACACTGTTTACCAAAACAGTCCTTAGACTGAACGCAAAACCAAATTACAGTGGTACCTCATCCACATAGAACTGAAACAAACTCACCGGATATCAGAGGTACGTATAAACCAGTTCTCCACTGCAGACTCTTCGGACCAACAAGACAGATCAAGGGTTTCGCCGTTCAGGACCCCAGGCGTGGTGACCACTGGGCAAGACCACCTCTGGTGGGACAGAGGCAGCAGCTGCAAGAAACTAATCTCCTTGTGCAGGGATCCCTGAGCTGTCAGTCCGATTTGATAAAGACCCCGTTTTCCCCTCCTTCTATGGAAAAGGGATGGGTCACTGTCCCGATAGGATCCCTGTTCAGGCACCAGCTGAAGGAAATGACCCACTTAGGGTCATCCTTGTCACCTCAGCCCACCTCTCAGCCTTCTTACCAAATGAAGAGTCGAAGAGACAGTGGAGAATATAGACTAATAATTATTTATTATATGCGCTCACAGCAGGGCTCCGTCTGTACAGTCTTGAGAGAGTGCTACAGAGGGAACTGAAAGAAAGTAAGCATAACGATACATTATGTACATTACATGGTTAGTTAAGGACACACCCACTGTGAAATATTCCAAGGAGATGTAGCTGGACAGAGAGAGAGAGAAAAAAAAGGATTCTGCTTTCATAACTTGCACAACTCAGTACTGTCCAAGGTAGTTTCACCCTGGGCTGCGATCAAACTGCCAGACAGGTGGGAGAGGGCCTTTATCTAGTGGAAAAGCTATGCACTAGCACCAACAGTTCTTTATTGCAGAAACAAAACTTAGCAAAGGGTATTTCTGGGAACTGGAAAAGATTTGTTTCGAACATTACACAAAATGGAGTCTAAAACAGAAAATGCTGCAGCGAATGCTAACTTATACATTAAATTACTTGAGCATCAACTGGCTTAATGTAATAGAAAGTGGTGTTTTAAAGCTGGTTGGTGAAAGCTCCGGTAATGTAAACTATTATTCCTGTCTGTTGGTTTGGTAAAAACATTGGTTTTAAAGCCATTTGATGTTTCCCAGATTAGTACAGCCAAAAAAGAGATTTTCTTCATGTCAATTTGATGAGTAAAGATTATATGTTAATTTCTCTGATTCAGAGTTGCAATGTTATACTTAAATCCAGCTGGATCACCCTTACATATTAAAAAGATGTAATCTATGAACCGTTTGTACAATATCAAATGTTGCTGCCAATGCTCATCCTGGAACACTAAGTAATTTTCTAATTTTGCCATAAAAATATTGGCATAGGATGGAGCTCCGGGAAAACTCATTGAAGCAATTCTTTAAAGAAAATAACTGTTCTGCCATTGAAAATAACTGAAACGAAGAAAAATGTAGTAACTCCATCAAGAACACTTTTTTTGCACCAATAGCATCCTGTCTTAATTGGACCCACTCAACTTCTTCCATTCCTTCATTGTGAGGGATTGATGTGTGTAACGCATTAGTATCTATTGTAGAGAGCCACCAGTCTGCCATGTCTTCTGAAGACTATTGATTGATAGTGTTCAAGAAGGCTGTAGTGTCCTTCATGGATTATTTAATAAGAATAAGAAAAGATACACTCAAAAATGAGTGAAGTATGGGGAGTGAAAGTCGAGCTGGAGGCAAGGAGATGCTTGTTGAATGTGTGGGAGCCTACGGACCTGCCTAGTCATGGCAAGGTCTGGGTGGCTCTCGCGTGTGTGATTGCTAAACGAAATATAGCGCAGCTCTGGGGTGCCTCTCGGGCACCTCGGGTAATAAAATGGATGGAATATCTTGATTGGTGTATGTTTTGTGAGAAGTCAGTGTATGTATCCAGGGGGTGACCCCGCAAATGGGTGAAGATTTGGGGAACCTGGAATGCTTATCGTGGTGATATCTGTGAGCCGCCGGAACTCGAACTTACAGACGTGGAACGGGAGGATGCCTAGGCCCGTTTCCTTCTTCTTAATCTCTCGCTATTATTGTTGGGAGCTGCACCCATAAATATGTAACAGTGGTCACCCGATACACCCTGGTCAATGTTTGTGAATTGTATTGTTGATTTCTTTTGTTAATAAAAAAGAAAAAAAAATAATAAGAATAAGAAAAGTGGTACCTGCACTCCTGAGTGTTTCTCTTTTATACAGTAACCAAGTTTTGCATTCAATGAAGGTTATCGCTCTCTGGTCCACGAGCACGAAAAGTCAAAGAAAAGCGTCCCCCCTCCGGGGAGACATCCCCTTAAAGCACAGCTTTTATATCCAAATGAATGGAGTCATCATTTTGATAGATTCAAACGAAAAGTAAGTATTGATGTTTTCATCAGTGAGGATTTATTTCATCATCCTTGTGAATTCTTTTTTTAGACAAATGAACTTGTAAATCCATACAAGGACCTACTTGGAACGTAGCAAGCCATTTCACAGACATTGAACAGTTCCCCTGTTGAAGGGCTAAACTAGCCCGAAATGCATTGGGTTTGATTTATTGGGATTCCAGGATTCATGTACCACATGTTTCGCTGTATGGAACTGATTTACAAGTTCATTTGTCTCCAAAAAGAATTTACAGGGATGATAAAATAAATCCTCACTGATGAAAACATCAATACTTACTTTTCGTTGGAATCTATTTAAGTGATGACTCCATTCATTTGGATATGAAAGCTGTGCATTAAGGGGATGTCTCGCCGGCGGGGAGGATGCTTTTCTTTATTTGACTTAATGAATTATTGCCACTGTTGTTCAATTGGTTGCAGAAAGTAATCCAGGTACCTTCCAAATAGGTTCATGAATCGAAACGCAGGCTGATATAATCGGTCAAAAGGGGTGTTTAGTTGGATGCTTGTAGACCTTGAGTAGCGTATAAAATTGCGGTCTACAAAGGTATTGAGTGAACAGATAATTGTCTGTGCCTTCACTTATCCATGCAATGTCTATTGAGCACTTACCTGATGAAAATAATAATCTCTGGTTTATTTACAGGCCCCTTGTACCACTGATGCCTCACTTTTTACATGGGGAAAAAGTGATGCACCGGTGGCACAAGGGACATATAAATTAGCACTTCTATGTCAATGACCACAAGGGCCCATCCTTTGTCTGCAAGCTGATATTTAAGATTTTTCTCATTTGCCACTGCTTCCAATGGGCTCCACTCTTTGTTGGGTATATTTCTTGGATGTGAGGCGCCAAATTTCAGGTAAAATTGTAAAGAAAGTCTCATACACCCTCAAATCCATTACCAAGGAGTTCGTTTCAGGAACATAGTTCAATGATTTGAACTTTATTATTTGTGCCATTTGACTTTTTCAGGTATATGCTGATTACGAGAGCAACCCTCAGCTTCGTCAAGCTATTGAGTTTTCATGCCGCCAATTTTACATCCTCCACCGCAAGCCGTTTGTGTTGCAACTTTTTGCAAGTGTGGCTCCGCTCCTGGAATTTCCGGTAGGCATGCATCATTTGCATATATCTTTCACTTGAATGTTAAATACTTTATGATCTAACCATGAAAGCAGATAGTCTATCAGAAATTACCCTACACAATGTTATATCATTTGGGAGAGGGGTACATTATTGAAAAATACCACCCCTGTGCAGCTGATGTTCTTGATCTGTGGAAGCTAAGTTAGCTCCGAACCAATTGTTGGTGAGATTCCTGGTATCACGTGGCTTATCCTTTTGCATGGTGTCAGACCGCAAGCATCGTCCGAGGTCTGACTCATGGCAACGGTCTTGAAAATATCTACTACTTTATCTTTAAAAAAATGGCTAATCTGTTACAGAAAGATTTGTCCACATTGGAGTTTTTAGCTTCTGGGAGTTTACTCAATTTAGTCACTGTAGCAAAAAGCTCTTTAGGGATATTAATAGCAGTTTGGATTTTATTAATAAAAGAACTCGTTTTGGCTTTAGTCAGCAATTTTTGTAAGTCTGAATTATCGCTTTGTATGATGTTTTGTCTTCTATCTTATAGTTATCCCACCATGTTCTTTCTAATCTTCTACAGAGTTGTTTGTGGGTTCTGAGCTCTTCATCAAACCAGGGTTCAGAGGGCGAGGATCTGTCATAATTGTCACGTTTTAAAGGAGCAAGTATTTTATGACTTGAATCGATCCCGTGGTGATACAATTCTGTTTCTGTGTCTAGGTCAGATATTGCTTTTAGCATAGATCTAATTTGAGAGTCAGAGAACTGGTCTGCGGAGATTTTATGTCATAGATGGAAATTAGAGACAGGTGGAAGCAGGATCTCTTCAGAGAGATGATTTACCAAGATTAAATGGAACATCCCTGCCCTGTGGTCCGACCATGTAAGTGGTAAGGTGGAGGGGACCTGAATAAAGGGGCTAGCTGAGAAAATGCCATCTGATGTTTACCCCCTGAGTGAGTGGGATCTTCTACTAACTGTGAGAGTCCCAAGAGTGATAGAGAGGCTAGGAGATCGTTGGTATCTTTGTCCTTACTATTCTCCAAGTGAAAGTTAAAATCACCCAAAATGCTGAAGTCAGAAGAGTTGGCTTTGAAGTTTCATAGTGTGTTTTTCCTGTCTAAAAAGAGATTGCTGGGGAAAGGAGGTCTGTAAATAAAAGCCCTATTAAAGGAGTAGTGATTTGACAGAACTATATTGAAGGTAAGGACTTCGTATTATGTTGTACTCGGCAAGGGGACATACCTAAATTTAACCTGATCTTTATATAGAATCGCCAATCCACCACCCCATTTGACTGTCCAATCAAGACTGATCAGGAAGTATCCAGGTAGGTGGGGTGGCTGTATTGAGATCTGGACCTGATGAGGAGTCAGCGCACATCCCCGTAAACAAGCTAGATCTAAATTGAAGCTGGGGCACTCTGTGGCCACAATAGCCAAATGGCCGCATCAATGTGAGGCTCTAGCTGCTCGGCGCATTTATCCTGCCATTAATCCTGCTGATTGTACCCTGAATCGACCCCACGCTGTGGGAATGTGGAGAACAAGCTCTGGCGCCCAGTTTGACCAACTTTGGTATGTATATAGCGCGACGACATCCTGCATTGCTGCCACTTCGTCCGAGCTGCCTCCAGACGACCCTGCATGACCTGGAGCAGCCGCTTGGCTTCACTGAGCACTCGAGGCCCGCAGCGCCCACATGCTCTGCTGGGCCGCGCAGGGATCGCTCTGCAGGAAAACGACTCGCAGGTGAGTAAAGCACGAAATAATCAATGCGCAGCTACATCCGTCCTGCAGAGAATCTGGAGACATTGGGGGTCTTGAAAAAAAAAACAGACCATTGGCTTGGAAACAGGCGGCCTGCATGGAAGTAAAAAATCGGAGTGTATGACCTCATTACTATCCGTCTGTTTGGCTCTGGCTGCTGCATTCTGCCACAACGCGTGATAACAGAGTGGGACATAGGAGGTTCACTGTGGCTGATCTGTGGGGCAGGGAAACGGACATCCCTCGACAGCGCATATCAACATAAAATGCGCCTCACACAGGGAACCTCACAGCCCTTTCATCATTAGCGTTGCACTCTTATGGGCATTGCTGCGCTACCCCCTTAATGCTTCCCCCATTCATTTGTGAACCTGCATGGTTGGGGATAAATAGCACAGTTGAGCTGATGCCCTCTTGGCCGGGAGTGTACTGTGCTGCCTTATTGGGGGTTGGGACTGACTGTGTTGTTGTGAGTTCCTGTCTCCCAGGGTGGTACCTGGTAGAAACTTCGGCTTGATGAAAATAAAACAAAATACAAAATAAAAAACTTGACTAATCCACAGTGCCTGATGACACCCCACCACACGCTAGGTTGATAGGGTACACGGGCAGACTCTGTACTACACCGAGCATCCTCGCCCGAGAGACATGACCGTTCCATCGTCTTACATCTCGGAGGGTGAGGAGGTACCGTGCTTGCCCCTGGATGTCCCCCCCAAAGGGAGTGCCCTCCTTGACTTTAGCGAACGTTTTTACCGCAGAAGCTACTCGTGGGTGATGGGATATTGGGAGGGGGGAGGGAATTAATGTTCTGGCATATTTGGGATGCTACAGTGGGAGAGGGGAAGGACTGGTTGGTTCATGAAAGTTAGGTTTACTTGTAAGAGTGGATATGTCAGACAAACATGGTTTCGAATCCTGATGCGACATTCATTGATATTCCATGGTTAGTCTTTCTTGTTTTCTCTTTTGGTTCTCGAATGGCTAACACATTACATCATCCCCAAGGTCTAAATGTTCTCACTTGAAACATAAGAGGGCTGGGTGACCCTAGAAAACGCCGGAGGGTTTTGTCATATCTAGATCGCAGTCAGACACACATTGTGATGCTTCCAGAAACCCATCTCAATCCTCATCACGCACACACCCTCGCATCTAAATGGGCAGCTTATCCAACCTTTTCATCCTACTCCTCATACTCCAGGGGGACGGCCATACTCATTAGAAAGAACACCCTTTTTATGGTCGCTGGCACGGCCTGTGACAGACAGGAACGCTATTGCATAGTGTGGGGTAGAATAGGTCCTGAATCTGCCATTTTGGCATACTATTACGGCCCCAACACTGATGCCCTGTAGTTTTTTTACGGAACTGTGGGGAAAGATACTCAAAATTGGATCCACTCACATAATATGGGGTGGAGATTTCAATGTTGCTCTTAATCCTGGTAAGGGCAGGTATAACACCGCACCACATCACTATACTAAGGCACAGAAAACACTGCAAGACAAAATAGAGGATGGAGAGCTGCTGGATACATGGCGTCACTTACATCCTCAAGTTGCTGAAGGCACACATTTCACGGCACAGTCTGCTTGTAGCTACGACTAGATTATTGTTTCATTTCCAGAGGCCTGGTACCGGCATTAAGCTCCGTCACGCAGCTGGCTCGCACCTTCTCTGATCACTCTCCTGTAAAGATGGAGATCTCACCCCTAGGAGGTGCCCTCCCACGCCCAAATTGAAGATTGTCTCCCATTATGCTACTAGATGAGGTATTTCGGAGCGAGTTAGGCCAGGAAATCAAGGACTTCCTGCAGAAAAATAAGGGATCGGTGAATAGTGTTGAATCTGTCTGGGAGGCTTTCAAGGTTATAATACGGGGGTCTGCATTTCAAAGAGAAGTGGCATCCTACGAGACATCCGACGCACCCTACAGACACTGGAAAGGGAGATTAAGGACATAGAAACTAAAATTTCCAGGGGCATTGATGGTAAAACACAGAGTGAACTCTGAGATAAACTCTCAGAGTATGTGGATACAGCTGACAGGAAGACAACATTTAGGGGAAGGTGTTGGGTAGCTAGATGCTACGGGGAGGGAGAGAGACCAGACAAGGCTTTGGCAGAGCCCCTTCGCAAACCAAAATTCTCCAATTATGTACTGGAGATTGAGGGGCCTAGTGAAGTAGGTTACAGGGACACAGCCGATATTCTTACCACATTTCGGGCCTACTACTCTGATTTGTACACTTCAGGGACAAAGGACACACTAGACCTAGACACTTACCTTTCTGATGTGGCATGAGGAGGGTTGGGAGACACACAGAGGGAATTTCTGAGTGCCCCATTTGAATTAGACAATATCAGGGAAGCTATTATTGAAATGCGATCCGGGAAGTCACCTGGGTTGGATGGGTTTTCCATCGAATTCTACAAAGCATACATTGACCTACTCACTCCTATTCTCTAAGAGGTGTATGAGGATACTCTAGAACAGGGTAAACTCTCCCCCTCCATGAGAGAAGCACTCATCATTTAATTGCTTAAGCCTGGCAAACCACCGACCTCGTGCGACTCATATAGACCTTTGTCCCTTATTAATTGTGATGCCAAAATTCTCGCTAAAGTCATAGCCAATCTCCTGAGTTTGCTTATGGAAAAACTGGTCTTCCCTGATCAATCAAGGTTTATCCCGGGACGTGCGACCACGCACAACTTGCGCACACTCTATACCATACTACACAATGTGGCTCCTGACTTGACCTTAGCGGCGGTCTTCATAGACGCCACTAAGGCGTTCGATTCACTCGAATGGGATTACTTAGCAGGGGTTCTACGATGTGTGGGCTTCCTTCCTACATTTCTATCATGGATCAGCTTGCTATACAACTTCCCATCCGCTAGGGTACCAGACCCCCCTCCTTTTCGCGCTTGTGATTGAGCCTCTAGCTGCAAAGCTCCGTCAACAACACCAAGACAAGGTGCTACAATGTAACCTACCCAAATACTGATATCCTTTTATGCTGACAATGTCACTGTATGTCCGAGACCCCCAATCCAACCTAAACCCACTTCTGTGAGAATTTATTACATTTGGTAAGCTGTCAGGGATACAGATTAATTGGGGTAAATCAGAAATTTTCTCTCTCACACCCGCGGCAGAGCAATTCCCCTTGGACTTTCCTTTGCAGTGTTCAGTTCAGTTCTTTATTTATTTCGGTGGTTAAAAACCATCATAAAAATGCATAACATTACATATCCACATATAATCATACTGAACATTACAATTAAGAATTTTTTTTTTTTAATTGTTAATATTTACAAGCTTTGACCAAAAAAGGGAGCAATAAATTCATGCGTGTATCAAGAGGGAGAGAGAGGACCAGATAGCTAGTCCAGATCCCCGGTTTATATGTAGATTAATCAAAAAGAGACTAGCTATGGGTTGGGGTGGTATGATGTTTACATTGTAAAGATCATGGTGACTCAGGTAAGTTTTGTTGGTCAGGGGTGGCACCCATTGGGTGTCTTAAGAAAGCCCTCACCCACCAACCTAGTTGGTGGCATGCTTCATCATCGGGCCCACCCAGTGACACCTAGCGTGTCCCGGGTGTGCTACGACGCCTGAATACAGCGGAGCAGGTATGTCACTGTGTGTGCGGTGAGGGATGTTAAGAAGGTGAGTTTAAAACGGCTTGGCGGGGGTCCCTGTACCCGGAGGGTAAAAGACTTTATTAATAGGGCCTCCGTCAGCGGTTAAAAATAAGGCTATGGGACGTAAGAGGCGAGTTACGACCTCTCACGTCCTTTAGAGTGTCAACATGTTTCAGCCAGTGCCTTATTGATATGCTGGCTTTCTTCAGGACAATTAAAATGGGTGTAGGTGTGATTAAAACTAGTGGGTGTGTAGTGTGGACTATGTGTCTACACGCCCTAAAGTGTATCTAACTGTGAGAGGGGGGATTCCCTTCTCAAGATCACGCTAGTTTTAAGTGGTGTCCTCTTCAAGGTACTTTGAAGTGGCAAAGGTTAGACCAGGATTACTGGTCGATACCGGCTGTGGACCTGATGTGCCTCCTTCTAGGAACCGGCAATAAATTCATATCATCCTCCATCAACCCCTTGTATTTCTTAGTTTGACCACAATTTTTAAAAAACTCATAATAGCACACAAGGAACGTATCTCGGTTGCTCTTTGCAAGAATAATAAAGCAGATTTGGCATGGTAAATTTTAGATTCCTTTAAAATGTCCACCAGAAATCTTCGACGCGGAATTTTATAAAAAGAACAAAGTAATACAAAATGAAGAGTGTCCTGCGGAGACCTGTTGTCGCAGCCGCAAGCACCCTTCTGCTCAATTGTTAACGTAAAACCAGACGGGTAAGCTAAAATATTATGCAACAAATTGAGCCTAAAACGGGTCAGTTGACTGTACATTAAAAAGAGATACGGTTCCATACCCATTTCATTGCTTACAAGCGAGTGGGCTACTACCGAGGATTTATCAGAGTTAAGTTCATTCCTCCTGTGATCATATTTTTCCATTAGCTGCTTTTGGACATAATGTTTGCAAGAGGTATCCATATTTAAAGGGTCAGAAAATAACATTTCCTGGTCGATAGACTCTAAGGTTTCTTTGATGTATTTTAACCAGGGGATTTGCAACCATCTATCTATCTATCAACAATCCTTGATGATCTGTCTAGTTAATTCAGCGTTTGGGTTTAGCCAAATTCTAAACCAGGTTAAAATTGGCCTCACTCTAATCAGGTCAGATATATATGGGGTACCAAGCTCTTTATGTGTAAGTGCTGCTAGGATGCTCTGAGGTAGCTTTAATAGTTTCTTTAAAAATTTGTCTTCCTCTCCTTGTATCTGGTGTGCATCCCTAAAACCCCACACCTCTGCTCCGTAGGTGGCTTTAGAGGTACTGACCGCTCTATACAGTGTCATCACCTGCTCAGGAGACCAACGGCCCATCCTTCGTGCGACGTTTAGTATGGCCCCGTTTGCTGAAACAAGTTTCCTGGACCTTTCATCAATCAGTGGGGCAAACTTAATCAGTGGGGCAAACTTAATCTTTTCATCAAACAAGAGACCCAGGTATGGGACAGTGGTCACAGTGTCCAAGACATGATTTCCTATTTTGAATACAAATCTCTTGTGCGGTTTTTTCCCTGCCACCATGATAAAAGACTTACTCAGAGTAACAGAAAGATCCAGATTCCTCATGAATGCAGCAAAACCACTGATTAGAAGCTGGAGACTCACTGCTGTTCGGGCGAGTAGGACCGCGTCATCCGCATACAAGAGTACCGGTATATGGCACGATCCCTCTCTCGGGCAGTCAGTCCTCAGAGTCAGCAGGGCACTCTCAAGGTCATTTATGTAGAGGGAAAATAGGAATGGAGCCAGGATACACCCCTGCCTCACCCCGCCAGAGCACAGCAAGGGATCAGTGCTCACCCCCCCACACTCTAGCGGACCTTGGCAGTGGTGTTCCACTGCAGTTCCTTAAGTATATTGATCAGGTCTGGATCAATTCCCAATCTAAACATAAGTGCCCAGAGTTTAGCTCTATTAACATTATTAGATGCCGCTGCCAGGTCCATGAATCCCATATACAGGGTCCCGTCATCCGACTTGATGTATTTAGCCGCTAGAAGGTATAAATTAAGACATTGGTCACTTGTTGACTTGCCTGTCCGAAACCCGTACTGGGTGTCCACCAAGGTATTATGAGTATCAGTCCACTCTATCAGGCGGTTAAGAATTGCACTACCTAGTACTTTGGCTGAGACATCAATCAGCGAGATTGGTCTGTAACACTGTGGGTTGTCCCTGCAGCCTTTCTTGTATATGGGGACTATGACTGCAGTTGACCAAGATCGCGGTAGACCAGAGTTAATTGCAGCATTAAGTACTCGAGTCATAATCGGGGCCCATAGATCAGTATTACTTAAAAATAGGTCTGGGGGGGTGCCGTCCGGGCCTGGAGCCTTATTTCGCGTCAGCCCTAACATTGCTTTTAGAACATCCTCCAAAGAGAATTCTAATTCGGTTGCCCTGGGTCCCCCCAAATCCCATCTACAATATCTACCTCCTGTTGGTTATACAAAGTTTTAAAGTGGTTAATCCATTGGTCTGGTAGTATATTGGTACTGATTACTGGGGAGCTTGAGTCTTGGTAACCAGGTCTGTTTATAATTCTCCAAAACTGGGCATAGTCCCTATTTTCTCCTGCTTCTCTAAGGTCTGCCCAGACTTCCTTTTGGAGAACACTCTTCCTTCTCTTAACCTGCATTTTGTAATTCTGTCTACAATGGGCGATTTCATTCTTGTCTCTCGGGGCCTTCTTTAAACTCTGTTTTAATTCTCTTAATGCCCTCGAGCAGTTCGTATCGAACCATCTTGGTGAAGGTGGTTCCTTGATAGGCCTCTTAGTTTTTAATAACCCTTCCACTATTTTGGTTAGAGATTCAAATGCCAGAACCACTCCTCTGTCCTCTATGGCGAGGTCTAGGCAGGTCTCTATGTGCTCAGTCCCTTTACCCACTAGGTTGGTGTAGAAGTCTTGCGGGTTGATCATTGCCCACCTTATGTGCCTCCCTTGGTCCGTTGGGTGGATTGCGATATCGCCCCCCAAGTTTTTCACTGGTAGATCATTATATTTAATTTCCAGGGAGAGGGGATTATGATCGCTAAAGGGGCTCCACTCCGTTCTTACTCTTATGATCTGTTCTTTAGCAAAGGCAGAGATTACTATAAAGTCTATTATAGACACACAGCCACTACCTTTGAATGTGGGTATGGGAGTCTCCCCTGCTTTCAATGGAACCAGATCCATTGTGTGGGTAAGCGCAAAGCTGTCTAGAAGCTTCATCAACAATGTGCCCTCTTTATTGTGTTCAAAATGGGGACCCTTTTCTACAGGGCAGGAAGACCAATCAGGAGAGATGGGGAGTAGCTTGGGACACAGATGACAATTAAAGTCCCCCATCAGCAGGACAGTTGGTTCAAGCCCTCTCTGCCTTAGATCTGTTTCCTCATGTAGCCTACTCTCGAGCTCTAGTAATATAGGGAAATTTCCCTCAATTGGGCCCGGATTATAAAAGTTTAGGATTAGAAGTCTCTGCCCCTGCCCCTGGAGTAAGACTGCTTGTAATGTATCTGACGCCCAGTCTTGTTGTGACCAAGTGCCCTTTAGGTCTAGATCTGCATATATCACTAGGCCTCCTTTTGCTCTCCCAAATTTCACTTCTTTGGCTGGTCTAAAAAAGCATTTATAGCACTCCAATTGACAGGAGTCAGAGTCTCGCGCCCATGTTTCTTGAAGAGCTATAATATGAAAGTCCCTTATGTATTCTTTCCACTCCTTGTTCTTAAGTTTAGCCCCCAGGCCTGCTATATTCCAGGACAGAACGGATAGTCCGGCCCTATTCGCTTTCCTACCCTCTGTGCTGGGTTCCTTTATTCTACAGTCACCTGATTCTATGGGCTCTGTGGCATTTTTAGTCTCATCCCACTGTTTAGGGGGTTCTTCTAGCCTCAATTTTTGCTCATTCCCAGCGCTGACACGACCAACCTCTGTTGCAGGACATAAGGATTCCCCGGTTGCTGAAGGTGTTACAGGCTTATTTTTCATGGAAGGTAGTCAGTCATTTTCCTCAACCGACTGCAGAGGGACAAATCTGTTTCTCCACTGAGAATAATCTCGTGGGAGTAGAAACTGATCAGGGTAGCTTGTGGGTCTGGCTCTTTGTGTGTATTGTGGTCTCCCGGGGTTCCATCCAACATAGTCAGCATTGTTGCTACTCCAACTCCTTGGGTAAAAATACCCAAGCGGGAGCGCACAGATTGTGCTAGTGTGATTTCTGTTGGGGTTCTTCAGGATATAATTCACAAGTCTAGTGTCTCTGAAATTTGCTACTCTGCAATCGCCTCTCATGTCCTTTTTCCTACCACCAAGCCAATTAACTCTTCTTACATGGACTATCTCTCCTCTTTCCCCCTTATTTAAAGGTCTATGTATGTTCAACCACTTGGAGATTTTCGCATGTAGTTGGGAGTGTGATTCTTTGTCTGAGACCCTAATTTCCGGAACCCCTGCAAATACTATTACAAATGGACTGGCATCTGGAGGAAGATTTATGTGAGGGGAGGGGCTATCTGTGATGGGGAAAGGGTCAAAATCCATATGGGATGAGCTGTGAATACCATTTCTTGGATAGTAGTCTTCCTGCCCCCATTGCATTAGTTTGTAGAGGGGCTTTATCCATGTTTTCAGAGCTCATCTTGTGATTGTGTCCCCCACTCTGATCTTGGTTGGATCCCCCTCTCTAGTCTTGGGGAGCTTTCGGTACATCATGTATCTGGGCAATTGTGTGTTGGATGTGGCTAACACAGTTGTTGTTTGACAGTGTGTTTTTGTCAGTGTTGTCATTAGTGACCACATTACTTGGTTGGTTAGGGCCAGTGGGAGGTTTCTTGGTTGTGAGTTCTATTATCTTGCTTTGTTTAGACAGCTCACTCGCTATTTTGTCCACCTTGCTTATAATGGGTTTTAACTGAGCAATTATAAAGGTTTCTAGATGTTTTTGAGGTCTCCTAGGCCTACCTCAATCCATCCTGGAGGGTTTATATTTGTGTGCACGTTATCTTCTACCAGGATGACCTCTTGCCTATTTTTAGCACGGCCGTCTCCTGTATGTGGCTTTTTTTGTCTCTGTTGTCCCTTAGTCCTCCCCTGTCATTTTGGTTTTCTCTGAGGGGTCAATTCGCTTAGCCCAGAGGTTTCTATCCCCCACGAGGGTGGGGGTTGAGCACAGGGAACACCCTCAGTTGCATTATTTGGTGAGGCTACATTCCCCGTGATATTTGGGCTATCAGCTAATGACCGAACTCTAGAGGGTGTTGGAGTAGCAACAATGGGGTTAGGTGAGGAAGATAAGATCCTTTCCATGTGTTCTATTTCCCCAGATACCTTCTTTAGCATCAGGTCAATTGCGGTGGGTTTTTTCCCTTTGCTTGAGGCTAAGTCTTTTGTTTCCGCCACCGTTTGTTTTGGGGTTTCAGTTTTGCGGGTTTTACTCATGACCGAGCGTGTTTTAGGATGGTTGGACATAATATAGTCTAGCTCTTCTCCTCTTTTCCTCCCCCAAACGGCAGCCACGAATCCTTATATTAGGTTGCCCAGTGATTCAACACTTAACATACTTAACATATGACTATCCTGATTCAGGCCCCTGACCCACCTCTTCCTACGGCGACAGTTTGGAATCACAGTTTCATTAGTAATCTTAAATGGAGGTGACCAGTCCAGAACCACGATAAACAGTACCTGTCACAATAGGACCAAGGGGGGGGTGGCCCGTCCCGTCCCTGGTCGTCCCCGGACGGCCACAGACGGCCCGCCCTTTGCCCGGGCTTCGCCCGGCGCACACCCGCGCGCTCCCGCGCAGCAGTGGCCTGTGTCCAACAAATAGAGCGTATGACGGGCTGTGGGCATGTTGGGCAGGGAGCCCAGACCAGGTGTAAATGGTCAAACAGGGACTCCTGGGAGAGCGAGTCCCTGCAGCGCTTCTCTGCCTGCCAAACACACTGCTCTTGGAGTCTGCCCAGAAAGCTGGTCCCGATAATTGCGGCGATGCGGCACCCGCGAAGCGGGTGCGGCAAGAAGTTGCTGATGGTCTCCTCCTCCGCTCTGGCCCCTCACTCCGCAGAAGGACGGCAAAAGTATCCCACTGTCAGATAAACACCGTGAGGTTTAAGTGCTGCTGTGGGCTGTGGGCGTGTCGGGCAGGGAGCGCAGACCAGGTGTAAACGGTCAAGCAGGGACTCCTGGGAGAGCGAGTCCCTGCAGCGCTTCTCTGCCTGCCAAACACACTGCTCCTCGAGTCTGCCCAGAAAGCTGGTCCCGATAATTGCAGCGATGCGGCACCCGCGAAGCGGGTGCGGCAAGCAGTTGGTGATGGTCTCTCCTCCGCTCTGGCCCCTCACTCCACAGAAGGACGGCAAAAGTATCCCACTGTCAGATAAACACCGTGAGGTTTAAGTGCTGCTGTGGGCTGTGGGCGTGTCGGACAGGGAGCGCAGACCAGGTGTAAACGGTCAGCAGGGACTCCTGGGAGAGCAAGTCCCTGCAGCGCTTCTCTGCCTGCCAAACACACTGCTCCTCGAGTCTGCCCAGAAAGCTGGTCCCGATAATTGCGGCGATGCGGCACCCGGGAAGCGGGTGCGGCAAGCAGTTGCTGATGGTCTCCTCCTCCGCTCTGGCCCCTCACTCGCAGAAGGACGGCAAAAGTATCCCACTGTCAGATAAACACCGTGAGGTTTAAGTGCTGCTGTGGGCTGTGGGCGTGTCGGGCAGGGAAGGCAGACCAGGTGTAAACGGTCAAGCAGGGACTCCTGGGAGAGCGAGAACCTGCAGCGCTTCTCTGCATGCCATACACACTGCTCCTCGAGTCTGCCCAGAAAGCTGGTCCCGATAATTGCGGCGATGCGATACCCGCGAAGCGGCTGCGGCAAGCAGTTGCTGATAGTCTCCTCCTCCGCTCTGGCCCCTCACTCCGCAGAAGGACGGCAAAAGTTTCCTTTGCAGTGGTGCGACTCAGACCTGAGATACTTAAGGATATGTATCTCCAGAGATCACGATAAATTAATACAACTCAATTACGGCACTGCTCTTGGCCGTATTAGTGACAGGTGACCAGTGGGATAGCACTGCCCCTCTCTATCGCGGGACGTACCTCCCTGATAAAGATGGTGGTGCTCCCGCAATTACTATATTTATTCCTCAATATTCCATATCAACCAGGTAGACACTTTTTTAAAGCACTAAAGTCAGAAATGATCAGACTGGTATGGGGGGGTAAACAGCCACGCTTACAATGGAATGTACTTATCGGGCCCTACTCAGCGGGAGGCTTTGATGTCCCAGATTTCGAATTTCACACTATGCTTGTTATTGGTTTCACCCCCCTGCATACATGCCGCATATTGCAGCAGCAAAAAACACAGTTGATGGACAGAATGCAGAACAATGTCTTACATTTACCCCAGTACAAAGATCTGGGCCTAAATCCATTGTTTTTTTCTATATGCAAATCAGCCTTGACCCTGTGCCTCATGGGAACAGTCCAGCCCAAACCACCAAGCCATGTCTTTCCTAGACCGGAATCAAGCATCCAAGGACCGGTTTCTGGCTATCAGCCTTCTTCAGCCTGGATAGCTTGACTCCAGTGATGTGGAGAGCCTGGGACTCACGTCTGAGCATACCCAGCCACTCGGGGTGAAAATTGCAAAAAACACAGTTGATGGACAGAATACAGAAAAATGTCTTACATTCACCCCAGTACAAAGATCTGGGCCTAAATCCATTGTATTTTTGCACTCCACACCACCCTAGGTCAGACAATGGCTATATGCAAATAGCCTTGACCCTGTGCCTCATGGGAACAGCCCAGCCCGAACTACCAAGCCATGTCTTTCCTAGACCGGAATCAAGCATCCAAGGACCGGTTTCTGGCTATCAGCCTTCTTCAGCCTGGATAGCTTGACTCTAGTGATGTGGAGAGCCTGGGACTCACGTCTGAGCATACCCAGCCCACTCGGGGTGAAAATTGCAAAAAACACAGTTGATGGACAGAATGCAGAACAATGTCTTACATTCACCCCAGTACAAAGATCTGGGCCTAAATCCATCGTCTTTTTGCACTCCACACCACCCTGGGTCAGACAATGTCTATATGCAAATCAGCCTTGACCCTGTGCCTCATGGGAACAGTCCAGCCCGAACTACCAAGCCATGTCTTTCCTAGACCGGAATCAAGCATCCAAGGACCGGTTTCTGGCTATCATTCTTCTTCAGCCTGGATAGCTTGACTCCAGTGATGTGGAGAGCCTGGGACTCACGTCTGAGCATACCCAGCCCACTCGGGGTGAAAATTGCAAAAAACACAGTTGATGGACAGAATGCAGAACAATGTCTTACATTCACCCCAGTACAAAGATCTGGGCCTAAATCCATGTTTTTTTTGCACTCCACACTACCGTAGGTCAGACAATAGCTATGTGCAAATCAGCCTTGACCCTGTGCCTCATGGGAACAGTCCAGCCCGAACTACCAAGCCATGTCTTTCCTAGACCGGAATCAAGCTTCCAAGGACCGGTTTCTGGCTATCAGCCTTCTTCAGCCTGGATAGCTTGACTCCAGTGATGTGGAGAACCTGGGACTCACGTGTGAGCATACCCAGCCCACTCGGGGTGAAAATTGCAAAAAACACAGTTGATGGACAGAATGCAGAACAATGTCTTACATTCACCCCAGTACAAAGATCTGAGCCTAAATCCATCGTTTTTTTGCACTCCACACCACCCTAGGTCAGACAATGGCTATATGCAAATCAGCCTTGAACCTGTGCCTCATGGGAACAGTCCAGCCCGAACAACCAAGCCATGTCTTTCCTAGACCGGAATCAAGCATCCAAGGACCGGTTTCTGGCTATCAGCCTTCTTCAGCCTGGATAGCTTGACTCCAGTGATGTGGAGAGCCTGGGACTCACGTCTGAGCATACTCGGCCCACTCTGGGTGAAAATTGCAAAAAACACAGTTGATGGACAGAATGCAGAACAATGTCTTACATTCACCCCAGTACAAAGATTTGGGCCTAAATCCATCGTTTTTTTGCACTCCACACAGAGCATTGGCTAGCTGACCATGTTCCTCTTGAGGGAATGATATATTTTACATGGCAACTCAGAGACAGAACACCTACAACACTCACAGGTACAGTGTAAGCCTGGCACTGTATTCTTGTGATGCTGGGGGGAACGGTGCTCTATTCTCCCCTCCTTCCCCTGATATATTACCCACTTCTACCACTATTACAGGAGAAGGGATTCCGCAACTTACTTACACAACTCAACATTATAATTTGGGGAGACCTCTACTCTAATGGAGGGTTTAAGACGAAGGATCAAATTTTTCTTGGTATGCAACCATCCCCCTTAGATGTCTTCCTTTACTAGAGTCTCAGACAAGGGGTCCAACATTTTTCCCCGGATTTCCCTCAGGAAATCCCTACGCTAGCTCCACTGCACATGATATTACAAGCTGATTCACCGGGACATGTAGTCTCTAGACTTTACCATACTATTCAAGTTCAGCGAGACATTGCCCCTTGCCCGTCACGCACACGCTGGAACGCGGAGCTAGGTGTAGAAATCACTGATGAACAGTGGGATTATTGTTGCCTACAAACGAAGCAGTACACTTTGTATTATACACTTCAAATTTATAAATAGACTTTATTACACCCCAGTTTGAATATTTAAACATCAATTGAGAGAATCAGACCTCTATGACAGATGTAGAGCAGCAGGAGCGGATTTTCTTCACTTGGCCTGGGAGTGCACTGGGGTGTATGAATACTGGAAGCAGGTCTTTGAGGCCTTGACACAGATGCCAGCCTTTCCACTGAAGGCTGAACCCTTGATGGCAATACTAGGACATACAGCACTGGTAGCGATATGCCACCGTCGCTTTGTCTCACTTGCACTATTAATGGCTAAACGCTGTGTTGCTAGTAGATGGGTAAGGGGTAGGGTACCCAAATTTTAGTACTGAATCTCTGATCTTACCTAGTGCCAGGAAACAAATATGTACATATGCTGAGCTGCTCCCGGCGGCCTCCCGCCCCAGAGGTATTTCGGAGCCCCTGGAGGCTTACTTGGTGGCCCGGATTTTAGACTCCACTGGGGACAATGCTATGGAAACATCTGGATACCATTTAGCCATGAAAATCCTTTTCATTGTGAGAAATGACAAGGGGAGCACCATGTGGGTCAAGGGTAGATGGGAGTATATGGGAGGATATGGGGTATGTTGGATAAAACCCAACAAAGTATGGATTAATAATATTTGTTTTATATTGACTCCTCCCTAATTGAATGCCCTAGAGTTGCAGAAGTACCGAATTGTACAGAGAATGGGAGGATACCACTGAGAGGGCCCGGCATAAAGCCATGGCGAGAACGGATGTCCTATTCTTGATTAATCCCTTGCATTTTCTTTTTATGGATAATTCCATGGAATGTATTGAAAGCTATCTGATACTGTATATTGAGTATCTGTATATGCTTACCTGTCGAGAAAGATTATATACTGTTGCAAAACACAATAAATAAAGAGTAAAAAAAAAAAAAAAATCTAATTTGAAGCTGTCCCGAAAATCTGCCATTTCTACTGCGCTCTTCACCAGAGAGTGAGCATTTATGAGCGTACATTTGACTATCTTATTGGGCGGAGAGCGGGGTCTCATCGATTTATCTAGTATAAGTGAATCGATTTCATGACTGATCAGAGTAACCATACTTACTGGACATACCTTATAGGATGAATCATCAGGTGGGAGTAGTGTAGAACCAGAACAGAACCAGCCTACTGAATTTAAACCAAGTAGCTCATCCCTGCAATTTCTGGCAGGGGGACTTGCACTGAGCATGGTCCGGGCACAGACTAGCGCAGATGGCTTGCCTTTGGCGCACCAGCAATGCGCCCACTGCACGGACACGCTGTCAGTCCTGTTTTGAACCCCAGCATCCAGGGGAGTGGCGAGGGGCGTGGCGGAAGCGCTGCTATGCACGTTTCGGAGTAGATTACACTAAAATGGTGAGGACAAAGCAAGCTAAGAACAGGATCCAGCAAACCCTACTGACCTGCACAAGCTCCCTTGGGTAGAGTCAGCAACTGGTAACAAAGATTAATCAAAAATTAGCTGGAGAACATAAATCATAAAAACAAGTTTTAAAACATTGGTAGTCACCTTTCCAAGATGGCACTACAAGAATAAGGCACCTCCCAAAACCGTACGCTTGTGCAATACAAGGAAAGAAAAAGGTTGCACAGCAGGAGAAACTCCTACCAGAAATCTGTGTGCATGGTGCATCACTTATATAAGTGTGCACCATATAATAAGCCAGCCTCCTACACAGGAACACCACAGATTTCACCCTCAGATGTGGACTGAATATGACAGACTCACTGGGCAGAGCAATTTAATCGTCAGTAACCCGTAGGCGCCATTCTTGGCTGAAAACAACTGACTTTTCAAGGGATGTCCTAGCTTTGCTCATAGACATGCCCTTTGATGTCTCTCGCCTTTTTGATGAGAAGATGGACACTGGAGCACTGTAAGGGCAGTGTTTCTTGAATATGAATTTTCTTTGAAAAAACAAGAGGCGTTTCGCAAACGGAACAGTTGGCTTAATTAAACAATTCGGCCATTAGCACAGTTACAGAAGCAGATCTGAGGACTGTCTCAAAGTGCAATCAATCTGAGCGTATTTGTATATAGTTTTTGGGTATCCTAAAATACTTTATCGTGTTTTGGGAATGTGCACTCCCCTTCTGCCATGTGTGCTTCATTTGGGACAATTTCCCTGAACCATTGTGATGTTTCTGCGCTTATCTGGCAGATGGACTTGAGTTTCCTGTTGCACATTTGTCTGCTGGCTACCTGCCACCCCACCTGTGACCTCTCAATCAGTTCCCTCGGGCCTAGGCTGCAAAGACTGCCAGACCACGTATTTCTGAATCTGAGCTGATGGAGAGTTCATGACGGGTGAATATGTTAATAGGTATGCAATTTCCTTTTTATATGCACGTGTAACATTATAAGCATTGCCATCGATTTTTATCAATATCAACATTCCTCCCTCTAGTTGTATTTTCAACTACACTATCCACCCCATACTTCTTAACAGTCACATTATTGAGGACATGTTGTTCTTCAGTTTTGGCTAATAATACTTTCCTAGTTACTTGCATTCTACCTAATTTGAAGGACTGCGTTTTTACAGCAGGAAACCTCCAACTACAGAAAACCACACAAGAACAATGAAAATATGAAAACGGGCAACAGTGATGTACACAGTCTGGTCAGCCACCGGGGAGCCAGCAAAACTAGTTCAAATACCATGCCTGCTCAGGGACACTTCCCGCCTCACACATGTCTCTTTGTAAATGGTGCAATTATTGTATGACAAGAGTCAGAGCCCCATTATCCAAGTCATTACCTGGGATAAACATGCAGCAGGATGCACCAATCTTGGCACACACCCCTCCCTCTATTGCTGTGAATAAGTCCAACACTTAGAGATGTTGCATCATCATGAGATGAGGCGGATGGCTCTCATTTCTTCCCTAATCGCATTAAGGCTGAGATCAGTGCTGTTCATAATCTTGAATATTTCCCGCCTGGTTATTTGTAATTAGGGGGCATTCACTTTTGTCTGCGCTGTGAAGAAGGGTATAGGCCCCAATGCGTTAATTTGCACGCCAGAAAACAGTCTGATTTATTCTGGAATATCCATGTACTTAGCCCAGCCAAAAAAATCTGCAGTTTTTTTCCTCAAGCCTGATGCAACAGAGTTGTCTTATTCCCTAACTCTGACAGATCTTCTCCAGGAATGCCCAAGGTCAATGACTTTATGGTGATGAGGGAGCAGAGGCCACACCATGCAGAGACGAGCTGAGTGTAGGCAAACCCGCCACATTGCCAGTATGTGTCCATCAGCGTGAAGGTTCCCATTGCATGTCCAGAATGTGCAATACTGTGCCACAGTTCTCATTTGTTCCCAATGGAATGAATCCTGTACCCCTTAAATACAGGAATAATGTGTTCGTTTCTGTACAATTTAGGGTTTCCCCTTCCCTTCTAACCATGTGTATCTATTCATCTCAGTACCCCATATTTCCTAACATGGGGTATCTATGCCAATGTTCAACCGTCCCCTACGAGACTAACTTCCCTTTGTATCAATGAGGTGGATTGCCCTACACCGGAACTCTATGTCTGGGGTCCGACTACCCTGGGACCAAAGATGGACGCAGGAGCTGAAGTGTTTGTGCATTGGTGTGGCGGTTTTGTTACCTCCAAGAATCTCTTTTCTGGAAAGTCTCAGTGCCAAACACTGTCCTCCCCTATGGTGCCCCTTTAGGCGTCCTATCTTGCTCTGTTTGAATGGCGCTAGGCTTGGTGAAAAGGTACAGTGCTATGGGATAGGACTCGTTCTGGTCAGATTCACTACTGCTGTATGGGGTTCTACTCTATTGAGTTTTTATCTTGACCCTGATCCTACATAGGTAAGGGTGGAAAAGGCATTTTGCTTTTTTGGGGGCTACCTCTTGTGACAAGTAAAGCCTTTCTTCCCTTTCTGCATACAGTATCAGTGAACAGACATAACATAGCCTATCTGTTTTCTTGGAGCCCACGCTGGTCATGTGCTGATACCGCATGTGTAAGAGGGCACTATATATTGCGCATGGAATGCTAGTATCTGAAAGAAACAGATTAGTGTTAGATTCCTTACCTTAGAATATCCTCAGGGGTCAGACTGGATCCGGAAAGTTTTGCGTAGCAGTACTGCTGCGCGTCGGTATTCGCCGTCTGCGGCTCCATGTCCGTCGTCAGTGTCTTTGGCGCCGGGATGATGTCGCCGGAGTACTTAGATGCCGCTCTCGCGCGCTGACATCAGTTCTTCTTTTTTCCGCGCCAGCAAGCGCAGATCCGGACAAAGCAGTACTTCTTAGTCACTTTTTGATTAACTTTTTCAATCCTTTTTGGGTCCTTTTTCGAGTCGGTAGACTCTCGGTGCCGGTAGGGATGCCCGGGTTCAAGCCCTGTGCTGACTGTAACCGTCTGATGTCTGTTACTGACCCCCACTGTCGGTGCCTGTATTGCCTTGGGGCAGACCACGACGACAAGTCGTGCCCGACTGCCGGGCCTTGACGTCGAAGGCTAGGCGGGAATGGTCCCGTAAGCGCCTCGGGCTCCGTCAGTCGGCCCGTGCCGTTCACGGTCCAGGTCAAGGAGGAGGTCGAAGGACTGGTAGCGGGGCCACAGTCATCGCAGCTCGGCGAGTCAACACCATTCGCCGGGCTCCAAGTCCTCAGGCAAGAGGCACAAGAAGTCGAAGAGATGCCATCGCTCTTCCGACTCCCCCCGACGCTCACACGATGCGGGCCAGGGGTTCGGGTGACACCGCCCACGCGGCTCCGCTGGAGCCGCAGGCACCGCTGCCAGCTCTATACCCACCAGTCCCTGGGCTGAACACGACGCCGGAGGAGATCGATGCCTTCCTCATGGCCATGAGGTCGCTCTCTCCTCCGTCGGGTCCCGCTGTGGCACCTTCGGGCTCCGCGGCCCCGACTTAGAGCCCAAGCGGGCCGGGTGCTTCGGCCCGCGCCATCGGGTGCTTCGGCCCCGGCGCCGTCGTCGACTTTGGTCCCGATGCCGCAGGGCCCCACCCGATCCGGGTCCGGATCCGGGTCGCTGCTGGTTGACCTTATGACCCCTCCGCTGGCGCCGACCCCCAGGGTGTCGCCCCCGACGCCGTCCCCGGACAACGTCGTCCCCGGTCCCTCCCTCGGTCCGGATCCAGTGTCGGACCGGCGTCGCTCGAAGCCACATTCGACTGCGAGAGAAGAGCAATTCTTCTATGATCCGGCCCCATCCTTTGCACCTGACTATCAGGAGATGGGAGACAAGGGTGATTGGGAGGGGTCTGAGGAGCCTCTGGCACGAGAGTGCCAGTCGTATCAGGACTGGGCAGTGGATCTACGGGAGGCCAGTGGTTTGGACACTTCGCCCGACACTGGCTTTGTCTCCCCTCCTACCATGGCTACGGAGGAGGGGGCTGCTTACAGCGTGGTGCTGACAAGGGCGGCCAAGGCCTTGGCTCTTGAGCTCCCCATCGCAGCCGTGAGGACTAACCTCCTCAGGAGATCCTTAAACTGCATGGCAAGCTCTTCGCAGCCTCTACTACCGTTTAATGAGACCCTTACTGGCGTTCTGTTGGGCACTTGGTCCAGGCCCGCTACAGGTCCCCCTGTATATCGGAACGTGGCCAGGCGCCACCGCCCGGCCCTGGGCGACCCTAGCTTTCTGTCCACCCACCCCCTACCGAAAGCCTGGTTATCCAGGCCTCTAACTCCCAGACCGCATTCCCGACTGCTTCACCTGATCAGGAATCCAAAAGGTATGAGCAGTTTGGTAAGAAGATGTTCTCCTCACTTAGTCTGGGTTGCGGTCGGTCAACACCGCTTGCCTTTTGGGCCATTATACCCACTCTCTGCGGGACACGGTCGCGAACGTGCTGCCAGCTTGCCCGGAGGAGGCCAGGGTCAAACTCGCTCAAGCCCTTGCGGAAGGGCGGGATGCAGCACGGTACTCTATCCAATGTGGGTTGGATACCACGGACTCGCTGGGCAGGGCATTTCCACGACGGTGGGTGTTCGCCGCCCCGCCTGGCTGAGGTCCACCAGCTTTTTGGCTGATGTCCAGAATTCCCGCATGGACATGCCGTTTGATGGCCGTCGCCTCTTTGGTGACAAGGCAGCCAGTGCGCTTGAGTGTTTCAAGGACTCCAGGGCTACGGCCAAGTCCTTGGGCCTGTTGGGCCAGCGCCAGCAAACTTCTGCCTTTTGCCCCTTTCGTGGCCAAGTAAGGGGCGCCCCCTCATGTCCTGCCAGCCACGGCCGCAGACTAACATTTAGCACGGCGGCAGACATGGTAACCACCGTGGCGGTGCCAGGGGACAGTGGCGAGGCCAGTCCACATCCACTCCCGCAGCATCTGCCTCAAAGCCTTCCTAGTCCGAGCTTTCAGGCCCATTTGACGCCAGTGGGGGGCAGGGTTCGCCATCACCTCCTCCACTGGCGCACCATCACATCGGACTGCAAATAGTCCGAAGGGGCTACTCCCTCCCCTTCGAGGTGACCCCTCCAGCCATGCCACCGCAGTACCACCGTGTGACGGGGGATCACTTGCAACTTCTGCAAGAGGAAGTTACGGCCCTATCTTGGACCTGCTGAACTTCAACGGCTTCCTCTGGAAGGAGAAGTTCAAGATGCTGACTTTGGCTCAGGTCTTAGCTGCCCTAAACCCAGAAGACTGGATGGTAGCATTGGACTTGCAGGACGCAGCTCATCTGCGCAGATTAGGGGTGTCAGTCTTCCCCTATCTCGACGACTGGATGTTGTAGGCGGACTCGCCCCAGACAGTCGTCAGCCACCTCCAGACTATGGGCGACCTCCTGCACCTGCTTGGGTTCTCCATCAATGTGCCAAAGTCACACCTGTGTCCCTCTCAGAAGCTCCTCTTCATCGGGGCAGTTCTGGATTCGGCGCAGTTTCGGGTCTATCCTCCTGAACAGTGGGTTCGGGATATTCAGGCTCTGATTCCGATCTTTCAGCTTTTATCCAGAGTCTCGGTCAGGTTGACGCTGTGGCTTCTGGGGCTGATTGCCTCCTGCATCCTTCTGGTGCATCACGCCAGATGGCGGATGCGGGCTCTGCAGTGGGATCTGAAGTTTCAGTGGGCCCAGCAGCAGGGCGACCTGTCCGACCACGTCCTGATCTCGTAGGGCACTGCGAGACAGTTGCAGTGGTGGCTCACGGACCGCGATTGGGTCAGCGGCAGATCCCTCTCCCTACCCCAACCGGAGCACATAGTAGTGACGGATGCCTCCCGCCTGGGCTGGGGGGGGCCACATGGTAGAGGCGGAGATCAGAGGCCTCTGGTCACTGGTGGAGTCCCGGCTCCATATCAACCTTTTGGAGCTGCGGGCGATCCGACTTGCACTGATGGCATTCCTTCCCTCTGTCCGGGGAAGTGTAGTGCAGGTGTTCACAGACAACACCACCGCCATGTGGTACTGCAACAAACAGGGTGGGGTGGGGTTGTGCACCTCTGGCAGTGGCTGGAACGCCAGGGCGTCACTCTGGTGGTTCAACACCTGGCAGGTTCCCTGAATGCCAGGGCAGATGAACTCAGCCACCGGTGCATGATGGATCACGAATGGCGTCTAAACAAGGTCTCTTTCAGCAGTGGGGAGAGCCTTGGTTATATCTATTCGCCACCGAAGAGAACGCGCAATTTCATCAGTTCTGCGCGTTGGAATTTCCAAGGCGCCACTCGCTCGGAGACGCTTTTCACCGCGAGTGAAGCTGCGGTCTGTTGTACGCCTTTCCGCCTATATCACTTCTGCCCAGAGTGCTGTAGAAGATCAGGCGCGACCGGGCCCAAGTCATCCTTGTGACTCCGGACTGGGCACGAAGATACTGGTATCCTGAGCAACTCAGCATGTCAGTCGATCCCCCGATTTGTCTGCTTCTTCAGGAGGACCTTCTGTCACAGCAGCAGGGGATGGTCCTCCACCCGAACCTGTCCAGTCTCCACCTATATGCGTGGAGATTGAGCGGCGACAGTTGAGGCCATTTGACTTGCCTCCTGAAGTCTGTGATGTGATTCTAGCAGCCAGGCGTCCCTCCACGAAATCGGTAGATGCCTGCAGGTGGAACAAATTTGTGTCATGGTGCACAGCAAAGGCTGTGGATCACCTTTCTGCCCCCCTTTCAGAGTTTCTCCTCTCTCTTATTTCTCTTGCCCAGCAGGGCTCTGCTCTGGGCACTATCAAAGGCTACCTCTCTGCCATCTCAGCCTTCTTAAGGCTACCTGATCAGCCTTCTCTTTTCAAGCTCCCTGTTGTAAATAGATTCTTGAAGGGCATCACTCACATGTTTCCTCCTGTTCCTTTCGTGATGCCTCCATGGGACTTGAACCTTGTTCCGACTTATTTGATGTGCGCTCCTTTCGAGCCACTTCACAATTGCCCACTTTGTCTTCTAACTCTTAAGACTGCATTCCTGGTTGCCATCACCTCTGCCAGGAGAGGATCTTCTCAACCTCCTTTCCTCTCTGTCCATCCAAACAAAGTTGTCTTGAGAACGCGTCCCTCTTTCCTGCCCAAAGTAGTCACAGCCTTCCACATCCGGCAGTCCATCACCTTACCCACCTTCTTTCTGCCTCTGCCTCCCTCGAAAGAGGAAGAGAGGCTCCACCGTGTGGACCCAAAACGTGCACTCTCATTCTATCTGGACCGCACACACCAGTTCCGGGTGGACGACCAGCTCTATGTTGGTTACTTGGCCGCTAGGAAGGGACAGGAGGTGCACAAACCGACCATTTCTTGATTGTTCGTTTTGTGCATCAAGGCTTGTTATTCACTTGCTAAAAAGGAGCCTCCTGTGGGGCTGCGTGCCCATTCCACTCGGGCCACGGCGGCTACTACTGCCCTGGGTCGGGGAGGTCCCCTTGAAGGACATCTGTCAGGCAGCTACGTGGGCTTCGCTGCACACGTTTGCTACACACTGCTGCCTGGACAGCCAAGTCCAGAGAGATGGCTTTTTCGGCCGTTCTGTTCTCCAGGACTTTCTGGTGTGATCATTGGATCGCAGACCCACCACCGGGGTTGGTATTGCTGGGGTATCTATTCTAAGGTAAGGAATCTAACACTAACCTGTTTCTTTCAGATGCACAAGTTACTTCCCTTCGGTATCGATATATCTGTAAGAAACAGTAGGTAGTGTTAGATTCCTTACCGCCCCACTCATCCTCCCCGTTCTGCGAACCGATATCTAGGGTCAAGGTACATCCCTTTGAGGGCCCTAGTTTTATGGCACCAGTGTCGGTTTTTATCAAGGCTCTGCGTTCCTGGCGCGGAAAAGCTGTGTATAAGAACTGACGTCAGTGCGCGAGGGCGGCGTCTAATTACTCCGGCGACGTCATCCCGGCGCAAACGGTGCCGATGATGGATGCGGAGCCGCAGACGAAACCTACCGACGGGCAGGGGTACTACTACGCCAAACTTTCCGGATCCAGTCTGACGCCTGGGAATATTCTAAGGTAAGGAATCTAACACTAACTACTATTTCTTACAGATATATTGTTACGGACGGTAAGTAACTTGTGCGTTGGGTTCCGTCTTATTATAAGTGATGTGGGAGAGGACCTTATGCAAGTGCGATGATAGCTTAGGGGTGGACTTCATCAGACTGGGCAGTGCTTTGGTGAAGAATGGATTCGGAAATACCCATAGTAAACACAGGGTACATAGACGTGCGACAATACATAGCTATTGAACATTACAGGTCTTGGGATTGAGAGGTGTTGGTAATCCTCTGGCAATTGGGAGTGTCCTTTTTTTTAAATATCTTTATTGTCCTTTCCATATTATTCCATTTTCTTACAATATATGGCAAAGCAAAGATGTGAAAAGTACAGTTTATATCTGCATGTAATGTTAACATAACAATATTATAATAGAACAGCTGTTCCTAATACAGCAGCACGACTTCACATGCATAATCTCTCATCATCTTATCGCTAATAGACAGTTTCTCATACATTGTTGCGATTGCCTGCCCACCACATATCTCTGCAGCTTCCAAGTTCCTATGCTAGGATAAAAAAATAAAAAAACAAAGGGACATGTTGCTGACATCACATGTTAATATTGCCCACATTATTTAAGTCCTTTGTATCAAGTTGAGATCACGTTAGCAGGAGCTGGAGACCTATACATATGGCCTGTTTGATATTACAACGAGGAGGGCTTTTTCAAAAGAGAAAAGGAATGAAGACTAATTATAACAGTAGACACATCAGTAAAACATACATTATCAAAAAAACATTTTTTATCTACAAAACTAAAAGGCTGCTATCTAGAAAAATTATGTTAATCATTGCCTTACTGAGTGTGGAACCGTTTATTGCATGAATGACTACCTGGAGATTCATTTGGAGCCGACTCGGACTCATGTGGGTGTTGTTGGATATTGTCACAGCACTAGTCGTCGGAGCAGGAACGAACAGGGCCCCAGTACATCAGGCTTCCTCCATGGGGTGTCATCTATTGGAATGCAACTGACATCCGCCGCCACCCCTCTCTCCGCCGCCCAGTATTTTCATTTAGTATATTATGCAGTGGCTGGCTAGGTGTCATTGCCCTCCCCATTCACTCCATTACTGAAGGCCGTAAGTATGGTATCCCAGTGTTGCGCTATGGGGTACTTGCGGAGCCCCGCTGTTTCCTCCCTGTGCAGCGCTGTACTCTCTGCCTGCGCCCATATCTTAAGTGAGCTTTTCCAACTGTTCATTTCTGGGCGATCCGCCTGCTTCCACCGTTTTGTAATTAAGCGATTGGCAGTTATTAAACCTAGGTCCCTAAATTGCGATGCGACGCTATTATTTTTAGATCTGAGATATACCCACTAAAAGATTTCCCATGTGGCCAGGAAGGAGGCGTCGGTACAGTGCGACAGGGCTGCAGCAACCGCTCTCCAGTAGCCTTGAAGGGAGGTGTAAGACCATAGCTTGTGGAGCAGATCTGTATCAGGCTGCCGACAGCGTGAACATTCTGCCGTGGTAGTGGGAAAATATCTATTTATTTTGTCTGGGGATAGATATGCCCTTTGTATTATATATGTTTGTATTAATTAAAATTTGGAGTTTCTTGGTATATATGTAGCACCCGCTAAGATGGTAGACCATTCCTTATCTGTCCAGAGTCAGCCTCTGTCTGTTTCCCAGCGGTTATGGAGTGTCAGCATTGGTTTCAGCGTGTGCATGAGTAGGGCTGTCATCAGCCAGTGTATTATGTGAGAACCCGCCCCCATTACGTGTAGATATTGTAACAACAGATGTGTCGGCGGTTCGGACGTTAAATCTCCCAGAAAGGCAGATAGCACTCTCATGAGAGAGGTATGCAATAGGAATTGTTCAGCCGGTAAGTCAGTGTTCTCCACCAGTGCCTCAAATGTCAAAAGTGCGCAATCCCCAAAGAGGTCCCCCAGAGTGTCTAATACTGCTGCATGCCAATGCACAAGAGTGGATTCATAGGTGCCTGACCTCCCTATAGGTGTCCCCAAGAGCGGCAATATCGGGGCATAAGGGAGTGTCGCTCAGGTGAGATAAAAGCTTCTCCTGTAACACCTATACGCTAAACTCAAATTTAATTGAAACAGGCGTGGGAGTCTGGCAGCTGGATCGAACACGTGATATATTTGGCCGTGGGTCCACGGTTGCTGCAGGGTTGCCGTGTCTTCCAAGTTAGTGCCATTGAGCCACTTTGTTACCCACTGCAGCTGGGCTGCTATGTAATACAGTTCCATATTAGGAACCGATAGTCCTCCCTGTGAAGTGGGGGCATACAGCTTCCACAATGCGACTCTGGGTCTGCCCTTGTTCTATATGAGATCCAGGGACACACTCTGCAGTTCACTGAATATTTTATTGGGGACATAAACCGAGAGGTTCGAAAAATAGTATAAGAGCTTGGGAAGGACTATCATCTTCAACAGAACCAATCGACTCATGACATACAATGAAAGTGACTTCCAAAATTGTATTAGGGCCCTTACCACCAAGATTGCTCTCTTTAAGTTGCCCTCTAATAAATCATCTGGTGTCCGATATATGAGGACTCCAAGATAGCGAAAGGTAGAGGGGTACTATGGGAGAGTCGAACCATTGACGAACATGTCCGTTTCCGCTAAAGGGGTATAATCCGGACTTGGCCCAATTGACACTGAGGCCTGATATTTCCTCAAATTCCTTCAGTATATCCGCTATGGAAGTGGGGATATCAGTGACATCACATACATATAGCAATAAGTCGTCAGCATACAGAGATACTGCATGCGTCCCTTCTCCTAGTTGCATGCCCCACTCTTTGCCACTTCTACGGAGTAACAGTGCTAACGGTTCCATAGCTAGCAAAAAAAAGCAGTGGGGACAGCGGGCATCCCTGGCGTGTCTCTCTCCTCACTCTGATGGGATCAGATATAAGGCTGCCTGCGCAAACACGAACAGTGGGGCGCTGATATAGCAGCTGGACCATATTTTGAAAAAGGTAACCCAGTTTGTATTTGTTTAGCACGGCCGCCAGGTAAGGCCATTCCAGCGAGTCAAAGGCTTTCTCCAGCTCTAAAACTAGGTATCCTGAACGGGGCCATCTGTGTGTCGCATACTGCTGTATCCTAAAAAATCTACGGAGATTAAGTGAGGTGTTCCTAGTTGGCACGAATCCGCTCTGATCTAGGTGCACCAATCTTTTCACTAAGGGCGAGAGACACCTGGCGAGTAGGGACGTAAAGATTTTATAATCGGTATTGAGAAGTGCGAGGGGACGGTAGGAGCATAGCGATTCAGAGTTTTTGTCTGGCTTAAGGAGGGATACTAGCAGAGCTTCATTTTGCGTGTCAGTAAGCGTGGATTCATCCATCGCCGTCTCATATACCTTCAGCAGCTGTGGAACTAAAATATGTGCATAGGCTTTGTAGAATTCAGCCAGTAGGCCATCTGGTCCCGGCAACTTCCCATTCGCTAAAGAGAATATGCTGTCCCGTATTTCCTCTGCAAGGAGAGAAACATTGAGCTCCTCTGTCTGTGCACGTGTAGGCGTCAGTAGATCTATCCAGTTCAAGTAGAGCTGTAGCTCTGGATCCGCACCTCTCCCGCAAGATATGTATATACCCCTGTAGTGGGCCACAAATGCTTAGTGTATGTCCCGCTGCATGTAGGCGATGTCACGGGCCGCAGTGCGTATAGACGTAATGGGGGTTGAAGAGTCATCTTGGCACGTAAGCCATGTGAGTAATTTCCCCTCTTTGTCCCCCATATGATGCGTTCTCGCCGAGTGCACGGCATAATTGAGACATCGTAGTCGTTCTTATAATCTTGCATGCTCCTCCCTACAGCCATCCCGCTCCCCTTCCACCAGTCTCTTCTCTAATGTGGTTAGCTCCTTTTTCAACCGCACCCTGTGACCCGCCTGTGTACCCAAACAGTGACCTCTTACTACCACCTCAAGGGCATCCCATTCAAGCAGGGATGAGGAAGCTGTGCCTGCATTTTCATCAAACTATTGCACTACATTGGTGGCCAGCATGTCTCGGAAGGGAGCATCAAGTACAACATCTGGCTGTAGTTGCCACATAGGTATTGGTGGCATGAGTCTTCCCATTGTAATTCTATCATATGCAGGCTATGATCCGAGGGCAATTGGGAGTGTCCTTAGTCAGCAAAGGCCAAGGCAAAAGTTCACTGTATAGTTTGTAGTTCTTAATTCGCACACTGTAGACCTTGTTGGGGTGCAGATCTGGCCCCTGAAAATGTGGTGCACTTAGGCATTATATCCCCAACATGTTGTATAATAGTTATGCTTGTTTGGTTAGTTCAAAAAGCAGTGCATTAATGCATGAGCAGTCATTATCCATCAGAGTTCCTGTGCATTTCTTTTGAGGGTGTGCCCCCGTTCCCCCATTTATTCACATCATTTATGGGGAGGTACCCAAAGGTGGCACCATTCAGGGTATCATTTGAAAAGTGCGTACAGTTCATGGGACGCATTCATTTTTATGGGTTTTTGGGCCTTTCATTTTTATATGATGTTGAGCCTCACCCCCTCCGTACCTAGCTGGCAGTTAGGTTGGTGTAACATTTTTATGGAGTAATTTCGTGAACATGGGATGGTATTAATTTTAGCTAGTGCTCCGTGTGCGTCTCCGGCCCCTCTATCCAACGCATAAATGAGGGGGTCCCATTGGTGTGGGTGGTGCTTTTTGACCTACACATTCTTGGGGGATGTATAGAGAGGGGGTGTGTCGCAATTGAATGAAGTTGGCGATCTCAACATGCACGGAGGTCACATGTATACCCCTCTAATCCTGGTTTGCAGCGTGCCAACGTGACACCAGATTCTTCACTACGCCCCGTTCTCTAAAACCCTCCTTTTTGGGCTAGTTTTGGGCTTCTTTTTACCAGTCTTTTGGGTGCTGTCTCTTGGTCTCACGTGATCGGCTATTCTACTTTATCAGGGCAAACATAGGAGGCAGTGAGGAGGCTGTCTCATGGCCTCTCTGTGCGATGTCTGAGATTGGGATGCTGATTCCTTCAAATGTCGTGTGTGAGGCCTCGTGTATTCAGCTGATTGCTAGGCCTGATTCTAGGATGAGACCATTCGTGTGTTATAATCTTGCACCAAACTGTGATGGATTTTTGCAGACTCCCTTTTCCCCCATCACCACACCTCTCCTCTTGACCACGTCTTTTCCTGTGAATTGGAACCTGCAGTTCCCAGCTGTAGCTAGGAACTCCTAATCTGGGACACACTTATTTTGTTATCCTGGAGGATGAATGAATTGAATGAATGAATTACAGACTTGTACCACGCACAGCTACCCGAAGGCATCCCGGCGCCTTTTCGCTCACTCATTCAATAGATTAGTATTACCTGCTGGACAGGTTTTTTGATACTTGGAAACTTTTGTGAGAGAAGAGAGGAAAAAGCCTTGCTGCATTTAGAATTGCGATTCTAACGACAAGAACTCGTTGAAATTCGTCTAATGAAGGGGGTGAGCTGGGATAATAGGTTATTTGGGTGGACCTCCCCACCGACTGACTCAGCTACGCGTGGCACTTCGCAACTTGTTGTATCTTGTGCGGTTGAAGCGATGGGGTCTGTACTACCCTTGATCGCATGTGATCCCTGGCTCCCGACACTGGGGTACAGCCTGAGCTTTCTGGTCTTTGGATGTGCTGTTAAGGCTAGGAGCCATGAAGGAATTTTGGGTCCCAGACTAGGTGTCGGAGAATGGGGTCCCTTTGATTTGGTAATTAGAACCCGTCCCAATTAGACTTGGCTGCGGGAACGTAGGTGCTTGCTTTTAAGGACAGGATGGAGAGCAGCCCTGCTTCCCTCATCAGATTTCCCTCCCCTGCGGTGTGGTCAGGCAACCCCTGCCCTGGGGTATCAGCAGCAGAGGGGGGTCCAGACTCCTGCAGGTACCCAGAATGGCTGATGTAGGAAAGTAGGTTTCTGTTGCAGCACCCCTCAAAAACTTTTTGCCTAGCTTGTGATGACACTTTGACTGTAGAGTACCGGTCCCAGCTAACCAGGTTCTCAATACCAGTGTCCTTTCCCAAAAGTGTACGTTTGTTCCCACAATTGGCACACCTCTGGCTCACGTATAAGTCCTTATAAAAGGTACCAGTGGTACCAAGGTCCTTGTGACCAGAGAGGATTTCTAGGGGCTGCAGCATATATTATGCCCCCTAAGAGACTCTCACCAAACACAGGCATACGCCCACAGCAGCCTGCATGTTTTGATGCAGATAAAAGAGTCAACCTGACACACCTCCTTTTGTGTCACGCCTACCAGCACTGCAAGAGTAATAGGTAAGTTATCCCTACAACAGGCCTAACAGCCCTAAGACATGCTGCACCACACTTCATGTGAGGTCATAACTGCATGAGCAGATATGCCCCTAGAGTGTCTAAATCCATTCTTTGACATCACAAATACAGAGTGAAGCCATACTACAGTACACAGGCTGGGACAATGTCACTACAAGTTCCACAGCTCCATGATGGCTTCACTGAATCCCAAGATGTTTCACATCAAACATCTCATCTTAATAAACCCACATTGATGCCAGTGCTGGATTTATTGAAAAATGCACCCAGAGGGCACCTCAGAGGTCCTCCTGAAAACCTACCAACCCACCAGTGTGTGCCTGACTAATCTGTGTGAGAAGTTGGCCTGGTATATGATGCTCACTAGTTCTAGTGATCACCCTGTACCATGCCAAGCAACCCTTATGATGATTGGTTGTAAGTCAACCTTATAGACCAGTTATCCTAGTGGTAATGTGGACAATGCAGTCTTAGGCTAAACTCTGAAAGGCATGTGAAGCCAGTTGTATTACCATACACAACCCCCTTGAATACCAAATGAAAGGACACCACACAGATATATATTGAAAATATATATATATTTATTAACTACAAATATCCCCTGAACTCTTTATGAGCACAGAAGCACAAGCGTTAAACAAAACACAGTTTAAAATACACAAAAGTTGCACAATATGGATGAGCCCTAGGGGCCACCTAAACCATATACTAAGAAAGTGGTATAAGAGATACCAATCGTAAAGGAAACAGGCCTAGGGCCTAGGGAATCGCTGGAGCTGATCGGGACTAGCAGTGACTAAGTCGGGAAAGGCCGGCTGGACTCGGGTGCAGTGTTTAAAGTGCACGCACTCACCAAGGCAAAGTCTATGGTGCATAAAAGTTAGAAAGTTAGTTAGTTCGGAACCTTCCGAGTGACCTAGAAAGCTGAAACTTAAGACACAGGCCCTAGAGGTGTGTACCAGTGTGGGAACACCGGCGGAGCTGAGTTACCTCACCCACAGGAAGCGGGTGCATAGGGTCGAAGTAGTGTCGGGTTTCGTCACGCTGGTTGATGGTGCTTGGAGCTGAAGATGCTGCAGGCGGCTCGATGTGAAGAGTTTCGGTGGATCCAAGGGTGGATCTGAAGATGTGAAGACCTGAAAGCAGAGGGGACAATGTTCAAAGTCACTAGCCAGTGACTACCGTGGACCCAGATTGGAACCAGGCGATGTCGGGTGCAAACAGGCGTTGAGGTGTAGCTTCTCTCTGCAGCCACGTGGACACCGGGGGTCGAGGACGTCCAGGAGTTGGTCACGAGCTGTCCCACGCAGGCTTCTCGCTTTTGGCGGTGTCAGCAACTTGATCGGAGCAAACAGGCCTTGGCTAATGCAAGCCACGCAGGAATCGAAAAAGGCTTACCACTCGGACCAGCAAGGTCAGAGCGGGTGCTCCCTTTTACAGGAGCGAGGGCAAGTCTGGAGTTACCAGACCCGCTGTGTAGTTTGTCGGTTTCGTCGCCAAGATGGCCGCTAACCAAGTGGCACAATGCAAAAGGGCCCCACGCAGATCGTGGAGATGCTGGGGGGCTGATCTTCAGTGCAAGGGCTGCTCGGTGGTGGGGGGCTCTCAGTCCCCAAAGCACAACGTCGAGGATGCCTCTGATGCTGCGCAGTCAGCTTTTCGAGTGTCTTCCAAGAGGTCCGGTCCCACTTCTCTCGGTGCCTCCACGGGTCCCTTCTTTGCAGGGACTGTGGATCGGGCTGTGAGAAGTCTGGGAGTCTGGGTCTTGTTAGGCTCTGGGCTCTGGCTACGGCGGGAGGCGGCGGCAAAGCAGACGTCGAGTTGCTGGTTGGTGCCTGTGTTCACAGGGTGGCCACTCCTAGGCCACATGGGAGATTCTCTTCAGTCTTCTGTGCAGCAGAATGTCGAAGTCCAGTCGTCTTCTTCGTTTAAAGTTCATTTCAGGATGATCTGAGGTGCTCTGGCACTGCTCCCACTCTTATTCCCAATCTGAGGGGTGGATCGCCTGCTAGGTCCCTCCTCTGGGTGGGACCAGGAAGGGGGGCGGTTACACCCCCTTTCCTTTGTCCAGCTCCTCGCCAGGCCTGGGTCTGGAAAGTCACAGGACCGGTTTGAACTGGCTTATGCACGGGGACACCTTGTGTGCCCCGGGCATGTCTCAATCTATTCAGCCCTGTCCTACCCAATACACACAATCCTGTCTGGGGTGGTGCTTGCACCTCCCAAGGCAGGAAACCCTTTGTCCAAGCCTCCCACGCTGGAAGGACTCCCAGCAGCAGGAGGTCAGACTTGTGTCTGTGGTGGCAGCATCCATTTTGTGATGCTGAGGCTCTGGTTAACTTTAACCGAGGTTAAGGGTACACACATGTTGTGTCCCTCTAGAAGGGTGGAATGCTATCCCCGTCGACAGAACTGTCGAGGGGATAGTATTCCAAATCGTATGACACCTTACTCGACATGTTTTGATAAAGCCAAACCAAAGTTAGCATATAACCGCAAGGATTATAATGCACTTAAGAGTATGTGGTATGGCAATATCCTGGAACAGCTAAGGGAGTGGTTCCCGACAGCTGCAGACAGGCTCAGCTCATGCTAGAGCACCATCTCACATATTTCCAAGCACTCTGCCTCCAGGATTGATGAGGCCTTCCATAGGAGTGGCTGATAGGAACATATGTGTCCAGTTAAGGTTAGATATAGGAATACTATATCTAAGTAAGAGGTGATTACACCAACTTACCCCAGCTGAGTGATCCGCCAGTTGTGTCAAATATGGAGGCCAGGCCAGGGGTGGCACAATACATGCTGCAGCCCCTGGTAGGCCTTGGAAACACCTATGCCCTGGGTACCTAGGGTACACTGTTACAGGGGCCAATAAGGTGAACCAGTTCCAATTGTGTATGCACCTAAGGTACATGGAGTCCATTTTAAGGAGAGAGCAATCAGCCTGGGGCCCTGAATAGCAGGATCCCAGGCCAACTATGTCAAAAACCAGCTAAACACCAGGCAAAAAGTTTGGGGGTACCCATAGTCAGATATTCACCTTCCTACAATCTGCACCAGCCTGCCACCCCTAAACATGTTTCTGACCTCTGAGATATAAGCTTTAGGAGGATTGACTTAGTATACAGTGCACACTTACTTAAGTGATGCACCCTGCACTAATGCAGTTAACCCTTATGGTGATTTTGTTGTGTAGCATTTTAGAATCCTAACGTAATTTACCGATTCATGCCCTTATATAGGTATAATTCACATTGCCCTTATATAGACATAGAAATCATACCCATATTTAGACATAACCGATCCAGTCCAAATACAGGCATCGCTACTTCCACTAGTTCCAAAAAGCCACAACGATTTCTTGGAAAACTCGGCTTCAGCAGTCAGGGACACCCCCTTGCTTGAATATTGATTTGTCCTAGAAATCATGGAGTTTTCAAAGAAATACCATTCCCTTGGGGTTCTTTGATGACGTTATTATGTCCGACTTTACGTCAAACTAGGCACCTTCAAGGTATAAATATGCCTACACTTGCCCTAGCAATTACACAGTGGTTCAGAGCAGCTCGACTTTCTACTTGCCCGACACAGCTTGCTACAGCAAGTACCGAAGGAAGCCGACCCTCCAGCTGACGCACTGACAGAGAGACTACCTTTCTCTCGCTGAGAATCCAGGTCCAGTGTTTCCAAGCTCCCCTCGAAGGGTGTTGGGAAATTGAGTCCCGAGACAGAGATACCAGACCTCCTTCATTCTAAAACCAAGGTACGGAGCTGATTAGACCCTAAGAGAAATCTTGGATAGATTCTTGGCAAAGACAAACTAAACCTATGCTACACCTCACTTACTTCTTCACTCGTACTAGACTTAGGTTAGGTACATTAGGGTAGGCGTACTTTAGAGGCACCAGTTGAATACTTTTTAGCCTTTGTTATTTATGTATGTATTCATCTATGGTCTAGGAACCATATAACACTTTTACAGTATTATTTTATAATACTCTTCTTACTGTACGCATTATACTTTGCAACCAGTATTACGATTTTAGCAGTTCACTTTACTTGCTTGAGAAAGAAGACTGTTCAATAAACCCTTTTTATTGAAAACGCCCGTCTCTCTATTTCTCTGCATCTCTAATGAAACGAAGCATGCACGATTGACTGAGTAAAATATCTATCTATTGGTTCCACGACACTGAAGATCAGTTTGATTCTTGGGGAAACAAAGTTGTCATGTTTATGCGGTTGTCAGAAACTAATCCCTTCTTGTGTATTCGAGAAAGTTTCTAGTGACCTCTGAGCTAGCTGGCACTCACAATTAAGTCTAGAAAATTTGATAGAGTCCTTGTCAACCTAAGTCCTACGTCAAATCTATAGGTTATATTATTCCAATGCGCAGAGCCTATTGGGAATATAGGAATTACACTACATGGCGCCCAACGTTTGGTAAGGCACTAATTTAATGCTAGATACTAGAGTAACTCAGTCGTGCTTTTCACAGAGACCCCTTTTTTCCCGTAAAATACTCCAATAGACGTCTGGAGTGGGTAAAAGGATAAAATATCCGCCATAACTGAGTAGGACGAAAATCCTATGTATTACTTTTTGGTTTGTTCAACGCTGAAGGATACAGTGTTCCAAAATATTGTGCACCATATCTTGGTCTCTTGAAATTTGCTCTGCAAAACTTTCAGTCAACAAAATGGCCAGTGGAACTGCAGCGTCTACAGCCCGACCGGGTTTAAAGATTACAGGTTTCCAACAAAACGACCCGGATGCTATAATCATCCCGGAAAACTTAAGGAAAACCGTCACTATAAAGCTTATAACAAATGGCCTATCATCAAGAGGTGGTAGGGTAATTTTTGTCATCGAGGCACATGAATATCGGCAGACAGAGGTATTCTATTCATGGATAGACTTCCCTGAAGCAAATGCAGTATTGCATGTGTTTCACTTCTACAAAGTAGAGGATGATCCAACGGAATACGTTCCTTTCGAGGACATTGAAATTCCACTAACTTACCAAGAGCATCAGCTCTGGTTTAAAAAGGCGCCCTACAACATCAAAATCACATTACCAGGCTCGGTCCACTAGGTAGACCAGGAGCAACATGGCCAGTACTAGCCAGCTATACACCACATCCTGAGATTGAAGAAATGTCAAGTGAAGAACTATTAGTTCAACTAAAACAACTAATAAAAATACATAGACAATTGGTTCAATATGTCATGCTGACTCTAATAGTCCAACCTCCTATAAGGATCCCACAACAAACCCCCCACCAGGGGAACACAAATAAAATTACACCACAGACTATACAATCAGTCATTGGTAAATTACCCGCAAAAAGGTAACAAATTCCATTCTGGATAGCTCAAAAAATTACTCAAATCGAGGCAGTATTTCCTGACAGTACACCTCATGAGAAACACAGAATCTTAACAATCTGTTTACCAATGGGGATCGCACCACACCTTGAGGACTGCAACACTTGGGGTACAGTATTTGCTGCAATCTACTAGATTCTTCTATAGAAGCCTCTGGCGAGGGTTCCGCGCCGCCCTCCAGCCCGGCGGCGCCGGAGCTAGTGTTACCAGTGCCCCCCCTTGGAATTTGTGGCGCCTCCTCAGGAGCTCCCAGATCCCGCAGGCTGTTTGCCTCCCCAGGAGCCCCATCAGGATCCTCATTCTTCCCTGGGGCTCCCTTCTGTGAGGCATTGGGTGCACCCTCTGTGTCTTGGGAGGGTCAGCCTACAACCCTCTTCCACTGATGAGCTGTTTTCCTCTCCACGGAGGGCTACTGAGGCTGGTGCAGCTTTTTTGAGAGTGATCTCTTTGGCCACCCGCATTTTGAATATTCAAACTCCCTCTAACACCTTGTCGGTGGACCCCTTGCTTGAGTTCCTCCACGTGGGTCTGGCAATGTGGAGACGCATTTGCCATTTGTGGCTTCCCTTTATGATGCCCTCTTGGGTACCTGGGTCCGACCTGCTTCAGGGGATCCGGTGGCTCAGTCTATTTTGCACCGCCACCACCCAGCTCCACATGATCCGGTTTGTATTTTTCTGCACCCTGATGCGCAGGGGTTTGCATTGCAGAATGCCTTTCCTTCTCTGCCTCCCCTGACGCGTCTTCCCTCTCGGGAGTCCAGGTGGCTTGAATCCTGGGGTACGAACGCCTTTGCATCCACTAGTGCAGTCCTTCGGTCCTTAAATAACGTGTGTGTTTTGGCTCAGGGTACCTCTGCCCTGTGGGACTCTGCAGAGTCTTTGCTTACTGCCACTTCCGAAGGTGCTCGTGCTGACCTCCTTCACTCCATTCGGGATGGCCGTGACCTGGCCGAAATCACAATCAGTTCAGCCTTAGATACTGCAGATTCTTTGGGCCGAGTAATGGCGAGTTCTGGTGCTTTGAGGCGTCACGCTTGGTTGCGAGATAGCTTCTTCCCTGAAAATATCCGGGAACGTCTGGTTGATTTACCCTTTGATGGGGTTTTGCTCTTTGATGCTCACGAGGAGTCGGCGGTTCACCGGCTGCTGGCGGGCTTTCGTCCTCCCACTTAGGTCCTTTTAGGTATGCCTTCTGTGGTACTTTTTCATTTTGCATCCTTTAGATGCGCTATGTGTTTAACATGGGCAGTGAGCCTTTATTTGCTCTCTTATTTATTTATTTATTTATTGCCATTTCTAAAGCGCAAACAAATACACGCAGGCGTCTCGGCGCTTAAACAATTCGCATAACTTCAGCTCAATGTTGATTACTCCAGAAGCTCATATAATAGATGTTACTGGTTAAAGAGCCATGTCTTCAGTCTCTTGCGGAACTGGAGAAGTGAAGGGCTTAGCGTTGAGGCAAGGTGTTCCATAACTTGGGGGCCGCGACTAAAAAGCGGCGGTCACTCCAGGACACTGTTTTAGAACGAGGGATCACTAACTGGTTAAGAGTGGTGGAACGAAGCTGTCTAGACGGTTTGTAGGGTATCAGCTGGTCCTTGAGAAAATGCGGTCCTTGATCGTTAAGGGCCTTGTACACTATACAAGGTGACTTAAACTTGATCCTATTCCGGATCGTCAACCAGTGGTATTTTTTAATGGTATCTGATATAGACGAGAATGTGGGTGTTCCGGAAAGAGCACGTGCTGCAGCATTCTGTATTGCCTGTAACTTCTTCGTTACCCTGACCTGAGCATTTAGGAATAGACCATTGCAGTAATCAAGGGACGCTAGAACTAGAGAGCTGACCAATGTTTTAGTAGCTGCCTCCGGCAGAAACTGTCTAATTTTCCTAATCATTCTCAATTTATGATGAGCTGTGGTTGCTACTTTGTTTGCGTGATCCACAAAGTTAAGCCCCTCGTCAAAAGTAACTCCCAAGTTCCTGACCTTAGATGCCGGGTTTGGGGGAGCTCCAAAGGCTGGTGGCCACCAGGATGCTGACCAGCCTGGTGAGAGGGTTCCGAAAATTACTACCTCGGTTTTTTCGGAATTAAGCTTAAGGCAATTGGTTGCCATCCACTCTCCAATTTCAAGCATTCCATATTGGAAACGTTTTGCCACTTCCCCTCCGTCACCCTTAATGGCCAATACCAGTTGCGTATCGTCAGGGTAGGAGGTTAGGCTCATCCCATATGCTTTGATAACATTAGCAAGGTCCGACACATAGATATTAAAAAGTGTCGGACCAAGGGATGAGCCTTGAGGAACCCCACATGGCAACAAGAGCTTCGCAGATTGGTAAGGTTCCAGGGTAACGGCCTGTGTTCTATTTGCCAGGAATGATGCGAGCAAGTCTCTTGCAGTATGGGAAATGCCCATCTTTTCGACACGGTCGACCAAGATCTTATGATCGACCGTGTCGAAAGTTGCCGATAGATCAAGCAATACCAGAACTGCTGTCCCACCGTGATCTCGTATAGCTCTAACATCGTCTGCGGCTTTAATTAAGGCAGTTTCGGTACTGTGATACCTACGGAAGCCGAATTGTGTATCGTCCAGCAGTCGGTGTTTCTCAATGTGCTCCGACAGTTGTAGGTTAATAGCCTTTTCCGCAACTTTTGCTAAAAAAGAGATGCTTGCTATGGGCCTATAATTCTTTAGTTCAATACAACGGCCGTGCAGGCGCAAAATCAGCACCGCGCAGGCGCGGCGGCCCGGGCCACGACGGAACCGCTTCGTCATCAGCACAGCCCAACCGTAGCTGATGACGGAGTGGTTCCGTCATCAGCAGGGGAGGGGTTAAAAAAGGTTTCAGCAGAGTATTTTTTAACAAGTTTGGATAAGTCCCGGAACCCAGTATGGAATTGCATACTTGGGTATTGACCGGGATAATAGAGTCCATTACAGGTGGGAGGACTGAAAGAGGGCAGGGGTCAAGTGCCGATCCTGTTTTGATAGTAGAGACTATAGTCTTTATTTGGTCGGTTGTCAGCGCCTCAAACCTGGTAAAGGCGTTTGCAGGAGGTATATGGGAGGGGGGAGCTGTCACCGCATTGGTTTTAGATGTAAACGCTTGGAAGATATCATCCACTTTAGAAAAGAAGAAATTGGCTAAAGCGTCACAGAGTAATTGTGATGGGGGTGGGGTGAGGTCCGGAACGTTACCTGACAGAGTTTTAGTAATCTCATATAATTGTTTACTTGAGTTTTTTGCCTTTTCGATTTGTTCTGAAAAGAATGTTTTTTTTGCCTTTATGATCATTGCTTTGTAAACAACTAGAGACTCTTACTGACTGTGTCATAAGTTTTCCTCCATTGTCTTTCCCCGCTCCTATTAAGTTGTTTTTGCGTTCTTAGTTGCTCAGTATACCACGGGGTGGTCGGTGTGGATCTATTCCTAGATAGAGACTTAGTAGGTACCAAAAGATTGGTGGCATGGCCAAGCCAGTCGCGAAATTGTTATGTTGCTCTATTAGCTTCAGTGGACACCAGAGGACGCGTACTGTCCAACTGTTCTGTTAAACACTGCTCTGTGTTTAACATAAGCAGTGAGCTTTATGTGTTCTTTTATGTGGTCACGGGTGATTACCCCTTTATTAGCATCTCTGGATGCGTTTTGTTTTTCAGTTGGCTGTTGGCCTCCTGTCCACAGATTGCTGTGTCCTCTGCTTGTGGTTTTCAGCCGGTGGCTCAACTTGGTAATGTCATTACGGCCCGAACACTGTTCATGGGTGCCGTTCGTTGCTGCATTCTTTGGCCTGGCTTATTGCCCAAAGAGGTGTCCCCTGTTGTCCGGGGTAAACATACTCCATGTGGGGTACTTGTACGCTATTGTATAGCCTTGCTGATCTCACCTGGGCCTGGAGATGATGTGGGCTCCATGTGCCGATTGTAGGTCCTTTGTACTGTGTTCTATGTTTTTCCTTGGTGTCATCTGCTTTCGCTATGGTTATCCACTAACCCTGGGCGAAGCACTACGCTACGCTCGCGGAGTTTGAGAAGTTTGCGCAACTTTGCACTACGCGAGCTGCACGTAGCACAGTGCGAACACGCGTAGTGCAGCGCTCTTCTTTTGCTTGTTCCCGGTCCTGAACATCATGTTCGCGACCGCGAGCAAGCAAAATGACATCCCGGAGAGATTCTCAATGCGGGGAGGTAAGGTTTCTCATTGTGAGTGGTGGCGCATGCTCGCGACTGCTCTCAATGAGAAACTACCAGTTCGCGTTGAGAAAGCTGCAGCTCGAGTAATAATCTACTCGAGCAGCAGAAAACTACAGCTCGCACTGTGCAAGATGCCGTTTTCAATGATTGCACAGTGCCGGATGCTTGTCCGCACTGTGCAATCATTGAAAACACATCTTGCACAGTGCGAACATGCTACTACGCAGCTTGCGTAGTGCTACGTCAAGTTCGCGTAGGGCACTTCGCGTAGCTTCGCGTAGCGCTACTTCGCAAACTACGCCCACCCCTATCCACCTCTTTTGGAGATTTCATGGTCTCCTCTTCGTAAACAGCCCCTACCTGCTCTTAATGTGCTAGGTATGTTTTGGCATATAGATTATGTCTACATACTGGTTGCCTTGGTTTCCTCTTCCTACGTCACCACATCTTGTTGTGGTTGTGAAGTTTGGACCAATATCTCCATGTGTGGGGGAGCCTTTCTAGGTGTTTGCAAGTTGCGATATGTTCCTCCTTGCTTCCACTTCCTGGAGTAATTTTCCAATTGTCATAAGCTCCCTTTTTGGTGTTCGACACTGTCCGTGCCTTTTGGAAGTGTTGGTCTTGGGTTCTGAGACTCTTTCCACCATTCGTTGACTTGGTGTTTTTGGCCTCTTCGGATATGTCTACTCTTGTTAAAACTACACCTGTGGAACAGTTCTTCTGATTAGTAAAAAACAAGGGGGACAATGAGGGCTTGATAAAGGTCCACCGTACTTGCCCTAGGTAGAACTAGAAGACAAAAGAGGTACGGTGTTCCTGGATGGCAAGTTGGCCACCTAGTGAGTACTCAGAGTGGTGGGGAGGTGGTGAATACCTCCTTTAGGAACTAGGACCCTCACACACCCAGCAAGCTAGGTGTCATGCTTCATCATATGGGTCTGCTTCTCGTCGAGCCAGTGCTGCAATGCTCGACGGGCACCCATAAAGGGGCTCTTTATTGGAGATCTTTTGTTCCTTGCCGTATAGGTGCCGTGGGCGTGAGGGGCCATGTAAGATGTAGATGTGGTGAGTGGGTTAAAACAGGTAAGGGAATCCTCTATAATTATTTTTATTCTGGAGAGGTCACAACCAGATTTAAAAGTAAAAAGAAGAAGGATGGCGACTATTTTGTTCTGACAAAAATTACGCTCTACCCCTTAGTAGTCAACATGTTTCTCGCCTATGAAATGTCTCTAATAGATCAGTTGGCGATTCCTCAGGACCTAGTGACTAAATGAAAAATATCTACAGTGTGTGGTGTGGTTCTACATACCACTTCTTTTCTCGGTAGGACATTGCTCCGGTTTCTATTGCCGTTGCTGGCAGCATATTCTACCTGCTTAAGCAGGTTACGGGTTGATGCTATTGCCCCTCTTTACCCTTTTGGGGTTGGGTGTGCGCTTGGTGGGCTTCTTGTCCAGCTGGCTATTTCAAATGCATTGCTCAGGGTCTGCCTTGCCTTTGGGCCTTGCCACCGGCATTTTCGGCTTCTTTTTTTAACCTAATCTGTTAGGCCCTGGTTGCATCTCTTCAAGTTCATTCCAAGCTTGGGTTCATGCACTTTCCGTGCGTCATTTAGCTGAGAGTGATCCTTCTTCCTCTCTCTCTCTTTCTCTTTTCTGAGGATCATACCGTTCTACCTGTCATTTTTAGGTCTCGCTGGCGTTGCAGCGCGAAGCGCTGCCGCCAATGGGACTTATAGTCACCGTGTTTGCCTCCAAGGGAGACAGACCTGGAGACAGACCTGTGCACGAGCCGATTGTAGTATGGGCATGAGCCGATTCAGGTCTGTGAACGCGCTTCACAGTGGAACAGCTTGTGCGCCGCAAGTAACAATTATCACAGCATGAGACCCCACTTATCACAGCATGTCAATAGGCCCTCCAATCTGCTGGAGCACTCAACTATAATTAATGTGCAGTTGAGTGCTCCAGCAGCATGGGGCGCCTCTCTGCATGCTGTGATAATCATCACTTTGGGGCCTCATTTATTTATTTTATTTATTTATTTTTGATATTTATAAAGCGCAGCATATACCCTAGGGCGTCTTGGCGCTAATAAACCAGTTACTTGAGGTGAGAAACGTGGGGACGGAGGAATCATTGATCGAACAGCCAAGTTTTTAGGAGCTTACGGAAATGAAGGAGGGAGGGGCTCTGCCTGATGTTCAGGGGTAGAGTATTCCAGAGCTTCGGGGCTGCCACCAAGAAGCGTCGGTCACCCCAGGATACCGTCTTTGTACGAGGAATGACAAGTTGGCCGAGGGTAGCTGAACGTAACATTCTGCTAGGTTTGTATGGTTGCAGCTGCTCTTTCAGAAAGTGAGGTCCTTGGTTATTGCGTGCTTTGAAGACGATACAAAGGGACTTAAAATGGATTCTGTTTCGAACGGTGAGCCAGTGGTAATCTTTTATGCTTCTTGATATTGATTCATATTTTGTTTTGCCTGAAAGTAGGCGTGCTGCTGCATTCTGGATAGTTTGTAGTTTGGTTATTACTCTGGATTGGGCGTTAAGAAAGAGGCCGTTGCAGTAGTCCAGAGAGGAAAATACTAAGGAGGTGACCAATGTTTTGATGGCAGACTCCGGGAGAAAGGGTCGAATTTTTCTAATCATTTTTAGTTTTAGATGTGCCGTGGAAACTGTTTTATTGGCATGATCCATGAAGTGTAAACCTTCATCGAAAATGATTCCGGGGTTCCTAACTTTGGCGGTTGGGGTGGGAGCGGTACCGAAGGCATCTGGCCACCAACTTGATGGCCAGGCTGGGAGAAGAGGTCCAAATATGACCACCTCAGTTTTATCTGAGTTTAATTTGAGGCAATTGGTGGCCATCCATTCTCCTATGTCGACAAGTCCCTTCTTAAATTTTTCAGCCATTTGATCTCCCTCACCTTTGATTGCCAGTACCAACTGGGTATCATCGGCATAGGAGGTTAGGCTCATCCCGTGTGCTTTGATGGTTTTAGCAAGGTCCGACACATAAATGTTGAAAAGTGTCGGACTAAGGGACGAGCCTTGAGGAACTCCGCAGGGAGATGAAAGTTGTGCCGATTGAAAAGAGCCTAAGATGACAGCCTGCATTCTTTTGGCTAGGAAGGAGGCGATTAGATCTTTAGCAGAGTGGCAGATTCCGAAACCCTCGACACGATCGACCAAGATGGTATGGTCGACCGTGTCGAAGGCTGCCGATAAATCCAACATTACCAGGATGGCTGTACCCCCCTGATCCCGGATTACCCTGATATCATCGGCGGCCTTAATCAAGGCTGTCTCTGTCCCGTGGTATTTCCGGAATCCAAACTGCGTGTCATCCAGGAGATGGTGTTTTTCAATAAATTCAGAGATCTGAATGTTCATGGCTTTTTCGATCACCTTAGCCACAAACGGGAGACTCGCAATGGGCCTCTAGTTTTTAAGCTCATTTTTATCCAGGGAAGGTTTTTTTAACAGGGGTTTTAGTAGGGTGTTTTTTAAGGGGTCTGGGTAAGTGCCTGCAAGTAGAGTGGAATTGCAGACTTGGGTGAGTAATGGGATGATGGAGTCCATTACCGGCAGAAGCACTGAGAGTGGACAAGGGTCCAGGACCGATCCAGATTTAATAGTGGATACTATGATTTTGATTTGGTCCATTGTGACTGGTTGAAAGCTGGGGAACGTGTTGGCTGGAGGTAAAGTGAAGGAATTAACTGCCCTAGGGAGTGATTTAGCCGAGAATGCCTGATAGCCTCATGCTGTGATAATTAGGGCGGCATACTCTATTTGCAGCACTGAACATTTTCAAAGAAGGCGAAGCACCGACATTCATTGGAGACACTCACCCTCACCCACCCTCACGCCCTCACCCCCCTCACTCGCCCTCACCCCCTCACACCACCTGACCCCTCACACACCTCCTCACCCACACACCCCCTCACTCTCACACACACCCTCACCCTCACTCACCCTCTCACCCTCACACACCCTCTCACCCTCACACCTTCACACACCCTCACAATCTCTCACCCTCTCACCCTCACACACCCTCACCCTCACACCGCCTCACCCTCACACCCCCTCACACCCTCACCCTCACACCCTCACCCTCACACCCCTCACCCTCACTACCCCTCAACCACCCTCACCCCCTTCACTCTATCTATCTATCGGCCTCACTCTATCTATCTATCTATCTATCTATCTATCTATCTATCTATCTATCTATCTAATCGCCCTCTATCCTTCTATCTATCGCCCTCACTCTATCTATCGCCCTAACCCTATCTATCTATCTAATCGCCCTCTATCTATCTATCTATCTATCTATCTATCTATCTATCTATCTATCTATCTATCTATCTATCTATCTATCTATCTATCTATATATCGCCTTCATTCTATCTATCGCCCTCACTCTATCTATCGCCCTCACTCTATCTATCTATCTGTCGCTTTCACTCTATCTCTCTTTCTATCTATCGCCCTCACTCTATCGCCCTCACTCTATCTATCTATCTATTGCCCTCACGCTATCTATCTATCGCCATCACTCTATCTACCTATTGCCCTCACTCTATCTATCTATCTATCTATCTATCTATCTATCTATCTATCTATCTATCTATCTATCTATCTATCTATCTATCTATCTATCTATCTATCTATCTATCTATCCCTCACACCCCTTCCCCCTCACACTTCCTCACCCTCATACCCCCTCACCCTCATACCCCCTCACCCTCACACCCCTCACATACCCTCACACACCCTCACTCACCCTCGCACACCCTCACTCACCCCCACACCGCCTCACCCTCTCACCCTCACTCACCCTCACACCGCCTCACCCCCCTCACTCTCACAAACCCTCACCCCCTCACCCTCACACCCCATCACCCCCTCTCACACTCACACACCCTAACTCACTCACACCCTCATCCTCACACCCCCTCACCCTCACACCCCCTCACCCTCTCACCCTCACACACCATCACCCCCTCACTATCACTCGCCCTCACACACTCACACACCCTCACATACCCTCACCAGCATAGCATAACAAAACATAGCATAGCATAACGAAACACAGCAGAGCATAGCATAACAAAGAAAAGCATAGGATAGCAAAAGCACAGCATAACAAAACAAAGCATAGGATAGCAAAACAAAACATAGCATAACAAAACAAAACATAGCATAGCAAAACACAACAAAGCATAGGATAGCATAACAAAACACAACAAAACATAGCATAGCATAACAAAACATAGCATAACAAAACAAAGCATAACATAACAAAGCAGAGCAAAACAAAACATATCATAGTAAAACAAAACATAGCATAACATAACATAAAACAAAGCATAGCATAACAAAACATAGCATAACAAAACATAGGTAAACACAGCAAAACATAGCATAGCATAAAAAAACAAACCATAGCATAACATAACAAAGAATCGCAAAACAAAACATAGCATAGTAAAACAAAACATAGCATAGCATAACAAAACATAGCATAACAAAACATAGCAAAACACATCAAAATATAGCATAGCATAACTAAACACAACAAAACATAGCATACATAACAAAACACAGCATTGCAAAGCATAGCAAATCATAGCATAGTATAAGAAAACACAACAAAACATAGCATAGCATAACAAAACACAACATAGCATAGCATAACAAAACAAAGCTTAACATAACAAAGCATCTATCTATCTATCGCCCTCACTCTATCGCCCTCACTCTATCTATCATCCTCACTCTATCTATCGCCCTCACTCTATCTATCTATCTGTCGCCCTCACTCTATCTCCCTCACTCTATCTATCTATCTATTGCCCTCACTCTATGTACCTATTGGCCTCACTCTATCTATCTATCGGCCTCACTCTATCTATCTATCTATCTATCTATCTATCTATCTATCTATCTATCTATCTATCTAATCGCCCTCTATCCTTCTATCTATCGCCCTCACTCTATCTATCGCCCTAACTCTATCTATCTATCTAATCGCCCTCTATCTATCTATCTATCTATCTATCTATCTATCTATCTATCTATCTATCTATCTATCTATCTATCTATCTATCTATCTATCTATCTATCTATCTATCTATCTATATATCGCCTTTACTCTATCTATTGCCCTCACTCTATCTATCGCCCTCACTCTATCTATCTATCTGTCGCTTTCACTCTATCTCTCTTTCTATCTATCGCCCTCACTCTATCGCCCTCACTCTATCTATCTATCTATTGCCCTCACGCTATCTATCTATCTATCGCCATCACTCTATCTACCTATTGCCCTCACTCTATCTATCTATCTATCTATCTATCTATCTATCTATCTATCTATCTATCTATCTATCTATCTATCTATCTATCTATCTATCTATCTATCTATCTCCCTCATTCTATCTATCTATTTATCTAGATACTGATCGCCATCACTCTATCTATCTGTCTAGCTATCCATCGCCCTCACTCTATCTATCTATCTATCTATCTATCTATCTATCTATCTATCTATCTATCTATCTATCTATCTATCTATCTATCTATCTATCTATCTATCTATCTATCTATCTATCTATCTATCTTTTGCCCTCACTCTATCTATCGCCCTCCCTCTATCTATCTATCGCCCTCCCTCTATCTATCTATCGCCCTCACTCTATCTATCCATCCCACTCACTCTATCTATCGCACCACCACAGCATCACTAAGGGGCACAACAACATCACTATGCGCTACCACAGGATCATTGAATGCCACAGCATTACTAGTCGCCAACACAACATCCCTCAGCGCCACCACAGCATCAATCTGTGCAACCATTCAACAACAACTGGGTCAAATATGTTCTCTCAATGTTTCAAGCTTTATTACAAATGTCACAAAAAGAGGTTAGTATTTCATTTCTGTTCTTGGATTTTCGTCACAATAAAATACACTGAACATATTCTTCACAAAAGTTATTTACAAAAGTTTAAGCTATTGCCATCATAAATTACAATAACTTTTATTTAAGTATTAATTATTAAAAAAAATTAAAAGCCATTGTTTTTTGTAATATCAATACATCTAAGTCACGTGAATACAACACATATTGCATTACAAATGCTATAGGTGTCACAAGTTATAACTATTGGCATTGTAAATGACAAAACTATTATTTTTGCTATTTTCAAAATCAACACATAAATAAAAAATGTGTCATTTACAATACCAATAGCTCAAACTTTCCTAATGCGAGACCTTATGCATTGCAAATGCTTGTTATACTGCATGGTCTGGTGTGGCGCCATTCTGGCATGTTGTCGGATATCTTCTATCCTGTGACTTCTGCTCTTCGAGCTGCGTGGGTTGCTGTCGGACAGTTCTGCCACCGTTTTTCCCCTTTATCTGCCACCCTGTTGCCGGATCACAAGCCTGGCACTTTTTGTTGTCCTGTTGCAGACCCGCCTTCCTTTTGGGGTGTGGCTGTGGTATCTATTCCAAGTTAAGGAATCTGCGGCTAGATGTCTCTATCAGATGTATAAGTTACTTACCTTTGGTAACGATGTATCTGGTAGAGATGTTGTCTAGCCGCAGATTCCTTAACGCCCACCCAGCCTCCCCGTTCTACGAGGACCTTTTCTGGTGGTGTCCTCACGGGCCTCTTCAGTTGCCATTGGGTTTTATCTTCAGGGGCTTCAGATTGTTGCACTCCCCTGGGTGCTTTCATATACAGTTAACCTCTGCTGAGGGAATTTTTTCTCTTATATGATGCACAGGAAGGTTTGTTTTCCTCTCCAGTTCCCTTCTCTTCAGTCTGCTCTACTGCCTCGGGGTCCTGGTCTCCTCGTGGTCATCCTCTTTGAGGGTCGGTTGTGATCATTTCCTACCTCCGTTTTTAGAGGGGACAGGCCAGTCTTCTCTTTCTTTCCTACAGTGGACTGTTCTTTCTTTGTTCTGGTCTTACTGGATGGCACAGTTCCACATGACACTATCAGTCTATTTCTGTCTGTTGTAATGTTCTTCCCTTGTCGCACTCGGGAAGGGGCCTCCGCTTGGCCTGCAGGGCTCTTTCTCACAGCCTCCACTTATATGTGTAGGGGCTGTCTAGTCTGTCTTTAGGATGGTGTCTTCCACCATCCCCCTTCTTTATTCACGGAATGTTCATTCCTCGCACACTGTTCCCATACTTTCACAGTTTTTAGTTGGTAGCTGCTCGTTGTGCCGCGGAAAAGTTTCTCCGTAGAAAACTGACGTCAGCATGCCCGGAGGGACTTATATGATGTTGAGTACGAAGACAACGTCAGGGCGTGGTCATGTGGCGCCTTCCCTCGGCATGCATAGGTGCTGCCGCAACATATTTCCAGATCCAGTCTCACGCCTAGGGATATTGTAAGTTAAGGATCATGCGGCTAGACAACGTCTCCACCAGATACATCGTTACTGAGGGTAAGTAACTCGTACTTTTATGCAATTCACATAACGTACCCTGTGGAGACGTCTTGTAGTACCTCAGTCAACCAAGTAGGTGACTTCACCTTTCTTCTCAAGTATGATATGGGGGGCGCTCCACTTTTCCTGGAGAGCTGCTAGAGCCACAGGCTGCAAACCCCACACTTTTTGTCCTAGCTGGAAAACAGTCTGCACAGCCTTTTGGTCATGACAGGATTTCTGAAGCTCCTGGCTGGCCTCAAGGTTTTTGCTGGCTCAGTAATACTAAAACCCAGGCCCAGTACATTGTCAACTGTTTAGGAGGCTTGAGAGATTCCTCCCATCATTCTTTCACTAGACACAATGGACCCCTATCTGAATGTTGAAACAGAAGTTCAAATGGGCTATAGTCCACCCCCTTTTGAGGAACCTATCTGTAGGCAAAGAGAAGGCAAGGTAATAAGACAAACCATTTTCACCTCAGCTTTTCTGGGAGCCCCATGATCATACCTTTTAGGGTTATGTTGAACCTTTCACATAGCAGTGATGTAGCTAGACATGAAGTTGGTACCTCTATCTGAAGACCTCCTTAGAGAATCCAACTCTGGAAGATATTCCCAGGAGGGCCCTGGCCATAACACGAGCTATAGTGGTCCTAAAGAGAATAGCCTCTGGATACCTAGTGGCATGGTCTACCACCACTAGGATGTCACTGTGTCCAGATGCTGTTGGAGGGTTTAAGGGACCTACAATGTCTACCCATACCCTCTCAAAGGGATCCCCAACCACTGGGAGTGGATCTAAGGGGGGCTTTGTAGTGCCACATGACTTACCAATGGTTTGGCAGGTGACATGGGGATCAACAATAACTCCTTAGTATCTTCAGACATGTGGGGCCAGTGAAGGTGAGGGACAAGCCTGGCCTAGGTCTTGCGTTGCCCATGATGTTATGCAAGGGGAATGTCATGTACTAGGGTCAATAGAAACCCCCTAAATCTCTAAGGTGTTCTCAACCTCTTGTTGGCACCAGGCTTGGGGTCCCTACTTTAAAAAAAAGGAACCTATCTTACCAATAAGTCCCATGGGGCCTCCTGACATTCCCTGCCTTCTCCGCAGCAGCTTGTTGTTTGAGTTGTTCAAGAGAGAGCAGGTTTTCTGTTCCAAAATCAAGTGTTCTCTGGATGGTTCCCCTGCTCCCAACAGCTCTGCCTTGTCAGGCCCCAGCTCCTCTGTGACAATTCCTTCACAGGTACCGAAATCATCTCACTCAAGAGACTGATTCTCACTTGGAGTCTGTGGTTTCTCTTGGGCGCTTGCTGTGCCTAGTCTCTTGGCCTAAGCCCTGGTGACTGCAAAGCCACTGGCTGTAATGCACATCATTTCTGTATGTGTCCTGAACTCCACTTCAGACCCAGGCTATAGTTTCTAAATCAATGCCCAGTAGACAGTTCACAGGTAGGTCTGGTGAAACCACAACTCTCTTTAGGCCAGTTACCCCTCCTCAGCTGAGATTACCAACTGGAATGATCTGTCGTGGAATTGCTAATATTTGCCACTTGGTAAATCTGACCAAGTAGGATTTGCTCAGGAGATACAAGTTTCTCTGTCACCATAGTGACACTGGCCCCTGTGTCCATGTAAGCTACAGCTTCCTGACCGTTGATGAGAGGCTGTTGTCTTTACTTGTCCAAGTTAGTTGGGCTTACAATTAAGGTCGCAAACTCCATGCCACCGTCACAGACTAAGATAGGCTGAGTGGGTATCCTGACTAGGCCAGCATCCACTTCAGTACCCAAGGTTAACCTTACTAAATTCCTGAAGGCACTATACCACCAGTGCTATTGCTAGGGGCACTAGGAGTCTCATTAGTAGTAGAAGTTCTATAATTGGTGCTAGTCTTAGAGCAATTGCCATTCTTTGCCCTATGACATTTTTCCTTACAGAGATAGCACCAAGGTTTGTTAGAAGAGGCAGAGTTTAGGACTCATCCTTAGAGGAAGATTTTGGGGGACCTTGTGAGGACTCTTTCATGTCTTTACCTTTCTCACCACCCTTCCCTTTAGCCTTACAAGAATCTTTCTTCTTTTGGTCACCCCACCATGAGATTTCTGTTTCACCCTGGTGCGTTCTTACTTATCTGCCTTCTTTCCCAATTTTTGGGGAGAGGTCGGATCCTAGTCCATCCGGTATTGGGGCAGTTGTTGATTTTGACAGTTATTAAGGATGTGCTCCCTCATCAGTAAATTGTACATTCCTTCATAATCATGCACATTACTTCCATGAAGCCAGCCTTCCAGAGCCTTAAAAGCACTATCTACAACATCTACCTAGTCTTGAGTGTGTGCCTTCTGTGTGTCCCTAAACTTAACTCTATATTGCTCAGTGGTTAAACCAGATCCATTTATGAGGGTATATCTGCATCCTCCTTTCGTATAGTTAGAAGGTTATCTCTACCTTTGTTAGCAAAGGAGAACTGCAGGATAGCGGCCCTCTGCCCTGAGGGACCTTCTTTACCTTACAGGCCCTTTCTAAAGCAGTGATCCATTTATGGATGTCATCCCCCTCCTGGTAAGGATGGACTATCCTGCTCAAGTTCCTAGTGTCAAAGGAGTGTTCCCTCACCTTAGGTTCACTAGTACTAGCATCATAAGATAAGATCCTAATCCCAAATTCTCTTAGCCCTCTGAACTTCCAGTTTGGCAGCTAGGGTTCTAATTTCCTGGAACTTAAGACCACTGTATCTGGAGGATGGGCATCGCTCAACTCACCAACTAAAGATATGGTACTAGGTGTAGTGTGATGTAGCACCTACCCACTCTAGTGAAACTAAACTTCCAAAGACTGGAGAAAGGGTTGTGCTCGACCATTAACTACCAATCCAAGAAGTTCAGAAGAATTTACTTGATCATAGTATTTTATATGTGCCTAGGTAGTGATCATTTTTCATGTAACCTACACCTTGATTAAATAGTAAAACTACTGCACACCAGTGTAGGAGGCTGGCCTAGTGTATGGTGCACACTTCTTTAAGTGATGCACCTTATACTAATCCAGACAACCCTTATGGTGATTATTGAACTTTGAAAGCTCTGAACATGGTAGATGTGGAGAGCAGCCTTCAGGCTTATCTTGCAGGAGTGTAAAGCAGCTTGTTTTACCAACTTTACTCAGTAGTGGAGGTTAGATGAAAAGAAATCACACATTGTTTATAAAAATAGGTCTAATTTATTGCACACACTATCACTTACACATTGGTATTTCTCCTACCCCGAGATATCATCACAATACATACTAATACTTTGCAATAATCAGGTAAGTAGCACATATATACAATGGGGAGACCAAACCATATGTTAAGAAAATGGAATGCAAACTGCAAAGGGGAACAGGACTTGGACCAGAAGACACAGAGTAGCCGGGGACACACAAAACCACTCAATTTAAGTACCCAGGAACCCCATGGAGGCTCTGTGCAGAGTTGTAACACAGCAACATGCCTAATTGAAGTCAATAAAGAAGTCACGGTTAAAGTTTTTAAAGAAGGACCCTTCCTGGAAGACACAGAAGAAACCGTTTGGAAGGCAGAAGGTTGGAGAGTCACACCACCTTTGGGCGCCCCAGGGACCAGGTTACCTGAACCAGGGAAGCTGGGTACCTTGTGGTGAAGTGACATTTTAACCTGCCGTAGGCAGCAATGGGAGATCTCGAATAAGATGCCTCTGCAGAAGATGGCGAAGGTGCCCGATGGAATCCAAGGGTGGATTCTGGAAGTGAAGTACCTGCAAGCAGGGTGGACAGACTCTATGCTACCCGGAGGTGAGCATGAGGCACAGAAGTCGACAGTGACCTTGTCGGTGCAGCTGTGAGGACCAGGCATTGTGCGGTGTCCGGCCGGAGCATCAACAAGCCTTCGTTGCCGCCTCTGGCAGGGAATACGAAAAGGAGCAAACGTTGGGACCAAGAAGGTCCAAGGTACTCACCAAATCATGGAGAGTCAGACAGGCCTGGAGGAAGCAGGATAGGTCAGACAGGCCTAGAGGAAGCCGGGGCGCCCATTGAAGCAAGAGAAGACCCTCAGGAGGTCCCACAGGCCGAAGGCACAGGAGTCGCACAAAAACCTTCAGCAGCTCACCAAAGATTGAGGTCCCCACAGTGCAGAGGATGCAGTGAGGATGCTGATCTTCAAAGGATGAGGTGGTGGAAGCTGGAGTTTCTTGTAGCCAGATGAGCTCTGGAGTGCATAGCCAAAAAGTGTTGGCAACAGCAAGTCAAAGCGGTGCACAGGGGTTTGGTCCCCGCAGCTGTATGAGGGATACTTTCCTCAAAATTGCTGAGAAGACATGCCTAGGGAGCGGCAGAACCACCACCTGTATTGCTGGGTCTTGAAAAAGTCCGTAGGATGACATGAGCAGCAGACCGGTCAGCTTTGTTGCAGTGCCTACAGATGTAGGGGAGTGACTCCTTCACTCCAAGGGAAATTTCTTCAAATTTCCTTGATGCCACAGCTCCTCTGGAGAACCTGGATGAAGTACAGATAATGAAGAAGACTTAAAGAACAGTGAGACCAGGAGCACTATGAGTTTTCCTTGATACAGTCTTGGTTCCAGTCGAAGTCCAAGGTTCCAGACTACTGAAGAGCAACATAGTTTCATAGTTGAGTTTTGTCCTAAGATGAGTCTGAGGACCCATCCAAAGGAGAGCCCTCATGTACCCTAATGTAAAGTTTCTAAACACTCTGGATACTACCATGTCTTTTGTCCTTTTTTGCTCCAGAGCAGGAACTAAGGGTTCCTGAACTGATTTAAACTGGAGTATGCAAGGAGGGCACCCAATGTTCCTTTCAAAGCAGCATGGTGGCTCTGTCAAGCACCCACACCCCATCCCAATACACTAAGTCATTTTTGAGAGGTCGTCATACCACCCTGTAACAGAAAACCTATTGTTCCACCTTCCCCTGCTCAAGCTTGGCTAAGCAGCAGGAGGGCAAAATTGTGACTTTGATCGGCAGCAACATTGGCTTGGTTGCAGACTCTGTTGCCGCAAGTATAGGAGGGTCCCCAGAGGACCCCCCCCAGTATATGGGATCATACTTCCAACACTGGAATCGGTGTTGGGTTATGATTCCAACATGTTTGATATCAAACATGACCGGTTTCGGTGCAGCCACTATTTAGACTAGTTAGACTTCGCGTAATGACGGGTGTCCACTATATGCCAAAAAATGGCTGACCGCATTGACAAAGACTGGGGTTTGTAGGGGTGTCCTGCTCATTCAGATGCACCCTCACACCTATAACCAAGCACCCTGCCCTCAGGACTGAAGAGCCTGCCATGGGGTGATTTACAGGTTTTAAGTGCAGTGGCCTCATTTATCAGGAAAAGTATATGTGTTGTGAGAGGTACAAGCACCAACTCAAGCAAGCTACAATGGCAAGCCTGTAGTCACAGTTTAACGGGACTCCCATGGTTCGGACAATACATGGTGCAACCCATGGGAGACCCCTGGGTCACCTATGCCCTGGGTGCCTTCGTAACATGGACTAGGGACTTACAAGGGTACACCAGTAGCCAGTTGTGAGGGGACCAAATTTCTTATCATGGCAATTTAGGGGAGAGGCACAGTGACTGGGGTCCTGTTTAGCAGAATTCTAGCAGACTAGGTCAAAAGCACTCTGACATCAGGCAAAAAGTGGGAGCAACCATGAAAGCAGAGCCTACTTTCCTACAGAAGTCCACACTGCCAATGGAAGGAGCCATGACAATTACTGATGATGATAAACTACCCCTTTCACAATCTATACCATGGATACTGCTGTGGTCTGAAAGATAATTAATGAAAGGCATTATGCAGCTTTGCAGGATTCTGGGATGACCGCACTTTGTGCTCCAGCAAACATTCTGACGTTGTTTTTTTGGAGTGACCAAATCTGCCATTTTTACAATGTATAAATTCAGTTGAAGACAGCAAGACGTTCTTAAGCAATATATACAACCTGATGCCCATATCTCAACCATATTACTAAAACATAGATTGAAAACAGACTTTCTTTTTTAAATGGTATTTATTGAATTTTAAATGCAAACAAAAAAGCATTTAACAATTGCATTGTATCAACTAATCACATCGTCCAATCTTAAAAGATAGTATCTTCACAAAGTGGCTGAGTCATCACATACCATAGCAAAACAATAGGCCACATTGGTGTAGGACCTACCCATGTGAAGACCTAGATAGGGAGACGTCGCTCATCAGTGGGCAGGTTAGGGAAAGAGATCAATCAGCAGTGTCTTGTTCTAAGGTGTGGAGATACGTTCGAAATGACAGCCAAATGTCTTTGGGGTGGGATGTGGGGGGTTGCAGGTTGGCATAGTCCTCCCCTACACTCTGACATCGGCTCATATTCTCCAGCCATTCTGAATGGGTGGGCAGTCTGACACTTCCCCAACGTCGAGCAATCTCCCTCTTACCCAGTAACAATGCCATGTAAACCAGGCAACGGAATGGGGTTGGTACATTTTGTGTATAGTCTAGTAGGGTGACCAGGGGGTCCAGGGTCACTACCCTCTCTAGGGAATAGTGAGATCCAGCCATTTGGCTTCTCCAAACAGCTACGGTTTTTAGAGCGGAACAACATAGAAATAATTTTTTATTTGCTTATTGAGGCATCCTCTATGCTGGACCTCCCCACTCCTCCTAAAGTGGGAAATGTGCCTCTAGTCCCTTCTGCTTGTTTTGACTGTTATGTTCCACGCACAGACGGACCTGGTACAGTATGGCGTATCGGATGTCCAGCTGGCAAAGAGTGTTCTTACCGTCGCTGAATTTTCATTGAGCCTCTTGTACCATGGCAGTGAAATTGGGAAATAGCAAGATGTTGGCACCTTGGTGTCTGAGGGGGCCTTTCTCACGTGCCAATTGGAGGACAGTATTCCTGTCCCATGTAGTTGAGGAGGCGTGCTAATATGTACCGTGGCTGGGGGTCCTCTGGGGGTCTAGGACCCAGCAATCGGTGCGCCCGTTCCACTGCAAAAGTGGTAGGGAAGCTTGAGCGATCAAGGAGGTCTGTCAAGAGTTGCTCCAGGAAATCCACAGGGCGCCCCATGTTGGTAGTCTCTGCGATTCCCGAAATGTGTATATTGTTTCGGGGAGACCGGGCTTCAAGTTCCTCGTTTTTGATGACCATCTGCTGTAGCACACACTCTATTTTGTCCAACCGATTCTGCATTGTGGTGGAGGTGTCCTCCAGGTCGGAGATCCTTTTCTCCACGACCTCCAAGCAGACCCCAAGGCCATCCTGCTGCTCAACCCACCTATCAATTATCCTGCAAGCATGTCAAAGTGGGCGTCAATTGTGCTGCAGCAGGACTTGAGTTTGGCAATTATAGTTGCCATGTTGCTAAAGGTGGTAACATCTATGCCACTGTCAGTGGGCTCGTCTGTTTCGGAGTGGGTACTGAGGCCCTCTGTGCGTTTTGTGTAGTCAAACATGAGCCGCCGCAGCTTGGTGGGTATCAGTGCGGCCCATGGTGTAATTCTGATAAATGACGGCTGCAGAGTCAAGGGGCAAAGTGGTTTGAAGTGTTGCAACAACTTTACAAGGAAGCGCTGTATCGCCCAGGGGTCTGTCTTGACCATTTCCACTTGGTGTTGGCTTGCAGCCAAAGTAGGGTCACTAATAAAAGCAGGATCAAATCCCCTGTTTCAGTCTAAGAGTTTACTGGCCCAATGGGGGTGGCAAAGGGCGATGTACTCCCCGCAGACACAGGCCAATCTGGACAGACCACGAGGAAACTGGGCAACACCAGCACTTTTTGAAATGGCTGCCTGCCAGCAGAGTGCTGCTCTGGTGGGTCTCCTTTATGGCACAAGGTTCCCAGCCTGCCAGGTATATGTTAATTTATCCCTCCTGAGCCCCACCACGTGTCCACTATTGCCTAATGGAGCGGCTAGTATTCTGGGCTGATGGGGGGTGACACATGGGCATAGCACTCACTACCTCTGGCCCTTCTCCGTGCTCGGCCCACAATCGCAGGTAGTCTCTTGCCCTTCTTTTTCAGGGCATCTCTGGCAAGACTCCCACCTGGTTCCGTGGCCCAGCTGCTGCACAGCCTGGCCCGCACCAGCCCGCCAGGTGCTGCAATTCAGGCCTCGGCAGCTGTCGCCCTCCTCTTCTTGGGGATCATCCCAACAGACAGCTGTTAACGCAGTCCGTAGTCCCTCTGGGTGGATCCAGGGGGGTAGAGGAGCCGTGCCTCCACAGGACTAGGTGATCCCTGCCGCAAGCTCACCTGTGGACCCCATTGCCGTGAGCGTCTGAGGCGGTGTCAGCCGCACTTCACTCCCCTCACTGTACCTCCACTCCTCAACAACACAGCTCTTCCAGGTCGCCCTCTAGTGCTGCATGGCTCACACAATGTGCTGCAAACAGTTTCGGCAGCGGTTGAAGTCTGGTTCAGGCTGTTGGAACCTCACAAGAGTGTAGCCATCTTGGTGGCAGTCGTGTCCACGGCAACGCCCCCGGAAACTGACTTAAATCTATAAATATCAATGATCAATGGGCCAGTACTCATGGATTCAATAAAACAGTGTCCATTTATAGATGTATTAGTTTAATACATATGAAACATAGATGGTGTACTATTCTACATTCAACTTACTACATAAAATAGATCAACAGAAATAGTGCAAATGCACTGAGAATACACTTTCCTACATTTAACATGGACATTTCTGGCCACTTGCGGATTTGGGATTGAGTCTTAATGTTATGTTATGTTATTTTAATTTGTAGCGCGCACGGATACTCACGAGTGTCCTGGCGCGAAACCTTTAAGAAGGGTGAGAGTGTCTGTTTAAACAAAACGATGTGTTTTCAAGTTTTCCTTGAATACTGCTGGGTCTTGATTGTTACGGATGGCAAGGGGCAGCGCATTCCAGGCAACAGCGGCCTTTCTTGCCAACGAACTACCACCTAGCCTCTGATATTTGAATCGGGGACAGAGGAATGAAGAGCGTAACTGTCTAGCTGGTACATAAAAAGAGAACCGTTTTTGAAGGTAGGATGGGCCGAGGCCGTGCAGAGCTCGGAGAGCCAAAACCAGTGCTTTAAACTTCACCCGTTCTACCACAGGCAGCCAATGTAGACAAATCAGGTGATGTTGCACGATGTTCCTGGCAGAAATGCCCAGAAGAAGTCTGGCTGCCGTATTTTGGACCACCTGGAGCTTTTTCAGCAAGTAGCCCGGAATGCCCATATAACAAGCATTAGTATAGTCTAATCGGGATAAAATGAGTGCACATGTGACCGTTTCTCTTGCTGCCTGGGGAAGGTGAGGAAAAAACTTCCTCAGAGTCTTGAGAAGACCAAAACAGTTGCCGGTCAACTTCTTGATATGGTTTGAGAAAGAAAGGCTCTCATCAAACCACACGCCAAGTTCTTGGCCTGCTTCCCAGCAGAGGTGGGCAAGGGAAACTCAGGAGGTCAAAGAGATTCCCGAAAATTGGGCGGAAATTTACAGTAAAGGAGAATCTCTGACTTCTCCTCATTACATTTTAAATGCGCAGCCACTAACCATTTAAAAATGGTTGATAGACAGTGGTGAACCGAGGAGACTGAATCATCACTATCGTCCCACATAAATAGCAGCTCGGTGTCATCGGCATAAGCCATCACCTTAGCCCCCAGACTCTCGGCCAGATAGACTAAAGGAGTCATATAGATGTTAAAGAGAAGGGGACTAAGGGAGGACCCCTGGGGGTCTCCCGTTGTCACAGGCTGTAGAGAGGAGGAGGATGGAGGAATCCAAATCTGCTGGGCCTGCCCCGGCAAGAAGGATCTAAGCCAGTTCCAGGACATACCTGACACACCGATCCTGGTGAGTCTCATGAGAAGAAGAGAAAACTTGACCATGTTGAACGCCACAGAGACGTCAAGCAGATTCAATGCTGCCCTCCCCCTGGCATCCAGACACCCCTGAATAGCCTCAACGACCTTCACTAGGACAAATTTGGTACTATGGGCAGCCCGGAACCCAGACTGTGCTGGATGCAGAATACCCTCCCTCTCAACAAATGACGTTAGTTGTTTGTTGACGACCTTCTCGCACACCTAGGCCAAGCCAGTCAGAAGAGAGATATGCCAGTTGTTCCCCTGATTAAGAGTCTCTAGTGATGTTTTTTTAGGAGTGGCAAGATCTTGTGTTGTTTCCACACTGCTGGGACATTTCCTGACAGTGCCTGTCTGGAGAGACAAGTTGAAAATGCTGTTCACCTCTGCATTGATCGTCTATGCTGCTGCTGCTGGCAGTCTAAAAGGGCAAGGATCCAAAGGTGAGCCAGATTTTAAACTCTTGAGAATTTTAAGAGAGTCAGACAAGTCCACCGGCTTAAAAACATGCAAGCGATGTACGCACCGGCAGGTGAAGACCGACCAATTGCCTCAGTCCCATTGCCACAAAATGAGAGTGCCACCTGAATAGTGCAAATCTTTTCCACGAAGAAATTTGAAAGGGTGTCGCACCAGGAGACAGAGGTGGATGACACGCTAGCTTGAGCCAAGGGAGATGAAAGCTCTGGATAATCGCAAAGATTACTTTAGCGTTGTTTTTAGCAGAGTCAATAAGTTTGAATACAATTGACTTTCTGCTGAAGTTATGGCCCCATTATAGACCTTCTGTTTGATTCTGAGCTTCAGCTTAGCTGCAGGGCAGTAATCACTGCGACGCCACGCTCGCTCAAGAATCTTACCTTCGTGTTTGAGTGCTTTAAGTTCCTGGCTGAACCAGGGTTTAGAAGGAGATTCCCTAGACAGCCTAGGAGAGCACTGTGGAGCGAGTATGTCAACTGCATTAGAAACCCAACTGGTAAGGCCATCAAGGTCTAGAGGTTTCCACGACTTGGTATTCTTCAGAATGAACAAACAACGGCTGGCGTTGTTTGTTCATTCTGAAGAATACCATCTATATAAACAACCTTTTTATTGTACCACAGGTATCAACTTGCTTTTATGTAATTTCGCTGTATCAATGCTGTTTATTCCTAAACGTGTGCGCAGTATCTTTTGTACATATTCCAGTGTTAAGGGCTCTTGCCCTTAAATCACACAGAGGTTTAGGGTCTTCCTCTACACTGGCTGCACCATTAACAATTGTGTCGAAATCGACTACCTCCCAGTCACCTATTATCTGCTAGAGCGCCATTGTCCTGCTCTCTCCCAAACCCTACGCAGGCGTTCAAACTTGACAACCTTCCTCCCTCCATGCCTGAAACAACATGTTTTCCATAAATTTTCGTACAGGGGCTAGAGACCATACATTTAGTTCCAGACGAAATGGCGCCTGCCTAAGTACGCGCTCCACAAAAGCTTGCCACACATTTGCGGTCTATCTGACCACATAAGGCAGGTCGCCAGAGGCCCCCACCCCTCCATCAGAACCATTGGAATTCTATCTGGCTGGACTCATCCTCCAATCAATCGTTTTTCCCAGTTGTCTCCCTCATCCAGCCACTGTGTCGCATAATGCAGGTGTACTGTGTAGTAATATAAATCCAGTCTGGGGGCTTCCAGGCCCCCTCTTCATACCGTCTCATTAGGACATGCAAGGCCACTCTGCTACGTCGACCTGCCCAGTAGAGGGACACCAGTACTAAATTTGCTGCCTGAACAACCCTCATGGGGATGCTGCACAGTGAGTTTTGGAGCACATACAAACAACGCAGAAGAATAACCATCCTAGACACCGCTATTCTTTGCGAAAGAGAGAGCGGTAAGGTGTTCCATAAGGCCACAAACCGCTTCAAGGAATCAATCACCCAAGTCACGTTCAGCTGTAGCAACTGCGAATCCGCGAGTGCAGCCTGTATGCCCAGATATCACAAGTTTTCAGTCTTCGAGCGCAAACCAAGCCTCGGAAGGCTCTCCGGCGGCAGCACGGCCATTCCCGCTAATGGAAAGAGCAGGCTCTCGCGTCTATTGAGTTGCAAGCTAGATTAGTTGGCAAGCTCATCCAGAAGCCGTAATCATTTTGGGACCACCACATGGAACGATATTAAACGAGAGCACTTCCCACTGTTCATGCTCCTGTCGGGCCCATACCACCATGGGTTTGATGGCCAAAGCGAAGAGGAACAGCGACAGTGGGCTGCCCTACCACGTTCCATGCAACATCCATTACTCCCCTCAAATCCATACACACGGCTCCGTATAGAAAAGTTTGACCCGCCGACAAAACAGCAGGCCAAAGCCCGCCGCCCTGAGGGTCTCCTGAAGATATCCCCAATCCAAAGGTGTTAAACGCCTTCTCAAGGTCGAAGGACACCAACTCCAGTTCCTCGTTTCTAGTCTGTAGCATGACATGCGATAGGCGTCGAACATTCATGCCCGTGTTCCAGCCGGGGATAAACCCACACTGATCCTCATGGATGAGGTGAGACATGTGCGAGGCCAGTTGCCTGGCCAGTACCTTACATAGTATTTTAACATTAGCGTTTATCATAGGGAGCGGGTGGTACGCTGCCGGCTCATGACAGTCTCTCCCCTATTTCAAGAGCGTGCATATTTCCCCTTCCTGGAGGGAAGGGTGTAAGAGTCCGTGCTCATACACCTCGTTATATACTTGCAACAAAAGTTTGTTAGAAATGTGATTTCCGGTTGGCTAAGGCTTGCGCCAAAGCCAGGCAGAAAGCACCACTCTAGTTAGGGCAAGATAGTTACACGCCAAGATAACCCCTGCTCACCCCCTTGGCAATGTGACACGAGCAGTAAAGCTTATCCCGGAAGCAATTTGTGAAGCGTTTGCGCAACACACACACAGCAGCAATACACTAGGCACACCACAAAAAGGAACTCCACACAAGGTTATATATAAAAAATAGCCTTTGTATTACCATAAACACATTAGATCATAATCACGCAGATACACTGTGCCAACTGGCACTGTGCAGTATTTACAGGGGATTATGTACACAGGACAGGGCCACATGGGCCACCATCAGAAGCAGCATTTAGTAGAAATAGCACTTAGTAGAAATAGCACTTAGAATAACTGTAGCACAAAATAACACTTGTAAAACAAAAACAGTAACTATTGGTAACAGGTAGGTACACACTACGCAATACTAATCACCTTAGGCATAGATCACGCAGGGACACATAAACTCGCTAATATATACTCTACTAGGCAAAACAACCTCCTAAGCATTAAAACACAGTTAGAGGTATCACAGGCATAAAGGCATTGCACCTTACGCATAAATCACATTAAGCATCAGGTAATTATCAACACAATATACCATCACCTTGTGCAAGAATCACATGAGATACTAACCCCGGCCAACTGGCCTTCCGTGGGGCTCAAACACCCTTTGTCCAACAGTGTCAGGGCTGGCTGCGCAGGCAGCTAAAGAAGAATGCGCAAGAGTTTAGGACCTAAACGTGGCAGCTGCCCACTACTTGCTGGGCAGCTGTAGAATCCAAGTAGGAGGGCACAGGCACTCAATGCGCCTAAAGGGTGCAGCTGCCCACTACTTGCTGGGCAGCTGTAAAATACTCAAATGGGACATGGGCTTTCAGTAGCCCTGGGGAACAATTGAGCCATGCACTGGAGCCTTCTAGGCCCTAGAGATCCTGTCCCCCTGGAGCACACTGGCTCCTGTAATACTTGTGCGTAAGCTGGGGTAGCACGGACCCCTGAGGACCCCAGTGGGCCCTTTAAACAACATATGCTCCCAAGTCCACTTTAGCGCTTTAAACAAATAAGGCTCGGGTAGAACCATGCAGGCTCTTTAAACACAATGTGCCCCAACGTTGGCGTCCCGCTCTGGGACTGCTAAAATAATGTGCCCCAAAGAAAATAAGCACCGGCACGGGGCTTCTAGGGCTCCAGAAGAACACTTGCCCCCTGGGTACAGCTGCCCTCTGCGAGCGGGGCAACTGGCAGAAATGGGGCATGGGTACCTCAATGCCCTCACGTCGGAGCCACGCACAGGCTCTACAACCAAACAGCTGTGCCCTCTCACTCCCGTTGGAGCAGCCCTTTATCCAGTGGGGTTGCTCTGGAGAGAGGCACCGGTGTGGTGCCTTGCTTTTGTTTCCCCCAGCCCGCTTCACTTACCGGCTGTTCTCGGTGGAGACTCCTCTTCGCCCGGTCCCTCTTCCGGGACGGGGACTTCGATGGAGCCGGTAAGGCTCCTGCCAGTCTCCTTAGGAGGCGGGGTTGACTCCCGTCTGCTTCTTGGTCCAGAAACGCGTGGTTGGCTCCTGTCGGCTTCTTCCTGCCCGCACTTGTCTGGTCTCGCGTTCCGCTCTTCTCCGGGTGACGTCGTGGGCGCAGGGCTTCCCTCGGGAAGTGGAAGTCCCGCCCCACATCAGGCCTCGCACTGCCTGACTTTCTGTAGGCAGGCCGGGGCCCGCGGTGATTCTCCAGTTGTCGTCAGAACGAGGGGCAGGCATCCTCGAGTGTAGAAATCATCGTAGCAGCGGGGTAGGCACCCAAAGTGCTTTACACATGAGGTCCCTGGTGGGGTAGGCACCCCCTAGGGATACCTAAATACGGGAGATCTGCAGGGTGGGCAACCGCGGCGTAAATCAGCACAAACGGCGGGGTAGGCACCCGCTAGGACGGCGCCAAGATGCAGGGTGGGCACCTGCCTTCTGAGTAGCGATTGTGCGGGAAATCCCACACAGGGCAGCTGTGCGCTGCAGGCCCTCCACAGTCCTCCTGGAACAGAAAATAAAGCGCTCACAGGAAGGCAAAGCAAAGTGCTTCCCAGCACTGTAGTCTCAAGGAAGTCTCTCAATATGCAGGGAGACAAAGGCTGGGCCCAGGGGCCAGCTCACAGGGCCCTTCAGCAGGGATGCAATCCCCAGTGGCGGTACCTCCTGGTGCCCAGCAGCAGCAGGCCCCCCTCTCAGGTCAGGAACAAGTGAGAACAACATACATGGGGTCATAGCCCCTTAAATACAGGCATTTCCTTTGTCTGGAGGGTGCAGGGTAGGGGGAAAACCAGACGCAGCTGGTTCTGGAGCACTTTGTTGTGCTCAGCCCCTCTCCCCATTCACAGGACAGGCTAGGGACCTCAGTCACACCACAGGGAGTGGAGCCAGCATTGTGTAGGGAAGGCCCAGCACTATTCAGGTCCCAGGTGCACTCCTCCCTGCCGTCAACATGCGGATCTCTCCATTCACCATCGGGGCAGACCCATCCTGACTCCTGGAGCAAGGCACACCAGCCAGCTCCAGCCAATCACAAGCCAGACAGTCAATTCACATTTACTACACAGACATGCCAACTTCTAGAAGTGGCACTTTCTCACTAGACACATTAAATCTGCGCACACCATCGCACAGCATTTAATCTCACAAGTTTGCACATAACAAACTCGGCCCGCACTCCCCATACATCAGGAACTGCCATGGACAGACACACCCTTTCCACATGCATTCCTATGAGAGGGCAGGCCAATCTCACCACATGCACTCAGATTGCGCACGCACTTTACACTGGGACAGAGGGTTAAAGTGCGCAGAAGCCAAAAACAATTAACACCAGGTCACATATAAAAGCAAACATTTTAGGGGTGAACCTGCCAAAAGGGCCAAGACCAACACAGTTGCACTACCTGTTCTTAGGAGGCCTGGTAATATTCAGTCGGGACGCCATTCACCCCGGTGCCTTGGCCCTGGGCAGCTTATGCAGTGCCCCGAGTATCTCCTCAGTCATTAGTCGTGTCTCCAATTGCTTCTTTGCCGCCAGTGGTAGGCACGTCAATTGTAAACCCCCAGTAACGGGACGTGTCAGTCGGCCCGGACAGATGGGTCTGCAGTGTAAACCTTCTGCAAGTGCTGCTGGAACACTTCCAGCATGCCTTCTCTGAAGTGCACCATGTTGTCCGCTGAATTACGCAAGCAAGTTGTTAATGGGGATGCCTTCACCCTGCGCAAAATCTGGGCCAGTAACCAACCTGACTTGTCGTCCTCTGCATGAAGCCCCTGGCCGGACCAAGTGAGCGTGAATTTGTCCAGCCTGTCCCTGATGTCGCTAATCTGTTTGTGCATCGCATGTTCTAGGGCATATGCGGTAGGATGTTCCTGGTCGCTGGTCTGGGTCTCTTCCAGGGCATCCTCCTTGTCCCTCAACTTCCATGCCCACTCCCTGCACCACCAATTTCATCGCCTCCCAATCCATGCATCTACTAGACGTCCCATTCCAGTTAAAGGTCCTATAGTCCGAGAGTTCCTGGGAAAGTGTTGCCATTCCCTCCTGGTCCTCCAGTATGTCAAAGGGCATCCTCCACCTGAAAGGGGGCAATACACTGCACTACAGGGCACACAAGAGCATGGTCCGATAGAAGTTGAGCCAAGTAGGTCACCTCCACGTCCAGAATGCTTGGCGTTTCCGTCACTAGCACCCTATCAAGCCTACAACACGTGTTGTGTGTGGGGCAAGAAGCATGTAAAGATCCTCAGTGTTGGGTGTCATGCCCTCCAGATGTCCTGTAAGCCTATTTCACTCATCATTGCCTGTAATTTTTTTGTCATGCGAGGCTTCGTGCCTGCTCTGGTGGGATGCTGTCCAGTATGGGGTCAAGAACACTACTAAAGTCACCCAGCCATATAAGTGGTACGTCCAACTCTGTGGAAATTAGGTCCTATATTGCTTGGTAGAAGGCAGGCTCATCTATGTTGGGGGCATATGTGTTTAAAATAGCAAAACGGACCCCCAAGTCAGCCTCCATATACTAAAGAGGGAACAAGGTTCCCGGGGCCTTGACCTGCAGCTTCCTACAGTGGCGGTCAAGACGAATGCCTTGACGGTGGTCCTGAAGCCTGGGTTCTCGAGGTTGGAACCCCTACTGCTTTTCATTGAGCCCTTGACAGATGTCCCTCTGGGGACATAGTCCAAACCCAGCACAGGGGCTCCAGTGACTAGGACGATCGCCCGCCGCCATCGCCCTGCACCGGACGACTCACTTTTCCTCACATCCCACCCCACCACCCAAACCTTGGTGGTTCAAACTTCCACTTCTCGTGGCACGTTCCCTTCTGCACCCCCGGACAGGGAATCCAAGAGGTGTGAAAATTTCAGTATGAATTTAGTTTTCTTCCTCCAGCCTAGCCTTGCTATCGGTGAACACTACATGGCTCTTGGGCTATTCCATATGGGATACAGTACTGCAAGTGCTGCTCAGAGTCTCGGAGTAGGACTGGGCTCTAATCTCTCAAGCTATATCAGATGGGAGGGATGCAGCTAAGTTGCCATCAGATGTGGCTTGGATACGACGGACTCGCTCTGTAGAGCAATTTCCCTGACAGTGGCAGTTTGTTACCACGCCTGACTGAGAACATATGGTTTGTCAGGGGATGTCCAGGCTAACCTCCTGGACATGCCCTTTGATGGCTCCTGTCTCTTCGGAGAATTTTCTTCTTACCTAAAAGATCCTTTCCTTGAAAGTATTATATACAATGTTACCGTTGGTAGTGGTTAATTGAAAGATGTATCTATCTTTTTTGCACACTGTTTCCATAGCCAGTTTCTGAGGCTGCTCCACATTTTGGCATCGAAATTGGTCACAGAAGAAACTGATATCAACGCGTCAGAGAAGTGCTTATATGGACTCCGTCGACATCACTTTTGGTGAACGACATCGCTATGGAGTCGCACAATGCCCTCAACCTACAGATAGAGGTTCTGCTGGATTTTTTCCCAGATCTAGTCTGGCGCCTGGAAAAAATTCTAAAGTAAGGTATCTGCGGCTAGACTAGGTCTTCACCAGATAGCGCATTACCGAAGGTAAACAACTTGTCCTTTAGCTTTGACTTATGAAGACTGTGGTCAGCTTCGTAGTTTAGCTGTGGGTCTAATTACAACATTAGTAGAGATTTGCTAGTAAAGCCAATTTGAATTTTAGAAATCTAAAAAAGTTAAGAATTAACCATTATTTTTTGTATACTGAAAACATATTTTGCAAACAGTAAATAATCATATTTTATCAACCAATCCATATAGAGATTATGTTAGAGGCAGCATGAACAAACAGATGGTAAAGTAATTCATTACCCTAACATTCATCAGAATATCTGCCAATCCCTCTGTAACTTGTAAAGTTACTTGCTCCAGCTGCTTCTCTCCATACTAGAAATATCGTGATATCCAAATCACCAGCGGGCATCCAGAAACTGCTCACTACCTTTAAATCCTTCTGTGATTCCAAGGGACTTGCAATAAACATAGGCAAGACAAAATTCCTTGTCCTCAACCCCCCCAAAAAATCCGTTACTCCTCCTGTCTTAGACTCTATCCCCCTGGAAAGAGTCAAAGAATTCGACTATTTAGGAATTCGTCTCAGCGATACCATGACCTGGAAAGCACACCACCAGAAGGTATTCCTGACTCACAAAAGGGCTACTGGAGCCTTGCTTAAAGAACAGCGAGCCTCATCTCTAAAACCAATTGGGGCACTGATTGATATCTATAGAGCAAGGGTTGTAAGTGCAGCCCTGTATGGGGCTGAACTATGGGGTCTGCAGAGAGTTGATACCCTGGCCCATCTTGAAAATAACTTCCACAAAGATCTGATGAGGCTACCCCACAGTACCCCTACAATCCCTCTCCTGTTAGATACAGGCACACGTTCAATCTGTGAGCAAGCAAAATTGCGTCCCTTGCTACTCTGGTCTCGGATATGGAATGTCCCTGAACTGTGTAGCTACGCTGATGCCTTAAGAGATCTTCTGTCGCTTCCAGGTTGTAATAAGGTACCCTGGTTGAGGGAAGTCAAACGCCTGCTCTATGAACTGGGTTTGGGAGATGCCTGGGTCAACAAAACTGCACCTCCCAAACACCTTCTTAGGAAGGTGTATTGGCTATGGGTAGATAATAAGAGAATGTCCAACCCCAACCATTGTAAATCTGTCGCCCAGTTCTTGCTAGTTAAGGAGTTCCCTTATATGGAACCCTATCTGGACCTAATTCATAATTCTGGAGACAGATCGCTGTACTTTAAATTTAGGGTGGGTGTGCTCCCTTTAGGATTGTTTACTTCCTCTTGGAACCCTCCGCTCCAAACGCTTCCGTACTGCCCGTTCTGTGTTACAAAGGCTGAGTCTGTCGCCCACTTCTTGTTTGAGTGTAATATTTATGCAGCGCCAAGATCGAAATGGCTAAAGCCCTTGTGTAAGAGCCTGGGAACAAGATCACATGTCGAAGCCCTACGTATATTGCGCTCAGATGCACGTCCGTTCTTTGCATGTTGCATGGCTAAATTCCTAGGTTGGGCTTGGCGCATAAGAACCTCAAGGATGTTGCTGCTCCAGTAAAGTGTCCCCTGATAAAACTGTATTTCAAGCTGGTGTATATATGAAGAATGATATCATTATCTGCACACTTGTTTTTACTGCTTTTATTCTTTAAATCTTAAAGTACTATATTGTGTATTCTGTATTGTTTTTTTTTATTGATGTTGTATTGCTTTTATGATACGTACTGTATCGAAATAAAGTTATTACAGATATTGTGGTATGAGCTCTGAGAAGATTGTTTTACAAGGCTTTCTACATTGACCAATGTGTCAAATTGATAAGGTTCTCATTAGTTAAACCTTAATATTCGATCACTTTGGAAATTACTGTTGATGGTGAAATGTATTCCTAAAATAATCCATACAGGGTCACATTTGTAAATGTGGATAGAATATGTTTTCTATCTAGTTTCTGTTATATACATTAAATCGAAATTAATTTGGCATGTTTTCCTTTTAATATCCAATGCATCGTTTTACGAAAATGTCTTTGTATATACCAATAAAATAAATTACATAGTTTTAATTACGGTCACTTTGAAATTAACTTGTAGGTGGCCAAACGGCAAACAAACTTGATAGGAAAAAAAAAAACAGCCTTGCATACATGTTTGATCTGGAGAAACACTTTAACTTGTTACTCGATTTTCTCGTTATACAGGATGCTGCAAGCAATGGGTCATGCAAAGGAGTATCAGCACAGTGCCTATTTGACCTGCTGCAATCCTTGGAGGGAGATACACCTGACATTCTGGATATCTTGGAACTTGTGAAAGTGGGAAGGCCCCTCAAATCATTGGGTACTAACATATATCTTTTATGTCTGTTTTAACCAAGCATGTTTCCAAGCACATTCCTCACCTTATCAATACCCGCAGGACAGATTTTTTCCCAGCAATCTCCTTGCGCGCCAGTAGGTGGGTGTCGTACTGCTGCTTGTCAGGTCCCTCCAACCCCAGAACTGACATCACTGTAATATAACCAACACCTCCATACGTTGATATCAGTTCTTTCCTATGTGGATCCGGAGCTTTCTCCCTCCATCTCTGTCACCTGACAGACTTCATTTTTCTGAAAATGTTCAAAATTTTCCAGTGTGCAAGGTTCAGGTCTCCTCGTAAAATGGCATGTTTTAAACGGTGCAGGGACTGCCACAAACAGATATCAGTGATGAACCCCACAAGGTCTGTCTTTATTGTTTGGGTTATCCTCATGACTTGAAGTCTTGTGTTGACTGTACTCAGAGGAATCCGAAGGCCACCTGGCACTGCAATGCCTAGCCCTACATCAGCGAGCACAATATGAAGGCTCGGAAGGCTGGTCAAAGTGAGAACATAGACGCATTCAAGTTTGCAAGGCCGCTTCTGAGAGAGGTTGTCATCACGCTTCAGGTTCTCAGGTAAGTCGAAGTAAAAGAAACACAAGAATGGCTCGCCTTTTTTTATGCCACTCTCCACAAGAGAAGTCAATCAGACGTCAGAATACTTCAAGATCGCGGTCTCAGTCTCCTACCTCGGAACTGATCCTAGCCCCAGTCCCGATCCAGCCTATATTTCCAGGAACATTAGTGACACCGCAGCAGATCCAGGCCTTCAAGGAAGCCATGCTGCGAATCTTCGGCACCCCAGTGGATCTCTCTGGACCAACTTTGGGCCTCACATATCCAAGGAGACTTCCAGTCCATTGCCACTGGCAGATTCATCCCTCACACAACTGTGCCTCTCTACTATGTTCCCGGACATGCTCTGACTCCAGAACTGATGCCCAAAACCTGACAAGAGCCTGGCAGGATTTTAAACTCCAGGGTGGTCAAAAGCAGCTGCCATTGTATAGTGGATCATGACTAGCTGTTAGGTGGCATGTGGCGTTTTCCACTAATGGGGAGAACCATGGTTTGATCTATTTGCACCACAGAGAATGCACAGTGTAGGAAACCCACTCCTCTATATAGTGCACCCCAATGGGGTACTCTGTGCAGAGAGGGTGAGGAGACCCTTACTGGTTTACAGAGGCAAAAATAGATAACACTATGTTTTGTGGTAGTGTGAGCGAGCATTTAGACTTATCAGTCGGTAGTGCTAAGCATGTGTTGTACTCGCAGAGAAAATAAATGATACACACACTAAAAGAAGAAAGTAAAGACCGAATTAGAAAAATAGTAGTTCTTTTGATATAAATATTTAGACCAAGAACTTTGGGTACAAGGTAAATACTTTTTGCAATATAGAAAATTACAGTAAATGCAAGATTCACAGTTATGCACAAGTACGCACAATAAATTCCCTATGGAAGGAAAAAGGCAATCGTAAAATCAGTGCAATACAGTTACTTTTGTGATTCACCTTTTGGGAATCAGAAGGTTCGAGGGCCAAGGTGCAGAGTTCCAAGGCCAAGTTCTCGGAAGCATCCTGGATTTCACCAGGAGAAAGGGGACTTTATAGTTGGCGCACTACGAAGACAAGGGTCCACCTGCATAAGTCAAGCAATAAGGGACTTGTGTGCAAGTCCAAGGGCTCTCAAGAAACAGTACAAGTCGCAAGAGCTCAGTGGCTGCGAGAACGCAGCTGGTTCGAAGATACCCCAGGCGGGCGGGCTGGGTGTAGGGAAGATGTGCAGCTGGTCAAAGGAGCTCAAAGATACACCCCACTGTCAGGGGATGGCACCTTGGAGCAACGATTCTAGAAGTGCTGGGCCACTGCTGAGGTGGATCTCTGGAGGTCCTGTGGCCTCAAGGCTTGGTGCAGAGGCCTATCTGAACCTCCAGTGCAAATGTATTTTTAACTGGCACTACGAGACGTCGGTCTGGCTGGGTTGCTGGACGGCGCTGGACCAGAATTCACTGTTTTTGGTGCCTGAGTGCAGGGAGGTAGCTCCTCTATCTCAAGGGGAATTTTGTGGCAATTAGCGAAGTGCTGATGATCCTCTGGGGTTTGTGGAGGCCACAGACCAATGAGACAAGCTGGAGGATGGGGATTGTCTAGCTCTGTGGCGGCAGGACCACGAGGTCTGCAGTTCTTGGCCCAACAGCGTTTCTTCATTCGTCTTCTTTTTGTGTCTGTGGATTCTCTAGTTCAAGGTCTGAGGTTGCCACCTAAATACTAAATTTAGTGCAGTTTACAAGGGAGTGACAGGTAATGGCCAATAGGAGCCTTACATGGGTTGTCTAAACCCTCTATCATGCCCACCTTGTGTGGCAAAGGGACATAACCGTAGCCCTGATTGGAGAAGTCCCACCATCTTCAAGATAGTGGGCACTGAAAAATGTGCTTCACCTAGCCTCCAGCACCTGAGGGGTGGGGTTTGGCAGTGGGGGCACACCTCCTACTCTTCGTTTTCCTGTTGGTCTTCCTGCCAAAAGGAGTGAGGACAAGAGGGTGAGGGCCTGCTTGGCACCCCTCCTGTCTTTACAGGAGATGCTTTAGTCGCGTTTCAAAGGTGGGAAGGCCTTTGCCACAGATATCTCTTCCTGACTGGGGCGGGAGGCTTCTGAACACCTCCACCTGGGGCAGGCATTGTTCTCGACCTCTGAGCACACAGGTGCTCACCCCATGTGGTCAGAACGCTGTCTGGTGGTGACAGGCTGGCTTAGGCCAGTCAGTGACTGCACAAAGGATTGGTAGCTTTCAGGGGACCCCTCTAAGGGATCCTCTGTGTGCAGTTGTTAATAAATCCAACACTGAAATCAGTGCAGGATTATTAAGACAATATCTTTGGTACCAAACATCCCATAGCACAGTGAAGCCATCATGGAGCTTGGGAACTCATAATGACGAGTGTCCAGCCTATGTACTCCCTACGGCTTCCCTGTTCACTTACAGTATCCAAGGATTGACATTGATATTGCAGGGGCATATCGGCTCATGCAGATATGTCCTCACAGGAGCTATAGTACACCCTACCTTAGGACTATAAGGCCTGCTATAGGGGTGTCTTACCTATATCCCATGCAGTATCTGTGGACATGGCACACAGGGAAGTGTGCCACGTCGACCCTTTGGTTTTGTCTGTACCAAGGCTGCAATGGCAGTATGCATGGCCTTGGTGAGGGGACCGTGAGTTGGCACATTTCGTACTGCTACACTTGGGGTCCCTCTTCACTGTCAATGCTCTAGGTACCAGGGGTACCATTTACTAGGGACTTCCAAGGGCCACTGAAGTTGTACACAAAAGGTACAGTTTAGCAAAAGAGCTCTGGCACAGGGTACTTGGTTAGCAGGGACCTTGTCCACTTCCAGTCGAAGTTACATAATTTTCCAGGCAAAAAGTGCGGGCTAACCGTGTCCAAAAGAGGGACTTTCCCACATCAAGTGTCGAAGCGTTTGTATCCTGGATTTCTGAAGGCTGTCATCTTTAGGAGACTTCTCCAGCCTTCACTAGGGCTCAGAACTTCTGTATTCATTTCTGCCTCTCCTTCTCCTGCCCAGAGTGCTGAAAAAGATCAGGAGAGACCGGGCCCAAGTCATCCTAAGGGCTTCGGACCGGGCGAGGAGCGTGTGGTACCCAAACCTTTGGCTGTGAGCAGAGGAACCCCCTGCCGCATCAGCAGGGACAGATCCTCCACCCAAGCCTGCACAACCAACACCTCCATGCCTGGAGATTGAGCAGTGCCAATTGATGGCTTTCAGTCTTCCTCCTGAAGTAGTTGGTGTCATCTTGGCAGCAAGACCTCCATCAATCTCATCAATTAATATAGCATGCTGGATAAGTTTGTTGTCTGGTGCTCTTCCCAAAACATACAACGCCTGAAAGCACAGTTATCAAATACTTTCCTGTTTGGTTTGTAATTGGTCCAGCAAAGTCTTGCTTTGACAACAGTTAAAGGTTACCTTTCGGCCTTCTCACATTTACCTGACCAGTCATACCCCTTTTCAACTCACCTGGTACTCACCTCCTTGATGTGCAATCCCTTCAAACCCATGCACATTCAGTGGCTTAGCTAGGGGGGGGCGGTCCGCCCCCGGCGGCACTATTTTGGGGGTGGCGGCCTTTGTGGTTTATTTGGGGACCAGGACACTCACTGACACTACTGTCAGTGTTTTGCTACGCCTCTGATTCCCTCTCATTCTGTCTTGCTCCTCACTTACTGAAAACCGTGATCTGAAGAAACGGTTCACAACCTCTCTTTCCTTCTTTCATTTAGTGGCTTCCCTTTGAAATGGATCCAAAGTGCAGCCTCGGAATGGAGAAAAATAAAAGGTTTTAAATATGAAAAATAAATTCATAACTAAATAAAGCAAGACAGAGTGGTTGAAAAGTGGCCATATTTGGTTTCATTTACATCCAAACACATCAGCCTCACTTTGCAGACTTTGCAGTGAAGCGCTACTTTTGTTTTCTCGTCTTTCTTTGAACAGCATTGTTGTACCCAGGTGGGGAAGTGCACCATTCCTGGATGTATTGCAATACCTGTTTGATGGGTGGATTGGAAAACAAAATGTGTACCATGGCTCTGTGTTTATGGATATGGTCTTTTTAAACCATACCGCTTACGTTTTGTAATGCTATAAGCAATGGACATTGAAACGGTTCCCTTCAGGGCCCTGTAGTTATGTCCTTAACATTTCAGGTAAAGCCACTCGTTGATTTCTGAATAGTGAGTGAGAGATCGTTAAGGTACCCATGTTGTTTCTGCTTACATTTCACATGCTTTACTTAATCTTGCATTCCCTAGGAGTGTTTGCTTTGACTTTTTTTTAAGCCAGCATATTACTCTTATCAAGTGCATAATTTGAATTGAGCCACATCCAAGTGTTTATAGCGGACACAATTAGGTTGTAGCTGAAGGCAGTACAAGTTTCTCTCAGTGGGGCAGTATGGTGTTCAGTGGGGGAGATGATGGGGCACTATGGCCAGAGCTGTCGAATTTGGAACTGGGTTCAGCCTTCATGACCATTCCACAAGACCAATCTCCTGAGGGAGCATATTCCCATGCTAGACCTTAGAAGGCCCCACTAGACCTTAGAAGGCCTGATGTCTTAGCACAAGCAGGTTTACCCTAGTGGTGTCAATTGTTTGTTAACCCTGAAGGCCTGATCACCACAATCCATACTAAAGTTCATCTCCAGTCCTGCAGGCAGGCCTACGAAGCAGCACACCCTAGAGCGATCCTGTCACTGTGACTCTGTCACTGAGGTCACATGAACCTTGAGCAGGTTAGGGCGGTGTGAACGGTGTGACCGCACTGGGTACCTATTTCTAGTGGGTGCGTAGTGTTTGCAAGTACATTATGGTTTAAAAAAACGTGCTGCCTCCTTCCTGGCCTCCAGCAATTTTAGCAAGAATACAAATGTCATGATCACTACAGTGATTAATGTTCTTCCTAGAGAGAGAGATCGGAGTATTGTCTAGTGGAAGGGTTGACTCCTGGAAAAGTAGCACAGAGGGTTAATGTACCTGCTGCAAAGAATGTGTACCATGCAGGTCACAAAGTGCTCATAATGTTAACTAGGTTAGTAGGTTACTGCTTTTGTCAGTGAGATCCTTTTGTTACTTGAAGTTTATAAGTTAAAATCCTAAATAGAACAGTGAGCTATTAAACTATGCTGCCTACTAGTATGGTTTTCATGTGGCTTCTACACCTTGTAGTCCTTTGACTTATGTAACATTTCCTATACAGTGATTTGCACACATATAAATGATTGTCTCTCTGTAGTGTGTGTGATGTAAAGTGCTCTGACACCGTACACTGGTATGAGTCGCGCTGTAAATCAAATTAAATGCATCTGAGAAAGAATGTGGTTATGGAGACTTGAGCATGGTTACTGGGCGGGCCTCGGGAGAGCCTGTGGGATGCACGTGCCGAGCACAGTCAGGCAGGCTGACGGACATGTTTGTTTTACAGGTGGGCCACTCGCCCACCTGTATGGTTGGGCAAGTGGGCCCGGGGTGCTGTGCACGGCCCTCTGCGGCTGCGAGTTCAGATGGTTGGCACTTGCTGACACTGGTTGGTGGACCGGTGTGGAGCTGGCATTCCGGTGATACATGTGAGAAATATTTGTGCCCGAGATTTGACAGTGGGGTGAAATTCGAAATTCAAGTCGAGCCGTGGCCTCGCACGGTCATGGAGCTGTGGATGCCATGGGCGGCAGTCTGTGGGATGGCCCCGGGCACCATGGGCTCTAGCAACGCCTCTATGCACATTTGCTCTCTTTGACTTCTTACGATAAAGAACGCATTCTTCATCGCCATAACATAGGCAAGGCATTGTCTGTGGTTCAACCATGTAGAGGTGGGGGTATAGCTCTCATAGTCAGGTCTAGTTTCCCCTGTGTGTGGAGTGGCCTTAACATCGCCGGGTGCGAAAGTGCTTCCTTTAAGATCTCTGTTAGCCCTGAGTTTACGCTCTCTGGGATGGTTGTGTATCGCCCGCCGGGTAGCGATGTGGTGTTCAGAAATTCTTTCCCCGACGTGGTTGGCACTTTGGTCACTGATTGCGCCAACTATTTCATCATGGGTGATCTGAACCTACATTTTGACACCCCTTCCAATCTGACGGTACGCATCATTTCCTCAGACTTAGAAGCCTTTCAATTATCCCAGCTGGTTTCCCAGTCTACTCACATTGGGGGACATATCCTTGACCCCTTTTTTACCAATCTGCCGGACACTAAAATTACATCTATTTCTCCGCTAGAGTGGACTGACCACTCCCTGGTGTCCATTCTCTGTCCTATATCTGTCACTCCCCCTACCCCTTCAGCTAGACGGGTTCCCAGGAGGTTTTGGAACAAACTCAGGCTAGAAGACTTCCATTGTCTTCTGGTAGAGGAGCCGCTGAGTCCATTGAATGGCGTAGAAGAGGGGTATGACCTCTTCTGCTCTTGGCTTACCAGGGCTCTGGACACTCTGATACCCATCGTATCGAGTAAAATCAATACCAGAGAGTCGAGTCCCTGGTATGATGGCGCCTTACGTGCCCTGAAGGGAGCCTGTAGACGGGCGGAGAGGGCATGGCGGAAGACGTACGGGGCTGATTTAAAAGCTGCATACGCCGCGTCCGTCAAGCTCTACCATCGAGCCATCTGTCGAGCTCGAGCGGCATTTTATGCCGCAGAATTTCGAAACAGCACTAACCCGTCGAAGGCCATCTTCAAGGCAGTGAAAGATCTCATGGCGAAGCGGACGACCCCTGTGGCCGTGAGCTCCATCTCCCAATGCGAATCCCTTGCTTCTTACTTTTTGGGAAAAGTCCAAGCCATCTATCGGACATTCCCTAGGAGAGGGATCGACCTGGGAAGTTCCAATGGGACACCCCACCAGTTTACCCTGCTCTCTTTTCCCCCTCTCACCTCTGATGGGTTTGACAAGCTTGCGTTGCAAGTTAAATCTGGCTCTCCATCTGATCCAGTAAGACCTGCTCTCTTTAGAGATCAGGCCATTATGGGACGCCCTGTTGTGTGTTCCCTTGTCAACCTCTCCCTGGAGTCGGGTGTAGTTCCAACTAAGTGGAAGCAGGCGGTGGTATCCCCGATCATCAAAAAACCCTCCTTGGACCCGTCTAAGCCTGAAAGCTACCGTCCCATCTCGCTGCTACCCTGGCCGGCAAAGATAACAGAGGCTCATGTCAATCTGGCCCTGTCAGAACATCTAGCCCGGACCAATGCCCTCGACCCCACACAAAATGGCTTCCGTGCTGGGCACAGCACGGAGACTGCTCTTCTTGTGATGGTGGAACATCTCCGTGCGAGGTTGGATGCTGGTCAAACGGCGGCGCTGATATTATTAGATCTCAGCACCGCCTTCGACACGGTATCTCACAGCATCCTCCTGCATCGGCTCGAGGAGATTGGCGTCGGTGGTCAGGCGCTGCAATGGTTCCGCTCCTTCCTCTGCAATCGTTCCTTCTGTGTTGCCATCCCCCCCTTCAAGTCCAACTTCCAGCCTCTGGCCATTGGGGTTCCGCAGGGGTCCTCGCTGAGCCCCACGTTGTTTAATCTTTACGTGAGACCGCTGGCTGATGTCGCTAGGCAGTGGGGCCTAACTCTGGTCTCATATGCCGACAACACACAGCTGGTGGTTACTCTCAGCGGGGACGCGGAACAAGATGCCCCCAGGTTCCAGGATGGACTGAAGGCGGTGGCTAGCTGGTTTTCGGGAAACTGTCTCCAGCTCAATGCCACTAAAACGGAGGTAATGATTGCCGGAAGGGGAGTGGAGTTGTGGGGTGACCAATGGTGGCCACCAGAGCTGGGACCTACTCCGATCCCGGTGTCAGAGTTGAAAAATCTGGGGGTCTGGCTGGACGATGGCCTTTCCTTTGTGGGACATACCAAAAGAACAGCAGCCTGTTGCTTTGGCCTATTGAGAGGCTTAAGACCTGTGCTCAAATTTTTCGATGCCCCAACCAGACAGCTGGTAATCCAGGCTACTATCATCTCTCGCCTGGATTACGCAAGCTCTCTTCTGGTCGGTGCTAACCAGGCTGAGCTTACTCGCCTGCAACGGGTTCAAAATGCGGCGGCCAGAGCGATTGTTGGCCTGCCCAGATTTTGCCCGGTGACGAGTGTTCTTCGTTCCCTACACTGGCTTCCAGTGAGGAAGCGCATTCTTTTTAAGGTCCTTTGTCTGACCTTTAAGATCTTGAGAGGTATAGGCCCCGAAATTTTGTCCAGCTGTCTCTCCTTCTATGTCCCCGCACGCGCCCTCCGTTCTCAAAGACAGGCCTTTGCTGTAGTCCCTAGATTTAGGCTCAGCCGTATGGGAGGACGCTCCTTCAGCGTAAAAGCTGCACTAACCTGGAATTCTCTTCCGGTTGACATCCGTTTGCTGGAGGACCTCACGTCCTTCCGGAAAGCAATAAAAACTTTTCTGTTTTAGCTGTCCCTTTTAGTCTTCTTTTTCCCTGTTGTGTTATGTTTCTCCTTGTCTATGCGCCAGGACGCTCCTTGGCTGGAGTAGCTATGCGCACAATAAAAAACAATAACATAACATAACATAACGTAGGCAGCTGGCTTAGTATACGGTGCACACTTATTTAAGTGAGGCACTTTGCACTAATCCAGGCAACCCTTACAGTGATTTTAGTGGTCTTTGATAACCTTTTGAAAGCTCTCAAAGTGGTAGCTGCGGAGAGCTGCCCTCAGGCTTATATTGAAGGAGTGTTAAGCAGCTTGTTTTACCAGTTAATAATGTAGTGTAGGTTAAATTAAAGATAACCACACAGTGTATATATAAAAATACTTCTATTTATCACACAACACTCACTAACACATAGGTATATCTCCTACCCGGAGGTTTCAACACAATACACAATAAAATGTCAAATGCAATCAGGTAAGTAGCACAAAATATAGTGGTCTCCTGGGGGAGACCAACCAATATACTAAGGAAATGGAATGCAAACTGCAAATGAGAATAAGACTTGGACCAGAAGAACCAGAGGAGCTGGGGACACAAGGAACCCCACGGAGGCTGTTTGCAGAGTTGGAAAACAGCCGCAGGACCAGTGAAGTCGTGGTTGCAGTTTAGCAGAAGAAGGACCCTTCCCAGAGAACCCCAAAGAATTTCCTGGGAGGATGGAATGTTGGGGAGCCACCCCACTTGTGGGTCCTTCATGAACAGGTTCCCTACACCAGGGAAACCTGGTCCATAGAGGTGAAGAGATATCAGAAACCTCTGTAGACAACAATGGAAGTCTTAAAAGAAATATCTCTGGAAAAGACGGTGAAGATGTGTGGTGGAATCCAAGGGTGGATTCCGGGAGTGGAAAACCTGCAAGCAGAAGGGACAGGGTCTGTCCCACACAGAAGGGACCAGGAGGCCCGAAGACATCATGCCCACCGATGTTGAAAGGTTCAGGGTTCAGGAGAGTCCTCGCTGGTGAACTTGTCGCTGTAGCTATGAGGACCAGAAAACGCTGAGGAAGACCAGGAGCCATGCATGAGCTGTCCTACATTGGATAGTAATGACCAGGTTGTTAGTGTTCGTTGGGGGGGCTGTCCGTTGGGGGGTTGGGGGGGGTCGGGGGAGCACCAACAAGCCTTTGTAGCCGCAACTGACATGGATAATGAAAAAAGAGCAAAGTTGGGACCAGCAAGGTCCAGGGGACTCACCAACAGTAGGACAGTCAGAGCAGCCCCAAGCAAGCATCGGAGACCCCTGAAGCAGTAGAAGACCATCAGGAGGATCCAAAGACAATAGGCACAGGAGTCGCAAAAGGACTTTGAGAAGCTCACCAAGGATGATAGCCCAGGTGCAGAAGATGGGGTTAGGATCCTGATCTTGAAGGGAAAAGATTCTGGAGGCTGAAGCTTCTTGTAGCCCAAAGATCTCTGGAGTGCAGAGCCAACAAGCCTAAGCAACTGCAAGTCAACGCAATTCACAGGGATTTGGTCCTGGGTTTCTGACGAGGGATACTGACCTCAAAGTTGCAGAGAGGACAGGTTAGGCCTCGAGGGAGTTACAGAACCATCACCTGTGTTGCTGAGCCTCTGGAAGTCCGTAGGACGACAGGAGCAGCAGACCATCAGCTTTGTTGTGGTGCATGCTGATGCAGGGGAGTGACTCCTTCACTCCAAGGGAGATTTCTTCAGGTGTCATTGATGCCCACAGGTCTGTGGAAGAATTTGGCAGAAGCACAGACACGGAAGACAAGGTTCCCCAGTTACATGGGATAATACTTCCAATAGTTGGTGAAGTCATCAAGATCAGGTATAGGTTTCCATAGGTGATATCACCAGGCACAGTGGGAAACAGTGCAGAAGTTCACAGAAAAGCTACCAAACTAAAGAAGACGCGATTGCTGCAATGTGGTGCAGCAAGGTCTTCTGAAATCAATTCATAAATTTGCTGATTGAATCAGATGATTTGATAGTGTCAGTGTGTTGTCACTGCATGTGAGGAAACATGCTTTTTGCAGGATTTTCAATTTTTTTTGCCCCATTTGTACTACTAAGCCCTTGTGTAATGGCTCTGAAATGCCCTTATTCATGCTAATCAGGACTCAGTGCATGTGCTCTGCCCTTTATTTTGGTACATGGTTGACTGGCTTCTACCCAATTGGAAGAGCTTAACTTACTTGTAAATCCTTAGTATTGGCCACCTATGGCCCTTAAGGTAAAGTGAAACTTGTTGACTGCAGCACTAGTTATGCTACAACGAGGATTCGATGGTAAAGCATGTCTCCCGGAATGCCCCTCCTGATGCTAGAGCAGTTTAAACCTGCTAACTCGACTTTGACATTTTAATAAATGGAAAAGCCCAAACTTCCTTTTTAATGTGTGTAAGTCACCCCTGCAGCAGACCTACCGAGTCCTAAGGGTACAGCATATTAGAAAGCAGAAGATGTGTTTAACATGTTCTATCAGTAAAAACCTGCAAATATAATTTTTACTGGGAGAGAGTTACATGCTGACAGCTTGCAGGTTGTAGGAACCTGGTTCTGTTTATACTATATCAAAGTAAGGTATAGCGTGCACAGAGTTTAGTGGATCCCCAGAGCCTTGCAGAGGCTTAAGTAGATAACACTAAAGGCTGTATTTGTGGTAGTGTGGTCGAGCAGTTAGGCGTATCAGAGGGCTGTGTTAAACATTTATTGTACACACTCAGGCAACAAATGATTGCACACACTCAAAGACTGAATCACGGCCATTTCATATCAAACAAAATTACTTTGCTATTTTATTTTATAACCAAGTGGAACTCAGTTGCAGGTAAGTAACTGTTTTTAAAAGTTGCAATGCTTTTCAAATGCAGTAGAAATTGTTTTTAATCAATAATCAATGCCTTACAGTGATAGAAATATTTTGGTTACGTTAATCAGAACAGTAGGACTTTGCAATAGAAATAGAGAGACTTTAGAATGCGATAGGATGAGATGCAAAGCAATCCTATTGGAGGAAAACAGTTTATGCTGCATTAATAGGTAAGTACACAACTGACTCTTCCAGTCTTCGGTGGTTTAAACCAACACTGGGCAAGATTCAGTTTAAGGTAGATACTGCACCACCATCGGCACTGGGGTGGCCAGGTGCAGAGGTCACTGAGCCCAATGTTTATTACTGGAAACAGGGGACATCTGAAGAGGTGCAGGATTCAGTATCTATGCCACCGCGGTCGATACCAGCAATGATATTTACTCTTGCAGTCTGCAGAGAGCAGTGAAGATGGATAGGATTCAGTACACCGCCAACTTCATTACTGCTGCTGTCGTCTTCAGCAAGTTGCTTTGGATCAAATGGAGGCAGCGCTAACCCAGCAGTTGCGTTTGCGGTCTTGGAGATGAAGATGCACAGGGGATGGAGAAGTTCCGCCATCATCGGACTGTCACGGAGAGGTAGCAGTCACACTGGCGGTGAAGGAGGGGGCTGACAGGGCCACTTGCAGGTATTTTGGAAAAACGGGACCCCTATATACTACTATTACACTTGCTATACATAGGGAATAAACTAGGTTAAGGAAGGTCTATAGCCAAGTGACATGAACAATATCTATTTATATAAAGTTCATAGTTGATATAGCCTAGGTATAAGAATGAGAATAGAAAGTCCAACTGTATATATAGATAATCTCAAACAATGAACATTTCTCATTTGATTTTATTGGTATATATTATATATATTTATCATTCCTTTTAAGGTTTACATATTTTATATTCTTTTTGTGTTTTTCTTTTCTGTTTTCTTTTCTTATAGTTGTTTTTCAATATAATAAGAGTCAGTTAAAAACATAGTAGAAAAAGTGCATAACCAATAGACATGAGACTGAACAGAATGTTGAAGGCAAAGCGGTAGATGTCTCTACGCGCGTTTCGGCTCTTGAGCCTTCTTCAGGTTACCGTCTATTGCTAGAAATTGGTATAAACTCAGATCTGGTACTTGGCGAGAATGTAATAGGTCAGTCGGTATTTAAGGCTTCTTGATATCTTCAAACGTAGGTTGATGAGAGCGAAAACATATATGTTGTAGATGACGGCGGATGAAGTTGATATCTAGGTGTTAGTAGATCTGATCATGTCCGATATCTATAGTATATTAGCAATGAAGGTAGTATAAAAAAGAGCTCGCTTGGTATGAACGTAGGGAGATGTCTTCACAGTTAAATTATATGGCAAGTGGATGAAGACGATAGACGATAGTAACATCGAAGGAATTGTTCATTATCTAGGGATAACAAGTAAATTGCTTCCCGGGATTCAAGATCTGTGTGATAATTAATATTCACATTGCCATATCTGCTGGGAATGGCAGAAGGTTTCTAGCTCCCGGTATTTCAAAGAAACGACCGCTTGTAGCTGAGGGCGCTGGAAACAAAACCTTTGTTTTGTATCCAGCGCCCTCAGCTACAAGCGGTCGTTTGTGAAGCATGAGAGCACTCCTACCTCAAGGGGTCAGAAACATGTCTGTGTGTGGCAGACTGCTGCAGACTATTCACCTGGACACGAGTGAGTTGGCCGGGTTTCAGGTGACTTCTCTAAGATGCCCTCTGAGTGCATTTTGTAATAAAACCAACACTGGCATCAGTGTGGGTTTATTATGCTGAGGAGTATGATAACAAACTCCTTAGTATTCAGTAAAACCATCCTGGAGCTCTGGAGTTCCTAATGACAGACTCCCAGTCCCTAGACTCAATATGGCTCCACAGCACTTACAATGTCTGTGAATGGCACAGAAAGTGCAGGGGTACGTTGCCCATGCAGCTGTTCCCTCACCTGTGGCATAGTGCACCCAGCCTTAGGGCTTTGAGGCCTGCTAGAGGAGTGATTTACCTGTGACACAGGCAGTGGTTGGTGGGCATGGTGTACAGGGATGTGTGCAACGCTTTTGTCTGCACCAAAACACACAGTGTGTACTGGCAGTGTGTATGTGTTTGGGAGGAGTCTCCGAGGGTGGCCCAATAGAGGCTGCTGCCCTTAGAGACCCTCTTTGGTCACAAGGCCCTTGTTACCACTGGCACCTATTACAAGGGTTTCACATGTGACTTAGAGGTGTGCCAATTGTGGAAACAAAGGTACAGTTTTGGGAAAGAACACAGGCACTGGGAACCTGATTGGCATCAGATATCAGGCAAAAAGTGGGAGGTAACAATGCGAAAAGGGGCACTTTCATACACAGCTCAGCTTCGGAATGGGACTACCAAAGTTAAAACTTCAAGGTATCAAACAACTCATTGCATTATTTTCACTTGTTTCCCAAGTTGAAATTAATGTAGCTTGTTGCCGCCTGCATTTTTTAGAAAGTTGCCACTCTGTTGCCCAGTTTTTCAATATCCATTTGCTGAGGCGGACCACGAGACTGCTGTCTGCCCTCCAAGGAAGATGTGTGAAATGCTCCCAGGAAAGGTAACAATAGAAGCCTGCCACTAGAGGAGATGCTAACTAGCAGGAAGCCATAGGGGTGTTAGCCCAAAAGGCGAGCTTCAAAGGGGAAGCCGCCTTTGAAGGGCAAGCGGTGCCCACACATGGGAGAGGCTGCTCTATTGTTTAGGTAATCCGATACAGACTTATAGCTGTGGATTCCTTTTAAAAAGTTTTGTATTTGCAATGGTATTTTAAATCACGCAATAAATAAATTTATATTCAGTACCATAGAATTATCCCCAGTCGTCAGACTGGATTTGGAAACTTTTTGAGCACTACTCCTCCATGCTGGTAGGTGAATGTTATTAGGCTCTGTTTGGCATCTTCCACACCAGAAGTGACGTGTGTGGTATCTATATAACCGCCAACTTCGCATGATGAGGTCAGTTCTTTCCACACCGGATAGGGTTGATCCAGTTTAAGGTAACCCTCAGTCACTTTTTGACTGGCTTATCTGATAGAGACTTCTAGCTGCCGATCCCTTACCTTTGAATTTCCCAGGCATCAGGCTGGATCCGGAAACTTTTGTGTGAGCAGTAAGCATGAGCGAATGTTGCGAATTCGCAATCCGCGGATTTGCGAATTCGCAATCCACAAAATTCACGAATTCGCACGAATTTGCGGATTTTTTTATTTTTGCGAGTTCGCGGGTGTTCGCGGGGCACTTTGTGTGTTCGCGGGTGTTCGAGAGGCGCTTTGCGCTTTCGCGGGGTGTTTTTTTTGCTGGTTAATCACTGCCACCCTCTCGTTTTTTATGCCCATCTGCCCTCTGTACCACTCGTTTCTGTGCTCTTCTGCCCTCTGCCCCACTCATTTTTTGTCCCCTTCTGCCCTCTGTCCCACTTTTGTGCCCTTCTGCCCTCAGCCCCACTTAGAATGGCGCCGGCAAGCTGCAAGCGCCATTCTAAAATAGCTGCAAATAGCTTCAACAGGAAGCACTAATAGATAAAGTAAAGCAGGTGCTGGAGTTGAAGGTCAAATTAAGTTACACAATCATTAATCACCCCAAGTTTGGGGTGATTAATGATTGTGTAACTGAATTTGAGCAGCACCTGCTTTACTTTACTTCCTGTTGAAGCTGACTTTTGTAACTATTTTAGAATGGCTCTGGCATCTTGCAGACGCCATTCTAAAAGAGTTACAAAAGTCAGCTTGAACTTTTGACCCAATCCGGGTTTTGCGGGAATTTACAGAAAATCCGCAAAATCCACAAGCGGAACGGATTTTCCGCCCATGCTTAATGAGCAGTACCCCATGCGCGCACTGTTAGGTAGCTCCATCTGGCTCCGCGTGACATAATTAGTGTCGGTTATGACGTCGGGGTTGCCTATATGGTGCCGCTCTGGCGCACTGATGTCAGTTCTTTTCTTGCCATGCCAGCTATACGCCGAACCTGAGAAGGGCTACCCCTCTGTCTCTTTTTGACTGTACTTTTTTTCTTTTTGCCCCAATTTTTTTGGGGTGTTTTGAGGGATTCCCTGTCTTCCAGAAAGACAAGGTTTAAACCGTGTGGTGCAATGTCGGTAACCATTCACCCCTTTGTCTGTCTTTGGGGTCTTGAGCGCGACCACGAATACAAGTTGTGCTCAGACTGTCAGGTCATTGCTCCAAAAACCTTGCTGGAGCGAGCTATGAAGCTCTTTGCAGCCCAGCAGTCGACACCGGCCAGTGAGACTGCAGCGATCTCAGTCCCAATTGAAGAAGAGGAGATCGCAGGACTTCTCCTGGAGCCCCAAGTCCTCATCCTCCCACTTGAGGTCTTCGAAACACTCGGGAAAGAGGCACAAGCAAAAACAGTAGTCTTAGCGGACTTCATGTTCACCTATACTGTCATCCATCAATGAACAAGGTAAGGATCACCGACACTCTAAGCATGATTCTGCAGAGCCCGAGCAAGGTTCTACTTCATGCCACCCCCCATTTCCAGGAGCTGAAGCAACCCCCGCTCAAATAAAGGAATTTTATGAGGCCATGCTCCGTGTATTTGAGCGGGCCGACTCCTCTGGTGAGCCTTTGGGCCCAGCGGGGTCAGAAGGGGCCCCATCGGGTTCAACACCATTGGCTCCGTCCACGACACTAGTGGGGCATCATGGTTCTGAGCTGGGATGATGCTGGTCGTGCCAACAGGACCTTACCCACGTCGGACCCGAAGTCCGTGCCATCAGCGCTGCTGGCGCCCACCAGCAGTGCCAGCCGCATCCCTATTCCTTACGACTTATCAAATCCAGACGTTCTTTGTTGTCACCTGGAGATTTTGAAGAATTGTGAGGCACAGGAGAGAACTGGGAGGGGTATATATACCCTTTAGAATACCAGGATATATCTGTAGAACAGATGGACTGGTTTGAGCAACATGGGAAAACCAGTGAACATGACTAAATAGGAGGGGGCTTTAGTTGCCCTCTGTGCAGGATAGGACTAATATTCTGACCGAAGTACTTCAGGCAGGGTCTTCCACGTGTGAACCCCTATTGCCCTTTCAAGCACTAACTGATGTCCTCCTAGGCTCGTATTCCAAGCCTAGCACAGGGGCTCCTATGAACAGGACAATTGTACACCACCATCACCCGACTTCAGGCGACTCAAGGATCCTCAGCTAACACCCCAAACTTGAGAGCTTGGTGGTGCAGGCTTCAACTTCCCATGGCACGTTCCCTTCGGCTCCTCCAGACAGGGAATCCAAGAGGTTGGACACACTTTGGCAAAAAGATGCTTTCTACCACCAGCCAGGCATTGCTGTCAGTGAATCCCACATGCTTATTCGGCCATTTCTCCCACTCCCTTAGGTGATGGTCGCGCAAGTGCTGCCACAGGTCCCGGAGGATCCCCTGGTTGTACCCTCCCAGGCAGTGAAGGATGCCACAAAATTAACCATTACGCGTGGTCTTGACACGACTGACACACTGGGCAGAGCGGTTTACGTTCTACGCCTGGCTAAGAACATCTAGGATTTTGTCTTAAGTTAGTTCTGTGAATCGGGCCCTCCTAGTTTAAGTCTGCAAGACCATGCTATTCCAGTTGGAAGGAGAATACATTTCTTTGAAGTTGGTCTTGCAGTTCATTCAGGAAGGCAATTCTCTACCTTTCCTTTCTTTTCCTGCTCTTATTCCACCACTTCAAGTACGGCTGGTGGAGCATCATCTAACTTTATTTCAAGAGGAAGATTCAGCTCTCCTAGCCAAGGGACCTATAGAGAGGGTTCCGATTTCAAGATTAGGCAGTGGTTGCCACTGTCTGATTCCGAAGAAGAACTGTTGGAAAGTAGGATCTGCTTTCATGGTTACCCCCAGTTTTTGAAGGTGTAGTCAGCTGGGATCCTACTAATCAGGACCCCAGCAACTGTGTTTTCTCCCCTAAATTATGTACCTCCACAGTTGGCTACTGGTGTACCCTTGTAAGTCCATAGTATATGGTAATAAGGTACCCAGGGCACAGGTACACCTCGGTCTCCCATTGGCTGCAGCATGTATTTTGCAACCCATGGGAGTCCACTTAAACTGTGGTTTCCTGGGTGCCATTGCAGCCTGTGTGTGTTGATGCTTGGATCTCTCATGACAGATACAAGTTTTCTTATGTCTGGGGATACTTCACTTAAAACCTATAAGTAGCCCCTATGGCAAGCTCTTCAGTCCTGTGGGCAATGTGCTTGGTTATGATTATGAGGGTGTCCCTGCATGATCAGGACACCCCTAAAATTCCTGGAGTCGATTTTGCAGGCTTTGTAAGTGCGGTCTGCCATTTTTAGACAAATAGTGAACATCAGTCATTACGAGATGTCTAACAATATAGTGGCTGCACCGAACCCTGTCATTTTTGGCATCAAACATGTTGGAATCATATCCCAACACTGATTCCAGTGTTGGAAGTATGATCCAATGTACTAGGCAGCCCCTAAGGGGACCCCCTGTACTCCCGGTAACAACCTATCAGGGTCTGCAAGCAAGCTAGTGCTGCTGCCGACCACAGAAACAATTCTGCCCTCCTTGCTGCTAAGCCAGGCTCGAGCAGGGGAAGGTAGAACAATAAGTTTCCTGTCACAGGGAGTTGTGACCACCTCCCAGATAGGACTTGCTGTAATGGGATGGGATGGGGGCCCTTGCCAGCGCCAGGAGACTGCTTCGAAGAGCACATTTGGTACCCTCCTTGCATTCTCCTGTTTTAACAAGTTCAGGGACCCTTGGTTCCCGCTCTGGCATGAAACTGGATAAAAGGCATGGGAGTATCCTCCCCTCTGTCAAGCCCCTCATCTGGTAAGGACCCCAAGTAATTCCAACCCTCAATAAGAGAGACTTTCCCTAGGGTATTGAAGAGCCCCCCTGTGGGTGGGTCCTCAGATTTGTCGTGGGACAAGACTCAATCCTGAAACTACGTCGCTCTTCAATCGTCTGAACACTTGGACTTCGTTGGTCTTCGACTATAACCGAGACTGTATCAAGGAAGACTCCTGCTGCTCCAGGTCTTGCTGTTCTTCAAGTCTTCTTTGTTGTTTATGTCTGTGCTTCATTGAGGTTCCTCAACAGACCTGTGGGCATCAAAGACTCCAGAAGAATTCTCCCATGTAGTGAAGGAGTCTCTCCCCTGCTTCTGCATGCATCGCAACAATGTTGACTGGTCTGCTGCTTCTCTTGTCCTACAGATTTCTTGAGGCCCAGCAAAACAGGTGGTGGTTCTGCAGCTCACTTGACGCTTGACCTGTCCTCTCTGCAATTTTGAAGACAGTATACCTAGTCTGGACGCTGGGACCAAACCCCTGTGCATCGCGTTGCCAATGCTTCTTGGCTTTGCACTACAGAGATCTTCGGGCTGAAAGAAGCTCCAGCAACTCTTGCTGCAAAGTACAGCGTTCTCACTGCATCATCTGCATGGTGGGCCTTCTTTCTTGGTGAGCTGCTTGAGGTCCTGTCCTGTACCTTTGGCCTGTAAGTCCTCCTGACGCTCTTCTCCTGCTTCCGCAGGATCCCATGCTTGTTTTGGGCATGCCCTGACTCTCCTGCTGGTAGTGAGTCCCTTGAACCTTCCTGGTCCCAACTTGCTCCACGCCAGTTGCAGCTGCCAAGAATTGTTGGTGCTCCCGCAGGACACCGACCCCATGGTTATCGACTTCTGACATGTGACAGCTTGTTCACAACTTCTCAGTGTCGCCTGGTTCTCACAGCTGCAGCAACATGGCACTATCAACACTCCTGAACCGTCTGACATAGATGGGCCTTGCTTTTCCATGGCTCCTGGTCACCTCCTTGTGTCTTCAACAGGTTTTCTTCAGGGTCCCGACTTTGGTTTCAGTTCAATTTCCACTTTATTAATATATGGTTTGATCTCCCCGTGGAGACCACTGTATTTTGTGCTACTTACCTTATTTCAATTGAAGTAATGTGTATTTGTGTTTATTTCTCCGGGTAGGAGATATACTAATGTGTTAATGAGTGTTGTGTAATATATACACATATTTTCACTACATTATTAACCTGGTAAAACAAGCTGCTTAACACTCCTTCAATATAAGCCTGAAGGCTGCTCTCCACAGCTAACCCTTTGAGAGATTTTAAAAGGTTATCAAAGACTACTAAAATCACCATAAGGGTTGCCTGGATTAGTGCAAAGTGCCGAACATAAATAAGTGTGCACCATATACTAAGCCAATCTCCTACAGAAACTGATTTAGAACCTGTCTACAATCTGCTTGCTGTTGATAGTGAGGCTGCCTGCCAAGGCTACTCCTTCAACTCCATGAGCAGGGTCTTGTAAGAGGAGATCAACGAGGGCCACTCTCTTCCTCCTGTCCGTCATCAGTGGCCTTGAGCAAGTACATGTCAACCCGGCGGTTGGAGGCTGGCTTAGTATATGGTGTACACTGATTTAAGTGAAGCACCTTGCACTAAGTCCACACAGCCATTATGGCGATTTTAATTGTCTTAGATAACCTTAGAAAGCTGTCTAAGTGGTAGTTGTGGAGAGCACCTTTCAGGCTTAGTCCAGAAAGAGTGTTAAGCAGCTTGTTTTACCAGATCTAATGATGTAGTGTAGGTTAAGCAAAAAGGAACCATACAGTGTAGTAATGAAAATATATCTGTTTATTACACAGCACTCGCTAACACATTCGTATAGCTCTGACCCGGAGATATCAACACAAATACACAATATTACTTCCATTGCAAAAGGTCAGTAAGCACAATACACAGTGATCTCCAGAGGGAGACTAAACCATATACTAAGAACGTGGAATGCGAACTGTGATTGAAGTCGGCACTTGGACCAGGAGACTCAGAAGACCTGAAGACAAAAGGAACCACCCAAGGTAAGGACCCAGGAACCCAACAGAGGCTGTGTCCAAAGTGGAAACACAGACGCTTACTCAAAAGAAGTCAATGGGAAAGTCACGGTTGCAGTTTTCAAGAAGAACCAGTTGACCCTAAAGAAACCCAGTGGAAGACAGAAGGTTGGAGAGTTACCCCACCTGTTGATACACCAGGAACCAGGATGCCTACACCAAGGAAGCTGGGTGCATAGGTGTGAAGTGTCACCAGAAACCGCCATAGACCACAATGGAGGACTTCAGGAAAGATGCCACTGGAGAAGACTGTACAAGAGTCCGGTCTAATCCAAGGGGTGGACTATTGAAGTGAAGAACCTGTACGCAAAGTGGACAGTGTCTTTCCACTTTGAGTTGACCAGGAGGCACGGATAAGCAATTCCCACCGATAACGGAAGGTTCAGAAGAGTTGCTGATGACCTTGTTGGTGCAGCTGTGAGGACCAGGTGACATTGAGGCGTGCATGAGCTGTCCCAAGTCGGAGAAGTTAAGAACTTGGGGGTCGATGTCCAGCGGGAGCACCAACAAGCCTTGGCAGCTGCACCAGGTGTTGAAAGTGAAGCTGGAGCAACGTTGAGACCAGAAGGGTCCAAGGGACTCACCACAAGCAAGAGTGTCAGAGCAAGCTGCGAGCAAGCAGGGGAGCCCACTGAAGCAGTAGAAGATCCTCAACAGGACCCACAGGCCAAAGGAACAGGAGTCGCAAGAGGACCTCGAGCAGCTCACCAAGAAGGAAGGCCCACGGTGCAGAGGATGCATTGATGTTGCTGTACTTGCAGAAAGAGATGATGGAGGCTAGAGCTTCTTGTAGCCTGAAGATCGCTGGAGTGCAAAGTCAACAACCTTGGCAGTGGCAAGTTGACACGGTGCACAGGGGTTTCGTCCCATCGGTTCTGAGGAGGTATACTGGCCTCGAAAGTGCAAAAAGGACAGGTCGGGCCTCTAGGGATTTGCAGTAACTACCACCTGTGTTGCTGAGCTTTTCGAAGTCCATGGGACGTAAGGCGCTGCTGACGGGTCAGCTTTGTTGCGGTACCTGCAGACGCAGAGGAGTAACTCCGTCACTCCAAGGAAGATTGCTTTGGGTGTCCTTCATGCCCACAGGTCTGTTGAATATCCTGGAAGAAGCACAGACCCAGAAAACGAAGAAGACTTTCAGAACAGTGAGACCAGAAGCAGCAGGAGTCTTCCTTGATACAGTCTCGGTTCCAGATGAACTCCAAGTTTCCAGATGGTCAAAGAGTGACGTGTGTCAGGACTTGAGTATTTTCCCACGACAAATCTGAGAACCCACCCACAAGTAAGCCTTGACATACCAAAGGAGGGGGTTAGGACAACTCAGTGATCCTTCCCAGATGAGGGGAGGATATTCCCATGTCTGTTGTCCAGTTTTGCGTCAGAGCGAGAGCCAAGGACTCCCTGAACTGGTTCCAACTGGAGTATGCACGGAGGGCACCAAATGTGTCCTTCAAAGCAGTCTGCTGAGCTTTCAAGCGCACCCACCCCAGCCAAATACACTAAGTCCTGTCTGGGGTGTTGTCACACCTTCCTGCGACAGAAAACATGTTTGATACCAAAAATAACCGGGCTTGGTGCAGCCACTAAATGGTTAGACATCTCTTAATAACTGATATTCACTATATATTTTACAATGCTGGCCACACATACAAAACCTGTAGGGGTGTCCTGCTCATGCAGAGATACCCTCAAACTTATAACCAAGCACCCTTCCTTCAGGACTGAGAGGCCTGTCATAATGGTGACCTATAGGTTTTAAGTGTTGTGACCTCAGATATAAGGAAAGGTATATCTGTTGTATGAGATTCAAGCACAAACTCACACAGGCTGCAATGGCAGACCTGTAGTCACTGTTTGAGTGGTCTCTCATGGGTGGCATAATACATGCTGTAGCCCATGGGAGAGCCCTAGGGTACCTATGCCCTGGGTACTTTAGTACCATATACTAGGGACTTACAATGTTACACAAGTAGTCAATTGTGGATGCACAGAAGTAATTACCATGGTCAATTTAGGGATGAAGCACAGTGACTGAGATCCTGATTAGCAAGAGGCTAGTCAGACTAGTCAAGAAAACATACTGACACCATCAAAAAGTGGGGGTTACCATGGAGGCTGATCCTACTCTCCTACAGTAAGTGTTTGCTGTTGGCAAGGTTTCATTTTCCTGTGTTTTCTTATAGATTGATGATAGTAACAGCCTTTCAGGATGGGTTTGAGCAGTTAGCATTATCTTAATGCTAAGTCACCCCGGCTACATGGCATAAACACAGGTATAATGTATCTGTGTTGTGTATATTTAGATATAGCTTTGCTATATACAATAATACAGGATGTGTATTATATTTTTACAAATCTTACTAGGAGTTGCAGTTGCTTCTCTCTTCACTTTAGTTTTATATGTGACTGTACGTCATATCCTGTAGATATAGGTCTGTATATATATGTATACAAATGTGTATATATCAATATATATATATATATATATATATATATATATATATATATATATATATATATATATATATATATATATATATTTGTAATTACTAATTCATGATTATCACTTAATTTTTTCAGCAGCTTGGTGTATTGCAATTCATGATTACTTTTGTCTCTAATGTCTGATTTTGGGATGCAGGGCATATTATTAAAGCGGGCGATATGAGATTATCGCCGCTTTTGCTGGCTTTTTTCGGCCGCAAAGCGGCGATAATTTTATCGCCCTATTAGCAAGCTATCGCTAACAGCAGTTAGCGACAGCTTGTAGGCGATAGCGACTGGTTTGGGGCCCGCTTTGCATGTCAGCGATATTTATCGCTAATGACATGCAAAGTGGGCGTATCCAACCTGCTAGCGACTGAAAGCAGTCGCTAACATCGCTATCGCCTATAAGCAAAGCAGGCGAAGCGATAAAAAAATTTGCGCTAAGCGCGAATATCGCCAAAACCTAACGCCTGCTCAGACCACTTCTTAACCTGTATATCCAATGGGAGGTGGATATTCAGGTTAAGACCCTATTAGCGATAATGCCTGAATATCGCTGGATTTCCAGCGATATTCACGCATTTCGCCGCTCAGTAACAACCTCATGATAAATATCAATGGCATCTTTGGGCATTTTTGGAATAAAGTGCGATTTGGGCTTGAATGGAATTATGCCAGCTCCAAGCTGTTTGATCTGTGCAATTGATAATCTTGCCTGGGTTAGCTGCATATCCGTACCACTGAGAACATAGTCAGTGTCACCTTCACTGATGTTGTGCATAGCCAATAGTGTGGAAACATCTTTAGGCTGGAGTTAAATGCTGTGGTCACTAGTATTATCCTTATTTGATTGCGTTTCATGGGATCATGGGATGGGATATATATATATATATATATATATATATATATATATATATATATATATATATATAAACATCCTTTGAGCTCTCTGCCCTTCCATCCAGCGAACAGAGACACAAACCCAGGGATATGAGGCAGGTCTTAATTTATTTAAATCCTCTAAACTGACGCGTTTCGGACACCTTGTGCCCTTGCTCACTGGTCAACAAAAACGCAGTTCGCCATGTTTTATAGATATTTATGTGTCTTAGTGATGTCACCGCGTCATTTACTAACATAAAAGACATACTGGCACTACTATTTATGCAAAGACAAATCTGGTGTCTAAGTATGTGGAGTCAGCACTCGTAATATTCACAAATAATAGGCAATGACTTTCATGTAACTGCATAAATGCATAACGTGAATTGCGAACTCATGATTCAACCAAATCTTATTACTTCATTATCAAAGTAAAAATTTGATATTAAAAATATATTGAATCACAGTACAAGATGAAAATAAAAATACACATAAATATAAATAATTATAAATATACAATGGGCTTAATACATATTAGTAACTAGATTAAATCATGTTACATATATAAATATATGAATAAAAACATGAAAATACTATCATCATAAAGCTCTTAACTGTGCAAAGTTCGCAAAATGTACATGAAAACAACTCAATGTGCAAAATCATGCCTATATACATTCAAATCTTTCGGTTTGCAACACTTCCTGCATAAATGCATGAAAAGGAAATATTGTGCTTGATTCCAATGTGCAAAAATGCAAAAAAGTGCAATATGCCTGTAAAGTGCTATTGTAGTCAAAACCAACTCTTATAAAGTGCTAGTGCTACTAAAACATCATCACACTAATATCTATAAATCTAAAAACCACACCGGTAACTTAGTTTAAATCCTGTAAAACCATAAAACCCTGTGGCATGGACTCTACATATAGTTCAGCAAAATATGTACAACAGTGCTAATACATTATCCATGGTCTAATTATAGATATAATACATTAAAGAAAGTGGAACAGGTCTTCCGTGTTGTTCTGGCCATTGGGTATTTTGCTGTCTAACTCCAATATCATTTTTGATTCTAGTTTCCTTAACATCTTTTCCTTTTCACCTCCTCTACGGGGTTTGGGAATAGCTGCCACAACAACATATTTCAGACAACTGAGATTGTTATTGTGCACCTGTTTAAAATGACGAGCCACCGGATACGTAGAATCATTGTTAACGATGGCTCGTAAGTGCTGCAAGATTCTGACGTGCACCTGTAGCTTGGTGCTTCCCACATATCTAAGGCCACACGTGCACGTCAGAACATAAACTGCGAACTCAGTTTTACAATTAAAACTACTCTTGATCAAAACTTCATCCGGACTAAAAGGATTTGAATAAGAGGTAGTGTTTTCACCGAACCTACATGCTCTGCAAGAGGAGCACTTGATGAACCCTTGCTTAGGTTGTAGCCACATCTTAGCCGCTCCAAGTTCGGTATTTGTTTTAACAATTTGAGTTGTCATGGACAGGCCTTTCCTATATGCAATCGTGGGTTGTGGAGGAAGATTAGGAGCTAATACCCCATCACTCATGATTATTGGCCAATTGTCAGTGGAGAAGTGTGGCTCACTGGTTAGAAGCAGCAGACCCTGAAGCAGAGGTCAGGCCCGGGACCTGGGTTCAATTCCCGACGTGGCAGGATCTTGGGCTCAGTGTCCGTGGACTCGATAATTCTCTCGCCTCGGTGCCTACTCTAATCATGGGTCCCACTCTGCAATCTGGGCAATAGCTTGCTTAATCTCCACAATGGCCCCAACAGCGCTGGGATGCCTGACTTCACCTTGGGGGTGCCCAGGACTGGGCACTTTACAGGGGAAGCCAGGATGGGTTCCACAGCGGTATGCGTACAAGCGCTTTGAGACCCCCCTGGGGGTGATATGTGCGCTATACAAATACAAAATTATTATTATTATTAATTGCGCCTAATGATAGACATGATTTTTCTTTCCTGTTTGTTGAAGGAGGTTATTAGTCTCGGCACATTTTCTGCAGTTTCAGGGCTTTCTGTATTCCTCAAATTGGACAAAAGGGAGTCTCTAGATTTAATATTGATTTTACTAACAGCCTATGCTAAAATGGACTCACTAGTGATGTCCTCATCTGAACTGCATATCCTTTTAAGGCGTACTTACTCCCCAAACGGAATACTTTGAATCAAATGTTTGGGGTGAGCACTACTTGCATTGAGTGTCGTGTTTCCAGCTGTGGCCTTCCTAGTTGTTGCTATACTTCCAATTTTTACATAGATTTTTACATCCAAAAATTTCACATATTGTTTGTTGATCTGTAATGTAAATGTAAGATTGGCAGTATTAATGTTAATCCTGCTGATAAAATCAATGGCACTCCATATACATCATCTATATCTCTCAACCAGTGTTGAACATGGTTGCTATATTCAAAGCGAAATGTGTGCTTAAGGACCTGCTCCTCCCACCAACCAACATGCAAGCAAGAACAGCTGGTGAGAAGCATGCCCCCATCGCCACATCCCTCTTTTGCAAGTACACATCATTGCCGAACACAAAATAGTTATTAAAAAGACACCACAAAGCTAAATCTAAAAGCATTTTGTTGTGAGTATAACAGCCCAGGGGTCTTGAATCAAGAAAATGTTTCAAAGCATTCAATCCTGTGTCATGTTCTATGCTTGTGTACAAGGATTCAATGTCAAAAGTAATAAACAACAAATCCACCGCCCACTGTATGTTCTGCAATTTATCCCAACAATCCCCTATATATTTATTTTATATATGTATGCAGTTGTTTGATCAAATCCTGTAAAAAATAGTCCACATATTGTGTCACGTACTCCCCTACACTCTCAATGGCTGCTATAATGGGTCTACCCGGGATAGGGGTAGTCTTTTTTGTGGACTTTAGGAATCAAATACAGCCTTGACAACGTTGGATGTTCTACATGTAGGAAACAATATTCTTCCAAAGAAATACATCCCTCTCTTTTCCATTGCAACAACTTCGCTTTTAAGTTGTCCCTCTCTGTATTGTATTTTTTCATATTTGATCTCTTTTTTTTTTTTGGTGTTCAACCGTTTATTACAAGCTTTCACGTTGCACACAGCTATATCGCCAACAACCCGGGGGCTGGCAGCAGTCAAGGGATGGCAATAAGTGTGTGTGAGATGTGAGGACACAGCCATGGTTCCGACAACCCGGGGGTCCGGTGGCGTTTAGTAGTGGCATAGCAAGCATATAGTGTACAAATCGTAAGGCAGAGTGAGCCAATCTGGACGGTTGAACCTTTTTCGTCAAGAATGAATGCAGGACACATGTCTATCAGATGTGTACTTTTCTCCCAAAAGAAAGACCAAATAAACAATAAGGGAACAATTGCAATATAACATAATGAGTCAGAAGGTGTCACCTTAGTCATCGTCAGTAGAGGTATCAGCTATCAATCCTATATCCGAGACATGGCTAGTAAAGAAATGAGGACCATCGTCCGGGGTCGATGCCAACGTGGCCACTCAGGGCCGCACATCCATTCAGCATTGCACAGGTCGCCCACCTAGAAAAAGAAAGGTAGGATGAAGAAGGGGGAGAGGGGCGGACAAACCCTGTACACTTCAACCAGAGTCCAGTCGAGGCCACATCCCCCCATCTCAGCCAATGCCCTCAGGGGCCCTCGCGGGAGCTGGTGCAGCCTGGGAACCCTCAATGGTGTTTGCTATGTATGTACGGTACGGGCCCCAAATGTCAACTGGTCTTGACGCAGAGGGGACCATCTCAGAGTATTCAGTGCTGTTGAGATTGCAATGTGCCATGCTCCGGAGCCAGGCGCTGTGGAAGGGGGGGCGTCGGTCGCACCAACGTAGCGCAACCTCCCGTTTGGCCAGCAAAAAGCCCAGCGCCGCCAGTTTGCGCACTGTTTTCGGAAAGTCCGCAACATTTCCCAGAAGGGCTATATCCGGTACATGGGCCAGTGTTAAACGGAGCATGCTGCCAAGTGTCACGTGCACTCGGGACCAATAGTCGTGTATTATGGGGCATGTCCAGGAGAGGTGTGCGAAGTCAGCGAACTGGCCGCCGCATTTGGGACAGTGGTGTGGGCGTGACGGGTCTATTCTTTGGATTCTCGCGGGTGTAAAGTACAGTCTGCACAGAAATTTAAAGTGTAAAAGTTTGTGTTTGCTGTTAAGCGAAACAGTTTTGGTCGCTCTGCAGCACCATTGCCACTGGTCGTCCGAGATGGGGTATCCCAGGTCTGCCTCCCAGGCAGCCCTCACCGCCTGGTCGCGAGAGGGAAGGAGATCACAGCACATCCGGTACAACTTGGAGACCAGGTGCGCACTCGAGGGGTGCTGGACGATGAGAGTGAGAGGTGTCATCTCCTCCGGGGGGAGGGGAAACGACGGGAAGGACGCGCGCAGTAAAGAGCGTAGTCTAGTAAGGACAACCGAGTCCATGAATGTCCTTTCAGTAAATCTGAGGTCTTCAGTCAGTTTAAACGCTTGCCCCTCCGGGAATAGGTCCCCGATCGAGGCAATGTGAAACTTGGCCATCGTATGACGCACCACCACCTCCCCCGTTATCGGGAGCCAAGTGGCGTTCGGTAGTGGAAGGGCCGGAGAGTACAGTTGTGGGAGGTCGACCAAATGCTTTAGCCTCCCCTACGCCCAGCACGTAGTGGACACCGTTTGGATGTCCTTTGGGTCTCTAAGGAAGCCCGACGGTAGTGTTGTATACAGGGAGCCAGGCAACACCAAGTCGGCCTCAGGTTTCAGATATGGTATCCTGGCGTCAGGGTGGAACCATGGGTAAGCGTACGAGCACTGCGCCACAAGAAAGTAGAGGTAAAAGTCGGGGACGCCCAGTCCACCTCTCTCATATGGGAGAGTCAGTACCCGCCAGGACACTCTTGGGGTCTTGTTTCCCCACACCAGATACAGGAGCAAAGAGCGGAGCTGCATGAAGAAAACTTTGGTGAGGGGTATAGGTATATTATTGAACAAATACAGAAACCTGGGTAAGACTATCATTTTGATGTGGCGATACGGGCAGCCATGGATAACGAGAGCCTGGTCCATCGCTCAATCTGTCCCTCCAAGGCCACCATAGCAGTGCCGTAGTTCAATCTGAGGATGGCCTCCGTCTCCAAGTGTATGTGGATGCCAAGATACTTTACAGAGTCTTGGCACCATGTAAGAGGGGAGGGGCAGGGCCATTCGGCGGTACTGGGCGTTAGCGGAAAAATAACTGACTTGTGCCAGTTAATGCGAAGGCCAGAGAACTTCCCAAAGCGGGTGATTTCCAGGAGTAGCGGCTCCAAGTTGGATTGCGGGTGCCTGACGTAGAGGATGGTGTCATCCGCATAGAGCGAGACAAGTAGCGGACCCGTGCGAAACTGGAGGCCGCGGTGTAGATGCAGCTCCGGGAAGTGTCGGACCAAAGGGTCCATTGTGAGAATGTATAATAGGGGGGATAATGGGCAGCCCTGCCTCGTGCCGTGTGCCAGTTCGAATTGGGCAGTGAGGGTACCGTTAAGGCGGAGCCGGGTGACTGGTAGAGTATACAGTAATTGCACTGTATTGACCAGGCATTCCGGAATACCCTTGCGGCGCATCACCGACATCAGAAAAGGCCACTCTAAGGAGTCAAAAGCCTTTTCGGCGTCCAATAATATCGCAGCTGCTGGTGTGTCGGGATCCACCCGGTGTAGAACCGAGAACAGGGTGCGGAGGTTGAGGGGCGTGGAGCGGTGAGGGATAAAGCCCGACTGGGCCGGCGAGATTATGGTGTCCATCAGAAGCGAGAGTCGCATGGCGAGAACTTTTGCGAGTATCTTATAGTCAATGTTAAGGAGGGACAGTGGGCGGTAAGAGGAACAGAGTGTAGTATCTTTGCCCGGCTTTGGTAACAGCACAATAACTGCCTCTCTCAAGGTGGGGGGGAGGCAGCCAGTTTCCAGCGCCTCTGCGTACATTTCGACCAGGTCGGGGACCAGCAGTTCCTTGTAAATCTTATAGAAATCTCCAGTAAACCCATCCAGTCCTGCTGCTGATGAGCTTTTCATAGAATCTATGGCTTCCTCTACACTGTCCGCTGTTATGGGGTCTGCCAAAAAGTCAATCATCCATTTGTCTAAGAACACCATGGCAATCTCATTCAGATAATCCCCCCTCTCCGCGTCATCGTCAGTCAGGGTGGAAGTGTAGAGTTCGGTGTAGTAGGATAGGAAGGTGTCGCAAACCTCAGATGTGGAGTGCACCATGTCTCCCGCCTGCCCCCTAAGTTCAGTGATGTAGGAATTCGAGCGTGGGGGACAGAGAAGGTGGGCAAGCAGTTTGCCGGGCCTGTCTCCCTCTCCATATTGCCTGGCAGTGTTTGATCTCGTCAAGAAACGCATTTCCCTGTCCGCCTCCTCCCTGAACTCCACCATCAATTGCAAGCGCCTGGTTTCCCTATCTTTCGTGTGTTGGTGAAGTTGCTCCAAGTCTAGTGTCGCAATGTCGCGTTCTAAGCGAGAAAGGGTGGCCCGCACCTCCCGGAGCAGTCCAGTGTGTTTAGCGATGCATACCCCCCTGATGGTCGCCTTGAACCCCTCCCAAAGAACAGCATGCGTGTCCACCGAGCCCGTGTTTAGCTCAAAGTAGTCTACTATGGCCTCCCTGATTCCTTCGGAGAAAACTGAATCCTGTAAGGCCTTCCCTGGAAAGCGCCATCTCCTCTCGTAACCCCCTTCCCACGGGACCTTAAGCTGAAGTACGACTGGAGAGTGGTCTGAAAATGTGCGTGGGAGTGTTAGCAAGTCAGTTACCCACCCAACCAGCTCTGGGGATAGTAGCCAGTAGTCAATTCTGGTCCAGGTGTCATGAAATGCTGAGTAGTGGGAATAGGTCGGAGTGGTAGTGTGTAGTAGCGCTTCAATATCGACCAAGGAGAAGTGGGTGCAGATATCCCGCAGGACGGGGCGGGAGTGTGGTCGGGAGTCTGGGGTAGTTGCTGTGCTATCCCTCGGGGGATCCAATAGGAGATAAAAATCCCTGCCCATCAGAATCAGGCCCGGGTCCGAAGCCAATAAGTGCACCAGTACGTCTCTGAAAAAGGCGGGGGTGTCAGTGTTAGGGCTGTATATCCCAATAAGCGTGACTTTGTGTCCCATTAGGGTGCCAGTGATGATGACATATCTGCCGTCCGTATTGAGGACAGTGTGGTGCGGCTGAAATGGGAGCCGTTTGTGGATGCAGATCGCCACCCCTCTAGAGTATCTGTTGTAGTTGGCAAAAAAGGGATGTGTGCCCCACCCCCTCGCCACCCTGGACGCCGAATCTGATGACAAATGAGTCTCTTGTAGGAAGACAATATCGATCTTGTGTCTGGATATGTAATTAAAGACCTGCTTGCATTTTCTGACGTTGTTCAAACCCCTAACATTCCAGGACATGAGGGACAAGTCCGATGGACCCCGCTGCAATCCTAAAGTAGGCATGTGGACAACATAGAGTTAAATGGATCGCAGCATGACTCGGTAAGGATCAAAACAGAAACTGTAAGGACTTTCGGACACCTTCGTACAGAATAATAACAAACAAAAAACCATTCCCACCCTCCGCCCAGCCTCCAGCAAAAACCCGAGAGGACCACCCCACCCCACACAAAAGAAGGACATAACATCATGAATAGCGAAAAAGTAAACGGAGGAAGAACGCCCGAAATGCAAAAGAAATCAAACCAGTCCCAGGTAACTTGGCGATCGCCAGGTGGGGCAGCGACGCCTCGACATCCGGGCAGTCTATACACTATTGTGGATTAGATAGTTCAGGAAGGCACCGGCAGCGATGCCAGTGGAACACAATGGAAGTGAGTGAGCCATATTAAGCAAACCAGGCGTTAGCCTTGCCCAGCGTCTGTGAACAGGTCTATGCTTTGTTGAGTGTCACCCTGCGCAGGTGACGGCGCCCTTGAGGTGTTCGAGTGCTGTGAGCCTCCAGCCTTGTAGGTGTGACAAAACTCCTGCACCTCCGACGGTGAGTCAAAGATTCGGGCCCTGCCGGCCACCTCCACCCTAAGGCGAGCAGGGTAAAGCATGCTGTATTTCAGGCCCAGATTGCGCAGTGTGGCCTTCACCCCTGTGTATTTCCTCCTCGCTTCTTGGACCATGGCGGTGAAGTCAGGGTAGAATGACAGAGAGTCACCTTGCCATCGGACCTCGCCCTTCTCACGAGCGGCCCGCAGGGCCGCATCACGATCCCTAAAGTTCATTAGCCTGGCAATGATCGGGCGAGGTGGACGGCCCGGCTGTGGTCTCGGGCCCAGCGATCGGTGCGCCCTCTCCACCACAAACCCCTGAGTAAACTGGTCTCTCCCAAACAGTTCAATGAGGAGTTTTTCCACGAAGATGTCCATCCGGCCGGTCTGAGTCGATTCCGCCACGGCCAGGATGCGAAGGTTGTTGCGTCATCCGCGCGCCTCTAAGTCTTCGTTTTTGATGGCAACCTCTTTCAGGATTTTTTCGACTCTTTCGAGGCGTTTCAGCGTCTTCGAGCCAGAATCCTCTAAATCCAAAATGCGGGCCTCTGCAACGTCAAGACGGCGGTCATGTGCCTGCACTTTAGAGCCCATATCTGCAAGTTTTTCTCCAACGCGTCAAATCGATTATCCAGTGCTTTGAATCCAGCCCTCATTTCGGTCATCATGGTTGCGACCATCGTGGCAGCACTTTCTAGTTGGGTGGGGGGGATCGGCTCCAACGTGTCTCCAGAGGCACCATCACCGCCCAGCAGTGGAGTCTTGTCAAAGCTAAGTTTACGTTGGTTGGGGTCTCTTTTCCCCATGGTGGCCTCAGTGTAGCACGCTGCGTGGGTCCGGTGGTGAGACAGGCGGGAGGCAAATGTGTAGGCCCGGTGTGGTAGTGGGCAGTCCGGCGCACCACTCTCAAGTCGGGTGGATCGCTGGCCACACTCGTGTAGCGGAGGCAGCGTGGAGTCGATGGTTCAGGGCAGGTAGTAGGAAAGGCGACTACCAGGGTTCAGCAGGATGGCAAACCACACTGAGATACTCGGCCGGGTACCGATTCCCCAGGTCTGCGTGGATGTCAATGGAGGCGTTAGGCAGCAAGACCTCAGAGCGCCGACCGCGCTGTGGGCAGGATCACCAGGCTAGAAGGCGGCCCAGGGCGGGTAAACCACCAACAAGAAACTTTCTGCGCCTCTCGGGCATGGGAGAGCCGAGTAGGGGGGACCAGGCGGGGTCGCTCAGGCCCGAGGCAGACCCGCACCCAGATCGCCCACCCCCGTCCAGGAGACCCCCCCAGGCGCCGGCGCCCGTCCGGCCTCACAGTCTCCGCCCGGGGCAGCCGTCACGCGAGCCCCCGGCTCCCGCACACGCACTAGGCTGCAAGGCCGCGCGCGGCACAGAGCCCGGAGCCAGCACGGGTGAATCTCCAGGTCTACGACCGCGAGAGGCAGCAACAGGCCCTCGGCCCCCAAAGCGGACCCCAGATCGCGGGCGCAGCGTCCCAGCGCGGAACCTACTTGAGCTCCGGGTGCAGTGAGAGCGGCCGCCGGTGGGGTGGCGGTCCGCTCCTCCGTCTAGTTAGGGTCCCTCCGAGCACCTGCGGACTCGAGCCCTATGTCGATCGGCAGCAATTCGCCGCTGCTGTAGGATGGGTTGTGAGAGAGGCGCTAGTAGCGTCTCAGGCTCCCAGGATGTCGTGCCTCATCCGCCCGGACGGCGGAGCTTCAGTCAGAGGCGGCCATCTTAGTCGCCTCCGTGGCCACGCCCCACACCTCATATTTGATCTCTCATAACAGGACTGGTTATCAAGATGTCTTCATGCTTCTGCTATGTAGTCTTTTTGAGGCCAGATGACAATATTGCCTCCCTCGTCCGATTTTGTAATTATTAATTCATGATTATCACTTAATTTTTTCAGCAGCTTGGTGTGTATTGCAATTCATGATTACTTTTGTCTCTTATGTCTGATTTTGGAATGAAGGGCATATTATCAAAGCGGGCGATATGAGATTATCGCCGCTTTTGCGGGCGTTTTTCGGCCGCAAAGTGGCGATAATTTTATCGCCCTATTAGCAAGCTAGCGCTAACAGCAGTTAGCGACAGCTTGTAGGCGATAGCGACTGGTTTGGGGCCCGCTTTGCATGTCAGCGATATTTATCGCTAATGAAATGCAAAGTGGGCGTACCCAACCTGCTAGCGACTGAAAGCAGTCGCTAACATCGCTATCGCCTATTAGCAAAGCTAGGCGCGAATATCGCCTAAACCTAACGCCTGCTCAGACCACTTCTTAACCTGTATATCCAATGGGAGGTGGATATTCAGGTTAAGACCCTATTAGCGATAATGCCTGAATATCGCTGGATTTCCAGCGATATTCACGCATTTCGCCGTTCAGTAACAACCTCATGATAAATATCAATGGCATCTTTGGACATTTTTGGAATAAAGTTCGATTTGGGCTTGAATGGACTTATGCCAGCTCCAAGCTGTTTGATCTGTGCAATTGATAATCTTTCCTGGGTTAGCTGCATATCAGTACCACTGAGAACATTGTCAGTGTCACCTTCACTGATGTTGTGCATAGCCAATAGTGTGGAAACATCTTTAGGCTGGAGTTGCATGCTTTGGTCACTAGTATTATCCTTATTTGATTGTGTTTCATGGGATCTGGTACCTGTTGTTGGAAAGTGAACACTGCAAACAGGACTTTAAGCAGACACCAGAACCCACTTGGGTTTTGTTGCATTATAGAGACGATGTCATGCCAGCTCACTGAAGCAGAATATGGCACTACATTAACCAGCAGCCACAAGAGTGACTACGCCCACAAGGGAGGGATTACCACAGGTTAAAATCGTGCCGAAATGGCGTGTCATTTCATCTCGCAGTCCATGCCTCCGAAGAAGTGCAAGACATGAAACGCGGCAGGCGAAATGGATTTTATTTTCTGTGATGTTCTGCTGAACCCCACTGCAGCTTGCAATAAAGATTGTTGGATATTTGACCTACCTGAGTGAGGCCCTCTCTACAGCAGGCAAACCTTTGATTTGAATGTTTAGCGGCCCCACCTGAGCCGCAGAGAGAGCCCAGATGCTGCTTGCAGTGTTCCTGCAGTGACGCCAAATGACGACGCTGCCATGGGATCAGGTACCTGTTGTTAGAAGGTAAACACTGCAAATGGGACTTTAAGCAGGCACCAGAACCCACTTGGGTTTTAATGCATTATAGAGACAATGTCACGCCAGCTCATTGAAGCAGAATAAGGCTCTACATTAACCAGCAGCCACAAGAGTGACTACGCTCACAAGGGAGGGATTACCACCGGTTAAAATCGTGCCGAAATGCCGTGTCATTTTAATTCGCAGTCCATGCCTCCGAAGAAGTGCAAGACATAAAAAACGCGTCAGGCGAAATGGATTTTATTTTCTGTGATGTTCTGCTGAACCCCGCTGCAGCTTGCAATAAAGATTGTTGGATATTTGACCTACCTGAGTGAGGCCCTCTCTACAGCAGGCAAACCTTTGATTTGAATGTTTAGCGGCCCCACCTGAGCCGCAGAGAGAGCCCAGATGCCGCTTGCGGTGTTCCTGCAGTGACGCCAAACGACGATGCTGCCATGGGATCAGGTACCTGTTGCTGGAAGGTGAACACTGCAAACGGGACTTTAAGCAGACACCAGAATCCACTTGGGTTTTATTGCATTATAGAGACGATGTCACGCCAGCGCACTGAAGCAGAATATGGCACTACATTAACCAGCAGCCACGAGAGTGACTACGCCCACAAGGGAGGGATTACCACCGGTTAAAATTGTTCTGAAATACCGTGTCATTTCATCTCGCAGTCCATGCCTCCGAAGATGTGCAAGACATGAAACGCTTCAGGCGAAATGGATTTTATTTTCTGTGATATTCTGCTGAACCCCGCTGCAGCTTGCAATAAAGATTGTTGGATATTTGACCTACCTGAGTGAGGCCCTCTCTACAGCAGGCAAACCTTTGATTTGAATGTTTAGCGGCCCCGCCTGAGCCGCAGAGAGAGCCCAGATGCCGCTTGCGGTGTTCCTGCAGTGACACCAAACGACGACGCTGCCATGGGATCAGGTACCTGTTGTTGGAAGGTGAACACTGCAAACTGGACTTTAAGCTGATACCAGAACCCACTTGGCTTTTATTGCATTATAGAGACGATGTCACACCAGCTCACTGAAGCAGAATATGGCACTACATTAACCAGCAGCCACAAGAGTGACTACGCCCACAAGGGAGGGATTACCACCGGTTAAAATCGTGCCGAAATGCCGTGTCATTTCATCTTGCAGTCTATGCCTCCGAAAAAGTGCAAGACATGAAACGCGTCAGGCGAAATGGATTTTATTTTCTGTGATGTTCTGCTGAACACCGCTGCAGCTTGCAATAAAGATTGTTGAATATTTGACCTACCTGAGTGAGGCCCTCTCTACAGCAGGCAAACCTTTGATTTGAATATATAAATATATCTATATATCTATATATATACTCTGTTTATGTCTTGAACAGTATGATTTTTGTGTATACCCACTTTCTGTATGGATCTGCCCATCTGTGGGCTATACTGAAAAACCTATGTAACACCTTCAGGTTGCGCACATTAACATTCAAAGATGGCGCCTACAGCAACCATAGTGGGGTTGTCCTCTGTCGCTTTCCATTATTGGAATTAGAAATTGAAAATGTTTTATTTAAACCCACCGAGCAAAGCAAAACGTTGTTACCACACTGACGAAGGCAGCACGCCGAAACGCGTTTGTGGAGGGTGCCTGCAAGGAATAATAAATCTGCACTTTTCAAAGAGTAACCCCCGAGTGCTGTCATCTTTCTCAGTACCAGAGGAGGAATTGGAGCGTGATGTTGTGCGGCGTCCTGCGAGCCGCTGACAGCACCCACCCGTGAGTGAGCGGTTTCCCTGCAGGAAAGGAGCGTTTTCACTATAAACCGCGCACCGCCGCCCCCCGCCATTGACAGAGGGAAGCGATCTTTTTCGAGGGCGGAGTACAGAGGAAGGTGTTCGGTTGCGGCCGCGACTGAGAGCTTCCCGAGGAAGACGCCACTCGGTAAGCGCTACAAGGACTTTGATTCCCACTGTTTGCGCACATGCGCATTAGAGGCGGGTATTGCGGCAGGGTGACTGGGGGCGATAATTGAATTGGCAGAAGCGCAGGCACCCTCCTGGGTCTCAGCTGAGCGTAAGGAAAGAAGTGCCTAGCTCATAGGCGAGACGTGGAACACGCGAATTGCAGGAAACTGCCACAATGTTTACCGATGCCGAACGCCTCACAGCGGCACAGGGCATGTTCAAACGGCGAGATAAGCCGCCGGCAGCAGCAACAGGCGCGTCTGCAGAGCCATCTAGTGACAAACTGACATCGGTGATGGCCAAACTTGAGAGGCTATATGAGCGTGAAATACGCAAATGGTGGGAGGCAACCAGTCTCACCAACTATGTGGAGGAGAAGAGGGTACCTAGAGGCCTAAGGGTACACACAGTTCCTTCTTACGAGCACCCAGACCCGCAGTTACTTACTGATTGGTTCGAACATACTGCCACGTACTGTGAGGGGACCCTGAAAATACTGATCAAATATGCATGGAGCGACCGTGAGAAGGTTCTAGCCGAGATCTCATTAATTAATGATGAACTTGAGAAAGAGACCGATGCGAACATCATACTGTTAATCACCGAGAAAAAGGAACAAATGAAGGCTCGCTTGGTGAAGTATGAAACGAAGATAAGGAACCGGAAGCAAGAGAAGTACGAGCGGGACGCCAATGACTACCTGTCAGGTCGAGTACTTACCTATGCCAAGAAATTTGACGCACCACGCAAGGCTCTATTGAAAAGCTCCAGCATAACTACTGGAGCTTCTACAGGATTGGACATCGCTACCTCTGAGTCAGAGGTCACTGAAAATGAGTCCGGGGACGAACAAGCTGAGCCAATCCAACGGGGCCGGCCGCGCGGAACGCAACAAGGCAGAAGTAATAGAACCCCTTTTCAAGAGGAGTACGAGGTACTCAAGAGCACGTGGCTCCGGGGAGGAAAGAACAAACCCCCGGACACGGAGGAGCCGGAAACAGAGGCACCAGGAGGACTAGGAGGTCAGGGGGCGGAAAAAGGAGGAAGAGGGGGAACAAGAACAAGAAGCTCCCGTTGGGTCAACCGCAACCGAACCAAGAAGTAATGACTCCTGACATCAATGGCCCACAAGAACAGGCCAACTTAACGGTTGTCAACCTGACGTCCAAAAAACTGACCAGCCAAGAAACCGAAGTCCTTAGTCTGGGATTAACTTTCTGCCCTACCAGGGAACTGGAATACACCCAAACGAGGATCGATTTATTTCGCTTCACTCGAAAATTGAAACTCCACAAGTATTTCAAGCTACGCCCCCACACCCAAGATCCTAAAATTCAGGGGACCAGAATAACAGTTACTGATGCCCTGAGCAGCAAAGATCTAGCAGCAGTTGAGGCCCTGGAAGATCTCGAAAGAGAGGAGACACAAGATGTTCAGCACTTGGACATTGCACAAAGGGCTGAGTTGCAAGGGATTGATCAGGAAAGGGAAGAGAGCAAATTTAAACCCCCCTCTATCTTTGTCCCTCAATCCCCGTGGGACGCCGTGGATGCGTTCAGCGAAGCTATGATTAACGACCTCATAAAGTATCGCAAGTCCAACCACACCAGTCACAACTACAACATCTCTGAACAGCAACTAGAGGCGCTGAAAAAACTAAAAGAAGACAAAAACATCGTGGTGAAACCTTCTGATAAAGGTGGGAACATTGTTTTAATGAGTAGGGACTACTACAAGACTGAGGCACTGAGACAGCTCTCAGATGAAAACTTCTATATAAAGTGTACTATGTCTACGTACCAACAGAGCTTGAAAGACTATGACACTCTCCTCAAAAAATGGTACGACCTACAGATGCTGGGCAAGGATGAACATCTATTCCTACGAAACAACTGCCCAATGATTCCCACCTTTTACCATCTCCCAAAACTTCACAAGAGCCAAGACAATCCTCCTGGCCGCCCCATTATCTCCTCGATTGGGAGTTTAACGGAGAACATGTCACGCTTTGTAGATAACATCCTTTTCCCTTTGGTGCTGAACCTGAAATCATATGTCCGGGACACTAAGGATTTCCTTATGAAAATAGGAGACCTACAGTGGAATCCGAGTTACCTGCTGGTAGTGCTGGACATTACCAGCCTGTACACTATAATTCAACACCAACAGGGTCTACAAGCAGTAAGGCATGCTTTAGAACAGCGCCAGGCGCGATTTGCAAGACACAACCTGATGATACTGGACTTTGTTGAATTCTGCCTAACCAATAACATTTTCCTGTTTGAAGAACAACTGTACTTACAGAAGTCAGGGACGGCGATGGGTACTTGCTTCGCTCCCAGCTACGCGAATCTTTTCGTGGGCTGGTGGGAGGAGCAAGTACCCAGGAGCTGCAGGGTTGGGCAGGAGGTGGGGAACGCGGTGTGTTGGCATCGATACATCGATGATCTTTTCATCGTTTGGGATGGTAATATCGAGACAGCCACTGAATATATCAAACTGCTCAATAATAACAGCCTCAACTTGCGCTTCTCGGGTTCCATCAGTCCGGTGGCAGCGGAGTATTTGGACCTGAGAGTGTTTGTTGAAGATGGGCAGTTACACACCTGCCTATTCAGAAAAGAGACTGCTGGCAATTCAACACTCTTTGCCAGCAGCAGCCACCCACCACAACTAATCAACAGCATTCCCTACGGAGAGCTCTTGAGACTCCGTAGGAACTGTTCCAGGGATTCGGATTTCGAGGCGGCTGCCTCTGAATGCATATCCCGTTTCATGATAAGGGGATATGGTGAAGACCTATTGCAGGATACACTGAGAAGGGTTAAAAAGACATCCAGAAGGAGTTTGCTCACCGCCAGACCGGCTGGTTCAGGCCGTGATGCAAACAAAGACACCAATGTCAATAAATTTAGAATGATCACCCCCTACTCCACCGGGGCCAATGACCTAAAAAGAATGCTTAAAAAGAACTGGCATATCTTACAAACAGACACTGTACTGAAGGACGACCTTCCCCCCAACCCGCTGGTGACATTCAGTAGAGCGAGGTCTGTAGGCAACATGCTCGTTACTAGCCATCTGGAGAAACCCCCTCCAAGGGTAAACACCTTGAAAGACCAAAAAGGGTTCTTCCCTTGTGGAAGATGTAAAGCCTGTGCAAACAGCAAAAGGGTCCTCTCATACATCATACCAGACACAGGCAAGAGCATGCCCATAAGGAAGTTCATCACTTGCAGCACACAATATGCTGTCTATTGCCTACACTGCCCATGTGGCTTGCGCTACATAGGCAGCACGATCAAAGAACTGAAACTGAGGGTCATGGAGCACTTGAGAGCCATCGACAAAGCTGACCCCAGTTATCCAGTGGCCCGCCACTTCGCGGAGGTACATGGACGGGACCGTAAATTACTTCAGTATTACGGTCTAGATACCATACCCATAAATGCGAGGGGCGGAGATCGTTTGAGACGACTCCGCAGACTGGAATCTAGGTTCATTATAGACCTTTCCACGAAGCATCCCAGGGGTCTGAATGCGGGGGAGGAGATGGCGTTCCATCTGGGAAAATAGAACCAAGTACAGTGTATATATAGGCCATAGGTAGGACATACCCCCTTTCCCCTTCCCTGTCAGAATATAACATCTTGGGAAGATTGGAGTAGATATCCCGGGTGATCTCAGAATATACACAGGGTCCTCATTGTTGCTGGAATGAGAAGTTGTATATGATGTATGCGGACACATGCACCTGTTGGTCTGTTTGTTTATAATGTTAGATATAATTACCCTGTGCTAATGTACGATTCATCTCATAGATCTCTGAACTGCCTGGAGGCACAGGTTGTTCTTGTGTATGGATTTTTTCCATGCATAAATCTCAACACTGCTGTCTCTCATGGCATGCATGAATGCACTTATACAACAATGCACACAACTATTATTTGAGATTTGGATATGTACAGCAAAATGATTTTGAGATCTCTTTTTTCGGTAACATATGATGGCATTCTCGTGCACTATATTGGTGGTTTGTTATTTGATGCACTTGATAGAGGACCCTAGCCGATCCACGGCTTAATTTTCTACTCTGTTTATGTCTTGAACAGTATGATTTTTGTGTATACCCACTTTCTGTATGGATCTGCCCATCTGTGGGCTATACTGAAAAACCTATGTAACACCTTCAGGTTGCGCACATTAACATTCAAAGATGGCGCCTACAGCAACCATAGTGGGGTTGTCCTCTGTCGCTTTCCATTATTGGAATTAGAAATTGAAAATGTTTTATTTAAACCCACCGAGCAAAGCAAAACGTTGTTACCACACTGACGAAGGCAGCACGCCGAAACGCGTTTGTGGAGGGTGCCTGCAAGGAATAATAAATCTGCACTTTTCAAAGAGTAACCCCCGAGTGCTGTCATCTTTCTGAGTACCAGAGGAGGAATTGGAGCGTGATATATATATATTTATATATATTCACTGAAAAAAACATTGGTTATAGACCATATATAGTTAGGGATTAGCATTTTCAAAACCTTAATTTACTCGCACAAAACCATAGAAATTCGCATATTTAGTTAGTTGCAATAACTATATATCGCGCACCCGCAATCCACTGCTGATGATGTCACATATTACATCATTCATGACATGGTCAGTGACATCACTGATGACATCACTGATGACATCATCCAGTGACTGTATGTTTCTGTAAAGTTAAAATATGTCTTACATATTGAAGAATGAGTGGATGTATAAGTGTCTGGATGAAGGATTTAGTAGGTGCATGACTGACTGTATGAGAGAGTGATTAAATGTGTCTCACTGAGTGCATGGGTTAGTGACTAAACTGTCTTAATTTCTGCATCATTATATCTGTTGTTCTGTAAACTGCTGCATGTGTTGATCAGTAGCTATATGAGTAACTATATGGGTTATTGATTGGTTGCCAAAGTATTTGTATGGGAGACTGAGTGTGTGTGTGTGGGTGGCTGGGAGGTGTGTGACTCTGTGCATTCATGTGTGAGCAGTTGATTCACTAGATGTATGGGTTCAAAAGTGCATGTGGAAACAGCTGTATGGGTGGTTGACTGTGTGCATGAGTGTATTGGTGAGTGAATGGATATCTCAGTGCTACATGTCAAAGTAAGTACATATGTAAAACACAGTACATGTGAGAGTTGACATATATAAATAACTGTGCATAAGAGCCAGTGAATGTGTGTGTGGCTGTATGGATCATTGTGAACTTGTATCAGTGATTGTATAAGAGAGTAAATATGTGTTAGAATATGTTTCAATAAGTAAGGTGTGTATAACTGTATAGTTGAGGAAATGGAGGTGTGATTGATTCAGTGCATGACTGACTAGGTGTGTGAGTAACTCCATGGATGAGTGATAGTCTGTGAGTGTCTGTTTACTCTGAATGTATCTAAGGTTATATTAGAGTCTGAAGAGGTTGATCGTATTATCACATGATTGATGTCATCAGTGATGTCATCAGTGATGTCATTTGGGTTGTCATCAGTGATGTCATCAGTGATGTCATTTGGGTTGTCATCAGTGATGTCATTTGAAATGTCATCAGTGATGTCATCAGTAATGTCAAATGAGATGCCATCAGTGATGTCATTTGAGATGTCATCAGTGATGTCATTTGAGATGTCATCAGTGATGTCATCAGTGATGTCACTGACCATGTCATGAATGATGTAATATGTGACATCATCAGCAGTGGATTGCGGGTGCGCGATATATAGTTGGGGTGCCGCTCGCTCGGAGGAGTCTGTTTGCTGAATCCCTGGATAAGCTACAGGAGTAGCTAGTGACTATTCCAGCCCACTGTGTTCCCTGGCGTGAGGAGGTGTTTGTTGCGAGGCCGCAGAGGAGGCGAGAGGTGCGGCCCCGGGACTGCGAGGACCAGCCCACAACAGCCACAGCTGTGTCCTCTTCCCGGGTGAGCCGCACCCCCTCTCCACCTAAGTGAACAAAAGCAAGCCCAGTAACGCGCATCGCGGGACGCGCGCGGGGCGGACCCCGGGGCGAAGACCGGGCTAAGAGCGGGCCGTTTTAGGCCGTTAGAGGCCGGCAGAGACCGGACCGGGCCTCCCCTCTGACGTCGTGCCCCTGCCAAGACTCTTTTTCCCACTCTAGTCAGCGGCCCTGTGTGTTCCTCTTTCCATGGCTACCAGAGTATCCAGGAGCAAGGCTGTCCAACAGTGTTCTAGCACTCTGGAAAAATTCTTCCCTAAGGCCAGTGCTGTGGCCAACAAAGGTCAAACAGTGCTAGACACCCTCCCTGAGGTGGGCACAGAAAATGTGTTAGTGGACTCCTCGGATTCCTCTTCAATTGATGCTAGTACTCCACTTCCCCTTGACGCCACCCACCTGTCACTCATGGATAGTATTGACCAGACCATTGAGTCAGTCCTACAACAACTCAGGACCCCGTCAAATCTCCAGAGGGATAGAGAGTCATTGCGCCTCTCTGGGGTTGTAGAGCCCTCTTCCATTGTGAACTGTGCGGAAACAACTGAGTCGCAGGATGTGGGCCAAGTTGTAGTTCTAACAGAACCTGCAAGCAGTAGAGGGGACCATCCACCGAAAAGAAAAAGGTCAAGGAAGTTAAGAGGGGCAAAAAAGGGCCAAAGTGGATACAACCAAGCAAATACTGGATGTCAGTACGGACATTTCGGCCTCTCATGAGGTAATTTCTCCGGGAACTGGGTCCGATCACTCTGGCCTGACAGTAGCTACAGCTGTACCAGTGTGCTCAGGGCCGTTTATATTTGGTGGGACCTCTCCTAACACCGTAGACTCGCTAATCAGCTCATTTACAGACATCCTTAAGAACTTATTGAAACTGGACTCCATAGAAGCTAGACTCATGGCTTTAGAAACTTTACACAAAAGAACTAGTCCTAGTCTGGGGTTGGGTCCAAATGCACAGACGGTTCCTCGGGAATCAGTGGGGAATAGACCTCCTACTGCTGTAACAAGCACCCAGGCCCAGTCAGGGGTACAACACAGCATTACCGGTAGTCCTGCCCCCCAAATGCCCTCTTCACAAACGTCTAGGCCCCCTGTTCCCGCTCCAAGAAGATCCAAGCAACCCACACCACCCCAACAAACGGGTGAGCGGAGTGCTGCTAACGGACACATTGGCCGCCCCATTAGCCCTAACTCTAGGCGCAGGGCGGTCAATCTGCCCCCCCGAGGGAGTGGCATATACGGCGATTATGGTGGGAGTTCCTGAGCTCACTGGTGATGCTAGAGAGCCGCGGGACTCCCTCCGTAATAAGGTAATTAGCTGGCTTAACATCAACAGGCCCCTCCCCCCTAACATAAAAGGAGATGTATTGATGGTCAGAAGGATTACATGGATTGAAGTTACCCCTAAGAACAGGGCGGGGGACTGTATCATAGTCAGCTTCAAAAGCCCACTGGTTGCCCCATATATCTGCAACTGGCTGGTAAGGCCAGACAAGTCTAACATCGAATTAGTGTCCCTCTCACACTTCTACCCAAATGTTTGTAATTCAGTTGTGGGGAGGGAACAGAGCTGGACTAGAGTGGGCTTTGCAGTAGATGGTTCACAATACAGGCCCAAGCATAATACACTTCCCGCTCATGGCAATTTCATCCACCAGAATAGATTCTCTTGCCTTGACCAAGTAGATTGACCACAAATGGGAGACATACTACAGCATTCAGAAAAATCTGCCTATGGGGTTCCAGTCAGGGGGGAAGTTATATCTGTTCCCGCAACCGATAAAAGGGTCCAGGTCCTTGCCAATGAGGGAATGACCTCCTTGGGAAGTATCCCGGGTCAAGCAGAGGTATCATCAAACACACTGATTGCCCCCAATACGCAATCAGTGGAGGTGGCTGTATTGTCCACCCCTCCGCCCATTACAACTGGCCCGTGTGACTCTGATGATCCTACAGTTACCATACCGCCCGTCTCCTGTGGGGCAGGCTTGCAACCACAAGGTCCAGGGCTGAGAATTCTTTCCTGGAATGTGGCAGGCATCATAAGCAAGGCAGGTACACCGGATTGGGATCTCCTGGTAAATGGTAGTGACATCCTCCTTTTTCAGGAGACATGGGCAAGGGAACCACAGACTAGAAGGGGGTTTGATATCTTTGAAATCCCAGCAAAGTGGAACGGGGGGGGAGACCCTCGGGAGGTCTAGCGATCTGGGTTGCGAGCCACATTAGGTGTCAGGCGGAAAGGATGGTCACACTTTCACAGGACATCCAGTGTGTGCTGCTTAGATGGCCTGGTAGAACAACATGGGCCATTGTTAATGTCTATTCGCGACCAGTTGCTGCGGCCAATGAATCCCACACGCTAGATGAATTGTCTTCCTTTCTAGGTCAATTGCCAGGTGACCTCAAAATAGTGGTGGGAGGGGACTTTAACGGCCACTTCGAACCCCTGGAAGGTCTAAAGGAGGGTGCTCTCACTGCTGAGGATGACCACTGGGGAGTCCCACCTTCCTCCTCACCTCACCCCAAAGCTTGGTCCCCGCTGGCAGTACAACTTACGTCCCTCACCCTGAACTTTGCACTGAGGGCGTGCAATGGACGCACCCCATCTGACACTCCCTCACTGTGCACATTTAACAGAAAGGGCCACGAGTCAAGGCTGGACTATATATTAATAGACATCACCATGTGGCCTAAAGTTCACGATTTCAGGGTGCTTCCGAGGACAGATAGTGACCATAATTCTCTTCTACTGGAGATCCAGCATCCAGTCCCCGCAGTAGGGTCGCCAACTACTGACTCTGGTGATGATCAGGGGGACATGCTCCTCACCACAAATAGGCGTCGGGTGAAATGGGGGAAGCTGATTGACAAAGAAGATGCTATAAACAAGTTATATGGCCTAGCACTCCCCAGGTTCCAGGAGGTGGACGCTCTCATAAATCAACCGAGACCCCTTGATTATAATGAGAGATTATCTGGCATTCATCAGGATTTAGTGAGGGACCTTGCAGAGGTCTTCAACCCGGTGGTACAATCAAGAAGGAAAAAGACTCGTACCCCCACTTGGTACACCTCTTCCTGTAGGAAAATCAAAGCTGAGTTAATCTCCGCCATTAAAGAGGGCAGCGACAAGGCGAAGGTAGCAGTCCTCAGGAGGGAGTACAAGCTAGCACTGGCCAATGCAAGGGCAGAGTGGGATTGGAACCATTGGCATGATCTGTCTGAAGCCCTAAAAACTAAAGACTCTAAAAAATTTTGGGCCCTGGTAAATAACGGAACGGGGGAAGTCAAATCCGCAGTGGAACCCAACATCGCCCCCTCTGTTTGGGATTCTCACTTCGGAGCACTTTATCAAGAAACCACTCAATGGCCCGAAGGGACGGCGGTGGAGTCCCCCTGTTCCCAGGATATGGCCCTGGAATTCTCCTTAGGTGAGGTGGTGATTGCACTGGAGCGCTTAGCGCTGGGAAAGGCACCGGGGTTGGACAAGCTACCCGGGGATCTTTTCAGACACCAGCCTGACATCTGGGGTCCGTACCTCCTTATCCTTTTCAACGCTATACTAGGAGGTATGGAGGTCCCCTGTTTTTGGCTAGGGGCTGAAATAGTGCCGATATATAGGAAAGGGTCTCCTTTGAGCCCGGCCAATTACAGGCCGATTAGCCTTATAGATGTCCCCCAAAAGCTCTTTGCGCGCCTCATTCTGAACCACCTATTAGACTGGGTAGAGGATAATGATATCATGAGCCCCTTGCAGGCTGGCTTCAGAAAAAACACGTCGACCATGGATCAGATCTTCCGCCTCGTCCTCCTTTACTGGAAGACGGTGAGGATTGAGGGGGGAAGACTGTACATGGTCTTCGTCAGCCTTTGGCCTAGTCCCGCGCAGGAAACTGTGGGAGGTGTTGGAAAAGCTAGGAGTACCCCCCCAGTTACTTAACATCATAACCAGGCTGCACGAGAACAACTATACGCAGGTCAGGTGTGGGAGAGATGGCAATCTTTCGCCCAGGTTCCCTGTTCGTCGAGGGGTGAGGCAGGGTTGTGTCCTGGCACCGACCCTGTTTTGTCTATTCATCAATAATGTCATTTCATATCTGGAAAACGTCAAGGACAACGACGCCCCATATTTGGCAGGCAGGAGGGTTCCGGCAATTATGTTTGCCGATGATACCCTCCTGCTTTCCAAATCCCCCATGGGGATCCAGAGGATCCTGGATGGATTTGGTCTTTTCTGTCGTCAACACGGTCTGGAGGTAAACACAGAGAAGACCAAGTACATGATCTTCAATCCACCAACTAAAACCAGGCCCAATCCCACCCTGGGTACTGTCAGCCTTGAGAGGGTGTCTACTTTTATATATCTGGGGGTAACACTGCAGGAAAATTTATCATGGGACCGTCAGATAGCACGTTCAAGGGTCAAACTGTCCCAGCTGTCTGGCGCAATCCTGAAGGTGGCCAATACTTCCTCCTTCAAGCCCATAAGCCCGGCCCTTGAAACTTATAGGACTCAGGCCAAGGCAGCGGCCATGTATGGCAGTGAGCTATGGGGGTACAAAGCTGGAAAAGACCTACCAATAGTGGAAAATAGTTTTTTAAGGCGCTTACTAGTTCTCCCACGAGCCACGCCACTCCTGCCATTGAGAATGGACATGGGTCTCCCCCCTATTGCAGAAGAGCTTGTGTCAAAGCCAGTGAAGTTCTGGCACGGGCTCTGGTCCACAAATGAACTTCATCACTATAGGGAGGATCTTACCCACGTAATGAGCTTGAATTGCAATGGCAAAATCCCCTGGCTCGCCTTTGTAAAAATGAACTGCTTACCATGAATCTCCGTGACCTATGGGAGGATCCTGCGCGAGGTTGCCAAAGAATCTCGCGCAAAGCCTTGACCCAAATCTACAAAGACAGGTCCCTTGCACATATGATGGATGCTCAAAATAGCGGTACTTAAACTGCGCGATTCCTGGAATCCAAAAATTCGTATGTTTTTTTTTTTTTTTGAAAACCTTTATTTATAAAGAACACAATACACAGCGTCTGCCTACAACCCCTCGGGGCCGGCCGCTATGACATATGGTAAAAGGATAAAATAGGATCCAATAAGGCAGAACGTAGTTAAAGCAGTCTCTGAGCAAGAAGTATTGTGTAGAACCTGGAACAATGGCACAAGGATAGGAAAAAGGTTTAATTTTATGGTTTTGTCGAGTACAATTAGAAAAACTGCGAAAAGAGTCGAAGCTGATCTCTGACCAGGATAGCTATTATCTGTCAAGGAGCACCCAGAAGGAAGCTTGATAGAGGAAGGCACTAGGCAGAAAACAAGCGCTCACCATCAATGAACTAGGACCATCCGCTATGTCGCATAAGGGTATAGTACAATAAACTCCCTACTAGCACAGAGCCCCGACCCCAAAAGAGCAAAGAAGAACAAGAGAAAGAAACAGAAGAAGAGAAGAAAGAAAAAGAGGGCCATAGAAACAAAGAAAAATATAAAACACATCCCATCCCCCCACCCTGCATACCAGCGGAAGGCCACGGCCCACCCCCCCCCCCAATAGGCATGCCTGTCGCCCCTAGAGAACCCCCAAGTGGGAAAGAGAGTAGAGAGAGTGAGAAAAAACCATCCCAGTCTCCAACCCTCAGAAAAAGCGGGAGGAGGAAAGTTCAACATACTCCCGGTCTCCACCGGCCCCGTAAACATCCCCCACCCAAGGTATCATCAGCACGACATAGGTAGCAAGCAAATCAGCAGGTAGGGAGAGTCATCTCAAAATGCACAAATAATTCGGACTAAAAGCAGTCCCACCCCGGTCCCCGCCCGTCAATGCGTACATCTCAGTAAAGAAATCGCCCAGCCCTGACCCGATCCTGGGTGGCCCCACGTACCCATCCCCCATGAGGAGCCAAAAGTGTCGGAGAAAGGAAGATAGCCAGCCCTAGTAAGAACAAAGAGGCAAAATGGCCGCACTCGATGATGAAGAAATGCCCGGGGACAAAATGGCCGTTGCTAATCCAGATCAGGGTTAACACATAGTAGGAGCCGCATTTTAAACATAATAAGTCTTTGCATTGCAGATCACACCCAATCCCCGCAAGTCAAGAGGACAGTACCATAGAGAGACTGCCTAACCCTGGCCCGATCTCGGATGCCTCTCCGCAAACATCCCTCGATGACTGCCAGCCCCCTCTGAAGCAAAGAGACAAAATGGGGGCCAAGAGGGAGGGGGAGACCCACATAAACAAAGTAAACGGTACCAAAGATCCAAAAGTTCGTCAGTGTCAGCCAGGAGGGCCTCCGAGTCATCCTGCCGACACAAGTCCAACAGATGGGAAAGCGGAGGCTGCAATGAAAGAGCCGTCGAGAGGGTCAGGAGTCGCTTAACCGGCAGTCTCGCCGTGGATAGCGGCAGCGGAGACAATGTAGCAGTCCCCGGATGGGGAAACAAAATATCACAGTCAGAGTAGGTAGACGGCCATCCACATGCGTCAAACCAATCGTCCCAGGTCTCATCGCCGCCGATATAAGCTGGTAACACAGTGGCGAACCCAGGCACCAACAAGGGAGCGTGTAGTTTTTGCTGGGAACAGTCCCTCCGCGTCTGTCCTGAATCGGAAATTATATCTTCTAGTTTTTGGCTGAGCCTGTGGGAGTCATGAAACAGCGCCGATCGCAGATCATCAAGGGCAGTCAGGATAACTCCATAGGACGGGGCAAGCTGCGGTCCCCCTGCATTTGGAGCACAGGAGGGGATATTCGATGCAACACTCACCCAGCGCTGAACAAAGGGACCGTTCGTGCCGTGCGGTCTACCTTCCAGGCGTGAGATAGTTGTAGCATATGATAATCCAAGGCAATCCATGCGCAGCGATCTGCGAGACAGTGATGAGCAGCTCCTCCCAGGCTCCGGGCAGCATGCAGGCAGGCCGGCCGTCACCGCTCCAGCGAGGTCCGGCAGCTAGCAGCGATGTACACCGGGGTCCAAGGCGTCGGAACGATCAGTAGGCTATTTCCGCTCTCCGGACGAGCAGGGACTCCGGAGGGACATCGGCGAAGTCAGCAAACATTCCCCGATCGGATAGCCGAGAAAATGGAACAGGATGTAGACAGGATAGCGGTGCGGGGCTCACGGGCCGGCGGAGCCGGGAGCCTACACGTCTGCTCCGGTCGCCATCTTGGCTCCTCATCTGAATTCATATGTTTTTGAACCTTTTATGGATTTTATCTTCCCCATCCTGGCGAGGAAATTGTTTGTTCAATGGAGGCTTGGCACACTTCCCACTAACTCATTTACCCACAAGTGGACCAACGGGGGTGATAAAACATGTCCTTGCTGTAACATCCATGAGGAAGATGACCTCCACATCTTGTTTGTGTGCCCTGCATATCAAAGGCCCAGAAAATATTGGATAGCGCCGCTCTGTAAGAACCTGGGGTTTAGAGAGTATGCACAGGCATTCAGAATCATGAAAACCAGCACCTTGGGTCACATTGTGTTCGCTGTATCCACATTTCTAATGGCATTATGGCTGATCAGAAAGAAAAAAGCCCCCTGAACTTTTTTAATGTCATTATAATTCCTTCCTCGCTGGATGAGAGAGAATTTTATACAATGTACTTTAAAATGTATTTTAATGTATGTAATGTCTTGTACTGCATCTTTTATGGTCTATATGGCCGAAATAAAGAATTTTTGAATTGGATTGGATATATAGTTATTGCAACTAACTATATATGCGAATTTCTATGGTTTTGTGCGAGTAAATTAAGGTTTTGAAAATGCTAATCCCTAACTATATATGGTCTATAACCAATGGTTTTTTCAGTGAATTTTCAAGGTTTTGTAAATGTAAATTCCTAACTATATATGGTCTATAACCTATGGTTTTTTCAGTGAATTTCATTGGTTTTTTAAAAGCTAATATCTATAGCTGTAAAATATATTCTTTATTACGTGACGTAGCCACGTGAGACGCCTCATGACGCGTCACATAAACGTGACGTATCGTCTCTGCAGCGCAAACAAAACCCGTAACGTAAGCGCGCCAGAGCACGCTTACAGATATATATATATTTTTTTTAACCTTAATTAGACAAAATCCACACGTGCAAATATCTTGAGGCCTTGCAAAGGCACATCAAACAAACGGTCTCTACAATTTTGCCAAGTTTGGTGGAAATGTATTCCTTTAAATTTTATTTTACTGTTTCTCTTGGTTTTCCCCTTGTTACGCTCGGACGCTCCAAAAACACAAGATGTCGGACTCCCGTTATGCTACCGTTTAGCTGCCCGGTTCGCGTACCGGGAAGCGCCTCTACCGCGAAAAATCGCAATTTTTTTTTCTTTTTTCCTTTTGCCCTGGGGGTCTACCATGCCCCCTTTCCTTCATTTCCCCCTTTGTTTTTCACCACCTCTTGTCTCTCGATCCTACCGAGAGACAAGATGGCGGCCGCTCCGGACTGTTTACAAAGTTGACAGCCAATCAGCTTCTCCTCAGACTCCCGTTACGCTGCCGGTTAGCTGCCCAGTTAGCTGCCCGGTTCGCGTACCGGGACGCGCCTCTACGGCGAAAAATCGCAATTTTTCTTTTTTTTTTTTTGCCCCGCGGGGCACTTTAATATCCCCCTAATCAATCCTAGGGGATCAGAAGGGGTCTACCTTGCCCCCTTTCCTTAATTTCCCCCTTAGTTTTGGCCTCCTCTTGTCTCTCGATCCTACCGAGAGACAAGATGGCGGCCGCTCCGGACTGTTTACAAACTTGACAGCCAATCAGCTTCTCCTCAGACTCCCGTTACACTGCCGGTTAGCTGCCCAGTGAGCTGCCGGTTTCGCGTACCGGGACGCGCCTCTACGGCGAAAAATCGCAATTTTTTTTTTTTGTTTTTGCCCCGCGGGGCACTTTAATATCCCTCTAATCAATCCTAGGGGGTCAGAAGGGGTCTACCTTGCCCCCTTTCCTTCATTTCCCCCTTCGTTTTGGCCTCCTCTTGTCTCTCGATCCTACCGAGAGACAAGATGGCGGCCGCTCCGGACTGTTTACAAACTTGACAGCCAATCAGCTTCTCCTCAGACTCCCGGACTGCTTAGAATGTTGACAGACACCGGAGAGCCAATCAGCTTCGCTTTGCAAAGCTCCGTTACGCGAAAAGTACGCAAACCGGTGCGCTATCCGGGACGCTGTCACAGATATATCTGTTTTTTTAAAACGTTAATTTCTCAAAATCCACTGGAGCACATATATTGAGACCCAGGCCAAACGCCCTATGGAAAAATGAATGGGAAAAACGCGTTTTGGGACCCCCCTTTTTTCTCGGCCCCCCCTTGACGGAACCTCCCCAAATTTTCAGGGGCTGCTCGGAAACAAAATGTGCCATTTTCCTGAAAATTTCAGCCGATTCCGATCACAAACGCCAAAGTTATTAGACATAGAATTTTCAAAAGTTCCATAGAGAAAAAATCCTAACTATATATACCTATATATACCCCCTGGAAGGAGGGTCTGCGAAAGGACCCCACCAGCCAATACAGAACAGAGAGCCCCCCGGGGGCCAAATCTAGATATATATATCCTCCAATTTCCAGCCGTCATAACACGGGACACCGACACAGCAGGTAGGTAAAAATCGCACTCTTTATTGAACTGTTACCACTTTTGTAATGCGTTTTGGCGTTGTAGCTGCCTTGCTGACACAACAGCAAGCCAGGGCAAAAATCTGGATACCAGGATACAATGAGTCACAAAGAAATAAAATATCAATGAATGAAAGAAGTGACTCAAACAGATGGATTCACCAAAGATCAAAAATATATTTTCACTACAACGTTTCAGCTTCCATCTTTCTCAGGTAGTACAAGATGGTTTGCTCAGTGGCTGCACAAATGACACCGCTGAATTTTCAAAAAGCATCATGATTGAAGATTCCGAGCCCGATCCACAGAACTAACTTAAGACAAAATCCTAAACTTACTACCATTTTGGTATTCACAGAAGGCACTTTCTCATTTTGGTATTCACAGAAGGCACTTACTCATTTCGGTATTCACAGCAGTTAGGACTCCTAACTTTAGGACTCCTAAATGCCTTGTGTGAATACCGAAAGTGTTAAAGTTAGGATTTTTCTCAGTTTAGGAGTAGTAAAGTTAGAACTTTAGGGCTCCTAAACTGAGGCTGGTCAATTTTTGTATTAATTATTGCCAATTTGTGGTTGCAGCTGAATTTGTTGATTTCTGGATGTGCTACTCATCAAGAAAAACAAATTACATCTGATCTGTACCACAAGCCTTCAGATGCTCATTTGTATCTAAAATGGACTTCATGTCACCCACACCACACTAAACTGAGCATCATCTACATCCAAGCTGACTCGCTAGCGCTCTGTTGGATTCAGTCTCCTGAGGCGGAAAGCCGGGAGTAGATGCTTGATTGTGTATTTTTAAAACTTCACTTGCTTTTAAAACTTACTTGTTATCACTAAGCACCTCGCACTTTAAGGGCACGGTAGAGCGGACCTAGCGCTCACGTGACCCCCTTGCACCGGCTGCCATCGCCGCTGGCCACGCCCATCTCGAGGCCACGCCCCCTTCCCGCCCTTAAGGCCTCCTATAACAATGTGCAACCCCAGAACGCGCAGCGGACGTGCGCAGCGGGCGCGACGTTTGCGCGCCGAAGGCGCGCTTAAGGCAAGCCCGTCTGCACCCGTCCGCGGCCGGACGGGGCTAGGGGCACGACTCCATGCCAATTTCAAATCATACTCTTCAGAGGAGCTTACCACTCTCCAAGGCCACTGGCCACTCTCAGAAACCGCCCGTAGGCATATCGCCACATTAGGGCTTGCCGCTCCCTCTACTCCAACATCGCTGCCTTCCTGGCCGCCCTCTCCGTCACATTGCGTTTCCCCACCTGACCCTCCCGCCCCCACTCCGTCACTATCTGTTCTTTTACTCAACACCAGGTCCGCGGCATCACGAGCTGTTTGTACTACTCGATACCGAGAAGCCTGACCTACTGCTCCTGACCGAGACCTGGTTCTCTGACTCTTCCCTCCCCGTTCTCTTGGCTACCCTCCCCCTTCCTACGTTGCCTTATGTGCCGATCGTCCGGCGGGTAGGGTTGGCGGTGGTGTGGCGTTAATCGCTCGGTCTGAATTAAACTTTCAAATCCTTCCCTCTCCCCCCATCACCCCCACTGAGTTCCTTGTAGTCCGCTCCCTCTTCTTCTCCCCCCTATTACTTGCCTTCTAATGTATCGGCCACCCCAGTCTTCGCCCCTGTTCTTACCGGCATTTCAAGACCTGTTGGCCAACTTGGTGGTCAACTACGCTTCGGTCTTGGTGCTGGGGGATTTTAACTACTGGCCCTCGGACCGTTCTGAGTGCACCACTTCGAAGGAGTTCACGGAATCTCTTCTTTCCCTAAACTTTGTCCCGCACATAACCGTCCCTACTCACTCTCACGGTCACTTACTCGACCAGGTCTGGTCCCTCAACCTTCCAGTCTCCTCGGTGACTGTATCTCCTTGCCCCTGGTCCGACCATGCCCTTATCTCCTTCTCTATCTCTCTCAACCCTGTATCCAAAGCTCCACACGCCAAAAATACCTGGGCGCAGAACTGGAACAGAGTTGATCTCCCTTCCTTGTCTGCCCTGCTTCGGAACTCCACCCCGACCCTTTCTGGTCTCTCATCCGACTCTCAAGCCACCGCCATTAATACCTGGCTGGCAGGAGGTTGTGACTCAGTAGCTCCCCTGCGTCGCATTTCCATCCGGCGACCCAAGGACTCCAACAGATGGTTCAACGACCACCTAAAAGAGCTAAAACTGACCGTTCGACAGGCAGAGAGGAAGTGGAGGAAAAACTACTGCCCCTCACTAAAAACCCTTTTTCTCACATCTCTTGCCAAATACAAATCGGCAATCCTCTCCGCCAAAACCACCTATTTTTCAAATAAAATCATGTCTGCCGAAAACAAACCCAGGGTAATCTTCGGTATAGTGAAGGACCTGGCATATTCCGACAGAGCCTCACCCCAAATCCCTCCTTCCCAGTCATTATGCGACCAACTCAATACTTACTTCTTGGATAAGATCGATACCATCAAGGCCAACATCCCCCCCCCCCTCGTCTGCTTTTGTTGATCCCTCCCCCCCCCCGCGGTTCAATGTCATCTTACCTCCATCCCCCTCCTTACTGAGGCAATATTCTTGGAGATTCTCCCCAAAGTAAAATCGGGTTCCCCGGCAGACTTCTGCCCGGCACGAATCCTGCAACAAATTTATTCCTCTTGCCCTGAACCCCCTATTACTTTCCTCAACAGTTCCCTTGCACAGGGAGTAGTGCCCCCTGCGCTCAAATCAGCCACCATCGTGCCCATCTTAAAGAAGCCTGGCGCTGACCCGTCCATCTCAGCCAATTACCGGCCCATTTCCCTGCTGCCCTACTTGGGCAAGGTGCTGGAACGCCATGTCACCGCGGTTTTCAGCGCCCACGTAGAGGTCAATGGGGGACTGGCCCCCCGCCAGGCTGGCTTCCGCCCCAGGCACTCGACCGAATCAGTTGTGGTTTCGGTCCTGGACAACCTCAGGAAGGGTATGGATAACAACAATCACCAGGCGCTGGTGCTCCTCGATCTCTCCGCCGCCTTTGACACGGTGGACCATACCATCCTACTGTCCCGTGTCAAGGCGGCTGGAATTGAGGGCTCAGCCCTGATCTGGCTTTCCTCCTTCCTGAGGGATCGCACTCAGGCGGTCCGACTAGGAGACTTCACGACCACCCCACTCCCTGTCACCTGTGGTGTTCCCCAGGGCTCCTCTCTTTCCCCCTTACTATTCAACCTTTATATCTTTCCTCTTATTTTTGCTCTCCAACAGCTGGAGGTCACCGTGTATAATTATGCGGATGACCTCCAGCTCATCTTTGACCTATCCTCTTCTCCCCTCTCTGTCTCTAATTTCCAGTCTACCATGACATTCATCAGGGACTGGATGAACCACAACCATCTCAAACTGAACCCGGATAAAACCGAGTTGGTTCTCACCGGTGGTTCTTCCAGTCCCTGGAACTCTCTCTTTTGGCCCCCCTCTCTTGGTCCCTACCCCACCCCGTCAACCACGGTCAAAACACTGGGTGTCAAAATGAATAATCAGCTCACCCTCCATTCACAAATCAGTTCTGTAGTCTCCTCCTGTTTCCTCATCCTTCGAACCATCCGCACTGTCTCCCGTTTTTTTTCCCCCCCAAGCACTTAAGTTGATCATGGCCGCACTGGTGATATCACGGCTGGACTATGCCAATGCCCTCTACAACGGCATCCCAGCATACAGCCTGCGGAGGCTCCAGATGGTCCAGAACCAGGCGGCCCGGTTGGTCTATGGCCTCTCACGCTATCATCACTCCGCACCCCTCCTCAGGGAGCTTCACTGGCTTCCTGTTAAGGAACGCTCTCTTTTCAAGCCTGGCTGCATGGTCTTCCAGGCCCGTCAAGGCACTGCCCCCGCCTTCATCTCCTCGCTAATAAAAGAGTACGTCCCCACCAGAACGCTTCGTTCTTCTTCCAAGTCTTTCCTCCAGATCCCACGATTCAAGCGGAAAAAGTGGGGTGGAACCACTTTTTCTACCTTGGCTCCCACTTTCTGGAACTCCCTCCCTGACCACCTTCGCTCTGCCACTCATTATCTTTCGTTCCGTAAGGACCTAAAAACGTTCCTTTTCAAACAGGCCTTCTCCGTATAACCTCCCTTTTCTCTACGACAGGTTTTATCTTGCCCTAGTTGACGAACCCTTTACTAGCGCCAAGAAACCGTACGGTGCACACTGCGCTCTATAAATGTTTTAAATTGGAAATTGGAAGCACTCATAATAAGATTCATCTGCAGCAATGAGGACACCTGTAAAGACCATCTAAAGGAGCTTGCTACATTATTTAAAAGGCAAGGCTATCCTCCTTGGGCCCTCTGGGCTTCTTCTTCTTCTTCTTCTTCCACTTTCCTGTCTCGATATTGGACGAAAGCTATGTTGCCTTGTGGGGGAGTGGGGTGCTTCACCCTCTCAGCCCTTGCCCTTGGTTCCTCTGCTGTTAGTGCACGAGCCTCTTTGGCCTTCTTTTCCCTCCTACATCCCCTTGGGGTCAGTAGGGTTCTGCTTGTGGGGTTTCCCCTTGCCTGGCAAGAACGAGGTTCTTCCTGGGCCACAGATTTGGCCCCCGGGGGGCTCTCTGTTCTGTATTGGCTGGTGGGGTCCTTTCGCAGACCCTCCTTCCAGGGGGTATTGCTAGGGTGTCTATTCTATGTGAAGGAATCTGCTGCAAGTAGATTCTATCAGAGTTACTTACCTTCGGTAACGATGTATCTGGTAGAGACGATTCGAGCCGCAGATTCCTTCATGGCCTGCCCTTCCTCCCCTATTCTGGGAGGACCCTTGCGTTGATCTTCGGTACTCGCCTCACGGTGAAGGGCTGTGTCTCCTGTGAGTGCCTTCCTTGTTCTTGACGTTTGGCTCCACCTGGAGGTGGTTCGTTCTTCCTTTGGTTCTTGGAAGATGGGGTTCCGGTGCTCCGGTGCCCTGCTGCTCTGGCTACTCCAGGTTTAGGGGAGATTGCTTTCTATTCCTGTCCTTCCCTCCCCTCCCTTCCTTCCAGTGCCCTCCCCTGATTGAGGGTCATCTGGACATGCCTTGCTCTTGTGGGTGGTTGCCCTCTATGTGGCTTGGAGGGTTGTTGTCCCTGGCTGTCTTGGGACTGATCCCCTTCCTTGCTCTGGACGGGGGGTTAGGTTTACTATGTGTACCATGACTTTACGCATGTTCATTGCCTCTGGGGCACGGGAGTGGGAGGCTCTCTATGTGCTGACAGGGTGGCTGCGCAGGGCTCTGCTTGTTCTTTCTTATTCCCTGTCTTTGGGTTCTGCGGTGTTGCCACTATTCTGCGTGGTGCTGTTAGTCACCGCTTCTTTCCAATTTTTCTGCTCTTCGCACACTGTTCCCATGCTTCCACAGCTTTTTTATCTGGTGATTCCGCGTTGTGGTGCGGAAAAGTTCTCAGAAGAAAACTGACGTAGGCGCACCAGGGCGGGTCTTATGTGACCTTGCTGACGTCACATACGCGAACGACGCCTGGCGGAGTCGCGTGGTGTCGCCCTGCCCCCGGCGTGCAGGGATGCTGTGGCAAAAAAGTTTCCAGATCCAGTCTCACGCCTGGGGATAATTCTAAGTGAAGGAATATGCGGCTAGAATCGTCTCTACCAGATACATTGTTACCAAAGGTAAGTAAATAGTACTTTATAAGACAAAAAAGACTGCATAGCATCCTTTAGACATCAGACCCAGTTATTGACTTGACTGCGGGGCTCTTATCACCAGGTGAATTGAACCTTTTGAGCAAAGGCCTCTATTTCTGTCCTGTACCTAGGTACCATAATACCTCCAACATGATGAGAAACCTAAAAACCTTCGAGAGAAAATGCAGACTTGCAGAATACTTTTACAATAATTCTAATGTTGGTCTGCAAAGCTACCTTCCAGATTCATTTAGGAAGTTCCACCTTCCCAAATCATGGACACCTCAATGTGGTAAAAATCCTGTTCTTGATATATGCATTTTATCCATCAACAAACTCATCAAGGAATCAACACATAACAGGACTTTTTATAACATTACCCAAGAAAAAAGAAAAGTTCTCCACTTCTTTCAACAGAGAATGGATCTCATTATAAATCTGGCAGACAAAGGTGGTGCAGTGGTTGCCATGAAAGTAAGTGATTATATTGAGGAGGGAATGAGACAACTAATGGATACCAACACATACAAACCTTTAGAAACTGATCCCACAGAAGACTTGAACAAAGAAATTAAGAACATGGTTGTAAGGTACAGAACTTAAACCTCATTGATGAAACAACAGCAGATATACGTATTCATACCAAACCAAGACCTACGAGTTTTGATATGCTTCTCAAACTTCACAAAATGAACAATCCTGGCAGTCCCATCATCACTTGCAATGACACAGCCACTGAGAGACTATCTTTTTTTGTCGACCTACACCTCCAGCCCATTGTACAGGAACTTCCATCATTTGTTAAAGATACCAGTCAATTCCTTCGGATTAGTGAAAAATGTTACCAAACCTACACATTTGAAGATGATACTCTTCTGGCTACATTTGATGTTACATCATTGTACAACAATATACCACATGAGGATGGGCTTATGTTATTATTTGACGCTCTTAATAAAATAACTGTGAAAAAGCTGTCAACAAACTTGCTTTTTTTAATTTATTTTTATTAGTCCTCATTAGTGCAATATCGAAAGTAAGTAGTTGTCGGGGTCCCAATCTCTCTTTGGTTTGTTAGACTTCACTGTCCTGAGATAGGTTGTATATAACTGGACAGTTCCCCTGGAGCGTCATTAGGAGAGAGAAGGGTCCCCTTATTTCCATTACTTTGTAGAAGGATTGGATACGGGGGGTGGAGCTAGCCATTATGGCTACTCATGCAGGCCTTCTTCTGCCTTTCCACTGCTTACACATAATCATTGGACTTTTGTGAACGTTCATCATGCCAATCAGTAGGACAATATCACTTCTAGATTACCTCCAAGCTTTAGTTTACACCTTATTTATTTACTTTATTTATTTTACAGGCTTGTATAGCGCTGGCATCGACTCCCGAGGGAGTATCTCCGCGCTTTTGACTTGTACCACATTGAGTTCCGGAGAACGCTAGCTGTCTAGTAACTGAATAGGAATGTTTTTAACATTTTCCTAAAAGGAAGGTATTCCGTACATAGCCTAAGGGTTTTAGGAAGACTATTCCAGAGGGACGGGCCGGCTATTGAGAGGGCTTTGCTACCCTGTCTAGCCTTCTTGGCTCTAGGTACTTCTAGAAGGCCTTGTTCGCTCGATCGAAGTGAGCGGGAGGGTTTATAAGGGACAAATTTGGTTGCCAGATATGCAGGTCCCATACCATTAAGACTTTTATGTATGGTACAGCATACCTTAAATTTGGCTCTCTGCCTAACAGGTAGCCAGTGGAGTTTTGTCAATAGGGGCTTTGAAGGTGAACGGGGGGCGCATTTAGGACCAGACGGGCAGCCGTGTTCTGGACTACCTGCAGTCTAGTAATGATTCCCTCATTGGCAGATAGCAGCAGGCCGTTACAGTAGTCTAGACGACTCATGACTAAAGCTTGTACCAGCGTCCTCCTACTATCGTCTGGTAGAAGGGGGAAGATTTTTGCGTAACATCCCAATTATGTGGAAGCAGGATCCCACCACCTGGTTGGCATGTTGCTTGAGGGTGAGTTCCTGGTCTACTCGGACCCCTAGGTTCTTAACAGTTAGTTTAGGCTCCGGCACTGGGCCAAGGTCTTGTGGCCACCAGTCCGGAGTCCAGAGTCTTTTTACCTCACCAAACAACATGACTTCCGTCTTTCCAACGTTGTATTGTAAAAAGTTGGAAGACATCCAGTGTGCCACTGCTTTCATCCCCAGGGAGAAAGAATTCTTAATCTCGGGAGTCAAGGTTTTAAAAGGAAAGAGGAGTTGAGTATCATCCGCATAGGATATTGAAACAAATCCATATGCTCTCAAGATGTTAGAACTTAAAAAAATTTCTAGGGGCCTTTCTTTTATCAAGCCTATATATTCTTAATATAGATGTTAACCATTCACTTTGAGTTGGAGGGGCAGCGCTGACCCATTTTATACATAGCTCTCTCCTTGCCAGCAGTATTAGTAAGAAAAGAAGATTTTCCTGAGCAGTAGAAAGTTTGTCTAATGTATTTGAACTCCTTACCCCAAAGATAATTAAGTCAATACTTACATTTAGATGTCTTCCTAACACCCCATCAAGAGTCTTACCCACATCATTCCAGAAGCCGTCGAGAAGGGGGCACTGCCGAAACATGTGTAAGTCGTTGGCTCTTTCCAGCCCGCATTTGGGGCAGGCTTTCACTGTCGACCTAGCGAATTGCGATAACTTTTTAGGAGTCCAGTAGGCTCTATGAGAGGTGAAAAGATGGTTTCTCTTTAGGGCAGCTGATGTCACAATTGTCCAGCATTTGCTCATAGATACTTGCCATTGGTTGTTTAACTCCAGCGTCTGCAGATCTTTCCCCCATACTCTCTCCGGTATCCGGAAATCTTCCTCTCCTGTCAAAATCAAAGCCCAGTACCATAGCGCGATTTCTTTATGAATGGTGTCTGTTTTCTGCATTTCACTTTCCAGGGAAGGGTTTCCAGCTCTAATTTCTTTTAGAGATTTAGTCCAACCAGAGAGCTGATAATACTGGAATTTAGAAAGGGAGCCCATAGTTTTGGAGGATAAGATATTCCACTCCATGAGGTTGTTTTCAGACATCAGATGACCCCACTTGGTTAATCCTGCTACTTTTATCGGGAGAGCTAATTTATCTTTGAGACACTCTGGAGTGCCAGGAGAGTCCAAAATGGGGGCTAGGTCGCTGTAATAGGGAATATTTAAAGTACATCTTATGCCAAACCACACTTTGGCCGCAGACTTCAGCATCTTGAGTTTGATTTTTTTTTTTATTTAGGGTGTCCAAATTTGTATAAGAAGTGGCTGGTTTTATTAGTCATTGTTTATAAGTCCAACTGGTAGCATTCAAAAGTATTTAGGAGCTTTCTGTTTGATTTAAATTGGAAAGCTCTACAGTACTCATAGAGATCAGGGCTTGCGATTCCCCCCTGGATTTTTTTTCTTCTTAACTTATTCCAGGCGATTCTGGGATTTTTTGAGGACCATATGAAACTTGAGATTTCACTCTGGATTTTTTTTTAAGTTTCTTTTTTAAATTCAAGAGGGATGGCACAGAAGGCAAAGGTACATTTTGGTAGGATTGACATTTTAATTAAGTTTGATTTGCCTTGAAACGACAAAGGGAGACCCCCCAAACTTTCAATAACCTTTTAACATCCCTGTCTATTCTTTGGAGGTTTATATGGGTAACTTTATCTAGGTCTTTAACTAGGTCTATACCAAGGTATCTGATTTTATCTTTGTTATGGGGGCTAGAGGAGTTATCATTCCAGCTCATTGTTTCTGTCTTATCTTGATTGATTTGATAACCTACAATACTCCCGAACCTGGTTAATGCCTCTTCGGCTGTAGTTAATGACCCCCTAAGGTTGTCTGTGAAGATCATCAGATCGTCTGCGTAGAGCGCAATCTTTTTGGACCAATCTTGAAAAGAAAATGGAGAGATTAGAGGATCTAATATAAGATGTTCCGCCATTGGTTCTATATAAAAGTTAAAAAGTAGAGGCGAGAGGGGGCATCCCTGCCTGGTTCCTCTCTTTATCTGTATATTTGATGTCAGACTGCCATTGATTAGGATTTGGGCTCTAGGAGAGGTATATATTTTTGACACCATGTTTAGTATGTTTACCCCTAAGTTAAACCTTTCCAAAGCTCTACTTAGGTATACCCAGTTAACTCTATTGAACGCTTTTGCGGCGTCGATAGTAATTATTGATAGGGGGATTTTCTCGTTGGAAGCGATATCTATGGCGGCAAACAAGTCCTGCGTTAGGTCTTGTAATTGTCTTCCGGGTATGAAGCCCTTCTGATTGTTATTTATTAAGAGCCCTGCTATTTTCCCCAATCTCTTCGCCATAATCTGAGTGAAAATTTTATAGTCGCAGTTAAGGATCGAGATAGGTCAGTATGATTCACATTTTCTTGGATTTTTCCCCAGTTTTAGGAGGATAGTGATTATGGCTTCGTTCCAAGAGTCTGGGAGGTTGGATCTGTCTATGAATATTTTATTCAGCAGTGATGTTAAAGGTGAGAGCAAAACCTCCATTAGTTTTGAATAGAATTTATTAGGTAGGGCATCTGGACCAGCTGCTTTGCCATTCTTAAGGTTTTTTAATACTTCCTCTACTTCCTGAGTCGAGACTTCCGCATTTAGTTCTTCTCTCAATTCAAGAGGTAAAATGGGGAGGTTTAGGGGATCCAGGAAATGATCTATTTCTTCCAAATTTGGGTGACCATCTTCATTGTATAGATCTGAGAAAAAAGTGAAGAATTCTTGTTTTATTACTGTTTCGTCAGCTCCATTTTCTGCATGATTTCTAGGGTCGACACAGACAACTTTATTCCTGGTTTGTTCTGTCTTGGTTTTCCAAGCAAGTAGTTTGCCGCATCCTTCCCCATATTCATAATGGGCTAGTTTGCTAGCTTCCCATTTTTCTCTCACTTTAATTTCTAAGATTTCAGCTAGACTTTCTTTTTGACTCATTCTGTTCGCCTCTAACTGCTCTCTATGAGCGGAGGAGGTAGCTGCGGCTATTTGTAAATCCAGGTTTTTGATCTTATCCTCCAAGATTAATATCAAATGTTTTAAACCCTTTGATTTATGCGCCACTAGGCTAAGAATGTGTCCCCTTATTACTGCTTTATAAGCATCCCAAGTAGTCTGTGCCGAAGTGCCTTCCTTATTTTCCTCAAAGAAGATATTGGTCCGTTGTTTTAGCTGGTCGATGATCTGGGGGTCTAGAAGGATTGTGCGGTCCAAAGACCATCTGTGCTATCTTTGTTAGACTCTAGTTTCACGGTAATCTGGACTGCTGAGTGATCTGAAAGATGGGCGGGGATGTGTTCTACTTTGACTGTTTTTTCGATCAGACTTTGGTCTATGAGAAAAAAGACAATTCTTGATTGGACTCCGAGTTTTTTATTTTTAAAGGTAAAGTTGTTCTGATTGTCCCCTTTTAGTTTCCAGATATCCACTAACCTCAGATCTCTCTTATATACCCCCAACCAGTCTCTCATTTTTGGTAAAGTTGTTTGTCTTCTTATGGGGAGGCGGTCTGTTTTTGGGTCAAGAATTATATTGAAGTCTCCACCTAAGACTATTGGAGAAGAAACTGAGAGTAGGTGTGAGTACAGAGTTTGCAGCGGGACCGGATCATCCAAATTTGGACCATAATACCCCACCACAGTTAGGGCATTGTTTCGAATCCTTACTTTGGCCAGGGCCCATCTCCCCTTTGGGTCCGCTTCATATGCATCCACTTTAGCATTCAGAGATTTTTTGAAGAGGATGGCAATGCCTTTGATAACGCACTCCTGATTAGTACAGATATATGAGTCAACCCAGTGTAGTTTTTTCACGATGTCTTCCCACTCTTTTTTTAGTAAGTGTGTTTCCTGGAGTATTATTATCTCGCTATCTACTGTTTTTAAGTACTCTAGTATTCTCCTTCTTCTCCTCTTAATTCTTAAACCATTAACGGTTCAAGAGATAATTTTAACTTGGGTATTATCTTTATTTATTTTATGTGTGTTTTTTGTTATTTGGGGGACTCCGAGTTCTCCTTCTGTTTATTCTGTTTATTGCTGAGGACCATTTTTTCTTTTTTTTCCCTAATTTGCTCCCGAATCCCGTGCATAATTTTTTAGTTTTTTTGTTTCATTAATTTAGTAGTGTATATATAAAAAAGGTAGATTAAAAGAGTCCCCCCCCTGGGGAAACCTCCCTTTCTTCTTCCTTGGGCTTATTGAAAGCCCTCTTTGAGCTCCGTGCTTGAAAACGTTTAAGAAGAGAAATAAGGCGCAATCTAATTCCTCATCTGATCACGTAGTTGTTCTAGGAAAATTTCGGCTTCCTTGGTGTCTTTTATGTTATGCATTTTGTTTCTCCACATTATCCGTAGAGATGCCGGAAATTTCATCTGGACTGAAGCGCCCAGCGCTTTCAACTCCGGCATCATCTGCCCCAGTTCACACTGCCTGTCTTGGGTAGCCTTGGAGATGTCTGATCTGATCCTGAAGGACCAATCATCTTTATTATAGGAGCCACTTTTTATTGCTTCGCTTAGGAGTCTTTCTTTGATGGAATAGGTTCGAAAGTTGACCAGAATTTTTCTTGAGTTCTTCCTTTCCTTACTTTTGCCAAAAGGGTCTCTGTGAACCCGCTGTATGTCCTCCTCTAGTCCTAGATCTTTACACTATGGAAAGAACTCCTCTAGGAGTGAGATAATGTACTTTTTAATGTCCGTACCTTCTCTGCCTTCCAGAACGTTTAAGACTCTCAGGTTGTTGTGTCTGGAGTGATTTTCCAACGTTTCCAGCTTATCTGCAAAGATTTTATCTGCTTCTCTCAATTTTCTTATTTCTATTTGGTTGGATTCCACTCTCCTGCTTATTGAAACTACTTCAGCCTCAACTGCGGTGACTCTGTCTCCAAGGGCGTTTAGTTTTGCGTCTAAGAGATCGCGGACTTCCTGGATCTTACCTTGATTTCCCTCTGAGATCTCGAATCTGGACCTCTTTTCATCCATCATTTTTTCTAGAAAGACTTCGTCAGGTTTTGAGATTGGTCTGAGGTTGGGTTTTGGGCCTCAGTTTGGGCCTCAGATTGAGTAGTGAGAAGGCCTTGGGTGTCTGGGGATGCATCTTCTGTTAGAGGCAGAGGTAGAGTAGACATCGTCGAGCCGACTAAGGATTTGGGTGAACTGTGGTTGGTAATAGGGGGTGCTCCTACTTTAAGATCAAGACCGAAAGTCGCTTGTGTAAGATTAAGATCACGTTCCTTCTTTTTTTCTTTCTCCTGTTTCTGCTCTTGGATTTTGAAGAAGGATCTTAGTGAGGGAGTTACTTTGATCTGTGAGGCGTCTGGCCCCTCTCGTAAATCTGCAGGACCCCCTAGTTTTTTGAGTGTCTTCCCGGCCTTAGCCTGTACTTTACTGGCTTTCCTAGATTTTTTTTGTGCTTCGGGGAGGAGGAGGAGCGGGGGGTTTTCACACTCGTAACAGGGTTAGATTTTAAAAATTGTCTGTTCCTAAGACAGTATGTTGATCTTCCTATGCAATCTGACGTCTGCCCCGACACCTCCGAGATTTCAGGTGATTTTTCAGCTACCCCTAAACCCCCCCACTTTGATTAGGGAGCAGGAGGGCACTCTGGTACCGGAAGAACTAATCAACTTGTTGAGATTTTCAATAATCTCCCTTTCACCTTCGTTTGCCTTTGTTTGGGCCCCTACTGCCCCTTTTGCGCCGCCCCCGCCTTCAGAATCCCCCCCTCGCTTACCCGGTTCATGTGTTGTGAGAAAGGGCTCTCCGCGCCTTTCTTTTTATATCCACTATCAAGATATAGTTAGTACTACTAACTATATCGGAGAAATTTCAATGGTTTTGTACGAGTGAAATGCCCAGCTAACTATAACACACACAAAACCTACAGTTTTTTCAGTGAATTTCTAAGGTTTTTAAAATGCTAATTCCTAACTATATCAGGCCTGAAACCTTTGGTTTTTTCAGTGAATTTCGAAGGTTTTGTAAATGACAATTTTTAAATGTGTTATTTGTTATATTTATTTGTTTTAATACTGATGTACTACATTTTTATTATACATATTTTTTGTTATTTTATTTTGTAAGTTATATTTCATATTCTTAATGTAAAATAATAACAAAACTAAATTCAAAAATATTTTTTTATTAATTATTATTATTTTTTAATATGGGCTGAAAGATGCAGCATTGAGGTCTGTCCTGATAACAGGTGAGTAAATCGGAATTCGTATTTCAGCTGATTTTTTAGGAACTTTTTAAAGTTCCAAAACTCCACACTTAGAAGAATTTCCAAGTGAAACCAGTCAATGTTAGCCTATGGAAGGAAATTCAAGTTACTGTAAGTATGGTTAGAATTACTTTTCAGTATCAGTAGTGGGCTGAAAGATGCAGCACTGAGGTCTCTCCTGATAACAGGTGAGTAAATCGGAATTCGTAGATCAGCTGATTTTAGAGGAATTTTTTTAAGTTCTTAAACTTCACACTTTAAAGAATTTCCAAGTGAAACCAGTCAATGTTAGCCTAGAAAGGAAATTCAAGTTACTGTAAATACGATTAGATTTTACTTTTCAGGATCAGTAGTGGGCTGAAAGATGCAGAACTGAGGTCTCTCCTGATGACAGGTGAGTAAATCGGAATTCGTACTTCGGCTGTTTTTTGAGGAATTTTTTTAATTTCCAAAACTCCACACTTAGAAAAATTTCCAAGTGAAACCAATCAATGTTAGCCTATGGAAAGGAAATTCAAGTTACTCTAACTACGATTAGAATTACTTTTCAGGATCAGTAGTGGGCTGAAAGATGCAGCACGGAGGTCTCTCCTGATAACAGGTGAGTAAATCGAAATTCGTAGTTCGGCTGATTTTTTAGGAATTTTTGTAATTTCCAAAACTCCACACTTAGAAGAATTTCCAAGTGAAACTAGTCAATGGTAGCCTATGGAAGAAAATTCAAGTTACTGTAAGTATGGTTAGAATTACTTTTCAGGATCAGTAGTACGCTCAAAGATGCAATACTGACGTTTCTTGTGATAACAGGTGAGTAAATTGGAATTCGTAGTTTGGCTGATTTTACCGGAATATTTTGCTCAATAATGAAGGAAGAGGGTGGGCCCTGATGTAACATGTGTGCAAACACGCCCTGTGGTGCGTTTTAGATTGGGGAATTAATTCCTCTTCAATCCTGAGGTCCCATGTGAGCCAACTAGCCCACCAGGTACCTCCAGTATGCGCCAGGCATCTGTGTTGCCGAGAGGTGTTCAGAGGGCACGCACCCTTTTTACAACACTCTGCAACACAGCTCTGTGGTGCTTACTGGAGATACCTGTTGGACTAGTTGCCCCCTAGGGAACCTCTGGATTGAAGAGGAATTAATTCCCCATCTTAAAACGCGCCACAAGGCATGTTTGCACTCACATCCCTTCAAGCCCCGCCCCTACCTTCACCACTGTGTAAATGCGCCCTGTAGCGTGTTCTAAGTTGGGAGATTAAGTCACCTTGCATACTGGGGGTCCCTGGGGGCCAACTAGCCCACCAGGAACCTCCAGTATGCGCCAGGGGGCTGCGTTGCAGAGAGGTGTAAAAAGGGGCATGGGCTAATTACACCTCTCTGCAACTCAGCTGCCTGGTGTGTTTGCAGAGGAGGAACTAATTCCGCTTGCATACTGGAGGTCCCTGGGGACCAACTAGTCCACCAGGAACCTCCAAAATGCGTCAGGGGGCTGCCTTGCAGAAAGGTGTAATGAGGCCATGCTCCTTTTTAAACCTCTCTGCAAAGCAGCCCCCTGGTGCGTTTGCAGAGGGGGAACTAATTCCCCTTGAATACTGGGGGTCCCTGGGGCCAACTAGCCCACCAGGAACCTCCAGTATGCACCAGGGGCCTGCATTGCAGGGAGGTGTAATGAGACCATGCCCCTTTTTACACCTCTCTGCAATGCAGCCCCCTGGCACGTTTGCAGATGGGGAACCAATTCCCCTTGCATACTGGGGGTACCTGGGGGCCAACTAGCCCACCAGGAACCTCCAGTATGCGCTCGGGAAGGTACAGAGTACAGTGCAGAGTATGGTACTTCGTACCCAGCGATTAAAAAAAAAACATTGGGGCCTTGTGGGTCCTTGTGGGACCACCTGAGCAGGCCTAGGGGATCAGGGTGTTTCCACCCTGCCCCCTTTGCATGTTTTGCACGTCTGTTTCACTGCTTTCTTGTGCCTCGGTTCTACACAGGCACAAGAAGGCTGCCAACACTTCCTGGTTTGGAGTGTTGACAGACAGTTGGCAGCCAATGACCATGCAGCTCGTGCTCGGGAAGGTACAGAGTACAGTACAGAGTACAGTACAGAGTACGGTACTTTGTCTCTAGATTGTGTCAATATTTAACAAGGACCCCCTGAGTGCATGGAAATAGAGTTCCTAGACCAGGGAAAAGCAAATAATTTGATATGTATCAATCTAGGCAACAGAGCGTAACGAGAGGTCGAAATGAACTGAGCTAAAACATTGGTTTTTTGTAAAAAACCTCAATTAAAATAGAATATCTACATAACATAAACAAAAGAAAGGGTACTCGTTGGACGTACAGACCAGATTGCGTCATCGAAGTACAACAATATATTTCGTGTTTTTAAAATACTATCGTGGCTGCTCCAGAAGAAGGCGCTGGTTCGCCGAAACGCGCGTAGAGATTAATTTAGCCACATTTTTCTCTTAAAAATTGTGTTCATTTTATGTAACTTCCATCTCGTTGAATTATTTGCTTCTTTTTAACAGTGTTGTTTTGTATTCTCAATTTATTGAGTTACATGTGTTTAATGTAAATTGTAAATGTGTATTATTATTTCAATGTGTTTTAATAATTTGTGAATAAAATTGAACTCCTCTTTTTTTACAAAAAACCAATGTTTTAGCTCAGTTCATTTCGACCTCTCGTTACGCTCTGTTGCCTAGATTGATACATATCAAATTATTTACTTTGTCTCTAGATATCACTATGATTTTCTCAGGAACTACTGAACGGATTTACACCATTTAACAAAAAGCACAATCTGCAAACCGAACTCTACCTTTTTTCAAAATTTGGTGTAATTCCGTTCAGCCGTTCGGGCTGTAGCCCTGGCTAAAGGTCCTATGGAAAATGGGGAAAGCACGTTTTTGTACCCCCCTTTTTTCTCGGCCCCCACTTGACGATTCACCCCTAAACTTTCAGGGAAGGAGCGGAGCGGAGCAGGCCATTTTCTTGGAGAAATTTGCGAAGATTCATCTACCAGCGCCAAAGTTATTCCAAATAGAATATTTTGGATTTTCTATGGAAACCAGGTCCTAACTATATCTACCTACTGGCGACCGCCAGTAGGTAATATATATATATATATATATATATATATATATATATATATATATATATATATATATATATACAGTACAGAGTACAGTACAGAGTACGGTACTTCGTACCCGGCAATTTTGAAAAAAAACGATATCTTTTTTGGGACTTGGTGGTCCTTGTGGGACCCCCTGAGCAGGCCTAGGGGGTCAGGGTGTTTCTACCCTGCCCCCTTTTCGTGTTTTGCACATTTGTTTCACTGCTTTCTTGTTCCTCGGTTCTACCGAGGCACAAGATGACTGCCAACACTTCCTGGTTTGGAGTGTTCACAGACAGTTGACAGCCAATGACCATGCAGCTCGTGCTCGGGAAGGTACAGAGTGCAGTACTTTATCTCTAGATATCACTATGATTTTACTTTTGATTTTCTCAGGAACTACTGAACGGATTTACACCATTTAACAAAAAGCACAATCTGCGAACCAAATTCTACCTTTTTGCCAAATTCGGTGTAATTCCTTTCAGCCGTTCGGGCTGTAGCCCTGGCTAAAGGTCCTATGGAAAATTGCATGGGGAAAACACGTTTTGGGACCCCCCCTTTTTTCTCGGCCCCTACTTGGCGAATCACCCCCAAACATTCAGGAAAGGAGCGGAGCCGGCCATTTTCTTGGAGAAATTCGTAAAGATTCGTCCACCAGCGCCAAAGTTATTCCAAATAGAATGTTGTGGATTTCCTATGGAAACTAGATCCTAACTATATCTACCTACTGGCGACCGCCAGTAGGTAATATATATATATTTACAGTACAGAGTACAGTACAGAGTATGGTACTTTGTACCCCATGATTTTTTTTTATAAATATATTTTTGGGGCCTTGGGGGTCCTTGTGGGACCCCCTGAGGAGGCCTAGGGGTCGGGGTGTTTCTACCATGCCCCCTTTTCGTGTTATGCACGTTTGTTTCACTGCTTTCTTGTGCATCGGTTCTGCCGCGGCACAAGATGGCTGCTAACATTTCCTGGATTGGAGTTTTGACAGACAGTTGACAGCCAATGACCATGCAGCTCGTGCTCGGGAAGGTGCAGAGTACAGTACAGAGTACAGAACAGAGTACGGTACTTTGTCTCTAGATATCACTATGATTTTACTTTTGATTTTCTCAGAAACTACTGAACGGATTTACACCATTTAACAAAAAGCACAATCTGCGAACCGAACTCTACCTTTTTTGCCAACTTTGGTGTAATTCCGTTCAGCCGTTCGGGCTGTAATCCTGGCTAAAGATCCTTTGGAAAATTGCATGGGGAAAACATGTTTTGGGACCCCCCTTTTTTTCTCGGCTCCCACTTGAAGAATCCCCCCCAAACTTTCAGGGAAGGAGCGGAGTGGAGCAGGCCATTTTCTTGGAGAAATTCGCGAAGATTCGTCCACCAGTGCCAAAGTTATTCTAAATAGAATGTTGTGGATTTCCTATGGAAACTAGTTCCTAACTATGTCTACCTACTGGCAACTGCCAGTAGGTAATATATATATATATATATATATATATATATATATATATATATATATATATATATATATATATATATACAGTACAGTCCCATCTCTCTCCTGCCTTATATGGCTAAAATTGCGGAAAAGATTGTTAATCTCCAGCTGATGAAGTACGTGGATGATGCCTGTTTGCTCCACGACTCTCAGTTTGGCTTCCGCCCCCGTCATTCGACGGAGTCAGCTCTTCTAATGGCGGTGGAAGCCTTGCGTCAGGGTGCGGATGAAGGCCAAACCATGGCTTTAATCCTGCTAGACCTCAGCGCTGCATTTGACACTGTAGCACACTCCATTCTGCTACAGTGTCTGGAGGAAAGGGGTATCTCAGGTGCAGCGCTGGGTTGGCTTGGATCTTTTCTATCTGACAGACGCTTTCAGGTCCATCTGGGCGATTGCTACTCTAGAGAGATCGGGTTGGGCCAGGGAGTGCCTCAGGGCTCCTCCCTGAGCCCCACCTTGTTTAATCTCTATGTTGCCCCTTTGGCGGGAATAGTGGAGAAATACGGGCTGCGTGTTGTGTCCTATGCCGACGACACGCAGCTGGCCATCTCCCTCTCACGTACCCCGGATCTTGCGGCGGACAACTTCAGGAACTGCATGAAAGATCTTGCAGCCTGGATGTCCGCCAACTGTTTAAAGTTAAACGGTAGCAAGACCGAGGTACTGATTGTGGGTGGGACTCCGGATGCCTGGTCGTCGGCATGGTGGCCTTCTTGCTTGGGCGAGGCGCCAGCTCCTTGCCAGGAGGCAAGGAACTTAGGGGTCTGGCTGGACTCTGGCCTGACCTTTGATACACATGTGGGCCGTGTGGCTGGGGTATGCGTCGGCGTCCTGAGGACCTTAAAAAAGGTGTTAGATCTTCTCCCCCTTGCGGCCCGCAGAACATTGGTGCATGCCCTGGTGACTTCCCGCCTCGATTATGGCAACCTATTATATCTGGGTGCCTCCAGCAGGGCCATCGGGCGACTTAAGGTGCTGCAAAATGCGGCTGCCCGTTTGGTGTTGAGGCTCCCCAGGAGATCCCCCTCCAAACCCGCGCTCCACGCACTTCACTGGCTTCCAGTTGCCAGTCGGGTTGAATTTAAAACTCTCTCCACATGCCACCGTATTGTGAATGGCAAGGCTCCTGCGTTGCTCAGGAACTTGGTGACCGTGTATGAACCCACACGTAGCCTTCGATCCTCCTGCACAGGGCTCTTAACGATACCAAGAGTAAGGAAAGCCCGCATGGGGGGTAGATCTTTTAGGCATCTGGCGGCCAAACACTGGAATGCTCTTCCTTCAAGCCTGCGTTTGGAGCCATCAGAATTGATTTTCAGAAAAAAACTCAAGACCATTCTGTTTAGCAGGTAGTCGGCGGGGAGGGTGGGTGGAACCTCAGCTTCTCACTTATCACAGCGGGGGGACACGCCGGTGGGCGTACTTCCAAGCGCTTTATAAATGTCCAAAATGAAAAAAAATGAAAATGAAACAGCGTACAGTACAGAGTACAGTACAGGGTACGGTACTTCGTACCCCGCGATTAAAACATTTTTTTTTTTTTGGGCCTTGGGGGTCCTTGTGGGACACCCTGAGCAGGCCTAGGGGGTCAGGGTGTTTCTACCCTGTCCCCTTTTCATGTTTTGCATGTTTTTTCACTGCTTTCTTGTTCCTCCCTTCTACCGAGGCACAAGATGACTGCCAAGACTTCCTGGTTTGGAGTGTTGACAGACAGTTGACAGCCAATGACCATGGAGCTCGTGCTCGGGAAGGTACCGAGTACAGTACAGAGTACTGTACTTTGTCTCTAGATATCACTATGATTTTACTTTTGATTTTCTCAGGAACTACTGAACGGATTTACACCATTTAACAAAAAGCACATTCTGCGAACCGAACTCTTCCTTTTTCCCAAATATGGTGTAATTCCGTTCAGCCGTTTGGGCTGTAGCCCTGGCTAAAGGTCCAATATAAAATTGCATGGGGAAAACATGTTTTGGGACCCCCCTTTTTTCTTGGCCCCCACTTGAAGAATCACCCCCAAACTTTCAGGGAAGGTGCGGAGTGGAGCAGGCCATTTTCTTGGAGAAATTCGCCAAGATTCGTCCACCAGCGCCAAAGTTATTCCAAATAGAATGTTGTGGATTTCCTATGGAAAATAGGTCCTAACTATATCTACCTACTGGCAACTGCCAGTAGGTAATATATATATATATATATATATATATATATATATATATATATATATATATATATATATATTCCAAGTTCAATGGTCCCTGCACCTCCAGCAGCTGGCTTGGCGAACAGAGACCACACAAATCCCAAGTTTCAGGCAAGGAATTTTTATTGTAACAAAGTTGACAGAGCTCACCGTCTGATATATATATATATATATATATATATATATATATATATATATATATATATATATATATATATATATATCTATATACTGAAAAAACCATAGGTTTCAGGGACGTTATAGTTAGTTGGACATTTCACTCATAGAAAACCATAGAAATTCCCCTGTTATAGTTAGTTTAGCTAACTATGACTCGCGCCACCGCAATGCACTGCTGATGACGTTGCATATTACATCATTCATGACATGGCCAGTAACATCACTGATGACATTACTGATGACATTTCAAATGACATCACTGATGACATCCAAGTGAAAATCTGATGCACATCATCAGACCCTAATATAACACTCGATACACCCACTCTAAAATACAGACTATAATTTTTGAAACCATGAACACACCAATACCAGTTAGTACATATCAACTCACTAATTCCTAGGTCTACACACACATCCATTTATTTACTCATACTGTCACTCATATATACAGTCAGCCATCAATACAGCGTTATCAAATCCAGTCACATATCTATACAGACACTCACACGCCACCTCTCATTCATAGAGTTATTCACATACCTATAAGCAAAGTCCGATGCACACAACAGAGTATGTGTGATATGATTGATCACAAACACGTAGCAAGGATGGAGTTGTACAAATGTGTTCTTGTGTTCTTATTGTGTCGTTTTATTGGAAATCAATAGTTAGGACATGAGACAAGCCGACACGTGTTTCGTCAAAAAGGGTGATGACCCTTGACTCTTCAGGGCTGGGGGTGACATAAAAAAAGGGGGGGAAAGGGTGGATGATGACGTGTAAATACGACAGAACACATTACACGGTATACAAGAAGGGAAAGATATAGGCCAGTGGTTAGGGGGAAACCAGAGTGTGTGTGAAAAACCGAAAGGTGAGGTTAGGGGAGACATGATAGTGACATTATGTGGGTGGTGAGAGCAAAGGAAATCCCCAAGTGGTTGTGTAATCAAGATATGGTATAATAGCTACTTAGTCATTGAGCCCGCGAAATAAACATGATAATTTGCGTATGTACGCTTGATGTAAGTTGAGGGAGGAAAAACAACTTGTTGAGTGAAGAGGAAGAAAAAACACAAAAGGAGGAGATGGCTCCTCTGTGAAACATCTGCGCCTGGGTGGCGTATTTGCAACCTGTATTACAACCAAAAGTTTATATGCAAACATCTGCAAGGCATCTAGGTGAAATGTGAAGTGAAAATCCCAGAGAAAAGGAAAAAATTATATACATTGGTTTAGAATATACATTTGAGCCTATCAAGCATAACAGTTTCTCATTGATAATGTGGTTTATCCGATGAACATGGCTGACCTGGGGAGGAAAACAAACTGGATACGGAAAACACACAGAGAAATCAAAGTCACTGGGTAATCTTTTTTGAGAAAGTAGTTGCATCTTTCTCTTTGAGCGAGAAGAACCTGTAGAGGGAAGAAGGGGAAAAGGAAAAATATACAGGCTACATATGTGTCAATGCCTGGCACGGGCCATGGGTGGCGTCGTGTTCAGAAACATGCAACCATCATTGAATATCTAAACAATAGGTACTTAATGATCCATCTAATTTTCCTGTATTTAATTGGTTTCTGAAGAAAATGTATACAATACTAATACTCTTTCCCCTATGTGTTCTTTAAATTACCTATTTTTCTTCTTTCCCTCAACCCACACGTTCCCTGCAATTTCACCCCCTTTTCAGTTTCAATTTTCATGTTAATCTTGAAACACCCTCTCCAGGACTCCATATTTACCACCTTCACCTTGAATATCTAAACAATAGGTCCTTAGCGATAACCTCAATAAGATTATTGGCTCATTCAAAGCAAATGATCCTAAAGCGTGTGTTCATTATGGGTTAAAAAGACCTTATTCTGACAACTTGGTCGAAATGTCCAATTTTACAGCCTGCATTTTGACACGTACGGTATCTGCAGAAATTATTTTTTGGGGGGGGAGGAAGAACATGGAAACCCACTATATCAGGTGTGCTTGTCCACGTTTGGAGCTACTCCAGACAAAATTAGGATGACAATCATTGGGCGGTCATATATAGCCTTCCTGCAATCAGGTAATCTTACGGCACAAAGTTGGTCTTTCATGCGCTGGTTAACCGGCACGAAGAAATTAGGCTAATACAACGGATACAAGCACAAAATGTGAACGTGCCTAATTCGGAAAAGAGAAGGAAAATTAGATAGAAATACAAGGTGAAAGGTAAAGAGCGGTACAGATAAGAGGATGGCAAAGTAAGGAAAGCTGAAATATGTACCTGTTGACGGATCGTGAAGGGAGGGGTCTGTATAAAAGAGAGGGAAGGGGGTTACAATAAGTGGCTGTGGAAAAACATAGGGGATATTGCGAGTGTAAATCGCAAAGAAACTGTGCTACTGCAGCGATTAGCAAGTGGAACTAACTCACCGGGGGACCGGTGATAATTCCAACCCGATCCTAGTCGGGTGTAGTCACAGTAGAAGACAACACACTCGGAGGTGCGTGTAGAGTTTGTGGACCAATACGTTTGAAGAAATCCACAACTGCGCAGGCGGCGTGTATTATTGTATCTGTAGGCAGCGGTGTTTTGAGCACTAAAGGGAAAATGGAAATAAGGCATGCCAGCTGTAAGTCTGCCACAATTTAAATTTAAGTAAAAGGGTCGGGTCAGTAACGCCCTTAGTGAAAAGCAATGGCGGGCACCGGCGAGGTCTTACCTTAGTGCGTGCGAGATGAGGGTATTGCCGGAAATGGTTTTCGCCGGTACAGGGAAGACCAAGTCGCACAGGAAGTGCGTACTATTTATACAATAGCGGGCAGCGCTTTGGATGCAAAAAAAGAGACTAGACCGAGTAGGGAGGGTCGAGTCGGGAACTAATTGTTGGGACATAGGAGAAATAGAAACTGAGAAGTAAAATAAACAAGCACTGGCGTTGCCAATAGGTCTCTCAGTAGGAAAGTTGGAGCTATTGGTTTTGTAAATGACATTTTATATTTATATATCGTTATTGGCATTGTCATATACCCCTGAAGTCATCGTTATGTGTGACAATGGCCACTCTGAGGGTGTGTCTTTTGATCTCATTGATACGCCCAACTTTGGAGCCATCTTGGGAGTACCATGGCTCCAAAAACATAATCCCCATATAGACTGGATAGCAAGAACTGTCACTCTACGTTCTCCTCATTGTTTGACCCATTGTTACCAGGATATATCCCACTGGCATACACCTATATATTGTGCCTTGACCACTATCGATGGCGCCTCCCTACCCAGAGAGTATCAACAATATGCTGATGTCTTCGATGAAGTAAAAGCAGTAACCCTACCTCCCCACAGAACCTACGATTGTAGGATAGACTTGGTACCTGGTGCGGATCTACCTGTAAGCCACATATACACTCTCACTGAGACGGAAAACAAGTATCTCCAGGACTATCTGCAGGACATGTTAAAAAAGGGGTTCATTAGACATTCTACATCACCCGTCTCATCCCCCAATTTGTTTTATTCCTAAACGGGAGGGAGGTCTCCGGGCATGTTTGGACTACCGCGCCTTAAATAAGGTGACCGTAAAAAACAAATACCCTCTTCCGCTCATCTCTACCCTGTTGGATCAGGTGAGGAAGGCCACCATATTCACCAAATTAGACTTAAGAGGGGCCTACCACCTGATCCACATCAGGAAGGGAGATAAGTGAAAGACAGCTTTTCGGACCAAGTTTGGCCTGTACGAGTACTGTGTCATGCCATTTGGTCTGTGCAATGCTCCTGCAGCATTTCAATTCTTTATTAACGAAATACTGCGGGAATACTTGGACATATTCGTCATAGTATATATTGACGATATACTAATCTACTCGAAAAATGAGACCGAACATGTGACACATGTACAATCCATCTTGAGCAAACTAAAAGAACATCATTTGTTTGCTAAATTAGACAAGTGCATCTTCCACACACAAAGTGTTGCATTCTTGGGGTTTATTATTTCACCCAACGGCATTCCTATGGATCCTGCCAAGGTGTCTGCCATAGTGGAATGGACCAGTCCTACTTCTGTAAAGGAAGTCCAATCCTTTTTAGGATTTGCTAATTTTTACAGAAGGTTTGTCTGCCATTTTTCCGATCTTGTTTCTCCTATAACCAGGTTACTAAAGAAGGGGGATGGATTGAAATGGGACACTGAGTCGGAGAAGGCTTTTCAAGCTCTAAAAAATAGTTTCACCTCAGCTCCTGTAGTCAAGCATGCTGACGAAACTCAACCGTACTATCTAGAAGTAGACGCTTCTCAATATGCTGTGGGCGGGGTCCTATCTCAACGTGACAGTGAAAAGGGGACACTCCATCCTGTCGCTTACTATTCTAAGACATTGTCCCAGTCTGAACAGAACTACACAATAGGAGAAAGAGAACTGCTAGCAATAAAGATGGCTTTTCAAGAGTGGTGCCATTATTTACTAGGGTCCCCCCATTTGATCACTGTATATTCAGATCATCAAAATCTGCAATATTTCCGTACGGCCAAAGCCCTGACTCCACAACAATTGCGGTGGGTCTCGTTCTTTAGCGAGTATGATTTTCAGATGCATTTCCATCCTGGAATTAGACAGGGAAATGCTGACGCTTTGTCAAGATTGGGTAAAGAAAACAAATGTACAATTGAAATGCCTTTGCCTATCATCCCTGAGCATAAAACCATCGCTGTAGGGGATACAGAGGCAAATTCCCATACCTTCCTAACACATCTCGAACAATCCTATGCTAACATAGATCACAGAAATGGTTAGAAGACACAAACAATATGATCATCGACAACTTGTTGTTTCATAACCATAAACTATTTTTGCCCACCAAAGAAATACAGTTGCTTATTATACAATAGTGATTTCCAAAATAGGGGACACTGTTCCTAATGCAGGGTGCAAAAAGTCACCAATGCATGAGGGTGCTAATGTCACCCATAGGTGAAAAAGGAAAATAAAAAGGGGAGAAGAGACAGAATCCCAAGGTAAGGGGACCCACAGAAAACAGGGAAACCATTTTGTGTCCTCTGTTGCCCTCACAAACCTCGAAAGGTGTCATGCTTCATCATCGGGCAGTTGCTCCTCGTAGGGCCGGTGCTGCAATTCCCTAGGGGTCCCCTGAAGGGCCTCTTTATTGGAGATCTTTTATAGGACTGCCGGATGGTGCAAGCGGGTGTGCGGGGGGTGGGTCAATTGAGGGTAATAAAAAATGCGTGCAAGTGTAAAGTGAAGTTCATAATGGGCAACCATGCAGCAATTGTTTTAATAATGTACCCTGAGCAGACTTAACTGCTGAATAAAATCTAGCCCCAGTGGCATACTATGCCTGGGTATAGAGAGACATAGGCCCACATGTTTCGCGTCTGCATCACCTTAAGGGTCGTTGGTGCTTTGTCAGGACCAGAATTATAAAATGTAAAGTGCACGTGATAAAGGAATTAAAAATACCCTCATAATCGATCAGGGCGGGCAGTAACCTGTATACCCAACATCTGGCTACAGCTGCATGTTTGTAACCACTCCTGGTCAGTACCTTGGAAAGAACAAAATAGGATATACATTTAAATTAAATTTGAATTCAAATTAAATCCAAATTTGAGCACCAGGAACACCTTGATGCCACATCATATGCCACCCCTGTGTGCACATGTAAAACATGAAATTATCAAAGATAACAGGCACATGAGACATATTCTGTAACTCTGGTACCGTGACTTTTGAGCGCTCTATATTGGGTGTCCTTTGTCTGTTTGTTAACTCCCGTTGATCTGTTATTTCCACAGCCCGGTTTATTGGGTGAGTCCATTGCCTGGTGCCAACGGATCGTTTTCCTTAGCATAGCGAGGTGAGATTGTATTAAGGGATCACTTCTCTAGGGCACTGACTCCTTGACGAGACTTTTAGAGTATTATGACATAGAGTGGTTGAGCTATTTTGTTACAGAATATAGGGATACAAGTGGGTCCCACAAAACCCCTGCATCCTAATATTTTCCTGGTGTGATTTTGTGTCTCATGCACCTGTTATCTTTGATAATTTCATGGGCAAACGTGTGGACAGTTAGGCAAGAAAATACTTACTTTCTAAAAGGGTTATTTTCAAACACGGAATATTAGAACCAGCCCTACTAAAAGATGTATTTTATTATTCTGTGTTCAGGCATACTAAATTCGAATTTCTACCATGTTCCCTGTGTCAATTAGGATTATAAGAATGTAATAATCTAACTTCCCATTCTAGCCTCTAGAGAACAGGTAGCCTTCAATAGTGAAAAACGAAAATGGCTGTAATTCACTATTAGGCCATGCTACACACACCAGAGCATGGCCTACCTTATACTTACAATGCACCCTGCCCTTGGGCCTACCATAGGGGTGTCTAATACGAAGCAAAGGGAAGGTTTAGGGACTGGCAAGTTAGTGCACTTGCCAAGTCGACATGGCAGTACTAGACTGCACACAGGCCTTGCAATGGCAGGCCTGAGACACACTTTACAAGCTGCTTATGTGGGTGGCACAACCAGTGCTGCAAGCCCACCAGCAGCATTTGAATTACAAGCCCTAGGCACACATGGTGCACTGTACTAGGTTTTCACGACAATTTGCGCCAGGGGGTCCTTGTAGAGAAGCCGCACCCAACCAATAAAACCGGGTCCAAACCCGAATTTAGCCAACGCGGCCCATAAGTATGGCCATTCCACGGTATCAAAAGCCATCGTGGCATCTAACGACGCCAAGACGGCCGGCTCACGCAACGTCGCAGCTCTCGCAAGAACGCCGTGCAGACGCCTGAGGTTCAGGGCAGTATTTCTATGCGGAATGGAACCGGATTGATCCGGATGTATCAATTCACCGATAATGGTGATCAAGCGATTAGCCACTTAGGTTCGGCGTTCAAAAGAGAAATCGGCCTGTAAGATGAGCACCTGTCTCTCGGTTTCTCCTCCTTATGAATCACCACAATGGTCACAAGACGTTGATCGCTGGGCAAAGAACCGCACTCACAAGACTCCATAAACATATATCTTACATAGGGCGCTGTCTTGTCAGGCCGTAATTTGTAAAGTTCAATCGCCAGGCCGTTAGGACCCATAGCCTTTCCCGAACGTAAGGAGCGAATCGAGAGAGCCACCTCATCTGCGGGTATTGGAGCATCCATTTGTTCCCTATCCAAATCAGAAAGACGCGGTAGAGTATTATCACGCAGCAATAGATGTGAGTCTTCTTCCGGCCTATCCGACACAGAGGCATACACTGACTGAAAGTGATCTGCAAAACACTGAACGATCTCCTCAGGATCAGTAACACAACAACCGCTCGCCGTCTCGATCACAGGCACCACACGAGTAGCTCTATCCTTCTTATCCAGCCACGCTATCAGTTTGCCTGCTTTATCTCCTACGTCATAAAGCCGTCCCTGCTGTTCTCTACTCATTGCCTTAGCCGCATCAGTAACCAACGCCCTATATTCCAACTGCTTGAGTCGCAAAACATGCGTCCTAGCACGTGTAACTTCCCGCTCCAGGCCGAGCTCGAGGTCCGCTATCTCCGCTTCAATCTTAACCACCTCCTCAACTCTCCGTTTCTTAACACCTGCGATTAACGACAGGGCCTGCCCCTGAGAACAGTCTTGAAAGCCTCCCATAGGGAGACCGCAGACGAAACCGAACCCTCATTCTCAAGAAAATAGTGGTCAAGAGATTTCACCAGATCCGAAGAAGGACCCCATCTGGGGAAAGACGTTTCAATAATTGCAGCACTACCCCTCGTTTAATCCTATCCCCCAACCCATTCACATTCCAACTCATCAGTTTCATCCCACTACCCCTCATCCGAAAGTGAAAGTTCCAGCCCCAACGAGAGTCTAGCACTTCGATCAGAAGGTCTAACAATACATTGTCTTGCAAGAAAACAAACACACACCCCAACAAAAATCCCCCACCCCCCCACCAACATCCTGTTACGAACCCCCCACCCTGCACCCCTGCGTAAGACTAGGAAGCCACCCCAACTTGCAGTGTGCCTGTCGCCCCCACATTGAACTAAGCTACAAAAAGTAAGTTAGGGGAGGAAAGAGACCCACCAATAGCCCCGCATCCCATCTATGGCGGCCATAACGTCTTGTAGGGTAGGTTCAGTTGCCGAAGTCGGAGCATCTGTAGTATCCTCCAGCGATCTGCTCGATCTGCAAGGAGATCCCCTAGTTTGGGCATAATGGTCCCTGTTGTTGGTCTGGGTATAGCTACCCCGCCGGGTTGTCTTGAGCTTCTGTTTTTCCCCCTCTGGTTTCCCCGCCATTGCGGAGTACAGACCGATGAGAGACAGATAGACTGAGTAGTAAGATGGCGGCTCAGGAATCTCTGGGCCGTGGTCCAGCCTCACTCAGGAGGGCACACGCCTGGTATCCTCTCAAGATTATCAAAGCGGTGAGGAGATACACTCGGATGTGGCGTAGAATAGCCGACCTCGGCGCTAAGGGGCCGCTTGCCGTAGAATCTCCCTCCGGGAAGACCAAATCGAAAGTGAAAGTCAACCAGACCGGCCGACCCCACCACCTCAAGCCGATGTTGTTCGACTACAGCTCGGGCACTGTGCCAACTCCACAGCCGGGCATCACGGGGGGTAGGCCGTAATCTTCTGGGCACCAGAGCTCCGGTCTCCGGGGTCCAATTCGGAATCTGAAAGCAGATATCGCCTCACCCGTGGTTCATCTTCATGGATATGTCAATGAAGGACATGATAGACGACAGGATAGATGTGGGAGGCTACGAGGGTCTCGGGAGCCCTGTGCTCACGCGGCCATCTTGGTCACGCGCAAAGCTCCTCCTCACCACTCATTGTTAACGCGCAGTAGAAAAGGTACATATCTCATAATATTTAGCATCAAGTAGCCTGTTGAAAGAGTGTGGTTGACCCTGGCAACTTTTACTCCATTGTTAGGGGATGCCCAGGAGTCATTCCCACCTACTAGCTCATGCCAGCAATATTTGTGGCACCTCCAGGCATCCACTTATAAACACTTTTTGTACCTGAAGAGAACAGAGGAGGACTGGACCGGTTGTCTGTGACCTGGGAGGAGCCCTGACGGACTGGACCTGCTCCCTCTTATTCCCAGGACAAAAATAGTGGACGTCAATAGCAAAAAGGCTGGCCTTGTGTTCAAGCAAAAGGATACAACAGCTATCTTTTCCTGGTAGTACCCATCTGACCAGTAGCACTTGAACCTGAACTGGAACTAGCTGTTGGCCTCACTGTGTGTCTCTAAGTGCCTCCCCTAAGGTCCTGGGGAGCTGTAGAAGTGTACTATAGTTATGGATTGGGACTTGAAGGTTAAAGTCAGAAGGTAAAATCTTTAACCAGCACAAGCCCGGTTTATGTACTTGACCTGCTTTCCATCGCTGTCACTCGCAAATTACACTTCAGTCCTGACAACCATTGACTACCATTCGCAATTTGTACTTCTTAGTGCTATGCCTACTTAAAAAAAATCTAAGAATTAAAGACTACGTGTCCTCCAATTATATTATTTTCATTGTGTTTATTCAATTTTACTCTAGTTCACATTTTTTTTTGTGATTAATATAGTTTTGCATTTTGACTTTATTACTGTTTTGGTGCTGCCTAAATACCTTACATATTGCCCTAAGTTAAGCATGCCTTCTCTGTGTCATAGCTACCAGGGGTTTGAGCTCTAGTTAAAAATTGAGGGTTCATCCTTACCAGGTCTGTGATTATTCCTTGGAATGGGTAGTCGCCCACCCCAAATAATAATCCAATTTCTTACAGTAAAGATTTAGATGACTGATGCAAAATATGTTTTTTTACAGTAAACTATTAATCACAACTCAATAATGTAGCTCTTTAGGGTGGTGGACCTGAAGCTGAAATCTGTTTGTAACTTGAAGCCGACATTTGTGAATCCCTTCGTGCCTATCTGAGACTTTCAGACTTCTGTAGTCAATAAAATTGGTTCCATTAGGTTAGCCGACAGTACTGTGTTAGTCTCAACAAGGCAAAGCTATATATGAAAAAGCAACATGTAAAATTCAAGTTTTTTATTTATGAGAATTATACAAATGCAAATGAGCTTCATGGGATTGTAGAAAGGTGTGTGAATCAATGAGAAAAATATAACCTGCCCAGCCAAGTTGTGTTGAAAGCGCATCCTTTTTTCTCAACTGAATCTCTCAATTATCTATTTAAAAAAAATTGTATGACGCTAGAGCCCCCTCACGCCCACACCACAGTGGCCTGAATCTTTCCTTCATGTTATAATCTCCAGGGTGGAGGCCCCCAAAGCAAATACTCCTGGCTGCGGGCTTGGACCGCTGTGTCTGTGCGTTGTGTGGATGGCAAAAGGAAATGTATTGTTTCTATTCCTACAGTATGCAAACGGTACATATTATAGCAGTGTTGAGCATTCGTAACCTTAGCAACTGAAGCTATAAAAAGTTTGGAAATTTAAATGAGGAAAGAACATTGCTGAATAGAAGAAACAATTGAGGGGTTTGTGAAGAAATGGACAATAGAGGGTTCGTGCAGCTGCTTTAGTAAGAGTGCTGTCTGCCATTTTTGTGTTTCCTGAAAAATTGCCTTTTCAGAGGATAACCATTCTTCACACGCATTTAAGAAAGCAAAGGTAATACAAATCAGGAAGTGTAAAAGTAGCGACACTGAACACGTTTCATTATCTATTTTATCCTCTTGGCACTTCAATATATTAAGGTATTTCCTTTCCCTGTGTTTCAGATTTTTGTTATGGAAATGAAGATCTGGTCTTCTCTATCAGTGAAAGCATCAAGCTGTGTGTGACGGTGGTGGCATATGCCCCAGAATCGTTCAGAAGGTAAAATGTATTCAACTGTGAAATTCAATGAATCCTCTAATTGATCATTTTTGCCCAGCTCACAGACACTGAGGAAGAAGACAATGCAGGTGACAGACATCATCAAAGACACGCAAAAGGAGTTCAAGTACAAATGGGCTATCAGACAAGGCATAAATATTTACTATACCGCTATACTTAGCTCCCCTGCCTCTATACAGGCGGAATACTCTGGCTGCAGCTCATGTATGGGAGCAATTTTGGAAAATAAAGTTAATGCAGTTTTAAAGAGGATTTCTCTTCTGCGGTACTTGTATTGTAACGCTAGACCGTAGATATTTCCTACATGCTGTGTGGATTTCTCTACACCTTTTTACATATGTCCAAACCAAGGTTTTCTCTGTAGCCACAAGCAGATGCTATTCTCCACTTATGCTTTAATGACCGGCATCAAAAGATGTAACTTATGCCTGTCTCAGTACTAGGACATTGATGCACAAAGTTTATGTATGCACCGGAGCACTAACTTCTCACCACAGTAAGCCACAAATGTTGGGCCCAGGGGGCCGTTTTTGTTACAGGGCTTTTTTTGCAGCACAGCAAAGCATAAAAATTACAGTTGCGGGTTTTTACTGTTGGAACATGTAAAACGTGTTCCACTTTATAAAACTCACCACCCCAAGGCAGGCACCACGAACCCTAAGGCAGGGAGGTGTACTTTATAAAATGGAACACGTTGTACATGTTCCAACAGTAAAAACCAGCAACTGTAATTTTTACTGCTTAAAAGGCTAGTAGCCCCATTCGTGAGTGCTCAGTGGTAGACTGCCACCACAGTCATGTTGACTTTTGACTGGGACTACTATAGGTGATAATGTTAGGCATCAAACAACTCATTACATTAAATCAAACTTGATTCCCAAGTCGAAATGAATTTAGCGTGCAACTTTTTTTGCCCTAAATCCCCTGTGCCCGCTCATGGTTGCACACAGGCTTTTTCCCTGAGACAGCTCTCTGGAGGAACATGCAAATGAATCCGAGGAAAGAAGGTCATAGAAGCCTACACAGGAGAGAGGTGTTACGTCTCGTTGGCAGGAAGCCACATGGATTGTATTGCCAAAGTCGCGCTTCAAAGGTGACCTTTGACGTGCAAATGGGGAACCCTTGGGATAGGGGCTGAGTAGGAAAGTAGGATCTGCTTTCATGGTTACCCCCACTTTTTGCTGGTGCCAGTATGTTTTTTTGACCAGTCTGGCTGGGATCCTGCTAATCCGGACCCTAGTCACTGTGCTTCCACCCTAAATTGACCATGGTAAGGACTATGTACATGCACAATTGGCTACTGGCATACCCTTGTAAGTCCCTAGTATATGTTACTGAGGTACCCAGGGCATAGGTACACAGGGGGTCTCCCAAGGGCTGCAGCATGTATTCTGCCACCCATGACAGACCACTCAAACTGTGACAGCCATTGCAGCCTGTGTGAGTTGGTCGTAACACCTCTCACAACAGATACAAGGTTCCTTATATCTGAAGTCACTATACTTAAAACCTATAAGTCACCCCTATGGCAGGCCTTTCAGTCCTAAAGGCAGGGTGCTTGGTTACATGTATGAGGGTGACCTTGCATGAGCAGGACACCCCTACAAACCCCGGAGTCGATTTCCCAGGCTTTGTAAATGCGGTCAGCCATTTTGATACATATAGTGGACATCCGTCATTACGCAATGCCTAACGGTATAGTGGCTGTGCATCTTTGATAGCACACATGTTGGAATCATACCTATCCTCTCTGCAATTTTGCGGCCAGTATCCCTTGTCAAAACCGTTTCGACCAAATCCCTGTGCACCGCATCAACTTGACGTTAGCCAGGCTTGTTGGCTCTCCACTCCAGAGTTCTTGGGGCTACAAGAAGCTCCAGTCTCCAGCATCTCTTCCTGCCAAGTACTTTGTCCTGACCCCATCCTCTGCACCGAGGGCCTATCTTCTTGGTTAGTTGCTTGAGTTCCTCTTGTGACTCATGTGCCTTTGGCCTTTGGGTCCTCTTGAGGGTTTTATTTTGCTGCAGTGGGCTCCCTGGCTTGCTCTGAGTCCCCTGCTTGCGGTGAGTCACTTGGACTTCCTGGTCCCAATGTTGCTCCTTCTTCACTTTCCATGCCTGTTGCCGCTGCCAAGGCTTGTTTGTGCTCCCATCGGACACCGACCCCTTGGTTCTCGAATTTCAACGTAGCACAGCTCATGCATGGCTCCTGGTCTTCCTCAGCGTCACCTGGTCCTTACAACTGCAGCAACAAGATCACCGTCATCACTTCTGAACCATCTGACATCTGTGCACGTTGCTCTCCTGTGCCTTCTGGTCACCTCCGAGTGACATAGACTCTGTCGCCTCTGCTTACAGGTTCTTGACTTAAAGAATCAACCATTGGATTCCACTGGCTATTGCACAGTCTTCTCTAGCTGCATCTTTCCTGAAGTCATCCATTGTGGTCTATGGCGGTTTCCAACGTCACTTCGCACCTATGCACCCAGCTTCCCTGGTGTAGGTATCCTAGTTCTTGGGGTATCCATGGGTGGGGAGATTCTCCTACCCTCTTTCTTCTACTGGGTTTTTTCAGGGTCCACTGGGAAGGGTCCTACTTCAAAACTGCAACTGTGGCTTTCCAGTTGCCTTGTATTTAGCATGCAGTTGTGTTTCCACTCTGCGCACAGCTTACCTTGTTTGGGTCATTGTGTCCTCAGCATTTTTGAGGCTCGTGTTCCAAGTCCCTACTTCGGTGGCAGTTTGCATTCCACTTTTCTAGCATATGGTTTTATCTCCCCCTGGAGACCACTGTATTTTATGCTTACGTACCGTATTGCAATTGAAATGTTATTGTGTATTTGTGATTATGTCTTTGGGTAGGAGATATACCAATGTGTTAGTGAGTGTTGTATAATAAATAGACATATTTTTGTATATACATGGTGTGGTTCTTTTTCATTTAACCTACACTACATGATTAACCTTGGAAAACAATGTGCTTAACAGTCTTTCAAGACAAGCCTGAAGGCTGTTCTCCCAGCTACCACTTTGAGAGCTTTCAAAGGTTACCAAAGACCACTTAAATCACCATAAGGGTTGCCTGGATTAATGCAAGGTGCTTCACTTAAATACGTGTACACCATATACTAAGCCATCAGCCTACAGGCTGCACTATTGTTGAGGTAGATAGGCTGGCACTCGTTGAAGGGGAACCATTTGCCAAATTAGTTTTCCAGGGACTTGTAATCCGCTTGGTAGCCACATCTTTAGGTTGGGATAGGGAGCTCTGGATGCTAAGAGAGATGTTCTGCCATGTTAGAAGTGGGTAGAATGGTGTATCCTGGGAAAACTAGATGTCACACATTGCAGAAAGTGATCATCAGGAGAAAGGGAACCTTGTACCACATAAGCTACCAACCACATCCTACCTGTAGGGCATTTTCTGAGTGTAAATAGGATGCCCCTGGCATCTAGAACTCAGATCTCAATGGATTGGAGAACAGAACTGAAAAAGGACTTCCCTGCTGCACCAAAAAACTGGCACAGAGATGCTGCACCCTCGTTGACTGCACCTGCTGAACCTGGTGCCTAGCAAAGGAAAAAGGACTGTGCCTGCTGTATACTGCTGTATACTGCTATTGGAGAATCCAAGGGTCAAGCTGGCCTCCTGTTTGCAGCACAGGGCCACAAAAGCTGAAGGAGCATGCTGGGTCAAGTTGGTAGCCCAAGTCCTCACAATGTAGTTTCTCTTCACCATGCAGCACCAGAGACCATGACCCGATTCTCAAAGTTGCACCCAAGTCTGCTGGACAAGAGAGAGTGGTCTGAGTGCAGCTAGGTCACTGGACTTCTGCCAGGACGGAGAGGACTAGGAGGGACGCCGACTCCTGTGGCAAGGACCGCCTTACCGAGTTTGTGGGCCATGGCAAGGACCGCCTTACAGAGTTTGTGGGCCGGGGAATAGCCACAGCAATGCTAAATGCTCTCTTTTATAGTAGTGTGGTCGAGCAATTAGGCTCATCAGTGGGCTGTGTTAAGCATTTGTTGTACACACTCAGGCAAGAAATGATTACACACACTCATTGACGTAGTCCAAGACCAATTGTTGTAAAAATGTTAATTTTTGTATGTTAATTACTTGGAACCAAAGATACTTTTTTGCAGTAAAATACGTTTTGTAAAATCACAGGGCCCGATTCGCAAAGGCAATCTGAGACTAAAGTCTAACTTTACGACCGTGGTATTCACAGAGGTCATTTACGAGTTGTATATTTGCGTCTGCCGTCAGGTTGGAATCTCCAGCTTCGGCCATACTCTCTGCACCCACACTGTACTCTCTGTCTTGGGCTGTAGTAAAATCAGATGTAAGTGTCAAGGTGGTCGGTGTACGGCAGGAGTACCAACAAGCCTTAGTAGCCGCAAATGACGAGGAAAGCAAAAAGATGCTGTTGTCGAAACCAGCACCAAGTGAAGGAAAGTCAGAGCAGACCCTGTGCAAGCTGAGTAGCCCACTAAATCTAGAAAAGACCCTCAGGAGGACCCACAGGCCAAAAACACAGGATTGGCAAGAGGACCTCAAGCAGATCATCAAATTCAGAGGCCCACGATGCAGGAGATGCAGTGATGCAGGGATGCTGGTACATGGGATCATACTTCCAACACTGGAATCTGTGTTGGGCTATGATTCCAACATGTGTGATGCCAAAGGTGACTGGTTTTAATGCAGCCACTTTATAGCTAGACCTCTCAAATTGACTGATGTCTAGTATATGTTTTAAAATGGCTGACCACGCATACAAAGCCTGTAGAATAGACCCAGGGTTTGTAGGGTTGCCCAGCACCCTGCCCTCGAGACGCAATAGGGGTAACATAGGTTTTAGGAGTAGTGACCCCAGATATAGGGAAACTTATATTTGTCATGAGAGGTGCAAGCACCAACTCTCACAGGCTGCAATGGCAGGCCTATAGTCACAGTTTAAGTGGGCTCCCATGGGTGTCACAATACATGATGTAGCCCATGGGAGACCCTTGGTGTACCTATGCTCTGGGTGCCTCAGTACCATATACTAGGGACATACAAGGGTCACCAGTAGCCAATTGTGGATGTACAAGTGTACTTACCATGGTCAATCCAGGGAGAAAGCACAGTGATTGGGGTCCTGATTAGCAGGATCCCAATCAGACTAATTTCAGAACACAGACACCTGGCAAAAGTGGGGATATAAACAATCAAAAAGAGCTAGCTATTAGTTAGGAACTCATGTAGTGTGTGTCAGAGAGAAAAACATATTTGCACCCGCACTGTACTCTCTGTCTTGGGCTGTAGATAAAGTCAGATGTAATGGTGAATGGTGAGTTTAAAAAGGAGTCTTACAGAGTGTGTTAAGGCTCCTATGTGACGCGCACGATAAGGCGCGGCATATACAAGAGGATGGTTTCCTCTAGTTTAGTACTCTCGTTTTGAAAGATTCTTACTTCATGAGGCCCCGGATGTGGTCCGGCCTTCTGTCACACTTTCATCCAGGCTCAGGACCCACAGCTCAACCTACTTGGTCTTCACAAGGACTCCCTCATCGACGGAGTCCCATCCTCATGCATATACAGTGTCTTAGCATGCATGTCACATAGGAACTTTGGGCCCGATTCACAGAATGAACTTACTACTTTTGGCATTCACAGAATGCACTAACTACTTTTGGTATTCACAGAATGAACTTACTCATTTCGGTATTCACAGAAGTTAGGACTACTAACTTTAGGACTCCTAAATGCCTTCTGTGAATACCGAAAGTCTTAAAATTAGGATTTTTCTCTATTTAGTAGTAGTAAAGTTAGGACTACTAACTTTAGGACGCCTAAATGCCTTCTGTGAATACCGAAAGTCTTAAAATTAGGATTTTTCTTAATTTATTAGTAGTAAAGTTAGGACTACTAACTTTAGGATGCCTAAATGCCTTCTGTGAATACCGAAAGTCTTAAAATTAGGATTTTTCTCTATTTAGTAGTAGTAAAGTTAGGACTACTAACTTTAGGATGCCTAAATGCCTTCTGTGAATACCGAAAGTCCTAAAATTAGGATTTTTCTCAATTTAGTAGTAGTAAAGTTAGGACTCCTAACTTTAGGATGCCTAAAATGCCTTCTGTGAATACCGAAAGTCTTAAAATTCGGATTTTTCTCTATTTAGTAGTAGTAAAGTTAGGACTACTAACTTTACTACTACTAAATTGAGAAAAATCGTAATTTTAAGACTTTCGGTATTCACAGAAGGCATTTAGGCATCCTAAAGTTAGTAGTCCTAACTTTACTACTAATAAATTAAGAAAAATTCCGAATTTTAAGACTTTCGGTATTCACAGAAGGCATTTTAGGCATCCTAAAGTTAGTAGTCCTAACTTTACTACTACTAAATAGAGAAAAATCCTAATTTTAAGACTTTCGGTATTCACAGAAGGCATTTAGGCATCCTAAAGTTAGTAGTCCTAACTTTACTACTAATAAATTAAGAAAAATCCTAATTTTAGGACTTTCGGTATTCACAGAAGGCATTTAGGCATCCTAAAGTTAGTAGTCCTAACTTTACTACTACTAAATAGAGAAAAATCCTAATTTTAAGACTTTCGGTATTCACAGAAGGCATTTAGGCATCCTAAAGTTAGGAGTCCTAACTTTACTACTACTAAATTGAGAAAAATCTTAATTTTAAGACTTTCGGTATTCACAGAAGGCATTTAGGAGTCCTAAAGTTAGTAATCCTAACTTCTGTGAATACCGAAATGAGTAAGTTCATTCTGTGAATACCAAAAGTAGTAAGTGCATTCTGTGAATGACAAAAGTAGTACGTTCATTCTGTGAATCGGGCCCAATAACACACTCAGTAAAACTTCTTTTTAAACTCACCATTCACATATAGGTCCTGATGAAAGCCAGAGTTAACACAAGGACTGGCTGAAGCATGTTGACCACACTGGATGTGAGAGTCCATAGTCTTCTCTATACACATCCGCAGCCTTGCTTTTAACACTGCCAAGGGCCGGCTATTAAAATACAATTGTGTACTTTGGGACCCTTAGGTCAGTTTTTAAAGTTACATCCTTAAACCATCACTGCACACTCACCTAACACTATTTGCTCCGCTGTAAACAGACGTCGCAGCACACCCGAGGCACACTCGATGCCCTGGGTAGGGCCCGATGATGAAGCATGCCACTAACTAGGTTGGTGGGTGGTGGCTTTCATAAAAACAAATGTGTTTTTTCTCTCTGACTCCTTAATGAAGAACGAGCGCACTCCTTTTTTAAGAAATGGTGAACTGAAATAAATGCAAGGTAGGTAGGTGCTATTTGGTAGTTCCTCCTGAGTAAAAGGAAGGTTGAATCAGTACAGTAGTGTTGTCCCAGAAGTGGAAAACGTCCCCAAATGCACTCAAGAATTCAATTTCAAAAACACTTCAAAAGTTTTTTTTAAAGTTCCTTTGAATAAAGTTTTACTCAAATTTTCTTGAATTCTTCAGTCTCTCATAATGTTATTTACACATGAATAACTTTTTCTCACTAATATAAAGCCCTTGCCCAATGCATTTTGGGTACTAGCCCTTCATCAAGGGCTCTGTGTTCTGCCAAAAAAGAACATACACAGCATTGTAACAAAAAATAAACAACATCTAGAGGAACATCTCATCTTAAAAGCAGTTTCAAAAGGGTTTATTTGAGTGAACAAGCCTTATTTCCCAAAGTGCACCATTCTGGAAAACTAGTAGAAGTGTCCAGGTGGAGTGCGTGCTACTCGAAGCTGCGGATCACCACATTTTTGCAAACTACGCAAAATTACCCAAATTCCGCAAGCAGAACAGAATTTACCACCCAGGCCTACCTATTACCTGTTTCTCTCTCTCCTTTTAATAAAAATCAAAAAGTGGGATAGCCATGCTAGAAGAATCTTACCTTCCTGCACTAATTAACTGAATAATTGAATCTAATCTGCAAATACCTTGTTAATGCCGGTAATTTACTAATACCTTCAAATCACCTACTTTATCTTCACTATTACTTTCCTATGTCAAGGAGTTCCATATTGTTTATTAGGTAGCACTACTATTTTGATTACTTAAGCTGTATGCTCGTTTTTAATTCGTTATCTTACCACTTTTATTTTTAACCCATAGCATTACTTCTCACTTAGGCAAAATAACCTTTACATCAATTTGGACATTGTGGATTAATGACAGGGACACTGTCAATAGTTCTCATGGGGTAATTTGAATTTACTGGATTCTCTTACTTTGTGCAATCACTTTTTTATAAAGAAGATTAAGGGAGGTGGATCTATTGGGGAAAAAACTAGACTGGGTCGGAGCAATAATGGATTCCATAAGCATTGACAACCGTATTGCGATGACCTTGGCCAGAATTTTATAGTCAGTGTTTAACAATGACAACGGCCTGTAAGAACCGCATAGTGTAAGATCTCTTCCCGGTTTGGGAAGAAGAATAATGACTGCTTCCCTAAACGTCGGGGGGGATACCGGACTCAAGCCATTCCGCATAGACCTCGACAAGCTTCGGGACTACAATATCTTTGTAGGACTTGTAGAAATCGGCCGAGAAGCAGCCCAGGCCAGGAGCAGAGGAGCCCCGCAATGCGTCAATGGCCTCAATGATGCTGTCCTGGGAAATAGGAATGGACAGGAAATCTTGCATATACTTTTCTAAGTACACTAGCGCAATTTCAGATAGGTATTCTTCCTGTGCCCGCACATCACCAGTGACTTTGGAAGTGTATAATTTTTTATAGTAGGAGAGAAAATGCTCGCAGCTCTCTAGGGTAGAGTGGAGCAAGTCGCCATGCGGCCCAGCCACCTCCATGATGTAGGTGGAGTCGCGAGGGGGGCGCAAAGTTTGTTCGTAACCACCCGGTCTGGGAACCTTCAGGCAAAGAATAACGGGAAAGTGGTCCGAAAGTGTGCGGGGAAGGGTAAGCAGATCGTCAATCCAGCCCGCCACCTCGGAGAAACCAACCAATAATCTATCCTGGTCCATGTATTGTGAAACCCTGAATAGTGTCTGAAGTTCGGGAGGGAAAGGCTAAAACGTCGCTCAACATCAATTAAGGAATAATGCGAACATATGTCTCTGAGGGCCTGCCGGGCACGGGATTTGGTGTCAGGGACAAGGGAAGTACTGTCCCTGGACGGGTCCAATAATAAATTGAAATCCCCACCCAATATCGAAAGCCCGGGATCATGGGACAAAAAGCCGGACCTGAAGGTCATGGAAAAAGGATGGGGAATCGGTTTTAGGGCCATATACTCCTACAAAGTGACTTTGTGCCCCAGTAACGAGCCAGTGACAAGTAGCATACATCCATCTGGATCAACCACTGTTTTATGCAACACAAAGGTGATTCGCTTGTGTATTAATATCGCTACTCCCCGGGCATATCGACTATAATTGGAGAAGTATCTGTGGGTGCCCCAGCCCCTGGCCATGGAAGCATGGTCTTACCCGAACAGACGCGTTTTCTGAAGAAACACTACATCAGCGTGGTGCCTAACAACATAATTAAGGACTTGTCTGCGCTTCCTGTTATCGTTTAGCCCCCTGACATTCCATGATATCATAGTAAGCCCGGAAGGACATGGCTGCTGTCCCAACTTAACCATAGTGAAGGTAGTAACCCCCCTGTACTGCAATGCACTTCGAACACTCGCCGCAAGCCCGCACCACAACCAATATTCCAGCAAAAATCGCAAAATCCAAACAACCAACCCCCCCACCACCCAGCCTCCCAAACCACATACGAGGCAAACCCTTCCCCCACAAACAAAATATCTGCGCAATGAACATAATACACTTAGTTCAAGAACCAAACAAGCACAGAATAGTAAGAACATATCAGCTTAGAGCAAAGTGGTATACACCAATGGACGTGGCAACGCCACGCCGATCGGGCATTAGAAAAATTGCAATTGTATGTAGGAAAAAGCAAACCTAAGGAGTGAACGAGCATGAATACAATGCAGCAGAGTTGTACAAACCAAAAAACTAAAGGATTCAGCCAGTCCCCGTTTGAGAGAAAAGTTCAACACTGTCCTGCGAGGAACCAAGGGATGGAGACGATGGGAGCGGCACCACTGGTGACCCAGAGCAATTTTTTTTATAGGACTGGCAAAATTCCTAAGCCTCGTTTAGAGTGTCAAATATGCGAGGCTTACCGTCCACATCAACTCTCAATCTGGCAGGATACAACCTGCCATACCGGAGACCCAGATTTTTTAGAGTGGCCTTGACTCCATTGTACTTACGCTTCGCCTCCTGAACCATAACGGTGAAGTCCGGGAAAAAGGCCAGTTTCTTTCACTGCCAGCTGACGTCGCCCGCGTCGCGGGCCGATTTCAAAGCTGCGTCTCTGTCCCTGAGGTTCATAAGCCTGGCAATGATGGGCCGCGGGGGAGGCCCGGCCGAGGTCGAGGACCAAGCGATCTGTGAGCACGCTCAACCACAAAGCCCTGCGTGAAGGTCTCCCTGCTGAACAGTTCAATAAGCAGTTGTTCCACAAAGGTGTCCATACGCCCCTTGGCCGTCGTCTCCGGTACACCAATAATTCGGATGTTATTTCGGCGACTACGAGCTTCTAAATCCTCATTTTTGATGGCCACTTCCTTGAGGATTTTTTCCATTCTGTCAAGCCGTTTAAGGGATGTCGACGCGCCTTCCTCAATGACCCATACCCTCGCCTCCACCACGTCTAGTCCACGGTCATGCACTTGGATCTTGGTGCCCATGTCCGCCAGCTTCTTGTCCAAGTCGTCGAATCGACCATCATGTGCCTTAAAACCCGCCCGCATCTCCGCCAGCATGGCTGTGGCCAGGGAGGAGGCGTCGCCGAATTCATCCTGAACTACAGCCCCATCAGGTGATTCTTGGGGAGCTTCGGACGCAGCTCCAGCCACTTTGTCAAACTGCAGCTGTTTCACGTCTTTCTTCACCATCATGAAATAAGGAGAAAACGGCATGAGTGTGAAGAGAGCCAGGCACAGGGACTCGCAGGGACCAGGAGGTAGCAGGTTAATGGGTAGGCACGCAAATGGCAATCAAAAGGGTCGCCAAACAGGGAGCATCAACAATCCCAACCCAATTCCCACAGCCGAGGCTCAGAAGAGAAAAAAAAAATAGCCGTCAGCGACCAGTCAGGCCCCCCCAGCAGTATGGAGTCATATCGGGCAGTCGGAACTTAACAGGTGGAGCCCCAAGTAGAGCACAGATCACTAGGCCTCAACCATCCAGAACAGGGGTCAAGCGCAATGTTGGGAGAACAATGTGTAGCACCAGCATGCGGGCGATTTACAAGGAATGAGGCGCTGGTTTCCAAATTCGCCCCACAGGAGCCAATGTTAATAGCAAGCACCAGATGCAAATATCATAGCCAGAGCCCAAAGCCAGCAACAGCTGCAAGATCATGATGCCAGGATTGCCGGGAGAAAGGCAGGGCAGCCCTGCGCGGCAGCATCCACTCCATATCGTGCCAGCCAGTAGATGAGGGGGCAGTGGGGGAGCCAGCACACACGACAGGGTCCGGTGCCACCTCAGCTCCAGCGTTGCGAGCCGGGGCCCTCCCCACTAGCCGGCCACGCCCCCGCCAAGATCCGTAATCGAGGCCCCGGCGCGAACGTTCCCCGAGGGCCTATCAAGCCCCAGGAGCCTCGCGCAGCAATCGGGACCCGGACAGGACCACAGCAGGGGGGGCAGGGGGGAGAAGGACCCATGGCAAAGAGCGATGGGGGGAGCACTGGGCAGCGCCAGAACCCCGCAGAGGCCGCAACTCATGGCACCCGCCGTAGCTGCGTCATCCGCCGGGGGAAGCTGCGAAGCCGCACAGGCTCGGAGCGAAGATCTTCCGGGCGCCGCTCACAGGGGCCCTGGCCAGTCGTGCTGGATATTGGCATGCTCTCCTCGATCTCCAGGTGCAGCCGGGCAGCGTCTGCTGTTCGTGCGGTGTTCCTACATGTGCCAAGAAGGAGTTAGTAAGGCCCGATCGGCGGAGCTTCAGTCAGAAGTGGCCATCTTGGTCGCCTTGTGGCCACGCCCCCCCATAATTAAGTAATTATTAATTTTTATTTATTGTTATTTAAAATGTATTGATTGTTAATTCATTATTAATTGGTAATTACATTTTTTTGGATGTATTAATTGATAATTATATTCATTTTGTAAATTTGTTTGGATAGCGAGTTGTGGGTTTGAAGGGGAATAGTGTGGGAAGTAAATTAATAATAATAAATTAATTATACACTTTTATTTTTGGGTATTGATAATTATTTGACTGTTTATTGATTATTAATCGGTAATTAATTTGTATGAATTGATAAACATATTAATTGTGTTAATTTAGTTTGGGAGCAGGATGTGTGTTTATAGGGGAATATGGTGTAAAGCAATTTATTATAATTAAGTCATTTTTAATTTTAATTTATTGGTATTCATAATTAATTAATTGTTAATTAATTAAATAATTGGTAATTAATTTTTATGAATTCATTAATTGTTAATTATATTAATTGTGTTAATTTATTTTAGGAGTGGGTTGTGGCTCTATAAGGGAATAGGGTGGAAAGTAATTTAATGTTGGTAAATTAATCATTCATTTTAATTTATTGGTATTCATAATTCATTTTTTGTTAATTATTAATTCGTTATTTATTTAAAAATAATATTTAATTGATAAGGATGTTAATTTTAACCCTCTGCTATTCAACACTTTCCCTACAGTTATACTCTCTGGAGTGGGAATAGTAATTTTTACCCCTTTGGTATCCAAAACTTTCCCAACTGTTGCACTCTCTGGAGTGGGAATAGTCATTTTTAACCCTACGCTATCCAACACTTTCCCTACTGTTGCACTCTCTGCAGTGGGAATAGTAATTTTAACCCTTACACTATCCAACATTTTCCCTACTGTTGCACTCTCTGGAGTGGGAATAGTCATTTTAACCTTTATGGTATCCAACACTTTTCCTACTGTTGCACTCACTGGAGTGGGAATAGTCATTTTTACCCCTTCTATAACCAACAGGTTCCCTACTGTTGCACCCTCTGGAGTGGGAATGGTAATTTTTACCCCTACTTTATCCCATATTTTCCCTATTGTAGCACTCTCTGCAGTGGGAATAGTAATTTTTAGCCCTACGCTATCCAACACTTTCCCTACTGTTGCACTGACTAGAGTGGGAATATAAATGTTTACCCCTATCCTATCCAACACTTTTCCTACTGTTGCACTCTTTGGAGTTGGAATGCTAATTTTATTCCCTCCGCTATTCAATATTTTCTCTACTGTTTTAGTTAATGTAGTGTATTATTTATTTTAAAAAGATTAAAAATATTGTAATGGTTTAATTTGTTATATTTTTTTTATATTTGTATTTATAATATTGTTGTATGTATATATATATGTGTTTATAATTTATATATATTTTTACCATTTTATAATTTATTAAAATAATTATTTATGAATATTATTAAGTAAGTATATGTGTTATATTTTATATTTATGTTTAATTTATTTTCATATTATATGTATTAGTTATCATTTTTAAACATTTAAAAATAGTTTTAACTATGTTTCTCTTAATTATATGCATTATTTACTTTATTTTACATTATTTTTTTAACATAAAAAACTATATTTTAACAACGATATTTTTGACAACATAATTTTTTTTCTCGATATTATTGTACTTACCATGATGTAGGCTGTTTCCCCTGCCAATGTCAACCCCGGCTTCCACTTTGAGGTAGACACAAAGCCAGACGGCGCCGGATCCGCTGCCGACGGGTTCTTTTGTGCCCCTGTTCTATCCTGGCTCTTTGAGACCAGATTTGTAGCCAGAGGAGGGTGAGGAGGACTGGGAGGAGTATAGGACCCATTGACCGACCAGTTAGTTTATGTACAAGACTGGAGAGAGGAACTGGGGAAAGCCAGTGGTCTGGATACCTCACCAAACTTTGGCATGTTGTCTCCTCCTACCGTGGCAACGGAGGAGGGAGTGTCATATGCAGTGGTGTAGTGCAGGGCGGCCAAGGCTCTCCATCTCAAGCTACCTACTGTGGCAGTCAGGACTAGCCTCCTGACAGAGGTGCTTCAACTGGCGGCGAGCTCTTCGGAGCCCCTGCTGCCATTTAATGAAGCCCTGATGGACATTATTTGGGCACCTGGTCCAGTCCCAACACAGGGGCTCCTGTGGATAGGGTGATTGCTCGACACCACCGCCCAGCTCTGGGCGACCCGACTTTCCTCTCTCAATACCCCACTCCTGAGAGCTTGGTGGTCCAAGCCTCCACCTTTAAGGGCGCATTCCCTACCGCTCCACCGGACAGGGAATCTAAAAAGCTGAATCATCTTGGAAAGAAGATGTCTTTTTCCTCCAGCTTGGGACTACGGTCTGTAAACACTGCATGTCTGTTGGGCCATTATACCCTCTCTGTGTGGGACATGGTTGCGCAAGTCCTGCCTCAGTTCCCGGAGGAGGCCCGGGCCGTACTCTCTCGAGCAGTTACCGATGGAAGAGACGCAGCGAAGTTTACCATTCGCTGTGGGCTGGATACCGCTAATTCACTGGGCTGGACGATGTCCATCAACTGGTTTTGCACTGGACGATTTCCAGGTCAGTAGCACTTCAACGCTACGCCTGGTTGAGGTTGACTGTTTTTTTCTGGGGATGTCAAATCCACTCTTATGGACATGCCCTTTGATGGCCGTTGCCTTTTTGGGGACAAGGCAGACAACACGCTGTAGTGCTTTAAGGACTCTCAGATTAAGGCCAGGTCCTTGGGCCTCTCCACCACCCACCCTGCGCAGTCTGCCTTGTGACCCTTTTCTGGTTACGGAAGGGGTGCCCCACCACATCCCGCCCAGAGCCACAGGCCGGTGCAAACTGTTCAGCCTCTATGTGGCCGGGGATGTGGGAACCAGCACCGTGGTTCTGGGGCTAGCGGGTGGGCCAGTCTGCAGCAGCCTCCAAACCCTCCTAGGCCGACCTTTCAGGGCCACAAAACGCCAGTGGGTGACAGGATTTGCCATCACCTCCACCACTGGCGCACCATCACATGGGGGTTTTGCGGATAGTCCGAAGGGGCTACTCCCTCCCCTTCGAGACTACCCCTCCATCCTCAGTACCATCGCATGTCGGTGGATCATCTGGCCCTTCTCCAACAGGAACTTTCATCACTCTTGGCCGAAGGGAGCCATTGAACTTGTTCCTTTACCAGAAGTAGGTCGTGGTTGCTATACCTGCTACTTTCGGGTGCCCAAGAAGGACAAAGGCTTACGTCCTATCTTGGATCTCAGGAACGTCAACCGTTTCCACTGGAAGGAGAAGTTCAAAATGTTGACGCTCGCTCAGGTCTTGTCTGACCTTGACCCTGGAGACTGGATGGTAGCGTAGCACTTACAGGACGTTTACTTTCACATTCCCGCCCTGCTGGCCCACCGGCGTTACCTGCGGTTCACGGTAGTCCACGAGCACTTTCAGTTTACCGTGCTCCCCTCTGGCCTTACCAGCGCCCCTCGGGTGTTCACGAAAGTTATGGCGGTGATCGCAGCTCATCTGCGCAGATCAGGAGTTCCAGTCTTCTCCTATCTTGATGATAGGCTGTTGAAGACAGGCTCGCCCCAGGCTTTTGTCTCCCACCTCCAGACTATGGCCGACCTCCTGCTTTAGCTGGGGTTCTCCATCAATGTGCCAAAGTCACACCTGACCCCTTCTCAGAAGCTCCTCTTCATCGGAGCGGTTCTGGACACGACACCGTTTCGGGTTTATCCTCCCGAAGATCAAGTGTGGGATATTCGGGCTATGATTCCAATCTTTCAGCCACTATCCCGGGTTTTGGTCAGGATGACCCTGAGGCTGCCCGGTTCGATGGCCTCCTGCATCCTGCTGGTGGACCATGCCAGATTGCATATGCAGGCTCTGCAGTGGGACCTGCAGTTCCATTGGGCACATCATCATGGGAATCTGTCTGATTGCGTCCAGATTTCAGAGGGCACTGCACACCAATTGCAGAGGTGGCTTACGAACCAGGATTGGGTCGACAGCAGATTCCTCTACCTTCTTTAACCAGAGTTCACAGTGGTGACCTATGCATCACTTCTGGGATGGGGCAGCCACATGGGGGAGGCGGACATCAGAGGCCTCTGGTCTCCGGCGGAGTCCGGGCTCCACATCAACCTTCTGGAGCTTTGGATGATTCATCTTGCTCTCAAAGCATTCCTTCCCTCTGTTCGGGGAAGAGTGGTGCAGGTGTTCACTGACAAGACCATTGCCATGTGGTTCAAACAAGGTGGGATGGGGTCGAGGACCCTATGTCAGGAGGCTCTCCGACTCTGGACATGGCTGGAAAATCAGGGCATAGCTCTGGTGGTTCAACACCTGGTAGGATCCCTGAACGCCAGGGCGGACAAACTTAGCCGCAGGTGCATGATGAATCACAAATGGAGTCTTCACTCGGAGGTGGTGCAAGGTCTCTTTCAGCAGTGGGGAGATCTTTGGTTAGATCTATTCGCCGCCGAAGAGAACGCGAAATGTCAGCAGTTCTGCATGTTGGAATTTCCAAGGCGGCACTTGTTATGCAGCGCTTTTCATCACATGTGGAGTTGCGCTCTTCTATATGCCTTTCTACCTATACCACTTCTGCAGAGAGTGCAGAAGAAGATCAAGCACAACCAGGCCCAAGCCATTCTTGTGTCTCCAGATTGGGCACAAAGAGTCTGGTATCCCGGGCTGCTCAACATGGCCATCAATTCTCCAATCCGACTGCCTCTTCGGGAGGATCTTCTATCGCATTAGCAGGGGACGATCCTCCACGCAAACCTGTCCAGTCTCAACCTCCTTGCATGGAGATTAAGCGGCAGTTGACGTCATTTGACCTGCCTCCCGAAGTCTGCAATGTTATCTTGGCAGCCAGGCGTCCTTCCACTAAAACGGTATATGCCTGCAGATTGAACAAATTTGTGGCATGATGCACAGCAAAGGCTGTGGATTCCCTTTCTGCCCCACCTTCTGAGGTTCTCTTGTTCCTCCTTTCTTTGGCCCAGCAGGGCTCTGCTCTGGGAGCTCTAAAAGGCTACCTCTTTGCCATCTTAGCCTTCCTTAGGCTTCCTCATCAGCCTTCTCTTTTCAAGTCCCCTGTTGTAAATAGATTCCTTGAAGGCATTACTCATGTTTTTCCTCCTGTTCCCTTCGTAATGCTCCAGTGAGACTTGAACTTGTTTCTTACCTGTCTTATGTGCACTCCCTTTGAGCCGCTACATAACTGTCCTCTCAGGCCTCTCACTTTGAAAACTGCTTTTCTGGTGGCCATCACCTCTTAACACAGAGTGAGTGAGCCTCCCTTTCTGGCTATCCATCCGGACAAGGTTGTCCTTAGAACTAGACCTTCCTTTCTTCCCAAGGTGGTTGTCCACATTGGCCAAACCATCACTTTGCCCACCTTCTTTCCACCTCCGCATCCTTCAAATGAGTAAGAGAGGCTCCACCGTCTGGATCCAAAACATGCGCTTTCCTTCTACCTCGATCGTACAAAGCAATTCCGGGTGGACGACCAGCTCTTTGTTGGTTACGTGGGTGCTAAAAAAGGTCGGGCTGTGCACAAACAGACCATCTCCAGATGGGTCATTTGGGCATCAAAGCCTGCTATTGTCTGGCTAAGAAGGAGCCTCCTGTGGGACTGCGTGCCCAGTCCACCAGGGCGACAGCAGCTACCACTGCTTTGGGATGAGGAGTCCCCCTAAATGACATCTGTCAGGCAGCTACATGTGCATCTCTGCACACGTTCACCAAACACTTCTGCCTGGACTGCCAAGTCTGGAGAGACTGCTTCTTTGGCCGTTCTGTTCTCCAGTACTTTCTGGTTTGAACTTAGTACGCAGACCCACCTCCGGGATTGGTATTGCTAGGGTATCTATTCTATAACTAAATGTTTCTTTCAGATGAACAAGTTACTTATCTGTGGTATCGATATATCTATAAGAAACATAGGTTAGTTATAGATTCCTTACCGCCCCACCCATCCTCTCCATTCTGCAAACTGACTTCTCGGGTTAAGGACTTCCTTTCCGGGCCCTAGTTTTGTGCACCAGTGGTCAGTGTCTTGCATGGCTCTGCACTTCTGGCATGGACAATTGTGCACAGAACTGACGTCAGCACGCAAGGATGGCGTCTATGTAGCTACCATGACGTCATCCCTGCAACCACGATGCGATGACAAATGTGGTGTCGACCAACGCCACCTTCCGATGCTCAGGGGACTGCTGACAAAAAAGCTTTCTGGATCAAGTCTGACGCCTGGGGGTAATTCTAAGGTAAGGAATCTATAACTAACGTATGTTTCTCACAGATATATTGTTACTGAAGGTAAGTAACTTGTTCTTTAAGTGTCTTACACTTTTTTGTTAACTTTGTGAGTGTTTCTGCATGATTTTGATTACATCCTCTTGAACTTTCCCTCTCTCCTCCTGGCCAAGGCTCTATTTGGGTGTGCTCCCACCCTACCCCTGTGTCCGATTTTCCTTCAATACTCCCAACTCCTTAAATCTCACTCACTTTCTGTGTGCTTTATGTCTCTGTGTCCTTTACGACTTAACTAAGCCTTCATTCTCGGCATCTTTCTGGCCACTTCCACCTCCCAAGCTGGTCTAGAAGCCTAGCCCAAATTAGCGCCTCGATTCACTTTTATAAAAAAATGTTTGTGATTCATTCATTTACTTGAGTGAGTCACTTTTTTAACTTTGGAAATGCTTCCATCGGATTATCATGATTGGTTCCGAGTGGAAGGTTCCCCACCTCCGTAGAAGATACATTTTCCCAAATGACAGAGGATGTTTAGTGGTCTAGCCTTTTGAATTAAAATTACAACTTTCAATTAAATGATAATTAATAATCCTTGTTGTAATTAAGCTCCATTGTATATTCCTTGTGGTTGGGGAGGTTAGTAGTTAGAATGTAGCAGGCAAGCAGAGAACACAGCACACTTTGGTGATAAAATTAGTAATTAAAAATTAAGTTGCAGCACAGGTGTCCAACATAGTCTGGGAGGGTATGAACCATTCTTGATTTTCAGGATATACACATAAGACAAATTTACATAGAATCAATTCCAATTCAAATAATTTACATGATTGGTGGTTATTTTGAAAGCATGGCTTAAACTGGGCTTGAGGGCCTCTGTTGGACACTCCATGCTTTACAGAGAAAGGAGATGCTGCGTGGAAAAAAAAGTTTATGTGGCCTGGTTTTGTGCCAACAAGTCTGGATTTACATCACAGACGACTGGTATTGTGAAGCTTTGCAAGGAAATGGTAACAAATGGTGCCTGGGTGGAAGGAGACACAAGCTTGTGTGTGGTAGAAGCCGTGTGAAATTTCTCAGGTGAATCCATAGCTGCTGCAGCCCAGTTTTTCTCTTTCTAAAGCCAGACCTATTGGCATTAACGTCTGAATGTCAGTGTTTCAGTATTCTTAACTCAATGTAAGCAACATCACTATTTAATTTTCATCAGTTTAACGTGAAACCAACTAAGAGTTACATAATGTAGATGTCATGGTATTTGGAGATTAGAGCTAGTATAAACACAAACTTGTGGGGTCATATTCATAATTTTATGGAGCCGTGAACAAGACGTTAAGATTATCATTGAAGGGGCTGTATAATTTACTGAGTTGGTGAAGTGTCTGACAAAACTGGCGATGGTTTCCATTTACATTTGATTTATAACGCAAAACATACTAACTAATATGATGTCTGTTAGACCTGGCACCTTGGCGTGGGTCTCCCTTCAATTTTTGATGCTGCCTCATGTGTTTTTGCAGGTGTTAGATGCTTTGGGCACTGTGCCAATGCTGTCCAGTGCCATAGTGCAAGTGCTTTCTATTGTAAATTAATGTATGGATTAGTGACTCCATGATTGGCTGATTTGGATCACTTGTCAGACCCTAGTACAGTGCACTGAGTGTGCCCAGGGCTTGTAAACCAAATGCTGCTGGTGGGCTTGCAACACTGATTGTGCCACCCACAGGCGCAGGTATGTTAGGGTGAAAATACCTTCAAGGGATTTTAATACTATTGGATTTTTAGCAAAATTTCAAACAACAATTAGTGGCCTTACACACTTGGTACCGATAGTGCAAAACTGCAACAACAAATATTTGATCAATATTAATAAGCCACGATAGGTGATCTAAATGAGAATGAGAGCAAAAGAGGGTGTATATGAAAAATTTGTATTTAATACTTCAAATGAAATTAAAAGGGAACAAAATAGATAACAATGTTATAAGAAGTACATTTCATGTATGTCAGTCAAGGAAAACCCCTTTATAACAATTGTGAAAGCTTTTCTACCTATTTACAATTGATTTACTAATCGGTTAGAAAAAGAGTATGTCAACGTTTCGGTCTCTATTCTTGAGTTGTTGAGACCATCTTCAGGACATGAAAATCATATCTTGAGAACCCTAAAAATAACAGAGTTATTATTAAAAACATTCTCTTATCTCAAAAAATGGGACTTCAATAATCTAGACATATAACACCCTAGCTCTCTGTAGAACCCAACAGTAATTTAATAACTGTGATTATACATGACTTAATATACGCTTTAGTTTCACAAATTTTGCATTGAAATTTCGTTTAGACCTTGAAAGGTCAACATAGATTCATTACCTGTACATAATTGCATAACATAATGAATGTGCCATTTCAGGCAATGGCTTTTAACATGGCCTGATCTTTTAACATTATGCATGGCTATACAAAAGGTGTTTTAACGAAACAGCCATATTATATTCATATATGTACCTTAAAATTTTGGAACGAGAGTAGCATAGATATTGCAGCAATCCAGTCTTTATCGTGTTCAATAAATAGAAAACTGAAAAACACACGAAAAACATCTTTTAACTTACTCGAATATTGGCTCGTGATTTGCTGTAGCATTTCCATTTTAGGAGCTTTATCACCTAAAAGGTTTATTATAGCCATCAACATAGTGTGCTACTAACTGCGCATCATATGTAAAACTAACATATAGCGTCAGGTGAGATCCCTTTGAGATTGGTAAGGCTTAGTGTTTTTTAATTATTAACCTTAACATTGTGGTGGCCAAAACCGCACAGTTATATACCTTCATTGAAAAAAGAATCTAAACAGCAAAGCGGTATATAGACGTTTTAACCAATCAGGACTATGGGCCCGATTCACAGAATGAACTTACTACTTTTGGCATTCACAGAATGCACTAACTACTTTTGGTATTCACAGAATGAACTTACTCATTTCGGTATTCACAGAAGTTAGGACTACTAACTTTAGGACTCCTAAATGCCTTCTGTGAATACCGAAAGTCTTAAAATTAGGATTTTTCTCTATTTAGTAGTAGTAAAGTTATTACTACTAACTTTAGGACGCCTAAATGCCTTCTGTGAATACCGAAAGTATTAAAATTAGAATTTTTCTTAATTTATTAGTAGTAAAGTTAGGACTACTAACTTTAGGATGCCTAAATGCCTTCTGTGAATACCGAAAGTCTTAAAATTACGATTTTTCTCAATTTAATAGTAGTAAAGTTAGTAGTCCTAACTTTACTACTACTAAACAGAGAAAAATCCGAATTTTAAGACTTTCGGTATTCACAGAAGGCATTTTAGGCATCCTAAAGTTAGGAGTCCTAACTTTACTACTACTAAATTGAGAAAAATCCTAATTTTAGGACTTTCGGTATTCACAGAAGGCATTTAGGCATCCTAAAGTTAGTAGTCCTAACTTTACTACTACTAAATAGAGAAAAATCCTAATTTTAAGACTTTCGGTATTCACAGAAGGCATTTAGGCATCCTAAAGTTAGGAGTCCTAACTTTACTGCTACTAAATTGAGAAAAATCTTAATTTTAAGACTTTCGGTATTCACAGAAGGCATTTAGGAGTCCTAAAGTTAGTAGTCCTAACTTCTGTGAATACCGAAATGAGTACGTTCATTCTGTGAATACCAAAAGTAGTAAGTGCATTCTGTGAATGCCAAAAGTAGTAAGTTCATTCTGTGAATCGGGCCCAATGTTATGTGCTGACCTATGCATAAAAATAAAAATGAGATTAGCACATTGACAAGTGATGTGGCTGCATTTATTTAGCTGCACAACTATATGTTTGACTAATCTTATAAAAGAGAACAAACTTAAAAAACTGGTGTTGTTGAACCAGTGATGGATTCCATCATTAAGCATTGACTAGCCTAATGTCTCAATCATGCAGGTTTATAAATGTACCTGTCGAATATGAGTGTGGCTGCCTTCCCGGATATTTATTGGTGGTTTTAAAAGGCGGTCAATAATGTCCTAAAAGAAATTGCAATATCTCAGTCAGCGTTCATTTCAGTAACGAGGCGATAAAGTTAACAATCTACTTAATCAGGTCAATACCTACTGCGCAAAGAAAGTCACAGAGCGTCTTCTGCTATTTGTTAATTTGTTTAAAGAAGATGACAGATCTGTGAATAAAGGAGCAACAGAAGCCCATTAGTAGTCTATCTCATAATATAATCGGCATGATCGACTAAATATTCCGTTGACTCTGGCTAAAATGCGGGTATTTATTGGTGATTTTAAAAAAACGGTCATTAATGTCCCAAAAGGAAATGCAATATCTCAGACAACACACATTTCAGTCAAGAGGCGATAAAGTTAGCAATCTACTTAATGAGGTAAATACCTACTGCACAAGGAGCGTCGCGGGCGTCTTACACTAATTGTTTATTTGTTTAAAGAAGACGGCAGATCTGTGAATAAAGAAACAACAGAAGTCCATCAGGAGTCTGTCTCACAATATAATCAGCATAGTCGAATAAATGTCCTATTGACTCTAGCCTAAATATGGGTAGAGTCTCTCACCTGGCTCAAAGTGCTCAGAGGATCGTCACAACAGCATGAGTTGAGTGCAGGGCAGAGACCAAGGAAAACTCTCAGCCGTGGTTTAAAGCCCTATGTTTGGAGATCGAAATGGGACTGACATTGTTCTCAAATCGGACCTCTATACCGAGTTATGAATAATTCGGCAGCCATCTTGGAATGTACATGCATTAAGAAACTCGAATATTACTAGATTCAAATTGGGCTAATTACTTGCCCATGCAAACGTTTGACTGCATTCATATTAAAAGTTGGTCAATCGAGGTTAATCTCCGATGTAATTCAACAAAGCGACGACCACATTGTCATTTAGTGTGTAGGTGTAACATTAAACTAACCCTAATGTTCGGCATAGGTATGATTCTGTTAACATAATTCTTGAGTCCAAATTCGCTGCGGAGTCATGACACAATGTAAATTAAATAGCAGTTGCTTCAACTGCCAACTTTATTGGTCTCGCGACGTTTGACGACTCGTACATGAAGAGCCAAACACACTGTTCACGTATCTCAAGCGACTGGGGATACGAAAGCAATTTAATAATACTTAATTAATTGCCCGCGTGATGGTTTGCATCATCATAGCATTTGCAAAAAACTTCATTTTAGCAATTAAGGACAGCATCACTTATAGCGTAATAAAGCTAAGCAAATCAATTACCTTTGCCTTGTGTGTTTATTTATGCCACATTCCATTATGGTAATAGGAATTCTACTGGACACACAGAAATATATCGCTCTTTTTGAGAATGTCACAGCAGTGTATTGCTTGCCAATATTAGTCACATACAACATGTATTCATGGGTGACCGACAGCCTGTCGGTGGTGCTACCTTTAGAGTACTAAACATTTGAACCGATGAATTTATTAATACATATATCCGAAATGCAATTCATTGACTAATGTATCTGCATTGATTGCAATCAGTTCACAGATATCTAACAGTATTCATCGATAGAAATCAATATGCATTACATAATCCAGTTACAATATGTGTATACATTATTCAATTGTTCCATTGTCAATCTATATAACAGTCTTTAGATAATGATTAAGAGCTTATAATGTATAACTGTTTATATCATTTTCTGAATAAGTTAAATGATGCCCAGTGACTACCATCTGATATTACACCAAATTACAGCTAAAGGTCAGGAACTTGAAATATGTACATACTGATGTCTTATTACAAGCAAGCTAAGGAATGCCATTCGGTTGCACTGTTTAAGCCCCTTTCTATTGTGTTTGCATTGCAGATGTATTTGCCTTCCCTAAGGGTTAGAATCCGATCGACATTTTGTTGTTGTTTTGTCGGTTTAATTACGTCGATGACCCACAAAATCATTTGATTGAATGTGTGTCCTGATCTGATGTAATGTTCTACAAGGGGTGCATTTTCGGTTTTACATCTAATGCGCGATTGGTGTTGTAGTATCCTCTTTTTTATAGGCTGAATGGTTTTGCCGATATAGTGCAAATTGCACTGACATTTTATGCAGTAAACCACATTAGTAGTATTGCAATTTGAAAACGACCTGAGTGTTATATTGACATCATTAATTGTACATGTTTTGACTGTTTCCGTAGTGTGACATGCCTGGCAGTTACTGCACCTGAAGTGTCCCATTATAGGAATAAGTTGTCTCATATTATCCACTATATTGTGGTCTTTTTTGTTGTCATACGCATGCACTATACAAGACGGTCCTGTAAATTGGTACCTCTTTTGAAGGCAAAGAGTGGCTTCTGAGCAAACTCAGGAATGGACAACAAAAGATTCCAATGTTTGAGTATAATTTTCTTGCCAGCATTAGTGTTTGTTCCAAAGGTCGACACACAGATCAGATTTTCTTTTTTGGGGCGGTCTTTGACTCTCAACAGGTCTTCCCTATGATTATACTAAGCCTTTTTCATTGATCTTTTCAAGAGCTTGGATGGATAACCCCTTTTTTTCTTTTAATTTCTTAGCCTCACAAAAGTAGTCTGTTTTGAGAGTACAATTTCTGCACAAGCGCAGAAATTGACCAAAAGGTAACCCGTCCTTTAGGGCCTGAGGGTGATGACTTTGATAATTCAACAGGGTATTTCGAGAAGTGGGTTTGGTGTATAGGCTTGTATATAGGTGATTTGAGACATCGTTTTTAATATAGATGTCAAGGAAATTCATCTCCTGGGTATTATATTCAAGGGTGAATTTCAAATGTTGACTTCTGATGTTTAGCCAAACATGAAAATCCTGTAGTTCAATTTCTGTACCATGCAAAACCATAAAAATATCATCAATGTATCTCAACCACTTCCTGATGTTGTCAGAGAAGGGGTTGGATACATTGTGAATGTGCTGAGTTTCAAAGTGAGAAGAATATATGAAATCAACCTGTAAGAGAGTCACTTAGGGATTTCTTGAGAAGCCCTCACTCACCACCTTGGCTCACTCACCACCCTGGGTGGTAACATGCTTCATCATCGGGCCCACCAGGAGAAGCCAAATGCCTCCCTGGTGTGCTGTAACGCCAGATTACTGCGGAGCTGGTTTTTCGTGACAATAGTGTGAAAAATAAGTGAGTTAAAAAATGCCAACAAGCTGTACCAGACAAAAAACTTTATTCTGTGGCTAGCCAGGCATTATTTAAAATATATGTGTCGGGAAATTTACCAACTAATGTGTTGGGTATTTTCCACTTAGAGTGGGGTCGACATGTTTCTGCCCTTATGTGTATGGATATTACTGGGCTTTCATCAGGACCATGTAACTGTGTACCTCGGTGGTGTGGGCGCGCTAAGGCCCACCCATTCCAGAGGACGTGAAAGTTAAAAAGTTGAATGTAAAATTAAGTGCAAACAGAACAAACCAGAAAAAGTGAGGGTTCCTTTGAAATATGAGGAACCTGTGGTCTGAAAGGAAATGACAAACACACAAAGAAGACAACTAGAATAATATTAACATTATTTGACTGGAACGTATTTTGCAAACACTGATCTCAGTACACTGTGCTTGGGCTAGTCAATATGCGTGCCCATGGTGAAAAATAATGTTATCTTAGTGCCTGAAATGCTGTCCTGGGAGCCAGGCAGTCTCGGGGCATGCAATGAGGAAAGAAACATGATCGCCGGCTGACAGGATAGATACTATCACATCACGCGTGCTTCAGCGATCAATGTGCCCAAATGCAGGGCTGATGGTGATTTGAAACAAGGTTAGCTCTAATCACACGTTTTAAAAAAAAAAGAAATAGAGAGATTCTCACTTGTTATTTAAAAGATCCACACCCCATGGGTCTCGGGAGGGGGGTGGTGGCAACAATGGCACACCCTGGGAAAGGATGTAAAGAATGGAAAACACAATTAGCAAAGGAAATTGAGTTACAGATTACTTAGCTGAGCGCTGATCGGAGAGATGGTCATGATGAGCGCTGATCGGGAAAAAATTCAGTTGGTGTTTTGCATGCAGCTGGTCAAGCCCCCATCACTTTATTGTCACTTTATTGTCTTTTTGTGCTGAGCTGAGTATTCATCTCCTTGTACCTTAGGGTTTCATTTATGCCTATGTTGTTATGTTTATATTAGATACCTCTGTGCAACTCTTCTGTCTTTTAGATGGTCCTACGGATCGTTGTGACCAACGAGGACCGAAACGTCGACGCTTAACGCCTTTTATGCAACATACTGTAAAATTCACTTAAATATAATTTGTGAATTCCATTGTCTTTAATTTACCTATATGTGGTTCTTTTAGTGTATCCACATTATATGCGGAAGGTGTTTGTTTACTACCATATCACCTATTATATCTGTTTTGGTAGTATTTTTGTTGCCAGACTTTTAATGTCAAAAATAAGCTATCTATGCACTGACAATTAAAAAATAACCTATTTTTGATACAACTTTGAGTGTTGCTTATGAAGCCCTATGGTCACTATAATTAATTAAGTGTTCACGCATGTGACACAGACAACTTTGAAAGTATATTATTAATGATTCCTTCCTGGACATTTTGCAGGGGTAGTAAGGAACTGTCTCACCAGTCTAGGGGGGGGCATCTGTGGATGAGTGGTGTGTTGCCCTGGACGATTGGGTGTGAGTTCTGGGAATAAGGAGCTTGCATGGGGGAGTGACCCTAGAGGAATGGTGCAGGTGTCTCCCAACCGACGTGGTGGAGATGGTTCAGAGGACTAGGTGCCGTTATAGTGAGGAGGTTGCAAGGCCTCACATCATGTCCTACGAGGAAGGTGTGAGACTGGGCCGTGTTCTGTGCCTCAACCTCAGTCTCCGGTACTGGATGGTTCTTAGAGGGAGCACCAGGAAATGAAACTAGGGCCCGATGTAGGTAATTCCTATTTACCTACTCTTAAATACCGATTCGGTATTTAAGAGTAGGTAAATAGGAAGGGGGCAGATGTAGGTAATTCTTATTTTAGAATTACCGAATCTGTAAGATTTGGTATTTACCGATTCGATAAATCCCGAATCGGTATTTCCTATTGATTCCTATGGGCCTTGAAGCCCATAGGAATCAATGGGAAATACCGATTCCGTATTTACCGAATCGGTAAATACTAAATCCTGCAAGGGTGAACGGGGTGCAACTTTGACACCCTGTAGCACCCCAATTCCAGGCTTGTGTGCCATGTGGCACACATACATGCCCTAAGGGCATGTCTGTGTGTCAAATGGCACAGATGTACATGCACAGATGTGCATGTACACCTGAATTCGGGATTTTACCACCCAATTGTATTGGGTGATAAAATACCGAATTCTGAAGGCCTGTAGCACTGTAAACAGTGCTACCTACATCTGGGATTTACCGAATCGGTAAAATTACCGATTCGGTATTTTACAGAATCGAAAAAGTTACTGATGGTAAATTTACTGATTCTATAAAATAATGGCCCCTACATCTCAATCACCAAATACCGGTCAGTAACGTCCGAATTCGGCCGTTACCGACCGGTATTTGGTGACCTACATCGGACCCGTGGTCAGTCCTGTTGGACTGTTCTGTGTCGGGGGTTTCCCCGTGTTAGAGGATCGGAAGTGGCTGAGGTGTCTTCCAGTCCAGCTAGGTCCTGGTGTAGTGGGAGGGGTGTAGGGACTCACATTCTGTCTCAGAGGAGAAGGAGTGTGGGACTGCGTGTCTCAAGGTGCCCGAAACCCCGTCTCAGGACCTGGATGGTTCCAGAGGGGAACACCAGGTTGGGAGCCTAGGCTGTACTGATGGACCATTTCAGGAGGATCTCCTAGTGTCTGGAGAACGTGGAGGGTCTATAAGCAGAGATCCAGCAGTTCTGATGTGAGGGGTTAGAGGGGGAAAGAGTCCCTAGTGGGAACCAGTGGGCCAGGGGCCAGCCAGAAGGGCTGAGTCGCCAATGATTGGCCATGGTGACGCCACTTCTCTGCTGAGGATCTGCACGCACTGTCAGATGGACAGGAGATTGTGAGATCTGCACCAGGCAGACTGTCACATCACACATTAGTTATCTGTTTTCCTCTAGAGGGGCATGCGTGCTCCCTGTGAAGTCCTGGTTCGCCAGGCATCTGACCAAAGGGTAGCATCCCTAGGTTGGGGAGCCGGGAGCAGGTGTTTCCTGACCTGGACAGCAGGGCGGCTGTAAGCAGTGTCCTAGCCAGTTTGCCTTCTAGAAGCACCCCTGCGAACACAGGTGGGGCCCATCTTATAGGAAAGGGACCCTGGGTTTCCCAGAAGGGGTGGTGCAGGCCTAGCAGGGGTCTTTAGGGTCCCTGCCTGAGTGTGGTAGTACTACCCTGAGAGTAGGTAGGGCCCATCTTAAGTGAAGGGACCCTGCTCTACAGTGGGAGGGTGCAGAACTCTGGAAGGGGTGCAGAGGGAGGGAGTCCTCGCCTCTGACCCCGGTGATTCCGGTGAATGTGGATCCCAGGTGGTAGACCAGTAGATGGAGAGAGGTCCTGAACTGGTGGTAGAGTTGTGTTCTGGTAGGTGCTTCCCCTGGAGGGTGCGTAACCCTAGAAGTAAAGGTAGGGTGAGGAGACGCTAAGCCCTTGACCTCTGGTCTGCCTGAGGGTTCGGACCCTAGGTTGAAAGATCAGTGGCAGTTTGGAACTACACTGAGAGGGAGAGTGGAGAATGGCTATTGTGTGCCAGGGGATACTGCCCCCTATTCTGTGGAATGGCAAGGACCAGTGGTATCTGGATGGCCTAGGGCCTGGTCCTGGCCGTGGACAACTAGGGAGTACCAGTGGGGTAGCCTAGTTGGGCCTGAGAGTTCTTTTTTCAGAGACCCACATGGGTTCAGAGTGGCGTAGAACCAGACGGTGTCCCTGCAGTGCGGGCCCGCGTCCGTGTTCTATCGCCCCAAGCAGGGAAGCCCATCACAGTGGTGATTGGTCTGTTCTGCTTTTTTGGCTGGAAGGGGGTTGTGTTGGACTTGGCCCTTTTTGGCAGGTGTGAGAAGTTGGTCTGGCATATGCTGTCCACTATTCTAGTGGACACCTTGCACCAGTCCAAACGACCCGTATTGATAGTAGTTTTAAAGACAACCTATATAGAAGCTATCCTAGTGACAACTGTGGAGAGCAGCCTTCAGGCTAAGTCTTGAAGACATGTAAAGCAGCTTGTTTTACCAGTCTATAATCTTGTGAATGGCCAAATGAAAGGAGAACTACACCAGGTACATATATATAATATATATGTATTTAATCTAAACACGTCCCTCTAGTCTCTTTATGAGGCTAGAGGCAAAAGTACATAGAGTAAACTTATTTAGCACACAGTAAATTAGCACAGTATACGTTTAGCCCTAGGAGCGTCACAAACCATATACTAAGTAAGTGGTATAAGAACCACGACAGACATAAAGACAAGGCCTAGGGCCTGTAGAACTGCTGGGGCAACCAGGAACCACCCATGGTAGTGACGCAGGAGACCCACGGGGGACGCGTGCAGTGTCTAAAGACAGCCGCAAATCACCATTGACTTCTATGGAGAAAGTTGCGATTCGAATTTTAAAGATTAGGGACACTTAGAAGTGGACTTGGAGCAAACCCCTTTGAGAACTAGATAGTTCGAGAGTCAAGACCCACAGGAGCACCAAAGTACTCGTGTTACCTCATCCATGGAAGCCGGTGCATAGGTCTCTTTTCGTGTCAGGTTTCATTGTCGTTTTTATGGCGAGCTGCAGAAAAGTGCTGCAGGCGACCAAGTGGAAAGTGTCCGGATGGATCCAAGGGTGGATCGGAGATCTGAAGAACCTGAAAGCGGAGGGACAGAGTCTGGGTCACTTGCCAGTGACCAGGAAGGTGATAAGAAGATGCCCACCGATGTCTGGTGATTTCAGGTGCAGAAGGTAAATGTAAATGTGTGTATACTTGTAAAGCGCACTGCCGCCCCATCTCGGGGCATCCTGGTACTGTATACCACTGTGGAACCCTTCCTGGCTTTCCCTGTGAGATGCCCCCTCCTGGGCACCCCCAAGGTGAAGCCAGGCATCCCAGCGCTTTTGGGGCCGTTGTGGAGATTAAGCAAGCTATTGCCCAGAGTTGCAGAGTGGGACCCATGATTAGAGTAGGCACCGAGGCTAGAATTATCGAGTCCACGGACATTGAGCCCAAGACCCTGCCGCGTCGGGAATTGAACCCTGGTCCTGGGCCTGACCTCTGCTTCAGGGTCTGCCGCTTCTAACCAGTGAGCCACACTTCTCAAAGGTGAAGCTTGACTCTTCAGCCACCAGGACCAGGAGGCGTCGACGACAACCAGATGCTGGATTCGAGCTGTCCCACATCGGATGTCGAGTGCTGCAGTGTCTGTATCCGGATTGGACCCAACAAGCCTTGGCAACAGCGACCCACGCATAATGCAAATATTGTCTTCGGAGCAGACCAGCAAGGTACCCTTTGGAGGGGAGTCAGGGCACGTCTGGAGCAACCAGGGAAGCCCAAGAAACAAAAGAGTTAACTTCGTGGGGACCCACCAGTCGGTTGACCAGGGATCGCGAAGAGGCCTCGAGCAGAAATGCTAGAAGCGGGTCCACGGAACACTTGTGGAGTGTAGGCCCACAATCTTGGGTGCAATTGGTGCTCAGGCCTTTGACTACGATTAGCCCAATGCACAACTTTGGGAAAGCTCGGGAAGTAGGTGCACTAGCAAATGTGCACAGTGTCCAGGAGTTCCGGCCCCACGTCTCTCGTGATGGCTGCGGGTCTCAGCTTTGCTGGGATCTCGTGTCGGCCTCGGAGATGTCTGGAAGTCTGTTTCCTGTGTCACAAATCCTTCGGGATCCGGCGGGAGTCTTGGAAATGCAGACCTTCAAGATGCTTCTTTGCTGCCTGTTTGAACAGAGGTCTCACTCCTTGACCTCAAGGGAGATTCTTCCATCTTCTAATCAAAATCGAATGTCGAATTTTCAAGATATATTTTGCAGAGTTTCGTCCAGGGTAATCTAAAGTCCTAAGGACTGGGTTCCTATACCTATACTAAGTTTAGGGGTTGGACTTACTCTAGGGTCCCATCTATGGGAGGACCCAGGGTGGCTGTGGTTCTACCCCTTATCTTTTGTCCAGTTTCGCGCCAGGGCAGGGGCTGAGTGCCCCTGCAACAGGTTTGAACTGGGGTATGCATAGGGACACCAAGTGTGCCCCAGCACTGTCTGAAAAGCATTCACTGAATGCACCCACCCAGCCCCAATACACTGAAGCCTGTCTGGGGAGGTGGTTACACCTCCCTGTGACAGGAAACCTATTGTCCAGGCCTCCCCTGCCGGAGTTTCGTCCAGTAGCAGGAGTTCAGACTCATGTCTGTGGCTGCATTGTTTGATGCTGGGGCTCTTCTAAACTATTACCGGTCAGGTAAGTGTGTACATGTCTTCTCCCTATAGAAGGGCGGAAATCTACCCCTGCCACCAGGACTGGTGGGGGGTAGGATTCCAAAGTGTTTGACACCAAACAAGACATGTTTTGATGTAGCCATTCCAAAGTTAGCATTTACTGCGAAGTTATAATGCACTCAAGAGTATATGGTATGGCTGTATCACAGAACAGCCTCAGAGGATAGATACCGAAAGCTGCAGAGGGGTCCTGTTCATGCATGGACACCCTCTCACACAAAACCAAGCACTCTGCCTTCAGGATTGTTATGGCCTGCCATAGGAGTGACTTATAGGTTTATATGTGTCTGTCATTAAAGGTAGATATAGGTAGCCTATATCTTAGTAGGGGGTGCAAACACCACCTTACCCAGGCTGCAGTAGCAGACCTGTGGTGCCATTTTGGAAGGCTTCCCAGGGGTGGCATAATACATGCTTCAGCCCCTGGTATGCCTCTGGTGTATCTATGCCCTTGGTACCTAAGATACCATATACTAGGGACTCACAAGGGTAACCCAGTAACCATTCTGGAGTGTACCTATAGTACTTGCAATCAATTTAGAGAGGAAGCAGCTAGGCTGGGGTGCTGGATAGTAGGGCTGCAGCCAGACTAAAGTTGAAAAACAGTGAACCACCTGTAAAAAGTGGGGGTAACCATAGTAATCAGATCATACTCTCCTCCAGCAGGTTAACCCCTGAACTTTTTGTCTTAAGCTCCGACATGGTGGTAGTGATGTTATGCCCCTGGGCCCTTTGGCCAGTGTAAAGTGCGTGCGCTCTCTGAGTGCATGTGTTGAGATTGGCCTGCCATCCCATAGGAATGCATGTGGGATATGTGTGTCCATGGTAATTCCTGGTGTGAGAGGAGTGCAGGGTCGAGTTTAGTATGTATGAACTCGTGAGGATAAATGCTGCACAATGGTGTGCGCAGATTTATGGTGACTGGTGGAGAAATACCACTTTTAGAAGTTGGCATTTCTGTGTGCTGTGTGTCTGCCTGCCTGATGTGAATTGCATGTCTGGTTTGTGATTGACTGAAGCTGAGAGGTGTGGGTGGCTCCGGAAGGGCAGGGTGAGTCAGCTAGGCTGAATGGGACACCTGGGCTGAGAGGGGTAGGAGGAGAAATCCCCTGACTCTGAATAGGACTGTGCCCAGGCTGTACAATGCTGGCTCCGCCCCCTGTGGTGTGTCTGACAAAGGGGAGAGGAGCTGGGCAAAACAAAGGGCTCCAAATCCCCCTCAACCAGTTCTGACTGGTATCCCCAAGCCCTGTGCTGTGACACAAAGGGAAATGGTAATATAAATATAGGGGCTGTGACCCCATAAAAATGTTCAGTCCTGTTCTGGTGTGCTGTTCCTGACAGAGGGGGGCTTGCTGCAGCTAGGGCCCAGGAGGAACTGCCATGGGGTCTGCCTCCCTGATGGAGAGCCCTGTGTGCTGGCTTTCCTGGGCCCAGCTATTTATTTTTTTATAAAGTTTTATATAGCGCGAACGTGACCCACAAGGGTATCAGAGCGCTTTACAGTATAAGAACATAAATGGATAAGGTGTTATACGTACATTAAAAAGTGTCAGATTCGTAAAAAAGAAGTATAAAATATAGGAATAACGAACAGAGAGGACCGTGAAACAGCAGGACGTAGTACAAAAGACAGTTAATGAACAATAGGTGATTGTGCTAGCAAACATAAACATTATAATCTCAATCAAATCACAATGGATATAATGTGTATAGATAACACCAATAGGGACCAACCACCAGCTAAACTTTACACTACAAACAGTTATTGAACAATAAAGGCTATGATATTATTCTTACATAAAATCGACTCATCCATTCCACCTGAGATAGGCAATGGTATTCGGATCATAAAGATGACTCTGTGACATCCTAGAATGTAAAACTTAGGGCATGAATTTGTTCATTAGTAGTATTTTTACTTCTTTTTTTAATGTGGTAAGGGAAGTGATTCCACGCACTAATGGAGGTAAGGAGTTCCAAATCTTTGGTGCCATCCCTGAGAAATCTCTACAACCGGTTCTCTTCTTATGGAAGGATTGAGGTTTCAAAAGGAAGGTGCTCGCACTTCAAAGTCGTCTACAGCCTCCAGACCTTTCCACCTTTAGAGACAAGTAACTGGGTGTATTGTTGTGAATTGCTTTGTGTGTCATTCAGGCCACTTTAAGGTGTATTCTTGCCTCGTAGGGCAACCAATTCAGGGCTTTCAAGGTTGGAGAGAAGTGACTATTTATTTTGGTTCCTGATACCAGTCTAGCAGCAGCATTCAATGCTGTTCTCAGCTGAGCCAGCTTGTATTTAGGGAGACCACAGAGGGTGGTGCTACCGTAGTCTAATCTTGGTAGGCCTAGGACTTGTTCTGCCCTTTTTAGATCAGCCTGTGGGAAGAAGGGTTTGAGTTTCGCTAATATACTCCTAGGGACTTTGCTGAGCATTGATGAGGGGGACACAGTCAAAGGAGGTTAAGTGTTTTAGCCATAGGTCTAGCTTTGGTGTGTGGTTCAGTGGCGAGATGAGAATGAATTCAGTTTTTTTGGTATTTAGCATAAGGTGGTTGATAGTGAGCCAGCTTTGTGTGTTCAGTAGAATAGTGTTTAGGGCAATGAAGTCTTCTGGGGAGGTGATTTTTAGATACAGCTGGGTGTCATCACCGTAAGGGGATACAGAATGTTCGCTGATTTCAGTGCGTTCGCCAAAGGCTCCATTAGGAGGTTGAAAAGAATGGGCAGGTCCCTGCGGCACACCAAGGGTGACCATGAAGGTTGAAACAGCGAATTCTTTATCTTGATTCTTTGAGTTCTGTTATTCAAGAAGGAGGAGAACTATTGCAACACAGTGCCCGAGAGGCCCATCCTTCATTCTAGGGACAGAAGGTTGTCATGCTTGACCGTATCGAAGGCGGAGGACAGATCAAGAAGTATCAAAAGGCATGATTCATTGCGGTCAAGCATTTTTAGTATGTCATCCATAATATGTGTGAGTGCAGATTCTGTGCTGTGTCCTTGGAGGGAGCCCGATTGGTGACTGTCTAAGAGGTTATAATTCTCAATGTGATTGCATAATTGAATTTGTACACATTTCTCCAATAGTTTCACCAAAGTGGGGATGCTGGTTATAGGCCGGTAGTTGTTTAGATCAGATGCCCCTGAACCTCTCATGGACTTTTTCTAAAGGAGCACTTCTGCTTTCCACTGGATCGCTGAGCTTCAGCTTGTTTTGAAGGTACCCAGACATGGAGATCCCCCCCCATCGATGCCGAGATTACCGGTGCCCACCCCACCTATTTCCTTTGCTTGAAGAGCGGGTACCCACCCTGCGGTTCTGCGCTTGATCTAAAATTAAGCAGGTGCCCACCCCGCCTTATGGCTTCCTTTCACTGGTGCCTACCCCACTAGTCGCTTTGTTGAGAAGGCGGGTGCCCACCCGCACTGCAGCACTGAGGAGAAGTCACCGCCGCAACCCGGTTCGAACCGGGAGTCAGACGAAGCTCCCTGACGTGGGGCAGGATTTCCGCTTCCCCGAGGGAAGCCCCGCGCCCATGGTATGCCCGGAAGGAGGAGGTCTAGTGAGGACGCTGAGGACTTCGCGGGACTCCTGTGAGGAAGAGAAGCCCTGCGTAGTGCTGGTTTTACCAATGCGAGCCTGGGTTCCAGGAGGGGGCCCGGGTGAAGAGAAGTGACGCGGGCTCAGAGCGAGGGAGTCGAGACTGCCCCCTGTCGTCGGGAACCAGAGAGTCGGTAAGTAACGGCTCTTGGTGTGAGGCACAGATCCTGACCATCCCCTTTTAGCAGCAGGCCGCTCCAACGTGATGGCACAGAGGTGCCGATGCGAGGTCCCAGTGGGGGCTACTAGTGCACATGGTTAGTGCCTGATTGGTCCCCCCTTGGCGGGCCGCTCCACCATGGCCATATATAATTTCAAGGGCCCGAGTGGCCCAGGTCCTGTGTTTGTTCCCAGCTGCCCCAGCGGTCAGTGGGCAGCTGCAACATTGGGGCCATAGTATTTTGAGAGCCCCAGCGAGGCCCTCTAGGGCACAGTTGTGCCAGGGCCGATTTGTTTGAGTCACAGCTGTGCTGCACCAGCGTGGGCAGCTGCACCGTTTTGCATAATGGATTCAGGAGTCCCTAAGGGGGACAGTAGTGGGACAGAGGTGCCAGGCCTTCCTTCTTCACAGCTGTGCAGCACTTACTGCCAGCTGCAACGTTTAGGCCACAGTTCTTTGGGGGGCATGTTTTGAGTTAGGAGTGAGATGCACTCCTTGGCATCATACTTTCCCAGCTGCACGGCAAGTTCCGTCAGCTGCCATGTTTAGGTACTCGCAATGGTGCACATGGATTCCGCTGCATAGGCAGCAGCCCTGACATTCTGGACACAGGGCATTTGAATGCCTTAGAGAAGGCCAGTTGGCCAGGGGGACAGTGAGATTTGAGATATTCGGAAATGTGATGCTTTACTGTGATTCATTACGCTAAATGTGTTTTGGGACGAGATTATGTGCGTAATGTGATTGTGTTCCACTGAGATTATTTCCTAATGGGAGTTATACCTAGGAGGTTAGGGTCTAATGCGTTTAGACTTATGAGATGATTGCATAATGTGTTTATGCTGGTGAGGTTGGCACAGAATGTAATTCGCGCCTAATGTGATACTGTGCATAATGTGGTTTATATTACAGGCTGATGCTGAGTACAGAGGTTACCAGTGATTAGGGGTTGTATGCTTATGTGATATGTTTTATTTTTACTAAGTTCACTCTGTGATGGTTCTGGCAGTGGTCCAGTGGGCCCTGTCAGGTGTATATAATCCCTCGTAGATATGACCTAGTGCCAGGCGGCACCATGTATATTATGTGTTTACTATTCTAATGTGTTATGAGAATATAAAGGCTATTTTTGATAGAACCTTGTGTGGAGTTCCTTTAGTGGTGTTCCAGGCATGTTGTTACTGTGTGCGTGTGCAAATGCTTTTCACATGACCGCCGAAATAAGCCTGACTGCTCGTGCCAAGCTACCAAGGGGGTGAGCAGGGGTTATCTTTGGCATGTAACTCCCTTGCCCTGACTAGAGTGGTGGTTTCTGCCTGGCTTTGACGCAAGCCTTAGCCAACCAGAAATCCCATTCCTGACAATGTCGAAGGTAACCAAACATTGTTTTGTTTAGATCTTGATTGACTAAAATGTTCAGTGGTTCCTTATGGCTTATTAGCACAATAAGTCCATGTAGCCCAGCTTTTTTCCCAATACTTTAGTCCGAGGCCAGAAATAGTACGAACTACTTTGTGCTCTTTTGTCATCTGCACTGCATAATCACCAAAGGTTTAAAGACTAACTATATTACTAATGTACTCCAATTTTAGATTTCATTGCCTTCAATGTGGAATATTGTATGATTACTTTATTATTTAAAAGTTGCAGTTTTCACTTAAAATCACTTTGTGAGCCTCATGTGGTCATCACAATTCTGTCTAATCATTGCCATTGATCAGTCTTCAGATGCTGATGGTGTTGGAAGCCATGGTCCCCTGCTACCTACAAAAGTTGAAGACACAGACGTCCCAGGTGGAGACAGCATCAGCTGCCCGTGAGGAAATTGCAGCCACAGCTGCCCTCGCCACTTCTCTGCAAGCCCTCCTGTACAGCGTGGAGGCTTTGACAAGGTATTCAACCGAAGAATCCAACATTGCAGTAATTTAACCCTAGCTGCCATGCGTTTATCCAATATGCTTAAAAAAACTTTAATACAAATTACTTTTTGTCTCATTTGGGAGCAAAGGTGTACATGTTCGGAAGATAGTAAAAACCGCCTTTAAGTAAGAAGTGCATCGCATTATTTATGGTCACTTGTATTATAACACTAAACTAAGAAGTGTATTATAACAATGAATTTTTTCCATTAGCAATTCCCTCAATCGCCAGTAGCTCTGCATCAGGTCAGTCCCACGCCGTATGTGACATCAGGGCCTCTATATATGCACCACCTCCACACCCAAACGTCAGTTCCTTTCTTTCCACGCCTTCTGATGCAGATTGGAAGCTCCATCTCTTCTGTAATTTTTGAAAGATATCTTTTCCCGCAAAAATTCTTTCACTGTGCTAGAATGTTGCCTCCTAAAACTACAAGTTTTAAACCATGAAGAAACTGCCATCATCAGATGTCAGTGATAGACAAACACAATGTCTTTCTCTGGTGTCTTGGCTCCAAACATGACTCGGCGTCATGCAATTACTGTGTGAAAATAAACTGAAAGTCTGTCTGCGACCATAAAGCCAATCTTGCTGTCACTGAACTTTTAAAGAAGTTACCTGGTTGAGGCCAAAAGGCACGGCTGTACTCTCTCCCGCGGCAAGTCTCGCGATTATTCGTTATCGAAATCACAAAGCTTAGGTAAGTAAAAAAAAAATATATATATATATAAGAGGTCCAAACACAACTGATTCCAAACATGCTCCCATTTTGCCCTGATTTTCCAAGCCATCGGCAATGCCACAACAGCTCCAAGAGCTTGACCATGGAATAGATTGGGGTACCCATCCGAATCCCTCTGGAGCATCTTAATGCCCTAAGAATTTGAGGTGGCTGCCAGTCCGATTAGCACCAACCGATCCATCCCCGACACCACCTTCACCACTTTGATTCAAAATGGGTCCCTTCCTCGACCTCTTCTCCGCTGACTCCTGCCCTAGTTCAACATCTGACGCTGCTGTCTGCACTATGACCGGTGTCACCAGTCCGAGCTTTGATGCCAGCTCCAACGTTAAATGTAGAGTTGATAGTTTTGTCAGACTCTGAGACTCATTCATGCCCCACTATGAGATAACAAACAGAACACCAATATTCACATTCAAACCCTGAAACATCTCAGCAATATTATGACGATGACCTTGAAGATAATAACCATCGCTTCCAGGACTTACAAGACGCTTGTTCCCTTCACACCTCTCCAGACATTTGCCTTCCTCCCCTAATCCTGTAAAGACAACAGATGAGTCTGCTTTTTTCACAACAGTAATTTGGAGATTGACAGACGTTTTAGACCTTAGCTTACCCACTACAGAAGTCTAAGCAAATGTCCTGACTGAGGTCCTAAATCCAGAACAGACAAGTCAAGAACCTCTTTTTCTCATTAACAAGGCTTTCTCTGATGGGCTGAAAGGCACTTGGGCAAAACCTGGGTCTCCCCCTCACCCCTGCCCACCACCATCAATAGTCAGGTAGCAAGGAGACATAGACCTAGCCGGGGTATCCAACCGATCTTACAACACCCCACTCCAAAAGGCTTGGTGGTGCAGGTGTCCACTAGCAGAATTAATCTGAATTTGTTTCTGACTACCCCGCCTTATAGAGAATCTAAATACATGGAAACATTTGCTAAAATTATGTTTTCCTCTACCAGTTTTATCCTTTGGTCGGTCAACACCAGCTGCATCCTGGGAAGTTACTTGTACACATTATGGGATAAAGTGGTGTCCATCTTACCACCTATCCCCAAAGATATTCTTACAATCCTGCAAAAGCGAATTAAAAAAGTTTTATATAGCGCTGGCTAGACCCGGAGGTATCAGAGCGCTTTACATAACGTTCCTCAGATATTATAACATTACTTCAGTTACACGTTACATCAGTTACTAGAAAAACATTTCAAGAGTGTAGCAGACAAAAAAACTGGAGTTTAAAAGGGTATGGGGGTGGGGTAAAGGGGTAGGAGTTAGACGAAGGAGGGTCCGCCCAAAATCCGGCTGGGTAGGTGACGACCGATGGGGGAAGTCCACAGTCCACCTCCTCTTTAGCTATCAGGTAGCTCCACCGGGCATCAGCCAAACAGCTAGGTCTCAACGGGAAATCAATTAAAGAGCAAAAGCAGCGGTGGGAAAGAAACAAGACAAATGTCAGAGGTCTGGCTGGGTAGGTGGGGACTGGGGCCAAATAAGTGTGGTGCACCTTACATGCGGTGGAAGCCAGCTTCGGGCACTGGACACAGATAGGGCTGAATATGTGCTCCTCTGAGTCAAATAGAAATATCACGGGGCGCAACAGGAATGGCAGTCTCTTCGCCTGCAAACTGCGGTGTAGGTACCGAAGAGCCATATCACATCAATCCAAACAGAAGCAGGCACACAGTATCAATCAAAGACATTGGTCAGAATGTTCACATTTTCTATTCAACTCTTTACAAAGACAACAAGTCCAGGAGAGGCATTTGGGAGTTCTTCTTGGGGAATGTATTCCTTGGAACATTAGTGGAACCCCAAGCTGGTGCTTTGGGGAAAGCAATAACGGTTGAAGAAGGGATTTCGAGCATCTCCTATAACCCATTAGTTAGAGTGCCCAGGAGTCACGCAACCCACTAGCTGGTACCAGGCATAAACGTGGCACCTCCAATTCTCCACTTTAGAACACTTCTGGACCTGCAGAAGAACAGAATTAGACTGGACCTACTGTTTGTGACCTGAGATGAGCCCTGGAGGACTGGACTTGCTTCTCCCTGTACACAGGACAAATACGTGGACTCCAAGGGCGAGTTGGCTGACCTCTTATGTGGCTCCGTGGACATCGCAAGCTGCAAGAGGCTTTTTTTCCTACAGTGCTCAGCTTTCTAGCCGCAACTGTTCTTGGACTGGACTTTGCTGTTGGTTCCTGCCTAATACCCTGAGACTCTCTAAGCGCCATCCCCTTAAGTCCTGGGGGACTTAGAGTAAACTCCTATAGTTTGATGGGGTTTAAAAGTCTAAGTCAGAAGGTAAAATTCTTTGACCAGGACAAACCCAGTTGATGTATCCAACCTGTACTCCATCTCAGTCGGCCTTGAGATTTTTATTATTTGGTGATGTGACCTTATTGTTCCTTGGTAATACATAAATAAATTACGCCTATCTGTTTTGTGCCATAGCCACCTAATGGTTGGGCTCAAGTAAATTTAATGGCTTTAAGTGTTTATCTTGACACGAGTTGTGATCATTCCTTGAAGTGGGCAGCCACCCTCCCCATATAAGCCAATTAATTACACAAAAGCATTCCGAAAACTGGTTGCAGTGACGTATTGCAGTGACGTATTCTATATGTTTAGATCTGGAGACTACAAATGACCTTGGTAGGGCAGTCAGGAACAGCGTGGTGTTTAGGGCCCTTGCCTGGATTCGCTCCACCGGCTTCTCACATGACGCACAGCAAACCTTAATGAACATGCTCTTTGATGGCTCTAGGCTGTTTGGATCAAAGCAGTAACAGACTACAGAAGGTAGCCCATAAACCCTAAAGAGACAAGGGCAATAATCTGTTGCAAACAATAATGTCTCAAGGGTATTGTTGCAAGTGACAATTATACATACATGTGTAATGACACAGTTACTTATACAGGATTTAATCCGTAATGTAAAGAAACCAGGGAAACATTTCATGTAAATGTAGAATATATTTCATTTAGTAGCATGTTGGACATATTAACTTCATATGTTCATTCACATGGGTCAGTAGCACTGTGTTACATTCAATGGCATGTAACCGACAAAATACTGTGCACAAGTGCTTGTGAAGTTTGGTGACGGTGCAAGTGACACATGACGTGGTACAAACAGTGGGAATGATGGGCGTAACAGCAAGTGAGATAAGAACCACAACAGGAGGGCCCTGTTGCAGACGGCTTGGGCTACTCGGTTGGCCTTGGTGGAATCAGTGACTGTACTGGGCAATGGTGGTGATCGCAGGCCCTCTCACCATAACCTTGCATTGATGCCCAGGTGGGGGCACTGGCTGGAGGATGTTAATTGCATCATGGGTGTTTGGGGAAATTGCCAAGTGGATTGACAGTTATATGGGAATATTGGAACAATGTTATGTCCTCAGAGTGTGACAGGTGGCAGACAGAAGAGAGAACTGGGTATGCATGGGTGTATGCATGGGTGTCACATATGCGATCCATGGTGGAGGCCGTGGGGTGGGTGGATACATGGAGGTCCTATCATCCCGGCGAGACCGGTTTTATGTTCTATTCTACAGTTCATAGTTCTTTCCCTGGGCTCGATTACCTATTGGTGTAGGGTGGCCATCTACATAGAGTATCCGAGGCAGTTATTTTGCTAAGAAGGTTGTCAGACCATTTTCCAGTGGCGCTGAGGCTTCATGTGGGTCCCCAACGACCCCCTTTCGATGGAGACTCTCACCATGGCACCTGCGAAATCCGGTGTATAGAACACACATGCACCGTGCAGTCAGACAACTCATTCGAAAATTGTATTATGGGAAGTGATGAAACCCACTCTCAGAGGCGTAGATATTAGTTCCTGTGCCGCAGAGTGCAAGTGACAGCTTCAGGAGCTATCTTAGATGGAAGCCCAGATGCTAGATCTAGAGACATGCATCTGTGGCGAAAGAGGTGGGTTTGCATGACAGCAACTGGGCTTAGTCCAGCAACAGTATCAGGGGGTGCTTTTGGAGGAGGCCAAGAATGTATGGCAAAGCCTCCCAGAGTCTCATATATCAGTGGGGTGACAAATCCATTAAAATGCTTAATAGACTCTGCCAGGCATCCTTTGGGGTGGCTCAGGTCCCCGCTCCGCTCAATGATCGGGGAACTTTATTATCTGTCAATAGCAAAGTAATCTGTGGTCTATTCACAAAATAACTTTATTATCGGGCCTGGATGCAGTAGCTAGCAGTTTCTCAGGATATTATGAGACCCTTTATGCTGAAAAAGAGACTGTGATGGCCGTCAAAATAGATGACTTCATAGATGCATTACCTCCAAAGTCACTGTCCTCAACAGCTAGGGCGCTACTCGAAAAGACACTTACAGTAAAAAACTGACTGTCGCCCCTGCCTCAGGTCAGAGTCTACTTACTGGGCGTGATCCAGGCTGCACCCATAGAGATGCATATGCCCCAAGAATGATGACACGCTGAGATCATAGTATATCCTAAACCGGGACATCCGCAGAGGTTCACTCTTCTTACCATCCGATATCTTTACTAAACATTGATGTCAAACTCCTTGTAAAGACCTTATCTAATAGACTGATTCTACACATGCCAGATCTAGTCCATCTGGACCATGTCGGTTTTATGCTTCATTGTGCCACTCGTCATAATATATGACGCGCCCACACTGCTATGGCCTTAGTGGACTGCTTGGGGCGGCCCGCAGCTCCTCCAGCTCCTCAATATGAGGCCGTGATTCCTGTCATAGGAAAGTGCCCTTTTTTGCACGGTTACCCCCCACTTTCTGACTGACATCAGTTGCAATCTGACTTGATGTGCCCTGGGTCTCTGCCAATCAGGTTCCCAGAACCTGTGTTCTTTCCCCAACCTGTACCTTTGTACCCACAATTGGCACATCTGTGGCCACAGGTAAGCCCCTTATAAAAAGTACTCTGGGTACCAAGGGCACTGTGACCAGGGAAGGCCTCCAAGGGCTGTAGCACCTATTTTGCCACCCTTAGAGGCCCTGTACCTTAACACCCACACCCTGCCATTGCATGCTGTCTGCTTTGGTGCAGAGAAAAGTGAAGAGTTGACATGGAACATATCCCTGTCTGAGACCTAGGTAAGTCACCCCGCTAGCAGGGTGCACTGGTCCCACGGTGAAGGTACGGTGGCATGAGCCCTGTACCCCAACAGTGTCTAAGCCCATTCTTAGACATTGTGAGTGTAGTAAAGCCATAAAGAGTATATGGTGTGGGTGTTGGTCATAACGAATGCCACAGCTCCATAATGGTTTTACTAAAAACTGGGAAGTTTGGTAGCAAACATCTCAGCACATTAAACTCATACTGATGCCAGTGTTAGATTTAATGGAAAATGCACTCAGAGGGCATCTTAGATATGCCCCAGAAAATCGACCAGCCCCGGTGTGGTCCCTGAATGGCTGCCTGCCTCTGGCCACCACCAGACAGGTTTTTGGACCCGTGGGTTGAAAGTAGGGGTGGGCGGAAAATCCGTTCCGCTTGCGGATTTTGCGGATTTTCGGGAAATCCGCAATTCGCGAGATTTGCGAATCTCCCGCAAAATCCGCAAATCCGCGAGCAGCGGATTTTGCTCGCACTGCTCGCACTGTTCGCGTGAGTTCGCGTGAGTTTGCGCCCCGCGAATAAGTGCAAAATTGCAGAAATACGATCTTAGCAAAACTGAAAGTAACTACTTACCAGGTTCAAAAGTTCAGGCTCATCATTAGTAGCCATTTCCTGTAGTGCTTCCTGAGGGGCCCCTCCAGAGTTCAGTTGCCAGTTGAAACTATTATGTGACCCTGCTCTGAACCTCAGAATAGTTACACATATGCCACAAAGGTCCTGAATTACAGCTAAGGGAGACAAGCAGGAGCCAGGCTGGAAGTTAAAATCCATTAATCAGCCCCTAATTCATTATTGTCAGTTGGGGCAGGGCAGGTGTTGTAACTAATTTTGCAACAATGAAAGCACTTAGCAAGTGCAAAAGATCACTAATCAGGGCGCACTAAGGAAGCAGGTGCCAGCTAAAAAAATATTCTGTGACACATTAATCAGCCCCAAATTAATTCAGGTCACTTGAGGCAGGGAAGGTGTGCTTTGCTTTGCCGAAAATAATGTACACTGGACAACCAGAGGGTGTGGTGATGAAACAGAGGGTGGCATGGGTGGGCCAGAGGGTGGCATGAGTAGTCAGAGAGTGGCAGTGGTGACAGAGAGTGGCAGTGATGAAGAAGAGTGTTCCAAACAGGCTGGAAACGTAGAAACAACAAGTTCGCGAAACTTGCGACCCGACAGGTAAGTTCGCAATTTGCGAAAGTGTACAAAACCCTCGCGAAGTGGCAAAAACACGGGCGAACACAAAAAAAAATCCGCAAATTCGCGGGAATTCGCGGATTTTGCGGATTGCGAATCCGCAAATCCGCAAAATTCGCGAACGCGAGATCCGCAAAATTCGCTCATGCCTCTGCTCTTTGGATCCAGAAACAAAGCCCATCCTGGTCAGAGGTGTTATACCTCCTCCCCCAGCATGTCCTGGGTCCATGAAAGGGGAAGCTTCAAACACCTGTCACCTTTGGAAGCTGACCCTGCCTGTTGCTGCCCCAAGCAACTGGCTCCCACCGGTTCTGGCCCCCAAGTTGGGCGGTAGATTCTGCAGGAAAACCAAGCTATGAAAAAAAGGGTGCCACCTTTTGCCAATCCCACCCCACCCCACCCCGCATTCGATATGGTGAGCCATACAGTACTGGTGGAAAGACTAGAGAGGATAGGGGTGACAGGACGGGCCCTACAGTGGCTACAGTCCTTCCTATCAGGAAGACAACAGGTGGTGACCATGACATCATTCATCTCCAGCAACTCTCCAGTACATCATGGGGTACCGCAGGGCTCTGCGATCAGCCCTATTCTTTTTAATATCTATTTACAGCCCCTGTTCCCCATTATTAATTCTTTTGGAATTGACCTGGTCAACCACGCTGACGACACTCAACTGGTGTTTTCCCTGGAAGGGAAACAAGCGGTATCCATGGATACGTTCCAGGAGTGTATGCGTCAGACTGCTGAATGGCTTAGGAGAAATTCATTACAATTCAATGGGGGGGAAAACAGAGGTGGTATACTTCCCCACTGCCAGAATGTCCCAGCATCTACCTCTGGAGTTCAGGCTCACTCCTGAGGAGGAGCCTCTGGTTCCAGTTAATTCGGTGTGTAATCTAGGGGTTCTGGTAGACGGTAACCTCCAAATGGAGTCGCAGGCCAACAAAACTGTTAGTGTGTGCTTCTCTTTGATGCGCCTGCTACGACATATTCTTCTGCTACTCCCTAAGGACTCGCGTTCCCTTGTAGTGAGGAATATAGTGCTGAGTAGGCTGGACTACTGTAACTCCCTGTTCCTGAGAGCACCGCAATACATCTTTCAGGGGTTGCAGAGAGTCTAGTCTATGGCGGCAAAGATGGTGTTAAATAAGCAACGCGGGTCCTCTACAACCTCGGCTCTGAGAGACCTTCACTGGCTGCCTATCAAGCAAAGGGTTCATTTCAAATCACTCTGCATTGTTTATAGAGCAGTACACAACTCGAGCCCAGTCCCATTGCAAGAGAAGTTCACCTGGTACAATCCCAAGAGGCAGCTCCGTTCCTCCAGCGCAAATCTGCTGACGATCGCCAAAGTTAGGAGATCCAGGATGGGAGGGGAGGGCTTTCAGTGTGGCAGCTGCACATTTATGGAACGAACTGCCTCAGAGCATCAGACAAGCCAACTCCCAGACCGAGTTTAGAAAGAGCCTGAAAACTTGGCTCTTCCCCAGGACCAATCTCTAGCCCTGTCCCCGCTGTTACTCTGGTCTACATTTATGTTGGTCTTATTCAAGTCTGAGTGCCAGGATACCCGTAGGGTGGCAGTTTGCGCTATATAAGAACCTAATTCAATTCAATTCAAGGTGGGGGAGGCGAGGTTAGGCAAACATCTCAGTCCCCCCCATCTTGGAGATGAGGGGGCTCAGCCAATTAGGGAGAGCTTCATGCCCCCTCCCACTGCAGGGTGGCATAACCGGGGGTTTCCCCACCCCAAGGAAGGAACCCATTGGTCCTGACCTGCACATCCCTTTAAACACCCCTAAATCTAGTATTTAGGGGCAACCCTGAACCTTGCCTCCTCAGATTAGAGGTAGAAAGAAGGACCGAAGTGCAGTGCTGACCCAGGAAGAAGAAAAGGACACCAACTGCTTTTTTCCCCAGCCCTACTGGCCTGTCCCGTCTACGACGTGCCTACAGCAAGAACCCCGGAAAGTCCAGCAGTTAGCAACCCCCAAGCTCAGATGACCTGCCCTGCAACCATCTTAAAGACTCTTTATTCCGTGAGCACCAGATTTGCTCAAACAAAGACTCCCCCACAGAATCCGTATTCAGGATCCACTCTGCGCCCACGGTCCGAGTTTGAGTGGCCCAACACCAGTAGGAGGTCTCCCCAGCGATCCTAACCTGGGAGCTGGTGGTCCCCGACCTCCCTCAAGCTTTAAGACGATGCCTACAGCCTCAACCTGAATGGTCCTTCTGACCGTGACCAGAGCTGGTAAGAAAACCCGACGCCAGAAGACACCCCTGCACCCCACGCCTCATTGCTTTGGGTGGCCCAACTAATGGTGTAAAGGCATCCCACAAGAACCAAACTTACCACTCCAGCCGGTGGTCACCTTCAAGAAGTCTCCATGCATGAGTGGGCGGCAACTTCACACAACCGAAGGTCTCCATTGAAACGCACAGTGTACCCAAAGTCCTTTTTGCCCCCTGCACCTGGCTGCCCAAGGCCACTGGTGCTTCAGCTCCTATTTTGGTCATTGGCCCCTGCAGTGCTAACCTTAACTCCAGGAGCTTTGCTACCACAACCGAGTGGCCTGCTCATCAGCAGTCCCTAACTCAAGGCCCCATAACCCCGTTGGCTATCATTGGGCCCCTGCACTCTACACCCGGTCACCACAGTGCCGCTGGTTGTGCAACTTGAGTGCCCATCTAGACCTTGGGAAACCTTGGTCCTAACCCCCAAATTTCCCACGAGTAAGTTGGGTACTTACCCGAGAAACCACTAACACTTTTCTCCCCTACGAACCCATGCTAACAGATTTCGGGCCTAAAATGTTTCTAAGTGTTGAACTGATGTTTTCATGGAGGAAACACAACTAAATTGCAATTGTATAACAAGTTTTACCTTGTATTGTGAGATCCTGTGGTGGGGTATCTAGGCATACCACTCCAATACTGATTGAATAAATACAATAAATGCTTAACACACCCACTGGATAAGACTAACTGCTTGCCCACACTACCACAAAGTTAGTACTTATATCATTTAGCCTCTGCTATACCTCTGGGGACTCACTGGACTCTGGGCACACTATACCTCATTTTAGTACTGTATATATGGAGCCTGCTTCCTACATTGCATTTATTGGACTAGCTTAGTCAACTTCTGATCACATGACAAGAATCCAAAAATTGTCTTTAGTACAACTCATTTTTATAAATGACAATTTTTTCCACATTTCTAAAAGTTTTGTTAGGGCCTTGTGTTAAGTCACTGTAGAATTTCTGGGAAAAAGTAAAAGTCATTGAAGTTAGTGAGGGATTTTCTAGAACTGTCAGGGTAGGTCTTCCAAAAAGAACCCCACTTTAGAAATATAATGAGCAATCCAGAGAATATGTCTGAGGAGCTCGATCTTAATCCAATCTACAGGTTAGAGAGTGAAGGCTTCTCTTTAAGGCTAAACAGATAAGCACTGGGTCCAGCCCTACTAGGGTACAAATCCATGAGATCCTGGCAGGGCATGCAAAGGATTTTGAAATCAAAAGAGAGAGCAAGGGATATTTTTCACTAAAAAGTGAAAAAGAGATTACTCCTATTCCCCTGCAAGGAACATTCATGAAAACATAGAGAGGAGTATCCCCAACGTAGAGTTTTGAAAAAACCTTTCGGAGGGTAAACTTTCTGGCAAAAAAGGAAAAATTCAACCTTTTGTTTAAAACCCCTCACTCACCAACCTAGTGGTGACTTGCTTCATCATCGGGGTCCACCCTGGTGACCTAGCGTCACCAGGATGTGCTTCAACACCTGTACTGCAGTGGAGCGGGTTGTGACTGTAAGTGCAAAAAAATGTTAAAAAGAAAAAGAAAAGGAGACCTGTGGAAAAAGTAAAGTAAACACATTTCAGTTATGTTCATTCTTACTCTCCTGTTACGTCGTGAAGTGTCTCTGTGCTGTGACTTTTCATGCCAAAGGGGAATACCCTCCAAGTGATAAGATAACGTGGTGAGTAGGTGGTAAATAATATTGCATGTAGTAATGCACACACCTATTGATAAGAATGTGTGTCCTGATAATATCTCCTCTCCAGTGACACCTACTCACCACGTTATCTTATCACTTGGAGGGTATTCCCCTTTGGCATGAAAAGTCACAGCACAGAGACACTTCACGACGTAACAGGAGAGTAAGAATGAACATAACTGAAATGTGTTTACTTTACTTTTTCCACAGGTCTCCTTTTCTTTTATTATTTTTTGGCGGCTCTCTTATTCTTGATCGAGCGCATCAACCACTGGTTATTCTTCCAGTAGGTACACAGGGGATCAGGACAGGGTGCGCCTTTTAGGGGGCCCACACCTCCCGTCCACCTGTTTTTGGTCCTGAGGAATACCGGGCAGTTGCCCATTTGGTAGAAACATGTTGACCAATTTACACAGACACATATAGAGATACTCTGGTCGTAACTCACCTACCAGTATCTCGCCACCGATATTTTTAACATTGTTCAGTTGCTTTAAAATAAAAATTATGTTTTAAGCTAAACCAGGACAATTTGTAACTTTTTTTGCACTTACAGTCACAACCCGCTCCACTGCAGTACAGGTGTTGAAGCACATCCTGGTGACGCTAGGTCACCAGGGTGGACCCCGATGATGAAGCAAGTCACCACTAGGTTGGTGAGTGAGGGGTTTTAAACAAAAGGTTGAATTTTTCCTTTTTTGCCAGAAAGTTTACCCTCCGAAAGGTTTTTTCAAAACTCTACATTGGGGATACTCCTCTCTATGTTTTCATGAGGGCATGCCAAGGACCACCCCACAGAAGAAGGTGAAGACCTTCAAGAGAATGGGGAAAGTAGTGAGGATGATGAGGCCATAGAACAACCACCTCAACTACTTAGAGAGGAAGTGAAGGAAGTGGCCCAATTAGGGTCACCCGGGTCACTCACGACCACCTCTCAGCCTTCCAAACAGAATGAAGAGTCGATCAGACAGTAGAGAATACAAACCAATATCTATTTATTCAACTACACTCAGAGTGCAGCCCAGTCTGCCTGGTCCTTTAGGAGTGCTTCAGAGGCACTAGTAAGCATATAGATACATTATGTACATTTCCGAACCAATGATGGCACACCCCAATGGTATTTTCCAAGCAGATGCAGCAAAAGAGTGAAATACAAAAAATAAAGTTTTGACGTTGCAGCCGGGCACACACTTTCTAGCAGTCAAGGTCATTCTGCCCGTGCCCACCACTAGACAAGTTGGAGAAGGCTTCTATCTAAAGGGAAAGGTATGCGCTAATAAGAACAGTCTATTCATTAGTGAAAGAAAACACAGCTTTTTAAAGAAACATAACCTAGAAGAGGCTGTTTCTCGTAATTAGCAAAGGATTCATTTCCATCATGATTCAAAATGGCACCCAAATACAAAATGGTGCAGCGAATGCTAACTTACATAGAGCAATGCACGAACAAAATCATTTCTATTCTAATAGAAGGGAACTTTGTGTCCTACCTTTCACATGCAAGAGGTACTAGATCTGGCTCCTACAAAGGTAGGGCCAACTCCTTACCAGACATTGAGGACAACTGCACTGAGGAGGATCTCACTGGGGGAGGGGGGCACTCATTTAGGAACTGCTCTCTGGTAAGGGCAGAGGAATCAATCAATCAATCAAGGAATTTGTAGAGCGCACTGCTCACCCGTGAGGGTCTCAAGGTGCTGTAGGGTGCAGGGGATGCTACTATTGCTCGAACAGCCAGGTCTTGAGAAGCCTCCTGAAGGTTAGTAGGTATTGGGTCTGCCGTAGGAGGATGAGGAGGGTGTTCCAGGTCTTGGTGGCGAGATAAGAAAATGATCTGCCACCGGAGGTTGCTCATCGGATGCGGGGGCGGTGGCGAGGGCGTGGTCGGCAGAGCAGAGCTGGTGGTTCGGGGTGTAGAAGATGAGTTGTCTGTTGAGGTAAGCTGGTCCAGTGTCATGGAGTGCCTTTTGTGTGTCGGTGAGGAGCTTGAAGGTGATTGTCTTGTTGACGGGCAGCCAGTGCAGGTCTCTCAGGTGGGGTGTGATGTGGCTGTGTCGCGGTATGTCGAGGATCAGGCAGGCCAAGGCGTTTAGTATGCGTTGCAGTCGTTTCAGTAGTTTGGCTGGGGCTCCCTCATAGAGGGCGTATCTGTAGTACAGCCTGCTACTGACGAGGGCCTGGGTAAACGTTGTTCTTGTGTCTGTGGCGATCCATCTGTAAATCTTGTGGAGCACGCAGAGGGTGTTGAAGCAGGAGGATGAGACCGCTTTGACTTGCTTGGTCATGGAGAGTGTTGAGTCGAGGACGAACCCCAGGTTGGATGTGTGGTCGGTGGGCATTGGTGCTGTTCTCAGGGCGGTCGGCCACCAGGAGTCGTCCCAGGCTGTGGAGGTGGAGCCGGAGATGAGGTACTCTGTCTTGTCCGAGTTCAGCGTCAGACGGCTGTTCTCCATCCATTCGGCGGTGGCTTTCACTCCTTCGTGGAGGTTAGTCTTGGCAGTGAGAGGGTCCTTGGTGACGGAGAGGGTCAGCTTTATAATCTGTTTATGAAGGAACACATTTTAGGTAACTTCATCAATGAAAAGGTCCATCCACATCTGGCAGACCTAGGTCCAATTTCTCCCCAAGAATTGGGAAAAAGGGCGAACCACTGGGCCAGGACAAGGATAACCAAGACAACCACCAAGGGTGACCAAAAGAAAGGGGTCACAAAGCCTTCCCTGGAAAAAGAGGGCGGACAATCCAAAGATAAAGCACAAGAGTCTTCTGAAAGGCCCCCCAAATCCTGGTCAGGTGTTGGGCCCAAGAACTCTTCCCAGCCCACTGGTGGGTACAAGGGAAAATATGTTGTTCCTGCAAAGGCCTGGTGTTTCCACTGTAACAAGAAGGGATACCGAAGTGGAGATACTGCCTGTACCCACAAACCTAGCAAAATACAAGTGATGCCAATGGTATTCAAATTTAAACGTAATTATTTGGAGAAACAGATACAATCAATTATCTATCTCCACCATACACCTTTATATGAACTAAATCGACTGTCCTATTTAGATGTTCATCTTGTGGCTATTTACAAAAGAAATACAAAACACATAAATAATATATAATACTTTTTTAGTAATCTTTTAACAATCTCTTTAAGATCTTCAGTATCTTAGTCATACACATCAAAGAATCACACAATCTATATTCTTGTGTCGAGCAATTTTCAATCCAACATACAAGAAAAAAACGGTTGTACACTCGTTGACCCTTAATCCATGGGTTGTATCAGAAGCCCAATAGTTTGCAAATAAGGAAAATTGGTAAAGTCTCTTGTAACCTTAATTCCTTTTTTCGAACACCAAAAATATCTGTAGGAGTAAGTGAAGCACAACTAAATGTTTTTTTGGCTTCTCAAGTCAGTCCAACTCCTAGGGAATATATCTCATATTGTTTCCAGGTCAAACAAAAGGTGTCGAAATCAATAATAAACTTTCGACGCGTTACGGCCTGTCAAGCAGTTTCAGGCCTCATCAGGACAATGGGCAAACAAAACAAGCAGTACTTTACCGCATTCACAGTCAGTAAAAATCCCAGCCTAGTTTCAAAATCGTTTTTACAATTGTATCTTACACCAAGCGTAAGATATGGCAATTATTCATATTGTTGAAAAAACCTTGTATCCAAAATGCGTGACTTTTCAATAGTTCAACTCCACACGAAGACTAAATCCACTGAGTATCCACACCGGAAAGCGTCTCTAAATCACGCCCGATGGTATTCCTTCGCTGGTTCCTCACAGTCTCCCAGGGATAAACTACTGCCTGTACCAACAAACCAGCTCCTAGTCTCCCACCAGTTTGTACTGGTATGGCAAATCTCCAGATGGAATCAATAGTGCAAATCAGTGTTCACACTGAGGATGTTTTAGTCTCTGATAAGCATGGGCGCAATATCCGTTCCGCTCGTGGATTTTGCGGATTTTCGGCAAATTTGCAATCCCCGAACTCTGCGAATTTGCCAAAAATCCACGAATCCGCGAGTGGAACAGATCCGGGGGGCAAAACTTCAAGCTTCAAGCTTGTAACTATTTTAGAATGGCGCGGGCAAGCTGCCAGCGCCATTATAAAATAGTTACTAAGTTAGCTTCTACAGGAAGCACTAATAGAAGCAGGTGCTCGAGTTTAACTGAATTCGAGCACCTGCTTTATTTTATCTATTAGTGCCTCCTGATGAAGCTAACTTAGTAACTATTTTAGAATGGCGCTGGCAGCTTGCCGGCGCCATTCTAAAATAAAACAGGAGAGGGGCAGAGGGCAGAAGGGCACAAAGACGAGTGTGGCAGAGGGCAGAAGGGCACAAAAACGAGTGGGGCAGCGGGCAGAAGGGCACAAAAACGCGTGGGGCAGAGGGCAGAGTGGCACAAAAACGAGTGGGGCAGAGGGCAGAAGGGCAAAACAACAAGCGGTCTCGCAAAAAAAAAACGCGAACACGCAAAGTGCCCCACGAACACGCAAAGCGCCCGCGAACACGCAAAGCGCCCCGCGAACACGCCCAAAAAAATCCACAAATTTTGCAAATCGAGAATTCGCAAATCCGCAAATTGCGAATTCGCAAAATTCGCCCATGCTTAGTCTCTGAAGGGGAGAGAGGGTTAGCCACTTTGACTTTCTGGCCCCCCTAATTTAAAGAAGTGCTTGCAGTACCCCTTGGTTGAATGGGACTAAGATAGAAGCCCTGAGAGATACAGGTGCAAGTGTCACTATGGTGAGAGATATACTGGTTTCCCCAGTGCAATACCTAACTAGGAAAACCTAACCAGTCACCACTAACCATGCCATGGCTATGGTGATATTAGACTGGGGGAGGGGACGTTTGCTGGCCTGAAAGAAGTAGGGGTCTCTCCAGAGATCCTAGCCGCCTATCTTCTTGGAAATGATATGGAAACCTCAGCGTGGACTGAGATAAAGAGAAAGACACATGCAGCCATGCTGCAAATCCCTGAAATGGTCTGTATAAAGGCAAAAGCACAATGTCGAGTTCAGGGCCAAAAAGGAGTATTGAAGCCTGAAATGATGGCCCAACCTTTAAAGAGGAAAGGTAGGAAGACAGAAGAAACAGCATCAATACAGCAAAAAGATCAGGGCCCTTTCCTCAGGGAGAGGACTTGTCAGCCCAGGAGGGAACAAAGCCCATGGAGCTTGATCCTTAAAAGGTAGAGCTGTTGGAACCAAGGGGACCCTCTAAGGAACAGCTGTGCCTTGGGCAGCAGGTCTGCCCCACTCTTGAAGGCCTGAGGCAGCAAGCTGCTGCATAGGAGATGTCAGTGGCTCCCACAAAGTCTATGGGGAGGAGTGACTCCTGTACACTGAGGCCAGAGACCCCCAAACCTAGAGCCACTAAGAAAGTGGTAGTGCCTCAGTTGTATTGGGAGGTCCTACTCACTTTAGCACATGAAATCCCCTTAGCTGGGCATCTGGGCCAGACCAAAACTTGGAAAAGATTGGTCACCCAGTTTTATTAGCTACAGAAGTCCCAAAAAGTGAAGGAGTTTGTAAGATCCTGTGTTTTCTGTCAAACCAGTGGCAAGACCGGAGGACACCCAAAGGCCCTCCCTAATTCCACTACCAGTGTTTGGGATACCCTTTGAGAGGGTAGGAGTGGCTATAGTGGGTGCACTAGAACCCCCACAGCCTCAGGAAACAAATTCATACTTGTAGTAGTGGATCATGCTACTAGGTATCCTGAAGCCATTCCCCTTAGAACTACTACAGCCCCTGTGGTCGCCATGGCCCAAAGTTGGGTTTCCTAAGGAGGTAGTATCAGACTGAGGTACCAACGTCATGTCTGCATACTTAAAACATATGTGGGATGAGTGTGGAGTGAAGTACAAGTTCACAACACCTTATCACCTACCAACAAATGGACTTGAAAGATTAAAAGAGACATTGAAAGGTATGATAATGAGACTCCCTGAAAAAGATGGGATGTTCTGTTTCCCTGTCTGCTTTTCGCCTACAGAGAGATGCCTCAGAATGGAGTAGGGATTTTTCCCTTTGCACGTGTGTTTGGTCATCCTGTAAGGTGATGACTCTCTCTTGTGAGGGAATGATGGGAGAGACCCCATCATTTACCAAAGCAAGATGTGGTGGACTATGTACTAGGCCTTTATTCCAGGATGGCAGAGTGCTTGCAGAAAGCACTCAAACACCTTGGGACCAGCCAGTAAACCCCAGAAGTTCACATATGACCAAATACCTGCACTGGTAGAATTCCAACCAGGGCAAAAGCTGTGGGTTTTGGATCTAGTGACACCAAGGGCCCTTCATGACAAATGGAGTGGCCCTTACCCTATCCTAGAGAAAAAGAGCGAGGGCACCAACTTGGTAGACCTGACCACTATCAGGTCACCCAAAAGGGTGATACATGTGAACCGTTTCAAACTATATTGTGTCATGGCCAATGTAACCATGCTGGTAGTTACTGATGAGGATCAGGAGACAGAGAGTGAACGTCTCCCTGACCTCCTCTCCTACAGCCCCCAAGATGGGTCAGTAGATGGAGTTCTCTACTCAGACACCTGCTCTGCCCAACAGCAGGCTGATTGCAGGTTCTGCAACAGTATGCATAGTTCTTTACCTTGGCCTTTGGTCAGACACCCTGGTGTACTCATGATGTTGACACTGGAGACAGCTTACCTGTCAAAACAAAAATGTATTGCCAGTCCAACCAAGTCAAGGAAAGCATCAAAGCTGAAGTCAGGGAGATTCTGGAGTTGGGTTATTGAGCATGCTGAGAGTCCCTGGGCCAGCTCAGTGGTCCTAGTCCTGAAACCTCATCCACAGGGTGGATAGAGAGAAATGTGCTTTCGAGTGGACTACTGAGGACTCAGTGCTGTCGCCACTTCAGATGCACACCGCATTCCCAGGGCTGATGAATTGATAGATAAACTGTGGACTACCAAATACTTAAGTTCCTTTGCCTTAACTGAAGTGTACGGGTGGATTAGCGTGGCCCCTGGAGCAAAAGAAAATACAGCATTGTCTACACCTGATGGGCACTTCCAGTTTACTGTGATGCCCTTTGATCTAAAGATTGCCCCTGCCACCTTCCAAAGGTTGGTGAATTAAGTCTTCGTTGGGTTGGAAGACATTAGTACAGCTTATCTTGATGATATTGCTGTGTTTAGCTCTTCCTGGCAGGATCACATTATCCACCTGGGAACGGTGTTACAGGCCCTGCAAGCTGCAGGCCTAACTATCAAGGCATCCAAGTGCCAAATAGGGCAGGGAACTGTTGTGTACTTGGACCACTTTGTATGTGGCTGCCAAGTCCAACCTCTTCAACCCAAATCCAGACCATTCGGGACTGGGAAGCTCCAACAACCCATCTCCCACGTCAGGGCATTCCTTGGCTTGACTGGGAGGCTTGTGAAGGGATATTGGCCCATTGTGACTCAAAGCCCCAACAAGATGCCCAGGAAAGGGAACTGGGCTTAGCTCAAAAGACTTTTGACATCCTAAAAGAGGCAATGTGCTTAGAGCCTATTCTCAAGGCTCCAGATTAATGCAAGCAGTTCATAGGGCAGACTGATGCCATCTTAGACAATGAAGACTCTCTTGGGAAAGGGTAGTTCCATCCTCTTACGTTTGGGAGTTTGGTGTTCATGACCCCCTTTTTGCATAGCTACACCCTACTTTTTGCCTGACATCTGAGGCAACCTGACTTGATGTGCCATGGGTCTCTGCCAATCAGGTTTCCAGGGTCTGTGTTTTTTTCCAAACCTTTGCATTTTGCCCACAATTGGCACATCTCTGACCACAGGTAAGCCCCCTGTAAAAGGTACCATGGGTACCAAGGGCATTGTGACTAGGGAAGGCCTCTAAAGGCTCGAGCACTTATTGTGCCACCCTTAGAGGCCTTGTACCTTAACACCCACACACTGCCATTGCAGGCTGCATGTTTTTGTGCGGGGAGAAGGGAAGAGTCGACATGGAACACATCTCTGTGTGCCTTGCCTGCAACCTGCTTCCTGAGTCCTAGGCAACTCACCACTCTAGCTGGGTGCACTGGCCCTATGGTGAGGGTACTGTGGCATGAGCCCAGTACCCCTATAGTGTCTAAGCCCATTCTTAGACATTGTAGGTGTAGTAGTGCCATAAAGAGTATATGGTCTGGGAGTTGGTCATTACGAACCTCACAGCTCCATAATGGTTTTACTAAAAACTGGGTAGTTTGGTATCAAACGTTCCTGCACATTAAACCCACAATGATGCCAGTGTTGGATTTAAAGGAAAATGCAGTCGGAGGGCATCTTAGAGACCCCCTGAAAATCAACCAGCCCTAATGTGGTTCCTGAGTGGCTGCCTGTCATTTCCCACCTCAAGACGGGTTTCTGGACCCTTGGGTAGAGAGCATCCGCTCTCTGGGTCCTGGAAACCAAGCCCATACCGGGCAGAGGTGTCATGCCTCCTCCTCCTCTAGGATGGGTTGGGTCCACAAAATGGGAAGCTGTCCCTGTCTTTTGCCTCCCCCAGCAACAAATTTGAGGAATAAAGAAGAAGGACAGAAGAGCTGTTCTGACCCTGGAAGGAGAAGAGGACACAAACTGTTTTGGCCCAAGCCCTATCGGCCTGTCCCGTCTATGATCTGCCTACAACAAGAACCCTGATGAGTCCTGCAGCCAGCAACCCCCAGAACCCTGAGGACCTGCCCTGCACCCATCTTATTGACTCGGTCTCCTGTGAGCACCGGATTTGCTCAAACAGAATCAAGATTCCAGCAACTCTGCGATACTGCACCACTCTCCAGCCAACGCCCATTGCCCGAGTTAAAGTGGCCGAACACCATGAGGAAGTCTCTTGAGTGATTTTGACCTGGGATATGGTGATCCCTGACCTTCCTCAAGCTTCAAAACAATGTCTGCAGCCTCAAACTGAAAAGCCTCCCCAACCACGACTGGAGCTGCTAAGAAAACCCGACGCAAGAAGACACCTCTACAGCCAACGCCGCACAGCCTTTTGTGGCCCAAACAACAGTACCCGGCATCCCCCAATAACACAACTTACCTTTCCAGCTGCTGGTCGTCTTCAGGAAATCTCGCTGCTCGGGCCTGCAGCATCTTCGCACAACTGAAGGTCCTCATTGAAATGCAAAGGGTCCCTGACATCCTTTTTGCACCCCGCACCTGGCCGCCCCAGTGCTGCTGGTGGTACAGCTTCTATGTTGGTATTTGTCTCCTGCAGTTCTGACCTTAACCCAGTGGCCTGTCCTCAGCAGTCCCTAACCAAAGGCCCCTTTAGCCCCATTGGCTAACATTGGGCCCCTGCAATCTGCACCCTGCCGCCCCAGTACCGCTGGTAGTGCAACTTGGTGCCCCTCTAGACCATGGAAAACCTTGGTCCTAACCCCCAAAACTCTCACTCGTAAGTCGGGTACTTACCAGAGAAACCGCTTATACTTTTCTCCCCTAGGAACCCATGTTAAGAGATTTTGGGCAAAACATGTTCTTAGTGTTGAACTGATGTTTGTATAGAGAAAATAGAACTAAATTGCAAATATATAAAAAGTCTGCATTACCTTGTATTGTGAGATCCTAAGGTATGTAATCTAGGCATACCACCACCCCAGTACTCAAAGTAATTCAAAAGTAACTAAAATGTAATCTGAAAGTAATTACTGTGTAATTTAAACTGTTTCTGAAGCATAGACAAACCTGTATTGATTGCAAATTCAACAACAGCTGCATTTCCTTGAACAGTTTTGCATTTGAGAGTATATTTTACTTACCGGTGACAAGTCCTGCATGGTTCTATAATTAAACATAAGTATACCTGTTTTATACACACCTTAGTCTGTATAGGAAATACCCATTACAACGCATAACCTTTACAACGCAATCACTACAACGCAACATCCTTTACACCACATGCCATTACAACGCAGCCATTACAATGCATGTCATTTCAATGCATGCCACTACAACGCATGACATTACAAAGCGTTATAAGGTAAGTAATGGGAAATAGTAATTTTTACCCCTACACTATCCAACACTTACCCTACTGTTGCACTCACTGGAATGGGAATAGTAATTTTTACTCCAATACTATCCAACACTTACCCTACTGTTGCACGCAATAGAGTGGGAATAGTAATTTTTACCCTACACTATCCAACCCTTACCCTACTGTTGCACTCACTGGAGTGAGAATAGTCATTTTTACCCCTACACTATCCAACACTTACCCAACTGTTGCACTCACTGGAGTGGAATTAGTAATTTTTACCCCTACACTATCCAACACTTACACTACTGTTGCCCTAAAAGTATTATGCCTTGTAATGGTATGCGGTGTAATGGTATGAAGGGTAACGGAATGCGTTGTAAGTGTAGTTTCTAAAAATGCATTGTGATGACATGCTTTGTAAAATCATGCGTTGTAATGGACATAGCGATGTAAAAACCGTGTTGTAAAGGCATGCATTGTAAAGGTTTGCGTTGTAACGCGTCCAATTCAATCTGGATTCTGTCTCTGAGTGTGTGTCATCAGTCCTTGATTGAGTGAATACAATAAAAGCTTAACACACCGTCTGGATGCGCCTAATTGCTTGCCCACACTATATCAAAGAGAACTGTTAGTATTTAACTAATTTTGTCTCTGCTATACCTCTGGAGACTCCCTGGACTCTGTGTACACTAGATCTCGCTTTGGTATAGTATATACAGATCCAGCTTCCTACACCTGCCCTATGTCTGATTATTGTTTCCAGACTTGACAGCCTTGGTTCATGTGGCAGGATCGGTGTCTGGCATCTGTCTTGACAATGAATGTTTTGAAGTAATCAGCACTTCGCAGATTAGGAGCAGTGCACATGGCCTATTTCAGGTCATCAAATGCTCTATGACAGCTAACTGTCCACTGAACTTTCTTAGGCATGCTTTTGGAGGTGAGAACATTAAGGGGGAGTCACAATGGACCCATACCCTCCACAGTGAAATAAACCTCCTGTAGTACCCAGTCAGGCCCAAGAACGCTCTGACCTGAGTCTGGGTAGTGGGAGCAACCGTCCATTATGGTCTGGATTTTGCTCTCCAGTGGTTGAACCTGGCCTCTACCTACAAAGTGGCCCAAGTATACAACCTTGCTCTGCCCTATCTGGCACTTTGTGGCCTTTGTAATGTCGTAGGTAAGCAAGCACCAACACACACAATAGACTGTTCATTGTCCTGGCCACACCAGGACCTTTTTAATACACACAAACCCCACCCCCAATTAACCAATTAAGTTCCCACCCTATAATACAGCCTGGTGAGACGCAGCTCAACCCGTTTAGGTATCAGATGCACACAGGTAAGCACAGCAGCCACATCACATTCCTCCTCAATTTTACTAAAAATCAAACCACAAACATAAACTCATGTTACATAATCCTTCAAACATGTGTATCGAGCAGGACATGACCGTAACTGATATTTACCCACACCCCGTCGCTGGGACTCAATTTCGGGAACCAAACCTACATCAGATGGAGGCCTGATGACCGCCTCGGACTCTACTCCTGAGGACGGAAAAGGAGGAAATGCAATGCTCTGGCTGGGTGCCACATCAGCTGACAACGGAACACAAACAGACTCCATATCAGTAAAACCATCATCTGAACCCACAGAGTCCACATCAGATGGCACCACAGGTCCACACCCTCTATCAAAAACAGGAGTACGGTAAGATTTAAATAAAGACACATTCCGAGAAATAATCACCCCATTCCTCACAGCAGTAATCTTTGTCCCATGAACAGATTGCACAACACAAGGCTCAGGCTCAAAAGATAAACTGAATTTCCCTTTTCGGTGCCGATTCTTGACCATTACAATGTCACCAACAGAAAATGTCCTGGGCTTAGCCCCACGCCGGAATGCTATCTTATCGTTCCTCGCTTGCCGGTTGCGCAGCTCACCAGCCACAACCGCATAGCTTGCAGGTACTGTCTCCATCAAAGGTACAAAGTCACCCATAGGACGATTCATGCATAGGTACATCGGACTGACTTTCGTGGTGGAATGAAGAGTCATCCGATATTCCTTTAGAAATCCAGGTCCTGACGATCAGTGACAGCGATTCTAATAGCCTTGTTAAGGGTATGCATAAAACGTTCTGCCTCTCCATTGGCCTGAAGCCACAAAGGGGTAATTTTACGATGAACAATGCCCCTATTTTGCAGATAAGTTGAAAACTCATGACTAGAAAAAGGAGGTCCGTTACCAGTACGCAATTCAGAAATCAAACCATGAGTCACCATGATTTTATCAAACAGCGGTACAGTACGACATGCAGTGGTGGTGTCCATTATTTCGACCTCAGGGTATTTAGCAAAGTCATCAATCACCACCAACATGTGCCTCCCATCAGGTAAACATCCAAAACCAGCACTTGCCCTTTGCCAAGGAAATGAGGGGATACCTTCTGTAATGATGGGGGCCGGAGCATCTCCTCCCCGGCAGCCTGACTCAGAGCACAACCGAACACCGTGTTCTCCACCAGAGCATCCAATCCGGGAAACAATACCTTAGACCTCAAACGGGATTTGATTCTCACAACCCCCTGATAGACCAAATGGGCTAAATCCACCACACGCTGCTGAAGACAGGCAGGAATCACCAACCTTGGACCCCTCATAAGACACCCCTCCGGGGAACAGGCCAATTCAACCCGCACCTGAAAGAGAGATGCCAATGTAGATCTAGCATCCTCAGTACGGCTCTTGGCGGAACTCATGATCTCGCTCCACCTCCCAGTACAAACAGCCGACAGGCAGAGTTGTAGACACCCATCCTTAGCCGTGGAATCCACAATCTCCTCCATAGAAATAGGGAGAGGCCTGGAACGCTCCACCACCAGTAGCACATACTCCTCAACCTCCTCGGGTCATTTTCTTCAGCACTAGTAGCAGGACGAAAATGCCGAGAAAGGAAATCAGCTGTATTCAAAACCCCAGGACGAAAGACCACCGTAAAAAACAGTAATCCTGTAGTTGCAAAATACACTTTTCAATGCGGGGAGGTGGTTTGGAAGATGAACCCATAAACAAAGGAATGAGGGGTTTATGGTCAGTATATACAACAAAAGGTTGGCCATACAAATATAAATGAAGATTATGGCATCCCCAATGTACTGTAACGGCCTCCTTCTCAATGTGAGAATACCGCTGTTCAGTGGCAGTCAAAGCACGACTAGCATATGCCACTGGGTCCAAAACACCGTTCATCTGCCCCTGGGAAAGCACAGCACCCAGGCCACCAGGACTTGCATCCACAGAAAGTTCAGAGGCCAGCAATGGATTAAAGTACACCAGAGTAGTATCGGCGGATAGGGCCTGTTTGGGAGCTTGAAAGGCAGATTCCTGCTCGGGACACCAATCCCAGGTAACATTAGACTTAGTAAGTTCTCGTAAAGGAGCCGTTAAATCAGACAAACCACGAATGAAGCGGCCACAGAAGTTGACCATTCCCATGAAGCTCCTTACACCAGGCACGTTAACAGGAGCAGAAGCAGTCTGGATGTCACATACCTTCAGAGGATCCGGAGATACACCATCTTGTGAAAAACGATACCCAAAGAACGAAATGTCTGTCTTCAAGAACTCGCATTTCTCCTTATGTAAAGTTAATCCATGATCTAACAACCTCTGAAACACACCCTTAAGATGTCCATTCAAGGTAGGGGCATGGACCAGAATGTCATCACTGACATTTATTACACCATCCAGTCCAGACAACACCCCACAAATCGTATCCTGGAACACCTCAGCGGCACTGGAAATGCCAAAGCTTAAGTGTTTATATCGTCGCAAACCTACATGTGTAGAAAACGTGGTGATCACTCTAGAAGCAGGGTCAAGCATCAACTGGTGGTAACCAGCACGGAGATCCATCTTGGAAAACCACCTAGACCCGCTTACTTCCACCACGATATCATCAATAGTAGGGGTGATGTACCGCTCGCTCTTAATCGCCACGTTGGGCAAGCGCATGTCCACACAAATACGGACTTCACCAGGTTGCTTAGGCTTACGGGCAATCACTATAGGGGATACCCAAGGAGTCGAGGCTTCCACTTTTTCAATGATATCAGCTGCCTCGAGCTTTGCCAATTCCGCTTCCACCTTTGGCCGAAGACGAAAATCCACTCTTCTATGACGCAACGCCACTGGTTGAATGGATTCGTCAATATGCAGCTATATCATCTTGTTTTTCAAACAGCCAATACCTTTGAATAATGGCGAAAACTGAACCAGCAAGTCATCAACAGTCCATCGATGGATGGCCAAGGCAAAGACAACCAATTGCAATTGTTTGGCTGTCTGGCAACTCAGCAGCATTTCTTGACCGTTCCTTGTAACATACACCAGTGTTTTCACAATATGAGAGCCATGTGAAATTTCAGCAGTAAAAACACCAGCCAATGGAAAGGGTTCACGAGCTCCAAAAGCAAATACTTTAGTAGAAGTCTCACTTAACACAGGAATAGTTGGCAGTTCCATCATCATATACTCAGCCATCACATTAGTAGACGCCCCTGTATCGATTAGAGCAGGCACCGAATGACCGTTCACCAGCACACAACATTTGGGTAGACCTCTCCGTACAGCACCCCCAGGTTGCAAGGCATGTTTAACGTGTACAGTATCATCATCGTCATCCATATCTCCATACACCAACAATGGAGCAGCCAAGTACACCTGGGCGGATGGTGAAGGAACAGAGCCTCGGGTAGGAGCAGAACAGCACACCTTTGCAAAGTGATTTACTTTATTGCAATGAGAGCACCGTTTCCCGACTGCAGGACAAGTCCCTTTATAAGGAAACAAACCCCCACAACCAAAACAAGTCCGGGGTTGTTCCACTTTACCACGTTGCAGGATCTTCTGCTTGACTGAAACAGCATTCACCGGCCCCGCCTTCACAGCATGTTGAAGGGCAGCATCCATATGAGCCGCTCTAACCTTCGAAAGCTCCTTGGATCTGCCACGAGTCAACATGTCAGCCATGGGCATATTTGGAACCTGGAGAATTGCTTCACGAAGTTTACTTGAATAACAGCCTTGTATAAATTGGGCCCTAATTTTGTCTGCTGCATCAGGCAAACGACAGATGCTGGCCAAAGTGCGTAGACGAGCAAAGAAAATATCCACGGATTCGTCAGGCAACTGCTTAGCCTGGCGTAGTAGGAACCTCTCATAATCAGGGTTCGCTAGAGGTTCAAAATGGGCAGTCAGGGCTTGTTTCAAGGTATCATAGGTATGAGGAGTATCTTCCACCACTGACCTTCCCAAACGAGGAATCGCCGCAACCCCAAGATGCAACAACATCGGGCGCCTCCGCTCCTCCACCAGATCAATGGCCTCAAAATAATTCTCCAGACGGTCCACCCACTCCTTCCAGCGGGCCGCCTGGGCAGACAGATGACCATCCAACAGGAAGTGTTCTACTGGGGGTATGGTCGTCATAGGGATGTAAGAATATCAATGTACCAATACCATGCAACAGTTCAACTGCAGAATTTCACAGAGGTCTCACCGTCAGTAATCTCAACATCCACAGCAACCAATAGCCGTAGGGCCTTAAGGCAGTGCTCACTATTTAGTTGCAGGACCAGTCCGCTCCTAGCACTGAGATCAACACATCAGGGTCAGAGGTCTCCCTTCAGTAGCCTCCAGAGGCAAACGCAGCACCCTGATTCCTGTTCCAAATGTCCCTCCGAGCGCTCCTGCCACGAGACACTCAGGGACCGCGCTCCTCCTCGCAATTAGAGCAAGCCCGCAGCTCCAGATTGACAGCAGCGCTGAAGGTAGAATAAACAGCAAACATGCTGTTACTGCCGTGAGCCAGCCAGCCTGCCGCAGCACTTCACCGGCACACGACTAAGGCCATGCCCCCAAACTTAGCCTGAGAGCCGGAGCGGGCAGGAAGCAAACAGGAACCGGACCGGGAAACCTCACCAACCACTGCAGCCTGTCCAAAAGACACCGCAGTAGTCCCGGGACCCAAACAGCACGGCAAGATGCCACTCCGGCAACGCCCCCAGAGGAGCCCCGCAATTCCACGAACACACCGGTTCCAAGCGGGAGAACAGCCACAGGATCCCACCTTCGTCTCCAGAAATGTAATGTCGTAGGTAAGCAAGCACCAACACACATGATAGACTGTTCATTGTCCTGGCCACAACAGGACCTTTTTATTACACACAAAACCCCACCTCCAATTAACCGATTAAGACCCCACCCTATATTACAGCCAGGTGAAATGCAGCTCACCCCTTTAGGAATTAGATGCACACAGGTAAGAACGGTGGCCACATCACAGCCTTGATAGTGAGGCCTGATTTCTGCAGGGCCTCCTGAACATTCCTGCTGTGGACCGGGTTTTCCTCCCATTTTGAGCTAAACACCACAATATCATCTAGATATGCTGCACTATAGGCTTCCAGACCAGCGAGAACTTTGTTAACTAACCTTTGGAATGTGGCAGGTGTATTTTCAAGCCAAAAGGCATCACAATAAATTGATAATGCCCACTAGGGGTTGAAAATGCTGTTTTTGGTTTGGCATCCTCAGAGCCTGATTTTCCAGTAACCAGCTGTCGGGTCAAATGTCCTGAGATTCTTGGCTGAGGCCAGAGTATCAATCAGTTCATCTGCTCTGGGAACTGAGGTCACTACACTTAAAACCCATAATTCAACCCTAAGGCTGGCCTTTCAATCCTGAAGGCAGAGTGCTTGGTTAAACATGCGTGGATACCCCTGCATGAGCAAGGCACCCCTATAAGCCCCGGAGTCAGTTCTCCAGGCTTTTGAAGTGCGGCGAGTCATTTTAATGCATATTGTGTCCATCCGTCATTAAGCAATGGCTAACTGTGTAGTGGCTGTGCCGAACTTAGGCATGTTTGGTATCAAACATGTTGGAATCGTACCTCAACACTTTTACTGATGTTGGAGGTATGATTCCATGCACTGGAGGCTCCTCCAGGAAGCCACCAATACTCCTGGTAACAGTCTTTTAGGGTCTGCCAGCAAGCTAGTGCTGCTTCCAAATAGAGACCCGTTTTTGCCCTCCAGCTTCTGAGCTGAGCTCAAGCAGGGGAAGGTAGAACAATAGGTTTCTTGTGACAGGGAGGCATGACCATCTCTCAGACAAGACTGAGTGTATTAGGCTGGAGTGGGGGTGCTTCTAAGCGCCAGCAGACTGTTTTGAAGGGCACATTTGGTGCCCTCCTTGCATACTTCAGTAAGAGCAATGTAAGGGAGCCCTTGGCTCCCTCTCTGGCGTGTAACTGGACAAAGTATATGGGAATATCCTCCCCTCTGTCCAGCCCTAACTCTGGGAGGGACAGCTGAGTCGTCTGACCTCTTTTCTAGGTATTTAAGGGCTTACCAGTGGGTGGGTCCTCACATTCGTCTTAAAACAATTCTCAAGCATGAAACCACATTAGTCTTCTTCCGTCTGGACACTTGGACTATGCAGGACTTCACCTGGAACCAAGACTGTACCACAGACGACTCCTGCTGCCCCTGGTCTCCCTGTTCTGCAAGTCTACTTCGCTGTCTGTGTCTGTGCTTCATCCAGGATCTTTGACAGACCTGTGGGCATCAAGGAAACCTGAGTTAATCTCCCTTGGAGTTAAGGAGTCACTCCCCTGCATCTACATGGCACCGCAATAAAGTTCACCAGTCTATTGCTCCTGATGTCCCATAGACTTCGAAAGGTTCAGCAACACAGATGTTGGTTTTGCAACTCCCTCGAGGCCTTCCCTGTCCTCTCAGAAAGTTTGAGGCTAGTATCCCTCATCGGAACCCCTGGAACTGAACCCCTGTGCACTGCTTTGACTTGCCGTTGACAAGGCTTGTTGGCTCTGCACTCCAGAGATCTTCAGGCTACAAGAAACTCGAGCCTCCAGCATCCCTTCCTGCCAAGAACAGCGTCCTCCCTGCATCCTCTGCACCGCTCATCTACCAGGAGTATTTTCCTGATATGTAGGCACATTTTGCACATGGCTGTCTGGTCCTATTGTCATACACAAACGATGCACATCGCAGGCCAAATCAATCCATCAATATTACAATCAGGTAGCACTGCACTGCACATTCTTTATGGCCCTTGGCTTTCACTGTCACATTTTAACATTAGCCATTGAGTGGTTTTATCTTTTTTTTTAACCTCTGTATGCAAACACCCCACAGTATTTTTTATCACGTGTAAATGATTTTACTGCTGAACCAAAACGATTTTTTTATCCTGATAAGCTCACAACAGTGCAATAGTTTTCAGTAACTATGCATAATAAAAGTAAACTTGAAAATAAACTCTGCACCGTGAGCCTTCATCTTTGTTGAGCTGCTCGAGGTACACTTACGACTCCTGCGCTTTCGACCTGTGGGTCCACTTGAGGATCTTCTGCTTCAGTGGGCTCACTGCTTGCTCTGGGCCTGCTCTGACTCTCCTGCCTTAACAACTGCAAACAACGTGGAAAGCGAAGAAGGTGCAGTGCCGGAACCAGCAAGGTCCAAGTGACTCACCACAAGCTGGGTCCTGCCTTTTCCAAGGCGTCTATCGCTCGGCGACGATCTTCGTCGCAAGTGTAGCTCAGGCCTGCTGTACGGCTTTCCACCCATTCCACTTCTGCCCAGAGTTCTCAACAAGATCAAGAATGACTGGGCCCAAGCCATTCTTGTAGTTCCAAGTGGGCAAAAAGAGGCTGGTATCTAGAGCTTCTGAAAATGAGCATTGAAGGGGTACGGAGGTGAGAGCCCCCTAAAGTGGAAGGAGTGATCATTGAGTTCTGGCAATACACTGTGGTGTGCCTAGGCCTGGCAGGTCTGAAATTAGAGGATGAAGTCAGCCTTGGGAGCACCATCAACACTATCAAGGGCCCAGAAAGCGGTGCGGGCTCTGATTTAGGGGTCCGAACAAGGGCCAAGCACCACCACAGAGGGAGGCCCTGAGCAGAGAAGTGGAGCGGGGATCGACCAAGGACCAAGCGATCACCTTGGGCGAAGCCCGGGGAAGGGAGGAGGGGCTGAGGTGAGAGGCCCAGGAATCAGTCCAGCACAGCATCCTCATAGCATCTGACCTTAGGTACCAGGGTGTGTGAGGCAGTAAATTGCTGCATTCCTGTAGCTCCCCCTGGGAGACACACTGCCTGGTCTCCCTCTTACACAGCCTAAGCTTTAGGAATCTCACCACGATCCGGGAACCACCCACAGGAAGGCCCAGGCTTCTGGGTCTGCTGCATTTCCCCCTCGGGCTGGGACTCTACGCAAGATCAGGCGGTTCGGAGGTGAAGGGTGGTTGGGACCCCAGCACTACCTGTGATGTTATCCGGGCCCGACCCACTGTGCTGTGTTGAGCGGAGGGGCGCTGCAGATATCCCTGCTTTCGTTACTTTGCCTCTGAGGATGGAGACTTCCCCACACCCTCCCAAAGCGACTCCCTGGTCTCCGCCCTCCAGAAGAGGATGGCCACTCCTGAGCCACAAAAGACCACACACTCAAAGACATACTCACCAAAACCCGGGCTCAGGGCTGCCCAAACCTCTTGACAGCTTCCCAACCCCAAGAGGGCGTTGTCGATGGCTAGGCCCCTACTACCCACTCCTACCTCAAGTCCCTATTCACGCTGCTTAAAGAAGATCTGCAGTCGATTAAAGGGGATCTGCAAGGCGCCAGGGAAGAGATCTCTGACATTGGAGACAGAGTGGATACACTAGAATTGAACGAGACCACCAGAGACGAAGAGCTTGAGCAACTCCGACAGGAAGTAATTTGTCTCACTGATAGACAAATAGATCTCCAGGCCTACGACGAGGACCTTGAGAACAGGTCAAGGCATAACAATATACGGATTAGGAACGCCTCAACGACCTCCGAAACCTCCGAAGCAGGGAATATAGAGGAATATGTGAAGGCCCTCTTTGCCCAGATTCTGGGCGACACACCAGAGTCAGACATTCGCCTGGACAGAGTCCACCAAGTTGGCCCCCCAGAGCTCCGAACATGCCACCCCAGACATTCCTGGCCTGTGTGCACAGCTTCCCTCTGAAAAAACGTATTCTTCAGGCCGCTAGGGGCCCTGATCCTGCTAGGGGTACTGCTCCAGCTGTACCAAGACCTGTTGGCGATCACTCTGCAGAAGAGAAGGCAATTTTGCCCAGTGACCACATTCCTTAGAGAGCACAATATTCTGTACACTTGGGGTCACCCCTTCATCATCACTTGGGAGGGGAAAACTCGTCAGATGCGCTCCCTCAATGCGGCCTGTACCCTCCTCCAGAAGGAGCAGTCTGAGGCACCAACAGGGGGAGTGGTCGGAACAAGGGCCTGGTCCTGGCACTGGGAGTGACAAAGGCGGAGGATGCGGGCCCTAAAGCCCGATCCAGAAGTGATGGCGCAGGAGAGGAAAGGAGTCCTGAAGAGCCTGGCGGGCATCCAAACGTCCGGAGAAGCTGACTGAACTCGCACAGTTCGCCTTGCCTATTGCTTGGTCAAACAATAGATGCTTACTGAGGTTGTGCGGGGGAGTCTCCAAGCAGACTCATGGTCACAAAGAACCCCTTCCTGTGGTTTTCTCGTTGGAGGGTTGAGGCCGCTTCAATGGGCCTCTCCCTTCCAGAGACTTTGTTCATGTTTTCTATTTGTGAATGTGTGCTTGAAATGTACCACTGTGCTGCACTGTTGAGGGGTGTAATTCTAGGGGCGACAGGGACATTGCAGTATCACTTTTTCCATTTTGGGCAACCACATTAGAACCCAGTACTGTTAGAAGGACAACAGGACGAACCACTATCCCCTAGCATGACGCATTAATCCTCAATGACTACAGGTGACACCTTCAAGGTAATCTCCCTAAATGATAAAGGGCTTAATAACCTAGTTAAACGCAAAAATGTTCCCACCTATTTGGAGCTCACTTGGGAAGATATGTGCCTCCTTCATGAGACCCACTTCCTTGCGGGCAAGTCTCAGTGACTTAAATCCAGATCCTTCCAGCAGCAACTGTTCTCCTCATCAGGGTGCAAGACAGCAGGGGTGGCTATCCTATTTTCATTCAATTGGCCACAAGTTGATGGAACTCAAGGATCGCCTCCTGGTCTATCAAATTCTGCTACGCTCACAGATGCTAACCCTGGACACCCTTTATGCGCCTAAAGAAGGGCAGAAGCACTTAATTCGAGAGGCTTCAGCGGGGACCCTGACATCGCAGGACAGACTGGGTCTGATAGGGGGTAACCTCAACATAGTGTTTGACAAGAATATGGACCGCTTTGTCCATAGGGAGGGGGGAAACGGGTCATTGTTGGCGGACGGGCTCACCTGGCTAAGTGAGGCAGGATTAATAGATTTGTGGAGAACATCCCATCCCCACACCCAGGACTATAATTTTATTCACACTCTCATAAATCTTATGCCTGTTTAGATTATTTTCTGGGAACCTAAGACCTACACTAACTCCTCCACTCTGTGAAAATTGACCCAAGAGCCCTATCCGACCACTCAGCACTGATCCCCAATATAAACAATCCCCAACAGAGAAATGCACAAATACATTGAAGGCTCAGGGAATCACTACTGCAGAAACCAGATGTGGTCATGCGTTTTAAGACGGCTATACTCAACTATGTGGAAGTCAATGACAGCCCAGATATGCTGCTCCCCATTGTTTGGGATGCACTGAAGGTGGTTGTTAAGGGGGAGCTGATATCTCCCTCAGCCGTCAAGAATAGGCAGTGCAAGATCAAACGAGCAGAGTTGCAGAAATAGGTCAAAGAACTGGAACTTATCCACCACCACACCGGTGCCCCCAGGGTCTGGCACCAGCTGAAGGCCGCAAGGAAACAACTGGCCGATTGGGACCTTGAAACAGCGGATTTCGCTCTGCTGCTTCTCAAACACTCATTTTATCTAAATGGGAACAAGAGCAGAAGGCTTCTGGCCACCAAGCTCAGAGCTCAGCGACAAGCCAATAGAGTAAATTCCCTCCTGACAGAGACTGGGGAGGAGCTGGTAGACGACGCTTCCAAAGCAGACCATTTAAGGGACTTCTATGCGACATTATATTCAGATCAATCTGTCACCTCCGAGGCCATAACACTCTATCTCCATGACTCTCCCACAACCAAATTGACAGACTCCCAAGCATCCTCCCTTGATGATTCCATACAAGTCGAAGAATTCATATCTGCCATTTCGAGGCGGAAATCGTTGAAATCCCTGGACCCAGATGGATTTTCCTCTGGGTTCTACAAAACCTTCTGCTCGGAGCTCGCCCCAGTCCTCACCTGGCTTTTTAACACAATTACGGACTCGTCCTCTCTCCTGGCCTCGATGCTCGAGGCGAGATCCTTTAAGGTATTCTTGCATCGCACCTCAATCCTCTGATGCAAGGTCTTTTACACCTTGACCAAGCGGGATTTGTCCTGCAGAGGCAATGTGCGGACAATACCAAAAGACTCCTGCACATCATAGATAAAGCACACTGTAGGCAAGGCACCAGCATGCTATTATCAGTGGATGCTGAGTATGCCTCCAATTGTGTCCATTGGCCCTTTCTAAGAGCAACTCTGATGCACTTTGGATTCGGGGAGAGATTCCGATCTTGAATCCTTAGCGGCTGCGGATCCCTTACGGTTTCAGTGAGAGTCAACTGGCTAGGCTCTGAGTGTTTCCCAATACGCAGAGGCACACAACCGGGCTGCCTGCTCTCCCCCCTCTTACTCTCTCTATATGGAGCCCTTTGCGCAGTGGGTACTAGATCACCCCCAAATCAGTGGGATTCCCTTGGGAGGGGAAGAGTATTGCATTAGCCTTTATGCAGATGACGTTATGGTCATGCTTGACAACCCAGTTGAGAGACTGCCCCCTTCTTCAATAAATTAGCTGAGTTTGGACGGGTGTCCAGATTTCGAATGAACCTTCACAAGTCTCAGGCTCTTAATCTCACAATCCCCCTTTCTGAGATGGAGAAGCTAACGCAAGCACAAACGATTTGTTGGGTGCCCAACTCTATCCTTAAGAGTTCAGCTCTGCGAAACACTAGAGAGGACAAATGTCCTAAACTACGGAGCGGTAATAAAACGGATCCGTACTGTACTAGACCAGTGGTGACACTATCCACTTTCCCTATTAGTTCAGGTTGTGGTTGCACAAATGACCTCTCTGCCCAGGATTCTCTTTCTATTTCAGGTCCTACTACTACCCCCCCGACTGGTACAATTGCGACCATATAGACTGCACTGAATCACTTCATATGGGCAGGTAAGTGGCCCAGAATGAGTAAGGAGCAAAGTTGGCTCCCCCAAGCAGAGGGCGGTCTGGGCATACCCTGCCTTCTTCGGTATCACTAGGCCGTCTAGCTCCGTTATTTAGTGGAGTACTCCAGGGCTGAGACAATGAAGCACTGGCTGTTCATGGATAGAGCCCTGGCGGGAACTTCGCTGGCGAAGGTCCCGTTTCTGCCACAAGCTCACTGGGCACCCAACCTATACATTTCGCCGATAACGCTCTCTTTATTTAGGGTGTGGGACGGATGCGTATGCAGAGGGAGACTGACCACCTTGCTGTCCCCCTTGACCCCTATTGCCGACAACCCCGACTTCACACCTGGACTTGGACCGTCATTCCAGGTATGGCGAGAGGTGCCCTGTAAAGCGATAGGACACTTTTTTTATCAGGAAGGGCTGGTCTCCTTCAAAAATCTAAAGACAGACTATACCATCTCCGGAACTGAATTCTTTTGATATTTCCAAATCAGTCCTTGGTTAACACACCTGTCGATGCATCAGGGAGCAGGAAGGTCGCTGACATCTTAGGAGAAATGGCTCCTAGGCAAACCAGCAGACAAACTCCTCATCTCGTAGCTATAAATCCTGCTCCATCCTAATCCGATTGGAGATAAATCCCCCTCCCAGAAATTTTGGGAATTTGAAATAGGCCGCTAACTCTTCCTAAAGGAATGACACTACATATTCTATCGACCCCACACACCACTTACAACATAGCAAGCACTGAAACAGCCATTAAACTTTCCTACTGTTAGTACCTAATTCCTGTGCGACTCCATTGGGGGAATCCAGCTCGCAGTGATAACTGCTAGCTCCATTGTGGGACAAAAAGGCACGCTCACACACTTACTCTGGGATTGCCCAGGGGTCACAGCATTCTGGGTTTCGGTACTAGATGATATAGACACCCTCTTCTCTACCCAGCTCCCCATATTCCCACTGTATACTCTACTAGGCCTCCGAAACCCTCTTACGTAACCCCTAACATCCCACAGAGGACACCAGATTAGTATAGCCCTGGGAGCCACCAATCAGACCATACTAGCACTTTGGGGAGCACCTACTGCCCGACCCACAGGGCATGGCTCCAACGTCTGTGGGACATACTGGGGATGGAAAAACTCACCCTTACATCAAGGGGCAAAACATTTAGAATCATTTGGTGTCCCTTCATAGCTTTATTAACTAAGGAGTTCAGAGATCTGGCCTGCCCCCCTATCTGTGATTACTACGTCTCAATGACCTAGACGCAACTTAGAATACGGAGCGCACCCAAGAAAGTTCCACAATCACCCCAACACCGTACATTACATAGCAAGTGGTACCTGGGTTGGTTGGGGGGGAGGGAACACTGGGTGGGACAGGGGTGTTTCTTTTTCTTTCCTTCTACTTTATTTTTCTTAGAGGGGTATAAAAGTTGCATTATCATAATGTGAAATGGAGAGGCTCGCTCTCACGATGTGCACTGTTAACTTGTTATGCAAATGCGACAATAAAACAGACTTAAACCTAAACATAAGGAATTTTCATTAAATTTCTGATGGCTGTAAAAGCCACGCTGGACAATGACAATCCCATAGAATCATAAAGCTGAATGCTGTGCTAATTGTTTTAACCTTGATATTTCTACAGCTGACAGCGTGATGTTTAAATATATATATATATATATATATATATATATATATATACAAATATATCAAAACCACACTCCTCAGGGACACCCAAGAAGCTGAAGCACACGTGGATCACTGGAAACAAGCTCTTTATTCGACAATGGCATGCCGCGTTTCGTCAATTGCGGACTTTCTCAAATGCCGCCAAACAGTCCAAGTGCGATTCACATCCATATTTAAACACATAATGCCCCGCAACGATTGGTTGAGGCATCGGTGACAGTCCAGCGAGGGGGTGTGTCAGAACTCAGACTTCCGAGTCCAAACAAAGCAGGCCCTCTTAGCGTAATTACTTCCCCAGTGGGTTTGGCCCTGCTAACTCCCCATGCCTCCTTGATCTTTGATGTGGCTGGCAAGCGAATCTCCGTGATCCTCACCCCTCCAGATACACTCTTGTAAAGGGCCCCTGGAGACAACTGTAGTAAGTCACCACCAACTGTGCAGTGACAGTCCAAGCAATTTTTGGCAGGGTGCTTTTAGGGGGATGCGGCGTTATCGGCGTATTTCAAAAGGTTTTTGAAGCTACCAATAGGTTGCCACGCAACCGCCGAAATACCTTGTGGGGCGGGCGCTCCTCAATGCTTATGGCTGCATCCCAACACCAAAACCACATTCCTCAGGTACACCCAAGAAGCTGAAGCACACATGCATCACTGGAAACAAGCTCTTTAATCCATAATGGCATGACGCGTTTCGTCAATTGCTGACTTTCTTAAATGCCGCCAAACAGTGCAAGTGTGATTCACATCCACATTTAAACACATAATGCCCCGCTACAATTGGTTGAGGCATCGGTGACAGTCCAGCGAGGGGGGGTGTCAGAACTCAGACCTCTGAGTCCAAACAAAGCAGGCTCTCTTAGCGTAAGTACTTCCCCAGTGGGTTGGGCCCTGCTAACTCCTTGATCTTTGATGTGGCTGGCGAGCGAATCTCCGTGATCCTCACCCCTCCGCATACACTCTCGTAAAGGGCCCCTGGAGACAACTGTTTCTGATATATATATGTTTCACCCCCTGACCAGCTCCTTTCTGGGAGGTGCCAAGAGCTCTTCGAGGTCGCCACTTGATACTGCCATGTTGAATCCTGGCAGCATCTGACTAGTTAGGGCAGCCGAGTACTGTTCCTGACCCCTCTGATAGGGGTGGCACCAAAGAAGATGTCCTTCCCCTTTTTAGAGTTAGTTAAGAGCTCCCTTAACCGTGGGTCCTTAGATCTGTCCCGTCAACAACTTCAAGATCTGATAGCCTTTCGCCTAAAGACTTTTTAAAGACTCTTCTGCTGGTGAACACTGGAACTCTGCTGTTCTTCTAGCCAGGATTGAAGACAAGACTGCTTCCGGTGGGAAGATTACTGCTGCTTCTTCGTCCCTGTGCTTCTTCAAGTTCTACAACTCCATGGCCTTGCATTGTCCGAGTTCCCAAGGACTCTGCCTTCATTAAGCAAGAAGGAATCTCCCTTGGATGGAAGGAGTCACTTCCCTGCATCCGCAAGCACCTCTATGTCGACCACCAGTTTGCTGATCCTGTTGCCCGGCTCTGCAACACAGTTAGTAGTTTCTTGTTTCTCCAGAGGCCTGACAAGAATTCCCTGCAACTTGGGAGACTGAAATCCCTCTCCAGCAACATGAACTGCCTCCCTGTTCACTGCGTCTGTTTGACATTGCCAAGGCTTGTTGGCTCTCTACATGGAAGATCTTCAAGCACCAAGAAGCCCCAGCCTCCAGCACTGCACAGTTCCAAGAACGACGACCTACCTGCGTCCTCTGCATCGTGGGCCTTCATCTCCTGTGTGCTTCTGAGGCTTTCCTGCAACTCCCTGTGCCTGCTGTCGGAGGGTCCTCAAGGGGGCTCTATCAATTCATGCTGGCTCTTCTGCATATTGAAGTTTGGCTCTGACTTACCCTTGCTGGGTTATCCCACTGACCTTGCTGGTCTGTGACAAAGCATCTTCTCCCCCAAAACCATTGTTTGCGGCCACTGACCCTCCTGCACTCATCGACCGGCGCAGGCATGCTCGTGGACGACTTCTGTGCTCCAGCATTGTCATCTGGTCTCCACAGCTGCTGCTTCAACTTCACTGTGCTACAGAAACAACCACTTTGACAATGGCTGGTATTTTTCTCATGTACCACCTGGTCACCTCCGGGAGGTTTGGACTCTATCCCCAATTCTTTCAGGTTCTTCTTATCTGGGTTCCAAGTTCTGGTTCCACCAACTTGGTCCATGAGACTCTGTAGCTGCTGATCCTCTACGACCCACTGTTGGCTTCAACAAGCGGTTCTGACACCACTTCACCCCATGCACCCGGGTTCCCTGGGTAGGTATCCCGGTTTCCTGGGTGTCCACAGGTGGGGTGGCTCTCCAACCTCCTTGATCCAAGTGGTTCCTTCGGGGTCCTTTGGGAAGGGTCATTGAACAGTAAAAATACAACCGCAACATACCCTGTGTTATCCTACGGACATTTGATCCGATGTAACCACTTTGTACCCGGGCCCCTTTGGGGATCCTGGCTACTCACCTTGATTGGTTCCGTGCTTCCACTGGGGTTCTCCACCCTTGGGTATTAGTCACATTTTGGTAACCTATTCACATTCCACTATTTATTATATGGTCCCTCCCCCCCCCAAAGTGGCCCATGTATTTTCCTATGCTACTTACCTATTTCTGAAGTATTTCTTGTGTGTATATCATATCTCTGAAATCTGGATAGGAGATATACCAAGTTGGTGTCTAGTGTGTGTTAATAAATTTAAAAAAAATTATACTCACCTGGTGTGGTTCTATCTTATATGTAAGCTTACTGACAGACTATAAGGTAAATGCACCTGCTTTGCACCCTCCTGAATAAACCTTAGCTGCTCTTCACGCCTACCCCTTGAGAGCTTTGGTTATCACCACTATAGACTATGCACACTATCACTAAGTGTTGCCTGGACTCAGTGCACAGTGCCTCACCATAGGTGGACACAATATAATGAGCTAGCCTGATACAGAGGCCTAGACCATTATATGCACCTGGATCCAATCGACCTAACATTTAGCGACCTACACGTCTGTTATGGATGTAGGTAACAAAATGTATCTGCACAATGTTATGAGGGGACTACATTCTGTTGGATGCTACTGTGTGTTCGTATTTTGTGATTGTGTAAAGGCGTTAACTTCTCAAACAGTTACTACCCCTTGCCACATTGTGAACCAGCCCTTGCTGGACAGGGCTCCCTGTCTGACGTGACTGATGCCACACGCTTGGCCAGCCAACCGGTCCCTCTTGTGGTGGGTGGGCATTGGTTGCCTGATTTCCCTGGGGTTGATTGGAAGGTGCAAGTTTGTTGCTTTGGGCTTGATTTTGTGGATGGGTACTCTGTGCGGGCTGTCCTGGAATTATGCCTTTTTATTTGTGGTTTGCTTTCAGGTGACAATAGTCGGTCCTGTGGTTTTTCCAGTAGTAATAGTGACATTCTCTGGGGCCTTGGGGCTCCCAGCCCCTATGGGGCTCCGTGGCTGAGTCCTCTTCCAGCCAGGTGCCATTTGCAAGCTTGTGGTAACTGTAGTCTTTTGTAGGGCGATCTCACCTGCTACATAAACGCCCCAAGGGGACCACTGCTTGAGGAATGCAGTTTGTAGCCTGCCTGCTTTGGGCCCTGGAGCTTTTTCCATGTGACAGGTGAGAATACCTCCTTGGGGTGTCACCTTGCTGGTTGGGTGTGCCGGACTACTTCCAGGGGTTGTTTGCCGGAATACCGCATTTGATAGGAGGTAGAGGACTTCCAATGCAGGGGACACATCACATCACTCTTCACGGGGCCACCTTGACTGTGCCACTTGCCTACTCTGGGAAGTGTTGGGGTGGTGCCTGAGGCCGGACCGGGCAACCCCAGGAGTGTGCCTGGTCTGGTTGCTACTTTTTTTTTGTCTATCAGTGACACTTGTAAAGCGCGCTACATACCCGTAGGGTCTCAAGGCGCTGGGGGGGGGGGGGGGGGGGTGCCGCTACTGCTCGAACAGCCAGGTCTTCAGCTTCTTCCTGAAGGAGAGGTGGTCTTGGGTCAGGCGCAGGTCGGGAGGGAGGGAGTTCCAGGTCTTGGCGGCCAGGTAGGAGAAGGACCTTCCTCCTGTAGTCGCTCTTCGGATGCGGGGGACGGCGGCGAGGGCGTGGTTGGCTGATCGGAGGTGGCGTTTGGGAGCGTAGAAGTTGACTCGGCTGTTGAGGTAGCTCGGGCCTTGGTCGTGTAGGGCCTTGTGTGCGTGGGTGAGGAGGCGGAAGGTGATTCTTTTGTTGACGGGGAGCCAGTGAAGGTCTCTCAGATGTCCGGAGATGTGGCTGGTTCGTGGGATGTCGAGGATGAGTCTGGCTGAGGCGTTCTGGATCCGCTGGAGTCTCTTCTGGAGCTTGGCGGTGGTACCGGCGTAGAGGGCGTTGCCGTAGTCCAGTCGGCTGGTGACGAGGGCCTGGGTGACGGTCTTCCTGGTCTCGGTGGGGATCCACCAGAAGATCTTCCGTAGCATGCGTAGGATGTTGAAGCACGCCGAGGAAACGTTGTTGACTTGCCTGGTCATGGAGAGGGAGGAGTCCAGGATGAAGCCCAGGTTTCGTGCATGGTCTGTCGGTTTGGGTGCGGTGCCCAGGGCGGGAGGCCACCAGGAGTCGTCCCAGGCGGAGGGTGAGGAGCCCAGGATGAGGACCTCCGTCTTGTCCGAGTTCAGTTTCAGGCGGCTGGTTGTCATCCACTCGGCTACCTCTTTCATCCCTTCGTGCAGGTTGGCTCTGGCGGCGGCGGGGTCGTTGGTCAGGGAGAGGATCAGCTGGGTGTCGTCGGCGTAGGAGATTATGCTGAGGTTGTGTTTGCGTACGATGGCCGCGAGGGGGCTCATGTAGACGTTGAAGAGGGTGGGGCTCAGAGATGATCCTTGGGGGACGCCGCAGATGACTTCGGAGGCCTCTGACTTGTACGGTGGAAGGCGGACTCTCTGTGTTCTTCCGTCGAGGAAGGAGATGATCCATTCCAGCGCCTTGTCCTGGATGCCGATGTTGCTGAGGCGCCGTACTAGGGTGCGGTGGCAGACCGTGTCGAATGCCGCGGAGAGGTCTAGGAGGATGAGGGCCGCTGTTTCTCCCTTGTCCATCAGGGCTCGGATGTCATCGGTGGCGGCGATGAGGGCGGTCTCGGTGCTGTGGTTGGCTCGGAAGCCGGACTGTGAGGGGTCGAGGGATCTGTTTGTCTCGAGGAAGGCGGCCATCTGCTTGTTGACGGTCTTCTCAATGACTTTGGCTGGAAACGGGAGGAGCGAGATGGGGCGGTAGTTCTTGAGTTCGGTGGGGTCCGCTGTGGGTTTCTTGAGTAGAGCGCTGAGTTCGGCGTGCTTCCAGCTCTCAGGGAAGGTGGCGGTGTCGAAGGATGTGTTGATGATGTCTCGCAGGTGGGGTGCGATGACAGCGTCGGCCTTGTTGAAGACGTGGTGAGGGCAGGGGTCGGTCGGTGATCCGGAGTGGATGGAGTTCATCGTGCGGATGGTGTCTTCGGTGCTGATCGGGGTCCAGGCGTGGAGGGTGGTGGTGGGGGGCGATTGTTCGGTCATGGTGTGCGTTGGTTGGTTGTTGAAGCTGCTGTGTATGTCCGCGATCTTGTTGTGGAAGTATGAAGCGAGGGAGTTGCAGAGGTCTTGCGATGGGGTGATGTCGTTGTTTCCTGCGCTGGGGTTGGAAAGCTCTTTCACGATGTTGAAGAGTTCCTTGCAGTTGAGTGCGTTGTTGTCCAACCGGTCCTTGAATGCTGTTTTCTTGGCGGCGCGGATCAGCTGGTGGTGTTTCCGGGTGGCGAGTTTGAAGGAGGTCCTGTTGTCCGGTGTCGGTTCCCTTCTCCAGACTTTCTCGAGGGCTCGGCAGTTCTTCTTGGAGCTCTTGAGTTCGTCGGTGAACCATGGGGCCTTCTTGCTGCCGGGTCTGCTAGGCGGGGTCCTCAGTGGGGCGAGTTCGTCCGCGCAGTTGCTGATCCACTTCGTGAGGTTGTCGGCGGCCTGGCTGGGGTTCGCTGAGCTGGCAGGAGGGTGCTGGCTCAGGGAGGTGGCGAGCTGGTCTGCTGTGATCTTGTTCCAGCATCTGCGGGCGGCCTGTTGCTGGTGGTGGTGGGTCGTCGTTCTCTTGAAGGTGAAGTGGACGCAGCTGTGGTCCGTCCATTGAAGCTCAGTGGCGTGGCTGAAGTCGATGTCTGTGCTGGAAGAGAAGACTGCGTCGAGTGTGTGTCCGGCGAGGTGGGTGGGGGTGGACACCAGTTGCTTGAGTCCCAGGTTGGCGAGGTTGGCGAGCAGGGTGCTGGTGTTGCGGTCGTTGTTGTTCTCCAGGTGGAAGTTGAGGTCCCCCAGGAGGATGTAGTCAGCTATGTGCCTTGGGCCAACTCCACACCTAGCATCGGGGGACTCAGTGGGCATGTGTGTGCCATGGTTCTGCATCTCCTGATCCTTGTGCTCTTTGCATACTAGCCTGTTGGCTGCTCCCACCATGAGGTGGTGCGCATGGCTTGTCCACTGCCGAGCTAACTCTTGTAGCTCTAAGAGGCTTTCTGTATAACTCAGGACTGTCCCTGTGAAGGGGGCTTGACAGACTGGGATCACCCTGGCTGGGGTCCATGTACTGTAGGAGCCATCTGCTGGCTTGTGCACTGGGGAGTGTTTCCAGGGGAGGAGCAGGCTATATAGTACCATTCTTGGTGAACTGGATGGACATTCTTAGCTTAGACAATAGGTCCTATCCTAATATATTGATCGGGTAGGAAGGATAATACAGCAGTTTTTCCCGTTCCTTGTGTTCCCCTATTCCCAACTCGAGGGGCTGTGTGAGGTTGACCTCGGCCATCCCGAGAAGCCCTGTATTTTGGCAGTAGTTTTTGATATGGGGCCTGCTTCTTCCCGCAGGCATGACCTTGCTGCACCTGTGTCCACTAGAGAGTGATATGGTGTTTTGTGTATTAACATCGTTACTACGGGTCACTCCTCAGGGTAGCCCGGGGCTGACAAGGGATAAGCAAGATTTTGAGTTCCTGGATGATCTCTGGCATGTTTCCGCTTGGGTTGGCGGGTCCCACTTTGCACTGCTGTGCTCGCTATCAGGACCTGCGGAGCTAAAGCCTGTTTCCCAGATGTCACTAGCTATGGGGTTGTGCGGGTTGCAAGTTGGGGTCATCCTTCCTTTGTCCCATATTTCAAGTAGGGCTTCTTATTTAGCCCTCTTCTGACCTGGTCTGTATGTGTGTCTTTGTATGCTCTATAATGCTGATATCGAATGTTTCCCCCTCAGGCCAGGGGAATGCAAATGCTTCGGTATTGGGGTCACACTCGTGGCAATGTTTTCTGATTTTCGGGGCATGTGTTGGGAACCTAGCTAGCATAGAGTCAAGTGGAGTCTCCTTGATGTATTAGGAAACTCGTTTTAAGGAAATTCCAAACTTTTGATTGTCTCAAGATTTAAAATCATTATAAATTCTACTTTATTTCTGGGGACAACTGTGTACAAGGGGTTGTACAAGAGACAATCTACTGGTTACGAGCTCAAATAGAACTGATGAATCAAAAGACATTTAACAATATGACAATGACAACTGCAATGAAATAATGAAAACCTGTAACAAATTGTAATGGTTAGTTCAGAACAATACTAGTTGACTTTTAGCAGTGAAATAGCAAGTATGAAATTCGGATTAATGGAAAACGTAGTTATTACTTCATGGAATGCATAAACCTACTAACATGACAAAACATTTAAACATGAAGCATAATTTGCAAAATTTCAACAACATCAAGACATCATTAATGAAAAAATCTAAAAGAGACTAGAAGAGAAAAGATTTGGCAGAAAAATGGTTGCTTTGTCCCAAAAATCTTTGTTGCCTCCCAATGCCTTCAGTCCGAGGAGAGGAATGGTCTGTGTTACACACAGAGCTAAGGGAGCTCAATAGTCTGTCAATATCGGCTCAGTGGTCAAAAATAGCAATGATTTGTGCGGTGAAAAAAAAGGACTGCTGACTGCTATCAGTCCTTTGTGTGCACACAAGCTATATCTCTTTCACTGCGGTCCGAATTTATCCCTAACTCCAAATTACACCCTGTGTCACTCCCGGGGGGTGTGCGTACCGATTGTCTGGTGCCCAGTGGTCCAAGCAAAACAGTCCACCATTCACTTCTTTACTGTACCGTCATTGTTAAGACACTGACAGTCCCTAAAATAGTACCTTTTAACTAAAAAATAAGATTGAGGTGGTGAACCTATATAACACACCAAGGGGGATACTGATTTTGTATTGCTCAACGGCTCAGCGTAATAAATTAGTGACCTTGTATAACACACCAAGGGCCGGGGTGTACCGGTTGTGTAACGATTGTGTCAACAGTTCAAGCAATAAAAACTGTTGCTACCTTCACCTTCTCTAGCATGCGGACTAAGAGAGAAGCAAAAGTGATCTATGTGCTTGTCCTAGTTTGCTACGTACCATTTACTGGGACTGAGGATCTGATGTAGTCTCTTACCCTGTGACGGCTGTCTCTGGTTGGACCTCTGAAATGTGGATTCAGCAGAACCTTTAATTAATTACGGCGTCTGCTCACCAATGTCGCTGTGCAGATGTGAATATTTTCAGGCCAGGGTTCTTCCTTTGACAGCAGTCGATCTACATGAACCAATCTCTCCTATCTGGCTTGCCAAAATTTTGCTTGAATATGAATTTACCTTAAATAAATGAAAAGACAAGAGACATTTGACAAACAGGAATAGGTTGGTTTTATTAAACGCCACAGCCGGGGGAGTATCTACAAAGGCACGTCTGAAGACAATATCAGAGTAGAGAATATTTGGCTGCACATATATACATTTTGTGGGTACAATAAAACACTTCAACATTCTTTGATAAGCAGCATAGTCGTAAACAAGTACAACCATCTGATAAGGGGGACACAGATGGCTCTTGACCTAGGGGAGAGCTAGTGTGTGCCAGTGTGTGCGTGTCCAAATGTCCGATATGCTGAGCGTGTGATCACCCTGTGTGGTATACATGTCATGTTCTGATTGGCTGAGTGTTATGTGGCATCCAACTTTGTGGTATTTTGGGAACGTGGGCCTTTGGCTTAATGTGGTTTAACTGGGCCAATCTCCTTGCTCTTGTTTGTGGTGTGACTACCTCTTTGTGGGATCAATCAGAGTTTTCCCTAAGTGATCATTTGTCTTTGGGCTAAGTGTAACCCCACCTGTGACCTGTCAATTGGTAGGCTAGGGTTTGGGTCTCAGGACCTGTCTAACCACATATCTTTGAGTTGATGTGGAGTGGATGAATCCGACAACAATAATACAAGTTTATGAGCGCATGCACGTGTAACATGGCGGTCATTGATATCATATTTAACAATATTCTCATTATTATTCATACAGTTGATACATCCTACATCAACATTGCATTCACTGAGATTGATATCATTTTGCGTCCATAAGTTATGGTGTGCATTAACATTGGATTTACTGGTATTGACATAACTGTTTGTGCATAGGTTACAGCGTACATCGGTATTGCATTTACTGGTATTGAGATCATTGTGCTTACATAGATCACAGCCGCTCTAAGGATCCGTCTCTGGTGCCTGACTCAGGGACGACTCTACGCCTCCCCAGTCTCCGGGAGCCGGGGCGTTTCCTGACTATGTTCTAAGAAGCCCTCCACTGTAACTTTGGGCGGCCCAACTCTGCTGGTGCGCCTTAGGGCCCTGCGGAGTTGGTTTTGGGCCCTGGGCCTCCAATGCAGGCAGCTCTGTCACCACAGGGTCCCCAAGGATCCAGGCCGGGAACCGGATCGACGCTGGTTGACCTTACTCAACCTTCACAGGCACCCATCCCGGCAATGAAACCCCTTGCGGTGGCCGTGCACTCGGCCGACACCGTCCCCATCCTCATCCCCGAGATGGACCCGTATCGATGTCGGCCGATGTTGAATCTGATGCCGGAGGGTACTTTTGTTCCCTTGTTCATCCAAGGTGTTCCCTATCACCCTGAGGGTGGTGATGAGGACTGGGAGGGTTATCTGGACCCTTTAACAGACCAGCTGGAAGGAGTCGGACTGGATAGAGGAATTGAGTGACGTCAGTGGTCTGGATACCTCCCCAGATCTTGGCATGCTTTCTCCCCCTACCGTGGCTACAGAGGAGAGAGCGTCCTATGTAGTGGTGGTGTGTAGGGCAGCTGAGGCTTTAAGCCTGGCGCTCCCTACAGTGGCAGTCAAGACTAACTTCCTGACAGAGGTGTTTCAACTGGCAGCAACATCCTCTGAACCTCTGTTGCCCTTTAATGAAGCCCTTACAGACGTCCTTGTGGGCACTTGGTCCAATCCCAGTGCAGGGGCTCCTGTAGAACGGACTATTACCCGCCACCACCACCCGGCTCCGAGTGATCCTATTTTCCTCTCCCAATACCTTTCCCCAGATAGCTTGGTGGTCCAAGCCTTTTCTTCTAAGGGCTCATTCCCTTCCTCATCCCTGGATAGGGAATCTAAGAAGCTGGATCATCTTGGGAAGCGTATGTTCTCTTCCTCCAGCTTGGCGCTGCGGTCCGTGAATACCGCATGCCTCTTGGGCTGCTATACCCATACAGTCTGGGATCCGGTTGCACAGGTGCTACCTCAGGGCCCGGAGGAGACCCGGGCCATTCTCTTCCAGGCGTTGGCAGATGGTAGAGATGCAGCTAAATTCACAATCTGCTGTTGACTGGATACCGCCGACTCTCTGGGCAGAATGATTGCCACGTTGGTAGCTCTTCTGCGCTAAAAAATGTTGAGGATTTCTGGTTTTTAGGGCGATGTTCAAGCAACCAAGCTGGACATGCCATTCGATGGCAGTCGCCTTTTTGGTGACAAGGTGGACTGGGTGCTCAAGCGTTTTAAGGATTCTCAGTCTATGGCCAGATCCTTAGGCCTCACTGCATCCTCCCGTCCCCCACAGTCTGCCTTTCGTTCCTTTCGTGGCTAAGGAAGGTGCACCACACCACGTCTGATCAGCCACCAGTACACGCAAGCTGCCCAGCGTCTCCGTGGTTACAGACATTGGACCCAGCGATGCAGGCCATTCCACCCTTACCTCCCCCTACAACATCCTCCAAACCCTGCTAGTCTGACTTTTCAGTGCCATCACCAGCCAGTGGGTGGCAGGATCCCGCTATCACCTCCCCCACTGGCAAGCCATCACATCAGACAGGTGGGTATTGTTGATAGTCCGAAGAGGCTGCACCCCCCCCTTTGAGATGACCCCTCCCCCATGCCACCATCTTTCGATTGGATGTCGGAGGATCATTTGGCGCTTCTCCTCCAGGAAGTCTCAGCTCTCTTGGCCAAGGGAGCTATTAAGAGGGTCCCTGCACCAGAAGTAGGTCGTGGTTGCTAATCCCACTACTTTCTGTGCCCAAGAAGGACAAAGGCCTGCATCCTATGTTGGATCTCAGGGCCTTCAACCACTTCCTCTGGAAGGAGAAGATCAAAATGCTAACTTTGGCTCAGGTCCTGTCTGACCCCGGATATTAGATGGTGGTGGTGGACTGGCAGGATGCTTATTTTCACATCCCTGTCCTGCCATCCCCCAGGCATTACCTATGGTTCTGCCACAAGCATTTTCAGTTCACTGTGCTCCCTTCAACCTTACCAGTGCCCCTCAGGTGTTCATGAAAGTGATGGCAGTGGTCACAGCTCATCTGTGTATATTCCCCTATCTCGACGACTGGCTGTTGACGGCAAGCTCGCCCCAGACTGTCGTCTCCTACCTCCTGCATTTGCTGGGGGTCACTATCAACATGCCGAATTCACACCTGACTCCCTCTCAGTCACTCCCTGTCATCGGAGCTGTTCTGGATTCAGTGTGGTTTCGGGCCTATCTTTCTGAGCCGCGAGTCCGTGATATTCGGGCTTTGATTCTGATGTTTCAGCCTCTATCCCCGATTTCTGTGAGAATGACTCTGGAGCTGCTGGGCCTCAAGGCGTCCTGCATCCTGCTGGTGGATAATGCCAGGTGGGATATGTGGATACTGCAGTGGGACCTGAAGTTGCAGTGAGCGCAGCATCAGGGGAATCTTTCCAACTATGTCCAGATCTCAGAGTGGACTACTCAACAACTGCAGTGGTGGTTTGAACAGAGGCAGATCCCTCTCCCTTCCCCAACCAGGTCTCATGGTGGTGACCGATGCATCCCTTCTAGGATGGGGCGGCCACCTGGGAGAGAGGGAGATCAGAGGAGTATGGTCTCCGGCGGAATCCGTTCTTCATATCAGTCTGCTGGACCTCTGGGTGATTCGCTTGGCACTGAAGGCATTTCTTCCCTCCCTCAAGGGGAAGGCAGTGCAGGTCTTCATGGACAACACCACCACCATGTTGTACTGCAACAAGCAAGGTGGGGTGGGGTCGGGGACTCTTTGTCAAGAGGCTTTTCGCCTTTGGACATGGCTGGAACATCAGTGCATTACCCTGGTGGTTCAACACCTTGCAGGTTCTCTGAACGCCAGGGCGGATAAACTCAGCTGCCAGTGACTGGTGGATCACGAATGGCATCTTCACTTGGAGGTGGTACACAGTCTCTTTCAGCATTGGGGAGAGCCTTGAGTAGATCTGTTTGCCACCGAAGTGTACCTGCAATGTCAGCAGTTTTGCTAGTTAGAGTTTCCAAGGCAGCACACCCTCAGCAGCGGTTTTCGTCACGAGTGGAGCTGCGGCCTCCTGTATGCCTTTCCACCTCTACCACTACTGCCACGAGTGCTGAAGAAGATCAAGCATGACCGGGCCCAAGTCATTCTTGTGGCTCCGGACCGGGCACAAAGATTTCGGTACCCTGTGCTCCTGAGCATGACCATCAATCCTCTGATCAGACTGCCCCTTTGGGAGGATCTTCTGTCACAGTAGCAGGGGATGGTCCTCCAACCGAACCTGTCCAGCCTCCACCTCCTTGAGTGGAGATTCAGCGATGACAGTTGACAGCTTTTGACCTTCTTCCCGAAGTCTGTAACGTCATCTTGGCAGCCCGGCGTCCCTCCACTAAGACAGTATTCGCTTGTTGATGAAACAAGTTTGGGGCATGGTGTACAGCAAAGGCTATGTATCCCCTTTCTGAGGTTCTTTTATTCCTTTTTTCTTTGGCCCAGCAGGACTTTGCTCTGGGCACTCTTAAGGGCTGCCTGGCAGCCATATCTGCTTTTCTTCCCGTATCGTATCAGCCCTCTTTGTTCAAGTTACCCTAGTGTAAGTAGGTTCTTTGAAGGCATTATTCATTTCTTTCCTCCATCTCCTTTCATAATTCCTCAGTGAGACTTGAACCTTATTTTGACTTACCTTATATGTGCTCCCTTTGAGCCTCTTCACAACTGTCCTCTGAGACTCCTCGCTCTTAAGACTGCCTTTCTTGTTCCCATCACCTCTGTGAGCTTCAGGCTCCTTCTTCTAAGCCCCCTTTCTCCTGGGTCCATACAGACAAAGCGGTGCTTTGAACGAGGCCCTCATTCCTGCCCAAAGTTGTTACTCCTTTTAGCTTCGGATAGACTATCACTCTGCCCACCTTTTTCCCATCTCCACACCCTTCCAAGGAGGAGGAGAGTCTTCACCATCTGGAATCGAAACTTGCGCTGCCTTTCTACCTTGACCCCACAAAGGATTTCCGGGTGGACGATTAACTCTTTGTTGGCCACGTGAGTGTCAAAAAAGGTTGGGCTGTGCAAAAGCGTACCATCTCTCGATGGGTGGTTCTTTGTATCAAGATTTGTTACGCTCTTACTAAAAAGGAACCTCCAGTGGGGCAGCAAGCTCATTCCACTAGCGCTACAGCAGCAACCACTGCTTTGTCTCATGGAGATCCACTCATCAATATCTGCCAGGCAGCCATGGGGGTTTCTATGCACACGTTCACCAGACATTACTGCCTGAATAGTCAAGTCCGGAGGGACGCTACTTTGCTCGTTCTGTCCTCCAGGATTTTCTGGTATGAACTTTGATTTGCAGACACTCCTCCAGGGATGGTATTGTTGGGTTATCTATTCTAAGGTAAGGAATCTAGAACTAATAGTCTCTTTCCGATGAAGAAGTTACTTACCTTCGGTAAGGGACATATATTAGTTATAAATTCCTTATCGCCCAACTCATCCTCTCCACTCTCGAAACTACCTTTTAGGGATAGGGTCTCCCTTACAGGGCCCTAGTTATAGCGCACCATTGGTCAGTGTATTTCATGGCTCTGCGCTTCTGCTGTGGAAAGTCATGTCAGAACTGATGCCAGCACACATGGGTGGCTTCTAAGAAGGCACAGCGACGTCATCCCGGCGACGACGACGATAGACGCAGATTCGACTGACGCCAACTACCGACATGCAGGGGTATTGCTGATGTCTGGGGGTAGTTCTAAGGTAAAGAATCTATAACTAATGTATGTCTCTTACAGATACTTCGTTACTGAAGGTAAGTAACTTGTTCATCTAGAATTGAAGGTGGTTTGGAGAGTGATATTGTGGAGGGTTCCAGTTTGACTGCGGCTGACTCATGCATGATTGTTTGGGATCCAAAAGGTTATCTATATCAAGATTTCTGTGATTACCAAACTGCTCCTATGTTGCTATTGGTGTTGGAATCAAAAGCTTATTTACTGTTATCAGACAGTAATAAGACTCAGGATTTAATTAGCTTTTTTTGATTTTTGTGTTTCAGGCCTATGACTGCTCCTCAGATGAGCAGATCTGACCAGGGGCATAAAGGAGCCACAACCTCCAACCACACCATGTCAGCTGGTGTGAACACAAGGTAACATCTGCATTGTTGCCCCTGTCTTATATTTACATTATCACAAAAATAATTTATGGAAATTATGCCTGTAGATAGTTGTTAGAAATAGAATTTCCTCTACTTTTCCAGCATGTACCTGTCATTAGGGTCAGGTGCTGTTAGAATATGCTAAACCATATCAAATGGTATGATTTGTCCTACAAAAAAGCCAAATGCTCCCTAAGGACTGCTGTCCTAGGAGGGGAAAGAAGCCAGATAGCCCAAGCCAGTGATGCTTATAAAGTCTTGTTAAAACATGCTAAAAAGAGTTGGGATGACAGAATTTGGAAAGACATGTTGTTTGTGGTTAAAACAAATGATAATAGTTTGTTTTGGCGCACTGTGGCCCAAACTAGAGTGGATAACAATAATGCAAAGAGTTACCAACATCATATACCGGCTGATAAGTGGGTATCTCATTTTTCTAATCTGTATGAGTTTTCGCAGAAACCCCCTCAAGTACATGTGGTTACATAGGATCTTCTATGGATCTGCTCTGCTGTGATACTTCAGAATCTTATGGTTCAGCTATTATCTTTCACCTAGAAGATACTGCCAATGCCATCTCTGCGTTAAAAATCGCTAAGGCATCAGGACCTGATAAGATCCCAGGGGATTTATATAAATCAGAACCTGAGATTTGGGCATTCTATTTTAATCTACATGCCAATGCTATAGCATGAGGGAGAGAGATACCTGATTCTTGGAGGGGGCAGAGATTGCTACAATATTTAAGAAGGGTAACGCTTGCGAGCCCTCTAACTATAGGCCAATTAGCCTAATTGATAACGCCCAGAAGATCTTTGTGAGGCAAATACTCAATAAGTTGTTACACTGGGTAGGCACAAATAACATCATGTCACCCCTTCAAGCAGGTTTTCGCCCTAAGAAGAGCACTATAGATCAAGTTTCCAGATTTGCCACATTATACTGGAAATATATTTTACTTCAACAACAGAAGCTCTACATGGCGTTTATTGATCTTAGGACTACTTTTATCTTATCCCCCGTTCTAACCTATGGCTCACCTTAAAAAGGATGGGAGTTCCTGGAGGAACCTGGTCCATCTCATGTCCAAACTGCATAGTAATAATTTTGCTCAGGTGCGATATGGGCATGCAGGAGAGCTGTAGGCAACAAAGAGGGACATAAAAAGGACAATATTTACGGGGGTCCAGTGTACCTGTCCTAAGAGCATATAACCAAGTAGTGTACAAAGTTCCCCAAGAGGTAATGTTAGTGTGGCAAGGTAGTCTCTCTCTCTACGAATAAATGTGCAACCAATAGTCAGGGAACCAAAGGGGTCCCTTGTCGGAACTAGGAAGCCTCACACAACTAATTAGCTGGATGACTTGTTTTCATCCCGCAAGATGGTTGTCTTGCCTCATCAACGGCTTCCTGCTCCAACGTCAAGCCGGCGCTGCAATGCCTGACGGGTAACACAAAGTGCTACACTTTTATGGACTTCTTTTGTTCCTTGCCGTTGGTGAGTGTGTGTAAGGGGCCTAGGAAAGTGAAGTAGTGAGCGTGGGAAAGTGTGTTAAAAAAGGTTAGTTTAGTCCACTAAGACAACTTTATCCGCGTGGCTAACTGCCTTATTAAAGAGAGGGAAAGGAGGGGTACCGAGATGAAAAATCAATGTAGTTTGGTCTCGTTCAACCCTAGCCTGTGGTCAACATGTTTCATGCCCTATAGGCAATTCATCAGGACCTAATTATGCTCATAAACTTGTAAGGGGCCCGGAATGGGCTACAGTGTATGCAGTATACAACCTGATGGGTAGTAACCAGAGCAGGCCGTTGGTCCTGCGTGAAAATCAGACCTAGAGGAATAAAAAGAAAGTTTTATATACAGAAGAGTACATGCGAGTTGTTGCATGACAAAAACCATATAAAGTCTGGACACATCAACCGAGCGTCGATTATCGCCCAGCGTGGTCATGTGATGTGATCATGAGAGAGAGAGACTAGGGATGCTCATCGTATTGTTAGAAAAGTGTATCAACATCTTGTGGCTAACTGGGACTGATAGTCTACATTTTATTCATATGACAAGCTCAGTCAGTTAGTATTGCGAAGGTGAGGGGCCATTAACGCCGGTAAGGGGTAACTAGTGCCGCCCGTGGCCCAAGCCCCTCTCACCGGAACTCATAGAGATGAGATGCGGTCTATTCTAACCCCTAATGGTGCCTCCGGGCGTGGCAGGCAGGCAGGCACCCCCGGGGACGAAACTGGTAGTCCGCTTGGTAATATCTCAACAAGGCCAGGGGGTGGCATGTGACGTGGAGGCACCACGTAGGTCGCACCAGCGCCGCTAACCCGGGTGAGGGCAGTCCCCAGTCACCACAGAATGGCAGCGAACCGAGAATCAAACGGCCTCGCTAGAAGGTCCGTGGGCAGAGACACAAAATTGCATATCCGAACACACAGGCTTACCTGGTCAGCGCAGGGCCAATGCCTCTAGGAACCTACCCCCACACTCCGGCGTGGCAAGGCACGCAGAACAGCTGTTGGCGCTCTGGGAATACCGCCGCCATTAAGTACGAACGGCACCGGCCCTCGAGCACGTATTGTTGGGGCGTGTCCCGGGAGAGCTAACTGTACGCATTTCAAAACAGCGGGTGTGCGCCAAGGGTGTGCCCTTGCTCCTATGCTCTTTACCCTCTATATAAATGAAGTGTCTGACATCCTGAAGGACTGCAGAAATGATTACCTACACAGAACAGCAGTAAGATACCGATCCTTTTGTTTACCGACAACTCCCTTCTCATTTCCATGACTCCACTGGGACTCCAGCTCATTGTTGAGAAATTCACAGATTTCTGTGTGTCAAGGGGTCTGGAGCTCAATGCTAGTAAAACCAAGTTGATGGTGTTTGGGAAGGGAGTGGCTAAAAACTTAGCGGTACGTGCTGGAGAGGAAACACTGGAGAGGGTGAAGAATTTTTATTATTTAGGAGTCAAGGTAATGGAGAGCCTGAAGTGGAATGATCAGCTCAGTAAAAGTATGCTACTACTAGCATAGAGCAAATGCTATTAGTAGACTACATAGAATAAAAAAGCGCTTGTGCTGTTTTGCCAGCTATAGAGGTTTATCGTGGCAAGGCACAAGGGGCTGCTCTATATGGAGCTGAAATATGGGGATGTGCTGATGTTTCCCCACTTCCTGCCGTAGAAAATAGATATGTTAGACGGCTTGTTTCTGTTCCCAACAGCACACCTCTAATTCCCCTGTTGTTTGACTTAGGACTCAAAAGAATTGCAGATCTAGCTGCTCTAAGACCACTTGTTTATTGGATTTGTCTTTGGGTCACCCCTGTGTGGAAGGAATTTAGAGATTATTTCATGCAAGTGCTCTCTATTAGGGGTGCCAAGTCAATATTCTGGACTAAATATGTTTCCAATTAGCTCATTAAACTGGGCCTAACAAGATTTTGGACAAACTCGTAAAATATGAGTAAAATTGATCTTAACATTATGAAATCTAGCGTCTGGGTTTATATCCAAGACAATTATATTAATAACCAGAAAATTGGCACACTGACGAGAATATCTTTAGATATTCAACCATTTCCCCGTTTTGAGGAATTTTTAGATTTTGTTTCCTCTCCCCTAGCCAAAAGCCTTTATATTCTCTTTAGATTTGGTACTCTACCTTTGAGATCTCTAATTAATAAATGGCACAAGGTCTCTAGTTTTAGTATCTGTCCAGCGTGTGGCCTGGGAGATGAGAACGAGGCACATATACTATTTTTCTGCCCTCAATACCTCGGCCCAAGCAGGACACGGATTATTACCTTGTGTAAAAATGTAAAGGTGAGCAAATATTTAGTGGCTCTTAGAATTCTAAAAAGCGATACTACTCCTGTTATTGTTATTGCTACGAGCACATTTTTTCAGGCAGTCTGGTATAAAAACAGTAAATTGCTCAATTTGATTTCTAGTGTTTAGGTTAATACTTTTTTCAATTATTGTCTCATCTAAATTGTATCAAATTTATGTATTCTGTGTATTTTATGTATTAAGTAGAAAGGTACATTTTATATGTTTTAAAGTGTCTTGCACTATTTGCACATAGCCTAGCCTATCCATAGCTTCTGTTTTTCTATGCTAATAATAACAGAAGAGAGAGAAACTTGATAAGCCACTATTTGCTGCAAAAAAAAAGTGAAATTGAACTGTGCTGGAAGATATTTTTAATATGCACTCTGATATATTTATTGGAATGTTATATGTTTGTATGCTTTGATGGTACTTGGCATCCCGTATAAAGTTACTACTACTACTATTACTGAACCATTAGTCGTAGTTAAGAGAAGATTTTTGTGTAATTGACTTTTGAAGCTTCTTGATCTCATTAAACAGAGATGTCTTAGAACTAAGGTCCTGATTAGTTTGACAGTCACCCATTGCCTTTGGCATTCTGTTCTCTGTTGAAAAGTGGCCCTTTTTTACATGGTCACTCCCACATTTTGCTCACTGGTACTGATGTTGTTGATTGGTAGTGCACTGTGTCCCTGCTAACCAGGTGCCAGTGCTCTTTCCACTAAAACTAAGCAAATGATCAATTGTAACCCAATTGGCAAAGATTTTAGCACCCTTGTAAGTCCCTAGTAAATGGTACCGCTAAACCCACAGTATGGGTACTAAAGAGGGTCCCTAAGGGCTGCAGCATGTGTTATGCCACCCAAAGGGACCCACACACAAACTGCATGCAGACTGCCATTGCATGATGCGTGAAATGATGCAAGCCATTCTGAAAACAAGACATTGCCCACTTGTGGGCAATGCCAAATTACACTGCATGTCCTATATGTAAGTCACCCCTAAAGCAGGCCTCAAAGCCCTAAGGCATGGTGCATTATAGCACATGTGTGGGCGGGCACAACTGCATAAAAAAATGTGCCCCTGTGATGTATAGCTCCATTGCTAGACATTGCAAGTGATCAGGAAGCCATTTTATAGGCATGTACTCAGCACTAGTCATTACTAGTTAGCCAGCGACATAATGGTTTCACTGAAAATACTGATGTTTGGTATCAAATATCTCATCCTGTACTGGTGCCAGTATCGGATTTATTATGACATGCACCTAGAGGGCACCTAAGAAGGGCCCCCTGAAACAGTACCAGTAAGATAGTATGCTGGCAGACTGGCATCTTCCAGCCTACCACCACAGACGAGATTCTGACCCCCAGCAATGGTGAGCTACACTTTCAGAGGTGAGAAACAATGCTTTCTGCGGCAGAAGGTGTTCACACCTCCAGCAGGATAGCTAGTGTTTTATCACATCAAGGCCAGAGGCTTCAAAGCCTCGATTACCTTTGATATGCAACAACGACTTCCCCTTAGACCTGGGGAATCCTACCCGCTACCCTTAGGGCCTATTTGGTACCAGAGCACACGAGAAATTAGATAGTCAGAAAGTGTGTCCGATTTGCAGGATAGGAGGACCGCTAAGGTGAGCCACCTGAAGTGGACAGCCAAAGAAGGGTTTTACCATCTTGGTTTTAGTGAAACTAGGAACTCTGGGTCAGGGTTATGCCCACTCCTCACAAAAAGTGGTTATATACTGCCCTATACTTCCCTAAAGCACCTGAATTCAATATGTAGGGTTCCCCTCAACATCAGGCCAACAGATTTGTCTACCAGGGAACAGAAGAAGGAGAAAGAAGAGCCGTCACCATAAAAAACTGAGGAACTACACTAAACTTGGCACAAAATCCTATCTGGCTGCTGGTACCTCAAAAATTGCAAAGACCGACTCATCCAAAAGCTTCACAACCTCCTCAACAATGGGAGGACTATCCAATAACTTGCCAACCATCTAGCAGCTCCCTTGGGGTAGAGGAACTACTCCCCTGCATCTGGAGGCACCATCCGCATGTGTCCAGTACATTGTGTTTCTGCCCATCAGGCCCACCGAGGGAACATCATACCAGGAAGAGGTATCCATGGTTCTAGGAGGTCACCCTCATCGCTCCACCGAGTTTTGAGACGCTAGAGCCCCAAGGTGACCCCCCTGCACCTATACCCTGGGTACCGGAGCATTTACAGCAACCAGAGTTTGTTAGTTCTCAAAGGGGACCTGCCCGACAAGAGACTTCAGGACCCACAAGGCTCATACTGAGAGTGACCCTAGTGTTGTGTATTCTTCCCCTTGTACAACTGCAGTTTTTTTTATAATAAGGGGACTAAACCCTTCCTTTAGGCACAATCTCATTGCCCGTCTATTAGGAAACTGTATGGTGCATTGTTTAATAGTGCACTGACTGTTGGATCTTTCTTTGATCAGCCTAAGGTGAACAGTAGGGTGTGTGTGTTTTTGTGTGCCTATTCTGCTTTGGGCATCGATTCCGCCGTTTCCCACTTTGTTAGCTCGGGTAACCCTATAGCTTCTTTCTTGGCATTGGATCCCGGGGCCCTTTCCCTCACCCCGCTAGTTGTATCACGGTCCAGGTAAGCTATGGATCTCCCTCTCATTCAAGCTTGCCCACCTGAACCGGTGGTAGTGCATGTTCTTTCCGCCGCTGGGGTTCAGTGTGCTCAATGCGATGGGCGTCGAACATCACGTAGCCCGCGCACTGGACTGGGGCGGCACTATTTGCTTGGACCTGTGGGCCTTTTAGGATCTTATACCTGGACCTAACAGTTCGTTGTTCCATAGGGGTCCCTTTAGTTCCCTCAACTGGTGGGTTTGTGTATCCTGATGTGGGATAACAGGCATATGGGAAAGCGCCTCCATACCTGCATGTGGCAGGGTAGGTGCGAAAGCCTTGCTTGCTGTCTGTGAGATAGGATTATCGACCTGGGCCTCCTCAAAGATGACCCATAGCTCAAATAGTGCCTCTTTCCTGTCCTCCTTCTGTCCTGCGTATTTTGTCGGTATGTGTGCTCTTGTGTGTTTGAATGTTGGGAAACATATGCCTTAGTTTGTGTGTGCCATTAGTGGCAACATTTGTTAAGTTTTTTAGCCTTTGTGGAGAACCTAGTTTGCATGTGTTTTAGTGATGATTCCATGACGAGTTGGATACATTTTAGGGGACCAATGAGCCCTAGCTTCTCTTATTTTGGGAATCTTTTTTCTCTTTGCTCTAACCACTGGGAAAATCCAAATCGTTTCCCCTAATGTCTGAATCACACTGTGTATCACACCCAGGGGCCAAGCTTACCATCTGTGTCATGTCCAGTGGTCCAAGCGAACAATACCTCTTGCTTCTTTCAGATACCAACAGTGTTAAGAAACTGGTTGCACTGAGAAAACCCTTTTAGACAAAAAAATAAGATTGAGGTGCCAGGTACCAACTCTGAATCACACCCAGGGCCTAAGCATAACTTCTGTGTCACGCCCAGCGTTCCTAGCTGTGAGGCCTCAACCCTGCAACACACGCAGGGGAGAAGCATACCATCTGTGTCATGCACAGCGGTCTAAGCGACAACCAATACTCACCTTGCTGATTATCACATAAAATAGATAATAGGCCATGTTTCTGTCAGTGGGAGGGCGCTCAGGTTAAATGTTTGCGCTTCTTCCTAGTATGCCATGCACAAAATGTGGGGACTAAGGATCAGATGTGATCTGTTACTTACTAATGACAGCTTTAGGATGGACCCGTAAATTTAACAGAACTTCCAACCGATTGCAGTGTCTGCTCACCTTTCTTGATGCGCAGATGTGAATCCACCCGGGTGCGAACTGTAGCCCTTGCGCACGCCACTAGGTAGCTACATTTGGCTTCGTGTGACATCGTTGGCGTCAGGTATGATGTCGCAGTCCCCTATACAGGCACCACCTAGGCGCGCAGATGTCAGCTCTTTTCTTTCCGCGGGTAGGAGTCTGGCTTAGTATATCTTGCACACTTATCTAAGTGATGCACCTTGCCCTAATCCAGGCAGCCCTTATGGTGATTTTAGTGGTTTTTGATAACCATAAAAAGCTCTAACATTGTTAGCTGTGTAGAGCAGCCTTCAGGCTTATTTTGAAGGAGTGTTAAGCAGCTTGTTTTACAAGTTTAATCTTGTAGTGTAGATTAAATGAAAAAGAACCACACAGTGTTTAATACTTCTATTTATTACACAACACTCACACATTGGTATATCTCCTACCCGGAGCTATCAACACAATACACAGCAATATTTCAAATGCAATGAGGTAAGTAGCACAAAATACAGTGGTCTCCAAGGGCGACCAAACCATATAGTAAGAAAGTGTAATTCGGCCTGCAAAAGAGGATGGGACTCAGGCCAGAAGTCCAAAAGGAACCACCCAAGGTAAGTACCCAGGATACCCACAGAGGCTCTGTGCAGAGTAGGAACATAACCGCGACACTACTGAAAATCAATGGAGAAGTTGCGATTTCAGTTTTACAAAAGAACGACCCTTCCAAGGTGACACAGAAGAATTCTCTTGAAGGACGGAAGGTTGGAGAGCCACCCTGGAACCAGGTTACCTAGACCATGGAAGCCAGGTGCACATAGGTGTAGAGATGTCAGCAACCTTTGTAGATGACAATGGAAGACTTGGAAGGAAATGCCTCTGGAGAAGAAGGTGAAGATGTCTGATGCAATCCAAGGGTGGATTCTGGAAGTTGAGAACCTGTAAGCAAAGGGAAAAGAGTCTATGCCACTCAGGAGTGACCAGGAGGCATGGAATCAATCAATCAATCAATCAATCAGACAAATTTGTATAGCGCGCTACTCACCCGTTAGGGTCTCAAGACGCTGGGGGGAGGGGGAGTCGCTACTGCTCGAAGAGCCAGGTCTTTGGTTGTTTCCTGAAGGAGAGATGGTCCTGGGTCAGCCGTAGGTGGGTGGGGAGGGAGTTCCATGTCTTGGCCGCCCGTTATGAGAAGGATATTCCTCCGGCTGTGGCTTTGCGAATGCGTGGGACGGTGGCGAAGGCGAGGCTGGCGGATCGGAGCTGGCGGGTGGGTATGTAGAATGTGTGGCAGCTGTTGAGGTATTTGGGGCCCATGTCATGGAGAGCCTTGTGTGCATGGGTAACGAGTCTGAATGTGATCCTCTTGCTGACGGGGAGCCAGTGCAGGTCTTTCAGATGGGGAGAGATGTGGCTGTGACGGGGGATGTCCAGGATGAGTCGTGCAGAAGCGTTCTGTATGCGCTGGATTTGTTTCTGGAATTTGGCTGTGGTCCCAGCGTAGAGGGTGTTCCCGTAGTCCAGTCGGCTGGTGACGAGGGCCTGGGTGACTGTCTTCCTGGCTTTGGTGGGGAGCCACCGGAAGATCTTTTGAATCATGTGCAGGGTGTTGAAACAGGATGACGAGAAGGCGTTGACTTGCTTGGTCATTGTGAGGGAGGAGTCCAGGATGAAGCCCAGGTTGCGTGCATGGTCCGTTGGCTTGGGGGCGGTGCCCAGGGCAGGGGGCCACCAGGAGTCGTCCCAGGCAGAGGGGAATGGTCCCAGGATGAGGACTTCCGTCTTGTCTGAGTTCAGTTTCAGACGGCTGAGCTTCATCCATTCCGCGACATTTTTCATTCCTTCCTGGAGGCTGGCTCTCGTGGTGGCGGGGTCGTTGGTGAGGGAGAGGATCAGCTGGGTGTCGTCAGCCTAGGAGATGATGTTTAGGTTGTGTTGGCGTGCGATGGCTGCGAGGGGGCTCATGTAGACGTTGAAGAGGGTGGGGCTGAGCGAGGATCCTTGTGGGACGCCGCAGATGACTTCGGTGTTGCGGATCGGAATGGGGGAGGCAGACTCTCTGGGTTCTTCCGGCGAGGAACGAGATGATCCACTCCAGGGCCTTTCCTTGGATTCTGGTGTTGCTGAGGCGCTGTATCAGGGTGCGGTGGCAAACGGTGTCGAAGGCTGCTGAGAGGTCCAGATGGATGAGGGCAGCTGTTTCCCGGTTGTCGAGCAGGGACCTGATGTCGCCGGTAGCTGTGATGAGGGCAGTCTCGGTGCTGTGGTTTGCTCGGAAACCGGACTGCGAGGGGTCGAGGGATCAGTTTGTCTCGAGGAAGGCGTAGAGTTGTTTGTTGACGGTCTTCTCGATGACTTTGGCCGGAAAAGGGAGGAGCGAGATGGGGCAGACGTTCTTGAGGTCCGTGGGGTCCGCTGTGGGTTTCTTCAGGAGGGCGCTGAGCTCGCATGTTTCCAGCTCTCTGGGAAGGTGGCGGATGCGAAGAAGCTGTTAATGATGTCCCGGAGTTTGGGTGCTATGATGGAGACGGCTTTGTTGAAGATGTGGTGTGGACAGGGGTCGGTTGGGGAGCCGGAGTGGATGGTGTTCATCGTGCGGGTGGTGTCTTCGGTGCTGACCGAGGTCCAGGTGCAGAGGGTGGTGATGGGGGCGCTGGTTCGGTGGTAGGGTGCGTGGTCTGTGCGCCGAAGCTGTTGTGTATGTCGGCGATCTTGTGGTGAAAGAACGAGGCGAGTGAGTTGCAGAGGTCTTGCGAGGGTTTGATGTCGTTGTTGCAGGCGCTGGGGTTGGAGAGCTCTTTAACAATGCTAAAGAGTTCCTTGCTGTTGTGGCTGTTGTTGTCCAGTCGTTCTTTGAATGTTGTCCTTTTGGTGGTGCGGATCAGCTGATGGTGTTTGCGGGTGGCGTTCTTGAGGGCTGTCATGCTTTCTGTTGTCTGGTCATGGCGCCAGGCTTTCTCGAGGGTGCGGCAGGTTTTCTTGGAGTTTTTGAGGTTGTTCGTGAATTATGAGGCTTCTTTGCTGCCAGGTCGGCTCGGAGGGTTCTTCAGCGGTGCGAGGTCATCGGCGCAGTTGGTGAGCCACTGTGTGAGGTTGCGGACTGCTTCTTTGGGGTCCGTTGTGTTGGTGGGAGGGTTCTGTCTGAGGGAGGTGGTGAGCTGGTCGGTGGTGATCTTGTGCCAGCTTCTGCGGGGAACCTGTTGCGGGTGGTGGTGGGTCGTAGTTCTCCTGAAGTTGAAGTGGACGCAGCTGTGATCTGTCCATTGTAGTCCGGTGAAGTGGCTGAAGGAGATGTGCTTGCTGCAGGAGAAGATGGGGTCAAGCATGTGGCCGGCGTAGTGGGGGGGGGTGTTCACCAGTTGCTTGAGCCTAAGGTTGGCGAGGTTGTCCTGCAGGGAGGCGGTGTTGCTGTCATTGTTGTTCTCTAGGTGGAAGTTGAGGTCCCCTAGGAGGATGTAGTCTGAGGAGGTTCAGGCTTGCGGGCTGACAAAGTCTGCGATGGCTTCGCTGAAGTGTTTATGTGGTCCCGGCGGTCTGTAGATGAGAGTGCCTTTGAGGGTGGTCTTGGGGTCGGTGTGTATCTGGAAGTGAAGGTGTTCGGCTGCGGTGAGGGTGTCGTCGGAGTTGGTCGTGATTCTGATGGTGTTTCTGTGGACGATGGCAATGCCTCCTCTGGATTGGTTGACGCGGTCCCTCTGGGTGATCTTGTAGCCATTGCTATGGCGATGTCGGGTGCTGAGGAAGCGTTCATTCAGGTTTCTGTGAGGAAGGCGACGTTGTGTCGAGGAGGTTCCAGAGTCGACGGCGTGCCTGTGGACGGAACGGGTGTTGAGCAGGATGCACTTGAGGTGATTGTTGCTGGTGTCTGGCCTGGCCGGTGCGGTGCAGGTTTGGAGGCAGGTGAATTTGCAGGCTTGGCAGTTGAAGGGTCCGTGGGTGCGTTTCGGGATGGCTCGGTAGCAGGCAGGGTTCCGGCCGGCGTTGTGTGCGTGGAGGGTGGCGGCGTCGTAAGTCCGTCAGGTGGGCAGGCATCGTCTAGGGCCAGGGGTACTGGCGCTGGGCGCTGTCCAGGCGCGGACGGGCGCAGACTGGCTTGCCTTTGGCGCACCTTTGGCCGCCGTGCGGCCTCCATATGAGGCGAAGTGGGAGGAAGGAGCAACTGGGAGACGGGAGCGGGGCAGCCAATGGGCAGGGGGTACAAAAGAAAAAGGGGCGGGGCGGGGCGTGAGGGAGCAGCGGCGGGAAGCGGGAGCGGGGGGGGCACACACAGAGGGCAGGGATACAACAGCAACTTCGAGAAATACAGACAAATACAGAAAATAATGCACAATTCACAAGTGTGGGCAACAGCAGAAAAAAAGGAGAAGGTAGCAACAGGGGGACACCGAGGCCAGGGGCGAACCTGCGGCGCTGGGGGCAGAGACGTGGTCACAGGGGAGGAGCCGTGGGGCGTGGGGGTGGCCTGGGGTCAGGTCACACTCACCTGCATCGTGCGGCCTCCATATGAGGCCAAGTGGTAGGGAGGAGCAGCTTGGAGGCGGGAGCGGGGCGGCCAATGGGCAGGGGCTACAAAAGAAAAAGGGCGGACGGGGCCGCGAGGGAGCATCGGCGGGAAGCTGAGAGCGGGGGGGACACACACAGAGGGCAGGGATACAACAGCAACTACGAGAAATACCAAAAATACAGAAAATAATGCACAATTCACAAGTCACAATTGTGGGCAACAGCAGAAAAAAAGGAGAAGGTAGCAGCAGGGGGACACCGAGGCCAGGGGCGACCCTACGGCACCGGGGGCAGAGACGCGGTCACAGCGGAGGAGCCGTGCAGCGTGGGGGGTGACCTGGGGTCAGGAAGAGCAGTGCCCATCTTCATTGGACGGTACAGAAGACTCGAGAATGACATTGTTGCTGCAGCTGTGGGGACCAGGCAATGCTGAAGAAGACCAAGAGCCATGACCCAGCTGTCTAACGTTGAATGCCAGTAACTAGGTGTTCGGTGTCCGGCGGGAGATCCAACAAGCCTTGGTAGCCGCAACTGGTGTGGAGAACAAAAATGGATCAACGTTGGAACCAGCAAGATCCAAGGTACTCATCAACAGCAGGAGAATCAGAGCAGGCCTGTGCAATCAGGGGAGCCCACCAAAGCAGAAGAAAATCTTCGAGAGGCCCCATGGATTGAAGGTACAGGAGTTGCAAGAGGAACTCTGGCAGCTCACCATAGGTAGATGCTGATCTTCAAGGGATGAGGTGCTGGAGGCTGAAGCTTCATGTAGCCCGAGGATCGCTGGAGTACAAAGCCACTAAGCCTTGGCAATGGGAAGTCAATGCAATGCACAGGGGTTTGGTCACAGTGGCTCTGACGAGGGACACTGTCATCCAAATTGCAGGGAAGACAAGTAAGGCCACTGGAGAGACACAGAACCATCACCTGTGTTTCTGAGCCTCTGGAAGTCTGTAAGAGTACAAGATCAGCAGACTGGTCAGATTCCTTGATGCAGGGGAGTGACTCTTTCACTCCAAGGGCAATTTCTTTGGATGTCATTGATGCCCACAGGTCTTCAGGAGAACCTGAGTGAAGCACAGACCCAGATGAGGTGGTAGACTTGAAGAACAGCGAAACCAGGAGCAGCAAGAGTCTTCCTTGATGCTGTGTTGTTTCCAGTCGAAGTCCAATGAAGTCCAAGTGTCGAGTCGGTCGAAGAGTGTCTTGGTTTCAGAGGGGAGTCTTGTTCCACAACAAATTTGAGGACATACCCACAGGGAAGTCCTTTAATAACCAAAGGAGAGGGTTGGAATGACTCGGGGGTCCCTCCCGGAGGAGGGACTGCACACTGGTGAGGATACTCCCCAGTCCTTTGTCCTGTTTTGTGCCAGAGCAGGAACCAAGGGTTCCCGAACTGGCTCAAACCACAGTATGCATGGAGGGCACCAAATGTGCCCTTTAATGCAGTCTGGTGGCGCTGGAAAGCGCTCCAATCCCAGCCCAATACACAAATTCCTGTCTGGGAGTTGGTCACACCTTCCTGTGACAGGAAACCTATTGTTCTACCTTTCCCTGCTCGAGCTTGGCTCAGCAGCAGGAGGACAGAACAGTGCCTGTGGTCAGCGGTAGCGCTAGCTTGATGGCAGACCCTGAAAGGCTGTTACTGGGAGTACATGGGACTTCTCTAAGGTTTTCTCCAGTACATGGGGTCATACCTCCAACACCAGAATCGGTGTTGGGAATTGGTGTCGGGATATGATTCCAACATGTTTTTTAACACACATGACAAGGTTTGGTTCACCCATTTTATAGTTAATCATTTCATAATGACTGATGTCCACTATATATCTTAAAATGGCTTATCGCAGTTACAAAGCCTGGAGAATTGACTCCAGGGTTTGTAGGGGTGTCTTGCTCATGCAGGGGCACCCTTACACTTATAACCAAGCACCCTGCCCTCAGGACTGAATGGCCTTCGTTAGGGGTGACTGATAGGTTTAAGTGTGGTGACAGAAACATATCTGTTGTGAGAGGTGCAAGCACCAACTCACACAGGCTGTTATGGCAGGCCTATAGTCAGAGTTGTCTTGGACTCCCATGGGTGGCACAATACATGCTGCAGCCCATGGGAGACCCCTGGTGTGCCTATGCCCTGGTTACCTCCATCCCATATACTAGGGACGTATAAGGGTACACCAGTAGCCAATTGTGGAGGTACAAAAGTAATTACTAGAGCCATTTTGGGAGTGTTAGACCTGACATCATTGGCTTGAGTATCTCCTCCATTTTTTCTGTTTGCCTCCACTGTTTTACGATGTTTTGCTGGATAATGCTTTGGGCACCGTGCCACTGCTGATCAGTGCCACAGTGCAGGTGCTCCCTATGTTAAATTGATGTATCGATTGAATTCCATGTTTGGCTTATTTGGTTTACTGTCAGTCCCTAGTCTAGTGCACCAGGAGTGCCAGGGCTTGTAAATACCAATGCTGCTCGTGGGCTTGCAGCATGTGTTGTGCCACCCACAAGAGCGGCCTCGTAAAAGTATGTCTGAGGGTCTGCCATTGCCAGACCCACGTGCAGTCTAGTACTGTCACGCTGACTGCGCAAGTACACCTACTTGCCAGTCCCTAAACCTTCCCTTAACTTCATGTTAGTCACCCTTATGGTAGGCCCACGGGCAGGGTGCGTTGTAAGTATAATGTAGGACACGCCTGACCAAGTTGGCATGTCCTAATAGTGAATTACAGCCATCTTCGTTCTTCACTATTGCGAGGTAACCTGCTCTCCGTTAGTTAGAATGGGCCGCCGGGATTATTAATGCTATGATCCTAGCTGGCTCGGGGAGCATGGTGCAATGTCGAGTTTGGTATCCCTGAGCTCGGGGTTTAATTACGCATCCGTTGGTGTGGATGGTTTTTGGACTCTGGGTTTGAAAATAGCACTTTTAGAAAGTGTCTATTTTCTTGTCTAACCATTTCTGGTTTCTGCTGGTTTTGCGTGTGTCTGACAGGAGCTGGGTGGCTCCAGAGGTCTGGATGAGTCAGTGTGGGATGAGTGGGACATTTGCGTTGAGAGTAGGGGGAGAGTAGTTGCTGATAGCCTGCCCTGCCTGATACAATGCTGGCTCCACCTCCTGCCAAGCAGCTGATGGCTCTGTGCCTGCCATGGACGATCCTAGCCCCACCTCCTACCAGGAGGCCGATAGCTCTGCTCCTGCCAGTGACAATGCTGGCTCCACCTCCTGCTGGGCGTCTGAGGACCCAGCCCTGCTCAGTGAATAGGCCAGGTGCTTCTGCCTGACTCCACCCACAACAGACCCAGGATGTTGGGAAATTCCCCTGCATGGACAAAGGGATCAAAGCCGAAAAGGGGTATAAGAGAAGGACCCCTGAACCAAGAATTTAGATAACTTCTGACAAGGAAACCTGAAACCAAGGACAAGAAGCCTGCTGATCTAAGGACTTGCCTACCCCTTCTGCCAGTGTGCTGTTTGCTGGGGGGAATCCTGCAGTGCTTCTTTATTTTTGCCAAGGAACCAGGAGAGAGGAACTGTGTGTGTACTCTCACGCTTGCTAAGAAAATCTCCAAGGACTGGAAGAGTGCCAGTCTCCTGCTGAAGTCACAGGGCTAAAGGACTTCATCTGCTTAAAGTGCTATTTGCTGGAACCTGTGAATCCAGCTCCTCTGAAAGACACCAGCAATCTCGACGCCGACGGACGTCGCCGAATCCAGCTCGACACCGTGAGTGACGGCTCAAGTGTCCCGCTTTCTCGACGCCGGCCGCCGGGCCTGATCGACGCCAGCAGCAACGCCAGTGAGTAGTGAGTTCGGCTCCAGCTCCAAGGGACCTCGTGTCTGCACCGCTGCTGATCGCATCGACCTCCTGCCCTCTCGACGCCGTGAGCGCTGCTCACCCTGTGCAACTGCATCATCGACAACGACGCCTGCTGAGGCCTGATCAACACCAAGGACGCGACGCCGGATTGCTCGACGCCGCTGATCATCGTGTGCTTCATTTTCCAAGGTACTGTGTTGTTGGGGGTCCGTGTGACTCCGGGCTCGACGTAGCGCTCCTCGCGGTCGACGCCGAACCTTTGGATTAACTTTGCCTCGACGTCGTGTAACCCCCGTGTGGGTTACATTGTTGCCAAGAACTGTGTTTCCAAGAAGAAGAATTGCTTTTAATACGAAATACTTTGTGCTACAGAAGAAACTACCTTTGAACTATTATCTTCCCTTCCAAGAGTATTTATCAAGATTGTGTATATTTTTGTCGTTATTTGGTCTTGTGCTAAGCCTAATATAAAGAACCTTATTTTTATAATACTACGGTGTCGTGTCCATTTGTAGTGTATTCACTTTATTACTGTATGTGGTCATAAATGCTTAACACACAGCCTCTGAGATAAGCCTGTCTGCTCTGCCACGCTACCAAGGGGGTGAGCAGGGGTTATCAAAGGGTGTGACCCCCTTGCCCTGACTAGAAAAGGTGTGTCTGTATTTGTCAGAAGTGCATACCTCTGCCAACTAGAGACAGCCGGTTCTAACAGGGAGATAAAGCACAGATGATGGGTTCCTGATTAGCAGGATCCCAGCCCACTTTAGTCAAAACACTCTGACACCAGGCAAAAAGTGGAGGTAACCATGAAAGCAGGTCCTAATTTCATACAGATTGTGCTTTATATCTGATCATATTGAGCATGTTTGTATATGACTTGATTATTTTAAATGGTTGATGTTAATGAAGCAGCAAAGCCTGCCTGGTTGACTGCATTTTTCTTAATTGTAACCCCAGGGATAACCTCCACCTTTTGGAAGAAGGCCAGGGGCTGCCTCGGGAGGAGCTTGACGAAAGAATAGCACGTGAGGAGTTCAGAAGGCCTCGCGAGTCCCTCCTAAACATATGTACTGAGTTCTACAAACACTGTGGCCCGCGTCTGAAAATTCTTCAGAATCTTTGTGGAGAGCCCAGGGTTACATCATTGGAACTCCTTGATGTAAAGTCGCATATGAGGTACTGGTGATTAAAAAAAACTGTATCTATTTGCCAACTAAATGTATGTAAAAAGTACACTTGTACACAGAGGGGCAAGCTAAGAATGTACTCTGGTCAAGGTGCAGTATGAAGAAGCTTTATGAAAGAAAAACAAAATGGCAGACCAGTTTACAGGAATCGAAGCCTGCATTGTGTTATAAAGTGGTAGATTTCCATTCCTGTTAGCAGTTTAAAGACCATGTGAGTAAGTTCCCAGGATAGAAGGAATGGTTCCATGAGGTTGTAAACGTATGGACACCTATGACATTCAGCTGAGTACGTAGTTGTCTTTTGAACCCTAATACATGTCAACTATGTATACTACAAATTGTCAAGCTTAATGCAAAGGTTTGAAACTAGAAAAGGAATCCAATGCCAGATTCAGAATTTTCCTGTGTCTCTCTTCCATAAACATCTATTTCTGGTTAGCATTTTCAAGCTGTTGGACCCCCTGAAGTAATTTCAACTCTTACATCCCACATTTCAAAAGTCTTAAGTAATTTCTAAAATATTATTTATTTGTCACGTCTTGATTTTGTTGAAAGAAGCAAAAATTAAGGGGATCAATCTTATGTGAGAGTGCGTTTAATTTTCTTTTTTTTTGGGCCCAGTGTTTGAAGGCCCACTTGAATTTCTGCAACACACAGTAGTTGTGATTGGTGGCCATCAGTGAGTAGCTCGAAAACCAATGCACAACATGCCATGATTTTAGGCCTGATATGATAGCTGGAGTATATTTACATTTGTTGTATATTTTAGTGCTCTTTAAACAAATATTTTGCAGGGAAATCCATATTAACTAACGTGTAAATTCTCTGGTGCTAAGACTAGATTTAGACAATACAGTTTAAATCATTTGGTTGGTTCTGTGTTAGTATTCAATGTGCAAATATTGTATATCTGATGGATACTTCCAGATGCAGATTCCTTACCTTACTCTTTTCCATAGGTGACCGACTGTATTTTGAAATTTTTGGTGAGCAGTACCTCTGTGTGCCTGTAGGTAACGTAGTTCAGTTCCACGTGCCGTCAGAGGTGTAATCTGCGCCAGAAGTGTTGTGGGCAGTGCCTATAGAGGCGTCAAACCAGAATGCTGACGTCAATTTTTCTCTTTTCACTCCAATCAGCACAGATCTGGAAAACAGCTACACCAAGACTTTTTTGCCTGACCTTTTTTTAAACTTTTTGTTGACATTTTTTCAAGACTTTGTCTCCTGGTGTTTTAGGATGTCAGCTAGGAAAGCTGATTTTGTGCCGTGTGGCACCTGTCATCAACAGATGTCAGCGACAGACCTTTATTTGATGTACCTCTGGTGCCTGGAGCATGATCACGACGCCAAGACCTGCATCGTCTGCCATACAATGCACCCCAAGGCCTTGATGAAGTGGTCCCTCAAGCTTCTTGCCACTCGGCGTCACCATGCTCAAGATCTCAGCTGAAAGGAAGGTCCTGAGATCAGTTGTGGAACTACTCCAGGCGCTTGTTGTTTGCAGTCAAGGTCATCAGGGAAATTGGTTAAGTCTCACAGCCACAATAAGTGCAGGAAGTCAAAGAGATCTTTCACTTCACCATGTCAGCTGAAGCCATCTGATGGGATGAGGAAGTGTCAGCATTTGAGGTGTAGCTTCATGGTGAAGCCTTGGCTGTCTCCACACCTCCCAGAATATCCAGAAACCGGAGCAACTCCGCCAAGTTATTTGAATTTTATGAGGCCATGCACCTCATATTTGGGTGGCCTATCCCCGCTGGAGTGCCTTCAGGACCCTATGCTCTGGAGGGGCCCCTACTTTTCATCAGCAGCAGATTCGCACCCGGCATCAGTTGGTACCTATGGATCCCTTGATGGATCTGGAGCAGTGCCATTCTGGCCACCTTGGCCTTTCTCAAAGCCTGCTCCTGAGCTGGCGCCCCCGGTGCCGCTGACGCACTTCGAGGGAGCCATCCCTTTTGTCATCCCGAACACCTCCATAACAGATCAGTGCCTTATTCATATGACAGGCCTGGATTGGGACATAAATGGGAGAGGTCTGATGACTCTTACAAATACCACTTAGAAGATACCCACAACAACTGGTATGAGGATATGGCAGATGCTAGTGGACTAGACACCTCCCCAGACACTGGTCTAGTCTCTCCCCCTACTGGAGGAGGGTGATTCGTGAGCATTGGTTGTGTGGAGGGTGACTGATGTTCTAAACCTTACGTTGCCCTCAGTGACAGTCAAGATGAAATTTTTGACAGAGGTGCTTCAGCCGAGAGTTGCCCCACTGAACTGTTACTCCCATTCAATGAAGCCCTCACTGTAGGACAACCAGGCACAGGACCCTTGTTTCCTCATCCTCCTTCCACCCTGGAGAGCAAGGTGGCCCAGGCCTCCACATCCAAAGTTACCCCGGTGCATTCCCTTTCACTCCATCGTACATAGTACCCAATAGGCTGTATACCTTCAGGAAGAGTATTTTCTCTTCCACCAGTCTGAAAATGCAGTTGGTGAACACCTCGTGCCTCATGAGACTTTTCTGCGCAAATGCTGACTGTGGTCTTTTAAGAGGCCTGGGCCCTACTCTCTCAAGCAATTGCTAATGGAAGGGACACAGCCAAGCTCACCATACAATGTGGGATGGATAGGACCAATACGCTGGGCAGAGCGATTTTATCGTTGGTGGCCCTTAGGCATCATGCCTGGATGATAGCCACTTGCAAAAAGTTCAATTGAGGGACCGAATGCAGAACAATGTCATACATTCACCCCACTACAGAGATCTAGCCCTAAATCCATCGTTTTTTTCCTCCCCATGCAATTCCAGGTTGTTCCCAGCCATATGCAAATCAGTCTAGACTCTGCACACAATGGGAACAGCCCAGCCCGTACTACCAGGCCAGGATGATAGCCACTGGCATTTCAGTGGATGTCCAGGCCTCGCTCATGGACATGACCTTTGATGGCTTTCAGTTGTCTGAAGAGAAGTTGAACAGCAGAGATACTGCAGGTCCTTGGGCCTTTCAGTGGCCTATCGCCAACTCAAAGTCGCCTTCGGCTCCTTTCATGGCTACAGACAGGTATGGCTTCTAACCACGTCTTTACATGCCTAGCCACCCTCGCCAGTAAACTGCACAATATATTTGTGGCTGAGGACGCTGTAACAACAGACCACATGAGACACGCAGTCAGAGGTCGAGCAAGTCCACCACCTCACCCCAGTAGCCGAAGCCTCCAAACCCCTTCAGTATGCACTCCGACCACCATAGGCATCCAGTGGGGAGCAGGATACGCCATCACCTGCACCAGTGAAGGTCAATAACATCTGACCATTGCATTCTGCATCTAGTCCAAAGGGGAGGCTACTCCCTGCCCTTTGTGACTACCCCCCGCTCATGCCACCTACTTACAACATACTTACAGAAGACCACCTCTCCTTGCTTTTTCAGGAGGAGTTAGCTCTCTTGGCCAGGGGAGCTCTAGGGAAGGTGCTAACATCAGAAGTAAGTTGTGGTTGCTATTCCTGCTACATTCTGGTGCCCGAGAAAAACAGAAGCCTTTGTTCTATTTTAGACCTGCATCTTCGCAACCTCTTCCTGAAAAAGGAGAAGTTCAAAATGCTCATGCAAGTCTTGTCTGCCCTGGATGATGTTGCTTGACTTACAAGGTGCTCCTTTTCACAACTCTGTCCTGCCTGCCACTGGCGGTACTTGTGGCTCACAGTCAGCCAAGAGCACTTTCAGTTTGCTGTTCTCCTCTTCATACTTACCAGTGCCCCTGGAGTGTTCACGAAAGTGATGGCGGTGGTTGCATCTCATCTGCCTAGATCAAGGATTCCGGTCCTTCCTTAACTTGACAATTAGGTAATGAAGGTAGGCGCCCCCTAGTTGTCTCCCACCTTCAGACTACCCCAAACCTTCTACACTCACTGGAGTTCACTATCAACGTGCCAAAGTCAGACCTGACACCCTCTCAGATGCGCCCTTTCATCAGAGCTGTTCTGGACACAGTGCAGTTTCGGTCCTATCCTCCCGAGTGGCGGGTCCAGGATATGCAGGCTATGATACTGATGTTTTGCACTCTACCTTGGATTTCAGTGAGACTTACTCTGAGGCTGTTGGTCTTCTTGGCCACCTGGATCCTTCCTGTGACACATGCACATTGGCATATGAGGGCTCTGCAGCAGGGCCTGAAGTGCTAGTGGGCACAAATAAAGGCAATGTGGTGAACCTGTGTCCCTTGCAACCTGCGTAATATTGCTATTAACTAAAGGTTTTATTGTCAGAAACAGTGGTTCATGTGGAATAATAGAATCAATATAGATAATAAGTGCACAATCGTAATGGAAGGGTTAAAATTATGTCAGAGGGCGAAGAAACTACACACACCTATGGTTTTAGTTTGATATAATCATATTTTATATTTTACAAACAAAATTCTATTTACATTGAAAAAGAAAAATGTGCGTAGTGTCCCCATTGAGAAACAGGAACCTAAAATATTGGTGCATAATTGTGACAGTATTTTATAAGGTTTCCAAGGTATTCAAAAAAGTCACCCATTTAGCAACTCAATACATAATATACAGCAGCTATATACAATAATACACACTGTTAATGGTTCGCTTTCTTTTGTTGTAAAAGTGGTTTCCGTAGGGTAGAACCAAATAACTTCTTTTATAACCAAAATACTTTTAAGAAGAATACAGATAATAGCTAAATTAGTCTGAGATGCACACCAAAAATAATTTACAATCAATAAACAATCCTCTTTATCTGTAAAATAAAAAAATACTATTTTTTTATTATTTTATATATGAAATTATTCAATATTTAAAAAAGGCTGACAGGCAACATAAACAATACACATACAATAAATAGTGACTGAAGTGACAAATGGTGAAATAAACCACAGTAATATAAAATTCATAAACAGCACAAAAAATATATATACAAGTTATCTATCCTCTTTTGAATTTCAACAATAACCAGCAAAGTCAATAAATGTAGAGTTACAAAGATTCAGGACATGAGAGAACACTACGTCGACCTTTTGACCCTGGTGTCTGTGTGATTTTAAGAATCAGAAACTGAGAACTGCTTGCGTCTCAACTCTGATAAAACAGAGGTAATGATCTTTGGAAATCTATCGCCGCAGTGGTCCACTTTCTGGTGGCCGACCCCACTCGGAGCCCCCCCAGAACCTGTGCAAAAGGTCAGGAATTTAGGAATAATATTCTACGACAATCTTAATTTCTCTAAGCATGCCAATCAGGTGGCGTCGTCTGCCTTCTACAAGCTTAAGATCATTAGAAAAATCCTGCCCTATCTTCCTGAGAGTACTAGGAAAACAGTGGTGAGTTCCTTAGTACTCTCATCACTTGATTACTGCAATGGATTATTTGTAAATGCCCAGGCACGGGTGGTGGCCAAACTGCAGCTAATACAAAATGCTGCCGCAAGGCTACTAGCTGGCATTCCTAAGTTTCAGTCCACCAAGCAAGCGATAAGGAACTTCCACTGGTTAACAGTGAGAAATCGTATTAGATTCAAGACCTTGTGTCTCACCTATAAAGCTCTTAAGGGCCAGGGACCAGCATTTCTCAAACAAAAACTCTTCTATTATTTACCTAAAAGATCCTTACGATCTGAACAGAGACATCTACTGGTAGTGCCACGCACTAGGACGGTGACATGGGGCGACAGATGCTTTACCAATGCGGCAGCCAAACTTTGGAACACGCTTCCAAAGGAAATAAAATTGGCACCCTCGCTACTTCAATTCAGAAAAACGGTAAAAACCTGGTTATTTGACCAATAAACTGCTCAGGACAATACTTTTTAAGGTAGATACATGTTCAATCTGAGATTTTCAGCAAAGTCATAGCGCCAAGACACCCACGGGTATACGCTGTGCTTTATAAATTTTTAAAATAAATAAATAAAATAAATAAATCATCAAATGGGTCTTCCTCAAGACAAGATAAAAACTAGTGTCAGCCACAGGATTCCAAACAAAGACAATGAGTTGGCTCCTCCAATTATGGTAGGAGCCTGGAAGCGGACAAGCGGCAGGGCACGATGGAAACTCATACAAATTAAATCATCAGGCAGGTCCGTGCCTATCTCAGTCCTGCGACTAAAGTGTGTGTGGAGGAGTGTTCACTGAAGTTCACGTCTTCCAAAATGATCAGCCGTTAATGATTTCTTAGTCTTGATCACAGTGATCACATTGCATCCGCACTCGCTCACCGTGGTGCCTGCGGTAATGCAATGGCAGGTAAGGAGAATCAAACTCCAGGAACAGAAGAGTCACTCAAGCTTCAGGTAAATTATCAATGTATTTGACATCCTCAAGCTTAGACCCTTAGGCTCCGGACCATTTGGACCCGTGGTGAACGATTCCACCCCTGGATTGACCCTTCCATTCCTGGAGATTGATTCTCCTTATCTGCCATTGCATCACTGTAAGCACCACCTCGAGCGGGTGCGGATGCAAAGTGATCACTTACTTAAAGAGACTAAGAAATTGTTAAGGGCTGCTCCTTTTGGGAGATGTTGAACACCACTCCACATACACTTGAGTTGCAGGACCGAGATAGGCACGGACCTGCCTCATGATTTAATTTGATTGAGTTTCCATCATACCCTGACGCTTGTCCGCTCCCATGCTCCTACCACAATTGGCGGAACCAACCCATTGTCTTTGTTTGTAATCCTGTGACTGACACTAGTTTTTATCTTGTCCTGAGGAAGACCCTACTTGATGATTCCAAAAATCACACAGACACCAGGGTCGAAACATCAATGTAGGGTTCTCTCATGTCCTGAATCTCTTTAACCGTACATTTATTGACTTTCCTGGTTATTGTTGAAATTCAAAAGTGAACAGAGATTGTATATATATCTTTGTGCTGTGTATGAATTTGATATTACTGTGGTTTATTTCACCATTCGTCACTTCAGTCACTATTTATTGTATGTGTATATGTTTATGTTCAATAATCAATGTTTATGTTGTCTGTCAGCCTTTTTGAAATATTTAATAATATAATATATAAAATAATAAGGAAATAGAGTCATTTTTGACTTTACAGATAAAGAGGATTGTTAATGTGAATTATTTTTGTTGAGCATCTCAGGCTAATTTAGTTATTATCTGTATTCTTTTAAAAAGTATTTTGGTTACAAAAGAAATGATTTGGTTCTACGCAATGGAACCACTTGTAGTTTATAGTTCTAATGGGCACATCTTCAGAGGAATGTCTCCACCATGTTCCAGATCTCTGAGGGAACTGCGTATGGACCTGCAGTAGTGACTAACGAACCGCAATTTGGTCAGTGGCAAACCCCTCTCCCTTCCCCAACCAGAGCTGACTGAGGTGATAGCTACGTCACTTCTGGGCTGGGGTGGCCAGCTGGGAGACATTGGTCTACAGCGGAATCCAGACTGCATATCAGCCCGTTGGAGCTCCGTGCAATCCATCTGGTACTTAAGGACTTTCTCCCTTCAATCAGGGGAAGGCTGGAACAGGTGCCCACGGACAACACTAGCATCTTGACCCTGCACCCAATGGGCACAGTCCAGCCCGAACTGCCAGGTCAGGTCCTCCCTGGACTGGAAAGAAGCATGCTAGAACGTGTTTCGCACATCATCAGCTAGGATAGCTTGACTCCAGTGGCTGGAGAGCACCGGACCCACATCTGGGCAGACCTGTCCCACTCGGGGTGACAAATGTAAAAACAACAATTGATGGACAGAGTGCAGAACACTGTCATACATTCACTCCAGTACAGAGATCTGAGCCTAAATCCATAGTGTTTTTGCTCCCCATGCCATTCCACTTTGAACCCAGATATATGGAAGTCAGTCTTGACCCTGCGCCACTAGCACGAACTGCCAGAACAAGTCCTCCCTGGACCGGAAACAAGCATCCTAGGATCAGTTTCAGGGTTTCACCCCTCATCAACCAGGATAGCTGGACTCCAGTGGCATGGAGAGCATGGGACCCACGTCTGGGCATACCAGTCCCACTCTGGGTGCAAAAACAACAATTGATGGACAGAATATAGAACACTGGCATACATTCACCCCAAAACAGAGATCTGGGCATACATCCATCTTTTTTTTTGCTCCTCCTGCCATTCCACTTTGAATCCAGACATATGCAAATCAGATATACCAACAAAGAAAGGGTTCAGAGCTTTACAAGTCTAGCACTAAACGTCACTACTTAAAATGGCCTATCAATCCTTCACTATACCTTGGTGCATTAGGTCTGGGATGTGACCCACATACACCCCAAAAAGGCGGCACAAGACCGCCACTACCAAAAGCACAAGATTGACCTTGCACCCGAGAAGAACTAGTTCCTTTTGTGTGAATATAACAGTACATCATATTAAGAAACAGAACAACATATTAATAGATAGCTTCCCAAATGAAAACAGACAATCTTGTTTCTTGATTGTAGCAAAAATTATCATTTTATTCAAACACTTCATTCCTTGAAAACACGGAAAAATTGCTTGCCAACATGTTTCATCCCTCATGGGACTTCTTCAGGCCTCAATGGAAGTCTGTATCGGCTGACGATATTTTTGAAAGAATATGTAAATCCCTCCGTATATATGCGGTTGTCCAGTTCTCTCAAAAGTGCATGGAGAGCACGGTATCCAGAATACAGAACGCTGTCATACATTCACCCTAGAACAGAGATCTGGGCCAAAATCCATCGTTTTTTTTCTCCTCATGCCATTCCAGTTTTAACCCACACATATGCAAATCAGTCTTGAATCTGCGCCCAATGGGAGCAGTCCTGCCTGAACTGCCAGGCCAGGTCCTCCCTGGACTCGAAACAAGCATCCTAGGACCAGTTTTGAGGTTTCACCCCTCATCAGTCAGGATAGCTTGCGGCCTTCCACCTGAAGTCTGCAGTGTTATCTTGGCAGCCTATCTTGGCAGCCAGGCATCCCTCTTCCAAGATGTTATATGCCTGCTGTTGGAGCAAGTTCATGGCATGGTGTACAGATAAACAGTTTGACTCTCTATATGTACCCCTTTCCCAGGTTCTTTTGTTTATTCTTATGGTAGCTCAGCAGGGCTCTGCTTTGGTCAAAAAGGTTATCTACCTGCTATTGTCGGCACTTTTGCCATTGGCATAATAGCCATATCTGATAGAGACCACTAGCCGCAGATTCCTTAACATAGAATATCCCCCAGGTGTCAAACTGGACCCGGAAAACTTTCTTGCCCAGCATCCCTGTGTGCCGGAGGGGCAGTGCCACTCGACTCTGCACGACGTCCTCCGCGGACGTAACATCAGCGACGTCACATAAGCTCCACACCGGCGTGTTGATGTCAGTTTTCTTCTTTTCCGTGTGCAACGCGGACCCGAATCTTGTCTCCTGGCCTTGAGCGTTTTTCTTGAGAACAGTGTGCGAATGCCTTCAGGCTTCAAAACGTGCTCATCTTGCGCACACCAGATGCCGGGGACGGATCCTCACTCCATCTGCATGTGGTGTTTGAGGGAGCACCACGACTCCACAGACTGTGAGGCGTGTCAGCAACTGAAACCGTAGTCCCGGCGGGAGCGCCGGATGAAACTCCTTTCGTTTCGGCATGCATGTCCAGTTCAGCATCGTCACCGTGTCCGGCCCCCGCAGAAGGCTTTAATAACCGCCACCTGCGTCTCCGACATTGTCCTTTTCCCAGGCCGCAAGAGCGTCGCTCACCTGTTGGTAAGTGTCGCAGTTTGTCCCTGAGGGCCGGTCCCCGGCCTGTTTGGGGCGTGTGCTCTCTGCGGCCCAGCGTGTCACCACCCTATCCACCGTTTCCCAGCATTGGGTGACTAGAGCCCCGATGGTGGCCTATGCGGTGGCCTTGCAGACCTGATTGGCGCCTCCTTCTCCTTTGTTTCCTCCTGGGACATCTGTAGATCTCTTGCCGTGTGCAGGGCCTTCTGCGGTGACGCCGGCGGCTCCGGCGTCGACAGGTTCAGCTCCAGGTTCGGAGGATGTGGCGCCATCAAGCTGCGACCCTTTGGCGATCTTTCCTTCGGGCCAAAGCACCTCTGCCTTGCCGCAAACTCCACGGGGGTCCATGTGGTTACGTGGGAGGTTGCCGGGGCTCGGGACGTGTCCCTGAGTCCCCCTCGGTCCTCTGGGCAGGCGGCAGCCTTGTCCAAGCCCGGTATGACGCCGCTGTGGCGCTGGTGGTTGCTGGCCCTGGCGGCGCCGCAGGGGCCGGCTAGGGTTTGGCGAGTCCCTGAGCCCCCTCATCCCTCCTCGCAGGTGTCTGCCTCGGTGGGGGGGCGGGTCGATGCCTTTTCGGCGCAGCTCCTTAGCCGCTCTGGCCCAACCGCGGTCTCCTGCGCCACGCGTTGTGGCGGAGGTCGTTCTGGTGTCCCCTTCGGCGCCGGTCGACCTGCCCCCGGTCGCAGACTCTACGGAGCCAGCCCGGCGTCGGGTGGTTGATTTGTCTTCGGATGCCCTCTCCTCTCCAGAGGTTCAACGGTTGATGGTGCCATCTTCTCCGGAGATGGGTTGCCGTGTCGTGGCTTTTTCCCCGGCATCATCTAAGGACGGCTCCATGCCATCGCTGCGACCGCGGTCTTCGCCGGAAGCGCCTCAGGTTCCCCATTCCTCGGTCCCTTTCCTCCCCTTCCGGCCGTTCCTTCTGGGTCTGGGGGATGGCCGCCTTAGCTTGCAACCGTTACCCACAGAGGAGCTGCTTTCCCCACCGGGGGGCCCTACGGAGGCGGGTGCTGCCTTCGCTCGGGCTGTTTTTGTCAGCGGCGGGAACCTTGCACATGGGCAATCCAGCTACCCATTTCCCCATGGATCTTCTTTTGGAGGTCCTCCATCAGGGTTCTTGTGGTCGGAGCTGCTTCTTCTCTTCGGGGCTTCGCTCCACACTTCGCTTTTGGGCGCTTGGGGTGGCCCACCATGCGGGACCTGGTGCCCCAACACCTTCTGCACTGCCACCGCCCTGCGCCGCATGATCCTGTCTGTCTTTCCCTCCACTTCTCTACCAGGGGCCCTCTTTTACAGACTACCTTTCCCTCTCTGCCATCGGTGTTGGCTCCCACGTCACGGGAGGGCTGCTGGTTGGACTCCTGGGGGCGCAAAATCTTCGCCTCCACCAGCGTGGCCTTGCGGGCCCTTAACACTCTGTATGTCTTGGCTAAGGCCACTTCTTGCTTGTGGGACTCGGCTGAGTCCCTTCTGTCTGCCGTTTCTCAGGAGGGTGCTTTTTTTTCCACACCCCTGCGGACTCTGCCATTCAGAGGTTTCTGGCGGAGCTTCCTCCTCCTCCTCTTCCTCCGCCTCCTCCCCCTCAGTGACCGGTGAGTCGTTCTGTTTTTTGGGAGGTGTTTTTCCATTATCTTTTGGGGCCTTGTGGCGGGTAGCGCCGGTTGTGTGTATGTGTCTGTGTGGTTGTTCTGCCTTCCGGTCCTTTTGTTAGGACTTTGGCGATGTTGGCTGCTGGCCGGCCACTTTTTGATTGTGTCTTTGGCTGATTGGTAAGCCATGTTGTCCCTGAGCTTAGGCCTTCTGTCTGTTCTAGTTGGCTGATTGGCAAGCCATCTGTGGTTACTCCGCAAGTCCTTTTGTTTGTCCTCTGCTGCGGATATTTTCCTAAGTGTGTTCCCATGTTTTGGGACGTAACATGACCTATGTGGGGTATTGGTAGCTATTATATAGCTCTGTCATGTGCTGGGAGGTGTGGTCGTCCTTCCGACCTCTGCTCTCCATGGCATCACAGTATGTCGCAGGGGCGATCCTCTTACTAATGTTATGTTATGGTATGTTATATGGGGGATTTCTATAGCGCTCAGCTACTCCGAGGAGTGTCCCGGCGCTTAAGATCCTCAACTGAACGGCAGGGTAAGAGAGCCGAAGTACTTTACTGAGTGAAAAGCAGGGTTTTTAGACTCTTCCAGAAGGTAAGAAAATTGCCAGTGGCTCTGAGGGACAAGGGAAGGGCATTCCATAGCTGAGGAGCGAGGAGTTTGAAGGAACGACCGCCGCACCTAGCCCGCCGCGTAGCAGGAACCTCGGCCAATGCCAGGGTGGCAGATCTAAGTGATCTGGAAGGCAAATAGAACTTCATCCGTTTCCGGAGATACATGGCACCCAGGCCATGCAGTGCCTTCAAGGCCAATGTCATTGTTTTAAAGACAATCCGCTTTTTAATCGGGAGCCAGTGAAGAATTGTAAGAAGAGCACTGGCACGCGCTGCCGAGTTCTGAACGACTTGCAGGCGAGAGAGGAGGAATTCAGGGAGGCCCAGATACAGTGCATTAGCATAATCTAGGCGGGAGCCAATCAGTGCCTGAACCGTAGCTCTTCTATGGTCAAATGACAGTAGGGGCAGAAACTTCCGAATCATCTTTAAGATGGCAAAACATTTCCCACCAGGCCCGATACCTGGGATTTGAGTGTGAGGCCGTTATCAATTTGTATCCCAAGATTTCTAGCGACCGCTGAGTCGCTGGCAGGGGGAAACATAGCGGGGGCCACCAGGCCTTCCACCTGGGATCAGGGGGGCAGCCAAAAAATAGTACTTCCGACTCATCGGAATTGCACTTGAGGCTGTTCAGCTGAAACCAGCTGAAAACCGCCTCAAGGCAATCTCTAATGCTCTCACCATCAAAGTCGGAGCCCTTGTTGCACGTAAAAAGAAGCTGGGTGTCATCGGCATACGACAGGATCTGAGCTCCATAAGCCTCCGCCAGAGGCACCAGTGGGGACATATAGATGTTAAAGAGCGTGGGGTTCAAAATAGAGCCCTGAGGCACTCCCACTTCCAAAGGCGGCATCCTGGCAGAGAAATGGGGAGCCCAGACCGTTTGTTGGCGATTGGCAAGGAAAGATTCAAACCAGCTGAACACCGACCCCCTTAGAGCGATCTCCCAGAGTCTAGAAAGGAGATGGTCATGGGAGACGGTGTCAAAGGTCGCCGAAAGATCAAGCATCACCAGCATGGCTTTTCCCCCGGCGTCCAGGGTTTCCCTAATGGCCTCAGTGACTTCGAGCAACGCTGTCTCGGTGCTCATGTTAGATCGAAACCCTGACTGCGATGGGTGTAGGATATTGTTTGACTCAAGAAAGTTGGCAAGAGTAAGATGGGCATACTTCTCGACCACTTTCGCTAGAGTGGGCAAGAGGGAGACGGGTCTGTAATTTGCGTGGACTTTGGGGTCAAGGTTGGGTTTCTTTAAAAGAGGCAGAATCAGGGCTTGTTTCCACCGCAAAGGGATCACTCCTGTGCTCAAAGAAAGGTTAAGCACAGGGTTAATGAGGGGATTAAACATGTGCGCCACTTGTGCAATAGATTTTGCAGGGCAAGGATCTAAGGGGGAGCCTGATTTTAATTTGGTCAAAAGGTCAAGAGAGACTTGAGAAGTAAGAGGTGGAAAGTCCCAAATAGAGGGGCTCATCTGGTTTGAGAGAGAGGGAGACAAATGCACATCGCGAATTGCAGGAGCAGCAGCTACCGCAAAAGAGGCCTGAATGGACTGGATTTTGTACGCGAAAAAATTGGCCAGCTCAGTGATCCAAGGCTCGGAATGGGAGTTCCTGGGGGTGCGCCAGGGGGAGAGGTGAAATCCTTTACTATTCTAAAAATCTCTTTGCAAGAGTTGGAGGCTGATTCTATTCTTAAAGCAAAATAGGACTTCTTTTCTGCATTGATGTCATGGTGGTATTCCCTAATCAGATCTCTATAGGCTTCTTTAGAATTAGAGTCATATTGCCTGCACCATGCTCTTTCCGCTTTTTTGCACCGCCGTCGTTTCTCCGCCAGCGCAGAAGAGAACCAGGGGGCAGACGCTCTAGACAAATTTGTCTGGTGGGCCTGAAGGGGAGCGAGTTCATCCAATTGACGGGTCAGCCAGGACTGTAGATGTTCCAGATCAGTCTCAAGCACTCCTGTCAACTCGCAAGGGTGGGTACATAAGGCCTGCGCCAGCATAGCGGGAGAAACCCTATGGAAGGCCCTGGCAACCTGCACTTGGCGGGCGAGCCCGCTGGGCGGCCCTTTCCCGGAATGAGTGATCTGAAATTCCACTGAATAGTGGTCGGACCAAAGGACTGGTGCGAGGGAAGACATCTCAATAGGAATGGTGGAGAATATCTGGTCCAGAGTGTGACCTTTACAATGTGTAGCGGCCAATAGATAGGGAGTAAGTCCCAAGGAGGAAGTGATGTCCACAGTTTGATGCTGTCAGTGGCGTCTTCTATGTCCATGTGAATATTGAAATCTCCTACAAGTAGACAGTGATTGGACCTAAGACAAAGCATGGAGATTACCGAATGGAGTTCTTCAAAGAAGGGACCCGTGGGGCCCGGAGGCCTGTAAACCAGAAGCCCTATGCACGATTGATTAGGCAATAGGGCAAGCGAGAATCCCTAGGTCTTGCAGCCCTGAATATCGTCCGTAGGTATGATAGAACATGCCGTACGCTTGTCAACCACCATGGCGACCCCCCCACCCCACCCGATCGCTCTGTCTTTCCTAAAGATCATATGGCTGGGGGGGATCGCAGTGGCAATATCTGGACCAGAGCTCTCTCCCAACCAAGTTTCAGTCAGGAAGAGACATGTGGGATTTTTATCAGTAAGTAGGTCATGTACGTCCAATGCATTCTTTCCCAAGGACCTGGTGTTTAGTAACAGACAGTTACTCTTAGAGGGAAGGGGTTTAGGGAGGGAGATGTCCCCTTTACCAGGTAAACCAGCCACACCTTGGGCAGCGCCTGTTGCCCTTAGGTGGTGTGGGAAAAACCATGCAGCAAGTGGGTCTAAGGTCCTTGAGAGCGAGAAGCTCCTCCTGAGTGTAACTAAGCATCCTAGCCTGCAGAGCCCGCCTGTCCTGCACCCGCGCGCCTCCGGGACACTGACGGGCGCAATCGGGCTTTCCTTTGGCGCTCCTTAGGCGCTTCCGCTGCGCGCGTCTGCTGCGCGGAGGGGAGTGCACCTAGTTTTAAGGCGTCGCTGGCAGGCCGGCGAGAGTCAGCACCAGTAGACTGCCGCCTCACGGGCCTGCCTACCCCCAAGATGGCCGCCAAAGAAATGCGCGCCAGCAGGTCCCAGCGTACCCCCCAGCACCTCGATGTACCGGCTGAAAGGGTAGGGATACTGCGGGCAGAGCAGCGTGGTGCGAACAAGGGTGAATCAGAGGTAAGAAATATAAAAGTGCTGAGAGGCCTAAGGTCACACGGCTTTCCGTCTCAGGTGCCTGGGAGGAAAACGAAAAGTGCAAAGTGCAAAGAGTAGCAGCAGAACAGAAAGCTAGTAGTCAGCTTCTAAAATACAGTACAATATCTCAGGTAAAAACAGGTTAAAATAAATGTTTAAAATCCGCTCGTAATCAGCACAATAATTATCACTCGCCCACACCCGGTTTCCGCCTCAGGTGAAATGAGAGAAGTGAGGATCTAATGGTTTTGGAGTGGCTTGCATTGCGCCACGGTCTATCTTCTGGATTACTGCATTGCTAGCTTTGCGTTGTGACTCTGCCTGGTTCCACTTCTCTTGTGGGCCTGTGTGTGACGGCTCCTCCCATGGGGTGCGTCCGGGCCCTTCTTGGCCCTCCTGGCCTCTAAATTCGACTGGTGTCTGACTTGTCCAGGGTGCACTGTTCCGTGGTGCTGGCTGCTGGCTGCTGGCTGTGCATGCCAGTGCAGGCCTGTTCTGCACCACTGTGCCTTTGGTCCCTTCTTCTCCCGTCTGCCTTTTTGCTGAGGCGCTGTTCGTCTTGTCTGTTGCCTTCTGGCGGTGTCTGTTGCCTTCTGGCGGTGACCGGCGTTGATGCCCTCTTCACTGGGTGTGTTCCCGGTGGGGAGGGTGGGGGGGTGGCTTGCCTTGGTTCTACCTCTTCTCCTTGAAGTCTCTGGGTAGCTCTTCTTTCTTGGTGCTCCTCTGCATTGTCTATGCCTCTGGGACTTCTGATGGAGATCCTTGGTACTTTGACTGGGCTCAGGGTGCACTGGCCTCCCTTCGCCTTGTCCTTGTTTCCTCCTGCTGGGGGGACCGGCCGCCTCTTGCTCGTCTTGCCGTATCCCCTCTGGGATGGTGGTCTTCTTGTGAGGAGGTTCTTTTTCACCTGGGGGGACAGGGCTCTTTTCCCTGTCCGGTTGACTCATCCTCTCGGGGCCCTGTGTTGATTCCAGTGTGGTGGGTCCTTTCGCAGACCCTCCTTCCGTTTTGGGTATGGCTAGGGTATCTATTCTATGTTAAGGAATCTGTGGCTAGTAGTCTCTATCAGATGTACAAGTTACTTACCTTCGGTAACGATGTATCTGATAGAGACTATTCTAGCTGCAGATTCCTTCATGACCCACCCTTCCTCTCCTTTTCTGCAGTAGCCTCCCTATGGGTGCCTCATCTTCTGTGGGTATCCTCTTCGTTTCCTTCCAGTCAGGCCTTCCCTCCAGCTGGTTTCTATTCAAAGGTAAAGGTAAAGGTAAAAACTTTATTTGCATAGTTACTTAAAACCATTGCAATGCATACAATTAATACAACCATATTAAAATGTTCCATATTTAAAAGTGAATGCTCCCTCATGAGCGTCGCAACATGACCTTCAAAAGACGTTTCAATGTCAATACAATTTAAATGTCCCAGATGTTTTTGTCTTTACTGCCTGTGAGAGGTTGTAATCCGCTGTAAGATTTATCCAAACACTTAGTAAAATTTCCCCCATAGCGCAATGGACTACAAAGTGACAATCAGTTTGGCATTTTTAAGCGAGCTGCTTCGAGAAATTTAACTAACCTAGTGTTCAGTTGTGGTGATGAGGGATCAAAGCATGCCAGGACAGCTTGTCTCCTTGTCCTGATACCTCTTTGATTAAAGCAAGTTTTTAGCAGCTGTCTCCTTTCTTGACACAGCTCAGTGCAGGTGCAGATTGTATGAATGATGTCGCCCGAGTCCTTATTGCACAGACTACAGAGAGTAAAAGCCTGCTCCCTTTTCCAAGGTGGAAGCTGCTGCGTAGCTGGTTTCTATTCAGCGTGGGGACCTACCTTGCTCTTTCCCTCTGTTGTTGGAGTTTCTGATCCCCACATGGTCTTCGTCGTGGGGGGTTCTTTTACCTGTCCTTGGCCTCCTGTTCTCTTCAGTTGACACTGTGGTCCGTGGATGGGTTTCTGTCCTTGACACCTCCTCCTATCAGGAGGTCTGCCATTCTTTGGCAGAGTGATCTGGGATTTGGTTGCCTTTGCTCCTCTGTCCCGAGGGTGTGACCTTCCCCTAGTGGTTGTAGTTGCGGACTTTCTTCCTCTTTTCGCTCTCTTTTTCTCCCTCTTCTGTTGATGCGCTTTCAAATGCTTGTGCCTTCAGGATGGCTGTGGCCTTAGCTTGCAGGGTGGTTGCACTGAGTGGTGCATTGCGCTTTCTTGCTATGGCCTTGCTTCTCTAGCCTTCTGGTGTCTTACTGCCAGTGATGCTTTCCCCTTGGCTTGCACACTTTGTTCCTTAGTGTGGTGCTCTGCTCCTTTTCTGCTCTGGCCTACTGTTGTCGCCTTTTGGTGCCTTGGGGCTGTCAAGTGGTGTGCCTCGCATTTTATTTCTCTCTATTTATTCTCTGGTTTTCTCATACTGTTCCCATGCACTCCTTAGTTTTGTTGTGATGGCTCAAGGCAGCACGCCGGGGCTTATATCACCTCGCTGACATCACGCCCGCAGAGGACGTTGGGCGGAGTCACTTGGCACCGCCCCCGGCGCGCAGGGATGCTGAGCAAGAAAGTTTTCCGGGTCCATTCTCACGTCTGGGGTATATTCTATGTTAAGGAATCTGCGGCAGATACAACGTTACTGAAGGTAAGTAACTTGTACTTCTTTTCAAATCCCATATTGTAAATAGGTTTCTCAAAGGTCTTCATCATATGTTTCCACCATCTCCTTTCATTATGCCTCAGTGGGACCTCAACTTGGTCGTCTCATTTTTGATGTGTGCTCCCTTTCGAGGCATTACACAACTGCCCTCTCGGTCTCCACCATAAAAACGACCTTCCTACTGGCGATAACATCTGACTGGAGGTTCAGTGAGCTACAGGCTCTATAATCTCAGCCTCTTTACCTTATCATCTACTCCGGAAATCTGGTCGTTCAGACTAGACCATCCATCCTACTGAAGGTGGTAACTCTCTTTTGTGTAGGTCAGATCATCACCCTGCCTCCCATTTACACTCCACCTCACTCCTCCAAAGAAGAAGAGAGACTCCATCGACTAGACTCAAAAAAGCGTTGTCATTCTACCTTGACTCCACAAGAGAGTTCCATGAGGATGATCAAATCTTTGTAGGGTGCGACAGAGTCGAAAACGAAAAGGGTGTGTAGCAACAGACAATCTCATGATAGATAGGTTTCTGCACCAAATCTACTACACATTGGCTAAAAATAAAAAGTCTTGAAGATTTACCATCTCATTCCATCAAAGCCAAGGCTGTGACCACTGCATTAGCTCGCAGAGTACCTGTCCCGGGTATCTGTCAGACAGACACGTGAGCTTCCATGCACATGTTTACAGAGCACTGCTGCCTGGACAGTCAGGTCTGAGGAGACTGGCATTTTTCCCTTAAGGCCATACAGGACATTCTAGTCTAATCCGTTTCGCAGCCCACCCTCTAGGGAGCTATTGCTTGGGTGTCTATTCTAAATTAAGCAATCTGCAGCTAGTAGTCTCTATCAGATGAGAAAGTTACGTACATTCTGTAACGCCTTATATGGCAGAGACTCTATGTAGCTGCAGATTCCTTACCAACACAGTTGTCCTCCCTGCTCAGTAAATGGACTTCAAAGTGAAGGATTGTTTCCCTTTTATGAGCCCTAGCTTCACGCACCAGTGTTCTTCATTGTTGCGTGCTTCAGGCGTGAAAAGTCGCAAAAAGAAACTGATGTCAGAGTGCTGGGGTAGCAGTTATATAGGCACCGCATACATCACTTCTGGTTCGGAAGACACTAATGATGCCACCTACCAGCTCTTAGGGGTACTGCTTATCAAATATTTCAAGATCCAATCTAACATCTTGGGATTATTCTACGGTAAGGAATTTACATAGAGTCTCTACCAGATAAGATGTTTCTGAAGATAAATAACTTGTTCTTTAAGAGGACACTCAAAACTGCATGTAGAAGCAGCAGAACTCATTGACCTCATTCATGCAACTCCACCTAAATTATTTGCATGGAATGCAGCTATCTCCTTCAGTGTGTGCAAAATATTACAACAGATTTTATTTATTTGTTTTTATAAAGTGCAACGTTCTTTCCACAAGGGGGATCCTGATGCTGGAAGAAGTACACAAGTAGAAAACGCAACCAGGCCTGCCTCTTTCTAATTAAACTTTTTCTGCAGGACCTTTAGATTTAAATCCAATTTAGCAGACAAGCTGGAAGCTGTCAAGTTGTTTACACTCTCAAAGGTTCAGCTCCAGCAGCTTATATCCAAGAATATTAAGCGGACCTCATGTTGCACTAACCATAGAGGATGACTACCTCAGTTGTAAATGGGCAACCTGTGCTTTTTCTCTCAGTTTCATCTTCATTGCCAAAGGGATCTGGACTTTGGAATGCACATAATTTATTTTAGCTTATAATAATAAGAAATCTTTTAAATAATTGAACCCCGTCACTGCGGTATGACCTATTTTGGAGGATTATCATGATTTGCTGTAACAGTGTGGCTTGTTACTGTATAACAATGAAGGCAAGAAATGGAGGGGTAGAATATTGGAAGAAAAAAAGGTTAAATGACCTAGTGTAAAGCCACATGGGCAAAGAAACTGCTGAAGTACGTGAAAACTGTAAACCTGGTAGAGTTGAGATTTTCAATTTGCGACAATTCCAGGGAAAAAGCTAAGATCCTAAATCCGACAGGGGCAATCAGTGTCAGTTAGGATGTTGGTTTGGTCATATTTGAATAAGGGGATGCCTGGTTAGGTGTTGCAGGTATGTGTTGTGTTTAGAGAAGCAGGCTGCAGGACTAAATGGAGAAAGTTTGGAAATGGTAGTGCTAAATGGACCTTACTGTATATATTTTTCTGTTTCTGATTACCTCAGTGCTTCTAATGCTGGTTACTGGGGAGGCTATTATTCTGATCACTGAGGTATAAGTATGGCAGTAAAGGCAGTAAAGGACTTGCTGGTTGGAAGTTGGTTCCATATAACATCTGAAGCCATGTAAAATAGGGAAGTACCTGCTATCACTCCTTTGTACATTGCATATGTGTAGAGAGAGCTGCTTCTGTAAGTGCCAAATGTGCCATTTAATGTAATGGTGATGGATATCTTATTCAGAGGCCCCAGGATGCGCAGACTTTTGCCATTTGGTGAGGCGTATACAAGTTGGAGAAAAACGTGCTTCAGTCCTAATTATTTCATGGCCTGCATTAGGAAAGTGTAGGCAAGTTGCTAGTTAAATATTAGATTACCAAGTTGCAGAATCATTGCTACTGCAGTTGGCTAGTATAAAGGATAGGCCAAAATGGTTACCCATACTTCCCACCTACCAAGAAATTAGAATGGACCCTCTAGTGACAAGTATTTTCAATTTTTTTAGCCAGCCCTTTTATTTTAAGACCTATGAACCTAGTTACTTTACTGATTATAATAGTAATTGTGTTCCAATGCCTAGGTTGCTAGTTAAAGATAACAGATTACGATACTCCAGACTGGGATTATTTGTTTGCTGCACTAAAATGGTTTGGAATAGGTCCCCAACTGTTGAAATGGATTAAATTATTTTATGCTGCCTCTAAGGCCAGGGTCAACACAGATTGACATATCACTGGCAATTACTCTATTGTTAAGGGGCAAGGCATGCCTGCTTTTGTTTGTATGGAATTGGGACCCTTGGCGATTAAGCTGCATGCATTGGAAGGGGTGTGGAACATACCTTTGAAGGATGAGATGCTTGCTGTTTTTTTTTATTTACAGACAACATGCTCCTTTTTCTCTGATCTTCTCAACTTGCTATGACGCCCATTACCACCATGCTGGGTGACTTTTATGCTCTCTCTGGGTCAGCCGCGGCCACTGCAGGAAAGAGTGTTGGGGCGGACTGGGGAGATTTCAAGAGACGACCACGATGGGAAATTAAATATTTATTTAATTTTCCCTTGTGGCCGACTGTTGAAACCCCCACCCACCTCACCCAAGCTGGCCCCACCTCTCTTACCAAGGCACATGGTTAACAAAACGTTCATATTTCCATTGTGCTAGAACGTATCCTCTCACGAGTTTTTTCTTGCTACTTACCGAAAACAATGGGCACCCCACTCTGTCTGATATCTGGTCATCAAAATATACCACTGCTGAAAGGACCTACCAGCGATCACCTTTGAATGCACTCTACAAGTGCTCTGTTCCCAGACAGCATTCTGGATTTTCTTACCCCTAACAGTTATGGGACGAATAGCCCTTTCCAAGTTGGTGATGTTACCACACTTGCTTAATCATTTTTTTAAATCTCCCAGTCAGTATCCTTGTTAAGACATTTAGGTTTTTAGAAACATTACTGACTGAATTGATATGAGGCACAGGGCATCTTTGAATTGCCTTAACCAAGATTAGACTCTCCACTGACCAAGGTGGCCTGGCGTGTTGGACATGTGAGCCTACAAGTATGAAGCCCAGCTGCAGTGGCCTTGTATACTGGGTAGCTGGACACCACCTTGCTGAGATAGTCCAAGGAATAACACCCTTTTTCCCCCTTGTAGAGTATCCCTGAATCACTCATTGCCACTCAGGACAGTACTTACATTACTTAACACCCTGTGGTATACCAGTCCGATGCCTTTCAATGCACCTGCAATCCCACTGTTAGCCCTTCCCTCAGTGAGGTTATATTGTCTTTGTACATGAAATAATTCCCTGGGAGCGAGCGGGGCTTACCATGGTGGGTGACATGTTTGAGGAAGGAAGCCTAGTAGACTTCTAGATCTTGACAGAGTAATGTGGCTTACTGACAGGTGAATATCTTACATACGGAAGGATATACACTTATTGCAATTGGTGTGGCAGGCACCATACATGGAGCCCCTCCCCCCCAAATAAATGCTGTGATACAAGCACTTCAGATGATTGGGCCTGGGAAGACATTGATTACCTTGTTATACAGAATAATCTGGGAACATGCTGATTTGACACTTCCCTCCCTCAGACAAGCCTGTGAAACAGAACTACACCGAGGGCCTGATTTAGAGTTTGGCAGAGAGGATAATCTGTCTCAAAGGCAGCTGAGTACCCTCTCCTCCAAACTGAAGTAGTCCAGTGGATTGACTACTCCTACTCTAGCTGCTGACGTACACATCTGACGGCTTGACATAATAAGGGGCATCAGAGGTTTAGCCATTTAACCTTCTGCTCAGTCGGCAGTGAAATTGCGGGTTTTCACTGTCCATTACCATCAAAACCTCGCAGTAAGGGCTAGTAAAATCTTTTTAAATTACCCCACGTCATAGGAGAAATCTTCCATGGCAAGGGGTACATTTTTTCTATTTTCAAAAAGAATATTTTGTTTTGTGATTTTGTTTTGAAATAAAAATATTGAAGGTTTGTCTTATGGCTCCATCATGTTGACAGAGCCTTCTGTCAAACTATGTAATGCATTGTCAGAAAACATCATAATGGCGGTTCCTACCAATGCAAGAAATGTGCGCTGGGCTCGCGAACATCTCTAAATTTGGCAGACAGAGTACCCTTGTGATGGGGGAAGTAAAGTACTTCCCCATGTCGACATTACATACTCAGTCTTCTGAACTCAAAAGGAGGCTCCTATTTTTTACATATGGTAACTAACACTTTATTTTATTTTGTAAAATGATTATATACACAATATTGATTATCCTATTTTTTAATGATAAGGAGTGGCAAGCTGTGCTGGAGTATACCTCCAACATCACATGGAATGCCCGGTTCAAACTTATACAAGTTCACATAGTCCACAGGGCCTGCTACGCCATTGAAGCTTCAGAAATTCTTCCCCCCATTCTCACTAGAATGCCCCAGATGCCACACTACATGACAACACTTGACACATATGCTTTGGAGCTTCACAAGGCTGTGACCCTTTTGGCCTGTTGTTTTGAGCACACTAGCAGAGGTTACTAAAGGTTCGGTCCTAGACACTCCCAATGCTGTCCTCCTGGGAATGTATCCACAGCCGAAAAGACTAAATCTACTACTAGATATTTGGACTCCACCTTCCTGCTTGCTAGGAGGACACTTACCAGGCTCTTGGAAGTCATCAACCACTCTTCTGATAAGATGTTGGCATACTGGTTTACATCATTTGGCGCAGGCTGAAAGCACTTCATTGTGCAGGGCCTCCATCCTATCTAGATTGCGACCCTATTGGACTCATTTGTACAGGAGCATAAGTTCCTCTTCTCCAAAGCTGACCACCCTCCTTGAATTACTCACCCTTTCATTCTAATAGAGACTTTTAACTCAGATCACCTTAGAATATTCCCCAGACTACAGACTGAATTTGGAAAAAAGTGTGCAGTACTTTGTGCATTCAGCGTGTGTTAGCGAACAGAGAAATGGAGAGATGTCGGACATCAAAGATAATTGAGTGTAAACCCTGGATGGAAAGGGGCTGTAGAAATGATTTGTGGGAGAAGGACATTCCTTTGTTTATGCAGAGGACACTAGTGTAGATGGGCTATTAATAGAAGGACAGGTCTTGACAGAGGGGTGGTGAGAGGGCTTGCTTTTACCTGCTACCCTTAAGAGTATCCAAGGAGATCAAGGAGATCAAGAGGTTTTAGAAGGTGATCCCTTTGAAAGCAATCAAGACAAGATATATTTTGGAGTTTTTCACAGGGAGGTGATACCTTTGGAATTTATAAGAGTATAAGAGTTGTTTTTCTTGTTTTAAGGGGGAAAGTGACTCCGAGAAGGGTGACTCCCAGCAAATCATTCCCATTATCCTATCTCTTTTCTTTTTTTTTTTTTTTTTTTTTTTTTTTGAAAACCTTTATTGAGTCTTCACCGATTAGTACACTGCACGTCGCCTACAACCCAGCCGGGCCGGCCGCTAACATAGCGTATAAGCAATAAATATGCAATAACACAGTACATGCTGTCGTGAGGACTTAAGGATAAAGCATGAAAAGGAAATTGTGAAGAAGGAGTTGCAAATGGTCCTTGCCAAATTATGAGGTTTTCGTTTTTGTTTAATACCTAAAAAAGAAAAACATTCAAACTTCGGGAAATCACGTTGCCATCGTCACAGGAAACTGAATGTCATTCAGGTGGGAGTGTGCCTCTGAGTCCAGTCAAATTGCGCTTTTCACATTTTGGTAAATACCGTAGCATTTGCCCCCTTCCGTTATATCGCCCCCACCCAGTGCCGCCCCTCCTCCCACCATCATGCCCTCCCCTCTCATTCACTCATCCTCATCCGACTCCAGTGTGTCCCCTTCAGGGAGAGGCTCACAAATCTCACCCCGGTAAACATTCCACGGGGACCAAACTTTGTTCCACTTGGCCGGGCACCCCCTGGACAGATACACCGCCCGCTCCGTGACCATGGTCCTATCCATATTCACACACCATTGGGAGGCCTTCGGGAGATCCGCCACCCCCCAGCGCTGCGCGATGTCCCTCTTCGCCATCATCATACCAATCGTCACCCAGAGGCGACCATGTCGGGACAGGTCAGTCGGTTCCCACACATTAAGAAGACAGCGACGTGGTTCAGGTAGCACGGAGACTTCTAGGACTTGTGAGACGGTGCGCATGACCTGACACCAATATGTTTGTATGAGGGAGCAGTCCCAGAGTGTATGGAATAGTGTGCCCTCCTCCCCGCAGCCGCGCAAGCAGAAGGGGTCAGGGGCTCGCTGTATGTGATGAAGCAATGTCCTGGTGTAGTATGTCCTGTGCAGAACCTTGAGTTGGATGAGTCTTATTCTAGAGGATATGCCCGCCTCCTTAGGGGATGCCAGTGCCTCGTTCCATTCGTGTTCATCCATCTCCCCCACGTCCTGCTCCCATTTTCCCTTAAGAGGCACTAGCGGGTCTGGGGAATTATTCAGGAGTTTTCGGTAGGTAAGGGAGGTGGCCTTCTCCACCATATAGTCAGTTAGGAGGCGATCCTCTAGCGGGGACGACTCTGGGAGAATTGACCCCACCGGAATAACCGCCAGCAGAGCATGACGCACTTGAACATACCGATAGGTTTCATGAGGTCCCATTTCGTAGAGTTCCTTCAGGCGGTCGAACGTGATGACAGCCCCATGGTCCCACATGTCTCCCACTGTTGAGATGCCTATGTCATCCCAGCGGGAGAACCCCTTGCTGGTCCGAAGGTTGCCCAGAGCACGTGAATCCCAAAGCGGGGTGAGCTTAGTGATAGTACCTTTCCAGCCTAGCGCAGCGGTGGCTGCGTGCCAGACGGAAACTGTGATCTTAGTGGGCCCCCTCAACAACCTGAGTTTACGCTTGTCATAGAGCGGGGCCAGCAGGGTACCCGCCCCTAGCTGGGCCCGATCCGCCTGGAATGCAGGGTCTGATTGTGATGCATGCAGCCATTGATTAATCGGTCTAAGCTGAGCCGCCCAATAATAAAGTTGAAGGTTAGGGAGTGCGATGCCACCCTCGTACCAACCTTTACAGAGCTTGGCGTGAGCTATCCGTGCCGGGCGATTATGCCATAGTAGACTAGTGACCACTGCCGCCACCCTTTTGAAGTACCTGGGGGGCACTGCAAAGGGGGTGTTGTCCAGAATATACAGAAAGCGGGGCAGGGATTTCATCTTAAAGAGGGCTGCTTTTCCCAGCATCGTTAGCGGTAATCCTGCCCAGAAGCTCGCATCTCGCCTGAGGCGGTCCAGCGGCGGCTCCAAGTTCAACTTTTCAAATTCCGTCGGGTCATTCGTAACATGAACACCAAGATATTTAAAGGACGTGCCGGCCAACTGCAAGGGGCAGTCAGAGCCAACCGTGGGTGGGCCGCCCGCCAGGGTGTATAGTTCAGATTGCAGATACTTAAAAGAGCCGGGATGCCATGGTCAGGATCCGTCAGGTACACAAGCATATCATCCGCGTAAAGCGAAATGCGGTCCTCCCAGCCCTCCCTCCATGGAATCCCCTTGAGCAAGGGGGTGGTCCTTATGCGGATCGCCAAGGGCTCTAGCGACAGCGCAAACAGTAGGGGGGAAAGAGGGCAGCCCTGCCGAGTGCCGCGTTTGAGCGGAAAGGAGCGCGAAATGTGGCCATTCGCCACCACATGCGCTACCGGCTTAGTGTACAGCAGTTTAATCCAGGATATGAAAACAGGGCCGAAACCCATGTACTGGAGAACCTCGAATAGATAGGCCCATTCAACCATGTCAAAGGCCATCTTGGCATCTAGGGCCAAGATGGCCGCTGGTTCGTCGAGCTCATCCGTTTTGGCCAACACCCCATGCACCCGTCGTAAATTGAGTGAGGTGTTCCTGTGGGGCATGAACCCGGACTGGTCTGGGTGAATTAGATCAGAGAGGTGGGGCAGGAGACGATTTGCCAGCAGTTTCGCCAGGATTTTACTTTCTGCGTTGAGTAAGGATATAGGGCGGTATGAGGAGCAGTCCTCCGGAGGTTTGCCAGGCTTAGGGATAGCCACTATCGTGGCCGTTCGTTGGTCTAACGGGAGTACCCCCGCCGTACGGTACTCCTCATACATTCGAAGCAGGTATGGGCTAATAACAGCAGTGCGGTCTTGGAACCATTCAATTGGAATGCCGTTTGGTCCGAGCGCCTTGCCCGTATGCAGGGCCCCAATGGCGATCCGCAGTTCGTCGGCAGTGAAAGGCGTCTCAAGCTCAGCCGCCGCCTCGGGCAACAGCGCCGGGATGGGCAGATCATACAGTGCGCTTTGGGCCGCAATGGCCGTGACGTCCCGCTCCGGGGTGTAGACTTTCTCGAAGTGGGCAGCCAGCTCTTCTACTATCCGAGCTGGGTCCGTGTGAACGGTCCCCAGGACATCCCTGACCTGTTGGATCCCCTTGGCACTCCCGCCTCTTTTGTCTAGCCAGGCCAGCATTTTCCCTGCTTTGTCCCCCAGATCATACACTCGGTTTTGTGTGTCAGTGATGTGACCTTGGGCAATGTGTCGAGCATGGTCTGTATAGAGACGCTGGGCCAGCGTGAGCGCATGCAGTGTGTCGTCAGTGGGGCCCGTTTCATGGGCTGCGGTTGCGTCGCGCAGTCGTATCTCGAGCGCCGAGAGGTCCGCCGCCTGTTCTCGCCTATACGAGGTTATGGAGCTAATGGCTTGCCCCCTCAGGACCGTCTTATAGGCCTCCCATAGCACCTCAGCCGAGGCTGCGGTAGGCTCGTTCTCCATAAAATAATGGGTTGTGGCGGTCTGCAGTGCTTTCCGGACCTTCGGCACCTTAAGATATGAGGCATGCATCGGGAAGACACGGTGGCGTGAGCGTGTTTGTGAGGTAATGGTGAGAGTCAGTGGGGAATGATCCGAAATGCCCCTTGGGTGAATGAGCACCTCTTCTACGCGCTGCAAACCATCCCCGAGCGCCAGAAAGTGGTCAATGCGGGACATGCTATTGTGGACGGTGGAATGGAAGGTGTACTGTCGTAATGTAGGGTGGACATGCCGCCATATGTCTACCAGCCCCAACGCCTCAAGGAACCTTTGGAATCTGGAGGGACCCCCGGGGAGAGCGGGTGCGGGGAACCTGTCGAGTAGTGGGTCGGCAGGGGAATTAAAGTCCCCGCCCAACAAGGTGTCACCCTCGGGGAGGGACAGTAGGAAATCGCCCAGGGCAGGCAGCATCACAGAGTGTAAGGACGGCGGGATGTACACTGATACTATTGTCAGGGGGCGCCCCTCCCATTGACCACTCACTGCCGCAAAACAGCCCTGTGAGTCGGTTTTTGTGCAAATGGTGATAAAAGTTGAGGATTTTCTAAGCAGGATACCTGTGCCCCGGGACCCAGTGGAGAATTCGGAGTGGGCCAACATTGAGTACCCCCGCCTGTCCAGGGCCTTGGTGGCAGTACCCATTAGATGGGTCTCTTGAAGGAGTATGAGGTCAGGTTTATGTCGCTTGACCTCGGACAGAACAAGGCCTCGCTTCACTTTATCACCCAAGCCACGCACGTTCCATGCCAGAAGCTTGAGGGAGGAGCCGCCCAATCGCGTCTCACCCGCCTGCATCACGTTACGCCGCTCACCCACCACCATCGAAACTCAGGGGCCTGAACCCGCAGCACATGGCCCACCCTCCCAACATCTTTCCAGTAAACAGCACAGTACATTCTACATTGTTCATACGATAGCATGAATTTCCCGCAAAACCAAACAAGCCCCCCCCCCAACACCCCCCACCCTGCCTCCCTGCCAAACGGACTCAAAACTGCCCGCCACCCCAACTTAGCAGAGCGCTTAACCCATAGCTGAAACAGAGTACTTGCACGTCGGGGGAGAGTGTCCCCCAAAGCAGGCGGTCCCTTTGCAGCCCTTGGGCGTCCGGGCCAGTGTCCATTAACGGCTCAATAGAGAATCAGTGGGAGTAGAGTTCAGGAGTAACTCGATAGTCCCTTGTGGTATCTTCATTTGCCGCCGGCCGCTCCCAATTGGTCTTGTGGTGGTGATCCGTTCTCGCTGGTCCTGGATGGGGAGCGGGAGCCCCGCCGGCTCGTCCCCCCCGATCTGTTGCGTCGACGGTTAGAGGTGCGATCCACTGTGCGCCAGCCATCCAGCCATTCCCTGGCATTCTCCGCTGAATCAAAAAACCAGACCTTCTTATCCGCCACCACTCGTAGCCGGGCCGGAAACAGCATGGAGTACGGCAGTTCTTGGTCGCGAAGCGACTTTTTAACTTCGAGGAAAGTCCTCCTCTTGCGGGTGACCTCCGCCGTGTAGTCAGGGAAAAATGAAATCCTTGAATTCTGGATTTGGATGGGCGGCGCCACCCTAGCGGCCTGGAGGACTGCATCGCGGTCTCGAAAGTTGAAGAGTCTCGCCAGGATGGGGCGCGGAGTTGCACCCGGGGTAGGCGTCCCGCCCGGGACCCGATGGGCCCGTTCTACTGTGAAGAAGTTTGATAGTCCCTTCGGGGCCAGTTTGGTCTTTATAAGGTCTTCAACATATAGGTCCATGGCCCCCTTTGTTTCCGACTCCGGGACCCCCAAAATACGGACGTTGTTGCGTCTGGAGCGCCCTTCCTGGTCGTCCAGCTTACTTTTCAAAAGTTTATTGTCCGCCTGCAGCCTCTCCATTGCCACCTGCAGGTCCGACACGTCTTCTATCAAAGATTTGGTCACTACTTCCACCTGCTTCACCCTTTCGCTCATTTTCTGGAGGTCGGCTCTGATCAGGGTAACCTCCGCCGCGGTCGAGCCCACCGTGGCCTGCACCTGCTCCAGTGTCCGTAGCACGTCGTCCAGCGTGGCCTTTTTTGCACCGTCATTGTCAGAACCCTTCCCCAATGATTTGCGCTGCTCAGATTGTGTGGCCGACTGGCCCTCATAGGCATATTTCCCGAGTTTCGCTTGAGCAGCGTTCTGTCGCTGTCCCTTCCCCGCCATTGCTGTCCAGTGAGACAAAGTCCAAGCTGGAACGGGCCGGAGGTCCGTCGCTGTCCACGGGGGGGAAAAAGGGAATGCAGGGGGGGTTCAGCACTGGTGGGATGCCAACGTCCGCTGGTACCATGCAAGTGTCGCCGGCCGCCGCGGAGCTTTGGCGATCTCGGCCAGTTCAGCAAAATGGCGTCTGGTGCCGTGCAGGACCTCCGGTCCGCGTCGAGCGCGGCCAAGGGGCGCAGATGCCCAGCGTCACCGTGTATTCCACGGGAGGGGTAGAGCAGGCGTCGGGCGATGGCGTCGTCGGCTACTTCCGGATGGTTGCGCCGGGGAGGATGAACTTCCGCCCGGCCTCAGGATTCACTTGACACCGATGCTCGCCTCGTGTCACCAGGCCCGTCACGCCCAAGGGACGGAGATGAAGTTTCGCCCCGAAATCGGGGTCCAGGCACTCCCAAATTTTCTGCGCCGGTGCCGCTCGGTCACCGCACCCAGTACACCCTCTTCGGACTGAGTAGTGCGCGGATTGGCATGCGGATTGTTGCGGGAAGCCGCCTTGCTACGGGAGCCTCTCTAGGTTGCTGCCGCCATCATCGGCTGCAAGCCACGCCCCCCTATCTCTTTTCTAAACTCTGCTAACCACACAAGAAATCAAAAGCACAAACCTAACACTACTAATGCAAAAAAATCCCTTTTACTAATATACAAACTATTAAAATCTAATCTTGAATTCTGCAGTGCTTAAATGCCACTTTAGAATATTAAGCGCTATATAATTAGCATTTACAATTACAATTCTGGGTGTCAGTAGGTAGCATCAATCGGCTCCACGTCCACGTCATCTGTGTCGGAAGTGATGTTGCATGCCCATATAAGTGCCACTTCGGTGCACTAACATCAGTTCCTTTCCACGACAACAGCTGGATATGGAAAGCTACCCTGGTCTTTATTTAACCAAATTTTTGCGACTGTTTGTTGACCCTTGTTTGAGCAATTGCTCCCAGTGTGCTAGGGACATGTCCCCTACTAAACCTACTGGGTTTAAGCCTTGTGGGCAATGTCAGAAACAGATCTCTGTGTCTAGTCCTCACTTGGTCCGTCTCTGGTACCTAAGGTTGAGTCATGACAGCAGGGCATGCCACAAGTGCAAGTTGATGCAGCACTGCAAGGTGATTCGTCAGTAGGCAATGAAACTCCTGGTGGCTTGGAAGAAGAATGCTTGGCCCCGTTCTCGGTCCCATTCTCAGGCCTCTTTCAGGACCGTTCATGGTGCTATTCCCATGGGTGCTCGGCTTCGCACTCAAAAACTTCTTCATCCAAGTCGGATAAGTCCAAGAAGCAGAAGAGGAAATCTAAGCACTCTTCGGCTTTGCCCTCCAAATACCATGCTTTTAGGCCCCAGTGCCACACTCTACCTGCAGACTTGGTGTCAGTACCCATTCTGTGCTAACCCAAGTTCCCCAGAGCAAAACCCACTCAATTTAAGGATTTTTATTTCATGCATGCCATCTTTGGGCCACCGATTCCCTCTGGTGCGCCTTCAGGCCTGACAAAGCCATAAAGTACCTTGAATGGGTTACTGCCGGTGGATATGTCCCTGGTGCCAGCTGGGCCCCCTGGATCCGATTGTGTATCCGGAGCTACATGGGAACTTTGTTCTAAACTGGCTTACTCCAATCCAGCATCGCTCGATGTCAGCGAGCCCATACTTATCCCTGTATCCGAGCCATCAGTGTCTTGATCCTGCTCGACATTGTTGTTGGTGCCATCGTGGCCCTATCAAACCCTGGACTTCTTGCCACTTGATAGCCCCTTCCTACCTGAAAGGAGAGATGAGGAGGAAGGCTTTGTTCATATGGAGGAAGGCCTTGATCCAGCTGAGAACTGGGATGAGAAGTGGGTGATGCCAGTGGGATGGACACTTCCCCAGACTCCGGCAGGATTTCCCCTCCGGGCCTGCTTTCAGAGGAAGGACCATCTTTCACACCTGTTATGCGCGGATAGTGGAAATCTTTAACCTGCAGCTGCCAGCAGTCAAAGCTCTTGATTGAGGTGCTGCACCGGAGGCAGACTTGGCTGAGCCCTTGCTTCCTTTTAATTAAGCCCTCACCAACGTTCTCCATGAAGCTTGGGCCAAACCTTGTGTACGAAAGTGCCCCTTTTTGCCATGGTTACCTCCACTTCTTGCCACTGGTACTGATGTTTTTTGACTGGTGTGCACTGTCTCCCTGCTAACCAGGCCCCAGTACCAGAGCTCTTTCCCTAAAACCAAGATAATATGGTCTAATTGTGTTACTTTTGGCAAACACTTTAGCACCCCTGTAAGTCCCAACTAAATGGTTTAAATGGTACCCTTTGTACCTAGGACAGGGCCCCTAAGGGCTGCAGCATATATTATGCCTCCCTAAGGGACCACCACACACATTGCATGCAGACTGCCACTGCAGGCTGCGTGACATGGTGCAAACCATGTGTGAAAACACGACATGGCACACTTACTGTGTGCCATGCCAAAGTCACTGCATATAATATATGCATCACTCCTACAGCAGGCCTTATAGCCCTAAGGCAGGGTACATTATATAACATATGAGGACATATCTGCATGAGTGGATATACTCTGGTGCTGTCTAATTCAATTACTAGATGTACAAGTGCACAGGGAAGCCATCTTAAGTATATGTACTGGGCACTGGTCATTATGAGTTCCCCAGATACTTGATGGCTTCCTTGAAATAAATGTATGTTTGTGTTCGAACACCTTACCTTGTCTTAATAAATCTGTACTGTTGCCAGTACTAGATTTATTATGACATGCTTCCAAAGGGCACCTTAGAGGAGGCCCATGAGAAACCTACCAGTATCTACTGTGCTGACTGACTGGTATCATTCAGCCTGACAACACGGACGAGTTTCTGAACCCCTCAAGGTGAGAGCCTGCGCTTTCTGAGGTCAGAAACAATGCCTACTCCAGACAAAGGGGTTTCCATCTCCTGCAGCAGAATGACTAGTGATTTAGCATATCAAGGCAGGGGCTTCAAAGCCTCCCCAAAGCCCTGGATGACTTCCCAGTACTTCCATGATCCAGAAACATCTCTCTTGGAGTGTAGGAGCCACTTCCCTGCACCAGCAAGCACCCCATACAGCTGCCCTGTACAGTGTTCTGGTGACCCCCGGGTCCACTGAGGAGCAGCACCCCAGCAAGTGGTCTTCGTGCTCCAGGAGGGGAGATCCATCTCCTTGACATGTTTGGAGATGCTAGAGCACCAAGGACTTGCCCTGCACCAATACCCTAGGCACCGAAGCCAGTTGCAAGCACCAAGGCATGTTTGTGTTCAACCGGAACACCACCGCTGTAAAATGTACCTGCAAGTCATCGAGGGACTCCGAGAGAGGCCAGCTCCAAACCAAGCGTGGCCCTGTTGTGTTTCCTTTCTCTCCTCTGCAGGTACACCAAGAACCGTGAGAGCCTGTAACTCATCATCTCTCCCGTAAAACAACTCTGCACACGAGCTCCTCAGCCCAGGATAAGATAAACCAATGGTGTCTCTGTGGTCCTGAGAATCTAAAGAGCAGAGGTACCCCCTTTGGGTTCTGCCGGACTGGTTCCTCAGTCCTCCCTTGCCTTATTTTCTTACAGGTACTTTTGGACTTGTGTGTGTAGCGTTCAAGGCTACGACCGCATAAAGCACCTCTGCATCCAGACACACCAGGGCATGGAAATTTCAACTGTTGGTGCTGTCTTTGACCTTGGCCCCTACTTATCTTAGGTCTGGAAGAACAGTCCTGTAAGTCGTGTGTATTGTACCTATGCAGTAAATGTTTCTTCTATAGAATAACATTAACTAATTTGAGGCTCATTACTCAAATCTGACAGCTGTCATTTTCTACTGTTTGTACTGGAAAAACTGCTGACGTCTAAAGTACTTACCTGGTTCCGATAATCTTGGTGCTAAAATTATATAAAAATATGTTATTTTTCTAAATTGTTCTCAAGCCATTTCTTGAGTGTATGTCTCATTTATTGACTCTGTGCGTTCAAACAAATCCTTAACACTACCCTCTGATAAGACTAAAACTGCTTGCCCACACTACCACAAAGAGCATTCGGGATTATTAATTTAAGACCTGTAAACCAATAAGGGTCTTGAATTTCTACATAGTGCACCTTATTTTGGTACACTAGCTAAATAGCCAGCTTCCTACATTGGTAGCAGCGGTGGGATAAAAAGACTTTGCATTTGCTGGTACCACTTGGTCAACCGGTGACTCCATGAAGAAACCCACAATTGACTTTAGTCAAAAAACATGTTTGCACATTTTTTCAATGTTTTCAATTTTGAACTGTTAAGGCCTTGTTTTAAATCCCCCAATCCACTGTATTAAATATGTAAAAAGTGTACCAGTCAGTTAGGCCTTAAAAGTATGTTTAGAATGTTTTTCAGTTTTCTAGAAAGGACCCAATTGTACTAAAATATTTAGCACATAGGGAATAGGACAGGAACTCAACCTGACCCGTGATCCACTTTAGAAACCTCTGTACGGCCAGTAAAATCAAAACTGGTTCGAACCCTATAAAAGTACAGCTCCAGGAGCTTCTTGCATAGTTTAATTTAACCAACTCCACAGAAGAGCCTGACTCCTTGGAGGAGGCTGACTGGGATCATGACAGGAGTGTCAATACTCCAGAAGACTGTTCCTCCAAGCTCACAAGAGAAGGGGATGAGGTACCCCTCAAATCCACCCTAAAACTGTACCTAGCGGGTCTGTTTGCCACTTATTGGGTTTAGGTAAGGCCACTCAGGACGAAGAACATAGCTTGATGAAGAGGACCTAATCCTTGAGAGACAAGCCAGAGTAGTAGCCCTTGAGGCGAAAATCCAGGCCATAGAAAGAGAAAGGGCTGAGTTGGGTCCAGCACCCATAAGTGGTAACTGCAACAAAATAAACAGAGAAAAAGAGGAAATGTTTGATTCCAAAATCCCCGCAGTGATTGGCCCCAAATATTTAGAAGGTAATGAAATTAGCAAATGGTTTAGGGCCTTTGAGAGTGCCTGAAAAATGAGAAGGTACACCAGAAGTACTGGGGCTTTCCACTCTGGGAACTGTTCTCAGGAAAGTGCAATGATAGGCTCCTGACACTAGATGAGGCAGATGCTGAGTCTTATGACCTCATAAACGATACCCTGATTGAGGGCTTTAAACTCAAAACTGAGGAGTACAGGATTAAGTTCAGGGAGACTCACAAAACCTCGAGTCAGTCCTGGGTAGATTTTGCTGACTTTTCAGTCAAAATACTAGGTGGCTGGTTAAAAGGTAGTAAGGTGCAAGATTATCAAGGGCTTTACGATTAAGTGTACATCAGAAAAACTACATCAGTACCTAGTGGATCTAGGGTTAGTTTCTCCCCAAGAGCTGGGAAAGAAAGTTGACCATTGGGTCAAAACAAGGGTTCCCAGGAAGGCCCAAGGAGAGGCTGACCAAAAGAAAGGAGTTGCTAATCCCCCCCAAGAGAAGCATGTAGGAAACAAAGGGAAAAACCCAAAGAGTGCTCCAAAGGCCCCCAAAAACCTTTTCGGGAGGGTGGGCCCAGAGGCACTTACCAATCAAAGAGTGGGTACAAGGATAAGAACTGGGATCCCTAACAGGCTAGGTGTTCCACCTATAAAGCACATTGGCACAGGACTGTGGACTCTTCCTGTCCTAAAAAGGTTATCACTAGTGCACCTCCACTGGGTGGTGAGTCTCCAGATGGGATCCTTGGTGTGCCCTGACTGGGTCATAGAGCATATTGAAGCTACTTTAGTCTCTGAGTGTGAGGAAGATATAATTACCCTGGCTGTCTGGCAAAGTAACCTGGAGAAGTACAGGCAAAAGTTATATAAAAATGGAGTTGAATTGGAAGCACTGGGGGATACAGGTTCAAGCATTACCATGGTGACTAAAAACTGATATCCCCAGAACAGCACTTGTAGGATAAAGGATTAGCATATGGTGCACACTTATTTAAGTGTAGGGCCCTGCCTAATCAAGACAACCCTTATGGTGATTTTAGTGGTCTTTGACAACCATAGAAAGCTCTGTAAGTGGTAGCTCTGTAGATCAGCCTCCAGGCTTAGCTTAGAAGGAGTGTTAAGCAGCTTGTTTTACCAGGTCTAATCATGTAGTGTAGGCTAAATGAAAAAGAACCACAAAGTGTAGTTATAAAAATAGATCTATTTATTATATAACACTCACTAACACATTGGTGTATCTCCTACCCGGAGATATCAATACATGTACACAAGAATAATTCAATTGCAAGAGGTAAGTAAGCACAATACACAGTGATCTCCAGGGGGAGACTAAACCATATACTAAAGAGTGGAATGCGTACTGCAATTGAATTTGGGAATTGGACCAGGAGACTCAGAAAAGTTGGGAACACAAGGAACCTCCCAAGATAAGTACCAAAGAACCCCTCTGAGGCTGTGTGCAGAGTGGGAAAACAGCTGCGTACCCAATACAAGTCATGGGAAAGTTGCGGTTACAGTTTTAAAGAAGATGGACTCCTACCAGTGGACCCTGACAAAATCCCATGGAAGACAGGAGGATGGAAAGTCACCCCACCTGTTGATACCCCGGGAACCAGGATACCTAAACCAGGGAAATCGGGTGCATAGCTGCGAAGTGACAGCAGAAACCGCTGTAGACCACAATGGAGTACTTCAGGAAAGATACCGCTGGTGAAGAAGGTGAAAGAGTCAGCGGAATCCAAGGGTGGATTCTTAACGAGAAGAACCTGCAAGCAGAGAGGACAGATTTGGGGGGTGGGGGGGTTGGGTTAGGCAAGGACTCTCGTCGTGTCGCTCCGTGGTGGGCTCACAGCGGCAGCAGCTCTCTCTTAGCTGCTACGGCCCACAGGACAATTCCGGAGGGGATGCAAAGTTGTCAAGGGTGCAGTTGCTCAGCGGCTACAGCCCTCTCTCAGCTGCAGCGGTCCGCAGGACAATTCCAAAGGGGGATGCAAAGTTGTCAAGGGTGAGGGCACTCAGAGGCTACAGCTCTCTCTCAGCTGCGGCGGCACACTGGACAATTCCAAAGGGGGAATGCAAAGTAGTCCAAGGTGTGGGCCCTCAGCTGCTACGGCTCTCTCGTAGCTGCGGTAGCCCACACAACAAAGCACGATGATGCACAATTACAAAGGGTGGTGGGCGCTCAGCGGCCACAGCTCTCCTCTGGCTGCGGCAGCCCACGGGACAGCTCACGGGGGTGTACAGTAGCAAAGAGTGTGGGCGCTCAGCCGCTACAGCTCTCTCTCGGCTGCGGCGGCCCACGGGACAAATCACAATGGTGCACAGTAGCAAAGTGTGTGGCCACCTAGCGGACACAGCTATCTCTCAGCTGCGGTAGCCCACGGGACAAGTCACAATGGTGCACAGTAGAAAAGGGTGTGGGCACTCAGCGGCTACAGCTCACTCTCAGCTGCGGCAGCCCACGGGACAAATCACGATGGTGCACAGCAACAAAGGGTGTGGGCACTCAGCGGCTACAGCTCTCCCTCAGCTGCAGCGGCCCACACGGATCCTGTGGAAGGTTGGAGGGTACAGATTTAGGCGGGCTCTCAGTGGCAGCAGCTCTCGTTTTAGCTGCAGCAGCCCGCACAGGTTCAGCAAAGAAAGGTTCAAAGGTTCATATTTAGGCGGGCGCTCAGCGGCTGCAGTTCTCTCTGAGCTGCAGCGGCCCGCACAAGTTCAGCAAAAGTTTTCAGAAGCTGCCCAGTCCGCTGCCCTTACAGCGGAACTAGAGGCTCCGGATTACTCGACGGGGCCACACCTGTAAGCAGAACTCCTTGCACGGGAATTCCAACGGCCAATTGGGTGAATTCTAATATCCCTGAGACTTCGGCAGGAGGCTCCCTCGATTTGGGCCCTCGGGTAGTTTCTTCTAGAAGATGGGTTAAAGTTGCAAAGTCGTTCTCTCTGTTCACTCGGACAGAGTCTCATCTTGACATCCAGAAGGAACACCCTTGGCCAAAGTCCCAGCGCAGCATTTATACCTAAAAAGACTTTGTTCTCGAAAGTTGCAAATCACTGACTCCAGTGAGAACCAGATCGCTGGGGTCCGGGAGCACTTGGTTTATGAGGCGACATCCTGCCCTTTCAGAATTATGGGGGTCTGCTATCAGACACCCAGTGGGAGGTGGAGCCATCATTCACCTTGCCAGGTACGACCCTGCTTGGATCAAAGAGTCACCCCTCCCCACGCTTGGAATACTGATTGCTCTCTTCAGCCAGGCCTGACCCAGCTGGCCCTTATGCTCCAAAACCAGACGACCAATACGCATACTCGCAACAGCCCGCAGTAGAACTTTAAACAAGAAACTACCGCGTTTTCCGGAAAGACATTTCACAACATATAATACCTAAACGGTCCTTATAAAAAGGTGGCCCTCGCCGGCCTGATCATAAACATATCAAACTCATAGTTCCTATTGGGTTCCTAGGCCCAGATAGGGTGATATAAAGTAATCCTTAACAAAACAGGCTAACTAACTAATGTAAGAGTCAGATTTATCCTAATTTACACAGCCATTTATATACATGGAGCATTTACGCTGGGGCACTGAGTAGCAGTGGCATGGCGCCCAGAACATCTATATCCAGCCAACATACAAGACAGAAAGAGTCGCAGGGGAGGGGAGACCTACGCCAATGATGCCAGGTCTAACATCCACCATAAGTTTTAGAAGAGGTCATCGCAGTTACAAAGCCTGGAGAATAGACTCCGGGGTTTGTATGGGTATCCTGCTTATGCATGGGCACGCTCACACTTATAACCAAGCACCCTGCCCTCAGGACTCAGTAGCCTGCCTTAGGGGTGACTTATAAGTATCTGATTGAGACATCTAGCTACAGATTCCTTACCTTTGAACTTCCAGGCATCAGGCTGGATCCGTAAGATTTTCCGTAGAAGTACCCCTACATGCCGGTAGGTGGCGTCGGTCAACTCTGCGTAACATCGTCGGCGCCATGTTCATCATCGTTGTGACGTCCGCATTGTCAATATAACCGCAAATTCGGCACGCTGACGTCAGTTCTTTTCTTTCTACGCCAGCCAGTGCTGATCCTTTGAAGAGAGCTACCCCCTGTCATATTTTGATAGACTTTTTTTTACTTTTGTCGACTTCGTTGGTGTGCTTAGGAATGTGGAGTAAGAATACTTCGGGGTTCAAGCCATGCAGCACCTGTCACCACGCCATGTCGGTCACAGACCCCCATTTGGTTTGTCTGTGGTCCCTGGAACGCGACCACGACTCCAAGTTTTGCTCCGACTGCCAGGCCATGGTGCCGAAGGCTTTGAGGGAGCGGTCCCTAAAGCTTCCCACAGGCCATCATCCGGCACTGCGTAGGTTGCTTCGCCGGTCTCGATCCGGGTCCAGGTCTTGGTTGAGATGAAGGTCTGAGCACCGATCTGATGATTCAAAGTCCTCTTCGTCGGAGTCGTCGAAGTCAGGTAAGAGGCACCACGAAAAGCACAAGAAGTCAAAGTGTGCTTTGACTTCGCCCCACGCGTCTCGTGATGCAGCAGAGGAACCTCCGTGCTCAAGGCCGCACTCAGCAGAGTAGGTGCCTGGGTTGGCTCTGCGTTTCCCCTTTACTTCCGGGACCAAGAGTGACTTCTGCTCAACTCAAAGACTTTTATTATGCCATGTGCATCATATTTGGGTGGCTTGATCCTGCCGGTGTGCCTTTGGGAACCGCAGGCTCAGAGGACAGAAGGGCCGTGTGGTTCATGCGCAAGCGGCTCTGGCCTCAGCACCACGGCCTCCGAGTGGGCCCGTTCCAGGGTCCGGACCGACGCCGGTCGCAACTCCACAGCAGCCTTCCCTGCCGTTGCATCTGGTGCCGAGGTCCTCAGCTTCGCCGGCACCCACTGGTGGCGCCTCCCCGATCCTTATTCCCAACGACACAGAGCCGATCTGGCATCCCCGATGCTGAGACTGGCTCCATGCCATTCTCTCTCTAACCTATTCTGAAGGGTTAGGGGTGGAGGGAGAGGATTGGGAGGGGGAGCAGAACTCCTTAGAAATCCAGCAACAGCAAGACCTGAACTGGTATGAGGAATTGGGTGACATCAGTTGTCTGAACACCCCAGACTCTGGCATGCTTTCCCCTCCGACCCTGGCTACGGAAGAGGGAACAACATTTGCCATGGAGGTGTGCAGGGCTGTGGATGTCCTTGACCTGCAGCTTCCTACAGTGGCAATCAAGACAAACGTCTTGACAGAGGTCCTACAGCCTGGGGTCTCAAACTCAGAACCCCTACTGCCTTTCAGTGAGGCCTTGACAGACGTCCTTCTGGAGACATGGTCCAAACCCGATTTACAAAAGGGGGTGGTGATGAACAGAGTGTCTGAATTGAGCAGACCACTCTTACCCAGTCCAAAGATCAGGGCTTGATCCATCACCGTTATTTATCTCACTGCCCCATCCCAGCTCAGAACCTGGCTATATGCAAATCAGTCTGTCCCTGGCCCAGTGCATCATGGGAACAGGGCAGACTAAACTACCAAGCCAATTCTTTACCAGAAAGGAGACAAGCTACCGGGGACCGGTTTCTGGCATTTCAGCCTCTTCGGCCCGGCTTGCTTGAATCCTGATGGAGCAGTGAGAAAGGGACTCATGTCTGAGTATACCCTGCCACACCTATAGTGGCCAAAATCGATTTACAAAAGGGGGTGGTGATGAACAGAGTGTCTGAATTGAGCAGACCACTCTTACCCAGTCCAAAGATCAGGGCTTGATCCATCACCGTTATTTATCTCACTGCCCCATCCCAGCTCAGAACCTGGCTATATGCAAATCAGTCTGTCCCTGGCCCAGTGCATCATGGGAACAGGGCAGACTAAACTACCAAGCCAATTCTTTACCAGAAAGGAGACAAGCTACCGGGGACCGGTTTCTGGCATTTCAGCCTCTTCGGCCCGGCTTGCTTGAATCCTGATGGAGCAGTGAGAAAGGGACTCATGTCTGAGTATACCCTGCCACACCTATAGTGGCCAAAATCGATTTACAAAAGGGGGTGGTGATGAACAGAGTGTCTGAATTGAGCAGACCACTCTTACCCAGTCCAAAGATCAGGGCTTGATCCATCACCGTTATTTATCTCACTGCCCCATCCCAGCTCAGAACCTGGCTATATGCAAATCAGTCTGTCCCTGGCCCAGTGCATCATGGGAACAGGGCAGACTAAACTACCAAGCCAATTCTTTACCAGAAAGGAGACAAGCTACCGGGGACCGGTTTCTGGCATTTCAGCCTCTTCGGCCCGGCTTGCTTGAATCCTGATGGAGCAGTGAGAAAGGGACTCATGTCTGAGTATACCCTGCCACACCTATAGTGGCCAAAATCGATTTACAAAAGGGGGTGGTGATGAACAGAGTGTCTGAATTGAGCAGACCACTCTGGTCCAAACCCAGCACATGGGCTCTTGTGAATAGGATGATCGCCCGCCGCCACCACCCCAGGGGACCCACTTTTCCTCACCACCCACCCCACAGTGTGAACTAAGATCACACCAGAAAGTCCTGGAGAACAGAACGACCAAAGAAGCTGTCTTTCTTGACTTGGCTGTCCAGGCAGTAATGCTTGTAAAACGTGTGCAGCGACGCCCACGTATCTGCCTGACAGAAGTCATGCAAGGGGACTTCCCGTCCCAAAGCAGTAGTGGCTGCCGTCGCCCTGATAGAATGGGCGTGTAGCCCCATTGGAGGCTCCTTTTTAGCCAAAGAATCACAAGCCTTAATGCACAGAACAACCCACCGAGAGATGGTCCACTTGTGCATGGCCTGACCTTTCTTGATGCCCACGTAGCCAACAAAGAGCTGGTCATCCACCCGGAACTGTTGTGTGTGGTTGAGGTAGAATGAGAGCGCACGTTGTGGGTCCAGACGGTGGAGCCTCTCTTCCTCTTTTGAGGGATGTGGAGGCGGAAAGAAAGTGGGCAAAGTGATGGTCTGCCCGATGTGAAAGGCAGTGACAACCTTTTGGCAGAGAAAAGATGGACGAGTCCTTAGAACAACTTTGTCCGGATGGACAGAGAGAAAAGGAGATTTAGAAGAAGGAACCTGGAGCTCACTCACTCTTCTGGCAGAGGTGATAACCACCAGGAAAGCAGTCTTTAAGGTAAGAAGACACAGAGGCCAGTTGTGAAGTGGCTCAAAGGATATTTACAAAAAGGGGTGGTGAGGGACAGAGTCTCTGAATTAAACAGAAAGCTCTCACCCAGTCAAAAGATCAGGGCTAGATCCAACACCGTTTTTTAGCTCACTGCACCATCCCAGTTTCAGAACCTGACTGTATGCAAATTAGTCTGTTCCTGTCCCAGTGCATGATGGGAACAGGACAAACCAAACTACAGAAGCCAATTCTTACACTGGGAAGGAAACAAGCTCCCGGGGACCGGTTTCTGGCATTACAGCCGTCTTCGGCCCGGTTTGCTTGAATCCTGATGGTGCAATGAGCAAGGGTCTCACATCTGAGAATACCCTTCCATGCTTAGGGTGGACAAAAATACCACCCCCTTTTGTGGCTCAAAGGAAGCACACATCAGATATGTCAGAACCACATTCAAGTCCCTCTGAGGCATTATGAAAGGGACAGGAGGGAAAAGATGAGTAATGCCTTTTAAGAATCTATTAACAACGGGGTACTTGAAAAGGGAAGGCTGATCTGGAAGCTGTAAAAAGGCTGAAATGGCCGAGAGATAGCCCTTGATAGTGCCCAGAGCAAAGCCCTGCTGGGCCAAAGAAAGTAGAAATAGGAGGACTTCTGAAAGAGGGGCTGAAAGGCGATCCACAGCCTTTGCTGTGCACCATGCCACAAATGTATTCCACCTGCAGGCGTATACTGTTTTAGTGGAGGGATGCCTGGCTGCCAAGATTACATCACAAACTTTGGTAGACAGGCCAAAAGACGTCAACTGACACCGCCCAATCTCCACACAAGGAGGTTGAGGCTGGACAGGTTCGGGGTCGAGTACCGCCCCCTGTTGCTGCAACAGAAGATCCTCCAGAAGAGGCAGGCGGATCAGGGGATCGATAGCCATGCTGAGTAGCTCGGGATACCATACTCTTTGAGCCCAGTCAGGAGCCACAAGAATGACTTGGGCCCGGTTGCCATTGATCTTCTTCAGCACTCTGGGTAGAAGTGGTATAGGCGGAAAGGCGGATAGTAGATCACAACTTCACTTGCGATGAAAAGCGTCTCCTACCGAGTGCCGCCTAGGAAATTCCAACGCGCAGAACTGATGACATTACGTGTTCTCTTTGGTGCCGAATAGATCTAACCAAGGCTCACACCACTGCTGAATGAGACCTTGCGCCAAGTCCGAGTTCAGATGCCATTCGTGACCCATCATGCACTGGCGGCTGAGTTCATCCACCCTGGTGTTCAGAGAACCTGCCAGGTGTTGAACCACCAGGGAAATGCCCTGATGTTCCAGCCAGGTCCAATGGCGCAGAGCCTCCTGACATAGGGTCCACTACGCCACCCCGCTCTGTTTGTTGCAGTCCCACATGGCAGTGGTGTTGTCATTGATTACCTGCACTACTCTTACCCGGACCAAGGGAAGGAATGCCTTCAGTGAAATACGGATCGCCCGGAGTTCCAGAAGGTTGATGTGGAACCCGGACTCCGCCAGAGACCAGAGGCCTCTGATCTCCGACTCTCCCATGTGGCCACCCCATCCCAGAAGGGACGCGTCCATCACAACTGTGTGTTCGGGTTGGGGAAGGGAGAGGGATCTGCTGTTTACCCAATCATGATTCATGAGCCACCATTGCAATTGTCGTTCAGTGCCCTCCGAGATCTGGGCATGATAGGACAGGTTACCACCCTGATGCTTAGCCCACTGGAACTTCAGGTCCCACTGCAGAGCCCGCATATGCCATCTGGCATGATCTACTAGCAGGATACAGGAGGCAATCAGGCCCAGTAGACGGAGGGACATCCTGACGAAACCTGGGATAGAGGCTGAAAGATCGGAATCATAGCCTGAATATTCTGGACTCGCTGCTCGGGAGGATAAACCCGAAACTACGCCGAGTCCAGAACCGATCCGATGAACAGGAGCTTCTGAGAGGGAATCAGGTGCGACTAAGCACGTTGATGGAGAACCCCAGCAAATGCAAGAGGTTGGCCATAGTATGAAGGTGGAGACGACTGCCTGGGGCGAGCCCGCCATCAACAACCAGTCATCAAGATGGGGGAAAACTGGAACCACTGATCTGCGTAGATGAGCTGTGACCACCGCCATCACTTTCGTGAACACTCGAGGTGCGCTGGTAAGGCTGAAGGGGAGCAGGGTAAACGGAAAGTGCTTGTGGCCTACCGTGAACCGCAGGTAAGGCCGGTGGGCCGGCAGGACAGGGATGTGGAAATATGCGTCCTGCAAGTCCAACGCAACCATCCAGTCCCCAGGGTCGAGGGCAGACAAGACCTGAGCTAGTGTCAACATCTTGAGCTTCTCCTTCCGGAGGAAGCGGTTGACATTCCTGAGGTCCAAGATAGGATGCAGGCCCTTGTCCTTCTTGGGAACCAGAAGGTAGTGGGAATGACAACCACAACCTACTTCTGGCCCAGGAATGCGCTCGATGGACCCCTTGTGCAAGAGGGCCGTGACTTCCTGTTGAAAAAGCGCCAGATGGTCCCCCAACATGCGGTGTTACTGAGGTCGCATGGCTGGAGGGGTAGTCTCGAAGGGGAGGGAGTAGCTAGCCCCTTCGGACAATTTGCAGCACCCACTTGTCTGAGGTGATGTTGCGCCAGTGGGGGAGATGATGGCGAATTAAGCCACCCAATGGCGTTTGATGGGCCTGAAAGTTCGGACTAGGAAGGCTTTGCAGTGGATGCTGCGGGGGTGGAGGTGGACTGACCCGCCCGCTGGCCCTCAGAACCGCCTCAGCAGTTCCGACGTCCGCGCTGAGGATGTTGCTGCGCAGGACTGTGGCTCTGGAACAAATGTGTTGGGGCACCCCCTCCATGGCCACAAAAGGAGCAAAAAGCAGAAGGTGGAGTAGGGTGAGTGGCCGACAGGCCCAAGGACTTGACCATAGCTCGTGAGTCCGTAAAGTGCTCCAAAGCACTTTCTGCTTTATTGCTAAAAAGGTGAATGCCATCAAAGAGCATGTCCATCAGAATGTTTCGGACATCCCCTGGGAAGCCAGTTGTCCGAAGCCAGGCATGGCGCCGAACCGCCACCGTTGTGGAAATTGCGCTGCCCAGCGAGTCGGCAGTATCAGACCCACAACGAATGGTGAACTTAGTGGCGTCTCTCCCATCTGGACAGTTGGGCAGCACCTGTGCAACCGTACCCCACGCAGAGTGCCAAATAACAGCTCAAGAGGCATGCAGTGTTCACCGACTGCAGCCCTAAGCTGGCAGATGAAAACAGCTCCTTGCCAAGCTGCTCCAGCTTTTTCGATTTCCTATCTGGAGGTGCAGAAGGAAATGCACTCTGGGAAGCGGAGACTTGGACAAGCAAACTCTCGGTAGTAGGGTGTTGGGAGAGAAAGAGGCGGTCACCAGGGCCGGGCGATGGCCTTGGGCAATGTTCCTGTCCACAGGAGCCCCTGTGTTGGGCTTGGACCAAGTGCCCAAAATAACATACGAAAGTGCGTCATTAAAAGGCTGCAAGGGCTCCGAAGAAGTTGCAGCCGGTTGAAGCACTTCTGTCAGGAGGTTAGTCCTGATGGCCATTGTAGGGAGTTCGAGGTGGAGGGGTTCGGCCGCCCTACGCAACACCACTATGTAACTGGCTCCCTCCTCCGTAGCCACGGTAGGAGGAGACAGCATGCCATTGTCAGGTGAGGTGTCAAGACCACTGGTATCCCCCAAATCCTCTGCCCAGTCTGGATAATAATCACGCTGTTGTGTGAGAGGGTCCTCAGACCCCTCCCAGTCCTCCCCTTCCTCTGAAGTCTGTGAAACAGGCTGAAAATAAGGAGGACGTACATAGGGGTAAAAAGGCCCCATCAGCGTCGGAATAGGCGTCGAGCAACACTGATCCGGCGCCGTGTCCGGGTCGGGGCTGAAACTGGGGCCAACGTTGGCGGTGGCACCGGATGACGTCGGAGGTGATGCCGGAGGAGGGGTCGACACCGGTGGAGGTGTTTTGAGGTCAACCAATGTCGCTCGGGATCCGAGCCCAGATCCAGGGGGGTCCTGCGGCACCGGGACCGAAGCGGCCAGCGTTGCCGGAGCTGCCAGCGATGGAAGGACAGGATCCCTAATCGGGCCCCCGGGGCCTATAGGCGCACGGGCGAGGCCAGACTGCCCAAAGAGTCAGGCGATGGCAGCAAGAAACTCTTGGACCTGACCAGGCCTTGCCGACGGACCAGGAAAGGGCGGGTAGACTGGCGGTGACGTCGTAGGCTCCACCGGAGCCACGGGGGAGGCACCACCCGTACCCTAAGCCGCATCGCACGACAGGCAAGGGGAAGTCGAAGAGCGACAAAGCTTCTTTAACTTCTTCTTGGAATGCTTCGACTTACCTGACCCCGGGTGTGAAGACTTAGATCCAGAGGAACGATGGTGACGGCTCCGCGACTGGTCCCTTAACTTCCCATAGGACCAGGACCTTGAGCAGCACGGAACTGACTGCTGGACTTCCAGCAACTTTCAGGAACGCTCCTGCAAAGTCTTTGGCGCCATGGTCCAGCAGTTGGGGCACGACTTGGAGTCGTGGTCGCACTCCAAGCAGTAGAGACACATGCGGTGTGGGTCCGTCACTGACATCATGCGGTGACAGGCCCCACAGTTCTTAAAGCCGGGCATCCCTACTACACCAGGAATCGATCAACTCAAAAGATTGAGACAAAAGGACTCGAAAAAAACTTGCTCATCTTGGATTTACGCTAGCTGGCCCGGGAAAAGAAAGAACTGTCATCAGCGCATGTGGGCGCGTCTAAGTAGCTCTAGCGACGGCATCTCAGTGACAACCAACCTAGGACGCACATGGAGCCGCACGACGACGCCTACCGACACGCAGGGGTACTGCTGACGATCCAGTCTGATGCCTGGGGGTAAGAAGTAAGGAATCTATCACTACTTTTTCCTTTCAGATACAGGGTATAGAAAAGTGTTTTTGTGTGTGAAGTCAGATGGAGAACGTCATGAATTGTCGGTACATTGGGAACAATGGTAACCAGACGCTGAAGGGCTCCATTGTGAGTCTCTAACCCAGAATTTGTGACATCTCGTAGAAATTTCTTATGTTGTTCAGGATATGTTTATTTTCCGTATCAAGTACTAGTTTATCTGTAATGACTTGTGAAGCATCTACAGCACATGTTTGGTGCGTCATCGTGACCTTTCTAATTCTGCTTAGTTAACACATAATTATCATGAATGCCAGCACACTTTAAAGGAATGAGTTAAGAATACCCAGCGTATAGTAACCAGTTTATCTCTAATGTACTAATACCATCAAAAGGAAAGCTTATCATCCCCACTGGTTAGATACAGGAAAGGGCTTGTGAGAACACACAGATTTGTACAAGTAAGCATGTATGTGTCAACCTCACAAAATGTCAAGGTTAGGGAGGATGGTGGAAAAAAGGTGGCATGTCAAGAGGAAACTGATTACCAATATCCTACAACAACTGCATGCAGTAATATTGTCATCTACATCCGTCAAACCTGTTCATGTAATGTATACTCCTTTAAGGTACGGCAGATGTCTACAGGCAAATGTTGTGTCTTCTCTCTAAACGATGTACTGAGTAAGTATTTATTGTCTGATTAATAAAAAAAATGATGTTTTAAAATACGCATAAAAACAAATTACAAACTTAAATGCGTAAAATAACTCTGTTAAGCAAGAGTCAAAACAGGATCCATAAAAATTCCAAGTGCTTGGAACAGGGAAAACAACTGTTCATAAATGCCCTATTCAGAGACATTCAGACACATTAAATTATCGCCACCAACAGCAGACCGTAGAAATTATAAAGTGTTGTGTGCTTATTTGGTCAATGTAGACACCACAAAATTACTTTTTACAAAATGTCAAAGTGCCACGTGCTTAGAGACAGATAATAGTCTATTTAATCTTGGATCAATAACAACACCACTAGGTGGCATTTTACAGTACATACAAAAGAGCAAATAGGATTAACATAGCCCTACAACTTTAGACATATGTTTACATTAGTCATGATGAAAAAGTGCCATATGTCTTCATACAATATAGAACTGTGAATATCCAATCATTGATTTAATTGACTGTGGCCTAAAAAGTGGCAAGTGCATAAACTTATAGGTGGAAAAGAAGTTTAAGTCACATAGTAAGGCAATAATCACTCAATGTTATAAAAACAAGAGAAATGACAGTGTTTAAACTGTTGAGGCAAGCATTCTTTCTAGAATGGTCAAAAACATTATCAACTGACAAGTTAATGAGATTGGAGCACCAGATAAACATAAAATAAGAGCCTGACGAGCGCTTCTCATCTGGTATTGATATCAACGGGAGTTCAGTTCACAGTGGAATGTATAGTCATGGTGCACTCACATGCAACTACTGTATCTCATCATTTAGGTGTGGATGTGAGTTTTGTTTAGAATGTACACCCACCTTTGTTCCCTCATTAATGCCTCAGGGTGGGAATGCAATAATTATTGTTTATTTATTTATTTGAAAGGTTTTATAAAGCACGAACATGACTCGACTGGGTATCAAAGTGCTGTACATATCAGCAAACCATAAAAGAAGTTAAGCAAACATAAGGTGATCATATTAGATATAAAGAATCAACGCATTGCAAAGTTTAAAAGTAGATTTGTGCTGTGGACATGAAATAAAAGTTAGTTTGGTGACTTCAAGTCTATAGTTGCAGGAAGCTTTTAAGGAACAATCCTTTGACTTCTTTTTTGAATGAGGCGGTCAAAGGGTTACTCAGGAGGAAGAGCGTTTCATATTCTTTGTGCGAGATCGGAGAAGACCCGGTTGTAAGGTTTCTTCTTTCTGAATTTTTGTGGTTTCAATAGTAGAGCGCTAGACCTTCCTAAGGTCCGGTTCAACCAGATAGTTCAAGTTATTTTGCCAGGTAAATTGGTGTTTTATAATGAAGTGCTTTGTGAGTGTGGCAGTCTATGTTGAAACATATCCGTGCTTCGATAGAGAGGCATTAGAATGGAGTTACAACTGGTGAGATGTACTTACGTTTTCGAGACCCCGTGATGAATCTGGCCACTGAGTTCTTCGCAGCCCTTAGGGGGGCTAGTCGGGCTTTAGGTAGCCTGCCAAGGTCACAGCTCAGTAGTCTAGGTGGGAAATAACTAGGTATTGGAATGCTAACTGCACAACATCAGTCAGCAGGAATGGTTTGAGTTATCTTAATGTGTTGAGTGAGGGAGTGGCTCCTCTGGTGGTTGCACTGATGTGGTTTTGCCTATTCAGGTGTTTCTCCTGAGTTATGTCTAATGATTTAGTGTAGTCCATGAAATGAGGAGTGCAGTTGAGTGCAGTTAGTTGTTTGAGTCAGTTTTGAATGGGGCTGATTGATTTTGGGGCGCAATCAGGAGGAATGTGGTCTTGAGCATATTTAGCATAGTGTGATTGTAAGACAGACAGTGTTGAGTCTTCAGAAGAGCAGAGTGAAGAGTTTTTATACCCTCCAGTGATGTAATTTTCAAGTATAATTGAGTGTCATTGGTGTACATGTGCTTTTGTATGTTTGAGCATTTGAAAAATCCATTGAGAGGTTCCATGAATAAGTTGAAAAGCCTGGGCGAGAGTGTGGATCCTAGAGGCACTCCAATTGAGACCGGCATACTGTTAGACAGGGAATGGTTGATTTTGATTCTTTGCGTTCTGTTAAGTAGGAATAAATCTTCTGTGAATCTTCGCTATGACAACACATCTGATGTTATTAAGACTGTGTTTGCGTTCTGAAAAATGTGGCGTCATTTTAGTGATATTTTGTCGCCACTTGCTGCATTGTATTCCTACGCACATGCAGACATTCCTAGAAGTCATTTGTGAATAGTGGATACCTCATGGGCATGTGATTATATAAATACTATTTATGCATACATATTAAATATAGTTAAACATAGAGAGAATAAAAGAGAAAGAGAGAGAGTGAGAGAGTACATAAAAGGTAACTGTGTGATATTGTCCAATATTGCCAGTGGGGAGTTTTGGTGATATAACAAACTACGAGGGCAGAGGCCTTGTAGTTTGTAAATGTCACCAGAACCCAAAATTGGAAATGTAGCGCCATATTATACATAGCAGCAGTTATTTTTTTTATATAACCTTTTATATTGGAGGAATTTACCTTTAAAAAATCTGTTTTCCTCAAGGTGCATCTAGCAATGGACACTTATGGGAGTTAGAGAGTGGAGGATGTGCATACTTTTCATAAATGGTTAATAAAACAATGGGTGGGTGGATTTAGGTAATTTTGTGGTTGCAGCCTTTACCACATATTTATGGAGTGATTGTATTTGCCACATAATTTTCAAAATGTCCAGATTTAACCAACAATGTTGTTTCTATCTCAAATAGATAAACGTAATATTGACTGAGAATGTGTTGAATACTGAATAATTAGCATTTTTTGCTGCATACTTTAGATAACCTTGCTGCATAATTTGGCCCTCCGTGCTGCATAATCCAAGTAGACTTGACAATGATCAAGCACTACAGAGTATTTGGGATTTAGATAATTTATATATAGAAAACCGACAATTTGCGTTTACTTCTTAGTCAGACTTTTTAATGAGCTACCAAGGAATATGTCCCAGTAGAAGGCTAGTGCTTACTTGACTAGGTAAAACGCTGCAACTTTAGCCCTTCTCCGGTGTTCCAGTTGAAGGATTTGCCAAATGGAGAACTGATCCTTTCTCCGTCATGTTTCTAAACACTATTTTTGATAGAGGCGTCTAACCACAGATAGACTATTCCCCAGACGACAGAATGGATCAGGAAAATTTTGAGCAGTAAATTTACGCACTGGTAGGCGGCATCTAGAGGCTCTGTTTCAATGTCGCCCGCATTGGAAGCAACATGTGTGGTACCCTAATAGGTGCTACACTAGCGCACTGACATCAGTTCCTTTCTCTCTATGCCAGCAGCGCCGATCTGGAGAACTACCTTAGTAATTATTTTCCTACTTTTATCAGCCATTTGTCAGTTGTTTTTGAGCTTTGCTCCCAGTGTGCAAAGGATGTGTAACTCAACAAGTCCACAGGATTTAAACCATGTGAAAAATATCACAGACAGATATCTGAGCCTAATCCCTACTTGATTTGCCTATGGTGGAACCAGACTCCAGGGCATTTGCCAACTGAAAGTTGGTGCATCCCAAGGCGATTTGTGAGTAGGCAATGAAGCTCCTGGCATCGTGGCAAAAGAAGGCTCTGCGCCATTCTTAGTCCCAATCCCGAGGGAGATCTCAGCCCCATTCTCCGAGCCGATCCGAAAAGCCTCCCATCATCCGACTTAATGTACTCCGTCTTTGTGCCAGCGGCTCCCTCTTGTACAATGTTGGGCCCCACGGAGACCAGAGTTGATCCTACTGGGTTAGCGGTGTCAGGTCCTCCCCCAACATTTGCCAGGCATCTAGATCTGCTCCTGCATCCGGACTGACGCTGACACCCGGCACCAACACCTATGCTGGTTCCAGTCCCATCGATGCTGCTTCAAAATGCCACTGACACCACTTGATTAAGAGGATGCTTTCCTTCTCTCCGACTCCAAGATGGTTGCACCTCAATGCCACTTGAGGTCGACACTGATGCAAGCCTGACCATGTCAACCTGCTTGCCATCCTTTTCACAGGCCCACCATCCTAAAGTGAGGTGATGATGATGAAGAGGCTTATGGCCTCCTGGAGGAGAAGTGGTATGAAGAAGTTGGCAAGGCTAATGCTCTGGGCATGTCTACAGACATGGTTTCTCTTCCAGGCCCTGTCACAGAAAAAAGGGCACAATTCACTATGGTGATATGAAAGGCAGCAGAGGTCCTCAACCTCCAGCTTCCCTCCTAAGAAGACTAACATCTTGACTGAGGTGGTTCAACCTGGGGTATAGCAGCTCCTACTTCCCATTAAAAACTTTCTCCTGGGGTCCGGAATTAGATCCTTCATGGGGGATCTCATACACAGGGTAATTGCCCGCCACCACTATGCTGCTCCTGGAGACCTGGCATTCCTCTTGCAGCATCCCTCTTTCAAGACCCAGATGGTGCAGGCCACGATGGACAAACTGAACCCTAACACCCCACATAAGAGAGAGTCAAAGAGGCTGTACACATTTAGGAAGAGGATCTTTACTTCCACCAGCCTCACATTATGGTAAGTGAACAACGCATTCCTCTGATACACTCACATCTTGTGGAATTCATTTGCACAACTGCTACCCATGCTCCTGAAGAGTGCTAGGCTATCTTGAACTAGGCGGTGCTAGATGGTCAGGATGCAGCGAAGCTCACCATTTTTTGGACTGGACACCGCCAATTCACTAGGCAGGGCCATGGCCTCAATATTCAACCACTTCTGGCTGAGATAGACTGGATTTTCAGGGGTTGTCCAATATTACCTAATAAACATACCCTTTGATGGCTGCCGCCTATTTGGTGATAAGGCTCGAGCTCTTTAAGGAGAGTCAAGTCACCGCCAGATCCCTAGGCCTCTCCTTGGCGTCACAACGGTACAATTCCTTTCACCCCCTTTGTGGCCAAGGCCAATAAGCCAAAAGCATACCCGCAATTCTAAACGTACCCCTCAGGTCAGCAGGCTTCCCAGTCTTTTCGTGGTTGGGAACAAAAACCCCACAGAGGATGTGGAACCCACATCAAGCATATTGTTCAGTCCCCTGCCACTCCAGCTTCCGCAGCCTCCAAACCTCTTTAATTGGACCTCATCGCAGCACACCCACCCATTTGACAGCAGGATTAGGCACTACCTGCCCCAATGGCTCAGGTCCTGTCTGCCTTGGATCCCGGAGACTGGATGGTAACATTGGACCTCCAGGGCATGTATTTCCACATTCCCACCGTACAGGCCCACATGCATTACCAGCATTTCACAGTAAGCCATGAGTGTTTTGAGTTCGCTTTTGTCTTTTTTTACCTCACCAGTCACACTCGGGTGTCCAGAAAAATGATAGCTGCGGTTGCAGCTTATCTGTGGAGGTCAGGGATTCCAGTCTATCTCTACATCAACGGCTGGCTGGTTGATGAATCTCGATTTGATCAGCAACAGACTCCTCTCCCCACTCGGAGCCGACAGTGGTGACCGAAGCATCACTTCTGGGTTGGAGTCACCACCTGGGAGAAATAGAGTTCAGAGGACTCTGGTCTCCTGCGGAATATCAGCTCCAGATCAACCTTCTGGAGCTGAGCGCTATCTGATTAGTATTGAAAGCTTTCCCCCCATCCATCAGGGGAAGGTTGTATCAGGTGTTCACTGACAACACTGCTGACATGTGGTATTGCAACAAACAGGGCGGAGTGGTGTCCTCTGCTGGGAGGACCTGTTCCTCTGAACATGGCTGTAATGTTATGACATCTTCCTGGTTGTACAACACCTGGTGGGATCACTGAACGCCAAGGCATACAAACTAGCCCGTTGATGCCTCGTGGACCACAAATGTCATCTACAGCTGGAGGTGGCATGAGGTGTCTTCTAAAAATGGGGAGAACAGTGGCTCTGTCTGTTCTCCACAGCCGACAACTTGCAATGTCAGCCATGTTTCATGTTTTAGTTTTCAAAACAGCTCTTGTTAGGAGACGAATTGCACTTAGACTGGAACACAGGACTCCTGTACGCCTTTGCAACTGTAATACGCTTGCCCCAAGTTCTTAAGATCAAGACTGACCAGGCGCAAGTCATCCAGGTGGCTCCGGACTGGGCAGGGGGATTATGGTATCCAGAGTTTTGGGCATGTGCGTTCTTCCTCCGATCAGGCTGTACTTTCAGGAGGAATGCCTGTCTCATAAGCAGGGCATAGTCTTGCACCCAAACCTCTACATTCACCATCCTCATGCATTGAGGTTGAGCAGTGACAGTTGAATGTTTTTAATCTTCCTCTCAGAATTTGTGATGCTATTCTTGCAGCCAGGCTTACCTTGACAAAGGCAGCAAATGACTACTGGGTTAGCATGTTATTTGCCTGTCCTAGATATCTGACAAGCTCCTGCGTGGATGTCATTCCATATGTTCATGAAACACTACTTCCTGGACATTCAGGTCCGTGGATATGGGCATTTTTCTCATTTGGTCCTTCAGGACTTTTTGCTTTAAGCTAGTTCACAGACCCACCTCCAGGGAGGTATTGCTTGGGTATCAAGTGATGAATTTGCAGTTAGAAGTCTGTACCAGATGAGAAAGTTACTTACCTTCCGTAACGCTTTTTCTGATAAAGACTCTATCTAACCACAGATTCTTCACCGACCCTCCAATCTTCCCCACTCTGGGAAAAGGGCACCCAATAGATCTTGTTTGTTTCTGCACACTCGTCACACATCATTCAGTGTGGCTCCTTATTTTTGGCACTGAAATTGTCATGAAAGAAACTGTCAGCTCGCTGGGGTGTCGTCTATATGGGAACCTTACAGATAACTTCCAACACAGGTGACATCAATGTGGAGCCACCGCATGCCACCTACCGGGGCCAAGAGGTACTGCTCAAGATTTTCTGTATCCAGTCTGACACCTGGGGAATATTCTACGATGAGGAATTTGTGCTAGACAGAGATTCTGCCATAAAAAGCATTACCAAAGGTGAATAACTTTAATACTCGGACTCAAGTGTGGAATCACAATATGACATGGTTGTACTTCAGAGGTCAAGTTGAAGGCTAACAACTGCTAGCAGGCTCATGCTGAATCTAATTGTAATCCGCATTCAGGAAAAAACTGGAGTTTTCACCTGAATCTGGATTATAGAGGGCCCGATTCACAGAACTAACTTAAGACAAAATCTTAAACTTACAACCATTTTCGTATTCACAGAAGGCACTTACTCATTTCGGTATTCACAGAAGTTAGGAGTCCTAACTTTAGGACTCCTAAATGCCTTCTTTGAATACCGAAAGTCCTAAAGTTAGGATTTTTCTCAGTTTAGGAGTAGTAAAGTTAGGAATCCTAACTTTAGGACTCCTATATGCCTTCTGTGAATACCGAAAGTCTTAAAATTAGGATTTTTCTCAGTTTAGTAGTAGTAAAGTTGAGAAAAATCCTAATTTTAAGACATTCGGTATTCACAGAAGACATTTAGGAGTCCTAAAGTTAGGAGTCCTAACTTTACTACTATTAAATTGAGAAAAATCCTAATTTTAAGACTTTCGGTATTCACAGAAGGCATTTAGGAGTCCTAAAGTTAGGAGTCCTAACTTTACTACTATTAAATTGAGAAAAATCCTAATTTTAAGACTTTCGGTATTCACAGAAGGCATTTAGGAGTCCTAAAGTTAGGAGTCCTAACTTTACTACTACTAAATTGAGAAAAATAGGTATGCAACGGTTACCACGCATTTTTTACAATGCGGTACCGTTAGCACGCTACTTTTACCACGCAGGTCGTTACAATGAAATGCGCTGGGGGGCGCTCCAGGATAGTAAATACTTTAATTTACTATCCAACTCCTTTCCCTAGAGTCCACGGGGACTGGAGTTGGAATAGTAAATTAAATAATTTACTATCCAGCGCCCCTCCACGCAAGTCGTTGTAACGACTTGCGTGGTAAAAGTAGAGTGGTAACGGTACGCGTTGTAAAAGTACGCGTGGTACCGTCATACATCCAGAAAAATCCTAATTTTAAGACTTTCGGTATTCACAGAAGGCATTTAGGAGTCCTAAAGTTAGGAGTCCTAACTTTACTACTATTAAATTGAGAAAAATCCTAACTTTAAGACTTTCGGTATTCACAGAAGGCATTTAAGAGTCCTAAAGTAAGGACTCTTAACTTCTGTGAATACCGAAATGAGTAAGTGCCTTCTGTGAATACCAAAATGAGTAAGTGCCTTCTGTGAATACCAAACTGGTAGTAAGTTTAGGATTTTGTCTTAAGTTAGTTCTGTGAATCGGGCCCAGAGTGTGTGCTTCACCAACCCCCAGATGCATCAAGCATCCATTTTGCGATTCCTTATTAGCGAAAAATATGGAATCGCTAATAAGGAATAGCAAAATGATATGCAAGAAGAAGTCGCTCAAAAAATTGCGAATTTTTCAAATTCCTTAATTGTGACTCGCAAATTACGAGTCGCAATTAGGAATATCTCCCCATTCATTCCTATGGGCCTTGAGCCCCATAGGAATGAATGGGAAGCCATTCTAAATTTGTGAATCGCAATTAGCGAATCGCAAATTGAGAATGCGATTTCAAGGTTGCAGGGGTGTCCAAAGGACACCCTGTTCCACCCCTAAAATTGATCTGTGCACATGTGTTGCGCACACACATGCCCTCAGGGCATGTGTGTGCGCAACATGAAACTTTGAAAAATTCACAAAAGTGCATTTTTCAAAGTTTTTGCAAATTACCATGAAGTTGAACTTCATGGTAATTTGCCACTCCTATTAGCAAAATCGCTCATTTTTTAACTTTGATGCATTGCATTTAAGGAATCTCAATTTGAGATTCCTTAAATGCAAGTAATCGCAATTTAGCGAATTCTTAATTTGCGATTTTTGCATTTGGGATGATACATCCCAAATGCAAAAATACTGGTCGCAAAGGGGCTGATTCTGAGAATCTGCACCTTTGCGAGCGGATTTTACCTTGATGCATCTGAGCCTAAGGCATTTGAATGGAGAAAACTACCAACGAAGAAGCAAAATATGCAGTGATCAGTTTGCAAAAGTATGATTCCACAAGTTACAGCTGATTTCGAATAGGAACGATCAGAATGGTGAGGTAACACCGTACTTAATATATACACCTTTCTCTATTTCTTTTTACTGAGTCTGGTATTATCACCCAAACTGAGCAATCTCTACCATTCCATTCAGAAGTCGCAATGGGAATGGTTTATATAAGGACTCTGCAGGAACTTTAACCCATAGAAAATCAACTGATAAATTGTAATATTCTTTCTGATAGATATGAAGTTTCCCACAGATTCCTAAGTGCATTGCTGCTAGCTTCCCTTGTCTAATCTTGTGTTAGTTATTTGAAATGATTTTTTTATTTTGGTTTTTATTCTTCTATGCCGTATTCCATAATTAGCCTCTGTTGGGCACGGAAAATGTGTGGAACTGAAGTCACTGTGACCTATATTGTACCCTCTGCATCTCATCAGTTCACCACTCCCAGATCTGCAACTGGAAATATGCAGCTCCACCTGGCGCTGGTGACAAGTGATTGTTACAAAAAAAAAATTGGAGTCAGTCTGGTGACTGGTACAGGTTCACATAGGCAATCCAGTGGTATCTAATTATCTATCAGAAAGAAAGTTACTGACGATAAGTAACTTGTTCATCTCTGCCTAAGCACAGTATTCTGAATCTCTAAAAACCTTACCAAGAGAGAACTCTCAATTTGTCACATTTGATGTGCAGGTACTAGACTTGAAGACACATGATATTGAGACATTCAGTGTCAAGATGGTCGATGCTGATACAGAATATGACATTGAGAACTAATTAGTCAAGGACGACTTGAGGCCTCAACATTAAGGGTATTGCATGAACATGAAGATTCCACACACCCTCTCAAAAGCCAAATGTTGTACCATCACTCCCAGAAGGGTATGAATGTTAGAAACAATATGTACTCCACAATGGTCCTTATTAGGAGCAGCCCGGATTTATGTGTTAGGATACTAGAGGCTGTAATTTGTGATTTTTTTCCTGTATCCACACACTTAAATCCAAGTTATTCAGCCCAGAATGGAGAATAACATGCTGATCCGATTTTACTAGGTCAAAAACCACATTCTGAGTTCTGCCAAGGCCAAAGAAGGGCCATTTTTCAGTTACATTCAGCACCTGTTCCAAGAAGGTGATAATGGAATTGTTGAATTCAGTGCAAGTCACAGGGCTGTTAACGGGAGGTGTGGAGATCACCAATGGCCACCTAAGGCTGTGGCGCGGCTGTGGGATCCCCTGTAAAGTTCCAGGCGTCAAGTAGGTGTAGTGCTGTGCAGATGCCTACAGTCCTTTTACATCAGCTTTACCAGGTGCAGATCCACACACAGTGAAACCAAGATTATTGATTCTGATAAAATTGCACCCAGTAATTCCAAGCGTAGGTTCCCCAGGCGCCCTCAGAGCGGTATGCCCTCTCAGGATATCACTCTGGGCAATTCATATTGAGGGCCAAAGAGGCATCAGTCTTTAAAGGAAACATTCTCTATCTCTAGTGCCAAAACATAGAGCACAATTCTACTGAAACAAGAAGAGCAAAGGAAGAGGCACACTAAATCCAAGAGGCTTTCCCCATAATCCATGGCAGTATAGATATCACTCCTTAAGAGAACATCAAAATCTACCGTAACGTCTGCTTCCTACCACCACAGGTAAGAACCATTCAAACAAAATGTAATACGTAATTGGTATTAAAAAATCAAGGATGTTCTTTTACATAGGCCTTCTAAAAATAAAAAAGAGTGTTTACTCTCTATAAGTTATTTGGGAGTCTGTACAAAGGCAGATATGTTCAATGTTGTGAAAGCAATAAAGATGCCTACAAAACACGTAATCACAAGTAATCAACTTTTCATTCTCCATGCAGCTATTTCTTGACTGCATGCAATATGCACATTTTGCTCCCATGTTGTCAGGTTATCCCCCATGGAGTTAGAATGGCTGTATAGTCGTTGAAATTCCCTCCTAATGTGCAATAATTTCAGGTTGGCAGAAATTGCACATTCCCTCCTGAAGCTGGCGCCATATGACACACAGACGATGGAAAGCCGCGGCCTCCGGCGATACATCATGGAGATGCTGCCCATCACCGACTGGACGGCTGAGGCTGTGAGGCCTGCCCTTATCCTCATCCTAAAGAGATTGGATCGTATGTTCAACAAAATTCACAAGATGCCTGCTTTGAGGTGAGCAAGTTGTTTCAGAAACATGTGATCCAAGTTTCTGCTGTTGCAAGCCTTGAATAAGGGCATGTCATGTGACTGTGCTACGTTGAACAGAGTATACCAATCAAAAACTTAAAGACCAATATTTCTTCTGTTTTTGGCCAAGCCAATATTTAACTGTATCTATCCTGTACAGGGTTCTGGACAACAATAGAAGAAATATGTACAATTCAATACCCCCAGATACTACAATCCTGTTTATTGTCCTTCGAAAGTGGTTGCACTGGACAAGAATTGGTAAGATCAGTACTGTCATGATGCAGAAGCCAACTACATCAAGAATAACAAGCTGTTGCAAACACAGCTTGCGGCTTATTTGTGATAACTTACATTTTTACTTTGCAAGACTCCATGTCCTCTACTTTTGTAAAAAACAAAACAATATATGTCGATAAATGGTGTAAAAAGCCTGCACGCTTACTAGTGAGATAGGAAGCCTTTGAGTTGCTTGAAAATTGGACAGAGCTGGGGCAGATTCTTCTCAAATATTATTGTATGCATTCAAGAATTTTTCGTGTGTGAACCATACCTCAATAGAAACAGAGCCATCTTATATCAAAGAAATAGACTGAACATTATTCTCTCATTTGTTCTTAGTGTGGCCAGCAGAAGCTTCTGTTACGGATTTGTGGATCAATGACTGCCATGCAGTCAGTATATTGGTGACCACCTAGATGCTTTCTGAAAAGGGAATTTCTGACTTATGAGTTCTGTCAGCTAGTCAACAGATATAATTCAATGCATATTATGCCCAAATGAAGTGCTATATAACTCAGAGCCAGATGTGTGAACATGATACAAGATTGTATGTGTAGTCAGTGGGGTTGTGTTCAGTATTTGTGTCACCTTCATCTACTATGTGTTTGGCCTTAGAATGAGCATCATTGACAGAAAAGAATGCCTTCTTTTAGAGATTCTTGAAGATTCTTGAAATGATCATTACATTATTCAGTATGAGGTATAGCAAAGGCATCCACTTCACTAGATATTGTCAACTAATAGGATGGCTTTTATTTTTATTTTGTAAATGCACCTGGAAGTTAAGCAGTAAGACTGCCAGGTGTTTGGGCTGGAAAGGAAGAGGTTCAGTTCAGTTTTTAAGTCTAAGGACTTTTCTAAATGGCTTTGTACTCCAAAGCCCAGTCCTGCTTTTTCAGACTAATGTAAGTTCTGTAACCTCATGGATGGTGATGAGTTAAAAAATGAACGAGTTTGAAAGTTGGTGTTTGTGTTGTTCAGCTCGTGACCAAGTGATATCTACTGACACAAAAGCCAGCTTGCCCATGCATTATATCTAAAATTGCACACATTATGAATGTAACTTTTGCAAACTATTATTTCACATGCAGTTTTTTTCGCTTTTATGATGCTGAACATCTTGTAATTCTGGGCAAATCACTTAATCTCCCCGTGCCTAACAAAAATGAATGTGTCCTCATGTAATGCAACTGGTGCTATTTATAGCGCTCTGATACCCGATTCGGGTCAAGTTTGCGCTATATAAAACTCTATAAAATAAAATAAATAAATAAAAGTAGCTATAGCTGTGTTCATCTGTTTGAATCCTCCTCTTGTTTCAAGTCTCTCAATTATGCCACGGATCACCAGTTTCAGTTTATTCCTTTGTTGAGGTTCTTAATTTGTTTAAGTTGGCACTGACTAGCTGAACTTGCAGTGCTTGTTGCATGATCATCTAATCCACACACTCAAGCCAGTGGATATTATCTTTGGGTCCACCATGAGAGAAGATTCTTTAGCAAAATGGCAGACAAAGCTGCAAAACAAAGTTATTTTGTATTTGCCCCGTTTGTGACCAGAGGAACATTATTCTGGAGGATCGCTACACAGTATGTATACTGTCAGGTTTTTTTTTTGGAGTTTTATATAGCGTGAACTAGACCAGAGACATCAGGTATCAGAGCGCTTAACATGAGCACCAGTTTCGTTACAGATGAACACATTCATTAGGTCTCGCCTACGCAGCACGTATGCGCTGTTTAGGCAAAAGACCTTTAGCAATCACTTTAGCTTTTCAGCCAAAAACGTGCACATGTTCCATTGCCTTCAATGGCAACACGTGCACGTTTGGTGATTCCCTTGCAGATAGCAAGCAGCTGGCGCCATATGTTATCAATTATCGCACCTTGCTGCTCGCTCGTGCAAGGGAATCTCGCAGGCACCCTCCTCTCTCCCCTCGCTGCCTCGCGCACTTGTGCTTGTTTTCAAACAGTCGCTGAATTCTTCGCGGTGATGTCTGTGCGTGTGGAAAGTTTTCTGATGGAGATTTTTCAGCATGTTTAATATTTTACAGCCAACACAACACTTCCATAGGCTCTGTGTAAATCACGGCTTCGCTTCTCGCTAACATGTGATTTTCAGAAATAGCATTAAAATAGGCCAGGAGGCCAGTTTACGTAACAGTGGGTAATTTGGTGTCCGCGATCCCTTGCCAGCTGTCAGTAGCTGATTGGAAGTGTAAAGTCCAGAAATGAATGGCTGGCAAAAAAAACGACATCAAAAGGAGAGATTATGTATGTTTTGCCCGGATAGCTCCCCACTGCCTTCCTATGCAAACAAGAGAGTACGACCTGGTCGTAAATACCTGCTCTAACTCTGGGGTGTGCATTTTACAGACAGCCCTAACCTGCTTGCATGTCTATTTCACCTGCCGTCTTTTAGGAACAACTTGTTTCATATATAGCACTTCATATGTGACCTGCTCTTTCTGTGCGCTGTTACTGTTGCTCGATCCAATGGTATTCGATTTACCAACCTCAAAAACTTGGAAGGCTGGGTCGACCTTTTGCCTGGATTCGAACGCGGCTGATCATGTGGGTCAGTGGCGACTGTGCAAATTACAGAGGCCTTTCTGCTGGCTGGTGATCTTTTCTGAGCTGCAGGTGAGACCCCACCTGTCTGCCGGTCCTGGGACTGACAGACTGGTTGCCCCTTCAGGTTAGGCTCACTTAACTCCAGACCATAAGCCTGAATATTGCTTTTTGCAGCAGGGTACCTGATTATGCCTGAAAAGCGGAATGTAGTTAAGCATATCCGTCATTGTACCCCCCAACCTTGTTGAGAGGCTAAAAAAGGCAATGTTCAAATCTTGCCTCTCAAGTCCCATGAATATGTCATCAGCTATAAAAACTAACCGTTGGTTTTGAATTAAGTCCTTTTTTTATTCTACCACTCTGGCAGTCAATATATGGGCATTGACCCCCATTTCATTTTGATGATATTCGGCGCTTCTGGCTAACTTCATTTTTACTGAAATTCTGTTATCAAAAGCCGAAATCTACATTTTGCTTTGATTCCCATTATATAATTCTGTCACCCATCCTACAAAAGTACTGATTAAGAAATGTGTACACTGAACCCCTAGGGATCTCCCAGTCATCTTGTGTATCCGGACGTCACACTTACTTGTGACTAGGGATGAAGTTAGGACACCAGAATGAAAGGGGCACAGGGCCATAGCGCAACATGGCGTGGCCTTCCTGCAGAATGTTTAGTGGCCCGACACTCCCATAGGCACTGGGGTGAAAGGTGGGGCCTCCTGTGTCTCGCCCCTGAAGGAGATGTGCTTGAGGATTCAGTCCCAGCTCAGTCACCTCAAAGTATTTGTGTCACACTGACAGCCCCCAGACATTATTCACGACAGTCTGTAAATGTTGGACACACATTTTTGAAAAGTTTGTTTTCATTTAAAAGATGATTTCAAACACTCGCTGCGGTTAAAGTGTAATGGTTTCTAAGGTTTTGCTTTGTAAATGTAAGTGGAGAAAACAAACTATGCAAGGTAGAAAAACCTTAAAACGTGGGAGGTAGCAGGAACAGGAAGGGGTTACAATTTACCGGAGAATCCAGCATCAGCAAGGCTGGATCCTTGACGCCAACTACTAAAAGAAAACAAACAGACCCATTAGAAAGCAGGAAGGGACAAATGCGGAAGCAAGGAAAATAAGCATTGGCACAGCCAATAGGTCTCGTCTTTGGGACCTTATTATTATTTAGTTATGCAGCATAATATCCTTGGTGCAACAACATCAACTGTTGCATGGCTAACACTTATACGGTCCCAAAGGCGAGACCTATTGGCTGTGCCAATGCATGTTTTTGTTAGGCACAGGGAGATTAAGTGATTTGCCCAGAATCACAGCATGTTGAGCGTGGTTACCGAGACTCAAACCCGGTTTCCCAGGACCGAGGTCGACCGCTCCAGCCGTAAGTCTACATCCTCTCCCCTGGCCAGGATGGTTATTTACTTTGCAAAGAGTGGTGGATGTGTAGGAAAGATGTTATGATTAAAACAGCCTACAGTGTTTGTAACACCTCTGTCTTATAAATCTTCCATACGCTGCACCCCAGGGCAGACCATTGGGCTATATCTTCAGTCTTTATGTCTTATATTTCTTTGGTGACTTCTTCACCTTCAGGTGCGACCTATCTTCAGTAGTCATCCTAACTTCATCTTTCTATTTTCCTCTTCACACATAAAGAGGGATTCTTTATTGGTAAAGGAAAAGGCATTGCAAGCATCAATCATGTTATCCTTGCTGAAAAGGTCAATGCATGCAAGAGCACTGCTGTCCTTCTCAAAGATCTTAATTATATCCTGACTGTAGAAGATTCCTGTGGGCGGTACTGACTCCTGCTTCAGTTTTTAAAATGTGCTGCAAGCTACCAGCCTTCTTTGCTGTTGATGCACTGCTACGGCGAGAAGAGTGATATGCGGAAAAGACAGTAAATAAATAGCACCCTTTTGATCATGTTGTAAGCATTCTAAAGGTATTTATCACCTAAAGACAAACTTTAGCCAGTCATCTATTTTAATACTAAGTCTGAGGACCTCTCCACCATCGCAGTTGTGAAACATATGTCTTGTAATTCAAGTGAACATCAATGACGAGATCTCAGACTCTTTCCTAATAGTTTCACATAAATTACTTCAACTTTGCCCACAGTTTCACTTTACTATTCACTGCCCACAGTTCAAATTATACAGTTCCCTCAAATAATGTATCTGTTAATCCTCAAAAATACTCCTGTCCCTTGAACTTTTAAATCCTGTTGGCCCACGCAACACCCATTGCTCTCCCTGGAAATGACTCTATTTTAGCCTCCACTAGCTTAATAGGTTCCACAATACTGTGTGCTTTTTGAGCTCCTTGTAGATTGAGTTGATGTAATTTAACATTGATTTGTTCTCTTAGTGAATTCTTCCTCGTCTTTTATCTGGCTTCTCTTTGGACAATCTGATGACTTGGAGGCGTGTGTTAAAACCTTGTCAGCCCCAGCACTTCTTTTATAGTGCTGTTGGAATATAGTTACTGCTAGGAAACCAAGACCAGTTTCTGTTACCAACCAACTGCCTGCATCTGTTTGTCCACCAGTGAAATCAATTCAACCAGTCAAATCATCTGAACTCCATGTGAATACTCATTGGCCAGGCTTTTGCAGCACCTGTTTTGTCTTCGGTGCAAATGGGCTAGTCTAAGAGGTTAGTCTACTTATAATGTCCTCACATTACAGGCTATATGTGTGCTGCTCACACCTGAGTAGGTCTATAATCACTATCAGCATACGCATTATGCCTCTCAGTAAGTAAGTAAGTAAGTAAAAATTTATTTGTATATGATTAATTAAAATCTTTACAAAATTGAAAAGTATCCGTAGTAATTTTTGCTTTAACGTACAAACAAAAACAAAAAATAAGGTGCATAAAATTACAGTGATGTTAACAGTTATATGGTTAGCATCATAGGATTAAAAGTTCATATGGCATGGTTAAGTCTCTTTCTTATTAGGTCAAAGAACTTCACAACTTGACAGTTCAATTTAGTGTTGCTAGTAGAAAAGCACAATATGGCTGCCTGTCTGCAAGTCCGGACGGCATAAAAGTTAAAAAAAGGACGTAAGAGATTGAACCTCAGGTCCTTTATGCTAGGGCAGATGCAAATCACATGAATTATGTCTTCCTTGCCGGTTTTGCACATGCGACACTGTTGTGACGGGTTATTTCTCTCCCAAGGTGGAAGATGTGGAAGTATGGGAATTACACCAAGTCGTAATTTTAGGAATTTTTCTTTAACATTTATTTTCATGCCAATACTGAAGTACGCTTGTGGCCGCAGTTTTTCATAAGCTCCCACCGTTAGCCATCCATGTGCTCGGTTTGCTAGGTCTTTCTTGTCTTCTATCGCTGAGATGATGCTAGCTGATTTTTTAGCTACTTTTTTAAAGGACAAGAGATCCATTGATGTTTCCCAGGTTTCAGTCAGGCCTAGAACTTTGAGAGAATCATATAAGTAGGCTCTCGGCGCGAGATTGCGGTGCCGAAGTAATTCTTCCCATAGGTTTGCACATAGAGATCCAGCATCTGCGTTGCGAATTTTATGCCAGTTTGTTGCATACACGCTCCGCCTCTCTAGAGTTTGTTTCAAGATACCGAATTCTAGTCGTATCTGAGCCGGGGAAACGTACTTGGGAAGATTGAAAATAGCCCTGTATGAATTGGCAATAAGAGTGTCCAGTAATGCCGCGTCCTTACCATGGTGTGATTCACTCCCATATGTGAGAGTCGGTTTTAATTTGGCACTCAATAGATCGAGAAGAGGTTTCAGTGTCAGATCAGGTAATTTACCCTTCAATGTTTTTAGAGACATATAAGTCATTATAGCCTTCCCTCGCAAGGATTTAAACTGCGCCCTCGAGGTGTTATTTGAGTCCAGGATTACTCCCAGGTACTTATATGTGGTAACCTGCTCAAGCATTTCGCCATTCAAGTACCAGCGGGGGTTCTTTTTTTTCTTATAGTTCACAGTCATCACCTTTGATTTGTTGAAGTTTATTTGTAGGGCATTTTTTTCGGAAAAGGCATTGGTTATGTTCAAAAGATGTTGGAGGCCCATTGGAGTCCGACTTATCAGCAACAGGTCATCCGCATATAACAGGTTTGAGAGGATGATTTTCCCTAGTTTTGGTGCGTGATTGGAGCATTTGTCTAGTTGCCCAGGTAGGTCGGCTAAAAAAAGATTGAATAGGATCGGTGCAAGTAGGCATCCCTGTTTCAGTCCTTTTGTTGTCGTTATGGGTTTTGAAAGATGCGTTCCAGCCCCAAGTTTAATTTTAATCCAGGTGTTTGTGTGGAGCAGTATTAGGACGTCTAATAGGTGTTTAGGTATTCCCAGTTTGTCCAATTTCATCCAAAGTTTGTTTCGGTCCACGTGGTCAAATGCAGCTGTATAATCAATAAATGAAAAGAATAGAGATGACTTAGTTTCTTTTGCTGCTTCCATCAGCAGTGATAGTGCCATTAGATTGGTTGTGGTCCCTTGGCCTTTACAGAAACCCGTTTGGTTAATTGGCATGATGGAATTCTCAGTTGCCCATGATGTTAACTCCTCCAGGATAAGGCCAGCAAAGTATTTTGCCTCCACGTCTATGAGAGCAATGAGGCGGTAGTTGTTTGGAAGCCTCTTGCTACCTTGTTTATGTATCGGGCTAATGATTGAACCGTGCCAGGACTCAGGAAGGGTCTGTGTGAGTCTGATACTGTTAAACACTGGTGCTAAGGCTGCGCTCCAAAATTCAGCATCTGATTTGTAGAGCATAGGTGGTAGGCCATTCGGCCCAGGAGCTCCAGTTGGTCGCCCCCTTGATGTTTGTCGTTGGATGTCTGATGGGCGAATTGGCTTGGGCCCTGACTCAAGTGCTTTTGTTAAGTTTTTATCCAATTTAGCTTTATCAGTTTTTAGTGCATTCAAGGCAATGTGTTCCCCCATTTCACGGGGGTTTGTGGGGGTGTAGTGGTTGAGGTTTGCTTTTTTGTTATGTTTTGTAGGTATTAAAGAAGGTTTATTTGTAGTAACTTTGTCTATGGCCCCATCGTTGTTGAAGTGCTCCTGTAGGTATTTCGACCATACTTCTTCCGTTATGTGCGAGTTCTGACCTGGAAGGTCAGGATTCTGTATTCTTTTAACCATTTGCCAGAATCTGGAGCTGTTCTTCTGCTTCCCCTCGTGCACTAGTTTCGCCCATAGATCTTCGTTCCTTCGCTGCTGGTTGCCCCATTTTGTCCGTTTCAATTTTGTTTTAGCTTCCCGTAGGGCAGTTTGCAAGCTATGATTTGTGGGGTCCTTTCGCAATTGTCTCAGTAATTGATTTACTAATCTTTTTTGTAGTTTCATTTCTGGACATGAGCGAGTCCCACCAAGGGGCAACTGTTGGTGATGTAGCTTGGTGGGAACCTTTTTTACCATTTGCTCCCTGATGGTTTTGATGAAAGTGTCCCAGACGTCCGATCCCTTGGGGGCATAGCTGGTGGCTTGGGAGAAGAGATTTTTCGCCATGGAGCTAATTGAATCGATGTTCTCGGCGGTACAGCGAAGCCGCCTTAAATTTGGGGCAATGTCTGTTTCGAGGCCTGTGAATGTTTCAAGTCCCAGATGGGAAGTGGCATTTATTGTGGCCTCTTGTGGCAAGTGATCACTGAGGTCGGTCGTACCTAACATTGATTTGTTCTCTTAGTGAATTCTTCCTCGTCTTTTATCTGGCTTCTCTTTGGACAATCTGATGACTTGGAGGCGTGTGTTAAAACCTTGTCAGCCCCAGCACTTCTTTTATAGTGCTGTTGGAATATAGTTACTGCTAGGAAACCAAGACCAGTTTCTGTTACCAACCAACTGCCTGCATCTGTTTGTCCACCAGTGAAATCAATTCAACCAGTCAAATCATCTGAACTCCATGTGAATACTCATTGGCCAGGCTTTTGCAGCACCTGTTTTGTCTTCGGTGCAAATGGGCTAGTCTAAGAGGTTAGTCTACTTATAATGTCCTCACATTACAGGCTATATGTGTGCTGCTCACACCTGAGTAGGTCTATAATCACTATCAGCATACGCATTATGCCTCTCAGAACACAGCTGCACTTGCATCTGCTTCACCATTCTCTGTCACTGTCTGACTTTGGCCCCATCACCCCCCTTAAGATGCCATGGCTCAATGGAGACCACACTTGTCAATTGCAGACAGGAGTATGCAATGGAACATCACTGTTAGCATCTTCAATACAGAGCTCCTCGGTCACAGCTGATGTAGATAGCAAATGAGGATCATCATTCATTCATGGTGGTTAATGGGCACCTGGCCACAGTCTTCTTGCCATTCATAAGCTTGGGACATAATAAACAGCACAGAAGCTGGATGGGCAGTATAGCAGATCCACCACAAGATAATTTCTAAGTTCATATATTAGATGTTTTAAAAGTATGACTATAGTTTTGGAAAGTTGTATCTAAAGCATCATTAGAGTTTGATGTTCCACTGCAGATAACACAAAATAATATTAGCTTCTTCTTCATAGGTCTTCCAGATCAGACATTGATATCTACAGTGGTACTTATACTGGGTTATTGAAAATTATTTTCTCTTCAGCAGCCTTCAACTATCCTACTGGTAAATTATCTGAAAGATTAATTCAAAATGACAGAAGGTAAACTCCACTATTTTACCTGTATAGGAATATAAGCATAACACATCCTTGGATGAGACAGCGTGTGTCGTGTCCACATCAGATCCATGCTACATCATTGTGGCAAGACTGACTTCAGGAACCTTTTCTGCCTCTTTGACATAGCTTCTCCAAACAAGAAATTAAAGTGTATAGACACAGTGAGTCTAAATGTCTATCAAAATGTTGACCAAGATATGTTTGGACGAAGGGTGTCTAGTCCTATTTGGAGCCACATCATGATGTGGAAATGGACGTTCCCATCATGGGAATTTCTGCCCAGCACCCTTTACAGACATTTGATATCTAATTCAAAATATGCAAGACACATTTCAATGTTTATACCTTCTTCTGATCAGGCATGCACTGCAGACAAAGATATGTCTTTAGGTCGTCTTTTCATATGTAGACCTGCTAGGAATACCTCACTTCTGAAGCCCATGAGTAAGGTCCTGTCTTGCCTTTATATGAAAAGGTACTCTTTACATCATCAATGAGGGGCGTTGACTGCTGAGTCTCTTTTGTCTCCTCAAATCCGCCCTCAAGGTTTGTCTTTCTCCAGCGGTGGTGAAGGGGGACTGTCTAAGAGTGGCATAAGCAGGAATTTCTGATGATCTTCGAAGGTCATCTTCTCTCTTCCAACCACAAAACAAAATAAGCAGAAATGACTCTGCTGCCCTAATTGACAAAGATAACCCAAGTGGATGGTGGGATGGACGTGTATTTTTTATGCCTGGTTTGTAAGGGTATTGCATAGATCTTGGTGCAATGTTGGCAGGAGAGAGTATGTGAGAGCCCCTCTTCTAATTCTGTCTTTTCCTCTCTATCCAAAGCCAATTCTCTGGAGGTTGCTCCAGAAAACACAGAAACTGCTGGAAGGAATTGCCAAATTGCTGGGGAAAAAGAATGGGGTCTATACACACCATTCTTAGTCCGCTTCTTTCCAGTGTCTTGCTTATGTTGGAATCTCAACAGGTATTACACTGCTCAGTCCCTCTCAGATCTACAACTGGGGAACTAGCTGTTTGCATTAGATGCCAGTCATGCTTGCTTCCATATTACAATGTAGTGTGCAGACAGAGGGTATATATACTTTTGGTTGAGGTTGGATGGAAGGGCAATATCAGTCAAAGTGCTCTTATTCTTCGTGAGCTCAGCAAGTCATTACCAACATCATTGCTTAAGGATGACTTAGCTCTGTTGTAAGGGTGCCACCTCTCCCTCAGTTTGGAGAAGTAGCTTGTTATGGTCTCTTCACTTCAGGAGGTGATTTCCTAACTTGACCGATTGCCAACTCTCCTTTGTAATGTGGCCTTTTCTGTCAACAAAACCATTAATCACTAACTCCTTGTTTGTGTCTCTCATTTACAGAGGCAATACTGTACCTTGCAGGACAGAATTATGGTGCTACCTGAGGTCTGGAGTTGAATGTCTCCCTGCACTTCTGCTTGCTCACGCCTGCCTGTTAAAAGACAGGTTGCATCGAATGATTCTGCCTTCCTTACACAACACCAGATGCTGGTGGTTTAGGCATCCACCAGCAAAGTCAGTCCCAGTGCCTTTCCTAACGCTCCACCTAATTGTGACTCGAAGTGCATAGAAAAATTTGGCAAACTGATTTTTTTCTCAATGAGCCCTGCTCTAAGATCAGTAAATGCGAGCTCCTTGGCTGTGACTCTCATTCCCTTTGTGACACTGTCACACAAATTTGACTAAGTCTGAGCGGTAACATCCCGGTCTGCTTGCAGAGTTTGTGGTGATTTCTGTGCTCTGAGTTTTTTCCCTCGCTCCCATTCATCAGCATCAAGTTGGCGAGCGTTAGCGAAGAAAATCCACCTCCTGGGGAGATTTTTCCTCGCTTGCGGTCGTCAACATCAAGTTGGCGAGCGCGAGCGTGGAAAATCAACCTCACGGCAAGATTTCTCAACGCAGGTGGTCAGATTTCTCATTGCAAGTGGTCACGTATGCTTGCGACCGCTCGCTTTGCGAAACTGTCCATTCGCGTTGAGTAAACTACCGCTCAAGGAAAATTCTACTCGAGTGGCAAAAAGGAAGCAGCGCCCGCTTGTACTGTGCATTCACGATGATTGCACCGTGCGGACATGCACCTGGCACTGAAAATCACTGCAAATAGCATTTATCCAACGCACTTCGCCACTTGCGGAGCTCCGCGTGGCACGCAGAGTTTTTTTTGCACTTCGTGGAGTTCCGCGTAGCAGAATTCCGCAAACTCCGCTCAGGCTTAAATTTTACCCACTGTTCTGGGCGACCTTTGGGCATTCCTTACTGAAGCCATTCATGACAGTAGCTATGCGGCATCATTTTTTATCAGATCTGGACTTGGCACTACTGATTGTTTGGGAGATGCCCTGGGTACCAATGTAGCTTTTCGGACCACACTTAGAAGAGGTCTGCGGGCTTCACAGGGGTTGTTCAGGCATCTTACGATAGACGATAGCCACGCCCATCTCTTGCTGGCCACGACCCCTCCTACGTCACTTGCTACCACTATAACTCATGTGTCAACACCGGAAGCGCAGCGGACGAGCGCAGCGGGCACGCCTATTGCGCGCCGAAGGCGCGCTTAAGGCAAGCTCGTCTGCGCTCGTCCGCGACGAGGACGCGCCTAGCGCCACAAACCCTGCCCGATTCAGCTTGCAATCCCCCTGCTACACCTGGGATGCACTGCTCAATCTACGAGGGTATGCGCACGAAGGTAAGCTCACCTTTGAAGAGACTGCTTCTCCCTTAACTGACTTCACCCACAAGGGCCTAATCGTAGGAGGCCTCCTGAACGTCAGATCTCTACCGAAGCATGCCACTGAAATCAATCTCCTTATAGATTCACACCATCTAGATGTACTTTTTCTTACCGAGACTTGGACACATGCTAACTGTGAGACCGATTTAGCTTCTGCTTGCCCCCTAAACTTTAACATTCTTCATCTCCCCAGACCCAAAGGCCGCGGTGGCGGAGTTGGTGTCATCTTCCGAGCCTCGTGGCAAATGAACACCATTGACATAGATCCTGTACCCGGAATCGAGCTCTTTGGTCTGACTATAAACTGCCACCCAGGAGTCACCTTTACGGTGATCATCTGCTACCGACCGCCTGGGGCCTTTTCCCTCTCGCAACAGCAAGTGCTCCTCACGACCATCACAAATATGGCAACCTCCCATAACAAACTTATTATTCTAGGAGATTTCAATCTCTGGCCAAACGGCAGCCTAGACACAGGTTTAGACAACCTTCTGCTGTCTTGTGACAGCGTGGGGCTTCACCAACTGATAAAAGACCCCACTCACTCCGCAGGCAACCGTCTTGACCTTATCTTTTCGAGTCCGGGTCTAACTCAAGTAGGCGACTTTCTGCCTATGAGCTGGACAGACCACTCGCTCATTAAACTTTACATTAACAACGCCACAACAAGAAAGCCCAAGAATCACTCTCCACCACAATTTTCTTATCGAAACTGGAAAGCTTTAGAAAAACTCAGCACCTCCACCAAAGTTTTCGAGGTGCAGGATAGTTTCTCTCCTACCAGCTCGGTGGAAAACAATTACAGATCCCTCAGCTCGAGAATTACCTCCATCGCGGACTCGGTTGCCCCTCTAAAACACTGTAAACCCAAAGGTAGAGCACCTGCTCCCTGGTACAATGACTCCCTGAAAACCCTCAAATCAGCCTGTAAACAGGCTGAGAGAAAGTGGAGACAAGGATACTGCAACAACAACAAAGCCCTCTGGAAAAAGTCACTCCGTGATTACAAATCCGCCATTGCAGAGAATAAGGCGAATTACTACTGCTCCACTATAGCCAACGTGGCCAACAGTCCAAAAAGTATATTTCAGATCCTGGATAATATTATACATCCTGACTGCGTCAAAAACTCCATTCCCCCATCTCAGACCCTTTGTGATAACCTTGCTCAGTTTTTTACCGATAAAATTGAGACTATCATCAACAATCTGGCAACGCCCCCGTTACACATCCACCCCACCCTTCCCGAAGCTGGCTCCACCAATCTTGATTCTCCGAGGTCAGCCTGCCCTCCTATGAATAAGCTCCTGGATTTCCCCCTTATCTCTCAAGCAGAATTTGAGAAAGTGGCACTGGGCATCACCTCGGGATCTCCCCTTGACCCTCTGCCTCCGAAAATCTGGAAAGCATGTGGGCACGAATTATTTCACACTCTCCGGATGATTTGCAATCAATCTCTCAGCTGTGGTTTCGTCCCCATCCCCTGGAAGCAAGCGCTCATCATCCCGCTACTAAAGAAACCCACGCTGAATCCAGAATGCTTGTCCAACTTCCGCCCCATATCACTTCTGCCATTCCCGGTGAAGGTGCTTGAACGTTGGGTCAGCAACTGCCTCTCAACCCACCTCGAGCAGCACCACGTCTTGGACGAATTCCAATTTGGTTTTCGCCCAGCCCATGGCACTGAAACTGCTGTGCTCACTGCCATGGAGGAGCTTCGAATGCGTGCAGACAGGGGCCAAGCCGTGGCCTTGATTTTATTAGACCTGTCTGCCGCATTCGATACTGTCAATCATGGGACCTTGCTTGAGAGGTTGAGAGAGGCAGGGATCGACGGCACGGCCCTGCTCTTGTTTCATTCATATCTTAGTGACAGAAAACAGGCTGTATCCCTTCCCCCTTTCCAATCGGTCTTCTCCCCTGTCCCTCACGGTGTTCCTCAGGGCTCCTCCATTAGTCCGATTCTTTTTAATGTTTACTTGAAACCACTGGTCACTTTAATCAAATCGCACAATATGACCACAGTAAACTATGCAGACGACACCCAGCTCCTTTTCTCTTGGGAGGGCGAAGATTCCATCCCTTTAGAAGCCTTCCATAACTGTCTAAGAGACACCGCAGGCTGGTTGCACCGGAACTCCCTCCAGTTCAACTCCTCGAAAACCGAGGTTCTGTTCTGTCCCGCGAGCCGCATACCCCGCCCTTTGCCTGCTGAGTTCTGGCCCCCGGAAAATTCTAACAACCCGCCACCTGTTACCAGTGTTCGCAATTTGGGCGTCATGCTAAATCACCAACTGAGCATGGAAACGCAGGTCTCAAGAACAGTCGCCACCTGCTCAGCCCTTATGCGCTCACTGCGCAAAGTCCTGCCTCTACTACCACCTTCTGCCCGAGCATTGATAATCAGGTGCACTATTCTTAGTCGCCTTGACTACTGTAATGCCCTCCTGTTTGAATCCCCTGCGACACTGCTGGACAGACTCCAACGAGTTCAGTCGGCAGCAGCCAAACTGGCTCTTGGTTGGACCAGGAGATCCTCTACCACCGCTGCCTTGGCCGAGCTGCACTGGCTGCCTTTGAAGCAACGCATTGCCTTCAAAGCCCTTTGCTTGGTCTTTAAGGCACTACACGGTGCAGGACCCAGACATCTTCAACGTCTGTTCTCGTGGTACATCCCCACCAGAACACTTAGGTCTACAACCGCCTGCCTTGTGAAAGTACCCAGATGTAAGAAGGCCAGGACCGGAGGTAGATCGTTCAGAGTAGCTGCAGCCAAGCTGTGGAACAGTCTGCCTGCCGATATTCGCCAAATCCCTCATCTCCTACCCTTCAGGAAACGAATCAAAACTTGGCTCTTTCCTCCACCCCTCTAAGCCCGCCAGCCATAGTTCAACTCCCCCGTCTATAAACCCAGGAGTAGCTACCAGCGCCAGGATACCTGCCAGGTGACAGCCGCGCTTTATAAATATTTTAAATTAAATAAAATAAAAATCTTTAATGGACGTTTCAAGGAGAGTAGAGCCACAGTGTATTCCTTTGCCCATTCTTCTTCCATTACATAAGTCCATCAGTAATTTTACCCTCTTTGCCAGCCCGAGACCATCCCCTCCAGTCCAGGAGGCCTCTCAGCCCTTTTAAGGCATAGGCCAAGGTTATTAAAGACAATGAGTACAGCATGGATAATTTGCACTTTAGTACTCCATTCCTCCAGCAGCCACAGCTGCAATACTGATTAGTGTGTTCTTGCCAGCACAAAGCCACCATGTCTGAGACAGGATCCTATATTTCCTCCAAGAATGGTAGGCCATTACGACAGACAAATGGGTTCTCCAAATTGTCCATCAGAGCTATAACCTTCCTTTCCTTTCTACCCCGCCGCACCTTACACCACCTTCAGGGCCGCTGATGGAGGACCAGCTGTACATTGTACAGCAGGAAGTGCAAGCTCTTTTGGCTAAAGGTGCCGTAGAGACAGATACTAGCCTCTAAAGTAGGAATTCAAATTTTCTTCTGCTACTTCCTTGTGTTAAAGGAGAACGGAGTCCTATATACTATTTGTATGTGTGCCCTCTCAACGCCTTCCTGCTGAAGGATAAATTCAAGAAGCTCATGCTAGCCCAGGTCTGCTTGTCCTCGACCCTGGAGATTGGATAGTGGCGTTGGTCCTGTTCAAGGCGTGTTTCACCATCCCTGTCCTGTAGGCCCATAGGCGTTACTTGCTGTTCACAGTAGATTATGAGCATTTTCAGTTTGCTGTACTCCCTTTTAGTCTCACTGGCGTTCATGAAAGTGATGACAGTGGTAGCAGCACACCTTCAGAGGTCAGGGGTTCCTGTCTTCCTGTACCTCAATGACTGGCTGTGAAAGGCAGGTTCACCCCAGGTAGTTGTCAATCACCTCCAGACTACGGCAAATCTGTCATCATTGGGATTCACTATCAATGTGCTGAACTCATACCTGACTTCTTCAGAGACGCTCCCCTTCATAAGAGCCATTCTGTATTTGATTTGGTTTCATGCTTTTCCCTCTAAATGGATAGCCCAGGGCATTCATGCTACGATTCCGATCATTTATCCTCTCTCCTCGATTTCAGTGAGTTAGTCTCTGAGGCTGCTAGGATTGATGACCTTCTTTATCCTGCTGGTAAAGCACGCCAGGTGGTATATGCGGGCTCTGCAGTGGGATATGAAGTCTTAGGTTGCCCAATGCCAAGCAGACCACTCCAACCACATCCAGATTTCAGAGGCGACTTCAAAAGAGGAAGTGTTGTCTAATGGACCATGATTGGGTCACCAGCAGACCCTTCATCCTACCCTACCCAGAGCTGACGGTGGTGAAAGGACTGCCAACTGGGGGAGGTGGTGATTAGAGACCTCTGGTCTCTGATGAAGTCCAGGCTCCATATCAACCTTCTGGAGCAGAGTTCCATCTGCTTGGCATTGAAAGCCTTCCTTCCGTCCATCAAGGGGATGCTGGTACAACTGCATCTGACAAAGACTTCTAGCTGCTCATTCATTACCTGTGTATATCCTGATAAACTGATGAGATGGAACACAGGTGCAGAAGGAGCTACACATGCACTCAGGACCCAAAATTGCTTACTATTTTGTAGTGCAAAAGGCTCTTTAGTCACAACTATTGCCTTATGGACACCACTTTGTCAGATTAAGGTTGATTTAAGATTAGGGATAAAATCTGGAAGATTTTTGAGCAGTACCCCTGAGTGCCAATAGGTGGCGTCATTCGGCTCTGTGTAGGCATCATCACTGTCGTCTGCTCTGCAAGGGACTTGCGCAGTACCTATATAGGTGCCACCTTGGCGTACTGATGTAAATTCTTTCTTTTCTTGTGGAAAAGCAAACTGATCCAGTCTGACCTATCCTCTGTCAATTTTTCGATGTTTTTTTGTGAGTCAGCTTTCGACAAATCATGAATGGCAGTTGCACCCGAAGGTGATGCAAGGTCTCTTTCACAACTAGGAAGAATCTTAGCCCAATCTCTTCACCATTAGAGAGAACGCGCAAGGTCAGCCTTTCTGCATGTTGGAGTTTTCAAGGAGTCTCTCGAGCTGAGCCGCGCTTCGCCAAGGGTGGAACGCAGGAGTCGTGTATGCCTAGGAAACTGATGTTAGCTAGAGTCCTCCCAAAAGTAAGTAATTTTAATCCCATCTTTTGTCAAGAATAATTAATTTTTCCATCCATGTTGCTTCTGGTAAAAGCTAGGCTGCAGTTTTCCTCGATAACTGTTTACAACTCTGATGATTTACAGAAAAGGTCCAAATAAAGCATCTTTTTTCAAACTGTAGGTAAACTTTTATAAAAGACTTCAATAAACGATTAAAGAAAATCTATCCAGCAATAAGAACACACTTACCTTCTTGAGAGCTAATTTTAGCGCTGTTCATATTAATTGGCTCTCCTTTTAGACCCATCAAGAATGCTTCATTGCAGCATCTGTCTTGGAAAAGTCATATTGCAATCACTTCTGCTTCCAGAATCAATGAGCAAACGAGATCTCGGCTGTTGAACATTATCCTTTAATAATATGCTGGGTAGCAGCATTGGCTACAACTCAAAGCTTCTTTAAGTGTTCCAAGTTGGATGTGGGCTGGCAGTTATTGCACATTGTTTCCTACATACAAAGCTATCTTTTCAGCACCTTTCTTGTTGCTTCCAAATGTTTTATCAGAATTTGATAAAAATCCTGAAATTGTCCTCAATACTTTTTCTGAATGTTTTTCTGAAACATAAAGGACTCTTCACAGCCTGAATATGATATCATTTATCTTATATTTTGGTCTAAGCCAGACCTATTTAGCATGGAACTCCTTTGGTAAGCATGTCTCTGTGACTTCTATTGCGTGTTGAGTTAACTGTTGTATTCTGGAGTGGTACGGGTTTAAAAGTTAAATCTCAACTGGAGCCATGCATATATTACGGGTTCTTGTTTTATGTTCTTCTGGAGGTAATAAGTAGCTTGGCATAGTTTGCTGCTTCTCAGAAATTCTGCAGATATTACATGTAGGACATAAGTTCCTGCATGAACAGCATGTTTGGTCAAGCAATCATTAATAATATTTGTGGCTCATCGTTTCCCTATTTCTCACTTAGAAAAGGAGCAAAAACTATACATTTATTAGTCCACAATAGTTTACAATATTCCCATAAATCTGAAGTAAAGGAGGACTAGACTTAGTAGTTAGAACAAGTTGCTTGACACAGTGACCCTCACTCAGTTTCAAGTCTCCTTTCCTTCAGACATCGCACCCATTAACCCTGCTTGTTCTTCTTGTGAAACAGCTCCTTTCATCTGAATGGAAAGAAATTAAACACAGGTTTTGGGAAACTGATGAGATGGAACCCAGGTGCAGAAGGAGCTCTACACATACACCTAGGACCCAAAATTGCTTACTCTTTTGTAGTGCAAAAGGTCCTTTAGCCACAACTATTGCCTTATGGACACCACATTTGTCAGATTAAGGTTGATTTAGGATTAGGTATAAAATAGTAATACTGAGTAGCTTGTGGTGGTACAAAATGATTCACTATTACGATTTGTAACACTTTTTAAAATCTGTACTGTTCATAATGTATCACCATCACAGTATCAACTAAATAGCTCTATTAGATTTTTCTAGTAAGACACATTAAATAAAATGAATGTAGCACAATTTGCAGTGGGCAGCCATGGGGTTACTTCAATCTAATAAATGTGAGTAGTGTTTGATCTTGATTTGAAGGTGTCACTGCGGGAAACTTTAAAATGTTTAAAGGGAAATAGAGGACAATAGATAATTTACCTCAATCAGGGTGCAGCGTTTACCTCATTCCTGTGGTCTTGCGTCCCACTGTAGTTAGGTTAGCTGAGGATAATCCTTCACTCTATCCAGATATTCATGGGCAAAGGCTAATAGATCTCTTCCTCTTGATTTGGACACAGTTGATTTGCAAAGCACTGTCAGAAGCTTACAGGCTGAGTCGTTTTCCAATTATTGCATACCCATTTTGGATAAATCTATACTGGCAAATAGATTATCAGGGTTTATTGAATGTGCTTCTACTTCCTTTCCTGAGCAGGCAGTGGAAGCTGTTGATTTCTAATACTCCATCTCTTTCGGATACAGAAGACTGACTTGTAATATGTTTTATTGATATTAGTCAACATACATATTACGTTGTTTGTGCATATTCAGCCATGGTGATAGGTTTTATTCCAAGACTCACTATGTTGTATTAGTGGTATGGGCAGCATTGACTGGAGTAGGATACAAGTTTGTTTATATTGTTTTTGGTTGCCCTTTAGGTAGGAGGAATACCTTGATCAATGTCTTTCTTTCTGAACTTATTTTTCAATACTTACGTGTCATCCTGCTAATAATGTACCTTACCAAAGCTAACAATGCCTCCCGTTGTATTGCAGGCGACAGGTAGAGTGGGAGCCTGCAAGCAGTCTGATTGAAGGGGTTTGTTTGACACTGCAGAGGCAACCAATCATATCCTTCCTGCCTCATCTTAGGTCACTGATCAATGTCTGTGTAAATCTGGTAAGTACCTGTGTTGTCTGTTTATCAAAGTATTGATGTCCTAGACTACCTTCAGCTGTTCAAAATCTTTTGCTGACTCGCTGGACTTGCGATAGACTTACAAGACACCCTAGCCGACTGTCACACTCAGTGATGTTCAATGATGTCAGAGAGATGTCAGTGATGTCAATTCAGATGTCATCAGTGAAGTCATCGGTGATGTCACTGACCATGTCATGAGTGATGTAATATGAGACTTCATCAGCAGTGAATTGTGGGGGCGCGAGTTATAGTTTGCTCTACTAACTATAATGGCCGAATTTCTCTGGTTTTGTACGAGTGAAATGTCCTACTAACTATAACGTCCCTGAAACCTCTGATTTTTCAGTGAATTTCTAAGGTTTTCTAAATGCTAATTTCTAACTATAACTTCCCTCAAACCTATGTTTTTTCAGTGAATATATATATCTATATGTATATATATATATATATATATATATATATATATATATATATATATATATATATATATATATATATATATATATATATATATATATATATATATGATATAGTTAGGTCAGCTGTTCCATAGCAAAAGCATTTTTTGTGTTGCTTATAACTTTGGCCTCCTTTGACAAATTGTCACAAAGCTTAATGGTTCTACAGCGGAGCGGAATTAAACCAAATTTGGCAGGAAGACAGATCTTGCAATGTGATTATTTGGTGTGAAGCCGTTCAGCAGTTTTTGAGATATTAAGGAACATACAAATCTAGATATCTGGACAGTTGGGTTTGAGAGACTCCTGAAAGAGTTGTATACAAGGTAGGGGGATGGTGGGGCTTTTTCCACTCTCAACGTAGTGGGAGGTCCAGCAAAAAAGTGTGGGCCCCTTTGACTGTATTCAAAAAGTGGAATTTTGCTATTCCTCTAGTGACAGAATTGCAGAGTCATATAAGACCAGAGCCAACTAAGCCCCAATCGGGGTTTACAGTTGGGAATCCATTAGTAGGATTGTAATGCCCTCGCACACCCTTTCAGGTGTCATGCTTTATCATATGGGCTGCTCCTCGTTGGGTCGGCGATGCAATACCCAACGGGCTCCCTTAGGTAGGGGCACTTTGTTGGAGATCTTTTATCCAAAAGTCGTATGGTGAAATGCGGGTGTGGGGCCAGAACTGTGTAGATATTGTGAAATATTTTTATTCTGGGGGTCTCCTACCCTAAGTAAAAACATTAAACAAGGCACTGGCCCGAGTGTAATGTCTCGCGTTGGAGTGTCCTTTGTTCACAAAGTGTGGGTCCCAACGATGAACCATGACACCTGAAAGGGTGTGTGAGGGCATTACAATCCAACTAATGGATTCCCAACTGTAAACCCTGATTGGGGCTTAGTTGGCTCCGGTCTTTTATGACTCCTGCAAGAGTCCTTCAATTCCAATTTTAAAAAACAAAGCCTTCTGAGTTGTTTTCCCCTTTGTCCAATTTGCTTACGTGGTAGTCAGACTCCCGTGCGAGCAAGCACTCTGCTAGGCCACCAGCAACATTCTAATTTTGAGCAGTAGCCCTCTGGGATGGGATCCGCAGGGCCTAATAAGACTCACGGAGGGGGGCCACACAACCCCACTCTACGTTATTAAAAACAAGCTCTGGTGGATTGCCTGCCAACGGGCCAAGGAACCTTGGGGAGGTGCACCACATGCCCTCCTTACCTTCTTTTGGGCTCCCCCGGACCTATAATGGATTTTTTGTTAAAAGCCCTGGTGGATGGGGTCCTCTGGCCTAATAAAGCTCAGGGAGGGGGGCAACTTAGATACTGTCCCCTTTAAAAAAAAGGACTAGGGGATGGGGTCACTAAGGCCTAATAAAGCTTGGGGAGGAAGGGCCACATGGCCACCCTTCCCTTCAGAGCGTTGGCTTTACATATGGTTATAAAATATTACTTTATGTTAAAATCAAACGAGAAATTAATTTTAAAAAAATGGAGGCTAAAGTAACGTTGTAGTTAGATGTAATAAAAATGTCTGTTTTTGTTTTTAAAAAATCCTAAGAAATTCACGGATAAAATCAAAGGTTCAAGTAACGTTATAGTAAAGTGAAAATGCCAGTGACAACTTAAACATTTTGAACTAAAAAAAACATAGAAATTCATCAGTTATAGTTAGCTGAGCTAACTATACCTTAAGCCCCTGCCATGCACTGCTTATGACCTCACATATTACATCACTGCATGACACCATGTATGGCATCATTGATGACATCTCAAATGACTTCATTGATGACATCAACCAAGCTTCTTTTGTATACATTGCCCTATAAATAGGTGTAACATTAAAGCTATGAAATTAAGTGCAACATAGCTCAGAATAATATAAAGAATTTGAATTTGAATTTAAAAACATTTATTTAGCGTGCTTTTACCAAGCGGTTTCATGGCGCTTTTAGGTTACGATCAGCATCAGCAGCAAGAGGAGATTAGGCAGGGAAAGCACGGGAAAAAAGAAGAGTTTTAAGATTTTTTCGGAACTCTATATAGGAAGGTGATGTGCGGAGTCGCACAGGGAGAGAGTTCCAAAAAGCTGGAGCGAGGACCGCAAATTTTGCTCCACCAGCTTTTTTCTTTTTGAAGCGGGGGGTGACAAGGAGTGCCATATGGGTGGAACGGAGTTCTCTACCTGGCAAGTAAGGCTTGATGGCTGAGCATATAAACTCAGGAGCGGTGCCCATTCTGGCCTGAAAAGTGAGGCAACCAAGTTTGAATAAGGCTCGCTCTCTCACAGGCAGCCAGTGTAATGCCTGCAGCAAAGGAGTAGCACAATGAAATTTGGGCAGGCCATGGATCAGGCGAGCAGCCTGATTCTGCACTAGTTGCAGGCGATGAATGGCATAGGCTGGCGCGCCATTGTAGATTATGTTACCATAATCGAGGCGCGAGAGCACCATTGCCATCACAATGACTTTTAAAGCCGGGAGGGTAAAGAAGCGGGAGATCTTCCTGATTGTCCTAAGGGAAAAGAAACAGGAGGACACCACTGAACTAACTTGGGAGTGAACAGAAAGTTGTGAATTGAGAAGAATCCCAAGAGTTTTAACTTTGGGGACCGGGAGTGGGGGAACGCCGAGTGATGGGGGCCAATAGGAGGGAGACCAGGGACTGCAACCACCTCCGGTCAAAACCAGCTCTGTCTTATCCGGGTTGAGTTTGAGGTGGTTGCAGTTCATCCAGTTCTGAATGAACAACATAACTGTTTGAACATTCAGGGCGGATGAGGGGGAATGGGAGAGGTTAAAAATTAGCTGGAGGTCATCGGCGTAATTAAACACTGTGACCTCGAGCTGCTGCAACATAAAAATAAGGGGGTAGATGTATAAATTAAACAAAAGAGGGGAAAGTGAAGAGCCCTGGGGTACCCCGCACTCTAGCTTGCGGGAGGCAGCAGTGAAGCCGGCGAGGTGGACCGCCTGGGCCCTCTCGCTCAGGAAGGACTCGAGCCATGAGAAGGCTAGGCCCTCTATGCCCGCCGCCCTGACACGGGTGAGGAGGATGGAGTGGTCCACTGTGTCAAAAGCGGCGGACAGATCTAAAAGTATGAGGGCTTGCGAGAGATTGGTGTCGATGCCTTCACGTAGCCCATCCATCACTGAGATCACCACCTTCTCCGTGGAGTGGAGGGGCCGAAAGCCCGCCTGGCAAGGGGAGAGGCAGTGATTTGTCTCCACGTGAGTGCTCAGGGTACTGGTGACATGGGTTTCTAAAACCTTTCCCAGATAGGGCAGGAGGGAGATGGGGCGATAGTTAGATGGGGATGAGGGATCGGCGCCAGCCTTTTTTAGGATTGGGATGATAACCGCAGATTTGTGAAGACTAGGAACAACACCATTACTGAGTGAGTCATTAAGGAGTGTAAGGGGCGGGATGGGACAGGCTAGAAAGATTTCTCTAAGGATGTGAGCGGGACCAAAATCCAGGGGGGAGCCCGACTTCACCCGTTGGAGCAGTGGGAGAAGTGTGGCCTTGGTCAAGAGGGGAAAATTGGTTAATTTGGAAACGGTGGAACGGGGGGGAGGGGTTAATGAATGTGGATTATGGGAAAGGGATGTTGGTTTTAATCTTTGCGACCTTCTCAATGAAGAACACGTTGAGCGAGTCGCATAGCGATTGGGAGGGAGGAATCATTGCCGTAGCTCTATCAGATGAGGCCAGTTCATGCACAGTGACAAAAATTTCTTTAGATTGGGACTCCGCTGCCAGTATCCTATTAGAATAGAACTCAGTTTTGGCGTTAAGGATGCCTTTTTTGTAAGTCCGAAGAACAGATAGATAGGTGGTTTTTAGCACAGGACAATACGCTCTTCTCCATGCTCGCTTGGCTCTCCGTGCAGCCAATTTCTTCTCCTTAAGATCTGAGGTGAACCATCGATTGGCTGCATGGGCTCGCTTGACCGTAATTCGTCTCAGGGGAGTGAATTCATCGCCCGCTTGAGTCAGCCAGTTGTTAATGGTGGCCAACTGAGCAGGGGCTGCAAGACCTGAAAGGTCAGGCTGGTATTAGCCAGTGACGAGCAAAGGGACGGCATATCGGCTTTGCCCCATTTCCTGATCCAGATGTTCTTAGGGAGCAGGGGTTTGGCCTCAGGGGCTAGGGCAAGGGAAAATGAAATAAACGAATGGTCTGACCAGGGACAGGGGGAAATAATGGGAGATGTGGTGTGGATGTTCAGGGTCCAGATCTGATCCAACGTGTGACCCTGTATGTGAGTGGAACTGTGAATGTGAGGCGTAAAATTAAGGCTGGTCATAAGGTCAGTGAACTCCTTAGATAGGGAGCTTTCCGCAGGATCGTTTGGCCAGAAGTTAAGGTCCCCTAGGACTAACACTGACGAATTATTTATCGCCAGTGTGGCCAAGAGATCCTGGAGGCTGGAGACAAAGGAAGGAGTGGAGTGAGGGGGGCGGTAGATAAGAACAGAGGTCAGGGGGGTCTGATAGGAGGTCGAGCATGTTACCAGATAATCTACTTCAGGGATGGGAGGGAAGGGAAGGATCTGAAAATGGAGGTCAGTGCGAGCTATCAAGGCCACTCCTCCGCCTCTCCTGCCCTCCGGACGGTCCGCTCGAATAGCAGAGTATGAAGGGGGCAATGCAGCTAGAACATTGGGCAGGGAGTCAGCCTTGAACCAGGTCTCCGTTAGAAACAGGAAATCCGGTTCGTGTGTGTCGATGTAATCAAATAGCTCGTACTGATGGTTAACCGCCGACCTAGTATTCAAAAGCGTGGCCGCGCTATTAAATACCGGATTATGGGAGGTAAAGGGGGAGGGGAAATATGCGGGGGGTAGCAGGCGAAGAGATCAGCTGTGATATGATCACAGGTGGTGTGCGAGAGGGGAGAGAGAGCAGACCAAGATGGGTCAGAAAGTCGGTAACAGAGAGAATCATCATTCCTATCATACATACAATCCCCAAAGGTAAAACAATGTTAAAGAAATCTATGATAGATTTTCTTACTTTATAGGTTTATCTCCTGTTGATTCACCTTATTTTCCTCATCGCAACAACACTAAGATTTTTGCCAAATTTGCAGAGCTCACAATAGAGCAGTTCATCTCGCTTATAAGGTTCACAAAGTCTATCTCCCCACTCAACCCCTCTCCCCCTTCAGTAGCCACACTTGCACCAAAATCCATTGCTTCAAATCTCATCACTATCTTCCATTACATGATTACCACTGATCTTTTTCCTTCCCTATTTCAAGATTGCCCTTTCCAGCAAAACTTCTGGAAACAATTATGAATTTTTAGCTGGCCATGTTTATACAAGATAGCATCCTTTTAGACCCCACTTAATATAGATTGAGAGGATGGCACAGTACCTAGACAGCCTTAATCAGGGCAACAGAAGAGATCAGAGAAACACTTGATCATGTAGGCAGAGTAGCCCTTAATTTGATCGACCTGTTTGCAGCTTTTGATACAATTAATCATGAGCTGCTGCCAGGCCTAATATCTGATATTGGAATTAGAGGAGTAGCTCTTGACCTCCTAAAATCTTTTTTGGCAGGTCGGAAACGACACGTCTCTCTAAATGAGTTTACTTCAGATTGTTTCTTCCTACCTTGCGGAGTGACCCAAGGCTCTTCACTAAGGGTGCCTCTGTTTAATGTTTATATATCTAACTTGGCAGATTTGATTTGACAGTTTGGATTCTTGCTAACCTCATATGCTGACAACATACAAATTGTTGTTTTCTAAGCAGAGAATGATCCCAACATCGATTCCAGAATTAGGGACTGCATACGGGCAGTTAATGCAAGGATGATTAATAACTGATTAAAGTTAAACTCTAGAATAACATATGTGATTGTTTTTAGAAAGCCATCATCCTTATGGTCCCACTCCTGGTGGCCATAAGAGCTAGGAACCCTTACAACCCCGGTCAAATCGACCCGTAACCTTGGAGTGATTATTGATGAGAGACTTACCTACAAGGAGCAGGTAAATACAGTCTCTTCTGTTTTTTATACTATCAAGATACTAAAAAAGATCCTTCCTTTCTTTTTACGTTCTACTTTGCAAAAAAACGTAGTCACTTCTATGGTGATTTCAAAACTTGTAATGGACTATATTCCAATGTACAACAGCAACATTTGAATAAATTACAGCTCATACAGAATGCAGCTGCACGTCTCCCCCTGGGCATTCCCAAATTTAAATTGGCCGCTGTAGCATTAAAGCAGCTACACTGGCTGCCGATAAGACAGAGAGTGGAATTAAAGGTCCACTGCATTGTCCTTAAGGCCCTGCATGGCATGGGACCTGACCACCTGAAGAAGAAATTTACTTGTTACAGGCCATCGAGAACCTTAAGGTTCGCCACAGCTAACAATGTAACAGTTCCAAAATTCAGACTGTCCTCCTTGGGAGGGAGAAGCTTTGTTCACAGTGCATCTCGCTTATGGAATGCCCATTCAATCCATTAAAAAAATATGAACAATCCCTTGGCATTAAAGAAAGCTTTTAAAACCTGGCTTTTTAACTCCTTATGAATCACATCTTCTACGCTTTGACACTGTTGAGGTAGGTTCTGCTCGATCTTAGTGCCAAGACACCTCTGGGTAATCATTGCGCTTAATGAATAAAATCAACATAACACAGCATTCCTCACCAAACCGAACCTCCTCCCCATTCTTTCGAATGGACTCATACAGTGCATTGATTAGATTTCAATCTAGAAGTCTTCACACTGCCACATCCTGACCTAAATGGCTCCGCCCATCGGCGCGGACAGAGATCATAAAGAAACTGACAGCTTGCGAAGATGGCGCATGCATACGGGCTCCAACCGCATTATCGAAGGAAAGTAACTTTTGTGTTGCTACACTTTTTTTTATAGATATTACAGGATTCATATATGAAATGAGAAATAACGTTTGAAAATCAGCTTTACCACACCTATTTCCACACAAAATTCCCAAATGCAAGCCCTTTTTCCAGGGATGTTTCAAACATATTTGACTTTGTTGATTTTTCTCCGGTAGCGCATCAGCTACTGCCTGTAGCCACATGACTCAGAATTCACATGACCGCCCAAATCAGAATTAAGAGGCTACTCATAGTGAGGGCTTAAGCTGGGTAAAATAATAGCACAGGTAAATCAGATTTTGCTATTTTGTAGCACATTAAATAAGCCATGATGAGAAAATCCCTGCAAAGAGAAGCCATTCATTCCTCTGCTGGATAGGAGACAGCTCCCTCTCCTCATTTTACAACCACACAACCAGATGAAATTAATCCTAACAGCCAGATTAACATTTTGGCCGACAGAGTATTCTCCATCTGACTAGCAGAGCATTTAACATTATCCAGGCCGACACTGCTCTGGCTACCCAATTTAGAAATGACTGTCAAGCAGGAACTGCCGTTACAGCAGTTCCTGTGAATGTGTTTTTAAGTTTGGCATGTGGCTTCTTCAACATAACAGCGCCATCCTTCAAATGTATTTCTTTTATTTTCAAATAGTATGCCCCTCTCACTGGGATCTAGAGTAGTCGGTGAAACATTGGGATTTACTTTTTGAAAAAAAAAACTCCCCTTGTAATGGAAGGTGGGGAGAGGGGGTGTCGATTAGGCATTTTTCAGTGCTCCTTACTGCCTGGATTTTCCTGGTAGTGATGGGCAGTGAAAACTGACTTGTTTGTCTGGCCATCTAAATTAGGTGAGTGGACATAGGGGTCAGCCTCTGACAGCCCTTCTTGCTTCATTGGGTCATCGGAGGTGTGTGACCATGGCCAAGACGGAGTAGTCTACACCAGGGTGACACCACTGGTCACCTGCATATAAGTCGGCAGGCGGACCATTATCTTGGCTGCAAGGATATTCTACCACGATTAAGATTGAGTATCCTACTGCCAAGATATAAATCAGGCCCATAGAGCCTCATTTATTTATTGGCAGCTAGGGCTAACTCCATCAGAGCAACGAAGTATATTATTCTGTTGCCCTGACTGAGTCCACACCCACCAAATTTAGAAATGACTGCCAAACCGGTGGTTATTTCAAAAGCATTGGCACAAATCACCATCTTTGCAGGAGGAAACCGCATTTTCCTCAGCCACACCACGGAATTGCTCAGGATTGACCACAACTGCATCCATTTCTCCTTTACTAAACCCACTGCACACAAGTGCGTGCGCCGCCTCCCACGCATGCCTTGAGAGTTATCTTATCTCCCATGGCGAAGGGGGCATTTATAGTTTTTCACTGCCCTTTACTGCCAGGGTTTGCTTAGCAGTGACAGACAGTAAAAAACAGCTGTTTGTCTGCCCATCTAAATTAGGTGGGCAGACAAGTAGCTAATTCTCTGATGGCCCTTTCTCTGTCGGTCCAATGGAGATGTTTAGCCACAGCGGAGTTGGAGAAGTCTCTGCCTGAGGACGCCTTCCCCTTTGTGTTGGGTAGCAATAATATTTATCTGAAAGAGTCTCTTAGTTATAGATTACTCACCTTAAAATTACCCCCAGGCGTTAGACTGGATCTGGAGATTTTTTTCTTAGGACTACCCCTGCGCGTATGTAGGTGGCATCGGTCGCCTCAGCGTCCGTCGTCGGCATTGTGTTCACCGGTATGATGTTGTGGTGTCTATTTAGATGCTGCCCCTGCACGCTGACATCAGTTCTTTCTTTTTTTGCACCAGCCTAGCGCAGATCCGGAGACAGCTACCCCTTTAGTCACTTGTTGACTAAGCTTTTTTTTTTTTACTTTTGTTGACTTCTTTTTTGAGTCTTCGACTCCTGGTGCACGAGGGATGTCCCATCGTGGGACCGGCTTCATACCCTGCGAGACCTGTCACAAACTGATGTATGAGACGGACCTGCACCTCGTGTGCCTCTGGTGGCTGGAACCTGACCACGACCCGAAGTCGCGCTCCCACTGTCGGGCCATGAATCCTAAGTCTTTGCGGAAGTGGTCCCAAAAGCTTTTGGAGGCTCATCAGTCGGCTCTGTGTCGTTCCCAGTCCCGCTCGAGAGGAAGGTCTTGAGACTGGTCGCTGAGACCCCACACCTTGTTGCACTCCAAGTCATTCAAGTCTTTGGTAAGTTGAAGCACAAGAAGAAGACAAAGAAGCACTGTTGCGCTTCCCCTTCTTCCCGTTGGTCGGCTGAAGCAACGTGGGCCCCGGAGCATTGTCGCTCGAAGGCTCCGTCTTCATTGCCTCCTTCTGGGACGACTCTGTGCCTCTCTCCCTTTCTGGAAGCCAGAACGTCCCCAGCCCAGCTTTGTGCAATTTACAATGCTCTCCACTCCATCTTTGGGCAGTCTGACTCCGCTGGTACGCCTTTGGGGTTCTGGACCTTTGAAGCCGGCGGCTCCGGCACTGGAGGACCTCCAAGCATCCAGGCCGGGATCCAGATCGACGCAGGTTGACCTTACTCAACCTTCTCCCGTGCTTATCTCGGTGACGATGCCCCCCGCGCCGGCCGTGCCCCCAGCCAGCGTTGTCCCCATCCTCACCCCCAGATAGACCTGGACCCGGACCGACATCGTCCAACGCCGAATCTGATTCTGGAGGATACTTTTGTTCCCCTGTTCATCCCCGGTGTTCCCTATCACCCGGAAGGTGGTGATGAGGATTGGGAGGGTTCTTCTGACCCTATAGCAGACCAGCTAGGACAGCCAAACTGGAGAGAGGACCTGGGTGACGCCAGTGGTCTGGACACCTCTTCTGACCTTGCCATGCTTTCTGCCCCTACCGTAGCTATGGAGGAGAGAGCATCTTATGCTGTGGTGGTGAGAAGGGCAGCTGAGGCCCTGGGCCTGGAGCTCACTTCGGTGGCAGTCAGGACTCATTTCATGACAGAGGTGCTTCAACCGGCGGCAACCTCATTTGAGCCCCTTTTTTCATTCAACAAAGACTTCACTGACGTCCTTCTGAGCACCTGGTCCAAGTCCAGCAAAGGGACTCCTGTGGAATGGATGATTGCCCGCCGCCCACCGCCCAGCCCCAGGTGACCCAGTTTTCCTCAGCCTACACCCTTCCCCCGAAAGCTTGGTAGTCCATGCCTCTTCCTGTAAGGGCACATTCCCTTCTGCTCCCCCAGATAGGGAATCCAAGAAACTGGATCATCTTGGGAAGCGCATGTTCTCTTCCTCCAGTTTGGTATTGCGATCCATGAATACTTCCCTGGGGAGAGACCCGGGCCGTTCTCTTCCAAGCAGTAGCAGATGAGAGAGACGCAGCCAAATTCATGATTCGATGTGGACTGGATAACACCGACTCACTAGGCAGAATGATTGTGACGTCGGTAGCCCTTCGGCGCTACGCCTGTTTGAGGACATCTGGATTTTCCGGGAATGTCCAGGCAACCATGCAGGACATGCCCTTTGATGACCGTCACCTTTTTGGTGACAAGGCAGACTCTGCGCTGGAATGCTTTAAGGATTGCTGAGCTACAGCCAGATCTTTGGTCCTTACAGCTGCGACTCTTCTACCTCAGTCTGCTTTTCGCCCCTTTCGTGGCTACGGAAAGGCACCCCAACGCGTTCAGCCCAAACCAGCCACGGGTTCATGCAAGCTACCTAGTCTCAGCATGGTTGTGGATGTGGGACCCAGCGTCGTGAGTCCAGGGGCCAGCAGGCGGGCCAGTTCACCCTTACCACCCCTACAGCTGCCGCTAAACATTCCTAGTCCGACCTTTCAGGACCATCAAACGCCAGTGGGTGACAGGAATCGCCATCACCTTCCCCACTGCCACACCATCACGTTGGACAGGTGGGTTTGCAGTTAGTCCGATGGGGCTACTCCCTCCCCTTCTAGACTACCCCTCACTCCATGCCACCATCTTTCGATCACATGTCGGAGGATCATTTGGCACTTCTCCACCAGAAAGTTTCAGCTGTCTTGACCAAGGGAGCTATAGGAAGGGTCCCAGCGCCACAAGTAGGTTGTGGTTGCTATCCCTGCTACATTCTGGTGCCCAAGAAGGACAGAGGCCTGCGTCCTATTCTAGACATCAGGGGCCTCAACCACTTCCTCCGGGAGGAGAAGTTTAAAATGTTGACCTTTGCTCAGGTCCTTTCTGCCCTCGACCCTGGAGACTGGATGGTGGCGCTGGACTTGCAGTATGCCTATTTTCTCACCCCTTTCCTGCTTGCCCACAGACGCTACCTGCGGTTCACGGTAGACCACGAGCATTTTCAGTTCACCGTGCTCACCTTTGGCCTTACCAGTGCCCCTCGCAGGTTCACGAAAGTCATGGCGTGGGTCTCAGCTCATCTGCGCAGATTAGGGTTTGAAGTCTTCCCCTACCTTGACGACTGGCTGTTAAAGGCGAGCTCACCCCAGGCTGTTGCCTCCCACCTCCAGACTAGAGCCGACCTCCTGCATTTGCTGGGGTTCACTATAAATGTGCTGAAGTCACACCTGACTCCCTCTCAGACACTCCCTTTCATCGGACTGTTCTGGGCACATTACAGTTGCAGGCCTAACCTCCAGGGTCGGACTGGCACCCAAAACAGGCCCTGGCAAAGTGCTTGGCCAGCCCCCCAGAGGTTTGGGGGTGCGGACAAGCTGTTTACTGGAGCCAGTTTCTGCTGATTTCCTTACATCGGCGTATATTGCAGTATGCTGCAAAAAAAACGGCCTTGTAACTAAATCAGCCACCAGGGTCCCAAAACCACCACCCAACCCTGGCGGCCCACCGGGGAAATGCCAGGTCCCCACTATGGCCAGTCCGGCACGCTATCCTCACGAGCAGCGAGTCCAGGATATTCAGGCTATGATATCGATGTTTCAGCCTCTATCCCGGATTTCGGTGAGAATGACCCTGCGACTGCTGGGCCTCATGTCCTCCTGCGTCTTGCTGTGGTGGATCATGCCAGATGACATATGTGGGCTCTGCAGTGGGACCTAAAGTTCCAGTGGGCGCAACATCAGGGGAATCTTTCCAACTACGTCCACATCTTGGAGGGGACTGCGCAAAACCACACTTGGGTCAGAGGCAGATCCCTCTCCCTTTCCCAACCAGACCTCACAGTGGTGACAGATGCATCACTCCTGTGATGGGGTGGCCATCTGGGAGAGGCGGAGATCAGAGGCGTCTGGTCTTTGGCAGGGTCCGGGCTCCATATCAACCTGATGCAACTCCAGGCGATTCGTCTGTCACTGAAGGCATTCCTTTTCTGTCTCAAAGAGAAAGTGGTGCAGGTGTTCGCAGACAACAGAACCGCCTCAGTACTACTGCAACAAACAGGGCAGGGTTGGGTCTTTGACAGAAAACAACATTTACAACGCAGTCATCACATCGCACTACATTTACAACACAGTAATTATATCGCAACATCCTTTACAATGCATGCCACTACAATGCAGCCATTAAATTGCATGCCACTACAACGCATGTCACTACAATGCAGGCATTACATCGCATGTCATTACAATGCATACCCTTACAATGCATAGTACCCGTACACTATCCAAAACTTACCATAATGTTCCACCCCATGGAGTTAGAATGGTAATTTTTACCCCTACACTATCCAAAACTTACCCTACTGTTGCACCCCCTGGAGTTAGAATTATAATTTTTACCCCCACACTATCCAACACTTAACTTAAATGCAATGTATGGTATGTGTTGTAATGGTATGCGTTGTAAAGGTATAATGCTATGTAATAAAATGCGTTGTAAATGTAGGCGTTGTAATAAATATATGCGTTGTAAGGGATGTTGTGGTGTAAAAACTGCATTTTAAAGGCATGCGTTGTAATTGTATGCGTTGTAATGTCATACATTTGTCTTGGACTCTATGACAAGAGGCTCTTCATCTCTGGACATGTCTAAAACATCAGGGCATGACTGGTGGTTCAACAACTGGCAGGTTCTCTGAACGCCAGGGTGGATGAACTAAGCTGGCGGTGCATGCTGTATCAGGAATGGCATCTTCACTCAGAGGTTGTGCAAGGTCTCTTTCAGTTTTGGGGAGAACCTTGGTTAGGTCTGTTCGTCACCGAAGAGAACACACAATATGAGCAATTCTGCGCTTTGAAATTTCCAAGAGTGGCACTCGCTCTGCAACATTTTTCGTGCGAGTGGAACTGCGGCCTCGTGTATGCTTTTCTGTCTGTACCACTTCTGCCCAGAGTGCTGAAGAATATCAAGCAAGACTGGGCCTAAGTCATTCTTGTGGCTCCAGGCTGGGCACGAAAAATCTGGTGCCCAGAACTCCTGAGCATGGCCATTGATCCTCCATTCAGACTGCCTCTTCGGGAGGATTTTCTGTCCAGCAGCAGGGGAGGGTTCCTCACCCAAACCTGTCCAGCCTCCACCTCCTTGCCACTAACACAGTATATGCCATGAGACATATTTTAGTTATAGATTCCTTACCGCCCCCTCCCATCCTTCCCACTCTGTGGACTGATTTCTAGGGGCAGGGACTTACTTGCAAGGCCCTAGTTTAGCGCACCAGTCTTGCAGGGCTTTGCACTTCTGGCGTGGAAAGTCGTGTCAGAACTGACGTCAGCACACAGGGGTGGTGTCTAAATAAACACTGCAACAACATCCCAGCGAACACGACGCCTATGACGTATGCGGAGTCGACTGATGCCACATACCGACGCGCAGGACTACTGATAAGAAAAAATTGTCTGGATACAGTCTGACACCTGGGGGTAATTCTAAGGTAAGAAATCTATAACTAACATATGTCTCGTACAGATACATTGTTACTAAACGTAAGTAACTTGTTCTTTAAGAGAGGGCAGTGGTCTCACGGACCACTGCCTACTTTAAAAAATTAAACAGAAATGTTTCATTTTTAAATGCATCACGTTTTCCTTTTAGGAAAATGGCTGCATTAAAAAAAACTACTTTGTTTAAAAAGCTAGTAGCCCATTCCAAAAAGAGTTGCAAATTGCGACCTGCCTCATGAATATTGATGAGGCAGGTCATTTGCGACCCCATTGGTAATCGCTAAAAGTGTCTGAGACACATTAGCGTATTACGTTTTGCAAGTCGCAAATTGCGACCCCCAAAACAGAATGGTCTTGCATCTGGCCTTTGGTGTCATCTACTGGTATTAACCATGTTATATACCTTATCATTACTAATAGTGCCTGCTGGCCACTATTATCTTTTATACAGATAACAAATTATTGTAGCACAAGTGTGAGGCTGTGAAATTGCATTGGACCTAGGAAAAATAATGATCTCCCCCTTCACAAGCCACTATTCTTATCATCCTGCTCCCATGCTAACATTATGTTATAATTTTTTTATGTTGAATAAACTGGATGCGTGTGTATGTTTGTTCAGTGTGGAAAAAGTGCACACGTCTCAACATCTTATATGAAAACAGTGTACATGTCCAGCTTCATACGACATCATTCTGTATTCTAATGAATGGTCGACAGATGTCAAATCAGGAAGTTGACACTTTAAGGAATAAGGCAGGAGCAGTATAGTCAAAAGGTTTGTGTGGAAGTTGTTATAATTATTAAGAGTAAATAATGAATTCATATAATACGCTTTGCAAACTGAATCATTTGAGGTAGCTCATAACAGATCATCACTTCCCAAATGAAACAGTTACTGATGCCAAATGAAGATCCCCCAACGTTTACTCATCAGTTAGTGCCTAGTTCTTATTCCTGCATCTGATCCCTACCTCTTGACAGCCCTTTGTTGAGATTCAATCAGGTTCACAGTTTATAGGAACACAGACATACATTTACATATAAACATGCATTTCTGAAGTCAGAAGACACAACTGTCACAAAAGATCAAGTCTCAAATAGACCTATTTGTGGAAGCAGTGGACCCTTGGTATCAGTTTGGATTACCTGTGCAGAAAATAAATTCCTTGCCTGCGATAGGAAGCCTGCTACATGAAATGTTTTCCTCCTTTAGATTTTACTGGAAAGAGGTAGTAAAATGTAAGTAGGAGAGCCTCGTTTTTCGGGTTCAATATATCCACACAGCACACAAATGTATGTATGTTGGTAATACTGATCATGATTTCTGTATTGCAGGTAATGGGAGTCGTAGGACCTTCAAGTGTGGCAGACGGACTACCTCTCCTTCATCTCAGCCCATACCTTTCTCCACCACTCCCCTTCAGCACAGCGGTTGTCCGCCTGGTTGCTTTACAGATCCAGGTGTGTCTTTGTTTTGCAAATACATATTTCTACTTCTGAAATATTCTTGTTCTTAGATAATATTAGATGTCCTGTCTGTAGGAAATGTCTGTGTAATCTAACCAGATTTTTCAAATATGTTTAGATTGGTTTTGATGAATTTTTGGCTCTGAGGACTGGGAGATTGACATTCGGTCTTCTAGTGCGTGTGATCTGACCCTAAAATATAGTGTACAATTGGCTATACCATAATTGCTTTTTAATCTTTAAAGTTGGCCATAGTAACAAGGCACAGGAAATTAACACTGGTGCAAAAGTTAAATGTCACATGTAAACTGCTTTGGACATTTACCCCCTTGACATGCACAATCAATATATTCGACTCGTAAAAGACTGGCTTAACGCCTACTATTGTAGCATTGATGGTTGCAACCAAAAATACAGACACTGCACATGTCTAAGCAAACTATTTTTGACATTTATAAAAACATACTTTTAAGCATTATCTTAGTCACCCACATGGGTGCATAGTAACCCAGAAGGCTTGTTGCTATTAATGAAAAAAATGGGTTAAGTAGTATGTCGCTAAAGTGACAAGCTACAAAGTGCTTTTTACTATTGAAGGGGCTTGTTTGTGATTAAATATCACCTTTTCGCTAGCGTTCCAAGATGGCGGACGCTCTCTAGGCGAGCTCCCGTAGCCCATTCGATAATCTATTAAATATCCTACCTTATCGTCCCTGTGGCGGCTTGGAAGACCTCCATTGACACCACGAATGGAAGACGTCCTGGTGGGATGGAGCGAGGCCGCACGGAGGCCTCCTGGTAGCACAGCCTGGCGGAAACACTGCGGCAGGTGTCTGGAGGCTGTGAAGAAACTTAGGTGGCGCTAAAATCTGGGGCTGTAGCGGAGCACCTAACGTTTGTGTCTCGGCGGAGAGGGTCCGTCAGGCGCCTTGACACTGTGGGGAGACTTTGCCCCCAGAGAGGCCCACCAATTGCTGCGGCTTGACCATGAATGCAGCGATTGTATCGGAGGTGCGGTGACCAGTGTGACGGCCTGGTGAGTAACGCTCCACGGGGGAACTGGAGATGGGCCCCCTGTAATTGGCGGCTAGATCAGGCCGCAGGAGCTGGCGGCGACGGTCTGCGCTACCAGGCCCGGCATCAGACAGAGTTGAGGCCTGCGGCCGAAGATACTGTTGGGGGCGGGCCTAGTGGCCCATTGTTGCACAGTGGACCTGCTCCCCTGGTGGAATTTGCTGGGGCTTATCAAACACACTTCCTGGCTCTGCTGGGGCACTGAATCACAGTGACTGCGGAGGAGCCTGTGGGGCCTGGCCTGCTAGAAGCGCATGTGGAGCGGGGGCCCACAGGGAGGATACTCCGCTACGATTCACCCTAGGGAAGGAGGCGATCTGCACTTGGCGAAGAGCGTGTGATGTCTGGCCCCGGGCTGGGACCTAGACCCAATCTGAAGAAACAGAGGATTCAGATCAGAGGCTGGAAGGTGAGCGGGGCACCCATTAGGGGAGGGAGGGGGCGCGTCTGCCTGCAGAAGCGGGTGAGCTAGGTTCTGGTGCGAGTTGTGGGTGGGAGTCCTCTTTTCTGGCCTTAGCCACCCGAGAAATAGACAGCGGAGCCATCTGGGTGAGGTTTGTGTGAGGGACGCCACTCGCCATTGGCAACACCGGAGTGGCTCTTAACGAAGGGCTGGCCTGAGCCATTTGTCTGACGCATGCCGGCATCTGCTGGGCCTGGCTCCGTGGGCCAGTTGGGAACACCACCATGATGAAAGATAAGGTGTCTGGGGGCACCTACAAAAAGGGCACGCTGGACCGCTACATGGGCGCAGGGGCCCAGGCGTCGGATCAGGGAGGCTCGGCCAGAGCTATGACGGATAATACTGCGTTAATGGCTGCCATAAGGCAAGCAAGAGATACACTGGACGCCAAGATAAGGGCAGTGGTCTCCGATGCCATGCTTATTAGGCAAGACTCATGTAATGCCATGGAGAGGGTCACATAGACTGAAACAAGGCTGTCTGGGGTCGAAGAAACCGTTACCATTCTGCAATAGAAGCTAGCCACTCTGGAGACCCTCACAAGAGGATTGGCACCCCGTGTAGAAAATGCAGAGGGCAGGGCTAGAAGGAACAACTTACGCTTTGTGGGGTTTTCCGCGGGGGGGATGCAAAGGCAATGATATGGTGCGCTTCTTAACCCAATGGCTTACAGACTGGCCCCCCAACAGACTTGTTGTCTCAATGCTTCATAATTTAGAGGGCCCACAGGGCATTACTACAGAACCCACTTCCAGGCGCTAGGCCAAGATCCGTTATCGCTAAGATTTTCAACTATCATGACAGGGACGTGATATTAAAACAGGCCAGACAGAAGGAGTCCCTTACATATGCCTCCAGCTGTATCCTATTTTTTCTGGATACACCAGGCGAGTTCAACAGAGGTGACAATCCTTCACAGCGACTATGGCTCGCCTGTGGGATTTGAAACTCCTGTATGTGCTGCTGAACCCAACCAGGCTGAGACTGGTATTTCAGTCTCGCACATTCTTCTTTGAGACTCCTGAAGAATTTTTTACCTGGGCCGACGAAACAGTGAAAACTCGGCTTAATACACCACCCCGCTTGGAAACAGATGTATCTTCTGGCGAAGTAGTCCGCAGACAACCAAAGCCCAAAGTAAAGGGGAACAGAAGATCAAGATCAAGACGATGTTCCAAGTTCCACAGTGACCTCAATAGAGAAACCCCAGCACCCCAACATGAGACTACAGCTTCCTAGTCAACTGACGCATGGGGGGGTCACTCGAAATGTGGACACAGTCCGATGGGGACAGGTGGAGGGGGCAAGTACTCTTAACAGACTCTCTACAGTGTAGGGGAATGCCCGATGTTCATGGGCTGGTGTTTGGGGAATCATTGGTGGGGGTGGGTTGCGGGCCCCCGTTGGGATTGGCATTCCACCCCAGCCGCAACAGGTACTTGAACCATTTTGAGGTATGAAGTGAGGGAAGGGCGGATTTGGGGAAATTATGTTTGTTATTTGTGCTGCACCAATACACCACACTACAGTTACTTATTTAGCTGTGATCACACACTGCCCTTCAATGCTGCTACTCGATCGCCCACTGCTGTCCCCATAGTTAAGACACATGCTACCGGAGGGTGGGGGGCTACGGACAATCAGCTGGAATGTGAGAGGGGCCTTGGACAAAATAAAACGAGGTGCAATTCTCCAACAGGCCAAGCAATATCAAGCTGGCATCCTGTTGCTCTAAGAGACCCACCTATTGGGTACCAAAACGCTGTGCCTCTCTAGGTACGGATATACTGAGGTCTTCTATTCAGGCTTCACTAGGGGGGTCCCATGGAGTGGCGATATTGATTCATCACAGGGTCCCATATAAGCATGATAGGTCATTGACAGATACACAAGGAAGGTACATTTTTATTTCGGGTGCCCTATATGGGGAACGATTGGTTGTAAGCAACTTCTATGCCCCCTACCCTTGTCGTGGTCCCTGGTGGAATGCCTAACGATATTTTGGTCAGAGATACCGGAGGGGATAGCAGTAGTGAGAGGGGACTAGAACGATGTAATGGACCTAACCAAGGATAGATGGCAAGAGACAGGGAGCACATGCAGGCAGAAGGTCACACGGTTGGGCTCTCTTGTAGAGGGGATGGGCTGGACAGACACGTGGAGGAGACTCCACCTGGAGGAACAGGGTACACATATTATTCTGGGGTGCATGATTCCTAATCCTGCCTCAATTATATATTTGTACCTTTTCAGTGCTGCCCACAGAGTGAGGACCACAGAGATCCTATCAAGGGGTCTGTCGGATCACTCTCCGGTGGTGTTAGGGATATAGATGGGCCTGGAGAAACAGGCCTTCCAATGGCGCCTATACTCTTGGCGGCTGCAGGATGAACAATATCAGGCAATCACATACATCAGGCGATTGAGCGATACTTGGAGGTTAGTGTGGGATCGGTTGATGCTGCCGGGACCCCGTGGGAGGCCATGAAGCTGACACTTCGGGGCATAGATATCTCCTATTGTACTGCGTTGCGTAAATGTCACCAGGAATCACTTCTGAGATCAGAAGCTCAGCTGATAGATCTTGAGCAGCGCAGCCGAGGGGAGAACAGGGGTCTGGTGAGCATTAGTTATTGCTTATGCAGCAGACTCATGCAACCGAATTGCGACTTTGGATGAGGCCAGGCTGGCATGGCTGGCCTCTCGCAGTAGGATTTATTAATGGGGGGACAAATCTAGCAGACTACTACACTGCCAATGCCAAAGGGCTCTTCAACTCCAGTCTCTCCCCAGTATACTTTGCCCAGATGAGAGGTGCTTAGCGACCCCGCATTGATCGCCACAGCTTTGCGGGCTACTTTGCAGAGCTATATGCCCCCAAGGAGCTCCTACCGGAGGAAACAATACAAGGCTTTAGAGATGATTTACCGCTGAGTGCCCTCGCCAATGAAGCAAGAGCAGACCTGGACGCCCCCCTTACAACGGAAGAACTAGGCGCCGCATTGGGAGACTTAAGTTCAGGTATACACTCGGCCCGACCTCTTCCACTCTGGTCACTCTCTTTCAGTCGGAAACGCCAGGATGCCCGTAGGGTGACAGTATGCGCTATATAAGTTTTAAATCAATCAATCAATCAGTAAGGCGCTGGGCCCAAATGGATTCCCAAGTGAATTCTTTAAGATCAACTTTTTCCAGCTGGGCCCTCATTTCCTAGCGGTGATAAATGAAGCGGTGGAACAGGGCTGTGTCCCGCGGCACTGGAGACACGCCGAGGTGGTTGTGTTTCATAAACCTGGTCGACCTCTGGAGCGGCACGCATCATATCACTTTTAAATGTTGAAGCCAAAATACTAGCTAAGGCGCTGGCCTAGCGCTTACAGCCGCATATAACAAAGCTGGTCCATCCGAAAAGGCTGACTTTATGCCCCGGAGAACAACGCACCATAATATTCGCCGATCCCACAATTCCATAACTGCTAATGAGGGTTATGAGGGGCCGCTGCGCTGCTGCAACCGGGCATCAACAGGGCGTTTGATTCCTTCAGCTGGACATACCTGTTCGCTCTTTTGTGCCATCTTAATATAGGGCCCCGCTTTCTATCATACCTCAAGTTACTGGTAGACAGTCAAAATATCGAGTTGTAAATATCGACTTACCATAATATCGAGTCTGTAATATCGAAGGAGCATAATATCGAAGGCAAGAATATCGTAGGACAGAATATCGACCCAAGGTAAGTAATATCGAAATACTTAATATCGATGTAAGTAATATCGAAGTTAGTAATATCGATAGCATATATATCGATGTTAATAATTTCGATGACACTAATATCGATATTTGTATTATTTTATAGTTTTTTATTATGTATGTGTTATATGTTTAATTTAAGTATTTAAAATAATTACTATTATATGTGTATACATTTTCTATAATAATATAGAAATTTATAAGTAAATTTGATGTTTTAGTACCGGAGCGGGTTGTGGGTTTATAGGGGAATAGGGTGGGAAGTAATTTAATTATGGTAAGTTGGATTAATTAATTAATTATAATTATTTGCTAATTAATATTGATTAATTGGGAAATAATTAATTGATTAATTGATATATATTTTCTGTAGCGGGATGTGGGTTTATAGGGGAATAGGGTGGGGAGTAATTTAATATTAATTAATTAATTAATATATGTTTATTAATATTTATAACTAATTAATTGGCAAATAATTAATATTAATTAGTTAATTAATTAATATAATTTGGTACATATTTTAAATTAGTAATTAATTGGTAATTAAATAATATTAGTTAGTTAATTACATTGTTAGAGTTATTTATTTATATATAATTTTTAGTTACTGTTAATTAATTAATTGGGGAAAAATGATAATAATTATTAAATTATATTAATTACAGCTTATGTGCTAATATATTTAGTTTATTGTTATTGTTAATTAATTATTAATTGCTAATTAAAAAATATTATTTTACTTTGGGTTAAGGAGTATTTTTAGGGTTCAGGGTCATTTTTGGGTTTTTGGGTAAAGGGGTATTTTGAGTGTTTAGGGGCAGTTTTCAGTTTTTGGGTAAAGGGGTGTTTTTAGGGTTCAGGGTCAGTTTTCAGTTCATGGGTAAAGGGGTATTTTTAGTGTTCAGGGTCAGTTTTCAGTTCATGGGTAAAGGGGTATTTTTAGTGTTCAGGGTCAGTTTTCAGTTCATGGGTAAAGGGGTATTTTTAGGGTTCAGGGTCAGTTTTCAGTTCATGGGTAGAGGGGTATTTTTAGGGTTCAGGGTCAGTTTTCAGTTCATGGGTAAAGGGGTATTTTTAGTGTTCAGGGTCAGTTTTCAGTTCATGGGTAAAGGGGTATTTTTAGGGTTCAGGGTCAGTTTTCAGTTCATGGGAAAAGGGGTATTTTTAGTGTTCAGGGTCAGTTTTCAGTTCATGGGTAAAGGGGTATTTTTAGGGTTCAGGGTCAGTTTTCAGTTCATGGGTAAAGGGGTATTTTTAGGGTTCAGGGTCAGTTTTCAGTTTTTGGGTAAAGGGGTGTTTTTTTAGGGTTCAGGGTCAGTTTTCAGTTCATGGGTAAAGGGGTATTTTTAGGGTTCAGGGTCAGTTTTCAGTTCATGGGTAAAGGGGTATTTTTAGGGTTCAGGGTCAGTTTTCAGTTCATGGGTAAAGGGGTATTTTTAGGGTTCAGGGTCAGTTTTCAGTTCTTGGGTAAAGGGGTATTTTTAGGGTTCAGGGTCAGTTTTCAGTTCTTGGATAAAGAGGTATTTTTAGGGTTCAGGGTCAGTTTTCAGTTTTTGGGTAAAGGGGTATTTTTAGTAAATTAATTATTAATACTTATTGTTTAGTACATATATATTATATCTTTACTGTATATATTTTTATTTATTAATTTTAAACATTATTAGATACTTTTAAATATGTTTATTTTATTTATTAGTGTTATATACTTACTTTTACATTTATATATATTTAAAAAAAAATCGATATTTTTAACATCGATATTTTTTACAACGATATTATTTTTTCGATATTTTTGTACTTACCATGTTGTAGATAGGATGTCGATATTTTTGCCCTCGATATTGTTGACTCGATATTCTTGTAGGTCGATATTTTTGTAGTCGATATTCTGTCATAGATCCCAAGTTACTATATACAGGCCTTACGGCCTTGGTGGGGGTGGCAGGCTCCACCTCACGTACATTCCCCATTGGAAGGGGTACCCGGCAGGTTGCATCTTATCACCTTATCAATTTGCTGTAGCGATGGAGCCATTAGCGGTATGGGTGAGAATTGACGCCCAGGTGCAGGGCTTTGAGTGGTCGATCGGGGTCTTGAACCTTATTGAGTTCTATATGGATGATGTATCATTTTTTCTAACAGACCTCATTAGGACGGGCCAGACATTGCTCCGTATTATGCACATTTTTGCAGAGTCATCGGGCCTTTACATGAACCCCCGTAAGTTTACCCTAATGGCCGCTGAAAAGGGCTAGCTGTTTGGGCCCCTGGGCGACGGCTGTAACGATTGCAACAGGCAGAGTGAGGTATTTGGGTGTCTATCCATCGGCTTCACAATGCACGTCTTGGGATAGGAATGTCGCCCCAGTCTGGGCATGGGAAAGGGAGGAGACGAGAACTTGGTCGCACGTGATATGGTCGATCAGCCATCTTTAAAATGGTCTCTCTCCCTCATCTGCTCTACCAGCTGCAGAACCACCCCTATCTGATATTACAAGCTTGGTTTCGTCACGCGAATGTGACTCTGGGGCAGCTTTTGTGGGGAGGGGTGCCGTGAGGGTTGCCCTGCAAATCTGAATCCAGTCCATGTATTGCGAGGGACTTACCACAACCGATATCCAGTCCTATTATGCGGGCTCGCATCTATTGGTGCTTAACGAACTGTGGTACGGGGATAGGCATATGCCACAGGGCGCTGGCTGATTGGAAAAGTAACCCTTCACACTCTCTTATATTTGGGATTGTTACTCCGAACCATGCCGTCTGCAATGCAAGTGTTGTTCAAACTATGGAAACGATGCCTCCGTAAGATGGAGTGGTGGGGTAGATTAACAGGTGAGACCCCTCTATGGCATAATGGTAGCCTGCCACAGGTAGCTACACTGTCTTACCTCCAGCGGTGGGACAATATTGGTATTTCTGCATTGGGGGATGTAATGCAGGGATTGACCATGAAATCTTTTCAGGATCTTTAAAAGGAGTATAATATGCCTCGAACCCAATTTTACAAGTATCTCCAATTTCAATATGCCATCTCCTCTTACATCTTGAATCAGGGCTACCCTCCCTGACTTCAACCCAATTGAAGTCAAGGTGATTATGGGAGACCTAGGGGATCACAAAATTGCTAAAATCTACCAGTCCCTTGTAACGGCCACACGGGACACACTGAGAGAGGCGTGGACGCTAAACATAGGCCAATAACTTGGCGACGACTGGGCAGAGGTGCTGGCGTACCCGCGGGGTGCAGCAATAGCAACCCGGTTACGCCTTATCCACTTTAAGTACGTACACCATGTATATTATACCAGGCAGAGACTGTGGAGGGCGGGTCTGGTGTCATCTCCTGAATGCTTGCAATCTGGCACGCAAAAGGTTCTCTTATTCATACGGTATGGCATTGTACAGCACTCACAACGTTTTGGCAGGTGGTTATGGCGTGCCTCTCAGAGGTCCTTGGGTGGGGTGCATTGGTGCAGTGGGAAGCTAGATAGTGGTGGGTATGCAACAGCCGTACATGCGTCAAATAGGGCAGCAAGGTAGCATAGACACGATGAAATGTGACTTCGGTGCAGCACACAGAGTTTGCGATCAACATGTTCATGTTTTATTGTACTAAATAACCCTCACGTGCGGCGAATATAAATGAGATGTCAATAATATGTGGTGTAACGTATGGTGATCGCCTTCTGTGTTTTTAGAGCTCCAAACTGTTTTTGGCTATTGACACAATAAAATGTGTTTATACAAAAGAAATATATCACCTTTTCACAAATCAAGTCAGGAAAATGCTGTAATAATCATTCAAAGTCTTTTTGTTATCAAAAAATCCAGTTGCTACAGTGTAAAGGTAACTTTGTAAAAAAATATTATTTGTGATACCTGGAAACTAGTAAACTAATTCTTATGATTTGCTTCCATCTAGTAATTAGCTCCCAGATGAGGTGTAAAAAGGTCTTCTTGCTAGAAAATTATTGAATGAATACTCTGAGCAAGAAGGCTTATAATGCACCTAGTTAGGCGTGGTAGGAATTAGTGTGATTCTTGCATGTACGCAATTGTTTCCCAAAAGTTACCTTCTCTTTGCCACATTAACATTTGACATACATTTTCCATTCGTGACACTTGTACTGGTTTCACAGAAATACCAACTTGCTGACACGGAACACTTTGTGAGAATACTATCACCCTTCCTTCGCATTGATGCCAGGCCTCTCACATGCGTAATAAAAATGTGTCTTAGTGTCTTATCCATCCAAATGGCTACACAGCTATCTCTAAAACATAAACAATGGTTGCCTGATCACAATATCTGCTTGAGGCAAGGATGCCATTTTCTATATATAGCCTTTTATTTCCCAAAGTAACCAGAGGAAACACTTCTACTGACTTCAAGGGCTCCCTGCATGCTGAGGCTTTCACCTAGCAGCTGACTGACATCTCCGTGAGGGGTGTCTAGTTTGTGACCAGGACATGGTCATATACTCTTACCCGCCTGTTAAAGGGGGTTACATCATCCAGATTAGGGTTTTCTTGGCAGATTTTACAGTCACACCCTAGACACATAAGTTACAGTTAGCATTGTAGGAGTATGCTAGATTGTTATAATCTATTATATGTATGTATATATTACCTGTATCAAGAAGATGGTGGAATTTTTTGTTTTATTCTCTGTGTTGACACTTATTATAACTTTTATCTACTTCTTTATATTAATCATTGCAGCCCATATCTTCTATACAAGAATCGCTACTGTTCAATAAATGTTGAACATGCCCCTTCATGTATTCATTGTATATGTCTTTGAACACAAGGGGGCACAAGTAACTGACCGAAAGTTTGAAGTCTGTCACCACAGTTCCTGAGGGAACAGAGTTGTCATGTTCATTGGTTGCCAGAACTGTTCGCTCCCTGTTCAGGTTTAGGGGAGCTAAAAGTGGCACTGTGAGCTAGCTTGTCTAAAGTACAACATATCCTACGGAGTAGCATGGAACCAGTCTGGCTAAGTTTGTTATAGGAAAGTATGATCCGCTTTCATGGTCACCTCCACTTTTTCCCTGGTGATAGTATATTTTTAACTTAGTCTACTGGATTCCTCGCATCTTTTCTTTCTTCCCTAAATTTGCTTTGGTAAGTCCTTTGATACCTCCACAATTGGCTACATGTGTACATTTATGTCTCTAGTATATGTTACTGAGGTACCCAGGTCATAGGTACACCAGGGGTCTCCCATGGTCTGCAGCATGTATTGTGCCACTCATGGGAGTCCAATTAAACTGTGACTAGAGGCCTGCCATTGCAGCCTGTGTGAATTGTTGCGTGCACGTCTCATAACAGATATAAGTGTCCTTATATCTGATGTCACTGCACTTAAAATCTATGTCACCCCTATTGCAGGCTCTTCAGTCCTGATGGCAGGGTGCTTGGTTACAAGTGTGAGGGTGACCCTGCATGAGCAGGATGCCACTACAAACCACAAACCCTGGATTCAATTCTCCAAGCTTTGTAAGTGTGGTCAGCTATTTTAAGGTATGTAGTGGAGATCCGTCATTACTATATAGTGGCTGCACCAAACCTGGTCATGTTTAGTATCAAACATGTTGGATTCATACCTCAACACTTATTCCAGCAGTGGGAGTAGGATCCAATGTACTGGGGGGCTCCCTAGGGGACCTCCCTATACTCCCAGTAACAGCCTTTCAGGGTCTGCCAGCAAGCTGGTTCTGCTGCCAACCACAACTACAATTCTGCCCTCCTGCTGAGCTGAGCAGCTCGAGCATGCATTGTGCTGTGGTGGTGGTGCTTTAGAGCGCCACCAGACTGCTTTGACCATTCCCAGGTCCGGACTGGGGGGGCGTGTCACAGCAACCGTCCCTTGCACCATGTCCAGTGCTGAGATCCTTGGCATCGCCGGTGCCCACCGGCGGTGCCTCCCATATCCTTATACCCGACTACACAGAGCCGGCCCTGAGAGCCCCGATTACGAGAACGGCACCGACGGAGCTGTACAGTGACCATGACATTCAACTTGCCCTTTTCTGAAGGGTTGGGGATGGATGAAGAGATTTGGGAGAGCAGGATCCCTTAGAAATCCAGCAGTCACAAGAGATGGACTGGTATGAGGAACTGGGTGATGCCAGTGCCTTGGACACCTCCCCAGACTCTGACATGCTGTGTCTAGCTACCTGGCTACAGAGGAGGGGGTATAAATTGTCATTGTGGTGTGTAGGGCTGCGGAGGTCTTGAACCTGCAACTCCCAACAGTAGCAGTCCAGACTAACGTCTTAACAGAGGTGCTGCAGCCTGGGGCCTCCAGCTGAGATCCCTTGCTGCCTTTTAATGAGGCCTTGATTGACGTCCTCCAGGGTACCAGGTCCAAACCCAGCACAGGGGCTCCTGTGAATAGGACAGTTGTCTGCCTCCATCGCCCTGCAATGGGTGACCCACTTTTCCTCACCACCCACCACAGCCCACAAAGCTTGGTGGTTCAAGCTTCCACTTCCCGTGGCGCGTTCCCTTCCGCACCTCCAGATAGGGAATTTGAGAGGCTGGGAAATTTTGAGAAGAAATTATTTTCTTTTGTCAGTCTTGCATTGCGATCGGTGAACACTGCATGCTTTTTGGGGCTTTATTCCAATTCATTATGGGATACGGTTGGTCAAGTGCTGCCCAGGGACTTGGAGGAGGACCGAGCCCTTCTCTCTCATGCTATTTCTGACAGGAGAGACGCAGCAAAGTTCACCATCAGATGTGGCTTGGACACAACAGACTGGGCAGAACAATTTCCATGACGGTGGCTGTCCGTTGCAACGCCTGGCTGAAAACATCTGGCTTCTCGGGGAATGTTCGAGCTAACCTCATGGACATGCCCTTTGATGGCTCCCGTCTCTTCGGAAACAAGGCAGATGCCACCCTTGAGCGCTTCAAGGACTTGCGGGCCAAGTCCTTGGGCCTCACTACAGCCTCCTGGCTGGCCTCAGCTTTTCACTCCTTTCGGGGCTATGGAAAGATCTATCAGCTGCGCCAACCCTTTTCCAGTCAGAGGCCCCTGCAAGCTCAGCAGCCTATGCAGGGCAGTGAACGTGGTTCACCCAACCCAGTGGATCGGAATGCTAGAGGTCGAGCCAGGCACAACCCCTTCCTCCGCGCAAAATCTTCCTAGTACAAACAGCCAGTTGGTGGCAGAGTACGCCATCATCTCCACCACTGGCAGTTTACCACGTCAGATAGGTGGCTGTTGTAAATAGTCCAAAGAGGTTACTCCCTTCCCTTCAAGACTACCCCTCATTCCAATGCCTTCTGTATATTATTGGCTGACTGAGGCTCACCTTGCCCTATTCCGCGAGGAAGTCAAGACTCTCTTGGCCTAGGGAGCTATAGAGAGGGTTCCTGGGCCAGAAGTGGGCTGTGGTTGTTATTCCCGTTACTTTATGGTCCCAAAAAAGATGTCGTCCTTCGTCCCATCCTCGTCCTCAGAGCCCTCAACTACTTCCTCAAAAAGGAGAAATTCAAGATGCTCACTCAAGCTCAGGTGCTATCTGCTTTGGGCCCAGGAGAGTGGATAGTAGTGTTGTACTTGCAGGACGCCTATTTTCATTTCACCGTCCCTTTCATTGGAGTGGTTCTGGCCATGGTGCAGTGAGTCCAGGATATTCAGGCTATGATACCGATATTTCAGCCTCTATCCTGGATTTCAGTGTGAATGACTATGAGGCTGTTGGGCCTCATGTCCTCTTGCATCCTGCTAGTGACCTGTTGCACAGTGGTGCATGCAAGCTCTGCAGTGGTAACTGACGTTTCAATGGGCACAGCATCAGGGAAATCTTACCGACCTGGTTCAGATTTCAGAAGGCACTGTACCTTCTGAAATCTGAACCAGGTCGGTAAGATTTTTTGGGTGGCAATAACCTCTGCCAGGAGGGTAAGTGAACTGCGGGCACTGTCTTCACAGCCTCCTTACCTGACAGTCTTTCCAGACAAAGTGGTGCTCCGCACAAGGGCATCTTTTCTGCCTAAGGTGGTAACATCCTTTCATATGGGGCAGTCAGTTACTCCTTCATAGTCTGGATCCAATAAGAGCGTTATCGTTCTACCTCGATCGAACCAAAGAGATCCAGGTGGATGACCAACTCTTTATAGGGTTTGTGGGTGCAAAGTAAGGACGTGCTGTCCAAATGAGGACTATGTACCCTTGGGTTCTCCTCTGTATGAAAATCTGTCACGCCTTAGCGAAGAAAAATCCCCCTGAAGGGCTTAGAGCCCATTCCACCAGGGCAAAAGCAGCAACCACAGCTTTTCAGCATGGTGTTCCTGTTTCTGATAACTGCCAAGCAGACACATGGGCATCACCAGACACTACTGCCTGGATTCCCAGGTATGCAGAGAACGCCTGTTCTGTCCCTATATTTTGGAGGACATTTTATATAAGCATTTCCGCAGTCCTTCCTCCGGGCATGGTATTACTTGGGTATCTGTTCAAAGGTAAGGAATCTGCGGATAAATGTCTCTATGAGATGGACAAGTTACTTACCTTCAGTAACACCTTATCTGGTAGAGACATGATCTAGCAGCAGATACCTTACTGAGACACTCATCCTCCCCGCACTGTGGAATCGATTTTAGTGGCAGGGATGTTCCCCTTCAGGGCCCTAGCTGTTCATTTTTTAACACACCATGGTCAGTCACTTCATAGCTTTGCACTTCTGGTGTGCAAAGTCGTGAAAAGTACTGACGTCAGCGCGCCAGAGTGTTGGTTATATTGACAACACGGGCGTCACGACTACCCCTATCACTCAGAGTCGGACAACGTCACCTACTAGCAGGCAGGGGTACTGCTAAGAAAAATCTTCGGGATCCAGTCTAACGCCTGGAAGTTCAAAGGTAAGTAATATGGGGCTAGAGCATGTCTCTACCAGATAAGGCATTATCAAAGGGAAGTAACTTGTTCATCAGAACACATGAGACCCCTACTTTGGCCGTTCTCCCTGAGGTATTAAAATAGGTACAGAATGAGCACAGGGTAGCACCAGCCCTGGACTAAGGGATGAAACTGATCGGCAATTTTGCTGCAGTATCCGCCATAATGTTGAGTAACATAAAAGGCGAAGCACCCGCATTAGCTATATGCCAACGCCTGAGGGATTTGCGTCCTGCACAACAGGAGCCTGAATTCCCTAAAATTATTGAAGAAACCTATGCTACGCTGGGTAGAGATCATTTGGGTGCCAGAACAGGTAAAGAATAATTCTGAAGAGGATAACTCCAAGCAAGCACCTGACTCTTCCAAAAAGAAGAAGTGGGACAACAAGATAAAAAAGGAAAAAGAAAAATCTTGGTTGGGTCCCCTACACAGGAATCTACTGAAAAACTTTACAGCTTACGTAACCGTGATAATGTTAAACTACCTGGCAGGTATCAGGATACTGATACACATTCCTCTCATTCCTTTCAGGATACATCCGAAAGATGATGGGAGAGAGGAGAACAGTTAGAACAAAGATCAGAAGAGCACGTGACCCAAAGAAAGGACCGACAATGCTCATCTGAATACATAATTAAACAGGAAGATAAACCTAATATATCTAAACCTCAATTTAAAAAGAAGAAGGTAGCTTGATTAAAAGTTGGGCATGCCCCCGATTTTGAGCACTCTGCTTCTGAACAAGGAATGGACATTGACAATGCTGGACAGCACTGCAAAAGTCAGATTTGTACACCAGAACCTGACTGTAGGAGGCTGGCTTAGTATATGGGGCGGCTCCTCCATTGAAGCAGATGAGCTTCACCCCACATAAAATCCCCCCAAACCTCTGAAAAAAAAGATAATTTATCACTATTTTATTTTTCTTCCCCATCTTGAACAGAGCGTCAGGACAGGGCGAGCTGCTGCTGAGTGACCGCAGCATGTTACTCAGCAGGGAGGAGGGTGGGCTGCCTGTGCACTGTTTAAAGTGCTCATGTATTTTTGGCTCGCCGTCTTGTGACGGCCAGCCACACATGACAATTTAAACAGCTCTAACCCAGCTGTCTTAAACCAAAGTCTTCAAAGCGCTGTGGAGCGCCGAGCAAGGCCGCTTCCTCCAATCAGGGTGCTGCTCTTAGGATGCATGTGAGCAATGCCATGATTGGTCAGGGGAGTTGCTGCTTCCAGTTCCAGTCCTGAGGAGAGGAAAGGAGGTCATTGCATCGCATTGAGGTAAGTTTTTATTCTATTTATTTTATTTTGTGCACCCACCCTTCGCAGAGGCTAGCCGCCACTGACCCACAACCTCAAAGACAATACCACAGAATAAAGCAAAAAAACAAGTTAGGAAAATCCTAAAACAACTTGACTATCAAGGTGTGATTGAAAGTTGCACCTCTTCATTGAATATTACTCTGTTTCCAGAAATCAAACCAGATCAATCATACCATTTAGTATTAGATTACAGACATTTGAACAGAGCTACTCGCACATTTGCAGTACAAAATGCCCACAGTGCCGCACTAATGAATAACATTGTGCGTAAAAATATTTAGCAACACTTAAGATCTTGAATGGATTCTTCAGCCAAAATGTAGCACCTAGAAACGGATATTTGACAGCCTTCATGGCTTTTGGCCCTTAGAAACAATTCCACAGTTTACCCAAGGGTTATAAGAATAGTCCTGGGCTGTTTTCAACCAGAGTCACAGAAATACTTTACTATTTTGATGATCAGACATTATCCTATGTCGATTACATATACTTAACAGATGACGACCTGAAGGAACACTTGATCAGAGTGGACTGCATCATTTTGGGGTGTTTTCAAATAGGTTATAAGTTCAATTTAAAAAAAACTAAAATTGCCCACCACAGTGTCTTATTTTTGTGATACAAGATGTCAAGTGAAGGCAAAAGCATGGCGACCCATTTTTCTGAAAAATGTGCATTGCTTCAACTTCCAACTACTCTGAAAAGATTATAACCCATGTTAGGATTTCAAATTGTTGGGAGAACATACATTTCTGATTATGCCGAACTGGTAAAACCATTTTACGACCTTATACATTTGGACTTTTCCAGTACACATTTGACACACAAACACACGGAAATGTTACGTTCTGTACAAGCTGGCATGATAGCTTCCAAACACACACACGTGTAAACACCACAAACCTGGTGATCCGATTAATTACGGGTACATCAGGGTGCACATATGTCACATTCAATTAAGGTGACACAGAACCAAATGCATATAAATCACATCTCTATACAAATGCTGAAAAGCGTTATGTACCCACAGAAAAAATGTTGACAGCAGTTCAGACTACTGTAGTGAGAGAACGTGCCCTTGCTCAAGGGAAACAAATTATTGTCTTGACTCCAGCACAGAGCTTAGAGGTGGTTACCAGAGCTAGTGTTCCAAATGCTACATCCAAAATGGATACAATGGGCAAACTCCCTCACTTCAACAGATGTAGATTACGGGTTTGACTCTACATTGCAAACACAAGCATTTTACCATTATGAGCAAAAATGTCCTCTACTTTATGAAATAATGCCTCTAGATTGCTATGACTACACCATTTACACTGATGGTTCTGCACAACCTGCCATAGGGACAAAATGGCAATATTCTGCTGCATGCACAGTCGTAAAAGGCCATATGCATGATGGAACTTTCCATCCTGAAAACCTCCAAAATGCACTCACTAGGTGATTGCACTTGACAGCTGGCAGAACTAAAGGCTGTAGTACTGGCAATACAGAATACGGATACTGGATTCCCCACACTCATTGTGTGGGATTCGTATTATTGTTTGCAGTCATATAATGAAAATCTTCATTATTGGAGTCAAAATGGATACAGGGATTCAAAAGGCTGCAGAGTGAAGTACAAGATGGTTTTGGAACAGATGGCAAAGCTGAAATAATGCTTGCCACAGACTCATGTTATACATACACTGAGTCATCAACGTGTTGGCGTACACATTGCAGAGAATTAATTGGCCGATGAAGCCGCAAAAACTATGGTTTGCACCTCCGTGGTTGCTGCAATAACTCGTTCAAGTATGAGAATAGACAGAGACATCATGTTGGCCGACCAATGCTGCATGAAATGACACACACCTGCCGAAAGATTTTCCACTCAAGTACTCCTACAAGCTAGATGCACAAAATATACTGTATGCTCAAATTCGAGGAGTGGGGGAAAGAATAATACCAAACAGGGATCGCAGACTAGGACTAATACTGGTTGCACATGAGGGTCTGGCTTCGGCACATGCGGGTGTGGCTGCTACAATATCTCTATTGCAACAACGCTATTAGTAAGCGGGGTATTTACAAACAGACCATGGACTTTGTCTTGAGATGTGAAATCTGTCAACAGATGAAGGATTCCACTGTGGCGCGTCCACCCCAGACACCTCTTTTGTTTGTATGTATTTGGAACTCTCCAGCCCACTGCCATTTGATGAGACTTACAAGTGGTGGCAGTGGATCCTTGGGTGTTCGTACTCTTTATGCGATCCTGTTTGGGGTTATGGTGTTGGTCCCAGACCTCAAACCCGTCAGCACAGTGGCGGCGGGAACGCCATTTGACATAAATCAACGTTTGCCAGTTTTACAGGAGCAACATCCAAGTAAAACGCACCGCCGCTGAAAAAGTGAAGGTTGTTCCAGCAAGAACTGGCTGGATCCCAAAGATCAGGGATCTGGTCCAAGAAAAGATTGTGGATAAAAAAGAGTTTGGGGCATTCTATAGAGCGCCTGTGCCTGTCCTCGCTGTTGAAGGTACACAAACTCTACTTTGTCTGCCCCTTGTCGGAGGCAGAGACAAAAGGTTTGTCTCTACTGAGCTGACATAACCACACTATGTAGCCGATTCTTAACAGTAGGCCGAGTGGAATCCTGGGTAGCTACCAATCTCCTTTTGCTCGCGTTCAGGAAGTCAGATGGCAGCTTTAATTTCAAATGAAGCCTGCTCTTTTCAAACAATGAAGTATTTCTCCTACCTGTTTCAAAAACAGTGACTACTGTGCTGTCTACAAGTACAGAAACACAGATTTCAATTCAAAATGCAGAACTGAAGAAGATCTACTTCAATGGACCACAGATCAAGTTTTCCGCTGATTCGAATCAGTCTGCTGAGCTGCCTAAGATTGACAGGATGGCGTCTGGATGCTTCATCAACTTCTCCTCCGATGCATTAGAGTTTCTACCGACCGCACCCCCCCTGCCATTCGCACTAAAGGTGCATTCTTCTATTGTTGGCTAAAAAGAACATACTTTGTTTCTCCATGGTTACATCTTTGGATTACAATTGCATTGCTCTTCATAATACTTTGGATTGGTTTTGTGACTGTGCTTTTGAATGGGCACTTGTCCCAGAACGCTCTGCAGTACACACCTTACACTTGGTTCTATAGCCACATGCATCATCACACTGTGAAGAAAGAGACTTGCCCCTGGGGAACATTTCAGATGTTACTGTTCCAGACGGGATTGTATGGGACAAGGTATCATTTGATGTATATTGTCCCACTGAACTATTACAAAATCCACATGTTTAAAATTTCTTTCAATGACATTATCACCGCGGTACAATTTCTGACAATTGGGACAATAATACTGTATATGAAATGTTAGAAGATCTAGAGCATTCTACTGGATTTTCTTCTGATGAGTTATATGGGGGTACAGTTTATTTTTAGGAAATGTCCTGTTATCAACATTACGGTAATCATTTTCTGCATAAAGTTAGTACATCTCATTACTCAATGGGAACATTGTCCTACACCACCGAACTGTAATACAAATGAGTGTGCACAAAAGTTTGATTATTTTTCTGGTTACGACACATCTGACCCAGCTTCATTCTATTATATGCTTCCACCCTCACCTGCAAAGAAAAATATGTTGACTGACACTAAGCTGATATATTCTGCTTCCTTTCTTTCCCAACTCTCTGCACAAGGTTTCAACTTTTGAAGGGACACAGTAGATGTAAAATCCTTTTGAGGGATTAAAGATTGGCAAGTCGAGGTAACTGAGGCTCTATTTCGGGCATGATTAATGCCACAGCAGCTGATTTTCCTGAACAAAACCGTGCAACAGGTAACATGTCTTGGCCAAGATAAAAGACTTGAACACACCACAGGTTCTTCTATTTGCACGAATTGATATTGGGAGTAGATAACACCATATGATGTAAACACTATAGAACGTGTGTTGCATAAGAGTAGTCCCAATCGGAGGGGATAGTTAGTGTGGTCTAGATAACATCAGGGCTTTTACTGCCCATAGGCCTGACATGCGTTATGTGCAAAATTATCCTTTGGGTTTGGTAACAACAATTTACAGTGTATGGATCTTGTGCCTTGATTTGGTAAATACCTTGTCACTTTCCCAAGTAAAGCGGCACTTGTCCCTTTTATCTGATGACCTAGAATTATGGGACTTTCTATTAGGACCTAAAAAGAAGCCTGTTAAAAATGCTTCATATTTGCTGTCTATAACGAGATATGAAAAATATCTCAACACGAAGCTGCTGAAAGGCTGCATGAGATTGACCAGGATAATTTAGAACGAGCTCTGGCAGTAGTAGACAACGGTATGATAAGCTTTTCATCTAGGATTTATTCTGTGAGTAACATTGTCTCATCCACAATAGACATGCTTCAATAAGACTTGTCTGCGTTACAACAGGGGCAGTTTCAGCTTAGGTCAATTCTATTGTGCAGCTGGACACTGCAAACATTGCATTCTGGATATGTGCCATGGCGCTGCATAAATGTAACGGATCTGTTTTCACCATAAGATCTTTCAGAACAACAGATAGCTATGTCACAGAAAGATACTAATACACAATGTTACACATAGAGAAGCTAGAGAGATGATCTTTTACCGTAGCAGAAATAGCACCCTCGGATTGGAAAATCCATGGGTACATTATACTGCCAACCTCCACTTTTCACATTATACTGCCAACCTCCACTTTTCACTATCAATACTGTATACAATTCCATCAAGTTAGCAGGTAGGAAGCATTAGGTGAACATGAACATGAAAAGTGGGAACTTCCTTTCCCATTCCGGTGTATGAATAAGGACACTGAAATTTTTCTCAGCAGTTTGGACTGCAAATATACTTTCAGTGGGTCCCTTGTGTGCAAGGATGTTTCGTTACACAGGGCATTTAATGCATACTTGGCAAATCTTTTGTGTAACTTAAAAGGGTCTCCAGTGGCCATGGTATGTCCAACTTTCAGAAGGCTCTCAAATTGGAGTTACCTGATGTTGAACGATTAGGATTGCTGTGAAATGAAGTCAGGAGTTGCCTATATGTTGACTGAATCTTCCACTGTAACATTTTGCACGTGCATTTAAACACCCTGACCAAAGTGAAAGCCTTATTATTTATGAAAGATGAGGCCCTAACTTCGGCCGAGGAGACATTTGATCTTCTGGTGGCACGTTCCACTGCAGGGATAGAAGCGCTTCTCCACACTAACTTCCCACGTCATTTTGAGGAGCTGGTCCATCATACTTTTAATATGTCTAATACAACTGGAATTGTAGGGTTTTTCAAGAGCATAGGTTCTAGGTTGGTCAGCACCTTCCAGACGGTGTTCGGAGTTATTCTTTCCTTCATCAACTCTGTCTTCGGATTCATCTATGTAGGTCTCCCACTGGTCCTGATCCTATTGGCGAGGATACCTCTTTTAATAATTTTTTTCCGCAATGAATGTCCAAGTTTGAGATCAAATGGAGCTTACACTACCTTTCATCCCGTTGTGCCGGGAACGCTTTGTGCATTTCTTTGGAATACTTTTGCTTCAGAAACTGGATGAGCATTGGTTTTTGTCTTTCCGGTCTATATGGCTTCATTGCGTATAGCCTGCATTCCATCGTCTCTTGTGCACTTACCAGGGTGCCCTAGAACCTGTGCTTGGGATTTCAGTTGGTTGAACCTTGGAACGTATACGTGCCTGAGGACCTGCTGAAGGCCCATCTGTACAGCTGTCCCCTGCAAATACCTCTGCTCCGGGTAACTTTCTATGAGCTTCCCTGGGTTGCCTCCACACCTACTGATTTGGATCTTAGCTCAGGGTCTGCTTGGCTCCATACGACCTCGGCTCCGGATATGACGTCAATGTAGCCATACAAGTTCCCGCTGGCACACTGACATCAGTTTATTTTTTTTCCGCACTGCACTTGGATCCGAAGTAGCGTATCTCTAGTCATTTTCGGTCTGCTGTGATGAGCTTTTCTCATCTGAACCAGTGTGCTAAATTCCTATGCCCTCTGGGTTTAAGTCCTGTGGTTCCTGTGTTCGCCAGATGTCCGGTAAGGACCCACATTCTATCTGTATGTGGTGCTTGTGCGAGCACCACAATGTTGATGAGTTGTCCGCCTTCCAGCAGTTGAAGCGGAAGGCTCTGCGGGAGCAGTGCATGAAACTTCTGACAGCGCGGTTGTTGCGGACCTCGAGGTCTGCGCAGCGCCGGTCATCCTCCTGATCCAGGGGTCGTTCCCGTGAGTGCCGCTCTTCTACCCGTGGTCAACAGTAGTGGTACCAGTCTCCGGCTACCTCTCATGGTAAGCGGTGTTGTAAGAGATTGACGTCCCAGGCCTCTGTGGCTCCTTCGGCTCATGGGGTGGATCTTGGAGACACTTCCACTTCTGCTCCGGCATCACTCCTGTGCCTCCCACCTTTTCCTGGAGCCCGGGCAAAATGGAACCAGCTGCAGAAGTACTACAAGGCTCTGACTCTGGTCTTTGGGCCCTCTTATCCCTCTGGGGAACCTGCAGGCTCCAAGGAAGTGTAGGTGCGGTAACTGTGTCATCTGCTACACGTTCGCCCTCGGTGAAAGTTCCAGCCTCGGACACAGAGGTGTCAGTGTACAGTCCTTCTGGACTGCCACTAGTGACGTAGGTCGACTCCAACGTAATGTTGGTTGTGCCACAAGTGCCTATTTCTGCAGCACCGTAATACTGAGCCGAAGTCAGTGCACGACACAGCTGTGCACTTTGCAGGGTCGGCTTTGCCTCGGCTCCTCGCACCTGCGCCGACGTCGACCGATCATGGTCACCCTTCCCAGGCGGATGTCGGAATGGCACCTGGTTGGCACCATGCATCACTGGTTATGGAGCCATTTTTGGCGCTAAAGGTTTCTGTGGAAATTTCAGAGGACCAGTTTGGGGAAGAGCATGAGGGGATAGCCTCCTTGGAACAGCTAATGTTTATGGCTCCTACTATGTTGGACAGCTGAATTGCTGAGCTAGGTGAAGCGAGCTGGCTAGAATCATCCCCTGCTAACTCTCTTTTATCACCTCCTGGCCATACCTCGGAAGCCAGTACTTCTCTGGTAGAAGTTTTGAAAAGAGTGGCTGATGTCTTACATCTCATTCTACCTACAGTGCAGAAGACTACGGACCCTCTTATTGAGGTCCTTCATCCCAGCCAGTCGGGGGTTGAACCCGTACTCCCCTTTTGTGAAGCACTGTCTGATATGTTTGTGGGGCATGGACAAAACTTGAGTCAGGTGTACCTGTGGACCACACTATTGCCCACAAATACTGCCCTTCCCCAGGGAAGCCCCACTTGCCTTATCTGACTGCTGACCCACCGTAGCTTCGTGGTTCAGGCCATTACTGCGTCCCCTGAGATAGAGAACCTTCCCCCTTTTCCCCGTGACCAAGAGTCCAGGGTGCTGAGTTCTTGCGGGAAACTCGTTTTTTCCCTCCTCTAGTGCAGCATTATGCTCCACCAACATGATTTGCGTCCTCAGACGTTTTCTCTATGCCTTGTGGGACTCCTTGGCACAGCTTTCGCCTTTGTTCCCAGAGACAAACAAGGACGATTTTACCAAGTTGATTTTTTAATGGTCGCCAGGTGGTCAAACTGTTCATCGGGTGTAAAAAGGACTCCACCGATTCCATTGGTCGAGCCATGGGGTCCGCTGTGGCATTGTGATGGCACGCCTGGCTTCGGGCGTCTGGATTTTCAAATGCTTCCCAAAGAACCTTGCTTTACATGCCATTTGATGGGGTTCATCTTTTTGGAGCCCTAGCAGATTGAAAATAATGGTAATTAATCGCTGTCGCCCTGCCTTTTTAGCTCTACAGAAACATCTTAACAATCGTATTTATTTCCTCATTTTTAAAGAATGTTTTTAAATCACGTAAATCAATTATAACCTAAACTGAGTCGAACAGACCTTTTAGTGCATTGGATGATGTTATGTATTTTTAAATTGTATTTTTAAAATTGTGTTTTTATATGTACTTTTATGGTTATTCTGTCTTAATAACCGAATAAAGAATATTGACTTGACTTGAGTATAAAGCCTTGTGTGTGATGTATGCCAGCTTAAGCTGTATTCTGGCCTCGAGAGGAAGCCAGTTCAGTGCTTTCAGGTGTGGAGAAATGTGATCGAATTTCCATGTAAGTAGTCTTGCGGCTGCGTTGAGGCAGTCTTTTAAGGGTTCTAGGGAGATCTTGGGTAAACCGGAGAGGATAGAACAGCCATATTCCAGTCTAGAGATGACTAGTGCTTGGATTGCCATTTTTAGATTGGGAGCGTCAAGGAGGGGTTTCAGTTTCCATAGGTAGCTCAGACGGAATCTGACTGATTTGGCCATCGAGTTGATGTGGTCCCGCATGTTCAAGTTGCAGTCAAGGGTTATTCCTAGTGATTTGGCCGAGTCCACAATGGTTGGTGGGCAATTTAAGGCTGTGATTGCCTTAATCTATATATGAATTTCAGGGTTGGTTTTAGGAGGGGAAATTAGGAGAAATTCTGTTTTATTTGCATTGAGTTTGAGTTGATTGGAGGCGAGCCATTGGACGGTCAGCTTCAGGGCCTCATTCAGGCAGAGAATCTCCTCGAGGGATGAGATTTTGATGTAGATCTGAGTGTTGTCAGCGTACATTTGGTGGGAGATATTTGCAGTGCGTAAGACTTCGGCAAGCGGTTCTAGGTAAAGGTTGAAGAGGGTGGCAGACAGCGTTGATCCTTGAGGGACTCCAATCGTGACCGGAGACGGAGCAGACAGGTTGCCGTTAATTAGGAATCTCTGTGATCGGTTTTGAAGGAAGAATCTAAACCCTTCTAGGACAGAGCCTTTCAATCCCATCCTGAGTTTCAGGCGTTCGAGTAGCTTTCCATGGTTGACTGTGTCAAAGGCTAAGGATAGATCTAGGAGTATTAGGAGACATGTTTTGCCTTGGTCAAAGGCTTGGAGGGCATCATCAACAATGTGGAGCATTGTGGTTTCAGTGCTGTGTCCAGGTCTGAGTCCGTTTTGGAAGTCATCAAGTAGGTGGAAGTTGTTGATGTGTTGACTTAGCTGAAGTTGCCCACACTTCTCCAACACTATAGCTAAGAGAGGGATTTTGGAAATAGGTCTGAAGTTGTTAGGGGAGGCTGGATCCAGCGATGGCTTTTTCGAAATGGGGAGGACTTAGCCGACTTTCAGAGAGTCAGGAAACAATCCCTGCCGGAGAGAGGCATTAATTATTGCAGTCCAGCTAGTAATAATGGATTGGGTGATGGCAGCTAGGCAGTTGGAGGGGAGCGGGTCATTAAAATGGTTTTTCAGGTTTAAGGTAGATAGGATTTTAGAGATTGAGTCTTCGTCGTAGAGTTTGAAGTCGGTCCAGTGTGCTTGGTTCTTAGGTGAAGCCTGTCGGAGCAGCGTGGAAGGAGGAGGAAGGTCAGGAGGGGGTAGAGAGTATGAGGCAGCACTAAGTTTGTCACCTAAGGCTTTGATTTTGTCCACAAAAAAGAGGAGAATTCCTCGGGATGATATTAGAGACTAGGGGTTTTCTTACGATGTTTTGGCCAGTTTGTTGGATCGGTGTTTGACCAGTTTGAAGAGTTTGCGGGGTCTGTTCTTGGTGTTCCCCAGTTCGGATCTGAAGAATTCTTCTTTTGAGTTGAGGATGCTCCTGTTATAGGTATTTCTGGCCTGGCAGAGAAGTTTTAGATGTGCAGCAGGGGGTGCTGTCTCCAGAATCTTTTAGATTGCCAGAGGGATCTCCTCTCATTGTTGAGGGATCCAGTGAACCAGGGGTTTCTATCATTGAAATCTTTTTAGTTTTAGTGGGGCTAGGTCATCCAGAATGTTCGATGTAGTCGCAGAGTTGTGATCGTTGAGGTCATTGACCATTGTGATATGCGAGGGGGAGAGGTCCGATTTGCACCGAGCCTCCAGTTCTCTGTGGTCCAGGTTCTTGGTGTCTCTGACCCAGCGTTTAGGAATCACTGGCTGCGGTGCCCTTGTCTTGTGGGTGCCAGGTAGTAGGAAGGCGATGGCGTAGTGGTCATGTCAGTCACATGGGTCTATAGAGAGAAGCTTGACTGTTGATTCCTTAGAGACTGTCTTTGATGGTGTTGACATGAGGAACCTTGGTATCGTTCCAGTGCAGGTTGAAATCGCCAAGGAAAATGTCTTTAGCGTTGGAGGAACTCTTAGCTGTGAAAAATTCCATGAGGTGGTCAGTGTAGGAGTCGTTCATGCCTGTGGGGTGACAAAAGATGTGCAGGTTGCACAATTGGGTGGAGTTGCTGCAAATGGAGAGGGCGAGGTATTCACAGGAGTCGGTGGTATCCGCCAGAAGTCCTGTGACAAGAAGGTTAGAGCGATAGATGCAGGCGATGTCTCCTCTTTCTTGCTAGGTTGCCTGTCCTGCCCTGCAATGTTATAGTTGGGAGGGACTAAGAGGTCCAGGCATGGGGATGAGGATTGGTTGAGCCATGATTCTGTTAGAATCACTAAGTAGAAATTTTTGTTCAGGATGAGAGCAGCAATATCGGCGGCGTGCTTAAATGCAGATCGGCAGTTAATTAGGAGACCAGTCATAGAGGGGTCAGAGGGAGTGTCGGGTGTCGGGCGGACAGGTGTACAGGCGCTAGATTGCTTTTGATTACACTTCTGTTACGGAGGGTAGCTGAGCAGATGGGATGTTCAGCACTCACATCTAATAGACAAGGGGTAACTGGGGCTGTGTTGTAGTCCCGGAGGATGGCAATGATTTCCTTTTTAGTGAGGTCTAGCGGACTTGGTGTGGCAAGTGTAGAGTTGTAGGAGAGGATGAGAGCTATGGTTTCCTCCTCCGAGAGGTGGCAAGGATGCAAAGGTGTCTCAAGGAGAGAGGTAGTGGGTGTTTGGGGAGCTCTGTGATATGAGGGGGTGGAGTTCAGCAGGGGCTTGAGGTTAGCGAAGGAGAGTTCGGCAAGGTGCAGGAGGTTTGTTAGATACAGAATGGAGAAATGGGTGCTCTGAATTATTTTGGCAGCTCTGGAGTGCAGAGTTTCGATATCCATATTGGAGGGAGGCGCTACAGGACAGGGGGCAGTGGTTCAGGAGCAGTACTATCGTCATGCATACGGGATAGGATAGAAGGGCTAGCTTGACCTGTGTCGTAGGTCTTTGGGGGCGTCTCAGTCTCACAGTTGGAGTGGGGAGCTACTGGGGAGGGTACCAGAGGTCTAGGGCTGATTCTGTTGGTAAGGCCTGGTAGACATGCTAGAGGGGTTAGGATGAACTGTTAGGAACACTAGTAGGGGTGGTTTCTCGGCTAGCAGGGCTAGCTCGACCTGTATCATAAGCCTTTGGAAGCAGAGTGGGGAGCTAGTGGGTAGGAGACCAAAGGTCTTGGGACGAGTGTGTTAGCAAGGCCGGGAGACAAGCTAGAGGGGTTAGGATGACTTGTGTTGGAAACCCTTAGGGAGGTGGTTTGTGGGAGGCTAGTCACGCTAGGCACTCTGGTCGGAGGGTCGTCGAGGCGGGTGTTGGTTTACCAGCCATTGTCGTGCACATGCTTTCTGAGGAGGGTAAAAAGGTCCGCAAATTTATTGAGGTTTTTGGCTGAGGCATGGATCAAAACTATGCCACTTTTGTAGAGGGTGATGGTGAGGTCGGCTCACAGGGTTGAAGAGGGAGCTATTATGAGCTCTGTGCCATATGGAATGATCCTGGTTGCGCGTACATTGAGGAGGTGCGCAAAGGTATTGCGCCAAGAGGGGGTTCTATTGGAGTAGAAAACTAGGTCATTAATGACTATGCCATTGTCTGCGCTGTAATGCAGGTCAGAGATTAATGTCTCAGGGTGATTTTTCAGAGTGGAGTGCTTAAAAGTTTTAACAGCGGTTTTGGAGAGGTTGGTGGGGTAAACCAGGGTATATGAGTTTTCTCCAGTCGTGGTCAGGCCAGGACCCGCCATGTTGGGTAGAGTTGGGCACTATAGGAATGAAATGGGTCAGAATGCAGCAAAGGGGAAGGGTCTCCACCTACCAATCGAGGGAAGATATAGTGACTGACTTGGACTCTTAGAGGCAGGGAAACACAGTACAGCAGCATGTGTCCCCTGGTGGACTGTTTTGAAGGAGCGGTCTGTCTAAGCTTTGGGGCAGAGGCTCAAAAGTACTTGAGATGGTCGGAGGAGGACGTCCGAGAGGGTATGGTTGCAGTGGAGATTGAGAGGTTTGATTGAGAGATTGAGAGCAATATACATGATTCTAAGCATCTAACATTATATATTTTAACACCAAGAACTTAGTAATTGGGTAAGTACTTTTTAGGAATAAAAAAATAAAAAATGCTGTCACGGGCATTGCCGAAGGTTGTGTATTCAAATCCACGCAAGGCATGGGGCCACACTCACGGGGCAGACTGACACAGGAGTGAAGGGTAGTACCTGGTCATGCGCTACACAGGGCGACTCACGCTTTGTGCCCAGCTTCAGCTGTAATGAAAGCATGTTACAGGGTTTTCGGGTTGGAAGTCTATGGGGAAAATTGGGTGCACATCGACAGGTTGCATGACCTTGAGCAATTTACTTGGCTTGATTTGACTTTTACATTGGCCGGGCCCACGTCGAGGTGGTCTCACCATGGTCATGGGCAGCAGGAGGTTGGTCTGGGATCGTCAGGGGTACCAGGGCAGGCCACGTGGGATGAACTTGTGATGGTGCCGCATGCCGGTCATCCAGGCATTTGAGACGCTTCGTGTTAGTGGTCCTAGAGACACTGGGGAGGCAAGCTTGAGTTATGTACGCTTAGTTCGCTGGAATAGCGGTTAATTGCATTTGCCTCTCCATCGAAAGGGCACTGACAACAGGCATGAACATGACCACCCCCCTCAGACCTATATGGGGAGCAATTTGAGCAGCAGGTTGCTGGTGTAGACTTGTATATGGTGCTTCAAGGTTATTTTGAGAATGGGAAGCCTTTCAAATTGTGCGCGTTGGCCCAAATAGTGTGGTCATAGTGGTGGGCCCCTTGTCTGATGGAGTCTTTGCTCCAGCGCCACAGCAAGCAGAGGGAGAGTCGGGTCAGAGAATTTTTGGCATGGGCTAGCCTTCGCAGGGGCCCACCCTGATAGAGCCAACTCTGTGATGCAGAGTTGGGTCTTGAATACCTAGATATTTGGTTTGCAGATTATTTACCTGCAGTTTGCTTCAGAATGCAATTTGTAGGGGGGCAATGTGTGAGAAGACATTAGTTATCTTCTTTCTGAGGAGGGTAAAAAGGTCTACAAATTTATTGAGGTTTTTGGCTGAGGCATGGATCAAAACTATGCCACTTTTGTAGAGGGTGATGGTGAGGTCGGCTCGCAGGGTTGAAGAGGAAGCTATTATGAGCTTAGTGCCGTATGGAATGTTCCTGGTTGCACATACATTGAGGAGGTGCGCAAAGGTATTGCGCCAAGAGGGGGTTCTTCTGGAGTAGAAAACAAGGTCATTAATGACTATGCCATTGTCTGCGCTATAATGCAGGTCAGAGATCAATGTCTCAGGGTGATTTTTCAGAGTGGAGTGCTTAAAAGTTTTAACAGCGGTTTTGGAGAGGTTGGTGGGGTAAACCAGGGTATATGGGTCATAGCCAATTGCTACTAACACTTGGGGTCACTATCCCCCCAATGAGAATGGATGGGGGCCACATATTATTTGCAGTAATATTATTGAGCTGCTGCTATGTCCAAGGTGGTTTGGCCCCGCCATGAGGCATCAGAGGGGGACTTTCATTATTTACCAGATTCAGTCTTCTGCTTGGCCTGCACGTTACCAGGTGTTGAGGTGTATGGGATGCTAGAGGTGCCTTGTGAACGAAGGTGTGCTAGACGTGTTACTTCGGTGTGTTAGGCCATGCAAGCACCCGGTCTTCCATTAAAGACTGCAAGTGTTTTCTCCTGCATTTCAGTACAAGGCGTAATCAGGCCACATGCTTAGAATTAATCTTGTACTTGTATAGGGAGGGTCTATACATTTTAATTGGTATCAACAGGATTACAAAAGATGGCAAAGGTTACAGTACAGGAACTCGGTTTCATCCATAATGCAGGGTCATCTCTGACATGAAGGTGTAACGTGACTAGTGCATAAGGGGAATTCACGTTGTTACAATGTTTCCAGTGGGTGCAAACAGGCCTGGTATGCAGTTATAGGATAAACCAAAGGAGGGCTTTTTACTAAGGGTGTCAGCAGTGACTCACATGTAGCAGGCACGCACTAGAGCAACTCCAGAATTGTATCAATTTTCAATTCTATTTTCAAAAATTGTTTAATTAGAGGGATACTGGACAGAAGAGCCACAACTGTGTGGCACACTAGGCTAGGAAAAGGTTGCAGCTTAAATGTTTGAACCCAATGCCTAAGATAGGCCTATCTCCCAGGCCAGAATCACTGGGCCAGCGGGTGGCTTGACGACGTACATTCTTCTCAGAAACTAGCAGGGACTCTGGTCCAGAGTACCTGCACTGCTGATTTTCCATTTTAGCACTGGGAATACAGTATAATACTAGTGCAGCATGGTCGTGTGCCATGGCATACAAGACTGTTCAGGTACTAGTATATGTGCCTATGCTCCACCTTTACTGTACCCCTGCCGGTTAGGACAGTCAATTGTAGACCCGAAATGACATTAATTGAATGTTGGCATTTTGCCCACAGCCAATCTAGCAGCTTTGCACATGCACACATGAGGGTCCTTAGTTTGTGAGGGTTAATTTTAATGGGTGAGGCGGCCGAACCTCGCACTACAGGTGCCAGCAACAGTGGTAAGGCAGCTCCTACAGCCAGGTCGCTGGAACTATGCAATGCCACACCTTATGGCTTATATCCATGGACCTGCAGCAAAATCTGTCATCTTCAGCACAAGTTGCAGTGTAATGAAATAAAGTCAGGGGTGCTATAGCTCAAACAGATCAACAGTCTAAAACGCAACAACAGGGGTTCACATGCAGGGAAAGGCACATGGCTTGGTGCACTGGTAATCTTTTGTTCCCTTAAACAGTATTTATTTAGTGGCTAAACAGGAACTAAGGTGGGCATACCTTTGGCAGTATTTTCATGCCTGAACGTACTTAGTGATGAAGTAATAGTGTCCCAAGTTGCGCGACATGATATACTTTTGTATAGGAAGCTTGTCAACAGCTTCATTTGGTCTAACAGTGCCAGGCTAACGTGGACGACTTGTACAAGTAACAAACATTAGTGGTTACTCAACACTGTTGGTTAGAAGGGATGTTGCCAAGAGCAGAACTCAAACTAATTAACCTTAAACGATTTAGGTGACATGCCTAAAAGCTGTAAATGTTGTGCTAAAGGGATGGCATGCCAAGGTAGATATCCTCCATATTTCATTGGATCCCCTCAATCCAAAATGCCTAAAGTAAGTGGAGGATGCCTGATTGATTTGATAGACCTGTTATTAGTTTAATTAAAACACCAGGTACTATGAAGTAGTGACATTTGTATTCACATCATAGGTACACAGGACACATGTTGTTCAATACACACACCTCCAGAAAGGACTGCCCTCCCTCCCCCCTTGAGCAAAGGGAAGTAAAACACCATATGGTTTGGCATGCTTTTACAGACGTTGTGGCAAGCTCGCACATGCGGGTGTTCCGCTGAATTTGGGGGCAGGTTAGCATGCTTCATCTTGTCACTCCTCTGTCAGAGCCAGGAGACCCCGAGGGTGACAGCGTGCTCAAATACACGTCATGTTGAAGGTAGGTCCAGGATAAAAGTTTGTGCTTTGTGAGGCTCAAATCCAAAGCGGTTGTGGTATCTTTCCAAGGGGCACAGCGGGTTGGGCAGTATAAAATTTCCAAGTACAACTGGGGATCCCCTTATTTATGTCAGATCCTGCTCATTTGTTGTTTACGCAGAGTGTGGGGCAGGTTAACGGGCTGTATCTTGTCTATGTGGGTTTGATGTGTGGTCGGTTCATTTGACCGAGTAGAGCCATTATCGCTTGGTATAACTGGGCATGAAGGAATGCCAGGCAAGATTCTAGTGAAGGCAGGTAGCAGTACTTATGGGGTATGTGATGTATTGTCTCACTGGCAGGCCGCCACGCAATTGGACTATGTACCTAGGTCACGCACATCAGTTAGAGGTGCTCAGTGGAAGCATTAGGGGGACTGCACAGAACAGTACACTGCACAGGTTAGATGCTGGCGAATTGTGCCTGCACTACTGAACATGGCAAAGTAAACCTGGACTGAACCACATGCAGGGTGTGGTGGTGGTGGTCCCTACCTCATTTCACAGGATCACTCCCTGTTGGGTCTATCTAACGATCATCTCAATGGGCCTTAAATTTACAGTCTCTCTTGTCTCTGGCAGCGTCGGAGGGGACTGGGTGAGATGTCCCTGGCTCTAAGGCCTGTGAAGCACTATAAGGCTTGTGTGGGCAGATTCTGTGCGACAGTGGGGGCCTGGGATGAGGTGGGATCACCTTTGGAACTCAGAGTACAAAAGTTTATCCTTTGGGCCAAGAATAGTGGGATAACCCACCCATGGATTTTGGGCCACTTGCCTGCCATCAGTCACCACGCCAGGTTGAGAGGACAAAGCGACCCCACCAAATCCTTTTTGATCAGGGCGGGACTCAAGGGATGGGCTAGGATTGAGTTGTGGACCCCAGACAATAGGTCCCCTATCGACCTCACAATCCTGCAGGGGATGCTGGACTGCCTGCCCTGGGCCACCCACTCAGTTTTTGATGCATCCCTATTTGCAGCTAGTTTTGCCCTGGCCTTTTTCGGGGCTTTTAGGATTGGGCAGCTAGTGGCTAGGTCCAAGCAAGACACTTTGGGGTGGCATTGAACATCAAGGATGTTACAATTTTCAGGTCTTGTCTCAGAATAGTGGTGAAATGGTCGAAAACGGACCAGGCAGGGGACGGGAGAGTGGTCCTGTTACATAGGCTGGGAGATGCAAGGTATTGTCCTCTGCTCCTGGTCTCTGCCTATCTGGCTCTAGGCCCTTGGGTTGAAGGGTACCTCCTCATGCTCGAGGACCGGTCACTGGCTACGAAGTTCCAAGTAGGCCACATTATGCGGTCTTGCTTACAATTGTCAGGCCACGCAGAAGTGGGCAAGAGGTTCTTTAGCCATTCTTTCAGGATCAGGGTGGCCACTACGGCCTTCTTGTCTGGGATGCCAGCCGAGCAGATAAAGCAAGTGGGGCACTGGGAGTCTCAATGCTACAAGAGATATGTAAGGCCTTGATCAGGGAGAGTGTCTGGAGGACTCCAGCAGCCCAGTAATAGACAGGCAGGCAGCAACATGAACAATGGTGTATCGCTGGTGGCCCCTGAGGCCGGTGGATTTTGCAGTGCTGTGTGTTTGATGTGCTATGTAGTGTGTGTCTAAGGGCAATAAAACATTGTTTTGCAAACACAACATTTCTTTATTTGTCAGGAACCAAGGTCTGGGTGATTGGCCCTTCGAGCGTCGCTAGAGTGGCACAGTGGGCAGTGAGCAGGAAGTAGCGCCATGGCTTCTCCGCCACCGGGATAACGTGGCTAGGTTACCCGGGGATGTGCTGGAATGTTTTGCTTGGGAAGCTGCAGCAGAGACTCGGGGGTATAACTCCACCTCATGTTCTGGTCATACACCTGGGAGGGAATGACCTGACTTTATTGGGGAGGAAGGTACTGCTGCTTGAAATGAGGGACACTATGTGTCATTTGAGCAACCAGATGGGGGCATGTGAACTGTGGTGGTCTGAAATAACATCACGCCTAGTTTGGCAAGAAGCCCGATCTGGGGATGCCATAGAGACCTCTCGCAGGAGGGTGAACAGCGCCATGCGTAAATTCACAGAGCAAAGGGGATTTGGCTTTATCCGACATGGGTTACTGCACTCCAAGTCTACTGGATGCTGGGATGTTGATGGAGTGCAACTTTCGAGGGTGGGCATGGACTTATTCTTGCTGGACCTTGGGGAGGCTTTGAAAGCAGCATGATGTAAGTAGGAATGCCTGCCTTGGTGGGGGGCCCTGGTTGTGACGGTGGCCACACCCAGAGCTGTGGAGGAGTTACAGGGCAATTCAGAGGCTGTAAGGTACAGAAGGGTACACTATGCAGGAGCAAAACAAGGGTGCAAAGCCAAGTGTACCCAATGTCCTGGCTTTGTCCCCTGGAAGAGCGACAGTGCCCTTTTAATCCTATGGGTGGTTGTGGGCCTGAGCAACTGGGGGCTGCCTGGAACACTCCTCCCCCTTTGGGGGCATGAGTAAGGGCGTGGACTGGCCCTTCCAAAATTGGTAACCACCGATTGGCGATGGCCACAGTGTAATTTGGCTCATCAGGTGGTGTAGGGGGGCTTGCCTGCCCTTGGATCGCTCTTAAGATAACCCACCATGTTAGCATATTTGTTATTCAAATAAACCTGCTGCAATTTTCTCTACTAACAAGGTGTTGTGTGGTTTATTTATGTATTTTGCTGTACGAGAATTGGGGAGTGTTGCCAATTTTGGCCCGTAGTCCACAAATGGAACTGTCCTAAGAGGGCGGCCGCCTTAGTGCCACATGAGGGCCCTTCTAGTGGCCAGAAGGTCCAGTGGGCCGTGTCACTTCTGGCAGTGGTGGGGGAGTGCAGGATGTATATATACTCTCCCCCACCCATGGTGCAGCCTCTTGTCTGCTGCCCATCTCGCTGTATGAATGCTAACAATATATATTTTGCTAACATTATATATTTTAACACCAAGAACTTAGTAATTGGGTAAGTACTTTTTAAGAAATACATTTTTACGGGTAAGTAAAAATGTAACACAAATTTGTTTTATGCAGTAATGCTTTTACCTCTATGCCTCGGACGTACAGGCTAGGCCCGTACGTCGGAGGCACTCACAGTTCTCGGTTGTCCCTGTAAAGGGGAGCAAAACAGGACAGCTGGGCCACTCTTGGTGCTGGCCTCTGCAATGCTAATGTCAATCAGTGGCTGGTCGGTCTTTGTGAAGTTGGAGTAAAGATTGTACTAAAACAAGCTCTGGTTGCTACAAGTGGTCCGGTACCCCGGGTATTGGTGCAGGGTGGCTACAGTAGGTCTTTTAGTGGAGATGAAGCAACTCAGTGATGTGCCTGAGAGAAGAGCCAGGTCTTCAGAGAATGTCTAAAGCTGAGGATATTGTCACTAAGTTTTAGGTGAAGGGGAAGAGAGTTCCAGAAGGCAGCTGCAAGGTGGTCAAAGCAGCTGCCTCCGAGACGCTTCTTCTTATACGGAGGAACAGTCAGGAGGGATTTATGGGTGGACCGGAGGTTGCGGGAAGGGCTGTATCTTTTAAATAAGTCTCTAATGAATAGGGGGCCAGTGTCATGTAAAGACTTGAATAGGATGCACCCGGCTTTGAAGGCCACGCGTTGCTCAACCGGCAGCCAGTGTAGCTGTTTCAGGCCAAGTCTGACTGATTGCCTCCTTTGGATGTTCAAAAGAAGTCTGGCTGCCTGGTTTTGAACCAGCTGGAGGCGTTTAAGCTCTCCAGTTTGGAGCCCAAGGTAGAGACTGTTGGAAAAGTCCAATCTGGACAGGACCAGGGAGATGACGATCTGAGTGAGGGCAGCTGAGGAGAAGAAACAGGCAATTTTTTAAATTTTCTTCAACTGAAAAAAGCTGGAAGACACAACAGCTCCAACCTGTTTTTTTAGGGAAAGATCCTCGCTGATAAAGATGTCTAGGCTCTTGACCGAGGATGACTTGGATGGGGGGGCGCCCATGCAGTACTCTGTCCAGGCAAGACCAGTTCGGTCTTGCCTGGGTTAAGTTTCAAATGTTTCAAAAAAGTTTCAAAAGTTTCAAAGTTTCAAAGGGTGTGACTGGCCTGGTAGTGCACCACGCCTCCTTGCATATCAAATTTCCCACATGTCCTGGTGCCAAAAAGCCCTCAAGGCAGGAGTGGCATCTTGTAGGTTTGGGAGAAGGTGGGGTCGCATATCAAAGATGGCAGCGGCTTTGAAGTCCTTGGCCTTGGTATGCAGATTTACTAGCCATCCTGTTGAAGGCGGTGTGAACACCTTCCTACAGAGCAGGCATTATTCCTGGTCTCAGAGAATGTGGACTCTTACCTGCAGGAGGTCAGAAAGATATCTTAGGTGGTAGGCTGAATGATACCAGTCAGCCAGCACACTAAAAGGCTGGTAGGTTTTCAGGGGCACGTCTAAGGTGCCTTCTGAGTGCATATCTTAATAAATAAACATCTGACATCAGTATGGATTTATTAAGACAAGGTATTTTATATAAAAACACCATAGGTTTCAGTAAAGCCATCATGTAACTGGGGAACTCGTAATGACCAGTGCCCAGCACATATACTTAAGATGGCTTCCCTGTTCACTTGTACTATCTAGTATTCGAATTAGATAGCACGGGCATATGTGCTCATGCAGATATGTCCTCATATGTAATATAATGCACCCTGCCTTAAGACTACAAGGTCTGCTGTAGGGGTAACTTACATATATTGAATATAGTGTCTGATTTTGGGATAGGCTGGTCCCTCCACTTAACCGCTTAACTGCAGTGTGAATTCTGCCACGGTGCGGCATTTTAATTAAGTGGGCGGGCTGCGCTGGCCAATAGACGTGCGCAGCACTACAGAGGTTGTGCTCGCCACGGCCTTTGGCCGACAGAAGCAGCGAAGGCGCTAATTATTTTTTTACACATTTAATCATTGGTGCCTAGTAGGCTCTTTTGCCCCCTCGCACCACTATGGGGTATATTGGGGCTAAGAATGTAGGGCCCTATTAGGAAGGCGGGTGGATCGGCCCTCCAGGCCGGCGGTAGCCACCGCCGGCCTGGCGGGGGCGATCCGTCCACCATCCGTGCAGGAATGACCATATTATAATGGCTGGGTGGTCCGCAGCGGGCGGAAAGACAGTCCACTGCTTTTCCGCCCGGTCGACATGTCAACCGGGCGGAAAAGAGTTCTATAGGGTGGCGGTGTCTTTCAGACACCGCCAGCCATATTAGAATGTGGGTTTTCAGATGCCTTTCCATGGCGGCATTGCCGCCACGGAAAGGCATGCGGAGTCTGCTTTGAGGGGCCTCCTGCTGGCTCCCATGGACTCGGAGGGGGTGGGGGTGCACATGGGGTGTACCTATGGTACCCCCCTGCCTTTCAAAGAACAACGTGGCAGGCAACCCGCGGTGCCTGTCACGTTGTGCTTTGAAATGCACAACGTGTATTTTTAGCCTTGCGGCGGGCGGTGCTTTTAGCATGCGATGTTAAAATTACGGGATGCGCCCACTACTGTGGCGGGCGCATCCTTATTGCCCCCACGGGACCCCCGCCCTTTCACCGTGAGGATGGCAGGCCGACAAAGTCCGCCCGCCATCCTAATGGACCCCTTAATCTGTCCCTCCAGGATAGGTAAATTTGAGGTAAGTCCCCCAACGTGCCTTCTTCAGGGTAGCAGAAAAACTGTTGGGCACTATCTGGCGGGGGAGCAGTAGCCCCTGTTGGAGTGCCCTGCCCATGTAACATTGTTCTTTTTGATCTCGTGTGATGGATTGCTGCTCAGGAATCGCCCTCCTGCATCAGTCCCCGAGACATGAATCAGCGCAGGATTCCACTCACATGTAGATAAGGGCTTTGCAGCCAGGTGGCAGATCAGTGCTCAGGGACTGAGCTATGCCCAGAGGACCAATGACAATAAAACCAGTTGAAGCTGAAAACTCTGGCAGATTTCACATTCAGTTGTGGTAACATCAGCATGCTGTGCATGCTATACTTATTGACAAATACAAATCTGTCAGGGTGTTTGGGAAACTCTTTCCCAGCAACCATAAATAATAGACTGAAAATGGAAGCCCAACGATGCGCACCCTTGCTGACTGGACACGATTTGTCATCCAGATCATAACCTAGGATGTGCTGTGGATGAGAACATCTCAGCCAGTGCAGTCTACAGGTTAAATAAAGTAAAAATGAAAACAAAATAATTACACATTTAAAAAACAATATTTAAAACTAAAAATAATATATTTATTTAAAAATAAAACACTACACATCTAAATTCCCAAAATAATGCACATACCAGCCAAAAATTGATTGCATGATATAACCCCAGAATTTAGCAGCTAACAAAACCTGTGTTTAAATAAACAAAATAAAATTAAAAATACAAATTACAATATTACTGTAAACTGTATTAGATAACACAATATTTTACTGTAGGAAAGTACCACTGTTTCATATGGTCACCCCCAGTTTCGGCACACTGGCACTGTTGTTGATTGTTAGTGCACTAAGTCCCTGCTAAACAGGCCCCAGTGCCAGTTCTCTTTCCCTAAAAACAAGACAAATGCTTAACTGTCACCCAATTGGTAAGGACTTTAGTACCCTTGTAAGTCCATGGTAAATGGTACCCCCTTGTACCCAGGGCATGGGTACTAAAGAGGGTACCTAAGGGCTGCAGCATGTAATATGCTACTCAAAGGGTCCAACACACAAACGGCATTCAGACTGTCATTGCAGGATGCGTGAAATGATGCAAGCAATTCGGAGACCACAACATTGCCCACTGCTTGTCGGCAATGTCAAATTACAATGCAAATCCTATATGTAGGTCACTCCTACAGCAGGCCTTAGAGCCCAAAGACATGGTGCATTATAGCATGTTGAAGGAACAATTGCATAAGCAGATGTAATCCTGTGATGTCTAGATCCATTGCTAGGCATTGCAAGTGATCAGGAAGACATTTTAAAGGAATTTACGGGGTACTGGTCATTACAGGTTACCCAGCTACATGATGGCTTCCCTGAAAATACTGATGTTTGGTATCAAAAATCTTGTCTTATCTGAAAGAGACAGTTAGTTATGGATTCCTCACCTCAGAATTACTCCCAGGCGTCAGACTGGATCCCGACAATTTTTCCTCAGAAGTACCTCTGCGCGTCGATAGGTGGCATCGGTCAACTCCGCGTTCGTCGTTGCCGGAATGACGTCGCGGTATCTAATTAGATGCCGCCCTCGCACGCCGACGTCTGTTCTTTACACGACATTCCATGCCAGAAGCGCAGAGCCAAGCAAGATACTGACCACTGGTGCACAAAAACTAGGGCCCTGAAAAGGGAGTCCCTCACCCTAGAAGTCACCTGCTAGATACCCTAGCAATACCAACCCTAGTGGTGGGTCTGCCAACCAAGTTCACACCAGAAGGTCCTGGAGAACCAAATGGCCAAAGAAGCCATCCCTCTGGTCTTGCCTGTCCAGGCAGTAGTGTTTGGTAAACCTGTGCAGTGAAGCCCACGTAGATGCCTGACAGATGTCAAGAAGGGGGACTCCACATCCCAAAGATGTAGTGGCTGCTGTCGCCCTGGTGGAATGGACACGCAACCCAACTGGAGGTTGCCAGAATGACATTGCAGCGTCTTCTTAGACACCACCCTCATGCGCTGAAGTCAGTTCTTTCTTTTTCCACGCCAGCTAGTGCAGATCCGGAGAGAGCGGTACCTCGAGTCACTTTTTGACTATGTTTTTGTGACTTTTGTCGACACGTTTTTTGAGTCGATTGACTCCTGGTGCACGGAGGGATGTCACGTTGGATCGGCTTCAAGGCTTGCAACTTCGGTCGTAAATTGATGTTGGTCACGGACCAACCTCTCGTGTGCCTTTGGTGCCTGGAGCGCGACCACGAAGTCTTTGCGGGAGCAGTCCCGAAAGCTTCTCGAGGCCTGGCAGTACGCTAAACGCCATACGAGGTCAGGGTCTCGCGGGAGGTCACATGACCAATGACGAGTGGTGGTGGTGGCACTGAGATTGAAGTCTTCATCTTTGGGTAAGTCAAAGCACAAGAAGAAGGTGAAGAAGCCTCGTTGCGCTTTGCGTTCTCCCCGTCCGTCGACCGACGCAATGCGAGGAGCGGAAGGGAGTCGTCCGGCTCTCCCCACGCAGTCTATTGGACTCCAGCCTTCCATCCCTTTCAGTGAGCCGGAGCGACCCCTGCCCAGCTTCCAAATTTTTACGAAGCATTGCATTCCATCTTTGGGCAGCCCGCCTCCCCCAGCGTGCCCTCTGGCCCCACAGACTCACTTGGGTGCTCTAGGCCTTCGTTGTCAGAGGCTTCGGCGCCGCAGGGCCACCAAGGATCAATGCCTGGACTCGGATCTGCACCGGTCGACCTTGTGACACCTCCTCCGGTGCCGAATCCAGTGACGACACCCCCGCCGGCTCTGAAGAACCCCAGCCAGCGTCAACCTGGACCTTCCCCTCGATGAGGACATGACTGGCACTTTTGTACCCCTTTTCTCCCCTGATGTTTCCGTCTGACCTGAGTGGCTCACAGGAGAGGGTGAGGAGGACTGGGATGGGTCTGTGGACCCTCTTGCAGACCAGTTGGAGGAACCGGACTGGAGAGAGGAGTTGGGTGTGGCCAGTTGGCTGGATACCACCCCAGATGTTGGCATACTATCTCCCCCTACGTAGGCTATGGAGGAGGGTGCATCTTAGCAGTGGTGTTGCATAGAGCAGCGGAGGCCCTAAACCTCAAGCTTCCTACAGTGGCGGTCAGGACTAACCTCCTGACAGAGGTGCTTCAACAGGTGGCGGCCTCCTTTGAGCCCTTGCTGCCGTTTAATAAGGCCCTTACGGACATCCTTTTGGGCCACCGCCCGGTCCTGGGTGACCCCATTTTCCTCTCTTCCTATCCTACCCCTGAGAGCTTGGTAGTCCAAGCCCCAACGTCCAAAGGTGCATTCCCTAACCCACCACCTGATACATAATCTAAGAAGCTGGACAACTTTGGGAAGAAGACGTTTTCTTCCTCCAGCTTGGGATTGCAGTCGGTGAACACCGCATGTCGATTGGGCCAGCCCATTACATGGTTGCATAGGTGCTGCCACAGTGCCCTGAGGAGACCTGGGCCGCGCTCTCCCGTGCTGTTGCCGAAGGGAGAGATGCAGCGAAGTTCACCATCCGGTGTGGGCTGGACACCGCCGACTCACAGCGCAGGACGATTTCCACGTCAGTAGCACTGAGACACTATGCCTGGTTGAGGTCCACTGGTTTTCGGGGGATGTCCAAGCAAGGCTTATAGACATGTCGTTTGATGGCCGTCGCCTGTTTGGCGACAAGGCAGACAACGATCAAATGCTTTAAGGATTCTAGGGCTATGGCCAGATCCTTTGGCCTTGCTTCCACCTCCCCCTAGCGCAGTCTGCTTTTTGCCCCTTTCATGGCTACGGAAGGGGTGCACTGCCCCGCCATGTTCAGTCCAGAGCCGGAGGCCTGCGCTAGCGGTCTTACTGCTACATGTCCGGGGACACGGGTTCCACCGTCGTGGATCCGGGTCCAGCGGGCGGGCCAGTCCACCAGCGCCCCCTCTGCAGCAGCCACCAAACCCTCCTAGTCCAACATTTCCGGCCCATCAATCGCCAGTGGGCAGCAGGATTTGTCCTCACCTGCCCCACTGGCTCAACAACACGTCGGAGAGGTGGGTTTTGCAGATAGTCCGAAGTGGCTATTCCCTCCCCTTCAAGACTACTCCTCCATACATGCCACCTCAATTCCATCTCATGTCGGAGGATCACCTGACTCTTCTCCAACAGGAAATTACGTCTCTTTTGGCCAAGGGAACCATTGAGCGTTTTCCTACCCCAGAAGTTGGCTCTGGTTGTTATTCCCACTACTTTCTTGTGCCCAAGAAGGACAAGGCCCTGCATCCTATCGTGGATCTAAGGAACATCAACTGCTTCCTCCGGAAGGAGAAGTTCAAGATGTTGGCACTGGCTCAGGTCTTGTCTGCTCTCAACCCTGGAGACTGGATGGTAGCGTTGGACTTGCAGGACGCGTATTTTCACATCCCCGTCCTGCCGGCCCACCAGCGTTACCTTCGGTTCACGGTAGACCACGAGCAATTTCAGTTTTTTGTGCTCTACTTTGGCCTTACCAGCGCCCCTCGGGTGTTCACGAAAGTGATGCCGGTGGTCGCAGCTCATCTGCGCAGATCAGGGGTTCCAGTCTTCCCCTTTCTCGACGACTGGCTGTTAAAGGCGGGCTTGCCCCAGGCTGTCGTCTTCCCACCTCCAGACTAGGGCTGACCTCCTGCATTTGCTGGGGTTCACCATCACTGTGCCGAAGTCACACCTGATTCCCTCGCAGAAGCTCCTTTTCATCGGAGCGGTTCTGGACACTGCGCAGTTTCGGGCTTATCCTCCCAAGCAGCGATTCCGGGATAGTCCGGCTATGATTCCGATCTTTCAGACTGCCCCTGAGCCTACTGGGCCTCATGGCCTACTGTATCCTGCTGGTGGACTATGCCAGCTGGCATAGTCCACCAGTAGGCATAGGCTCTACTGTGGGACCTGAAGTTCCAGTGGGCATAGCATCAGGATAATCTTTCCGATTGCGTTCAGATCTTGGAGGGCACTGCACACTAATTGCAGTGTTGGCTAACGAACCGGGATTGGGTCAACGGCAGATCCCTCTCCCTTCCCCAACCAGAGTTCACAGTGGTGACAGATAAATATCGGCTGGGGTGGGGCGGCCACATGGGAGAGGCAGAGTTAAGAGGCCTCTGGTCTCTGGCGGAGTCTGGGCTCCATATCAACCTTCTGGAGCTTCGGGTGATTCGTCTTCCTCTAAAAGCATTCCTTCCCTCTGTCCGGGTAAGAGTGGTGCAGGTGTTCACAGACAACACCACCGCCATGTGGTACTGCAACAAACATAGGGGTCGTGGACCCTATGTCAAGAGACTCTCTTCCTTTGCACAACCCCAGCTCATATCTCTGGTGGTTTAATACCTGGCAGGTTCTCTGAGCGCCAGGGCGGACAAACTCAGCCACAGGTGGATGATGGATCACGAATGGCGTCTTCACTCAGAGGTGGTGCAAGGTCTCTTTAAGCAGTGGGGAGAGCCTTGGTTAGATCTATTCACCACAGAAGAGAACGTGCAATGTCAGCAGTTCTGCGTGTTGGAATTTCCAAGGCGGCACTCCCTTGGCGACGCTTCCTATTGCGAGTGATGTTGTGGTCTTCTATACGCCTTTCCACCTATGCCACTTCTGCCCTGAGTGTTGAAGAAGATCAAGCGCGACTGGGCCCAAGTCATCCTTGTGGCTCCGGATTGGGCATGAAGAGTCTGGTATCCCGAGCTCTTGAACATGGCCATCGATCCTCCAATCAGACTGCCTCTTCGGGGATCTTCTGTCGCAGCAGCAGGGGAAGGTCCCACACCTGAACCTGTCCAGGCTCCACCTCCTTGCGTGGAGATTGAGCATTGGCAGTTGACAAATTTCGACCTTCCTCCCGAAGTCTGTAATGTTATCTTGGCAGCCAGGCATCCCTCTACCAAAACGGTATACGCCTGTAGTTGGAGCAAGTTTGTGGCATGGTGTGCAGCAATGGCTGTGGATCCCCTTTCTGCCCCCCTTTCAGAAGTTCTCCTCTTCATTCTTTCTTTGGCCCAGCAGGGCTCGGCTCTGGGCACTTTTAAAGGCTATCTTTTGGCCATTTTGGCCTTCCTTCGGCTGCCTGATCAACCTTCACTTTTCAAGTCCCCTATTGTAAATTGCTTCCTTAAGGGCATTACTCATTTGTTTCCTCCAACTCCTTTCGTAATGCCCCAGTGGGACTTGAACGTGGTTCTTACTTATCTGATGTGTGCTCCCTTTGACCCACTACATAACTGACCTCTCAGACTCTTAACCCTTAAAACTGCCTTTCTGGTTGCTCCCACCTCTGCTCGCAGGATGAGTGACCCACAGGCCCTTTCCTGACTGTTCATCTGGACAAGTTTGTCCTCCGCACTAGGCCTTCTTTCCTTCCCAAAGTGTTTATCTCTTTCCATAAAAGGACGGATCATCACTTTGCACACCTTCTTTCCGGCTCTGCATCCTTCTAAAGAGGAAGAGAGACTCCACAATGTGCACTTTTGTTCTCTCTGGATCGGACAAAACAATTCTGGGTGGATGATCAGCTCTTTGTCGGTTATGTAGGTGCCAAGAAAGGTCGGGCCGTGCATAAATGAACAATCTCCCGATGGGTCGTTCTTTGCATCGAAATCTGCTATTCCTTAGCGAAAAAGGAAACTCCAGTTGGGTTGCGTGCCCATTCCACCAGGGACATGGCAACCACTACTGCTTTGGGATGTGGAGTCCCCCTTCTTGACATCTGCCAGGCAGCTTCGTGGGCTTCACTGCACAAGGTCACCAAACACTACTGCCTGGACAGCCAAGTCCGGAAGGACGGCTTCTTCAGTCGTTTGGTTCTCCAGGACCGTCTGGTGTGAACTTGGTTGCCAGACCCACCACCAGGGTTGGTTTTGCTGGTGTACCTATTCTAAGGTGAGGAATCCATAACTAATTGTCTCCTTCAGATGAACAAGTTACTTACCTTCGGTAATGATATATCTGTAAGAGACATAGATTAGTCATGGATTCCTCACAGCCCCACCCATCCTCCCCGTTCTGCGAGCAAACTTCTAGGGTGAGGGACTCCCTTTTCAGGGCCCTAGTTTTTGTGTACCAGTGGTCAGTATCTTGTATGGCTCTGCGCTTCTTGCGTGGAATGTTGTGTAAAAAACTGACGTCATTGTGCGAGGGCGGCGACTAATTAGATACTACGATGTCATTCCGGTGACCACGAATACAACGATGAATGCGGAGTCGACCGATGCCACGTATTGAAGCTCAGAGGTACAGCTGAGGAAAAAATTCTCAACATGTATATAGTGAAATTGCAACTGTAGTGGACAGGACATCATTGTCTTCTGTTTTTTTTAATATCTTTTTTAGGTTGAGCCCTGAGCCAACGCTCAAGTGCTTCTCTGGGGTTGATCTGGGGTAGTACTGGAGAGAAGCCATGCCCACTCCCCCGCCCATATTTTTCAATGGCTTGTGTCTTTGTCCTTTTTAAATGCTGCCTTCCGATTAGTTTATAGGCTTGTCCCTCCTTAATATGGCCATGTTGCCTTTGTATCCTTCCATGGCTACTGGCCCGATTACTTTGAGTGTTGAACGGGATGTTATTTAGAGTGTGAGAACTATTTTCTTCCCGTGCCTTATCCCCCCTCCAGCAGTCCGTGACTTTTCGCCCCTCCCACCTGCACCAGTTGTTCGTGCCTTCTTGATTCCGCCAACCCGCACTATCATTTGCAATGCATTAGGTCTCGCTTAAATGCTAGTCCTATTGCATTGCAAATGCTTCTTTTTCTGGGCGCCCCCATGCATGGAAGCGCACGCGTTCCTGCTCGGAAATGTTCTTCAAGTGGGAATGGCTTTCAAAGGAGGGGACATGTTGTATATGGCCGTTCCAAGACCAGTGACTCGAGTGCTCTGTATGTGCTAGGCGTGTCACTGTAGTCCTCCCAGACCTCTGGAGGCTGACAGACATCAGTAGTGCTGCTGGTAATGAGGGACAATAATCACTAATATTTATACCGTAATGTAATAAACAGGAATTTGCAGTGCCGTTAGTGACCCACGCTACATTCCAAAGTTTAAGAATGTCATTACTTATTCCTGTGCCGGGGGGCCATGACTCAGGCAACGGAAGTGGGTTGTACAGCCTGTATGTTTTGTTGTCTAATCCAGTCTTTTTTCTCACCATGGTTTCTCTCACTCTCCTTTGTGCCTTATATTTCTCTGCGCCTTCCTTTTCCCTCTGTTATCCCATTCCTTCCTCTGTTTTCCTCTCTCATTTTGTCCCATTATTTCCTAGATTTGAAACTTTTGGTGTCTCTTGCTCCTATTTACCTGTCCAATATATCCCAAATGTAACTCGCCAGTAAACACACATGCACGTACGCACACACATACATACTCTCTCTCTCATTTATAACCTCCTTTTACTGCCTTGTATTGCCTGCCTCGTTTATGGCCCTACCTTTCATAACTTCTGGTCTTTCACTCCATCTTTTTTTGCTTTGTTTATAAATGTTATGTTATGTTATATATATTTATAGCGCAAGGCTACTCAACAGAGTGTCCCGTAACGTGCATTGGAACAGGAAGCATAGCCTAGCAGTGACTAGAATAGAAGGGTTTTCAGTTTTTTTTTGAAGATTGTAGGATCCTAGGCCGCACAATATCAGCGGTAGTGCGTTCCAAGCCAAAGCAGCTGTCCAGACAAAAGAGCTCCTGCCCATACTTTGGCGGTTAAAGCTGGGTGTCTGCATCAATAGCTAAGAGGAAGAACGCAGCTGTCTCCCTGGTTTATAAAAAACAAATCTCTTTTTGTAGGATCGATGGGGCCAAGACCATGAAGGGCCTTATGAGCAATGGTCATCATTTTGAATTTCATCCGAGACTCCACTCGGAGCCAATCCACGGTGTGCAGATGTGCGCGCACACTACACCTATTTGACAAATCCAGAAGGAGTCTGGCTGCTGAGTTTTGGACTTCTTGCAGTTTCCTTATAAGGTAGCCAGGGATACCCACAAATAGTGTGTTAGCATAATCCAAACGGGACAAAATCATCGCACGGACCACCGTTTCTTTGGCAGATCTAGGGGGAAGAGGAAGAAACTTCCTCAGAGTCTTTAAGGTGCAAAAACAGGTCCCCACCAACTTCTTAACTTGTGTTGAGAAGTTCAAATTTCATTGAAGCAGACGCCCTGATTTTTTGCGACTTTTCTCTCTGCACTAGGCCGGGGGAAGCCAGGGGGCCACAGGCCCTCTCTAAAATTGGCCGGAAACAAACCGTATATAAATCCCTGTCTCACTTCTCTCTGTTGTCCGGTCGCTGTAGAGAAGCTTCATTCTCCTTTTTCCTTCTAATTCCTCCTGTGCTTTGTACTGCCTCCTAATTCCGGCTTCTCTTTTTTCAGTCCTCTGGTCTGTAGAAATTATTGCACAAGGAAAAAGCAAAAGTGAGTCCTAGACAGGAAGTGACACACTGAGATACACTCTATCGTATGACTTCCCTTGTGGCCAAACCGCCTACACAGAAGCACACTAACATTTCAGTGAGTAAGACATACTGGAAAGGGCACTCCTGGTGATACACCCCCCAAACCGGATCAGACAAGTAAGTACTTTGATACCTTGCCAATTGCCAACTGGTATACCCATGTAAGTCCGTAGTATATGGTACTAAGGTACCCAAGGAATAGGTACACCGGGGTCCCCCAGGGGCTGCAGCATGTATTATGCCACCCTTGAGAGACCACTCAGACTGTGACTACAGGCCTGCCATTGCAGCCTGTGAAAGTTGGTGCTAGCACTACTTACAGCAGATATAAGTTTCCTTTTATCTGAGGTCACTGCACTTAAAACCTGTAAGTCACCTCTATGGCAAGCTTTTCAGTCCTGAGGCAGGGTGCTTTATTACAAGTGTGGGGGTGCACCTGCATGAGCAGGGCCCCTCTACATACCCCTTAGTCAATTCTCCAAGCGTTGTACCTGCGGTCAGTCATTTAATACATATTGTGGACATCAAGTCAAATACAAGATGTCTAACTATATATTGGCTGCACTGAAACTTGTCATGTTTGGTATCAAACATGTTGGAATCCTACCCTAACACTGGTTCCAGTGTTGGATTTTGGATCCCATGTACGAGGGGGCTTCCCTAGGGTTCCCCCCTGTATTCTCGGTACCAGCCTTTAAGGGTCTAACAGCAAGCTAGTGCAGCTGCCGACCACAGACACATTTCTTTCTTCCCGTGGCTTAGCTGAGCTTTAGCAGGGGAAGGCAGAACAATATGTTTTCTGCCACAGGGAGGTGAGACTACATTCAAGATAGGACTTAGTGTATTGGGCTGTGGTGGGGCCGCTTGCCAGCACTAGCAGACTTCTTTGAAGGGCACATTTGGTGCTCTCCTTTCATACTCCAGTTTGAGCAAGTTCAGGGAGGTGTTGACTCCCACTCTGGCACAAAACTGAGCAATGGACATGGGAGTATCCTCCCCTCTGTCCAGCCACTCCTCTTGGAGGGATCCTTGAATCATCCAACGCTTTCCCTAGGGTGCTTAAGGGCTTACCTGTAGGTGTCTCTTCAGTTTAGTCATGGGACAAGATTCAAACTCGAAAACACTTCAACTTCAACCGTCTAGGCACTTTGGATTTCGCTGGACTTCACCTAGAACCGAGACTGCAGCAAGGAAGACTGCTGATGCTTCTAGTCTCGCTGTTCTGCAAGTCTTTTTCGTCATCTGTGCCTGTGCTTCACCCAAATCTTTGTCCTCACTGCATCCTGTGCACTTTGGGCCTGCATATTTGGTGAGCTGCTCAACTTGTGACACGGGGGCCTTTGGCCTGTGGGTCCTCTTGAGGGTCTTTGGCTTCAGAGGGCTCCCCTTCTTGCTCGGAGACTGCTCTGATTCTCCTGCACTTGGTGAGTCCCTTGTACCTTGCTGGTCCCATAGCTGCACTTTTTTCATTTACCACGTCTGTTGCTGCTGGTAAGGCTTATTAGTGCTCCTGCCAGACACCAACACACTTGTTCTTGACTTCCGACCTGGGACAGCTCGTGAACGGCTCCTGGTCTTCTGCAGTGTGGCCTGGTCCTCACAACTGCAGCAACAAAGTCACTGTCATCACTCCTGCAACTTCTGCCATCAGTGGGAATTGGTCTTCCGTGCCTCCTGGTCACTTCCAAGTGACATAGACTCTGTCCCCTCTGCTGGCAGGTTATTCTCTTCAAGAATCCATCCTTGGATTCCACCATACTCTTTCACCTTCTTCACCAGCGGCACCTTTCCTGAAGTCCTCCATTGTGGTCTACAGCTGCTTCCGATGTCACTTCGCACCTATGCACCCAACTTCCCTGGTGTAGGTGTCCTGGATCCTGGGGTATCCACGGGTTAGATGACTTTCCAACCTTCTGTCTTCCATGGGGTATCTTCAGGGTACTCTGGGAAGGGTCCTTCTTCCTAAAAACTGCAACCGCAACAGTCCTATTGACTTGCAATGAGTAATCAGCTGTGTTTCCATTCTGCACAGAACCTCTGTGGGGTTCCTGGGTACTTACTTCAGCCTGTTCCTTATGTCTCCAGGTCTTCTGAGTCTTCTGGTCCAAGTCCTGACTTTGTTCACAGTTAGCATTCCACTTATTTAGCATTTGGTTCGTCCCCCCCTGGAGACCACTGTGTATTTGTGCTTACTTACCTGTTTACATGTGAAATATTGTGTGTACTTTGTTGATCTCTCCGGGAAGCAGATATACCAATGTGCTAGTGAGTGTGGATAATAAATATAACTATTTTTTAAACTACACTGTGTGCATCTTTTTCGTTTAACCTACACCAAGGGCCATATGTAGGTAAATGGCATTTACCGAATCGTAAATACCGAATTTTACAGTTTCGGTATTTACAAATAGGTAAATGCCATGTAGGTAATTATTCAGTATCAATTACCGAATCGTTATGAATTGGTAATTACCGATTCGGTATTTACCGATTCGGTAATTGCCATTGATTCCTATGGGCCTTGAGGCCCATAGGAATCAATGGCAATTACCGAATCGGTTAATACCGATTCGGTAAATTTACCGAATTGTCATGGGGGACAGGGTGTCACTTTGACACCCTGTTGCACCCCTGATTCTGGCTTGTGTGCCATGTGGCACACATAAATGCCCTAAGGGCATGTGTGCCACATGGCACAGGTGTACATGCACAGATGGGCATGTACACAGAAATTCGTTATTTACCATGCCATTGTATTTCATGGTAAATAACAAATTCCTAAGGGCCTGTGGCACTGTTTCCAGTGCCACCTACATCCCATATTACCGATTCTGTACATTTACTGATTCGGTAATTTACAGAATCGGTAAATTTACCGATTCGATAAATATACAGAATCAGTAATTTTCTGGCCCCCTACATCTGAAACTACAAATACTTGTCGGTAACGGCCGAAATCAGCCGTTACCGACCGGTATTTGGCCACCTACATATGGCCCTATATGATTAGTTCTGGTAAAACAAGATGCTTAACTCTCCTTCTTGACTAAGACTGGAGGCTGCTCTCCACAGTCACCACTTAGAGAGATTTCTATGGTTGTCTAAGACCACTAAAATTACCATAAAAGCTGTCTGGATTAGGGCAAGGTGCTTCACTTAAATAGGTGTGCCCCATTTATTAAGCCAGCCTCCTACACACAGTTACTTTTCTTTCATACAAAAACAGTTCAACACTTATTACATTTTTGGAACAAAAATCATAACATTTTGGTTCCTGTGGGAGGAAGGAATGTTAACGGCTTGCAGGTAAGTAAACAACCTGCAGTGATAGCTTTTGGGGGTTAGTCCAAAGGTTCCCCAAGTTTCAGTTAGGCACTCAAATTGCACCTCAAGCGGCCGGGAGCAGAGTGCTGGGGCCCAATTTTAGCCAGTGGGGCTGAGGAAGCCTTTGGTCAGTGCTGTTTACGAGCGGATCGCTAGGGTGTGGGAGCGAAGCTCCTGGGGTTAAGATCGGTACAGCACAGGCCTACAATCAGGACAGGAGCTACACAACCAGCATCACGGAGGAGGCTGAATGCAGAGTGCCAACAAGACATCGGGAGCCCTGTGGTTTGCAATGGACATCCCCGGTATCGAAGCAAAAGCTGCAGAATTAGTCAAGGTTATTTCCAGAGGGCGAACACTGGCAGGAGAGGTTAGTTGGCTTCTTGCAGGATGCCTGGACACTGTTGGTTGAGCAGCCAAAAGCTGTGGGACCTGGGGTATAGAGGTGTCTTTTGGCATCAGATCTTCTTACAAACTCCGGTCTCAGTCGTGTTCGGGGGGACCCCTCAGTTTGAGGCTGCAGGCATTGGTCTGAAGCTTGAGGTAGGTTAGGGATCCCCAGATCCCAGGTCATGATCGCTGGGGAGACCTCCTCATGGTTTTGGGATACTCCAACTCGTGCCATGTACGTTGGGTGCAGAGTGGAGCAGAGCAGCCTAGATCTGAGTTCTCTGTTGGAGTCTTGGGTTGAGTAAATCCGGTGCTCACGGGTCATAGAATCTTTTAGATAAAGGGAGGGCAGGTCCTCTGGGTTCCCGATGGCAGCTTGCTGCTGGACACGCCAGGGGTTCACTGTGGGCAGGGCGGAGTTGGGACAGGCCAGTTGGGCTGGGGCCATGGCAGTTGGAGTTGTCTTCTTCCTGGGTCATCACAGCTCTTCTGTCCTTCTTCTTCTTTCTTTCTCAAATCTGAGGAGGCAAGGTTCAGGTCGCCCCTAAATACTAAATTTAGGGGCATTATAGGGGTGTGCATATCGGGAAAGATAGGTCCCTTCCTTGGGTTGTGTACACCCCTTAGTAGGCCACCCTCGATTGGAACGAAGGTATGAGCCTCTCTCTAATTGGCTGTGTCCCCTCATCTTCAAGATGGAGGGGACTGAGATGTGTGCTTCACCTCTCCTGCTGGCAAAGGTGGGCACAACTCACTTCCTCACTTGGTTTTCCTGCCCAAAGTGGGGGCCAGAACCAGTGGAAGCCAGTTGCTGGGGGCAGCAAAAGACAGGGTCAGCTCACAAAGGTGGCAGACCTTTGAAGCTTCCCCTTTGTGGTTCCAGCCCATCCTGTGGGAGGAGGTATGACACCTCTTCCCAGGATGAGCTTTGTTTCTGCACCCAGAGAGCAGAGGCGCTCTACCCAGGGGTCCAGAAATCTGGCTGGTGGTGGCAAATGGCAGGTAGGCATACAGGAACCTCACCAGGGTTGGTTGTTTTTCAGGGGGCATCTCTAAGATAGCCTCTGATTGCATTTCACATTAAAACCCATACTGGCATTAGTGTGGGTTTAATGTGCTGAGACATTTGCTATCAAACTTCCCAGGTTTCAGTAAAGCCATTATGGAGCTTTGGAGTTCGTAGTGCCCAACTCCCAGACCTTTATGGCTTTACTGCACTTAAAATGTCTAAGAAGGTACTTAGACGCTGTAGTGGTACAGTGCACATGCAATTATACCCTCACCTATGGTCTAATGCATCCTGCTAGAGGAATGACTTACCTCGGCCACAGGCAGTGGATTGCAGTCATGGCAAACAGGGATGTGTGCCATGTCGACTCTTCACTTTTCACTGCACCCAAACATGCAGCCTGAAATGGCAGTGTGTGGGAGTTATGGTGCAGGGGCCCTAAGGGTGGCAAAATAGGTGCTGTGTCCCTTAAAGGCCTTCTCTAGTCAAGGTGCCCTTGGTACCCATGGAACCTGTTGCAAGGGGCTTACCTGTGGCCAGCGAGGTGTTAATTGTGGGTACAGTTTTAAGAAAGAACACAGATCCTGGAAACCTGGTTGGCAGGGATCCATGGCTCATCAAGTCAAAGTGCATCAATCAATCAATCAATCAAGAATTTGTAGAGCCCACTACTTACCCGTGAGTGTCTCAAGGAGCTGGGGGGAAAAAAGGGAGGGGGGCGCTACTGGTCGAACAGCCAGGTCTTGAGTAGCTTCCTGAAGGTCAGCAGGTCTTGGGTCTGTTGTAGGTTCAGTGGGAGGGTGTTGCAGGTCTTGGTGGCGAGGTGGGAGAAGGACCTGCCGCCGGTGGTTGTTCTTCGGATGCGAGGGACGTTGGCGAGGGCGATGTCGGCAGAACAGAGCTGGCAGTTGGGGATGTAGAAGAAGAGTCGTCTGTTGAGGTAGGCTGGGCCAGTCTTGTGGAGTGCCTTGTGTGCGTGGATGAGGAGCTTGAAGGAAATCCTCTTGTTGACGGGGAGCCAGTGCTGGTTTATCAGGTGTGGGGTGAAGTGGCTGTGGCGTGGTACATCGAGGATCAGGTGTGCAGAGGCGTTTTGAATGCGTTGCAGTCGTTTGATGAGCTTGGCCGGGGCTCCCGCGTAGAGGCGTTTCCATAGTTAAGTCTGCTACTGACGAGGGCCTGGGTGACTGTTCGTCTTGTGTCTGTCGGGATCCACCTGTAGATCTTGCGGAGCATGCGGAGGGTGTTGAAGCAAGAGGAGGAGACTGCGTTGACTTGCTTGGTCATGGAGAGTGTTGAGTCGAGGATGACTCCAAGGTTGAGTGCATGGTCGGTGGGTGTCTGGCTGCTCCCAGTGCCATAGGCCACCAGGAGTCGTCCCAGGCTGAAGGGTTGGAGAGGAGGATGAGGACCTCCGTCTTGTCCGTGTTCAGCTTCAGTCGGCTGATCTTCATCCAGTCGGGGACGACCTTCATTCTTTCGGGGAGGTTGGATTTGGCGGTGAGGGGGTCCTTAGTGAGGGAGAGGATCAGTTGTGTGTCGTCGGTGTAGGAGATTATGTTGAGGTCATGCTGTCGGGCGACTTGTGCAAGCGGGCCATGTGTCAGGCAAAAAGTGGGGGGCAACCATGCAAAAAGGGGCACTTTCCTACAACTATCAGTTGCTACCAGGTAAAATATCACTGGAGAAGGAGGCAGTCCTGCCTTAAAAGACTTTTGCAGTATATCTCACAATTGCATGTAACACCTGCATACACAGGCCCGGAACATTTTGAAAGTTTAAATGGATAGTCAGGTAGCAGTGTCTGTGTTTGTTGAGCTATGTTTAGTCTTCCATTTAAAGATTCCTTGTCATTCATCCAGAGGTCAGTTCAGACCAAATCAAGAGGCCACTTCAGCAATGGTCACCTTGTGCATACTCCCACAAGAATATGGGGTGGTGCCGAAATCAGCCATCATTGCCTCACATGCAGCCCAGTTTGTCAATTACTCCCTACATGTTTCATTTGGACCCGAGTCATTTGATAGCAATACGTCACTTTGCAAGTAAGAGACCCAACATCAGAAACCTCGTAATTAGTTTCCTGTTGGTGGGATGAGGGAGCAGGCCCAACAAGATAGCATGAGGCGTAATCTGTATGTTCTAACCAGTGGCCCTATTAAGATTCGTGACTATGTTTTTCCAGTATTGTTCTAAAGAGTGGCATTGCCACACCATGTGGGAATAATCCACATGGGGTGTCTACAGTGGTGGCATTCAGCTGATCAAATGCTGTAAATATTAAGTAGAAGTTTTGGGGATAGGTAGCTTGGTGCGGGTAGTTAAATTGTATCCGTTTAAATCATTCCATCAAACTGACTGTTTGCTCTCCTATGTGTATTTTTGCTCAATGTACACTCGAGTAATATTTCCCTCAGAGCTGCATACCACCTGATGTGGGCTTTTGGTACAATCTTTGGAAGATCTGTCTTGAGGGCCCGGAAGAGCACCAAAATTAATGTGTGCCCCCAGCCAGTGCCAACAGGAATGTTTGTGTTTGCGAAGGATCAGACTCTTCTGAGAAACATTGCAAAATCTCCCTTGCGGAGATCATTGCATACTGTAAGAATTATCCCCTATCAAGCACAAAATAATCCATTGCATCTTCTCTTTTTTATAAATTGCCTCCCCCAAGTACAGGTCTTCAAGTATATCACAACACCAGTCCGATTTTTGTCATGGACATTACATCTACAATTTGTGTAAATGGTATCTGAAAGGAACTTCTAGCTGCAGATTCCTTACCTTTGAATTTCCCAGGCGTCAGGCCGGTTCCCTAAACTTTTGCTGAGCAATACCCCTTGCGTGTGATGTCAGATGAATCCATTTGGCTCTGCGTGACGTCACTCGCGTTGGTAGTGTCAGTTATTTATTTATTTATTTATTTATTTATTTTTAACATTTCTAGAGCGCACTGTTACCCGGAGGTGTCCTGGCGCTAACATGGTTGAACTGGTGTGCGTGAGTGAGGAGCTTTAATGGGAGAAGAGCCAGGTCTTCAGTGCTCTTCTAAAGGATAGCAGGTTGGGCAGCTGTCTAATGTTGAGGGGAAGTTTGTTCCAGGCTACTGCTGCGCCTAAGGAAAAGCTCCTACCCCCCCATCTTGCTTTCTTAACTCTGGGAACTAAGACCAGTGCCTGCTGCCCTGATCTTAGGGTTCTTTCCGGCTTATACCAGTGGAATAATAGCTTCATACATCTAGGGCCGAGATCGTGTAATGCTTTAAAAACCACACAAAGTGCCTTAAAGGTTATTTGTTTCCGCACTGGCAACCAGTGCAGTTTCGCCAAGTCCTGGGCCACCGAAACGAACTTGGGGGTGTCTGTTATCAGGCGTGCGGCTGCGTTCTGTAGGATCTGGAGCTTATTTAGTACGCCCTGTTGAGCGTTCAGCATGAGGCTGTTACAGTAGTCTAACCGAGATAGCACTAGACCGGTGACCACTGTTTTTCTATGCTCTACCTCTAAAAATGGTAGTACTTTCCTAATGGTTTTGAGGATAAAGTGTGTGGAAGAGGCAAGTGCGTTGATCTGAGGTTTAAAGGATAGTGAATCATCAAACAGGATGCCTAGATTTTTCACCTTAGTCACAGGGGAGGGGAGAGTTCCCATTTCTTCAGGCCACCATCTTGGGGACCAGAAGTTGTCTTTGGAGCCAAGAGTAGTACTTCTGTCTTTGACGAGTTTAGCTTCAGACAGTTTTGTGCCATCCAATTGCCCACTTCTCGCATACAGCCTTTAAACCTGTCCGCTGTGCTATCTATTTCACCCGGCAGCACTGACACCACTATCTGTGTATCATCAGCGTATGCTGTGAGGTTAAAACCAAAGGATCGAATTATCGGGGCTAGGGTAGAGACGTAGACATTAAAAAGGGTCGGGCTTAAGGAGGAGCCCTGGGGCACTCCACACGGGAGCTCGAAAGGGTGTGATTCAAAGTCCCCCAGTGCCACTGTCTGAGTCCTGTTGGAGAGGAAGGCCTGCAGGATCTTCAAAGCCTTTCCTTGAACTCCGCAGGCCCTCAACCGGTCCACCAACAACTTGTGATGGACCGTGTCGAAGGCCGCGGAAAGATCCAACATGATCAGGGCGGCTCTTCCTCCTCCGTCCAACACTCTTCTAATGTCTTCCACAGATTTGATTTTAGCGGGGAGTCCGTGCTGTGTTCTGGACGGAATCCATGTTGGCATGGGTCTAGATGTTCTCCTATTCTTAAGAAAGTGCTTAGCTGCGTGTTTAAAGAACCTTCCATAATTTTGGCTGGAAGGGGCAATCTGGCAATAGGCCGGTAGTTGTTCAGCTCGGCTTTGTCCAGATTGTTTTTTTTTAGGAGGGGTAAAATGGAGGCCTTTTTCCATTTTGCGGGAAATTCCCCCCTGTCCAACATGAGGTTGAAGAGGGGAGTAAGTCCGGCTGCGATGGTAACCGGAGCTAGTTTAGCGATGGCAGCAGGGCAGGGATCATGAGGGGAGCTCGATTTTATCTTTTGAAGCCGGCTCACTACCTCTTTCTCACTGATTTGAGTGAACTGTAGGAGTTTATCCGGTCCTCTGTCTAGCTCCGAGTTAAGAGTGGGGGCTTCCGAAGACATTTTTATTTGACTGTCTAGGGGAGAAAAGATTTTTTCAACTTTTTCACGAAAAAATGTGGCCAGGTTCTCACAAAGTAGGAGACTGGGGGGTACTTCTATGGTTTTGGGGACAGCCAAGGAAGACACTGTTCGAAAGAGCTCCTTCGGGGCATTGCTGGCTTCTTTAATCTTCTTCGTAAAGAAGACTTGTTTTGCCTGCTGTATCCTCTCTTTGTAAGCTCTTTGCTCGGTGTTAAGAATTTTTTTGTCTGACTCACTGAAGGTTGTCCGCCAGATTTTCTCCCTTTTTTTACACACGATTTTGTGGTTCCTAATCTCATCGGAGAACCAAGGGGCGGAAGGGTTTGAGCGTGTGGAGAAAGAGGTTTTAGGGGGAGCCAGTTGAAGACATGCTGCCTCTTGCCATCTAGTATAGGCCTGGGTCGCATCTTCCGTATTTCCTGAAAGGGGTTCCAGGGTTGACTTTATTACACCTTCCAGCTCCTCTCGTTTTATGTTATTCCATTTCCTGATCTGCCTTGGAGTGAGTCTGGCTCTATATGGTCTCCCAGGGGGGGCTAAATTAACGTTAAAATAGACTGCAAAGTGGTCTGACCATGGAATGGGCTGGAGTGATAAAACATTAAGGCTCGGGTGGTTTGAAAAAATTCCGTCCAGAGTATGCCCTGCCTTGTGGGTCGGACCGCTGACCAGTTGCTTCAAATCCACCCCCTGTAATAGGTCGGTTAGATCGTGAGTGTCTGGGTCCGAATCGCATTCTAGATGGAAATTAAAATCGCCTAATAAAGTGAACGCTTGGGCGCTGGCAGCAGCCTCTACTATCTTACCCAAGGCTACAAAGAAAGGGGCTTTTGTTCCAGGAGGCCTATAGACGAGACAGCCTCTGAGGGTTTGATGGTCTGATAGGGTGTAATTGAAAAGAAGAGTCTCATCTGGACCTGTGGGCCCCGGTTGGAAAGACCCTCTGAAAGAGCAGTGGTAAATGATAGCTAAACCACCACCTTTCTTCTTCTCTCTATTTTGGGTATAGCAGACATAATTAGGGGGGTAGCGTTTACTATGTCAGGGCCAGAGGCGGCGTCGGTCCAGGACTCTGTGATAAAGGCTATCATCACTCCAGCGTCCTGAATCAGCTCCGCTATTTCTGTACTGTGTTTGACCAGGGATCTGGCGTTAAGGAGAAGACACTTAGCCGAAGGCGGACTTTTCCTGGCCGGTTTTTCCTTGTTGTCCCTGGGGGGCGCAATCGGATCCCAACATATTCTTGGCAAGGCCTGTGAACAATTAGTGCATCTAAAAGGGGCCTTCCCTGCTTTAACCCCTGTTCGACCTGGGCCTCTTGGCAGGGTCATCCCTAAACTTTTTGCCTTCCTCCAATACTCTCTCTGACCTATTTTGTTTGGTTTAATGACTCTGGGCACTTTACCACCGCTGACCAGTGCTAAAGTGCATATGCTCTCCCTACTGAAAAGTGTACATGTGATTGATGTCCATGATTGGTTAATTGGATTTACTGTTAGTCCCCAGTAAAGTGCACCAGGAGTAAGGAGAAGACACTTAGCCGAAGGCGGACTTTTCCTGGCCGGTTTTTCCTTGTTGTCCCTGGGGGGCGCAATCGGATCCCAACATATTCTTGGCAAGGCCTGTGAACAATTAGTGCATCTAAAAGGGGCCTTCCCTGCTTTAACCCCCAATTCCAGAGTTGTGCAACTTGCTGAGATAACCTGTACCTCAACGCCCACAGAGCCTCGCTGGTATAGGTGAGCCTCGAGGTCGGGTTGGCTTGGGCCGGAGCAGAGGTCCTGGCCCTAGGTGCGGGTCCGGCGCGGACGGGCGCAAACGGGCTCGCCTTTGGCTGCGCTCCCTAAACAGGTGTGCCATTTTATGCACGTGGGGACGGGAGGGGCAGAGCACTAGTCTGCTCGCCCAGCTCCTCACCCAAGATGGCGGGACCCACGGAGGGTTTGGCTCCAGGTCGAGTCCCCCGTCAGTGATCTGTGCAAATTCGCTTTTTTTAAAATCAGCAGTGATGAAGGTTTTTAAAAACAAGTTAAATCTTACAGCAGTAACAAAGATAATGCTTCGGTCCCGGCTTCTGCCTCAAGACCGTGCAGTCACATACACACTATTCAGTCAGTGTGGGTGCGAGTTCAAGTCCCCCGTCAATGATCTGTGCAAATTCGCTATTTTAAAAACAGCAGTGATGAAGGTTTTAAAAACAAGTAAAATATTACAGCAGTAACAAAGATAATGCTTCGGGTCCCGGCTTCCGCCTCAAGACCCTGCAGTCACACACACACACTATTCAATCAGTGTGGGTGCGAGTGAGACCAGGGTTTTTATGCACGTGGGGGCAGGAGGGGCAGAGCACTAGTCTGCTCGCCCAGCTCCTCACCCAAGATGGCGGGACCCACGGAGGGTTTGGCTCCGGTTCGAGTCCCCCGTCAGTGATCTGTGCAAATTCGCTTTTTTTTAAATCAGCAGTGATGAAGGTTTTTAAAAACAAGTAAAATGTTACAGCAGTAACAAAGATAATGCTTCGGGTCCTGGCTTCTGCCTCAAGACCATGCAGTCACATACACACTATTCAGTCAGTGTGAGTGCGAGTTCGAGTCCCCCGTCAATGATCTGTGCAAATTCGCTATTTTAAAAACAGCAGTGATGAAGGTTTTAAAAACAAGTAAAATATTACAGCAGTAACAAAGATAATGCTTTGGGTCCCAGCTTCCGCCTCAAGACCGTGCAGTCACACACACACACTATTCAATCAGTGTGGGTGCGAGTGAGACCAGGGTTTTTATGCACGTGGGGGCGGGAGGGGCAGAGCACTAGTCTGCTCGCCCAGCTCCTCACTCAAGATGGCGGGACCCACGGAGGGTTTGGCTCCGGTTCGAGTCCCCCGTCAGTGATCTGTGCAAATTCGCTTTTTTTTAAATCAGCAGTGATGAAGGTTTTTAAAAACAAGTAAAATGTTACAGCAGTAACAAAGATAATGCTTCGGGTCCTGGCTTCCGCCTCAAGACCGTGCAGTCACATACACACTATTCAGTCAGTGTGGGTGCGAGTTCGAGTCCCCCGTCAATGATCTGTGCAAATTCGCTATTTTAAAAACAGCAGTGATGAAGGTTTTAAAAACAAGTAAAATATTACAGCAGTAACAAAGATAATGCTTCGGGTCGAACTCGTGTTCAGACTGCTGGGCGATGGCGAAGAATACCTTGAGGGAGCGGGCGATGAAGTTGCACGTGGTTCCGCAGTCGACACTGTCTAGCGAGACTCTGAGGAGTTCACGATCTCGTTCGAGGAAGAGGAGGTCGCTGGATCGCTCACAGAGCCCTAAGTCCTCTTCCTCCCATTTGAGGTCTCCAGGGACGAGGCATAAGAAGAAGTCCATGCAGACTTTGACTTCACCTCAACGGGTGTCTGTCGTCGAAAGAGGTAAGGCCCTCCGACGCTCTAGGCACGGTTCTGCAGAGCCACAGTCAACTATGCGCCTCCCTCCATTTCCGGGAGCCAGAGCGACCCCCGCTCAAATTAAAGATTTTTATGAGACCATGCGCCGGTCGTGCCAACGCGACTTTTCCCAGTGTCAAACCAAAGGCGGTGCCCGCGACATCACCGGCGAGAGCCGGATTCTGATTCCGACGTCGAAGGATCCCTGGGATTCTATTGTGTCACCTGGGCACTTTGTAGACACAAGTCCTTGAGGAGGCCCGGGCTGTGCTCTCCCTCGCTGTCACGGTCGGGAGAGATGCAGCAACATTCACCATTCATTGTGGTTTGGTTATGACTGGTTCGCTGGGCAGGTCTATTTCAACGACAGTGGCATTGAGGCGCCACGCCTGGCTTCATACTTCTGGCTTTTCGGTGGATGTCAAAGCCAATGAGATGGACATGCCCTTTGATGGAACCTGCCTTTTTGGGGAAAAGGCTGACTCGGCCCTGGTCAGGTTCAAGGACTCTCGAGCTTCGGCCATATCCTTGGGCCTCTCCTCCACTCCTTGTGGTCAGTCTTCTTTTCGCCCCTTTCGTGGCAACGGAAGGGGTTTCCAGCCATATCTGCCCTATCCTGGCCACCGTCCTGCACAGACTACCCAAGCCGTACGTGGACGCGGTACATTCTGTCCTCGGAATGGAGGTCAGAAGTTGTCCGCCACACTGCCCCCAACAGCCTCAGCCTCCAAGTACTCCTAAGCTGATTCTGCAAGACCACACTACTCCAGTGGATGGAAGAATTTGTCATCATCTCCCCTGCTGGAGATCTATGACAACAGACAAGTGGGTCTTGCAGATCGTCCAGGAGGGATCAGTGACGAAATATCGATGGACAGAATATCGACTGTCCAGAATATCAGTGCCAAATATTGAGGGACAGAGTCCCTATCTACAAAAATGTAAGTATGAAAATATCGATGTTTAAAATGTAGTTACCTAAAATATCGAATTTTTCAAATGTATTAAATATATTATAAAAGTAATTAAATATTAAACAGAATGAAATAAAACATAGTTAAAATAATGTAAATAAGCTTAACATGTAAAAATAATAAATGTAATATAAAAAACATAATAAGTATGTTTTAACATGTATATATATATATATACTTAATATTATAAAACAATTATTAATCTTAATTATAAAATATTTAACACATTATTAAAATATATTTACATATAGATAAATAAACCTGTAATATAACTATAAACAATATATAATTTAAATAATTCAAGTAAATAAAAATGTTAATTAATAATTTACACTACATTAAATATAACAAAATTAAAAACATTGCATTGCTAAGGGAATAAAATTAGTTTTCACACTCCAACAACTGCAAAAGTAGGGAATTTGTTGGATAGCGGGTGGGTACAAATTGCTATTCCTACTCCAGCCAGTGGAACAGTAGGGAAAGTGTTGGATAGCGGGTGGGTACAAATTAATATTCTGACTCCAGCGAGTGGAACAGTAGGGAAAGAGTTGGATAGCGGGTGGGTAAAAATTACTATTCCTACTCCAGCGAGTGGAACTGTAGGGAAAGTGTTGGATAGCTGGAGTGTAAAAATTACTATTCCCACTCCAATGAGTGGAACAGTAGGGAAAGTGTTGGATAGTGGGGTTGTAAAAATTACTACTCTCACTCCAGTGAGTGGAACAGTAGGGAAAGTATTGGATAGCGGGTGGGTAAAAATTACTATTCCTACTCCAGCGAGTGGAACAGTAGGGAAAGTATTGGATAGCGGGAGTGTAAAAATTACCATTCCCACTCCAGCAAGTGGAATAGTAGGGAAAGTGTTGGATAACAGGAGTGTAAAAATTACTATTCCGACTCCAATGAGTGGAACAGTAGGGAAAGTATTGGATAGCGGGTGGGTAAAAATTACTATTCCAACTCCAGCGAGTGGAACAGTAGGGAAAGTGTTGGATAGCGAGAGTGTAAACATTACTATTCCCACCCCAGTGAGGGGAACAGTAGGGAAAGTGTTGGATAGCAGGTGGGTAAAAATGACTATTCCCAATCCAGTGAGTGGAACAGTAGGGAAAGTGTTGAATAGCATAGGGGAATAACTTAGTATACCCACTCCTGCAATATAATTACAATTAATTAACAATTAACTGATTAATAAAAATGTATTTACCTCCCACCATTTCCTCTATAAACGTCACCTCCAATATTGTAAAATATTAATCAATTAACATAGTTAATTAACTATTAATTAATTAGCTAATGACAATTAACAATAAAAATAACCATCATATAATAGCAATAAGTACATTTGTAAAGCGCCATGGTTACACTAAACCCAGTGTGTCCCCACGTCAGCCAGAAAACAAAGCCCAAGCCACACCTGACTTATCGTTTAGGAAAGAGAAATGTTTTAAATTTTTTCCTAAAACATCTCTCTTGGGTCTCCATCCGGAGCTCCATCTGGAGGGCATTCCATTGTTTTGCCGCCAGTAGTCGAAAGGATCGGCCACCCATCCTGGATTTTTTTATAGCCGGAACACGTACCAAACCAACCCCACCTGTCCTCAGCTGACACGAAGGAATGTGCGGGGACACAAGTTCTGCTAGGTACACTGGGGCCTTTCCCTGCAGAATCCAGTGGCAGACACAGAGTGCTTTAAAGGCGATTCTTTCTTTAATCGGGAGCCAGTGAAGCGCCGCCCGAGCTGCCCTGGCAGATGACCTTCTTGGGCGCCTCAAAATGAGGCGAGCGGCTGCATTCTGCACTTCCTGCAGGTGCAACAAGCATCTGGCTGGTGTGCCTAGATACAGAATGTTGCCATAGTCTAGCCGTGAAGTCACCAGCGCATGGACTAGCGTCTTCCTAGCCGCCATAGGTAGTAGGTCCAGGGTTTTTCGCAGCACCTTCAGGATTCCGAAGCACGTACCTGCCACCCGCCTAGTTTGGTAGTCGAAAGAAAGGCTAGGATCTAGCCATACTCCCAGGTTTTTTGCCTGTGCACATGGCGTAGGCGTCACCCCCAGGTTCAAGTTCAATTTCAAGTTCCAAAATTTGTATAGCGCACTACTCACCCAGAGGGTCTCAAGGCGCTTGAGGGAGGGAGGTGCTTTAACTATCGAATATCCAGGTTTTTAGTTGCTTTCTGAAGGAGAGGTGGTTCTGTGTAAGGCGGAGGTGGGTGGGGAGAGAGTTCCAGGTTTTGGCCGCTAAGTAGGAGAAGGAACTTCCCCCCATGGTGGATCTGTGGATGCGCGGAATAGCGGCGAGGGCTTGATTGGACGATCGTAGTTGGAGGGAGGGGGTGTAGAAGGATAGTCGAGTGTTGAGGCATTCGGGTCCTAGGTCGTAGAGGGCTTTGTGTGCGTGGGTGAGGAGACGGAACGTTATTCTCTTGTTGACAGGGAGCCAATGGAGGTCTTTCAGGTGGCCGGAAATGTGAGCTTGCCGAGGGATGTCCAGTATGAGTCTGGCTGAGGCGTTTTGGATGCGTTGGAGTTTTTTCTGTAGTTTGGCTGTGGTTCCGGCGTAAAGGGTGTTTCCGTAATCCAGTCGGCTTGTGACCAGTGCGTGGGTGACCGTCTTTCTTGTTTCGGTGGGGATCCAACGGAAGATTTTTTTGAGCATGCGTAGGATGTTAAAGCATGATGATGAGACGGCGTTGACTTGTCTGGTCATCAAGAGGGAGGAGTCCAGGATGAAGCCCAGGTTACGTGCATGGTCCGTAGGTATGGGTGCGGTTCCCAGGGCCGGTGGCCACCATGAGTCGTCCCAGGCAGAGGGGGATGATCCTAAGATGAGGACTTCCGTTTTGTCCGAGTTTAATTTTAAACGGCTGTTCTTCATCCACTCGGCTACTTCTTTCATTCCTTCATGTAAGTTGGTTTTAGCAGTGTTTGGGTCTTTGGTGAGGGAGAGGATCAGCTGGGTGTCGTCTGCGTAGGAGATGATGTTGAGGTTGTGTTGGCGTGCGATGGATGCGAGGGGACTCATGTATACGTTGAAGAGGATGGGACTGAGTGATGATCCTTGTGGTACTCCGCAGATGACTTCGGTGGCCTCTGATTTGAAAGGGGGGAGGCAGACTCTCTGGGTTCTTCCGGCGAGGAACGAGATGATCCATTCCAGTGCTTTTCCTTGTATTCCGACGTTGATGAGGCGTTGTATGAGGGTGCTATGACAGACTGTGTCGAAGGCTGCGGAGAGGTCAAGTAAGATGAGGGCAACTGTTTCTCCGTTGTCCAGTAGTGTTCGAATGTCGACTGTTGCTGCGATGAGGGCGGTCTCGGTGCTGTGTTTGGCTCGGAAGCTGTATTGTGAAGGGTCGAGGGATTTGTTGGATTCGAGGAAGGCAGCGAGCTGACTGTTGACGGCTTTCTCAATTACTTTGGCAAGGAATGGGAGGAGCGAGATGGGGCGGTAGTTCTTAAGTTCGGTGGGGTCTGCTGTGGGTTTCTTCAGAAGGGCGCTGAGTTCGGCATGTTTCCAGTTTTCGGGAAGGTAGCAGAGTTGAAGGAACAGTTGATGACATCGCGGAGATGGGGTGCGATGATGGAGTCTGCTTTGTTGAAAATGTGGTGGGGACATGGGTCGGTTGGCGATCCTGAGTGGATGGAGTTCATCAGGCGGATGGTGTCTTCGGTGGTGATTGGGTTACAGGCGCAGAGGTTGTTAGAGTGCGGTTTTGGTTCGGAGGCGGGTGGAGTGGACTGGTCTTCGGACTGGTTTTCAAAGCTTTTATGTATTTCGGCGATTTTGTTGTGGAAGAATGAGAATAGGGAGTCGCAGAGGTCTTGGGAGGGAGTGATGTCGTTGGTGCCGGCGGTGGGGTTAGTAAATTCTTTGACGATGTTGAATAGTTCCTTGCTGTTTTGGGCGTTGTTGTCAAGTCAATCCTTTAATGCTGATTTCTTGGTGGAACGGATCAATTGGTGGTGTTTGCAGGTGGCGTTCTTGAAGGTGGCTAGGTTGTCAGTGGTTGGGTTTTTTCTCCAGGTTTTCTCGAGAGTACGACAGAACTTCTTGGATTTCTTAAGGTCATCGATGAACCAGGGGGCTTTTTTGCTGCCTTGCTTGATTAGATGGTTTTTCAAGGGTGCTAGTTCGTCGGCGCTGTGGGTGATCCATTGTGTGAGGTTAGTGGCTGCTTGGTTTGGGTCCGATGATTTGGCAGGGGGGTTTTGGTGAAGTGATGTGAAGAGCTGGTCGGTGGTGATTTTGTTCCAATTTCTTCGAGGGGTAGGTTGTGGGGGGTTGTGGGTCGTGGACTTTTTGTAGTTGAAGTGAACGCAGCTGTGGTCCGTCCAATGGAGAGCTGTGGTGCGATCGAAGGAGATGTGCTTGCTGGAGGTGAAGATAGGGTCGAGCGTGTGTCCGGCAAAGTGGGTGGGGGTGTCAACAAGTTGTTTGAGTCCGAGATTGGCCAGGTCCAGAAGGGTGGTGGTGTTGCTGTTGTTTTTCTTTTCCAGGTAGAAGTTGAGGTCTCCCAGTAGAATGTAGTTCTCGGAGGGGAGGGCATGTGGGCTGATGAAGTCAGTGATGTCTTCACTGAATTGTGTGCGGGTCCTGGTGGTCTGTAGATGAGGGTGCCTCTGAGTGTGGTTTTGGGGTCGGTGTGAATTTGGAAGTTATGGTGTTCGGCGGTAGCGAGTGTGAGAAGTTGGCCCGATATGCAACGTTCGCTATTCTAGCGACCGCTATGTATCGTTCCAACGTCCCTTATGGTGTTTGGTTGTAAGTCAACCTATAGACCAGCTATCCTAGTAGCGTGGATACGAGCAGTCTAAGGCTAAAGACTCGAGAGGGCGCGTTAAGCCAGCTGTTTACCACACATGTACCCCTTGAACACCCAGTGAAAGGACACCACACAAGTGTTATGAAAATAAACAGTATTTATTAAGAATCACAACAGCCCTGTACTCTTTATGAGGACAGGGTACTAAGCACAAACCAAATCTCTTTAGCAAATACTTCAAGTGCACAATAAAAACAAGTGTCCGAGGACACGGAAAGGTTAAGGTCTCGGGCGGACCCGATAAGGCAAGTCGGAAGCGAGGGACTCGGGACCCTAGAGTAAGGAGGCTATGCAGGCACCGAAATGCCGAGTTACCTAGCCACGAGGGCTGCGGCTGCACAAGTCTTACAGGCGTCGGGGTCTTCGCTGACGAGCCAGGAGCCGGAAGAAAGGAGTTGCTGGCCGGCGACCAGTGCTGAATAGTTCGTAGGGATCCAAGCCTGGATCGGAGATTGATGAAACCTGAAAGCAGAGGGGACAAAGTTCGTACTACTAGCCAGTAGTCAGAGGGTACCAGGAAGGCACCGGTTGGCCGTCACCTCGACCAGGTGAGTGGGCGACGCTAGGCTCTGCAGTCTCACGGACCAGGAGGCGTTGTCGGCGACCACGGTGGAGGTGCGAGCTGTCCCACGAAGGATGATGCTGTCGGCGTCGCTGGGCCCAGGATGGGGCAACAAGCCTTGGCAGATCTCAGGGCCACGTGGTGGGCCTAAGATGGCGTCTTGAGTGGACCAGGAGGGTCCGGGGTGCTTCTCGCAAAGATGGAAGCAAGGGCCAGTCTGGAGCAACCAGTCCAGCAGTGATGATTCTCGGATGTCGTCACAGAAGGGCACAAGCCAGCGGCTAGTGACCAGACAACAGGCTGAGCAGCGAGCAGAAGGGCCCCACGCAGATCGTGGAGATGCTGGGAGACTGCACTTTGGTGCTGGAGCGGCTCAGGGTCGGGGCTTCTCGGACCCCAGAGCACTCACCAGAGAGTTACCTCGATGGTCGTGCTGGTTTTTAAGAGCGTGCAGGTTCTGATGATGGCCGGTCCCTCGAGGTCTCGTCGCACCCACAGATCACAGCTGAGCTGATGACGTGGGTAGAGGTCAGAGGTGCCAGGGAAGCCGGTTCTCGTCGAGCTGGGCCGTCGGATTCCTTGAGGAAGGACTTACAGCAAACCGCAGAGTTCTTAGTTGGTGCCCGCTGATGCAGGGTGACTACTCCTTAGTCACAAGGGAGAAATCTTGAGAAGAGTCTTGAATGTCCTTTCGTAGAAAGTAGTTCTTGAATCAAAGATGATCTAATTTGGAAGGGTCCCCGCTCCGGTCTTTATTCTAAAGAAAGGGGTGGGTACATGACTAGGTCCTGCCCTAAGGGTGGGACCAGGAAGGGGGGTAGTTACACCCCTCTCCCCTGCCGGGCTTTCCCCAGGCCAGGGCTGTCGCCCCTGGAACTGGTTCTAACCGGCAGATGCGCAGTGAGCACCGGGGTGCCACTCCGCAGTCACCTTCTCGCCAAAGCCCTACCTACCCAGAATACACAAACCCTGTCTGGGACGGTGCGAACACCGCCCTCGACAGGAAACCCTTTGTCCAAGTGCTCCTCGCTGGAAGGACTCCCAGCAGCAGGAGGTCAGACTCGTGTCTGTGGTGGCAGCATCCATTTTGTGGAGCTGAGGCTTCAGTTAACTTTAACCGGGGTTCACAGTTACGTACATGTCGTGTCCCTCTAGAAGGGTGGGATGCTAACCTCATCGCCAGAATTGGTGAGAGGGGAGCACCCCGATTCGTATGACACCTTACTCGACATGCCTTGATAGCGCGACACCGGAGTTACCGATATGGTACGCGTTATCATGGAACAGCTATTGGGTCTTGATTCCGCAAGCTGCAACCGGGCTCGGCTCGGGCCTGAACCTAGCTCACACGAGCCCACGCACTCTGCCTTCAGGATTGTTAAGGCCTGCCATAGGAGTGACTGATAGGAACTCGGGTGTCCATTGTATGGTTAGATATAGAGCTAATATACCTAAAGCAAAGTGTGATTACACGACTTCGCCCCAGCTGTCATGCAGCCAGTTGTGTCAAATTTAGGAGGCCAGCCAGGGGTGGCATAATACATGCTGCAGCCCCTGGCGGCCCTGGGTACACCTATGCCCTGCGTTACGGGGTCTGATAAGGTGGCCCAGTACCAATTGGTAAATGCACCTAGGGTACATATCGTAATTTAGAAAGAGAACAGCCAGGCTGTGGGTCTGATTAGCAGGCCCACAGCCAGAGAAAGTCGTAAACCAGTGAAACAAAAGCAAAAAATCTGGGTGATCATAGGATTGCAGACCCTACTCTCCTACAGCGAGGTCATCGTTTGAACTGGTCATGATGCGGATGGTGTTCTTATGGACGATGGCGATGCCTCCTCCTGTTTGGTTGGTGCGATCTTTTCGGATGATCTTGTAGTCTTCCGGGATGGCTATGGCGATGTTGGGCGCTGATGAGGCGTTCATCCATGTTTCTGTAAGGAAGGCGACGTCCGGCGATGCAGTGTCGAGTAGGTTCCAGAGTTCAATGGAGTGTCTGTGGACTGAGCGGGTGTTGAGCAGGATGCACTTTAGGTGGTTAGTGTCGGAGCTTTGTTTGGAGTTTGTGGATTTGGTGTGGGTCTTGATGCAGTCGAACTTGCAGGAGTGGCAGGTGAAGGGTCCATGGGTGTGTCCTGGGGCGGCTTGGTAGCAGTTTGGGAGTCGGCCGGGGTTAAGGGCTGAGAGGGTTGCAGCGTCGTATGTTATGCGGGTGGAGTGGGAATTGCGGGGGGCAGGGGGTCTGGCGCTGGGCACGGTCCAGGCACGGACGGGCGTAGACAGGCTTACCTTTGGCGCACCTTCGGCGCGCATGGGGCGCGACCGCTGTGCGCGACTGCTTCGCGTAAAGGCATCTGTCATAAGAGGGCAGTGGAGGGGGGAGGTGCGAGGGAGGAGCAGCTGGGAGGCGGGAGCGGGGTGGAGAGCCGGGCAGGGAGGCACAACAACAAACAACAAAGCAGTCCTGGGGCCACCATGCCAAAGACCACACAGTCGGGGCCCGCCCCACCATCAGCACCTCCGTCTTGTCGCCATTCAGCCTCAGGCAGTTATCAGCCATCCATGCAGCCAATTCTTGCATGCATGCCCTGAAGCTGGAGGAGGCCGACTCCGGAGCCTGGGTTAGGGAGCCCAGCAGCTGTGTGTCATCGGCATAGGATATGACCCTGATCCCAAACCCCTCCACAATCTCCGCCACGGGAGCAACATAGATATTAAACAGGGTAGGGCTCAGGGTCGATCCCTGCGGCACTCCTTGACTCAGCTTGAAGACCCGGGAGTAGTGTTCGCCATGTCTCACCTGGAAGCACCGCCCCGACAAGAAGGATTTTAACCAACCCAAGGCAGTACCAGACACCCCACCTTTCTGCAAGCATTTCACCAGGGTATGGTGGGCTACAGTGTCAAAGGCGGCACTTAGGTCTAGTAGAATTAAGGCCGCCATTTGACCAGCGTCCACAAATTGTCGGATGGACTCAGTGGCAAAAAGCAGAGCGATTCGGTCGAATATCTGGCTCGAAGCCGGACTGGGTTGGGTGGAGAAGATCATGTTCCTCAATGTGGGCCGTTAGTTGTACATTCACCACTTTTTCAGCCACCTTAGCGAAGTATGGCAAAAGTGAGATAGGGCGTAGATTGTCTAGACGCTCTAACCCAAGGTGGGGTTTCTTCGGGAGCGGCAGGACCACAGCTTCCTTCCAGCAGCCAGGGACGCAACAAGTCTTAAAAGAGGTCGTCACCAGGTGCCTTATAAAAGGCTCCAGGCATTCCAAACTCCCTTTTAACCTTATTGGAGGAGCCGGATCGCTAGGGGATCCAGACTTAATGCTGTTACAGATTTTAATCAGTTGTTCCGGGAGGGGGGTATCGAGAATTCCTTCAACCCCCCTCCCTCCACCACAGGTTCTCCATCTTCCAGCCCCATCTCACCGCCCCTTGCCGCTTCCGGGAAGGTGGAATAGATTTTTTCCAACTTTTCGGAGAAATATTCGGCTATCTGATTACAGAGTCCCTCTGAGCCCACAACCGGTGCTGCTAAGCTGGTAATGGGGGTTAGCTCCTTGTAGACCTTGAAGAGCTCCCGGGTTGAGCTACTGGCTGAATCAATTCTCTCTAGAATATGATCCGCCTTGGCCCTTCTGATAAGTTTGTGATAGTTCCTTAATTCCTTTTCATAAAGCTCTTTCCCCTGCTCTGAGTAATCTGCCCTCCAGATCCTTTCCTGCCGTTTACATCCAGCTTTAGCTGCTCTCAGGGATTCTGAGTACCAAAGGGCAGATTTCTGGGTTCTGAACTGTTTTTTCTTAGCCCATGGGGCCGTGCAGTCCAGGGCCTCCATGATGCGTCGATCTAGGTTTTTACAGGCTGATTCCGCATCGCTGTCCCCCGGCGGGCCATCCTTCCCCAAGGCCTTATTAAAAAGTCCCTGTGAAAAAATCCCCCATCTCCTAGAGACCGCTATCTTGCTGCTGGGTACCGCTCTCTTAGTCATCGGACTTCTGATCGCAAACGACACCAAGTAGTGATCCGTCCACATAACAGGGAGGGGATATGGGCCAAAATATCCTCCCAATTTGTAAACAGAGGGTCCAAAAGATGTCCCTTTATGGGGCCGTGGATCTGAGTTTCAATTGGAAAGTGGCCATTTCCTGGCAAAATTCACTAGCAATGGGGCAGGTCTTATCCTCCAAGTGCAGGTTCAGGTCCCCAAGTACTATGAATTTCTCATATTGCAAGGCCGGTTGCGCTAGGTAAGGCAAAGCCTTTTGCCTGGCCCGGTGGTCTATAGATAAGGACCCCCTTCATAATATAGTTTTGATCCACCTCAAGTGTAAAGGACCATGCCTCACACTCCATCAGGCTGATATCCTCTAGCGTGCAGTGGACATTGTGTTTATGAATAATTGCAATTCCACCTCCCCTGCCACCTCTCCTATCCACATGGCTAATGGCATAGCCCTTTGGAGCAGCTTCTATGATATCCGGGGATGACTCCTCATCTAGCCAGGTCTCCGTGAAGAACAAGATATCAACCTGATCGTCAACCAGTAGGTCGTAGATCTCCCGCCTGTGCTTCCCCAGTGACCGGTAGTTCACTAATCAGCACTTAAGATCACTGGTTGCCCCTTGATCCTCCCTGTTACCACCGAGGCTAAATGAACAGAATCTACAACTTCAATCTAAATTAATTCACACAATCAACAGTATAAAACAACTTTTAATAAATATTATCTAAAATAAAAACTGCGGAGGATCACTTAAAGCTGCTTCAAGAGGAAGTTATGGCTCTTTTGGCCAAAGGAGCTATAGAAAGGGTTCTAGTTTCAGAAGTAGGCAGTGGATGTTATTCCCGCTACTTTCTGATTCCGAAGAAGAACAAGGGGTTTTGGCCCATTTTGAATCGGACCGTCAATCTCTTCCTCAAAAAGGAGGCATTCAAAATGCTCACATTGGCTCAAGTCTTGTCTGCCTTAGACCAATGAGACTGGATGGTAGCGCTGGACCTGCAGGATGCCTATTTTCACATTCCCATCCTGCCGGGCCACAGGCATTACCTGCAGTTCAGGTAGGCCACGAGCCCTTTCAGTTTACCGTGCTCCACTTCGGTTCACCAAGGTGATGGTGGTGGTCGAAGCTCAACTGTGCAGGTTAGGGGTTTCAGTCTTCCCCTACCTCGACGGCTGGCTGTTGAAGGCGTCCTCGCCCCAGGCAGTCGTCTCCTACCTTCAGACTACGGCGGACTTCCTGTATTCGCTGGGGTTCTTTATAAACATGCCGAAGTCACTCCTTCCCAGATGCTCCCTTTCACCGGAGCTGTTCTGGACACAGTGCAGTTTCAGACTTATCTATTTATTTATTTTGAGAGTTTCATATAGCGCTAGCCAGATCTGAAGCTATCAGAGCTCTTTACAGCCTTATCACTCGTATGATACATTAACACAGTAATATGTACAGTGGCTTATGACACATCGCGTTGCCTTTGTCATAGATAGCACAATGTCATTTGTAAGATAAGTTATCACAGTAGTTTCTACAGTGTCTCATGCTGCTTCATGTAGTGTTGTCGCAAAAGCATAATGACTCGTGACGAGATTGGTTCAGGGAAGGGGGATAGAGGAGGTAGTCATGAGGAGAGTGGGGTAGAGGTCATAATGTCAAATTGTCTGTGTGCTGCTGTGGGCAGGCATCGGCAATTAGGCTGTAACTATCCATTTGGGAGGGGTCGATTGAGGAGGAGGTCTTTGAGCTGCCTTTTGAAATTTAAGTAGGAGGGGTAAGTCCTGATATGGACTGGTATGGAGTTGCAGATTTTGGTCGCATTTCCTGCAAAGGAATGAGATGCATTTTTATGTTTGCGAGTTTTCGGAGCGATCAGGAGTAGAGTATTGGTTCTCCTTAAGCTTCTTGTCTGACCGACCTTCTGGAGTTTGGAGGCCAGGTATGCAGATTTCCCTGTGTGTTGCGCTTTGTGCATGAGGCAGGCAGTTCTGAAGTTGGCACGCATTTCAATTGGGAGCTATTTGAGCTCTCGGAGTGCAGGTGAGATGTGTTCATATTTCTTTACTCCGGTGTCCATTCTGTTTGCTGCTTTCAGAGTTGTTCTGAGAGGAGCTAGGTGGGATTTTTCTGATCCTGTGAGAGTTGCATTCCCGTAGTCCAGTCTGGACAGCCCCAGGGATTGAGTGGCTTGTTTGAAGTCGTTCGGAGGGATGAAGGGATTTATTTTGTTGAGTACTTTAAGGTTGAGGAAGGCGCTCTTTGCGGTATACTTCATGTGTTTGCTCATGTCTAATTTAGGGTCCAGAGTGATTCCCAGCGATTTTACAGAATCGGCTAGGGTGGGGTTGTAGTTGGGAGCATCAATAGCTTTTAGCCACTTAGTGATTTTGGGGTTCTTCTCCTTGTTGGAGATGAGGAGGAATTCTGTCTTGTCTTGCTTTAGTTTCAAGTGGTTGTGTGATAACCAGTGTTCTCTTAGAGTGTCGTTCAGTCTCTGAATGTTTTCCATGGAGGAGTTTTCCAGATAGATCTGGGTATCGTCTGTATAGAGGTGGAAGGGAATGTTGGGTTTTTTGAGGATGATGCTAAGGGGTTCCATATAGATGTTGAAGAGTTGCGGCTAGAGTACTGATCCTTGGGGGACACCCCAGCTAATGGGAAGTAAGTCCGACGTGAAGTTTATAATTTTTATTCTTTGGGTGCGGTTCTGTAGAAAAGAGGTGAACAATTGTAAAACCACCTCTTCTGCTCCAACCCTTTCTTGAAGTGCCTTAATTAGTAGCTGTGGTCAACTGTGTCGAAGGCTGCTGATAGGTCCAGGAGTATGAGTAGGCAACATTGGCCTGTATCAAGAGAGTTGTGCATATCATCAGTTACATTTAGGATCGATGTTTCTGTGCTCCAACCTTTTCTGAAACCCGATTGGTGAAGGTCTAGAAGGTTGGTGCTGTCCAGGTGTTGAGTAAGTTGGAGGAGAACAAATCTTTCCAGGATTTTTGCTATGAGAGGGAGGTTGGAGACGGGCCTGTAGTTGTTCAGATGGTTTGTGTCAGAGCCCGTTTTTTTCAGTAGAGGTGTGACTTGGCCGGTTTTCAGACAATCAGGCATGACTCCAGTACTCAGGGAGCTGTTTATAATCTTGGTCCAGTGCGGTGCTAGAGAGAGTTTGAGCTTTTTGGCCAGTTGGGCAGGTATGGGATCCAGGGCATGAGCTGAGGGTTTGGCGGTGGAAATCATTTTGATCACCTCTGCTTCGGAGATGGGATTGAACGATTTCCATTAGTTTTGGGGGAGGTTGTGTGTGATATCTTCTGTCCCTGGGTGTGATTTATCCTCCCGAGCAGCGAATCCAGGATATTAAGGTTAAGATTCCAATATTTTAGCCTCTGTCCTGGATTTCGGTGAGGTTGACTCTGAGGCTGTTGGGCCTCATGGCCTCCTGCATCCTGTTGGTAAGGCACACGAGATAGCGTATGCGGGCTCTGCAGTGGGACTTGAAGTTCCAATGGGCACAGCATCAGGGGAATCTCACCGGGTGGTTCAGATCTCGGAAGGAACTGCGAAGGATCTGCAGTGGTGGTTAACGAACTGAGATTGGGTCAGAGGAAGACTTTTCTCCCTTCTCCAATCAAATCTCACAATTGTGACGGATGCGTCACTTCTGGGATGGGGCGGCCACTTGGGAGAGATGGAGATCAGGAGTCAAAGAAACGTGTTGGAGCTCCTGGCGATTGGCTTGGCATTGAAAGCATTTCTTACCTCTGTCAAGGGGACGTTGCTGCAGGTGTTCACGGATACCACCACCACCATGTGGTACTGCAACAAGCAAGGAGGGGTGGGTCTTAGACCCTTTTTCGAGAGGCCCTATGTCTCTGGACGTGGCTGGAACATCAGGGCATAACCCTGGTGGTTCAACACCTGACAGGTTCTCTGAACGCCAGGGCAGACGATCTCAGCCTGGAAAGCCTGGCGGATATCACAAATGGCGTCTCCAGTCGGAGGTGGTGCAAGGTCTCTTTCAGCAGTGTGGAGAACCTTGGTTAGATTTGATTGACTCCGTAGAGAACGCGCAATGTCAGCAGTTCTGCGCGCTGGAGTTTCCAAGGCGGCTATCGCTCGTTTCATCACGAGTAGAGCTCAGGCCTGTTGTATGACTTTCCGCCCATACCACTTCTGCCCAGATCAGAAGCGACCGGGCCCAAGTCATCCTTGTGACGCCGGACTGGGCAAGGAGAGTCTGGTATCCAGAGCTTCTGAGCATGAGTGACAATCCTCCGATCAGGCTGCCCCTTTGGGTGGATCTTCTCTCTCAGCAGCAGGGGAGGGTTTTCCCACCCAAACCTGTCAACTCTGCACCTCCATGCATGGAGATTGAGCGGCGGCAGTTGATGGCTTTGGACCCTCCTCCCTAGGACTGTAATGTTATTCTGGTGGGTAGGCATCCCTCCAGTAAGTCGGTATACGCCTGCTGTTGGCAGAAATTTGTATCATACTGTACAGAAAGGTCTTTTGACCCGCCTTCTGCTCCTCTTTCTACTGTACTTTTGTTCATTCTGACCCTGGCCCAGCAGGGCTCTGCTTTGGGAACTCTCAAGAGTTACCTTTCTGCTCTGTCTGCTTTTTTGCAGCTGTCAGACCAACCTTCTCTCTTTAAATCTCCTATTGTAAATAGATTTCTAAAAGGGCTGGGTCACTTTTTTCCACCCACGCCCTTTATTATGCCACAATGGGACCTTAATTTGTTCCTCACTTATTTGAGGTGCGCTCCTTTTGAGCCTTTGCACAATTGTCTCCTGCAGCTGTTGGCCATCAAAACAGCCTTCTTAGTGGCAATTACATCGGCCCGGAGGGTGAGTGAGTTACAGGCATTATCCAGCTTGCCTCCTTATTATATGTCTTTTCAGGACAGGGCATCATTTTTACCACAGGTTGGGACCCCATTCCATCTGGGTCAGTCCATCACTTTGCTCACCTTCTGTGCTTGACCACATTCCTCTAAGGATGAGGAGCCCCTCCACCAACTGGATCCAAAAAGAGCGTTGTCGTTCTACCTTGTCCGCACAAGAGAGTCACGGGTGGATGACCAACTCTTTGTAGAGTATGTGGGAGTAAAGAAGGGAAAGACAGTGTAAAAAAGAACCATCTCTCACTGGGTTGTTCTCTGAATTACAATTTCTTATGCCTTGGTGAAGAAGCAGCCCCCTGAGGGATTGAGGGCCCATTCCACCAGGGGAAAGTCTGCGACTACAGCCTTGGCACGGGGTGTCCCAGTCTAAGACATCTGTCAGGCAGCGACGTGGGCATCATTGCACACGTTTGCAAAACATTATTGCCTTGTTGGTCAAGTGCACAGGGATGGACACTTTGCCCGCTCAGTCGTGCAAGACTTTTTAGTCTAGTCCATGAGTCCCCAACCCACCGCTGGGATGCCATGGTTTGGGTATCTGATTCTAAGGTAAGGAATCTGCTGCTAGCTTTCTCTATCAGATGAACAAGTTACTTACCTTCGGTAACGCATTATCTGGTGGAGACTCTATCTAGCTGCAGATTCCTTGCAGTCCACCCATGCCTCCCCGCTTTGCAAAATGATTTTGTAGGTCCAGGGTTTCTCTCCTTTCAGGGCCCTAGTTTTGCACACGTTTACGTCAGTCACTTCGTGGCTCTGCCCTTATGGCGTGGAAAAACGAAAAGTACTGACGTCCAAGCGCCTGGGTGGTGCCTATGTAGGCACTGCGATTCAGAAAAGGGGGTGGTGATGGACAGAGTTTCTGAATAAAGCAGAATACTTCTACCCAGTCAACAGATCAGGGCTTGATCTATCACCGTTTTTAGCTCACTGCACCATCCCAGCTCAGAACCTGGCTACATGCAAATTAGTCTGTCCCTGACCCAGTGCATCATGGGAACAGGGCAGACCAAACTACCAAGCCAATTCTTATACTGGAAAGGAAACAAGCTTCCGGGGACCGGTTTCTGGCATTACAGCCGTCTTTGGCCCGGCTTGCTTGAATCCTGATGGTGCAGTGAGCAAGGGACTCATGTCTGAGTATACCCTTCCACGCTTATGGTGGACAAAATGATTCAGAAAAGGGGGTGGTGATGGACAGAGTTTCTGAATAAAGCAGAATACTCCTACCCAGTCAACAGATCAGGGCTTGATCCATCACCGTTTTTTAGCTCACTGAACCATCCCACCTCAGAACCTGGCTACATGCAAATTAGTCTGTCCCTGGCCCAGTGTATCATGGGAATAGGGCAGACCAAACTACCAAGCCAATTCTTATACTTGAAAGGAAACAAGCTTCCGGGGACCGGTTTCTGGCATTACAGCCGTCTTCGGCCCGGCTTGCTTGAATCCTGATGGTGCAGTGAGCAAGGGACTCATGTCTGAGTATACCCTTCCATGCTTATGGTGGACAAAACGATTCAGAAAAGGGGGTGGTGATGGACAGAGTTTCTGAATAAAGCAGAATACTCCTACCCAGTCAACAGATCAGGGCTTGATCCATCACCGTTTTTTAGCTCACTGCACCATCCCAGCTCAGAACCTGGCTACATGCAAATTAGTCTGTCCCTGGCCCAGTGCATCATGGGAACAGGGCAGACCAAACTACCAAGCCAATTGTTATACTGGAAAGGAAACAAGCTTCCGGGGACCGGTTTCTGGAATTACAGCCGTCTTCGGTCCGGCTTGCTTGAATCCTGATGGTGCAGTGAGCAAGGGACTCATGTCTGAGTATACCCTGCCACGCTTATGGTGGACAAAACGATTCAGAAAAGGAGGTGGTGATGGACAGAGTTTCTGAATAAAGCATAATACTCCAACCCAGACAACAGATCAGGGCTTGATCCATCACCGTTTTTTAGCTCACTGCACCATCCCAGCTCAGAACCTGGCTACATGCAAATTAGTCTGTCCCTGGCCCAGTGCATCATGGGAACAGGGCAGACCAAACTACCAAGCCAATTCTTATACTGGAAAGGAAACAAGCTTCCGGGGATCGGTTTCTGGCATTACAGCCGTCTTCGGCCCGGCTTGCTTGAATCCTGATGGTGCAGTTAGCAAGGGACTCATGTCTGAGTATACCCTTCCACGCGTATGGTGGACAAAACGATTCACAAAAGGGAGTGGTGATGGACAGAGTTTCTGAATAAAGCAGAATACTCCTACTCAGTCAACAGATCAGGGCTTGATCCATCACCGTTTTTTAGCTCACTGCACCATCCCAGCTCAGAACCTGGCTACATGCAAATTAGTATGTCCCTGGCCCAGTGCATCATGGGAACAGGGCAGACCAAACACCCCCTTTTTTGAATCGTTTTGTCCACCATAAGCGTGGAAAGGTATGCTCAGATGTGAGTCCCTTGCTCACTGCACCATCAGGATTCAAGCAAGCCGGGCCGAAGACGGCTGTAATGCCAGAAACCGGTCCCCGGAAGCTTGTTTCCTTTCCAGTAAAAGAATTGGCTTGGTAGTTTGGTCTGCCCTGTTCCCATGATGCACTGGGCCAGGGACAGACTAATTTGCATGTAGCCAGGTTCTGAGCTGGGATGGTGCAGTGAGCTAAAAAACGGTGATGGATCAAGCCCTGATCTGTTGACTGGGTAGGAGTTTTCTGCTTAATTCAGAGACTCTGTCCATCACCACCCCCTTTTCTGAATCATATGTAGGCACTGCAACGTCATAACCGATGCTACTGACGTCATTCACGACAAGCAAAACCAAATGGAGCCACCCAACATCGCGAGCCAGGGGTATTGATCAGCAAAACTTTCCAGATCCAGCCTGACGCCTGGGAAATTCAAAGGTAAGGAATCTGCAGCTAGATAGAATCTCTACCAGATAATGTCTTACTGAAGGTAAGTAACTTGATCTTTTGTGCATTTGGAGGTAAGACGGAGGGCCAAATAGGAAATGGTGCAAATCAGTCTGGGGGTGCAAATAAGCAGGATGTCAGTCAGTCTAGTGGATGGGGCTTTTGGGTTACTGCAGTGTTGGGTTGTGAAGGTGTGGGATAGGAATTAGTGAAGCGATGTGTGTTCGGCTCTCGCTGTCTGAAGAGGGATACCATTCTGTACTGAGCCTGCTAGGTTCTGTCACTGCAGAATCTGGGGAGGAGTCGAAGGGTGTCTTGGTCAACAGAGAGAGTAATGTCTCCCCCTATTGGGGCTTTAGGCCCAATAGGGGGAGACCTCTGACCCTGCTTTCAGGTTAGGTCGCCCCCACGCCACTGCCGCCTGCTCACCCCGGTCTCCTGCTGCCAAGGTGACCTGGTCCTCCCGCTTGCTGCCTCCGCCGCCGCCACCCTCCACGCACTCAACGTCGGCCGGAACCCCGCTTGCTTCTGAGCCATTCCGGAACGCACCCACGGACCCTTCAACCGCCAAACCTACAAATTCACCTGCCTCCGTACCTGCACCGCTCCCGCCAAGCCAGGAACCAGCGACACTCACCTCAAGTGCATCCTGCTCAACACCCGCTCCGTCCACAGACACGCCGTCGAACTCTGGAACCTCCTCGACACAACATCACCAGACGTCACCTTCCTCACAGAAACCTGGATGAACGCCTCCTCAGCCCCCGACATTGCCATAGCCATCCCGGATGGCTACAAGATCACCAGGAGGGACCGCGTCAACCAATCAGGAGGAGGCATCACCATCCGAATCACGACCAACTCCGATGACACCCTCACGGCCACCGAGCACCTTCACTTCCAGATACACAACAACCCCAAGACCACCCTCAGAGGTACTCTCATCTACAGACCACCGGGACCACGCACACACTTCAGCGAAGCCATCGCAGACTTTGTCAGCCAACACGCCCTAACCTCCTCAGACTACATTCTCCTAGGGGACCTCAACTTCCACCTGGAGAACAACAATGACAGCAACACCGCTGCCCTGCTGAACAATCTTGCCAACCTCGGCCTCAAACAACTGGTGAACACCCCCACCCACTATGTCGGCCACACGCTAGACCCCATCTTCTCCTCCAGCAAGCACATCGCCTTCAGCCACTTCACCCGACTACACTGGACAGATCACAGCTGCGACCACTTCAACTTCAGGAGAACCACGACCCACCACCACCCGCAACAGGTTCCCCGCAGAAGCTGGAGCAAGTCACCGCCGACCAACTCACCACCTCCCTCAGCCAGAACCCTCCCACCAACACGAGGGACCCCAACGAAGCAGCCCGCAACCTCACACAGTGGCTCACCAACTATGCCGATGACCTCGCGCCACTGAAGAACCCTCCCAGCAGACTCGGCAGCAAGAAAGCCTTGTGGTTCACCAACGACCTCAAAAACTCCAAGAAAACCTGCCGCCCCCTTGAGAAAGCCTGGCGCCATGACCAGACAACAGAAAACATGACAGCCCTCAAGAACGCCACCCGCAAACACCACCAGCTGATCCGCACCACCAAATGAACATCATTCAAAGAACGCCTGAACAACAACACCCACAACAGCAAGGAACTCTTCAGCATTGTGAAAGAGCCCTCCAACCCCAGCGCCTGTAACAATGACATCACACCCTCGCAAGACCTCTGCGACTCACTCGCCTTGTTCTTCCACCGCAAGATCGCCGACATACACAACAGCTTCGGCGCACAGACCACGCACCCAACCACCGAACCAGCGCCCTCCAACACCACCCTCTGCACCTGGACCCCGGTCAGCACCGAAGACACCACCCGCATGATGAACACAATCCACTACGGCTCCCCAACCGACCCCTGTCCACACCACATCTTCAACAAAGCCGACTCCATCATCGCACCCCAACTCCGGAACGTCATTAACAACTCCTTCGCATCCGCCGCCTTCCCGGAGAGCTGGAAACATGCCGAGCTCAGTGCCCTCCTGAAGAAACCCACAGCGGACCCCACGGACCTCAAGAACTTCCGCCCCATCTCGCTCCTCCCTTTTCCTGCCAATGTCATCGAGAAGACCGTCAACAAACAACTCTCTGCCTTCCTCGAGACTAACGGATCCCTCGACCCCTCGCTGTCCGGTTTCCGAGCAAACCACAGCACCGAGACTGCCCTCATCGCAGCCACCGACAACATCAGGTCCATGCTCGACAACGGGGAAAAAGCCGCCCTCATCCTCCTGGACCTCTCAGCAGCCTTCGACACCGTATGTCACCGCACCCTGATACAGCGCCTCAGCAAAACCGGAATCCATGGAACCGCGTTGGAGTGGATCATCTCGTTCCTCGCCGGAAGAACCCAGAGAGTCCGCCTCCCCCGTTCCGATCCGCGCCCACCGAAGTCATCTGCGGCATTCCGCAAGGATCCTCGCTCAGCCCCACCCTCTTCAAGGTCTACATGAGCCCCCTTGCAGCCATCGCACACCAACACAACCTAAACATCATCTCCTATGCCGACGACACCCAGCTGATCCTCTCCTTCTCCAATGACCCCGCCACCGCCAGAACCAGCCTCCAGGAAGGAATGAAAGATGTCACGGAATGGATGAAGCTCAGCCGCTTGAAACTGAACTCAGATAAGATGGAAGTCCTCATCCAGGGACCATCCCCCTCTGCCTGGGACAACTCCTGGTGGCCCCCTGCCCTGGGCACCGCCCCCAAGCCAGGCACGCAACCTGGGCTTCATCCTAGACTCCTCCCTCACAATGAGCAAGCAAGTCAACGCCGTCTCGTCATCCTGTTTCAACACCCTGCGTATGCTCCGAAAGATCTTCCGGTGGATCCCCACCAAAACTAGGAAGACGGTCACCCAGGCCCTTGTCACCAGCCGACAGCGCAGACAGAACTTTTCTGCACGACTCATCCTGGACATCTCTCGTCACAGCCACATCTCGGCCCATCTGAGAGACCTGCACTGGCTTACCGTCAGCAAGAGGATCACGTTCAGACTCCTCAACAACACACACAAGGCCCTCCACGACATGGGGCCCAAATACCTCAACAGCCGCCTCACATTCTACACACCCACCAGCTCCGGTCCGCCAGCCTCGCCCTCGCCACCGTCCCACGAATTCGCAGAACCACCACCGGAGGAAGATCCTTCTCCTACCTGGTGGCAAGGCTTGGAACTCCCTCCCCACCCACCTACGGCTGACCCAGGACCATCTCTCCTTCAGGAAACAACTCAAGACCTGGCTGTTCGAGCAGTAGCGACTCTCCCTCCCCCCAGCGCCTTGAGGCCCTAGCGGGTGAGTAACGCGCTATACAAATCTGCTGACTGATTGATTGATTTAGGCGATGATGCATCCACCTGGCCTCTTCACGGTGTAAATCCACCGCCTCTGCTTTCACCCATCAGATGAATCTGCTTTGCTAGTGTTTTGGGTTAGGTGGGGCTTCCTTCGAGTTGTGGCCAACTTTTTGGCTATCATGAGGGCCAGGTCTAGGAAATGCGCCTGCCTGTTTTATTTTTGTGCGGTTTGTGTAAATGCTCAGGGCCCCCGCCGCCTCCCATGTGCAAATGCCTGTGATCTGCTCCATCCGGGATGTAATCGAGGTCTAGAAGTGTCTAAGTTGTAAGCAGTCCTACAACATGTGCTTCAGATCAGCTCACGGGGCATCGCACCTGGTGCAGGGGTCCGCAGCTGTAGGGAAGGTGCAGGCTAGCCGAGACGAAAAGAGGTATACCCTGTAAAAAATCTAGAACTTGATAAGCTTCAGCCACGCGTTGCATGACACCTTCCACAGCACTTCCCCCCCTCCCCTCCGGTGTGTCGCTTCTCTCCTCTAGATAGTGAATATGTATCGTGCTGGCCCTAACATTGGGGGACGTTTTTCTTGGCCGGCTCATCTGTGAGTCGTAGTAGCCTGAGGTATTTCGGGCATGTTAGTTCCCTGAACTCCCCAGCTAGTAATGCAGTGAAGGGCTACCAAACGGTAGTAAAGAAGTCTGAGGTTTGAGTTAAAGTCGCATGTATCCACTCCATCCCCAGAATATACCAAAGCCTATGAAGCCAGCCTGTGTGTGTAGGTGTCCTTGTGGTGCCCCAGAGCGAGAGAATATGATGTGCCGCCGCCCCCACAGCTAACCCCATCTGTCACCCCTTATTCGATTCGGCATTTGGGAGGCCCAGTTATGTATAGGCGGGGAAACGGGGGATCTCTGTCGCAAAATGTTGATCAATGTCATCTAATACTTCCTTCCAATAGTCTGCTACCCCCGCATATTCCCACAGCAAGTGGGTCAGCGTCCCCACTTGACCGCACCCCCTCCAGCACACGGAGCTACGCATCGGGTTGCCCTGATGCAGCCTGGCTGGCATCAGATACCAGTAGTATGCGATCTTAACTGCCAACTCCCTACTTGCCACATTTCTGGCGGTGCGATGAGCTCTATGGTAGATATTGCGCCACTCTTTGTCTGAGAGGGTTCTTCCGATGTCCAATTCCCAGCGCTTCTGGCTGGCAGAGCGTAGGGTAGGTAAGGGCGAGCTTAACATTTTATATAAAACTGTGATTGCCTGCCTGTCGGTCTTTTTCGTGATGAACCATTTCTCATACGTTGTAAGGTGTCAGCCCAAATGAGGCAGCATGTCTTTTTGCGTGTATATCTCCTTCAAGGTATCAAGCTGGATAAAGCCTTCCAGGTGACCAGCTGATTTACATTCCGAGACTTGCCATGGGCCAAACGTTTGAGGTTCCATCCCGGGGGGTAATGCAGGATTGTCAAACAGGGGCGTAATAGGTGAGGGCAAAGTGGTGAGACCTCGGTTTACCGCTACCGCATCCCACACCATGAGGAGCAAGCGAGTAATAGGCGACTTTTTGAGATGAGACGGTCTGTTGGAACGCTTCAGGAAGGGGGCCTTCCAGAGCGACATTTGGGCCATCGCTCGGTCTTGGAAAAGCCACAGTTTTTCTGACTCTGGGCGATTCCACTCCAGGAGGTACCGGAGCTGCGTCGTTTGGAAGTAGCAAAAAAGGTCCGGGACGCCCAGACCACCGTCCATGGGAGCCCGTCTGGCCAAATCTCTGCGAAGCCGCGGACGCCTACCCGCCCCAATGAACTGCAGTATGGCGTCCTGCATTTTCTGCAGTAGTCCTATCGGTGGAGTCACTAGAATAGTTTGGAACACATAGAGGGCCTTGGGCAGCAAGGACATTTTAATCGCCGCCACTCGCTCCAACCTGATAATGACAATTGCTGCCATCACTTTAAGACCCCCTTAATTTGCGCAAAGAGTGTCGAGTAGTTTTGATCTACCGTTTGTGCTGTGCTAGGCATCAAGACAATCCCCAGATATGGCAGGGACATCCGGGATGAAAGACCCCCGAATTGTCGCTGTCCTTCAGCGGATCTGCGGGCATTATGGTCCAGAGGGAGAATCAGAGACTTCCCTACATTCATTTTAAACCCCAAGACCTTCCCAAAGGCCTCCATTTCAGTGAGGAATGCCGGCACGGAACGTTTGGGGTTGTCAGCCGCCACCAGTATGTCGTCGGCATATCGGCTGATGGTATGGGGCTCCCCTCTAAATGTGATACCAGCGATATCCGGGTTATCTCGAATTTTTTGCGCAAATGGTTCGATGTAAAGCGCAAACAAAAGGAGTGAGACTGGGCACCCTTGCCTGTTGCCCTGCCGGATATCAAAGGGCCGCGAGCCGATGCCGTTAACCTGAATCATTGCTTTAGGGGAGTCATAGCAACTGGCTACTCATGAGCAGAATCGTTCCCCAATGCCAAAGCGCGCCAATTTCCTATCCAGGTATCCCCAGTACACCCTGTCGAACGCCTTCTCGGCGTCGACAGATAAGAGAGCCGCATCTGAATCGTTAAAGTGGGCTTTATCTATAAGGTGTAATGTACGCTTACTATTATCGCTGCACTGCTGAGTGGGAATGAAACCCGATTGATCTGGTTCTATTATGCCCGGCAGGCAGGGTCCAAGCTTCGCCGCCAGAATCCCCCCTGAAGATTTTAATATCCTGGTTGAGCAGGGAAATGGTCCGGAATGCGGAGCACTGCGCAGTGTCTTTGCCTGGTTTAGGCAGAACTATAATATACGCAGGGCCGTTTCTAGGTGTTTTGCCACCCTAGGCGAGAATTGAAAAATGCCGCTCCCTCCCTTTTACAACCATCACTATGTCCACCTGTCATTCAGGCCTCTGCAGTTTCTCACTCTCTATACACTTTCATTCTTTCTCTTCCAACAAAATCGTTTAGCACTCTTTGAGAACTTCAACTGCCAGTTACAGTGGCAACTCTGCTCGTTTTGCTGCAGAGTGGACTGGCCTTGGTGACTGGCCCATCCCTATACCTGGCTGTCATCTCATCATCTTCCATCTCATCAAGGGGTGAGCTCAGGAGCCTCTCTGACCTCACTCAATCCTGTGACATGATGTGAGAGGGTACAGAGAAAAATCTAGAGGTGAAAAACGGAGCGCAGTGAAGACAGACGCATGTCAGCGTTCAGTTACCTGCCTCAGAGCCAGAGCCTGAAAGTAACTGCATGCTGCTTGAGGGTCCAAGCAACAGCTGCTGTGGAGCAGTTGTGGATTGATGCTAGCAGCTGAAGCCAGGAAAGTTGGGGAAAAACTGTCTATATGTGAGAGAGACAGTGAGTGCATTTGTGCGTGTGTGATTGTGTGCATGTGTGAGAGAGAGAGAGAATGTGTGACTGTGTAAACATGTGAGCACGTGTGTTTGTGAGTGGAAATGACACATTTCTGGCAATGGCATATGTAAAGTGATTCTTGGCAAAATTCTGGCACTAGCATACTAGATGTAATTGTTAACATAAGGGAAAACACCCAATTCATTTTAGTTGCACCAATTGACATACACAGTGTATCCACTGCACATTTTGAATAAATGGGGTCCACGCCTGGGGAGCGTCAAGTTGCACTGGCTAGGCACACCAATGGCTATTGAGCCAATCAGTGTAAAATTTGAATTCATTCAAAGTGTTCCCAGTGGAGAATCTCCCTGAGCCCATATAGCAAAGTCTATGAATATGATTGAAACCTGCACTGCTACCCTCTAAGCTGTTCCTGATTGCTGTGCCTTCCGTACATAGTTGTGCCTTTTCATGCGTTGCTGTTGCTGGTATTGAGGCAGTAACTGGACATTGGGGCTAGAATTCAACAGCATAGCATGGTCTTCTGGATATATATGCCCATGGGTATATGATAGCCACATCCTTGTTATAATTGCACATCTGTTGGAATATGTATAATAACTCAAACAGACTTGTACCTCCTTTAGCATTTTTGTTATTTTATTGACCAGGGATTTAATTTTGCTCTTCAGACCATAAGTTGCTGCTTATTGCACACCTGCTGCTGAGCCAACATATGCCAGGTCTCATTAATATTTTATGCAGATGTTAGTAGGGAGGTCGTCGTGGCGCTGTGTGTTTATTAAAGAAGGGTAAAAAAAGAAAGAGAGGGGCTCTTAATGACCCAAAGGGAAATAGAGCACCAATATACTTGAAAAGTAAAACAAGAGATTTCCCAATGGGAGATATTGTTACCTGCTCATAAATCAGGGCTCACCTTTCACACACCATTCATACCATTCATCTATGTGGAACGGGCGAACATTCACCAGAAAGGAAAACCACCCAGTCTGCTAGTACTGTAAAAAATATATTCACTTTATTCTAAAATATACAAAACCGGTCAGATTTAAAAAAACATAAAAAACACAATGAAATACACAATTTAAAAGGCCACCTAATGTGGACGTGGAGAAAGTTGATCTAAAGAGACACTTATATTTCGGAAGCTTAAAGACTGATACTGTTACATAGGAAATTGTGTAAAGGTTAAAAGCCCCTAACAGTTACATTTCATGTGATTTATGCATTAGGTTTACTACCAACGTGTGGAGAATACTTATGCAAATTGTCCTGAAGAAGGAAGCCGTTATCAGTCTTTAAGCTTCCGAAACGCGTCGACGCCAACCTCAAAGTCATATTCGGCATTGCCAACAATTTGACTGAACAAAAGGAACACTTTTCCTCTTAGTGTTGACAAATGAAAGTCCGAAATGACAGACTAAAGACAGATATAAGTGTCTCTTTAGATCAACTTTCTCCACGTCCACATTAGGTGGCCTTTTAAATTGTGTATTTCATTGTGTTTTTTATGTTTTTTTAAATCTGACCGGTTTTGTATATTTTAGAATAAAGTGAATATATTTTTTACAGTACTAGCAGACTGGGTGGTTTTCCTTTCTGGTGAATGTTCGCCCGTTCCACATAGATGAATGGTATGAATGGTGTGTGAAAGGTGAGCCCTGATTTATGAGCAGGTAACAATATCTCCCATTGGGAAATCTCTTGTTTTACTTTTCAAGTTTATTAAAGAAGGCCATTACTCCTTAGCCGATGCAGTACATCTTAATTGGAGCGGTACGCGTAGTACCGAGTTCAGTTGGCACTTCCCTAGGGCCCTGAAAATAGAATTTGAAGCTATTATCTTTATCAAATCTGACGCTGTCTTGATATGGCACCTTTAGTCCCCTCCTGGGAACACTGTTATTTTTTTGCGATTCCCTCCACTGGAGCCGACCGCCCCCAAATAGCAGCATTTATTCGGAGTGTCAGAGCTGTGATGAGCCAAGCCTATCCATAATTTACGAGCCGCAAAAGATAAACAACTGCAGCACAAATGGATTGTTGCTCTCCCTTTACTTTAGAAACATCTTTGGGGTGACAAATCGGGCTGCGTTTAGCTTTCTCCTCCCTTGCACCCCTAAGCTGTTGCAAGAAAGTGACAGGCGATCTCAAACTCCAGTTTTTTGCCGCCCTAGGCAGCCACCTAGTCTTGCCTAATGGCATAAACGGCCCTGAATATATGCAGCCAGCATATCAGGTGGAATGGACCCCGGCCCCTGGAAGGAATTAAACAGTTTAGTGAGAACTGGCGCCAATAATGGGCAGAAGGCTTTATAAAAACCGTCTGAGAAACCGTCAGGCCCTGGAGCTTTCAGCGGCTTAAGGTGTGCTATCGCAGATACCACTTTCTCCGTCTGAATCGGGGCGTCCAGGGAGAGCGCACCAGCCCTGTTAATTGCTGTGACCCCCGCCTCACTGAGGTAAGCCTCCCCCTCCTCGGGGACTGAGGTGGAGTCTGCATCATAAAGTGAGGCATAGAATGCCCGAAAGGCGTCTGCTATCTGAACATCTTCAGTGAGCAATTGCCCCCCTTGGCTCTGTATGCTGGAAATTTTAGATCTTTGGACACGCGCCCTAAGTTTACTGGCCAGCAGTCACCCCGTCTTATCCCCTCCCACATAATATGTATGTTTTAAGCATAGGGCTGCGTATTCTGAGCGATCAATGTCGAGACCCGCGAGCAGCGCCCTAGTCGCCTTTTGCTGTCGCCAGATCCTAGTGGCCCAGTTCGGCCATGTACCCGTTCCAGTTCTAACACCTGCGACGTCAGAGCCTGTCTCCTGTCCTTGCGTTCTTTAGCCTCTGCTGCAGCAATTGCTATGAGATCCCCTCTTACCACCGCCTTAAGCGCTCCCCAAACCGCCCCCACTTGGACCTCTGCAGTGTTGTTAAGACTCAAGTAATCCGAGATGCTTTTTTGTATTTGCTGTGTGATCCCTTTGCGCTGCAGCAATGTCTCGCGGAGGCGCCACCTGCCTCTTTGTGCTGTCGTGCAAGGGATCGACAACTGAAGTGTGACCGCGTCGTGGTCGGAGAGTGCAAACGGGGTGATGTCTATGTCTGTGACTGATGCGGCTAAGTCGGGAGTTCCCAGGAAGTGATCCAATCTAGCATAAGTGTGGTGCACATGAGAGTAGAATGTGTACCCCATGGAGTTGGGATGAGCCTCCCGCCAGAGGTCCAGAAATCCTCTACTAGTCAACCACTGCCTACCCTCTATTGAGATTGCCCCCGTGGCGCCAAAGCGGTGGCCCGATCTATCCCTGCCCTGGTCCATCACCAGGTTAAGATTGCCTCCCACCAATGTGTGTCTCGACTGAGCTTCTTGCTCGCTCAGACAAATGAGACCGGAACATAGAAGGACGGACCGCTTGTTACGAACAGACCCCATCATCTCCTACTTGCAACAGGACTGTACAAATTTCAATTAACAATCTTCAGTTCTCATCCTCTCCTGGATCCCCACTAATCGGCATACTTATGCCATAAAGAGGTCATTATGGGCGCTGAAGACGAGCACTAGAAATCACCAGGAAGGTCACTCTTGTTTTCAAATCAGGAACATCGCAGAATGTCCTGTATAGTCATCTTATCAAGCAGCTTTTCTGAATACTCCCTAGAACTACATAGTTAACATCGCACAGGTCGTACCTACAGGGTGTTTCCAGCTTATAACTAAGTATCAATGCAATATAGATAACAAATACAGAATTCCTGAGGAAGGCTAACCGCTGAAACGCGTTGAAGAGGAATTGGTTCTGTATTTCAACAAAAGACTGATCAACTTTTTGAAATGTATCTGTGTTTGTAATTTATTGATTTATACATATGGTCATAGACAATAGGATGCTTTCTGTATAGTTTCAAAATATGGAATTTTTTTTATAAGGGAAATATAGATATAAATATGTGAACAAACTTTTTGATACAACTTAATAAAATTAAACAAAAAATAGTTTATATACAAATTCACTAGTACCTGAACCTTCTTTCAGAGTCTTAACTGGGTAATTTACATTCTTGCACACAACCCGGTGCAAATTCCTTTTTTTCATAAAAATATTGATTCCCTGCTAGGGTTTATCCTGTAAGGTAGGGGCCCCCAATTTTCACACTAAATGTCTCGACTGAGCTGCCATGACATCCGCCAGTGCCACCTTAAGAAAACCTTCTTGCTTAGTGTTGGGAGTGTATATCGACCCTATGACCAATGATCTGCCCCCCACCTGAACACTGTACGCCAATAGCCTGCCCTTGATTTCGGCCACCTTATCGCCCACCTGGCCCTTAAAGTGTCTGGCAAAGAGAAGAGCGACCCCCGCTTTCTTTTCCGTTGTGGAAGAGTATTATTGCTGGGGGCAAGCTCTGGATCGCATATGGTGCCAGTCCCTGGAGAGCAGGTGTGTTTCTTGCAACAGGCAAATCGAGGCACCCGAATTCTCTAAGAACGATATGACTGCCCTCCTTTTAATGGGGTTCTTAAGCCCGTTCACGTTCAGGGTGATAATTTTCAGGACATCATCAGCCATTATGGGATCATAGTTGGACCGCCCAAATGATGAGTGAGGCCAAAAACTCCCATTGCCCACCCACACAGTACTCTAGAGCGACACACCGGAGCCCACCCTTCCGGCCCAGGACCCCCCATTCCTACCCCCTCCACCTCCAACCCAGCCACTCAACCCCCCCACCTGCCCTGCCCTCCCCAACTCACAACCCCCACTTCCCTAGCTCCAACCCCACTACTCCAACCTGTTTCCTGGCCCCTCCCCACCCCTCCATAACTGGAACTCCGGCACCACCCTCCTCCCCTCCCTCCCTAACCCCAACTTCAATGCCCCAACCCAACTGTATAGTCCCAGGCCTGGCAGTCCATATCATCGGCCTCTGGTGAATGTACCAAGTGGAACGAGTTGCTGTGACAACCCCCGTGGCCCCCCGCTCGCCCCCCCCCCTGCCACCCTCCCCCGGCAAGCTATGCAGAGGTGCTTTAGAACCCCCCTCCCTGAAACAAATCAACCCATCGGTGAAGTGTCCTTGGCAACTTCTCGGATGGCTAAGGACCTTTCCTGCGTGATGGTGTATGGGTCCGGTTTCAGGTCCAAAGCCGGAGATCGTCTGCGATGGACTCTCTGCCAAACTCCTTTGGTGGCGTGCTGCGACAGCCCTGGGGAAGGAGGCCCCTCTGACTGCTCAATGCCCAGCATGGTGCATGTGTCCTTAAGTAATCACATCTATTGTAAGGCCCTGTTCCACTTGAAAATTAGGTGAAAAGGGTGTTCCCACGAGTATGGGATCCCTTTGTCATGTAGACAGTCTGTGGCGACCTTGAATGCTTTTCTTTTCTGGAGCGTGATGATAGATAAGTCCTGAAACAAGGCCACTAGATTACCCTAATAGTGGAGAGACTGTTTTAGTCGCGCCTCCCGCAAGATTTGCTCTTTCAGTGGGAAGTCCGGGAGAAAAGCTAAACAAACTGGAGGGGGCACGGGCGCTCTCCTTGCCAACCCGACGCGATGCGCACTGTCCATTCTGATGTCAAAGTCCACAGCCTCCCCCAGATCCTCTCGGAAAGGCCTTGCAGATAACTTGTGATATTCTCCCCCTCCGCTTTGAGTGGAACGCCCCGGACTCTTATGTTATTGCGCCGTGATCTGTTTTCCAAGTCTTCCGCATGCGCTTGCAAATCGACCTGTTGATCCTTGAGTCTGATCATTTCTTGATTGAGCTGTTCCACCTCTTCGCTCCGGGCTCGGTCCGCCTCTTCCACTGCCGCCACTCTTTCACCAAGGCCGTCCACGTCCCGACGGATCTCCCGGACTTCCCCCGTTACCTCTTGCTTCAGTGCGTGAAAATCTTCATGAAGGGAGTTGAGCAGAGCCTCCAGAAAGGATTTTGTAATGGGCACCTCGCCCTCGCTCATTTCATTGTGCTGTTTCGATGTTGCAGGGGACGGGGGGCCCTTGTCCCCTTTGGCAGGGCCCTCACTTAGCATCTCAGCAAGTGTGCGCTCTCTTTTCCTCCGCTGGCCTGCCATGTGCGCCGTTGGCTCCGACTCTTACTCTGTTGGCAGTGGCACACCCCCCACACTGTTAGGGCTTCACCCCTCTGTTCTCCTCGAAGGCCAGTTACTCCTGTGCCGTCCCCTTTGCCCAGCAGTCAGGATGGGAATGTCTGCTGGGCCCTGGTGTGTCTTGCACAGCGTTCCCTGTTGCCTTCTCCTCGGTCCTCCTTCCTCTGTTGCTCCAGCCCTGCCCTCCATACCTTCTTGATGACTTTCCTCAAATTGTTGCTGTGGATGCTGCGGCACCCGGTCCGGCCTCCGTGAAATCAACCCCTAGTGAGGGGCACCGTGTCGGTCCGTCTTCGTGATCCTCTCGATGACCCCCACAGTCTCTGCGCCTCCCTCAAACACAGAGTCAGGGCTGGTATGGCATGCGTCTTGGCGACAAGCTACCATGCCGGAAGGGCCCGAGAGCCAGGCCACTCCGTTGCACCCAAAGGGCTCAGTGATGGTGTGTCCTTTCGCCGCTTGTCCTTGCCAGACAGCCGGGCCTGCAAGTTTGCCTATGGAGGCCCACAGTCCACTTCAAGGGCCCTCTCCATGCTTGCTAGGCCCCCTTGTGGCGATATACTCGCACCGCACCCGACTCCTCAATGGGGGCCCATCCAGAAACCCCCCCGCCGCTACCGCTGCCACCGGTGGTTCATTTCCCGTGTGGAGTGAGCCCGCCGGCCCCCTTCTCCCCCTCGAGCCACCACTCTGATCAATGGGCCGACGTCTTCCCCACAAAATGGCGCCTGGGGTCTTCTCAGCGCCCGGCCTTCCCTGAGCTGCAGCCCCTGATCTGCTCACCTCCGGTGCCTGCCTGTGTCACCGCTACTGTCGGGGGGCCGCCCGACCTCCACCTCCTCAGTATGGGGTTGCTGGGCGTCCCCGTAAACCGTCGGAGGCGCCAGGGTCCGGCAGGGCCTGCTCCGCCCTGGCTAGGCCTCCACGCCCGGGCTTGAGTTTTGCGCCGCGGGTGCCCTCTCCGCCCAGCGGCCCTCAGGACGCTGCCACGCGCTTCTCCGCCGTTGTCGGGCTGCCGCCAGCCGCCGCTTGCTGCTGCGGGTTCCGCCTCTCCTCCGCTCTGGGCACAGGGACTGCAAGCACGTCTCAAGAAGGCCTGAGAGACCCCAGGAGCACCGAGCTGCCACCAACTACGCACAGCTCACTCCGGGCCGGGAAGCAGCCACCCGGCCGCCATTTTGCCTGTTTCGAGGACAGAACCTCTTGGTCCCCCGCGCGACACTCGCGCCTCCTGGGTCACCCCAAGTCGGCTCCAGGTAATGCTCACTCACTCCCACCCCACACGTTGCTCTGCAGGGCGGGGGGGGGGGAATTACATCGTTTTTAGCCCCCGGGAAGGGATGGACACTGCAGCAGTTTAGGTCGCCATCTTGGCCACGCCCCCAATAATAATTATTTAGAGGAAACTTTACCCTTCACTCGCTCAAAAAGTGGTAGAGCTATGTCATAAAGACTGTGGGATTGGTAGTCTCTCTGTCACAAAGGAGAGACTTATTTGCCATTTATTGAGCTTAAGTCCTCATTTGACAAGTTGACCCCAGTAAGCAAACTTAGCTCTATATTGAAACACTACTATTGATAAAATTGTACTCTGATCTGTGTGCCACTGGGAAGCAAGGTGCTTGTGTTAAAATCAGCTATTTTTTACTAGATCACAATGTACTGGGAATTCCTATTTGCAATCTAAGAGTTGATCAAGTTGCACCAAAATCCCAAAGAGATTTGTTCAGGCTTATGCCAAAACTACCGTGTTCAGATGTGCAAAAGAAATAGGCATATATGTTAATAAATGCTACTTTATATGTACTTTTTATTCAGAAAGTCATTTGTCTTGTCAATACATTCCTTCCCTCATTTTGCCATGGATCTGGTTTTGTTTTTGTTGCGGATAGCTACAAATTGTGAGATCTTGGGTGAGAGGTTTACAGGAAATGTTCAGTGGTGGGTCAGAACCTTACGAATAAGCGGATAATGAATATCTTGCTTGGCTCTGAAAATGTGTAATCTCTGTGTGCATGTTCTCATTTCTCTTGCATTGTCTGTCAATTTCAAAAAGGTCGTCGAGTGAATAAACCCAAGTACTAATGATACTGACGTTTCTGGGTGTATAATTTGCCCTTGTTTGCTGTGTGGAAAACAATGTTCAGATGTTCATTGATTGTTGAGTCAATGCTTGGTGCCTTATCTTCATAGAATATGAAATGTATTACTTTATCTGCAGATTACCATAGATATATATTATGGATGTCAGATTAAAAGTGACATAATAACTACTTTATATTGTAATGTTTTATTTGTTCATTGACTCCTTTAAGTGGTTTATCATCAGCTATTATGACCCAAATTATTACTCGTCCTTTTTTTTTACTATTACACAGGCCTTAAAAGAAGACTTCCCTTTAAGTCATGTGATCTCACCTTTCACCAATCAAGAGAGAAGGGAAGGAATGCTTTTGAACCTGTTGATTCCATTTGTGCTCACAGTAGGATCTGGAAGTAAAGGTCTGATTTAGTACTAAAAAGAGAAGAGTAAACAAAATGTTTAAATCATTTACATGCTATATTAGAATTACCTCATACTACTACTGTTAAATCATAGTTGAGAAAATTGTGAGAGTTACTTAATCAATGCTGAGACCAATGTTTGAATGCCTATTTCTTGGATACTTACATAAATGTCAATGTTGGTGAAATGTTCGCTAGAGTCCGATCTACACTTAAACACTGTTAGAGTAATTTACAGAAAATTTGCCAACATTTTAAGGGCCTTATTTATGAAGGCCTTGCGCCGCCGGTGCGTCACTTTTTCCAATGTTAAAAGTGACGCACCGGCGGCGCAAGGCCTTCATAAATAAGGCCCTAAATCTTTAGACCTTCTGCGTTAAAGAAGTTTTTTTGTCTGTGTTATATTTTATGGTTTTTGCTGGATGATTTGTTGTTGAAGAGGAAGGGAGGGGCTGTTGAATTGCAGCATTTTCTAATTGAGGCCCAGCTTAATTCTGTGGCTGTTGATTTCTAGACCCTTTAAAATAGTGGTTAGATGAGGTGGCACCATGTATAAAATATTTGATTGATAAAATCGTGTTTACTTCTGTATTAAAAACCAATTGCCTCTAGTATTTGTTGCAGTCAAGAAGTGATAGATAAGCAAACATTTTGAAAATGGATATTTGAGATAAAGAAGCAAAGATTGACGTGTGAAAAGTTTGAGTTTGTTAGAAGCTTTGGGTTATTTTTTTTTACTGCCCGAGTGTATGTTTTTCTTTATTTGTTTATGTGTGTCTTTTTTCACGAATCTTAGACAGCCCCTGGCTTGAGCAGCCCGAGGTCTTTCTCCTCCTGCAGACCGTGATAAACATTCTGTTGCCCCCTCGCATCATCAGCACTTCCCGCAGTAAGAACTTCATGCTGGAGAGCTCACCAGCACACTGCTCCACGCCTGGTGATACTGGGAAGGACCTGCGCAGGGAAGGGCTAGCCGAGTCCACCAGCCAGGCTGCCTACCTGGGTGAGAAAGAGAGTTTTGGAAAATTTAAGAAAAAGAACCCCCAATATGCCTACCTGGTTTTGATAAAACGCATGTGCACCCAACAGGAGCAAAAGACGTTCCATCAATATGGCACTGTGACTTATACACACACTTTGCCTTACACCTCTGACTAGTAATACCTGGTAAAACATAACTTTGTAGTATGTGAATAAGGTAAGGCTTTTCAATTAAAGAAAATTCATTCTGACAGATTGCCAATCCAGTTTGCGGAATTATAATACAAGAATAATTCTCTGTGCCTCTTCAGGTTCATTCAGTGAAAGGGAACAAAAAGGCCATAACACTGCGTGCCTCTTCCATCTTTGCTTGTTTCTTGCGTCATTCTGGTATCAATCGTTTGTGGAAATGAGCACAAAAAACCCACTAGTAGTAAAAGAGTTCTAGATGTAGCGATAGAAGAACATACACAGTTGATAAATTTATACTTAATCACGGAATGCCTTGATAAGGTGGAGTTCTGTGACAACGTTGACTTCTTTGCCCTATCAGGAGTTAGGACATTGTACCTTGACAGGAGATCGCACTAGAAATGTGTCAGTCATCTGAGAGCGCTCTCCAGTTTATACACTCTGATTTTTTCTTTTACGATGAGGTCTCCCACTCACCATGCTGTAATTGATTGCAATGTGGTCATTCACGTCGTAGTGGTGCACTATGAACCCCCTTCAGGTAAGACCTGAGGGGGTTCATGCATTGTGTTTTCTGTGACGAGGCTTGGCTTACTTTGGACTTAATCCTACATTTTTAGAAATATTTCACACGTGCACATCAAAAAACGTTCTGAATCCTTATTGTTTGTTCATATTGCTATGCACTCCTGTGTTTTTTTAAAGGAGCATTCATTGAAATAGAGCATGTCTCTTACACTGACAAGTATTACGGAAATAAAAGTTTGGACTTGAGAAGGGAACATGGGAGAATACATAAACAGATAGTGAGTTTTAGCTGCAAAATGCTGAATTACTCACATGAAAGAGACACTAAAAACAAATAAGCTTGTTTTTTCACATAATGTCTGCTGTAAATGTACACTTCTCTATTAATGAGCAAATAATACATATAAAGCTATGGTACTCGTTTGATCAACCTCAGAGGGATGAATAGCTGAGTCCATGGAATGGGCATTGAAGTCATCACCCGCCTACAGGTTTCTGCAGCAGATGCTTTAATTCACTGAGGTAGTCTACCCCACATGCGGGGTCACTGGAATTATGTGATTCTGTGGCTGCAATTGTTTCCTCATAATAATTGATTGGCCAAATTTGCCACATAATCCATCATCTGCAGATTTTAACAAATTAATTCTGTGTCTCGCTCAACTGGATCAACAGTTACAAAAAATGTAGTAGAACATCTCATTGCACAGTGTAAAGCCCTTCGTAAAGGCTGACTGGCCATTTTTCAATTGCTTGTTTCTGTATGTGGGTGTTAAACTGGTACTAACAAGATACAGACTTTACCCAGTCAGTGTTAGCATGCATAACATTGAACACACAATAAAGCAATACCAGCATAGAACAGAATGTGCTGCATTATACTACATATTTTGCCTTTTCTTGCCACATAATTTAGCCAACGTTACCACATAATCTGATCCTTCCCTGTCAAATAGTTCCAGTGGCTCTGTCTAAATGATGAATTGTGCAACATGTTGACATTGCCATAATTTGGCAAATAAGCTGGGCCACGTAGAGTGAGCAAGATTCGGTCTACAGTTAAGCAATCTTCATTTATCAAACAGAATGATTATTAAAAATAATTGAACAATAAATTGGAAACACTGCTGCACTGATATTAGGACATATAAACATTTAAATTGGCTTTCCAAAGGCAAACAATCTCTAGTTTCTCTTTTGTCCTGTACTTTTGTTTTAATTGTGTATGTCTCCTTTGTCCTCTAGCCCTCAAGGTGATCCTGGTGTGCTTCGAGCGGCAGCTGGGTAGTCAGTGGTACAGGCTAAGTCTGCAAGTAAAGGAGATGGCTGTGCGCAAGGTGGGGGGTCTGGCCTTATGGGACTTTGTTGACTTCATTGTTCGCACCCGGATCCCAATATTTGTCCTGCTGCGACCCTTCATCCAGTGTAAGGTAAGACCTCATAATATTGTCGTCATCATGCATACATTAACCATATGTCTAGTACCAGTAATTCTTAAAGAAATTTCACCTTTATTTATTGTTATGTAAAGTCACTCACTACCACATTTAGAGGTAGCACTAGATTGCCCTGTGCATCTAGAACAAGAACTGCACCTTCTCTTCCAGGGGATCCTCATCAATAGTCATAAGCATTGAATAGTCCCCCCCCCCCACATGCAGGGACAGCAGAGCACATATAATAAATGTTATATGTGTGTAAAAAATAATGTATGTAGTACTTTAACGTATGTAGTGCATAGCACTGCAGCCTATAATAGAGGGTAACAATGTCCAGATTACATTGAGTTTTCATTTTAAATCACCCAACAGTTGCCAAGATATTTCTGTCATAAGCAGAAAGAAAAAAGACCATACAATTATTTCACAACCTTTATTTAAAAAGGAAAATGAAAGGGAAAACGAATCATTTTTCGTCCATAGGCTGCATTCAAAACATAAAAGAGAAGAACTGGCACATGGCCTTTACGACCTTACAGGACCCCTTGTATCCCATCATGCCTCACAGGTGACAGTTAGGTCAGTTCTGTTTTTCAGGCTCCTACTGTTCGGATCCTGGAACACAGAACTCTGCTATTGTTTGACATTTTGAAAGAATACAGAGTACAGTTTTTCAGTCATGCCTTCACTCTTTGTGAAGTGGCCCTCTTGTGGAAAAAAGAAGATGTAGACTGTTCTTCACTCAGCCTGTATCATGTGTCTTCCAGAGTCCCATCTTCCAAACTCTTGCCCTTCTTGCTAGAAGCTGTCCAGGCAAACCCCGAAAGACACAGAAAAAAGGCTGCATGGACGCCTAGAGAGAGGAATTACAGGATCTTCAAGTTCCACAGTCCACAGAGGAAGATCTCTTGAGAGACATCATGAACGGCAAACCCGATCGACATTCAAAGGTAGAACTTTGAAATCAGAAAAAATACTTGTTTGTTTACCGTCAGTGTTGAAAAAGGAATTGAAACATGCTCGCCACTGGACGTCAAGGCACACATCGCCCTCAAGGATTCCGTCAACACCCAAGCTACATTATCACTTAATGCGAGACCTACAATGCCGTGGAAACACTAATCGGCTGCAAGATTGCTATTTAGGCCCACACCGGCTGCAAAGCACACAGCGCCTTCAACACCCAGGAAACATCAGCCATTGACGTCGAAGGATGTTACGTGGTCAAAGGATACATGGCATTCATTGACGTCAAGAACACAGGTCAATGTCGAAACAGCCAGAAAAGTCACAGTCGAAGGTGAAAGCATAGTTTAACTCTCGAGTGCCATTGACGTCTAGAAATCGTTTGACGTCGTCGGAGGAGCAGCTTTTATCACCTGAATCAGCAGAACCATGGTCTTGTTCGCCAGTTAGACCTCCTTCTGAGACACCAGTGAACCTCTCTTCACGTTAACAGGAAAGCGTGCACGAGTGGCGCGATCCTGCACTTTATAGTCTGAACTCAGACTACTTGTGGACGTTATCCCCATCCAGGGTTTCCCCACATACACCATCACCTAAATGTACTCCTTCACCTGCATTCTCGCCAGACTCTCCATCTACACTTTCAGAGAGACGTATGGCTGTGCCGAGATCTCAATGATGATCCAAGTCTCCTCAAAGGCGTAGATTAAGGTCAAAGTTTGCTATAACCAGATCTTCCTCCAGATCTAGAAGATCTCATTGTTCCAGGTGACGGAATAGGAGGCGTAGAACCCCCTACTGGTCCACCACCTCTCAATCCTCAGTGAGGGATTAGTCTCCTACGTTAACGAACACACCACCAGCAAGAGTGTCCCTGATAGATGACATTACAACAGTCAATGAAGTTCTAATAAGAGGCACATCAAAACTGAATATTGAGATTCCCGCACCTACAACATCATCATCAATAATCTTCGAAACTCTACATCATAGAGCAATGTCAACATCACTATTACCTTTGGTTCCATGACTTTTGGAGCCAGCAGTGCAACTTTTCATGACTCCAACACCTCTAAGAGCAGCTCCATCATGAATTCTCAAAAAATATATGGCTCTAGACCAGGAACTTTTGTTCCTGAGGACTGATCCAGCACCAGATTCAATCATACCAGCCGCTGCACACAAGACACATTCTGTGGCCTCTTCCTCATCAGTCCATCCAGATAAGGACAGCAAGCAAGTAGACTCCATAGGAAAGAAGATGTGTAGAACATCTGCTTATTTCATGAAAGCGGCGAGTTCTTCTGTCTTACTGGGAAGATATGATAGGTCATTGTGGGACTCTCAGTAGATTTACAGAAACGGTGCCCAGGGAAGACAGGCAAGACTTTTAGAAAGTCTTGAATGAAGGTGGGTTGGTATCCAACCAAATAATCAGTTCAGCCGTGGACGCTTCAGACCTCACCACGCATGGATACTTTCATGGCATCTCCGCGAGAAGATCTTCCTGGCTTCGTCTCACGGGCCTGAAACCAGAGGCCCAATACAGAATTATGATTCTTCCATTTACTGGAAATTTACTGTTTGGTACTCATGCAGATGAGGAAATGTCCAAGATGAAATCTGAACTGGACACTCTCCAAGCTTTAGGTTTGGAGAAGAAAAAATAATTCAGAAGGAGATACAGGCCATATGATAGGCCGTTTTATAAGCGGAGGGTTCAAACCCCTCACTGGGCTCAACAACAATTCCGGTCCCACTACCATTCATGCAGGCCAGCCAGAGGAAGAGGATCTCAATGTTTACCTGCATCCTCTACCAAACCACCTCCCAAGCAATGAGTTTTTACTTCCCCCTTCTCCGTTACCCCCATCAGTGGGGGAAAGTGTTACCACGCACCAGGAAGAGTGGCACTCAATCACAAGAGACAAGTGGGTCTTAAATGTTGTTTAAAGTGGTTACTCACTTTGTTTCAGATCTCCTCCTTCCGCTGTCCCACCTACAAAAACATCATGTCATCAGCTAGGCCTCTTACAAGAAGAAGTCATGGTCTGCTACAGAAAGACCAGACTGTGTGAGGGAACATTTCCCCCACCCCAGCAGCACAGCTGATTAGTGGAATTTCTCCAATCTTCAACAAATATATGTAATATTAATCCATTTATCTTATTCTGTTTTTCCATTTAGTCCCAAAAAATGTAACCCTCTTTTTTCCGTTTCATCCACAGGTAGCGATCATGCTCTCTCCCAACTTATATGCTCACGATGTGCCCATCCAGGTCTCTGTCACGAACACAATGGAAACACATGATTGTCCATAGCAGTTTCCTTTATTAAAAAACCCAATTAATTTAGAGCGCTGCAAGCTCTTCTTCAAGGGTAAATGTAAATGTTAAAAAATATAATCTGAAAGAAACATGTTAGTGTTAGATTCCTTACCTTAGAATATCCCCAGGAGTCAGACTGGATCCAGAAAGTTTTCGTCAGCAGAACCCCTACGCGTCGGTATGCGTCGGCTGCGGCTCCGCATCCGTCGTCGGGATCGCTGGGATGATGTCAGAGTACTTAGAAGCCGCCCTCACGCGCTGACGTCAGTTCTTCTCTTTTTCCGCACCAGCAAGTGCAGATCCGGGAAGAGCTAGTACCCTTAGTCGCTTTTTGACTAACTTTTTGGTCTTTTTGACTATCTCTTTTCGGGTTGACTTTGACTCCTGGTGACGGTAGGGATGCCCGGTTTCAAGCCGTGTGATGCCTCTCACTGACTGATGTCGGTTACTGACCCCCGTCGCCAGTGTCTCTACTGCCTAGGGGCCGACCACAACAACAAGCCGTGCCCCGACTGCCGGGCCTTGACGTCGAAGGCTAGGTGGGAGCGGTCCCGCAAGCTCCTCGAGATCCGGCAGTCGGCTTCACGCCGCTCGAGGTCCTGGTCAAGGATTAAGTCGAGGGGCCGGTCGCGGAGCCGGATCCCGCACCCTTCATCGGGTTCCAAGTCCTCGTATTCAGATAAGTCGAGGCACTCTAAAAAGAAGTCGAAGAAGCAGCATCGGTCTTCTGACTCCCTTCGCCGGTCGCGCGACTCGGCTAAGGGTTTGGGTGGCACCGCCTGCGTGGCTCCACGGGAGCCGCAGGCGTCGCATCCGGTCCCATACCCTCCGGTCCCTAGACTACATGCGACGCCGGAGGAGATTCGTGATTTCCTCGTGGCCATGAGGACTTACTTTGAACAACAAAATGGTGTACAGAGTTCCCCCGGGAGAGCTTAAGAAATTTGGCTCACCCTGTAATTCTCTCTCATAATATCTAGACAAGGGGTGAAGAAAGGGTCTCAAGTGTGCAGTGTTGACCCATATTCCAGAATGAAAAGGTACCTCACACAGGCTATCAACAGGACCACAACTGTAGCCCCAGTCGATAGTTGTTCAGCCTCATCATCGGTGCCTTGCTCCTTCGGCGGGCTGGCGGTGCAATGCCCGTCGGGCAGCGGTGAAAGCTGCACTTTTAGTGGAGATCTTTAATTCTGGGCCAGCGGGTGTGTGCGTGTGAGGGGCCAGAGGGAGTGTAATAGTGAGCGTGGTGGTGAGGTTAAAAGAAGTCAGGGAAGTCCTGTTGGTGAACAGTTTATTGGTCAGGCTTCCTGCTTCAGTAAAACAAAAAGGGGTACTAGGGGGTGGCAAGTAATGGGACCAACCCGTATTCAACCCTTTGTGTGCAAGTAGTGGTCAACATGTTTCACGCCCTAAGGGCGATTCATCAGGACCTGGGTGCTCATCAATTACTTGGTTCCTTTAAAAATTTATTAGGACACCAGTATACGACCTGAATTAGTGTCGTAACGTAATGGTTCCACAGAGGGGACTTTCTGGAACTGAAAAAGAAAAGAGAAACAACAGTATAAACACATGTAATGCCTCCTTGGCAGTCAATTGCTAGTGACTTATTTTCTGTGTTTATTTGTGTGCATGCTATCCAATTCATGCGTGCCCAGTGAATGGCTTTGTCTAGATAGTAAAAGCAGCAGGTTTTTACGTGCCACGGTAAGAGAGAAGATCAGAATTCACTTAATTCTGATTAGTGCATGGACGGTGCTCGCACTAAATAGTGGTTGCGTGCTACTTTTGCAGAAAACCATGACATAAAAATAAATGATAACGCCTACAGTAGTTGCCCAGGCGTATGTACAATCAGAACCCCCAGAGGCGATACGATGGTGAGTAACAATGGTCAGCCACCCGTAGGAGGTTCGAATCATTACGCTCTAAATGAGCGAGCCACACAGTGAGAACCGTATGTACAATCAGAACCCCCAGAGGCGATACGATGGTGAGTAACAATGGTCAGCCACCCGTAGGAGGTTCGAATCATTACGCTCTAAATGAGCGAGCCACACAGTGAGAACCGAGGAAAAACGTGGTTTGACACTCTGTAAAAAGAAGTTGATTTGTACGCCAATCAGCGCACTCACCCTTAGTGTTTCTTCCTAGAAACCTCACGGGCCATCCAAGTGGGGCCAGCAGCGAGATGAGGGAGCCCTATGGAGGAAGAAGACAGCGAGGCAAGTGCCCAGCGGGGAAGGATATGAAAGCCGATCGAGGTTTTTGCTGAAATGCTACGCGGTCAATAAACCGTCAAGGAAACCAGCCTCTAACCAGCCCGCCCAGCTCCTTACCTCTAGCGTCGCTGCAGGCAAGCTGCTCTGCACCTACCCCTCCCACAGGAACACAAGGTCTGGACAGCCGGCGTGGATGAACAGACCGCTTCCGGGTTTAAGAGAGGGAGGTAGCGCGCGCACATTCAGGGTGTGTCCGTCACGTTGCTAGGCAACGGAAAGCCTAGTTGACAAGGCAGACGGTACGGAAGAAGGACTACACAGCTCGGGCGCATTCGAATGAGCGCCATCTTGGACTGGAGTTGAGTGTGTGACAGTCAAGGGTGCACAACTCGGGCGCATATAGTATGAGCGCCATCTTGGACTGGAGTAGAGTGTGTAACAGTCAAGGGTGCATAGCTATGGAAATAACAGTGGACAGTCAAGGGTGCACAGCTATGGAAATAACAGTGGACAATGAGTCCAAAATCATGACTATCTGGCGAGAGTCGTCCAGGGCACCCCGTCATTTAAACCCAGCGTGTCACACTGCAAGCGATGTATCCATCTTTGTTCATGCATGAAGAGTGCTTGTTGATTAAGGTGTGGTAGGGATTCAATCACAGCCCATCGCATGTTCTCAGGGAGGTGTTCCTTCTCCTTACAGTGGTCATACAGTTTGGTGTGAGATTTATGACAACGGATGTTACTGTTATGTTCCATTATCCTTTGCTTGACAGGGCGCATGGTCATCCCTATGTAGAGGCAGTTACAGGGGCACATAAGGACATATATGCACTTGGAGCTGTTGCAGTTCGTGTGCTTGCTGTAAGTCCATGTAAACGTGTGGTTCAGGGTAAGGGATTTGCCCTGGATGGTCTGTGGACAAACAACGCATGTGCCACAACGATAGTGTCCAGTCACAGGCGGGAGATCCCACAAAGTCTTGGTAGTGTGAGCAGTGGTCTTCTTAGGGCGAGTGTGTATAAGGGTATCCTTGAGGTTTGCCGTCCTCTTGAAGGCGAAACGTGGACGTGGTATCTCCAGTCCTGCAGAATTCAGGATACCCCAGTGAGCATTGACAGTCTTCTTGATGAATACTGAATTCCTGGTGAATGAGGTCACACAAGTAATCTTGTCGTCTGGTATCTTTGGGTGTACCTCGAGAAGGGCCTCTCTATTGTTATTAAGAGCTCTTTTTGTAGAATCCTTCAGGAGGCGGGTGGGGTAACCTCGGTCCAAAAGTTTAGTTTGGAGGGAGCGAGCCTGTCGTTTGTAGTCATCAGTCGAACTACAGTTTCTCCGAAGGCGGAGAAACTGCCCAAATGGTAAGTTGTCCCTAAGGGACTTAGTATGGTGGCTGTTGTATGGTAGTAGGCTGTTCCTGTCCGTCTCTTTCTTGTAGAGGGTGGTGCTTATTGTCGTGGGCTCCAGTACAATGGTGAGGTCGAGATAAGGAATCTTTTCACTCGACATGGTGCCAGTGAATTTGAGGAACGGGTCCTGTTGGTTAATCCACAGACAAAACTTCTCACAGGTAATCTGGTCCCCCTTCCAGAATACCAGGATGTCGTCGATGTAGCGACGCCAGCAGGTAATGTTTTCACGGAAGGGTCTACGGGTGGCTGACCATTGTTACTCACCATCGTATCGCCTCTGGGGGTTCTGATTGTACATACGGTTCTCACTGTGTGGCTCGCTCATTTAGAGCGTAATGATTCGAACCTCCTACGGGTGGCTGACCATTGTTACTCACCATCGTATCGCCTCTGGGGGTTCTGATTGTACATACGCCTGGGCAACTACTGTAGGCGTTATCATTTATTTTTATGTCATGGTTTTCTGCAAAAGTAGCACGCAACCACTATTTAGTGCGAGCACCGTCCATGCACTAATCAGAATTAAGTGAATTCTGATCTTCTCTCTTACCGTGGCACGTAAAAACCTGCTGCTTTTACTATCTAGACAAAGCCATTCACTGGGCACGCATGAATTGGATAGCATGCACACAAATAAACACAGAAAATAAGTCACTAGCAATTGACTGCCAAGGAGGCATTACATGTGTTTATACTGTTGTTTCTCTTTTCTTTTTCAGTTCCAGAAAGTCCCCTCTGTGGAACCATTACGTTACGACACTAATTCAGGTCGTATACTGGTGTCCTAATAAATTTTTAAAGGAACCAAGTAATTGATGAGCACCCAGGTCCTGATGAATCGCCCTTAGGGCGTGAAACATGTTGACCACTACTTGCACACAAAGGGTTGAATACGGGTTGGTCCCATTACTTGCCACCCCCTAGTACCCCTTTTTGTTTTACTGAAGCAGGAAGCCTGACCAATAAACTGTTCACCAACAGGACTTCCCTGACTTCTTTTAACCTCACCACCACGCTCACTATTACACTCCCTCTGGCCCCTCACACGCACACACCCGCTGGCCCAGAATTAAAGATCTCCACTAAAAGTGCAGCTTTCACCGCTGCCCGACGGGCATTGCACCGCCAGCCCGCCGAAGGAGCAAGGCACCGATGATGAGGCTGAACAACTATCGACTGGGGCTACAGTTGTGGTCCTGTTGATAGCCTGTGTGAGGTACCTTTTCATTCTGGAATATGGGTCAACACTGCACACTTGAGACCCTTTCTTCACCCCTTGTCTAGATATTATGAGAGAGAATTACAGGGTGAGCCAAATTTCTTAAGCTCTCCCGGGGGAACTCTGTACACCATTTTGTTGTTCATTGTTGCTAGGACGAGTGCATTGGACCCCCTTAAAAATTGTCCTACCCCCCCTTTTCCCCTTCTTTTGATATCACATGAGGACTTACTTCCCTCCGTCGAGGCTCCGCAGACCCGACTAGGAGCCCTAGCGAGCCGGCGGCTTCGGCCCCGGCGCCGTCGTCGAATTCGGTCCCGACGCCGCAGGGCCCCGGGGATCCATGCCTGGATCCTGGTCAACACTAGTTGACCTCACGACTCCCCCACTGGTGCCAACCTCGATGGTGTCAGTTGAGTCAGGACTGAGCAGAGGCCAGTGGTATTGACACGTCGCCTGACACTGGATTCATCTCCCCTCCCTCCATGGCTACGGAGGAGGGTGCTACATATGGTGTGGTGTTGCGCAGGGCAGCCAGGGCCTTGGCTCTTGAGCGCCCTGCTGCGGCCTTGAGGGCTAATCTCCCCACCGAGGTGCTTCAACCGCCAGTAAGCTCTTCGGAGCCTCTGCTGCCATTCAATGAGGCCCTCACAGACATTCTGATGGGCACTTGGTCGAAGCCCTCCACAGTGCCCACTGTGGATCGGAACGTGGCCCGACACCACTGCCCGGCTCTGGGCAACCCCTGCTTTCTGTCCCTACACCCCACCCCAGAGAGCCTGGTGATCCAGGCCTCTACGTCCCAGACTGGATTTCCGAATGCCCCTCCAGATCGGGAATCCAAAAGGTTGACCAGTTTGGGAAGAAAATGTTCTCCTCACTTAGTCTGGGGTTGTGGTCTATCAACACTGCATGCCTTTTGGGCCGTTACACCCACTCTTTGTGGGATACGGTTGCGGACGTGCTGCCCCAGTGTCCGGAAGAGGCCCAGGCACGGCTCGCCCAAGCTCTTGCTGACGGGCGGGATGCAGCATGTTATTCTATCAGATGTGGACTTGATACCACGGACTCGCTGGGCAGAGCGATTTCCACGACGGTGGCCATCCGTCACCACGCCTGGCTGAGGTCCGCCAATTTTTTGGGGGATGTCAATTCCACGCTCATGGACATGCCCTTCGATGGCTGTCGCCTTTTTGGCGACAAAGCAGACAGTGTGCTTGAGCGTTTCAAGGACTCCAGGGCAACGGCCAAGTCCATGGCCTGTCGGGCCAGCGCCAGCAGACTTCTGCTTTTTGCCCCTTTCGTGGGAAAGAAAGGGGCGCCCCCAAACGTTCGTCCAGCCACAGGCCGCAGAACCAACCTCAACGCGGACGTGGTGGTGCAGGTGGACAGAGGCCCGGTCAGTCCACACCCACTCCCGCAGCATCTGCTTCAAAGCCTTCCTAGTCCAAGCTTTCAGGCCCATTCAACGCCAGTGGGGGGCAGGGTTCGTCATCACCTCCTCTACTGGCATACCATCACTACGGACTGGTGGGTGCTGCAAATCGTCCGAAGGGGCTACTCCCTCCCCTTTGAGGCGACCCCTCCAGCCATGCCACTGCAGTACCACCGCATGTCAGGGGAACACTTGCAGCTTCTGCAGGAGGAAGTTACGGCCCTCTTGGCCAAGGGGGCCATCGGGCGCATTCCTGGGTCAGAAGTAGGACGTGGTTCACACTCCCACTACTTTCTGGTTCCCAAGAAGGGCAAAGGGGGACTGCACCCTATCTTGGACCTCCGGAGCGTCAACAGCTTCCTCCGCAAGGTCCTGGACGCAGGAGACTGGATGGTAGCGTTGGACTTACAGGACGCATATTTCCACATCCCCGTCCTGCCGGCCCACTGGTGCTACCTGCGGTTCACGGTAGGCCACAAGCGCTTTCAGTGTACCGTGCTCCCCTTCGGCCTCACCAGTGCCCCTTGGGTGTTCACGAAAGTGATGGCGGTGGTCGCAGCTCATCTGTGCAGATCAGGGGTTCCAGTCTTCCCCTATCTCGACGACTGGTTGTTGAAGGCGGGCTCTCCCCAGACAGTCGTTTCCCACCTCCAGACTACCGCCGATCTCCTGCAATCGCTGGGGTTATCCATCAACGTGCTGAAATCACACCTGTGCCCCTCTCAGAAGCTCCTCTTCATCGGAGCGGTTCTGGACTCGGCGCAGTTTCGGGTTTATCCCCCCGAACAGCAGGTTTGGGATATTCAGGCTCTGATTCCGATGTTACAGCCTTCATCCCGAGTTTCGGTCAGGCTGACACTGCGGCTCCTGGGGCTGATGGCCTCCTGCATCCTGCTAGTACATCACGCTAGGTGGCGGATGCGGGCTCTGCAGTGTAACCTAAAGTTCCAGTGGGCACAGCATCAGGGCAACCTGTCCGACCACGTCCTGATCTCGGAGGGCACTGCAAGACAGTTGCAGTGGTGGCTCACAGACCTCGATTGGGTCAGTGGCACATCCCTCTCCCTACCCCAACTGGAGCACACAGTGGGGACGAATGCGTCCCTCCTGGAATGAGAGGGCCACATGGGAGAGCCGGAGATCAGAGGCCTCTGTTCTCCGGCGGAGTCCCGTCTCCATATCCATCTTCTGGAGCTGCGGGCGATCCCACGTGCACTGAAGACATTCAATCCCACTGTCCAGGGAAGTGTAGTGCAGGTGTTCACGGACAACACTACCACCATGTGGTACTGCAACAAACAGGGTGGGGTGGGGTCGTGGACCCTTTGTCAGGAGGCTCTGCGCCTCTGGACATGGCTGGAACACCAGGGCGTCACCCTGGTGGTTCAATACCTGGCAGGTTGTGTGAACTCAGCCGCCGGTGCATGATGGATCACAAATGGCGTCTGAACTCGGACGTGGCGCAAGGTCTCTTTCAGCAGTGGGGAGAGCCTTGGTTAGATCTATTCGCCACAGAAGAGAACGCGCAATGTCATCAGTTCTGCGCGTTGGAATTTCCAAGGCGGCACTCGTTCGGCGACGCTTTTCGTCGCGAGTGGAGCTGCGGTTGGTTGTAAGCCTTTCCGCCTATACAACTTCTGCCCAGAGCGCTGAATACGATCCGACGCGACTGGGCCCAAGCCATCCTTGTCGCTCAGGACTGGGCACAAAGATACTGGTATACCGAGCAACTCAGTATGTCATTCGATCCCCCGATTCGTCTGCCTCTTCAGGAGGACCTTCTGTCGCAGCAACAGAGGACGGTCCTCCACCCGAACCTGTCCAGTCTCCACCTACATGCGTGGAGATTGAGCGGCGACAGTTGAGGCCATTTGACTTACCTCCTGAAGTCTGTGATGTGATTCTGGCAGCCAGGCGTTCCTCCACAAAAACAGTATACGCCTGCAGGCTGAACAAATTTGTGGCATGATGCACAGCAAAGACTGTGGATCCACTTTCTGCCCCTCTTTCAGAGGTTCTCCTCTTCCTTCTTTCTGTTGCCCAGCAGGGCTCTGCTCTGGGCACTATCAAAGGCTATCTGTCGACCATTTCAGCCATCTAAGGCTTCCTGATCAGCCTTCTCTTTTCAAGTCCCCTGTTGTAAATAGATTCTTGAAAGGCATCCCACAAATGTTCCCTCCTGTTCCTTTTGTGATGCCTCAGTGGGACTTGAACTTAGTACTTACTTTTCTGATGTGCGCTCCATTTGAGCCACTCCGTAATTGTCCTCTTCGTCTTCTGACTCTTACAACTGCTTTCCTGGTTGCCATCACCTCTGCCAAAAGATTGAGTGAGCTCCAGGCTCTGTCTTCTAAGCCTCCTTTCTTCTCTGTCCATCGGACAAAGTTGTTCTGAGGACTCGTCCTTCTTTCCTGCCCAAGGTGGTTACAGCCTTTCACATCGGGCAGTCCATTACCTTGCCCACCTTCTTTCCGAAAGAGGGAGAGAGGCTCAACCGTCTGGGCCCAAAATGTGCGCTCTCTTTTTATCTAGACCGCAAATGCCAGTTCCAGGTGGACAACCAGCTCTTTGTTGGTTACGTGGGCGCTAAGAAAGGACAGGCGTTGCACAAGCGGGCCATCTCTCGGTGGGTTGTTTTGTGCATCAAGGTCTGTTATTCCTTGGCAAAAAAGGAGCCTCCTGTGGGCCTGCGCACCCATTCCATCCGAGCCACGGCGGCTACTACTGCCCTGGGTCGGGGAGTCCCCTTGCAGTACATCTGTCAGGTAGCTACATGGGCCTCACTGCACACGTGTGCTAAGCACTACTGCCTGGACAGCCAAGTTCGGAGAGATGGCTTTTTCGGCCGTTGCGTTCTCCAGGACTTCCTGGTGTGATCTTGGTTTGCTGACCCACCACCGGGATTGGTATTGCTGGGGTATCTATTCTAAGGTAAGGAATCTAACACTAACGTGTTTCTTTCAGATGCACAAGTTACTTACCTTCGGTAACGATATATCTGTAAGAAACATTAGTTAGTGTTAGATTCCTTACCGCCCCACCCATCCTCCCCGTTCTGCGAACCTATATCTAGGGTTACGGTATCTCCCTTTGAGGGCCCTAGTTTCATGGCAACAGTGTTGGTTTCTTGCATGGCTCTCCGTTCCTGGCACCAAAAGCTATGTACAGAACTGACGTCTAAGTACTCCGACGACGTCATCCCGGTGATCATGACGTCGATAACGGACGCGGAACCGCAGACGACGCCTACTGACGTGCAGGGGTACTGCTGATGAAAACTTTCCGGATCCAGTCTGACGCCTGGGGATATTCTAAGGCAAGGAATCTAACTAATATTTCTTACAGATATTTCATTACCGAAGGTAACTAACTTGTGCTTCATTTCTATATTGGTGTTAATGGAAAAATTAAGGAGTGAATCCCACAATTAATTGATGCTGCTACAAAAAGAGGCCATAGAGGAAGTCCCTCGTCCCCAAAGGGGGTTAGGAATTTACTCTTGCTATTTCCTGGTGAGGAAAAAAAGTCAGAAACAAGAATTCAGACCCATTCTGGACTTGGGAGTACTGAACAAATTTAAACTCAACGAAAAGTTCAGGATGCTAGTTCCACGCCAGATCTACCCACAGCTTCCTCACGGGCACTGGATGTGCTTTATAGATCTCCAGGATGCATATTTCCACATCCCAATTACCACAAACAAACTGAAATTCGTGCATTTCAAATTGTCTTCAAAACACTATCCATACAAAGTAAACAGTTTGGCCTGAAATTGGCTCTTTGAGCATTCTCAAAATGTATGGCCTTGGTCGCAGCATCTTTAAGGAGAAAGAAAATATTAGTCTACCCTTACTTAGACAATTGGCTTACAAAGAGTTCCTCCTTGTTATGAGCAAAAGAGCATTACTAAATTGTATCAAGACCTCAAAATCTAGGTCTTCAGATTAATAAAAAAAAATCTATACAATATCTAGTCCAAATCCTTCATAACTTGGGGCCTACTCTAGACCAAATAGATGCAAAAGTGTATCTTGCGGAGGAGAGACTAACCTCAATCAGTCTGAAGTGTTGCAGTCTCCTGCCCACTCCTCACCCATCTGCCAGACAAATTGCTTTTCTACTAGGATCCATGGTCTCTGGCATTTTAATAGTTCCCTGTACAAGATTGCACATGAGACCTCTACAACAAGAGGATCAGTGGAATCAGTGTTTGGATCATTGGGAAGACAACGTGATCCTGTCATAAATCCAGCTGCTACCATGGTGGTCTCAGAGACAGAACTTACTGGTAGGAGTTCCTTTTCACCCGGACCCTCCCACACAGACACTATTCACACATTCCTCTCTCATGGAATGGAGCGCTCACATGGGTTCCCTTCAGACTCTGGGAGTGTGGTTGCACAAGGAGCAGAAGTATCATATCAACATGATCAAACTGAGAGCGGTTCCTCCAGTCCTAATGTCTTATTATCCATCGATACATACGTTATGTTATGTTATGTTAATTTCGATTTATATAGCGCCAAATCACCGACAGGTCTCTTAGCGCTTGCTTTGGGAACCCGTCCTGGCTTTCCCTGCGAGATAACCCCTACTGGGCATCCCCAGGTGAAGACCAGGCATCCCATCGCGGTAGGGCCGTAGTGGAGATTAAGCAAGCTATTGCCCAGAGTTGCAGAGTGTGAACCCATGATTCGAGTAGGCACCGAGGCGAGAATTATCGAGTCAGTGGACATTTTAAGCTCAAGACCCTGCCGCGTCGGGAATTGAACCCTGGTCCCGGGTCTGACCTGGAGTTCTGGACTTTTTGGTTCCGTCCAGAGGTGTCAGGGATAACACCCGAAGTCCCCGGAGTTCTACCTGTCTCGGTGCACAAATAAACAGAAACACGGGCTTCTCGATGGTGGCGTCAAAGACCAAAGGTTTATTACTGCAGGGACACAGAAGTCACAGAAACTACACACGGGCAGTATCTAGGAGCCTGTTCGATTTGTACAAAGTGGGTTGCTCCTTATATACTAATTTTTAGGCTTGGGGCAAATTCTTTACATGCTAGTACATTTCTAAACCTTTGTGTCCTAAACAATAAATATTTGGCGTTGCACAGGAATCGACAACAATATCTGATGTCAAAACATTACGAACGAGGGGTTCCCACTGTTCCATCATAATCCCATTTCAACTTTCCATTCAAGAGTCGGACCGCCTTATCATAAATTTCGTTACCTCCCCCTAATAAAGGCCCAGAAGGAAAGAAGCAGAGCCAGGTGTAGAAGATAGAAAAACAGGATAAGAGATGTTTGTGGGTTGTAAATGGGCAAGGCTACCAGCTTCGGCCGCCTAATCATGATCAGGCCAACGAACACGAGAACCAGTATAGCTGGACTGGCCTCAGGCAGAGGAGGCAGTTTCTGTCGAGTCATGCAGCCACAGCGTGTTCTGTCCTAAGGTGCACGTGTCACTAGCAAGGTGAATCTCCGGCTAAAGCTTACGTGTCCTTAAGTGAAAGAGGTCACTGCGTGTCCATTGACTATGTGAGGGCAAGAAATACAAAATGGCTGCCGTAATCTAAGATGGATGCCATGGGTAGATCAGAAATGTGTTCATAACAGGAGTGCTCTTGCTCGTAGCATAGCGAAAACACCAGGATAGGCTAAATGGATCATTTGCGGTTCACTGATACCAAAATGATGTGTTTGCGACAATATTGAAAATACGGGTTCAAATCGTCACGGAACCTCAGACCCTCCTTTTGCCCTTACATAGGCAATTACTCAATCTATGTCAGAGTCTAACTCTATGCTCATCAGGTCAGTGACATGTTGTTGTATCCTTTCTCGCACCTTTTCTCCAAACGCAGGTGGTTTTCTGAAACAGGTTGCAGCACAGAGACTACACAAAGCAGGACCACATTGGATAATAAGGCAGCACGAGAACAGGAATACTAGGATGATACCAATGACCATTAGAACCTTCCATCCCCACGCTGATAACAGAGTCCAAAGCCACTCCATTAAGGACCAGTTTCCCTTGTCTACGTGAATAGACTCGGAAATCTTGTGTAGCTTTGAGATCGCTTCATAGACAGTCGGAGCATTATTGGGAATAAAAACACAGCAGCTCGATTGGATCATTCTGCATACCCCACCTCGATCTGCAAGTATTACGTCTAGAACCATACGGTTCTGCAACGTCATGAGACGATCCGCCTGAAGCTCAGCTGTTAAGTTAGTAAGGGCACCAGCAGTTTCTGTAATAGTAGATTCAATACCCGTGTTAGCTGACGTAGATTTCTACTATTGGCCATAGGCCCCCAGAATGGAAGGAAACCTTTGAAGAAGTCTCCAGCTTCCTGACCAGCGGTGTCTTCCTTGCTGAAAACACCTCTTGCTACTCTGGTCTTGTGATAATCTGAAGAAGCAGTGTACGTTGGAGGCAACAGTCGAGCAATATAACATGATCCTGAAAAGTCAGCAGGCAACCATGTATACGCTCTGTCTTGACAGATGAAGTAGGTACCCCTAGCAGTAAGAAAGGCAGGGGAAGAGTTAGACGGAAACACGTAAGTTTCAACGCACTCACTCTTCCCTAGCCGAGCTCTCGGATTTCTCCCATTTCCTTGCAAACAGACTTGACCTCGGTGAGGTACGACCCAGACTGGTGTGGAGCTTTTACGCTTGCTTTCTCCCAAGCTAAGGCGATACTCTGTAGAATTCCAACTCAAATATACCCGTAATTCATCTCTAGGGTAAGATGGAGTATTATTGACGTCTTTAATCATGTCAATAATTCCCTGGACCAAAGCTTTATTGGCAGAGTTGTATTTAGTGGAACGTGGTGGACGCGGGGGATAGGTCTCAAGGGCATAAGCAAAAATGGTCTGAAAGGCCTGAAATGATCCATTATAGCTAAAAGGCAAAACTAGATAGGGAATGCCTTTATCCATAGTGTGGGGTATCAGGCCACACACCCAGCAGTCTGTAGTGTTTACTACCAGTTGGTGTTGATGTAAGAGCTGTACAAAAGTGTTGTTAATGAATTCTGAGCGTCGAGCTTGTTCGTGTTCAGGAAACGAGTGAAAAGAATGCACAGAAGACACAGTAGAAGAAACAGGGTCAAGGGGAGGTACTGTAGTTGTTACCGGTGCAAAAATTAAATGTACACCAAAGACGATTCCACCCACCAACATTATCAAAACAATCAAAAACGTAACTGTACATTGTATCAGAAAGCATTTGCTATGAAGGATCTTGTAAAGTCTATTTCTGCGAACATAAATTACATTCTCTCGTTGCAGCTCAGGAAGCTCCATCTTCTACAATCCGCTCGCGACCACTGATGATGTGTACGTAGATGAAAATGCCTCTATCAGCCCTGGGAGTTCCCAGAACTAACAGAAAGGTCGACCTTGTGTCTGACCCCCGCAAATTCAACTAGGCACACAGCCACGACCCTACGGCTACCCAGACGGCAAGGCAATTTTAACAAAGTATTAGCAAACTTCCTGGCTGGAGGTAATGTATCAACATTCAAATGTGTAAAATAGGCAGTTTCCTGCTTTATTTGTCCATATTACGAGATCGTAAATTGTATCTCAATTTTGCAGGAGCTGTTTGATCTGGAAACAGTGTATTCTCAGCAGGGGTTGCAATGTTCAAGTTCGCAGATGGTAAATGTTCTTTTGATGCAGAGGGCAAATGCTCAGAGTTCAAAGGAGTAGTTTCAGAAGGGGAGTCAGAGTTCGATGGATCAGTGATTAGTTCTGCATCGCTGAAAGGGATGAAACTGGGTGTTTGTTCAGTTTCAGAGGCACCGACTCCTTTCTTTACCCAGTTATCATAAGGAAGCGGCAGAGGCACACGCTTGGCGTGCGTTGTATGGATCCAGTTTTTTCGTCCAGCCACTCGAATAGCAGTTCTCGTCGCCAACAGCACCTGGAATGGGCCAACGAATCTGGGTTGGAGATTTTTCGTCCTTGCAAAATTGCGGATGACCACTTGATCACCTGGTTTCAGCTGATGACCTGGACTCTCCGGTGGTTTTGGCAATGCATCGAAAACCTGTTGGTGAATAAGACTCAATTTAGCAGTCAAGTCGAAAAGGTAATCAATTAACATTGGGGAATCCAGCTGTTTAAATTCCTTTGGTCTAGGTACCCCCCAAACATTGGCAGGACGGCCAAAAACTATTTCGTACGGACTAAGCCCTACTCTAGAATGCACAGTCACTCTTGTGGATAACAAAGCCAAAGGTAGTGCATCTGGCCAGGACAAACCCGTGGATGCTTGTATCTTAGCAAGTTTCAGTTTGAGGGTGCCATTGTAACCCTCAACTAAACCAGCTGACTGGGGATGATTCGCACTGTGGAACTTCTGTTTTATCCCTAAGCCGGCACACACACTCTGCATAACTTTCCCTACGAATTCACTTCCATTATCTGACCATACAATCCGTGGCATTCCAAATCTGGGGAAGTATTCTTTGAGAAGGATTTTGGCAGTGGACAAGGCAGTATTGTCCTTCAGTGGGTATGCTTCGATCCATCTGGAAAAAGCACAGACTACCACTAGGACGTATTTTAGATTATTGCAACGATCCATATGAATGAAGTCTAACTGAATCACTTCAAAGGGGCAAGAAGGAGGAGCGAAATGACCAGCGGGTGTGGGGATTCCTTTGCCAGGATTATGCATCAGGCATACCATGCAATTTCTCACCACTCTCTCTGCACATTTACTGATTCCATCATTCTTCCAGACTGGAGCCAACATCTTACAAATCCCTTTAGAACTGATATGCGCTGCTCCATGCGCCATCGTGACTACTGCAAGCACATACGCATCGGGCAACATCCAACGCTGTTGTTCCGACAAATCAATCCAACACCCACTCGAGTCCAATTTACCCGTATTCTCTTTCCATACAAGTTTTTCCTCCTCAGTCGCCTCTTTCTGAATTTCTTTCACACTTTCCACTGTGTCCTCACACATTCCAGACTCAGAAATCCATCTTGCAGGCGTTGCAACATACATTCTACTCATCATATTCCTAGCTGTCTGTTTAGCGGTCTCATCAGCAAAAGCATTCCCACGACCAACATCATCCGTGATTGCTTTATGAGCACTGCACTTCACAATTGCAACTTCAGTCGGCAAGGTTAAAGATTCCAACAAGTCGTTAACTAGCTGACCATGTTGAATCTTAGTCCCATGGGACGTAATGAAACCTCTCCCTTTCCACAAACGGCCAAAACTATGGGCCACGCCGAACGCGTACTGACTATCTGTGAACACATTCACTCTCTTTCCCTTAGCTAAAACACACGCTCTCGTTAGTGCAATCAATTCCGCAGCTTGGGCAGAATTCTGACTCACTCTCGCAGTCTCCACAATCGTACTCAAAGTCGTTACTGCGTAAGCAGCAGTCACATCACCATTCTCCAATTTAAAGCAAGACCCATCAACATACAACGTGCCATCTGGATCTGACTACGGAGTATCTTTAAGGTCAATTCGTCCTTTTGTCTCTTCCTCGGTTCTGAAGCAACAGTCATGTGGTTCCGAATCACTCGACTCCTGATTAGTCGGCAACAATGTTGCTGGATTCAATACATTGCATCTTTTGATCTGAATATGACTCGCTAGCAGTGTCAGCTCGTAGCCTGATAATCTAGCACTGGTAAGGTGTTGCGTTTTGGTTCGGTTCATGAGTGTATCCACAGCATGAGGAACCATGACCACTAGCATGTTGTTCATCACCAAACCAGCAGATTGCCGAATGGAAGCCGCAGCTGCTGCTGTAGCTCTCAAACAACTAGGCAACGCTCTAGCTACCGGATCTAATGTTGATGAAAAATACGCACAAGGGCGTTGTTTATCACCAAATCTCTGTGTCAGAACACTCAACGCGCAACCTTCTCTCTCGTGGACATAGAGCGTGAATGGCTTGCTGTAGTCAGGTGTACCCAACACAGGAGCTGAACACAGTGCATTTCGTAACTCAGAAAAACTCTGCTGACATTCGGCAGACCATGGCACCGGACTCGGAACATTTTTCCCAGTCAAAGCTACCAATGGTTTTGCCAAAAGAGAAAAATTTGGGATCCATTGCCTACAGTACGAGGTAATACCTAAGAAGGCACGTACTTCTCTCTGTGTGCTAGGAACATTCATCTGAGTAATTGCTTTTATTCTCTCTGGGGTCAGCTTTCTTCCCTCCTTTGACAAGAGATGACCTAGGTAGGTCACTTCTTGGCAACAGTATTGCATTTTCAAAGGTGACACCTTATGATTCAAACTCGACAAATGATGCAATAAGGAAATTGTAGCTGCTTTGCAAGTTTCCTTTTCATCGGCAGCCACTAGAAGATCATCGACATATTGCACTAAAGCAGAACCAGGAGGAAGTACAAAGGAATCTAACTGACTTTTTAATGCCTGGCTGTAAATGGATGGGCTCTCACAATAGCCTTGTGGAGCACGTTTAAACCTGAAGCTTCGACCTCCTAGAGAGAAGCCGAAAATATCTCTGCTTTCCTCTGCTATCGGAATGCTGAAAAAGGCATTTTTCAAGTCGATAACTGAAAACCATGTGGCCGTAGCAGGAATCAACGTTAACAACGCAGTAATGTCTGGAACCACAGGAAACTGTGGAAACACAATTTTGTTAACCTCCCTAAGATCAATTACAAACCTATAGACTGGAGGCTTTGTAGGATCAGTCCGTTTCAGAATTGGCGATACAGGACTGTTACAGACATTTCCTCTAGTTTCTTCTACTACGCCTTTCTTGATCAAATCTTGCACAATCAATAAAAGCGCACGTTCACCTTCACTAGAGATCTTGTATTGTGGGATTCGTGGAAATTTGACATTCGCTTTCAAAGTGACTGCATATGGTGGAATTTCTAAAAGACCTACATCGTTAGGACCAGTCGCCCAAAGAGTATCAGGGAGAGAACGCAGCTCTGGTGGGAGCGCATCCATCGACAAGTACATCGGAGAGATGATTCTCTTACCCAATGTAAGCTGTACTCCTGCCGGAGAACAGTACAATGTCGCGTACAGGCGTTTTAACAAGTCTAAACCAAGCAGATTTTCATTACAACCGGTCGTCAAAATCAAGGGTGCTTTCAATTGACGGGGTCCAACAGAAATAGACAAAGGACCAGATACAGTGTTGTATACAGGGGCGCCTGAAAAACCTACAGAAACATTTGTTAAGCCAGACAAAGGTGCGCCAGGGAGTTTCGCATGAATGATAGAACTTTTTGCTGCACCAGTATCCAACAGAAATGGTTCGACTACACCTGATGTTGCTACTGCGACATAAGGCCCACTCTGATCTACTGGAACTGATACTACTCCCTCTCTTTGTCCATGGCTGTCCTAGTACTCACTTTGTTGAAATTCCTCATTAACTTCACAGCAGTCTTCAACATGATACTGTTGAGATCTATTTTGTTGGGCCGACTGTCCATTTCGTTGATCAAAATGATTAGAAGGGATATCATTCGTTTGTGGAGGCAGAGCACCTCGTCCTCGACCTCTAGAATTTTGCACATAACCACCACGACCTCTCTGAGCTGCTGCAGCATTATTCTGTGCTAACACCGGACACTCATTCTTATAATGACCTTCCTTCTTGCAGTAAGCACACTGATTCCACTGATATTGTGGCCTCTGAGAACCATAATCTGTCCTTTGATATGACCCTTGCTGCGTATTTGTCTGATTCGTGCGAGGCGGATATGCTTGTTGCAAGAGGACCTTAGTTGTTAAATCTTTCGTTTTCTTATCTGACTTTTCCTTCTCCTCTTTATCCCTATTTTCGTAGTGCTGGGCAGTCGCAAGTATTTGCGCAGTTGTAGAGACAGCCCACGCACTCTCAGAATCTTTCAGTTTATTACTAAGCTCCGGCAACAGATTGTGCACAAATTTATCAACAAATAATCTCTGTCCTCCTTCCGTGCTCATATCCTGACCACTGGGATCTACGAAAGTCTCTTCAAACCTTGTGAAAAAGTCGGAGACACTTTCGTCTTTCTTCTGCCTGCATGCGGACAACTTATCCCAGTTAACGCGCAGTGCTGGCATCAGAGTCTTCATTAATTCTATTATTCTATTCGGTAAATCAGCAATTAGAGGTTCGGGTTTGGAACCACCTATTTGTTGACCATCCGCTGCAATTATAGCTGCCCAATCACCACCTAGAGCAACTGGATGATTTTCTTTACGAATTTTAGCCCAAATTGGTTGCGGAACTACATTCCCAAATAACATGTCAATGTCCGCTAAATTCATCACACAAGCTTCAACTGTCTGCGCTAACTCTTTGTAGTGTCCGGCGGGATTCTTACGTTGATCAGGTAAGGCCTGTTTCACTGCTAACACTTCAGCTCGCTTCCACGGAATGTGTATCCACACTCTCTGGAATTGCGCCGGAGCGGCAGCAATACCATTCGGTATGTCAGCTTGCACAGCTTCGCGCCAAATTGGAGGAACCTCCCTCATTGGATATTGGCGATTCTGCTTCGTACTACTTTTCTCTAACTCTCTAGGTGAACGAAGGGATGGATCATTCCTATAACTTAAAATCAGTTCCATCGCTTCCTTTATATTTTGACCAACTATCATACCTGCGGCAAATTCTTTCTGGACTTGAATTAATTCTTCTAGATTTGATTCAGAGTCATCCTCTTCCAATTCCTCACGCAAAAGGGAGCACATTTCATCAAACACATATCGTTGTGTCGGTTCATTCCATTGCATAAATGTATCTAATACATCTCTAGTACTATATCTTCTACTTTTCGAAATCCATCTAAGAGCTGTGGAATCTAATATTCCCCGTTCTTCAGTACTGGGAAGCTGACTGCGTCTCTGAACAGAGTCAGAGGCAGGAGTCTTAATTAAAGTTTTATAGAAGGGAGATAGAATATTAGAGACAGAATCAGTTATTCTCCGACGAACAGAAAGCGGAGTCATAATGCTAGCAGAAGCAGTAAGCAAAGTAGCAGTTGGAACAGATAAAACAGGAACAGTAGGAGTAGCAGGCAAAGTAGCTTGTGGAACAGCAGGTGTAAGCGATACAGGTGTAGGTAAAGAAGCCGGCAACCCTGGAAGAGGGGGTGCCGAAGGAACATTAACATTGACCACAGGAGGTACAGGAGCTTGATTCAGAGGAGCAGGAGCAGGAATACCAGGCTGTCCAGCAACCGGTAATTGAACATTCGGTAAAGGTGGAGCCGTAGCACCCTGTGCATACGGTGGGGGTGACCTCAACAAGTAAGACAACAAGGGATCCTTTTCGGGGTCCTCTATTATCTTAGCTGTACTCGATGGCAAGGCAGGATAGCACTTGTCTATCGCTAAATTACGCTCTCTATTGGCCACCTCCATTGCTTTCTCAGATTCATTGAGTTGCAGCTGCTTAGCAGACTGTTCTAAAGTCAACTCTTGCTCTTTCTGTTCCTTCTTTAACTTTTTAATTTCTGTCTGTTTAGATTCTTTTCGCCAATAACGGAAAGAATCAAACATTGCCGGCCGGGCTTTCTTCTTAAACAATTTCATTTCCAAATTATCAAGAACTTCGGGTTCAAAGCTACCATGCAGTGGCCAACTAAGGACACCGTCTTTTTCTGTATATCGGATCCACACCTCATTACAAGACATAGGACCCACTCCAAACTTACAATACAGATCATAAAGAGGAGTTCCGATCGGAGGAACCAGACATGAGTCCTCCAACCGGGAATCACTGTTGCAACCAAAACACGACAACATACAATTTTTCCGACTTACCATTTTATAATCCGGAACACAGAACAGACAAAACACAAACAAAAGGTGCGCATTCAAACCAAGAACTTAGGCCTACCAAAGCGAACAAATGTATCGATACCCAAACTAAACCAAAAGATTATCGTAACTAGAACAACCAGTGATAATCTTACGAAACCAAACCAAACCAAGAACTAAAAAGGATTATCCAAACAGGAGCAACCCTTACGAAGTAACCAACTAGCAATCACTTAATACTTAACTGAGGCACTGAAGACGTCACCAAGGAGAAACCCGTCACGTCTCGCTGTACTAAGGACTGCACCTCGGGTCCAAGACAGGGCGACGGTCAAGGCAACGGACCACTGCAGCCGTCCGAACGGGAAACCTCGTGGAAGAGAACGTCGGGCCACTTTTGCGATATGCCGGGATCGATGAAGTGGGGCGCCTCCCTCAGGAATCTTCACACGAAGCTTCTCGAACTCTTCAGGCTTTTGGACCGGTACCGAATGACGTCGCCCCACGTGGGGCGCCAATTGGAGTTCTGGACTTTTTGGTTCCGTCCAGAGGTGTCAGGGATAACACCCGAAGACCCCGGAGTTCTACCTGTCTCGGTGCACAAATAAACAGAAACACGGGCTTCTCGATGGTGGCGTCAAAGACCAAAGGTTTATTACTGCAGGGACACAGAAGTCACAGAAACTACACACAGGCAGTATCTAGGAGCCTGTTCGATTTGTACAAAGTGGGTTGCTCCTTATATACTAATTTTTAGGCTTGGGGCAAATTCTTTACATGCTAGTACATTTCTAAACCTTTGTGTCCTAAACAATAAATATTTGGCGTTGCACAGGAATCGACAACAATATCTGATGTCAAAACATTACGAACGAGGGGTTCCCACTGTTCCATCATAATCCCATGTCAACTTTCCATTCAAGAGCCGGACCGCCTTATCATAAATTTCGTTACCTCCCCCTAATAAAGGCCCAGAAGGAAAGGAGCAGAGCCAGGTGTAGAAGATAGAAAAACAGGATAAGAGATGTTTGTGGGTTGTAAATGGGCAAGGCTACCAGCTTCGGCCGCCTAATCATGATCAGCCCAACGAACACGAGAACCAGTATAGCTGGACTGGCCTCAGGCAGAGGAGGCAGTTTCTGTCGAGTCATGCAGCCACAGCGTGTTCTGTCCTAAGGTGCACGTGTCACTAGCAAGGTGAATCTCCGGCTAAAGCTTACGTGTCCTTAAGTGAAAGAGGTCACTGCGTGTCCATTGACTATGTGAGGGCAAGAAATACAAAATGGCTGCCGTAATCTAAGATGGATGCCATGGGTAGATCAGAAATGTGTTCATAACAGGAGTGCTCTTGCTCGTAGCATAGCGAAAACACCAGGATAGGCTAAATGGATCATTTGCGGTTCACTGATACCAAAATTATGTGTTTACGACAATATTGAAAATACGGGTTCAAATCGTCACTGAACCTCAGACCTCTGCATCAGGGTCTGCCTCCTCTAACCGATGAGCCACACTTCTCCACATACATACATATAATATTTAATATGTGCTTCTGGGTCCCTGCACGTGGACGGGACTATTCAATGCTTATAACTATGATGTGGATTCCCCTGAAAGACAACTAGGATTACAGGTAAGCAATTAATCCTTCTTCTAGACCACATTCTACAGTGAGATCTTGTTCCCTTGCATGGACTATGTTATATTGGTAGTCTGAGAGGAACAGAACAAGACAAGGGGTGAAGGTCAAATGTGCCTGTGGAAGTTGTGGGGAAGTCAAGGGCACTGGATAAACTGGAAGTGCTGCTGAAACAATAGAGCAAACTGATCTCCGAGGTAACAAAGTAGAAGATAAAACATCTTCTGAAATTACTTCCAGAGAGAAGGAGTAACTTCTTGGATACCCTCAATCGGAGGTGTAAGGTACTCTCCTCCTCTGCAAATTGCAGAGCCACTCTGAAGACAGTCGTAATGGTCAAATATAGTGGGCATCAATTGGCTTGTGGGCCTCAACGTCGAAGGTGGTGTTGAATGGCCTGTGAGCTTTGACGCAAAAAGTAAACTTGACTTCCAAGGAGGTCTGGACAGAGTGTGACCTTTGAGTGTCAACAGCGATGGAGGTCTCAGAGATGAATGTCTAAAGTTTTTCAACCTCAGATGGCATATCAATTTTGATTTCCTCTGCAGTGTACCTGTCGACGGCAAGCAAGTGAGAACTGTACTCTTCTTCGATGTCATAGATCTCGATATTGATCGGGATTGCTGCCTCTTCTTCTGATGCTACATTTCTCTGGATATACCCTCCAGGATGTCCTTAAAGAGAGTGTAAGGCACTGTGATAGAAGGAAAACCTTTTCCTTCTTCTGGGAAGTACCCTCTTGGGGTCTCTCCTACAGGACGTGCAGCCTGATCCTTTTGTCCTTCAGACATATCCTTGACATCAACTGGCAGAGGCTGCAGCCTTCAGGATGATGACCTTGCAGAAGGTACACTATACATGCATCATGAGGATCTGACTAGTCCTTCTTCTTGACATGGGCATAGTGCTCGAAAAAAGTGAAGGCCATTACGGAAAAAAATAAACATTTCCTGTAAGAAAGTGTTTCTAATGCACACCTAAACCTAATGGACTTTGAAAGAAGTGGTTGGTTTTAGAAATGGGATCCCCGGCTGGCCAGGGCTTGCACCAAAGTCAGTCAGAGACCACCACTCCTAAGTCAGGGTAAGGGAGTTACATGCCAAGATAACCCTTGCTCACCCTCTAGGTAACGTGGCGCGAGCAGCAAGGCTAAACTTGGAGGATATGTAGGTTAAGTGTTTGCACGCGCACCCAGCAACAACACCCAAGGCCCACCACAAAGGAAACTCCACACAAGGTTATATATAAAAATAGCCTTTGTATTATACCAAAACACATTAGATAAAACACACACTTTACAATGTGCCAACAGGCACGGGCAGAATTTACAGGTGATATGTACAAGACAGGGCCACATGGACCACTGTCAGGAATATGCACTTTCAAAACTTAGCACTGGGTAGAATTAGCACTTAGAACATAGAATATAAATCACTGTAGCATAAAGTAGAGCATAAAGCACACAACCAGTAACCACTGGTACAGGTAATTACCACCTACGCACCCCTAACCACCTTAGGAACAGGTCACGCAGGGAACCATGACTTCACTAGCACCACCTCTACTAGTAAGAACAACCACCTAAGTATCACAATACAAGTAGGGACATAAGCACACAACACATGATTCATAACATACATTCAGAGGTGTAAGGGATACGGCACATGATGCATCTACAACACATTCAGAGGTGCAGCACAGGAGAACACATGATGCATAAACACACATTCAGAGGTGTATCAAAGAACACTTTGCAGAAATCACATTAGCACAGAACTTACATCAAAAGTCCAGGGTCCAGGTTGTGGCAACTGACCACAAAGTGCTGGGCAGTTGTAAATACTGATGATGCCAACATTGGAGCCTTGTGGGCTCAAGAACAAGGGAGGGGAGAAACAGCGCCGGAGCCTCGGGGTTCTGACCAACTCACTGTGCCCCCAAGAGCCTCGCTGGGCTCTAAATGAACAAAATGGCACTCGGAGCCTCTTTTAGGGCTCTAGAACAAGAGTGCAGCCTCACTGGGCGGTGGGGTCCCTCACGGGGGACCCAGGAACACTCAGGGTGCCTTGAGCCTCTCGGGCTCGCAAAACCATGGTGGCGCCGTGAGCCCCTCTCAGGGCTTGAAGAACAGAAACTGGCACTGTGAGCCTCTCCGGGCTCGTGAATCAACTGCGGGCGTGGAGCCTCGTGGGCTCGAAAACAGGAATGCCCCTGAGCCTTCTTCGGGCTCGCAAAATCACTGTGGCGCCGTGAGCCCCTTCTGGGCTTTTAACCAAAGCATTGCCCCTCTCTTTGGAGTCCCTCGTGGACTCGGGAAGTGACTGTACCCGTTGGAGCGGCCCACTGCCTTTCGGGGCCGCTCTGTCACCTGGAAGGCCTGGAGCCCCTTGGGGCTCAAAGAAACAATGGGGACTGGCCTCGAGCCTCTCTGGGCTCGAACATACAAATGTGCCCCTTCTCTCCTGCGGAGCGGCCCGCTGCCAACCGGGGCCGCTCTGCACACAATGAAGCTGCCTCGCACTCACCGGGACAGCTGGGACTATCTGGCGCTGCTCCTCGGGTGCCGCAGGCAGGGCTCCTCTGACAGCGTGGGGCTCCTCTTCGGTAACGGAGCCCCGCCGGTACCTCCAGCCGCCTCTCCGTTCCTCGCCCTGCGGCAGCGAGGGCAGGACTTCCGGGGCAGGCTGGGGCACTTCCGGGTCGTCACTGGCAGCGCGACGGCCCGGCGGCTTCTTGTGCAACCCTGGGCTGCGGCGGTGAGAACACGGGGCAATGCCGGGTGGGCACCGGCTCTAAATATTACTATAAAACGGGGCAAATAACGGCAGCCAATGAGCGGAGTGGCACCCGCGCTGCTCGGTCACCACACAGGGTGAAAAGATGCCGGGTGGGCACCGGCCACAGCACACAAAGCGCTCCCAAGCGCTAAAAGTTAAATCAAGCGCCTTCCAGCGCTAAAAGGCAATCCACAGCGCTCCCAAGCGCTGTAGGCAAGGACAAAGCTCTAGCCAGGTCTGGAGGCAGGCAGGGGGCAAGGCTGGGCCCAGAGCCAGCTCACTGGGTCTTCAGGCAGGGAGGCAATCCAAGTGGCGGTCCTCCTGGCCCCAGCAACAGCAGCAGCCCCCTCTGGCAGGATCCTGGAGAGAACCCCTTGCAAGGGGACACAGCCCCTTTTTATACTAATAAATCCTTTGTCTGTGTGTGCAGGGTGGGGGAGAAACCAGTCACAGCTGGTTTTGGAGCACCCTTGATGGCTCAATCACCCCTTTCATTCACTAGGGAGGCTAGTGTCGTTAGACGCACCACAGGGGGCGGAGCCAGCATTGTGTGGGGATAGCCCAGCCCCATTTAGGAACTAAGCATGGGCGGAAAATCCGTTCCGCTTGCGGATTTTGCGGATTTTCGGTAAATTCGCAATCCGCGAACTCCCGCGAATTTCCCGAAAATCCGCAAATCCGCGAGCGGCGGATTTTTCCGGGGGCAAAAGTTCAAAACTTGCAGCCTGGCCTGTTGTAACTATTTTAGGATGGCGCCGGCAAGCTGCCAGCGCCATCCTAAAATAGTTACTAAGTTAGCTTCAACAGGAAGCTCTAATAGATAAAATAAAGCAGGTGCTCGATTTTATCTATTAGAGCTTCCTGTTGAAGCTAACTTAGTAACTATTTTAGGATGGCGCTGGCAGCTTGCCGGCGCCATCCTAAAATAGTTACAACAGGCCAGGCTGAACTGATCTTTCTCTGACCTTTTATGCACACAAGAGGCATGTGAACTCGCATGGAAGCCCCGCACGTTTGGCCCCGCGCACACACTCGCGGTTTGCACCGTCTTCCCGCCATTCACCCACTATGATGGACAGCTCATTCAAGGGACCCCTGCGCCCTTCGGGGCGATTGCATAGTAACACACACATGGGCGCTCGAACTAGTTGATGCTCAAATTCAGTGACTCATTCATTAGCCCAATAACAATCATGAGCGTCTTCGAGGCTGGACAGGTGTGCCTCTTCCCAAATCTACAGTGGAAAGTCAGCTGTGATGCTGGGTAGAGGCCTTTGCATCCTTGACTTTCATGAGCGCAATCCCCGTGCTGTTCCTGTGACCAGGAGCTTCTTTCTCTTCATATTATTGTGTTTGCACGGGTTGCTGCAAGTTCGCACGCGTTTTGTACAATTTCGCAATTTGGGAAATTGTACAAAACCCTCGCGAACTTGCAGAAACCCGTGCGAACATAAAAAAAAAAAATTCGCGAGAATTCGCGGATTTTGCGGATTGCGAGTTCGCAAATCCGCAAAATCCGCGAACGCGAGATCCGCAAAATTCGCCCATGCTTATTAGGAACCAGGTGCAGCCCTCCCTCACATCACTCATGCTGTTCTCTCCACTCACTCCTGGGCAGACCCATCCAGACTTCCTGGAGCCAGGCTTGCCAGCCAGCTCCAGCCAATCACGCTCCAGCACCCTCACTGAACACACACATCAATGTCTAGAAGTGGCACTTCCCCACTAGATACATACACGCCGCATATACCATTGTGAAGCATTCACTCTCACAAGTTCGCACATACCAAACTCGAGCCTGCACTCCCCACACATCAGGAACTAACATGGACACACACATTCCCCATGCATTCCTATGGGAGGGCAGGCCAACCTTACTCCACGCACTCAGAGTGCGCACACACTTTCCACTGGGACACAGTGAAAGTGCGCAGAAACCAAAAAATCACTACCTCCAATTCACATTCACAAAGCAAAAAGTTTAGGGGTGAACCTGCCAGAAGGGCCAAGTCCAACAGTTGGATAAAGGTTTGGAAAGATTTCTATGAAAGAAAAGCAAAAATGTAGCGCTCAGTGCTTTAGACTCTAGTTATTCCGAGCCAGAAAAACAAATTGGCCTAACTTTGGGGCATTTGACACAGGAGGACGGTTGGGGCCTGTCGGAAACTGTGTTTTTATGTGGTAGTGAAAATGTAAGGTTACGCCATTCAAAAAGTACAGACAACCCATATTGGTTTATAGGGCTTAAATGAATGATCGTAAGTGCTTTATTTGTGGTAGTGTGGTTGAGCAGCTTTGGCTCCATTGCCTTGACATTACAATTGATCAAGAAGCCATCTTAAGCATATGTACTAGGCACTGGTCATTACGATTTACCCAGATACTTAATGGCTTCACTGAAATTAATAGTGTTTGGTATCAAATACCTCATCTGAATAAATATGTACTGATGCCAGTCTAGATGTATTAGAGGTGCCCCCTGAATCCTACTAGTATCTTAGTGTGCTGGCTGACTAGTACTTCCCAACCTGCCCCACAGACGGGCTCCCCCCATAGATGAGAGCACACAATCTCTGAGGTAAGGAACAATGCCTGTCCAGAGGAAGACGATCCCACCTCCTCCATCAGGATGCCTAACGAATTTAGCATGCCAGGGCCAGAAGGTTCGAAGCCTCTGTCACCTTGGATATGCGACCCAACATCTCCCCGGACCAGGGAATGCCACCCTTCTCACCATGGCCCTCTAGCACACAGAGACTTGGAGGAGCACTGAGCCGAGCTGGCCATGGGGTACCAGGTGGCTGTATAGAGGTAGAATCACTCTGGGAGGCTTCGAGATGCTGGACCCTTTAGGAATCTCCTTGCATCAATACCCTGACTCCCAGGGCACTTGAGCCCACCAAGGCGTGTTTGTGTCCAGTCCTGACACCACCAACACAAAGACTTACCTGCAAATCAATGGACTTCGAGAAGGATGAGCTCCACACCGAAAGTGGCCTTCCTGCGTTTCTTTTCCCTCCTCTGCGGGTATACAGAGAACAGTGAGAACCTCAAATGTGAAAGTGGCCCACCAGCCAGCATCTCTGCACCCCAGCCCCACAGTCCAAGTACACATCTTCTGCCTGTGTCCCCATGGCCTAGGAGTCCCCCTGAGTTGAGCTCCCCTTTGGGTTCCGCCGGACTTGTCCCCAAGTCCCCTCTGCAGACTCAGTTGTTTCGACAAGTCCCTTTAAACTTTGACAGTTAACCACCATCAAGGCTACCATCGTGACCAGCACTTCTACACCCAGACCTACCAGGGCAGGAAAACCTGAACTGCTGGTGGTATTTTTGACCTAGACCCCCAAGCACATTAAGTCCTAAAGGATACCCTGTACAACCCTTGGCAAATACCTGTAAGCAGTACATGTTTTTTCCTTCCATAGGATAATTTTACAGCGTTCAAGGCTCATGCCTAAAATCTCACAGTTTTGTTATTCAACTGTTTTACTTTGTAAAAACGATAGTGAACTTAAGTACTTGATACTGAAGATCTGGTATTTAAATACTGTATAAAATATTGTTATTTTTCTAACTTGACCTCTGATTTCCTATTGAGTGTGCATCTTATTTATTGACTCTATGTGTTCAGCAAATGTTCAACAGTCCCCTCTTATAAACCTAAACTGCTTGACTTGACTACCACAAATAGAGCACTTTGGGATTTTTAAAGCAAGCCCCTGTGAGCCAGTAACGGTTGCCTGGACTTTCTGCATAGTGTACCTCGTTTTGGTACACTACATAGCCCAGCTTCATACAGTGATCCGCTAGACATCTTCTGCTGAGTTTGTCTGCTTTTGCGTTCAGAGAGTCCGCCAGGTGTTGAACCACCAGGGATATGCCCTGCTGTTCCAGTCATATCAAGCGGTGCAAGGCCTCTTGACAAAGGGTCCACGACTCCACAGAGCCTTGTTTGTTGTCCGTGAATACCCACCCTAGCCTTCCCTTGATGAAGCGTAGAAAGGCTTACTTTAATAATCTTAAGTGCTCTGTTTGTGATAGTGTGGACGAGCAGCTTAGGCTTCTCAGATGGTAGTGTTTAGTATTTATTGTACACACGGTCAATAAATGAGACATCTAGGAATCTCTCTCTGTATATACTATACCAATGTAAGGTATAGTGTGCACAGAGTCCAGAGAGTCCCCAGAGGGATAGCAGAGGCTAAATTAGGTAAGTAATAAAAGCTCTCTTTGTGGTAGTGTGGGTGAGCAGTTAGGCCTATCCAGAGGGTGTGTTGGGAATTTATTGTATATAAATACTTGTATTTTAATTCTCAAACCAAGCAGGACTTGGTACAGATAAGTAACATATACTTGTAATGCAGGATTTCACAATGCAATGCAGGTATGATTGAATTTTGGATCTGTGACAGGTTTGTATCACTTTAAAAAGCAGTTTGAATTGCACAGTAATTACTTTAGGAAGACTTTTTAGTTACTTCTCTATACATAAATCAGTTCAACACTTAAAACATTTTAGGCCCAAAATCTCTTAACATGCGCTCCTATGGGGATAACATTATTAGCAGTTGTCCAATTAAGTACACAACTTACGAATGGGAGTTTTGGGGGATAGCACCAAGGTTCCCCAAGGTCTAGATGGGCACTCGAGTGACAGCACCAGCGGCACAGGGGCCCAATGTTAGTCAGTCGGGCTTAGGGGGACTTAGGTTAGGAACTGCTTCCGAGCAGGCCAGTGGGGTGTGGGAGTGAAGATCCTGGGGTTAAGATCAGCACTGCAATGGCCAACGACCAGCATAGGAACTGTATGACCAGCGACACTGGGGCAGCCATGTGCAGGGTGAAAAACTGATGTCAGGGACCTTGTGCTTTTCAATTGAGACCTTTGGTTCTGTGAATTTGCTACAGGCTCGGGCAAGGAGACTTCATGAAGGTGACCACCAGTGGGAGAGGTAAGTTGGGATTTTGGGGGATGCCTGGACACCATCGGTTGTGCCACCCAAGGCCCTGGGGTGTGGGTGCAGGGGTGACTTCTGGTGTCTGGTTTTCTTATCAGCTCCAGTTGCGGTCCAGGGGACCCTTCAAGTTGAGGCGGCAGGCATCCTCTCAAATCTTGAGGGATTTGGGGATCACCAGATCTCAAGTCAGGATTGCTGTGAAAACCTCCTTAGGGTGTTGGGCCACGCAAACTTGGGCCGTGGGCGTTGGGTACAGAGTGGTGCAAAATCGCAGAGTCACCAGAATCCAGATTCTGTGGATGAGTCTTTGCTTGAGCAAATCTGGTGCTCACAGGAGATGGAGTCTGTAAGATGGTTGCAGGGCAGGTCCTCCCGGCTCTGTGGGGTGCTGGCTGCTGGACTCACTGGGGTTCTTGCTGTAGGCAGGCTGTGGACGGGAGAAGCCGGTAGGGCTTGGCACAAAGTAGTTGGGTCCTCTTCTTCCTGGGTTAGCACAGCTCTACGGTACTTCTTCTTTCTTTCTCGAATCTGAGGAGTCAAGGTTCAGGGTTGCCCCTAATTACTAGATTTAGGGGCACTTAAAAGGGTGTGCAGGTCTGGACAAATGGGTCCCATCCTTGGGGTGGGTACACCCCCAATTATGCCACCCTCCAGTTACAGGGGGCATGAGCCTCTCCCTGATTGGCTGAGTCCCCTCATCTTCAAGATGGAGCGGACTGAGATCTGTTTTTCACCTTGCCTCCCCCACCTAAGGAGTGGGGTTGTCCAAGGTGGCCACACCTCTCTTCCTAGCTGGGTTTTCCTGCCAATTCTCCCACCCAAAGTGTGGGGCAGCAAATTGCAGGGACCGCTTCCAAAGGCAGCTGGCCTTTGAAGCTTCCCCTTCGTGGCCCCAGCCCATCCTGGGGGAGGCTGCATGACACCTCTGCCCAGGAATGGGCTTTGTCTCTTGACCCAGAGAACGTAGGGTCTCTACCCAGGGGTCCAGAAACCGGTCTGTGGTGGCAACTGGCGGGCAGCCATTCAGGAACCACACCAGGGCTGGTCGTTTTTCAAGGGGCATCTATAAGTTGTCCTCTGAGTGCATTTTACATTAAATCCCACCCTACCATCAGTGTGGGTTGAATGTGCTACCAATGTTTGCTACCTGTGAGAAGTTGGCCCGATATGCAACGTTCGCTATTCTAGCGACCGCTATGTATCGTTCCAACGACCCTTATGGTGTTTGGTTGTAAGTCAACCTATAGACCAGCTATCCTAGTAGCGTGGATACGAGCAGTCTAAGGCTAAAGACTCGAGAGGGCGTGTTAAGCCAGCTGTTTACCACACATGTACCCCTTGAACACCCAGTGAAAGGACACCACACAAGTGTTATGAAAATAAACAGGATATTTATTAAGATTCACAACAGCCCTGGACTCTTTATGAGGACAGGGTACTAAGCACAAACCAAATCTCTTAGGAAAATACTTCAAGTGCACAATTAAAACAAGTGTCCGAGGACACGGAAAGTTTAAGGTCTCGGGCGGACCCGATAAGGCAAGTCGGAAGCGAGGGACTCGGGACCCTAGAGTAAAGAGGCTATGCAGGCACCGAAATGCCGAGTTACCTAGCCACGAGGGCTGCGGCTGCACAAGTCTTACAGGCGTCGGGGTCTTCGCTGACGAGCCAGGAGCCGGAAGAAAAGGAGTTGCTGGCCGGCGACCAGTGATGAATAGTTCGTAGAGATCCAAGCCTGGATCAGAGATTGTTGATACCTGAAAGCAGAGGGGACCAAGTTCGTACTACTAGCCAGTAGTCAGAGGGTACCAGGATGGCACCGGTTGGCCGTCACCTCGACCAGGTGAGTGGGCGATGCTAGGCTCTGCAGTCTCACGGACCAGGAGGCGTTGTCGGCGACCACGGCGGAGGTGCGAGCTGTCCCACGAAGGATGATGCTGTCGGCGTCGCTGGGCCCAGGATGGGGCAACAAGCCTTGGCAGATCTCAGGGCCACGTGGTGGGCCTAAGATGGCGTCTTGAGTGGACCAGGAGGGTCCGGGGTGCTTCTCGCAAGGATGGAAGCAAGGGCCAGTCTGGAGCAACCAGACCAGCAGTGTTGATTGTCGGATGTCGTCACAGAAGGGCACAAGCCAGCGGCGAGTGACCAGACAACGTGCTGAGCAGCGAGCAGAAGGGCCCCACGCAGATCGTGGAGATGCTGGGAGACTGCACTTCGGTGCTAGAGCGGCTCAGGGTCGGGGCTTCTCGGACCCCAGAGCACTCACCAGGGAATCGCTTCGATGGTCGTGCTGGTTTAAGAGCGTGCAGGTTCTGATGATGGCCGGTCCCTCGAGGTCTCGTCGCACCCACAGATCACAGCTGAGCTGATGACGTGGGTAGAGGTCAGAGGTGCCAGGGAAGCCGGTTCTCGTCGAGCTGGGCCGTCGGATCCTTGAGGAAGGACTTGCAGCAAACCGCAGAGTTCTTAGATGGTGCCCGCTGATGCAGGGTGACTACTCCTTAGTCACAAGGGAGAAATCTTGAGAAGAGTCTTGAGTGTCCTTTCGTAGAAAGTAGTTCTTGATTCAAAGATGATCTGATTTGGAAGGGTCCCCGCTCCGGCCTTTATTCTAAAGAAAGGGGTGGGTACATGACTAGGTCCGGCCCTAAGGGTGGGACCAGGAAGGGGGGTAGTTACACCCCTCTCCCCTGCCGGACTTTCCCCAGGCCAGGGCTGGCGCCCCTGGAACTGGTTCTGACCGGCAGATGCGTAGTGAGCACCGGGGTGCCACTCCGCAGTCACCTTCTCGCAAAAGCCCTACCTACCCAGAATACACAAACCCTGTCTGGGACGGTGCGAACACCGCCCTCGACAGGAAACCCTTTGTCCAAGCTCCCCTCACTGGAAGGACTCCCAGCAGCAGGAGGTCAGACTCGTTCGTGTCTGTGGTGGCAGCATCCATTTTGTGGAGCTGAGCCTTTAGTTAACTTTAACCGGGGTTCACAGTTACGTACATGTCGTGTCCCTCTAGAAGGGTGGAATGCTAACCTCGTCGCCAGAATTGGTGAGAGGGCAGCATCCCGATTCGTATGACACCTTACTCGACATGTCTTGATAACGCGACACCGAAATTACCGATGTGGGACGCGTTATCATGGAACAGCCATTGGGTCTTTGTTCCGCAAGCTGCAACCGGGCTCGGCTCGGGCCAGAACCTAGTTCACACGAGCCCACGCATTCTGCCTTCAGGATTGTCAAGGCCTGCCATAGGAGTGACTGATAGGAACTCGGGTGTCCATTGTATGGTTAGATATAGGGCTACTATATCTAAAGCAAAGTGTGATTACACGACTTCGCCCCAGCTGTCATGCAGCCAGTTGTGTCAAATTTAGGAGGCCAGCCAGGGGTGGCATAATACATGCTGCAGCCCCTGGCGGCCCTGGGTACACCTATGCCCTGCGTTACGGGGTCTGATAAGGTGGCCCAGTACCAATTGGTAAATGCACCTAGGGTACATATCGTAATTTAGAAAGAGAACAGCCAGGCTGTGGGTCTGATTGGCAGGCCCACAGCCAGAGAAAGTCGTAAACCAGTGAAACAAAAGCAAAAAATCTGGGTGATCATAGGATTGCAGACCCTACTCTCCTACACTACCAAACGTCCCAGGTTGTAGTAAAGCCATTATGGAGTTGTGGAGTCCAAGCTCATATACTCTTTATAGTTTTACTACACTTAAAATGTCTAAGGATAGCCTCAGACACTGTAGGGGTAGAGGGCTCATGCCAATTTACTCTCACCCGAGGGCTAGTGCACCCTGCTAGAGGGATGACTTGCCTAGGCCTCTGTAAGTGAGTTGTTGGCATGGCACGCATTAATTTGTGCCATGCCGACTCTTCGCTTTTCCTTGCACCAAAAAATGCAGCCTGCATTGGCAGTGTGTATGTGTTAAGGTATAGGGCTTCCAAGGGTGGCACAATAGGTGCTGCAGTCCTTAGAGGCCTTCTCTGGTAACAGTGCCCTTGGTACCCATGGCACCTTTTAAAAGGAGCTTACCTGTAGCCAGTGATATTGCCAATTGTGGGTACAAAGGTACAGTTTTGTGAAAGAATACAGGCCCTAGTAGCCTGATTGGCAGGGACCCAGGGCATATCAAGTCTGGGTGCATCAGAGGTCAGGCAAAAAGTAGGGGGTAACCATGCAAAAGGGGCACTTTCCTACAAGATGCACATGCAAGGAGAAACTCTAGATCAATTTAGAAAAAATAACACATATTTTTATATAACTTTAGACACCAAGAACATGAGAATCTGGTAAGTACTTTAGACGTTTTATATTTTGAGTTGTTGGCATGGCACGCATTAATTTGTGCCATGCCGACTCTTCGCTTTTCCTTGCACCAAAAAATGCAGCCTGCATTGGCAGTGTGTATGTGTTAAGGTATAGGGCTTCCAAGGGTGGCACAATAGGTGCTGCAGTCCTTAGAGGCCTTCTCTGGTAACAGTGCCCTTGGTACCCATGGCACCTTTTAAAAGGAGCTTACCTGTAGCCAGTGATATTGCCAATTGTGGGTACAAAGGTACAGTTTTGTGAAAGAATACAGGCCCTAGTAGCCTGATTGGCAGGGACCCAGGGCATATCAAGTCTGGGTGCATCAGAGGTCAGGCAAAAAGTAGGGGGTAACCATGCAAAAGGGGCACTTTCCTACAAGATGCACATGCAAGGAGAAACTCTAGATCAATTTAGAAAAAATAACACATATTTTTATATAACTTTAGACACCAAGAACATGAGAATCTGGTAAGTACTTTAGACGTTTTATATTTTTACAGGTAAAACAGTAAAAAGTCACAGCTGTCAAATTTGAGGCATGAGCCTCGAGCTAGGTAATGATATGCTATGAGAGAAACATTCACTACATACATACACTTACAAACAATTCTCAGAGTTACTCTCCTGGACTTAAGGTGCTTAGGGTCTAAGGTCCAAAGAACCACCAGCAGTGCAGATTTTTGTGCCCTAATGTGTCGGAAAACAAAGGTGCTATGTCGTGATGGTATAATCGAACGCTACCAGTTAGCCTATGGAGTAGTACCTCTGGAAAGAAAGACTGCAAGTCGGGACTTGTGGACAAGCGTGGCAAAACCCAAACAGGGGCTCAGCTCTTGAGGGTATCTGGAGCATAGGGACATCTTTGGCTTACGTGGACCCGGGCTGGGGAGCTCGTGTGCTGAGGTCTTTTGTCCAACGGGTCACTATTGTTAGAGACTTTGTGCTGGTGATCTGACGAGAGGAAGAAAGCAAGACTGCAGAGCCACTCTTGGTAATTGCCTCTGAGATGCTGATGCCTATCATCTACAGGTCGGTGTTGGTGTCAGTGGTACCCGGACTGGATACTTAACAAGACTTGGTAGTTGCAAGACTCCAGTACTCCGGGCAGTGGTGCAAGATGACCCAAGGAAGGCTCAACAGCTTGAAACTTGTTGAAACTATAGCCTCCACACAAGACCACAAGTCAGGCAGCCATACTCTAATCTTCCATCAGGTCACTACCCGTGCGGAGAATGTACCATCTGTCCGCTGACAGCGAAAACAAACTCCATCACCAGGACGAACGGAAGCACATGGCATTTAAACAGCTTTAGTAACTGTAACACGTGTAACGTGATATACAGACTAACTTGTCCATGTGGCCTATATTATATAGGGTTGACCACCAGAAAAATCAAGGTGAGAATCCAAGAACATCTCAGTACCCTAAAGGCAGCAAAACTCTCAACCAAACTAGTACAACACTTTACCAGTTTGAAACACAAACCGAGAGATCTCCGCTGGACTGTGTTAGAGAGAGTACATGGTGACGCACACAATATGAACAATAGACTTGCGAAGAAAGAGGCACGTTGGATCTATGAAGAGTTAACAGCTGACCAAGGCCTTAATGATATCATTGAATGGAACAAGGTCACAGCGACCTAGAGTACGATTCCATAGCAATACACTGTACAACATCAAGAGCGGTGGCCCCCTATCTAGCATAAACAGTGCAAGGTACATGACCCATAGGGGAACTTAAAACCTGTACACCACCATATCGCACAATAAATATGGGGACATATTAACAACATCGGTATATCATGAACCCCCCATATATGGGATCCTCAGTACACCTTGGAGGAAAATCACTTGTACAATTTTAATAAGAATGTTTGCACAAGAGAGTCCCACTCTACCATGGCCAATGCTGTATTAAGAAGTTTCTTCCCCCGCTTTTCTAATATAAAAAAAACGTTTTTTTAAAAAAAAGATGGTTTATATTAAAAAACATCTATGTAAAACATAGCGCGAGGGCTGGATTATACTACCTCGTTCTAAATTAGGCATAACCAGCAAAGTACACTGCAATTTAGCGGAGACATTGCCCCCAATACAACATCTGCCCGTTCCAAGATGGCGCCCGGAGTCCAAACGTGACGTAGCACGTCACGCTGACCCACGTGACCCGGAAACGGGCTAGGTAAACAGCCGACCGGCACCGCCACAACACACGAGGGGTGAGCCCGAGACCACACCAGCACACCTACGCGGTAAGGAGTTTCGTTAGCCAGACTAACGGGAGCGGGGACAGGAACTGTATGGACAAAGGGATCGCACTGGGTCTCGTTCGGTCGTGACTAAGCAGACACGAGTCTAACGAGGCACAGCACATTTTATATTGCCTTGCCTTGCTCTCTCATAACAGATACCGACCATTTGGCGGTTTAAAGCGTCCCAGTACACAGACAGGGAACAACACTCGTGACGCAGTCTTTCACGGGGGCCGGGTAGGCTCATCACGGCAGGCCACCTGGTAAATTGATACAGCTGAAAATTGTCATATGTCAGTGAGCACTGGGCTCGGTGTTCATTGCTGAGACTTTTAATATTTGTGTGTGTCTGTCTGTTGTGTCCCACCATGAACTACAGGTACAATAAGGGAAGACTTGTGAAAGGTGCATGCTAAACGCTGACCCACCAACAAAACCCTGAAGAAATCACTAAAAACAAAGTGATGAAACATGTCGGTTGACTTTTAATCAGAGTGAACTAACAGCACAGAATAAAGTTGTGAGTTGCCAGTTAGTTTCACTCGTTTTAGCGTGGTATTTTGTTTTTTCACGTATTTGGGCACAACAATATCACACTGGGTTTCCAGCACTCACAACACCTCACGGTTGTTGGACCTATATGCACTTTCTTTATGTTTATTTTTCTCCCAATTTTCTTTAAAAGGTTGACAGTAGTCGATGATGAGAAGTGAGGAATCAGGCGAGTACCAGTCTGATATAATCCTCTCCTTGGTGTTGCTTCCGTGAGACACTGTCAACCTCCCCTCCCCTTTTTTCACGCTCGGATGGGAGGACATACATGTAGTAAGGTGGTGACACTGACATACACACACACATGCTGGCAACATTGCCAGATTGAACATCACAACGTTGTGTAAAACTGTGGATAGAAGCCAAATAATCTCTCTACCACAAGAATAAACCTTTTTTCCACTTGTTTAGCCTTTGAGCTGATGAGGAGCAGGCCATTATTGTAATAGAAACTATAGCCTTACCTGGACTCTTGGAAACCTCCTCCTGGCGAGTTGCTTCTTCTGTGGACTCGGAGGCCTATAGAACTATGAACCGGGCTAGTTCCGTCAGTGCCTGCAGATCTAAGGGAGTGACTCCTCTACCCCAAGATCCTTGCTGGTTGTTGAGATGCTGGACACTCCTCCATGGGTTTGGGGAGCATGTGCAGCCTTTGAACTAGTCAATCTCTGCGATTGTTGAGGGCCAAGCAGACTGGCAAGGTTTGGCACCAGTCTTTGGTGCAGGTTCTCTGTTCACGCTCTGTCGGTCCTTCTTCATCCTTCCACAATACCCACTAGTCAAATCTGCATTTCCTGGTATCTGAAAGAGACACGTTAGTGATAGATTCCTTACCTTAGAATATCCCCAGGCGTCAGACTGGATCCGGAATTTTTTTCCGTAGCAGTACCCATGCGCGTCGGTAGGCGTCGTCTGTGGCTCCGCGTCCGTCATCTGCATCATGGGCGCCGTAATGACGTCGTCGGAGTACTTAGAAGCCGCCGCCGCGCGCTGACGTCAGTTCTTTTTTCCGCGCCAGCAAGCGCAGATCCGGAAAAAGTTGTACCCTAGTCAATTTTTGACTAACTTTTTACAATCCTTTTGTTCTACTTTCGAAGTCTCTTGACTCCGACGGTGTCGGTAGGGATGCCCGGGTTCAAGCCCTGCGCCGACTGCAACCGACTGATGTCAGTTACCGACCCCCATCGCCGGTGCCTGCACTGTCTAGGGCCGGACCACGACGACAAGTCCTGCTCCGACTGCCGGGCCCTGATGTCTAAAGTTAGACGGGAGCGATCCTGTACCCGACTCGAGCTTCGGCAGTCCGCCCCGTGCCGCTCGAGGTCCCGGTGCAAAAGGAGTTCGAGGGACCGGTCGCGGGGCCGGAGTCACCACAGTTCCGGGAGTCGTCATCGGTCTTCGGGCTCGAAGTCCTCAGGTGAGAGGCACAAGAAATAGAAGAGGCACCATCGCTCTTCTGACTCCCTCGACGCTCTCGAGATGCGGCCGGGGGTTCGGGCGACACCGCCCACGCGGCTCTGCCGGACCCGCGGGCGTCGCAGCCTGCTCCATACCCACCGGTCACTGGGCAGCACGCGACGCCGGAGGAGATCGAGGCCTTCCTCTCGGCCATGAGGTCGCTCACTCCTCCGTCGGGTTCCGCAGCGCCTTCGGGCCAAGCGGCCCGACTGGGTCCCCCAGCGGGCCGGGTGCTTCGGCTCTACGCCGCCGGGTGCTTCCGCCCCGGCTCTGTCGGCGACTTTGGTCCCGATGCCGCAGGGCCCCACTGGATCCGGCTCCGGGTTGCCTCCGGTCGACCTCACGACCTCGCCGGCGCCGGCCCCAAGGGTGTCGCCCACGGTGCCGTCCCAGGACGATGCCGTCCCTGGTCCTACCCTCGATTCGGATCCGGCGTCGGAGCGGCGCCGCTCAGCGCCGTATCCGACGCCGTTTGGAGATTTCGATTTTTATGACCCGGGCCCATCCTTTGAGCCTCAGTAACGGGCGATGGGTGACGAGAGGGATTGGGAGGGGTCTGAGGACCCTCTGGCACGTAAGAGTCAGTCTTCTGCAGACTGGACAGGAGAGCTTGGGGAGGCCAGTGGTCTGGACACTTCGACCGACACTGGTTTTGTCTCCCCTCCTAGCGTGGCTACGGAGGAGGGGTCTGCTTATTGCGTGGTGCTGATGAGGGCGGCCAAGGCCTTGGGCCTTGAGCTCCCCGTCGCGGCCGTGAGGACTAACCTCCCCACTGAGGTCATTAAACCGCAGTAAAGCTCGGCCGAGCCTCTGCTGCCTTTGAATGAGGCCTTATCAGACATTCTTCTGGGCACTTGGTCCAAGCCCGCTATAGGTCAGCCTGTGGATAGGAACGTGGCCAGGCGCCACCGCCGGGCTCCGGGCGACCCTTGCTTTCTGTCTACCCACCCCACCCCCTAGAGCCTGGTTATCCAGGCCTCTAATTCCCAGACTGCATTCCCGGAGGCTCCCCCCGATTGGGATTCCAAGAGGTACGTGCAATACGGGAGGAAAGTATTCTCCTCCCTGAGTTTAGGATTGTGGTCAGTCAACACTGCGTGCCTCTTGGGCCGCTACACCCACTCTCTGTGGGATACGGGTGTGGATGTACTGCCAGAATGCTGGTGAACGTCCAGGCTAAACTCGGCCAAGCCCTTGTGGAAGGTCGAGATGCGGCGCGTTATTCCATCCGGTGTGGGCTGGACACTACTGACTCACTGGGCAGAGCGATGGCAACAACAGTGGCGATTCGCCGCTACGCCTGGTTGAGGTTCGCCAACTTCTTGGCTGATGTCCAAAACACACTAATGGACATGCCGTTCGATGGCCATTGCCTCTTTGGCGACAAGGCAGACCATGCGCTTGAGCGCTTTAAGGACTCCAGGACTTCGGCCAAGTCCTTGGGCCTCTCGGCCCGCGCCAGCAAACGGCTGCCTTTCGCTCCTTTCGTGGCCAAGTAAGGGGCGCCCCACACGTCCAGCCAGCCACGGGCCGCTGACTACCATCCAGCGCGGTGGCGGATGTGGGAACCGCCTTGGCGGCGGTCGGGGACACACCTAACCCTGCAGCATCCGCCTCAAACCCTCCTAGTCCGAGCTTTCAGGCCCATGTGATGTCAGTGGGGGGCAGGGTTGGACATCACCACCACCACTGGTGCACTGTCACATCGGACAGGTGGGTGCTGCAAATCGTCCGAAGGGGCTACTCCCTCCCCTTCGAGACGACCCCTCCAGCCATGCCACCGCAGTACCACCGCGTGTCGGGGATCACTTGAAACTTCTGCAGGAGGAAGTTACGGCCCTCTTGGCCAAGGGGGCCATCGAGCGTGTTCCTGGGCCAGAAGTAGGGTGTAGTTGTTACTCCCACTACTTTCTGGTATCCAAGAAGGGCAAAGGGGGCCTACGCCCTGTCTTGGACCTATGGAACATCAACGGCTTCCTCCGGAAGGAGAAGTTCAAGATGCTGACATTGGCTCAGGTCTTAGCTGCCCTAGACCCTGGAGACTGGATGGTAGCGTTGGACTTGCAGGATGCTTATTATCATATCCCCGTCCTGCAGGCCCACCGGCGTTACCTCCGGTTCACGGTAGGCCACAAGCACTTTCAGTTTACCGTGCTCCCCTTCGGCCTTACCAGCGCCCCACGGGTGTTCACGAAAGTGAAGGCGGTGGTCGCAGCTCATCTGCGCAGGTTAGGGGTTTCAGTCTCGCCCCAGACAGTCGTCAGCCACCTCCAGACTACGGCCGACCTCCTGCACCTGCTGGGGTTCTCCATCAATGTGCTGAAGTCACACCTGTGTCCCTCTCAGAAGCTCCTCTCCATCGGAGCGGTTCTAGACTTGGCGCAGTTTCGGGTTTATCCTCCCGAACAACGGGTTCGGGATATTCAGGCTCTGATTCCGATCTTTCAGCCTTTATCCCGAGTCTCGGTCAGGTTGACGCTGCGGCTTCTGGGGCTGATGGCCTCCTGCATCCTTCTGGTGCATCACGCCCGGTGGCGGATGCGGGCTCTGCAGTGGGACCTGAAGTTTCAGTGGGCCCAGCATCATGGCAACTTGTCCGACCATGTCTTGATCTCGGAGGGCACTGCAAGACAGTTGCAGTGGTGGCTCACGGACCGCGATTGTTTCAGCAGCAGATCCCTCTCCCTACCCGAACCGGAGCATGTGGTTGTGACAGACGCGTCCCTCCAGGGCTAGGTGGGCCACATGGGAGAGGCGGAGATCAGAGGCCTCTGGTCTCTGGCGGAGTCCCAGCTCCACATCAACCTTCTGCGGCTGCAGGCGATCCGGCTTGCACTGAAGGCATTCCTCCCCTCTGTCCAGGGGAGTGTAGTGCAGGTGTTCACGGACAACACACCCGCCATGTGGTACTGCAACAAACAGGGCGGGGTGGGGTCGTGGACCCTATGCCAGGAGGCTCTGCCCCTCTGGCAGTGGCTGGAACATCAGGGCGTGACCCTGGTGGTTCAACACCAGACAGGTTCCCTGAACGCCAGGGCGGACAAACTCAGCCATCGATGCATGATGGATCACGAATGCCGTCTGAACTAGGATAAGGCGCAAGGCCTCTTTCAGCAGTGGGGAGAGCCTTGGTTAGATCTATTCGCCACAGAAGAGAACGCGCAATGTCATCAGTTCTGCGCGTTGGAATTTCCAAGGCAGCACTCGCTCAGAGACGCTTTTCGTCGCGAATGGAGTTGCGGTCTGTTGTACGCCTTTCGGCCTATACCACTTCTGCCCAGAGTGCTGAAGAAGATCAGGCGCAACCCGGCCCAGGTTATCCTTGTGGCTCCGGACTGGGCACGAAGATATTAGTATCCAGAGCTACTCAGCATGTCTGTTGAGCCCCCGATTCTCCACCCGAACCTGTCCAGTCTCCACCTCCATGCTTGGAGATTGAGCGGCGACAGTTCAGGCCGTTTGACTTGCCTACTGAAGTTTATAATGTGATTCTGGCAGCTAGGCGTCCCTCCACAAAGTCGGTATACGCCTGCAGGTGGAACAGATTTGTGGCATGGTGCACAGCAAAAGCTGTGGATCCACTCTCTGCCCCCCTTTCTGAGGTTCTCCTCTTCCTTCTTTCTCTTGCCCAGCAGGGCTCTTCTCTGGGCACTATCAAGGGCTACATTTCTGCCCTTTCTGCCTTCTTAAGGCTACCTGATCAGCCTTCTTTGTTCAAGTCCCCGATTGTTAACAGATTCTTAAAGGGCATCACTCATATGTTCCCTCCTGTTCCTTTCGTGATGCCCCAGTGGGACTTGAACCTGGTTCTAACTTACCTGATGCGCGCTCCCTTTGAGCCGCTTCATAACTGTCCTCTCCGTTTTCTTCACTTAAGACTGCTTTCCTGGTTGCCATCACCTCTGCCAGGAGAGTGAGTGAGCTCCACGTTCTTTCCTCTAAACCTCCTTTCTGTCCATCCGTACAAGGTTGTGTTGCGGACAAAACCCTTTTTCCTGCCCAAGGTAGTCACAGCCTTCCACATCGGGCAGTCCATCACCTTGCCCACCTTCTTTCCGCCTCTGCATCCCTCGAAAGAGGAAGAGAGGCTCCACCGTCTGGACCCAAAACGTGCGCTCTCTTACTATCTGGATCGCACACGCCAGTTCCGGTTGGATGACCAACTCTTTGTTGGTTACGTGGGCGCTAAGAAAGGAAGGGCGGTGCACAAGCGGACTATCTTTTGGTGGATTGTGTTGTGCATCCAGGCGTGCTACTCTTTGGCTAAGAAGGAACCTCCTGTTGGGCTGAGGGCCCATTCCACTCGGGCCACGCCGACTACTACTGCCCTGGGCCGAGGAGTACCCTTGCAGGACATTTGTCAGGCAGCTACATGGGCCTCGTTGCACACGTGTGCTAAGCACTACTGCCTGGACAGCCAAGTCTGGAGGGATGGCTTCTTTGGCCGTTCCGTCCTCCAGGACTTTCTGGTGTGATTATTGGTTCTCAGACCCACCACTGAGGTTGGTATTGCTGGGGTATCTATTCTAAGGTAAGGAATCCATCACTAACGTGTCTCCTTCAGATGCACAAGTTACTACTTGTGTAACGATATATCTGTAAGAGACATTAGTTAGTGATAGATTCCTTACCGACCCACCCATCCTCCCCGTTCTGCGAACCGATATCTAGGATTAAGGTCATCCCCTTTCAGGGCCCTAGTTTCATGGCACCAGTGTTGGTTTTTATCATGGCTCTTCGTTTCTGGCACTGAAAAGCTGTATATAAGAATTAACGTCAGCGGAGGCGGCGTCTAAGTACTCCGACGACATCATCACGGTGCCCACGACACCGAAGACAGACACGGAGCCGCGGACGACGCCTATAGACACGCATGGGTACTGCTACGCAAAAAATTTACGGATCCAGTCTGACGCCTGGGGATATTCTAAGGTAAGGAATCTATCACTAACTAATGTCTCTTACAGATATATCGTTACACAAGTAGTAAATTGTGCGTCAGGGGCCCACTTAAATACTGAATTTGGGGGCAGTAATGGAAGTGTTAGGTAGTCGCCAATGGGTTACCTACCTCAAGGGTAACTACATCCCCTATATGACCACATCCTGTGGAGAGTGGGCATACACCTGATCCACTAGTTCCACTAAAAGCAAGTTGGTGGAACCCTTCTTTTGTTGTTCACTCCAGGTAGCCCACCTTAGGGGTGTGACTAGTTTGAAAGTGAACATGCCTTCTCCCTAGCTAATTTTCCCACCTGTTTTGGTGCCATATGGGCCTCAGGGCATGGGTTGACATATCAAAGGCAGTAGAGGCTGTGAAGCCTCTGGCCATGATATGCTAAATCACTAGCCATCCTGCTGTTGAAGGGGTGATCTCCTTCCGCTGGAGCCGACATTGTTGCTGACCTCTAAGAGTATGGACTCTCACCTACACGAGGTCAGACATTATGTGGTAGCAGGCTGGGTGATACCAGTCAGCCAGCACACTAGAGGACTAATAGGTTTATGTCCATTATCGGCGGTGGCAAACTGAACCAACCAAGGCTCTCCCCAGTGCTGATAGAGACCTTGTGCCACCTCTGGTTGGAAATGCCGTTCATGATCTGCTAGGCATCTGTAGCTGTGTTTGTCCCCTCTTGCGTTTAGAGAGTCTGCCAGGTGTTGACCCACCAGCGAAGTTCCCTGACGATCCAGCCATGTCCAGAGATGCAAGGCTTCTTGAAAAAGAGTCCACAACCTCTCCCCAATAATGTGCAATAACACATGGTGGTGATGTTGTCATGAATACCTGCACCAGTTGATGTGGAGTTAGTTCTCTGACCTTCACCTCTCCCAGTTGGCAGCCCCAGCTTAGGAGTGATACATATGTCACTACAGTCAGCTCTGGTTGAGGAAGGGAGAAGAATCTGTCACTGACAATATTGTGGTTCGCTAACCACCACTACAGATCATTGCAGTTCCCTCCAAGATCCGAACCATATCGGAGAGATTTCCCTGTTGCCCACAAGTCCCACTACAGAGCGCACATATGCCATTGGGCATGAGTAACAAGAATGATGCAGGAGACCATAATGCACAAGAGCCTCAGAGTCAGTTTTCTCCTAAACCCAGGATAGAGGCTGAAACGTTGGAATCATAGCCAGAATATCCTGGACTTGATGCATGGAAAGGTTTTGAAACTGCACTGTGGCCAGAATGGCTCAGATGACAGGAAGTCAGGTGTGACTTTGGCACATTGTTAGTGCACCCCAGCGAATACAGGAGGTTCGCTATAGTCTGAAGGTGGAAGACAACTGCCTGGGGTGAGCCCACCTTTAACAGCCGGGCCTAAAGGTAGGGGAAGACAGGAATCCCCATCCTCCGCAGTCGAGCTGCAACCACTGCCATCACTTTCCTGAAAACCTGATGGGTGCTGGTGAGGCAGAAAGGAAGCATGGCAAACTGAAAGTGCTCTTGGCCTATCATGAACTGCTGGTAATGCCTGTGGGCAGGCGAGGTGGGGATGTGAAAATATGCGTCCTGCAAGTCTAACGCTACCATCCTCTCTCTGGGTTTGAGGGCAGGTAGGACTTAGGCGAGCGTGACCATTTTGAATTTCACTTTCTTCAACAAGAGGTTGAGAAGGCACAGATGTAGGATATGATGAAATCCTCCATCCTTCTTTGGCGCCAAACTGTAGCAGAAATAACAATCACACCCTACCTCTAATGCAGTAACCCTCTCTATGGCTCCCTTGGCCAAGAAATGAAGCAAGGAGAGATGGCCCAATCATGTGTGGGTGGCATGGGTGGTTTTAGTACTTTGGGTGATCTGGAGAACCCAGTGGTTTGATGTCACTGACCCCCAGTGGGGCAGGTAATGGCATAACCTTCCTCCCACTGTGTGTCCATGGTAGTCGGAGGGCAAGCTAAAGAGGCTTGAAGGCAGTGGCTGCCGGGGGAGAGGTGGACTGATATCACCGCTGGGCACCTGTTCCATGCTGTCTGTAAGACCCTCGCCCTCGGCTATGAAATGGCTGGGAAGATTTGATAGTGTAAATAACAAGGACCCCCTGTTCAGAAAATTAATACAAAGTACAGGGAAATAAACAGTGTAAACAAAATGGCAGATTATCGACATATAACAAGGGAGAAATCGTAAGGAAGACACCAAACTAAGTAAGTAAAAAAATATAAAGTCTCATTTAATATATAAACGAATGTTCATGGTTAAAAACAATTAATAAAATACACAAAATGAACCTGTTACATAAACAACCAAATAATTCAAAACACACTGGCCCTTATTTATGAGGCTTTGCGTCAGTTTTGACGCACCAGCGGCGTAAAATATGCGCCTTGTTGCGCCATATTTAAAAAGTGACGCATCTAGGTAGATGCGTCACTTTTTAAACCCCTGCGCCACATTATACCTGCGTCAGGTATAATGTATGCAGAGGGGGCGTTCCCCCGCAAAAAGCCTCGTAATAGTGACGCAGTGAAATCTATGAGATTTCACTGCGTCACTTTTAGGATGCTGTTGCATCAAAATCTTGCGCCTGCCTCACAGCAGGCGTAAGACTGACGCAAGCCCTTTCACATGGGGCTTTCCCCATGTGAAAGGACACATTGCTGGAGTTGCTTCACTTTTGTGACACACTCCCGCAATGCGTCACTTTTGCGCTTACAGATACGTCAGAAATACTGACGTATCTGTAACTCCTTGCGACATGATGCGTCATACATTAAATATGACGCATCAGGAATGTCGCAAGGAGTGCGCAGTGAAAAGTGACGCATCGCTGTTTTCACGCAGCGATGGGTCATTTTTCATAAATGAGGCCTAATGTATCCCATTAAAAATACATATAGCATAGCATGTATTAGTGGCAAACAGATTGTATTGTTCGACGCGCGTTTCGGCGTTATTCGGAACGCCTTCTTCAGGAGCCACAGTAATATCTGAAAAACATATTAAGTGTGTAAAAGAGGAGCAAATTATTTTATTTACAGCAAAAAAAACATACAATTATAATCCAAATTCAACAAATAATAACAAAAATTACTACAGTGTCAAGATCACAATAACTCCCTACTTATACAGCAGAATATTACTTTATAAGGAACAAACTACATAGTTATCTTTTGAGCAGCGGTAAATCTGGGGGGGAGGGAAAAGATAGTTTGAATGTCTCAGGACATGAAATAACTAGCCACGCGTATGAGGCACAGATGTATCGGCGTAGCTAATGATTTTGGCATGACTGTTTAATCATAAAGAGTTCTAAAGGAGGTCTATGCTAGGGGGTTCTGATATTTTAAAAATTAAAGCTCCAAAGTGAGATGCTCAGACTAGACTAGACACTATAGGTGTGAAGGTTCCCCATTATGGTGTTGTCGCTCACTTACCAATGGCATAGGATGTTGCAAATGGAAAGCATAATGAATTCTTCCTTTCTAAATCAATTTCTTGAAGAAAAGTTATGGATTTCTATTGAGAACGTAAAATGAGAAAAATTATCAGTGTTGAATGTACTGAAGTAGCTTGTGAAAACAAGGATAAACAGCGATATAACAAATTATTAGCGAAAAAGGTCATAATAAGGTAAACTATTTGGAAAAGGGAAAGGGAAGTGGATGCCCTATTTTTAAAAAAAATAGAAATTGGACCATGTTTCTTGTTCCTATTATCAGTATGACAAGCACCAATGATCTAATAAAATGTTGGGTGAACATGACCACTGGTACCGTAAAGTATCATGGTCATGAATAGCGAGTCTAATCTGGGCGGTTATTGGAGGCTTACCAAAGTTGGTCGTTATTGACTCTCCTTAGGGGGAAGAACTTCTTTGTGTGTAGTCAATATAGAGGATGTATCTATCTGGCCTGTCGTTCCTCCAACGTTTATATCTGTAAATAGAGGGACAGTTCTACTTCAAAATTGCTAAAATGGTATATTTTATGTAATTCTAATATCCTGATCAGGAAAACAGTTTAACCTAAAAGATAATGAAATGACATTTTTATTGAGCTCTAGTGTCATGATCGTCTGTATTAAATATAACGCAGAACTGGAGATGAATGATTCCTAGATTCGCTAAGTCTTCTATGGGACCCAGATCAAAATAAATAAATCCACATATCCTAATCTACATATTCGCACAGATCTTAATGTGGGTTGAAAAGCTTACCGGAATTGCCCAGTAACGATAAACACGTTGCGCTCTGGCTATAACATGCGGGGGATTTTGAAGTATTAAAATGATGTTTGTATCAGCTGCCCGGTATTGGGGAATATATCACAAACTCTAGCGTAGCTAAGAGAAGAAAATATGGGAGAGGAAAAGACCTTGTTAAAATATATGCGTCTTGCAACCAACAAACCATATGTAAATGTGTGGTAGCAGTAGCTTAGATAGAGTGATTATCAATGCGTATTCTTACCAACAGATAAAAAACGTGAGAATGCCGTTTTTGAACTCGTTGACAGGATACAATCAATACTTAAAATTGCTGTCTCTGGTCGGCCTTAACAGAATAGTTAGCCGTATCTAAGTAAAGGGGGGAGAATGGGGAAACTGGTTAGCGAAGTGGCCCCATCGAGACGAATGTGCAGATAAGTCAGGGCTTCGCGAATCTTACCTTAGCGGTACCGATGTGTCCGTAAGAAGCAACCTGCGAGACCCGCGCTGGTACAGACTGCTGGCGTCTCCCAGCCATTGCGGGAAAGGAGTGGCTCAAGGCCTGCATCCACAGGTCTATTTGATTTGGCAAGTGGAGCTAATGGAATGACGTATAAGTAAGGAGCTACCGCCCCTTTAAAGGGAAATCCTTATGAATGAAATAGGACTACCGCCAACTATTCGGCAATCGTAAATGAGGGGCGAACGGTCCACATGGACACATGTACCGGTGCGTAATGTATCGTTTTTAGGTAAAGAGAGAAAAGGGGAACCATTATTAGCAGCTTCTGTATGAAGCAATCTTAACAAGGCAGCGGACGTGTATAAGTGCCTACCGGATCACATAGATCCAATTAGGGTGCTGCAAACAGAAAAATAAAACAGACGAAGGCGCAGACGAAAAAGAATGATTATAGAAGCATTTACAGTCGCGCCTATGATGGACACGGTGTTATCTGAGCCAAAACGGGGGGTGTAGGGAATTTCGATCTATTTATAAAGACATGCATGAATGTATTAATTGAGAAGGAAAATGGTGTCAAGATTTGATGCCTGTATAAATATCTGAACGTTATAATATATGAGCTTGTATTAAATTCTAGATTGCATAGGTAAGAGTGGGGACATACAGGTATCAATAACGAGGATAGCGACAATGATGTTTTGTTAGTGTATCCTAGGATAGAAAAACTCTAGATAATAAAAAACTAAGTAGCTACATTCATATGGTAGGTGGGCAATAACTGGATAATCACAAAATTAATTATAATATCCAAAGATCTACGGGCGAAAAGTTCCCTAATTATAGAGGCATAATATCAGCTTACCATGTGCGGAAGGGAATAGATGGTATAGAACTCATAAGGACCTAACATGTTAAGGACACTTCATATAAAAAGGGGCAGTTATTGCAGAGCGTTTTCCCAAGGGATTTCACTATTAAGTCCCTTTTTGTATGTGTCCAGGACAAAAATCCAGTAAACATCTCTCTTTTTACGGATGGCGCATCCTCCATTATTGTCTGCAGTTTTAATTTTTTCTAGAACACGCCAATTAAGATCTTCTGGCTTGTGGTTGTTGTCAATGTAATGTTTTACAAGGGGAGCATTAACTTTTCTTGTTTTGGTGGCCGATCTATGCTCAGTAAGACGTGTTTGAATTGATCTGCAGGTTTCGCCAACGTAGCCAAGGCCACAGGGGCAACTGATGAAATAAACCACGTTGGTGGTTTTACAGTTCCATAAATCCAGTGCTTTTGCTGTGAAACCATTATGGACCAATGTTTCACCACCTAGGATTTTCGCGCATGATTTACAAGCAGAGCACGGGACAGTACCTCGGACTGGTAAATTAGTTAGCAAAGATCTTTGTACGCAGTTGGTACTTGCGTGGCTAACATTAAATTTTGAATGAATTATCTTGTCTTTAAGGTTTCTGTTCCTTTTGTAGGCATATAATGGTTTAGGCAGAACTGATTCACAAGTTGGATTGCAGTTGAGGATATGCCAGTTGGCATTGATAATTTGTCTAATGCGTTCGTTTAAAGTGGAGTGAGTGGTTACACATACAAGTTGGGTATTGGCTGAGCGTTCCTTGGGGGTTAACAGAGCATCTCGATCGAAGAAACGAGCACGTTTGTAGGAGTTTCTTATGAGTCTATGTGGATATCCACGCTCAAGGAATTTCTTGCGCATTATTGTTGCCTGTTTGTCATAATCAGATAGATTAGAACAATTTCTGCGTACTCTTAAGAATTGGGAGAACGGAATGCTCTCCCGTTGACATTTGGGATGGAAACTACTGAAATGTAGTAATGTATTGCGAGCCGTAGCTTTCACAAAGAGATCAACTTCTAATTTTCTATTGTTGACTCGTATCAAGAGGTCCAGGAATTCAACTTGGTTTTCATCATAATGGGCGGTGAACTTCAAATTGCTGTCAGTTAAATTGATCCATTCTAGAAACTCCAATAAGGAGTCTTTCCCATTGGTCCAGATAAAAAAGATGTCATCTATGTATCTGGACCAATGGGAAATTGATTCAAAGAAAGGTGCTATCTCGTTGTCTATGAACCGTTCCTCAAAACGGGACATATAAATGTTGGCTACCGATGGGGCCACCGATGCCCCCATACTGACTCCCCTCAGTTGACTGTATAGATCCTCGCCAAATTGGAACACATTTTCTGTGAGAACAATAAAAAGACAGTCAATCTAGAATGTTTTTGGGCATGTGATATGATGTTTGTCTATGAATCAGTCAGTAGCTCTAATTGCTTCGTCTAGAGGGATATTGCTATATAAAGATTTGATGCCATGGTGGCTGGAAGGGCAAGGGTACAGCTGGAGATCTCTTCTGTGGTCAAGAAAGGGGCAGAAGGAGAGGCTATAGACAAGCCTAAAGACCTTGCTGTAGCTCTGCTGACCTTATAGCGCTCCAGTGCTCAATCTGCCTTCTCTTCAAAGAGGCAAGAGCCATCGAAGGGCATTGTCCATGAGGGACGGCTGGACATCTGAAAAAACAATTTTTCTCAGCCAAGTGTGGTCCTGCAAGGCCACTGACGAGGAAAACGTTCTGCCCAGAGAGAGAATTGTGTCAAGCACACACCATAGGGTGAGCTTTGCTGCATGCCGCTCAACAGCAATAGCCTGGGTGAGTATGGCTTGGGCCTCCTCTGAGACCATAGGCAGCACTTGCTCAACAGAGTCCCATATTGTATGGAAATACTGGTTCAAAAGGCATGCAGTCTTCACCAATCAAAGTTCTAGCCTGGCGAAAGAGAGCATTCTCTTGCCGAATGTGTCTAGCCTTTTCGATTCCCTATCTAGTGAAGTGGTAAGAAACGTGCCAGGGTTAACCCTGGACATAGACTCTTGGACCTCTAAGTTCTCTGGGGTGGGGTCCTGGGTAAGGAATCTGAGAGGGCAGAGAAAGGGCAGCACACAATAATCCTATGCATAGTTGCCCGTTGGGCAGGGCTTGGACCAAGCCCTAAGTAGGACATCTGTATGACTTAATTGAATGGGAGAAGGGGAGACTCGCAGCTGAAGTACCTCGGTCAAGACATTCGTCTTGACTGCCACTGTGTGCCACTGAAGGTCAGCTTCCCTATGTATCACCATTACAAAAGAGGCTCCCTCCCCCATAGCCCTGGTAGGAAGAGACACCTAACCAGTGTCGGGTGAGGTGCGTAACCCACTGGCCTCTACCACTTTCTCATACCAGTTGTCCTGTTTTTTGTCTTCTTCAAGGAACTATAACCCTAAAAGGTCCATAGACTCTTCCCATTCGTCTCCCTCTCTTGGCCTATCAAGTAAATAAATCTCTGGCTCTGCTCTGGAAACCAGGCACCCTTTGAGCGACGCTCCAGCTCCATGTCATAAGACTCAGACAAGAGCGATGAACTTGAAGATCTCTTCAATTTCAAGACCTTCTTCTTTTTGTGGGAATTACCCGACTTCCTCTGTGATTTTGAGTGCGATAACAACTACCGGGACAGGCTTCACGAATTGGCCCAGGACCTTCCACATGTACAGGACCTTAAGTGTCACGGTGTCGACTGGCGTTAACTGGTGAGGAACTTGAGGGATCATTTCCTCAGCGCCATGGGGTGCGTAGAGCGACAGTCTTTTGCAGGCCTTGGAGTCATGGTGTCGTACCAAGTACCAGAAACACACCAAGTTGGGGTTCATCACAACCATCTGTCTGTAACAGGACCCACATGGTTTAAAACCAGCTGGTTTCTTAGGTAACATAGCTACACATCTGATAGAGACTTCTAGGAGCAGATTCCTTACCTTACAATTTCCCCAGGCGTCAGACTGGATCTGGAATATTTTTGGGGGAGCAGTACCCCTGCACACCGGTAGTTGACCTCTAGTGGCTCCACGTACGTCATCATCTGCACACAAAGTGACATCTGTGGCACCTAACAAAAGGTCGCAAAAGCCAGTCAAGAAGTGGCTGAGGGGTAGCTCGGACCAGGTCAGGGTTATCTGTCAGCAGACAGGAAAGAACTGGCATCAGCGTGCCAAGGTGGCTCCTCAAGGTATCACTTCCACCACAGATGATGCTGTCAACGCCACATAGGTCCGAACGACGCCACCTACAGTCACAGTGGGGGACTCCTCGAAAATGTACCCAATCCAGTATGACACCTGGGGATAATTCTAAGGTAAGGAATCTGTTGCTAGATAGAGTCTCTACCTGACTAGGCGTTATGGAAGGTAGGTAACTTGTTCGTCTCTGTTACTTGTTGGAATGTCATGGGGTTCTATCATTATGCTCTCTATTGATTATGAACTCTGCTAGCTGTTAATCCCACTGTTGCATTATTGAGTCGTTCCCCGGGTCTATATTTTCTTGGCTGTGGAGAGTGTGGTTCTCTGCTTCATTCCATTGCATAACTAGTTGATTCCTTTTTTTCGTCAAAGGCATTAACATTTTTATCTTCCTTGTCTAAAGAATGCCTAATGTTTCAACTATTCAAAACTATTTATCTGTTTCTTCTCTAGAAGTACACCAGTGGATGATTTATTTTGAAAAATCAATACTTTCTCAGTGTTTGAAAAAATTGTTAAGGTAGTACCTTGTGAATCATTATGCGGCAACACAATGAGATTTGACCTTAATGTTGGCTCAGTTGGGGGTCACTAGTGAGCCCACGGCAAGATGGCCGAACTTTGGTGCAGCTCTGCCGGCCGGAATCAATAATCTGTCAGTAATCTGCGGAACAGGTGCTAATCAGCGTCCATAGACCTTGGTACCTTGCAGTGTGGCGTAGAAGAGGAAGGTAGACCTGAAATATGGTGCTGAAATCCGAAAATAACATAGGATTGCAAGGCTGCAGGAAGCTGCGCAGTCACTTGCAGTGATCCAAGATGGCGGTCCTGAACGATAACAGTGGAGTCTAAGCAGCTGAATCATGCAGGCGGAATAGACGTCCTGGTGGCTGGACATGGACACTGCTCAGCATCTACGCACCGGCTCAGTGCAGGACCTGCAACATTGCAACATGGGAATTGTGCAGAGTTGGCTGTGGAGTATACAAACGCGCCTTGGGGTGTCTGGGACTGGCGCCGGGCCCGCATTGCATAGACATGCAATAAGTAAGGAACCACTGGTATCACAGCTCATGTCTGAGGTGCGGTGTAACGCTGTGGCAGAGTGCTGGAGCAGAGACGCAGGAGTTGTTGCCTCCTCCACACCACCAGCGCATGTGGCGTGGTAGGAATCGTGTCAGCCCTGCAAAAGAGATCTGCTTGAAGGGGATGAGAGGAAGTCCTGTTGCGATGCTGTGGGGGCTCAGGTGAGTCTTCAGCGACTGTGTGCTGGTTTCTGAGGGGCGTGTGTGACAGCTGCTACGGATCATGACCCCCTGTGTGCCCTGAGGTAAACAGCGTGGGGTTCCCCCTGCCTCAGTGACTTTTTTGGGTGGTGAGAGGCAGGAGTATATTCAGGGGCCTTGTGTGGCCTGGTTGTCACTGCCGCGGCCTGGAGCCCCCAGGCCCCACCGCCCTACTCCCTGAGTCATGGAAAAGATCATGGAAGATATAAGAGTGAAAAATGAAGATTTGGAGGCGTGCTCTCAGTGCAATAATCTCCGAATTATGGGGGTTCCAGAAAGCACTAACATGGGCCGCTTAGGTGGCTAAAGGAAGTCTTTGGCCCAGAGCATCTCTCCCAGGTCCTAATCACGGAGAGGGCTCACAGATCACTTGGCCACAGACCGCCACAGGGGCTCTCCCCAGGCCTACCACAGCCAGGCTCCTAAACTATTGTGATCGCAACACTGTTTTGCAACTGGCACAGGAAAAGCAGAACACCAGCTATCAAGGGAACAAGATAGTTTTTTTCCCAGGATTTAATTTCACGGGTCAGACAGCCCGCAGAGAGTTTGTAATGGTGAAGAAGAAACTTCACGCGGCAGACATACCATATGCAATGATGTGCCCTGCTCATCTACGAATCACACATGTGGACAAAACAAAGATCTTCGCTACGCTGAGTGCAATTACAGAATTCCTGAAACATCTGCAACGTAACCGACCAAGTCCAATGTGATCACCTTCTCCTGCACACTCGGAATAACCAGGGCCCTGGCGAGACAGCTAAACAGGGTCAGGTTATCACACCAACTGCCGTAAGAGGTTGGCATGGACTTCTGCTTGGGTCACCATAGCATCACCCTTGCAGATAGGATTGATTGGCTATCTGTACCCCCCCTTCCCTCCGTGGCTACAGTAGTTTGATGATGGGGGTAATGCGGAAATCTCCTACTGTGTACTGTGCCAAAGGTAAAATGTTTGTTGTTGCAATGTGTTATAGCATGTCGTAGCTGAGAAGGCTAGCAGTGGAACTGCTTGTGGGGTATTCGAGGGATACTGTTATGCATTGCTATATAGTCTTGTAATCATAGTGGTTCTTGCTGTACTGTTAAAGCTCCTCTGGCAGGTGTATCTGCATAGTGGGCGAGGTCAGAGCATTTAATCCCATTTTGTAGAGGATATATGCTAAGCAACAGGCTGATTCTTACCCACAATGGTATTTTGGAACACCCTCGTGCTACGGGTGGGATGTATGGCTCCCGTCTGCCCTCAACGAGGGTATACCCCTTATTTGTTGTAATTAAGTCTCCATAAGGTGGGTTACCTCAGTGTCTGCTGGATGATTCGAATGCTTCTTGATTTTACGTCAACTGGGGATTGTCTTTGGCATGATTGGAATGCTAAAGTGGGAGGGGGGATAGAGGGCTGTTTGCTGTATGGTTCATGCATAGTACATCATGGGCACGCAATAAAATGCAGTTACAGTTGAACAAGTTACTAGGGAGGAGCCGACATCAGGTCAAGAGTTCAAAAGATCAATGCTAGAAAAGGTCAGATTTATGTCTTGGAATGTCAGAGTGCTGAATAACCCACAAAAAATCAGACAGATGCTGGCTTGTTAACATAGGTACCAAGTTCATTTGGCACCACTGCAAGAGACCCATCTCACGAGAATATGTGAACAGCGGGTAAGGACTGGGCAGTGATGCGAGCGACATCCTCATATTCATCATATGCTGAGGGGGGTGATGATCTTAGTGAAAAGGGGTACCATTTTTTCGCTTACACATACGGAATCGGATGACATAGGCTGCTTTATACTCATTCAAGGGAACCACTGTGGAACATAAGTTACTGTTATGACATATGGGCCAAATATTGACGACCCGGATTTTTATAGTAGATTGGAGAGTAAACTATATGCCCTCCAACTATAAATAATAATTTTGGGGTCAATGTGCATAAGTGCTAATGCAAGTCCTATAAGGAGGGTAACCGGTTTGAATAATACAGCACATATTTGTGTGCTTGATTGCAGTTTTTTTTTATCTTAAACACACTCATAAGGCAGAGAAGAGAAAATGTCCATCTCCTGACGCAAGCACTGTCCAAGAGTGCAGCAGCTGAAATAGAGCTACAAGTAGAAATTACCATTTGATTTCCATATTGTAGGAAGAATAATAGCAGTAAACAACAGTGTATAACTATATTTTAAACATGAAGTATTGTTCAATTACCTGTGTAACAAAATAGAACCCAAGCATGAGCTAACCCCTCCTTGCTCCATAGAAAATGAGGCGTAAACAAGGTATGGTAGTGGTGCAGGAGCAGGGTTAGACACAAAGACAGGTTGCCAGGTCTGATGCTGATATACAAAGTTTCTTTTTCAGGCCTTTATATGAATTGCTATATTTTGATAAGCTAATCTAACAATGCTGTTGAACAGCTGGTTATAATGCAGATTCAGACTAATGGGGGGCGATATGTGATTAAAAATATGCTTGAGACTTATCAGACCTTGTAGTGTAAGTACTGATTATAGATACAGAGCAGGGCTCTGTATTCGCCACCTGCAGATGAGAGTTCCTCTTACAGGATAGTAGCAGAAACCTACAAAGTAAGGAATGGAGCGCATACATTACATGGGAATTCTTGATGTGCACGATCTAAAAGATCGTGAACATAAGCCAGGATTACATAAATCAATTTCACATTATAATCCAAGACTAGCAGCCCGTCCCAACGTTGTCCGGGTATGAATTGCTGGCGGACAGTAGTATATTGTTTTGTAGGATTTCGTTTTGATAGCATTTCTTATCTGTGACAGGCCTGTGAAACTGTCCGATTCACAGTGCACTGCTGATGCACTTAAGAGTGCGCATTCAGTATTGTGTGAACTCGAGTTTCCCTACTTTATTTCTCCTTGCAATATTATTTAGCGCGAACTCGACAACATGGCATGAGCACAATTTACATTACAGAAGAGCACATTCATTTGTGGTAGGCACGGGGAGACAAAGCGATTTGCCTGGAATCACTGGATGTTGAGCTGATGCCGAGATTTGAACGTAGCTCCCCAGCTCTAAAGTTCGCAATTCTAGAACTTGTGGCGGGAGGTGTGTCTAAAAGTGTATGTCGGTGCTGGCCATCAATGAGAGAGACCTGTGCATTTTTCGAATGGGTGGTGAAAAAATATGAGTATGTTGCTGGAGATGTGGGCCGACGTGCCACCAACGTACTTACCGGGGGAGGGTAAACACCCATTATTCCGCAACTTTCTTTCTGCATACCATCACTCCGCATACTTTCATTACGAAAATACCATGACTCCACAATGCCATTATAACGCATGGCATTACATTTTATATGCTTTTACCACGCATACATTTACAACGAAATTCTTTGTAAATGCATGAATGGTAAAAGCATGTTTTTTTTAAATGTTTGGATAAGGTAAGTATGGGTATAGGGGAATATGTTTTGGGGTACTGAGATATATGTTTTGGGGTGTTTGGGTATTTTAAGGGTTCAGATATAGTTTTGGGTTATGGGATACAGGGGTAGTTTTAGGGTTTAGGGATAGGTATGGGATTTGGGGTTCAGGGGTATTTTTAGGGTTCAGGGCTAGGTTTGGGTTTTGGGGTATAGGGGTATTTTTAGGGTTCAGGGGTAGGTTTGGGTTTTGGGGTACAGGGGTTTTTTAAGGGTTCAGGGCTAGGTCTGGGTTTTGGGGTACAGGGGTATTTTTAGGGTTATGGGCTAGATTTGGGTTTGGGTTTTGTGGTACAGGGGTATTTTAGGGTTCAGGGGTAGGTTTGGGTTTTGGGGTACAGGGTTATTTTTAGGGTTCAGTGCTAGGTTTGGGTTTTGGGGTACAGGGGTATTATTAGGGTTCAGGGGTAGGTTTGGGTTTTGGGGTACAGGGGTATTTTAAGGGTTCAGGGCTAGGTTTGGGTTTTGAGGTACAGGGGTATTTATAGGGTTCATGGTTAGGTTTGGGTTTTGGGGTACAGGAGTATTTTTAGGGTTTAGGGATAGGTTTGGGTTTTGGGGTACAGGGTATATTTATAGGGTTAAGATGAGTTAGTGTTTAAGGGTGTTGGGGTATTTTAAGGAGTAAGGTTGGGTTATGATTATGGGGTGCAGGGGTATTTAAAGGGAGCAGGGTGGGATTAGCACACAATATGAGACATGGCATGAAGGGCGGAACGTACCACACGCCCGCCAGTGTTTGTCATGCCCCCAGCACACGCCCACAACGGACTACTTTGCTGGCACGGTTCTTTTACCTTTTAAATGTATATGGTGGGCGTCTGCATAGTCTATGTCCTTCTGCTGCAACTGCCCTTTCCAACGCTGTATTGGGTGTTGTGATTGGTGCTGTGGTTCCTGAGATTACCCGCCTCAAAGGTTTGGGCTCTCTCTTTATTATATTAGTATGGATGGATATGGATTACATGATTTGCTCAAAATCACACCGTGTTAAACCAAGTCCCAAGCCTGGGATTCAACCTGGGTCCCTAGGTTCGGAAGTTGGCAGCTCTAGCCACAAAGCCATATCTCCTCCCTGATAATCTTATTTCAAACCAAACACTCCCACCTATGATAACATAACTCAGTAGGAGAGGAGTGAAAGGCACCTGTCAGTTTTAATTTTCTCTGAAAATGTGTAATTTCCTTTTGAATTTTAGGAAGTCTACCTGGTGTAACCTCAATAATCTGGGGGTTAGCATGAGTTAGCTGTTACATTATTTTGCTAACCATTAACGATAAGCCCAACATTTTCTTAAAAGTTTGCTTCATAAGCAAAATGAGAAAAAACACCAGCATGTAGATTAATATACATATTTGTTAATTTATAGGTCCATTTAATCATTCATCAATTCACAGGGCCTTGCTTACTTTGTTCCGCACCAGAAGTGACCGACCACACACTAGCAAAGTGTACATTTTCAGACTTCGTACTTATTTTTGCAGAACCTGCATGTTTAGTTAAGGATGGTTGTTGTTTTATATTTTCAGCTGCTTGCCCAACCCGCAGAGACCCAGGATGAACTGTCTGCCCGCCAGCACATCTCTGATCAGCTGGAGCGACGATTTATCCCACGCCCGCTCTGCAAGAGCTCTCTGATTGTAGAGTTCAACAGTGAACTGAAGATCCTGAAGGAAGCTGTGCACAGTGGCTCAGGTAAGGGGAGCTTATCCTTACTGCAAGGCAGGCGTAATACAATATATGACCCAAACAGAGCATATGAAGGCTACTCACTGTGATCAGCTGTTATTGACTGCTGTCTAATTAGTTATCCAGACTTATTGGAAATTCTTGCTCCATTACATAACCGAATCATATGATTGACCATTATAGGTTTTGATTTATTACACTAGACATCTAAATCCGGGGGCAAGTTACAAAAAGTTATCCTGCTTTAAAAAGATATATGTGAATATCATCCGCCACACTATAGGAAAAATCCCCCCTATTGTGATTTAGATTCTAGTAGTCCGACCTTTGCCTACTTTGGAACTGATTGGAATGTCTGGGATTAGAAGCAGGGTTTAAAATGCACTTCACATGTTACAGTCACTTTTAGGATTTGAATTGGGACTATTAGGCAAGCACCTCATTTAGTGCACTTGTCTCCTCCTGTTAATCTGTTAACAACTGACTCCAATTAGTTCCAGCATGTTGTGCTGTGTCTGCAGGAGGTCCGTAGGGTTAAGTTATCAATAGGACAGATACAAATATAGACTCCAATCAGTACTATATTTTGTTTTCAGTACCCAGCCGGGCCTGACAATTTATTTCAAAATATCAACAAGTTTAAAAGACCATCAGAGAGGTCTGGTGCGAACGTTGATAGGGTACAAGCCTGTACCTATCCAAAAGTACATTCAGAAGGAATAAAAAATAGGCAAGAAAGCAAGAGAAAGAGGGTAAAGAATATCAGGCAAAAAGAACATGGGAGCCAATTGTCCCTTGCATCAGTGGCATATTTGCATGGCAAGTTAAGACAACAAATTCATGTAACAGTTTCAACACTGTGGTAAGGTTACAGAATTTGGCAAAGTGTCGACGACGTTTCGATCCCCGGCTCCTAGTGAACTGGGATCATCATCAGGACATAAACATTGTTTTGCCTGTATGTGCTTTTTCTGATATATGTGACATTTAACAAAAATGGGAGAAAAGAGAAAAGAAAAGAATATGTTTAAATATGGCACTAAATAAAATTGTTCTTTACAGGACATACACAAACCATACATTGATCTCATACTATTGTGATGTTGATTTCAAAAAACTTATCTTCCAATGTGCCAATTTCATGCTGTGCCGAATGGTGGGAGCTGGTTCGGTTCAACGTACCGTGAGAGTTTGGCGCTAATGTGGTTGTGACTACCATTGTGGCTAGTGATCAGTTGTTACGTGGTGCAGGCTCATGTGAATTTATAGCTTAACAGGGCATGCCGATGGAGGTGCCTAGTCGACCACGAAGTCAAGAAACTAACTCTGTGAGTGTCAGGCTCATGCATTAAATGGGCGGCCGTGACGGAGGTCTTTATATGCCTCAACTTAGGTGAAAAGAAAATGCACACCTATGCTGACGGTCCTTACGAGTCTCCTATGGGTAGTGAGACACTGTGGGGTAGAGGCTGATGCCTGAAAGACAAGGAGTAAAATAAGTTCTGGGCTTAGGTGAGTATGCCCGTGAAGTTGTGGCGAGTAGGAACAGAATATTACCTCGATTTCTCTTTATACTACATATGGAAGGTTGGCCATCGGTTCATTAACCAGCTATGGCTTTCCGCTGTAATCGGCCAATGTATTAAGTGACCCTTTGAGATGCAGCGTTGGATTTAGTATCTGAAATTAGACCGGGGATAAAGTTAATGGGGGAGGCACCACGGGTCCGTGGCAGGAGGAGCGACCGCGATGTCCGGATCCCTTACCTTCTAGATGAGACAATGCTTCTTCACTCGGGATTCGGTTGAAGAAAGGGCGGTGTGCGCGATGGCCATCCGCCGGCTTCCCAGGATTGTGGAAGTGAGCGTCAGTGTAGAGACGCGAATAATAAACATTGCCGGACATTGTGGCGGAAGTGGGAGTGGCGCGAGGATCGCAGTGGGAGTGGCGAGAGGGTGGTTTCTCGGTGGCGGCCATCTTAGAGTGGTATCATTTTGCGTGATTGTGGTAGGCATGCTTTTAAAAAAAAAACTTAATTCGTATACGAGGGCATTAACAACTGGTATACACTTACATGGCATTAACATTGCGTCTTTTTGGCACTGATTAGCAAACAGTTATATGGCATTAGCATTGGGTGAGAAAAAGAATTTAGCAAATATTCACATGGCAATTGAGCCTGTTCAGTTTGTTCGTATTAGACGAATACCTGCACATTGCAACTTGTCAAAAAATTAGAATTAACTTTTGACCTCAATTTCACTTTGTGGAACAGTCTTTGACAATTTACAGCAGTCCAGCCCAGTCCTCAGTTCGATTGAGTCCATTTTGTATTCTATCCAGCAATATAATGCATTTTAGTTCCTCCTTGTTGAGAAGCTGAGCCATACAGCCTCCTCTGGGTGGTAACTTTAGAGCCTTCAGCACAGTCCACTTTAAATCATTTTCTGTATGCTTTGCACTGATGAAATGTTCCACAAGTGGGGCATTCTGGATTTGGCAGCGAATGCGGCTCTTGTGTTGGCAAATCCTGGTTTTCACCTTTTGTGAAGTTTGTCCTACATACAATTTTAGACATGGACATTGTACCAAATAAATCACATTGCAAGTATTACAATTTGACAGTGAGGAACTGGTAAACGTGATGTTATTAAATACCCTGGTCTTTCCTTCAATAGTTATGTCACATACACTGCAATTGCCACATTTCACATGCCCTACAATGGGGGACAGACCCCATGCAGTTTCAAGTGTAGATGGCTGACTGGTACTGGGTAATGCGGCCCGGACTAAATGGTCCTTCAAATTTTTGCTTTTTTTGAAAGCGAATAGGGGACGCTCAATTTCTAGTAAGCCCGCATTAATAACAGGCCAGTGGCGGAGTATCATTTTTCTCAGTTTGTTTGACACTGGGGAGAACGTAGTGACACAAGCTATTCTTTCCTGTGGGGTTTTTTGGATTGGAGTTAGCAACGTTTCTCTCGGTCTATACCACGCTCTTTTGAGGGCATTCTTGACAATGCGTCTAGGGTAGCCCCTGTTTTTGAGTTTGGCTGCTAAGATGGCACTTTCTTTGAAGTAGTCCTGCCTACACGAGCAGTTTCTCCTAATTCGCAGGAACTGCGAGAATGGTAATGAGTCCCGTAAGGCTCTGGGGTGATTGCTGGAATAATCTAATAGTGTATTCCGCTCTGTGGTTTTTCTGAATAGGCGCGTCAAAAGGACTCCATCCTGGTGAAAAATGGAGAGATCCAGGAAGTCAATAGAGATTTTGTTTGATGTGAGGGTAAAGTTGAGGCCACAGCAATTGTTATTCATCCAGTGTTGGAAATGGCGCAGATCATTGACTTCACATCTCCAAATCATGAAGATGTCGTCAATGTATCTGCGCCATAGTCCAATTCCCGAGTGGAAGGGATTGGAGGGCGAGAGTATAACCTCAGTTTCAATTTCATTCATGAAAAGTATAGCCAGATTAGGAGCAAAAATTGCTCCCATACTTGTCCCCTTAATCTGTTGGTAAAAGAGACCATTAAAGGTAAAGAAGTTTCTCGTCAGGCATATTTCAAGTAACTGTAAAATGAATGATGTTGGTATAGCATGAGGGCGTGGGCGTGTATCCAGGGTTTTTTGGATCACCTTCAGGGCCGTTACCTGGGGAATATTTGTATACAGGGACTCCACGTCCATGGTGCAGAGAGTGTCTGTTATAGGGTCAAAGGGTAAATTCTCCACCAGTGAAATCATGGACATGGAGTCTCTGACATAACAGGGAGTGGCGGGGACAAACTCTTTTATAAAGAAGTCTATGAAGGCTCCCAGTGGCTCTAAAATGGACCCACAAGCTGAGACAATGGGACGTCCAGGGGGTGCAGTGAGACTCTTATGAATTTTCGGAAGAGTATATATCACTGGCGTTCTGGGGCTTTTTATGTTCAAGTAGTTATACTCTTTTTTGGATAAAAACCCTTCATTCAGTGCATCCGTGGTGATTTTCTTTATCAATACTTGAATTTCCTTTGTGGGATTGGACGCTAGCCTTTGATAGTGTTCCTTATTATCCAACTGTTTTAGTATTTCTGAAGTGTAGGAATCACGGTCTTGTAGAACAATTCCACCTTTATCTGCACTCTTTATGATCAACGAGTCGTTCATTTTGAGTGTGGTAATGGCCTGCTTTTCTTTGAGCGAAATATTGTATGGAATGAAGGCATGAGAATTTTGTAGTATTAAAAAGTCTTTCAATATCAATTTCTCGAAGGTGACTATTTCAGGGGGAATCATCCCTGAAGTAGGAGACCTTTAATGGTCTCTTTTACCAACAGATTAAGGGGACAAGTATGGGAGCAATTTTTGCTCCTAATCTGGCTATACTTTTCATGAATGAAATTGAAACTGAGGTTATACTCTCGCCCTCCAATCCCTTCCACTCGGGAATTGGACTATGGCGCAGATACATTGACGACATCTTCATGATTTGGAGATGTGAAGTCAATGATCTGCGCCATTTCCAACACTGGATGAATAACAATTGCTGTGGCCTCAACTTTACCCTCACATCAAACAAAATCTCTATTGACTTCCTGGATCTCTCCATTTTTCACCAGGATGGAGTCCTTTTGACGCGCCTATTCAGAAAAACCACAGAGCTGAATACACTATTAGATTATTCCAGCAATCACCCCAGAGCCTTACGGGACTCATTACCATTCTCGCAGTTCCTGCGAATTAGGAGAAACTGCTCGTGTAGGCAGGACTACTTCAAAGAAAGTGCCATCTTAGCAGCCAAACTCAAAAACAGGGGCTACCCTAGACGCATTGTCAAGAATGCCCTCAAAAGAGCATGGTATAGACCGAGAGAAACGTTGCTAACTCCAATCCAAAAAACCCCACAGGAAAGAATAGCTTGTGTCACTACGTTCTCCCCAGTGTCAAACAAACTGAGAAAAATGATACTCCGCCACTGGCCTGTTATTAATGCGGGCTTACTAGAAATTGAGCGTCCCCTATTCGCTTTCAAAAAAAGCAAAAATTTGAAGGACCATTTAGTCCGGGCCGCATTACCCAGTACCAGTCAGCCATCTACACTTGAAACTGCATGGGGTCTGTCCCCCATTGTAGGGCATGTGAAACGTGGCAATTGCAGTGTATGTGACATAACTATTGAAGGAAAGACCAGGGTATTTAATAACATCACGTTTACCAGTTCCTCACTGTCAAATTGTAATACTTGCAATGTGATTTATTTGGTACAATGTCCATGTCTAAAATTGTATGTAGGACAAACTTCACAGAAGGTGAAAACCCGGATTTGCCAACACAAGAGCCGCATTCGCTGCCAAATCCAGAATGCCCCACTTGTGGAACATTTCATCAGTGCAAAGCATACAGAAAATGATTTAAAGTGGACTGTGCTGAAGGCTCTAAAGTTACCACCCAGAGGAGGCTGTATGGCTCAGCTTCTCAACAAGGAGGAACTAAAATGCATTATATTGCTGGATACAATACAAAATGGACTCAATCGAACTGAGGACTGGGCTGGACTGCTGTAAATTGTCAAAGACTGTTCCACAAAGTGAAATTGAGGTCAAAAGTTAATTCTAATTTTTTGACAAGTTGCAATGTGCAGGTATTCGTCTAATACGAACAAACTGAACAGGCTCAATTGCCATGTGAATATTTGCTAAATTCTTTTTCTCACCCAATGCTAATGCCATGTAACTGTTTGCTAATCAGTGCCAAAAAGACGCAATGTTAATGCCATGTAAGTGTATACCAGTTGTTAATGCCCTCGTATACGAATTAAGGTTTTTTTTAAAAGCATGCCTACCACAATCACGCAAAATGATACCACTCTAAGATGGCCGCCACCGAGAAACCACCCTCTCGCCACTCCCACTGCGATCCTCGCGCCACTCCCACTTCCGCCACAATGTCCGGCAATGTTTATTATTCGCGTCTCTACACTGACGCTCACTTCCACAATCCTGGGAAGCCGGCGGATGGCCATCGCGCACACCGCCCTTTCTTCAACCGAATCCCGAGTGAAGAAGCATTGTCTCATCTAGAAGGTAAGGGATCCGGACATCGCGGTCGCTCCTCCTGCCACGGACCCGTGGTGCCTCCCCCATTAACTTTATCCCCGGTCTAATTTCAGATACTAAATCCAACGCTGCATCTCAAAGGGTCACTTAATACATTGGCCGATTACAGCGGAAAGCCATAGCTGGTTAACGAACCGATGGCCAACCTTCCATATGTAGTATAAAGAGAAATCGAGGTAATATTCTGTTCCTACTCGCCACAACTTCACGGGCATACTCACCTAAGCCCAGAACTTATTTTACTCCTTGTCTTTCAGGCATCAGCCTCTACCCCACAGTGTCTCACTACCCATAGGAGACTCGTAAGGACCGTCAGCATAGGTGTGCATTTTCTTTTCACCTAAGTTGAGGCATATAAAGACCTCCGTCACGGCCGCCCATTTAATGCATGAGCCTGACACTCACAGAGTTAGTTTCTTGACTTCGTGGTCGACTAGGCACCTCCATCGGCATGCCCTGTTAAGCTATAAATTCACATGAGCCTGCACCACGTAACAACTGATCACTAGCCACAATGGTAGTCACAACCACATTAGCGCCAAACTCTCACGGTACGTTGAACCGAACCAGCTCCCACCATTCGGCACAGCATGAAATTGGCACATTGGAAGATAAGTTTTTGGAAATCAACATCACAATAGTATGAGATCAATGTATGGTTTGTGTATGTCCTGTAAAGAACAATTTTATTTAGTGCCATATTTAAACATATTCTTCTCTTTTCTCTTTTCTCCCATTTTTGTTAAATGTCACATATATCAGAAAAAGCACATACAGGCAAAACAATGTTTATGTCCTGATGATGATCCCAGTTCACTAGGAGCCGGGGATCGAAACGTCGTCGACACTTTGCCAAATTCTGTAACCTTACCACAGTGTTGAAACTGTTACATGAATTTGTTGTCTTAACTTGCCATGCAAATATGCCACTGATGCAAGGGACAATTGGCTCCCATGTTCTTTTTGCCTGATATTCTTTACCCTCTTTCTCTTGCTTTCTTGCCTATTTTTTATTCCTTTCTGAATGTACTTTTGGATAGGTACAGGCTTGTACCCTATCAACGTTCGCACCAGACCTCTCTGATGGTCTTTTAAACTTGTTGATATTTTGAAATAAATTGTCAGGCCCGGCTGGGTACTGAAAACAAAATATAGTACTGATTGGAGTCTATATTTGTATCTGTCCTATTGATAACTTAACCCTACGGACCTCTGTTTTCTGAAATAAATGATTGCCCAAGGTCCTTAGGTACTTATTTGGGTCCCCTTTGTCTGTAAAAATATGCAGGAGCATTGTTGGCAAAAGAATTCATGCCAAGCCAATCGGTATCTTAATTTAGTAGGTGGTCTTGTGCCACACAGTTCGGGGTAGCACGGGCCCCAGAGGATTTGCAGACTGAGGGGCATATTTACTAGAATGGTTTCATAGGGCAGCAGAGCAAGTTACCTTGCTGCGCTGCCCTACGTCACAGGGAAAGGGCAGGAATGCTCTGTATTTGTTAAATACGCTCATTCCTGTCCTTTCCCAGCATAGTGTCAACGCAGGCACCCTTGCACCATGGAGAAAGGGTGCCTGCATTACAGGCAGGATTGTTTTTGTGCAGAAAAGGGCACTTCCCCGCACAAAGACAATCCACAGAGACGTTTTCCTCTTTCTATGTAAGCTGCAGAGTGCAGCACACATAGAAAGAGGGAAAAATGCAGAGAAATAAACATATTTCTCCTCATTACGCCTAACCTGGGGAGGCGTAAGATTTTGATTCATTCCCAGGTTCGCAAGTCCTTGGAAATTTGAGCGTGCTTCAAAAACCATGGGAGTTGCATGGAAACACCCACAGCAACACCGGGGGAACGTCTCCCTTGTAAGGTAACGCAGTGATTTGCGCTGCTTTGCTGTACTCCATATTTGAGTAGCCATTCAAAACCATGCAAAAGGGGAGTAGCGATTTTGGGGAAATCCTGTTTGGGGGGGGGGCAAAACGGGCTAAATCTGATGCACATGGTAGATGGGCTCTGGTGGAATTGGAGTGTGGCCTTACTATCTGTTCCGTATATGGCTCAAATCAGGATGACCCAGAGGTTTTTGAAAATTTGGAAGAGGAACTGTCATTATGGCCGATTCCCATATTGGTCTGTGGTGATTTTAATATCTTCACGGATCTTTTTGAGGGAAGCTCATATGCTGGCAGAAAACCAAGGGTATTCATGGCTCTCCGTTCCATGAGGACGTCGCACGGTTTAATGGATGTCTGGGGGGCAAAGGAGCCTAAAGATCAAGGCTATACATACTTCTCCTGTCCCCACCAGAGGTATAGCAAATTGGACTATTTCTTGATATCATCTACAGAAATTAGCAAGATCAGTATTAGGAAACTTCACAAGGTCCTCTCGGATCATAACCCGTTGGCAATTATATACAAAGGTTTGGGGCTAGTTAGGAATTCCAGGTTTGGACTTTCAATCGAAAGCTGCTGGCTGATGTACATTTTGTTGAACATATGCAGAAATGGGCCCGCGAATTCTTTGATGCCAATCGGTTCAGCGCATCGAGGAATTCTGTGTGGGATTCATTTAAAGCAGTATTAAGGGGGGAGGTTATTAGTTACTCTGCGCAGTCCAGGAAAAAAGAGCAAGCCACAAAGGTCAAGCTTTTGGGGGAGCTAGGTAAGGCAGAAGAACAACATTGCCAGGACATAACCCAAGGGAGGGAAGGTAGAGAGAGCCAAATCAACATCTGTCTAATTAAAGCTGAATTACAAAAATACTTTGCAGAAAAGGCGGCGGCAGAATATTGAACATACAGGGGGAGGGTATATGAAACTGGGGAGCAGGCTGGTAAGGAATTAGCGCTAAGGATCAGGCAAGATTATACTAAGAGTATAATAACAAGCATTTGTGAGAATGGACGTGATGTGGTGGAACCCCAGGGCATCCTCTCAGTCTTTGCTAATTTTTACGAAACCCTGTATAAGGAGGAAATGGGTGGGACACGCACAACCGGCGGTTATCCAGATAATGGGCCTAAACTGGGACCAGTAGAGAGAGAAAAATTGGAGCTGGATATAACTGGGGATGAGATCCGTGAGGCACTATCTGACCTGGATGCCGGCAAGGCTGCTGGGCCAGATGGCATCCCTCTCGAGATGTATAAATGCCTCTCAGGAGAGCTGGGTCCAATATTATTGGACCTATTCAATGGCATCATAGGTACGGGTAAGATCCCGGGAACATGGAAAGATACCAACATCAAAGTCTTCCATAAAAAAGGAAAGCCAGGGGAAAACCCAGGGTCATAAAGGCCTATATTTTTGATAAATTCTGATAATAAGCTTTATGCCAAGATCCTCGCTATGCTTTTGGGGAGGGTTATTGGCGGACTTGTCTCCCCATGGCAGCATGGGTTTATCCCCGGTCGAGGAACGGCGGACCATGTTAGAAGAGCAATCTCGTTGTTCGAGGCCTATGCTGCTGGGGGGAGAGGAGTCGCCATGATCCTCCTTGACGCAGAAAAAGCGTTTGATCGCGTCAGGTGGGTTTAGCTATGGAATGTATTGATGGCGAGAGGGTTTGGCCCAAAAATCAGGACGGCCATGAAAGCCATGTACTGCGACCCAATGGCCCGAATACAGCTGATGGGCCAGAGTTAGGACAGGATTAGGATAAGCAGGGGCACCCGTCAGGGATGTCCCTGCTCACCCATCCTGTTTGCTCTGTATATCGACCCGCTGGTTAGGTAGATTCTTGAGAACGGGGGAATACAGCCGGCAGTAACAAATGGATTTACAAGCAAAATATTGGCATACGCCGATGACCTGGCAGTAATTACACCAAATATTGAGGTTAGAAACACTAGCCTCCAGACTGGGCGCCAAATTCACAACGAAAACGTCGTTTTCTCTTTGAAATTCATAAGTGTTTATTCAGTTCATCCAATATTTTTTTAATCAATTCATTTATGTAACATTACATTGTTTTCCTTGCCAACATAATCGTCTTCTTATGTCGCAATGTAATTAGTACAATAATCCACTTAATCGTGACACCCAATGCATTTCGGGTCAAACAAAACCATGACCCTTCGTCAGGGGTCTGCAAATGGAAATCAAACAGGACCAAATTAGTCACCCTCAATAATCCACAACTGTACAATGCTCTATGCCATAATATCATAGACAACAAACGGAAAGGAAAAGGAAGATAGAGTGCTGTTTCAAAAGTTTCCAAATCACCAAAAGCAAAATACACATTCTAATCATCTCACTGAGCAGGAGCGTACTACACCCTCATGATAAGTGAACCCATTATATTATAATGGCGCTTACTTCCCTCCCAACTGCATTGCTAACCGATGACCCACATGTAAACAACTTACGAGCATTCGAACGACTTCGCACCTCCGTGGATTCTGAAGTTTTACCAACATAGTAACTTCGACAGTTCTAATAGGATGGAGACTAAGTCACATGATCGCGACCACAACCAATGGTGTTGCGGCACCCCGGTCATGTGAGATGAGTGCTATGGCTTCATAACAAAAGTCATACTCGCGTTACGAATGGAGATTGAATAACAAATAATAACAATTTGCGTTCAATTTGCCCAATATATATCTTGCCACATGGGCACTTGATCAAGTAAACATAATTTGCGGTGTCACAGGTGCTTGAGTGTTGTAATTCAATAGGAAAACCTTTGGTTGGATGCATTAATGTTTTTCCACAAATGACATTATTGCAATGGGTGCAATTAAAGCATTTAGACATTCCTTTCCATATTGTCTTCTCCTTAACAGGAGTGTTGAGGAGTTCTTTCAGATTTTTCGATCTTTGGTAAGCAAACGTGATGCGATCATTGAATAAACCTTTCAGGTCGGGTTCAGATTGTACCAGATGCCAATGTTTGTTAATTGTTCTTTTGATTTTTTCTGCATCTGATGAGTATTTTAATACGCACACTGTTTTTTGTGTGGTCTGTTTGATTTTGGGTTCCAGTAGATCAATCCTCTTGATTTTATCTGCTTTCATCATGGCTTGTTGTAGAATATCACCAGGATAACCTCTTTGTTTATACTTAACAGTTTGTTGCAAGATAGATTTTTTAACTTCATCTTCATCAGATGTGATTCTCTTGAGTCGTATATATTGTGACAAAGGCAAATGTTTCTTGAGTGGCTCAGGGTGAAAACTCTGGAATAGAAGACACGAATTTCTGTCAGTCGGCTTCTGAAACACTTTCGTGCTGATCTCATGGTCACTTATGGTGATTTGCACATCAAGAAATGATATGGTTTCATTGGAGATTGTATGTGTGAATTTGATCCTTTCGTTTCGACAATTGAGCATCTTAATGTTGTCTTCCAATTTTTCTTTGGATCCACACACACGTATTAAAATACTCATCAGATGCAGAAAAAATCAAAAGAACAATTAACAAACATTGGCATCTGGTACAATCTGAACCCAACCTGAAAGGTTTATACAATGATCGCATCAAGTTTGCTTACCAAAGATCGAAAAATCTCAAAGAACTTCTCAACACTCCTGTTAAGGAGAAGACAATATGGAAAGGAATGTCTAAATGCTTTAATTGCACCCATTGCAATAATGTCATTTGTGGAAAAACATTAATGCATCCAACCAAAGGTTTTCCTATTGAATGACAACACTCAAGCACCTGTGACACCGCGAATTGTGTTTACTTGATCAAGTGCCCATGTGGCAAGATATATATTGGGCAAACTGAACGCAAATTGAAGGTCCGTATAACGGAGCACAAGAGTAACATTAGACTCAATAATTTAAAGTCATCTGTGGCGAGTCATTGGAAAGAGATGAATCACCAAATTTCGCAGCTGAAATTTATGGTGATCGAGGCAATCCATCAGCGTCCTGACATGGATCCTTTAAAACAGAGACTGAGAGCGGAGTTTTATTGGATCAAAAAACTGAACTCTACCCATCCTGTAGGTTTGAATGATCGTATTGAACATGCGTGGGTTTTATAATGCACTGATCTACAGCATTGACTTTTGCAAATCCTGTTCCCCAGTTATGTTGTTATAGTATGGTTTAAATAAGGGCAAGTTTCGGCTTGTATATTGTTCGTATTGCATATCTAGTATGAACGTGTTAAAGATGACCATGCTACCTAAACTCCTTTATCTGTTTAGATGTATACCATACTTAATTGATGAGGGTATGTTAAAAAAGATCGAGTCTATCTTTAACAGTTTTTTATGGCAGTATGGTAAAACCAGGAGGGCACTAAAATGTATGACGCTCCCTCAGGAACGCGGAGGCTTGGCGATTCCAAATATCAGATTTTACCACTGGTCTGGTTTGTTAACTCAGATGTCTATATTATTCGAGCCAGCATCCAGAGGGAGATATACAAATGATCCTACCTCAGATTTATATGTTTTACCTTCAATTTATGAATTACTGATGGGAAAGGAGGCTGTGGGGGTTTTGTTGAGAAAAACCAGTCGTAGATTTTTTTTTAAAATCCCGCTATAAGGCGGCTTTAAGCGCCTGGGATTTGTGGAAAAATCTGCAGAAACTGTGCCACATCCCTAAGATAAATCTATATACCCCGCTGTAGAACTCAGGGTATACACCAAATTTGAGTGTGGATGGGGCTTGGAAGTGCTGGGAGCAGTTGGGTATTCGGACTGTGGGCGATGTGATGTCGAATGGAAGCGCAGGTTTCACAAACACTTAAATCGGTTATTTCTGATATCTTGCCTCAGTCATATTGCCCTGTGCTGGGGTATTTGCTAGGAGGAGGAGATAGGATCAGTAGTATATATCAAGCCCTTATTGAAAAATCCCCCGACGATCTTGAGAAACATGAGGTTGCCTGGGCAGTTAGACTGCAAGATCCAGATACTGATTTCGATAAGGCCCTGAGCTTGGATAAGCAGGTACTTCGATCTTCAAATTTGAAGGTTCAGCATTTTAAAACACTTTTCAACCTGTATTATACACCATCTAAGCTACATGATTGGGGCATGAAGATCGACAGTAACTGCCTCAGGTGTCAGAAAGGTCCAGGGGACCTATTACATATGTTTTTTTACTGTGAGCAGCTTAGTTCGATTAAAACTGAGATAGAGAGATTTTTAGAGGGGCTGCTAGGCTTAAAGATCTGCCTATCCCCGACAATAATGATTCTTGGGAGTGACAGTAAAACGGCCCTTTTGAACAAAGAAACAGAGGCTTTTATTTTTCTAGCTGTTGCTGTATTACGTATCCTACTATCAGCTGCTTGGAAGGACCCTAATGCCCCACCCTTCCAATTGTGGCTGACCAGGCTTCTTGGTATTCATAACATCGAATCTACTCTATATTCTTATAAGGGTAAGAAAAAGCGGGATTTTGGAAATAAGATATGGGACCCCTTTAAAATTTGGAGGGAGGGGCAGCTTTGATCACCCGACGATGAGTCTCTAATATGTATATTTATTCGTATATGTAAACTCCTGCACATTTATTTATTGAATATCTAGCTGTATTTATGATGTTTTAATGCCTACTGAAATGTATTATGAAATAATGGAATCTTTCTCATTAAGTTGTATCTGTTTTGGTACCAATGAATTTTCAATAAAAAAAAAAAACCCATGCAAATGGCTTTGCGTGGCTTCATAAATTTGATTGGGGCTTTGCGTCGTGCATGTACCACGTTGCGTGGTACAAGGCCCTCGTAAATATGCCCCTGAATTTATAATAATTCCCTACTCCGGAGTAAGAAAGACTAGGATGTGTTTGTAAGATCAGATCCTCACCATGTTGGAAGGAACACAGCAGCACACCCTCCAGTAGGATGCAGATGGGAAGAATAACAAAAAGGCTTGGCTTATGTTAATTGAGGAGAGGGAGGCCTAGTAGCTTCAGACCGCAGCTGCTACCTTGGGCGTGCAGATTCCTCTTGGGTAGAGGATGGGGCCAAAGGAGGGATCCATGCATTTTCGGTAGGGACAGTGGGATGTAAACCAACCTCTGAAGCAATTGGACTCACGGCCCGGTGGTTGCTGGCTGCAGAGTAAAGGTTAGTCCTGCGGAACTCAAGACGCATATTAGTCTGATCTTCATCAAGGGAGTTAAATGTGAACACATACTTAAGGAGAGTTTACACAAATCTGTCACTGGAAAAGAGACCGTCAGTGAGATCCAAGGTAGGATCAGGTGATTGAAACAGGAGACCAAGCCACATCTTTCCCCAGTAATAGAGGCGAGTTCCTCGCCCAAGAATACTAGGGAATTTTGGACCGAACCACAATTGGTATTTAGATTCCTAGGCTCTTGGCATCAAGTTCTATGTGGTGCCGTGCCCTCTTCTGCAAGGCTGGCTATGCCCACTTCAGTCCGGGGAAGGCATTGTTCAGGTATTTACATAGCACTTTGCGGTGCTTCTAAGTTGTCTCGAGTGCATTGGTATAAAATATATAAATTAATATACAGAAGAAACATATGAAGAATAATTGGGATACAGAAAAGAAGTAAACTAGTAAATGTGAGAAAAAGAGAAATGGAAAATGATGTAAGCTCAAGAGCTTAGGCGAACCCTTATCTGTTGCCAGGAGCAGCAATAAGAGAGGATTTGTGCTGCTGCACCTGATGTCACATTACCTTTGTTGGGTCAGCCCTCATTGCTACTGCCAGAAACAGTTATTGTAGAGGTATTGCATATTATACTCTCGTCATTGTCTTAGACTTCCTAGTTACTGAAGCTAGGAAAAACCCCGAATTTTCATTTGCTTTTTAAAGTGTAATTAATAAGTAGTTAAAATGGCATAATTGAGGTAGCATCACCTGAACTGCTTAATGCATTTTGTCTTTGTTTTTTTTTGTTTGTTTTAATATTATTTTTTTATTTATCAACAGAAAAAGATTTGTACACGAAAAAAGACATATTCATAAGCAGAGATTATAAATGTATCAACATTAATATTTCTTATTGTTAATACAGATCATGTAATCATGTAAGCAAAAGAACATAACATGATGGTTACATTAAAGAGTAAATAGTAATTAAAGAGTTGTTATTATTATTATTTTATTGTAATTATCTGGTCCTATTATTCCAGCCCTCAATTGGCTCCCAAATTCTTTCCCCTCGCATCCTGGCTTTTTTCCCTCTACATGCGTAAATTGCTTTTTCTTGATTATAAATCCCAAGGTATCGTGTCAGCCATATTTGGAAATTAGGGGGATCTGCCTCCTTCTGTCGTGCTGCTAGTATTATTCTGTACACCGCCGTCCCTAGAAAGAGGCATATTTCCTCCCCCTGCTGTGCATAAGATTATTGTCATATCCTAGTAGATATGGAGTCGGTGATTCAGCTACGGCATGGCCGAGCACTTCTTGCCAAAATTCCGCTATCATTTGTCTGAAAGGTGTTAATTTGTCACATTCATAGAACATATGTATCAGATGTGCTGGACTAGTACCGCAGCGAGGACATTCAGAATTCGCTCTTTTCCCCCATGTATACAGTTTGGCGGGTGTGTAATATAGATTATATATTGTCTTATACAACAGGGTTTTTAAGTTAGAAGAAATAAATAATTCAGATAAGAGCTGTAGTGACATGTCAATGTCGACATTTGGATTGTTAAGTTTATTTGCCCATGTAGATTCAATATGCTCTACATCATCCTTCTTACTTTCTAGCAACATATCATAGAATGTGCCTATCCTGGATCCTGATTTCCCTATACAATCCAATAAGGGGATATTTATCAAATAGATATTAGGGATTTTTCTATTGAGGATAGTGTTGATTTGGATAAACTTAAAAATATCTGTGTTCGGAATTAAAAATTTGTCTTGCAGGTGCTGAAACCTAGTTTCTGAGACGCCCTGAAGGTAATCTCCTAGAGTTAAAACCCCCATGTTTTCCCATCGCCTAGAGATATCATCATTAGCTTGTCTTGGTAACACAGATGAGTGCCATAATGGTGTGTACTTATTACATTTTGGGATTTCAAGTTGCCTCGCTGTTTTCTTCCAGATTCTCCAAGCACTCTTAATAATCTTGAACTTAACCTTTTTATAATATGAGGGTTCTAATTGTTTTAGCAGCAAGCCTTTTGCCTTGTTTCCTAAGGCTAATTCATATATTGATGGTATAGCACTTTCTTCTAGTGTTGGATCTGCTGTATATATATTGAACAGGGGAGACATTTGCTGGAGCATAGTGGCCGATAGGTAGAGCGTTATATTGGGGATTGCTAGCCCACCTCTGTGTACTGGGAGGGATAGGTAATTTAGGGCCCTCCTGATTTTCCCGATAATTCCAAATAAACTTGCTCATTTGATATTCTATTGCTTTAACAGCTTTATCTTCAACTATTAGAGGAATAGCGCGAAACAAATACAGCAGCCTAGGTAGGATGTTCATTTGCAGAAAATTTCCTCTCCCGATAATTGAGAGGTGGAGACTGTCAACCCTCTTTAGATCTTTCTTAATGTTTTTTAGTAGGGGTTCATAATTTAAATCATTAATGATCTCTACATTAGGTGAGACACATATACCTAAATATATCGCTTTATCTACCTTCTTTGGGTCGTCAAACTGAAAATTTTCAGTGGAAATTACCATGGTTTTATCCCGATTGAGAGAATTTCCTGAGATCTACCCGAAGGCTTGTGTAATAACCTCAATTTCAACTATAGCCTCGGAGGGGTAGGGTGTTATTACCGCGATGTCATCAGCATATGCCAGAACCTTAGTGTCGTAAGAGCCTACTGTGACAGGTATAATTAAACTGCTTACTATTAATTTGAGGATCAATGGATTGATATACATAGCGAATAAGATCGGAGAACACGGATAACCCTGTCTTGTTCCTCTTAATATTTCAAACAGCCTAGATTCCTGTCCCATCGCTAGAACCCTGGCCTTTGGTTCGTGGTACATTGCCCTGATTGATTTAGAGAGGCAGGGCCCAAAGTTGTTTTTCCCCAGCACCGCCCATAAGAAACCCCAGGAAACACGATTGAACGCCTTCTCGGGCATCGAGTAGGATCATCGACATTTGGACGCCCGCCGCATTGATAATATCAAATAGCGATATAGCCCTACGAGTGTGGTCTGTGGTGGACTTACTGGGAATAAACCTGTGTTGCCAAGGGGAGACAAGGTTTTCGATGACCCTCCTGAGCCGATTTGCCAAAATTTTTGAGTATATCTTTGTGTCCGAATTTATTAAGGAGATTGGACGATACGATGAAGGTGAGTTTGGGGGCTTTTCCTTTTTAGGGAAGATAACTATATTTGTTACCTTCCATGAGTCAGGAGGGATGCCGCTTACTTGAGTCCCTACACATAGATCTAGTAGATATGGTGTTATACATTCTCCAAGAATTTTGTAGAGTTCTTATGGGAGTTTATCGGGGCCCGCTGCTTTTTCTGAGGCTAGCTCCGACAGGGCCAGCAACACCTCTGTTTGTGTGATATTCTTTTTGAGATTTTCCCTAGTATCGTAGTCTATAATCGTATTTGATCCAATCTCGGTTAGCCATATATTAAGGGCATCTCTTACTGCTTCTCGGTCTGCCTTGTCCTCATTCTGGTATAGTTTCTGATAATATTGCCTAAAATGTCTAATATGTCTTGAGGTGTTGTATATTCCTTTCCCTCTACTTCAATACTAGTAATTGTGTTATGAGATTGTTTCTGATGGGCGTGTAGAGCTAGCTGCTTCCCCACTCTCTCCCCATCTTCATAGATTTTGTTACGATTTGCCTGGAAGATCTCAGCTGCTTTCTGAGTAAGTCTACTATTTAGCATGGTTTTTAGAATCAACATTTTCCTCAGGGTAGGTCCCCCATCCTCTCCCCTCCCTATTAAATTGGTATGCTCCTCCTCATATTAGCTAGCTCTTGCATCTGTCGCTTGTTGTCATTGTCGGCATCTTCTCTATGTTTAGCTACAAAGCTAATTGTTTCTCCCTTTAGGGCCGCTTTGTAGCAATTCCAGACTGTGCCCCTGGAGGCACTATATCGGTTACAGTCAAAAAAGCCCTGAGTCCATGTTTTCATATATTCAACATAATCTTTATTTACCAGTAGTTTTCTGTCAAAAGTCCAGCTTGAGCGTGGTCTATTAAGATTTGCAGTATCAAGTGTGAGGGTCAGTGGATTGTGATCCAAGATCGTTTCAGGGAGTTTAATTATTTGTACTTTTTCAGAGCAGTCTCTGGTTATCCAAATGTAATCAATCCGGACATACTTGGGAAGTGGGTGTGAAAAGTAGGTGTAGCCGGGATCAGTTTGTTGTTTTAAGTCCCAAATATCAATTAGGTCTCAGCTTTCCTTAAGTTGAGAGATGGCTTTAAACATTTTTGGTTTTCGTCCGATATATGTGTAAGAGTCCAGGTTTGGTCGCAATGCGTTATGCCCCAAAGAGATATTAAAATCTCCACAAAATATTAATATTCCGGGCCAAGAAACTAGTTCCATTTCCAGTTCCTCAAATATAAAGGGGTCATCTTGGTTAGATGCATATACTGTACAGATCGTAATACCTATTTTTAACTCTATAATAGCCCATCTACCTAAGGAATCAACTGACTTACGTTTTGCTTGTCCCAAAAAAGGTCTGGCTAAGATAGCAACACCCCGGATTCTAGATGTCTGAGTTGTGGTTGCCAATATATTGTATCCAGGGATCCTAAGTAAGTCTCTTTCGCCCCAGGGAATATGGGTCTCCTGGAGACACAGTACATCAAATGAGTTTTGATTAATTATCCCAGATAGCCGGGCCCTTTTGTTCCTATCATTGAGTCCCGCTACATTCCAAGAACATATTTTCAGTTTATCCATAATCTATTTTATTTTATTTTTTTTATATTTTTTTATTTTTTATTTTGGCTTTGATGAGAACATGCTTTTATGTATTTTTCTGGTTTTTATCTTTGTTAAACTTATGCCTAACATAAAGATGTTTCTTTTTATTAGTTGTACCAATTTGGTTGCTTGTTTTAGTGATTTTTCCCCACCCATTACACCCCCCACCCTCCCTCGCCCTCTCCTCCCGCCGCTCCCCTCTCCGTCCCCCAAAGTGATGCGCATAGACTCCTTTAGAGTCCGGTTTATGATGTTGCCTGGTTCAGGTGGAACCAGGTTGTGGGCACCCGTGTGATCGGTAGCTCCAACCGGCTGAAAGCCCCGACCCCTGTGCCTGCCTGTGGAAGTGAAGATTTTTTTATTCACGCTGTGTAAGGTTGTCAAAGAGTTGTCTTATGTATATACATCCCATTAATCTCCCTATCACTTCACTTCCTGTGCTTTTCATTGACATAGATTGCCAGTTGCATATTATCACATTTTAGACATTTCACTTATGATTTTTATGATTGTTACTAACTAAAAACACTATTTTTTAGTCCTGTTTTTGTCTGAGTTTATGAGTTCGTTTAAGTACGCTTCTGCTTGTATCTCGCTAGTGAAGCTTCTTGTGGTGCCGTTAATGATGATCTTTAATCGTGCCGGGTTCTGCAAGTAGACGGTGGCACCAATTTTTTCAAATAATGTAAATAGCTGTCTCATCCTCCACCTTCTTTCCACTGTTGCATGGGCGAAGTCTGGTCTGCAGAAGAACGAGAAGCCTTTATATTCTTTTTTAATTGTTGGTCGAGTAAGGTCAGAAATCGCTTCATGCAATAGAAAATTGCCAAAATTTGCCAAAATTTCTGAGCATTGCTCGTGTATACTGTGCATTTGCCTGTGGTCTTTTTGAAAGGGTCAGGGGAAAGCGTTAGGCTCGTTGTATTTCTTTGGCAAAATCCCAGGTATGTAGCTCAGGGAATGTTTCTTTTAACAATGAAATTATGTAGCCCCCTGGATCATTCCTGGATCATGTGTTACTGCCTTGGTCAGTAGTGTCGTCATATATACGTTTATTCTGTCTCTTTTGCCTTTTTCTTTTCCTTTCTTGTTTTCTTCCTTCTTGAAGCACTGTCCTTTAGCGCTACGTTCAGTTTCTTTAGCTATGGTTCTGATAATTCGACTTCTGATGGTTCAAGGGCTCAGGGCTCAGGAGATCCCATACTCGTCTGTCCCAGCCTTTGTAGCTCACTTGAAGTTGAGGCGCCAGTTTCATAGATTTCCGAATCAGAGCCAGAACCAGAATTAGACTCGGAGGAATGATCATTGGCCTGAGCAGGACATTTAGAGCGGTTGCGTGAGGATGGCTTTGACTCTGCATTGACATCTTCTCCAGTGCCCCTATCAACCGTTAGCTCACCTGTTAGTTCAGGCAATTGTTGTACTTGTTGTGCCTGACGTATATTGCCTGTGTCATGCTCAATCGTTTGGCCGTTTTTTTCGACAAGTGGGCCTAAACCGGAACCGGAATCTATTTTTTGTGATAATTTTGTGGCTGACCATCACATCTATTTCTGATGCCGTGGCTGCGTCCTTCTCTTCCCTCCCTTCCTTCGCCTCCTTCATCTTCCCTACAGGCGCGGCTATTTGTGTGGGTATTGGAGCTCTGTTTAAGCTAGTCTTTCCATTTATTGAATTTGGGTCGCTCGTGTTGTTCAAAAGTGCCTCTTTGTCCTTAATTTTCTCATTAATTTGACTTCTTGTTTTTTGGGGGGTTACTACCATGGGCACCAGGAATTTTTGTTTTATTAGTTGTCTACTTATCCGTGATAGTGGGCCCGCCATCCCCCCAGCGTCCGATAGTTCTTTGGGCAGAGAGCTAAATATGCTTGAAATCCGAGGTTGAGCGTCAGTTATTTGCCCACTGGTTTTTGCGGCACTCTTCAGATTCTTTATTGCTTGCCTTTTTTGCCATCAGGTCTATTTTCTCTGTATTATTTAGTATTTCATGTTTCCTGCAGGTTACCTGGGTTTTTTAGGTGGCAACCTATATCTCCAGTTATATCACAGTCAGTATCCTTTTTGTTCTCGTTCACCTTCTCTAAGGGTTTGACTTTTCCTTTCTCGTTGTCTTTAGCCTTGTCTTTATCCCTCTCCCTCTCCTTATCGGCCTTGATCCTTGAGCCTCTAGTGTCAGGAAGGCTGTCAGATCGGGTTTCAGGTCGGTTTCCTGAACTCTGGAAACTCTGGGCACTCAGTTTGACTTGGGTCCCTCCAGTGCTAGTGTCAGTGTCAGTGTTGCCTTGCACCCCTGGCGTTGCTAAAATGCTCCTGCCTGCATCAACACATTCCAGACCAGCCTCACTCTCCATATTTATTCCTTGGTCTCGTTCTGCGCTTTATTTTTCCAGCCCCCCGTGCCTTCCCTTGCCGTAGCTCACCTCTGCCAAGTTGTGTGGATTTCCTCCTCCTCTACCTCCGAATGCCCTCACGGAGCGCTCTTCCCACTTCAGCCTCGAGCAGCATGCTACCCTGGAAGCGGGAGTAACAGAAGGCAGCAAACAGCATCGGTCTCTTCTAGGTCGCCTGTTGCCGCTCTCAGCACCGGGACTGTGAGCGGAGCTTTTGCGTGGCCGCAGGGCGGAGAGCGGAGATTCCAGACCGCCGAGCACGGATGCCGAGGAATTGTCCATCCTCCTCGAGGCCGGATCGGGGATGGAGTGGGCCGCCTCAGACTGCCTCTGACTCTGATGCACAATCACAGATTCACATTCATGGACTCCAGATCCCAGCAGACGACACCGCAGACGATACCGCTGATGAGCAGCTGTCCATCACATGCAGGCAGGTAGGCAAACGGATTGGCTGGAGCACATTCACAGAAACTTTCTGTCCGGGTTTGTCTCTTTGTTTTGTGAGGGAGGAGGGGGGGGGGCACTGATCCACAGCTCCTCTAACTAACCTTCTAACACAGCTCCTTCCGTAGTGTTCCGTTTCTCTTCTCACGATCAGACTTCCTCCTCTCTGAGTTCAGCCACGTTCAGCAAGTTTCATAGTTCATAGTTCACAATCTCATGATCTCACAAAGCTCATCCTTGGACTGTCGGACATTAAGGCTTCTTTCTATGTCGTTGAATAATTAGGCTTATTCTTTCAATGCCGTTGAACAATTAGGCTTCTTTTCAGTGCTTTTAGACCTTCACGCTTCCAACAGCACCGGAATTACCCGCATTGCGTCTGCAACGGATCACTGAGCACAGACAGGGGAGCAGAGGTCAGGACCAACACCATGCCGCTTCAAGCCCCAATCACACTGGCGCCATCTTGCCAACCTATCCTATGCATTTTGTCTTTGAAGCAGAAACATTTTAAAGAAAGTTGGCAGATAGGTACAAAGAATTATTACTTTTTATTTCTGAGTCACAAAAGGAGTTTCTATGGCTCACCCCATTGGCCACTGACTACACCATCCACTGACCCATCTGGCTCTGTTGCAGACAAATGGTCAGGAAGAGGCTCAGTCTCCTTCACCATTCCAGCATCTTTTCCTAGGAGCATGCCCACTTTGGACCTCTCCAAGTGGGATTTAGGCGGTTGACATGTAGGACTTCCAAAGGGTTCCTGTGAGACCGCAAGTCCACCAAGTAGATGACATCACTCTTGCGCTCCACCACCTTAAATGGTCCGGTCCACTTATCCTGGAGCACACAGGGCTCCACTGTGGCCATGACCCAAACTTTCTGACCAGGCTGAAGCTCAATCAGAGTGGCATTCTGATCGTACCACTGATTCATCTCTTCCTGGCTGGCTTCCAGATTCGCCTGAGCGAGTAGCCTGAAATGCCGGGTTTTGTTTTTGAAGGCCAGCATGTAACTATATACATCCTGGGGAGATTTCCTAGGAGCTTTCTCCCAGCCTCCCTTTACCAAACGCAGAGGTCCTCTTACAGGGTGACCATACAGCAGTTCAAAGGGGCTGAACCCTAAGGACTCCTGTAGCACCTCTCTGTAAGCAAAGAAAAGGCATGGCAGGAGGACTTCCCACTTCCGCCTCATAGGTTCCTCAAGACCCATAATCATGCCTTTAAGGGTCCGGTTGAATCTCTCAACCAGCCCATTACCTTGGGGGTGGTAAGGAGTGGTGAACTTGTACGTTACACCTCAATCCTGCCACAGGGACTTCATGTATTTGGATATGAAGTTTGTGCCTCAGTCACACACCACCTCTCTGGGGAACCCCACACATGACAAAATCCCCATCAATGCACGTCCCTTCACGAGGGTCATCGTTGTCCTGAGAGAGATGGCTTCCGGGTACCGGGTAGCATGGTCCACCAAGACCGGGATAAACCTGTTGCCCATGGCTGTCTTGGGGTCCAGAGGCCCCACAATATCAATGCCCACCCTGTCAAAAGGGGTACTGACCAAAGGGAAAGGCTGGAGACCACTTGCCTTGTTAGTCTGTCAAGTCCTGCAATGAGTGTCTAAACTCTTGCGCATCTGTAGGTGACAAGCCATTCAAAGTTCTTGTCCTGCCCCAGATGTCCAGCTAAAGGTACATCATGAGCCAAACGCAGTAGGAAGGCTCTAAAGCGCTGGGCTGACCCAGGCTTAGCAACCTTAGGCTCGTTATACAGTACACCATTCTCCCAGTAGATCCAATGTGATCCAGACTGATCACCTGCTAGCTGGTTTGTGGCCTGTTGCCGCAAACCCACAAGAGAAGGGCACTTCTTCTGCTCCTCACAGAATTCCTCCCGGGAGGGTCCTCCTTCTTGCTGCCAATGCGTCATCTCAGGCAGGTCCACCAGTTCGGCCACTTGCTCCCCTGTAGTTTCCAGGGCATCCCCCTCAAAGTCTGCCTCCTCCTTGGCCATGGGAACTGTGGGGACTGGTTACCCACGCCCCTACCTCTTCTCTTTAAGGTAGGTACCTGGGCCATACTTTCAGGCTCCAGGTCCTCTTGAACACCCTTACTGGCTGCCATCGATCAAGTGGTCACACACACCCACTCAGGCAGACCCAACATCTCTAAATGAGACCTTCTGTCCACCTTAGCCCAAGGGGAGTTCTTTAAATTGTTGCCCAACAGACAATCCACAGGCAGTGCAGGCATCACAGCTACTTGAAGAGTACCTGAGACCCCCCCACTCAAAGGGAACCTGAGCCACCTCACATTGGCTCTCTGAGTTGTCCACGGCAACTACAGGGAAGAATGCATGGAGGATCACCTTCTCCTTAGACATCAGCCTACAACTGACAGCTGTCACACTGACCCGGTGTCTCTCAGAGCCTCCACCCTATGGCCATTGATGGTCACCCACTGCCTGTATGTTAACCGGCAGCTGGGTCCTAGGGACCACCTCACAATCTCCTAAGGAGACAAGGGACATTTCTGCGGGACCCCACCCACCTTGGGCACCCATCTCCTCCCCCCCCGGGGCTATCCTCTCCATCTGACGGGGTGGTGCATGAGGTGGTGCATTGGGATCCCTCTGGGAACACTTAGGATCATACCAATAGTGGCCCACTAGACCACACTTAAAACATGTAGGTGGGCCCCTGCGAACAGGGTTACCTGTCGGGCCTCTGGCTTCTTCTCAAGGGGAGGCTGGGAACCCTTCCCTTGGTTCCCTTGGGAATTACTTTGGGTCTCTTTCTAGAACTCCCTCTGTTTACCCTTGTCCCCCCCACTCTTTTGCTGGGGACCCTGCCCCCCTTTGGAGAAGTCTCCCACATGACTCTTGTGGACCTGGGTACTGACCCAGCGGTCCGCACCCTCAGCAAGCTTCCTAGGGTTAGTTAGCTTGCTATCAATAAGGTGCTGGTGTAGCTCTGGAAAACAGTTACCAGACAAGTGTTACCATGCAAACAAATCATATAGCTCCTCAAAAGTACTCACTATGCGACCCTTCACCCATCCATTATAGCTCTGCAAAGGAAAGATACATATTCTACCCAGGTAGTTGCCTCCAGTTTCTTACAATTCCTGAATGTCTGTCTATAGAGTTCTGGGGTCAACCCATACCTGGTCATCAGGTCTTCCTTCATGTGGGCATAAAGCATCCTATTCTCACTGGACAGGTCTAACACAGTAACCCTCCCATTACTAATAAAGTGGCCCCACAATCCCGCTCGCCACTCCTTCTCAGGGACCCGGTGGGCCAACATTGCAATTTCATAGACTGCAAACCACTACCCAATATTTTCATGCTTATGAAAATCCTCAATGACATATTTAGGGAAATATACTCTTCCTTCTGCAGGCACAAGAGGGATTAATTTCTAAGCTTCCAACCCCCTCAACATTCTCTCATGTTCTAATCTCATCCTATCTCTTTCCAATTCTAACTTGTTATTTTCAAACTCCAGCTTCTTGTTCTTTAGGTCCTTTTGACCCGCCATCTTGAGCTTGGTCAGCTCCATTTAATGCACTCTATTTCTCTCCCTGTCCTCCAGCTCTCCTGGGGTCAGGCCCTTGGGAGAAACAATGTTGCCTGGTGGGGAAGGCACTCTCTCCCCAGCTGGAACCAATGGCCCATCTAGCTTCCCATCCATTTCCTCAGACCCTTCCACATGCTCTGGGGTATCTCTAGCTTCCCACCAGGCCTTCAGTGCCTTTTGAAACTCATTCTTCTTGGTGAGGCCTGGAGTAGCAACTTTACATTTTCTACAGAAGGATTTTAGCTGTTTCACAGTGTAGATATCCAACCAATCTTCTTCAAAATCTAGATCCATAAATCAGTTGCATGCTGTTTTGCTCATGGCAATAAGAATTGGCAGTCTTTAGCAAAAATAACAGTTCCAAGAGAAAATAAATTCTACCAAAATGTACGTGGTTGCGTTTGGTCTGCACTCACTAGTAGTGTACACCAATCACTGTATATGAGTCACAAATGCAAGTCCAGATATCCCACTACTGCCACCAATGTTAGAACGGGGGTCTCTAGTTGGCAATGGTTTGCACCTTTGTCTAAATAGGGACCCTTGCTTCTAATCAGGGCAAGGGGGCTACACTCCTAAAATAACCCCTGCTCAATCCTGTGGTAGCTGGCACAAGCAGGAAGGCTTATCTCAGAGGCAGTGTGTAAAGAATTTGAGAACACATACAGTAATACTGTGAAAATACTACAGATGGACACCACACAGGTTTTATAAAAATAGGTATTCTTTATAAGACTTAACACACGACCAAAACAACAAAATTCCACAATACAGTATTAGAAAAATTACTTTTAAATGGTAGAAATAGCTTAGTTCAAAGATGATGGTAAATGCGACACGTTTCTCACAAAGTACTTTTGGATGCGCTACGCAAGATAAACAAAAGATTCGCAGGGAGAGTAATGCGTCAGTTCCTTGCTTCGGGGGAGGCGATGCGTCTATTTCTCAGTGCTTGCGCAAAGTAGGCGATGCATCTGTTCCTTACCAGAGACGAGGTGATGTGTCGATCTCGTATTGCGTTCCAGTTGCGATGCAACAAGATGGCGCCTCGATGCGATACAATGATCTAGTGTGATGCAACAATATGGTGTCTTTGATGCGATGCAACGACGTGAAGGTGATGCGTGCACGCGAGACGACCGTGCGGTGATCAGGAACTTCTGAGCCGTGACAAGCCCTGCGACACGCTTCTCTGGTGATGCGATGGCGACCCTTGCGGTGGCGACACGCTTCTCTGGTCATGCGACAACAAACAGCTGCGACGGAGACACGCGTCTCCAGTGATGGCGACGCGCTTCTCCGGTGATGCAAAGGCAACAGCTGCGGCGGCGACGCACTTTTTCTTGTTGCATCGCGCTTCCAGCTCCCAACAATATGCAGGCTTCTGCAGACAGAATTCCCAGCAAGGAAATTCAGGGGGGAGCTGGTGGTGAAGTCTTGTATCCCTGAGACATCAGCAGGAGGCAAGCTCAATTCAAGCCCTTGGAGATTCCTCTTCAAGATGATGAAAGTTCAATAAGAGTTCACTTTTCTTTCCTTGGCAAATAAGTCGCCACTACAGGCCAACCCCAGAAAATAGCACAATGGCACAGGGGCAGTCAACTCCTTCAGCTTCATTGGTTCCTTTCCTTGGCAAAAGTTTGTCTTGATCCCAGAAGTGATCTAAAGTCTTGGGGTCTGCGCCCCAATATTTATATATATATATTTATACTAGTAAATTCTGAAGGCAGAGGGTGCCTGTGCCCAGCCAAAACCAGTTCTGTGCAGCTTTCTGGTAGGAGGTGGAGACAGCATTGTTGAAAGAAGACCTGGCCCAGGTAGTTGAAAGAAATCTCCTCCCCCTGCTCTTTATTCTATAAGGGCTCAGGGGAGTGAAAGGAAATCTCCGCCCCCCACTCTACTCAGCCAAGGTCCTATTCAGCCCAGCCCTGACTCATGAGACTGCTGGAGCCCAAACCCTCCTGTCACTCACAAACCAGACATGCAATACACAACCTAGCAGAGGCAGGCAGGGTAGTTAGATAAGAAAATACCTACTTTCTAAAAGTGGTATTTTGAAACACAGAATGTAAAAATCACCTACACTAAAAGATGTATTTTAACATTCTGAGTTCAGGCATACTAAATTTGTTTTTCTACCCTGTACCCTGGGTCAGTTAGTATTATAGGATGTTGTAATCAAGCTGCCCATTCTGGCCTATGAGGACTGGTAGCCTCGCAATAGTGAAAAACAAAATTGGCTGTAATTCACTATCAGGGCATGCCACACACACCAGGGCATGTCCTACATTTCGTCTTTCAATGCACCCTGCCCTTGGGCCTACCTGAGGGGTGGCTAACATGTAGAAAAGGGAAGGTTTAGGGATTGGTAAGTGTGTGCACTTACCAAGTCGGCATGGCAGTACTAGATTGCACACAGGCCCTGCAATGGCCGGCCTAAGACACACTTTACAAGCTACTTCTGTGGGTGGCACAATCAGTGCTGCAAGCCCACCAGCAGCATTTGATCTACAGGCCCTGGCCACACATGGTGCAGTGTACTAGAGGCTGACAAGTAAATCAAATAGGCCAATCATGGAGTCATCAATCCATTACAACAATTTACAATAGGGAGCACTTGCACTGTGGCACTGAATAGCAGTGGCACAGTGCAGTGCCCAATGCATGTAAACCAGCAAAAACATAACAAAAACAGAGGAGACAACGTCGAAAAATGGAAGGGAAACTCACGCCAATGGTACTAGGTCTACCAGGCGCTGTTTGACAAATCTTCATGAAATTTTCCCAAAAATAGGGCAGGACCACTCAGTTTGTGTGTTTAAAGTTTCAGGGTGATTCGTCTAGCAGGACCGAGAAAAAAGGGGGTCCAAATGCGCAATTTCTACATGTTGTTTTCCATAGGAAACTTAAATACAGGCTACAGCCCGACCTGCTGAACGGAATTACATTAAAATTTGGAAAAAAGTTAGGTCTTGGTTTAGAGTGCGCCCCTTTTTTAAATGGTGTAAATCTGTTCAGTAGCTGCTGAGAAATTTAAAATAGAAAAATTTCGATATCTGAGCACTGAGGAGGAGTCGCAAACCCTCCAAGTACAAGCTCAGTTCTGGCTGCCAACACTCCAAACCAGGAAGTGTTGGCAGCCATCATGTAACCAAGTCAGAAGAAAAAGGGTGAAACAAAGATGAAAAACATGAAAAGGCGTAGGCCTGGGTGAAGTTACAAAAAAATTCAGCAAAGTTCCGTAAGTGTGCAGAGCGCAGTGCGAACTGCAGTTTGTACTGGTATTTCTGCTGCTCGGGTAAAATTCTACCCAAGCGGAAGCTTGCGCTCACGAACTTAATGTTCGCAATCTCGAACTTACCATTCACAAGCGGGGGAAAAACTCTGCTGCACATCGTGAAGCGGAGTTTTGTGCACTCCGTGAGCTACACGGAGTGCACAAAACTCTGCAAACTCTATGAACGGAGGGAAGAGCAACTCCCAAGCTTAGAAGAGGGGCGAGGGTACAAACACCCTGACCCCTAGGCCTGCTCAGGGGGACCCCCAGGGCCAAAAAAGCATTTTTGTAAAAAGTAATCAGGGAATTCTCACTGGGGTCGCGTATCCAGACGAGATCTTTTTTTTTAAATGAAGGTCCCGGGGGCACTCAACAATTAATTTGTAGGGGCTGCCACCTCCCTGGGGCTCTGTTTTAAATTTAAAATGATGTCTGGTTTGGGGAAAGAGCCCCCCCCCCCCCCAGATGCCGCAGGGACCACCACCTCTCTGGGGCACATACTGATTTAAAATGCAGGGTTCTGTAGTGGACCCACTGGCCCCGGAGACCACCACCTCCCCTGAGCTTTAAAGACTTGGGAGGGGGCCCCTCTCCAGGAGCCCTTTCTGGCCCTGGGAACGACAACCCCCCAGGGCCGGCTCCTGCAATGTCTTGGGGTGCCCACCCCCAGGGCATTGCTGTTTGCAATGGCAGGGCGGGAGCAGGGGGCCACGGGGCCCCCCTCCGTGTTAATAAAAAAAAAAGCAATGGCCAGGCCTCGGTGATGGGGTCCCTGGGGCCAGAAATAGCCCAGGGGAGGGGGGCCACGCAGTCCCCCTCCATGCAAATATAATCAAAAATAAATAAACCAGGCCAGGCCCTAGGGGATGGGGTTCCCGGGGCCAATAGTGGCCCAGGGAAGGGGAGCCATGCAGCCCCCTCCCAGAAAATAAGAATTACAGAAAACAATAATAATAAACCAGCAACATGCCGGAGGCCCCGTCCCCTCCCTGCAGCACTCTGCAAACGTGCACCTCCCCCCGACGCGATCTAAGTTGGGGGATTAAGTCCCCTTGAATACTGAGGGTCCCTGGGGGTCAACTAGCCCACCAAGTACCTTCAGTAAGAGTCACAGAGCTGTGTTGCAGAGAGGTGGACTATGGCCACGCCCCTTTTTACACCCCTCTGCAACGCAGCTCTGTGGTGCTTACTGGAGGTACCTGGTGGGCTAGTTGGCCCCCAGGTACCCTCAGGATTGAAGGGGACATAATCCCCCAATTTACAATGCACCAGGGGCGAGTTTGCACAGTGGTGCAAGGAGGGGGCGGACCTGATATAACAAGTGTGCAAACGTGCCCCCTGGTGCCTTGTAAATTGGGGGATTAAGTCTCCTTCAATCCTGAGGGTCCTTCGGGGCCAACTAGCCCACCAGGTACGTCCAGTAGGCGCCACAGGGCTGCGTTGCTGAGAGGTGGTCTGAGGCCACGTCCCTTGTTACACCACTCTGCAAACACGGCTCCTGGTGCAATGTTGAGGGGGAATGAGGTCCTCTTGTATCCTGAGGACCTCAGGACACAAGTGGACTTCATCCTCCGAGTTGGTAGTTGGCCACCAAGGTTGACGTTGGGGGCTAACTATCCCTCCTGTTACCTCCGCTAAATCCCACACAGATTGCTAAAAGGTGTTTGGAGGCCACACTCACCTTTCTCCACCACCCTGCAAACGCAACTGCTATGTTATCGTTAGAAATTAGCATTTAAAAAACCTTTGAAATTCACTGAAAAAACATAGGATTCAGGGACATTATAGTTAGAAATTAGCATTTAAAAAACCTTAGAAATTCACAGGAGATCCATAGGTTTCAGGGAGGTTATAGTTAGCTGGACATTTCACTCGTACAAAACCTGAGAAATTCTGCCATTATAGCTATAACTTGCGCCCCCACAATGCACTGTTCATGAGGTCATATATTACATCATTCATGACATGGTCAGTGACATCACGTGTGACATCTCAAATGACATCACTGATGACATCATCCAGTGACTGTGTGTTTCTATAAAGTTTAAATATGTTGTATATATATGAGACTTCAAAAGATCTGCAGTACTGGCTAACGAACGTGATTAGGTCAGCAGCAGACCCTATCTTATCCTCTCTTAGACCTAATAGTGGTAACAAATGCATCACTTCTGGGCTGGGACAGCCATATGGGAGAGGTAGAGATCAGAGGACTCTGATATCCATCGGAATCTCACCGTCATACCAGTCGACTGGCATTAAAATCCTTCTTTTATCAATCAAAGGAAGGCTGGTTTAGGTGCTCATGGGCAACACCACAGTCATATGGTATTGCAACAAACAGGGCAGGGTGAGGTGGGGTGGGGTCCTGGACCTTTTGAGCCTCTAGGCTTAACTGAAGTGCCAGGACATTTTCCGTGTGGTACAACACCCAGCAGGCTCCTTGATCACCTGGGCGGACAAACTTATCCGTTGATGTCTTGTGGAACACTAACGGCAACTACACTCGGAGATGGGGGTGAGGTTTCTTCCAAGAATGTGGAGAACCTTGGCTAGATCTGTTCACCACTGCTAAGAACATACAGTGTGGGCACTCCTGTACGTTGGAGTTTCCGAAGCAGCTTTTACTGGGAGACACATTCTGTTTAGAATGGAACCCGGGACTCCTGTTTGCCTTTCTGCCAATACCACTCTTGTTCCAGTTCTCAAAAAGATCAGGGCACAGTCATCCCCAGGACATTGCATGGCCTAGGGGTTTTGGTTTGGACGTGGAGAGTATGGTATCCTGAACTCCTGAGCATGAGCACTGGTCCTCCGACCAGGTTACGCCTTTCGATGGAACTCTATCACAGCAGCAGGCCAAGGGCCTGCACCTGAACCTCCATATGCCCTACTTTTATGCATGGAGATTGAAGGTTTTCAATTATCCTCCCAAGGTCTGTGATGTTATACTGACAGCTAGGCATCCTTCCACCAAAATGGGATACGCCAGCAATTGGGATAAGTTTATGGCCTGGTGCTCCTCACGCCATGTGGGCCCCCTTCCTACACTGCTTTCGGAGGTGGTGCTGTTTGTTTTATCTTTAGCCTAGCAGGGCCTTGTCCTGAACACTGTTAAGGGTTGCTTGTCAGCAATTTTGGATTTCCTCTGGTTGCTAAACCAACCTTCCCTGTTCAAGTCACCTGTTTCGACTCATTTCCAGAAAGATTTACGGCACTTGTTCCTCCTATTTTTTCTTTTTACAGCTCGGCGTGGATAGCACTGTGCTAATCCTACGCCTAAAGACTTTGCTGTACTAATGGCAAAAAAAATATGCTTAAAAACTTTGATAGAAAAGCAGACATTTGAGGTGAGCAAATTTAGAGTGTCGCTGGTGTTGAGGGTGCTCTATACAGGAGCTGCCTTCCACCTAAACTTGGGAACTACCCAGAGTTCTCTCCTTCTTTTTTGCATAATTTATGCGTCACTCTATGCCTGCAAGGGAATTGTTTTGACTTATACTAGGTGCTCCCTTGTGTCTGGACAAAGCTAAACCTCTCTGAAGAGCTGTAATGACAGCGAAACACGTGTCAGGGGTTGCTTTTATTCATTTCAGGTTGGCTTGGATGGTATTTTACCAATCCAAAGCTGTAATATTGTGCATGAAGGCATTAGCCTTCGTCAGTGTTACTGACCACACAAACACAGAACTCCTAATAAAGTTGTGTTGCAATGGTAAACATGAACAAGGGACCAGCCCAACCATAGCTAATAATGACACCATTTTAGAGTTGGTTCCCCAGAATGAGAGCCCTAACAAAATAATATCGTAGATCGGTAAAATGGCGAAAATAAATTGGGCATTCCTAAATAAAATGTACAATTTCATAACATAAAGCCGTGGATCGGCGTATATCCCTTGGAAAACATGTACCATGCAAAAGATACCAATATGCATGCCGGTGTTATAATCATAAGCAGGAAAGCGCTGTATAGATGTAATACATAATTACACGATTCCCAGCATCAATTGCAAGAGGAAAAACCGCGTTAGCAAAACAACTTCGCCCCTTCCACAGGAAAAGTAGAAATTAAAGTAAAATAAGATAAAATACAGTAGAATAGAAGAGACAGATCTGAGTAGGGAGAGAGTTCATACAGTAGATACAGAGTAATCCTAAGAGTGATCATAAAAGCACTTTTCAAGACATAATTAATCCGAGTAATTAATCAAAACAATAAATCACAGCAAAAGTCACAGTAATGAATTACAGTTATAATTCGCATCACAGGGCTGGATAGGCAGTGGTCTAGATCTAATGTGGTGAATATAATTCATTTTACTAAGTGGACTGCCATATCCTCCCCACTATTTAGACCCTTCGGGTACTTGATAGATAAATCAATGATATACCTAGATACTAGGCGTCTCAACCGTCTTAATCTGTCACCACCTCGTGGATTGTGTCGAACATGATCCAGCCCAAAGAATTGTAGTTTGTTCCTATCTTTCTTGTGGTACTCTGCGAAGTGCCGGGCTACTGGGTAAGAAGGATCTACCCTATCTATGGCCCGGAGATGTTCTAATACTCTCAGCTTGAGCTGGTTGGTGGTACTACCAATGTAGCGCAGACCACATGGGCACACTAAACAATACTCTGCATAGGTGGTGCTGCATGTGATAAATTTGAGTATTTTGTTGGTCCTCCCTGCATGTGGGATATCATAATGCAGTACCCTCCGGCTAGTTGCACACGCCTTGCAATTCCCACAGGGATAGAACCCACTCATTTCCTTAAGAGTATTAGGCTTAGACGTAGGTACCTCTAGGTGGCTCTGTACCAGCATATCACTCAGTGATCTAGCCTTGCTAAAGGTCACTAGCGGGTATGGTGGCAGGTCTTCTCTTAGCACATCATCAGTCAGCAGGATGTGCCAATTTTTGCGCATTATTGCCTCTAGGTTGCTGGCTCCGAGAGAGTAAGGTGTTATCATTCTGAATTTGCCCTGCTCTACAGTATTGGTAGCGACCGGCCTCTTTTTAAGTAGATCCGCCCTAGGGATCCTCTTAACTCTCCTCAAAGTATTCTGCAGTACTGGTTCCTCATAGCCTCTGAGGCGGTAACGGTCCAGGCATTCTGAGGCAGCCACCTCGAATTCCCGGTCCTGTGTGCTGTTTCTTTTGATCCTTAAGAGTTCCCCATAGGGGATGCTCTTGATGAGCTTTGGTGGGTGACCACTTTTCGCGAAGAGGATGGAGTTGCCCGCTGTCTCCTTCCTGTATAGCGAAGTGTGGACTTGTCCATTTTCAATGTACACCCGTTGGTCCAAGTAGTTGGCTGCCACCCCACGAATTGTCCCTGATAGGTGTACATTGAAGTGGTTGTCATTAAGGCATTCAATATACTTCTCTGCCGTGTTCCTCGTACCCTGCCACACGATGAATAAATCATCAATGTAGCGGTACCAGTGTACCACCCTCCCATTATCAAGGTAAATCTTACAGCTCCTGGTGCCCATTGCCGTGCCAGGATGGAAGGCTGGTAATGGCTAGTTTGAAACAACGCATTCTATTTCCCCCACTGGGTTCTTCGGAAAACAAGCAGTGAAGTGGCGCACTGCGTAAAGCCGAGATTAAATCCAGGCAAGTTGGATACCTGTATGAAGGAAGCGAGTGTGACAGACTCCCCTGAGGTGGAACTTGCGGTGCACTAGCAGCGTAACTGGCAGTATTGTGGCTGCAAATGGAGGGGGTCTCTTGAGGATCTGCAGCGCAACGGTGCAGCACGGAAGTAACCGGCCAGCCAGGTATCAGACTTTCTATGACCGGATTAGGCTGGAGCTGGAGTGGCAGCTGGAGCATGGTGATTGCCCACTACATCGAGGAGTCAGGTGGTGGCAATCACGTTTGTGACAACGGGGGTCTCTACAGTATGCAGAATTGATGAAGCCCTTTTTCCCAGAAGTACATTTCTGGAAAAAGTCCCTGCAGTTTAATATAGAAGCTGCTGTAGCTGACATAATCTTTTACTTGTTAAAATACGAAAAGAGGCGTGTTAAAGAACAGATTGAGGAATGCTGGAGCAGTCAGCTTTTTATAATGGTCAGAGCAGCTCATTAGAATGTAGAATTGCCATGAAGCAGGGTAAAGTAGTGAAAAAAGCAAGAACGAAATGCCAAATCAGTCTACTTCCTCACCGGCTCCCAGAACGAGCACAAGGCCAAGAGAAATGCTCAGTACAGAATGGACTTAAAAGCTAATGCCCTAATTGGGGTGGAAAGACAAGCAAATACGAATAGTACCCTGGATAGTGAGAAGATATCAGAGCCAGAAAGTACTGGGAATGGCTCTGGCTGTTTGATGTAACTCGGAATATAGAACAATGTACCACTTTTTCAAAAGCAACAGAAACCCCCTCATTAATCTGCAGCTCTGTTTTCACCACACCATACCGTATAGGGTCTGGGACAGACCTGCACTCAGTCCTTAATACAATCACTATTAACTAGCCAGCCTGAACGAGCAATAAGCACTTCAAAAAGTCTACAGGATATTGCCCTACTAAGTCACGCAACCAGGGGGAAACAGTGGTAGCATAGAAAGGAACATAACAGTGAATGGAGCATGCACGAAGGAAGTCCCCTTGAAACAGCTTTCGAGAGTGGAAACAGAAGAGGGGGAGTGAGGAGAGAGTTCAATCCAAGATATACTAGTTACTATACTAAGAGAGATCAGAGAATTAAAGGCACCGTAAGCACATGAGATTGCTACATTACATGAGAGGCTCTCTAAGCTGGAAGAGAATATGACTAATACAACAAAAAGAATGACATTTCAGAACTAGAAGACAAACTGACTACTATCCAGCAAGATTTATCTGCAAGTGAAAAAAGTAAGAATCAGATGGACCTTAAAATGCAAGATATGGAGAATTATAATAGACGCTCCAATCTTCAACTGGTGGGTATACCGGAAGGAAGTGAAGATACCAAAGTCCTCAAATGGGTTGAAACATGCTTAACGGAAGTGATGCCAGAATTGGAAAGAGACTTACGGGCATATTATCAAGAACTGCAATAAAATTATCGCTACTTTAGCGGCAGGAAACTGCCGCTAAAACGGCAATAATGGGCTTGATAATATGTCCTTGCGCACTCCCATAGCAGCCCAGGTTCTGGTGTTAACCTGGGCTGCTATGGGAATTCACAAGGGCATATTATCAAGCCCATTATCTCCGTTTTAGCAGCAGTTTTCTGCCGCTAAAGCAGCGATAATTTTATCGCAGTTTTTGATAATATGCCCCGCAGCAATTACAAGGGCTCATAGAGTCCTGGCACAGAAACAGTCAAATGCAAGATTCTCCCGAACAATATTAGTGAACTTTGATGTCTATCGGATGAGGATGAAATATTACACAATGCAATTGCCAAGAAAACTTTCCATACTGCAGAATTTCCACAATTCAAGATATTTTCGGATATGTCAGCAGCAATAGCACACCGGAGAAAAGAGTTTGTCAAAATGATTGACTTATTTAAGGGAAAGGAGGCTCAGGCTTCAATGATACAGCAATCCAAGCTTAAAGTGCTAAATAATTAACAATTATTTTTATTCTCAGACATTCGGGAGGCTCAAGTTTGACTGTTTTTACGAGACTGTCAAATGAAAATAACTGAGAGGTTGACGATTATAAATGGACACCTGAAGTAGATCTAACCCATTTAGTCAGATATGTAGAAAACTGTACGAAGACTGGAGGAGGAGCGTCAGGGATCAGAGCCCTGACGTGGGAAGATGGAGCGTGAAAGGGATGCACAACAATGGCATCCAGGCACAATTGGGCGGAGGGGGAGTGTGGGCAATCCTTCTTCAGGGGAGGGCACAGGATGGTAAGGGTTATGGGGGTGAAGGGAGTGATGCAAAATGAAAAAGGAGAGTTTAAAATTAAGAGTTTAGACATGCATTGAGATAAAATAAAAGCAGAATACATAAGACAAAGTAAAGGTAGATCACCTAGAGTTGAAGGTAGAAGATGGGCTGCATTTCAATGTTTATCAAATGCTAGCTGTGCTCAGAAGGGGGTGGGAATATATGTGAATAAATACTTACCATTTCAGATAAAATCCTTATGGATTGATTCTGAGGGGAGATGGGCATTTGTTAATGGGTAATTCAATGGAACAAACTTAACAATAGTGACAATCTATGCGCCAGTCTTAGATAACTCGCTCCCTCTGCTACAACTAAAGCAGGCCTTAACCAATACTCCATGTCAGGTTATTTTAGGTGGTGATTCTTAGTCAAGAAGCACTATCAGACTTAACTACCATAGCTCAAAAACTAAGTAAGCCACAAATGGCTATAGCTCTAGCCAATTGTAAAAGGGAACTTGATCTGATTGACCCATGGTTAATGCAATCTCCTAATTAACGGGAGTTCTCAGGCATTTCAGAAACTACAATACTGCTTCCAGGATAGATTATTTTTTAGTGTCGTATGAGCTGAAATGAATTATTCATGAATATCCCTGATACCTTCTCGGATCACGCACTGGTTAAAATTAAAATGGAAGTGACAGGGTTAGGGATTGAAATAACACCTGAATGATGGTATTTTAACAAAGTTAATTTAGAGAATGATGAATGGTGTTCAGAGGTGTTGGACGAGATTAGAATTTTGTTTTTGATTAATAAAGACACCACTCATACAGATACTGTTTGGGATGCCTTTAAGGCCGTGCTCAGGGATTTTAATACAACTAAAGAAATCCGGCAGCAGAGAGAGAATTTTTAAAAGGCGTGACCTGGAAAATAGATTTTCAGCTGAGAAACCTAGCTGCAAAGCAAGAGTTCACACGGGCTAAATCAGAAATGCAGGATTACTACTATTTGTAGGGTAACATTGCCAACACTGCCTATCTTCAGTGGGTATATGAGGAAATTGACAGATTAAGAACAGGATTTCATCCCTGACAGAGGTTGCATCAAAGGTACAAATAACTAGCTCCTTAGACATTGGGAATGCCTTCTTAAAACTTTATGAGAAAATGTACCAGTCAGATCAGCAGAGTGCATCTGATCATCCTAGGATGTTCTTAGACAAACTTCCCATCCCCTTTCTGTCCAAAAACAAATGATAGCATCCACATTTGCCCTTGAGGAAATAGAGAGAGTAGAAAACTCACTCACCTATGGTAAATCAGCTGGCGAGGATGGTTGACCTGCAGAAGTGTACAAAAAATGTGCCTCAATATTAAGCCTAAAGTTATTAAAACTTGCCAATTACATCTTAAAAGGCAGAAAACCTCCGATATCATTCCTCGCGGCTGTGGTAGTCAGCATCTTAAAGAAGGATATGAATAACGAAAATATTAATTCCTATAGGTTCATAAGCCTATTAAATGTAGATTATAAAATCTTCACAAAACTCTTTGCTAATAGGCTAAATAAGATTCTAGGTTCAATTATCCACCGCAACCAACGTGGGTTTGGGCAGGAAGACAGCTCTCCTCAAACACAAGTTTTTTAATAGAAGCATTGGACTTTATGACTCCAAATAAAATTCTGGCGCAGGTTTTATATTAGACTTCGAGAAAGCTTTTGACTTGGTGTCCTGGGAAAACCTTTTTTTAATTCTTGATAGATTCAGCTTCCCAAAAATGTTAATACAAATAGTAACTCTCCTGTAAATGGATGCCTCGGAGCAAATCATTATTAACTCTAGAAATGTAGGCTGCTGCAGAGTATATAGAAAGCAAAAAACACACAAGTGATGGACAGAATGCAGAACAAATCAAAACATTCGCCCCCAGTCAAGAGATATGGGTTCAATTCATCATTCTTTTGTTCACCATGACACCCCAGTTTAGACCTAGCCATGTGCAAATCAGTCTTGACCCTGTGCCTCATGCGAACAGTCCAGCCCGAACTGCCAAGCCAGGTGCACCCTGGACCGGAATCGGGGTAAATAGAGGCATCTGTCAGGGATTTCTTTTATCCCTATAACTCTTTGCCAATTTCATAGACCCTTTGGCAGTAGCCATTATGCAAAATGCTGCATCATCAGCACCTATACATGCTATGTCCAATATAAAACTATATGCATATAACATTGCCCTCTTCCTTAAACCTGGGGAGGATAATCAAAAGGATATCTCTCCAATATTCAGGGAGTTTCAGGCAGTAGGTGGGTATAAAATAAATAACGCCAAAATTGAAATTTAACTCTGCAATTGTTTACAAGATTAATACCTGAATTTCAGGCACTTTATAACTCAAGGCCTAAATAATATTTAGGCATATTTAACACTACAAATATAAATGCTCTATGTATATTGAATTATGTTCCATTAATACAAAAGATCAAACGATTAATCGCAAAATGGAATCAATTACCACTTTCAGTAATTGGTCCAGTAGGGCTAATACCCATGTCAATTTTACCACTTTTTAACTTTCAATTTTCAACAATTCCAAACGCATTACAAATGTAATTTTTTTAAGAAATAGAAGGGTTATTTTCATCTTTTATATGGGCAAATAGGCCTCCAAGAGGGGCACTAGCCATCTTAAGTGATCAAACCAAGGAAGGAGATATCGCCCTCCCCAATTTGCTGGAATATTATTATGCAAACTTTGCACATAACAGCACAGATTTATTAACCATTATGACCCATTTCGGACAGAATTTTTTTTATATCAAGGATCATGAAGGAATTTAAAATCGCGGATCCAATGAGGCTAAACAAAATCCAGAAAAAATGTGCTACATTGTCCTCCAGTGGCTTTTTAAACAAAAAGTTTGTAATTTGCCGTTGATGAGTGGATCAACACGTCTGGCAGATGTATAAGTTGGGGAACAGCACCTTATTGAACCTAACATAGTATTGGAATGGGAAGAAAATCGATATATATCGGTGGAAGATTTTATTAATATTGATTTTATGGAAAAATGGACAGAGATTGAACGAGGCCTGAGTTGTTATAAAGACATACTTAAATGGTCATTCCTTCAAGTTAAACATGTCTTAAAAATTATAGATCCCAGTATGCTATTTGCTAATATAGACCTCAGTGAAATTCTCTTGGAATCAACTACATGTAGATCTACAAGTCGTTGGCTACAAATCCTTAGGGAGTATATAGACAAGAGGGTGTATGTATGGTATAAATGGTATGGTAAAGAGGTAATTCAGATCTCAAGGCTTGTCTGGAACAGAATCAACAAATGTAATATAACTTTACTAAGAGGTGCCAATTTCAGGAGAATACAATTTTATACCAAATGGTTATTGTATAGGACCCGAGCTTTTCTGAACAGACATTATAAATCATGTCAGAGAAACATGTCATGAGTGATGTATTATGAGAGGTCATAAACAACGCATGGTGGGGGCGCAAGTTATAGTTTGCTCTGCTAACCACAACTTGTGAATTTCTGCATTTTTTAGTTCAAAATGTTAATGTTGTCATTGACATATTCACCCAACTATGAAGTTCATTAGCAGCACCCCTGCACAGCAGTAGGTGGTGTCGTTTGGCTTCAGGTGGCATGGGCAGCATCTGCACAGCAAGTAACATGTGCAGTGCCTATATAAATGCCATCCTAATTCAATTTCTTTTTGCGACTTTCCACTCCAGGAGTGCGAAGCCACGAAGAACACAGACCACTGGAATGTAACATCAGTGCCCTGAAAGGGAACAGCCCTGTTCTCCAGAAACCTGTTGGCAGAGCTTGGAGGATGGGTGGGTCAGTAAGCAATCTGCAGCTAGTTTCTAACAGATAAGCTAAGTAACAAGTTCATATGATGGAGACTTCTAGCAACAGATTTCTTACTTTAGAATAGATACCCAAGCAGTACCTCCCCAGGGGTGGGCCTGCCAAACAATTTCACATCAAAAAGTCCTGCAGGACCAAATAGGCAAAATGCCCTTTACAATGGAGCTGACTGTCTAGGCATTAGTGCTTAGTGAACATGTGTAGAGAGACCAACTTTGCTGCCTGGCAGATGTTCAGATCCAGTACCCTGCATGTTAACACATTGTTCGCAGTCTTTGCTCAGGTGGAATGAACACACAGAACACACAGACACTCTAGGGGCAACTTCTTTGCCTGTATGTAACAGATTTAATGCAGAGCCGGATCCATCAGGAGATGGTCTGTTTCTTCACAGCCTTCCTTTTCCTGGCCCAGACATACTTCATGAAGAGTTGATCATTTACCTGGAATGATTATTGTGGTCAAGGCAGAACATCAACGCTCTTTTTGGATCCAGCCGGCGGAGTCCCTCCTCTTTGTTAGAGGAATGAGGTAAAGCATAAAAGGTAGGCAAAGTGATGGACTGGCCTACATGGAACGGGGTGACTACCTTCGGCAAGAAGGATGCTCGAGTACAAAGGACCAGTTTGTCAATGAAAAACGAACTGTTGGGAAGCTGAGAGGCGGGTGCTTGTAGCTCACTGACTCTCCTGGCAGATGTAATTGCCACCAGAAAGGCCGTCTTGATGGTGAGCAGCCTAAGAGGACAAGAATGAAGCGGTTCAAAGAGAGTGCAGATTAAGCAAGTAAGAACCAAGTTACGGTTCCATTCAGCCATAACTAAAGGAGCTGGGGGAAATGTGCTGCAGACCTTTAAGGAACCTATTTGCAATAGGGGGACTTAAAGAGAGAAGGCTATTATGTAAGCTGCAGAAAAGCGGGGATGACAGATGCATAACCCTTCAATATGCCCAATGCAGAGCCCTTCTGGGCCAGGGTAATGATAAACCAAAGAACCTGGGAAAGGCGAGCTGTAAGGGATCAACCTGTTGCTCAGCACACCATGCAGCAAATTAATTCTTATGTCTGGCATATGCTATCTTGTTGGCGGGATGCAGAGCAAGCACTGAGCTCCTGAGGCGGATGCCGGGAGCGAGATCGGATTTTAAACTTTGATTATTGAATGTCACTTGTATATTATTGTTAAATACTTACTCACTTTGCTCCTTGCCCAGTTCAGCTCGCGCAGCGGATCCAGCGTTGCCGCGGCATCTAACTCAAAAACTTCTCTTGCCCCCATTTCCGCGAGCCCGGAGGCCACGCACCTTTTCAGAGGCCACGCCCCCCCCGCCGCTGCCCTACAAATAGACGCTTATTACAAGCGCCTGACCATTAAGCACTGAGCTCCTGAGGCGGAAGCCGGGAGCGAGATCGGATTTTAAACTTTGATTATTGAATGTCACTTGTATATTATTGTTAAATACTTACTCACTACGCTCCTTGCCCAGTTCAGCTCGCCCAGTGGATCCAGCGCTGCCGCGGCATCTTACTCAAAAACTTCTCTTGCCGCCATTTCCACGAGCCCGGGGGCCACGACCTTTTCCAGAGGCCACGCCCCCCGCCGCTGCCCTACAAATAGACGCTGACTTCAAGCGCCTGACCATTTAGCACTGAGCTCCTGAGGCGGAAGCCGGGAACGAGATCGGATTTTAAACTTTGATTATTGAAAGTCACTTGTATATTATTGTTAAATACTTACTCACTTCGCTCCTTGCCCAGTTCAGCTCGCGCAGCGGATCCAGCGCTGCCGTGGCATCTTACTCAAAAACTTCTCTTGCCCCCATTTCCGCGAGCCCGGAGGCCACGCCCCTTTTCAGAGGCCACGCCCCGCTGCTGCCCCACCTATCCATAAATCATGTGCATCTTTCGGACGCACAGCGGACGAGCGCAGCGGGCACGCCGTCTGCGCGCAGTCTGCGCGCCGAAGGTAAGCCCGTCTGCGCCCGTCCGCGGCCGACCTGGCCCAGGGGCTTCCATCATGCCCAGATTGTTCAATACTCTTCTACTCAGCTCCACACCCTCCAAGGCCCGTGGCCTTTGGAGGATTCCATGATGTCGCACATCGACAGACTGGGTTTGACGGCCTTGCGCCCTCCCCCTTCTCATTTGTCCTTACGCTTCCCTCCTCCTGTCCCCATTGCCCCTCCCATGCCTACTACCTTGTCCGTCTATTATCTTAACACCAGGTCAGCAGTTAAGCATTGCCACGAACTTTTCTTCTTGTTGGACTCACACAAACCGGATCTCTTATTCCTTACAGAGACCTGGTTTTGTGACAACTCCCTTGCTTCTCTGTTAGCTGCCCTTCCCGCAGCTTACTATGCTCTGCGCGCCGACCGACCCTCTAGCAAATCGGGAGGCGGTGGCGATCTGATCGCCCGCAGAGAATTCTCCTTTCAGCCGTTAACCTTTCCGTCCATTGGATCATCAGACTTTTTAGTCGTCCACTCACCGTCTTTTAGAGTCCCACTTACCTGCCTGCTCATGTACCGCCCCCCCCCAACCCTCTCAACTCTTTCTCCCCGGTTTCCAAGATCTAGTGGCCACCTTAGCGGTCAACAACTCCTCTATCTTGATACTAGGAGATTTTAACTTTTGGCCTTCCGACCCCGCAGAATGCTTGATCTCTAAAGAATTCTCAGACACCCTCCGCTCCCTCAACTTTGACTCTCACGTTCACTCCCCCACCCATACTCAGGGCCACATCCTGGATCAAATCTGGTCCCTAAATTGTCCTATAGCCTCCTTGTCCATCTCCCCCTGCACCAGGTCTGATCACTTCTTGTTGTCCTTTTCCCTACACCTTAGCCTAGTCACCAAGCCCTCTCTCCCCAAAAACACCTGGGCACGCTCTTGGAGCAAGGTGGATGTGCCCGCTCTCTCCGCCACACTCTTTGCATCTAGTCCGGATCTACACGGCCTGTCATCCTCCACACAAGCTGACTCTATCAACTCCTGGCTCCTGTCAGGCTGCGACTCTGTCGCTCCCCTCAGGCGGGTGTCCTCCAGACGTGCGAACGACGCTAACCGCTGGTTCAATGAGGAACTCAAGGCATTAAAACTCACTGTGCGCCATGCCGAGCGGGCTTGGCGACGAGACTACTGCCCCAACCTCAAAACCCAGTGTACCATCCTCCTGTCTCAATACAAAAAATTTATTTTGGCTACAAAACTGCCTACTTCTCCTCTAAAATCATGGCTGCTGAAAATCAGCCTAGAGAAATTTTCTCTATTGTTCACGACCTTGCCTACTCCGACAGAGCCACCCTCAAACCCACCCCCTCCCAGGATTTATGCGACTCTCTTAACTCTTATTTTCTGGACAAAATCTCTAACATCAAAGCAAACATCCCTTCTCCCCCCCCTTCCTTTGTCGACCCCCAGTGCCCATCAGTCGGGCACGCCTTGATTCTTTCCCTCTCTTGACTGAGGAAGCCTTTCTCTCCCTTCTCCCTTTGGTCAAATCAGGCTCACCTCTAGACCCCTGCCCTGCACACATCCTGAGGTACATTTACACGGTCTGTGCGCAGCCCCCTCTTAAATTTCTCAATAGCTTACTGTCCCAGGGCACTGTCATTCAACCTCTAAAATCGGCCATCATTGTCCCTATCCTCAAAAAACCGGGCGCCGACCCCTCCGCTCTCGTTAACTATCGCCCCATCTCACTGCTGCCCTTCCTAGGGAAGGTACTGGAGCGCCATGTCACCAGAGCGCTCAGTACCTTTGTGGAGGAAAATGGTGCGTTAGCCCCCCGTCAGGCCGGGTTTCGCCCCGCACACTCCACGGAGTCCGTAGTGCTATCGGTCCTTGACAACCTCAGAGAGGGCATGGACACAAACCACCCCCAGGCCCTGGTCCTCCTCGACCTCTCCGCCGCTTTTGACACGGTTGATCACTCCATCTTACTCTCCAGTGTCGTAGCGGCGGGGGTCGGAGGCTCAGCTTTGGTCTGGCTGTCCTCCTTCCTGACGGACCGCACCCAGGCTGTACGCTTGGGCGACTACTCGGCGGACTTCCGGAAGGTGCAATGCGGGGTCCCCCAGGGTTTCTCCCTTTCCCCTCTTTTATTTAATTTGTACATTGCCCCTCTCATTTTTGCTCTTCAGCAAATGGAGGTTTCCGTCTACAATTACGCGGATGACCTCCAGCTTATTTTTACTTTGTCCCCCTCCCCTGAGTCCATGGCGAAGTTCCAGTCTATTATGATCTTTATCCGGGACTGGATGAATTACAACCACCTGAAGTTAAATCCAGACAAAACTGAGCTGGTTCTGACAGGTGGTTGCTCCAGTCCCTGGACCCCTCTCTTCTGGCCCCCCTCCCTAGGTCCCCCCCCTCCTCCTTCTTCCTCTGTGAAAACTCTGGGGATTAAACTGAATGACCAACTCACTCTGCACTCCCAGGTCAGCTTTGTGGTTTCCTCCTCCTTTCTCTCACTCCGCACCATCCGTAAAGTCTCCCGTTTCTTTTCTTTTTCCGCCATGAAACTCATTGTCCTGGCGATGGTAATCTCCCGCCTAGACTATGGCAACGCTCTATACTGCGGCATGCCCGCCTACAGTATGCGCTGATTACAGCTGGTCCAAAACCAGGCTGCCCGCCTGGTTCACAATCTGGCCAAATTCCACCATGTCACTCCGCTCCTGAAGTCCTTGCACTGGCTCCCTATTCGAGAACGAGTTCAGTTCAAAATAGGATGTATCACCTTTCAGGCTCGGGCTTGTGCAGCCCCTGCCTTCATCTCCTCGGAAATCAAAGCCTACGCCCCCGTCAGGGATTTACGCTCATCCTCTCAACAATTTCTGACAGTTCCCCCCTTCAGGCGTAAAAAGTGGGGGGGGGCACGAAATTTTCCACACTTGCCCCTGCCTTCTGGAACTCTCTCCCCGCCCACCTTAGATCTTCCAATCAATATCCGCACTTCCGTAAGGCGCTCAAAACCTTGCTTTTCTCACAGGCCTTCTCATCATAATCGTCCTATTCTCCCTCCTCCCCGACCCTCCTGCCCTCTTGGGCCCAGTACTTCATAGCGCCATGAAACCGCCAGGTGTACGTGTGCTCTACAAATGTTTTAACCCCTTCCATGCTCATGACGAGCTCAGCTCGTCATGAGGCACAGTTGAGCTGTGCTGATGACGAGCGGAGCTCGTCATGAATGCAGCAGAATAGCAATTTCCAGCACAGGGGAAAAATAACCACAGCAGCGATGTGGTTAAACTCAAACTCAAGATAACATCACAGACTGTCACTGCTCAATCTCCAAGCATGAAGGTGGAAGATTGACAGGTACGGGTGGAGAACCATCCTCTGTTGCTACAACAGAATTTCCTCCCACAGCGGCAGACTGATCAAAGGGCTTACAGCCATGTTCAACAGCTCAGTATTCCAAACTCTCCAAGCCCAGTGGGAAGCCACAAGGATAACTTAGGCCCGGTCATTCCCGATCTTCTTTAGAACTCTGGGCAAGAGTAGCATGGGTGGAAAGGTGCACAGGAGGCTGAGCTCCACTCGAGATGAAAAGCATCTCCAAACGGGAGCCTCCTTGAAACCTCGAGCTCATGTAACTCCTGAGACTGTTTTTTCTTAATGATGGCGAACAGATCTGATCTAGGCTCAACCTACTGCTTAAAGAGATGTTGCACCACCTTCGGGTGGAGCCTCCATTTGTGATCTGCTAAGCATCTTCAGTTGAGTCCGTCTATCTTGGCGTTCAGAGAGCCCGCCAGTTGTTGAACCACCAGGCATATGACTTGACATTCCAGCCATGCCCAGAGATGAAGGGCCTCTCAACAAAGGGTCCAGACTCCGCCCGCCCTGTTTGCTGGAGTACCACATGGTGGTGATGTTGTCTGTGAACACCTGCACTAGCCTTCCTTTGATGGAGGATAGAGAAGCTTTCAATGTCAGCTGTATCGCTTGCAGCTCAAACAGGTTGACGTGGTATTCAGTTTACATCGGAGACCAGAGGCCTCTGATCCCCATCCAAGGAGTGACACATCTATATCTGCTTGGGAAAAAGAGAGGGGTCTGAAGCTGACCCAATTGCAGTTCATTAACCACCACTGCAGATCTTTTGCAGTACCCTCTGAGATCTGGACCATTTTAGAGACATTCCTCTGATGCTGCAGCCCCTGGAACTTCAGGTCCCACTGCAGAGCCCTCATTTCCCAGCAGACATGTGTCACAAGCAAGATGCAGGAGCCTATGAGGCCCAACAGCCTCAGAGTCAGTCTCATTGAAATCCAGGATGGAGGCTGAAACATCTATTTCATAGACTGAATATCCTGGATTCACCAATCGGGAGGTTAAGGCCAAAACTGCACTAAGTTGAGAACAGGTCTGATGAAATGGAGCATCTGAGTAGAGGTCAGGTGTGACTTCAGCATGTTTATCGTGAAGCACGTTTATGTGAAGCCAAGCGGGGGCAAGAGGTCTGTCGTAGTCTGGAGGTGGGAGACGACAGTGTGAAAGAATGCTCGTTTCTAGTTGTCGAGATAGGGGAAGCCTGGCAACACTGATCTTCACAGATGAGCTGCAACCACCGCCATCAATTTGGTGAACACCCAAGGGGTGTTGGTTAGGCCAAAGGGGTTCATGGTGATCTGAAAGTACTTGTGACCTACTGTGAACCACAGATCATGTCTGTGGGCAGGTAGGACGGGAATGTCAAAATATTTGCCCCGCCCGGGAATGTCAAAGTATTTGCCCCTGCAAGTTCAACGCTACCATCTAGTCTTCTGTGTCTAGGGCAGACAGGACTTTAGCGAGCATGAGCATTTTGGATTTCTCCTTTTGAGAGGATGCAGGTCTAGGATGGGAGAAAGAACCCTTCCTTCTGAGGCACTATAAAGTAGTGAGAATGGCAACCATGACCTACGTCTGCTGCTGACACCCTTTCTGTGGTTTTCTCGGCCAAGAGAGCCTCTACTTACTAGCAGAAAAAGGAAAATGGTCCTCCTTCAGCCTATTGTAAGTGGGTGGCAGCTGCTGGAGGGTGGTGGACTGACCCGACCTCGGGCGGCCTGACCCACAGGGCTGAATACACCGTACCCACAGGCCCTGTGGGCCAGGCCATAACATTATGTACAATAAGCCTGATCTGCTCCATGGCCATAATCAGTGCAGTTTCTGTACTGTGACAGCTCCTGAAACCAAACTGTGTATGGTCCAGAAGCTCCTGCATATGAATGAAAATAGGCAATTGTTGATTTAAGGCTTTTTCGATTATATTAGCAGGAAAAGGTAACCTGGCAATGGCCTAATAACTTAGGATCGCAAGGATCTATGCTAGATTTCTTAAGCAAGGGAAGAATGGATGCTTTTTCCATGGAGTGGGAAGCGGCTCTGATTTCATCATTTTATTAAACATTACCAAAAGAAACTTGGCAATGACCTCCGGGGCCATAATGCAACGGGAACCAGACTTCATGACTTTAATCAAGTCAATTACTTGTTCTTCACTCAGTGGGGTAAACTCTGAAAAGAGCGTGTTTACCATATTAGGAAGGCATGAACCATGTTCCTCAACCAAAGGAGTGAGAGATGAGAAAATCTTACCTCCGGACTGCTTGCTTTGAAGGCCAGATTTAGTGCCCCCCTTGCATAAACCAGTTTTCTTTATTTGTAGGAGCCCTCCACTCCAGCTCTGGCACGAAACCACATGAAGGACAGGGTGGTGACTCCCCTGTCCAGCTGCTCCCCCAGGGAGTTGCCCAGAGCTCCAACAGGTCACTTGATTATGCCATCTTGGAAAAAAGATTAGCAGAGGCCCTTGGGAGCATCTAACTGGTCAGTCCACCAGAGCAGCATTCCCGGCTCCCCCTCCCCGATAGATGGGCCACTGCAGAAGCTGTCCAACTCCCTTCTTGGATTACTTAAGGGGTCTCCTGAGGGTGGGATCCTAGATCTATTTGGACAAAGTTTCCTGAGCAAGATTCGTCTGCAAGACTCTTCCAAAGATTCTTCTGCTGCTGGACACGGGAATCTGCTGCTGTACTTCCCCTGGAACCAAGACAATACTGCTATTAGTAAAAGGGCTCCTTCTACGACTTTGCCAAGTACTTGCAAAGACCATGCAACCTCTCTGGCTGTGCATCTTTCAGAGTCAGAAGGACTTTGTGTGCATCAAGGACAGCAAAAAGGAATCTCACTTGGTGTGATGGAGTCACTGCCCTGCAACCGCAGGCACCTCAACGACAACGGCCAGCTAGTGGATTCTTCTGTCCCACGGACTCTCCAATGCTCTGCAATACATTTTGTGGTTTTGTTGCTCTCTAGAGGTCTGACATGTCTTCTGTGTAATTTAGAAGACTGCAATCCCTTGTTGTAGCTGCTGGAACCGATCCTCTGTGCGCAACGTCTGTTTGCCGTTACTAAGGCTTGTTGGCTCTCCAGTTCGGAGGTCTTTGATCTTCAAAAAGTCCCAGATTCAAGCATCACCAACCTGCAAAAGCAATGTCAACATTGCATCTCTTGAGACGTTGGCCTCAATCTTTGGTGTGCTGCTAAGGTCTCCCTGCTACTCACTGTGCCTGCTGCCAGAGGGTCCCTCTTGGGTCTTCATTGATTCCTGCGGGCTCTCCTACTTGCTGGAGGCCAGCCCTAACTTACCTGAAGTGGGTGAGTTCCATGGAATGTGTTGGTCCCCATTTCTGTGTTTCATCCTGCAACAAGTGTGTTAAATTTGGAAAGGTTTGTTGGTGGTCCTGCCGGCCACTGACCCTCCTGCCATTCGTCGACTGGCGTGGGACAGCTTGTGGACAGCTCGTGAGATTCTACAGCATCGCCTGGACTCCACAGCAGTTGAAGACTTGGGTGAAAACTGTTCATTTAATCAGTTTTCCTAGGAATGCCCATTAGAGATTGGCCTATAGTTGGGTGGGCTTGGTGAGTTCAGTTTATGTTTATTAAGAGTGGTTTGATGATGTATTTGTACATATAAGTTGTATTTGTAAAGTGTGAGTCTAGCCAAAGGGTGGCATAGTATATGAGTTCCTATTGAAACGATCCTTTATCTTGGAAGTTATATGTACATTTCTTGCCTCAGTTCCTGCATGTATTTGTGGCAGCATGTATTTGAAGATGCTAGCCAGACTGGGTCTGATGGAGAGTCAAATAGACTGCATACCATGACCAGTTCACTGAATTCCTTGTCCGATAAGTGTATGAAGGTGGTTCTTCAACTGTTGCTTTGTATCTTTTGTTCTGTTATTCGTGGTATTTGTAGGTTGGATGCTGATTGTTTTATGTCTGAGGTAGTCTTCGAAGTGCAGACAGAGAAGAATTTCCTAACTCTGAGGATGGGAAGTAAAAATGGAATCTTTGTGATCTGAGTCATGGGTAGAGAAGGGAGCATGCATGAGACTGGTTACTCACTAATTGAGTGGCATCAGCATCTGTTACTATGCAGTCTGGCCTTGCCTATGACAGCAGGAGTTCCCAACAAGTTAGGGAGTAGGAGGCATGTGTACTGACATGGCAGTTCAAAGTCTTTATTCTCGGATAAGTATAGCGCAGCTGTTGCTAAAGAGAATGTTTTGGATTTGAGAGTGCAGATCTGCATGTTTTGTGTCATAAAGCCACTAGCTAGGAAAACTTTACTTTCTAGCATCGGAAACTTGATTTACTTCCACACCCCATCTCAGGTAGATATACAGGAATGGTACACCGCTATTAGGATTCAGACCATTATTTAAGTTGACATTTCTCTAAAGAAGCTCTTAGAAGATTTTGTGTGTACTCTGTTGTAGCTGTTTTTATCCTTGAGAATGCAGCAGCACCTTGTGCTTGGTATTGGAGAAAAAGTAAAGACTTCAGAAAAAACCTTGGAACGAGATCCCTCTTTTCTTAAAAATATATCATTGACATCTATAGACCAGCAAAGTGTTCATCCACATTGTGTTTTGATGAGTAAAATAGTGCATTAGTTTAAAAGGGCTATACATTAATGAGATAGGGTATTTATATAAATTTAAAGGTACATTGGATAGTTGAGTAGATACTATATGAAGGCAATAAAACAGCCATCAAAGTAACGGAAATCTTCCAAACGCATAGTATAATTTCAAATCATTAAAAGTAGAACTGGGCTTTAAAGGGGAGTTGGAAAAAAGTCCTGCTTTGTTAAATTAACCATAGTGCAATATTAAGGTAACAATGCAGGTCACAAGAACAAAGGAAACATGCTTCTGGCAGTAAGATTGGGATGTTACATTGATTAGTTAGGTGAATATGTGGTATCTAGAAGAAAGAGAATGGAGATTTTAAAGATGTATTTGCAATTTTTGTTTATCATAAGGTCAAGTTGTGAAGTGCCCTGTGTACACCTTATATGTTTCTTCCAGTAGCCTAGTTTGTTTGGAGATTGTGTCTGTTACTGAATGATTGTCACTAATGAACCCTCTTCTCGTTATAGCGTACCAAGGGAAGACTTCCATCAGCACAGTGGGCACCTCTACTTCAGCATATCGCCTTAGCTTGGCCACAATGTCCCGCTCCAACACAGGCACTGGAACAGTTTGGGAGCAAGATAGCGAGCCTTCCCAACAAGCCTCACAGGACACTTTAAGCCGTACAGACGAGGAGGATGAAGAAAGTAAGTGCATTTAAAGAACACATGATAGAAGTGAGGTGTAATAATAAACTTATTGTGTGATCAAAGTATTTCATTACCATAAACAGCAGTTGATTAGAGAGATTATTGAAGTAAAAATAATTTTCTGAGTCAAGCTATTGAACATTAGCAGCATGAAAGCATGGCTTTAGTCGCAAACGATTGACATCAATGAATTGGGAGCAGAGGCATAATATAGGTGGCAGGGATTTCCTCTGTTTCCGAACAGTTGACAGGAATTAGTCACCCATTTATTTATTTATTTATTTATTTTCGGTTCTTATATAGCGCTGGAATTCGATCTCCATTTAAAGAGATCCCAAGCCTTTTCTACAGCAGATACCAACAATAATAAAATATATCTCAGCCTAAGGAATCCATGCAATCTCTTTTTTGATAAAAAATTTACTAAATGGGCCTGTGGCTTGAAGTTAACATAACTTTAGAGAATGTATCTAGCTGAGCAGACCTACTCAAGTGTGGCATCTCAAGCGAATGAGAGCGTACGAATATTGTGTTTGACTATGTTTTGTTAAAGCCAAGTGGTTCAAGTTGCTTAGCCAAGGCTCTGGTGGGAGTAATGTTGTTAAAGATTTTGGGGCAGATGTATCAAAGAAATTTCTAGTCGCAAACGCTACGATTTGCAAAAAAGCAGCGTTTGCGACAAAAAATTCGCTAAATGGAATGTATGAAGAAAAATGTATAGCAGAATTAAGGAATCGCAAAATTTGCGGTTCCTTAATTTTGCGTAAGCATTTAAGGAATCGCAAATTGTGATTCCTTAAATGCTATGCATCAAGAATTTCAATTTAGCGATTTTTCCTTAAGAAATCGCAAATTACCACTAACTTCAAGTTGGTGGTAATTTGCGAACTCTTACACAAATGCACTTTTTTGCATTTGTGAAGGTGCCATGTGGCGCACATATGCGCCATATGCGCACACATGTGAATTTCAGGGGTGCAGCAGGGTGTCCTTAGGACACCCTTGCACCCTTGACACTTTTCTCAATTTGCGATTCTCAAATTGCGAATCGCAAATTGAGAATAACTTCCCATTCTTTCCTATGGGCCACCTGGCCCATAGAAATGAATAGGAAATTATTCCTTAATTGCGAATTCGCAATTTGCTATTCACAATTAAGGAATAATAAGAAATCGCAAAAAAAGCGATATTTTTTTTAGATACATTCCATTTTGCAATTCTCAAATAGCGATTCTCAAAAAATCGCAATTTGAGAATCGCAAATAGGTATTTTGATACATCTGCCCCTTTGACTTTTAATCCTTTCAGGGGCAGAAAATATGATAATCATAAGTGTATGAAACAGAGCCCCAAATCTGTGCATTTAGAGGATCAGCCAGTGCCGATCTAGCCCTATGGCAATATTTGACAAAGCTAGCCAGATTGAACAGAAACCCATGATTCGCTGAAGAACAGAGTGGTACTCTGGCTCCACAGAAACTGTCAATTCCCAGTAGGTGGTGTCCAACAGATCCTTTTAACCAAAGAGTGAGCTGGGTTGGCCCACTGAGGAAACATAGTAAAGGGGATTGTATTATAGCCAATTTTAGGGACCCCAGTTGGAAAAGGGGAGTTCTATTGAAGGCAAGTAAGTAAGTAATACTTTATTTTGATTTGTGAAAATCATAAAAGGGTGGGTCTTACCACCATGGGATAAAACTTTACATCTTTGAAACAGCATAAAAACAACATAAATCACATAAAAAGATAATACATTAAAGTAACACAAAGCATTAGCAAATTGCTCGAATGTGCAGTTACTGTGTAAAGTTGAGAAACACAGATGGAACTGGGCACGGGGATAACTGTCTCATTGCAGCTGCCAGTCAGCAAATGGATATTCTAAACGGGGGTACAGTGCTTGGGGGTTAAGTGTAACTTGATGGAAGTAACACATTGAAGGCAATATCTACATTGCAAATAGAGTTGAATGTATCATTGCAGCCCCCAGGGATTCTTGTACAGGCAATCCCGGAATTCCCAGTGCCAATTGAGGGGTGCAGGAAATATATCCAATACTCTTTGACAGCTACCTTGTCAGCCCCTGGTGGTATTTAATAGGTTCCAAGCATTGAGTGGCCTCCAGGACATCGATTGACATGAGCCAGGGCAACATAAGATGAATGAGGTTCAAATTTAGGGGGACAAGAAAGTGGGTACCGATCTGGTTATTATTTATATCAATTGTGCTGATAATATTTGTGTGCCTTATCACCATCCATGAATAATAATGTGGATAACATATGCCAGAGAGTTGTATCACAAACGTTGTCATCCCCTAGCAACTCTTGCCCTGGAGGCCTGGGTGTCGGTTGGTTAATTTTTACAACAATGTTTTTGACTCTACCCATGGGAAGGTTTTCTCAGCTTTTGATGGTGGTTTAGAGACATTTGTCCCCTTATCTCCAAAGTGTTATACTTATTTGGGCAGGAGATGTGAACATCTAGTCTGCCATTGTCTTTTACACAGGTTTGTTGGGTTACTGACCAGGATGGGGATAGTTATTTACATTTTCCCCACAATGACTATGGGGGTATATTGAATTCTTTGATTACCGAACTGGATTTACCTTTATTAAAATGTGCCTGTGATAATAATGGAGACCCCATACAAACCTTTATAGGAAGGAGCGCCATAACCATCATTGACCATTTCCTAATTTCAGCCATTGCAGGTAAGTGGTGACTGTACCCAGGGTTGTTAAGCAGGACCTGAGTGACTATAATTGTATTGTATTGATGGTCTTATTATGGGGCAAAGCCAGTAATGTCCCACCAAGTTCTATTACTAATATCACCCCTATAAGACCTGACCTTAAGTGGGATGGAGTTGATCCAGCCAAAATCATACATGGCATTTGTTCTAAAGGCCTTCCATATATCCTTTATTGTTTGGAGGACAAAGTTACTTCCAATCAGTTATATTCTAGTTTCAATTGTATTACTAATATAACCAACGACCTCTTGATTTGCCCGTGCAATTCAGGCCACGGCCAACGCAGAGGTTGGTTCAATCATGCATATACTATAGTCTCCCAAGAATAGAAATTGGTCCTCCATTGTCAACCCAGAGACAATATGTTGATCAAATTCCTTAGATTCAGCTTTAAAAATGTCCTTTCTGTTAGGAACAAAGAGCTACAAGAGGAAGCCTGGTTTAAATTGTCTTGGGCTGCAGATTCAGCTGATAACTAACTTTTCTTAGATACTGTCAAATTTAGTTTTTTTACAGAGCGACTCTTTTCCAAAGCTGTTATCTCATGTTACATGTGATGCCTGGGTCGCTCACTTTACAGAAATCTTTAGTTTACCAGCTACAAAGTTGTAGGATATATCAAGGGAGAAACAGTACCCCTGGCCTCCCCTATGACTAAATATCATGATAGAAGACGTCCTATTAACATTGAAAGCAAGTGTAGGAGGTAAAGCCCCAGGACTCGATAAGTGCCAGTGGATGTTTATATGGCCGCAACCATTGTGATTCCGCCTTCATTGGGAATCAATCAATAAATCAATCAATACATTTGTAGAGTACGCTACTCACCCGTACGGGTCTCAAGGCGCTGGGGGAGGGGGGTGGAGTGTCGCTACTGCTCGAAGAGCCAAGTCTTCAGGTGTTTCCTGAATGTGAGGTGGTCCTGGGTCAATCGTAGGTGGCCGGGGAGGGAGTTCCACGTCTTGGCCACCAGGTAGGAGAATGATCTTCCTCCGGCGGTGGTTCTGCGGATCTGTGGGACGGTGACGAGGGCGAGGCTGACGGAGCAGAGTTTGTGTGTTGGTGTGTAGAACGTGAGGCAGTTGTTGAGGTATTCGGGACCTATGTCGTGGAGCGCATTGCGTGCGTGGGTGAGGAGCCTGAACGTGATCCTTTTGTTGACAGGGAACCAGTGCAGGTCTCTCAGGTGGGCTGATATGTGGCGGGGGATGTTGAGGTTGAGTCGTGCAGATGTGTTCTGTATGCGTTGGAGTCTTTTCTGAAGTTTGACTGTGGGTCCTGCGTATAGGGTTTTACTGTAGTCTAGTCGGCTGGTGAAGAGGGCCTGGGTGACCATCTTTCTAGTTCCAGTAGGGATCCACCGGAAGTTCTTGCGGAGCATGTGCAGGGTGTTGAAGCATGAGGATGAGATGGCGTTGACTTGCTTGGTCATCGTGAGAGAGGAGTCCAGGATGAATCCCAGGTTGCGTGCATGGTCAGTGGGTGTCGGTGCGGTGCCCAGTGCTGTGGGCCACCAGGAGTGGTCCATAGCGGATGGTGATGGTCCGAGGATGAGGACCTCCGTCTTTTCTGAGTTCAGTTCCAGACGGCTGAGTTTCATCCATTCAGCGACGTTTTTCATTCCTTCCTGGAGGTTGAGTTTAGCGGTGGCTGGGTCTTTGGTGAGGGAGAGTATCAGCCGGGTGTCGTCGGCGTACAAGATGATGTTGAGGTTGTGTTTGCGTGCGATGGTGGCGTGGGTCTCATGTAGATATTGAAGAGGGTTGGGCTGAGCGATGAGCCTTGGGGTACACCGCACATGATCTCGATGGTCGCGGAGTGGAAGGGAGGCGGAGAGGAACGAGGTGACCCAGTCCAGGGCTTTGCCTTGGATCCCGACGTTGTGGAGGTGGGATATTAGGGTATGATGGCAGACTGTATCAAAGGCGGCTGAGAGGTCTAGGAGGATGAGGGCGGTTGTTTCCCCGTTGTCAAGTAGGGTCCTGATGTCGTCGGTGGCTGCGATGAGGGCAGTCTCGGTGCTGTGATCGGCTCGAAATCCGTACTGGAATGGGCCGAGGGAACCATTGGCCTCGAGGAATGCGGTCAGCTGTTTATTGATGATCTTCTCGATAACTTTTGCAGGGAAGGGAAGAAGAGAGATGAGGCGGAAGTTTTTGAGGTCTTTAGGGTCTGCTGTGGGTTTCTTCAGTAGGGCGTTGATCTCTGCGTGCTTCCAGCTCTCTGGAAAGGTGACAGACACGAGAGAGTTGTTTATGACGTTCCGTAGGTGGGGAGCGATGATGGTGTCGGCTTTGTTGAAGATGTGGTGAGGGCATCGGTCGGAGAGAGAGCCGGAGTGGATGGTGTTCATAGTGTGGGCGGTGTCTTCGGTGCTGATGTGAGTCCAAGCGCTCAGGGTGGTAGTAGGGGGTGTTGGTTCGGTGGCTGGGGGCGGAGTCTGGGCGCCGAAGCTGTCGTGGCTATCGGCGATCTTGTGGTGAAAGAACGTGGTGAGGGAGTTGCAGAGGTCTTGCGATGGTGTGATGTCGTTGCTGCTCGCGCTGGGATTGGAGAGCTCTTTTACGATGCTGAAGAGTTCCTTGCTGTTGTGTGTGTTGTTTTTCAAATTGACAAAATACTTGCTAAGCATGCCATTGATTGACCATGATCAGACTGTTTTCTATTGCAATGTTTTCACTTTTATTTTATATTAATTTGATTACGATTCATGGTTGCTTTATTATGACAATATATCTGTTGTTTGTTTATACATATTCCTATACTGGGAACGTTTTCTTAGGCTTTAAATATCGTTCCAATATGGCATTCATTCTTTTAGTCAGAATGTTAGTCCTCTCTGTATGTTTATGGGTAACATCTTATCGTGAGTAGAAATGCCGACTGGCTTCAGACGCGAGCAGTTTATCGAACGGATACTCGAAGTTTCATTGCTTCTTACTGATGTAAGTTTACGATCAGGAACTTAACACTAGGATTATAGGAACATTCTGTTCCATTTAAATTGTGTACGCTACTTTAAATTGCTTTATGGTTTCTCAAAGTCGTGTGGCAACAACCATAGCACGTAATCAACTTTGTTAAGTTACTTCATGGGCATATGACGAGCACTTAATTAAAATACTTGAATTTGATGACATTCGTAGTTGCCATTATACTCTATGTCACCTAATGGTTATTTATAGTATAGGAATATGTGAATATATTCGATTTGTATGAATTCATTTATTTACTGTTTTTTTAAACTGTCACGGGTGATTTGATTTACTATTGGTTAGTTAGGTTTAGTTTATCTCGAAATCTATTTCTGGGGGCGTTGGCCTTTTCACTATCTTACTTTTCTCCTTTGGTAAATTTATAAAATGTGGGACGAATAGTTTCTGTTACCTCATGTATTATACTCTTTTGATTGTAGACTTATATCCCTGATGAAGGCTCATTAGCAGCCGAAATGCATTGGAGGATGGATATGCTATAAGGATGTGATTGAATATAATTTGTTTGGATTTGAAAATGAGATACACTTAAGAGAATGAAGGAATTCTTGAAAATAAGAAGAAAATAAACTAATGTGAATCAAATAACGTTGTGATTAATTGGAACTCATCAATTGGAAAACCCCTTCGGGGCGATAGAGCAGTGACTAGGGGACGTCTCCCAGATGGGACACGCTGTTAGGGCATATATGTGTGCCACATGGCACACAAGCCTGCAATTGGGGTGCTACAGGGTGTCAAAGTGACACCCGTTCCCCCTGCCAGGATTCGGTATTTACCGATTCGGTAAATACCGATTCGGTATTTCCCATTGATTCCTATGTGCTTCAAGGCCCATAGGAATCAATGGGAAATACCGATTCGGTATTTACCGAATCGGTAAATACTGAATCTTACAGAATCGGTAATTGTAAAAGAAAAATTACCTACATCTGCCTACTTCCACTTTACCTACTCTTAAATACCGAATCGGCATGATTCGGTATTTAAGAGTAGGTAAATCGGAATTACCTACATCGGGCCTTATGTACTTTATGCTAGTGTGTGATTATTAGGCGCCATTATTTAAAAACTTTTCAGCTTGCCAAAACTATCAGATTGAATATTGTTGCCCTGAAATACATGCTTGAGTTAAACGATCCTAGGGTTTGCCTTGATGTTGTGCTTTTTATTATAAAAGCAATCAATACACATAAAAGTATGATTTTTTGATATGACAATGAATTTTATGGGAACTGGATAGAAGTCTTTTAAGAAATTTGTATATGTGCTTTTGGTATGAAAATGTATAATTACAATCATGTGTAATTGCTCTTGTTTTTATCTCTGATTATAATCACGTGCTGTTGTTTTTATTGTTAATTATTTTTGTGGTTATTTTCACATACCTAATAAAGTTTTGGATCGGCAAAGCTAGCCATGATCCCCAATACCTGCAATAATCAACCCAAATTCAAGTCTGATCCAAAATTGCCTTAGGGAGCGAAGAGGAGGAGGAAAGTGTTTAAATAATGCACATTGGGCAAGATCCAGCCAGTTGGGGGCAGTCTACTTGGAAAGGACTCCCTAGCATAAGAAAGTGCTGTGGAGAATTTCATCTACATGATTTTAAGTATGCTCCTGGTAGATGAGATTGGTAGTTGGCAATAGATTCTTCTCAATTCATAGTTTAGGGGTAGGAATTCAGTGCCAGATTCACAAAGGTAAACTAAGACGAAAGTCTAACTTTATGACTTTCGGTATTCACAAAGGGCATTTACGAATAGTAAAGTATGCACCCCTGTTTCAGACCACAATTAGTAGAGATCTTTGGGGATACATATTTGCCTTGCCCTATTTTGATTCTGGCCTAAACAAAATCGGCGGAACGTCCCAGTTGTTGAATTTGGACCAGAGTAGATTTCTGCACAAGCTATCAAAGACAGCCTTGTAGTCAGTCCAGCAGGCATAAAGTGAAGCTTGCTTGTAGTTTGATATTTGTACACCATCATCATCAAGGCAACTATGTTGTCTAAGGTCACACAAGCGGGATGAAAACCAGATTGTAGGACTGGAATCAAACCATTCTTGGAGATCCTTCTGAAGCAAGTGGGTTAAGAACTATGTTTAAACTTCCGCTAGGAGGGAACTATGTTTAAACTTCCGCTAGGAGGATTATTCAATAGTTGTCAGGAAAGAAGAGATCACCTTGCCAATAGAGAGGGTAAAACATAGACTGTGTCCATGAACTAAGAACTGCTGATGATTTCAAACATGAGTTGCACGGATGGACGAGGAATTAAGACAACATTTTTTGGGAGATTTAAAGAGTGTAGATAAAAGGTAAATTTGATCTTGGTACCTTTACACCACCACTCAGCAATAGTCTTGGCTACAGCCATATTGGAAATAGATGTTGGACACGCATGGAAGGGAAACAGAGGTAATACCGTTGATTTTTTTCAGTATATAAATTAAGAATATAAGCCTCCCAAGAATCAGATGAAACAATATTTTGTTGAGTATGGTGATTGTCTGCATCAAGGTTATTTTTTGTTTCTCCATTTTGTAGATGTTGTATGTTTAGTTGTTGTACACAAAAGACTTGTAGTAACATGGCACCTGATGGAGGCATCTAATGACCAATCGGAGCTGTGATCAGAGATTGGAATTGATCTTTTGAAGCTATTACAGATGCCTGACAGCTACAGGATAATATGAGGTGTTTTTGTTGAGCCAGTCCCTTTTGTAACCTTTACACAATTATCAGTGTTTGGTTAAATACACACACAGGGGTATATTGGAAAATGAGCACTCTCCGCATGGGGAATAATTCAGAAATCAATATGAAAAACAAATAGATCTAGTTGAACAAAGATATAAGTCCTTAGAGTTAGGCAGACAAGATACTCCTTGAAACAGTAACACATAGTCTGTCCCCTGTATCATAAGTGTGAAAGGCTATAATGGACTTGCAATATGAAGGACGGATATAGATAGTTTTTTATGATGGAGTATCCCAGCCTCCAAACTCTAACATATGGCCCATAATTGAGAACAGTGTGCTTTTTCGGCGCGATATGAGAGAAATGTATTGGACCTGTCTGATGGAAACAAACCATTTACAGAGGAGAAGCTAAGCATCTGGAGAAATATTAACTCTTGGTTACTCATAGAATCCTTACGTTGAATTGTTATATCTGGAGCATGGATTTTCCAGAGAAAAGTAATCTGGTCTGTTGTACAACCGTCTGTTTGAGATATCATAAGAACAAAATTGCCTGAAATCATAATAGTGGCATCCGGCCACCTTGGATTGTTTTAGGTCAACAGATTTTAGCTCACTGATTATGATCTCTTTTGATTCATAGCTGGATCAATAAAGGCATTTCCAATGATTTATAGCCTTTCCATTTTTGTGTTGAGCTAAACAGAGCATTTGATTGCCAAGATGTCATTGGAGAAAGGCAGTGAAGATAGGCAACTGAAGTGCACAGGATGTTAGAAAGAGAGATTACCGGCCCACGATTTGGCTTGTCCTTCAATTTATCAGGATTACCAGATGTCAAGAAGCTTTGTTCTCATTTAAATGAATGTCCTTATCGCCCAGGCTTTTTAAACACATATTATGCTGTATTTGATGAGTAAATGTTAAGACTCAGGATCCCCAGAAATGTGTTTAAGCCCAATAATATTGCATGATAGAAAGTTAAAATCAAGAATGCTGAAGACTTTTGTTTTGGTGTAGTTGCCTTCGTGGCCCAATTCCAATCTGACTTACCACTTATAATGGTGGTAATTAGCCTTGTTCCCTTCAGCAGATCTAGTAGGTTTTAGTGCTAGCCATCAAAAGTTAGAGATTGGCTAATTTGTAATATTTTTATCACAGGGGACAGTTGGCTATGGATGTTGATTATTCGCCCTTTCTTGATCATTTCAAAGAAATGGGGTTGGAAAATTTGTGAGTAGAACTGGCTGACGTGGTATATCCTAGTTTTTGAACCCTGTGGCCTGATTTAGAGTTTAGCAGATGTGTTACTCCATCACAAATATGATGGATATCTCATCCGCCTTATTCCACATTCATTATATCCAATGGCTCTTGTAATAAGGCCCTTGGGATATCTGTCATGTTTGTGAAGGAGTAACACATTGACCAATCTCTAAATTAGCCCCAAGTCTCTTACACTTTTGTTTTCTTGCCATGGTGAGGTGTACACTAAGTGTTATCAATGTCTACAGTTAATAGATGCTTCAGATCCGAGTAGGTTTTTACAATGTCATTGTTCAGTATATTGTGATGCCCAAGTGTCTCTCCCAGAAAGCATCAGCATATACTTGGAGTGCGTGATCAAGGGAAGAGTGTTAACTTTTAGCCTGTTTGTTTAAACGATAGATTTGGTAAGAATGTGATGTTTTGTCAACTGAAAGCCTGAGGGGACACTGATAAATTCGTAGCAACAACTCTTGTGAGGAACAACAGACTTTAATCACATTCATGTTCTTCATAGGATTGTTGGATTTTTCCTGAAATAAACTCTGCTGTTAGGTGCCCTACTCAACGTGTGCAGTTGGGGATTCCACGCAGAGGCAGGCGGTAATTGTTGTCTGGTCCATTTGGTTAAGTAAAATTATTTCACAACACTGAAAGGGAGAAGCACAATAATTTAAAGAAGAAACATCTGTCTGAGCAAGGGCTAGCCTTTCCATCGTCTCTGTTGTCGTGGTCAGGCAATGTGAGAAAGCACCCTCACTTGCAAAGGTTAGTGCCTGAGTATGAATGTCTTTCACAGGAGAGTAAAGCGGAAGTTTGTAAGCATGCCATGACAACTGTTGAGAAAGGGTTATTGAAATTTCCAAATACAGGATAGGTCTTAATAGCAATATTAGCCACGTCAATTCAGAAAAACTCACTTTTTCTGATTTTAGTAGTTATTTTAAAATGTTTTGTTTATTTCCTAGATAAAAAAGTGCATCACGCTCTAATATGTTTTCCTTTACCAATGTTCCCTGTGCAGTAACCTCAGTGTCAGCAGAATTTGGGAATACAGATCCAACATTTTGTGACCAGTCTAGATGGTTCAATATCTGTTGATTCTGATATCTTTCTTGATTGAGTGTGTTGGTAACAGCTATACTGCATTCAGAGGAGGAAGGATAGGTTTCTGGCCACCTCATTGTTACTGTATGAAATTTGGATTTTCTTCTTAGCCATCTGCTCATGGGTATTCGCCATCACAGAATGATCTAAAGAAATATTATTTACTGCCTTCTTGAAATATTCAACTAAAGTACTGAGTACATCAGAAAGAGTGGCTAGTTACAGGAAGGATGGCACAGGATAAGATAGTTGAGCATACCAAAGGAGTAACCTTTTGTTCTGGAGAAACCATGTAAGAAGCTGATGAATAATATCACAGTACTAGCTCTTCAGACCGCCAATCTTAACATTATTGGTGATCTTAACCTTCACTGAGAGATGCATAAGTCACCTGAGATCCAGAGCTTTTTAGGGGACCTGGCAGCCTGCCAACTTAATCAATTGGCGCCTTGCATAGAGCCAGTTATCTCCTTGACCCTATTTTTTCTAACCTCAAATCACTGGAAGTCCTAGCGCAGCTCCCCATGATCTGGACAGATCACTTTCTCATCCCAATGTTGCTAACAATGGCTGGCCCTAAACCACAGCCTAACCAGCATCCCTCACTGAAACGGACCTAGCATAAACTTAACCAAGAGGCCCTCCTCACAGCCTTGAGCATAAAGCCATTCGAAAGATCTAATAACATGGAAGAGGCTGACGCACCCTACCAAAGATGGATTACCCTAGCACTGGATGTCTGTATTCCATTCTAAAAGCCCCCGGGCTAACGCCTGGTTTAACGAAGATCTGACACTAGCCAGGAAAAACTGTAAGATCCTGGAAAGAAGATGGAGGCGTTCAGATGACTCCCAGGCAAAAACACAGTACAGAACAGCCATCAAATCCTATCATAACCTAGTACGCAAAACTAGGGCAGCCCACTACTCCAGCCTGATAACCACAAGTACCAACCACAGTAAAACCATATTCTCCCTTTTGAAGTATTTGGTCACCTTCTGAATCAGCCAGTATTACATCCTCCAGCCAACACTGCGAAGAGCTGGCAAATTTTTTTATGGAGAAGGTCGAAGGCATCTACCGCAACTTCGATCATGACACAACTCCTAATGCGATCGAGAAGAATACATCTATTGTCCCCGCGATTGTCCCTCTTATATCACTTCCCACTATCCACCAGAATGACTTGAAAAGATTAGTGATCAAGATTAAATCAGGATCCCCAGACAACCACCTTAAACCAGACGCTTTCAGGAAAATCCAACAAAGTCTACTACCTGAGTGTCTCAAGCTGCTCAACCTGTCCCTCTCCTCAGAGGTGGTGCCAAAACCGTGGAAGCATGCAAACGTGGTTCCACTGCTTAAAAAACCAACACTAGACCCTTCCAAGCCAGAAAGTTATCGTCCAATTTCACTGCTTCCATTCCTTTCCAAAATCCTGGAGGCACGTGTGAACTCAACGATAACCCTTTTTCGGGAAGCCAATCATATACTTGACAGCTCACTGAACGTTTTCCAACCACGTTATAGTCGGCATTGCTGGCTGTTGCTGAACAACTCAAATTTGCTGCGGATGCTGGCAGAACCTCAGCCTTGGTGCTGTTGGATCTGAGCGAGGTGTTCGATATGGACTCCCATGAAATCCTGCTCCACCGTCTGGAGGAGATAGGGATTGGCAATAAAGCCTTATCATGGTTTTCCTCCTTTTTGACCGACCGGACCCTTCAAGTAACAGCTCCACCTTCTGCCTCTTGTGCCCACCCACTACGCTGTGGTGTTCCTAAGGGCTCAGCACTCAGCACTACGCTCTTTAATATATACATGAGCCCTCTGGCACGGATGACCAAAGCCCGAGGTATCTCCCTGGTGTCATACGCTGACGACACCCAATTGGTGATTACCCTTTCCAACAATCCTAGCCAAGATAGAGTAAAATTTAAAGAAGATATTTCAGCTATCGCAGAATGGAAGACAGCCAACTTCTGCAACTGAACTCTACCAAATCCGAGATGCTCCTGATTGGCAAAGATTCCCACCTCTGGAACAATGAATGGTGGCCCCTGGTCCTTGGCGCCCCTCCTGCCTCCAAACCAGCTGTGAAAAATGTGGGTTTCATGTTTGATAAAGATCTAAATTTTGGAACACATGCCAAGTCAGTGGCCGGGAAGTGTTTTGGACTACTACGTGGCCTCAAACCGATCCTTGGCCTATTTGATGCCCAAACGCGACAACTGATTATCCAAGCCTCCATACTGGCCCCTTTGGACTACTGCAACGTGCTCCTTCTGGGCTTTCACAGATCCGTGCTGAACAGACTCCAGCAGGTCCAAAACGCTGCTGCACGTGCCATCTTTGCCCTTCCCAAACACAGTCTGTCTCCAACGCCTGCATTGGGTGCCCCTCGAACACCGTGTTCGCTTCAAGACACTCTGTACCACGCACAAGATACTGATAGGGATCGGCCCAGACATCTTGGGCGATCTGTGTACCCTATATTCCCCACTGCAAGCACTGCGCTCGTCTAACTTGCTTCTTGTACGAATTCCGCGCATACGTAGGGCTAGATCTGGTGGTCGCTCCTTTAGACGTCTAGCCCCCACCCTATTTAACTCCCTTCCCCTACACATTCGTAGCAATCCTGATCACCAGGCCTTTAGACGACTGGTGAAGACCTGGCTCTTTTCTCAGCTCTAACCCTAGTTCTGCTCCCTGCTTAGTCCTGCTCCAGCGCTGGTACGCCTCTTTGCCTTTTTCTTCTTTGCCGAGGCAGCCATATGCTTTATAAATATTTTAATCTAATCTAATTGCAGAGCCACCTAGATGTCCAGTGTATCGGATTGCTGAGACATAATCTGAATGACTGCAGCAAGAGAGCTGTTTAGTACAACTAGCAGGTCAGGATATACAGATGATTGTTTGATGATGTGGGTACCGAACACGTTGAGTAGGAGTCCTGGTGCAAGCAGGAAGGTGGCTCGCCAGTGACATTTCTGCAAGTGGGTTGTTCATCTAATGCATTGCTGCAAGACAGACCACGTCAGCAACAGACTATTGAGCAAATAAGCGTAGGTCTTAAGATATACAGTCTGTCACCGTCATATCTTATGTTGTAACATTGGGAGTATTAAAAACAATGGAATTTAGCTCAGCATGTACACTGGCAGTGAACATAATTTAAAAGCAAGAGATTCTGTTCAGTACAAAGATTGCTGAGAAACTGCTCCTAGAGTGGGCATGAATTCCAAAGATGGATTCTCTGGGGGCAGTTAAAAGTTTTGGTCTTTACAGAGGAATGTATTTATTCTAGATTGTTGTGACCCTGCCATAATGGCAACGAGGCTTTCAGGAATGTAATGATGAGTTGGTAGAGCAGTGTAGCTTGGCATACTTCAGTGGAGCAAGCACTTAATAACTAAAGGACCTCTCCTTAAATATTGGACTGTTGGATTTTGCATAAGGGAGGATCTTGTTTGCATCACTCCTTTTTTAGGTGAAAAGGAGATTTATATTGTGATCTCCTTCAATTAAAGAGCCAAGGATCATGAACACAATTATTTGACCTCCCACCATGTCTACTGACTGTACAGGTTTTCAGATAGATACTTCTAACTGCAGATTTATCAGCTCAGGAAATATCCCCAGGCATCAGACTGGATATGGGAAACTTCAAAGCCTTGGTGCCCCCAGTGAAGGGTGTCTGAGTTCGGCGCTGGAGGTGACATCAGGTGACTTCTCCAAGTTCATAAAGCACCTGCCCCAACTCATCAAAGTCAGTTTTATTTTTTCTGTGCCTTTGAGGCAGATCCAGAGCTCTTCTCACATACATTTAAACCCAAAAAAGTGCCAATGTCTCCTCCAAAGAAATCAAGTTTTAAGTCCTGCAGGAATTGTCAGGACCGATGTCCATCCTGGACGCCCATTCAAATTGTTTGTGGTGCTTGGTCTCTGAGCACAACACCAAATCATGTACTTTCGGCCTCCATATGAACCCCAAGGCCATCAAGGAGCAGGATGCCAAGCTTTATGGCTTGGACCAAGGATGTCCATTGGTGCCGGAAATACTCTTGACGCCACTTCTGTTCTCCTCCTTTTTATCCATGAAGCACAAGAGGCATCATATAAAGTCAAAGAAGCACTCCAAAGGTAAGTCACCAAGATAATTTTCGACTCCCACAGGACATTCATCCTCGGAGCCAATGTTAATTGAGATACCCGGCTGAGGATCCTCCATGCAGCACTGTTCCTCCACTGGGACTGGCTCCGAACAGACCTCCACTGTGCCCAGAACCTTTGGTGCTGGCTTCCATGCCCGAGCCTTCAATACCGCAGTTCCCTGACTTTTTCTGATGCCGGGCTTGGATCCAGCTGTGTCCTGAATGCTCTGTACAACATATTTGCAATGCGTCAGCACTGTACAGAGTTCTTTGGGTTTGACAGCTCCAGTACAATTCTTGCTGTTCATGCCGTTTCAACCGATGCTGTTCGGTACTGCACCTTTGAAATTGGCAGCTCTTCCTTGCTTTGACCCAGTCCTCGGATTCTCTGCACAGCATCTACCTTCATAGTCAGCATCGCCACCACCTCCACCACTACCCCTACCACCGGCTCTTCATACAGAGTCACCGATGCCACAGGCTGACATCGAACACCTGCTTCACTCCCCTAGAGAAGCACAGAGACTGCTGGAAGAGGAGGCTTATAAAGCACGGCTCCATGAATTCTTTGATACTTGTGGGAGGTCACCTCTATGTAGACCAAGGGCAGGATCTGCTACAAGATTTTTACGGCCTGGTTTGCCCTGTTCCCATCATGCACTGGGACAGGAACAGACTAATTTGCATACAGCCAGGTTCTGAAACTGGGATGGTGCAGTGAGCTAAAAAACGGTGTTGGATCTAGCCCTGATCTCTTGACTGGGTGAGACCTTTCTGCTTAATTCAGAGACTCTGTCCCTCACCACCCCTTGTTGTAAATATTTTTGTCCACCCTAAGCGTGGAAGGGTATTCTCAGATGTGAGACCCTTGCTCATTGCACCATCAGGATTCAAGCAAACCGGGCCGAAGACGGCTGTAATGCCAGAAACCGGTCCCCGGGAGCTTGTTTCCTTCCCAGTATAAGAATTGGCTTTTGTAGTTTGGTTTGCCCTGTTCCCATCATGCACTGGGACAGGAACAGACTAATTTGCATACAGCCAGGTTCTGAAACTGGGATGGTGCAGTGAGCTAAAAAACGGTGTTGGATCTAGCCCTGATCTCTTGACTGGGTGAGAGCTTTCTACTTAATTCAGAGACTCTGTCCCTCACCACCCCTTGTTGTAAATATTTTTGTCCACCCTAAGCGTGGAAGGGTATTCTCAGATGTGAGACCCTTGCTCATTGCACCATCAGGATTCAAGCAAACCGGGCCGAAGACGGCTGTAATGCCAGAAACCGGTCCCCGGGAGCTTGTTTCCTTCCCAGTATAAGAATTGGCTTTTGTAGTTTGGTTTGCCCTGTTCCCATCATGCACTGGGACAGGAACAGACTAATTTGCATACAGCCAGGTTCTGAAACTGGGATGGTGCAGTGAGCTAAAAAACGGTGTTGGATCTAGCCCTGATCTCTTGACTGGGTGAGAGCTTTCTGCTTAATTCAGAGACTCTGTCCCTCACCACCCCTTGTTGTAAATATTTTTGTCCACCCTAAGCGTGGAAGGGTATTCTCAGATGTGAGACCCTTGCTCATTGCACCATCAGGATTCAAGCAAACCGGGCCGAAGAAGGCTGTAATGCCAGAAACCGGTCCCCGGGAGCTTGTTTCCTTCCCAGTATAAGAATTGGCTTTTGTAGTTTGGTTTGCCCTGTTCCCATCATGCACTGGGACAGGAACAGACTAATTTGCATACAGCCAGGTTCTGAAACTGGGATGGTGCAGTGAGCTAAAAAACGGTGTTGGATCTAGCCCTGATCTCTTGACTGGGTGAGAGCTTTCTGCTTAATTCAGAGACTCTGTCCCTCACCACCCCTTGTTGTAAATATTTTTGTCCACCCTAAGCGTGGAAGGGTATTCTCAGATGTGAGACCCTTGCTCATTGCACCATCAGGATTCAAGCAAACCGGGCCGAAGACGGCTGTAATGCCAGAAACCGGTCCCCGGGAGCTTGTTTCCTTCCCAGTATAAGAATTGGCTTTTGTAGTTTGGTTTGCCCTGTTCCCATCATGCACTGGGACAGGAACAGACTAATTTGCATACAGCCAGGTTCTGAAACTGGGATGGTGCAGTGAGCTAAAAAACGGTGTTGGATCTAGCCCTGATCTCTTGACTGGGTGAGAGCTTTCTGCTTAATTCAGAGACTCTGTCCCTCACCACCCCTTGTTGTAAATATTTTTGTCCACCCTAAGCGTGGAAGGGTATTCTCAGATGTGAGACCCTTGCTCATTGCACCATCAGGATTCAAGCAAACCGGGCCGAAGACGGCTGTAATGCCAGAAACCGGTCCCCGGGAGCTTGTTTCCTTCCCAGTATAAGAATTGGCTTTTGTAGTTTTGTTTGCCCTGTTCCCATCATGCAGTGGGACAGGAACAGACTAATTTGCATACAGCCAGGTTCTGAAACTGGGATGGTGCAGTGAGCTAAAAAACGGTGTTGGATCTAGCCCTGATCTCTTGACTGGGTGAGAGCTTTCTGCTTAATTCAGAGACTCTGTCCCTCACCACCCCTTGTTGTAAATATTTTTGTCCACCCTAAGCGTGGAAGGGTATTCTCAGATGTGAGACCCTTGCTCATTGCACCATCAGGATTCAAGCAAACCGGGCCGAAGACGGCTGTAATGCCAGAAACCGGTCCCCGGGAGCTTGTTTCCTTCCCAGTATAAGAATTGGCTTTTGTAGTTTGGTTTGCCCTGTTCCCATCATGCACTGGGACAGGAACAGACTAATTTGCATACAGCCAGGTTCTGAAACTGGGATGGTGCAGTGAGCTAAAAAACGGTGTTGGATCTAGCCCTGATCTCTTGACTGGGTGAGAGCTTTCTGCTTAATTCAGAGACTCTGTCCCTCACCACCCCTTGTTGTAAATATTTTTGTCCACCCTAAGCGTGGAAGGGTATTCTCAGATGTGAGACCCTTGCTCATTGCACCATCAGGATTCAAGCAAACCGGGCTGAAGACGGCTGTAATGCCAGAAACCGGTCCCCGGGAGCTTGTTTCCTTCCCAGTATAAGAATTGGCTTTTGTAGTTTGGTTTGCCCTGTTCCCATCATGCACTGGGACAGGAACAGACTAATTTGCATACAGCCAGGTTCTGAAACTGGGATGGTGCAGTGAGCTAAAAAACGGTGTTGGATCTAGCCCTGATCTCTTGACTGGGTGAGAGCTTTCTGCTTAATTCAGAGACTCTGTCCCTCACCACCCCTTGTTGTAAATATTTTTGTCCACCCTAAGCGTGGAAGGGTATTCTCAGATGTGAGACCCTTGCTCATTGCACCATCAGGATTCAAGCAAACCGGGCCGAAGACGGCTGTAATGCCAGAAACCGGTCCCCGGGAGCTTGTTTCCTTCCCAGTATAAGAATTGGCTTTTGTAGTTTGGTTTGCCCTGTTCCCATCATGCACTGGGACAGGAACAGACTAATTTGCATACAGCCAGGTTCTGAAACTGGGATGGTGCAGTGAGCTAAAAAACGGTGTTGGATCTAGCCCTGATCTCTTGACTGGGTGAGAGCTTTCTGCTTAATTCAGAGACTCTGTCCCTCACCACCCCTTGTTGTAAATATACTATCATCAGCTGGTGGCATGGATACTTGGACAGGGAGTTCCCCGCTGGACACCCACACCTGAGGTGATGTCCCTTCATAAAATCATGTTGAAACCTGCAGAAGCCTTGAATTTGCAATTACCATCAGCAGAAACAAAAAACAATGTCCTCACAGAAGTCTTGTTGCCCTCCTCAGCCATGTTGGAGGCCTTGTTGCCTTTCATTGAGGCTTTGATGATCACTGTCCTGGTGGCTGGGGAAAGCCTAATCTACTGTGGTAGTCACCTGACTTGTAGCTCAATGCTACAATTCAGCACCAGTTGACCCACCATTCCATTCCACGCATCCCTCACCAGAGAACCTAGTTATAGATGTATCCTGCTTCAGTACTCTGGTGGGTGAGGCTTTGTCCATAGTGACATTGGACATAGAGTCTAAAAAACTAAAGGCTTGGGGCAAGAAAGCTTTTTCCGCTGGAAGCATGGCCTTGAAATCATTAAACACCAACTGTCTTCTTGCCAGGTATGCCCATGCATTGTGGGACATGGCTGAGATGATGCTACTGACACTCCTCCAGATATGATAGGCCATTTTCAAGAGGTCAACACCAATGGACAAAATGCTTCCCGCAACATTATTAAGTCGGGTGTTGACATGACTGACTCTTCCGCCCAGGCCATGGCGACTTCTGTTTCATCTTATGTCAAGTCCAACTTAATGGATCTTCAATTTTACGGGGTGCTGCTCTTCAGTAAAAAGACAGATTTGGTGCTGGAGAGGTATAAGATTTTGAGGATCACAGCATGTTCACTGGGGCTTTCAGGTTCCTCCATTCGATCCCTTTGTAGCTTTTGTGGCTTTAGGAGAGGTTCCTCCTTGCATTATAGGCAATACCAGCTGCTCCAGCGGCAACTGAACTCTCTTGTTCCCCAATATAGGGGCCGTTCCAGTGAAAAAGGCAGTAAATCCACCTTGCAATCTTCCTTCCCTGTGACTGAAGGAAAGCAGGCCCAGTTAGTCGCTCCAACCTCACACAGAGCCTGTGAGAGGGCGGGTGTCCCATTTTCTTCCGGCATCGAAGGCTGTTTCCTCAGACCAGTGGGTGCTTCAAATTATAGAAAAGGGTTACACCATTCCCTTCCTTCAGGTTCTGCCCTCCATCCCTCCCGCCCCCCCACACTCTTCAACAACAGCAGATCATTGTCAAGGGAGTGGTGGAGTTAGTGTCAGTCAGGAATATAGGCAAAGGTTGTAACGCATATTACCTCCTGGTGCCCAAGAAGGACGGCGGCCCATTCTGGATCTCAAGACCCTGAACGTCTTCCTCAGAAAGGAAAAGTTAAAATGCTGACCCTAGCTCAAGTTCTACTGGTGTCAGGGTTTGGAGACTGGACAGTTTCTCGGTCTTGCAGGGTACGTACCTTCACATCCCTGTCCTGTGGTTTGCGGTTGGGTTCTACACACTGCAAACACAACAAGATAATGGCTGGGGGGCTGAAACTTTTCAACAACTCGCCCCAGTCAAGAGATCTAGATTGAATCCTTCGCTGTTTTGACACCCCAGTTTGGACCCAGCTACACACTACCAGTTTATGGTACTTTCACTTTGGGTTGACACCAGCACCTCAAGTCTTCACCAAGTTGATGGCAGTCCATCTCAGACAGCTTGGTGTGCTGATCTTTCCATACCTGGATTGCTGCTCAAAGCCAGCTCACCAGAGATGGTGTTGCACCACCTGCAGTCAACTACGTCCTCATTGTTCCACCTGGGCTTGTTGAACAACAAGCCCAAATCTCATCTGTGGCCTTCCCAACAACTCCAGTTCATACGGTTAGTACTGGACACCACACTTCCCATGTCGTCCCTCCTCTCCATCTTTCCAGTCAGATATGAGCATTCCAGTCCTAAGAGTCTTGTGATTCCTAGACCTGCTAGCTTCCTGCATGCTCCTGGTCATGCACACATGTTGGCACATGAGTGTCCTGCAGTGGTGCCTCCACAGACAGTGGCTACAGTACGGGGCAGAACTGTTGGATTTCATTGTGATCTCCCCAGAACTGCAGCGGATTTGGCTAGGTGGAGGAACAAGGTGAACCTGACCTATGGGTTGGCCTTTAATCCTCCTTCGCCTTGACTATGGTAGTGACGGATACTTCCACCCTTGGGTGAAAAGCTCATCTGGAGATCAAAGGCCTCTGGTCTCAGGAGGAGTTGGTTCTCCATATCAGCCATAAAGAATTTTGAGTAATTCGGCTAGCGCTGAAGGCCTACATTAACTTCATCGTAGGTCGGTCTGTCCAGATCTTGACAGACAACACAACTGTGATGTGGTATGTGAAAAAGCAAGGAGTAGAGCCTCCCTTCCTTTGTCTGGAGGCTCTGATACTGGTCTTGTCTGGTCTTGGGCACACGGTTAAGGGATCTGGTTAACTGTCAATCACCTAGCGGGGTCCCTGAACTTCAGAATCCACAGTCTGAACCGGCATTATCTTGCCGATCATGAGTGGTGAAATCTACCAGACATATCCCAGGACATCTTTGACCTGTGGGACACTTCTCAGGTGGACTTATTTGTCTCTTTTGAAAAGGCTCAATGCCAGCAATTCTTCATCCTCCAGTATCCAAGGGTAGCCTTGGGGGACGCGAGTTGGAACTTTCAGCTGCATTACACGTTAACCCCAATACCCTTGATTCCTCTGGTTCTGAGGAAGATTTCCCAAGACTGCGCCCAAGGCATTCTTATATCCTCAGATTGGCTGAAAAGGGTGTGGTACGCAGACCTCCTGCTCTTCTCCACGTGTCTTTTGCTATGCCTGCCATTCAGGTCGGACCTTCTCTCCCAGTCAGAGAACTGATTCTTCGTCCCAGTGTCCGAGGCCTCCACCTACATGCATGAAGATTGAGCAGGGATAATTGAGCTCCTTTCATCTGTCACTGGACGTTATATTGTCTGTCTGTCACCCCTCCACTAAGTTTGAATACTATGGCAGATGTGGCCACTATGTTGTTTGGTGTGCAAACAGTGGTGTGGATCTCTTGCAGGCCATTGGATAAGAAGCATTCCCCTGAGGGTTTGCATGCTCATTCCACCAGAGCTAAAACTTCAAACACTGCATTAGCTCCCGGAGTTCTGGTCCTGGACATATAGCAGGCAGCAATGTGGGCTTCCCTGCAGGACTCCCTCATGTGAAATTGGTCTGAAGACCCACCACCAGGGAGGTTTTGTATGTATTCTTAGGTAAGGAATCTGTGGCTAGAAGTCGCTATCAGATTAACAATTTACTTACTTTCGGTAGCCCCTTATCTGGTAGAGACTATCTAGCTGCAGATTTTTTACTGACCCACCCATCCTCCCTACTCTGCGAACAAAATTTCTAGGGACAGCGTTTTCCACTTTCAGTGCCCTAGTTTTTCACACCAGTTGTCAATTAATTCCATGGCTCCGAACTTCTGGTGTGGAAAGTTGCAAAAAGTCACTGATGTTAGCATGCCTGCATGGAGCCTATACACACCGCGATCATCATTTCAAGCATGGACGATGCAAATGACGCCATGCAGAGCTAAACAATGCCACCTACCGCCGCGCAGGGGTCTGCTTATGAAAAATTTCCAGATCCAGTCAGACGGCTGGGGATAATTCTTTGGTAAGGAATATACAGCTAAACAGAGTCTCTACCAGATAAGACATTACCAAAGATAACTAAGTTGTTCGCTAATTCCTCAGGAAAAAGCTTTCGTAGATCCACTTTGTCTTATGAATTCCAACACGATTTAATGAACCACATGAACCCGTAAAAGATCCCAAAATAGAATAAAAGAACTTGAATCATCTGCGGTTTCAGACACAAAAATATTGATATGACTGTGGATGAACCTTTGGAGGTTCAGTGTTACAATTTGAAGATAAGTGTAATTTCATATGAATTTATACACTGGTTCTTCAGACTAGGATTGCTTTACAAAGTCATCCCCACTGATTCTCTAGGTATCGGAATGGCATGTCCTTGGCATTCATGTTGATTCAGTTAGCCTGAAGGTGTCCACTGATGTTGTGAGATCACAAAATTTAATATTTTGAGAAAGTGGTTTAGATTGCCTCTTAATAGTCTGCAAAGTGATTGTTTGACCCATAATGTACTCAATCCATATGTCTTTACTCATATAGTCAAAATACGCAATTCTTTAAACTATGATCTATTCTATTTACTTCTTACTCCTAGATGATTCTGTGAGCATGCCCAGTGTGGTAAGTGAGCAGGAAGATTACTTAATGGGTTCCGTTGGAAGACGACGTTTCTCCGGACATATCCCCAGCATCCCAGCCCGTCAGCCCGAGAGTGGCTTGCTACCCAGCCAAAGGTAAAAATCACATAAGAGCGAGTATCCTGTGAGTGACCTGTGTAGCACACCACATGTAGAGAGATAGAACATGAAGTGCAGCGATCACAGTAATTGAAATAACTGCCCAACACAGGACGCAAGCTAAAAACGTATTTCCATAGTCATTGCCACTGCTATACAATTTCCTCCATGGCCTATTCCATACGAAATCTAAACAATGGCTTTCTAAACATTTGGAAAATAGTTTTTATGCCTAATGTCAATTCTTAAACCTATTTTCATGATTTTGTTTGTTCACAATAGTGAATCTACGTTCCCATCTTCAGAATTAGAAAGGGGTGTTGACAGTATAGATAAGAGTAGGCACTTGGTGATTGGCTAGACCTGCTGGTTGATGGGAAGTTTCAAAATATCTTGGTACAATAATTTCTGATAGGATACTTCTTTTTTTGATTTTTAAAATTTCAAAGTACTTAATTGATTTTCAAGAAGAACAATACAAAGAGTAATACTTCTAACCGCAGATTCGCCACTTTAGAATAATCCCCAGGTCCCAGGCTTTATCTGGAGATTTTTTGAAGCAGTGCTCCCGCACGCCACTGGGGGGTGTCTTGTAGCTCTTTCTTTGCTCCATATCTATATATGTATAAAAACAAAAGTATGTCTGTTTGTCCTTTATGCATTAATACACCATTCATCCGATCACCATGAAACTTTGGGAAGTTTTTGAGTACACTCCCGCGAAGGTTTCTGTCAATGTTCTTTTTTTTTTAAATCGACACCCCAGGGCCCGCATAATCTTTTGAATACTGATATTGACAGCAAGCTTGCGAGCATCGTTGACACTTATGACCCCCAAACGGAAATAGATTGGTCAATCTACATCAGAAGCATGAAAGAAAAAGGCATTACGAGCTTCAGAAACAGACAAGCAACGGGAAGCAAGATTAGAAGCTGTTCAAATACAAACTGCTCAAGCCCGTAATTCTCAAACAAACGAGCAACGAGAATCAAGATTGGAAGCTGATTGAGTACGCACTGCTCAAGCCCGTTCTTCTCAAATGAACAAGGAACGAGAATCAAGATTGGAAACAGATTGATTACGCACTGCTCAAGCCCGCTCGAATAAAACAGGAGAGCAACGAGAATCAAGATTGGAAAACTATCAATTACGCACTGCTCAAGCCCGCTCGAATGAAACAGGAGTGCAACCAGAATCAAGATTGGAAGCCAATCGAGGACGTACTGCTCAAGCCACACTTAGAAATATTTTCAAAAATAAAATGAATACGTTTCAATAACAATGACACAATGTAAATTTGATGTTATCATAACGAGTTTCCGAGAATTTCCTTTCTTTTGAGATTGCAGCAACGCGCGACAGGTAAGCTAGTTATATATAAATTTCATCCTGGCGCCCTGACATCAGTTCCTTTCCTTCGGGACCTTCTGACACACATCCAGACCTCTGCCCCAGAATTTCTCAGTTTCCCAGTGACTTCTAAACATTCCCTAGTGTTTTAAGGAACATTTCCCTTACTGTAAATGACAGGATTGAAGCTGTTCAGCAACTACAGGAATCAGATTTGTGTAATTGACCTGCACAATCTATTTCTCTGGTGCCTGGACTCAGGACACAATGGCTTGGTATAAGACTCTAAGATTTGTGATAAGTGTGCCCTCATGCACCCAAAGGCAATTTGAGACTGGAAGGTCTATCTGTATGTTGCTGAATACAAGAAAAAAGTGCAATCTTCATGTACATACTGCTCCTGCTTCACGATTTGGGCCGGATTCATTCCAAGTCTGTTCCCATGACTGCTACACTTCCTACTCGAAATCATCTGGTAATTCAAAGTCTAAGTCCAAAGATGAGTAGAAAAGGTAAAGCAGAAATTAACCCTATCCTGTCATTTCAAATCCAAGAGAAAGCGCATGATCGTCTAGATGTAAATTGCTCTCCCTCTAGGTCACCGATCATAGAGCCTGTCTCAGTGTATGTTGAGTTCCCCAGGCGATTGCTGACCCCGCCACAGAAGGAGGCTTTCAAAGAGGACATGCTGCAAATATTCAATGTGATTCCAGCTCCATCTAGCACACATTTGGGCACCACTGAACTGCAGGCGCCTCCGGTCGGGTTATCGCCGGTGGAAACCTCCCCGGCAGGGTTTGTCCATTTAGAAACAATTATGGGGCCATACTTTACTCTGGTAAAGATTTCCACTCTGGCCCCACAATCCACACTGGTTCCTGTCACCATGACACTGGTGCCGATCCCATAAACACCAAAGGATGGTCCAGTGTCCCTACCTATGTCAGACCCAGAACCGATGTGGGCTTGAGCTTGACCGATGTTGTGCTATGAAATTACGAAAGTGCTACCAGTTGTCATGTTGCCTTAGTCTAACCCGGTGGCTCTACTGTGTCATAACCATCAGCAAAGGCTCCAATATATTTTTGGTTCTGACTGTGACTCATTACCCTGATGATTCTTTATACCTTGAGATACAGAATGCTAGTGGGCTTGATAATGCAACAGGTAGGTGACCGAGGATTTCCCACCAAGTACCCTACTCCCGAGAGCATTGCTGTGTTTCCAACTACTCCTCTTGATAGAGAATACAAAAGGACAGACGCCTTTGGCAAACGGTTGTTTTGTGTCTGTAAATGCCTTCTGTCTGTTTGGCTGATACACCTATCGCCTTTGGAACATGAACAAGCAAGATACCAGCAGTTCCAGAAGTTCCTAGGGCCTTTTGGACCCAGACAAAACATGATGGGTAAGACGTGTCCAAATATGTTAGCTGCCAAGGTTTAGACACCATGGATTGCCTTGATAGAGCAAATGGCACCAGTTTTCTGGTGATGTGCAGCTTTTGCATAATTGACATGCCATTTGATCGGCTCCCCCACGTCGGTGTAAAGGCAAACTCCACTTTGCAGCACTGTATAAACAGGAAGCCTACATCATGTTCCTTTGGGTTGTTAACGCCTGCCAAACAATTACCGCACCTGTTCCCAAAATGAAGAGGCTACTACAGAGTGTTGGCGTATAGGCATAGATAGCCTTCCCAATCCGTGATTCGACAGACAACCCAGTTCTTTCGGGGCAGTCGACACTAGTCTTCAAACTCCTCCTCCCAGGCTACAGAGGGCAACAAACCATATTAATTTGCTCTCTTTGGCTTATACTCAACAAGTGAGAGGCAGAGTTCAGCACTTCCTTCCAGGTTGGTGATCCATCATATTAGACAAATAGGTATTGCAAATAATTCAAAAAGGTTGTTCCCTACCTTTTCTATCCACTTCACCCTATACCCCTCCCACTCCTGAACAGATATCAGAAGGGCATCTTTCCATTCTGCTACAGAAGATATGCATGTTCCCCAAAGGTTCCATAGTGACAGTGTTGGAAAAGGTGGTGATATTTAGTCTTACTAATTACTCATCTGGAAAAAGGATGGGAGCGTCAGGGCTATCTTGCAACTCCATCCCCTGAAAGACTTCTCGTAAAAGGAAACACTCACATTGACCCAGAACCTATCTGCTCTGGACCGGGGCACTGGATGATATTCTTGGACTTGTAGGACATGTATTTTATTATATCTAGCCTGCTGCCCACAGGTGTTACCCGAGGTTCATGGTTTACCAAGGTGGGCAAGGAGCATTTTAATTTTATGGCACACTCTTTCGGTTGAGCCGTGGTCAATGCACATCTTTTGATTTGTGGAATCGCTGTAGTCCTGTGCTTGGATGATTGGCTTATGAATGTGGGCTCACTGTGGTCAATTGTGGACCACTACTGGATGATAGCAAATCTTTTGACATTGTTTGGTTTCACCATAAACAATCTGATGTCCCACCTTCCTTATTTTCTTTCAAAGACCTACATTTATTTGGGCAATCCTGCATTTGGTGAAGTTCCGTTTTTCCTCTGCAGCAGCGTATATCTAGAGCATTTGTGCTATGATTTCTTTTTATCAATTTTTATTAATTTTCCATAGAGCTAGGATGGAAATCACAAAGAAGAGCAAAAAGCAACCGGGGGTTCAGTTACATACCCCAGTTGTGTATCAGAAACACATGGCAAACCAGGTTATTGAAGTCCCGCCTATGGTTCCGTAAGCTGTCCATGCTTACTACTCGGGTGAAACCCATGAATGAGTTATTTGCAAAAGTCATTATCCAACCATTGAAAATGCAACCCCCAACAACCCCCGACCCCTCCTCCCTCACCACCCTCCCCGGTGTGCCACATAAGTGCTGACTACGAAAGATCAGGAAAGCTAAGGTCCCAAAAGGGCGACCTATTGGAATGAGAAGAAGCTGAGTGAAAGCAGGCATGCGTGCCAAGCGCCACCAAGAATCGTAAGGAGACAGAGCAAGGTGGGTGCAAAGCTGACTATGCGTTAAACTATGGCTGCCCCACGGTCATCTACAGTTGCAACTCCTGCATCGTCTTCGGGTGATTTGAGAGCTACATCAAGCATTTTCCAGGCTCTCGCCCTCTCTATTGCCTTTTCCCTCCCTGTGCGATTTGCAATTTGTAATCTAATCACTACCTCACACTCAGCCCATTTCAGGAAGTCGGCTTTCCACTTAGCAACACTAGGGCCCATTTGCACTTTCCACTGAGTGGTGATGGTTCCCTTGGCTAGTAGGAAGCCCAAATCATTAAATTCAGAGCATTTGTGCTATGATCCCGATGTTTCAGGCTTCACATCAGTTTGCAGGTGTTATGGACCATTTTCTGCCCTTAAAAAGCGTTTCTGCTATCCTTCAAACAAAAGCTGGTCAGGTTCTCATGGACAACCCTACTGCCATGTTCAGTAAGCAGGCCACCGGATCTTTGGTCCTGTGCCAGCAGGTTTTGCTTCTCAAATGTTGGCTGGAGCTCCAGAGCATCTTTTAATTGCCAACCACCTCGCTGGGTCCCTAAATGCCAGAGTGGGCAAACTGAACAGGCATTGCTCGTGGGTCACGTGTGGCATTTACATCCCAAGTTAGCGCAGGGCATCTTCTGCCTGTGGGGAAAGGGGTTCTTGGGTAGATCTTTGCATTGTTGAAAACGTGCAGTGTCAATAATTTTGGACAATTTCTACTAGAAGATTTTTTACAGCTGGAATCGATCAAAGGACTCCTGTATGCCTTTCTGCCATTCCTCTCATTCCCCGAGTTCTGAAGATCAAGAACAACCAGGTCCAATGCATTCTTGTGGACCCAGATTGGGCCGGGAGAGTGTAGTACTCAGAAATCCTGAGCATTAACATCTGTCCTCAACACTTCTCAGCAAGAGGACAGGGTCCTCTACCTGAATTTATGCAAATTACAACTCAGTTCCTAAGAATTGAATGAGATCACTTGACTGCATTCTGTTTTCTGCCTGAGGTGGTCGATGTCAACCTTGTTGCTAAGTGCCCCTCAAGTAAATCAATTTATAACTGGTGTGGTACCTTAACACATCCCGCTTACAGGCAAAGCTGATAGATGTCCTTTTATTTGTTTTGTCTTAAGCCCAGCAAGCACTGTGAAAGGTTATTTGTCGGATCGTTTGACCTTTCTGCATTTGCCAAACTTATCGCCCTTGTTCAAGGCACCTGTTGTGATGAGGTTTAATAAATATTTGACACACATGTTCCCTCCCCAGCTTTTTGTGATGCCACATTGGGACCTTAACTTGGTCTTGACATTTCTCATGTGTGCACCTTTGCATAGCTGCACGCTGCATCTCCTGACTGTCTTCCTCATTGTGATTACGTCAGCTTGTTGTGCGAATGAACTACAGGCATTGTCTGCGAACACCCTTCACCACCTATTTCCCAGACAAACTAGTGTTGAGTACTCAAGCAGCCTTCTCACCAAAAGTCATGACTTCTTTCCACAATGGCCTATCTGTCACTCTACACACTCCTCATCACTTAGTGAAAGTGTTATAGTCCCGAGTTAGGCTTATGGGCTTATGTAACGAAGCAGCTTATTTCTTACACTGCCCTCAGAAATAAAATTTCCAGCTGTGACCTTTTTCACTTATTTGCATGCATGACAATGTTCGATTAGTTTCTCTGATCCTAAACTTGTTTCTACATCTAGCTTTTCACAACATTATCACAATACCCTGAACTACCGGCAGCTTCATCCTCCAAACCCTCAGAGTCTCATTTTTCCAGATCATCGGTGTCCGGTTGGTGGTAGGATCAGCCATCACCTCCACCACTGGCATACCATCACAATGGACTGGTGGGTCCTCCAGATAGTCTGAAGGGGCTACTGCCTCCTCTTTGAGACCACCCCTCCCACCTTGCCTCCATCCTACGACCATCTAATGGAGGATCATTTGATTTTGTCCTGGGATGAAGTCATGACTTCCTTGGCCCAGAGAGCCAGAGAGGGTTCAGGTGCCAGAAGTAGGCTGTGATTGGTATTCCCTCTACTTTTTGGTTCTCAAAAAGAACAAGTGCCTTCATCCTATCCTAACCTCATGATCCCTCAACTACTACCTCAAAAGGCAAAATTCAAGATGCTCACATTAGCTCAGGTCCTGTCTGCACTGGACCCTAGACACTGGATGGTAGCGCTGGACTTTCACATTTCTGTCCTGCCTGCCCATCCATGCTACCTGCAGTTTACAGTAGGCCATGAGCATTCTCAGATCACCTCGCTCCCTTTTGGCATTTACCAGTGCCCCTCGGGTGTTCACGAAGGGGATGGCATGGTCGCAGCTCATGTGAGCAGATTAGGGGTACCAGTCTTCCCCTATCTCGATGACAGGCTGCTGAAGGTGTGGTTGCCCCAGGCTGTCACCTCTCACTTCCAGACTATGGCATACCTCCTGCATTCGCTGGGGTTCACTTTCAGCAGTGGGGAGAGCCTTGGTTAGATCTGTTCGCTTCTGCAGAGAACGCGCAATGTCAACAGTTTTAATCGCTGGAGTTTCCAAGGCAGCTCTCGCTCAGAGATGCTTTTCATCTCGAGTGGAGATCAGGCCTCCTGTGCGCCTTTCCACCCATGTGACGCCTCCCCAGAGTTGTCAAGAAGATTACTGGGCTCAAGTCATCCTTGTGGCTCTGGACTGGGCAGATAGTCTGGTATCCTGAGCTTCTGCAAATGAGCATCAGTCCTCCAATCAGGATGCCCCGCCAGGAGGATCTTCTGTTGTAGCAACAGGGGAGGGTCCTCCACCCGAACCTGTCAACTCTGTGCCTTCCTGTGTGGAGATTGAGTGTCACAGTTGATAGCTTTCGCCCGTTCTCCCGAAGTCTGCAATGTTATTCTGGCATTTGTAATATATTGCACCGAAAATTCTATTGACCCTCTTTCTGGTTCCATTTCTGATATTTTGCTTTTTATTTTGACCCTTGCCCAGCAGGGCTATGCTTTGGACACCTTCAAAGGGTATCTTTCTACTTTGTCTGCTTTCCTGAGACTGGCAGACAAACACTCCTGTAGGAAACTGGCTCTCTATATGCTATACCAAAATGAGCAGAGTCCAGTGGATCCCCAGAGGCTTTACAGAGGCTATTGTAGATAATACTAATGCTGTCGTTTGCCGTCGTATGGGCGAGCAGTTAGGCTCATCAGAGGCTAGTGTTAAGCATTTGTTGTACATACAGTGGCAACAAATGAGACACACCCTCTATGAATAAATCCCAGACTAATTTATAAAAATAGTACATGGTTAGAATCTATTTTGCAGAACCACCGAACTTTGTCTTAGGTAAATACGTTTTGCAATAGAAGTACTTATCAATTAAAAAAAGTGTACACTGTGCAATTTTCAGACTTTACAAGCTTAACCTATGGGAGGAGAAAAAATATTCACCATACATATAAGTAACATTGACTTACAAGACCAGTCTTCGGAAGTTAACATCAGTATAGAGTACGTTCAGTGAACTACCAGCTGCAATAGGGGGGCCGGGTACAGGATGCAAGTTCGAGATTGGGCTCCCAATACAAATTCATAGGGACTGGGGCAATCGGACTGGGACTGCTTACAGGTAAGTAGCAGCGGCTTGGGGGACCAGTCTCCAGGGGTTTGAGGAAAGCACTGGACAGCAGCACCAGCACTACACCACCAGGTGCAGAGGGGCAGCTGGGTGCAGGTGGCCAATACAGCGTTGGGTCCCCAATGCACAGCAATTGAGAAAGGCCCAATCAGACAAGCGTTGCAGGCTCAAGACGGAAACCAACAGCTGAACAGGTAAGTTGCAATGCTCAGGGACATCGGGACACCTTTGGTACTCTTCACCATGGCCCAGGGCAGACAGGTGCAGGGATGTCTTTCGTTGTCCGAAAAGGCTTACCAGAGCAGGTCATCGTTGGGGGGCTCCATGAAGAGGCTGAAGGCGACGTAGATGAGTCCAGGAGAGGTCAGCTCACAGTGAACTCAGGCCCTGGAGCGCTGGAGAACCTTACTGGGGCCGGTAGGCCACTTAGACTCAGGCCAGAGGCGTTAGGTGTAGAACTGGAACCGGGCGCAGGCTAAGCGGTTATTCAGGTTCTAGAGTCTTTACTTGAAGCTGTTTGTTGGTGAAAAGATCTGCTGTTCACTGGAGATCTTGATCTCTGTCAAAGGCAGGCAGTCCTTACAAGGTTCTGGAGGTCGCTGGCCTTCAGGACGAGTCGTCTTTTGGTGCAGGATCCTCGAGGGCTGCAGACATGCCGGTAGGCAGTGCTTAATTTGTGCTGGTGCTTTCCGGTGCTTAGCACGGCCCTTATATCTCAGGCCGGGTCTATTGACAAACGTACATGGTGGCAATATGTGTTTCACAATATCAGCACTTCACACTGTCTCCCGGTGAAGAGCTGATATCACGTAGTAAATCCATGCCTGGGTTCAGTCAGTGTTGCAGTAAGGGTCACTGATTGGACTGGACTTGGTTCTGTGTGGGGCAGCGTAATGTTTTTTTAATTCCACGGGGCCCGCCTTATCATGAGGCGCACTGCACACACACCCAGAAACTGCCGGGGGTCCCTGTTGCAGCGTAACAGGTACATGGATCAGCATAGCTATACCAATGACCAGACAAAATACATTATTAACCCGCCCCGTCCCTCCTTAGCGTTGAATCGTCAAGTGTCCTGAGTCAGACTCGGACCAATGTGAATCAGTCTCCTAACTTTTCACCCACCCCACCATTCAGCGCAGCCGCAGTGCTGCGCTAGTCAGTCAGTTGAAGAAGCAAGCAGCATGACGTGCAGTTGCAGGCCTCTGAATCAGGTAATTAAAAGTCCGTAAATAATGCTGCTTTTATTTGAGCCTGGTATTGTGGCATGTAGAAGATGGAGACACGTGTGAGCTGAGCTGCTTGCTTTATAGTTCACTCACTGTTCACCATTTCAGTTCAGCATGAGACATCATGTGTGAGAGGATGCAGCGGGTCACACTCACACAGTAACATGAGTAATGGGTATTTGAATCGCTGGTGGTGGTATTTCTGTACAGCTAGCAGGAAGGCTCATGATTTACTGTGCAGACTTAAACATGAGGAGTCAGCATTTTGTATTTTTTCAGCGAATTCTGCGCATGGGGAAAATGGGCAGATAAGTAACCGTCACGTAGACTTGCATTGTAATGCTTGAAAAGATGGTCAGTGAGTAAGCTTAACAATGGCTATTTGCCTCTAGCACACACAGTCCGGCCTGGTTATCTCCGTGCATTGTTGCTAGTGTGTGGTGATTATGAAAGTGATGTAACACACACAATAAAAAGTTTAAGTACCAAGGCCACGTCATAACATTGCAATCTATGAAAGACTCAAGGCTTTTTTTTTGTTGAAGCACGACCTCTATTTAATAAAATTAGATGCAGACAGGAAGCTTGAAATAGCTAATACTGACAATTTATATCCCACAGACCAACACCCCATGTTCCTCTTCCAAGGCCCTGATTACTTCCTAGGGGCTTGAGCCTGGGGCTTTGTAGGAAGACATTGTGCTGTAACTTATGATCACCCGGCCGCCCTCAGCCCAGGGCTTGGGAAAAGATAGAAAGGGCCATATGTATCAACACATTTCCCCATTGACACAGAATGGACAAAACCCTTTGATACATCTGGCCCAAAGTGTGTATATATGCGACTAATTAGGGGTGCTATTGGCTGCACTATCGGCAGGATTGCAAATAATCTGACAGATCTGAACATCTTACTCAAAACTTGACCTGTGTACATGAGCAAATAAAGTGAGTGCTGTCATCTGTCCCAAAGATTCTCAGAGGGCACATGCCGTTAGGCCGAAGATCACACAATTGGATGACTGCAATGTGGAGTTGAGACCTCATATACGAGCCCCTGTACTTGCCTCCACCTTACTTTGCAGCAGGTACTCTCGCAGTAACTGCATCTTAGTTTGAAGGGTACCACGGGCTCACCAGGGCAGTGTTTTATTTTCAGGAAGTGGGCCTTCTTGTGAGAGAACATTCAATGGTTTGTTGATTCAAGCTTCTATTAGCCTTTGGCATAGGCTTCGATGTCTAATTCATCATCATCATCATGATCTTTATTTCTGCGCCATATGCCTTAAAAGGTACAGGTGCATACATTAAAAAACATTGTTGTTAAAATGTTAAGATAATAAAGCATTAAAACATATAAGAGCAATAAACAGGAATAGGGATAGGACCCAGCCTTTAACATACAAACATTGTCATTGTAATAAAGTTGTAATTTGACAATTGTCATACATCTCCAACTAAAAAGTATCTTCTCTTATGCCAAACTATCCCCAGATATTTAGCTAATGCGAAAACTATATGCCCAGACGAATCGGTCTTAAAGACCCTATATGCATGCAAGCAGTGGGAGAACCCCAGGTTTTTACACACTGGGACAATCCATTTCCTCCTCGCCTGCGCATATGCATTGCAAAAAAACAATATGTGCAAATCAGTTTCCTGTTCAAATTCGCAACCTGGGCAATGGGTCGGGGAAGATTCAGCCCATTTACTGGTATAGGCCCGTATCGGCAAACTGCCATACCTCCATTGAAGATACAGTTTCCTAATAGTAGTTGGGAATATAACATCTAAAGCAGTTTCAAACCTGTAGATGTCCTTAGTATTTAAAAATGATATAGTTAAAGTACCAAGGCCGGTTCTTTGTAAATGTGTAACGAGTTTGCTTTCCCGGTAATGATTAGTAAGCTGTTTCTGCGTGACCCTGGAACATGATGACAATGGGTCAGACCATAAAGTGGGTAACCCTAGTTTCCCTAGTTCTATCTTTATGTATTTTACCCAGGGGATTTTCCCAACATTTGGTAGAGTAAGAATTTCTTGGAGTTCTTGCCTATAGTTTACTAGCTCAGGTACAGTCCATATCCTGCGCCAGAATATTAAGGGCCGTAGTCCCATATCTTCATCAAGGGGTCTCAAGCCCAAGTCCAGTCTCATTGGCAACAGGGGAGTGCTAGGGGGAAGTGATAGAAGCTATCTAATGAATGTATTCTCTATTGCTACTAGATCATGGTTGCACATGTAGCCCCAGAGTTCACTTCCATACATGACAGCACCCCTAGCGTATGCTCTGTAGATCTCTAATGGGGGACCAACTGGCTTAGAGGAAGATTTATTTTTTGTAACAAGCTTGATAATTCCACCTGCTTTTTGGGCCAGTTTTAGCTGTGACTTCTCCCTTTGGTGCCCATACGACATTTTTTCGTTTAGAGTAATCCCCAAGTACTGAAAGGTTCGGACTCTCTCTAGCCTATTGGCGCGAATATACGGATTAGTGCGAGTTTTAGGTGGTGGGTTGAAGACCATATATTTTGTCTTCAATGCATTGATCTCGAGGCCATGATCTTTACAAAATGCCTCAAAACCATTGAGAACTTGCTGTATCCCCATTGGCGACTTGGACAGCAGCAGGGTGTCGTCTGCGAACATAATCGCCGGCATCCTGCTGCCTCCAAGTTTAGGGGCGTTGGTATTTTCGACCCCATTCAGGTGGGCAATTACCCCGTTGACGTAGAGGCAGAACAGGGTCGGTGCAAGCACACAGCCCTGTCTTACCCCCCTGCCAACGGGGAATCTGTTGGACAGTGTTCCCTCCCTGCCACATCTGACCTGGGCATAGTTGTCAGTGTGTAATCTTACAACCATGTTTAAAAGATGTTGCGTGGCCCCCAGGCCAGAGAGCACAGACCAGAGTTTCCTACGAGGTACAAGATCAAAAGCTGCTCGTAGGTCAAAGAATCCAGTATAGAGGCTGCCACCCTCCAACTGTACCGTTTTCCAGAACAAGATGGTAAGACAAAAAAGCTTGGTAGGGGCTCAGGACTGAATGGTCTAGCATCCATTCTAAGAGGCGAACCAAGATCAGCCTGGCAAAGATCTTTTGGGGGACGTCGATTAGACTGATGGGCCTATAGTTGACTGGGAGCAGAGGTGAGCCCTTCTTGAAGAAGGGAGCAATCTCCGCCCCTAGCCAAGTAATAGGCACCATCATCCCTCCAAGAATTGCATTAAATAAGACCTGTAGGTAAGGAACCCAGACCGCGGGTTCATTTTTAAATAAGTCACCAGGGAGTTTATCCAGCCCTGAGGCTTTTTCTGCAGCAAGTCTGGCAATAGCTGCCCGACCTCTGCCAGGGTGAATTTATCCGTTTCCGGAAATGGCTCAGGGATCAGACCTACCACCGAGTCTTCCTGGTCACCAGAGGAATCTACATTGACTTGGGCATACAAAGATCTAAAGTGATCCTCCCATGCACTAGGTGCAATATTTGCCTCTACTGCCGGAGTGGGATCGGCCGAGCCATTTTTGACAATCTGCCAGAATTTCCGGGCGTCTCGAAACTTGAGAGCGGCCGTCATATTTGTCCAGTTGTCATTATCCCATTCAATCTTGGCATTAGAAATAAGGTATTTATACTCCTTCCTCTTGGCTGTAGCCAATGGAATGTTATCATGTTGCTTAATAGCCTCAAGTAGGTCGGTTTTAGCCTTCCTGCAAGCGGCATTATACCATGAGGCACGCGTCCCCTTCCCTTTCTTTGCCCTCTGCACAGGATTCAGCACCTCAGCTAGTGTGCTACACAACTCCAAATGAATTGCACCAAGATCTCGTGGCTCTCCTCAGACGGGAGTCGGTGAATGAGTTTTCTAACTTTTTGCAAGACTGGAATAGTCATTGCGTAGAGCCTCTGGATATCCGTAGGACTTCCTACAATTTTAGACCATCGGACTCTGCGCCGGTTACTAAATAAAATCATACTCGGGTTCATGAGGTCATCACCTCCCTGCATAGAAAATGTAACACCAGGGACCGAAATTTTTAAGCTCAGCGCATTATGGTTGCTATTATCTCGCGGGGATACCTTAAAATCTACAATTCTGGCCCATTCAGACGTTTCCACCAGTATATAATCCAGGCGGGAATTGTGCCCCAGTTTATTGAAGGTTGGTTTAGGGGGAATTTTTCCACTAACCCGGCCATTACAGGCCCTTAGAGAATTTGCTAAGGTTAGACACATGATCTGTGTCGCTAGTGGTGTCCAGGACTTCACTGGCGGGCCAGCCAGTTTAGGAGTTCCCCTTTGGTCATCCTCCTCAGTGGTCGCACCTTCTAGAAATAATGGAAGGGGTTCAAATTGACAGTTAAAGTCTCCCCCGACTACGTACGGGGTACCTTAGGGGATAGTACTCAGAAACAGTGATAGTTCCTCAATGGCACTAGAAACTTTTGCTATGCCCACTGGTCTTGAGTAAACATTGATCAGTGCCAATTTTACGGCATTAGGCCATTCCAGGAGGACACATTGGACGTCTGAGGAATTAGTTATGAGAGCCCTCGCTTTGCAGCCCAAATGGGAGCCCACCCAGATAACTAGTCCACCAGACGGGCGTCCCTTCCCCTTCCAATTCGCCCAGATTGAGAATGTGTCAAACCCTACACGCCCATAGTCTTCTCTTGCCCATGTCTCCTGGAAGAGGCAGACATCAAATGAATCTATAAATGCCCCCCAATCCGGAGAGTCTAGTTTATTTACCAGACCCGCCAAATTCCAGGAGACAATGGATATGAAGCCCCTGTCACCCAGATCTACATTGAGGCTATTGTTTGTACTTGGATCTGCTAATTCCCGAATGGCCAGCGGACTATTCCGGTCACAGATGATAGGACTCCTCTTAGTAATTTTGGGGGAAGATTTCTTAGTTGACCAGGATGCTGTAAACGGCCCGCCAACAGTGGGCAGCTCGCCGCACCCATCAACTCCACCCCTCGGGGCTGTAAGGTCCACCCTCTCGTCCTCTAATGAGGTAGTGGGATTTAGCTGTCAGTCAACCATCTCTAGGCAACTGAATCTGTTAGCTGTCGGGAAGCCACCCCAGATGTCGCTGTATGCCTGGTCTCTAGAGCCCTGTGCCCCCCAAGTCTCCCAGTCTCCACCCCTTGTGGGCCGCCCTACTGTATGCCAATCATTGTCATTGTACCATTCACGTGTCGGGCCACTCCTTGGGGGATAAAAAAAAGAAAGACGTCTGGTTGCGATCCCCTCATGTCTGTCCTGTGTGTTCCATGCACACACATGGTCAGCTCTATGAGGGTCCGCAAAATTAACCAGTATACAATCACCCTGGACTGATTTTCGCTCATGGCCCACCCACGTTACCCTACGTACCGTCAGAATCTTGCTTACTCGGTTAGGTGGTAGGGGCCGATTTATGTTAAGCCAGTATTGGACTTTGTTTTTTAAAGACCAATTGGCTTCCTCATCGGCCTCACCCAATTCTGGGACCCCTGTCATGACCATAACATAGGGACTTGCCTCCGGGGGCAAGTTCACCGCTCATCTCCTAGGTTGACTTCTTATTTGGCTGCATCGTGTGTTCCCTAGTTGGAATAAGCCCCTCTCGAGGAAGGGTAACAGAGGGCTTAGTTTTTGATGCAATTGCCTTCGCAGGGACCAAGGTAGACTTTGGTTTTGGGTTAGTCACTGGTACTTGTGGTTTTTTAATAGCAGGATCAGTGGTTTTGTCAATATTAGGTTTAGTTCCCCCTATTTTATGAATCCCCTGCAGGTTGTTTTTTTTTGGGAAAGCACACAGATTGGTTATCTGTTTCTCAATGGTGGCTAGTCTTATCTCAACGGGATTGAGGTAAAGTTTAAAGAGTTCTGCTATCCTAGGTAGGAGTGAAATATTAACCTCATCGTCCCTGATACTAATCCTGTCTAGATTATCTGGGACCTCAACATTCACTCTACACGATGCCTCATTTGTAGGGACATTACAAGAGGGATCATGGTCTATAATCGGGTTTGGAACAGAAGTCCCAGGGGACTTTCTGGATTGTTTACCCCTCCCCCTTAGTGTTTTTTGCTTGAGTTTTTTGAGGATGGCTTCCTCCCTTTTGTCCTTCAGCTGGCTGGCACTCAGTTCAACGGGTGAAGTGATAGCTGCTATATCCGGGGTTTTTTCAAGGTCTGCACTTGATTGTGAATCTAGTGATAAGTGGGACAGAGATAGGTCTACCGTACCAGGCAAACTCTGTCTATGGGCATGTATATCCACATTAGTTGTTACGGGGGGTTCTAGAGAGACCAGGCCCTTTGATTGTTTGGGAGTTTTGGCTGTAGCAAAGTGGCCCATAGAAGATCTTTTAACTAAGGCGAGATCTTGGGACACTCTGCGCTCCATTGAAGAAATTTCCTGGAATAAAAAAGAATTAGCGATTATAATGAAATTATCCAGAGTGCCCAGTTGTGGAACCTCTCCTGCAGCTGTTTTACTACTAGAACCTCTTGTGCACATAATTATCAAATGTGTTTGGCTGACAAGAATCTATACGGGAAATACCCAGATGCAAACAGCGAGATATAGTTTAGTACATGCACCTATTTTAAGTTTAAGTCCTAACTCGGAGTCAGAAGTTAGGGGGATGGCCCGGCCCGACCTTAAGCGGTCTCTAACGGGCTACAACGGGCCCGCCGTTGGCCCGGGGTTCGCCCCGCGCTTCGTCCCGCGGGCGTCCCGCAGTGGCGTATTAGGTGTGTCTTAAGTAGAGGGTGGAGGAGGAGTTACGGGAAGGGGCAGCAGGTGTGCGCGGTGTTGGAGCGCACTGACCTGTGGTTCTCGCAGTCCCGCAGCCCTGAGCAGCAGTTCCAGACACAGCACTAACAACAGCAGTCCCACGGTATGCAATCCAATAGGGCAAGATCAGCTCCCAGCACCAGTTGGCTTTAGTTACGACTACGATCGGCTCCCGCGAAGTGGGGGCCGCGAGTCGCTTTAACAGGCAGTAGGCTCGGCAGGGAGGAGCTGCGGGAAGAGACAGCAGGTGTGCGTGGTGTTGGAGCGCACTGACCTGTGGTCCTCGCAGTCCCACAGCTCCGAGCAGCAGTTCCAGAGATGGCACTAACAACAGCAGTCCCACGGTATGCAATCCAATAGGGCAAGATCAGCTCCCAGCAGCAGTTGGATTTAGTTACGACTACGAGCGGAACCCGCGAAGCAGGGGATGCGAGTCGCTTTAACAGGCAGCAGCATCGGCAGGGAGGAGCTGCGGGAAGAGGCAGCAGGTGTGCGTGGTGTTGGAGCGCACTGACCTGTGGTCCTCGCAGTCCCGCAGCCCCGAGTAGCAGTTCCAGACACGGCACTAACAACAGCAGTCCCACGGTATGCAAGCAATCCAATAGGGCAAGATCAGCTCCCAGCAGCAGTTGGCTTTAGTTACGACTACGAGCGGCTCCCGCGAAGCGGGGGCCGTGAGTCGCTTTAACAGGCAGCAGGCTCGGCAGGGAGGAGATGCGGGAAGAGGCAGCAGGTGTGCGTGGTGTTGGAGCGCACTGACCTGTGGTCCTCGCAGTCCCACAGCTCCGAGCAGCAGTTCCAGAGACGGCACTAACAACAGCAGTCCCACGGTATGCAATCCAATAGGGCAAGATCAGCTCCCAGCAGCAGTTGGCTTTAGTTACGACTACAAGCGGAACCCGCGAAGCAGGGGATGTGAGTCGCTTTAACAGGCAGCAGCATCGGCAGGGAGGAGCTGCGGGAAGAGGCAGCAGGTGTGCGTGGTGTTGGAGCGCACTGACCTGTGGTCCTCGCAGTCCCGCAGCCCCGAGCAGCAGTTCCAGACACGGCACTAACAACAGCAGTCCCACGGTATGCAATCCAATAGGGCAAGATCGACTCCCAGCAGTAGTTGGCTTTAGTTACGACTACGAGCGGCACCCGCTTCGATGTGATTGGTTCATTGCATGCCCAGTGATGGCAGCAGAGAGCTGTCCGCCACGTTCACAAGATAAAGCATTTACCACATTAAAATCGCTACATTTCAAATCACATTGTTATGTGCATCTTCTATAGGAAAACAACATTGTGCTTGAGATTCGGGCTCAGCAAAGCAGTTCTAATTTCACAGTAAGGAGACTGCTAGCAGACTCATGTGGGAACTCCAAATAATGTCTGACATGCAATGACTACCTGCAAAGTGCTGCCACAGATTCCACACTCGTATGTCAAAGATCAAGCCGATTAAAAGTTGTGTGCTAATTATTCCCATAGGGAGCATGCAAAAATATGTCCCCTCTGCAGGTCGGTCGACAGTTCAGACATACACTCAATTTCTGAAGTGCCTGGTAATTTTACTTTCAGTCAGACCAGATTTAAAGAACATTGTGCAAAGCTGCCTACTTCATGGGTGCAGCATTATGCTGCAAGATGGCAACAAAGTGTTCAGTCTGTCTCTTTTGTGAAGAGCTCGTATGCCTGTCACAAAGAAAATTAATTCTGCCTGTCACGTTCGCAAAAATCTCCTTTCAGGACAAAGTGTTGTTACCCTTTGATGTGCGAAAACATGCCCAGTTGGTGGCTCAATTGAGGTGAAAATCAAGAACCTTGAATCACTACTGGCTTCCCTTCTTAGCCAATTTGTGTGATCCTAGGCTAATATTTTCATTCATTGACTCTCACTTTTATTAATGGATGTAAACAAGGAGAAAGCTAAAGCTGAGGACGTCTATTTTCCTGAGATAGTCTCAGATGTGTGTTCCATTCATACCTCTCTGCATCTCTTCCAGACAAAGATGAAGGTGCTACATGAATTTATTGCTGCTTAGTTGCAACAAGCAAATCCAGTGCAGCATATTACAGATCGTGCTATTCTTTCTTGTACTCTATTTTAATAGTTTACACAAACAAGCACAGTGAACATGTTTATTTATTGCACTCCATAGCGAAAGAAAAGCTAGAATCTCTTTCTGTATGTTTCCACTTTCTATATGTTTCAAGCTACTGCAGATTATTTTTTTTAAACTGACATATTGAAGTGTTTCTAGTATCTGTTTGCAACACATATCCAGCAGGTTCTTTATAGTTTTGCAGCACTAGAGATTTTATTTGTATTCTTCATATTTGCAAACATGCTCGCTCTATCATATGAAAGAGCTAAGCACCAGGGTTTTAAATGGTTTGTGGGAAAGGTGATGGTGTGACCAGGTATTAAATGGTATAAAGACGTACACCCTTGTGTACATGTTCGACCTTTTTCCATTTTTAATGCGTTCATCATTTTATCCAATTTATTTCAAAATTGTGCTTTGAATGCACTGTTGGTTTCATTTTGAAAACATTTTTTGGGTGGCGGAGGGAACCTCCTATCAAAACCTTTCTTGCGGAAGGCTCTTTTGCTGAAATTCAGATGGAGTATTATATCTGGCTTTTAGCGGTGCCAGTTGAGGACTTGAGTGGAGCAAATACAGTAAGTGGGTGGAGCCAGTGGAGAAGTGGGTGGATCCGAGTGAGTGGGTGTGGCCTCCTACAAATCCTTAGCACCTGGACTTACTATTTTGCTAATCAAGCACTGCCGGTAGGGATGGGGCTAAGTCTCCAGTCTTCTCTGTTGGTCTGCCTCTGTGATGGCTGGCTCTTTTTGGGTTACCAGGAACCTAAGAAGAACTTAGTGCAAAGAAAGGTCAGGCGGTGCAGAAAAGGACCATCTTACGATGGGTCATTCTCTGCATCAAGATTCGCTATGCTCTGGCAAAGAAGAAGCCTCCTGAAGGCTTAAGGGCTCATTCCACCAGAGTTAAGGCAGCTACCACTGCATTAGCACATGGAGTCCCAGTGCTGGACATCTCTTAGGTAGCAAAGTGGGTATACCTGCACAAGTTTACCAAACATTGATGCCTGTGTACTAAAGTTCCGTAGGGATGGCCATTTTGCCTGTGTTCGGTCCTGCTGGAGTTTTTAGTCTGGAATTTGTTTGGAGTCCCTCCTCTGGGGGTGGTATTGTTTGGGTATCTATTCAAAGGTACAGTATCAGCGGCTAGATGTCTTTATCAGATGGACAAGTTACTTACCTTCAGTAACGCCTTATCTGGTAGAGTCATGATATAGCAGCAGATTCCTTACCGACACACCCATCCTCCTCACTTCACGAAATGTTTCTATGGTCAGTTCTTGCCCCTTTCAGGGCCCTAGTTTTCAAACACACCAATGTCAGTACACTTCATGACTCCGTTCTTCTGGTGTGGGTGGTCATCTATATAGGTGACACAATCTCACTTCCGGCACTGCCAATGCCACATAAAGCCGAAGGACACTACCTACCAGCACACTATGGTACTGCTCGGAAAAAAATCTTCCGGATCCAGTCTGATGTCTGGGACATTCAATTGTAAGCAATCTGCGCCTAGATCATGTCTACCATATAAGACGTTACTGAAGGTAAGTAACTTGTTCATTAAGGAACCTCTGTATAGCCAGTGAAATCAAAACTGGTTCAAACCCTACAAAATTATGGCTCCCAGATGTCCTTGCAGAATTTTATTAAACCAGTTCCACAGAAGACCCGGACACCTTGGAAGAGGAGGGCATTGATCATGACAGTGAGAACAGTACTTTAGAAGGCTGTTACCTCAAACTCACTAGAGAAGAAGATGTGTCTACACACATCTACCAAAAAAATTACCACACACATCTACCTAAAAACTGTACCTGGAGTGCATTCCTCTACTCAAGCAACTCAGGGTCCAGAGAAGGGCTAGAGGAAGGAGGAAGGATGAAGATATTGCTCTTGAGAGACTAGCCACAAGGATAGACATTAAACCCAAAATCCTGATCATAAAGAAAGGAAGGACTGAGATGGGTCTAGCTCGCACGAATAGTGGCAGCAATTAAAACAAATAGGGAGAGAGAGAAAACATTCAACCCTAACCTCCCTCAAGGGATTGTCCACAAATATGTTGAGGGTGATGATATAACTAAATGGTTAGGAGCCTTTGAGAGGCTTGTAGAATGAGGAGGTTACACCAGAGACACATGGGGGTCTCTACTCAGTGAGCTATTCTCAGGAAAGTTCAGGAATAGGCTACTGAAACTCAATGAGGTAGATACTGAGTCTGTGACCTCATGATGGATACCCTGGTTGAGGGCGTTGGACTCACTACTGAAAAGTACAGAATTAAGTTCAGGGAGCCTCACAAAACGTCAAGTCAGACTTGGGTAGATTTTGTTCACTTCTCAGTCAAGTCACTAGGTGGCTGGTTGAAAGGAAAGAAGGTCGAGGACTATGAAGGACTCTATAATTTGATAATGTGACATATTAGCAAACTGTGCATCAGAGAAGTTACACCAGAATCTGGTAGAAACATTACTTTTTAGTTCAAGAGAGCTGGCTAAAAATGCTGATGAATGGGTTAGGACTATGGATTCCCAAAAAGCATCAGGGGGAGATCCCAATAAAGGGTGTTAGGCCCACAGAGAAGAAAGGAGGGAGGTGGTAAACCCACCAAAGAGATTCCCTCAGTAACCCAGAACCTTAAGAAAGAGAAGAATGCCTCCATCCCCAAGTCTGGTGGTAAGCACAGTAGTGTGGACCCCAAGCTTAAAAAGACCATAGATGATAGACCCTGCTTTGATTGTCAGCAAGTTGGGTTCTACAGAGGGGACTCAGCTTGTCCAAAGAAAAAGGTAGGCACTAGGATTGTCAGTGCAGCCTTTGAGGATTGCTCCTCAGATGAGGACATCCTTATACCTTTGAACTGGGAAGGAGGCCAGAAGGTGTGTTTGTGATTCCAGAGGGAAGCACACTTCCATCACATCCAGGTGAACGGAATCATTATCACTGTCCTGAGTGATATTTGTGCCGATCACATCATGGTGCATGACAGGTTGGTATCCGCAGCCTAGTATTTACCAGGAGAAACTAGAAGAGTAAGGGCTGTCCCGGGTGAGGCTGTCCTGGGTAAATGCCTCTGGCTTTAGTAAACTTAGAAATAGCTTGGTCCCTTAGCTGGCAGAGGGTGTTAAATAGTCGAGACCTCCCCCTTGATTTTCACCGTGAAAATGACCTCCCAGAGGTTGGTCTGAGCCCAAAGAGAGTACTGACCCAGGGCCTACCTCCCCCAAGCATTCTGGAGATGCTGAACCTACAGTTAGTAAAAGTAGACCCCAGAAGAAAGGCAAGAAAAAGAAGTGTAGGAAAGGTGGGCAACTTCTCTAAAACGTTCCAGTAAGCCAAGGATATTCTCCTGTTGGCACTGGTGAGACCTTACCTGCCCCACAAGAAGTCCTAACTAGTTAGGTAGCTGTTAAGCAGGAGGTTGGAGTACCCCAGCTAATAGAAGAGAGAGTGGAAGAAGGGTGTTTTCCCTAAAAGGTAGTAACTTCCCACTCAGAAACAGCTGAAGGACCTCTTGAGCCCAAAGAACCCTATTCACTAGAGAGCTAAATGTGTGGTTCTGGGTACTGACAGCTGCCTTTCTCTGTTTGTTAGCCTTCATGGCTGCACTGTCCTTGGCATGGTGGTCTCGCCCCATGTCAAATAGCAAGTTAGACCCCCTGACCTCGCTGGCCCTATTGGGGTTGTTCCAGTTATGGGTAACATCTTTGGGTAGATTTGGTGTTGTCTGGCTAAAATAGGGTTAGCAGAGATAGGTACTTCTAACCCCAAGAAAAGGTGAAAAAGTGAGGAAACCAAAGAAGCAGTTAAAGTCCATTTCACAATGTTGAGATGGGTCAACTGCCCAGAGGCAGTGTCCTTGACAGGAGGATGTGAGGCAGAGTTGGCCTTGCAACACTGCAGCCTGTTTCCTTACTTCTCCTCCTCGCCTCACAGACTAGGCAAGCTCTCCCAGGGTTGGGCATTGTGGCGGGGGTGGTTGGGGGTTGTAGGAAATTAGAATTTAGTTGCAGTTGTCCCCTCACATTGTGCCCGCTTTAGAACTACTAGATGCTGGTTTTTGACCTGACAGTGCACTGAGGCTTGCAAACCAGACCTCGGTACTGGCACTCTTCCCCCTAAAACAGGTAAAATCTAATTGTAACTTAATTGACATGGACTTTAGCACTCTTGTAAGTCCCTAGTAATGGTACTCCTGGCACTTAGGGCTTGGGTACTAAAGAGGGTCTAGTAGGGCTGCAGCATGTCTTATGCCACGCTAAGGGACCCCCACCCCCACAAATTGCATATAGGCTGCCATTTCAGACTACATGTGATGGTGTGAAAACACAACATGGCGTCCTCACTTTGTGCCAAGCCAAAGTCACTGCATGTAATAATATTTAAGTCACCTCTACAGCAGGCCTTGTAGCAAGAAGGCAGGGTGCATTATATTACATGTGAGGGCATATCTGCATGAGCAGACATGCCCTTGTGCTGAATAGTTCAATTACAAGATGGTACAAGTGAACAGGGAAGCCATCTTAAGTATATGTACTAGGCACTGGTCATTACGAGCTTCCCAGCTACATGATGGCTTCACTGAAAATACTGGTGTTTGCTATCGAACACCTTGTCTGAATAAATCTGTACTGATGCCAGTACTAGATTAATTATGAAATGTACTCAGACGGCACCTTAGAGGTGCCCCCTTCTAGGCTGCTGGCTGACTGGATCCTTCGAGCCTTCCACCATTGTCCCCAAGTCACCGTCTGCAGCCTGTTCCTAGGTGCATCACACCTCCCCCACCACCCATTTGCTTATGGTGTAGCGCACAAGGCTACCTACCCGTCCAGCACCTCTTCACCTGGACACACCAGGGCAGGTAAACCCACACCGCTTGTGATTCCACCTAGCACGTTAAGTCATGAAGGGGACCCCCAGGATTCGATTGTAAATACATGTATGAGTATATGTTTCTTTCTCCATAGGAAAGTGTTACTGCCTAAAACCGCATTTGTGTGAAATTTTTACTTAGCAATAAAAATTGATGAACTGAAAAGTACTCCCTCAATTACAAAGTCATTGGTGTTAAAATACATAGAAAAATGCCTGTTCTTTTTCTAAACTCAACTCTATTGACTTGGCGTGTTCAACAAATGCTTAACACTATCCTCTGATTAGCCTAAACTGCTTGTCCACACTACCAAAAAAGAGAGCATTTGAGATTATTAGTTTAAGCCCTATATGTCAATAAGGGTTGTGTGGACTTTCTACATAGCGTAACTCGTTTTGTACACTACATAAAAAGCCATATTCCTACATCTCCTTTTCCCAACCAGTTCTGACGGTAGTGACAGACATGTCATTCTTGAGATAGGCTGCCATCTGAGAGAAGTGCAGATCAGAGGACTCTGGTCTACAGAGGAATCTGGACTCCACATCAAACCGCTGGAGCTCCGGGCGAACCGATGGCATTGAAAGCCTTTCTACCCTATATCAAGTGGGAAGGCTAGTGCAGGTTGTAGAAAGCTGACACTCTATATACTACACGAAAATGAGGTATAGTGTGCAGAGAGCCCAGCGGATCTTCATAGTATTTACAGAGGCAAAAGTAGATAATACTAATTCTCTCTTTTGTGGTAGTGTGGGCAAGCAGTTAGACTTACCAGAGGGTAGTGTTAAGCATTTGTTGTACACACAGTGGCAATAAATGAGACACACACTCAATGAATAAATCCCACACCAATTTATAAAAGTAAAACTTTGCATAGGTAAATACGTTTTTCAATAGAAATACTTTTTGGTTACGAAAATGGACGCAGTGAAATTTTCAGACTTTTCAATGCTACCCTCTGAGAGAAAGAAAACATTCAGCCTACATAGGGATAACATTGACTCACAATAACAGCCTTTGGAAGTTAAGGTCAGTATTGGGCAAGGTTCAGTTCAGTACCCACAGTGCACTTCTCACGGCACAAGGGAGGCCAGGTACAAGGTGCAAATTCAAAGTTGGACGTCCAATGCAATTCAATGAGGACTGGGGCAATCAGTCAGAGGCTGCTTACAAGTAAGTAGCAGCTGCTGGGGGGGGGGAGTCGCCAGGGGTTGAAGCAAGCACTAGATGGAGTCAGTATTGGGCAGGGATCAGTTCAGCTCCAACACTACACCAACAGCGGCACAGTGTCGGCCGGGTTCAGGGTACCAAAACAGCGTTGAGGGTCCAATGTAATGCAATGAAGACAGCCAAACTCAGAAACAGGCTGCAGACTCAGGCCAGGAGGCCGGTCGAAGGAAACTAACAGCGGGGCAGATAATTTTCAATACGCGTGATTTTAAGAAAGAAATAAGGTTTTGTGTGGATTACAGGGGTCTCAATGCAGTGGCCAAAACTGATGCCCACCCAATTCCAAGGGCAGATGAACTAAATGACAGGTTGGGAGCAGCCACGTATGTGAGTACCTTTACTCTCACATCAGGGTACTGGCAAATAGGCCTGGCTCCGTGAGCAAAAGAAAGATCTGCATTGTCAACCCCATATGGGCATTATCAGTTCAATGTGATGCCCTTTGGTTTGAAAAATGCACCTGCCACTTTTCAGAAGTTGGTGAATAGAGTCCTTGCTGGATTGGAATCCTTTAGTTCAGCATATCTATATGATATTGCTGTGTTTAGTTCCACCTGGCTAGATCACCTGATCCACCTTGGGAAAGTACTAGAGGCTCTGAGAACTGCAAGCCTCACTAGCAAGGCAAGCAAGCGCCAGAGAATGCAGGCAAATGTTGTAGTATGCTTGGGTCACCTTGTTGGCGTAGGCCAATGTTAAGCCATTACAGACCAAGATCCAGACCATTCTGGACTGGTTGGCTCCAACTACTCAGACTCAAACCAGGGCCTTGATTGGCTTGACTGGGTATTATAGGAGGCTTGTGAGGGATTATGGCTCCATTGAGGCACCATTCACAGAGCTGACCTCCAAAAGAATGCCCAAAAAGGTGAATCCGGACAGTGATCTGCCAAAAGGCTTTTGACACTCTGAAGGAAGCAATCTGCTCAGCATTATGCGCAGATTGTGCCAACCCCTACATTGTGCAGGCTGTTGCCTCTGAATTTGGGATAGGAGCTGTCCTATCCCAAATAAATGACCAGGGTCAAGACCAGCCAGTGACTTTCATTAGTAGAAGGCTACTTCCCAGGAAACAGTGCTAGAATGCCATTGAGAGGGAAGCCTTTGCTGTAGTTTTGTCCCTGAAGAAGTTGATGCCATACCTGTTTGGCTGTCACTTCCTTGTTCAAACCGACCACAGGCCTCTCAGATGGCTAATGCAAATGAAAGGTGAAAATCCCAAACTGCTAAGGTGGACCATATCCATATATGGACTTTTAAGAGGAACACAGACCTGGGCTGCCCATGCAAACGCAGACGGCCTTTACAAGTTCTTCCACTTAGATGATGAAGACTATCAAGGGGGGGGAGGGTGGCTAGTCTCATCCTCCTTCATTTGCGGGGAGGGATCATGTAAGAAAGTGCCTCTTTTTGGACATGGTTAGCCCCCACCTGTTGCTTTGAAAATTATGTAATTTTGACTGGAAGTGCACATGGTCCCTACCAACCAGAACTCACGTACCAGATCTCCTTCCCTAAACTGTAAACGGTACCCCTAGTACCAAGGGCCTTGTGATCAAAAATGGTTCCTAAGGGCTGCAGCACAAATTGTGCCACCCTAAGGGACCCCTGACCAATCATATGCACACTGCCACTGCAGCCAAAACTTAAGAATCGACATGACACACATCCCTGCGTGCCATGCCCATAGACACTGCTAGAGACATAGTTTAAGCACCCCTCTAGCAGGCCTTAGCCCTAAGGCAGGGTGCACTTTATCTCCTGTCAGGGCATATCTAAGTGAGCAGATATGCCCCTGCAATATCCTAGTCAATTCCTGGATACTTTAAGTGACCAGGGAAGCCATAGTAAGTACATGGGCTGGCCACTCATGATTACGAAATCCCTAGCTCCATAATGGCTTAACTTAAATATGGGTTTTTTAGTACCAAGTATCTCAGCATAATAAACCTGCACTTATTCCAGTGTCAGATTTATGAAAAAGTGCTCACAAAGAGGATCCCTTAGAGGGTTCCCTTAAACCTACCATTCCTTAGTATGGTCACTGACTGGCCTGAGAAAGCCTGCTACCACCTACGCACTCTGAGGCCAAGAACAATGCCTTTCCTGTTGTGACCAGCAGGTCACACCAGCAGAGAGGATTGCAGACACCAACTGATTTGGCCCCAACCCTACCGGCCTGTGTGCAGCCTTCAACAATCCTGAGGCAAAAGATGACCCGTCCTGCAGCCCACCGACCTCCAAAGCCTTGGGATGACTGTCTGTCTCCCACAAAGATCAAGACTGCTGAGAGTAGCAGACCGGTTCACCAAGCAAACATCTTCAAAGTAAAGTCTCTGTGACCCGAAGAACTGCAAAATCTGCCCCCGGTTCCACCTCTGCACCCGACGCCGCTGGCCTAGTTCCAAGTGTCCCAACGGTTCCATCAGGATTCCAGAGTCTGAGTCCACCATGAGCTAACCTCTCCTGGACTCCTAGACCTCTTCTGCAGCTTATGCAGCTTCTGCATGGAGACCCTCTCCCAACCACGAACTGCTCCGGTAAGATGTTTACGACCCCTGCACCTGTCCACCCTGGGTCTTGGTGAAGAGGACCAAAGGTGTTCATACGTCCCAGAGCATCGCAACTTACCTGCCCAGCTGTTGGTTTCCCTCGACTTGCTTCCTGGCCTGAACCTGCAGTCTTTTTCTGATTTTGGCTCTCTCCATTGCTTTGCATTGGGCCCCCGATGCTGTGTTGTCATCCTCCACCTGGCCGCCCCTGTGCCACTTACGGTGTGGTGTTGGTGCTTCTTTGGGCCTCAAATAAGGCACTTTCCTACACAGGTTTTCACAGACAACACCATCCCCATGTGGTACTGCAACAAATGGGGTGAAGTGGGGGCGTAGACCCTCTGTCAGTAGACACTGAACCTCTGTAACTGGCTGAAATGTAAGAGCATTTCCTAGGTGATTGAACACCTGGTGGGATCTCTGAATGCCAGGGTAGAGATACTCAGCCTACCAGATCACAAATGGTGTCTCCAACTGGAGGAGGTGCCAGGTATCTTTCAGCACTGGGGAGAGTCTTAGTTAGATCGGCACTGGAGAGAGTCTTGGTTAGATCGGTTTACCACCATAGATAACACACAATGTCAGCAGTTTTGTGCGCTGGACTTTCCAAGGCAGCTCCCACTCGGAGACACTTTTCATCTCAAGAAGAGCTTCAGTCTCCTGTATTCATTGCTGCTAATATGACTCCTGACCAGAGTTCTTAAGAAGATCAGGAATGACCGGGCTCAAGTCATCCTTGTGGCTCTGGACTGGGCTCAGAGAGTATGTATCCCAAATTGTTGAGCATGTCAATCAGTTCTCCTATCAGGCTGCCCCTTTGGGAGGATCTAAGGTTGCAGCAGCAGGGAAAGGGTTCTCCACCTAAACCTGTCAATACTCTGCCTTTATGTGTGGCGATTGAGCGGCAACAGTTGACAGCTTTCAATCTTCCACCCAAAGTGTGTATTGTTATCTTTGCATCTCCTTGTATCTTCATCAAGACGGTCTACGCAGGCCATTGGAATAAATTTGTGCCATGGTGTACAGTCAAACAGGTTGACCCTTCATCTGCACCCCTTTCCCAAGTTTTTTTGTTTTGTCTTTACCATGGCCCAGTATGGCTCTACTTTGGGCATGTTGAAGAGTTATGTGTCTGCTATCTCCACCTCTCTGTGACTGTCAGATCAGCCATCACTCTTCACGTCCCCTATTGTTAATAGGTTCCTTAAAGGTTTGCAGCATGTTTCCCCCAGCTCCCTTTGTAATGCCTCAATTGGATTTAAAATTGGTTCTTACCTTTTCTAATGTGCACTCCCTTTGAGCCACTTCATACCTGCCTTCTTATGCACCTCACCATCAAGACAGCCATTCTGGTGGCAAATCCATCTGCCCGGAAGGTCAGCGAATTACAGGCATTGTCATCCCAGCCTCCAAACGTGTCTTTTTTTCCAGACAGACTGGTCCTTCAGGCTCGAGCATCCTTACCAAAAGTAGTCACCCCGTTTCACATAGGCCAATCAATTCTTTGCCTTCACTTATGCTCCGCCTCATCCCTCTAACGAAGTGTAAAGACTTCACCGGCTGGAACCGTTCTACCTTGACTGCACAAAACCGTCTCAGGAGTACGGTTGGGGTAGTGTATGTTAGAGATAAAAAAGATAAGGCCATGCAGAAAACATCTCCTGGTGGATTGTGCTCTGCATTAAGATCTGTTATGCATTGTCCAAGAAACCACCCCCAGTGGGCTTGCATGCTCATTCCATCAGAGCAACGGCTGTGACCACTGCGTTACCGCACAGATTTTCAGTTCTGGACATCTGCCAGGCAGCAACATGGGCCTCACTGCACACTTTCAACAAGCACTGCTGCCTAGACAGTCAGGTCAGTCGAGACGGGCACTTTGCCTGTTCGGTCCTGCAGGATTTTCTGGTCTAGATCGAGTTTCCAGACCCTCTACGGGGAGGTATTACTTAGGTATCTATGTTAAGGTAAGGAGTCTGTGGCTAGAAGTCTCTATCAGATGAAGAAGTTACTTACCTTCGGTAACCCCTTATCTGGAAGAGATTCAATCTAGCCGCAGATTCCTTATAGGCCCACCCATCCTTACCGCTCGGTGAACGGATTTCTAGATGCTAGGCTATTCTCCTTTGAGGGCCCTAGTTCTACAAACCAGTTGTAGGAGGCTGACATAGTATATGGTACACACTTATTTAAGTGAAGCACCTCGCACTAATCCAGGCAGGGCTTATGGTGATTTTAGTGGTCTTTGATAACCTTTTGAATGCTCTCAAAGTGGTAGCTGTGGAGAGTAAAGCATCTTCTTTTACCAGGTAAATCATGCAGTGTAGGTTAAATGAAATATAACCACACAGTGTATATGTAAAAATATGTGTATTTATTACACAACAGTCACTAACACATTTGTATATCTTCTACCCAGAGATATAAACACAAATACACAATAATACTTCTATTGCAATAAGGTAAGTAGTACAAAATACAGTGGACTCCAGGGGAGACCAAACCATATAGAAAAAAGTTGAATGCGAACTTCAACTAAAGTCACCAACTCCGAGGAACTCTTCAGTGTCATTCAGGAATTCATCAACCCACACAGCGAAGCCACAGACGTCCCGCCATCACCGGACCTCTGCAACAAACTCTGAGCCTACTTCCAGCTCAAAATCATGAACCTCTACGACAACTTCATCGACCACCCACCAGATACGCCAGCCGGACCCCCGTCCCCCAGAGACCCCAGGCATCCCACCATCGGCAAGACACCCATCACGGCCGAAGACACCGCCTCGACCATGAAAGACATCCACTCGAGGGCCACAACTGACCCTGGCCCCCCCCCCACATCTACCATAGAGCTGCGACCGCCATCGCACCCGAACTACGACAAGCCATCAACACTACCTTCGAAACAGGCACCTTCCCAGACAACTGGAAACACGCCGAAGTCAGGCCCCGGCTGAAGAAGCCAACAGCGGACCCCACCGACCTCAAAAACTACAGACCCATCTTGCTCCTCCCCTTCACAGCCAAAGTTGCAGAGAAAACAGTCAACAGGGAACTAACAAGGTTCATTGAAAAGAAGGCCATCCTCGACCCGTCCCAACCTGGATTTCAAAGATCAAAGATCTCGGGAATGCATATCCAACAAGCCTTGGCAATGGCAAGTTGGCGTAGTGCACAGGGGTTTAGTCCCAGTGATTCTGACGAAGTTTACTGGCCTCAAAATTGTAGAGAGGACAGGTCAGGCCTCGAGGGAGTTGCAGAACCACCACCTGTGTTGCTGAGCATTTCGAAGTCCATGGAACTTTAGGAGCAGCACACCGGTCAGCTTTCTTGCGGTACCTGCAGATGTAGGGGAGTGACTCTCCACTGGAGATTACTGTGAGTGTCCATGATGCTCACAGGTCTGTTGAAGATCCTGGAAGAAGCACAGACACAAATGACAAAGAATATTTGCATAACAGCTAGACCTGGAGCAGCAGGAGCCTTCAATGATGCAGCCTCGGGTCCAGGCAAAGTCCAAGTGTGCAGAAGAGTGACATGGTTTCAGTCTTAAGTCTTGTCCTATGATGAATTTGAGGACCCACCCACAGGAAAGTCCTTAAATACCCTATGAAGGGGTTTAGGATGGCTCAGGGTTCCCTCCCAGAGGAGGGACTGGACCTAAAAGGGAGGATACTCCCATGTCCGTTGTCCAGTTTCGTGCCAGAGTGGGAGCCAAATGGTACAAACTGAAGTGTTCACTGAGAGCACCAGATGTGCTCTTCAAAGCATTCTGGTGGTGCTGGGAGGGAACCCCCAGCCATGTACACTAAGTCCTGTCTGGGAGGTGGTCATACCTCCCTTTGACAAGAAACCTACTGTTCTAATTTCGCCTTTCTGAGATTCAGGAGGGCAGAATTGTGTCTGGGGTTGGCTGCAGCACAAGCTTGCTGGCAGACCCTTAAAGGCTGTTACCGAGAGTACTGGAGGCTTCCAGGAGGAGCCCCCCAGTGCATGGAATCATAATTCCAACACTGGTAACGATGTTGGGATATGATTCCAACATGTTTGATACCAAACATGCCCAGGTTCGGCACAACCACTACATAGTTAGTCATCACGTAATGACGGAAGGCTACTATATGTACATAATGGCTGGCTGCACTGACAAAGCCTGCCGAATTAAGTGGGCACCCTCACACATAAAGCCAAGCACCCTGCCTTCAGGACAGAAAGGCCTGCCTCAGAAGTCACTTATAAGTTTTAAGTGTGGTGACCTCAGATCTGTTGTGAGAGGTGCAAGCACCAACTCACATGGGCAGGCCTATAGTCACAGTTTGAGTGGTCTTGCATGGGTGGCATAGTACATGCTGCAGCGCATGGGAGACCCCTGGTGTACCTAAGCCCTGGGTGACTTAGTACCATATACTTGGGACTTACAAGGGTACATCAGAAGCTAATTTTGGAGGTACAGAAGTATACTTACATTGGTCAATTTAGGGAGGAAGCCCAGAGACAGGGGTCCTGATAAGCAGGCTCCCAGTCATACTAGTAAAAAAACATACTGACACCAGCAAAAAGGGGTGTTAACCATGAAAGCAGATCCTATTATCCAACACCAGTGGTCGGTGTTCTTCGTAGCACTGCACTTCTATCATGGAAAGTCGTGAAAAGAAACATCTGTGTGCTGGGGTGGCACCTAGATAAGCATCGTGCACATCAATTCTACTACGGACAATGCCACCACAGGGAGCCGAATGATGGCACCTACCAGCAAGCAGGGGTACTACTTACGAAAAATCTCTGGATCCAGTCTGACACCTGGGTATATTTCTCAGTTTTCTAAGTTAAGGAATCTGCAGCCAGATAGAGTCTCTACCAAATAAGGCATTACCAAAGGTAAATAACTTGTTAGTTTTGAAGGCTCATGCCATCAACTTTACTTATTCACCATTCATAATGCCACACTGAGACCTAGATCTCGTTCTTACTTTTTTAATGTGTTCTGTATTTGAGCTTTTGCACAGTTGCCAGTTGCAACTGCTTACTTCCATAAAGTTTTTCCTATTGCCATCACTACAGCAAGATGTGTGACTGAGCTGTAGTCCAAAGAACCACAGGCTGTTTAGATTTACCTGCACTGGTGTGTACGGGTGCAGAAGTGCTGGTCCCGATGGTAACCTCAAATGCTACCCGTTAAAGTAAAAAGGGAAACCTGTAAAAGGAAAACGTCTGCAAGTGGGAACTTGGACACAAGTCCGGAAGAACCCAAAGGGGGGCTTGGCTCTTAAGGGTCTCTGGAGCATGGAGGCACCGTCGGTTGGCTCTAAATTGAGCTGTGAGGCTCGGGTGTAGAGGTGTTTTGTCCAGTGGGTATCTTGGGTTGGAAGCTTTCGCTTCTTGGTGTGGACCTGGTAATGTGGAGCAAAGAGGACAGCAGGGCGAGTCTTAGTGCTGGCCGCGGTGAAGCTGACATCCCTCGTCGGTAGGTTGGTCTTGGCAGGGTTGGTGTCTGGACTGGACCCTGAAGAAGCATTGGCTGTACCAAGGGCTCTGGTACCCATGGTATTGGTGCATGAGGGCTGCTGACTTAGCCTAGTGGCTCGAGGCTCACTGGGGAGACGGGGTTGACCAAAATGCCCTCTTCCCAGGAGGCTGTTTTCTCAATGGACCCTGCAGTCAGCAGAACGGTATACCAGGCAGATGCAGTTGGTGCCTCCAGACTGCAGAGTAGGAGCTCCTTCACTTCAAGAGAGATGCTGACTGGCTGGTAAAGTGCTGACAGTTCTCCAAAGCTTTAGGATGATGCACAGATGCAGGCCGAGTTGGATATTTGTAATTGTCAGGACAGCAACAGACAGGCACGTTTTTCACCAATTCCGGGTATGGTCCACAGTACTTGCGTTTTTGGCTCTTCTTGGCTTCTTCTGTTCCCAATAAAGTAATCTTAGTTCCTGGTGTAAGGAGGCTACCTAAATACTGAATTCTGATGGATACAACTATCTGTGGATTCCTCACCTTTTGAATATCCCAATGCGCCAGCATCCCATGGAAACGTTTCTCTACAACTCTCCTACATCGACGAGGCCGTCATAATGCCGCTGCTCCACACGTGACTCTGTGTGACGTCATCAGAGCCATAAGAAGACCTTGTTGGTGTGCTGACATCAGTTCCCTTTTTTCTCACCTTCGACACATAACGGTTTTTCTAGGTTCTCCATATTGTAGGAGATTTCTTCCTTTTATACAGTAAGTCCAGATTCAAGCCAAGCAGGGAATGCAATGGAAAAATGCTGATTACAGACCCACACGATGATTGCCTTTGATGCCTGAGTTCCGATCTTGTTGTCAGGGCCTGTTCATCATATCAAAATATGAACCCGAAGGCCTTGAAGGAATGGGAGGCAAAGCTCTTTATGTCAAGGGCGAAGAAGGGGAAGAGAGGTCGTTGAAGGTCCCGGCCTATGTCGAAGTCGCTGTTCCCCCACTCTTCGAAATCGTCCAGAAAGAAGCACAAGAAGAAGCAACAGAATGGTTCTCAGCGTCGCTCTTCAAGAGATGTTTCGTGGAAGTCGATGTAGGAAAGTAGGTTTCTATTGCAGTACAACCCCCCCCACCCCACTTTATGCCTGACTCTGATGCATCTTTGACTGAGTGTGCGCTCGGTTCCTGCTAACCAGGTTCCAAGTGCCTGTGTTTTTCCCCAAAACTGTACCATTGTTTTTACAATTGGTACACCTCTGGCTCACATATAAGTCCCTTGTAAAAGGTACCAGGGGTACCCAGAGCCATGTGACCAGATCGGGTCTCTAAGGGCTGCAGCATGTATTCTGCTACCGTAAGAGACCCCTCATCAAACATGTGCACACTGTCACAGAAGCCTGCATGTTTTGGTGCAGAGAAAGGTGAGGAGTTGACCTAGCACACATCCCTGTGTTCCAGACCTACCAGCACTGCAAGAGGCATATGTAAGTCACCCCTACAGCATTCCTTACATCCCTAAGGAAGTGTGCACTATACCTCTTGTGAGGTCATACCTGCTTAAGCAGATATGGCCCTAAAGTGTCTAAGTTCATAATTTAGACATTATAAGTGCACTGTGAAGCCATACTGAGTCAATGGGCTGGGAGCTTGTCACTACGAGTTCCACAACTCCATGATGCTTCACCAAATTGCAAGATGTTTAGTACAAAACATCTCATATTAGTGAGCCCACACCGATATCAGAATTAGATTAATTAATAAATGCACTCAGAGGTGCCCTCTGAAAATCTCCCATCCCACTAGTATGTGCCTGACTGATCTACATAAGCCTGCCACTTCTAGTCATTTTTCTGACCCTCTGAGGTGGTAGCCTTTTGCTCTCTTGGGTCAGAAACAAGGCCTGCATAGGGTGGAAGTGCTTCACACCTACAAAACGGAACAGCAATAAAAGGCTGTGAGCCTCAAAGGCTTCCCATCCTTTGTTAGGCTGACAAGGGCCTCTCCATCTAGTGGAGATGCCCGCCCCCCGACCAAGCCCCACTTATGACTGCAAGATCGGTAGGAAAATTAAAAAACAAGAAAGGTGTGTCCCATCTCATCCAGGACCACCCCTAAGGTGTCCTGAGCTGAAGTGACCCTTCTCCTTTGAAAATCCTCCTTATTGATTTGGAGGATTATAGCCAATAGTGTTAATGGTATTCCCCCTTCCCTGAAGGAGTGGACATACAAAGGGTGTAGTCCCACTAAGAGCAAGTAGCCCATTGGCTGCTAACTTCTAACCCCTGTAAATTTAGGATTTGGAGGCAGCCCTGAACCTTAATCCTCAGATTACCGATGAGCTACAAAGAAGAGGACAAAGAAGAGCTGCGCAGCAGCGAACTCTGAAGACATCAACTGACTTGGCCCCAGTCCTACTGGCCTGTCTGCAGCCCTCAAAGACCCTCCTACAGAAGAGCGACTTGTCCCGCAAACCAGCAACTTCCAAAACCCTGGGAGGACTGCCTGCCTTCACTAAAGACTCCTGATCTCCCATGGACAGTAGATCTGTTTAAAAGAAAACCAGCTTTAAAGACCAAAGCTCGGCCTCCCGAACCGCAAAACCAACTCCCTCTGCACCCTATGCTCACAGCCTGAGTTCCAGTGGCCCACCAGCTCAGCAAAGGTTCCCCAGCGCTCCTGAGCAAGAGTCCACCGTGGGCGGACCTCTGCCAGACTCCACCTCAATGCCTGAAGCCTCTACACGATGACCCCCCCAGTAAGCTGCTTCCCGACACCTAAGAACACCCCTGCACCCAGAGCCTTGGGGAGATCAACTGACGGTGTCCCGTCGCGACAGCTCATCCCAGCTTACCTGTGCAGCTGTAGGTCTACTTTGATCGGCCTCCTGGCTTGAACCTGCATCCTTTTTTCCGACTTTGAGATTCCCCTTTGGTTTGCATTGGGTGCCCGACGCTGTGTTGGCACTCTGCACCTGGCCGCCTGTGTGCTGCTGGAGTTGTACATTTGGTGTTACCTTGTGGACCCACCTGTGCTGACCTTAGCCCCCTGAGACTGAGTTACCGAACCGTGCCTTTTACCTGTAAGTAGAACCTCTTTGATTGCCCCCTTTCTCTATTAGATAGCACTGGCACCAAATACTGAGTTTGACCTTTGCACCTGGCCTCACCTGTGCCGCTGGTGGCGTACTGAGGTTTCTTACATGAACCTTGCCTGGTACTGATTCTTCATCCAAAAGCTTAATTTTGTGAATCGTTAACTTACCTGGCAATTGATGATTGTGTTTGTTCCCAAGAGGTAACATTGTAATGATTGAAAAATACAGTGTCCACTTTTGATATTAAAAAACTGTGACATTGCAAAATGTATTTTACTGCAACAAAATATCTTTGGTTGTATAAAATAAAGATACTAAAAGATGAATTTTTACAAACCATTGGTCTCAGATTTAGTCATTGAGTGTATATAAATATTTCTTGCCTGTGAGACACTTCCTTCTGATAAACCTAACTGTTCACCCACACTACCACAAAAGAGACTGTTAGTATTATCTTCTTTAGTCTCCACAAAGCCTCTGCAGATCCACTGGACTCTGTACACACTATACCTTATTTTGGTATATTATATACAGAGCCAGCTTCCTACAGTGTGTGTCCCGACTGGGGAAAGAGGTGAGATCTCTCCTACTCCATCTCCAGAGGCAATGGTTGGAGGTGGGGGGGTCATCGTGTAGAGGCTGCAGGCATTGAGGCAAGTGCTGTGACTCCCTTTGGACACCCCAAGCTGAAGCGAGGTTTGGATCAGTTTGTTTTACAGCCTCTGCCACTACATGGCCTCCCATACAAGAAGAGTATCTGGTATACCTGGCTCCGGGGTACGATCCGTCAAGCTTCTTAAATGCCATGTTCAGCATTTTTGTAAGGGCTGCAACTCCATCTGGTGCACCGGCTGAACCCATGGGTCCTCTTGCTTATTCCTTAGGAGGCTTTCTGGCACACTACCAGCAGGCTCCTTTTTGTGCCGATGACTCCAGTAAACTGGCCTTTGCCGATGCTGAGACAGATGGCGCCGGTAAAAGTGGAAGGATTGAAGCGATAGTCTCTGGCGCCGATTGACCCCTCTTCAGCTCCGTCTAGATCCGGATTCAGTTCCACCGGTTTCTGAAGAATCGCTGGTGTCATTATCAAAGACACCGATTCCGATATTGGCGCCACCTATGATGCCAGTATTGGTGGTACCGAAGATAAGATCTAGAAGAGAGGCTCAGAGGATTTTTAAGGAGGAGTAAAATTTGTATGGAGAATGTCATGATTTGGAAGAAGGTGAAATTGTGGCCTTGGATCCTAATTTTGAAGGGCTGGATGTGGTGAGTGGTCTGGTCTGGATACCTCTCCCAAATGGGAGTTATTATCCCCAAAGGATATTTTGCCTCCTGAGGTAAAATCTTATCACTCTTTGATTAGAAAGGCAGTTGAGATGTTAGGGTTACCACTACCATCTACTGAGTTGGTCCTATTTATTGACTAAAGTACTTCATTCTTCAACATCTCACCTGAGCGCTTATGGCCATTTAATGAGGCTCTTACTGAAACTAATCTTGAGAAATGGCAGAAGCCTATGTCTTTGGCAGCAGTTCCAGGTTGAGTGCTAGAAGGTACAAGCTTGCTCCAGGGTATCCGTGTTTTTTATCCACACACCCCATGTCTGAAAGTTTGGTGGTTCAGGCTTCAAGACTGACACCTGGTTCTTTTCAACAACACCTGCTGACAAGGAGTCTAAAAGAAGGGAGCAATCGGCTAAGAAAGTCTTCTTTTTCAGTGTGGCCCAGAAATCCACCAATGGTATGTGTCTGTTGGGGCACTATATTCATAGCTTAATGGAGTAAGTAACGGATGTTGTTCCGAAGTTGTTTGAGGATCTCCAGGGACATTTTCTGGAGCTCCTGAATGACACTTAGGCTGCTGCTCATCAGTTGATACAGTCAGACCTAGACACAGTTGACTCAGTGGCGAGGGCAATGGGTTCATCTGTTGCCATAGGAGACACGCCTGTTTGAGGGAGTAATTTTCTTGCCAAATGAACTGGCCACATCACAGTATTTGCTTTTCAATGGATCACTGCCCTTACGCGGTTTAAGGACAGCAAGGCAACTGCAAAGTCTTTGGGGCTTCAGTCTCAACCTAAGGGCTATAGATAATTCCATAGATACCGGGGGTTTGGCCAGAGCTTGTCCTCTCGAGGGAGAAATCATCAGCAACAGCAGCAACAGCCCTCCAATCACCTTTACAGGAACTAAAGGGGTCGGGCGGATGTCCTCATCGTGGATCTGTACATCAACCAGCCTCCTCCTCATCTTCTTCTTCCTAGAGGGCCATTGTTGCAGGAAAGCAGCCTTAACTTCACCATCTTACAACATGTTTGTCTAGTGTGAAGACTAGTGGCGTATTTTCTGCCTCACTGGAGGTCTGTCACAACAGACCTAAGGGTTCCAGATATTATAGAGAATTGTTATGCCCTACCTTGCCAGGAGTATCAACCTCCCTTTCTTCCCCAACAAGGTTTTTGTTCAGAGGAGCATCGTCTGCTCCTCCAACAGGAGGCTCAACGCCTGCTTCAGAAGGGCGCAGTAGAATTGATTGCAGAGCAGGAATGGGGTCAGGGATGTTATTCCTGATACATTCTGAGTCCCAAAAAAAGGATGGTCATTTATGGCCGATCCTCAAACTCAAAATTTTGAACTTGTTCCTCAAAGCCCTTGCACAGGTGTTTATTGCACTGGAGAATGAAGACTGGATGGTTTTGATCGCGTTGCGGGATGCTTGGGTTCACAACCCAAATTTCATTGGAATTATCTCTGTTTTAAGGGTGGGTCTTAGCATTATTAGCTTGCGTTCTTACCATTTGATTTTACTTCTGCACCTCAGGTCTTTACAAAGGTGATGGCGGTGGTTACAGCACATCTCAGAAGGTGGAGGATACCAGTATTCCCTTATCTGAGCAATTGCCTGATTAAAGCAAGGTCGCAAGAGGTGGTATTGCGCCATTTACAGTTGACAGACCAACTGTTGTTCAGACTGGGCATTTCAATAAATGTGCCCAAGTCTCACCTAGATCCCTCTCAGTGCATCCTGTTCATTAGGGTAGTATTGGACGCCACATTAAATCGAGCCTTCCTGTCTCCCCAGAGGATTCTAGACATTCAGGCTCTGATTTCGATATTTCACAATGATGTGATGGTTCCAGTCCTGAAGGTCTTATGCCTGCCAGGTCAGATGGCCTCCAGCATTCTGTTGGTCACCAATGCACACTGGCACATGAGGGCCCTCTAGTGGTGCCTCCGCAGACAGTGTTTTCAACACAACGGAGATCTCAAAGAATCGGTCAAGATCTCCAGGGTCACTGCAGTGGATCTACAATGGTGGGGTGTGTCTTACAATCTGTCTCAAGGGAAGCAATTTCACCTTCCACCTCTGGTTGCCGCAGCAATGGATGTCTCCACTTTAGGGTGGGGAGCTCATCTGGGGGGTCTGGAGATCAAGCGTCTTTGGTCTCCAGAGGAAAGATTGGAACATATCGATCTTCTATAATTGCAGGCGATACTTTTTGCTCTTAAGGCCTCCTTCCTTTCCTTTCCTTTCCTTTCCTTCGTGGTCGTTCAGTTCAAGTCTTGACAGACAATACTTCCATGATGTGGTACATAAACCAACAGGGTGGAGTAGGGTTGTATCCTTCCTGCAGAGAGGCTCTGCAACTCTAGTTCTGGGCTCAGAACCATCTGATTTGCCTCTTGGCAAATGACATGGCGGGGGTTCTGAAAATGCATGCGCACACAGTCTCAGTAAACCTTTTTCTGCCAATCACTAGTGGCGTCTCCATCCAGAAGTTGTACAATGTAGATTTTCAGGAAATGGAGGGCCCCTCAGATAGACCTATTTGCCACTCATGAGAACGCACACTGCCCGTCATTCTGCAGCCTCCAGTAGCCGATGCAGGGAGCATTTGGACGCGTTTCAATTGGACTGGGCTTCCAGCTGCTTTACATATACCCATACCCTTGATTCCTCGAGTGCTGAGAAAGATTCGCCAGGACCGGGCCCATGTCATACTTGCAACACCGGATAAGCCGCAACAGGTGTGGTACACAGATCTTCTTCTCTTCTCTCGGTGCATGCTGCGCTATCTTCCTCACAAGGCAGACTACCTCTTGCAGTCGCTTGGGCAGGTTCAACCACCCCACCCTCAGAGCCGGCGCCTATATGCATGAAGATTGAATGGGGCAACCTGAGTGTTTTTTCTCTTCCTACTGAGGTTGGTGGATGTTATTTTAACAGCCAGAAGACCCTCCACCAAAACAGTCTATGTTGGCAAATGGGAGAAATGTGTGAAACGGTGTGGAGAGAATCCGATTGACCCTTTGAAGGTCCATTTGTCTAAAGTTTTATGTCTTGAGCTTTCCCTTGTGCAACAAGGTTGAGCAGTTGCAAAAATTGAGGGATATTTGTCTGCCCTATCAGCATTCATTTGTTTACCCAACCAACCATCTCTTTTTAAGTCCCCTATAGTGTTATGGTTTAAGGAACTTACTAACAATTACCCACCCACTCTGTTCATTATACCTTAGTGGTATCTTAATCTAGCACTGTCATATCTTAGGTGTTCTCCATTTGAACCCTTACATAGTTGTCCTTTGAGGCTTCTTACTTTTAAGACATTATTTTTAGAAGTGATATCATCTGCTAGGAATGTGGATGGGTTGCAGGTCCCTAGTACTAAGACCTTCCATGCAGGCAAGTTGGTGCTTAGAGCCAGGGATGCTTTCCTGCCATAGGTGGTCACTCCATTCCGCTTGGAACAGTCTATCAGCTTGCCTACTTTTTTCTCCCTCGTATCCATCGAAAGAGGAGTAGAGGCTCCAACGCATGGGCCCTAAGAGGACTGTGCGCCTCTATATGGACAGAACTTGTGAGTTAAGACTGGACAATCAGCTGTTTGTTGTATATCCGGACAAGATGAGAGGGAAGGCAGTACACAGGAGGACTTTGTCCAAATGGATAATACTGTGTATCAAGATCTGCTACCCCATGGCTAAGAAGGAGCCATCTGAAGGTATCAGAGCTTATCCAGTATTAGGGGTGTCTTTCATAGATTCACATGCCTGAATCATTCCCCGTCGTCGAGACGGGAGCCTCCGGTACATAAAAAAGTAATGTCCTATAGACATACATAGAGAAAATAGGCCTAAGGGCCTCCCCTTAGTAGCCTATCCTTGTCCTTATGTAAAAAGGACCAAACTCTCACAGTCACCCAATCAGCTCCGACCTCCCTCTAGAACCTTCCTGGAAGGAGCCTCAGTCCCTCAGATTTTCTACCGCACGTTGTGCTAGGGAGTCTCCAGCCTGAGCTCTCCTCAGGATTCCTCAAAATCATCTAACTTTCTTTGAAAGTGATTCTTCAATCTCAACTCTTCAAGGATTACTTCACTACACTGTTCTGCAGTAAGTGTTTTCTTTCCACTACTTTCTTCCATGTCTGAATCACAGAAGAAAGCCCTTTTCAGGGCCTGCTCTTCATGTGGGAAGAAAAGGATCCATGTGGATGATAAGCATGACCTGTGCTTATATTGCCTTTACCCGGACCACGTCTCGGACAAATGCAGAATATGCAGGGCTTTCCCTAAAAAGACTGTGAGGGACAGAGAAGGTCGCCTTCTCATCTGGCTCGACAGGCTTAAGGACAGAGACACTCTGGAATCATCTGAAGGCAGTGTTTCCAAGTCCTCAGAAGTCTCTAAAAAGAGGCCTAGGGTAACTTCCCCTGGCCCCTCAGACACTCCATGCGGCACTACAGTAGACGGTAAGCCGCGCCGCTAAATAACTCCCTGACTCGGCGGTGCTGTTTACTCGTTCTAGGTACTTTACACCCAGTTCTGGCCCCACCAGGTCAGCTTGAGGGATTTCCAACCCGGGGACTGCGGGTAAGGATTGCATTGTTACCGTTTTCCCAGCTAGTTAGGTGACTCACGATAAGGACTCTCTACCACACTGGCGCGAATCTGCGGTTGCCATTTATCCATGAGCCAGAGTGATAATATGGTTCTCTCCTTTCCTGTTATCTCAAAATAATTTTATTTTTTCGTGTGTGAATGCGCACACTCACAGTTGTCTGTATTACACAGAAACAAACGCATGGCATGTTACGGCATACGATAAATGTAAAAACTATTGTGCATGCCAATTCCAGGGCACACATGTCGCATGCCGATTCCACGAGCACTGTTTGCACATATAGAACGCGATAATTCCTCGTTCACACTATCTTCTAACCTACTCTCTCACTCGAATGTCACTCCACGATGGGGTCTTCACATACCCGTCTATACCCCGTAGTGCATCACCAGCATGTAATCTTTGCATCTTATGATGGCCGTGATACACAGACATATCATTGACTGTACTCTTCTTCTTCTTTTTCCTGCCTAGTTCCGGGGAGGGACTGGATGAAGGATTGTCCTACGACACACACCAGGTCGTATACTCGATTCCTCTGATCACTGAGGGATCAACAGCAATTATATGAGCACTTTTTGGTCCTGATGAATTGCCTTAGTGGCAAGAAACATGTTGACCACACGTTCACTAAGGGTTGAATGAGGCTCGATTACCTTAATTGTCTCGCCTCAATACCCCTTAACGTTCCTTTTAATAAAGTAGTGAGCCATGCCATTAAAATTTCGCCCTATGGACTCTACTGACTTTTTTTAGACTACACTCACGCTCACTATTGCACTTTTTTAGGCCCCTCACACCCACACACCCTTTGGCTAAGGAATAAAAGATCCCCGCCAAAGTGCAGCATCCGTTGTTGCCCGACAGGCATTGCACCGCCAGCCTGTCGCAGGGGCAGGATACCGATGATGACGCTGGACGATCATCGGGTGGGATGACAACAGTCGTCCAACCGTTGACCTGTGTGAGGTATCCCTAATTCCGTAAAGGGTTCACAACATTCACTTTTTCTGTTTAACTCTATGAGAGAGAGGTTAGTTTTAGTCATTTAGTTGACTTTTCCCGGGGAACTCTGTACTTTCTGTTGTTGCTTAGACTCCAAAGAAGGCACACAAGAAGTCTTCAGAGGCAAGATCCACGACATCTTCAGTGTCTGTTCAGGAAGATCAAACCTTTAAAAAGCCTGCTCCGTCATCTACAAGACATGCCCAGAGGACTACTTCAGTCACTACCACTGTGTCGACGACATCAGCGTCGTCGCCTTCAGCGTCGATGACGACGACTACATCCTCGTCATCAGGTAGACCTGTCTCCTCTATTATTCTACTGACATCGTCGTCGACGACGAAGGCCCTGTCGACGACGAGGACTACATCGACGACGACGGCGTCGTTGACGAGCCCATCATCATCGAAGACGTTACTAAAGAACCCACCGTCGACGATGACGACGTCGACGACGAAGACACCGTCGACGAAGACACCGTCGTCGACGGGCTCGCCGTCGACGAGTGCACCGACAACGACAACATCGACGTCGAAGTCGTCGTCGACGACCAAGGTACCGTCGACCACCCCACCGTCGACGAGGTCACCGTCGCCGAGAGACTCGTCCTCGACGACGAAGGCACCGTCGACGGAAGACTCGTCGTCGCGGATGGCACTGGCTGAGCCATGGAAAAAATCCAGTCTTGTGGAGGTGTCGGCCCTCGCGCTACCGCCGTCGACGACACCCTCGACGACGACAGGATCACAGGCTACTTCTAGCAAGACTACCAGGCTGCAAATTACCCCGGAAACAACGTCTCCGAGCAAAGTGGAAACGCAGCCACCTCAGGAAATCTTCCAAAGTGAAGAATCTGAAGAGGATGACCACCTGGGTCCCGCTACTTCTATCTCGGACCTTAATGTCCTATGCCAAAGCAATGATGAAGAACAGGAGGAGTTCACTTATCAGGAACACTCCGTCCACACTAGTGTCCGCACGGAGGTCACCCCCATGATATGCCTACCGGCGACTCTGGTCAATGACCTGCGGTTCCTTGTACAAGATTACAAGCAACGCTTCCCGGATGCGGACAGTGGGACTCAGACACCTGTGGTACATACACCAGCGTCCGCCCCAAAACAGTCTCAACCTCTCCCTCAAACCCACCGTGACAAGGTCCAACCTCAGGTGGTAGACTCCTCAGACAAAGATGAGGATGAGGAGGAGTTAGAGGAAGGTGAGGTCCAGGAGGTCCACTCGGACCACGACGAGGAGGATGAGTATGTGGCGTCATCCCCTGCTTCACCACAACCACGCCAAGCGGACTCACCACCTGTGGACATTGGCGGCTTCCACAAACTTGTGGAAAGGGCGGCGAAGAGATTCCATATGGTCGTGGAATCAACTGAAACGGAATGCTTCTTGCATGATTTCAAAGACCAGCCGCAAAAGTAGACTAAATCTATTCCTAATATAGAGTTCTTATGGGAGCAAGGCAAAAAATTAATGCTGACACCCGCTTCTGTGCCCGCGGTTGTTCCACGCCTGGACAAGAAATACAAAGCCCCACTTACAGCGGCGGCTTGCCTCAACGGACACCCCAAACCTGATTCGGTGGTTACGCAGGCGGCCCAGAAGAACTCCCGCAACCCTTCCTCCCCGCTGTCCGCTCCTCCAGACAAAGAAGGCAGGAAGCTTGACACGATTGGAAAAAGATTCACGACAACATCGGCCATGACCATCGAGGTGGCCAACTCCATCGCCTTGTTGGGACGTTACAATCGCCAACTTTGGGAAGACATAGACCCTTATGTAAAGGAGCTGCCTGACGCAGTCCAGGGTGAAGTCAAGGCTCTTCTTGTAGAAGGTCAAACGTCAGCTGCGGAAATAATTGACTGTGCTATTGACGCAGCCATGACTGGCTTCCGTCAACTTGCTGGAGCTGCTGTTCTGCGCCGTCAAGGGTGGCTGAAAGCGACGTCGTTCCACCAGGAGGTACAAGCGAAGGTGCTGGACATGCCTTTCGACGGCCAGCATCTGTTTGGGGACAAAATCGACGAGGCACTGCAGACCATAAAGAAGGACACCGATACTGCCAGGGTACTGGGCACTTTGCAGTCGCGAAACCAGTCCTTTCGGGGCAACCGATCCAGAGGTCAGTCCTCTTATCGAGGTTTCTATCAGAACAGGTCCTCGTATTCCTACAATAACAAGAACTAATACCAGCACAAGCAACAACAACAAAGTCGTCAGTCTTCATACGGAAGATCTAACTTCAGAGGCAAGAATCCCAAGAGGGGCACTGGCGGCCGGCAGTGACCGATTGCTCCAGCCAGTACTACCACCCTCTCCATCCTTTCAAATTGGAGGAAAGTTGACCCATTTCCTCACCAATTGGCAACACATCACCACGGACCAGTGGGTTCTCCAAATGATACGATTCGGCCATTCTCTCGAATTCACCTCCATCCCTCCCAATACACCTCCCCAGAGGCGGGCGCACAAACACCTACGCCTGCTTCTCCAGGAACTTTCTGTCATGCTACAGAAGGGAGCCATCGAACGAGTTCCAGCATCCTTAAAGGGGAAGGGGTTTTATTCACACTTCTTTCTTGTACGACAGAAGGAAAACAAGTGGAGGCCCATTCTAGACCTCAGGGCGCTCAACGCTTTCCTGCGGAGCCAATCGTTCAGGATGGTGACGATCCAAGAAATCCTGGGCACTCTGGAAAAAGGAGATTTCATGACATCCTTAGATCTCCAGGATGCCTACTACCACATCCCCATCCTCAAGCGCCACAGAAAATTCCTGCGGTTCGAAGTTGCAGGCCGACACTATCAGTTCAAAGTCCTGCCGTTTGGCTTCAAATCCGCGCCGCGGATTTTCACAAAGTGCCTTGCACCGGTGGCAGCCTTTCTGCGTCAGCTGGGTCACCAAGTCTTCCCCTACCTAGACGACTGGCTGGTGAAGGCACCCTCACCAGAAGGCGCGGCCGAATCCTCCAGCGCCTGCACCAATCTTTTTCAGAAGCTGGGATTAACCCTCAATCTCAAAAAGTCCTGCATTATCCCTACGACAAAAATTACCTTCCTAGGGGCTACCTTGGACACGTACTCTAGACCTCTCCGACGCCAGATCAACATAGACTAACTAAGATAGCCTTGAAAAAGCCCTGGAGAGGGCGAAACACGTGTCGGCAGTGTAAAGCTGGGAAACTTTTAATATATTTTGATCAATAAAGAATTTGAAGCACAAGATTTGATTTTGGATCCATACTTTGAACTGCCATTGAACCATTGATTGATGTTGGTATAATAACCTTGGAAATAATACCACTATCCTACAGTTATGTTGGTTGAAAACTGACTTTGAAGAGGGTGCTTGTGCAACTTGGTTATTCTCTTGGTACGTAGTGCACAAGAGCCTTCCCCTCGAAGGAAAGGACGGACAAGATATTGTCCCTAGCAACGGCTGTGGCAACAAAAACACACCTCAAAGTCCGGACTTACACATCCCTCCTGGGAATGATGTCTTCCTGTATACTTCTCATCCCTCACTGCAGACTCAGGATGCGCCCGTTACAGGAAGCTCTCACGAGCCAATGGACTCAAAGTACTGGCTCTTTCGAGGACATTGTACGGATAACACCAACAATAACCAGAAGTCTGGAATGGTGGAGGCGTCGCAAAAATCTAACCATAGGTTTACCGTTTCTCCTTCCAGCGACACCTCTGGTAATCACCACGGACGCCTCCCTGGAAGGATGGGGCGCTGTTCTCCAGGACCTTCGGATCAGCGGCAAGTGGGACGCACAGGAAAAGCTGCTCCATATAAACTATCTCAACAAACAGGGGGGAACGCGTTCGCTCTCTCTATCACGCGAATCGCAGAAAATCTGGAACTGGCTGGTGATACACGGAATCCAGCTCAAAGCGGACTATGTACCCGGAAAAGGCAATACCATCGCGGACGCCCTGAGCAGACAAACATCCCACTCCCACGAGTGGGAACTGAGCGACAACGCTCTGGCTCTCATCTTCTCTCAATGGGGAGTCCCAAGAATCGACCTGTTTGCCACCAAGGAGAACGCCAAATGCCCAAACTACGCAAGCTGGCGTCCCCAACAGGGGTCACTGGGAAATGCTTTTTCCATTGGTTGGTTCAGCGTGTTTGCGTATGCTTTTCCTCCGTTTCCGATGATCCCGAGGCTCCCCAGGAAGATGAAGGCGGAGCCCTGTACCCTGATCCTGATTGCCCCGTTCTGGCCGAGACAACACTGGTTCTCGGATCTGCTTCGACTATCCATCAGGTCACCGATTCGCCTGAGGCAACACCCGAACCTCATAACGATGTCCAACGGACCGGTTCAGCACCCGAACCTCCAATCGCTCAAGTTATCGGCCTGGCTCCTGAGCACAGAGAGTTCTGTGACCTAAACATCCCACAGGACTGCAGGGATGTCCTGGCAAAAGCGAGAGCGGACAGTACAAACAAAACCTACTCTCTCAAGTGGAAAAGGTTCTGCATTTGGTGTTCAGACCAGGGCCTGCGGCCGCTCGCTGTCACCCCTGAACAGATATTGCCATACCTCCTACATTTGGTACAGTCGGGACTGGCACATGCATCCGTTAAGGTTCACCTGGCAGCTATCTCTAGGTTCACCAGAACTTTCACAGGACCTTCTCTGTGGTCAAGTAGGCTAGTCAAGCAATTCCTAAAAGGGCTCTACAGATCCTTTCCGAGGCCTCGGAAAGTCCCTCCGACATGGCAACTGAATCTGGTACTCAACCAACTCATGAGACATTCGTTTGAACCCATTCATCGGGCATCTATCAAATACATCTCCTGGAAAACGGCACTATTGCTCGTTTTAACATCGGCCAGGAGAGTGAGCGAGCTACAAGCTTTGTCCATTCAGGAACCATATCTGCAGTTCAGACAGGACAGGGTGGTGCTGAGACCGAACCCTAAATTCATACCAAAAGTGCCTTCGGACTTTCATCTCAATGAACCAATTGTCCTTAGGTCCTTCTTTGCGAACCCTTCCACAGCAGCAGAAAGAGCACTGCATTCTTTGGATCTCAAGAGATGCCTAAAGTTCTACCTGGATAAAACTAAGGCTCTCAGGAAGTCTTCACAACTGTTCGTGGCATACAGCAGACCAAGAATGGGTATGCCTCTTACGAAACAAAGCATCTCGAGATGGATCTCCTCGGCGATTGCATTCTGCCACGACAAGGCCGGACGGCCTTTGACTGATCATGTTACTGCTCATTCCACCAGGGCGATGTCCACGTCCGCAGCGCTGTTCGCTGGGGTGTCAATCTTGGATATATGCAGAGCGGCGACCTGGAAGTCACTGCACACTTTCTCCAGACACTACTTCCTGGATATCGAACTTCAGAAGGATGCGGCAGTGGGCCAGGCGGTGCTTCGCCATCTCTTTCAGTGAGGTGAGCCTTCCTACATCCCGCCATCCAGGTATGCATATTCTTTGCTCTTGTGATGTTCCAGCTATGCTGTCCCCATGTTATATGATAATATATGCATTGTCTAACATGTCTGCAGAGCGACTTTACATCACGCATGTGCATATCTGATTGCTAGCTACTCTGATTCAGGCATGTGAATCTATGAAAGACACCCCTAATACTGGATAAGAAATGCGTTACTTACCTGTAACAGCAGTTATCCACTATTGGTGTCTTTCATAGATTCACATGCAACCCTCCCACCTCCCCTGGAAGGACTCACATCCCTCTCTGACAATATTACGCCAACCTAGCTGGGTGCGTACGAAAATCTGAGGGACTGAGGCTCCTCCCAGGAAGGTTCTAGAGGGAGGTCGGAGCTGATTGGCTGACTGTGAGAGTTTGGTCCTTTTTACATAAGGACAAGGATGGGCTACTAAGGGGAGGCCTTTAGGCCTATTTTCTCTATGTATGTCTATAGGACATTACTTTTTTATGTACCGGAGGCTCCCGTCTCGACTACGGGGAATGATTCAGGCATGTGAATCTATGAAAGACACCAATACTGGATAACTGCTGTTACAGGTAAGTAACGCATTTCTTATTTCACTACAGCGAAGTCTTCAACTTGTGCTTTAGCGACAGGTGTCCCTGTGTTTGACATCTGTAAGGCAGTAACTTGGACCTCTCTCCACACTTTTGCAAAGCACTATTGTTTGGGTTCAGCAGTGAGAAGGCACAGCCATTTTGTTAATTCTGTTTTACATGACTTTTGGTATAAGCCAATAGGCCTCCACCTCCCAGTGCTGGACTGCTTGTGGGATCTATTCAAAAGGTGATGAATCCGAAGGTAGATGTATCCATCAGAAGAACAAGTTACTTGCCTTATGTAACTTTTTTTCAGGTGGATACAGTATATACCTGTGGATTTCTCACTGACGCAATCGCCTCCCCACTGTCTGTCTGCGTATGCCGAAGACAATGTTGTTTATACTTTATGTATGACATTTAAAATTATGAATACTGTGAAGCTCATAAAAGTGCTAATGTATATACAATATAGGTACAATTCATATATGGGTATATATGTGTGAGTTTTTATTTGAACTCTATCGTATGCTCGGACATATGGATTTTTGGTTTCAGCCATTTGCCTCGAAGGTATGAAAAAAATGGGTGGAAACTGATGTCAACATGACAACGAGGTCTTCTTATGACTCCGATGACGTCACACAGAGTCAAGTGTGGAGACATGCATTATGACATCCTCATTGATGGGGGAGAGCAGGAGAGAAAAGTTTCTGTGGGATGATAGAGCATTGGGATATTCAAAAGTTAGATACTGTATCCACCAGAAAAAGCGTTACCTAAAGTAAGTATTTTGTACTTCAGGGGCATTCGGGTGTAAGGTAGTGGCCAAGGGGCTACCTACCCCTGGGGTGTCTACACCCCTATATGACCACTTCCTGTGGAGAGTATTTATATACTTGGAAACCTGACCCAAAGTTCCTCGTTTCACTAAAAACAAGATGGTGTAACCCTTCTTTCTTTGTTCACTTCAGGGTCCCCACTGTAATGGTGTGACTAGCCTGAGAGTGAACACACCTTCTGATGGGCTAATGTTCCTGCCTGTCCTGGTGCAAAATGGGCCACAGCGAAGGGGGTGGAATCTCCAATGTCTGGGGAAGCCAGGGTCACATATCAAAGGCTCACGCAGATATGTCCTCACATATAATATAATGCACCCTGCGTTAGAGCTCTAAGGCCTGCTGTCGGGGTGACTTACATATTGTATATATAGTGTGCAAGGGCATGGCACACAGGGAGTGTGCCATGTTGTGTTTTCAAAATGGTTTGCACCATTTCACACACTCTGCAATGGCAAACAGCATGCAATGTGTGTGCGGGTTGCTTAGGGTGGCATTATACATGAAGCAGGCCTTAAGGACCCTCTTTAGTGCCTATGCCCTAGGTACCAGAAATACCGTTTACTAGGGACTTGCAAGGGAGCTAAAGCCCTTGCCAAATGGTGTAGCAATTGAACATGTACCTTGTTTTAGGGAAAGAGCACTGGCACTGGGGCCTAGTTAGCAGGGACCCAGTGCCCTTTCAGTTGAAAAGCTCAAGTACTAGGGCAAAAAGTGGAGGGGACCATGTCAAAAGGAGGCCCTTTCCTACACCCTCCCTCCCTCCAATGAAAGAGAATGAGACTAACGTTTCCCAGAAGAGTCTTCATTGTCTTAGTGGAAGAACCTGGAAAGGCCATTTCCATTGGCATAGTCAGTCCCAGGTCTGTGTTCCACTGTTAAGTCCATACCCTGTAGGGAGCTGGAACTTCTCAACAGTTTTAGATTTTTCTCCAGCCATCTGATAGGCCTGTAGTCAGTTTGAACAAGGAAGTGAGTCTCAAACAGACATAGTATCAGCTTCTTCAGGGACCAAACCACAGCAAAGGCTTCCCTCTCAATGGCACCCCAACACTGTTCCCTGGGGAGTAAACTCTTGCTAATAACACAACAGACTAGTCCTGGCCATCATTGTTGGTCTGTGATAGGACAGCTCCTATCCCACAGCTCCTATCCCATGCTCCAAGGCTTCAGTCTACACAATGAAGTGCTTTGTACAATCCGGAGCTTTTAGAATGGGTGCTGAGCGCATGGCTTCCTTCAGAGTGTCAAAAGCCTTTTGACAGCTCACTGTCCAGTTTACTTTCTTCGGTTGCTTCCTCGGATTCAGTTCAGTGAGGGGTGCCATACCCCTTCACAAAGCTCCTGTAGTACCCAGTCAAGCCAAGGAATGCCCTGACTTGATTCTGAGTGTTTGGAGCTTCCCAGTCCAGAATAGTCTGGATCTTGGGCTGTAAGGGTTGAACTTGGCCTCCACCTACAAGGTGGCCCAAGTATACAGCAGAACCCTGCAAATCTGGCACTTGCTTGCCTTGAAAGTGAGACCTGCATGTTGCTGAACCTCAAGGACCTTTCAAAGGTAGATTAAGTGATCGTGCCAGTTAGATCTATAGACCACAATATCCTTAAGATATGGGTCACTAAAGGACTCCAACCCAGCAAGGACTTTGTTCACCAAACTTTGAAAGGTGTCAGAGGCATTCTTTAGTTCAAAGGACATCACAGTGAACTGGTTATGCCCATCTGTGGTCCAGAGTGCTGATTTCTCTTTTGCTTCAAAGGTTAGAGTAATCTGCCAGTAGCCTGATGTCAAATCAAAAGTACTGAGAAATGTGGCTGCACTCAACCTGTTGATTAATCAATCAGCTCATGGGATAGGGTGTGCATCTGCTTTAGTGACAACATTGAGATGACTATAGTCCACACAAAACCTCAGCTCTGCTTTATAACACTTGAGATGAGATTTGGGGACTAAAACCACTGGGCTAGCCCAAGGACTTTCTGAGGGTTCAATCACCCCTAAGTCCAGCATCTTGCTGACTTCAGCTCTGATGCTTTCTTTGACTTGGTCAGACTGCCTGTAAATTGTGTTTTCAACAAGTAAGCTACTCCCAGTGTCCACATAATGAGTACACCAGGTTGTCAGACCAGGGGTCAAAGAAAAGAGCTTGGCATGCTGCCCAAGGACTTGCCTGCAGTCTGTTTGCTGTTGGGTAGTCAGCGCATCTGAAAGACAACTCCCTCAACAGACCCATCTTTAGGGTTGTGGGAGAGGAGGTCAGATAGAGGTTCACTCTGATCCTCATCAGTGACAATGAGCATGGCCACATCAGCACTGTCATGAAAGAGTTTAAGGCTGTTCACCAGGATGATCTTGTGAGGGCTCCGGGAATTGCCATGGTCTACCAAGTAGGTGACCTCCCCTTTTCTTTGTAGGATAGGGTAGGGACCACTTCATATGTCCAGGAGGGCCCTAGGTTCCACAGGCTCCAGAACCCATACATTCTGTCCTGGTTGCAACTCCACCAGTGCAGCCTTCCTGTGAAACCATTGCTTCTGGAGCTGCTGGCTTGCCTACAGTTTTTATTGGCCGTCTCCATGTACTCAGCCATCCTGGAACAAAGGCCAAGCACATAGTCAACTCTGACCAGTTTGGGTTCTTTGAGAGGCTTCTTACATCCTGCCCTTAATAGACTTAGTGCCTCTCTCACAGGATGGCCAAATAGAAGCTTGAAAGGGACTAAAGACAACTCCTTTCTGTGGCATCTGTAAGCAAAACGCAGACATGGCAGTAAGACATCCCTTCTCCTGCCGAGCTTTTCAGGGAGTCCAATGATAATGCCTTTCATAGTCTTGTTGAATCTTTCAAACAGACCATTGATTTGTGGGTGATATGGGGTGGTAAACTTATACATCATCCCACATGGCTTTTAGGTAACAAGACAGGAAGTTACTACCTCTGTATGAAACTATCTCTTTAGGAAAGTCCACTCTAGTAAAAACCCTAATGAGGGCCCTGGCAGTATGAGTGACAGTCCTAAGTGAACTTTTTTCAGGATACCTGGTAGCATGATCCACTATCACCAGTATGAATCTGTTCCCTGATGCTGTCTGGGTGTCATGTGGACCAACCATATCAATCCCCACCCTTTCAAAGGGGACCCTAACCACTGATAGTAGAATTATGGGGCCTTGGGTTTGCTACCTGATTTGCCACTGGCTTGACATGTAACACAGGAGTTGCACATCTCCTTCACTTTCTGGGACATACCTGGCCAGTATAAGTGGGTGACCTACTGCAAGTTTTTTGTCTAGGCAAGACGCCCAGCTATGGGGATGTCATGTGCTAAGGTGAATTTGAACTTCCTGTACTGAGGAGGCACTACTACTCTCCTAGTGGCACCTGCTTTGGGGTCTCTGGTCTCAATATAAAGGAGTTCTTTTCCTCCTCCCCAAAGGTCCTGTGGGAGCCACTGACATCTCCCTTTTCCTGGTCAGCAGCTTGCTGTCCCACATTCTCAGAAGTGGGACAGGTCCTCTTTCCTTGGCAGATATCTTCCCTAGAGGCCCTCCCTGGGCCTAGGAGCTCTGCCGTGTAAGGCTCAGGTTCCTGGGGCTCAGTTTCCTGAAGGGCCTTGCAGGTCTTCTCCCTGAGGAGCACGGACCTGAGCTTGTGTTTCAAGATGAGTTGGTTTCCCAGTCTTCTTGCCTATACTCGTGGAGTATAGGCCCATTACTGCAGGCTTCAATTCTTCTTATTCACTCTAGGCTTTGCTCTGTGCTCTGGTTTTCACACACACCCATTCAGGTATTCCCATGGCTCCATGGTTTCTCATCTCTACCTCAGGTCATGCTGAGTTCTCCAGATCATTGCCTAGCAGACATTTTACTGGAATTGCAGAGGACACGACCACCTTCTTTTGTCCAGTAACCCCTCCCCATTCCAAGGTCACCATTGCCATGGGATGAACCTTGGTAATGTTCTCAGCATTGATAACTGGATACGTTTTTCCAGTTGTTTATGGCTCTGGGGATATCATTTTTTCAGTCACCATGGTAACACTTGCACCTGTATCCCTCAGTGCTTCAACTTTAACTCCATTTATATATGGCATTTGTCTATACTACTTCAGGTTACTGGGCCAGACAGCCAGGGAAGCTTTACCCCCTTTCAGAGACTAAAGTAGCTTTGGTGTGCTCTCTGACTTGTTCAGGGCACACCAAGGATCCCATCTGGAAACTCATATCACATGCGGGTGCTGCTCTAGTGGGATCCTTTTTGGAGCAGAATGAGTCACCAGTTCGGTGTCCATTCTGCTTACAGTTGAAACACCAAATATTTATGGGGATCCCAGTTTTTATTCTGGTACGCACCCGTTGATTGTGGAGCATCTCTGGGTTCATCCTACTGAACAGGTTTTTAGAAGCCTTTAGAGGACTTTTTGGGTTATTCCACTTTCTGTCCCACATCTTTCCCCTTGGAAGGATTGTTAATCCCTTTCTCTTGGTTACCCCCACCCTGGGTCTGTCTGTGCATCCTTATTTTGACCCAGTGGTGAACCTTCTTCCCCAGCTCTTTGGGAGGGACCAACCCTAAGTCCACTAAGTACTGATGTCGTTTTTATGAAGTACAATTACTTAACAGATGCTCTTTCATAAGTAAATTATAAAGCCCATCATAAGCATTCCTCTTACTTTCCTCACCTAGGGCTATATGTATCAACCGAATTTTGATTTGCAAACGCTGTGAATCGCAAAATTAAAATTCGGAAAACGGTATGTATGAGGATAATCGCAATGCAAATTTAAGGAATCGCACAATTTGTGATTCCTTAACTTTGCGTAAGCATTGAAGGAATTGCAAATTGCGATTTCTTAAATGCTATGCAGCAACTACTGACGTTTTGCGATTTCTCCTTAAGAAATCGCAAATTATCACCAACTTCAAGTTGGTGGTAATTTACGATTTCTTTCAAAAATGCACTTTTTGCCATTTGTGAAGGTGCCGTGTGGCACACATACATGCCCTAAGGGCTTGTATGTGCACCATATGCGCACACATGTAAATTTCAGGGGTGCATCAGGGTTTCCTTATGACACCCTTGCACCCTTGAAATTATTCTCAATTTTCGATTCTCAAATTGCGAATCGCAAATTGAGAATAACTTCCCATTCATTCCTATGGGCCTCCTGGCCCATAGAAATTAATGGGAAAGTATTCCTTAATTGCGATTTCGCAATTTGCTAATTACAATTAAGGAATATTAAGAAATCGCTAAAAAATTGCGATCTTTTACACACATCCCTTTTTGCAATCCTCAAATAGCGATTTCTAAACAATCGCTATTTGAGAATTGCAAATGAGGGCTTTGATACATATGGACCCTAGTGTTTTGACTGAGAAGTCAACAAAATCGGACCTCAGTGGTTAGTCCAAATCCCTCAATCAGGGTATCCTTTGTGAGGTCATAAGACTCCGCATCTGCCTCATCCAGCATCAGGAGTCTATCCCTGCACTTTCCTGAGAACAGCTCCAGAGTCGAGAGCTCCAGTACTTTCTCATTTTACAGGCCCTCTCAAAAGCTGTAAACCATTTGGTAATGACATCACCTTCTCTATATTGGGGGGACAATGCTTTTGGAGATATTTGAGATCAAATGTTTCCTCTTTTTCCATATTTATTTTGTTGCATGCTAGACCAAGCTCATCTCTTCTCTTTCTATAGCCAGGATTTTGGCTTCTTCTGGCTAGTTTCCTAAGGGCCAGGTCCTCTTCATCTAGCTCTTCTTCCTGTCCCGAGTGGCCTGACCTACTCCCAGTAGGGACGGACCCTCGAGGTACGGTTCTAGAGTAGATTTGAGAGGGTACCTCATCACATTCTCTAGTGAGTTTGGGGGACAGTCTCTTGGAGTACTGCCCCCACTATCATGATCACTGTCCATCTCTTCTCCTGCAGGGGTGTCAGGATCTCATGTTGAATTGGTTATATCAAGCCCTGCAAGTCGCTCCTGAAGTTTTGCTTTTGTAGAGTTTGAGCTAGTCTTACATATTTGGCCTTACAGAGGTTCCATAGGTTCTCTACACTAAGCTGCAGATAAGGGATCAGGTTGAGCTCCTGAACAATCTTCTCTGAGGTTGATATGTTTAGTACAGTTGGGACCTTTTAGGAAAATCCCCCCAAAAAATCTAAAAGACTTTTTAGGACCTTAATGACTAGTATACTTTTCAAATCTCTAGTAAAATGGACTGGGGAACTTAACACAAGGCCCTAAGATTGCATATTAAAACATTTTAAAGAATTGAATATTAAACAAAAAAAAATCAAAAATATATTCAACTAGTCGATCGTGGCTTTCTTCATGTAACCACCTATTGACCAAGTGTAATCTCCTATTGACCAAGTAGTATCAGCAAATGTAAATTCTTGCACCTCAACGCTGATCCATCAATGTATGAAGCTCGTTTGGTATATTGTGCACCAAAACGAGGTACATTATGTAGAATCCAGATTTACAGGGCTTAAATTAATAATCCCAAATGTTCTCTTTGTGGTTGTGTGGGCAAGCAGTTTAGGCTTATCAGAGGGTAGTGTTAAGCATTTGTTGTACATACCGAATCAGTAAATGAGAGACACACTTGAAACCAATTTAGAAAAATAACACAGATTTTAATATAATTTTAGACACCAAGATCATTTAAATCAGGTACGTACTTTTAAGTTATAGATTTTTGCAGAAAAAACAGTAGAAAATTGCAGCTGTCAGATTTAAGGCAAGAGCCTTAAAAGCTTTAATGTTTTCCTATGGTGGAAACATTCACTGCATATGTGCACTTACAAACGATTCACAGGGGTACTCTTCTGGGCTTAAGGTGCTTAGAGGCCAAGGTCCAAAGTACCGACATCAGTTTGGATTTACCTTCCCTGGTGTGTCCTGGTGCAGCGGTGCTGGTCACAATGGTAGCCTCAAACGCTACCCATCAAAGCAAAAAAAAAAACTGTAGCAAGAAAATGGCTGCAAGTTGGGACTTGGGGACAATTCCAGCAGAACCCAAAGGGGAGCTTGGCTTTTGAGGGTCTCTGGAGAAAGGGGGCTCTGTCCGTTGACTTGGACTGGGCTGTGGCGCTCGGGTGCAGAGGTGTTTTGTCCGGCGAATCGCTTGTTTTGGGGGCTCTCACTTCTTGGTGTCGACCTGTTAGTGGGAGGAAAACAGAACAGCAGGGCCAATCTTGGTGCTGGCCTCATTGATGCTGATGTTTCTCATCTGTAAGTCGGTCTTGAAAGGATTGGTGGCTGGACTGGGCATTTAAGAAGCCTTGGCTGCTGCAAGGGCTCAGGGAACCAGGGTGTTGGCGCTGGAGGGCTCTTGGAGGGTCTAGCTTCTCGAGACTCGCTGGGGATATTTGTCAAGATAAGGTGTTTGATACCAAACACCATTAGTTTCAGTGAAGCCATTATGAAGCTGGCTCACTCGTAATGACCAGTGTCCAGTACATATACTTAAAATGGCTTCCTGAAATCTGACAATGTAGTCGCTATGAAACCAGGCATCACAGGGGCATATCTGCTCATGCAGATATGTACTCACATATATTATAATGCACCCTGCCTTAAGGCTCTAAGGCCTGCTGTAGAGGTGACTTACATATTGTATATGTAGTGTGCATGGGCATAACACACAGAGTTTGCCATGTCGTGTTTTCAAAATTGTTCACATCATTTCATGCAGCCTGCAATGGGAGTCTGTGTGCAATTGAGTGTGGGTCCTTTAAGGTGGCATAATACATGGCTGCAGTCTTAGAGACCCTCTTTAGTACCTATGCTCTAGGTACCAGGGGTACATTTACTAGGGACTTACAGGGGTGCTAAGGTCCTTGCCAATTGGTGTAGCAATTGAACATGTACCTTGTTTTAGAGAAAGAGCACTGGCACTTGGGCCTGGTTAGCAGGGACTCGGAGAGCTTTCAGTCAAAAAGCATTAGTACTAGGGCAAAAAGTGGGGGTGACCATGTCAAAAGCAGGCACTTTCCTCCACCCACCTCCTGGTCAGGTTCTGGTTGGGAAATCTATTGAAAATGTGAGGAGTCTGCAGGTAGCAGTCTCTATCAGAACAAAAAGTTACTTATCTTTGGTAATAATCTTTCTGGTGGATACTGTGTCTACCTGCAGTTTCCTCACCGACCAATCCTCCTCCCCATGTGAACGAAGGGTTACTAAAAATAACCTTTGGTAAGATGCCAATTCCATAAATATTCTAGAATGTTTACTCTCACCTTTTGCCTGGTGTCAGTGACTAGTATGATTAATTAGGACCTAGTCACTGTGCTTCCTCCCTAAATTGACCATTGTAAGTACTGTTGTACATCCACAATTGGCTACAGGTGTACCCTTGTAAGTCCCTACTATATGGTACTAAGGTACCCCGGGCATAGGTTCACCAGGGGTTTCCCATGGGCTGCAGTAGGTATTTTGTGACACTCCTGAGAGACTACTCAACCTGTGATTACAGGCCTGCATTTGCAGCATGTATGAGTTGGTTCTTGCACCTCTGACAACAGGTATAATGTTTATTATATTTGAGGTCACTATAATTAAAACCAATAAGTTAACCGAGGTACATTATGTAGAATCCAGATTTACAGGGCTTAAATTAATAATCCCAAATGTTCTCTTTGTGGTTGTGAGGGCAAGCAGTTTAGGCTTATCAGAGGGTAGTGTTAAGCATTTGTTGTACATACCGAATCAGTAAATGGAAGACACACTTGAAACCAATTTATAAAAATAACACAGATTTTAATATAATTTTAGACTTTCAGGCCTGAAGGCAGGGTGCTGGTTTATAAGTGTGAGGGTGTCCCTGCATGAGCAGGATGCCCCTACAAACCCAAGAGTCAATGTTCCTGGCTTTGTAAGTGCAGTCAGCCATTTTGATACATATAGTGGACATCAGTCATTACAAGATATTTAGTGGCTGCACCAAACCCAGTCATGTTTGGTATCAAATATTTTGGAATCATACCCCAACACCAATTCCAGTATTAGAAGTATAATCCCATGTACTGGGGGGCTCCCTTTGGGAACCCCCCATGTACTCCCGGTAACTGTCTTTCAGGGTCTGACAGGAAGGTAGTACTGCTGCCGACCACATACACAATTCTGCCCTACTGCTGCTGAGCCAAGCTTAAGCAGTGGAAGGTAGAACATTAGGTTTCCTATCGCAGGGAGGTGAGACCAACTCCCAGACAGGACTTGATGTGTTAAGCTGGGGTGCGGGTACTTGCTAGCGCCACGCGACAGCTTTGAAGGGCACATTTGGTGCCCTTCCTGCATTTTTCAGTTTGAACTAGTTGAGGGGAGCCCTTGGCTCCTGCATTGGTGTGAAACTGGGCAAAGGGCATGGGAGTATCCTCCCCTCTGTCCAGCCCCTCCTCTAGGGGGGACCCTTGATTTGTTCCAACCCTTCCCTTATGGTTCTGAAGGCTTACCTGTGGGTGGGTCTTCAGATTTGTCATAGGAAAAGACTGAAGCCTGAAACTACGTCTCTCTTCAACGGCGGGACACTTGGACTTCGCCTGGAACCGAGACTGCATTTCCCCTCCTGGTCTTGCTGTTCTGCAAGTCTCTTCTTCGTCTGTGTCTGCGCTTCTATCAGAATCTTCAACAGACCTCTGGGCATCAGAGACACCCGAAGTATTCTCCCTTGGAGTGAAGAAGTAATTTCCCTGCATCTGCAGGCACTGTAACAATGCTGACCGGTCTGCTGCTCCTGACGTCCCATGGACTTTGAAAGGCTAAGCAACGTCAAGTGGCATAGACTCTGTTCTCTCTGCTTACAGGTTCTTCTCTTCCTGAATCCACCCTTGGATTCCACCAGACTCTTGCATAGTCTTCCTCCAGCAGTATCTTTACTGAAGTCCTCCATTGTGGTCTACGGCAGTTTCCGACATCCCTTCGCACCTATGCACCTTGCTTTTTTGGTGTAGGTATCCATATTCCTGGGGTATCCACTGAACCTGATACACTCCTGAGGCGGAAGCCGGGAGCACGCTGAAAATTGATTTTAAAATTATCACCTTGTATTTTCTGTCACGTTAATAAATTGTACCTTTTAAAAAGCGCACTCACCCGGCAAACAGGCTTAGCGGGCTAGAGACACGCTGAAACAGCGACTCCCTCGCTGCAACGAGCAAACCCCTGACAAACTATTTCCCGCCGCCATTTACGGCGAGGAAGCAAGGCCACGCCTACCTGAGGCCACGCCCACCCCCCTCAGCATATATACGCGATCAAATGCGTGTAATTGGCAGAACCTGATACACTCCTGAGGCGGAAGCCGGGAGCACGCTGAAAATTGATTTTAAAATTATCACCTTGTATTTTCTGTCACGTTAATAAATTGTACCTTTTAAAAAGCGCACTCACCCGGCAAACAGGCTTAGCGGGCTAGAGACACGCTGAAACAGCGACTCCCTCGCTGCAACGAGCAAACCCCTGACAAACTATTTCCCGCCGCCATTTACGGCGAGGAAGCAAGGCCACGCCTACCTGAGGCCACGCCCACCCCCCTCAGCATATATACGCGATCAAATGCGTGTAATTGGCAGAACCTGATACACTCCTGAGGCGGAAGCCGGGAGCACGCTGAAAATTGATTTTAAAATTATCACCTTGTATTTTCTGTCACGTTAATAAATTGTACCTTTTAAAAAGCGCACTCACCCGGCAAACAGGCTTAGCGGGCTAGAGACACGCTGAAACAGCGACTCCCTCGCTGCAACGAGCAAACCCCTGACAAACTATTTCCCGCCGCCATTTACGGCGAGGAAGCAAGGCCACGCCTACCTGAGGCCACGCCCACCCCCCTCAGCATATATACGCGATCAAATGCGTGTAATTGGCAGAACCTGATACACTCCTGAGGCGGAAGCCGGGAGCACGCTGAAAATTGATTTTAAAATTATCACCTTGTATTTTCTGTCACGTTAATAAATTGTACCTTTTAAAAAGCGCACTCACCCGGCAAACAGGCTTAGCGGGCTAGAGACACGCTGAAACAGCGACTCCCTCGCTGCAACGAGCAAACCCCTGACAAACTATTTCCCGCCGCCATTTACGGCGAGGAAGCAAGGCCACGCCTACCTGAGGCCACGCCCACCCCCCTCCTTAAACCCCATAAAACAATGTGCAATCACCGGACGCGCAGCGGACGGGCGCAGCGGGCGCGCCGTCAGCGCGCCGAAGGCGCGCCAAAGGCAAGCCCGTCTGGGCCCGTCCGGACCCGGACGGCCCTTGGCCCCGTTACTCTGCCAGGTGTCCCTCAGGAGCGAGTGATGTATACAGCTGACACATTACGAGCCCTGCGTCCTAAAACCACCTTGCCCTGTCACCACACGGTTACGGAAGGCAAGATCTTTTCAACCTGCCCACACGGCAATCCGGTCCCTCCCCCTAAAAGCACTGCACCGGCTCTGAAAGCCGGCCTCCTCAATTGCCGTTCCCTTCCGAAACACGCCACCGAAATAAACCTCCTAATCCATGATCACGATTACGACCTAATGTTCCTTACAGAGACATGGCTCTCGGATTACACTGATCCGGATGTCGTCGCAGCTCTCCCCACAGGCTATCTCTGCCAAACGTTAAATAGACCTAAAGGGAGGGGAGGCGGGATAGCCATAATCCACAGGCAACGGTACGTCTGTAGGATGACGAACGCTGACATTGAGGATTGTGAGTGCGGCCAGTTTTCCATCCAAATCACTCCAGCCCTCACTGTAGCGGGGCTTCTGACCTATCGCCCCCCTGGGGCCCCTGGCAACTTCCCCAACTCTTTAGTTGAAGCTATCTCTCAACTAGCCTCCTCCACCTCCAACTTCCTGTTATTAGGTGATCTTAATCTCCACTTCCTTGACCCAACGGATCGTGTGGCCATGGACATTAGACATGACCTTACAGCCTTAGAGGTAGGTCTGATGAACAACGAGCCCACCCATGAGAAGGGCCATCTATTGGATCCCATCTTTTCCAATATTCCAACGATGACCACCGATCCCCCGGTGACCCTCCCATGGACTGACCATTTCCTGGTCCCCTTTTTCTGGGAAACTCCCAGGTCTAATTACTCTATTCCTAAAACCCAGGTTACTGATCGCCAATGGCATAAATTGCCTTTGGATATTTGGTCCCGTTCTCTGACCGAGTCCACTCCTAAGCTTTCCTCGGACCCAAATCTGGCCGATACACAATTCAGTGACTGGATTACGTCGTCTCTGGACACTCTGCTTCCAAAAATTACCACCTTTAAGCAACCAAAAAAGATATCCCCTGCTCCGTGGTATACTCCAGAGCTTAAAACCTTACGGCAAGAATGTAAAAAGACCGAACGGTCATGGAGACGTGAGAAAACAGGAGCGAACAAAAAAATCTACTCCATCTCTCTTCTCAAGTATAAATCCGCTATCCGGATCACCAAAAGCAGGTTCTTCCAGGAGAGAATAGAGAGAGCAGGTGGCTCCGGAAAGGAATCATTCGCTATCCTGAAAGAACTTTCAAAACCACCAGTACAAGATCATGGACCCCCCTCTGACCCTATAGCCGATCAAGAGAAATGCCAACAACTGGCCAACTTTTTTCAGGACAAAATTCGACTAATCCTGGATTCAATTCCTCCCTTGCACCCGAGGGATGAAACCGTTTCTCCACATTCGACTTCTCCCACCGGCCTATCCACATGGGGCCAATTCACCACGGATGAAGTGCGAACAACGCTTAACTCTATGAAAAGCGGTTCCCCCAGAGATCCTGCACCTCTTCGGATTCTCAAAGAGGTAGCCCCTTCCATCATCCCCGCCCTCACTCAGTTGATTAATACATCACTTCAACAGGGAGTTGTGCCCCAGAGTTGGAAGAAGGCAGTGGTAAAGGCCTTATTAAAGAAACCCACTCTGGACCCTGATAACCTGGCAAATTATCGGCCCATTTCCTTACTCCCAGGAGTAAGTAAAATCGCTGAAAAACTCATCAATAAGAAACTCTCCGAGTATCTAGAAACGAACAACAAGCTAAAAAACTCCCAGACGGGCTTTCGTCCAGGACAGGGCACGGACATCGCCCTCCTGGCGGCGGTAGAGGAAGCTAGAACGCTGCTAGATGGTGGAGGATCAGTGGCAGTGATCCTCCTTGACCTTAGTGCAGCGTTCGACACTGTAGACCATCAGCTCCTCATCGAAAGGCTGACAAAAGTCGGTCTAGAAGGCACAGCCATATCCTGGCTCTCATCCTTCTTGACACAACGATCTTATCAGATCTGGGAGAAAGACGCCCGTTCCTCCGAAATGCCCCTCCAATGTGGTGTGCCTCAGGGCTCCTCCCTGAGCCCTACATTATTTAACATATATATGTCCACATTGGAGGAAGTCATCACCCCGTTCGGAGTGAGTGTCATCAACTACGCTGATGACACACAATTAGTGGTGTCTTTGTCCCATCCTCAACATCAGAAAGCCGACCTTCTTAACTGCCTCACGCAGGTCCATCACTGGATGAATACATCAGCGCTAAAATTAAATGGGGCAAAAACCGAGGTCCTTGTACTCGGCCCAAAAGGAACCTCACTCCCTTTGGACATGTGGCCAACATGTCTAGGCCCTCCCCCAGACCCAAAGACAGAGGTGAAAAGTCTCGGTGTCTGGATCGACTCGGAACTCTCCTTCGCCCCACAAGCAAAAAAGGTAGTAGGGACCTGTTTCGGTCTGCTAAAATCCCTGAGGAAGGTCCTGCCCCTTCTTCCTCCGAAATCGCAAAAACTTTTAGTCCAGGGTCTTATCATATCAAGACTGGACTATAGTAATGCGATTTATTTGGGTGCACCGGAAGCAACACTGACCAAATTGCAGAGGATCCAGAATACCGCTGCTCGGATCATCACCAACACCCCGGCCAGATCATCGGCCAAGCCTGCCCTCAAACTCCTGCATTGGCTCCCCATAAGGGAGAGAATTAAATTCAAAGCCCTGTGCTTGGTGCACAAAACCCTGAACAACCAAGGCCCTCCAATTCTCCGAAACTTCATTACCCCTTACAGAGCCACAAGATCCCTTCGCTCTAATGCAGAAAACCTTATCAATGCCCCAAGGTTTAGGAAAGCACGGTCAGGAGGAAGACGGTTCTCGGTCCATGCGGCCCGTCTTTGGAACTCCCTCCCGCGAGATCTTCGTCTGGAACCCCAATACCTTCGTTTTAGGAAACGATTAAAGACACATCTTTTCCCCTAGACCTTTATGCCCTTCCCGTAAACTCACTCCTCAGTTCTGTCTCTAAGGTTCCTCAGCGCTGGGATACTTCCGGGTGACTACGCGCTTTATAAAAAATAAATAATAAAAAAAAAAAATAATAATCCACTGGTGACTCTCCAACCTTCTGTCTTCCACGGGTTTCTTCAGGGTCCAGTGGGAAGGGTCCTTCTTAAAAACTGCAACCTTGACTTCCCTGTTGACTTCTAGTGGACACATGGCTGTGGTTCTACTCTGCACACAGCCTCCGTGGGGTTCCTGGGTACTTACCTTGGGTGGTTCCTTGTGTCCCCAGCTCCTCTGAGTCTCCTGGTTCAAGTCCCAACTTCGGTCGCAGTTTGCATTCCACTTTCTTAATATGTGGTTTGGTCTCCCCCTGGAGACCACTGTATTTTGTGCTACTTACCTTACTGCAATCAAAGTATTATTGTGTATTTATATCACTGGGTAGGAGGTATACCAATGTATCTGAAAGAGACCATTAGTTATAGATTCCTTACCTTAGAATTACCCCCAGGCGTTAGACTGGATCCGGAGAAATTTTTTCTTAGCAGTACTCCTGCACGTCGGTAGGTGGCGTTGGTCAGCTCTGTGTTCGTCCTTGGTGTCGTGGTCGCTGGAATGACGTTGCGGTGTCTTCTTAGATGCCGGCACTGCGTGCTGACGTCTATTCTTTCTGTTTCTGCGCCAGCCGGCACAGAACCAGAGAGAGCGTGCCCCTCAGTCACTTTTTGACTAAATCTTTTTCGACTTTTGTCTACCTCTTTTTTGATTCTTCAAACTCTTGGTAGCACAAGGAATGTCCCATCGTCGGACCGGCTTCAAGCCCTGTGTCTCCTGTCACAAGTTGATGTCGGTCACCGATCCGCACCTCGTATGCCTTTGGTCCCTGGAGCGCAATCATGATCCGAAGTCGTGCTCCGACTGCTGGGCCATGAATCCGAAGTCTTTGTGGGACTGGTCCCAAAAGCGTTTGGAGGCCCAGCAGTCCGCTCCACGCCGCTCGAGGTCCCCATTGCGAGGAAGGTCGCAGGCCCGGTTGCGGAGTCATCACCATTCCTCTTCAAAGTCTTTGCACTCCTCCAGTAAGTCAAAGCACAAAAAGAAGGCGAAGAAGCATCTTCGCTCTTCACCTTCTCCCGTCCGTCGGCCAATGTGATGCAGAACCCAGAGCGTTGTCGCTCCCCTGCTCCTTCCTTGGAGCCCGCTGATATGGTTCCGCACTTCCCTCCCTTTCCCGGAGCCGGCGCATCCTCTGCCCAGCTTCGTCTATTTTACAAAGCACTGCACAGCATCTTCGGGCAGCCTGACTCCACAGGTGCGCCTTCGGGCCCCACGGACTTGGTTGGGAGCCCTAGGCCTTTGATGCTGGATGCTCCAGCCCCAGCACCGCAGGGTCCCCAAGGATCCAGGCCTAGATCCAAATCAGTGCCGGTCGACCTCACGGTACTTTCCCCGGTGCTGATTCCAGTGGCGACGCCTGTGACGCCAGTTGCACCAGGGGGTACTTTTATACCTGTTTTCATCCCTGGCGTTCCCTACCACCCTGAGTGGCAGCCAGAGGAGGGTGAGGAGGATTAGGAGGGGTACTTGGTCCAATCCCAGAACAGGGGCTCCTATGGGCAGGAGGATTTGCCCGACGCCATCGCCCGGCCCCGGGTGACCCAATTTTCCTCTCCTCATACCCTACCCCTGAAAGGTTGGTGGTCAAAACTTCATCCTCTAAGGGCACATTCCCTACTGCTCCCCCAGATAGGGAATCGAAGAAGCTGGACCATCTTGGGAAGAAGATGTTTCTTCCACAAGTTTAAAATAATAATAATAATAATCCTGAGCTTATACAGAGCCTGGTTACACTAGCCAGTGTGTCCCCGCGCTAATCATTGGCCCCTAGTACCTAACTGTTACAGCCTCCCTCTGCCCGCCCCAACAGATTTAGTCTCTCGGGAATAAATAGGTTTTAAGTTCTTTACGGAAAACCACCTCAGAGGTTTCCACTCAAAGCCTCAGGGGTAGGGCATTCCAGCGCCGGGTGGCCAAAAAGTGGAAGGACCTTCCTCCCTTTCTGGCCCTTCTAATTTTGGGAACCTGCATCATGCCAGCCCCTTGCGATCTCAGCATCCGAGTCGGAGCATACGATGTTAACAGATTGCGAAGGAAGCAAGGAACTTTACCCTGCACAATCCTGTGACTGACACAGAGTGCTTTAAACAGAACACACTCCCTAATGGGCAGTCAGTGAAGCGATTCCAAGGCTTTTTTGATGTAGCCCTCTTATGTAGCATCAACACCAGACGGGCGGCTGCATTCTGGATATGTTGTAGTCTCTGAAGACATTTCACATTAGCTCCCAGATAGAGGACATTCCCATAGTCCAGCCTGGAGGAAACCAAAGCATGGACTAGGGCCTTCCTAGCTGTAACAGGGAGCAGGTCTAGCGTCTTTCTAAGACTACGCAGAATGCCAAAGCAAGTCCCGGCCACACGTCTGGTGTGATATTCATAAGAAATTATAGAATCAATCCAGATTCCAAGATTTTTAACTTGATCCTTAGGCGCAGGTAAAGGGCCCAGAGACGGGGGCTACCAGGCCGATGTTCAGACTGACGGAGCCTTGTACACAATCTGCACCTCCGTTTTATCAGTCTGAGACAGTTATGGGCCATCCAGCCAGCAAGATCTTGAAGACAAGATGCAAAATTGCTGGCTGCCTGCTCAGCCAGCTGTGTCAGGGCCACAACCAGCTGCGTATCATCTGCATAGGTCACCACTTTCACTCCATATTGCTCAGTTATTAACGCCACAGGTGCCACGTAAAGATTGAAAAGGGTAGGGCTCAGGCTGGAGCCTTGAGGAACCCCTTGATCCAGGTTAATAGCCTTAGACCTAAGGGACCCTTGCTCAACACGAAAACTACGCTCATGGAGAAAAGATTCCAGCCAGTCCCATGCCTTCCCTACCACTCCACCCTTCCTCAGACACTGCAGCAAGGACACTTAGGACTGCGGTCGGTGAACACTGCGGTCGGTGAACACTGCATTCAGCTGTTACACACACACGGTGTGGGATACGATTGCACAAGTGCTTCCAAAGTGCCTGGAAGAGGCCCGGGCCATGCTCACCCATGCCGTTGATGAAGGTCGGGATGCAGCAAAGTTCACCATCCGGTGTGGGCTGGATACCGCCGATTTGCTGGGTATAAAGTTTTCTACGTCAGAAGCCCTGAGGTGCTACACCTGGCTGAGTACGTCTGGATTCTCTGGGGATGTCCAATCTACCCTTTTGGACATGCCCTTTGATGGCCGTCGCCTGTTTGATGACAAGGCGGACAAAGCGCCTGAGCGCTTCCAGGACTCTAAGGCCATACCCAGATCCTTGGGCCTCGCAGCAACTTCCCGCCCCTTGCAGTCTGCCTTTCGCCCCTTTTGTTGCTACAGAAGGGGTGCCCCGCCATTTTCCGCCCAGAGCCACAGAGCTCCACAAGCTACCATGCCTCTGCGTGGTCGGGACGTGGGACCCACCGTCCAGGTTCTGGGGGCCAGCGGGCAGGCCAGTGCACCAAAGCTCGCCATGTAGCAGCCTCCAAACCTTCCTAGTCCGACCTTCCAGGGCCACCAGTTGCCAGTGGGCGGCAGGATCTGCCATTACCTCCCCCACTGGCATTGTATCAGGTCAGACAGGTGGGTTTTGCAGATAGTCCGAAGGGGCTACTCCCTCCCTTTCGAGACTACCCCTCCCTTCATTCCACCAACACTCCATCACATTTCAGAGAATCATTTGGCCCTTCTCCGGCAGGAAGTTACTGATCTCTTGGTCAAGAGAGCTATCGAACGCATCCTTGTGCCAGAAGTACTTTGTGGTTGCTACTCCACTACTTCTTGGTACTCAAGAAGGACAAAGGCCTGCGTCCTATCTTAAGATGTCAGGGACGTTGAATGCTTCCTCCGGAAGGAGAAGTTCAAGATGTTAACCTTGGCTCAGTTCTTGTCTGCCCTCGACCCTGGACACTGGATAGTAGTGTTGGACTTGCAGGACGATTACTTTCACATCCCCTTCTTGCCTGCCCACCGAAGTTACCTCTGGTTTACGGTAAGCTCTTAGCACTTTCAGTTTACTGTGCTCCCCTTTAGCCTTACCAGCGCCCTTTGGGTGTTCACAAAAGTGGTTGCAGCTCATCTCCACAGATCAGGGGTTCCAGTCTTCCCCTATCTCGATGACTGGCTGATGAAGGCAGGTTCGCCCCAGGCTGTTGTCTCCCACCTCCAGACTACAGCGGCTCCTTTTCATCGGAGTGGTTCTGGACACAGCACAGTTTCGGGTCTATCCTCCCAAGCAGCGAGACGGGACATTCGGGCTATGATACCGTTGTTTAAGCCTCTTTCCCGGATTTCAGTGAGAATGACTCTGAGGCTGCTGAGACTCATGGCCTCCTGCATCCTGCTATAGGATCATGCCAGGTGGCATATACAGGCTCTGCAGTGGGACCTGAAGTTCCAGTGGCCGCATCATCAGGGGAATCTTTCAGATGTCCTCCACATCTTGGAAGGGACTGCATGTCAGATACAGTGGTGGTTCACGAACCAGGACTGGGCCAAAGGCAGATCCCTCTCCCTTCCCCAACCATAGTTCATAGTGGTGACAGATGCATCTCTCCTGGGATGCGGCGGCCACATGGGAGAGGCAGAGATCAGCCTACACACTACCTAAAGACATGCATAGGCGGGCGGGCAGAGGAAGCGTGCAGATAATGCGCGCATCGAGCTCGACAAAGACTATCTACACTCCATTTCAGTATGTTCAGGAATGAAGGGTTGTAGGAAATGCAATTTTCTGTTTACGGCAGTTATAGAGGGAAGGAAGAGGGAGGGGGTATTGGAGTCCGTTAATGACTTCGTACTTTGCCTGTCTTTAAACTGCAGGTCCTTTAGTAAACACAACCATGAAATCCGTGAGTTATTAATGGATCAAAAGCCAGTAGGGTTGTTTTTAGTAGAAACTTGGCTCCATGAGCAATCAGCTCCAGACATTCTGGAAGCATTGCCTGAAGGATATGCTATTCTGAGGGTTGATAGAGCTGGGCAGAGGGATGGGTGGGCTAGTGCTGATTTAAAAAAAATATACCAGGTACAAATGTCTAAACTGCCAATGTCAGGCTGCGAAGCCGCACTTTTCAATATGTCTTTTAACAGCGATTGGTGTGTTGCGGGTCTCCTTATTTATAGACCCTCTGGCCCGGCTACAGTATTTATTAATGAGTTGGCCAAAACAGGGCCCATATGCCATCCGCTACCCAAATTTCGTAATTCTAGGGGATTTGAATTTACATTTGGAAAATCGAGGAATCGGTGAGATGACAATGGAACTACAGGCCTTGGGTCTAGAACAGCTAGTCCATACTTCTACTCCCATTAAGGGCCATATTTTAGATAATATATTTTTAAACAGTACTCAGGTGGAAGTTCTGCCACCTGTGTCTATAGTCTGGTCTGACCATTCAATCCTTCCATTCGGGATGGAGAATCCTAGAAAGGTCTCTAGTAATTTGAGACAGTGGTCGGAATCCATAATGACTCAGAAATGGGCGTTACTTACTCCTGATTCCTTTAGGGACAAACTTGCCTCGAGCACACCGGAATTAGTGGCCGACACTCAGATAGCAGAGAAACAAGTCTCCGTTTGGATTAAGAAAGCAGTGGACTCTTTTGCACCACTGAAACCCTGCAGCCTAAATCCTTCAGCGAAATGGTTCTCAGAGGAATTAGCACTGCTTAAAAAAACATGTTAACACCTTGAACGTTGCTGTGGGGGGCACTGTCACACTGTGAACAAGTTTAAATATCTAGAAGCGCATACTTTTTCTCTCAAACATATTAGAAGAACACGCAGGGAGTTTTACACTGATAAAATTGAATCTGCTAAAAACACTCCTAAAAATATCTTCAGGATTGTTAAACAACTTACTTCCCTGGAGCGAGTCACAGCAGTATTGTCAGCATCCTCAGACTACTGTATTAAAGTAGCTAGTTTCTTTCTGGGAAAGATAAAGAAGATATATGCTACCTTCCCTAAACCAGCAGGAACTATTGCCCACATGCATCAAACTCCCGTTTTGCGTTTCCAAATTTGCGATTTTTACTGAATCGCAAATATGGATTCGCAAAACGGGATGCATCATAGAAAGTGCTAACCGCCTGATTCATCAACGGGCCGTTTTGCGAGCCCCTAATAGCGAATCATAGCGAATCGCTATTAAGGACTCGCAAAACGGCATTCATGTAGGAATCGCATAATAAAATGCGATTCCTACAGATTCCTTATTTGCGATTAGCAAATTGCTAATCGCAAATAAGGAATAACTCGCCATTCATTCCTATGGGCCAAAAGGCCCAAAGGAATGAATGGGGAGTATTCCTTATTTGCGATTAGCAATTAGCTAATCGCAAATAAGATTGCGATTTGAAGGGTGCCAGGGGTGTCCACAGGACACCCTGTAGCACCCCTCAAATGAAATGTGACACAGGTGTTGCACACACACATGTCCAAAGGACATGTGTGTGTGTAACATGCAACTCAGAAAAATGCATTTAAATTTTCGCAATTTACCGCGAGGTTTGACCTCGCGGTAAATTGCGTCCAAAAATAGCGATTTCGCAATTTTATATTGGGTCATGAATATCATTTAAGGAATCTCAAATTGAGATTCCTTAAGTGTGATCGCAATTTGAAAAATCGCAATTTTTTGCGATTTCTCAATTTGCGGGTACATGACCCAATGATGAATTTCTAATGCAATTTTTGCGGGCGCAAACGGCCGAATTCTGCGATTCGCACCGTTTGCGCCTGCAAAAATGCTTCATGAATCTGGCTGTAAATATTTCCGATTCGGTAAAAATCGCAATTTTTACCGAATCGCAAATATTATGCGAATTCAAAATTGTGAATTCGCTATTCCCATTGATTCCTATGGGCCAAAAGGCCCATAGGAATCAATGGAAATTGCGAATTCGCAATTTTGAATTCGCAAATGTTGATGCATTCCATGGGTGCAGGGGGGGGTCCAAAGGACCCCCCGCTGCACCCCTGAAATGTATTTTTAAATGGATGTTTCACACACACATGTCCTAAGGACATGTGTGTCTGTAACATGACATTGTTTAAAATGTAAATTAGAACATTTTAAACATTTTTCGCAGTTTACCACGAGGTTCAACCTCGTGGTAATTTGCACTTCCAAACTTTGTATTCGCAATTTGACTTCAGAATGATGCATTGCATTTAAGGAATCGCAAATTTGCGATTCCTTTAATGCAATCGCATTCTGGAAAGTCGCAAAATTAGCGATTTTCATCACAAAAAAATGATGCATCTGAAAAAGCATTTTTGGAATCGCAAACGGCCGATTTTAAGGAATCGCACCGTTTGCGACTCCAAAAATGCTTGATGCATGTGGGCATACATTTTGTTACCATCAAAAAGTGAAATATTGTGTGAGGGAAGTTTTTATTTTTGTCCACCAGTGGAAAGGGACGTAGTCCAACTCATGTCAGTCGTCAAATTGGGTTCTCCCATGGATACTATCCCTCCAAATATGCTACTGCAAGGGAGGGAAGCGATTGTACCTGTGCTCACAAATCTGATGAATGTTTCTTTCAGTTCGGGACAGGTTCCAAACAATTGGAAACCTGCAATGGTGGTGCCGTTATTAAAGAAACCATCTTTGGATTCTGTGCTTCAAGATAATCTGAGACCAGTATCTCTGCTTCCATTCTTTGCGAAATTCGCAGAGAAATTTCTCAATATCCAATTGACTAAGTTCATGGAAGAATACCAGGTACTCCATGAAACTCAATCTGGCTTTAGGGCGCTTCACAGCACCGAATCTGCCTTACTCCTGTCCTCTAAGGTGCTAAAAATAGCAGTGTATGAGGGAAGAATGGCAGCACTGATCTTGCTGAATTTGAGTAAAGTAGTTGATATCGTCCCCCACGGCCTTCTCTTGGAGTGGCTGTGGGGGGCTGGTGTCAGAGGTAGCACATGGGAATGGATCAACCACTTGCTCTAGAATAGATCCTTCCAGGTTTTACAACGTCAAATTCAAAGCCTGCTTGAGTGATTTGGTTAACTGGATGAAGTTCAGCTGCCTGCTATTAAATGCTGGCACAACTGAAGTCATGGTAATCTGCAAACAACCCTCCATCTGGTCCCACATCTGGTGGCCAGAAGAACTAGGATCAGCCCGACTCCCAAACCAAAGATCAAAAATTTGGGAGTCTGGTTTGACAATACCTTATCTTTTGCAGACCAGATATTTGCTCTGGCAGGTACGTGCTTTGGCATTCTAAGAATGCTACGTAAAATCTTATATATTCTACCATTAGATACCAAAAAGAACATTGTGCGGGCCCTGGTTACATCTCGTCTGGATTACTGCAGCATCCTCTATTTAGGGCTACAAAAAGTTACTTGAATATTTTAGAAAAGGTCCAAAATGCAGCCGCCTGGATGATACTGAACATTCCGAGGCGTACCCCGGTGGGAGCGGCCCTGAGGGAGCTACACTGGTTACCAGTACAGACCAGAGTTACTTTTAAAGCTCTATGTTTCTGCCACAGGATTCTTAATGAGAATGGGCTTAGGTACCTGTGCCCCTTACTTACCCCTTACAGATCTACCCGGAATCTTAGGTCGGTGGGAACTGCTAAGCTGGTAGCGCCAAAAGTTCAAAAGACACATTTGGGAGGTAGATCCTTTAGCTTTCTACCAGCTAAAGCTGGGAATAAACTGCCTCTCGAAGTGCGAATGCAGCTGTCTGAAGCTATGTTTCATAGAAAACTTAAGACTTGGTTTTTTCAGTGGTACCCAGGGGACTGGTGTTAAGCACTGCTGTTGCGGATAGACCTTCTATGTTAGGAATAGGGGTTTTCGATTGGGGATAGGGCTCTGTTGTTAAGGACTGAGATGTCTTAGCACCGGGACACTCCATTGGAGTAACCAGGTGGTCTATAAGCTTTAATCTTATCTAATCAGAGGCCTCTGGTCTCCGGCAGAGTCCGGGCATCACATCAAACTTCTGGAGCTCCGGAGGATCCGCCTTACACTGAAGGCATTTCTTATTTCTGTCAAAGGAAGAGTAGTGCAGTGTGTTCACGGACAACAACACCAACAACACCGCCATGTGGTATTGCAACAAACAGGGCAGGGTGGGACTGTTGACCCTTTGTCAAGAGGCTCTTCACCTTTGGAAATGGCTGGAACATTAGGGCATGTCCCTGGTGGTTTAAATCCTGGCAGGTTCTCTGAACCCCAGGCCAGACGAGCACAGCCGCCGGTACATGATGGATCACTAATGGGGTCTTCACTTAGAGGTGGTGCAAGGGTTCTTTCAACAGTGGGGAACGCCGTGGTTAGATCTGTTTGCCACCAAAGAGAATGAGCACTGTGAGCAGTTCTGCGCATTGGAATTTCCAAGGCGACACTCACTTGACATCGCTTTTTGTTGCGAGTGGAGTTGCGGCCTCCTGTACTCCTTTCCTATTGTACCACTTCTGCCCAGAGTGCTGTAGAAGATCAAGCAAGACCGGGCACAAGTCATTCTTGTGGCTCCGGACTGGGCACGAAGAGTCTGATACCTGAGCTCTTGAGCATGGCCATCGATCCTGCCTCTTTGGGAGAATCTTCTGTCGCAGCAGCAGAGGATGGTCCTCCAACCGAACCTGTCCAGCCTCCACCTCCTTGCATAGAGATTGAGCGGTGACAGTTGACAGTTTCGACCTTCCTCCCGAAATCTTGGCAGCCAGGCGTCCCGCCACTAAAACAGTATACTCCTGTAGATGGAACAAATTTGTGTCATGGTGCACAGCAAAGGCTGTGGATCCCATTTCTGCCCCTCTCTCAGTGGTTCTCCTCTTCATTCTTTCTTTGGCCCAGTTGGTCTCTCTTAAGGGCTATTTCTTGGCCTTTTCGGCATTTTTTCTCCTTCCTGATCAGCCTTCTCTTTTAAAGTCCCCGATTGTTAACAGATGTCTGAAGGGCATTACTCATCGCTTTCCTCCTTCTCTTTCGGTAATGCCCCAGTGTGACTTGAATCTTGTCCTCACTTATCTTGTGTGTGCTCCCATGGAGCCACTACATAATTGTCCTCTTCGCCTCCTTACTTTGAAGACAGCTGTCCTGCTTGCCATCACCTCTGCTCGCAGGGTGAGTGAGCTTCAGGCCTTATCTTTCAAACCTCCATTTCTGGCTGTTCATCCAGACAAAGTGGTTCTTTGCACTAGGCCCTTTTTTCTGCCCAAAGTGGTTTCCTCTTTCCACATGGGTCAGACCATGACATTGCCTACCTTCTTCCCGCCTCCGCAGCCTTCCAAAGAGGAGAGACTTCACCGCCTGGGCCCAAAAAGTGCACTGTCCTTCTACCTTGACCGCACTAAAGATTTCTGGGTGGATGATCAACACTTCGTGGGTTATGTGGGGACCAAGAAGGGTCGGGCAGTGCACAAGCGTACCATCTCTCGATGGACTGACCTATGCATCAAGATCTGTTATTCTTTAGCTAAAAAGGAACCTCCAGTAGGACTGCGCCTCTGGCGTGGAAGGTGGTGTCAGAACTAACGTCAGCACGCAGGGGTGGCATCTAAGTAGACACCGCAATGTCATCCAGATGACCACGACGCCAAAGACAGATGCGGAGTCGACCAACGCCACCTACCAACGCACATGGGTACTGCTAAGAAAAAATGTCTCCGGATGCAGTCTGACGCTTGGGAGTAATTCTAATGTAAGGAATCTATAACTAATGTATGTCTCTTACAGATACATCGTTACCGAAGGTAAGGAACTTGTTCGTTAGTGACTGTTCTGTAATAAATAGACATATTTTATATATACACTGGGTGGTTCTTTTTCGTTTAACCTACACTACATGATTAACCTGGTAAAACAAGCTGCTTAACACTCCTTCAAGATAAGCCTGAAGGTTGTTTTCCCCAGCCACCACTTTGAGAGCTTTCAAAAGGTTATCAAAGACCACTAAAATCACCATAAGGCTGTCGGGATTAGTACAAGGGGCATCACTTAAATAAGTGTGCACCATATAGTAAGCCAGCCTCCTACATCATTCTCATCCTTGTGTGCTTCAAAGGCGCGTAAAACATGGATGAGAAGCTGACATTGGTGATCTGGCGGAGGCTCTTTATGGCTCCAGTGACATCACACTGGCATCACTTCTGTTTGCCGAAATGGAGCCGGCGGCTCATACCTGTGTGGAGAGCTATCCAAAATGTTTCTGGATTAAGGCTGATGTCCGAGATATTGAAACAGTGTGGAATCTACAAGTATGTAGATTATACACTAGAAAGAGTGTTACCGAGGGCAAGTAACTTTTTCATTAGGGACTTGCCATCACTTTTTGGAGTTTATTATTCAATAGAGCTAAGATTGATTTCAATGCCACCTTTGCCTGCATTGCTTCTCATTTGAACGCTCAACATAATTCTCACAAGACAAACCTGATTATAATGAGGGCGAGGTGTGGCGCAGCAGCCAGAGGGGCTGACTCCAGAGCGCAGGGCTCATGGTTTGATCCCTGGCGCCACCGGCAGCCCAGCTCAGCATCATGTGACTCCGGGCAATAGCTCACTTAATCTACCCGACGGTCCCCCAGTGCCTGGATACCCTTAGGGGTGATAAATTCGCCCTTTACAAATGTGGAATTATTAGCACTAAGTAAAAAAATATGAAATACTCAACACTGGTAAATGTGTGGCAGCAGATGCTGCTCCTCAGTAGGTTTGGTGAGGAACTAATATTATCTGGTTTGGTATCCTTTTCCATACATGTCCGCCTACTGATAAGAAAAATAATTTTCGAACCAATCCGAGTGATCTTTCCTGGAAAGACTGCCCATCAGTGGTTGGTGGAATTCTGGAAGCCTATGCATCATAGAAAACCGCCAGAGCTCTATCCCATTTTAAACTGGTCAGGACAGGATGTTTTTTGCCCTAACAGGTTCCTACACCACCACCATGTTCTATACATCATAGCCGTGCTACTGTGGACAGGGTTCCCAGAACTAGAGGTCCTACTTGTTTTTCACATAACCTTGGGGTGCTGGCAGAATACCAGAGCAAAGTGCATTGGCTGGAAAACTCAGGAATCTCAAAGTTTTATCCAGCTTTGTAACTGCTTGCACCTAGGGGTATCTCTCACTGTTCAACATTCTGATCTAGAATGCGGCTATGTCAAATTATGTAGTAAGACAGTCTGATCAAGGACTTGAAACAGAATGCCTAATATCTGACTTTCCACTGGCACTAATAATTTTCCGGATGTCAAGGCATAAAGGACACTCTTTGTGTTCATAAGCTGCAATTCATGGATCATCTCCAAATATCTGTGAAACCCTGTATTCTTCCATTTTGTCAGGATTTCCTGTCCCAGTGACTAGGCAGAAATTATCACTGTTAGCTAGCATCTTACAGTGTGTCAGAATGGGGTTTTATTGATTGATTGGTTCATCCATTCATTCATGCATGCTACCACTTGGAATACATACTGTTCCAAATGGGAGGTAATGTCTTTCTTTTATTTCTGCACATTTATAAGCTTTTTATACTGTATAATATAAGTATTTTTTAGTTTAGTGGGATGGTTAGTCCTGAGATATGAGATGTTTAAGATGTATTAGTTTGAAAGATCAAGGCACAGGAAACAATTTGAGAATTGTTGTTGCCCTTAGTGTCTATTAATAATTTTAAGGGCCGGAGAAGTTGTGTCAAGACAACCATGCCTCTTTAGAGTCTGAACCTTATTAGGAGAAGATTCATGTGGCTCCTTCTTCAAACCCCAAGACTTGTCCCTTAGAACTTTCAAGGTAGCCATTCTGATTGCCATTATACTTTAAAAGAGAATATGTGAGAGCATATTTTGATGCTCAGTAAACTAATGCATTTGCGACAGGGATCTGTATTGGACTATTTTGTCACAGATTTGAATCCCGATGGGCCACTTAGATTTTCATCCTTCAGCGGTTGATAAGTACCATCATGTTTGTTAGCAGTAAACAGAGTTGAGCATGCACTCTACAAGTATGCCTATTTTGATGGTTTCCAATGAATCGGCATGTGCTGATTCAATCATGAAATTGTGGACTACTGCTACTTTTTGTGTAAAATAGTTTCCTTTTTAACCATAACCAGTCACATGCCTGTCAGTGCTCTTCATAAGCCTTCCTAGTCCACCGTACCTTCCAAAGAAGGTTTGTATACAAATGGGTTTGCATTGTTAGATTGAATTTCAATTTATTAAAGAACATGAATCAATTGTCCGTTGTGTATCCTGGTATGTTCAAAGAGGCAACTGTTGATACAAAAAGAATATTTAATGGAATTTACACTGTGTTAGTTATTCGGATGTTAAAAATCATGTTTCTGAAGTCCTCAAGGCCCATCCCACCAATTCAAAGCAGTATCTACTTTTTCATTTGGACACAACTCTTTGGTGGGAATATTTAAAGTTTCAATATGGGCTTCTTTGCAAAACTTTAATAGGCACTACTTACTGGTCCCTGACACCAAGGCTGAATTCAGACTAGTTTAAGTTTCACCCATTGGACCCCAGTATCTGAAACTGTCTGTCAGTGAGACCCTCTGGCTGTCTGTTTGAGTTTACGAAGAAGGCAAATTTACCTTTGTGACGATTCAGCTGAAATTCTTGCACAAAGGCCCTTGATGGAACAGGAAAATCCCTGGGATTCATTGTTATAGGTAAGCAAAACTTTTAAAATCTCTCCTCCCCTTCTGATAGGTACTCTTCAGACAAAGCAGATTCCTCCACACCCTCTCTACTGTCGGAATTGAGGGACTTCTTCCACTGTGACAACCAATCTATGTAATTTTGGCATTTCCTGTGCTTGGAAACATTTTCAATAAGTATGACGTCCGAAAGTAAGAGGAATTGCTACTGTTATGTAAGCCACGTCTTTGCCAAAGTGTTGAAGATGTAATTCAGCAAGGAAAACCACCTTGGTTTTTCTTAAGATGCCTCATTAATTACCATGTTCCAAGGCTTAAACACATTACATTTCTTTTTGGAATAATGTCAGTTTTAAACTTCTGGAATCATATAATTGAAAATAACCCTGACTGTCCTGACATTACAGTTTTGTTTTGCACGTCTTCAGGGGTAATGCATTTGGCTCCATTTCACAGGTCATAAGTATCTACATATACTTATTAAACATTGAATGTAAGGGGAAATATGTATGTAACCATAGAGTTGAAAAGTTTTTAAATTGCATCCTCATTGCACATGTAGAGATGACTGACTGAAGTTGACCTGTTTAGTAAAATATTGTTATTGAACTAGTCAGTATTCTTTATTGGTTATGATGTACTGTAAATATGCACAGCTATAATAAAGGGACAATGTATAGATTGTTGTTTGGGCTTTTCTAAATTCACTACTAATAATTAATTAAAGGCCAAACACACTGACTCCTTCAACTCTGTCTTCTATGAACCTTTGAAACGATCAGGTAATTGCATACCACTAGTGAAATGCAAAAGTAACCACTTTTAGATCATCCTTTGGAGGATGTACATCACTGTAATCTAAAATTAAAATGGAGCAATAGTTACCCATAAAATGTTTCTTTCAAATTAGGCAACTTTTAAGTGAACCATATACATATATATATATATATATAGGCTTGATGGGTCAAGTTTAATTTGTGTAACAAATATATAAAAATATATATATATAGTGAGCAAGGACGCATGTCCGAAACGCGTCTGATGACTGGCACCACCATAATAATTCTCGAAATTACAAGACTGGTTTGCGGTAATTATTTTGGAGTCTGTGTACCTGTGCGCTGACTGACGGCTGCAGCTGGCGACTCGTTGGAGTTTTATATATATATATATATATATATATATATATATATATATATATTAGTCTCCAACTTGAAAAACGGCAGCGCCTCTGCCCGTTTTCCCAGTGCGCAAACAGCAATTATCGTCTGGAGTCAGGCTTATGAAATAGTTTGTTTTATTTTATATTAAAGTGCAGGGTGCAGAAATCATCATACAGACGCGTTTATATATATTGAAGCTCGTAGGTCTCCCTCAAAGGTCGGAAAGAAGACTTGAAGCACTCCGGGTATGGCAGTAGATTTTATTTACAGCACACGGCAAAAGATGACAATATATATATATCCAAGGAACAGCGTTTCGATTCCGTAGGCCAGGGATCCCAAGGGATCCCCCTCTCACCACAAATCCACGCAGACACAGACCAGGGTCGTGCAAATTATTTATTCAGTGCAAGCACGCCGCATGACGTTTCGGCTCCGAGGAGCCTTGTTCACATGACAGTGTTCATCTCTGTGAGCGGTTCTTTTAAAGGGCCAGCGTCAGGTGTCAAATGGGTCACATGCTAGTTTTGAGAATGGACATAAAGGAAATACTTTCTACATATATCTCTATATCTATATCTATATCTATATATATATATATGTTACACAAATGAAACCTGCTTGGGTAAAGGACTAATTTGAGGTCACAAAAAAACTGTATATATATATATATATATATATATATATATATATATATATATATATATATATATATATATATATATATATATATATATATGTATATATATATATATATATATATATATATACATATATAATTATATATATAGATATAGAGATATATGTAGAAATTTTTGGGTGATAGGAATACCACCCAGTGCTATGCTCTCTGACACTGGCCCCCACCAGTATAGTAACTGTAATGTATAAATAACTTGTTACTGAGAGGTTGTTTTCACAATATACATTAAACACACATTAAATAATTGTGCTGTTTCTTTGTCTTTTCTTTATTCATACCATCAGCCTTATTCTATGAGTCAATAATTACAGTGTTACAGCCAACAGGTGTTACGCGCACACCAGCGTTTCTTCAGGGCTGTAAAATATAGAGATCACAAATCCTTGTTTATGCATATATAAAGAAGAAATGAATATTTCTTAAGAAATTAAAAAATTAAGAACACAACAGGCACTGTACGTGGCTGGTAAATGTTTATGCTTTAAGAAAAACAGAAATATTCACTTACACATTAATACACATTGAAATAATCCCAAGATCTACAATAAGTACATTCTTCTGCATATATATGCGTACACAACTAGTGGAAATAGTCACTTCATCAATATTAAATTGCACTTCTAATTTGGTTCAACAACGCTACATTATTCATTATGTGTATTCATATCCAGGGGGTCATCTTAATCAACTAATTATAGCCCTGTTAGCTGCATCCTTTCTCTAAAACAGTTAGGTTTAAAATTGATTAGGCCTTTTTCTATACTTTACATAGATGTAACTGTTACTGAGCAATTTACCACTCAAGTTATTTTCCATGATTCAGTGTGCTGAATCCTGACAATTGGTTCGAACTCCAATCTGCTGTTTCAGTGTGGAAATCAGTCACTGTGCTCAGTAAAGGACAATGCAACTAAGTTTGTGTATTATCAATGAGCTCTACCTATTTTTAACTATCCCTATATTTGAATCAATACTTACAATTTCCCCAGAGTATTGATTTCCCCAACCTTCCAATAGTTCCTATATTTATCTCGTCATTCTGCTTTTCACACAGGTCGTATTTTGATAATGCGTAGTAACCTAGAGAAAAATATGAGTAGTCGCTTATTAAGTACCATAACTAGTGTCCTCTACCCTAAGTTCCTCTTTGTATATATTATTTTCTAAGTTCTTACCTGCATTAAAATTGCTATTTAATCCTCATAAACTTTCGTCATGTCCTGTTAGTGCGGAAAATGATGATATTTCTTCTTTATATATGCAAAAACACTGATTTGTGATCTCTATGTTTGACAGCCCTGAAGAAGTGCTTGCGTGCGCTGAACATGTGTTATATATATATATATATATATATATATATATATATATATATATATATATATATATATATATATATCCACAAGGCAAACTACTCCTTCCGGACCTCTGGTGACCCAAGAAGGGTGTGATCAAGCACTCTATGGAGTGCGAAACGCGTCACGTAGATTTATGAATTAAATAAATCAACTTTTCTGGACTTATAAGTGGATTGCGGTCTGTCCGTCTGGCGCCTGAGTGCTCGTGAGGAACGCCGTTTTTAAGGAATATATATATATATATATATATATATATATATATATCCACAAGGCAAACTACTCCTTCCGGACCTCTGATGACCCAAGAAGGGTGGCGCACACGCCGGCGAAGTCAACCGGCAATCCAATGACTTCGTACCAATTTTCGCAATATCGCACGCTCTCAGGACATAAAGACATCTTTATGTCCTGAGAGCGTGCGATATTGCGAAAATTTGTACAAAGTCATATATATATATATATATATATATATATATATATATATATATATATATATATATATATATATATATATATATATATATATATATATATATATATATATATATATATATATATATATATATGATGCACTTAGCAATCGCCTAATGTGAAAGAAACATTCCTGCTGGGATAAAAGACTAATTTGACGTTGCTAAAATTCTATCCTTTAATCCTGAGGTAATGAAAATCAATGTACAGTGCCATAATCAGCTGAGTTACCTGGCTGACCATATTGCTTATCAAGCCATCAACATTCTCACCACCTCATAGACTAGGAAATACCATTCTAACTGCCCTCTAATTATCACTCATCACGAGTAAGTGTTACACAAATATGCTGTCCATGCTTTTTCTATCGAGCTGGCGGACAGATCTCAGGCATGTGGGGTACCTCAAGGTTCATCCCTGAGTCCGACACTCTTTAATATCTATGTGTCGGACCTCGCAAAAACCATCAAAGCGCACGGGATGAACCTTACCTCATATGCTGACGACACCCAGTTGATTCTGACGATCAGAGATGATGGGGAAGAAGTAGCGCAGAGTTTTAAGGCAGGAATGCAGGCTAGTGGCCGATGGATGTCCGAAAGTCGCTTAAAGCTGAATTCGGAAAAAACCGAAGTGGTAACTTTCGGTCACCTCAGCCCCAGCTGGTCCTCGGCGTGGTGGCCACTATCTTTTGGAGCTCTGCCTAAACCAACTACGAAGGTGAGAAACTTAGGTGTCACCTTCGATGATAATCTGAATTTTATGGCTCATGCCAATCAGACGACCTCGGTGGCTTTTTACAAATTACGGTTGGTAAAAAAGATCTTGCCATTTCTACCTGATTCTGTAGGCAGAACCTTGGTAAGTGCCCTGGTCTTGTCGGCACTAGATTACTGCAATGGCTTGTTTGCCAATGCCCAAATTAGGGTCATAAAAAAAATGCAGCTAGTGCAGAATGCTGCGGCCAGGCTACTCTCAGGTGTCCCCAGATTTAAACCAATAACTAACACCCTGAGAGAGCTTCATTGGCTTCCAGTAAAGAATCGAATAAAGTTTAAGACCTTGTGCATTGTGTACAAAGCCTTGCACCAACAAGCCCCGCAATTTCTGAGAAAACACCTCATGCAGTACCAACCTTCCCGACCACTTCGGTCCGCGAAGATGAACGATCTAGTAGTGCCACGTACTAGATTAGTAAACTGGGGAGACAGACGCTTTCTGGTTGCTGCCCCTAAATTGTGGAATACTCTTCCGCAATCAATCAGAGCTAGCCCAAATCTGTTGTCATTCAGGAAACAGCTGAAAACATGGTTGTTTAACCTCTAAAAGCCTAGAAGCCAAAGTTAGGAGAGTTGGCAGACTACAGCGCCGAGACACCTGCGGGCATTTGTTCGCGCTATATTAAATGTTAAAAAATAAATAAATAAATAAATAATGGTAGGCTATCTAAAGGCTCATTTTAGATTTTGTCACATAGTGTGAATGCCCAGGCTTTTGAATTTCAATTGCTACCTTGTTTTTCTCACAGCATTGGTATTTATAAAAACAGTTTTCCTTTTAGTCTTACTCTTGTTCCCTCTTTATAATTGTCACTTCCCGTTTGTAAGATCACTTTAGCACTATGGTATAGGGTAACATTTTGTCCCATGAAAGGAAGCACCTAGCTGATTGGTGTGAAGGAAAGATAGTGACTATCATGTGTAATATCTGTTATTAAATCTGGAACAAATACTGATATATAGTCTTATTTCACATAATCTGAAACTACATCAAGGGCTGGACTCACACCTTCTGAGAAGGTCTGTAGAATTAACTTCTGGATTGCCACAGAAAAGGAATACATCTCAAGGTAGCCATGGTACACCTGCACTTAACAGTGCAAATAAAATATATTCTTAAGGGTGTCCCAATTAGAAAAAACATAAAAATAAAAGGAAGTCCTTGTTGGCAATGTTGTAGCTCTTGAATGAAGCTAAATATTAGATTTGACGGGGCCCACTAGGCAGGCAGTTCGGGTTTGGCATAATGACACCTGCTCCTTGGGCTGGAAAGACAAGCTGACCTTGGCCACTCCGCTCTTTGACTCTGAGAAGCTGGGCAAACTCTGGAAGACGAAATGTTTGATAAACGGGATCTGATAGGGATCTCTACCATCAGAGATGTTTGGAGTAAGGGGAGAATTAAAACATTTGTCGAACTACAGGCAGAATACAAGTTGGCGAACTCTGATTATTTCCGTTATGCGCAGATTCGGCACTCACTCCGGGATGTTATGCCCAGAGATGTGGAGCCCCGGAGGCCTCTCCGCTCGAAGGTAGAATTCTCGATGGCCATCTCCCTGAAAAAACTATTTCTTTATTATACAAGAAGTTAATTAACCATAGAACTGATCCCCTTGAGGGGCTTAGGGCCCGGTGGGTCCACAATGGGATAGAATTGGACGATGAAGACTGGCAGATGGCATTGTCCTCCCCTAAACTGGTTGCGATTCCGGCTCGGCTGCGACTGGTCCAGCTAAAGGTACTTCATAGGGTCTATATCACGGGACCCCGACTGGTTCATATGGGTCTCTCAGATTCTAGTCTATGTAGACATCAGTGTGGTTTGACTGGCTCCCTTCTCCATGTTATTTGGGAATGCACACACATCGCTGAGTATTGGCGCAACATACATGACACTATACGTAGGGTGCTTGGGGTCTCTTTGATGCCGGAGGCACGGAGGTGCCTCCTGAATATATGGGAGCCGACTGACCTAAATTCAGCGCAAACACAGTGGGCTACACTGGGCTACATGTTAGCGAAAAGGAACATTGCCTAGCTATGGGGCGCCGCTCAGCCTCCCACCCTGGAAGTATGGGAAAATAATCTAGACTGGTGCATGTTCAGGGAAAAACTGTTTATCTAGCGAGGAGATGCCCTCAAAAATGGTCATTGGTATAGGGACCCTGGAACCGTCACAGAGGAGATATTTGTGTGCCACCGAGGACTGTTGATTTTGATGTACCTCCTTCCCCATAATGTCCCTTATCATGCTTTTTCGAAATTTCTCTTTACCCCCCTGAAGTGCTTTCGAGCGTATGATGTCTCCTCTGTATTGTAATTTTGCTGACTTTTTGTTTAATAAAAAGAATTATATATAAAAAAAACTGAAGATATTAGCAAGACACCAAACTCACCTTCACATCAGGAAAAAGGAAAAAGCTAAGGAAGAATCTCCAGAAGTGACTCCAATCAAAAAGTACACAAAGCAAACATTATGGACAAAAGCTGCAGCAAGGGGGCAGATCATTCAAATATAAATGTAGACACAAATGCGTTGTGATACATCTATCACTCATAACCTCCGCCAAATATAATATTCGAACTGCAACTGACTGGAAAAGGCTCTACTTCTTCATGGACTGGGAACCTCAAATAGAATTCTCTGCGCACACTACGATTTTGGAAAGGGCAATTTAAAAAGCTTGTCAATGTCCCTTTCCTCAAACTAATATCATTGATTTGGCACATGAAGAAGAAACTTAAAGGCCAGTTTGGTGGACCAGTACTCCATCAAAAATATGATGGATATCCCAGCCAAACTTGCAATAAGGCAGACATGTTATGCATCCCACGTGATTGAATACCCCTTCGTCACACTCTAAATCAGGCCCTAAGTTTAAAATCCTTTGCCCAGCACTGAAGTCTACAGTCCTAATATGACCCATCTGATAGAGACTTCTAGCCTTATTTTCCTTACCATAGAATATTACCCAGGCATCAGACTGGAACCTGAAATTTTTCTGGAGCAGTACCCCTGCTCTCCAGTAGGTGGCATTGTTTGGTTCCACGTGGCTTAAGAGACATGTGCAGTGCCTATATGGTGCCACCCCTGTGCACTGAGGTCAGTATTTTTCTCTCTGCTCCATCACCGCAGATCTGGAGAAGAGGAACCCTCAGTCACTTTTTGACAATTTTTCGACCTTTTGTCAACGATGTTTTGAGACATTGTCCTTTAGTGTGGCAGGGATGTCCGCGAGGAAGGCTGGATCCAAGCCCTGTGGTACCTATCAACGGCACATGTTGTTGACAGACCCACAACTCGTCTGCCTTTGGTGTCTTGAGCGTAACCATGACACCAAGATCTGGGTCCATGTCATGTCATGCACCCCAAGCCCTTGAGAGAGCAGTTCCTCAAGCTCCTTGCTGCTCGATGCAGCAACGATCTCAATGTAAGTTGATAGGAATGTCTTGGGTTTGGTCATGGAGCCATTCCAAGTGCTCATCATCATCGTCAAAGTAATCCGGACGTTATGGTAAGTCCCACAAACTTGAGAAGAACAAGAAGTCAAAGGATGCTTCAACTTTTCACTGTCTGTCAAAGTCATCTGATGAGACGAGGGAACATCGACATTTGAGGCCTGGCTCTGTAGTTGAGCCAGGGCCGTCTCCACTCCTCCCTGAGTTTCCTGGAGCCGAGGCAAGCCACTGCCTAACTCCATGAGTTTTATGAAGCTATGTACCTCATAACCCATGGGTTCAGGAGGGGCCCCTAATGGTTTTCTGCCAGATGGCTTGCCTCTGACGCCAGTCAGGCCCCATGGATAAATCTGGACCGATGCTGATCGAACCACATCAACTTTCCCTTGCACCGGCTCCATTGGCGACTTCCCCAGCGCCCATCGGCGGCACCATGCCCCTACTAATCCCCAACTCCGACACGGAGCCGGATGGGCATTTTTCCGATGCTGACTCAGGATGCTGACTGAAGGCATTCTTTCCAGGCCAGAGCCTGTGCCCTATGCCTGTGGCTAGGACTTGGGGATTATATGGAGGGGCCACTGAACCCCAATGAATACTAGACCCAATATGTCACTGAGGACACCTGGTGTAAGGATCTGGCAGATGCAGTGGTCTGCACACCTCCCTGATTCTGGGGTGGTCTCTCTTCCTACCGTGGATACAGAGGAGGGAGCTTCATTAGCTATGGTGGTGAGAAGGGCATCCAAGGTCCGGGACCATCAGTTGCCCCCTGTGGCAGTCAAGATGAACGTTTTGACGAAGGTGCTTCTGCTGGGAGTTACCCCATCCAAAACTATTCTCAGGTTTAACGAAGTTCTCATAGATGTCATATTTGTTGCATGGTCCAAGCCATTCACAGGGGCTCCTGTGAAAACGACAGTTGCCTGGTGCCATCACCCTGCCCCAAGGGACCCCAACTTCCAAACCAAGTACCCAACCCCAGAAAGCTTGGTGGTGCAAGCCTCCATTTCCACTGGGCAATGAATCCAAGAGACTGCATACCTTGGAAAAGAAGATGTTTTCTTCCGCCAACCTGGCACTGCAGTTGGTGAACACTTTTTGCCTTTTTGGGATCCGGTTGCGCAGGTGCTCCCGATGGTCTCGGATGAGGCCTGAGCCATACTCTCCCAAGCTATTGCTGATGGGAGGGATGCAGCTATGTTCACCATATGCTGTGGGCTGGATACTACTGACTCACTAGGCAGAGCGTTTTCATTGTCGGTGGCCCATAGGCGCTAAGCCTGGTGGAGGAATAATGGCTTTTTGGGGGATATCCAGGCCTCGCTCATGGCCATGCCCTGCAATGGTGCCAGTGGACTCAGCTCTGGACCACTTCAAGGGCAGCAGAGCTACATCCAGGTCCATGGCCCCATGTCAACTCCAGTCTACCTTTTGCTCCTTTTATTGCCAATGATGGGGCTTTCAGCTGTGTCTGTACCTGCCCAGCCACCACGGCCACCAGGCTTCCCAGCCCTTCCATGACCAACGACATGGTACCCACATACTTAGATATCCAGAAGTTGGCCCAGTTCACCACCCCCTGGAAGCCGCAACATCCAAGCCTCTATAATTTGCCCTCCGACCATCATGTGCATCCAGTGGTAGGAGAGGATATGTCATCACCTGCACCACTGGAGGTCGATAACATCTGACGGCTGGGTACTCCAGATTTTCCAAAGGGGCTACTCCATCCCCTTTGTAACTTCCCATCCACCCATGCCACCCACCTGCGACAAGCTGACAAGGGCCCACATTTCCTTACTTCCCAGGAAGTGGAAGCTCCCTTGGCCAAGTTTGTCATAGAGAGGGTGCCAGCATCAGAAGTAGGTTGTGGTTGTAATTCATGCTACCCAGGAAGGACAGAAGTCTTTATCCTATCCCATACCTGCACCACTGAAAAAGTAGAAATTTAAAATGCTAACACACAAAGTCCTGTCTGCCCTGGAACCGGTAGACTTGATGGTAGAGTTGGACTTGTAGGACCCATATTTCACCATTCCTGTCCTTCCAGAGACATTACCTGAGGTTCTCAGTAGGCAAGGAGTATTTCAGTTCACCATGCTCTCACATGGCTTTACCAGTGCCCCGCACGTGCTCACCAAGGATGTGGGGTGGTTGCAGCTCATCTGCAAAGATCAGGGTGCCAGTCTTCCCATATCTCGACAACTGGCTGGTGAAGGTGGGCCCGCCCCGGGCATTTGTCTCCCACATCCAGACTTCGGCGGACCTCCTGTATTCGATGGGGTTTACTATCAATGTGCCGAAGTCACACCTGACCCTTTTTCAGACACTCCCTTTCACCGAAGCGCATCTGGACACAGTACAGTTTTGTGCTTATGCTCCTGAGTGGTGAGTCCAAGATATTCAGGCTATGATACCGATGTTTCAGTCTCTATCCTGGATTTTGGTGAGAATGACTCTGATGCTGCTGGGCCTCATGGCCTCCTACATCTTGCTTGTGGCACATACCATTTGACATATGCTAGCTCTGCAGTGGTACCTGAAATTCCACTGGGTGCAGCATCAGAAGAATCTCTCCGATATGGTCCATATCACGGAGGGCTCTGCAAACGTTCTGCAGTGGTGGCTAACGAACCGTGAATGGGTCATTGGCAAACCCCTCTCTCTTCTCCAACCAGATCTGACAGTAGTGACAGATGAGTCACTCCTTGGTGGGGCAGCCATCTGGGAGAGGTGAAGATCAGAGGACTGAGCTCACCAGCGGAATCCAGACTCCACATAAACATGCTTAGTCCAAGCGATTCACTTGGCAATGAAAGCCTTTCTACACTCTGTAGGAAGCTGGCTGTCTATATAGTGTACTAAAAATAAGTACACAGTCAGAGGGTCGGGTGTTTCCCTAATTAGTTTACAAAGGCTAAAGTCAGTAATCCTAATGCCCTCTTTTTTAGTAGTGTGTGCGAGAAGTTAGGCTTATCAGAGGGCAGTGCTAAGCAATTGTACTTTAAGAGGCAATAAATGAGATACACACTCAAAAAATAAATCTGAGACCAAATTAAAAAAATAACACTTCTTATTATATATATTTCAAACGCAAGAATTTCATTTTAAGGTAAGTACAGTTTTCGATAAAAAATATTCATAGGTAAGTAAAGCATTCAAACCTGTGCGCTTTTATGCACAATGCAATCCTATGGGAAGAAAAGTCAATAATGGGATAAAGGTTGGTACAGCTAGTTTCAGGGGTTTGCGATTGGGGATCGGCATAATAGTGGGCCAGGGTTCAAAGTACCACCAGTAGTTCATCGGGAACCAGCCGGGTTCTACCTGGAGCTGGTAGCTGGAATGCTACTGAGAAGGGGGACCACCTGAAAAGAGGCTGCCCAGGGGGACTTGTGGGCAAGTCCGAGGGCTCCCAAATGGGTGCTCAGGTTGCAAAAGGTCTTGGGGCACGGGGCACAGCCAGTTTGTTGGGATCTGGGCCAGGGGGCTTGGGAGCAGAGTGGTTTGGTTGGCTGGGCCGGGTGAGCAAAGATGCACATAGTGGTCAAAGACTAACAGCTTGCAGGGGAAAAATCAAAGCAGCTGGGCCGCTCTTGAAGTGGGTCACATGTATGCTGACGTCCCTCGATGGCTGCTTCTTCCTTGACCCTCACGGTTGGTGTTTGGTGCAAGGTATCAGGTACCCCGGGGTTCGGTGCTGCACAGCTCCGGTTTGTCCTTGTGTTTTCACAGTCGGTGGGGAGACAGATCTGGGCTTCCAGAGCACGAGTACCTTCTCCTGGTTGTCTACCACGTCTGTTGTGCCAAAGAGCTGCAAGGCAGTGGACCAGACTCTACTTGTCGGTGCCTGCGGACTGCAAGGGAGTAGCTCTTCTACTTCAGTGTTGGTTGAAGTGATAGCAGGCTACCCAAGGTGTTCGTAGTTCTCCAGCTCGCAGGACGAGTCACTCTGTTGTGATTGTCGATAGAGGGCTGGGGACGGCAGGGTTTCGCACCAGAGTCCAAAGTTCTACTGTAGTTCTTACCAGGGAGTGACTCTTCTTCAGCCTTCTTCTGTTGATCCATTACATCTGAGTCCTTGGATTCAGGGATGCCACCTAAATACTCACTTTAGGGGGTTATGGGGAGTGACAGGTATTAGCCAATGAGCTACCTACCTTTAGTGTGTCTACACCCATTATATGACCACTTCCTGTGGAAAGTGTGCATAACGCTGACTCTAGAAGGCTAAGTCCATCCACAACAACATGGAGGAATCTGAAAAGTGGGTTCCAAATCAGCTGGCCCGCCCTAAGGGTCATGCTGGCTGAATGTGGGCACAACTCCTAATCTAACTAATTTTCCCCCCTGTTCTGCCAAAAAGAGGAGTCAGGAGAGGGGGGTGGCAACCCCACTATCTGGAGAGTCACTGGTTCACACACCAAAGGTGGGCGTCCTTTGAAGCTTCCTGCCGTGAAATTTCCATTCTGCTTTGAGGAGGTGTGAACACCTCTGCCCAGAGCAGGTTTTGTTCCTGTCCTCCGGGAGCGAAGGCTCTCACCTTAGGAGATCAGAAACCTGTCTATAGTGGCTGCTTGGTCAGGACCAGTTAGTCAACACACCAGTAGTGAGTATGTTTTATGGGGTCACCTGTAGGATGCCCTCTGTGCGCTTTTATTAATAAATCCAGCACTGGCTTTAGTGTGGGTTTATTAAGACAAAGTGTTTGGTATCAAACACCTTGGGGTACAGTGAAGCGATTTTGTAGCTGTGGTGAAGTGTCCAGCCCATGTATTCTTTATGGCTTCCCTGTGCACAGGCAATAACTAAGGGTGAACTCATATCACCAGGTGTAGGAATGTGCCTCTGTAGAACATGGTTAGCCCCCACTTTGTCCCTGGAAATTGTGATTGGAAGTGCACAGGGTTCCGGCCAACCAGGTCCCCTGTGCTGAAGGTCTTTCCCTAAACTGTACCTTTTGTTTCACAATTGGTACAACTACAGTACTCCTAAGTCCCTCATAAATGGTACCCCTGATTCCTAGGGCATTGCCACTGAAGAGGATCCCCAAGGGTAGCAGCAAGAATTGTGCCACCCTAAGGTTCCCTCACCAAAGGCATACACACTGCCATTGCAGACTGCGTGCCTTGGTGCAGACGAAACCGAGGAGTTGACATGGCACACATTCCTGTGTGCCATGCCAACAGACACTGCATGGGATATAGGTAAGACACCCCTCTGGCAGGCCTTATAGCTCTAAGGCAGGGTACGCTATATCTCCTTTGAGGACTGTTTTGACCAGGCTTTTCCAGCTCATTTATCGTCAGACTTTTTGGCCTCCTGTTTTAGACCCTGTTTGTTGGTTTTATTACTCTGGGCACTTTACCACTGCTGATCAGTGCTACATTGTATATGCTCTCCCTGTAAATTGTATTTATGGATTGGTGTTTCCATGATTTGATTTACTACTAGGTCCCTAGTACAGTGCACCGCGTGTGCCGAGGGCCTTTAAATCAAATGCTGCTTGTGGGCTTGCAACACTGATTGTGCCACCCACACAAGCAGCCTTGCAAAAGGTTCTCAGACCTGCCATTGCAGTGTCTGCATCACCATCCAAATCTTTCCACACTGGATGCCTCTTACAAAGTGGGAAAAGCACAGCCATATTTTGAGCAAGCACTATCAGTTCAAGCTCGAAAAAAGATCACTTATATGTGGCTCCTGGCATTACCCATTGTGGAGTTTAATCAAAGTTGGGCCCGTGCGGACAAATTAGTAGCATGCAGATTTTGTGACTACCATCAGGAATCTTGGTATCATTTGCTGTCTTGCTGCCCAAAGCTAGCCAGTGAGAGGCATCGCTTGGTCATCCCAATCTGCAGATCTCAGGGCCTCAAACGATGCAGCGAAATCTCGGACTTGTGTTATTCGTCCACAGAAAGTCAAATAGCAGCACGGCTGGGGAAATTTACAGACCTAATCCGTGCAGGACTGTCCGCAAATGCTGAGCCACAGAAATAAATCTGTAGGACTGGAAGTAGGGGAGAGGTGGACAAACCCCTGTCTCAAAAACAAAACGCTCTTTGTTCTAAAACTGTATTACTAGAATATATTACTGTAACAAATGTTTTAGGTCAAATGAGACTGTGGCAATAATCAGGAGTGTTAACCTGTTTGGTTTTTAGATAATTATTTTAGAATGTTAGCATATTGTAATGATTTTAATTAATCGAACAATAAAGGCTTTTTCACTTTCAGTGTCTGTGTTTAGTTTGGTACTGCCATATCAACCTGGAAAGTGCACCAACCTGACAGGCTCTCACCTTTCCATTTCTTACATGTAAGACACCCCTAAGGTTGGCCCAAGGTATCCCCATGGGCAGGGTGCAGTGTATGTGAAAAGTAGGACATGTACTGAGGTGTGTGACATGCCCTGTTAGTGAAATACTACCAATTTAGTTTTTCACTATTGAAAGGTTATCTGTCCCATAAAATAGAATGGGAGTTTACTATAACATCTTATAAATATAACTTCCCATTGGGACAAGATAGAAGGATGGAGTTTAGGATGCCTGAACCCAGAATATAAAAATGCCTCTTTTAGTAAAGATGATTTTTATATTGTGTGTTTGAAAACACACTTTTAGTAAAGTGGGTATTTTCTTGCTTAGGCATCCTGTGTGCCTCCACTGGTTTGTGGTTTAATTGTCTGGCTTTGGAGTGACAGGGGCTGGGGATGTACATTCTCTCAGACTGACACAGGGGGTTGATGTGTGTCCTGCCTTTTCCTGAATGAGTCAGGGCTGGGCTAAATAGACCTGGGATGCATCTTTAGTAGGTGGAGGAGATTTCCTTGCAACTGAATAGGCCTGGTCTGCCTTACACAATGCTGTCTCCAACTCCTGCTGGGATGCTGCACCACGGAGGACAGAACTGGTTTTTGCTGAGCACAGACACTCTCTGCCTACAGAGAACAAAGGATTTTGTACTATAAATAGTTGGGCCCAGACCCCTGAACTTTAGACTACTTTTGTAACTCAAGAGGAACCTCTGCCAAGGAGAAGAGCTGAGAAAACCCGGAGGCAAAATACAGCCCCTTTAATATGTACTGTCTGGGGTTGGCCTGCAGTAGCTGTTTCTGCCAAGGAGAGGAACTGTGTGTGTATATCCTGCTTGCAAAGTGTCCACAAGGGCTTGAAGCGGAGCTTGTCCCTGTTCAAGAGGTCTCAGGAACAGCAAAGACCTCACCATCCTTCTGGGCACAATCTCTGGAACCGCTGGTTTCAGTCGCTGCGGAGGGAAGGAGCAGCCGACTCTGTGACGGAGTCCGCCGCAGGTTTCCGTGTCAAAAAAGGCAATGCAGAAGGCCCTGCCGCACTTCGTATTACATCCTTGGTCTCAACGAGCCGTTGCTTGCACCGTGTCGTTTGGGCACTGCATTCCGCACCGCCTCGCCTCACCCTGCCAGGACATCACTGACACTGTCGCTGCACGACCCGAACATCAACCAGCTCTGTCGCCTGCACCGCAACTTGCCAGCACTGCATCAAGCACGCCTCTCCCCACACTGTAAGTCTTGGCGTCACCGATGCCGTCTGGACAATCGTCACCAAGCCACTGCATCGTGAGGGCACCACACCTTTCCCCACTTCCATTTTTGCACCGCAGCTGCGATGGTTGCCCTGACCGACTCGCACCAACGTGTCGACCGCAATGAGAAAGGTACTGTTCACAAGTGTGTCAAAGCTTTAGCTGGCCAGTACCGACGCAGTTGGTTGGAACTGTTAGACTCTGTTGTTTTCAGCAACGTGGTAGCACCTGACTCAGAAGAACTGTGGTTTGTGGATATTTCTACAATTTTAAGGTTTTCTTGCAAACTCCACATTTTTCAGAACTGAATCATGGATTTTTGTTGTTTTTAGTCTTGTTTGGTTTAGATAAAGAATTGCTTATTTTTCTAAACTTGCATGGTGTCCATTTGTAATGTTTTCACTTTATTACTGTATGAATGTACAAATGCTTTACACACTACCTCTGAGATTAACCTGTCTGCTCGTGCCAAGCTACCAAGGGGGTTAGCAAAGTTATTTTCCCCTGACTAGGAAGAAGGGTCCCTACTTGGACAAAGGTACAAACTATTGCCAAGTAGAGATCCCCATTTCTAACAAGGACATATCTGCATGAGCAGATATACCCCTGCCATATCCATGTTGACATTTGGATATTGTAAGTGAACAGGGAAGCCATAAAGAGTACCGGACTAGACACTCATTATTACAAGTTCCCCAGCTCCATGATGCCTTCCCTGTATTATGGGATGTTTGGTACCAAACATCGCGTCTTAATAAACCTGCACTGATTTTAGTGTCAGATTTATTAACAATTGCTCACAGAGGACCCCTTAGAGGTGTCCCCTGAAACCTCCAAACCCTTAGTGTGGTTACCGATTGGTATAAGCCAGCCTGTCACCACTAGACAGAGTTCTGACCTCATGTGGTGAGTGCCTGCACGCTCAGAGGTCGAGATCATTGTCTGCTCTGGGCGGAGGTGTTCACACCTTCCTCCCAGGTCTGGAAGAGCCATCTGTGGTGGGAAGCTACAAATGTCTTTCTGCCTTTGAAATGTGACCCCAGCCTCTCCTGACAGAAGAAGTAGGCCCCTTCTCCTGTCCTTACCCCTTTTGGCCGGAAAATAGGTGGTAAAATTTAGAAAGAATAGGAGTTGTGCCCCCCCCCCTCTGCCAACTCCACACCTCACATGCTGGAAGTGAGGTGAAGCACATTTTTCAGTGCCCACTATCTTGAAGGTCGTGGGACTACTCCAATCAGGGCTAGAGCTATGCCGCCCTTCCACAGGAGGTGTGCATAATAGAGGGTGTAGACCCCCCATTGGCCACTACCTGGTACTCCTTTGTAAACACCCCTAAATTTAGTATGTAAACTGGCACCCCACACCTGAACAGTAGATTCCATGGACACAAGAAGAAGACGAGCGCAGAAACACCGTCGGACTTAGAACTGCACTCTTCGTGGTCGACTTTGGGTGCAAACTTCTGCCTGGCACCACAGAACTCTACAATCACCATCTTCCAGCTCGTCTCATTGCTATGCCACCTCCACAAGCCCCAGAGGGTCGTCAGCACTTCAATTGCCAAATACCTCCCTCGAGATAGAGGTATTATCTCCTTGCAGCAGCAGGTACCAAAAACAACCAATCCAGTCCAACGTCATCCAGCTCCCCAGCCCGACCAGTCTCTGAGTACCAGCCAACAGTACACCTGATCTGGAGGGTCAGCTCAGCCTCTGCACCAAGTCTTTAGGCCCCAGGACCCACCGAAGTTGAAAGACACAAATACCTGGGGTACTTGACCCCCGCTACAAAAACCTACAAAGTAGGGTCCAGCAGATTTCAACTTCACAGCGAGCCAGTACTCAACGAGGGACATCAGGACTCCTGTGAACCAGTAGCCCAGCATCTCCAGAATTGTCACTCCTAGGTGCCAGCCCCTGACCGTGAGGTTCATCTTTGTGCGCCTTTGCCCAGCTGCACATCTTCACTGCACCTAGCCCACCCGACCGGAGCATCTTCACACCAGCTGTGCTGCAGAGGCCCCAGAGCCCTTGCAACCTTTACTCTCCCTTGAGAGCCTTCGGACTTACCTGCATGTCCCCCTTTACTTTGCTTTTATAGGTGTCCCTCTTACTCCGTAGCGCCAGCTACAAAGTCCCTTTGTTCCTTGTTTCCCAAGAAATCCGAGAAGCTCCTGAGAACTTAGCCTTGGAACTATGTCCTGAACCTTCCGATTTCCAAATATTCGTCTTTTTACTTTCCATAGGAATTGTATTGTGCGTAATTGATCACAACTGTAGATATTTCTTTTACTGTGATTTTCTCGTGTTGTGAAAAGTATTTACCTTGTACCCGAAGTTCTTGGTCTAAATATTTATATAAAAATAAGAACTATTTTTCTAATTTGGTCTCAACTTCATTCATTGAGTGTGCGTATAATTTATTGCCTCTGTAAGTAAAAATAAATGCTTAGCACTACCCCCTGATAAACCTAACTGCTCACCCACACTACCACAATATAGAGCATCAGTATTATCTATTTTTGCCTCTGTAAACCAATAAGGATGTCCATGACTTCTCTGCAGTGTACCCCATTGTGGTGCACTGTATCGAGAGGTGGGTTTCCCCAGGACACATCCACTCTTGCAGATAATCCCACACATGGGTATAGTGCACCCTGCCTTATGGCTGTATGGCCTCAAGGAGGAGTGACTTACCAATCCTACATGTAGTGCTGGATGGGCATGGTACACAGAGATGTGTGCCATGTTTAATATTCGGTTATCTCTGCACCAAGACACACAGGCGGCAATGGCAGTTTGCGTGAGTTTGGTGAGGGGTTTCTTAGGGTGGCACAATTCGTGCTGCAGCCCTTAGGGACCCTCTTTAGGTCCAATTCCCTAAGTACCAGGGGTGCCACTTACTAGGGACTTAAAGAGATCATAACGGATTTTGCCAATTGTGGAAAAATCACAGAGTTTAAGGAAATAACACTGTTATTGGGGACCTAGTTAACAGAAACCCAGCACACTTTCAGTCAAAATTGCACCAAATACCAGGCAAAAAGTGGGGGTAACCATGCCAAAAGGGGCACTTTCCTACACCCTCCATCAAGGAAAGGCTAGTTCAAGTGTTCATGGACAACATTACTGCCATGTGGTACTGCAACAAAAGGGGCAGAGTGGGGCCCTGGACATTCTGTCAAAAGGCACTGCGACTCTGAACCTGGCTGGAACAGCATTGCATTTCCCTGTTGGTTCATCACCTGGCAGGTTCCCTGAACGCCTAAGCACTCAAACTCACCTGTAGATGCCTCACAGATCATGAGTGGCACCTCCTTCCAAGGGTGGCACAAGGTCTGTTTCAACAGTAGGGAGTGCCTTGGTTAGATCTGTTTCCCTACGCCAAGAATGTGGAATGTCAGAAGTTCTGTGCTTTGGATTTTCCAAGGCGGCTTTCCCTTGGAGACGCTTTGTGTCTAGAGTGGGGCTCTGGCCTCCTCTATATCTTTCCACCCATACCACTACTAACTAGAGTTCTCAAAAAGATCAAGAATGACCAGGCCATAGAATGTTTACAGGTGGGAGATTTGTGAACCACCGAGCGTTGGAGAGGGCATCAAAGGGGGGAATTGACATTACACTATGAACATTGTCAACCAACTGTTGAGACGTGTGCACCACAAAGAACCATATAATGTATAATTTATAATGACCCCTTAATTATCAATGCCTTATCCATGTAATGTGCCCTTTTTTCTTTACTAATAAAAAAAGAATTATAAAAAAAATAAAAAGGAATGACCAGGCCCAAGTAATCCTTGTCTCTCTGGACTGGGCTCGTAGAGTGTGGTATCCTGAGCTGTTGAGCATGGTCATCGATCCTCCGATCAGGCTGTCCCTTTGGGAGAAACTACTGTTGCAGTAGCAGGAGAGGGTTCTCCACCCAAGCCTGTCAATTCTCAGCCTTCATTCATGGAGATTGAGCGGCAATAGTTGCAGCTTTCGATCTTCCACCCAAAATTTGTAATGTTATCTTGGCAGCTTGGCATCCCTCCACCAAGATGGCATATCATATGCCTGTAGTTGGAGCAAGTTTGTGGGATGTGTACTGGCAAACAGGCTTACTCTTTATCTGCCCCCTAACCCAAATTCTTTTGTTCATTCTAACCCTGGCCCAGCAGGTCGTGCATTGGGCCCATTGAAGGATTATTTATCTGCCACCTCCGTCTTCCTGTGGCCGCCATATCAGCTTTCCTGTAGGAGGCGGGCCCAGTATATAGTACCCACCTGTGGTGAGGCACTGTGCACTGAGCCCATGCAACCCTTAGTGATATTGTTTCTGTCCCTTAAAACCAGATCTCTCAAGAGATAGCTGTGAAGAGTACTTAAGGCATATTCAGGAGGGTGTAAAGCAAGTGCATTTAGCATTATAGTCACTCAGTAAGCTTTTCACACAAGAAAGAATCACACCAGCTGATTTTAAAAATACCTTGTATTTATTAGCACACACTAGACACTAACTTGGTATATCTCCCACCAGGAGATATCAACTACACACAAGAAATAGGTAAGTAGCATAGAAAAACACATAGGGCCCGTCTGGGGGGCAGAACCCTATACTAAAATAGTGGAATGTGAGGTAATTACCAAAACTGGACTAATACCCAAGGATGGGGGACCCCCTTGGAAACATGGGAGCATCCAAGGTGAGAAGTCAGGGACTCCCAGGCGCCCAGATGCAGAGTGGTTACACCAGGTCAAACTTCCATAGACCAACACAGGATAAGTCACAGTTGGATTTTTACAGTTCTAGGACCCTTCCCAAAGGACCCAGAAGAAACCTCTTGAATCAAGGAAGGTTGAAGAGCCTGTGGATACCCCAAGAACCAGGATACCTACACCAGGAATCCTAGGTGCAAAAGAATGATGTGGTGTCAGAACCACTGTAGACGCCAGTGGAGGTTCATGGAAGATCAGCAGCTACAGAGTCTTGTGGACCTGGCCGGTGAAACCTGAACGTGGAATCCAGATGAGAAAAACTTGAAAGTAGAGGAGATCGAGTCCAAACTAAATGGAAGTGACCAGGAGGCACAGGAGCACAATACCAGCCCTTGTTTGAGGTTCTTGCTGTAGCTCGATGAGGTGGAAGCAGCAACTTTGCAGGCCAGGTGACGATGCAGGAGGACAGGAGCCATCCGCAAACTGTCCCATGCCAGTCAACGAGTACAGGAAGATCAGTGGCTGGAAGGACCACCAACAATCCTTGGCAAACACAGAAGAAGATGCTGTGTTGCAGACCAGCAAGATCTGTAGGACTAACCCAGCAAGAGAAAGTCAGGGCTGGCCCACAAAACACAGGAAGCCACCATGAATTGATGGAGCAGCTTCGAGGACCCTCTGGCAGCAGGCACAGGGAGTCGTAGGGAAGTCTCAACAGCACACAGGAGATAAAGGACAACGATGCAGACTTTGCAGGCAGGACATCGTTCTTGGGTCTGTGCAATGCTGGAGGCTGGGGCTTCTTGGAGCTTGAAGATCTTTTGTGGAGAGTGCCAACAAGCCATGGCAACGACGAACAGACGCCTTGCTCAGGGAGGCAGTTCACATCATTTGGAGAAGGATTACAGTCACCCCAGTTGAAAAGAAGCCTGGTCAGGCCTCTGGAGAACCAACAAACCACCACCTGTGTTGCAGAGCTGGGTGATATCGGTGAGACAACAGGATCAGCAAACCGGTTGTTGTCGTAGAGGTTCCTGGGGATGCAGGGAAGAAACTCCTTCACTTCAAGGTACATTCCTTCTTGCTTGGATCCAGGCACAGTCCTTGGTGACTTGGAGGATGCACAACCATGGAGTTGCAGAACTCGAAGAAGCACAGCAGCATCAGGAATCTTCCCACTGGAGCAGTCTTGTCTTTGATCCTGGCTCAAAGAACAGCAGAGCTCCAGTGTCCACTAGCAGAAGAATCTTTGGACTGTCTTCAGACAACAGGCAGTCGGAGCTTGAAGTCGTTATTGGGACAAATCTAAGGATCCACCATCAGGGAGTCCTTGAGTAACAGTAAAAAGGGGATGAACCTCTTCTGTGGTGACCCGCCTATCAGAGGGGATCGGGAACGCCACACAGCTGTCCTAGCCAGTCAGATTCTCCCAGGGGCCAAGATTTAACATGGCAGAATCAAGTTGCTACATGGAAGAGCTCTGAGCACCTCCCTAGGGAGGAGCTGGACAGGGGGATGAACACTCTCCTGTCCTTTGAGTGGTTTGGCACCAGAGCGGGAGCCAAGGGCTCCCTAATTGCAAAACAAATGGTTTATGCAATGAGGGCACCACATGTTCACTTCAATGCAATCTGGTGGCGTTCAGAATTGCCTCCACTCTACCAAATTCTAAAGGAGAGGTGGTCACACGTCTCCTTTGCAGGAAGTCCTTTGTTCAGCTTCCCATGCACGAGTTTAGCTCATCAGCAGGCGGGCAGAACATTGTCACCAGTGCGGGTTGGTAGACAGACCCAGTGAGGCTACACAGGTAGGTTTTGAGGGGTCCTCCAAGTATCCCTCCAGTACATGGCATCATGCAACTAACACTGGAATCGGTGCAGTTGCATGTTTCTTTTCCTGAATGCTTGCAAGCTCTAGTTGGCTCTCAACAAAAATCGATCAAAGTAACAGGTTGAATAAGTAACAAAATGAGAGATGGCTTTTTAACTACACTGTTATAGGTGTGTCGTTCAGGAATACTTCTAAAAAGGTCTCACTTCTATATTGATGAGATGTTCTTCAAGTAGAGGAGGGGTTTTGAGAATTTTGCATAACGAGAAAATGTTACGTCAGCAAACATTGGCACTGTTTGAACATTTTACAAGAACTAATTACCACCAGGTGGTGCCATTTTATTTACTTTTTTGTTTTTGGGCCCCTTTGGTTGCCTATTTTAGAGAGAGCTGTTGTATGGTAAGCTAAAGTCAGAGATGTGTTTGATTGGAAATTATCAATTCCTCATCAAACGAAGGACAGGTATCTTACTAGAAAGAACAGTTCACATTTATCTTGTGCCTGGACTCACTGAAAACTCAGCCCTAGAAGATAAAGAATGTATTACCTATTGTGGCTTACAGCTATTTTTGAGCACATGCAGACTGCCTTTGTTGGGATAATTTTTGGGCCATTGTGAAATTGCACTTCTGAAAATATGTGGTATATAAGGAGGGTATTAATCTAGACTGACATGTGGGTGTAAAGGGGGCTTATGACAAATTATTACCAACAAGAATATTGTCAAAAAATATAAAAGACATAAATATTGATCTTATATACTTTGTTTTAAACTATTATACAGTATATTTGAAACATATCAACTTTAAAAATAAAATTACATGTTAAAAATATACTCATAATTTAAAAAAGATATTAACAAATAATGACACGCAAACATTAAATAAAAAATATATACTATAAAATAATGTAACCAAATAAATATTATATTTACAAAACATTATTTAAACATAAATTATAAAATTAATATTAAAAATGAATGATAATAAACACTAGATATTAAAAAATAAAAAAGTAAAACAAATGTATAACAATTTTGAAAAATACAAAAAATATTTCGCATTAAAAACAACTTTAAAAAAATCTAATTAAAAAATGTACTTAGAGAGGTAAAATTCACTACACCCACTCGAACCTGAGCAGCAGTAGGGAAAGTGTTATACTTGGGAGTGGACAGAATTGCTATCTCAGTTCCAACAAAAGCAGCAGCAAGGAACGTTTTGGACTTTACAGAAATAAGATTTACTGTTCTGACACCAACATAAGCTAAAGTAGGGAATGTGTTGGACTTTTGAGGGGTCCGATGTACTATTGTACTCCGACATAACCAAAATAGGAAAAGTGCTGGTCTTCGGAGGGGTTAGATTTACTATGTATGGTGTTATGTACAACTACATTAAAACAAACTATATAAAAGACTTAAAAATGTTCTTAACTCCTATATTCGGTCCCACAATATTTTTGACCTCACAATATTTGTGTCTCCCAATATTTTTGACACAATAGTTTGTCAAAATATCGTAAAGGGTTCATTTTGAACACCAGAATACCATCCCTCCTACCCACCATCAAGAGAGCATACCTATCAGGGACAGATAACAAGCACTCGATTATGGAACAAATATTATAAACCATTGAGCCTCCTTCAGAAACTTCAGCACCCTGTACCCATACTCATTGCTGGTACAATATATGTGAGAATCAATTGCCACGGTGCTACCTTTACTCCCAGTGAGATCCTCAGTGAACTTCAGTATATGATTCCCTACTCTCAGAAACTTAGCCAGCACAGCTCTCACTACCACCTCTAAAGCTGAACATTTACCCAGCATCCCCTTCAATCTGCCACCCTTCCGAAACCCACTCACTTCCAAAGATTGCAAGGAGCATCAGCTTTCAAGTGCCGCAACCTGAGAACTATCTACCAGCGCAATTGAGGAACCCTTCAACTGTACATTGTGGAAACTCTGCACATGTTACTGTTTTTCTGACACAATTAATAGTAAAACCATGAAGACAAGCTAGAATACTTATGGGTAGGATGATTATCAATCTCGCACTCACAAACAAAGAGGAAACAATAACTCTGCAAGGAATAACACCTTTTTTTAACCAAAAAGCAACAGCCCAGTCCTTTATCTATACATTGTCTCTTGGAAAGTTGGTCTCCCTTGCGCACCCTCTTATGTTATGTTTCGTGAATGCAAACCTAAACATTTATGCAGCCCTTCTTTTTTAATTTAATTTTGTTGGTATTTATATTTTTCCTTGAAAGCAAAAACAGTTGCATGCCTTTTGTGTTCCATTTTTTCCCCTAAATGCTTCATCTCCCTGCCCCTTCCTGCAGTGAACCTAATGTCCTCGAGGACTCCCAGGGCCTGGCTGCTGAGGGCCTCCTTACTAGGTACAGTGGCAATGCTACCTGTCTGTGAGTGTTTTGTGCTGGTGAGTGGGCGGTGGGAGGGTGTTTATGGATTCTTTCCCTGTCTGCGTCATCTGTCTATCCATCGCACCCCTTCCTCTAACCACTCGTCATTAGCTCTGAAGCCTAACAGCCGAAGCTGAGGCAAGAACCTTTTGTTTCTCTCCACATATGACATGTAGGAGAATATACAAACCCACTTTCCAACGCCAAAGAAAATCTGTTGACCATCCTGTCACAAATGCGTTTCAGGCTTCCTAGCTGCTCACTTTGCAACCTGAGTATAACCATTATGACAAGGATAGTGATGTTTTGAGCAATCTCAAGTTTCCCAATTTTGAACAATATTTCTGAAAATAAGAAACCAATTGTTGTTTTCACTAAAAAACGTTGCATATTAGATCAGAACTTTCATAGAGAAGAACGTTTACTTTTTTATTAAACCAACTCCGTAGTTTTTTTATAAACTCCTTCAGAAGCATTGACTCTTCCGTAGAATTCTGCTTTGATCTAAAAAGGGAGGGAAGAAACACCCCAGCCAAGCTATGGTCCCGCTGTGCCATGGCCTAAGCAGGAGGCAAGGCAACCATTGACAGCACATCATTATAATTGGAGAAGCATTAACTCATTTTGTGTCTGTATCAGTCAATTGTTTTTGTATTTGTGGTTACCATTGTAAATTTGCACGTCGTTGTGTCCACTTATCATGAGGTGTTGCTCTGTGTTGACTCCTGTCAGTTGTTTATAAGACAACTGGGGTATGTTGCTCATAAAAGAAAGTTAGGCATATGTTTTATTTGTCCCCCGGACATGCATGACATTTGTGAGAATCAGTGCTTTAGCCGGTATCAGTCCATGTCAGTAATTTTTATTTGCCATGTTTCACCTTTCAGTGTTTTTTATTTTTTGATTTGTAGTTGCTGCAAAAATACCTGTACATATCATGTTTAAAGGCAACCATAAGTCTATTTATTACAGTTTTGCGTGCACAGTTAATTGGTTTGATGAAAAGGGCTATTGAGAGCTATTCACCTAGAAGTGTGTATGGCAAATTTGTCAGCATCGGGAGCAATTTGGCTTTGCCTTCTTTTGGGGTATATTCACAAGTATTTGCATAGATGCTTGGAAACATTTGTGGGATACTCAGGGCCATATTTATCATTTTTTCACGCAACGTAGCAAGACACCTTGCTGCGCTGCGTGAAAGGGAGAGGGCGGGGATGCGCCATATCTATCGAGATGAGGCACATTCCTGCTCTCTCGTTTCACCGGTGCACTTTTGGCTTCCTAGTGCCAATGCAGGCTCCCTTGCATCATGGTGCAAGAGTCCGTTATTGGAGCGGGATTGTTTTTGTGCAGGAAGAGACGCCTTCCTGCACAAAAACAATCCTTTGAGGCTTTTTCCTCTTTTTACGTGTTCTGGAGAATTCAGCACATGTAGAAAAAGCAAAAAACGAGGAGAAATAAAGATATCTTTCCTTGTTACGTCTCCCGTGGGAAGGCGTAACATTGTGACGCATCCACAGGTTTATCACTCATGGTAAATCTGGGAATGTGCAGAAATCCATGGGTGAATGAAAGGGAACACCCACACTCCACCCATGGAACGCCTCCCTGGGGCAGAGTAATGCGAGGCAGCGACATCCACTGCCTTGCGTAGCTTGGTAAATCTCATTTAGGTTCTGCGTCACCCTTGTGTGGCGCACGGGCGAAGCAAAACTTTGATAAATGTGGCCCTCAGAGCGTTTCTAGCAGGCATTTGATAAGATTGTTTCTGAAATGGTGTTACTCTTGGTTATTGGAGGGTTGGTGAATTTACAGCACGGCCAACTACTCTCCAAAGGTTACCGGAAGCATGCGTTATTAACGCGAATACGCAAACACAGATAACTTATGGTTGTATCTTTAACATGTGTAGCATATAATTGTGCCGTTCATGATCAGATTTGTGTTAAGCAATATGGTGCATGGCTATTTGCCCTAAGTTATGATCAGGTTTGTGTTAAGCAATATGGTGCATGACTATTTGCCCCAAGTTATGATCAGGTTTGTATTAAGCAATATGGTGCATGACTATTTGCCCCAAGTTATGATCAGGTTAGTGTTAAGCAATATGGTGCATGACTATTTGCCCCAAGTTATGATCAGGTTTGTGTTAAGCAATATGGTGCATGACTATTTGCCCCAAGTTACTGGTGTGAAACCTTGCACGTTAAATTACATGAAATAAATGCTGGTCCATAAACTGTGAAGGATTGTGTAATCAAGCCATAACCAGTTTGCCAAACCTTGTGTAAAGGTGCCTAGTATGTTTGCTGTGCCCAGTCATGTGAAAGTATTAACAGATACAGTGTGGCAACTAAAGTGGTTTCAATAATCCTTTTAATATATTCTGGTGTACAGATTAGGCACAAACAGAAAAATACATTTTTGCAGAATCATTAATCATGAACAGATGCAACCTCAGTAATCAGAAAAAGTTGAACCTGCATCAGTAATGATCAGAAAGATCTTACGCTGTTAAATCAGTAATCCGGAAGGGGTGAGTTTGCAGATTCATTGATCAGGAAGAGGTGAGGTTGCAGGATAAATGCTCAAGCAGGATACATTTGGAGCCATTATGAATGATGACGAGACATCAGTTTTATTGGGAATAAATAAACATAATAAAAGACCCTGGAAGTTGGTAAGTGCGGTGTGAAGGACTTTATGCGACATAGAGCCCGATTCAAAGTTTGGTGGATTTAAACTCCATCAAAAACGTGACGGATGTCCGCTCCACAATATTACAACAGCATTATATATATACATTGGCACTTGTTATACGGTGGAAACACTTTTTTTCAAAATGGAAATGAGGCCCAGAGTACTGTGTTCATTCCTGGAACCAGGTGTGAATAATTCCTGATTCACAATACTTATTATTTTTTAGGTAGTTTTATTTGGCAATGTATTTTTGAACGTTTACATCTACCCTATGTGCATGCTGAAGTCAATCAGTTAAATAAATACAAATTAGTTTATTTTGGGCCAAAGACACTTCAAACTGCTTCAGATGTACATAACATACACTTCTAAACAGTCATAAAGAATACACATATTTGTGATGGGCTGGAACCTAACATCTGTTTATTGTACATGACAAAAGATAACTGTTTATATTCCCATGAAATTGCCTTCATTTTAGTAAGTGTATTCTGTTTTCTAGGCATTTAATTATACATTTGCATCACGATGTCTGTGAGACTACATTAAATACTTCGAGCAAAGGCCGGAGGATTCCGCTGTAATTGTTTGCAATAGAATATGGTCAGGTCGACACTGCTGGCTCCACGTGTTGAAGGGCATGTAATAGCCTTGATCTGCTATGCTGATAATATCGTTGTTAAAACAGAGGAACGTGCTCTTCGAAGTCATTCAGTCCTCACAAATGTCAAGAATGTTGAACTGAGAACATTTTCATTTTGCTGTGAGACAGCCTAAAGCAGGATGGCAAATCATAATTTTACAAACAGCATCTTAGCCAGACATGGTTTAATTTACTTCAGATGTAATTCAAATTCTATTTATTGACAGCTCACCTTTTTGTTGACTTCATCTCCCAGTGACGTTGAAGGCTTATGGATCTTTGGCCTTATCCTTTGAATCTAAGTAAACATTTCCATCTGATAGAGCAATCTAGCCGCAGATTCCTTAACTTTTGAATTCTCCCCAGGCGTCAGACAGGATTCAGACATTTTTCAGCAGCAGCACCCCTGTGCACCAGTAGGTGGTGTCGCGCGACTCCGTATCAACAGCAACCACGTCAGTGACATCACCAGAGTCCATATAAGATGTCCTCTGACACCCTGACATCAGCTTCTTCTTTCCACGCTTTCACACAAATCCGCAGTAGTGGTACCTATGGCTATTTATGGCCGATTTTAATGTTTTTTTTGTTAAGGGAAACAGTGTGGGCCTCATTTATGAGGCTGTGCGTCACTTTTACGCCCCCGGTAGGTAGATGTGTCACTTTGTAAACTCCTGCGCCACTTTATACCTGCGCCAGGTATAATGTATGCAAGGGGGCGTTTGGACGCAGGAAAGGGTCATGGAAGTGACGCAGTGAAATCTATAAGATTTCACTTCGCCATTTCTTGGCCACTGATGCGTCAAAATCTTACGCCTGCTTCATGGCAGGTGTAAGACTGACACAGGCACTAACAGCATGGGACTTGCCCATGTGAAAGTACACATTGCTGGAGTTGAGTCACTTTTGTGACGTATCTGTAACTCCTTGCGACATGATGCGTAATATTATAAATATGACCCATCCATCATGATGCAAGGAGTGCGCACTGAGAAGTGACGCATCGCTGCTTTCACGCAGCGATGCGTCATTTTCATAAGTGAGGCCCTGTGTCTTTTTTATGCCCTCTGGTTTTAAGGCTTGCAGGATATGTGGTCGACAGGTGCTGGCCATAGACCCTCACACCATCTGTATATGGTGCCTGGGAGAGCACCATGATTCGGCGTTGTGTGTCTCCTGTCAACTGCTTCAGCCTAAGGCTTTAAGGAGCATATGGATGAAGCTGTTGATGGCATGAATGTCACAGCCCTGTAAGGCGTTCCGTAGGCCTCAGTTGCCTTTGCTCTCCAGGGACTGTCAGCGAGGTGCTCTGGGGGACATTCCCGTGGCATTCCTTTGCTGTCTGCCTCTCGCAGTAAGTCAGTCAAGACGCAAACGGTCCAAGTCGCGTCGGACCCGTACTTCATATGTGGAGTCGGGAAATGAGTCTGATAGAGCACGGAGGTCACCCGACTATAATTTTACCATACTCACCTGGGCCCATAAATCAATAACTCAATAATTTTGTCAGGTAACCTTCGCTCTACTACCAGTCTATTTTACCTACTAGGTCCTATACCATTGACTTACCAATCCTTGTCTTTGGTACCTCTAACCCATTGGATCAGGGAGTTAATTTGAAGATAGATAGATATACAATAACATTTGCACTCATTTAATAACCACAGACTCAGGAAGGTTTACAACTCTTTATCTAAATTTCTTAAATGGTCATGATCCAGAGATTAAACACCACAAGACTCTCAATAATGAAAATCAGAACCAGAATGTAACTATGCAAAAGATGTATTAAACTGATTTCGATCATTTAGCAATAAGGGAAGGTAAGAAAAAGGGAACATGCTATATAATCAAACGATTTGAGCAGTTATTTAAAGGGAGGGTAAAAAAAAAAAGGGAACACGCTAAGTAATCAAAACAATTTAGCAATTTTTCAAAGGGAAGGTGAGAAAAGGGAACATGCTAATCAAAACTATTTGAGTATTTATTCAAAGGGAGGGTAAGAAAAAAGAAACATGCTATTCAAGAACTTTCTAGAAGATTTTAACCCTAGGGTGGGTAAGAAAAGGGAGCATATATATATATATTCAAAACGTTCACGTATAGGGAGGGTAAAAAGAAGGAACAAGATATACGATGACAAATCCACACAGATTTTATATTTACCTAGAATGGTGTGAAGACCAACCCTGGCCACAGGTCAGTTGAAAAGATAGGAGAACCCCAAAAGTTGCAGTTGCCAGTAAGTAAGTAATAAGTTTATTGTGAAGTTAATTAAAACCATTACAATGATTGACCCACAATTATAAACAATAAAACCTCAATTTTCTTTATGAAAAAAGCTGATAGCCATAGTTATACAGTTGCCAGTAGGTCAGCAGGTGCAGATTAGAATCAGAACGGGGAAAAAACATATTTGGATCAAGACAGGACCACCAAAGGTTAAGACCGTCACCCGCAGTTCAGTTGCAACGCCTGCGCTACTCCCTTTCTGCAGCTAACAGCCAGAACCCCGATTGGGTTATCGATTTCACCGACAAAGTGCTTCGCCAGCACCTCAGCTTCCCGGACCCCGATTGGGCCAGCGAATCTTCTGACAGAGTGCTTCGCAGCCCTCTGTTCTTGGTCACCTATTGAGTGCGTTGGGTCAGTGACAGGTTAGCTATTTGGACAAGTCGGACAAATTAACTAGCTAAGCCTACCCTAGTTATACTATTTTCCAGGTCAGTGTACCACCCCCCAATGTTGCAAGTGTAAGAATCCCCAATTTTGATTGGACAATGAATGAGGAGAGGTCATCACACCACAACAAATTTTGATACCTCAGTGTTGAATATTAATTTTAACGTTCCCGCCCATCAATATTTTTCACATGACATTTTTTATTCCACCTAACAATGGAGAATTTGTCATTAAATACATTGTAGTACATCGGGCACAGTTTAGCTTCCTCTGGCAGGGTTAAGGGTCAGCTTCCCATGCGTATCTTGGCGTTGACTGTCTTTGGCTCCCATTCAATGACAAATATTTTCAGCTTCTCTCTGGAGCTTGTCATGGGCAGAGGACTTTCAAGATGAAGTAATAACGTCTCCCAGGCCCAAATGTATAATTTCATAAAATATTAGAAAGAAACAGTTTTAGAACACAGAATAAATGAATACACTGTATACCATGTATCTCTACTCTATACCCATTATTTTATTTTTAACTATAGCGCTAGGATTAGGCAGAACAAACAGCTTAGCAAAAGCAGCAGTGCAAGCTTCTCGCAACATAAGTTGGCAGCTGTTTCCTCCTGCATCAATTTTCTTATTTACAGATATTTTACATTTGGCACAATGTTGGGCTAGTTGGTCAGCATATCGATTACCAGCTGTCACTTTGTCATTTCCAGATTGGTGAGCAGCACACCTGACCACAGCTACTTCTTTTGGCAGTTGGATTGCTTCAAGTAAATCTTTTACATATTGACCATTTTAAATTTGAGTACCTGAAGAAGTCAGAAACTCCCTTTGCATCCAAAGTTGGCCAAAGTCATGCACAACCCCGTAACCATACTGGCTATCAGTAAAAATGGTTACTCTCCAATTTTTCCAAAATTTGCAAGCTTTTGTCAATGCCACCAATTCGGCTACTTGTGCAGACTTGACTCCAGGTAAGTGGGATGCTTCAACTGGACCCCACAAGGTACATACTGCATAGGCAGCACTTAGAACTCCTTCCTCATGTCTCATACATGAGCCATCTACAAATAGCTCATATTCAGAATCAGTTAATGGCTCTTCTCTTATGTCTGGACGTGGTTTAGTACTGTACTCTGTTAAGTCAATACAATCATGCTCGACTTCTCTTTTTACTTCTGCAAAGTGTGAATCAGGTAACAGTGTTGCTGGGTTCACAATATTAGACCTAGCAATGGTTACATTTCCTGCACCTATAAGTATTCGCTCATACCTAGTCAGCCGACTGGGAGTTAAATGCTGAGTTTTCGTTCTTGTCAGTAGTATCACAACTGCATGTGGAACATACACAGTTACACGATGTCCCATAATGATGGACTCACTTTGCTCAAGACTCATGCAAGTTGCAGCCACTGCTTTTAGACATCCTGGCAATGCACATGCCACTGGATCCAGTGTGGAAGAAATATATGCCACAGGACGTCTCATTAAACCATGGACTTGGGTCAAAACTGAAAGTGCACAATTGTCTTGTGTATCACAGAAAAGTGCAAATTCTTTCGAATAATCAGGCATCGCTAATGCTGGAGCTGTAAACAGACATTCTCGTAATTTCAAAAATGAAGTCCTACTTTCATCATCCCATTCTACTGGGTCTTTTGCTCTTTTCTTTGTCATTTGTATTAATGGTTTTGCTAGAACTGCAAACCCCACAATCCACTGTTTGCAGTATCCAACAACTCCAAGAAACTTTCGGATTTCTTTTTGAGTTTGAAGTAGATTCATGTTTTTAATTATTCTGATTCTTTCTGAAGTAACTCTCCTAACACCTCTCTCTATCTGGTGCCCTAAATATTTCACTGATGTGGTGCAAAACTGCAGTTTTTCAGGTGACACCGTATGCCCTCCTTCACCTAGGTGATTTAGTAAAGCAATGGTATCAACACCACAGTCCTTTCGAGATTTAGATGCCACCAGTAGGTCATCTATATACTGAACCAGCACTGAGTGTCCAGGTAACACCAAGGACTCAAGGCACTTTTTCAAAATCTGATTAAAGATGGAGGGACTCTCTGTGTACCCCTGAGGGACACAGTTCCAGACATAAACATGTCTAATTCAAAAGAAAAAATGAATTTGCTATCTGGATGTAATGGAATTGAAAAGAACGCATGACAAAGGTCGATTACAGTGAACCATCCAGCCTCCCACGGTATCGGATACAGAATCACCGCAGGGTTGGGCACAACTGGACAGCATGGGACAACAATTTTATAAATTTTTCGGAGGTCTTTTATGACCCTGTATTTACCGTTCGGTTTCATAATGCCAATTATGGGCGAATTACATGGACTGCTCATTATTTCTTGTAAAATGCTAGTTTCAACCAAGCACTTTATTTCTGCTGCAACTCCTGCTTTTATTTCTGGGCTCATTTTGTACTGTCGGGTATTTGAGTAAACTGCACCTTCCTTTACTGTCACTTTTATCGTGTCTACATTTGCCATTAATCCTACATCTTTTCCTGTGAAGTCCCACACAACAGGATTCACAGTATGCTGTAATTCACTCGGTAGGTCTTCTAAAGTCAGCTTTTTATTTTCAGTCTCTTGTTTAGCCAGCATTAATTTATATATGCCATCTTCATCTGGTGTTTGAATTTCTACACCACTTGGCGAGCAAGAGATTGTGCAATTCATTTTACACAACAAATCCCTACCTAACAGATTTACTGGGCTAGAATCGCATACGACAAATCTGTGCATTTCTTTGAAATTACCTATTTTAACTTCCATCGGTTTCTGTAACTGGGGTACTAATTTGTTTATTAGAAACGCCCACTACTTGGATCGCTTCTCCCGAGAGGGGTAGGTTTGGAACGTTTGCTGTTCTCACAGTAGAACGGGTAGCACCAGTGTCCAATAAAAAGGTGACATCATTTCCTTCAACCTTTCCTTCAATGTATGGACCTGACTGATCTACCGGCAAGAATGCGCCAAGTACGCACTCCTCGTCCTCCCCTCTCAGGCACCGTCAGTATAAGTCTTCATTGAGAAACGTAACACTTAGAAAAAACACAGCGACATCACAATTTCTTTTATCGCTTCCCTCCCAATTAACTGTTTCTGGACTATAGCTTGCTTTTTTTCCCAGGATCTGGCACAGGTGCACGGGGCAACTGGGCTTGTTTTACCTGCTGCTTCTGTTTCCGTGGCACCTAATTCTGCGTCTGCGGATTTAAATCGTTAGTGGAGACATTACCATTTTGTACTTCCTTACACTCATTTCTCCAATGCCCCAAGTTACCGCACCCGTGACCGGGAAACGTCTTCTTTGCTTCTTCCCTAATAAACTTTCCTCTAGGCCTAACCCCATTTCCCTCACCTTGCGTCTGGGTATTGTTTGCTTGGCTTTACTGTTGTTCCTGTTGCTCTGCTAACTTTACTTGTGCCCACATTACCTTTTCCTTTAACTCTTATCGTTTATGGTTAAGCTTGTCCTCACAATGTTTTGCATATTTAAGGATTTTGTCAATTAGTTTAGCCTGCCAACAGATTTTGTGGTCTTTAATCCATTGAGAGATTTCTGGCCTTAATCCGGACACAAATCGATAGATGAAATGCGTCATATCCTTCATATCAATGTTGTCTAAACTGCTATACTGTTTAAAACTTGTAACAGTTGTTCATAATATGCATGCACAGATTCACTTTTATTCTGAGTTGTTCTATGTATCCTAGTCCAATCAGTTTCCTTTGCAGGCACCTTTCCTTTGAGGTATAGTATTACCTGGTTATATTTTTTCATCACCTCATCGGAAGGTGCCCCTGTCTTTGGGTCTCTAGGGTACTCATCACTAGGCCAGTCGACAGCAATTTTACATTCTGTCCACAAATCCACTGGCACAACAATGTCAATTAGCCCATCTAAATCTTTCAAAAGGATTTTTGAAACTTCACAAACCTTTCAACTTGTCTGTACCATTCTACAGGTTTTTCACGAAGTTTTGGGAAATCATTTGTAAATGACAAAATATCCTGTCGGGACCATGGGACATGTACATAACCTCCACCTGGCACTTCTCTCATGGGACACAACCTTTCCACTTTTTTCTGCTTCTTTTAACATATATTCAGATGCTGTTTGTTTTGTTTGGGCCTCTTCTTTTTTTCTTCGCCCATCTAGTTCTCCACTTCTCTATGTCACCCCAGTTCTGTAATAATGCCAATAGCTCTCTAATCTGTACTTTTCTTCCTGATACATTCATGTTTTCCAAATCCTTGTCAGAAAATTCTGCTCGATATGGTTTCTGTAATTTTCCAATATCAATTCCCATATTAGCAGCCATAATCATTAATTTTTCATGATACACCCTTGTATTTCTACAAAAATAAATTGTAAATTGATACTTGTATAGCGCACTACTCACCCGCATGGGTCTCAAGGCGCTTGTACGAATACCGCTTTGGAACCCATCCTGGCTTTCCCTGTGAGGCGTCCACTCCTGGGCACCCCCAAGGTGGAGGCCAAGCATCCTTAGCATTGTGGGGGCCGTTGTGGAGATTAAGCAAGTTATTGCCCAGAGTTGCAGAGTGGGACTCAATGATTGGACTAGGCACCGAGGTGAGAATTATCAGGTCCGTGGAATTTTTGAGCCCAAGACCCACCGAGGCGGGGAATTGAACCCTGGTCCCGTGCTAGACCCCTGCATCAGGGACTGCCGCTCTAACCATTGAGCCACATTTCTCCACATACAATAATTCATCTTCATTGAGTGTATTTAACCTGTCCAATTCCACATTTCCAGCCATCAACTCTTCTAATTCAACCCTTAGTTTGTATAAATATAATACTTTTCTTTGTGACTTTAGTTTTTCTATGTCTCTGGACCATCTCTCTATTTCTTCTGGGGTTACTACCGTGGCACTTCTTGTACCTGAAGATGTCTCCATTTGTACTTCTCTCGAATTCTTAGGAGTGGTTTTCCTAATCGTACTACTTTCTGGTTCTCTTATTGGTAAATCCATTAAGGAGATTACTGATTCACATTCACTTGCTTGATCATCCACAATTAACGTTTCTTTTTGTGGCTGGACTACAGGTGTAGTCAAAACAGGGGGCTTGGGACTAATCTGCTTATCTCCGTACAAAGGAACAACTGGGCCAATGGTCACTGGAATTGTCAGGGCTTGTATTTGACTGGGAGATTTTCTGAATTAACTCACTTCTTTGTTTATTTAATGCTTCTCTTTCTCTATCTTGTAATACCTTTTCTATTGAAGTCTCATGTCCCACTTGCAGAATCAGAGGTGGCTTCAGAAACTGAGTATTTGGATTTACTGTGCTTGGTTCCTCATTATAAGGTGGTAGATTTTTCATTAATAAATCCTTCAAATAATCATCATCTGACTCACCACTAGTCATTAAATGTTTTGTTTTCTCAGTCCTTTTACTTCCAGTAGGTTCTCCTAAAGTTAATACAGGATATAGTCCCTCCACTATCATGTTTTGTCGCCATTGTTTCATTTGTTTATCTCTAGGTTCTTGTGGAAACTCAGGGTAAAATTACTCAAACCTTTGTCACTTTTGGGTCTGTCCCGCTCAAAAGCCTCAATTTACCATTCTTCTAGTGCCACATATTGCGTTAGTCTAGGTCTGGGATTTAGGTCATTCATTTGTGTCCTTAAATTAAATAAAACTCATCCATTGAAAGTGCCATATTGGGGAAATGCCAAAACTCCGTCATCTTTAGTGTATTCCACCCAATTCTCTAACCATACGCAAGTGTGGTAGCCCCTGTCAAACATCATGTATGATGCGGGCGTATTCAGTGGTGGAATAATAATTCCTTCTCTAGTTTTAAGTGGTTTATCCTTTTTTAAAGAAATTCTTAACTCTTTTAACAAACGATATTTTTCTTTAACCTCCATACATAGTATAAGGTCTGCGTCTTATCATCTGTTCTTTAGCAAAAAGTATTTCCTATCAGGTTTGTTTGTCAAGTTGACCTATATGCCACATATATTTTCACCAGATTTTGAAATTTGCCAGTTACACTCAATTGTTTACCTAAAGTGCTTCCAATACCAGTGCGTTTCTTATTTTTCTTTAACCAATGAACAATGTTGTTTCAAATAACAATAGCCAATGATTGCACGACTTTTCTCGAGAGACGAGTTCCCACACTCCTGGGCTCACCACTCCTTTACAATTACTACTGCAGCTACACACCCGCTGTCTCAACCAATTCCAGCGCGGCTCTGAGTGACGTCAGTGGAGCAACGTCACCGACTCCCTCCTTTGCAAGGTAATACGAAAACCTTTTACTTTTTCTCTTAAAAGTGCAGATTTTATTATTCAACAACGTGAAAATATTCGCCACTGTACCTGAGTGACTAATTCAAAGGAAAGATAAATTTCACTCACAACGAGTAAATGTCTTCCGCTTATTCTCATATACTATGAGTAGATCCCTTCCGTCTACTCTTCACACAGGCATTAAAAAACCTGCTACTCCTTCAGACTTATCCACTCTGGGATATACTAAGGCCAAAGTTTCACCAGCGAACGCCTTTGTTATCAATCAAGCTCAGAAGAACCTGCTACTCCTTCCGTGTGACCCTTTCTAGGTGATATCACACAAGAAGTTTTGCCAGCAAACTCTTTACTATAATTTATTCACACATTTATACAGAAAACCCTAAATAGTGCTTCCAGTTTTACTTAACCATACACTAATTTCCTCCAGGAAAGTAACCTCACTGCAGTGTGGCTTTCATTTACCACCCGCTATTCCGCCCCCGGGGATTCCAGACAAAACATATAACAGGTATGAACAATTTTGGTTAATACATAAAATCAATACAGCATCAACAGAACCAATGAAATTTCAATAATATTTAAATAATATCACATTTGATCGATCAATAGTAAAATCATAACCAACTAACTGCCTATCTTTAACTAAACCCTAACCATCATACTGCTACCAAAAGAATATACTGATAGAGCGCGCAGGTCACCCGACTACATTTTTTTACCATACTCACCTGGGCCCATAAATCAATAACTCAATAATTGTGTCAGGTAACCTTCGCTCTACTTCCAGTCTATTTTACCTACTAGGTCCTAAATCATTGACTTACCAATCCTTGTCTTTGGTACCTGTAACCCATTGGGTCAGGGAGTTAGTTTGAAGATAGAAAGATATACAATAACATTTGCACTCATTTAATAACCACAGACTCTGGAAGATTTAAAACTCATGATCTAAATTTGTAAAATGGCAATGATCCAGAGATTAAACACCACAAGACTCTCAATAATGAAAATCAGAACCAGAATGTAACAATGCAAAAGATGTATTAAACTGATTTCGATCATTTAGCAATAAGGGAAGATAAGAAAAAGGGAACATGCTATATAATCAAACGATTTGTGCAGTTATTTAAAGGGAGGGTTAAAAAAAAGGGAACACGCTAAGTAATCAAAACAATTTAGCAATTTTTCAGAGGGAAGGTGAGAAAAGGGAAAACGCTAATCAAAACGATTTGAGAATGTATTCAAAGGGAGGGTAAGAAAAAAGGAACATGCTATTCAAGAACTTTCTGGAAGATTTTAACCATAGGGTGGGTAAGAAACGAGAGCATATATATATATTCAAAATGTTCACGTATAGGGAGGGTAAAAAGAAGGAACAAGATATACAATCACAAACCCACACAGATTTTATATTTACCTAGAATGGTGTGAAGACCAACCCTGTCCACGGGTCAGTTGAAAAGACAGGAGAACCCCAAAAGTTGCATTTGCCAGTAGGCCAGCAGGTGCAGATTAGAATCAGGACAGGGAAAAACCAGATTTGGATCAAGGAAGGACCACCAAAGGCTAAGACCAGCACCCGCAGTTCAGTTGCAACGCCTGCGCTGCTCCCTCTCTGCAGCTAACAGCCAGAACCCCGATTGGGTTATCGATTTCACTGACAAAGTCCTTCGCCAGCACCTCAGCTTTCTTGACCCAGATTAGGTCAGCGAATCTTCTGACAGAGTGCTTCGCAGCTCTCTGTTCTTGGTCGCCTATTGAGTGCGTTGGGTCTGTGACAGGTATGCTATTCGGACAAGTCGGACAAATTAACTAGCTAAGCCTACCCTAGATTTACTATTTTCCAGGTCAGTGTACCACCCCCCAATGTTGCAAGTGTAAGAATCCCCAATTTTGATTGGACAATGAATGAGGAGAGGTCATCACACCACACCAAATTTTGATACCTCAGTGTTGAACATTAATTTTAACGTTCCCGCCCATCAATATTTTTCACATGACATTTTTTATTCCACCTAACAATGGAGAATTTGTCATTAAATACATTGTAATACATCAGGCACAGTTTAGCTTTCTCTGGCAGGGTTAAGGGTCAGCTTCCCATGCGCATCTTGGCTATGACGGTCTTTGGCTCCCATTCAATGACAAATGTTCTCAGTTTCTCTCTGGAGCTTGTCATGCGCAGAAGAACTTTCAAGATAGAGTAATAACGTCTCCCAAGCCCAAATTTATCGTTTCATAAAAGAATAGAAGGAAGCAGTTTTAGAACACAGAATAAATGAATACACTGTATACCATGTATCTCTACTCTATATACATTATTTTGTTTTTAACTATAGCGTTAGGATTAGGCAGTACGAACAGCTCAGCAAAAGCAGCCATGCAAGCTTCTCGGATGTGAGAACACAGAGCAGCCATATTAATACTAGTGCGCAGAAGCGACAGATTCCCTCCAAAGCAAAGAATACGTCATATCACTTGAGTGTGACAGACGCATGCGCAGTAGAAACCCTCGCGTAGCAGCAGCAATTTTAGATGCAAGCGTATTACAGTTAGTAAAACACATAAGCAAGCTTCTCTCGAACACCCATTTAGAATCGTGTAATGAAATATTAATAAGACAAACATGTTGATTAGTGTTTTTAACGTTATTTGAGGTTCATGAATACAAGCAAGTAGCTTCACATGAGAATCCTTGCTCTATCAAGTCTGCCCTGCTTTTTCTAGCATATCCTTGAGCCCGGGCAACCCTAACCCAGCTCATGGAATATTATTAGTCTCTACAAAAGATTTTCGAGTCTACACCTTATCCCGGAGTGCCTTTGGGCTCGAAGGAGGTGCAGGAAGCTGAGACTGTTACAACGCCCACAAGTTCACGCTCGGCATCAGTCAAGCCATCTAATGCCATTTCCCAATCAACCCCGGTGGATAGTCCTTCAGGGTTTCCCCCTTCAGAGCCTGACTTCAAGCAAGCGTCGTCATTACTGGCGCTGGTGGTGCACAGTCTTCCGAGGATTCCACATTTGGTGCCAGTGGCAGTTTATCTGATGTTCATGTGGTGCCGCATGTCACCTCGCCACTTTTCCACTCCAACACTGATGAGGGCGCCGCATGGCACTGTACAGCATCGGACAGCGCGGATGATGACAACGCTCTACACCCAGCATCAGACATAGCACTTATAGAGTCGGCTGGTTCAGGCATCGATTGTGGGCTCCTTGTGGACGCATTTCCCACTATTCCTTCTCGACCAAGTGAATATGGAGGTGAAGGTGATGATGTGTTTGTTCCACTATTGGATCTGACCCCTGTGGACACCAGTTGGGTTTGTGAGATGTGAAATGCGAGTGGCTTGGAATAATTTACAGCCTTGGGTCTTCTATCACCTTCTGGATTAGCTTCAGAGGTAAGCTCCTCATTCGCAGACATGTTAAAGTGATTTACTGAGGTTTTAAACATGCCACTTCCATCTGTGGCTTTGTCCAGAGACTCTTTTTGGACATTGTGCACCACAGTCATTCTGAAGAGGAGTCAGTGCTTCCTTATTGTGAAGCTTTTTCTGACACCTTGTCAGGGGCCTAGGCTAAACCCAATACGGGCCCTCTCTGTTGAACTTATTATTTCTAATAGACATCATCCAGCCCTAGGTGACCCGGCCTGTCTTATGAAACATCCTACCCACAAAGCTTTGTGGTTTAGACTGCGTTGGCTTCATAAAATATTGGTTCTGTCACTCTTACCCTTCCAGATAGGGAGGCTAAATGACTGGATACTTGTGGCAGGCATATTTGTGCCTCCACCAGTTTGGCTTTGAGGTCCATCAATATTTGTGTTCTTGTTAGTTTCACCCATGCTTTGTGGAATTCACTGTCAGACATATTACCATCCATTCCGGAGGAGAGTCATGCCACTCTTTCTCCCTTGCTGCGTGATGGGCAGCAGGCAGGCAAACCTGTTATATGTTGTGGTATTGTTACCACTGATTCAGTCTCTAGGACTATGGCCTTCTCGGTAGTGCTCTGTCGCCGCACTTTGTTGAGCACCTCTGGGTTCTCAGAGGAAGTTCAACAGACACTGATTGGCATGCCCTTTGATGGTACTCATCTATTTGGGGTGCAGGCTGATTCAGCTCTGCGGCTTTTCCGCGACAGTAGAAGTGGTATGGAGCCTTAGTTGTGTCTTTATTTTTGTCTACCTCTTTCTTACCCCACTGCTATGTTGTGTGAGGGAAGTTGGTCTTTGATTCTTACAAAATATGACCAGTTGTTGGTAGTGTCTTTGCTGTTGTTTACTTATTGGCACACCCAAGTGTGATGTCCTATTTTCTACAGGTAATATTTTTTTGCACTGTCAAGGACAGTTGTTTCTTTTGTGAACCCTACCAGGGTTTAAGCTTATTGTATAGGTTGTTGATATTCTATGAGGATGAGCTCCATACGGAAGAGATCTTTTTTCAGATGGTCAGAAGGATTACCTATGTACCTGCTTACTCCTGATGGAGCATATGTCAATATACTTATTAGCAATACATACATTTCCTTTGGTAGCCCTTCTTATTCCCATAGGAGATTTTATATATATATATATATATATATATATATATATATATATATATATATATATATATATATATATATATATATATACACACACATATGAGTCCTCTAATGATGAATCTCTACCCCTATCTTATCCTCATGGGGGATATACCTGGGACGTCTTTCATTCCTACAGCTGTTGGATTTCAACAGAGTTGATAGAGAGCATGTCTCTTCTTTCCAGTCTATGTAGTGGCCTTGGTGGTAGTTCAGCTAAGATTTTCGTTTTTTTAATTGTATCCTGCATTTACTTAGCAGTTATTTGGCTTTATATTTTGCAAGTGGTAATTTTCTGTGGGGTCACCACATTGGTCCTGACACTGGTATCAATGTTCCAGTGATGATTCTTCTATGTAACCAAAGATTCTCCATAAGTGTACTCCTCTTTTTGTTAGAGTTGTGCATACACATGGCCACGGGATTGCTGTGGGTTATTATTTTCTGATGGTTCTGTATGTCACATCCATCTTGGGTGAACTCCTTTCTCTATCACTATTAGATTCGCAACATATTTTCTGTGGGAATTTCCACGGAAATCTCTTTTATTGTACTCTTTGGTGTCCTAATATTCTACCTTTAGAGGCTTATTTTATGACTGTGTCCCATTCTATTATGGGTTGCACTTTTTTTCTGTAAGATTCTCCTTTTACTTATATTACCAGTATATACTAAGGACAATCAGATTACCACACTTCTACTTGCTGCGGGTTAGAGGTTTTTGGCTTCTATATGATATTTTCTCCTCTAATAAGCTAATGTAGCTATTGTTTAGCTTGTATTTTTTCAGTAGATTGGCTTTACTGAAAGAGACACGTTAGTGATAGATTCCTTACCTTAGAATATCCCCAGGCGTCAGACTGGATCCGGAAAGTTTTGCGTAGCAGTACCCTTGCGCGTCGGTAGGCGTCGTCTGCGGCTCCGCGTCCGTCGTCGGCGTCGTGGGCGCCGTGATGACGTTGTCGGAGTACTTAGACGCCGCCTCCGCGTGCTGACGTCAGTTCTTCTTTTTTCCGCGCCAGCCAGCGCAGATCTGGAAAGAGCAGTTCCCTAGTCACTTTTTGACTAACCTTTTGTGATCTTTTTGATCCCTTTTCGAAGTCTTTACGACTCCGACGGTGCCGTTAGGGATGCCCGGCTTCAAGCATTGCGACGAGTGCGACCGTACCATGTCGGTCACGGATCCCCACCGCTTGTGCCTGATGTGTTTGGGCGTCGACCATGACGACGAGGCCTGCTCCGACTGTCGGGCCCTGTCGAGGAAGGCCAGGCGGGAGCGGTCCCGCAGGCGACTCGAGATCCGCCAGTCGGCCCCGCGCCATGTGAGGTCCCGGTCCCACGGGAGGTCGAGGGACAGGTCGCGGGGACGGAGCCGTCACAGCTCCGGGAGTCGGCGCCACTCCTCTGGGTCCAAGTCCTCAGGTAAGAGACACAAGAAGTCGAAGAGACATCATCGCTCTTCTGACTCCCCCCGACGCTCGCGCGACGCGGCCGGGGGTTCGGGTTACACCGCCCACGCGGCTCCTCGGGAGTCGCGGGCGCCGCGTTCGGCTCCATACCCCCCCGTCCCTGGGCTGAACGCGATGCCGGAGGAGATTGAGCGTTTCCTCATGGCCATGAGGTCCCTTTCTTCTCCGACGGGTTCCACGGCGCCTTCGGGCCCAGCGAACCCATCTGGGGGCCCTAGTGGGTCGGGGGCTACGACCCCGACGTCGTCGGGTGCTTCGGCCTCGACGCCTCCGGCGCCTTCGGTCCTGGCGTCGCAGGGCTCCATGATCCCGACACCGCCGGCGCCCTCAGGCCCGGCGCCGCAGGGCTCCGCTGGGCCCTCCTTGGGCAATGGATCATCACCGGTGGACCTTACGACCCCCCCCGGCGTCGGTCCGTATGGTGTCCCCTCTGGCGTCGGCCTCGGCCGGCGCCATCCCCGATGCCTCCTCTCAATCGGTTCCGACGTCGGGACGACGCCTATCGGCGCCGCTCTCGACGCCGGTCGGAGATTTCCATCTCTATGAACAGTCCTCATTCGCTTATGACCCTGAATATCAGGAGATGGGGGAAGAGGAGTATTGGGAGGGGTCTGAGGACCCTCTGACAAGGAAATGTCAGTCTACCATGGACTGGACAGGAGATCTTGGGGAGGCCAGTGGCCTGGAGACCTCTCCAGAAACTGGATTCGTCTCTCCTCCTACCGTGGCTTTCGAGGAGGGTGCGACTTATGGTGTGGTGTTGATGAGGGCTGCCAAGGCCTTGGGCCTTGAGCTCCCCGTCGCGGCCGTGAGGACTAACCTCCTCACTGAGGTCCTTAAGCCGCAGTCATGCTCCGCGGAGCCTCTGCTGCCGTTTAATGAGGCCTTGACGGACGTTCTTTTGGGCACTTGGTCCAGGCCCGCTACAGGTTCGCCTGTAGATAGGAACGCGGCCAGACGCCACAGCCCGGCTCCGGGCAACCCCAGTTTCCTGTCCACCCACCCCACCCCGAGAGTCTGGTTATCCAGGCCTTTAACTCCCAGACCGCATTCCCGACGGCTCCCCCCGATCGGGAATCCAAGAGGTACGAGGCCTACGGCAAGAAAGTGTTCTCGTCCCTTAGCCTGGGACTGCGGTCCTCCAACACCGCATGCCTCTTGGGCCGTTACACCCACTCTCTGTGGGAAACGGTGGAGGAAGTGCTGCCAGAGTGCCCGTTGGAGGAACGGGCCAAACTCGGCCAAGCCCTAGTGGAGGGCCGGGACGCAGCGAAGTATTCCATCAGGTGCGGACTGGATACTACTGACTCGCTGGGCAGAGCGATGGCTACGACGGTGGCGATACGACGCCACGCCTGGCTGAGATCCGCCAACTTCTCGGCAGACGTCCAGAATACACTCATGGACATGCCGTTTGATGGCCGTCGCCTCTTTGGCGACAAGGCGGACCACGCGCTTGAGCGCTTTAAGGACTCCAGGGCTACGGCCAACACCATGGGCTTCTCGGCCCCGCGCCAGCAAATGGGTGCCTTTCGCTCCTTTCGTGGCCAAGGCAGGGGCGTCCCCACGCGTGCCGCCAGCCACTCGCTGCAAACTATCGTTCAGCGCGGCGGCGGCCGTGGAAACCGCCGTGGAGGCGGTCGGGGGAACAAGCGGAGCCAGTCCACACCTGCCCCCGCAGCATCCGCCTCTAAACCCTCCTAGTCCGTGCTTTTCGGCCCATGTGACGCCAGTGGGAGGCAGGGTCCGCCATCACCTCTCTCACTGGCGCACAGTCACTTCGGACAGGTGGGTGCTGCAGATCATCCGAAGGGGCTACTCCCTCCCCTTCGAGACGACCCCTCAAGCCATGCCACCGCAACACCACCGCGTATCGGGGGATCATTTGCGGCTCCTGCAGGAGGAAGTTTCGGCCCTCTTGGCCAAGGGGGCCATCGAGCGCGTTCCTGGGCCAGAAGTAGGTCGTGGTTGCTACTCCCACTACTTCCTGGTACCCAAGAAGGGCAAAGGGGGCCTACGCCATATCTTGGATCTGAGGAACGTCAACGGCTTCCTCCGGAAGGAGAAGTTCAAAATGCTGACACTGGCTCAGGTCTTGGCTGCCCTAGACCCAGGAGACTGGATGGTAGCGTTGGACTTGCAGGACACATACTTCCACATCCCCGTCCTGCCGGCCCACCGGCGTTACCTGCGGTTCACGGTAGGCCTCGAGCACTTTCAGTTTTCCGTGCTCCCCTTCGGCCTTACAAGCGCCCCATGGGTGTTCACGAAGGTGATGGCGGTGGTCGCAGCTCACCTGCGCAGGTTAGGGGTGTCAGTCTTCCCCTACCTCGACGACTTGTTGTTGAAGGCGGGCTCGCCCCAGACAGTCGTCAGCCACCTCCAGACTACGGCGGATCTCCTGCACCAGCTGGGATTTTCCATCAATGTGCCGAAGTCACACCTGTGCCCCTCTCAGAAGCTCCTTTTCATCGGAGCGGTTCTCGACTCGGCGCAGTTTCGGGTTTACCCGCCCGAACAGCGGGTCCGGGATATACAGGCTCTGATTCCGGTCTTCCGGCCGTTATCCCGGGTTTCGGTCAGGTTGACGCTGCGGCTTCTGGGGCTGATGGCCTCCTGCATCCTTCTGGTGCATCACGCACGGTGGCGGATGCGGGCTCTGCAGTGGGACCTGAAGTTTCAGTGGGCCCAGCACCGGGGCAACCTGTCCGACCATGTCCTGATCTCGGAGGGCACTGCGAGACAGCTGCAGTGGTGGCTCACGGACCGCGATTGGGTCAACGGCAGATACCTCTCCCTTCCCCAACCGGAGCACGTAGTTGTGACGGACGCGTCCCTCCAGGGCTGGGGAGGCCACTTGGGAGAGGCGGAGATCAGAGGACTCTGGTCTCCGGCGGAGTTCCGGCTCCATATCAACCTGTTGGAGCTGCGGGCGATTCGTCTGGCACTGAAGGCATTCCTCCCGTCTGTCCGAAGGAGTGCAGTGCAGGTGTTCACCGACAACACTACCGCCATGTGGTACTGCAACAAACAGGGCGGAGTGGGGTCATGGACCCTTTGCCAGGAGGCTCTGCGTCTCTGGCAATGGCTGGAACATCAGGGCGTGACTCTGGTGGTTCAACACCTGGCCGGTTCTCTGAACGCCAGGGCGGACGAACTCAGCCGTCGGTGCTAGATGTATCATGAATGGCGTCTGAACTCGGACATGGCGCAAGGCCTCTTTCTGCGATGGGGAGAGCCTTGGTTAGATCTATTCGCCACCGAAGAGAACGCGCAATGTCATCAGTTCTGCGCGTTGGAATTTCCAAGGCGGCGCTCGCTCGGAGACGCTTTTCGTCGCGAGTGGAGCTGCGGTCTGTTGTACGCCTTTCCGCCTATACCTCTTCTGCCCGAAGTGCTGAAGAAGATCAAGCGCGACCGGGCACAAGTCATCCTTGTGGCTCCGGACTGGGCTCGAAGGTACTGGTATCCCGAGCTACTCAGCATGTCAGTCGATCCCCCGATTCGTCTGCCTCTTCAGGAGGACCTTCTGTCGCAGCAGCAGGGGACGGTCCTCCACCCGAACATGTCCAGTCTCCACCTCCATGCTTGGAGATTGAGCGGCGACAGTTGAGGCCATTTGACTTGCCTCCTGAAGTTTGCAGCATCATTCTGGCAGCCAGGCGTCCCTCCACAAAGACGGTATACGCCTGCAGGTGGAACAGATTTGTGGCATGGTGCACAGCAAAGGCTGTGGATCCCCTCAATGCCCATCTCTCTGAGGTTCTTCTCTTCCTTCTTTCTCTTGCCCAGCAGGGCTCTGCTCTGGGCACTATCAAGGGCTATCTTTCGGCTCTTTCAGCCTTTCTGAGGCTGCCTGACCAACCTTCTTTGTTCAAGTCCCCTATTGTTAACAGATTCCTGAAAGGCATCACTCATACCTTTCCTCCTGTTCCTTTCGTGATGCCTCAGTGGGACTTGAACCTGGTTCTAACCTTTCTGATGTGCGCTCCCTTTGAGCCACTTCATAACTGTCCACTTCGCCTTCTTTCTTTGAAGACTGCCTTCCTGGTAGCCATCACCTCTGCCAGGAGAGTGAGTGAGCTCCAGGCCCTCTCTTGTAAGCCTCCTTTCCTGTCAGTCCATCCGGACAAGGTTGTTTTGAGGACTAGGCCCTCCTTCTTGCCAAAGGTGGTCACGGCCTTCCCCATTGGGCTGTCCATCACATTGCCCACCTTCTTTCCGCCTCCGCACCCCTCGAGAGAGGAGGAGAGGCTCCACCGTCTGGACCCAAAACGTGCGCTCTCGTTCTATCTGGATCGCACACGCCAGTTCCGGGTGGATGATCAACTCTTTGTTGGGTACGCGGGCGCTAAGAAAGGGAAAGCGGTGCACAAGAGGACCATCTCTCGATGGATTATCATGTGCATTCAGGCGTGTTACTCCTTGGCTAAGAAGGAACCACCTGTTGGGCTGCGGGCTCATTCCACTCGAGCCACGGCCACTACAACTGCCTTGGGCCGAGGTGTGCCCTTGCAGGACATTTGCCAGGCAGCTACGTGGGCCTCGTTGCACACGTTTGCTAGGCACTACTGCCTGGACAGTCAAGTCCGGAGAGACGGCTACTTTGGCCGCTCCGTTCTCCAGGACTTTCTGGTGTAAATATTGGTTCGCAGACCCACCACCACGGGGATGGTATTGCTGGGGTATCTATTCTAAGGTAAGGAATCTATCACTAACGTGTCTCTTTCAGATGCACAAGTTACTACTTGTGTAACAATATATCTGTAAGAGACATTAGTTAGTGATAGATTCCTTACCGCCCACCCATCCTCCCCGTTCTGCGAACCGATATCTAGGGTTAAGGTCTTCCCCGTTCAGGGCCCTAGTTTCTTGGCACCAGTGTCGGTTTTTGTCATGGCTCTGCGCTTCTGGCGCAGAAAAGCTGTGGCTACGAACTGACGTCAGCACGCGGAGGCGGCGTCTAAGTACTCCGACAACGTCATCACGGCGCCGACGACGGACGCGGAGCCGCAGACGACGCCTACCGACGCCCAAGGGTACTGCTACGCAAAACTTCCCGGATCCAGTCTGACGCCTGGGGATATTCTAAGGTAAGGAATCTATCACTAACTAATGTCTCTTACAGATATATTGTTACACAAGTAGTAACTTGTGCTTCAGTGTTTGGTTTTGTCCCTTTGGGATTATTGACCACCTATTGCAGCCAAGAAAGGGAGGTAGCTTGGTTGAGTGCATGTTTACATGCGACAATCAGGTTTATTCTCTGGCCTCCCCACTGATTAAATAGTGTATGTTTTCCTCTTATTCTCAGTCAGCTTATGTTCTGTCTGATTTGTCTTGTTGTTATGTAAACAGAATGGATATCTTTTCTGAGATTTACTCTATTGATTTTTTCTTCACCTTGTCCTTTTTATGCCAAATGATATCCTTATTGTAGGAGGCTGGTTCAGTATATGGTGCATGCCTATTGGTGATACACCCAGACAACCCTTAGTGATAGTCTAAGAGGTCCCATATAACCAAAGCTCTCAAGGGGTAGCTGGGGAGAGCAACTAAGGCTTATCCAGGAGTGTGTTAGCCACACAAGTCAGTCAGTGAGAGCCACTCAGAAAAGAACCACACCATTGTTAGAAAAATAGGTACTATTTATTACAACACCAGTCACTACACTACTTTGATATACCTCTTACCCAGAGATATGCATGCACAACAAATATATCAGTAAAACTGGTAAGTTAACACATAACAACACATTTGCCCCAATGGGAGGACTAAACCATTTACTAAGTAAGGGGAATGCGGAAGGGGCACCTAACCAAGACTACCACCCAAGGATCAGTAGGCCAGGGGAAGCACGGAACCACCAAAGGTAAGTAACTAGGAACCCCTAGGTGTCTGGGTGCAAAGGTGATACTCTGGGTCAGTGTCCATAGAATAACATTGGGAAGTAGCAGTTAGGATTTTCAGTAACCTTGCCAGAGGACCTCGAGTAAACCAGTTGGAACTAGGGAGGTTGGAGAGCCCTGCCACCCGTGGATACCCAGAGAAGCAGGATGCCTACACCAGGGAGCCCGGGTGCATAGGGTGAACTGGTGTTGAGACTGCCTGATGAAGTCAACTGGGATATTTGGATACCCAGCTGCTACCATGACCCGTGGACTAGGTCAGTGTGCAAAGAGCACCTGAGGAGAGAGGAGACGAGTCCAAGCCATCCGAAGTCATCCAGGAGGTGCAGGAGCACAATGCCCACCCATCTCCGGGGGATTAGTTCCAGTAGGATGGAGGTCTTGGAACTGCAGCTGTGAAAATCAGGCAATAATGTTGGAGCCCAGGAGCCATCCATGAGCTGTCTCATGATGGTTGATGAATTGCAGGAGTGCCACTGGTCAGCACAACCACCAACAAGCCTTTGCAAATGTGGCAGATGTGTTGCAGGATGAGTTGCATAAAGGAGAACCAGCAAGGTCCAGGGAACTCACCCAATACAGTTAAGTTAGGGCTGGCCCTCAGCAAGCAGGAGAGCCAGCAGGAATCTTTGAAGACCCTGGAGAGACCCTCTGGCAGCAGACACAGGGAGTCGCTGGGAGGCCTCAGCAGCACAGCAAAGATGGTGGCTCATGTCACAGGAGTTGCTGTGAGGACGTCGCTTTGGGAGCTGAGTGAGGCTTGAGGCAGGGGCTTCTTGGAACTCGAAGACCTTGGGACTGGAGAGCCAACAAGCCTTGGTAATAGCAAACAGACGCGGTGCACAGGGGCTCTTTTCCAGCAGCTCTACGAGGGATTACGGTCTTCCAATTTGCATAGAAGTCAGGTCAGACCTCAGGATGACCTACAAAACCAGAGCCTTGTAGAGTCAATCGGATAGCAGGATCCACAGACCAGTCATTGTTGTTGAGGTGCCTGCTGCTGCAGGGGAGTGACTCCTTCACTGCAAGGGAGATTTCTTCTTGCTGTACTGGATGCACAGGGTGTCTTTGTGACTTTGGGCGATGCCCAGCCATGGAGGTTGCGCAGTCCTTGCATTAAAGGAACAAAGTTGCAGTAGGAGCCAGAAAGTCCTTGCAGCAGAGTCCAGTGTTCAGCAGCAGAAGAGTCTTTGGGCAGAATCTTGCAGAGCAGTCTGCAGAGGAATCTTGTTCCAGATGAATCTGGGGGCCCACCCTCAGGGGAGCCCTTAAGTAACCCAGGAAGGGAGTTGAATAGCTTCTGTAGTGACTCTCCTATCGGGGGTGAAGGACGCTACTCTAGTGTCTGACAAGTCATGCTCCCAGGGGCCACTGCTTATCTTGCTTTAAGGATGGCAGAATCAAACCTGGTAAGAGATCTGGGCACCTCCCTGAGGGAGTTACTGGACAGGGCTGGTCATTCCCCTGTCCTTTGTGTGGTTTTGTGCCACACCGGGAGCCGAGGGTTCCTGCACTGGAGTAAACCTGTTTATGCAAGGAGGTCACCATATGTGCTCTTCAAAGCAGTCTGGTGGCGCATGGAATCCCCACCACCCTAGCCTAGAGACACCTAATTCTAAAGGAGAGGTTGCTACACCTCCTCTTCAGGAAATTGTGTGTTCTGCCTCCCCCTGCCTGAGTTAGGCTCATCAGCAAGAAGGAAGAACAATGTCTGGGGTCGGCGGCAGCACTGGCTTGCATGAACACAGTGCAAGGCTACACAGGAAGGAATGGGGGCTCATCTAAGGAGCCACCCAGTACATGGTATTAGGCAACTAACACTGCAATCAGTGTAGCTGCATAATTCCACCATGTTTGATACCAAACTTGACTAGGTTAGGAAAACCAATTGTGTAGTTGGAAATCTTGTGTTGGCCAGTGTCCACTACGTACCTTAAGATGGCTTCTCCACACTTACAAAGTCCAGAAAATGTTATGCAGGATTTGTACGGCTACCTCTGCTTATGCAGGTCTCTTTCAGTAGCGGGGAGAGCCTTTTTTAGATCTGTTCACCTGCGAAGGGAACACACAGTGTCAGCAGTTTAGCACGCTGGAGTTTCCGAGGCTGCTATCGCTCTAACACTTTTTGTCGCTAGTGGAGCTCAGGCCTCCTGTATGCCTATCTGCCCATACCACTTATGCCCAGAGTTCTCAAGAAGATCAAGAACGACTAGGCCCAAGTCATTCCTGTAGCTCTATACTGGGCACAGAGAGTCTGGTACATAGAGCTTCTTTGAATGAGCTTTGATCCTCCGTCAGGCTGCCTCTTCAGGAGGATCTTCTGTCACAGCAACAAGAGATGGTTCTCCACCAAACTTATCAACTCTCCCCCGCCTTGTGTGGAGATTGAGCTGCGACAGTTGATAGCTTTCGACCTTCCGACCGAAGTATGTAATGTTATCTTGGCAGCCCTTCACTAAGACTGTATATACCTGTTGTTGGCAAATTTTTTTTAAATATTGTATAGAAAGGTCTATTGAACCTCTTTCTGCATCTCTATCTAATATTCTTTTTTTAATTCTTACCCTTTCCCAGCAGGGCTCTGCTTTGAGAACTCTCAACAGTTACCTTTCTGCTCTGTCCGCCTTCTTGCTGCTGCCAGACCAACCCTTCTTGTTCAAAGTCCCTATTGTAAATAGGTTCTTAAAAGAGCCTGTACATATGCTTTCACCCTCTCCCTTTATCATGCAACCGTCGGATTTCAATCTGGTTCTCCCATACCTTATGTGTGCTCCCTTGAGCCTTTATACATTTGTCCCCTCTGGGTGCCTACCATCAAGACAACATTTCTAGTGGTGATAACATCTGCCTAGAGAGTGAGTGAATTGCAGGCTTTGTCATCCAAGCATCCCTACCATATGACATTCTTGGGTAAGATGGTGCTTTGCACCTGTGCCTCATTCCTTCCAAAAGTAGTGACTCCATTCCATATGGGTCAGTTGGTCACCCTGCCCACCGTTTTTCTTGCTCCCCCACATCCCACTAAGAAAGAGGAGCATCTCCATCATCTGTACCCAAAAAGTGTGTTGTCATTCTACCTTGAGCACACAAAAGATTCCAGGTGGATGACCAACTCTTTGTGGGTTACCTGGGCGCTAAAACAGGTCAGGCAGCGCAGATGTGAAACATTTTGCGCTGGGTTGTTATCTGCATTAAAATCTGCAATGCCCTGGCAAGAAAGCAGCCTCCAGAAGGCTTACGAGCCCATTCTACAATGTGTTGGCTCGTGGAGTGCCAGCCCTGGACATCTGTCATGCTGCAAAGTCAGCTTCAATACACACGTTTGCCAAACACTACTGCTTGGACAGTCAGGTCTGTATGGATGAGCATTTTGCCCATTCGGTTCTGCAGGACTTTTTAGTTTAAAAAGTCTGTCCACTGCCAACCGCCAGTAGTTCCTATATTCCCAATAGGCTTTGCGCTTTGGAATAATATATACTGTAGTTTAGACGTAGGACTGAGGTCTACTAGGTCTCTACCGAAACTATTAAACTTAATAGTGAGTGCCAGCTAGCTCCGAGGTCACTAGAAACTCTCGAATAAACAAGAAGGGATTAGTTTCTGACAACCGCATAAACATGACAACTTTGTTTCCCAGGAATAAGAAATCAAATCTCTAGAGTCGCGGAAACAATAGATAGCTATTTTACTCAGTTAATCGTGCATGCTTCGTTTCACCAGAGATGCAGAGAATTAGAGAGACTGGCGTTTTCAATAAAAGTATTTATTGAACAGTCTTCTTTCTCAAGCATTGAAAATAAAATGCTACAATCGTAATACTGGTTATAAAGTACAAGGTATATAATACAAACAGTATTATAAACTAGTACTGTAAAAGCATGATATGGTTTCTAAGCCATAAAATGGCATAAAATGTATAAAATACATACAGTAATAAATAATGACTAAAAGTACTCAACTGGTGCTTCTAAAATACTCCTACCCCGGTGTACCTAACCTAAGTCCAGTACTAGGCAGAAAGTAAGTGAGAAGTAGCCTAAGTTTAGTAGTTCTCTGCCAGGAATCTATTCCAAGAATTCTTTAAGAGGTCTAATCACCTCTGTACCTTGGTTTTAGAATGAAGGAGGTCTTGTATCTCTCTCTCAGGACTCGATTTCCCAGATACCCGCAAGGGTAAGCTGGAAACACTGGAGCTGGATTTCTCGGCAAGAGAAAAGACAGCGTCTCTCTCAGTGCATCAGTTGGAGGGTTGGCTTCCTTCGGCACTTGCTGCTGCAGGGCGTCGGGCAAGTAGATAGTCGATCTGCTCCAAACCACTGTGTGTTTGACTGGGCAAACCTGGGCATATTTATACTTTGAAGGTGCCGAGTTTGACGCATGTTTGGACTTAATATAGTTACTCAAAGGCTACATTCTTGGAAAACGCCAGGAGTTCTTGGAGAACTTAATATTCAAGCAGGGGGAAGTTCCTAGCTGCTGAAGGCGGGTTTTTCCAAGAAATCGTTGTTAATTCTCGGAACCTAGTGGAAGCAGCCATGCCGTATTTCGGCTGTATGGCTTAGACCAAATAGGGTAGTGATTTCTATGCCTATAGAAGGATATGATAAAGTATACCTATATAAGGGCATGAATCTGGAAAATTACACTAGGGGCCTAGATTCGATTACAACAGTATGGCTTGGATATCTATTCAAAAGTAAGGAATTTGCAGCTAAAAGTCTCTATCAGATGAACAAGTTACCTACCTTCGGTAAGGCATTATTTGGGAAAGACAGCTGCAGATTCTTTACAGACCTACCCATGCCTCCCTGCTCTGCGGAATCATTTTATATGGTTAGAGTTGCTCCCTTTTCAGGGCCCTCGTTGTGACACACACAAGTTAGTTGACTTCACGGTTTTGATCTTATGGTGTGGGAAAAGCGAAAAGGAACTGACATCCATGCGCCTGGTTGGAGCCTATATAGGCAGCCGCAGAGTCACAACCAATGCTGGCGGCGTTACGTGCAGCCAAATGGAGCCACCCAACGGCGCACAGGGATACTGCTCGCGCAAAGGTTTCCGGATCCAGTCTGACGCCTTTGACATTCAAAGGTAAGGAATGCATTACCGAAGGTAAGTAACTTGTTCTTTACTAATGCACGTGTTATGTCCGTTGTCTTCAACTCTTTTTTTATAGAGCTTCCTTTATCCTGTCCGACGGATGATGGACCTCTCTCACTGTTACTGTGCGGGTCTAGCGTAATAGGACTCTATATGGCACAGAGGTTTAACTCCGTAGTATCACCTGCTGTTCCATGTCTCAAAAGTATCAAACACTCTGTTTGAATCTGGATATGCGTGACAATAGCTTTATGTTATTGAGTTATTTGGCAAATTGTCCTACTATCATGGGTAATGTTCTTTGCATGCCTTCTAGGTCTTCATGACCTTTCTTACTGTGGTTCCTTCCGCAGTGCTTATGCTGTGAGCATGCAATGTTTTCGGGTCCCCTTAAGGGTGCGAGAAGTTTTCTGATCATCTTGTTGGTTGGCTTCTACCATAGTTGCCATACTAACATGGATAATTTTATTTCCATGGTTTTTAATGTCTTGTGACTTTACTTATCTGTGGTTCTTCCACAGGTTTTTTAGATTGTAAAGCATGTTAATGCTCACCTACATTATTATGAAGGTCCGGTCTTTTATTCTGGTTCTGGACCGGTTTTGTTCCAGTTAGAGGCTTTTTTTGGTCCCAGTTTGCAAACCCTCCTCCGGGGATGGTTTGCTTTGGTATTTGATTCTAAAGTAAGGAATCTACAGCTAGATGTCTCTATCAGATGAACAAGTTTCTTACCTTTGGCAACGCAATATCTATTAGAGACAGGATGTACCCCAGAATCCTTCCGACGCGCGGACGTGCTGTGGAAAAATGTTCTAGATCCAGTCTCGTGCCTGTGGATGGATTCTAAAGTATGGAATCTGCGGCTAAATCCTGGCTCTACCAGATAATGCATTACCGAAGGTAAGTAACTTTTTCTTCAATATAGTCATAAAGAATATTTTTTTTTAATTATTTTAGTGTGTTAGTGTGTTTTAGTTCATATATACATTTTGTGTTATTGGTTGTATAATTGTTATACATTTTTTTAAATATGGTTTGTAATCTTAAGTTATTTTGGATTTTTTATTTAAGTGTTAGTAGTAATTTATATTAATAATTTTAAAGTAAGTATGTGATTGATATTACTTATGTATAATTCTGAAATACTGATTTAATGTACTTATATTTTAGGTGTGGTTTGATATGTTTCTAGGGGTACAAGTTGGGAAGTTAGGTAATACATAATTAACAATTAATGTATCATTTATTATTATTTTTTTTATTTATTATGCCAATTGTGTAAATATTATATATGTTAGTTAAAATGTAGGTGTGGGCTACTGGGTTTGAAGAGGGACATAGTAGGAAGTTACTTAAGTGATAATTACTTATTAATTAATAGTTAATTCATTAATTATTAGACGATTATTAATTATGTACATTAGGTAAAACGGATTTATTTTAGGTTCATTTTATTTGGGGGTTGCTAGGTTTGTGAGGGTATACAGTGGGAAGTTAATTAAGTAATATTTAAAAATTAATATTTGTTCTAATTAATATATAATTACATATTTCATTAATTAATTAATAAATACATTGTGTAATAATTATAGCTATTAGTTATATTTTAGGTGTTGGGCTGCTGGCTTTGTAGGGTTGTTGGGTGGGAAGTCAAATAAATAATAATTATTTGTTAATTTGTTATTTAATTGATTATCTATTATGTTATGTAGGTTATACTCATTTATTTTTGTTATATTGTAAGTGTGGGTTACTATTCTTGTAGGGGTATAAGGTGGCAAGTAAATTGGGTAATAATTAAATAACAATTATTTTTAAATTGCAAAATAAATATTACATTGTTTAGGAATTTTGTACATTTTTTAATGGATATATCTATATAGAGTTTTATATGTTCTGTAAATGCATACAGTTATGCAAATATGTAATGTGTTAGAAGTGACAAGACCCCCCCAAGGCCACAACCGACTCCAACTCCTCAGCCAGGGAATTCCACCGCTGGGTCTCCTGCTGCGCTGACAAGCTAGCACCCCTCCGACTCACCACCAAACAAAGCCCGCTGTAGGCCGCCTGGTTCACCACCGAACTCCAAGAAGTCAGACGCGCCTGCAGACGTCTGGGGAAAACCTGGCGAAACCAGAAGACAATTGGAAGCACTGAACAACCACAAGAGCAGCATGAAGGACTACCACCAGCGTATAAGTAACACTAAAAGAACCTTCATCAGAGACATAGTCAAGACCAACTCATCCAACGCCAAGGAACTGTTCAACGACATTCAGCAGTTCGCAAAACCCACCTGCGAAGCCACTGACATCGCACCCTCCCAGGAACTCAGCGACAAACTCAGCTCCTACTTCCACCTGAAGATCAAGGCCCTTTACGACAACTACAGCGAGCCTGTAGAACACAGCACCACTACACCCACCACCTCCGAAAAGTCGACCATCACCTCCTGGGCGCCTGCGTCTGTCGAGCTAATTTCCTCAACCATGAAGAAGACACACTCAGGAGCCCCAACGGACCCCTGCCCCTCCCCACATCTTCCACAGGGCCGCCACTGTCATTGCTCCCAAACTAGGACGTATAATCAACTCCTCCCTCATATCCGGCATCTGCCCAGACAACTGGAAACGCGCAGGGGTGAAACCCCTCCTCATGAAACCAACAGTCGACCAAACTACCGGCCTATCTCTCTCCTCCCCTTCGCAACCAAAGTCATCGAAAGACTCGTGAATGCCCAGCTGACCGCCTTCATCAAAGAAAACTGCATCCTACACGCTTCCCAGTCTGCCTTCCGCAGCAACCACAGCACCGAGACCGCCCTCCTCGCAGCCAGCGACGACATCCGCATGCTGCTAGACCAGGGGCACACCGCTGCCCTCATCCTCCTAGACCTCTCCGCAGCCTTCGACATGTCTCACATCGCACACTAGCCACCAGACTTCGCAGTGCAGGAATACAGGGATCCGCCCTCGATTGGATCCAATCCTTCTTCTCCGGCAGAACCCAGAGGATCAGACTCCCCCCCCTTCCTCTCTGACCCCTTGAACATAGTCTGCGGAGTACCCCAAGGATCTTCACTAAGCCCTACGCTCTTCAACATCTACATAGCCCCCATCGCCACCATCGTCAGACAGCACAGGCTTAGCATCGTATCCTAATCAGACGACACCCAGCTCATCCTCTCCCTACCAAGAAACCAGAAATCACCAGAATCAGCTTCCAAGAAGGAATGAGAAACGTAGCAGCCTGGATGAAGGACAGCTGCCTAAAGCTCAACTCCGAGAAGACAGAGGTCCTCATCCTCGGACCCTGCACCTCCGCCTGGGACAACACCTGGTGGCCCTCCGCCCTCGGGAGCTCGCCCACCGCGAGTGACCACACTCGGAACCTCGGCATAATCCTCGACTTCTCCCTCTCCATGAACCGCCAGATCAATGCCGTCGCCTCTAACAGTTTCAACTGCCTTCGCATCCTCCGTAAGACCTTCAAATGGATCCCCCCCGACTGCAAAAAGACCGTCACCCACACGCTCATTACCAGCAGACTTGACTACGGCAACGCCCTCTATGCCGGAATCAACAAAACTCTTCTAAGCAAGCTCCAAACCATCCAGAACACCGCAGCCAGGCTTGTCCTAGGGCACAGAGCCACAAACATATGACCCAACACCTACAAAACCTCCACTGGCTCCCCGTCGAGAAGAGGGTCACCTTCAAACTCCTCACCTACACCTACAAATCCCTCAACAACATCGGACCCATATACCTCAACGACCGAGTATGTTTCCACGTACCCAAGAGTATTTTAACAGTCTATCATACAGTAGCAATAGTATATAGACAAGGATTCTGTTCCTGCAAGATCTATTCTTTGTTACAGTTTAGCAGCTTGGAACGGGTAAGCCAGGCACTCAATAGGTACTTTGCTACTCCGCATAGAACAACCAAAGATGATTTCTCAGTTAGGAGGATGCGGAGAGCAACCCTAAAATCTCTGACCCCTAACTCCCTGCATACTGTTTTCAACCATCTTGCTCTCGCCCCCTTGTATGCTTTACAACCGAACAAAAAATGCGGTAGGGATTCGATCTCACATGGGCAGCTTGGACAGGTGCCGTGTGAGACCTGCCTTCCTTTCCATTCCTCCACAAATTTGTTAAGTGGTAGTGTCCAATACCTCATTTTTAGGAAAATAGCTCTATCTTTTGGTTTTTGGATAAAGTCTAAGAATGGTTCAAACCTCCCAATGGGCTTATGCTCTAAAAATTGTGCGGTTAGTGATCCCCATTTTGTACTCCTGAGTTCCTCCTTCTGTACCCACTCCCAGTAAATTTTCTTGATAACTTGCTTTGGGGGAGGGGACTGCGTGATCCAGTATTCAGCCAATCCTAACTTTGTGACAATCTGTCTCAATTTGTTTAACCACTGAATCTTGTTCGCGCTATTCAAGGTGATAAATTTGTCCATCACCAGAGCATAATTTGCTAATTCTAGGCTCCTCCTCAGGCGCACCCAGAAGAGCAAAGGGCGAAGACGAAGTATATCTACAATCAAACGTTTGCCCATATCATGAAAAAGGGGCTTCAGTGGGGTTGAAATAGGGAGAGCGACTATGTCCCTTATAAACTTATTCTCTGCTCTAACCAGGTCATCTACATTTTCGCCACCCCACAATTCAGACCCATAAACTGCTGAAGCCAGCGCCTTTCCTTTGTATACTGCAAGCGCGGGGCTATAGGCCTGCTGGTTGACATACGCTGGCTCCTCAGGATGGCAACCGCTACTCTCTTTAGATTTAACAGCATCTTAGCAATGTGGGAGTCCCATTTCATTCTGTTATTTATTCTAACTCCCAAATAGTCAAAATTCTCCACCACTTCCAGGGGTGCCCCATTAAGAGTAATATTCATTTTTTTTGCCTTTTTTGAGGGGGGCAACACCATTTACTTAGTTTTAAATGTATTGATGGTTAACCCGCGTTCAACGCAGAACAAACTGAAACTTGTCAGCAGTTTCTTGATACTAGAGGGAGTTTTAGACAACAGGAGTGTGTCGTCTGCGAAGAGGAGTGTAGGTGTTTTCTCTCCCACCAGGACCGGGGCATCGGCATCGTCCTCCCTCAAATGGTCCACCACCTCATTGATAAAGAGGGAGAACAATGTTGGGGCCATCACACAGCCCTGGCGTACTCCTCTATTCACAGGCACCTTCCCTGTTAGCTGACCCTGCCTACCCCATCTAATCCTGGCATAATTGTCTTGATGCAGTTTGACTATAAACTCCAGGAGGTATCGCGGGAACCCCATGTCCAGTAGCACCTTCCAGAGTTTATTGCGGGGCACCAGGTCGAAGGCGCTCTTGAGATCAATGAGGGCCAGGTATAGGTTCCCCCTGTTAATGGTTACCATTTTCCAGTATATTGCCCAAAACCTGAAGACCTGGTCCATTGTACCCACATTCTTTCGGAACCCCGTCTGGAAATGGGACAGAATGTTCCCTCCCTCTAGCCACAAGCCTATTCTATTAACAATGACCCTGCCAACTATTATTTGAACGGCATCGATTAAACTAATCGGCCTGTAGTTTGTGGGGTCCTCCCTGTCGCCTTTCTTATTTAAGCCCTCCAAAGTCCAACGCTTTCCCTAATGTTGCACAGAGTGGAGTGGATATGGTAAATTTAACCCCTTCCGAGTCCAACGCTTTTCCTGCTGTTCCACAGACTTCCTCACAATGACCCAGTCTAGGTCATTAACACCATAAACGGGGTCTGGGCTTACTGGCAATAAGGACAAGCCTCACCAGAACAATAATAAACCAAAAGCGGTACCAATATTGCCACGTTACTTATGTGTTGGATCCCGGGTGATCTCTCGAATCACTGAATCAAGCAGTAATTCTCAAAGAAACGTATTTCAGAATGAATCAGTTTTGTTTTATTTTTAACTTCACTGCATGTGTAAACTCAATATGCATCTTTTTGTTTTTTCAATTAGAAAACATTTCTTTTAGTTCCACATCAAAAATCACAATAAACAAAACTTAAACGACTAACAATATACAAAAGAATGTTTAGACAAAAAATCACAACTTGCAGTCACCATTCATACCACACAAAATATCAGAATTAGATATATTACAGTTATTTACAAATCTATACAATGGCACAATTAGAAAACAGACAAAGCATTGGAAAAAACAAGTACACAATGTTGTTATTTTTCGAAACAATCAAGGGTTCCTAATGCTGAATAGAAGCGGTCTACGCGTTTCGATAACCCCTGGTTGTGGGGAAATCTCATCAGGACCATGTGCCTGCGAATGGAGAATGAAATGGGTCAGGTGGGTAGACAAAACCAACACCTCACAACGCTACAGTGGGGGTAGAGAACTAATCATACCTCTCAGTGGCTGGTTTTTCTTTTTGTGGTAGTAACTGTTGGCAAAAAATGAGGTGGATTTTAGCCTCTGGGGTAAACACGCCAAGGGGGCATTCATTCAGTTATGACACAAACATTCACTCGTGCTTACTTACATCGTCTTACGCCTACTGCGGCTGTTGATTTAACTGGAAGAAGTTTCGGGTGGAAGTGGATAACTGGGGGGTGAAGAACAGGGATGGTTTTAGGATTTGGTGGGAAAACGCTCGTTTCCATCATCGTTATAGTTTGCACAAAGCAACTTACTGATAATTGCTTAGCGCAGGGAGTTCACGGGAGTCTCTGTCTGTTTCGAGCGAATCAAAAGCGCGCTCCGGTCTCCTGTAATGGAAAGGGAGCTGGTGTCAGGTATCCAGATTGATTATAAAAAATCGCCTCTATTGCGATGTTTCCCTCATAAGTAAACTCATTTACCTATTTGCGTCGTGTCCGCTGTCTTACTCGGGGGGTCTGCTCTCTTCGGTCTCTGTTCGTTCGTCCAGTAACCGGCACCATCCAGTCGGTAACCTAGATCTCGCGTTCGGTGATTTTAACTCACTTCCTGGTTATCCGGTGATTATGGGAATTGTAGTTTCGTAGTCCGTTGTCATGGAAACGGGCCGCGTTTAGAGTTTGGGTGTGTGGGGCCGTGGTTCACAGTCTATGTGGGAGACAGAAGTCTGAATCTCGGTCTTCTCATCTTCTTCTGCAGATTTACAGGCGATAAAGCTCGGAGAGTTCATTAAGGCCATCTATTGCAGAATTGAATTTGATTATCAGCATGGCTTCAGTGTGTGACAATTTTTCTTCAATGTCACCACCTCTAGGGTCTTTTTCAATTTTAGCAATCACTGTCCATCTTAATTCATCAACGGTATGTTTGTGATTTACCCAATGGTTAACAAGTGGGGCCGTTAATACATTCTTTTTAATGCGTGATTTGTGCTGGGTAATGCGACATCTCACCTCCTGACTTGTTTTCCCGATGTAAAGTTTATCACAGGGGCATTTGATCCCATATATGACAAACTTAGATTTACAATTTGTAAATTTTTCGTGTTTCCAGGATATCTGTTTATGTTGAAACAAATTTCCTTCCTCGGTACTCGCACAGCAGATACAAGAGCCACATCTGCGATGGCCTTGGATCGGTGGTAATCCTAGCATAGTGCTGATTGTTGTTATGTTCGGTTTAAGTGCTGCTCGAACTAGGTGATTGGCTACACTTTGGTCCTTTTTGAAGGCAAATAATGGCTTGTCTTTAAGTGTGTCGTCTATATTTTCCACTAAATGCCAGTTTTGTAAAATTGTTTTTTTGAAGACATTTGAGTTTGGGCAGAATGTAGAGACGCAGACCATCCTATTCTGAGGTGGTTTGACCTTATTTGTTAATAGTGTATCTCGGGGGATCCACCACACTCTTTTCATTGTTCTTCTGAGAAGTTTAATGGGGTAGCCTCTTTGTGATAGTTTTTCAGTCAAGTTCGCAGCATGTAGCATATATTCATCCTTAAAGTGGCAGTTTCTCTTGATCCGCAAGTACTGTGAAAATGGGAGATTCTCTTTTAAATTGCGCGGGTGGCTGCTGTTAAAGTGCAATGCCTTGTTTCTGTCCGTCAATTTTTTGTATAATGTAGTAACCAGACCATCATCAGTCGGGTACACTTCTACATCGAGAAATGCCATTTTGATTTTGGAGTAATTGATGGTGAATTTGATTTCTTCCGTTCTTGCATTTAGCCAATGATGAAATTCCTTCAATTCCTCTTCTGTCCCTCTCCAAGTCATAAAAACATCGTCGATGTATCGACTCCAACTTGTGATTTTTTCTTTGAATGGGTTTGACTGGTACACAAATTTTTCTTCAAATAACGACATAAAAAGTATCGCCAACTCCGGTGCGAAGGGGCATCCCATGGCTACCCCACTTGTCTGAAAAAAGAAATCTCCGTTGAAATTGAAGTAGTTCTTTTTTAATGCCAGTGTTGCTAATTGCATAATGAATTCCGTTGGTACCCTGGTAGGTCTTGGTCGTTGGTCCAAGTAAAACTGTATTGCGTCCAGACCATCACTCCGGGGGATCTGGGTATACAGTGAGCATACATCCATGGTGACTAAAAAGTCTTCGTTTTGGTTGAATGAAATGGTCGAGAGTTTTTTAATGAAATCAGTTGTGTCTCGAAGGAATGATTTAACTTCAGTCATAAAAGGTTTCAGGAAAAAATCTACAAACTTAGACACTGGTTCGAATAGTGACTCGCATCCGGAGACAATTGGTCTACCGGGGGGATTTTTCTCGTCTTTGTGAATCTTTGGCAAGACGTAAAACAAAGGTGTTCGTGGAGTGTTGCATTTGAGGTATTCAAATTCCTTCTTGCCAATTATTCCTTCTGCTAAACCTTTTTCCAGAATTGGATTGAGTTGTTGTTGCAATTCTGTAGTGGGGTTCTTATTTATTTTCCTGTAGCATCTGGCATTATCAAGCTGACTCATTACTTCTTTTTTATAGTTTTCTATGTCCCATATAACAATGGCACCTCCCTTGTCCGCCTGTTTTATTACGACCGAAGTGTCTTTTTTGAGGTTTTCTAAAGCCCGTTTTTCATCATATGAGATGTTAAATTTGGTCCAATTTTTTCCTTTTTCCATTTTTGTGATCGCTGATATGATTGTTTTTTCAAAAGTGATAGTTTCTTTAGCGATTTTGTTTGCTGGTGGACAAAATTTAGATTTTCTCTTCAATCCGGTTACCTCTAATGGTGGATTTACTGGTGTTTGGGCGAAGAAGGATTTTAATTTGATTTTGCGACAGAATTCCAGGGCCTCCATTTTGAGTTTAACAACGGGCTTTAGAAAACCTCAAAAAAGACACTTCGGTCGTAATAAAACAGGCGGACAAGGGAGGTGCCATTGTTATATGGGACATAGAAAACATTAAAAAAAAAGTAATGAGTCAGCTTGATAATGCCAGATGCTACAGGAAAATAAATAAGAACCCCACTACAGAATTGCAACAACAACTCAATCCAATTCTGGAAAAAGGTTTAGCAGAAGGAATAATTGGCAAGAAGGATTTTGAATACCTCAAATGCAACACTCCACGAACACCTTTGTTTTACGTCTTGCCAAAGATTCACAAAGGCGAGAAAAATCCCCCCGGTAGACCAATTGTCTCCGGATGCGAGTCACTATTCGAACCAGTGTCTAAGTTTGTAGATTTTTTCCTGAAACCTTTTATGACTGAAGTTAAATCATTCCTTCGAGACACAACTGATTTCATTAAAAAACTCTCGACCATTTCATTCAACCAAAACGAAGACTTTTTAGTCACCATGGATGTATGCTCACTGTATACCCAGATCCCCCAGAGTGATGGTCTGGACGCAATACAGTTTTACTTGGACCAACGACCAAGACCTACCAGGGTACCAACGGAATTCATTATGCAATTAGCAACACTGGCATTAAAAAAGAACTACTTCAATTTCAACGGAGATTTCTTTTTTCAGACAAGTGGGGTAGCCATGGGATGCCCCTTCGCACCGGAGTTGGCGATACTTTTTATGTCGTTATTTGAAGAAAAATTTGTGTACCAGTCAAACCCATTCAAAGAAAAAATCACAAGTTGGAGTCGATACATCGACGATGTTTTTATGACTTGGAGAGGGACAGAAGAGGAATTGAAGGAATTTCATCATTGGCTAAATGCAAGAACGGAAGAAATCAAATTCACCATCAATTACTCCAAAATCAAAATGGCATTTCTCGATGTAGAAGTGTACCCGACTGATGATGGTCTGGTTACTACATTATACAAAAAATTGACGGACAGAAACAAGGCATTGCACTTTAACAGCAGCCACCCGCGCAATTTAAAAGAGAATCTCCCATTTTCACAGTACTTGCGGATCAAGAGAAACTGCCACTTTAAGGATGAATATATGCTACATGCTGCGAACTTGACTGAAAAACTATCACAAAGAGGCTACCCCATTAAACTTCTCAGAAGAACAATGAAAAGAGTGTGGTGGATCCCCCGAGATACACTATTAACAAATAAGGTCAAACCACCTCAGAATAGGATGGTCTGCGTCTCTACATTCTGCCCAAACTCAAATGTCTTCAAAAAAACAATTTTACAAAACTGGCATTTAGTGGAAAATATAGACGACACACTTAAAGACAAGCCATTATTTGCCTTCAAAAAGGACCAAAGTGTAGCCAATCACCTAGTTCGAGCAGCACTTAAACCGAACATAACAACAATCAGCACTATGCTAGGATTACCACCGATCCAAGGCCATCGCAGATGTGGCTCTTGTATCTGCTGTGCGAGTACCGAGGAAGGAAATTTGTTTCAACATAAACAGATATCCTGGAAACACGAAGAATTTACAAATTGTAAATCTAAGTTTGTCATATATGGGATCAAATGCCCCTGTGATAAACTTTACATCGGGAAAACAAGTCAGGAGGTGAGATGTCGCATTACCCAGCACAAATCACGCATTAAAAAGAATGTATTAACGGCCCCACTTGTTAACCATTGGGTAAATCACAAACATACCGTTGATGAATTAAGATGGACAGTGATTGCTAAAATTGAAAAAGACCCTAGAGGTGGTGACATTGAAGAAAAATTGTCACACACTGAAGCCATGCTGATAATCAAATTCAATTCTGCAATAGATGGCCTTAATGAACTCTCCGAGCTTTATCGCCTGTAAATCTGCAGAAGAAGATGAGAAGACCGAGATTCAGACTTCTGTCTCCCACATAGACTGTGAACCACGGCCCACACACCCAAACTCTAAACGCGGCCCGTTTCCATGACAACGGACTACGAAACTACAATTCCCATAATCACCGGATAACCAGGAAGTGAGTTAAAATCACCGAACGCGAGATCTAGGTTACCGACTGGATGGTGCCGGTTACTGGACGAACGAACAGAGACCGAAGAGCGCAGACCCCCCGAGTAAGACAGCGGACACGACGCAAATAGGTAAATGAGTTTACTTATGAGGGAAACATCGCAATAGAGGCGATTTTTTACAATCAATCTGGATACCTGACACCAGCTCCCTTTCCATTACAGGAGACCGGAGCGCGCTTTTGATTCGCTCGAAACAGACGGAGACTCCCGTGAACTCCCTGCGCTAAGCAATTATCAGTAAGTTGCTTTGTGCAAACTATAACGATGATGGAAACGAGCGTTTTCCCACCAAATCCTAAAACCATCCCTGTTCTTCACCCCCCAGTTATCCACTTCCACCCGAAACTTCTTCCAGTTAAATCAACAGCCGCAGTAGGCGTAAGACGATGTAAGTAAGCACGAGTGAATGTTTGTGTCATAACTGAATGAATGCCCCCTTGGCGTGTTTACCCCAGAGGCTAAAATCCACCTCATTTTTTGCCAACAGTTACTACCACAAAAAGAAAAACCAGCCACTGAGAGGTATGATTAGTTCTCTACCCCCACTGTAGCGTTGTGAGGTGTTGGTTTTGTCTACCCACCTGACCCATTTCATTCTCCATTCGCAGGCACATGGTCCTGATGAGATTTCCCCACAACCAGGGGTTATCGAAACGCGTAGACCGCTTCTATTCAGCATTAGGAACCCTTGATTGTTTCGAAAAATAACAACATTGTGTACTTGTTTTTTCCAATGCTTTGTCTGTTTTCTAATTGTGCCATTGTATAGATTTGTAAATAACTGTAATATATCTAATTCTGATATTTTGTGTGGTATGAATGGTGACTGCAAGTTGTGATTTTTTGTCTAAACATTCTTTTGTATATTGTTAGTCGTTTAAGTTTTGTTTATTGTGATTTTTGATGTGGAACTAAAAGAAATGTTTTCTAATTGAAAAAACAAAAAGATGCATATTGAGTTTACACATGCAGTGAAGTTAAAAATAAAACAAAACTGATTCATTCTGAAATACGTTTCTTTGAGAATTACTGCTTGATTCAGTGATTCGAGAGATCACCCGGGATCCAACACATAAGTAACGTGGCAATATTGGTACCGCTTTTGGTTTATTATTATTACCAGTCTAGGTCATGGCAGGGTTCATTGCTTGCTGAAGGTGTGACAAGCTTTATCTGCTTAGAGATCAAGCATACCATATTAGCCAAACCTTTGCAGCAATACAGAACTAAATCATCAGTAAGATAAGAGCAGCTGAAGGCATACCAGGAACTCTTATGGAACTCCCCATCAACTTATTGTGTGGGGATAAACCTGTAGTGCTACATGGGGTACTCAGTAGCGGTCGGTGGTGGGAGTGATGCTGGGCAGTGACATGGGACCCGGGAGGGACAGGGCGGGGGGTGGTAAACTACAGAATACGGCCAAATACAGGTAAGTAAACATATAAATACATTTTGTTGCTCGCACTGCATCGAATTTGGCGACTGAGGGTAGCTACAGGTCCTGTGCATCATATTTGGAAAGGACGTGCGTTCCTCCGTGGCAAGGCCTGGGGGAGAAATCAGACCACTAGCACCACCCAGCTCCTCATACCAGTTTTCCTCCTGGTAGGAGTCATCTTCTAAGAGACTGCAACCCTCTACATCATTCTGTCCTATAGGAAAGCAGGGTGGGAAGTCTGAGGTTGGGTATGATCCAGTCACACCAGTGTCAACGTTGAGGCGGTGCTGCCTCAGAGTCAGAGAGGACAATAGGATCCTCGTTGAGCCGTGCTGGTGAAGGTGAAGGTGTCGATTGGGATGGGACTGGAAAGGGGGGAGACACCAGAATCAGCATCAGTTGGGATGTGGAAGCAGATTCATAGGTCCTGGCTGGCATCAAGGTCGAACCCAGCAGGGGCAGCTCTCAGCTCCATGAGGCCACAAGGCACGCCAGAGGGAGCCATAGACCAAAAAAGGAGTGCATGGCATTGTAAAACTCCTTGAGTTGGGCAGGAGTTTCTCCAGCTCCAGGGAACTCAGGGAAGCGTGAAGCAGACCCAGCCACCAGAGAGTTCTCTCATGGCGTGCTTCCAGGAACTTCATCGCCCATTTGCGATTCATTTTCGGGTTAATTGACTTCCAGTCAGTGCAGACCTTGGGGTTGTGGCCTGACCACAGGCAAAGCCAGGGCCAGTCTTACTGAAGGATTGCTTTGCCCTTGCATCACGCAAGGTGACGCAAGGGTAATGCAGTCCTTAAGTCAGATTTACCAAGCCAAGCAAAGTCACCTTGAGTCGCTGCATTGCATTGCATTACTCTGCATTAGGAAGGCTTTACATGGGTGGAGAGGGTTTTTTTTTTTAATGCATCCACCTATGTTTTCTGCCACTTTCCCAGATTCCGCAGCCTCTAAAAAAAAAGCCTAAGAAAAAAGCCTCTAAGTTTTGTGTTTGTGCAGGAAGGCATCCCTTCCTGCACAAAAGCAGTCCTGCCTGGTCTGCACCAAGGCTAAAGGGTGCCTGTGTTGGCAGTAGGCAGCACATTGTGCGACAGTGCAGAGAGAGCAGTAATGAGCCATATCTTATATTTGGCACATTCCTGCCTTCTCCTTTTGATACAGCAAGTCATCATGCTGTGTAGCACTGAGTCAATTGTTGGCAAATATGTCCCTAAGTTTGGTTCACAGACATATATCTGTCTGTGACATTCCTCACGTGATAGGTTTGTTGGGAGACATGTCCCTCTTGCACCAGGAGCAAAGCTCAAGAAAGAGTGGATGAAAAGTAGTCAAAAAGTAAACCAGGCAGCTCTGCGGAACTTGGGGGGGACAGAAAGGAACTCGTGTCAGCTAACTGGGGTGGTGCCTATAAGGGCACCTTACTGATCCCCTCTGACGCGAGTGACGCAGAGCCTATCATAGCCACTACCAGTGCACAGGGGTACTGCTCAAGATTTTCCGTATCCAGTGTGATGCCAGGGAAATATTGTAAAAGTGAGGAATCTGGTGTTAGAAGTCCATCAGAAATATACTTATTCACTATTCACTACTCTGAGATCCACATTCTACTTTATAAATAATAATACTAAAATATTAATTATAAGAAGCAGGGAATAAAAGTGTATCTCTCAATTTTTCTTCAGATAAAGTATAATCTAGTAATGACATTGTATCCAATAGGCTTGTCTGTCTTCTCTCCACCACTCAATTTTGAATCTGCATTTTTCAACTAGTGAACTCTAATGTGCTAGAAAGGACGGGCTAGGCGAGCAGGCATTATATAGACAGAGAATGGGCCACTGCACGTAGCAGTAATAGTCATTAGTTAATTATGTTCTTCATCAAAGTACTTAGTATAAATAAGGATGAACCATCATTTTCGACAGACATTTTGGGCCCAATTCACAAAAGTAAAGTGAGACGAAAATGTAACTTTATGACTTTTGGTATTCACAAAGGGGATTTACTACTCGTAAATAAATGCCCTTTGTGAATACCAAACGTTGAACTTTACGACTTTCGGTATTCACAAAGGGCATTTACGAGTAGTAAATGCCCTTTGTGAATACCGAAAGTCGTAAAGTTAGACTTTCGTCCTATTTTTACTTTGCGAATCGGGCCCAAACTCTTTTAAACAAGAAAAGAAAATGTTCCTCCTTATTTCTTTATTAATGTGTTATTTTAAAAGTATATGCTTTTGGTATATGTGTGAAATGAGCACACACCAAGGCAATGAAGTGTATGCAATGCCTAGCAGTTTCTCATGCTCAAACTACAGGGAAAGGGAAGCAGCACACCGACAAGGAATAAAGTAACCTTGTCTTTCTTTCTTGTCACAGTCTTTGCTGCAAAAACGATTTGCCAAACTGAGGCCAAATGTTGTTCACGTGAGCAGAAAGAAAAGCATACAATTGATTTCTTCATCACCTAAGAATATATGCCAGCACCTCAAATCCAATGATCCTGATTCACGAAGAAAGTAGGGAATTTGATCCTGGGTGCGAGGTTGATGCTACATTGAGGCTTTTGCAGCCTGCAGCTTTTTGGATCCCCCACAAATGGCAAACTATATATTTTGTTCCTGGGTCTCTCAAAAAATTGCGCAAGAGGTGACAGCAGGATTACGCTTGCATTTGGCTCAAATCTCTAACTTTTCAGACAATTAGAAAATATTCACTCTTGGAAAGCTGTGACTTTCAGATTATACCACCAGTGCTCACCGGCATAAAAAGTATGTAGCAACTGTATATTTTCAAATGGGTAAAGTTTACATATAAGTGCATTTACATTGGATAACTTGTTTTCTCTGCAGGGACAGACGTTTCCCTCTGGAGAATCCCCTTTGCCTAACCCCACATATTATCATGAGGTCCCACCCGTTGTGTACCTTGAAAAAAGATTTACTCCTGTCCCTGACAGGCCTACGCTTAAACTATTTTCATAATGGAAAAAACATTTTTTTTTTTTTATTTTCAAAAACCTTTATTCTTTTGTAGGATACTTTACACAGCGTGCAGCCTACAATCCTGGGGCCCGCAGCATAGACCAGTTACTTCTCACACAGCCAATTAGCCGACATCCTGGAGGCTCGGCGGCGTTCGAATATCATGTGACGCATTGACCTCCAGTTTTATCAACAGTTCCTAGAAATTATACTCTTCTCGCGCTCCCTGCCAAGCCCAGTAGGCCGTAGGCCAAAAACAGTTTCTATATGTAAACTTAATTCTTAAGTCCTACCCCAACAACCCCCCACCCACAACACGCCAGCAGTGCGTCCGTTCGACCTAAGTCCCGGAAAGTATATAACCAAGCCACTTCTCCTTATGTCTATTAGGGGTAAGCGAACACCCTGCCTGGGTTCTAAACCTCTACAACAGTTCTGCAGTGCCGCTCAGATCTCCCCCCATCCTGCACCTCTGCCATTATAGCTAGATAGAGGTGTGCTCCCCGTCCCTGCACTCCCTTCCGACTAATATCATCACTTTCCTGATTCCTACTATACTTCACGCTGTCCCCACTCCCAGCAAGGGCCCCCGCTAATCATGTTCAGTGTGCTCTACAAGCGCGTCAGTGGTGTCAATATCCTCGCCTTGTTCCATCTCCTCCTCTTCGCTTGCGCGGACATATGTCTGGTATAGACCCCAGAAATTCTTTGGATGACTTTTAGGTGGAAGTAATTCACTGTATGTTTCCGATTGAGTACAGCAATATAACATGTCCCTAGCCCATCTCCTCTTGGTTGTCAACGGGCCCCTCATCCAACAGACGGCAACAACTCGCCTGGCTATTAGCAAGGCGATATCCGCCAGGCGTCGCAGTGCCACCGGAAGTGGCTTTGAATATCCCAGCAGAGCCAGTGCCAGGTTGGCCAGTATCTCTGTGTCTAATATCTGGCTAAGTTCCAAAAAAACTTAGTTCCAGAATTTGTTAATGCCAGGGCAGTTCCATGCCATATGTATAAAATCTGCTACTGGCACATGACAGCGTTCACATTCCGATGACTGACGAAGCCCGTACCTGTGCAGTGTCTCCGGGGTATAGTAAACACGTTGCAGATATTTGAAATGCACCAATCTGTGTCTTCCGTTTAGAGACAGTTTTCTAGTGCTGATGCAACAATACTTCCACATCTCATCTTCTATCTGTATCTGCAAATCACGCTGCCATTCTGTCCTAGCCTTGGAGTATTGAATCTGCGTATGCTGCACTCCCAGCTTATTGAGTTTCGGAACCAGTTTGCGAGAAGACACCATCTTGATCACATACGTAAGCTCAGGTACCTCCGGTGGCTCTGCCAGATCCGGGCCCAAGAGGTCTAGTAGCGCACTTCGGACCCTGTGAAACTGGAAACGTAACAACAGCGAGAGCTCTGTCTGCAAGGGGAGGACCTGTTCCCAGGTTTTCACCACCCCATCAACGAACAGGTCATCCAATTTTGTGATTCCCAGTTTGTTCAGAGCCCTCATGACTCCTTTCTCTCTCAGTGGGGGGAGCCATACCGCCCATTCTATCTGCATTAGTGGGGAATACAGCAGCTCTCAGCCCCGTGCCTGTAACAACGCGTGCCAAGCATGGTTCGTAGTCTTGATTGAGTCCAGCCTACCAATGCAGTGGTCTACCGGAAAACAGATAGTAGCCGGCAAGGGAAAAGGGTCAGCGAACAGTCGTTCAAGGATGACATGAGGAATGGTCGGATTTCCGTGTATCCACGTATGCAGATGAGCTGCCTGTGCCACCCTGTAGTATCTTTCCATGTCCGGGGCGCCCAGACCCCCCATCTCATACGGAAGAATTAAAACCTTCCACAGGATTCTGGGTTGTTTTCCCCCCCATGCAAGCTTAATAAGTACTTGATTCAATTGTTTGAAAAAAGCCTTAGAGAGGACCACCGGGATATTATTGAACAGAAACAAGAATCTTTCTTGGCAAGATCACCATTTTCATGATGGCTATCCTTCCCATTAATGATAAAGGGAGCTTGCACCATGAATCAACATCCTTCACTAGTCTTGTATATGCAACCCAGTAGTTCTCACGTATCAGTATGTCTGGGTCTGTGTGTAGTTGTATCCCCAAGTACCTAACCGGGTCCATAGATCACTGCAGCGGATATTCCATCTCAAACGGCAGTGTAACTGGGGTTAACGGGAACGCAACTGATTTGGCCCAGTTTACTTTCAGCCCTGATAGGGCCCCAAATCTCACCACCTCTCTCAGTACTGATGAGAGGTTCGTTTCCGGGTCACGAACATACAGCAGAGTGTCGTCCGCGTACGTGGAAATACCAATTTTGTATGTTGGAAAGCTGACACCCTCCAGACTATGGTATTCCCTAATCGCACATGCCAGGGGTTCCGCAACCAGTGCATATAGAAGAGGTGAGAGGGGGCACCCTTGTCTAGTTCCCCTGCTTATTTCAAAAGCTTTTGTGACACTGTCCCCTATCTTCAATCTCGCCGTGGGATTGTAATACAATGCCCCCATCATCTGCAGAAAAGGTTCACCCAATCCCAGCTTTCGCAAGACTCTCAGCATGAACGGCCATTCCACGGATTCGAATGCCTTCTCCATGTCAAGGAAAATTGCAAGCGCCTTGTTTTCCTGCCTCACATGTTGTATAGTCCCCAGTACCATGCGGATATTATACGTAAGGGACCTATCTTGGACAAATCTGGCTTGCTCCAGTGCCACTAGTTCCGGAACCAGCAGCGCCAGACGTGTAGCCAATACCTTAGCATACAATTTGGCGTCCACATTCATCAGGGAAAGTGGTCTATAAGAAGCACATACATTGGGAGGTTTCCCAGGTTTTAAAATAGTGACAAGCAAGGCCTCCCTCATTGAGGCCGGCATACTACCCTCCGCGCAAATGTCATCAAAGAGGGTTATCAAATGTGGTACAAGTTTGTCTTTAAAAGCTTTATAGAAGCCCACTGTGAGGCCATCCGCCCCTGGGGCACTTCCAGAACGCATTCCTTCCAACGCCTCCAAGATCTCATCTTCTTGCACTGGCATCATCAGAAACTCCCTTTGTGAATCAGGTAAGAAGGGCATTTTAATGTAGCTAAGATAATCATCAATTTCTTCCTCTACCTGGGAGGATCTTGACTTATACAAATCAGCATAATAACCTCTGAACTCTTCGAGAATCTCCGCCTCATCAGTGATCACGTCACCCGTAGTCGTTACCAGCTCATCAACCACTAGAGGTCGTCTGTCATTGCGCATTATTCAAGCCAACAGGGAGCTAGGTCTCTCCCCTTCCCCATACGTTCGAGCCGTGGCATACTTGCCCATGTGTTGCACTTCCCTATCTGCCTCCTCATTATAGTCAGCTAGTAATGTTTTTAGTTGCGCTGCAGCATCAGCATCTGGGCTGCTCTGCTGCCGACTCTCAAGGTCCATCAGTTGGGCCTTGAGGTGCTTCAGTCTTTGTCTTATGGTCTTAAGGACACTTGAGTGTTTAGCCATGGCCATCCCCCTGACATATACCTTGAATGTGTCCCATATTGTCTGGAAACTGTCCACAGAACCCAAATTCGTCTAGAAGAAGCTATCTATATCTTCTGCCAGTTCACTTCTGAATACTTCATCTGATAGGGAATAAGGAGGGAACCGCCACGTAAATGGTGGAATTCTCTTCACAGGAACCGCTAGTGTCAAGAGCAATGGGGAGTGGTCCGAGAGAGTACGCGGCTGCACCATACATTTCCCAATAGTGGAAATGTAGTGACTGAGATGCTAGTAAGTAGTCAATTCTTGTGTGAACATTGTGATAGGCTGAGTAGTGTGTATAACCGCCCTGTGTAGGGTGCTTATATCTCCAAACGTCCACAAGGTCCACAAGGTCTAACTTAACCAATTCGGCCTGCATGTGAAGGCCCGCAACAGCTGGTCGCCACTGATCTATCTATATCCGGATTGAACACAAAGTTGAAGTCGCCCCCCCACAGCATTCTGGAGGAAACATAGGATCTACAGCGCGCAGCCAGAGCAGTGTAAAGCTCAGGGTTGAAATAATTGGGTCCATATACATTAACTACTATGAGGTCATGTCCTCTCCCAACACATCTGGCGATTAAGTAGCGTCCTTCTGGGTCTGCTTCAATCAGCGTTAACTTGAGTTTAGACCGAGCGTTAACCCATGTAACCACCCCCCTGGAGTGTGTGGTGAATCCTGCTGCAACACTGTTACCCCCTAATCCCTTAGCAGACAGCATCTTACTCTTGAGTGGTAGGTGTGATTCTTGGATAAGGGTGAGGTCAATGTGATGCCGGTGGAGATTATTTAACACCTTTCTAAGCTTGCGGAAGTCATTGAGCCCTCTCACATTCCACGTCAATACCCTCAGCGAATCAGGATCGCTCACAGTCTTCGTTCCACACTTGTCTGTCATCTCAAGGGTGAGATTTGATAGGCAACAAGCAGGGCACTCCCAGCCCTGCAGAACATTCTCTGTAAAGCCCTATCTATAGTGGCATGTCTTTGACAAGGAATATCGGTCATCATAATGTTTGGCGTAACTTTCAGCACCCCATTTCAAAATCAAAACATCTCCCCAAACTCGCTCCCCCCACCCACAGCCAACCACCCCCAACCTGGCCAGACAGATCACCCGTCCCTCTACCCTCCTCCCACAGCCGACCACCCCCAACCTGGCCTGGCAGTTCCTGGTCCCTCCCTCCCTCCTCCAACTGTTAGAACCTTCCTGATCAACCCCAAAATTGCCCTCTTTGGGGTGGTTAGAGCTATAAGCTCAGGGGCAGGGGTTGCTAGCAGAATCACACAACAGTGCTTCAGTATTATACATTGCGAAGTTGCCCCACGCGCCATCACCCTCATTAATGTCCATCAACGTTAGGCTGGTCAAGTGCTCATTGAGTTTCAAAAGAGGCATCCCCCAATTGGTCCCCTCACCCCCTCCACAGCACCTTCCGCATAGCAAAGTTCTAAAACTATGTGCATTAAATGTCACTTGACTATCATCAGGTGTATTTATAATGGAATGATCTCACCCAGCTGCAATGCTGCAGTCCATTCTCAAGTCTCTACGCTCTCTCGCCCACAGCATTTCACCATACCCAGGGGGGGGGCATAGCAAAGCGAGGGCCCGTCGGTATGACACCGTTCAGCTCCCAGTGAGACCGAAATTCAGCAGACCGGCAGCCCACCAGTCAATCTATTGGCTGTTCTCTTCCTGCTCTCCAGTCTGGCTACCTGGATTGTTCCTCTGTTCCCTGGACAACTCCTTTAATGACTTCTGAAGTTCTCTGGGGTCTGTGAAAAAATGTGAGTGGCCCGTCTGTTTATCCGCAATTTTGCCGGGTACAGCATTGCGTAGTCCAGGCCAAGGTCCCGCATTTGTTTCTTATACGGGGCGAAGTGGCGTCGCTCTTCCTGAACTTTCGCCGTAAAGTCGGGGTACAAGGAAACCTCCATGCCTTCATATTGAAGCTTCCCTTTGTCTCTGGCCACCTGCAGCGCCGTATCACTGTCTCTATAGTTCAGCAATTTTGCTATTATCGGTCTCGGCGGTGCCCCCGGGCGCAGTTGCGGCCCCAGCGTGCGGTGAGCTCTTTCTACTATAAACATCGGTGAGAAGACATCCTCTCCCAGGAGAGTGGTCAGAAGTTTTTCTACAAAGAGTTCCATCTTCCCAGTTTGTGTTGTCTCCGCAATTCCCGTGATACGGATGTTCGAGCGCCTCGAGCGGGCCTCCAAATCCTCCAACTTATCCTGTATGACCTGGATCAGTCTGGAGAATTGTTTGCGGTCTTTATCCCATTCTGTCTGCGCTTCTTCCACCTCGGTGAGCCATCTCTCTGACATGTCTAGCCGCTCCGCGTGCTTATCCACCCGCTCCGACATGCGATCCTTACGGTAGGTGAGTGCGTCTAAATTCGAACCAATTGACGCCATGCTGTCTTGCAACCCTTTCTCCATTGACACAAGCATGTCTTTTATGTCCGCATACATTGGGCCTTCTGAGCCTTTGCTCCCCGGGGACAGGTCAGGCGCCGAGGCTTCCAGCAACCTAGTTCACCGTTGGTCGAACGCGAGCTTGGTCTGGGTCTTATCGCTCTTACCCATAGTGAGCAGCGAGGGTCTTTAGTGTCCTGCCTCCCTGTACCTGAACAGGGATAAGTACCGTAGCAGGGGATGGCTCCTGTGTCTCAGCAGTGCTCTCACGGTTCAGTGCATGCTGGAATTACCATCCAGGGCGCGCAGCGCTCCCAGGTCAAGCGTCCCACCTGGCCTGTCACATTCCGATCAGTGCCCGTCCGCGCCCCCAGTGCACAAATATCACAGGCCTGCAAACCGCTTCGATTGCCCTCCTCCGCGGAACACCAGGGCCGCCGCAGTAGATTTCCGTGACGGCGCCGCCAGGGTGAACACAACAGTTAGTTGCTGTCGCTATTCTGGGCCAGTATTTGTAAAAGGTATATCTTTTCTCCCCGAACAGTCGATAGCAGGGCCACTCTCTTGTCTCACATCAGTGGTGGCAGCACTTATCGAGCACTCGGTCAAGGGTCCGGCCACTTACTCCGAGTCGCCAGGGAGCGGCATCATCACAATTCCAGCAATTAGCCCTTATGAGGGGTGATCGTGTACAAATCCTCGAATCCAATCCCCCCCAACTGCTTCTCCTTGGACGGAGCGCTCACGCGTCTGACTCGTTCCACTGCGAATTCACTGGCGCCACGCCGGTAGAGGTCGTCAAAATGGCGCCCAAGTGCTGGCCTCGGCTGCTAACCTGCTGGCCACGTTGCCCGTTAACACAGCCACTCAGTGTCTGGGAGAGGGGCGGGGGGGAGTTATCCCCTATATCACCAGCGGGATACAGCGTGCAGTGGGGTTACAGTAAAGGTGCCTGCGTCTGCCTGCTCATCACTCTGGGCACCACCTCCCCATCTCTGTCCAAGCCTTCGCCCTCCACCAGAACAGCACTCCTAGGATCGTGATACCGTGAGTGGAGGGGGCACCCGGATCAGCTGAATCACACTTAGCCCCCACAAAATTAGCCTTGCTTCATGTCTCCACGATGTGAGAGGGGGAATCCAATTCAGTCGATCTGGCGCTCAGAACACGCCGACTGTGACTGAGTCCCAGTAGGGAGCCCACTGCCGAACCGCCAAAAAGGAAAGCAAAGAGCGGTTATATATCCGCTTTGTCCTTCGGGGCTCCCGCGGATGAGGAGACGTTCCCACAGCAGTCCGGAGCTTGTAGGGCCTTGTCTCACCTCTGTGCACTTGGATGTTTCTCCGCCTCACCTTCCGGTGTGTGTGCCCCGGAGGTGATCCCCGGTCCACAGCTCCCCCACTGGCCGCACGTAGGAGCACGCACACCGGCCAGCTGCTTAGACGAGCCCGCTGCTCTGGGCCTGGTCCGTCAGCAGCTCGTGTGTTTCTCAGCCTCTCCACATTTCGTCAGGGTTCCGCGAGCGGACCACCAATCGGTCCCAGCGGGGTTCGGATGATATAGTCTCACTCCAGCAGCTCGCAGCGTCCGTTGTTATAGGATAATTTACAGGATTTTTCGGGTGATAGCGCGGAGCTCAGCTCCTACACGTCCTACATCGGTGCCGGCAAGCTCCGCCCCCCAGGAAAAAACAAATTTAAAGGCTGATTGAGTCACAAAGTTAAGTCTGCATTTGTTAATGCTGCTATATGTGCACCAAGGCGATACTTAGGTGTTCATATAAATTTGTGAATTGGGGCCAATGGCATTAGAATGGGAACCTCCTACTGTAAGCTGATATTGTCTTAATGAAATTGTGCACTACAGGTGTCTTTTAAGGAAACACTCTTCTCCTTTGTCCATAAGACTGCCATGTGACACTCACAATAGGCCCGATTCAAAGAACTAACTTAAGACAAAATCCTAAACTTACTACCATTTCGGTATTCACAGAAGGCACTTACTCATTTTGGTATTCACAGAAGACACTTACTCATTTCGGTATTCACAGAAGTTAGGAGTCCTAAATTTAGGACTCCTAAATGCCTTCTGTGAATACCGAAAGTCTTAAAGTTAGGATTTTTCTCAGTTTAGGAGTAGTAAAGTTAGGACTCCTAACTTTTGGACCCCTAAATGCCTTCTGTGAATACCGAAAGTCTTAAAGTTAGGATTTTTCTCAGTTTAGCAGTGAGTGTTGCTGTGGGCATTCTACAGCAAAACCAATTGATTTTGACGCTGCCTCACATTTACAAGAGTGGAGTAAATATGGGGCAGCGTCACAATTAAGACCAGGATAAACCTGGTCGTAACAGGGCGCAACAAGCAGAAATGCTTTATTTCTCCCCGTTTTTGCTGTTTTTATGTGTGCTGCATTGTGCAGCGCACACAAAAACAGCAAAACGCCAAGCTTGATTGTTTATGTGCAGGAAGTGACTCCTTCCTGCACATAAACAATCATTCACTATAACGCAAACACCCTTGCACTGCGGTGCAAGGGGGCCTGCGTTGTCGCTAGGAAGCTAAATTTAGCACCAGTGCAAGGGGAAACGCAGGGCTGCACCGTATCTTTGTAAACAAGGACCATCCCAGCGTTTCAGAAGTGGCGGAGTGCAGTTTTAAGCCGGAAGGCTAACGCTGCGCTCTGTCACTTCTTTGTAAATATGCCCCTTACTTTGACAGCAACTTGAAAGGTGGGAAGCTGCGTTGCCAGCAAAACCAACTGGAGATCCCAGGAAGGAAGAGGGCTATTCAGGCTCTGTACCACTGAGGTAGTTTCCCTTAAGAACTCCCGTTCTGTTTACCTAGTCAGTATCAATCAATGGGCTTATCTGAAAGAGACACGTTAGTGATAGATTCCTTACCTTAGAATATCCCCAGGCGTCAGACTGGATCCGGAAAGTTTTGCGTAGCAGTACCCTTGCGCGTCGGTAGGCGTCGTCTGCGGCTCCGCGTCCGTCGTCGGCGTCGTGGGCGCCGTGATGACGTCGTCGGAGTACTTAGACGCCGCCTCCGCGTGCTGACGTCAGTTCTTCTTTTTTTTCCGCGCCAGCCAGCGCAGATCTGGAAAGAACAGTTCCCTAGTCACTTTTTGACTAAACTTTTGTGATCTTTTGATCTAATTTCGAAGTCTTACGACTCCGACGGTGCCGTTAGGGATGCCTGGATTCAAGCATTGCGACGAGTGCGACCGTACCATGTCGGTCACGGATCCCCACCGCTTGTGTCTGATGTGTTTGGGCGTCGACCATGACGACGAGGCCTGCTCCGACTGTCGGGCCCTGTCGAGGAAGGCCAGGCGGGAGCGGTCCTGCAGGCGACTCGAGATCCGCCAGTCGGCCCCGCGCCGTGTGAGGTCCCGGTCCCGGTCCCACGGGAGGTCGAGGGACAGGTCACGGGGACGGAGCCGTCACAGCTCCGGGAGTCGGCGCCACTCCTCCAGGTCCAAGTCGTCAGGTAAGAAGCACAAGAAGCCGAAGAGACATCATCGCTCTTCTGACTCCCCCCGACGCTCGCGCGACGCGGCCGGGGGTTCGGGTGACACCGCCCACGTGGCTCCTCGAGAGTCGCGGGCGCCGCGTTCGTCTCTATATCCCCCCGGTCCCTGAGCTGAACGCGACGCCGGAGGAGATCAAGCGTTTCCTCATGGCCATGAGGTCCCTTTCTCCTCCGACGGGGCCCAGTGAACCCGTCTGGGGGCCCTAGTGGGTCGGGGGCTACGACCCCGACGCCGTCGGGTGCTTCGGCCTCGGCACCTTCGGGCCCGGCGCCGCAGGGCTCCATGATCCCGACACCGCCGGTGCCCTCGGGCCCGGCGCCGCAGGGTGCAGCGGTCCCGGCGTCGTCGGCGCCTTCGGGCTCGGCGCCGCAGGGCACCGCTGGACCCTCCTCGGGCGATGGATCGTCACCAGTGGACCTTACGACCCCCCCGGCGTCGGTCCGTGTGGTGTCCCCTCCGGCGTCGTCCTCGGGCGGCGCCGTCCCCGATGCCTCCTCTCAATCGGTTCCGACGTCGGGACGACGCATATCGGCGCCGCCTCGACGCCGTTCGGAGATTTTCATTTCTATGAACCGTCCTCATTCACTTATGACCCTGAATCTCAGGAGATGGGGGAAGAGGAGTATTGGGAGGGGTCTGAGGACCCTCTGACAAGAGAGTGTCAGTCTAACATGGACTGGACAGGAGACCTTGGGGAGGCCAGTGGCCTGGAAACCTCTCCAGAAACTGGATTCGTCTCTCCTCCTACCGTGGCTTCGGAGGAGGGTGCTACTTATGGTGTGGTGTTGATGAGGGCTGCTAAGGCCTCGGGCCTTGAGCTCCCCGTCGCTGCCGTGAGGACTAACCTCCTCACTGAGGTCCTTAAGCCGCAGTCATGCTCCATGGAGCCTCTGCTGCCGTTTAATGAGGCCTTGACGGACGTTCTTTTGGGCACTTGGTCCAGGCCCGCTACAGGTTCGCCTGTAGATAAGAACGTGGCCAGACGCCACCGCCCGGCCCCGGGCGACCCATGTTTCCTGTCCACCCACCCCACCCCCGAGAGTCTGGTTATCCAGGCCTCTAACTCCCAGACCGCATTCCCGACGGCTCCCCCCGATCGGGAATCCAAGAGGTACGAGGCCTACGGCAAAAAGGTGTTCTCGTCCCTTAGCTTGGGACTGCGGTCTTCCAACACCGCATGCCTCTTGGGCCGTTACACCCACTCTCTGTGGGAAACGGTGGCGGAAGTGCTGCCAGAGTGTCCGTTGGAGGTACGGGCCAAACTCGGCCAAGCCCTTGTGGAGGGTCGGGACGCAGCAAAGTATTCAATCAGGTGCGGACTGGATACTACTGACTCGCTGGGCAGAGCGATGGCTACGACGGTGGCGATACGACGCCACGCCTGGCTGAGATCCGCCAACTTCTCGGCAGACGTCCAGAATACACTCATGGACATGCCGTTCGATGGCCGTCGCCTCTTTGGCGACAAGGCAGACCACGCGCTTGAGCGCTTTAAGGACTCCAGGGCTACGGCCAAGTCCTTGGGCCTCTCGGCTCCGCGCCAGCAAATGGGTGCCTTTCGCTCCTTTCGTGGCCAAGGAAGGGGCGCCCCCACACGTGCCGCCAGCCACTCGCCGCAAACTGTCGTCCAGCGCAGCGCCGTGGAGGCGGTCGGGGGAACAAGCGGAGCCAGTCCACACCTGCCCCCGCAGCATCCGCCTCTAAACCCTCCTAGTCCGTGCTTATCGGCCCATGTGACGCCAGTGGGAGGCAGGGTTCGCCATCACCACTCTCACTGGCGCACAGTCACTTCGGACAGGTGGGTGCTGCAGATCGTCCGAATGGGCTACTACCTCCCCTTCGAGACGACCCCTCAAGCCATGCCACCGCAACACCACCGCGTATCGGGGGATCACTTGCGGCTCCTGCAGGAGGAAGTTACGGCCCTCTTGGCCAAGGGGGCCATCGAGCGCGTTCCTGGGCCAGAAGTAGGTCGTGGTTGCTACTCCCACTACTTCCTGGTACCCAAGAAGGGCAAAGGGGGCCTACGCCCTATCTTGGATCTGAGGAACGTCAACGGCTTCCTCCGGAAGGAGAAGTTCAAAATGCTGACACTGGCTCAGGTCTTGGCTGCCCTAGACCCAGGAGACTGGATGGTAGCGTTGGACTTGCAGGACGCATATTTCCACATCCCCGTCCTGCCGACCCACCGGCGTTACCTGCGGTTCACGGTAGGCCTCGAGCACTTTCAGTTTACCGTGCTCCCCTTCGGCCTTACCAGCGCCCCACGAGTGTTCACGAAGGTGATGGCGGTGGTCGCAGCTCACCTGCGCAGGTTAGGGGTATCAGTCTTCCCCTACCTAGACGACTGGTTGTTGAAGGCGGGCTCGCCCCAGGCAGTCGTCAGCCACCTCCAGACTACGGCAGATCTCCTGCACCAGCTGGGATTTTCCATCAATGTGCCGAAGTCACACCTGTGCCCCTCTCAGAAGCTCCTTTTCATCGGAGCGGTTCTCGACTCGGCGCAGTTTCGGGTTTACCCGCCCGAACAGCGGGTCCGGGATATACAGGCTCTGATTCCGGTCTTCCGGCCGTTATCCCGGGTTTCGGTCAGGTTGACGCTGCGGCTTCTGGGGCTGATGGCCTCCTGCATCCTTCTGGTGCATCACGCACGGTGGCGGATGTGGGCTCTGCAGTGGGACCTGAAGTTTCAGTGGGCCCAGCACCGGGGCAACCTGTCCGACCATGTCCTGAACTCGGAGGGCACTGCGAGACAGCTGCAGTGGTGGCTCACGGACCGCGATTGGGTCAACGGCAGATCCCTCTCCCTTCCCCAACCGGAGCACGTAGTTGTGACGGACGCGTCCCTCCAAGGCTGGGGAGGCCACTTGGGAGAGGCAGAGATCAGAGGACTCCGGTCTCCGGCGGAGTCCCGGCTCCATATCAATCTGTTGGAGCTGCGGGCGATTCGTCTGGCACTGAAAGCATATCTCCTGTCTGTCCGAGGGAGTGCAGTGCAGGTGTTCACGGACAACACCACCGCCATGTGGTACTGCAACAAACAGGGCGGGGTGGGGTCGTGGACCCTTTGCCAGGAGGCTCTGCGTCTCTGGCAATGGCTGAAACATCAGGGCGTGACTCTGGTGGTTCAACACCTGGCAGGTTCTCTGAACACCAGGGCGGACGAACTCAGCCGTCGGTGCTCGATGGATCACGAATGGCGTCTGCACTCGGACGTGGCGCAAGGCCTCTTTCTGCGATGGGGAGAGCCTTGGTTAGATCTTTTCGCCACGAAGAGAACACGCAATGTCATCAGTTCTGCGCGTTGGAATTTCCAAGGAGGCACTCGCTCGGGGACGCTTTTTGTCGCGAGTGGAGCTGTGGTCTTTTGTACGCCTTTCCGCCTATACCTCTTCTGCCCAGAGTGCTGAAGAAGATCAAGCGCGACCGGGCACAAGTCATCCATGTGGCTCCGGACTGGGCACGAAGGTACTGGTATCCCGAGCTACTCAGCATGTTAGTCGATCCCCTGATTCGTCTGCCTCTTCAGGAGGACCTTCTGTTGCAGCAGCAGGGGACGGTCCTCCACCTGAACCTGTCCAGTCTCCACCTCCATGCTTGGAGATTGAGCAGCGACAGTTGAGGCCATTTGACTTGCCTCCTGAGGTTTGCAACATCATTCTGGCAGCCAGGCGTCCCTCCACAAAAACGGTATACGCCTGCAGGTGGAACAGATTTGTGGCATGGTGCACAGCAAAGGCTGTGGATCCCCTCAATGCCCCTCTCTCTGAGGTTCTTCTATTCCTTCTTTCTCTTGCCCAGCAGGGCTCTGCTCTGGGCACTATCAAGGGCTATCTTTCGGCTCTTTCAGCCTTTCTGAGGCTGCCTGACCAGCCTTCTTTGTTCAAGTCCCCTATCGTAAACAGATTCCTGAAGGGCATCACTCATACCTTTCCTCCTGTTCCTTTCGTGATGCCTCAGTGGGACTTGAACCTGGTTCTAACACTTCTGATGTACTCTCCCTTTGAGCCACTTCATAACTGTCCACTTCGCCTTCTTTCTTTGAAGACTGCCTTCCTGGTAGCCATCACCTCTGCCAGGAGAGTGATTGAGCTCCAGGCCCTCTCTTGTAAGCCTCCTTTCCTTTCAGTCCATCCGGACAAGGTTGTTTTGAGGAATAGGCCCTCCTTCTTGCCTAAGGTGGTCACGGCCTTCCACATTGGGCAGTCCATCACATTGCCCACCTTCTTTCCGCCTCCGCACCCCTCGAGAGAGGAGGAGAGGCTCCACCGCCTGGACCCAAAACGTGCGCTCTCGTTCTATCTGGATCGCACACGCCAGTTCCGGGTGGATGATCAACTCTTTGTTGGGTACGCGGGCGCTAAGAAAGGTAAAGCGGTGCACAAGAGGACCATCTCTCGATGGATTATCATGTGCATCCAGGCGTGTTACTCCTTGGCTAAGAAGGAACCCCCTGTTGGGCTGAGGGCTCATTCCACTCGAGCCACGGCCACTACAACTGCCTTGGGCCGAGGTGTGCCCTTGCAGGACATTTGCCAGGCAGCTACGTGGGCCTCGTTGCACACGTTTGCTAGGTACTACTGCCTGGACAGTCAAGTCCGGAGGGACGGCTACTTTGGCCGCTCCGTTCTCCAGGACTTTCTGGTGTAAATATTGGTTCGCAGACCCACCACCACGGGGATGGTATTGCTGGGGTATCTATTCTAAGGTAAGGAATCTATCACTAACGTGTCTCTTTCAGATGCACAAGTTACTACTTGTGTAACAATATATCTGTAAGAGACATTAGTTAGTGATAGATTCCTTACCGACCCACCCATCCTCCCCGTTCTGCGAACCGATATCTAGGGTTAAGGTCATCCCCTTTCAGGGCCCTAGTTTCTTGGCACCAGTGTTGGTTTTTGTCATGGCTCTGCGCTTCTGGCGCGGAAAAGCTGTGGCTAAGAACTGACATCAGCACGCGGAGGCGACGTCTAAGCACACCGACGACGTCATCACAGCGCCCACGACGCCGACGACGGACGCAGAGCCGCAGACGACGCCTACCGACGCGCAAGGGTACTGCTACGCAAAACTTTCCGGATCCAGTCTGACGCCTGGGAATATTCTAAGGTAAGGAATCTATCACTAACTAATGTCTCTTACAGATATATTGTTACACAAGTAGTAACTTGTGCATCCAGCCGCCCTCTAGAGGGTGGAGTAGTTGTGCTAAATTGAGCTAAGGATTTCCATACAATCATTGTAGTTGCCGCACATCATTGGTGTATACAATTTCATGTGTTCCTGAGGAAACCCTGCATGGAAGCCAAGACATCTAACACCTTCCTGCTTGTGACAGTGCGGACATTTGTCTGTGGCTATTGATATTTGGGGTTAAACCACCAACCCGAACAGAAAACTACACTGCAGACAATCCGTAATTGTTTGCAGATCACTTTTTCTGTGATGTAAACCATTCTCAGGAAGAGAAATGGGACGCATTTTGGACATGCACCATCAATTCCTTGAGCGCCTAGATTCCTGGACTCCCTGAGAGTATTCCTGACAGCCCAACTTTCAGACTTTGAGGTGAAGATGCTGGAGAGTTGGAAGAAACAGAATGAAATAAAGAATCAATGATAATGCTTATCCCAACTCATCCACTGTGCCAGATCACGCACTAAAATAAATCATTACATTCATAGCCAACATGGGACACAAAGGAGTCTTCCGCCAGAACCTAGCCAGCAGTGGAATGGGCACGCTATGGTAAGACAACCTGTCCACATTTAAGGAAGATGAAGATTTGGAGAAAAACATTGGAAGAGCTTAGTGCTCTCTGACGTTAAGACATCCACTAGAGAGGCCAGAATCACTGAATTATCTCCTGAGGAAATAATCATGCTTAGAATGTTTCCATACCTATACTCCCTTCAAGGCAAGTAAGTTGCTATCAGACATATTAGCTTTCACACGTCCCACAGATACATCTAATTGGCCAGCAATGGTAGTGAGTGACAGCTGCTACGCCTATAGGGATTTAAATAGCTCCTCATTGCAATTTCGTTGCTATGCGCTCATGCTGCCTGCCCCTGAATCTGCAGGGCAAAGGTGGATGCAAATCTGTAATAGTGTCCTGTTATTGAATGAGGATTTAGACTCTTTTGCGTTGCACTTGATCACAATCACTTCCTCTGGGCATTGGAGGTGAGAACCTGAAGGAGAAGGAGGCCAACTGTTAAGATAGCAGAAACCATCATTGAGGCCATCTCTTACTTGTGCATAGGCCGCAGCTCCCACTAACCTGAACTGGTCTCCCGACCATTTTAAGGCCCTTTTGGACCCGGCAACCTGCTCCCGGTTCCTCCTCATTGCGCTCCACCTCTCTCCCTCTCTTACTGCTGTTAATTTAGCTTTTTTGCTCTCCTCTGCTACTTTCACTCTTGTGTCTTACTGTTCTCCTTTTCTCACTCTCCCCTGTGCCTGCTTCTGACTTACTCACTCGCTCTCACCCTTTTCACTCTTTCTCTGGCTTCTTGTCTGTTGCCCACTCGAGCTCACCCCTTTTGTGCCTCCTTCTTCAGGCTCTTGCCTTCAGCCCATCTGTCTCATTCACTCTTTGCCTTTCTAACCATCATCTCACAATCCCTGCCATTCTCGCTTCTCCTTGCTTTTGTGTCCAGTTGGACTTTGCCTCGTTCTTGTGCCCATTAGGGCTGCTTTGCCTTGTTCTTGTGCCCATGACTGTTTTCTCCTATTTTCTCCCTCATCTCCAGGGACTCTCCGGCTTCCCCCTCTCGCGCTTCCCCCCTCCCTGTCTCCTTACCTTTTTCTCTTTTATCTTCCTCGTAACTTCTCCCGCCTTCTGCTTCCTGCCCCTCCAATCAGCACTCCTCTCCCAGGACCTACTTAATTGTGGCCTCTGTGCTACTGCGAAGTGGATGCGCATAGCGGGTGCGCCACTGGCTCGCCAAAAGCAAGCCCATATGCACCCATCCGAGCCTGGACTGTACCTGGTGCCACAGACACTGGTCCGCCCAACCTCTGCTGCTACACATCATCCCACTTGCAAACATTCATCACCGGACGCTGCCACGACAGCTGCTTCCCCACCCCAACCATGCCCGCGGTCATCCCTCCAGGTTACAAGATCGCCCACCAGCACCACAAACCCGGAGAAGGCCTTGCAATCATCCTCGGAGAGACCATCACCTGCACACATCCATTGACGAACCCACCGCGTTCATGGAAGACATGCATTTACGACTACACATCAGTCACGCCATGACCATCACAGGCACCCTCGCATACCGACCACACACCACCTTCAGCAACCTCCTCATTGACTTCATGCCCCCATTGCCAATGACTTCTTACTGATCAGTGACTTTAACCTAATCTCGACGACCCAACATATCCCAACTCCACCGCCCTTCTCAAGAGCTTCGACAACATCAGCTTTACACAGCTCTTCCAAGTCCTGACCCTCAAAGCAGGGCACACCTTTGACCCCGTCTTTAGAGCAAGCAACAAGGTCAACTTCAGCCACCTCACCCTGCTTACATAGATGGACCACTCCACTATACAGTTCCACATCAACACACCCCACCCCAGAAAGCCAACAACTTCAGCCACAGCTGGAACAAGATAGCATAGGTGGACTGGACTCACACCCTCAGATCCAAACAGCCTGTCCTCCTCGGCCACCTACAAAATGACATATCTACATTCAACAACTAAATCTCAGGCTGCGCCAACACACTGGCTCCCCTGCAAAAAGACTAGTAAGCAAGAAAAAAGTACTCAAACCTGCTGGCTCATGGAAGACCTGATAAACTCCAAATGTTACTGTAAGCAGCTGGTGAGGAGATGGAGATCTAGCCTTGACAGCACCACTAGAGACATGCCCAAACCTGCACTTTGAAGATATTACGCCCAAAACAAAGAAGCCAGGAAAGCAGCCCTTGATCTAAATATGGGAATACAGCTTTTCTTTTGACATGTAATATCCCAAACATATGGCCAATACTTCGATTAAAACTCTGGGAACGGATGGTAGGCTGAAGGTTAAATTGTTAACTGGTAGTGAAGCTCGTCCACCACGAAGAGCAGAAATGAACGGGATATATAAGCAGGAGTACTGAAGAAATAGGCATGGCAATAGGTTTCCATCATGCATGGTTGACACAAGATAAATGTGTTCACACATTTGAGGTCCATGGCTGGGCTCTGTGCTTCTCCAGTATTGGGGTGTCTTTCATAGATTCACATGCTTGAATATTCCCCGTCGTCGGAGTGGGAGTCCCATGGTAAATAAAATAGCAATAAATACTAAATATACAATAATATATGATAAATATATATATACATAATAAGGAAAAACCCCAAAAATGCATACAAGAAGCATAGGGTACCTAACTAAAAAGTCCTCCATAGGAATGCATGGGAATAAAACAGTTCCAATGCAGCCTATCCTTGTCATTATGTTAGTCCAAACTGCAGCCAATCAGGCGCCAGCAGCCCTCTAGAACCTTCTCCTCAGAGCTCAAGCCCTCAGATTTTCTACCGCACGTCGTGTGTAAGGGAGTCTCCCTGAGCTCTGCTCAGTTTTCTTCTCTTCAAGTGTTTCCAGTCTCTCCACAATGTCTTCAAGTAAGAAGTCTCTCTTCAGAGCCTGTTCCTCCTGTGGAAAGCTGAGATTATTTCATGATGACCCACACAGTAAGTGTATTTACTGCCTTTACCCGGACCATGAAGTGGGCACCTGTAAGCTCTGTAGAAAATTCTCAGAGAAAACTCTGAAGGACAGAGAAGGCCGTTTACTTGTTTGGCTTCAAAGGCTAAAGGATCGTCGTCAGCTTTGGCGTCGACGTCATCGTCGTCGATGAGAGTGGTTCTCAGTTCTAAGACCGTGTCTTCTTTGATTCCAATTTCATCTTCGTCGACGAAGAAAGTTCACTCGTCGACGACCCGGTCGTCGTCGACTAGAAGTTCGAAGACTCTGAATTCGTCGACGCCCTCGACGGTGAGCGCACCGCCGACGTCTGTCCCGTCGACGAGAGGGCCTGTTCTATCTACTCCGTCGACGACCGCCCTGTCGACGACCGCCCCGTCGACGACCGCTCCGTCGACGGCCGCCCCATCGACGACGACTCCGTCGACGACGGCTCCGTCGACGAAGACATTAAAAGTAACGGTTCCGTCGACGATGGCTCCGACGACGATGCCAATGAAGATTACTCCGTCGACGGTCTCCTCGTCGACGATGGCATCCAAGACAATTCCATCGCAGAAGACGACTGATGTAATGCCGTCGACGCGTACGCAAGCACAGTTTCCACGCCAGCCTCTTCATTTGCTTCAATGCCTTTATTGCCTTTCCAGTCCAGCAAGCCTCAGTTCGAGACTTTTACAGAAAGAGAGATGATAAATCCTCCATCTCCGCTGTTTGCTACTGATTCTGATCAAGAGTCTGATAATCAAGCTCAAAGTCTTTCAGATCTGAACATTAAGTGCCAAGAATTCAGTAACGACGAAGAGGATCACTATGGCCAACATCAAGCAACTCACCCTTAAGTTCCAACTGCGATGTTGCCTATATCAATGATATCGAACCTCCAAAGTATGTTGGAGGATTACAATCGGCGTTTCCCACCAACTCCACAGGTTACAGCTGTCCCATCGGTGTTGAATCCAGTTTCGGAGCCGGCCCTAGCTCCTCCTCAACCGGCGTCGCCTGTTACTGTTCACAGAACTACATCAGTTCGGGTGCACACAACAATTTATCCAGAGGATGATGATGACGAGAATCCTCCAGAGCGTGAGGATGGAGAAGTTTCTGAAGTAGATGAGGATGGTGAAGAACATTTAGCGGAGTGGGATGACTATCGTGCTCAAACACCATCCCCTTCTCAGGTACCAACTGGGGATTCTCCTCCAGTAGATATCGCAGGATTCCACCAGTTAATGGACAGGGCGGCGCAACGATTCAAATTACCACGAGCACACAGAGAGGAAGATTGCTTCCTATACGATTTCAAGAACCAGCCCTTGAAACAGATACACACAGTCCCGATTATAGACTTTATCTGGTCTGAAGGGGAAAAGATAATGAAGACGCCTAACTCTCTACCGGCACAACTGCCGAGGTTGGAAAAGAAATACAAGGCTCCTGTGGGCTCTCCAGCATGCCTTACAGGTCAACCTAAGCCCGACTCTGTCGTCACGCAGGCAGCTCAAAGAGGTTCAAAGAATCCGGCGTCTACAATCACCGCTCCTCCAGACCGTGAGGGCCGTCGCCTAGATGCTATTGGGCGTAAATTTTCCTCCATGTCCTCTACAACGGTTCGAGTAGCTAACGCTATGGCTATATTAGGTCGTTATGACCGTCAGGCTTGGGCTGACATGTCCGCCTATGTGGCATTACTCCCGGATGCTTCCAAGGCAGAAGCACAGAAAATTCTGCAAGAAGGAGAAAGAACGGCAGAGGAACTTATTGATTGTGCAGTGGATGTGGCCTGCACTGGTTTTCGCCAACTCGCTGGAGCGGCCGTCCTGCGACGACAGGGTTGGCTCGCTCAACTTCATTTAGACAGGAAGTTCAGGCAAGAATCCTGGATATGCCATATGACGGCGAGTCATTATTTGGAGCGCATATCGATGAAGCGCTACAATCTATAAAAAAGGACACGGACACTGCACGTGCTTTGGGTACCCTTCAGTTTAAGAAGCAGCCCTTTCGGGGTGCTCGAGGACGTGGCACTACATCCACTTTTCGTGGAGGAAGCAGTCAATATCGGTCCTTCAACCAAGGTAACCAACGCTTCACCGGTAACCGCCAACAGTCTTCCCGCCAGCAACCTGCCAGAACTTACAGAGGAAAGTCTAATTTCAGAGGACAATCTACCAAACGTCAATGACTTGTCTGTCGAACGGAGAATTGGAGGTCAAATCTCTCTGTTTGGTTCTCAATGGTCCTCCATTACTACGGACCGTTGGGCACTCGACATTGTGAAAAGAGGCCATGCATTGGAATTTGTCGAGGTACCTCCTCCAACACCACCTTCCGGACCGCCACCTCCGCACCTCAAAGAACTGTTTCATCAAGTTCGCCTTCTCATTCAAAAGGGTGCGGTGGAAGTAGTACCAAAGTCTCAGAGAGGGAAGGGGTTTTATTCCCGTTTTTTCCTTGTCGTCAAAAAGAACGGAGAATGGAGACCCATACTGGACTTGAGAGCACTCAATCACTATCTCAAGGATCAGACCTTCCGTATGCTAACGCTTACAGAGATCTTGCGTTTGCTCTCAGTCGGAGATTTCATGACAACCATCGATCTCCGAGACGCTTACTTCCATGTCCCTATTCTCGCGGATGTACCATGTTACAACGCATACCATTACGACTACCTACTGTTACAACGCGACCATTACAACGCATACCATTACAACGCATAGCGCTTTGAGGTGCTGGATAGTGGGAAGTATAATTTACTATTCTAACTCCAGTCCCCGTGGACACTAGGGAAGGTGTTGGATAGTAAATTATACTTATTCCCTATCCTAGAGCGCCCCCCAGCGCAATGCGTTGTAATGGTATGCGTTGTAAAAGTCGCGTTGTAACAGTAGGTAGTTGTAAAAGATGCGTTGTAACAGGTGTATACCATTCTCGCGGGTCATCACAAGTTCCTGCGCTTCAAGGTGGGGCACCTTCATTTCCAATTCAAGGTCCTTCCATTTGGCCTCCGGTCGGCCCCCCAAGTCTTTACAAAAATGTTGGCTCCGGTCATGGCTTTTCTTCGTCTCCAAGGCATACAGATATTCCCATATCTCGACGACTGCCTCCTGAAATCACAATCCCGCTCACAACTTCAACACCATACTGCAGTTTGTCAGACAGTATTCCGTTCCTTGGGTCTGTCCATCAATCTGGAGAAATCTCAATTGCGGCCAACAACTTGCAAGGATTTCCTAGGAGCAACGCTGGACACCAAACTAGCCAAAGCATTTGTCTCCCGGGAACGTCAGCAAAGGATTCTCCGACTAGTTTCGCTTCTTCTGGCAAAGAAGTGCGTTTCAGTCCGATTGTTGAAGTCCTTTCTAGGGATGGCTTCGTCGTGCATCGCTCTTGTCCCTCATTGCCGACTACGAGCACGACCTATCCAACAGGCTCTGGACAAACAGTGGCGTCAAGTCACCGGTTCCTTCAACGATCAGGTTACCATCACCGTCCCCATGAAGAAGGCGCTCAAATGGTGGGCACAACCACACCAGCTAGCGGCAGGCACGTCCTTTCTGTTCAACACCCCAGATCTGACTCTAACGACGGATGCCTCCCTGGAGGGCTGGGGAGCTCACCTCCAAGACCTCTCCGTCAAAGGGAAATGGACTTTGCATCAAAAGACCTGGCACATCAACAAGTTGGAGCTTATGGCTATCTTTTTGGCTCTGAAATCATTTCAACCAGTGCTGCAGGGAGAGTCAGTTCTCATACAGACGGACAACACGACCTGCATGCATTATATAAACAAGCAGGGCGGAACAAAGTCTCCGGTGTTATCCCGTCTGGCAGAGGCGGTTTGGGACTGGTCCATCAATCATCAAATCCAAATCACCGCAGTTCATCTTCCGGGGTTGTCCAACCTTCTGGCGGATTCCCTAAGCAGGTCCCGATCATCCAACCACGAGTGGGAACTCCACCAGCCAACACTCGATATGGTCTTCCACCGTTGGGGATTTCCGGAAATCGACCTATTTGCGACTCCAGAGAACCGCAAATGCCCCGCTTACGCAAGCTGGCATCCCCACAAAGGATCCCAAGGCAATGCCCTTTTGATGGATTGGTCGAATCTCTTCGCCTACGCTTTTCCTCCGATCCCTCTAGTGCCTCGAGTACTTTGGAAGATGCGGAGAGAACCCTGCCACATCCTTCTGATTACTCCCAGGTGGCCACGACAGGCGTGGTTCTCGGAGCTGCTACTCCTGTCTCAATGCAAACCCATTCTTCTTCATCCTCGAATGTATCTTCTCTCCATGAACAGGGGTCAAATCTACCATCCGGACCCCTCTTCCCTGAGCTTGTCAGCCTGGAACCTGAGCACTGTGAATTTGCACATCTGACCATCCCTCAGGAATGTCGTAACATCCTTGCACAGGCCAGGGCTCCATCAACTATAAAAACCTATAAGTTGAAATGGAAACGCTTTTGCCACTGGTGTGCAGACGCCGGAGTACATCCTTTGCGTGCCACGCCCGCTGAGCTCCTCCCTTTCTTTCTCCTTCTGGCTCAGTCGGGTTTGTCACATGCTACTTTAAGGGTTTTTCTGGCGGCAATATCACGCTTCCGCCATGATGGCTCCGCCTCCCTATGCTCATCCAGATTGATACGCCAATTTTTCAAGGGACTTCTTCGGACTTTTCCTCCAGTTCGGCGTCCCCCTCCCGAGTGGCGCCTCAACATTGTCCTATCACAATTAATGACTGCACCTTTTCAACCAATCCATAAAGCAGACCTCAAGTATGTCACCTGGAAGGTCGCGCTTTTACTTGCCTTGACGTCTTCTCGTCGAGTGAGTGATTTGCATGCATTCACGATCAAACCACCATTTCTACAGTTTAAACCGGATTCTGTGCTTTTACGCACTAACCCTACTTTTCTTCCAAAAGTGCCTTCAGACTTCCATATTAATGAGCCTGTTATATTGAAGTCTTTCTTTGCTAACCCGCAAACTCCTGCAGAGCAACGATTGCACTCTTTGGACATTAAAAGATGTTTAAAATTTTACATCAGCAGAACAGCCCAGTTCCGAAAATCAGATCAACTCTTTGTAGCCTATGGCCGCTTTCAAAAAGGGCGGCAAGTCACCAAACCTACAGTAGCTCGCTGGGTGGCTTCGGCGATTGCTTTCTGCCATCAGAAAGCGGGAAAGCCTTTACAGACTGCAGTACGGGCCCACTCCACCAGGTCTATGGCCTCTTCGACTGCACTCTTTGCCGGAGTTCCATTGCATCAGATTTGCAGAGCAGCCACGTGGTCCAGCAGGCACACGTTCACAAAGCACTACAATCTGGGTGCCATGGCTGAAGGAGATACCGCAGTGGGACAAGCTGTGCTCCGTAATCTTTTTCAATAAGGTGAGCCTCTGTTCTACCCTCCTCCTAATAGTTTCCAGTCTAATGCATGTCTTCTCTATGTATACATATGATTGTATAACTTCTATGGCATGGGTTTTTATACCTGTTGATTCCAGCCTTTTGTTTATACATTGCATTCTGGAAACTTTGTGTTGGAATACGGACTGCTAACTATTCTATATTCAAGCATGTGAATCTATGAAAGACACCCCAATACTGGAGAAGAACAATTGTTACTTACCTGTAAACAGGTGGTTCGCCAGTATTGGTGTCTTTCATAGATTCACATGCGATCCTCCCCTCAGAGGCTCACTTCTCCTCATAGACTCTGTGGTCACTCTTGTGCTACGAAAATCTGAGGGCTTGAGCTCTGAGGAGAAGGTTCTAGAGGGCTGCTGGCGCCTGATTGGCTGCAGTTTGGACTAACATAATGACGAGGATAGGCTGCATTTGGAACTGTTTTATTCCCATGCATTCCTATGGAGGACTTTTTAGTTAGGTACCCTATGCTTCTTGTATGCATTTTTGGGGTTTTTCCTTATTATGTATATATATATTTATTATATATTATTGTATATTTAGTATTTATTGCTATTTTATTTACCGTGGGACTCCCACTCCGACGACGGGGAATATTCAAGCATGTGAATCTATGAAAGACACCAATACTGGAGAACCACCTGTTTACAGGTAAGTAACAATTGTTCTTTTTCACCAGTGACAGGATTGAAAAAGTGTGTACTCCCCATGTAATTCTTGCTTCTGTGAATACCACACTCCTCCACAGGATTCCCTGGAGTCCATTCTTTAGTGCTTATTGTGCGGTTGGGCACCTCAGCATTGACGTCGAGGTACACTATGTTGTCCGGTAAAGTGGGCAAAAATCCATATGATATTGATTTATGACCAGTTGTGGCACTCAGAGGTCAGGCATGGACGTTTCCCAGCTGTGAGAAGGTGGCTAATATCCTGTAGTGGCATGTTCCATGTTCGGAATCTCCTTGGAATTCAGGACATGAGTCTGGTTGACGATATGACCCACAGACCTCTGGCCTGTCCTCGAAAGGGCCTCTAAGAAACTGAGAAGTGGACTTCTCTCCAAGGATCGCCAAGCCATAAATGACTTTTAGATCGCTTCAATAACTCCCTCAACTGTGGCCTGACTATTTTGGCACCCTTTAAGGGAATATGCATCACCTGATCTTTTTGAAACCGCTATGACTTCCATGGACCTATTTTCAAGTTGGTGCCATGCTGCAAGAGGAGAACCAGCCACTGCAATAACACACACGAATCAGTTGTTTCATTATGAAGCTAGTGTCCCATCACTTCCTATCATTTGTTACAATATTCCCTTCATTGTGTCCTACTAAGGGTTATATGTTGTTACCACGAATTCCGTTGCAACGCATGCCTTTTCCACGCATGCGTTACCACGGAATTCGTTTTCCCCTCATCTTCTTTGTCACGTCGTTCTTACGTCATAAAGAGGAAGCGGAAGTTTATTCCGCTTCCTCTCTTATGACACTGTTTTCTACGGCACGGCGGGATCGTTTTTTATGGGGGGGGGAGACCCCCCCCAACCCCCCTTTTTAATCCTTCGGTTTTTTTTTTTGTTCGTGGTAAATACGATTGTTGAAGGCATACGCGTTGGGAAGACGTTTACGTGGTAAGTGCCTCGTTGTAAACGTTAAGCGTAGTACTGCCTTCGTTGTTAATGATGTTTCCCCTACTAAGCAGCTGAGGAGGATAGCCAGCCCGATTCCAAATACTCAAAACTTCTAATGTGCTTTAACCGCCACCAGTGCTTAATTTGAGGTGGTGTCTGCAGGTGGGGCCAACAGCACTTATTTTTGGGGGCAAGCAATTATTTTTTTTCAACAGACTTTGATTCGGAGCAAGAGAGAGCAGTCTGTTTTGTGTAATCCCAAAAAGCATCCCTTGATGCTCAACTGAAGGCACTGGAGAGGATCCATGTGGACATAGTGAATTCTCATGCTGAGACTTAGGATTTTGATGCTTCTGTTATTACATATGTCCCTCCAGTAATACGTCCTTGGTGCAGCTGCCTTGGCTTTCAAAATTAAGAGGTTGGGCGTGTGTCTGACAATGGCATTCTGCAGTAGCACAACCAATCTTTGCACTCTTGTCTCTTGTGAAATGCTGCTAATGCCTGAAGAGGCATTCCCTGAGGACATCAACAGCATTTCGAAACATAGGGGCATATGTACAAGCCCCTATCGCCACGGGATCGTCACTTTTTGTGACATTTCTGTGGCGGTAGGGGCTTTGCCTTATTTACAAATCAGCTTTTAGCCACTTAACGTGGCTTAACGCTGCCTTGTAAATAAGGCCCCTTTCCCTCTGTGCTTGGCATGAAAAGGGTAAACAGTGGGTGTTGCGGTGGGCGTTCCACCACAACACCCATTGATGTTGACACTGCCCCCTATTAACAAGCGCAGCGTAAATAGGAGGCAGCACCAAAATTAAGACAAGGAAAAACCTGGTCATAACTTGGCGAAACGAGGAGAAATGCTTTATTTCTCCTCGTATTTGCTTTTTTCATGTGTGCTGCCCTGTACAGCACACATGGAAAAAGCAAAATGCCATGGATTGTTTATGTTCAGGAAGGTGGCCCTTTCTGCACATAAACAATCCTTAAGAAAATAATGACATTTTGTAACCTGACAAAATGGCATGTCAAGATTGTTTATGTGTAGGAAGGGGGACCTTCCTGTACATAAACAATCTTCCCCTGCACCCAGACCCCTTTGCACTATGGTGCAAGGGTAGCGCCAGTGCAGGGGGAAACGCAAGGCTCCACCATATCCTTGTAAATATGGTGCAGCCTTGCGTTTCTGAAGTGGCAGAGTGAGGCTTTAAGCCATGACTGCTAACGCCTCACTCTGCCACTTCCTTGTACGTATGCCCCATTATATGTATTTAAAATGTTATTTTCAATTCTATGTCTAATTGCATTTGAAAAAAATTATTTTAAACCCCAAATAAAAAATATTTTTTGCTACAAAAAAGTATTTTATAATGTATTTGAAATTCTATGTATGCGACTTATATAAGTACTATTACGGGGGCATATTTTCAAGAGAATAGCGTAGCATGGCTTTAATTCATAATTGCTAACGCTCCACAGTGAAGTAGTGTGGCTCACTGGTTAGAGGCGGCAGACCCGAGAGCAGAGTACGGCCCGGGACCAGGGTTCGATTCCCGGCGCGGCAGGTTTCTGGACCAGGGTCAGCGGACTCGATAATTCTCTCGCCTCGGTGCCCACTCTGATCAGCGATCACACTCGGCAACTCTGGGCATTAGCTTGCCTCATCTTCACTAACGGCCCCACCAGACCGCCAGGGATGCCTGGTCTCACCCTGGAGATACCCATTAAGGGACCATCTCTCAGGGAAGCCAGGAAGGGTTTCGCAGCGGTCGAAGCGCCTTGGGACCCTACGGGTGAGTAGTGCGCTATATAAATGCCAATACATCCACTCCGCCATTCTGGTAACGCAGGGATGCGCCATATTACAATGATACTGCGCACCCCTGTGGTTTCCGTAGCGCTGGCGCTAAATTCAGCTGCGTAGTCCCAACGCAGGCACCCTTGCAGCATTGTCTATAGTGCAAGGGTGCCTGCGTTGAGGGAATGATTGTTTATTGTACATAAACAATCACAAATGGTGATTTGTTACTCTTATGTGTGCTGAATTGTGCAGTACACATAGAAGTTGCAAATTCAGTTTTTTTTTACTGATTGTTTATGTGCAGGAAGGAACACCTTCCTGCACATAAACAATCATTCGTGGTGATTTGCTGTTTCTGTGTGTTGCACAATGTAGCATACATAGAAAGAGCAAAAACGAGGAAACAATCATTTCTCCTCATTTCGCCATGTTAAGACCAGGTTTATTTAGTCCTAATTTTTGCACTGCCCCATATTTACACCACCCTTGTAAATACGGGGCAGCATCAAAAAGCATTGTGTGTTGCAGCGGAACACCCACCACATCATCCATTGCCCACATCTTTCACGCTAAGTGGTGCATGAAAGGGGCCGCATTCAGGAGGCGGCGTTAAGCCACGTTTACTCGACATAACGCCGCCTTGTAAATAAGAGGGTTTATCGCCACAGGAACGTCATAAAAAGTGACGGTCCTGTGGTGATAAACTCTTGTAAATATGCTACTACATGTTAAATAAAATGCGTTTACATCAATAGCCTTGACGCTTTTTAATGCTTCCCCCGTCACATATAATATAGTTTTATTTGGCCCCCCAAAACAGCAAACACATTTTCCCACATTTATATATTCCATAAAATGGTAAATACTGCTGGCAATGTAAACGATTTCAGTGTGACTTGAGGGTACACCCTCTAAAAATGTAAGACAAAACTCAGGTGCTGTAGTGCTTTTCTATCCACCACTCTAAATATGTGCACTGCTAAACAAAGCAAGCAAACCAAACATTCAATTCGCCAAGAACAGGGGTATTTTAAAACAAGTCCAAAAGAAATGCTCAGTGTTACTTCTATCTTTCAAAATATGCCTTGAGTGTGATAAAATATATTGCAAGCAAAAGAGCAAGACTGTGCGAGCGTCCTATCGAGAAATGTTGACAAGAAGTATTGTTTATTCTGGTCTTTTTCACATAATCATACCGAACTGGCAATGTGTCCCTTGTCATATGTAACACCTTCAACCGGTCTCGGTATTTTGAACACTGAAGTTATTTTTAGTCATCCCTTTTAAAAGCTCGCTCTAGTACGTGCCTGCCGAGATACAACTGGCAGGCATTTCACCCTGAACATTTCCACTTTATGATATTGTCCCATAATTGAGCGGATTAAGCCTTACTGTTAGTTTGGTGCCCCCCCCCCCCCCTTTAACACGAAATCTTAGCCAGGACATGCGTGACAAAGGATGTTACTGACAGAAAGTGACAGAGTAGTTGGCATCCTCTCATTTATTCTTTCAATGTTTTTCTTGCACTGTCTGTTCTTTAATATGATGTTTTCTGCATTCTTCAGGGCGAGGCAAAGCACCAGAGCCTAGAACCCCCCACTTAACCCTAGTCACCTCCATTTACATCCAGTCACACCCTCCCACGGATCACTCCCCACAGGTTAAAGGCCACTGCTTTAAATAGACACCAAATATCTAAATGTATTTTTATAACAGAAGTCATTCTTTATATCTATTAGATGGTGGTCCCATCCCTACAAACGATCTTCTCCCTGCCTGTAGCCCCTACAAGCAAAGCAAAACAAACAGCAACATAAAATATTATTATTAATCCAAACATACATTGGGGTACCCTCATACCTCACAGCCATCTCACCCAACAATATCCCAATCTTTTTACAGTGCCTGTAATACATTCAAACATATCTATATAAATTGGTGGAACGTGCAAAGAGAGTTACATTCAAACTATAATGTACTGCCATGGCACAGTTGCAGCTCTACTGGTAAGAAGGCAAACACAAGGAGATGATGGACGGAGTGCTGGAACTTTTCAGACGCTCACTCCCAGTCACAGATCTGGGTTGAAGCCATCATCATTCTTTAGCTCACTTCGCCACCCCAGTTCAGACATAGCTATATGGAAATCAGTCTTGACCCAGTGCCTCATGGGAACAGTCCAGCCTGAGCTGCCAAGCAATGTCTTCCCTGGACAGGAAACAAGCATCCTGGGACCAGTTTCGGGGTAACACCCCTCATCAGCCAGGCTAGCTTGAATCTAGAGGCAAAGTGAGCAAGGGACCCACGTCTGGGCATACCCTGACAACTTAGGGCAAACAAAGCAAACACAAGGAGATGATGGACGGAGTGCTGGAACTTTTCAGACTCCCACTCCCAGTCACAGATCTGGGTTGAAGCCATCATTCTTTAGCTCACTTCGCCACCCCAGTTCAAACATAGCTATATGCAAATCAGTCTTGACCCTGTGTCTCATGGGAACAGTCCAGCCCGAACTGCCAAGCCATGTCTTCCCTGTACTGGAAACAAGCATCCTGGGACCGGTTTCAGGGTAACACCCCTCATCAGCCAAGCTAGCTTGAATCCAGTGCAAAGAGAGCTAGGGACCCACGTCTGGGCATACCCTGCCAACTTAGGGTGAACAAAGCAGATACAAGGAGATGATGGACGGAGCGCTGAAACTTTTCAGACACTCACCCCCAGTCACAGATCAGGGTTGAATCCATCATCATTGTTTAGCTCACTTCACCACCCCAGTTTAGTGTCCTTGGATGCTTGTTTCCAGTTAAGGGAGGACCTGGACTGACAGTTCAGGCTCGACTGTTCCCATTGGGCGCAGAGTCAAGACAGATTTGCATATAGCTGGGTCCAAACCGGAATGGCTTGGTGAGCAAAAAAACTATGGATTTAGGCCCAGATCTCTGTACTGGGGTGAATGTATCACATTGTTCTGCATTCTGTCCATCAATCGTTCTTTTTCTACTGGTAAGGAAGCCTCCTTGGGCCACACGGAAACACGGAGCAAGGTAGGTGTCAGATGCTTGCAGGACCATGCGCCACAGTATTTTTAGAGTGCTGGCAAGACCACTCACCACTGAATCTTGAGCACCACATTATGCCTTAAATGCTCAGCACATGCCTGGCAGTGCCTCCTACCAATAATAGAAGGGAGACACTGTTACGAAGTAGTCAGAATCAGTGAAAGTTCCAATGAAGGTTTATTAGTGACAGCCCCACACCTGTGGAGATGCGTGGGTCAGCAGAACATAAGTGTCAATGCAGATGATGTCACAAGGGGTAAACTGCGGGGAGGAATGGAATGTAGGGGAGACCAATGGGGAAGGGAGGAACGCGGAGCTCACGCGCAGGGAAAGGGAAGGTACCAAGGGCTGGGGCACAGGGGGGAGATAAGTGAGTTACAACACATCTTCCTCTCTTGAGAGTTTTGACAACAGTGCCACTAGAAGTGGTAAACAGTAACATGAGAGTACATAAACTGGAGAACAATTAGTCACAGAAGAAGTCATCCAAACGTTTGGGTTTTCGGATGATTCTACCAAACCTTCCAGATACCAAAGGTAAGTTAGGTGTACATTCGGTGTCAGAATGGGAATCATGGCTTGATCTGCCAAACCTACCACTGAGCCTGTGACCGTCAGACGCAACTTCAGAGTCAGAATGTGGGCTGTCACTAATAAACCTTCATTGGAACTTTCACTGATTCTGACTACTTCGTAACAGTGGCGACGAGGATGGGATGTAGGGGAGACCAATGGGGAAGGGAGGAACGCGGAGCTCACGCGCAGGGAAAGGGAAGGTACCAAGGGCTGGGGCACAGGGGGGAGATAAGTAAGTTACAACAGACACCTTGACCTCTTATAGGCGTTCCCTACAAATAAATGGAATTTCATAGGTGACAAACAATTTTACTAAAACCCAACTTAGCCCTGCTATATGCTGTTAGCTGTGGGCTATCATAGAGAAGTTTAAAAAAATGCTTGGCTCCTTTCGCACATACGAAAACAGGAGGACTGTTTTTTTTTTAAAAAAATGGAACAACCTGCTTTTTATTTCTTGTGAGGGGCAATTGGTTGACTGCCTCTCGGATGTTAACTCATTCTTAAGAAGTGAAAAAGAGAGAGAACGACGAGGTTTTGTAGGGGCTTGTGAGGCTCAGATTATTTGAAGTTGTATATCAATATCTTTTTACCAGTTCTAGAGAGGTGCAAGAGGCTTATAGCATGAAGGTGTCTGTGTATTAAATATTCCAGAGTCACCAGGTAGGTAGTGTTTTATTACTGTCCTTCTCACCCTCCCTTTCTTTATAAGCGTGTGACATGTTGCACTAGCACTGAAGTCGTTTCACACCAGATGTGGCTGCATGCAAAGTATGTCTCCATAGTGCTTTGATTGTAAAGTGAGTTCAGGGCCTATTTGTCTCGTGTTCTGTATAAATTCATTCAAATTGCGAACACTGATATAAGGGCCATTCCACCTTCCTTCGTCATCATGTTCAGGAGTTCTTCCTGCTGCTGCTGTTATGTTAATGCCGTTTCCACTTTTACAGGGTAGCAAGTGTTCAGAGCGAACCCGGTCAGCAGAACCTTCTTCAGCAACCATTAGGGAGAAAGAGAGGCCTGAGGCAGGTAAGGATCATTGGGTCAAGTTACGCAAAAGTACTTCTTGGCCGAGGCTAAACAAGGACACTTTTGGGTCTGTGTTTTGGAAGTATCAACATATTTTTGTTTATTTTGCAGATTACCTTATGTAGAAAACCAAACTGTTGAACTTTGGTTAAGAGGCCACAGTATTTAAGTAAGCTGCGGCTGACCTACAAAGTCCAAACAATCAAATGTCTATTATGTAAACAGGTTTCGGTGAGGAAACCCTTATCTTGGCCTCGATAGCTTAGCACAAGCATCAAAGTCTACCTCGGAGAAAATGTCATGTGTACGTGAACAGCAACACCACAACAACATTAAGGTTACGAAATAAGACACAAGATAATCCGTTTTAAAAGAACGCTATGTAATATTCAAAATGGCAAAAAATTAAGTGATCCTGGTGTAGGGATCAGGATTTATCGAAAAATAAATTTAAATCTTTTAACATTGTTTTTGGCGCTGAGGCAAGGCAATGCTCCGAGGGATTTTGTTTAATAGGAACTGTTTTTGAGAAGTAATTTTCTTCAAAACCACTCGCATGTAGTAGCAAATGTTATTGGTTAAAATACAGTGTATGAATAGATTACCAGCTCTTGAGGACTGCTTCTTCAGGCACCAGTCTTCTGTTTCCCATTGCATGGGATGGTTATTCAGACACCAATCTGTTGTTTCCAATTGCATGAGTTGGTTATTCAAGCTCCAGTCTGCTGTTTCCAGTTGCATGGACTGGTTCTTCAGACACCAGTCTGAATAACCAGCCCATGCACCTGGAAACAGCAGACACCAGTCTGCTGTTTCCAATTGTATGAGCTGGTTCTTCAAGCTCCAGTCTGCTGTTTCCAGTCCCATGGACTGGTTCTTCAGACACCAGTCTGCTGTTTCCTATTGCATGGGCTGGTTATTCAGACACCAGTCTGCTGTTTCCTATTGCATGGGCTGGTTATTCAGACACCAGTCAGCTGTTTCCAGGTGCATGGACTGGTTCTTCAGACACCAGTCTGTTGTTTCCAGGTGCATGGGCAGGTTATTCAGACACCAGTCTGCTGTTTCCAATTGCATGAGCTGGTTCTTCAAGCTCCAGTCTGCTGTTTCCAGTTCCATGGAGTGGTTCTTCAGACACCAGTCAACTGTTTCCAGGTGCATGGACTGGTTCTTCAGACACCAGTCTTCTGTTTCCAGGTGCATGGGCTGGTTCTTCAGACACCAGTCTTCTGTTTCCAGTTGCATGGGCTGGTTCTTCAGGCACCAGTCTTCTGTTTCCAGTTGCACGGGCAGATTCTTCAGGCACTAGCCTGCTGTTTCCAGTTACATGGGCTGGTTATTCAGACACCAGTCTGCTGTTTCCTATTGCATGGGCTGGTTCTTCAGACAGCAGTCTTCTGTTTCCAGTTGCATGGGCTGGTTCTTCAGGCACCAGTCTTCTGTTTCCAGTTGCACGGGCAGATTCTTCAGGCACTAGCCTGCTGTTTCCAGTTACATGGGCTGGTTATTCAGATACCAGTCTGCTGTTTCCTATTGCATGGACTGGTTCTTCAGACACCAGTCTGCTGTTTCCAGGTGCATGGGCTGGTTATTCAGAAACCAGTCTGCTGTTTCCAATTGCATGAGCTGGTTCTTCAAGCTCCAGTCTGCTGTTTCCAGTTCCATGGACTGGTTCTTCAGACACCAGTCAACTGTTTCCAGGTGCATGGACTGGTTCTTCAGACACCAGTCTTCTGTTTCCAGGTGCATGGGCTGGTTCTTCAGACACCAGTCTTCTGTTTCCAGTTGCATGGGCTGGTTCTTCAGGCACCAGTCTTATGTTTCCAGTTGCACGGGCAGATTCTTCAGGCACTAGCCTGCTGTTTCCAGTTACATGGGCTGGTTATTCAGACACCAGTCTGCTGTTTCCTATTGCATGGGCTGGTTATTCAGACACCAGACAGCTGTTTCCAGGTGCATGGACTGGTTCTTCAGACACCAGTCTTCTGTTTCCAGGTGCATGGGCTGGTTCTTCAGACACCAGTCTTCTGTTTCCAGTTGCATGGGCTGGTTCTTCAGGCACCAGCCTTCTGTTTCCAGTTGCACGGGCAGATTCTTCAGGCACTAGCCTGCTGTTTCCAGTTACATGGGCTGGTTATTCAGACACCAGTCTGCTGTTTCCTATTGCATGGGCTGGTTATTCAGACACCAGTCAGCTGTTTCCAGGTGCATGGACTGGTTCTTGAGAGACCAGTCTGCTGTTTCCAGGTGCATGGGCTGGTTCTTCAGACACCAGTCTTCTGCTTCCAGTTGAATGGGCTGGTTATTCAGGCACCAGTCTACTGTTTCCTATTGCATGAGCTGGTTCTTCAAGCTCCAGTCTGCTGTTTCCAGTTGCATGGACTGGTTCTTCAGACACCAGTCTGCTGTTTCCAGGTGCATGGGCTGGTTCTTCAGACACCAGTCTTCTGTTTCCAGTTGAATGGGCTGGTTATTCGGGCACCAGTCTTCTGTTTCCAGTTGCTTGGGCTGGTTCTTTAGGCACCAGTCTTCTGTTTCCAGTTGCATGGGCTGGTTATTCTGACACAAGTCTGATGTTTCCTATTGCATGTACTGGTTCTTCAGGCACTAGTCTGTTGTTTCCAGTTGCATGGACTGGTTCTTCAGACCCCAGTCTTCTGTTTCCAGTTGCATGGGCTGGTTCTTCAGACACCAGTCTTCTGTTTCCAGTTGCTTGGGCTGGTTCTTTGGGCACCAGTCTTCTGTTTCCAGTTGCATGGACTGGTTATTCAGACACCGGTCTGCTGTTTCCTATTGCATGGGCTGGTTCTTCAGGCACCAGTCTGCTGTTTCCAGTTGCATGGACTGGTTATTCAGACACCGGTCTGCTGTTTCCTATTGCATGGGCTGGTTCTTCAGGCACCAGTCTGCTGTTTCCAGTTGCATGGACTGGTTCTTCAGACACCAGTCTGCTGTTTCCAGGTGCATGGGCTAGTTCTTCAGGCACCAGTCTTCTGTTTCCAGTTGCACGGACAGATTCTTCAGGCACCAGTCTGCTGTTGCCAGTTGCACGGGCTGGTTCTTCAGGCACTAGTCTGCTTTTTCCAGTTGCACGGGCTGGTTCTTCAGGCACCAGTCTGCTGTTTCTAGTTGCATAGGCTGGTTCTTCAGGCACCAGCCTGCTGTTTCCAGTTGCACGGGCTGGTCCTATAGGCACCAGTCCGCTGTTTCCAGTTGCATTGGTTAGTCCTTCAGGCACCAGTCTGCTGTTTCTTTTTGCATGGGCTGGTTCGTCAGGCACCAGTCTGATGTTTCCAGTTGCACGGGTGTGTCCTTCAGGCACCAGTCTGCTGTTTCCAGTTGCATGGGCTGGTTATTCAGGCACCAGTCTGCTGTTTCCAGTTGCAAGGGATGTTTCCAATTGCACGGGTGTGTCCTTCAGGCACCAGTCTGCTGTTTCCAGTTGCATGGACTGGTTCTTCAGGCACCAGTCTGCTGTTTCCAGTTGCAAGGGATGGTTCTTCTGGCACCAGTCTGCTGTTTCCAGTTGCTTGGGCTGGTTCTTCAGGCACCAGTCTTCTGTTTCCAGTTGCATGGACTGGTCTTTTAGGCACTTCTCACCTAGTGCTCCCAAATTTCATAGAAGTCTTAATCGAGCATCATGCGAAGGCAAGTTGTGAAAGGGCTTCTCACAACTCTCATTAAGGCAGGTGAACACATCGTCTTCTGTCTTTAAGATTTTCTAAGCTCACCCAGGGTTAGGTTTGCATACAAAACTTGCCAGGTTTGCATACAAAACTTGCCAGATGCCACAGGATCTTCGCGGGGCTCTGCATTCATGAAGAAGGGAGCGCTTATTTGGTCCTCATGTTCAACACAGAGCATGGCGTCCTCTACTCTGCCAATCTGTCAGTGTACTGGGATCATATTTTTGTAATGGAAGCCTGGATGGGCATACGTGAATATCAGAAACTTCTCAACTACAATTTGTAAATATGTGGATCAGTCAAAAGAAACGAAACTTTGACATTTATAATCGTGGACAAGAAAGAGTATTGTTAAAACATGGATAAAATTGATCAAGAACGGTTGGAATTATCACAGAAATGCAGTGCAGCCAGGGAGTGGAGGGTGATTTTCACCCTCCCCACTTATCTGTCAGTGTTGGCAACTCTGTAATTAGGTGGACGGCTGTTTCTGAGGCCCTGCGGAGCGTCGGCCTGGTAGAGTGGTGGCAGACCCAGACTGGGAACACTAAGCTGTCCTGGCAAATTTGTCAGACCAGCCATGTTGGGGGGCTGCAAGTGTGAAGCACTGCTGCTTTTATTACTGGGGGCCGATATTTCAGTACCTCTGCAAAACCAGCCCCGAGTAAAAACACGGCCCCTACCATCTCAAAACCGGCCCCCACTCTTCCAGCCTCCCAGGGTGACCCCCGATGCACGGTATAGTCAGTCCGGCCCTGGGTGGTGGGCAAGGTGAGAGCATGTTAAAGAGAAGTATGTGAAACAAAGGGTCCTTCTTGTGCTTGAAATTTGCAATCGTCCTGAAGAAAAAGACATGGTCAGCCTTAAAGCTGTGCTTTTCCAAGATGGGTTTCTTCCTAGTGTTTGTTGTCTTAAATTCACAATCCAAGATAATGCTTGCTTCTTTTGCTTTGATGACATGTCCTGCCTGGACCATATATAAAGAGAATTTATGTAGAGATGAATGTGTCCCAGACTCAGTGCGTTTGATCCCTTGTCTTTTGTCACATTCTTAGTCCAATTTCAAGTAGTTATTGTACAGTTATTTGCTGTTTTTTCAGAGGCTGGCTTCCTAATGTTTGTATTCTAGTTCCGAAGACCTTATGCCTAGCACCTTCTCCACCATCTTTCAGAGTAGATTAGGTGTTTTGCTTATCAGCCTTATTATCTTCCATCGTCTGCAATGAAGAATCATCGAGATTGCCATGGAGATTCTTTTGCCCTTGTGGTTTTTTCCTTCTAATTGGTACCCTCTTATTGAAACGCTGCCACCCTTTACATGTGTATTAAGTGCAAGATGGCACTATGGGTACTGGGATGAGTTACTCTTTCTTGACAGATCTTCACAATATTCAATCCTTGAACCTACTCTCAGAAATCTTAATCCACCAGCAGGCAGGCACCCATACTTGGGTCCTAGACCTCCTCAGTCCTTATGGATCAGCAAACGACGAGCTCTCCTAAATCTAGGAGCTGCTTCCAGGTTCGTAGATTCAGAATAACATTGGAAACACCTCTGTACAATCTCTTACCAGGCAGATGTGAATTATTCCAGCTAAGGTGTGATTGTCTTCGACTCTCATTCTGTCCGTTCAGCTTTACCTTCCCAGACTGAAGTTGCAGACGTTTTCAAACAATTAACTCATTATTGATTTGAAGACCTCCTTGAGCCAATCAAGCAATAGTTCCAACACTTTCCCTGCCTCGTTTGTACTACATTGTGCCCAGTTCCTTTTCATGGAAATGCCATACTTTAAAAGAAATTACAAATGTACATTCTCAAAACATCAGCTCTGAGTCTTTCCTAGGTTTCTCCCTCCATCTCTCGAATCCACAGTGAACTCACTCTGGCATCGAGATGTTCAAAGAAAATTCCAAAACCCAAACATTTCTAAACACATCTGTTCCTGCACGTTGGGGTAAGGAATGGCCCTTCCACTCAAAGTAAAGAACGGTAATGGACAGAATATCAGAAACAAAAATATCGTGAGACAAAATATTGTGTCAAGAATATTGAGGACAAGAATATTGTGAAGGTAAGTTTCTATAGGTAAGCAACGATTTACTACATATAACTCCACAGATAAGTGCCTTGACGATATAGATATATATAGATATATATATATATATATATATATATATATATATATATATATATATATATATATATATATATATATGGTACGTGGCGCTCCCGCAAATATACCAACACAGCTGATCAGCAACACAGGAACCAGCAAGACCCATATATTGGTGCAAATATTTTTATTTTAGTTTTTAGCCCAGCACCAGTCCGCCATGACGCGTTTCGGCTAGAGATAGCCTTGATCACATGACGATATATATATATATATATATATATATATATATATATTCAAAGTACATAGATATGGAGTTAAGAGTAGTAAACCTATATTTACCTATTTGCACTTACCTTCCCGATATTCTGTTGCTAGATATTTTTGACCTACTATTCTATCCTCTCAATATTTGTGTTTCCGATATTCTGTCAGTTGTCCAGATACGGAGAGATAGGTGTGGCTTCTGAGGCGGCTGAACTTACAAGCAAGCTGTTATTCATAGAACACCTGGCCACCTCGCCATAGAGATTGTGAAGTGTACAAACATCAGGTAATTCTTATCCACTGGAGGCTCGGCTGGAAGGAATGTTTGAATCACTAGTTCAGAGTGATCAAACTTTTAGGGAGGTTACTGAAGTAATTTCAGCAACATAGCTACTAAAAATAGAATAGGTTATTTGCTTTAATTTTAGTTAATTACCTATGACAATTAAGTTTCTACTAATTTTCTTACAGAAGTTAGTGAAAATAAATTTTAGAACGAAATGTCACTTTTATACTACTAATTGTACCAACATGTGCAATGCACTAACCCCTTGTTAGCAGGGAAGACAAATATTTTACCTTTAGGTTTTTCACATTAAGCCCCTGTCCATAACTTCTACTGCAGTTGTACATCTGACTCCAAGAGTGGTAGATATGTCTTTTATAAAGCAAAATACTTGGGCATTTCCGTTTTAACACAAGGGCCTAAACTTGTTGCCACACAGTTGGGCCTAAGGTCAGGTTGCAGTGATGCAAATGTAATTGTAGTGAACGATCGGAAGGTTTACATTTCGAACTTGTGCCATGTGTATGCAGATTACAAAAAGGTCAAATATGTTAATTTAATTGAAAAGATGTTTTCGTTTTACAGTTTTATGGAAGAGCACATTTACCTGGGAGCTGTTTTGAAGGTTCTAAGAGTTGATAAGGCTGAATACCGTTATCTAGTGTCTATAATGCATCCTCTGCGACTACCCCTTTCAACTAAATTGGCATTTCGAGCCTAAAATACAACTTAATGATTTCAAATTCCAGGTTTCAGACGCTCAGCCACATATGCAATCCCAAATATGTCAACCTAACTTAAGTGTTCCCAAAAGGCACCAACATATTTGTTACTTTGCTATCTTCTGCCACATATATTAAATTATTGAATATAAAGATACACCCTTGAAAGGTATGGCACCTGTTTTTACACTGGGAGAGAAGTGTGGTGTCAGGAAATGCTGAATGCAAGCCTTTTCAAATGCCTTGTTGCATTTTATGTAATATACGTTAAATCGTATGCATGAATGCAACATGCACAAAAGACTTCTTGGTGCTAAGAATAAAACGTCATAACAGGTGTTGGAAATAAATGAAAAGGACATGGCCAATTAAAGTGAAAAGCCAGGTTTTAAGACATTTCTAACTTCAGTTAAACATGGCTGTTTATGTATTTGAACTGGCAGGGCACTTCTGGATTTAGATCCTGCCATCTTAAAAGCTTCGGATACTCCTAACAGCACTTTTATTGACAGACTACAATGGTCCGCCAGATTTGTCCAACAGAAACTGAATGAAATCTGGAGTAATTAGTGATGTATTCGACCAATTAATGATCATTCACAAAATAAAACATACTCGAGAAAATACATTTTTTTCAAAAGCATTATACAATAGAATAAACAACCATAAAATGAAATAAAAACAATTTTTACTTCATCATGATATAAAAACAACTATAAAAAAATCACATTAATTCCAAGAAAGCTTAACAGCCACAATAATAAATTCTAATGTATGACTAAAGTCTTAATCCCAATTCGACCAATTATTAATCCTACACAGTAAAAAACATATTCAAAATACATTCCTAAAATAGCATTATACCACGTCGTTAATAAAACCAACCATATAAAATATATCCTACACTATTGTTATAAAAACTGCTAAAAGGGAACATCACATTAGTTTCAAACTGCTTGCTGGTCGTGCAAAACGTTTTCTAATGGATGGCTAAGATATTGATCCTAGTACGCCAGGCATAGAGTAAATATCTTGATATAGAAAACACGAGCCTTTCTGTGGTATCAGATCTTAGCATTCGCATAGCTTCTACGGGTCATGTGATAGACAGTTGCCAACAATTTAAATAAAGTGTATGTGCAAATGGTGGTTCTATCTGATCTATGAATGTCTCCATCAAGAAGGAACATTTAATATCCCAGAACCTTTCAGTTAAAGTGCCAAGTGCTAAAGAGATAAGACAGGAATCCTTGATGTAATCCCAGAACCTTGCTTTTAAAATGGGTACCACGTCTTTGGTCATGGACTTAGGATCCTCCCATAGGTCCCTCAACCTTATCTATAAAGCCATTGTTTGACCTCCTTGAACCACTAGACTCGGCTAACCGCTTTATCCAATATTTGTACTTCCGCTACAGCTTCCTTAATGGCAGTCTGGGTTTTCCTAATCCATAGCCTCACCCAGAACACCAAAACCTTCAATACAGCAATATGGGTGATACTGTTTAGCCTGGGATCAAGGCTTACCAGCACCAATGCCGTATTTACATGGGAGGTTTAATAAAGATCTTAATAATTTATTCTCAACAAGCTCCAAACTCTTTGTCTGCTCCAAACCACACAATTCCGCCCCATAAAGAGCAGCACCGAGTCCTCTAGCTTGATATTGCTGGAGACATTTGTCGAAACACAGCTCAATTAAATTTTTTAACAATTGCTGCCTCTTTGTGCTGTAGTGAAAAACAACTCTTTTGGATATGGGCAGAACATGACAGATTGCTAGACAGTCTACCCCTAAATAATCAACCACCTTGACCTACTCAAGAATATTAGATCCCAGCCTCAGCTTTCCCTTAAACGATCAATAGGGATGTAAATGTGGTCTTAAAGCAATTAGTCTTTAGGTCAAAATCATCACAAACATTAGCAAATCTATTTAATACATTCTGCATACCCATTGTTGTTTTTGAAATCAACAACATATCGTCATCAAAACGGAGTGATGGAATTAGTCTGCCGGCTGATTTAGGGGAGTCACCTCAGCCGTCAATAAGTGTGTTAATTAACCCATTCATATACAAAGTAAACAATGTGGGGGCCAAAACACTACCCAGGCAGACTACTTTTGAGACATTAGTATTCCCAGTGAGATCATCACTTTTGCTCCATCTAAGTTTTCCAAAAATATCTTGGTGCAGATGCATTATAAAGTGTAGCCAGCCATTGGGCATCTCTACATCCCTCAGAGTGGCCCACAATTTGTCTTGCGAGATATAATCAAAGGCGGATTTGAGATCCACAAACACAACAAAAATGTTTCCCTTCCTAATAATAACAATCTTCCAAATAATCAATAAGAAGCGCAACACCTGATCTAGAGTGCTTTTGGATGCCCTGAAACCGGCTTGCAGGTGCGACAGTATCTGTTTTTGCTAGATCCAAGTTTGTATCTGTGTCAGGATCAGTTTACCCAATACTTTGGGACTTATTTATGAGCCCTTGCATCACTTTTGTGACGCACAAGTGGCGTAAAAAATGTGCCTAGATGTGCCATATTTACAAAGTAAGGCATCTAGGTAGATGCGTCACTTTGTAAACACCGGCGCCACATTATACCTGCCCCAGGTATAATGTATGCAGAGGGGGCGGGGCCTTCAGATGCAAGTAAGGGTCGTAGAAGTTGGGCAGTGAAATCTATAAGATTTCACTGCACCAATTCTGGGACGCAAATGTGTCAATATCTTACGCCTGCATCATGGCAGGTGTAAGATTGATGCAGGCACATTTAAAATGGGACTTGCCCATGTGTAATGACCCATTGCTGAAGTTGCATCACTTTTGTAACACACTCCAGCAATGCATCATTTTTGCGCCTTCAGATACGTCAGAAATATTGACGTATCTGTAACTCCCTGAGACATGATGCGTCATACTGTAAATATGACGCATCATTGGTGTCGCAAGGAGGGCGCAATGTAAAGTGATGCATCGCTGTTTTCTCGCAGCTATGTGTCACTTTTCATAATTGAGGACCCTTCTGTCGAGTATCTATCTGCCTTATTGGCCTATAATTTGAGGTGTCCCCTTTAACCCCTTTCTTAAATATTGGTATAATATTGGTATAATTTCAGTACCATTCCATGTGCTTGGTATATAACCCCCACGAGCAATAGCATTAAAAACTAAATTTAGTATGTAGCTTTGATTGATAAATATCTCCAGGTATTCAATGCAGCACTGGTGCTTTGCCCTTATCCATACTACCAATAGCAGGCACAGTTTCCTCCAACATAAAACAAACTAAATCCCCTATCTTTCTTTCTGGCAGCAAGTGCGGACTTTCCTTCGTAGTCCCATATCCTACCCCCAGTCCCTCCCCAGAATATAATTTGGTGAAATGCTCTACCCATAAACGCGGTTGTATAAAAAAAATCTTCTTCCTTAACTGTATGAAGTGTTCCTTTCGTTAACAAATGCCAGAATATCTGGCTATCTTTCAATTTTGACGCCTGAACTAATTTGCACTAGTTCTCTTCCTCCCAACATTTCTTAGTGTCCGTGAGAAGCTGGCCTGGTTTTATGATGTCCACTAATGTAAGTAGGCACCTTGCACCATTCCAGACGACCCTTATGGTGATTTCAGAGGTCTTATACAAACTTAAAAGCTCTCTAAGTGGTAGCTATGAAGAGCAGCTTTCAGGCCTAGTCCAGAAGGAGTGTACCAGAAAGCAATCTTATTTATAGATTGTGTGAAAAAGAACCACACAAGGTATTTATCAAAATATGTGTTTATTATTTAATACTCTTTCACACGTTTAGATATCTCCTACATGGAGATAAACACAATGCAACCAATACTTTGAGTAGAAATACAGTAAATTACACAAAATAGGCCGAGGGGGGAGGGGGGTACTAAACCGTAAACTAAGAAAGTGGTACAAGAACCACAACTCAGGTCAAGACAGTGACGAGATGATGTAGAATTGCTAAGAACCCAAGGAGCCACCCAAGGTGAGTAGATAGGGACCCTATGGAGAGCGTGTGCAGTGTGGGAACACAACAGTGTGCTCCGTACACCTCTTTGTGTAAGTCGCGGTTGGATTTTAAAAGATTAAGGACCCTTCCTGTGGACTCTAAAAACAAAAATCCATGGAAGACCGAAGGTTGGAGAGCCACCCCACCCGTGGATACCCTAGTACCCATGTTACCTACACCAGGGAAAGTGGGTGTATAGGTGTCGGAAACCGCTGTCAAACCCAATGGAGGACTTCAAGAAAGTGCTGCTGCAGAAGAAGGAGAAAGTGTCCGGTGGTATCCAAAGGTGGATTCGAGATGAGAGGTACCTGCAAGCAGAGGGGACAAAGTCTATGTCACTAGGGGTTGACCAGGTGACTTGTAAGACAAATGCCCTTTGATGTCGGGTGTTGCAAGATGGAAGATGATGACCTTGACTCTGCAGCTGTGCAGATCAGGTGACGGTGACGCTGAGGAGGACCAGGAGCCATGCACGAGCTGTCCCACGAAGGATGGACGGGGTCGGTGTCTGGCGGGAGCCACCGACCAGCATTGGTTGCATTTGCCTTGGCAAATGCAACCAATGCAGGGATTGAAGAAGGAGCAATGTCGGGACCAGAAAGGTACAGGGGACTCACCACAAGCAGGGGTATCAGGGCAGGCCCCAAACAATCAGGGGAGCCGAAAAGAAACAAGTGTGACCCTCAAATGGGCCCACAGGCTGGAGGCACTGGAGTTGCGAGAGGACCTCGAGCAGCTCACCTAAAGATGCAGGCCACTGTGCACACGATCCGATGTGGCTGAAGATTCTGGTTACTGGAGGCGCTTGAGGTTGGGGCTACTTATAGCCCAAAGATCTTCTTGACAGGAAGCCAACAAGCCTTCGCAACTGCAAGTTGATGCGGTGCTCAGGGCTTTGGTTATTGCAAACCCCACCAGGGACACTGGCCTCAAAAGTGGTGAGAGGGCAGAGCAGGCCTCAGGAGCTGTGCAAAACCTCCACCTGTGTTGCAGATCCTTACGGAGTCCGGAGGAGCTCAGGCTCAGCAGACCGCTCGACTTAGTTGTTGTGCCTGCAAATGCAGAGGAGTGACTCCTTCACTCCAAGGGAGATTCCTTCAGGTGTTTTTGATAACCACAGACCTTGGAAGGTTCCTGTATGGTGCACAGGCACAGACGATACAGCACACTGGAAGGGAGACGAAGTCAAGCCCAAACAAATTCCAGAAAAGTCCAGAGTGCCCAGACAGTAGAAGAAGAAGTGGAGTCTGATCTGAATCTTATCCCAAAATGAACCTAAAGACTCACCCACAGGTAAGCCCTTAAGTACCCTTTGGAAAGGGTTGGGACGTATTAGGGGACCCTCCCAGGGGAGGGTCTGGACAGGGGACAGGTTACTCCCATATCCTTTGTCCAGTTTCGCACCAAAGAGCGAACCAATGGCTCCCAGGACTGATTTGAACTGGACTATGCACAGGCACATCAAATGTGCCCCTCATGCGGACTTTGTGGTGTGGGCAATAGCACCCAGCCGGTCCCAATACACTAAATCCTGTCTGGGAGGTGGTCACACTTCACTGTGATAGGATGACTATTGTTCTGCCCTACCCTGCTCGAGCTTGGCTCAGCAGCAGGAGAGCAGAGACGTGTCTCTGGCCGGCAGCAGCCATTTTTTACTGTCCGGGTCTAGAAGGTTGGCACTGGGAACACTGTCTAACAGAGGATTCTTCCAGTGCTTGGAATCATACCTCCCACACCGTTTATGATGTGGGGGTATGATTCCAACATGTTTGATACCAAACATGATAGGACTTTTTGCAGGCGTTTTCGAGATGGTGATTGCGTAATTACGTGGTGCCCCTCTATATGGAATATGGCTGCTTCACTGACAACCCGGGAGAATGGACTCCGTTGGCTGTAGGGTTGTCCCGCTCATGCAGGGGCTCCCTCTCACTTCAAACCAAGCACCTTGCCATCACGATTGCATAGTTCTGCTATAGGGGGTGCCTAGGTTTTAAGTGCAGTGACCCTAGATATATGAAACCAATATATTTTGCTAGCTAGTGTTGCTAGCACCAGCTTACACAGGCTGCAATGGCAGGCCTGTAGTTACATTTTGAATGGTCACCCATGAGTGGCATAATTAATGCTTCTGCCCATGGGGGACCTCTGTGGTAACTTTTCCCTGGGTACCTTAGTAAAAAATGAAAAAAACATATACTAGAGACTTATAAGGGTACCCCATTATCCAATCTGGGACTGACCTAAGTACTTACCACAATCATTTAAGGAAGAAGGCAGATAGACTGGGGTCCTGATTAGGTGGATCCCAGTCATATTAGTAAAAAACAGCTTATCACCAGGCAAAAAAGTTGGGGTCACCATGCAGAAGAATACTACCTTCCTACCACGTCTTACGCCATTCTATTATATGCACTTCTGCCGTCTACTATAGCAATACTATTTCTGTTCTCTACTGCTGTAATTAAAGCTGATCTAGCCAGTTTACATTATTCATTGTACCAAGGTGCATCTTTCCGCCTAGGTGTGACATTTTTACTCTGCCTACAGAAATATCTCTTGATGGACTTAGGTAGATTAGAGAAGCTGCACATAGTTATCACATTGTCACAATTTGGGTTCCCCAATGTAGTTAGTGTCAAGATTACCTCCTCATAAATAATGGCTAAAGACTTCCCATCAGATAATTTAAAAGGCCATTCTATCCGCCTATCATTCTTTGTGGTAACTGTAGGCAGACCCGGAGCATCAGTGCAGTTAGTCAAGTAGGGGATGTCAATTTGCCCCAAAACCAGTGCTTTATGATCACTATCATGTCTGTCTATGACACCCATGTCTTGCACCTTAGGCCACAGACTTAAATTGACCATTAAATCCTACTTTGTGTAGTCACCCTTTTAAAAGTGAAGGATGCTTTTGTATCAGAGAGCATTCACCCATTGGAAGCATGAACACCATGGGTTAAAGTAAAGGACAGAACTTGCTGCCCGACCTTGGAACATCTCTTAAAGGGTGGAATATGTAGTTTTTATGCCACTTTCTGACTCTTCCTCTTGGTCGAGGTCCTGTACAAAATCAACTGGCTGATAGACACATTGATGTCCCCTGCTACAATAAGATACGATCCCTTCTTTGAGGTTTCTAAAAGAAATTGTCAAGTTCGAGATTGTGGCAGACTCCTGATTCTGGCATCAAAAGCGATTATAAATATTGATCAGCCTTATTACAAACTTTCCTTTTAAAGATTCAAAATCAAGGTCTAATATATAGGCTGATTAAATATTTAACCTGTAAATGTTACAAACCAAACTGGTCTTTACCCATATAAGTAACTGACCTGCGGGACGCCCCTCAGCAATGGTCTAGCCTGAACAATGAAGTTAGTAAAACCCACTCTCTGGATTGGTTTAATCGCCCAGGTTTCTTGGATTAAGCAAGTATGAACCCCATCTATAAACCTACCCCAATTAGCATCACTCAATTTAGACCTTAAGCCTGTGACATTTCATGTGATCACTTTCCGATGTATATCTTTTCCCTGGATTAGATGACACTCTGGTGCGTTATTTCCATCTGAATAAAATCCCGGCTCTTGGTATAATTGAATTCTTGTGACCTCGCTTGTGGGGTGGTTAAGCCTTTTTTTCTCTAAAAACGATCTCTCTGTGTGTTGTGAAATGACTCTTTAGAGGCTTCTCCTTACAACCAGTAACACCCATCAGGTGTCAATCAAGGCTAGTGAGAAGTTGGAACCTATTACGAGTTACAATTGTGAATTTCTGTTGTTCCCTAAGCATGTTCTGAGTTAGACAATCTCTGGGGGTATTATTACATGGGAAGGCATAATATGTCTGTAAAAGTACCCCAGGGGAACAATATCTATACCATAACCTGTACACTCCCAACAGAGCTTGGCACCACCATTGATCAATCGTTCAGCAAGATCAGGGTATCCACAGTTTAACACTACACAGTCTCCATTTATATGGTTGCACAATAGACCAACCCATTCCACTCTTCTAACATACAAAATCTCCTGAATACAAAAATTCCTACAATCAGTATTACGTGATAGCCAATGGCAGACTGTGTTCATCAGCTGTCCTATAGATCTGTCACTATTATCAGGCAATTGGGGAACGTTAGTTAAAATTGCCACATAATGGCAACACTCAGGAGGAAATTCCAGTGTCACCTGCATAAGATGAACTTGTGATCGTTCAGCTACTTTAGTGGATTCTCCTAATACAGATCTAGGATCCCTCTCACTACCTCTTTGTTGGCGCCAATCTTCCATACCCCTGGTTCCCTTTTTGTTAGTTTCACTTCGTATATTGGTACTGCCTTTCGGTACACCCTCAACACGGGTCTCTCTTATCACAGTAGCTTGACCCCTCCTATGAGTAAAAGAAGATGAGGTGGAACGAATAGCTTTGGAGGACTGGGTATTTGGTTGACCTGCCTCGTGGCCTCCCTTATTGGTCCAGGACCCGCTCTACACCTCCTTGCACTTTCAAGCTATCCAACTTAGTCTGAAACATTAAAACATAAGCTTCCAATTTACTAAGTCTAAGCAATAAAAGGGAAAGACTTGCTGTTAATACAGACTCAAATTTACTAACTATACATGCCAAAGCAGATTTCAATGAAGAGCCAAGAGTAGGAGTTGCAGTCTTATCTGTGTTAGGTAACAAGGATGGCATGGTCCTATCCGCCCTAGTGCATTACATGTTGAGGCCTTAATTGATCTTGTCCTTGGTGCTTGATTTGTGTCCACATGTTTAGTTTTCTTTTTCCTCTTCATCGAGGGGCCCTCCCGTGTTAGATGTAGATGGGTGAGACGAAAATTGAGCATCTTGCAAATTCCCAGAAGTAGTCTTAACCTCACCCCTTCGGCTAGTATCCCAAGGATCTCAAGGTTACTACAAGGATCTGGTTTTGTGGGAAATATAATAGTGTCACCCAGTTCCAATGATAGATTGAGTTCTGCCAATCTAATTTCATTATCAAGGACCCTTGCGGCACACACCAGAAAGGAGTCTCGAGGAGTACCTTGCGGCCTCTTGGGAGAAACTTCTTTATCCCCCATATTTTTCAGTTTCACCATTTTCAATATATGTATGTAATTTAAAACCTATATGGTAATAACTCATCTGGCACTTGTGCCAGACACCGAAACCAACCTGACCTGCCTTCTTTTTGGCACTCCAGCTCCTGAGGGCAGACGTGACGGCAGCAAGGGAGGCTGGGATGTGGTCTCCTGCATCCTAGCAAAGCCTCAACTGTGTCTGGAAGATCTGCTGCACTCTATGATGCGCACCTGGAGGATCCTGATACACAACTTTGCAGATGATTGTCATGGCTTTACAAATTACCTGTTTCCACACTGGAAAAAATGTGTGATTCAAGAGTGGAAGAGATTGAGCTCTTCTAGAGAGACTTGCAGCCATGTTTTGTATACATTAGAGTTGGTGCAGAAATATATCTGAAGCAGCTAGAATGCTAGATCAATGGATTTTCTGCAATCTTAACACTGCTGAATGTATAACTGGACGCTATATGCAGTCTTTGACAAACAGGAATATTATTTTTAAAAGCTTCAGGAGGAAACAGGTCTTCACTACCTTGGCTGCTTCAATATCCAATTAAATATTTTGATCCATGGGAATGTGTACATTTAATGTCGATTTTGTAAGCAAGGGAAATTGCCCCATTGCTGTAGGCTAGAGTTTATTACTTGAAACTGAGCAGGATGTGGATGTAAGCAACACCTCCATTTTTAAGGTGCTGAGTTTCAGAAAAATGGCAACCATCCACTGTCTGTCATAGGGTAAGGTGTCAAATAGGGAATACAATAGCTGCTCCCCTGATTGCTGATTCGATTCCTGGGGGAAGCTGACAGTGAGATTCATGTAATCAGCGCACATACTAAAATCATGGACCCACTCGAAGTAGAAATGGGTAAGAGGCTGCATGTGTATGTCAAACAAAGCAGGTGGCACAATCAGGCCTTATAGAACACCCTAGTAGAACTCTTCTTGGTTATATGTGAAAATAGAATAACTGGCCTATTGAGTTAGATAGAAAGGAGCGTAGCCCAACTAGGCATGTTGCTTTTACAGTCTGAATCGTTTCACGAGAATGGCATGGTCAATGGTGTCAAACGTCGCTGATAGGACCTGAAAGACCAAGGCTCTGACACTATCGCCATCTACCTTGCATCTCAAGTCATCCATTATAGACAAGGCCACCAGTTCTGTCCTTTTACTGGGCATAACATGGCTTTAAAAGATTCTAGTCTGTCACAAATTTCTCAAAACTCTTTGTATGGGCATTTGTAAGTATGTTATTCTTTCTTAGAGAAATAAGGCAATAAAGAGATAGACCCAGAGTTATTCAGATCACTAGCATATAGAGAGGGTTCCTTCAATAATGACTTGCTATGACTTGTTTACCCTTCATTTCTCTTGAGGATAAACAATTATTAGATAGCTGTATAGGTTTCTCTGCAAGAAATGGTGAACGCAGTTGTAGAAATGTAGTAGGACAGGGTTCTAACAGGGATTCAGCCCATTTACTACTTGCAGCTACTGCTGACATTTCTTTGTGACCAACTGGAATGAAATCATACTAGCATTTGCTTGGCTTGTGATATGACCTTTTATGCTTGAGGAGTACACAGTGGTTCTCAGGCTTTTAATATTTTACAGGAAATATTAGAGATTGACTCAGTGAAAATGTTGGAGGGAAGCTTACAGTCATTTACAAAGATGAGTATGAACTTCTGAGGTTTGGGGATGGCTTAGTTCAGCCACATGAGTATGTTTGCTAGTTAGGTGCGCAGTCTTAAAATCAGAAGGGAGCATCTTGTCGTCAGCTCATTCTCTGCACTGACTCTGAACGATGAAAAATACAATGTGCTTCTCTCTTAAAATCCAATCAAGTCGGAATCCAAGCTTTTCCCTGGGCTATTTTCTGTGCAAGTAGATTTTTCACTGCTTTCTATTTAAAGGAATGTTTCTGGTGATCCAGCTTACAAAGCGGTTGTTGCACGACTTTAAAAGAAACATGATTTTAAACTGCATCTCTCGGAGGTTGCCCATTTCAGAAACTGTTTTTTCTACCTAACAAACTTGTACTCATTCAATTCCTGCCAGCACAGGATGAGAACTCGCTTATGGTAGCTGGAGAAAATGGAGAGATGTTATTCACACTGTCTTTCTCGCATGGTGTACTCTGCGATTAGGTAGGACTGGCACAGTACCAGGTGTGGTACAGATGTCGGTAACACAATGGGTGCCTCTTAAATGAGTAAACGAAGACATGGTTTATGCCTGTTACAGTAGTCTGTCTGGGGATAAAACCACACAACTACAGAATGATTTATTTAAAATGATTCTGATTTAGTACTTGGTAGCAGTGCTGATATTCCTATACAGTTCACCCTATGGTAGGTCAGCCCAACGCCCAATGCCATACAAGAGTTTACCAGTTTCCAGCCAAATCCCTTCACAAAGGCAAGCTTTATTAAGTACCAACCAGTTGCCTTTTTTTAGGTTGATTTTTTTGCAATGAGCAACCAATAAGACTTGCTGTATTTGACTAAAGACAACAGTATATAGGAATTTGTAGATTGAATGTTTCTTTAAATAATGAATGCATGGAGAGAATAAGAGGAGAACACTACAGAACAGAGAATCACAATCCAAACAGTGTACTTGTATTCTTTTGCAAAGAGTTCTGTAGCTAATTCACAATGTAACCAGTGCATACGGTTTCCACTGTGTTGGAATAACATTTCTTTGTGAATCTTCTTAGCGTGGTTTTCACAAGAGGTGATTTCGTTAATAAGAATGAGATTTCATTTTCATCAATTTATGCATCGATATCCACATTAACAGAAGGCAGGGAAAAAAAGGTTGTGTGTGTTGCCAACAAACGGGTTGTAGTTGAACCAAAATGAGGCAATTATTACTACGAGGAAGGTGGTGTAAGTGAAGCAGCCTCCAAAGAGAACCTTGGGATAGTGAATTAATGATCACCCGCTTTAAAGAACTAATCTTGTGCTCCACAGGAGCTGCCATTGCAGGTAAGAGTGGTGAGGCGGGGTGGGGGAGGAAGTCGACAGACAAAGACTAGGGAAAATTAAATTTAAAAAAAAGAAAATCACTTACCTTGCGCTTGCTGCATCGCCAAGTCGAACTGTCTATCACACAAAATGGGAATATTCAAGAGGAAAAAGCATCACAATTAATGAGAATGAACTGTGCCAGACCTCCTATGATTTATAGTTTACTGAGCTGTTTGATGGAACAACATGAATACACCTCTGAATAAGCAAATAGATATAGTGGCTGACTCGATTATCAGGCTCCTCACAGTCAGCCATATTTTGAGATTCGACATTTCTATAGAACTGTTTCCCCAAAAATAAAATCCATGCAGCTCTTAAATAGAACATGTGCACTTTTATACCTTGCCTTACTTACACACAGTGTCATACATTTTTATATATTTTTCCCACGTCCTTATCTCCTCCTTTTTTCAAGGTCTAAAATTACTCTTAAATTTTCAAAATTAACTTTCTGATGCTTTAAAAAAAAATCAAAAAATTGATTGTTCATTGAAACTTTACTGGGCATTTCAATAGTAATGCTCGCTATGTTTATCTCCACACTTACCTGGCAGAACTGTCCTAGAGCGAGCAGCATTACTCTTATTTAGAATTTTTAAAGATCTATATAGTATGTGCCTGCATCAAGGGTTAAAAATGAAAGGGATGTGGTGCAAAAAGAGAAATTAATTCACAAGTGAGAATATGGTGCAGTGGTACGTCTTAAATCTGCCCTAAAGCACTATCAGGAATGAGCAAGCCAAAGGTACAGAGAAAAGTCAGTCCAGAGGCTCGGAGCAGATGAAAAGATTGCCTTTTTGCAGGTTTGTTCTTTTTGACCTTCTTGGATTTCAGATGTTGCCATCATTAATCTACTGTTTACATGTTTGCCTTTTGAGGGTTGTGGCTTTAATTACCAAGTAGGCCAGTTTATTTGAGTGGAAAGACTTGCAATGTACAGAAGGCTTTATGGTGGATGAGAACTCAAAGTTGGGTAGGCGACTTAGAGAGGAAGTTACTTTGTGGAATGAAACATCTTAGGTATGCACAGTAAGCTGATTTGGAACCAGGCTGTCTGAACTTTATTCTTCTCCTATTCCATGAAGGAAGGATTTGAATAAATAGAAAAGCCTAGGAAATTTGAAGTACAGGTTGGGAACACATTCAAATTCATGCTTTTGAATCGAAATTTGCCTAGCTTACGTAACGGTAAGTTTCAATTCTATTAAGGACACGGAGGTGAGGATTATGCTATATCTTCCTTCGCTTTATTAACATAAAGACTCCACAGCAGCTTAGGAAAAGATATATAATAGTAACAAAAATGCTTTCAGACATAAAGCATTGACGGAACGTTCAACAAATCAAACAACAACTCCCGAGAGTCTCTTTGTATAACGACAGTCCATAGTCCTTCCACTCTGTCCATCACCGCTATAAATCCGGTCTTCTCTTCCTCTTCCTCCTCTTTCTTCGCGCAGATCACGCCTGAACCTCATTGATCCTGCTTAGCACCCTCATTGCCTGTCGAAAAAGGAACAGCATCAGCGAGGTGGCCCAGGAATGCAACAATAAGGCGAGGAGCATGCAATGACTAGTACAGTACCGACAATGTAAAGGAAAACGCTTTACTTACTGCCATACGGGTGGGTAGAGACACCACTATAGCCTGGGTGGGATAATCCTCGCCTCCGTGTCCTTAATAGAATTGAAACTTACCGTTACGTAAGCTAGGCAAATTTCGATTTTATGTCAGGACCGGAGGCTTCAGATTATGCTAGTTCAAAGCTTACTTACCACCAACTGGGCCAAATCCACCACCGGCTTAAAATAAAACCTCTTAAAGGTGGAATCCGAGGACCAATCCGCCGCTCGCATTAGGTCCTCCAAGCGAGCACCCACTGAGAATGCCTTAGAGGCCATGGCCCCCCTGGCGGAGTGTGCTCCAAAGAGAGAAGTATTAATGCCCGCTTCCTGCATGACCCACCGCACCCACCGAGCAATAGTGGGAGAGGAGACAGCTTTGTGTGGCTTTCGCAGGGCAATCAGCAACTGACGCTCGCCCGGCGGGCGCAACTCCAAGGTCAGATCCTCATATGCTTTGAGGCATTGCACAACACACAACTTAGGAGTGTCAAGAAAAGCTGGATAGGAAATGGATCGCGACGACGTCTTAGTGCGTCGGCCCACGGTAAAAGTAACCCCATCCGGGGAAAAAATGCGTGCAGAGACATCCAGCGCGCGCACATCAGAGACGCGTCTGCAAGAAACCAAACATAACAACATGGCCAACTTCGCCGACAGCTCCTTAAGAGACAGATAAGAGTTGGCCGGCCAGGACAAGAACAAGTTCAGAACCAAATTGACGTCCCAAAGGACGGAGTACCTGGGCTCAGGAGGCAACGCGAGGCGAATAGCCCGCAGAAGCCGACAAACAAAACTATGTTCCCCTACCGGGTGGCCATCGATGTTATCGTGGCCTGCCGAAATCGCCGATCGAATAGCATTGATCGTCCTATAGGCCAAGCCTTTATCAGCTAAGTGAGCTAGGAAATTCAGCACGGGAACGAGGCCTGCGACCAAGGGATCCAAATCCTTTCGAAGACACCAACGCATCCACTTAAGCCAAGCGGATCTGTAGCGCTTCGTCGTACCATCGGCCCATGCTTTGGAGAGCAAGTGCTCAGCAGACCCCGAAAGGCCTGGGAGCGACCAGCGTCTCCTGAGAGCCTCCATGCCATGAGGCAGAGAGAGCTCTGCGTGATGAGAGGATGCGGTTCCCGATCCGGATTTGTCAGGAGCAGAGGAAACAGGGGGAGTAGGATTGGAAAATCCCAAGAAAGTTCCAGAAGAACCGGAAACCACACTTGAGACCTCCAGAGCGGTGTAACCAACACCAATTCCGCTCCATGGAGAACGGGGGAAATGCAAACGGCCGTTCCCGACTCCAATCCTGCAGAAAGGCGTCCGTGGCCTCCGCCAGAGGGTCCGGCCTCCAGCTGAAAAAACGCGGCAGCTGGTGGTCGAGACGGGACGCAAACAGGTCCACTGAAAAGGGACCCCAGAGAGTTTGGACCCACCGGAAGACCTCCGGATCCAGCTTCCACTGGCTGGCGTCCCTGAGGTGCCGGGAGTGCCAATCTGCTACTTGGTTGGACTGACCCGGTAGATATTCCGCTGTCACCGCAATGTGACGTGACAGGCAATAGTCCCAGAAGTCCTTCGCCAAGTCCGCTAAAGCGCGGGAACGAGGACCCCCCTAGATGGTTCACATAGCGAACCGCCGAAATGTTGTCCATCCGTAAAAGGACACAGGCCTTGTACCGAATCCTTGGTCCAACAACGGACTGCGAAGGAGCCCGCCAGGAGCTCCAAACAATTGATATGCAACCGTTGTTCTTCTGAAGACCAGGCGCCGCCAGTGGAAAAATCCCCGCACCGGGCGCCCCAGCCCGACCTGCTGGCGTCGGACTCTATGACCAGGTCCGGGGCCGAACCGAAGATCGCCCGACCATTCCATGCCTCCATGTGAGACAGCCACCAAGACATTTCCTCCTTCACTTCGTCCGTGAGGGGAACCCACTGATCGTAACTCATCCCACGACGCAAATGCTGCGCCTTCAGACGCTGGAGCGCCCTGTAATGCAGGGGGCCTGGGAAAATCGCTTGGATGGAGGACAACAGGAGTCCTACCACCTTGGCGATATGGCGCAAGGAAGTGCGATCTTTTGCGGTCGTCTGCCGAAGCAGGTGTCGAATTTTCGCGACTTTCCGACCCGGCAGGCTCAAGACCGCCTGCACCGAGTCCACCACGAAACCCAAAAAGGTGATCTTCTGAGTAGGAACCAAAACCGACTTGGAGCCGTTGATCACGAACCCCAGCCGCTGGAGAAGGTTCACGGCCTGCCGAAGCTGGCCCGCCAACACCTCCGGGCACTGCCCCATGAGGAGGATGTCGTCTAAGTACACCAACATTCGGACCCCCTGACTTCTGAGGAACTCCACTACCGGATGGAGAACTTTCGTGAAGCACCAGGGGGCCGATGACAGACCGAACGGCAGCGCGGTGAACTCGAACACCCTGCCGTTCCATAGAAACTGAAGAAAACGACGATGCGGGGGATGGATGGGGACGACTAAATAGGCATCCTTGAGATCCAGTCTCACCATCCAGTCCCGAGGGAGAAGTACGTCTCGAAGGAGGTGTATACCCTCCATCTTGAAATGTCGGTAGACCAACCACCCATTGAATTCCTTGAGATTGATCACAGGTCTCTTGCCCCCATCGGTCTTGTCCACCATCGGTATTGTCCACCAATAAGACGTTGCTGAGGAACCCGTGCGGGTGGCGCGTTGATAGGCGGATGGCCCCTTTGCGGAGCAAGCCCGAGACCTCCCCGTCTATCAACCGCGCGTCGGACTCTGAAAAATCCATTGGGCGCGGGGGCACCGCTTGCGTGGGCTGGTCGTAGAATTCTATGTGGAACCCACGTACCGTTTGCAAGACCCAAGCGTCGGCAGTGAGCAATTCCCACTCCTCGTAAAAGGTTGCCAGCCTCCCCCCAATTGGAACTTGATCCAAACAAAGTACACTTACCGGGGGCATTTCCTTGTCCGGAGTTCTTCCTGAACCCTCTGCCGCCGAAGCGCTGCCCTCTGGTGGGGTAGAAGTTGTTATAGTTGGCAGAGGTCTGGTATTGTCCTCTTCCGGAGCCTTGTCCCTTATTGGTGGTCTGCTGGCCACGGCCGATCGCGCGGCCCCTACCGCGACCGGCCCCTCCGGAGAAACGCTGGTGGAACACCCGTTTCATGCTGGATTGGGCCTTATCCAGCGACGTGAATGTGTTCACGAACTTGCCCAGCTCCCTGATGAAGGGTTCGCCAAAAAGGCCTCCCTGGGCCACCGCACCCGCCTCCGACGAGGCCAGGTCTCCCAACTTCGGGTCCAATTTGATCAGGAGCGAGCGCCGCCTCTCCGTAGAAAGTGCGCAGTTGGCGTTGCCCAAGAACACTATCACCCTCTGGGCCCAATTCGAAAGCACCTCAGAGGAAATGACGGTGCCATTCACCTTCGCCTCCTCCGCCATATCGAGGATCTTCGTGGCAGGCCCAACCGCATTCAGCAGTTTATCCTGGCAGGCCCGCCAGGACCGATCGATGCCTTTCCTGGGATCCTTCATAAACTTTGCAAGGAAGGTGGCCATCTTGGCATCCAATTCCGGCGTCATGGCCACCTTGCCGTCCAGGGTTGGCCTAGGGCACTACGCAGGCAACCCCGCGCCTCCTTCTCCAGGGGTTTGCGCAGCCTGCCCGCCACAAACTTAGCCACCGTCTCTCCCGGCGTCCAAGCCGCGGAGCGGGGGTGGACGATCTCGTCCGGATCCAGCATGCCCGACTCATCCTTTGGCATCTCCTTGGCAGAGGACGCCGGAAGCCAAGATCGGGTCGACTCCCCGTCGTCGTCGGTGTCTGGAGAGTCGTACACAGGGGAAGCGGGGGCCGTCGACACGTCTCCCGAGGCCCCAGGATCCACCAAGGGGGTAGGGGGCACCGCTGTTGCTTTTGCCAGAAAGGCGTCCCGAATGCGCTCAAACGCGCCCCTGTCCACTCCTTGGGCCTCCGATGACGGCCCTTCCTTACAAGGCCTCTTCGGGGCGGGTGGCAACCCGCCGGACGTCCCCGGGAGATCGGGGCTCGGAGGCACGTGCGCCGATGCCAGCTTCGCGCACTCTTCCACGATGCGGGCGGAGAGGCGGTCCTCCATAGGGCCTACCACCTCCGTCACGCAGCGGTAAATGGAATTGTCCACCGCCTGGTAAAATTCGTCGTCCTGCAGATAGGGGTAGGGTTCCTCCTCGTACTCCCCTTCCATCCCGAAGCACAGGGATAAATCCGGGGCACCCTGTAGGGCGGCAGTCGAGATAAATCTCGGATATGGGCAGGCCAACTGGCTGCGATCACTTTTTGGGGCCAACTGGACTGGCAGGTGGGCTGCACCAATCCCCCAGCGCGCCGACCCTCCTCGCTGGGACCGGGTCTCCGCACCCCTCAAGCGCGCTAAGCCACACTTCGTATCAAAAGGTGCACAAAGTTCACCCGGAGGTGTTTTACGCGGTCGGGGCCGCAATACAGACCCCAACGGGGCGTCAGGAGTAGGGATGTACAGACCCGGAGCACCAGGTGTCAGAGGGGTACGCGAGGGCTGGCTCCTGCGCAAGCAGACTCCACGGCGCGGCCCCTGCAACTGCGGAGGAGCGTCGGAGGGTCGGCGAGACGTCAGGGCGCCCCCTGGCGGCCTACTTACGCACCGCACACAAGTGGGGAAGAAAGATCGCGTAGGAACGACGGAGCGTTCCCGCGACCGGGGACTCTGTAAGGGAATAAACCATGCAATGAGTCCCCCAACGATAGTACACACCATACAATCAAGTAAACATTGAAAGGAAAAAACATGAAAAGCACTTATCTGGCTGCGGGAGCAGCGAAGAAAGAGGAGGAAGAGGAAGAGAAGACCGGATTTATAGCTGTGATGGACAGAGTGGAAGGACTATGGACTGTCGTTATACAAAGAGACTCTCGGGAGTTGTTGTTTGATTTGTTGAACGTTCCGTCAATGCTTTATGTCTGAAAGCATTTTTGTTACTATTATATATCTTTTCCTAAGCTGCTGTGGAGTCTTTATGTTAATAAAGCGAAGGAAGATATAGCATAATCTGAAGCCTCCGGTCCTGACATAGAATCTTGGAGATGGGAGTGCGCCACCCGTAATAATGATAAACTCAAGTCTTTATTGGGATGAGTTTAGAAAACAGTGAACATCCATGATCTAGAGCCCCATGACTTGAGTTTATGGATATTTCTAATCAATTACACTTTAAGATTAACTTGAGAGTTGTATGTTATTGATAAAGAACAATGACTTGTTGATGAATTGGCACTGACAGGCATTTAATGTACAAACTAAGTAGCATAGTGGTATGTATCCGAGTTGGACACTAGGTGAAAGAGTGGTGGCGAGTGGTTTCAAGTCCATTGAAAAAATTGCTTCCTGTTAGAGAAATAGGAAATATTAAGCATGGGAATGGGTCCTCATCCCTGAGCTTCTAGGAAATTCAGCCAGGCTTGCGTTTTTTCTGATGCTGGTAGTATTATTCACCTAATTCACCAATGAAGCAAGTGCCATAAAAAACCAAATTCATCCTGGAAATATTTTCTGTCTAGGGGACTTTGAAACGTTTTTGTGTTATGATTGTAACATGTAAGGAGTCTCATTAAGATTGGCTTCAGATAAAGTATTGTTAAAGTTCTGCATATGCCACTGAGAATCAGGGGTAAATGATGGATTGGTGATATTTAAAAAGGACAAAGTTTTCTCTTTTTTCTAATATTACTATTTCCCCTCATCTTCTTTAGCTCCGGCGTCCTCTTCTGTCACGTCAGAAGACTCAGACAGAACCCAGAAGCCGTCAGGGGGCTCGACTTTCAACTACACGACGAAGTATCCAGCCTAAGGCTAAACCTCTTGGTGAGAATGAGGCATTTTTATCTCACATCGTACCTTTTTCCCTTTCCACAATTATAATTGAAGAGCTGAAGTACATGTTCCTGAACAGATTCAATATGGGGTTGACTTGACAATCCCTGACAATCCTGTTTCATGTGTAAAACTGAGAGATACGGAAATGTATTACTGCTTTGAAAGAGGTGTAAAGAGCATTTCCACTTTCCACTGCTGCTATAATATTAATACTGTATTTGTAAATGTATTTCTGATGGATACTTCTGCCTGTGGATTCCTCACCTTATGAATACCCCCTGCGCCAGCGTTCTGCAGAAATTCTTTCCTAGCTCTCCCACGACGACGAGTACATCACAATAGCACGGCTCCGCTCGTGACACCGTATGACGTCATCGGAGCCACACAAGGACCTGGTCGGCATGCTGACGTTGGTTCCCTTTTTTCTGCGCAGTCAACATGTAACGGTTTTTCTAGGGGCTCTCCATTTTCCTTGAAGAAAACTTTGTATCCTTGTTCATTTCTGATGGGTACTTCCAAGAAGACTGGGTTTAAACCCCGCAGAGAGTGTGGCGAGCATATGTCGATTACGGACCCGCATGAAGACTGCCTCTGGTGCTTATCGTCAGATCACGATGCCGAAGAATGCCGAAGCAGCAGGAAAATGAGTCTTAAGGGCATCAAAGAGCGTGAAGCCAATTCTGTTGATGGCCAAAGCCAAAAAGGAGAAGAGGGGTCGAAAAAGGGCAAAGTAATTGTCTTCCGATAAGTCGAGGTTAAGGAAGCATAAGAAGTCTAAGAGGAGATATGGCTCTCTGCACCGTTCTTCGAAGGCCAGGGCTTCGAGGTCGAGGTCGTCGACTCCGGCTGTACAGTTTCAAAGAAAGGACTTCGTCTCTCCATCGGGTGACGCCGGCTCCATCTCCGGTTCCGGGGTCGCCCGCTTTGAAAGGTCCTTCGCTGCATGAAGGCTCTCTGGCTCCTGCGATGTCTCCAATGCCTAGGGAGTCTTCTCCAGGCCGGTTGACTTCACCTGTGCGGGCACCATCACTGGCTCCGCGGCCTCCAGTTCGACCTCAGGTGGTTCCACTTCAGAAAGGTATGGATCAATATCCTGCTTCTCCTGCTCCTGGATCAGACTCTTAACATTTTCTTAATGCTATGTTTGGCATGTTTGCCAGGGCCTCTGCTCCATCTGGTGTGCCTTCGGGCCCGTGGGTCCTTTGGCCTTCAACCTGGGTGTTCCTCACATCTATCCTTAAGCACCCTTTATGCCATTCTTACCGTCAACTCCGGCTTGGTATTTCCCGGCACCGAGGTCCTCTACTCCGGCTCCTCGGACTCCTTCGGTTGTTGAGTCGGCGCAGCCTCAAGTTCGATCGACATCGAGAGTTGAAGCTGAGGCTCCTCCGACGTCGTTGATGTCTTCACCGTGTGGCGGCGCCGCCGACGATTCCTAAACAACGCTCTAGGAGAGTGGTGCAGGGGCTTCTTGAGGAGGAGGAATATGTACGGGATCAGGAGGAAGGAGAGATTGTGGAGTCTATGGATGATTTTGAAGGTCTACATGAGGCCAGTGGCTTAGATACTTCTCCTGAGTGTTTGTTTCCTGTATACTGTTGGTCAGTCATTCAAGCTGGCACATGAGGGCACTCCAGTGGTGCCTCCGCAGGCAGTGTAATCAGCACGATGGAGATCTCGGGGAGAAGATCAGAATCTCCTGAGAAGCTGCAGCGGAGCTGACTTAGTGGAGTGTGCAGGACAACCTGCCTCAAGGAAAGCCCTTTCAGCCTCCTACGCCGGTGGCCACAGTGATCACGGATGCCTCCACTTTAGGGTGGGATGCTCATCTGGGGGATCTGGAGGTCGAAGGTCTACAGAGAAAAGGTTGCTTCATATCAACCTGCTGGAATTGCGGGCGATTTGTTTGGCACTATAGGCTTTCCTTCCTTCCCTTTGCGGTCAGTTGGTTCAGGTCCTGACGGCCAACACTACTGCGATGTGGTACATCAACAAACAGGGAGGTGTAGGGTTCTATTGTCTCTGCCAAGAGGCTCTGTGACTCTGGTCCTTGGCTCAGGGCCATCGGATTTGTGTGTTTGCAACTCATCTGGCCCGTGTGCTGAATGTACGTGCGGACAGTCTAAGTCGACGTTACTCGGCCGATCACGAGTGGCGGCTTCATCCGCAGGTGGTCCATCACATCTTTTAGATGTGGAGGTCTCCTCGGTTGGACTTCTTTGCCACTCGCAAGAACGTGCATTGGCCGTTGTTCTGCAATCTCCAGTTTCCGATACAGGGAGCGCTGGGGGACGCGTTTCAATTGGATTGGAGCTCGCAACTCCTTTATGCGTTTCCTCCCATACCCTTGATTCCTCGGGTTCTGAGGAAGATTCGCCTAGACCAGGCCCCAGTCATTTTGGTTGCTCCGGATTGGCCAAGAAGGGTGTGGTACACCGATCTACTTCACCTCTCATCGCACCCGCTGCTCCATCTCCCTCTCAGGGCAGACCTCCTCTCACAGTAGCAGGGGCAGGTTCTACACCCCTACCTCCAGAGCCTGCACATTCATGCCTGGAGATTGAACGGGGCAACCTGAGTTTATTCTCTCTTCCGCCGGATATAGCAGATGTTATTTTATCATCCTGTGACACTCCACTAAGTCTGTTTACTCTTCCAGATGGTCCAGATTTGTTAAGTGGTGCGGAGAGAGATATATTAACCCTTTGAAGGCCCGTTTTTCTAATATACTGGAGTTTTTACTTTCTTTGGCACAGCAAGGTTGTGCTGTGGCCACTATTAAGGGCTATTTGTCGGCTTTGTCGGCTTTTATATGTCTGCTGGACCAGCCTTCTTTATTTAAGTCGCCCATTGTCATGAGGTTTATTAAGGGCCTTACAAATAAGTTCCCTCCCACACCTTTCAATATGCCTCCGTGGGATTTGAATCTCGTTCTTACCTTTTAGAAGGGTTCTCTGTTTGAGCCTCTTCATACTTGCAGGTTAAGGCTTCTTTCTTTTACAATGGTTTTTTGATTGCCATTACCTCGGCTAGGAGGGTAAGTGAGCTTCAGGCTCTTAGTTCAAAACCTCCTTTCATGCAGATACGTTTGTTCTAAGGAGCAGGGCTGCTTTCCTTCCCAAGGTGGTTACCCCTTTTCATATGGGGCAGTTGTTACTTTACCTACCTTCTATCCTCCCCCTCACCCTTCCAAGGAGGAGGAGAGACTGCATCGTTTGGATCCTGTCAGCTTTTTTTTGGATCGCACAAGAGATCTGAGGCTGGACGATGAGCTGTTTGTGGGCTATATTGGACGAATGAAGGGTAGAGCTGTGCACAATAGGACGCTCTCCAGATGGCAGTAAGATTTTCTACGTCTTGGCCAAGAAGGATCCTCCTGAAGGTATCAGTGCTCATTCCACCAGAGCTAAGTCTACCTCTTCTGCATTGGCTAGAGGTGTTCCTGTTCTTGGTATTTGTAAAGCAGCAACTTGGGCCTCCCTCCACACCTTTGCAAAGCATTACTGCTTGGACTCTGAGGTTAGGCGGGATAGCCATTTTGCTCGATCTGTTTTGCAAGATTTTTTTTGTTTAGTCAGGTGGACACCCTCCTCCAGGAGAGGTACAGCTTTGGGAATCTATTCATAAGGTGAGGAATCCACAGGCAGAAGTATCCATCAGTAGAACAAGTTACATTCGGTAACGCTTTTTCTAGTGGATACTGTATCTACCTGTGGATTCCTCACTGTCCCACCTGCCTCCCCGTTGTCCACCTGTTTCTACCAAAAAAGGTTTTATTTGTTTGACATGGTTACTTTTTAATATGTCTTACTCATTCTTATGTTTTGATTATGAGAAATGCTTAGTCTGTTGATATATCTCTATACCTTTATTGATTATATATGTATATATTTGGTATGCTATGTATACATTTGAAAATGTGTCGGTCCGCCCGTTTGCTTCGGTGGCACAGAAAAAATGGGTGGAACTAATGTCAGCACGCCGACGAGGTCCTTTTGTGGCTCCGATGATGAAATACAGTGTCTCGAGCAGAGCTGTGCTATTGTGACGTCCTCCTCGTTGTGGGAGAGCTAGGAAAGAAATTCCGCAGAATGCTGGCACAGGGGGTATTCATAAGGTGAGGAATCCACAGGCAGATACTGTATCCACCAGAAAAAGCATTATCGAAGGTATGTAACTTGTTCTTATGACCTCTGATGAGGAATTAAAGTGTTTTTACCGCACGTAGCATGCTAATCCTGAAGCTAAGATTAGTAGGTTAGTACATTTTTTTTGTTTGTTTTGTTTTGCTTGTGCATTGGTTGTGTGAATGATTTAATGCATTTTTAGTAGTTTGGAGTAGGAGTAAAATGATACGAATGAATTTGAAAGGGGGAGTTGGATTAGGGATAGCATGATATGAATGGATGTGTAAAGGGGAAATAGTAAGATTTTTGTAAGTAGTGGTTGTTTGTGCTTGTTAGTTGTGTAGGATGGCTAATGGAGTGGTGAAAGTTTAATAAGGATATTTGAGAGTTAATAGTAGTCAGAAAGGTTTGGGATGAGACAGATGCGGGGAGTGATGGGAAAGGATGAAAGGGTTCTTTTTTTAAATATGTAACTCATTCATACATACACACATACATGTGTGTGTGTATATATATATATATATATATATATGTATATATATATATATATATATATATATATATATATATATATATATATATATATATATATATATATATATATATATATATATATATATATATATATATATATATATATATATTATTTTAACAAACCTCTCCACATGAAAGAGGAATTGAGTCGCAACTGCCATCCGGTTTAAAAGTGCATTTATTTTTCTTTTTCAAAAGCGGCATTTTCTTGTTGCTCTAATGCATTTCGCTCACCACTGTGAGCTTCGTCAGAGAAGAGGCGCCGCAGGTTCAGGTAATAACAGCTCACCGACACGACCATCAATGTTCTGGTGCTTCCGTTTTTTAACCCCTTGTTGGGCACCGTATTTCAGCTGTTCTTTTAACTTGCTGCATGCTGGGTCTTGTAGTTCGCTGTAGCCTTCAGTGCGTGCTGCATTTGGATTTTCGCCTCCTATGCCAGCCGGAAACCCTTGAGAATGTCCTTTTCAACATCTTCTGGGACCCTAACCATAGTCCAGTCTATGGGGGCACCTCACACCCTTCGTGTTTTGCACGTTCAACAACATGGTCCAATTTCGGGTGTGAATGGCGCTCTTAGCGGGCGGTGCGTTTCTCTTGGGCCGGACCTTGGCCACATGAATATTTTAACAAACCTCTCCACACGAAAGAGGAATTGAGTCGCAACTTCCATCCGGTTTAAAAGTGTATTTATTTTTATTTTTCAAAAGCGGCATTTTCTTGTTGCTCTAATGCATTTCGCTCACCACTGTGAGCTTCGTCAGAGAAGAGGCGCCGCAGGTTCAGGTAATAACAGCTCACCGACACGACCATCAATGTTCTGGTGCTTCCGTTTTTTAACCCCTTGTTGGGCACCGTATTTCAGCTGTTCTTTTAACTTGCTGCATGCTGGGTCTTGTAGTTCGCTGTAGCCTTCAGTGTATGCTGCATTTGGATTTTCGCCTCCTATGCCAGCCGGAAACCCTTGAGAATGTCCTTTTCAACATCTTCTGGGACCCTAACCATAGTCCAGTCTATGGGGGCACCTCACACCCTTCATGTTTATATATATATATATATGCATGTATATTCTGCATATATATTACCTACTGCCAATAGCCAGTATGTACTTATAGTTAGGAGCATCTTCTCCCATAGAAGAAGCATTTTTGTTTTGCTAATAACTTTGGCGCCCTTTGAAGAAGTTCTACGAAAATTTTCAAAACAAGCATTCCAGTTACTTTACCTGCTGTTTGGAACAATTAAGGGTGATTGGTCAAGCAGGGGCCAAGAAATGGGGGTCCCAAAATGCTTTTTACCCTTGCAGTCTCTATGGGGATTTTACCTTTTTTGAACACTACCACAGCCTGAACCCCTGAACGGAATTACACAAACTTAGCAGATGGCTAAATCATGGTTAAGCAGGAGTGTTTTTGTAATTTGGTGTGAATCTGTCCAGTAGTTTCAAAGTAATTAAAGAAGGACAAATATAGATATTTCGGGATGCATATCCTTCACAGACCCACCCGTGGGGGATTTTCGGGTACCGGCGTGGGACCCACAGATCAGAGGCCTAACGGAAAACAAAGAAAATGTGTGCAGCATTGGGTTCGGTGCATTTGAGGGTGTTGGCCGCATGCCGCTGGTTGTATTAATGTACAGTCATTTTATATTACAATAAAAAAAATAGAAATTCCCTGAAAATCCCCAAAGTTACAAGAATGTTATAGTTAGGTTCACGTTTTACCCACACACAGCCATTGAAATTGGTCAGTTCTAGTTATACTTATCTGAATAAACTATAACTCATACCATTTAGTAACTTTAAGCCACGAGTTAAAGTTTCTTAACATAAAGTATAACTAAAAGTATAACTGCAGAATAATGTCTATAGTTTTTTGTGGGTAAAACTGAAACCTAACTATAACATCGCTGTAACCTTTGGTGTTTTCAGAATATATATATATCCCAAAAGGTGCTGTTCTTGGACGGCAAGCTTGTCGGAGCGTTGATTGATATATATATATATACATATATATATATATATAAAACATGTTTTCACTAGCCTATATCTTTAGCACCGGATGATGAGTCTTCATGAAATGTTCCCAAAACATTTGACGCTCACTTCAGCTGCTGTTTAGAAAGTTTCGGGGTAATCCATCAAGCGGGGGGCGAGAAAAAGGGGTTCCCAAAATGCGTTTTCACCATGTTTATCTCCATAGGGATTTTGAACACAATTGCAGCAAGAACCACTGAACGAATGTACATGAAACTTGGCAGAAAGCTTAGCTCTTGGTCCAGAAAGAGGCCTTTATGTGATTTGGTGTAAATCTGTTCAGTAGTTTTAGAGATATTAATCGAAACCCAATTTGTATATCTAGTGATGCCGATCCTCTGCGGATTCCCAAATCCATGCACCAGCAGCAGTGCTGTGATTGGCTGGCCGCACCCTGAGAGGAAAATTGCAGCCGTCATTTTTTCATCAGCAAAAATAAAAATCATCATAGTCATCTTCATCAAAAAACGTTATTTCGGTCGTCTGACCATAAAAGTACAGAGTGCAATACCGCATATATATATATACATATACAATAACGAGCTAAAAATAGACATAAATTGCATAATAAGAACATCAGTCAGGGATTAAAGAGCATTGCAATGGATATATAAAATACCCATTAAAAGTGATAGAAGGGCGTCATGGTGGAGGTTCCCGGACTCCTTGGAACTAACAGAGGGGTCTGTGAGGGACCCCTTATGGGCAACAAATTGTCCAAAAACCTTTTGTTTTTACCATGCGGAATCTGCAGATCCTCACGGATCCCTACAGATTCAGATTCAGATTTGCGGATCCATACCCCAATTTAAAAGAAAATACACTCACTCACAGACCCATACTCCTACTCACACACCCACTCACACTCATTTACACGACCACTCGCATTCCCTATCACACACCCATACAGTCACTCACACACTCACTCCCAGACTCACAAAACCACTCACACACCCACTCACTGACCCACACAGCTTTCACACACCCATTCACAGAACCATAAAACCAATCATACAGCCACTCACACACCCACACACTCTCTCCCACACCTAATCTTACAGCCACTCACAGACCCACACAGTCAGTCACACACTCACTCACTCACCCACCACACACCAACTTACAAATCCACATAACTAGAATGGTTTCAGGGGGCACTGCTAAGGTGCCCTCTCGGTCCCTGAAATAATAAATCCGGTGTTGGCATCAGTACATATTTATTAAGGCAAGATGTTTGATACCAAACATCAGTATTTTCATTGAAGCCATTATGTAGCTGTGTAACTCGTAATAACCAGTCCCCAGTACATACCATAAGATGGCTTCCTGATCACCTACAATGCTTAGCAATGGAGCTAGGCATTACAGGGGCACATTTCTTCATGCAGATGTGCCCTCATATGTAATATAATGCGCTCTGCCTTTGGGCTCTAAGGCCTGCTGTTGGGGTGACTTACATTTTGTACATGCATTGTACAGGGGCATGGCACACCATTTCACACATCCTGCAGTAGCATTCTGCATGCAGTTTGTGTGTGAGTCCCATTAGGGTGGCATAATACATGCTACAGCCCTTAGGGCCCTCTTTAGTACATAAGCCCCTGGTACCAGGGGTACTATTTACTAGAGCCTTACATTGGTGCTACAGTTCGTCAATTGGGTTACAATTGAACATTTGCTTTGTTTTTAGGAAAAGAGCACTGGCACTGAGGACTGGTTAGCAGGGACAGTGCACTACCAATCAACAAAATGAGTACCCCTGAGCAAAAAGGGGGGGTTATAATGTCAAAAAGTGGCACTTTCCTACACGACCCTCCTGCCCCCCAATGAAAGAGAATGAAACTAACCTTTCCCAAGACAGTCTTCAATGTCTAAGTGGAAGAACCTGGAAAGGTCATCTGCATTGCCATGGTCAGTCCTAGGTCTGTGTTACACTGTAAAGTTCAATCCCTATAGGGCAGAGTTCTTCAAAGTGTGTGTTTCGCCCCATTGGGGGTCCATGACCAAGTTCCCAGGGGGTCGCAAATGCCTTGGTAACAACTTGTAAATTAAAATGGCTTTGAAGCATGTATTTGTTTACAAAACGCGCTTCCAGACTGTCTTCATTTACAAGCATCAGCTGAAGTAGATGTAAGGAACAAAGATATGATTAAAAGGAGCATAATATACTTGAACTATTATTTGCTATTTTTTCAACTGGAGGTAAGGTAAATGAAAAATTGTTTCAAGATAATACTTATGAATCCTCAAATGATTAATACAATGGCTGCAGATGTTTGTGTATGAGGCCAAAGAGTTACAGAAATGAATTTCGGTGGGCGCTGTGGGGAAAAGTGGCTTGTTTCTATGAAGATCTACGAGGTCCAAGCCTGTAACAGAAAGCACTATGAATGTCAATATGTAAATCATTATTTTATAACTGCATTACACCCAATATAAGATAGGCTGCTGCAGAATGGTTTAGTTACAGCCACTGGAATTAGGGTTGACAAAATTATGCAAGAAGAAAAGGCAAATCATGTGGAATAATGTGGCATATATTTCAGTATTACTTCATTACTTTGTTTGTACTTTTTTCACATGGTAATACTGTTTGTGAAACTATTTTACCTCATTATTACCAGTTTAACAACCCGAATACAGAAATCTGCAAATGAAAGGTGACAATTTAACCTGTCAAGACCTTCCATTGCGTGGAACCACATGTTGCCACATTTTAGGAACTTTTGATCCATTTGAGCTTGAAATAAAAAAATGTTTTAATCTGCAGTTTATGCACCAGATGATGGATTATGTGGCAAATGTGGCAGATCCATAATAATGCGAAAAAAGCCACAAAATCGCAGGATTCCAGTGAGTCTGGGTTTAGTGTTTAAGACAAAACTAGTGCTTTATATATTTAGTAATAGGTAATTAGACTGTATGTATGTATGTATGTATGTATGTTCTTATATAGCGCTCGACTTACCCTTGGGCCTCTCGGCGCTTGCATTGGGAACCCGTCCTGGCTTTTCCCTGTGAGATAACCCATACTGGGCATCCCCAAGGTGAACGCCAGGCATCCCGCCACGGGGGGCCATAGTGGAGATTAAGCAAGCTATTTCCCAGAGTTGCAGAGTGTGAACCCATGATTTGAGTAGGCACCGAAGTGAGAAGTATCGAGTCCGTGGACACTTGGGCTCAGACCCTGCCGCGTCGGGAATTGAACCCTGGTCCCGGGTCTGATCTCTGCTTCAGGGTATGCCTCCTCTAACCAGTGAGCCACACTTCTCCACTGTACCCAATGCAAGCATTTTCATAAGGATCCATTAAAAGGACACACTTAGGTCACATCTCATCATGAAACTCCCAGTGACCCCATCAATTAAAGCTTATACTGTGTCCTAAGCAGCCCTTATATGTGCTGATTAACCAATTGCACGCATTTACATTTCTTTCAGGTAGCAGGCACCTTGGTGAGAAGGCCTAGTTCTTCTTTACCCCTGTCCTGCACTCACAGCACATCAGAGCCCCGCACCCTCCCTTTTCACTTTCACCGAGAGGCACTGCAAGGTCCACATTAACGATTCAGGGATGGCTTATTTAACAAAAAGTATGGGAACTGGTTTTGTAAATTTAAAAAAAAAATAGGCACATCGGTCCCCACAAATACTGACCACTTCAACATGCAGATATATTTTCAGGTAAGTTGAAGGGTGGACTACAGTGTTGCATTCAGAAGGAGATCCCTGATCATCTAAACCCCTGCAGCTTCAGAGTTATGGCCCAGGAGAAAGAGAAAAAGAGCAAGATCCATGGATAACATCAAAGACATGGTCCATAGAAGGGGTGCTATCAATGGGCTAATTTTTCCATCTACAAATGGACAGACATATAGGAAACATAAGGGGCTGCTTTGTTTTAATGAAAGAGCAGCACTACCATTATTGTAGCAGGTTCAGTGGCACTGGGACCAAGTGTGTGAGGAAGCCACTACACTCTAATTATGACTTTACAGTGTAGTGGAGGCCTGCTTTCCTTGCTAGTATTAGGGCCCAAGCCACCCTTGTTTCAAAGGGATCAGGGCCCCAGCACTGGGACGGGAGATGTGGGACTTTGTTCCCTGTTTTTTTTAATTAAGTTAAGGTCTAGAAGTAATATCTCTGCGTAGTGGGCTGAGGATGAAGCCTGTTTTCTAGGGCTGAAAGTTTTATTGGTGCTGCTGGTGCAATGACCCTGAGGCTTGGTGGTGTGTGAGGCCAGCTAAAGCCCAATTATGCTGTTTCACTATCCTTCCTTGTTTGCATTAGGCCCCAGTGCACCCATGCTGCCCCAGTATTTTTGGCCTCATACAAATGGCCCAAGGGAGGTGAACGTTGAAGCAGAGGAGACAGCTTAGCTTGGGCCTCAGAGAGACTGAAGAGACTGTTTCCCAAGGCCATAGCTATCATTAGTGAAGCAGGTAAAGTGGCACTGGATGCCAGGGGTTTGAGAAGCCTACTGCATCAGAATCAAGACTGTCTTACTCTGCAAAAGAGGCACTGGGCCTTGCTAGCATTAGAGCTGAGGTAACCGTTAATGCAAAGTATGAGGAAACATGTGGGGGCTAATTTTGTCTGAATGGATCAGAGAGCCTGTGTCAGGGCTGGACGGATGGCCAGGCATGGTAGGGAAAGGGAGAGGCAACCTGCTACTCAGGGCTGCAGATATCATTAGTCCAGCAGGTACATCTGCATTGGGGTGCAGGAGAGTGAGGGGCTCACAGCACCCTAATTATATGAGGCAGAGTTTTACGGTCAATTTGCCATAAAGGTTTGGAGAGGGGCCCGACTTCAAAACATTTTACTTAGGGGGGCTCAGATCAAAAATGTTTGAAGACCTCTGCTGTAGGGAGATGGTCCACCTCAACAGTTTGGGGTTTTCACCTTTCATTTGCATGAGCCATCTGAGAGGTCCGTGGCAGTGGTTGACCCTAGTCTCTATAAGAAATATAAAGTTTCGGATTATTCTTCTGGTTGTCTTAAAGGTCAGCCTAGGCTGGATTTATTATTCATGCAGTTCATCCAGAGGAAATAAGAAATCTGACTACACATTTTTCAACTTCACCTCACAGAAAACTGAATAATATGAGCAAAATAATCTCTGCCATAACTGCAACTACAGTAAGAGTTTCCAATTCTGGCAATCCTCTGCAGATATGATCGACAGATATGGTTGGATTTAGGCACTCATCTTGATATTTTACTGGAGCACAAGAAGAATGTGGCCAAAACCATTTTGAAATAAGATGAAAGAACAGCTTCTGACATCAGTGGGCATAGCTACCACTAGATGCCATACACTTGATCATGCAACATCATTGAGGCCAGAGGTTAAAACAAATAAATTGGACATGCCTTACGACAGAGCGGCATTGTTCAGCAAACATGTTACAGTCGATTAAGTTGGACATCAAAATGGCGAGATCTCAAGGGGTGGTGAAGCAGCGATGGCCTAAGACCTTTTGTAAAGACTAGAGGAAGAGGACACTTTTTAATACAGGTTTCAACCAAAGAAACACACCCAGTAGGGATATCACCAGCAGCCTTCTGAGCAACAACATAGAGTTCCACCACCCCCAGCCTGCACAAGGCAGGCTCCTCCACGCAAGACGTCTATGGCACAACAAAGATCTCAGGAACCTATGTGACACTAGTGACTTCTATTAGGTGTCCGTCACAGTTCCTTCCCTACCTTTAGTGGGTGGATACATCTCTACATATTACAGACATTGGAAATCTATAACCACAGACTGATGGTTTCTAGATCTAGTGCCGAACAGGTACACCATAGAATTGATCCAGAGAACGTCACCTACTCCACCTCAAAGAAAGTTCCATCAACATCTTTGTCTGGTACAACTGGAGATTTTTTTGCGGCTATGGGGATAGCAATGGAACAGGTACCCTCCACAAAACTAACTGAGACCTGGTAACCAGACAGAACTTCAAATGCTGATTCTTTGTAAGCAATTACTTCCAAGGGAGCCACAGTGTAAGCTTTTCTGATAGCATGGTGCACAATCTTTGCATAAGCCTTTCCCCCACCACCCATCATACCAAAGGTTTTGAACAAGATGAAACTGGACTTTGCCATGTCATATTATAGCCCATTGTACCCAAATATGAATGGTACGCAGAGCTACTTCTCCTCCCAGAACAGTATCATATTCCAATAAGACCAGTAACCAGCCTTCTAACTTTGCACAAAGGCCAATTTCTTTAATAACTCAAAGTCACTCTGTTTATCGGCTTAGTTTCTAAATACAACGAGTACCATCTCATAAAGATTCGGGAAGATTGCAGAGCAATACTTGTCAAAGCCAGGGCTGAAACAACAAGCAAAACATATAAAGTCAAATGGAAATAACTTTGTATGTGGTGTTTTGATAACAATAATCACCCAATGTCTTCTCCCAGACTAGACTCTTTCATACGTATTATACTGAGCAAGTATAGGCTTCTCGCAAGCTTCAGTCAAAGTCCATTTACGGTAATAACCTACTTCAGAAAATCATCTAGCCCGTTATTGCTGTGGTCAAATAGAATTATTAAACAGAATTATTAAAAAATGTGTTAAAAGGTTAATTTTGAAAGTATCCTCGAATAAAACGTTCACCAGTTTCATGGCAACAGAGCACAGTCCTATCTCAATTAATGACAAGCCCTTTTGAATCTATGACCCTATAAACAAGGCATAATTAGGCAACGTAGCAAGCACTTCATACTCTTGGTATAAGACAACGTCTTAGATTTTACATTGAAAGAACAAATTAATTCAGGAAATTCTGATCAACTTTTGGTGACATATTGTCCCCCTCAAAAAGGCCATGCTCTCTCTAAGCAGAGTGTGGTAAGCTGGTGTCAGTGGTCATAGTGTTTTGCCACCAGAAGGCAGGACGCCCATTAGATAGGAAAGTTAAGGAGCATTCCACAAGAGGTGTGTCCACAGTATTATAGAAAAACAGACATATTTACTCAGCATTACTGTCTTGACTCAACAGTACAAAACAATGCCGCAGCAGGACAATCTTAGTCATCTTTTCCATTAAGGTAAGCCTATTTCTTCATCTTTACTGCGTCCCACCTTCCACTAAATGTTATTTTGTATGACACAATGACTTCTGCTAACTATTGTGATTCAAGCACGTGAATCTATGAAAGGATACTGGGAAAAACACAAGTTATTTACCATATAGACCACTGATACTCAAAGTAAGGACTGGGGGCTCCATGCGGCCCTCCTGACGTTTACATGCAGCCCCCTGGGCAGCAGTGGCACTGGGCTGCTGTTTACTCTACTCAGCACTAACATGAAAACAAGCATTTACAATGCAATGGTCTCGGCATTATTAAAGGAAGAGCTATTGGCATTGCTCATGACTTTATTATTTTTTTTAAAATCATAAATAAATGGCATTGTCATTTACATTGCCAATAGCGTAATCGTTAAATAAATGGCATTGTCATTTACAATGCCAATAGCTTAATCGCTCGCAAATGCATAACCTATTGCATTTACACCAACACAGAGCCACACACACAAAGCCACACACACACACATACAGAGCCACCCACACAATCTGCCCTCTGCACTCACAATCTGCACTCTACACTCACAATCTGCACTCTGCACTCTGAATCTGCACTCTACACTCACCAAGCACCAGAATGGTTCCATAACACGAGAGAGAATCATGCCCCACCAATTTGGAAATCACTGTAGGGTGAACACAGTTTAGGTGTCTGTCACAGTTCTTTAGGCAGTGTGATTAACTTTGAAGTAGCCCTTTTTCATTAATAAGGATCGTCGCAATCCCAAACATGTCTTCTTGGGCTGTGGGATAAAGCACATCGCCTTATACGGATCTCAAAATAGACCCTAACTTCTTAGGGACTTAAACTTCCATGCAATTGCTATTCTCAGTAAAACTGGATTTCAGAATCAAATAGTCTTGAAGTTTATCATACGCCTCAAGCATACTCATACTTAATTCTGAAGCATTAATAGGGGGCCTTTTATACAGGTAAAGTGCACACTCAAGTATCAACAAGATTTAACCCTCAACCATATATGGCTTTCATGCCCAGCACCACACTGGAGTTGCACCACTCTTCAGCATCGGTGCACTTTCACCATAGAACATTAGCAATTGCAAAATAATTGTTCCTGTGTATGCAGAAATAGGCAAGACATGCCATGATTTCGACATCTGTGTTGAAGTAAACTCATTCCAAGCTTTTTTATGCAGCAAGCACACCATTTACCATAATCTGTTGAGTCAAAAAAACATGAAGTATGCGGGCACAACAATTCCAATGTTCTCACATTTTTTCTCTCTCAGTTAAGCTTTTCTTTCCAAAGTCAGAGTAATTGTGTTAAAAGTGAATAGAAGCACATGAACACATGATTTCATACACAGTATTCTTAGATTGAGCATATTACAATAACTATTATAGGAGACAGTGCACGCCTGGGGTTTTGTACAGATGAATAAGTAGCTTATCGCGTCAGTATTAGGACTGCACCTTAGTATTTCATCCCAGTGCCACAGTAAATACCCCTCCTCCCTATAGTAGGTAGGAGAGGCCTTCCGGGAATCCATAAGGAAGCCATATTGGACCCACAGTGCACTTAAGGGCTGGGACACTGAGAGTCCTTCCTTGTTGCCTTTTTCTGTGGTGAATCCCTCCCTAACACTAACCCTGAAACAACATGCCACTGATCAGTGTACATTATATTTCTTGCTCTTGAGTTTTTGTACTAACACTTACGATGGTGCACAGTGTTCACAATCCACGAACTGATCTGCTGGAAAGTAGGTGCGTGACTCACAAAGCTGGCAAGGGATAGCCACGTGTACAATATCCTGGTCTTACTCTGCTAAACAATGGCGACGAATCTATTTAAAAATCACGAGGCAGAAGAAAAAAAAAGCAACAGATGCTTGTTTGACAAAGGACCTTTTTATTCTGGCTAATTAAGCAGTTGGACACACCCGCCTGTTCGCGACTCTGCTTTGTACAGCCAACGCTGGCTGAATCATGCGAGGCTGCAGCTAAACAGGCCACGCTATGAAAGAAGGCTAATTAACCCCTAGGAGAAGGAAGGCAATACTGCACAGGCCCAGCTGCTGAATGTGACAAGATTAGCATTTCCCTAAAGTTGATGGGCAAAACCTAGGCGCAGCAACGGTGTTACAGAGCAAGCATGCTCCACTGTGCTTGGGATGACATCTAAAAGAATGCTGGACCGGGAAACAGTGTTTTGTGCGATAGAACCTGGCAAATGCCATACACTTAAAAAATTTCAGAATCACCTCGTATCCTGCTGCCTCTATGACATAATCCCAATTACAAATTCCCATTCTTAGTTGAATGTCACTCTCCTGTTTGCCCTCTGCAGGCAGCACTGCCTCCCCACACATAAGGATCACAGGAGACCATAATCCACACAACGTACGCTACCAACACTTACGCACCCCCTTATCCCTGTGCATACAATCTCACTACTCACCGATGTAGCCACCACTCCCCAGCCCATGGCACAGTACACTCAAGGAAGCCGCCATAGCTGCCAGGCTGGCGCTTTTGCAGTGACGTCACCAGTGCGTGCTGCTCGCGGGAATAATTGAATCGGAGGGAAGCGAGTGTACAGCGATCAAGTGGCATAAACTCAGGGAATCGGAGAGTAAGTGTAAATGTTTCAGTCCGATGTGTGCATGCGAAGGATGAAGTAAGGCGTACTCGGAGGCTGAGCCAAATGACACATTTGCATGGCGTGCATGGCTCTTAGTATCCCGAGTAAAAGCAAGGCAGTAATGCCGGTGTAAATAGATACATTTTAAAAAGGACTCCCTTTTAAGAATCAAATGTTTTATAAAGTCCTTGAAATATCTGCACACATTACTAAAGTGCTGATGCCAGAAAGGTGACAGTAAAACAGACAACGCGTGTTAGGTGCACAGATCCTATCAGTGCAGCTCACTGTCAGTATCACAAGCTGGGGAAGTTAGGCACAGATCAGAACTACAGTAGGCATATGGTATTGAGTACAAACTTAACCAAAAGGCAGCCGAGCGCTGCACAGGTTCAAAGGCAGGAATACGTTCAACGAGTCATCGGAGAGTTTGTTGGTTCTTGGAGAAAAGTTAACTTTTTCTTCATTGTGCTGTAGTGTTCGTTAAGAAGGCGAATCTTAAACTCCATCCTTAATAGGTATACCGGTAGGCATGATCTCTGGTATCACAGCTCGCAGGATGTATGTATGTAGGGAGCTGCCGAAAGCCATCAGACACGAAGACTACAGCCCTCCCCAATCCCCATTCCCTGAAGAAGCTCTCAGCCCGTTCCGATGGAGGTGGGGAAGGCGCATCAACCGCAGAAACAAAGACGGCTTCCGGAGAGCCCGCCCGCCCGCCTTCCCCATCCCGGTGAAAGCCCGAGGTCCACTCACCAGCCAGCCGGAGAGGTGAGATTGAGAGGCGGAGCTGCACAGACGACGCGGGGAAGGCAAAGCCTCAGCTTTGTGCATTGAAAGGACAGACAACAGCCCTGCGACCATTATTGTGTCAAAGTGTGACAACTTTCGAAACGAAAAGATGTCAGTTTACAGACCCGAGGACAGCACGGAGAGGAAACATAACACGAGGCAGATTTAGGAGCGATGATACAGAGAGGGGGTGAGGCTCACCAGGGAAGCAGGCAGACAGACGGATGCAGACAGAAATACATACAGATCACGCACACAAGTAACGAGGCACAAACAGGGGGGCAGAGGCTTACCTCATGTCCTGGTAGACGCTGCTCGAGAAGCAAAATGGCGGCTGCAAGCTTCTGAAAAATTTCGTATTCGGGGGCGTGTTCGGCCGTCCCCAAAAGGGGCGTGGCTAAAAAGTAGAAAGAACGGCACAAACACGCCCCCGAATCCGAAAGTGACGGAGCTTCTTTGGAGGGACGGCTCTCTCTTCCAATGGCTGGCCTCAGTTTAGGAAGCCAGCCAATGGAGGAGAGACGAAAAGAGAGGCGGGATAAAGCAGCCGCTCTAATAATCAATAATTCTCCGGACTTCCGGTCTTGGCCTACGGCCAAGCCTACGGTCCCTCGACCTAAAAAGAGTTAAATATACTGCAAACACTTATTTAAAGGTTAATTGCAGTTAGGGAAAGGAAGTTAGTAGGCCCTTAACTTTAGGAACAACTTCATTTGTAAAGACAGCCACTAGATATACATACTTTGCTTCCCCTACACCCACTTTACACCCCCCAGCTGCCATCGGTGTGGCCCTCGATCATACCATAGGTCAATTTTGCGGCCCCTGGAAAAAAATGTTTGCGAGTACTCATGGTATAGACTATAGTACTCTAGTATTGGTATTGTTCATGGATTCACATGCAATCCACCCTTGTCCCTGGTCAGGCTTATCTATCAGAACGCTTACTATCACACTGGTGCTAAGAAATCTGAAGTTTGCTGGCCCTTGAGGGGAGTGGTGTTCACTGATCTGTTTACTGATTGGCTTAAGTTTAGTTCTTTTAAAATGAATAGGCTAACAATGCACCTGCTTGACAATAGGGATGATTCACACATGTGAATCTATGAAAGATACCAATACTGGAGAACTACAGTCTACAAGTAATAACTTTTTACTGCCCTGGCAACATGTGTGGAGGCAGTACTAAATTAACATTGCATTTTATCTTATACAAAGCTGCTGGTTAAAAGAACCTGGAAGATTGAGATAAGTGGGCAGGGAAAGGTTTGGGGTGGGAGAAAGGCATCAGGTCAAATCAAGGTTATTCATCATCTGTATTCAACAAACCCGATCTTCAGCATCACAAGCCATGGGCTGCTGAGTAACACTTTGGGCACTGGTATTTATTATGTTACACATTAAACACGGCAAAGGAGGGAGAACAGTTGTGTACTGATGTACTAAGGACACATTCAGTGATTGCACTTAGTGGCGCCCATGAAGTGCAGAAGGGTGGGGTTCCAGCCCCTGTTATTTCCTCTCCCATGTCTTTGCGGACATACCCAAAGGTTCCAGAGAAGACAAAGGAAACGTTAGTGTGCACAGGAGCAACACTACATTGGGAAAGACTCCTATACAATTACTGGAACTTTATAGGTAGAGTACATACACTTTAGCAGCAATGGCTGCTTTAAAGCACTAATGCCAGAGACGCCTAGGAAGCTCCGCCGCGTCAGACCCGATTTTTGGCATTTTAACACCGACATTTTGTCAGGAAAGCGGCAAAAATGTGATTTAATATGTTTTAAAGGCAATACCTCTCAGGTTTGGTGCTTTTTGATGATTTTTGTCTGTGGAGCAACGTTTTTCTTCTATCCTGCTTCTGCTTCCAGCTCTGCTCCCAGGAACAGCCAGGTCAGTCAGTCAGGGGGAGGAGCAATTCTTCAGGAAAGGGCCTGGCTTAGGCCTAGCCACACCCATAGCTCATTTTAGCTGCTGCACCTGCTTTACTGAGGATTTCTTATTGTTGCCTTATAACTTTACACATATCCATTTTCTCTCTGAATTTTTTTGACTTTCATTACATTACTAAAATAGAAAATAAAAATCCTATTCATTCTAAGAGAAGGCAGCAAGTTTCACCTTCACCAATTAAATCTAAGGCGATTGAATCATAGAACCTTCATTATCTCTAAATTTAGAGGAAATTCAAGCTCTTCGCAGTAATACAGATTCTATTGCTTCAAAAATTAAAAATGTTCGTAAAGATATGGCGAGTTTATCAATAAAAATCTCTAATAATGCCATTAAAATACAGGATAATAAGTCTAAGCTTGACTCTATTCATCCACTTGTTGCCAAAATTTCACCAATGTCTTCACAACTTCTAGACATGGAAAATCCGTAATAGGATACAACTTGCGCATTTTTAATTTTCCAGAAGAGGTTGAAGGTGATAACTGCAGACTGTGTTTAGAAAACTTGATTCCAGGCCTTTTACAAATTACATTTCCGGAAAAATTTGAGATTGATAAGGCCCATAGGATTCCTTCACATCCCAATTCTAAGCTTTCTAAACCTCGTCAAATGATCTTCAAAGTTCTCCGTCATCACCACCTAGTTTTGATACGCAAAGCTGCGAGGGAGATTCCTTCCTTGATGGTCAATGGGAATAACATTTTTATACACCCGGGGCCTCATTTATGAAAAGTGACGCATCGCTGCGTGAAAACAGCGATGCGTCACTTTTCACTACGCACTCCTTGCGACACCAATGATGCGTCATATTTAATGTATGACGCATCATGTCGCAAGGACTTACAGATAAGTCAGTATTACTGACGCATCTGTAAGCGCAAAAGTGACGCATTGCTGGAGTGTGTCACAAAAGTGACGCAACTCCAGCAATGCGTCCTTTCACATGGGGAAAGCGCCATGTGAAAGGGCTTGCGTCAGTCTTACGCCTGCTGTGAGGCAGGCGCAAGATTTTGACGCAACAGCATCCTAAAAGTGACGCAGTGAAATCTTGTAGATTTCACTGCGTCACTATTACGAGGCTTTTTGCGGGGGAACGCCCCCTCTGCATACATTATACCTGACGCAGGTATAATGTGGCGCAGGGGTTTAAAAAGTGACGCATCTGCCTAGATGCGTCACTTTTTAAATATGGCGCAACAAGGCGCATATTTTACGCAGCTGGTGCGTCACAAAAAGTGACGCACCGGCGGCGCAAAACTGACGCAAGGCCTCATAAATAAGGGCCCCGGATTTTGCAAAGGAGACTGTTGCTACTCGCAAGGAGTTCTCTGCTCTGCGTTCCCAATTGCGAAGTCTTGGGTTCAAGTGTGATCTTTTTGACCCTTCTACTATGCGTATCTGGAAAGACAATTTTTCAAAATCTTTTCAGCGTCCTGATGATTTACATCACTTTTTGGATCAGCATTCGCACATTCCATGGATACTCATGATTCAAATACTTGAACTTTACCAAATTCTTGTGCCCTGACAAGGTCATTGTTTTTATGTACTTTGGGCTGCAACGGTTACGGTCATACTTGTAGAACGCATGTGCGTTTCTTTCTTGATATTAATGAACTTTATTTTTCTTTTTCTCCCTATTTTTTTTTCTTCCTGCCCTTTTTTCAAATCTAGAGTAACTGTCTTCTATTCCTTAGCTATGTTTTCTTCACCTCTTCTTGTTCCATTGCTGTTCTTCCTTTTCTCTTCTCTTAATGATGGCTAATGTTCATAATATTTAAGTTATTTCTCTAAATGTGAAAGGTTTGCGACACCCAGTTAAACGTACAAAAATTTTGGATTATTTATATAGTTGTAAAGCAGACATTTGTTTTATTCAAGATACTCATATTGATGATAAAATATTAAATTATATGAAAAAGAAGTTGGTCGATACTATTGTGTCATCTCCTGCTAATGGTAAGAAAAATGGTGTTGCTATTTTCTTTGCGAAAAAACTACATTGTCAAGTTTTAAGTAAAACTTCAGATACAGCGGGTAGATATATAATAGTTAAAATTAAAATTCATGATTCGACCTTATTTTTGCTTAATATTTATGGTCCTACTGCTGGTGACCCTACTTTTTGGTCTAATATTACTACAGAAGTCTTAATGTTGGGTAAAGTTCCGTTGATTGTAGGGGGTGATTTTAATGTTATTGCTGACCCATTCTTAGATAGGTTGTCTAGTACTAAATTTCGTCCTCCTAAGATTTTTCATGCTTTTAAATCCTTTATTCATACTACAAAGTTAGCTGACATCTGGCGTTTACATTTCCCCACTGATAAATGTTTTACCTTTTTTTCCAATCCCCATAATTCACATTCCAGAATTGATTATTTTTTTACTTTCTACACCACTTATCCAATCTGCAACTAACCCTATGATTGGTAATATTGATATATCTGATGATGCCTTGATTTCTTTTGTTTTAAATCTATCCTCTACTTTTACCAAACAAACTAGATGGCGTATGAATACTGGCATTGTTCTTAATGAGCATAATAAACCGAAACTATTAAAGGCCGTTCAAGATTATTTTTTATTTAACCCGGAAGATTCCTCTTCTATGGTCAATAAATGGGATGCCTTTAAAGCCTATATTAGAAGTGCTACAATTTCTATTATGGCTTATGAGAACAAATCCTTCAATGCTAATATCAAACACCTAGAAAAGAAAATAGCGAAATTTGAAAGGTTATTTATTACATCCAATGATACTCAATTGCGAGTTAAGCTACAAAAGCTTCGTTATGAATTTAACTCTATCCTCAGTAAAAGAGCTGGTGTTCAAATTTCTAAATCTAATGCTAGATTTCATTTTACTGCCAATAGGTCTGGGAAGCTTCTAGTGAATTATCTGTGTATCATAAAAGATAAGACACAGATTACTTCTATTCAAGGTCCTTATGGCAAGATTACACTATCCCATAATGATATTGTTAAAAAAAATCTTGACTTCTACTCTAATCTATGTAATAAACCAGATTTTCATGATAGCTCATTAATTGACTCTTTCTTAAATTCTTGTGGTTTGCCCAAAATTTCACAATCAGATAGACTTGGATTAGATTTACCCATTACTACTGATGAAATTTTAGCAGCCATAAAATCTCTTAAAAAAAATAAGTCCCCAGGCCCTGATGGTATTCCAGCTGAATTTTTTAAAGAATTCCAGTCCCATCTTTTGCCATATTTATTTCAACTTTTCACTTTTTCGGGTTCTTCTGGGACTGTATCAGGTTCGTTTGCTGATGCTTTAATTATTGTCCTTCCCAAACCTGATAAAGATCCTACCCTTGTTTCAAATTATCGTCCTATATCTTTAATTAATCAAGACTGTAAACTATATGCTAAAATTCTTGCCTCTAGATTAGCCCCTATACTTCACTCTATTATCCACCCAGATCAATCAGGATTTATGAAGAATAGATATTCTGCTAACAACTCGAGAACCTTACTGCATGTAATTGAACAGAGTCCTACTTTACTTGCTCCCTCTGAAATAATGGCTTTAGATGGAGAAAAAGCCTTTGATAAAATCCGTTGGCAATTTTTATTCCAGACTTTATTGTCCTTTAATTTTGGTCCCTTGTTTATCTGTATGATTTCTGCCTTGTATTCTGCCCCCACTGCTCGGTTATTTATCAGTGGCCAAATTTCTACTCAATTTTCCCTTTTTAGAGGCACAGGACAAGGTTGTCCCCTTTCCCCACTCTTATTTATACTGAGACTTGAACCTTTTCTAAGTCATATAAGAAAATGTGATAATATTAAAGGTATTACGATAAAGAATGTTACTATCAAAACCTTAGCTTATGCTGATGATGTGTTGTTATTTATTAGTGATCCTATCTCCTCAATCCCGTCCTTATTAGAAATTATTACCAAATATTCCACAGTCTCTGGTTACAAACTTAATATTAATAAAACTGAATTTTTCCCCTTAAATGTTTTTTGCACCCCTGATATGGTACCTATGACAGATATTATTTGGCAGAAAAATAAATTGAAATATATTGGTATTTTGTTTTCGTCCTCCATCCCAACAACATTAACATTGAATAGTACTTTTATCCTTGATTATATTAAGAATAAAACATCTAAATGGTCCTCACTTCATCTCACTTTGTGGGGTAGAATGGATTCCATTAAAATGAATATTGCTCCTAAAATCTTTTATTCCCTTTCTATGATCCCTACTCAGTTCCCATTCAAATTTTATAAATATGTTGATAAACTGTTATCCAAATTTCTCTGGAATAATAAATCACCTCGAATTTGTTATAAGAAACTAAAAATACCCAAATGTAATGAGGGTTTTGGCCTACCTGACTTTTTTTTTATATCATAAAGCATTTATATTAAAACAAAGGGGCATATTGCCAACAACTAGCGATAATTTTTGTCTCTAACTTGTTTAGAGACAAAAATTATCGCCGCACATCGGCGATTTTTATCGCAGATAAACCTTGCTATTAGCAAGGTTTATCGCAAATGCGATAAAAAACGGCCGCAATGCATGAATATCGCTGAAAAGTCAGCGATATTCATGCATTATCGAGCAAATGCTCTTAGCCATGTTATCCACCTCCCATTGGATAACATGGCTAAGAACTGCTCAGGGTAGGTGTTAGCTTTTGGAGATATTCGCGCTTAGCGCGAATATCTCCAAAAGTTGGTAATAGGAGATAGCGATGTTAGGGACTGTTTCCAGTCGCTAACATCTTGGCACGCCCACTTTGCATGTCATTAGTGATAAATATCACTGACATGCAAAGCGGGGCCCAAGATGGTCGCTATCTCCTATTAGCTGTCACTAACTGGTGTTAGCGACAGCTTGGTAATAGGGAGATAATTTTATCTCCGCTTTCTTGGCTTTTAAAGCCAAAAAAGCAGAGATAAACCCCCTTGATAATATGCCCCAAAGTTCTCTATGGTTTAGTTCTTCCTCTATACTTAAGCCTCCTATTTGGTTTAATATAGAGAAATCTCTTGTTAATCCTTTTCCATTACCCACATTGCTTACTATGTCTCATAAATCTACAGTTATACACCATTCAGTTATTATCAAATCATCGAAACTAATATTTAATGATTTAGATTCAGATATTGCTTCTCCTATAAATACTACTGCAGATGTATCATTATGGCATAGTTCTGTTATTAAATTGAATAGAAATGTGAATTTTTGGAATTCATGGATTAAGGCTGGTATCTTTTACCTTAAAGATTTATTTTGTGATAATGCCTTTATTCCCTATGACATTTTACAATCAATGTTTCAGTTACCTAATTCTGATTTTTTTAAATATGAGTCTTTATGTAGTTCAATTTTAGATTCCTTCCCGCATGGTATTCCTTCTACTGTTGCAACAGATTTGATAATTAATGTTCAAGCTGTATCTACATCTTCCAATGCAGTCTCTATTTTGTACAAAAAATTAGCTACTTCAATAGGTACCAATGTTAATGTAATTTCAATATTATGGAATAATGAACTTTCCCTTTCTCTATCTAATGACTCTTTTTAAGTTATTTGGCGTAATAGTATTTCTGGTTGGCTACCTGTGTCACTCTACCAGACCAATGCTTATAGCCTGTTCAATTCTTTATGGACCCCATCATGTCTATTCCGTGCTAAATTAATACAATCTGATACTTGTTGGCATTGCTAATTGCACTCAGGGTCCTTACAGCATATGCTATTTGACTGCCCCTTAATTTCAAAATTTTGGACTGATGTTTGGGATAATATGCTAAAAATATTACCTATTCAAGATGTTCTTTCATATAAGCTCTTAATTTGTAAATCGGTTGCTCTTGGACATCATCTCACTGACTCAGAAGAAAAATTGTTTAATTTCTTAATTTCAGCTGCTTTAAAATCTATCACTTTTTGTTGGAACGATGCTCCATCTCTGTCTGTTCATGCATGGTGGTCCTGGATCATTTTTACAAGAAGAGGTGCACAATTATCCCTACATGGGATTAAACATAACTCTAATTTTTACCAATCCTTTTGGTCGCCTTTAGATGCATATTTGTTATCGTGAATGTATTTTTTCTGCTCCATATTTTGTCTAATATCACAATTTGTATTATCTGTTTGTTATCAGTAACTCTTATGTATACAAAAGATGATATAGTATGTGCCCTTACTTCCACTCCCCCTTTCCCTTCCCTTTCTACTACTTTTCTTTATTCCTTTTTATTCATTATTGATTATTGCAATTTACTTACCTATTATATTTTGCTGATCATTTGTATTCATAAATTATTTAGGTATTATTGCTCATGCTAACATTTTTTGTGTTGTCTATGTTATTTTTTCTGAAAAATGTAATAACATTATTTTGAACTGAAAAAAAGCACTGATGGCACTGCATAAAAGCTAACCCTGCCACAACCCTGTCTCGCTTTTGGTGCTTTGGGGGCGGGATTAAAGGCCGTAAGAAAACAATGAATGTAGCACATGAACAACAGGTTCACTCCCTCGTTATTCCCTATAGCGGTAACAATTCTTTGCTGTACAATAGGGGCTATAATACCAGCGTCAAAATATGCTTTTCTAAAAACCCCTCAGCACAGACTGATAGTTGTGGTTCTCCTTTGCTTCACTCAACAGCGCACACTCCTAAAAAGAATTGGGCCTCTGTTGATGTGGGTTATTCACTTATACTACAGTTTTCTTTTCAGTTCATGAAAGTGTTGTAGCATTTCAACTGAAAATGCCTTTGTCATGAATTTAAATTGGTTTTAACTTTTCGATGATGATGTAGTGCCCTTTCGCTTCACAAAAGTGGAGGCAAATACCCTTACACCATTTCAAAAAGTAGTCACCTGCAAAAATTATAAGAACTTTTTTGTAAGGAAATAATTATCTTTATATCTCTTTGTCCTGCAGCAGACCAGAAAAGATCTGTGACCTTCACTGAAACGCATCCTGAGCCCTCTACTTCTGCTGATCCAGGACCATCGTCGTCACTACCAGCAAGCAGTTCAGGAAGCCAAGGGCCCAAAGCAGAAAGAGTGGCAAGCCCTGCCCTAACTTCCTCACCTGCCATTGCTTCAGCTGATCTCTATAGCCACTCTGCCAGCCAGGTAACACGACACGCAGGTTAGAGAACAGTGGCAATTTCTAACAGAGTTTCTCATACAGTCTAGAACTGGAGAAGTATATCTTGTTGAAGAAAATAATTGTATTCTCTTTGTTGCAGCTGAGCATCAGAATTTGCATATGTCTAGGAACTAAGGGGCATATTTACTAACATGTCATGCAATGCAGGGCAGCAAACAAAGTTGCTGCACTGCATTGCGTGAAATAGACAGAGCAGAAATCTACTAAGATATGGTGGGCCTCATGTATGAAAATTGACGCATCGCTAGGTGAAAAAAGCGATGCGTCACTTTTCATTGTGCCCTCCGTGTGGCATATTGGATGCGTCATGTTTACTGTATGAAGCATCATATTGCAAGGAGTTACAGGTACGTCAGTATTTCTGACGTATCTGTAGGCGCAAAAATTACGCATTGCTTGAGTTTGTCATGAAAGTGACGCAACTCCATCAATAGGTCATTTCACATGGGCAAGTCCTATTACAAAAGTGCCTGCATCAGCCTTACGCCTGCTGTCAGGCAGGCATAAGACATTGACTCATTTGCGTCCTAGAAGTAACGCAGAGAAATCTCATAGATTTCACTGTGTCACTTCTACGAGGCTTACTTGCGTCGGAACACCCACCATGCATACATTATACCTGGTGCAGGTATAATGTGGCGCAGAGGTTTGCAAAGTGACGTATCTACCTAGATGCGTCACTTTGTAAATATGAAGCAACATGGCACATTTTTTACCATGCTGGTGCGCCATAAAAAGTGACACTCTGGCAGAGTAAAAGTGATGCAAGGGCTCATAAATAAGCCCTGTTGTACTACTGCCTCCTCCTTGTGAAGGCACATTCGAAACTGCCTAGAACCATCCCAGGAAGGTTAAAAAAAAACAAGTAATGGGGAGAAATTAATTTCTCTTTGTGACACCTGATTCTTGGGAGGCGCACCATTTTAGAGCAACTGCATGTTTACTGACCTTAGTAAATCTAGGATTGCGTCAAAATCTATGGGTGGAACCAGTTCAATGCCCATGCTCCACCAATGCTGCGCATCCCTGATGCCTTGCACTATTTTGTATTTACCAAAAACGCAGAGCTGTGCAAAGTGGCTGTGCATGGTTTGGTAAATATCAGATAAGGACTTCTTTTGCCTTGAGAACAGAAGGAAAACGCAAAAATCTGGGACTTAATGTTGTAACGCTATAAACACCGTAAGGTGCCAGCATTAGCTGGTCTACAGATTCACATTCTTAGATGATTTACCAATTCTAAGGAGATATCTCTTGGGACTGAGGGGCCTGGGACACTTTGTTGAAAACTTTAGTTTTTGGGGGAGGAGCTACGCTAGCAACCAAGATGGCCGCTTAGGCTCCGGGCTCCGCCGACCTCCATATCCTGCCAGAAGATCCTGTCGATAATCCTGATTTTACGCCCGACCACCGTGTAGATGAACCGATGCTCACTCTGATGGTGCAATTCCGAAAACCTATTTCGCTTGGGTGACGGAGCTGCGTCGAGTTGAAGTTTGCGGCCTAACCCAGCAGGAGAGCGGGTCCTCGAGTTTTGATCTGGCCGTGTCGAAGTTGAACAACATCGGCCTTGAGTGGCAGTCAGGGTCTGGTCCACCGAGGTGGAGGTTTTTTTCTTTGCCCGATCTCGACGGCGCTCATCTTGCCTGACCAACATTGAGGGAGGGGTGACGTGGCACGACAGTGGTCGGGGGTGGAGGTCCCTGACCCGCGGACCCGGTGTGGCACGGCCGGTGTTTGGTGAGTCGGGGTCTTCGCTCTCGAAGCGAGATACATATTGTTGTCGCAGATATTGACCAGTCCCCTCTGATGTCGTCCGTTCCGCTCCTGTCATTCCCCCCGAGGAAGCCAGCTCCCCGGGGGAAGTGAACATGATCGTTGCTGAGCGTGGAGAAATGGACCGGACGGAGAGTGATCCGTCGCTAAAGACAATATTGGCAGCCATCGGGGCATTTCATTCTCATGTGGATGCCCTGATTCACAAAATGATGATGGGCTTATTGGTGATGGAGTGCGTGGAACCGGACCCGGTTACATCTCAAGTATTACCGCAAGCTATGATTTCGGCTACGGCCATCTTGAATCTGAACGAGAGCCCCGTGCGACAAGAGGAGCAGCAGCCCTTGGTCGGTTTCCTGGAAAATCCTGAACCCAGTGTTTTGAACATATTGGCATACCTACCATCACCGCTGACTTTGGGAGAATCGAGTTGCGTTCCCTTCCCGGAGAATCTTGTGAGTGATTGTCCTTTCCCTCTTTGGTGACTTTCCGATCTTGGAGAAAACTACATTGGGACTATCCATCCATGAAGGAGTGTTCCTGTGCTGCTGAAGTTCTTGGCAACCTGCTGACTTTGAATTGTATTGTACTGCATTTATTCAGACTCTTTTTTCACTTTGGTTCTCCTGCTGAAGTAATCGGAGGGGTTCACATAATGGTTCGGAAGGGCCTGGGCTGAGAGTGATCGACTGTAGTTGGTATTACGGCCTTAATGGATGTAGATTTCGTGGCTGTTGGTCTTGCGGGAGGTAGTGCGGTTCATCCTGGCTCCCCCTAATTTCTCTTTTGTTGATTATAGACATTATTGACCTTTCATCACAGGGGGTGCTTGTCTCTGGCCGGGGGAAAGGGGACCGGGAGCTTATATGGAAATGCCCTCCCCCACAGTTTCTCTTTTCTACTTTTCGAATTTAGTTTGTTGGGGCGACAGGCACACTGCTATTGCGGGATATGCGATAGCCGTTGCAGGGGTGCAGGGTGGGGGTTTGGGTTTTTTGTTTTCTTTCTGTTATCGCTAATATGGTTTCCCCTTTTTTTCAATCTCTTTTTAAGTTTTTCCTATACTAGCAATATTGTCGAAATATCCTGATTCTGTTTTTCGAATTCCAGTGTCTGGTTGCCATGATTCTTCTGCTGTTTTGATTTTATGGGTGGGAGGGTCCTGAGGGTCCGCATTTAAATTGTCTATTGATTGTAAGGTTATAAGTCTTATTCCGTATTTATTACTGTTGGCTTCTCAGGGATTCTTCTGTTGCTCCAGGTTTATCCTGCTGTCAATCCTGTTCACCCTATTATCAACATATGTCTGTATGGCACCGGATATGTCTGTTCCTTTGTTCTTGTTTAAAATAATAAAAAGATTTATTAAAAAAAAAAAAATGAAAACTTTTGTTTTAAAAAAAAAACTGATTTCTATCCAATATTCTTACATTACATAGACAATATATTGAAAATGGCGCAAACATTTAAATTTCTGATAGAGACTTCTAACTGCAGATTCCTCGCTTTGTGAATTTCGCCCAGGCACAAGACTGGACCTGGAAACTTTAATAGCAATTCCCTTGCAAGTCGACAGGTGGCGCTGTTCGGCTCCGCATCGCGTCTGTTGGTTCCGGCTGTGATATCAGGGACTCTATAAGAACGCAAGCTCCTCCCCCTTCCTGGGCGGGAACATTGGGGTGAGCTGTGGTTTTGTGTTGAAATCCTTTTGTATGTAACATTGCTTGCATTTGGGGGGGAATTTCCCTTTTCTTTATGCATCAGGTTGCAAGGTGGTAGTTGAAAGACGCTTGTGTGAGTCAAATGTCGTACGCTAGCCAGGGATCGGGCATAAAGGTGCTTAGTTGGAATGTTAACGGACTGGGTGACAGAATTAAGAGAGGGATGGTGAGTCAGCTTGTTAGACGACAATGCCCCGGACGTGGTACTACTGCAAGAGACGCATCTCATCGGGAACCGCTGCATGGCCCTTCATAAAGGAGGGTATAAATTGGTTGCACATGCGGGGTTTACCACGGGGTCACGGGGTGTTGCCATTTTGATGAAAAATTATTTCCCCTTGGTGATCCAGGCGACGCTTTCCGACCAGAGGGGACGCTATATTGGTGTTTTGGGGCAGTGGGGAGGGAGGACGGTGACCTTTTTGTCGACATATGTGCCCCCGGGCCTCCAATCCGATACGTTTTGAGATCTGGGAGCAGTCTTCCTGACCCTGCCTTTGGGCCTGTTGGTGTTGGGGGGAAACTTTAATGCTGTACTTGACGGTGAGATCGATCGGCATCCGGCGCGGGTACTTAGACAGTCGCAGAGGTGGCTCCCGGATTTTCTTGACACCATGGGGCTTGTAGATAACTGGCGGGTACGGTATCCAACGCAGGCACATTTCACTCACATGTCTGCCGCCCATCATAGCTTGTCCAGACTGGACTACGTATTGATACCGGCGGTAATGGCAGCTACTGTTAGGGAGGCGCGCTACCGTGGTAGGGGTATTTCTGACCATTCCCCAATGTGGTTGCGTGTCGAACTCGGGCAGCTGGCGGTGGGTAGAGTGACCTCCATCAATGCGTGGAACTTAAAAGACCAGCCACCAAAAAAAGAGATAGTCGAGATATCGGATCCCTATTTCCCGGAAAATGTGGGTACTGTTGACTCAGTGATATCACTGTGGGAGGCATACAAGACAGTGATGCGTGGCGAGATCCTGTATCTAGTGCCTGGGAAGAAAAGGAGGCATCAGGTATTGGTGGTTAGGGCGGAGGCAGAGGTGGTGCGTTCAGAGGAGGTGGTGGCGAGAAACGCTACTCCGGAGGCCCAGCATCTTTTGAAACTACGGAAGGATGAATGTAAATGTTTAGCTAGAGATAGGGCAATAGCCCAGAACAATGTCGTCCAGAGTCGGATATATGAGCACAGCGACAAGGCCGGCAAATTGATTGCATGGCTTGAGCGAGTGGGCGTCGAGGCTGGTTCCTGAGTTGCAGGGCGCGGATTCCGCTATACTTACGGATCTGCAGGCAGTTGCAGATGCTTTTTCGGATTACTAAAGGGGGTATATACCACTGCCAGTGGCTATACGGAGGCAGAAAACAGTGAAGTGATTGGAGACATTGGAATGCCTGAATTGTCGGATGATGATCGGGGATATTTGGACTCCCCTTTCACAAATGATGAGGTCGCACAGGCGATTAGGGGGGTAAAATCCAGGAAGGCTACCGGCCCCAATGGAATACCAATAGAGCTGTACAAATTGAATGCTCATAAACTCGCCCCTTATGTCCGAGCCATGTTAATAGACAGCAGGGAGGTGGGTCAACTTCCATATGATCAGCGGGTGGCAAATATTGTGGTTATTCACAAGGTAGGCAAGCCTAGGACACTTTGTTCCTCGTATAGACCCATTTTGCTGCTCAACGCTGAGCCTAAAATCCTGGCGAAACTTCTTGCAACCAGATTGCTAAAAGAGATCACTACCTTGGTACACCCAGATCAGTCTTAAAAATTTTATTTTATTTTTTAAAAAAATAAAAAAAAATAAGCTCTACATACTCACATCAGTTCCTTTCTTTCTGCACCTTCCAACGCAGATCTGGAGGTAGCATTGCTGTCTTTTTGCCCGAACTTTCACCCAGTGAAATTATTTTTTCCAAACAAAAATCTCTTACAGTGTGAAGATATGGGCCTTAGAATGACAGATTTCAAGCTGTGTCATGACTATCACCAGCAGATGTCAGTGTTGGAACCCCACAACGTCTGTCCATGGTGTTTAGTCTCCAATCAAAACACAAATGTGTTTGTGTTGTTCAAAGATTAACCGGAAAGCAATCAGAGACTGTAAGGCCATGTTCGCCATTGCCAAACTGCAAAAAAAGGCGAGGTAGCAGTCCTGGTTCCAGTCAAGGTTGGAGGCATGGACGCGCATTCGCTCCCTGGACTGATCTGACCTCTAGGCCTTGGAGTCACTTGGGTGAGTGCGCACCTGTACCACTGCAGCTCCTTCCTTCTCAGTGGACTGCCGCGGCAGATGAAACAACACCTGAAAGTGGCTGCAGTCTCTATTTTTGGTAGCCCACGGAATCCCACTGGCAGCCTGTTGAAAGCCTATCTGTGGATCCATCCCTAACTGTACAACGTACCTCTTTCAGAGTTCGATCCCTTCTCTGAGCAGGGCACGGCTGTTTCCGGTTTCTGGGCAATGTCCGAGGTGGTCTTAAGGATCTAGACAGACACCACAGGTGCGAGCCCTGATGCTAGTTCCGACATAACTGCCACCAGATTCGAATCCAATAAACCTATCCTATTCTGAAGCTCGACTAGTGGTTATGCATATCTATCCACTGTATAGGGCAGTAGGCATAGAGCCCAATGTTAAAAGTAACCAAAAATGTCAGTTGTTAGTGGTGCTATTGTGGTGCCAGCACCCAGCCACCTCCGGTACAAATAAGCCACACTACAAGGCAGTGCAGAACAATATCGTAACACAACTACGGCAGCAAAGCACATACAATGCAGCTTTTTTCCTATTTCTCTAGTCCTCAGTTCTTGGTAAGCAAATCCAGTCCGAACATGAGCGAGGCACTGTTCTCTTTTAATGCATGAATGAATCCGTGTACATCATTATTCAACAAGAAGCAGCAGACACGTGCTTCGTCCTCCTGGACTTTTCCAAGGCTACTAGACCACATATAACAATATTTATTTACGACTTATTGACAAACTATATAGTGCCACCACATCGTGGGTGTGCCGTCACACATCACCCTGTGTGAATTTTTTAATGTGCATTCATGATAAAGAAATTCCATGAGGAAGGGCAGTGTTTGAAGGCCATCACCATATCAGGTGTGAACACTGGGTGCCTATTCAGTGACTGCAATAGATAAAAGTACATTAAAAATTAAAGCAGGATGATGTGTGACGGTACACTCACGAAGTGTTGGCACTATATAGCAGTGTCAGTAAGTCACAAATAAATAATTGTTATATGTGGTCTTGCAGCCTTGAAAATGTCCAGGAGGTTGAAACACCATTGGCTGCTTCTTGTTGAATAATGATGAACTCGGATTCATGCATGAATTAAAAGAGAACAGTATACTGCTCATGTTCCGACTGGATTTGCTTACCAAGAAGTGGGGACTAGAGACGGAGAAAAAAAACTGCGTAGTGTGTGCTTCAGTGCCATGGATGTGTTCTTACATCAATCCAACCCAGAATTCCACAACTTTGATCCAGATATAGATGATGACTGTTATGCTTTTTAGAGGAGAACATGTTTGATGATCTGCAGGATGCCAGTGGGTTTGACACCACCCCAGCCACTGGCCTCTCATCTCCTAGCCATATTGCCACAGAAGAATCTGCCTTTTTTTCAAAACTGTTATCAGGAGAGTAGCGGAAGTGGGGGGAGTGGCTAACCGCCGAGCATGGTGGACGTGTTCTAACTGTGCTCCGGGCTGGGTGTACCATTCTGAGGTTATAGGCAGCATTGCAGGGCCATTCCGAACAATACACAGTCCATCTGCCGCCCGAAACCCCTAGTAAGCTGAGCGAGGGGTGAAGAGCCAGGGATCTGTTCACCCAGAACCGCACAGGCTGAGGCATACACCCCCGGCTGCGGAGGCAGCTTCCGGCTGGAATAGGCAGCCACGGTCCTCCGAAACAGAGATTCTGGTGTGGGGAGTGCGTTGCTTCACCTGGAAGCCAAGATTTTTGCCCGAACCCAGCAGCGGCACCAGGAAGCAGCGGGACACTGAAACAAGGTATGACGACTTGCCGGAAGGAAGTTACGGGCCTGAAGACCCTAAGCAGGCTTGAGGGGCCATGCCAAAACTTGATCCATCTGGTGGTGAGTGCGATGCGCCTGAAAGGCGAAACAATGCACTGGAAACTGATTCCACTCAACTACAGCAAATAGGAAAAATGCTGAGGCTCCCGTAAAGATGCCCTTGAGAGCGCCATTTACTAAAAATTAAGCACGCTCCCTGCCAAAGCTCTTGCCAACGCAGCGGTTCTCTGGTTCATTTTTTCACAGATGAACTCCTCAACTAACTTCCGATCGAACCCTACCCTCCCTAAGAGACATGCAAATCCTGTGACACTGGGAGACAGAGAGAGACGGGCCCAGTAAGAGAGGACGCTGGCAGGGCCTATGTATCCCTCTGATGACAAAGGCCTTGAAGTAGTGACCTGCGCTGGCCGCGCTAACAGCCAGTGCTAAAAACCCTGGAGAGTGGGACCGAGGCTGAGAGAACATCCCTGTTTTGAATCTGAAGGGTTGTAGTGTGGACCCTATCACCGGATGTTGGTATAGTGGGCCTGCCGGAATGCTGCAAGGTAACAAATCCAACGCAATTTGTGGAACAGTCTCTGCGCAACCCCGTCGCCCCAGAGGGACTAACTGACTTCTTCAGTGTGAAAAGAGCACACAGAATCCCTACAAGACCACTGATTGCTGGACCACCACCCGACCTATAATAGCCCGAATACTATTACAAGACTCCAACACCTTACTCAGGACCGCCAGGGAGAAGACCGCTACCCTGTTGGAGAACCAGCAGATCTCACTGTATCCAGACTTCATAGTGGCGGTCCAGTGCCAAAGAGCCTCCTTCCAGGAAGTTAAAAAGAAGCTTAGAACCCACAACCTCAAGTATGCCCTTCTACTCCCGGCCCAACTAAAAGTTATTCGCGAACATAAATCACATTTCTTTGATGATCCGCAGGAGGCTACTGAATGGATGGAAGTCATGTTCTCTTCTGGCCCATCCCAAGGGTCAACACAAACCACCAAGCAAAAGCCACAAAAGGCACAAAAAGAGAAAACACGTCGAAGGAAACTGAACCGTATGGAGACAAAATCAAGCCCATCCCCGGAACAAGTCATGGAAAGCCAAAAATCAGCACTACTGGGGGCAGCGGCACTTGCTGAGCAAGACCCACTGTCCTCAGCGGAATCCTCCGAAGACACCAACCTACACTCAGACTCGGAGAACAGTCTTGCTCTCTTCCTCTCCATTACCCCGCAAACGAACACCTGGGAAAAGAACCACACTTAGTTGTCGAAATAGACCCCCACGATACTTTGAGGTAGAGGGCACACTGATTTGTATGGCATATGGGCCTCGCACTATCTTTACAGTTTAACAAATGGCCATGGTCCGGTCAAGTGCACTGTAACACTGACAACCAATTCAGAAGCGTGGCAGAACATGGACGCCACCTCCCCCATGGTGACTACATTAAGTATAAAAAGGTATTGTTCTCAGCATTGCTGTTTAGTTTGGTCCTCCACAGGTTCTTGGGTAAAGCTAGTATTGGGTCACGTTATCAAATTACTTATCTGACTCACTCCTAAGTTTGTCCTCCAGGAACCCTGACTGCCTTTGAAGGAAAGGACACAAGACGATGCATATGCATATATGGCTATCGCTGTATGTAAATGTAAATGTATAGGCATTTATATAGCGCACTACTTACCCGGAGGGTCCCAAGGCGCTTTGACCGCTGCGAAACCCTTCCTGGCTTCCCTGAGAGATGGTCCCTTAATGGGTATCTCCAGGGTGAGACCAGGCATCCCCGGCGGTCTGGTGGGGCCGTTAGTGAAGATGAGGCAAGCTAATGCCCAGAGTTGCCGAGTGTGATCGCTGATCAGAGTGGGCACCGAGGCGAGAGAATTATCAAGTCCACTGACCCTGGTCCAGAAACCTGCCGCGCCGGGAATCGAACCCTGGTCCCGGGCCGTCCTCTGCTCTCAGGTCTGCCGCCTCTAACCAGTGAGCCACACTACTTCACTATCGCTGGAAAGTATACATTAACTACTTGGAATGTAAGGGGCATGGGATCGGTGCAGCGGCTTAGAATATATGCTCAGCTAAATACAAGGAAGGCACATATTGTTTTAATGCTGGAGACACATCTCACCAGCTCAGAGGCTGCTAAGCTACGCAAAAAATGGATGGGACAAATATTTAACACATCATACTCTGCATTTGCAAGAGAGGCTGCCATATGGATCAGAAATGGTACCCCTTTTGTTGCTTTAGAGCAAAGAATAGATGTGAATGGCAGGTATGTTTTGATCCATGGCACACTGGACGGCACACACGTAGTACTTGGCAGCGTGTACGCCCCGAATTATGAGCAGGATACATTCCTAAGTGCCCTTAATACAGTATTGTTTGACTGGGTGGATTCCCCTTGGCAATTGGGGAAGATTATAATGCAGTCCTAGACTTAAGCCTTGATCGATCTCACCCACCGCTACTGGGGACTGGCGCCATGAAACAGACGCCGCACTTCCCGATTGGGCTACAGGCTGGACATTAACCGATGCAAGCCGCGAATACTCATTTTATTCTCCCCCTCATATGCTACACACATGTATAGATAGAATGTTTTGTTAACCGCCCCTTCTCGCACAAACACACCACATAACTGGGAAAACGCTATCTGACAACAACGCCCTGGAAATTACGTTCTCCTGGGGGGAAAACCCACCCTATATCCAACATGGAGGCTGCAACCGCAGTTACTTAAGGACTCCGTGTTCAGCAATACCCTGACCACAACTATCTCCAATTACTTTACTGAAAATATGGAAACAACATCCTCACGCCAAATAGAATGGGAGGCATTTAAGAAAGTTGTGAAAGAGGTTGCTATCGGTACAATGGTGGGAGCCCGACAAATGACTAACAAGGAACTACAAAAAATAGAAGACAAACTGGGCAGACTAGAGCATGCAGCAGCCTCAGACATCATTAAAGATGCGGCCCTAAAAGAAGCATGTGTCACACATGCCAAACTCCTTTAGCGACTGCGGGTCATAGATTACCGAACATATACACAAAGACAATATGCGAAAGCCGAAAGGGCCTGAACTGTCCTGGCCAGGATCTTGCGGGATGTGCCACCCTCCACCCCCATACAAGAGGTCACCACGATAGATGGCACAACAGGGCACACGCAATTGGACATAAACATAGCATTCAGGTATTACTAAACAACACTATATGTGGCATCTGAGGATTTCGGGGAAGAAGCAATAGAAGTATTTCTGGACAACCTCAAATTCCCAAAGTTAGTAAGAGCTCATCAACAAGGCTTAGCTGAACCAATTGCCAAACCTGAAGTAAAGGAAATGATCAGGGAACTGCCCTGCAACAAAACCCTGGTGCTAGATGGCCTTCCAGTGGAGTTTTCTGACTTTCTCTACAGCGCTGGTCTCCCGCTTAGTTGTAACGAACACAGAGCCACCCACTTATCCCAAGAGGACTGGGTAAAATTATCGCAAAAATACACAGATGTCCCCTAAGGAATTATTTCTCAATTACTTACAATTTATAAATAGTCACAACAAGTGAACAGATGTCAAATACTGCATGGAATTGTTGTTATGTATCGTACTTTATTTTTTTTTTTTTTAATATTTTATTTTTGTTGTTGCTGTCACATGGTATACAGTAACGCATATTAGATCTTCAGTGCAGCGTCAACATTCAGCTGCCATAGTCATTAGAGCAACTTTTTTAAAATTTTACCCCCCCAACTTAAACTTGCTACTTTCAGGGTTAAATCCACGATTCCTAGCAATGGTCTATATCAACATTAGAGTGCCCAAATGCAACTATCAGGTCTCGGTTCAGATATACATTTCAGTAAGGTCATCTGCGGGCAGGTTCCCATGGTCCTGTAGCATTTATTGTCTCCACATTTCACCCCCCCTTCCCTCCCATCAATCCAGACCTTCGTCATCCTCTGAGCTGTCCCCATCTCCTTCCTCGGGCAGGGGCTCGCAGAGGTCTCCCCTATACTTGTTCCAGGGTGACCAAATCCCGTTCCATTTCCGAGGATTATGCCTCTGCTGATATACTGCCCGCTCGGTCAGCATAATCACATCCATATTTCTGCACCATTGCGCCAGTGTCGGTGTTTCCTGTGCCCCCCAGTTTTTCGCGATGTCACGTTTCGCCAGCATTACACCTATGATCACCCACCTCTTCGCATGCAGTGAAAGGTCTGTTGGGCCCCACACATTCAGGAGACAGATCCTGGGGTCTGGTGCAAATGGGTTCTGTAGGGTCTGACAGATCGTGCGCGTGACACGCCGCCAGTAATCCTGTATATGTGGACACGTCCATATAGTGTGGTATAGTGTACCCTCCTCCCCGCAGCTTCTCAGGCAGTGTGGGTGTTCTGCTCTATGTATTTTATACAGTGTCGTGCGGGTGTAGTATATCCTGTGTAGCACTTTGAACTGGATCAGTCTGAATCGAGTGGAAATACCCGCCTCCCTGGGCGAAGCCAGGGCTGCGTTCCAGTCTGCCTCATCTAGGTCCCCTATCTCGTCCTCCCAATACTCCTTTAGTTTCCCCAGGGGGTCCGGCAGGTTATTCATGAGTTTCCGATAAGTGAGGGAGGTTGCCCCGGCCTCCATGTAGTCTGTAAGCAATCGGTCCTCTAACGGAGCCGACTCCGGAAGCGCCGCACCAGTTTCTAGCACCGACAGGAGTGCGTGCCTGATTTGTATGTACCTGTATGTTTCGGTCTCCGCAAGGTCGTATTGTTCCCTTAGGGCCGTGAAGGAGAGCACACCCTCCCTGGTCCACAGGTCGCCCACCGTGGAGATCCCAATGTTGTCCCATTGGTCGAACCCCTTGGAGCTGCGCAGGTTACCGAGGGCCTTGGCGTCCCATAGTGGCGTGAGTCTGGTGATCACTCCCTCCCATCCTAGCCGTCTCTGAGCTTTGTGCCATAAGGCTACAGTGTGTTTGGTAGGCCCCTCTAACTTCCTCACCATCCCTTTATTATAGAGTGGGGCTAGCAGAGTGGACAAGCCTAGTTGGTGTCTATCCGCCCTGAACGCCGGGTCGTCTTGTGCTGCGTGGATCCATTGGTTAATCACCTTAAGGTGAGCCGCCCAGTAATATAGTTCGAGGTTGGGGAGGGCTATCCCACCGCTATACCAGTCTCTGGTTAATTTCAACTGTGCGACCCGGGCCGGTTTGTCTCCCCACAGGAGAGTGGACAGTTGGGCCGAGACGTGACGGAAGAACGACACGGGAACCACTGCCGGCGTGTTTTCCAGAACATAAAGGAAGCGAGGGAGCGCCAGCATCTTAAAGAGTGCCGCTCTACCTAGCAGTGTTAGGGGGAGATTTTTCCAGAGGCGCACATCAGTCTTCAATTTGTCCAGCTGGGGCTTAAGATTCAGGTCAAGGAAGGTCGAGTGCTCCCTTGTAATCCGTATCCCTAGGTATTTAAAGGCGACGCGTTCTACGAGTAATTGGCAATCTGTAGGCAGTATTGGAAGGTCGCCCTTTATCATATATATCACGGATTTGGACCAATTGAGTTTATAGCCCGAGGCCGTACCGTGGCTTTGACATAGTGCCAGCAAGACCGGGATACCGGTCGTGAGGTCCGTGAGGTCAACGAGCATGTCGTCGGCGTATAGGGAAACCCTATCCTCGCCTCCACCTTCCCATTGTATACCTTTCAGCAGCTGGGTGGTCCTGAGGATCGTGGCCAAGGGTTCTAGTACTAGGGCGAACAGTAGTGGCGAGAGTGGGCACCCCTGTCTCGTGCCCCTTGCCAACGGGAACTCCCTCGATATGTGTCTGTTTGCGGTTACTCTAGCCATGGGTTCGGTGTATAGCAGTCTGACCCACGATATGAACGTTGGGCCGATACCAATGTGTTCCAGGACTGCAAAGAGATAGCGCCACTCCACCATATCAAATGCCATTTTGGCATCGAGCGACAGTACCGCTGCAGCTTCCTCCAATTGCGGGGCTCGGGCCAATACCCCATGCAGCCGTCGCAAGTTCAGCGCCGTACTGCGGTGTGGCATAAAGCCCGACTGGTCCGGGTGTATAAGGTGCGCCAGATGGGGCAGTCGCCTGGTGGCCAGCAGTTTCGCCAGGATTTTACTCTCGGCGTTAAGGAGGGAGATCGGGCGATAGGATTCGCACTCCTCAGGGGGTTTGCCGGGCTTAGGTATTGCGACTATTGTGGCCGTGCGCTGGTCAGGGGGGAGTCGTCCCCGTCCCCGGCACTCCTGAAACATATCGAGCAATGGTGCGGACAGCGTCTCGGACATGAGTTTGTACCATTCTATTGGCACACCATTGGGGCCCAGTGCTTTCCCGGGGTGTATTGCTGCTATGGCCGCCTGTAGTTCTTCCTCCGTCAGATCGGAGTCGAGTTCGTCCCTTTGGTCTGGGGAGAGAGTGCGGGTCGGCACTCCCACAAGGGAACTTTCTGCCATTTCCCGTGTGACCTCATAGTCAGGGGAGTATACGGAGTGGAAATGGTCAGCTAAGAGTTCCACTATTTGTGCCGGACTGGTTTGTACCTCACCCTGAGAGTCCCTCAGTTGCAATATCGCCCGCTGGCCACCCCGTGCCCTTTCCAACCATGCCAGGAGCTTCCCAGCCTTATCGCCTATATCGTATACCCTGCTCGCCGTTGCGGACATATTGTCTCGCACTCTGCGGCGCAGAAAGTCGGTGTGACTCTGCTGGGCCAGTCGGAGTGTGTGCTGGGTGTCTCCAGTCGGGTTCCCCTCGTGGTCTCGTGTTGCCTTATCTAGTTGTTCCTCTAGGTCTGTTAGTTCCTGACGTTGTGTGCGTCTGTGCTGTGCGATCACCGAGATCGCCTGTCCGCGGAGGACTGTCTTGTAGGCCTCCCACAGAACAGTGGGCGACTCCACCGACCCCACGTTCTCTGCAAGGTAGGACCGTGTGCTTTTCCTCAATGCCCTGGTTACGCCCGGTTCTTTAAGGTAACCCGGGTAAATAGGGTAAAGTCGTCTGCGGGATTTTCTCTGACTGGACAGAGTCAGTGTAAGCGGGGAGTGGTCAGAGATCCCTCTCGGCCTAATTTGGGAGTCAGTGAAAGTGAGGAGACCCCCCCCCAACGTCAGGAAATAGTCTATCCGCGACAGGCTGTCGTGGACTGTTGAATGGTATGTATATTGCCTATCATCTGGGTGTAGCCGCCTCCACACATCCACTAAACCCTGCGCTTCCATGAAGTCATGCAGTTTGGAGGGCCCTGGTGTACGCATGCGCGCCGGGTGGCGGTCTAGGGAGTCTTGTGCCACTGCATTGAAATCCCCCCCCACGACAAGATCCCCTTCAGGAAGATCTAACAAGAATTTCCCTAGTTCCGGAAAAGCTATGTTGTGTAGCGCTGGTGGGATGTAGACCGAGACCACATTCAGTGGCTTCCCCTCCCACTGGCCGTGTATCGCTGCAAAACGCCCCTGTGTGTCTGTTGCCGTTGATTGGACTATGAACCTGGATGAGCGATGAAGTAATATCCCGGAGCCCCGGGACCCCTTTGTGAATCCAGAGTGTACTACCATGCTATAGCCTTTTCTGTCTAGGGCCTTCGTAGCTGTGCCGGTGAGGTGTGTCTCTTGTAGTAGGACCAGGGCGGGGTGCAGCCTCTTTATATTCTGCAGGACCAGCCCACGTTTAATCTTGTCGCCCAGGCCCCTTACGTTCCAGGACATGAGGAGTAGCGGGGACGTCTGCCCTACATTAGTGTCCTCCCCCATCCTGTGTTGGTGTACGGCCTGTGAAGTTGCGCTCGGGGACGACCAGGAGGTCCGTGCAGTGCCCCTGTGGGTTGCATTGTGACAATACCATCCTATACTCGTGTGCCCCTTCGTAGCTATCCTGCCCCTGTGTAGAAACTGAAAACCAAAACCCCCTTCTACCCCCAACTCCCCCCCTCCCTGCCCCCCTGCTCAACGGACTCAGAACTGCCCGCCCCCCCAACTCAGCAGAGTGCCTGATCCCGCCCCATAACATAGTACTTGCTCGCTGGGGTGAAGGTTTCTCCGTGGTCAGCGGCCCCCTTCTTCAGCTGCGGAGGCCTTTCCGCCCAGTGTCCAAGGCGGCGTTGCCTGTTCATATCATGTTTCGTTCAGTCGGACCATGGCTGTGACTTATTGATCCCCGTCTGCATTTTCCTCCTGACGGTCGGATAAAGGGGAATGTACCTCCAGATCTTCGTCGTTGGCTTGTGAGCCCTGTTGGGAGCCAGCTGTACGGTGTTTGTTCTGTCTATTTGAGCGACGAGGGCCCGCCGCTCTCCAACCCTCCAGCCAATCCTGCGCCACCTCCGGTGATTCAAAAAACCAAGTCTTGTTGTCCGCTACGACCCGAAGCTTGGCCGGGAAGAGCATCGAGTATGGGATTTCCCTGGCTCTGAGTTCTTTTTTGACCTCAAAAAAGGTTCGCCTCCTCCGTGCCACCTCGGCCGTGTAATCAGGAAAGAATGCCAGCGTCGCGTTCTGGATCTTAATGGGGGGCGAGTTCCTTGCCGCCTGTAGGATGGCGTCCCGATCTCTGAAATTGAAGAGCCTCGCTATGATCGGTCTGGGGTTAGCTCCTGTCTTGTGGCGTCCCCCCGGTACCCGGTGCGCTCTTTCCACTGTGAAAAAGGCGGAGAGTCCTTTGGGCTTCAGGGTGTCTTTGATCAAACTCTCCACATATAGGTCCATCGCCCTCGTGTCTTCCGATTCTGGCACACCAATAATACGGATGTTGTTCCGCCTCGAGCGCCCTTCCTGGTCATCGAGCTTGTCGCGTAGTTCTTTGTTCTCCCTCGAGATGCGTTCCATACTAATCTGGAGTTCCGAGACGTCCTCGACCAGGGACTTGGTCACAACCTCCATATTGTTCACTTTCTCTGTCATTTTGTGGAAGTCCGCCCTTATAAGTGTGATCTCGGCCGAGATCGACCCCACCGTGGCCTGTACCTGCGTGAGGGCCCGCATGACGTCATCAATGGTCGCTTTCTTGCCCCCGGTCACTTCGGTTGTCTTGCTCGCCTGTGCTTTGGCGTCCTGCGAGGGGGAGGGGGAGCCGGGTTTTTCATAAGCAAAGCGGTCCAGGCGTGATTGTGTCGCTCCGCCTTTATGCCCCTTGCCAGCCATCCTGGATTCGCCTGGGCCAAGCTATCTTCCTCTGCCGGCTACCGGGGGTCTTCCCTGGGCCCCCGCTGTGGTTATGGGGGTAAGTGTGGCCCCCGTGAGGTGTCCCAGTGAGTTCGCGGATCTGAACGGGCCTCTGGTGTGTGGTGGCCGGCCGGGTCACGGATTCATTGACGGGGCGCGCAACCGAATGTCACCGCCCTGGAGGACTCCCTCTGTCCCTTCCAGCACCGCTTACAGCGACCCTGGCTCGCCGGAGCTTCGTGCTCGGTCCCCTGATGGCGATGGGGGGGCTCGGGTTGCTTCCAGATAGGTCCTTCCGCTGCGAGGACAGGTGCCTCGCGCAGATGCTCTGTTGGTTTTTGGGCGGGGATGCCCTCGGGTCTGTTGCGCCTTGCCAGGCTCTCCGATCGGCCAGGGGGGGGCCGCTGTGCAGACACTGAGGCAGCGCGGTTCCGCCGTTGCCAGACTCTGCGCTCTGGCCGCCGCTGCTGAAGATGGCGGCGTCAGCTCCCCCCGTCGTCGCACCGGGCGCCGGAGCCCGTCCTCACCGAGCGTTCCCCTCACCTCAGCTGAGCCTCCCGGCAGGCGGATCGGCTCCCCGCGGTCCGGTGACGGATGCTGGAAGGTTCGGTCTCTGATTACCCCGGCGCTCTCCGTGGTCGGGTGTTTCCGGCGGATGGCTGCCTGACCCAGGCCACTTCCTGTCGGCGTGCCGCTCACTGTGCCTCCCGGTCCGGAGGTCGCCCACAGGCCCGCTCGGGGCACTGACAATGACTGGTGTTCCTGATCTCGGATTGAGGTCCGGCGAATTCGAACTGCCGCCGCCTGGTCCTGGGCTTCGCTGCCTTCCCGCCTGGGTAGTTTTGTTACCGGATAGATGTGCGGATTTAACTGGGAGCCGCCTTAATCACGGAGCTCTCCTTCTAGGCTGCCGCCATCATCGGCTGCTAGCCACGCCCCCTGTATCGTACTTTATTTAATTCAAAATTCAAACGGCATAATATGGCAACCAACCTACTACTAACATTCTAGATCTTATTATTAGTAGTATCAAACATGTTTTGCTCCATTGTATGAATACACACAATATCATACAATACAAATTATTCAAAGTATGAAGTGATAATTTCAAATCAACACAAAGGTTCCCTATTCAGCAAATCGATGTTACACGTCGACGTTTCGGTCCCCTAATGGTTCAAACATTCCCCAGGACCATCTTCAGGACGAAAAACGTTGCACATGTGTATTTCACAACATCTGAAAACAATGAAAACATACTAAATAACCATGCATCTCAGATATCGTCTTCTCACCATAAAAGACAAAAATCACCAACAATGAAGATTCAGAATAGGTGGTCTGAATCTATATAAACTAGTTAAACTAATTAACCCGATAAGAGCCCAGAGTGTTTAACAAAGGGAACCACACCCAGAATAACAATAAAAGGTCTTACCTAATGCTTCGAGCCGGAAGTATAATATGCTAATAGCCAGGTGGACCAATATGTCCCGCAATCTAGAAAAGTTAAAACACCTAATATGTACACCTAATATTTACAGAGTAGTTCTCCAAATCAACAACAGTATCCCTGCCATACTCACAAGTATATAAAGCAGGTATCTTCAACAGTCAGCCCTATGTGACACAACAAACCGAACAAACAATAAATGCCAGTTTGTACCCAGTACCTATTTTAGTACGCTATGGAGAACTCCCAATGAGTAGCACTTACATGTTTAATCAATTCCTCCAATCTGTAAACAAAAATAAACACAATATAAATACACCAAGCTTTCCTCCTGTAAACCTGTCACCACACAAACATCCAAGAGTGGACACGTAACTAAAAAGTACTCACAGCCTGAAATAGTCTTTGGCGTGTTGTACTCCTAAAAATATTAAACCACAATTAGTTCTCAAAAACGTGCTACTGAGGCCAACAACGAATAATAATCCTATGTGACTCGACTTACTTTTAGTTAGTAGCAACACTCGTCAAAAATGCGTCCGAAGCTCTCAGTCTCAGATGATCCGATGAACGCCATCGGTAAAATACCTGGGTTTAGCTTGATGACGTCATGTGGGCTCTAATCTCGCGGCCATCTTAAAGTAGCTAGTCATAGTGGTATGGTATACGTCTTACAATGACAAAGCGTGTTTTTAGTCCCCTTAGTTTGCAGGTTAAGTTCTACATTCTAAATGTTAATGGTAATTTAAAATCTAACTATGTCCAGCAAGGTTATAATTACCTGTGTCAAGCCTCCTCGACCAACGCAGCCATCTTGGGAAGATGAGTGTGCTTAACTAATCTCAAGTGAACGAAACCTGTATCAATATCTTTATAAGTAGCTAATGTTCTAACCAAATGCGACCATCTTGGAGTAGCGAAAGTGCTTATTCATTCTCAATTGAAATGATCAAAACTATTTAAATAATATGAATATATCAGCCATAATTTGTGCTCAGATAATCACAGAGCCACTAAAACAAAATTCTGCTCAACCTCAAAAACAATAACCCAATCTAAATGTACAGTTAGAGGGCAACAAGCTTCAATCTAAAGCCTGGCTCTGATGGTCACATGTCCGCAAAAAGGGGAATTACAGGGTTGCCAGAGTAAGCCATTCAATGAGAGAGTTTAACCCCATTTCCACAGTGTTACAAGACCAGATCCACCTGTTCTCTTTTAAGGTGAGTAGACGATCAACATTGTGATATCTTTTTGTACTTTTAACCACATCCAGAACAAACCATTGCATCTCAGTGGGTAAGTGAGATTTTAGTTGATAGTGTTCTACTAACGGCGCGCTGATCACATTACATCTTATGCGAGATTGATGCTGCAAAATTCGTTTTTTAACCTCCTGCGTCGTTTTACCTATGTAGCTCAACCCACATGGACCCTGGAGACAATAGATCACATTTTTTGTGTGACAATTTGAATGGTGGTGCAATTTAATTTCTTTGCCATTTAAAACACAGTTCTTTGTGACATTCGTTGTCGCACAAGCTGCACAATTCCGGCAAGGAAAGTGACCTGTAATTGGAACCAAACCCCATTGTGTCTGAATGGTGCTTGGTTGTGGTTCTTTGTATGCTTTTACTAACTGGTCTCGCAGATTCCTGCCCCTCTTAAACGCAAAACGTGGATGAGCTAGAAAAGGTTCCATTTTGCTAATTAATCAGATGCCAATTATACCTGATAATTCTTTTTATTTGGTTAAATTCTGAGCCGAATGTCATTACACAAGTGATAGGTTGAGAACTAGTTGTGTCTGTATTAAGCACATCCTTCTTAACCAATAAGGCACCTCGGTCATAGTACCAGGCCCGTTTCATGGCCTGTTTGACTAGTCTTTAGGGGTATGATCTCATCACAAGTTTAGATTGCAAGATCTTGGCCTCACGAAAATAATCCTCCCTCTTGGTACAGTTACGTCGAATGCGTAAAAACTGTCCAAAAGGGAGGTTATCTCGGAGATTACGAGGATGGTAGCTGTTATACTTCAGTAACGTATTTCTTGCAGTTGGTTTTGTATACAGACTCATGGTTAAGGTATTATTGTCATTCGAAATTGTCAAATCCAAAAAGTCAATGGTTTGGTTATTGCTCACTAAGCATGGGCGGAAAATCCGTTCCGCTCGCGGATTTTACGGATTTTGGGCAAATTCGCAATCCGCGAACTCTCGCGAATTTACCGAAAATCCGCAAACTCGCACGCAGCGGATTTTTTTTCTTGGTGATACAATATTGCGGTGTGTGGCGTTCACTTACTGTCATTCAGCGTTTGCTGAGTTGTTTTTCTCGATATTTTGCGAGTGCTGCACCATTTTGGATCTTGCTGCGGGATCCCGCGGGAGTTTGGCGACGCATCGCGAGAGTTCGCAATTGCGAACATGTAGGTGCTGCAGAGAGCAACAATCTCGCACTCGCGAAATTACAAAATTTGCAATTCTGCACAAGAAATCCACTAGCAAGCAGCATAGACCTTCTGAAAATGATGATTTTTATCTGAATAACTCCTCAGGTTGACATTTGCCTGCATTTTTTTGGATTTGAGGCCTTTTGACTTTCTTTGGATCACTTTTGGATTAGAAATCAACTTTCACAAGTAAGTTTGTTTGGGGCATTACAGTTGCTGTTCTGCAGAAAAACGAGTTTTGCAAAACTGAAAGCACTCAGCAGGTGCAAAAGTTCACTCATCATTAGTAACCATTCCCTGTAGTACTTCCTGAGGGGCCCCTCCAGAGTTCAGTTGCCTATGTTTGTTTGGGGCATTACAGTTGCTGTTCTGCAGAAAAATGAGTTTTGCAAAACTGAAAGCACTCAGCAGGTGCAAAAGTTCAAACTCATCATTAGTAATAGTAACCATTCCCTGTAGTGCTTCCTGACTGGGGCCCCTCCAGAGTTCAGTTGCTAGTTGCAACAATTCTATGACCCTGCTCTGACCCTCACAGCAGGCTCATAGAATAGCTACAAGTAGGCCACAAAGGTCCTGGAAAAAAAATTGCACTGCAACAGAAAGCAAATTACAGATTAGGAAGCAGGTGCGAGACTGGAATTTTAAAACAGTGACACATTAATAAATCAACCTCAAATTAATTCATGTCAGTTGAAGCAGGGCAGGTGTGCTTGCTTTTCGCCCCCATAATCTACAGTGATGATGAACCAGAGGGTGGCATTGATGTACCAGAGGGTGGCATGGGTGAAACAGAGGGTGGCAGTGGTGAAACAGAGGGTGCTGGGAACCTGTGATGATGAACCAGACGTAGAAACAACATAGTCGCGACCATTGCGAGCCGACAAGTAAGTTCGCAATTGCGAACTGGTACAAAACCCTCGCGACCCTATTGTGTGTATTCATACAATGGAGCAAAAGATGTTTGATACTACTAATAATAAGATCTAGAATGTTAGTAGTAGGTTGGTTGCCATATTATGCCGTTTGAATTTTGAATTAAATGAAGTACGATACATAACAACAATTCCATGCAGTATTTGACATCTGTTCACTTGTTGTGACTATTTATAAATTGTAAGCAATTGAGAAATAATTCCTTAGGGGACATCTGTGTATTTTTGCGGTCTCCCACTTAGAGCGTCTATACCAGGCAGCATTAGATACAGGATATCTCCCCCCCACCACGATGCAGGCACTGGTTGCCACTCCTATTTGTATAAGCGCAGTAAGATATGGCATTCCTATTGGGAATACCACACACACTGTCTCATTATATGCCGATTACATCATTCTCTACCTGGGCAGCCTCCAGAGTGGTCTTGGCCCCACTCCTCGTAGTTTTACCCAGTTCCAAAATATCTTGAGCCTCACCATTAACAACACCAAATCTTATGCCTTTTATTTTCACTCTGAGGATCAAGCAGAGCCGATACACTTCAGCCCCTTGATATTTCTGATAGCACCCACCACTTTCAAATACCTAGGCATGCAAATCTACAGGAGCCCATAGGAACTGCTGGATAGCAATCTCGTATGAGCCGTTAAGGCACTTAAAACTCAAATAACCTTTTGGACTTCACCACCACTCTCAGTGGCAGGCCGAGTCGCCATCACAAAAATGGTCATGCTCCCGAGAATGCTTTATTATTTTGCTAATTTACCAATAGTGATCCTGGCTACTATCTTTAAAACCTTGAACACACTCCTAGTAGAACTGATATGGGAAAAAGGCCGCAGGAGGGTGGTGCTCTCAAAACTCCAGCTGGGAACAGACAAAGGGGGCATGGGAGTCCTGGACTTCAGTGCATACTGCTATGCGAGCCAACTGCAGTGGCTAACATACTGGACTGTGGGACCTAACCTCCATGAGATAGGGACTACACAGCAAACATTAAAACGAGGGGTCCTTCATACCCTACTGTTGCCTAAGGGACGGATTCCACCCACGGCTTCCACACTGCTAAAAGTAGTCCTCACCTACTGGAACAAGCATTTGCAATGCAATAGGTCTTGCAGCATTAAAGTTTGAGTTACTGGCATTGTAAATGACAATGCTTTGCATACATTTTTTTGGGGTGTCCGTGTGTGCATGGCAGTGGTGGTGTCTATGTGTGCATGCCACTGGTGGTGTCTATGTGTGCATGGCAGTGGTGGTGTCTGTGTGTGCATGGCAGTGGTGGTTTCCGTGTGTGCATGGCAGTGGTGATGTCCGTGTGTGCATGGCAGCGGTGGTGTCCGTGTGTGCATGGCAGTGGTGGTGTCCGTGTGTGCATGGCAGTGGTGGTGTCCGTGTGTGCATGGCAGTGGTGGTGTCCGTGTGTGCATGGCAGTGGTGGTGTCCGTGTGTGCATGGCAGTGGTGGTGTCTGTGTGTGTGTATGGCAGTGGTGGTGTCCGTGTGTGAATGACAGTGGTGGTTTCCCTGTGTGTATGGCAATGGTATGTCCGTGTGTGCATGGCAGTGGTGGTTTGCCTGTGTGCATGGCAGTGGTGGTGTCCGTGTGTGCATGGCAATGGTGGTGTCCGTGTGTGAATGGCAGTGGTAGTGTCTGTGTGTGCATGGCAGTAGTGGTTTCCGTGTGTGCATGGCAGTGGTGGTGTCCGTGTGTGCATGGCAGTGGTGGTGTCCGTGTGTGCATGGAAGTGGTGGTGTCCGTGTGTGCATGCCAGTGGTGTTGTCCGTGTGTGCATGCCAGTGGTGGTGTCTGTGTGTGCATGCCAGTGGTGGTGTGTTTGTGTGCATGCCACTGGTGGTGTCTATGTGTGCATGGCAGTGGTGGTGTCTGTGTGTGCATGGCAGTGGTGGTTTCCGTGTGTGCATGGCAGTGGTGGTGTCCGTGTGTGCATGGCAGTGGTGGTGTCCGTGTGTGCATGGCAGTGGTGGTGTCCGTGTGTGCATGGCAGTGGTGGTGTCCGTGTGTGCATGGCAGTGGTGGTGTCCGTGTGTGCATGGCAGTGGTGGTGTCCGTGTGTGCATGGCAGTGGTGGTATCCATGTGTGCATGGCAGTGGTGGTGTCCGTGTGTGCATGGCAGTGGTGGTGTCCGTGTGTGCATGGCAGTGGTGGTGTGTGTGTGTGTATATGGCAGTGGTGGTGTCCCTGTGTGAATGACAGTGGTGGTTTCCCTGTGTGTATGGCAGTGGTATGTCCGTGTGTGCATGGCAGTGGTGGTTTCCCTGTGTGCATGGCAGTGGTGGTGTCCGTGTGTGAATGGCAGTGGTGGTGTCTGTGTGTGCATGGCAGTGGTGGTTTCCGTGTGTGCATGGCAGTGGTGGTGTCCGTGTGTGCATGGCAGTGGTGTTGTCCGTGTGTGCATGGCAGTGATGGTGTCCGTGTGTGCATGCCAGTGGTGGTGTCCGTGTTTGCATGCCAGTGGTGGTGTCCGTGTGTGCATGCCAGTGGTGGTGTCCGTGTGTGCATGGCAGTGGTGGTGTCCGTGTGTGCATGGCAGTGGTGGTGTCCGTGTGTGCATAGCAGTGGTGGTGTCCGTGTGTGCATGGCAGTAGTGGTGTCCGTGTGTGCATGCCAGTGGTGTTGTCTGTGTGTGCATGCTAGTGGTGGTGTCTGTGTGTGCATGCCAGTGGTGGTGTGTTTGTGTGCATGCCAGTGGTGGTGTCTATGTGTGCATGGCAGTGGTGGTGTCTGTGTGTGCATGGCAGTGATGGTGTCTGTGTGTGCATGGCAGTGGTGGTGCCCGTGTGTGCATGGCAGTGGTGATGTCCGTGTGTGCATGCCAGTGGTGGTGCCCGTGTGTGCATGGCAGTGGTGATGTCCATGTGTGCATGGCAGTAGTGGTGTCAGTGTGTGCATGGCAGTGGTGGTGTCCGTGTGTGCATGGCAGTGGTGGTGTCCGTGTGTGCATGGCAGTGGTGGTGTCTGTGTGTGCATGCCAGTGGTGGTGTCTGTGTGTGCATGCCAGTGGTGGTGTCCGTGTGTGCATGGCAGTGGTGGTGTCCGTGTGTGCATGGCAGTGGTGGTGTACGTGTGTGCATGGCAATGGTGGTGTCCGTGTGTGCATGGCAGTAGTGGTGTCCGTGTGTGCATGGCAGTGGTGGTGTCTGTGTGTGCATGCCAGTGGTGGTGTCTGTGTGTGCATGCCAGTGGTGGTGTCTGTGTCTGCATGGCAGTGGTGGTGTCTGTGTCTGCATGGCAGTGGTGGTGTCTGTGTGTGCATGACAGTGGTGGTGTCCGTGTATGTATGGCAGTGGTGGTGTTTGTGTGTGCATGGCAGTGGTGTTGTCTGTGTGTGCATGCCAGTGGTGGTGTCTGTGTGTGCATGGCAGTGGTGGTGTCGAATGAACTATAGCTGCAGTGGTTTTTAAACAGAGAGGGGCTGCCCCCCCCCCTTCGAGCCCTGTTAAAGTCGGATGAGAAAAATAAGTGCTGGTTCACATAAATGAGTGTAGGTGGGCACCACCTGCAACCGCCGTGTCAAAGTAAGCCCTGTAGCAAAGATCATCCAGTTGGATCTCACCTCTTCCCCAGTCCTCAGGGCAGCCTTTCACTCCATTTAGAGTGTGTGTGGACATGCCCATTGAAGCCAACTGGGGCAGACTGTTCTAAAGAGAGTAGGCATGCTGAGCCATAGTATATATGTGAGCAGGCTGAAGGCATGGTGGAGCCTGTACACGGCAGGATGGGCAACTTTACCAGGAGTGTCTCTGAGCACACTGAACTCACTGGAGACAGACTGCTCTCAGAAGGGTGGGCAGCCTTATTCATTGTCTATGTGAGCAGACCGAAGTCATTGAGACAAGCGGAATTAAGAAGTGTGAGCATTTTCACTGAGAGTGTCTTCGTGCAGTCTTACGTCATGGAAGACAGACTGCTCTCGGAAGGCCGCACAGCTTCACTTGGAGTGTTTCTGACAGACTGCAGTCAGTGGAGACAGGCTGCTCTCAAAAGGGTTGGAATGCCACGAGACAGACAGGCCCTTCCTGTGGGATTCTCATCAAAGAGGGACTCTTTGGGGTGGGTTGGATGGGGGAGAGATCCTTTGGGGGAGTATCGTGCAGGCGAGGGGCACACGATGGTTGTAAAGACGCGCAGTGAAAAAATATCGCGCAGCAAAATAATTAAATAAAAAATCCGGTACCCAGTGAGAATATCGCGCAGCTACATAATTAAATAAACAAGCAGAGAGGCAGAAAGAGACATACGAGGCATCGGGACACGGAGACTGAGAGACTGACACAGCGAGACAGACGGCGAGAAAAACAAGGTTTACAATCCCGGGCGGAAGTCAGGCAGGCCGGGGGCGGGACGTCAAGACACACCGGAAGCCCGGGCGGGCTCCCGTGAGGTGAGAGCCTCGCACGCACAGAAGGAAGAGACCGCCGCCGCCTGCAACGAGCCCTCTCCTGGAGACGGATACCGGTGAGTGGGGGCCTTTGCTGAGCTGCGAGGGCGGGGGGCATGTGTGTGTGCGTGGGCGGCGGGGGGCTCTGTATGTGTGTGAGCGTGCGTGTGTGTATGTGTCTTGGAGTCTGTGTGTATGCGTGTGTGTGTTTAAAAGAGCCCGATGACTGGGGGGGGGGGAGTGTGTGTGTGAGCGAGGGAGTGTCTGTCAGTGTGTATGCGCACGCATGTGTGTATGTGTGGGGATGTGCACGGCGCGGGAATTTCTGCAAATGTGGACGGAGCTGACGTGCGCGTGCACGAGGTCAAATCCACAGGAAAAGCGTGTGGCACCCTCTTGTCCCTAATCCCCCCGAAGTTGATAACTATAGTTGTCGAACTGGACTGGAGCATCCTACGGATGCTTACTCCAGCTCGACCTAAAAAGGCATTAAAATACATGAAGCAGCTACTTTCCTATGCCCCCAACGTTCCACTAGTAGATATCCCCAGAACCACAGGGGTCATTACATCCAGAAGCGTATCCGATGGACACAGGAGTGAGTGAACACTGTTGGGATGCTATTAGGTGAAAGTGAGCTACAAGACCATGAAAACGTTGCCTGGGAACAGGGTGTCCCACGGTCACTTTATCTTCTACATGCCAGTATTACTTGATACATTAAACAATATTGGGCACCAGATAATAAGGAACCCCCACACACAAGTTAATATATACACAATACCTCATGGGTAATGGGCATCACTTGATCCGCTGGCTGTACAGGGGTATTCGTACCCATGGGGCTACCTCTCTGGCAGCGCTTGGACAAAAATAAGATGCTGACATCGAAAGAGACCTATCGGGCAAGGAATGGGACTCCCTACTTGAATATCCCAAGAAGGTATCCCGCAATGCCAAATTTAAATTCATTCAGTATATGGTATTGCACAGGACCCATCTTACACAGCACCAGTTAAGTAAAATGTAGCCATAGGCAAAGAACCATTGCCCACGATGTCATGTGCAGGCAGCGGACCTGCTACATATGTTATGGGCCTGTCCACGACTGGCTACCTTCTGGGCAACCATTATAAAGGTCCAAGGGACAGTAACGAGTATTATTGGGAGTGGCACAGCAGAATACTGCATACTTGGAATGCGCCAGGATCACAAAAAACAGAAAGTCCAATCCCGATTTGCTAATTTAGCCTTGATACTAGCAAAACGATCAGTCACCATGAGGTGAAAGGCTACAACGCCCCCCATGACGCTCAGCTGGCATGGGGAGGTGGTCCGATGGGGGAGAGTTGAAAGCATGGCGATAAGGAGGGAGCTAAAGTAGGCACCTGTGGAAGACACCAATTTAACTGGAATGGGATGCAATCCTAGAACTATTCATAGCCTCTGAACCACTACCAACATGATACGCAGTATTGGGCAAATGCACTGAGTAAGCTAAAGCTGGGTATTCAGATATAGGTCCACCCAAGTACTCACACTGTTGACTGTTGGAACAAGCATAGATACATGCCACGCTGTCAGGATTATATAAATGAACACAATAGCACTATGCCCCTTATAGGCCTATGAGAGGATAGAAGTGAGTCAGGGAGGGGGAGGAAGGGAGGGAGGGAGGAATAGAGAATCGAAGCAAGGAAGGGGGGTGGTAATGTTATTCTGACATGCAGACTGTAAATATACCTTCCATATAAGTACTATTATTGTGATACCCTTATAACTATCCACGTTCTATATTATTGTTCTATCTACTGCAGTATATACATGATTTTATGGTTAGTTTATTCCAGCCTGGGCCAATGATATGTACCCCAAATCTGCATATTTCGTCAATATGTCAGATGGTTATGCATGAAAATCAGAAGTGCTTGATTTAACATTGCTGATGCAGGATGTCAAGGCCAACATATTGACAGAGGTTTCTAACCCTGCAGCAACCATCCAAGAACCTGTCTTACCCTTTAACAGGGCTCTAGTAGATATACGAGTAGGCACCTGGGCCAAACCAGGATCTTGCCCACCGGTCAACAGACAAGTTGCAAGACAGCTCATGCCAGCTCCCGTGGATCCCGACTTCTCACTCCAGACCCAGAGAGCTTGGGGGTACAGGCATCATCCAGCTACCTAAACCCCAATTATTTTCCTAACACCCTAACCAACAGGGAATCCAAAGGGACAGAAATTTAGCAAAACCTGTTTTTTACAGTGCCAGTCTTGCCCTACGATCTGTTACACCTTGTACCTCCTGGGGCAGTATACTTACGCCTTGTGGGACAGAATGGTGAATGTGATGCCAGCTGTCACCAAGGATGTCAGATATACCCTACAAGTCCCATCCTTGACGACCAAGATGCTGCAAAATATGCAATCCCTTGTGTACACACAAAAAATAGGTAGTAGTGTTCCCCAAGGGAAACGTCCGCACAACACTCTAAAAAACAATCTAGTTATATCTACAATTAGTACACATTTGGTAGTCTGATTTTTTATGAGAAAAAGTTTTAAACAAAAGGGTGCTACAGAGACTCAGGGCACCTACCACCTAAAGGTGCCGTTAGTACACACTGGGTGTGTGTCACATCAATTTGAACAAATTTTGAGAATCCATTGACAGCACTCCTAAATTAGTAATTCTAATAATCCGGGCAGGAGTTAAAGACCCTCAATATACCACACTCTACTAGTGATAGAGTATTCCAAGGAAACAAATGACAGGATTAAGTTCAATGGGGATTTCTAAAGAAAATTTCAAAGTATAGTCCAATTAGTGTGTTTTCTTCAGTCTTTTCTTTATTTTCAATTTCAAAAACAGATATTCCCAGCAAAGCACAGATCACCAACACATGTTTCGTCCTACACAAGGACTTTTTCAAGGCTGGAAAAAATTCAAACAATGTACAATGTAATAACACGTTAAAATATATACATTAGTGCATTTATACATACTGATATTACCTAGATCCTACGTGGCAAAACACCACAACTGATGTTATGTTCATATATATCATGTGATACATTTTTCTTTCACATTATGGCATGTAATATAGTATGGTCTATTTACAACATAAAACAGAAATACTCCAAAGGGATACCTTTGTGATAAAGGTGGATCCCACTATAGCTAAAAACATTAGTTGTGACACACATTATCCCTATATACAGTTAAAACATATATATGTATACACCCACCATGAACACGGCGAAGTAAGATATGTATTGAACATCAAGGTGAGCGAAATAAGCCGTGATTTAGCAGTGAAGCATAATATCTGGGGAGATAGAACACAGAAAGTGTATTGATTAAGTATATTAACTCACTGGTACATGTGTCCAAATTAGCAACCTGTATTAATCATGACCACAAGAAAAAAGAACATATCTCATTAGGTCTGAGATACTGTGTGTTTCGTAAATAAATAAATACGAGGCTGTGGAAAAGTCCTCATACAGCAGTGTTTTAATGTCCGAGGAAATGTACATGATGTACATAGATATTTCAGTAGTGCCTATGTATAAGCATATATTATAAATATCATAGACGATGCTATCGGTGTGCCCATTCAAAAACACTCATGCCTCAGATAGTTAATATCCCAATGGACTCACCAATAATATAGATGGCAGGGTAGTTAAACAAAATACGAGATGAGGAAAACCTTCCGGTCTGTTGCAACAGTCACAAAGTCAATTGCGACACAGCTCATAAGCTGTTAGAGATCATGTAATAAAACAAATGGAAAAGATGTATGTCAAACAATGCCCAATAAGTTAGAGCCAATGCTTGGTAACACGCCAAATAAGTGCAAAAAATGAACTCGGCCAGTATGGAAAATAATACTTAGTAAAACGAGCCTAATATGTTAAACGAGGCAGGTTCACATGTCCCTCTCTGCAGCAAAAATGGCAGTTAACCATTCAATACCAATACGGAGTACGCATGGAGAGACAACAGGACTCACATAGTGTATTGTGTATTTAGAAAGAGAAAACAAGTATACCCTGATCCGTACACACACAGGTGAAAGGTCAATGGACTGGATTAACTACGATGTCATGTTGACATATCGACCTGTACATAAACAGTATATCCATGTTATTAATATTGGTAAGACTCACCTAGCTATCCGTTTAGTCGATAAGTAAATGCACGTCTGTCTGTAACAGGTTCATTAGAGCAAACACTGGATAGTAAGCCTGTGTTTTTCAAATAGTAAAGTTGCAACCATGATAAGTTGTTGAAGCTGAAACGACATAAGTGTAAATGCGAAGTAAGTGACGGTAATGTCCCTATTCGACAACCGGTACCAAGCATTTAAATAAATAGTAGACGCTTACCGAAAATTAGGCTATCGCATATCCTCACCAAAACGGTCCCCGTATCGAGAAGCTGGATGTGTCGACAGGCGGCATTATATACGCTAGCCGCTAGATTGAATTCGCCGCTACACACATGGGTCACTAGGCATAAAGATAGAAGAGGGACTAGCTCGTAAATCAACAAGCTTCCCGTTTAAGAGTGGCGTCCTTTTTAGAGTGTCTGGATGTAAATACACATGCTGAACGTTGGGTATATTTCCAATTTGCATGAATTATTTATGGCCTCAGATTTGAAGTTAGCATCAGGTCTATTCTTTGGACACAAGTATCAATTTCGTTACATTTTAATATAGTCTAATGTTGGGTTGACAATGAGAGCTTCCAATTATGGTAAACCCATGGCAGACATGTTGGAATGGGTTACAGCAGAACTAGGAACACAGTACGGTTTGTTGTAAGCATGCTACACCAAGAAAAAGCTAAAGTATTTTTGTTGAACAATAGCGACCCTAAAATTGATAAAATGTGCAGTGTATCAATATGTTGCAGTTATTATAGTGCATAGTTTGTTCAAATAATTGCACATTATTAGGAAACAAGGAAATATATGTAAGAGCATCCATACATGAGCATGAGGCAATGATTAAGATCATAATCACAAATGGTAAACAGTAGTCAGTATAAGTATAATGATTCAATCTTTAAGAAAGACATGAAGCTCACGGTCAGTATTAAGTCCCATATCTACCGCTCGTAATTTGATAAGCCATTGAGATTCACACTTTCTAAGTACACTGGTTCTGTCACCTCCTCTAGGGTTGGCTTTCACCTCAGTAATGCCATGAAATTTGATCGCGATTATTTCAGAACCGGCATGAACTGTGTTATAGTGAACTGCCAAAGGATAACTTCTGTTAAAGTTACGAATAGCTCGTATATGTTCCTGAATTCTTTCTTTGAGAGGTCTAGTAGAACTCCCAACATAGATTAAGCCACATTGACACACTATACAGTACACAGTAAACTTAGTATTACAATTTATGAATTGGTCAATGTGATGGGTTTGTTGAGAATTGTACTTAAAGCTTTTCTTTTTATCGTCAGCAAATTGGCAAACACAGCATTGGGTGCATTTAAAGAAGCCTTTGGGTTTATTGGGAAACCATATGTTTGTATTGCCTGTTAAGGCAGGTTCCTTGATTATGGAGGGACTTATATGGTTCCTGAGAGTTTGTCCTCGTCTATACACAATTCTGGGTTTGTTAGTGAGATAGGATTCCAAATCAGGATCCATTCTAAGGATACTCCAATGTTTATTGATTGTCTTGTACACCTGATTGCTGTGGGAGTTGAACTGAGTAATGAAAGCTATTTTTTCTGTTGTTGTCTTCTTATTCTTTTTCTTGGGTTTCCGTTTAAGGGTTTCTGTTCTAGTTACTTTGTTAATGCGGTCATGCGCTTTGTCTAGTATTGCCTTATCATATCCTCTCACTGTAAAACGTTCTTTTAGGTTACTTATCTCATTTTGAAAATCAGTTTCACAACTGCAGTTACGACGCAGTCTGGTCATTTCACCAAAAGGAATTGCAGTAATCTGAGATGATGGGTGAGCACTGCTTGCATGCAGAACTGCATTACAAGCAGTAATCTTTCGATATAGTTTGCTCTCCAATTTGTCATGGTCCACAAATAAAGTAATATCCAGGAAGTCTACACTGTTTTTACTATAGTGTGACGTAAAGCTTAAATTGTAAGTGTTGTTGTTGATATATGTAACAAACTGGTTAAGCGATGTTTCATCGCCTCCCCATATTAAAAAGATATCGTCTATAAATCGACACCAAAAAATGATGTGATTGGACGAATCAGGGGGACCATGTTTCCAAATATGGAATTCTTCGAAGAATCCCATATAAATATTAGGAAAAGAGGGCGAAAATTTGGCCCCCATGGCTACGCCTGAATGTTGATGAAACCATTTTTTATTGTGGACAAAGTAGTTGTTATTTAAGGCAAATCGGGTGAATTCCAAGATCATTTCAGTGTGATAATATAAAGTAGCATCACGTTTGGCAAGAAAATAAGTAAGGGCCTCCATACCCTTATCAACTGGAATGCTGGTGTATAAAGCACAAACATCCAGCGTCACCAATAAGGCATCATCCATCCATGTCATATTTTCCAGTTTGTTGAGGAGGTCCTTAGTATCTTCTATGTAAGAAGGCAAGTTACGTACAATAGGTTGCAGTGTAATATCTATATATTCAGAAATATGCTCTGTAGCACAGCCAATCCCTGATATTATAGGTCTTCCTGGCGGCTTGGTGGTACTCTTATGTACTTTGGGAAGAATATAGATATAAGCTGCCATGGGGTTTGGGTTGTAAAGATATTTAAGTTCTGAATCAGAAAGAACCCATGTACTGTGCCAATATTTTAACATTTTCTCCAAACGAGAGTTGACCTCAGATGTAGGGTTGGCTGCAATATAAGTATAGGAATTGGTATCCATAAGTTGTCTATCTATTTCTGCAAAATAGTCACTTTTGTCCATAAGGACAATATTACCTCCTTTATCGGCCTCTCTCAGAACTGTGTTGTCATAACCACATAATTGTTTAAGGGTTTTCCTTTCCTGAGTACTTAGATTGTCACATTTGGTAGTAGATGACCATTTAAATTTGTCTTCTAATTTGTAAAGTTCTGTTGTAACCGCTCTAAAGAAACAGTCAATGAGATTATCACATGAAAGTTGGGGAACAAAAATCTATTTGTTTTTCAAACCACTACTAGTTGTGAGATTATCGTCAATACCCAAATCAACCATAATGTCATGTATTCCTGGTGGATTATCTATGCTGTCATCAAGTTCTAATAACATTTGCACATTTTGTATATCTTTAATGGATTGTCCACTTTCAGCTACATTGTACACAGGAATAGTTGACACTTTTTTGTTTGCATAAAAGAACTTTTTTAATTTTAGTCTTCTGGTAAATTTGAACAAATCAATATGTAGTGAGACAAAATCAGGTTTGGTCATTGGACAAAAATTCAAGCCTTTCTTTAAAACATTTTCTTCTACAGTGCTTAATGTGATAGAAGACAAATTAATAATGGACACATCATTAGATTCAGAAGGACACCCAGCAGTATGACAATTATTAGCAATGTCAGTATTTACCACTACTTTCTTTGTACACGTGAGGCTGATCTTGTCACCCGTTTGCTCTCGTCTGTTTCTATTCTTTCTCCCACCTCTCCTTGTTCTTTTCCTGTGTTTTTTCGACTGTATGTCGACTTGGTCCCCTTGCGAAACCTCTCCAGTTCTAATAAAAAAGCTGAACCAGTGTTTCCCATGTCAGGAGTTGCATTTGTGAGTGAGGTCTCACTTCTAGTTTCACTAAATCCACTGGCGCAGCTAGAGAGATCAGAGTCACTAGCTGACACAGTAGTGTCAGCTCTCTTCTCCAATAGGGAGGCTGTACCTGCTCTAGGCTTCACTTCATCAAACTTTTTGGCGAAAGTGAAAATCCTTCCATTGCGATAATCATTTTCGTCTCTCTTAAGTTTTCTGAATTTTTTGTTCCTAATGTAGATTTGATGAGAATTAAGTATTCCCTTAAGAACGTTATAGTTTTTTTCTGTATTCTCTGGTAAATTGAGTGATTTTATCTCCTCTTCTATAGCTTCAATGTCAGTCAGTAGTTTGGCTCTTTTGCGTTCTGCATGTCGGATGAGAATGTCAATCATCCTGAATGAAGAACCAGATATTAGTTGTTCCCACTCACTAAGAAGATCCGGATCAAGATCCTCAAAGGTCGGGAAGATTATCACACGTAAACCCCTAGGGATTTGTTTCAACTCTAGGTATTTTTTTAAAGTGGTCAGATCCCACCATCTGGAAAGTTCCGCTTTACGGAGTCTTTCTAGTTTCACAAATAGCTGTTTTAAACCAACAGGTTTGTCTTCTATACTCACAGTCGGTTTGGATTGAATCCCCTTGTCAAGAAAGATGTCATTGAATAATTTATCTCTATCATCTGAAAAGCTAGCCATTCTAGATATTGAATGTCTATTAATGTTACTAGTCTGCAAACAATCTATTACAGCTCATGTGTACAAAGGAGTGGTGCAGGGCTCACTTATAGTATACACAAAAAAAAATAGGTAGTAGTGTTCCCCAAGGGAAACGTCCGCACAACACTCTAAAAAACAATCTAGTTATATCTACAATTAGTACACATTTGGTAGTCTGATTTTTTTATGAGAAAAAGTTTTAAACAAAAGGGTGCTACAGAGACTCAAGGCACCTACCACCTAAAGGTGCCGTTAGTACACACTGGGTGTGTGTCACATCAATTTGAACAAATTTTGAGAATCCATTGACAGCACTCCTAAATTAGTAATTCTAATAATCCGGGCAGGAGTTAAAGACCCTCAATATACCACACTCTACTAGTGATAGAGTATTCCAAGGAAACAAATGACAGGATTAAGTTCAATGGGGATTTCCAAAGAAAATTTCAAAGTATAGTCCAATTAGTGTGTTTTCTTCAGTCTTTTCTTTATTTTCAATTTCAAAAACAGATATTCCCAGCAAAACACAGATCACCAACACGTGTTTCGTCCTACACAAGGACTTTTTCAAGGCTGGAAAAAATTCAAACAATGTAATAACACGTTAAAATATATACATTAGTGCATTTATACATACTGATATTACCTAGAGCCTACGTGGCAAAACACCACAACTGATGTTATGTTCATATATATCATGTGATACATTTTTCTTTCACATTATGGCATGTAATATAGTATGGTCTATTTACAACATAAAACAGAAATACTCCAAAGGGATACCTTTGTGATAAAGGTGGATCCCACTATAGCTAAAAACATTAGTTGTGACACACATTATCCCTATATACGGTTAAAACATATATATGTATACACCCACCATGAACACGGCGAAGTAAGATATGTATTGAACATCAAGGTGAGCGAAATAAGCCGTGATTTAGCAGTGAAGCATAATATCTGGGGAGATAGAACACAGAAAGTGTATTGATTAAGTATATTAACTCACTGGTACATGTGTCCAAATTAGCAACCTGTATTAATCATGACCACAAGAAAAAAGAACATATCTCATTAGGTCTGAGATACTGTGTGTTTCGTAAATAAATAAATACGGGGCTGTGGAAAAGTCCTCATATAGCAGTGTTTTAATATCCGAGGAAATGTACATGATGTACATAGAAATTTCAGTAGTGCCTATGTATAAGCATATATTATAAATATCATAGACGATGCTATCGGTGTGCCCATTCAAAAACACTCATGCCTCAGATAGTTAATATCCCAAAGGAATCCCTTGTGGCCTGGACACAACCCACTGCCTGGGTAGGGTAGTCAGCACCAGCGTGGTGTTTAGTTCCCATGTCTGGATCTGCTTCATGGGTTTCTCTTCGGACATCTAGCAGCCTCTCACAGACTTTCAGTTCAATGACTCAAAACTCTTCAGGGCCAACAGGGACTTAGCCTTCAAAAAATGTAAGGATAGCAAAGCCACTGCTCATTCTCTGGGACTAGATCAACCAGCTTCGCAGTTCCCCCAAGAACAATGCCCGTTTCAAGGCTTTGGCAAGCGATATCTCTAGACACAACACCAATATAGGTCTCATCAGCAACAGGTCTCCCAGCCCTTTCGGGGTCAAGGTCGGGGAGCTAGCCAGCAACGTTCAGGCCCTCAGGGGAAACTAATATACCCAGAGCACATCCCCTTTCCCCAACGGCCGCCACTGCAAAACCACTTTAATTTGTCCCTGGCAGCAGCCGATTTCCCGGGTAGGAGGTCAAATCACCTTTCACTTCCCCACATGACTGAGCATCACGCCAGACCTATAGGTTCTCCAGATCGTAGAGCATGGCTACTCCCTACCTTTTCTTTCCTATCCCCCAGACATGCCACCTGCACCACAACAACTCCCAGAGGGCCACTTCACAATACTCCATGGAGAGGTTCAAGCTCTCCTAGCCAATGGAGCTCGAGAGAGGGTGCAAGCATCAGAGATATAAACGGGTTGTTATTCCTGTGGTTTCCTTTTGCCGAAAAAGGACTGAGTCCTTCGCACCATCTTTGATCTCTGCCATCTCAACTTCTTTCCCCGGAAGGACACGCTCAACATACTTACCCCTTCCCAAGTTCTGTCTGTCCTAGATCCAGGAGACTGGATGGTGACACTCGACTAGCAGAACACATCTTTTCATATTCCTGGCCTGCAGCCAGGTAGGCTAAGAGCACTTTCAGTAATCTGTGCTCCCCTTTGGCCAGATCAATGCACATCATTTGTTCACAAAGATGATGGTAGTGGCCACAGCACATCTGCAGAAGTTGGGTATAACAGTCTTCACATACCTTGACAAATGACAACTTAAGGTGACCTCCCCTCAAACAGTTGTAAGCCACTATCAGACGATAGCCGACCTGTTGTCATCATTGGGTTTTCCCATCAATGTGCTGAAGTCACGTGTAACTGCTTTACATTAGCTCCCCTTTGTGAGAGCCATCCTAGATACAGTGCTTTTTTGAGCTATCCCTCCACCTCAACTAGTCCAGGAAATTTGGGCTATTATTTGGAAACCGCTGAGACGTGGGGTCTCCTTCATCTTTCTAACCTTGACACTTGACACTTATTCCATGCCTCGAACTTTTCTGACCCTTGCAATAGTAACACAATCATTACTTGATGGACCTATCCGTCCTTCTTTGACCCCATATCGGCCAGACTTTGTTCATTGATTGTTAATAAGTGGATTTTTTTCTTTGTTTGAACTTCGATTGATGTAATCATTCATCCTATCATTTCCTGTTATATGATTAGTAATCATCAGCTTTTTTATCAGTTGAGAACTCCGCATCTTTATCCCATTCACGATTCTCCTCAAACTAAGGGGTTAGTAGGGTCACCCCTTTCCTGTCAGCACCATATTACTTAACTCTATGACCACTTGACAGCCGTTATCCTGCAGAGCGCAATTGTTCCCTTTATACTAAAAACCCTTTCTGTGGATATTACTATTATCCCGATGTTTCAACCTGTGACCTGTCTCTCAGTGACAGTAGCTCTTAGGCTTCTGGGCCTTTTGGCCTCTTGCATCCTGCTTGTGGACCATGTCATGTGGCGGATGCGGACCCTAAACTGCTGTTTCAGAGTACACAACATTGCCAAACTCTAGGACCAGTAGTCGTTGCAAAAATGATGTAATAGTAGACAGAACCTACAAAATAAATATCTGACATCACATGTAATTTTCTCATCACACTGAATGTTGCACAGAAAATGTAAACTGGTGATCGCTTAAAAGCAAAATAAAGTTAGGAGTTGAAGAGAAAAATATAAATGAAAAATGTCTCCTCTGAAAAGACTGGCTGCCACAATAATCTTTTGAAACAGGACAAATAGTCTGATCATGGGGGAAAAGTAAAACAAAATCATAGACATTTATTACACATGGTACAGGTAGAAAATACACCTCACAAATTGAAGACAAAGCATGTAAAAATCATAAGCCATGTTTCAGCAGTCATCACAAAATATATGGAACAATGTTAACCGAGACAGATACTTTCAGACAGAGAATTCTGTAATCTTAACTGTTGAATGAACATGACATTTTAAAGTAAGGCAGTTGATTTGTCAGTGGTGCGATTTTGCTTTTAGAGGACACCAGTACAGGGTCTTCTGATATCATTTTCTTCTCTGTTGATGCATGAGTCATCTAAGGATATATGTTAAAAAAAACACACTTTCATCAAGAGTGAGATGCCATTCTTCAGCCAGACTACCGTGTCTTCTGGGACGACTTGAAAGAAACTGGCTTTAGATGTAGTTTTTGGGGGCTCACTGAGGCAGATGGTAAAACTGACAAAAGAGTGCAATCGTCACTGACCTACACTGGATATTAAAAAACTCAGCCGTGGCACTGAAGAGCGTTAGAAAGGAAAGCCCTGCTGTATGACTTAACATGTACTGGAAGCTGATCAAAAATCCTGGCTTCTTGATTCTTGCATAGAGCAACAGCCAGGCAACCATAGATCGTATGTTAATGTTAATCTGTTTAATGTTTTTGAAGATATACACACACCTTCTGGCATATGGCAAGCAAATTGCTGAAGTGGTGAGGATGGCCAAGCCACCTCCAGGAAAACATCAGGGCACGCCTGATTATAGTGGATTCTGTGGCATGGGTCTTCAGTAAGCCAGAGGTACACATGGCTGAGATCTACTGGGATTTCCTGTAATGTGCAGGAGACACTCATGGATATGGCTTTTCAATGGGACACACCTGTTTGGAGATAAAGCGGAATAACACTTGGAGAGATTTATGACAGAGAGAGCTACCACTCTCTTCTTTAGATGGCAGTCCCCAACCAGCGACTGCAAGGTGTTTCGCAAATGATGTGGCTTCTTCAAAGGGTTTGCCTTTAGCCAGTGTCAGCCCTCCGTACCTATCCAGTAGCCTTACCAGCTTGTACAGAGGCAAAGGAAAAGGCAGGCAGACACAGCAGTTCTCCTCCTCCTCATCGTCACCCGCATCAACTGGAAAGCTGCTTTAATGTCCCCTCACGCATATGCGGGCACTTGGAAGCAGGGTGTCTTCCTTTCTGCAGGATCGTAAGGTCATAACATCAAACCAGTGGGTTTGCATCCCACTTCCAAGAGGCAAATCCCAAGATCTTACCCATCCAGTGCCTTTATTTAGAGGATCCCCTTCAGATGTTGCAATTGGAGGTGGCAGATCTTAAGCAGAAAGGATCAGTTGAGTTGGTCCCACAGGAAGAAATCAGGCAGGGGGCTAGTGCCTATACTTCCTGGTTCCTAAGAAGGACAGTGGACTTCATCTTATCCTTAACCTCAGACTCTTGAATTTTTACTTTCACATGGTGAATGTTCAAGATGCTGTGCCTGGATCCAGGTACTACAGGCACTGGAAGCAGAGCAGAACATTGAATGGTGTTAGTCGACTTTGCATATACTGATCCTGAATTTAAACAGAAACTACCTATGGTTCATGGTAGTTTAGTCCTAATACCAGTTCACTGTCCTCTCATTCAATTTGACACTGATGATAGTGGTGGTTGCAGCACATCTCCACAGGTCAAAATGGTGCCACAACTCCATAATTAGCTGCTCAAGGTGGCCTTGTCGTTGATGCCAGTCCATGTATGGGCAACAGGATTCCTGTTGGTCGGCTAAGGTTTTCTATCAACCTGCACATCTCACCTACAGCTCTCTCAGCACCTCCTGTTCGGAGCAGAAGTACTAGACACAGCACTTTGAGACTTTCCCCTCATCAGAGGATCTGTGGCATTTGGGATATGATTCCAATGCTTCAGGAGGGAGCTTGAGTTTGAATCCTGAAGGTCTTCTGGCTTTCTGCATTCCACTAATCACACACGCTTGCTGGCACCTAAGGCCTCTTCAGTCGAGCCTTTGTTGCACTAGTTCCAGCTTAGGGGAAATCTGTCAGACACAGTCAGGCTCTCTCTAGAAACTGCAATGGATTTTCGCTCAAGGTATCTCCATCGGCCTCCATCCAGCAGTGCCCCAGTTGTTACGGATGCATTCACCTTTCGGTGAGGTGTGCACTGGAGGAACTGGAGATCAGGGGCCTATGGTTTTCAAGGCAGTGGTTCCTGCAATTTAACCTGCTTGAACTGTAGGCAATTATCCGAGCCCTGAAGACCTTCCTGCCCTTCCCTTGTGGCTAGGCTGTCTAGATCTTGATGGACAGTACTACCGGGATGTGGTATGTCAATAAGCACGGAGGCTTGGGGTCTTATCATCTCAGCCAGGAAGCCCTGAGATTCTGGGGTAGAGCCATGGGATAGGGCTGGTTGCCAACCATGTGGCAGGCTCTCTGAACACCAGAGCCGACAGCCTTTGTCAGCGTCATCCGCTAACCACAAATGGTGTTTTCACCCAGAGGTGGTCTAGAACATATTTGCAATGTGGGGCACTCCGTGGGTAGACTTCTTCTCCACTTACGAGAACGCACATTGTCCACAGTTCTGTGCCCTTCACATTCCACAGCAGGGATCTTGGGGGACACATTTTGGTTAAAGTGGAGTTTTTCTCTTTTCTGTGTATTTCCTTCTGTACCCTTGATTTCTTGGGTCTTGAAGAAGCTACACAAGAACCAGGCCAAAGCCATTATGATCGTTCCACAATGGCCAAGGAGTATGTGGTATGCATTCATGCTGAGACTCTCTGTGTGTTTTCTGCTCAAACTGCTTCGCAGTGCAGATCTCCACTCCCAGTCTCAGGGAAAGGTATGGCAGTGTACCCTCGAGAAAGTCTTTTTTCATGATGGATATAGAGTGGGTACAACTGAGATCTTTCCTCTTTCTGCCAGAGCTAGTTGATGTTATTGTGTCAGCTTGTCGCCCTTCCACAAATCTAATTATGAAAGAGCAATAACTTTATTGCATGGTGAGCAGAGCAACACATGGACCCGCTGAAAGTGCATCTTTCCGATGGTCTGGATCTTCCCTTTCACTGGCCCACCATGGTTGTCAAATCTTGAACTGTTGTTAGATTTTTTAAGGGGCTTACATTACATGTTACCCCACCCTACAGCCTTTATGATGCCCCTATGGGATATCAATTTAGCATTGACTTTTCTAATGAAGCATCTGTTTGAACTGTCAGGTGAGGTAGTTCAGTTTTAAGACCTTTGGCAAGACGGGTCAATCATTCACATCACATTCTTCTATCCAGACAACATTTTAATTTACGTGGTGACCCCTTTCCTCCTGGGTAATCAGTTATCCTTCCCACCTTCTTCCCTCAACCACATCTCACCAAAGAGAAGGAGAGACTATATTGACCGCTCATAGAGAAGTCAGTTATTGCATTGACCAGACGAGAGAGATTAGCTCCAATTACTAGTTTTTAGTTGGGTATGTAGGCAGCAAGAAGGACAAGGCAGTCCAGAGGAGGACCTTATCATGCTGGATCCTCCTCTGTTGCACACTTGCCAAAAAGAAACACCGGAGTGAATTGATGCTCATTCCACCAGACAATGATCTTCAACTTCAGTACTAGCCAGTGGTGTCCCAGTAGCTTCAAATCAATATTTCTTGGATTAAGTCATGAGAAGGGATGACCATTTCGCTCAGTCCATACTGCAGGATTTCTGTTGCCTGACTATTCTTTCGGATCTACCACATAGGAGGTCGTACTGCTGTACGACCTCCTATGTGTAGGTAAGAAATTTGTAGGTAGAAGTATCCATCAGAAGAAATTCTTAAGGATTAGCAGAGGCACTGGTATCAATAAGGTACAAAGGTAGTTTTTGCAGTGCACCTCTGCCTCTAAGGACTCAAACAAATGTATGAGGAACTGAGGTCACTGCGCTCCGTGGTGCTAAATGGCTGCAGTGATGGCACACCTGGAAAGCTGTCTGCAGCGAAATTGAGCCACGCCAACCATTGGCGGAGAAGAGCTATGACAAAAGTTTCCTGATCCAGTCTGGCTCCTGGGGCTACTCAAAAGGTGGGGAATCTGTAGGTAGAGTATGCACTAGATAGACTGTTATCAAAAGTAAATACCTTTTTCTTGAAGACCTTCTACAATGCCATCACTTCTATTTAGCAGACGATGAAAAACTCCTTTCCTGGATCATGGAGCGCTCCATATGGTCTTTTGAAAACAATTCCTCCAACCTTGTGGTCTGTGAGGTCATTATCTGGGACCCATGGACTTTGATCGTACTGGTTCAGGTTTTCATGTCTCCTTCCTCTCCTTCTCCTTCCCAGTGTATTAGTAGTTCTTGACAGTGTGTAGCTATCTTGACTTAAGGTTCTAGGTCTCTGTTCTACGTCCATGTCCATTGTCTGTATCAAGTGTAATGTCATGGACTGTTCTTGTTGGGCAACTCTATAGTTGACTGTTGAATATTTTCAGTTGATACCTTAGGAATCTATGTAATTATGTTAAATAAACGCTCAACTTTATGAATATAAGCTGCCTGCTTTCCTCTAGTCCATGATTCTTCAGTCAGTCCTGTCACGGAAACTACACCAGCGAAGAAAAATAAACTGAAATGAAGGAAGCTGGAGAAAAAAAACACAAGTGAAAAAAATACCATATGCTTGCCTGACTAGATTGGCAGTCCATTGAGCCTACACCTTGACTGGGTGCTGGGAGACCTGCACAAAGGGAAATTGCTTGGGCAGAAGGTGCTATGAGACATAAGACGCAGCACTAACCAGCACTAAAGGAAAGTGTTATTAGTAAAGCCTGAAGAGGTCTGCAACAACAGAAAAAGCTGGAATGCAGAGGAAGTCTGCAGGTCTACAGGTGTAAATGTGTCTATGTATGTTTATACTGTTAATGCTGTATGTGTGTTGTACATGGGAGCGAGGTACACCAGAGGTGGTGATTTGACCTTGTATATATAGAGGGGGAAGTCAGTTTATCTTTTACCTTGACACTTAGCATGCAGTGAGAAATCTGCTGCCACTTTACTAAGCCAGCATTAGTTTTCCTGTGGTTCTGAGAAGCCTGGAGGGTTTCCCACGGGCAACAGACTCATCCGTGCACAGTGCAAAACACCAAACTCAAGATTCGGCTGGTGGATTGCAGGCATCAAATAGAGGAGATGAAGGAGTTAAACATAAGGTTCTTGTTCGTATATCTGGCACTTCTAAAAAAAACGCCATTCTCTTGAAGAAGTCAGCGTGACTTGCCTTAAATCCAATCCATTCTACACATTCCTATCCACGATGGTCCAGTGTTTGTTTTCAGTGTTTCCCAGTCCAAAATGGCAGCAACCTTCTTTCTTGTGACGTATTTTTTTACTGGACCTTTTATAAGGAGGCTTTTGTCAGAGAAGGATGCATCACATTCATCGCCCAGTTAGATGCTTTTTCCCTTGATTTTTGCTTCTATGTTTTTGTAGCAGTATTTCGTACTGAGTTCTTCTACAGGAAAACAATATGTTTGGCTCTTCCTCAACCCTGTATCAGTGTAGTTTTGGTTTCTTGCTTATTAGCCCTTCCTCCAAATTTCATCATCTGGAGTCAAGAACTACCACTATTACACTTTGCGGTTTTTTTAAGTGCTTTGTAGTGCCATTGTCTACTGAGATGATTTGCACTTTCTTTGGACATAAGAAATAGTCATCTAACTATATCATAAATCTTAGCAGAGTCTTGTCCAGCAAGTCTGCAAAGCTTGGAAAAAACCTCGAACTGCCACTGCAGTTTATAGAGAGTACAAGTCATCTTCATATGATACAACTTATGTGTTGTCTCATCCAGCTCGTAAAACCTGCTGGTACAAAATCTCTTCTTGAAACATGAGGGAAAGTGCAATCAATCACTTGGTATCTCCTGGACACGATGTGCAGGCAACCTGATGTATTAAGATGGGAGTTCTTTGCATCAGAAGACTGTGTCAGGCACTTTATAAGAGCATGCTTCCAAAACCACATGCCAACTTGCCAGCTGAGACTGCTCTGTTTGAAAGGCATCAAAGTACATTATTTCGTCAAGGATTAAAAGAAGATATCGAGGATGAGTTGATCTAATCTCATCATCCTACTTCATTTTGTGAACTTTCCAATATAAGCCTGTTAATTAGAGACAGACTTCAGGAGATGAAAGAAAAAAATATTGAGTTGCGTTTTCTGGTTCTACCACAGTCGATCTCCTTTGCAAAACACAAAATATCATGGATTTTTTGTCCCAAGAAGAACAAATGCAAATTGGGACATCCAAGAGCTCTTTGACTGAAGACGAAAAAGAAGGCTGATGAAAGGTTGACTGTTTTTTTTACTCTAAACATATGATCTGTGCCTGCCCTATACTCAAAAGGCTTTTAATAAACGCTTGGCTTCTCAACAAAACAACAAGCATTTGCAAAGCCAATAGATCTCACCTTTAAGAGCTATTGGCTTTGGCATGGTGTTGTACCCATTCTGTAAAGCATTACATGTGCTTTGCAGTGTGGCTAAAACTACATTAAACAAGCAATGGCATAGCCAATAGGTCTCGCCTTTGGGACCTTATAAGTGTTTAGCCGTGCAACAGTTGATGTTGTTGCACCAAGGATATTGTGCTGCATAACTAAACACTTATAAGGTCCCAAAAGCTAGACCTATTGGCTATGCCAATGCTTGTTCATGCCTGCTTCCAAGTGTCATTATTTTTTGGTGCAAAACCCTGTCTACTATTGTTAGTAGATAGGGTTTATCATCAAAAACCATAGATAGTAGGACAGGAACACCAATGTACCAACCATGTAGCTTCTCCTTGACGTAAAGAAACGCAAATCAGCACCATGAGCTTCTTTGCGCTACTTTAGAGCAATTTTCCAGGAAAGTAAATTAAAAAAAAGACATTTTGCACATGTTTGAGCCCATTTTAAAACACAAACCCAGCGCAAAATGTTAGTAAATCTGCCCGACACAGCATCTGTCTCCGGAGCTGAGTATCGAGGTCAGATATCGACTACATACTTGCAAGGCAAGGTAAAAACATGAACCATTTTCAGACATGAAATAAAAGAAGGAAGCTCTTCCTCTCGTGCACGACTACTCCATCCTGCAAGGTAAATTGCTATGAGAATCTATAAACAAATTAGGCAAAGACAGGTTACAAGAAGCAGATTCCCAGGAAATCGAGAATAGGAAGCACACCACAGATTAAGTCAACAGGAAATAAGTACTAATGAGATTATGCAGATCAACACTGCAGTGTAACACAGCAGTTACAGAGCAGAAAGTGAATGTGACTGTCCACTTTATATGTGAGGAAGCTCTGACTGGCTGAAGGGGAACAACTGTCCCTGTACAGTAGACTGAGTGGTAGGCTCAGAATGATCTCCATAAGAATCTTATGCACTGACATTCTCTGTTTGATTGTTTCATGACTATCTGTAATTGCAGGGTACTTGAACACCCATATTTTTTGATACATCTGGTATTGATGATATCTCACCAGGAGCCCCAGTTGAACAACAGGGACACCTCTTATCCCATTGGCCTGTCCACCACTTTCACAAATTGAACCATCACTGGAGCAAAGTGTCCCACCCACTCATAGAGCGTGTGAAGGACAAGATTTAGTGTAATGAGGCGACATTGGCAGGCCCATGCTTCAAGTCCAGAAGAAACATCTTTCATACCACGAGGCCGTGACTTAGGCCTCCCAGTACAACAGAAGCAGCCCTAGTGACCACTCTACCACTTCAAACCAAATGGAACAGCAAATCTTGCTGAGCAAAGGCATGGAATCAAGTTTAGGACCCCAGTGACAATGTGTCTGTGCTGAGAAGCCCTCGGGTGAAAGGGTCACAGATCTGGAGACCACAGGGACAACAGTGATATTAGTAAGGAGGCATATGGAACTTGCGCATCAGTTGTATTAAAAATGTATCTATACTCTCGGTGGTTGCTGGTTAATCACATAATTCATCGAATTTCTCTTCTTTATAGTAGTGCTAATGACATCTGTATTATTGTGTAATAATATCTGTGTAGGGCAAAGCTATTTTCTGTAACATAAAATCAATAGCATAGATAGGCATATCTCCAAGTTAAGCTCAACATTTTCTTTCTGTTGTCCCTCTCCACGCATCCCCTTTTATCAAAGGTACGGACACACTCCTATTATTATATGGTTTTACTGGATGTCAAGCCTCACCGGTTACTCAGTGCAACAGAATCCACTGGCACAAAAATATTCGGAATCTGTATGCCGCAGAAAGATTTCCCTGTTGCCTTTTTGTTTGCCAAAAAACACAGAAGGTATTGTCAACATACAAGTAGTGCAATGTTGCGATTAAAACAATAGGCAAAAATCGTGTGATGTATGCCCGTGAAAACCTTTGCACAATACTTTAAAAACACGAGAATTCGCAGGATTTCCATTAACGAAAATTGTTTGAATGTAATAGTCGTAACTAGGGGAAGGAGGCGGATGCTAATTGGACAGGCCCTTGGCGGGCACTGTGGTTTAACGTTTACCATTTTCACCCACTTGTGTTTATTTACCCATGGCTACAAAACAAGACATCACCTAACTGTGTAACATTCCTCACCGCTGGGCCTTTGAGCCTAATTTCCTTGCACTGTTTTTGTCTGGGGGACACGTTAATTTTGTGGCAATTTAGGGTCATTGAAACCTTAGTAATTCCCCCAGTGAAACTGTAAAGTCAGGGGCAGAAAATTTTACGAATTCCGCGTTAACAGCAGTTTGCAGTTGTGTGAGACCCAGAAACGGGATAATAAGCTGCAAGTACTGTGGACAGAGGAGGGAACATAAATAAATATCCTAATGTGGCCTTTCTTAATAATAACACTAGAGGGAAGTAGCTCTGACTGACCTGTGCTAATGAGGAAACTGTGAATGGATTTGTCATTGTGTATAGCGAGTGCACACATCTTCTGAATACAGCAATGAATAACTGCATGGGAGAGCGGGGAATATGGTAGTGATACTACTTGGATTAGATCTAGAGGAGGAAGCAGTGCCAGCCTGTAAAGTGCCAGCCAGTGGGACTGCATTTACATTGAATTTTCGTTTATTCACACTTTTGCATGTGACATAAAACAAGCAACTGGTTAGAAGCGAAATTTTAATTGAATGTGACCTACGGCGATGTAACTGGTGCTGATGGAAAGCCCTCCAATCCCCTTGGGCCGAGTACGTGCTACATAAAGAAACAAGCTTTGGCCGCGCGGCCGTAAAAGTAACGTCGCAAGGCCACAGAAAAAAGTTGTAGGCATGCGCGCGCACAACGGGGAAAAGTGCTATGCGCGCTTGTGCGTGTAATAGCAAGCTGGTGGCGAGCCTGGGTAGCACTTTTAGACCACCTACTAAATTTCTTGCAAGAGCAGCGCATGCGCTGACTCTAGTGAGACCTAAAAAGCGCTATGACGTGTCCAGATGTAATGCATTTAATTTTTTTAAGTGCACTGTTGTACATCCTAACGTGTCTCCCAAACCTCCCCCCACCCCTATATGTATGTCTTTTATTTCACAGGTACAACGTGACCTCACATCTCCCCAAGAAACAGGTCATAATATTGCCTATTTCTCACATGGTAAAAAACATATTGTTGTATATTTTCACACTTCACACCTGTCACTGGTCCTGAAGAAAGCCCACCGACCTACATAGGCGACCGGGGCTGAAACATGTCGACCTTCCTTTAACATCACCAATTTTGATAGTGCGCTAGAATTCCTAACAATTCCATAGCCGCACACCGTGATTATTCCAAAAGGACTACTAGAATCCAGACCTATTAAAGTTTCCTTTCTGGCTGTCTTAGTATTTTTTATCCCTTCCTGAGCACTGCCCACTATTCACGATCACTACTGTTTTTAACCAGGGTATATACCTCCGGGTGGAGGTTGCAAAAAAACTGACCCCAGGATTATGCACACACGTGTATGAAAGAGCGGGGAGACAACATATACCGCTACCGAAACTTTACTAACACGTGCTTGAGGGTCTTTTATTTGTGAGACACCACGTACCTACCTGCATACCCGGGTTATGCAGGACAAGTGATCCTTCCCCCCATGATTATTTGAGTTACATTAAGGAGACTGAATGGATCAGAACTCTTCCTCCCCCCTTTTGATCATTTGATGCACCGCGCATCAGAGTTTTTTTTGCACTTAGCGGAGTTCTGCGCGGAACTCAGCGAACTCCGCCTAGGGCTACTCAAGATAGATACTACTCTGTATTAAGATCTGCTATGCATTGGTGTAGGGGGCTAGCTTAGTATATGGTGCTCACTTATGTAGGTGTAACAAAATACGTCTCACCCGGTAATCATTTAGGGGGGCAAGTACTAGGAGAGTACCAATCATTCAGTGAAGGGAACGAAGGGAAACCACAGAAAGTTTTATTAAGAAGTAAATTCTTTGTTGTAGTTATATCAGCACTACAATACAGTTTATGCGAAAGTAACCAAAACACACAATTGCGCACTGAATGTGCTTGTGAAAGTGAACAGCGCAGGGACACAAGGGGGTGAAAAAACAGCGTGGGTGGTGCAGGGATAACATACAGAAATAGTTGTCAACAAAACGATAAAGATCATGTACAATGAGGGTTTCTACTTTACAGCTGTGTTAAGTAGACCACAATGATGCCAAATATACGCTGAGTAGTCAACAGCATTTCAACCTGTTCAATTCCTGGTCATCATCAGGACAGAGTTACTTTATTCAAAGTAGTGCTGTAATCGGCGTGGCCAGCATTCCACGTGGGTTTGAACAGAGCATGCTGCAGAATTAACGTGGTCCTGAACAATCGGACCGGAACATATGGAGTAGATACAGGGGCGCTAGCTGTTTGGTGAATTCGAGGTCAGCGCAGCATGCGTGCAGAGGAAGCGCCACGTCCAACAGCCGGTAGTGTTCTAGTCTGATTGTTCACAACTTCATTAATACTGCCGCATGCACTGTTTAAAGCCACGTGGAACGCTGGCCACGCCGATTACACATGATCACGGCAATCTGAATTCCTTACTTGGAACTACTGCATTCATAACCCAATCTCCTGGTGGACCGCTGGCCACACTACCTTATGTGACAGACCATTCGCCAAGGACCCAAGCACCCTGCAACTTTATTTTCTCTCCACCTGTGGATAGACCTGTTCTTCCAGTGTACAGCACTACTTTGAATAAAGTAACTCTGTCCTGATGATGACCTGGAATTGAACAGGTCGAAACGCGGTCGACTATTCAGCGAATACTTAAGCATCATTTTGGTCTACTTCAAACAGCCTTAATGAAGAAACCCTTATTGTATATAATCTTTATCGTTTGGTTGACCACTATTTCTGTATATAATGCCTGCGCCGCTCACGCTGTTTTTTCACCCCCTTGTGTCACTGCGCCATTCACTATCACAAGAACATTCAATGCACAATTGTGTATTCTGGTTACTTTTGCATAAACTGTATTGTAGTGCTGATATAACTAAGTACAACAAAGAATTTACTTCTGAATTAAACTTTCTGTGGTTTCCCTTCTTTCCCTTCTATGAGTGATTCGTACTCTCCTAGTACTTGCCCCCCCTAAATGATTACCGGTTGAGACGTTATCTTTTGTTACAAATTGCACCCGGTCTCAGCTGGGTTAACGGGGTTACTCTTGTTCTTCAACTCCACTTATAAAAGTGTAGCATCTTGCACTAATCCGACAACCCATATGGTGATTTTAGTGGTCTTAGACAACCTTATAAAGCTCTCTGAGTAGTAGCTGTGGAGTCCAGCCATCAGGCATAGTCCAGAAGGAGTGTAAAGCAGCTTGCTTTACCAGAACTTAATCTTATTGGTATAGGGTAAGTGAAAAAGAACCACACAGTGTATTTATAAAAATAAGTATGCATTATAAGGCACTAATTAACACATAACCATATCTCCTACCTGGAGATATAACACAATGCACATAATACTGTGCAAATAAAACAGGTAAGGAGCACAAATACACGATGGTCTCCAGGGGGAGACCAACCCATATACTAAAATAGTGGAATGCGAACCACGACTCAAGACAAGAGTGGAGCCAGTAGACATAGGACAGCTGAGGACCATCCAAGGTGAGTATCTAGGAACCCCACAGAGGTTGTGTGCAGAGTGGGAAAACAACCGCATGCTCAATTTAAGTCAATGGGTAAGTGGCGTTGCAGTTTTAAACAATGACCCTTCCCAGTGGACCCTGTGGAAACCCCGTGGAAGACAGAAGGTTGGAGAGTCACCCCATCCGTGGATACCATAGGAACCAGGATACCTATTCCAGGGAAGCGAGGTGCATAGGTGCGAAGTGAAGTCAGAAACCGTCATTGAAGCCAAGGTAGGACTTCAGGAAGATGCTGCTGATGAAGAAAGTGAAAGTGTCCAGCTAACCCAAAGGTTGATTCAGATGAGAAGTACCTGCAAGCAGAGGGGACAGAGTGTATGCCACTTAGGAGTGACCAGGAGGCACAGAAGACAAATGTCCACTGATGTTGAGAGATGCAGGAGAGTTGACTTTGAGCTTGGAGCTGCAGCTGTGTGGACTAGGCGATGCTGGGGAAGACCAGGAACAGTTCACAAGCTGTCCTGCCCTGGTTGTTGAGAGATATGGGGTCGGTGTCCGTGGGGAGCATCAACAAGCCTTTGTAACCGCAAATGACGTGATAAGTGAAAAAGGTGCAATGTCGGGACCAGCAAGGTCCAAGTGACTCACCAAGAGCAAGGAAGTCAGAGTAGGTCCCGTAAAATCGGATGTATGACATTAAAACGCATACTTTTACAACACCTACCTTTACAACACAATTTTTACACCGCAACATCCATTACAACGCATACCATTACAACGCATGCCATTACAACAAATTCTTTGAAACTACCTTTACAACTCATTCCACTACAACGCATACTACATTTACAACGCATTCCATTACAACGCATAACATTACATTGCATGTAAGGTAAGTATTGGATAGTGTAGGGGTAAAAATTACTATTCTAACTCCAAGGGGTGCAATAGTAGGGTAAGTGTTGGATAGTGTAGGGGTTAAAATTACTATTCTAACTCCAGGGGGTGCAACAGTAGGGTAAGAGTTGGATAGTGTAGGGGTAAAAATTACTATTCTAACTCCAGGGGGTGCAACAGTAGGGTTAGTGTTGGATAGTGTAAGGGTACTATGTGTTGTAATGCTATGCGTTGTAATGGTATGCGTTGTAATGGCATACGTTGTAGGGGTGTGCGTTGTAGTGTCATGCGTTGTAATGGTTGCGTTGTAAATGCATGCATTGTAATGGATGTTGCGTTGTAAAAGTTTTGTTGTAATGTCAGTGCGGTGTAAAAGTTGCGTTGTAAAGGTTGTTTCCCCGTAAAATCAGGTGAGCCCATGGGAGTCAAGAAGGACCCTCAAGAGGACCAGCAGGTCAGAGGCACAGGAGTTATGGGGGGATCCCAAGTAGCTTGCCAAAGATGTAGGCCCACGGTGCAAAGGATGCGGTGAGGTCATATATTTTGGCTGCTGGAGAAATTCGAGGCTGGACCCTCTTGAAGCCCAAAGATCTCGGGTGAAGAGAGCCAACAAGCCTTGGCAATGGCAAGTCAACGTGGTGCACAGGGGTTCTGTTCCTGCAGTCCCAGCAAAGGATACTAGCCTCAAACTTGATGAGAAGACAGTGCAGGCTTCAAGGGAGTTGTAGGACCACCACCTGTGTTGAGGAGCCTTTCGGAGTCCGTGGGAACCCAGGATCAGCAGACCGGTCAGCTGTGTTGTCTTGCCTGCAGATGCAGGAAAGTGACCCCTTCACTTCAAGGGAGATTTCTTCAGGTGTCTGGGATGTTCACAGGCCTTGGAATGATCTTGTATGGAGCACAGGCACAGGCGTTGCAACAGCCATGCAGGACGATGAGACAAAGAGCAGCAAGAGTCTTCCCAGGTGCAGTCTCTATGTCCAAGTTGAAGTCTAGCAAAGTCCAGAGTGTCCAGAAGGTCGAAGATGAAGTGGTTTCGGATCTGAATCTTGTTCCATGACGTATCTAGGGACCCACCCACAGTAAGCCCTTAAGTACCCTAAGGAAAGCATTGAGACAATTCAGGGGTCCCTACTAGAGGAGGAGCTGGACAGTGGGGAGAATACTCCTATGTCCAGTTTCACACCAGAGCAGGAGCCAACAGCTTCCTGAACTGGTTTGGACTGGGCTATGCAAGGAGGGCACCAAGTGCTTGAAGGGCACCAAGTATGTCCTTCAAGCAGTCTCAGTGACTCTGGCAAGTGCCCCAACCCTGCCTCGATACACTAAACTGAAGGTGGCCACACCTCACTGTGACAGGATATCTATTATTCTGCCTTTCAGGGCAGAAATACGTCTCTGGTGAGCAGCAGCCCTAGCTTGCTGTCCAGTTCTGGAAGACTGGTACTGGGAGCACTGAGGGCCTTTCAGAGGAGCTTTACCGTGCATGGAATAATACCTCCCCAACATATTTGATATCAAACATGACAGGGTTCGTTACAGCCAGTTTAGAGATGGTCATCGCGTAATGACTCATGGCCACTCTATATGTTGAAATGGCTGATGTACTTACAAGTCAGGAGAAAGAACTCTGAAAGTTGAATGGGTACCCCACTCATGCAGGGGCACCCTCCCACTTAGAACCGAACACCCTGCTTTCAGGATTGAAAGGCCTGACTTAGAGGTGACTTATAAGTTTAAAGTGCAGTGACCTCAGATATACGGAAACTTATATCTGTTGTAAGTGGTGGTGGCATAATACATGCTTCAGCCCATGCAAGACCCCAGGTGTACCTATGCCCAGGGTACCTTGGTACCATATACTAGGGACTTTGAATGGTACACCAGTGCCCAATCTGGAGGGCACCCAAGTACTCATTATGTTCAATTTAGGCGGGAAAGCACAGAGGCAGGTGTCCTGGTTAGCCGGATCCCGGCCAGACTAGTCAGAAACAGCATTACATCAGGCCAAAAGTTGGGGTAACCATAAAAGCAGATGCAACTTTCCTACACGCACAAAATAGAGAGTTGATATCAATGTACCGGGGTGGGCACGTAATGACCTCTGTAGCGCCTGACTTCACTTCTGGCACCGACTGAGTCCAGTGCTCTCTACTGGCGACCTTGTGTCTTTGAAGGTTTCCGGATCCAGTCTGACACCTGGGAATTGTTCTACAGGTGAGGAATCTGCAGTTAGATAGATTATCCTTCAGAAAGATTGTGACCACAGGTAAGTAACTTTTTCTCTCCAGCACTTCAGTCATAGTCAATTACATCAAAGAATATTTCAAAAAGCTGGCAGATTTCATAAACAGAAACCAATTTTAAGCTTGTAATGGGTTCTATGATGGTATACAAACTAGTTACATCCATGATTACAAGCAAATAATTTTACACATCAGTTTGTTTCAGAAGATCCTTAGTATCTTTAATATGTGAGGGTCAGGTAATCACTAAATGGTATATATAGGAATCGCATATTCTGAAATCCTCTCTGTACAGCATCCAATCCTATGTACGATTGATGGTCCTAGTGTAATTATGCCCCCTTTTTGAATTTTTTGTAAAAAGTAAATCACAGAGGTGATATGATCTTTTATATCTAGATAGCTTTACTCTTCTTTATCAAATTAATTATTAGATTGAAAATTCTTCAACATATCACTCAACCTCTTACACGACTCATGGCACAATGTTTGATCCACCTTTTCATAGTTGGTATTATCACCAAATTGTCTCATGGCTTCCCAGTGATAGTCCTTGTAATCCATTAATACAGCACTACACTGTCAGCTTGTCTAATAATAATAGACTGATCTTCTTGCAAGATTGTCATTCTATATGTTCATCTTTATTAGATTAGATGATTTACATCTAAGACTTTCAATATCAAATTGAAGAACATATCAATTACATCGTCAAAGGTAAAAAGTGAAGTGAACACAGATTTGGTCTTATACAGTTTTCTGCTGGCACGGACTCAATGGCATCTAAATGTTTTGCCAAACCCTCAATATCTTGACAAGAATCACCTCTCAACCTCATTACCAGACAAATATCCCATAGAACCTGAATAGGTTTCTGCATAGCATCAAATCAAACTTTTACATATTAAGGTCCAGGTTTGTCAAGAAAAATGTTTTAAGTTTCAATTTGCACACAAATCTTAAAAAATCCCTTTTAGATTCAAAGTTATTCAAATTTTTAGTCGGAGCAAAATTGAGACCATTGTTCAGAAGGCTCAACTCCTCCTCTTACTAATATTCAGCTAGATTAGTTTTGTAGCAATGTTCATTTCCTCTACTCTTTCAGTTTGCTTTGAGCTTGTGTTTTTAAAATATTCTTGTCTGTTGTCTCCCAGATTTCCATTTTACAACCCCTGCCTCTTTTTCTGTTTCTCAACTTTCTGTCTTTCTCTCTTGTTACTGTTCTTAACTCTGTCATTCTCATACATTTTAATAATCTAAAAAGAGGCTGATCTGTTCACTTTCCTAGACATCTCTTCTGTCACTAGTTCAGAGTGTGATCCACTACTGTTCGTTCCTAAATAATATATTTTACCTACTGGCAATCAGTCGCCAGTAGGTAGTAATAGTTAGGACCATGTTTCCATAGCAAAAGCGCTTTTTGACTTGCCTATATCTTTGGGCGGCGTGTTTGAGGGATCTTTACAAAATGTTCCAAAAAGGGGGATGGGGGGAGTGTTTTTCCCTATGTTCATTTCCATGGAGATTTTAGATATGACTAAAGACCGAACCGCTGGACGAAATCACACCAAATTTGGCAGAAATGTAGCTCTTTGTCCAGAAAGAACCCTTTTTGTTATATGATGTAAATCGTTTAGTAGTTTTTGACTTATTAAAAGAAATTTAAATTTGTATTAATAGGGACGGGGAACCTCTGAGGATCCGACAGTCCCAGTGCTAAAATCTGATTGGTTGCCAACACTTCAACCAGTTTCGGGAGTGAGATCCCTTCGTCACTGACGAAGGGATCTCACTCCCGAAACGCGTTTGTTTTGTAATAAATTCCTTTGCTGAATGCTGCAAAACCCGAGAGTGCTGTTTTTCTTCGAACCCGGCTGGGTATCTTAGAGGAAATTGGAGCCGCTATATATATATATATATATATATATATATATATATATATATATATATATATATATATATATATATATATTTATTTTCATTGGTGTTTTAAACTATTTTCAGCCCCGATGAAGCACATTCATCCATGAAAAATGTTTTGGCAGTTTTTATGATGGAATCTGGGTCCACTTGCAAATTGCTTTGTATCATCCAACACAGCGAACAGAAAATGCCTTTGTCAGGAGTTCAGAATATTGTTACTGAACGTTTTAAGAACAACAGCTGAAATAAGCTTACCTTTTAAATATTAGACTAAACATTAGACCCACGTTTTTGTTCTTATACATTATTTTCTATTATTTGATAATGATACGTATGAATTACTCACTGCATTGATTCAGGAGTCACCCTTCTCCCAAATAAACGGTCTCACTATTACACTTCTCTGTCTGTACCTGTAGGTGTTGTAACTGGAGAGAAGGACTCGGGCATGGGAGCAGGCTTGTATGGAAGGAGGGACAGCAGAGTGTATACATTCAGTTCCCCAAACATTTAACATTTGCTATGAAAATGTAGCCCATATCATCTTACTAATGGCTCTTAACTTCCTATCATTCTGGAGGACTTGTACAAATAAATTATTACAATTTGTTGTGCTGCCTGTCATTTATTTACTTATTTATAAAGCCATAGATCCATGTTGTATTGGTGTTTGTAAGCAAAATAGAGATTACTTATGTATGATAAAAGCTTTCAGGGTTATGGAAAGCCATCATCATACAGAAAGGGGATTCTAAGGCCCTAAAATTGTGATTTATTGTGGTTGTATTTGTATAGCGCTTACTATCCCTGGTGAGGTGCTAAAGCACTTTAAGCTGTGCAGCACGCTGTTCTGGAACCTAAAGTTAGTTGTCAGTCCAATGTTATTTGTTATTGTTGGTTTGTGTGCGCCAGCAAACTATTTCATACATCCCCTTTAGTTTGTTTGTGGTAGATTAGGTTAATAGGAGTTAGGTGTTATCATTGGGGGAATGTGGGTAGTGCAAATGCATGGTGGGATTAATTGGTGAGTTACAGAACATTAGGTATTGTTATTTTGCAGTGTGGCGACTTTTAAAATAGGAGAGGTTGTGATCTTTGTAAAAGAGTTGTGGGCACATTGCGGAAATACATTAAAAAGAGATTGAAGTAACCATGCATATGACTTAGAGAATGTTTGTGCCAAGAGAGAAAAGGAATGCAGAGGATGGGGAAAAAAATAAAGGATCACTTGAAAGAAAATGAAAGACGTCAATTTGAAGTAAAATATCATTTTTTTCATGCCTAATTTTATGAATAAAGAGGACACATTTTGACACAGCATGCACTTTGAGGATACAAGACTAAACAGAAGCAACATTATGTGTATGTGAAGATAGTGCTATATTCAGTTCCTTCGATAGACACTAAAAGCGGGTGAACAGTCTGCCCACTGCTAGGCTACCACTAGATCACTGCTTCAGAAAGGACAGCTGATCATCTCAGGCATTAGAAGCTTAACATATTGGCTGGGTGCGAACCTTGAAAGGAGATTCTGCAAATGCTAGAGTGGATGTCTTCTCAAGTTTGGCTCACAATATTAAAATTAAAGCAAAGTGAGATTTATTTAGGGCGCTACTAGTTTTACATGGTACAAGATGGGGGGCGAGTACAGCTTCCCCAGGTAGTTGGAGTATATTACCAGCATTCCTATGGCTGAAGGGTAGCAATCCACACACAGAAATGATATGAAGATTGTTAGCAAGGAGCTGCTCATTAGGCTTCCGGAATAACTGCCCTTTGATAGATTGTACGGTTGAGAGGAGGAACTGAAGATTTTGTTGTGCAACATGAAGGGACTCCCTTAGGTGAGGAACATCCTTTTGTCTTCCTTGATCACACTTTCAGTTTGGGCTGCTGTCAGCCAGTAGAAAGTATCAGTCCCATTGTGCCTTTATTGTGGGTGTTTAATGTTGGAGACTACCTTGCTGTGAGGGGCATCACTACACAAAGGCTGTGTCTGGGGAGCAGCTTTGAAAGGACATTTGAATGTAGACCCACCCATAAGAAAGTTCTGCAGTATGTAGACTTTGGAAACGTTTATCCCCATTGCCTTGAAGCATTCAAAGGCTGTGATAAACAGCAGAAGTAAAACTCAACACCTGAAAATATAACGATCTACCACTACCTCATCCAATACAAATGTAGTGCAGGGGTATGTGAAGAGACCCTAAGAGGCTTGATGACATCACGATTGACTGCTTGTCCGAACCTTAGCCCATCAATAGCCTTTATTTTGCAGCGGATGATCTAGGGGTAGAGTATGATAGGTAGTAGCAACAGCAGAAATTAAACTTGGCAAAATGCAGCCTTCATGGCCCCTGAGCGGAGGTAAAGTAAAAGCCATGTGTAGCAGCTGATAACCCTGAAGACTACTTAATTGGCATCCAAGAGCCTATTTTCTCCTGTACCAATATAGCATTGGAGGTTTTGATAACAAATGCTGGCAGATTATTTTTTTACTCGGATATCTCTATAACAAAGGCATTGAGAAGTAGATAGGTGTGCGTGTAAGCCATTCTCATGTTATGAGTCAATGTCAGACCTTCCCAGGGTATTGACAAGCTTTTTTGATTTTTTATCTTAATGTATTGTGCATGACTTTCAATGATGTTGTATGCACTTTGATTCTCGTATTCCTTTTTGTGGTGCTCTCCGTTAGCTATGATTTTGACAGTGTTTGCACTACTTCATTTTCAACATTATTTAATAAACAAAAAAATTACTGAGTATTGGCAGTGTAGTTTTCTCCATCCAAAATCAGTAAAATTGATTTAAGAAAGCAGAGAAAATACAAAGTGCTTTAACCTACTGTTTGGCGGTGGGAAGCATCAATTGGTATTGACATTTTAGCAGCATGTATGAAATGGAACAGAAGACAAATATATTTTTCAGGAAGAGATTGCTTTTGATGCTTCATCCTGGGGGTCTTTTGGGCTGCATATCATGCATATTCAAAATGCAACACTTGCTACTGGAATTTTCATGATTTATTTTGTCTTTTAAATGAAAGCCCCTTTTCTTCCAGAGTGAGACTCGCAGCACAACTAAGAAGGAAGACCTGGAGGCCAGAGCCATGGCATCGCCCATTCACCGTTCCCTTGCAGCCCAACTTTCAGACTCTGAGGACTTCACCGAACTTGAGACAACAAGCCTTCTGCACCATGAGGACACTATCTTACACATCAGCGAAGACAGTGGCATGGAGAACCCCTTGCTGTCGGGCCACTTCAACTTCACCCATATTGAACTGGGAGACACCGATGTTGATTTAGACGAATCCCATGTTTAGGCTTTACTGGTTCAATTTTACTGGCCTTCTTTTGCAGCCTGTTGAAGCACCTCTCTGTTACACCTGTGATTGTGTAAGGAAACAGTTGAGAGACTAAGCTGAGCAGACTTCTCACAACCTCTTTCAGAAGATGACCTATCACTTGTGAACCGACCCAAGGTGCTCCACAGTGTACCGGGACACAAACAGGGACTGCAGCAAAGGCATCAGCAGGCTTTAGATTCCTGGCTCCATATTTGAACATATGATTGATCAGGGCTCGTTTTAAAAAGTCCAAGGGTTTTCGAGCTGAATGTCTTCAAAAACACTCAGGTGTGAATAAGGGAATGTGAAATTGCAAAACAAATGTTTTTTTCTGAAGAATGTTTCTCCTAAACTAGTGAGAGAGGCTATATTTAATTGGATGGGAAGAAATCTATAACAGATGAAGGTATGGCAAGGTCAGATGCAACCTTCATGTGCATCATGTGGGGGCACTTGTTAAACTGTCATAGTAATCCTTGGTGGTGGCAATAGTGCAATGGGTCAAAGAAAGCTCCATTATGGATAGCCTATCTTAGGGAAAAGGGGTTGTCCAAAGAAGCAAAAGACTAGGACGGGAGTTTTTTTATTTTTTCTTATGTCAGTTAGACGAGCCAATGCTCAATAAATAGTGCGAATGATTACAATTGTATGTGGCCTGCTCGGTTCTTAAGTGGCGACCAACGAATAACAATGATAGCTACATAACAAACACAAATTCAGAAATTTGATTAAAAAACATATATACATTTCCCAAAAATAGCAAAAAAATAGCTACTATATCACCAAGCAAATCCTACCAAAAAACAAAGTGCTTAAAGAATAGCCCTGTGACATAGTATCAAAATTGGATAAACAAGTGATTGGCCTTTTTATTGACCAGCGCTGGAAAGTAGTCCTTGCCTCAATACAGAAGTGGAAGAGTACACCTCTGCAATTTATTTGTAAGACATAGGTCTTTTGTCAATGTCTACGTCTTGTTCAGGATTCAACTGAAGGAATGAGTCGTGGCCCAGGCTTATTTAGGGAAATTTAATATATTAAAAGCAGAAGCGGGTGTGGGCTTATTTTATAACTAGGAAGGGAAAGGACGACATACCACTTTGCACATTTAGGCCTGACTCCACTATATGTGTGGGGGAGTAGGTCTAATTTGAAAAAGTAAAAATGGCAGTATTGTGTGTTTTGAAAATGTGGCCTGACTTTATTTGACAAGAACTAGTATGTCATATTTAAAAAACAAAAAAAATCCCGTTTTGATGAGATTCTCTTACTCAAGAAAATTTAAGCCTGGTGAGGTATTCTTGCTGGAAACGTAAGAGTGGTTGCGTTTAAGTTATAGAAAAATAGGCCTTGCCCAACAGTATTGTTGAAGCGATTCTACTGCCTACATCACAGCAGCTGACAAGTTAGCTATTTTGTATTTCGGGGAGAGCTTGCAGGGTCTCCGTACTGATCATTGTAAATTAAATCTGCCCCAATCAGAGAAGTTGGCCTGGTCTGCTTCATTAATATAAAAGTAGATATGGCTCTACTTTAACAGGCACAGTTATGCTCTGATTCATTGTATGAGTAGGGATACAAGCATACTACTGTTGTAAATAAGCAAAATAAGTATGTGAAAGCCCTAATGTGGTTTTGTAACGTGGCATTTCGAATGCAGAATGTGGGGTTGTGTCTTAGAGCTCTATTTTAAAAAGAAATCTATGTTTCTGTTTTTAAGGGGCACAGGAGGTAAATAGTGCACCCTATCACAGCTCCTTCAGCAGAAATGCCACAGAGCAATGTCTCAAACACAGAGCTGGATTCGCTGATATACTAACAAAAGTTGACGAAAATTGTCTTTAGTCATTCGTTTGTCAGATGCAACTTACCTGTGATTGTTAGGAAACACAAGACAGCCAATAATACCTCCTTCTACCTCGTGAGTATATCCTCTCCACTAAATTGACTTTTCTTAGACCAAGACAGTTTGCTTTTAAGATTCGTCGGGAGTGCATACTACAAAAGTATATTTTTCATCATGTAGAGGTTTCCTTTTCTATTTAGAATATGATATGTAAAGAGTGTTTACTGTTTGAGTCTGTTCTACACGGAGGGCTCTCACTATGAAAGGCCTGGTGAGATTGAGGTAATTATCACACCGGGTGCAATGTGGTAACTCGGGCGTTTGAAATTCATAAGGTGCGATTATTACTTCTAATTTCGAGTTTCCCTGTTCAGTATGGGGAATGACATGCGGAAACAGTGATTTTCGTACCAAATTCCTCTTGTTTCAAAATTTTATAGGCATTTTCCGTAGTAAATCTAGACAGGGTTGACTTGTGGGGAAAAAAGCAGAGTATACGGTGATTGGCGCAAAACGTATAATTCATGCCCTTGCACAAACAGGTGTTTGCACAGGAACGGGCCTTAATCTGGGCACTCGTAATGAGGGCTGGTGTCTGTCACACCATTACTCTATGTACTTAAAACCAACTTCGGGAGTAAAGTCATGCTAATAATGAATTATTTCCTTAATCTACAACATTAAAGATAAATAATATGTATACAATTAAACGTGCCAAATTCTGAAGATTTAGCTGATAATAGTTAGGAAAACAGTGGCCATCATACAGCAACTCCAGATTAAGCTTCATCAGACACACATCACAGGGAGGCGCGCAGCGTGGCACACAGAAAGAACAATGCATCTGTGCCTTACACTCTGAATTGAAAGTGTCTGACAATAAACTAGAGCAGTCTTGTATTCACCTGGACTGTTTTGACTCCGTTTAAGATTTCCTATTGAACTCCAATGCCCTTTAGATCAGTCGGTACAAATCAAATGTTCGTAATTTATAAAAACAGAAAAAGGTAGAGATGAGTTTAATTGAGCCAGTGCCCACACGCAAGCACATACATGTGTGCTCTGACAATATCGGCCTAAAAGAGGAGTGGCAACTGGAGGTGGCATCCTGTTCCTTCAGTTTCATCTTTCCCTCTTAAAATTGATCCCAAAATGCTAATTTCAACACTTCTGGACTGCACCGTGATTTTTGGAACATGGATAAATCTTTGAGGCAAGGTAAATTCTGTAGAAAAGCACTCATTTCTGGAATTTCAGCAGTAAAATAAAAGATGCAGTTGTGGCTGTATTCTGTGTTGGGGCCAAAAGGTGATTCGCTTCTGCAGCTTTTCCCTACCCCAGTACCTGATTAATGAAGCGTTGGTGTGAATATCATCAGGACCTTCTTGCCTGGACAAAGGAGGGGAAATGTTTTAGAGGGGCACATACTGTGTTACGGTGAAGAGCTCCAGCCCTTTAAACATTGTAAACATATTCAGAATTCATGCCCTGGTATTGTTATGCCTTAATTTGCTGGTATGGGCTGGTACTCTAGAGCATCAGAGGTTGTTCAAGCTGATCATTGGATCATTGTAGATTATAATACCCACAGAATGATTCTGTAAAATGGTGATTAGGGTCAAGAGAGGGGTTATTTACCTTTGGGATGCTTGAATATAGCCTTATGAAATAGGCTTCATATCTGTCTCTCAAAAGACAGGCATCTTTGGAAGATCCCATAGTGGAGAAATATATATGGAAAGAAGGCGAATTTAAAAGTCCAACTGTCCGAAAAGCAATGCTGCCGGTCAGTGATGCTCTCGAGATTCTGCTTTCTGTACACACTGTCTAGTGTTACCTTTAATCACTGTAGGAGATGATATCTTCACTAGTGTTATGTGTTGCTCGTGCCTGTCCGACCAGTCCCTGTGAGAAAGTTGCAGCTCAGTTTCCACTGTGAAAATGCAAATAATCTGTGATGCTGCTTTCTTTAGTTTTAGAGGCCTTACAATGTGCTGGTGCAATGTCACATTTTGACGTCCAACTCCCCGATGTGTGCAACCTTTCTCTGTGCCAGTAGCAACATTTCAGGTTTGTAGTAAATGTAAATGTAGTAGTACTTGTATAGTGCACAAATCACCCATGAGGCATCTCGGCGCTTGTACACATACCGCTGTAGAACCCTTCCTGGCTTTTCCCTGTGAAGTGCCCAATCCTGGGCACCCCCAAGGTGAAGCCAGGCATCCTAGCGCTGTTGGGGCTGTTGTGGAGATTAAGCAAGCTATTGCCCAGAGTTGCAGAGTGGGACCCATGAATTAGAATAAGCACCGAGGCGAGAATTATCAGGTCCGAGGAAATTTAGCCCAAGACCCGCCGAGGCAGGAATTGAACCCTGGTCCCGGGCTAGAACTCTGCATCAGGGTCTGCCGCTCTAACCATTGAGCCACACTTCTCCACGGTTTCAACGTGAAAGACTGAATGCAGATTGGTCTGGTTGAAAATTTTCAAAGCAATTTTTGCAGTGTGCTGAGAAGAATGTGAAGTGGAATCAAATAGTAGGGCCTCTTTTTAATATTTGCAATGCCCTGAGCAAGGGTCAGCAGCCACTGGCTTTTGAAACATGGCAGACAGAGGTACTGCTACCAAGGTATTTCATGTTTTTCTCTATTGTGTCCCTGTCATAAGCGTGTTGTAAGCGTAGCCTTGTGTTGCCCACTGGTTATGGGTCTTACCTTTTTGTTAGCAATAGGTAGGCAGCAGCTAGAGCGGGGGGGGGGCACCTGCATGTCAGTGATTTTAACAGGTGACTTATTATTAGCACCCCACATTCAGACGTTGCTTGACATTTTTCAATGGGGGGATTTCAATTTCCCCTGTCAGAGCCCAGCCGTCACTGGGAAACAAGCACACACCTCTGCATTTAATTCTCCATGTGACCTGAAAGTAAGAGAGAGAGAGTGTGTGTGTCTGTGTGTCTATGTCTGTGTGTCTCTGTCAAGTACCGTTAGAAGTTTGATGCTGAGTGGGTTAAGTGCCAACATAAACAGACCAATGAACCAACAGTTGGAATAGTGTTTGTGTTAAAGACAAAAGGTGCTGTATCGGGCGGGTAAGAAGCCCAGATACTTTGGGAGTAATGCTGTCGAGCATATCCGTCATGTTCCTTCCTCTTGTACCTGTAATGTTGCGACCGCACAGTTGCGGTCTAGTTGATCAGCGTACGTAGACGTACGCATACGCGGTGGCGCACGGCGCCGCGTAGTTTACTTAAATAAAAGTGGGCGTGTCCCCGAGTTAGTCGGGACCACGCGACGAACCAAGCAAGGTGTCCGTGTGAGTCCTTAATGGCGCGCCCTCAGCCCGCGCGCCCCTCAGGAGTCACGAACCTGATAATGGCGACGAGGGGTGTCTGACCCCACGCTGTGCCTCTTGCACAGCCTAAACCGCATCGACGATCCGGCCCAGCCCTGGCCGTGTCCGGTGTGAGGAAATTTGTCTGGAGCCACCTCAGGGCCGCCCTGCCTCGCTATCCCATGGCGCCTCCTGGTCACAGCGCCTGCTGTTGATGACTCGCGAGAGCAGCGCGCACCCTCGCTAATCTGTGAAGCGGGCCCGGCGGCGGCTGCCCTGCCGGTGGCGCCCGTCCCCACGTGGTGGAGCCTCGCCTCGCAATCCAGAGCACGGCGCCCCTAGTGGTACAACCAGTGCCCGCGCCACGATGACGTCCATCCCCCCGATCGAGCCCTTCGTGATCGACGGCGCGCCTGCCTCGTTGGCGCCAAGATGGAAGGACTGGACGGAGCGCCTCAATTTCTACTTCGAAGGCGCGGGGACAGCAAGAGACCGCCGCAGGGCACTCCTCCTGCATCTCGGAGGTAAGGACATTCACCGCATCTACAAGACGCTGACAGAGGCCACGCCACACACCTACATCACACTCCTGCAGGCGCTCAACGCCTACTTCGAACCCATGATCAGCAAGGACTACAATCGCTTTCTTTTTCGCCAAGCCCGGCAGGGGGCAGATGAGTCTCTGGATGCCTTCCACGGGAGACTGATGGAGCTCGCCAGCACCTGTGGATTCAGGGAGGAGCAAGAGGAGATACGTGGTCAGATCATCCAGAACATGTATTCCTCCGATCTCCGGGTCAAAATCCTCCAGGAAGATGGAAAGCCCCTTGCAGAGATCCTGAAACTAGGCCGCTCCAAGGAACTTTCTAAAGCGAGAGCCTCGCACATGGAGGCGGCGCTGCACAGACCGGCCGCAAGTGAACAGGCCACCGTCGCGGAACAAGTGCATGTTGTCCGCCCCAAACAACGGTCTCTAGGAGGGAAGAAACCACCGGAAAGGCGGAAAGAGTGTGGATACTGTGGAGGCACACCCCACAGAGCAAAAGACTGCCCGGCAAACGGCAAGAAATGCAGCGCGTGTGGGCGGTGGAACCATTTCGCCTCGGTATGCAGGTCCTCGAAACAGAAGACGGAGGCAGCGCACGCCATCAGAGACAGCCCCGATAGCGAAGATATGGACGACGATGTCCATGACTACCCCGTTCACTATGTGTTTGCCATCGATCAGCCGGCCAGGAAGAAGAAGCGCCTCCCGAAGTGCCGCATAAGAGTGAACCAACAGGAGGTGAGGGCCACTATAGACACAGGGGCCTCTATCGAGTTAATGGCCGCAGACGTGTACAACCAACTGCGTGACAAGCCAACTCTGAGTAAAGCAAAGATCCGAGTGTTCGCTTACGGACAGAAGACCCCGATACCACTCATCGGGTGCTTCAAGACGGACATCTGTCACCTAGACAGGACGGTCCCCTCCACCATATATGTGACAAAGGAAGGAAGTGGCATGCTACTCAGTGGAAAAGCCGCCGAGGAACTTCAACTCATCTTCTACGCCATGGCTGTCCTAGAAGACGAACTCGATACCATCATCGAAGAATTTGACGACATGTTCAGGGGCATCGGGTGCCTGAAAGGGAAAGAAGTTTCGCTGCACATTGACCCGTCTATCCAACCGGTGGCACTCCGGCACCGGAGAATTGCTTTCCACCTCCGGAAGAAGGTTGAAGAAGAGCTCGAGAGCCTAGAGAGACAAGGAATAATTGAGAAAGTGGATGGGCCGACGCCTTGGGTGTCACCGATCGTAGTAGCGAGAAAGCCCAAACAGCCAGGGCAGGTGCGCATATGCGTGGATATGCGCCTACCCAACGCCGCAGTCAAGCGGGAGCGTCACCTGACACCCACCATTGACGACATACTGAGCGAACTCAATGGAGCCAAATGGTTTTCCAAAGTCGACCTCCGCTCAGGCTACCACCAGCTTCCACTCCACCCAGACTCCAGGTACATCACTACCTTTTCAACCCATGTGGGCCTACGCCGATATCGCCGGCTCAACTTCGGCATATCGAGTGCCGCAGAGGTTTTCCAAAACACTATCCGCGAAGTGCTCAGCGGACTCCCCGGCGTACTCAACGTCAGCGACGACCTGCTGATATACGCCCAGTCTGTGGAGGAACACAACCAGCGGCTGAGGGGAGTTCTGCAAAGACTCAGGGATTCAGGCCTCACCCTGCACCGCGAAAAATGCCAATTCCTCCGCAACACCATCAGTTTCTTCGGATACACCTTCTCAGACAAAGGCGTTGCCCCTGATCCAGAGAAGGTCAAAGATATACAGATGGCCCCCGCCCCGACAAACATCTCCGAGGTGCGGAGCTTTCTAGGAATGGTCAATTTCTGCGGTCGCTTCATCCCGGACCTCTCCAACATCACCCGACCTCTTCGCGAGCTCACGAAGACATCCACTCCCTGGCAGTGGGGCGAAGAGCAGGAGGACGCATTCCAAAATACGAAAGCAGCCCTATCGGCAGAGAAGACGCTCTCGTACTTCGACCCCTCCAAGCAGACCAATATCGCCGTCGACGCCAGTCCCTTCGGCCTGGGTGCCGTCCTCACGCAACGTCAAGGAGAGGACAACTGGGCACCGGTTGCATACGCCAGCAGATCGCTGACAGAGACGGAACAAAGATACTCTCAGATAGAACGCGAGGCCATAGCTATCCACTGGGCGTGCAGACATTTCCACATGTACGTGTACGGACACCCGTTCACCGTCTCCACAGATCACAAGCCCCTAATTCCGCTATTCAGGGGAACAGTATCAAAACCACCGCCCCGGATTGAGAAGTGGATCCTGCAGCTGCAGGAATATGACTACCGGCTAGAATTCAAACCGGGTGCCACCAACCCAGCGGACTTTCTATCACGCCATCCGAGGGCAGCCACCCCGGGAGAGAGAGAAGATGCTGAAGACACTGAGTCATTTGTGAATGCGGTAGTCGAAAGATCCAGGCCGCTCCCCATGAGCATGGAAATGATCATCGAAGCCACCCAAAAGGACGAAATCTTCCAGATCGTCTCGAATGCCATACGCACGAACGAGTGGAAAACGCTCCAAGCGTCACTGGGCCAAAGAACACCACAAGCAAAAACAGCCCTGGAAGCGTTCTTGAGGGTAAAGGAGGAGCTGTCAGTCGACAGCCGGGGTTGCGTGCTACGAGGCCCCCGAATCGTGATGCCGGCTACCCTCACACAGCAAGCCATTGCCCTAGCCCATCGAGGACACCAGGGAGTAGTGAAAACGAAAAGCAGACTTCGTGCTAAACTATGGTTCCCAGACATGGACTCGCAAGTAGAACGGGCCGTCAAAGAGTGCCAGTGGTGCCAAGCAGCGGGACTCCCAGAAAACCCGCCACCAGTCATCACAGAAGTTGGCCCAGAAAGACCATGGGAACACGTCAGTGCCGACTTCGGTCATCTGCCCGATGGCAGACACATGCTGGTCATCATGGATGATTACACTAAATATCCGGAAGTGGAGATTATCACATCCCTCACTGCAAAAGAGGTGATTGCCAAATTCGAGAAAACCATCGCAACCCATGGCATTTTCGGGAGAGTAAAAACCGACAACGGCCCCCCCTTTCAAAGCCAAGAGTTTGCGGAGTATCTAGCGGAGTGGGGGATCCTACACCGGAAAATAACACCCAGATGGCCGCAATCGAATGGAGAAGTGGAAAGATTCATGCGCACGTTGAACAAAACCATCCGGATTGCCTATGCTGAAGGGACATCAGTGGAAAGGGGAATCTACTCATTCCTCAGAGAATACAGGCTCACCCCACACCGCACCACTGAGGCAGCCCCAGGTCCGTCAACGATGGGACGCATAGTCCGAGACACCCTCCCAAATCACCCCACCTGGAACCCCGCCAATGCGGAATCATGGAGGACTGTTCACAATAGGAAGAGATCCAATGACTATGCAAGCTTCCGGCGGAAGTCCAAAGAATCATCCATTGCCGAAAATGACCGAGTGTACGTCCGAGACAGGTATCCAGGAAGCAAGTTCAGACTCCCATTTGAGCCGCAACCATGGACGGTCACTGCCCGGAACGGGACCATGGTCACCGCACAACGAGAGGGAGAAACAGTCACCAGGAATGTCTCATTCTTCAAAAGGGCTCCCGAACCCCAGAACAATCCAGCCAGCTCCGAGAGGAATGGGGGGTCGACAGCATCACCAACCCGCCCTGGAAGCAACCAAGGCACTACTGGAGCCGCCATCCAGGAGTGGGGCATGGACTCTGCAGATGAAACCCGAACCTCCGGCACCCCCAGTGCCACTCTCCCTGAGAACCCCCAGAGCCCCCAGGGCACAAGCACTCCCTCCAGTGAACCACCTCGGAGAGTGCTGTTCCGTGGCCAAGCGGCTGGCTATGGGCTGAGAAGAAACCCGGTGCCCTCCTCCAGGATGGCTGACTATGCAGTGGGCTGAGAGATCCTGACGAGACTGGTAACAGGCCGGATGGCCATGTTTTGTTATTCTGTTGGGACACTCAGAGCAGGACTGTTGTTAAAACGGGGAGGGGGGAAATCCGTGTTCATACCAAAGGTGAAAAGGAATGTAATGTTGCGACCGCACAGTTGCGGTCTAGTTGATCAGCGTACGTAGACGTACGCATACGCGGTGGCGCACGGCGCCGCGTAGTTTACTTAAATAAAAGTGGGCGTGTCCCCGAGTTAGTCGGGACCACGCGACGAACCAAGCAAGGTGTCCGTGTGAGTCCTTAATGGCGCGCCCTCAGCCCGCGCGCCCCTCAGGAGTCACGAACCTGATAGTACCCACAAATGTATTTTAATAGGTTTTGTGTGATGTGTGCAGAGGGATCTATCAGTATATAAACTTAAAACAACTCAATATCCAGAGTAACTATTTGCAACACTCGTTTTAGTTGCTGCTGCTTGAGGAACAATTAGAGGTCAAGCATCTACTTCAAAATCATCAAAAACACTGCGTATTTCATCTTCATAGTAGCAAGAGCGTTCAAAACGCATTCTGTAAAGAATACTCAGGCTTGGCAACTTGCATTGTTCAGACACCAAGCAGAGGGCTCATCCTACATATCTTGCAGAAACCCTGGATGTACACTGGCCTGTGAATGTTAGAAGTGCCAAAGGAAGTGAGATATTCATGTAAGAGAATTATGTCTTTAAAATAATAAAGTATGTGAAAATATGCTCCTTTTTGTGGGTTTCTTGAGTGAACAATATACCCAACACATTAATGTATACTATCATACAGGAAAATACAGGTATAATGTTGTAGCAACGTGGCTTGCACAGACTCTGCCGACATGAATTATGTTTAACATAGGTTTATTGAACATATCAAATTCAGTTTTATGAAAGAGCTACATGGAGGTTCATGTTAAGCCAAGTCCTGTAGCCCCACCCACACACAAAGGTGCCCTAAAGGGGTTTACTTATTTTCATTCAAACAGAGGTGAGTTACCCTTCTTCATAAGTTAACCGCAAACTGTGATTTAAGTATGTGCTCGGAATAGTATCAACAACAAGAACTGTAGAACACACAATAATCCCACGCACCTAATTAGGAGGTGAGGGTGTGTATTGCTATGGCAACAATATAGATATTATACACTTGCTAATGTGGTATAGTTAAACTACTCTGTGGACAGTTGTTAATCAAAGTGAATATATGGAACCACAAAACTATGCTCTTGATCTTCATTTCTTAACATCTGTTAGATTCTTCAATAAGAGGTAAATGGCACCTAAATTTCTCTTCCAGGGGATCCTCATCAATAGTCCTAAGCACTTGAATATTTCAACCCATGTGCGGGGACCTCGGAAAATATATAAAAATTATACTTATATTAAACTCGATCTTTTCTCCTTGTATAACGCACTAAGCGTCGCTGCATCACGTGACACGAGGCCACGCCCACCTCGCTAGCCACGCCCACTCCAGGAAGCTCATAAGCGCTGTGCCTGCCAGTAGCCAGTGCTGACCAGCTAGTACCTTGAGGCGGAAGCCGGGGTTACTAGACTGCAACGAAACCTCTGTTGTTTTATAAAACTTGCTTATTTGCACATTTTGAACTGATTTTAAAACTCGATCTTTTCTCCTTGTATAACGCACTTAGCGTCGCTGCATCACGTGACACGAGGCCACGCCCACCTCGCTAGCCATGCCCACTCCAGGAAGCTCATAAGCGCTGTGCCTGCCAGTAGCCAGTGCTGACCAGCTAGTACCTTGAGGCGGAAGCCGGGGTTACTAGACTGCAACGAAACCTCTGTTGTTTTATAAAACTTGCTTATTTGCACATTTTGAACTGATTTTAAAACTCGATCTTTTCTCCTTGTATAACGCACTTAGCGTCGCTGCATCACGTGACACGAGGCCACGCCCACCTCGCTAGCCACGCCCACTCCAGGAAGCTCATAAGCGCTGTGCCTGCCAGTAGCCAGTGCTGACCAGCTAGTACCTTGAGGCGGAAGCCGGGGTTACTAGACTGCAACGAAACCTCTGTTGTTTTATAAAACTTGCTTATTTGCACATTTTGAACTGATTTTAAAACTCGATCTTTTCTCCTTGTATAACGCACTAAGCGTCGCTGCATCACGTGACACGAGGCCACGCCCACTCCTCTCTCCTCCCATAACTATGCTCACTACCCGACAGCGCAGCGGTCGAGCGCAGCGGGCACACCTTCAGCACGCCGAAAACACGCCAAAGACTAGCCCGTCTGTGCCCGTCCGTGTCAGGACGGGGCACGAGGCCGAGGCTCTCCCTCCAACTGCTCCACCCAGATTGGTAAGAACGTCCTCCGCTCTGAGAGCACTACGCCCCACCCCTAAACCGAACTGCTCTCTACCCAACCTACACATAGTCGGAACCCATGTTTGCTCTGAGTGTAAACTATCCACTGACGTCCATCAACCCTACTCCGACCCACCTAGGAGACGCAGGAAATGTAAAATCCCACGTAATAATGTACAGCCAACATACGTATTTTACAGTACTAACTGCAGATCACTGCCCAAGCACAAGCATGAAATTTTTAATCTCCTCACTGAAGAATGCCCCAGTGCTATCTTCCTAACCGAGACCTGGCTACATGACAGCGCTGGCCCAGACGTTGCTATTGCCCTCCCTGACAACTACGCCATTGTCAGACTCGATAGGGAAAAGCAGGTTGGGGGCGGGATTGCCATCATTTTCAACAGAGAATACAAATGCACTCTGGAATCCGTTCTAATTCCAGATTGTGAAGCGGGTCTTTTTAAAATCACCTTAAACCCCAATTTCACTATGTCAGGCCTTCTAATCTATCGTCCACCAGGTAACCCCTCTCAATGGGTATCAAACTTCGCAAATCACATTACCCCCTACTATATGTCATCTAGCAATTTCTCTCTGCTAGGTGATCTTAATCTACACCTGGAAGATCCCACCATCCCATCATGCTATAATTTTCTGGAAGATCTAGCTGTAATGAACTTATCTATTATCAACTCCGGCCCCACCCATATTGCTGGCCACTTGTTGGACCCCATAATAACGAACGTCAGTGAACTCACGTACATTGCCACCGTTCCCTCTGGATGGTCCGACCATCACCTCATTAGCTTTAGCATCTCTCTTCCACCCCCCCCTAGAGTAAAACAAAATACTATTGCTACTAATAGAAGGAACTGGAAGTCAGTCGACATAGGTGCCTTAAACGCGGCACTCAAACAAAACCCTCCTAGCTTAAACCCCAACATGGACCACGTAGCAATTGAGACACAAAATTGGCTAACAAATGCCGCCAACAGCTGTCTGCCTTCTAGTCACACCAAAGGGAGTAGGCATCGTCCCCCGGCTCCATGGTTTAACGACAGCCTCAAAACTGAAAAGTCAAGATGCAAAGTATTAGAACGAAAATGGCGTAAAAAGTACGACCCTTATGCAAAAAAATGCTATCATGAAGCCAGAAACAAATATCATACGGCGTGCACAAAGGCAAGAGCTGCCTTCGTCTCAAAAACAATCATCGAAGCAACTAATATGCCCAAAACCCTTTTCTCTAAAGTTAAGGAATTGGCAGGCGCACATACTGCAGCCGCTGCACCCCCTTTAAGCACTCAACAATGTCAGGCATTAGCTTGCTTTTTTACTGAGAAAATTGACAAAATTATCTCAGACATCAACACTAAAATATCTAACGCTGACCCACCCCTTCCATCTAACCCCTGCCTACCTCAACCCACTGCTGTTGACAAAAACCTGCTGGAATCCTGGCCGAATCTCTCACTAGAGAATCTCAAAGGAATCCTTAAATCTGTCAAATCTGGTTCCCCTAGGGACCCCATCCCTATTAAAATTATAAAACAATTGGATGACCAGTCCCTGAATATCATTGCCAACCTTTTAAATTTGTCCCTCGACCTCGCCACTGTCCCGGCCTTATGGAAGCACGCCATGGTGACACCCCTCTTGAAAAAGCCAAATGCAAACCCAGAAACACTGGCCAACTATAGGCCTATATCACTGCTCCCTGCTTTCTCTAAGTGCCTCGAGAGACACGTACACTCCACGCTGGCCACTTTTGCAGAAGAAAACTGTTTACTCCACCCTTCGCAATCTGGTTTCAGGGCTGGATTCTCGACGGAGACCGCCCTGTTAGGTGTCACTGAAAATATCCGACAACTCCTTGACCAAGGCCAAACGGTAGCACTTGTGCTATTGGATCTAAGTGCGGCGTTCGATACCATCTCCCACGAAACGCTCCTTAGAGAACTACACACAAATGGCATAAGAGGAAAGGCTCTGGAATGGATTAAATCCTTTCTGGCTAACAGAACCTTTCAGATCGCATCAGCACAGGCCGAGTCAGACTCCCTACCTGCAGCTCATGGAGTGCCACAGGGGTCCATCCTGAGCCCTCTGTTTTTTAATATTTATCTAAAACCATTGGTAGAACTTGTTGAGAAGCTAGGGCTAACGCTCATGAACTACGCCGATGACACCCAAATCATTTTTTCCCTGTCTAACTCTTGTCCCCACTCCCCGTCGCTACTCAAGGAAGGACTACTAAAAATACTGAACTGGATGACAGCAAACCAGTTAAAACTGAACGGGGACAAGACGGAAATTCTGATTTTGGGAAAAGACAAAGAACTCTGGAACCCCGCGCATTGGCCAGAACAGATGGGCATCCTTCCTACCCCGGTGTCCCATGCTCGTAATCTGGGTTTTGTACTAGACAACGCCTTATCCATGGATAAGCAGGCCAGCAAAGTTACTGGATTGTGCCTCACCATAATCAGATGGTTGAGGAAAATCCTTTGGATGTTGCCTTTGTCAACACAGAAGACCGTAGTCAATGCCCTTATCACATCAAGGCTTGACTACGGCAACATCCTATACTTAGGCGCAAATAAATCTGTCATTGGACGCCTGCAAGTGGCACAAAACGCCGCGGTCAGACTCCTGTGCAAGATTCCCAGGAACGCTGGAGTCTCGAACCACCGTCGGGACCTTCATTGGCTCAGGATAGAGAACAGAGTTCGCTTCAAGGCTTTGAACTACATGTTCAAAATAAAAACTGGAGGAGCCCCAAAATACATCCAATCCCTTGCTTGCCTCTACACACCAAAGAGAAACCTCCGGTCCCAGACAGCAGCATGGTTCTGTATACCAAGGTTCAAACGTGCAAGATCAGGGGGCAGATCCTTTGCCTATCTTGGACCGTCCCTGTGGAACTCGCTTCCTCCAAACATTCGGAAGGAAGACAACCACCATAGCTTCAGAAAGCTTGTAAAGACCTGGCTGTATGAACAGTAACCACTCAAATCCCCCCTCCGTTTTTTGTCTTTTCGTTCTAGCTGTGTCTAGGCGCCGGGAAACCCTTCTTGGGTAGCTGTCGCGCCCTACAAATTGACAAAATAAATAAATAAATAAATATAACATATATATAGCTCTTTCTATATATATATATATATATATATATATACATATATGTTTTTTTAACCAGCCAATGCAGCCTTCCAGACCCAACAGGCTAAGCAATGCTGTAAAAACTATCTTTGCACATATCCAAATAAAGTAGGAAAACCCAAGGACATTTGAGTTGCTTTTACTGAACAGAAAAATTATAACCCTGCAAAGAGAAAAAGCAGGCATTGCTAGCCCATAGGCTGCATTGTAACTTCAATAGAATAGCAAGCTGAAAAACCAATACAATGAAACACAAAAGCTGGCACTGTACCTTTAAGGCAGCCATGACCCCTAGCTTCCCTTCATGACTCAGGGGTGACAATTAGGTCAGTTGTTCTCTCCGGCTCCTTCAGTGAGGACCCTGGTTAATCAGCTCCACAGATTTTTTTACTTTTTCTGTCAGAAATGTGATTCTTTTTCATTTAAAACCTATTACTTTGACATATCTTACCTGTTGGAGTAGTGCTTCACTATTTTCAGGCAGTTTGGCATTTATTTTCTATCTCAAGAATTCCTTCTTTATTTGATCCTTGCCCCTCTTGTGGCAAAAAGAAGGCCAAAATGGATATTTATCTGGTTTGTATCCTTTGCCTACGGGCTTCTCATGTTCCTGAGAATTGCCACCACTGCCAGTCATTGTCAAGGCGTACTGTCAAGGATAGAGAGAGGATTCGCCTCTATGGACTTTCTGAGAGAGGTAAGTCTTCAACCTCTAGAGGCAGGTCTCCTGAGAGAAAGAAGAAGAAGAAGAGACCCAGATCATCTTCCAGAAGCAAGATCACAGTCTGTCCTTCATTGGCGTCGGGCTTGGCATCGAGAATGCCTCCATCAGCGAAGAAAACATCGACGAAAATCCTAACGATGGCGGGCTCGCTGTCGAGAGAACATCGGTCATCGTCGAAGACTTCTAAACACAGAGGTACGTCGTCAGCGTCGAATCCTCCGCTACCGTCAACCCAGCGATCATCGGCATCGAGGAGTTGTTCTCCATTGGTGCGGGATCGAACTCCGTCTTCACCGTAGTTGCGGCGTTCGATGTTGAGGTGTAGGGCACCGTTGAATTCAACCAGGCGGCGGTCAACGTCAAGGCCTATGTCATCATCAACGGCATAAAAAGGTTAGACGGTGAAACAAACTCACTCGGGATGTCGCTCAATGTTTAGGTAAAGGTCTCCTGTAACGTCTACACAGATTCCCTCGCGCTAATTTTTTGCCGGGGTCAAGAATTTCAAAAGGTACGACGTCGAGAAGGATTTCTGAGTCGGCCTCTCCTCAGACGACATCTAGGCTTGGTACCCCATTAAGTACTCCTCTTCCGACGTCGATTCATAAGCCCCTGTTGGTGAGACATCGGTCGACGTCGAGGCAGAGATCCATACAACCGACGTTGAGGCCAAAGTCGCCTTCAAAGGACTCACAAGTCTTAGTGGCGCATAGTCACTCGACGTCGAGACACTCACAATTGTCGACGTCGTCACATCATTCTACCACAGGGAGACACTATTCCACGTCTAAAGGCTGCTTGGAGCAGTCAATATCTGCTGCAGGATCTCTGCAGGTCATCTCGACGTCGGAAAGCTCGCCTTCTCTGTCTCCAGAGCGGCGGTGCAGAAAACCACCCCCCAGATCGCAACTCCTCAGACACAACAAGGAGAAGAACACAGATCTCCATCTATCCATCTTTCTCCAAGGTGGCTTCAATCCCTCCATCACTGCGAGAAAGAACAAAGTGCTCAGGTTCAGCAGCCTTTGGATTATTCTAGACCACTGCATAGATCCCCTCTGGCTGGGCCGGTGCAAGCAGTGGACCGACCAACCACCACACCTCCCAAACAGCGCCACAGGGCAAGTCTCCACATAGATCTGCTTCTGATGGACTTCATAGAGGCGAATATAACCTTCTTGGACCTCCTCTTAGACCCACTCCTCCAAGAGGGATTATTCTCCCACTCTTATGGACAGTCCACCCTCAAGAGTGTCACCATTCGACGAGATCAACACATTCCATGATGTCCTGTCAAGTGGAGCACAAAAGTTAAACATAGAAAGGTCTACACCTTAAACTTCTGCAGCCATTATATTTGAGACTCTGTATCAAAGGTCCGCGTCGAGGCCTTTGTTGCCATTGGTTCCTGGTTTGCTGCAGCCAGTCATGGATATTTTCCTAACCCCAGCAAACAAAATAAAAACGGCTCCAGTAAGGGTTTTAAAGAAATACAGACCGGCAGAACAAGACCCTCTGTTTCTCAGGTCAGATCCTCCGCGGGATTCAGTGATCATCGCAGCTGCGAAGAAGACGCATGCTGTGGCTTTGTTTTTGTCAGTCCCCCGAGACAAGGAGAGCAGAGCCCAAGATTCTTGTGGGAGAAAAGCTTGTGGTTCAGCTGAGGCCTCCTTGAAGATATCCAGCGCTGCAGCCCTGCTGGGTCATTACGACAGAGCATTATGGGATTCCCTAGAGCGTTTCAAGGAGAAATTACCTAAAGAGGGCCGCAAAGATTTTGGAGAGATTCTCCAGGAGGGAGCACTGGTTGCTAACCAGATGATCAGTTCGGCAGCTGATGGGACCTCTCTAGCAGCTCACGCATATGCGCATTGCATATGTGCAAGGAGGTCCTCCTGGTTGTGACTTACAGCTTTAAAACCCGAAGCCCAACAACGCATCCTGAATCTTCCATTCTCAGGGTCTTCCCTTTTCGGTTCTCACACCGATGAGGAGATGGTCAGGATGAAAGCTGAACCGGACACTCTCAAAGCGGTAGGCCTAGAGAAAAAGAAGGAGTTCAGACAACGGTACAGGCCCTGTGATCAGAGAGGTTTCCATCAGAGGGTTCAAACCCCTCAATGGTCCCAAAGGCAGTACCATCAATCCAAGCCTAGCTATCAAGGATATCATCCTTCCAGAGGCAGAGGAGCGCAATGACAGTGAACTGCAACAACCAAGAACACTGGCAAACAATGAGTATTTACTTCCTCTGAGACCGTTGCCCACTCCAGTGGGAGGAAGTATTGCCGGAAATGTAAGAGATTGGCGCAGCATAACAAACGATCGGTGGGTGCAGAATATACTAAAGAATGAATAAGCACTATATTTTCATTCTCCTCCAAAGTGCATTCCCCCAGCAAAGCAAGAACCCACCAGCTGCAGTAGTTGCGCAGGAGGTAACCACTCTTCTTCAGAAATTGTCCATAGAGGAGGTTCCTCCATCTCAAAGAGGAAAAGGGGTGCACTCCAGATACTTCCTCGTTTAGAAGAAAGATCAAAAACAGAGTTTCAGACCAATTCTGGATCTCTGTTCCCCCAATAAATTCATCCTAAAAGAAAAGTTTTGTATGTTGGTGCTCCATCAAATATATCCACATCTTCAGAAAGGGGATTGGATATGCTTGGTAGATCTCAAGGATGCTTACTTCCTTGTTCCTGCGCTTCTTGGTAGGCTCCAACACTATCAGTACAAAGTCCTACCATTCGGCCTGAAATCTGCACCTCGAGTATTCGAGAAATGCATGGCAGTGGCAGCCACTGCTTTGCGTCACCAAGGCTTGTTCGTCTATCCATACCTCAATGACTGGCTTCTAAAGGGCGCATCTCCTCAGATAGTAAAAAAACACTATCATATCTGCCAGAACTTACTACATCGCTTGCGCCTACATGTAAACATGGAGAAATCGATCCATCAGCCCACACAAAGAATTCATTACCTCGTTTACAACAAAGTATACGACTTGAAATGGGAGGAATTGACTTCTGCATAAGAGGCGCATTGGCAGTTGAATGAACACTTTGCTGTATGAAAATTCTTAAGAATTATTCCCTTTTAAAACAACTTCTATTGACTGAACCGTGGAGTTGAGGACTTCGTTGTTTTTTTCGGATGCTTCTTGAGCTGTGTTTATGGGACAGTGCAATTTGGGTTACAATTTGGTCGAACCGCCTTGAAAAAGTCTTGTGAATAAGACGAAACATGTGTCTGATGATTGTTTTGGAAAGAAAAATAATTCAATAAAATAACAGTGGAATCAATATCTTTCAAGAACTTTTTTTGTGTATTTCCATTAAGAGAAGAGATGTTTTCCAACTTCACAATTTGAAGTAAAATTGAGTATTTGTAATACTTTGTATAATTGCATATACTGCCTTTAAATGCTATCCGAGGATTTAATAGTCTTTTCGGTTTACTTATAAGAGTGCTGTCATAGGGTTCCATTATTTCATGGTTTCAGCATATTTTTCAAGATATGCTAATAGCACCTTCTGGTAGTAGGGTGGCTAAACTAATATAGCACCTCAATTTACGAGAACAATTTCACACGTTACCTTTTGCAGTACACAGAGTATATTTGTGTTTTGATTGTGCAGTAATTTCCTTTTGTGGAACCACTTCTACCACTTGGTGAAATATTCGGATCTGACAGTGTTCCTCAACACTGTATTAAATGTTCTCAATGGATTCTTTGCCACAGCGCCAAACAGATTTCAGATGTTTATGTGTTTGGCTCAAACAACTCTTGCCGCCGCACCAACAAATCCCATGCCCACGCCACATTGCTTCAACGTAGCTCTCCAATAAAAGACGCCACCGCTCTCGACCGAATTGATGGCACCCCTGCAAAAACCACCGCCGTAGCATCTTTTTTTTAAATTATCTTTTTATTGAAAACAACATAATAGCAGTACATCAGTTAGATATCATTTTACATATAGTTCAACCATTAATGTATGTGAAGTGGGTATCTCACCAATGTTACACAGACCTCTCAGTATGCCTACGGTTCCCTTCAAACCCTCGATAGGTTTGCCAGTGTCCACAAATCTTTTCCCATTTCTTCTGACAACCTCTGCTATGGTAAATAGCGTGTTCTGCCAACCAGCACTAGTCTAGGTCCATCTGCCAGTCTTCAACCTTTGGTAGGGTTCGGGCACCCAACACCTCACCAGGTTACGTTTGGCCACTACTGCTGCCAGTGCCAGCCAAAGCCCCCTCACCATCTTAACCGCCGGCGTGAGATAAAGCATTTTTGGCCACTATAAGTGTGGCAGGGTATACTCAGACATGAGTCCCTTTCTCACTGCACCATCAGGATTCAAGCAAGCCGGGCCGAAGACGGCTGAAATGCCAGAAACCGGTCCCCGGTAGCTTGTCTCCTTTCTGGTGAAGAATTGGCTTGGTAGTTTGGTCTGCCCTGTTCCCATGATGCACTGGGCCAGGGACAGACTGATTTGCATATAGCCAGGTTCTGAGCTGGGATGGTGCAGTGAGATAAATAACGGTGATGGATCAAGCCCTGATCTTTGGACTGGGTAAGAGTGGTCTGCTTAATACAGACACTCTGTTCATCACCACCCCCTTTTCTGAATCGCTTTTGGCCACTATAAGGGTGGCAGGGTATACTCAGACATGAGTCCCTTTCTCACTGCACCATCAGGATTCAAGCAAGCCGGGCCGAAGACGGCTGAAATGCCAGAAACTGGTCCCCGGTAGCTTGTCTCCTTTCTGGTGAAGAATTGGCTTGGTAGTTTGGTCTGCCCTGTTCCCATGATGCACTGGGCCAGGGACAGACTGATTTGCATATAGCCAGGTTCTGAGCTGGGATGGTGCAGTGAGATAAATAACGGTGATGGATCATGCCCTGATCTTTGGACTGGGTAAGAGTGGTCTGCTTAATTCAGACACTCTGTTCATCACCACCACCTTTTCTGAGGCGTGAGATAAAGGGCCACCAATGCCGCAGTCAGACACCGCTCCACAGAACAGATCCCTTTGGGATGCCCAATGTCTCCTTGAGGAAGAGGAGTATAGAAACCGCCTCCATGACATTTTTGGTATGGACTCGGAACTTCTGGACTTGTACCCTTATAGGAATACTGGAGAGTAGGCTTAGGTATTTTAGGATCTATTTTATGCCAGTGGGCTAGACACCTCTCCAGAGCTAGCTATGGACTTCCCCACTGGTCCACCAATGCCTGTAGTTGTCTCCCTTCACAAAGTTATTTATAAGGTTGCTGAAGTATTACAGTTTTTGACTACAGAAACCAACATCCTCACTGGAGCAGACCCTCGCTTCAATTTCATTGAGGCCATTCTAGAGCCTGTCTTGGCAGCATGGTAGAAGCCTTTTTCTGTACCAGCAGTCAACAGGCTAGTTGCCCATTGTTATTGCCCTGCACCAGGTAATCCACCCTTCCTCTCAATCCAACCTTTGTGGGAGTGTCTGGTCATGTAAGATTTCTGAAACACAAGCCAATTAGGAAGAGCCTTCCTGACAGCAACTTCTGACAGGGAATCTAAGCACCTAGAAGCCGGGGGCAAAAAGACCTCCATTGGGAGCAAGGCCCCGAATTCATTGAATACCAACTACCTCTTGGCATGTTATAACCATGCCTTCTGGGATATGGCACAGAAAGTGCTGCCTCATGTCCAGGTGGACATGAGGGAACATTTTCAGGAAGTAACATACAACGACAAAAATGGCTTTCGGTTTGGGGGCGTTAGGGGGCATGCACACAAAATAGCCACACTCCGGTGAGGCTCTCACAGCCCGAGTGAAAAAATCTGACATTATCCTGCCCACAGCCCCATAATTGAGAGGTGAAAGCAACATGATCGAGATTCTTGCCGGGGGAGGCATCAAAGCGAAACTGGGTCCCCTAGTAAGAAATATAGAGAGAGCCTCGGAGGAGGCCTAACGTCGCGGACGCGGCATAGCGCGATACGACAGACTCTGGAGGGCAGACCCTTCACAGAGAAAGGACTACAGACTGCAGGCTGACATCGGGGACCCCAGGCGAGGGGAACATAAGCACCTGGATGTCCGCCATTGGATGGAGGATGGCAACGGATGCTGCGCACCATGGGTTTCACTCCCTGCTTCTTCTCCGGCCACTTGAATGTGACGTGAATGCGACCGGGCACGAGCAAAGGAGAGACGGAGCCCCAGCGGACGGAGACCAGACGGTGAGGAGCTGTGCCTAGACCAGAAAGCAGAGCTCCCCACAACCAAGCTGGAAAGGAGCAGCGGTTGCTAGTGGCCACCAGACCCCAAGAGGTGAGAGATGTGAGGGAGGCCAGACAGCGAACTACACAGAGGTCCAGCACATGAGCGAGTGTAGGGAGGGAGGAGCCTTGCCATAGCGGGACACCCTGAGAACATATAAAGCGCCTCCGCGACCAGAAAGCGGCAGTGGGAGGCTCGGGCTCTGCACTCTCAGGAGATATCTCCCACAAAGGGAATCGCACCTCAGGGTTGGAATTGGATGGTGGGGGGAAAGCAGCAAGCACCAGCCACAAAAGCCATGAACGGAGAGTTTGGAAACCCCAACCTGCAAAAAACAGATAAGGGGGTGGGCGGGATTGGAGGAGGGACTGGTCGCCTCTATCCCCCCACATGAGCTGAAGCAGAGTACGAGAGGAAGCAGCACAGGCGTTGAGGTAGTGGAAAAGTTCCCCGTTGCCACAGAGAGGAATCCATAGGGCTGAACAGCATCCTCAGGGTGCCACCATGAGGGAATAGGAGGGAGCAGAGATCCGATCCAGAATTCAAAAGAGAAACAAGGGCAAGACCAGCCCACACCCAAAGTAGGAACCTGCTCCATAGGGAAGAAGAAAGAAGCTAGGGATAGGGGGAGGACTAAAGGAGCGAGACTTCCCATAGATACATCTGGAAGTGGTGCGAAAAATTCCCCATACACGGCCCTCACCCTTAGCAAGATCGCTCCCACTACATTGCGATTCCACATAGCGGAAAAGCCGTACCCCGCGACCCGGAGGGCGAGAAAACAGAAGTGTCTACTGCCTGTACTGGTAGTGGGATGGGCAAAACAGACGGCAAGCAGTCTAAGCTCTCCTTCAAATCCTGCAAACTGGTGCTATTCCACTCCAAGGACATAGAGGGGAGATGTTGGAGAGGCCACCAGTCATATCAAACAATGTGGAGGATGTGGCCCTTTGACTATCCAGAAAGATGCTACAACTTAACTTCGAAGGGAACAGCATTGCTCTCTACCCTGATTTTACAATAGCGGTGCAGGAGGCTAGAAAAAAGTTCTTGCCTGTCAAAAAAAGCTGAGGCAGGCCAAAACATATTACGCAATGTTGTACCCTGCGCGCCACTGGATCATTTACCAAGGGAAGCAACTTTATTTGCACTAACCCGCAGCAAGCGGAGGACTTCCTGAAACGAGCTAGTCAAGCAGCAAAAGAGACTGAAGCTAGATGATCTCCGAGACTCTCCCGATCCCCGATGGCGGAGCAGGACTAGGACCCTGTCCAATGGCGGAATCCTGGCACAGATCCTGGAATCTGGGCAGAGTGTATAGAGGGAAAGAATGTGGAAAAAGTATCCCCTGACATGCTCTGCTCTGGGCGGGTTCCTGCGGAAGTGGAATGGAACAAGCAAAGCCTACTCACACCATAGAATGATGTGATCTGCCGCTCCCTCTGGCCCAATTTTCTTTCCACCTTAAACTATTGGGTTGAAATGGGACAGAATTGTGGCATCACTCGGGCACCCCCCCTCCAGCAATGCGGAAGGGGATGGCTGTGATGCCCCCTGGAGACACCTACCCCGGAAGAAGACCCCTACTGGATTAGTCAGAACATTTCTCTTTATTTTCACTTTTTCTCTATCTTTTGGGAGGTATTCTAATGGACACAAGCATGTTGGCACTAGAACAACTAGTTTCTGGGGAGGGTGGGTATCTTTTTACCGACAAGTTGGGGAGGTCATTGTGGGTGGGGGAGAGAGGGGGTATTTCATTCTTCTTACTGCCATTGAGTGGCACTAGTTTATGGGGGGGACCAGTTGGGGATGTCGGTGAGGGCAGGGGAGGAGAGGATGGTACATCTTTAACTTTGTACAGTACGAGACACTGGATGGAGACACACATAAAGTGGCTCAGCGGTAGCCCTGGGGAAGGCACCCATTGCAAGGCTACAGGGATAGTCAAATACACTACCTATGACAAGTCAGCAGGGAATGAAGGGCGTCAACCTGTTAACGTGGAACATCAGAAGGCTGGGGAACCCGCAAAAACACAGACAACCCCTGGCTTATTTAGAGAGGTACAACACCCACATTGCTCTGCTACAAGAAACACATTTTGGAGCGGGAGCTGGGATGAGGTTTGCCTCTCACTGGGCAGAACATCTATTCCTGTCCAACTACTCCACATATGCCAGAGGTACAGCGATACTTATAAAACAAAAGCCACTGAATATGTGGCAATGGGGTCATGGCAAAAAACACAGAGACGATACAGCATTATGTGGGGGAGGCTGGCGCTGTACTCTTCCCTTTGGTGTGCTGTTATGGCCCAAATGCAGACGACCCCTCTTTTATCAATTTCCTATGGGGTAAGGTGCTTGACAAAGGCTCCACATATGTAATCTGGGGGAGACTTCAATACTACACTGGATCCTAGTAAGGGTAGATCCAACCCTCAACCTCACCACTACACAGCTACACAGCGACAGCTGCACAAGTAGTCAATGACCACAAGCTGATAGATGCACGGAGGCATATACATCCCCGATGTTTCTTATTAGTCAGCAATACACTCATCGTGGGCCCGATTGGAGTATTCTTTGGTCTCTAGAGGGATGGGCCCGTGGGTGGTGCAAGCCCAACACCTAAAACGCACCTTTTCGGATCACTCCCTGGTGCGCATAACACTTGTCCTGCTTGTAGACTGCATGCCATGGGCTGCTTGGCGACTCCACACAACAATGTTACTAGACACTCCCTTTAGAGAGGACGTTGGGCAAGAAATACAGGATTTTTTCCATGGAAATACATGGTCAGACCCCCGCATAACAACAGTATGGGAGGCCTTCAAGGTCACCATACATGGCATATGCTTGGGGAAGGGAGGGGGTGTGTAGAGGGACATACAGAAAGCCCTCACCCATCTAGAGACAGAGCTAAAAGTACTAGAGGAAGAACTCTCACACTTCCTGTCTGAAGAGACCAAAAATAATATCGGGGATAAATTGACTGAATATGGAGAGACGGCAGAGAGAGAATCCCGGATTTGCAGGAAGTACTTTAGGGCCTATAGTTACGGAGAAGGAGAAAGGCCTGGAAAGGCACCAGCAGAGGAAAACCTAAAGCCCGCTTCTCCAACTATGTACAGAAGGTACAAGAGGCAAAGGACTCCATTCATAAGGTCACCAAAAATATCGTCCATGTATTTACCACATACTATACTGACCTCTACACAACCTAAGACACACAACCCGTCCTGTTAGAAACATATGTGGAAAAGGTAGCTCTGGGATGGCTTGGTGACGCACAGATGGAGTTTCTCTCCGTTGATATCGAGGAGGATGAAATTAGAGCTGCGGTGATGCAGCTATGCTCTGGCAAAGCACCCTAGTCAGACGGCCTCCCCGCCGACTTTTATAAGACCTACATAGACATCTTGACCCTGATACTCAAACTGATGTATGAAGATGCTAAGGAAGAGGGAATCCTCCCCGTTACGATGGGAGAGGAGACAATCATATCACTATTGAAACCAGGTAAGCCCGGGAATAAATGCGAGTCATACAGACCACTCCCCATGATAAATTGCGATATTAAAGTATTAGCTAAGGTGCTGCACACAGGCTGACCCTGTTGATGAATGTTTTGGTGCTGCCTGACCAGGCGGGGTTCATTCCCGGGAGATCAACTTCTCACAACCTGAGAACTCTCTTCTCTCTGATGCAGGATGTGGACCCAGAGTTGGCAGCGGTAGTGTTTTTTTTAGTCGCCACTAAGGCATTCAAATCGGTGGAATGGGGGTATCTTTTGAGACTATTAGAGTGCATGGTATTGCTGCCCAGTTTTCTCTTGTGGGCTAGGTTGCTGTACCAAAAGCAACAAGCGAAGGTTCTGATCAACGGGATATGCTTGGACCCATTTACGGTGTCGCGAGGAACAAGACAGGGGTGTCCGCTTTTCACTCCTGCTATTCGCATTAGCAGTGGAAGCACTGGCGACTAAGCTGTGCCTGCTTCATCAGGACCACGCAATACGATACACCAGCGGACATATTCTAGTATCCCTATATGCGAACAATATAACTCTCTATGTGCGCAACCCACATACCAGTTTAAATCCCCAAATTGCGCAAATTCACTGCGTTAGAAGGAATCTCTGGTACCAAGATTAATTGGGGCAAAACACAGATATTCCCTCTAATGGAGGCGACTCAGGAATATACCCTGGATTACCTCATCTTTTGGTGTCAGGAAGAGGTCAAATATTTGGGGATAATGGTCCCCAGGTACAGGATGGAGCTACTGCGGGTCAATTATGGGAAAGTCTTAACTTCACCCACGAACATGATAAGATGGATTGCCACGCTCCTCTCAATGGCAGGAAGGATGTAATTAATAAAAATGGTGATACTTCCTAAATGTCTATATTTATTCCTCAACCTACCCTATAATCCGGGCCGACACTTCTTTAAAACGCTCCAAACGCAATTGATTAGACTGTCGTGGGGAGGGAAACCCTGGTGTGGGCCTTCTCCCAGGGAGGATTCGAAGCCCCAGACATGAAACTGTACCACTTGTGCGCACAGGCACACTACGCCATATATTGGTTCCATACCCCCTGCATGCTACATCTAGCTATTGAGCTGGGATGCATGGATCCCACATCATTAATGGGCTTTATAGCACACAAGCCCAAAGATAAGGACCCAGATCCCACTGCAGTGGACTACACCAAGGCGGCCTGGAGGGGAATCACTCATAGAATAGGGATGCCTATGCTCTATCCACCTAGGCTACCTCTCTCACAATATCCAGACCTTAAGGTAACACAAGAGCTAGGATATCGCAGAATGTTGAAGAGGGTAAAAGTACACACCTGGGGAGATCTTTATGATAATGGCGCTTTCAAAAGTAGGGAGCACTTCTCCCATGTGGGCGTACCCACAACACTGGAACTCTTCCTGTACGTGAGGCTTTGTCAGATTGTTCCACATATCATGCCCACATTCCCCCAGGAACCGCCCATGCCGGCCGGGTCTGGTGGCTCAGTGGACTAATGAGTGTACTGCAGGGGCCTGTGTTTGACCTCATGGTCACAGGTTCAAATCCCGACAGGTCCCCTCAGCCTTCCATCCATCTGAGGTCGATAAAATGAGTACCATTGAGTTGGGTAACAACAAACATCTGTTATTCAGTGCCAAGATACCCGTAGTGGTGAACGTAAGCTTTACAACTACTCATGTTATGTTATGTCATGCTTGCCCGCTACATGCCATATTACAGAGTACCCGGCTCATGGAGTATCTCTTCTATACCACCTGACAAAGAACTCCTTGACAGAGGTTCCCACTGACACACTACAAAGATGGAAGACACATTTGAGCACACCTCTCACAGACCACCAATGGAGGTACTGCTGTGACCAGATAAGGAATATATCGGCCAATAGCCGCCTGCGCATTATACACTATAAATTCCTCCACCACATATATTATACACTGGCTAAACTGCAAATATTCCCCTTATGAGAAGATAATGCATGTGATAGATGAGAACAGACAGATGCAGATTTCTTACACTTTGCTTGGGGATGTGAATCAGTAAAGTCATACTGGCAATAGGGAATGTCTGACATATTATCGACAGACAGAATATCTACATACAAAAATATCAACACAAAAATATCGGAGTTATATCTTCATAAAGGTAAGTACAAAAATATCGGGAAAAAAATATCGTAGTACAAAAATATCGAAATTAAATATATCATTTTTTTAAATGTATTAATAATAATGTAAAAATAATTTTAAAATACATATGATTTTACTATTATTACATAAAAACATTAAAACATATTTAAAAAATAATAACTAATACATATACATTTAAAATCGATTAAAAAGTGTACATCTACATTAATATATATACTTACTACACATATTGCAACAGTACTAAAAGCGTTTGATAGCGTAGGGGTTTAAATTACTATTCCCACTCCAGAGGGTGCAACAGTAGGGAAAGCGTTGGATAGCGTATGGGTAAAAATTACTATTCCTACTCCAGAGGGTGCAACAGTAGGGAAAAGGTTGGATAGCATACGGGTAAAAATTACTATTCCCACTCCAGAGGCTGCAACAGTAGGGAAGGCTTTGGATAGCGTAGGTGTAAAAATGACTATTCCCACTCCAGAGGGTGCAACTGTAGGGAAAGCGTTGGATAGCGTAGGGGTAAAAATTACTATTCCCACATCAGAGGGTGCAACAGTAGGGAAAGCGTTAGATAGCGTAGGGGTAAAAATTACTATTCCTACTCCAGAGGGTGCAACAGTAGGGAAAAGTTTGGATAGCGTAGGGGTAAAAATTACTATTCCCACTCCAGAGGGTGGAACAGTAGGGAAAGCGTTGGATAGCGTAGAGGTAAAAATTACTATTCCCACACCAGAGGGTGCAACAGTAGGGAAAGCGTTGGATAGCGTAGGAGTAAAAATTACTATTCCTACTCCAGAGGGTGCAACAGTAGGGAAAAGGTTGGATAGCGTACGGGTAAAAATGACAATTCCCACTCCAGAGGGTGCAACTGTAGGGAAAGCGTTGGATAGCGTAGGGGTAAAAATTACTATTCCCACATCAGAGGGTGCAACAGTAGGGAAAGCGTTGGATAGCGTAGGGGTAAAAATTACTATTCCTACTCCAGAGGGTGCAACAGTAGGGAAAAGGTTGGATAGCGTAGGGGTAAAAATGACTATTCCCACTCCAGAGGGTGGAACAGTAGGGAAAGCGTTGGATAGCGTAGGAGTAAAAATTACTATTCCCACACCAGAGGGTGCAACAGTAGGGAAAGCGTTGGATAGCGTAGGAGTAAAAATTACTATTCCTACTCCAGAGGGTGCAACAGTAGGGAAAAGGTTGGATAGCGTAGGGGTAAAAATGACCATTCCCACTCCAGAGGGTGCAACAGTAGGGAAAGCGTTGGATAGCGTAGGGGTAAAAATTACTATTCCCACTCCAGAGTGTGGAACAGTAGGGAAAGCGTTGGATAGCGTAGGGGTAAAAATTACAATTCCCATACCAGAGGGTGCAACAGTAGGGAAAGCGTTGGATAGCGTAGGAGTAAAAATTACTATTCCTACTCCAGAGGGTGCAACAGTAGGGAAAAGGTTGGATAGCGTAAGGGTAAAAATTACTATTCCCACTCCAGAGGGTGCAACAGTAGAGAAAGCGTTGGATAGCGTAGGGGTAAAAATTACTATTCCCACTCCAGAGGGTGCAACAGTAGGGAAAGCGTTGGATAGCGTAGGGGTAAAAATTACTATTCCCACACCAGAAGGTGCAACAGTAGGGAAAGCGTTGGATAGCGTAGGGGTAAAAATTACTATTCCTACTCTAGAGGGTGCAACAGTAGGGAAAAGGTTGGATAGCAAACGGGTAAAAATTACTATTCCCACTCCAGAGGGTGCAACAGTAGGAAAAGCGTTGGATATCATAGGGGTAAACATTACTATTCCTACTCCAGAGGGTGCAACAGTAGTGAAAAGGTTGGATAGCGTAGGGGGAAAAATTACTATTCCCACTCCAGAGGGTGCAACAGTAGGGAAAGCGTTGGACAGCGTAGGGGTAAAAATTACTATTCACACTCCAGAGGGTGCAACTGTAGGGAAAGCGTTGGATAGCTTAGGGGTAAAAATTACTATTCCCACTCCAGAGGGTGCAACAGTAGGGAAAGCATTGGATAGCATGGGGGTAAAAATTAATTCACACACTACTCCCCCTTTAACACACAACACAGTACACATACAAAAATACACAATTAATATAAATATCAAATAATCAATTAATAACAATTATTTATATTAAATTGATCTAATTTTAATTGAACTAATGAACACACATTAAGTACCAATTAATTAACAATAAATACCAATAAATAAATACAATCTCTTTAATTAATTGCATTTTATTATATGACACCCTATTACCCTATATACACACAACCCACTACACATAAATAAATCATATCATTTAATCCCTTAATAATTATGATTTACCAATAATTTATTATTTAACAATAACAAAAATTTTAATATATTAACACATCAACTCTAATTAATTTAATTAAATAATTAATATTATGTAATTACTAAATAATTATTAATTAACAATTTTAAAAAATTACACATATTAGCACATTGACTCTAATTATTGTAACTAACTAATTAATATTAATTAATTACCAATTAATTATTAATTACCAATAACAAATAATTCTATTTATTTGCACATTAACTCTAATTAATGTAATTGACTAATTAATATAAATTAATTACCAATTAATTATTAATTAGAAATAACAAAACAAAATTATATTAGCACATTAACTCTAATTAATTTAATTAACCAATAAATTATTATTTATAAATATTTTTAAAATATTAATTAATTAATTAATATTAAATTACTTTCCAGACTATTCCCCTATAAACCAACAACCCGCTCTGATACTAAAATGCAAAATGTAAACAAAATTACTAATTTTCAAACACACATTTAATAACATATTTAACAAACATATAAACAACATAATAAAATACAAAACACTAAACATAATTTCGATATTATTAAATTTCGAAATTAGTAACATACATACCATAAAAACGATATTCTGTCTGTCGATATTCTGGACATCGATATTCTATACCGTCGAAATTAAAACATCGATATTATTGTATATCGATATTTAAATTTCGATATTTTGTCTCCCTACCGGCAATAGGTTATGGGGGCGTTAGAAGAAATGATAGGAACTCCCATTCCAGCATCACCGGTTACAGCACTGCTAGGCTACACAGCGCAAATTGAAGCAGCCTATAAGAAATTCATAGCCCTGGAACTTTTACTAGCTAAAAGAAGAGTTGCCCGTAGATGGGGAAGAGGCAGAGCACTTATATTTAAGGTCTGGCTACAAGACCTAATAATGTGGCAGGAGCAAACCATGACGTATGCATAACTTCTCCCTCCTACCTCTAGACCTAAGGATATATGGGACCCCTTGAAAGCGTACTTGTTAATGCACCCACTGTGAGCGCCTTGCTGGGAAGAGATAAGGTTCAATGTCGTAGAGAGCAGGAAAGACCCTAGATGGACATCAAGAACACATATGTACAGGAATAGATGATTTGAGGACAGAGGAGGTGCATTAATACTTATTGTGATACATTGGGATGAACAGGAATCGACGTGAGGGAGGGTCACATCCGTTGGAGGAACCGAGGGGGCAGCTCCGCCCAGAGCCACTAGATTGAAGACTATGTACTGTATAATAATGGAGAAATGCAATATGCTAAAGATGTACCATTTTGTATGTTGCATTGTACTACAAAAACCCAATAAATACATTTTAAAAAAAATAGCTTTTGGTTCATCATTAAATGAGGACTGGACACAGTCAATTCAGGGTCCTGGTCAATGGGCACCTCTATTTCTATTAGAATACATGAAAGGCTCCTGTTCGAAATGGGGATCTCTGGTTGGCTAAGGCTTGCGCGGATCGCCAGGCAGAGACCACCACTCTAGTCAGGGAAAGGGAGTTACACGCCAATGATAACCCCGGCTCACCCCCCTGGTAGCTTGGCACAAGCAGTCAGGCTTATCTCTGTGACGATGTGTAAAGCATTTGCACAACACACACAGTAACAACATACTAGGCACACCACAAAATGGAACTCCACACCAGGTTATATATAAAAATAGCCTTTGTATTATCATAAAACATATTAGATTGTAATCACACAATATACACTGTGTCAATTGGCACGGGCAATATTTACAGGGGATTATTTACACAGGACAGGGCCACGTGGGCCACTGTCAGAATTGTCACTTGGTAAAAATAGTAAAAGTAAGAATATATCAGGAACTTAAAACACAGCCAGCAATCACTGGCAGACACTATACTCAGAGTCAACCAGTAACATAAATCATAACAGGCACAGTATCACCTAAGGTGAGAACTCTACTCTGTGCCAACCTCATAAGTCCAAATATAGTAGGCCACAATCTCCTAAACATAACTTGCATTAGGGAATAAACTTCATAACATAACCTGCAGTAGTGAATAAATCAAACCTAGACCTCAGTAGAGAATCACACTAGAACCTAAGACAGTAGGTAAAACCTAACAAGCATAAAAGCACATCTATAAGCATAAATCAAGGTGCATAACACTTACTATAAACATTACATTTCCTAGCACCTATATAAATCACACTAGGACCTGGCACCCTAAAAATCTTACAGTCTCCAGGGCCAACTAGCCATCTCTAAGGGGCTCAAATGCCCTCTGTCCAAAGTCAAGGCGCGCTGCCAATGCAGCGACAGTCAAGGGTGCGCACTTGGCGCAAACCTAAACGTGGCAGCTACCCACTACTGGCTGGGCAGCTGGGAGTCTCAAAGGCAGGCCTAAACATTGCAGCTGGCATGAAGTGTTGCGCAGTTGTGCATGAAAGGATGGGGTCGAAGGAGTGCGTCTCACTCCGGGATTCAACACCTTTTCCCTAAAATAAGGTAAGGCCTAAACGGTGAGCTGCCCACCACTTTCTGGGCAGCTGGGAAGTAGAAATGTGGCATGGGCTCTCACTGGCCCTTAGAACCAATGTGCAAAACGTTGGAGCCATCCAGGCGCTAAAAAAAACAACTTAGGCAAATGTTGGAGCCGCACGGGGCTTCTGAAAATACATACTGTAAATGTGGGAGCCTTCTGCTGGAGCCACGAAGGCTCTGGGATAATGAGGCCAATAAGAAAAACACTTTCCACGTTGGAGCGGCCCTCTAACTAGCGGGCCACTCAGGGAACAACCACGGTGCCCTCACTGGCACTTTAAACAACATTATGGCCGTTGTGGGGGAGCGGTCCACAACAGTGGGTCCGCTCAGGATGCCCTAAGCGCTGGCAATGCACCTCGAGGGCACTGGCAACACTGGAGAAGCCCCTACTCACCGGGCTGCTCTCAGAGGCATCTCTGTGGCATCCTCCTTCTCCACTCTGATGGCGGCACTTCTACCCGGGCGGCGGCGGCCGGTAAGCGGGGCTCTCTGTATTACACCAGAGCCCCGTCAGCGAGCCTTCGTACCGGCCTCTCCTCACTTCCCTCAGGCCCCCTCCTGGGACCCAGGACGTCGCAATGCAGACTTCTACTTCCTTCTCGAGGCCCCGCCCCTAGTCAGGCGGCACAGTGCCTCACTTCCGGGCCGCGGCGGTGAGCTCTCTTGAAGCGGGGTGGATACCCGCTAAGGACATAAATCAAGAGTACGGCCATGACGCGGGGTGGGCACCCGCTAGCAATAATAAATCAAATAAAATGTGGCCATGGCGCGGGGTGGGCACCCGCGAGGTATCAGCCACAGCGGGGGAATCCCTACATCGGGATTCCCTTGGAAATTAGCACAGCTCCGCGCTGCAGGCTGAAAAGGGGGGGGGGTGCTCCGTGGACTAAGGGAAGCGCTCTGTAATAAAGATAAAGCACTTCTCAACCGGTTACAGTCACAACGCTGTTAAGAAATAGTCCCTAAGGAATAGCAATTGAAGCAAAAATGGTCCCAGAAACAAGGTCCTCCCAGAAGAGGGTAATGCAGGGCAGAAGGGTCTCAAACAGAAAGAAGTCCTGGAGCATCAAGGATGGAGCAAAACAGCTCCTAGCAAAGGAAAGTCCTCCAGGCATCTAGGGGCAGGGCAGACCCCAGGGAGGCAAGCCTTCCCCTGGGCCCCAGCAGCAGCGCACCCCTGGTAGAATCAAGTCTACAAAACAAGAACATTTTACATGGGGTCACAGCCCCCTCTTTTAGCACCAAATCCTTTGTCTCAAAGGTGCAGGCAAGGGGGAACCAGATACAACTGGTTCAGGAGCACTTTGGTTTGCCAGCTCCTCTCTCCCTTTCACAAGGCAGTGACATCAGATGCACCACAGGGGTGAAGCCAGCATTGTGGAGGGAAGGCACAGCCCTATTCAGGTCCCAGGTGCAACTCCTCCCTCCCATCTACATGCAGATCTCCCTATTCATCACCGGGCGGATTCATCCTGGCTCCTGGAGCCAACTAGACCAGCCAGCCCCTGTCACTCACAAGCCAGACAGGCAATTCACCTCTCACAGCACACAAAAATGCCAACTTCTAAAAGTGGCATTTCTCCACTAAACTCAATAAATCTGCGCACACCATCGTGCAGCATGTATTCTCACGAGTTCGCACATACCAAACTCGACCTTGCACTCCCCTCATATCATGAACTACCATGGACACACATATCCCCCATGCATTCCTACGGGAGGGCAGGCCATCTTACCACTAGCACTCAGAGGGCGCACACACTTTACACTGGGCCACAGTGCTAAAGTGCGCAGAGGCCTAAAATCACTACCACCATGCCAGAGGCTAAAGGCAAAAAGTCTAGGGGTGAACCTGCCAAAAAGGCCCAAGTCCAACAGATCCGGACATCAAACTTTTCAGAACGGTCATTTGAAGGAGCACCTCTTTCTGGAGATAAAGCTGATTCTGCTTTGGAGTGTTTTAAGATCAGTAGAGCTACTGCTTTCTCCCAGACTGAGAGGCCATTACTTCTGACCATTGGGTCCTCCAAATTGTGGAAAGGGGTTAAACAATTCCCTTCCTTCAGGGTCCAGCCCTTATCCCTGCTCCGCCTTGGTTACCCCTTCAGACTACATTGCCATACTGTAACAGAAGGTGGCAGCATGCATATGGAAAGGAGCAGTGGAATTAGTGTCAGAGCAGGAAAAGGGCCAAGGATGTTACGCATGTTACTTTCTGGTGCCTAAGAAGGATGCAGTTTACAACCGATCCTGGATCTCTGGAAACCGAACTTCTTCCTCAAAAAGCAAAAGGTCACGATACTGACCACACCTCAAATTCTACTGGCATTGGGACATGGAGATTGGATGTCAGTCGACCTGCAGGATGCGCACTTCCACATCCCTATCCTGCAGTCACATAGGAAGTACTTGTAAACCTTGCAGTACACTTGCAGTAAAACCCTTTGGCTTGACATTGGTGCCTCGGGTCTTCACAAAGGGGATGGCCACTGAAATGGAGCGGTGACAGGCACCACAGGGTTTAAAACCTGTCTTCCTCAATGACATCCTCGACACAACAGTAGGAAACCTCATAAAACAAGCATTTGCAATGCAATAGGTCTCGCATTAGGAAAGTTTGAGCTATTGGTATTGTCAATGTCAATTTTTTTATTTATGTGTTGGTTTTGAAAATAGCGAAATTAATAGCTTTGTCATTTACAATGCCAATAGTTTTAACTTTCGCAAATGTGACACCTATAGCATTTGTAATGCAATATCTGTTGTATTTACATGAATTAGATGTATTGATATTAGAAATAACACTTGCCTTTTATTTTTTTTAAATAATACTTAAAAGTTATTGTAATTTATAATGGCAATAGCTTAAACTTTTGTAAATAACTTTTGTGAAGATTATGTTCAGTATATTTTATTGTGACGAAAATACAAGAACAGAAGTGAAATATTAACATCTTTTTGTGACATTTGTAATAAGGCTTGAAACATTGAGAGAACATATTTGAACCAGTTGTTGTTGAATGGTTGTACAGATTGATGCTGTGGTGGCACTGAGTAATGTTGTGGTGGCGACGAGTGATGCTGTGGCGCTCAGTGATGCTGCAGTAGAGCATAGTGATGTTGTGGTGCCCCTGAGTGATGTTGTGGTGCCCCTGAGTGATGCTGTGGTGGTGCTGAGTGATGCTGTGGTAGGGCGATAGATAGCTAGAGAGAGGGCGATAGATAGCTAGAGAGAGGGCGCTAGATAGCTAGAGAGAGGGCGATAGATAGAGAGAGGGCGATAGATAGAGAGAGGGCGATAGATAGATAGATAGATAGATAGATAGATAGATAGATAGATAGATAGATAGATAGATAGATAGATAGATAGATAGATAGATAGATAGATAGATAGATAGATAGATAGATAGATAGATAGATAGATAGATAGATAGATAGATAGATAGAGTGAGGGCGATAGATAGATAGATAGATAGATAGATAGATAGATAGATAGATAGATAGATAGATAGATAGATAGATAGATAGATAGATAGATAGATAGATAGGATTGAGCGAAGGAGATAGAGTGAGTGAGGGAGATAGATAGAGTGAGGGCGTGCACTGACAACTGGTGGTATGTGTCTGGTGAAAGTGTGTATTGACGGCTCGTGGTGTGTGTACCTTTTGAAAGCGTGCACTGATGGCTGGTGGTTTTTGCCTGGTGAAAGCATGCACTGACGTTTGGTGGTGTGTTTGTGGCTGGTGAAATTGTGCATTGACGGCTGGTGGTGTGTGTATGCCTAGTGAAAGCGTGCAGCGACGGCTGGTGTTGTGTGCGTGCCTGGTGAAAGCGTGTACTATGTCTGTTGGTGTGTGCCTAGTGGAAGCGTGCACTGACGGCTGGTGGTGTCTGTGTCCGGTGAAAGCGTGCACTGATGGCTGGTGGTGTTTGTGTGTGGTGAAAGCGTGTACTGATGAGTGATGGTGTCTGTGCGTGGTGAAAGTGTGCACTGACGGTTTGGTTTTCAGTGTAGTTGTGTGTGTGTTTGTTATGTGTGTGTTTGTATGTGTGGTTGTGTGTGTGGTTGTATGTGGTTGTGAGTGTGTGTGTGGTTGTGTTTGTGTGTTGTATGTGTGGTTGTGTGCATGGTTGTGTTTGTGTGGTTGTGTGTGTGTGGTGTTGTGTGTGTATGGTGTTGTGTGTGTGGTTGCACTGTAAGGCATTCTCAAGCGTGGCATGGCAGTGCTAGAGTTCACACCTTTCAGTGAGAGGCTTTGGGGTAGAGGTGTGCCAGAAAAAAACTCATAAACGCCAGATTGCAGCATAATGTGTACTAAAATAGATCAGCCTAACAAAAGTGTGTAAAAGACAATACATAAAAAAATAGTTGTCTAACAATTAGGCGGGTCGGATGGTGGTGTGTCTGCCTGCTAGAAGCGTGCACTGATGGCTGGTGGTGTGTATGCCTGGTGGAAGAGCGCACTGACAAACTGTGGTGTGCCTGGTGGAAGCATGCAAATATAGCTGGGGTTGTGTATGCCTGGTGAAAGTGTGCACTGACAGCTGGAGGAGTGTGCCTGTTAAAACGTGTACTGGCAGCTAGCGGTGTGTGTCTGCCTGGTGAAAGCGTGCACTGACGGCTGGTGGTGTGTGTCTGATGGAAGCGTGCACAGACAGCTAGAAGTGTGTGTGCATGATTGAAGCATGCACTGACTGGTGATGATGGCTGGTGGTGTGTGTGTCTAGAGGAACTATGCACTAATGGCTAGTGGTGTGTGTGCCTGGTAGAAACGTGCACTGATGGCTGGTGGTGTGTGTGTGCCTATTGGAATCGTGTACTGATGGCTGGTGGTGTGTATGCCTAGTAGAAGCATGCACTGACGGTTGGTGGTGTGTGCCTGGTGAAAGTGTGCACTGATGGCTGGTGGTGTGTGTGAATGTTGGAAGTGTGCACTGATGGCTGTTGGTGGGTGTGAATGTTGGAAGTGTGCACTGATAGCTGTTGGTGGGTATGCCTGCGGTGGAAGCGTGCACTAACAATGCACACTTTCACCAGGCACACACCACCAACCAATGGCCTGTGGTGTGTGCCTGGTGAAAGTGTGCACTGACGGGCTGGTGGTATGTATACCTGGTGGAAGCGTGCACTGATGGCTGGTGGTGTGTGTTTGGTGAAAGTGTGCACTGATGGCTGGTAATGTGTGTGCCAAAGAGAAAGTTTGAAAGTGTGCAACGAAAAAAATAAAAGTGATTAATGATAGGGAAACTCTGGAAGAGAATGCTCTATTTAATCGAGGATCTATTAAAGAAGGCAGGACTGGGGTGAAGGAACCATGCCCCGAAAATATACTGCACATTCTGCTTCACGTTGTGCAAAAAGACCAAAACATTACATTTTCCGTAAAAAATAAAAAAAATAAAAATCTACGCCCACTTTTACTTTTCATAACACAAAGAGTTTCTTTCCATTTGTTTGTAATGTGTGATGTTTGTACGAAACGTCTGGTTTAAATACATGTCTCACCATGCGCAAGAGTGTGAGCTGGGTGCAAAAAGAAACCGAATACAAATAAAACAAGTTCAGTTCACGAGTCCAGTCATTAATTATCGGAAGACTAACAATTCTAAAAAAAGATCCCATTCTAAATCTTGTCAGTAAAACCCAATCTTAGCCCCCAGGAACAGCTGTCAGATATGCCTGAATAAAAAATGTTAATGATTGTTCATTAACTAACAGTCTGAATGTTTCTTGACATCTGGTTATTTCCTGTTATCATTAAACAGGTCGCTGGTGCCCAGAATAAGGATGAAAAGCTGAGTTGGTTCTGCAGCAGTTCCATACTGCGTGGGCGCTCAGTCCAGCCCTTACCATCTCTCTGGGCATCGTTTACCGCTGGCTGACACTACCAGCTGGTGACCCCCTTTTTAGGCGGAAAGCCCGGGAAGGCTCCACAGGGTCACCCCGCTTCTGTTCCCAGGGTGCATTGCGGATGGCCATTGTTGCTCTTCCCCTCCCTGTGTTTTTAGGTCTCGTGACCTATCAATGCGCATGCGCATTGATAGAGAAGCAAGACTATAGGGCTTTAAACAAACTTTAACTAACTGGCGATTTGGTGCTGTGCCCGATGCGCGTGCACAGCATCAAATCGCCAGCCATCTGTTGCCCAGCTTGGTGCCACTCCACCCCCTGCCAGATCAAAGGCTTTCCCGGCCGGCCGGCCTTGCTTTCAGTTTCACGACCGGCGGGCCGGCCGTGTAAAGTGCACTTTTTATTTACGATGCCCACCATACAGCCTTCTTGAGCTGTTCTTTTGATGGATGAATGTGGTTGCTTTGATTTCAATTTTTAGTCACTGAACGTGCGCTGCAATGGATTTCTTTAGCTTAAAAGAATTGTTAAGTAAGTTATTGGTCTTTGTCAGTAATGCTCCGTTTCTTTTTGCACAATATATGCAGTTTGCAGAAGCACTATTTTTTGGGCAATGTGTTTTCTTTTTCACCAGCTTTCTTATTTGTCTTTTCATGCTCTTTATTTAGTTGTGTTGGTGACTTTTTATTATCGGCTGTAGAATGTGCTGTATTCACACAGCTAAGTGGATAGTCTTATTTATTTCTAAATGGTCATGGCTGGTTAAGGTTGCGAGTCAGCGCAAAATAAATCATTATTTTATATTGTATAATCCGCACTTGATGCATGCAGGTTCAATGTAATCCAACACCACATCCACCACCACATCCACACCCACCACCACATCCACCACATCCACCACCACATCCACCACCACATCCACCACCACATCCAACACATCCACCACCACCGCATCCACCACCACCACCACATCCACCACCACCACATCCACCACCACCACCGCATCCACCAACACCACATCCAGCACCACCACCACATCTACCACCACCACATCCACCACCACATCCACCACCACATCCACCACCACTTTCACCACACCCACCACCACCACATCCACCACACCCACCACCACTACATCCACCACCCCATCCACCACCACCACTGCATCCACCACCACCAACATCCCATCCACCACCACCAGTGCATCCACCACCACATCCACCACCACCACCACATCCACTGCATCCACCATCACCACATCCACCACCACATCCACCATCACCTCCACATCCACCATGACATCCACCGCCAAATCCACCACATCCACCACCACCACCACATCCACCACCACCACTACATCCACCACCACTTTCACCACATCCACCACCACATCTAACACGTCCACCACCACTTCCACCACCACTACATCCACCACCGCATCCACCACCAACACCACATCCACCACCACCATCGCATCCACCACCACCACATCCACCACCACATCCACCAACACATCCACCAACACTTTAACCACACCCACCACCACCACATCCACCACACCCACCCCCACTACATCCACCACCCCACCCACCACCACCCCATCCACCACCACTGCATCCACCACCACCACCGCATCCACCACAACCACATCCACCGCATCCAACACCACATCCACCATCACCACCACATCCACCATCACCATCACATCCACCACCACATCCACCACCACATCCACCGCCACATCCACCACCACATCCACCACCACATCCACCACATCTACATCCACCGCATCCACCACCACATCCACCACCGCATCCACCAACACCACATCCACCACCGCATCAACCACCACCACATCCACCACCACATCCACCACCACATCCACCAACACTTTAACCACACCCACCACCACTACATCCACCACACCCACCACCACTACATCCACCACCCCATCCACCACCACCACCACCCCATTCACCACCACTGCATCCACCATCACCACCGCAACCACCACCACAACCACCACCACATCCACCGCATCCACCACCACATCTACCATCACCACCACATCCACCATCACATCCACTATCACCTCTACATCCACCATGACATCCACCGCCACATCCACCACCACATCCACATACACCACATCCACATCCACCACATCCACATCCACCACCACCACATCCACCACCACATCCACCACCACACCCTCCACCACCACATCCACCACCACATCCACCACCACATCCAACACATCCACCACCACCACCTCCACCGCATCCACCACCACCACATCCAACACCTCATCCACCACCACATGCACCACAGCCACCACCACTACATCCACCACACCCACCACCACTACATCAACCACACCCACCACCACTACATCCACCACCCCATCCACCACAACATCCACCACCCCATCCACCACCACCACCCCATCCACCACCACCACTGCATCCACCACCACCACCGCATCCACCACCAGCACATCCACTGCATCCACCACCACCACCCCCACCACCACATCCACCACCACATCCACCATCACCTCCACATCCACCATGACATCCACATCCACCACATCCACATTCACCGCATCCACCACCACCACATCCACCACCACCACCACATCCACCACCACATCCACCACCACTTTCACCACATCCACCACCACCACATCCACAACCACATCTAACATGCCCACCACCACTTCCACCACCACATCCACCACCGCATCCACCACCACCACCGCATCCACCAACACCACATCCACCACCACCACCACATCCACCACCGCATCCAACACCACTACATACACCACCACATACGCCACCACATCCACCACCACATCCACCAACACTTTAACCACACCCACCACATCCACCACACCCACCACCACTACATCCACCACCCCATCCACCACCACCACCACCCCATCCACCACCACTGCATCGACCATCACCACCGCATCCACCACCACCACATCCACCACATCCACCACCACATCCACCATCACCTGCACATCCACCATGACATCCACCGGCACATCCACCACTACATCCACCACAGCCACATCCACCGCATCCACCTCCACCGCATCCACCTCCACCGCATCCACCACCACCGCATCCACCACCGCATCCACCACCACAGCATCCACCACCACAGCATCCACCACCACAGCATTCACCACCACCACATCCACCGCATCCACCACCACCTCCACATCCACCATGACATCCACCTCCACATCCACATCCACCACCACATCCGCATACACCACATCCACCACCACCACATCCACCACATCCACCACCACCACATCCACCACCACCACTGAGGTTCCGTGACAATTGTAAGTGGTGTTTTCGACTCGCACAAATATGGTCGAGTCTGGTATCTATGAACTGCAAATGACGAGTTTAGTGGGTGTGCGCAGTTTCGCTGTGCTAACCTAAACCGTTCGTTTGTTTCGTGGGTTTCTTCATCCGAGCCCACGGGTTCCATCTTAGATACGGCATCCATTTTGTTTCTTGCCCTCAAGTAGCCAGCGAACGGACGCTGTCCGCTTCGCGACCCTGGGATCCCCAAGACTCTTGCGGAAGACACGTTTCCTTTGAAAGTGTCTTTATGATGAGGGGGATGATACTGTAAGGCAGATGGCCTCGCTCGAGGCTCATCTTCCCGTGCCGGTCTATTGTCTTAGCCGTGCATCTCATTAGGCACGTCCCTTTGATGCCTGTAGCTCGTGTTTCCCGATGCCACCCCTTTTACACCCTTTTCGATCTCCCCACTGTCCTGTCTTCCTCTGCACCTGTCCTGGTTCCTTCTTCGATCTGTTTACTGCTGATTGGAATGTACTAATGGTGTGAAGATGGGTTTTTACAGTTGGGAACCACCAAATGTTTCCATACTTATGTTCCGGACCCTGAATACATCAATGCGACCCCTCTCGGGGATAATGATGGGAACCAAGTTGTAAACCTTTGTGTACCATGCTAACCTATGAGAGAAATGTGTATAAAAGGAGCGACCCACAGTAGCAATTCGAATCAGATCCCGCGAACCTACATGCTGTGTACTTCACGTGACTTCTGTGTTCCCTGCAGTAAATAAACCTCGAATCTTTGACGCCGAAGGAAGTGTCCCGTGTCTCTGTCATTTGTACGCCGGAACAGGTTACCCACGAAGGTTTCAGGTGTTGTCCCCTGGCACCGCTGGGTCTTAGAAAACCCAGTCCTTCAGTTGGCGCCCAACGTACGGCTGCATCAGTGGTACCGGTCCAAGCCCGACGATCGTGTGGAACTTCGTGTGAAATCTCCGAGGGAAGGTGCACCCCGCTTCATCGATCCTGTTGTCGAAATAAGTGGCCCGACGACTTTTCCCGCGAAGATTCCCGCCTCCTGACGGCTGCGACGGACTGCTGCCCTGACTGTAGACCTGTTTTGGCGCCTGGCGTAGACCTTGGTACAGCGAGACGATTGACGGGCCTTCCTGGTGATGCCATCGATCTTTGAGTTAAGTATTTGTGGGTCGCTCCCAGAGTCCTTAGTTGTGGTTGCTTAGTTGTTGCATGGTTCCATTGCATTTGTGGTTCTTAGTACTTGGTTCTTTGTTGTAATATTTGACGCCTGCAGACGCCAAAAACCGAGGGTTTTGTTCATTGCTGGGACTTGGTAAATCCCGTAACCCTTGAAGTTTGTGAAACTCAGCTAGTGTGCGAGATGCCTAGCCGTAGTACTTTGTTCAGTTGTTTTCGTTGTTGTGGTAAGGATTCCCGATTGGAGGACTCATGTCCGATACCTCCGGTTGGAACTCCAACGCATGAGCTCTACAGCAAGCACGGACTAGGTCCGATTACTTTTAATAAATATTGGATCCGCTATACTAAAAAAGATGGTGTCCTTAGTTGGCCACCTCATGGTAGCTTCGAGACCCCGATCTTAGATAACCTCGAGGCTAAGTTGTTTAAGAAAAAATCAAGGCCGGCCATGTTTGATGCCTTTCGGTTGTGGCGTAAAGAAGCCAAACAGAGAGAAATCAGGCTGTTAAAACGAAGTCAGAGAGATGGAGTTGCTACTATAGTAAAGAAAGCAGAGCAGTTTCAGCGAGATAAGGAGGAAAAGGAAAAGGAAGTCTTCGATAGATTGCAACGTATGTCTATAGATAAGTGCTATCCTGCTTTACCAGCGGATATGGACAAAAAGGAGGAAGGTATCGAGGACCCCTTAATGTCTTATCTCATGAAGTCACCACCTCCGTATGTACAGGGTACCGCAGTTCCTGTGGTTCCCCCTGCTCCTGCTCCTCAACCAGCTCCTGTTCCTGCACTTCCAGCTGTTCCCGCTCCTCTGCCTGTTTCTGTCCCTACTGCTCCTCCACTTGTACTTCCTCATACTCCTGCTCCCGCTGCCTCTACTGTTCTGGTTTCTCCTGCCGTTTCCTCTGTTTCTGGTACTTCTCTTGTTACCCCTCTGGGCTATTCTTTGTCTCCGTCTGTTCGACGTCGTACTCCTTCTGTAGCTGCAAACTTCTTTAATTCTCTTGGTCCTATTCTTGAGTCCGCTGGTTCGGACGGTCCTCAAAGACGTACTCAGCTTCCTGGTGGTAGGGAGCGTGACTCATTGTGTAATATGGCTATGGGTTGGATGAGATGTCCTGCTAGGAATCCTCCACTTGCGGTATTGAATACGTTCGATCAATTCAATATACCGACACAAAGATATGTTTTCGAAGAAATGTGCAAGGTTTTACGTGACGCATCCGATGATGTAATGACTGCCTTGACTAATCTACAGCTTCAGTTTTCGAGCGGAATGATAGTAGGTACCAATGTTCGACGTGCAGTCGAGCAACTACTGTCTCTTCGTCCTTCTATGATGCCTCGAGCATTGTTTGTAGAGGACATTGAAGGACAGTTAGGAGCACCTGGTCAGTATCCTATGCGAGAAGTTCCTCCAGTGTGGATGCCAGGCAACCCTGGCGCTGCTCCGCCGATCTTGCCACATTTTCAGCGGGTGTGGATCCATCTTCCATGGAAACGATCAGAAGTTTTACAGGTAAAGCAATCTTTGCCTGACCCTCGCAAAAATCCTGCAGGGTATTATAAAGAATTATCACAGCTCGTAGACGCTACGATAATGAATCTTGCCGATATCGATATGCTGTTTGGCAATGTTGTGCCGCAACCGGTATGGACAAAGATTCGTCAAGAAAACCATGCTGTAGAATTAGGTGGTGATTGGGCTGCTCTTACCGTGGCAGACACACGACAAGTTGGTGGGGCTAAACCCGAACAGCTCATTACCGATCTCCCTCAGAGAATCATTACTCTAATGAAAACGCTTATGCCAGCCATGAAGGTAAATTGGAACAAACTGTCCGCTTGCAAGCAAAAGAAGGATGAGAGCGTCTCTGATTTCTTCACGAGATTTGAGGAGGCTTTCATCGACCACAGTGGTCAAGACATGGGTACCGAAGGTGGTCAGAGGTTGTTTGTGGACAAATTTGTTTCCAATTTATTGCCTGATTTGAGCAACAAATTGAAAAATTCTGAAAGTGCGTGGGCTGTTTCTACTTCTGCTCAAATATTGGCTACGGCCCAATATTATGAGACTAGAGAGAAAGAGGAGAACGATCGTGCTGACAAGAAAACGAAAGAACTCAAAACTAAAGTGTTGTTGCAACAGGCGTATCCTCCACGTTCGAATCAGAATGATTCGCAGCAACGTAATAGATCACAGTTTCAATCAAATAGGTCACAATCGCGAAATGATTCCTCCTCACAAAGATCGTCGTTAGGGTACAATCAGTGTGCCTATTGTAGACAGGAGGGTCATTTGAAATTTGATTGTCCAGTCCTTAATGAGCGTAATAGTGGTAATTCGTCTAGAGGAGGTCGTGGTGGTTCTCAACAGACATCACGTGGTAGGGGTCGCGGTGCTCAGAACGATCGTTCCACTAACACTTCTGACTCCAATAATTGTTTTGATCAGCGTGGATCGTCGCAAGGGCGATCTGCTCAGTACAATGTAGATGATTATTACGTCGATCAGGGAACTGACGACGGTAATTACTAGGACAGCCATAGACAAGGAGAGGGAGTGGTATCAGTTCCGGTTGATCAGAGAGGGCCTTACGTCGCAGTTGCCACCTCGGGCGTCGTTGAGCCTTTTCTGTTGGACACTGGTGCAGCGAAAAGTTCTATCATGCATTCGAAACTCCCTGGCGCACCTTTGTCTGGCTTAACAAATGTTTCCGTTGGATTCTCTGGCGCCCCTGTTAGCAATCCAGTTTCACGCCCTTTGCCTCTTACAATTGGGCCACGTGAGCTCGAAGCTCCGTTGATTTTAACCACCGGGTGTGGTGAAAATCTTTTGGGCCTGGATTTGCTAAAACGTTTATATGCGACTTTGTATTGTTCTCCTGCGGGAGTGAAGCTTACTTTGGGTGAGAGAGTTATCTCTCCAATGTACTTGTCTCTCGATAAGCTTCCACCGGAATTGAGTTCTCTTCCTGCATCTTTGTGGGCAACAGGTCCCAATGACGTGGGCCTGCTTGACATCTCCCCTTATGTTGTCCATTTGAAATCTAATGTGCGGTTGCCACGTATTCCCCAGTATCGTATCTCTCTCGACGGCGAACGAGCACTGTTGGCGATCATCTATGATTTGATCGAAAAAGATGTTATTGAGGAGACTCGGGAAACGTGTGCAACAGTCCTGTGTTGCCCATTCTGAAACGTACCGATCCTTCGAAACCACCTGTTTATCGTTTTGTTATCGATTTACGGGAGGTAAACAAAATTGTGATTCCTCAGTTCCCTGTTGTGCCTGACATCACGGCGCTACTGACTCTAATTCCAGCTTCGGCATCTTGGTTTTCAGTAATCGATCTGAAGAATGCGTTCTTCAGTATTCCGATCGCTGAAGAAAGCAGAGACCTTTTCGGTTTCTCTCTTGGTGGACACAGCTTCCGGTTTAAGCGTGCTCCTCAGGGCTACTGTGAAAGTCCATCGATATACAGTCAAGCCTTGAAGGGTCAACTAGATGCGTTTGTGTTGCCGGCTGGTGCAGCCTTGATCCAATATGTTGATGACTTATTGGTGGCTGCAGATACTCAGGACATTTGCAAAATTGCTACGGCATCGTTGTTGCAACATCTCTGTGACTTACATCACAAGGTGTCTCCTTCTAAACTTCAATATTGTTGTCAAGAAGTAACCTATCTAGGTCACTTATTGTCAAAGGAGGGAAGAAGGTTGACCCCAGAGAGAATTGCAGCGATTGACCGGATGACTGTGCCAACAACTCAGAGAGATGTGCGTGCCTTTTTGGGCATCACGTCATACTGTAGACAGTGGATCCCGAATTTTTCACTGTTAGCGAAACCATTGGTGGCTCTTACGTGTAAGGACGTTCCAACTCCTTTACCATGGACGGAAGAATGTCAGAAAAGTTTGTTTGAACTGCGTGACGCGTTGTGTTCGGCTCCTGTGTTAAGGTACCCCTGACTACAGTAAGCCGTTCACATTATACGTGCACGTGAGAGAAGGTTGTGCGTTGAGCGTTTTGACGCAACCTTTTGGTGGTAAGCAACGTCCATGTGCATATTTTTCCTCGACCTTGGACGCGGTAGCTAGAGCATTGCCGAGTTGTTTGAGAGCAACAGCGGCAGCTGCGGTGTCCATCCGACAATCAGCAGGATTGGTCATGGATAATATGCTTACGGTGATGGTTCCGCATGCAGTTGACACTCTCTTGAATCGTACGAAAACTCAGCACTTGACGAGTGCAAGGTTGTCTGGGTACGAGTTGACGCTCTTGGCAAGTCACATCCAGATAAAACGCTGTAATGTCCTGAACCCGGCGACTTTATTGCCAATTAGTGCAGAGTCAGATGAAGTATCAGCTCATGATTGTTATTTAAGGACTGAGGAAGAAACAAAAGGTCGTGTGGACCTTAAAAACACTCCTTTGGATGATCCTGATGGGACTTTGTATGTGGATGGATCATGTTTTAAATTGCCGAATGGTGATGTCACGACTCCGTATGCTGTGGTAACTTTGAATACTGTTGTGGAAGCTGCGAGATTGAATCAGAACTCTGCTCAGGCTGCTGAGCTGATCGCTTTGACTAGAGCGTGTGTGTTGTCGAAAGGGAAGCGGGTGAATGTGTTTACTGATAGTCAATACGCATTTGGCGTTGGACGATTGTGGCGAGAGAGAGGCTTTATGACATCGCATGGTACGAAGATTCAGCATGGACAACTTGTGAATGATCTTTTGGATGCACTTACATTGCCTAAGCAGGTAGCGATTGTTAAATGTAGTGCGCATCGTAAGGTGACGGATGACGTTGGTCGTGGCAATGCGTTTGCGGATGAGACTGTTAAGGAGATTGCCCGGAACCTTAGCACGAGAATGTATGTGACGAGTTCGGTTAGGTGGCCTACCGAGACGAGTATGTGTGAGGATACCATTGAGAGTGTGAAAGCGATACAGAATGAGGCCACCGAGACTGAAAAGGCGAAGTGGAAAGAGAGTACGGGAAAGTTGGATGCGAATGGTTGTTGGATTGATTTGTCGGAGCACAAGAAGTGGATGTTGCCAGACGCGTATGTGTTAGCTGTTGTAACGATGGCACATGGGTTAGCACATATTAGTGCGAAAGGTATTTGTAAGTTGTTGTCCCCTGTGTGGAAGAATGATGGTATTACGAAGTGTGCTGAAAGATTGGTGAAGAATTGCATGATATGTATGATGTACAATCCTGGTAAGGGAACCCCTACACCTGCTGGTCATTTTGCACCCCCTTCATGTCCCTTTGAAGTGATCCAGTTAGACTTCATCCATATGGAGCGATGCAATAACCTGAAATACGTTTTAGTTGTGGTTTGTGCGTTCTCCCGATGGATTGAAGCCTACCCTCTTAAAGACAACACTGCTATGTCCACTGCGAAAATCCTACTGAAGGAATACTTTCCTCGGTATGGAATGCCGCGAATCGTATGGTCAGATAACGGAAGTGAGTTTGTAGGGAGTGTAATGAAGAGTGTGTGTAAGGGCCTTGGAATTACTCAAAAGTTCCATAGCGCCAATCATCCCCAGTCAGCAGGTTTGGTTGAAGGGTATAATGGCACCCTTAAACTCAAACTAGCGAAGATTCAGGCTACGACTGGTCTTTCGTGGCCTGACGCTTTGCCTCTAGCTTTGTTGTCAACAAGGGCGACTGTACACTCCCGAGTAGGGCTTAGTCCCTATGAAATAGTGTTCGGTCGTCCTGCGAATGTTTGGGGGGTCCCTAGACCAAGTGTGTTTTCCAATCTTGAGTACCCAATGTTGATTGACTATCTACATGATCTGACTGCTAAACTGAGGTTAATTCATCAACAGGTTTACGAAGCACTGCCGACGCAGACGGAGGGTCCAGGCCACCAGCTCCAACCGGGAGACTGGGTGGTTACACGAAACTTCGCTCGCAAAAATAATCTTGAGCCCCGTTTCACTGGACCTTTTCAAGTCCTCCTTGCCACGAGAACTGCTGTCCGTTTGGAAGGTCGCAAGAACTGGGTGCACGCCACCCACACCAAAAAGGTTCCTATACCTTTGCCGGCGGACTCGTGGGTGAGGAAAGGCATTGCTTCATCCGAAACTGAAAAATTGCAGACCTTTGTACCTTTTAGTGACGCCGAACCTGTTGGAGAATCCTCAGTGCAGCAGAAAGACATTGTTGAACATCTGTCATCGCAAAACTCAAGATCTGAACATTTGACTGATCAACAGAACTCTGTCCCCTCATCGGATCCTTTGTTCGACGAACAGACACGTCCTGGAAAGAAACGATACTTTTTGCGATCCAGCACCAAAGACTAATAACATTTTGTTTCTATCCTTTTGACATCTACGTTACCCCTTTGCCACGATCAGTCTAAACACACATGCAATTGTGATTTTTTGTAAATATTGAGTTTTTCCACATGTGTTTTTGCTTCCACAGCTGAGAGACTTTTGCACATGCTTGTATATAAAATACCTTACATCCGGCGTACCGTAGGGCCGCGCGTGTACTTCCTTCTGGTTAGTAGATCTTGACGCTAGGTCAAAGACTGTCGGTTCCTAGGAACTCCTAGGGATTGACTACTGCTACACAGAACGAAGTGCGTCAAGAAACGTTGCGGACGGTTTTAGGGGATGGCGTTCTCAAAGCTGATGGACTTGGAAGAAGCTCAGGCGCAAAGATTCAAACTGCACCAAATTACCCGTACCAAATGCTTTATGTTTCAGGTGTTCCTTCTGTTTTTAATTGTTTCCTTATTATTGGCGGGTGGGGTGTATTACATGATACCGTACTTCTTACCTTCTCCCATACCTACTCCTACTTCTGTTCCTAAACCTACCTCTACCGTATCCCCTCATTCCTTCCATATCTTACCCGAACACGAACAGGCTAGACGTGCGGAATTCAGAAACAATTCCTTTATTCAGCTCCTTCATCAGCACCAGCTAGTGGTTAACACTACTAATTGTTGGGTGTGTGGGTTAATGCCACATACCACGGATAAGGGAATTCCATATCTGGTCTTTCCTTATAGTTCCCAGGGTTCAGCTCGAGCATTCCAAGCAATGTTTCGAAGTGCACTAGATTCCTACCCCAATCGAGAGCCACATCCTTCCCACTTTGGCCCTGGTTCGTACCACAAGCCTTTGACTGTAGCGATCGATGATTTAGAGCCGTCGCTCATCCCAGAGGAGGAGGTGCGAGCCTATAGGGTCCTGAGTAAGGTGGAGTATAGTGCGCTCGTGAATGAAAGACAGCGTAGAAGCTCATCTCCAATATGGATCGTACCCCACCTTGGTAACTTCTGTCTACTGGGTCGTGGCCGAAGATCGAGAGCTAGTCTTGGAGAGAGTGCTTGCTCCGAGACTTACATCTTACCGATGCTCTCCTCCCCTGTGTTTCTGGCTGCCGAGGATACATACTTCATCTGCCATGATCGTGCGTATACATGGTTGCCCTCTGACTTTGTGGGCTCATGTTATATCGCAAATCTGTTGCCTCCGACGTTCACTGTTGATGCAGATTATCACAAGACTAGAGTTGTGAGAGGCGTGATTAGCGAAGAGGACACTGCCGGTCAAGAGGCAGGAGACTTTTTCAAGGGTTTCCTTCCATTTTGGGGACCTATGGTTAATAGTAGGAACCTGAGACAACTGACTCGAGTGGTGGAATCGACAGCTAATATTACTGCCAGTGCCCTTGGTAATATCACCACAGAACTTCAGGCGGATAGGCTCATGACGTTACAAAACCATATGGTTTTAGACGTTGTTCTAGCAGATCGAGGTGGAGTATGTAAGGTGATCCATTCGAGCTGCTGTATTTTCATTCCAGATAACGCTCCGACTGTCTATCAAGCCATCTCAAAGTTGCATAAGATCTCTGAGTCCATACACGTGGACGTAGGGGATTGGACGCTACTTGGGTGGTTTTGGGGCCTGATGTCGACTTGGGGTTGGAAGATTCTGATGATCATCGGAGTTGTTGCGGCGTTTCTGTTCACGTGTTGCCTTTGTGTGCAGTGTGGTCCTGCCTTATGTGGCCTCTGTGCTACGACGTGTATAAGACAGCCGCCTGTTACCAAAGCAGCTCAGTTGGATAGAATTATGCTGCAGCAACATCTAGACGGTCTGATGAATATCGAATATGATTCCGACTAGTGCTTGCCTACATGAGGGCAAAAGGAGCGTCTGAGGTTCCGTGACAATTGTAAGTGGTGTTTTCGACTCGCACGAATATGGTAGAGTCTGGTATCTATGAACCGCAAATGACGGGTTTAGTGGGTGTGCGCAGTTTCGCTGTGCTAACCTAAACCGTTCGTTTGTTTCGTGGGTTTCTTCATCCGAGCCCACGGGTTCCATCTTAGATACGGCATCCATTTTGTTTCTTGCCCTCAAGTCGCCAGCGAACAGACGCTGTCCGCTTCGCGACCCTGGGATCCCCAAGACTCTTGCGGAAGACACGTTTCCTTTGAAAGTGTCTTTATGATGAGGGGGATGATACTGTAAGGCAGATGGCCTCGCTCGAGGCTCATCTTCCCGTGCCGGTCTATTGTCTTAGCGGTGCATCTCATTAGGCACGTCCCTTTGATGCCTGTAGCTCGTGTTTCCCGATGCCACCCCTTTTACACCCTTTTCGATCTCCCCACTGTCCTGTCTTCCTCTGCACCTGTCCTGGTTCCTTCTTCGATCTGTTTACTGCTGATTGGAATGTACTAATGGTGTGAAGATGGGTTTTTACAGTTGGGAACCACCAAATGTTTCCGTACTTATGTTCCGGACCCTGAATACATCAAAGCGACCCCTCTCGGGGATAATGATGGGAACCAAGTTGTAAACCTTTGTGTACCATGCTAACCTATGAGAGAAATGTGTATAAAAGGAGCGACCCACAGTAGCAATTCGAATCAGATCCCGCGAACCTACATGCTGTGTACTTCACGTGACTTCTGTGTTCCCTGCAGTAAATAAACCTCGAATCTTTGACGCCGAAGGAAGTGTCCCGTGTCTCTGTCATTTGTACGCCGGAACAGGTTACCCACGAAGGTTTCAGGTGTTGTCCCCTGGCACCGCTGGGTCTTAGAAAACCCAGTCCTTCACCACCACATCCACCACCACACCCACCACCACACCCACCACCACCACACCCACCACCACACCCACCACCACCACATCCATCACCACATCCACCACCACATCCAACACTTCCACCACCACCAAATCCACCACCACATCCACACCCACCACCACATCCACCACATCCACCACCACATCCACCACCACATCCACCACCACTTCCACCACCACCGCATCCACCACCACCACCACCGCATTCACCACCGCATCCACCATCACCACATCCACCACCACCACCGCATCCACCAACACCACATCCACTGCATGCACCACCACCACCCCACCCACCACATCCACCACCACATCCACCATCACCTCCACATCCACCATGACATCCACCGCCACATCCACCACCACATCCACCACATCCACATCCACCACATCCACCACCACATCTAACACGTCCACCACCACTTCCACCAACACCACATCCACCACCGCATCCACCACCACCGCATCCACCACCACCACTGCATCCACCACCACCACATCCACCACCACATCCACCACCGCATCCACCACCACATACACCACCACACACACCACCACATCCACCACCACATCCACCAACACTTTAGCCACACCCACCACCACCACATCCAACACTTCCTCCACCACCGCATCCACCACCGCATCCACCACCACATCCACACCCACATCCACCACCACATCCACCACCACATCCAACACATCCGCCACCACTTCCACCACCACCGCATCCACCACATCCACCACCACCACCACATCCACCACCGCATCCACCAACACCACCGCATCCACCAACACCACATCCACCACCACATCCACCACTGCATCCACCACCACATACACCACCACATCCACCACCACATCCACCACCACTTCACCACACCCACCACCACCACATCCACCACACCCACCACACCCACCACCACTACATCCACCACCCCATCCACCACCACCACCCCATCCACCACTGCATCCACCACCACCACCACCCCATCCACCACCACCACTGCATCCACCACCACCACTGCATCCACCACCACCACCGCATCCACCACCACCACCACCACATCCACTGCATCCACCACCACCACATCCACCACCACATCCTCCACCACCACCTCCACATCCACCATGACATCCACCGCCACATCCTCCACCACATCCACCACCACCACCACCACCACCACATCCACCACCACTTTCAACACATCCACCACCACCACATTCACCACCACATCTAACACGTCCACCACCACTTCCACCACCAGTACATCCACCACCGCATCCACCACCACCGCATCCACCACCACCACATCCACCACCACTTTAACCACACCCACCACCACCACATCCACCACACCCACCACCACTACATCCACCACCCCATCCACCACCACTGCATCCACCACCACAACCGCATCCACCACCACCACATCCACCGCATCCACCACCACATCCACCATCACCACCACATCCACCACCACATCCAGCATCACCTCCACATCCACCATGACATCCACTGTGGTGGTCGATGTGGTGGTGGTGGATGCGGTGGTGGATGTGGTGGTGGATGTGTTGGATGTGGTGGTGGATGTGGTGAAAGTGGTGGTGGATGTGGTGGTGGTGGTGGATGTGGTGGTGGTGGATGCGGTGGATGTGGCCGCATCCACCACCACCACATCCACCACCACCACCACATCCACCACCACTTTCACCACATCCACCACCACATCCAACACATCCACCACCACATCCACCACCGCATCCACCACCACCACATCCACCACCGCATCCAACACCACATCCACCACCACACCCACCACCACCACATTCACCACCACATCCAACACATCCACCACCACTTCCACCACCACCGCATCCACCACCACATCCACCACCACTGCATCCACCACCACCGCATCCACCACCACCGCATCCACCAACACCACATCCACCAAACCCACATCCACCACCACCACCACATCCACCACCGCATCCACCACCACATCCACCACCACCATATCCCCCAGATTCACCACCACCACATCTATATGTGTGTGTGTGTGTGTGTGTGTGTGTGTGTGTGTGTGTGGGTGTGTGTGTGTGTGTGTGTGTGTGTGTGTGTGTGTGTGTGTGTGTGTGTGTGGCTGTGTGTGAGTGTAGGTGCAAATGCAATGTTCTTGGATTTTCATCACAATAAAATACACTGAACATAATCTTCACAAAAGTTATTTACAGACGTTTAAGGTATTGCCATTATAAATGACAATAACTTTTATTTAAGTATTAATTATTTACAAAATTAAAAGCCATTGTTATTTGTAATATCAATACATCTAAGTCACGTAAGTACAACACACATTGCATTACAAATGCTATAGGTGTCACATTTGCGAAAGTTAAAACTATTGACATTGTAACTGACAAAGCTATTAATTTTGCTATTTTCAAAACCAACACATAAATAAAAAAAGTGTAATTTACAATACCAATCGCTCAAACTTTCCTAATGCGAGACCTATTGCATTTCCAATGCTTGTTAACAATGGGGTGCCCGCTCTGCTCGCGCACGCGGCGGCGCCCATTTTTCTGGAAGAGGCCATTGTTTCTGCCAGGGAAGAGGGACAGCCGGGCCAATTCAAGGGCACGATAGCGCTTTGGAATAATGTGCCTGTTGCAACGATCTATGAACAAATTCTCGGACACACATTTAAGGTAGCTGAGGACGTCCGTGCACCTGCGGCAGAAATCTATCTAGCTGCAGTCTGTAAACCACAGGGTCAAGTCTTGGTAAAATAGCTCAGTGGATTGATGTTCCCGCTGCAATAATCTAGGTGCAGCCGAGGTCACATATACTCTCAAATCTCATTAATATAGTTTGATAAATTACAGTCCCTGGCTCTTAACCTGCCGATAGTGGTTTTTAATCCCAGTAATATAGTTAAGTGGGGCCACGCACCTGCTGCTGTTCGTCCAAAGTTCCACTGCCTTGGTGTTGACTTGGCTCAATATCTTTCAAAGGTGGATAAAGTGAGAGCCATTGACTCTGGTTACGTCACCGGCTATTTTCAGTGATAAGCAAAAGGGATGTGGTAATAAGTGCTACAGTTTAAAAAAAAAGTGTTTATGTGTTTTTTAAACTACTGGATGGCAAATTTAGCCCAGCGCCATTGTTTGGCCCAGTTGAGACACGCTTCTAAATTTGGTGACACAGAAGTTGAGTTGTGTGCTTTAAATAATCTTAATGTACACGTTCCGCGTGGTAGCAGGGTGGACGGAAACACCAACCCGGATGTTATGATTGACAGCCGCCAGCATACTGTGGCGCGAGCACTGCCCTTGCAGGCAGCATCACTCCCTCTTACCGCCCCCCTCCACCCCACATTCTGGACGAGTCTTGGTGCCACAAGCAGCGGTGTAACACACGATGATGCCCCCTCCACCCCCTCAGAATATGACGGGGCTCCCTGAGCCTCTCACACCTGCTCCCAGGTCTGAATGGGTGGCGTGGTGGGGGTGAGGGGGTGTCTGGGGTGCTGGGCCCATGTAAGAGTGCTCCCGGGGAGACACGAGGCAAGGCCTCCTTGTGATCTGGTTGGCCTCCTCGTGATCTGGTTGGCCTCCTCGTGATCTGGTCGCCGGAGCTCGTCCACCCACCACCCTTGCTGGGCGAAGATGGAAGTGCACAGTGAGGATGACACAGCATTATTTCACCGGGCCCTAATATACATCATTGGCGGTAACGCCTTTTATCCGGGTAGTACGAGAGCACATTTGTGGGGGTGTGACCAGAGTGTATGTGCATATTTGTTGTGTTTAGGGATCGTCTATGTTGTTTTTGGCCTCTGCCCAGACCTGTGACAGACAGGTGCAGGTGCATTGCTCTTAAAGTAGCAGGTCCATTGCTCATTTAATGTCCTAAATTAGCAGGTTCATTGCTCACTTTATGTGAATTCCGCCCAGACTTAAATAGCACGTCACTCACTTTGTGGTACGGTCCCTGTCTTAAATCACCATGCTCAGTGCTCGCTTTGTGATGTGCCCCTGGAGTCAGAGGGGCTGGGTGGAGGCGGTGCACAATACATGAGACAGGGGAAGGCGGGAAGCTGCAGACTCAGCGGGATCCCGATCTGCTGGAGATTGTTGTTTCTGGTTTTTTAAGTGAGTGGTGAGAGCTGGACCATGTTTGGACTGGAAGAGACAAGGTGGAACTACCAGACGAGCCAGAATCAGCCGAGCTGCCGGCACCCTGCAGCCGATGAGGAGTGGGAGGGCGGGGGCTGCCTGCGCATGCGCGCCACTCTGCAGTTTCGTTTGGCCGAGCGCGAGCCCGGAGAAGAGAAGTGCCGCATGAAGTCCCGGGTCCCAGGGGGCCCGGGTGAAGACCAGCGGGGAGACTGCGAGGCCCCCATGCCTATGGGGAGAGCTCCGCTTTTTGGTAGAGTGGCAGAGGAGCTCGAGTGCTCTGCGGGGCTCCCTTGGCAGATGGTGCGAGCACGAGTCCGACTCCGGTGAGGTAGGGGGGGTGGGTGGGGGGGGCTGTGTGCCGGGGGCCTGTATGTGTGTGCCTGGGTGTGCATGCGCGCGCCTGCATGTGTGTGTGTGCGTGCATGCAGAGGGGTGGGGGCTGGCTGTGTCGGTGTGTGAGCAGGGGCTGTGAGTTACTCTGCGCAAGCGCGGCTCAGACGCGCGCTCCCGCGGTCAAAACTGAGACTGCAAAAGCGCGCGTCTGACTCATATCTTCATTCCTAAATACGGGTCACAATAGGTCTAAAGCAGACACCATCAATGCTTACGCATTGAGGGTAGGTCTGCTCGACCTAAAAACAACGAAACATCACAAAATTCAGATCAAAACCGGACATAGGGGTAGCTATTCTCAGATCAGTGCTGGCTGGCATGGAGAGAAAAGAACTGATGTTGGTGCCTATAAAGGTAACAAAAGCAAAAGGAACAAATGATGGCTGGAATGCTGAACAATGCAAACATTCACCCCAGTCACAAAGATCTTGGTCTAATCAATCATTCTTTTGCTCACTCCGCCACCCCAGTTTGGACCCAGCCATATGCAAATCAGTCTTGACCCTGCTTCTCATGGTAATAGTCCAGCCCGAACTGCTAAGGCAGGTCCATCCTGGACCGGAAACAAGCATCTCATCAGGCAAGCTAGCTTGAATCCAGTGAAGCAGTGAGCACGGGAACCACGTCTGGGCATCATCTGCTTGTGTTTGCTTTGTTCGCCCAAAGTTGGTTGGGTATGCCCAAACGTGGGGCTCTTGCTCAATTTGCCACTGGATTTGAGCTAGCCTGGCTGTTGAGGAGTGTTACTCCGAAACTGGTCCCAGGATGCTTGTTTACGGTCCAGGGAAGACGTGCCTTGGCAGTTCGGGCTGGACTGTCCCCATGAGGAACAGGGTCAAGACTGATTTGCATATGGCTTCGTCTGAACTGGGGTGGTGAAGTGAGCTAAAGAACGAGGATGGATTCAAACCAGATCTAATAATGACTGGGGTATCTAAAAAGTGTCAGAGCTCCGTCCATCATCTGCTTGTGTTTGCTTTATAACGGTGAAACAGACATCACTTCTGGCATGGTTAACGCTACATAGAGCCAACGCCACCACCAACCAGCGCACAGGTGTACTACTCACAAAAATAATTCTGGATCAAGTCTGATGGCTGGGGAATTTCAAAGGTAAGGAATCTGCAGCTAGATATTGTCTCTACCAAATAAGGCAAAGTAAGTAACTTGTTCATCTGATAGAGACTTCTAGCTGCAGATTCCTGGCCCGGGGGAATTTTGGGGGAGCAATACCCTTGCATGCCAGTAGGTGGCACCATTTTCTTATGCAAGTCATCAGAAGTGAAATGCAAGGTGCCTATAGAGGTGCCAACCCAGCGCCCCAATGTCAGTTTTTTGTTTCTTTTGCCAGTCAGTGCAGATCTGGAGAGAGCTACCCCCAGTCATTTTATGACTGGCCTTTTTTTACTATTTGTCAAAGGTTTTTTAGTTGTTTTTCCTGGTGTGGCAGGAATGTCCATTTGAAAGGCTGGGTTCATGCCCTGCAGCAGCTGTCACCGACATCGGTGACAAACCTGCACCTTGTCTGCCTTTGGTGTCCTGAGTGCAGTCACAACACAAAGACCTGTGTCGACTGCCACACGATACACCCGAAGGCCTTGAGGGAGTGGCCCCTCAATATCCTTGCTGCGTGACAAGCAACACTGCAATGCTCTTGATCCTGGTTGAGAAAAAGGTCCCGGGATTTGTCGCAGAGCCATCGATTTTCGTAGCAGTAAACGTCATCTGGGCAACTCCCACAAAAAGAAGAAGAGTAAGAAGGTTGAAGAGTTCTTTGACTTCACCCTGTTCTACGAAGTCATCCGAAGAGATGAGGGAGTATCATCATTCAAGTCCTGGCTCTGCAGTTGAAGTTACGCCTGAGCCATCTCCACATGTCCCTCAGTTTCCGGGAGTGGGAGCGACCACTACCCTATTCCACGAATTCTTTGAGCCTATGCATCTCATATTTGGGTGGCCCTTCTTCGCTGATGTGCCTTAAAACCCCACTGGTTTGGGAGGGCCCGCCAGTGGTTCCACGCAGACGAGTCATCCCTCTGCTACAGTCAGGCCCCTTGGATTCACAGATGGATTCTGACTGGTGAGGGTGGTACCACCTCGAACTTCCCTGACACCAATCCCGATGTCAAGGCTCCTGGCGCCGTCACCCATTCTCATCCCCGACTCTGACACGGAGCCAAAGGGCATGCCCAATGCCAACTCCGGTGCTGACTGTAGTCATACGCTCTAGAGCAGAGCCTGAGCCCTATTCCTATGGGCTAGGACTTGGGGAGAATTTGGAGGGGCCACTTCACCCTGAAGAATAACAGCTCCTAGACTGTGGCATGGACAGGTGCGAGGAATTAGCGGATGCCAGTGGACTAGACACCTCTACAGATACTGTCTTGGTCTCTCCTCCTACTATGGCCACAGAGGGATGTGCAGTATTCAGCTGTTTTTGGTGGCTGTGAAGACTAACGTCTTCACAGAGGTGCTTCTGGCGGGAGTCACCCCTTCAGAACCGCTTCTCCCATTTAACAAAGCCCTCTTGGATGCCGTGCTCAAGACCTGGCTCAAACCCAGCACATGGGCTCCTGTGAACAGGACAATTACAGCCGCACCCACCCTGCCCCAGGGGACCCCTCTTTCATCACCCACCACCCCATTCCAGAGAGCTTGGTGGTCCAAGCTTCCACTCCCAGAGTAGATCCTGGTGCATTTTCTACCACTCCACTAGATAGGGAATCCAAGAGGCTGGCCACCTTAGGCAACAAAATGTGTTTTTCTGCCAGCCTGCCATTGCGGTCTGTGAACACAGCATGCCATTTGGGCAGTTACTTCCATTCCCTGTGCAGGTGCTCGGAAGAGACTCAGGTCATACTCTCGCAAGCTATGGTTGATGGAAGAGATGCAGCTAAGTTCACAATCAGATGTGGATTGGACATGACTGACTCGCTATGCAGATCAGTCTCTTCGTCTGTGGCCCTAAGGCACCACGCCTGGCTGAGGACAACTGGCTTTTCAGGGGATGTCCAAGCTTTGCTTATGGACATACCCTTTGATGACTTCTGTCTCTTCAGAGACAAGGCGGACTTCGCACTGGAGTGCTTTAAGGACAGCAGGACTTTTCATGGCCCCAATTAACCTCAGTCTGCCTTTCACTCCTTTTGTGGCCACAAAAAGGGCTTCTAGTGGCTCCTCTACCCACTGAGCCACCATAACCCACAAGCTTCTCAGCCTCTGCACAACCGAGGGTGCAACACTCATATCTTGTGGGAAAGGCAGCCAGAGGTTGGACCAGTCCACCACTCCCTCTGGTAGCCACATCCTCCGAACCCCTTTAGTTCCCTCAGACCATCATGGGCAACCACTGGGTGGCAAAATTGCCATCATCTGCTCAACTGGAGGTCAAGTCAAATTTATTGGATCAGCTTTACAAGAAAGCCATACAATAAAAACTTACAATATTAAATGCAAATAAAAAAACCCTGGATTTGTTAAGTCACTTTAGTTCATTCCCCGATAATATAGAGAACTATAAGTAAGAAACATTCCCAGGCGCAAACAAAAAAATAATGAACAATCAATACTATTATATGCTTTCATAAACCAGATACATGGTATAAAATCTAAATAAGGTGCTAGATACAATTACCAAAGGACAACTAGAACTATTAGTCTAACAAACTTGGGAATACAGCTCCCACAAGATGTAGCTAGCAGGGGAAGAGTTATTTAAACATCTTTTGAGGCCGGATACATTGTTGTGTGCTGGGGGTCTTCAAACTGTCCTGAGGGGCTTCTCCGTCCCCCTTCATGACGGCCCTTCAACCCATGCCACCCTCTTACAACAGGCTGACGGAGGACCATCTCTCCTTACTCCACCAGGAAGCAGCAGCTGTCATGGCCAAGGGAGCCATAGACAGGGTGTCAGCATCAGAAGTAGGTTGTGGTTGCTATTCCTACTAATTTCTGGTGCCCAAGAAGAATTGAGGCCTATGTCCTATTCTAGGCTTGCGCCCTCTCAATTTCTTCCTGAAAAATGAGAAATCCAAAATGCTCTCATTTGCTTAAGTCCTGTCTATCCTGGACCTGGGAGACTGGATGGTAGCGTTGAACTTGCAGGATGCATGCTTCCACATCCCAGTCCTGCCAGCCCACAGATGTTACCTTTGCTTCAAGGTGGGCCAAGTGCACTTTCCGTTCACCATGCTTCCCTTTGCTCTTACCAGCACCCCCCCCCTTTGATCTTACCAGCACCCTCCACAGGTGTTCCCCAAGGTGATAGCAGTAGTTGCAGGTCATTTGCGTAGATCGGGGTGCCAGTCCTCCTCTAGCTTGATGACTAGCTGTTGGAGGCAGGATCGTCCCAGGCAGTCACCTCCCACCTCTAGACTACAGCAAACCTCCTCCATTTGCTGGGGGTCACCCTTAATGTGCCTGACCCTTCTTAGAAGTTCCTTTTCATCAGAGCTGTTCTGAACACAGTGCACTTTCGGGCTTATACTCCTGAATGGCAAGTCCAGGATATGCAGGCTATGATACAGATGTTTCAGCCTCTATTCTGGGTTTTGGTGAACCTGACTCAGAGACTGCTGGGACTCATGGCCTCCTGCATCCTGCTTGTGAAACATGCCCACTGGCGTATGCATGCCCTGCAGTGGTGCAGGAAGCTGGCTTTTTATGTAGCGGGCCAATGTAAGGACACACCATGGAAAAAGTCCAGACGGCCCTTATTGGTTTACAGGAATTACTTTAATAATCCCAAGTGCTCTATTTGTCGTAGTGTGGTCGAGCAGTTTAGGTGTGTTAGACCTGACATCATTGGTGTGAGTCTCCCTTCCATTTTTGACGGATTGCTTCTTCTGTTTTGATATGTTTTTGCTGGTTATATGTTTTGGGCACTGTGCCACTGCTAATCAGTGCCACAGTGCAAGTGCTCCATATGTTAAATTGATGTACTAATTAGTGATTCCATGATTGGGTTATTTGGTTTACTGTCAGACCCTAGTCCAGTGCACCCTGTGTGCCCAGGGCTTGTAAGTCAAATGCTGCTGGTGGGCTTTCAGCACTGGTTGTGCCACCAACAGAAGCAGCTTGTAGATTGTATCTCAGGCCTGCCATTGCAAGGCCTGTGTACAGTCTATGACTGCCATGTCGACTTGGCCAGTGCACCCACTTGCCAGTTCCTAAACCTTCCCATTGCTCCATATTAGACACCCCTATGGTAGGCCCAAGGGCAGGGTGCATTGTAAGTATAAGGTAGGACATGCCCTGATGTGTGTAGCATGCCCTAATGGTGAATTACAGCCATTTTCGTTTTTCACTATTGAAGGCTACCTGTTCTCCATAGGCCAAAATGGGCAGTTAGATTATTTATTTATTTTTATTTTTATTCAATTTATAATGCGCACAGCTACCCAAGTAGGGTTTCCCGGCGCCAAGAGACAACCTAAAGGAGGAGTCAGACTGAGTTTACTGCAAGAAAAGCCATGGCTTAAGGTTCTTCAGGAAGCTAGAGTAGGTGGAGGCATTTTTCAGAAAAGTAGGTAGAGAATTCCACATCTTAGGACCTAGATAGGAAAAGGAATGACCACCCATTCTCACTAGTTTGAATCAAGGGATTACGTAGTCAGCGTGAGTGGAAGAACGGAGAGTACGAGCTGGAACATAGAGATGAACAAGTTCTTGAAAATAAGATGGTGTGAGGCCTAGTTTTATTTTAAAAATATAGCAGAGAGCTTTCAACTTGATTCTACTAGTGATCCTAAGCCAGTGTAAGTCAAGGAGGGACTGGGAAATGGAGGCACTTCTCTGAACATGGCAGAGGATATGAGCCGTGGAATTCTGCACAACCTGAAGCTTTCTTAAAACCTCCTGGCATGCACCCAAAAAAGAACATTGTCATAGTCCAGGCGAGAGGTGATCAAAGCATGGACTACAGTTCTTTGGGAGGTGACAGGAAGCATCCACAGACTCTTACAAAGCCATTTCAGGATGGCAAAACATGTCGCGGCCACTCTTACCACCTGCGGCCGCATAGAGAGGTTTTCATCGATTATGAAGCCCAGGTTACGAACCTGCGTGACAGGCAAAGGAAAAGGGCCCATTTCGTGAGGCCAGTGTTTGGGACCCCATAAGTCCCTATGTTTTCCCAATATTAGAACCTCAGTCTTGTCCCCATTCAATTTCAGGAAATTAGCCTGCATCCATTGGGAGACTTTCCTGAGTCCATGCTGGAGAGTTGACATGTTTCCCTCTTTGGCGGAGGAAAGAGAAAAGATGATTTGGGTGTCTTCTGCATATGAGAACAGTGAAAGACCTGCGTCTTCTACGATAGTAGCTAAGGGGCAGACATAGATATTAAATAGTAAAGGACTCAATATAGACCCTTGAGGAACTCCATATGCAGATGAACAGATGTTAGAGACTGCCTTTGAGGAAAAAACCTGGAAGGTGCGATCACTGAGAAAGGAGGTAAGCCAAGATAGAGCAGGGCTTTCGATGCCTACGGACCGGAGGGAGGCAAGCAAGATGGAATGAGAAACAGTGTCAAAAGCGGCACTCAGATCAAGCAAAGTGAGTGCCATTGTCTCCCCTCGGTCCAGGCCGTGGCGCAACCTTTCCCGTCACTCCAAGGAGAGTAGTATCCAAGAAATTTCCCACTCCTTAAATCTTCTTAAGAAAAATAAAATATAATAATAATAATAAAAATAAAAACTCGAGGCTCTGATGGATTTACGGTGGAATTTTTTCCTACATTTCCTGCATCTTCTTTTTCCCAAACTTTTACCGCTTTTTCAGTTTTTCCAAAATATTGGTAGCGCACAAGGTTCTTTCTTAGATGATTCAATTTGTTTATTTCACAAAGATGGCCGAGACCTCGAAGAATGTAAAAACTATCGCCCTATTTCTCTGGTAAACGTCGATTATATGATCTTTGCTAAATTACTCGCGCTACGTCTTGAGCATCTTCTACCGAAGCTTAAGGCTTACAGCAATGTGATTTTGTTACGGGTAGATGATTCCTGTTTATTTTTTAATTTTTTAAATAAAGCTCCGTCTCTTTCTTACTCTCTTGCTGGCTTTCGATAGAGTTAATTGGTTAATTGAATTGCATTTTCTAATACTTTAAACTGATTGAAGGGTTGTTCACCCATGATTAGAGTGTGGCTTGGGACTATAATTGGTCTTAATGTTAGTATTTTATAACAGTTACATTGGACAGAGGGTCAATTAACCCATCATGTCAGAATTGTACAAGTTGCTCAACATTACAGAATTTTGTTCATTGCCTTAATTTGACTTTCACTTACGCAATGTGCATGCCATTCAAGCCTATGCATAGTTGCCCATATTGTCTTTTTGATAATCAAGACAGCGTAACTTGTTGCAATAATCTGCGCCAGCCAAGTACATGAACTGCGAGCTTTGTGTGTTCTAAAACATTACACTTAATTTTTCAGAGACAAGCTGGTCCTCCAGAAAAAAGCAGCACTTCTGCAGAGAGTGGGCACGCCCATCCACATAGGGCGATCAATTCCCTTGTGTAGGATCTGCTTTAATTGTTACCCCCCCTTTTTGCTGGTGTCACTCTGTTTTTCTGACTAGTCTGACTGAGATCCTGATAATCAGGACCCAAGTCACTGTGCTCTCTGTGAGAAAGTGCCCTCTTTCTGGCATGGTATGCCCTCACTTTTTGCTGAATTGCTGATGTTCTTTGACTGAGTGTGCCCTGGGCTCATGCTAATCAGGTACCCGGCCTATGTTTCTTCCCTAAAACTGCATTAAAACGTAAACCCAATTGGCATCTCTGGCCACATGTCAGCCCCTGGTAAATGGTACCACGGGTACCCTGGGCACTGTAACCAGAGAAGGCCTCTAATGGCTGCAGCACTTATTGTGCCACCCTTAGAGGCTCTGTACCCTGACACTAACACACTGCCTTTGCAGGCTGCGTGTCTTGGTGCAGAACAAAGTGAAGAGTCGACATGGCACACATCCCTGTGTGACATGGCACACATCTCTGTGTGCCATGCCCACAAACCACTGCCCTGGCATACATCAGTCACCCCTCTAGCTGGGTGCCCTATGCCAGTGGTGAGGGTCCAGGTGCATGAGCCCTGTACCCCTACGGTGCCCAAGTCCATTCCTGGGCACTGTAAGTGCAGTGCTGCCATTAAAAGTATATGATCCTGGGAGTTTGTCATTACGAACTCCACAACACCATAATGGCTACACTGAAGACTGGGAAGTTTCGTATCAAACTTCTCAGCACATTAAACCCACACTGATGCCAGTGTGGAATTTAATGTAAAATGCACAACAGAGGGCATCTTAGAGAGGCCCCCTGAAACTCAGCTAACTTCTAGTGACCTGACTGAGTGGCTGCTTAGGCTGCTACCAACAGACATATTTCTGGACCCCTGGGTTTAGAGCCTGCTGCTCTCGGGGGCCTGATACAATGCACATCCTGGGACGAGGTGCCAAGCCTCCTCCCCCAGGATGGGCAGGGTTCACGAAGGTGAAGCTTCACAAGCATGCCGCCTTAATGAGCCTCCACAGACCATTTGCTGCTTTCAGCAACTGGTCCCCACTGGTTCTACCCCCCACTTTGGGTGGGAGAGCCGGCGGGAAAAACAAGTGAGGGAAAGAGGTGTGCCCACGTCTTCCAACTCCACCCCTCAGGTGTGAGAGGCAAGGTGTAGAACACACTCTGAGTCCCCGCCATCTTGAGGATGGGGGGACCTAGCCAACCAGGGACAGGCTCCTGCCCCCTCCCACTGGAGGGTGGCACAATAGGGGGTGTACCCACCCGAGGGAAGGGACCCATTGGTCCCTGCCCTTACCTACCTGTAATGCCCCTACATCTAGTATTTAGGGGGCATCCTGAACCTTGCTTCCTCAGATCCAGCCTGACAAGAAGAAGAAGTAGGACCTAACAGCCGTGCAGCCAGCTAACAAGAGGAAGACGCCAACTGACTTGGCCGCAGCCCTACCGGCCTTTCTCCCCTCGAACCTGCTCCTGCGAAATCCCGGTGTGTCCTGTAGCCAGCAACCTCAAAAACACCGGAGGACCTGCCTGCCTTCACTTCCAAAGACTGCTTCTCCTATGAACACAGGATTTGTACAACTGCAACCTCTGGCAGCAGCCAGAGACTGCGTATCCAGCACCATCTGCACCTGCCGAACCCAGCCTGAGCTTGAGTGGAAAATTACCACAAGAATGTCACCCCGGCGTTCCTGACCTGAGATCCGGTGGTCCCTGACCTGCCTCAAGCCTCCAGCCGATGCCTGCAGCCTACATCCAGAAGGCCCCCCTAACCGCGACCAGGAGCTGGTAAGAACATCTGACCCAAAAAGGCACCCCTGCACCCGATGCCCCACAGCCTTGTGTGCCCAAATCAACGGTGCCTAACCAGGCCTTAACTTCTCAACTTACCTCTCCAAGTGGTGGGCGTACCCAGAAGTCCTTTGCCTCCCTGCCTGCAGTGCTTTTGGAAACCGGAGGTTCTCCATAGAAAACAACGGGACACCCGATGTTGAAACAGAACTCTGCATCCGGCCGCTCTATTACCGCTGAGGGTGCACCTTTTGTGCTACTTCGTTTCCCCATTTGCCCTGACCTTAACCCTAGGAGCTTTGCTCTGATAACCCAGTGGCCTGCTTGCCAACAGCCACCAACCGGAGGCCCCATAGGATAACATTGGGCCTCAACACTCTGCACCAGGCCACCCTGGTGCCTCTGAGGGTGTAACAACAGTGTATCACTGACCCTGGTGGACCCCTGAGACTACCCCCAGAACCTTAACTCCCACAGTTGATTACTTACCTGTGAACCGATAACCTGTTTTTCCTCCATAGGATAACATTGACAATTTTCTTCCAAAACGTTTCCAAGTGTGGAGTTTTAAAATCTAAAAATGTTCTTTAAAAATTACACAAATAACCAAACCATAATTACTTACCTGTTTACAGGAAATGTCCCAGTGCTGAATCCATGTATTCAGCACTGAGTAAGAACAGTAACGTACAAAGTAACTTACCTGTAGTTTACTGAAAAAGCCAATTCATTTCAATGCACTGCTTTTCTTCCAAAAAAAGATTAAGTGTGGAGTTTTGAAATCAAAAGATATTCTTTAAAAATCTTGTGAATAACCAAAACATAATTACTTACCAATTTACAGGAAATGTTCCAATGCTGAATCTAGGTATCCAGCACAGAGTTAGAAAAGTAATGTAAAAAGTAACGTACCTGTAATTTACTGAAAAAGCCTATTCATTTCAATGTACTGTATTTGGTAAGTATTGCAACCTGCTGCATCCCTTGTAAATCAAACAAAGTACAAGTTCTGTTGCATTTTCAAAGTGTTCTATATTCAGCAACGTATTACTGAAAAGTATTTTATGCTTACCTGTGCCAGGCTTTCTTGGTTCTAAAAACAAACAACAGTATATTTTTTATACAAAAACAATTGGCCTAGAGTTCAGTCCTTGAGTGTGTGAATTCATTTGCTTACTGAGTGTGTACATCAAATGCTTAACACTGTCCTCTGATACTGCCTTACTGCTCGACCACTCTACCACAAATAGAGAGTAAGGTTCTATCTAACATTAACCTCTGCCTACCTCTGGCGTCACTTAGTCTCTATACACACCATACCTCAGTTTGGAGTAGTAGATATAGAGCCAGTTTCCTACACTCTCTTTCTTAAATTGGACTATGGTAAGTACTTTGGTACCTTCCTAATTGGCTACTAGTGTACACTTCTAAGTCCCAACTATATGGTACTAAGGTACCCAGGGCATAGGTACACCAGTGGTCTCCTATGGGATGCAGCATGTATTAGCCACCCATGAGAGACCACAAAAACTGTGACTACTGCTCTGCGTTGGCAGCCTGTGTGAGCTGGTGCTAGCACCACTCACATCAAATATAAGTTCTCTTATACATGTGGTCACTGATCTTAAATCCTTTAAGTCACCCCTAAGCTAGGCAATTCAATCCTGAAGGCAGGGTGCTTGGTTATAATTTTGAGGGTGTCCTGATGAGCAGGACACCCCCACAAACCCAGGAGTCGATTCTCCAGGCTTTGTAAGTGCGGTCAGCCATTTAATACATATAGGGGACATCAAGGCAATTATGAGATGTCGAACTATATATTAGCTGCACAAAACCGGTCATGATTGCTATCAAACATGTTGGAATCCTACCTCAACACTGATTCCAGTGTTGGCTGCAGGATTCCATGTACTGGGGGCCTTCCCTAGGGAGCCCCCCTGTATTCCTAGGGATCCCCTTGTATTCCCTGTATTGCTTTCAGGGTATGACAGCAAGCTAGTGCTGCTGCTGACCATAGACATGATTGATTATGCTCTCCTGCTGCTAAGCAGGGGAAGGTAGAACAATAGGTTTCCAGTCACAGGGGGGTGTGATCACCTTCCAGACAGGACTTGGTGTATTGGGCTGGGGTAGGGGCACTTGCCAACACCACCAGACTGCTTTGAAGGGCACATTTGATGCCCTTCATGCATACTCCAGTTGAAACCGTTCCAGGGAGCCGTTGGCTCCCGCTCTGGCACAAAACTGTACGAAGGACATGGAAGTATCCTCCCCTCTGCCCAGCCCCTCCTCTGGGAGGGACCCCTGAATAGTCCCAACCCTTTCTTTAGGATACTTAAGGGCTTACCTGTGGGTGGCTCTTCAGATTCATCATGGGACAAGATTCAGATCCGAAACCACTTCATCTTCAACCGTCTGGGCACTTTGGACTTTATTGGACTTTGCTTTGGGAACCGAGGCTACATCTTGAAGAACCGGCTGCTCCTGGTCTTGTTGTCCTGTCAGTCTTCTGCGTCACCTGTGCTTCATCCAGGTTCTTCCCCAGGCCTGTGGGCATCAAAGACACCCAAAGAAATCTCCCTTGGAGTAAAGGAGTCATTCCCCTGCAACTGCAGGCACAGCAACTAAGCTGACCAGTCTGCTCCTAACTTCCTCTGGACTTCGAAAGGCCCAGTAACACAGGTGGTGGTTCTGCAACTCCCTGGCGGCCTGCACTGTAATCTCACTGAGTTTGAGGCCAGTATCCCTCGTCGGAACCGCTGGAACAGCACTCCTGTGAACCGTGTTGACTTGCTGTTGCCAAGGCTTGTTGACTCTCTTCTCCAGAGATCTTCAGGCTTAAAGAAGCTCTAGCCTACATCATATTTTCCTGCCAAGATCATTGTCCTCACCATATCCTTTGCACCGTGGGCCTGCATCTTGCCACTCCTGTGCCTTCGGCCTGTGGGTCCTCTTAAGGGTCTTCTTTGGCTCCAGTGGGCTCCCCTGCTCATTCGGAACTGCTCTGACTCTCCTGCACTTTGTGAGTCCCTTGGACCTTGCTGGTCCCGATACTGCACCTTCTTCGTTTTCCACGTCTGTTATTGCTGCCAAGGCTTGTTGGGGCTCCCGCTAGACAATGACCCCCTGGTTCTCGACTTCTGACATTGGACAGTTCGTGAAAGGCTCCTTGTCTTCCACAGCGTCGCCTAGTCCTCACAGCTGCAGCGACAAAGTCACCATCAACTCTCCTGCATCTTCCGTCATCGATGGTCATTGGTCTTCTGTGCCTCCTGGTCACTCCCGAGTGGCATAGACTCTGTCCCCTCTGCTTGCAGGTACTCCTCTTCAAGAATCACCCTTGGATTCCAGCGGACACTTTCACCTTCTTCGCCAGCAGCATCTTAAGTCCTCCATTGTGGTGTACGGCAGTTTCCGATGTCACTTCGTACCAATGCACCCAGCTTCCCTGGTGTAGGTATCCTGGTTCCTGGAGTATCCACGGGTTGGGTAACTCTCCAAACTTCCATCTTCCACGGGGAATCTTAAGGGTCCTCTAAGAAGGGTCCTTCTTCTTGAAAACTGCAACCTCAACTTCCCCATTGACTTGCATTGAGTACGCAGCTGTGTTTCCACTCTGCACACAGCCTTCGTGGGGTTCCTGGATACTTACCTTGGGTGGTTCCTTGGTTCCCCATCTCTTAAGTCTTTTGGGTCCAGTCCCGACTTTCATCGCAGTTCTCATTCCACTTTATTAGTGCTACTAACCTCTACAACTTTTGAAATATTGTGTGTATTATGTTTATATCTCTGGGGAGGAGATATAGCAATGTGTTAGCGAGTGTATATAATAAATATTACTATTTTTATAACTACACTGTGTGGTTCTTTTTCGTTTCACCTACACTACATGATTAGTACTGGTAAAAAAAGCTACTTCACACTCCTTCTGGACTAAGCCTGAAGGCTGCTCCCCACAGCTATCACTTAGAGAGCTTTCTATGGTTGTCTAAGACCACTAAAATCACCATAAGGGTTGTCTGGCTTAGTACAGAGTGCTTCACTTAAATAAGTGTGCACCATATACTAAGCCAGCCACTTACACCTTTCCTGCTTTCTATGCTCTACTAAACCCATTGTGGGAGGAGGAATGGTTTCACCAGCTTGACCCACTTTTTATTGGTTTCTCTGGGACAAAAGAAAAGGGACAGTAGTGCAAAAGAGAGTCTTCTCCAAATGTATTGTATTATGCATCAAGATCTGCTATAGGCTAACCAAGAAGCAGCCCCCGAATGCTTGTGTGCATGTTCCACCAGAGAAAATGCTGCTACAACTGAGCTGGGGTGGGATGTGCACTCATGGACATTTGCCAGGCTGCTATGTGTGTTCCGCCACACATTCACCAAACAATATTGCATGCACAGCCAGATCCGACGGGATGGGCACTTCACTAGATCTAGCTTTCAGGACTTCCTGGTTTGAGCCATTCCACAGACAAACCACCTGAGGAGGGGTACTGATTTGGTATCTGGTCACAAGGTGAGGAATCTGCAGTTGGCAGTCTCTATCAGAAGAACAACATACCTACCTTCAGTAACGCCCTTTCTGGTAGAGACTGTGTTTAACTGCAGATTCCTCACCGACTCACGCTCCTCCCTTTTCTGTGGAATGGACGTGGATGGTCCATTAATAAGGTTCCTATATATAAAGACTGCACACTGCCATATTCTGATTTCTAAGGCTCTGCGGCCGTCGGCCAGAGATCAGAAAGAAACTGATGTCAGAGCGGAAGTGCCACACACATATGAGGACCCCCTACATCACATTCGGGCAGGATGGATCTGATGCGTAGAGCATCATGACGCCACTTATTGACGAGCAAGGGAATTGCTATGAGAGTTTCCATAACCAGTCTGAGGTCTGGGGAAATTCACAAGGGGAAGAACATGTAATTAGATAGAGTCTACCAGAAAAGGCATTACCGAAGGTAAGCAACTTATTCATTAAAACCAATGCATCCACCATCCCAAAAATGTGCAAGCATTATTCCTTAGAAAATCTTAATCCCACATGGATCACTGTTTAGAGATGGACACTTACTCAGATTCCGGATCAGAGTCTTCCGCTGTTCAAGGTTAGGGTGACTTTTTTCAGAAGTCACAACGGCACCATGCTGGAATATGTGGTAGGCAAGTGCCATCTAGGAGCTGCCACCTTCTGTAGAGAAAAAGTCAAAAGTGTAAAAAAAATACCTCTTTACTGGATCTTCAAAGAATTCAAGACGGCAGGAATCATAAATTAAATTGTGGAATTCTACTGGGCCGAAGAATCAGGATCAGCCGTTAAAGGGAGTGAAGAAACAAGCAAAAAAACATTGCTTTGTTGGGACGCACTCTCCAACCAAACTGAAGAGCTTATATATAAAAAGAGAGAACTAAAACCTGAACTGGACTAATTGTAGAGCATATGAAAAAGGCAACTGTAAATACTCAGGCAGACGATTCCCATTTGTTGTTGGAGGAGCAGGGAGCAACATCCTGGCACCCTCAATCTCAAAAAAAGCTAACCAAAAGTAACTTTTTGCCCCGCCCTCAGTAATGGTAGCGCTTGGCGTGCTGATCAGCGTCTCTCTACTCGGCGTCTTTCTACTCGGCGTGTTCCAGTAATGGATTGAGGGACGGCGATTCCTTTGCCCTGCTGCCACCCTGCAGTTGCCGCTTGCTGCGTCGGCTGGCGCTGCAAGGTAACCCGAGGCTTGTTCCAGTTTCAGCCTTTGGCTTTTCGTGGATGTCAGCGGGGATACCAGCCAGGGCCGGCGCTAGGCATGGGCAGTGTGGGCAGCTGCCCAGGGCCTCGCGCTCAGGGGGCCCCCTGCTTCACTGTGAAAGGGCACGCTTTCACAGTTAACCTCCAGGGCCCCCTGCCCCACGCAATCAAATTACAAATGCGAGGTGTCTTGACCTTGCTGTCAGGGTGTGATGGCATTCCTGGGTGCACAGGGGTGGGGGGAAGGGACAAACAAAGTAGGGACTGCACCGCAACTGGGCCAGCAATTATGTGTGCTCACAGTGTCAGGGGGGAGGAAACACCTCTGCTAAGTACCGGCCATTGCCTTTCTGCATTTTGTTGCTAGGTGACAGAAGGCCCCCTTTGTTAGCAGAACCAGCCAGACACAGGTAAGGAGAGGTGGGTGAGGGGAGGAGGGAGCAGCCAGGTCAACTGGCTCGTGTTTACTTTTGTATCCCCTCTTTTTTTTATGGGAATGTGCATTTAAAATGTATGTAGAACTGTCACAGTAGTGTTTTACAAAATGCTTCTTTACTGCTTGGAGGCCCAGGGGAGGGGGCCCCCTTTCTCTGGGCCTCTAGGCACTAGAGCAAGATCCAGGTGTGGGGCCCCGTCCTTGTGCCCTGTAGCTATTACTCCCTCTTTCCTTTCTTTGTCCCCCCACCAAAAAAAACCATGCTTGCTGGAAAGGTTGTCTTTTTCTGACATTTTTCACTTTAAATGTGCTCCCTCTGGACGGACAGAAATAAAAAGTTACAATTAAAAAATAACTAAAGCAAGACAGTGTGGATCGAAAAAAGTGGCAACATTGATTTTATTCAAACCCAAAGCACATTAGCACCACTTTAAAGAGTTTGCCAGTGAAGCGCTACTTTTGTTTTTATGAGATGGGGCAGAGGCAGGGTGACAGACGGAGAGAGACAGACGGAGAGAGACAGACTGAGAGAGACAGACTGAGAGAGACAGACTGAGAGAGACAGACGGAGAGATACAGAGACAGACGGAGAGAGACAGAGGGAAGGAGAGAGATTAGGAGGGAGAAAGACAGAGGGAGAGAGACAAGGAGGAAGAGAGACAGGGAGGGAGGGAGATAGAGGGAGGGAGACAGAGGAAGGGAGACAGAGGGAGAGAGAGAAAGAGATGTGGGTATGCTGGTCTGGTGGCTCACTGGACAAAGGCATCTGCTGCAGGGACCTGTGTGAAACCTCATGGTCACAATTTTTTTTGCTTTTCCCTCTGACCCCGCCCCCACCGGTGCGGCCCTCGGCCAAAAACCACACTGTAAATTTGCCCCCCCCCCCCCCGAGAAAGTTTGTGAGTTCCCATGCCCTAGATGGTCAGTGACCCGGTCATTGAGGTCACAGGACCCTTGAGCAGGGAGGCTCTAGGGCGGTGGGACCGGTGACATTGCACTGAGCGCTCACTTCGGTGGGGCGTCATCTTTGCAAGTATATTATGTTTTGAAAAGCTATTGCTGCCTCCTTACTGGCCTCCAGCAATTTTCGGCAACAATAAAAATGTCATGATAACTCCAGTGACTAATGTTCCTCCTTGAGAGAGATCGAAGTTTAGTCTAGTGGAAGTTTTGACTCGTGGAAAGGTAGAGCAGAGGATTAATGTGCCTGCTGTAAAGAACATATACCATGCAGATCACAAAGTGCACATATTGTAAATAAGTCAGTTAATAAGTCAAAATCCTAACATTGAACAGTGAGCTATTAACTGTCATCTAAGAGCTGCATGCAAACTTCAAGGTATAAATTGGAGGATTATGTTTTTTCCCCAGTCTTTGGTTATCTTAATGTTGCAAAAAGGGTTCATTTGGATAGAATTCAATTCTGGCTATTAAAGAGAACCTCCAACCATGGTATTACGTTCTAAATTCAGAGTTTGTGTTTATCCAGACCAATCACTAATAAACTATAATGCCTAGTAACATGATTGTCTGATGACTCCTACACCTTGTAGTCCTTTGTCTTATGTAACATTTACTATACAGTGATTTAGACATTTATGAGAGATTGTCTCTGTATAATGTGTGTGATATACATTTCTCTGACACCCTACACTGGTATCAGTAGCGCTGTAAGTCAAATTAAATGCATCTCAGTGAGAATGTGGTTATGGAGACTCGAGGGGCACTGTTAAAGGGTGGTAGTGAGGGAATCCGTGGCAGAGGAAGTAATTAGGGGCACTAACAAACATTGTTGCATAGGGCTCCACCAGCGCTAAAACCGGCCACTTGCATTTCTAACACCAAATCAAAAACGTTGATTTAAAAAAAAAAAACTTACATCTGCAGCATACCTTCAAGTCAATGTATGATTTAGTAGTGGTCTCGGTTGTTCTAGGTCGTTTTTTATTTATGTACAATCTTAATTTGTTCGCAATGGTGTCTTGTAATTTTGTATTATATGTGTTGTGTTTTTGCACTCAACATAATTCTGGCAAGTAAAGAGCCCACACACAAAAAAGATTGTCCTACGACTCTTAGCATGTGTGTGTGGTATACTGGTGAGAAGATTTACGTTAAAAGAAATTACTTAGTATTAATGTCATCCTAAGGTGGCAGCATAATGACACAAAATGGTAAGGGAGAATTTTGAAATGTGCGAGGTTTGCTTTTGTGTAATTTTAGATTTTGAATGATCCCGCCCCTCATTACCCCAACAGGATCTCCCCCCTTTACGAGACAGAACTGGAATTTCTATCAAGCACTCATCTGGAAACGATCAGTTAACATTGAGTGAAAAAACATCCATCTTTCTAAGACCAGGAACTAGCTTTTCCATCCCATGTGACAAATGTAATCCATTTAATACAGTTTGAAAATATATGGACTTATTTAATTTGTATATTTATCTTTTTGTCATGGTTACTGATATCCACGTTAGGTCTCTTCAGTGATGCCAAATAAGATCAATAGTCCCGCAATGTCACTTTCTGTGGTCACTTCTTGTGATGTGATGTGATACATGCAAATTAGAGGGGCCTCACATCTACCCTTTCGCCCGGGGCCCCAAAAGTTCTAGGACCGGCCCTGATACCAGCGGCTGCTGCGGTATGTTTCCGCTCCCCCTGACGGGGCAGCTAGCTTTTCTCGTAAGCAGAGCAGAGTGTAAGTAGAGCGGAGCAAGGTGTGGATTGGAACGCGCTGGGAATCATCGCTGGAATTATTGTTTGCCTATTGCCTCACTGTGTGGATCATCATTATATATACGTCAGGCAGAATCGCGGCTTTCCAGGCCAGAATTTTTTAACTTTGCATGCCTGGGTGGGACTGCTGTCCCAAGGACATCACTGCTTGCATCAGGACCCTCTGTTTCCAGCTTCCAGGGGGGCGTGCTGACCCTGGTGGGACATCAAGTCCCAGGGTGCCCAACGCTGACCCACGCATCTACACCTGTGTGGGGAGGAGCCTGTCTGCCCTTTAAAAGTGCTCCATCAACTCCTGCAGCCCGGCCGTGTGAGGCAGGGCAGGGCCGGCCCCATTTGGTTTATATTTTTTATATTTTGCTGCTGCTCCTCCTGAAAACACCCCTTTTATGATTTACATGTATGCTGGAGGACTATCAAGGGGTGCCGCTCGCAGGTTTGGAATCTGTGCTGTTTGACCTTCCTTACCTTTACGGAGCAGTGGACCGGGGCAAAGGACTCTCGAGCGCCAGGAGGAGGAGAGTAATCCCAAGGGGAAAGTCGGCTCGGGACTGCGAGGTCCAGCGGGCCTTGCGCTCAGACTATTGGCCGCAGCTGGGGCCTCTTCCCGTATCCCTCCCACTGACTATTTTAGACACGCCCATTGACGCGCTAGCGGAACAAAGACCGGGGTGAAGCCCGTGCCAAGGGCGGGCCCATTTGTGCCCGTTGGTGACCAATTGAGACCTGACCGGGCCCCCCCTTTAAGTCCTGTGTTCGCCCGTTTTGTAAGTCTTATTTGACACCCATTAGATTTTCTTTATTTTAATTAATTTAATTGTCCATTAGTTGTGATCTTGTGCTTACGCTCTGGGCCTTCAATCATGACTACTAGAGGTTCTCGGAGCAAAACGGCAGCGGAAGGGCAAATTTAATTGGCTCATTAGACAGTTTTCTTATAAGGGCAAATTCATTCATTGACCAAGAGATTACTCTTATGGAACGCAGAGTTTCCCAAGATCTTGCCACAGCAAAAAGATCGTCCCTGGGACTTATTTCAGCTGCTAGAACTCCGGAGCAGACTAGGGAAACAGGCCTTGTTCATGCCCATGTTGATGTTCATAGTGTTCCAAATGAGGTAGATTTGTCAGTATCCCAGTTTTTAACTGACTCTCAATTAAGCCTGGCTTTGGAAAAAACCCCGGAACTGACCATGAGCTTATTGGGAGATGATAATTGCACCAGGCTGTCCAGGGAAAGGAGGGAGGGCACCATACCCACGAAAAAAAAGAACAAAAAGAAAAATACAAATAAAACGGGGGAAACATACAAAGAATCTAATAATATTAGGGAGGAATCTGACCAACCAGCATTACGGGGCCATAGACAACCTGAACTAGATTTTACAAATGGGGATATCAGCCCATTAAGTGCCGAGGCCTCTGCCATTCTTGTAGGAGATTCTGATAAAGGTCAAGTCGATGGGATATTTCTAACCAAAATGGGTGAGCTTTTTAAATTGTAGTTCTCCCCTTTAGAGGTTAGACTGCCCCATATAGAAAAACAGTTAGCTGAACTACATGCTCTCACCAAAAATGGACCAACCCAAGCGGCGCCTAAAAGTGGGGCAAACAAACTTAATCAACCAACTAAACCTAAAAACAACAAACCTGCAGGACCTCCAGTTAAAATTATACCTACTCCAACGGTCCTTGCAAAATCAAAGGCACAAGTAGACACAGAGAGGAAAACGGAAGATACATCCAAAAATCCTAGTACAAACCCTAGTCAGGGAGAAAAATCATGTGGAGCCCTGTCTGTACCTTCTACTAGGGCATCGAGTAGGGGAGGAGGAGAAGGTAGACTCATTGTGAATTTACCGCCTGAGTCGACCCCCTATGTGGTGGTCATGATGGGGGTCCCGGAGTTGGCTGACCACACGGAGGAACCGAATTGGTCACTGAAAAACAAGGTCCAACACTGGCTAAATAGTAATAGACCGCTCCCGCTAAACCGGTCGAGCAAGATCTTAATGGTGCGTAGGGTACATTGGATAGGGAATGAGGGGAAAACAACCCAGGGTGATTGCATTTTGGTAAACTTTGAGGATACCTACACGGTTGACCACATTTGCTCATGGAACCTGCAAGGTGGAAATGAAGGCATCGATACTAAACACCTCTCCTTTTTCAACCCCCCCAGGCGGCGCCCGGGCCCCAATTATGATTATGAGGGCAACTGGCGAAGAGTAGGTCGCCGAGACTGGGGAGGTGATTGGGGGGTCTGGGGCGGAAATTTCAATAGAGACCTAGCCTTTAGAGACACTTGGAGAGGTATCCCGAATGCCAATAGATTTGGTTGTCTGGAGATGGTAGACTGACTGTCACCGATTGTATTCCTAATAGGGGGACTGTAGAGGATACGGATATGGACAAGGTTTGGACTATTAGCCCTATGAAGAGAAGCTATGATGAAGCAGTGGGCCAATGGGGTAAACCGGTTAGTAATATTAGTAAATCTACTAACCCGCTGACTGTTGATATAGTAGCTCATGGTGCGGGGAGAGGGGAAACAGAAATAACACTGCGGGCTGATGACAATGTTAATATTGGATTAAATCAGTGTAGTTCAGAGAATACGAAAAACATCACTCCACCATCTATTGAGGTGGTAATTAACACCATAGGAACAACTCAGGGTCGGAGTGACATGATTCAGCCAAAAGTAACAACCCACCGGGGTGAAGGAGACAGTCGGGTTGAGGGCAGCTCTTTTCGACTGATATCTTGGAACATAGCTGGTCTGTCTCAGAGGCTTGAGGATCCGGTGTGGTTACAATACATTGAATCCTTTGACATACTTTGCTTCCAAGAATCTTGGTGTAGAGTGGACTTTAGCCTAGATGGTTATCAGATGTTTAATGTTCATGCAGAGCCTTCACAAGCAGGAAGAGCCAAAGGCAGTCTCATAACAGCTATTTCCGTAAAACATAACCTAATAAAAATGACCCTACTGATGGAATCTCCCTGGTACCAAATGCTCATGATCAAGGGTTTATTTTCAGTACCCCTGCTTTTAATAAACTGGCACTATAACATATTTGATACCAATGATACCGCGGTTATTGAAAAACTACAGGATGAGATTGTCAAGGTGACTAACATGGTTTTCCCCCTTTTTATTATATGGGTAGGTGATTTTAATTGTTCTTTATGTAAGTTCAGTGGGTCCAGATTGTGTGGCCTGATAGATTCAACTGACCAGCCTTTGGCCCACTTTACTCACTCAAAAGAGGGGGATGCTCTAAATAATATTGTTATGATTAACGAACTATGTGTCCTCGACATGCCTAGTTTCTCCAGACCAATAAGTATACCCACTTTTCAGGGTACAGGGGGTCAGATGAGTACAATTGACTTCGCCATGGTCTCTATCAGATTTGCTCATCTTGTTAAGGATTTTCAGATTGATGTGAATCCTGCTAGCGACCATAACCCCCTAATTCTGAGTTTTGACCCTGTCTTTGAAAGAACCCAAACCCCGGAACAGCCAATAAAATATAGTCAGAACCAGGGGGTTACACTAAGGTGGAACAAGGTAGATGTGAGAAAATTGGAGGTGGATATTTTTAAGAAAAACAAGGCGGAGATAGAAGTCTGTTTAACGCCCACCATTGAGCCAGATACAATAATTAAAAATTTTGAGGCACTCTTGGGAAACGCGACTTCCCATCTAATAAAAACTGTGAAAGGGAAAAAAGAAAGCCGACCAAAATGGTTTGACGCAGAATGCTCTGCTGCGCAATCAAGTTTAACAAAGGCTTTACATCAAGTACCACGGGACAGAGAACTTGTTAGAAAATCCAGGAAAATGTACAAAGATGCGATTAATAGGCGAAAATCAGAATTACGGGCCAACGCCTGGGAAGGTCTGGGGATAGCGGCAGAACTGAAGGATAGGAAGTTTTTTTGGGAGGTAATAAACCGACCTTTTTTAAAGAGTGAAGAAAGGAGCAACATGATAGTACATATACCGGGGGACACCTGGGTAACACATTATGGTAACATTTTTTATCCAAATGAGGTGTTGCTAATCTCTGATGAGGAGGCTGGAGACTTTAATTTGGAGTCAGCTAAAACACTTAGCCTTTCAATCACCCTCTCAGAGATAGAGATTGCCTTGAGGAAGGGGTAAGCTGTGGCAAATGATGGAGACCATGGGGTTTGAAGAACCGCTGGTCACCTTGCTTTGCAGACTCCATGCCGCAACATCAGTGAGAGTTAGATTCGGCCTAGGTGGCGAAAAGACAAAATCTATTCCATCTACCGAAGGTGTCCGCCAGGGATGCATCTTGGCCCCTTTTTTATTCCTGGTATATACAAATGGTCTGGAAAGCGTTTTGTTGGACAGCGGTGTCGACTTTCCCCAGACAAATGGTAAAAGGATACCGATGTTGTCATATGCAGATGACACGGTGTTAATGACCCTCACCGCCAATGGCATGCAGACTTGTCTAAATGCCTTTGAAGTCTTCATGGAAGGTTTAGACCTCAAGGTCAATTTCACTAAGGGCCAGATGTAGGTGGCCATTTACCGGCCGGTAACGGCCGATTTCGGCCGTTACCGACCGGTAAATGGGTTTTTTGGATGTAGGGGGCCAATTTTACCGATTCAGTAAATTTACCGATTCGGTAAATTTACCAAATCGGTAAAATACTGAATCGGTATTTTTACAGATTCGGTAACTTCTAGATGTAGGTGGGACTCTTCTGAGACCCAAAGGCCTTTCAGATTCGCTATTTTACCACCCAATCCAATTGGGTGGTAAAATACCGAATCCAGGTGTGCATGCACATCTGTGCATCCACACATATGCCATGTGTCAGACAGACATGCCCTTAGGGCATGTCTGTGTGCCACATGGCACACATGCCTGTATTTGGGGTGCTAGAGGGTGTCAAAGTGACACCCCCTGCACCCTTGCTGGAATCGGTATTTACCGAATCGGTAAATACCGATTCGGTAATGCCCATTGATTCCTATGGGCTTCAATGCCCATAGGAATCAATGGGCATTACCGAATCGGTATTTACAGAATCGGTAAATACCGAATCTTAACGATTCGGTATTTATCGATTCAGTAATACCTACATCCCCCCCCCCTCTATTTTACCACTTCTTAAATACCGAATCGGTAAAATTCGGTATTTAAGAAGTGGTAAAATAAAATTACCTACATCTAGGCCTAAGTCTTTTGCCATGGCCTGCGACCCGAAAGGGGTAAAATTTGGCAGGTACATGGTGAAGAACTCAATTATTGTGAATTTTTACCTGGTAAATTACCTGGGTAAATTATTTAACAAACAACTGAATTGGGACCCCTTAATCTCAGCCCGTGTACAAAAGGTTGCACAATCGATTGAGGCTATCTTCCGCTTTTCTAGCAAATTGGGTCAAAGGCCGATTCTAGAATTGATAACTCTATACAAAGCTAAATGCCTTTCTGCTGCAACATTTGGGGCTGGAGTGTGGGGGACACAAAACTGTGACAAATAAATGTATTAAACGTCTCCTATCTGTCCCATCTGGTACCTCAAATAGCTTTTGCCATGAGGAGGTGTGTATTGAGTATGTGAGCGACATCATTCATGTGTCTCCTTTGTTGCTATGGTCTAATGTTTATCATTGAAAACAATAGGGTAGACCCAATAAGTCAAGGGACCTGGGTGATAATATATGTAAAAAAGGTGGTCCTAGACAACAATCTAAATATCAATTAATGTGAATCTTGATTTATCACAGAACAATTAATCAGATTGAATCTGTAACCAAAGAGGGGAGATATGATACTTGCAGTGTGTATTCAGTAAACCCAACACAGCTAATTTAATGAAAAACATATAACAAATGATCACATTTATATCACAATTTTATTTACATATTCATAAAGTGGTTACTAGGAAAGAAGGAAAGAAGGGAAAGGGTGCTCAAGTGAATTAGTTAATATACAAGGGGCAAGGGAATAAATGGTATGGTATATATATCACTGCAAGTCTAGGACCACCTTTTTTACATATATGGTCTAAAGTTTGGCAATCTGAAGAACTTAAATTGACAAAGGAAATCCTGCAAGACTACCTTAAAATTGACTACTCTATGGAGATTCCATGGTTGTCATATGTTTGGGACACTTTCTATAAGATTGGGTTGGGTCATATGTTTCAAAATCCTGACATGGGTGGTAAGGACTCCAAGTTGAAAATTAAAAATGCCTATTATACTAGTTTAGGTATCTTGAGAAATAGTGAACATGCACTATATAAGAGGGGTAAGCTGCAGCAGCAGTTTTACCTATCAAATATCATCCACACGCAATGGCGTTTTTATCTGACAAGGTTTTGTCTTAGCTCACTACATTTTCTGTTTGCTTTTCCAAAACAAGGGGGGTGGTGTGAGAGGCTACCCCCTTGTCCTTGCAATAATAGGGTTTCACAAAGTACTCTGTGCCTTATTCTTTTCTGTGCTTTGTATAAGGACCCAAGAAATCAGTTTATATAGCCTGTTTTGTTAACCCTAGGATCCCGCTTTTTTAAAGAGGGCTATGAACACTTATTGTCCTTGTCTACTCCAGTGATATGTAGTGCTGTACTCAGTTTCATCAGAGTGGCTCTCATTATTAGAAATCGATACTGAACAGTATTATGAGTGTGAATAATTAATTTACTCTCTTAATTTCTATGCAGGTAAGTACTTAATCAATAATAACTCAATCGGAAAGAAGGAAAACAGAGTCCGTGGTGTAAGAGTTTCTAAGGGTTTTATTCCTCATAAAGGAATCAGGATATCATGTTCTGACCACCACACAGGGTGTCAGAAGGGATAGATGAGCGCGCCGTCGTTTATTGACAATACATAGCTTATATACTTGATTTACATCATAATGTTCAATGTAAGAGGCGTAACAGCTGAGAGAAGACAAGATAACAGTATACACGTGGTGCTAGTACATCATCAAGAGGCGTAAACTAGGCGTGTGTGCTAGAAACGTCACTGATAGGTGACGCAAGTGGGTGGCACCAAGGGGTGGTGCTAACAGAATGTTGCAATGTCAGCGGAAATCGGAAGCTTGGATGCGCGCGCAGCTGCATGACGTGTGATAGACGGGGTGCAGGGGACTTGACATTTACACTGGCGGAAAGAGACAGAAGTCTGGCATGTCAGATCAACTTGTGCTTCTATCATATCCGATATCTGATGTTTAGGAACTAAGCTATCTGGGCAGAAAGGTCTCTAGAGCAGAAGCTATTCTATACTTGCTGTGAGTGCGTGTATAAGCGCCTGAGTGTCTGTATGAGAAGCGTGGGGGCATGGGGCCTTCCATGGAAGCATGGCAACAGAGGCTATGAATTACTTGCATAAAGACAGGTCGGCCCTTTAGCCCTGTAGCTGAGGAAGGATGTTTACTGAAGCTAGCAGGCCGGAATGTATCTTCGGGGAGGAAAACAGATAACTCGAAGGTTATAGTCAATCTTGGCAGGCAGCAGGCTGAGCTGAGCACGGAGGGCCGCGCTAGAAGTAAGTCAGAGTTCACGGGTACGGGGGCTGCTTGGGCAGAGGCCCTCGCAGTCAGAAGCCAGAAAAGAGGCTCGGTGGCAGAGATTCAGGGCCTACTTTCAGCCAGGCTGAAAAACGTAGGAGTATACTTCAAAAAGACGTTGGCATAGCATACTTAGGAACGGACCATCAAACCCATTCATGGTGGGTCTGAAAGAGGACAAGTTAACGTTGGACGCAAATGTATTTGCGTCTTCATAGCTGGTACAGGAGGGAAGTTACATGCACTTTTAACTCGTACATGGAGTCGGTGGGGCACTCGCTAGGGAACACAACATGACCATAAAATTTATATTACCTCATTCCCTCCTTGTTCCCTACGGACCCTTCATGATATATCGATCCTCATAAATCGATCGGTTTGTTCTTGTAACATTATATGTTCGTCTTTCTTTCTTTGACTGTTTGAGAGGCAACTGGAATGCTCAATGCAGGATGTGGCACACAGTCCACATATCGCTGGCCCACACTGCAGGCACAGGCAACAACTGAATACTATAACAAGGCCAATGCCTAGGAACGATAAGATCTTCCATCCCCAAGCTGTCAACGTAGTCCAGAACCAACCGGACCAAGTCCAGGTGCCTGGATTCTGATGTATCTGATTTGCAATTTTATGTAAACGGGTGATAGCTTGATAGACAGATGGTGCATTTTGTGGAATGAAAACACAGCAACTTGACCCGATGACCTTACAAGCTCCACCTCTATCTGCCAAGATGACGTCAATCACAAGACGATTTTGAAGGACAACAGTCCGTATAGCAGACTGCTCCTCTGTTAAGTTACCTAGAGCGGAGGCAGTTTCGTTCACTACTGCTTCGAGTGTTCTCGTTAATCTGCGTATTAATTTACTGTTTTGGACAGGTCCTAGGAAGAAAAAGAATCCTTTATTGAAATCAGTGTACTGTTCCCATGCCGTTTCTGTGTAGTCGACAAGGGGAATATCTCTTTTGGGTCTATTCGGTGCTAGATTCGTATTTCTATGGTAATCAGGAGGAGCTAGGAAAACAGGTGGCAGAAGGAAGGCAATGTAACAGGTACCATCCCAATCTGGAGGCAAACGTATGTATGCGGTATGACCACAAACAAAATAGGAATGACTGGTAGCTTTAAAGGACGATTTACCATGGTCACTGAACTCGACCACAGTAGTGCATTTACTATGACCTACGTGTACTGAACCTTTCTTGCTAACACATAATTCACCTGTGACTGGTAGTACTAACATATGGGGCAGAACTGGAGCAGTTTCAGATTCAACAGTGAGGATCATAAGGCTAATTGTGTAATTACCTAATCCATATACTTCATTTTCTAGATCAGTTCCTATTCGAGTGGGAAGTCCTTCTTGATCAGGATAACAGACGTTGAGCAGGACTAAGTTCAAGTTTCCCCAAACCCAGCCCCCATCGAAAACAGCAATATCAGGATCTAAAGAATTAATTATTTTAAACCATGCTCCACAGGAGCCATTGTGAGTGAATGGGTACGGAAAGAGAGGCAGAGCTCCCTTGTAATTCTGGTAGGGAGGGAGTCGGCCACATATCCAACAGTCTGTAGCATTATTTGTCTGATGGGAATGGTGTAACATACTAATGAATGTATTGTTGCGCAGCGCAAGTCTGTAAGAGAGTTCATGTGCAGGAAGTTCACTAAAAGTGTGTTCAGCAGAGACATTGTAAGCAGATTGTTCACGCCTGAAAATAGGCCAGTACATAGGAAGCAGAATGCTGGCAATAATAATTAGAATACTCAGAATAAACATGATTATTAGTGTCACTATGCAGTGACTACGAAGTGATTTGCAATATGTTCTTCTCTTTTCCTCTCTCTCTCTAACTCGATCTAGGGGATACATGTCAGAAACTATTTAACCGATTCACCTAAGGGAGGACTTAAACAATTAAACTGTCTGACTTGCTAGATCGAAGCTTCATTCGGTAAAGTTCTTGAGGAGTCTTTTCTCTTTTAGGCACAGTAACGTCTTGTGCTTCAACACAGTCTTTGGTGGGGGTGGACGAGTCAGAGTCCTGTTTCAGTCCGTTTTTTAGTTCATTGCATAGTTTGATGTGACTCGTGTGGACCCACCCCTTTCTCCCCTCGATTTTCACGGCGGTCCTAGTGGTAAGCAGAACGGTCTTTGGAGACTTCCAGCGGGGCTCCAGCGGACTTTTCCGGTCGAAATTCCGGACGACTACCAGGTCACCTGGGCGGACCTCATGCGCCTTTACATCGGTGTTGTCAGGGAAGGCTGCGGCAACCTGTGAACGACATGATTGGAGTGCAGACATCAAGGAGGCAAGGTAATCTGTCAACATGTTACAATCAATATCAGTGATCTTTTTCGGAACGGGCGTCCCCCACATATTCGGTGGTCTGCCAAAGACCACTTCGTACGGGGATAGCCCTGATCTCGAGTGGGCAACCATTCTCATGTAGAATAGTGCCACGGGCAGGGCGACTATCCAGTCGACCCCTTTTTCCTGACAGATCTTGGCAAGACGGATTTTTAGTGTCTGATTATGCCTTTCTACAAGGCCAGCTGCTTCGGGATGTCGGACACAGTGGAACCTCCACTGATATCCTAGCAAGAGGGAAACTTGTCTCATCAGCTCGGACGAGAACGGCTGTCCGTTGTCTGAATACACGACACGGGGCAAACCGTACCGTGGGAAGAATTCACGAACCAACTGTCTGGCAGTGGTCGGAGCCGTGTAGTCTGGGACTGGGTATGCTTCGGTCCAGCGGGACAGAGCACAAACAATTACAAGGACATACTTAAATCCTCTACAGCTATTCATCTGGATATAATCCATCTGGAGGACTTCAAAAGGGTGATCGGGAGGATGAAATCCACCTTGCTCAACAGGGACGCTTTTACCTGGATTGAACTGACAACAGATCATGCAAGTACGCACTTTCTGTTTTGCTGCTGCTCGTAAGTGTTTGTTGTACCAGAGATTCTGTAAACTGTCTAACATGGCTTTCTCTCCAAGATGGGCAGGACTATGTGCTGTATTTATCATGACTTGAACCATTGAGTCGGGGAGAAACCATATAGATTTTCCCTTCGTCACCCAACCTTGATCTGTCTGAATCCCTCCTAGTTCAGTCCATTTCTTTATCTCCTCTGGAGTAGCATGTGTCTGGATATCAATTACATCTAGGGTGGGATCTCTAACTGCCATACACTGGGTCTGGACTATTGTCTTTGTCACATCAGTAGTCTGGGTGTGAGTCAATGCTGTATGTTTTGCTGTCTGGTCTGCCAGGTCGTTACCCTGGGAAACAGAATCTGTGACTTTAGTATGTGCCTTACACTTCATGACTGATATGCCCGAGGGCAAATGTATTGCTTCTAACAGTGCTTGAATGAGGGGGCCATGTTGTATCTTGGCCCCATGGGAAGTCAGAAAACCTCGTTCTTGCCAGAGGACTCCGAAGTCGTGTACAACTCCGAAGGCATAGCGGGAATCTGTGTATATGTTAACATTTCTGTTCTTGGCTAGAATACAGGCTCGAGTCAGAGCGATGAGCTCTGCTGCTTGAGCAGACAGTGTGTCAATACGATGTGTTTCTTTAATTTCAGTTTCAGTGGTCACGGCGTACGCGGCCACTAATTCTCCTGTACTTGTTCTCATGCATGAACCGTCCACATAAAGTGTCAGGTCTGGATTTGTCAATGGGACATCTGTTAAGTCTCGTCTAGGCTTAGTTACTGCATTAATTATTTCTATACAATCATGCGGAGCTGGATCTGTCATAACTGTAGGTAACAGTGTTGCGGGGTTCAGGATGCTGCAACGTCTGATTTCTATGTGTGGCTGGAATAGTGTTAATTCATAACCTGTCAGTCGTGCTATAGTTAAGTGTTGAGTCTGGGTTCTGTTTAACAAAACCTCTACAGAATGTGGTACTTGAACTGTTAACTGATGACCTAAAACAATTGAATCACTTTGTCTTATTGCTAACGCTGTTGCTGCTACTGACTTTAAGCACGCAGGGAGTGCTTGAGCTACTGAATCCAATGTACTAGAAAAATAAGCACAAGGCTTATGTGCACCTGCTTGGTCTTGAGTGAGGACAGACAACGCTGTGCCATCACGTTCTGTAACAAAAAGTGTAAACGGTTTGCTGTAACATGGTGTCGCTAAAACTGGTGCTTGGCATAAAACTTTCTTTAATTCTTCAAAAGCTTGTGTGTGTTCCTGAGTCCAAGGGAGGACAGTCGAAGTCGCTGCCTCCTGTGTCGTTAACTGGATGAGTGGTTTAGCTAGAAATGCATACTGGGGAATCCATTGTCTGCAGTACGAGGTGAGGCCTATGAAGGCCCGCACTTCCTTTTGTGTCTTGGGTTGCGGCATGTTCACAATTAACTGAATGCGATCGGGAGTGAGCTGTCTCCCCACTTTGGACAGCAAGTGACCCAAGTACACAACTTGCTGAACACAGAATTGTAGCTTCGAAGGAGACACCTTGTGTCCCTTGTCGGCCAGGAAATGTAAAACTGTCAGTGATGCTTTTTCACATTCGGGCTCACTTCGTGCGGTGATCAGCAGATCATCGACGTATTGTAGTAAAGCGGTGTTAACTGGCATTTGAATACAATCTAGTTGTCTTTTCAGTGCTTGACTATAGATGCTGGGGCTTTCTGTGAATCCTTGAGGTGCGCGCGAAAATTTGAAACTGCGTCCATTTAAACAGAATCCGAAGAGATATTGGCTCTCTGGATCAATAGGCACGCTGAAGAAGGCGTTCTTGAGATCAATTACAGTAAAGAACGTTGCTTCTGAATCAATAGCAGTCAAGAGAGATGATATATCGGGGACCACAGGATACTGTGGGATAATGCATTTATTCAATTCTCGAAGATCAATCACCAGCCGATATACTGGCGGTGCATTGGGATCAGTACGTTTAAGAATCGGAATGATGGGTGAGTTACAGATATTGGAGTCGGTCTCGACGACCACTCCTTGGGCAATGAGCTCTTCAATGATTTTCAGTAAAGCCGCTACAGCATCGGGTGGTAACTTGTATTGTCTGATTCTGGGTAATACAACACCTGCCTTGAGGGTAACGCGGTATGGTGTAATGTGCATACATCCTACATCAGTTGGGCCTTTTGCCCACAAGTAATCAGGTACATTTTTCAATCTGACGTCAAACTCACGAAGGACGTAATGACCCTTGAAATCCCGCAGAAAGAGTCTAACTCCCTCCGGGGAGCAGCATATTATAGCCCCTAGAGCCTTCAGTGTTTTAATTCCTAACAGATTTTCCGGACATGATTTTGTTAGTAACAGGTCTGTAACGCGTGATAATGGACCCACAGCCAGGGGAACTGGTTCTGAGACTTCATTTACAATAGGTTGTCCTGAAAAACCAAGGGAAACATTTTGTGAGCCTGAGAGGGGTGCCCCTGGAACTTCGTCATGACTTATTGTAGTGCGACTTGCCCCTGTGTCAATTAAAAACTTTCTATCTTTCCCCAATACTTGACTGTGTACATAAGGACCTTCTTGATCTACAGGAATCTCGATAAGAGGCAAGCCACCTTCCCTCTCTAGGCTGTTTCATGTATATCGGGAATATTCGGGGTAAGCAGACTGGGCATACTGGTACATCTGTTGTGAGACTTGCTGAGTTGCAGCAATGGGCTGTGGCTGTGGTACTGCTACGGTCTGTGCTGTCTGTGCGGATGCATGCATGGGCTGTGTATTCTGTGTAGACTGATGCTGGTTATGGTCTTGTCTAGGCGGATGCGGTCTCTCTTTAGTTTTACCTGTCGCTATGTTATGTTTCAGAACTGCACATTCGTGTACGTAGTGACCTGGCTGCTTGCAATAATTGCATGTCCCTTTAACAGGAGCTGCAGCGTGACTTGTCTGGGTCGTACCTTTCCTGTGACTGTCGGATGGGACCGTCTGGGCTACTAACATTTTCATTTTCGTGTCTTTCATGCGCTTCTGTTCCTGATCTTGTTCTTCCCTAATTCTATTCTGGTGATATTGTAACATTTGTAACATCTGGGATGGCGTATTTGCTTGCCATGTACTCTCGACTTTATACACTCTATTTTTAACTAACGGTAGGGAATTCTCGACTAACTTTGATACAAAAAGATGTGGGTACGACTCGCTACTTGGCTGGAGGCCACTATTGATAATAAAACATTTCTCGAATCTTGAATAAAAGTCGCTAGTATCTTCATCATGTTTCTGTTTACAGGACGAGATTGCATCCCAATCCTCCTTTCTAGTTGTCAATAATCTGGGCAGGACCTGTACTATTAAACCTGGTAATGCTTTAGTTTTGTCCCCAAGGCCTAACCCTGGAACCCGTTTCTTTTCTTCATCCTCTATTTCTGCCCAGGCAATCTTTGCGTCTCCCACCTCCCAGTCCTTTTCCTTTAATTTCTCGAATATACCCGTAGGCAATAATACTTTCAACATTTTCATGATATCATCATATGTGTAGTCCCCCATCAGTAACATGTCTTTGAGCTCTCTATGAAAACCTGCAGGGTCTTTATCATGGCACGGTACTAATTTCTTCATTTCTAACAGTTCTAATTTAGTTAGAGGCGTGTGTACATACACGCGTTTCAAAATTTTATCCTCACCCATAACAGGGTGCACTTCTCGCAAGGGGTTCTGACTTTCAATACCACCCCCGCACTGCATATGGTACATTTTCCTTTCTGGAGGTGGGGCGGGAACATATTCAGGACTTACAAAGGTGTCATATCTGCGTCGTTGTTCTAGAATTATTTGAACTAATTTAGTGCTTAGGCCTCTCCATCTATCCATCAGTAGTGCTTCTAGTGTCTCATGTAAGGGACCTGGATCGGAATAATGTTTTCTGTACTTAATGAGAAGGTGCTGAATCATATATATACCTGCTAATTTCTGTTCGTCGGGGGAGAGGTTCAGAAATGTCTGTGCTACGGTGTCATCATTATATATGTCTGCATTTTCGGCCCATGATACCGCTGATCGGGCTAATTCTTGTTCATCCATAGAATTGAGTACATGGTACCCAACTCGATCTCGAAGCCGTTTATCAGTTTCCTGGAACTGATGTTCAGCAGAATTCGGATTCGTTAAGGCAGAGAAGAAAACTCTCTTGCTTTCTGGACGGATACCCTTCCTAAGATAAGTTCCCTTACCTACATATGCTATAGTGCTTGTAGTCGGTTCTAGTTCTTCAGATTCTTCTTCCTCCTCGGAGGGAGCCTTTTCTTTCTCTTTCTCGTGTACTGCTATCACTGCTTTCTTAATCTTTTTATACATGGCCTCTATGCAATTTTGTCTGTCATGTTTTCCATCGGCTATATTTTGACCCCACTTGTTCAATGCATCCAATTCACTCTGCTCTGTTCCGGGCCTGTCTCGTTCTCTTATTAGACAATTTATGAAAAATCGTAGTATCAGTGCTTGCATGGTAACTTTCTGTTTCTCCAGGGCATCCTTAATACTGTCGGGGTCCTTTCCCGTTTGAACGAACTCATATATTCTATCTAGGTGCTCCTTCATTCCTGCATAACATAACAAACTATCAGTAGCAGATCTTAACCGTAAAGACGCTAATATCATTAAGTCGTCCTGTCCAGGTTCTGGATCGTATCTACAAACTGACATATTTTCTTTTAGTGCATCAAGACGGGATGAATTAGAAGAACGGGGGGATCTGTGCGTAAAAGGACTCTGCATACCTCTGAGATTTAATCTGTGAGTCGGTGGCGGGGTCTGGAGACCCGCGGTCGCACCTCCTGAAGCGGAAACTTGGGCATTATCTCTGTGTGTAGTCAGTATCTGAATTTGTCTTTTAGTAGGATCTGATTGAAGTGGTTTCGGCAGATCAGTTTTAGGTGAGGGAAGTGGCGGAGCTGGCGGAACGGGACTAGTCTTTTTCGGTGTCGGCTGAGAGTGATCTTGGGGGGCAGTACCACCCCCGGCCCTGTCAGTAGGCAGGGCACGAACAGGCAGATTGGTGTAAGCTGGCGCTACATCTTCGAGATATGAATTTAGGAATATGTCTTTAGTAGTCTTATGCATTACTTTAGTTGGAACTAATGGTGACGGCAAATTTTCCGGTATTTCTGAAATGGCGTCAGGGGTACCATCGGCCAAAAGATACATGTTGTTCACTTTGCCATTTAGGATACGATCTATTTGTTCTACTTTTACTCGAATTCCCTCAGTAACTAATTCGTTTTCTTGGGCCTTTTCTGATTCTTTAAGCCTGTCTTCTCTACGGAGTGCTCTATCAGCACGCTTACGTGATTCCTTACGCCAAAATTCTATGGCGTCTTTCTGAGATTGTCTAGCTTTCTTTTTCCGTAATATTTCTTCTACCTTTATGATGCACTCGGCATCCCATGTTCCGTTAACTGGCCATCGGTATCTTTCCTCTAGGTGCTTGGTATAATCTGTCCATAACTCTAGATACAAGATGGCGTCTATGCCATGCTTATTATACATGAAATTACCTGGAGTGTCCCTAGGGGGGATTGGAATCTCTTCCTCTAACATCCCTTTCCTAGTTCCTATCTGCTTTAATTTGTTAAAAAACGGCATTGTGCCTACTTGATACTGAAATGCTTGATCCTTAATACTTAATTTCGCCTGTAACTATTTAAACAAAAAAACACAATAATACACAAGAACAATCACATTCATACCACGACATTAATCACATGAAACATTTAAAGACATAGCTAACTTCCCCCTACTCTGAATGTACCGCTCAACGATACAGATACACTGCTGTAACAGTGCAGAAATTCGGAATACTTTATATACTGCTAAACAGTACAGATACACTGCCTAAAAACAGTGCAGACCGGACTTGCGTACCCAAACCCGTCTAGATACGACCCAGCAATGGTACTCACCGGGAAGCACGGAAAACAGAAGGCCTCGGAAACTCGACTGGACTCGACTCGGAACTTCGGAAAACTTCGGAAAACTTCGGAAAACTTCGGAAAACTGGTGGGCCTCTTCACACCTCGGACCTTGCTTCCTTCGGCTGGGCTCTGGTCGGGATCCTCCGCACTCCTCACCGCCTCGTCTGGGCACTGATCGCAGTCTTCGTCACCTCCGTGTGTCAGAGGGGGATGCAGGAAATCCTGCCAGTACACGTGTTGTCCGTCTAACTGATGGCAGGGGACACGGATTGCAACGCACCTTCCGGCGCGTGAGGTGGGGGAGGGGTCCCTGTTCGGGCGCCAAAATGATGTAAATAATTAATTTACTCTCTTAATTTCTATGCAGGTAAGTACTTAATCAATAATAACTCAATCGGAAAGAAGGAAAACAGAGTCCGTGGTGTAAGAGTTTCTAAGGGTTTTATTCCTCATAAAGGAATCAGGATATCATGTTCTGACCACCACACAGGGTGTCAGAAGGGATAGATGAGCGCGCCGTCGTTTATTGACAATACATAGCTTATATACTTGATTTACATCATAATGTTCAATGTAAGAGGCGTAACAGCTGAGAGAAGACAAGATAACAGTATACACGTGGTGCTAGTACATCATCAAGAGGCGTAAACTAGGCGTGTGTGCTAGAAACGTCACTGATAGGTGACGCAAGTGGGTGGCACCAAGGGGTGGTGCTAACAGAATGTTGCAATGTCAGCGGAAATCGGAAGCTTGGATGCGCGCGCAGCTGCATGACGTGTGATAGACGGGGTGCAGGGGACTTGACATTTACACTGGCGGAAAGAGACAGAAGTCTGGCATGTCAGATCAACTTGTGCTTCTATCATATCCGATATCTGATGTTTAGGAACTAAGCTATCTGGGCAGAAAGGTCTCTAGAGCAGAAGCTATTCTATACTTGCTGTGAGTGCGTGTATAAGCGCCTGAGTGTCTGTATGAGAAGCGTGGGGGCATGGGGCCTTCCATGGAAGCATGGCAACAGAGGCTATGAATTACTTGCATAAAGACAGGTCGGCCCTTTAGCCCTGTAGCTGAGGAAGGATGTTTACTGAAGCTAGCAGGCCGGAATGTATCTTCGGGGAGGAAAACAGATAACTCGAAGGTTATAGTCAATCTTGGCAGGCAGCAGGCTGAGCTGAGCACGGAGGGCCGCGCTAGAAGTAAGTCAGAGTTCACGGGTACGGGGGCTGCTTGGGCAGAGGCCCTCGCAGTCAGAAGCCAGAAAAGAGGCTCGGTGGCAGAGATTCAGGGCCTACTTTCAGCCAGGCTGAAAAACGTAGGAGTATACTTCAAAAAGACGTTGGCATAGCATACTTAGGAACGGACCATCAAACCCATTCATGGTGGGTCTGAAAGAGGACAAGTTAACGTTGGACGCAAATGTATTTGCGTCTTCATAGCTGGTACAGGAGGGAAGTTACATGCACTTTTAACTCGTACATGGAGTCGGTGGGGCACTCGCTAGGGAACACAACATGACCATAAAATTTATATTACCTCAGGACTCCAAGTTGAAAATTAAAAATGCCTATTATACTAGTTTAGGTATCTTGAGAAATAGTGAACATGCACTATATAAGAGGGGTAAGCTGCAGCAGCAGTTTTACCTATCAAATATCATCCACACGCAATGGCGTTTTTATCTGACAAGGTTTTGTCTTAGCTCACTACATTTTCTGTTTGCTTTTCCAAAACAAGGGGGGTGGTGTGAGAGGCTACCCCCTTGTCCTTGCAATAATAGGGTTTCACAAAGTACTCTGTGCCTTATTCTTTTCTGTGCTTTGTATAAGGACCCAAGAAATCAGTTTATATAGCCTGTTTTGTTAACCCTAGGATCCCGCTTTTTTAAAGAGGGCTATGAACACTTATTGTCCTTGTCTACTCCAGTGATATGTAGTGCTGTACTCAGTTTCATCAGAGTGGCTCTCATTATTAGAAATCGATACTGAACAGTATTATGAGTGGTAATCCTCCGCAAAAGACCACTATGTGGATTTGTTACTGAAATGCATATGCACTTTATGGAATGTGTACAAATTTTAACTGTCTGTTTTAAATGTATTCTAATCATAATATTGACTATGTACTGGTTCTTAATTTTTTTATTGCTCTTTTTAAATCTGTGTACACTTTTATGATTCTATCCATGAATCGAAATAAAGTTATTTTACCTGACCTGAGTGAACCTCATAGCCTGCAGTACAGGTTTCTTGCAATGTTTTTTGAGCCCCAGGAACCATCTGATCATGCAAGGTACCATAGTTCTCGGGCGGCCAGGTCGTAGAAACACTGAAGACATGACAGTCCCTAGTCCAAACTCCTAGCCTTCAAGCAACAAACAAATTGTAAAAAAACAAATAAGGAAAAAAAATAGTGGTGCCTCATCTCCCTCACCCAACAAATATTTTACAAATACCTGTATTGAACCCACTTGATTTTTCACATAAAAGTAAAGATTCCAAGGGTGTGACTGCAAGCAGAGATTGCAGACAAAAATAGATTGATGCTTTGCTTTCAAAATCCAAATCCAAAATGACCAGGAGCTGAACAAATCAGAGGGTAGAGGCTTCAGGATGGAAGGATGAAGTTTCTACTGTATGTAGAGTAGCCTCCTAGTCTATAGGGCACTTGCTCCTGTAAAAAAAAGATAAATGTGTTTCGCAAAAACAAAAAAATTACCTGAAGTTTGTTTGGTTGAAAAGAAATGTAACAAAAAAGACTGGACATTTCAAGCATCAGCGCTTCTGAAATACTCTAGCATCGGGGTTATCCGCTCCAACAGTGCGTCGGGTCTTCCGGTTCATTTTTGAATAAGCCTTGATTAGTGAGAAACTTTACTGCCTTGGAACGACTGTGGAATTATCTTTTCCTGGGATGTCCACTTCTTAAGAAAGCCCTGATGGTGAACACACATCGGTCTACGTAAGAAAACTTTTACACCTGCTTGATTGGCTAGATACGGTCACGGGCCCCGCCGGGTCGGAAGTATCACCGGTGGAGCAACCTTACTTGACTTACTTGACTTACACTACATAGGAAAGCCCTGAGGAGTCGCGATCACTTTGTTCCTAACGCGATGAAACACGTGTTGGCTGGTTGTGGAACGAATAAACCTTGAAATTCATGAACTCGGAGTATCAAGGAATCTAATTAATTTTGCTGTCTTTGTTTTAACAACAGTGCTTTTGACATAGACTACTACACATGTATAGGACCTACGTAAATGTGTGCATAGGCAATTTTTGCAGTAACAAAAAATGTATATTTGGGTTGCCCACATTAAAGAACTACTGCTCATGGTCAGAACTGCAGTTTTGTGCTAAAGAAATTACCCAAACGGTCCAGTCTGGTAAAGACTCAACCTGAGATGTTTACCATAGGTGATTTTCATCACCCACGTTAAATGCTGCTACCTGTGATCAGAAAATGCATCTTGTGCTTGTGCTGAAACGGCTGACGGCGTTGTTTCCTTGCTCTTGCTTTACGATTTTTCCTCTTGAATAGAATATAGCCTTATAGGCGGGCTATACCGGCCATTAAATTCCCGCTCCAGGATTAAAGGCTTGAGGCAAGGGCCTTTAACAAGGAAGTGGGACTTTAATGCCAGTATAGCCCAGGCACAGAGAGCTATAAGGCTACTAGAACATTCTGCCAATAGAGGGCAGAATATTTGAAATCCCTTTGGGCTCCATGAGGCCTTTGTTCACAGCAATAGCTGTAAAGGACAACATGGGAATGTTGGAGCTCTTGGCTTCTACCTACTATTAGAAGCTTGGAATACTCTATTGTATTCAATGAAGCTCCCAACATTCTAATGTTCTAATTTGTTATGCAATGTGGCGTGAAGCTGTAATCTTGGGCATTACGCGTACATTTTGTTACACCAAATGCCCGAAATTATACCAAATTGGATTGACATTGATCCAGCGCTCCTAATGAAAAAACTGTCTCATAAACGCTACTTATCTCTACAATACTCACCATTAATCATAATTCACTACCAAGGCCCATAAACTAACGAGACAATTTTTGAGCATCTGAATCATGTGACCTAATTAAACAGGACTATTCATAAACTATTTACACTATTATATACAACTGCAGTTTATCATATGACACATAATTAAGTCACATAAGGCGAATGGATTTAATAATGATAACTAGACCATGAATAAACAAGACCAGCTTGTCACTTCAAAATCCAATTTATTAACTTTAATATGTCAAAGAAAGAGCATTTTTAATTAAAATCATTATTTTATTAGCAAGAAAGCATCATTCGAGGAAAGGCTTATTAGACTGATATTATAATAAGTAAATTAATTAGCATGAATTTTTAGCTAATAAAGTTCCCATTCCCTAAATCTATTTCCCTGTCTAGCTTAGCTTCACCTGTAAAGGAAATTAACAGTATAAATCAGCTATCCTTACGTATACCAAAAGTCCAACAGCACGTCATTCAGGAATCGGGAAGCAAGGGCACAGGCCTGTCCAAGGGGACAGGTTTTTATACCTTTCTGTCTAACTTAGTAACTAAATTCTGTATTTCTCCAAAAATCCAGCCTCATTATTGGCTGAGCTGTGTCAGTCCACCAATGTGTCACTCATTCCTGACCAAGTCCGGGGCACATCATAAGCCCTTATTGTTCTTAGATTCCATCCTTCTAGCTTCCTCAGAAAAGAAACATTTGACCGAACGCAAAACTTTTACTTCCTAATCTTGGCAGGTGATTCAGGCTCTTTGTCCTTGGTGCTCTCTCTCCAAGAACATGCATAACTCGACCATAACAGTTCTGCTTATTATTCCATTGTTTTAGCAGGAAACTCTTTTTTCTGCATGTGAGTGAAGGCTTCACTCTGGTCAAGTCTTGCACTTTTCAGCACGGCCAGCCAGCCATTTTCTTAAGCCCACACTCGAAAACTAGTATTTAAACAAACATAAAACAGTAATTAATTAGAGAATTGAGACCCATTTTGTTACCCACCCCTTGCTAATTATTAACTCGTTAATTTATTTTACCTAGCTGAAGCAACACAAAGCAGCAAATATTAACCTTCTTCTTTCAGGCCATAAGGATTCACCACAAACTTTTGCCACAGAAATGACACAACAAAACATAATGCATACGAATATAGCACATGCCATTATTTAAACAGCTGCATTTAATACTTTTTTTTTTGTCCTCATATATGCCACCAGATTTTGTATGCTCTAGATGGGTCTCACTGTCGCCTTCTGTACTGGCATTCCTGAAACCGCCCCGGGGTCAGTATATGGCTAACAGAAATGTCCCAGAGGTGGGTTGTTTCCTTATCCTACTCCCCTGTCTTATTGTGGGGTGCTTCAGGCTAGGGAAGACAGGACCGACACAACCTCTGGCATAATCATCGGACCATTTACTTGTTTGACCAGGCCTCCAGTTTTGACCATACATTCTCAGAGCTTCCATCTCGACCAACCAAGTTCATCTTACAGACTTCCATTATACTTTTTAAACAATCTGCAAATCTGGGAGGGGCAGCTGACTTCCATTCTTTACATATCTCCCTCCTAGCAATAACCACCACGTAAAAAATAAACTGAGAGAGTAAGTTGTTGATATTGTACTCACGTGGTAATCCAAAAAAAACTAGCCTAGGGGTACAGGGAATATTTGTAGATAAGACCTCACCCAGGAAGCCAACTATCGCTCTCCATTATTCCTGGATCTCGATGCATTCCAAAAATATATGCACGTCCTCTGCAGCTGTAAGTTTACAACGGGGGCAGTAGTAGTTATTCTGCGTTAATTTATTCAATTTAGCCGGGGTCCAGTACACCCGATAAGCCGTGAACAGAGGGTTCCCCCTTAAGTTAGCTGGTTTAATTAATTTCTGGGATAAAGAGAAAGAATCTGACCAAGTTTTACTGAGCTCTTCGGGGTGTTCAGTTATTGTATTCCCCCAGAGACTCATCAGTTCAAGATCTAAATTATTCTTTTCATCTGTAAGCAGTTTATACCAGAATGATACTTCTCTAATCCAGCCCCCCCCTGCGGATTGCATCCAAAAGTCCAGTATCTTTTTCCTGCTGTAGTGTCTGGCTTAACCACCATGCAGATAGTTGATAAAATGTAAATCTAGTCAGTAACCCGTTTGTGAGTAACGTCAAAGAGTTTCAGTCCATAAAACCTGAATCCACCCATAAATCCCCCCATTTCAGTACTCCAGCTGTTCTCAGAGAGAGCTGGTCCTGAAGACATGCAGGAGTGCCCTGGGAATCCCAAATTGGAGTGTAGGTATGATAATAAGGAATTTCCAATGCCTTCCGAATAAACCCCCAATTCTTACGTGCAGTCTGTAGGATCTTAAGACGAACTTTCTTAAAGAATTTGTGGTCGCCAAACTTAAAAAGACGGCCCTGTGAAGATGCATCTAGTATGTTGGCAAGTAGCCTGAAGTTTTTAAGATGGAAAGCATGGCAGTAGAGTAATAAGTCTGGTAAAGCCAAACCCCCAATTTTTAAACCCCTCCTCAATTTTTTCCAGGCTATCCTGGGAGATTTACAGGCCCAGATAAAGGAACCGATCTTACCCTGAAGGTTCGTGATTTCTTTCAGCGGGAAAGATAGAGGGATGGAATTAAATAGGAAAGTCAGTTTGGGGAGTATGGACATTTTAATGAGATTAACTCGTCCATATATATTTAATGGTAGACTACCCCATCTTGTTAATGTTTTAATAATGTCTTTTACAACAGTCTGCCAACTGATTTTCGGTATGTTTTTTAGTTCTTGAGTTAAGTAAATTCCTAAATATCGCATGTTTTGTTTCAACTCGTGTATAGGAGTATTGCTATTCCACCCCATTATCTCTGTCTTCTCCTTATTAATCTGGTAACCTGACAGCTTTCCAAATTCCTCTGCTAAGTTAAATAGCCTGGGTATAGCTTCTATATGGTTGGAAGTGTATAAAAGGAGGTAGTCAGCATATAGGGCAGTTTTTAGCTCCAAGTTAGCCATCCTGAAGGGTTGAATAACATTATCATCTCTAATGCCACAAACAAAAGGCTCCATATAAATGTCAAACAAAAGGGGAGACAGGGGGCAACCCTGCCGAGTTCCTCTGGATATATCAAACAAATCAGATAGTGCCCCGATGACCAAACTTTTGCCATTGGGTTATTATACAATGATTTAATACCCTCTATATAAACTGGGGGAACCCAAACGCAACCCTTGTGGCCCAGAGATATTTCCAATTAACCTGATCGAAAGCCTTGGCCGCGTCTATCGCGACCAAGGCTAACGGGAGGCCTTTATCTTCAGCATAGTCTATAGCTCCTATCACTTGAAAGGTTAGTTAATTTAATTTTCTCCCTGGAATAAAGCCCCTTTGGTCAGGGTGGATTATAGATTTTATTATCTTCGCAAGTCTAGTCGCTAAAATCCCGGAATATAACTTCATATCCGTATTCAAAAGGGAGATTGGCCTGTAGGATTCTATTTTCTTAACGTCTTTATTTGGTTTAGCGATAAGCGTTATTGAGGCTTCAGCCGATGTAGGGGGGGTACTGTGACCCTGGGATAGTAAACAATTGAAGAGTGTAGTGAGGACGGGCGACATTTGTTCTATATTATCTAAATAGACCTCAGCCGGAAGCCCGTCAGAGCCTGCCGCTTTGCCCCGCTTCATTTTCTTTAATTGATTTAGTACTTCTCCCTCCGTGATCTCACTTTCTAAATATCTCTTATCTAGGTCGGAAATTTGGGGTAGGTTCTTCTGAGACAGCCAGGTCTCTATCTCTTCTAACTTTGGATCTTTGTCTTCAGTATAGAGACTTTTCATAAACCTCCTAGCTTCTTCTCTGATATCTCCATCTTCCACTAACGGGTCCCCTGTCCCCCTCTGAGTTAAGGCTTTGATGTTATTCCTAGTTCTTTCCTCTCTAGATTTCCCTGCTAAAAGGGCCCCACATTTCTCACCATATTCAAAATTCTTTAGTTTACTAGTCTCACATTTTTCTTTTATGATTTTCTCATCGCAAATTTTGAGTTGAAGTTGTAAATCTGAAAGCTCCTTCTTTAATGTCTGGACCCTATCGGAGTTTGCTAAGATGGCACTTTGTAGCTCAGAGTCTTTTCTCGTTATTGCCACTAAGTCTTCCCTCCTTTTGGTCTTTATAGCCTTTCTTTTGTTGGCTATTAGGGAGCTTAAGACCCCGCTCTAGAAGGCCTTGTAAGTTTCCCAAACAACCTCAGGGGTAGAAGAGCCTATGTTGGTTGCAAAAAATTCAATAGTTTTATCTCTTACTTCTCTTTTTACCTGATCACTAAGTAACAATGTCCTCTCCAAAGTCCATCTGGTGTTCAAGGGACTCAAGTTTAATAAGAAAACCAATTCCAAGACTGCGTGGTCTGATATCCCGACAGGTACAAACGAGAGAGAACTAATGTCTGAGAGAAGGTGCTGATCAACTAAGAAGTGGTCAATCCTTGAATAGTGTTTATACTTTTTGCTGTAAAATGTGAATCCCCTGGTAGAGCTGTATTTCTTCCTCCATACATCTGAGAGACTGAAGTCTTTCATCATACCACCTAAGAAAGAAAGTGATTTGGTGGGAGCATGATATTTATCTTTGGAGGTTCTGTCTAATATCTGATCAAAAACCAGGTTAAAATCACCTCCCAAGATTACTGGGCCCGTTGTGCCTAATAACGCTGTCGCTAACTTGAGTAACAGGCCAGGATTAGCGTCATTAGGGCCATAATATACTGCAAACGTATAAGGGATGTTATGAATAGATATAGCTGCAACCAACCATCTTCCTGTCTGGTCTGTGTCATATTTTTTCAGACATATCCCACTATTTGCACGAATTATTATTGTAACCCGCCTAGTTGTTCCAGTCTGCCTAGAGCATAAAATTTCCTGCACCCATCTCAATTTCCCAAAAAGTGTACTGCAGGCTTTTGCCTCTAAGTGGGTTTCCTGGAGCATTATAAGATGTGCTTCTGAGTTCCTTAAAAACTCACAGATCCGGGACTGCTTCCTTTTTGTCCCCCAACCCATTCACGTTCCATGAGAGGGCTTTAAACTTATGTAGCTTACTCATGACCCTGCTATAATCTTCCACCCATCCAGAACCTTGTGTAAATGAACTTTTTCCATATAAATGACACGACAAAACAATGCATACGAATATAGCACATGCCATTAATTAAACAGCTGCATTTAATACTGACAAAAACAATTGACAAGGTTAGTTTATTACTTTTCACACACTTGCAAGTGCAACATAGAAGCATATTAATCCTGCGTGTAGTGTCTGTAATTTTAAACTAAATTAGTTAATTATTTCAACACATGCTATTAGTACTATTATTTTGATTATGGAAGTTTACCTTTGCGAGTATGAACAAAAATTTATTCAACATCTCGCTCCATCAACTCCCTCATCTGGTGATTTTAAAATCACCAAACAACACCCAAAAATGTTCAGCAAAAATTTTTATCTTATGAATATGTTTTGCACTTTCACTGTATTAATTTTTCTAAAGCTTTGATTCAGCAGTCTGTCTACTACTCTCACATTGAGCTCTACGAAACTCTTCTAATTCTATTTCCTTCTCTTGTTCTTTTCTGAGCTTATAAATCCTTTTCTTTTCCCTCACAAATTTCTTTCTCTTGTGTATCATGCAACTAATTTTTAACAAAAGTATCACTATGACTATAACTATTACAGGATAAAGTATTTTGCCAATGATTGAACTACCAATCTCTTGAAACCAGTGTTTAATTGTCGCAAATCTTTTAGCCAGGCGCTCTGTAAAACTCTCATCTTCAACAGGTTGAATTTCAGCATGTATTTCTGTCAAATTCTTTATGTGCATTTCTATATCTCTACTCTTATCAGGTATATAGGTGCAACAGTGTTGGACATGCAATATCCCACAAACTCCTCCCTCTTTTGCTAGCAGAATGTCTAAAGCAAGACGGTTCTGCATTACCATGGATCTCATGGCAACAAGTTCAGTGTCAACTAATTGAAAACCACTCGCAGTGTCTGTTGACAATCTGTCAACAATTGTAGATACTTTTCTGATTTTATTTGCATTCAAGGTAATCCCACCCATAGGAATTATAGCACCAAATATACCTCCTATCATTTCTGAAAAACGTTCTCTTCTGAATCTTCTCAGGTGATTACCAAATTCAAATGAACCCTTTGCATTTCTATCTACATGGAATATTTTTGGAAAAAATAAACCATGTAGATAGAAGACTGAAGACTGTAATAAGCCTTATTCCCACAAATAAAATAAATTCCAGGGACAATTGGATCTTTGCCCCCTTTAAATACCCAACCCCCTATAATACGATAGGTATTTTCACATTGACTTGCTCCCACAAAGAAATTATCATATAATGTATCATCTCACCTAATGCAAAGTTTTCCACTAACAGGTTTATCTATGTTAATTGCAACATTTACATTTCTTCCATTGAGCTTTTCATCCTCAACTTGCCAAAACTTAGACTTAGCATGTTTTGACAACGCATTTCTTTTGTAAATTGCTCTTCTCTCTTCTATCATGTCTAATAATGACTTCTCCTCTGATCTCAGCTTGCATGTTAGATTATTCTTAAAAGCATACTCATAGTTGAGTTCACTAGTCACTAAGAAAAATTCCCTCATCTATTTCGCAGGTCTCACTTTGTTCAAACTATTTACAACTTTTAGATTTGCAAAAATCTCATGGTAGTCAGAATAATAATATTCCAACCGACCAGTCTCATAACACAAACTAGTTATTACACTACAGGTTATGCCATAAGTAAGAGGTAACATATTATAGGTCACCCCCTCTCACACAGAACATGGCAATTTCATGCAAACATAACAATCTTTAGTATTCATCGCCTTAACATATTCAGATAAGAGTCTAGAAAAAGTATTACTAGAAAAATCACCAACAGATCTATCTTGGTGGATCTCTGGTTTGTGCTCAATGACTCTATTAGTCTTACCTATTACATTATGATTAACTTGTTTAGACTCAACTTTACTAGTCATGTTAACTTTGTACATCTCTTTGTCAATTCCAAAAGGGAAAATGACAGCTAAAATTAACCAAACCAAAATTATTAGAATTACACAAATAGAAGACATTTTGCAACATCTTCTTAAAATAGAACATCTTGAATTATTTTTAGAATTAGGCATCTTTTCCTTGAGACAAGAGCCTTTCAGAAAAAACAAAAACAAAAATGTTAAATTCAAAAATCACTAAATATACCCCCCTTATTTTTCTTAAAAAAAAAAAAAAGAATCCTCTAACAGCTTTTCTTCGACCTTACGTCTTACATCAACGTGTTTTTCCAGCTAACACAATTTCTTCGACCTTGTGTCACCTAACACATTTTCTTCGACCTTATGTCATCAACAGCCTAAACCTAATGTGAAAACAAATGTAATCAAATGTCACTTGTGTCATCTACCTCTTCTTGGCTACTACTGCTAATTTCCACCACTGGTGGCATTATTATGTAAGTCCACTCAGGGGACTTGTACACTCTCTTTGCTCTACTGCTAATCACTTTATATTTTCTTTCCTGCTTGACTTTTCTTTTCTAAATCACTTCTCTGACTTGAAATTTCGTCAACCTGTTCTTTTGATTTATTCACAAATTTGAATTTCAGGCCCTCATTTTCATTTGGCCAATTATCTCCTTTTCTTAAGAGTTTCCTCTTAGGCTCACATTGATTGCACTCAGCTTTCCAAGCTCTTTTTCTAAATTCTTTTATTTGAGATTCTTCATCACTTTCATTAGTTTCGCTTTCAGAGATCTGAATTCTAGATTCAAGCACTTCTTTACTCTGCAGCTTCACTCTGTTAGGAACATCATCCTTATAGCTGGTACTCAGAAATTCGTCTTCTTCTTCTTCTTGAATTACTTCCAAACCACCAGTTTCAGAAATTTCGTCCCTTCTTTCAGAGCCTTCAATCTGCTTTTCAATACTCTCCTAATCTTGATTCACTTCAGACTCTTTTTCTGCTACTTTTTCTAGCAGGTCTTCTTCTTTGTCAGAATCTACCACCACGATTTCTAGATCTTTTCCATTCAATGCCTCATTCGCATTGAATCTTCCAGATTTCGACTTTCCTGTCGATCTTCAGGATCTGGATTTCTTTCAGGTTCTTCTTCAGAATCTGAATCAGTTATTATATCACTTTTCTTCGTCAGGATTTTCAGCTGGTTGTACTCGAATGGTATGACTCGCATGAATCCACCTTTTCAGACCATTACACTTTACTGCATTCGTTGAAACAAGAATCACTTGTCTTGCTTTCTGCCACCTGAGTACTAGACAATTTCTCCTTCGGTGAACTTTTGTTCTCACCCAGTCTCCTGGCAAAAGATCATGAGCCTGTTCTTTTTCTCTTGTAAGTACTTCAGTTCCTACATGATGAAACACAGAAGTCACTACATTAGACAGATTCTTACAATAATCCATAATTGCACTGTCATTAATTCTAAGCACTTTACCTACTGGAACAAATGCCTGTCTCATTACTCTGCCCATCAATATTTCATGAGGGCTTAGACCAGTTTTCTTATCTGGAGTGCATCAGTCCACTTAATTCCTGTAGCCAAGCACATTTTAGCAAGCCTATTCTTTTTATTTTTTATTTTTTATTTTTGGAAAACCTTTATTTTCAAATCAGTGCACACAGCTATTAAGCCTTACATCCCGGAGGCTAGGCAGCATATTATCAGTCAATCGGCTGGTGTACAAGGAGCATATTACCAAATCGTACAAAGGTTTTTTTTTTACTTTTTGAAAAATAACTAAGATGAAAGAAGGGGGGAAAGCACCAAACTAGTGCTAAGAAACAAGGCAATTAATCATTTGTGTAACTGAGCCCGATCATAAGAAAGGCTAGGCCCAATAGCATAAAAACAATGTGATCAGCACCAATTGCAAAACCATGGAGGGGGGGAGGAAACAGGAGATATCAGCTAATAGGACGTATGTTGGAGCCATGGGCTACGGAGACATTCGTTCCTCCACGGGGCGGTGTCGGCCGGCAGGCAAATATCGCCCCTATACTCGTTCCAGGCCCCCCATATCTTCTGTCACTTTTTGGGTTTACCCCTGGCCATGTACACCGTCTTTTCTCGGAACATGCACCAATCCATGTTGGCCTTCCACTGTACCACCTTTGGGGCTGTAGCTGCACCCCACATTTGAGCAATGTCTCGTTTCGCGACCATGTTCCCCAAGGTGACCCATTGTGTTTGTGCACTATTATAATCAGTAGGACCCCACACATTCAGGAGACAGCGCCAGGCCTCTGCCATCACGTCAACCCCAGTTACCTCACTCATGATCATATGTACGCGCCTCCAGTAGGTGGCAACCAAGTGACACTCCCAGATAATATGCATGAAGGTGGCCACTGCCCCACATCCTCGCCTGCAGAGGCAGTCCACTGAATGACCCATGTGTATCAACCTGGGACCCGTCACATACACTCTATGGAGAATTTTTAATTGAACCAGCCGCAACCTGGCCGGGATCGCCACCTCCTTAGGGGAGGACACTGCATATTGCCAGTCCTCATCGTCCAGCTCGATCCCATCCCGCACCCACTGTTCTCTCACCCCAAGGAGGAGGTCAGTACGGACATTGATGAGTTTTTTGTATATTAAGGAAATGGCACTGTCCGGCATGTGGTCGTCCAGCACCCTGTCCTCCAAGGGGGAAGACTCGGGGATCTTCTCACCCGCCGGCATCACTGCCAGAATGGCATGACGCAATTGGGCGTACCGGAAATATTCCGTATCACCCAACTGGAACTCTGTCTGTAGAAGAGTAAAGGACTTTATCTCCCCTTTCACAATCATGTCTTCCATCTTGGATATGCCTATCATGTCCCATCTGTCGAATCCCTTCGTGTGCCATAATTTGCCCAGTATTTCAGATTCAAAAAGAGGAGTTGCCATCGTGAGCCTACCCTTCCAACCCTGTGATTTTGTGATTGCCCGCCATATGTGTACAGCCGTCTTCGTCGGCCGTGACATCCTACCATCCAGAGATCTCGAGTATAACGCTCTATGATACTTCCCGTCGTCCAGGAGCCACCGATCCATGGCATAACCTGGGCTTACTGCTGGACCGTAGAGGCCGTGATTAAGGGCCGCCAGCTGAGAAGCCCAGTAATATCTCCGGATGTCAGGCAACGCTATGCCGCCGTCATACCATGGGAGCGTAAGCTTCGTAATAGCAATGCGTGGCCTGCCATTCCAGAGAAGGGCCCGCTGTAAACCCTCGACCTCCCTAAAGTAACTGGATGGGACAGGATCCTGGGTATTTTGGAGAGCATACAGGAATCTGGGCAGGGACATCATTTTAAACAGCGCCGCACGCCCGGGCAGGGAAAGCGGGAGCTTCCGCCATTCCATCTACGTCACGTCGGAGACGTGCGAGAGGGGAGAGCAAGTTATTCGTGTAGCGTACTTTGGGATCCGTTGAAATATAGATCTCTAAGTATTTGAATCCCTGCCGTGCGACCTGTATGTTGCATTCCCTCGGAAGCCGAGGCGTCCCACCTCTCAGAACGTATAGGTGTGACTTTGACCAATTAATAACCAGGCCAGAGTGCCGACCAAAAAGACGTAGCACATCACACACCACGATGAGTGACTTACAAGAAGAGGTGAGATATAGCAGGATGTCGTCTGCATACAGCGACACACGGTCCTCGAATCCAGGGGACCAACGTATTCCGTTTATATCCGGGTGGAGTCGCAGCCACGCCGCCAGCGGTTCAAGCGCCAATGCAAACAACAGAGGCGACACGGGGCAACCCTGCCTAGTACCTCTGCGGAGAGTAAAGGACGCAGATACACGACCATTAACCGTTACGTTGGTAAAGCGGGCTAGCGTAAAGAAGCTTGACCCACCCTATGAATTCCGGACCAAATCCGAACTTCGCCAACACTGCCCACAGATAGTTCCACTCAAGGGAGTCAAACGCCATCGTAGCATCCAAAGACGCCAAAACGGCAGGTTCCCTGAGCGTGTGAACCCTCGCGAGGGCCCCATGTAGTCTCCTGAGGTTAAGGGCAGTGTTGCGGTGTGGAATAAAGCCCGACTGGTCCGGGTGAACCAAGTCGCTAATCGCACCAACCAAACGGTTGGCAAGCAATTTAGCCAAAATCTTGGGTTCAGCATTCAACAGAGAGATGGGACGATACGATCGACATAGGTCTCTGGGTTTCCCTTCCTTATGAATGACCACAATGGTGGCCAGTCTCTGGTCTAAGGGAAGCATGCCCGTCTCTCGCGCCTCCAAGAACATGTTCCGCAGGTGCGGAGAGATGACATCAGGCTTAATCTTATAAAGCTCAATTGGTATTCCGTTGGGGCCGGACGCTTTGCCGGACCTCAGGGAACGTATTGCGATGGCAATCTCATCGGCGGTAATATCTCTATCCATATCCACCCGCTCCATTTCTGACAGGCATGGGAGCTCCGCTTCTGCCAGGAGCTCTCCTGAGTCAGTCTCGGACATGTCGGAGACCGAGGTGTAAACGGTCTCGAAATAGTCTGCAAATGCCATGACTATGGCACTCGGATCGGTGACTGTCACGCCATCCTCCCCAAGCACCTCCGGGACCACACGGCTCGCTCTCTCTTTCTTATCCAGCCAAGCGATGAGTTTGCCCGCCTTGTCCCCGACATCATTGATCCTACCCTGTTGCTCTCTTCCCATGACCTTGGCAGCATCGGTAACAGTAGCTCGGTATTCTGACTGTTTGAGTGAGAGAACATGGAGTAGGTCCGGTGTCGGGTCGATTTCCAATTGGGAGTCCAGGTCTTCAATTTCAGATTCAATCCGCACAACGTCCGCATCTCTACGTCTCCGAGCCTCAGCTATAAGGCAGAACGCCTCACCCCTCAAGACCGTCTTGAAGGCCTCCCATAGGGAGATAGCCTATGTAACTGACCCCGAGTTTTCAGAGAAGTAAAGCTCAATAGCCTTAGCCATGAGTCCACGAGTCTTGGGGTTGCGGAAGTACCACAGATTAACTGATACCACCCTCTCGGACACCACGATGTCGAAGTCAAAGGACATCCAGACCGTAGAATGGTCTGAGATGCCGCTCGCCAGTAGTCGGGCCTCAGAGACTGCCGACGCTTGGGCCGCTAGAGCCAGAACATAATCAATTCTGGAGAGGCTTCCGTGTGCCCCTGAGTGGAATGAGTATTGACGCTGGGTAGGGTGCCTGAGCCGCCAGCAGTCAATAAGTCCCATGGTGTCCAGGAAGTCGGGAAGCCAGGATTGCGAACCTCGGAGATCTCTGGAAGGATGTCTGTCTAGGGTCCCCGAACAAACTGCGTTGAAATCCCCGCCAATAATAAGCAGACCCTCAGGGAGACCTAAGATGGCGCCACCGATGTCCTGGAATGTGTTGTTTTGCAACCCAGGGGGAACATAAACCGAAACCAGAACCAGGGACCGTCCCTCCCATCTCCCCGAGACGGCGACGTACCGCCCCCTCTCATCGGCAACACTGGAGTCAATCTCAAGTGGGAGAGACGCGCGCACCATAATCCCCAACCCCGGGATCCCGAAGAGAACCCCGAGTGTGCCACCATCTTAAAACCTTTCCTGTTAAGAGCTTGGCACGTGTTCCCCACCAAGTGTGTCTCCTGTAGCAAAATAACGTTGGGCATACATCTTTTAAACAGTTGCAAAACCACACCTCTCTTTATGCGATCCCCCAGCCCATTGACATTCCAACACAATACTTTTAGGTTGCTACCCCCCATCGTCGAATTGTGGGCCTTCGCCAGTCCCGTCCGACATCATAGTTACAGAACCACAAGAATTACAGTTTTTACATTGCCTTGGAGAAGAAAAAGGGGAAAAGAGAAAAAACATACAACCAACAACCAAACCACCCCCCAGCCTGCACCCCTGCATCAGACTAAGTAGCCCCCCAACTAGCAGTGTGCCTGTCGCCCCAGAAAACTACGCTACAGAAAGACCCTAGAGGAGAATGGAGATCACGCAGACCCCCCCGCCACCCTCCGTAACCAAGTAAAGGATATTCATTATAAAGTGCAAGAAAGTGATACCGGTTGTCACCAGCAGTCCCATTGTCCGACAATGTTCCAAATATGAAGTCTACTCCTGTTGCTCAGGGCCTCCCGAGCGCCCTCCGAATGTTCCTCACGTTCCTCATGTCTTTGTGGCAACGTGTCCAACCACTCGCTCACCACTTCAGGCAAATCAAAGAATATGGCACGGCCATCATGTTCAATTCGCGGTTTCGCGGGGAACATCATCGAGTACTTCATCCACAGTTCTCCAAGTCGCCTCTTCACCCCCGTGAAGCTTTGCCGCCGTCGCTGTACCGCCCGGGTGAAGTCCGGATAGAAGTTTATGTCCGCATTTTGGAACTTGAGCGGCCCGTTTCTTCTTGAAGCCTGCAGGATAGCGTCCCGATCCCTGAAATTAAACAGCCGTGCTATAATGGGCCTCGGCAGGGCACCCAGCTTCGGGCCTCCCCCGGCAGTCTATGAGCTCATTCCACTGAGAAGAAACGGCTGAGGCCCGCAGGGGCCAGATGAGTTTGTATCAGGTCTTCAACTAAAAGATCGGTGGCTGAGTCCTCTGCCCCTTCTGGCATGCCGATGATTCAGACGTTCTGTTGCCTGGCATGTCCTTCAAAATCATCCAGCCGTCTCGCGAAGAAATCGTTGGCCGATCTCAAGTCTCGGACCTCTGTTTGTAGGTCCAATACATCGGTTGTGAGGATCGTGGTTTTAATGTCCAACGATTTGACCCTATCGTTGGTCTTGCCCAGATCGGCTCTAATCAAGTTGATCTCAATCGCCAGGGTGTCGACTTTATGTGTCAGGACCTCATGTTGTTTATGCATCTCCGTTTTGATGCCCGCGATGGCGCCCATGACGTCCCGGAGTGTCGGGTCCGAAGTGTCTGGCGACCCATCCCGATTTGAGTCTTTAGGCCGGGTGGCTGAACCTGGCGAGCTCTTCTGCTGGGCATAGCGATCCATGTTGTTCGATTGGGAATACGTAGTCTTCCTACTCCCACGAACCCTCGTCTTGTCCGGCTCGCCTCTGGCCGCCATGATGGTTTTGGGGACAGCACAATGGATTACACCCCGGGGTCACTACGGCTCTTCGATGCGATTATTGGGCTCCGCGAAAACCAATTGCTGATCAGTGCCGTCCCACTCCGCAACTCCGCGTGCTTCGTTGGGCCAGCGGAGCAGACACTCTCACACCACACCGTTTCCGTGCGGCGATGTCGTCGTCGTCACCCACAGCACGGGCAGCAGCACGTCCCTGGCACGGATCTTCTACATGGTGTAACTCCACCTAGGAGTGTCAGATTTTGAATCGGACAACGATTCCTGCCTCAGCAACCGTTCACCAACAATATTCCACTATCGTGGATCAGGATTCTCGTCAGGATTTATGTGGAGGGTCGGAGAGTCTCCGGAGCTCCGAGCTTACGCGGCCATCTTGCTTGCCCGTGAAGCTCCTCCCCTAGCAAGCCTATTCTTGATTGTACCATTGACTTGCTCAACAACACCTGACGCTTCTGGCCTGTAAGCACAGTGAAGCTTTTGTTTTATACCAAGTGCTTCACAAATAATCTTCAACAATCTGTTTTCAAAATGTGTGTCACGATCAGTCTCGACCGTCACTGGAAATCCATACCTAGGTATGATCTCCCTCAAAAGCAATTTCGCCACAGTAACTGAATCATTATGGGGAGTTGGAAATGCTTCCACCCATCTTTAAAACAGACAGATAATCACAAGGACATATCTCAATCTATTGTGTGGAGGCATATCAATGAAATCCATTTGTAACCTGGTGAAAGGACCACCCTCCCGTCCTATGGTTCCCAAGCTTACAACTGTCTTCCTGTTTGGATTAATTTGCTGGCAAATCAAGCATCTCTGGCAAAAGGACTCTGCAATAATTCTGAATTTTGGATTAAACCATGTTTGCCTAAACACCCTTATCATTGAGTCTCTGCCTAAATGCCCTGGACCATGATACATTTGGGACATGTCAGCAATCATGCAGTTTGGCATTACTGGCCTGTCATCTTTGTAAACCCAAATGCCATCTTCCTCTCGCTGTCTGCAACCTGCTTTTAACCATGTGTCTTTCTCCTCATCGTCTGCCTCATCTTGTAAATCTTTTACTCCTTGCCATGTATCAACTACAGATGTTAGCATAAGTGAGTTCAAAACATGTTCATCATTTTTCTCCCGATTAATGGACATATTGTTTTTCGCGCAGAACTTTGCAATTTCGTCTGCATATGCATTACCTTTTGTCATATAATCGTTTCCCTTCTGGTGAGCTGTACATTTTACTCCAGCAATTTTCTCTGGCAACTGAATGCCGTCAATTAATCTCTTTATCAATTTTGCATTTCTGATTGGTATTCCCGCAGAGGTCAAATAACCCCTTTGAGACCAAAGCTGGCCATAGTCATGAACTACGCCATACCCATACTGACTATCAGTCACTATGGTAATTTTCAATCCAGTGGCTTTTTCACATGCATGAATTAAAGCAATCAATTCTGCAATTTGAGCTGAACGTATTCCTTTAAGACAAGAGGCTTCAACCACATCTGCAACTGTACAGACAGAATATGCTGCACTCAGAACACCTTGTTCCGTACTCAAGCATGAGCCATCAACAAAGTAAACATAATCAGACTCAGACAAGGGAACATCTTTTATGTCCTGTCTAGGCTTGGTGCAATATTCTAAAACATCCAGACATTCCTGGTCAACGTCATTCTCATTTCTGATTTCTGTCACAGTAACATCAAGCAACAATGTGGATGGATTTAAATTCACACATCTTGCGATAGACACGTTATCTGATCCCAGAATAACTTTTTCATATTTTGTCAATCTGTTACTCGTCAAATGCTGAGTCTTGCGTCTGGTAAGAAGAATTTCAACTGAATGGGGAACATATACTTTTGCAGGAAACCCCATTATTATCCCTTCACTTTGCTCCAGACTCACACTGGTTGCAGCCACTGCTTTTAAGCAACCTGGCAATGCTTTTGCAACAGGATCAAGTACTGCTGAGAAGTAAGCAATTGGCTTTCTTAATTTTCCATGCCTCTGAATCAAAACTGATAATGCACATCCTAGCCTTTCACTGCAATACAACTCAAATTCCTTCTCATAGTCCGGCATTTCCAATGCTGGAGCTTCACACAAACTTTTTTTTAACTGTTCAAAAGCCTCTAACTCAGTTTCTGTTAGGATAATCGGGTCTTTTATGTCCGATTTTGTCAGTCTCTGTAATGGTTTTGGAATTACTGAAAATCCACTAATCCATTGACGACAATAATCTACCATTCCTAGAAACATTCTGACTTGTCTCTGTGTTTTTGGAGGCTGCATTGCTTGGATCATTTTTATTCTTTCAATCGTCACTTGTTAGATTCCCTTTGCAATCCTGTGACCAAGATATTTTACTTCCTGTTTACAAAACTGTAATTTTGCAGGTGACACTTTATGTCCCTCATCTGCCAAATGATTCAAAAGAGTAATGGTATCTATCACACAGTTGTCTTGTGTTTTTGCAGCAACAAGAAGATTGTCAATGTATTGCACTAATGTCGATTTACCAGGCAAATCTAGATTTTCCAGGGATTTCTTTAACAACTGATTAAAAATAGATGGGCTCTCTGTATACCCTTGAGGGATACGACACCATGCTAAGATACGCTCTAGGAATCTGAACGCAAAAATGTGTTGGCTCTCTGGATGCAATGGAACAGTAAAGAATTCATTGCAAAGATCTATAACTGTATACCATTCTGCATCATGCGGAATCTGATAAAGAATTACCGCTGGGTTTGGTACCACCGGGCAATATGGAACAACTATTTGATTAACCTTTCTCAGGTCCTGAACAATTCTGAAAGTTCCGTTTGGCTTTTTGATTCCCATAATCGGTGAATTACATGGACTGCTCTCGATTTCTTTTAAAACACCTTGTTTTATAAATTTTTCAATTACACAAATTACTCCCTCAATTGTCTCTGCCTTCATTTTATACTGAGGAATGTTTGGATAATCTGCTCCTTGTTTTACTGTAATTTGTAATGGGTCTACATGTTTCATCAAACCCATTTCATCTCCTGATAAATCCCAAATTGTAGTATTGAATTTTTCTTTTAATTCTTCAGGCAAATCATTTTTGTCAAAAGCAGGAAATAATTTACTTTCTTCTGCTTCAACCATTAACATTGTTAGTTTATAAAAGCCATCCTCTTCTAGAGTTTGCAGCTCAATACCATCCGGTGAGCAATATATTTTACAATTCATTTTGCAAAGGATGTCTCTTCCTAACAAGTTTATAGGACTGCTATCACAGACTACAAATCTATGTTTGTCTTTAAATTTACCAATTTCAACTTTAACTGGTTCTGTTAAGTCTGTTTTAATCTGTTGATTAGCTACTCCAACTACTTCGATGGTGTCCCCAGAGAGAGGTAGGTTTTCTATTCCCACTGATCTAACAGTAGAACGGGTAGCACCTTTGTCCACTAGAAAAGAGATTTCTACATCATTCACTTTACCATTAACAAATGGACCGGACTGATCTACCTCAAGAGTGGCTCCAAGCACACACTCTTCCTCCTCTCTCAGGCACCGTCATAAGTAATCATCAGACTCACTTCCATCATTCTCTTTCAACCAATATTGTTGAGAAACATTCAACACATTCACTCTTGGTGATCTGTTTATCTGCTCACCTCCGCAGAATCCTGTTTCTGTATTGTATCTCTGTACATTAACGAAATTTGGAAGTGGCTGCTGTGGAATCTGACTCTGCTGATTCACTACCTGTTGCTGTAGCTGTTGCTGCTGATTAAACTCATTTAACTGTCGTTGTAGCTGTTGCTGCTGATTTATCTCAGTCTGCATCTGAGGATTTAATGATTGATTTTTAAAATTTCTGCCCGGATTCTTACACTCCAGTGTCCAATTTCGCCACAATTAAAACAAGGCAGTTTTTGCTTTAACTCTTCAATATTGTCTATTGGCTTTGACTTGTTAAAATTACCCTTGAATTTCCCTTGATTCTGGTGAACATTTTTATTTTCCAATGTTGCAATTTGTTGTTCAGCCACTTTTACCTGAGCCCACATAGCGTTTTCTTTCAGCTTCTTTTGCTTAGCGTCTATCTCATCACTGCAGTATTTTCCCTTTCTCAAAATATCATCAACTGTGAGTGACTGCCAACCAACTATTCCTGATCTAATCATCTCACCAATTTCAGGTCGTAAGCCATAAACAAATCTGTATATAAAATGGCTCATATCCTTCTCACTTAACTTCTCATAACCACTGTACTGTTTAAATACCAGCAGTAATCTTTCATAGAATGAATGTACTGATTCTTTTGGCTCCTGATTTGTTCTGTCTATTTTAACCCGATCTACTTCTTTAGGGGGAATCTTGTTTTTCAGCCACACAATCACTTTATCATACAGCTTTGTAACATCAGGTGAAGGTGCACCTGTTACTTTATCTCGAATAGGTTCTTCTTTGGGCCAATCTATAGAAATTTTACATTCTGTCCAAAGATCTGAAGGAACAACAATGTCAAAGAATCCATCAAGATCAATCCACAGAACTTTTGAGACCTTAAGAAATCTGTCTACCTGGCGATACCATTCCACAGGTTTTTCTCTCAGTCGTGGAAAATCATTTGTAAACAGTAAAATATCCTGTCTTGTCCATGGGAGATGAACATATCCTCCTTCAGCTATTTCTCTCATAGGAAACTCACTTGCTATTTCTCCTCTTTCTCTCTTGTCTTCCTCTCTTTTCTTTGTCCATTTCACTCTCCATTTGCTTAATTCACCTAATCTTTTTAGAAACACTATTAATTCTTTTATATGAATTAGCCTTCCTGTGGTGTTTATGTTTTCGATATCTTTTTCAGAGAAATCCACTCTGTAATGTTTCTGCAAATTCTTCTGTCTATTCAGATCTATTTCTAGTTCAGCAGCCATTTCTTCTAGCTGATCATATTTTGTTTTCTTTTTTTTGTCCTCATCTCCACCATGGCTGTGATCCATCGAATCTCTGGACTGGGAGGAAAGAAAGACAGGCGGTGGATATGACACGCAAACTCAGTATATACTGGTAGGGTTACGACCGATTAGTGGAGTTGCCAAAACCCAGATGCTGTGTCAATCACTCTGCACATTCTAGCCCCAGCAACTTATTGGGCGGATGCTCAACCATCAGCCATTTTCCTTATTGCTTGAATCAACCTTTATACCCCACAAAGAAGGCGAGGTTGCACAGCAAAGAAAGTATATCATGGCTTCGTAATCATTGGACGTGGGGGAAAAAAAAATCCACTCCTCTGACGAGATTAATCGAGCAAGTGCCAAAAAACTCTTTTTTCTGGTTTCCCAGCTCTGGCTAGATCTAATTTAGATATTTGTAGCATTGAAGTGCGCCAGTCTTGTATGGAAGAGGAGATACCTCTTTCCATCTCTTGCAAATTTCTCTGCGGGCCACCAGGATGGAGAAGAATAAGAGATTTTTGGTTGCACTTCGCTTCTGATCTACTACTCCGAAGATTACTAACGGAAGATCGATGGACACCGTGGAACCGATGGAAGATGTAAGTTTGTTACTGATTTGATCCCAAAAAGGCCTGAGTTGGGGGCAATCAAAAAACATATGTGCATCAGAGACTGCCACTAGGCCGCACCGCGCACATGCGACCGAACCCCATGAGGAAAATTTGGAAAGCCTCTGAGGCGAATAGTAGGCCCTATGGATAGTGACAAGGTGGTTTCTACTAAGCCAAGCTGGTTTGACCAGGTCCCACAGAACGTTGCATGATATTGACCATAAGTCATTCAAGTTCGAGGATGGCATCAGGGAGCCCCATAATTTTAACGGGGAGATAAAAATCCCCGTCAATCTCCTCCAAGATTAAATTATACCATAGGGAGACTTCCTTTGCTGCTGTTGGTTTGTCTAGCATAAGGTCTTCCAGATGGTTGCCTTCACCTAGAGGTCTATTGTGAAGCCGAGCGGGTCTATCTGGCTGTACTTGGGCATGGGCCCAACTTGAGATTTGCAGATACTATAATCTAGACAGGCCTGGACCTGTCTTCCTTGCAAGATGTTCCCATGGCAGCAAGACTCCATCCATGAATAAGTCACCCCAAGTTAGAATTCCAGTATCTTTTAGTGGGATTACCAATGCATCAGTTGTCCAGCCAGGAGGTACGGGAAGATCCCATATTGGAGATCTATTTGAATAGTATCCTAATTTAGTTACAGATCTTATATTGTACCAAGTTCTTGCAAGACCCTGCAGCACCTTTAGTTTGATCTTCTTAAAAAATTTGGGGTCGCCGAACTTAAATAGGAAGCCTGACTGCCTGACTTCTTCCCCCTGCAACAATGCCTTAAACATCAACCCTATACCTTGGTCTGATGGAGTTTTTAACAACATTCGTGCATGTGTCATCTGAAAGGCCCAGGCATATATCTGGAGGTCGGGACCAGCTAAGCCACCTTTCTCGCTACGTCGCCTTCATTTCTTCCACGCGATTCTTACAGTTTTATTTTTCCATATAAATGAAGAAATACTGCTTTGCATCTTCGCCACTAATGATGTGTCAAAAAATAATGGTATAGTGTTAAAAATAAAAGTTTACTGAGGTAAAATTGACATTTTCACCAAGTTTGCACGTCCCAGAACCGTCAAAGGAAGGTGCATCCAAGACTCCATTAGTTTCCTGCATTTTTTCGCAACTATTTTAAAATGAGTAGATGCAATCAGATTGATGTCTTTAATGATTCTTAGGCCTAAATAATTGAGATTACTGCTAAGTTGGCCATTGAAGCCTGTTAGGTCACTGTTCCAAGCCATTGTTTCCTTCTTGGATGCATTAACCTTGTACCCTGAAATTTGACCGAACTTGAGTGCTAAGTTTATAGCTGCTGGAAATGCAGTGCTGATATCCGACGTCATAATCATGACATCGTCGGCATACAGTGACACCTTTTTTTCCCAATCTCTATAGTTAAAAGGCTTGATGTTATTAGCCTGGCGGATTTTCTGCGCAAAGGGCTCAATATAGAGATCGAAAAGCAGAGGGGATAAGGGGCACCCCTGACGTGTGCCCCTTGTGATGATAAATGGCTCTGATAGTCCAGCGTTAACCAAAATGGAGGCAGTCGGATTATGATATATAAGATCCACTGCTCTACGAAAGGAGCATCCCATGCCGAACTTTTCCAAGACCCCCGACAGGTACAACCAATTGACCCTGTCGAAGGCCTTGGTGGCGTCCAGCGTGAGACTTGCCAATGGCGCAGAAGAAGATGTCGCCATATCGATTGCTCCTATGAAGTCGTATGTCAGCTCGAAGAGCTGGCGACCTTTCACGAAGCCCTTCTGGTTGTAGTGTAGGACTTCTGGAGCCACCTGGCTCAATCTCTTGGCTAAAAAGGATGTAAAGATTTTATAGTCCGCGTTAAGTATTGAAATGGGACGGTATGAGCCGCAGTCGGAAGCAACCTTGCCTGGCTTCAGGATAAGTGTAATGGAAGCGTTATTCCAGGAGGTAGGAGGTAACATTCCTCTTGCAAAATTTGATTGAGTATATCTACGAAAAAAGGAGAAATTTCAGTTATTAGATGTTTATATATTTCAGACGGCAAGCCGTCGGGCCCCGCCGCTTTACCTCCCTTGCTGTTTTTTATTACACTTATCACCTCTTCTTCCGCGATCCTCTTATCCAAAGATAAACTTTGTTGTACGGTTAGAGATGGTAAAGAAATGCCTTCCAGCCATTCCTTTATTCTATCAGATGTGGTATTCGTGTCCTCCTGATATATATTCTGGAAAAAATCCTTGAAGGCAGATCTTATTTCAGCGTCTGAAGATACGGTCCCAGCCCTGGTTTTAATACAATCTACGTTGTTCCGACTCCAATCAGTTCTGGACTTCCAGGCTAGTAACTTACCAGCCCCTTCTCCGAATTCAAAATTGGCTAACTTGCTGGCTTCCCATTTCTGGAGAATACGCTGGTTAAGGATTGAAGCCAGCAGCCCCTTAAGCTCTAGTCGTTTTTCCTGCTTATCCGATGTAATTGAGTCGGAGACATTATTACAGGCCTCTAGCTCAGATTGGATCAGTGATAGGTTGGTTTCTATAGATTCAATTTCTTGGGTGTATTGCTTTCTCCGGAATGTAGTTTTGCTCTTAATAAAACCCCGCAGGAAGCACTTAAAAGCATCCCAGACAATACTGGGAGTAGCAGAGCCAGAATTGAGATGGAAGAATTCCTGTACTTCTGCCTTAATACATGCAAGATCGTCTGGAGATGAAAAGAGTGAGCGATCGCACGTCCATGTTCTGTTCGGAGATCTGATCAGGCCGACAAGTTCCAGGGAGACAGCACTGTGATCTGAGAAATGTGACGGTAGATAGGCAATATTTTTTACCGAGTCAAGCAAAGTTTTGCTAATTAGGATAAAGTCAATCCTTGATTGGTGGTGATATTTAAAATTATGAAATGAGTAGACTGCCCAGAGGAGGGTCCCAATTTAAATCTATATTCGAACTTCAATATTTCCTCACATGAAATTTCCAATCTACCTTTCGCCAGTGCTATGCCACCTAGACCTCTTGTTTTGGGAATGGTCGCTTTCCCAGATCTCATCCCTATTGCCCATGCTCTCAAACTTGTCAGCAGACATAAAACGGGGTTTCGACGAGTCAACAAAAATCCAGAAAGAAATCAGATCCTACTGTGAGTCCCTGGACAGCAAGATAGATGGACTATTTTCGAGAACTGGAGCGCTTGAGGAGACGGTTGCTGTGATCTCTCTTGAACTGGATAATGCCAAAGAAGAGATCCCAAAACTAAAAGGGGAGGATACAGCCCTAGCTGACAGGCTGGAGATTTTGGAGAATAACTCTAGGCGCTCTAATATTCGTATCTTAAATGTGCCGGAAGGTAGTGAAGGCTCAAATATCAAGGCATATATTGTCCGACTCCTAAAAAAATCTCTCAATTTGGATCACTCAGAAGAGGAACTAGCTCTAGACATACAGCGTATACACAGGGATCCCTTTAGATTGAGTGCACAGAGGTCTAAACCACGCAAGGTACTGGTAAACTTTCACACCTACTCTTTAAAGGACCAGATTCTCAATCTAGCACTTAAGCAAAAATCCCAGTCAGGAGATGGCTTTAACTTTCAAATAAGATCGGATCTATCAAGGGCCACCTTAAATAGACAATGGGAATTGGGTAGGAGGATGGAGGCATTTAGAAATCTATGCGCCACGGTACAGCTGAGATTTCCTGCAGCCCTGAAGATTATGATGAATAATAAGATGTTTAATATCCACACTGTTCAGGCTGCAGATGACTTACTGATGACCTTTGGAGCCACAAAGGGGGCTGAAGGAGGCTCGGGATAAAATAACCAGAGCCAGACTATATACTTTTTTTTGTTGTCTCTTGTCCTGTCCTTCATCCTATGACTCCAAAAAAAACTATTTGAGAAATAAGTAAAATGGGAGAAGCATAGAAGCTAGGGGAAAGATAATGGAAAGATAATGTAAAGATAGGAGAAAAAGGAGAAGAAAAGGATGTAAAAAAAAAAAAGGGGGGACTCAAAAGATTAAACACTCATACTAAGTTAATTTGCACAATTTGCACAATGGGGTAATTGAAAAAAGATTTTTTTTTCCAGCTATTAATATGATGGAGCACTATACAGCCCTGCACACTATAAGACATGTTCTCGCAGGGGCTCAGTAAAGAGTTAGGGGTACCAAAACCGGACACGTTCCGGTTAGTTAGAACAAGGGTTTCTCAAGGGTGGTCGGAGGGGTTTCACTTGGGTGGTGGGGGGGGGGTGGGAGTAAAAAATAAAAAAATCCTCATTTCCAATTTAGTTGTGGACTATCTCTTTTCTTGCTTTTCAGTATGGACAGGCTTTATATTTTTAGGCATAATATTCCAGTTGTCAGCTTATGACCGCATGATGGGTCAAACTAATCTCACTTGTCATGGGTACGCTTAGGATTCTCTCCTGGAATATTAATGGCCTGCGCACCAAACCTAGGTCTAACAGGATCATTCAATATTTACGCGACTCGGATGCGCATGTCATAATACTCCAGGAGACACACTTGGTTGAAGTCGACCTGTTAGAAGTAATAAAAAAGAACAAGTGGATAGATCTGTCTGTTTCAACTTCGCAAACAAGTACTACTAGAGGGGTCTCGATTTTTTTTAAAAAGTCAATCAACACAAAAATCATAAAGCAGAGGGTTGACTCCGCAGGCAGATGGGTCATTGCTGCAGTAGTTATAAATGGATCACAATTCACCATCGTAGGGTACTATGGTCCCAACCGGGACGACCCATCAGTTCTAGAGACATTATTCTCTGAATTATTGCACTTCCCAGAACCCGTCATAATGGCAGGGGATTTTAATATCGTGCTTAATCCTCTGATTGACAAGACTCCGTCTAGCCGGCAACAAAAACTCTCTAAATCCAGAGCTTTTTTACTTAAATCTATGAAACAATATTGGAATTCTGGATATCTGGAGAGTAAGAGCAGATCATATGTTGTTTTCGTTTCCCATTGTATACTTTTACAAATAAACAATAATTCATCATCCTGATATAACTTTAAACTGTCTGGTTCAATTGTGCCAATAATCAATTCCTCCAAATCCGCTTTCAATTTAGCAACATCAAGTAATTTAAATTCTGGGGGTGGTGTCTGTGTTAAATCTGATTTATTTATACTCTTTTCTGGAGAACCAGAATCAGATCCTGCAACAGATGGAGTCTGATCATTTGAAAAGCTTTGATTAAAAGTTAAGTCTGGCATCTTTTTCTCTCTGTGAATTTCTGTTAAATCTGAATAAAATTTTTCAGCTACTTTCTGAATTTCTGCATTTAATGGAAGAGCTGAATGTCTAATTTCTTTTTGATCAAAAACTGGAACTACAGGTCCAATAGTTACTGGTACCGTTACCGCTTCCATGCCTTTAGGTAACTGCTGTATTAATTCTTCTTTTGATCAAAGATATTCTGAAATATCTGGTATATCTTCAGATCTTTCTGCTCTTTTTACATTTCTTGGGATTTCAGTTCTCTGAACTAGAGTTTGAGCTGGAGTTTCAGCATAATTTCTACTTTCTCCAGATGTACTAGAATTAGTTCTTGTTTCTATTCTTTCAGGAAAATTTGCATTATTCTGATTTACTCTAAATAATGTTTCTTCATTTTCCCTAGGAGCACTAGGAGAAGGAATTCTCGGGGTAGACCATGAACAGACTGGTTGATAGGGTGGTGGCTGTTTCAATTTTGTAATGTAAATCTCCTCTAAAACCGAATCTTCTAATTCACTATCTTCACCAATATTATTTTTCTTTGCAGAACTCTTTTTACCTGTTTCTTCGCTAAATCTTGCTGGATACATACCATTACATTTATCCATACGTCTCCAACGACGCATTCTGTCCTCATGAGTTTCGCTATTTATGTCCAATCTAGTGCCTCTTATACACCTCTGTTTTCTCGTTCTAATTCTATCATCTCATCTTCCCATTCAACTAAAGCCTCAAATTGAGTAGGTCTAGGTTTTGGTACAAGAGCCATCATTTTTTCTCTCACGTCTTTCAACACCTTAATGTTAAATGACCCATCTTCCGGCTATGCCAATACACCATCATTTGCGGTATATTCCATCCAATTCTGCATCCAAAGACAGCTGGGGAGGAGTCACTGGCCCAAAGAGAGTGGCAGTGTCCCCAAACTTGCCTGTAGATTGTCTACTGGGGAATGATTTGGAAATCTCAGCCTGGGCTGAGGTTGAACAGAAAACCCATTCTAGAATGGTAAATGCCTATGGAAAGGTTAGTGGGGCTGTGTTGGCCACAGCCCCAATCCAAGATGTCCTTCCTGAAAAGGTTGGTAGGGCTGTGCAAGTCTCAGCCCCATACCCAAACTGAGTCTCCTCCTGAAAATGTTGGTGGGGCTGTGATGGCCACAGCCCAAACTCAAACTGATTCATGTGTTGTGAAGCCTGAAATGATGGATCACTCCACACAAACAGAGAGCACTGAGGAGGAAGAGAAATCTCCCTCCCACCAGACTTTAGGAAAGGATCAGCCTCCTCAGGGAACTGATCTTACCCCTGATGAAGGAACTGTCCCAGAGGTTGTTAGGCCTAGCCTGACAGAGCCCCTGATGGCAGTGGACTCTTCTCAGGTGGGACCCAGTCTGGAGCAGGTAACCTGCCCCTCTCTACCTTGCCTTAGTCAGCCCAGGGCTACAGAGGACAAGGACAGTGAGCCCCAAAGGGCCCCCTGTCAAATAAAGCACCTCCATCAGCAGATTAGGGGCACCGAAGCTAGCAGCCCTAGCCAGGTGAAAACTTTAAAAACTCCTGAGGGATCCCCCTTAAAAGTAGTTAGGGACCTCCCCCAGATGGATATTGTTGGGCACAGCCAAACCTGGGACCCAAAGGGCCCAAACCTGAACTGTCCCTCCAGTAGGCCAACCAAAGGGACCCAGCCTCCAGCTTTAGGTAGCCAGAGGTTGACCCTGAGAGCACAGTGCAACTCAGTCAAAGAAAGAAAGGCCTACATGGTGGAGAGAGATTGGAGGAAGTTGAGTCCTACAGAGGAATGTCACTTCAGTACTCCATCCCAACACCAGCCTTTGACTTTGCCAAGACACACCACAGGTAGAGATTCCCTATGGTAGAGACCCTCAGATACCCTTAGGGTGAGGGATTGCTTAGTGGACCATGAGACAAGGGGTAACCAAGCCAGAGCTGGTACTTCCTTATATGGCCACTTAGGCAATATAGGCTTACCTGGTCAAGACTAGCCTTATCTCCTTTCGTTTGGGGGGGGGGGGTTGTGTAGGAAGGTGGATATCTGACTATGGTTACCCCAAAACTTTTTGCCTGGTGTTTAGCTGGTTTTTGACTTAGTTGGCCTGGGATCCTGCTATTCAGGGCCCCAGGCTACTAATTGCTCTCTCCTTAAAATGGACTCCATGTACCTTAGGTACATACACAATTAGTACTGGTTCACCTTATAGGCCCCTGTAACAGTGTACTCCAGGTACCCAGGGCATAGGTGTATCCAAGGCCTACCAGGGGCTGCAGCATGTATTGTGCCACCCCTGGCCTGGCCTCCATATTTGACATAACTGGCTGATCACTCAGCTGGGGTAAGTTGGTGTAATTGCCTCTTACTTAGATATAGTATCCCTATATCTAACCCTAACTGGACACATGTTTGTCAAGATCACACTCCGCAGGATCCGTATGCAGAAGAAATGCTCCACCTCCGGACCCCCCAAACACCCTGAATGGATATCACAGGGTGTTCAGGTGATACGGTGAGGGAAAAAACCCCAAAAGGGGAAAAAACCCAAAAGAAAAGATAGAAGGGAAGGGTCAGCGGGGGAAAAGAAGCTGTAAAGAAAAACACACAAGCATTAATATTTATCTTAATGCTACTCTCATTCAATTCTCGCTAAAAGAAACATATCCTAGATTCACCTGTGATAAACTCCTTTCAGCCCCTTCACACAGCTGTCGTCATAAGTCCCTCCTGCCCCTGCATAACACAAGAAGCAAGCACATCAACATAAGGTAATAGCACCCTGACCTTTCTAAATTAAAGGCACTCCTCTAGATACCTACCCACACAGTTGTAAGTAATGCTTAAAGAAAATAAAACCCTTTCTGAGAAGGCTGAAACTTCAATAGGCAGTTCACAGATAAAAGTGTATAGAAATGTAATAAATACAGTTATCCACATCCAACCGGCAAAGTCACTGCTGCTCGAAGTAAGCAAACCAAGTTCCTGAATCTCTAGTCACCAGAGATAGACCTAACACGGTGTGTTGTAGTTAAAGGCACTACCAACATCCGCTTAGGCATTTGTAATCCGTTATGTTATAAGCCACGACATTAAACCTAACACGTATGTTGTAGTTAAAGACACTACCAACATCCGCCTAAGCATTTGTAATCCAATACTTTGCAAGACATGAATACTGTTATTCGTGCCGGCATTGCGGAGGCCAACCCCCCTGCAATCCGTCACTAGACGCGAAAGGCTAGGACCCCCCTCCGGAGGTGAAATGACAACAGTACTTTGATGCTTACAGAAAACACACGGAGGACACCCCTTGCAGCCGCGAGGGTTTCCGATTCTGATCCGCCTGCAAGCAATTCGGCAGACAGAGCAAGCATACACAATAGAGCGTTAGCGCGATCTCGTTACCGGCAGGAAATCCTTCCCTCGGGATACAAGAACCGGCGTGTCAGGAACAACACGCGAATGTAGTACATGGAAAATAAAACGTTACCAACTGGAAGCTCCTTGGACCTCCAAACAAAATCACGAGCACTGTTTCCTGGCCCTGCCCCGCCTTATCCGTGCGTCGCAAAGGACCATGTGACCAGTAGTTCTTTTCCCGATGTTCATGGGGAGTGTAGTTCTAGGTAGGCGCTTCAATGTCCTAGATCCTGACAGTACGCCCTCCTCCCAGGCGCCTCCTAGGACCCGGCTTGCCAGGAAACCTTGTATGGAAAGTCTTGACTGCCCTGGGAGCATGAACGTTGTGCCACGGCTCCCATGAATCATCCTCTGCTGTATATCCTTTCCATGAGACCAGATACCAAAGCATCCCTCTACGGAGTTCGGAATCACGGATAGACTTCACCTCGTACTCCAGACCGCCGTTGCAATGCACAGGAGGCGGCGCCTTTCCGCGTGAGGAAAGGGCTTTTTTCAGCAGCTGCACATGAACACTGGATGGATTCTCAATGAAGCAGGCAACTTCAACTTATACGCCACAGGATTCACTTGCCTCACTATGGCGTAAGGGCCGATGAACCGTGGATGAAAGATACTCCTCATCTTGAACCGGATGTAACGTGTGGACAGCCACACCCTGTCTCCCACCTGAAACAAAGGACCCTGAGTACGATGTGTGTCCTCCCACCTTTTATAGGCTTCCTTGGCTTTCAAGAGATGTTTCTGTACCCACCTATGCACCTTTCTTAACGCCACATCCCTTTCTCTCACTGTGGGTTGGTTGTTCAGTTCTGTGGGGATGTCTATCGGCAACATGTTTGCATCATACCCAAAGTTAGCTTTAAAAGGTGACATGCCCGTTGAACTGTGCCAGGTGTTGTTGTAGGACAACTCAGCCATCCATAGTAAGTCCACCCAGGATTCATGGGCAGCCTCAGAGTAACAGCGCATGTATTTTTTCAATGTCTGATTTAGACGTTCTGTTTGTCCATCTGTTTGAGGATGGAAGCTTGTAGATAGCGCCACCTCTATGCCCAAAGCCTTGCACCACATTTGCCAAAAGCGGGCTATGATACGATTACTCGCGGAATGCCATGTAGCCTTATGACCTGTGAGGCCAGCAGTTGGGCGGTCTGACCTGCCGTAGGTAGGTTTACACAAGGGATAAAATGTCCCATCTTTGTTAGATTGTCTACAACCACCAACACTTCTGACTTGCCCTGGTCCAAAGGTAAGCCTGTTATGAAGTCCAGACTTATGTTCTGCCAAGGGCGAGCGGGGGTTGGCATAGGCATTAACAGACCTTTCTTTTTGGTGTTCTCTCCTTTTGCTCTGGCACAGGAGTCACACTTCCCTACCCATCTGGCAACATCCAAGGCCAAAGACTCCCACCAGAAATGTCTTCTAAGTAGTCTCACAGTTTTGGTAACCCCTGGATGTCCCGCCGATGGTACATCATGACACCAGCTAAAAGCTTTCGTCCTCAGTTCCTCCGTAGGTAAAAACAAGCTCTCTCCCTGAAAAGGCAGCCCTTGTCTCACCTTCCTGCCAGGCTTCTTAGCCGCCCAATGTTCCCAAGAACCCAAAGACCTGGCGCCTTTGATCTCTCCCAAAAACCTCTCGGCGCGAACCACACACACTACCTTATCATGAGGGAGAATGGAATGTTGTACTTCATCAAGAGACTCCGTACATGTGTCCTGCCTGGACAGGGCGTCTGCCTTCCTGTTCTCTACACCAGGACGGAAAGTCACCACAAAGTTATATTCAGAAAAGAACAGCATCCACCGCATTTGTCTTTGCGTTAAATGTCTTGCAGAGGTCATATATTGAAGATTCCGGTGATCAGTATATACCGTCACCGCTTGACTAGACCCCCAGAGGTATGGTCTCCATTCTTGAAATGCTCTTTTAATTGCCAACAGTTCTTTCTACGCAATGGTATAATTGACCTCCGCAGGGCTCAATTTTTTTGACAAAAAGGCGACCGGATGGAGCTGGCCATTGTTTGAATCTCTCTGGGATAGTATTGCCCCTATGGCTTCATCAGAAGCATCAGCTTCGACTATGAAGGGTGCTTCCAGTACAGGATGTGCCGACACTGGTGCAGTAGTAAAGGCTCTTTTCAATACATGGAAAGCCTCGTTCGCCTCAGAAGTCCATACAAAAGATGATCCCTTTCTTAACAGTCTTGTGATGGGAACCGCAGTCTGAGAGAAGTACAGTATGAATCGGCGATAATAATTCGCAAAACCTAGGAAGCTCTGTACCTCTCTCACGTTTCTTGGGGCTGGCCAATCCTGAACTGCCCGTACTTTTCTCTCAGACATTTGTAGGCAATGAGGACTGAGATTCACTCCCAAAAATTCCACTTCCTGGACCCCAAACTCGCATTTGCTCTACTTTACATATAAACTGTGCTCTCTCAGTTTGTCCAAAACCTTACACACCTGGGCTGTGTGACATGAGACATCTTGAGAGTATATCAAGATGTCGTCAATATACATGACCACGAACCGATCCACATACTCCTTCAACACATCGTTTATAAAAAACTGAAATGCCGCTGGGGCGTTACAAAGCCCGAAGGGCATCACCAAGTATTAATAAAGACCGAATCTCGTCTTGAACGCTGTTTTCCACTCGTCCCCCTCTCTTACTCGGACCAGGTGATAAGCCCCACGCAAGTCCAAGCGGGTGTAAATTTTGGCCTCTCTCACCTGGTCGAGCAGTACTGAAATATGAGGAAGAGGGTAGCGATTGCGTATGGTGTTTTTATTCAATACTCGATAGTCTACACACGCTCTCAAATCCCCATTGGCTTTTGCTATGAAAAATAGAGGAGAAGCCGCAGGAGAACGGGAAGGCCTGATGAACCACAAACGCTCGTAGTGGTCTATGTATTCTCTCAAATGGGTGGTCTCAGGTACGGACAAAGTATAAACCCTACAGGTTGGTATCGTGGCTCCCTCTACCAGATCTATGCGGCAGTCATATTCCCTGTGTGGGGGTAAGGTTTCAGCCTTCTTCTCACAAAAAACATCGCTAAAAGCCCTGTATTCATTGGGTAATTGGACATCTTTTTCAGCCGCTGTGGCTGCCATAAACAGGGTTGTTAACACCGCAACATGAGCAGGAACACATGGTGCTAAATGATCCTGACAGAATTCGGGTACAAAACGGAAGGTCTTTGTCTTCCAATCCACCACAGGATTGTGTCTATGCAACCAAGGCATGCCCAGGATAACCTCATATTGAGGAGCAGCGATGATGTTTAATGAAATCAACTCTGAATGCACAAATCCATGCAACACCAATGACAAACCTATTTCGCTGGTTCTTTCAGTGATCTGGCCTGATGTTAATGGTTTACCATCAACGGCCATTACATCTTCAGGGCTTTCTCTTATGACACGGGTCAAAGCCAAACGTGTTACTAATCCATCATCGATAAAATTGCCTGTGGCTCCAGAATCCACCATCACCATAACCTGATGTTGCACATGATCGCTTTCAATAGTCATAACCACTACAAGATGTGATTCATTCTCCTCTGGTCCTGCAGAGGACAACGAGGTGAGTTTCCATTCCTGCCCCCCATCAGTCTTGGTTTTGCTGTCATCTCTTGTTGTTAGGTCTGACACATTAGATGAAACAGCCACCCTCTTAAACCTGTTGAAACTACCAGAAGTCTTGGGTTTGGAGGGACACTCCCTAACGTAGTGCCCCTTCCTCCCACAGTACATACACAAGCCCTGTACACGCCTTGTCTCCCTCTCTTCTTTTGACAAAGGAGCCCTAACAGCACCGATCTCCATGGGCTCAGGTGCAGATTCTGCTCCGCCTAAACTTCTGCGAGGGGTTCTTTCGTAACTGAAAGTTCCTTTGTCCCATCGTCTCCTACTACCCCCTCTCTCAGTGAGACGGCTATCCAATCTTAAAGCTAAATTCACCATATCCACATACGTGGTGGGTTGTGGATCCACCTGAGCCACCACATCCTTCAACTCCTCTTTCAACCCTAGGTAAAAGAGGGACATTCTTTTCTCCTCTGGCCATTCAGCTTCGGCCACCAACCTGTTAAATGTTGTCAAATAAGGAACAAGTTCTCCCTTACCCTGCCGCAATTCCAAAAGTTCCCTATCTGCACTACATGAAGTAGCCCTCCGATCAAAAACCCTCTCGAATTCAGTTCTAAACGCGGACCAATCTGACAATATAGCGTTGTCTCGTTTTACTAGGGGTACTGCCCAGTTTGCTGCATCTCCAACCAGATACGAAATAGTGAACGCTACCCTAGAATGGTTGGTAGGAAAAGAAGACGGTTTACATGAAAAGTGCATAAGAACCTGGGTCAGGAACACCTGCACCTTTCGGGGGTCACCAGAAAACCTTTCGGGATTAGCCAAAGGGATGGGAGGTGGTACTGTGACCTGTACAGTGGAGGCAGGGGCGGAAGCATTAAAAGGGTTACTCCCCAACCTATCCACCTTTTCCCTCAAAGCAGCTGTTTCTGCCTTAGAGGCGGCCAACTCCTGTTGAACCAATACTAAAGCGTGTAGTACATCCTCCATGGACGCCATTACTCCCACACACGGATCGGGCGGAGTGAAATTCGTGGGCTCGTGATTCTGTCAAGATCACACTCCGCAGGATCCGTATGCAGAAGAAATGCTCCACCTCCGGACCCCCCAAACACCCTGAATGGATATCACAGGGCGTTCAGGTGATACGGTGAGGGAAAAAACCCCAAAAGGGGAAAAAAACCAAAAGAAAAGATAGAAGGGAAGGGTCAGCGGGGGAAAAGAATCTGTAAAGAAAAACACACAAGCATTAATATTTATCTTAATGCTACTCTCATTCAATTCTCGCTAAAAGAAACATATCCTAGATTCACCTGTGATAAACTCCTTTCAGCCCCTTCACACAGCTGTCGTCATAAGTCCCTCCTGCCCCTGCATAACACAAGAAACAAGCACATCAACATAAGGTAATAGCACCCTGACCTTTCTAAATTAAAGGCACTCCTCTAGATACCTACCCACACAGTAGTAAGTAATGCTTAAAGAAAATAAAACCCTTTCTGAGAAGGCTGAAACTTCAATAGGCAGTTCACAGATAAAAGTGTATAGAAATGTAATAAATACAGTTATCCACATCCAACCGGCAAAGTCACTGCTGCTCAAAGTAAGCAAGCCAAGTTCCTGAATCTCTAGTCACCAGAGATAGACCTAACACGGTGTGCTGTAGTTAAAGGCACTACCAACATCCGCTTAGGCATTTGTAATCCGTTATGTTATAAGCCACGACATTAAACCTAACACGGTATGTTGTAGTTAAAGACACTACCAACATCCGCTTAGGCATTTGTAATCCAATACTTTGCAAGACATGAATACTGTTATTCGTGCCGGCATTGCGGAGGCCAACCCCCCTGCAATCCGTCACTAGACGCGAAAGGCTAGGACCCCCCTCCGGAGGTGAAATGACAACAGTACTTTAATGCTTACAGAAAACACACGGAGGACACACCTTGCAGCCGCGAGGGTTTCCGATTCTGATCCGCCTGAAAGCAATTCGGCAGACAGAGCAAGCATACACAATAGCGCGATCTCGTTACCGGCAGGAAATCCTTCCCTCGGGATACAAGAACCGGCGTGTCAGGAACAACACACGAATGTAGTACATGGAAAATAAAACGTTACCAACTGGAAGCTCCTTGGACCTCCAAACAAAATCCCGAGCACTGTTTCCTGGCCCTGCCCCGCCTTATCCGTGCGTCGCAAAGGAGCATGGGACCAGTAGTTCTTTTCCCGATGTTCATGGGGAGTGTAGTTCTAGGTAGGCGCTTCAATATCCTAGATCCTGACAATGTTAACCTATAAGCCACTCCTGTGGAAGGCCTCAGCAATCCTGGAGGCAGAGTGCTTGGTTTCATGTGAGATGGTGCTCTGACACGAGCTGAGCCCGTCTGCAGCTGTCGGGAACAACTCCCTTAGCTGTTCCGGGATATTGCCATACCATATACTCTTAAGTGCATTATAATCCTTGCGGTTATATGCTAACTTTGGTTTGGCTTTATCAAAACATGTCGAGTAAGGTGTCATACGATTTGGAATACTATCCCCTCGACAGTCCTGTCGACGGGGATAGCATTCCACCCTTCTATAGGGACACGACATGTACATTACCTGAACCCCGGTTAAAGTTAAACTCGAGCCTCAGCATCACAAAATGGATGCTGCCACCACAGACACAAGTCTGACCTCCTGCTGCTGGGAGTCCTTCCAGCGAGGGAGGCTTGGACAAAGGGTTTCCTGCCTTGGGAGGTGCGAGCACCACCCCAGACAGGATTTTGTGTATTGGGTATGACAGGGCTGAATAGATTGAGACATGCCTTGGGCACACAAGGTGTCCCTGTGCATAAGCCAGTCCAAACCGGTGCTGGGGCTTTCCAGCCCCAGTTCTGGCGCGGAGCTGGGCAAAGGAAAGGGGGTGTAACCGCCCCCCTTCCTGGTCCCACCCAGAGGATGGACCTAGCAGGTGATCCACCCCTCAGATTGGGAATAAGAGTGGGAGCCGTGCCATAGCACCTCAGATCATCCTGAAATCAACTTGAAACAAAGAAGAAGACTGGACTTCGACATTCTGCTGCACAGAAGACTGAAGAGTATCTCCCTTGTGGCCTAGGAGTGGCCACCCTGTGAACACAGGCACCATCCAGCAACTCGACGTCTGCTTTGCCGTCGCCTCCTGCCGGAGCCCGAGCCCAGAGCCCAACGAGACCCAGACTCCCAGACATCTCAGAGCCCGATCCACAGTCCATGCAAAGAAGAGACCCGTAGAGGCACCGAGAGACATGGGACCGGACATCTCGAAAGACCCCCGAGAAGCTGACTGCACAGCACCCGAGGCACCCTTGACGCTGTGCTTTGGGGTTTGAGAAGCCCCACCACCGAGCAGCATTTGCACCAAAGATCAGCCCCCCAGCAACTCCATGATCTGCGAGGGGCCCTTTTGCACTTTGCCACTCGACGCGCCATCCCGGCCACTTGCCACGTGGCTAGCGGCCATCGGCCATCTTGGCGACGAAATCTACAATCAACACTGCGGGTCTGGTTGCTCCAGACTTGCCCTCGCTCCTGTAAAAAGGAGCACCCGCTCTGACCTTGCTGGTCCGAGTGATAAGCTTTTTTCACTTCCTGCGTGGCTTGCATTAGCCAAGGCCTGTTTGCTCCAATCAAATTGACGACACCGCCATCAGCTAGAGCCTTTGTGGGACAGCTCGTGACCGACTCCTGGACGTCCTCGACCTCTTCGTGTCCACGTGGCTGAGGAGACATCGCCTGTTTGCACCCTGGTTCCACGGTAGTCACTGGCTAGTGACTTTGAACATTGTCCCCTCTGCTTTCAGGTCTTTACCACTTCAGATCCATCCTTGGATCCACCGGAACTCTCCTCGACGACCCGCCTGCAGCATCTTCATCCTCAGGCGCCATCGACCTGCGTGACAACACTACTTTGCACCTGTGCACCCACTTCCTGTGGGTGAGGTAACTCAGCAACGCCGGTGTTCCTACACTGGTACACACCTCTAGTGTCTAGGTCTTAAGTTTTGTCCTTCTAGGTCACTCGGAAGGTTACTTAAACAGTAACTTTATAACTTTTACGCACGATTGACATGGCATTGGTGCATGCGTGTGCTTCAAGCACTGCACCCGAGTCCCGCGGGCCTTTCCCGACTTCTTTACTGTTAGTCCCGAACAGCTCCAGCGATTCCCCAGGCCCTAGGCTTACTTCCTTTCAGCTAGGTGGTTCTTATACCACTATTTTAGTATATGGTTTAGGTGGCCCCTAGGGCTCATCCATATTGTGCAACTTTTGTATATTTAAACTGTGTATTGTTTTAACGCATTTGCTTCTGTGCTCATAAAGAGTATAGGGGATATTTGTAGTAAATAAATATATATATATTTTCGATATATATATCTGTGTGGTGTCCTTTCATTTGGTATTCAAGGGGATTGTGTATGGTAAAACAGCTTGCTTCACATGCCTTTACAGAGTTTAGCCTAAGACTGCTTTGTCCACACTACTAGGATAGCTGGTCTATAAGGTTGACTTACAACCAATCATCATAAGGGTTGCTTGGCATGGTACAAGGTGATCACTAGAACTAGTGAGCATCACATACCAGGCAAACTTCTCACACTTATTATTCCATTGTTTTAGCAGGAAACACTTTTTTCTGCATGTGAGTGAAGGCTTCACTCTGGTCAAGTCTTGCACTTTTCAGCACTGCCAGCCAGCCATTTTCTTAGGCCCACACGCGAAAACTAGTATTTAAACAAACATAAAACAGTAATTAATTAGAGAAGTGAGACCCATTCTGTTACCCACCCCTTGCTAATTATTAACTTGTTAATTTATGTTACCTAGCTGAAGCACCACAAAGCAGCATATATTAACCTTCTTCTTTCAGGGCATAAGGATTCACCATGAACTTTTGCCACAGAAATGACACGACAAAACATAATGCATACGAATATAGCACATGCCATTAATTAAACAGCCGCATTTAATACTGACAAAAACGATTGACAAGGTTAGTTTATTATTTTTCACACACTTGCAAGTGCAACATAGAAGCATATTAATCCCGCGTGTAGTGTCTGCAATTTTAAACTAAATTGGTTAATTATTTCTCAACACATGCTATTAGTACTATTATTTTGATTATGGAAGTTTATCTTTGCGAGTATGAACAAAAATGTATTCAACATCTCGCTCCATCAACATAAAGACAATTATGCCCACCCCTAGTATTTATGTAGTATAATAATAATCTCTTGTCAGTTCTCCTCCCTCAGAATGAAGGCTAATATGTAGACGGGTACCGCTCCAGTACCCATATGTATTTCATTTTCTTCCAAGACTTTTCTCCAGATAGATTTTACTGGATTTTTCCTGCTGAAATCTGTCATGGGAAATGTGTGCAGTGAGACAATTGATACACAACTCAGAATTCCAATCCACGGAGGGGGCGTGGCTTGGACGCCGGTGAAATGGCGGCGTAATTCTGTCCTCCTCCAGGCAGTAACGATTTTTCGTTGCCAAAGAGCTGCAATCCGACTACCTCTCCTGACCCAAGCAGAGATCTTGATGTCGGAGTTTCACCCCAATTGGCTCTAAAAATCTGAGCCAAAATCAGGCACGGGGAGCGGAGAAAAAGCTACCTTCTGTCCTGACTGCTGGACGCTGCAAAGTGGATCGGAGTCCAAACCCGGCTACACCCACGAGACCTCCCGGAGCCTCCCGGAGTACCTGCCTTGCCTCGTCGCTGGGAGAGCAAGATTTTAAAAACGGCGATGACTCCGCTTCACTACAATTCAGCGGCCGGGTCGTGTGTACAGCGCGATTGAAAAAGAAGTTTTATCTGCAAATGTAAATGAAAACAGCGCGAAAACTACCGTTTGAAATGGCGGCTTGCCGGCACTCCTGATTTCGCACATAGGTACCTTGCGGCCCCGCTGCTATGACCCACGCTACTAAAACCAGGCTCGCAGGTCATTTTGCTCACAGATACGACTCCCTATCGTATGTACAAACTAGGCACTGAACGGGATGCTGACCTTGATGTGCTGATGAAAGTGAATGAATGAACGAAAGCGAATGAATACCAAGCCGGCATGCTGACTACCACTGTCTTATCAGCGCTGCACTGGGTTCTGACTTGCCACAAGGGGTTGGAGGACTGAGTCTAGTATATGTTTTTGCCTCTATGTGCCACCCTGTTAGTGTTTCTATCAGCAGCCTGTAAACGAAGAGACACGCTCTGCGGTATACAAAATGGCGGTTCCTATTGATGTTCCTCTGTGTGGGGCTGTGTATCGAAAATGGATGTAAGGCGCACATAACCTCCCTGGAGCATAGCGCAAATCAATACCCACAGCTCAACGCTGGACCTAAAGGCGCATTTACGCGCTATGGACTCTACTGTAACCTTCATATAGGGGAGCTCGCTTACTCGACTCATGTACTACCCGACGATGGTGCAACACGACCCAGACACAGCGTTGTACGCTTGGTGAACACAAGGAAAGAACTGTCATTTGTAAAACTACTCTGCGCTAAACGCTGACGAAGGGTGCCACTGTAGCACTCCCAGACCTGTCCGACCTCAAAAATAAATAAATAAATAAAGGACATAGGCACCAGCAACTCCCGCCAACCGGCCTCAGAATGGGAGACAAGGACAATGGGAAACACCCAAGCGCCTGAAATCTGACCCTCCGACTCCGGTCAAAGGAAAAAAGGACATGGCGGAAGCCATGGAGACTATCTTAAGCAGACTGGAGGAAGTTAGGGACCTAGCCAAATCCACCAAAGAGGAGGTTGTTGCAGTCCGCCAAGACATCAAGGATATCAACTCGAGGTGATGGAAACAGAGAGCAGGATAAGTAAACTGGAAGATTCGGAAAACAAAACCTGTGGTGCCATCCAGAATCTCTCCCTGTGCTCGGAACACCTAGTGAGGAAAGTTGCGGAGTTGGAATACAGGAATAGGAGGGGAAATCTCAGAATTTTCGGTATGCCAGAAAAAGCGGAGGAATCCCTAGGATCATGTATAACCTTCCTAGAACAGTGGTTTACACAGGCCACAAATCTAACTTTCGCTCAGCCGCTGGAGTTCGACAGGGCTCATAGAGTTCCGGGGCGAGTCACCAAGGATCAGAAGGGCCCGAGAGCGATAGTGTGCAAGCCGCTGAGATATCAACACACAGAGCAGATACTTACCTTTGTCCGTAAGCATAAACATGTTCTGTGGAAAGGGCACAAAATCTTCATTTCACAGGATTATAGCAAAGAAACTATGGAAATCAGGAAAGCTTTCCTTGCACTGAGACCACAATTGAAATCTCTTGGATACATGTATGGTTTTATTGGTCCGACCAAGTTCAAAGTAACCCTACAAGGTGTAACTCAGGTGTTCTCTAACCCGCAAAAACTACAACACCTGCTATTTAACCAGGGAGACAGCAACATGGAGGTCTCCCCTTCGGCCCAGATGAGCGCTTCTGCAACCGGCCTGAGATGAGGCTTGATTATCCTATAATAACGGTCCCATGTTCTCTGTCTCCTCATAGTCTGACTAATTGAGCTTGAGTGTCTTCGCTTAAAGTCCATGACTATTGTTATTAACTGTGGGTCTGCCCCACCTTATGGCCTCAACCTGTTGGATATACTGATCTAAAATGGTTGTCTGGTTGTATGACCCTATTTGGTCATTTATGGTTCACCACTTTATTACCTGTTACATGATCGACTTTGTCAGTATAGTCTGCCTGGAACCTGTTACAGTGCCTACTGTTGAGATTATTATGCTAGTATTTTTACGCTTAAGTATTTGCGTAACGTGTTTTATCTATGTTATAGTCGGTAGTTATTAATGAAGTAAGTCATTCATAGTACTAAAGCCACCATAGTGGCCTTGCTGGCTTCACTGTTACAATACTATTGTTATATCTAATTACCCACGTGTTTGTTAGACCTTTAATCTGAAGTTTGTTTTGCTGCTCTTATGATTACTAGGTCTCAGTAAGCTGCTTGGAGGCGGCCTCGCGGTTGTTCCCGAGTCGCCATGTTCTTTTTCTACTATTGGGGTGGGAGGGGAGGGCTGTGGGAAGGGGAGGTGGGTGGAGGGAGGATGGAAGGTGTGTGGGGGGGATTGTTTTTGCATTTTGTGTATTGTCTTGCTTTTGTTTCTCTAATTTACGTCCTATCTTGCAACCCAATGTGATTCTTGGAACCAATGCGGGCCTTACTTACACTAATATTATTCCCTGCGTAGTGCTGCATCAACTGTGTATAGGCCCGCGTGCACTCTCTAATACTAATACAGCTCAATGCAGTAAGTCAGAATGTTACACACACGACAGATGATGGCTCACACTATATATACTCCCATAGGGACGACAACCATAAATAACCTTAAATTGCTCTCACTGAATGTGAAGGGTCTGAACCAACCAGTTAAACGACAACAGGGAGATATAGTCCTACTACAAGAAACAAGACTAGAGACTATTCTTTCTACTCCCCACCTCATGACTCGTTTTCGAGAATTGATTACATATTCATAACTAGGAATGACTTGGCCAGAATAGAGGACACGAACATTGCACCAAGACTAGTTTCTGACCACTCCTGCATTTCACTTACTCTATCGAATATTAAGCCAACAACTCGCCAGTCAATGTGGCGCCTCAACGACGCCATTCTGAGTGATGAGAAGCATAGAGAAACTATAGAGTGCGCCCTCAAAGACTTCTTACAAATTAATAAAAAAGATGACACCTCTGACTTAATTCGGTGGGAAGCTCTGAAGACCACCATGAGGGGACTACTCATAAAGATATCATCTGCAATAAACAAAACCATAATGCCGCCCTCTTAACTCTGGAAAAAGACATCTCCATACTCCAGCGCGAATACCTGCACAGTAGAACTGCAAAATCGCTATCTGACCAGACCAACCGGAAACACACCTATAATAAATTAGTGAGTGAAAGGGCAGGAGTCTGGCTAGACAGGAGGAAACGCTTTAAAATCTGTGACTCTAATAAGGCGGGGAAAGGTTTAGCAGCCTACCTTAAATTTAAAATTCAAAAGAACGCAATCAATTCCCTATTAGATGACAAAGGCACCCCCAATTCGGACCCTAACAAAATTGCTGATTTATTCAAAGATTTCTATAAGAAGTTGTATGCCAGGAATATAAATGTTGATAAAGGGAAAATAGTGGATTTCCTCTCCAAATGCGCACTACCAACACTTACCCCCTAAGAACAAGAGTGCTTAAACGAACCGATATCTGAGGCAGAAGTTGCAAGTGCGATCACATTGCTTAAGAGTGGGAAAGCCCCTGGCCAGATGGCTTTACAGCTAAATTTTATAAATCTTTCTCACACACGCTTACGGAACCAATTCTGAACGTGTTTAATGAGATTAGTCTTACGGGAGCGGTAAAGGGAACAATGGCCGAGGCAGTGATTGCCGTGATACCCAAAGAAGGGAAAGACCCTAAACTCGCCAAAAACTATAGACCCATCTCGTTAATAAACTTGGATTGTAAGCTTTTGGCATCAATCCTTGCAAAACGCATCCAGAGAGTACTGCCCTCCTTAATCCTCCCCTCACAAGCCGGCTTTCTGAAAAATAGATTGTCAAGTGACAATACCAGAATCCTAGCTCACATGATAGAAAAGGCTAAGCTCCTCTTCACGCCCACCGCTGCGATAACACTCGCCGCAGAGAAAGCGTTTGACAAGGTGGATTGGACATACCTGGAATCGGTACTCCATAAATTCGAGTTGGGCCCCTTTTTTACTATACTGGTAATGTCACTATATGCCTGTCCCACTGCTAGAGTGAGGGCCGGTGGAGCTTTCTCTTCACCTTTCAAGCTAGAGCAAGGGACCAGACAGGGATGCCCCTTGTCCCCATCCCTGTTCCTCCTGGCAATTGAACCCTTCCTGTACCGGATTCGGGTGAATGCTGACATCCCGGGAATCCCATTCAATGACTGCACTATCAAACTCACGGCATATGCTGATGATGTTTTAGTCGTCAGTGAACAGGCTGATAGAGCTATACCTGCGTTGCTTTCCACGATTGAGGAATTCTCTTGTGTGTCCGGGAACTCCCTGAATAAGGACAAGACTGAGGTGAAAATGCTAAATAACATGAGTGATAGAAATATTTTAGGCGATTCTGGGCTCACCTGGCAACCAAAGAGCTTAAAATACCTTGGCCTGGAGTTTGAGAAGGACCTAATCATGACACTAAAAATCAACGAAGATATACTCTTCAAAAAAGTACACAAGCTCCTGGAAGGGTGGTCTCCGAAATTCCTGTCATGGTGGGGTAGAGCGGAGACATTAAAGATGACGGTCACTCCCTTAATCAATTATACGGCAAGCATGCTCCCTATGACATTTACAGAGGACTTTCTACAAAAAATAGACAAATTGTTTAGTAACTTCCTATGGAAAGGGAAAAAACCCAGAATCTCTATGAAAAAATTGCAACTCCCAAAACAAAAAGGTGGGCTAGGATTACCCAACTTCAGGAACTATCAAACGGCCTTCTTATGTAAACAGGGTGCTTTCTGGTTCAATGACACGCATGGCTACACGCCGTTGTGGATCGATATAGAGAAGGCTGTCATAGGTAAAGCCCCTCCCGCAGCGGTACTCACCATGGACCTGTCACACCTCACGCACTCTAAATACATCATGCTCAACACCAAAAGAGCTCTTCTCAGACTAGCCCTAACACATAAATCTGGCCTGCAGGTAAAGAAGTCGGCTTCCTCATCTCTATGGTGTAACCCACTCATAAAGATCAATGGCTCATCCCCTTCTTGGAAACATTGGTCAGACAGAGGAATCAATGTGGTCTCAGACCTCTACAACGGACACATGCTGTTACCTTTCTCAACGATCCAGTCTAGACATTCCCTTGAGCCAATTGACTTCTATGCATTCCTAAAACTAAAGTCAGCTATGTCCAAGCGCACGTTCTCACTGTCGCCACCGTGGTTAAAAACAACGCTCCCTCACCTACAATCCTCAGGTCACTTTGTATCTAAAGTTTACAAATTGCTTGCACCGACGCGAAGCAAAGCACTGAGACGAAACGAACTTAAATGGGAAGCAGAACCTAACAATACCGGGATAGTTATTAACTGGGATAAAATCCATGCTTCAGCCCTCACGCACAAAGTATCACCAATCCTCTCGCAAACCAAATACATGATAATCAAATAGAGTGTTCTGGACCCCCCAAAAGTTAATTAAACTCAATCTAAGAGAGAACCCCATTTGTTGGAATTGCTCCATAGCTGATGTTGACCTGCCACACATGCTATTCCATTGTCCTCTGTTGCATAAATACTGGTCCAGCGTCTTTGATTATATTGAAAACATATTCAACATCAAACCGACGAGGGAATTCATTTATTTAATTCTGGGGGCCATAGATCCATTGTTAGTAAAAGACCACAATCGCCAACTCCTTGATCTGCTACTCACCCTGTAGTATGCAAATGGTGGTTCTGTCGGATTGTACTCAATTTCTTTGCTCAATAGCTACTTGGCTCAGTATTTTCTCATATGTACTTTTTCTTAACAAACATGGAAATACTTTTATGAAAAATGCACACACCAAACGTTTTTTCTGTAAGCAAAGTTGTAATTATTCAGTTACTTTGCAAAGCTTTTTTTCTTTTTCAACATTAAAAAATCGGTTGTCCATACAAATTGAAAATATAATACCAATAAATAAGTGCAGCAGTGAATAAACGTGATCTGTGATTAATGGTGACTGTTATAGTGATACAGTTTCGTGGAAATGCAATTAGAAACAAAGGTCCAATAATAACTTCAATTTCCTCACTCAGTATAGTTATTCATATTTTTCTGTTTGAGATGCAGTAAGGACCAATTGGTGGATTAGCGTCGACATTTCGACCCAGCGGTATGGTGCCTGTTTATTAGCAACCGTTTCGGGTCTTCATCAGGACAATAGGGGGGGACAACCTAAAATTAGATAAAAAGTGCCTGTTTTAGTAATCGGTGTGTGCATAGCTAATCCAAAAAATGGAGAAGCAAGGCGGGGCTCGCTCACCTGATGGAAAGGTACTGAGGTGTCTTATTTGTAACCTCCGTGGGATGATTCTCTCCTATATTGAAGCGTGGTATCTGTAGATGATTAATAACATTTAGTACCAGCCCTGTTATTGGGGGGGGGCGGGGTGGGGGGCGTTTTTTTGGGGGGGCGAACACACGGTTCATTTGAACACATACCTTTGTTAAAAGAATTTATCACCGTCCGGTGATGTATTTTCCGGTTTGAAGTGCCGCAGCCGCGATCACCTAAACAATGAACATGTCTTAATTAGTCAGATTCCTTGCTGTATGTTTACTCGGTCAGAATCACTATTTTTAAGAGAGGGGAGGTGCACCAGGCACCCTAAAGGTAGCCATGTCACTTACGGTGACTGCACTGAATCCACCTTTGTGATTCATTAACTTAGGCGTGGTGGTGTACTTACTTAAAGAGCATGACAGCAGACGTCTGTATTTCTCTCCCGTTCACGATTCAATGGGTGAGACCGCGTCTGATTACCTGTTAAAGAACAGATTACCTCAGCGTAGCGTGCACGAGAGCCCGTCTGACAGACACGTCATGTGTGACGTGTAGGGGAATTTTCAAAACCCGGAGGGCATGTCAATATGACAGGGTTACTTAGAAAACCTGCAGTGGCCGAGGTTTGAAGGTGGCCGGTTGTATCAGGACTTATAACTGAGAGGGCGCGTCAGTTATTTATGAGAAATAATGGACCAGTCGATCCAGGCGTGTGGAAGAGATTTATGTGCGCCGGATGGTGACCTTGGAAACATGGTCTGGGCCAGGTCTGGATGAAGTATCCAATTGTTACACTGTTATAGAGGTTTCAAATGCATGTATACATGTTAGAATGCGCAGTAAAACAACACATTGGTAATTTTTCATACAGTGCTTAATTAAGGTTACATAGCATGTGTTTTTAAAGTCTGCTCATTTGTATGTATGTTTCCTCCTGGCTATTCAATCCCTGTGCTACAGAGTCTAGGATATGGATCCAGAGGCACTCTTTGTAGTTCAAAACGGGGGCCATATCCCCTCCTCTCTGGTGTAGTTCAATTTTTTCCAATACCCACCATTCCAGTTGTTCATGTGAGTGATTGGACATGTTGTAATGCTCCACTGGAGGTGCACCATGGACTTTGCATCGAATTCTGCTTTGGTGTTGTAAGATCCTGTTTTTTACTCGTTGGGTGGTTTGGCCTACATATAACAACTGACAGGGGCATTTGATGACGTAGATGAGATTTTGGCTGTTACAGTTTGTGAAGTTGTTCACTGTATATGTCTTATCTCAGTGGATAAAGGAATTGACAGTTTTAGTGTATTTGTAAGCTTTGCATGCTCCACATCTATGGTGCCCTGTAACAGGTGGCATTCCTAGTTGACTCCTGATGTTATTGTTGGTGGGTGTATCCAAGTATGAAGAGACCACATAGTCTTTCATGTTTTTTGCTCTTTTAAAAGTGCACATGGTTGTCTCCTCAATCCCAATCTCTGGTCCCACTAAATTCCAGTATTTCTTAAATATTTTGTTGATATCATGGCTCCTAGTGTTGAAGGTAGTCACACAAATCAATCTTTCAGTTGTCTCAGATTTTTCCACCACTTCTAGTAGCGTTTCTCTGGGTCGATACCATGCCCTCTTCCGTGCTCTGTTGAGTAGGCCTCTGGGGTATCCTCTGTCTCTTAGTTTCATGAGTAATATGTCTGTTTCTTTGAAGTAATCACTTCGCTTAGTGCAATTTCTACGGATACGCAAGAATTGTCCGTATGATAGATTATCACGTAGATTTCTGGGGTGGTGGGAATTATATTGCAATAATGTGTTACGATCAGTTGGTTTTTTATAGAGATTCATTACTATTTTGTCATCTTCCACCTCAAATGTCAGGTCTCGGAAGGGGAGCGAGTCTCTGTTGCATGCCATCGTGAACTTGATGTCTGTTGAGCGGTCATTCAGCCAAATCAGGAAAGTATTTAGATGTTCTTCAGTGCCATTCCAAATCATTATGATATTGTCTATATATCTGTTCCATTTGGTAATGCAGTTGGAGTACGGATTTTCCTCAGAGTAGATATGCTTCCATTCTAAATCATCCTTGTAGAGGTTCGCCAAGCTTGGAGCAAAGCCCACGCCCATCGCTACCCCCTTACATTGGACGTAAAATTGGTTTTGGAACATAAAATAGTTCTTGGTCATTGCTATTTGTAGTAGCTGTATTAGGAATTCTGTGGGTACCCAATGGGGAGCCTCTCGGGTATTAAGTATCTTATTTACTATCTCCATTGCTTCATTTTGTGGTATGCTCGTATATAGAGAGCAAACGTCTAGCGTAACAAAGAGTTGTTCTTCTTTGTTGAATGGATGATTCTCGAATATTTGAATAGTATGCATGGTGTCTCTGAGGTATGATTTAGTTTTTAGAAAAATGGTTGGAGGAAGTTGTCAGGATATGGATTTATGGGCTCCAGTATTTAACCACATCCGGACACGATGGGTCTACCAGGAGGGTTGATCAGGTCTTTGTGAATCTTGGGAATTGTGTAGATTGTTGGAATTCTAGGATGTGGTTTGTTCAGAAAGCGTGACTCTGGGTCAGAGAGGAAGCCATCTTTTAATCCTTGTGTGGTTAGGTTCTTTATTAGTTTGCTAATCTCTTTCGTGGGGTTACCTGGTATTTTGGTGTAGCTATCTTCACAGTACAGTTGTCTCCGGATTTCAGATATGTAATTCTCTCTGTTTTGTATTACTACAGCTCCCCCCTTATTTGCTGTCTTGATCACAATTGATTGGTTGGATTTTAGGTCCGTAAGAGCTTCTCTCTCCTCTTTCGTGATGTTGTGCTTGATGTACTTAGATTCTTTTAGTACGTTCATTACCTCCGACATCACATTTTTTCGTAGGCAAGTATCCTTTCATTCATAAGATGGTTTGCTGGATTGAATGTGGATCCAGGACGGAAGTTGGTAGCTGCTGGTTTTCTGATGTATTCATCTTTTTTCTGATGGAAGAAATATTTTAGTCGGATCTTCCGAAAAAATTGTTGTAATTCGAGTTTTACATTGAAGGTATTAGGTGGAGTCGTGGGTACAAACGATAGTCCCTTTGATAGTATGTCATGTTCTGGTTTGGTCAGAATGTGATCTGAGATGTTGATGATCGGGTCTTTCCTATTTGTATGTAGGTTGATCGTCTGTATTTAGGTGGCGGACGTAGAGGGAATCTCTTCTATCGTCTGGGCGTTTTCTGTCGAGTTAGGGTTTTCAGTGGAGGAGGTTGTGGGAGTATCTTCTATCCTTTGTTTGTTTTCTGTGTGATATTGCTCGTGCATTGATTTAGACGAGGTTGGAGTTTGGAGCGTATTCTCGTATTCCTTTAGTGGTTGTTCATTCACTGATTTTGCTGTTCCATGTGTTTCAGCGGAAGACGTGGTAGGAATCTCGTCTACCATCTGTACGTTTACTGTCTGGTACTGATCTCGCCGTGATTCTGACGAGGTTGGGGGTTGAAGCGTACCGCCAATCCGGGTCTCTGCTGTTCCAGGAGGGATCCCCTAAAAAAGACGATGTAGATGGACCTTGGTATTGGGCCCCTGTAGGGTATTTTGCTCCTGGAGGGAACACCGGTTCCTGTTGTTGATAGTGGTTGATAGTGGTTCCCTTGTTGTTGACCCCTTGGGATTAGGTTGGTGTTGTCAGATTCAACACCAACCTAATCCCAAGGGGACAACAACAAGGGAACCACTATCAACAACAGGAATCGGTGTTCCCTCCAGGAGCAAATTACCCTACAGGGGCCCAATACCAAGGTCCATTTACATCGTCTTTTTTAGGGGATCCCTCCTGGAACAGAGAGACCCGAATTGGCGAAGACCATCCCGATGGAATCAGGGAGCAAACAACTGCAGAGGGAACACGAGGGTACGCTTCAACCCCCAACCTCATCAGAATCACGGCGAGATCAGTACCAGACAGAAAACGTACAGTTGGTAGACGAGATTCCTACCACGTCTTCCGCTGAAACACATGGAACAGCAAAATCAGTGAATGAACAACCACTAAAGGAATATGAGAATACGCTCCAAACTCCAACCTCGTCTAAATCAATGCAAGAGCAATATCACACAGAAAACAAACAAAGCATAGAAGATACTCCCACAACCTCCTCCACTGAAAACCCTAACTCGACAGAAAACACCCAGACGATAGAAGAGATTCCCTCTACGTCCGCCACCGAAATACAGATGATCAACCTAGATACAAATAGGAAAGACCCGATCATCAACATCTCAGATCACATTCTGACCAAACCAGAACATTACATACTATCAAAGGGACTATCGTTTGTACCCACGACCCCACCTAATACCTTCAATGTAAAACTCGAATGACAACAATTTTTTTCAGAAGATCCGACTAAAATATTTCTTCCATCAGAAAAAAGATGAATACATCAGAAAACCAGCAGCTACCAACTTCCGTCCTGGATCCACATTCAATCCAGCAAACCATCTTATGAATGAAAGGATACTTGCCTATGAAAAAATGGTGATGTCGGAGGTAATGAACGTACTAAAAGAATCTAAGTACATCAAGCACAACATCACGAAAGAGGAGAGAGAAGCTCTTACGGCCCTAAAGTCCAACCAATCAATTGTGATCAAGACAGCGGATAACGGGGGAGCTGTAGTAATACAAAACAGAAAGAATTACATATCTGAAATCCGGAGACAACTGAACTGTGAAGATAGCTACACCAAAATACCAGGTGCCCCCACAAAAGAGATTAGCAAACTAATAAAGAACCTAACCACACAAGGATTAGAAGATGGCTTCCTCTCTGACCCAGAGTCAAGCTTTCTGAACAAACCACATCCTAGAATTCCAACAATCTACACAATTCCCAAGATTCACAAAGACCTGATCAACCCTCCTGGTAGACCCATTGTGTCTGGATGTGGTTCAATACTGGAGCCCATAAATCAATATCTTGACAACTTCCTCCAACCATTTGTTCTAAAAACTAAATCATACCTCAGAGACACCATGCATACTATTCAAATATTCGAGAATCATCCATTCAACAAAGAAGAACAACTCTTTGTCACGCTAGACGTTTGCTCTCTATATACAAGCATACCACAAAATGAAGCAATGGAGATAGTAAATAAGATACTTAATACCCGAGAAGCTCCCCATTGGGTACCCACAGAATTCCTAATACAGCTACTACAAATAGCAATGACCAAGAACTATTTTATGTTCCAAAACCAATTTTACGTCCAATGTAAGGGGGTAGCGATGGGCGCGGGCTTTGCGCCAAGCTTGGCGAACCTCTACATGGATGATTTCGAATGGAAGCATATCTACTCTGAGGAAAATCCGTACTCCAACTGCATTACCAAATGGAACAGATATATAGACGATATCATAATGATTTGGAGTGGCACTGAAGAACATCTAAATACTTTCCTGATTTGGCTGAATGACCGCTCAACAGACATCAAGTTCACGATGGCATGCAACAGAGACTCGCTCCCCTTCCTAGACCTGACATTTGAGGAGGAAGATGACAAAATAGTAATGAATCTCTATAAAAAACCAACTGATCGTAACACATTATTGCAATATAATTCCCACCACCCCAGAAATCTACGTGATAATCTACCATACGGACAATTCTTGCGTATCCGTAGAAATTGCACTAAGCGAAGTGATTACTTCAAAGAAACAGACATATTACTCATGAAACTAAGAGACAGAGGATACCCCAGAGGCCTACTCAACAGAGCACGGAAGAGGGCATGGTATCGACCCAGAGAAACGCTACTAGAATTGGTGGAAAAATCTGAGACAACTGAAAGATTGATTTGTGTGACTACCCTCAACACTAGGAGCCATGATATCAACAAAATAATTAAGAAATACTGGAATTTAGTGGGGCCAGAGATTGGGATTGAGGAGACACCTATGTGCACTTTTAAAAGAGCAAAAAACATTAAAGACTATGTGGTCTCTTCATACTTGGATACACCCACCAACAATAACATCAGGAGTCAACTAGGAATGCCACCTGTTACAGGGCACCATAGATGTGGAGCATGCATAGCTTGCAAATACACTAAAACTGTCAATTCATTTATCCACCGAGATAAGACATATACAGTGAACAACTTCACAAACTGTATCAGCCAAAATCTCATCTACGTCATCAAATGCCCTTGTCAGTTGTTATATGTAGGCCAAACGTCCCAACAAGTAAAAAACAGGATCTTACAACACCAAAGCAGAATTTGATGGAAAGTCCATGGTGCACCTCTAGTGGAGCATTACAACATGTCCAATCACTCACATGAACAACTGGAATGGTGGGTATTGGAAAAAATTGAACTACACCAGAGAGGAGGGGATATGGCCTCCGTTTTGAACTACAAAGAGTGCCTCTGGATCCATATCCTAGACTCTGTAGCACACGGATTGAATAGCCAGGAGGAAACATACATACAAATGAGCAGACTTTAATAACACATGCTATGTAACCTTAATTAAGCACTGTATGAAAAATTACCAATGTGTTGTTTTACTGCGCATTTTAACATGTATACATGCATTTGAAACCTCTATAACAGTGTAACAATTGGATACTTCATTCAGACCTGGCCCAGACCATGTTTCAAGGTCACCATCCGGCGCACATAAATCTCTTCCACACGCCTGGATCGACTGGTCCATTATTTCTCATAAATAACTGACGCGCCCTCTCAGTTATAAGTCCTGATACAACCGGCCACCTTCAAACCTCGGCCACTGCAGGTTTTCTAAGTAACCCTGTCATATTGACATGCCCTCCGGGTTTTGAAAATTCCCCTACACGTCACACATGACGTGTCTGTCAGACGTGCTCTCGTGCACGCTACGCTGACGTAATCTGTTCTTTAACAGGTAATCAGACGCGGTCTCAACCATTGAATCGTGAACGGGAGAGTAATACAGACGTCTGCTGTCATGCTCCTTAAGTAAGTACACCACCGCGCCTCAGTTAATGAATCACAATGGTGGATTCAGTGCAGTCACCGTAAGTGACATGGCTACCGTTATGGTGCCTGGTGCACCTACCCTCTCTTAAAAATAGTGATTCTGACCGAGTAAACATACAGCAAGGAATCTGACTAATTAAGACATGTTCATTGTTTAGGTGATCGCGGCTGCGGCACTTCAAACCGGAATACATCACCGGGCGGTGATAAATTCTTTTAACGAAGGTATGTGTTCAAATGAACCGTGTGTTCACCCCCCAAAAAAAACGCCCCCCCCAATAACAGGGCTGGTACTAAATGTTATTAATCATCTACAGATACCACGCTTCAATATAGGAGAGAATCATCCCACGGAGGTTATAAATAAGACACCTCAGTACCTTTCCATCAGGTGAGCGAGCCCCGCCTTGCTTCTCCATTTTTCGGATTAGCGATGCACGCACCGATTACTAAAACAGGCACTTTTTATCTAATTTTAGGTTGTCCCCTCCTATTGTCCCGATGAAGACCCGAAACGGTTGCTAGTAAACAGGCACCATACTGCTGGGTCGAAGCGTCGATGCTAATCCACCAATTGGTCCTCACTGCATCTCAAACAGAAAAATAAGAATAACTATACTGATTGAGGAAATTGAAGTTATTATTTGACCTTTGTTTCTAATTGCATTTCCACGAAACTGTATCACTATAACAGTCACCATTAATCACAGATCACGTTTATTCACTGCTGCACTTATTTATTGTTATTATATTTTCAATTTGTATGGACAACCGATTTTTTAATGTTGAAAAAGAAAAAAAGCTTTGCAAAGTAACTGAAAAATTACAACTTTGCTTACAGAAAAAACGTTTGGTGTGTGCATTTTTCATAAAAGTATTTCCATGTTTGTTAAGAAAAAGTACATATGAGAAAATACTGAGCCAAGTAGCTATTGAGCAAAGAAATTGAGTACAATCCGACAGAACCACCATTTGCATACTACGTAATACCCAGGTTCTGAGGGTCACTGGGTTACCCCATTAAAATTAATGGCTGCTACTCACCCTGGCGTGCAAGGTCGTCCTCTGTCACTGGAAGCCAGCTTCCGAGGTCTCTTTCAATGCTTGGAAGGAGTGGTTATCTTGTATCAGAGGAATAGTTAATCCTGCCCTCAACTCTTCCCCGTGGCAAGCTACCAGCAAGAGACTCTGGACCTCTCTGGACGCATTCTCCTTTTACTTTGACCCGCCGTAGTATGCCCATCACTTGCTAGGCACAAGATCATGTACTAACTGTCAGCTTCTGCACACTGTATGTTGAGCCCCATTATGGTTGCGCAGCCTATATTTTATCTTATTTTACTAGACACATGAGCACAACGGTTGTTTATACATTGTTTATTTTTAAGAACCGACTGTTAGTTAAAATCCACACTGAGACCACTAGGATGTTGTATTGTACTATCGTATCGCTGATGTAACGTTGGCTCTCATTGCCTGTCATAATGCCTTTATTGTGTATATTGTCACCTCAAGTATCAATACCATCCTTACGCTTGTCAATTTTTCAGCTATGTAAGTGTGGCTCTGGATCATACTCTGTGTTACTTTATTTTTCTTTGACCTCTGCAATGCAATGACATGATTGTGTATATTACTGTTTGTACATTTGTTTTTAGGTCTCGCTTTTTTCATTCCGCAGGAATGGAAAATGGAGAGAATTCTAGTGCTCAAAATACTCGTCAAACAAAGGCTTTTTCTGTGCGGTTTTCTTCGAGTTTACGTGAATCACGTGACCAAACAAGCACGCGCATCAGCCTCCCTCATTTCCTCCTAATTGCATTTTTTCACGGCCGCCACCACATCGAAGGGCTTCTCCCAGCTTGCGCTCTGCAGCTTCTCCTCCCCTAATTATTCATGGCTGGCCGGCCGTACTTTCAGTTTCCCGGCCGCTCATCTTCTCGCTTGCTACCTCTACACCTTCTCCTCTGTATCTCTCCACTTTATAAACTTCGCTTTTTCACCTTTACTCTTTTCTGTCCCTTTCACTGCACTCTCTCTTACCTTTATTTTTATTCCTTTCTCTCACTCTCTTTCATGATTCCTCTCTTTTTCTCTCTTCCCCTCCTTTTCATGCTTCCTCTTTCATATTTTCAGTTTCCCGGCCGCTCTTGTTTTCCTACCCTTTGTGTCTCCAAGATAACTTGCTATGATAGAAATGCATCGGGATTGATGTAACAATACGTAATTGTTACAACAATGCTTCAAATACTAAACTGCAGTCATATTCCTTGGCCCGCTTTAAATGTAAGCACACATTAAATGATGCTGAGGTGTAATACAGCCCCCTACGAGTGAGACAATGTAGTCTCACACAAAGCAACTTTGACAGTCAGGCGATCGGCTGGTCAGGGTCACTTACCATGGTCAAAAGGTTTGTAGATCTGTTCTCAGGAAAAGTCTCGGTGCGGGCTTTGTGATGATTACGTTTAAGCTGCGTTACCATACCATACATACCATAATGGCTACCTTCTTTTTAGGGCAGGGAAGGAGGGATACAGGCGAATACAGATTACAGGAGTGGGCAAGTAAATCAGCGTGAAACAATCAATGGACACACCGATATAGACGTACACATAGTAAGGTGTTTTTGAGAAGTCCATTTTTGAGAGAACTGTGCAGTTTACCGTAATGTAGCTACGGTTCTCAAGTGAATGTGAACTGTTTGTGGCTGCAATTACATACATACCCAAGGGAAACCAAACCAGCAGAAAACGAGGGGTGGGTAGTACTGGGGGTAAAAAGTGACCACAGATTAAGATTAATATAATACAGGGCGGCACGAGGGCCCCACGTTGCAGTCAGAGATACCAGGAAACAGTCCTGTAAATTAACGGCGGACAATTTCTTCAAAAGGGAAATGTCTTGAATAGACACAACGCATGAAAATGTTGATAGAAGGTCACTTGTCGTCCTCCACAGCCCCACCGTCTCATGTTGCATTCCTGCAAGGAGGGGGGTATCTCTTCTTGTAATTTATAGCGTTTACTACCCGTGTAGCGCTGCGACAAGGAACATTAAGCTTCCAACTATAGGCATAGCGCAGAGGGGCCCCACTGCTTTAGGGGTCCAGCGACCAGCCCATGGCCAATAAATACATTGTAAATATGGGAGACTCCCGGACCCTCATTCCGTTCTGCAGAGGGACGCATCATTTTGCATCACGCCACTTTCCCCAACAGGGATGTTCAGAGTTAAAGCCAGCCAGGGAGCTGGACTGCTAACCTTTATCATTGTCATGCTAATGCAGGTCGTGAAAAATGCCTCAGTGAAGGAGGCGTCTCGGGCCCGTCAAGGCATTCTTTCGGCTGAACGCCAGATTCCCAATGAGCATGAAATCCTGCGTGGTGGGCAGAGCTCCGAGGCACTCTGAGCGGTCAATATAAAAGAATACCAACCGCAGCCAGCATGACTCAACATAAAGCACCGCCCTGCCCGCTCCAGCAGCACTGCAACGATTCCCTGCTCTGGGCTGGTGTGCTACAGGCCCAAGGGGGAGGTGGTGGGGGGTGTCATCTTCAACTTGCTGCAGTAGCAGTAGAGTTCTCGCTAGGCAAGGTCTAAGGGGCACTCACGATTAATACAACACGTCAGCAGCAGATGAGGCGAGTTAAAATGCTACATTGCATTTTAGCGCGATAGGAAACACTACCGTCTATTGTTGTGATACTGGCATTTGTATTGCGCACATTCTACCACCTTGTGGTACCTTCGGCGGTCCAGTGGTTACCATAGTAGACCGTGAACTGAATCTGCTTTTGATGGCGTGCTACGGTTGCTGATCGCAATTCACAAACATCAGGACCAGATTGTAAATCAACATAAGACTAGGAAAACACTCAAACCAGTACACTGAGGCCACCAAACAATGGTTGAGCCATTTTAGCCCTCCATGCTTTGAAAATAGCCATTTGCCCTGCAGCCTACTGAGGAAATGCCAGAGTGGGCAGTACAGTCTTTGCAAAGATTTTGCCGAGTTGGTGGGGCTTACTCTTGCTTGCATTACTCCTGACTTTCTTCTGGAATGCAGAAGTAAGCCATAAATACAAGGGTAAATCACAGTAAAATCTCAGTGAATTGAAACTTACTCAGTGCATACAGACGTCACTCAGTGCACACAGCCCTAACTCACACTGCACACATGCCTCACTCAGTGCACACAGCCTTCAATCACACTGCATACAGTCCGCACTCAGTGCATACTGCACACACTCAGTGCACACTGCCCTAACTCACAGTGCACACAGCACTCACTCAGTGCACACAGCACTCACTCACTCGCACTGCACACAGTGAACACTCACACTGCACACAGGCCTCCCTCAGTGCACACAGCCTTCACTCAGTGCACACAGCCCTCACTCACACTGCATACAGTCCGCACTCAGTGCATACTGCACACACTCAGTGCACACTGCCCTAACTCACAGTGCACACAGCACTCACTCGGGTGCACACAGCACTCACTCACTGCACACAGCTCTGACTCGCACTGCACACAGGGATCACTCACACTGCACACAGGCCTCACTCACACTGCACACAGGCCTCACTCAGTGCACACAGCCTTCAATCACACTGCATACAGTCCGCACTCAGTGCGTACTGCACACACTCAGTGCACACTGCCCTAACTCACAGTGCACACAGCACTCACTCAGTGCACACCGCTCTCACTCGCCCTGCACACAGGACTCACTCACACTGCACCCAGGCCTCACTCACATTGCACACAGGCCTCACTCACACTGCACAAAGTCTTTGATTGCACTGCATACAGGCCTCACTCAGTGCATACAGCCGTCACTCAGTGCACACAGCCCTAACACCCACTGCACACAGGCTTCACTCACACTGCACTCAGGCCTCACTCAGTGCACACAGCCTTCAATCACACTGCATACAGTCCGCACTCAGTGCATACTGCACACACTCAGTGCACACTGCCCTAACTCACAGTGCACACAGCACTCACTCAGTGCACACAGCACTCACTCACTTGATCACTCACACTGCACACAGGTGTTACTCAGTGCAAACAGCCCTCACTCAGTGCACACAGCCCTCACTCACAGTGCACACAGGCCACACTCACAGTGCACACAGCCCTCACTCACACTGCGCACAGGTCTCACTCACACTGCACACAGGCCTCACTCACACTCCACACAGGCCTCACTCACAGTGCACACAGCCCTCACTCACACTGCACACGGGCCTCACTCACACTGCACACAGGCCTCACTCACACTGCACAAAGTCTTTGATCACACTGCATACAGGCCTCACTCAGTGCATACAGCCGTCACTCAGTGCACACAGCCCTAACTCACACTGCACACAGGCTTCACTCACACTGCACACAGGCCTCGCTCAGTGCACACAGCCCTCAATCACACTGCATACAGTCCGCACTCAGTGCACACAGCACTCACTCAGTGCACACAGCTCTCACTCGCACTGCACACAGGGATCACTCACACTGCACACAGGCCACACTCACACTCCACACAGGCCTCACTCAGTGCACACAGCCTTCAATCACACTGCATACACTCCGCACTCAGTGCATACTGCACACACTCAGTGCACACTTCCCTAACTCACAGTGCACACAGCTCTCACTCAGTGCACACAGCACTCACTCAGTGCACACAGCTCTCACTCGCCCTGCACCCAGGCCTCACTCACACTGCACACAGGCCTCACTCACATTGCACACAGGCCTCACTCACACTGCACACAGGCCTCACTCAGTGCACACAGCCCTCATCACTCAGCGCAACCACAACATCACTCAGCACCACCACAGCATCACTAAGCACCACCACAGCATCACTGGCTCAAATATGTTCTCTCAATGTTTCAAGCTTTATTACAAATGTCACAAAAAAATGTAAATATTTCACTTCTGTTCTTGGATTTTCGTCACTGAACATAATCCTCACAAAAGTTATTTACAAAAGTTTAAGCTATTGCCAATAAAAATTACAATCACTTTTATTTAAGTATTAATTATTTTAAAAATTAAAAGCCATTGTTATTTGTAATATCAATACATCTAAGTCACGTCAATACAAAACATGTGACATTACAAATACTAAAAGTGTCACATATGCTAAAGTTAAAAGTATTGGCATTGTAAATCACAAAACATAAATATAAAATGTCATTTACAAAACCAATAGCTCCAACTTTCCTACTGCGAGACCTATTGGCAACGCCAGTGCTTGTTGTTTCCTTACTTTCTTCTTGTCTAATAAAAATGATTTGAACACAAAAAAAGAATTCCAATCCACGTGCAAATTTGCACTGATTGGAGCAATAATGGCATTTCTTAAGAAAACGAACAGATCGCAAGAGCTATTGGGGATTATTATCACGTGTTTCTCATCATCCCTTGCGCCACATGCAAGTTAGTTGTTTTCCCTAGGGCCGAATGCAAGTCAATTTTCCTTTAAGTGAGAAAAGAATTTTGGCTACCACAACTTCAGTTATTTCTTTATAGCTATGAGGCTTTAAAAAGTCAAATTATTCCCAATTACGCAGTTTAAAAAGTACAATGGGAAAAAGACTTCTTCAGCTCTCAGTTCCTGAATACAACCTGTGTTATGCAAGTGCATTCCCCCAAATATCTTTCTCTGATGAATGCCGAGAAATGTAGTTTAGAAAACATGTTTCCAATTATATACGAAGGGTACTTTTAACACTAATGACTACACTTCCCAGAAGCCTATATGATGACGACTGGCGGGGGGGAGGGGCTTACTTGAGAGCGCAGTTGCCATGTTTGAGCGATCTCGCCCTGAGTGGTGCATTGACTTAACATACATAGTAATCGGAGAGTTCAATCGTTAGCTATAAAGATTTTAGTCGACAGTTTAAGTAAATCGTCACATCTGTCAGGACAGTATTAACTAACCGTACCGCCCTTCCTCTTTCATCTCCTGCTACTTCGATGTCAGTGGTGACGTAGGTGACAGGCGGGGCGCGGGGCCAACCACGCTGCTGCTGCTCTGTACCTCCACTACGGGTCTTGGCTTCTTTCACTCCGACTTACTTTCAGTAGCTGTATCATGGCTTCAACTACTCGCATAGGACCATCCATCCTTGGCAGCGATTTGTCACGGCTAGCGTCGGAATGTGAGCGTATGATGGAGAGCGGAGCCGATTACCTGCACCTGGACGTGATGGACGGGTAAGTTTACGGCCTCGATTACCTTGTTATATTCATATTTTTATATTTTATATAGCGCATACTGTGTAGGCATTACAGCGCTTTACATGAAGACCAGGTTACATTTGACAAAGTCAGATTTGTTTTAGGCACAGAGAGGTGACTTGATTTGCTCATAGTCACACGATGTTAAACAGAGAGCGGATTCGGACCTGATTCCTTCCACAGTGGGCCGCTTCGTTCCTCATGGCACATCTCTCATAGAAATAATATCTAGATGAGTGAAGCTCCTCTCTAGCCCCCATTCCCATCTACAATACTGGGACATCATTTTGGTTCCAACTACTTGCATACTTCAATAAGGGTGTGCGCAATCTATATATTTACTGTTGCAACTAGGTCCTTAACTTTAAAGTGCTGGATCAGTTTGAACTTTCCATTAGCATTGCTGCTAAATAGTCACATGTCTCAGAATATTACTCCAGGCAGACCTCCCTTCTAAGTTAGCACGCTGTATTCTTGGGCAGATCGATTTGAACACCTTATTGCATTTGATACAAACAAAGTTAATGCATTCATCTTGAAAATAAAGACGTTAGATACAAGATACGGTGTTGATCAACAAATACTTTTGGGCTTGAAATACAGAAACTGTAATCATGGTTAAATTAACGCTATGCTAGTTTACGATATCCAATCCTTAGACTTGATCCTGACCGTTATGACTTATGATCTACTTGTGCAAGAATAAGTCTAGAAATGTTGTGATCCTTGCATACTCATGGTTTATATTGCCTTTTAAACCATGACAAATAAGCAGACATCAATTCAACAATATTATATTTAACATTTTTCCTTAGGTAGATCACTGAGGCTAAATAGGACTGGGCATGTACATACAAGGTGGATCATTATTTGCTTCTTCATCCTCAAACTGCAGTTACAAGGAGAAGGATGTAACCTGTTCATTGTTATTAACATAGTGACGGAGGCATTTCCTTTTGACCTTAGGATTCATACTATCAGTTAGATATCATGGCGGTTTCAAGTCTGTAAAATACATAGTAGTACAAAGCTAACTTGGGACTGAAATGCTTTTTAAAAAGTCATCAACAAAACGAGCTTGCTTTTCTGCGGACTTGATCAGGGCTTTAACCTGCAAGAATAAGAGAATAATCAAATCTTCCTCCCGTACTGCCTCTAAATTATGTTTTAGGGCTATGTTATGTTTTAGGGACAATGCACGTTGGCCCTTTTCAGCCTGACATATTTCATCCAATAACAATTGGTCATTAGACCACTCGGCTTTGCAAGCTACAAATTATAAGAGAAAGAAGCATTTGGAAAGCCAATATGCCTTGCCTGCCTGAGAGCTATTGGCTTTGTCAATGTTTTTTGTTAGCCATGTTCTCTGTGCAACATAGCTGAAAGTAAAAACAAAAAAACCCAAACAGCGCTATGACTCAATCAACGCTGGCCACGTCCTAGTTTGTTTTGGTTTTCTTTCAGCCATGCTGCACTGCTCCATAACGTGGAAAAAATATGAGAAAACCAATATCTCTCACGTAGGTGAGACCCATTGGCTTTACCAGTGCTTTTTATTGACTATTTTAATACCACAACAGCAAGTTGTGTGTAGTAGGAGTCATGGTATGCACACTGCAGTGTCCTTCTCTCCTTGAAGCGCAGCTGCTGACTAGGCCTTACTTAAAGTCATCAGGCGACAGATTCTGGTTTGTTGGCTCACTTATTTTTTCTTTGTTTACCCGATTCTGTAGTTCATTGAAGGGCTTGTGCCTCGTGCCCGAGCGCTTTGTCTACTTCACCCCTTCCGCCACGTTATTTGTATTGTTTAAGTTTATTTCTCGGCAACTCTGTATATTGCACCACATTTTGCAAGGCGTGCAGCATGCGCTTCTCCCCCTTCAAGAAGTACTCTGAAGGCAGTGCATGGTGAGCGCTTTGTCTGCCTCTTCCCACCTATTTTATTTTTTCCTTTCGTATTTGGATTATGCATATGTTTATTTCTCGACAGCTCTGTATGTTGCAACCAATGTTCCCTCAATTTTTTTTCCTTCGTGTGCGGCAATGCAAGATCTTTGTGCTGCAGCTAAGTATGTGTGCGCCAAGTATGAGAGTGCAGCCCGCGAGTATATAAATCTGTGGCAATTACCACTCAAAACTTTTGTTTGCAATGAGATAGACAACAAGTGCATTTCACAGATATAGCTTTAATTAACGGCATCTTGTGACAGTTTTGCACTGTGGAGACAGAGCATCATGACATTAATGGGTTATTCTAGTTGCACCTTTACCCCAGGCTTAGAAAAGTGGAGAAGTGTGGCTCAGTGGTTAGAGGCGGCAGACCCGGATGCTTGGATCGACCGTGGACCAGGGTTCGATTCCCCGCCTCAGCGAGTCTCGGGCTCAAATTTCCACGGCCTCGACAATTCTCGCTCCGGTGCCTACTCGACTCACGGGGTCTCACTCTGCAACTCTGGGCAATAGCTTGCTTAATCTCCACAACGGCCCCTCGCGGCGGGATGCCTGGCTTTCACCTTGTGGACCCTCTCACAGGGGAATACCAGGACGGGTTCCCTAAGCAAGCGCCAGGATGCCCTTTGGGTGACAGGTTGCGCTATATAAGTATACCTACATTTACATTTACATTTTAGAAAAGGACATGACTCAGAAGGGAGCCCCATTATAAGATTTTACTGAATATTCTTGATTGGAGCACTGATCATTTGGTAGGGGATTGCTGGGGATTGCTGGAAGACTATACAAGAGAATATATATTTAGCAAGTTAACAAATAACACAGTTACATTGTCATGTACAACGTAATGATTAATGTATTTGCTAACAAGAAATGTGTGAAATGTGCCCATCTAGGCCACACATACAGTGGGAAAGGGTGGCTCAGACCAGTCAAGTGCCATCACTAGATATGTGATTTGTTGGTCCATGCCATTCTCCCAGTGCTGATAAAAGTATATCAAGTTCAACTTTCCTATTTAGGAAATAGGCCTTTGTTATCATCAGCGTACCCAAGTGATTCTCCTCCAGTCTAGTTCTTGATATAGACTTGATAGTGTTCAAGTGACTGAATCCTGGTTCACAGTCTGCACTTGATGACGGAAATGTTGGAACATGACTGACAAGCCATATAATGCAAAGCATGATATTGATTGGGCATTCAAGAACAGGTGGTATATGTCAATATCACTCAGCAAAACTGAGAAACGAAAGATAAAATGTAGTTCTTTTATACATTTATCATGATACTCAGTGAAAAATATTGAGCATTATCTCACATCCATGTAATTTTTTATAGATCTACTCAGAGACGTTTCAACCCATAGGCAAAGAGGGCTCTGTCAATGTCCATGTCAATGGTATTTATAGAGCGCAAACAATCATCCCCAATGGGATATCACGGCGCTGTCCTGACAGTAGTGAGTAGTTAACAGATAACAGAGTAAGGATTGTATTTAGTCAGATTTTGGGAAAATAAATGTTTTTAATTGCTTCCTGAAGGACAAATAACAGTCTGTTAGTCTGAGTTCCTGCGGCAGCTTGTTCCAGTGGTTTGGCGCCAGGTGGGAGAACGCTCGTCCACCCATCCTAGCTGTTTTCACACGAGTGTTGCTTGCTCTAGCAAGCCGTACAGGAACGCAGGTTCCTCGTGGGTGCATAGAATCTGATTTTATTTTTTAGGATGCGAGGGCCCAGGACCACAGCTTTTCAGGGGGCCCTCTGAGAGAGCCATCTCTGTTCTGCAGAGTCGTGCTCTGGTGACTATGAATAATTCTTACACAGATTGTAATGGATTCTCACACATCACCCCTATTCAAAATAAATGAAAGGAAAACGGTATTTCAAACAGACATTTTGCAGGGAAATTATACATTTATGTTTCATTCTTCCTGATCAATGCAGAACCTCACGTATTCATATGTCACAGATATTATTTACAGTACTACTAGTGAACTGCTGCTGTGTTACAATATTGAAAACTCTCATCACTATCCCTAAATATTAGATCTAAACACATTAGAATGCTGTGGCTGGTGAATGGGTGTGGGCTTAGCTAGAGATTTAAACCAAAGCCAAAATGCTGTATATTTGCTCTGTGACCGATATGAACACCCATTGCAGTGCTAAAACTATCTCAGGGCGCATTGCTGATATTGCACGAAAATTGTATCTTCAATTCGATCCGAGATTAATAAATCAGGTTGTCCAGTTTATGTTCTAAACTGTAACTCAAACAGTATTAATAAATGTTAACAATTATTTGACATATTTGTACGTTATATGCTACATGATTTATAAAAATACTTACTTACTATGGCTTGGCTCGGGGATTACTTTTCGCGCCTACCTGTCTCTCGCGCCAAGTACAGAGCTTCTCTGGAGCCGGCATGCTTACTTCTCCTAGTTTGCCTCAAATTGGCCTGGTACATTTTCGATATTTACGCGGTTCTGCCCAAGCAGCTAGGATCTGATTAAACCATGAGCATAAATGATGCTTAGTTGACAGAAGAAGCGTGCAAGAAGCATAAAAAAACTGATATGTCGTAGAATTGAGCATCAGCTAAGGTTGCCAAAAGAGGCCTCGGCCATTTGTAACGTGATTGAGAGAGGGCAGCAAAGACTCTCTAAAGACACATCCACCTGGTTCAAACAGTGCCCACAGCAGCATGCCCAGGACCTGGAATGCACTCAAAGCCTCCCTCCTGATAGGAGAGATGAGGGGAGGAATCCACTCCGGTTCCACTTCTTGGAGGTGAGTTGGTTTGAAAGACTGCGTCCGTTCTTGGAAAGACAAGAGTTACGTCCTGAGGGGCAGGCAAGCCCATCAAGGTAGAAGAGCTTTGTGGAAGAAATGAAGAGAAACAGAAAATGAACCCTCGCACAGACACTGGCGGGCAGAGAGTGCAGTGATGGCGTGGTTCGCGTGCCAGCCCTAAAGAGATCCCTTGTGGCATCACATCAAGTGGCGCATCGAAATTAGGCTCCCCTGTAGGAGAGAAAAGAGAGACGTGTGCTTTGGAAGGTGTGAACCTTCCGCGGAAGACAATACATTCTGACGTGCAGAGGGAGCTCTGAGTGTGAGCTTGTCATCTGCACTTCTGCAGCTGCGAGAACATCCAGGCTCCAAAGAAGCAGCACAATGGGGTAAGATCAGGCCCGCAACATCCATTGAGTTAGAAGTGCTTCAGTTCCCCTCTTGTCGTTTGTGGCAGCCCGGGCTGAAACCCCTTCCTGGGCACACGCACAGCCACACCCCAGTACTTCACAGATCTTTAAAAGATCATTCGCTTTTTAACTAGGCTTTGTTGTTGTTTCACCCCTTCTTAGAGCCCCTGCATCTCCACTCTGCATATTGCTGAAAGACCGTACTTTTCACGCCGCTACCATTTAAAATGCTGTGGTTGGTGAATGGTTTAAATCTCTCGCTAAGCAGAGACGTGCGCGCTTTATAGCACTGCGCGCATGGAAAAGTCCCTGTGCACTGCCGCGCAGCTTACTGGGAACAATGGTTGCATCACATTTCACAAGCAATTAGCGCATGGCCAGAGCTTGATGTCCCTTTATATTCAGCATGTGTTGGGCACTTCCCTTGTGGCACAAACTTTTTGAGTCCTTCCTCCATTTTGGCAGAGGCGTGCAGCGTGTGCAAAGCACTCACCCCGCCCCCCCTTTCAAAAAGGAGCACTCCGAAGGCAGTGAGTGGTGAATTCTTTGTCCACTTCAGAGTGGCCTGATTTCAAAGCACACGCGCCCTACTTTATTAACTGATCAGCATTTAAGATGGTTGGCATTCCTTTGGAGCACACAATTATTTTGTGTTCCAAAGAAGCTTCAGCGCTCTGTCCATTATCTCCTTGTGTTTGCTTTGCTCGCCCTAAGTTGGCAAGTTATGCCAAGACGTGGGTCCCTTGCTCACTTTGACAATGGATTCAAGCTAGCTGGCTGAAGAGGGGTGTCACCACAAATCCGGTCCCAGGATGCTTGTTTCTGGTCCAGGGAAGACATTGCTTGGCAGTTCGGGGTGGGCTCTTCCCATGAGGCACAGGGCCAAGACGGATTTGCATATAGCTGTGTCGAAACTGGGGTGGCGATGTGAGCTAAAGAATGATGATGGATTCAACCCAGATCTGTGACTGGGGGGTGAGTGTCTGAAAAGTTTCAGCGTCGCGTCTATCATCTCCTTGTGTTTGCTTTGCTCGCCCTAAGTTGGTAGGGTATGCCCAGCTGTGGGTCCCTTGCTCACTTTGCCACTGGATTCAAGCTAGCCTGGCTGAAGAGGGTCCTACCCGAAACCGGTCTAGGATGCTTGTTTCTGGTCCGGGGAAGACATTGCTTGGCAGTTCGGGCTGGACTGTTCCCATGCTCTTTTGGTCCATCGTTTGAAAACCATAGGGATAGGAGGAAAGGCCCTCTCTCTTTTAACCTCGTTCTTAGCAGACAGATCCCAAACGGTACACCTAGGTACGTTTAAGTCATCGCCGTTTGTCTTGCCTTGTGGGGTTCCTTAGGGTTCCTCTTTGAGCCAGCCACTTTTCAACATGTATATCTCTGAACTTTCCCCGCTGATCAAATGTTTTAATTTGACTCCCACCTCCTATGCTAATGATACCCAGCTGGTCATTTCAAAAGTAGATAAGGATGTTAATCACTCCCTCAAATTACATGATTGTTTGATCGTGTTGAACAGCTGGATGAATAGGCATTGGTTGAAGCTGAATTCAAGCAAAACTGAAGTAGTACTTTTTGGTAACATGTTCCCACCTTGGTCTCAGGCTTGGTGGCCAGACAACCTGGGTCCTCCTCCCTCACCAGCAGTTAAAGTCAAGAACCTTGGTGTTATTATAGAAGAAAAACTTAATTTTGAGGACCAGGTTTCCAAGGTTGTGTCCTCTTCTTATCTTACCATGAAAACTTTGAGAACTATCCTTCCCTTCATTCCAAAAAACACCAGAAAGGCAGTTGTGACCTCGCTAGTTTTGTCCAAATTAGACTGTTGTAATGATCTATATATGAACCTCCAAGCCAGACTACTTGGGAGGCTGCAGGTGGTACAAAACGCTGCCACCAGATTAGTCCTGGACATTCCTTAATATCAGTCTATCAGCGCAGGTATTCAGGACCTGCACTGGCTTCCTGTCAGCCAGCGTGTTAAATTTGAGCCACTCTGCATTGCCCACAAGGCTCTGCATAGAGAAGTTCCAAAATTTCTCTGGAATATCTTCAGCTGTTACTCTCCTAATAGACCCCTGCGATCGGCTAATGCCAGTCTAATGACCACAACTAGAATCAAAAAAACAAACTGGGGTGGCAGGAGTTTTAGCTATAATACCATCAAGCAGTGGAACGCCCTCCCATTACATCTCAGGACGATTCCCACCCTTCTGGATTTTAGAAATCAACTTAAGACATGGTTTTTTAGATACCAGCTTCTTTGGCGTAGTATGTTGAACCGGAAAGCGCCAAGACACCCACTGGTATATAAGTTGAAATAACATAACATGAGGCACAGGACCAAGACTGATTTACATTTAGCTGGGTCTGAACTGGAGTGGTGAAGTGAGCTAAAGAATGATGATTGATTCCACCCATATCTATGACTGGGGGAGAGTGTCTGAAAAGTTTCAGCACTAAGTCCATCATCTCCTTGTGTTTCCAATGCGGCACCGGCCATCTTTTTTGCTTCGGGCATTTAGACTAAATGCTCTCATTCATGCTGCGGACCACACCACCAGTCATTCTAAGGAGAGTGGGATGCTCTGCTCAAAAAAGGTGCCACCGCAATGAAAAGGTGAATAGCAGATTCCAGCTAAAATCGGCACACTTAGTTTTATTTGCCACAAGATTCCAACCACTTGCCAAAACCTTACCTCTGGTGATGCCTGTACAGCAACACTGGCTCTCACACCACCACTGCAACATGCGAACACACACACCACCACAGACACTTCTTACAACAAACAACACATACACTAAAAATAACTTATCACACACATGCATCGTTTTCCTCCAGCACTCTTTGGGAGAGCATGTATTTTTTGATCTTTCCTTGCCATCTGCTGCTTGCCTAGTCCCATCCCTGCCACCCCCTTCGTCTCCGCTTTCTCTGTGTTGCTCTTCTGACCAAATGCTTTTTTTCCATTTGTTTTTATCCCTGATACCCGTCTCCTCCATCGCTCCTTCCTCTGAACCTCCTCACACTGCAAACAAAAAAAAACTGAAGCAAAAAAACATTGTTTACAACACCGACTTTCACAAATGGTGAGACCAGTTGCATTGCAAATGCTTGTTTATTGCGGATCCTTGGGGTAACATGGACAGGTGGGGGATAAGCAATACAGACAGCAGGCAGGGAGGGTGTCAGAAAAGCAATATTAATGGCAGGAAGGGAGGGTGAGGGCAAAGCAACACGTGCTGCTGGCAGGAAGGGTGGGGTAAAGCAAAACATCACAGGGAGGATGGGAGGTGCACCCAACAACATGGGCAAACACTCTTATGGAGTGCTGCAACTAAAATACAAACACAAGTAGCGCGGAAAGTGCGAGCAGTGGAAAGATACTAGACCAGGAAACAGCACTTTAGCCATCCTCCATGGGAGGGAGGGACAAACACACGAAGCAGAAGTAAAGCCAATATACCAATGGTAAGCTGTGGGCGGGCTCTACATAAGTAAATAAAATGTCTTGCAAGAATTACACAAGCGCGGTCGCAAGCAAGACCTAAATACCACATTCTTTTTAAAAAAAAGTTTGGAACACTGTTTTGTTTAATGCCTTTTACATCCTGCATATTACAGGACAGTAGTGCAAACTAGTGTCAATCTTGCTTGGATAGAAGCCTCTTAGCATATGATATACATAGCATAAAATCTGTGCAATTTCTCTCATGTACTTGCGTATTTAGTATTCAGCGCTAAACATGTTTTCGAAGAGAACCAAGTCGTTGGCATAAAAAGTCTGGCACACGCACCCACCTAATGTGTTTGGAAAGCAATACATAGATTCAATAAAAATGGGATATCTAAAATATATAAACTAAAACAAGTAGGGACTAGTATACAACCTTTCTTTTAACCCATTCAAAGTTGCTACTTTTTTTAAGAAATTTGATGTTTGCACATTTGAACTTGCACCGATGTGTCTTCGTGGAATCTTTTACATTTTTTACTGTCCCTTACTGCTGGGTTTTACCTGCCAGTGACGTACAGCGAAAACTGGCGTTTTGTCTGCCTATTCTGAAAAGGGAGGGCGAATAAATGGCCAAATGGACTTTATTCTGTCAGGCCTTTTGAGCTGTATGTCAGCAGTGGAGAAAGAGTAGTCTTTGCCGGTGACAAACTGAATGTCTACCTGATTCTAAATGAGGTGGGTGGACCTTCAGTTTGTCCGAAAGGGTACTCCATCGCTGCTGCCATAGAGTATGTTCTCCACCACAATATAAATTGGTCCCTCGCGTTGGATTCAATAAATTCAATTGGTTCTAGGTCCTTTTACACTCCCAATTATTTAAAATATTTTGAATGAAACAACTCTGTTCATGGAATCGCAAGGCTCCTCTGAAATGTATTGCAAAGTTAAACAATATCTTGCTGGTAAAGTTTTTTATCCGGGCCATTCTACTTGCTGTCATCCATTCTTGGCGGTATAAGATAAGAAGCCTGTGGATTCAATTCTGAATTATTAGTAAAGCCCAGAGACCTATGTTTGGTTTCCCTACTGTGCTTGCTGCCGCTACTATGCATAAATTTGCCATGTAGACAGCAGAGATGTAAGTTCGGTTCTCCTGCATTGTAGATTCACCTTTCATCAGTTGATGTGCAGTTTTGCCTTATTTTGATAATCTTACTATGGGAGTGTTTAAAGCACCATAACTTGCTCATTAGATGTTGTGTTTTAGGGAAAGTCAATACTTCTAGTGTGATCAGTTCATTTATTTAAAATAACACTATTAGTTCCATCCTGTACCTTAATTAATATTAGATCTGCTAGCATGATTAGTTTATCATCAGGTACTGGTCAAAGTTGTGAGAATTGTTTCGAGTTTTTAAATTGAGGTCCTGTGAAATTCATGCACAGAGTACCTCCTAGTTTTTAGCCATCAGTGAATAGTTTAAGGACAGTTCTGCTTCTTAGCTTGTTGATTTGACCCTCTCATCAGTTTCTGTGAGCAAATTGGAAAATGCAGGGAGACCGTCTGCCAGTCCTCAGTTGTCCAGCCTAACAGCCTTTACCCAGCACTTGTCACAGTTTGCATATTCTGCCACTAGTTAGGAAGGAAGGGCTGGTTTCAGTGAGGAGTACCTTTCAATGTTGCACCTGATATACAGAACTGAGACCTGCAGGTTAGGTCATTGGCTATCTTAAAATGTTCTCGAGTCTCCACTTCTGCTGCTGCTGCACAAAGTGCTAGAGCAATGTGTTGAAAGTTCCAATTTCTGTACAGGCTCAAAACTTACACTATACAAATTACTGCTGTAAAAAGGGTGGCATATTCCTAACTCCGTTTAGTTAAGAGTGGTTGGTTTTCTTTAATCTTACATGCTAAACTGAGGAATTGCAGGTGTTCCATTGAACTAAGACTGATTCACCCAATGATGTCTGCTTGGTTACTGTTTTGTAGACTCACTCTGGCAATCATCCCCAAACAAACTGAGAACCTCAGTCTCTTTGTTGAATCAATCTGTTCCAACGGACAGGACACTGGAAATTGTAACCCTGCAGCTTACAAAGCATCTCTAGGTAGTAGTTATCGACATTTATCACCAATTACAACCTCTCTGTTCTGGGTAAGATAGCTTTAACCATTTTAGGTAGCAGTAGTCTGCTTACCTGTAGGTTTTCAACATCCTGGATCGTTGGCAGCTAGGATTTCGTTTTGGCAGGTGAAATTAAACTGCTTTGGCACGGACTGTGAAAAGAGTAGTGTTATGGGGGATTAATAGAAATACGGCGTCCATGATCTTGTTATATCTGTCCAATATATTTGATACTGTAGACTATTTTATCCTCTTCCTCAATACTAGAAGGTGGAAATTGGAGTTGGTCGCACTGTTACTGTCTGGCTCTTATCCTTCCCGAGGGCTGCACACCATCTTTAATTCTGTTGCTCTTTCGCTCACAGAATTAACCCTTTGCAGTGTGGAGAGCCACAGGATTATCTCCAATGTTGTTTGATGTTTACATTAAACAATAAATGTTTCCGTACAAACCTGGAGTTTCAATTATTTTGAGGGCTCGGAGGTGAGGGTTATGCTATAGAGGCTCCGCTTTTTTTCTGCAACTGTAGCTTTATTCTACAACAGCAGCACTTCATTCGCAAAAATCACTGTAAACTACATTGCCCATGAGAATTCAGGAAAATAATATTCCAAACATAACCAATCGCAATGCAGACGGTCCCATAAAGCTGCCAGTTCCAAAACCTTTGCCCTTTCTCTTTTACGATCACAGCAACTTCATCCTTGTATCCTCATACTACTCTTCCAATCATTTGAGAAAAAAACAATTGCTTAAGTACTCAGTTCACAATTCTTCCCTATCCTGTTTAGCAAGAACAGAGATTTATACTTTATCCAGTTGACAACCATTCAGCAATAACCTACATTATGATAACTTAGTGGAAAACCTTATTCAAGGCATGATGTTATACTCACTTGTATCTCCTAGGCTGGTAAAGTCTTGCATTGTTGATCATGCTTCAGTCCCTGGATGAGGTAATCCTCGCCTCCGTGTTTTAGAATTCAAACTTTTATTCACTTTAGCTTGAAATTTACTTAATTCTGTATCAAGACCAGAGATTCAGATTATACTGGTTCAAAGCTTGCTTAATACCAGAATTTCACATTGCCAGGTGGCTTTAAGCAAAAATGTTTAAATGTAGACACAGATGACCAATCCAGTGCCCTAATATCTTCCAGGCGAGCACCCAAGGCAATTGCTCTTCTGGCCGTATGAGTTTTCAAACAAGGAAGCATCAATACCTGTTTCCTGCATAATCCATGTTAACCATCTCACAATAGCTGGGGATGAGACGGGCAAGAACGTTTTCTTCAATGCAACCAAGAGTTGTTGTACCCCTATCGGTATAAACTCCTCTGTCATAGCCTGGTACACTGTTCCACAAACAACTGTATGGAAAGTTCCTTCCACTTCTTATCCGAGCCTGTGAAGGATGGATCCGAACTTGCCGGAGTATCTTCCTGTGGTGTTTTGGGCACCTCTGATAGACTCCCTGACTCCGTGGCTTTTTGAAACAGCTGAAAATGTTGGCGTCTTGAAACTGGCATCTACTAGATCATTGGCCTCATTGAAGGCCCATTATTGTGAAATCGACTAGCTGAGCGTTCTCTTCCTTACCCAGCCCCTCCAAAAATCTTCTGGCCAAAGATCTTTTTGATCAAGGCCTGGGCTTTATCGAGCGATGTGGAGGCGTATTATCTGAGTTCCTTAAGGACCAGATCCCCAAACAGACCTCCTTGGGCTGGTGAACCTGCCTTCAAAGTAACCAACACAGCTGCCTTTCGGAGATCGTATAGTTTTAGCGTCCTAGCAGTATAAATGCTCTCTGACCCTACATGAAAGTACTTCTGGTGAATTTAGGGCACCTGAGGCCTTTTTATCCTCCCCCATGTTTAACGTTTTTATGAGAATTTCCACAATGTTTATTAGTTTGTCCTGGCAGGCACACTAAGACCTATTGATCCCATTCTTTTGGCTCTTTCAGAAATTTGCTCAGGAAGGTGGCCATTCTACTGTCTATCTCAGAGGTAGTGGTCACTTTGCCTTCCAGAGTTGGTCTTGCGGACCTCCTTGTCGATAGGTTTTTATAAGTTGTGCAGCAACTTACTGCACCACCTTGTCAGCCGGTGTTCACTTAGAGGATCTAGTGCAAAAAATGTCCTTCTGGTCCAACATGTCAGTCTTGTCTTGCCCTGAATGTTTGACTTTGGGCACTTACAAACGGGAACTAGCCGACAAAGCTTCCCAGCATCATAGCCATCATCTGTATCCTAGTTTTGCAAATCATCCCTGTCTGATCAATCATCTGTGACAGGTAGTAGGGGTTATTGATCAGGTTTGTGTATTGCTCTGGAACCTATACCTTTTGTGGTTGGGTCTCCAGATGTCCTTTCCCCTCACAGGTAGCTTTTGACCATGTGAGAAAAGCTTCTCATAGCATATCGAAGGCACCTGCCTGCTGAGCTTCTCACTGTTCCTTTTGTCTTTTCCATTGGTGTTACTGTGGCCCTCCTGCCTTCGAGATTCTGGGGTTCTTCCAGGGGATCCAAGGCTTTCCCACCAAGAGAGGGATCTAGCACTTGCATGCGGCCAGTAAAAGAAGTTGATTTCTGAAAGGCTCTCTATACACTAGTGACCGCCCTCTCTAGGGATAATCTCTCCACATCCTCTTTGTAGACCCCAGAGGCTCTCTAAATTATATTGTCTAACTTCAAGATTAGGTTTTGCACCTTTTATAGCAGTAAAATTACTAGTAGAAGGAGGATACATGCACATATGTTATCTTGGGTAGCTGAGCCCGCAAGTATCTGACCAACTACAGCCATACGAGGCATTATGGACGGACACCTATGAAATCCCTCTTCCTAGCATATGGTAGACTAATGGGCACAATACACTGCATATGGCTCCAGTTGCAATCGCTGAGGACTTTGATGGGACCTCTAAACCCTATGAAATAAATGGTTCCAGGACATAGGGCGCATGATCAGTGGAAAGCATGCACCTCCGCATTAGAATATCTCACTTTAGTCTCTAGAAACACCGGATTCTACCTCCAACAATTCTGTTTCTTACATGGAGCTTACCTCACTTCTCAGAAACTAGGCCTAATTCACAATCACACTAACGCTGCATGCTCTAGATGCGGCAATGAAGACACAGGTTTCCACCACATGGGTTTGACTTGCTGCAAGACATTGAACTTGTGGGCAGTATTAACATCCCACCTTGAAGAAACTACATGTTGCACTACTTTACTAGACCCACAGAGTTTCCGACTAGGGCAATTCTCCCACCCCAAAAAGGGACAGATGTGATACTGATTCATTGGCCTGATCTTCACACTAGGGATGAGGAACATTAGCCACTGAATGGAAATTTCCCATGGGACCCAGCATATCACACTGGCCAAGCCTAGTGAAATATTGGTCACAGGTAGAATTAGATTCTCTTCACAAAGATAGCTGCAAAGGAAACACCAGAGCTGGAAAGACTACCTTAATTCCTTCTGTAACTCCACAGACTCGGGTGGTAGGCTCAATACAGCCCCAGCAGCAGTACAACAGAGTCACAACCGGGGATGCCCCAAGTTGGTCCAGGTCCCTTGGAATCTATTCCTAAAACTTGACTCCTGCTTATGTTTATCGTTGCCCATCAAGCAGCAAAGGAGCGAATAAAATTGTAACTACATCTCTTACTTAATGAGGGATGCATATAATGCTCAGTGCCGAGCACCTACCGGGCACGAGCTGGAAGCAAAGACTCAGTATTTATTTGCTGGGGCACTCCCCCAAATAATTATGGGATGCTTATTGGTGCATGTTAATACTTAAAACGCAATAAAAACAAATTCAAAATGTTAAAGTCATGCGTGAAGCTGATCTAATTATCTTCTCCTTTCAAGATCTCAAATGAGATGCACGCTTCCTCACCCAACAATCAAGGATTACTGCGATGCGAAGAGAAATGAAACTCTATCGTGTGAGCACGCCTGCGCCCTCACATGGATGGAGGACAGCGGTGCACTAAGCGTTGGCAGGCATTATATTCCTAGATGTGAGTTAAGCACCCAGTAAATGTGCAATTGCAAGCAGTGTCGTCCCCACGCATATGCACATCGAAAGTATCATGAAATACTCGGAGCCATTCATCAAATAATTTCACTATACATTACAGGCAGTTTGGGGACATCCAGGCCTGGGAACATCAAAATGTGGTATTGACTGGCTGCTGGAACAGCGAAAAAAGAGGGGAAATGTGGAACTGGCAGCTTTATCGACTGTCTGCATTGTGTTTGGCTATTGTTGGAGTTCTCATAGGAAATACGTTTATTTTGATGTTTTGTCGGTGAAATAGCTGCTGTTGGAGAATAAAGCGAAGGCAGTAAATGCGGCATAATCTGGGCCTCCGGTCCTGGCATCGAATCGGTCCAGCTAAATAGATCATTTGGCTAAGAAGCTGTGACTTCTGCTGATGACACTCAGCTGACCCTACACTGGGAACATTGTTCTCTTTGTTCATCCTCCTTTTTGCATGACTTCTTTTTGCTAGTTGGGAAGCAAGGATTGCAGTCCCACGAAGGCCTCTCTGGCCCTCTACTGTACGAGCTCCATCCTCCCACGGCGAAGGGCAATTCCGTCGTAATTTTGTTGGAAGCAAAGCACTCTTCATTCTTTTTAAAACATAATTGAACATGGTTGTCTTCTGGGTGTTTTAATGTGTTTTACCTATTAGAAAACATTCTCCCAGTTTTGTATAGGAGGATTGCTTGCTTTATGTGCTGTCACATACTGACTATTGCAATCATCTCTAGGCCTTCCAGAGAGCTCCCCAAATAGACTACGGCGAATCCAAAACTTCATGATTAGGAAAGTCACAACCCCGAAAAGGTATGATCGTTTTTCTCAGTCTTGCAAAGTCCTCCACTGACTGCCAGTAAAACAAAGGACTAGTTTGAAGGTCATTTTTCAAATGCATAAGTTCTGTTATCAGCCTGATCACCTTTTATTTTTTAAATGAGTGTTTTCGCCTACGCTGGAGTAGAGTTCTTATTACCTTCATGTTCCTCATCTCAAACCTCACTGCACTGCAGGGCCACTGGCCAGCCTTTATCCTGCCCCTACGTTATGGAGAGACCTTCGTATTTTGACACCTAGCTTTTGGACATTCTTGTTCTGCTGATACGTTTTTTGGGGTTTGTATTTTTTCGGTGCTCTTTTACCAAGCCTCTTATTGCGGTTCAGAACACAACAACCAAATAGACCGTATACATAGTTACGATGAAAGGCGGTGGTAAAAAGGACACGTGAATGAGGGTACTCGTGTCTCTGGAACATTTGAGATTACTGCAGACAATTCTATTTCCTTAAAAAATAAAACTTTTTACATGATTTTACCATTACTTGAAGCAAAAATATCTACTGCAGAGCCAAGTCTGAATCAAAATATATTCTCCTTCCCTTCCTGCCTCTCAACAAAACTGGGCACATATCTCACTTTAGTACTCATCTAAAAAACTTTGCCCCCATGATCATACTGAATTTAGACTGGACGCTTTCCCAGTAACAAACCAGCAGAGATGATGTATGAAAGTTACACATCTGCTAGTAAAAGTCTGACCTCGATTCTTGAATATCAAATCTCAAAAAGTTTAGAATTTTATTGCACTTATAATTCAAATGAAAGTTTGAAGTTTGCGAGGACTTGTACTTTGATTTGAATAGCTAAAGTCTCCTGCCCCCATGAAGTCACTAGCTCTCTCCCATTCAAGACATCACCTGTCACATTCATTTTTAGGTCGCGCTGCGCTAGGAAATCGACATCTTGCAATCACTTCAGCTTTCTTCGGGTTTAGTAGAAGCTCATGCGTGTGGTGCTCACACGCGATTTGCCTTTGCGTCTGGATTCAGCACGCCATTGGCCAGAGGCATGTGGATGTCCCAGCTTCTTTTGAAAGGTTTGCTCTCCGGAGCCAGCAGCAGCACGCAGGCGCCATCTGTTTTGTGTCAGATTCATCACCCCCACCTCTCCGCGCACCCTTTTTCTCTGACCTGGTGCCAGGCTTCTGAAAATGGGTTAAACGGCTAGTTACTTGAGCTAACAATACTAGTACCTCTTTTTGTGCCAGATCGCCACTTGATGGTCAGAAGAGTGATGCACCTTCTTGCCATGATGGCCTCTCGTATTGCCATAGTCCTCCTGCATCTGCCACAAGAGTGCCTGGCGGCACAATGGTCACAAGTTGAGGGTTAATGGGAAGCTCTAGCATTGATTTGGATCAGCACCCATCGCTCTCTGCAGTGGTGAAATAGCAGCAACCTGTTACAGGGCCCGCTCTTGCTTGACCCAGTTACACAGGTGACCATCACTGCGGACGCATTGCTTAAAGGCTGGGGGGGGGGATGTATCTGCACATTCCACCGTCAGGGCATGTTGTGCCACCAACGCGGCCTCCATATCACCTACTTGGAACTGCTGGCTGTCCAGCTGGCACTCAAAGTGCACACATGAGGGCTATGATGAAATTACCATCACAAGTTCTCATGGGAGGACATAATGAGGTGTAATCCGTTTGAGGGTTCCCTTAATGGCAGATGGAACCCTAACAAAAAGGATGGAATTACATGATATCCAGAGATATTCAACTGGGCTGAGACATGTTTACTTAGTAACTCTTGTCTCCCTTTCCCCACTCTCGGGGATTGCTTCATTGACAAGCATTGGCATAGCCAATTGGTCTCGCTTTTGGGACCTTATAAGTGTTTAGTTATGCAGCACAATATCCTTGGTGCAACAACATCAACTGTTGCATGGCTAAACACTTTCAAGGTCCCAAAGGCGAGACCTATTGGCTATGTCGATGCTTGTTTATTCAGTACCTGCGTTAATAAACTGACAAGTACAATACATACCATCCACCCCATGTTCCATTAATTACATGGGTTTGAGAGATGGCTTCACTAACATCACTTCAGAGTAGTCCAGTTTTTTAGCATTGTCCAGAATATAAACCGAGCAAGCTCTTCCTGTTTATATTAACAGCAGGTTCCTATAGGTTAAATAGCTTGCTGGCCATATTTCTCCTGAGCGTTATAAACTGATCGGGCAACTTCTAGGAGCCTTTGTGGTAATATTGGGAGAAGGGTCGGTAATACTGCGCACGAAATGTGTGAAGTGTCCCGACAGTCTGCTGATGCCAGAAAAGACTTGCTGAAATGATTATTCTCTGTCTGCTAAGTTAACTATTGTGTAAATGACTGTTGATAATCTTATTATCGGAATTGGTAGTTTAGCAACATTTTACTACGAAGTTCAACCTCGGGGACGCCTAGGTTTCTTCATTTATGACCGCTTAATGTAGAAACGCATACCTGAGCCTCTGCAGATGGCTGCGTGTGGGTGTGGAAGGTGCTGACCTACTGCAGTTGATAAATTATTAGCCTTTGCAGATGCAAATATGCCTGGGTCTGGCAGTTCTCTTCATTTACACTTTAGCTCATGTTATACATGATGCATGCATTTAATTTGTTAAAATATTGTTGAAGATTTGCTGCATCTTAATTAACTACTTTATGCCAATTTATGTAAAAAGACTCATTTAATTTTCTCCACGTTCGAATTTTTTAGTTGATTTAAGGGTATAAAAGAGCATTTTGGGAAACTGTTCTGAATGATGAATAGGTGGTTAAAAAAGATACCGATTTTGCAAGGGGTTAGTTCTTTATTATCTTGGGGTTTCGGCTTACACACTTCCTTTCAGGAAAGTGTGTGATGGTGAAATTGTGAGTTGGTTGCAGCATTCGGCCGAGGACAGTCAACTGTCTGGCCTCCAGCAGTATCATTGCATTTAGGTAATTCAGATCGGAGCTCTTCTTTGGCTAACCCTCGCTTCCTCGCTTTACGTCTCAATGTCAGCAGCATTCTTTCAAAACAGCCTGTGGGAAGGGGCCTGGCAAGTTAGTCATGGGTTTCATGCATCTGCTGGAGTAGAAAGCCCTAAAACGTGTCTGGAGCTAGTACAAATCCGTCATAACTCCAGACGATGCTGAATGAAGAACAGTAAGTACAGTTCGTGGAGCCAGTGCCCCAGAGCGTAACCTGGTCTCTTGCCTAGTTGTTTCCTGCGAAGAAGTTATTGTATTCGGCTCACTCCAAACTCCTGCTGCTGGAGAGTACTTTATCTTCCTGACCTTTGTATTGCCACCAGGCCATACCAAGGTCTTTATAAGTCCTAAACAAACACCATTTGAACATTTGTGTAGACACCGGACACCACGCAAATTATTATTCAAATAGGAATAACAATGTACCTTTTTTGGAACATTTTGACATATAATAAAGAGGTATCTGAAGTTTGCAACCGCCAAATAAGGGGTGTGGTGTTTTTGAGGAATGCAAGTGAAGTGGGTAATTGAAAAAGTATGTATTGGATGGAGGATTTCTCAGTCTTAAGAGCCCAATCTATTAGCAGATGAGTTTCCATTCTTTCTACTAGCAGAAGAAGGTTCTGCCTATGGCAGATGCAGTTGGCAATTATTTGGTAATACCACAATGATGAATACGCTGGGGAAGAAGCGACTGAAGTATGAGATGGTTGTAGTGAACCACACTGTCTTCATAGCCAGGTGCATCATATACTAAGCATTGTGATCAGCATCCCTGCCTATCTGTCTGAGAAGCTCACCAAATCTGGTGGCTGTCTGCACACCTAAAGCCAGGACATCATCATACTGGAGATAAACATCATAGGCTAGTTAGTAGTGATCATATCACACTTTTCTCTAAATAAATAATCAGCCGTAGGCTGCTCAAAGAGCACCACAGAGTTCATCATAAAGCTATGAACCTCAAGGGAGTGCTCAAACAAAATTAATACATGCAGCGAATACGGAATGGAGTAAAATCAATCTGTATACTATCGGAGTATCAAAGCTGTGCACACCAGCCCTCCTCTATTTGGGAAAGAGCTGATGACACAACTCTTGAAATAACACTACTTCATGAAGAAGTAACAATCCACCTACACTCTCAAAACACCTCCAGTCACTCTTTGACTGTATCCTTGCCGTTGACCTTGTGTCGCTTATGTAGGTTTGTGTCCTAAAAATACCTCACCCATATATACACCTACTTAAGTATGAGCAGAAACCTTCATATGATGGCAGATCTTCAAGTGAATCTTTACATAATTTCTACAAAGTGCGTGTAGAAAGCTGGCTCTGTATATAGTATACCAAAGTAAGGTATAGTGTGCACAGAGTCCAGAGAGTCCCCAGAGGTGCAGCAGAGGCCAAATTAGACACGTACTAACTGCTCTCTTTGTGGTAGTGTGGGAGAGCAGTTAGGCTTATCAAGAGGGTGTATTAAGCATTTTTTATATTCACTCACTCAGACTGCTTACACACGCTCAGAGACTGAATCCAGACCAATTAAGTAAGTATAAAAAGGTAAACTTATATTTTATTTTGTAGAACCAAGCAAGACTTGGCATAGGTAAGAAATACTTTCAAATGCAAGGTTGTACACAGAAATGCAATTGTGGATTGTAGGGGAGTTGATTGCAGGTTTGTATTACGTTTAAAGCAGTTCAAAAGAATGTAAGATTACTTTTGATTACTCTTGGATTACTTTTTAGTTACTTAAAGTATATGAGCTGATATGCCGAGATATCATACACTGGAGGTTGTCTCTTACAGGTAAGTCTGACAATTCTTAAGTTAAAGCACAGGTACTTGCTGTTCATACAAAACAGTATGTCAACAGATATTTTTCAGGAACAGAACTCGTAACATTGGTTCCTATTGGATAAGAGTGTTTACCGTTTACATGTAATTAAACAACTTACGGGTATGGCTTTTGGATGTTAGGACCAAGATTCCCCAAGGTCCAGTTGGGCACTCAAATTGCACCACCAGCGGCACTAGGGGAGCTGCGTGCAGAGTCCCAATGTTAGCCAATGGGGCTAAGGGGTCATTCCGTCATCGACTGCTTGCAAGCAGGCTATTTGACTGTGGGAACAAAGCTCCTGGGGTTAGTATCAGCACTGCAGGGTCCATCAATCGGCACATGAGCTGCACCACCAGCGACACAGGTGCAGCCGAATGCTGAGTGCCAATGAGATGATGGGGACCCTGTGGATTTCATTGAAGATATCCGATTTGAAAAAGAAGTTGCAGGCTTGGTCAGGAAGGCTTCTGTATGTCGGCCACCGGATGGAAAGGTAAGTTGGGTTCTTGGTGAAGGCCGGGACACAGGCGGTTGGATCACTCAAGGCTGTGGGGCGTCTGGTCTTCTTACCAGCTCCGGTCGCGGTCGAGGGGCCTTCAGGTTGAGGCTGCAAGCGTTGGCTTGAAGCTTGAGGGAGGTCGTGGATCACCAGATCCCAGGTCAGGGTTGCTTGGGAGACCTCCTCGTCGTGTTGGGCCTCTAAAACTCGGGCAGTGGACGTCTGGTGCATAGTGGTGCAAAATCGTGGGCTGCCTGGATCTGAATTCTGTGTGGTAGGAGGCAGTTGCTGAGGGCAGCAAAAGGCGGGGATAGATTACAAAGGCTGGAGGCCTTGGTAGCTTTCCCTTTGTGGACCCAGCCCATCCTGAGGGAGGAGGCAAGACACCTCTGCCCAGGATGAGCTTTTGTTTCTGAACCCAGAGAGCGGAGGCTCTCTACCCAGGGTCTAGAAACCCGTCGGTCTGATGGCAAATTACAGGTAGCCATTCAGGAACCACACAAGGGTCACAAAGCCCTTTGTGCCAATGGTACCTTTTACAAGGGGATTATCTGTGGTCAGAGATATGCCAATTGTGAGCACAAGGGTACAGTTTTTGGAAAGATCACAGCCCTGTGACCCTGATTTGCAGGGACCCGGGCACATCAAGTCAAGTTGCTTCCAATGCCAGGCAAACAATTTGTTTTTTTTTGGGGGGGGGCTTGCAAAAAGGGGCACTTTCTTACAGTGCAGACATTTGTGCAACATGCTCTGTATAAAAACAGATGTATTGTAAGCTGGTTGTACTAGTACAAAATCTTCATGACTCTTTCACACACCCGTCCCTGTGTTGGTCCATTGTCCTGTCTTCAACTCCCCTTTGTGGATTTCTAAACCTAGAATCTAGATCCCATCACAGCAGATATCCGGTTCTGAGGGGTTGGGCTATAATTCCACATATATCCCTGTGCAGAATAGTAGACTGGTAGATGGCTCAGGACGACTTCTCCATGTCATGCATGCAAGGCTGGGTGGTAGGGGACTGTGGAAGGTAAAGGTCTCCGCCTTCTCCAATCTTGCTTTTTAGTCAACAACACTTCACATGTGGGTGTTTTTAAGCTAATTCTGTAAGGGACATCCACGATTTCCACAATGCAGGTTGATTGTGGCTAAAAATTAATAGTTGGCCTTAGCTACCAAACATAACATGGAGATCCTCTGCAGGTTGGTCAATGGTAGAACTTGAGATCGCTTTATTAGACTTTGCTGTTAGATCATTAGTTATTGTAGCACTTAAAACAACACCTAAAATAAACCAGACTGTTTTGGTTTGTCAGTGTATGTTGTAGGCTGTCTGTGATTTCTTGATTTCAACCTCCAGAATTGATATGGATATCCTAGTTTGACTTATTTTAATACAGTTCACTACTAGTCAACTGAGTTGTAATGTGCAGTCTGGATGACATATTGGCACTAAAGAGCATTTTGTTTTATGAACCCCATGTGTTGTATGTGAAATGTAATCTGTTTTAATAAATGTAAGTAATTGCTGCACAAGCTTGAGATGTGTGAGTCACGAACTCTGTCAACTATAATCAGAGTTTTCATGTAAATATTAAATCACACAAAAGGGAATTGGTTCCCATTTTTTAGGCCATCATGGTTCTATCTGGGAACCTCAAATTGTTTATTCTAACCAATCTGTCACATAATTTCATACTAATTAAATAATGAATTAGATTTTCTTCCTCCATGCAGCACGCCGCCTTCTAAATTTTTAATGTAGACCATTATCTGGGTCTGTTCTGTATATATATTTGAACATTAATTCAAGCTAGCTCTAAGTGTTAGCTATCGTGTAGTTGTCATATTAACAGTGTAGTTCAAAATGAAAAGAAAACTGACTGGTGTCTTCTAGGCTGCGTCAGCGGTAGTTGACATCGCATTGAACACTGACCTTGGTAGGGAGCACTTGGACCTCTGTACATGTTTTGTTATGGTTCATATGGATGGAATACAGTATATAGATTAGAGTAGTTAGTTTTCCCAAACATTATTTAGACAATATACGCTGAATCACCACTTTAATATGACAGGCCGTATCAGCTACTCTGTCACTGTAGTCTGTTTTACCAGCTTGATGACATACACATTCATATACATAATAGTGGCCGTTACACTTCGATACCACACTGACCACAAGCCACGGGTTACCATTCTACGGGTAAGCGAATTTGTTTTCAATCTGTAATTTTGAACAGTTAGTTGGCAATGTATCGAATTTATTATAGTTGTCATATGACATATGTCTACTGTCTGGGATGATTTGCTGTTATTCACAGCTTTGATACTCCAATAGTATACAGATTGATTTTACTCTAGTCCATATTCGCTGAATGTATTCATTTTGTTTGAGCGTTTCCTTGAGGTTTTTAGCTTTATGATGCACTTTGAGCAGCCTATGCCTGATTATTTAGTTAGAAAAAATGTGATATGACCACCACTAACTAGCCTAAGAGATGCATACCCAATGTTACAAGGTAAAAATACAGTTATTGATTTACTGAACTATGGGGTTTATACCTTGCTACAAAATTACCGCTAGTGAGAGGAGATTGTTACATCCATACACAACCTTGTTTCAATGTGTTCTTGAGTAGCCTTCATGGTTCAAATCAGTTTTACTGCATAGTCTAGCAGGTGTCGAATACCATTATGTGGCTATTTTAGTGGCTCTTTCTATGCTTGCTGTGTTGCATGCTGTATAGCATGTCCTGTGGTGTATTCCCCCATTCTTTGAGTGTACGGAATCGCCCTAATGTGAGTTCTCAGCGTTTCAGTCCCACTGTTTTCTCTGTGTGGGACTGCAGCAGGCGGTTGCAAATTTGATGATAATGCACCTATTTCTGTCTTTCGTCTAGACATTTTTCAGATGGTGTAAGGCGCCATTGTGGCACCTGACAGATTGTAAGGGGGGGTCACCCAGTGTTACGCTTGTAGGTAACTGAGGCGTTCATCCTCTGCAAGGCCTATATCAATTTTCAGTTGCTCAAACAGGAGGGGCCCGTTGGGATCAAATAAGTGATCGATGTATCTGCAGTCGGCTCCTTGCCAGGCAGCGAAGGCTGTGGGATAAAGGCTTGGGATAAATTCTCAGTTTCCCAAAATGATGAGGTTGAGGGGAATGATGTCAAGCCTTTCCGAGTGACCACCCTGTCCAAAGCCGCAAGGGTGGCCCTAGTGACAGGTAAGGAGTACAGCCCCTACGTCCTCTGTTTCTTTTGTAACTAGGGTATTTTTGAGAGGTTCTCTCCTCCTATTGCTCGGTCCATAAATCACCAGGGCTTTTTAGACTCTCGTGGTTCCACTCCACCAGGAAGCAGAGCAGTGCAGCCTGCTACTAGTGCAGAAGGTTGGGGACCCCCAGATCCACCTCTGCAGTCGGGTGGTGGATCTGCACATGGTTCATGCAGGGCCGCCGTCCCTCTCAGACAAAAGGGTTACTTTCAGTTTGAAGAGACCGGAGTATGCCAGTGGGGAACATCAATGGAAGGGCCCATTGTGGACTGGTAAATTTCAGGGTCTCTGTCCTTTCAAAGTCGAGAGAGACGGTGGTGTCTCCATTGAGCCAGGTCTGTTTGGATCTGCCTGCGTAGGACGTGACTGCCGTATCACAGCGTGTTAGCGATCTGTATGCCACTGAAGAAACAGCCCATGCCAAAGGGTATCAGGCAGCCAACTTCTTCTGTGTGGGTAGCGTGATGGTGAGTTTAAGGGCTTGTGATTTCTGGAGATTGATTCAAAAGCCCAATGCCATGCCAAACTGGTCCATCTCCACTAAGAAGGCTGGCAAGAAATTAAGTGGGTCGTCAGTGGTACCCAATCATCATCTGTGTACAAACGTATGGTGTGCTTGTCTCCCCTGAACTACACCCCAGTTATAGCCTGTTCATCTTTAACTCTTTGTGACGTAGGTTCCATATATAGAGCAAACTAGCAGCTCGCCCCAGCGTTGCCTGGGGCAGAAGGGGGCTGGGGGCAGCATTTCGGGGCGGGAGTGCACCCAAGCCTGAAATGTTGCCCCCAGCCCCCTTCTGCCCCGGGCAACGCTGCCGCAATCAGGAAATGCTGCCCCCAGCACTTACATACTGTTTATTTCTACACATAGGCTTACACATGAGACCGTAGGCTTACACATGAGAAGGCAATATATTCAGTGAAATATTGCTGTGGTAATTCAAAATACCCAACGTTAAAATACCCAACGTTTCCGTTTCTTCATGTAACCTTCCAGACCGCCTCCCGCCTCGCCTTTGCCTTTTCCCAAAACGCCCGCCCCGACATTGCCCAGACCGCCTCCCGCCTCGCCTTGCCTTTGCCTTACCTGAGCCGCCGCTCTTCCCCTTGCTCCGGACTTCGCCACCACTCCTCGCTGCTCGTTGTAGGAGAGTAGGGTCTGCTATCCTATGGTTACCCCAAATTTTTGCTTTTTGCTTCACTGGTTAATGACTTAATGTGGCTGTGGGCCTGCTAATCAGACCCACAGCCTGCTGTTCTCTCTCTAAATGAATGCCAATGCACTCTAGGTGCAATACGAATTGGAACTGGTTCACCTTATTGGCCCCTGTAACAGTGTACCCTAGGTACCCAGGGCATAGGTGTTTCCAAGGCCTACCAGGGGCTGCAGCATGTATTGTGCCACCCCTGGCCTGGCCTCCATATTTGACACAACTGGCTGATCACTCAGCTGGGGTAAGTTGGTGTAATCACCTCTTACTTAGATATAGTATCCCTATATCTAACCCTAAACTGGACACATATGTTCCTATCAGCCACTCCTATGGAAGGCCTCTTCAATCCTGGAGGCAGAGTGCTTGCAAATATGTGAGATGGCGCTCTAGCATGATCTGAGCCTGTCTGCAGCTGTCGGGAACCACTCCCTTAGCTGTTCCGGGATATTGCCATACCATATACTCTTAAGTGCATTATAATCCTCGCGGTTATATGCTAACTTTGGTTTGGCTTTATCAAAACATGTCGAGTAAGGTGTCATACGATTTAGAATACTATCCCCTCGACAGTTCTGTCGACAAGGATAGCATTCCACCCTTCTAGAGGGACACGACATGTGTGTAGCCTTAACCCCGGTTAAAGTTAAACAGAGCCTCAGCATCACAAAATGGATGCTGCCACCACAGACACGAGTCTGGCCTCCTGCTGCTGACCGAAACTCGGCAGATGGTGGCCTGGACAAAGGGTTTCCTGCCTTGGGAGGTGCGAGCACCACCCCAGACAGGGTTTTGTGTATTGGGTAGGACAGGGCTGAATAGAATCAGACATGCCCGGGGCACATAAGGTGTCCCCGTGCATAGGCCAGTCCAAACCGGTCCTGGGACTTTCCAGACCCAGGCTTGGCGCGGAACTGGACAAAGGAAAGGGGGTGTAACCACCCCCCTTCCTGGTTCCTCCCAGAGGAGGGACCTAGTAGGTGATCCACCCCTCAGATTGGGAATAAGAGTGGGAGCAGTGCCATTGCACAGCAGATCATCCTGAATCAACTTAAAACTAAGAAGACGACTGGACTTCGACATTCTGCTGCACAGAAGACTGAAGAAGAATCTCCCTTGTGGCCTAGGAGTGGCCACCCTGTGAACACAGGCACCAACCAGCAACTCGACGTCTGCTTTGCCGCCGCCTCCCGCCGGAGCCCGAGTCCAGAGCCCGACAAGAACCAGACTCCCAGACCTCTCAGAGCCCGATCCACAGTCCCTGCAAAGAAGGGACCTGTGGAGGCACCGAGTGACGTGGGACCGGACCTCTTGGAAGACACTCGAAAAGCTGACTGCGCAGCTTCTGAGGCATCCTCGACGTTGTGCTTTGGGGACTGAGAACCCCCACCACCGAGCAGCCCTTGCACCGAAGATCAGCCCTCCAGCATCTCCACGATCTGCGTGGGGCCCTTTTGCATTGTGCCACTCGACGCGCCATCCCGGCCACTAGCCACGTGGTCAGCGGCCATCTTGGCGACGAAACCGACGATTTACACAGCAGGTCTGGTTGCTCCAGACCTACCCAAGCTCCTGTAAAAAGGAGCACCCGCTCTGACCTTGCTGGTCCGAGTGTTAAGCATCTTTCAACTTCTGCCTGGCTTGCCTTTGCCAAGGCCTGTTTGCTCCGATCAAGTTGCCGACACCGCCAACAGCGAGAAGCCTGCGTGGGACAGCTCGTGACCGACTCCTGGACGCCCTCGACCCCGGGTATCCACGTGGCTGCAGAAAGAAGCTACCCGACAACGCCTGTTTGCACCCGACATCGCCTGGTTCCAATCTGGTTCCACGGTAGTCACTGGCTAGTGACTTTGAACACTGTCCCCTCTGCTTTCAGGTCTTCACATCTTCAGATCCACCCTTGGATCCACCGGAACTCTTCACATCGAGCCGCCTGCAGCATCTTCAGCTCCAAGCACCATCGACCAGCGTGACGAAACCCGACACTACTTCGACCCTGTGCACCCGCTTCCTGTGGGTGAGGTAACTCCGCTCCGCCGGTGCTCCTGCACTGGTACACATCTCAAGGGCCTATGTCTTAAGTTTCAGCTCCGTAGGTCACTCGGAAGGTTCCTAACTTTCTAACTTTGTACTTTTTACGCACCATAGACTTTACATTGGAAAGTGCGTGCACTTTGAACACTGCACCCGAGTCCTGTGGGCCTTTCCCGACGTAATCATTGCTAGTCTCGAATAGCTCCAGCGATTCCCAAGGCCCTAGGCCTGTTCCCTTTCCGATTGGTATCTCTTATACCACTTTCTTAGTATATGGTTTAGGTGGCCCCTAGGGCTCATCCATATTGTGCAACTTTTGTGTATTTTAAACTGTCTTGTGATTTAACGCGTGTGCTTCTGTGCTCATAAAGAGTCCAGGGGATTTTATAGTTAATAAATCAATATATATTTTCAATATATATCTGTGTGGTGTCCCTTTCATTTGGTATTCAAGGGGGTTGTGTATGGTATAACAGCTGGCTTCACATGCCTTTCAGAGTTTAGCCTAAGACTGCTTTGTCCACGTTACCACTAGGATAACTGGTCTACAAGGTTGAATTACAACCATCATCATAAGGGTTGCTTGGCATGGTACAAAGTGATCACTAAGAATTAGTGAGCATTATATACCAGGCCAACTTCTCACACTCTTCACCGCTCCTCCCCGCCTGTCGTCATCACGCACGTTGCAGACATCGCTAGCGGCCAGCGCTACGTCGCGGCCGGCGCTACTTTTAGGGGACTACTTTGTTTTTAAAGTTTAATTTTTTATTTAATTTTTTTTTATGCAGTCTATGTCCATCTACACACCCTGAGGATTACAACAATGTATTGGGTGTGTGGATTGGCGCTGTGGTTCCCGAGTTTACCTAGCCAAAAGGTTTCTGTTCTTTATAATAGTAGTATAGATAACGGGATACAACTGAAATCCCTGTTGTGTTCCTCTGCGCATCAGAAAGAGTTGACAGTACCCCATTTACCAGCACCTCTGCCCTAGGTGTGCTGTAATAGCCGAAAATACAGGCACGGAATCCTTAAGCATCCTTAATACTTAGTATTTACTTGCATATGACTGACCATCAACAATTAGGATAACTTTATCAGTTGCCCAGTCTTATGGGGTAGATGGAAAAAAATGAACTGTGTGTATTATGACACACACAGTTTCTATTAAAGGCAAAATAATTCTTAAGGACTTATGGCTCATCAGGTTGTCATTTAGACTCTCTGATCACAAAATGGAGATTTTAGTATAATGATATGTTTACTAAACACTTTTTAAGGACGTTTTCCATGCGTTGAGCAAGTATTGCTCTGGTGATTCCAGGACGTCTATGGAGACAAGATTCGGGTGACTGCCATTACTGATAACTGTTACACTTGACTGTAGGTTAGGATAACTAGGAGGGTGTATGTACTGGTGTTTTCCTCTATTTGACGAATTTCTCTTACTTGGCGATGACTCTTTTCGTTGTTCTTTTTAATACTTTTGTTATTGCTACTAAGTATACTGAAATGCGTTTTATTCACACTTTTGCATGCAGTAACGTTGATACTCTTATTAGAGACTTGTTTGGTTGTACTGGTGTATTAATAGGGGGTTTACCCAAACATAGTCACTGGGACCTGGGCTGACTAAGTACCAAGAGGAAGGGGTCCCAGCAAGAGTAACTGGTAATGTAAATAATAACAAAAATAGAATAATCACAAAGAGAGTTAATCCGTCCACATTGTTTTATTCACAATGGGGGTGTATACTGGATATACTGGACACTTTAATATACTAAGCGGTTGTGCAGTGCCCCAGGAAGGGAAGTGGGGGTGTGATCATGTGAGGATGACGTGATGGGAGGGAATTAGTGACAATTCAATCAACAAATTGAAACCGTTTAGTTCAAGGGTTACATACTATGTACAAAACAAAGGACGCTGGGTTCAAATTAGTCAAAACATATCATACTCCACAAGGTACATTCAATGAAACATTGGGGCGTGAAGTTGATAATGAGAAGCAGGTGGTTGTTGACGTTTCGACCCTCGACAATACGCAGGTATTATTGCTGTCCTTGCAGTGGGGTCTTCATCAGGACAAGGCACGGGGCGGGCAACCTTAATAGCATAACGTCATAGAATGAGTTGATAGGAGAGAATGCTGCGTCCATAAAATGAGTTTGGCACACGGTCACCCGTCTGGGATTGGGGAGATAGGGGGTCCACCGGACACACGTTGATGATAAATCCGACGCCGAGTTAATCAGGCACTGAATCCCACTCGCGTTCGCCAGTGCGAGTGGGATTCAGTGCCTGATTAACTCGGCCTCGGATTTATCATCGTGTGTCCGGTGGACCCCCTATCTTCCCCGATCCCAGACGGGTGACCGTGTGCCAAACTCATTTTATGGACGCAGCATTCTCTCCTATCAACTCATTCTATGACGTTATGCTATTAAGGTTGCCCGCCCCGTGCCTTGTCCTGATGAAGACCCCACTGCAAGGACAGCAATAATACCTGCGTATTGTCGAGGGTCGAAACGTCAACAACCACCTGCTTCTCATTATCAACTTCACGCCCCAATGTTTCATTGAATGTACCTTGTGGAGTGTGATATGTTTTGACTAATTTGAACCCAGTGTCCTTTGTTTTGTACATAGTATGTAACCCGTAAACTAAACGGTTTCAATTTGTTGATTGAATTGTCACTAATTCCCTCCCATCACGTCATCCTCACATGATCACACACCCACTTCCCTTCCTGGGGCACTGCACAACTGCTTAGTATATTAAAGTGTCCAGTATATCCAATACACACCCCCATTGTGAATAAAACAATGTGGACGGATTAACTCTTTGTGATTATTCTATTTTTGTTATTATTTACATTACCAGTTACTCTTGCTGGGACCCCTTCCTCTTAGTACTTGTTTGGTTGTACGGCACACACTTTCTTTCGCAGTACAGGTGATAATTGGATTGGCTCAAATCACATGTGATGCAGGGGTCATTTGTAAGACTTAAAGGAATAATTCGTTTTTCTTCTTTGAATTTGCAGCCCTGTGGAAGTCAACAGTGGTACATTTACTATGAAGAAATGTGTAGTGTACAAATTAGCCTGAGGTTGTTCCCATAATTGGTAGGTGTGGATGTGGCCACCTTCGCTCCCCCACCCCACTTGCTGTGCACCCAGTGCTTACTCTAATTTGAAAAAACGTACAACATATTCTAAAGGCTACAGTTTCCTGCCATTCCACTATTAATAGACCCCAATTTTTTTATTTATTTCAGTTTTCAAATAAACAGCTCTACATTACCAAACAGAGAAAAGCAGGTGTGCATGGTCAGTGAAATGGTTACCAACATATATACCAATAATACATTGAAGAAAAAGGATACAGATAGGATGGAGTCAGAACTTCAAGCCAAGGCTGACGTTGCGACTCAGTGTTGCCTTGGCACGGAGGTGTGGCTTTGGAGGCACGACCCCAGATAGTAACTCAGCAGTCCCCCGCCACACCCTCTCATAGTCCTCTAGCAAATGGGCAAATATCACTCACTCATCCAGGTCCTCACCAATTTGTGCAACAGAAGTCCTTGGCATCTATTCTGGGGCAGGACGTCAATATCGCATCTCAGGCAGGTAAAATCAGGATACTAAGCATTCCCCTAGCCTCCTTTCTCCGAAGTGCCTATCGCTCACAATCCACCTATCTAGCCAGCTCCTTCCGCCCTCCACACAAGTATGGGCCATTGGCAGATTTCCAGCTCGTCGTCATTTGGTCTCAGGCAAGTAAAAGCGCCATATCTGCAAACCGGTCTGTCGCCTTCTGGGCTGTGCTTTGGTTATGGAGGCCCAGCAAGCACAGCTGTGGGGAGCAGTCAACGTGTCTATCTGTAGCCCGACAGATCACTTGCAATATAGAGGCCCATAATGGGGCAAGCAATGGGCAAGTCCATACTATATGATAGAACCCCACATCAGCTGTGTGTCAATGGGAGCACACTGACTATTCCCCAGGGAACATAGTGTGAATGCACAGGGGAATGAGGTACGCCCAGTGTATGAAGTAAAACTGAATGAGTTTAAATCTAGCCTTTCGGGACACCTTGGGGCGAACGCCAGAGTTTTCTTCCCGGCGGAGTCATCAAACACGTTTTCTAAATCTGATGCCTAGTGTGGTGCAGCTGAGACCCGTCTACCTGCGCATCTTGTCACAGATTCCTATTGAGCAACTGGACTGTCTTCTTTATCCCCTTGACGAGGAACAGATAGCGAAAGCAATTGTGTTCCAGAGGATCCGCGGAACACGTCCTCCACCAAGCACAGATCCTAATCAGCAGAGCCCCATGCAACAATAAGTGCCCTACCGGAACGTCTGAAGTCTCCCTCGAGTACAAAAAGGAGTTAGCTTCATCCACGCAAATAGGTCACCCAGTGTAGTGAACCCTGCCTCGGGCCACAGCCCAGACTTCTGGGTGAGCCAGGACTGAGCAATCATCAGGTATATAGGACCCTAGACACGTCCTCTTTAATGCCTGTGCCCACACATACCATGCCGTTCTAACTAGGATATTCTCATCACGCACCATTGATGCAGGGGCAGGTCATAGCAGGATCAGAGTTAAAAGAGTTCTGCAAGGCGTCCCACGCACCCCGTGGCCTGCAGCACCCCAGAGCACCAACCTCCACCGAGCCACCCACTGCAACTGGGCAGCTAAACAGTAAAGCGCAAAATATAAATGGCTTTCTAGATAAACCTTTAGAGCTGCTAGCTAATTTAGTGACTCCAACAACCAGATGAAACTTCACGTAGGTTGACCTATTTAAATTAACTTTTGGGGCTATCATAAGTTAGACCTGGGTCAAAAGTCCATTTTGTATGAATTCTGGATAATGGGAAATGGTTTGCTTTAAGGATTTATTCCTCAACAGTAAGTTTTTCCAAGGGCCTCTTTAGCTGGCTTTTTTTGTATGTGCACCTTCAAGAAATATGCTTTGTCTGTGATTGTCATAAAATAATTTCAGAATCCACCACCAGGAATGCTCTTTCTGTCCTTACACAGGCATTTTGTTCCAAATATCACCTTTGGCCATCCAGTAGTGGAGTGCTTGAGAAAGAACCTGGGACAAGATCCTTTCTTTGGTAAGAAGCCTGCGCTTTTTTTCCCTTTTATTGTTTGCACAGGATTCTTTTGCAAACTGAGCTAGGTTTCATGCAGAGCTTAGATGTTTTGTGCTGATCTAAAATAATTGATGAATTCCCTTACAATATTGTGAAAAACGTCTACGTAGTAGTGCTTCAAACTGTTGAAAAAATAAGTGGTTTCTGGAAATTCTTTAGATTTACATTTTCAAGAACTTTTTTTTCAATTGCATGTTTAAAAATCGTGTAAGTAAAATTCTACATTAGATATCATTTCTTAACAATAGAACGCACAATTGTATATTGGATGCATGATGTGCCTATGGCATTGTGTTCATATGTCCGATTTGGCACAGAAGGCACTTTTGATGAGGTCAAAACACTACACTGAGTGTTCACCCACCTACTTACCCTCTACCTGTCTTGTTTCCTTTTTTTTCTTTATATTAAGTCGTATCTTTCTTTTCCTGTACATGTAATAAGAAATAGATTTAATCTGTTATACGTGTTCCAAAAAGGGTGTCACTGATTTTGGTTAGTTTCATTTTAAATACATGAACTTCATCACTCTACTACAAAGAATAAAACTGTTGTAAATGAAGGAATTTTGCCTAGTTATTCCTAACTTGGGAAGGCGTAGCATTTTGGCGCTTTCTCAGGTTTACCAGCAATAGTAAATCTGGGGATGTGTCAAAATCCAGGGAAGCTGCATGGGGACACCCACGCAACTCCCATGGAATGCCTCTCCAGGGCAGATCGACGCAACACAGCGATTTGCGTTGCGTTACTCCTGATTTGTCAAGTCACTCAAGGCCAGGGGCGGTGGGTGACATTTGAAAGTGGTGGGGCGCAAAGTGATTTGCATACAGCACCGTAGCCAGCGAGCGAGCCCGAACCCCAAAAGGGGGGTTTGGGGGGATAATCCCCCCCAAGAAAATTTTGAAAAAAAAGAAGAAAAATCGTGCATTTTCAAGCAAATTTGAGAAAGCAGGAAGGTTAATAAAGCAATTGTGAAAGTGCAGTTATTACAATAATAGATGGCATAACATAGGTAGCTGCTTATTCAGTATAACCACATAGCTTCATACATTCTGTCCTATTATGCTCAGACTGAATCCTGTCACCAGGCCAACTGTCTCACTTTCAAGAACAGGACCATATTCAAACCACTTACATGGACATACAAATCAGCAAATGACATGGCATTCAACCTACTCTCTGACACCCTACCATGCTACACACCAACTCGGAACTTTAGATTCACCAATCACAACTTTCAAATCAGCAAATGACTCGGCTCCCAACACCCTCTCTGACACAGGTCAGAACCTTAGATCCACCAATCACAACCTTCAAACAACACCAAAGCCACCATTTTTGCCTCCTAGTTCTGGGACTTTAATCTCTGTCCTTCTGCACTGAAACTCCACATCACCCAATATGTGGCCCATCCAATGTCTGCAGGAATTTCAGATGGCATTGAAAAGACATGTGCTTCAAAGGAAAAAGCACAGAGGCATGGCGGATGTCGACAATGGCATTTAAAGAACGTGCAATACAAAATAACGTTATATGGGCAAACATTTTTGTTGTTTTCCCCAAACATTTTTTATTAAGTAAATAGAACACTATGAGGGATCCGTACAGGAGAGCTGCATAATTGTGACCAATTGACTACAATCAACAATCAAGGGGAGAGGATGTAGCCTTACGGCTAGAGCGGTCGGCTTCGAAGCTGGGTAACCTGGTTAGAGTCTCAGCAACAACACTCTACATCCTGTGATTCAGGGCAAATCACTTAATCTCCCCGTGCCTACCAATAAAAAAATGAAGGTGTTCATCTATAACGAAACTGGTGCTCATGTAAAGCGCTCTGAAACACGATTTCACAGGTCTAGTTTGCGCTATATAAAACTCAAAAAAGAAAAAATCTGAACTTCAAGGTCTGCTTAGCCATACAATATGACTATTCAATGATCAAATTATACAGGTCCTACACACGGTCACTGCGAGGAACCTATGAAGCAATGACTGATGACTCATATGCCTTCCCCATAGGCCTATACACCCAGGAAGCAGCACGTGACTTGCTGTAGCTACTCTACGAGTCACTCTTGTGGAATGCTCAAGAGGAACTGACCCTTTTCTAAGCGGAACAGCTTTAAAAAACCGGAAAGAGAATGAGCTTTACTCTGTAATGATAGGAGTGTTGTCTTTATATCTTTGGCACCTCACCTGTTCTAGGGCCCTCCGGTACGCATGCTTGAGCCTGGAACTTCCCATTATCAGAATAAGTGAGTGGATGTGGTTGTCTGCTTGTTGGTCTCTGGTGTTTGCGGCTGTGTGCATGTGCGAGTATGGTTGAGTTTACATGTGCTGGTGTTTGTGGCTGTTTGCATGTGTGAGCAGGTTTGCGTTTACATGTGCTGGTATTTTTGGCTGTTTGCATGTGTGAGTATGTTTGAGTTTACAAGTGTTTGGGAAAAGAATTACAATCAATGCAATGAACTCCCCACTGTATTTATGTCCTGAGTAATTTGCCACAGCCTCCTGTGCACTGAGATATCTACACAACAATATTAACCTCCTCCCTGCAGCTAGGCAACATGCAGAAATGCAATTTCATAAAAACTCATACTTACAGGCCTTGGGGATAGCATTTATACCAGATAAAAGCCAGCCACTCTGTTTCTATTAATGTCAGATTTCTGCATCCGTTATCTCTCTAGAGGAACCATGACCAAGGCTGAGAGGTAAAGTGGGCGTAAAATTAGACTTTATATTTGCTTTTGAAGTGAGATGAAATCCAAATATTGGCAAAGCGAATGTGTTTCACTTTTATAGTAAATACAGATACACACCATCCAAGCACATATTGACTCAACATAGATGGTGGTCAGAACAACTGACCACCCCAGGGACACAGAACAACCGGCCCCCTGGCACACAGAACAACCGGCCCCCTGGCACACAGAACAACCGGCCCCCTGGCACACAGAACAACCGGCCCCCAGGCACACAGAACAACCGGCCCCCAGGCACACAGAACAACCGGCCCCCAGGCACACAGAACAACCGGCCCCCAGGCACACAGAACAACCGGCCCCCAGGCACACAGAACAACCGGCCCCCAGGCACACAGAACAACAGACCCCCATGCACACAGAAGAACAGACCACCCCAGGGGCACAAAACAACTGCCCCCCTGGCACACAGAATAACCGGCCCCCTGGCGCACAGAACAGGAGACCACCCCTGGCACACAGAACAACAGACCAACCCTGGCACACAGAACAACAGACCGCCCCAGGCACACAGAACAAGAGACCCCCAGGAACACAGAACAAGAAACCCAAGGAACACAGAACAAGAAACCCAAGGAACACAGAACAAGAGACCCCCAGGAACATAGAACAGACCCCCCACACACAGAACAACAGACCCCCCCCACACACACAGAACAACACACCCCATACACACAGAACAACAGACCCCCAGGCCGACAGAACAACAGACCCCAGGCAAACAGAACAAGAGACCCCCCCACACACAGAACAACAGACCCCCAGGCACACAGAACAACAGACCCCCATGCACACAGAACAACAGACCCCCATGCACACAGAAGAACAGACCACCCCAGGGAGACAAAACAACCGGCCCCCTGGCACACAGAATAACTGACCCTCTGGCACACAGAACAACAGACCCCCAGGCACACAGAACAACAGACCCCCCAGGCACACACAACAACAGACCCCCCAGGCACACAGAACAACAGACCCCCCAGGCACACAGAACAACAGACCCCCCAGGCACACAGAACAACAGACCCCCAGGCACACAGAACAACAGACCCCCAGGCACACAGAACAACAGACCCCCAGGGACACAGAACAACAGACCACCCCAGGGACACAGAACAACCGGCCCCCTGGCGCACAGAACAACAGACCCCCAGGAACACAGAACAACAGACCCCCAGGGACACAGAACAACAGACCCCCAGGCACACAGAACAACAGACCCCCAGGGACACAGAACAACAGACCACCCCAGGGACACAGAACAACCGGCCCCCTGGCGCACAGAACAACAGACCACCAGGAACACAGAACAAGAGACCCCCAGGAACACACAACAGACCCCCCCCCCACACACAGAACACACCCCATACACAGAACAACAGACCCCCAGGCACACAGAACAACAGACCCCCAGGCACCAAGTTCAGAGCGGGACATTTTGGGTCACCCTTACAACGAAGCACCATGAATGAGCAGCTGCATCCAGGTAAAGAACTAAAGAAGGCGTAGACACAAATAAAAGGTGAAAAGATGTAAAGTGAACTGTGTGGGTCTTTTAATTTAATTTGTATAGTTATAACTCTATTAATTCTACAGTCAAGGGCCCCAGTACTGTCACACTACGAAAACATACTATACAGTGTGTTACGTTTCTACTGATGCCTAGGTGGTACCTCTATGTTATGTGGGCATGAGTGTAATGGGAGGCGGGGGCCGGAGAAGTTGTAGATACAAGTAGCTTCTCCAGGCGACTTACACCCCTGTCAATGGAAAGGTGCTAGTTGAGGGGGAAAGTGAAGCTAAGTGAATTTTACCTGCAGCAGCTCCAAGTCCTATCCAGAAGTGAACGACCAAAAACATTTTTCTCTGGCTTTTGCTCGGTTTATTATCATCAACCATGAGTAATGCAATCCCTACCCAGTTGCTAGGCAACATAAGGGATGTTAACCTTCTTTCCCGCCCTGCAGTGATCAGTTTCTATTACATGACCAGAGGCCTAATTACCGTTTTAGCTCCTTACTGAACTACTTTGGCAGCAAAGATAAACTATAACAAATATATTTCTTTAACACGGATATCAGATAACAAGGCAGCATCTGCAGTCCAGGCCTCCATTCTTGATGACATCACAGTGAAAACGATGACATCACTACCCTCTGCATGAATAGTCCAGAGGTGGCTATATATTTGGTCTTTGCTTACTTACTATTTATTTGTTACTGTACTTTGAATTCTCTGAAGGACATCAGTGTCGACTTGCCCGCCAGCTATCAGCGCATTTATATCTTGGTTTAGACGGGAGACAGTGCAGAGTGCACTTTCCACTAGGTCTGCATCACTTTGTGATGCAAACCAGGATCAAATTAATACATCTGCCCCATAACCATAACACAACGACTAGGGAGTCATACTAATAAAATTGGATTGCTACCCAAAGGAACCCTTTTAGCAATCACAGAATAATGAAAGACTTAAGGGGGAAAAATAAGATTCTATTCCTATGCCTTTCAATTTTCATGCAGCTCTTCGACGCCTGCTCATAGCTCAATGTGCTATATTTGAAGGATTGTTACTTATGAACTCCAAGCAACAAAAGGATCTCTGTGACAAAAGCAATAACCCACTGAGCTATCTACATAAAATACCATTCTGTGATCTGCATGTCACACATTGTGCTTTGCAGGGGGGAACATTAACCCTCTATGGTATTATATCATGAGTCAAACTTGTGACTAAACAAATGGCAGATCTCTCCCTCATGCGCATTAACCACAAGTTATGACATTATAATTATCCCCCCTGAAAAATGCCACATACAAAAAGATCTCTGCAGGCTGCTCTTCTCTCGGTTCTACCTGCCATGCAGAGGGCACCCCCTTGACCTTGGCGCCTGGTGCGACAGCACAGGTTGCACCACCATAAAGCCGGCACAGAACAGTAATCACTTATCGAGCTCTGCCTTATCAGTGCCAATTCTCTCACTATACTGTGCCACGCGAGTGCCAAGCTCTCCCTGGATTTCGTGTTTTTTTTATCTGTAGCAGTGGAAGGAAATGTCTATTTACTTCTGTGACAGAAACAACCACTGTGGAATTTTGCAGTGGGATTCATGAGTCCGTGATTTATATGAGATATGTTCCATATGTGAATTAAAAAGAAAGCCTGGCAAATTCTACCCAGGTTATTTTTCAGCAACTCTTGTTCATCCGTTTATAGAAATAAGTGAACATAAGAAGCTTTGACGTTGATACCTACATGGCCTCCCAAGGTACCAGTGAAGTGTGAAGTGTAGCTCAACTGAGACACAAAGAAAGAAGTACATATTAGTGGCTGACTCGACATGCTGAAATATTTCCCTGGTAGTAAATGACGCCTGCTCTGGCCAGGCATGCGAAACTGTACTGGCTGAAATAGCTTAAATAATATTTTAGTTTAGTACTCCGAGTAGTAAGGTCGTGTCTCTAATATTTCTGACACTTGCATGAATGATAATGAGAGGAAACATTGCTAAGACAACTACTAGCTCTGAGAGAAAGCCCTTTAGTTTCAAGGTGCCACAGACCTGATTTTTGTCATAAGTCCCTCCCAGGAGTTTGTGAAAAGATATCGGCGTACTTTGTTTGTTTTCTTTAAATGCAATATTTCTTTTGCACCAGCTAAACTTGGGGTTTCTTATCAGTGGACAGAGGCGATCACATTATCAGTGGACAGAGGCGAGCACACGCTGCAGGTGGAAACCTTCATAAAAATCAAAGTCATTCTGAGGGTCAACCCCCCAATACTGTGAGACTCCAAGTTCCAAAGACAGCGCGCTGACATCACTTACCCTGGAAGTAGGCCCCGCAGCAGATCCGCATAATCCTGGGAAGGCAGGGAGTCTGGGCTCAGGGCGCTGACGTACTCCTGGAGCGGCAGTGATTCCTCCTGCCTCGCCATGGCCAAACTCTCGTCCCGCGGACCCAGGACCTGCAGAGAGTCCTATCCCCGCCCTTCCTTCTCACCCCTCAGACCCCGCCAGTCTGTCTCATGTCCTGGGTCTCAGCCCGAGCGCTCTGGCTGCAGTTCACTATAAACCCCGACCCAGGCGACACCTCTCTGCCGGCACCTGTCCTAGGCTAGAGGGAAGCTGCCAGGCTGTCGATGGAAGCAAGTAAATGCCCGCCTTTACTCCTGACACCTTCCGAGCGGTGGACTAGCCAATCCTGGCGCGGTATACAGCGCCAGGATTGGCTAGGGGGGCTAATTTACTACTCGCCCTTTTTTTAACGTGTTTTCAGCGGCGGCGACTGTCAGAAGCAGCACCCCTCTCTATGGGGAAAGTCTAGCGCGCATGCTCGGGCAAGGTGGCACCTCACCTTGTCATGCGCAGTACTGCTGCAGCTGAGTGTCGACTGTCACTCAAGCTGCAGCAGCCCAGCCAGCCCCACCCCCCTGCGCAATCCCGATTGAGTCGGGTGTGTCCCACTCCCGGCCGATTCCCGGCCGGTAGCGCTGATAATTAAACAGAGGTAATTAATGCCAAAAATACCACGGTGCGTCCATGTGGCTTAGTGGGGCTACGCCCCTACGCCCCAATGGACGCACCGCTGCTGCTCAAGGCCACGCAAAGTGGCCTTGCGTGGCTTGATAAATCGTATTTTAGGGTTTGTGTCACACATGTACCACATTGCGTGGTACAAACTCGACGCAAACCCTTGATAAATATTCTCCCCATGTCCATTAAATCAAACAGAGTTTTTTTTTTTGTACATCAGAAATGCTGAACTCACATGTTTGAAAGTGCTCTTGCTAATGAAGACAAAGGCAGTCCTGTAAAAATACAATATTTGCCTAAGATCACACAATTTGAGACCAGTTTACGGGTTAAGTACATTACAATTATGTCGAGTAGATTATTCAAGTTACTAGACCTGCAGGTCTTGTAAAAGTTTTAGGATGTTCAAGGCCTGGCAAAGAGAACTACCAGCTTTATTTTGTTGAATTTATGATACATTTCGAAGCCTGAAACTTGTGGAAGGCAGCAGCACGGTAGATTATTCTAGGGAGGATAACTATTCTGGACAACTAATCTTACACATCTTTCTTTCGTTAAAAGTGAATCCTCCAGAATTAAAATACTGTACCATGGAGTGCAGAGCTTCTGGAAATATTTAGGAAGTGGAGAGTAAAGGCTAAATCCCTCCCTATATCAACAGATTTCTGAGTGATATTTTGGTCTGCTGTTACATCACTAAAGTCCATAATGCCTGCAACAAATACAAATAGATTTCCAAGTAGCTGCTTTTCAGACACCTGTAAGGTAATGGCATTGACTGCAGCGGTGCCAGCAAATAATACACCTAATTAAAATGATTTTCTGGAGGAACGCAGTTTTTCATATTAAAATCATCTGTTTTAATATTGGCAGAAAACAAATGATACAAAGAATAAAAATGTATAGGAAAAGCAACAAAATACCTATACCAGAAAAAGAGAGATTTGCAGTAGGAGTAAATGTGTAAAATAAATTATAGCAACCCCGATTTCCTTGGCCAAATAAAGAGATGGCACTCAATATAGTTTCTGTGCAATTCAATTAGTAGCAACAGCAATCCGTTCTTCGATATTTATTTATTTACTACTTTAATATTATTCATTCAGCACATACTACAATACTGATTGTCTCTAGGTGTCATAATCCATTCTAAATAATGTAAAATAGAACAGGTTTTAAGTGCAAACAACAGAACCTCTGAAGACCAAAGAACGTAATAGGAAAGCTGAAATATAAGTAGTTTCTAAATAGTAATGTGTTAAGATCCTTCTTGAAGCTAGAAGAGTGTTATTATTTTTAATATATTTGGGCAGTGAATTGCTGATGCTTGAGCTAACTAGAATCTGCAGTCTCCTTTTTACTGGAGTTTGGTTTTTGGAATGTGGATGGTACATTATATACATTGCCGAAAGGAAGCTATATGGAGGAGGAAGGCGAACTTCCAGCTTTGTTCAATATTCATTTGTCTACTTGTGTGATAACTGTTGTGGCAAGCGGAGAAACAGTCTTTTCATCAGCACTTGGGCCAAGAACAAATATCCTGTTAGTTATAATTTAACCTCTTCACCAATGGTTATGTTCGATTAAAGTAGCATCTCAAAAATGCGTCCAAAAATATTCAAAGATAAGCATCAGAGCTACAGTTTCACTCAATAACAAATAAGGAGTATAATATTGAATTGAATTTTGAAATGTAGAACTTGATAGTAGATTGACATACGTGTTTTTATATCCATGTAAGAGTAGGTTTTTTATATCCATGTAAGAGTAGGTTGGAAGAAAACAGTTGCTAATCTCATCTACAAAACTTCCATAAACATTAGATATAGAAATGTTTTCATTTAAACAAAAACATATTTTAGGTTCTATGTATTCAAGAGCCAATATTTTACATTAACATAGTAAAGCTTTCACAATTCCCCACAAGAAAAGTACAGATTTTTATTTGGGTGACTCAGGCATCAGTGGATAGAAGTAAGAGTAATCTAAAATATCAAACACTTGGCTAAGCTACATGTCAAAACATTTGGGCAATCAACATGGAAAGGGTAAATGACGGGAGGTGCAAGAGGCAGTGTGGGCAGGAGGGCACGTTCATGCACATCTTATGGGAATGTGGTTGCATCCAAAGTTACTGGCAAGAAGTACACAAGTGCTTGAAAGAGGTTCTTGGGGTAAGCCTTCGTCCTAAAGCCAAGTGCTGTCTCATAAATGTATGGGAACCTACAGACCTAAATACCAAGGACAAATATGGGCCACGTTGGGCCTGATGCTGGCCAAAAGGAATTTAGCCTAGTGCTGGGGTGCCCCCTCAACTCACGAAATGGAGGGCAGACATGGACTGGTGCATGTTTAGGGAGAAGATAGTGTATACAGTGCAGTGGTGCCCCAGGAAGTGGTTTGATGTTTGGACTAAGTGGAACGCATAACGAGGTGACATTTGTGCTCCACCAGTAATCCTCTCCCTGGAGGATCCTGTAACGCCTTGAGTTCTTAATTCAGACTCAATGTGCAGACGTAATTATATTGTAAAGATGCTTTCTTTCTCCTCTATGTACACATGGTATCGAGTCTCTTGTTTAATAAAAAAGGTTTAAAAAAACAAACAAAAAATCCTTGGGCGATGCTTTGTCCTTTGCATGTGGGGATTGTTCCAACTGTTCCTGCTAATTTAATAGAAAAGTATAATCCAATATCCTTAGTTGTTCAATATTACCCTTACCTGAGACTCAAGACACATAGTTTGCTATTATTTTCAGTAAAGGAAAAAGTAAATTACGGTGTCTTCCTATTGATGGAATAAAGAATGTATTAAGTAGTTAGTTCTTATGGTTGATATTTCTGTGAACTGCCTGTCGCATCTGCTATTTGCTTGTCCACACGTTTTCCTCTGACCAGCAAATGTCTTCCTCCTCATCCCAGTCCCACAAGCCCTGAGCCACCATCAACCGGATGTGAAAGTGTTGCCGTCTAACTGTTCTTTTAGGTTTAAATCTTGTATTGCAAAACAAACAATATGAAGTACAATGTATAATCACTACATATGGGGAACTATCCCCATTCTCCAAAACTGTTTTCCAGAGCCTGTGGGCAAACCTGCAAGAAACACCTTTGCAGACTCTACCTGTGTGATAAATTAATGCTTTCAACCACCTGCCACTCTGAGCTTTACTTTACTCAAAGGACAACCTTGAGCACTGTCCAACGAACTCTTTACTCTATAAATGTTTGTGTTGTTCTTGCCCAGTCCAACTACAGAAATGGGAGTCCAAGCAGGATCACTACCATCCACACAATGCTGCAGGTCAGAAAATTAGGGGTGGGGAGGTGGCGTAGGTCTGTCACATTGTTACAAGGGTTCACCTCGAACTCCCATTGCTCCCTGTGATTCAATGGTTCTCCACCGGTGAGTACCAAGTCACCCTGTTCATGACCACAGGAAGGCGAAATGGAAACCAACCAGAGCGCTAAGACTATGCAGCCATGTTGGGCTATATCAGACCACATACTCCTACTTGTTTTAAAAGGCAGTGGTCATATTGCCAATCAGAGCCTTAATTGACTTGTGTTTGAGAAATGGTGGTAAAGATCCCATGTCTAGTTTAAGGGCAGGAGTTTGAGCAAGTTTGTGCTGTAGCACCTTCAAACAAGATCATTGAGCTATACTGCCCACTGCCCTATGCAGGCTCCTCATCCTAGGGGGAGGAGGCGTGTGTGCATGATTTAATTGTTTCTTTCACGGTCTTCTTGTAAATAACCCCCTTAAAAGTATGTTCCTGTAACCTGAACGGCTGCACAACATGTTCCCTGCCTCCTCCTCTTTGTGCTGGAGGTGTTCGGCTTTAACTGGGGATTTTATACACATTTGGTGGGCATGCCCACTCCTGACCCTGTTCTGGAAAGAAGTCCTCAGTCATATCAAACGGGTACTTGGTTTCCCCCTGCCTGCCTCCATAAACACAATCCTCTTGGGTATCAAACCAGTCAATCTAAAGGCACTCACCCGTAGTGATTGGATTTTAGCACTGCATATGCTTGGAGCAGCCAAGCAACTTATATTGTTACACTTGAAGAAAGCGGAGGCCCCCAAATTGCTGCTTGGTACGTGCGCTTATGGCATTTCATAACTATGGAGCCATTTACAGCGTGTCTACAAGCCCGAGAAACGCGCTTCACCACTGTTTGGCAGCCCTTAATTAAGTACCTTTGCAAACTAGAACATGCACGCTACATGCCCGCCAGACTTGGAGCACTGCGACTTTTTGAAGATGCTGCCCTCCCACCGGACCCCGATAGGCTGCTCCCACTCCCTGGTTAACACCGCGTGCATCCTCCTTTAAGAAGTAATGGGATCCCCACTGGCATGCACCATTGGCTCTGACCCCTATCTGCCCGCTCACATGATCTTTTCTTCTACTGCTACTTATCTGTCTTCTCTACCTTTCGTTCTCTCTTTGACTTCTTTTCTTTGACACATCATGTTTCTTCTTCTCCGGGCCTCTTGCCAACGTTCTGATGTTAATTTTCTTAATGGGCTTTGTGAATCACCACAACGAACCGACATTGCTTTGCATGCTATGCCACGCGGCCGGCCCAATAAGGGTTGTAGGCGACATGCTGTGTTTAAGTTGACCTGCTACTGCCTTTCCATGCTTGTAGAGGCACATCTATAAGACGCGGCCGTCCCTGAATAGGGTTGTGGGCACGACGCTGTGTATACCTGGCCCTGTTTTACCTTTATTTCGAAAATAAAACAGATTTACAACAAAAGTATGTTCCTAGATGTTAACTGAGTAAATATGTCCTTGTTTAAATGGAGAACATCTGGCGGTGAGCATAGAATAATAGGTAGGTAAGGGATGCCTTATGTGCCAATTGTAGTTCTGTTGGGTAAAAAGCGAGTTATTCGAGCTTTCAAAAATAAATTTGACAAAATGATTTGTCCAGTTTCAACATTAATTAATCTGTATGAACCAAATGAAAATCCAAAACAGGTGGGGTATCAACAAATTATTTTCTGAATTCATTTGCATTCATAAATACCCTGTATTTTGTCAAATTTATTTTTGAAAGCTCGAATAACTTGTTTTTTACCCAACAGAACTACTGTTTATGTATAAAAAGCATTGCCCAGGTTCTGGGGGATACTGGGTTACCCCATAGTAATTTACTGTTATGTGCCAATTTGTCATTTTCCTGGTCTCGAAAACAGGTGTCATTTTCTTTAAGGTAGAAACATGTTTTCTGCGGAGAAATCACTCGTTTTTTGTCCACCACTCACCCTTTGTCATAGTCTTTATCCTTTGAGGACATTGAGAAGATTTCTCTGTTTATTGTGAAGTTGTTGGTGCAATACTTCTTTCTTGTTGAGTAACCAATTGCGTACTTCTCATTTAATTTCTTTAAGGAGCCAGTGATCAATGTAGATGTAGATGTGGCAATCTCACTATGTGGCAACACAAGTAGGTGCCTTCCACGAATTAGGAAATGAGCAGCTGAAATGAGACAATTTTAATCTTTGCATGGTTTTGGTCTAATATTGAACATGTAGCACTATGGCACAGTGTATGAGTGCGTTTGCAAGAAAAAGCTGAACTGAGACTGTGCCTCAACACCGATCCTGAAATCACTCAGCTTCATCCCATGTGATAGGGTGTCCCTACCCATGTAGATTCTGGTGTCTCTGTGGAGCAGGAGCATAATTTTGAAAATTAGGTGCTTGACGAAAATACAGCCTAAACAACATTCCTACCAGTACACTTCTTTGTTTAACATGGAATGTTGTTGAAGTGTCTTTGTGTTTTTTATTCTCAGCACTCTTCATTAAACTGAGCATCGAACAGTACAGTCCCAAGAAAGGGCAGGTCTATAACACTTTCAATCCATCAAGATTTTGTAATGCGCGCTACTCACCCGTGGGGGTCTCAAGGCGCTGCGGTTGGACTTCAGGCCTTAGCTCCAATAGCCCAAGCCATTGCGTTGCCAGAGTGATGCCTTCACCACACCTCGCCACTCCTTGTATTGGAGTTAATAAATACTGCCAGTCAATAGTAAGTAAAGATGACTTGAGAGGGGTATTGTCAGGACTGACTAACGGAAAACTGCATTTTTGGCCTTCATGCACAACCACACTAGGGGAAGATGAGACTCTGATTCACAGCCCAGTGTACGTTGGTAGCAGGTAGATCAGTTAGTATTCATTGGCTGCAGGCGATAGGGCTACCCATGTTAAGGGGCTAAGGGATGGCCTTAAGTGGACAGTAGCAGGGGAATGCCACATGCGTAGACCTCACACCGACCTTAAGGGTGTTGGAGGTATAAATAAGTGGAGGCAATTGGTATGTGAACTGTTGTACCCCTCAGATGTGCTTTCACCACCATAGATCTGGTGCATCCCCTTGAACAGTAATTGACTAGTGTGTAAGTTGTAGCACGTTTTGGTGAAAAATGGCATTGACACCACCGACACATCTTTTATAAATAGAACCACTAATGGTTTTGAACACTGATATATTTAGTTTGCTGTATGCAAATTAATACGTTTAAAAAAAAATGAGGATTCTACACAGTTAGCTATCTAGAATGATCTTTGTCAGGACAGTAACTTCTCTCATCCTGTCTGCTCCCCAAATCTAGTGATTCTGTGTGTGTGGATCCTGGAAGGATTAAAAATGCATAGTTTGGACCTGTGGCCGGAATTGTGACTCAAGTTTGATTACCTTGAGGAAAGGTGCGTTAATGCAAATGGCACAAGAGGTCATGCAACTCAACATTGACTGTCTAAAAACTGTACCCCTCCTCATTCACAACCTGGGTGACTTGTTCTCCAAAGTTTACCACCTGCTTAATGTTAAGGAAACTCTAGTGAGATATCACTGAGGAATAGGATAAAGCTCTGTGGGTGTAGAATGGCCATAACCGTATTTCACAAACATAGTTGTGAGCAAGACAAAGTTTAACTCCCCCAGGGTCTCCAAATACCACAGGTTCCCCCGAGAAAGTAGAGGTGGGAAGAGACAGGCGCACAACCTATTGCCTGAGGAATAGGCAGTCTTTAAGCTCAACCTACAGTCAATCCCCAAACAGAGTGTTGCCCTACGTTGCACTAAAAGAAAGGCTAGAAAGCCGGCAAAGACAGAAATACCAACACCCAAGCCTAGAAAAAAACAGGCAAGCGAGAAGGAGGGGGCTGGTGGGGGAACTGAGCCAAAAGTTAGGATTACCCCTTCCCTTAAGTCATTTTTTAAGGTGCAACTACAAGCACAAGATCATCAATCTAAGTCACAATCAACTAGAGATCCAATAGTTTGCACTGACAACACTAGCATTAATTCCATCCTGGATAAAGAAAAGGACAGCAAGGCAGGCATGGATAATTCCACAATGTTGAAGTCTGCAAATACTCTAGCAGCAGTAGGAAGTCCATGGAAGCCACAGGCAATAAAAGTCTGAACAGCTTAGAGCCACAGCCACTTAACTCAAGCCAGAGCTCTACAGAACAATTCCTGGAAAAAATGTTTGAGGAAAAGAGGGCTAAATTTGCTGTTTCAGAGGTCAATCAGAACAAGATACAGGAAGCTTGCGAAATGCTAGACACTAAGCTAAATGCACTAGGGGATAGAGTAACTGCGGTGGAAGCAGCAGTAGGTACTCTAAGCAAAAAAGTGGACTCAAACCAAAAGGAGATCAGAGCCCTGAGGGCAAATGACAAAAGCATTAATGAAAAGCTTGAATCATTGGAAAACCAGGCCAGGAGGAAAAATCTAACAATTTTTAATGTACCAGAGGGCCAAGAAGGAACAGACAGTAAAAAGTTTACTGTCTCACTCCTTGAAGAGTATTTCCCTTGGGTTAAGGCAGCTGAATTAGAGGAAGATATTCAGAGGACACACCGTACCCCTTTGGGAGAAAGAAAGAAAGACCCCGAGTAAAATACTAATAAACTTCAAAACCTATACCGTCAAAGAGAAGAACCTGAGCGAGGCCCTAAAGAAGGGATCTTATAACAAAGATGATTGGTCATTTAGAATCCGCTCAGATATTGATAAGGCTACCCAAGACAGACAATGGGAGCTGGGGCAACAAATGCAGGAGCTAAGATCCCTCGTGGCCACTGTACAGATGAAATTCCCAGCAGCCCTCAGGATCATGTGGAGAAACAAAATGCATAATATTAAGGATCCAAAAGAGGTTGAGCTTTTCCTGGAACAAATGAAAGATCAAATGCGAGATCAACAATAAAATGACGTTCAGCATTAAAAAGGCAAACATGAAGTTTAAAGAGGGCTAATAATACAGCCCAAAGAAGAAAAGAGGGAGGCTGCTCCAGGGAGGGAAGTTTTAACTTGCACAAAAGATTAAAAAAAAATACAAGCACTGGGGTAGGAAGCAAATTAGGGGGAAAAAAACAAAAAATATGTCCTCAAGGTGAGGCAAGAAAGGTGGAGCATAGGACCAGCAAACCGGATCAAGAGGCTCATACAAAAACTCTGAGAAGATGAAGAAAGACCCGAAGACAGTGAACATACTCTCATGGAATGTTAATGGTCTAAGAACCAAAAGTAGGAGAAGGAGGATACTTGAGTACCTGAAGACAATAGACAGTGAAATCATAATATTGCAGGAAACCCACCTCTTAAAAAAGGAATGGAAGGAAATTATAAAGAAACTGAGCTGGGTGGACGCATTTGTCTGTACAAACCAAGATTGCGTCATAAAGGGAATTGCTGTATTGTTTAAAAAATCTCTCAAGCAAGAATAGAGTCTGCGGAAGTGGATAAAAAAGGTAGATGGGCAATCACCAGAGTAAGAATATATAGTAATCTATACACCATTGCGGGCTATTATGGCCCCAATTCTGACGACCCAGCACCCCGACAAAAACTATACACGCAACTGTTATCGGCTTCCTCCCCGATAATACTAGGGGGCGACATCAACATAATCCCGGACCCCAAGGTGGATCGTTTTCCCCGGAGGAAACAAATAAACCTGCCTAAAATGCGGGAATGGCTGAGGTTATGTCTAAAGGATCTCGGTCTGGCGGATATCTGGAAAGAGAAAGGTGATAAGAATCAAAACTTAACATTACTTAAACAAAAAACTTGGGCTCCTATCCAGAATAGATTACTTCTTAGTGGATAGATGCTTAGTAGAAAGAACGCAGTTAGTGGAGCATGTACCAGCTCACCTGTCCGACCACTCAGCTGTCCAATTAAAAATACAACTTAATTGTAATAACTCCCTCCCAAGATGGACAATCGACCGAACCAAAACAGGAGATATACCAATTAGAAAGGATTATAAAATCCCTGGACATACAAATAGCAGCGGAAAGAGTAACCCTAAAAAAAGAGAAATTGGAGATTAAAACAAAAGGAATCTCTCTCAGAAATCTTAGAGAGCAGAGTGAGAGAGAAATGGGAAGCCAGCAAATTGTCACATTATGAATACGGGGAAGGATGTTTTAGATGGCCAGGTTCTTCCCATATTCTCAACTACAGGGAAGGAAGAATTAAATGCTGTGATTACAAACGAAGTAGAAGAAGTAATAAAGGGTCTTAAGAGAGGGAAAGCTGAAGGTCCCTACTCCTTACCGAATGAGTTTTTCATAAAGCTAAGAGAATCCTTGGTCCCCCCACTAACAACTCTACTAAACACCATCTTTGTAGAAAAAGGCGCCCTTCCGGATTCCTGGAATGACGCAACAATATCCATCCTATTTAAACCAGGCCAAAAACCCACGAAAATGTGAATCCTATCGGCCAATCTCGATATTGAATTGCGACTATAAAATATTTAGGCAGATCGTGGCAAAAAGGCTAGGATGATTAGCTGGAACACTGATCAACACTGACCAGAAAGGTTTTGTGGAAGGAAGACAGTTACAAGACTTAACCCACAAACTTTTCAGGGCAATAGACATAGCCATCTATGGAAAAAACGCCTTATCTATAATCACCTTCGATGCAGCCAAAGCATTTGATAGAGTGAATTAGACATTTTTAAATAAAGTACTAGGTAAGTATGATCTGGGAGAGAATTTCCAAGGGATGGTCAAAGGGCTTTATAGTTCACCAAGGGCCAAAATTCTAATCAACGGAAACCTCACGGAAAACATAGAAATAAAGAGAGGAACAATGCAATGGTGTCCTGTCACCACTACTTTTTAATGTATATATCGAACCTATGGTAATTAGCCTCAGAAATCACCCTTCCATATCTCCCTTCATGTACCTAGGATGGCAAAAAAAAAGGTCACTTTGTACGCAGACGATCTAATGAGGCACCTTTCTACAGCTTGCTTACAACTCGCGAAGGGAAAAAGGGTGAGCTTCGGCGAGCGGCGGCTGCAGAGAGTGGCTGATTGCATAAAACATCATTCACCATAGCACAAACTACCTGCACGTACGCGCACAGCATGGGACTCTGAGCTATTTGGAGCTTTCAGGCAACTGTGAGAGTTTAGCAGCACGACTATCAGTTGTAGTGGCAACTGGCAAATGGATTGGAGGGCAATGCAAGCAGATTTGTAGAAAAAGGAATATAAGCAATTAGTAAAAGCAGAAACTGACAGTAAACACAGCAAAAACTAGCGACTGACGGCGAACAGCCCTGTTGAAGGTAGCTGCTAGGGCGTAGGCAGCAGACAGCAGGAGAAAGAAAAAGAGAAGAGAGAGCGGTCTGCCTCAAGCGCCCAGCGAATGCCAGGTGTGGCTAGCGAATTAGTAGCGATCTCCGCTGTCACCCTTATCCCTCCGACATCTAGCGAGTTCTGGCACACCCAAAACCAACGCTGTACTATCATCTAGAAGGCCCAAGACGGGGAATCCTGTCTTTCTGCAATAAAACCTGACAAGCAAAGGATGCGTTCAGGGGAGCAGAGGAGTGTGCCCCCCCAAACAAACAAAAAACAGAGAAAAGTTAGAGACATCTAATGCCTCCACCGACCAATTACTTGACCTGTCGCCAAGCACATCTGGAAGCAAGTCAGTTAGTGCTTCCCATTCACACACACGGGAAGCCGGCTCCGTTGGCTACAAACCATCTGGTTTTCAACCAAAAATAACGCAAAAATTTGCCTTTCTGAAAGACGCAGGGGCAGCTGTCTTCTCAAGCAATACGGAAATCATTGGGTTACCTATTCCTCTGAGTCCTATAGTGAACATCCGTAAGGACAGACCAGGCGAGAAAATAGTGTCAAGTAAACTACTAATCTATCAAGATACGGACACCCGCAAGCGTATTGAGGCAGAACCACCACAGAAGGGAGGAGACCCTCACATAACTACGCTGAGCAGTATAGGAATCCCACCTCCAGTCTTGGCTGCAGGGAACAATCAAACTATGACCGCACTATCCCATCTAGAGACAAGGAGCAACTTTGCAACTCCCGTCCTGGCTGCAGGGAGCAATCAAACTATGACTGCGTTATCAGACCTAGAGACAGCGAGTGACTTTGCGGACAAAAACACATCTCGTCCCCAGGCAAGTCGAAACCATATGCCCAAGTACAACGAGCCACCTATAAAGCCCGCCACAAAGGGTAAAACAATTGACGTGATGGACCAGAGAACAGACCCCTTTGCTCCTACACCGTTGGCACCACAAGAGCACCCACTTCACCGGGAGGAGGGCGGAAGCGATCAAGCTCAGTCCCCAAACCACGGGCAGAGCTGGTCTACGCCTCCACTAGGCAAGGAAGATAATCCAGCTTCGGAGAGAGATCTCTCCTTCTTAGAATCAAAAGAATGGGAAAACATGCTCACATCATACGGCAAAGATGCGCCTGACCATCCCAGGCCATCACCGGTCCCAAATGAGAGGAAGAAGCAGGACTTCAAACAAGAGACTGCATGGGCCACAGCTTTGGACATCTTACAAAGGTCAGCCGATGCCATGACCTACCAAGCAAACAAAATGGACATTCAAATCTGAACACACTGGCGGAGTATGTCGCTAACATAGACGACAAAATCACAAATCTAAACCACTTGATGAGACGGGCCCAAGCGGATGTCGATCACCCGAGACATGGATGCGATTGCGCACCAATAATTGAGAAACTAAGCACCCTCCCAGAGATTATGGCAAATTTGATTGTGGACACTAAAGAAATCACAAGTACAAAGCCTCTCCCCTCAAGAAACAGAGAAGATGTCATATGACCCGCAAACAAAGCCAAGACGATGGCATACTTAGGGTTAAGAGAGGCCGTAGACAGGGCAACGTCTTCATCTCTGGCAACTCCGGTCACAGGTAGCACAATGATTGACTAACAAAAACCCTTAGCCGCAGACAAAGCAGAGCCTACCTCACCATTCCAATCAGATCAAGATTTAGAAGATCTCAACGGCAAGGGGAAAAGACAAAGAAAGCGAAAAGGCCGCAATAAGATTTGCAGGACTAGTAAAGATCTGAGTCTCTACCCACTGTTTAACACACACAAACGAATAGACTCAATCAGGCAAAACAACCCAACAAGTACAAACGAGGTAATCAAGGAAACAGAGCCTCAAACAATTCCACCAGACAGCGCCAAGAATCACCAGACTGGCTGCCCATCTCTTGAGAGGGAAAAGGAAATTGCAAGGGTAGACCAGGAGCACTCAAGAAAAGGGGGCAAACTGAGCCAACTTCTAACATCCAATTAGCATTCCCAGACCCCACGTCTCTGCTGAAGGAAGAAGGCCAAATGTGCACCAGGCTTATAGAGCTGCCGGGCAGCACCAATGCACTCAACCAGGCCCAAGTCAGCAGACCGCTCAAGGATCACCAGGGCGATCTCTACATTAATGCAGGAAAATGGGGGTAAAGCGGAAATCGGACTTGGTGCATTCCAAAAGAGCCCAAGAGTACTGAACATGTCAACTTTCACAACCGCGCACAAAGTAATGAAGGAGGAAACCCTTGGGCTTTTGAGAGGACCTTTCTCAACCCACTGTGTGTTAAGACCTGAGCTATCACCTGGGGCTGATAAGGCCCCTTCTCACGGAGCCACATCCTTCACGCTTTTCTATCCAGAGTTCAGAGGCAGCTGCGACATATTAAATCATGGGAACATCATGAAACTGATAAAAGCCATTGGCCTGTTTATCGCCGTAAGTTCGCAAGACATCACTTCAATAGAATTCATAGCACCAAGCCAAGGTCAAACTAACAAAGCCACAAAGGTCACTTGGTGCTCGGGAGAGGCAATGAACAACATTTTAAGTCACTCGGAAATCTTCAACCAGTGGGGCATCACCATACTCCCTGGCAGGGAATGAGGATACCCTCATGTTCTGCAGGAAACCAAAACTACAGAGCGCCCGCAAGCAGAACCGAAGGTCTACTCGGTTCTGAGGGGAGCCTGGGACAAAACTCCCACCCCGACTCGGAAGAACTAAAAGTAAGAGATGGCCAGCACACAGCAAACCGTGGACTGGGTCAGGCCTGCACATGATCATGGTTGGCAGGATCTTTAAATTTAACTAGGCTGCTACGCTGACAAAACAACAATTGGAAGGCACAAGACGTTTACCCACACAGGATTTGCTTGTGGAACATCAATGGGTTATCACACAAACTTGGATATGAAGCCATGAACTCTTACTTGCGGGCATTTGAGATCTTAATGATACAAGAGACATGGTTCGCGGAGCCGCAGCTCTTGGAAGGGTTTAAAACTCACCACACTCCAGCGACCAAAACGAAATCGTCAGGACGAGGCAGTGGTGGCCTAGCTATCTACATATCAACAAACAATGCAATTACATCATGGTACCTTGCAAGCCCTTCCCATTCCCTCCAGTCTGTGGGATTCACTTTTAGCACCCACCAAGGCCAGCCAAAGACAATATTCTTATTGAATGTGTACATCCGCTTAAATTCTGTGTCCAGGCAAACCCTCTCAGACGAGCTGCTAGCGACAGTGCTAAGAATGAGAACAGGATGTTCAAACCCAAACATCATACTATCTGGAGACTTTAACATGTGGCTTATGTCAGACCTACATAAAAATGAGGTAATAAAATCACAGGAAAGCGTTTGGGCCATGCCACCGCAAGAACGTCCCGGATGGCACAAGGAGGATCAGAAAGGCCGTATCTTACAAGGAAATTTAGAACATCTAGGCCTCAGAGCCCTTAATGGGTGCTTCTCTCCTGATAAGCCACCTGTCCTCTTATTTGTATCAAATACTGGCGTATCGTTAATTAACTACACCTTCGTCAACATTTCTCTTTTGAATCAAGCAACTGCGTTTCGGCTTGGCAACCGACCAGAAAGCGACCACAGTCCTCAGGAAATTTCGCTTAGCACCAGTCTGGTGCAACATACTGAGGTGGGGGCACTGCCTTCTGAAAGCTTTACAATTAATCTAAAACGTATCAAGTGCTCGGTCAACAAACTACAGCACGTATCAATGGAAGCAAAATATATGATAGAGAGCACCTGTAGGTCAACTGTAGATCAAATTGCAAACTGGACAAGCTTTGTAAGCAAGTTGACAGCCAGACACGCATCGCCAATAAGGCATGCAAACGACGCCCCAACAGTCGATCTCTTGGGATCCTGTGATATGATCGGCAAAAAGAAGCATGAATCGGCTATGGAGTAAATTAAAAACCAAGCCAATGGATACATTGATCACAACTAAATTGAGAGAAGCTCGCCGCCTTTTATAGACCGCAACAAGAGAACATAGAAAGGCTTACTGGATTCTCTTTTGGGCCAAACTATATCAAGATATAAGATCAAATAACTCCGCGAGGTTCTGGCACACCATAAATAGCCTTGGGGGTCGAATTCCGAAAGTCGCCTCATCAAACATACTGGAATCAGAGTGATATTTCTTCCTGCACAGCCACTTTAACGACCGACAAGATCACTCCCCGAATCAAGTCATTGGCACAAAGGGCACCAACGCTCTGACAGAGTTGAACTCACCTCCGGTCCGCTTTAATAAAGGGCTAACAATGGAAGAGCTTTTCCACAAAAATCCTATAACTTAAAAAGAAACGAAGAGACAAGATCAGGATAACAGCACTGAGCACAGCAAAGTCCTGGAGGCCCAAATTGAAAGGCTGATAAAAAAAAAAAAGGGTCGGAAAGATGGGGCACCAGGACCAGGTGGTATTCCTCCGGACTTGTTAAGGGAGGATCCTGCCTTCTGGACCTCCAAGCTAGCCCCACTTTTTACTTCCATCTTAGTAAAGAACATCATTCCACCCTCCTGGCAAGGATCAATTCTCGTTCCAATCTTCAAAGGTGGGGACAAAAAATCCCCAGGGAACTATCGGCTGGTCGCACTCATTGATAATGAAGCAAAGTACTTTGCAGGGATCTTGCTGAACTCATTGTGGGAATGGGACGAGGAACATTCAATAATCCCTCCAAATCAAACTGGATTCACAAGCGAAACTGGCACTGCGGTTAACCTCATGACTCGAGGTGTCTGATAGACCAAGCGGAGTCTAGTACGAGACTGTTTTATATGGCATTTATAGACTATAGATCTGCGTTTGACAAGGTCAATAGGGCTGTTATAGCAGAACCTCCTTCGCACGGAACATCCCAAATGGTTTACTAAGAGCCCTAGAGTTCTGCACCAGGACACATGGGTCAGAATAAAGATTGGCGACGGTTACAGACTGTCATGACCAATTTTTACAACGAAATGTCTCAAATAAGGATGCGTCTTGGCCCCTATTCTTTTTAATTTATTTCTATCGGATCTCCCAGAAGCCCTGAACACAGTTAACGCGCATGCTCCCAAACTAGGCAGCCTACAGTTGTCAAACCTTTTATACGCAGACGACGTGGTGCTCCTAAGCAACACAAACATAGGTTTACAAAGGCTCATGGACGCAACTGCCGCATATTCAAACAAAATCGAGCTCCAGATAAATAATAGGAAAATTAAAATTTTGGCGGTTTGCCCGGGAAGGCCAAAGAAGAGGACATGGATCCTAAACTTGGAAAGCATCATAGAATCTAAAAGCCATAAGTATTTAGGAGTCTTCTTTGACAACAATGGATACAAAAGCCATCTGGAAGAGCAAAAAAAGAAAGCTAGCTTTTGCCCTCCCATCTATCCACAAGAAACTATTTGGCCTAACATTCGCTCCAACACCAGGTGGCACAGGCAAAAGTCATCCCAACCCTAACATATGGAAGCGAGGCGCTAAAAGGACTGAACAGTGACCAGCTAGATAAAATCATAGTTAAGATCTTTAGAACAGTCTTCCAGCTACCAACTTTTACGTCACCGGCACAAATCAGGCTGGAACTGGGTATTTGCAAACAATCACTGGGCAGAATGATGAACTTTCTAACGTGTTGCCACAAGCTGAGGTCATCGAAAGAGGGCAGCCTAGCGGAACACCTATGGTCCAATTTGAATACAAAACGATGGCTAGCAGGGCATGGCTACTTGTCAAGCGGGCTAAAAACCTTAGGCCTGAGTGAAGTCTGGGACCTACACGTTAGCCAAAATGAGTTTAAAAGGCTAGCAAAAAAGCTTTCCTCTATGGAAGACAAGGGGAGTCTTGCAAGAAGAAACCATGGTTGGATGACAATCATATTGTATGACCAGCTGACACCTCAGAGTTATTTAACTTGTCCTTTCAACGCACACACCAAACTTTGTTTCTTAAGTCTAAGATTGGGGGTAATCAACTTGTCGTGCCATCTTCCCAAATGGAAAAGAGTTCAAGCCCAGGAACAATGTCGCTTTTGTGGCAACCATAGGGAAGACATAACTCATGTTCTGTACCTCTGCCCAAGTCTCTTGAAAGAAAGAAGGACCCTTCTACGGAGGGCCTGGAACGAGAAGGCAGTTAGATCGTGTAGATCTACAGTATTGGCTTCCTTTGACCCACGGAACACACATTTAAACTGTGCACTGGTGATGTTTTAGGATCGTGCAGTAAAAGAATCAGGGGAGGGGAGATGTCGACTCCAACCTCAGCTAGAGACTCAGATCCACAGTCCTCTAAAATAGCAGGAAGCCTGTCTAGATATGCAACTGTCGGAACCACCAAAATGAGACCGATATTAAAAAGGGAAGGGCGAATAGACTGGACAACTTTGGGACTCAAAACACAATCTTGGCCACGACCACAATTGCCCTGATGGGATTGTCCTCATAAGCATCTGGGAATCAGCGCACCCACAAGAGAGCTCGGACATGAGGGGGCTGGGTACTTTGTATTATTGGAACGGGATTCCATTTTACCAAACCTAGGGCCAGATGCATCAAAGGGTTTTGCCCATTTTGTGTCTATGGGAAAATGCGTTGATGCATATGGCCCCTAGTGTTCTAATCTATTAATATTTTAACAAGTGCCATAATTTTATCTTTTGTACTTTGCAAAGGTTTTCTTTTAAATCCTGCAATAAAATTATCTTAAAGAAATGCTTGACTTGCAGGTTTCATGTTTAACTCCGAAACCCTTCTGTGTGCCAATCTTCACCCCAAAAGTAGAAAAATAGATTGAAGTAAAGTTGTCCCAGTCTGTCAGGAAGCTGAGCTACTATCATTATGGTGCTCTTGCTTGAGGTTCAGTGTTTGGACATATGTTTTCTGTGCAGTGCTGTAGTGCAGAGGGCTATAAAAGGGGGTGGTGATGGACGAAGCATCTAAACCAATCAAACACTCCCACCCAGTCAACAGATCTGGGTTTAATCCATCATTGTTCTTTAGCCCACTCTGCCACCCCAGTTCAGACATTGCCATATGCAAATCGGTCTGACCCTGTGCCTTATGGGAACAGTCCAGCTCGAACTGCCAAGCCATGCCTTCCCTGGACCGGAAACAAGCTTCCTAGGACCGGTTTCTGGCATTACAGCCGTCTTCAGCCAGGCTTGCTTGAATCCAGTGGCAAAGTGAGCAAGGGACTCAAGTCTGACCATACCCTGCCAACTTATGGCGAACTATCGAATAAAGACTAATGAATTGAATTGAACAGCAAAACACACAAGATGATGGACGGAATGGCAGTTCGGGCTGGACTGTTCCCATGGGGCACAGGGTCAAGACTGATTTGCATATGGCTGGGTACAAACTGGAATGACCTGGCGAGCAAAAAAAACAATGGATTTAGGCCCTGATCTCTGTACTGGGGTGAATGTATGATATTGTTCTGCATTCTGTCCATCACCTGTTGTTTTTTGCAGTAGTGCAGAGGGCTAGCAGAGCCTGACCCCGCAAAAATTTCAGGACAGCCGCTGATTAAATGATTAATTGAAATAGAATTCACAGACACAATTATCTTTTTTGAATATCCAAAAAATCTGGCATTTATCTGGCTTTCCTGGATGCATGCTGAACACCCCTGCTTTACTGTCCTAAAGCATTTACAATAGAACTGCTGATTTGAATGTGCTGTTCTATAGTCCTCTATGCTATATTTACGGATCAATGTAAAAATAACCTTTTAGGGATAATGTACCTAGGAAACAGGTGCAAAATAACCGTGACAAAAGTAACAAAGCAATTTATTAACAAAAACGATTTTTATTATAGTTTGAGAAGCAAGCAATTAAACGGCAAGTTAAACACACCGTTCATCGTGCCTGGGAATATTTCACTATTGGCCCCAACTGCATAATGTGGTAATCTTAACTGTCTCTACGCCTGTGCGAATGTCTGTTATCGGACACGCACACTGTCCTTTTTAATTTATTTTTGCAGGGAACAACCTCTAAAATCTAACTTAAAGTATCAAAATGTAAAAGTTGTTTGTCAATGCATTAATCTTTTTAAACTATTTTTAAGGTTATCACCATCTGTTCTTTTTTAGGTGTGGGGAAAATTACGATGGGAATGATGGATGTACATAACACCCCCCCTCCCCCCGACCCCACACCACTACCCCGTTGCCTTATCTACCCACTTTGTGAAACAGAAAAATTAATCTAAAAGCTGCTTAGTTGAATAAGAACAATTGGGGGTGCTTTCGCAGTTGGGATTCTCTTTCTCTTAAAATGATACTGCTGTTGCAATCTATTGGGGAAGGTTCCAAGCCATTACCTATTTTGATGCAGCTTTTTCATGTTAACTAGTCAGGCATTCTCCCAGACAAAAGAAAGGAAAAATTGACAATTGTGTAGAGATGTCTCTATTAGAATCTGCATGTGTTTCTAGGTAACTTGGAATGTGATGATTAGAAAGCTTGTGTACTGGCAGAGTGAAGCTGGTGGATAGAGGAGCTGGAGTTTCCTGTACCTACTCTTCAATAAAAGACTTGCATTCAGAAACCTACAATTTTCCTGCTTTCATCTTTACATTGGCGACAGGGTTACCCATGGACTTCTTTCTGCGCAAGGGGCGGATACAGATATGTGTTGGATCCTCCACCCTTGGACTATCATTTTCTGAAAAGATTTATGAGCCTCCTCCACTGTAAGTAAATTCTTGTCTTTGAACTAAAGAAGATGTTCGAGGCATGTGGGCTGCTGAATTCATATCCGTGCCTAGATCGCCGCCTAGTGTTGGGTCTGGATGATTGCACATTGTTGTCCTGGAAGAGTCTTCGAAGTATCACGAGATAGGTGGCTCCTCCCCCGGACTACAGTGCGCATGGGCATCCTCAGATTGTTTTTTTCCGCCATTGGGTTCGGATGTACTTTTCTTTACTCAAGTTCGGAAACTTTCTAAAGGCCTTCGGGGTCGTCGGTATTGTTATTTCGATCGGTGCCGAGTTCTTTGTTCCAGTTCTTTTCGAGCAGGACGTCGAAGAGAGCTGCATGGCCTTTTTGTCACCAGAGGCCCAATCGTCGATGGAACGGAGCCCGTTCAAACGATGCCCCCTTTGTAACTCTAAGTACCCGCACATCGATGTACACCCGGTGTGCAACAAGTGGTTATCACCGGAGCACAATGAAGACCACTGTCTAGCTTGTGCTCGATTCAGGTCGAAGAAGACGCTTAGGCTCCGACGCGCAGCAAGGCAAACTATGACGAAGCCAGTGCCCGACCCGGTGAATATCTTCGATGAAGAAGATGATGAGATCGTCGAGACTGAGGATCCAGAACAGCAGTTGGATCCAGGTTCGGAGCATGACTCCAACTGTTATGAAGACCACGAAGAGAATGTAGAGGATGAAAATGTCGTCGAGGTAAGGGACGACGTATCCCCCATCGGAGCAGTCGATGACGACTCGAGCGATGAACCAGGCCCAACAGTGGGTACGGGGCATGGAACAGACACTGAAAGGCTTCCAAGGGCTCAGGTCGAGGCATCACCAGAAGGCCTTATCCAAGATCATGACGAACATTCTATTGCCCCGCGTCTCGGCCCGGCTAAGAATATATCACACGAGCCATCGGTCGAACTACTTAAAGCGAAACCGAAAGCCATTGAGTCAAAAATGAAACCGAAACTGCTGAAGACAGTCTTCGGATCGAAGAGTTTGAACCCATCGGATTCGACAAAGAAAGAGTGTTGACGATCCTGCGGGGTCGAAACTAAAGGGTGTCGAACCGAAGATCGGTGCGCTGAAGTCCATCACTAAAGTCAAGCACGTCGAACCGACCAGGTCGACGTCGACGGACAGCGACACAAACAAGGGACTCTAGTCTCGGAAGGTTCTCGATCCGAAGCAACGTGTCGACAGGCCACAGCTCGAGCCGAGCCGAAATCAAAAAGCGCCTCTAAGGAGCACGTTGAATCGAGGCAGAAGAGTGCGCCTCCAACGCAACAAGCACCCAAGTCGACGCAGGGCCAAAGACGCAGGGCCAAAAACATATTTGCGAAAAGGCAAAGTCGGTCGGACCTATATCGACGCCGGCCCCGAAAAAGGTCAGCCACCGATAAAATTCGGACTGCCCCCAACTGCACGCCCTAAGGCGCTCCGATCCGAAAACCGGAATCAAACCACCCAAGAAGGTGTCGATGGGAAAGAGGAGTCATTCTCCAGAAGAGGACATTGTGTACCAAGAGCCCTCCTATGATGAGCAGTCGAAGCTACATATCGACTCCGACTCTGGCAGACTTACTATTTATCAAAGGAAAATCAGGTCTGAAAATCCTCTTGAATCATATAAAATTCCACTCAAAAAGAAAAGGGATTCTTCTACATCGCCTGTCCTTTTTGAGACTGTAAGGTACCATGGCCAGGACACTTCTGCATACTCACCCACACGTACTAATGAGGATATGGGGTATGACTATGATGAACAATATAATTACCCTGCGGACACGGATCAGGATGACCAGACTCAAGCCTGGACAGACCCTGTTGACCCGGGGGAGTCACAGACTATTCCTAACATTCTTTCCTATCCTGTCAAAACTTCGCCTACAGAAGATACAGTTGCGTTTAACGCATTAATAGAAAGGGCAGCACAGAATCATGATGTAGAAATGCATGCTGACCCAATTGAAGAGGACTTCCTGTTTGACACTTTCTCCACTTCAGAGAAATCAGTCAAGACATTGCCGATGTTGAAAGGTGTCCTTAAACACGCAGGAGACATTTTCAAGGAAACCACAAGAGCAAGGGTTGTTAACCCCAGAATTGAAAGAAAATACAGACCGACGCCTGTGGACCTCACATATATTAAGGGACAGCTGCCATTGGACTCGTTGGTGGTATCAAATGCTCGTAAGCGTGCCTACTCGCAAACTACTGGTGATGCTCCTCCTCCAGACAAGGAGTCTAAGATATTAGAAGCTTCTGGGAAAAGGGTAGCTGCTCAAGCAGCTAATATCTGGAGAATTTCTAATACACAGGCCCTATTAGCCAGATACGATAGGGCGAATTATGACACACTAGAGCAACTGCTACAACATTTGCCAGATGTCTACAAGGAGGGAGCAGAAACACTGATACAAGAGGGAAAGCTCATATCCAACGCATCCATTAAGTGTGCGCTAGACGCAGCAGACACCGCAGTCAGGGCCATCAACACAAGTGTCATGCTCAGGAGACATGCTTGGTTGCGCATCTCTGGGTTCAAACCTGAGATTCAAACCACATTACTAAATCAGCCTGTGAACCCTGATTTTTTTGTTTTTTTTTTCGGTCCGGATGTGGACACAATCTTAGAGAAGATTTAAAAAGACACAGAGACAGCCAAGTCTATGGGTGCCTTGCAGTCACAACAATTCAGGGGAGGCTCCTTTCGTCGCTCCGGTAACAGAGGAGCTACACGAGGCCAGGCATCCCAGCAGACTCCATACAATAAAGGGAGCACGCAGACCACCTATAATAAGAACAATAGAGGTGGATACCGTGGCAACAGCAGCAAGGGCAGAGGACGAGGGAATAACAACACCAGATCCTTCCCCTATACTAAACAGTGACGCCTTGTCACTGCCCCCGGACCATGTAACACCGGTGGGGGGACAATTACAACAGTTCCTGCCAGTCTGGGAGAGATTTACCACAGACAGGTGGGTGAGACAACTTGTTCAGTACGGCTATTGTCTAGAGCTAACCTCCACTCCACCCAACATACCCCCAAGACACCGTCCTATGTCCGCAGAGCACATACAATTTTGCAGGAAGAAGTCATCAGCATGCTGCACAAAGGGGCCATAGAACTCGTCCCTATACAGCAACAGGGTACAGGGGTGTACTCGCTGTACTTCTTAATCCCCAAAAAGGACGAGGTCTCTCAGGCCAATACTGAACCTCAGGCCCCTAAACCAATACATCTTGTCAGAACATTTTCACATGCTCACTTTACAGCAGGTTCTACCATTGCTCAGTCAGGGAGATTTCCTCGCAACACTAGACCTAAAGGATGCATATTTCCACATACCGATACATCCAGCACACAGGAAGTATCTCAGGTTTACCATACAGAATCAGCACTACCAGTTCAAGGTCCTGCCTTTCGGGGAGACAACAGCCCCCAGGGTGTTTACCAAGTGCCTAGCGACAGTAGCTGCGCACCTATGGAGAAACCATATTCACGTCTACCCCTATCTGGACGACTGGCTTATCCAAGCAAAGTCAGCCCAGCAATGTGCCAGCCACATGTCCTGCACTATTCACCTCCTACACAGCCTCGGATTCTCATTAAATTACACAAAGTCTCATCTCCAACCCGCCCACGTACAACAGTACCTGGGGGCGAAAATAGACACTCTGGCAGCAAAGGCACAGCCAAATTCAGCAAGAATCAACAGCATTCAATTGCTAATTCAGAGATTCAGACCCCAACACTCGCTCCCAGCACGGGTGTTTATGCAGTTGATAGGCATGATGGCCTCCTGCATCTTCATAGTCCCTCACGCGGGACTACACATGCGTCCGCTACAGGAGTGCTTAGCACGGCAGTGGAACCAGGCTCAAGGACAATTAACAGGCCTAGTGTTGGTGACCGGTCGTGCATACAACTCTCTGCATTGGTGGTGGAACCCACAAACCCTTTGCAGGGGACGACTGTTCCAAGAGCCTGTACCACAAATAGTGCTTACGACGGACGCATCTCTCCTGGGATGGGGAGCGCATGTTCTCCATCACACAGTGCAGGGACTATGGACGACCAGCAAAAGAAGATGCACATCAACCTGCTGGAACTGATGGCAATCTTTATGGCGATGAAGGCATTCAAGGTACATTTGTGCAACAAAGTCGTGTTGATTCGGACGGACAACATGACTGCCATGTACTATATACAGAAGCAGGGAGGGACACACTCTCCACAGTTGTCACATCTAGCGCAAAGCAGGTGGAAGTGGGCCATCCACAGGAACATATTCCTCATGACCTCCCAGGCAGGGACAACCAGATGGCGGATCTGCTCAGCAGACACAGCCACCAGATGCACGAGTGGGAGATCCATCCCTCAGTGCTACAACCGTACTTCCAGCAGTGGGGTCACCCAGAGATAGACCTGTTCGCCACAAGGGAAAACGCAAAATGCCAAAGGTTCGCCGCCAGGTTTCCACATCCGCAGTCTCAGGGCAATGCGATATGGATGAACTGGTCAGGCAGGTTTGCGTACGCTTTTCCCCCAGCCTCGCTCATACTACTAGTGGCACGCAAACTGCGACAACACTCAATGACCCTCATCCTAGTTGCTCCAACGTGGGCGAGGCAACCATGGTACACCATGTTCCTAGAACTTTCCGTGGTGCCTCATCAAAGGCTGCGATTAACACCCAGTCTTTTAACGCAGAGCCATGAAGACATTCAGCACCCAGATCCGCAACAGTTGAACCTTGCGATCTGGCTCCTGAAGTCATAGTTTGGTTACCTGAACTTGCCTCCTGACTATATGAATATTATTAAAGAGGCAAGAAGACCTACAACCAGAGCATGCTATGCGGCGAAGTGGAAACGATTTGTCATCTATTGTAACAATAATGACATAAATCCGCTAGATGCATCAACTCAAAACATCATATGTTATATGTTACATTTACACAGATGCAATCTAGCCTACAGTTCCATACGTATACATTTAGCTGCGGTGGCAGCTTATCTTCAGAACAGGCAGCACCTTTCACTCTTCAGAGTACCTGCTATTAAAGCTTTCATGGAGGGACTCAAGCGAGTGATTCCTCCAAGACACCCACCTTCACCTGTCTGGAACCTGAACGTGGTTCTAACCAGACTGATGGGACCACCTTTTGAACCTCTACACTCGTGTGAGATACAATTCCTAACATGGAAAGTGGCTTTTTAGTGGCAATTACATCACTAAGAAGAGTTAGTGAGCTGCAAGCCCTAACTATTCAGGAGCCATTCATGCAAATACACGCAAATAGGGTAGTGCTACGTACAAACCCAAAATTTATGCCAAAGGTGGTATCCCAGTTTCACATCAATCAAACTATAGAACTGCCAGTGTTCTTCCCAAACCCAGATTCAGTGGCAGAAAGAGCTCTACATACCCTGGACGTTAAAAGAGCTCTCCTGTACTATATAGACAGGACAAAACTTTTCATGAAAACTAAGCAACTGTTTGTTGTCTTTTCACCACAGCACAAAGGCAACCCCATTTCCAAATCAGGTATAGCCAGATGGATTGTTAAGTGCATACAAATTTGTTATCAGAAAGCTAAACGCACATTAACAGTTCCCCCAAGAGCGCATTCAACACGCAAGTTAGGGGCATCCATGGCTTTCCTGGGAAACATTCATCTAGAAGACATATGTAGAGCAGCCACATGGACTACCATACATACATTTACCAAACACTACTGCGTAGATGTACACTCCAAACAGCAAGCAGCTGTAGGACAGGTTGTACTCAAGACTCTCTTTTTCAGACTGCTGCAGCTGGCACGGGCAACCACAGCTAAGGGGAAGACTGCTATACATTCTATGCACAGATATGAATTCAGCAGCCCACATGCCTCGAACGGAATATGCTACTTACCAGTATGCATCTGTTCTTGGCATGTAGGGCTGCTGGCATTCATATTGCCCTACCTCCTCCCCGGTGCCTGTCGCAGCTGTAGCACTCAGAATTAATCTCTAGCATGGACATCACTTACTGTATCATACTCCATCCCTGCCACAATGGCAAAAAACAATCTGAGGATGGAGAGGATGCCCATGCGCACTGTAGTCCGGGGAGGAGCCACCTATCTCGTGATACTTCGAAGACTCTTCCAGGACAACAATGTGCAATCATCCGGACCCAACACTAGGCGGCGATCTATGCACAGATATGAATGTCAGCAGCCCTACATGCCAAGAACAGATGCATACTGGTAAGTAGCATATTCCTTACAAAGCTTCACAAGAACAAATCTGTATTTAAATTGGATTGTTCCCAATATCGATTTAATTCGTGTTTTGACAAGTTATGCTTGGAGACTTTATTTAAACTCTGGTTGTCAGCTTCCATTTTTAAGGTGGATGGAAGGTTTTAAGGCCGAGACTTGCTATAGCGAGGAAAATTTCTTGGGCTATCAAGGGTTTGTGCCCTGCCTTATTGCCGTTTGCCGATTTCTATTTTAAAGCCTGTTTCGCAGGTTTTCATTACTTTGCCCTTTCTCAAACTAAAAGTAACAAAAAACGTTAAGCGAGTAACGCGTTTACTTTGAAAGACGCGTTGTTTTGGCACCTGCACTACGAACTTTTTTATTTTGAAAGTCGCGCTTGATTTGCTCGTGCCTCGCTCTTCTGCCAAGCCATCAGTCACCACGTCATCACGCCACTTAACTTTGGGAGCAATTTCCTCCAGAAACATGCGTAAAGTACGCAACGTGGCGGCCATTTTGTTAGATTGGGAAAACTTGCATTGATTAACATTTGAATTCACGCCATAAACAAGAGTTTAAAGCGCAAACAACTATCGATTCATTAGATTCACGAAATTGACAATGGATTAACAACAGAAATAACGATCGTACTCTGAGGGAAGTTTTCCAACATTCGTCCAACAACATTGTGTACTTCAACAAGATTGCAGCGAATTCAGATAATATTTTTTTATTTTAATTAATTGTTTTAATTTCTTTCTTTATTAACAATGCTTTCTTTTCAGGAAAGATATTTGTGACATAAAAGCAGTAGGTTATGGAGGCAAAACTATTGATATTTTAGGCTTGAAATGGATGGTGATTGAGTTTAAATCCAAGAAAGTTTATGGACGTGTTTATTTGACCAAACAAGGGTCAAATTTATTAGGATGGCAACATCAAAAAGACTTAGGGATTATGTTGAATCCTAATGCGAGTGAGCCAGTTCAATCTGTAGTTGTAAATAATATTGATGATTATGATTCTTTGATAATGAATAAATATGCTGATGTATTTACTGAGGACTAGGAAAACTTAAATATTTTTCCCATAAAATCATTCTTAAAAGCAGTGCTTCCCCAGTTGTCCACAAGGTCAGGACAGTGCCCCATTTAATGCGAGCTCCTTTGCAGGAAGAATTGGACAAATTGTTAAGATTGGGTATAATTGAACCAATTGAGGCTTCTGAGTGGTTGGCCCCGATTGTCGTAGCGCCAAAGGATGGAGGAAAGAAGATTCGGCTATGCATTGATCTCTGCGATTTAAATAAGAATATATGGGTGGATCGCCAACCCTTACCCAATATATCAGAAATGCTCACTGCAATGGGTGGATGAAGTGTGTTTAGTGTGATTGATATGTCAGCAGCCTATCATCAAATAGCTCTTGATCAGAAATCTAGACATTTGACGTTGTTTGTAACTCCGCTGGGTGCATTCCGTTATTGTTGAATGCCGTTTGGCCTAGCATCGGCATCGGCGGTTTTTCAAAGGGTCATGCAAAAAGTGTTGCATGGATTGAAAGATATCCTCTGTTTTCAAGACGATGTTCTTATTGTAGGGAAGGATTATGATCATCATGATCAAGTGATGGAAAATGTTTTGTTCAGAATGGTTTGACAATCAAAAAGGAAAAATGTCCACTGAGAAGAGATGTGGTGTGTTATCTGGGTCATGAGATCTCTAAGCATGGAATTGGACCTAAAAAAAGTATTGTTTTGGCTATTAAAGAGGCACCAACTCCTAAAAACAAGGAGCAGCTTAAAAGTTTCTTAGGTTTAGCGGAATATTGTTCAAAATTTGTGAAAAGATATACGGACATTGTTGAACCTTTGTGACTGTTAATGAAAACTGGAGTAGAGTTTGTTTGCGATAGAGCTTTTCAAATAGTGAAAGAGGGGATTTTGTCGGCTCCTTGTTTAGGACATTTTGATGTCAAAGCGAAAACCTACGTTACTACTGATACCAGTGCTGTGGGTATCGGGGCGGTGTTGTCACAAGTGAAAGATGGTGAAGAGAAGGTAATTGGATTTGCATCCAGGAGATTACAAAATGCGGAGACATCATACTCTGTAATAGAAAAGGAAGCTTTGGCGTGTTGTTGGAGAATAAAACATTTCAAGTACTTTGGGGTATTCCTTTTAAACTTCGCACGGATCACAAACCCCTTGTACATTTATTTAAAGGTGGAAAAGGGCTAGAAGGGAGTGTAACTCCGAGAATTTCTAGGTGGATTCTTTCTGCATTGGAGTATAATTTTGAAATTGAGTATTTGAAGGGTTTGAAAAACATTGTGGCAGATTATTTATCTAGGATCCCTATTGATATGAGTGATGGTGAATATAGAGTTGTGGAAGATTTGATATGTTACACAGAAGAACAAGCTTTTGATAAGGAGGAATGGAATGCAGCAATGTTGGAAGATATTGTGTTGAAGGAGGTAATCCTGAGAGTATCTAATGGTTGGAATAGTGATCCTAGTCTGGATGTGTCTTTCAAAGGGTTCAAGAATGTGGAAGAAGAATTGAGTGTAAGAGAAGGAAAGTTATAGAGGAGGGATAAGTTGGTACCATCGGATGGTCTTAAAGCAAAGATTATCAGTATTGCCCATGAGGGTCATTTGGGCAGAAATATGACTAAAAGACTCATTCGTCAGTCGTTCTGGTAGCCAAAATTAGACAAGGATGTTGAAAACATTTTCAAGGATTGCTATGCTTGTGCTGCAAGTGAAAAGACCAAGATTGTTCGTCAACCACCTCTTTCGTGTATTAAGTTTCCTGATCATCCTTGGGAAAGAGTTGCATTGGATTTTCTAGGACCCATTTCAATATTGGGGAATAATTGTAAATTTCTTATGGTTTTGGTAGATTACCGTTCTAAATGGTTTGTTGTGGAGACTGTAAATAGTATTGTATCTGAGAAAGTGATAAAATTTTTGTATAACGTTTTTATGAATGAAGGGATTCCCAAGACGTTAGTTTCAGATAACGGCCCACAACTGGTGTCAAGGGCAATGCAAGATTTCCTTCACAGCAAGGGTGTGAGACATGAAAGGGTTGCCATGTTCAGACCTCAAGCGAATGGTTTGGTCGACAGGATTAATAGGTTGATTATGGACAACATTCAACTTTCTTTGTGTAATGGGTTGTCATGGTCGGATGAGTTGAGAAAGCTAATATGGTCTTACAGGGTGACACCTCATTCTGTGACTGGTGTCTCACCATTTGTATCATTGAAGGGAAGGGAGCCAGGACTTAAAGAAATACCTGGTTAGTTAAAAGCGAAGGAATGTTTGTGGGTGGATCGTGAAGATCAGTAGCAGTGTTGAAAATCAGCAATTGGCTGCTGCTTGTCGGTACAATCAAATGAGGGGTGTCAGGTTTCCTACTATCAAGGTGGGTGACTGGGTGGTTGTGAAACGGGGCGGTGTTGTTACCAAAGGTGATAGTAAATTCTCTAAACCCTTCAGAGTCAAGGAGGTTAAAAAAAAAGTGTGCTGGTTTTGAGTGATGGTTCCACTTGGAGCTATGGTAATATTTCTAAATGTCCATCGCCTTCATTACCATATAATTGAGTATCATTATTTTCTTGTGAATGTATAGTTATATATTTAGAGTTACAAATATATGCAATTGTGTAACTTTATTTTCTTGTGTATGTATAAGTTTGTTTAAAGCTATTTAAACGTGTTTAAATATATGTATGGAGGAAGATGTGTAGAGATGTCTCTATTAGAATCTGCATGTGTTGCTAGGTAACTTGGAATGTGATGATTAGAAAGCTTGTGTACTGGCAGAGTGAAGCTGGTGGATAGAGGAGCTGGAGTTTCCTGTACCTACTCTTCAATAAAAGACTTACATTCAGAAACCTACAATTTTCCTGCTTTCATCTTTACAAATAGTAATCTTGAAATTATCCCATGTTGAAGAAATCTCTTAGTTTCTTATCTACTAATTCATTTATTTTTGTCTGCATATGCACAAAGCTCTCTTGTTGTTGGTTGCTCGCTTTAAAATCTACATTCCCCTGCCCCACCCTGCAGGTGCTGCATTACAGTACTATTTTGTGCCCTAGTGTTTCTTATGGTCTGACTTAACAGTGCAGCTGTCACCAGACAGTTATGTGAGAATCACCAGGATCGGGGTTTTGGCTCTGCCCAAGTACACGTTTTCACTGGGCAGAAGTTGTATGCTTTCACAAAAAGTGATTGCCCTCTACACAGCTGGGATAATATTTGTTTATCCAACTGCATGAGCTTGAATTTTCAGGGACACACACAAGACATCACAGTGCTATCAAAGTTTCCTAGTTCATTTATGTTGTTTTTCTTTGGCAGCAGCACAGATGGGAGGAGGGCATTCATTTTTAGGCCTGCCTTGACTGTGCAACTGTCACAAGACCTTTTAACCTACACCAATATTATTCAGTAGTTCTTTGCTCCATACAAATACAGATCTGTACCCATTCTATTTACTTGGAATACTTCGCCTTACCATACAACATCCCTTTAAAGCCAGTCCTTACTGTTATTGCTAATGCTTATTTTGTGTCTTGGAGGGAGATTTTAATCAAATTGTTCAGTAGGCTGCTTTAAAAGGCTTACTGTAATGCCAGTGGTTTAAGAGTTCGGTGTAGCTAAGTAATAAACTGGGGTACATAATGTTTTACTGCTGACACTCCAAGATCGTTTCATGTTGAACTTATAACCATTACTTATTCATTAGTATCTGGATGTGGTTTTCTAGACCTTGTAGTTGTTGATTGGATTGCTTTCCAGTGGACAGGGCAGTGGCATTACGAAACTTGAGGGGGGCCCCCCTGCAAGGTAGATGGTGGGCCCCCGCTCTGGATTTCTTAGTCCCTAGTACTGTGCCCCCCCCGCCATCCCCCCACCCCCACAGGCGAAAGGACAGTTAAGTTTCCTTGTTTCTGCACACGTTGGGTAACAGGTGTTTGGTCCCCAGCTAATTTTGAATGAGGACCTTAAGGTTGGGAAGTTTAGCACAGTTAAAGCACTTGTAACGCAACTCAACATGACTAACACACCTGTTGTACTGGGTATAACACACACTGTATATCCTCCTCACTATGACGACTCCTAGCACATATAAGCTCTGCACCTGGAATGTGCAAGGAATGGGATCAGTGCACAAACGGCACAGAATACTGGTGCAATTGAACAGAAGGCAGATCACTATAGCCTATCTGCAAGAAACCCATCTAAATGGGGCAGTAGGCTACAAATTACACCGGAAGTGGAAGGGCCAATTATTTGCCACTACCTATTCAGCCTTCTCTCGGGGGGCTGCTATATGGATTAAAAATGCCGTCCCCTTCAAATTGATAGAACTGCGGGTGGATAAGGAGGGTAGATGTGTATTTGTACAAGGGATCTTAGATGGTTCCTCTGTGATACTGGGATGCGTCTATGCCCCCAACACGGACCAGATGAAGTTCCTTACCACTCTTAGCGGAGTATTGTCAGACTGGTCGGAACACGACTGGATAATAGGCGGAGACTACAATGCGGTCCTGGATCACTCCCTTTACAGGTCCCACCCCCCACTACACTCGGCAGACAGCAGAAAGCAAGCAGAAGCACTGGCGCACTGGGCAGAAAGCTGGAACATGTCCAATGCGTGGAGAATCAAGCACACGAATCCTAGAGAGTACACGTTCTACTCCCCGCCACACAAATTACATACCAGAATAGATCGCTTTTTCTGCTCTAACGCGTTACTAGGATCCATCGAGTCCGCTACACAATGGAAAAGACACTTTCTGACCACACCCCAGTAGAACTAACAATGCACTGGGCAAGGATCCCAACCCCGATCCCGACTTGGCGTCTACCGCCGGGGGTACTTGAAGATCCGATTTTTAAGTCCACACCGCCATCACCAAGTTCTTTAGTGAGAACGTGAATACAGCTAGCTCCAGACAAATTGAATGGGTCGCCTTTAAGGTGACCATACGAGGAGTGGCAATGGGGACGAAAGTGGTCATTAGACAGACTATGGTGGAAAAGCTGAAGGAGGTAGAGGGAAAGCTAGCGATGCTGGAAGCGAGGCGGCGGGCACGAACGACCAACTCACACAACTTCAGGAGGCCCATATCCCACACGCAGAATTACTTGAGGAATTAAGGGTAACCGACTACAGGGAATACACGACCAGACAACACACTCAAGCTGATCGGTCGGGGTCATTGCTAGCACGACTGGTACGTAATGCACCTATCAGCACCCCTATAGTAGTGGTCAACGATCAGTATGGGATGACGATACGAACACAAATAGATATTAACACCACCTTTAAAGATTACACACAGCTCTATGGCCCACACCCACCGATGTTGGACGCAAATTTCGAGTCCTTCATGGCAGACCTACCCATCCCACAGCTTACGACAGCGCAACGAGATGACCTGGCGCAACCCATCACGACTGCAGAAATTAGACAGGCAATTAAAGCACTGCCCCGGAACAAAACTCCTGGGACTGCCGGCCTGCCGGCTGAGTTCTATGTGATATATATTGATTTACTAGCCCCGCAACTACACCTCCTATACCTAGAATCGATAGTCTAGCGCCCTACCACACACGACTCTGCAGTCACTGATAATTTCCCTTTTAAAACCTGGTAGAGACAGTTTACAGCTGGCAAATTACAAGCCGCTGTCACTACTGAACACCGACTACAAAATTCTTAGCAAGATATTAGCGTCAAGACTGAACCAATACATTCCAGAGCTTATACATGCTGACCAATGTGGCTTCGTGCCCGGTCGGAGCACGGCACTCAATCTAAGGAGACTGAGTCAGCTAATGCTACACGAGGAAGTGAAGGGTAGCGCAGAGGGTTGTATCTCTCTGTACTTAAAACAGGCATTTGATTCCTTGAGATGGGACTATATGTTTGCAGCCCTGGCTAGATTTGGCATACCGCCCGAATATATAGCGTGGGTGAACCTCTTATATCTACGACCGACGGCGCGTGTCCGCACTAATAAATGCATATCCAGACAGTTCATGATAGCTAGGGGCACGCGGCAGGGCTGCCCATTATCGCCCCTGCTGTTCATACTGGCCTTGGAACCTTTACTGCATAAACTCCGAGCCCTAGCCACACTGCGGGGGATAACGCAAAATTTAGTGCCACACGTAGTATCAGCTTATGCAGACTATATAATATTATACGTTAGGGACATATAGGACTGTCTTGATCCTATGCCTGAAATATTTAACACTTTCCAAGAAATATCGGGCCTTGCGATAAATGAAACTAAATCGTACGGTTACTGTTTTGATGACACCCCAAGAGACACCCAGTTACAATTCCCCCCGCACAGGTTCCAGATGGCACCATCGACATTTAAATATCTAGGAATACAAATATACCGCGATGTACAGGACCTTCTAGACGGTAACTTGGGCAAGGCGCTCACTACCCTTAAAACACAAGTACAGTTCTGGAATACTCTGCCACTGTCCGTAGCAGGAAGGGTGGCAATCTCAAAAAGGGTGGTCCTACCCCGCATGGTGTACTTCTTTACGAACCTGCCGCTCCTCGTACCGATGGGCACCTTTAAATTACTGAACACATTATTAACAGAACTGATATGGGGATCGGGTAGACGGCGTATAAGCCTCGCTAAGTTACAATTGCCAACCGATCGGGGTGGCATGGGGGTCCCAGACATGACTGCATATAGCTACGCCTGCCAACTTCAATGGCTGGCCTACTGGCTAGCGGGCCGTAACCTTCACGAGCTGGATATGTCCACGGCCGATGGGGATCGCGGCACCATTCACCGATTATTGCTGCTGAATGTTAAGATACCAAGTTCGACGCCACACCTACTGCAACTTGCAATCAGATGCTGGAAGAAAGCTGTCAAGTATACAAGTGCAGCGACCTCGTGTGTGCCTACGATGTAAATTAAATTGTATTGTACTTGTATAGCGCACAGCTACCCGGACAGGGTCTCCCGGCGCTTGTACTCATAGCGCTAAGGAACCCTTCCTGGCTTTTCCCTGTGAAATGTCCACTCCTGGGCATCCCCAAGGTGAAGCCAGGCATCCCAGCGCTGTTGGGGAGGTTGTGGAGATTAAGCAAGCTATTGCCCAGAGTTGCAGCGTGGGACCCATGATTAGAATAGGCACCGAGGCGAGAAATCAGGTCCGAGGAATTTAGAGCTCAAGACCGGCCGAGGCGGGAATTGAACCCTGGTCCCGGGCCAGACCTTTGCATCAGGGTCTGCCGCTCTAACCATTGAGCCACACTTCTCCACGATACCCTTACTGGGACTTCCCCTTGGGACAGGTACACTGACAGAGTGCGAGCTCCGAACATGGCACGACGCAGGTGTTCTGCAAACAGGGGACTTTTTTGTGGATGGCACCCTCGAGACATACGCGGACTTCGCACGAACGCATCAGACTCCTTATGCGCTATTTTTACTGCATGCATGGGTGGCACACTACATTACTACGACCTGGGTGCAGAATGGCACAGAGCCACTTACGAACCCACTACTCACCATGCAATATTTAATGGGGACCGGCAGTCACTTAACGAAATGGCTGACATATGGCATACGAATTGGCAGGGCGATCTCATTACAACCTACCCGAGAGCGCTGGGAACAAGATGTAGGTGGGGCGCTTAGAGATAAGGAATGGGAGAAGGTACTGAAGTTTCCCAAAAAGGTGTCACGAAACCCCAAATTTAAATGTATTCAATTAATGATTGTGCAGAGAGCATACCTCGCCCCCCAACGACTGCATGCCATGTTCCCGGAAGCGGCGGACGCATGCCCCCGATGCATGACTGCGGACGCTGGCCTCCTACACATGTTGTGGGACTGCCCTAAACTAGGCCATTACTGGGGAACGATACACAAGACCCTGACAGTGATCGCACCTGCAAGACCCTACTCCTCCCTGACATACAGTATATTAGGCCTGGGCCCCCACCGAGAAGAAGAAAAGCACTACCACACGCTTCGTAGATCTAGCCCTCCTCTTGGCTAAAAGAACAATAACGATGAGGTGGAAATCCGCCAGACCACCCGACCCAGGTGACTGGCATAGGGAGGTACTACGTTAGGGAAAGCAGAGGTGACAGAACTGCAGAGAGAGGAACGTAGAGGCCTCCGTAAAACACACATCTCCATGGAATGGCACCGCCATACTTATAGAATTTGAAACAGGTGATGTTGCTGAACTGGTATAGACAATTGTTGTTAGTGCAAGAGTTCTGCTGTGTTAAGGATGTATGGGTAGGACCATTTACACCCCTTCCCCCCTGCCCCACCCCCTCTTTCTTTTCTCCCCCCTCTTCCCCCCTCCCTTCTCCCCTCCCCCAGTCCCCCCCACCTGATTGAAGTAGACGCACACAGAAGGGTGCAGTAGTTGACAGCTCAGAGGAAGTATTAATGTAAGCAGGAGTGTTGGAAGTAGAAGGTATAGCGAGTATTATTGCAATGATAAGAGATGTCCCAGTACAACGCGACACACACAGGCGATTTGAAGAAGTGCAAGGGAAGTTGTGGGAGGGGGCTTACGAATAACAAGGGAAGTTATGTAAACACAAAAACTGCAATGTTATGCATACTTTTTGATACATGTGTACAGTGTACAAATATATTGCAAAATATAATGAACAAGCTGATGTAAATACTGACCTGAATATTGCAGTAAATAAAAATATTTAAAAAAATCAAAAACACTAGTTTGGCCTCTGTCGACTGTATTCTTTGCAATCTGTCCAGCAGGAAGTTAGGGGAGTCCAGTAGGAGAGCATTGCAGTAGTCGAGCCTACTGAGAATTGTGCATCTGGCCACTTGTGCACGCACCTGAAAGGGAAGTAGTGGGAAGATTTTTCGGAGAGATCTGATGATCGCAAAGCAGGAGCTAGTAGTCTTTTTACCCTGACTTTCCAGAGTAAGCTTGTCTTCAAATATAATGCCCAGGTTGCGTACTCTGGCAGCCGGCTGAATTGAGGACACAGTCCTCGAAGGCCAAAAGTTGCTAGGAAGGCGAGGAGAAATCCTGTTAGCCGCACAGAAGATCACCTCAGTCTTTCCTGCGTTGAATTGTAACGAGTTATCCTGCAGCCAGCCAAATAACAAGTTTTTTGGCTAAAGATCTAACTCTCAGCTAAATTTGGTGTTATTCTATTCAGCCATTTAGGCTGTGTGCTGTTTTAAAATTCCTATGGAAATTTCATGGGAAAATTGTGTTTTTGGGAGCCCCCTTTGTTCTCGCCCCACCTCGACTCAAACCTAATTCCCTAGATCCAAAGTCGGCAACATTGGCTCTTAGTCCATATCATATTTCTCAATGTATTTGTGGAAGTCATTCACAGGTGGGTTGTTGGTGTATGACGAGCACATCGTTAACATGGCTTGGTGAATATATATATATTTTTTAAAAAAGCAGCAGCAAAAAATACCTGGGAATACTAGCAATAGTTTGTTTTAAAACGGTACTTAGGGACACAGTTCAGCACCTTTGCACCAATAGCCCTAGAACAATTTTCAGAGTGGGGGTGCTGACATCAGCATTACATCACTGAAGTCACAGGGATTGTGAAAAATCCTACTTTTGCACAGTGTCACAAATGAATTTAGCTGGTGATTGGTAAGGGTGTAGTATATAGCTGATGTTGCATTTTGGAGCTCACCGTTGCAATTAAGACTAAAGCATTGTGCAGCAACCTGCTGTCGTTTACAGACGGCACCTTTTCCATTGAAATGACCACTAAATTTGAACGCAAAATGTACTACTCAAACTATATAGCACACAAATGATAATGTGTGAAAATCGTGTTTCAGTGAATATTTTTTGCGGATCATCAAGACATTGTCTTGATTTGTTTAGATTCTTTTAAAATCTTTGTGTCCTTTGCACTTAAAAATTACAAAAAAAGTGCTTACATTTTTCTTTCTAAACAGCTAATAGTTTCTGAAATGTGCAACGTTCATTTACAGGTATTTACATTTTTGTGTTACATAAAAATTACATCCTAGACCTAGAGCCTTTCCTTTCACACTCCTTGTAGCCAAGCAAGAAAAGTAAACCACAATCCCCATGTTAAAAGAATAAGCAGCTGCCCGTCTGAAGTCGGAGCCTGACATTTGACCGCTGTCTGAAGCACAGCAAATGCGAAAAGATAAATGCAAAATGTAAATCTTCTATTTATTACTCATTCACGACCCAACAGGATTCGAATGACAACCCACCAGTGGTTTGACCTACACAATTTAGAGAACACTGATTGAGAGTATAAACCATGCAGCAAGGGTCTTTCTTAACATCAAATGAAAAAAAACAAAGCATGATTTTTGTTGCAGTTATGTCGATATGTTTTGGCTATCCCAAAGCAAGTAAAGATTGCGCTCATAACAACCTTCTCAGACACGAACCAATCGTGATCAACAAGCTTGAATCTGGTAGTTTTGTGACATATATCCAATCGCTGCACTTTGCCACGTTTTAGTTCATGGTGTATAATGCTCTGGTGCTCCTGTTTCAAGTGTCTGCCACCAATATGAACTCTTCCTTAATAATGGGAATTCCTTTTCAGAAATACCTGCGCCGCTTTCAGTTAAATACATTGATCAAGTAACCAGTACCTCCACTTAACTGCCGCATTTTTGAAAGCGCAAATGCTTTTGATTTTTTTCAAAAGGTTGCATGATTTGCATGGTTAATTTCCAAGCACTGGTTTCCCTTTGAGTCCACGTATTTGAATTCTTTACATGGGTATATGGGGTTGAACACTTATCTTCCTATCTCTTTTCAGATATGCACATGATGGTGGCCAACCCAGAGCAGTGGGTGAAACCAATGGCTGCTGCTGGTGGCAGTCAGTACACTTTCCACCTGGAAGCCACAAACAACCCTGGGGCTTTGATTAAAGAAATCCGAGAGAGCGGGATGAAGGTGAGTGATACAGGGACTGGAACCTGGGACAGAAGAGCAATAGATAAACCAGTTTTCTTGCTGTTCTGGTGACTTCTGTCGCTCATGCATTTTCACCTACCAACAACCGTAGGCGTTTAAATCTGTGGCTAGATGTGCATTTGACCGTTCTTTGCATTTTGGTTAGCAGAGGCAAGACATCTGGAATTAGTCTGGGTGAGAATGATTGATTGCTCTCTAGACATGTAAGGGGAGTAAAGCTAACCCAGTCTAGGTTATGCAGAGCTAAGGTGATTTCATAGTAGAAAGGGGATTTCATAGTAGATTAGGTGTACTGTAAATATTCAGCAGTAACTACTGTGTGCCTTTTTCCTGGCATTGTGGATAGTGTATCTGCTTGGCTTTGACATGATGAAATCATTGACCACGTTTGGTGCTTTTACAATAAACTATGCTACAACTCTATCTGTGCTGCATAGAACAGGGTTGAACCCAAATAAAGTCACTGGGACCTGGGTGGAGAAGTATTATAGACAGAGGGGTCCCGGACTTGAAAGACCAATTTATATACAATAAAAGGACTTAGTATAGATGGAAGAAAAAAGAAAGGAAAGACAAATCCAAAGTGCGATGTTTTTAGCACTTGTATCAACCTTTTCATGGTTATACGGTAGCGTGTGGCTCCGATTTAGAGGGACCATCTCAGGAATGTACATATGAATATTGATTAATAGTGTATATAAATGATTACTGTGTCAAAATTTCACCTTTTTTCACTGAATTCCCTCACAGCACTTCCCTTTCCCGTTTCCTATGTGGACACGAAATATTTTGATAAAGTATAAAAAATTTGTCTTGGATACATACCGTATAACCATGAAAAGGTTGATACACGTGCTTTGTGAATAAAAACATCGCACTTTGGCTTTGTTTTTCCTTTCTTTTTCTTCCATCTATACTAAGTCCTTGTATTGGATATAAATTGTTCTTTCAAGTCCGGGACCCCTCTGTCTATAATACAACTGTATATCTGGCACATAGGTGACATACAGACTACTGTTCTGCCATTTCTCATAACTGGTTGTAGTTTTTTTCATCATTGATAATGTAAATATTGCGATGACATAAGTGATTTTAACCTCATAAGAGCGTCGAACGTTTAGCGCCCAGTGCTGAACGTTCGAATAACGAGTGCTGGCCCGTCAGCCAATGGTCTTGTGCAGCACTGGCAAGGTAGTGCTCGTGACGACCGTTGGCCGACGGCAGCACTTAAAGGGTTAAGGTATGTCGTTGGTGATTATATATTTATGGTTTAAGGTAACACGTTCGGCATTCTTTGCAGTCTCAGCTCTTCTTCACATTCTTTTGCCATCTCTGCTTCTTCACAATTTGACGCTATTTAATACATGTTGTACATGTAAGATAAATTAGTATGTCATGTCCAGAGATCCTTGATTTGTTCATTTTTCATCTTGGAAATGAAAGCTTGGCGCTAGTGATTATATTCCATCTTTGGAAGTGGAGCTGAACATCTTCTTAATGTCCTACTTGTTCTCCACTGAGAGAAGAAGATGCTTATTTCAGACGGACCTCTGCTTGGTAGGGTGCTCTGGAAGAAGCAGCTTCATAGTCCCTGTAGTATGCACACAATGAAAGCTCATGTGTCTCCTGCCCTGTTTGACTTCACTGGTTAATGGTCTAGATAGTTTCCAATGTCTAGTGTGGATATATATTCAAAGTGAAGCACCTGGGGCCTGGGATGACCATGCATGGAGCAGGACTAAAACTATACATATTTTTAGCCTCAATGTACATGCTCTCAATATGTTCGCTAAGAGAGGGGCCATCCTGCTTTTGTTAAGGGGCAGTCTTTTGCAGGTGAGACTCCTACTCCGAAATAGAGCAGGTAACTCTCCCAGTGGTTCCTACAGCAATACCTGGCCACAGACAAGATGAAAAAGGTGGTGTAACAGCCTTATGTAGGAGTAGGTTAGAGGCAAAGACCGATACTGAAGTTTCGTACATAATGTTGACTATAGAGTTTGCCTACAAAAGCTCTGTGCTGTTTTGTGATATGTGCCAAAAATGCTGCAGTAGCATTTTGACAGACTGAATTTCAGGTGTTCTGAAGCGCGTAGGTGGAGCTAATCCTAGGTGGCGACCTAAGCATAGGGCCAGAGACAGGACCCAGGTGAGAAGTTTTTGGGGGTCGGGTAAATCTTTGATGTCACAGTCCGAAAAGAATTGGCTGTGATCTTTAGGTCTAGTTGACTTCTGGAAGGAATGGAGCATGAACTGTACATACTACTCAGCAGCACCTAAGTCATATACATGATAAACCACTTACTGGTTAACAGCTTTTAGCAAGGCGCAGGAGTCCTCTAGCTAAATCTACAGGAAGATTGCTGGAGACACCGCAAATTGTGGTTTAAGGCATAGGTGATTGAATTCCAAAATCCTGAAGGATAAGGTAACCACTGTAGTGGTAGGGAACGATTGAAAACTTCTGTATCGAAAATGAAATGGAAGGTGTGAGTCCTTTTACTCAGTGGGACGTCATGAAGGCGGTCATCTGATAGCAGCACATAGAAGAAGAGGCCTGACTAAACAGAATGAGAGCTCTGATGAAACAAGTGCTTGGAGGAGAATGACAAATGTCCTAGCTAACTTAAAGAAAAGTTTCAATTCTTTTAAGGACTCGGAGGCGAGGATTAGGCTTTACTTTCTTCGTTTTTATTATGCAGCAGTCATGTAAAAACACAATTCAATAATCAAGAAACTTCATTTGTTTAAACCTAGGGGGACATGAAGATAAAGTTTGTCATCCAATGGGAAACCAGGAACTGTCCTCATCCACTTTAGTCCCTGCTCTCTTTCTTTCTTCCTGCTACTAATGCCGGACTTAGAAGATGTTATTCCTGTTTAGAAGACTCCAAGTCTGCAAAAGTTACAGGTCTAGATGTGATCTACAGGTGCACAGCAAGGCGGAAGCAATACCAAGAACATGGTTACATTGCGACTAAATAAAGGGCTCCTTGTCCCTAATCAGAAGAAAAAACACATACAATTTTGTACATCTCCAACAGCAAATAATGTACTTACATCACTTAAATTGACCCACCGTTTTGGTTTGGGCAATAATGTAATATTGGGTGGGCTAATCTTCACCTCAGAGTACTTAATAGATTTGTTACTTTCTTTTACTTTAGCTAGGAAGTTTTTATTCTATGTCAGGACCCGAAGGCGAGGATTAGGCTAGTTTAAAGCTTAATTACCACCAGTGTCGCAGTGGAGGAAATTGGCTTGAAATAATACCTTTTAAAGGTCGAATCCGAAGATCACTCTGTCGCGTTTAAAATGTTCTCTTAGCAAGCTCCAAAAGTGAAGGCCTTTGATGCCATAGCCCCTCTGGGGAGTGTGCACCAAATAATTTTGTGTCAATGCTTGCCTCTTGTATGATCCATCAAACCCATTGTGCAGTGGTGGGGGAAGAGATCACCTTGAATGGTTTCTGAAGAGCAATGTGCAATTGTCGCTCCATGGGGAAAAAACCTCCATCGAGGCGTCGTACACCTTGAAACAGTGCAGTCTTAGGGAATCCGGGAAAGCCGAATATTTAATCGATGTCGATTGCGCTTTGTTCGTCTGGAGACATGAAAGGTGACCCCTTTCAGAGTGAAAATACTTCCCTTGAAATCTAAGGCCCGGACATCTGAGACCCTCCTGCATGGGAGAAGACATAAAAGAGTGGCCAACTTGGCCAAAGATTGTATACGTGAGAGGTATTTGTTGCTAGGCCAGGAAGTAAAAAAGTTCAAGACCTTATTGACATCCCAAAGGACCGAGTAGTGGGATTCTGGAGGAAGGGACTAGCGGATGCCACTGAGCAATTTCCAGACATGGGGATGCTTCCTTACAAGGAGACCTGCCACCAAGGCGTGTCCTGCTGAAATTGCTTACAGAAAAGTATTGATCGATCTGTAGGCCATTCCCTCTGATGCCAAACAATTTAAGATATGAACAACATCTGAACCCACGGGATCCAAATCCTATTGCTGGTATCAGCCCAACCATAGATACCAAGCCGATGGGTAGTGTTTGACCTTACTGTCCGCCCAGCGCCGAGAAATATGAGGTCTACAGCGCTTCTCAAAACTTGCCATCGGGATCTGTAATCCTCCACGCCATGAGCAGGAGGGTACTGTTCATCATTGTAGGAAGCTGGCTCTGTATATACTATACCAAAGTGAGGTACCGTCTGCACAGAGTCCAGTGGAACCCCAAAGGTAGGCAGAGGTATAGTTAGATAGCACCTTACTCTCTATTTGTGATAGAGTGGTCGAGCAGTAAGCTTTGTCAGAGTACTGTGTTAAGCATCTGTGGTACACACTCAATCAGCAAATGATTTCACACACTCAAAGACTGAACTTCAGACCAATTGTTTTTGTATAAAAATATTCTTTCAGTTATTTTATTTACTAGAACCAAGCAAGCCTGGCACAGGTAAGCAATACATACTTTACAGTAGTAATCCAGTTTGTAAATAGTTTGAATTGCAATGGTCTATGCACTTTGTTTTGTTCAGATCAGCTCAAAAACCTTTATTTCAGTTATTAAGACCATAAAAGTATGTATGCAATACAATTAAAATCTTCACAATATAAAATTAAAAAACCCATCCAATGACCATATAAAAATCAATGCGCATCATCGTTGCATGCCAAGGAAATTTAACTGTATTGTCCTATATGCAGGGACTTTAGGCGCAGGAAAGTGCAAGTGCATTAATTACGAGAAAGAAAAGCACAACCTGGGTCCAATAAAAAAGAGATCGATTACAGGGACCAAAGCGTACACAGCGAAGAACATGAAATCTATAGATCCGGTGAAAACAATACATTTTTAAAAGTATACATACAAGGAATTAGACATGTAGTGTCCAAGTTAAAAATAATCATCTTCATGAATAAGAATTTAAAACAATAAAAACATTAGAACAAGTTTTTCTCCCTTCTTTGTTTAAACAGTTAAAAACAGACTATGCATTAGCATCTAGTGGAATTTTTTTTTTTAGGAGAGCTCAGCGCCTGCGCCACATTGAATTTAAAAATCGAGAGACAGCAAAAACAATGGGCTTGGAGGTATCAAACTCCAGAATTCTAAGTGCCTCATGGCAGTGCACAACCCCTAAGTTCCTGCACAGCTGTATTAGCCAACACTGTCATGCAGCTTTGTAGCCTGGAGAGAAAAATAGAACGTGGAGCTCTGAATCCTCCTGATGGTTACAGGCTGGGCACCCATGTTGGGCAGTTCCATACCATTTGCAAGTGAAGGCCCGCAGTGGAAGGGTACTAAATCTGAGCCGAAGATATAGTTTCCTTGCTGGGAAAGGTATAATGTCATCCAGGATGAGATCTAATTTATACTCTTCTTTTACAGTGAGGCATTCAGCTGTCAGATGGCCTAGATCCGGATTCCCAAGAATGACTGCCAATTTATATGTTCGATAACTTCTCACCAGTTCAGCAAGTGAGATTGGAGTACGCATTTCTTCAGGGTTACTCCAGAGGTTTGGTTTGCCTATCCTACTGCACTCTTCCCTTATGTGTGCAAACCAAGCAATTTTTTCTAGCCCCGGGAGACCCAGTAACTCTTTTGTTTCTGTCCGATATTCTGCCAGTTCCGGGGTCGCCCACAGCCTACACCAGAAATTTAAGGGTCTTAGGCCAATCTCATCTCCAATCGGCCTTATGCCTAAATCTTGCCACAGGGGGTTAGCGGGGTGCTAGAAAGGAGACCCAAAATATGCCTTACGAAACTGTTCTCAACTTTGCTAACATGACTGCAAGAACAATGTCCCCAGAGTTCAGCCCCATACATTGTGGCACCCCTAGCTTGTGCTTTGTAGAATTCAATGATGGACCCAGTAGGTTTATAGCAGGAATCCCTCAGTAATTTAGCAATCCCACCAGTAGTCTGTTCGAACTTGAGCTTGGCTTTGGCAATTTGTGGCCCACACTACATATTTTCTGTAAGGGTGACACCCAAATAGTCAAATACAGCAACCCTTACCAGGACAGTGTCATCTAAATGGGGATTGGGACGTGTTTTCTTGGCTGGGTTGAAGACCATAAACTTGGTCTTCAACTTATTTATCTCCAGCCCCCTATTATTGCAAAAGATGACAAAACTGTCCAGTTCACTCTGTATTCCCATCGGCGACTTGGACATTAAAAGGGTGTCATCCGCAAACATCAATGCTGGGACCTTTGAGTTTGCTAATTTTGGGGCATCATCATCCTTAACCTCAGTGAGTTGGACAATCAGTGCGTTGACAAAGAGGCAGAACACGGTTGGTCGAGCACACAGCCCTGCCTCACTCCTCAGTCAACAGGTAGTCGTGGGGTTAGTTCACAGTTTTCCATAATATAAGTTGGAGCCTATATATTTGATCAGCGGAGGAGGTGTTCTTCCTGAATCCTGCTTGGTACAGGCTTAAAATTTCATTTTCTTCCATCCACCCCTGGATGTGGTCTAGAAGTACCTGTGCAAACAGTTTTTGTGTGACATCGATCAAACTGATCCGTTTGTAGTTTGCAGGGAGTAGTGGAGAACCCTTTTTAACAACTGGGACAATTTCTGCCCCAGCCCAGGTGTCTGGGTTCGGCATACCATACATTATAGCATTAAATAGTACCCACAGATAGGGGGCCCATATTATTGGTTGTTCTCGGAAAAAGATCCACTGGGAGCCTGTCTAATCCCGGTGCCATAGCTGCAGGAAGTTTCTTGATTGCATTTGAAACTTCGGGAAGGGTGATCCCAACAAATTCTTCAGTGCACCTTGGTGAGGAAGTAGTTACCTCAGCTACCAGGCCAGTGTCTACACCCGAGAACCCTTGGGTAGCAGTATGGCTATCATTGTGGGGGCCAGATTCTGGCTTGATTGTCTATAGCGCCTGAAAATGGTCTGCCCACTTTTCTGCTGATATATTCGGCTCTATGGCTGGATTCCCTTCTCTGCTGCCTGTTCTAACTATGGCCCAGAATTCCTTCATATCTCTATTCGTTCGGGTGTTTTTTTAGGTCTGGCTGAGGCAGTGCGCATGCGCTGCTCGGAGAGACATTTAGTAGCCGCTTTGGAAAGGGCTCCCAAAGCGGCGACCAGGTTGCTAGAACGCGCACAAGCACGTGCGCTGCTATGTGCACATTCTTTGCGTGTTTTAGCTCGTCATCGCGATCACTTTCGCTTTCCAAGCGATCATGATCGCGATGACTTTCGTTTTTTTTTTTTTACGAGCGCGGCCGCTCACTTCTAAATTGTTGGCTTCTTGTTTGCTATATCTTCCATTCATCTGCTCTTGTCTGATGCTCCAGCACTAGGAGAACCGGCGCCCGCCTCCCACCATCATTCCCTCCAGCCGCTACTGCCCTTGGGTGGACGTAATGCTTAACAAATAATAACATAGTAATTTGCAATTGACTTAATGTATCAGGATTGTGCATAGGGTGGTTCGTCTTGGTATATTGTGTTTTGGTTCTAGTCACTATGGGATTGTCATTGACTTTTTTTGTGCATCCTATTTCAAAGCGTTAGGCTTCTTAACCCTGGCATATGATGGTCACAGTGACTTCTGGTGGATATCCGTTAATAAGATAAGCATCCCTGAGATTTGGTAATACCTCTGGGTTATAATGTCGATTCCTTGCAGGGCAATTTGATCAGTGCCACTGAAATCATGCAGCAGTGGAGCACCAAAGTATACCACAAGAAAAGTGGCCCATATTTAGGTAGTATTACTTCACTACTTTGATTTTTTTACACACTATAATACTGTCTGAGCAAAAATGTCACCTTTTAGTACAAGTTTAAAGCCAAGTACAGCAATATGACCAATTCACCTTTGCAAAGCACCATCCACTAAACACGATGGCATGTCGCACAGTTTTAGTAACTTTAGATGCATTTGAGCTAGAAACAATTTTTTTGTGTTGAAACCTGCAGATGATGGATTAGGTGACAAATGCAGCAAATCTATAACTATGCGAAGAAAGCTACGTTCAAAGAATCGCATAATTCCAGTGGCCATGATTATGATAAATGGACAGGTGATGTCAATTCTGTTCACGTGTACCTGAGATAGTTTTTCCATGTGGCTTTTATGCAAATTGTAACAATGTGGTTTGAAGAATGAAAACATATATTTTTAATTACACCTGTGGGGATGTTAATTGCCTTAAAGGTCAATACTGACGAAAACTCTCCACGTCAAAATTGCCGGCTTATTCCTGTGGTGGACCTTGTAGTGCCATATCTGCTTAAGGGAAGCATGAACCAATGTGGGATCAGACTCAATATTTGAGACCCAATAAGTGCGCCCCCGAAATATTGACTGTCCTTCTATGTCCCTAGACCGTGGGGTTTGAATTTTTTTGTTATTTGTGGAATTCCAAGTGGTAAACAAACCTAACCAGGCCAGTGCAATCGATGTCCAAGTGGCAATGGGTCGCTTCTTCTATGCTGCTGGCTTGCATCCCAATCACTCTCTCTGTGCGTAGCTGCCGGGCTCCACAACCGCCTGCCTAGTGTCCCATTGACGGAGGCAATAGGCCACGACTAACTTCCGGGAGGAACAGTGCAACTAGCTGAAAACACTTAAAAGCATTTCTCTGGACTCCTTTAAAGGTAGGTGGAGAGTCAAACTACCACATTTATTTCACCCCGCAAAGACAGCCCAAGTTCGCTTGAGGACCTCCATAGAGCATGACTTGCAGTAAATGTGCATGCTTTGTGTTCCTGCATTCTTTCATAATAAGCCACAAACGTTGCAGTTCATTATTGGGTTTTTTCACTTAACCATGCCACTATTTTACTATTATGGGAAAACAGAGTTTAGGGCAAAGATTAACTTTAATGGTTTGTTTACGTGCCAATGACTAGTCATGTGCATTTTGGATTGCTGATATTAGTGCTACACAGGGTACTGGGAATCAGATGGATTGTACTTCATAGAGGTGACGTGAATGAACTTGGGTGGTTGCATTTATATATTTTTTTTATACCATCACTTACTTCGTACTGTATTTGTCCCAGGACAATGTGCTGCATAGCTAAACACTTATGAAGCCAAAAGGCGAGACCTATTGGCTATGCCAATGCTTGTATATCCTCCCATTTATTCCATTCCCAGGACTGCTTTGCTTGGCAAATAGACTCTTTGTATTGAGCCGGCTTACATCTTGTTAATAACTTGTTTTTTGCTTTGATGCAGTTATCAAGGCCAGTTTCGCCTTTAGGCAGTCATCATTAAACCACGACTGGGTGGCCGATTTTTTTTTTTTTTTCTTATGGCGCATTTTTGGGTAGAATATGTCAGTCAGTTTGGATGTCATGCTTGCATGGAGTTCTGTGATTTTATTAATGGGGACTAGATTGTCCCCTTCAGTAGGAACACCGCTAAGTTCTTGCAGGACTGGGACTACAACTGCATAAAGTGCACTCCACTTCTCCGGGGATTGCTTTATTACCCCCCACGTTATTCTTCTTCTGTTATTAGTAAGCGTTAGGCTGTTCTCGGAGGGGGGACTACTAGCCGGGGCAATACCGGAGTCCGGTACCTTCAGTACCAGTGCCAAGGCGTTATGGTCACTATCTTGGCGCGGTATAACTGCAAAATCAAGAACCCTGGGCCATGATTTGGTCTCCACTACGTCGTCCAAAAGAGAAGCATGGCCAATTCTATTAAATGTAAATTTCCCTGGTATATCAGATTGTACGGCCATTACACCTGCTCAGTGAGTGGGTTATCAGAATGGCATTGATTTGAAGTGCCAAGGGGGACCAGGCCTTGATCGGCTGAATTTGTGGGTCAGGGATTGACCATTAGGAATGCTCTTCATTGGAGATTGTATGGAGAATGTCGGGGAGGGGCTCAAATTGACAATTAAAATCACCCCCAACAAACAGCCTCATGTTGGGGGGAACAATAGGAATAAAGGAATTTAGTTTATCAAGGGTTGGCAATTCCTTACTCAAGATTACAGGTTGAGAATAGACATTAATAAGAGCAAGCTGTCACTGGACAAAGTGTTCAAGAGTCTAGCTACACAGCCTACGTGTGAACCAACCAATATAGATAAACCCCTGACGGTCTGCCACACTCTGGTATATTAAATTACGCACATCCCACCCTTGTACAGTCGTCCCTTGTCCACGTTTCCTGGAACATGCAGATGTCCTACTGGTCGACAAAAAGCCCCCATTCAAGGTAAGACTGTTTACTTTTGAGGCCAGCAACGTTCCACGACAGAATCTTCAGCTTACTTCCTGTGTATAGTATTTGTCGGGGGGCATTAGGGCGATGTGCAGCAGGGGTTGGAAGTGCCATCTGGTTGATTCAAGATGGGGCCTTCAGAAATTACAATGGGTGGGTTTGCCCTAGGAGTAATTATATTGGGAGAGGCAGAAGGATTGAAAAGTATGGGTCCAGGGAGATCTCGTAGACCCTCAGGCCCCTTGGTCGCTTGCAAGGTAGCTACTGCCCATGCCTTCGTTTCTGACCCTGCCCCTGAGTAGGAGAGCTGGCTTAGATCACCATGGCTAGACTCCACTCGTCCTCCCTGGGGCATCGGAGTGTTCTTTCCTTGGCCCAGTCCCACTATCCCTAGTTGTCAGTCAACTTCTTCCAGAACCCCATATCTGTTAGTTTTGACTTACAGTATTGTTTCAGATAAATGCAATGCTTTGTACATACAGTACATAGACTTGAATTGGCTTTTCAGTAAAATACCAGGTAAGTTACTTTTTAGATTAGTTTTCTTACACACTGTAGTATGCCTGGATACTGCACTGGGACATTTCCTGGAAACAGGTAAGTAAAAGCGTTTTTGTTAAATAGAAAATTTTAAAGCATTTCTTTAGGTTTTCAAACTCCACACTTAGAAACTTTTCCAAGAAAAACAGTCAATGTTATCCTAGTGAGGAAAATAGTGTTATCGGTTTTAGGATAGGTATTCGGTAGAGGGAGCTTAGGTTCTGGGGGTAAACTCGGGGGTCCCCCAGGGTCAGGGATGCACTCTCGATACACCCTCAGCAGCACTAGGGCAGCCGGGAGCTGAGTGCTGAAGCCCAATGTTATCCAATGGGGGATAGGGGGCCTCCAGTTGGTGGCTGCTGACGAGCAGGTCATTTGGTTGTGGGAGCAAAGCTCCTGGACTTTACCCCAGGGCAAATGGGTAAACAAAGTTGCACCAAAGGTGCACTCTTCACGGCACTAGGGCAGCCGGGTGTAGAGTGCTGTTTCGACGTCACAGCGTCCTGTTTGCAATGGGGAGCCTCTGGTTTGCCAAGGCACTGCAGGGTCAGGGACGAAGGTCTTCTGGGTGCGACCACCACTTTCAGAGGTAAGTTGGGATGCTGGGGGTTGGTTAGGCATGGTCGGTTGGGCCACCCAAGGCCATGGGGTGTCGGGAGCAGGGGTGCCTTTTTAGGGTCGGATCTTCTTACCAGCTCCTGGTCGCGGTTGGGGGGGAACTTCTGGATTTAGGCTGAAGGCGTCTGCTGGAGGCTTGAGGCCGGTCAGGGATCGCTGAATCTCAGGTCAGGATCGCCGGGGAGACCTCCTCGTGGTGTATGTCCACTTGAGCTCAGGCCATGGACGGCAGGTGCAGAGTGCTGTGGATTTGTGGTTTCTGGCCGGTACCAGAGCGGTACCAGAGGTTGGAGATGAACAAATCCGGTGTTCACGGGAGACACAGTCTTAGTGATTGAAGGCAGGCTGGTCCTCCCGGGTTTTCGAGGTTGCTGGCTGCAGGACACACCAGGATGTCGCAGGAGCAGGTTCGAAGTGGAGACAGAGTGGAGACAGGGGGCCAAGTCAGTGGGAGTCTTCCTCTTGTTCGCTTCGGCATGGCTGTTCAGTCCTTCTTCTTTTCTTGTTGTTTCTTCTGGTCTGAGGAAGTAAGGTTCAGGGGTGACCCTAAATACTAGATTTAGGGGCGTTATTTTTATTATTAATTGAATTTATTGAGCGCGACAGCTACCCATGAGGGTTTCCCGGCGCTAAGAGACAGATCGACAACATCAGGCAGAAGAATTAAAGATCGAAGAGCCAGGTTTTCACCGCTCTGCGAAATCGCATATGACAATTTTCCATCCGAATGGCCAAAGGAAGTGAGTTCCACAGTCTGGGTCCTAAGTTCGCAAAGGAACCACCGCCCATTCTGGTGAGTTTAAACTTTGGTACATTCAAGAGATGATGGGATGAAGAACGAAGTGAGCGAACAGGAAGGTAGGGGCTGACAAGGGCCTGAAGGTAGAGGGGAGCTGATCCGATTTTGATCTTATGCATAAAGCTCAAAGCTTTAAACTTTATACGATTTTCAACACGGAGCCAATGCAGCTCTCTCAGGCGTTCTGTAATATGGTCACGTTTCCGACAGCCACAGAGAAGCCGAGCTGCGGCATTTTGTACCAGCTGAAGGCGCCGTGTGACGGCCTTGCTGACCCCAGGTAGAGCACGTTGCCGTAATCCAACCTCGAGGTTATCAAGGCATTCACGACAGATCTCTGGGTGTTTTTGGGGAGTATCCAAAAGATTTTCCGTAGCCATCGTAGGATGGTAAAACAGGTGGCTGCGACTTTGTTGACCTGATCTTTCATGGATAGTCCCCTGTCGATAATTACTCCCAGATTTCGCACTTGTTCAGATGGAGTTGGTAGGGGACCCATGCTAGTAGGCCATTGTCTTAGGTTCCAGAGGTCGGGTTTGTTACCAAGGACCAAGACCTCAGTCTTTCCGCCATTTAATTTGAGTAAGTTGCTATTCATCCATCCAGATATTTTGCTGAGTCCCGTTTGCAAAGGGGAAGGAACCGTGGGATCAATTTGAGATAGTGAAAAAACTATTTGTGAATCATCAGCATAAGAATAAAGGTTTAACCCAGAACATTGTGCAACATAAGCCAAAGGTGTGACATATAAATTAAAAAGAAGAGGACTAAGGATTGACCCCTGGGGTACACCATGGGGGGAGGAGTAGCTCTTAGACGAGGATGACTTAGAAAAGATTTGAAAAGTACGGTCAGACAAAAAGGATGCAAGCCAGTCCAAGGCTTTATTACCAATGCCGATGGCAGCGAGGGATTTGAGAAGGATACTGTGCAACACAGTTTCAAAAGCTGCGCTGAGATCAAGTAGGATCAGCGCAACTGTTTCTCCTCGGTCCAAGAGCAAGCGCAGATTGTCTGTAACGCCCAAAAGGGTCGTCTCCGTAGAGAAGCCAGGGCGAAATCCAGACTGGGATGGATGTAGAAGGCTGTTGTCTGTTACAAATTTTGAGAGATGTACATGGATGTGTCGTTCCAAAAGTTTCGAAAATGCCGGTAATATAGAAATGGGACGGTAGTTGGCGGTCACCTTAGGATCCGCCAGAGGCTTCTTCAAGAGCGGGGTGACCATAGCATGCTTCCAACAACTGGGAACGGTTGCAGTATCCAGCGAGTGGTTCAACATTTTGCAAATAGTGGAAAGATGTGAAGAATTCAGAGAGCGTAGTATTGGGGCGGGCAAAGGGTCCAGCGGAGATCCTGACTTAACTTTGCTCAATGTCTCTGAGAGAGTTTCTGGGCAGAGATCAGGCCAGGACGACAGCTGAGGCGAAGGTGACACCAATGAGTTGACAGCCTCTTCCCTAGTCTGAGGAGAAGTCGTAGAAACATTTAAGTTGCTTTGAGCGGAAATGTCCTGATATGTATAGTAGAAATTGTGGAAATAAAGTACTGGGCAAGCTCATCGCATTTCGTGCTGGATAACTGGGGAGGTGTTGCCGTGGTCTGTGGGAGTTACAGGTAAGTAAAAGGTTTGGACCAATGGGTCCGTTTCCCTGGGGTGGGTACACCCCCAATTATGCTACCCTCCAGTGAGAGGGGGGTATAAGCCTTTCCCTGGTTGGCTGAGTTCCCCCATCTGCAAGATGGTAGGACTAAGAGTTGTGCTCCACCTCGCCTCCCCCACTGGAGGGGTGGAGTTGGCAGAGGTGGACACACCTCTCTTCCTCACTTGTTTTTCCCGCTGGTTCTCCTGCCCAAAGTGGGGGTCAGAACCAGTGAGGACCAGTTGCTGAAAGCAGCAAGTGGCCTGGGGAAGCTCACAAAGGCAGCACGCCTTTGAAGCTTCCCCTTAGTGGACCCTGCCCATCCTGAGGGAGGAGGCTTTGCACCGCATTGTTTCAGGCCCCCAGGAGCAGCAGACCCAGGGGTCCAGAAACCTGTCTGGTGGTGGCAGCTGTAAGCATCCACTCAGCCTAGACACTAATGGTCGGTTAGTTTTCAGGGGGTATCTACAGGCTGCCCTCTGTGTGCATTTTGTATTAAATCCAACACTGGCATCAGTGTGGATTTAATGTGCTGAGAAGTTTGATACCAAACTTCTCAGTTTTCAGTGTAGTGGTGCTGCGGAGTTTGTAAGTACCAACTCCCACACCATATACTCTTTATGGCTTTACCACACTTACAATGTCTAAGAATGGACCTGTCCCCTCACCACTGGTATAGTGCACCCAGCTAGAGGGGTGCCTGATCTATGCCAGAGCAGTGGATTGTAGGCATGGCACACATGGATTTGTGCCATGTCGAATCTTCAATTTGTTCTGCACCAACACAAGCAGCCTGCAAAGGCAGTGTGTGAATGTGAAGGTACAGGACCTCTAAGGGTGGCACAATAAGTGCTGCTGCCCTTACAGGCCTTCTCTGATCACAGTGCCCTGGGTATCTGTGGTACCATTTACCAGGGGCTGACCTGTGGCCAGAGATGCCAATTGGGTTTAGGCTTCAATGCAGTTTTTAGGGAAAGAACATAGGCCCTGGGTACCTGGTTAGCAGGTGCTCCGGGCACATTCAGTCAGAGTACATCAGCAATTCAGCAAAAAGTGGGGGCAACCATGCAGAAAGATGGCACTTTCTCACAATCGTCAGATCATGGAGATTCCTGAGGGATCCCTGACAAGAGACAAATCTAGGGGTAGACGGATTGGAAAATTCCAAGAACTTTCCGTCAGAACTGGAAACCATACTTGCGACTTTCACATCAGGGTCAACACCACTAGATCTGCTCCCTGCCTGCACGCTTGTGCCGCAAGTCTCATTATCATGGTGAAGGGTGGGAGGGCATAGCCCTTCTCCACTGACCAATTCTGGTGGAAAATGTTGATCGCCACTGCACTGGGATACAGTCTCCTTCTGAAGTACCATGGGAGTTGGTGGTCGAGCTGGGTCTTAAAGAGGTCAATTGTAAAATGGCCCACAGGTCTGAGAGAGCTAGGAACATGGATGGAAGCAACAAGCTTGATGTGTGCAGCAATACTCCCGAAAATCCTTAGCCTGATCTGAAAGTGCTTTGGACCGAGTTCCCCCAGGTGATTTATGTCGCAGACTGCTGCTACATTGTCCATCTTTAGAAAAACGCAACATTGTGCTCGTTCTTTGGTCCAACACCACCGCAAATTAACCTTCCGTCAATTCCAGGCAATTATTAAGGAGGGATTGTTCGGCAATGGACCACTGGCTGTCTGTGTTAATTCCCCGCAACATGTGCCCCAGCCAGTGCCGCTGATGTCTGATTCGATCACCAGATCCGACAGAGACGAAAATGGCATGTCTGTTCCAGGTCTCCATGTGTGTGAGCTGCTTGCGTAGTTCGTCTTTGCCCTCTTGTGAAAGAGGGATGAATTGAGAGCTTGTGAGACAACGGCGCAAATGGTGGGCACGGAAATGAAGAGGGCACTGGAAGATGGCCTGGATGGAAGCTGAAAGAAGACCACTCTGGCAATCTGTCAGATTGCCAGAGGTCGTCGACTAGGAGAAATTTCTGTGTACTTTGTGTTGAATCTTGGCCAACTTCCTTGATAGCAGACCCCGTGTGATCTCCACCAAGTTGATCACTAAGCCTAGGAACGTGAGAATTTGAGAAGGAACTAGGGCACATTTTTTGCTGTTGGTTATAAATCCCAGGGATTGGGGGAAGCATTTTAGGGCTTGCGTTGCATATACACTGTGTTGCGTGGTGCAAACTTGACTCAAACCCTTGATAATTGTGCTCCTTAGTCTATTAAATTAAACAAAAGAGGGTTTTTTGTACATCAGAAATGCTTAAATTACATATTTGAAGATGCTCTCGTGATCATGAAGAAAAAGGTGGTTCTATAACATAAAATATTTGCCTAGTATCACACAGTTTGAGAACAGTTTACACTTAAAGTACATTACAGTTAGGTCGAGTAGATTATTCAGATTACTAGACCTGCAGGTCTAGTAAAAAGTTTATAATTTACGAGGTCTGTCACCTCTCCAACCCACATAGGTTGTCGACTTGTCTGAGGCCTCAAACGCCTTGGTTGTTCCTAGCAGGGGGAGGAACGTGAAGGGTGCACTGTACATATGTTTGTGAGATTTCCTTTCCATTAAATATCTTTCCAACCGTTTTGCTGGGTAGTCTCTTGGTGTGTGGCTTCATTAGTTTACCACCTCTACCTGGGAGGCTCAGTGTGAGCTCTGAGTTCTGGTAGAGCAATGCCACCATTCTACACCGACCTCTTTAGGGTGCAGAGCAACGTCTGGGGAGGAAAGGGTACCGCTGTCCCAGAGATGGGAGTGCACGATATCGTCCACCCTGTTGAGGTCTCGGGCACCGGCCATGAGATATTTTGGAGCACATATCAAATTTTGGTCAATATGATGATTTTTAAAAAGATGACTGCCCATGAACGAAAGAGGCAAACATCTCTATCAGTCAACGTCTTCACAGAATCTTCAGTGGGCCACCTAAAGGCTTCATTCCAGAAACTGAACAGGGCATCTCGTAATTTCGATCCCCAGGTATCGAAAACCGTCTGTCGCGACCACTGCTTCCAGGGGGATCACAGCTGTAGGGGGGCCTAATGCCCATTTTGTACAGGTTGAATTTGTCCTCCTTAATTATGTAGCTCTCGTCACATTTGAAGGCATGGAACACCTACATAACCTCTGGCAAGGAGGTTATCGGCTCTGCTAGGTACAGTAGGATCTCATTGGCGTAGAGAGATACTTTCCCTGGTTCATCACCGGTTACTTCCCGAAACTCACTATGTCTGTGCTGAGTCTCAGCCAGCTCGCCTAGAGTTCCAGACATAGTGTGAACAGGAGCTGCAACACCAGGAAGCCTTGCTGCACACCCCTCCCGCCCCCCAACCCAAGCTGGGACTCCCTCGAGACCACACCGTTCACCTTTGCCTTCGCTGTCAGGCGGCAATAAAGCAGTTGTACCTAGCTATTTTTTTGGGGGGGGGGGGGGGCTAAATCCCATCTGTAGCAATGCGTGTTCAGTTAGGCTTCTCCAGCTCCCCCACCCATCTACCCATCACCTCGGCTAAGCTGCACCAGAAGGCTACCCCCTTATCTTCTACTTCATACAGCTTCCATTGGGTTGCCAGGAAGTGTTGTTTTGCCAAATCATGTGGGAGTGCATGGTATTCTTTACAGGCAATCCAATGTACATTTTGTAGGTCTCTTCTGCAGCATGAATCTCTTTTTCAAGTGCTGTGATACGCTCTTCTCTAAGTGGTTTCGTTTGTGATATGTTTTTGGCTGTGTCCCAAAGTACTGTTTTGTGGCTTCCCATACCACCCCAGGTAATTCTATTGTACCAACATTTTCATCAAAGTAGAGGGAGCATTCTCTGCGGAGTTTCAAACCGCCCATAGTGCCCAAAATGACCCACACTGGTGTATGATCATGGATGCCCCTGGGCAAATATTTGGCTTTGACCCTGGCTGAGCATTCCACAGATGGTATTGGGATGAAATCAATGCGAGAAAACAACATGTGGACCCCAGAGAAGGAGTACTTTGTTACCGGGGAGGGGGGAGGGTCTAGCTCTCCACACATCCGTGTGACAGAGGGGATGAGAAATGACGGTCCCAAGACAGACCTTTCAAGTGTTGTGTCCATGACGACATTAAAGTCCCTCTTATGTTATGTATATCAGCTGTCGTTTCCAGTTTAGTGGATTTCAGTGCCTCAAAGACTGGTTGGAGGAGACTGGGTGGGGCATACACGCTTAGTATAAGAAGTGATTTTCCTACTTCAGTAGCACATCGCTCCCACTAATCTGGCCCCCGGATCCTGCTTGGTCTTTACTACTTGGAATGGGAGATTTTTTTACCCAAAATCATCTCTTCTCGCAACCCTTTGGTGTAGCCCGCATTTGTGTGAGCACAGTATATTGACCTCTGTTTAGGCAGAGGCAGTGGTGTCCTGCCAGGTGTCTCCTGAAGCAGCAAGAAGTCTGGTGCGTGCCTCCAAGCATACTGTGTGACCACCTTTCTTTAGATCTTGTTCATTAGACATTTATTATTCTAGGATAATAGTTTAAGTTGGTCAGTGTCACCCAACATACGTTGTGCAATGAAGTACCATATATTGCAGTTCACCCGGTCCATTCCGAGAGAGGCGCCAGGCTGAGGAGCAACAGGGCTCCCCCACCAGTCCCCTCTGCCTCTCATGCCTCAGCTCTGCGGTATGTCCCTGGGCCCTGATGGTACAATGATTCTACGCGCACCGCCTTTCCAAATATCACTAAAACGGGACCTTCAATGTTGTTTAAACAGGGAAAAACAATGAACCTCTCTAACTGCTGAGCCCCATACATTGCCCACTAAGTAACTTTCTCGACCCCACACTTCTAGAATGGAAGTATCTGTCACCAAGAAACCACCCCCCCCCCGATATCTTTCAAATACAAAACAGTAGTACTGGGGTGGGCCACTGAACAGTCTGACTAATATGGTAATAGCCTCCATGCAGCCCCCAAAAATGTTATGTATTTTGGCCATCTCAGTTGCCACCTCAGTGTTTGTTCCGGCCCATAGATCTCTACCTCCGGTCCTCTCGACCACTGCCAGGACGATGACGAGAGTGGTGTGGGGATGTTCACCCCTTTGGGTCAGAGTCTCAAAGGCCCATGGGATTCCTCACCCCCACTTGAGGTTGGACCTCTGGCTTCCGGGTGGTCCTCCCTAGTCAAAGAGGACTCCCTGTTTAGCCTAGTCGATTACCAAACTTTATTTTTTTTTAAATGGGGGATTTCCCTATCACCCAGAGCCATACGTGCAACTGATCGTCATAAAGAAGAGCTTTCGCTGTGGTGTACATTGGCATGTATCTAATCTGCAGCGGTCCGAGCTTGAGTTTCACTGTGGTGAAAGTTCTCCTTTGTTGCTGTACTTTTTGTGTATTGTCCTAGAAGACCATCACTTTATTAGACTCCAGCAGTACTGTTTGTTGGTTGCAGGCCGCTACCAAGATGGCATCTTTGTCTGCATAGTTGAGGAATCAAAGAATCACCGGTCTAGGTGGGGTGCCTGGCGGCCTCCCCACCTCTAGCACGTTTTACCAGTTGGAGGGCTACCTCCTGGAGTTTAACAATATATACTTCAAGGGCTCGTACGTTCATCTTCCGCAGAGGAGAACCTAGTCTTGACCACTGTCACCTTCGGCAAATCATGGGGAGTGAGGAACACCTACCTCTACTCTATCCCCTACTATCTGACCCTCCAGGGCCTGTCTAGATTCATGTATAGCAGACATGGACAACGTCTCACCCTGCTGGAGTGGGTTCTCATCTGTGCCTCCAGATAAGGGGGCCTCCTCGACTGGGACAGGCTTGCTGTACTTGTCCATGGATCGGATCCCTGTCGGGCCTTTAAGGCTCCCCACTTTGCCATCTTGTTTTGTGTGTGTGGGGCGCGTATGACATTCCCTATTTAGCCTCCCCAGTGACTGGGCACGCAGAGGCCAGATGTGTTGTAGCTTAGGAGGGTGATGTTCGGATGGAAGGAAGTGGGTCCGGGTCCTTCCTTGTGGCATCTGAACTTAGCTCCTCAGAGCAGTCAGAACATTGTATATGTCATCAAATCACCTTTACATCAATCTTTATGTATGTCATTAGCGATGCCATAGGAAAGTTTATGAAGGGTTGTTAAAACTATTGCAGTTGCCCTCAAGATCTATGTGTGATGGGTGAGATATTTTATGTAAGAATAAACCTAGATCTTCAAAAACAACTAACGTATCCTGTGAAGTGATTATTTTTGATATCACAATGGTGTAGTTTTGGCAGGATTTCCACTAGAACTAGAGTTCAGCAGACCCTGTTAGCCTTTCAGTGGTGATCTTTGCATTCAGACTTTTTACCCGGTGATATCATACCCATCAGGAGAGATTGATTCCTGTACTTGGGAAGAGACGTTTTTTTTTTTCCTCTAGTGTTTTGTGGTCCTGTGTGGGCCTTGGTAAACTGTCATGGGAAGGCTGTTAAGTTTGCTCGCACGAGTAGACCTCTGCCTCGAGTGTGGCGTTAGACATTCCAACTGAGTGAGATTGCCCGCTCTGACAGTGAGCGCACCTGATCGAGCTGTTGCATGAGTTTTTATATCTGCCACATCCTCTCTCGTCGGTCGTGAAACTTTGTACGTGATTTTGCTAAAAACAAGTTTGCTTTGTTCCAGCTCATCAGACATTGCACATTCTCTCAGCTCTGATTAATTTTAATTCATTTACACGAGCTCTGCCACAACTCAAAACACAAAAGAAGTTTTACGATCTTAATTGTTATTACTAGTTGTAATGATGCTCCATAGTCTGTAGTAAAGGAACAGCTTTATTCCAAAGTTATGTATAAGCAAATACAGGTGAGTGCCAGGGAGCAGCTGAATCCAAGGACTGCTCCAACGTAACCGACTAACACATACGAATGATACACATACAACATTCTAAACTTGGACCTCGTGCATTCTAACAAGAATACAGCACGAGTCTTAAAGGTATACTAAAGTAGAACGACATAACACACCCCCCCACCCCCTTAACCAAAAGAAAACAAAGACACAAAAAATAAATAAATAAATAAATAAATAAATAAATAAACCAAATAATCCCAACAACAATAGAATTCATTAAGTTACATAGTCCATAAACCATGATGGTAAAACGCTTGTTCTTTTTCCATGTTCCCTCCCCACAACAATCAAGTTCAAGTTCAGGAATTTATATAGCGCACTACTCACCCAGAGGGACTCAAGGCGCTTGAGGGAGGGGGGGAGCGTTACTTATTGAATAACCAGGTTTTGAGTTGCTTTCTGAAGGAGAAAAAAAGACTGATTGACAATAGAAGAGTCCTCCTCGACCCCATTACTGTTTCTTTCAACATCAGCCAACTGGGATTGTAACCAACTATTTTCAAAATGATCTTCAATCCATTCATAATCATCTTGTCTACTGCCCACCTCAGCACACTCAACATTGTCCTGTTTAGGATTAATAGCAATAATTTTCATGTTCCATACTTTCCCATCACTCAACCTTACAGCATTCCTCAAAACTTCAACTACTTGTTTGGGCGGATCAAAACAACTCTCACCCTTAGGTACTTTCCAAGGTTTCCTCACACGCACCCAATCCCCAACTTGAATTTGCATATCATTTGTGCCATAACGATCATCATAAAAACGTTTGCTTTTAGCATGGAGCATATCCAGATCCTTCTTGACCTTAGTAGAAGACCATTGTGTGACCTTCCATTTTACTAACCAACCCGGGTTAACTTTGCTTCTTGGTAATCTTCCTCTCATCATAACGAACGGAGACAGACCAGTACCAGCTTGTGATGTTGTTCTGTAAGACCACACTGCTTTTTGCACTTGAACTTTCCAATCCATTCCTTTGTTGACAGCTGCCTGAATGACACCCTTGATCACTCGATTAAACCTTTCAACAGTGCCATTTCCGCTAGGATTGTATAAAGCAGTAGTTTTATGCTTAACACCACACTTATGAAAATAATCCTTAGCCATGTGCGACAAAAATTGCACTCCATTATCTGTAAGAATACAATTTGGCAAACCTTCCATAATAAAAATGTTATCTAAAAATTTTAAAACCGAAAGAGTGTCTGCTTTTCTACAAATCTTACAATAGGCCATTTTGTAAATAAATCTATAGCTACTAATCCAAATTCTTTCATCACACCCATAGGTCCAATAATATCCACAGTAATGGTATCCCATGGAAGATCTGGGATCAATCCTTCACTCATGCTTGGTTTCAAAGTTCTGAGAGTTTTATCTGCAGAACTACACACTTCACAATTTCTAACACATTTTTCCGTATCTCTATCAACTCCTGGCCACCAAAACATGTTCTTGACCATTACTTTGTTCCTTCCAATACCAAAATGTCCTTCATGAAATAACTCCAAAATCTTTTGTCTCAAAGAGGTAGGGGGGATAATTCTATCACCCCTGAAAAGTATGTTTTTCTCAAGAGACAACTCCATTCTAACTTCCCAAAAGGCTTTCAAACCCTCTTCAATGAAACATTTCTTAGGCCACCCTTTACAGATATATTCTAGAACCTTCTTAAGTTCCACATCTTTCTCTTGTTCCACCAACCACTCTTGATTACTAATAGCAGGTGCTCCTGAATCGTGCACCAGAGCCACACTAAAAGCACCCCACGGGTCATCCACACACTCCTCAAGTGGGGAAGGCAACCTAGACAAACAGTCCGCAACAAGATTGTCCCTTCCTGGTAAGTAAACCATTTTATATATATATTCTTTCATGCGCATGGATAACCTAGCCATTCTCGCTGAAGCTCCAGAAATTCCATCTGACGACAAAATCTTAACCAATGGTCGGGGATCTGTGTGAATGACTACAGGCTTGCCCCATACAAAAGCTCTGAAGTGTTCCAACGCCCATGCACACGCCAATGCTTCCCTCTCAATGATTGGGTACCTCACTTCCGCGGGTTAAAGTGCTCTAGAAGCAAATAAAATTATCTTTTCTTTCCCATTCATACCCTTTTGGGATAACACCGCCCCCAGGCCCTTATCACTAGCATCCGTTGTCAACAAACACTCCGCATTAGGATCAAAACTTGCCAGAGCATTGACATTTTACAAATAATCTTTGATCTTTTCAAACTCTTCTTGACAACTCTTTGTCCAATCAAACTTCACATTCTTTTTGAGTAAATTCCTTCTATTAAATGTCTTTGATGCAAAATTGCTCACAAACTTCGCACAATATTCAGCCATTCCAAGAAACGCTCTCACCTCTTCTTTAGTACAAGGTGCCCCTGAATTTACAATATTTACAATCAATTCTGGTTTAGGTCTGACCCCTTCCTCACTAATGATGTGACCCAAATATGAAACATTCCTTTGACTAAACTTACATTTCGATAACTCAACCGTTAACCCAGCCTCCTCCAACACTCAACTTACAATCATGCTCCGCCTGGTTCTTTGCAGCAATTAAAATGTCATCCTGGAAAAATGAGATCGTATCCATGTCCCTTAATAACCTATACATCAGCCGCTGAAAGACAGCCGCAGCTGACGCCAGCCCGTACGGCATTCGTCTAAACTGATAGCAACCGAACGGCGTGATGAAAGCCGTAAGACACCTAGACTCTGGTTCTAACTCCGCCTGGTGGTATGCGGCCGAAAGATCTATAGTTAAGAACCATGAAGCACTTTTTAACAAAGAAACCATTTCATTAATTTAGGCAAAGGAAACTTTTCTACAATTATCTTACTATTTAGATGACGTAAGTCTATGCATAGACGGATCTTGTCATTAGGTTTCCGTGCAACGACAATAGGACTAATCCACTCTGATGCCTCCACTTCTATGATCCCCTTTGCTAACAGACCCTGCAACTCTTTTTTCACTTCTTCCCTAATTAACATGGGAATGGGTCTTACCTTATGTACCTTAGGTACTGCACCAGCTTTAAGTTGAATGTTATGCTCAAAACCCTGCAATTTCCATAACACTTCACCAAACACTCCTGGAAATTCTTTGCACAAAACATCACACAACCCACTCTGATCATCCACAACCAACACCTTTTCCTCACTATTAGGGTCTAGGATGATGTTTAAATTTTTCTGATCAAACCACCCCAATACTGATGGTCCGACCTTAGACACATATAACTTTCCTCTTGTATTCCTTCCCTTGAATAAGAAAGTAAGCCACCTATAACCTAGCATCTCAATTCTCTTACCTGTATACCCAACAGGATTAATATCAGATACACACAATTGATCTCCAATTTTTCCCACGAAACTCTTCTTCCAAACATGCTGATTCACTATAGTGTAGGGAGATCCAGAGTCTGCATACACTTCCACTACAACACCACCTAAGGAAATATTACATAAGGGTTTGCCCTGTAATGACTCTTCTGATATATTAATTAGGTAATTGCCTCTCACACTCTTAACACATTCAGTTTCTTCTTCATCTTGTTCATTTTCCTCCTCATCCCAAATATATTTTACATTACTTCTTTTCCGACACATTTTACTAAAGTGTCCTAACATCCCACATATTGAACATTTCTTCCTCAAGGCAGGACAATTCCTACTGAAAGCTAAGTGCTCTTTACTATCACAGCGATAGCATCTTCGTTCTACTCTTTTTGTATCATTTTTTTGGTACCTAGTAGGTTGACACATCCACTTCCCCTGTGAGCCTTGTTGAAATTTGTTCTGCGACTTACTTGCGGTTTGTATCTTACAAACCGCACCTGTGCTCTTATCTTCCTCTGTTTTTTTTACCACCGAGGAACATCTACCTGACCTCTCTGCCTTCCTCTTAATCGCTAAAACATCATTCAATGGTGCATCGCCATTTACCCATAAACGATCCTGTAAGGTAGAATTATTGTTATGCATAACCAACTGGTCTCATCAATTCTATGTCCGGACCGGAGGCTTCAGATTATGCTATATCTTCCTTCGCTTTATTAACATAAAGACTCCACTGCAGCTTAGGAAAAGATATATAATAGTAACAAAAATGCTTTCAGACATAAAGCATAGATGGAACGTTCAACAAATCAAACAACAACTCCCGAGAGTCTCTTTGTATAACGACAGTCCATAGTCCTTCCACACTGTCCATCACCGCTATAAATCCGGTCTTCTCTTCCTCTTCCTCCTCTTTCTTCGCTGCTCCCGCAGCCAGATAAGTGCTTTTCATGTTTTTTCCTTCAATGTTTACTTGATTGTATTGTGTGTACGATCGTTGGGGGACTCATTGCATGGTTTATTCCCTTACAGAGTCCCCGGTCGCGGGAACGCTCTATCGTTCCTACGCGATCTTCTTTCCCACTTGTGTGCGGTGCATAAGTAGGCCGCCAGGGGGCGCCCTGACGTCTCGCCGGCCCTCCGACGCGCCTCCGCAGTAGCAGGGGCCGCGCCGTGGAGTCTGCTTGTGCAGGAGCCAGCCCTCGCGTACCCCTCTGACACCTGGTGCTCCGGGTCTGTACATCCCTACTCCTGACGCCCATGTTGGGGTCTGTATTGCGGCTCCGACCGAACTTTGTGCACCTTTTTGGATAAGAAGTGTGGCTTAGCGCGCTTGAGGGGTGCGGAGACCCGGTCCCGGCGAGGAGGGTCGACGCGCTGGGGGATTGGTGCAACCCACCTGCCAGTCCAGTTGGCACAGAAAAGTGATCGCAGCCAGTTGGCCTGCCCATATCCGAGATTTATCTCGCTTGCCGCCCTACAGGGTGCCCGGTTTTACCCCTGTACTTCGTGATGGAAGGGGAATACGAGGAGGAACCCTACCCCTACCTGCAAGACGACGAGTTCTACCAGGCGGTGGACAATTCCATTTACTGCTGCGTGACGGAGGTGGTAGGCCCTATGGAGGATCGCCTCTCCGCCCGCATCGTGGAAGAGTGCGCGAAGCTGGCATCGGCGCACGTGCCTCCGAGCCCCGACCTCCCGGGGACGTCCGGCGGGTTTCAACTCGCCCCGAAGAGGCCTTGTAAGGAAGGGCCGTCGTCGGAGGCCCAAGGAGTGGACAGGGGCGCGTTTGAGCGCCTTCGGGACGCCTTCCTGGCAAAAGCGACAGCGGTGCCCCCTACCCCCTTGGCGGATCCTGGGGCCTCGGGAGACGTGTTGACAGCCCCCGCTTCCCCCGTGTACGACTCTCCAGACACAGACGACGACGGGGAGTCGACCCGATCTTGGCTTCCGGCGTCCTCTGCCAAGGAGATGCCGAAGGATGAGTCGGGCATGCTGGATCCGGACGAGATCGTCCACCTCCGCTCCGCGGCTTGGACGCCAGGAGAGACGGTGGCTAAATTCGTGGCGGGCAGGCTGCGCAAACCCCTGGAGAAGGAGGCGCGGGGTTGCCTGCGTGGGGAGTGCCCTAGGCCAACCCTGGACGGCAAGGTGGCCATGACGCCGGAACTGGATCCCAAGATGGCCACCTTCCTGGCAAAGTTTATGAAGGATCCCAGGAAAGGCATCGATCGCTCCTGGCGGGCCTGCCAGGATAAGCTGCTGGATGCGGTTGGACCTGCCACAAAGATCCTCGATATGGCGGAGGAGGCGAAGGCGAATGGCACCGTCATTTCCCCTGAGATGCTTTCGAATTGGGCCCAGAGGGTGATAGTGTTCCTGGGCAACGCCAACTGCGCACTTTCTACGGAGAGGCGGCGCTCACTCCTGATCAAATTGGACCCGAAATTGGGAGACCTGGCCCCGTCGGAGACGGGTGCGGTGGCCCAAGGAGGCCTTTTTGGCGAACCCTTCATCAGGGAACTGGGCAAGTTCGTGAACACGTTCACGTCGCTGGATAAGGCCCAATCCAGCATGAAGCGGGTGTTCCACCAGCGTTTCTCCGGAGGGGCCGGTCGCGGTAGGGGCCGCGCGATCGGCCGTGGCCAGCAGACCACCAATAAGGGACAAGGCTCCGGAAGAGGACCATACCAGACCTCTGCCAACTATAACAACTTCTACCCCACAAGAGGGCAGCGCTTCGGCGGCAGAGGGTTCAGAAAGAACTCCGGTCAAGGAAATGCCCCCGGTAAGTGTACTTTGTTTGGATCAAGTTCCAATTGGGGGGAGGCTGGCAAACTTTTACGGGGCTCCGCAAAGGGGCCATCCGCCTATCAACGCGCCACCCGCACGGGTTCCTCAGCAACGTCTTCTTGGTGGACAAGACCGATGGGGGCAAGAGACCTGTGATCAATCTCAGGGAATTCAATGGGTGGTTGGTCTACCGACATTTCAAGATGGAGGGTATACACCTCCTTCGAGACGTACTTCTCCCCCGGGACTGGATGGTGAGACTGGATCTCAAGGATGCCTATTTAGTCGTCCCCATCCATCCCCCGCATCGTCGTTTTCTTCAGTTTCTGTGGAACGGCAGGGTGTTCGAGTTCACCGCGCTGCCGTTCGATCTATCATCGGCCCCGTGGTGCTTCACGAAAGTTCTCCATCCGGTAGTGGAGTTCCTCAGAAGTCAGGGGGTCAGAATGTTGGTGTACTTAGACGACATCCTCCTCATGGGGCAGTGCCCGGAGGTGTTGGCGGGCCAGCTTCGGCAGGCCGTAAACCTTCTCCAGCGGCTGGGGTTCGTGATCAACGGCTCCAAGTCGGTTTTGGTTCCTACTCAGAAGATCACCGTCTTGGGTTTCGTGGTAGACTCGGTGCAGGCGGTCTTGAGCCTGCCGGGTCGGAAGGTCGCGAAGATTCGACACCTGCTTCGGCAGACGATCGCAAAAGATCGCACTTCCTTGCGCCATATAGCCAAGGTGGTAGGCCTCCTGTCGTCCTCCATCCAAGCGATTTTCCCGGGCCCCCTGCATTACAGGGCGCTCCAACGCCTGAAGGCGCAACACTTGCGTCGTGGGATGAGTTACGATCAGTGGGTTCCCCTCACGAACGAAGTGAAGGAGGAAATGTCCTGGTGGCTGTCTCACATGGAGGCATGGAATGGTCGGGCGATCTTCGGTTCGGCTCCGGACCTGGTCATAGAGTCCGACGCCAGCAGGTCGGGCTGGGGCGCCCGGTGCGGGGATTTTTCCACCGGCGGCGCCTGGTCTTCAGACGAACAACGGTTGCATATCAATTGTTTGGAGCTCCTGGCGGGCTCCTTCGCAGTCCGTTGTTGGACCAAGGATTCGGTCAAGGCCTGTGTCCTTTTACGGATGGACAACATTTCGGCGGTTCGCTATGTGAACCATTTAGGGGGTCCACGGTCCCGCGCTCTAGCGGACTTAGCAAAGGACTTCTGGGACTATTGCCTGTCGCGTCACATTGCGGTGACGGCGGAATACCTACCGGGCCAGTCCAACCAAGTGGCAGATTGGCACTCCCGGCACCTCAGGGACGCCAGCCAGTGGAAGCTGGATCCGGAGGTCTTCCGGTGGGTCCAAACTCTCTGGGGTCCCTTTTCAGTGGACCTGTTTGCGTCCCGTCTCGACCACCAGCTGCCGCGTTTTTTTCAGCTGGAGGCCGGACCCTCTGGCGGAGGCCACGGACGCTTTTCTGCAGGATTGGAGTCTGGAACGGCCGTTTGCGTTTCCCCCGTTCTCCATGATAATGCGAGCGGCGGCCCAACTACGCCGCCAGGGAGCGGAGTTGGTGTTGGTTACACCGCTCTGGAGGTCTCAAGTGTGGTTTCCGGTTCTTCTGGAACTTTGTTGGGATTTTCCAATCCTACTCCCCCTGTTTCCTCTGCTCCTGACAAATCTGGATCGGGAACCGCATCCTCTCATCACGCAGGGCTCTCTCCGCCTCGTGGCATGGAGGCTCTCAGGAGACGCTGGTCGCTCCCAGGCCTTTCGGGGTCTGCTGAGCACTTGCTCTCCAAAGCATGGGCCGATAGTACGACGAAACGCTACAGATCCGCTTGGCTTAAGTGGATGCGTTGGTGTCTTCGAAGGGATTTGGATCCCTTGGTCGCAGGCCTCGTTCCCGTGCTGAATTTCCTAGCTCACTTAGCCGATAAAGGCTTGGCCTATAGGACGATCAATGCTATTCGATCGGCGATTTCGGCAGGCCACGATAACATCGATGGTCACCCGGTAGGGGAACATCCTTTCGTTTGTCGGCTTCTGCGGGCTATTCGCCTCGCGTTGCCCCCTGAGCCCAGGTACTCCGTCCTTTGGGACGTCAATTTGGTTCTGAACTTGTTCTTGTCCTGGCCGGCCAACTCTTATCTGTCTCTTAAGGAGCTGTCGGCGAAGTTGGCCATGTTGCTATGTTTGGTTTCTTGCAGGCGCGTCTCTGATGTGCGCGCGCTGGATGTCTCTGCACGCATTTTTTCCCCGGATGGGGTTACCTTTACCGTGGGCCGACGCACTAAGACGTCGTCGCGATCCATTTCCTATCCAGCTTTTCTTGACACTCCTAAGTTGTGTGTTGTGCAATGCCTCAAAGCATATGAAGATATGACCTTGGAGTTGCGCCCTCCGGGCGAGCGTCAATTGCTGATTGCCCTGCGAAAGCCACACAAAGCTGTCCCTCTCCCACTATTGCTCGGTGGGTGCGGTGGGTCATGCAGGAAGCGGGCATCAATACTTCTCTCTTTGGAGCACACTCCGCCAGGGGGGCCATGGCCTCTAAGGCATTCTCAGTGGGTGCTTGCTTGGAGGACCTAATGCGAGCGGCGGATAGGTCCTCGGATTCCACCTTTAAGAGGTTTTATTTTAAGCCGGTGGTGGATTTGGCCCAGTTGGTGGTAAGTAAGCTTTGCACTAGCATAATCTGAAGCCTCCGGTCCTGACATAGAATCGAAATTTGCCTAACTTACGTAACGGTAAGTTTCAATTCTATTAAGGACACGGAGGCGAGGATTATCCCACCCAGGCTACAGTGGTGTCTCTACCCACCCGTATGGCAGTAAGTAAAGCGTTTTCCTTTACATTGTCGGTACTGTACTAGTCAGTGAATGCTCCTCGCCTTATTGTTGCATTCCTGGGCCACCTCGCTGATGCTGTTCTTTTTTTCGACAGGCAGCGAGGGTGCTAAACAGGATCAATGAGGTTCAAGCGTGATCTGCGCGAAGAAAGAGGAGGAAGAGGAAGAGAAGACCGGATTTATAGTGGTGATGGACAGTGTGGAAGGACTATGGACTGTCGTTATACAAAGAGACTCTCGGGAGTTGTTGTTTGATTTGTTGAACGTTCCATCTATGCTTTATGTCTGAAAGCATTTTTGTTACTATTATATATCTTTTCCTAAGCTGCTGTGGAGTCTTTATGTTAATAAAGCGAAGGAAGATATAGCATAATCCTCGCCTCCGTGTCCTTAATAGAATTGAAACTTACCGTTACGTAAATTAGGCAAATTTCGATTCATCATGCAAATATCTAAAATTGCCGTCAATAGCTAACTTCTTCAAGTCGTCCACCCAATCATCTACAGTCTCTTGGTTCGTCTGCTTCCTTTGAAAAAATTGATGTCTTGTCACGCCAATACACACTTTGGGTGCAAAATATCTGTCCATATCCTTAATGCAATTTTCAAAAACATCCAAATTCGACTCCTCAATTTTGCTCATACGTCAATGTGTTTTTAAACCAATTGGGCCCAATGAATGTAACAAAATTCTTTTCTCTTGTTCCGGCTTCATCTTTTTTCCCTCATCAATTGCTTCAATATAGTTCATAAAATACTCTTTCAATTCAATCCATTTAATAACCGGCTTGGTACCTGTAGCCCAAAATGGTTCTGGAGCATTTATCGTAAAATTTTGTTGAGCCATTTTTCTCCTCTCGTATTTTCACTTGTCACCTTTGTCCATAATATTATATTCCACGTTCAATATGAGAACATTACTCTTTTTCCACTACTTATGATGTGCATAAATACTCCTCCCCGACTATCTCACATGTATTTTTTTTAAATCACAATAAAATTGCTTCATATACTATAACTCTTATATTATTTTCCGTTCCTTCCAATATCGGTAATAAATCCACGTTTAAAACTTTGTAAAAAAAAAAATAATACTTAATGTTCTCATAGGCTTCTCCTAGATTGCGCGTTGCTCCGGTGGAAATATTGAAAGAAAACACAAAATGTCCTCCACGTAAGGTCACGTTGCATGACCTTGCGCAATCACGTCCTTTCCTTTAATCACTGGATCTTCAGGTGTTCTAAAGGAGACTTCCGCCTCTCGCGCAACTGCCTGCGCACAGCCTGTGCCGAATCTGGCTCACAGCTCAAAAGATGCCGCTGATGGAAACTCAACAGACAGTGCAGCAAAGCAATTACTTGCTGAGAGGTATGTCAATCCTTTACCTGCGAAAATGATGCACCGGAGTTCCGATAGCGCTTTACCTTCTTTCCACCACACAGTACAACCTTCAAACGATTCTTCAGTATTTCGTCAAAATCCTCAAAATGACAAAATAAGCATATTTTCCAAAACTATATGGGTCCAAATCCGTTTTCCATCGTCGCCAATTGTAATGATGCTCCATATTCTGTAGTAAAGGAACAGCTTTATTCCAAAGTTATGTATAAGCAAATACAGGTGAGTGCCAGGGAGAAGCTGAATCCAAGGACTGCTCCAACGTAACTGACTAACACATACGAATGATACACATACAACATTCTAAACTAGGACCTCGTGCATTCTAACAAGAATACAGCACGAGTCTTAAAGGTATACTAAAGTAGAACGACATAACACCCCCCCCCCCCCCCCCCCCTTAACCAAAAGAAAACAAAGACACAAAAAATAAATAAATAAATATACTTAAGTAGAACGACATAACACTAGTATCTTGGATTTCGTGGCCTGGTCTGCTTGAGGATCTGCTTGTCTTGCGGGGAGCTGCTTTCCTAAAACCAGAAAAATCCTAACTTTAAGACTTTCGGTATTCACAGAAGGCATTTAGGAGTCCTAAAGTTAGGACTCCAAACTTCTCTGAATACCAAAATGAGTAAGTGCCTTCTGTGAATACCAAAATGAGTAAGTGCCTTCTGTGAATACCAAAATGGTAGTAAGTTTAGGATTTTGTCTTAAGTTAGTTCTGTGAATTGGGCCCTACATTTATTTTATGAATCTCATTCCTCATGTATGTTTTTATTCATCCATGTGCATTTGAAAATTCTCATGGTATGTTGATGTATTTCTCTCCTGATGTAATGTACTTATTCATTTACTTACATTTGGTAATGCTCCTTCTCTCTCTTCTTGTGTTATTCTTACTGTGATGTTTCTAGCCTTTCGCCTCTTTCTTGCTGTTAGTTTCCCTGACAGAGGATGTGTAGTAAAGTACTTCTCTATTATTCCTCACTATACTGTCCTGTTAGAATGTTCATGACATCATAGAATTCCTGAGTACCTATCTGTGTCTAGAGTGTCAGTTGGTCATCTCCGGCTGATCTGCTAGGAGCTTGCTCCTGGTGGGGCTGTGTTTCTACTATTTATTTTCTCCTACTCTCCTATCCAGGAACCAAGTTACAGTAAAGGATTACTCCACTATACAGCTGGACTGTGTATCATCTTTTAGAACACAGACCTCAAGTGCTCTAACCTGCCTTCCGGAGAGTGTTTGCTATATTGAGTGGCACACTCACTTTTGGAATCATTCAGGCGTGTCATGAGCTTCATGTTTTCACTAGTGCTCACCTCCATATGGTTATTTATCAGTAGTGGCATGCACACTTTTGTCTGGAAGGTGCTTGTCATTTTCAGTGACACAATCACTTCTGAAAACTGCTTTCTACAGAGTGTTTGCTATTTCCAGTGACACGTTCATTTTTGGAATCTTTCAGGCATGTCATAAACTTCATATTTTTAGTAGCACTCACGTTCATATGGGTATTAATCGGCAGTGGTGCGTACACTTTTGGAAATCCAGCCTGTCTAAATTTATATATCTTCAGTGACGTGCACACTGTTCTTGTGTGAAGTCTGCTAATGAGCTAGCCTGTTTTCTGACGATTTATGTATTTGCGGTTTTGGTGACACATTCACTTTTGAGAATCTTCTAGCGTGTCATTGGTTAACATTTCTGCAGTAACGCTCTCCTTCAATGTAGGTGTTGATCAGCAGTGACTCGCACGCTCCTGGAATCTCAACGTGCCTCAGTTTTATAGCTTCAGTGGCATGCACACTATTTATGTTTGAAGTCTGTTATTGTGCAGTCCTCTGGTGCGCTAAACTGCGTTCTGGAGAGTGTTTCCTATTTTCAGTGACCCATACACTTTAGTGCTTTCGGGTGTTGTGTGCAGACGCAAGCACATTAAAGTTACTGATATATCATGTGTGTCATGCTATGTTGAAAACATTGACACAAGCATCAACTCGTGCCACATCCCGCATAATTTGCTGTGACTCACTTGGCTACTACTACTGTATACTTTGCGGCAGCAACCCTAACTTTTCAATTCTTCCTTTCAGCACTATACACTTTTTTTTTTTGCTATTCATAATTGCGACCTCGTCAGACATGCAGAATATTACTATACCACCTTTCTGCATGTCAAGTCCAGGCACACCTTCCGTGAAATGGAAAAAAAGTATTTGATAGATATGCAAAGGTAAGTGGAACCACATTAAGTGCCGATAGGAAGACCTCATTACTACTTCGCTGTCTGAGTTCTGAGGGCCTACAAATATTTGATCATTTTCCTGATCTCCCTGCTGAGGAAGCTGAAGATCGGAATGCATATGAAATATGCCTTAAAAATTGGACATACACTTGCTACCAAAAGTTAGCACCATCTTAGAAATGTAAATGTAAATGTATTGCGATTTATATAGCGCACGTATCACCCGAAGGCATCAAGGCGCTTGCCTTGGGAACCCGTCCTGGTATTCCCCTGTGAGATAACCCCAGCAGGGTATCCACAAGGTGAAAGCCAGGCATCCCGCCGCGAGGGGCCGTAGTGGAGATTAAGCAAGCTATTGCCCAGAGTCGCAGAGTGTGAACCCGTGAGTCGAGTAGGCACCGGAACGAGAATTATCGAGTCCGTGGAATTTTTGAGCCCAAGACCCGCCGAGGCGGGGAATTGAACCCTGGTCCAGGACCGATCTCAGCTTCCGGGTCTGCCACCTCTAACCCCTGAGCCACACTTCTCCACCTGAAAGATACCATTTTGCCAATAGAACACAGAGGGATGAGGAGTCTGTTGAAAGTTATGTTACAGACTTAAGAAAACTTGAATCTTTGTGCAAATTTGATTGACAAACGCATACGTAATTAATATGTTTGGGTGTAAAATGGAGAAAGTGAGAGAGGAAGTATGGTTACGTGATTAGCCCACTCTTGATGAGGTGTTGATGGTGGCTAAAAGTAATGAGCACTCCAGGAACTGTGTAGCTATTTTCAAAAAAGATAGTGTAAAAGACCTTAAGGTGCAGATTGTAAAGGAAAAATTTAGGAAGTTACAAGTCCAAGATGGAGGAGAAAAAGAAATGGCCTCCGGTAAAGTGATAGAACTTAGATGTTAAAGGTGTGACAAAATTGGTCACCTGGCCAATGATAAAAAATGTCCAGCTTTAAAATTTACTTGTACGACTTGCAAAAAAAAAAGAGGGCATTTTGCAGGGTATACAAGAATAAAGCTAAACCCAATGTCAAGAGAGTTGATGTAGAAATAGACCAGGAAAGTTATGGCACGGACATTGACGATTTTGAGTGTGGGCACATTGTATTACAGGTGGCTTATTTTAATTTAAAAAAACAACCCTCTAGAAACTATTTAGGTAAAGAGTGAAGCCACTCTTGTACTATTTGATTTGGGTGCTAAAATCGCCATAATGTTGAATAATTTGTTCAATTCAAAGTTGCAAGGGAAGATCAAGTTGCTCAAACCAGAATAAAGGTCATGTGCTTATGGATGGGAACCTGTAAAGCTGCATGGGTATTTCGTAGCTTTGATTATCAGGAAAGTTTGGTTTCTGGGAAAATGTGTTTCAAAGAAGGGTGACCGCATCATCAATTGGCTGCATCAGGGTGCTTTGGGGATAATGATAGATCCTAACAGTGATCCACCAATTTTACTGAAGGAGAGAGATAAAATGTGTGCTGTGGAGAGGGACACTGACAATGAACTTTTAGATATGTTAAAGAGTGCTTTCCCCAGGGTATTTAGGGAAGAACTTGAATGCCTGACTAATTACAAGCACAAGATAAGACTTAGTATGCTCATCCTGTTTCCTGCAAGGTTATAAATGTGCACATCGCTCTCCGAGAAGAAATGCAGAGTGAGAATATGAAGTTAAAACAAAATGGAATTCTAGAAGAGGTGTAGGGTACAGCATGGTTGACCCCGGTTGTAGCAGCCAGGAAACCCAATGGTACCTTACACTTGTACATTGACTTAAGACAACTCAATAAAAAAGTGATCATGGATGGGTACCCTCTGCCTAACATAACTAAGCTGTTCGTATTACTAGGAGGTGAAAGAGTATTTAGTACCATCAATCTTACATCCGCCTATCACCATGTTTAGTTGGTGGAATCATCTAGGGATTGCACAGCTTTTATAACACCTTTCAGCACATATAGGTTAGTCAGCCTTGCTCTGGATTGGTTTCTGCAGCATCCGTTTTCAGCGTATCATGGAGAATGTGTTGAAGGACATAGTGTGCATCTACAAGGATGATGTCTTAGTCTTTGGAAGAGACTAAGCAGAACAGAATGTTCACCTGAGGAAGGTTTTGGGGAAGTTGTGTAAATGTAACATCACTTTCAAGGATGAACTGTGTAAATTTCGTACAAATCCTGGTAATTATCTTCGTCATAACATCAATAGTGATGTTTGAAAGAAGACCTGGTTAACATCATTCAATGCATGAGTGCCCCTTCTTTCAAAGCGGAATTTGATGAAGTTTGGGGGGATAGTGGAATACTATGGCAAATTTGTCAGGAATTTTGCGGATCTAAGCACAAATATGAGAGGTCTCCTGAAGAAAAGGGTGGACTTTGTATGGGATGGTAATTGTGAAGATGAGTTTCACACAATCAAAGAGAGGTTTGGTGCTGCACCCAGTTTGAACAACTTTGACCCTAAAAAGAAACCCATCATAACCACAGATACAAGTGCAATGGGTCTGGATGCTGTGTTACAACGGCAAGGTCCTGATGCCATGAACACCATCATGTTTATATCTCAGAGTTTACGGGATGCAAAGTCCAGATACTCTGTAGCCCGAAAAGGAAGCCCTTGCTGTTTATTGGGCTATTAAGAAAGTGTTGATTTGGAAATTAGAACCGATTATATCATAAACCTTTGAAATATTTAATAAGAAAGGATTCGACATTGTTTCAGGCAGGATTACTAAGTGGATCATTGCTCTACAAGATTACAGTTCCACTACAAAATACATTCCAGGTGTGGAGAATGGGGTAGCTGATACACTCTCACATCTTGTTCCTAAAGAGGACCTTACTATGATGGATGATGATCTATTAGAGGATAAATCTGAGTGGGTGTGTTCTTTTGGAAAGTGAAGCCATTTCCGAGCAGAGAAAGTGTGATCTAGTAATAGCGGAATTGTTGTTACTCATTCAGAAAGTTGGTACAATAAAAAACAAGGGTCGCCTGAGATCGCCAAGTCATTTTGGGAAGTGAGAGAGAAACTTGGCGTTTACAAGGATTTGCTCTTTCGAGGCACAAGACTAGTACCTTCAAGTAGTCTTCGAGGAGAACTAATAAGGGCAGCTCATGGGACTCATTAGGGGATCACCAAGACTAAGGAGAAATTACAGGCCAGTTATTGGTGGCCGTGCATGGACAAACAAGTGGAGAGAGTTATACATAATTGTTTATCTTGTGCCAGGAGTGAGAAGTCCTAGAGTACAACCCATAACTGTCAGAGCGCCTCCCACAAGGGCTTGCAAAGATATTGCACTAGATATTTTAGGGCCTATGCATGGGATCGACAGGCTTATATGGTGTGGTTGTAGACACATTGGCCTGAAGTCTGCTTCACAAATGCAGTAGGTACTTGGCATGTCACCAAGTTTTTCCTGGAATTTATGTCTAGAGAGGTGGCTCCAGAAACTATTCTAATGGACTATGGTGTTCCACTTTTTTCTAAGGAAACTGAGAACTTCTCGACTAAAAGAGGCATACAGCATAAAAAATGTGCGCTTTATCACCCAGAGACCAATGGGATGATTGAAAGGCTTAATAAAGTGCTCAAAGAAAACAAAGAAACGATAGGCATGGCCAAGTTTAACTCATTGAACTGTTGAAAGGAAGAACTTTAAAAAGTTAAAATGCACAGGTTAACATATCACAGCACTACTGGTAAAAACTCCTTTTCAGCTTTTTTGTGGGAGGCTTCACAACAATTCTGTTGAACCTCAGTGGGTAAGCAAATATGAAACTTTAAAAGGGAAAGAGTGTTGTGAGGGTGAATCACAAACTAGAGAGGAGTCAAAGGTAATAAGCGGGAAAAATACTTTTGACAAAAGAAAAGCAGTGAAAAAGTGAAAAAGATAGTGGTCATGGTTGGGGATTTAGTTATGATAAAATGTCCCGTTATGTGTTGGAGTGGTTCTAAGTATTCCAAGCCTATATGCGTGATTAAGATCTTGAATAATGCTGTTAAAGCTCAAGACTATTATATTCCGAATCTTAACAGAGTTAGTTTTCAAAAGAGAAACCGATTCTCCTGATGTATTCAGCAAGTCGGATGATGTGTCTAGAAAATTTGGGGAAAATGTTGGAACACAGAAATCCATTCAAAATATTAGAAAAGATATTGTAACAGGAAATCTGAAAGAACTGTGAGACAGCCTGCGTATCCTAATAATTATGTTTAATTTTACTTACATGTTGTGTTAATAGTTTTTCTGTATTCATTTGAAGGAATAGAGGTGTGTGGCATCTGAGCTGAGCTCGAAAAATAAACTAGTGTGTAGGTCCTAAGTGCAGGGGAGTGTTCAGGTCTGTTAAGTGCCCTTACACACCTCGAACAATGTCATGCTTCATCATTGGGCCTGCTCCTCGTCGGCCCGGTGCTGCAATGCCCAACGGGTATCCACAAAGGGGCTCTTTAGCGAAGATCTTTTGTTGATGAAGCTGTTGGGTGTTTGGCGGTGTGTGGGCTGGGTAGTGCAGTGAGTGTGCAGTGTTGTTTAAAATAGGTCTAGGGCTGCCCTTTTTCCGTTAACTTTATTCCTCGGGTGCAATAGCCTAACTACAATCAGGAAGCGCTCTCTGGGTACAATGGTCCTTCAGGGCCTGTGTGGTGCATGAGATCGACATGTTTCTTGCCTAAGGAAGCCCCTAATGGGTCTAATGGCAATTCATCAGGACCGTGTTTGAATTAGAGAAATTAATCTCAACTCTAGCACTACCGCAATGCTCATTCTTGAAGTAGCGTGATGCAGTAGTAACCAGCCTTGCAGTTAAACACCAGGTCCAATTGGCCTAGTGATCTGAGACCTGAAAGAGAGTGATAAAAACAAGGATAAACCTGTGTTAAGGAGTTGAGGCAACATCCTCTCCACGCTTAGTAAGTGGAGTGAGCTTATATGGGTCTCACCGTGTTTAATACAAGAGAGAAATGGTGGGGGAAAGTAGACACCTAGTGCCTTAATGTGTCCCTAATTCATAGCTTCTTTTTTTCCTCGTGAAGTGCCTTGGCGTGTTTCTAAGATTAAAAATAAACTGGGAAAATCCTGTGTGGTTCAGCGATATTGGCGTGCAGTGGAGGACATCTAATGTCGGCATGATCTGGTGACCCATTCATTCATACTAGTTAGGTTCTGATAGTTAGGTTTTTTTTCATCTTTGTTCCAAGATAGCGGTGGAATGCTGCAGATGACTCTCATACTCCTGATTGCCGCCACCAGTCATTCATCAGCTTCGTCTCATTTGGAACCAGGTCCCAAGGTTTTCATCTTGGAGAATCAGAGACGTGGGGCGTTGTACAGAGCTCTTATTAACTACCATATACGGTTGTATACTATTTTTCGTGCTCAGCCTTTCGGCCCCATTCTGCTAATCCTCAAATCCTTGCTTGTATCATAGAATTGGACTCAATATATCAGTGCATGCAGTACTGCCTTTGTGATTTCCTTTTCAAGATCTCTTCTTGAATATAATTTGAATGAGATTCTATTGGTGACCTCGTTCAAAATGTCCTACAGGTTACAAATTGTTTTATATTGCAAAACTGTGGTACCACATGTTTTGCTCCAGGAAGCCTCTTTCTTGAGATTTGGTTGTGAAATGTTTTGTTCGCACGGTGCCGTATTTTCTTTGTAAACATTCCAATACAGAAGTACAAGGATTTTCGGGGCCCTGAGCTATGACATTTTTTGGTCTTGCCTACGCAGCGTGCATGCGTTTCATAGGAGGCTACCTTTTGGAATCAATCAGCATTTTGGCCAACAACGTGCGTGTTTTGCATTGCTTTGTATTGCAACCCGTGCACGTTCGGCGTTTCCCTTACAGGAGCGAGCTTTGGTAACATCTGTTTGTAATTATCTTGCAAACAGATGGTGCCCCTGCCTGCTCCCGCAAGGGAGATGCTGTGTGTGTCTGGGATGCAGGCCGTCTCAGTTGCCTTTCAATTTGATGCCACGCCGCACTCTCCCTGGAAGCAGTAATACGTTGGTGCAGACAGAATCCGTATGGTGCCCCGATCAACTTCTCTTCCGTGACGTGGTGCACGCACCTCTCCATTTCTTTGTCTCTGGGCGCAATCTGCTTCCCAAAGTAATTTTACAACTTATTGACTGTTGTGACTGGAAGAGAGTAGATATATATGGCGGGTTGCGTTCCACCAAGTTACAATGTTGTATTTTCAAAAGGACCGATGCTCTTCAAAAATATACTCACATCCTATCATAACACAGCGTTTTCTCTCCTTTTGTGTGTGTGCTTCTGTGTGTGCATGTGTGTGTGTGTGTGTGTGTGTGTGTATATATATATATATATATATATATATATATATATATATATACTCAGTGGGGTGTCCAAACAATAAGCAGCACTCGAATACAACTTCTCTTTTCCCCGTAAAAGCTTTCTTTATTGGTATGCGTGTCATCAATTCCCAGCTAATTTGCAGCATACCCCCGCAGCCTGACGCGTTTCGGAGCTTCACTTCTTCAGAGGCTTAACGGTCGGAAGAGGCATTGCGGGTCAAGCCTCCCTTTTAAACAATATCATACGCTGTCATTCAGCTGCTTAAATTAAGACTGTATGCAACATTCTATGGGAGATGTAGTCCACCTTTTTTCCACAGATGGATGCCCCCAAAATACTAGCTGAATACGTAGCTCACCTAGAGCCCCAAGAAGTGGTGACACGCTGATCCAAAAGGTGCATTCCACAGTTGAGTCCACATCGAGACTCCGTTGCCCCCGTTGTAGATGGGGTGAGAATTGATGGCACGCATACCAATAAAGAAAGCTTTTACGGGGAAAAGCAAAGTTGTATTCGAGTGCTGCTTATTGTTTGGACACCCCACTGAGCACGAATTTATAAGCGGCCGTCCTGCTGCTAGGCAGCACCAACCCATCTCCAACAGGGGCCACGGAGTCTCGATGTGAACTCAACTGTGGAATGCACCTTTTGGATCAGCGTGTCACCTGCAACTTGCAGGTTGCCTCTGTGATGATAGTATTTAGATACGAGGACGTTTAGGCAATTTTCTTCTCCCTTCCCTGGTTGGGTAAAATTCCTAATTCCTTCTTCATCAGTGGCTTCAGTAGAGGCAGTGCCAGGAATCAAGTCACGTCATGGAACAATGGGCATAAGAGCTGGGCTGTGAGGTAGAAGAGAACAGTTGGCTTTGCTACGTCCTAGTCTTGTAATATCTAAGACAAAGGCTAAACCATATTAGGAAATTAACCAGAACAATTGTTTAATAAAGGGCTGAGGTGTGATGTATGCTTATGGTTTCATAGGCCATGATCTTTTATCTGTTTTGAGAGCCCCCACGGAAAGCTGCTGGCAAAAAAACGATAATAGTGATCACACTATCTGTGGCGCTCTCAACCATTCATCATTCCACGCATGATGAGTTTCATTTACGAGTATTGCAGTGTTTACTCTGCCACTCCCCACCACCCCCCCTTGCCACCTGTGTAATGGGAATTAAAACCAGTTCCTTTAGTATCCTCATAGCTTCTTTTTGCTGGCTGAGCTGAATGTGAGATTGACATTTCTTTCCATCCAGTGTTTCCAGTTTCTGCTCTAATGTCCCTGAATGTGTTCATTTGCAGGTGGGACTTGGCATAAAGCCAGGGACGACGGTAGAGTACCTAGCCCCATGGGCCAGTCAGATTGATATGGCTTTGGTGATGACTGTTGAGCCGGGCTTTGGCGGTCAAAAGTTCATGGAAGACATGATGCCAAAGGTATGTTTGAAAATTATATTTTGAACTTGTGTTCAGTCTGACCTGTCTCAGTTGCCATCCTTTTTCATTTATAAACAATGTGGCTTTGCAGCTGAATTTATAGTGATTTTCCTTCTGGGCCAACTTTGGTTCTCCTTTAGTTTGGGTTTGACATGTTTCAGGCTGCCTCTGCTCGCTCTGCATAGCCACATATAAAACATTTGTTTTTGTGACAATATTTTGAGAATACGATGTACATATTATTTGTTTTTCATGGACTTTTGTCTACACATTTTGTGCAAGGTTGCTGGGAATAAATAACAACCTAGTATAGTGATTTCTTTGCTCGTTCAGCAACAGTTTCTGATATTCACACATCACGGTCGCACCGCTGCAGCTTCAGTACAATATCTTATAAACTGTCCTGTCCTCCTGGGGGCCAGATAGAATTCCACCAGAGACGACTGTTCTGGAATGACAGCAGTGCTGGACCTGCAGCCTGCATAAACTAAGTTTACACTCATGATGTAGGCCACCTAACTGTATATACTAGGTATGAGGTCCTATGCCAATCCCAGAGATTGCAAATATATCCCTATGCTCGCATAGGAAGGGTAGACCTAGACCGATATATAATTTATATTTTAACTAGCATGAGAATGAACAATCGATCTGGGATATGAGTAACTCCACTTCCCGGTTATCATATTGAGAGTAAATTCCGTAGACTAGCGATTGAAGGACTTGATTTAATTCAGTAATTTAGGGTTTCAATGTTTAATCTTTGAGTTTATGTTCTTTAATTGACAGCTATAAGACTCCTTACATTTGAAAAGCTGATTTCCATTTGTTACAAAATCCATGCAGCACTTATGGGTCAATATGATTCCAGCTAGGGAATCATCAGAACTGAAGACCCATCAGGTAGGCATCAGCATTATGATCATTTTGAAATCCTTTAGTCTGCTTTACACTATTGGCTAGAACTTAACAGGAGTGGAAGGCATCATGCAGATGAAACGGCCAAAAAATCAAACTCATCTCGGTTTACAGAATTTGAACATAGACAGGGCCAAGACTTTTTCTTTTTTGTGTTCAAACTGTTTTTGTTTTCAAAAGTATAGGTAAGGAAAAACAAAAAGGAGCGGTACAAAGTAGAAAATATTTGCACACTACAGGGTAAGGTATAGATCAGTATACAATTTGTTGGAGAACAGCATTACAGTACGTAAAGTCTGGTGTTTGGAATAGAATTGACAGTAATGGGGTGGCTGGGTAAGGGTCTACCCATGGTAGAGGTGAAATAGAGACACGTCTGGGTGATCCCCGCACGGGAAACCTAGTGGGAGGGTAAAGAAAGGTAAAAGCCCAAAAATTGGTGTAAGGATGACAATCCAAAGTGTGCATTAGGTTGGAACAGAGAGTAAAACAAAGAAAGATAGGAAAATAATCACCAGCCTGGACTAAAAACACAGGCAACAGGACTTCCTTTTGCGAGCGGCGGACTTACCGATGGCAGCTGAGGCCTTGCGGTTGGGCTGGGCAATTCGTACAGCGCTATCGGCGCAGGCTGCACCACGGGCTGTTGGTCCCCCCTGCCGCTGCGACAGGAGCACCACGCGGCCGCCGAGCGGGGGGGACTACAGCCCCCACAACACTTTGCGGCTCACTCCGCCCTCTTCCGCCTGGTGACGCACCCGGAAGGCGCACTAAAGAACGGAGCCCCATCAGGGGAGCGGGCGGCTTCCTTTCGCGAGCGGCGGGCTTACCGGGGGCAGCTGAGGCCTTGCGGTTGGGCTGGGCATTTCGTATGGCGCTATCGGCGCAGGCTGCACCACGGGCTGTTGGTCCCCCCCGCCGCCGCTACAGGAGCACCATGCGGCCGCCGAGCGGGGGGACTACAGCCCCCACAACACTTTGCGGCTGACTCCGCCCTCTTCCGCCTGGTGACGCGCCCGGAAGGCGCACTAAAGAACGGAGCCCCATCAGGGGAGCGGGCGACTTCCTTTTGCGAGCGGCGGACTTACCGGAGGCAGCTGAGGCCTTGCGGTTGGGCTGGGAAATTCCTACGGCGCTATCGGCGCTTGCTGCACCACGGTCTGTTGGTCCCCCCCCCACGCCCCCTCCCTGCCGCGACAGGAGCACCACGCGGCCGCCGAGCAAGGGGACTACAGCCCCCACAACACTTTGCGGCTGGCTCCGCCCTCTTCCGCCTGGTGACGCGACCGGAAGGCGCACTAAAGAGCGGAACCCCTTCCGTGTCGCGGGACGCGCGCGGGTGGCGCCGGACGAAGCCCAGACAAAGGGCGGGCCCTCTTATGCCAGAAGAGGCTGGGCTGGGCCACCCCCCTTGGCAGGCCTTTTCCATCTCTCCCATCTTCTCCCGACATTGCTATCAGGTCAGTGATAAAAGCATTCTCTACTGCTCAAACTTTTGTCACATTACCGATTTAGACTAAACGCAATCATGGGGAAAAGGACACCGGCAGTGCCCATGCCAAAAGACGTGCACAAACTGGCTGTACCAGCCTCCACCACCCCGCGGCCAACTTTGACCGCCATTGACAAAATGCTCCAGAAGACCATTGACGTCGTTGCAACTGCCATTCAGAACACTGAAAGGCGCTTTTCGCTCCCATCAAGTTTGCCCCCTTTCCTGAACCAAGATAACTCACTGGACTCTTTACTTGCCGCATCCTATGCAGGGCTTCCAGGCACAGACTCTAATGAGAACTGCATAATTGTGGACACAGCCCCACCGGCACAATTTACCCCAGGTAGCAGGCTATCTTCAACTCCCACTATGCTCAGGTCTGATATGAACATTAGCCAAGATTCTTGCGCACCACCGGCAAGCGTTCAGGCACAATTAGATGGCAAGAACCCATGTGCAGATCTCGACATATCAAACACTGAGGGGGACAAAAGTGACAGCATTCCTGTGCGAGCCAGGGGCCAAAAAGCTAAAAGAAAACTGAAGCACCTAGACACTGAGTTATCGCCAAAAATGCAGAGAAATAAGGGTGGGCGCAAGCAACGTCGGAGGATTCCTGCCTCCGTAGAGCGGAAAAGGGATAAGGGGGAAGAGGATCAATTTATCGGAACAGATACCCATGCCATAGAAGCCAGTGTAGCAATGGGGAACGAAGGATTCTGGGGGAGGATGGAGACCTTATTGTCTTCTCTTTTAGGCCCAATTAATCAACAAATCCTAAACATGGATAAAAGGTTGAGAGTGTTGGATGACCATGTAACAAAATTAGGCATAGGGCAGACTATAATAAACAAACCCAACGTGGGGACATTAGGTGGAACCAAGGCCAAAAATAACGGAGCTAACACAAACACAGTTGGTCATAATAAATCTATTCCACCGATGCCCGCACCTAGCACAAGCAAAAACCAACCTCTAGCCAAACATGCCCCTAATATAAACACGACTAAGGTAGCTAGTTTCGAAGGGACAGATCATAATGCTGATAAAAGCAAAAGGGTCCCAACCCGACAAACTAAGAATGATGTCCAAAACCGCCCCACAGTTCAATCTGAACTGAACATGGGAACCAACACGAGGAAGATTCCCACCCGCATCAGCCTGCCGCCTGAATGCGGGGCGTACGTGCTGGTTTTAGTCAATGTGCCCAAACTAAAGAATGACCAAGAGGAACATCATTCCACTCTTAAAAACAGGATTCTCCATTGGTTATCTATAAATTGCAATTTCCCAATGGAAGGAGCAAGGGATGTTATTCAAACACAGAGTCGGGTGGGTGGGCCCGCTGAGAAAAAAGTTTGATGGGTACTGCATAGTTGGAAACTTTAGGTCCCCTCAATGGGCTCAAAAAACCCTTGCCAATGCGCCATTGCCCTCGCCGTGGGAATTTAATACGACCTTGCTTCCCCTGGGCTACTTTTACAGACAACTAGCCCCAAACTCTAATCCTATGAATAACCCGGCTGTGAGTTATCAAGAACCAAATCTTTGTATCAGGGATTTATTCCCATCTCACCAACTGAATCAAGATTTTAGCTTTATGAATGGCCCAGCTGAGCGCTACCAGGCCCCATTCCTAGGACACCCGATGCCACACCCATACTTCCCCATCATGCCTCCGCACAACCACAGTGAGAGGCCCTATTTAAGCTCGAATTCAAACTGGAATTTACCTCAGAATGAGATTAGACCCTTATATAAGATCCCAACCTATAACCGGTTTGAACATGCCTTCTCAAATTTAGAAGATCAGGACTGACTGGGGAAAGGGGGAGGTAACATCGGATGTCAAGATGAAAGCAATGATAATGAGTAACACTTACCCCCAACACTAATCAACACATCTCAGGAAATAGTAGTGCAACATCACACTGCCACACCTATAACTACACAAGAGGTTGTATCTCCCACACCAATTAACTTTAAGCGGAGTACAGTTATGAGTGCTAGAAGCAAGTCAATTAGCCATACCAAGCACTGTGACTTGTCCATTCTTAGCTGGAATGTAGCAGGGCTAGAACCAAGATTGTCAAATCCGCAATGGGTCCAGCTATTGGATGGTAAAGACATGATCATGTTTCAGGAGACATGGGCTGTTGAGAATTTATATATAGAGGGTTATCACTGTTTTAGCGTGACTGCACCCAAGCCTGATTCAGGACGTGCAGTGGGAGGCCTGTTCATTGGCATCAAGATACTGGCCGGTGGTAAGACTTCTCAAGAGGAAATCCGAATATACAGATTTTGGAGTTCAAGCGAAAGACCTGGATTTATTTAATCAATTTTTATAATAATGATTTTTATTCTGTACTCAACTTTGAAGCACTCTAAGACTTTACGGAATCTTGAAACCAGCTTAGAAACAGGGGAGGAAACAGGGATTTTAATCGGGGGGGACTTTAATGCGAAAATCCCAAAGAACTGTAGGACTAAGGATAGAAATCACTTAGATCAAGCTGAACGAAGGGGGATTGAATTAGCTAACATACTAACTGAGTATACTCTCAGCAATGCTATGGATACAAGCCGCACTCCTAGTATACTTCACGCCCCTACGTTCAGAGGCAGGGATTGTTCCTCCACTATTGATTTTATCTTTATGTCTCCCCACTTATTAGACCGTGTGATAAAATCTACAGTGGTAGAAACATCGTTTGGTGATCACAACCCCCTCACAGTGACTTTAAAATTAGGCCCTAGCCAGGTATACGGCAACTTAAATGGCGCAAGAGATATTACACCCACGGGTGACGGCTTGCGTCTAAACTGGAGGGGAGTCGACAGGGGGGCAATACTGGAAAGTGTAAATATGGAATATCCCCATTTAATTAATTCTTGTTTAACAATGGATGTGAACTGTCACAGGATAATCGATGATTTTGGTAAACTGTGTCTAGCAATAAAAACCTCCTTGTCAGTTCCACTACCAAAAGAAGGTAAAGAACCAAGGTGGTTTGATTCTGCCTGCTCATTAGCAAACAGGGAATTGCGCAGGGCATTAACCACTAAACCAAGGTGCTTAATGGAGGTACAGACAGCCAGGAAATTTTATAAACTTAAAATAGCTGAAAGGAAGGCTGCATTATTGATAGAACAGTGGGAGTTACTGGTTGGGAGCGCAAATTTGAAAAGCAGCGGCCCCTTTTGGTCAGCTGTTAGAAAAATGCGAGAAATGGGCAAACAATTAACCCCAATTAGCTGCAACATAACCAGCAGCTCTTGGGAGGCCCATTTTTCTAAAATGTATGCCGCTCCATTTGAGGAATTAACTATCTTTACCCCTGGCCAGCTCCGCGGCTTAGACATAGATCTCCATGAGGTGGAGGTAGCTATCAAAGAGAGCCTTGGCAACAAGGCTCCAGGTCCCGACGGATTTCCCATAGATCTAATGGAGCATAGTCCGGATCTATGGGCACCAATCCTCCTCAATGTTTTTAATAGCCTGCCAACAGTGCCAATGCCCACTACGTGGGCTACCAGTACTATAGTTCTAATTTTTAAAAAGGGCGAGAGGTCAGATCCAGTGAATTACCGCCCGATTTCCATTTTGGATAACACCTTAAAAATTTTGGGACGAGCAATTTATAATAGGGTGGTAGACTGAAGATACGGGTCTATTGGACCCGTGTCAGATGGGATTCAGGAGCAAGGTGGGGACGGTTGAGCAATGCTTGAACCTAAAACTGATAATTGACAAGTACAGCGTTGCCCGATCATCCCCTATTTACCTTGCGTTCATGGATCTTTCATCCGCCTTTGATCTATTGAATAGATCTAAACTATTGGCAATTCTTTTGAATTATGGACTGGACGAGGCTCTTGTGAATTTCCTGGCGTACCTCCACACCGATCTCAAAGCACAAGTTAGGATTGAGATGGGTGGAGAAGTTTCTGGACCCATTACATTGGCCGAGGGGTAAGACAGGGGTGCGTTTTAGCAACCCTGTTGTTTATTATTTACATTAATGGTTTAGCCAAAACCCTAAAACAAGTGACCAGTGATGTACCAATAATCCAGGGGCAACCATTGCCAGTTTTATTATACGCAGACGATGCGGTCCTTATGGGCCGAACACAAAATGCCCTTCGTTTACTTGTTAAAGGTTTTGTCCAATACATGGAGGGCTTAGACCTGCGTGTCAATTTTAAAAAATCTTTTATTATGCCATGTGGACCCGGGAAAGAAAGCTCAACACTATACATGTAGGGACAGACAAACTGGAATCTGTAACTACATTCCCGTACTTAGGTTTGGTTTTCGCTGCGAACGGCTCATGGAGTGGGCATGCGGCCCATGCCGTGGGCAAGTTCTCGAAAGCCACCAATTCCCTTTTGAGTTTGTCCCGCCCAAAGAAAATAGGTGCCACTAGAGCCATCTTAAATTTTTTTAGGTTACAGTGCCTACCAGTAGCCACATACGGGGCTGAGGTCTGGGGACTGAGAAAAAATCCAAGTATCCAGCGAGAAGGTCGATTTTGCAGGAAAATACTGGGTGCCCCAATCTCATCTTCCGAATTTATTTGCCACGAGGAATTAAACCTCCCCTATGTATGTGATTTTATTAGATATAGACCAGTTCTTTTCTGGATTAGGATCTTGAGGAATAACTCGGCCATTTTAACGCAAAACATCATAAAAGACTGTCCTAAATGTGACCATGGCATGTCAATCCCCTGGCTTGCGGGAGTCCTAAAAACACTGAGCACCGTGAACAGGGAAGATCTTTTCTTCGACCCAAGTAGGATTGAACCTAAAGATAAAATTGAGGTCAAACAAGCACTGTATGCACTTTATAATTCTGAACGAATGGAAAGGGAAATCCTTAAATCAACTGTTGTGAGTTACATGGGGAATGATTTAAGTAGGAGAACACTTGCACCATACCTCACCCTACTCATGACTAACTGGGAGAGATCACTGTTGTTTCGGCTAAGGGTGGGTTCAGTAAAATTTTTACTGGGCCTTCCCCTGGGCTATCAGCACACAACAGATTAAAAATCCATGTCCGTGTGATGGTATCAGTAAACTGAATGATTTGCTCTTTCTATTCTTCTGTAAATTTTACTTACAATATATTAATTGGTTTTTAACTCCCTATTTTAGAAAACAAAGACCCCTCTCGTTAGGGGAGTCTTATTCAATGTTACTTTCCCTGGATACAGATGAACTAATCTATCAGACTAGCACTTTTTTAAGACTTATAACACGTGTACGTAAAATAATGGAAAACCACTAAAAATAGTCTTAGGAGAACTGTATTAGATGTGTAATAATTATGAATTCTGTAATTTGTATTTGTCATGTAATTGAGTTGTTTTTAATGTGGTACTTTTATGAATTTTATGAAATTCGAATAAAGGTCTTTTGAACTTGAACTTGAACACAGGCAACAGGCAGATAAGTGGGAAAATAAGATAGATGCAAGAGAAATGCGGCAGAGCCATTTATAAAATGAGACCTGCGCTCGGGGATAACTGATAATAGGAATGGGAGAAAATAACTGGAACTTCTTACGGGGCTTCGGAGAAGGACACTTGACGGGGCAGGTGAAGGCCGTGGAAGGGAGAACGAGCCTTCGGATGACTCAGATCGTTGCCTCACTGCACAGGTATGCATAACTGGGACTGAAAAGAGCAAACACCAGGTCCAGAAGGTGGGTAGCTTTGAGGGGAGCTTACAGCTAGCAGCGCCATCGCATGGACAGCCAGTGATCACAAAAGATGAATGCCCTGTGATGTTTCTTATATATACTGAGCATGAAAGTGGCTCGCCCGAATATGCACAGAATTGTTATACTACCCCTGCCGTAACTACAACTGATGGCGTCGCCTAAGATATATGTTCGAGAAAGAATTGGAATACAGGGGCTACTCCATTCATTCTCCCTCGCATGTTCAGTAATGCACATTCATGCTGCTGGTCCCCTGATCTTTTTGAGACACAAGAATAAGTGCGGTAGTTGCAGGGTAGTGTTGTGGAGCACTGCTAATGCAGAAAATCACAGTATAATCGATAGAGCAAGAGAGGCTACAGGCATAAAGGGGCACAGTGAAAAGATTACAGTAGCTCCAAGGCATACATCAGCAATGTCTTTGCAACAACACATTTTCTGCAGTGTACCAATAGTAGGCTGCAAATAACATACTTAGCTGTGTGTAGAACTACTGCATACCCAGGTGAGCAAAATAGACAAAACACCATCAAGGTTGAAATTAAATTCCAGAAATTTGATCCGAGGAAAGGAGGAATAGTCTGTCTTGGAGCATGCTGCCAATAGGCCTTAACCGAGATATGTGCTTTTATAAAGCTCGCAACTGCTCAAGGGGGTCTTGGTGCTAGCACTGTCAAGGTGTGACTATGAGGCTGTCCTGGAGAATTATAGATTGGAAAACAACCAGGTTTTGAGTGCCTTCATGAAATGCAACAAATTGGTCTGAGGACCATCAGAAGGAGACGTAGATGGCAATATAGGCACTTTATTATACATGATGGATAGAATGTCAACCTGGACAAGCATGCAAAAAGAGTAGCTATGATTGAAACAAGGATAACTGAGATAGATGATGAGAATGTAACAAGAAGGACGGCCCTATCTAAGTTGGAAAAGACTTGATGCAGTACAGGTCAAGAATGAAGACATTGAAGCAAGCACAATAACATAAGAATCATGGAGTGGCAGAAACAACAAAGAAAGGAAGCATGATAGTCTGACTGGGCTGCAAATCATTCACTGAGATCTTTATAGTTGAGTGTACTCATCGTCCCTGATTTGCGTCTGTTTCCTGGAGCCAGACTCTGCCCGAATATAGCCAGAATACTTAATTGCAGAAATCGAAACGAGTCTCTTAAGGAAGCACGTAAATTAAAAACTCTTACCTATTAAATCTCTGAGATCTCATTGCTCCCTGATTTCATGCAGCTCGTTCCGGAGGCCAGAAGAACTTGTATGCCTGCTAAAAAGAAATCATGAGCAATGAACATCAAATACATTATGGTATACCCGGCCCGTCTAACGGTTGTACTGAAGGGCAGACCTTGCATCTTTAACGATTTTTAATCCATGATGAAGTTCCTCAAAAACCAAGCTACCACATGAAAATCGTATTATGATCCAGAGGAACCAAGCTTTGAGAAGTAGGCCTCAACAAGAACGACCAAACTAGGTCAAACTGGATTTATGGTTCTTGGGTTGATGGCAAATTTGTGAACAGCCTATAATTCATTATAATCCTTCTATGGTGAGCAAATATGCATGAAGGGTTTTTGGAAATATACATATGTAGTGGTTTATCAGTAGAGTGTGTGGAGGCGCTCACTGTATGGCCTTATGCAATATCAATATTGCACAAAACATTGCTGTAACTACATAGCACACATGTTCAGAGCACAACCTTAGAATTTGATGAAGATTGTGGCCCCTCTCTAGTAAGGTAGATAAACCTATTTAAACAGGAGCTGAGCTGCCAGACAACCGTGCGAAATGCAGCCACCACTACCATTTGCAGCGGGTGTGCTCCACGATGTTAGCTTTTTTTAGTTTGAGGGGAAGGTTTGATGAGGATGAGAGTGAAAGCTTTGATTCACTGTTAGTTGTAAATTGCGGTGTGGGAAGTGGCAGAGGGAGTCTTTGTTTCAAAGCTGCATGCGAGAAGGAGCGGTACAAACATGTTATCACTGCCTTAGTATGAAGCAAAATAATGATTTGCATTATTAGGTGACACATGGTAGAATGCATAGTAGGAACAAAGAAACCATATATACCGGCTTTACGACTGCTCTTATGGAACGCATGAGGCTTAAATGACCACACACTTGTATGGAGAGTTGCGGCATGCCTGAAAAAAACACTTGATTGATGTGGGACTCCTAGAAAAGACACATTTAGCCCCCAATAATAAATGATCAAACAGTAGCCAGAAATTGGTGTTACACACAAATTTGGGGAGGTGACATAAACCTTGTTCTAGTTTCGGAACGGGATAGATAGACAGGCTCTCCCCGATGTCCATCCGCTAGAGCACAGACCATAATATGAGGCTACTGTTTATTTTTTGATAGACAATTTTATTGACTTTTAAAAACATACAATGAAGCAGGACACATTTGAGCATGATATTTACGACAGTACAGGTCACTTTTACATTGATTAGATAACAGGTATGCACTCCAGTCCACAGCCCCGACCGACAAATTATACATTTCTGCACATAGACAGGGTGAGGCTAATGTTTTTAAATAGCATAAAAGAAGAATATGAATAAATAATTATTTTCAAAACAAATCTGATGGAGTTTGAGAATTATATATGCTATGTGTGTGTAGTTACATAACTGTGTTTAACTATTATGAACAAAGAATGGCATATTTTTTAATTGTGGTGCTGAACCGTCTGAATTCAATAATGCTTTAGGCGATTTATTTTCTCTATTGGAAGTTGAAAGGGGCTGATCTTCCGGTTCAATGCACCATTTTAGGAGATTAATAACTTTTCCCACAGAGGTGGTAGGTGCGGTAGCATATTGCCTCCGCCCCTTTTTGTATAAAAAAGACGCCTGGTGGATGCCTGGCGATGCAGAAACTGTTAGTTACTGACTAAAGATATAGTGCCATATGCGCAAATGTATGCTCAACCATTCTCTGGTCATATTAGATCTAACAGTACCACATATGCAACCCAGGGATTTCTCTTGGAGGTTTCCATCAGACTCCTTGTTAGACACTGTTTTTTGTGCTGAACAACAGTGGCTGTTAATGAATGTCTAGCCGAATGTGGGCTCAGGAGAATGGTTTTGAGCAGTGTGGGAGGCCTTTAAGGTCTATATATGAGGAATGAGTATATCCAAGTATGCAGGTGTACTGAGAGACAGACTGGCCCGATTGGAGGAAGAATTAGCAAATCTCAGCAGAACAAATGTACTAAAAAAAAAATATATATATATCCTAGGGGAGATACGAGTTAAACTGGGAGAATTTCAAGACTTGGCAAATAGGGAGGTCAAGCATATGAGAAAATATGCATTGCTACGTATATCTGGGGAAGGGAAAATGCTGGTCAAGGAAGCTGGCTCTTTGTGCACACTATACCTTACTTTGGTCTATTAAATAGAGTCCTGTGAATCCCCAAAGGCTTACAGAGTCTCAAATAGAGAATACTAAAAGCACTATTTGTGGTAGTGTGGTCGAGCAATTAGGCTCATCATACGGCTTTTTAAAGCATTTATTATACACTTTTGGGCAAGAAACTATTGCGCACGCACTCAAAGACTGAATCCACACCCTTTGTTTTGTATAAAAAGTTATTATTTGGTTATTTTATTTTCTAGACTCAGTTGCAGGTAAGTAATACTTTTCAAAGTTGTAATACTTTCCAAAATGCAGCATAAATTGTTTTGCAAGGCAGAAGGAATGCTTTACAGACTTCGAATTACTTTTGTGTTTGTCAATCTGAAATGGTAGCACTGAGAAATGTCAAAGATAGACAGCTGTATGCTAGAATACAATGCAATCCTGTGGGAGGGAAACAAGTTTTATGAATTAGCAATTGAGTACTTGATTTACAATCTCAGTCTCTGGGGGCTTGGACTAACACTGGGCAAAGTTCAGTTTGAGGTAGGTAATAAACCACAAGCGGCACTGCGGTGGCTGGGTGCAGAGGTTACTGAAACCAATGTAAACCAATGGAGACTGGGGGACACCTCAAAGAACCACTGTTTTCTGGTAAGTACTTTCGGTTTCAGGGTACAGGCCCAGGCGTTAAGATTAGCACGGGCCACAAGGCTATACCAAAGCTACACCACCAGCTGCACAGGGGCAGTCGCATACAGGGTGCAAAATGAGTGTCCGCCGCCCAATTCGTTTTAATTGGGAATCTCGGTTGCACTAAGACTGTAGACTGTAGACTCGGACCAGGAGGCTGGCTGAAGGTTACCAACAGCAGGATGAGTAAGTTGGAGGGCTGGGGAGGTCGAGCCACCTTCAGTTGGGCTCCCCAAGTCCACAGGGCTGAGGATGCAGGGGTACCTTTTCGTGTCAGATCTTCTTTGTAGGAGCCGGTCGCGGTCAGGAGAACTCTTCATATAGAGGCTGCAGGCGACTTCGGGGTAGATGAGTTAAGGAGGGAGACTTCAAGGACCGGTAAGCCACTCAAACCCGGGTTGGGGGCAGAGTGGGCAGGGGTACAAGATCCCCCTGTATCCAGAATCCTTTGTGTGGTTTCTTTTGGACAGGGCTGCTGTCCTCTGGAGATCTGGCCTTGGCTAAAGAGTGGCAGTCTCCCTTGGGTCTTGGAAGTCGCTGGCTACGGACAGGTATCCTCTTCTTCGCAGGGTCTTTGAGCAGGGGAAGAGGTCGGTAGGGCTGGGGCCAAATCAGTAGTCTTCTTCCACCCTAGACTGCACAGCATCTTCTTCATACTTCTTTTCTTGGGTCACAGGAATCTGAGGATCAAAGGTGAATTTAGGGTTGTTACAAGTACTGACAGATGGTAGCCAATGGGCTACTTGCATTTAGGGTGACTACACCCTTATAATGTCCCCTCCCTCTTGGGATGGGGCATCCCCCTAACCTGATTGGGTCACATCCATCTATTCAACATGGAGGATTTCCTAAGGAGGGTGTCATCTCAGTCCAGGGCACCTTAGGGGGGGTTCTGGCAGAGAGGGGACACACCTCTCCTGACTACTAATTTTCCCACCGACCTTGCCACCAAATGTGCGTCTTGGTCAAGGAGGTGGGCATCTCCACTAGCTGGAGAGGCCCTGGTAAGCATATCAAAGGGCAGGAAGCCTTCGAGGCTCACCACCCTAAATGCTTTTCCTGCTTGGTGGTAGGTTAGAAGCACCTCACCCCAAGCAGCCTTTGTCCCTGACCTACAAGAGCACAAGGGCTCCCACCTCAGGGAGTTAGAAACATGTCTGTGTGTGGCAGGCTGGTGCAGGCCAGTCAGCTGGACACAAGGAAGTTGGTCGTTTTTCAGGGGGCATCTCTAAGATGCCCTCTGAGTGCATTTTGTAATCCATCCAACAGTGATATGAGTGTGGGTTTAATATGCTGAGGAGTTTGATACCAGACTTCTAACCCATGTACTCAATATGGCTCCTCTACACCTACAATGTCTGTGAATGGCATACACTGTAGGGGCAAATTGCTCATGCAACTGTGCCCTCGCCTGTGGTATAGTTCACCCTGCCTTAGGGCTGGAAGGCCTACTGGAGGGGGGTCTTACCTTTGCCACAGACAGTGGTTTGTGGGAATGGCACACAAGGATGATGTTTTGTCTACACCAGGGGTCTCCAACCGGTCGATCGCGAGCTACCAGTGGCTCACTGACAATCTGGGAGTAGGTTGCGCCTGCTGACCTTCTGGGAGTAGCTTGCGCCTGCTGACCTTCTGCGCCTGCTATCTAATTATTAAGATTTAATTCCGAGAATTTTTTTAATCTATTTATTGTCTTGTATGGCGATCAGCCCTTGCCAAAAAACGTTACATTCTCCCTTAAACCACGCGCCACCTACCTTTTCCATGCTGGCACCGCACATCATATCTTCCATTTTATCCTCCAGAGAAGCTGTGTAGGACTGGTAGGTGGGCCCCTGGCCTAGCAGCAGCATAGTCTGTAAAAGCGTCTTAGTGCGTGCAAGGGGCCGCCGACATTAAAATCCAAGGTCCTTACAGGAACTTAGCTGCTTCCACAGTCACAGCCGGTGTAAAAATCCAAGGTCCTTGCTTGCACTGATCCGCTTTCACTGAATAAACCAAGCTTAATATTCACATGGTAGTCAGTGAAAGCGGTTCAGTGCATGCAAGGCCCTTTGATGTTAATGTTATCTGCCACCGTACTTTATATCTGCCTTCAGTAATAGAGTGCGATGGCAACCAGCGTTACAATCCAATGTCCTTGCAGGCACTGAGCTGCTAATGCGGTCGCAGCTGATGTAAAAATCCAAAGTCCTTGCCTGCACTGATCTGATTTCACCGACTACACCACGCTTTATATTTGCCTTTGCGTGGTAGGAAGTGAAAGCTGCTTAGTGCATGCAAGGCCCTTTGATTCCAACATCGGCTGCCACTGTGCTTTACAACTTTCTTCAACAGTAAAGCGCTGTGGCAGCTGACTTTGAAATCAAAGCGCCTTACATGCACTGACTGATCTTCCCAAAACAGGCTCCTCGCAGCTCTGTCCTGTCACACCCAGTGTCTCGGTCACCCACTCTCTTCCTCAATGCCTAGTCTCTAATTTGCTACAGATGATACAAAACAATTGGAGTTGTTTGTTTTTCCCACATAGGACAGTGTGCAAGTCCTGTATTCTTAAATTTTTGAGTTATGCTTCTCCTCTAAGCCCTACCTCACAAAACTGGGTCTGTCATATGTAAAGCACACATGTTCCTGAGGCTGCAATCACATGGTCATGGTTAGACCTTGTTATCTTCATTTTACTCTGCAAGCCTTTCATTTTCTGGTAAATAGTCAACTGGGGTGCATGACCCTTCCTAGCGCAGGGCCAGGGAAGTTCCATGATTAGCCATAATAGGCAATTAATTCTTTGTCCTTGTCTAAAATATGTCAAGGGCTTGCTTGCTGCAGAACTAGTTTTGTCCCACAGATATGAATCCCCGCAGTATCATTTCAACCTTTGATTAAACAAAATGTATAGATTTCAACAAGATAATAACATCTCACTTACACAAAGTGGACTTTAGGACTGTGAATATTTAAAATGCTACTCAGACTCAGCTCCAAAAATAGACAAAAATGGAAGAAGACAAGTAAAATAAATTCAAATATGCACTGGTGGAATTTTGAGCAGGTGAAGCATCCTGGCTGGAACTGTACTCGGACAAATTCATGCATGCACATTCAAAACCTTTTTCAAGAGGTTGGCACCTGTGTGCCTCAGGGGTATGTAGTGATTGTGTAGAGTGGGCAGCTGTACTGTTAGTTAATGGCTGTTGAGAAAATGGGGATGTGGTTAGCAGAGGTCAGAATGCAGAGAATGCTGGCATTTGAAACCTGTGCTGTGCAGTGCAGCGCAAAGTGTGAGAACATAATTGAGTTAAATGAAAACTAGATTGCAAAGTAAGCCTTTGTAAAGTAATCTACAAACTATGCTTTTGAGGGGCTCCAAGATGGCAGCGAGTTAAGGGAGCTCCGCTGATAGTCAGTGATATCTGACAGAATCCTAGTGAGAATTGCCATCCCCTAAAGTGACCAGCGGTGCTGCTGACAGCGGCCGCCCAGGGAGCTCAGTACTGCCGTAATCGGAGCTCCCTTACAGCCATAATAGACAGTGGCGCCTGGGGCACAGCGTGGTGCCCGGAGGCCTGGGTGCTGTGGTGTCTGGTGGTGTGCTGGGGCCTGGGCTTTGTGTGTCGGAGCTGTGTGCCGGACCTGTGCTGGGAGTCACCCAGAGTTCCAGTGCTGCTGTTGTGGTTGTGTGGCGTGCCCCAACATAAGGAGAAACCTGAAGGGGAGTAGAGCGGGCTCTTTCAGCGACCTATCCTGCGGCATGGTCGTGTATGCCGATCGACGTGAAACGTGCGGACCCGGAGCACTAAGGTGGCAGTGAGTGCGCTGCCGGACTCCAGAGCCCATGTGTGGCGCAGATTGCCACTGAACCCCGGGCCTTGATTAACTTCTATACCGGCGGCCGTGGGAACTCTGCTCAGGTGAGTAAGGAGAACTCACCCCTCCGCTCCCGCCACTGGTAGAGGTAAACACTGCAGTTCGGCCGGGAGCGGGAGACGCTGCGTGGAAGGCCCTAAGTTGGTCGCTGATAGTGCACAATAGCATGCCCCCTGCAAAGGATCCACCCGCGACACGTGCTGCTCGTGTACCCTGGGGCCTTGCTGGGAGTTCGCGCCTTGGGACGAGCCAGCTGAGTGGTGCCCCTGACCTGCCCCATACTTGCCCACTAGTGGACTGTTGGCTTGATAGAGGTCACTGGTGAGCGCTCTCTTTGCGACACCGCGCTTGAGCGCAACGTCTGCATGACCCCGGAGGGCACCGCGCCTGAATTGCAGCAAAGCAAAACCATGGGCCATTCTCGAAGGTTGCCTGTGGCGCACGTCCCCACCTCCCCACAAAAAAATTGTAAAACGGATAAAAGCCAGTCGAAGCTGCAATTTGAGTTGTGTAGGGCACGGGAGCACACCCCAGCGGATCCTGAACCCACATCTGACGACCAGGACGTGGCCCCGGATGTATATCTTAAGCAAATATTGCAATACAATGCTGCAAAGCCTCTCCAAAATTGACAGTAAAATCAACGCATTATCGTTCCATATGGAACAGCTTATGAAGCGCCTTGACAAACCAGGCGACAGACTCACAGCTGCGCAGCTAAGAATTTCCGATGTGGAGGACATTGCGAGGGCAGAGTCGGAGACTGAGAAAACAGGGGATAAACTTCTCCAAACGCTCCAAGCCAAGGCAGAAGACCTCGAGGACAGGTCACGACCAAACAACATCCGCATCTTAGGAGTGGCGGAGTCGTCAAACATAGGGAACAAGGAACAGTTTGTGGAGACATTACTCGTCACTCTCCTGGGTAGAGACACCTTTTCGGAGGTGTTAATAGTGGAGCTGGCGTATCGGCCCACGACCCATAATGGCGAGAATGTTAGACTACAGGGACTGCGCTGCTGCCCTGAGGAGGACGCAAGAGATGGGATCACTGCGACATGAGGGAGCGGACATATCCTTATTTCTTGACTTCACATTGCAGGTCCAGGAAGCTCAACGTCTCTTCATTCCCGCTAAGAAAAGACTCCGAGTGTTGAACCTAGAGTATGCAATACTCAGCCAAGCTAAGAGTCAGATCAGATAGGAAGGTACATTTCTTCACTGACCCTAAATCAGTCCTGCTTTTCATGAAGGAAAAGGAATAGGCCTCGAAGAAACGAGGGTCGCCCAGTGGTTCTCGTCGAAGCACGGATGCCGCACCAGACTCAGACGACACGCATGATGAGTGAGGGAGATCAAGAGTGGGCCCTGTATCTGCTATTGCCAAGGCCGGATTGTTGGTACAGTCAGGGAGAGGAAAAGTACCCCAATGTCGTAGGACAAGTCGAACAGTGCATGGACGCAGATGAGAACTGCCCTCCACTTGTGCCTGTTAGCAGCAAAGTACTTCAAGTGACTCCTACCAGCTGGCATAGTGGGGGTCATCATTTTAGTAGTAAACTCTCTGTGATAAGTTTTTGCGTTTCCAGTCTGGGTTGTTCTTTACATATGGGGAGGGTCGCTTAAGTATAATTTTCAACTGCATTTGGACCATTTATGCTCCACAGTTGTATTCACTGACAGTACGGTGGCGGCGAGATTTAGGAGGAATGGCAACATCTGCCCCCAAGTGTACCACACTTTTCAGCATGTTTCCTTGGGTGTTATTATGTATTAATGGGTTGCTTGGAGGAAACTTATGTGGCCATTATAGTTGCAGGTATCCATGGCGTGGGTGGCTTATTTATAATTGCAAGTTTTGTTCTGTTTAGATTCATGTGCAACAGGTATCGCAATTGCTCTAGGTTTTTTGCACAGGTAGCGGTTCAATATCATTCATTGACAGGCAATTCCAATGACCTTCGAGAGTAGTAAAATGCAATCCCTGCATTTCTTGACCTGGAATGGCCGGGGCCTCAATGACAATTGGAAAGTCAGCATACTTAAAGAGACACTCAATAGGAATTGCAATTTCACAGGAGATACACCTCACAGTTGAGAGTAGTGACAGAGTGCAGTGTAAGTTACGGGGCCAATGTTACACATCTGATTACACTTTGCATGCCAGAGTAGTATTACTATGGGTGGATCGGAAGGCAGGGGTCGATATGACTGGTCTCTTCAGGGACGCACACGGTAGGTTTGCAGCCGAAAGGATACCTTAAATTCTTGCTGGTCGGGGTCTACGGGCCGAATCAAGATGCTCCCAAGTTTTATCATTCCCTGGAAGCAAAATTAGCACAATGAGCTGGGGTCCCACAGATCTGGGGGGGGGACTTCATCTGTAACCTGATATTGATAGATCAGCAGGTGAAAAGAAGTACAAGGCAAGTAGGTACTTCATTTTTTGCGTCCCATCAAGGCAACTCCCAGGGAGCAACTGCCACTAGTAGAACAGACCTTTCCAGTGTGGAATCCCACGAAGCACGAGCTCCCAGAACATTCCACAGATCCCAGCACACCCAGAGTCCCAGCACACCCCCACAATCAAAAACAAGAGATACAGAAGATGAGTAAAATGAAGTAAATAAATCATTTAAAAATTGGTGAAAACATAGCATAGCAATATGACATAGCATACAATAACTTTACCGCATTTTATAATCTTGAAACTTTGCTGGGACAAACTTCAATCTGGTAGATGCACCCCATAAAAGAACACAGTCAAAATGAATAGGATCTCTGCTGTGAACACTGGTGGGCACAGCTGTAGAAGAAGGAAGAACTCAAATTGCCTGTTATCATAGTCAAGCATAGACCCGGGTACAATGGAAACTGCACACTTATTCCAAACTTTCTCATTCTCCCACACTGCCACACGATTCTTCACAGTATCCACTCTTTTCGGAGGAGAGAAGCGAGACTCCCCCTTGCGAAGAAAATCAGGTTTCTTAACTCGCACCCAATCACCCACCTTGACAGGCGAAGAAGGTCTGGTGTCGTACTTAGCTTGAACAGCAGCCCTGCCTACTCCCTTTTAGACATCCATTCCTTGTTCAATTTAGAGCCAGCAACCCTTCCCCTCAGTAAAGTAAATGGAGAGAATTCCGGTACTAACATGAGGAGTGGTCCTCACAGCCCACAACATATTACTGACCAGTTGTCGCCAATGCAACCCGTTCACTAAAGCCAGCTGCAGATGTTCTTTGATGACTCGGCTGAAGCGCTCGACCAAACCGTTGCTGCGGGTATGACAAAGGGACGAAAGTGTGTGTCTCACACCTATATCCTTAAGGAACTTTTGCATCTCACAAGAAACCAACTGGGTACCGTTGTCCGACACCAACTCTTCAGGACAGCCCTCCCTGAGAAAAACATACTGCAAAGAACAGACTAAAAGTTAGCATTATCAATAAACCTGACTTCAGGCCATTTAGACATGTAATCAATTAAAACTAGGACATATTTAGGACAACTGCCAACAAGTCCAAACGGACCTGCAATGTTGAAGGCCAATTTCGTCCAAGGAGAGTTCTTCACCACAACAGGTTCAACTGGAGAAGGATAGGTCCCCTGGGATTTGTCACTCGTAACACAAGCACAACAGTCACAAACAAAATGCTCAACATCCTTGTCTAAAGCGGGCCACCAAAAATCTTGTCTTACCCTACGTTTCATGGCTCAAATCACAGGATGTCCTTCATGAGCCAAATATCTTTTTGCGCATGGACAAAGGAGCTACCAACAAACCATCTGTCCTCAATACTCCATTGACCACGGATAACTCATCCTTCACTCTTTTGTAAGGCACTAACTCGGAAGGCCAATCTTTATCACTCAGCCACACACCTGCTAAGAGATCACTGTCCTTCATCACATCAGCATCTTCAGACATACACTCCAACCATTCCTGTTCAGAAAGAGCACCCCCAGTAGTATCTTCCAATGAACACACAGCACAAACTATCTCTAAATCATCACACCCCAAAACATCATCTTCATATGAGAGAAGTAACCTGGATAAGCAATCATCTACATGGTTTTTGGCTCCAACTACATACTCAAGCAGATAGCGAAACTCCTGTAAATCTGTATTTCCATTTAGAAATACGTGGCCTGGCCCTGCCACCACCTTTGGTGGAAAACAAATCGACCAAAGGTTTATGATTGGTTCTTAAAATGAATTATTTGCCCCACAAGAAATTTCTGAAGTGTTGAACACCCCACCACGAACCGAAAGCTTCCTTTTCAGTGGTAGAATAGGTGCTCTCAGCACCCCTTAAGGTCCTTGAAACAAAAGCAATTGTTTCTTCATGACCATCGCCCATCCTCTGAAGAAGGACTTCCCCTAAACCAACATTACTAGCATCAGTAGACACAGTACATAAATCATTAATGTCAAAGAGTTTAAGGGGACGAGCATGTACAATTTCTTGTTTGATTGACTCAAAATTATTGCTGCAGTCCACATCCCATACATATTTGACATTTTCTTTAGCAATTTCCGCATGGAAGCAGTTTTGGTGGTAAAGTTGCTGACGAATTTGGCATAGTACTCCACCAACCCTAAATAAGAACTTCAGCAATGCCTTCAAACAAATTGTTCATTAATCTCTGGAACACTGCTGAAGTTGACGCAAGGCCAAAAGGCATGCAAATGTAGCGATAAGCTCCCTCAGGAGTGACAAAAAAAGTGTCTAGATTATTTACACAGTTCAATTTGGTGATACGCTGAAGAAATATCAAGGGAGGAGAAAAACTTGGCGCCCTGAAGAGTGGTCAGCATCTCGTCGATGTTTGGTAGAGTTTGACGATCAACCCAGATGTTTTCGTTGAGTTCCAGAACATGAGGTAAGTGGGAGAAACGGGTGATTGCTGTCCTGGATAGTCCAGCTGTTCGGTGCTCCTGTCCTGTTGGCAATAAAGAAATCTAAAGACCTACCTGCCGTTGTCTTTTCACTGGCGACAAGTTCCTGTTGCCTTCAAGACGTCCACGCGTGCCTGCAACTCCCCTTTTATTTTCCTGTCTCCAGCTGACGACCCAATCAAAATGGGTCAACCCAGGTGCCAGCTGCGGCAGCATTGGCCATACTGGATATTATGTGCAGGGGAGGTTTAATGGACATATATAGATATAGATCACCCACAGGAAGGAGCTATACACATTACTCCTCAGTCTATGATATACACACACTTGCATTGATTATTGGCTACTATCAGGGGGACTTGCACTCATCTGCCCAGGACATATTCGGACCATTCTCCTGTCCAGCTCACACTCTAATACATATTACCTAGAGTCCCCACATTCACCTTGCGGTTCCCTCCATACTCTCTGCTAGATGCTGTCTTTAAGGCAGATTTGATGACCGCAATTGAAGAGTTCTTCAAGACCAACTTAGACTCTGTCCGGCTATTTACCACGGTCTGGGAGACCTTTAAGGTGTATATCTGGCTGATCTCCACCCATGCGGGAGTACTGTGGTCCATACGCAATCGGTTGATGACCCTTGAACAGGAAATAGAAAGATTGGAGGGGGCGCTTGCTGGTGGCGGGGGACCTCCTGTAGCTTCAGACATTAAACAAAAATTGCCCGAGTTTTCAGGACACGGCAAAGGAGCTCAAACATATGGGAAAGCCTGCTACCTCACGGTGTTATGGGGAGAGGGAGAGACCAGGTGCCACGCTAGCGGGCTCCTGAGACCTAAGAGAGATCTAGACAAGATGACAGACATGAAAGATGACGACGGGCTCCCTTTACACACACCTGAGGATGTTGTGGATCATTTCCGCTCCTATTAACAGACTTTGTACACGTCACAAATACCGGCTAATTACGACGTACTCAACAACTATTTGTCCTATATTAAAATGCCATGGCTGGTGACAGAACACAGGGACCATTTGTTGGCCCCAAGGACATTGGACGAAATTAGGGAGGAACTGTGGGGTATGCCAACTGGCAAGGCGCCTGAAATAGATGGATTATCTGTGTCATTTTATAAAGAGTTCCAGGAGCTACTGATCCCCCATCTTAAAACACTCTATGAGGAAATGGCAGAAGTTGATGCCCCCTTTATTGTGGAAGGCAGTGATCGTCACACTATTGAAGACTGGCAAGGAGCCAAATCTCTGCTCATCGTACAGACCATTGTCCCTGCAGAATGTGAATTCCAAGATCTTGGCAACAGGTTGTCCCCATTGTTACCAGGCATTATCCATCTGGAACAAACCGGGTTTGTCGCAGGCCGTAACTTGACGCAAAATCTGAGGACACTGTTTGGTGTGGTGCAGAGTCTGGGCCTGGAAGTCAAGGCCAGTGCGATTTTTCTCAATACCAAGAAAGCCTTGGACTCCGAGGAGTGGGGGTTTATGTTCGCGGTCCTGTGCCGGATCAGGGTTGGTGGCGTGTTTCTTCACCTGCTCTCAATCCTATATACCTCACCAACGGCCAGGGTGCTCGCTGTCTCCCCTTCTGTACGCAATAGTTGCTGAACCACTAGCATGCGGAACCACTAGCATGCGCAATCTGTGACTATCATGCACACAGAGGGTGGGGTTTCCCAGGATGCACACCTAGTATATCTGCATACGCAGACGACACCCTACTGTACATTTGAGACCTGGATGAGAATCTTTCCCCTCTGCTGCATGAGGGGGTCCAGTTCGGTAGGCATTCTGGGTTGCGCATTACCTGGGGCAAGTCTATTATATTCTCTCTAACTCCGACCACCACAGCGCCTGTGACGAAGTTTCCCTTGCAATGGACCACAGATTCGGTTAGCTATTTGATTATTGTAGGACTTTGCCCTTTTTGGCTAAAGTTACCTAAACTTTTTTGCGTTCCCCCTAGACCTTTGGACACTTTGCTACTGCTAAACAGTGTCAAAGTGCAAGTGCTTCCTGTATAAAGTGTAATGGTAATTGGTTGTCCATGATTTGTATGTTTGCCTTACTAGTAAAGTCCCTAGTAAAGTGCACTATATGTGCCAGGGCTGGTAATGCAAATGCTACTAGTGGGCCTGCAGCACTAATTGTGCCACCGATGCAAGTAGCCTTAAAAAAGGAACTCTGGCCTGCCATTGCAGTGCCTGCGCTCAGTTTGTTAAACTGCCATGTTCTGACAGTGCACCCACTTGCCAGACCTTACCCTTCCCTTTCTGAGAACATCAGACACCCCTATGGTAGGTCCAAGGTACCCTCTGGGCATGGTGCAGTGCATGTGAAAGGTAGGATATGTACTAAGGTGTGTACCATGGCCTTGTTAATGTGCACCCAGAGTTAAAGTGAATCTCAGCGATGCTGTGTGCGTTTTCTTCGCAGCCTGAGACCTTCGCGAGGAGTGCCCGGTTATCGTGCATCCGAAGCTCAAGGAAGTCTCAGCGACGTTATGTGCGTGGGCCCTGTGGCAGCCTGAGATCTTCGAAGCAGTAGTGGCCCGGACTGGCGGCCCCGGAAGAGATGAGCCGCCGGCCCGAGCCCGCCGCTGCCCATTCACAAGTCCCATGTCGCTGGAAGAGGAGAGGAGAGTGAGGTCGCAGCCCCCAGGTACGTGTGTCGACGCCTGGGGCGGTGTGCGGGCTTGGCGGGAGACTCTCTCGGCCTCTCTCTCATTCCGGCAGCGCGAGCCTCTGCTTCTTCTCGTATCGTGGCCCGTACTTGTCAAGGGAGTGGCAGTACTGGGGCCAGAGTGTGGAGCTGCTCTTTTTGTTATACCATACCCGTGTTGGGGGCAACTGTTGACAGAGGTTGATTGCGAGTCAGAAGGAGTGGCGGAGAGACCACATAAGGCACCTTGATTAGTGCTGGGGTGTATTAAGTATTACCTTATGTCTGCATAATGGAGTACCAGATTGTCGTATTACACATTGCATAATTTCTGCATAATGAACCACCTGATTGTTGTATGACGCATTGCATTGTTTCTGTATAACTAACTACCTGAATAGCGTATTGCGCATTGCATTATTCCCGTATAACGAACTACCTGATTAGTGTATTACACATTGCATTATTTCTGCAAAATGACATACCTGGTTGTTGTATTACGCATTGCATTATTTTTACATTGCAAAGTGCTGGATTGTTGCGTTACACATTGCATTATTTTTACCTTGCAAAGGGCCTGATTGTTGCGTTAGGCATCAGGGAAATTTTTGATGGCACCATAGGTGCCCCCAAGTGCAATACTGAACTGTCCCCAAAGTCCATCCCTGCCAGCCTTTTCATGGCTGGTGTACCGCCATGGAAAGGCTGGTGGGGATCCAGCATCGTAATCAGACAAGCGGTGCCTGCTAGGGGATGCGGGACGGTCGGGCTTTCCAGCCGCCAGCACACCGCCCGCCATTAAAATCTGGCGGGCGGGAAATGGCCTCACAATGGCTGTTACCCTCCCATCGACAGCCTGTCTGTGGCGGGTTCACACCATCGTAATCAGCCCCAAAGTACTGTTCGACTTGGCTGTTAGCTATTAGAAGTTGTACATTTGATCTGCTCTTAAATCTGATTTGGTTTGAGTGTATAGCTGGAGACAGGCATGTATGTTTATACAGCACTTTGAGAACTTACTCATGGTTTCCCTGGTGCTACCTAGGTTCAGTGGCTGAGGACGCAGTTCCCGTCTTTGGATATTGAGGTGGACGGCGGCGTGGGACCTGATAACATTCACAAATGTGCAGAGGTGAGAAATGGGCTTTATCCTTTCCTAAATAAAACTTCATAGCTTGGTGATTAGGAAAGGGAATACTGTAGTATCAGTCGCTCTGAAGCAAGTGCTGCTTTATGCAGAATGTTACATACATAGGGGTCCCAGTTGGAACAGAATTTGGTACACAAAGAAAATTACTTTTGAAAAAATCAAGAAAATCGGTATTGTATTTACAGAGAGATGTTTTTAATTCACATCCTCGGTTGTAGATTGGTTACAAATACATTTCTCAAAATAGTGCAGGTGTCCTCAATGCCCAAAGGGGGGGCAAGGTGAAAGAGGGGCAGGGGGGAAGGTAGTGCAGGTAGTGTGGGTATAGACAAGTTGCAAAAGGAATCGTGGGTGGTCATTTATACATTTTAGAAATGATACCACAGAGGCATATTCATATTGCCAAACAAAAAATTACTCTCAGCATTCATAGTCCTATACCAACAAATTAACACAACCAAAAAATGAGCTGTTGTTATTGGCTAGGCGACAGTAGGATTATGTCGACGTTTCGACCCCAAGGTTGTAGGCTGATTCTTGCCCTACTGCGGGGTCTTCATCAGGACCAGTGGGGACAGGGTGGTGAGGGGTTTGGACGGGTGCCTAAAAGCCACTTGAATAGACGTGGCCCCTTCTACGAACATGCGGAGAGCCCGGAGGCTCCGGAGAACAAGGAGAGCGTCAACCTGAGGGGACGACCCTGGATGTCCTCTTTATACTCTTAGATATATTCAACCGTTGTGTAGACCCACTCTAGGAGCTGTTGGAACTATAGCCGGTAAATACAATACCGATTTTCTTGATTTTTTCAAAAGTAATTTTCTTTGTGTACCAAATTCTGTTCCAACTGGGACCCCTATGTATGTAACACTTGACTACCCAGGTCCCAGTGCCGTTGGGTCAACCCTTTAAATATAACAATAGCTTTATGCAGAATAGCAGCAGCTTCCTCACATAAAAGGAGGGGTAAAATGAGCACTAGCGGGGTAACAGAAAATAGCAAGTTGCAGGCAACCAAAGGCTGAAAATGGAGCATCAACCTTGGGATGTTCCTTGATGAAACTCTGGGAAAACTATGTGATTGAATAAGTAATATTTGTATTACTTCCTTCACATCAAATTAACCCGTTTGCTGCTTTTGTCGGCCAGCGGCTGTTGCGAGCACTACCTCAGTAGTGCTGCGCACGTCTGTTGGCCGACTCGGCCCCGCCCGCTTAATAGAACGTTCCACACCTGCGTGGAACGATCGAAGCAGCAAACGGGTTAAAGTCGAAAGTCAATAAAAACAATCCGAGATGTGCTCAAATCGTTTTACGTTGCAGACCTAGATATTGCTATAGTTTTGTCCTTCATCTCTGCATTACTCTCCAACTCCTGAAGACAATTAAATCTGAGTTTATGTTGCAAATCGGCGTCCGTGTTAAAAAAGATGGTTGTATCTACTCATGGTGTATTTGCACATAACTTCACCTTAATGGCAAATGTTTACCTGATAACTAAAGTGGTTTGCTTATTTAGGTACCTGAAAAAAAAGGCATTCGTGGTCACAGCATCCCTATGCTTGCAGTTGTTGCATCAGGATAATCAAATGGATTGCAAAGTGTAAATACTACAGAAATATTTACAAGGTTTCTTTCTTCTCTGCCAGAAGCGCAGTTGTTCACAGGTAAGTACCTTGTTCAGGTCATATTCAGTTTACGAAGCGGAGGTGGACTTCATATCTTTTCCTCCCTTTAAAGGGCGACTGGTGCCATCGACTAAGAAGTAGAGAAGCATATGAACAGTCGGTGATCTTAGCCAATGCTTTAATATTAAGTCCATTGCACCAAATATCTGAACTAGAGCACTAAACGATGCACTCACCAGCCTTTGCAGTATAATTTTGTGGTGGTGGATAGATGCATGAGTGCAGGTACATGTGTGGAAGGGTGGATGAATGTCTGGCTAGAAGAGTAAAAACATAGTACATCATTAGTATGACTAGAAGGATGTTTGATATATGGTTTAACAGCATACTTGTTTTCAAATTGCAGTGATATACTAGTGGATATAAAGTATGTTACAAACACGAATATCTAATCTACTCACCACATGGTCCATACCAGGCTCACTCATTGTGAACTGCCTACGTGGACTCTCAGCCATACCTTATACACCTGCACCATTCCCACTATCCACAGACTATAGTTATGTTTTTAAAAGCAATTACATGGTTTACAAATGAGACCCCTTAAAGTTTATAAAGGACTAGCAGCCCGTCCCGACGTTGTCCGGGTATGAATTGCTGCCGGCCAGTAGTATATTGTTTTGTAGGATTTCGTTTTGATAGCATTTCTTATCTGTGACAGGCCTGTGAAACGCTCCGATTCACAGTGCACTGCTGATGCACATAAGAGTGCGCGTTCAGTAGTGTGTGAACTCGAGTTTCCCTACTTTATTTTTCCTTGCAATATTATATAGCGCGTACTCGACAACATGGCATGAGCACAATTTACATTACAGAAGAACACATTCATTTGTGGTAGGCACGGGGAGACAAAGCGATTTGCCTGGAATCACAGGATGTTGAGCTTATGCCGAGATTCGAACGTAGCTCCCCAGCTCTAAAGTTCACAATTCTAGAACTTGTGGCGGGAGGTGTGTCTAAAAGTGTATGTCGGTGCTGGCCATCAATGAGAGAGACCTGTGCATTTTTCAAATGGGTGGTGAAAAAATATGAGTATGTTGCTGGAGATGTGGGCCGCCGTGCCACCAATGTACTTACCGGGGGAGGATAAACACCCATTATTCCGCAACTTTCTTTCCGCATACCATCACTCTGCATACTTTCATTACGAAAGTACCATGACTCCGCAATACCATTATAACGCATGGCATTACATTTTATATGGTTTTACCACGCATACATTTACAACAAAATTCGTTGTAAATGCATGAATGGTAAAAGCATGTTTTTTTTTTTAATGTTTGGATAAGGCAAGTATGGGTATAGGGGTATATGTTTTTGGGTACTGAGGGATATGTTTTGGGGTGTTTAGGTATTTTAAGGGTTCAGATATAGTTTTGGGTTAAAGGGGTACAGGGGTAGTTTTAGTGTTAGTAATGGGTTTTGGGGTATAGGGGTATTTTTAGGATTCAGGGTTAGGTTTGGGTTTTGGGGTACAGGGGTATTTGAAGGGTTCAGGGCTAGGTTTGGGGGTACAGGAGTATTTTAGGGTTCAGGGGTAGGTTTGAGGTACAGGGTTATTTTTAGGGTTCAGGGCTAGGTTTGGGTTTTGGGGTACAGGGATATTGTTAGGGTTCAGGGGTAGTTTTGGGGTACACGGGTATTTTAAGGGTTCAAGGCTAGGTTTGGGTTTTGGGGTACAGGGGTATTTTAGGGTTCAGGGGTAGGTTTGGGTTTTGGGGTACAGTGGTATTTTTAGGGTTCAGGGAGTAGGTTGGGGTTTTGGGGTACAGGGGTATTTTTAGGGTTTAGGGATAGGTTTGGGTTTTAGGGTACACAGTATATTTATAGGGTTAAGATGGGTTAGTGTTTAAGGGTGTTGGGGTATTTTAAGGAGTAAGGGTAGGTTATGATTATGTGGTGCAGGGGTATTTAAAGGGAGCAGGGTGGGATTAGCACACAATATGAGACATGGCATGAAGGGCGGAACGTACCACACGCCCCCAGCGTTTGTCATGCCCCCAGCACACGCCCACAGCACAATGCAGAAACGCCCACAAGGGACTACTTTGCTGGCACGGTTCTTTTACCTTTTAAATGTATATGGTGGGCGTCTGCATAGCCTATGTCCTTCTGCTGCAACTGAGATTACCCGCCTCAAAGGTTTGGGCTCTCTCTTTATTATATTAGTATGGATTTACTTTCTTCAGATAAGTAGTGACTCTGTAAAATAAAAAGCATCTGCATAAAGCCCTCTGGGACAATTGTGCCCACCCACGTGAAGTAGGTGGTACCCCACTTTGTCCTGGATTCTTGAGGGACCTATCAGGTTGATCAGTATTCAAGGGAAGCCCTCCCGGACCACCCCCAACCACCACAAATCTGCATAGTGGGTCCGATTGTACTGTCATTGACATCAGGGAATATGATTTTCAGAGCAATATGGTGACTCCTCTAGAACCCTAGGGGGTGAGGGGTGGGTGCAGAATGATACACAATTGTGTATCCGTAGCAGGAACAAAAGCTCCACTTTCTACCTGTGAAGTGTGTCTCCTGCAAGAGGAGGATGTCTCGGGCATTCCTCTCGGCATTCAGGAGAACAGCTCCTCTCCTTATCTTGTTATTTAAGCCAAATACTTTCCAGGACATGATACGGTATTGATCTGCAGCTGTCATACATGTCTGGGACTGGTCCATGTATATCTGCGGTGGGGTGGACCTCTCCTATGTTGGGAGCCCGTGTTGTGTAACCCCTTGCAATGTTTGAACATCTGTTAGGGCTCTGAGCACAAGCAACATCCAGGGAGTTATTTTGGACTGCCCATGTGTCTCGTTGGGCCCATCACTTCTAAGAACTAGAAACAAAATTACTGTCAAAAAACCACCACCCTATATTGCCCTCAGTCAATTTATTAACATTTAATCTCTATCACTAACAGTTTGGATTGGGGTCTTTTTCACTACCAATCCAAATTAATTTAGTTGATTCCCATCTCTAATGTACCTGTGATGCATAAATAAGCCAGCCATTTTAGCTGTGCCTAAACTGTTGTCAAGGCCTCCCTCACGTCCCACAAACTCTATAATGTTCTGGGGAGGCCATTGTTTCTTATTGAATGGTCTGTGTGTCTAGAACTCATGAGCAGTCTGCCCTCAGATCTGGTTCTGTGGAGTCACTCGCCTCAACATTGTGAGTGCTACACTGGAGCATTGCCCCCTTTTGAATTGTTGGAGGCTGGTTTAGTATATGTGATGACGCCGGATTACCAGCTCAGTTTACCATGCTCACCAGGCCCATAACATACACACAATGAACCGGTAATCTTGCTTTACCTTCTGCCTATCAGAATTGTATTCACTTTAGGACTTATACCTGTACCCCATGACTTACCAATTTCTTGTCACTCATGCTCTAAGTCCTAAGGATCAAGGGAGTTAGAATAGTAGGTAGAATATAACCTTTACCTTCATAAATAACCACAGACTCTGGGAAAGTTTTAAACACTTTATCTATGCAGTCTTATGAGTCAAATTCCATACAAGTGCAGTTAAAGTCTTGTCAAATAAGAAAATAATAATCTAAGCAATGGCTCTGACCGTGGCGGGGTCGTTGGTGAGGGAGAGGATCAGCTGGGTGTCGTCGGCGTAGGAGATGATGTTGAGGTTGTGTTGGCGTGCGATGGCCGCGAGGGGGCTCATGTAGACGTTGAAGAGGGTGGGGCTGAGCGAGGAGCCTTGGGGAACGCCGCAGATGACTTCGGTGGCTTCCGATCTGAACGGGGGGAGGCGGACTCTCTGTGTCCTTCCGGCGAGGAAGGAGATGATCCATTCTAGTGCCTACTCTTGGATTCCGACGTTGCTGAGGCGCTGCACTAGGGTGAGGTGGCAGACAGTGTCGAATGCCGCTGAGAGGTCCAGGAGGATGAGGGCCACAGTTTCTCCGTTGTCGAGCAGGGCTCGGATGTCATCGGTGGCTGCGATGAGGGCGGTCTCGGTGCTGTGGTTGGCCCGGAAGCCGGACTGTGAGAGGTCGAGGGATCCATTCGTCTCGAGGAAGGCGGCAAGCTGCTTGTTGACGGTCTTCTCGATGACTTTAGCCGGAAACGGAAGGAGCGAGATGGGGCGGTAGTTTTTGAGTTTGGTGGGATCCGCTGATGGTTTCTTCAGTAGAGCGCTGAGTTCTGCGTGTTCCAGCTCTCTGGGAAGGTAGCGGTGTTGAAGGAGGTGTTGATGATGTCCCGCAGGTGGGGTGCGATGATGGCGTCGGCCTTGTTGTAGACCTGGTGAGGGCAGGGGTCGGTTGGGGATCCGGAGTGGATGGAGTTCATCGTGCAGATGGTGTCTTCGGTGGTGATCGGGGTCCAGGCGCGGAGGGTGGTGGTGGGGGTCGTTGGTGTGGTCATAGGGTGCGTCGGTTGTGTGCTGAAGCTGTTGTGTATGTCAGCGATCTTGCTGTGAAAGTAGGAGGCGAGGGAGTTGCAGAGGTCTTGTGATGGGGTGATGTTGTTTCCGGCGTTGGGATTGGAGAGCTCTTTGACGATGTTGAAGAGTTCCTTGCTGTTGTGTGCGTTGTTGTCCAGTCGATCCTTGAATGCGGTTTTCTTGGTGGTGTGGATCAGTTGGTGGTGTTTTCGGGTTGCGAGCTTGAGGGTGGTCATGTTGTCTGGTGTTGAGTCTCTTCGCCAGGCTCTCTCGAGGGCTCGGCAGTTCTTCTTGGAGCTCTTGAGTTCGTCGGTGAACCAGGGCGCTTTCTTACTGCCGGGTCTTCTGGGCGGGGTCCTCAGTGGGGCAAGGTCGTCTGCGCAGTTGCTGATCCACTTCGTGAGGATGTTGGCGGCCTGGCTGGGGTTCGCGGAGCCGGCAGGGGGGTCTTGGCTCAGGGCTGCGGCGAGTTGGTCGGCTGTGATCTTGTTCCAGTTTCTTCGTGCGACCTGTTGCTGGTGGTGGTGGGTCGTGTTCTTTTTGAAGCTGAAGTGGACGCAGCTGTGGTCCGTCCAGTGGAGTCCGGTGGTGTGGCTGAAGGCGATTTGCTGGCTGAATGAGAAGACGGGGTCGAGTGTGTGTCCGGCTTAGTGGGTGGGGGAGGTCACCAGCTGCTTGAGACAGAGGTTGGCAAGGTTGTCCAGCAGGGTGGTGGTGTTGCGGTCGTTGGTGTTCTCCAGGTGAAAGTTGAGGTCGGCGGCGGCGTAAGTCCGGCGGGTGGGCAGGTGTCTGCGGGGACCAGGGGGTCTGGCGCTGGGCGCGGTCCAGGCGCGGACGGGCGCAGACGGGATTACCTTTGGCGCACCTTCGGCGCTCATTCGGTGCTCCCGCTGCGCGTGTCCGCTGCGCGGTCGCTCAGGGGGGCATCATAAGTGAGGAGCCGGGAGGGCGGCTTAGCTGGGTGGTGGGAGCGGGGCGGCCAATGGGCAGGAGGGGGGGCAGAGACGCCGGAGGGCAGTGGCGGGAAGGAGGACCGAGGGCGGCTCAGCGGCGGCTGGGTCGTCCGGCGGCTGGAGGGAGCTCACAGGTGGGGGAGGGCAGCAGAAGGGGGGAAGAGGGGTACAGAAGGCAAAAGGGGAAAGGGGAACAAATGCAAAATACGCAAGCGGAGGACAAGGGGAAACAAAAGGCACACAGCAGATTACAGAAGGCAACAAGCATTTGCAATGCAATAGGTCTCGCAGTTGTTAGAGTTTGAGCCATTGGCATCGTAAATGGCACTGCCTTTTATTTATGTGTTATTTAACATTTTAAAAACCAACACATAAATAAAAGACATTGCCATTTACAATGCCAATGGCTCAAAGTCTAACAACTGCGAGACCTATTGCATTGCAAATCCTTGTTTAATTTGGTTTTGTTGGGTTCTATCTTAACTGAAGTGCATTTAAAGTAGCCTATCTGCAGTTCGAGGATTGATGAACACATATCTTGGAATTCATTTAGCATCTTTTATTATATTATAAGTTTGCTATTCCAGAAAGGTGTTTGAGTTAGAAAAAGAGTTCCAAGTTTTGGCCTTCATAAAGTTTGATATCTCTGGGCTTTGCACATTACGCTTCGTGTGTAAGTACCCTGCTACACAGTAACTAACTCCCCAATGTTTATGTATTTTAAATTTCAACAGAGGCATATTGCTGTAGGAAGACCAGCAGACAGTAAGATATCTTGGCTTTACTGGTAAAAAAAAAAACGGACTTTGTAGTTTACCGTGACGCTTTCCGGTACTCGGCCCGCTCACCAACACATGGTGTGAGCTGGGTTGTGGGAGCCCAACACATGGAGTGAGCTCGGTTGTGGGAGCCCAACACATGGTGTGAGCCGGGTTGTGGGAGCTCAGCCTACGTGCTAGTTTCATGTCTCCTTGCAGGAGACTTGAGAGAAGGGATTCTGTACATTTTTGTGGGAGGATCGTACTGCGTCACAGACTCGATCACCTCGTCGATCATCTTCAGCACCCAGGCCATGGTTATGTGCCTTGTGCCCCAGGGCCTACTTGTACGCCTCTTCTGGGGTACTCCACTCACTTATAGGGAGTGGGGAGGGGGCGCGGGGGCGTGGCTTGTGCACAAATGTTTTCGTGGAAAGTTTACGGGCAGTTTAGGGCAGCAGCCACAGTGCACTGCTGCCCGCGGCGCGGAGAGAGGTTCCCCTCATTAATTGGAGGTCAGAGGCTGCGGCAGCGGTGCACCGAGATCCTCTAATCAGCACAGCGGCGATTTCTGGCAAAGTATAACTAAAGGAGGGTAACACCCGTTCGAGAGGAAGCAATTTAGGCAGCATAAGGCAGAGCTCGCTGGGTGTGAAAATCGGCACCATTCCGGCTCCTCCTCCCAAACACCTGTTGCCCCTGTATCACCGCCCGGAAAGCTTGCCCGGCCCTTCAGCACCGAACGCCTCCTCCCCGGCACTTCCGTATGCTCATGTATCTTGCCGTGGGATTCTCCTAGGGTCTGCGTCATGCACCGATTCCGTTCTACGGAGGTATCACCGCCCGGAAAGCTTGCCCCGCCCTTCAGCACCGAGCGACTTCCTCCCCGGCACTTCCGTATGCTCGATTGGCCCAGTAAGTTGAAAGGGGGGGGGGGTGGCGTACTCGTGTGTGTGTGCTTGTGTGTGTATGCATGTGTGCGACCGGGGGGGCTGGGTGCACTCGTGTATGTCTGCAGGGGTGTGTGTCTCTGTAAGTATGTGCGTGCGTGCGTGGGCGTTCGTGTGTGTGTCTGTGTGTGTATGCGCATGCGTGTTTGGAGCTTCCCAGGAGACAGCAGCTGAGCGCGTTCGCGAGCGTGTGGCCTCGCCCAACGCCTTTTGCGAGATGCGCGCGGCCAGGTGCTGTCTCCTGGGAAGCAGAGTCAGTAACGAAAGATCTCTGGCGAGACACAGCGCTTACGCGCTGTTTTCGCTACGAGACCTAAAAAGGGGAAACAAATGCAAAATACACCAGGCGAAAGACAAAGGGGAAACAAAAGGCACGCAGCAGATGGCAAACAGCGGCAAAAAACGATGGCAGTAGCAGGAAGTGCACAGCAGTCAGCAGGGCAGAGTACTGGCAACAGCGGGCAGGAGCAGCGGTATGTGGGGGCGACCTCGCCTGGAGCAGGCTCAGCAGGTGCGTTAGTATGTGAGACATAAAGCGGCCATCTTTAACACTAGTGCTCAGCTGCAGAAATTTCCCACCAAAAGCAAAGATGCGTTACACCATGTAGCTGTGGCAGACGCATGCGCAAAAGAGTTCCCGCTTTTTCGGCAGCCATATCTGAAAGAGACACATTAGTGATAGATTCCTTACCTTAGAATATCCCCAGGCGTCAGACTGGATCCAGGAACTTTTGCGTAGCAGTACCCTTGCGCGTCGGTAGGCGTCGTCTCCGGTTCCGCGTCCATCGTCGGCGTCGTGGGCGCCGTGATGACGTCGTCGGAGTACTTAGACGCCGCCTCCGCGTGCTGATGTCAGTTCCTCTTTTTTCCGCGCCAGCCAGCGCAGATCTGGAAAAAGCAGTAACCCTAGTCAATTTTTAACTAACTTTTTGGGATCACTTTTGATCACTTCTCAAAGTCTTGCGACTCCGATCGGTGCCGTAGGGATGCCTGGTTTCAAGCACTGTGAGGATTGCGACCGCACGATGTCGGTCACGGATCCTCACCACCTGTGCCTAACTTATCTAGCCGTCGACCACGACGACAAGACCTGCTCCGACTGCCGGGCCCTCTCTTCGAAAGCCAGGCGGGAGCGGTCCCGCAGGCAACTCCGGCAGTCAGCTCCGCGTGAGGTCCTGGTCCCGGTCCCACGGGAGGTCGAGGGACAGGTCGCGGGGACGGAGCCTCCACAGCTCCGGGAGTCGGCACCACTCCTCCGGGTCGAAGTCGTCGCCAGGTAAGAAGCACAAGAAGTCGAAGTGGCGTCATCGCTCTTCTGACTCGCCCCGACGCTCGCGCGACGCGGCCGGGGGTTCGGGTGACACCGCCCACGCGGCTCCATCGGAGTCGCGGGCGTCGCGACCCGCCCCACGCCCTCCGGTCCCTGGGAGAGACGCGACGCCGGAGGAGATCGAGCGCTTCCTCATGGCCATGTGGTCCCTTTCTCCTCCGACAGGCTCAGCGGCGCCTTCGGGCCCAGCGGACCCGTCTGGGGCCCCTACCGGGTCAAGGGCTTCGGCCAGACTCCGTCGGGTGCTTCGGCCCCGACGCCGCCGGCGCCGCAGGGCCCGGTGCCGCAGGGCCCCGCGGTCCCGGTGGCGCCTTCGGGCCCGGTGTCGCGGGACCCCACTGGACCTTCTTCTGGTTCTGGATCGTCACCGGTGGACCTTACGACCCCCCCCCGGCGTCGGTCCGTCTGGTGTCACCTCCGGCGCCGTCGCCTCCTTTGCTCCTGTTCCGACGTCGGAACGGCGCCGCTGGGTGCCGCTTTCGATGGCGTTTGGAGATTTTCACTTCTACGAACAGGCCCCTTTGATTGACAACCCTGAGTATCAGGAGATGGGTGATGAGGAGGATTAGGAGGGGTCTGATGACCCTCTGACCAAGGAGTGTCAGTCTCATTAGGACTGGGCAGGAGACCTTGGGGAGGCCAGTGGCCTGGACACCTCTCCAGACACTGGTTTTGTCTCTCCTCTTACCGTGGCTTCGGAGGAGGGGGCAACCTATACTCTGGTGTTGACGAGGGCTGCCAAGGCCTTGGGCCTTGAGCTCCCCGTCGCGGCCGTGAGGACTAACCTCCTCACTGAGGTCCTTAAACCGCAATCAAGCTCGGCCGAGCCTCTGCTGCCTTTTAATGAGGCCTTGACCGACGTTCTTTTGGGCACTTGAACCAGGCCCGCTACGGTTCGCCCGTAGATAGGAATGTGGCCAGATGCCACGGCCCGGCCCCGGGCGACCCATGTTTCCTGTCCACCCACCCCACCCTCGAGAGTCTGGTCATCCAGGCCTCCAATTCCCAGACCGCATTCCCGTCGGCTCCGCCAGATAGGGAATCCTAGAGGTACGAGCAGTACGGGAAAAAGATCTTCTCCTCACTTAGTCTGGGACTGCGGTCTTCCAACACCGCATGCCTCTTGGGCCGCTACACCCACTCTCTGTGGGAGACGGTTGCGGAAGTGCTGCCAGAGTGTCCGTTGGATGTACGGGCCAAACTCGGCCAAGCCCTTGTGGAAGGTCGGGATGCAGCAAAATTCTCCATCCGGTGTGGGCTGGATACCACCGACTCACTAGGTAGAGCGATAGCAACGACGGTGGCGGTTAGGTGCCACGCATGGTTGAGGTCAGCCAACTTCTCTGCAGATGTCCAGAACACTCTGATGGACATGCCGTTTGATGGCCGTCGCCTTTTTGGCGACAAGGCAGACCACGCGCTTGAGCGCTTTAAGGACTCCAGGGCTACGGCCAAGTCCTTGGGCCTCTTGGCCCCGCGCCAGCAAACGGCTGCCTTTCGCTCCTTTCGTGGCCAAGGAAGGGGCGCCCCCACACGTGCCGCCAGCCACACGCCGCAGACTAACATCCAGCGCGGTGGCGGGCGTGGAAATCGCCGTGGAGGCGGTCTGGGACAACGGCGAGGCCAGTCCACACCTTCCCCCGCAGCATCCGCCTCTAAACCTTCCTAGTCCGTGCTTCTCGGCCCATGTGACGCCAGTGGGGGGCAGGGTTCGCCATCACCACTCTCACTGGCGCACTGTCACTTCGGACAGGTGGGTGCTGCAGATCGTCCGGAGGGGCTACTCCCTCCCCTTCGAGACGACCCCTCAAGCCATGCCACCGCAAAACCACAGCGTATCTGGGGATCACTTGAGGCTTCTGCAGGAAGAAGTTTCGGCCCTCTTGGCCAGGGGGCCATCGAGCGCGTTCCTGGGCCAGAAGTAGGACGTGGTTGCTACTCCCACTACTTTCTGGTACCTAAGAAGGGCAAAGGGGGCCTACGCCCTATCTTGGACCTGCGGAACATCAACGGCTTACTCTGGCTCAGGTCTTAGCTGCCCTGGACCAAGGAGACTGAATGGTAGCGTTGGACTTGCAGGACGCATATTTCCACATCGCCGCCCTGCCGGCCCACCGGCGTTACCTGCGATTTACGGTAGGCCACGAGCACTTTCACTTTACCGTGCTCCCCTTCGGCCTTACAAGCGCCCCACGGGTGTTTACGAAGGGTATGGCGGTGGTCGCAGCTCATCTGCGCCGGTTGGGGGTCTCACTCTTCCCCTACCTCAACGACTGGTTGTTGAAGGCGGGCTCGCCCCAGACAGTCGTCAACCACCTCCAGACAACGGCAGACCTCTTGCACCAGCTGGGGTTCTCAATCAATGTGCCGAAGTCACACCTGTGTCCCTCTCAGAAGCTCCTTTTCATCGGAGCAGTTCTCGACTCGGCACAGTTTCGGGTTTACCCACCCGAGCAGCGGGTTCGGGATATACAGGCTTTGATTCCAATCTTCCAGCCTTTATCCCGGGTTTCGGTCAGGTTGACGCTGCGGCTTCTGGGGCTGATGGCTCCTTGCATCCTTCTGGTGCATCACGCCCGGTGGCGGATGCGGGCTCTGCAGTGGGACCTGAAGTTTCAGTGGGCCCAGCATCAGGGCAACCTGTCCGACCATGTCCTGATCTCAGAGGGCACTGCGAGACAGCTGCAGTGGTGGCTCACAGACCGCGATTCGGTCAGCGGCAGATCCCTCTACCTTCCCCAAAAGGAGCAGGTAGTTGTGACGGACGCGACCCTCCAGGACTGGGGAGGCCACATGGGAGAGGTGGAGATCAGAGGCCCTGGTCTCCGGCGGAGTCCCGGCTCAATATCAACCTTTTGGAGCTGCGGGCGATTAGTCTAGCACTGAAGGCATTCCTCCCCTCTGTCCGGGGGAGTGTAGTGCAGGTGTTCACGGACAACACCACCGCCATGTGGTACTGCAACAAACCGGGCTCTGCCAGGAGGCTCTGCACCTCTGGCAATGGCTGGAACATCAGGGCGTGACACTGGTGGTTCAACACCTGGCAGGTACTCTGAACGCCAGGGCGGACGAACTCAGCCACCGGTGCATGATGGATCACGAATGGCGTCTGAACTCGGACGTGGCGCAAGGTCTCTTTCTGCAGGCGCGAGAGCCTTGGTTAGATCTATTCGCCACCAAAGAGAACGTGCAATGTCATCAGTTCTGCGCGTTGGAATTTCCAAGGCGGCACTCGCTCGGAGACGCTTTTCGTTGCGAGTGGAGTTGCGGTCTGTTGTATGCCTTTCCGCCTATACCACTTCTGCCCAGAGTGCTGAAGAAGATCAGGCGCGACCGGGCACAAGTAATCATTGTGGCTCCGGACTGGGCACGAAGATACTGGTATCCCGAGCTACTCAGTATGTCAGTCGATCCCCCGGTTCGTCTGCCTCTTCAGGAGGACCTTCTGTCGCAGCAGCAGGGGACGGTCCTCCACCCGAACCTGTCCAGTCTCCACCTCCATGCTTGGAGATTGAGCGGCGACAGTTGAGGCCATTTGACTTGCCTCCTGAAGTTTGTAACATTCTGGCAGCCAGGCGTCCCTCCACAAAGTCGGTATACGCCTGCAGGTGGAACACATTTGTGGCATGGTGCACAGCAAAGGCTGTGGATCCCCTCAATGCCCCTCTTTCTGAGGTTCTTCTCTTTCTTCTTTCTCTTGCCCAGGCAAAGGCTGTGGATCCCCTCAATGCCCCTCTTTCTGAGGTTCTTCTCTTTCTTCTTTCTCTTGCCCAGCAGGGCTCTGCTCTGGGCACTATCAAGGGCTACCTTTCTGCTCTTTCAGCCTTTTTGAGGCTGCCTGATCAACCTTCTTTGTTCAAGTCCCCTATCGTTAATCGATTCCTGAAAGGCATCACGCATACGTACCCTCCTGTGCCCTTTGTGATGCCTCAGTGGGACTTGAACTTGGTTCTTACATTTCTGATGTGCGCTCCCTTCGAGCCACTCCACAACTGTCCTCTTCGCCTTCTTACTTTGAAGACTGCCTTCGTGGTAGCCATCACCTCTGCCAGGAGAGTGAGTGAGCTCCAGGCTCTATCTTGTAAACCTCCCTTCCTTTCAGTCCATCTGGACAAGGTTGTGTTGCGGACAAGGCCCTCTTACCTACCCAAGGTAGTCATGGCCTTCCACATTGTGCAATCTATCACCCTGCCCACCTTCTTTCCGCCTCCGCATCCCTTGAGAGAGGAAGAGAGGCTCCACCGTCTGGACCCAAAACGTGTGCTCTCATTTTATTTGGATCGCACACGCCAGTTCCGGGTGGATGACCAACTATTTTTGGTTACGTGGGCGCTAAGAAGGGGAAATCGGTGCACAAGCGGTCCATCTCGCGGTGGATCATCTTGTGTATCCAGGCGTGTTACTCCTTGGCTAAGAATGAACCCCCTGTGGGGCTGAGGGCTCATTCCACTTGAGCCACAGCGACTACAACTGCCTTGCAGGACATTTGCCAGGCGGCTACGTGGGCCTCGCTGCACACGTTTGCAAGACATTTTTGCCTGGACAGTCAAGTCCGGAGGGATGGCTTCTTTGGCCGTTCCGTCCTCCAGGACTTTCTGGTGTGATTATTGGTTCGCAGACCCACCACCACGGGGTTGGTATTGCTGGGGTATCTATTCTAAGGTAAGGAATCTATCACTAACGTGTCTCCTTCAGATGCACAAGTTACTACTTGTGTAATGATATATCTGTAAGAGACATTAGTTAGTGATAGATTCCTTACCGACCCACCCATCCTCCCCGTTCTGCGAACCGATATCTAGGGTTAAGGTCATCCCCCTTTAGGGCCCTAGTTTCATGGCACCAGTGTTGGTTTTTTGGCATAGCTCTGCGTTTCTGGGGCAGAAAAGCTGTGTCTAAGAACTGACGTCAGCACGCGGAGGCGGCGTCTAAGTACTCAGACGGCGTCATCACGGTGCCCACGACGGACGCGGAGCCGCAGACGACGCCTACCGATGCGCAAGGGTACTGCTACGCAAAAGTTTCCGGATCCAGTCTGACGCCTGGGGATATTCTAAGGTAAGGAATCTATCACTAACTAATGTCTCTTACAGATATATCGTTACACAAGTAGTAACTTGTGCATTAGGTCACTCGAGTTACTGTTAGTAAAAGCATATAGGCAAGCTTCCCCTAGATGCTAGAAATGTTGTGTAATGCATTTGTTAATAATGCAAAACTTGTTGGTTAATTAGTTACATGTATCTTTGCATATGAAACCTTACTCCATCATATGGTGCACATTTATTTTAGCGATATACCTTGCACTAATCCCTTATGGTGATTTTAGTTGTCTTTGAGAACGATAGAAAGCTCTCAAAGTGGGAGCTGTGGAGAGCAGCCTTCAGGTTTATCTTGAACAAGTGTAAAGCAGCTTGTTTTACCAGTTTAATCTGTAGTGTGGGCTAAATGAAAAGAAACCACACTTTGTGTATAGAAAAATACTTCCATTTATTACACAACACTCTCTAACACATTGGTTTATCTTTTACCCGGAGATATCAACACAATATACAGGGATACTTAAAAAGCAATTGGGTACGTAGCCCAAAATACACTGGTCTCCTGGGGGAGACCAAACCAAAGACAAGAAAGTGGAATGCAAACTGCAACGGAGGATGGAACTTGGGCCAGAAAACCCTTTGGAGCCAGGGGCACAAGGAACTACCCAAGGTAAGTACCCAGGAGCCCCACTGCGGCTGTGTGCAGAATGGAAACAGAGCTGCGTGCCCAATGGAAGTCAATAGAGAAGTTACGGTTGCAGTTTTGTGAAGAAGAACCCTTCCCAGAGGACCCCGAAGAAATCCCTAGGAGGACGGAAGGTTAAAGAGCCACCCCACCCATGGATGACCCGGGAACCAGGTTACCTACACCAGGGAATCCAGGTCCATGGGGCGAAGAAATATCGGAAACCTCCGTAGACTACAGTGGAAGACTTGAAAGAAAATGCCTCTGAAGAAGAAGTCAATTCCACTAGGACCAGGAGGCACGAAGACACAATGCCCACTGATGTCAGGAGTGTCAGAAGAGTTCACGGTGATGTTGTCGCTGCAGCTATGAAGATCAGGCGATGCCAAAAAAGACCAGGAGTCCTGCTAGAGTTATCACACTTCTGATGTCTGTGACTAGTGGTCGGTGTTTTCGGCGGGAGCACCAACAAGCATTGGTAGCTGCAACTGGCCTAGAGAATGAAGGAACAACGTTGGGACCAGCAAGGTTTAAAAGACTCCCCAACAGCAGGAGAGTCTGAGCAGACCCAGAGCAAGCAGGGGAGCCCACTGAAGCTGTGGAAGACCCTCAGGGGGACCCTCCGGCCAAAGGCATAGGAGTCGCAAGAGGACCTCGAGCACTCATCAAAGATGAAAGCCCACGGTGTAGAGTATGCTGTTAGGGCGCTGATCTTTGAGGGTAGAGATGCTTGAGGCTGGAGATTTATGTAGCCCAAAGATCTCTGGAGTGCAGAGCAAACAAGCCTTGGCTAATTGGCACGGTGCACAGAGGTTCTGTCACAGCGTTTCTGACTAGGGTGTCAAAATTTCAGATCGGACAGGTCAGGCCCCAAGGGTTTTGCAGAAACACCACCTTTGTTGCTGAGCCTCGGGAAGTCCGTCAGACGACAGGAGCAGCAGATCGGTCAACTTTGTTGCGGTGTCTGCAGATGCAGGAGAGTGATTCCTTGACTCCTAGGGAGATTTCTTCTGGTGTCCCTGATGCCCACAGGTTTGTTGAAGAAGCAAAGACTCAGACGAGGAAAAGTTGAAGAACGTCGAGACCAGGGGCAGCAGGATTCTTCCTTGGTGCAGTCTTGGTTCCAGTCGAAGTCCAAATGTCCAGACGGTTGAAGAGTGGCATGGTTTCAGGCTTGAGTCTTGTCCCATGACAAATCTTAAGACCCACCCACAGGTAAGCCCTTAAGTACCCCAAGGAAAGGGTTGGAACAGCTTAGGGGTCCCTCCCAGAAGAGGGGCTGTACAGAGGGGAGTATACTCTCATATCCTTTGTCCAGTTTTGCAGCATGAATCTTTGTGGATTCACTATGCTGTGCATTATTCCGCGGTCTAGTAGTTGGGTCTGGAATCGTAGTCCTTTTTTTCTTTTTTTTCGTAGCCCATGTGGGCGTCGACGTCCCACCTTTTGGTGTACTTTCTGTGACGTTGGCACGCTTCCTGCGGAAGCTCCCACCTTTGGGCACCATCTTCAGATTCTTTTTTCCGCCGTTGGGTCTGGATCGTTCCCGAGGGGCTCCAGAGTTTTGGAGGAAAGAACACGCAGAAAAGACTAATTTGAACGGAAAAGACTGAGAAGATGACAAGGAACAACACCATCGAGCCAGGACGACGAAGGAGAAGGAGAACTTCGACGTCCAACGGAGAATGCGCACAAAGGGTGCCCCCTGAGGGCAAGAAATGGACAAGACACCTTTTAAATTCTGCCGTAACTGCCACCACAAATATGCGTAGAAGGACCAGCACCCGATTTGTAACCTCTGCCTACCGGTCGACCACGAGAGCAAGGACTGAAACGCCTGCTCCACCTTCACACCGAAGACTATCCGGGTTAGATAGCGACAGGGAAGAGCCAACTACAACATGCAAGGCAAGGGACAACTACCGTTTGTGTGGGGAGCAGGGTCTCCAAGAGGAAGTCTGCTTTTGTTTTTTCCTCATCTAGCTTAACTCCAAAGGCTGTTGCCGCATTCTTGATGACCATATTGTGGACCTCAATGTCATCTGGCGGCGAAGGCCTCGAAGGGTACGTATCCAGGTACCCTTCGAGGCCTTCGACAACCACCGTCCCTTCGAGACCTGGGGCTCACAAGTGACAAGGAGGACAACGACGGCGGAGAAGACTATGACTAAACGGTCGTAGAGACCGATAAGAAGACTTCTAAAGAGGTAGGAGAGTCGACAACCCCTACAAAACCTCGAAAGTCTGAGTCAGACTCTCGAAAAACAGAGTCGAAGTCCTCAAAGGGAGCACTGGCGCCGAAAATCTCGACGGCCGCAGCTGCATCCAAGGACAAACAGCCCAGCGGATGCTTCGAAAAGGACTCCCAGGTGGCGAAGACCGGCAAAAAGTCGAAGCATGTCCCAGAACAGGAGGGTTCGACTTCGAAAGAGAAGGATCCGAACGTCGCTTCGGCGTTGACTAAGGACCCGAAACCCATTTCGACGTCGACTTATACGTCGAAGAGATCAGCCGAACCGCTTGGTGCCGAACAGGCTGCCAAACTGGAGAGAGAGAGAAAAAGGCGGCTCGAGACCGAAATGGATAACATTCTGCAAAGAAAGAAGGAGTTTGACGAAAAGATGAAGAGGTTCGCGATTCCGTCGAAGCCAAAGACTGTGATCGTTGAAGTAGAAGAGGAGGAGGACTTCGACGCCGAAAAGTCCCGAGACCCAGGACCATCCAGAGGAAGAAGCTTTCTACTTCGAGGAGGAGGGCGACGACGATCAGCGGACGATCCTCGGTTCGGCATTCTCGGGGACACAGGACCTGGAGTGGCAGGACCTGGACACCGAAAGCCCAGATGAGGCCTTGGACATGTACTCTTCGAGGCCTTCGCCGCCAGATGACATAGGGGTCTACAATATAGTCATCAAGAACGCGTCAGCAGCCTTTGGAGTCAAGCTAGATGAGGAAAAACCGAAAGCAGACTTCCTCTTGCTCCCCACACAAACTAGGAGCCAGTACCTCCCCATGCTTGAGAGTGTCTTGGCCCAGGGGAAAGAGGCGTTCAAGGAACCGGCAACATGCAGGTCCGTTACGCCTAGGACAGAGAAGAAATATAAACACTCCTCTAAGGATCTTCCCTACATCCAAGGATCAGTTACGGCGGACTCTATTATTGCGGCGACCACCAGGAAAAGGGCAAATGTGCCAACAACATCAGGGCCACCACCAGACAAGGAAAGCAGGAGGATGGATCTAACTGGGAGGAAGATTGAAAGAAATGCAGCGATGCACTGGCGCATGGCAAACTCAAACGCCCTGCTGAGCAGGCTCCAGTACCAAATCCTGGACGAGATTGGACAGCTGATCAAGCACCTCCCAGACGAGTACCAACAAAGAGCTTCACACCTTGTGGAAGAGGGGAAAAATGTGGCAAATTCTTGCCTCAAAACAGCCTTGGATGGAGCTGACCTGTCCAGCAGGCTGATGATGTTGGGAATCATGGAGAGAAGGCAGGCCTGGCTCAGGATCTCGGGCATCAAACCAGAGGTACAGTACAACATTCTAAGCCCCCCGTTCAATGGGGAGACACTGTTTGGGGAGCCGGTGGATGAAAAGCTCACCCAGCTCAAGAAAGAAAACTAAACTGCAAGGTCCATGGGGGCCTTACAATTCAGGAGGACGAAAAGGGGTACTCCGTCACGGAGACCGAACGGAAGAGGGGGAAACCAGCCAGGAACGTCGCAGTAGACTTTGCAACAGTCCCACCAGGGCGACAGCCAGACACCACAGGGTCATCAAAAACAAACCTGGCACTACCAGCAAAGTGGACAGTCCTTTCTTGGGAGGGCGAACGGACATGGTGCCAACAACCCACCTCAAAGTGACTCCGTCAAGCAATACGTGCCCACCCACGCAGCTCCTCCCAGGGTGGAGCACAACAAGACCAATACAGGGTTACACGGACAAAACATCGATGAACATGTAACACCAGTAGGAGGCAGGCTAAGTCATTTCTTCCAAGAGTGGAAGAAGATAACCACAGACAAATGGATACTCAACATCTTACAGTTCGGAATCTGCATAGAACTGGAAAAGACACTGCCAAACAGGAAACCAAAAAGGAAGCCGCAATCAGGAAAGGAGCTAGAGCTACTTCAAAAGGCGGCGAAGGAACTCCTCCAAAAGGAGGCCATCGAGCCAGTACCATACAGAGAAAGGAACAAGGGAGTGTACTCAAACTACTTCCTGGTACCAAAGGTAGACGAAACACTGAGACCCATCCTGAACCTAAGGTTCCTAAACAAGTACATAAAAACACAAAAGTTCAAGATGACGTCCCTACAAGAGGTCATTCCTCAGATAAGGGACGGAGACTTAATGGCCACCATAGACCTCAAAGATCCCTACCTGCACATCCCAATGAACAGGCAGCACAAACATCTACTGAGATTTACCATCAACAAAGATCACTACCAGTTCACAGCCCTAGCATTCGGACTAAAATCCGCACCAAGGGTCTTCACAAAGTGCATCACAGCAGTGGCAGCGCACCTAAGGAGGGAAGGGATCCATGTATACCCTTACCTGGACCACTCGCTAATAAAGGCAAGTTCACACAGGACATGCAAAGAACACGCACAGCGTGTGACAAGTACACTGGTGGACCTGGGATTCTGGATTCACTGGGGGAAATCCTCAATGGAACCAGAACAAGTAAAAAATCTTCCTGGGAGCACAGATCAACACCATACAGAGCAAGGTGTTCCCCAGTGACAAGAGAACACTGGCCCTGCTGAAAGAGACGCGCCTCTACCAGAAGGGGTGAGCTCTGACAGTGAGGACAGCGAGCAAGGTCATGGGCATGATGGCCTCTTGCATCCATCTGGTCCCAAATGTACGCCTACACAATGAGACCATTCCAGGAATGGCTGCAGGAACAATGGTCACAAGCTATAGGAAGTTGGGAAGATGTAGTGGTTGTGACCATTCCAGGAATGGCTGCAGGAACAATGGTCACAAGCTAAAGGAAGTTGGGAAGATCTAGTGGTTGTAACACACGCAGTGCAGGAGGAGATGTCGTGGTGGAACAAGGAGAACACAACAGAAGGGAAGCCTTTAACATCACCAACCCCAACGGTGACAATCACCACAGACACATCCCAGAAGGGATGGGGAGCACACATGAGCAAGCTCAGGGTGAGGGGTCTGTGGACTCCCAACGGATGCGGTCAAACACATCAACTACCTGGAACTAAAGACTGTGTTCCTCGCCCTGAAAGCCCTCCAGACAAAACTGTACAACCAGAGAGTGTTGATCCAGACAGACAACACAACAACGATGTTCTAATCTACATCAACAAGCAGGGAGGAACACAATCAGCCCCGCTATCGAACCTAGCACAGGAGATATGGAGATGGGCCATCCCACTAAAGATAGACCTGCTAGCCATACACCCACCAGGGAAGGACAATGTGGAAGCAGACTGGCTCAGCAGACAGACATCAGCATCCCACGAGTGGGAGCTCAATACACAGGAAACGCAAAGGCTATTCAGAAGGTGGGGAACACCGATAATAGACCTATTAGCAACATGCCAGAATGCAAAATGCCTAAACTTCGCATCCAGGCAACCAGGGGAAGGATCCCTGGGGAATGCCCTATGGATAAGCTGGACTCAAAAACATTTGCTTATGCTTTTCCCCCCCGATACCATTGAAACACAGAGTACTCAACAAGTGCAGGACCAGCAATATGACTCTGATCCTGGTGGCACCCCGGTGGGCCAGGCAGACCTGGTACTCACAGATAATGGTAATGGCACAGGGGGCACCCCACACGTTCTGGAAAAGGAAAGACTTACTCTCCATGCAAGACGGAGAAGTACTACACCCAGAGCCTGAGAGCCTCAGCCCAGCAGCATGGCTCGTGAAAACATAGTTTGCACACCTGAAGTTACCTGAGAGCACCCTGTGGGTACTACGAGAGGCAAGGAGACCTAGCACACGAAGGTGCTAGGTGGCAAAATGGAAGAGGTTTTCACAATGGTGCAGCAAGAAAAAACTACACAAGAAGATGAATAAAGGAATCAACGGTGCTAAGATATCTCACGCACCTGCTGAAGGGAAAACTAAGTTCATCCTCACTGAGAGTACACCTAGCAGCGATAGTAGCCTACACAAGAGGAGAAACAGGGAAGAGTTTCTTTACATCACAGATAGTGAAGAGATTCCTGGAAGGGGCAAAAAGGATCGCACCACCAAAGAGGATGCTGCCACCTGCATGGAACCTCAATTTAGTCCTAACATAGCTCATGAAAGCGCCCTTTGAACCCATTCATAAAACCTCACTACAAATGCTAACAATGAAAACAGCCTTCTTGGTGGAAATCACCTCGCTGCGCAGGGTGAGCGAACTACAGGCGCTAACGCTGCAAGAACCCTACATCCAAATACACAATGATAAGGTGGTGATGAGACTGACCCACACTTTATGCCAAAGGTGGTGTCAAGGTTCCACATCAACCAGGCAGTACAAATACCAAGCTTCTTTCAGAAACCGGCCACAAGCGCAGAGAGGGCACTGCATATTCTGGACGCTAGAAGGGCAGTAATGCACTACATAGAAAGAACCAAGGAACACAGGAAAACAAAACAGTTCTTTGTATCCTTAACATGCAGTTTCCTGGGTAGACCAGTAACAAAGGGAACCATCGCACAAACTATACAACTCTGCCACAAGCAGGCAGGCCAAGAACTAGCAGAGGGGGCACGAGACCACTCTACCAGGAAAAAAGGAGCAACGATAGCCTTCCTGGCTAACAGACCCATTCAAGACATGCCTGGAGGCAACATGGGCTTCAGTGCACACGTTCACTAAGCACTACTGTGTGGATATACAAATAAACAAGGAAGCACAAGTAGGACAGAAGGTGCTTCAACATATATTCAACAACCAACGCTCATCTTCCACCCAGCCGCCACAAACATAACAAACCGCTACAAAGTCTATGCACAGCATAGTGAATCCAGAAAGATTCAGGCTGCAAAATGAATAGTTTCTTACCTGTCAGTGTAGTTTTGCAGCTTGAAGATCTTTTTGGATTCACTAGCGAACCCACCCACTTCCGCCAGAAAGATGAGGCTGGAGAAGCAGGTGGTAATACAAGGACAATACAGAAACAGACACCTTGAAGGACAAAGCGGAAAAATCACTTACTTGAAAAAGAAATACAGAACATTGCCAAAAGGATTCGCAAACAGAGCACAAAACAAGAAAAAAGAATCCAAAGATGGCGCCCAAAGGTGGAAGCTTCCGCAGGAAGCGTGCCAATGTCACAGGAAGTACACCAAAAGGTGGGAAGTAGACGCCCACCTGGGCTACAAAAAAAAAAGAAAAGAAAAGACTACGATTCCGGACCCAACCACTAGACCGCCGAATAATGCACAGCATAGTGAATCAAGAAAGATCCTCAAGCTGCAAAACTACACAGACAGATAAGAAACTATTTGTTTCGTGCCAGAGCGGGAGACAAGGGCTCCCTGAACTGGCTCAAACTGGAGTATGCAAGGATGGGACCAAATGTCCCTTCAAAGCTTTCTGGTGGCGCTGGCAAGTGCCCCCACCCCATCCAAATACACTAAGTCCTGTCTGGGAGGACCACCTCCCTGTGACATGAAACATATTGTTCTACATTCCCCTGATCAAGCTCCGCTCAGCAGCAAGAGCGCAGAATCGTGTCTGGGGTCGGCAGCACCACAAGCTTGCTGTGGGCCCTGAAAGGCTCTTACCGGGAGTACAGTGGGTGGACCCTAGGGACCTCCTGTACATAGGATCATACTTTTCACACTGGAATCGATGTTGGGGTATGATTCCAACATTGTTTATACCAAACATGACCGGGTTCGGTGCAGCCACTATATAGGTAGACATCTCATAATGACTGAAGTCCACTATATGTATTATAATGGCATACTGCACTTACAAAGCCCTGGAGAATCGACTCTGGAGTTTGTAGGGGTCCCTTGCTCATGCAGGGGCACCCTCATACATATAACCAAGCCAATGAAAATAAAGGAATCAATTGTAAACCGCAGCGTGTCCTGTTGGAGTCTTGGGGTTCTGAAGGCATAAGAGTAGTCCGACAGCTTCCCATCAACCAGGCATCCATTTGATTTAATGAGGTCATAGCTAGGAGTGAACTTCCTGTCTGGAGTCTTGGTGGTGGCCCTCATGACTGAAGAGACTGCCAAAGGAGTGACTTGTAGGTTTTAAGTGTAGTGACCTCAGATATAAGGAAACTTATATCTGTTGTGAGAGGTGCAAGCACCAACTCACACAGGCTGCAATGGCAGGCCTGTAGTCGCGGATTGCGTGGACTTCATGTGTGGAACAATAAATGCTGCAGCCCATGGGAGACCCCTGGTGTGCCTATGCCCTGGGTACCTTGGTACCCTATACTTGGTACTTCGAAGGTTACACCATTAATCAGTTGTGGATGTACAAAAGTACTTACCATGGTCAATTTAGGGAGAAAGCACCCTTACTGGGGTCCTGATTAGCAGGATCCCAGCTATACTAGGTGAAAGACATACTGACACCAGGCAAAAAGTGTGGGTTATCATGAAAGCAGATCCTACGTTCCTACAATAATCCTTCTGGCGTCTTCAAGATTGTCTCCTCTGTGGTTTTGGGGTCCTTGCCAGATTCTGAATGGTTTGGAAAAATTTTAACTGTTTCCCTTTTCTGTAGAGGTAGTTTTTCTCCACTACCCTATCCTGTTTTTTTAAACTGACTCTTAGCATGGGTTGGAACATTAAAGCAGTTTAGCTACATGGTCTTCAATTTCTGCTTCACCTCCTCAAAGAATTAGCGCTGCTGCTGTACCACTATAGTATAGTATAGTTGGGGAACAGCATAACCTAATGGTCACATACAGCACTGAGCAAGTTATTCGTGCTGATCAAAGGATGGAATCCCTATTGTGATTGTATAGGGGCCGGCTATGACAGCCTTTGGGCTTAGACTGTAGGGACCTGTGCACCTTTTCAATAATAAAGCATTGAGAAGGGATGTCCAACCGGGTTGTGAAGGAATGCTCAAAGGATTGTTCCCCTGGCATACCCACAATTCAGATGTTATTTTGTCTTGCCCTCCGCTCTGCATCTTCAACTCTTTCCTCTAGGTGCCTGTAAGTTGCAAATAGCCCTGATAATGTAGACTGCACTTTCTTGGCCTGATCCCCCACTGTTAATATCTGTGTCCCTCCTCTTTCACTTTTTCTGCTGTATTATGGAAGTCGTGTCAACATAATCCTATCCACTCAAATTGACTCCATCTTCCCTTTCAGAGTGCATCTAGTGCTTCCAATGGCCTACAATACCATATCTGTAGAGGAGGTTGAATTATTCTCTGCTCTCGGTGGAGTACGATCCGAAGTGACCGCCGTGCGCTACTTTAGTGTATCTGTCAATTTTGGTTGGGGCTTGGTGGCCTTATTTATTTTTCATGGTAATAATTGTTATTTGACTTGAGAGGCCAAATGTTTGCTTCTGGTATCTGGTTGCCCCTTCATTCTCTGGCACCCAAGGAGTGGGGTTGGGAGATTGACACTGCTTCATGGTTGCCTTCCTTGTTCAGGTCTTCCGCCAGTTGGCCTCACAATACTTTTATTGCACTGCTACAGGCCTTGTATCTCGTCCATCTTGTGGTCTGCTAGATTGGTGCAGGCCTAACCTGGACTCAATCACCCATGTCCATTTATCATTTGGTCTGGGAGTGTTGCGGGTGGGGCGGGGGTAAGGGAGGGGTGTGAAAAGGTGTCCAATGCAAGTTTAGTCTGTCCCTACCTGCACCGTAGCATAGGTGCTTGCTGCCACAGCCAGCCTATGGTGGGCCTCTCTCCAGGTATGTTGAGTTGCAGGGCTACTTCCTCACTCTTTCCTCAGCCCCCTGCCCTTCACAAGATACCCCAGTAAGGTCCAGGTCCGCCAGCTAACCGTTCCTGATATCATTCCTTCACCACAGACCCAGCTAACCTTTCTCCTCCAGTTATGCCAAATCGTGGGGCTGCCTCCTCATCTTTTTGGCTGTTGTGTTGTTCAGCTGGGAAAATTCAACACACAGCATCGGAAGAACCAGTTCATCGACCACCGTTCTTTGTCAACACCTTCTGAAGACCGACAATCCCCAAACAAGTTCACAAACACCAGGTCTACCCATGCTCTTTCCAGGGCATCACTCCCTCTTCATCAACCTTCAACATCAAAGAATATGAGTCCTCGAAGTGTTATGTAACAGATGCCCTTCCAGAACTACCCAGTGCCTTTCATCAGACCATCATGAGGTTTGTAACCTCTGCGTCTCCCATAGCCACAACTACTCCTCTTGTGAAGGACTCGAATGAGACCTTACATTAAAAAAAGGAGAGCTGCTGCGCACACTTCAAGATGCACCAGCAGTTAAACTGTCAATACCCCCAGCATCCTCTGTGAACAGTGCCCTTTCAGGGCTGAGAAAAGTGAATTCTTCTGTGCCAAGCAGACCCAGCTTGGAGGCCATCTTACCTAGCACCTCCGACCCTGAAGAAGAAGAAGCTCTACCAACCACAGCAGTCCTGGAATTATGCAAAAAAACACAGTTGATGGACAGAATGTAGAACAATGTCATACATTCACCCCAGTACAAGGATCTGGGCCTAAATCCATCATTTATTTGCACTCCACACCACCCTGGGTTAGACACTGGCTATATGCAAATAAGCTCTGACCCTGTGCCTCATGGGAACAGTCCAGTCCGAACAACCAAGCCATGTCTTTCCCAGACCGGAATCAAGCATCCAAGGACCGGTTTCTGGCTATCAGCCTTCATCAGCCTGGATAGCTTGACTCCAGTGGTGTGGAGAGCCTGGGACTCACGTCTGAGTATACCCAGCACACTCGGGGTGAAAATTGCATACCCTAAGCAGAGCACATCCTTACATTCTCTAGGAAGAGGTGCAGGATCTCCTCCACAAGTGTTAATGGAGTGTGCCCCTTCATCACTGGTACAAGTATGTTCCCAAGGAGGACAGCTCCTTTACACACAAAGCCTTCTCAGGCAAAGGTCCACCGATCATCAGATCCATTATTCAGCCTTCTCGTTCCCTTAGGTCGTTACGATCTGAAAACAAGCAGTTGGCAGCGGTTCCTAAAATACGGAAATCGCAAAGCGGAGAGCGCCGCTTTGTGTATAACGCTGCTAAACTGTAGAATCGCTTACCCCTTTGGATTCGCCTTGACCAAATTATTTGACTTTTCGAAAGCACCTAAAGACCTTTCTGTTCCCTTAACTCCTTTTGAACTTGAAGTGGCCCTACATTTAGCGCTGGGATGCCCCAGGGTAACCATGCGCTCTAGAAATTTCTTTCATTCATTCATTTAGGCCAATCTTGGACCTCAGGACTCTCCATGAATACATCCTATTAGAATATATTCACATGACAACGCTGCATGACGTCATTCCTCTGTGCCAATAAGGCTGACTACATGACGATGTTATACCTCAAGGTCACCTACTTTCACATACCCATCCACTCTGTAAACTGATGCAACCTCTGCCATCTGGTAAGTGGACTGCAGTATCAATTCAAGGTACTGCTCATTTACTAAGGGCCAACACTAATGTGTTCTACTCCCTTGACTGCAGCAATGCCTCGCCGACACTTAAGTTGTAATTCTCCTACTTAACAGCCTGGAATTCACCATAAATGCCACTATGTCCCATCTTCAACCCTTGCAGGACCAGCCCTTCGTGGACTCCGTCCTTTTTTTGTAAACATATTTTATTGAGGTTTTAAATTCATGAAACACATTTTCAGTCAAACAGCATGTTTGAGATATGGTTCTTAAGTCATTAACAATTTAGGTTTGTGTTCAGTTCCCTCATAGTAAGAAACAGTCCTGCTCCTTCCCTACCCCCCCACCCCCCATGAGTCAGTTCAGATTCATGCACGCAGTTTGTGTGCGGTTTGTCTGAGTGCTCTGAGGCAGGCTGCCGGGGAACAGGTGAGTCATGTCTGTTTGACAAACCTAGAGTACTGAGGGGGATCTGGCTCATCTAGCAGAGATATTCCCATCGGCAAGGATGGTCTCAGTGTGAACCTAATATCAATGGGCCCACAGGGAATATTATGGGAGTGCCTCATTCAGGAGATGTGAAGTTATCCATTAGTGTCACCCAGGCTCTGGCCATATCCAATGTGTCCACTCTGTCCCTCCACAAACCGCCCACTTCTCCACCTACCTTCTCCACATTGCTTTTCGGGGTCCTCCCAGTGCTTTACAATTCCTTGGATTTTTCACTTGACCTTAATGAACGCCAAATATTGGACCTTATTCGTGGCCCTGGTTTTAGATGTGTGTAAAAACCATCCCAATAGACAATGGCTTCTGGAATCTGGAACCTCACTCTGTTGTGACAGTGGGTATCATTTCCTCCCAAAAAGCCTTAAGTGAGGGGCATAACCAGAACATATTCAAAAATTAAACGCCCAATTCTCCACATCTAGGGCAAGCCGCATCAGCCAAGTGGAAGAATCTCCTGATGCGCTCTGGGTTTAAGTATGACCTGTGAAGGACATAATAATGAATGAGCTTAACGTGCATTCCTTGATATTTGCTCTCTAGAACAGTGTCCCAGGTTTTAACCTCAAACAGGGTTCCTAGGTCCTGCTCCTTTTGTAAGTACAGGTGTTCCAGCGGTCATAAGAGTTCCTACAGAGAGGGCCATGTAGTGGCAGCTTCGAAGCGCATTTGGCTCAGAGGCGCCAGCGCCCTAATGTTTCCTCAGCACCATCGTGAGTACTGTGTAAAAGGAAGCTACCTTACAGTAATTCGATTTTCGCGCAAAACTCTTTAAACAGGAGCAGTGTAGAGTCCCAAAACGGGTCTCATCTTTGTCGCCCCCTCTTCCACCCAGGACTCTAGTGCATCCTTCCCCCATTTGCTATGTGTTTTTTGCAAGCAACGGTTCCAGCACTTAGCAATTACCTGTAGTTCCTGCGTATCTTCGGAAGTGGTGCGTCTCACCTTAAGGTACACCCTAGTGAGATCTGTGATAGTCTGCATAAACTTATTTTGGGGCTTGATTGGGTCCAGTTTGCTCATCATCCATTGCACTAACCAGTGCAGTTTAGCTGCTATATAATACAAAATAAACCAGACTGTGGTATTCTTTTTAGGTAAACGGCGCCACATAGAAAATTCACACAAATTATCACAAAAGAGCCCTGTAGTCAACGGTGCTATAAGGTAAGGAGAAACCACCCCTCTCCTTATGATAGGCCACAACTTTCTTGAACAGAAAATACTCCCTAGCACACGTGATAATTTAAATAGCACAAGTACGTGACGTGTTTCAACAAAAGATGCAACAATGAACAGAAGGAAAATATTCTTTCTTCTCTGTTGGTCACTTTATTCAGTGTAAGTATTCCTGGAAGTTCGCAGCTTCTCGAGTCAGAGTACTCTGACTCAAGGAGCTGTGGTAGCGTCGCCACAAATTCTAATAAGGATGAAGCACTAAAGAATGTTAATACCACAAGACTAAAGGACCAGAGACTCCAGAATAGCACCAAAAGACGCCACCCCTATGGAAACCCTATTGGATTTATCACTGCATATTAGGAGCTACTTAATTACAAGAATTAACCTTGAGAAAGACGTGGGACAGTTTCCCAGTTACGACGAAACACGTGTTGGCTCTTGAGAACTTCCGGGAATACTTGCACTGAATAAAGTGACCAACAGAGAAGAAAGAATATTTTCCTTCTGTTCGTTGTTGCATCTTTTGTTGAAACACGTCACATGCTTGTGCTATTTAAATTATCATGTGTATTAGGGAGTATTTTCTGCTATATAATACACTTTGAAGTCTGGAAAAGCCAGTACACCAGTTGCTGTTGAGTGCTGCATTATAGCCAGTTCCATGCGTTTGCCGCCTGCCCCCCATTTAAAGGTCATTATTAAGGAGTTAAGATCTTTGAATAGTACCCGCTGAATCCAAAGCGGAAGTGTGCTGAAGGGGTATAATAGGCGAGACAGTGCCGCCATCTTTAGCAACGCTATGCAGCCTGCCACTGAGAGCAGTAAGGCCCTCAAATTTCTATGTGAAATCGAAGGGATTAGATGGCGTGCCCTACGTTGCTTTCCTGGAAATCATGGTGATCGAGGTAGATCCTGTCCCTCCAGTAGACCAACGAATGGGGCTCCCACTGCAGATGCTCTAGTCCCTCAGGTGGAGCACCCCGTGGTACAGCAGGAAAGAGCCTGGATTTTTACCAATTTACTTTTAAGCTAGACAGCAGCCCGAAGTGGTCCAAAGAACTGTGCTTTATGGCTGAGGACTAAAGAACTGAACAAAAAGATTGAAAGAATAAAGAAATCTGTGAATCTCGAACAAATACAAAGGAACTTGTTGCATTTTGATGTTAGCGTGTGCTGGATTACAAACGTTTACTCCATTCAGGTTTCTTCAATATCAAGGGGAATGATCAACAGATCATCTGTATATAGCGCTATGCGGTTATGATGGCCCGTGATGGAGAGTCCCTGATACGCTCGGCCCGTTCTTGCATAGCTGGCCAAGTGCTCCAGCAGGGGAGACTAGGGGCAGCCCTGTCACGTACCCCGACCCACTGGATATCTCCCTGAAATTACCTTTCCTGTGCAGACCCTAGCATACGCATTGTATAGAGCAACTTTGCCCAGGCCAGGAGATCCCTGCGCAGCCCCATATGCAACATCATCTTGTTTAGATAGTGCCACTCGAGGCTGTCGAATGCCTTTTCTATATCGACAGTGAATACTGCTGCGCTCTCTTGATTATACCCTTCAGCCTTTATATAGCCAGAAGCCTCCTGCTATTGTTTGCAGTATTATGCTCTTGTATAAATTCTGCCTGCTCTGGGTGTATTAATTTAGTCATGAAAGGGCGCAGCCTGGTCGCTAGTATCCCACGGAGAATCTTCTAATCCATGTTTAGCATTGAGATCAGTCTATATGCTGTCCAATAACACGCTGCGTTTCCCCGCTTCAGAATGGGGGCAATAAGTGCTTTACAGGTGGAGCCTAGTAAGTGCCCGGTGCCTTTGGCCGCACCATAGAGGGTCACCAGTCTAAGTGTTAATTCTGCTGAGTGGAAAGCATAGCACTCTGCTGGAAATCTGTCCGTTCCTAGAGTTTTATTCTGCGCCATGGTTTTAATGGCACGCTTTGTCTCCTGCATAGTTATCTTGCAGCCCAGCACTTCTACTTCATCCTCCTCGAGGCGCGGAAGATGCAAATCTCCCAAATAGGTGTGTATCGCTACACTATCCTCTGTTATCTAACTTTGTAGAGGTTCGAGTAATATTTGGCAAAGTGGGTATTATTACCCTCCTGAGAATATGTCCTGCCTCCTTATCCCGTTTCCATCCCCATTATAGGCAAGTCACCTTTGGTCGGGTCTGCCAGCCAGACCCGACCAAAGGTCTCTCTCTCTGCATGTGTTCTGTCATTATATTGTCAAAAATCCAAAGCACCTCGGGGAGGAGCTTCGCTGCCAACCAAGATGGCCGTGTGAGCTCGGAGCTCCGAAGACCTCCCGATCTTCCGAATTAATCCTGCTCTCCATCCTGTCCCACGACGGTGGGAATCGGTAGCTGAGCCGGGCCTGATGCGGCTCCCGTTTTCGGACTGAAAATTGGACATTCCTAGCCTAAGTTGTGTCGACGATTCCCGGAGGCTCCTCCCGCACCGCTTGTGCCAGGGCGGGTTGTAGCGGTGCCCCTACGGAGTTCCTCCCTGCCAGTGCTTCTCCGACCCGAGGGGTGTACCTGAGCTCCGATCGCCTTGCTGGGCGATCTTGATTCTGGACCTTGAAATCCTTGTGGTGTGCATTGGACGTACCCCGCTGGACTCTTTCGCCCCTGGTGTCCCCCCTGTCCCGTGATTGCCAACATGGCGGGCAAGGGTGGCTCGGATGCGGGTAAGACTCAACGGATCAACAGAAAGCCGTCCCAGTCCCAATCCACTATCCCCGAGCGCTTCTCCCAGTCTAAGGGATCACCGGTGCAGGTGGTTCGCACAAGTGACCCGAGGAGAGATGAGTCGCCGGACGTCTCTGAGATAACGCTCAGGGACGTTATGGGCGCGATATCGGGGGTGAGGACGGAGGTGCACACACTTCGCGAGGAGCTGTCCGGCAAGGTCGACTCGCTGAAAATTGAACTGAATCTCATCAGGACGGACCTCGGGAAAACTAATGACCGGGTGAAATCTTTGGACCTTAAGACATCCAGCCTGACCACGGATGTATCGGACATCCAGTCGGAGGTGCGCACTTTGAAACTGGCTAATGGCGTGCTGGCGCGTCGGCTGGATGAGTTCGAAGGCCGCGCGCGGCGCCAAAATGTCCGCATCACCGGAGTACCGGAACAGGCCGAGGAGGACTCGACTGAACTCTTCGTGGAAGAACTGGTGGTGAAAAACCTACAACCGGGGGGCCTGAGCAAGTTCTTCTCGGTAGAGAGGGCCCACAGGATTCCTGGTGGGCCGCCTAAATCGGGAGCAACCCCGCGCCCCATCATTGCGAGGCTATTCAATTATAGGGATAGAGATGCTATCCTACAGGCTTCGAGGACCGCGGGCCCTCTCCATTTCCAAAACTCTGAAGTGAACTTTTTCCCGGACTTCACCCAGGCCGTTCAGAAACAGCGGCAGAGCTTCACCGGGGTGAAGCGGAGACTCAGGGAGATGGGACTGCGGTACTCTATGCTCTATCCTGCTAAGCTTCGCATTGAGCGAAACCACCGGACTTTCTTCTTCGACTTTCCTGACGACGCGGGACACTGGCTCGACACCCTACCCCAGGAACAGCCTGAATCGACCGACCGGACGGAGGAAGCCACCGGAGGCGCGGCTGCACAGGAATGATTTCTTGGCTACTTGTCTTCCGAGAACTGGGAAGCCGTGAGGTGCTTCGACTTTTGACATTGCTGCTTAAATTGACTCATTCTGTTATTGATATGGGGGATGACGGGAGGGGATGGGATGTCTCCTTTCTCCTTCGTGGGCTTTCTGTAGGTTAGTTAAGGGGCGACAGGCACACTGCTAGTTGGGGTGGATTTTAGTCTGATGCAGGGGTGCAGGGTGGTGGGTAGTTGGGGTGTGTGTTTTTGTATTCTCTCTTTGTTTAGTCTCTTATTCTGGCTGAGAAACTTTTGGTATGTTATTTCGCTGCACTGGGCACTGATGTGGGGGGTGGGGAGGGGGACGCGGAGCGTCCTTGACGATGGGGGGTAAATTGCTTCATTTGCTGAGCTGGAATGTAAACGGGTTGGGGGACCGTATCAAGAGGGGTGTTGTGTTACAAATGCTTAAGCGATGCTCGCCAGATGTAGTTTTTCTACAGGAGACCCACTTGGTGGGTCATGCTTGCAAGGCCTTGAATAGACGGGGTTACAAAATGGTGGCTCACGCAGGGTTCTCTTCGGGCTCCAGGGGGGTGGGCATAATGGTGCGCGCGTCCCTTCCGTTAGAGGTGGAGTCTGTGCTGGCTGATGATAGAGGCAGATACGTGGCACTGGTGGGTAGATGGGAGGGCCGCACGCTAGTTTTGGTTTCGGTTTATGTACCCCCGGGGCTGCAGGAGACTACATTCAGGGACCTGGCTGGCGCCATCTTAGGTCTTCCAGAGGGATTGTTACTGGTGGGTGGGGACTTCAATTCGGTTGTCTCAGGGGAACTGGACCGTTTTCCTCCCAGGGATCTTCGCCCTTCCCAGTCTTGGATGCCTGACTTTGTATGTTCCATGGGGATGGTTGATTGTTGGCGTTTACTACACCCTACTCAGCGACAGTACTCTTTCCTCTCGGGTGCTCACGGTAGCTTCTCTAGGCTGGACTACGTCCTAGCCCCGGCGGCCCAGGCACAGTCTGTTTCCACCGCGCGCCTCCTGGCCCGAGGCATCTCGGACCACTCTCCGGTCTGGATTTCGTTTGACTTCCAGGTCCCTGCATCCTCGCGAGTTGCCCCCATCAACCCGTGGTACTTTCGCGATCCGAAGACCCGATCCCTCCTGACCAATGCTATGGACCGGTACTTTGCTGAGAATACCGGCTCCGTAGACTCCGCCGTCTCCCTCTGGGAGGCTTTTAAGACTGTTCTTCGTGGCGAGGCCTTCTCTCTGATCGCGGAGGCACGCCGCCGCCGCGATGAAGACGTGGTGCGGCTGGAGTCTGACCTCGCAGACTTGGACACCCAGCTGGAACTGGGCCCGTCACCCGACCTGGTCCATGCCATCTCGCTTAAGCAATCCGAACTCCGGGCCACCGCCACTGACGCAGCGAAGGCCTTGAGCAGGGAACAGCAGGGAAGAATTTATGATTCCGGTGATAAAGCTGGTAAGCTCTTGGCCTGGTTGGACAAGCGGGAATTGGCGTCCCGGGTGGTCCCGGGACTGGTGGGTGAGGACGGTTTAACCTTGACGGACCCGGCGGCTATAGCCGGGTCCTTCGCTGAATATTTTGAAGGGGTTTATTCCTCCGCAACTCCCCTCCCGGAGTCCGCTTCGGCCTCCTATCTGGAAGACATTGACCTCCCCTGCCTATCTGATCTTGACCGTGAGGACATGGATCGTGACCTGACTGACGACGAGGTTGCCCTGGCGATTCGCTCGTTGCGATCTGGCAAAGCGCCGGGTCCTAACGGTATCCCGGTAGAATTATACAAGCTAAAGGCTGACGCGTTGGCCGCGCCGTTGCGCGAAATGTTCCTCGAGGCCCGCGAGCGGGGGGAACTCCCCCCCGACCAGAGACTCGCCACCATTGTGGTGATCCACAAGGAAGGGAAGCCGCGGAATTTGTCCCGGTCCTACAGGCCCATTTCACTGTTAAATGCCGAACCCAAGATCTTAGCAAAACTGCTGGCCAACCGGCTGGTGGGCGTGATCACAGATCTGGTACATCCGGACCAGTCCGGGTTCATACCACACCGGAACACGGCGCTTAATTTAAGGAGACTTCACGCAGTTCTGGCACGCGCTCACTTGCTTCGCGACCCGGCGGTCCTGGCTTCACTTGACGCTACTATGGCTTTCGATTCCTTAGAGTGGAATTATTTGTGGGCAGTTCTAGCCAAGCTGGGCTTCGGGCCATCCTACATTGGATGGGTCCGACTGTTATATTCTGCACCGCTGGCTAATGTGGCTGTTAACGGTAGACTTTCGGCCTCCTTTGCACTGCACCCGGCACCAGACAGGGCTGCCCGCTTTCGCCGCTCTTGTTTGCACTAGCGCTGGAGCCCCTGGCGGCGAAGCTTAGAACCCACCCTGATGTTTCAGGGATCACGTGGTCGCCTGGTTTCGAGGACCGAGTGTCGCTTTACGCGGATGACATCCTCCTTTACCTTACCTCTCCTTGTCGCTCGCTCATCGTGGTCTTTGACCTGCTGGGTACCTTTGGGTCGTTCTCGGGACTGGTGATCAACTGGTCTAAATCCTCACTGTACACGTTGTGTGGGGATACTCCGCGCCTCCCCCGTGGGTGCTCGATTCAGGTGGCCCAACAGGGCTTCCGGTACTTGGGCATCTACGTGTCGCGCGACCCCCGAGCCCGATACTCACGCAATCTTCTGCCACCGCTCGAGCGCTTACGGAGGGATGTCGAGATTTGGAAGAAACTGCCTATCTCTTTGATGGGCAGGGCCGCGCTGTTTAAGATGATGGCGTTGCCCCGCTTCCTATACGCTTTGCAGAATTCACAGGACCCGGTCCCGACCAAGTACTTTGGCGAGATCGATTCCCTGCAGCGGGCACTGCTGTGGGATGGGCGGCCGAGAATATCACTGCTTAAATTGACTATTCCCTGCTATGACGGTGGTATCGCACTACCGGATATGCGGCGTTATTATTGGGCGTCCCAGCTTGCGGCGGTTAACCATGGCCTCTATGGCCCTGCGGTAAGCCCGGGCTACGCTATGGATCGGTGGCTAGTTAACGACGGTAACTATTATAGAGCTCTTTACTCCAGGTCGTTGGATCGTAGGCTGACGGGCCCCACCAGAACGATGGTACACGTATGGCGTGCAGTCACGGACACCCTTGGCTGGAAAGATAAGATCACTCTGGCCACTCCCCTGTATGACTCAGATGCGCTGGGGAAACTGTGGAAGACCAAAGGTTTTGACCGGTGGGACACCATCGGAATATCTAAAGTTGGTGACATGGTTGCGCGGGGAAGGATCAAGTCGTTTGCCTCGCTGCAACTCGAGTACCAGCTGGCGTCGACGGAATACTTCCGACACGCCCAGCTTAGCCATGCCCTCTCCCCCCACGTCTCTGATGGTGGTGCTATCCCTGAGTCCTCGCCCCTGGAGGATCGGGTACTGGACGGCCATATGCCGGACAGCGCCATTTCCCTGACCTACAAAAAACTGATCAACGTGAGGGTGGACTTGCTTGAACGACTGCGGATGCACTGGGTGAATGATGGCATAGAAATGGACGACGAGGAATGGCAGTCAGCGGCCTCCTCCCCCAGGGAGGTGGCCATATCGGCGCGGTTGCGTCTGGTCCAGTTGAAAATTCTGCATAGAGTGTATGTCACTGGCCCCAGGCTCATCCACATGGGGCTTTCCACGGATGGCCTGTGTCGACGGGGTTGTGGTATGCTTGCTACCTTCCTACACATCCTCTGGGAGTGTCCTGGTGTGGCCCGGTTCTGGAAGCGAGTGCATGAGGTGATGGAGGAGGTGACTGGAGTGGCCCTGCCGGCCGAGGCTCGACGCTGCCTCCTAAATGTGTGGTGTCCGAATGACTACAGTGTGGCCCAGACCCGATGGGTCACCTTAGGCAACATGGTGGCCAAGAGGGATATTGCCCAGAAGTGGGGTGCGCCCGCTCCCCCTTCCCTTAGCCTCTGGGAGAACAACATGGATTGGTGCATGCTGCGGGAGAAAGCGGTGTATGTGGCCAGGGGCAAGCCCAAAATGTGGAGATCAGTATGGGGTGCCTGGAATTCGTATCGGGGCGATTTATGCGAACCCCCGCTTGAGCCGGATTTGGAGGTCCATTCCTCCCCATAGATTGCAACCCTTCCCGTTATTCCAGACAGAACATCCTGGAACGATACCCCCCCCATACCTTCGTGTCGCAATTGATATTCTGAGCTATGTTGGATGTGCGGCCCCAGGCCCCCTCCCGCTGTGCCCCATTACTACCTATGTACTGTCCTCGGCCAAGTCTTTCTCTTCTCTCTCTCTCTCTCCTACTTTCTTTCGTGCCTAGGCACTTCGTTCTCTGGTGGCCTTTCGGGGCCCTCATATTCTTTTTGGGTTTTTTCCTTCCAAGTTGTTCGTAATTGAAAATTAAACCTGACTGCTTCTGCGCATTGTTTTGTACATGAGTCTACCTGCTACCTTAATGCTGCCTGGCCTCCGGGATGTATGGCTGAATAGCGGTGTACTTTTTTTTCTATAAATAAAGGTTTTCAAAAAAAAATAAAAAAATCCAAAGCACCGGAGTCGTTCTGTTTCTTCCTCCTCAGCCTCACTAGCTTCTTTAAGGCCAGGCTATAACTCCGGATTCCTGACCTGAGTTCAATATCTCTCAGGTGTTCCTCCGCTGTTGGGATATCCCGCAGCAGAGTGTACCTTACTCCCTTTAATTCAGCTATATGATGGCTACGCATAACTGTTTTAAAAGCTTCCCACTGCACTTGAGGAGAGGATGCCTTGATAGCATTATCCTCAAAATATTAGTTTATCTTGAATTGTTTCTCGGAATACCTGGTCCTCTAGCGACCTGAGGTTTTAGTCGCCAAGTGGGAATGAAAGAGTGAGCGTGGGACCATTGGCGATGCTGTAGCGTAGGGTTATGGTCTGATATTGTGCAGGCTAGGTATTGTGCAACTAGACATACTGACCTATAGACGTCAGGAGTACAAAGGAGCGCATCAAGTCAGACATGAACTTCGTGGAGACTAAAGAAAGAGGAGGAGTCCTGCCCCTGTAGGTGCATCTGTCTCCATGAGTCTAGAAGTCCCCAGTTGCACTTTCCACTCCGTAAATGCTTGGGCCGTGCAGTTAGTTTGGGAGTTTCGCAGTGGAAGGTGTGATCCATCCTGTTGTGCACAATGTTAACATTGCTGGCTGAGTTGGTCAGGTGTGGTGCCATCGGTCTGGACAAGCCTGTAAGAAAGACACTGATCCATGCTTTGGGCATAAACATGTATTATTGTGAGGTGAGGTCCCGACGCACCAGGCAGCCCAAGTCACCACGTACCTCTCCCCCCCCCCCCCGATCTATCGGAGTGCTGCGCTACTGAAATAGTACACCTGCCCGAATCCATATTAAAACTCGCCCCTCGCATAGGCCCTCCTCAACAGTTTATCCAAGAACAACATTCCCACACCCCATGACAAATGGGTTGTTACCCCAACCTAACAAATAATCAGTGAACACTAAAGTATGGGAGGTCCCCCGCGGTTGCCTAGTAGGGGGCTGGCCAGGAGATCCTCCCCTCCCCCGAAGAGGTCCCTCTGTCCAGCACTGACTTTGCAATTTGTATCCCCAGTGCAGCGGAAGAACATAAATGGTCTATTCAAGATCCCCCAGCATGTCTGCCAGTCCACATTAACCAACCCCCAGCCTGTTACCAGTGTGTCCAAGGAGCTATATGATGTCATATGGTGATCTCTGGGTTACTTCGGGTAACACGAGACTCAAGGCTGGTGTAACTTCGGTCAGAGTCTGAGTTTCATGCAGCACCTTCCTCTTCTGGTGTGCAAGTCCGGCACCTCCTCCACTCTGTAACGCCACTACTTCCATTGCTTTTTGTCTCTCAAGTTGCACCTCCGCCTGTAAGGAGGCAGCAGAGCTGCGAACTTCCTCCGCCTGGACTCTGATCTGTGAATGCCCTGTGGCCTTGGGCTCTGATTGGGTTCCGGCTACGGTTGATGGGCCTGATCCCCTTGGGGAGTGAAAGAATTTGTCACCATTGGGCGCCGCCACTCTCAAATGGGCCAGAAACAGTATCGCTTAAGCGAGGCCCAGCTGCCACAGTTGCTTTTTTGCGTTTTGGAATGAGGCTGTCCTCCCTCTCAAAGTCTTGGAAAATGTGTATTGATTCTTTTTCATCACGTAGTTCTCTCTTGCACTGGGCTTATGTTAGGATATGATCTCAATTTTTGAAATAGAGTAACCAGGCCCCCACCAGTCCTGGGGGAGCCCAGGGTAGTGACGGCTTGGCTGGTACTCGATGGGCTAGCTTGAGCGTAAATAAGGCGGAAAGACCCTCTGGCGCCTACTCCTCAACCATTTTTCCATATAATCCTACATACTGGAGCCTTCAAGTTTTTCTGGCAAGCCCACCACCCTGATGTTACGGTTGGAGCGATTTTCATCATCCTCTGCTTACAGTTCAAGTGTATGAATGTTAGCCTCCATTCATGTGAATTCATGAAAAACGTAAGTTCGAGGCATGTGGGCTGCTGAATTCATATCTGTGCATAGATCGCCGCCTAGTGTTGGGTCCGGATGATCGCACATTGTTGTCCTGGAAGAGTCTTCGAAGTATCACGAGATAGATGGCTCCTCCCCTGGTCTACAGTGCGCATGGGCATCGACTTCATCCTCAGATTGTTTTTTTCCGCCATTGGGTTTGGATGTATATTGGTTCACTCTAGTCTGAATCGATATAAAAACTTTCTTAAGGCCAAAAGGCCTTTAGCTTTTCGTCGGTATAGTCTTGCGTTCAGTGCCCGATTCTTCCAGCTCAGTTCGAGCCGGATTCCAGAGAGCCGTGTGCTTTCGGCGCTGAAGAACCCAGTCGACGCTGAAGACCTTATCGACGGACCATCATGGAACGGAGTCCGTTCAAGAGATTTCCCGTGTGCAACTCCAAGTATCCCCACATCAACGTCCACCCGGTGTGCAACAAGTGTCTGTCGCCGGTTCATGATGAAGCAAGCTGCTTGGCTTGTTCCCGATTTCGATCCAAGAAGACTCTTATGCATCGTCGCGCTGCGCGCCAGGAGGCCCAGCAGACTGCACCGGCGCCTGTGAACATATTCGATGCCGGGGATGATGAGGGAGCTGACCGGGAAGTTAGTGAGAACCTGTCGAATCCCGCATCGGAGGTCGATTACAACTACGACGCGGATGTTGAAATGCTCGAAGCAGAAGAAGTAGTCGACGAGGTAGGAGACGACGATGGGGCCTTTGGGGCCATGGAAGATAGCTCGAGCGAAGAGCTAACTCAAACTGACATTGGGGCCGAAACGCTTCAAAAGGCTCAGGGTCGAGGGATCGCCACTAGGCCTTACCCAAGATCTTCCAGTGGGTTCTACGGCCCCGCCTTCGGGCTCGGCTACGGACATTGCTATTGAGCCGCATCCTGCGAAATCGAAACCGAAAGTGAAGACACCGGTCTCGACGCAAGTGAAAGCACTGGTGCCCCCCCTCGAAACCAAAAGTGCGAATTGCTTTGGTCGGCTCAAAGCCCACGGACCTGCCGGCACTGACGAAGCAAAAGGGCATTATCGACTTGAAGAAACAGCTCAAGGGCGTCGAGACGAAGTCTGGCACGCCGAAGTCAAAGGTCAAGGCAGTCGAGCCGAGCAAATCGGCGCCAAAGACGGTCGACACCGACAAAGGGCTCGGTGATCCGAAGGTTCTCGAGACTCTGCGTCGACAAGACAAGGCCAAGAGCGGCCCGACCCATGAGTCCACATCTAGTGGTGCCTCGAAGGGTTCCGTCGACTCGGCGCAGCCGTCCGCCGCTTTCTCCAAGCAAGTGGCAGACTCCCTGAAGCGCATCAAGGACAAGGGCTCAAGTGTTTGGCCAAAAGATCCTCCACCTTCGAAGCCTGTCGAGAAATCTCAGAAGGCGTCAACGCCAATTCACTTCACGTTGCCACCGAAAGTGGCGCCAGAGGCTTTCGCCCCTAGGATGGTCACCAACGTGCCCGAGAAGGTGCCCTCGGTGCCGAAGTCGACAACGGTGGTCCCGGCCTTAAAGCATCGACAATCTTCGTTGGAAGAACAAGAAGAACATTTTATCGATGCCGTAACAGGCAGGCTTTCCCTTCATAAGCTGAAAATTGCCCCGGAACAGCCAATGGAGTCCTATAAAATTCCACTGAAGAGGAAGAAGGATTCCACTTCGACACCTGTTCTTGTGGAACCAATTTCTCCACATGGCCATGATGTCTCACCCACTTATTCAGATGTGGACACTGGGGAAGGTGTTGATGATGAGTACAGCTATCCTGTCTACACTGAGCCAGATGATACCAATGAACCCTGGGCGGCTGCTGCTGACCCAGGTGAACCTCGCTCTACCCCAGACACTCAGATGTATACTGTGAAAACGTCGCCTACAGAGGATTCAGCTGCGTTTAATGCCCTCATTGAAAGGGCAGCAAAGAATCATGACGTCCAGCTCCATGCTGACCCCATTGAAGTAGACTTTCTTTTTGACACCTTTTCCGTCTCAGAGAGGACTGTAAAGACTCTGCCTATGTTGAAGGGTGTCTTGAAACTTGCTGGGGAGATCTTTAAAGAGCCTATGAGAGCCAGGGTAATAAACCCTGAAATTGAGAAGAAGTATAAACCGGCACCTGGTGACCCTACTTACATCAAGGGACAGTTGCCTTTGGACTCTCTTGTTGTTTCTAATGCCCGGAAGAGGGCTAATTCACAAACAACGGGTGATGCTCCTCCCCCAGATAAGGAATCTAAGGTGTTTGAGGCATCAGGGAAAAGGGTGGCAGCTCAAGCAGCCAATATCTGGTGCATTTCAAATACACAAGCACTTCTAGCAAGGTATGACAGGGCACATTACGACACACTTGAGACCCTGTTACAGCACCTGCCAGACGAATACAAAGAGGTAGCTGAGATGCTCATCCAAGAGGGGAAGCTGATATCAAATGCTTCTATTAAATGTGCACTGGACGCGGCTGACACCGCGGCCAGAGCTATCAACACTAGTGTCATGCTGAGACGACATGCCTGGCTCAGAATCTCAGGATTCAAGCCGGAGATACAGACCAACATTCTCAATCAGACAGTAAACCCTGATCATCTATTTGGCCCAGAGGTGGACACCACCTTGGAGAAAATCAAAAAGGACACTGAAACTGCTAAGTCCATGGGGGCTCTGCAGTCCCAGCAGTTATGGGGTGGTTCTTTTCATCGCTCAAGCACTAGAGATGTTTCCAGAAGCCAGCTCTCCCAAACCACACAGTACTATAAAGGCAACACGCAGACCACATACACCAAACGGAGTCGAGGTGGATACCGTGGAAACCGTGCCAAAGGCAGAGGTCGTGGAAACAACAACTCCAGATCCTCCGCCACTAACAAACAGTGACGCCTTGTCACTGCCCCCGACCATGCAACACCTGTCGGGGGGAGACTTCAACAGTTTCTGCCAGTCTGGAAGTCCATCACCACAGACAGGTGGGTCACACAGCTTATACAGTACGGTTATTGTCTGGAGTGAACATCCACTCCACCCAACATACCCCCAAGACACAGAGCATTTGCACTTATTGCAGCAGGAAGTCCTCGTCATGCTGCAAAAAGGGGCAATCGAGCTCGTGCCTGTGAAAGAAAGAGGCACAGGAGTTTACTCACTGTACTTCTTAATACCAAAAAAGGACGGGTCCCTCAGACCCATACTGGACCTCAGACCCCTCAATCAGTACATCCTATCGGAGCACTTTCACATGCTGACCCTGCAGCAAGTCCTACCTTTGCTCAATCAGGGAGATTGTCTCGCAACTTTAGATCTGAAGGATGCGTATTTTCATATTCCGCTACACCAGTCACACAAAAAATACCTCCGGTTCACCATCCACAACCAACACTACCAGTTCAAGGTTCTGCCTTTTGGGGTCACCACGGCACCCAGGGTGTTTACGAAGTGCCTGGCGACGGTGGCTGCACACCTAAGGAGACAAAACATTCACGTCTACCCTTATCTGGACGACTGGCTCATCCAGGCAAAGTCGGCCCAGCAGTGTGCCGCCCACATGTCCCACACCATTCACCTTCTTCACGATCTGGGATTCTCACTGAATTACCCAAAGTCCCACCTGCAACCCGCCCACATACCGCAGTATCTGGGTGCGACAATAAACACTCTGGCAGCCACAGCACAGCCGAATTCAGTGAGGGTCAACAGCATTCAATCGCTGATACAAAAATTCAGACCTCAACACTCTCTTCCAGCACGAGTGTTCATGCAGTTGATAGGCATAATGGCCTCCTGCATCTCCATAGTCCCGCACGCGAGGCTACATATGCGTACGCTTCAGGAGTGCTTAGCACGTCAGTGGACTCAGGCTCACGGGCAGTTGAAGGACCTAGTGTTGGTGAGCGGTCGGGCATACAACTCTCTGCATTGGTGGAATCCACGAAACCTTTGCAAGGGATGACAGTTCCAAGAGCCTGTGCTACAGATCATCCTGACGACGGACGCTTCTCTCCAGGGATGGGGAGCTCATGTACTCCACTACACTGTGCAGGGACTATGGACACCACAGCAAAGGCAGATGCACATCAATGTTCTAGAACTGATGGCGATCTTCCTGGCACTGAAAGCCTTCAAAGTACATCTGTGCAACAAGGTCGTGTTGATCCGGACGGACAACATGACGGCCATGTACTACATTCAGAAGCAGGGAGCAACACACTCTCCACAGTTGTCTCATCTGGCTCAGAGCATGTGGAAGTGGGCCATTCAGAGAAACATCTTCCTCATGGCAGAACACCTCCCAGGCAAGGGCAATCAGATGGCGGACCTGCTCAGCAGTTACAGCCACCAAATGCACGAGTGGGAGATACATCCATCAGTACTCCACCCGTACTTCCAAAGGTGGGGTCATCCAGAGATAGACCTGTTCGCCACAAAGGAGAACACAAAATGCCGAAGCTTTGCCGCCAGGTTTCCACACCCACAGTCGCAAGGCAATGCGATATGGATGAACTGGTCAGGCAAATTTGCGTACGCTTTTCCCCCAGCACCTCTAATACCGCTGGTGGCACGCAAGCTGAAGCAGCACTCTATGACTCTCATCCTGGTTGCTCCGACGTGGGCTCGCCAACCATGGTACACCACGTTTCTAGAACTGTCCGTGGTACCGCTGTGAGAAGTTGGCCCGATATGCAGCGTTCGCTATTCTAGCGACCGCTATGTATCGTTCCAAACGACCCTTATGGTGATTGGTGGTAAGTCAACCTATAGACCAGCTATCCTAGTAGCGTGGATACGAGCAGTCTAAGGCTAAAGACTCGAGAGGGCGTGTTAAGCCAGCTGTTTACCACACATGTACCCCTTGAACACCAAGTGAAAGGACACCACACAAGTGTTATGAAAATAAACAGGATATTTATTAAGATTCACAACAGCCCTGTACTCTTTATGAGGACCGGGTACTAAGCACAAACCAAATCTCTTAGGAAAATACTTCAAGTGCACAATTAAAACAAGTGCCCGAGGACACGGAAAGTTTAGAGGTCTCGGGCGGGCCCGATAAGGCAAGTCGGAAGCGAGGGACTCAGGACCCTAGAGTAAAGAAGCTATGCGGGCACCGAAATGCCGAGTTACCTAGCCACGAGGCCTGCGGCTGCACAAGTCTTACAGGCATCGGGGTCTTCGCTGACGAGCCAGGAGCCGGAAGAAAAAGGAGTTGCTGGCCGGCGACCAGTGATGAATAGTTTGTAGAGATCCAAGCCTGGATCAGAGATCGTTGATACCTGAAAGCAGAGGGGACCAAGTTCGTACTACTAGCCAGTAGTCAGAGGGTACCCGGAGGGCACCGTTTGGCCGTCACCTCGACTAGGTGAGTGGGCGACGCTAGGCTCTGCAGTCTCACGGACCAGGAGGCGTTGTCGGCGACCAGGATGGAGGTGCGAGCTGTCCCACGAAGGATGATGCTGTCGGCGTCGCTGGGCCCAGGATTGGGGCAACAAGCCTTGGCAGATTTCAGGGCCACGTGGTGGGCCTAAAATGGCGTCTTGAGGGGACCAGGAGGGTCCGGGGTGCTTCCCGCAAAGATGGAAGCAAAGGCCAGTCTGGAGCAACCAGACCAGCAGCGTTGGTTATCGGATGTCGTCACAGGAGGGCACAAGCCAGCGGCTAGTGACCGGACAACGTGCTGAGCAGCGAGCAGAAGGGCCCCACGCAGATCGTGGAGATACTGGGAGGCTGCGCTTCGGTGCTGGAGCGGCTCAGGGTCGGGGCTTCTCGGACCCCAGAGCACTCACCAGAGAATTACTTCGATAGTCGTGCTGATTAAGAAAGCGTGCAGGTTTTGATGATGGCCGGTCCCTCGAGGTCTCGTCGCACCCACAGATCACAGCTGAGCTGATGACGTGGGTAGAGGTCAGAGGTGCCAGGGAAGCCGGTTCTCGTCGAGCTGGCCGTCGGATTCCTTGAGGAAGGACTTGCAGCAAACCGCAGAGTTCTTAGATGGTGCCCGCTGATGCAGGGTGACTACTCCTTAGTCACAAGGGAGAAATCTTGAGAAGAGTCTCGAATGTCCTTTCGTAGAAAGTAGTTCTTGATTCAAAGATGATCTAATTTGGAAGGGTCCCCGCTCCGGCCTTTATTCTAAAGAAAGGGGTGAGTACATGACTAGGTCCTGCCCTAAGGGTGGGACCAGAAAGGGGGGTAGTTACACCCCTCTCCCCTGCCGGACCTTCCCCAGGCCAGGGCTGGCGCCCCTGGAACTGGTTCTGACCGGCAGATGCGTAGTGAGCACCGGGGTGCCACTCCGCAGTCACCTTCTCGCAAAAGCCCTACCTACCCAGAATACACAAACCCTGTCTGGGACGGTGCGAACACCGCCCTCGACAGGAAACCCTTTGTCCAAGCGCTCCTCGCGGGAAGGACTCCCAGCAGCAGGAGGTCAGACTCGTGTCTGTGGTGGCAGCATCCATTTTGTGGAGCTGAGGCTTTAGTTAACTTTAACCGGGGTTCACAGTTACGTACATGTCGTGTCCCTCTAGAAGGGCGGAATGCTAACCTCGTCGCCAGAATTGGTGAGGGGGCAGCATCCCGATACGTATGACACCTTACTCGACATGTCTTGATAACGCGACACCGAAGTTACCGATGTGGTACGCGTTATCATGGAACAGCCATTGGGTCTTTGTTCCGCAAGCTGCAACCGGGCTCGGCTCGGGCCAGACCCTAGTTCACACGAGCCCACGCACTCTGCCTTCAGGATTGTCAAGGCCTGCCATAGGAGTGACTGATAGGAACTCGGGCGTCCATTGTACGGTTAGATATAGGGCTACTATACCTAAAGCAAAGGGTGATTACACAACTTCGCCCCAGCTGTCATGCAGCCAGTTGTGTCAAATTTAGGAGGCCAGCCAGGGGTGGCATAATACATGCTGCAGCCCCTGGCGGCCCTGGGTACACCTATGCCCTGCGTTACGGGGTCTGATAAGGTGGCCCAGTACCAATTGGTAAATGCACCTAGGGTACATGTCGTAATTTAGAAAGAGAACAGCCAGGCTGTGGGTCTGATTGGCAGGCCCACAGCCAGAGAAAGTCGTAAACCAGTGAAACAAAAGCAAAAAATCTGGGTGATCATGGGATTGCAGACCCTACTCTCCTACATGACCCCCCCCCCAAACGTTGGGACAATAAGCTAACCTTGACCAGGTGAGTCTTCTTGTTCTAAGTGGAAATATCTGGAGAGCCCATCGGCATTGCCATGATCAGTACCAGGTCTATGTTCCACTGTAAAATCCATCCCCTGTAGGGAAATGGACCACCTAAGCAGTTTGGGGTTTTCACCCTTCATCTGATTTAGCCACAAGAGGGGCTTATGGTCGGTCTGAATCTTGAAGTGAGTGCCAAACAAGTATGGCCTCAGCTTCTTCAGGGCCCAAACCACAGCAAAGGCCTCCCTCTCAATAGCTGACCAATTCTTCTCTCTAGGGGTCAGCCTTCTGCTTATAAAAGCAATGGGCTGGTCTTGACCATCAAAATTCAGTTGAGAAAGAACAGCTCCCACACCCAACTCAGAAGCATCTGTTTGGACAATGAAAGGTTTGGAGTAGTCCGGACTCTTAAGGATAGGCGCTGTGCACATGGCCTGCTTTAGGTCATCGAATGCTTTTTGACAGCCTGCTGTCCACTGAACCTTTTTTGGCATTTTCTTACTTGTCAGTTCATTTAATGGTGTCACAATGGAACCATAGTTCCTGACAAACTTCCGGTAGTATCCAGTCAGGCCCAAGAAAGCTCGAACCTGAGTCTGGGTGGTTGGAGGAGCCCAGTCCCTGATTGACTGTATTTTGCTCTCCAGTGGCTGAACCTGGCCTCCACCTACAAGGTGGCCCAGGTATACAACCTGTGTCTGCCCTATCTGGCACTTGGTGGCCTTGATAGTGAGGCCTGCTGCTTGCAGAGCCTCTAACGCTTTCCGCAGGTGGACCAGGTGATCCTCCCAGGTGGAGCTAAAGACAGCAATATCATCTAGATACGCTGCACAGAAGTCATCCAGCCCAGTAAGGACTTGATTCACCAACCTTTGGAAGGTGGCAGGTGCATTTTTCAGTCCAAAGGGCATCACCACGAACTGATAATGCCCACCAGGGGTAGAAAATGCGGTCTTAGGCTTGGCGTCCTCAGCTAACCTGATTTGCCAATACCCAGCTGTCAGGTCAAACGTACTTAGGTAGTTGGCCGAAGCCAATCTATCGATAAGCTCGTCTGCCCTCGGTATTGGGTGGGCGTCAGTCTTAGTGACTGCATTGAGACCCCTGTAGTCTACGCAGAACCTCATCTCTTTCTTACCGCCCGGGGTGTGAGGTTTCGGCACGAGAACTACGGGACTAGCCCAAGGGCTATCCGAGGGTTCAATGACTCCCAGCTCCAACATTTTCTGCACTTCACTCTTGATGCAGTCTCTAACGTGATCAGGCTGCCGGTAGATTTTACTCTTGACGGGCAAGCTGTCACCAGTGTCAACCTCATGGGTGCACCAATCGGTCTGACTGGGTGTTAGAGAGAACATATGTCTGAAAGACTGAAGAACCTGTTTACAGTCTTTCTGTTGATGTTCGGAGAGGCTGCCACAAAAGACAACACCATCTACCGATCCATCGTCAGGATTCTGAGTGAGCAGGTCGGGGAGAGGGTCACTCTCCTCCTCCTGTCCCTCATCTAGGGCCATGAGCAAACTCATGTCCTTCCTGTCGACATATGCCTTGAGCCTGTTGACATGAAGCACCCTGTGGGGGCTCCGGGGAGTTCCCAGGTCGACCAGGTAGGTGACCTCTCCCTTTTTCTCCAGGATGGTGTAGGGCCCGGACCATTTGTCCTTGAGTGCTGCTGGGGCCACTGGCTCCAACACCCACACCTTCTGTCCGGGCTGGTAAACAGTCAAGACAGCCTTTTGGTCATGCCAAGTTTTTTGGAGTTCTTGGCTGGCCTTAAGGTTTTCAGATGCCTTCTCCATGTATTCAGCCATCCGTGAGCGGAGGCCAAGCACATAGTCACTATGTTGGTTGCAGGCTTTTTGAGAGGTCTCTCCCATCCTTCCTTCACCAAACACAGGGGTCCTCTTACAGGATGCCCGTACAAAAGTTCAAAAGGGCTGTAGCCAACCCCCTTCTGTGGGACTTCTCTGTAAGCGAATAAAAGGCAGGGGATCAGGACGTCCCATCTACGCCGAAGCTTTTCAGGTAGTCCATGAATCATCCCTTTCAGGGTCCTGTTGAATCTCTCAACAAGCCCATTGCATTGTGGGTGATAGGGTGTAGTGAACTTGTAGTTGACACCACATTCCTTCCACATAGCAGTTAAATAGCTCGACATAAAGTTTGCACCTCTGTCGGAGACGACCTCCTTAGGGAAGCCCACTCTGGAGAACACTCCAACTAGGGCTCTTGCCACAACAGGTGCTGTAGTGGTCCTAAGGGGAATAGCTTCAGGATACCTGGTGGCATGATCCACTACCACCAGTATAAACTTGTGCCCTGATGCTGTTGGTGGTTCCATGGGACCGACGATGTCAATCCCCACCCGTTCAAAGGGCACCCCCACCACAGGCATTGGTATAAGGGGGGCCTTTGTCGTGCCACCTGACTTACCACTGGCTTGGCAAGTGACACAGGAGCGGCAAAACTCCTTGGTATCTTCGTTCATATGAGGCCAGTGAAAGTGTGAGACAAGCCTGTCCCACGTCTTCGTCTGGCCTAAGTGACCTGCTAAGGGAATCTCGTGGGCCAAGGTAAGTAGGAAACCTCGCTGAGACAAGGGTACAACCAGCCTCCTGGTCATGCCAGGCTTGGGGTCTCTTGACTCAGTGTACAGGAGTCCATCTTCCCAGTATACCTTGTGGGTACCTGTGGCGTTCCCAGCAGCCTCAGCAGCAGCCTGCTGTCTGAGGGGTTCAAGAGAAGGGCAGTCTAACTGGTCCTTCCCCAGGTCTTCCCTTGAGGGTCCCCCTGAACCCAAGAATTCAACTTGATCAAGTTCGAACTCTCTAGGCTCAGTTTCCCTCAATTCCTGTAGGTCAGCCTCCTCTGAGACTTGATCCACGACCTGGGGCAAGGGGGAAGGCGCAGCCTTAACCCTACTGCTCTTTTTCTTGGGAGGTGTCTGGTCCGTTGTTCCAGGATCCAGCACCTGTTCAGTGGGGCATTTCCTGACTTGTGACCTGGTCACAGCGAACACATGTGCTGGCAAGCCTAACATCTCCATGTGAGTCCGGTGCTCCACTTCTGACCATTGTGATGACTCCAAATCATTGCCCAACAAACAATCCACTGGGAGGTCTGAACTAACTACAACCTTCTTTTGGCCTGTTACCCCTCCCCAAGAGAAAGCTACAATTGCCATACTGTGATTGGTAGTGACATTGCTTGCATTGGTCACCAGGAATTCTGTACCTGGCATGATCTGTCCAGGGTCCACAAAGTTAGGTGTCACCATGGTGACACTGGCACAAGTGTCCCTATAGGCCTGAGCCATTTTTCCATTTATGAAAGGTGTCTGTCTGTATTTGCCCAAAGTATTGGGACTTACGTCAGGGGACATATCCATATCCCCTGTACTGACAAGGACAGCCTGAGTGAGTGTACCAACTAAGTTGTCACGCCCCTCAGAACCCAGGGTTAACCCTACTAAACCCTTGGGAGGTGCACTACCACTGCTGGCTGTACTAGGGGGCACAGGTGCCTTAGGGGCTGCAGTGGCAGGAGTCTGCCCTCCTCCTTTCTTGGTGCACTCACTAAACCAGTGAGATTTACTTTTGCAGTACTGGCACCATCTTTTGGATTGGCCTTCTTTCTTCTTTTGGGGAGCCTGACCCCCACCCTCTTTGGGTTGTTGGGGACCTGTCGAAGACTTCTGGTCATTTTGTTCCCCCTTAGAATCTTTACCCTTCTGGTCTGCTTTCTTCTGACCACCTTGATTCTGGCCCTGGTTCTGTTTAACTCTTGTACGAACCCATCTGTCTGCCTTCTTTCCCAATTCTTGGGGAGAGGTCAGATCCGAGTCGACAAGGTGCTGATGCAACAACTGGTTCTGACAATTGTTTAAAATTTGTTCTCTCATCATCAAATTATACAATCCTTGGTAATCAGTAACCTTACTGCCCAGCAACCAGCCCTCAAAAGCCTTAGTGGCACAATCGACAAAGTCAGACCAATCTTGAGACTGCGTTTTCTGGGTATCCCTGAACAGCACCCTGTACTGCTCAGTGGTTAGGCCAAACCCTTCAACCAGTGTATTCTTCAAGACGTGGTAATTATTAGCATCCTCGACCCTTGTGGTGAGGAGCTTGTCTCTTCCTTTACCTTCAAAGGAGAGCCACAAGATAGCTGCCCACTGACTGGGGAACACCTTGCACAGTGCAGGCCCTCTCCAAAGCAGTAATCCATTTGTGGATGTCGTCCCCTTGTTTAAAGGGGGGCACTATCTTACCAAGGTGTTTTGTATCAAAACTCCTTTCCCTATTGCTAGGTACAATGCTGCCACCAGTGGGGACTACCCCACTTAACTGTTGCTCTCTAGCAAAGGCAAGCCTTTCTTTGGCCAGGGCAAGTTCTTCCCTTTCAATCCTCAGATTAGCTGCCCTTTCCTTAGCTTCGTACACTCTCCGCTGAGGGGACGTCATCCCTCTTTGAGAAGAGTTGTGAGAGCCATTGGTTTGAAGGGATCTGCTAGAGTCTCTTGACAGAGATCGGGCTCGTCCATTCCAAATGTTAAGCTGACCTGATAGTGGCCCCAGGGGTCCCCCAGTACCACTGTCATGTTTGCTTAAGTTGGACCTGCTTAGTCTACCGACTTCTACCTGTCCCTTATCTGCCTCATCCCCAGAGGGATCCTCATTCTCATCATCCTCTACATCTTCAGTCTCAGTTGAGAGGTGGATGAGGTCAGGATCGTCTCTGGTTCCCTCGAGGGGAGGCATATCTCCCTCTGGATTAGAATGGCTAAGAAGCTTCTCAGCCTTTCTGGCATCATAAGTCTCTAGGAGACCAATCAGAAAGGAGGTGGTGGGGTTAGCCCCTTGCTTAATCTTCCTAGAGTTACATACTTGTCGTAACTCGCGGAAGCTAAGCACAGTATATCTTGAAGGGATGACCTGTGGAGGGTCAACTGACACGAGGGGAGACTCAGAGTTTCCTCCTTTGTCCGACATACTGTTTCTAGTGTGGTGTAAGTGATGCACCTACCTACACTATGTGTTTCCCTACTGATCCCTTGCTAAGAGTTGCAGCCAAGGTGTGCTAAGCCTTGAGGAGCTGCAACAGCTGGTTCAGTAGAACTCAGAGTATTCTAAGCTTAGTTATATGTACTAACAGTACTTATGTGATCTTTCAACAAGATATTCTTAGGATACGTGTGGTAACACAACAGCAAGCTCAAATCCCACCGCTGCCACCAATGTGAGAAGTTGGCCCGATATGCAGCGTTCGCTATTCTAGCGACCGCTATGTATCGTTCCAAACGACCCTTATGGTGATTGGTGGTAAGTCAACCTATAGACCAGCTATCCTAGTAGCGTGGATACGAGCAGTCTAAGGCTAAAGACTCGAGAGGGCGTGTTAAGCCAGCTGTTTACCACACATGTACCCCTTGAACACCAAGTGAAAGGACACCACACAAGTGTTATGAAAATAAACAGGATATTTATTAAGATTCACAACAGCCCTGTACTCTTTATGAGGACCGGGTACTAAGCACAAACCAAATCTCTTAGGAAAATACTTCAAGTGCACAATTAAAACAAGTGCCCGAGGACACGGAAAGTTTAGAGGTCTCGGGCGGACCCGATAAGGCAAGTCGGAAGCGAGGGACTCAGGACCCTAGAGTAAAGAAGCTATGCGGGCACCGAAATGCCGAGTTACCTAGCCACGAGGGCTGCGGCTGCACAAGTCTTACAGGCGTCGGGGTCTTCGCTGACGAGCCAGGAGCCGGAAGAAAAAGGAGTTGCTGGCCGGCGACCAGTGATGAATAGTTTGTAGAGATCCAAGCCTGGATCAGAGATCGTTGATACCTGAAAGCAGAGGGGACCAAGTTCGTACTACTAGCCAGTAGTCAGAGGGTACCCGGAGGGCACCGGTTGGCCGTCACCTCGACTAGGTGAGTGGGCGACGCTAGGCTCTGCAGTCTCACGGACCAGGAGGCGTTGTCGGCGACCAGGATGGAGGTGCGAGCTGTCCCACGAAGGATGATGCTGTCGGCGTCGCTGGGCCCAGGATTGGGGCAACAAGCCTTGGCAGATTTCAGGGCCACGTGGTGGGCCTAAAATGGCGTCTTGAGGGGACCAGGAGGGTCCGGGGTGCTTCCCGCAAAGATGGAAGCAAAGGCCAGTCTGGAGCAACCAGACCAGCAGCGTTAGTTATCGGATGTCGTCACAGGAGGGCACAAGCCAGCGGCTAGTGACCGGACAACGTGCTGAGCAGCGAGCAGAAGGGCCCCACGCAGATCGTGGAGATACTGGGAGGCTGCACTTCGGTGCTGGAGCGGCTCAGGGTCGGGGCTTCTCGGACCCCAGAGCACTCACCAGAGAATTACTTCGATGGTCGTGCTGATTAAGAAAGCGTGCAGGTTTTGATGATGGCCGGTCCCTCGAGGTCTCGTCGCACCCACAGATCACAGCTGAGCTGATGACGTGGGTAGAGGTCAGAGGTGCCAGGGAAGCCGGTTCTCGTCGAGCTGGCCGTCGGATTCCTTGAGGAAGGACTTGCAGCAAACCGCAGAGTTCTTAGATGGTGCCCGCTGATGCAGGGTGACTACTCCTTAGTCACAAGGGAGAAATCTTGAGAAGAGTCTCGAATGTCCTTTCGTAGAAAGTAGTTCTTGATTCAAAGATGATCTAATTTGGAAGGGTCCCCGCTCCGGCCTTTATTCTAAAGAAAGGGGTGGGTACATGACTAGGTCCTGCCCTAAGGGTGGGACCAGAAAGGGGGGTAGTTACACCCCTCTCCCCTGCCGGACCTTCCCCAGGCCAGGGCTGGCGCCCCTGGAACTGGTTCTGACCGGCAGATGCGTAGTGAGCACCGGGGTGCCACTCCGCAGTCACCTTCTCGCAAAAGCCCTACCTACCAAGAATACACAAACCCTGTCTGGGACGGTGCGAACACCGCCCTCGACAGGAAACCCTTTGTCCAAGCGCTCCTCGCGGGAAGGACTCCCAGCAGCAGGAGGTCAGACTCGTGTCTGTGGTGGCAGCATCCATTTTGTGGAGCTGAGGCTTTAGTTAACTTTAACCGGGGTTCACAGTTACGTACATGTCGTGTCCCTCTAGAAGGGCGGAATGCTAACCTCGTCGCCAGAATTGGTGAGGGGGCAGCATCCCGATTCGTATGACACCTTACTCGACATGTCTTGATAACGCGACACCGAAGTTACCGATGTGGTACGCGTTATCATGGAACAGCCATTGGGTCTTTGTTCCGCAAGCTGCAACCGGGCTCGGCTCGGGCCAGAACCTAGTTCACACGAGCCCACGCACTCTGCCTTCAGGATTGTCAAGGCCTGCCACAGGAGTGACTGATAGGAACTCGGGCGTCCATTGTACGGTTAGATATAGGGCTACTATACCTAAAGCAAAGGGCGATTACACAACTTCGCCCCAGCTGTCATGCAGCCAGTTGTGTCAAATTTAGGAGGCCAGCCAGGGGTGGCATAATACATGCTGCAGCCCCTGGCGGCCCTGGGTACACCTATGCCCTGCGTTACGGGGTCTGATAAGGTGGCCCAGTACCAATTGGTAAATGCACCTAGGGTACATGTCGTAATTTAGAAAGAGAACAGCCAGGCTGTGGGTCTGATTGGCAGGCCCACAGCCAGAGAAAGTCGTAAACCAGTGAAACAAAAGCAAAAAATCTGGGTGATCATGGGATTGCAGACCCTACTCTCCTACAACCGCATCAAAGGCTGCGCCTCACATCCAGGCTTTTGACGCAGAGCCATGGCGACATTCAGCATCCAGATCCGCAACAGCTCAACCTGGCGATCTGGCTCCTGAAGTCTTAGAGTTTGGCTACCTCAACTTACCTCCTGACTGTATGGACATCATCCGGGAGGCAAGGAAGCCCACAACCAGAGCATGCTATGCGGCAAAGTGGAAGCGGTTTGTCATTTATTGTGTAGACCACAACATTAACCCGCTAGATGCATATATTCAAAACATCATTTGTTATCTCTTACATCTGTACAAATGTAATCTGGCCTATGCTTCCATTCGTATACATTTATCTGCAATGGCTGCTTATCTCCAAAACAATTTACAAAAGGGGGTGGTGATGAACAGAGTGTCTGAGTTAAACAGACCACTCTTACCCAGTCCAAAGATCAGGGCTTGATCCATCACCGTTATTTATCTCACTGCCCCATCCCAGCTCAGAACCTGGCTATATGCAAATCAGTCTGTCCCTGGCCCAGTGCATCATGGGAACAGGGCAGACTAAACTACCAAGCCAATTCTTCACCAGAAAGGAGACAAGCTACCGAGGACCGGTTTCTGGCATTTCAGCCTTCTTCGGCCCGGCTTGCTTGAATCCTGATGGAGCAGTGAGAAAGGGACTCATGTCATATCTCCAAAACAGACAGCACCTCTCACTTTTCAGGGTGCCTGCCATTAAAGCCTTTCTGGAAGGACTCAAACGAGTCATTCCTCCGCGGACGCCACCAGCTCCAGAGTGGAACCTCAATGTGGTCCTCACCAGGCTGATGGGTCCCCCTTTTGAACCACTGAATTCCTGCGAGGTTCAATTCTTGACATGGAAAGTGGCTTTCCTTATAGCGATTACGTCGCTACGACGAGTTAGTGAACTCCAGGCACTAACTATCTAAGAGCCATTTATTCAAATTCATTCTAACAGGGTGGTGCTTCGCACTAACCCTAAATTCCTTCCTAAGGTAGTGTCTCAGTTCCATATCAACCAAACTATAGAACTACCTGTGTTCTTCCAAAATCCAGAGTCACTTGCGAAGAGAATGCTCCCCATACTTGACGTCAAAAGTGCCTTAATGTACTACATTGATAGGACCAAAGATTTTAGGAAGACTAAATAACTATTTGTTGCCTTTGCACCACAACACAAAGGTAACCCCATTTCCAAGGCTGGTATAGCCAGGTGGATCGTTAAATGTATTCAGATCTGCTATCAAAGCCAAACGCACTCTCACCATTCCACCACGGGCCCACTCCATCCGAAAGTTGGGGGCCTCCATGGCTTTCCTTGGAAATATTCCTTTGGAAGACATATGTAGAGCAGCCACATGGTCTACCACACACACATTTACAAAACATTACTGTGTTGATGTGCACTCCAAACAGCAGGCAGCTGTAGGGCAGGCTGTTCTAAAAACACTTTTCCAAAACTGCTGCAGCTGGCACGGGCGGCCGCCGTTAATGGAGGGACTGCTATGTATTCTATGCACAGATATGAATTCAGCAGCCCACATGCCTCGAACCGAATATGCTACTTACCAGTATGCATCTGTTCTTGGCATGTAGGGCTGCTGACATTCATATCTGTGCATAGATCGCCGCCTAGTTTTGGGTCCGGATGATCGCACATTGTTGTCCTGGAAGAGTCTTCGAAGTATCACAAGATAGGTGGCTCCTCCCCTGGACTACAGTGCTCATGGGCATCGACTCCATCCTCAGATTGTTTTTAGCCATTGCGGCCAAGATGGAGTGAAACTAAGTGAATGATGACCATGCCAGAAGTATGTGTGAATGCTGCAGCTGCTACAGGCGCCGGGGAGGAGGGCGGGCGATATGAATGTCAGCAGCCCTATATGCCAAGAACAGATGCATACTGGTAAGTAGCATATTCGGTTCGAGGCATGTGGGCTGCTGATTATATTCGATCTGCATTAATACAAGAACATATATCATGGGTGCACTTTTGTGACTTTAACATTTGAGCTCCTAATTACATCTGAGTTAACCAAGACATTTTGTTTTTTAATAAAATGCTATCTCTTCCTATCTGTGAGCTGGCTTCATTGTGTCACAGCATTCTGCTCTTTTACAAAGTAGTTTTGTTCTATGGCAATGTGGCCTTTATAAGACCAAATAATAGGGGTCCAGTAAGAACGCGCTGGCATGCAGCACCACGCCTACCTGATAATCCCAAGGTAGAGAAAGGAGCATAGTGTAGGCCAAGTGAGTAACCAGAAAATTAAAATACCCCCCACGTTGATCTAAAGTTCTTATGACACCAAGCAAGCAAAAAAAGTCATTGGAATCGTCTACAGAATAGCTCTCTTGTCTCTTCTATCTAAGCATCTATCCATTCATCCTTTCACCCACTGATATCTAACATTTCACCTTTACATTGGCACCCATTCATTCTTTTATCCATTAGCCTTTCACCAATCTGTTCGTCCATCTGTTCATCCGTCAGTCCATCCGCTCATCCATATCCAAACCTACCCATCCATCTCCAAACCTATCCATTTCAACCATCCATCCATTCTTTCGCTCATCCATACACCCTCCCTTTCACTCATCTATCCACCCTCCCTTTCACTCATCTATCCACCCTCCCTTTCACTCATCTATCCACCCACCCTTTTACTCATCCTTCCACCCACCCTTTTACTCATCCTTCCACCCACCCTTTTACTCATCCTTCCACCCACCCTTTTACTCATCCTTCCACCCACCCTTTTACTCATCCTTCCACCCACCCTTTTACTCATCCTTCCACCCACCCTTTCACTCATCCTTCCACCCACCCTTTCACTCATCCTTCCACCCACCCTTTCACTCATCCTTCCACCCACCCTTTCACTCATCCTTCCACCCACCCTTCGACCCATCCATCAAATCATCCTTCCACTCATCCATCCATTTATCCTTTACACTCATCCATCCTTTCACTCTCTAATCCTTACACCCTGTAACCCATCCACTCATTCACCCTTTCCTTCATTATAACATCCTTTGTCCATCCACCATCCCTGTCACTCAACCATCCCGGTCACTCATTTATCCATCCATCTAGCCAGTCACACTTCCACTCACTCATCCTTTCACGCACACATACATTCACAATAATTACGAATCTTTGTCTGCTGAGCTGCAGACAGAAGAGGCCTATCAAGAGCTCCACCTCTACTGTAGCTGCTAAAGCGGGGCGTTCACGAAGCCCCTGTTCAAACCTATCCTGCCATCTCCAAACCTATTAATCCAACTGATCCATCCCGTATCCTTTCACTCATCCATCCTTTTGCTCATCCATCCATCCTTTCACCCCACACATCCTCTTTTTCACTCCTATTCATCCACCCTTTCACTTATACTTCAATCCATTCTTTCACTCATCCATCCACCCTCCTTTATACTCCTCTATCCACCGACCCTTTTACGTCCTCCATTTATGCTTTTGCTCGCCCATCCACCCTTTCACCCGTACATCTTCCGTTTCACATATTCATCCATGCATTTATACCTCCACCCTTTCACTTATTCATACATGCATCTATCCATTCACCCTTTCACTCATTAATGTATGCATCTATCATCCACTCGTGCACGTATTCATCCATGCTTCTGTAAATCACACCCTTTCACTTATTCATACATGCATATATCCATCCAACCTTTCACTATTCATCCATGCATCTATTCATCCGCCCTTTCACTCACTCTCCCACCCACCCTTTCAAGTCCATTATGGGCCTTTGTCTGCAGACCTGCAGACTGAAGAGGCCCATCAAAAACTACTCTACAGCTGCTGTAGTTGCTACAGCGGCGTGTTCACAATGCCCCTGGTGCAGGCACAAAGTGAGATGAGAGGCCTAGTGCAAGGACAGAATTGGGGGTGGCCTTAGTTAGGCCTGCATGAAAGCCCATGGGGAAACTAATGAGCTTTAATGTAAGCCCTCCATGATATGAGAGGTCAAGGGGAGTGGGTCAGGGATGTCAGAGAGGGCGGCAGAGGGTGGGGTGGTAGGGTGGGGTTTGCAGGTTCAGGCACCGGGTGTAACATAAGGTGTACAGAAAGCGCAAAGTGCCAAGGAGGGGGTGCATGAGAAGGGAAATCAAAGTGAGTTGAAGATGAGCAGGGATATTGGAGCCCTATGAGGCCCAAGAGTGGAGAAGAGAATACAAGGCAGGGATCATACAGTTCAGTTCCGAGCAAGGGGCCAAGAGGCAGAAAAAGCAGCCTCTTACATGCCATTGCTGCCAGTGTACTGGAGCTTGATGTATGTTTCATGCCTGAAGAAAATAAAAGGACCAGGAGAGGGTCTGGAAGCCACACAGGCTTATCGAGCTGGCTCTAACTTTGAGCTCTGCTTTATCATTTTGTTGTTATGCTCTGGGGAAATTAATGTGCGGGCCCCAGCTTTTGCATTGACCCTTTTACTGCCAATAAACTGCTCAGAGCAACTTATTTACTGGCTGATCTCCAGGGTCGAACAGCTGTGTATCGTATTACCATGAAACTTTCTACTTGTCCTGTGGACAAAATGCAAATTAAAACCTCTTGCCCTCCTAAGAAATCTAGATGTCTCGGTATTACCATGAAACTTTCTACTTGTCCTGTGGACAAAATGCAAATTAAAACCTCTTGCCCTCCTAAGAAATCTAGATGTCTCGGGCGTCGGGAGATGGGAATTCCCCACCCCTTCAGGGTGTGGGCCAGCAGCATGTCACCCTTACTAATCAGGGGCCAAGGTAGTAGATCCAGGAGTCGCAGTGAAGCAGTGTTGCTTCAGATCACAGTGAGCCCCAGTTTTAGATAATGCTCACATATTGGGCCGTCTCCTTGTCCCACCACAGAGCAGGGTCAGAGCAGGGCGCTCCTACTGCTTGTCTCTTAGCGCCTCTCGTGATTCTCACCAGGGGGGGAGACAGGGTGGTGGTTCTCAAGGGGAAGATGGAGCAGCAGTGTGACAGGGGTGCCCTTAGAAAGACTCCTCTCAATCACCTCTCGCAAAGCGGGCCCAGTGTTAGTGCAGGTCAGTGACGGCGATCTCAGTGCATCAAGGCACCCGCCAATACACAGGACACTAGGCTCTGGCTCCAAGCCCTCCCCACCGCGCCCTCCACCAAAACGAACAGGCAGGAAAGCAGGGCCACCACCGGCCCCCAGGCCCACTCATGGGTCGCTCCAATCCAGATGTGTGGTACTCCCTACAACTCCGGCCCATGGCAGTTCTGGAGGGTCAAGTCACTGAGCCCCAGACGGAGCGCAATCCGTGGGGCACAATTGAGGCCTACCTTCTGGGATTATTCCCCTTCCCTAAGAAGGCAAAATTACTACGCAGATTTGCAGGGCTGGCTCTGATGTTGGCAAAACGTATGATAACACAACGTTGGAAGTCTACTCTGGCGCCAAGGGTGGGCGCTTGGCGCGAGGAAGTGGGCAGATGGGCCCACTTCCTTCACGGAGGCTTTACACCGTGAGGAGTACAGGGGGCTGCGAAAGCGACCAATTTCACTAGACTGGGCGCACTTGGTGGAGCAATTTAAGGCTGTGGAGGAAGCTGAGCCCAGGGTATCGCAGGATGATATGCGGGACAGTGGTGCAGTGGTCTAGGCGCTGACGGACTCATGCCTGCCCATGCTCTGTCTGGGTGCCTCCCTATCCCTCCCTTTCCCCCGCTCTTCCCCCCATATCTCTCCCTCCTGCCCCACTCCTCTCGGTACTCACCCCCTTCTGGGGGTTCTCAGACCTAGCACACGCCAGACGTAGAACATCAACGCGGTGTGTGGTCACTGTAGCGGCGCTTTAGTTACCTGTTTTGTTGGGGTATTGTTGTGGGTGGGTGGTGTTGGGGTGGGGGATGCAATGGGTACTGCACCGGCTGTCACTTATTAGTGTTGTTTCATACCTGACTGAATGTACACTTTAAGCACTTCTGCTGTGAATAATGCGATATCTGTGAATTCCTAGTTCTAATTGTATGTTTTGTTTCAAAATGCAGACGAGATTCATGCCAGACTACTTCCCAGTATTTATTCCAAAACGCTTCTGATTTACTGTGTATTTATGTATGATACTTGCAGTGCTCAATAAACACAATTAAAAAAGTCACCAGGCCACAGTGGAGGGCCTAGGTTGCCTGTTTCCTCAGAGTAGAGTGGGGGGTGCCCAGGGCATCAGGTGCCCTCACCCCTTCCCACTCTCTAATCGCCCTCATCTGGACCAGATCCGCATAGGACAGTGCCAGCCAGCATAGCAGATCAAGGGTGCCCGCCAACATGCAGGTCGATAGGCCAAGTCCTTCTGTCTTCTCCCGCTGGACTCTTCACAATGTTGCAGTGTTTGGGCCCCCGTCACTTACTTGGTCATTTCATTGTGCGGGCGGAGGCGCTCGGCCACACCATGCTCCTGCCTGTGCCGGCAGATAATGACTTTTTGGTACTGTAGCTGGGGGTCAGAGGGGTGTCCCGCAACAGAACCTTTCCTCCAGGCTCGGGCAACACTCCACTCCTCTTCACCTCTTTGCCAGCAGGGTAAGTGCCATTCAGGGGCCGTAGTACACCCTCCTCTCCGAGCAAGGAGTCACCGCACTAGCCCTGGCGGTAGCAGGCAGGACTGCAACAGGTTCAGCGGTTGTGAAAGTCAAGGTGTCCCAGAAGTCTCATGGTCCGCAGTCTCAGTAGTGCTTTTACCTCATGGCCACAGTTAAATGAGGACGTGGTTCTCGATCTGTGGTTATGGGGCTGGCACTGCCATCTTGGGTCTCTGCCCTGGGACTCGGGCACTCAAAGGCAGGAATCTGGCGAGGCCATCATTATCAATGCCAGTGGTGGGTCCCCCAGTAAACAGACACAGGGAGGGAGGTTTCTTGAGTTCCTGCACTGGGTTTGTAGTGGCAAGATAGTACTGGATAGGTATCAGCCTTCTGGAGCTCTGAGCAAAGCTGCTAACTCAGTAGGCTTCAGGCCACGCCCCTCCTCCTCTCTTTATGGGGTCCGTCCTTAACACCATTACAGACAAAGCCTACCCCAACCAATAGATGGTATCTGCATTTAACCTGCTGCCATCTCTTTTTCAGCCCAATCAGCTTCTGGTCAGAACCGTATTGTGACTCCTAGTTATGATGACCTCATGCATCACCACAGTCCCCCACACCAGGCTTCACATGCGCCTCTTGGAGGAGTACCTTTCGGTGCAGTTGTCACAAATCGAGGGTCATTGGTAAGATCGTGTTTAAGGCCAACACTCTTTGCCAATAAATAAACAACACCAGTCCTAATTCTCATGGCAATATTCATTTGCTGGACTGTAAACATCCATGGTCGAAATTCGTTATCCACGGGATCTCTTAAGTCTGAAGAAAATCCTAAGATGTTTCAATCTATTGCCTCTTTAAAATAACAACCTCTCTGATAAATACAAACAAGACAGCACAGACAAAAAATGTGTGAAAAAGCGAGATGGCACCTCACGGGCGCACCACCAATGGGACCCCTGGTTGGTACTCACCAGGATGGCCCTGTTCTCATCATCGGTGCCATCAAGCTAAAACCAAAAAAGTGTCTCGACCCTCAAAAGTAAAAGGACAGTGGATGGTGCAGTGGACACAACTTATATGTGACAAAACTGACAACATGTAACATTTAACATATAAGTCACTGAGCAACTGGGGCCATAAACTTTTATTCTCATTCCCTTCTCTGTTGCAAAACAGTGAACACACATATACTAAAAAAGAAGAGAGAAAATACTACCAATCGATTCTCTCTCTACTTACAGCCGACATGTTTCATTGCCTTTGATTTTTCGGCAATTTCTTCAGGGCAAAATATTTTAAATGCCACTGCAAGGGACACTGAAGCTTGGGTGCTGTAACATAAACAAACAAAAGTGCGGTCACCTGGTGTCCCTCTCTATGTTCTGCATATCAAACTCTCTATCAAACCACCATGCTGTATAGGTAAATAAATGTAAGAATTCCATTATTACCCTCCTTGCAGATTTGTCTCTCATACCAGTGATGAAGTTATGTTAAAATCGAAATCCAGCTCCCTTAGGTGAGCATGGTCCTTACTCCCCGTTTCAAGCAATTTACTGGAAAGTGAAAAACGAAGGATTCAATTATTTGAGCTCACTCCTACCTTGCGCTTAGTTTACAGCCTAAATACAATTAAGGAGGGTGTTACCGGTGTTGGAGTAGCGGTCGGCGTCCTCTCAACCCTCGAGCGCCGACCGAGTGAAAAGGTGCTTATTTACCGGCTTAGAAGACGAGTGTTTTCGCGCTGGGATTGGTCCGCGATGTTTGGTCACGTGGGCCAAAGCTGCCGATTTCCCAGGACTTGGATTGGTTCCTGAATTGCATAATGCGCATTCCCATTGGTCCCCAGTGTCAGATGACACGGGGCCCGGTTGCCGGTTTTCGGCAAACGTGATTGGACACAGGCTCTCTTAATGCTTAATGCCGGTCTTCGGAGGAACGGCACGGCCATTTGTAAACGGACAATTAAGTCTGGAATAGGGTGGAATATAGCCATTAAGTCGATATTTCTTATTCAGAATACGTGAATATTTTTAGCTGATAATACACTTTTAAAATAACTACACTTTTGAAATAACCCGGTGCAGTTAGAAGTGTCCCGTGTTAAACTAGAGTGGAATACAGAAGTTGACAAATTCCACAAGATTGTAGTGTATTTAAGGATTTATAATGGCAGTAAACACCCTGTAGTAGGCGTGGGAAGGTCCATGGGCGAAAAATGATTATTTACGGCTAATGACGACATATCAGATGTTTTAGCCTAGTCAGATAGGGTATTTGAGGCTAATGAGGACATATCAAATGTGGTATAATCGGAGTCACAATTCTACTGAGATCGAGGTATTCAGTCCTAACAGGGTTTTTAAGATGTTAACTTCTAATGAGGCCTCTCACATGTGATATGATGAAACTCACAGTTCTACTGGGATGTAAATATTCAGTCTTCACAGGGTCTCACAGGGTCTCTAAAGAGCTTTGAATACACCGAGAGCAGCCTTGTTAGAGACACAAGTCAAAGAAAAGTCAGACTGTCTTCCTGTAGTCATGACCTATGACCCCATGGCTACAAAGATCCGCCAGTCGATCAGGAAACACTGGTCTCTACTTTCAACAACGGACTTTAAGATGCCACCACCAAGATTTGCTTTCCGAAGAGCGAGTAACTTGAAGGACAAACTAGTTCACACCAGGATTATTGGAAGACGAGAAGCTGAGAACACCACCATCCCTAATGGACACTTCCCATGCGGGAGCTGTTCGGTATGCCCCATGACAAAGAAAACCACTAACGTGACTCTTCAATCTGGAAATACTTGGTCACTGAACCATTTCAGTAACTGCAACACGAGCAATGTGGTGTACAGACTAAAATGTGAGTGTGGTCTGGAATATATCGGACTCACCACACGTAAGATCAAACTCCGCATCCAGGAGCATGTCAGTACAATAAGGATTGGAAAACTGACTACAAAGCTAGTGCAACATTGTCACCGCAATAAACACACCTTCACCTGGGTAGTGTTGGAGAGAGTGATGGGCGATGCGCAGTCTGTGGAAAGACGATTGATCAACAAGGAAGCTCGCTGGATATATCAAGAGCAAAGCGAACAGAGAGGGCTGAACGAACTACTGGAATGGAACAAGTTGCGTTAACCATCTGAAGAGCAGTCTTTCATCGCAGTGGTCTGCTGTCCCTATGACTGGTGGTACTCCTCTACCCCAAAAATTAAAATGACCATTAGGTATTAACACCTTAAAATATAACATCTACATTAGAGACCCTGTGAAGACTGAATATTTACATCCCAGTAGAACTGTGAGTTTCATCATATCACATGTGAGAGGCCTCATTAGAAGTTAACATCTTAAAAACCCTGTTAGGACTGAATACCTCGATCTCAGTAGAATTGTGACTCCGATTATACCACATTTGATATGTCCTCATTAGCCTCAAATACCCTATCTGACTAGGCTAAAACATCTGATATGTCGTCATTAGCCGTAAATAATCATTTTTCGCCCATGGACCTTCCCACGCCTACTACAGGGTGTTTACTGCCATTATAAATCCTTAAATACACTACAATCTTGTGGAATTTGTCAACTTCTGTATTCCACTCTAGTTTAACACGGGACACTTCTAACTGCACCGGGTTATTTCAAAAGTGTAGTTATTTTAAAAGTGTATTATCAGCTAAAAATATTCACGTATTCTGAATAAGAAATATTGACTTAATGGCTATATTCCACCCTATTCCAGACTTAATTGTCCGTTTACAAATGGCCGTGCCGTTCCTCCGAAGACCGGCATTAAGCATTAAGAGAGCCTGTGTCCAATCACGTTTGCCGAAAACCGGCAACCGGGCCCCGTGTCATCTGACACTGGGGACTAATGGGAATGCGCATTATGCAATTCAGGAACCAATCCAAGTCCTGGGAAATCGGCAGCTTTGGCCCACGTGACCAAACATCGCGGACCAATCCCAGCGCGAAAACACTCGTCTTCTAAGCCGGTAAATAAGCACCTTTTCACTCGGTCGGCGCTCGAGGGTTGAGAGGACGCCGACCGCTACTCCAACACCGGTAACACCCTCCTTAATTGTATTTAGGCTGTAAACTAAGCGCAAGGTAGGAGTGAGCTCAAATAATTGAATCCTTCGTTTTTCACTTTCCAGTAAATTGCTTGAAACGGGGAGTAAGGACCATGCTCACCTAAGGGAGCTGGATTTCGATTTTAACATAACTTCATCACTGGTATGAGAGACAAATCTGCAAGGAGGGTAATAATGGAATTCTTACATTTATTTACCTATACAGCATGGTGGTTTGATAGAGAGTTTGATATGCAGAACATAGAGAGGGACACCAGGTGACCGCACTTTTGTTTGTTTATGTTACAGCACCCAAGCTTCAGTGTCCCTTGCAGTGGCATTTAAAATATTTTGCCCTGAAGAAATTGCCGAAAAATCAAAGGCAATGAAACATGTCGGCTGTAAGTAGAGAGAGAATCGATTGGTAGTATTTTCTCTCTTCTTTTTTAGTATATGTGTGTTCACTGTTTTGCAACAGAGAAGGGAATGAGAATAAAAGTTTATGGCCCCAGTTGCTCAGTGACTTATATGTTAAATGTTACATGTTGTCAGTTTTGTCACATATAAGTTGTGTCCACTGCACCATCCACTGTCCTTTTACTTTTGAGGGTCGAGACACTTTTTTGGTTTTAGCTTGATGGCACCGATGATGAGAACAGGGCCATCCTGGTGAGTACCAACCAGGGGTCCCATTGGTGGTGCGCCCGTGAGGTGCCATCTCGCTTTTTCACACATTTTTTGTCTGTGCTGTCTTGTTTGTATTTATCAGAGAGGTTGTTATTTTAAAGAGGCAATAGATTGAAACATCTTAGGATTTTCTTCAGACTTAAGAGATCCCGTGGATAACGAATTTCGACCATGGATGTTTACAGTCCAGCAAATGAATATTGCCATGAGAATTAGGACTGGTGTTGTTTATTAGCTTTCAGAGTGGAGGGCGTCCTAGTTCTGTTTGTCTTCCCTCTAGACTCCCATTTGTGTAGTGCCTTGTGTACGGCGGCTCAGCCGTGAGAGTACTCCTATACAACCTTACGTCGTAACTCTGATTTTTTATAGCATAAGTGTGGTCACCTTAACCTGGCTTCCCTACCATTCACTGCACAATCAAACCACCAATAAGCCTGCATTCTGAGAATGGACAAAAATTGCCTGGCTTTCACGAATGAACAGATCACGGCAATTTTTGCACGCCCATCATTATTTGAAGGGAATCCCCTCTCTGGTAATAACAAAGTCAGAGAAGAATGGGAGAAATTAAGCAATTTGAAAAAGAAACACATAAGAATTGCCCTGCATGGGGCCCTTATGACTGAATATTATCAGGCGGGGGCCTCACCTGCAAGTCTAATAGTGAGAATCGAACCGCGGATCTTCCTTGACGATAAACAGTTCCGACGTGATTGGAGCTTTATCGCTAATAAGTGTACCAGGGACTGGTTAATACTGATAATAAGTACAGCCCAGAGATTAAGTGAAGAAGTGCTTAAGGAGATTGTAGAACTTGAGGAGGCCATCAGTCGGGACAGTAGTTTTACTGACGCAAAAGACCATCTGCAAAAAATTCAAGACGATCTGGAAGAGTATAAACAATACATGATAACACAGAAAATAAGGGGATTGCAGCGTAATCTACAACGCTACACACATGAATGGGCCTTCCCCTACGTCAACGATTCATACTACGAACCGGCACAAGAACAACAACAGCCGCAGCAATTAGGAGGAGGGAGAAGAGGCAGAGGAGCCAGATTCCAACCACAAAGACGAACACCTGCAAACTGGACCTTCGATAATACATCCAGTGAGGATGAGCCTGAGCCAGGACCCAGCACCAGCAGAGTAAGATTCAACCAATCGGAAGCCTCCAACACTGACCTGAGTACCTTGTTACGGAGTTTTTTAGAACAGGGACAAGCGTCCAACAAGGGACCGGGACAACAAGGGAAAGGAAAAGGACGCGGCAGTCGGCTACCACAACAATGGCAAACATTCTCCCCACGACTGACACGGAGCAGGGGAAAGAAGCCACTGTGATAAGCATTGTGGTCAACTTGTCCGACCATCAATTAACAATGGAGGAAGAACGTGTACTTAACAAAGGGCTGGGATTCGTTCCCACCCCGATTCATGATGCTTTCAAATGCCGGACGGAGTTTCATGAGACCATGAGAAAGATTAAACTGAAGAAATTCTTCGCGAAACAACCATCTGAAGAGAGTAAGGGCTTCAATACCAACCTAAAGAAACCTTCAACTTTTTGCCCCCCTACCGGGAAATTAGGCCCTGAAGTGGCAGTATTCGAGGCCAAAGTTCTAGAGGAAATTGGAAGGATAGAAAATAACAACAAACCAGGTGGATTTAAAAACATGACGAAAAGTGATTGGGAGGCAATGAAGTCCCTCCAGAGGAATGACAACATCACTATAAAAAGCGCCGACAAAGGCGGAGCCATCGTTATATTAAACACCTGTGATTACGAGGCTGAAGTTCGCCGTCTACTCAATGTGAGAACCAACTACCAACCTCTCACCAAAGATCCCACTCCAGACCTGATGAAAATAATAACTGATATAGTGGGGACTGCAAAGGAGAAGAAGTGGATAAGTGCAAAGGAAGCTGAGTTCCTCGTTAATACCAATCCCAGGACCCCTGCCTTCTACATCCTGCCGAAGATACACAAGCCGGCCCGGCCTCCGCCGGGTCGGCCAATTGTATCCGGTATCCAATCCATTTTGGAGCCCCTATCTCAGTTCGCTGATTATTTTCTCCGTGAATCTGTGGTAACCCAGAAATCGTACGTCAAGGATACCATGGACATCTTAAAAGTCCTGGACCAAATAACATTTGACCCTGCCAACGAATACATCGTGACCATAGATATAGAGTCTTTGTACTCATGTATCCCTCAGGATGCCGCACTAGTGGCCGCATCTAGAGCATTGGCCACACAGGAATGGTTCTACGACGCTCCACAAAGTTTTGTGTTACAGTGTGTGGAAATCGCTCTCACAAGAAATTTCTTCTGCTATAAAGATGACCTCTTTCTACAAGTGACGGGAACGTCTATGGGGGCTACGATGGCACCTAGCCTTGCCTGCATTTATGTAGGCCAATTTGAGGAGCACATCATCGAATCAGACGTCAATCCCTTCAGAGACCACATACGTCTCTGGAGGCGATATATTGATGATGTGCTCCTCCTTTGGACAGGGGAAGAAACCATCCTGGTCCAATTTCTAAATTGGCTAAATACTCAAGATAGGAGTCTGCGTTTCACCTGGAATTACCACCACACAAAGGCAGTCTACCTTGATCTGGACATTGAGGCCTCTGGAGGAGGTTTTCATACAAGTGTGCATCAAAAGCCGACCGATAGAAATTCATTACTGTCATACCGGTCATATCATCCAAGAGCACTCAGGGACAATCTCCCTGTGGGACAATTTCTCAGGTACAGGCGAAACTGCTCATCAACAGAATTATATAAGGAACAAGCAGGAGTCCTGAGTTCGAAACTGGAAGCACGTGACTACCCACTGAAAGTAGTCAAGCAAGCCCAGAAAAGAGCTTTGAATACACCGAGAGCAGCCTTGTTAGAGACACAAGTCAAAGAAAAGTCAGACTGTCTTCCTGTAGTCATGACCTATGACCCCATGGCTACAAAGATCCGCCAGTCGATCAGGAAACACTGGTCTCTACTTTCAACAACGGACTTTAAGATGCCACCACCAAGATTTGCTTTCCGAAGAGCGAGTAACTTGAAGGACAAACTAGTTCACACCAGGATTATTGGAAGACGAGAAGCTGAGAACACCACCATCCCTAATGGACACTTCCCATGCGGGAGCTGTTCGGTATGCCCCATGACAAAGAAAACCACTAACGTGACTCTTCAATCTGGAAATACTTGGTCACTGAACCATTTCAGTAACTGCAACACGAGCAATGTGGTGTACAGACTAAAATGTGAGTGTGGTCTGGAATATATCGGACTCACCACACGTAAGATCAAACTCCGCATCCAGGAGCATGTCAGTACAATAAGGATTGGAAAACTGACTACAAAGCTAGTGCAACATTGTCACCGCAATAAACACACCTTCACCTGGGTAGTGTTGGAGAGAGTGATGGGCGATGCGCAGTCTGTGGAAAGACGATTGATCAACAAGGAAGCTCGCTGGATATATCAAGAGCAAAGCGAACAGAGAGGGCTGAACGAACTACTGGAATGGAACAAGTTGCGTTAACCATCTGAAGAGCAGTCTTTCATCGCAGTGGTCTGCTGTCCCTATGACTGGTGGTACTCCTCTACCCCAAAAATTAAAATGACCATTAGGTATTAACACCTTAAAATATAACATCTACATTAGAGACCCTGTGAAGACTGAATATTTACATCCCAGTAGAACTGTGAGTTTCATCATATCACATGTGAGAGGCCTCATTAGAAGTTAACATCTTAAAAACCCTGTTAGGACTGAATACCTCGATCTCAGTAGAATTGTGACTCCGATTATACCACATTTGATATGTCCTCATTAGCCTCAAATACCCTATCTGACTAGGCTAAAACATCTGATATGTCGTCATTAGCCGTAAATAATCATTTTTCGCCCATGGACCTTCCCACGCCTACTACAGGGTGTTTACTGCCATTATAAATCCTTAAATACACTACAATCTTGTGGAATTTGTCAACTTCTGTATTCCACTCTAGTTTAACACGGGACACTTCTAACTGCACCGGGTTATTTCAAAAGTGTAGTTATTTTAAAAGTGTATTATCAGCTAAAAATATTCACGTATTCTGAATAAGAAATATCGACTTAATGGCTATATTCCACCCTATTCCAGACTTAATTGTCCGTTTACAAATGGCCGTGCCGTTCCTCCGAAGACCGGCATTAAGCATTAAGAGAGCCTGTGTCCAATCACGTTTGCCGAAAACCGGCAACCGGGCCCCGTGTCATCTGACACTGGGGACCAATGGGAATGCGCATTATGCAATTCAGGAACCAATCCAAGTCCTGGGAAATCGGCAGCTTTGGCCCACGTGACCAAACATCGCGGACCAATCCCAGCGCGAAAACACTCGTCTTCTAAGCCGGTAAATAAGCACCTTTTCACTCGGTCGGCGCTCGAGGGTTGAGAGGACGCCGACCGCTACTCCAACACCGGTAACACCCTCCTTAATTGTATTTAGGCTGTAAACTAAGCGCAAGGTAGGAGTGAGCTCAAATAATTGAATCCTTCGTTTTTCACTTTCCAGTAAATTGCTTGAAACGGGGAGTAAGGACCATGCTCACCTAAGGGAGCTGGATTTCGATTTTAACATAACTTCATCACTGGTATGAGAGACAAATCTGCAAGGAGGGTAATAATGGAATTCTTACATTTATTTACCTATACAGCATGGTGGTTTGATAGAGAGTTTGATATGCAGAACATAGAGAGGGACACCAGGTGACCGCACTTTTGTTTGTTTATGTTACAGCACCCAAGCTTCAGTGTCCCTTGCAGTGGCATTTAAAATATTTTGCCCTGAAGAAATTGCCGAAAAATCAAAGGCAATGAAACATGTCGGCTGTAAGTAGAGAGAGAATCGATTGGTAGTATTTTCTCTCTTCTTTTTTAGTATATGTGTGTTCACTGTTTTGCAACAGAGAAGGGAATGAGAATAAAAGTTTATGGCCCCAGTTGCTCAGTGACTTATATGTTAAATGTTACATGTTGTCAGTTTTGTCACATATAAGTTGTGTCCACTGCACCATCCACTGTCCTTTTACTTTTGAGGGTCGAGACACTTTTTTGGTTTTAGCTTGATGGCACCGATGATGAGAACAGGGCCATCCTGGTGAGTACCAACCAGGGGTCCCATTGGTGGTGCGCCCGTGAGGTGCCATCTCGCTTTTTCACACATTTTTTGTCTGTGCTGTCTTGTTTGTATTCATCAGAGAGGTTGTTATTTTAAAGAGGCAATAGATTGAAACATCTTAGGATTTTCTTCAGACTTAAGAGATCCCGTGGATAACGAATTTCGACCATGGATGTTTACAGTCCAGCAAATGAATATTGCCATGAGAATTAGGACTGGTGTTGTTTATTAGCTTTCAGAGTGGAGGGCGTCCTAGTTCTGTTTGTCTTCCCTCTAGACTCCCATTTGTGTAGTGCAACACTCTTTGCCCTCTGCAGGTATGTAACAACAACTTGTTGCAGTGCAGGCCTTTCTCAGACTGTTCCAAAGGTGACCATTAATGCAGATACCTCTCTTGCTCATGCTGCGGGGGACGCATCTAGATGATATAAACATATAATCACGCAGACGGTGAGGCCCCCTCAATACCAGGAGCGTCACATCAACTACTGTATGCTCATGGCCCTACTCCTACCTGTCAAAACCCTTGTTGAGTTAATTTTACGCAAGGTAGTCCTCAACAAGAATTACAACATGACCATCATGTATCCCCCTCCAGAAGCAAGGTGGTACGCATTTACCCAGACTGTCAGCAAGAGCGAAGCAGATCTGGCTTTCGGCCATCCGCCACACACCCCTTACTGAGTATCTTTGGGGGGTATACGGTGACTGACAACCTGCTCAGCAGGACGCATCAACAAGTCCATGAGAGGGATCTCCACCCACAAGTTCTACTCACTTCTTTCCACCATTGATGCACCCCACAGATAGACCTGTTCTCCAGACACGACAATGCAAAATACTCAATAAGGATTACTTCTGAGAATAACCCTGTTGCTGTGAACCTGAATGAAAGGCTCTTGCAGGGCAAGTGTCTGCAGCTCACAGCTGTGCCTGCGGGAAGTTACAGCTACGAGGAAAACCACAGTCACAGCAAGCAAGAGTGCAGAGGTTCGAAGGGGTCACACATAAGCCCGGTGAGCACAACATTAAGGTACCATGCGGGGGCATGCCTCCAGGTGTCCACAGACCATGGGTAATATTATATTAACTGGTTGTGGGGTATTTGCCTATGCTTTTACTCCTCTCCCACTGCTTCTTTACTTGGTAAGGAAGTTGCGGCAACCACCCCTTAACGCTCCTCTTGTTGGTTCCCACTTGGTCCAGGCAACCAAAGTACTCCATGCTCTTCGAGATGTCAGTCAGCTCCGGAATCAGGCACCCACACCCCAGACAGCTAAACCTAGTCATCTGACTCTTGAAGTCTTGAAGATTAGCTATCCGAGTCTCCCAAAGTTGTGCAGGACTATCCAGCGTGAAGCCGGCAGACCTACTCTATGTGCATGTTATTCTGCAAAGTGGAAAAGGTTTGTCCGCTGTTGCATTCACAAGCACCTGGACCTGCTAAATCTACTCTCAGGGCATCATTTGTTAGCAATTACAAAAGTCGGGACTTTCTCATATCTGGCCGTTATTGCAGCAAATGAGCAAATCAGAGGCCATTCTTATTTCTGGACCCTGTAACTAAGGCATTCATTGAGGGCGCTCAAAATGATCATTCCTCCCAGGGTGACCCTGCCCCCGCATGGTACCTTGATACCTCGGTTTACAAATATATCGCTCGCATACGTGTAGCGGGTAACCTTACCAGAGTGATTCGGTCCATACGCTCAAGTGTCACCTTTTGGATCACTCTACCACTCTCTGCAATAGGCCGAATGGCCATATCAAAGATGGGGGTTCTACCACGACTCTTGTACTATTTCTATAACTTACCAATAATAGTATCATCAGCTGCATTCAAAACTCTGGACACTACACTCTCAGACCTTATATGGGGGACCGGGAGGCGCAGGCTGAGTCTCAAGAAGCTACAATTGGGGACCAGTAGAGGCGGATTGGGTGTAACCAACCTCAAAGCATATTATTATGCGAGCCAATTTGTAGCGGTTGAACGTCCACACTGCAGAGAGGAAGGGCAAAACAAAAGGTTATATCAATCCTTTTAGGGGAGGGTTAAAGTAAAGCCCAAAACCTTCTCTATTTACTCACCAGAGTGTCACACCACCCAATCAGGGAATACTGGCATAGGCTTTCTCGCAGAAAAGGCTGTTGATGAGAAATGTATGTAATCCCAAGACAAAGACTTATAACTCATCCGTTACACAAGCCAGTCCATGTAAGCCGCCAGATAGCAGAGTAACAGAAGTGCAAGTCTACTTAAAAAACAGTTCCGGTTGAATATGCACAACGCAAGTCACTGCCCTTGCTCTTTACTGCTCCCTTCTCCAAAGAACCAAAAAACAAACAGTAGCCTCTGTTTAGTATTCCCACACACGTCTCTTGCGTAATTACTGAAAAGGAAAGAAAGCGTGCGCGTCTTTCACTTCAGATGCGAGAAAGCCTATACCAGTATTCCCTGATTGGGTGGTGTGACACTCTGGTGAGTAAATAGAGAAGGTTTTGGGCTTTACTTTAACCCTCCCCTAAAAGGATTGATATAACCTTTTGTTTTGCCCTTCCTCTCTGCAATGTGGACGTTCCTACTGATATCCTGTAGACCAGTGGCCTGTATTCAGAGGGATCCAGACAAAATCATCCACCACCTGTTTGTTATTTTATCCACTTCCCCTTTTCCTATCTGGGCACGTATTCACACAGAGAGTTATTTGTTTCACTGTGGGGATCGTGTTTAGGCGGGACTGGGGGGTTTGCTTCAGGCATCGTTTCTGCTGGTCGTCTGAACAAGGTTAGTGGCGTTTTCTATGCTTGCGCTGCTGCCAGTGCTGACACAATTGCAGTGGCTGTCCTACTAGACAGCGGACCCCAATCTGCAAGAGATAGGCTTTACGATGTGCGACCTTACATACATTGTTATTACCACAAAGTAAACTTCTCCCGAATATACCACCCTTACTGCGTACAGCACTTCAGTGCTGGAAAGCGGTGCTACAATACACATCCCGTTGTCACCCCTAGGCCAGGAACATCCTACTAGTGGGAATCCCACTAAATAGCGGAGGGCTCACTCGACGTAGGATAGGAGACTGGTTAGAGGAAGGGGTTCGTGCAATAGGTGATTCATTTAATAATGTAAGTAAATTCTTTATTGCATTAATAAAAATGGTTGCACTTGAGCTAAAAGTACATAATTTAGCATTTTTGCAAAGCACGTAGAAAAATAAATAAATCATTTCATTACAATAACATTGGTGCAAAGGCCTTTCAAAATTGGCAATATTGTTATATATGAATATATAAATAAATACAGAATATTATTAAACATCTTAAAATATTCCTTAGTTTAAAAAGTAAAAAACCCAGAGTTTCCTTTGAGACAGACGTCAATATGTACTTTTTATGCTAACAGTACCGTGAAAGTTCACTGACGAATTTGACAAGAGGAAGTCTTTTACATGTAAAGATTATATGCCCGGCGTCTGATTTTTTCCAGTTCGAGTGCTGGCAAGGGGTTTTAGCGCTATATTTACTGATTTCATAAAACGTACCAGTCTGCAGGCTAATTGAATGTCTCCCCCTATTGAAGAACAGAGTTTTTAGAACCCAACGGCACCAGGGGAAACGCCCTAAGTCTTCGAGTTCTCCTGTCTTGGCATACAGAGACACGGGACACTTCTTGGTGGCATCAAAGATCAAATTTATTGGCTGCAACCAGGAACAGAGGTCTACGAAGCACGACACGGGTGGTTCGCTAGAGACTGCACACTTTCGTATTGTGAGACATCATCTTTTATGCCAAAAATCACATTCCTGACTAGCACACATAACGACAAGCCCACTTTTCAGTTGTCCAGCCCACCATCAATTACACAGGAAGGCCCAACATTCTTGCTCCGACAGGCCGGACAAACCCATAATAAAAGACCTCAACCCAAACCATAAATAGGCCATAAAAGAAGGAACAGAAACAGATGTGAAGCAAGATAGAAGGGTGTGTGAGTGTACCATAAACTCAGCAATGTCCTGCTCTTTGATCTCTATCTTGATCAGCTGCCGAACATGGAACTGGCTCAACAAGTTTAGCTTCGGGCAATGGAGTCAGCTCGCTCAGGTCACACAGAAGTCAGCTAAAGGTGTACGTGTCCCAAAGACTCGCTCGGCCGTAGCCATCGGCCTATGTGAGGGCAACCACAAAATGGCTGCCGTACACAAAATGGAACCCGAAAGTTTAGAACGAAATCCCTAAGACACAGTGAATCCATCAATCGAACATGACGAAAACACTCGTACATACCGCACTCGTCATTTGCGGTCCGCTGATACCAAAATCGTCACGATACGACGACCTTTATGAAACGGGTTCAGAATTACGGAACCTCAGACCCTCCTTTTGCCCTTACATAGGCAATAACCCAAACTCACGCCATTCTGAATCCAGGTCTATATTCATCAGATCATCAAGATGTTGCTGTAGCATCATCCTATTACTTAGTAGCTCTCTCTGGACAGGTCTCCTCGCACACGAAGTAGCACAAAGGCCACACATAGCAGGAGCACACTGTACGCAAAGACAGAACAGGAAAAGGATTGCTAAAACCATCCCAATGATCATCAGAATCTTCTATCCCCAGGTGGATAACAATCCCCAAAACCATCCCATTAACGACCAATCTCCTTCGTCCACGTGTATAGACTCTGAGATCTTATGTAGCTTGGAAATGGCTTGGTACACTGTCGGAGCATTTTCTGGAATGAAAACGCAGCAGCTCGATTGAATCAATTTACATAACCCTCCTCTATCTGCAAGTATGACATCTAACGCAACTCTGTTCTGGAGAGTCATAAGGCGATCCGACTGGAGCTCAGCAGTCAAGTTACTAAGGGCACCGGCAGTTTCAACTACGATGGACTCAACCACTCTCGTCAATTGCCGTACGTTCCTGCTGTTAACCATAGGTCCCAAAACGGCAGAAAACCCTTCAAGACATCTAATTCTTGTCCTGCAGTATCTTCCTTACTGAAGACACCTCTAGCAATTCTCTTCTTGTGGTAATCTGCCGCAGCTGTATACGTAGGAGGCAACAGGAACGAGACAAAACATGTGCCCGAGAAATCAGGGGGCAACCATGTGTATGCTCTATCGTAACAGACAAAATAGGTACCCTTAGCTGCTAAAAACGATGGGGAAGACTGGTACGCAAAAACATACGTCTCAGTGCAGATACTCTTCCCTAACTGAGCTCTTGGATTCTTGCCATTACCTTGCAGACAAAAATGACCCTGATGGGGTACAATCCAAATCGGAGAGGATCTTTTCTCTTGCTGGTTCTCACTCAGACTAACTCCATTCCTGAAGGAGAGATGGTCTTGGGTTTGCCGAAGGTGGTGGGGAGGGAGTTCCAAGTCTTGGCTGCCAGGTAGGAGAAGGATCTTCCTCCAGCGGTGGCTCTGTGGATGCGTGGAACTGTGGCGAGGGCGTGGCTGGTCGATCGTAGCTGGCGGGTGGACGTGTAGAAGGTCATGCGGTCGTTTAGGTACTTGGGGCCCAGGTCGTGGAGAGCCTTGTGTGCGTGGGTGAGGAGTCTGAACGTGATTCTCTTACTGACGGGGAGCCAGTGCAGGTCTCTCAGGTGTCCGGTAATGTGGTTGTGTCGGGGGATGTCCAGGATGAGTCGTGCGGAGGCGTTCTGGATGCGTTGGAGTCTTTTTTGAAGTTTGGCCGTGGTTCCGGCGTAGAGGGTGTTCCCGTAGTCCAGTCGGCTGGTGACGAGTGCTTGGGTGACGGTCTTCCTGGTTTCAGTGGGGATCCATCTGAATATCTTGCGGAGCATGCGCAGGGTGTTGAAGCACGAAGATGAGACGGCGTTGACTTGTCTGGTCATCGACAGGGATGAGTCCAGGATGAATCCCAGGTTGCGTGCGTGGTCCATTGGTTTGGGAGCGGTGCCCAGGGCCGGGGGCCACCAGGAGTCGTTCCCAGGATGAGGACTTCCGTCTTGTCTGAGTTCAGTTTAAGGCGGCTGTTCCTCATCCAGTCGGCGACGTCTTTCATCCCTTCGTGTAGGTTGGCTCTGGCGGTGGTGGGGTCGTTGGTGAGGGAGAAGATCAGCTGGGTGTCATCGGCGTAGGAGATGATGTTGAGGTTGTGTTGGCGTGCGATGGCTGCGAGGGGGCTCATGTAGACGTTGAAGAGGGTTGGACTGAGTGAAGATCCTTGTGGTACGCCGCAGATGACTTTGATGGCCTCGGATCTGAACGGGGGGAGGCGGACTCTCTGGGTTCTTCCGGCGAGGAACGAGATGATCCACTCCAGTGCTTTCTCTCGGATTCCGATGTTGCTGAGGCGCTTCACTAGGGTGCGGTGGCAGACAGTGTTGGACGCCGCAGAGAGGTCCAGGAGGATGAGGGCCGCTGTTTCCCCGTTGTTGATCAGGGTTCTGATGTCGTCAGTGGCTGCGATTATGGCGGTCTCGGTGCTGTGGTTGGCCCGAAACCCGGACTGCGAGGGGTCGAGGGATCCGTTAATCTCGAGGAAGGCGGCAAGCTGTCTGTTGACGGTCTTCTCGATGACTTTGGCCGGAAAAGGACGGAGCGAGATGGGACGGTAGTTCTTGAGGTCGGTGGGGTCCGCCGTTGGCTTCTTCAGGAGGGCGGTCAGCTCGGCGTGCTTCCAGCTCTCTGGGAAGGTGGCGGTGTGGAAGGAGGAGTTGATGATGTCCCGGAGATGGGGTGCGATGATGGCGTCGGCTTTGTTGAAGACGTGGTGTGGGCAGGGGTCGGTTGGAGATCCGGAGTGGATGGAGTTCATGGTGCGGGTGGTGTCTTCGGTGCTGATCGGGGTCCAGTTGCAGAGGGTGGTGGTGGCGGGCGTTGGTTCGGTGGTAGGGTGCATTGTCTGTGCGTCGAAGCTGTTGTGTATGTCGGCGATCTTGCGGTGGAAGAACGAGGCGAGTGAGTGATGCCGTTGTTTCCGGCGCTGGGGTTGGAGAACTCTTTGACGATGCTGAAGAGTTCCTTGCTGTAGTGGGCGTTGTTGTCCAGTCGTTCTTTGAGTGCCGACTTCTTCGCACACTCCTGCCAGACCCCTGAGTCCTGCCAGACCCCTGAGTCTTGTTTTATTCCGTCAGCTTCATTGTTGAAATGGTGGGCTAAATGTTTTACCCTGGCCTCCTGTGGGAATTTATTCCAGGGGCTTTAGGATTCTCTATTTTGTTTACTGTATACCAGAATCTTGCGCAGTTGTTAGTTTTTGAATCGTAAAGCAGTTTAGACCATATTTTTTCTGTGGCATCCTGTTTTATTCGACTCAGAATCTTGTTCTTGTTGCTTTTTAGTTTCCTCAACTCAGTCTGTAAGCTGTTATCGGGCCCATTTTTCCGCAGTCCGCGGAGTGTTCTGTTGATAGCACTTTTTATTTGCCTTAATTTGCTGGTTTGGCGTGTCAGAGGATACGTTTTTGGATTATTTGTCAGCCAGGTAAGTAATTTTTTTTGGTTCATTGGACCGTAGGTTTCTTGTGGAGATTTGGACTTGGAGTTAGCTGGTCCAAAAGTTTTCAGAAAGATTTCCCAGGCGCCTATATTATAGTCATTCCACATTTTTACACTTTCCCAGCAGATCTTGGCTTCTTTCCTAAGTTTTTCTGGGTCTTTGTTTTACGTTTAATTCTTTTACACTTTGACGTGATCGTTAAGTTTTGCACTTCAGTTGGAAGAGTTTGTGCCATCAAGGTCCGTTCTTGCGGCAGATGGTTGCTGCAGTCAGACGTGCCAATTTTGAAGTTGCTTACTAATATGAAAAGAGGGTAGGATAAAAAGGTCTATCACTGTGCTGGACTTAAAGTTGTGGAAGGTTGCTGCTTGGGGGCGGTCTCCGGGTGATCGTCCATTTATTGATATCAGGCCCAAATTTGTTAGATCCTTTAGTAGATTTTTGGATAGCTTAGTTGGTTTTCCCCACAAACTCTCTTCCGAAGGAGGGATCTCCCTTTCAAGCAATAGGTCTTCTGTAGGCCGATTATTTCCTGGGCTCCTAGAGAGGAACATATTAAAATCCCCAGATACAATGAAATTCGGTGTTTCTACTTCCGTTATTAGTTTGGTCAGTTCTGACACCAGGGACTTTGCGCCGTTTTTTTTTCCCTTTTGGGTGCAGGTAAGTATTTACCAGGGTTAGCCGTTGTCTGTTTTTTCCTGGGGTTAGGATTTCCAACTGTATTGCATTGATTCCATTGTCTGATGTGTTCTTATTCAGTAGTTCTTTTACTGTGTTTATTGTTTTTTTTAAGGCATATTTGGTCAGTCCTCCTTTCTGGTGGCCAAACTTTGAGTTTCCGCTGGCTGGGAGGTGGTATGTTTTATAGCCGTGAAGCCGCTCTACCAACCAGGTTTCTTGGAGTAAAACTAAGTCATACTGCTGGAAATATGACAGTAGATCTTTGTCTGTGGTTTTTGATTATAGGCCATTTATGTTCCAGGAACATAGTTTTAACAGTGGCTTTAATTTTGGCAAGTTCCTGTTAAGTTCTTCAATCTGTCATGGGCCTATCGGTCCGATGTTGATGGCTTTTGCTACCCAGCCCCAGTCTTGTCCTGAATCCATCTCACCTTTGTGCCTGGGCGTCGGGAGGTCTCTGTCCTTTCGTTCGGCTGAGCCTCCTCTGGCTCCTCTTAGTATAGATTTTTTGGGTACACCAGACCAATCTATTTTTTGTGTGGTGTTGTTATATTCTTGGAAATTGCAAAGTAATGGTTCAGGGTAGCCGGTTTTGAAATAGGGTTTTATTCGAATCCCCCATGCTTGTAGTGGCCTTTCCTCCTTTAGAATTTTTTCTGCTAATTCTCCCGAAGTCCAGGTAGTGTTTGTTATTTCCTGTTCCGTCAGGTGCTTGTAACTGATAAATTATGCGGCTTCCAGATCTTGGGTGTTTAGTCTTCCCAAGTTAGTGATAGAATTTAGCACTCTGAGGATGTTACTTCTGTTTAGAATATCCTCTTGGACCTTAGATCTGTACTCTGGGATGAATAATATGGATTTGAGATCGGTGTAATTGGAGTTATCCAGAGATTTTTTGGGTTTTAGTTCGGATTCTGTTCTTTGGGGTGTTCTGGGAGCTTGAGGGACTTTCCCTCTCTGGTTCAGTGTCTCCATATTGAGCGTTACGTCGAGTTCTTTAATCCTTAATATTGGTGCCATGACGATGGCGAGTTCCCGGGAGTCTGAGCTCCCTATTTTTTGTGAGTCCATGCTTCCAGCGGGTCTTATTTTTGTTCTATTTACTCCTAAGGAATTTATTTCAGACTTATTTTTTATCCCTGGAGCGTCTTGCTTATCCACTCCCACCTCTTTTCCTTTACTCTCGACTGCTTGAGAAAGTTTGGTTTGTGGGGACGTAATTTCTGATCCCTTTGGTCGGAGGTCGTTGCTGGAATTCTGCTTATTGTGTGAATTTGGTTCATCTCTGATGTTTCCTTGTTCCATCTGGGTCTCTGTTGACGGGTTGCTTGCCGGTTGAAAGAAGGACTTTATGGTGGGTATTTTATTTCTCCCTTTTCTCCTTATTTTCCGTCGTTGTTTCGATGTTTGCTTTATGCCAAACCGTTGATCTGCTCCTTCTAAGTTGTTTGGCTGCTCTGTAGAGTTGCTCTGAAGCTGTTCTTCTTGTTGGGGTGAATCTAAGGCTCCCGCTTGAGCTGGTCTCATGCTTTTTCTCCCTTGTTGTGTTCGTCCATCAACGACACCCTCTCCTATGTTCAATTTGTACCTTTCATTGGACTGGGCCTCTATGCTGTTAGATTCCTTGTTTGAGTCGAATTGATTCGGTGCCTCTTTCATTTAATAGTATTTTTGGAAGTGTGACCCACGCTTGTTATTTCTTCGCATCTGACTGCCTTTGCTAATCCCTTTTTTTGGGTGTTGTTTGCATTCTTTATATCTGTTAAGAGATCTCCCATTACAGCCGGAAGTGTGGCTAGTTTGTCAATAATTGAATAGCAGGTACAACCGTATCACCGTTTCAGATTGGACTCTCTTAATCAACTCATTCAGATCTGATAGCTTGTTATCGATATTTATAACATGTGTGGTTAGGCGGGTTAAAAGGGTTAATTGGATATCCATCTTATCGGAATGGTATTCCATGGCTTTTGTAGAGAGATTCATGGTGTTTAATAGGGACACCCATAGGCTGCTCTCTTCTGTGGTTAGAGCCTCCGGTACTTCCTGCGTCTTATTTTCAGTGTCCTGCTGTAATATGTCACACTTTCCCTGGGAGTAAGTGTAGACCATTTTTTCCCACTCTTCCGTTGTCAGGAAGGATGTGTTAATTCCGGCAGTACCGGGGGTCTGATCCTGCAGGGTACTGATGTTTTTGTTTGCAGAATGTGAAGTTTCAGTCTGGCTCAGAGTGCAATTAATTTTGGTTATGGAAAAAGTGTCTGTACGCAGGGACCTACCGTCTGTTTTTTTTGCAGTTCGTCAATGTCATTATATCCATCCTGTGGAGTGATAGGGGGTTGGGACGGGGCACGGTATGTTTGAGGTTGATGATGCTGTACCTCGTGTTGAATTTAGCACGTGACGACGAGATTGAATTATGATGTTTGGTTCAAGTGCCACTCATGGAGATTCCAGGGGGCTTGAGATGTTGTGTCCCTTCTCTTCCTCCTCCTCAACTTTCTAGCTTACTCTTGATTGGGACTCTTCTTTGCTTTTCTATACTATCCTTGTGGCGTCTTGATTGCTTCCTTTGTCTTTCATGTTCTTGGTCTCCTCTTTCTTCTATCTTGAATTCAGTCTTTGGCTCCAAGGGATGCTTTGTTATTCTATTGTTTTTCAGTGCGCTCTCCGTCGTTGGCCCTGATTTTTTCTGGGCACAAGGGGGAGGGAAGGCCCTTTTGTGTTTCACTGGTGAAGTTCAGCACTGCCCCAGCGTCTTTTATGAAGGAAAATTTGGTGTAAATTTTTGGTTGGTGAAAAGTTTTTTGTACTTTGGTCTGAGTTAACACCACTCCCTCTGTTTTAGTTTCCCTGTCTAGTTTCACTAGAGCTTCATCCTCCATGTTGACCAACACATCAGTTCTCATTGGCTTCTCCTAGGTATTGGCAAGCACCTTAAGGATCTTATTTTTCCTTTTCCGATTGCTAATAACTGTTGTAATGCTCCGCCTTTCTTTGCCCGACCTCATGTCTAATTCGCTGCTTGAACTGGTTGCCTGTCTGAGCCGAAGATGTACTGTTGCTCCTGAGAAGGTGTTTTAGGGCTCCTACTACAGCGCTGCTTGATTGATTGGCTAATTGTTGTTTGACCGCTGTTTGTTGCTTAAAGCTTCCAGGTACTAGCTTACTACTTTCTGGGTTCAATTGTATTTATTTAAGTGATCCTACGCTGTTGAAAACAGTTGGAATTTGACTGTTCAAGACTCTGAAGAACCGGGTCCAGTGGTACTCCCAATGGTACTCCTTGTTATAGAAAAAGTCTGTGATAGTCCTGGTTAGATGGTTCTATTGTTAAGATAACTTTACTGCAGTTTTCCTAATTTAGACCTATGCGTTTTTCTCAAACTGCTCCCGGGCCGACTCCTACTCCACCTCTATCTCTGCGTCCCACCTGGGCGCCTATAAGATCACAAAAACTTCGTGAGAGAGACTGGGGTGTCAGATCACTTATACTTGATACATGCCGCATTAATGCAATACATCAAAAACACTGGGCCCCACTGAGACATGATCCTCCCAACCACAAATTGGTTAAGACCCTATATTATAGTGGTAGAGGGAGACATCTTATAAAATGGCTATATGTGGAGATACGGGCACACGCCACAATAGAGCTTACAGAACTACGCGAAACATGGGCGGAGGACACAGAGCGGGAGCTTTCAGACCAGGAATGGGGTGGTCTTTTAGACTACGCAAAACAAGTGTCCAGAAATGCAAAGTTTAAATTTATACAAACTATGCTACTCCATAGAGCCTATCTTACCCTACGTAGACTGCAACGGATGTTCCCACAAACATAACCCCAATGCCCTCGATGCCATCTGGCTGAGGCCGTCTCAGCTCACATGTTATGGGCATGTCCTCACTGCAGATGTTTTTGGGAGTCAGTTAGACTTCACATAGTGGCAGTTATGCAGCTAAATATGGGCACACAATGGAGGACTGTATCCTAGGTCTATATAAAGGCTCGAAAAAACAAAAGGTACCGAATAGATTCACGGACATCGCCCTAATAATCACAAAAAGAGCCATCACTACGCGATGGAAGTCAATGAAACCCCCCACCGTGCGCATTTGGCATAGTGAAATGCTCCACTGGTGTGGTGCTGAGAGCACAGCGATACGGAGGGAGGAAGCTCGAGGACTGCGGAAACATCCGATATCCCTGAAATGGGATGCGATGGTAGATGCCCTTAAAGGAGCGGACTTGGAGCTGGTAGATGTCTCCCGAACGTTCAATAACCCAATAGAATATTTGTAACAAAAGCAAGATACAATGTCGGATGGACACAGATAACTGTTAAGTTGCAGAAGCGCAGATAGAGAGTAGGCCACAGGAACATGTACATGTATAAAAATGGTGGTAATGCTGGAACAAGAGTGGGAGGGGGGAAGTTGGGGTGAGTTAATAAATAACCATGTTTATTCTTTTTGATTTTGAATAATGTAAGGTCAGTTGAGAAAATATAATTATTGGCTGATGCAAGGCAAAGACATTGTGCCGATACAGACAATGTAATGTACTGTGAAATGTGTTTTTATGCTGAATCGCCATACTATGCAATGCTACCTTATGTGCCGGCCTCCTGTTATATGATTAGCAAACTCGGCTGTTTAATGGAAAATCGATCAAATTTGTTTCATAAAAGGTTCGGGGGTTCCCTTAAATACTTTAGGTGCGTTAAAGAGGTTTGAAGGTAGTAGCTAATAGGCTACTTGCAGTTAGGGTGCCTACACCCTTGGTATGGACACTCCCTCTGGGTATGGGGCACACCCCTCACCCCATTGGCCTTCTCCTCTAAAACAATATGGAGGATTTTGAAAAGAGGGGTCACTTCAGCTCAGGGCACCTTAGGAGTGGCCCTGGCTGAGAGGGGACACACCTCTCCTGCACACTAATCCACCAAAAGTGGGGCCTTGTCACGGGGTAGGCATCTTCACTAGCTGTAGATGCCCTGGCCAGCATGACAAAGGAAAGGAAGCCTTTGAGGCTTACCATCTTTCAATGTTGTTCCTGCTTGGAGGTAGGTATGGAGCACCTCCACCAAGAGCAGGCTTTGTTTCTGACCCACGAGAGGAAAGGCTCCCACCTTAGGGGGTCAGGAACATGTCTAGAGGTGGCAGGCTGGTGCAGAGCAGTCAGGCACACACTAGTGGGTTGGTAGGTTTTCAGGGGGCACTTCTGTGGTGCCCTCTGAGTGCATTTATTAATTAATCAAACACTAGCATCAGTGTGGGCTGATTAATGTGAGATGTGAGTACCAAACATCTTGGAATTCTGTAAAGCTGTGGAACTCGTAGTGACAAGCTCCCAGCCCTTGTATTCAATATGGCTTCACTGTACACTTACAATGTTTAAGTATGGACTTAGACACTATAGGGGCATATCTGCTCATGCACTTATGCCCTCACCTGAGGTATAGTTCACCCTGCCTTAGGGCTGTAAGGCATGCTGTAGGGGTGACTTACCTATGCCTCCTGTAGTGCTGGTAGGCCTGACATGCAGGTAATTTGTGCCAGGTCAACTCTTCACTTTTATCTGCACCAGAACATGCAGGCTACAGTAGGAGTATGATTTTGTTTAGTGAGGGGTCTCCTAGGGTGGCTAAATACACCCTGCAGCCCTTAGAGCCCCTCTCTGCGCACAAGGCCCTTAGTTCCACTGGTACCTTTAACAAGTGACTTGTAGATGGGCCACATTTGTGCCAGTTGTGGAAACAAAGGTACAGTTTTGGAAAAGAACACCGGCACTGGTGACCTGGTTAGCGGGAACCCGGTGCACAAATGTGGGGGGTTGCCATGCCAGAAGAGGTGCTTTCGTACAGGTGGATAATCAAGTGCATCTAGAACTGCTATCCCAAATCAGAAAGAACTCTACCTCTACCCACACAAGGTACACTCCGCTTGGAAAAAAATGCGCAACTATGGCATGTTTGGTCAATATCTGCTAACTAACATATGCAAATAGGTCACACGGCCAAACTAGCACGCATTTACCAACCACTGTTGCCTGGCTATCCTAGCCTGTCAACAGGATATGGTTAGTTAGACAGTACTAAGAACTTTGTTCTAATCATATACAACATCCACGAACTACCACTGGTTATAGAGAATACTAATTTATAGTCTATGGAGATCATGTATATTTACAGCCACACATGCTCCGAACGGAAAAGGTTACTATCCTGTAAGTATCTATTTGTAGCGTTTAGTGCTGTTGATTCACATTCATCCACCCTCCTCCACAGAGCCTGTGTCTTCTGCAGTTCTTTTATTGTCACGTTTTCTACGCTCACAATATGCATAGTACACTGTGCTGTGTTCACTCAACACTCCATACATACCTGCTGCGTTTTAACATGGAGTCTGCCCATGTGAGTTGCCCACTTAGGGAGGAGTCACAGACCTTTCTGTGATTTGAAATATTTCTTTGATGAAAAACAACTTGCCAATGTCTGAGCCCAATGTTAAATGGCAAAAATATGTGGAGCATATGAATCTACAGCACTACATGCTGCGAATAGATGCTTACAGGATAAATACAATTTTACTTACTGTTGTGATGAACATTTTGTTTCTCATTTTTGTTGATTAGTGCCTCCTTGACAGTCAAGAGATGGCCACTGGGGGGGCGGAGCCAGGTCGGCGACCAAGATGGTCGCCCGGGCTCCCGGCTCCGTCGACCTTTCTCCCCCTACTGCCGGATCCAGCTGTCGAGGCGGCGCTGCCGATATATTCTCGGACGTCTGAGAGGGACCTGCCTCGCCGAGAGTGACTCCGGAGACTCTCCGAGCTCTGGGGACGGAGATATGTCCTCCCGGTCGGTGTGGCCTACGCGAGTCCCGGAGCCGGGACCTCGCGTGATACTGCTGCTGGCCTCTAGTGGAATAACAACGGCCAGGAAGACTCGGAAAATGCCGGTCACCCGCCGAGGCGCTCTGCCCTACCCCGAACGTGAACCTAGCTTTCGCTGCTGCGTGCCGTCCCCCCATGCCGGACGGACCCCCCTCCCCCGATTGCTGCCTTGCGGAACGAGGACAAGCGACGCTGCTCTTTGTCTCCCTGATGGAGCATCGCGCGACCCGCTTACAGCTGACTGTATCCCGCACTTCAGGTGATCGGAGCCGGTTGATACATGGCGATTTGGCATCACTTGGATGCACTGGGTGTGAGAACAACAGGAGAAGACCCATAAACCTCGTTGGGATGGGTACATCATAGCGCATTTATTGCCTGCAGCCCGCTTGACAGCAGAGCCCCGGTAACGGCCCACAGCCCTGATTAAGTCAGGCCTCGCCAGTATTACTCGCTGCCCAGACGGAAGAAACATTCAGTAACTTTGGACCATCGAGTCTCTAAAACAGGATTTTAACTACGCCTTCCTGCTTGAGCTTAAGTCACTGTTCCCATCGACAACCCCGTCCTGATGACGATCCCGACTAAAGGGGATCGAAACGCCGTCGACTAGACAGCTTGAATTTCACGACGCATTTCACGTCTTGTGCTCCCATATAAATAATTGTGTTTCAAGTGATTGTTACTTGTCTCTATTGGGGCCATTATTTGATGTTTATACCCTGACTAATGCGTCGCCTTTGCTGTTGTTTTTAACACTTGCACACCCACTTGTCACTGATTGTATATAGCACTTGCACCAAGTGTCACCGGGTTGTCACAAGATCCACTCTGTACAGTGCTGCTTTAATTGTATTGACCCTTGAAAGCTTTTTCCTGTTGCTTTTGAAAATAAGATTACCCTTTCTGAAAAGCATTTGACTCCTTGGTTTTCCTTTCTTTGTAATGCATGTTGCATACATTTCCAAAACTGTCTTCGCATAATACCTGTTGGGAACTGTCTTTACTCACTGGATGCACTGGGTGGCATGGATGGGACCATCGGTGGGGAAGTGGAGATGGCTACCACATCGTGTGCAACCGGGGGGGACGCTCGGATGATGCACAAGATGGCGGCTCTGGTGTGGGCTCCGGCGGCACTTATGCCGTGAGCACCGTTTGGAAGCATCGTCCTCATGGAGCCGTACCCGCCCGTGGTGATGGCGACGCACATTTCAACCGGAGCGCGGAGATCGTATGCCCCCCCCGTGTACTGACAGCACAAAGTGTGGATTGGGTTAACATGGCGATCAGACCCCGGCACATGTGGAAGTACGAGAGAGCCTGATGCCTTTATTTTCTCCATGTGACTTTGGTTTAGTGACTCCCTCTACAATCTCTGGTTAGACCCGGATGGGTGTTTCTACATGACCATACATGTTGCTGATAAGTGAGAGTTTGTGCGTGGGGACTCCTGGGTCGTTACAAAGCGAATCGTCGGAATGGCGCCTGGTCCATGGGTATATGGAGTGGTCGGGGATTCCATCGGATGCGAGGCTTGTGGGGTCTCATTTGTTGCCCTTTCTCCGATGACTGATATCGTCATGCAACCCAGACAAAGCGAACTGCATACTCTTTCTGAACCGGACTTTGTCTTGCTGCTCGGGAAATGGTCGTGGGCTGTGAACGGCTTTGGAGTGTGTCGTGTCCTGGTGTACTGCAAGATTTCCTGCCTTCCTCCGGGCATCCCTGCCTATTGTACTTTTGGTACTTTGATTGTTTGGCTATGCATTAAATGGACTGGGACACGTCTCTGATTATGGCCGGTTGGGTCTGGGTTGCAAAATGGTGATCGTCTTCTTCAGCTGCTGAAGGGGGGGGGGCCTTATCGAGGTTGGGTGACTGGGTGAGCTGGCGTGGCGACTGCTGGCCTGTTTCGGTTGGTGTCCTGGATATTTTGCAACAGCGCTGTTATAATTGTAAGCTACGCGGGGGGGGTGTGGGGGCCGGGGGCCCCCCCGATACATCTTTTTCTTTTATTCTTTCTTTCTCTTCTATATTTCGGGTTCCACACACTGGGCGACAGGCACGCTGCTAAAGGGGAGGCCGTAGCTGTAGGCAGGGGTGCAGGGTGGGGGGTTAGGGGAGGGGTACTACTGTTTTTTTTTTTTTTTCTGTTTCTAGGGCCTCTTTTTTCTCTCTTGTCTCTCTCGGCTTTCCCTTTACTTTTCCTCTTCTTCTTCTCTTTCTGGGAACCGAGTAATAGGTTGCTCTCCATACGTTATAATGGTTCAAATTACAATGGGTGGATGTCTTTATAAAGTTTTACGTTACAGCGGGCGTACACTGTATTGGTGGGCGAAATGTACAGCTTACTGTTTATCCTGATTTATGTGCTCTAGAGCCAACGTCCTGCCTGCAGTAGTCCTGACTGTGAATATCCTGATCTATGATAACCCCTTGCTTTGGTATTATTTGATTGTGCGGCACCAGATCCTGTTCCTTCCTAAAATTTTAAAGAAACCTCTTTAATCCTGGTACCAATATGGTACAGACATTATTCTGAGCTACAACGGGGCGTTTGGGAGGCGGACTGTTGCATTCTTATGGCTTGATTGATCTGCTTTGACCGTCTCTGAACTAATGGCCGGCCGTGATGGTTGTAGGCCCGTGATTGTAACTGCTTTACGTAACAATAAAGGTTTACCAAAAAATTTTTTTTTTTAAAAAGATGGCCAATGTTGTTCTGTGCTTTTGGCTGATTCCATTATGCTCTTTTGTTTCAGGCGGGAGCAAACATGATTGTGTCTGGTAATGCCATCATGAAGAGCGAGGACCCCAGATCCGTCATTAACTTACTACGAAATGTATGCGCCGAAGTCGCTCAGAAGCGTTCCCTGGACCGGTGAAATTGAAGGCTCCAGGCAGGCCATTTTATGATGAGTTTGAATCAGGAGGTCATTCCATTACACCATACCTACTGCTGCTAAGCCAGGATTGCACTGCTGTAAAGTTAATCCACTGTCAGTGTAAACAATGCTGATATGCCTAGTCTTACCAGAAGTCACTCTTGGCATTGCTAGAGATTACAAATTTTGGAGCGAATGGCAGATACTGTGTTCATTTCCTGGAATCGTTGAAGTTTTTAGCTCAAAATAATGCATTTTTGATGATTTCAATCACATGTATAATGAAATGTTCAATGCATTCCTACAAAGAAATCTTGTCTCAGTAAATAAATTAAAATGATCATTATTTCTTGCTACTAGTCTCATAATAAAACAGTGTTTCTATGTGAGTCGTCTTTTTTGTACTTTGCCATTGAGGGGTACAGGATAATGAGCTAGGAGGGTTTTTGCAAATTCGTCTGAAAGTGGGCCTTGGATTGTGTATGCAGTTGGCCTGCAAGTCTGGCTGCCAATTGCAGGTCTAGGTGCCCCGCCCCCGGGCCTTTGTGGCGAGGACAGTAGAGGCCAGAGTGAGATGGGTTGGTAGGTGATCCAGATAGGTGGTATTATGTTGACATAGGACAATTGGCCCCCAGGATCCCTTGTGTACTATGTCTGTCCTCTTTTGCAGTTTTGCGTGTCCACATATTACCAGCAGGAGAACTGTAGCTGTTTTACTGCGCTATGGAGATGTGCCCCCTCTGTCTGTTACTCTGCCACACCTCAACAATTTAGTGCCCTGTCCGTTGAGTGTGCCTGTTTATATAGCTAGACTGCTCTTATTCGAATTTGCTGAGCCCCCTTCAATCAATTGAAGCCCCAATTTGAGGGCCCATGCCTCACCAGACAAGTGGGCCAGAAGAAGAGATCTGAGCCTTCCCCAGAACGGTCCAAAAAGGATAGTCAGCAAGACAGACATCAAGGAACTCCTGGTGTACGTAAAGAAGAGCTTAAAGACAAGAGACTCTAAACTAGCTATCCTAACTAGCCGCTTGGACCAAGTTAAACATAGAGGAGACAAAAACGAGGATCACCTGGAGACTCACATATCCATGGATGGATATGTGAGCAGCAGTGGCTTTCAGGCCTCCTTATGTTGTAGTTAATAATACTCTCTGTGGTGCCATCCTCCTGTATTTATTGTAGTTGAGGTAGCTCTACCTTGCGAGTGTTGTGGTCTGGTGGCTTGGGTTAGCCTATTCGGCATCCACCTGTTCCAGGATAGAAGAGAGCTGAGGGTACCTGGCTGCTGGGTGGAGACCTCCTGAGTAGAAATCCTCCTGAGTAACCATTGGATGAATAGGTGTGGTGGCTGCATGTATTGGAGCCACTGAGCAGACGACGAGATCTAGACTGGTGAGCCACTGGCCTGAAATCTCCAAGGGCAGGCATTGGTTAATGGGGTGAATATACCCCAATGGAGTGCTAAGGTTGTCTGGGTAACAGGCATACAAGAGTCCCAACAGGCTCTGTATGAATTTGGAGAGGGCTCTTGAAAGGGGGAGATCCCATGAGGAAATAGGGAGAGGCATTGTTTTTTTTTAGGTGATTGGAGAGGAGAACCTTGGCCCGCAAAATTGTTCCCCCTATTTTCAATTTTCGCCCCTGCCAAAGCAAAACAGGAACTGTCTTGACAGGTGGGGATGGGATGCAAGCGTAGGTTGTCTGGGTATCAGAAGTTGGAATTCTTAGGTGAGTGAAGATGTTTAGCCTAAGTGTTTGTGCCTTCTGTATGGGTTGTTCTACTTTTGTGACCAAAAAAGGTGGAATTTCTCAGTTGGCAAGGTCCCTAGTTTACATAAAATCTCCAGTTTACATAGTGATGACCTCATGGATGTGATATTTAAGCGTTTAGACTAGATACTGACGGCTTAGATTACCACTGTGCATGATGACATGATATAAATGAGTTTGAGTTGGGTACTAAGCTCTACTTTAACTTAATTTTTGAATACCTTGTAGAGATATTAAGATTGTAGTGGTCCTGTAAATCACTGGACTAGAATCTAATATTTAGCAAATGTTCATCTTCCATTTTATTCAAATCCTGACGCCAAGTGAAACCAGGTGTAAGTAAGGGCCAAGTGGTATATTGACTGATACACCAGCACTAAAGCACACATCTAACAATCTGAACAATCTGTTTATCAACAATTAGGAATGTGTACTAGATGGTGTACCTAAAATATACAAACCCTTCACTAGACACTGCTCACTCTCTTTTTAAAAAAAACATTTTTTTTACAATTCTGTTTATTGCAGTAAAAAGACAAAGTACAACAATGACGGCAACCATCAGAAAATACGATAGTACAATAAAACGCCGACCAAGCATCTTTTAGAAATGTTGTTTAATGTCTCAGGCGATACCCCCAGCTTGCTATCTTCTCAGCAGAGCTAACCCTTTCACTGCTCCACAGCCTCCACTCGAGGCGAGATACTTCCCTAGCTGACTGAGCCTGCAGTTGGGAGCGGTGTGCCGCAAAGGGTGAGGCGGACTCAGTCGGTGGAGCGGCATAATGGAGAAGAGTAGAAGGAAGCCTGCTCTGCCTAGTGACCGCATTGCGGAAGGCGACTGATGACTGCAGGGGCCAGAAGCGTAGTCCAGGCTGATTAGCTAGCAATGTTTCAGAATGGTGATGTTTGAAATTTTTTTCATTTCAGTGTAACTTTCTCACGAGCAAATGAAAGCAATGAAAACGAGGGAATTCGGGTCCACACTCTGCTCCCTAGTCAATCAAAAGTTTCTTTGCTCAGTTGCAAGGTTGTCCATTTGAGTACCTGGCGAGAACCACTGTGCATGTCACAACTCCTTAATCCCTGAAATAAACAGGCACCCTTCCTAATCTGATGTGGGATCTATGGGATCCTGAGCACCAAACTGCTACCCAATCTGGGGGAGCGAGGGTAAGAGACACAGTCTACTCACCGCTAATGCTCCACTCAGCCCCTGGTCCATCTACCAGGCCCAGAGGGTTGCCCGGTTCACTGTCCCTTTACCTCATCCTCAACATGGCCCAGGCCGGGTGCTTTTTCCGCCTTTCCTCACAAGTGTACAATTCTACAGTGCTGCATCCCACCACAAGGGTACATCTCTCCTGGTGCCTGACTCGCAGCCCACATGGTGGTGGGCTTTCAGCCAACGGCCAGCTAAGAGGAAGAAGAGGGATGAGACATCTCCCGCTCTCCAGCAGTGCCACTTTAAAACAGACCTCTGCTCTGAGGCCATTTAATCTGTATGTTCACCTGTCGCGCCTCTGCTGCAGGGCTGGCTGGAGGCGGCGGATGAGCATTGGTGCTCTGTGCCTAGGAGTCATTTTGTGTGAAAACTCGATGGTGGGAGCAACTGGTTGACCTGCCTATCACGGCTCTGTGGGGGCGATCAACTGGAGCACTGTGCAGGTCCTGTGGTGCTGTTAGCCGAGGCTCTAAGAATAGAGGTGGCAGAGTGTGATGATTGCGAGGACATCCTCTTATCTGTATGTGCTGCTGCTATGCCCCCAGCCACGAGAGATTGCGGTGCCCCCTGGCTGGGGCTGGAGGTGATGGTTTTGCTGCCTGGTCTCCCCTGGCTGGTTGTGTGGACTGGAGTTAGACCCGTGTTGGGCGCGCGGGGTTAAAGGGTGCTTTCCCCCCCTCCCACCCCCACTCCGGGGTTGTGGATGACTGGACTGGCTCCAGGAGCGCCCCAACTGAATGTGTAAAACCCTCCACCATTCTTCGTCCTTGTGGCATGGTGGCTAACAAGTAATATACGTGACTGTACTACCCTGTGGAAAGGACCTACCGGGTGTCGCCATGGGTGCCTCGAGCCGTGTGTGTTCTCTGCAACAGGCCTGAGATCCAGGTCTGCTTATGGCCCTCTTCTGGACGAGTGAGCTGGGGCGTGGCACGGCCCTGGGTACTCTGCTGTTTACAACGGGTGACTGTATTGTCCCTGTCAACCCCTGTTGCTGTAGTCCTGTACTGTCGCCCTCTGGTGCACACTCGGCAGCTGGATAGCACTCGCTACAATCCCAAACCATGGGTAAACACTATGCCAATCAATTGAAGCCCCGAAGCGACTCGAAACTAGCTATCCTAACTAGCCGCTTGGACCAAGTTAAACAAAGATGGAGACAAAAACGAGGATCACCTGGAGACTCACATATCCAACTCAGACGATGCACAAGTGGATTCCAAAGAACAACTTTTGAGAATGTACAAGGTGCTCATTACCTTCAGGGAGAGGTGGAATTGGATAAAATAAAAAACAGAGAAGAGACTGGTCCTGCGTGGTTCCCTCAGTCAGCTACTCTCGGTGCTGTCTTGGAGATGGAAACCTAAAAACAATAACACATTATAATCCTGACCTCCTACTCTCACTATTGGAATCTACTCTGTTATACCTTCTCACCTACCATTATACTGCTGGACCTGAGCTCTCCTTCTAAATGAGTAGTCATTCTGTTCTCCTCTATAGTTGTCACTAATGAGAGAAAAAGGACATATTATATATTTCTTTCCTACTCTAGGAATTCCTAACTAATTTTATCAAATATGGGCGTAGGTGCACTTACTTCACTATAGTGAGTCTTTGTTCTAAAAGAGGGGTTCTGTTATTTTCAATGTTCTCTGAGAAGTCTTTTCTGTTTCTCTCTCTCTCTTAAAAAAACTTCGCCTTCTTGTTGTCTCTTACAGGTTGACAGAGAGGTTCTATGTTCTTTGACTCCTTGGTATGTTTTCTCCTATAGTTTATATATATATATAGATATATATATATATATTCTCTATTGCAGCATAAATACTGTCCTAGAATACACAGCGTCTTTCCTTACAGGTATGTCTTTTCCTTGCCTTCAAATTCACTCACTACGGTGGTTTTTATGCTAGTCACGATTATACAACACAGTCATTTGATTTAACAAAACTCTTATCTGAAAAGGGGTCTGGAGGTCGGCAAAGTCTTCTCACCTCAGAAGATGTCACTCGATCTTCTTTTCTTCCGGTACGCCAAAAGATAGCCTTCCAGTTTCCTTCTTGTTACTACAAATTTAGACACCAACCTCCGGTGTTCTGCCTCAGAGGAAATCTTCAGCTTGACGCCTTACCGACGTGTTCGGCAACCCGTGCTTGAATCGCGCACCAGGTTCCGAACCGGATTTACTTCAAAGATCGTTGTCAGGGCTAGACTTGAATTCCGCCAAGGAAACTTCTCCTCGGAAAAAACGGCATCCACAAATTCTGTCACTACTTCTCTAGTCATGGCTTTCGGTGAAGTGCGCATTTCTTCCAGCGCTCGCGCTCCACATAGGGACCCAGGAGCTGGAAGCCTGAGAGACTAGCGCGCCTACTGCTCACTGGTTATGGGAGCAGCGGCGGCCATCTTGAGTCTCCAGGAGTGCATTTTCCTTGACCAGGCATCTTGTCCTGGGAACGTCACGGTTGGGTTGTAGAGAATGGAACCCAGGGTTCGGGTCCTGACAGTAAGGCCAAAAACGATGACTTTGAAGTGAGATTCTGGCGAAATATTCTCCGAATCACCGGAGTCACAGAGTCAACAAACATCTCAAATGGAGGAGGGCCATAGTCTTCATTGTTGAAAGGGCACACTGTTCATTGGCTCCATCACTGCCACCGGGATGTGGTCCTGAGACTTGCGCGAGATCAAGGTTCCATTCAATATCAAGGAAACAGTCTGTCCTTTTATCCGTATGCACAATGGCAGTACAGTATGCCCGCAGAGAGTTCCTGCTCGCCAAATGGATCCTCAAAAAAGTGAAAATTCCCTATGCCCTAATTTCCCCAGACAAACTACATATAAACTGGGAGGGAAAACACACTATTTCCACAGATGCTAGATCTGCCTTAAAATTTGCTAAACGGGCTACCAGTGCCTGCGCTTGTCGGCGAGACTCACCAAGTGAAGCCGACAAGAATCCTTTGAGTGATAATGATTAACTTGCTAAAGTACAATTTGCCTTTACTTGTCTGCATCGGCTTACTGGTTTCGATACAATTATTCAAGTTCTAATTGTGATATTATCTACTACAAAAACAGATTTAGGTGTGCCTTCACAAATCTATAGTAGCTATGCTATACTCCATGGGATTCTCTTGTTACCTAATTGAATAATCGGGCCATGTGCCACTGTATGCTCGGCTACCCAAACGTACCTGGTTGGGGTGTTTGCCTGGATACTCTCCCCCCAGGGATGATTCACATTCATGTCACTCATTTTTAAGTGGAATATGGAAGAGGGTTCGGGATTCTCAACCGAGTTCCTGGGTTGGAGTGGATGCGAGGAAGGAGTTTGGTCTCCATGTTTGTCTTTATGTTCTGCCGTTATTTCAGGGACTCAGCCAGAATCCACCAATCACAGATCTCCTGTATGGACACTACACAACATGCAACCGAAGGCACTACACCCTGCAGATTGCACCCCAGAGACACCAGCACCACTACCACATTTGTTATATGAATATACGCCAAAGCCATCAACTGATGAAACGCCATCTTCAAAACGTTACATTCATGTTTAAGGGCTTTCAACTCATGGGAAAACAATGGTCTGGAAGGCGAGTCTCTTGCCAGCTTAGGCCGGCAAGGAGCCACAAGAGCAGACATTGAATCCGAGATCCAAGTCTTAAACCTATTCACCTACCCCTCCAGGCTGTCTTGGGGGGAGGCCTAGAGGCAGCCAAGGAGCTAATAAACTGGAGAGGATCAATTTTGCTGTAAGCCGGTGGGAGTGAAAAAAGGATACGTTTGTAATGTTAATTGCCATAGGAATGCGTTGTCAAACCTACTGCCCAAACCTCTGCATGGAATTACACCAAATTTGCCACAAAGGTAGATGATGTTACGCAGATTGTGTTTTTTGCCATTTAGTGCAAATCCGTCCAGTAGATGTGCGAAATGAAAGCTGAAAATTATAGATATGTCTTTGTCTGCTTATATTTCACGCTGTATTCGCATTTAATTGCAAACGCACACACCCACAGGAATGCTTTGACTGGCTTAAAGCAACCTGAACAGAATGTTGCAGCTGCCGTTGTCCCATCCGTGAATGTGCAAAGCTGTGCCGGGGAAAGGACATCACTTTTTTACAGTTGCTGATATTAATTTCAGACAGCCTCTATTTTATCTCTCTTCGTTGTCACCCATCCCATGTTACCTACTTGCAGTTTAGTGATATGTGATTCAGCACTGGTAACGTAATTTACGAGCCAAGAGATTCTCCGTTTTGTCACCACCCTCATAGTATCTCCGACGAAGGGACAGAAGGGCATGCTCAGCCCTGCCTGTGTGATGGGTACGTAGTTGGCCGTCCAATAGGGTCAGCTTTCTCTTGGTTCTGCGGCTGGGAGCCGGTCTTGTCCAGGAATTCCAGTTGTTTAATCTCTGCCGGAAGTTTGGTTTCTACCAGCTGCGCCTCCTGCCCTCGCACTATTGCAATTGTCGGTATTGTGCCCCTAATAGCAGCTTTAAAACCATCCCAAAGCGTATGTAGGGAGATTTCAGGCAGTGAATTAAAGCAAAAGTAATCTACGTTGCCCTTGGGTATTTCTTCCTTGTCCACTGGATCGCGCAGAAGGTGCGGGGTGTGTTTATGGCGGGATGTACCAGCATCCCAGATGAGCGCTAAATGGGCGTGGTCAAATATGGAGATATCTGAGAGTTCTACCATGTGAAGGCGACGCAGGATAGAGGGTGTGACAAAGGCATAGTCTATGCATGAGTAGGAGGCGTGCACGTGTGAATAAAAGGAATAGTCCCTCATGCTGGGGTGCTTATATCGCCATGCATCAATCAACCCGCAGTCTTCAATATCTCATTTGAGAGTTGCAGACATCACACCCGTGTTCCGGTATGTCGTAGAGCTTCTGTCTAGAGAGGGATCCCAGACCAAATTAAAGTTCCCACAGGCTACACTGTCTCCCTTTACCCCCCAGTTGCTTGGGAGGTGTTGGGGGTGTATATATTAAACAGCATCTGTGTCCGTTGACCCCGGAGTAGTTGAAGGGACATGTAACGGCCCTCCCTGTCCCATGTCTCTTTAATTACAGAGGTGTAAACGTTAGCTTTGCAAACAATGCCCACTCCTAGTGGTTTGGAGGTGGTGTACGCCCAGTGCCGCCTGGGATATTTCGAGTGTCATGTGGTGAAGATCAGACTTTACCAGCTGAGTCTCTTGAAACCTTAGAACATCTGGGTCATGTTGCAGCACATATCGCCAGATTTGTGTCAGTTTGTTTGGGGAATTCAGGCCCAGAAGTTTGGAGAGCAGTTTAACGTCACCCAAGGCGAGTGATGGGTCAGTGGGCTTGTGGGGGTTGTTTGGCTGGCCTGGCAGTGGGACGGGTGTGCTCGTTCATCAGGGAGAGAGCAGCCATCCCCCGCGAAGCTCCCCCTCGCCCCTTCGAGTGCCACCCTGCCCTCTCCCAGGACAATGTATTGTCTGCTATTTCCCACCCCATCTCCCACCAGCCACATAAAGCAATAGGTATTGATACACCATTGCCCTGCATTGCTTAGTGTCTGACCTGCAAGAGAAAACAAAATATGATAGTAACAGGAGACCAACCGGGTCTAACTAGGACTTTTTCTGTATGCGGAGATCGGCACCGAAGCGCTGCGTTCCTGTTGGAGGAGTCACCCTCTGGTAGAGGAAATCTATTGGGACTGCCATCGGCAACACAGTTGGAACAGCCAAACATGATCAACAAGGCTCCCAGGCACTCCCAGGGCCCACCTCCGCCATCAATAGTTCAATATGAGGAGCATGTGATGAAGCATTCAGTTTGTGACAGCCTTTATGTCACCATTTAATCAGACAGTCAGCAGTCGAGTGGTCCGGAGAAGCATCCTGCTGAGTGCCCGGAGATGATTGATTTTGAACTTCTAGATGTCTTGGAAGGATAGTTCTGTGTGTTGTCTGTTGGTGGGGAACTGTGGCCCTCTTGGGTTTGTGATCACATTCAGGGGGACCCGGCCAGGACGGCCCGTCTCCAATCGGAGGCTCCTCCGGCAACCCCAGCAGCGGCCTGGTGTCAGCCAGCAAGTGCAATGAGTGACATCTACCCTCCCACTGGAACAGGAGAGCAAAGGGGTGGCCCCACTGGTAGCGGATGCCCTGGGCACGCAGCTTATCCGTAACAGGCTTGAAGTTGTGAGGTTTTCAGAGGGTGACCAGTGAGAGATCTTGATAAAGTTGTATCATGTGGCCTTGGTATGTCAGCTCCATCTTGCCCTTAGCTGCCTGCACGATCACTTCCTTTTCAGTGAAGAAATGCACCCTGGTTATAATATCTGGTACGCCGTCCAATCGCCCCATCCTCTGAGAAACTCAGTCGGCCCGATCTAGGGCAGGCAGGGATGCGTCATCATTACCCCAGACTGCCTATAGGAGTTCTGCCGTAAAGGTCATAATATCTGTGCCCTTCACCCCGGCGGCACCCCACAAATGCAGATGTTGTTACTGCAGCTTCTATTTTCTATGTCCTCCTGCTTAGTTTGCAGCCCGATGTGTTCGTATTCCAGAGCATTAATGCCCCGCCACAGTGTCTTCTGGTCCTCAGATCATGCATCCACTGTCCGCTCCAGGTCATCCACTATGTCTCCGATTTCTGACACCTCTCTCCGGATGTCCCAGAGGCCCACTTTGAAGTCTTCTTTGAGTGAGGAGATGTCTGTTCGTATCTCCTATAGGAAGCGGTCCACGTATCCTTGGGAGATTGGGCCGAGGGGTCTCCCTCCGCTGCCACAGTCGATGGAGTGGGGGGGCGCGATGTCGTCACCTACTGCAAAGTTTTGTTCCAGAAAGACATTACCAAGGTGTCTTTGGCTGCCTTGTAATGAGGCATGGCAAGGGGAGGGCCACCGGGTCCACTGGAGTGTGAATCCCCCATGCTGCTCACGAGCGTGCAGGCCTGCACCAGCTGGCTCCCACTATGTCCTGTCAAGGCTACAGGCGTAGAAAGGATTGCTCAGGTGTTCCTGGTAAGGGGGCGCTGGTCCAACTCATCAAGCCAATGGGCGAGCTAAAGTCTGTCGGCGGAGGGGCCTCGTCAACTGTGCTGGCTCCAAACGGTCTCCACTGACGAGGGTCACCACTATCTGCCCTCTTGCCTCAGGACGCCACCTGAGGGACGCTCGCTTGGTTCAATGCCCTAGCTCCAGGCCTACAAGTCTAGTCCTTCTGGTCTCCCGGACCAAGTGAAATGTTGTTGCTGTGGCCCCCACTCATGAGGAACCGTGGACCCACACCCCACCAGTTCCAATGGGCTTTCTTTGCAGGCCATCTCCAGGGGCCCCCACCACAGTCTCTGGGCCCCCATTCAGCTCTGCGTTCTCCACGCTTGTGGGGTGAGGCACCATGACAAGGCATCTCAAGGCAGCATCCCATCAGCGTGTGAGGGTCCCGCAGCGCACATTTGTTCCCGTTGCCTTGAACCTCACAGATTCACAGTCTGACGAAGAGGAGGAACCAGGTCCACGTCACAGAGCAGCAGGTGGTGTAGGTGCAGCAGATAGCAGACCGAGACATAATGAAATAACACACAACTATTTGTAGGTGAGTAATGATGAGACAAAGCACATCATGAATGTTGAACAACTGTGTTTTTATTCACCTTAACATCAGGTAAACTGTGTGCACACAGCCATCAACTCCTTACTCGTGTGTGGCTTTTGTAGGTCAATATGGCATATATACAGACCATGCACAACATTCAACACTTTTCCTCGAATGCCATGGGTTACCTGACCCGTTTGCATGCCTCGGCCACACAACTGGCTATTTCTTGCACCCACGCACAGCACTCGAGCAATCAATGTTCACACTGTCCTCCCTTGATGAGGCCTCGGATGCTGTTCCTTGCCTTTCACTCCGCCATATGGGCTCAATCACCGGTGGAGTAATGCTGCTGCGGCTGAAGGCCTCCTCACTGTCCCATGCACCCAGTATGCCTGTGCCAGCTATGCTGGCTGTCTGTAGCTGTTCAACAGCAGTGGTGACCTGTACCAATCCCCTGGCAACATCATGGCTGCAGTGGGCCATTTCCCCCTGCATGGACACAGTGCATCTGGACAGGTCAGCTGTGGCATTGCAAAGACGGTTAACTGCCTTTGTGTAACCCTCCAAACGGCTAAATAGGCATTGCTTTTCCCGGCGTCTGGCGGCATGGTCCCTCTGCATGGTGGTACAGAGCTCTCTTGATCGTTGCTGTCATGGCCTTCATACTGTCTGCATTAGCCCAATGACCCTCTGCCACTGTGTTGTTCAGCTCCCTGATGCTGTCCTTGATGTTGGTGATGTTGTGATTCAGGCATACCAGCTGCCTGTGCTTTGACCGCATGCTTTTTAATTGCAGTCGCTGTACGTTCACTATAGTGCCCTCCAGCCCAGCAAAGACAGAGGATTCCTCTCCTTTGTCAGGGGCACGGTGTGCCCTTGCTCTGGGTCCTATGTAATTGATGTTGCTACGATGCACAGGAGACTGATCGCTTTGACGTTGTGCCTGCTCTTCGGGCCTTGACTGTGGCTCATCCTGGATGTTTTCCCCTCCTTCCTACTGTAGTGGAGCAACAGTGTACCTGTGTGGTCTTGGTGCAGGTGTTGTGGTGTATAACTTTTCTTCCACTGCCTGTTCCTGGAGCTTAGCTGACTCATCTATTGGTGTGTCTTCACCCTGTGACGCAGGTTCATCTGTGAATTCAAGATAACTACTTATTGTGTGTCCTGCTTTGTTATATTTAAATTAAATGTACTTTAGTTGGTATACCTAAATGCTGTGTTTAACATGGCCATTTACTGGTGTGTATCAACTGCGGATATGTTTCTCTGTATGGATGCTTTACTATCTTATGTTGTGAAAACAACAGGAGTAGAAACCTGTTAACTTGGTTGGGATTGGGGTAATGAGCTATGTAAAAGAAACAATATCCCAACTGGTATAATTGAAGGACAAATGATAAGGATATGAAAACATTATCCAAGAGGGAACAAGAAGACTCTATTTACTCAACACATGTGCTAAAAGCATCAATTTTAATTAACATATAAATAGTAGGGCAGAGAAATGATTCACAATTAATATCAGCACTGCAATTGTAAATACTCAAACTCATTAAGACCCAAGTGTGTACAAGGTGCACGAGTGACAAGTGGGTGACACTACGGCGACCCAAGTGACAAAAAGAACAGTGTGAACGGCGCAAAGTGTTCTGTGCAACAATATATAACAGTGACTATAAACATAGAGGTTTCAAAGCACTTTCCACAATTAACTTTGTTTGTTCATTTATACAGAGAACCGCTATGTAGGAAGCGCCTAAATTTTGGCTGGGAAGTCGACGGCGTTTCGATCCGTACAGATTGGGATCATCTTCAGGACTAGCTGGGTGAACTGCAGTGCTGTAGGGGAAGAAAGTGGAACAGTCAAGGACAGACTCGGGAATGTGGTGGGGGGGGAGAGACAATGGGGGTGGAACAATTCGAGGAAATCTCACCCGGGTTATAAATCAACCGGTAGTGATGGTCTGGCTCATGCGAGTGTGCTGGAGTACGCTCAAAGCCACACGGGGTAATCGTGGGTTGTAGAGGAGGGGTATCAACTTAGGCGTGGAATCTGGGGAGAGAGAGGGAAACGCACTTGTCAGTGGCGTGACTGGATGGAATGGGTGGGTAGCGGGGAATGGGGATGCTGCGGGGCAGGTCCGGCATCTAAAACAAGCAGGATGAAGGGAAGCGCCACTCACCAATGGTACGTCCGTGAGGAGTCACTGGAGGGTTACGGTCTTGTAAGACCTTAGGATCAAGCCGCTGAGGGAAGGCAGCAAGTCCGGGAGCTGATCAAGGACTGATCAGTGTGTCCAAGAGTAAATCTGGAAGAGAATTGAGGTGGCCGTAAGGTCAGGTCCCCGATAATACTAGCTGATCGGGGTCGAGCAAACTGACGAAACATACCTCTGGTCGTCTGGTCGAGCGAATGAATCGCGGTGCCGGCGTTGCTGGGGCAACCGCGGATCCGGTAAAAGAGTGCTATATGCTCATTGGTCGGCACATGGAATGCGCTGATGTGGAGGGCAGGGAATGTGAGCGGGACCGCAATTGGTTGTTGCTACTGGAAGGGTGGGGGCCAAGGGCGGGGTGTACTCGGGTGGGGCCTCCCGAATGATGACAGAAATGACGGGACAAGGCACTTGGAGCGTGGATCATTTGTATGTCCACTCTACACATTGTACGGGAACGGTTCATGAATTTTAAGATAACAAATTATTGCTGCGTGTGGCATACAACCATGATTATAACCGAGGGGAAGGTCACAATAGCTTATATCGGCAGCGTTTCCCAATCATAGCGTACCAATAGGTTAGCCATACGCAGGAGGTAAACAGTCTTTGGAGATGGACATGAGTCACTTGTGCGTACGCTATACATAATGTGCGGGAAGCGTGGTAAAGTTCATGAGTTTTAAATTACCAAATTATACCAGTGGCATACAAACATAATTATAACCAAGGGAAAGGTCACAATAGCTTGTGTCGGTAGCAGTTTTAAGATACCAAATTATAACATTGGCATACAAACATAATTATAACCAAGGGAAAAGGTCACAATAGCTTGTGTCGGTAGCATATCCACAATCATAGCGTCACATTAGGTTGGCCATAAGCAGTAGGTAAACAGTCTTTGAGGATGGACATACATAACTAAGGACCATCAGGAAAGATGTATGTCTTTTGCATTCGCAATCTTGCTTAGTTATTCCTAACAATAGGGAAGCCATAGCACTCAAGGACCTGTAGGAAGAGGACAGAAAGGACATATATTGAGCCATAGGAAGGGGACAGATCAGATACATTAGGACAACTGTGTCCACTGTTCATGAGAGGAAGGAAAGGAATATTGGCACCTGAGTGTGATCCTTAATTGGTTATGGTGCCGTTCCACTCATCAATGGTGTTTAGTCCGTTGTTAACAGAGTCACAAAGGGTCATCCATTTGCATTCGCTCTTATTTAATATCGATCTGATTTCTCCACCACGGGTGGGCAATGTCACTTGTTCAACTACCTGCCATTTAATGGCTGTATCCTTGTGGTCTTTTTCCAAGAAATGGGTCACCAAGGGGGCTGTCACGAGCTTGCAATTGATCCGACTCTTGTGCTGCACAATTCTGTTTTTGACACTCTGGATGGTTTAGCCGATATAGATCAGCTGGCACGGGCATTCAATGGCGTATACCACATGACTGGATCTGCAGTTTGTGTGATTTTTCAAGGTATGGGTCCTGTCTTAGTATTTAAACACTTTGGTGTTGGTGGTAAGATCGCATAGTGAGCAATTCTGACATTTGAAGTACCCATGCTGCGGTGATGGTATGGTGATCTGTAGTTTTTTCAGGCCAGGTTATAGCATGGACTAGGTGTGACGATAAGTTGTCTCCTCGTTGATAGGAGAAGAGCGGTTCATCTTGAAGATGTGCGAAGCGACGGAGGATCGACCAGTTCTTTTTGATTATTTTAGCAACTTGGTTTCTACTGGGGCTAAATTTTGAGACAAATGGGATCCTTTTGAGAGGTGTTTCGATTTGAGTAGTGAGTAAATGTTCTCTGTGGCTGTACCACGCTCTTTTTCGGGCTCTGGACACCAGACGTTTTGGGTATCCTCGGGCAATCAGTTTTTTGGTCAGGATATGAGCCTCCCGGAAATAATCATGGCGCCATTTGCAATTTCGCCTGATGCAGAGAAATTGACCGAAGGGTAATCCGTCCCTCAGTCCTCTTGGATACTAACTATTGTATTGGAGAAGAGTGTTTCTTTCTGTGGGTTTTCTGAACAATCGAGTACCTAATTCTCCTTCTTCAGCATGTATAGTTACATCTAAGAAGGGTAAATCATTCTGTTTGCATTCACATGTGAAGCGAAGATGTTCTTGGGATCGATTGAGCCATTCCATGAAAGATCGTAAGGTGTCCTCTGTGCCGTTCCAAAGGAACAGCACATCATCGATATATCGACGCCACAGATTTATGTTGTTGTAGAAAGGGTTGATCGGTTGCAAAATGAGGTTCTTCTCCATGTGATGTACATACAATATAGCGAAATTTGTGGCGAAACAAGCTCCCATGGAGACTCCTTTTATCTGAAGATAAAAATTATCTCTGTATAAAAAGTAATTGTTTTGAAGGGCTATACGCAGTAGGTCCATGATAAAGTTGGGAGGTAATTTGTTGGGTCTAGGTCTAGTGTCAAGGAGGGATTCTATGACTTGCAGGCCCTCTGCGTGGGGTATATTCGTGTGTAAGGACTCTCCGGCCATTAGATTTTCTTCCATGTCGTAGTCATGGTAAATATATTGATGCCGTCTTAAAAGAATTTGTCCCACTCACGGACACCTTTATCAGGGACACTACAGACCTGATCTACACCATTGAGGACCTTGACTACGACACGGAAAAAAATCTAATGGCCGGACTAGATATCGAGTCCTTATACACGAATATACCCCACGCAGAGGGCCTGCAAGTCATAGAATCCCTCCTTGGCGAGAGCGCTACATCATGCCCACCATGGATGACATAATTTCGGATGTCAACCAATTCCGCTGGTTCTCCAAGTTACATCTTAATGCTGGGTATCACCAGCTGCCCTTGACGGAAGAGAGCTGGTACATCACTACGTTCAGCACCCATCTGGGGCTGCAGCGATACAAGTGGCTAAACTTCGGGATAACCTTGGCTGCTACGGTATTCCAGAACACCATCCGTGAGCAGCTCTTCGGCCTACCTGTGGTCATCAACATCAGTGACGATATCTTGATCCACTCCGCCACCTCAGTCGACCACCACAGACACCTGGGAAATACCCTGTGACGCCTCAGCGAGCACTGTGTGACACTTCATCAGGAGAAATGCTTATTCTTCCAACCCTCACTGGTGTTCTTCGGGTACATTTTCAATCAGGAGGGCATCCAAGTGGACCTGTGGAAGTCTCAGGGTATCCGAAGTGCACCTGCCTCCACCACACCTACAGAAGTAAGAATACTCCTTGGTATGGCCACCTACTGCGGGTAGTTCATACTGGACCTCGCAACCCGCACTGAGCCGCTGCAAGCTCTCACGAAGGCCGACGTCAAGTGGACCTGGGGCAAATACGTGGAAGAGGCGTTTCCGAATTTCAAGGATGCCCTCCTGGGAGGAGCAACGCTTGCTTACTTCGACCCGGTGAAGCTCACTGAACTACTGGTGGACGCCAGCCCGGTGGGGCTAGGAGCAGTGCTGGCCCAAGAATAGGAGCCGGGCGATGGGCAGCCCTATCATTCGCCAGCAAGTCTCTGCCCCCACCAAAGCCAGGTACGCTCAGATCGAGCGGGATTTACAAACAACAAGGGCAACCCTAGAACAACAACCTGGGGTTATAGACGTTCTAGTCCTAACAATGGTTTGTGAGCCAAACTTTAAAAACAAAGTTTTATTCTTTTAAAATTCAGGAAAGAACCTAAAATAGGCAATAACAAGTGCCATCTATATTCCACATTAACCATGTACCAATAATGGTAAAAAAAACTGATATTTAATGTTAAATGAAAAACATATTTCAAATATATATATACACATTAATAATGGCGCTCATACAGTTACAAAGACAGTGTTATACTTATGGACAATAACACAAGTGTAAACTAAACAATAAGAGGCTGAGGAAAAATTACAAAAAACAGGTCTCAAAATAAAACAAAAATACACAATACAACAATTGTGTCTCTTTCATTTAGGCCACGTTACTGGCGTAAACGACGTTTCAACCCAAGGAGTACTTACTTAGAGGGTTATCATCAGGACAGAAGCATCATATTTAGGAGCGTCCACTGTTTTTCAAATAAATCTCAATAGACATGAAGAATGAATCAACCTAAATTGTGCATCAGGCACTTATACTTGAAATAGTAGAAGTCCAATCTGTAGGTATGTCTGTAAAATTAACAAAGAGATTCTCAATTTCAAAATAGTGGAGATATGTACCAGAAATGGCCAACAAATCCAAATCAGTATCCAACTGTCGATGATCCAGAACGTCATATTACTTCAGGGGATCAAGGTAGATACAAGCAGTTTTAATCTAAACTTCAAGGTCCACCTTGTCCGATCGGCATACCGGCTCCAGCAGAAATCACTCCCGATACGTGGAAGAGGCGTTTCAGAATATCAAGGACACCCTCCTGGGAGAAGCCACGCTTGCTTACTTCGACCCAGTGAAGCGCACTGAACTACTGGTGGACGCCAGCCCGGTGGGGCTAGAAGCAGAGACAGTCAGAGACAGTGAGCAGCGCCGTGAGGGAAACGGCTAGAGAAACCTACCATCTCTGGGCAGCCAGTCCTGTGCATCGGCACCGCCGTGAGGGAAACGGCGCAACGACCATCCACCTCCTGACCGACGGCGCCGAGCGGGCAGGGAACCACAATTCCCAGGTGCCCCGGTGGCCGTGACGCGACCAGAGCGCCCGGAGGCGCGTAAAAGGAGTGCAGCGCCGAGCGTGCACCGGGGGCAGTCAGAGACAGTGAGCAGCGCCGTGAGGGAAACGGCTAGAGAAACCTACCATCTCTGGGCAGCCAGTCCTGTGCATCGGCACCGCCGTGAGGGAAACGGCGCAACGACCATCCACCTCCTGACCGACGGCGCCGAGCGGGCAGGGAACCACAATTCCCAGGTGCCCCGGCGGCCGTGACGCGACCAGAGCGCCCGGAGGCGCGTAAAAGGAGTGCAGCGCCGAGCGTGCACCGGGGGCAGTCAGAGACAGTGAGCAGCGCCGTGAGGGAAACGGCTAGAGAAACCTACCATCTCTGGGCAGCCAGTCCTGTGCATCGGCACCGCCGTGAGGGAAATGGCGCAACGACCATCCACCTCCTGACCGACGGCGCCGAGCGGGCAGGGAACCACAATTCCCAGGTGCCCCGGCGGCCGTGACGCGACCAGAGCGCCCGGAGGCGCGTAAAAGGAGTGCAACACCTCTCGCCCCGCGAGTCGCGCGGGGAGTGCCCGGGGCGAAGCCCGGGCAAAGGGCGGGCCCTCTACGGCCCTCATCGGCACGAAGAGGCAGGAGCAGGGCCAAGAACGCTGTCCATTTCTATCTAAGTAAGTGCTGTCACCCTTTTACTCCTGTATTCGTCTGGATCTTCACATTGTCTGTCATCCCAAGGACTACCTTTGCTGATACTAATATGTCTAAAGCCAAAGCATCTTCTGCTCCAATCAATACAATAGAAAACTACATGGTACAGAAAGTTGCCAAAATCAATCAGGATAGGAGGTCATCCTTGGGTCTTAGCTATTCGCCGGACATGCTCATTGAGTTTCAGTTCTTGATATTAGTAATGAGGTTTTTCAAATTCCTGATACTAACTCGCTGACCCAATTACTAGTTGAAATTAACGAACCAGTTCCTGAGTGTACTATTGACATTGAAAGTAATACCTTAGAGGAGGAAGCCCCCACACCGGTGCCAGCCCCTAGAGTAACGAAGAACAAGGGTAAAAACATACCAAAAAGGGGCGGACTTAGATCAGGTAAAAAGTGTCCTGAGGCCTCCTCAGAGGATAAAAATGGTGACGACATTGGGAATAATGGGGGAGGTGGAATCCATCTAGACGAAGATCAATTCAAAAAGCTACTGAATGCCATAGATAACAAAATTAAAACGATTACCAAACCACTTTTAAGTAAAATTGATTTGCTCACAGCAGAGGTCACTAGACTGGGATCGCTTCTACAAAAAACAATAACAGAAACACCTAGGTCTGTCCAAACAAACTCGACAATGGCAGTCCCCAAAAATACCCAAACCATAATTTGCCCAGATAGTGCCGCAAGCACTTCCCAAAACATCATGCACCAACCTGGTCAAGGGGGAGAAGGGATGGGAACTATAAATCCTGTTCCGAGGGTTGAGGATCCAACAGGGCCTGTTACCAGAAATACCAACGAGTTAGAGAACATAGACAGGGGTCCTGTAGAATTAATAGTGGAAGCTTCCCCACTAATACTGGTTCTAGCAAACGTTCCCCAATTAGAGCCAGGACAAGAGGAGAACATCCCTTCTTTGATAAACAAATCACTCCATTGGTTATCAAAGAATATGGCTTTTAAACCAGGAGGCAGGGACCAGCTGGCACAGGAAGTAGTAAAAGCTAGAAGGGTCGAATGGATTGGGGGTGGCATCAAAAAGTTCAGGGGGGATTGCGTGGTGTTGCACCTCTCTGACCCCGAAGTTCTACCAAACATACTAGCTAATATATACCCCCCTCAGCGAAGATCTACAGAAATAGTGCCATTAACGCTGGATTTCTTTTATACAAAAAAGGGAAATGCCATAAATCCAACGCTGTTAAAAACTAAATGGAACCCCGTTATAAGAAAAACCAAATACCCGCCAAACAAAAGTAACTGGGGAATTACGCTAGAAAACAGGTTCTCTGCCATATCAGGACTGAGCCAATGTGATTGACTGGATAACCAGATGAGTGTAGGACAACTAAAGATTATAGAGGTCCAGCATGGGAACCCTAGTCCTACTATGATAGAAGTAATAGATCGTAGGATATTCGTCACTAGAGGCTGCACCACCAAACCAGTGGAGAATAGCTTACCAGCTGCCCAATCAGGTATTAAACTGGTTGAAGTAAGGTCCCCACCTGGTGAGCCTTCCCCTAACCTGACTACTCCCTTAAATAAGAGGAGTATGGAAAGAGGAAGTCCCATCAAGATCATCTCTTGGAACATTGCAGGTATCCAACATAAAATTGAGTCCCCGGAATGGTGCGACTTTATAGATTCTTATGACATTGTACTGCTGCAAGAGACATGGTCAGTGTCACCAGTATTTCGCTTGGGATTCTTAAACTTTCATGTGCCCGCGAAGAAGAATGCAAAGGGACGCCCTTCAGGGGGTTTAATTATTTGGATACGGCAAGCTCTGCAATGCACCACTAAGCAGAACCTTATTTCTAATAGTGACCTACTTTCTATACTGCTTACTTGTAACGATGGTTGCAAGCTGGCAATATACAACATCTATGCTAGGGGGACCCCAGGGGGTATACCCTCAGATATAGTAGTAGATCTAGATGCTGACCTGGAGAAGTTATCTACCCAGTACAACATCTTAGTAGGAGGCGACCTAAATACAACATTCGAACCTCTAGGTTGTGAGGATAATGATCTGACCTACGAAGAAGACACCAAATGGGGAATTCCACAGTTAGACATTCCAGTGGTTAAAAAATGGTCACAAGTAGCTATTCAGGTGAAAAGCTTATGCCTATCCAGAGGATTGAGGGCAGTAAATGGCCGTACTCCTTCTGATGCTCAGGGTAGGCATACCTTTGACAACCTAAGATCAAGTAGTAGAATTGATTATATTCTGATAGATGTTAGAGTCTGGAACAAAGTGATCGACATGCAGGTCATATCCAGGCTGGAGAGTGATCACAATCCTCTGTCTTTAATATTTAACCTAGAACAAAAAATAATGACAGAAAATTTAGCTAGGAACCTTATGACCTCAGATGTTGTTTCATCAAACAACGCTCGTCATGTTAGATGGACAACTTTAGTAGCCAATGCAGAGGATAGGCAGGTCCTTGAGGGGCTAGTTATTGATGAAGTTGCCAGACTGCAGGTTTTAATGAACGATGAAAATTTTAAAATGGAAATTGAAGAGTCACAGCCAAAGTTCTTCGCTAATCTCCAGAAGTTATTCTTGAAAGCGGGCAAGAAGAAGAAGGGTAACGGACAACCTATAAAAAAGGGTTGGTACGACCAATCATGTAGAGTAGCAAGGCATAACCTTAGTAATGCTCTTAGATCCAAAACGGGAGTTTTGAAAGCCAGGGATGAATACAGAAAAACCCAGGCAAAGGCAAAAAAGCAATGGGATGAGAGTCTTTGGTTAGATCTGAAGAAGGCATGTGCTGACAAACATCAGAAAGAGTTTTGGGCCATATTAAAATGGGGCTCTGGGGGTGTAGCGGAATGCCCAAAAAACCATGTCCCGAAGGAGTCCTGGGTTGACTTTTTTAAACCCCAATACGCTGATAATATAGGCCCCCAGGCAGTCCCTCCTCCAGATAGGGTTTTCTTTGCCAATGGACCATTCACATTAAAAGATGTACATGAGGCAATGGATGGAGTGACCAGAGGCAGGGCACCAGGCATTGATGGTATACCGGCTGACGTCTTCTTATTAGATAGAGATAGCTGGTGTAAATATTTCGTATGGCTTGGGAATGCTATCGCACAGGGGGCAAAGATTCCCACAACGTGGAAAGGAGCAGAAATAATTCCAGTGTACAAGAAAGGAGATAAGGCTCTAGCAAGCAACTACAGGCCAATCAGCCTCATCGACTGTGCCCAAAAATTGATGGGTAGGCTGGTTCAAAACAAGTTACAAGCCTGGATAGTTGACAAGGATATTCTTTCGCCTTATCAAGCTGGATTTCGCCCTTTAACCAGCTCTGTTGACCAGGTGTTCCACTTTTTAACTTTATATTGGAAGAACGTCACCCTGCTAAATGGTCCCTTGTTTGCTGTTTTTGTCGACCTAAAGGCCGCATTTGATTTAGTTCCCCGCCAAAAACTTTGGGATGTTTTAAGGGATCTAGGAATAAGCCCGGAACTATTAACTTTGCTTGTAAGACTCCACGAGAACAACTATGCCCGGATTAGGTGGGGAGCCCAGGGGGAGGTCACGGAAACCTTCCCTGTGGAGAGAGGAGTAAGACAGGGCTGTGTCCTGGCCCCCACGCTATTCTCCCTTTACATAAACGGCATTGTGGATTTCCTGAAGCAAGTTCCGACGGACGCTCCATTACTAGATGGGAAGCGAGTCCCAGTACTTATGTTCGCGGACGACACTCTGCTGGTCTCGCGGACCCCTAGTGGTCTGCAAAAGACACTAAACGCTTTTGGAGAATTCTGCCGGAGTCGGGGCCTAGAAATAAACACATCTAAAACAAAATTTATGAATCTGAATCCCTCCAAGAAATACAAGGGGAAAATGGCTCACAACGGGGTCTTCTTGGAAGAAGTGGACGCCTTCACCTATCTAGGCATCTCTCTGAACGCTAGCATAAATTGGAGATCTCACATGGACTTTGTAATGTTAAAATATAATCAGTTGGCAGGGGCAATAGCCAAGAAGCATACAACTTCATTTACAAAACCAATACAGCCAACATTGGAGATCTACGGCATGAAAGTGCTGGGTGCATGCCTTTATGGGTCAGAACTTTGGGGTTTCACCAATTTGAATGCACTATCAGTGGCAGAAAATAAATTCCTGCGAGGCTTAATCGGGGTCCCACAGAGTACTCCCTCCACTCCTCTCCTTTATGATCTGGGGAGGAAAAGGATTGTGGACATGATTAGACTTCGCCCCCTCTTATATTGGAGGCGTATAAAAACTACCCCGGAGCTGAGTCACTATGCTGCTGCCTTATTGGATGTTGATAACTCTGATACCTTCCACAAAGTAGTTTGGTTAAAAGAAGTGAGGAAACTACTTCAAAAATTGCACCTTGAACACTTGTGGTCCGTAACTGACCCAGATGACTTTCCTTCAAAGAATACAATAAAAAAGCTATACTGGGAAATGATAAATAATGCCGCATTGGTCTCCAGCCAATCTCCCGCCTTGACATCCCAGTTCCTAGAGACAAAAACTTTCCCTATGTTTGAACAGTACTGGGATTTGATCTCCAAGCCTCTAGATAGGAAATTGTTTTTCCAGTTCAGAGTCGGCACCCTGCCCCTAAATGCTTTTACTGTTAAATGGTCCCCTGATAATGTTAGCACATGCTCTTATTGTAAATCCCATGTAGAAGACATTTTGCATTTTTTATTCGTATGTCCATTATACGCTGCCCCAAGGAATAGGTGGCTGAAACCGGCATGTAAAAATCTGGGCACAAGGAGATGTGTCGAGGCCTTCAGGGTCCTGAAATCAAATTGTGCCCCTCAACTTGCAATTGCAGTGGCCAAATTCCTAGGATGGGCTTGGATAATACGCACGCGCACTTTAAAACCCCCATGAACTACATGAACTTCCTTTTGTCTGTGATGATACTTTTTAATGTGTAAATCTTAATGATTCTTATTCGACAGCAATGCACTAATGCATGTTATTTAATATGTTTTTTATTATCAGAGTAGTATTTATTATGTTTAGATAGGGATGAAAGCTTTTATGACAATGTTGTCGAATAAAGTATTTAAACCTGAGAAGCAGTGCTGGCCCAAGAATAGGAGCCGGGTCGATGGGCAGCCCTATCATTCGCCAGCAAGTCTCTGACCATCACCAAAGCCAGGTACGCTCAGATCGAGCGGGAGGCACTCTCCATCAAGTGGGCCTGCAACCACTTCCATGTGTGCCTGAGTGGCCAACCCTTCACCGTCGTAACTGACCATCAACCGCTGGTTCCCCTCTTCGAGGGTTCCCCACCTCACCCGCCTCTGTGGATCGAATGGTGGGCTATCCAGCTCCAGCCCTACTCGACGGAAGTGGTCTATCGGCCTGGAGCGAAAATCCCAGCAGACGTCTTATCACAACACCCCACACAAGAGAAAGGCGACTGACATCACAGAAGGGTCTGAACAACATATCCAAATGATTTCGGTCACAGCAAGTCCCCAGGAAATCAGGACTGAAGACATCAAGAAGACAGCTGAACAAGACTCAGTATACTCCAGGATTATCCAAGCCATCCAGAAAGGATTGTGGAAGGATCGAGAAAGGACTACCTCCAGCAAGCGATTGCGTGGGCGCCAGAAGACGAGGAAGAACTGACCAAGATGGGGAGGGTGCGGAGCAAGCTGAGCGCCACTCAAGACGGAGTACTCCTAAGGGGCTCGTGCTTAGTGATTTCCCAAGTGTTAAGACAACAAGCAATCCAGTTGGCCCATGGCGGTCACCACCAAGATGAAATCCAGAATGAGGGCAAAAGCCTGGTTTCCAGAGCTCAAAACAGTGGTTGAGGACCTGGTACGTCGCTGTCATGCCTGTCAGATGACCAGTTTGCCAGAGCGTCCTGCCCCGGTGACCACTGAAGAGGCTTGCAGTGACCCATGGTCAAAAGTGAGTATGGATTTTTGAAGTTTCCCCGGAGGGAGAAGCACACTCGTCCTGGTGGACGCCCACTCTAAGTACCCCATAGAGGAAACTATCCCCTTGGCCGCTCTCATTCATGTGGCACCCGTCCTGGAGAAGGTGTTTGCGATGTTTGGTTTCCCCTTTGAAATTCGGAGTGACAATGGACCACTGTTCCACCAAGCTCAATTTGCCACTTTTCTCAACCAACGGGGAATCCGTCACCGGCGGATCACTCCTCATTGGCCCCAGTCCAACGGAGATGTGGAACGGTTCATGAGAACGCTAAACAAAATGCTACGCATCGCCACCGCCGAACAAGCGGACCCGGAACAACACCTCAACTCATTTCTCCAAGAGTATAGGAGCACCCCACCCTGCACAACACTTCAAACACCCTGGGCTCTCATGTTCAACGGCCCGCGGAGAGACCTGATCCCCAAATGTCCAGGGTGGAGGCCCCACCTCTCATCATCCAAGACACCCAGGCATGACGGAAACAGAGGAACGACCAAGCCAGCGGAAAAGCACAATGCCACGCCTAGGTCCCTCTTGCCAGGAGCGCTAGTAATACTCAAGGACCATCGACCTGGCAGAAAGTTTCGAACCACCCATGAGTCTGCCAGCTGGACCAACAGTGGCACCATGGTGACTGCCCTGAGAGGGAGCGAAGAAATATCCTGCAATTTATCATGGTTCAAAGAGGTCCTGTCTGTACAAACCGATCCCTCCAGACCCTGACAGGAGTACCCCCTGCCCAATAGGTGGAAGCACCGGAGACCCGGATCCTGTTCAGTCACAGGTGGCACCTCAAAGCTCTCCGACAAACATGCCTCAGCGGGGCGAACCATCCATCAGAAGCCATCCCCATCGCTACAGCCTCAGGCCGAATCCTCAGGCCAATCAGCATCTCCAGGATTTTGCCTGCTGACCCTCAGAGAAAGCCGTCAAAACACCAATGGTGTTTACTGAACTTCAAAGACAGCTGTCAAAAGAGCAACATGGGGAGGGGTGTAGTGAGTCAACGGTCCTGTGTTCCGGCCTGCGAGCCGGATATGAGGTGCATGTCAACCGCGGGCCAGGTGTGGCCCGTGGGTTTAATAAAAGGGGATGAACTACACGTGGATCATCTCCTGGCTGATAATTAGTGTGCATACTTTGTTACTCCCATTCCTCGTATTGCCATAAGTCCCCTGGCTCTAGCTGACCAGCCCCCGGCCGTGGGACGCAACGCAACATTAAGCATCACTGGAAAAGCTAAGGAGAGAAGGCAGACAGACAGACAGGTATAGTGTCAGACGCCACCAAGAGACAATTCAAGATTGCAGAGGGAGCTTCATAAAAGGCAATATTCAACCAAAAATGCTAATTCCACGACCTCTTGACTAAGTGTACCCATGAACGCAGACACACATGTCCTGCTCAAAGCAATTGTGCTACGAATAGCCTTAAGTAGCACAAGCAATCACTTTAAAACGCAAATTATATAACTAGCCTGCTCTACGAACACACATCGGGTTTTTGCGATTAGTTACTGTGCTTTAGTAGCGCGTGACCTTTGTCTTACATCTGTACTGTACGCGCATTGACCAGCTAAGATAGCCATCACCTCCTCTCGTCACTCACTAATAAATATTTTAGAATTAAATACAATAGGGCAGATTTACAAGCCCCGTACGCCACATTTGCGCCGCTGCTGCGTCACTTTTGTGACTCAGTCGCGGTGCAAAGCCAGCGCCATGCTGCGGGGTATTTACAACGTGACGCATTTAGTGAGATGCGTCACGTTGTAAACTCCTGCGCCACATGTGGGTGTTCCGGCGCAGGGGGGGGGCTTCCGGCGCAGGAACGCCTCTTAAAAGTGGCTGAGTGAAATCTACAAGATTTCACCCAGTCACTTTTACAGCCAAGCTGCGTCAAAGCCCTGCGCCTGCTTTAAGCAGGCGAAAGGATTGACGCAGCATGTTAGGCATAAGGGCACCCGAGCCTTGCTGGAGCTTGCGACACAACTCCAGCAATGCGTCACCTTTACAGCAGCAGATGCGTCACGCATCTGTCTATCCTTGCACCATGGTGAGCCGCATTATCAATGCGACGCATCCATGGTGGCGCAAGAGGTGCCTGCCGTGACGCACAATAACTTGTGCATCCCTTCTGATATGTAGGGATGCGCCCGTTATTGTAAATCTGCCCCAAGATTTCTGGCGTTACAAACTGTTGTCATTATTTCTTTAACACCGAGGTGCGACACTTTCCTAACCATCTTTTTAAAAAATATAACTAAAAAACCAGTGAATGTAAACCAGAGCGGAAGGGGCGTATTTAGACCGCTAACCTCAGACAGGGCTTCTAAACTTGTCAAATGTACATTTCCAAACTGTTTTCCTAGCGGATTTTTTTTGTTCTTTTTGTGTGTAAAATGCACGAGAGAGCTTTAAACAGGCAAAAAAAAACTTTCATTCCTTTTTTTCATAAAATAAGGCATTAAAAGAGAAGCCTGTGACTTTAAGTGAGACAGAGATAATTGCCTCTCTGCAGCCAGCCAGATAAACAGCTCTCCAGGCTGCTGCTAGCAGCATGCAGACCGTGTATTATCAGCTCTCCACTGCTGAAGAGCACAAGGACGTCTTTGGGAACTGGGGAGGAGGGGGAAAGGCTTTTAAAACACAACTTGAAACTGATCTCATTCCAGAGAGCGTCAGAATGCCAGGTCAAAGAAGAGGAAAGGAAACAAGCACTGGCATAGCCAATAGGTCTCGCCTTTGGGACCTTGTAAGATAAATTAAAGGCATTGTTTTTAAATAAATAAATTGAAAAAACCTCAATTATCTATTAATCTAAATAATGCCCTGCATACTAAGCTTTATTACTTTGCAGTGCGGTAAATGACATACACGTGCATGCACACGCGCGATCACGCACACAGTGCGCCAGCTGATATAATATACTGTTCCATAAGTGAGGGAGAGGTGGTGTCTTATAGTACTGTCCACGGATGCACCCTCACTTGGACTACTTGTTCCGTGCGGTGAAACAAGGCTTTGTTTGTAATTCAACTCACTGAGCTAATGCTGCTGAGATGCACGTGTAACCTGCAGGTCACAGGCTGAAATCATAGCATATTGAAGAAGGTGAGGGCTAACGGCTGAGGTTTATCTGCAGCCTGCAAGCTCCCAGTTGCAACCTTAGCGCCAAAGCTCAGTGTGACCCGGACTATGCTCCAGAGGTCACGGGGTTCTAATCTCATTAATATAGCCTGCAACGTACATGCACGACCTACAAAGGTCCAGGTGTGCTGTGATTTTCAAAGACCTGATCCCTTTTCGCTTTCTGATATACTTAATGCTTCTGCTGCAAAGAGCTACGTGTAACCTGTAGGTCACAGGGTCACATCCCAGTAGGATCACCCAGTGAGTTATGCACCCACTGCATAGATTGATTTATTACCCAAGGTCACATTACCCACTTCGAGTCCCATGCCTGCAGCACAGTGGAGTGACGTGCCTGCTCGTGAGATCCGAGCAAATCCTGAAGGTTCCTGGCTCCAGACTGAGATGGGCGGTTGAGAATGCAAACATGTGTGTTGCATTGACCTGTGTGTACTCGACAGGGAGAAAGATATTCCAAACTCTGTGAAATGCAGCAAGTAATTCATGTAGCTTAAAACTAAAATTTTCCAATTCCAAATTTATTAATAAATCTTGTTTACTGCGGAGATGCGATTGATTCCTGTTGTAAAGTATCTTAATTGAGGCCTTCCTTACACAGAGCTTAGAGTTTCAAGTTTCGCATTGCTCGGCTAGTGAATGCTGCGACCGCAGGGGTCTTTAGTCTCCAGTCATTCGTTTCCCAAAAAAGTTACTTGGTTGACTGTAAATTCCTCTCTGTAAGCAGCATGTCACGTACTCGTTGTCCGGGTAGACTTCCTGAAGAACGCTCCCTGGCAGCGGTAATTAAAAATTAATAAGCCGGGGAGTGGTGCGCACACATTAAATAGGCTGAAAAACAAAGTTGAAACAAAACAAGACCGCGAAAGTGAGCGCGTTTGTTTACTTAGGAACATGAGGCAAGATCACGATAAGGAAGGCATGCAGCTGGCACAGTACGTACAGCTGCTCGCTCCCTAGGCCAGGGGAGTTAACGTTAAAAGAAAAGGTGGGACAAGATGCAGTATTTGGCCATTGGTGTGCTTTCCCTACTGAAAACCACACGCAAAGGTCAATTGAATATGTGGGAGTTAACTAACGGAGAAATTTAGGAACAGTGTGCTCACAAGAAGACTCCCATAAAGCAGCGCATGCGTGCTGCGGTAGGCTCAACCTAACAAATCTGCTTTACTCCCACCCTCGCCAGGGATCCCGCGGCAAAACTAGCCTTTCCAAGGCGATTTCCTGAAAGTTGCTCAAGAAATGACCAAACCAAAACTGACATTTATTTACTTGTGTGATTCCTGTCGATTTCTGAACATCCAGTGCTTCCCACTTTTGATTTTCGTGCATAAAAAGAAACATTTACTTCACGAGTTGTCTTCTTTGTACCCCTCTAAAATAATCAAACTCGGATCATACTCTGGGCGGACCAATAGAGCTGGATTTAGACCCCTTATTAAGAAAGAAACAGGGTCATTTCCCCTTTCAAAAATTAAAATGAAATGTTTTGGCCCCAGTGTTAGAAGGTGGTTCCGACACTATGGGCCACCCGGATTTTTTGCTTTTTGAACAACTAATTGTTGAGCTTTTACTGTGGGGCATCCTCATAAGTTTGGACTCACCCTCAGTGAACGCATAATGAAAGAGAATGCATGGGGCAATTTGTTAACATAGGATAAGGCGTTCGAGTCATACGAGTGTAAAAGGAAAAAAAAGAGTAATTCAGAGATCAGATAAAGGAGAAGAGGACTGTTGAAAAAGTAGATAGGGAGGAGTTGAATAGTTAGTTTGAGGATGAAAGAAGGAGAGAGAGAGAATAGGAAAGGTAGTAGGTGGGAGAGAGTAGAGGAATGCAAACAGTAAATGGACAGAGAGTTCAATAAGATTAAGGACCCCAATATTTGTTGAGAAGCAGCAGCTTGAGGCATTTCTTGAAAAGTGGGTAGGAAGGGTTGCAACGAAGATCTTTGGGAAGAGAATTCCAAATAGATGGGGCATTACCTGAGAATGAACGTGATTGAGTCTTTTTCTTTTTGGTCTGAGGGGGGCTTAGGACAAGGGCGTTAGTGCTCCTCAAAGATCTAGTACACCCTGCTTTTTGGAGTTTGTCAGAAAGGTACAAAGGGGTGTTTTGGTGAAGGGCTTTGTGAGTGATACACGCAATCTTGTAGGTGGATCTACCTTCGATTGGGAGCCTTTTGAGGTTTTTGAGGACCGGGGGTATGTGATCATAATGCTTCCAGCCAGAGATAAGCCTGGCCGCCAGGTTGAGAACAGATTTATTGGTGGCAAGATGGACTTTGGGGGTGCCATTGCCATAGTCAATTCTGGAAATGGACAAGTGATTGTACAATGGTTTTAAAGTCCTCAGTTGTAATAAAGGGTTTAATTTTTTAAGGTGATGTAGAGTGAAGAGAGCACCTTTAGCCTTGTTTTTAATATGGGGGATGAGATTGAGATTCTGATCGACGCTAATGCCGAGGGATTTGACAGAGCTGGAAGTGTTGAGAGAGCAGTTAAGTGCTTTGATATCAGCAATCCAGTGTTGGATAGGCAGAGACGTGTTTTAGGGAGCGAAAAGGATGATTTTAGTTTTTGCGGGATTTAGTTTGAGGTGGTTAAGATGAAACCAGGCTTGGATTTTGCTCAAGGCATCATTGAGATGTAAGATGTTGTTGTATGATTTGATCTTGTAATATAGTTGAGTGTCATCGGCATAAAGGTGGTAACTGATTTCAGCTTGTTTGAGAATCATTATGAGAGGTTCCATGAAGAGGTTGAAAAGAGTAGGAGAGAGGATAAAACGTTGTGGGACACCCAGTGAGACAGGTTGAGGTTTGGAGAGGCAACCATTCAGTTTAATTTGTTGGGTTCTATTATGGAGATATTAGGTGAACCACTTGAGGACATTGCCATAGAAACCGAAGAAGTCTTTGAGAGTTTTAAGTAGGGTGAAATGATTAACAGTATCAAAGGCCATGGAGAGGTCAAGGGTGATGAGGAGGGAGGATTCGCCTATATCCAGAGAGCGGTGAATGTCATCAGTAATGTTGAGCATCGTAGTTTCCGTGCTGCATCCCTTTCTGAAACCTGATTGGAAAACGTCAAGGAGATTGAATGTGTCGATGTGGTTATCCAATTGTGGCAGGCAACATTTTTCAAGGGTTTTGGAAAGGAAGGGAAGTTTTGAGATCGGGCGCAAATTGTTTTAGTCATTAAGGTCCGCTGCAGTGTTTTTGAGGATGGGGGTGATTTGACCTAGGTGGAGGGAAGCAGGAACACTACCAGTAGCTAAGGAAGAGTTGATAATGTTGGTCCATAGAGGGGCAATGGTGTGCTTAAGTTCCTGAACCAAGTGAGCAGGAAGAGGATCTTTGGTATGTGAGGATGGTTTGAGTTTGGAGATGATGTTGAGAACATCATTTTCAGAAACTGGGCAACATTCACTCCAAGAAGCATTTTTTTTTGGCTGGAGGTCAGTGGAATTGGTGTCATACTGGGGGAGAGAGAGGAGGGTTGAGGGGGATTAGGAGAGGGGAGGGAAGTGGGCAGAGGTACAGTTGGAATGCTAGGGGGGGTGTTGGCTATGTTCAGGGGTGGTGGAGAAAGATAGTTCTATCTTGTTGACTTTATTAGAGAAGAAGCTAGCAATTTCTTCACACCTCTCAACAGTAGCTAATAGTTTTGGAGGGCCAGAGGAGGTTTGTTTTTGACAATGGTAAAATGTTCTCTGGGACGGTTTCTAGCCTGGTCAAGTTGAGAACGGAGGAAGGAGGCTTTTTCGTTGAAGATGTGCTTTTTGTAGTTGGCTCTGGCATTTCTGAGGAGTATCAAGTTAGAAGAGGAAGGTTGATTCCTCCAAACACGTTCTGACTGCCTGAAGGCACGTCTTTAGTTATTTAGGTCAGAGTTGAACCAGGATTAGGGTGGGATTTTTTTGTGGTTTTAGTTTAGTTGGGGCAATTTGGTCAAGGGTTTTGAGGATAGAATTATTGTAATGATTGAAGTAGTGTGGCTCACTGGTTAGAGGCGGCAGACCCGAGAGCAGAGGACGGCCCGGGACCAGGGTTCGATTCCCGGCGCGGCAGGTTTCTGGACCAGGGTCAGCGGACTCGATAATTCTCTCGCCTCGGTGCCCACTCTGATCAGCGATCACACTCGGCAACTCTGGGCATTAGCTTGCCTCATCTTCACTAACGGCCCCACCAGACCGCCGGGGATGCCTGGTCTCACCCTGGAGATACCCATTAAGGGACCATCTCTCAGGGAAGCCAGGAAGGGTTTCGCAGCGGTCGAAGCGCCTTGGGACCCTACGGGTAAGTAGTGCGCTATATAAATGCCAATACATTTACATTTACAATGATCAGTTAGGTCGGTGGTGCTGTGGGTGAGAGGGGGGAGTAGCAATCAAGATTTAATTGTAGATTCCAGCTCGCCAGGAGGAATGAGGTGAAGATTTCGGGTTTGTTCCTTTTGTAAGCTGCAGCTTGGGGTTGGACGAGTAATAGATCTGTTCATGGTGAAGAGGATAAGGTGGTGGTCTGACAAGTCAACGGGAATGATCTTGGAGAGGGAAGCCAGATCTTTGCTAGAGATAATGGCATCAAGGGTGGCACCCTTAGAGTGAGTTGGAGATTGGCAGAGTTGAGTCAAGTCACTAATATCCATAGTATCTTTAAAGAGGTTAACTGCAGGGTCCTCAGTTTTACTCCAATTAATATTATAGTCCCCTAGGAAGAGATTCCTGGAGTTGGAGAGCGACGCTTGGATGATGAGGTCAGATAGCTCCTCAGCAACGGATATGGGATTACCGGGGGGGGTGGTAGATGGGATGTAGGCGGATAGTAGGGGAACCAGGAGTGGTAAGATCGGCGCAGAGGTATTCGAAGGTGGCTGGGTCTTGGAGATGGACCTGCGCAAGTTTTAGTTTGTCTTTAAAGATTATGGCAAGGCCTGTTCCTACTTGATCAATTCTATCTTTCTTAAGGATGGAATATCAAGGAGGGGTGAGCATATCGAGGATAGAGGTGGAGTGGGGGTTGAGCCATGTTTCCGTTAAGAATGCAATGTTGAGGGGGGCGTGGCCAACTGCCGAGCATGGCGGCAGCTTAACTCGGGAGCTCCACAAGGCTGACCGGCCCGCGCAAATATCCGTCTACCCATCCGTACACTAACCCGCCCGAAGGGGTGAAATCGGCTCCGGGAACCAAGCGGCACACATTGAGCCGCCCCCGGTGAAAATCCAACACCGGGAAGTGCTCCGTTCGGCGACGGCGAAGTGGGGCCTCCGCCTACCCAGCAGCACCGGCCTGGAGTGCTGGACGTGCCCGACCGGAAGTCCACCCTACCCGGCCGGAGGACGTCGGCCCTAGCCGGCGCCCACGCCCCACCGTAAAACGGCAGGCACCAGCACGGCATCTGATCAGCGCGGCAGCCAGCGGAATCGAACACGGCTGCGGCGCCTGGGTCTGGCCGACAGTTCCTCCTGGACGCGGATAAGGCGCCCTCGGGGGCGGAAGAGTCCCTGCATCGCGGAGGAGCCATCTTGAGGCTACGCGGCCGGGCGGGCCCCCCACACGCACGACAAGGTAGGGCGAAAGGCGCCTGGATCCACGCACCCCCCCCCCCCCGCAGCTCGGTGAATTGGACTCTGGCCCGAGACAGCGTGGGGAAGGAGGGACGCTCACAGCCTAGCAGCACCTGCGCCTAAATCGCCCATAAAGGCTTAGGAAGCGGCGGTGCGACCCACGTGGAAGGGACACCGCCATAATCGAACGATACCTGCGAGGTGCCCATAACCCAGACGCCACCAGCGGCGCGTCTCGGCCTCATATCGAAACAAACTGCAGTGACCACGGAGGTGAGGGCCACACACGTGGCGGGACAATAAGACTGAACCCCAAGCAGATTGAGACCCGGGCCTGGCATCAGGGGGCTGCGGTGCGCCTCGATCCGAACTCCTGCAATCTGTGACAACGGCGCACACCCAAGGGACGGTGAAAGCAGTGAGAGGCTGGACCAAGGACCGCTGGACGGACCGGACAGTGCAGAGCCAAACACAGCGTCATGGCAGGCAAAAACACGAGGAGTACAACGACGCAAGCGAAGCTTGATAAATTTGCCTATACCCAGAGTGGCCACTCGCAAGGACCTGGGCGTCATTCCAACGGTGCATCCGCAGACGCGAATGGGGCTGGGAAAGTTACACTGGAGGCCATTATGAAAACCCTCACTGAGGTCCAGGCGACAGTAGGCACCATCTCCACCGAAGTGAACCTGCTGAGAGCAGACTTTAAGAAGATGTCAGAGAGGGTATCCCAAGTGGAGGTAGTCACAAAGTCACTCATTGAAGACACCTCAGATCTACAGGTGGCGATGGAGCGACTGGAAAAGACCACCAAGCAACTGCAAGAAAAACTGGATGACCAGGAAGGGCGCTCACGAAGAAATAACGTCCGCATCCTAGGCCTTCCGGAATCGGAGGGGAAAGGCGCCATGGATCTATACATCGAAGACCTTATCAAGACCAAACTGCAGCCTAAAGGCCTGTCCAACTTCTTCTCCGTTGAGAGAGCACACCGGGTCCCTGGGGGTGCGGCCAAACCAGGAGCCTCACCGCGGCCGGTGCTGGCTAGACTCTTCAACTTTAGGGACAGGGACGCCATTCTGCAAGCAGCCAGGGTGGCACCGCCTGTGAAAGTTCAAAACTCTACTTTGGCCTTCTTCCCAGACTACACGGCCGAGGTGGCCAGACGCAGAAAATCCTTCACTGAAGTAAAAAAGACGCTGCGTGACAGGGGCCTGCCCTATTCGATGCTCTTCCCCGCCAAACTGCGGATTGTGGCTGAGGGGAAGACGTGGTTTTTCGACACGCCTGAGGTGGCACGAGAATGGCTGGATGGCTGGAGGCCGGTGGGCAAACCCCAGCGCCCGCACAAGGAACGCCAAGACCGCCGCAGCGAGAGGACGACGGAACACCGGGCGGCCAGCCCAGCTACTGAACAGGGCGCAGCCGGGGGATTAGACTCTGATCTTGAGAGGGACCCGTTTGATTCCGGTCAGCCTAGCAGGGGTTGACTACCTGAGCTGTATACGACATGATTTGGACACAGCCCTTGGGACTTCGGACCGATGGAACTGAGTAGGGCGGGTTATGGCCGGTGCCTGTAGGGGACTCACCAACCCCACAAGCAAGTAAGACTAGATAGGGAGGGGACAAAAGCACTCTGCCAAGTTGGGGATGCGGGCGGGACTTCGTCCGTGGAGCAGGGGAGCAGGGAGGGGGTGGGGGGGAAGAGTTGTACTGTTAAAGTTAAAGTTAAGGTTACTGGTCATCATTATGATTGTACAAGGCACAGTTACACTACTAGCCGTCAGCGCCAGGTATCACGGCGTGCGGCTCCGCACACTGGCTTCACCACATTGCTGCCCATTGGCATCATGGGTAATGAGCCCAAATGGCACACCAAGCACAAGCAGCACCCGCTGAGGGCGCCCCTGTAATGACACCGGTGCCCCCGCTGAAGCTACTTACATGGAACGTCAGGGGGTTGGGGGACAAAATTAAGCGTGGTTTGGTACTGCAAACCATCAAACGCCATAAATCTGAACTGGTGCTACTTCAGGAAACACATCTAGCGGGGACCACTTGCAAAGCACTGAACAGGCGTGGCTACACCATGGCAGTACACTCCGAATTCACCACAGGCTCCAGAGGCACCGGGATACTCCTCAAGAAAAACTCATCCTTTTTGGTCACTAGCCACAAGACAGACGATCAGGGGCGTTTTGCGGCACTCTCTGGCCAGTGGGAGGGGAGGGCCCTAAATGTGGTATCTGTGTACATCCCCCCAGCGCTTCATTCTACAGCACTGCCGGCTCTTGGGCAGTTTCTCATCGATCTCCCGGAAGGTGATGTGATCCTTGGGGGAGACTTCAATGCTATAACAGACCCCTTACTAGACACCTTTCCCATACGGGATCGCCAGAGAGGGACTGCCTCGCTTCCTGGATTCCTGACTGCCATGGGCCTCACGGATGTGTGGCGGCACTTGAACCCCACGGCGAAGCACTACACGCACTACTCAGGCCCCCACGATAGCCTTTCACGTATTGACTTCTTCTTCTTTCTAGGGGTGGGATTAGGCTCCATAGACGGGCTGGAAATTCTGCCGAGCGGCATCTCTGACCACTCCCCGATCTCCCTTCACCTTTCAACCAAAGAACAAAAGCGCGCTAGAATGTACCCAATATATCCCAATTATCTGCAGATTCCGGGCATCAGGAAAAAACTTAAATTGACTACAACACACTACTTTAATGAGAACACGGGCTCGGTCGCCTCACCCTCGGTGCTGTGGGAGGCGTACAAAACGGTCCTGCGAGGGGCATCCATATCGGCCATTACTGGGCATAAAAGGGAATCCAGAGCTGAACTGGCTAATTTAGAATTGGCACTACACACGGCGAACAATGCGCACATGGCAGACCCCACCCCTAACACCGCACATGAGTTACAGCTCCGACAGCAGCAGCACCAAGCACACCTCACTACAATCACTAAAGGACACCTTGTGAACACCGCACACCGCATATATGATGTGGGAGATAAGGCAGGGAAAATGTTAGCATGGCTGGACAAGCGGGGCGGCAGCAACAGGGGGATACAACGACTATATGATGCTGGGGGCCAGCTGCAGACTCACCCGGAACGGATAGTACAAACCCTAGCACACCACTTCCAGGGGATATACACACCGACACGATCGGTCACAGAACAGGAGGCCCTGGCGTCACTCAGCCACATTTCTATCCCTGTGCTCGCTCCTGAAGTGCGGCAGGAACTTGATACGGACCTGACGGAGGGAGAGATCCAGTTAGCGATACAGGCATTGCAGTCCGGTAAGGCTCTGGGCCCCAACGGAATTCCAGTGGAATGGTATAAGGCGGTGGACTCGGTGCTGGCCAAGCCTCTCTTGGACATGTACAAAGAGAGCGTGGAGACGGCACTGCTTCCGCTCGACCAACGCACGGCCACTATCGTGGCAATTCCCAAACCAGCCAAACCACCGACAGATTGCGCCTCGTACCGTCCCATTTCCTTGCTCAATACAGAAGCAAAGATCCTGGCGAAACTACTGGCCAGTCGTCTGACCAAGCATCTGAGTACCCTAATACACCCCGACCAATCGGGCTTCATGCCTCACAGGAGCACAGCGCTGAACCTACGGAGGGTGCATGGGGTGCTGGCGCGGGCGCATCTTCTTACAGACCAGGCTGTGATACTCTCCCTAGACGCAAAAATGGCATTTGATCTGGTGGAGTGGGAGTACCTATTTGCTGTCCTGACCCGAATGGGATTCGGCCCAAAGTATCTTGCATGGGTGCGATTACTTTACACCTTGCCGGTGGCGCAGGTGGTTGCAAACGGTCACATATCATCGACCTTTCCACTGGGGCGGGGAACCAGACAAGGGTGCCCGCTATCGCCCCTTCTGTTTGCGTTAGTGCTGGAACCGTTGGCAGTCATGCTTAGAGCGACGCCGCTATTCCGGGGCGTCACTTGGGAAGACGGGCGGGAGGACAAGGTCTCCCTATATGCGGACGACATGCTGATCTACATGACCAGACCAAATGAAGGGGTCCCTGCCCTGTTGGCTCTCTGCGATGAACACGGCAAGGCCTCGGGCTATACCCTGAACTGGTCCAAGTCCATACTTTATGTACTCAAGGGCCCGGGTCCAGTGCTGCCAGCCAACTGTCCCCTCAGGATAACCACCACCTCATTTAAGTACCTGGGTATTTTTGTGACTACCGATGCCACGCAGTTCTATACCGAAAACTTGCACCTGCCTCTGCAACGCTTGCGTGCTGATGTCAGATACTGGGCTGCACTGCCGCTGACCCTCCTAGGACGGGCGGCGCTTTATAAAATGATGGCTCTCCCAAGGTTTCTCTATGTGCTCGAAAATTCCCCTTATGTGGTGAACCCACGATACTTCCGACAGGTCGCGGCATTGGTTTCCAGTTTGCTGTGGAGTAATGGCCCAGCAAGGATAGCGCAGAATAAATTGGTGAAGAGCTGGTACGAGGGGGGGATCGCGCTGCCCAATCTCCAGCTATATTACTGGGCGTCCCAGCTTAAGGTTGTTAATCATTGGATACACGTCTCACGGGAGGACCCCGCGTATAAGGCGGACTGGTCACAACTGGGGACTGAAGGCATGCTTTCAGTGCTGTACAACTACCCGCAAGTAAAGGCCTTGCTTGGCCCAACGCTTCACACGGTGACGCTCTGGCATGCGGCACAATCGCGTCTGGGGTGGAAGGGTAAAATCACCAGGTTAACTCCGTTGTGGGACACTAAAACACTGGGTAACCTGCGGACGTGTAAGGGGTTCGCACGTTGGGATACCATAGGGATCTCAGTGGTGGGGGACCTCTGGGACAAAGCCACGGTTGTTCCTTTCCCACAGCTCCAACAGCTATACGGCCTGGGTCCCTCTGAAACATATCAGTATGTGCAAATCAGGCATGCTCTATTGCAAGCAATCCCACCAGACACCACACTCCCAGAATCATCACCACTGGAAGACAGGCTACTGACCGAATTTATGGAGCAGAAGGCGACCTCACTCACGTACAAAAAACTGATTAATAACCTGCCAGATCCCACACAGAGACTTAAAGAAAAGTGGGTGGGAGAACTGGGTGACATGGATGACACGGAGTGGAACGAGGCACTTGCCTCGCCGCGGGAGGTAGGCATTTCGGCCAGATTCCGCCTAGTGCAGCTTAAAATTTTACATCGCACCTACTATACCCGCACACTACTACACAGAATACAAAGGGCACCACACCCATACTGCCTTAGGGGATGCGGGGATGAGGGAACTCTCCTCCACACGATATGGGAATGTCCGCAAATCAGGGAACTATGGAGGCAGATTATGCGCATAGTCTCACAGGCCGTCAATGTATCTGTCCTGCCGGAACCCCGTAAGTGCTTGCTGAACATCTGGGACCCTACAGACCTAAACAGGTATGGACAAATATGGGTCACGCGGTGACAGTGGCCAAACGAGACATTGCGCAGAGGTGGGGGGCCCCGGAATTGCCGACGGTGGCAGGGTGGATACGGAACATGGACCTCCTAATGGTGAAGGAAAGAGCAGTATATGTGTTAAGGGCATGCCCCCGCAAATGGAATAAGGTGTGGACGCCGTGGAACAAATATAGGGGAGAACCGTGCGAGGCCCTGCCGGAGGGTGAGGACTCAGAATCAGAGGATGACGAGGACTAGTAGCAAAGGGTGTGCCAACACGATGATGGGGGGGGGGCCGGCAGGATGCGGGAACGCAACGCTACCTTAGGCGAAAGGCTGAATAACTGAACCTGCAGATAACTGTATGTGGATGAACACACTCAATTGCTCAATGATGACCATAGTTGGGTTTTAATGTTTTTTGTTTTTTCTAAAACTTCGAATTGTTGATTTCAGACGGATATGTCAGAAATGCATTGTCGGGGAGTAGCTTATGGATAAGAAGCAAAATTGGGCCATGATCTACATATGATTGTCTCTCCTAACTGTTCCAATACATGGCCGTGGCAGACACTGATAGTTGCTGACATACGATATGTTAAATTCTTTTCTCATGATGACACATGCTAATGGTACGTAATTGCAACTAACGAATGAAAGTATGAATATCTCTTTTGAACTCCTGACAATAAAGAATTTTCAAAAAAAAAGAATGCAATGTTGATGCTTTCGCTGAGAATGGTTTCAGCTATTTCCGTAGCGTGGCAAGAGGCAGATCAGCAGTTAATCAGCATGCAGCTGAGGGGTAAGGTGCTGGTGTATAGAGTGGAGGGACATAGAGGGATGGACTTTAGTTGTAGCGGGAGCCTGGGTGATGGAGGGTATATGGGGTACCTGCTCGTTTCAAAGAGAACTGGGATGGCAGAGTGAGGTGGGTGGGGATCACAGGAGAGGTAGGGGGTGGGAGGGTATTGAAGGGATCGGTGGGGTCATGGGGGTCATGTGGGGTTGGATGGCTAGGGAAAAGGGGAGGGCAGAGTGGGCTGAAATCGTCAGTCAAGGGAGAGACAGGGGAGGTCATGGTCATGGTAATTCCCAAGGTCACCGGGCAGGACGCATGATGAGGGGGGGAGGTCGATGTAGCGGTGTATGGGGGGAAGACATTGATAAGTTCAAGGGGGTCTGGTGAGGGCTGGTTGTTCTGATCGAGGGGTGGGCTGAGCGGAGTATTAGTGTTAGAAACTCTAGAAGGAGAAGTGAAGGAGGGGGACATGAGAGGCGCATTGAAATTATGTGAAGGGACAGTGGGGTGGTGAAGAATCCCAACTGGGAAGGAATGAGGTGAGCAGGAGAGGTTATATTTAAGATAATTGATTCAGCATAAGAAGATAGCATGGATAGGAGCCCACGCCAACCGCCGCACTGGAGCACTCGGAATCTCCTACACAGAAGGTTCTGAGTTCCAGAGACACGCAGCAGACACGAGCACAGACACGAGGATACCACACATCCTCCTTCCTTGAAAAAGCAAAATACAATTAACAAAAATAAATGAATAAAATACAACAAATAAGGATTCTCATTACATTTTGATGAGACAGAGTTATTTACCAACTTTGTAATCTTTGAACCAAGAAGGAGGCTTTCTTGGCCGAGAATTATACCTGTTGACAGGAGGAGCGGGGACTGACGGGGACATAGGAACAGATGTAGAGGAATGTCCACAATGGGGAAAGAGAGAACTGCTGAACCTGTAACGGGGATGGGGAAGACCACCACTAGATGGAGGAGATCTATCACTTAGACAAGGAACCTTAACTACCTTGGAAAGACTCCATACATTTCCGTCCGACAACTCCACCACCTGTCTGCCTACTCTAACAACAAGCATGGGATCCAAGAAGTGCGACTCCCCAGATCTAATGAAACCAGACTTCCTCACACATACCCAATCACCAACCTTGCACGGGCTACCGACAGCAGCACCGACCAAAGAAGAATCACATTTGTTGCACTTACCATTAATGAGATCCCTCATCCACAGTTGGCTCATGTTACAAACACCCTTTCTTCCCCGCATTTTTTCAAAGGGAGACAAATCACCATCAAATCTAGGAGTGTTTCCATAACTCCATAAAAGTTTCTTAACAGCATCATAACAATTCTCCCCGTTACACACAGCCAGTTGTAAACCTTCCTTAAGAACCCTGATCCACCTTTCTACCATGCCATTACCTTGAGGATAATATACAGAAGAACGTTTGTGTAATATGCCGTGGTTGCAACAAAATGACTTCATCTCACTAGAGGTAAATTGTGTACCATTATCGGATAAGATAGAAGCAGGAAAACCTTCTTTCTCAAAGATAGAATTTAAAAACTCGATGATGACTCTAGTTGACACATGAGGGACAAATTTTACCTCAGGCCAATTTGAAAATTGATCTATTAAAACAATTGCATAGACAGGACTATGACCAAAACTCATTGGACCGGCAATGTCCAGAGATACACACTCCCAGGGTCTGGAAGGCCTAGTAACGGAGTCACGTTGGTATTTCACAACTTTTTGAGACTTATCACTTACACAACATTCTACACAAGATCTTACCTTTCTTTCAACAAATCTGTCAACGCCAGGCCACCAAAATTCACTTCTTATTCTCCTCTTCATACTGGACATGCCAGGGTGGCCTTCATGAGCCATGTCCAAAACTTTTTCTCTTAAAGCCTGAGGAACAACTAAGAGTAAACCTCTCAACAAAATATCGCCCTGAATTGACAACTCTTGAGCAACATGGAAATAAGGCAAAACACCTTGAGACAAATTTGTTTTTGGAGGCCAACCATTTTTAACAAAAGACAAAACATCAACATAATCAAGATCCTCACCATAAGCAACTCTCCATTCGTCCTCTTTGATACCTCCATTGGACACCTCACAGATTGATACAACCTTATCTGGATCATCATCTGGAGCAACATGATTATCATCTTCCACAGGCAACCTTGAGAGAAAGTCAGCTAAAACATTTTTCGCACCAGGAATGTATTCAACTAGAAAGTGAAAATCTTGCAATTTATATTGCCATCTCGCAATTCTGGAAGTAGCTTTGCCACAACCTTTAGTCGTGAAAAGATCTACAAGGGGACGATGATCAGACCGTACAACAAAATCAGTGCCGTACACGTACTTGCGAAAATATTCAATACCCCACCAACAAGCCAAGGTTTCTTTTTCTAGAGTAGAATACTTTACTTCAGCACCACGTAACGGTCTTGATGCAAAAGCAATAGTAACAAAGCCAATTTTCTGCTTTTGCATTAACACCGCGCCAATGCCGACATTGCTTGCGTCAGTGACAATGAACGATTTACAATTGGTGTCAAAGGAAGATAAAGCAGGAGCAGAAATAATGCATTTTTTAACAAAATCAAATAGATTTTTACAATTGGCATCCCAAACAAATTGTTGTTGATTTTTCATCAAATTTCTTAAATGAGAAGTTTTGTCAGTAAAAGAAGGGATGAATTTGGCATAATATTCGGCTAGTCCTAAAAAGGACCTGAGCTGATCTTTGTTGGCAGGTTCAGGTGCATTTTCAATAGCTTTGACTAAACTCATCTTGGGAGAAATGCCCTTTTTACTGATGGAATGCCCTAAATAATCTACAGAATCCCTGCCAAATTTACATTTTTCTTTGGTAAGAGTAAGACCATTGTCTTGCAAGATTGACAAAACTTTAAACAGAATTTCAGAATGCTCACAATCATTTTTACCAAAAATCAAGATGTCGTCTTGAAAGTATAGCACATTAGATACATTTTTGAACAGATTATGCATGACACGCTGGAACACAGAGGAAGCAGACACTAAACCAAAAGGCATCTTTTTTTATAAATTGTTTGTCAAGCTGCATAATGGCGTTTTCATAGAAATCAGTCTCTTCTTCTGAAGAATTGTCTATAGCTAAAGAGGGAAGGTGAGAAAGTACTTGTCTGCCTTCTGCGCCAAGCGAATGTTTAAGGATGGCGAGTTTACGTTTATCTGTATAATTCTCACCACCTATAACCTCTAGGTACGCTTCAAAGCCTTCACGCCATTGTTTCCATTCTAAAGGTGGTTCGCCTGGGCTTGCCAAAAATGGAGGAGGAGCATTGAAACTCTCCATAATGATGAAATAAACAGAAGAAATAAAATAAGTAAGCTAAATGGTGATAATATACTTGGTTTAGTTGGAATAAGTATCTTTCCTGAGACTATAATGATGTCATAAACAATTGTAGCTCCAAATGATTCCAAGGTTCCAATAAAGTCATTCCTTTAATATTCTATTGTGAGAATGCAGCTCATTATGATGTCGATACAGCCTTTTAACAAGAAGACTAGAAATCACTGTGAAATTACCCTTTATGACGTCATAAAGGCTCTTTGCCGAGGGACGCTTTGCAGAGCTTGAATTGGTAATGAGGCAGTTCTGGTATGCACATGCGTTGGATTTGCTTGCACGCTCTATCTAGAATGCTGAGCGCGGGTTTGTGCGTATGCATTAACTCGCGCAGGATTGAAATCAACGCGCATTTAGTTAAAATAGAGAAAAAAGAATAAGAGTCTCACCGCTGGGCTTGAAGATGCGGGATTTTCAGGAACAGACAGAGCAGCCGAAAATAAAGCGTCCGGAGGATTCGTGAAGAAATTTCAATAATCAACACTCGCAACGGTAATCTTGGTCCGGAGGTCCCGGGGCTGTAGGCTCCGGAATCGCGTGGGTACACTTCTCCCTCGTCGCCAGTGAAGAATCCCAACTGGGAAGGAATGAGGTGAGCAGGAGAGGTTATATTTAAGATAATTTATTCAGCATAAGAAGATAGCATGGATAGGAGCCCACGCCAACCGCCGCACTGGAGCACTCGGAATCTCCTACACAGAAGGTTCCGAGTTCCAGAGACACGCAGCAGACACGAGCACAGGCACGAGGATACCACAGGTGGGTGAGATCCTGAGAGTAGTTCCTGGAGAGGAGAGAGACGTCATTTCTGAGGGAGGAGAGTTCAAAGACAAGGGTCGAGAGGTGTGAAATGAAGAGTAAATCCAAGGATATTGGTAAGAATCCTTTAATCAATCGAAGAGCACAGTACATGTAATCCAGCAAGATCAGCATCAAGGAATAACTGATCTTTACAAAGGATGCACATCAATGTGACATGTATAACATTCTACATTCAGCAATGACATAACCAGAATGTGTATGATTAAAGGAACAGTACAATAAGTAAGCAACACAACACATCCCCCTTTCTAACAATATAAAAAAATAAAAGAAAGAAACAAAGGAATAACATACATAATGCAGTTCTAAACTTCTACAATTTATATACCTATGAAAACAAAAAAAACTATTACCTATTATTTGTGATGTAATCCTTAAGCCACAGAGGAACCACCCTCTTCCTTGTTGAATGGCGGGACAAAGATGAATCCTCGCCAGTAATAACAGAACTTCCTTCCATAGGAATGACAACTGAATCTTCAGAGATACTGCTAGAAGACTCTAAATTATCACTCTCAGAAGCAACCACACTAGAACTAGAAATCTCACTCGAACTAGGACAGCTAACCACTCCAGGATTGTCATTCAAATCATTATTACCACAAGAATTATCAACATCCAAATCTTCTGGTTTCCAAAGAGTGTTAGAATTATGCAACACAACAAGGTGTAGTTCAACATTAAGGGGTGATTGAGTAAGAAGTGAGGAATGTAAGTGGTCAATTGGATTCAGGAGGTGTGAGGAGTCCAAATTTTTTAGGAGATGGTGACTGGCATAAGGGACGGGGGAAGCCTAGGGGGGGAGAGGGACGTTACAGAGGAGGGGAGGATTCAGAGAGGGGGGAGAGAAGTTGGGATCCTCAGGGTTATATTGAGGAGGAGGGGATCCGAGGAAGTCAGGATGGTAGAGGCATTGGGTTTGGGAGTGTTGTTTGGGACATGGGGAGGAGGGATGGTATAGGACGGTATAATGGGGATCACAGGAATGTTTGGGGGAGTTTGTGATGGTGTTGGCTGGGGAGGCAAAAGGGAGGTAGGGCGAGCCATTAGGGAAGTATGTGGGGGAGTTACAAGGGGAAGTAATGGAGTTTGTGTAGCTGGGGGCATTTTAGTGCAGAAACAAGGAGGGGAGAGGAATAGGGTAAATCGTCTATCACTAGAGGGAAATGATAGAGGAGGGCAAGTTTGGGAGGCTCATAGAGTTGAGGAAGAGTCATAAAAGGTAGGGGATGGAGGAGAAGAGTTCAGTGGGGGATCACAGGGAGAGGGGCATACAATAGTGCCTATAGACTTGTGGGTTAGTGAGGACACGAGAGTATGGAAGCGAGGAACAGGAATTTCAAAAAGGCTAGAGGAGTCAGGGGGAAGGTGTACAGGGGTCCTGGGGTGAGGGGGCAAGTGAGAAGAGGGGAGTGGGGGGTTGCAGAACAAGAGTGGAAGACAGGGGGAGGGTATGGGAGGCTTAGGGGGGAGTGGGAAAATTGGAAGAGGGTACGGATGGAAGAGAGGCAGTTATTGTTTGGGATTGGGAGTTGGGGGTGTCATTATTGGTTATCGTATTGAGAGCTAGCGTAGTCGATTGAGGTTGGGTATAGACAGGAGGGTTAGGGGAAGAGGTTAGTGAATCAGTGAGAGGAGAAAGGGGGGCTTGGGAGTGCGGGGGTAGTAAGCCATCTAGGTGTTGAGTGAGCTCGAGTTAAGGGTTCAGGGTAAGAGTGAGATTCTGGGATAGTGTGCTGAAGTGGGATTAAAAAATGTTGAGGTGTTTTTTTTCCGATGCTTGAATAAGTATGTTTCCAGATTTGAATATTGAAATGTCTATTTCACCAGGAAAGGAGGAGGGAGTGGTGGAGAGTTTCAAACCATACAGAATTCTGAAGGAGTTAGAAATAGGGAGGTGTCAGAGAAATAGGCTTTTCCATTTGGATGGGCGTTTAGTGAAGAAGATGTAGTTAGTAATAGTGGAGGAGGTGAGGCTATTGTGACTGTCAGCAAATAAAGTTTCTTGATGGAGAATAAGAAGTTTGTGTTTGAAGTTTTTTTTTACCATGTTTGGAGAGATAGGGGGGTTAAAGGATGGACCAAGAGTTAGGGCCAATTTTAGAGATAGGAGATTTAAAAATTGAGAGCGAAGGTGTGAGGGGAGGCATGATGAGAGGAATAGTGAATGAGAATAGAAACAAAATAGATTTAGACCACTAATGCAGTAAAACCCAGGGTATAAAGTGCGGACAAAAGAAAGGGGGAGTAGAGTTAGGGTAGGCTAAAGCAGTAAAATTTTAACATTTGAGGTGGAACATTCAAAGGAGCATCATATAGGTGAGCAGAAAGGTGAGCAAAGTAATCATAAAGAGTAGTTGAGATGGATAAATCACCCAATGAACATAGAATAAAAAAATAAAGAAATAAAAATATTATGAGTCAAATAGAGAGAATAAATGCCAAAGGAAGGGGGTGGTGAGTAGCATAAATAGCACAGTAACATGGGTCAGACAGTTTAAGCATACATATATAAGCAATAGAACTAGGGGCAATTCCAGACAAGCACTGAAGTCTACTGTAATGGGTGTGAGAAGAAGTATTCTGCAGAGTCCAAAGTCATATTTGTACTGCTTTTGGGGCATCCAGAAATGTCATAACTATGGCCTGGCTGAGGGCTGACCTCAGCAGGCTGAATTGATAACCTTTCTTCCAGGAGCTAAGGGCTCCACGCCAAGGATAGAAGATGGGTGGAGCAACAGGTTCATCCAACAGTAGCTGACACCTGGTGCCAGGCACCAGGCCCCTCTGGAAGAAGGCAGCCGGGGGGAAGGGGCTCTCAGAGACCATGTGGCAGGAGACCCTGGACGACGCCATCTTGAACCAATCCAGAGGCATGGGCAGGTAGGAGGGGGCAGATAAGTGATGTGTCGCTGTGTGATAGGGCAAACAGAGACTTCCTGCCAGCCCCCTCCCCAAACTTTAAAAAGTGTTTGCACAGGAAGAGAAGCTCTCTCTGGGGTGTGGTCTACAGAGGCAGAAGGTGTTGAAGCCTGACGTAATGGGCAGTTGGAAGGAGCAAACCCCTGACTGTCCAAGGATCCTGAACAGCACCAGGAGAAGAGATCAGGACCAGTGCGCAGAAGCAGGGGCCTCTGCGCAGGGAGAAGAGAGGCCCAAGAGGAGAACCAGGCAAAAGGCTGGCGCAGGGATCCAGTAAATACATCTCCCTGCTGAATCCCCCCTCTCAGAGACCCAGAGGGCTCCCTGTGGCTGGGGAGCGCCACCAGGAGCAAGAAGAGGCCAAAATCCTCAGAATCGAACTCCCGGGGGCCGAGATGCGCTCCCCAGAAGGAAGGCGACCTATGACCTCTGGAGGAACCGATGACGAAGCGCATGACGCTCTGCCGCCAGTGCATGATGTGCCCCTGGGGTGGATCAGGTCCCGGGGGCTGCCCCTGAGAGAAGTAAAGTCAGGGTGCGCTGTGGTGCACCCCGTGAAGGTTCCCCGCGGGGTGCCAGGAGCCCACCCTGGCCCCCGCTGAACAAGAGGCTGGGGAGCGCCTTCGCACTTCCCATGAAAATGTGCGGAGGAATGCTGTTGCGCCCCCGCGTAGATCAAGTCAGGGGTGCCGTCGTGCTCCCCATGAAGATTTACCCCTACGGGGTGCCAGGAGTTCACCTTGGCCCCCTGGCGAAGAAGGGACAAGACAGGAAGCGCCGGCACGCTCCCCGTGAAGAGGAGGAGGAGGTGGGGATCGCCGTCGCGCCCACGCGAAGTAGTCTCTAGGGGCCAACCCCATCCCCGGGCCCCGTAGCCAAGCAAAATCCGGGAGCGCCATTGCGCTCCCCGTGAAGATGAGGTGGGGCCCAGGACCCCATCCCCGGGCCCCGAAGTGAAGGCTGGCGTGGGGGGAGTGCCGTCGCACTCCCCCGAGGACCGCAGGAGCCAGAGAAGTCCTGCGCGTCTGCCGACTGGAGCGGGCAGACCAGAACTGCGATGCCAGCTCCCGCGGCAGCAGCCAAGGGTGCTGGCTGGGCGGGGAGCCAGTAGGGGCAGCTGTGGGCGAGCTGCCCTGGCTGTCCTCCAATGAGTGGGCATGCAGGGGTCCCGGGTAGGACCGGGACCCCCAAAAAGAACAAGAGGTGCGAGGGGCTTGGGTGGGGCCGAGTCCCCAAAAACAGAAGGAGGGGCTGGGCTCCCCGAGCCTAACCCCTCACCTGGGGGTCCGGGTGGGACCGGACCCTCCAACAGGGACCAGCAGTGGCCAGAGGCCCACATCGTGGCTCTACCCAGAGCAGTGGGAGAGCCGCTGCTCTGATATGCAACAAGTCCCATAATGCCTTGCAGGCCAGGACCGGCCTGCAAAGGCAAACTGCTTTTTCTCTGTTTGTGGTGGCCCCAATAGAACAGGGGCACCACCAAGTGAATGCAAAGGTTCTGGGGGAGCTGCGGGAGAAGTGCAGTGTCCCCCAGCACCAAGAGAAGTCCCCCCTAAGTCTCATGGGGACTTGAAAAGAATAACCCCTCAAGGGCTCAGCCAGCATTTCAACACCTCCTGGGCTGGAACTTTTGTTCTACAGCTGGGTGTGTATGAATAAGTACCTCAGAGAATAAAGGGCTGAGTGGTGGAATGTCTATAGAAAGGCATCCCCTGGAGGGGAAGAGGTGTACTTGCACCAGAAATGCATTTACTAACGGTTATTTATTTTAGAGGGACTGAAGTTCAGGAGTGTAATGTGAAGTACCTGTGAAAGGTGATGTCGTAAGCAGAGTGGGGTTATGTTGCCAGACATTCCTGCTAGGGTGTTTGGCTGTATATGCTCAATCCCGTGATTTCATCTGTGATGCCTCTAGGGGCTGTAATTGCAACACATTCTAATGTCCAACAAACGTGATGAATACTGTCATTCTAAAGTGATGCTTAAACATGTAGACTTGCTGCTGTGCTTAGGTGAAGAACCCAGACCGTTAGCCCTTAAGACATAGGGGTGTATACTTTATGGTCACTAGGAAATGCTCAGTCAGGGTTGTGTGTCACCAGGGCAGGTGTACCTATTTTGAAAGCTTGTTGAGGTGACGGGTTGGGTCGCCACAGGGATGATGCCAGTGCGCTGGGCCCTCGCTCCAGGTTAGGTTCAACTAACTGCATTTGGGGGCAAGATGATGTGCATACATTGGAGTGGTGATACTAGACCCCACCCCCTTCCTGCGGGAGGGGTGGAGATGTTATGCAATGTCGCAAAGTAATTCCAACAGCCTATGTATATTTGTAAATTGGTGCATAGTATTGAGTAGGGTGTGTGTTTAATAAATGTACTCTTACTTTTATAAAGCAAAATACAGACTGGACAATCAATTATTGAGTGTTATTGCTGCACACCTCTTATGGCGATTACTAGCCCACACCACTCCCTTGAGTAAGCCTCAGGCTGCTCTGCAACGCTACCCTCTGAGAGTCAGGCGTTACAATTGGGCATTTGGTTCCCAGTGAAGGACAAATGTAGTCATGGTATTTGAGCAGGCCACACAGATCCTGCTTCGTTTTCCAACACCCAGAAACACTAAAGTTTATTGCGCATTGTCTCCTGCCAGCTACTGCAGTCTCCAGGTTTATCTACGCTTTGTGGAAGGGCTGCTGTGCAATGTTATTGCACAACTTTCAAAGGAATGGAAGCGCTTAAGAGACTGGACTCTGTACATCAGTGTTTACTGACGGGCTCCTCTAAAGCCAGATGTTGTCAGCAATCTTTTTCACTTGATCAATCAAATGGATTTTAAAATGTGAATATATAATTATTTTCCTTTGTATTTTTTTGTTTTAAATACAATCTATCTATACCAGACTTATGTCTACTTAACGTGGACCACACTATAAAAAACCTCAAATAATGAAAAATTTCCAAGCTAACATAAAGGAAAGTTTCAATTCTATTAAGGACTCGGAGGCGATGATTATGCCTTCTTTCTCCACTTTAATGCATAGCAGCGAAGATATACAACAAGACTACATTTCCCATGGAACAATGGGAAACTGTAGTCAGACAAAACACAAGAAACTCCTGGTAACAACCAATCAACCGTCAAGCACCACTGTCCAATCAGGGTCCAGGCAGCCCAACATAGTCCTTTCACAGTGTTCTCTCCTCCTCTTTCTGAGCGCGAAGCCAGCCACTCCTCATTCTTCAGGCATCCTGTTTGTTGGAGTCCGAGCCTGAGGGTAGGAGGAAACAAATTACCAGAGGCAGCACTGGACAAAATGAAGCAAATGAAGTACAATACAGTACAAATCATCAATGACTGCAACTTTGACTTTTTCTTAAACTTCATTACTTACTGACATACGGGGAGGGGTCTCCTCCAGGAAGCCAGGACGGGATAAACCTCGCCTCCGAGTCCTTAATAGAATTGAAACTTTCCGTTACGTTCGCTAGGACATTTTTCATTCTATGTCAGGACTGGAGGCGAGGATTATGCTTGTTTAAAGCTTGCCCACAACCAAATAAGCCATATTCAAGACCGGCTTGAAATAAAACCGCTTGAATATGGATCTAGAAGACCAGTCGACCGCGTTGAGAATATCCTCTAAACGCGCTCCGAGACTAAAGGCCATCGACGCCATCGCACCCCTTGTGGAGTGTGCTCCAAATTGGCTAAGGCTAATGCCAGCCTCCTGCATCACCCAACGCACCCACCTGGCAATAGTGGGTGAGGAAACAGCCTTAAAAGGTTTCCACAAAGAAATGAGGAGCTGTCTTTCGCCGGGAGGACGAAGCTCCTCCGTCATTTCTTCATAAGCCTTGAGGCAGCGAACAACTCAAAGCTTTGGGGAATCCTGAAACTGAGGGTAAGAAATAGATCTAGTATGGCACTTCGTGCATCTGAGTAAGTTAAATGTCACTCCCTCCGGAGTGAAAATCCTGCCCGAAACATCCAGGGCTCGTACATCAGACACCTGTCTACAAGAAATCAGGCAAAGAAGCATGGCTAATTTAGCTGAAAGCTCCTTCTGGGAGAGGTACTTGTTATGCTGCCAGAATGAAAACAGATTAAGGACCTGATTCTCAAAGGGCGGAGTTTCGGAGTTCCGGTGGCAGTGAAAGGCGAATCCCACGCAACAACTGGTAGACCAACGGGTGTTCACCCACTGGGGCCCCATCAATCGGCACATGTCCTGAAGAAACTGCAGATCGAAAGGTATTAATGGACCGATAAGCCAATCCTCCAGCCGCCAGCTGGGCCAAAAAATTCACTATGTGGACCACATCTGCGAACACGGGATCAAAGCCCTGTTGCATACACCAACGGGCCCATCTGTGCCAAGCGGACCTGTATCTCTTAACGGTACTGTCCGCCCATGCCTTTGAGATAAAGGATTCAGCCTCTTTCGAAAGGCCTGGGGCTTCCCATCGGCCCCTGAATTCCGCCACGCCATGAGCCTCAGCGAACTTGTGGACACCAGAGGGTGAGGAGTTCTTTCCGGACTCAGGAGAAGAGTCGGAGAATGGGGGAGTAGGGTTGGAAAATCGCAAGAAAGTTCCAGAAGAACTGGAAACCATACTTGGGACCTCCACAGCGGGGTGATCATCACCAAATCCGCTGCCTGTGTGCAAACCTGCGCCGTCACTCTTGTGATCATCGAAAAGGGAGGGAATGCATAACCCATCTCTGTACTCCAATCTTGAAGGAATGCATCCATCGCTTCCGCTAGCGGATCCGGTCTCCAGCTGAAGAAGCGTGGGACCTGGTGATCCAGCCTGGACGCAAAAAGGTCCACCAAGAAGGGGCCCCAGAGGTCGCTCAGCCTCCCGAAGACCACCTGGTCCAGACGCCAGAGGCTTGAGTCTTTGAAGTGGCGAGACTGGAAGTCGGCCTCCAGCTGTGACTGAGACCTGATGGTCTAGGCAATACTGCCAAAAACTTGCCGCCATGTCTGACAAGGCTTTAAACCTCGTGCCCCCCAGATGATTTACATAACCGACTGCTGAGATGTTGTCCATTTTTAAAATCACACAGGATTGAACTGAATCTCTCGTCCAGCACCGCACTGCGAAAGATCCCGCCAGAAGTTCAAAACAATTTATGAGCAACTTCTGTTCTTCGGGAGACCACAACCATCCTGTAGAGAGATCGCCGCAGCGGGCCCCCCAACCGAGCCTGCTGGCATCCGACTCGATAATCATATCGGGCGTGGATCCGAAAATCGCTCTCCCGTTCCACGCCTCCATATGATTTAACCACCACTGAATTTCGGCTTTTGCCTCCAAGGACAAAGCGACCTTGTGGGAGTAAGGGTAGCCTTTCCGAAGAGAAAACCCTTTGAGGGGCTGCAACGCTCTAAGTGGAGCGGGCCCGGGAAGATTGCCTGTATGGACGCGGGCAAAAGTCCACCACTCGTGCCAACTGGCGGAGAGAAATCCGAGGTTTGGACAACACTCGACGCAACTCGTGTCGGATCTTGGTCACTTTCCTGCCCGGGAGACTGAGCGTAGCTGCAAGCGAGTCTACGACGAATCCCAGGAATATAACGGTATGGTCGGCTGCAACAGAGATTTCTTCTCGTTGAACATAAAGCCTAAATCTTGAAGGAGGGAAACCGCTATCTGCAGCTGTTGAAGCAAGCGGGTCGGGCAATCCGCCATAAGGAGGAGATCGTCGAGGTAAACAATCATCCTGACTCCCCTGGACCGTAAGAACTCTACCACTGGCTTGAGAACCTTGGTGAAGCACCAAGGAGCCGAGGAGAGTCCGAAAGAAAGGGACGTGAACTCGTACACGTCGCCGTCCCAGGGGCACTGAAGGAACCGACGATGGGCGGAAATATAGAGACCACCAGATAGGCATCCTTGAGGTCCAGCCGGACCATCCAATCCAGAGGACGCAGCACGTCTCTCAGAAGATGGATTCCCTCCATCTTGAAGTGGCAAAAAACCAGCCACTGATTGAAGTCGCTCAGGTTTATCACCGGTCTCTTTCCGCCATCGGTCTTGTCGACCAGGAAAATGTTTCTCAGGAAACCTTGTGGGTGCCGGGTAGTGCGGCAAACAGCGCCCTTCCGGAGAAGAGACGCCAGCCACCTCCTCGCTTACCAGGAGGGCGTCCTGCACGGAGAACTGAATAGGGCGAGGTGTAGAAGTTTGTACCGGAGTACCCTCGAACTCTATGTGAAAACCCCTCACTGTCGGCAGCACCCACGCATCCCTCGTGATAGTCAACCACACCTGAAAACATCGGTCTAAACGACCCCCTATGTCTTGTGGGGAAGAAGGGAGAACTCTCACCTGGACTAGAGGCTGTTGTTCAATACTCACAGAATGTTATAGTGCTGTTTACTTTAAACAAAGAACTTCTCTTATTGTTTGTGTTAAAAAGCCTTGTTTTTGTTGCAGCTCTTTCTCTTCGCTCAGCTCCCCCGTAGTTATTTTAAGCTGTAAAATTGCATTTATTATAATATTAATTGATTATTATGTATGTTTATTTCATTGTTTTGGCTGCCAACGTATTGCGCTTTATCCTCTTCATAGGGTTTCAGTCACTGTCAGCAGACGGAATTTCAAAAAAGAAATGTCATTGACCAACACAACACTACCACCTCAGCATGACTCAGCACCACTTCAGCATCCATCACCAGCAGAGCACCATGTTTGCACTACAGCATCAGCACAGCACCACTTCCGCATCAGTCAGCATCATTCATCAAAACAACAGCAGCACCACCTGAGCTTCACTCTGCAGCAACTGAGCATTACCACAACCACAGCACTCCTCGGCATCACTCAGCCCCACTGCAGCGCCACCACAGTATTACTTAGCACCAGGAAAGCACCACTTTAGTACCACCACAGCAGCACCGCAGCGCCAAAGTATTATTGCAGCACTACATCAGCACCACCTCAACACCAATGCAGAATCTCCTCAGCATCACTCAACACCACCACAGCACCACCTCTGAATCAGTTCACCACCAGCAAAGCACCAATTCAGCTCCAGCGCATGCCCATCACAGCATCAGCGCAGCACCACCTCGGCACCAATGCAGCAACACTGCAGCATTAGCACAACACCAACTCTGCATCACTGAGCGCCGCCTCTGCATCAATAAGCACCACCTCAGCATAAGCACACCACCACCTCAGCACCATGTCAGTATAACTCAGCGTCACCTCTGGACCAATACAGATAAACTAGAAGACATTGTATATGTTAATTCTTTTTTTAATAGGGTTGTTCCTTTGTACATAATGTTTACTTGCTTATATATAAGGTAACAAAAATGCTTATAACACTTTTTTATTATACCTTTTCAACATGCTGCACAACAGCCACACTGCTCTACAACATAGTTTAAACACATTAACAAAGCCACTTGCTCTGGCAAAACATGTATAAGGTCCCAAAGGCTAGACCTAATGGCTATACCAATGCTTGGTGTGTGTGTCTAACAATCTCGCTATTGCCGGGAATGTAACAAGGGCCTTGTTCCCAGACAGAGCAGGGAGGTTCTCTGACCAACTCCTGGCACTTTGGCTCCCGTGTTCCAGTGCCCACAGAAGCCCTGCACCCCAACAGTGTGTGGTCAGGTTGCTTCAGAGTTAATGACAACTGTGGGTACCCCTTACCTGGCTCTCACTGCAAAGAGGCTCAGCTCTAGTCACTTTTTCTTGTAAAATATTTCCCTTCAGTAGTAGGTTGAGAGCGAGTTGAGGAGGTAGTTGGTCAAGGGGGAAGGGGTGGGAAGTTGCTGGCAGGTCATGGTTTGTCACTGCAAGGAAGTTTTTGAATAAATTAGAACGTTGATCCTTAAATGATGGTGTGACTTGGATTATCAGTATGCCTCATTTGCCATTTAAAGAACGTGGGGGCATATTATCAAGAACGGTGATAAAATTATCGCCGCTTTAGCGGCAGAAAACTGCCGCTACAGCCGTGATAATGGGCTTGATAATATGGCCTGGAGAATTCCAATAGAAGCCCATGTTCACACCAGAACATAGACTTCTATTGGAATGCTCCAGGGCATATTATCAAGCCCATTATCGCCGCTTTAGCTGCAGTTTTCTGCTGCTAAAGCGGCGATAAGTTTTAACGCCGTTCTTGATAATATGCCCCTTGTTCCTGTAATTACAATCCGGAAAAAACGACGATTTATCACCCTAATTTTTATGAGATTTGGTTGTGATCAACACGTGTCATCCGTATTTAAACTTGAAGCCTTTTTTGAGCAGCGCACATGATCTACCCAAAGTCCGTAAATGGTAAACATCGGGGATCGACAGTCTGCTTTCCGCAGGAAAGCTGCAATCTCTAGGAAATTTCTGAAAACATTTTACAAAAATTACATTGATTCATACTTTCAAACAAATGTGCATAAATGATGCACAAAACATATGGTCAAGTCTTTGTAGTTGTAAATTGCATTTATATAGCACTTACTACACCGACTACCCACCTGTGCTTTACACACAGCTCCAGACCCAAGTGTTTGGGTGAGTCAGAAACATTTCAGAAATGTGTGTGAGTATATATGTGTGCAATCTCGATGTTGTGTTGTACATATGCAATATGTACATATGCAAATATCTTGGGCTTTGTTTGGCCTGTGCATTTTAGGTCGAGCCTACCATGACAGCCCAAGCTGCCTGGTTGCAAAAGATCTATTGTCAGCTTACCAAGAACTCACAGAGGGCTTAAAGCCCATTGCTTACTCTTGTTGTCTTTATTGCCACACTGATGTGCTTGCTTCTTATCCAATTGGTCACCCTGTTCTTTTTGTGTTTGCCCCTTACTTAAAGAATATCCACTTTTGCCCTTCCACTTCTAACTTTTAGGGAACTACTTGTATGTATCGCCTACCAGACAGCACAAACTTTTGGTTGATAAAAATACCTATTGTCGGTTTATAGTGGACTTAGAGCCCACCCATTGCTTGCCATTGGTTAATTTAATGTTACTCTCATTTGGCTGATTTTCTTTCTTTAGCTTGTGAGGGCTTTTCTTGCCCTACTTGGCTTTGCAACTTTCCTAGAACATGGCCTCATTACTTGTGATTGTCCATTGGTTATTTCAACCATTATTCTTTTCTTTAGGTTTAAGAATTTATGAGTGCATCCATGAGAGTGCATGTGATTTCCGGATTTCACTCTTGTGTTCTCGTTCTCCCAGCCACAATCCATATTGCTGTCTCGCTGTCCTCTTCTGCTCCCTCCATGTTGAAGTCACACCCGTGTACTTCTTCTCTCGCATTGCTTTCTTGCCCATGTGCTTCTCCTCGCCTGCTCCACGTTGGTGTCTCCTACTTGTTGCTTCTTCCCCATTCCCTCCCTTCGTCTTGCTACCATCCCCCCAACCTGTGTTGCTTCACCATCACCCATGTGCTCTGTGTTGTTTGTCCCAGTCGAACACGTTATGTTGTTTCCTCCAACTGCATCCTTTCAATTCCTCCTTGAGCCGGGTGCTTTGTGATGATTTTCCCTCACCTGGGATTTCTGATGCTCCCTGCCATCTGTGCCTAAAAAACAGATGTTGCTTTACTTATTTTATTTAAATTTACTAATCCAGCTTTGTAAATAAAAAAAAAACACTTGTGGCACTTTGTAGACACGCACATGCATGGTGCTCGGTCCTACAAGACGACACAGCCGTCACATCATAGCACCTTTTTGTTTTGTTTGTTTTTATTTTGCCATGTTGCACAGCATCACGATGCTGTGCAGCATAGCTAAAAACCCTTGGCAAAGCTAATAGGCCATAAAGGCAATACCTGTATACTTTGCCACTGCTTGTTTCTTTTTGCTTAAGTACTCCACGAGAGTGCATGTGTTTTCAGCTGTCTCCCTTATGTGCTTTACTCCCCCTTCACTGTGTTGCTCTTTCTCATCTCTGTGTTTGTCTTCCCTAAGTGCTCCATATTGCTTTCTCTTGCCGCGTTATTCTCTCCCCTGGAGGTCAATGTTACCCTCACTCATTTGCATCTCCCTTCACTCCTTGTTGGTATCTCCCTTGTTTGAGTCTCCCCTCACCGCAAATGTTCTCTTTCTCATGTGCTTTTCCCTTCATCTCACCGCCTAATAACGATCCACTCCTCCGTTGCTCCTCTTATCCCTCGCTGCAATGCTATTTTTTTACCTTCATTTTTACCTTTTTATTGAGAGGAGGTCAACAGCAAATTGATGCTGTCCCTTACACTTTATAAATGAAAGCGCTTTCACGCTACTTAATTTTCTTCATTCCAAAAATTGTGCCAGAACAACTCACATCCTTCATGACGCATGCACGTGTCACTCACTGCACCCACCTTCGGAAGGATCTCTTCGAAGTGCAGCGGGGTGCCGCTTTCACAGAGAATGACAGATCGGCTGCTTCAATCAGCGAGTCGATCTTTCACTGATGGTCTGCAACAAGGCAAAACGAGCCGGTGGCTCCTGGGGGCAGCACATAGATTGTAATAGGGCACACTGCCCCTGTTTGCACACAGTGCACCAATTAAAGGTGCACCGCTGAATAAACAGGGACAGTCCAACTATTGCATAAAACAGGCCCTGCCTGATACCAAGAAAAAACATATATCGTGTCTTCTTCTGTTGTGAAGCCCTAAACATTGGGCCAGGGTCATACTGCAAGAACCTGAAATAAAAAATAGCTGTGCAAGTTACATTTACCACATTACTAGAAATCTTAAATATAAGCACCAACGACTTTTAGTAACTCATGGAGTCGATAAAACTGTAGCTGGTGGCAGCTTCGTTTGAGATTGTTGAGCAAGTTATGAAACTCGCTTCCATTTGCAGTTTGCCCACTCCTTTAAAAGCCTTCCGTTTTTTTTAATTTCAAAGTATTTTATTGAAAATAAATTTACAGTATAATACAAAGCAATGTCAAAAGAAAATTCTTGGCAATATTACAGACGCTGCTTGACTGTGGAGAAAGAAAGAGAAAGAGAAAGAAGGAGAAAAAGAAGAGGTGGGGTGGGGGGTTAGCGTTCCAGGTGGGCGTCCAGGGCTGCCCACATTCCCCCTCTGGCAGTGTGATTCGCTGGGTGGTGATTTGCGGTGATGTTATCGGCTACCCTCAGGAAGATTACCCAGTTGAACCATCACTTGAATGTGGCTTTGCCAGTGTTTTTCCAGTTTGCTAAGATAGTTTTGGCGGCTGCTGTTAGCAAGAGGTCAACTAGGCCTCGGTCTTCTTTGGAGTCGAGTTCGATGGCCATGAAGGCCGCAGCTAGGCCGGGGAGCCCGCATTGTGAATTGTACCCCAAGAGTGTGTCTATGAAGTCGTATGCTTTGCGCCAGAATGTCCTAACCTTGGGGCACTCGTATAGGATGTGGGACAGATCCCCCTTTGCCTTTTGGCAGTTCCAGCATGTGTCTGTGTCCCTGGCTCCTACTGCTTCCAGTTTGGCTGGCGTCCAGTGTAGTTTGTGTAGTAGCCAGTATTTTGTTTGGGCTAGCTGCGGGGTTACTTTGTTTTTGGAGGCTGGAGCTTTCCTCTTCATTTAGGGGTCTTTGTAGCTTCCCTTCCCAGAATGTCAGCGTTTTGTTGTTGAGTGTTGTAGTGCGAGGGGTGATGAGTTTGTATATGTGTGCTGTTTGATGGCCAATCTTATTTAGATTGTGTGCGTACTGTATGACGGAGGGTATGTGTTTTGAGAGGTTGGCTCTGGTGATGGCCGCTTTTAGCTTGAGGAATTCGTAGAACTCCTGTTCTGGTAGATCGTGTATGCGCTGTAGTGCTTTGAATGTGAGCGGGTTGTTCCATATCTCTAGTTGGGCTGGTGTTGTGATGTTCGTCCCATACCACTCTTTGTTCGCTAGTGTTGTGCCCTTGTAGGTTATTTTGGAGTTATACCATATTGATTCCCATCTAGACCCTTTGATGGTAACTTCCATGTCTCTATCTACCCTAAGCAGCGCCGCTTTGGTGTTTTTGATGATTGTATTGTTTGCCTCTGGGTGTTTGTTTGCCGTCAGTGCCATTAGTGGCTCGGCTCCCCCCACGATATCTTTTTCCAGATCCAACCAGACTTGCATATATTCTGGTGTGGGGGACGATCCAGTGTAAGCCTTGTTTGGCTAGGTAGGCTGTCTGGAAAGCCTTGTAGTTGGTTAGGTTTAGCCCCCCTAGGTCTTTCTTTAATCTGAGTTTCGAGAGACTTATTCTGGCTTTCTTACCACTCCAGAGAAATGAGTTGATTGCCTTGTCTAGTTTTTTATGAAAGTCTATGGTCAGCGTTAGCGGTAGCATACTTAGCAGGTAGTTCAGCATTGGTGTGATCATCATTTTTATAGTCACGACGCGACCCCACCAGCTGATGAATTTGGGGCTCCAGGCCTCGAGTTTGCACCTGATCTTCTTCAGCATTGCCTCTTCGTTATGTTCCAGAGTTGACCTTAGGTCTCTCCCAAAGAGGAGACCAAGGTACTTCAGGGGCTTCGTTTGCCACGCTATTCCGGACGTGCCTAGCACTGTTTTGGTTGTGTGGCAGTTCATTGGCTTGCATTCGGATTTGTCTCGGTTTAACCTGTATCCTGAGACATGGGCATATTCCTCAATTGTTTGCATCAGAGCTTCAATTGAGGTTTCTGGGTCGTTTGTGGTAATTAGGATGTCGTCGGCGTATGCTGCCAGTTTGAACGCGTTTCCTCCTACGCGTATGCCTGTTATCAGTGGGTTGGTCCTAATCATGTGGAGGAGTGGTTCTAGTGTTAGTAGGAACAGTCCTGGTGAGAGCGGGCAGCCTTGCCTTGTCCCCCTTTCCAGCGTGAATCCTGCTGACGTTGTCGCATTGACCACTACCCAAGCGCGGGGGTTATGGTAGAGTGACATTGCCATCCCTCAATATTTGTCCCCTAGGCCAAATTTGGCCATGCATTGGTCGAGGAAGGGCCATGAGACTCTGTCGAAGGCTTTTTCTGCGTCTAGCGCAATCATTACTGCCTTCTCCATGCTATTGGCCTACGGTTTATGAGGTGGCAGAGTAGTCTAGTGTTGTCTTGTGAGAGTCTGTTTTTCAGGAAGCCTATAAGCATGGGCAAATTTTGCGAATCTGGCGTTCGCGAATTTGTGTATTTGCGAACTCACAACCGCAAAATCCGTGAATTCTCGCGAATTTGCAGATTTTTTTTTTGTGTTCGCAAGGGTTTCTGCCAGTTCGCGAGGGTTTGGTACCAGTTCGCAATTGCGAACTTACTTGTCGGCTCGCAACGGTCGCGACTATGTTGTTTCTACGTTTGGTTCATCATCACAGGTTCCCAGCACCCTCTGTTTCACCACTACCACCCTCTGTTTCACCCATGCCACCCTCTGGTACATCAATGTCACCCTCTGGTTCATCATCACTGTAGATTATGGGGGGGGAAAGCAAGCACACCTGCCCTGCTTCAACTGACATGAATTAATTTGGGGTTGGTTTATTAATGTGTCACTGTTTTAAAATTCCAGTCTGGCACCTGCTTCCTTATCTGTAATTTGCTTTCTGTTGCAGTGCAATTTTTTTTCCAGGACCTTTGTGGCCTACTTGTAGCTATTCTATGAGCCTGCTGTGGGGGTCAGAGCAGGGTCATACAATTGTTGCAACTAGCAACTAAACTCTGGAGGGGCCCCAGTCAGGAAGCACTACAGGGAATGGTTACTAATGATGAGTTTGAACTTTTGCACCTGCTGAGTGCTTTCAGGTTTGCAAAACTCGTTTTTCTACAATTTTGCAGGATTCGCGGGGAGCTAACTTGCGCGAGATCGAATTCGGAAGCCGCAAATTCGTGCGAATATGCGATTTGTTTTTTGCGGCATGTTAGTTCGCAAGGTTTTGTGCGTTTTAGCGAGCCACTTGTAGCGCAACGGCGCAAAGTTACCCTCACGGTCGTTCACGGGCGCGGCCATCTTGTTTGCATGACGTATTTCCGTTTCCGGGCGCGATGTGTAATCTCACAAAGTGTGCGGCTCGCTAGTACAATTTCGCGTGTGATCGCGAGGAAAATCTCGCGCGAACTTACCCACGCGGTCGTGAACGGGCGCGGCCATCTTGTTTCTCATTCATTGGTATGGTTCTGGACATGCTTTTTGTATCCTCTCTGAATCTCTGCCATCCTTTGCTTGTTTGAAGTTTTTTTTAATCTATTTTACTTATTATCTATCCCTCTATTTTTCTAGCTCTATATTTTTGTGTTTTCTGCTACTTTTGGTTAATTTTAAACTACTTTTTTAAACTCTTTTCTTTTCTTCTCTTCCCTATTCTATTTTCTTTATTATTTAGCTTCCTTTCTGCCCAGACCATGGTAAAGGGAGCCGGGAAGCATCCCGAGAAGGGGAAGGGTCCCGCACCCTGTGCCCGACTCCCGTGCGGGCGTTTGAGGGGGGAGCATGTCGTACCCCGGGAGATCTTCAGCCCGGAGGAGGTGGCCGCACTCATTTTTTATGTTCAGCGCCACCTCCCCAGGACCATCATGGCAGGCGGCATGATCGCTAGCGGGTACGGGATCCAGGAGCGCCGGAAGTGGTGGGAGAAGGTGTGCCGGGCCATGTACAACCACTCTCGGGTCCGGCGCACCTACAAGCAGGCCACCCACCGCTGGACGGATATCCTGGACCGGGAACACGATCTGCTCGACCTGCTCGGCCTTGAGATCCCCGGGCTTGGTGAGTAGTAGTAGCTATTTCTCCTGCTCTGTGTGTTATTATATTGCAAATTTTTGTTTTTTACCAAGAGCAATAATGCTGCTGATTACATTGTAGGTAAATTATATTTCAAAATCTTCTGTGCATTTCAGGTGCACTGCTCTCCTTCTCAGTAGTGTTGCTAATATGCTTATTTGTTTTCGTTTACAATTTCCGTCCACAGTCTTCACAAAAGGAACCCAGAAGAAACCCCTACAGGTACTACATGAGTGAGTGTTGCTCCAAATGTTAAGTTGAGAGTCTCTTCTGTGTGTTGAGATCTGACTGAGTTTTTGTGTCAATTTTATGTTTTTCAGATTGTATCTGTATTGGTCCTGAGGAGAATCCTACGGATTAATGGGATTCGAAACGCGTCAACCTATTTACATTGAAATACCTGTACATGATCTACTTGTACTGACTTGATGACCGCATGTTATTTGATTCATTGAATTGTGACTAGATGATCGCACGTTTTGCATTTGATTCATTGAATTGGAGTTCAATTAGACTATTATTCGTTTTGCGAATTCAGTTCTCTAGGCCCACCCTAGTTGTACATATTTAAGAGGGGCCTTATTAACGAGTACAATCAATCCAGTTCCTTTCACGTTTTTTGGATTACTTTCCTTTTCACATACTTTTCCATTTCCCCACCACTTGTATGTGTTATGTATTGTCTAGAATATTTGTGGGATGAGTGGTATTTACAATGCGGCGCACCATGGGCCCAAAACGTCACCAAAGCGTTACGCATCTGTGCCGTAAAGGCGGCGCATTGCTGGAGTTGCGTCGCAACGATGGCGCAGCTCCATCAATGCTCTGGGGTGCCCTATCTCCCCAATGCTGCGTCAAGCCGTACGTCTGCTTCAAGCAGGCGCAGGGTTTGAGTCACGCATCATTGTCCTCAAAGTGACTGATTGAAATCTTGTAGATTTCCCTCAGCCACTTTTAGGATGCGTTCCTGCGCAGGAACGCCCTCCCTTGCGCCGGAACGCCCCCTGATGGCGCAGGGCTTTACAACGTGATGCATATCCCATATGCGTCACGTTGTTAATATACGCCGCACCATGGCGCCTCTTTTGTTCTGCCGCTGCGTCACAAAAGTCACGCAACAATGGAGCAAAAGAGCCGCAAGGGGCTTCTAAATCAGCCCCTACAGACTCAAGTCCAGTACTTCCTTTGAACACATGGCGATAAGAAGAAATAGTGGTGGTGGATTGATAGTTTGAGTATTTTAATGACTGGTTAATGTAGTAGGAAACTTTAGTGTTGTCGCTGATCTGCAATCACGATGGACTTTGTCTGTCACTTCGCGTGCTGCGGACTGCTGCCTGCCAGTCCTAGGCAAACCTTTTTAGTACTTTGTTTAGTGAGTTACATAAGAACTTTCCAAGTGGACAGTCCGCAAATCAAGCAATACTAATAACGTAGTAGACCACATGAGATCGGTCAATATATCCCGTGGAATAGTTGTCTATTTGCTATTTCTCCAAAATATTTTGTTATTGTTCTTTTGAAATGTTTGATTTGGTTGACAAATATCATCCATGTTTTCTGGTCTTTCTTTCTTTCATGTTGTACATCAGCTCCCCCCAGGGGCAAGAGGACACAGGAGGAGGAGGCTGGTGTTCAACAGGATGCAGGCCAGGATCGGGCAGGCGAGGGCTCCTTTGCTGGCCCCGTTAAGTTTTAATTTTAATATAGAGTACCTATTTTTTCCTAGCGTTCCTCATTCAATTGTTTCTAAATCGTCTTTGATCTTCTTGTAGACTGTATCTAAATTCTTATCCTGCCTCGACTATGACTCCCTGTGGTATTACTAGATTATTCTTATTAGTCTGTCTGTGTAGCTAACTAAGATTGCACATTTGGCAATTCCATTGGACTCCCATTCTAGTCAGCAATAGCTCTATGCACTGAGTGAGGTCCTCTGGGATTGTCCATAATGTCTTTTCAAGTCTTCTAAATGTTTATGCTTTGACAATTGCCAACAATAAAAAGGTGAATGACCACCAAGAAAGAATAAGATACTACTTTACTTTTGGTTTGGATAGGAGGACAATCCATTCTACTACTGTTGCAGGGAAAAATCTGCACAAACAGAACTATGGACACTAAATAATGCATTGCTTAGCTTATCAATTATAATAGGTGCTGTTAGACTTTCCACATACCTCAGTGATAACAGACTTTTCAGTTGAACCCCCAATCTCCTTACTGACTAGATAGTGTGGCAGAGTCATTTAGCTCCCAAAGTCACCGATGATTGATCCCCAATGATGATTGATTATCCAACGCAGGACAAGAGTACGGAGTCAGAGTCAAGAAGTGTCAGTGACACGGACTCATGCTTGCAAAAATTGCAAAACCTTTAGCTCAGCCACTCTAGTCTGGAGGACCAAAAACCACAGAGTCTATTTAAGTTTAAAAGCTTTATTAAAAGTAAACACATTTATTAAAATCAAGTTTGTCATAAAACTAAACGTTTAACTGAAAATGGAAAAGTGCTTAGTGCTGACGATTAATTGGACACATTTCTTGTGGTCGAGCCGAGCTCTCACCTGGTTTGAACTTGATCTTGCTCGTGTTCTTAGAAGTCAAGCTTCTGTCTGTTAGGAGAAAAAGTGGTGCGTGTTAAAAATAAAAAGCAAGCATTCATCAGTTGTGCCAAAAAGTGCAGCAAGACAACAGCCTTCCCTGGAAAAAGGGACATTTTTACTTTAGAGTAGACGGTCACAAATTATTACATTGTTTTCTGTTTTTTCACATTTCTTTATTCCTCCTAGACCAAATATTATATAGTAGTGAGTGGTGTATTCTAACATTCTTAAATGTACTTTGTAGGTGGAACATCTGGTGGCGGGGCCAGCGCGTAGGTGGTGGTGGTGGATGAGGGGAACACTTCTGGGGAGGATGCGGTGCAAGTGCCGGACGACACCAAAATGCCTGTGAGGGTTCACACGGTGTTGGCGGGCAGAGGTAAGCTATATATTCCTTACTTATTGAGATTGAAGACTGCAGAGTGTGCTTTCTGCACGGGTGTATTATAAATCAACCAGGTAGTAGCCTCCTCTAAATGTACTTCGACTTAGCTGTGAAGTATTTGGCGAGAAGAATCCCAATCAGATCTGAGATGAACTTGATGGATGGGATGAACGAAAAGCGAAAGAAGGGTGTAAGTAAGTGTGGAAGGACGAGAAATTTAATGATGACTGGCAAAGAAGAATGATATGTGTTTGCTTGGTCCCCGAGGTGGCTGGGAAGGAAAGAATATGGTATGGTGCATGGCTGGGTGAATGATGAAGCAAGGATGGGTGGAAGGAGAACAGCCTGGGTGGGTGAAACAGAAACTGTATGTGTGCATATACTTTGAATGGATGGATGCCTGGATCATGGTACTAGCTGACTCTTAGATAGCATATGTGTATCTAGAGAGAGTAGACGGTCACTGGATGAACTAAGTGTTACTTTGAAGAGCATGTAACACCGCACCTGCACGTCCGTTCCAGTGTAGGAAAGGCAAGGAAAAGAAGTTGTAATTTTGTCCAAATACGACCATGAATAGTAGCAGTAGTTTGTATTGCAACTGCAAGCACAGCATATATCCGGTTCTTACGGTGGACACTCCCTACCTCTCTTAATAACTTTAGTTTAGTAGTAGTACGTCATTCATGTGTGGGTGTATCACTGTTCACTCAATAAAAAGCAAAGCACCTAAAACCATCCCATATGTAATCAAATACATCCCATGTGAAGTGATAGATAATCAGATTATTTAGCTTCTTCATTTTCCTTTTCTAGTACTCATTTGCACTGTAGGGTGAAAGTTAAATTAATTAAGCAGTAGCCCTTTGAACAGAGTATTCTCAGTGCCACCCGTAATAGAAAATTAAGAGCTTTACCAGCTGCATGTACTGGACCGGTACAGTAACGCAAGTCTGTCTCACTCATCATGGTGTGCGTCTGTTTTTCTCGGGTGCAAGTTCACTGCGCTGGCATTATGCCGGCTTGCATAAGATAACGTACCAATTTTCCTAAACAAGAGAGAAGAAGAAGAATAATAAGACTGGTGTACTGCCATAGTCGACTGTAATGGAAGTCTATAGTGCTCGTAGAATTTGTTCCTTAAACTCCCACTAATGTTAGAGCAAGGATGAAGAAGTGGGAGGTTAGATAGATACTGTCCTCAATAGTTATGTACTGTGCTTTCAATTTGCTACTTGTACTGTGACACAACTTTCTGCTCAATCATTTTGTGTTAATCTTAAGGAGCATTGGTTACAGACTATGTCTTTCTTTCTTCATATAGTTGCTCCTTCCAAATCAAACAAACCATCAAGGAGGAGGGAGCTGGCTTGAATTACCCGGCAACGGAGGCTGGATGCCACTGTCGCCGAATATCAGCGGCTGGTGGCCCTGGAGGAGGAGGACACGCAGTCTACCGGTACAACATCCACTGGGACAGCTGCATCCTCCTCCGTGCCCCCACGGGCTGCCAGCCAGCGCAGTGCTCCAGTGGTACGGAGCCGGGCTACCAAAGCCAACCGCCACCACCGAGCAGCAAAGACAGCAGCTGCCCCCCACAGGAGTCACAAGGCACGCCAGCACCGCTTATGCCTCAGAGTGTCCTACCTGGAGCAGGAGGTCCTAACGTATAAGACCTTGGTGAAGGGCCTCCGCTCCGACCATTCCACCCTCCGCAAGGAGTATGATGCCCTGGCCGGAAAAGTGAACAGCATCCTGCCATTGTGTCCCTTGCCCCTTTTTTAGAGAATTTTGGGGGGTGGGAATTGGGAGTTGGGTTGTTTTTGGGACTTTTGAAGGACAATCGTTGGGGTTAGGGAGGGTCTTGCGGGAGATTATTTTGTTAGGGTTACAAAAATATACTTTTTGAAACTATCTGAGCATACCTGTTTTTTACTGCTTTTGAGTCTGGTGGGTGGGGGTTTAACAGAAAGTTTGTGTTCCTGAAACTTAAGTCTGTGTCATTTTCTTCCTTTAAGTGTAAATGGCTAAATGTTTTCAACACTAAGTGCCTCTCACAGAGTAAGTGAATTCAAGAGTCCTAGGACTTTAGTAGTACTACCGTCAATCTCTCGTCTCTCCTAATACTCCATTATACTACCTCCCACCAAACGCTTATCTTACCTGTAATCTGTGTTTGAAAGTAGAGCTAGGTCCAGGGCTGGCTCCACGGGAAATGGCGATTAAGGTTGGCAATCCTGGGCGGATGAAAATTCCTCATTGCGGTGGTACTAGTGGTGTGACACAGTGGCAGTTGCATGCCTATGGAAAAAAAGAAAATGAAACCTGGTTTGTCCTTACTGTAGCATTACAACGGTATGATAGAGAATATAGCAGGTGACAGTATACTAGAACAGTGCCACAATGTAGCCTAACAAATGGTAAAGTATTGAAAGTATAACTAGTACTTGCGTTGAATTTCTTTGACATTGGCTACTACTACAAGAAATAGTACTGAAGCTGAGTAAGTCTAGAATATATCCTCAGATTCCTTCACCAGCCTGTTGCTATGACCTTATCCTCCCCAGCAAGTGTGTGGAATTATTGATGTTATTTAGTCACACATCAATCAAAACCACACAACCCGGGGGTAGAGGGTTAGGGTTTGGAAAATGGATGGGAATGGGGGTTTCTTTTTGGGTAGGTTTTGTTGAGAGAAGAAAAAAAAAGCACAGCATGGACAAACAATAATTGAACATAAAGAAATCGTTGTGTACAAAGCTAACCATAAATCTTTTAAGTGACATAAAGGAAAGGAAGTGCATTCACTACTGCATGCATTGTTACTGAAAAGTAAGTAGTACTTTCGACAACCATGAATGACAGAATGCGACAGTACAGGGCTGCAGCGTTTTCACTTACCTATCTCTGCACTCAGAGAAACACTTCTTACATTAAATTAGGTTTAAAAATTGCCAAAGTAAAACCTATAGAATGGCTGTAGGGATCAATTTAGAAGCAGAGAGAGATCCAAGAAATGCAGTCACACTCATAGAAGAAAACAATGGATAATGTATCTGTATGTTGTTGTAGTTGTCCTGTTGAATTTGGTAAGTAAGTTGCACGCATCAAACAATTCCTCTTATTAGCGGCACTCCTCCATTCCAGCTGGTGCTTCGTCCATCAATGTTGGTGACCAGAAGACACCCTGTCCACTGCCTGCCTGGCGGATGCTGAATTGCGGCTCGCTAATGTGAAGCCTGACTCCATCCTTTTTTTCTCATTGCACAGACTGAAACCCGGCCTGTAATTATTGACGGAAAAACAGGAAGTGGTATTAGAACACCACTGATAAATAAATACAAGGTATGTACGCTGTGTAGTGCAAAAAGTCACACTTTGAATTTCCTAATAGACAGTACAATATTGTTGTAAGTGCATACTCTGTCTGAGTCTCCTTTTGAAGGATAAATAAGTATGGGCAAATTAATTTAGCGGATCTTTCCCCTCAAGCTAGGTGTACTGTAAACTGTATTTTAGAACAAAATTAGACCTTCCCAGCAGTGCTCCCACCCAGACCCTTACTAAAGCCAGTCGCAAAAATGTAGAAGACCCCCAATCAGATCTCAAAAAACGAGGCCTAGTAGAAAACTGGTGACAAAACGTACTTTGAAAGTAAAAGTAGGCCCAAATACCCCCTTACCCACCGAGGATTGTATTCAAACCACTTGCAAGCAAGCAAAAGTATCCATACCCAGCATCGCTCCAAGACTCGCAAACCCCCCCATCCAAACACATGCAATACAAATACTGCTAACCCTAACGAGCCCTAAGTTAAGAATAGTGGCAAACGCTTTCTTTAACTATGCAAAATCCCCCCTTTCCCATCATGGATTTTCTTCAAATCACTTGCAAACAAAATTGCACATTCCCACGAGTGCTCTAAGACCTCAGAACTCAGTTGCAAAATCTAGAACACCCCGAAACACATGCAATCCTGCTGCTAGGGCTAACCCTAACAAACCCTAAGTTACAAAAAGTGCCAAAAGGCTTTTCCTTATGGATTTTGTCCAAACCACTTCTATCCGGTATTAGACCTTCCCAGCAATGCCCCAAGACCCGCCAACCCACCCGCAAAAAAGCACAACACCCACAAACAGCCAAAAAGGAAAATCTCATACTTATAATATTTATCGGCCTTCGGTCCAAACGCGCTGTGCAGCTAGGTCATAACTCCCGTTTTCCACCACGGATTTCCTGAAAAGCAAATGCAATCAAGATTAGACTGTCCCAGCAGTGCTCCCAGACCCCAAAACTCACCCACAAACACCCGGAACCCCCCCAAAGAGCACCTCAAAGGCAAGCAAGTCAGCAAAAACGCAAAAAAATGTTCACCTCCGATTTGGTCCAAACCACTTTTATCTGGTATTAGAGATTCCCAGCAATGGCCCCAGAGCCGTCAACCCAGGCGAAAACTAGTAGAAGACCCCCAAACAGCCAAAAAGCAAAAGAACAAAAATGGGGACAGTCATTTTCCTGGCAATTTCCAAAATCACTCCGCGCGCGATCTGCAGCTAGGCCCTAACTCCCCTCTGCCACCATGGATTTGCTTCAAACCTCTTGCAATCTAAAGTATCCATAGCCAGCAGTGCTCCCAGACCCCGAAACCCACCCACAAGCACCAGGAAGCCCCCCAAACAGGCCCCCGAAAACGCTACATTGACCGAAATGTCAGAAATAGCAAAAAAAATGTCATCATGGATTTTGTCCAAACCACTTCTATCCGGTATTAGACCTTCCCAGCAATGCCCCAAGACCCGCCAACCCACCCGCAAAAAAGCACAACACCCCCAAACAGCCAAAAAGGAAAATCTCATACTTACAATATTTATCGGCCTTCGGTCCAAACGCGCTGTGCAGCTAGGTCATAACTCCTGTATTCCACCACGGATTTCCTGAAAAGCAAATGCAATCAAAATTAGACTGTCCCAGCAGTGCTCCCAGACCCCAAAACTCACCCACAAACACCCGTAACCCCCCCAAAGAGCACCTCAAAGGCAAGCAAGTCAGCAAAAACGCAAAAAAAATTTCGCCTCCGATTTGGTCCAAACCACTTTTATCCGGTATTAGAGCTTCCCAGCAATGGCCCCAGAGCCGTCAACTCACCCGCAAAGAAGTAGAACACCCCCACAAGTGCAGAGTCTTTCTTCATTGGGCGTAATCCAGCCCTCTGCTATGAGGGAAATAGGAGTCTGGAGGAGGAGGATAGAGGAGCATGTTCTTGTGAACTTGTGAACCTGAGGAATGCAGACTGCGGCACCTTCAAATCAATAAGCAAACAAGTGAAGATAGTTCTGCTGATGGGCTTGTTTTTGTGATTAGGTGATTAAAGTTTGAATTATATTAACTGTGCAAAACAAAGAACGACAGACACACAGGAATAAAAGTGAATGAGGACGAAAAAGAAAGTTATTGATTCATTGTCTCATTTTCAGGGCTCGGTGTCAGGGAATAAGAATAAGGGTTCGTCCTCATACTCAGCGAATTCAGGCAGGATGAGGTCAGTGTCACCTAACAGAGAAGAAATTCCCTCATCTACGTTGCTGTCCTCCTCGTCTTCATCCAGCGTGTTTTCTCGTACTTTGTAATCTGGTGGTATGAGGTGCTGATTCATCTTGATCATTGTTAACCTCTCCACATTTTTGGGCGAGAGGCGGCTCCGTTTGGAAGTTACAATGCCACCAGCAGCACTGAAAACACGTTTAGAAGACACGCTTGCGAGTGGGTAGACAAGTAGTTTATAGCCAGGTTGGAGATCTATGCCCACAATTCTTTTTTCCCATGCCAATACGCCAATGGGTCAGCATTAACATAGACCTCTGTCGAGTCATTCAGATAGTCCTGCACCATCGACCAAGGTCCTCCAAGGTTCCTCCACTTTGCTTACTTTTTGCTGTGACCTTTTGAGAACCAAACCCAAGCCGAGTTAGCTAATCCTCTTCTGCATCCAATGTTACTGTTGTGTCTGGTGCAGATGATCCGGTTGCCTGTGTCTTTAACGGCTGAGAGGTCACTTGTGCCACAGCCACAGGTGCAGAAGTGGATTCTTTTGACTGGGGATGGCCTGCTGATGCTGATGTACTGCCTTTTCCTTCAATTTGCTGCCATTCTCTTTCAAACCTCTTGGCTGACAAGGCTAGCCAACGTTTGTACTTTGTAACATCTTCATCATCAAAAGGAAAGAATGCTCGGCCTGCCAGCGCTTTTTTGTAGCGTGGATCCAGAATAGTAGAACAAATGTAATGCTGTTCTGAGTGGATCATTTTAAGACGTTCATCACCACGTAGGCGCTCTAATAATTTCTCCGCCAAAACAAAAGCGTCTTGCTTTTTTTCATCTTTTTGAAACATAGAAGACACCGCCTTCAGTTGGTGCTCCAGCATGCGCAACAATGGGATAGCTTTTCCCAAATTACAGTCCTCCTTGCTGACTGCTCGCGTAGACCTCAAAAGGACGAAGCATGTCTGTCAGGCTTTTAACTAGGTTCCATTGCGCCGCATCTAGCCTCAGGTCCTTCTGAGCTGTACCCAGTGTTAAGAAATAGTGATCGAGTACCGTATACTGCTCATACAACCTGTTGGCACCTCCTGGATGAGTGCTTTCACTGGCATTCGACGTTCATGTAGCAGGCTCCTCAGATGCTTCTGGGCCTTAGAAGAATGGCTGAAATGGTTGCACATTCTTCGGCAGGTGGCCACTAACTCGCACACTGGACTGTCTTCATCACTCAAGAATTTTTTAACAACCAGGTTTATACAGTGCGCCAAACACGGCACTCTGAAATAGTGACCCAGCTCCATGGCCTTAACTACTTTGGCGCCATTATCCGTGGAAACATAACCAATATGGCGTTTTTTTGGGGACAGCCAGACCTTTGTGTTAAACTCATTCAAAATGTTTTCTGCTGTGTGACGTTTCTCCAAGCCAAACATGGCTAGTGTTGCATGTTTCCGAGCAGCTTTAAAAACTTGATCCGGGTCAACACCTGCGTTTAGCTTTGCTTTAACCCCTGAAAAAGAGACCCGGTGTGCAGTGATGCACATGTAATCAGCGCCTGCGCCACTGGTCCACATGTCTGTTGTCAGATGTATAGTGTGAACAGCACTCTTCTGCAAAGCTGCCCCAATCACCTCCAGCACATCTTCATGTAGTGCTAGAACCGCAACTCTGGCAAAATAGAACCGACTAGGAACCTTCCATTTAGGGCAGAGCGCTGCCACTAATTCTAGAAAACCAACCCCTTCTACAAAAGAAAAAGGGAGAAGGTCCAGAGCTAGCATTTTAGCCAGCTTAGTGTTATACAGACGCGTCAGTGGGTGGTTGCGTTCATATGGCGCGTCTGAAAACAACATGGTTCGAATGTTGCCCTGGACCAAGCATTTACGGGATGATGATGATGATGACTTCTTTGACCCAGTTACGCTCGCTGATGAACTTTTTCGCATTGGTGTCTCACTCTCTCCCACACTCTTAGTGTGGCTCACATGGGGTGTGCTGCTGACAGGGGTACTGGGTGTAAGTGAAGTGTTTGACACGTCTTCTTCCTCCTCGTCATCATCAGATGAAACATCAACGTTTTCTTGACTTGCAATTCGGGCTTCCTTGATCTCCTTTAGGTGCGCAAACCATTGGACAGCGTGCTGTCTCCTAAGATGACCTCTCTGGCCTCCGGTACCATAGTTGGTACCAAACTTACCACGACTAACTGCAAGCTTACAAATGCTACAAATGGCGAAGTTTTCCTTTTTTGGGCAAACACTAAAGAAGTCCCAAACTGCGGACTTGAAATGTCTGTGGGGGCCGGAGGAGGCGGCGATACTGGTGGTGGTGGTCATGCGGCTAATGCCAGATGAAGTGGAGGATGTGGATTGCCGAACTTTAGTACGTTGTGCACTTTCACCACCACTAATTGAGGTCGAGGTGGATGGAGGTCCCTTCTGGCGAGGAAGAAATATGGAAGCGGTACGTGTTGGTGTACTAGTTAACTCCAATGATTGTGGTGTTTCCATTGCCTCCTCGTCGACAACATCATCATCATCACGCTCAGCAACTTCTCGGGCTAGGGTCAAAATGTCTGTTTGCTGCATGCCCGCTGGGGCTGCAGTGACCTTTATGATGACTGGGTCGTCGTCGTGAGAGTCTTCATCAGCAGCAGTATCCGCCACTTCTTGTTGAGCCTCATCACACTCCATAACTATGAGACTTTGGACGAACTTCCTTTTACGCTTAACTACCTTTGTCAGATCATGGTGTGCCTCACTCTCATTCGGCAGTGGTGCTGGTTCCCAATTTTGATCCGTATCATCAGAAGGAGGTGTGCTTGAAGAAGATGTAGACTGCACCCTTGATCTCTTCCTTGCTAGGGGTGTGGAAGACAATGAGTGATCATCAGGAGGAGTGGCTTCCTCAAATGATACCTCGCCTTGATTGTCGATTTCCTGATGTGCCCCTACTTCGGGAGGAACAACTATTGTGGGCACTTTTGACCCTCCATGCACCTCCGCTTGCGCATCTCCTTGCGCTGCCTCTCCTTCCACTTGTACTTGGGCTTTCACTTGCACATGTGGTTGTTGTTGCGGCTGTGGTGTTCAACACTCGTCAGATGAGTTACAACAACCTGTGTTGATTGAGGGACATTGCTGCTACTTGCTTGCGATGAGCCAACATCACTGGTCGATGGTGATTGAACAACTAGACTAAGTGCCTCTGCAGCACTCAAGGGCTTGGACTTAAGTTGGCGTGGTGGTGGTGGTGGCACTGAGCCCAATGGAGCGGGGGTGCTGCTCCCAGCTTGGTCCCCAGCAGATCCCGCTGCTGCTGCAGGCATACTTTTTTTTTTACTCCCAAGAAATGTGGCGAGCGGCACACCAGTCTCCTTGGTAACTTGCTTCTTCTGCTCCTTACTGGCAACTTTCTTGCTAGAGGAGCTACGGGGAACTTTTTTTGGGGCCATCTTCTTCAGAGGTCAGAACAGCAGGCCGCAGTTGCACGAGTTGCAGAGGTGTCTGTGGCCAGACGTGATGTCGCGTGACGTTATGCTGCACACACACATCGCTGCAGGACTTCTTCCTGGCACTGGTGGTTCTCTCGAGTCTTGTGCACCTAAAAGCAATGGAAGACAGAGGAACATCAGTTCAGTTATACACCCCAAAAAATCGAAAAACACTGAAAAATCAGCACAATCCCAAGCCCTCCATGATGTTTAAATTCAAGACACCTCACAGAAAGACTAGGCCCATGCACCACTCACTACCCCTGGGCATAATGGTTGAAAGCTAGGCAAAATGGTTGCAGACCTAAGAACACTGCCTGCATTCAAAATGGCCCCCTGCCTCCCAGCACATGGCCAGGTCCTGCCTGTAGCAGCACTCAAAATGGCCCCCACCCACATGGCCTGTCCCCATCAACACCCCAAAAAAATCGAAAAACGCTGAATAATTAGCACAATCCCATGCCATCCATGCCATTCATGATGTTTAAATTCAAGACACCGCACAGAAAGACTAGGGCCATGCACCACTCACTACCCCTGGGCATAATGGTTGAAACCTAGGCAAAATGGTTGCAGACCTAAGAACACTGCCTGCATTCAAAATGGCCCCCTGCCTCCCAGCACATGGCCTGCCTGTAGAAGCACTCAAAATGGCCCCCACCCACATGGCCTGTCCCCATGAACACCCCAAAAAAATCGAAAAACACAGAAAAATCAGCACAATCCCATGCCATCCATGCCCTCCATGATGGTTAAATTCAAGACACCCCACAGAAAGACTAGGCCCATGCACCACTCACTACCCCTGGTGAAAAGCCCACAACAACAGCCCAAAAAAACTAAAATCACAGAAAAATCAGCACAATCCCAAGCTCTCCATGATGTTTAAATTCAAGACACCCCACAGAAAGACTAGGCCCATGCACCACTCACTACCCCTGGGCATAATGGTTGAAAGCTAGGCAAAATGGTTGCAGACCTAAGAACACTGCCTGCATTCAAAATGCCCCCCTGCCTCCCAGCACATGGCCAGGGCCTGCCTGTAGCAGCACTCAAAATGGCCCCCACCCACATGGCCTGTCCCCATCAACACCCCAAAAAATCGAAAAACACTGAAAAATCAGCACAATACCATGCCATCCATGCCATCCATGATGTTTAAATTCAAGACACCCCACAGAAAGACTAGGCCCATGCACCACTCACTACCCCTGGTGAAAAGGCCACAACAACAGCCCAAAAAATTGAAAAACACAGAAAAATCAGCACAATCCCATGCCATCCAGGCCCTCCATGATGTTTAAATTCAAGACACCCCACAGAAAGACTAGGCCCATGCACCACTCACTACCCCTGGTGAAAAGGCCACAACAACAGCCCAAAAAAACGAAAAACACAGAAAAATCAGCACAATCCCATGCCATCCAGGCCCTCCATGATGTTTTTATTAATGAGACCCCACAGAAAGACTCAGTCCACCCACCACTGAGTACCCCTGGGCAAAAGGCCTCAACAACAGCCCAAAAATCGAAAATTCCAAAACTGTAGTTGCAGCAACTGTAATGCCCCAAACAAACTTACTTGTGAAATTTCTAATCCAAAAGTGATCCAAAGAAAGTCAAAAAGGCCTCAAATCCAAATATCCAGGAGCATCCACAAAAAGTAATCCTTCCAGGTGAAGAATCCGAATGAAAGTGACCAGCACATGAAGAAAGCACTGGGAGGAGCCTGCTGGACAGGAACAGGAAGTTGGAGACTGTCTGGCACTTCCTTCCTCCCAACCCCCCCCCCCAAAATGGACTCCTTGTAAATGTCAACCTGAGGAGTTATTCTGATAAAAATCATCATTTTCAGAAGGTTTATGCTGCTTGCTGGTGGATTTCTTGTGCAGAATTTCAAATTTTGTAATTTCACGAGTGCGGGATTGTTGCTGCTCGCCGCATCTACGTGTTCGCAATTGCGAACTCTCGCGATGCGTGCTGTGCAAGGTGGCAAGCCACGATTACGTAATCGCGGTCGCCAAACTCCCGCGGGATCCCGCAGCAAGATCCAAAATGGCGCAGCACTCGCAAAATATCGAGAAAAACAACTCGGCAAACGCTGAATGACGGTAAGTGAACGCCGCACGCCGCAAAATTGTATCACCAAGAAAAAAAACATCCGCTGCGTGCGAATTTGCGGATTTTGCGGGAAATTCGCGAATCTCTGGGATTGCGAATTTACCGAAAATCTGCAAAATCCGCGAGCGGAACGGATTTTCCGCCCATACTTAGTAGCCTACTTGGGATTTGTGTATGAGCTGAGGCAGGTAGGTGTTTAGCCTTGCTGCCATAACTTTGGCGTAGATTTTACAATCCACGTTTATTAGTGAAATCGGGCGGTAGTTTTGTGGAAACTGTGGGTCTTTCCCCTCTTTGGGGATGACGATAATGTTCGCCTCCGCCATCGAGTTCGTCATGCTGCCTCTGTTTGCGCATGTTTTGAAGACTTTGACCATGGTGTCCCTGAGTAGGTGCTGGAACTGTTTATAGAAGGCGGCTGTGAACCCGTCCGGCCCTGGCGCCTTGTTTGGCTTTAGAGATTCTATTGCCATCCCTACCTCGGCTCCCGTTATATCCTGCTCTAGTGAGTCCCTCTGTTCGATGGTGAGTTTGGGGAGTGCGAGTTTGTCTAACAGTTTGGCGCCACCGTCTGTCGCTAGTGATTTGTCTGCTGTGTACAACTCCTTATAAAAATCCTTGAAGGTTTCCAGGATTTGTTTGTTGGCCGTGTGCGTTTTGGTCCCTTTGTCTGTTATCGCTGCCACTGCGTGCTGCCTCTGTTTAGCCTTCAGGTAGCCTGCTAGTGCTTTACCTGCCTTGTTTGCTGAGCATAAGTTTATGGAATTGTACTTGTTAATCCAGGTACCTGCCCTTTTGCTCAGTATCCTGTTGAGTTCATATTTCTTTTTTGTGAGCGCAGTGAGAGTGTTCCTATCTGTGGTGTTCACGCTGTGGTTCTTCCCTAGTTCCTTTATCTGGTTCTCTAATTCTGTTATTTTTTTGTTTCTGTTCCTGTTCATCCTGGCTTTAATGCACAGAAACTTCCCCCTAATCGTGGCCTTTAGTGCCTCCCAAAGGGTCATGGTGTCCGTGTCTGCCATGCCGTTGAATGTTAGGTATTCTTTAATCGTGTCTTCTATTTCCGTTATGTTTGTAGGGTATTCTAGTATGTCGCTGTTGAGGCGCCAGCTGCGACACGGCTTCTCGTTGTGCTTCCCCTTGATTAAGAGGGTTATGTGTGCGTGGTCTGAGACTGTTATGGGCCCTATTTCTGTTGTTTCTATGAGGTGTGTGTGGGTGTTGGACATGAGTATGTAGTCAATTCTGCTGTATGAGTTGTGCGGGTGTGAGTAGAATGTATATTCTCTGGCGCTGGGGTGTTGTAGTGCCATGGGTCTGACAGCTCTAGTTTGGCACAGAGGTTCTTGAGTGTGTACTGCTCTAGGATCGTTTGGCTTGCTCTGTGCGGGTGTCTATCCGTGGCGTTATCGATGGTCTGATTCATGTCCCCTGCTACGATCAGCAGCTCTCCCTGGGGGATGTTACTGAGTTCGCTCTCTACCTCCTTCCAGAATTCCCTGTCTATTGAGTTCGGGCCGTAGATGTTGGCTACGTGTATAGTCTCATCTTCTCTCTTAAGGCATGTGGTTAGCCTTCTCCCCTCCGTGTCTGCTTGGTGGCTGTGTACGGCGAGTTTGGCTTTTTTGCTTATGATGGTTATTACCCCCCTGGTGAGCACACTATCTCGCTTATCCATCTCACCTTAAGGCGATTTGCATCTTCCACTGAGACCCTATTTCTTGGAAGGCATATATGTCGCCCTTGAGCTTATTAAGATATTCTAGTGTTTTCCGGCGTTTTATGGGGTGTTTAAGACCCTTGACATTGAGGGATACTATTTTGGCTTGCAGGTGCTAAAGTTTGGCCTCGTTCTTGGTGCCACCTCCTTGTCCGCTATCTGCCCCCTTTTGTTGTCGGTTCTCCCCCCTAGGGATTGCTTTAGGGTATGGAAAGGTTTATAGATTGAGAAGAGAGAAAAGAGAAAGTGTCTCCACAAGGTTACGATTGTCTTCGCTGCATGGCTGATGTTGGCTTTTTTTAGTTTTTCTCTGAGTGCTAGGAAGCCTTTTCTGGTTTCCACCGTTGTTTTCGAGTAGTCCTGAGTTATTATTATCTTATGGCCGTTCCATTTCACAGTTTGTCCTTTCCTCGCAAAGGCAAAAATGGCGTCATTGTGGTGTGATCTCATTGGCTTGCATATAATCGCTCTCGGGCCTTTTCCTTGCGGTTGTTTCGTTGCTGGTATTCTGTAGGCCTTGTCTATTTCGAAGGCTCTATCGAACTTGAGGCTGTCAGTTTGGGTAGTAGTGGTTCCAGCATTGCTGCGCAGGACCCTGCAGCTGCCTCTTTGTCTTCTGGTATTCCCAAGAGCCTGATGTTTCCTTTTCTGTTCCTGTCTTCCTGTTCCGCAAGCATTCTCTGCAGGTCACTAGTAGCCTTGGCTACCTAGTGCATGTCTCTGTCTGTTCTGGCTGTGCTGTCTTCTATGTCACTTATCCTCTTTTCTGCTACTTCGACTCTGCTAGAGATTTTGTTCTGGTCTGCTCGTATGGCTGTAAGTTGTACGTTGTCAATGGAATTTTTTGTTGCTTTCGCTAGGTCGTTGGCTTCTGTGATTTTCTTGAGGAGTATATCCATAGCAGCGTCATTTGTTGAGTTGTTTTTAAGCTTAATTGGCGATTCTGACAGCTCCTTCCTTAGTTTTTTATTGTCACTGACTATCTTGTCATCTTTGCCTGCCATTTTGTCGAAGCCTCTTCTCGCTAGGTATATAGACAGCCTGTCTTTTTTTTGTTGGTCCGTTTGTTGGCCCCCCTGGTGTGGCCCGCTTTTTCCTGCTGGGACGGTTGTCTTATCTTTCGTGGTTTCACTGAAAGTGAATCTACTGGGCCACCTTATTGTCCTTGTTCTCGTTTTGCTGGACGCCAGGACTTCCTCCGTGGCTACTGCCTCTGCTGACTTGTGCGATTGCCGTTTGCACTATTGTGGCGGCTGCTCTCCTAACAGCGCTACAGGGAGGGCTGCGCTTAAGTTACTTATGCTGCGCTTATGTTGTTTGCTCCTTGCTTTTAATGTTCTCCGCCTTCTGTGGCACAGCTTGGCGCCCACTATGTGTTCATCATTGGCCTCCTTCTCTTGTCTGGCTCTGTGATGGAGGGTCGGCTTGCTGCTCTGGGTTCTCTTCTTTGGGTTTGTCTGAAATAGCGGCGTTGCACTTGTTCTGGTCTGTTGGCTGGTCCGTTTATTGGTGCCACTGTGTCGCAGGCGTCGTCTTCCTCCTTTGGGTCACCTCTGACACCATTCCAAGATGGCCGCCTACAGTTGTGGGGTGGTTCCGCTTTCGGTTTCTCTTGCCTCGGCTGAGTCGAGAGTCTTGCCTAGCCCGTAAGTCTTGCTTCTTTGCAGGTGCAACGCTAGGCGTTTAGTTGGCTCTGCCCTCGAGCTCACCTGGCACTTGTGTCTCGGACGTTGCGTATCCGCAGCTCGGTCCGCCGCCTTTGCCTTCTCCGAGTGATGCTCTGGCGCTCGGCTACAGCGTGCCCTGTGTGTGCTGCCTTTGCTGCGTTGCGATGCTGGTAGTTTGTCCCTCGTGGGCTGCCCAAGCTTCGTTGCGCTGCCCTTCCGGCCGCAATCTTGTTCGCTTGCAGCCCGCGGGCGTCTTCTGTGCAACCGGGCTGTGGGCGTCTTCTGGGGGTTAGGGCTTCACCGCCCCTCCCAAAATGGCTGCACTGCCTGGTTGACTGCAGCTATGGCACTTGGGCCTCTTTCTGGCTGGCACCTTAGCTCTCCTTGTGTTCCTGTGCCGCTTCCACCACTCGGATGTCTCGAGTGCCCAGAGTTCTTGCTGAGTTTTCCCGCAATTGTTTGCCTTCGCGCCCAAAGCCTGCCAAGCGCTTCCCGATTCAAGATGGCCACCCCCGGGTGTGTTGTGACTCGGTTTTGGTTTCGTTTTGCTTGCACGCGTCTACTGCTACGGACTGCAGTCACCGCCTTAAGGCCTGCCGGTGCCTCCTTCTCGCTACTGAAGTTTTTAGGTCTCGGGACCTATAAGCTGCGAAGCAGCTTCCGGTCCGGAGATTTAATGTTAGTTAGTAGGGCAGTTTAGACCCGCCTCTCAGCTCCGTTCGCTTCCATTGGCTGGCTTCCTAAACAGAGGCCAACCATTGGAAGAGAAGTGAGTCACTCCAAACAAGCCCCGTCTTTTTCAGATTTTGGGGCGTAAGTTTTGCTGTTCTTTAGACAGTGACGTCGTCCGTCACTCATGACAGCAAAACACATGCCCCCGAATACAAAAATTACCATGCTTTCTCCGAGGCATTTCTGCTTTGCCTCGGAGAAAGACGGTGGTGGTTTTCAGAGCTGCTCTGCTCATCCCCCCTCCCTTCGCCCGCAGCTCTCCTCTGTCCCGCTCCCCCCCTCCCTCTGCCCGCTGCTCTCCTCTGTCCCGCTCCCCCCTCCCTCCGCCCGCAGCTCTCCTCCGTCCCGAAACGTGAATAACATTTGTGCAACCCTCAGATAAACAATGAGCCTGAGCAACAGAGGCGTGAGTCAAGATGTACAAGGGCGATACGAGTGGCAGGTTCTCCGGTCAATGGGGCAATTGCAATCACCAGACCAGGAAATGCGGCTCTCGTGCGAAAAACAAGCTTTAGCAGAAATCTTTATGCAACTTCTTGGATGGAATGCACGTTCCAGACATTACATGATTTTCTCCTCGCACAAACACACAGTGAGTCACAGGTGTAGTACAGGTTTGCAGACAGGCTCTGAGTGGCGGGTTGTTGTGGTCTGACTGCGTGTTTGTATGTTTCCAGTGAGACTCTGCCACAGGCCAGGCTCAGGGAAGCATATCCTTTTGTTACGAGGCTGGACGCCCGTTAAGCTTAGCCAGGGGAAGTCACTGCTCTCCGTGGCTTGCCACGCGATACGGACGCTACCACCCCTACTGTTGCTGATCTCAGGGGTCAGGGCCGGAGGCATCGGGTAGAGAAAGCCGGCAGGGCCCTTAGAAACGTGTTTATTTCCCCTGGTATCCACTGCTCCTCATCTGCTAGCACCTGAGCAGTGACTAGGAGGCTGCTAGTGGATGAGGTCAAGGGTCAACTCTGTAGTGACATAGTAAAGTCCCTTTGCATGACCCTTCGCTCGTTACATCTTGGATTTTTCCGAATCAACGTAGTTATGAAAGGGAAGAGAGGGCTTTAATGCACAGAAGTATAATCCACGAAGCACTACTCCTGGTCGCAATTATTGAAGGTGAGCTCACAACTAAACCAAAGAGCTAGAATTTGACCTTCGTGTTTGTGCAAACTGCAAACCACTACTTCTCCGACCTAAAAAAAGATAAGAATTAAACAACTCAATAGCATTTGTTAAATGACCATTTGAAGGGTGAAAGGCTGAAACGCATTGGGGTTAATAGCTGTGACGTGCAGATTGAGATATAGTCAGTGTACATCCAAATCACTGAGTTATTTTATTGTCCTCGTCTGGGTATCTGAAGGTGGAACACACACCACGTCTTGAAGATACTCTCTCAATGACATGTAGAACGTCCCCCCTCCCCCTCCCTCCGCCTGCAGCTCTCCTCTGTCCCGCTCCCCCCCTCCCTCCGCCCGCCCGCTGCTCTCCTCTGTCCCGCTCCCCCCTCCCTCTGCCCGCAGCTCTCCTCCGTCCCGAAACGTGAATAACATTTGTGCATACCTCAGATAAACAATGAGCCTGAGCAACAGAGGCGTGAGTCAAGATGTACAAGGGCGATACGAGTGGCAGGTTCTCCGGTCAATGGGGCAATTGCAAGCACCAGACCAGGAAATGCGGCTCTCGTGCGAAAAACAAGCTTTAGCAGAAATCTTTATGCAACTTCTTGGATGGAATGCACGTTCCAGGCATTACATGATTTTCTCCTCGCACAAACACACGGTGAGTCACAGGTGTAGTACAGGTTTGCAGACAGGCTCTGAGTGGCGGGTTGTTGTGGTCTGACTGCGTGTTTGTATGTTTCCAGTGAGACTCTGCCGCAGGCCAGGCTCAGGGAAGCATATCCTATTGTTACGAGGCTGGACGCCCGTTAGGCTTAGCCAGGGGAAGTCACTGCTCTCCGTGGCTTGCCACGCGATACGGACGCTACCACCCCTACTGTTGCTGATCTCAGGGGTCAGGACCGGAGGCATCGGGTAGAGAAAGCTGGCAGGGAGCTTAGAAACGTGTTTATTTCCTGTGGTATCCACTGCTCCTCATCTGCTAGCACCTGAGCAGTGACTAGGAGGCTGCTAGTGGATGAGGTCAAGGGTCAACTCTGTAGTGACATAGTAAAGTCCCTTTGCATGACCCCTCGCTCGTTACATCTTGGATTTTTCAGAATCAACGTATTTATGAAAGGGAAGAGAGGGCTTTAATGCACGGAAGTATAATCCACGAAGCACTACTCCTGGTCGCAATTATTGAAGGTGAGCTCACAACTAAACCAAAGAGCTAGAATTTGACCTTCGTGTTTGTGCAAAATGCAAACCACTACTTCTCCAACCTCAAAAAAGATAAGAATTAAACAACTCAATAGCATTTGTTTAATGACCATTTGAAGGGTGAAAGGCTGAAACGCATCGGGGTTAATAGCTGTGACGTGCAGATTGAGATATAGTCAGTGTATATCCAAATCACTGATTTATTTTATTGTCCTCGTCTGGGTATCTGAAGGTGGAACACACACCACATCTTGAAGATACTCTCTCAATGACATGTAGAAAAAGAAAAAGTGATGGGTGGAATTCTTCAGTTAACCCCAACCACTGGTAAGTACTGATTTTTTGTGCCTACTATACCACTCCAGCCATAGACTATCGCATGCAAGCCAGCCTTGGTCATGATCCAGTAGAAACAAGAAGCACTGAACTGCCACCCTTGACCTCTTCCAGATGGGACCACATTGGTGTCAGACGATTTAGGCCTAATCTGTGAGATGCAACTTGGGCCAAAGGCACAGTGAGCACAGGCCCACAGATGGGGGTGCCTGTTGCACTTAGGGTGTCTCACCTAGACAAACAGAAAGGTGGTTGGTGGAAGGCTTAAATTATTTGCATCTGCTGGTAATTAATTAAAGTCACACTACAGGCCACTGCTTTTTAGGTCGAGGGACCTATAAGCTGCGAAGCAGCTTCCGGTCCGGAGATCTTATGTTTTGGAGTAGGGCACTTTAGACCCGCCTCTCAGCTCCGTTCGCTTCCATTGGCTGGCTTCCTAAACGGAGGCCAGCCATTGGAAGAGAAGGGAGTCACTCCAAATAAGCCCCGTGTTTTTCGGATTTGGGGGCGTAAGTTTTGCTGTTCTTTAGACAGTGACGTCGTCCGTCACTCAGGACAGCAAAACACGCCCCCAAATCCGAAAAATGTCGGAAGCTTGAGGCCGCCATTTTGCTGCTGGTAAGGTTGAGGTAGGCAGCTCTTGCTTTCCTCGTTTCTTTTCCCCACTGTTCCATTGATTTTCCTTTGTCTCCTTCTTGCTATTTGCCTGCAGACTCCCACCTCCCTACTCCCTTTCGTTCTCACCCGTCCTCCCAGTCCGTAGCTCCCTGCTCCGGCAGGCTCCCTCTTGGCGCTTCTCGTCCTGCGCGCTCCTCTCCCCTGTAACCTCCCACCTCCCTACACTCTCACTCCCAGCTCGCCTCCATCCAGTCTCCCTCCTCCCTCTACCCTCCCGTCCCCAGCAGTCTCTCAGAGCGCTTCTGGAAAAGAGTGATTACTGCTGCTAAGGAAGTGCTTCTTGCTATAAGTGATATCGAGCTGAAATATGCGGGGCCTCCAGCCACAAACCACCTTTCCAGCTGTGTTTTCAAGTCTGCTGGTTTTGTGCTTTGTGTTTTCCCAGTGCCTTCTAGTGGTTGTTGTGCTGGCTTTGCCTTTCCCATTCTGCAGCTTGCTGCTTATCTCGGGAGGGCGGTGCCAGGGATGATAGGTCGGTTTCTGGTTGGTTTGCCGTTCGCTGCAGCTGGTGCTGCTGGCCCTGTCTGGGAAGGGAATTTCCAGCCCTGTGTATTCCCCGTCTAGGGGCGGTGCTCAGGGCTGCAGGTTTTAGAACAGATACGGTGTGGGTGTAACCTGCTCTACCTGCTATTAAAAAAAGTATTTTCTGTGCACGCGCTCATCCGTACTTCATGCTGCAACCATGTGCCACGGTGCTCAGTGGTGCAATCCTAGAGGTGTGGGTGCTCACGGCCCCAGGTAATAACTCTCTCCTACTCACTATTTGATATTTGATATTTATTGACACTTGTAGAGCGCGGCTATCGCTCCGGAAGGAGCATCTTGGCGCTAAGCGATCAGAGAGCCAGCATGGCGAGGAGTGTATCAGATGGCTGCAAGAACTGCTGAGTCGGGCTGAAGGAAAATCCAGGTCTTCAAGAGTTTCCTGAACTGGCTTTCCGAGGAGGCGTGCCTAAGGTTAAAGGGGAGACTGTTCCATGCCTTCGATGCTAGGAATGAAAAAGTTTTCCCCCCTTTTGTGTTTAGTTTTATTCTAGGTACTACAATCAAGTTTGCTTCGGCTGACCTCAAACAGCGCGATGGAATATAGTGCTGAAAGCGTTTGGCTAGATAAAGAGGGCCGGTGTTCCTAGTGGCTTTGAAGACCGTGATAAGGAGTTTAAAAAGGACTCTTTTGTGAAGGGGAAGCCAGTGCAGCGTGTTGAGGGCTGCAGAGGCCGAGGACCTTTTTGGGAGTTTAAGAACTAATCTGGCTGCAGCGTGTTGGACGCTTTGCAATTTCTTTAGCGAAGACTTTTTTATTCCCGCCAGGAGGCCGTTGCAATAATCCAGCCGAGAAAGGATTAGAGCCACCGCAACTGTTTTCCTGGCGGAGATAGGGAGGAAGTCGAAGAATTTTTTCAGCTGTCGAATGAGGTTAAAGCAGCACCCAGCTGTGATGCGTACATGGTCATCGAAACTCAAGGAGGAATCAAATTGGACACCTAGATTGCGGGCCGAGGAAACCGCACAAGGGGGAACATCAGAATTTTGAGGCCACCAGTCCTTTGGTGAGAAAAGGACGTCTTTGCCCAGTGGAATAATTTCAGTTTTTGCACTGTTGCATTTTAGGTGGTTAAGATTGAGCCAGGAAAAGACTTGGGAGAGGCAGTTCTGGAATCTGAGAGCTGTGTCGGGGTATTTTTTATCAATGGTGACGACAAGCTGAGTGTCGTCAGCGTATGAAGTAACGAGGATGTTGTGGGATTCAATCAATGTTAAGAGGGGGGCCATATATAGATTGAAAAGGAGGGGGCTAAGTATGGATCTTTGGGGCACCCCGGATGTGACGGGTCTTTCGCTGGAAAGAAAAGGTCCAAGCGAGACTGTTTGTGTTCTATGTGATAGAAATGATGTAATCCATGCTAAAGCAGTACCAGACACACCAATCTCACGCATTCTGTTAACAAGGATAGCGTGAGAGATGGTGTCGAATGCCGCGGTCAAGTCGAGTAGGATGAGTACGGCATGTTTTCCGTCATCCTGTAGGAACTTGATGGTGTCTGATAGCTCAATCAGTGCGGTTTCTGTGGAGTGGCCAGGGCGAGAACCCGATTGCTGTGGATGCAAGATGTGGTTGTTTTCCACGAAGGCTTTTAATTCTTCGTGGACCAGCCGCTCGGTGATTTTGCCTAGTACAGGGAGTAGAGAAATGGGGCGCATATTAGTTAAGTCAGTGGGGGATTTATTTTGTTTCTATCAACTACTCACTCTACTACTCTACTACTTACTCTGTGTGTGGGTGCTTATGCAATAGGTCTTGCATCTGCAAGCAATTAAGCTATTGGCAATATAAATGACAATGCCATTTATTTATGATTTAAAAAAAAAAAAGAAATGTCATGAGCAATGCCAATAGCTCTACCTTTAATAATGCCGGGACCATTGCATTGTGCCTTTGGCTCTCTGCGCTTTGCCTTGCCTTGCGGACTGCTTGCGGCATGTGGGGAAATTGTCCGTGTCCTTCCACGCTTATGCCGCCATCTTAGTTTAGCCGTGCGTCTCGCCGCTTCCCTCACCTTTTGCCGCCTTACGGTTCGGTTTCTCTGTTGTGGCTGCTCTGCTGCTGCTTTCCTTGTGCCCCCGGTGTTCCTACGATCACCACTATCTTTGTTGTGGGTATTTCCGGGCAGTTTCGCTGTTTAGCTCGCCGTTGTTGTTGCGGGGTCGCGGAGCTCCTGGACTTAGGCGTCTGCCTGCGTTGCCATCCAAGCCACGCCCCTTAAAAAAAAGCCTTCCATTTTTAAAGGCGCTTAAGCTTTGCTTATCTCATCTCTTCAAATGTGACTTTCACCAGTGCTTGAACGCCCATGTGTAGGTTGGCTTAGTGCGATATATAAAGCCTGAAAATGATTATGGAGTGTGCGCACACAAGAGCTGTGTGTGCTTAACTTACTCTCACTTTAACTCCAAAATAGGATGAGAAGGGGTATTCAAGTATTTGTCAATGGCATGCAATGCTAATGTTGGGAGGCATCCTCAAGGGAGTAAATGCCAAAGCAGACGCCATGATTCATGAGCCAGGGCAATTGCATGTGTTCTTGTTTTTCCAGCGCAAATACCCCGACATCGCGCCCCCATGCTCCTGTCGCCCACCGACAAAAAAGTACCGGGAGCCATAGCTGCACTCCACCACGCAGACTCCTAACCACGACCGCCCTCCTGGGATAGCGGGGATACTTTGCTATCGCACTCATCAGAACCTGACATCACCGCTACAGTGATCATGGCCACTCTACTGGCAAACCCCCTTCCATTCGCCCCAGGCCATCCGCGATGGCGTTCCCATGCGGCCCTTATGCCTGAATAAAACAATATCTATTTTTTGTAAGTTTTACATTCTGGCGTTTACTTTATTCAGTAATTCCTGTATTGCAGCCTTGGAAGTAATGCTGTTTGAATCCATAGTGAAACTGCAGTTTTGCCGTGTCATTTAATGGCAGCTACCCATAGCTCTTAGAGGCGAGCAATGAACTGCCCCGAGTGTGGCTGAAGGAATTTACCAGAGACCTTTAAGTTGAATTGGATGTCGGCGACCCACGAGCCATTTCAATCCGCCTTTCAAACTTTAAACTAATTATTTTGTTTCACATGTCTAGATGGTCAGTGGCAGCAGTCTCTGATTGATAAAAGTAGACAGGATTACGCTTTACATTGTAGAGGCCTATTTAGAATGTTAACGTTAATCACCCTCTTCTACATGTCAAGGGTTAATAAAATATTTCTGGAATAGAAGAAATTTCAGTTTTTGTGTGTGGGGGGGAGGGAGGGGGCTTGGATGGTCATTGCCTTCTACAGATACACTCTTGACAGTGTACATGCAGGCCCGGACTGGCCGTTGAGGGCACCGGGCAATCCCCCGGTGGGCCTCATGGTTGGGGGCCGGTTTTGGGCCCCTGGGGGCCGTTTTTGTTACAGGGCCGTTATGCTGCAAAAACGGCCCTGTAACAAAAACGGCCGAAAACCGGCCCTCTCACATAGCACGGTTGCACCTCTCCCCCCTCCCCCCTCCTCCCGGAGGGGGTGAGAGGGGCCGGCCGAGCACTTTGCCAGGGCCGGTTCTGGTTCCCAGTCCGGCCTCGTGTACATGTACAAATAGTGTCATGCATTTAACCTTAAATCATAGTTTGTATTGTTTGAGACACTCAGAGGACATCTGCTTCGATGTACACCAAACATTTCATTTTGCACATTGAAAAAAAGTGAACCTTGGGGCGTGGCTTGGATGGCAAGGAGGCAGCAGACCTAAGTCCGGAGCTCCCGACCCCCAAGTCAAAGAACGGCGAGCAGAAGAAGCAAATGCCAACGAGCGCTTAAGGAAAACAGACGGAGAGGTGTATGAACGTAAGGGGCACCAACCACGGGCGACCATAACCGGCAGCGTCCACGGGGAAGGCAGATATAGCCAAGAAAGAGACGGGGAGACGAGAGAACATAGGCGCAAGATGGCGGCAAGCTCCTGAGAGCCGAGACCCGAGACCACAACAGACCGCGAACCTCCAAGTAAGAGCGACCCGGGCGAAGGCCGGAAATCAGCCGCGCGCTGTTCTGGTCGAGTAGCAGCTCCCCCCCCCAACCCTAATAAGCCGCCTAACCAACACTAACCAAGAGCGCAGGGGGAAGAAGGGGCACAGCGCGAGCAACCGGAGCGGCCATATTGGTCAGGTCTGAAGCTACGGCGGCCATTTTAGTGCAGGCGGGAGGAGCGACTCGCCGATCAACGCCGAGCAGCGCCAGAAGCCACAGAGGGAAGCGCGCACACCAGGCGAATCCCTAAAGACCGAAACAACACCAGTGCGGGCGCAGAAAGGAAGGGAGGACAGCCCGAACACCAGGGAAGGCCTTTTTGGTTAGGACGGAAGCGGTGGGCAGCCATCTTGGGCTCAGGCGGAAGGAGCGGAACGTTGAGCTGCGCGGGAGAGACAGAGAAAGACGCGCACAGAAGCAGCCCATGCGCCCCCCCCATTGGCGGAAACGCTAAAGTCCAGGCCAACAGTAACGCTAACGCAGGGGGGGGAAACAACGCAAACAACAGCCCGGAAGAACCATAGACAGAGAAACGCCGCAACGAACGGAGCGGCTCCAACAGGGATAACGCGCTGCACCGAGGGTGGAACACAGAGCTAGCGAGTCACGGCGAGCGAGGAGAGCCAAGAGACCCACATACCGTCCGAGAGACTGTGCACAAGGGTGAAGCCACTACATCGTGGTGAGTGGTAAGCAACAGCCCAGAAATAAGCCCCTCAGATAAGTTGGCGCCAATCGCAGAGGCCAGAACAGCGCATACCCGCCTACAAACAGAAGGCAAGGAATAAAAAGGGCGACACCGCAAGAGGCTGGCGGAGTCTAGGACCAAGACCAGAGTGGTCAAGTGGCCACCCCGATTCAGAGACTGTAATTTAACGACCGCGCCTGTCCCAGGCAAGAGAGAGGACGGGAAACAAAAAAAGGGACTAACAAAACAACACCCAACAGAAGTGAGACTCCAAACACACCAGGTCAGAAGAGGTTTCGACGTAATGGCAGGGAAAGAAGGCACCCAAATTACAAATGCACAAAAGAAGAACAAAAACGACCTAACTGCTTCACCCTCGAAAGAACGCGGAGATCAAGGCAGCGAAACAACCACTCTGGATACACTATTAAGGAAGATAACAGAGGGTAACGATCTAGCAAAAGCAACAAAAAAAATAGTGGACAACATCCAAATGGAACTAATAGCGATAAGAGCCGAGCAAAGCAAAGCCAATGGCAGAATAGACGAGGCAGAGAAAAGAATCAGCCAGCTAGAAGACCGCGCCAATATAACACACAAAGACCTTGGCTTAGTCATAAAAAGAACAACAGCTCTACAGAGATCCATGGCAGAGCAGGATGATAGAAGCCGCAAGGGGAACATAAGACTACTGGGCGTACCCGAGGAAGAGGGTGACACCCCAGGAGCGTGCGCCCAGATGCTGGAGGCCATGATCCCCAAACTGACAGGTCTCACTTTCGACAAACCGCTCGAGCTCGTCAAAGCGTATCGCATCCCAGCAAAGAAACAAACGAACAGCAACACCCCCAGACCAATCATATGCAAACCACTACGTGACAATCACACAGACGCAATATTCGCAGTGGCCAGGAAGGGCAAGCCAATGGTGATAAACGGAAAGAAGGTGACAATCACACAGGACTTCTCTAGGCTAACGGTGGAGGTGAGGAAAGGCTTCGTAGCCCAGCGGGATACCCTGCGGAAAAACAATATCACCTTCTCCTTCGCTGGCCCCTCAAAACTGAGAATCACAGACAGACATGGGAGCAAAACCTTCGAAGACCCCAACGAGCTACACAGGTACCTACAAGGCCCGTCCCCCGAAGAAATGGAGCACCAAAGCCCAGGAGCAAAGAGGAGAGCCTCCACAGACGGAGCAGAAGAAGAGGACATATGATAAGAGCAGGAGGCCGCGTCTAAACACCCTTGAACCTTGATCTCAAGCGACAATGTAAGATCCGGGAGGATCCGACGGAATCCTAGTTCTGAACCCACATGATAAGAACGGGGAAGCCAACACCTAGAACCACTGAACTTTGAACTCAAGCGACCACATCTACCTCGAACATGCACACATAAGCCAACGTATCTACCTCAACGTCGGGAAAGACACCTATGAACCACTGAACTCTGAACTTTGAACTCAAGCGACCATATCTACCTCTAACATGCACTCATAAGCCAACGCATCTACCTCAGGAGCGACAAAAAAAAAAAAAAAACAACAGGCATATCCTTCTCTTGTTTCTGCAGGGGGCTGCACATGCCTACGTTCTCCACCCACACTCAAGGCGTGGCAATTAGCCCTCACACCGGCAAAAGAGACAATGTCAGACTTGGGGGGGGGGGGGGAGTGTGAGGACCCTTGCTGTCGCACACCCGTTTTTTCTATAGGCGGGGGGAGGGGGCGGGGTGGGTGGGGGGGCCAGATGGGGCGGGAGGGACACGAAGACTAACGAGATAACAGACATTTGTGCAACGTACAATTCCTTTTTATTTCCTTGTTATACCCATCCCTTACTCTGGTCCCACAACGGAACATGGGCTGGCCTCTTGGAATTAGGTCAGGAAGAAGACAGAAACACAAGCGGATACAAAAAGCCCCCATGACAGATCAAACAGCGGTCAGTCTAGCCACGAATCTAAAGGTGGTATCTATGAACGTCAAAGGCCTGAACCATCCAATCAAACGCAGGAAAATACTAGAACACCTGGCAAAACTCAAAGGGGACGTATACACGCTACAAGAGACCAAACTCTCAGAGGAGGAAGCTAAGCTACTCAAGGCAAGATGGATAGGAGACATCATATGCTCGCCAGCAAAGGGGAAGAAACGAGGTGTTATAACTATCCTAAGCAAGAAAGCCAATCTCACCATCCAAAAAACAAACACGGATGAAGACGGTCGCCTGCTGATAACGAGCGTCCAGAGAGGAAACGATCGAGTACACGTTGCGAACATTTATGGACCAAACTCGGAGGACAAAGAGTTCTGGCAATTGGTGGATAGCAAGCTCAGCGATCTACCGCAGGAAGACCTTCTGATTGCAGCAGGCGACATGAACAAGACGATGGACCAAGCTACGGATAGACACCCGATCAGGCCAAGCCACAACTCCCCAAGCAGTAACACCCTCAAAGACCTATGCACAAAGCACCACCTGGCGGACCCATGGAGGCTACAACACCCTGCAGCGCGTGAATACACCTTCTACTCTCACCCGCACAACTCCTACAGCAGGATCGATTATATACTGATGTCCAACAACCACACACACCTAATCGACAACACGGAGATAGCCCCAATAACCATCTCTGATCACGCGCATATATCTCTCGCCCTGAATGGCAAACACAACGACAGCGTGACGAGAAGATGGAGACTGAACGACGACATCCTACAGAACAAAGAGAATGTGAAAGAAATAGAGGAGGCACTGAAGGACTACCTTGAGAACAACGACAACGGCGAGGTAGGGAAAAGCACCGTCTGGGACGCTCTCAAAGCGACACTAAGAGGCAAACTGATAAACATCAAATCGAGAATGAACAGAAGCAGGAACAAGAAAATCTCAGAGATAGAAGGCGAAATAGCAGCACTGGAAAGAGGCCACTGCGCAAACTTAACAGACAAAAACACACTTACCACGCTCACAAAAAAAAATACGAACTAAACAGAATCCTGAGCGAACGAGCAGGGTCTTTGCTAACAAAATTCAAATCTGTGAATCTGTGCAGAGCGAACAAAGCAGGGAAACAGCTGGCGTCCTACCTCAAAGCGAAACAGAGGCAACATACAATAGCAGCAATAACTGATAAAACAAACAAATCGCAAACAACAAACAAAGGAATACTAGAAGTCTTCAGACAGTTCTACCAAGAACTATACTCCGAGGATAAGAACCTGAGCAGAGACGGAGGCTGCGCTCTCCTAAAAGACATCAACCTGCCGGAACTCAAAGAAGAGGAGAGAACACCTCTAGAAGCAGACATTCCGGAAGAAGAGATTGAGGCGGCAATCAGCCAGCTGAAACGGAACAAAGCGCCAGGACCGGACGGATACTCCACTGTATTCTACAAAACGTTCTGCCAAAAAAATCAACAAAAAACTATCGGAAACATATTCCGCCTGCATATACAACGGCGAGATGACGAACACTATGCGGGAGGCCAACATCACAATAATACCTAAGGAAGGGAAAGACCCTCAATACCCGCAAAACTACAGACCCATCTCGCTCATAAACGTCGACTGCAAAATTTATGCGAAAGTACTGGCGAACAGATTGAACAGAGTCCTACCGAACATCATCCACAACTCACAAGTGGAGTACATCAAACACAGACTTTCGCAAGACAACACAAGGCTGCTATGCCACCTAATCAACCACACAACACAAAGCAATGAGCAAGCAGTCATGATAGCACTGGATGCGGAAAAGGCTTTCGACAAGGTCTCGTGGCGCTTCCTCAGGAACTGCATGGCAAAGTTCGGCCTAGGGGAAAAATACATAGCAATGGTGATGGCCCTATACAACAAACCCAGAGCAAAAATAGTGGTGAATGGAAGCACATCTGAAACGCTCTTATTAGGAAGAGGAACTAGGCAAGGATGCCCGCTGTCACCAGGCCTCTTCCTACTGGCACTCGAACCACTACTAGCAAAAATAAGAGACAATGAGGAAATCACTGGTGTTAAGATCAGAGAGAAAACAGTGAAACTGGCAGCATACGCGGACGATATCCTCATCACAACCACAAACCCGTCAACGTCAATCACAGCACTCATGGACACAATAGGAGAGTACGCAGAAGCATCCGGGTACAAACTCAACAAGGACAAATCGGAATGCAAACCAATGAACATCCATACCACAAGATCAGTACTCGGAGACTCAGGCCTAGCCTGGCTGGCAAACAAAACCACTCAAGTACCTAGGGCTACAGTTTGGAAGAGACCTAACATCCACAATACAACACAACGAGGACTCATTGTTAAAAAAAGTAAAAGAACGACTAGAGCTGTGGTCGCCAAAATACATCAGCTGGTGGGTAAGGATAGAGACGATAAAAATGATGATAACTCCTGCAATAAACTACACGCTAAACATGCTACCGATCCCAATGACAGAAAGCTTCCACAAAAGACTGGACGGCATGATTAACACCTTCCTATGGAGAAACAAGAGACCAAGAATCGGCCTACCCAAACTGAGACTAGCGAAAGAACTCGGAGGCCTCAACCTGGCAAACTTTAAAATCTACCAAACAGCATGCCTAGCGAAACAAGGGATGGCATGGATCGACGAAACACAACAGTATAAGCCAGTCTGGCTAGAGCTGGAGAAAGATCTCCTGGGAGGCCTGCACCCGGCAGCGATACTAACGGCAAATAAACACCCCCTAGGGTCGAACAGAATACTGAAACACACCAGAGAAGCATTGATGAAAATAGACAGGCGAATGATACAGAAGCTGAGGGGTACAACATGGGAATCCATCTGGTTCAATACAAAAATAACATATCAAGGGGCAACAATGAACAATGACACATGGATCAAGAAGGGAGTCACACTCCCCAAACAGATAGAAACTAAGGGGAAACAGCTGACCTTTTCAAACATCCAACAACTATATGACCTCCCCAACAGAGAGCTATACACCTTTCTAAAGATCAGAACCGCAATAACTAGAGCTAACCTACACAGAGGGGAGCCAGGCATCGTCAAATATGTGGAAACACTAAACTCGGCAGGTCACCAAACTGCGAAGATCTATAAACTACTAAGCCCTACCACCCTGTCGCTAAACAAAAAAACGACAAAATTATGGGAGACACATCTAGGCAGACAGTTAAACGAAAAAGAACAGGCACAAATGTGGGGCGCAGCTACAAAAAACAAAATAACCCCACAACTGGCGCAAACGAAATACTGGCTCCTCCACAGAGCCTACTGGACTCCCTCCAGGCTCCACAAAGCTGGGATCGCAGAATCAGGTGACTGCTGGAACTGTCAGAAGGAGGAAGGCACCCTCGAACACCTCATCTTTGAATGCGTGAAAGTCAAGAGGCTCTGGGCCCAGATAAACGCTTTCATAAACGACATGCTCAAAACAAACCTAACAATCAACTATGCTAGCTTGGCGACAGGGCATTTAACAATGAACCTAAACAACAGAGAAGAGAGAGACCTACTAGACCTGTTGCTCACAGCGGCCCTAAAGATAATCCTGACGAACTGGAAGAACACGGCGAAAGCAAACTTCAAAACATGGATCAACTGGGTCACCTTCCTAAGAGGAGCAGACAACATCACAGGCAGTTTCTCGAGAGAACACACCGCCAAGGAGCTCATGTGGGAGCCACTCGATAAACACTTAAAGACAACACAATGACACCAACCCCCCCCCCCCTCTCTTTCTTTTCTTCTTTCCCCTTCGACAAGCCAAGAAATGTAGACAACACAAATGTACTGTATACAACTGCCAATGTATATGCCACTTATATTTTTCAATAAAAATTTTTTACATTAAAAAAAAAGAAAAAAGTGAACCGGCGTTTGTTTAGGTATTACATGTGGATACCTTACGATAGCGTTGGCCTTTATGTACTTGTCGCGTGCGCTTGAACGTTTTGTAACTACCTTTATAAAAAAAACTTTAGCTTCTTACCTTTGTGTTATATCATTTTTAGATTCCAGTATAGTGGTATCTCCCCGTATTAAATATACATTTTGAAATTGGTCACGGAATTGGAACTATTTTCAAAGTCTACTTTGCTTTGAAAGATCGACCTTGGGCCGTATTCTTGCTTTTAAAATGAATGTTTTACTTGGACTAATGAGAGCTAGACAGCCGAAGAGCCTCGTTTGACTTCAGCCATACCTTACTGAGAGTTTTAAACCCTTGCAACGCTGTTTACATTCTTTCTTTAATGTTTCTATACACACTAGAACAGTGTCCATGGAGTGTATGAACATGGGCATCATTATGGGGAAGGCCATGGGCATACCATTTGATACCACCTGCTGGTAGTACCCAGTACTGGCTAAAGTGGTAGAAAGTATATCCTGTTCCCCCAATTAGAGCAGCTCCTATCTGTTTTTGAAAGTAAACCCAGCAAACTTTGTCAATGTGGAGAACAGGTTATGTGTACCCTAAACACCCAAATAAGGATAGACAGAATGGTTTTGTCCTACAGGGGCGTACAGTTGATGTTTCGATGGATTTGAATATGTTGCTACTATTGTGGTTCTTGTTTCATTCTGAATAGTTGTTAGTTGCTGAAAATGCAGAAAACGTATATATACTCCGTCTGTATTTTTTCCTTCAACGCCATTTTCCTTTACTGTTATGTGATTGGAGTATTAGTATTTAATATGTAATGAGAGCTCTTATTAAACTGTAATATCCTGTGGTCCTCTACTACACCCATGTAAGTGTACACACCGCTGATGTGATAAATGCATTGTTCTATGTTTTTACATGCACGTGTTTGCATGGATGTATTATTGTTATTTGATTTGGCACTGGTGATACACGAACGATCAGTGCGGATTCCAGCCAGCGGAATTTTATCATTTTATCAACCTCTCAGAGTCACAATGCCTGCCACACATTCCTCTATTATTGAGTGTCGTTAGTTTGAGGCGTATCTAAGCAATACAGTGTCACCAGTTATCCGTATCACTTTCTACTACTATTTGCAATGTACGCTATGCAGATTTCAGAGGCTGATCTTATCTATACTCAATAATAGAGGAATTTGTGGTAGGCGTTGTGTATCTGAGGTAACCCTGGGTGGCCAACTATGCTACGCTTGCTAAGTTTGCATAGTTTGTGCTACATTGCGCTACGCAAATTGCACGTAGCACAGTGCAAAATCGCATAGTTGGCATTTTTTGCTCGCTCGCGGTCCTCAACATTAAGTTGGCCACCGCGAGCGAGGAAAATGACATCCCGGCGAGACTTTTTCCTCGTTCGCTATCAGCAACGTCAAGTTGGCGATCGCGAGCATTGAAAATAAACCTCCCAGCGAGATTCTCAACGCGGGGAGGTCAGGTTTCTCATTGCGAGTGGTCGCGTATGCTCGCATCCGCTCGCAATGAGAAACTACCAGTCCACGTTGAGAAAGCTGCCGTTCGAGTAAAAATCTACTCGAGCGGCAGAAAACGACAGCTCGCACTGTGCGAGATACCGTTTTCAATGATTGCACAGTGCGGACAAGCATTCGGCACTGTAATCATCGCGAACAGCGCACTACACAGTTTATGTAGCACTACGCGGATTTCACGTAGTGCGAAGTGCACTTTGCATAGCTAAACGTAGAGCAACTACACGAAATACGCCCAGGGTTATCTGAGGGGTTGATAAAATGATAATCAACTCAGAAAATGGCTATTGGAATAATTAATTTATTCTGTATGTAGGTCGGCTGCCTTTGGATTCGGTAATAGGTTTGTTAGCCCCTCATTAGTATGGCCTTTTCTTCATTTATAACCTCCAATGGCGACTGGCCCCTTCACTTTGGTTGTTACACAGGACCTGTTATATAGTCTGTAAGCACTATTTACTTTATTGAGTTTATCGGACAGGCGCTGCTTCACCTGAAACCACTTGTGTTTTTTTAAGCAGCACGGCCGCCCCGTAACACAGGTGCATACTTTCAATCACTTTAACCTGGCATTATCTCGTGTCCGTTTCAACTCCCTTGTAAAATGGATTTAGAAATGATTAGCAAAATATTTCATGTAAATTCCCACATAATCGTGTGCTAATGGGCTGAAGCTGACAACAGCACATCTGTGTTACATCACCATCACCCATACCACCACCACCACCACTAATACAACTAACAATACCATCTCCAATACCACCTCCACAATACCACCACCACCAATACCACCACCACCAATACCACCACCAATACTACCACCAATACTGATACCACCGCCAATGCCAATACCAACGCCAACAGTATCACCACCAATACCAATACCACCAATACCACCACCTATACAACCACCACCAATACCACCACCAACCATACCAATATCACCACCACCAATACCAATAATATCAAAACCACCACCACAAATATCACCAACCCACCGCCAATACCAATTCCACCACCACCAATATCACCCCCTATACCAATACCACCACCACCAAAACCACCACCACCAATACCAACACCACCAACAATACCACCGCCATCAATACCAATACCATCAGTACCACCACCAATACCACCATCAATACCACCACCACCCATACCAATGCCACCGCCAATACCACCACCACCAATACCTCCACCAATAACACCAATACCACCACAACCAATAACACCACCAATAGCATCACAAATACCACCACCACCAATATCAGTAACATCACCATTAATCCCAACATCACCAATATCCCCACCACTAATACCATCACCACCACCAATGCCACCTCTACCAATACCACCACCAATATCAACACCACCACCGCCAATACCACTAATACTAATACCAATACTACCAATACCACCACCGCCAATAACAGTATCACCACCACCAATACCACCACCACGACCACCAATACCACCAACACCACAACCAATACCACCACCAATGCCACCACCTATACCAATACCACCACCACCACCAATACCACCATCACCACCCCCACCAGTACCACCACCACCAATACCAGTACCACCACCACCAATACCACCACCACCAATACCTTCACCACTAATACCAATACCACGAATACCAAAACCACCACCACCAATACCACCACTACCAACACCAATACCACCACCCCAATCCAATCAATATTACCACCAATACCACCACCATTAATACCACCATACCACCACCATCACCAATACCCCCACCACCAATACCACCAACACAAATACCACCAATATCAATACCACCAACACCAATACCAACACCAATACCAGTACCACCAATACCACCACCACCAATACCAGTACCACCAATACCAATAGCACCACCAATACCAATACCGCCACCAATAACACCAATTCCACCACCAATACCAGCACCACCAATACCACCACCACCAGTACCACCACCTCAGCACCTCTCTCTCACTAGTAATAGCATTGGCACTGTATGCGGCCAGACCTGCAGCCGAGATCTTTCCTCCCTCCATGCCTGCCATAAAGCACAGCCCGCACTGCACCAGGAGGTGAAGCCGGGGCCCTATTACAGCTGGAGTGTTTTTTATTAGACTAAAGATAGCAATGACATTACGCAATGCCACACTGCACACTCATATCACGGAGAGGGCAGGAAATAGCCCCCACTCCCGCTCTTCCTGCTGAGCCGTGACAGTGTAAACACAGAGCAAAAGTTGTTTGAGCACTTTGTTAGTGTTTACAGCTCGGATCATATGTAACTCTCACTTCACACTTTGTGCCTGTGTAATTTACAACACTTTCACATCTTTTTCACTGCACTATTTATCACTACTTGGAAGACGTCCTAGGTTGGTCTCTTCCTCTAATATTTACAATTTAACAAGCAGTAGAGGAGGCCCTTTATTGCAATGCAATAGGTTTCGCATTTGCAAGAGTTTAAGCTATTAGAATTCTAAATGACAAAGCCTTTTATTTATGTTTTAAAACCCAAATCATAAATAAAAGGTATTGTTATTTACAATGCCAATATCTCAAACTCGTGTGAATGCGAGACCTATTGCGGTCTGCTTTATCTACAGCCTGTGAGCACTGTTTTCTTTAATGTCTTTAATCTAGCTGCTTTTGCAGGCATGACTGGCACTCCCTAAACCACCCTATTTTTATAACAGTGCGGCACCGATCATGGACGCTGCGATTTATCTTAAAAAAATGCTCCCTGCACACGTGGCACTTCTGCAAGTGCTATGCTGCTTATCAAATGCTTTTCATTTTTAAAAGCACCCCATACCGTGCTTTTACTGTAATGGCGGCTGCATCTTTCTTTTTACCAGCTGTGTCTTAAAGAAAGGGGCGTGGCTGACATTAAAGTGAAAGCGCGGCATGGGGCACTTTTACAAAAAAAGTTGTTTGTCAACATGCCAAATGTTTTTTATTTGTAAAAGTGCCCCATACTGCGCTTTTATTTTAATGGCGACCGTGCACCTTTCTTTAGACGCGGGTCGTCTAAAGAAAGGGGCGTGGCTGGCATTAGAGTGAAAGCGCGGCATGGGGCACTTTTACAAACAAGCATTTGGAATGCAATAGGTCTTGCATTTGCGAGAGTTTAAGCTATTGGCATTGTAAATGACAATGCCTTTTATTTATGTTTCTAAAACTAAAACATAAATAAAAGGCATTGTCATTTAAAATGCCAATAGCTCAAACAAGTGTAAATGTGAGACCTATTGCATTGCAAAAGCTTGTTTCAATGAGTTTCTCCTACTGCAGGCACCACATGCTTTCCTTACATTCAGCATTGGGCGCACCATGCACGTTTTCACTTTCAAGCAGCCCCTAAGAATGGCGGCCACTTCTTTGAAGTGAAGTAGGTCTCTCATTTACAAGAGTTTGAGCTATTGCCATTGTAAATCACAATATCTTAAACTCTCGTAAATGTGAGAACTATTGCATTGCAAATGCTTGTTATTCCATACCCCTCACTAAAGGACAGCCTTCCCATGTGGTCTGATCAAACTTTGCATTCTTCTCATCTACTTTAACAAAACTGGTTCTGTCAAGTGTAATCTTGCTCAATTGAATTTGCTCTGCTATGTGTTTGATCTTAGTGATTAGTAATGGAATTTTCGCATGCCCTGGTCATTATTAATGTATTGTACATTTGAATGTATGCCTTATCACAGTTGTATAAACAAATACAAAGAGCTCAATTAAGAGGGTTGCATTGCATGTCTTGCGACCCTTCCACAGCAACCTGCGAGAGAGGATGTAGCCTTACAACTAGAGCAGTCGCCTTCGAAGCTGGGGAACCGGGTTCGAGTCTCGTCAGCGACGCTCAACATCCTGTGATTCTGGGAAAGTCACTTAATCGCCCAGTGCCTAGCAAAAATGAAAGTGTCCATCTGTAACGAAACTGGTATAAAGCGCTCTGATACCCGATGACTCGAGTCTAGTTCGCGCTATATAGAACTCTAAAAAATTAAAACGTTTTGTGCGCACATGTTGGAATTACAAGAAGGGCAGTTACCAGTCTGCACCCTTTGAGTTTTTCCCAGTAAAAGTTTGCAGGGCAGGAACAGCCTTGGTAAATACGAGGACATGCAGATTTTGACGGAAAACATGTTATTGTTCATCTGAACTGGTAATTTTGTAATTGGTGGTAATTATCATACCCAGACTATTCAGACACAAGTGAAATCAGATTTTACTGTGTTCAACAATTATTGCATAACACATCGGGGAACTCGTAATTAGGGTCAGAGGGTACTCAATAAAATTTCAACAAAAAAATACTTAAAAGCATTTATGGAAACAATTTTAATATAAAAGAACAACTTTTCAGGTATATACATGCGCTTTAAAATATATTGTTTTCTACAAAACTTGTCTTTCATTAATTGTTTTAAAAGATACATGGCACTTGTTAGTGCCACACAATTTTTCTCATGTTGTCAGTGCAACCTTAAATCGGTGCTAAATAAGAGTCAATAGTTAGGTCGTAAAACTTGTGATGTCAAACAGAATCTCTTCATAGTGTTCCACGGTCATCGACCTACTATCTTAGTGGTTAGCTGTCTTCTCACTCTCTTAGGTGCTCCCACTACTAGGTACCACTTTACAATTGCTTTTAATATGCAATTCCATCGGATTTAAAGTAACATTTCTTACACCCCAAAACACCCTTTTACAACTGCATACCTTCTTAAGATAGATAAATCTGACACTTGCATGCTGTAATATCCAATGTAAAAAGAATAATATTAGCAATTTTGGTTTTAGGTGTACCATAACATTTACTATATTTGATAGTCTTTATTGATAGTAGGACTACTCTCACACACTTTTCATTGTAACATAGGCAAAGGCTAAGGGGCATATTTATGGGAGGCTTGTGTCGTGGTTGCACCACACAATGTGGTACATGCATGATGCAAACCTCTAAGTCAGATATATGAAGCTATGTAAAGCCACTTTGTGTGGTTCTGAGTAGCATCATAAATCTAGAGTATCACAACGCAGTGCAAATTGCTGCATTGCTCCACTCAGCTCCGAGTAGGTGTTCCATTGGCGTTTCTGTGGGTGTTCCTGTGCAACTCCCATGGATTTTGACTTAGTCCCAGATTTGCAAGGACTTGTAAACCTAGAACTGTGCCAACATCTTACGCCGTCACAGGGGAGGCGCAACAAGGAAATATATCTTTATTTCTCCAAAATGCAGCACACATAGAAAGAGGGCAAAGCCTCTCAGGATTGTTTTTGTGCAAGAAGGTGCCCATTCCTGCAATAAAACAATCCTACCTACAACACAGGTACTCTTGCACCATAGTGCAAGGGTGATTGCGTTGGCGGAAGACTGCCAAAACGGCGCAAGCGCAAGGTTAAAGGATAGGAATGCGCCACATTGGATAAATATGGTGCAATCCTGACCTTTCCCTGTGACGCAGCGCAGAAATGGGATTAGCTGAGCTTCCCTGCACCACAAAAGTCTTAAATATGCCCTTGGGGTGCTTAGGGGTAGATTTACAAGAAACGGACGCATCTGCATAGATGAGTCAGTTCGTCAGTGCCCAATGTCCTTGCGCCACTATGGATGGGCTGTAATTTACATTACAGTGCTCCATGGTGCAGGGATTAACAGATGCTTTTTGCATGGGAACGCCTCCCTGCACACATTATACCTGGCGCAAGTATAATGTGTTGCAGGGCTTTACAACGTGACACATCTCCCTAGATGCATCACGTTTTAAATGAGCCGCATCGTTTATGCAGCGGCCGCGTCACAAAAGTGACACAACTGTGGCGCAAAAGTCATGCAAGGGGCTTGTAAATCTGGCCCTTAGTTTATAGGGCACGAGCTGAAAAGTTCAGAGAATTTATGCCTACTGACTGGCATAGTATGGAATTCTCAATCAAGCTCTTATTGCAAAAAGGAATTTTTCATCCAATCAATGCTACCTTTTCCACTTGGATTCCTAAATGTTCTAAATCTGCAACTGTACAAAAGAAGTATTACTCTAATTAACCAGGTATTTATGATGATAAAATATTTTGCGACAAATCCTTCTGCCACAATTCGAATTACAACGGAAGGTTGCATATCTGCACATTGAGGCAATGTTGTTTTTTTCCGCAAAGCTGTAGCATTTCAGATAACTAAATCTACTGAAACGCATCCAGAAGAATGGAAAGATGGAATCAAATTTGTTCTAAGGCTGGCAAGAGAATTCAGCGGGTAGATCTCTGGATTTGGTGATTCCCGGAAAAAAAGCAGGTAGGAAAACCATAAACAACTAATAGTGGAACAGCACTAAAATAAAAATGTCTCAAAAACAGTAATTGAATTTGTCATGTATTGTAAATACATGCATGGTCAAATAGTACAATGAATTGTGTATCAGCATACTAAATAGCAACACTGGATTGTTGTAAATGTTCAGGTTATTATATCATGATGGTTAAAATGGGGGTAAAATAGCACTACTTGCCTGGTATTACAGTTCGGTGCCTGTTATATATTTAAACTTTGAGCATTATTCTTCCATCGGGGGATAAAAAATGTCTAAGAAAATAACATCATGAAGAACGTAACGACGCAACAATTGTAAGTAAGTACTTAAGTAAACAGAGCATTTTATACCCTCTCCTTGCCCCATCAATGTACTTCTGCAACTACCACATCATTTTTTCCAAACTTCCCTATCCTACAGGGATCTTATCCATGTGGATTTCAGCGTCCTGACAAAAACCTGGCTTTCTCACACAATCTCCCACTTGTTATGTTCACAGTGGTGGGCTCAACCAACGTGGTTGAGGGGTGTTGGTGATTCGACCCATTTCTCAAGTCGTCCGGTCATAATGACACAGACCGTGACGTGGGGGATGTAAGAATAAATATGCGTCGTCAGTAGAGTCCGAGCTAGCAAGCAACCAGTATCACGTTGTGGGCTAAGTTTATTTTCGGGACACGCTTAGCAGGCCTGTACACCTCATGCAGGTCCGGTAACGCTACAACTTGGCGTCGAGTAGCGATCTCGACCTGTTTCGAGTCTGGTGTGACATCCTGAGGCTCTGCTCACTGCCTCGGTGCCCAAGGCATTGGCTGCTTCAGTTCTGCAGCGCCGCGCTGCAGGAAGGCCATGTGCCTGGTGCGGCGTCTCGGAAGAATGTCAGCTAGGGGGGGGATGGCCACTACAACAAGGCCGTTTCCACGCAAACCTTAACCACACATGCATTACAACGCATGCGTGGTTACCACAAATAGCCTTTACCACGCATACCTTTACCACGAGATACGTAGTAAAGGCATGTGTGTTAAAGGCTAAAACTAGAAAAAGGGGGCTTGGGGCGTTTCCCCTCACCTCCCCAAAAGCACAAGTTACTTACCTTCGGTAACAATATATCTGTAAGAAACAGTAGTTAGTGTTAGATTCCTTACCTTAGAATATCCCCAGGCGTCAGACTGGATCCGGAAAGTTTTCGTAAGCAGTACACCTGCACGTCGGTAGGCGTCGTCTGCGGCTCCGTGTCCGTCGTCGGGATCGCTGGGATGACGTCGTCGGAGTACTTAGACGCCGCCCTCGCGCGCTGACGTCAGTTCTGTACATAGCTTTTAGTGCCAGTAACGCAGACCCATGATAGAAACTGACACTGGTGCCATGAAACTAGGGCGCTGAAAGGGATGTCCTTAACCCTAGATATCGGTTCACAGAACGGGGAGGATGGGTGGGGCGGTAAGGAATCTAACACTAACTACTGTTTCTTACAGATATATCGTTACCGAAGGTAAGTAACTTGTGCATCTGAAAGAAACAGGTTAGTGTTAGTTTCCTTACCTTAAAATAGATACCCAGCAATACCAACCCTGGTAGTGGGTCTGCGAACCAAGATCACAACAGAAAGTCCTGCAGAACGGAACGGCCGAAAAAGCCATCTCTCCAGACATGGCTGTCCAGGCAGTAGTGTCTAGCAAACGGGTGCAACGAACCCACGTAGCTGCCTGGCAGATGTCCTGCAAGGGAACTCCCCGACCCAGGGCAGTAGTAGCTGCCATGGCCCGAGTGGAATGGGCGCGCAGCCCAACAGGAGGCTCCTTTTTCGTCAAAGAGTAGCAAACCTTGATGCACAAGACGACCCACCGAGAGATGGTCCGCTTGTGCACCGCCCGTCCCTTCTTTGCGCTCACGTAAGCAACAAAGAGCTGGTCGTCCACCCGGAACTGGCATGTGCGGTCCAGATAGAATGAGAGCGCACATTTTGGGTCCAGACGGTGGAGCCTCTCTTCTTCTTTTTAGGGATGTCTAGGCGGATAGGAGGTGGGCAAGGTGATGGACTGTCCGATGTGAAAGAAAGTGACCACCTTGGGCAGGAAAGAAGGACGAGTCCTTAGAACAACCTTGTCCGGATGGACAGAGAGGAAAGGAGGTTCAGAAGATAGAGCCTGAAGCTCACTCACTCTCCTGGCAGAGGTGATGGCTACCAGGAATGCAGTATTAAGAGTCAGAAGACGAAGAGGACAGTTATGAAGCGGCTCAAAAGGAGCGCACATAAGATACGTGAGAACAAGATTCAAGTCCCACTGAGGCATCACGAAGGGAACAGGAGGAAACTTGTGTGTGTGATGCCTTTCAAGAATACATTTACAACAGGGACTTCAAAAGAGAAGGCTGATCAGGAAGCCTTAAGAAGGCTGAAATGGCAGAGAGGTAGCCCTTGATAGTGCCCAGAGCAGAGCCCTGCTGGGCAAGAGAAAGAAGGAAGAGGAGAACCTCTGAAAGCGGGGCAGAGAGTTGATCCACAGCTTTTGCTGTGCACCATGCCACAAATTTGTTCCACCTGCAGGCGTATACCGTTTTTGTGGAGGGACGCCTGGCTGCCAGAATCACATCGCAAACTTCAGGAGGGAAGTCAAATGGCCTCAACTACCGCTCAGTCTCCACGCATGTAGTTGGAGACTGGAAAGTTTCGAGTGGAGGACTGTCCCCTGCTGCTGTGACAGAAGGTCCTCCTGAAGAGACAGACAAATCGGGGGATCGACTGACATGCTGAGTAGCTCGGGATACTAGTATCTTTTGTGCCCAGTCCGGAGCCACAAGGATGACTTGGGCCGGGTCTCGCCTGATCTTCTACAGCACTCTGGGCAGAAGTGGTATGGGCGGAAAGGCGTACAACAGACTGCAGCTCCACTTGTGACGAAAAGCGTCGCTGAGCGAGTGCCGCTTTGGAAATTCCAACGCGCAGAACTGATGACATTGCGTGTTCTCTTCGGTGTCGAATAGGTCATACCGAGGCACTCCCCACTGCTGAAAGAGACCTTGCGCCACATCCGAGTTCAACCGCCATTCGTGATCCATTATGCACCGGCGGCTGAATTCGTCCGCCCTGGTGTTCAGGGAACCTGCCAGGTGTTGAACCACCAGGGTGACGCCCTGGTTTCCAGCCATTACCAGAGGCGCAGAGCCTCCTGGCAAAGGGCCCACGATCCCACCTCGCCCTGTTTGTTGCAGTACCACATGGCGGTGGTGTTGTCCGTGAACACCTGCACTACACTTCCCCGGACAGAGGGAAGGAATGCCTTCAGTGCAAGTCGGATCGCCTGCAGCTCCAGAAGGTTGATATGGAGCCAGGACTCCGCTAGGACCTGAGCCAAAGTCAGCATCTTGAACTTCTCCTTCCGGAGGAAGCCGTTGACGCTCCGTAGGTCCAAGATAGGGCGTAGGCCTCCTTTGCCCTTCTTGGGTACCAGAAAGTAGTGGGAATAGCAACCACGTCCTACTTCTGGCCCAGGAACGACCTCAATGGCCCCCTTGGCCAAGAGGGGCATAACTTCCTCCTGCAGAAGTTGCAAGTGATCCCCCGACATGCGGTGGTGCTGCGGTGGCATGGCTGGAGGGGTCGCCTCGAAGGGGAGGGTGTAACCCCTTCGGACGATTTGCAGCACCCACCTGTACGACGTGATGGTGCGCCAGTGGAGGAGGTGATGGCGAACCCTGCCCTCCACTGGCGTCGAATGGGCCTGAAATGCCGGACTAGGAAGGATTAGAGGCAGATGCTGCGGGAGCAGATGTGGACTGACCCTGCCGTTGTCCCCTGGCACCGCCACAGCAGTAACCACGTCCGTGACCGCGCTCAGACTGGTTCTGCAGCCTGTGGATGGCTGGACGTGTGGGGGCGCCCCTTCCTTGGCCACAAAAGGGGTGAAAAGTGGAAGTTTGCTGGCCTTGGCCTAGGCCCAAGGACTTGGCCATAGCCCTGGAGTCCTTGAAACGCTCCAGCACACTGTCCGCTTTGTCGCCAAAGAGGCGACGGCCTTTGGAAGGGCATGTCCATGAGCATGGCCTGGACATCCCCCGAAAAGTTGGCGGACCTCAGCCAGCTGTGGCGGCGAACTGCTACTATTGTTGCAATCGCTCTACCCAGCAAATCCATGGTGCCAAGTCCAGACCGGATCGAGTAGCGTGCTGCATCCCGCCCTTCCGCCAGTCGGGGCCTCCTCCGGGCACTGTGGCAGCACCTCTGGAATAGTATCCCACAGAGAGTGGGTGTAACGGCCCAAAAGGCAGGCAGTGTTGACAGACCGCATCCCCAAACTCAAGCAGGAGAACAGTTTCTTCCCAAACTGATCACACCTTTTGGATTCTCGATCCGGAGGAGCGGTCGGGAATGCGGTCTGGGATGTAGAGGCCTGGATCACCAGGCTCTCGGGGGTAGGGTGAACGGACAGAAAGCAGGGGTTGCCCGGATCATCGCGGTGGCGTAGGGCCACGTTCCGATCCACAGGAGGCCTGTGGAGGGCTTGGACCAGGTGCCCATCAGAATGTCAGTGAGGGCTTTGTTAAACTGCAGTAAAGGCTCTGAGGAGCTTGCCTGCGGTTTGAGCACCTCAGTGAGGAGGTTAGTCGTCACGTCCGCAACAGGGAGCTCAAGAGCCAAGGCCTTGGCCGCCTTGTTCAACACCACGCTGTAAGCAGCCCCCTGCTCCAAAGCCACGGAGGGAGGAGAGACAAATCCAGTGTCGAGTGAAGTGTCCAGACCACTGGCCTCCCCCAGCTCTTCTGCCCAGTCCTGGCTCAACTGGCACTGCTGTGCCAGAGGGTCCTCAGACCCCTCTCAGGCCTCCTCGTCATCCATCTCCTGATAAGCAGGCAAAAATGATGGAGCAGGGTCATAGGTGAAGGCCTCACCGATTGACGCCGGAGACGGTGCAGAGCGGAGCCGGTCTGACACCGAACCCGGACCGGGGCTGAAACTGGGGTCGACGTCGTCCGAGGACGGTGCCAGGAGCGACACCCTCGGGGTCGGCGCCAGCGGAGGAGTCGTAAGGTTGACTGGCGATGACCCGGATCCATGTCTGGATCCTGCCGGGCCCTGCGGTGTCGGGACCGGATTCGACGACGGCGCGGGGGCCGAAGCACCGTGACGGCGCCAGAGCCGCCGGCCTTCTAGGGCTCCCAGTCGGACCCGTGGGTCCCGAAGGCGCCTCAGCAGGTTCCGACGGAAGGAAGTGCGACCTCATGGCCGTGAGGAAAGCACTGATCTCATACGGCGTTGCGTGCAGCCCAGGGACCGGCGGGTATGGAGCTGGTTGCGGCGTCTGCGGCTCCGACAGAGCCGCGTGGGTGGTGTCGCCCGAACCCCCGGCCGCGTCGCACGAGCGTCGGGGGAAGTCAGAAGAGCGATGACGCCTCTTTAACTTCTTTTTCGAATGCCTCGACTTACCTGAGGACTTGGAACCTGATGAGTGGTGGTGACTCATCGAGCAGCGATGACTGCGGCTCCGCGACCGGTCCCTCAAATTCCTCCTCGACCGGGACCTCGAGCGGCGCCGAGCCGACCGCCAGAGCTCAAGCAGCTTACAGGACCGCTCTAGTCTAGCCTTCGAGGTCAAGGCCCGGCAGTCGGGGCACGACTTGCCATCATGGTTGGCCCCGAGGCAGTAAAGGCACCGACGGTGGGGGTCGGTCACTGACATCAGGCTGTGACAGGCCTCGCAAGGTTTAAAACTAGGCATCCGTATCAGCAACGCGAGTCGAAGGTCGACTTGAAAAGTGATCAAAAGAGATCAAAAAAGTTAGTTAAAAAATGACTAGAGTACTGCTCTTCCCGGATCTGCGCTTGCTGGCCCGGAAAAAAGAAGAACTGACGTCAGCGCGCGAAGGAGGCGTCTAAGTACTCCAACGTCATCCCGGCGATCACGACGCCGACGACGGACGCTGCAGACAACGCCTACCGACGCGCAGGGGTACTGCTGACTAAAACTTTCCGGATCCAGTCTGACGCCTGGGGATATTCTAATGTAAGGAATCTAACACTAACCTGTTTCTTTCAGATAAAAAGCGTGCAATAAAAAGGGGGCTTGGGGTGGTCTCCCCCCCCAAAAAACGCACCTGTATCCGTCAAGAAAGTGGAGGCAATCGGCGTCGTTAGAGGAAACGGAAAGACATTTCCGCTGCCTCTTTCCGACGTGCGATGTCAGCTCGGAAGATCAAGCAGAGGAGACGGCGTGGAGAGGTAAGGGGAATTTTAGTTTAAAAAAATATATATATAGGGATTAAGGGGTCCGGGCAGGGGTAATTCTAAATTGTATTGGGGGCTGAGGCGTTGCGCAGGAGTACAGGGGAGGGGTATAACCTTTAACAAGAGTATGCCATTACCATGCATACATTTATAACGAAAATCGTAAAGATATGCGCGGTAGAGAAATATTTGTGGTAAAGGTAATGCGTGGAAATAGCATTCACGCTGTAACGCATGGGTGGTAAAGGCATGTGTTGCAACGGAATGCGTTGTAACCTTATACAACCGCTGGGAGTGCTCGTCCCGGTGAACTCGAACTACACGCCCTTGCGCTGCATTGCTCATACACATTTTGTCCCTGCTGCTGGTGGCCCAAAGATTACAGCCTGCTTGCTGGCCCTGTGTCGTCGGCAGAGTCTGTTTAGCTCTGATTGGAGGCGGGACCACCCTGTGGCTGCTGCTAAAGGCCGTATTTGGCCCTGACTGCATGTTTCCTGGTGTGGTTCCTCATTTTTCATCACCAGTCCCACATTTCCCCCACCCACAATGTTGTCACACTCAAGCCTGAAAAAGGTTTCTGGTGGTCCTCGGTGTGTCTGCTCAGTCTGCCACTCTAGCTTTACGTCCTGAGGGACATCCTTCTTCCCAGTGCCTCCTGCTACCCAGATGGGTGAGAACTCTGGCTGAGGCACCAGTCCCCCTCTGCACTTTTTTTCATCCCACAGTGGCGCGATCCCCCGCTGGTCATCCATATATGACAGTCTCCCGTCACACTCAATGGGGGTGCGTATAATTCGACTCAGTGGAAGCAAGAGGAGGAGGGTGGACTTTATTTATATAAAGCGCTGCCGCCATGTCCGTGATACCGCCGGAGGAGCCTTTCCTAATTCATGGTCCCCTGCCTGTGCACACTGCTAAATGGAAAGAATGGGTGGGGCACCAGGAGACCTACTTCGCCGGCCATCTATCTCGATCAACGACGCCCTGTGCTCTTACATTTGGCAGGCCCAGCAATACATAAACAGGAAAATCGGTTGCCAAAGCGGGCCACCCTACTCATATGTCACTCTTAAAAAGGTGTTAACTGCCTATTTCGAGCCTATGGCCAATCCTGATTACAAACGGTTCTTTCTGCGTCAGGCCAGACAGCTACCGGAGGAATCTGTTGGCAGCTTCTGTGCCCATACGAGGGAGCTAGCTAGCACGTGCACACTGCCTGATGAAAATGATGAGATCCAAGCTCAATTTATTCAGGGTTGTTCTTCAACAAAACTCTGGGAGACCATTTTGCAAGTACTGGTAATCCCTATAGCAGACATGCTGACCCTAGGCAGCTCAAAAGAACTGTGCAAGGTGCGAGCAGCTCACATGGAATCCGCACTACATCCTCAGGTTAAAACAGAGCCGATCAATGCTGTGACCATCTGAAACCCGGACAAGAAAAAGGTCTGCACCAAGACTACTGCGCAACCCAAGACATGCAATGGATGCAGAGGTTTTTTATATCACAATATAGAGAGCGAAAGACAGAGAAATCAGTTGCACTCTCCCAGCTACAATAGTTCTTCACAATAGCAACTGATAATGTCAAAAGATTAGAACGTAGCAGAAAATATTCTACTACTATACATGAAGATATATTCTCTCAACCTCTTAAATATCTAAAGATATTGGATTAGACGGTACACAGACAAAATATCGAGTTTTAAATTTCGATATACAATTATATCGAAGTTTAAATATCGATGGGACATAATATAGAAGGTAAGTAATATCGACAGTCTTAATATTGATATTAGTATGATATTAGTAATTTCGAAGGTTTAAATATCGATGCCAATAATATCGAAATAAATAATTTCGATGTTACTAATATCGATTTTTAAATAAATTTTGTGTATATTATATTGTATTTATTATGTTTTATTATTTATTTTTAATGTAATTTAATTAAATATTGTCTTTTAGTACTGTAGCGGGTTATGGGTTTATAGGGGAATAGGGTGGGAAGTAATTTAATTATGTTAAATTAATTATTAATTAGTAGGAATTATTAATTAATTAATTGAGAATTATTTGTAAATAATTTTAATTAATTGATTAAGTGATAATTATGTTCTGTAGCAGGTTATGGGTTTATAGGGGAATAGGGTTGGAAGTAATGTAATAATGTTTAAATAATTATTAATTAGTAGGAATCATACATTAATTAAAAATAATTGGTAATTATATTTAATTATTTTGGTAATTATTTTTAATGAATTGATAAATATGTTCTGTAGCGGGTTATGGGTTTATAGGGGAATAGGGTGGGAAGTAATTTCATTATGTAGAATTAATTATTAATTAGTAGGAAGCATACATTTATTTTTATTAATTGGTAAATACATGTAATTAATTGGTTATTAATTTTAAATAATTAATTAATTGATAGATGTGATTTATAAGTATGTAATTGAAACCCCTACGCTATCCAACACTTTCCCTACTGTTGCACTCTCTGGAATTGGAATAGTAATTGTTACCCCTACGCTATCCAACACTTTCCCAACTGTTGCACTCTCTGGAGTTAGAATAGTAATTTTTAATCCTACGCTATCCAACACTTTCCCTACTGTTGCACTCTCTGGAGTTAGAATAGTAATTTTTAATCCTACGCTATCCAACACTTTCCCTACTGTTGCACTCTCTGGAGTTGGAATAGTAATTGTTACCCCAACGCTATCCAACACTTTCCCTACTGTTGCATTCTCTGGAGTGGAAATAGTAATTTTTACTCATACGCTATCTAAAATGTATTTAGCTTTTTTATTAGTATTATGTTGTTATTAATTGTTATTTATGTGAATATTTTATGTAAATAAATGTATTAGTAATTTATTACATTTTTATTTGTTTTTAAGTTATGGCAATAATTAATTTAGAGTTATTATTAATGAAAAATATATTATGTATTATATATTTATTAACCTTAATTTGTATTACATTATGTATTAATTTTAAATATTATAGTACATTTTTAAATATGTTTATTACATTTATAAGTATTATTTTGTTAATATTACATTTTTATTATATTTAAAAAAACGATATTTTACAAAAAACTATATTTTTGTCATTCTATATTTTATTTTCGATATATTTGTACTTACCTTGTTAGGGATAGGATTCCTATATTTTTGACTTCGATATTTTTGTTCCGATATTTTTGTATATCGATATTTTTGTTTTCGATATTTTGTCAGACATTCGAGAGATTTTTTTTTTTTTTAAATACCGACAGGTCTACCCAAAGTTTTTTCACTATTTATAGGGTACTTGGTGTATGGATAAAATTATGAATGATTTTGGGTTTCATTGAATACTGAAAAAAGACAATCTAATACAGGGCTAGAGGGATGTTTACCGACCAGGCCTAAGTCTTATCCCCCGTAGGAATCAGACAAACAACTACAAACTTAGGGGTCCAAAAGAGGATTCAATCGTAATTCTCTGCTCGTCAACGCCCTATCAATAGTACAAGGGTACGAACGCAATAATAACACTAGCAAACCAGATCACAAGATGTGAAGAACCAGTAACGTGAGTCACCCCTGGTGTAGGATTCCCATCAACAGTCTTGTAATGATCAATATTATCATTTGGAAGTCCTTATCGGGTATTGTGTCTCTAGATCATTGAGACCGGCATACCCCGATAACCAGATGCGGGGTAGCGACCCACAATCACTTGGTACTACCACATAGTGTTGATGTGATGGGAAGTGCAGTGTAATAAAACAAAAATAAGTGGTGATCTTAAAAAAGGATAGGGAACTCAACCCGGAAGACTTTAATAATCGTTGGCCCCTTCTGTTCTCAAGTGATACTACTGCATAAATCGTGAATAAAGTGTGAAAAATAAGAAAAAACACACAAGTGAAAACCAGTAAAGGATATAATGTTCCTTCGACTGTGTCACATCCCCTCTTCGGAACCTGGTTGAGTATTTACCAGGCCTCCCCCTGACTCAGTCACAGCCGGAGATACCGACGGACAGAGCGGGGTCTCATATATCCTGAGCCAGGTCCAGGAAGAGGTGAGGTCCACTCCCCGGACACTCTGGTAAATACTCAACCAGGTTCCGAAGAGGGGATGTGACACAGTCGAAGGAACATTATATCCTTTACTGGTTTTCACTTGTGTGTTTTTTCTTATTTTTCACACTTTATTCACGATTTATGCAGTAGTATCACTTGAGAACAGAGACCCTGACGAAAGCCGAAGGCGTTATCCCTTAGTGGCTGAAACATGTTGGTCTCCTCGCAGCTATTTGTTTGGACTGCGATTATGATGTTATACTGTTCTGGTTTTTATTAAGGAAGGGGCCAACGATTATTAAAGTCTTCCGGGTTGAGTTCCCTATCCTTTTTTAAGATCACCACTTATTTTTGTTTTATTACACTGCACTTCCCATCACATCAACACTATGTGGTAGTACCAAGTGATTGTGGGTCGCTCTGGTTATCGGGGTATGCCGGTCTCAATGATCTAGAGACACAATACCCGATAAGGACTTCCAAATGATAATATTGATCATTACAAGACTGTTGATGGGAATCCTACACCAGGGGTGACTCACGTTACTGGTTCTTCACATCTTGTGATCTGGTTTGCTAGTGTTATTATTGCGTTCGTACCCTTGTACTATTGATAGGGCGTTGACGAGCAGAGAATTACGATTGAATCCTCTTTTGGACCCCTAAGTTTGTAGTTGTTTGTTTCATTGAATACTAGCAGCCCGTCCCGACGTTGTCCGGGTATGAATTGCTGCTGGCCAGTAGTATATTGTTTTGTAGGATTTCGTTTTGATAGCATTTGTTATCTGTGACAGGCCTGTGAAATGCTCGGATTCACAGTGCACTGCTGATGCACTTAAGAGTGCGCGCTCAGTAGTGTGTGAACCTCGACAACATGGCATGAGCACAATTTACATTACAGAAAAACACATTCATTTGTGGTAGGCACGGGGAGACAAAGCGATTTGCCTGGAATCACAGGATGTTGAGCTGATGCCGAGATTCGAACGTAGCTCCCCAGCTCTAAAGTTCGCAATTCTAGAACTTGTGGCGGGAGGTGTGTCTAAAAGTGTTATGTCGGTGCTGGTCATCAATGAGAGAGACCTGTGCATTTTTCAAATGGGTGGTGAAAAAATATGAGTATGTTGCTGGAGATGTGGGCCGCCGTGCCGCCAATGTACTTACCGGGGAAGGGTAAACACCCATTATTCCGCAACTTTCTTTCCACATACCATCACTCCGCATAATTTCATTACGAAAGTACCATAACTTCGCAATGCCATTATAACGCATGGCATTACATTTTATATGCTTTTACCACGCATACATTTACAACGAAATTCTTTGTAAATGCATGAATGGTAAAAGCATGTTTTTTAAAAAATGTTTGGATAAGGTAAGTATGGGTATAGGGGTATATGTTTTGTAGTACTGAGGTATATGTTTTGGGGTGTTTGGGTATTTTAAGGGTTCAGATATAGTTTTGGGTTATGGGGTACAGGGGTAGTTGTAGGGTTTAGGGCTAGGTATGGGTTTTGGGGTACAGGGGTACTTTTAGGGTTCTGGGCTAGGTTTCGGTTTTGGGGTACAGGGATATTTTTAGGGTTCAGGGCTAGGTTTGGGTTTTGGGGTGCAGGGGTATTTTTGGGTTCAGGGGAAGGTTTGGGTTTTGGGGTACAGGGTTATTTTTAGGGTTCAGGGCTAGGTTTGGGTTTTGGGGTACAGGGGTATTTTTAGGGTTCAGGGGTAGGTTTGGGTTTTGGAGTACAGGGGTATTTTAAGGGTTCAGGGCTAGGTTTGGGTTTTGGGGTACAGGGGTATTTTAGGGTTCAGGGGTAGGTTTGGGTTTTGGGGTACAGTGGTATTTTTAGGGTTCAGGGCTAGGTTTGGGTTTTGGGGTACAGGGGTATTTTTAGGGTTCAGGGGTAGGTTTTGGTTATGAGGTACAGGGGTATTTATAGGGTTCAGGGCTAGGTTTGGGTTTAGGGGTACATGGGTATTTTTAGGGTTTAGGGATAGGTTTGGGTTTTGGAGTACAGGGGATATTTATAGGGTTAAGATGGGTTAGTGTTTAAGGGTGTTGGGGTATTTTAAGGAGTAAGGGTGCGTTATGATTATGTGGTGCAGGGGTATTTAAAGGGAGCAGGGTGGGATTAACTCACAATATGAGACATGGCATGAAGGGCGTAACGTACCACACGTCCCCAGCGTTTGTCACGCCCCCCCAGCACACGCCCACAGCACAACGCAGACACGCCCACAAGGTACTACTTTGCTGGCACGATTCTTTTACCTTTTAAATGTATATGGTGGGCGTCTGCATAGCCTATGTCCTTCTTCTGCAACTGCCCTTTCCAACGCTGTATTGGGTGTTGTGATTGGTGCTGCGGTTCCTGAGATTACCCGCCTCAAAGGTTTGGGCTCTCTCTTTATTATATTAGTATTGATCTACAATCCAGGGGTGTTACTCACCAGAAAATCACACTGAGATGGCCTCAATCCAATGTGGAGGCTGAGCGATTCATTCTCACCCTAAACAAAGTGCTCCGAATTGCAGTTGCCAACAGCCAGAATGTGGATTGTGCTCGATATGCGTCCCTGGGAGAGTATCCCTAGCTCTATGCATGAATCGCACCATGGGCGATGTAATTTCCTCTGTGGAGAACATGTCTGCTGTGCAACATCAGGTCAATGAGATGTCTTAGACTTGGTGGGTGAGACGAAGTGCAATCCAAGTAGGTGATCTGGTGTTGGGCAAGAACAGACAGTCCTGAGGGAAGTTCACATTACCTTTTGAGCACCAGCCTTGGAAGGTGCAAGCAAGGAAAGGAACTATGGTTACTCCTCAGAGAACTGGAGAGACCATCACGACGAACATTTAATTCTTGAGGAAATTCCAGGTCCCTGCGAGCGAGCCAGGAAAAGAACCAGAGACATTGTGGGACTTAGCAACACCTGCGGAGGACCGATGGAAGAACTGTTGCCCACTGAGAGTCCAGTTTGACCTGAACTGTCAGGAGTGGTTACCTCACTGTCCGATGGAGTAGGACTCCTTCCGTCTGCTGTGCAATCCAGTCCTAGTACTGTGCCACCTGCTGTCCTGCCGAGTGAAGCAGAGAGAGCATTCAGTCGGCAAGGAATGGAGAGATACCATCTTCAGCCCCATCCGACAAGATCCTCTCGCTTAAATGACTTTATACTACATTAAACTGTGTGAAGTGATTCTAATGTTTTCTCTCTCTCTATTTTCTCTCTCTCTACCTCTCATGTCAATGGATGGCCTGCTGTTGTTCTTGCTTTTCGTCTGTTGTTTTTTCTTCTGGGTAAAGGAGGAAGGTTATGTTCAGGTTGGTGGGCTCAACCAACATGGCAACAGTCCGGAGGGATTTTGGTGATTCGACCCCTGCTCGTCCGGTCGTAATGGTACAGATCGTGATGTAGGGGATGTAAGAATAAAGATGCAACAACAATGCAGCCCGAGCTAGCGAGCAACCAGTATCACGTTTATTTGCGGGATATGCTTACCGACCTGTACACCTCATGCAGGTCCGGTAACGCAACACCACTCTGCAACTCAAATTTCATTTTACACTTTTCCTGTTGTACCACTCTTTGTACCCTTGCTGATAAAAATGTAATTTTCCAAAACTTTCTCCACCTCAATTGCACAGTAAATATGACATAACCAATAATTTCCCACGCAAATCTACCCCTCTCCAACTTAAATGGTGTGCTCCCAGTTATGGTATAAGGAGTAGTCCGGAATGCCCACAAGCATTTCGCCATTTCCTTCTTCCAAGGAAACCCATTACTTACTGCCAGCTGAAAATTCTCCACCACCAAAACATTAGCTTTGGGATTTGACAAAACTTTTACCACACCCTGCTGTTCTAAAAATGACTCAAATCCCTTGAACACAACTGCGCCGCACTGTCTCTTCCAAAAAGCAAACATCATCAACCTTTGATACTCTAGACACATACTTCAATTCAACACATTTGGACAACGTATCCAAAATCACCACTGCAAACCTGTATGTCTTACCTAATCAATTAATTCCAAAACACCAAAATTGTGCTCCTCATATTCTTTGCTCTACTGGTACAAGAAATACAGGGCCTCATGAGGCCCCTTGCGCCGTCAGAACATCACTGTTTGTGACATTCCGTGGCGCAGAAGCCTACTCCATATTAAAGAGGCAACACAAGCCACTTTCTTTGGCTTAATGCTGCTTTGTAAATAACATTCCTTTAACACAGTTTTCTGCGTTAAAGGGGCGTGCACTGGGTGTTGCTGGGGGCGTTCTCAGCAACATCCATGACTTTTTGACACTACCACAGATTTATGAGAAACTGTAAATCTGAGGCAACTCCAAAAACATACGCCTCCACAAGGGAGGCGTAAGGAAGGCACAACGAGGAGGAATATCTTTATTTCTCCTAGTTTTTCCTTTTTTCTATGTGTGCTGCATTGTGAAGCACACATAGAAAGAGGAAAAAGCCTCTTGTGATTGTTTTTGTGCAGGAAGGTTTCCCTTCCTACACAAAAATAATCATCCCGCAACGCAGGCACCCTTGCACCATGGTGCAAGGTGCCTGCGTTGGTACATTGTGCGGTGGCGCTGGGGAAAAGACCAGGAAGGCGCAGTATCTGATAGATACGGCGCATTCCTGCCCTTTTCTTTTGCCATAGGGCAACGCAACAAGTAGGCCTGCTTCGCTGCTCTACGGCAAAACCTCATAAATGAGGCCCACAATGTTTAACTGCATCATCAATTGATTTATCAATCCTCGGCCACTTACTTTTCCCTCTTGTAACATTTTGTCATACTTGTATCAAAGTGTTCTTCAATGGTCGTATTAACTATCTTCTTTGTTGGAATGGAAAAGCCCCCTGCATGGTAAGAGGCTTCTATCCCACACTAAAGGCCCAACTGTACTGTTGTCTGGATCCCTAATGCTGATTGTTGGTCACAGGCAAACACAAATCATGCGTGTGTGCCATGACATAGGGCTGTCTCACGGGATGTGGTCTTGTTTGACTTGGAGGGGCACACCAATTGCTATCCTCATAGTGGTGGAAATCTACCACTTTCATCAGGAGTGAAGCAGCATGAACGCGGTGGCAGCAGCATACCATGTAGTGAACAGTAGTAGTGAACAGATCTTTTTTAGCTTGAGTCACTAGAGTGAGGCCTACTGGCTCACTCACTTTTTTAAAGTTCTGTTGCTGTGTGCTTAACTCAACCCATGGCATATATCAGGTAGATGTGGAGTGCTGCTCAACGCTGAAGTAGTGACTCTGCACTGGTTGTATGTGTGACTGAGAAGAGTAAAGCCTAGGGATAGAGCAGTACTGTACAGTATGTGAATGTTTAGTGCCTGTATTGGGTATATGTATGCCTATAAGAAATATGACACAAGAGATGTGAAGCTGTGCAGAGCATGCGTAATGACAGCATGTGCTGGGTTAGTTTGTGCTTGAGTGAAGTACAATACATGAAGGATGAAGTGTTGTGCAGCCTCCATATAGTAAGTGTGTGTGTTGGCAGTGTGTGTGTGTCTGGAAATAGCACACTGGTTGAATACAATGTGTGCAGAGTGTGTGTGCTAAATACACTTGCACATGTAAGGGTACAATGCATGGAGGTACTAGTGCTGGATAGTAAGGGGCCGATCAGGATCGCGGACGGACTTGCGTCCGTCCGCGACCCCAGAGCAGGAGGGAACCTCCGCATGGGCATGCGGAGTTCCCTCCTGTGCAATTAGGATGTGACCGCCACCCTGGCGGTCACATCCTCTATTTTTAACATTGCGGCGGGTGCAGCTTCAAGCTGCACCCGCGGCAATGTTAAAAATGCACGCATTGCTTTTGCATGCAGAAAGAGGCAGGCACCGTGCGGTGCCTGCCGCTTTCTGCATGCAAATGCAGGGGGGTACCATAGGTACCCCCCATGTGCACCCCCCACCCCCCCTTCACCTAGGGGGCCCGCAACGGGCCCCCGCAGTGAAGTTCCGTATGCTTTTCCACGGCGGGAAACGCGCCGCGGAAAAGCATAATTCACTGCCCATCCTAATATGGTGGACGGTGTCTGAGAGACACCGTCACCATATTAGAGCTTTTCCGCCGCGGTTGTAAGCCAACCGCGGCGGAAAAGCTGCGGACGGAAACCAGGACCCACCAGCCATCCTAATGTGGCGGTGGGTCCTTGGTCAGTCCGCTGCGGTTTTTCCGCATCCTCGGGGCCGGCGGTGGCTTCCGCCGGCCCCGAGGATGCGGAAAAACCGCTATCCTGATCGGCCCCTAAGTGTGCTGTGAATGTACAATGAGTAAGTGTGCCTGCCATGGTACATTACAAGGTAATACCCTGGGTTCCATTTTGGAAAGCCCAGGCCTACCTTCTGAAGAGATGAGGAGGAGAAGAATTCCCCTACACAGATTTGTGTATTGCTGCATTCCTGTGTGCTGGGTGGGACACTTTCTAGAGGTAAAAAAAGAAGAAGTAACTGTTATGCTTCAAAAGGCTACTTTCTGATTCAGTGATAGATCACAAGGAAAGTGCCTTGACACAACTCAGAAAGGTACACAGTTCTCCCCGAGCACTCAATTATATAATAACAGTATTTATTTATTTATTTATTTATTTTCAAAGTTTTATATAGCGCGAAGAAGATCTTTGCAGATATCAGAGCGCTTTACAGAAACGAGGGGTAAGGGAAACAAGGGAGTGGTTAGACAAACTTTTGGGTACAAAATAGTAGTAGGTAGTAAGTGATTAGCAAATAGGATAACAATCAGATAAAACAAAAAGTACAGTTAGACAATCAGATAAGCAAATAATACAAAGTTGGTGCAGTGTGTTCGATATATCCAAAAAAGAGTTCAAGTGAATTTAGCCATAAGGATGGCTTTTACTTCTTTCTTAAAAAAAGCAGTGGAGGAGATAACCCTTGTTTCGGGAGGGAGAGCGTTCCAGATCCTGGGTGCCATTCCAGAGAAGGATCGTTTATAAGTTTTTTCCTTCCGGAAACTTCGCGGTTTCAGGAGGAGATTTTTTGTGCTTCTGGTGGATCTCGAGCCCCCTGATATAGTCAGACAGAGATTCTTGATCCAAATATTGATCCAATAATCCATATCCTCGTATATTCAGGTAGATTTATTTTTCAAAGTTCAAATCCAGAATAACAATCTTAATTTTCCATAAAAATATCCGTCTGAGTCAAGTCCAGCGTTGCAAATTATATCCTCCAAAGTTAATATTCATAAATCCAATAGTACCGTCAAGCATTCCCCATATCTTCAAATGGAACGATCACAAGTCAGCCTTCGTTCCTGCACACTCGATCACAAAAATCACTCCAATATCTGGACCATAAATATAACGGGTCGTGTGTATCAACAGTTCCCCACGGTAGTTGGCGTTCTACCGTGGGGAACTGTTGATACACACGACTCGTTATGGAATCAACTGGCGTAGGAATTTGGAGTGATATTTGAGATATTTTGAAGAAAATAAAGCCCCGAGGAAGTCATTTTGCTTTACCCAGCACGACGAAACACGTGTTGGCTGCTGTAATTTGGATATTGAATTGGAAAAACGAAGATTGTTATTCTGGATATGAACTTTGAAAAATAAATCTACCTGAATATACGAGGATCTGGATTATTGGATCAATATTTGGGTCAAGGATCTCTGTGACTGTGTCATTTGGATTTTTTTGACCATGTTATTTGAGTGCTCATCTCTTACAGACACTGTTATTATATAATTGAGTGCTCGGGGAGAACTGTGTACATTTTAGATTCACCTTGGCGGATCATGGTGGGTGTTGTATGGTAACCACACCTTCCCCCCTGGTAGCACCAGGACGACTTAGGTTCTTGTTAATGTTTTTTTCCCCCTATAATTTGCTGAGGGGCCGTCTTTCTGTTGGTTACCACTTTGTCCAACTCAGAAAGGGCTGAGGCTGACATCCAGGTGTGAATGCTGGCAACTCCCATGAACTGTGTTGTGGGACAATCAGCATCAGAGGTTTGCATGCTGTGATAGACGGTTCACTGACCGAATCAGCCACAAAAATATAGATGTAAAAAATATTGAGGGAAAAATATAGAATACAAAAATATTGACTTCATATAGTTAAAAAAGGTAAGTACAAAATATTGGAAAAAATAAATATAGTTTGCAATAAAATAGTTGTATGAAATGTCGATTTTAAAATATATATAATTTAAAATATTTAAAATAAACTAATTAAATACTAACTTTCATTTATAAAAAAATATAATTGAATGTATATTTCGTTACAAGTCTGTTTTTTTTTTAAACAAAAAACCCCCGGCAGGGACACATAGACACAGCGTTAAGCCTTCAACCTCCATCTGAGGCCAGCCGCGGAGGATATGCAATAAGGCCATGCACTGTGCATAGACAGACTAGTTAACACAGCGCCTTGCCTACAACCCCAAGGGGGGCCGGCCGCGTGGCTTGGGAGAAGCTGGTAGAGTTATTCAGTCAGTCAGTCAGTCAAATATCTTTATTTCGGTTAATAAAAACCATAAAAGCAATGCAAAATTAATTATTAAACATGTTAAAATTATACAGATATACACATGATTACAGTTCATTATGTAACAATTAAAATCTTTGATACAAAGAGGAAATGGAATAAAATCAATATCATGAATCAATGAACCCACCCCAATTTCAAACATCTTGAATACATTACATGCTAAGAATTTTTTTTTGTAGAATGTCATCCTGGTAGTGAATTCGTCTGGGTGAGTCTTATTTTATTTATGCGCGCTGCCGCTACCAAAAAACTGGCTACACTGTATGTGACCTGAACAGAGTCAAGCATTTGTAAATATAGGAGGGCAGGCCTCACCTGGACAAATTTTAATTCCTTCAGGATTGGATATAAAAAATTTTTGCGGACCACCAGGTAGTGCTCAGCGCTTATAGAGCCCCAATGCCAGGTCAGTGAGAGTAGGTGGGCAGGCAACCAGCCCGACATTTAGAAGCTGCCCAACAGAGGCCATAAAAAACAGGAGAGAGCTATGGAAGAAAGGAAGAAAGAGAAAGAGACAAAGAAGTCGGAGACAAGAAATAAGAGGGATAGCGCGCTGGCAGGGTGAATGTGTTGGTCCGTGGGCGAGGGGCGGCATCAGGTAGCAAAGGGCATGCTCTAGAGCTCACGTGTCGCGAAATAGGTCTATAGGAGCAGTCATGCGGGGTCTGCTGGGACAACAGCAAAGAGGCGTATGGTCCGGAGCCTAGTGAGCATGTATCGCGCATGTTCCATTGAGCAAAGATAGCGAACCAAGGGCTTCCAGACTGTGTCAAAGCGGGTAGTACGCAGCTAAAGTCGCGCAGTGAGAAGCTCCATTGCCAAGACGTGCCACAGCCGCACAAACCAGGAGGCAATGGGAGGTGCTTCAGTCTTCTTCCAATACAAGGCTATAAGCTGCTTGGCCGCACCTAGCATTTGCAGTGTTACAATCCAGTCGCTACGGGTTAGGGCCTTGAGGCCTAGAGGCCTAACACCCAGCAGGATTGTGGCTATGGCTTCAGGCAAGGGGAACCCCAACACCCCCTAATGTGGCTAAGGACCTCCTTCCAGAAGACAGTTAGGAGCGAGCACGCCCACCATATGTGCACGAAGTCCCCCGTTGCAGCCCGACACCTCCAGCACAGCGGCGAAACATTGGGGAACATATTGTGGAGCCGCACGGGAGTGTAGTACCATTGAGTTAGAAGCTTATAAGCGTTTTCTCTCTGCGGGATACTCCGGTATATCTCTCTTGGCGCTGATATGGGTGGATGGGTATAAGTGGTGGGTGCTGCAGAATGTGATAGATCTGGGAGACCAACCGCTTGGAGCCCCCAAGGGAGCATGCCAGTCTTTCGAAAGGGGTGAAGGCACGCGTGGCAGCCTGGTACATGTCCTCATCAGAGACCCAGTGCCGTAGTTGGGCGTATTGCAGCCATGCCGCAGATTGCACACGGAATTCTTCGCGACATAGTTCAAACGATTTAAATGAGCCTCCATCAAAAAGGTCGCAGATCATCCTGCAGTCCCCCTGTACCCAGGTCTCAAACGCCCGAGTTTGATAGGCCGTCAGGAAGTGAGGGTTTGCCGCTATGGGAGTATGGGGAGACGGAAACGTAGTAAGCCCCCTTGATACAGCAGTGGCATCCCAGATGTCCAGCACCGTTTTCGTGGGTAATGCAAGGTAAGCACTCCTGGAACGGGCCGCCCGGTGGATCCACGGTAGGTACCAAATGGTATGTCCCGTCACCGCCCTATCCATATGCAGCCATCCTTTTTCACTCTCTCTCACCCCCCATTCTATCACAAATCGGAGGTGCGCAGCCCAATAGTAATGGACCAAGTTAGGGCAAGCCAGGCCTCCTCTGTCTCGCAGAGCCATAAGAATTTTTTGGGAGAAACGTGATCGCTTACCTCCCCAGACAAAGGATGTAAGTTCGCGTTGTAAGCTTCGGATGCAGGGAAGCGGGATCGGGGTAGGGAGGCATTGGAACACATAAAGAATTTTGGGGAGGATCGACATTTTGACAGCATTGAGGTGGCCTAACCATGACAGCATCAGGGGTTTCCACCGCCGCAGATCTTCCAAGACCTCCTTTCGGCAGTCACGCCAATTGACAGACGTCCATTCATCCTGGGAGGGAGTCAAGGTGAGACCCAGATATTTGATATGGCGCTCAGCCCACTGGTAGGGCACAATCCCTTTCAAAGTGGAAAGGTCCTCTGTTGGGATAGTGATATTAAGAGCCCAGGACTTATCATGGTTAATCTTGAGGCCAGGGGCTCTCTCAAAAAGGCAGAGCACCCTATGAACAGCCGGTAAAGAGTCCCGCGGGTGCGTGAGAGTAAGCATCAGATCATCTGCGAACAGTGCCACCTTGTTGTCCCAGCCACCGTGCATTATCCCGTGGATGTCCGGGTCACGCCGTATCAGTTCTGCAAGAGGATCCACTGCGAGGGCAAATAGAAGGGGTGAGAGAGGGCACCCCTGTCGAGTGCCCCTATGTATTGTTAGTGGCATCGTCAAGTCACCGTTGACCCGAATTCTAGCCTGGGGCCCTATATATGGAGCCATAACCCTAGTAATCATCTTCGGACCCAGCCCAATTTTACGAAGCACCGCTCTAAGGAAGGTCCAATCCACCCGATCAAATGCCTTCTCCGCGTCCAGGGAGAGAAGGCAGGCCGGGGTTTGCCAATGATGTACTTTCCCCACAAGGTGTACAAGTTTGTGAACATTATCTGCCCCCTGATGATCACGAATAAATCCGACCTGGTCAGGGTCCACAAGCCATTGCATAAACGGGTCTAAGCGTTTGGCGAGGAGTTTGGTGTATATTTTGAGATCCATATTGAGCAAGGCGATAGGGAGGTAGGACGCACACAGTGCAGGGTCTTTCCCAGGCTTCGGTATTAGCGCTATCTCTGCCATGCCCATGCCAGTCCCACCTGTTTGGAGTAAGAGTTGAACAGTCGAATGAGGTAAGGCCTAAGCTGGGTCTGAAATGCGCGATAGAAAGATAATGGCAGGCCATCCGGGCCCGGCGTTTTCCCCAAAGGGAGGCCGTTAATCGCCCCCGTGATCTCTTCCTCTGTGATAGAGCCTTCCAGCTCCGTCGTGCTCCCAGCAGATAGTGCCGGCCCCTCATATCCATCCAGGACAGCCGCCATCGCGTCCATCGAGACAGGTTACCTCCCATACAGAGAGGTATAGTAGTCCACAAATGCAGCCTGCTTGGATTTCTCCGAGACTACTTTCGACCCATCCTGCAGTCTAATGCTAGTGATGTGAGCCTTGGCGGTGCGCACTCGCAGCCTTCCCGCCAGCAGTCAGCCTACCTTGTCGCCGCCTTCAAAGTACCTTTGCTTTAAGGCCAGTAGGGAACATTCCGCCTTGTTGGTGCGTAGGAGCTGAAGTTGCCCTCTGAGATTGGCCAGTCTCCTTCTAGTGTCTCGCAACGACTGTTCCTGATCTTGCACCTCGGCCCTCTTAATGTCCGCAGCCAGTTCAGCCTCCAGTTTTCAGGCAGCGCGCCTCCGAGCAATCGCCAGAGAGGTGACGTGTCCCCGGATCGTGGCTTTGAAGGCGTCCCAAACCACCGGGAACGGCATTTCCAGGGTATCATTAGTAGCAAAATAGGCGTCTATGGCCTGCCGGATGCTTTCCACATCATCAGCATCTCGAAGGATGCTCAGCGGGAAAGACCAACGGGCGGCACGCAAGGGACGCACTGCCGGGTCCTGGAGGAGCATCTCCACATGGGCATGATCCGACAGAGAGATATCCGAGATGGAGGCTCCCATTGTGGCTCGGAGCAACTCCAGCGACACAAAAAGAAAATCGATACGGGAGTAGGATCTATGGGCGTGTGAATAGAATGAATAATCTCTAAGATCCGGGTTGTGATAGCGCCATGCATCTAATAGTCCTAAGTCTGCAATCTATTTGCGCAGCGCGGAGGACATCATCCCAGAGGCGTTGGAAGCAACTCCACAGCGATCCATGTCAGGGTCCCACACTAAGTTAAAGTCCCCTCCCAGTATTACGTGCGGGTCTCCACATGGAATCTGATCCCTCAGGAGCGACTGAAGATATCGGTCCTGCAACTGATTAGGTGCATACACGTTGCACAAAGTGAACCTGCGCCGCCCCGCATATACTGTGACTTTGAGGAAGCGCCCATCCCCACTCTTATAGGGTCCGGAATCTTCTCGCCTGAAGCCAGCTTTGCATAGTATGGACACCCCTGCAGTTTTAGTATCCGCAGCTGCCCAGAACTGGAGGGGGTATTTGGGGTGGGCCATGCGGTGTGTGTCCCCCTGCAGTAGGTGGGTTTCCTGGAGAAAAATAATGTCAGGTTGCTGTTGGAGGAGATAGCGCCAACCCTGCTTGCGCAGGTTAGGGGAGTTCAGGCCCTTAACGTTGGGTGTCAAAACCTTCAGGGTCCTAGATGCAGGCGCAGCCATGGTATGTAGCGAGTAGGGTCTGCCCACGCTCCCCGCTCCCACCAGTGCAGGGAGAGGTGACGAGGAGAGCCCCCCCCCCCGCCCACACCCCCCAGGCGACAGCTGCCACCCCATCCCTGTCCCACCACCCATCGAACCAGAGGAAAGGAGAGAGAAGAGTTCCGAAGGAAGAAAAGCGAGAAGGAGGAGGAGGAGAGAAAAAGAGGGAGAAAGGGACCAATAAGAGACCAACCACGTCTCGTAGTTACCAAGGACAACAAAGGCCAACAGGGCCGTTTCGGACTACCCCAGTCACCGGGCATCCTCTACCCAAGGGTTCGGACGCACTCAGGAATGTCACTCCCTATGGGGCAGTACAGAGGGTACCCATGTGTAGTGCAGAAGACCTCTACTCCATCGGCCCGCTGCCCGAACCGGAGTCAGGGGCACCATGCAGCTGGACGGAGCAGTCAGGCATGTCGACGGCCAGTGTTCAGTCCCCAATGCAAACCAGGCACTACAATCCAGGTGGGTCCCCTGGAGGTTCAGGCCCACCGCATGAATGACGTTAGTAGGGGGCCGTCTGCGGAAGCCGGGGGCAGTGCAACCCCAATCACAGGGTAAGCCAAGACGTACCAGGAGTGCAGGTCATCCGTGCTGCAGGGAGATCAGTGCCTCTCTGAGGGTAGGAGTCTGGGCACCGCGAGTGGCACCAGCGCAGCCAACGGGCCAGTACAGCGTTGCAGGTCAGTGAACATGAAGACGCCCCACATCAGCGGCAAGAGTCACAGAAGAGCATGTCACGCCGAGTTTCAGGTCACGGGGTAGACGGATGTGAGGACAGGCCCTCCCTGTCGTCCTCGAGGGAACGAATGTGCGCTATGATGTCCTGCTTGGCCTGCGATGAGGACTTCTCATCCACCGGAGGGGAGCGGCGATGTCGTTGAACCTTGGTCCAGTCCGGGCGAGCCGGGACCCTCTCCTGTTGTCGTGATTTGGAAGGGCTGTGAGCCGGCGACTCCGGCATCTTGAGGAGTTGGGCCGCCTCTTGGTAGGATCGGATGACCCTGCGCTTGTCCTCCCAATGAAAGATGAGTGCGAAGGGGTGGCCCCACTGATAGGCAATGTTGAGAGCCCTCAACTTCTCCATCACCGGCCGGAAAGCCCTTCGCCGATGCAGGGTGTTAGGCGCCAGGTACTGGAAAATTTGTATTTTGTGGCCCCCGTAGGTGAGATTGGGCTTGTCCCGTGCCGCTTTCAGGATGGCTTCTTTTTCGGTGAAGTAGTGCACCCACGTTAAGATGTCCGGGAGGAGGCCCGCCCTGCCCGCCGGCCCCTACACTCGGTGGGCACGATCCAAAGTTGGGGGGGAGGCGTCCTCATCCCCCCATACCTCATGTAGGAGCTGCGCCACGTAGATCAGAATGTCCTTCTCCTCCTCATCAAGCGGAACGCCTCGGATTCGGAGGTTATTGCGGAGGTTTCTGTTCTCGAGGTCCTCCTGCTTAATCTGCAGTTCAATGTTCTGAACCTCCAGGGCCTCCACCCTCTGCCACAGCCGCTCTTGGTCTTCCGTGCGCGTGTCCATGAGCTTCTCCAGGCCATCCACTCTGTCTCCCAGCTCGGTGACCTCCTTGCGCAGCTCCTTGGCGCATGATTGCACTTCTGAGCGCAAGGAGCCTATCTCCGTCTTAAGCTCAGACATGAAGGATTCCATAAAGGCCTGGGTCACCGGCGGTGAATCTGTAGCCATCTGTGAGGGGCCGTCAGTCGACGCCGACGTTCCAGTCTTGCCCCACATAGCCATCACCGACTTGTCCGTAGCCGTCGCCGCCGGGTCTGGCTTGCCTCCCTTGGATCTCGCCATCGCCATATCGGTAGGTGGCAGCTAGCAGCACGTGCCACTAGGTGTGAGCGGGGCGCAGTCCAGCAGGCTCAGGGGGATATGTAGTGGGAAGGTGTTCCACGCCAGGCTGTGCACGAATAGCACAGGCAGAGCACAGGCAGCGTAAAGGGATGGTCAAGCCACCGTGGTCAGGGGCAGAGAGGCAGCAGGTAGAACACACACAATGTGTAGAGGCAAATCCCCAGGGAAGCAACGCCCCCAACCCCTCGGCAAGGCACTGTAGACCGCTCGAGCAGGCCAGGCGTGGGCCACCTCCACCACAAGGGCCCAGGTTTGGCAGCGACCTAAGTCCCCCCGGTCAGCTCTGCCACCTAGACAGTCCAAGGCCCGCGCCACCACTCCGAGTGCAGGATCCCCAGGCTGCAGCGTGCAGGGCAGCTTCCAACGGCAGGCAGCACCTCCGTCCACCCGCAATCAACCCCCAGTGACAGGTCCAAAAGTCCACAGGGCCTCAGCACTCCCCTGCCAATTTCACGCTGTCAGCCAGGAGGTACGGGCACAGTCAGGCAAGGCCCAATCGAGCTCGATGGTGCGTCACAACTTACAGCAGAGTGAGGCCCTTCAGGCAGGGATCATCACATGCCCCAGGGGCCCCAGTTTGAGTCGCCCGTCTCCCGAGGGGGGTGTACAGTACCCCACCACTCCTCACCTTGCAGGCCAAAGCTCGGGCAGTTCGCCGGGGTTTCGCGCCGCCAAGGCACACAAGGGGGGCGGCCAGCGGGCAGCCGAGGATGCAGCTCCACACCGTGTTCTCGGTTACGGAGGGACGCCGGGTCTCAGCACTCCCACGCCAATCGCTGCCTGTTCAAGCACGTGGGGGGAAGGGGCGGAGGGGCGCCGGAGCACGGGCCGCAGCCCACCAAAACCGAGCAGCCACAGATATCAGGGCCAGGGGGGCACCCCCCGCGCCCAGCTCCAACCACCGCAGCCCCCAGCAGGTACAGCTCACCTCTGCCTCCACGCTGTTCCCTCAGGGCGCCGTGTCCAGGCAGCGCCGCCACCACTCGCGCCCTCCGTGCCAGAGGAGTGTCCAAGATGGCGGCTGGTATGGCGTGTTGAGCCCGTCTCGCTCTCCCATCGCTGCGACCCCCAGGCAGGCCGGCACAAAGGAGTAGCCGTTGCGCTATATAAGACCCATTAATAACATAACATAACATAACAAAGGGTCCTCGCTCTCCCGGGCCTTCCCACCTCTCGCAGGGGCGCCCGTGTTGGACCTGGCCTTGTGGCGTGGTCCCCCCCCCATTCCTCAGCTCCCCCGTTAGCCCAGCTCTGTACTTAGAGGCCCCGGGCTACCCTGCCCATGCCCCCCAAACTCCAGCGGCCGGCATCGGCCTGACCCCGGCCACCTACCCAGCCCACGCACCCCAGTCTCCGCAAGGCCTCATAGGCCCACCGGCAGCCATTTTCCCTTCCCGAGGTCCCTGACTCCGTGGGCTTAGCATGACCCCAGCCCCAGCGAAGCTTAGGCTCCAGACGCGCCAGCCCCCGTTGGGAGGGTGAGGGCTACCCTAGTGAGAGAAGACAGGGAGTTTTGATGGCACCTCCGGCCTCCCCTGAGAGACTGGTTTCTGTCACACCTCTGGTCTTCCCCTGGGGGCCAGTTTCGATTGCACCTCTGGCCTCCACGAGTGCTGGCTCCAGACCTGCTGGGCGTCTGGGAATTCCCGGACGCATCCTCTAAGGGATCAAAGGACCAACCGCCGGACCTCCGTTACAAGGGTCCGGACATCAAAGAGCCCCTGGACTATATCAATGCCCGCCCCTGAACAAGCGGCAGTTCTATCCTGGACAAGAAAGCCCTGCTGATCTGATCGCGGCTGAACTGAACTTCGTAACTCTTCGAGCCCTGCTGACGCTGTCGCGGCTCACTCTCGGAACTGGAACATCGGAGCCCTGCTGACCTCGTCGCGGCTCAAGCTTGAACCCTGGAGATCTGCACCGAACATTCTGAGCCCTGCTGACGTGGTCGCGGCTCCTCATGAACTAACCTCCGGATCGAGCCCTGCTGACTTCGTCGCGGCTCGAGGAGTACTCTAGTCCGGCTGGACTATCGACGCTACCAACACGAATTGAGTCATCCTCAAGTGAGTAAGACCTCCAGTGCGACTACCATCTTCCGTAACCCCCCGGCTCGAGGATTGAGAGCTGTGCGCAGGGTACGCTACGTACTGGCCAAAGAGACTGAGACTGTCCCACTACCCTTTCCCTGAAACCTTGAGACTTTGGCGATCCCTTGATCGTGTTTACATAAGAGTGCTAATTCTTTTATCTGATTATAAAGAAATTGATATCGGAAACCCACGGTGTGGTGTCTGTTCATAAGTGTGGTGTGGTCCTCGTGTGTACGATTCACTACTTGGGGTCTCCCCCTGTGGGGATCTCTCATTAAGGCTCAGCATTATTTATGGGAGAGGCGGGTCACGGAGGAGTCGGGTAGATATAACCTGGCCTCTGGGACTGCCCCTTCTAACAGCCCGTCTCCAGGGTCGATGCTCGTTACAAGGACCGATGGTCGGTCCGGCCCCGGGGTGCCGAGGTCGTCACCGGACCGCTGTAGAGTACACCAGGCTCCGGTGTCGCAGGCCAACAGCAGAGCTCGCACTGGGGCCGCCCTCAGAGGTCCGCCAGATACTGCCCAGGAGCCGCCCGGTGGGGAGAGTCCGCCGCCAGCCACACAACCAAAATGGCGGGTGCGACTGCTCGCCGGGACTCCGCTGTCACTGCACAGCTCACCAGACAGCGCCCGGGATCTCCTCCGTCGCCCTCACAGCACCCCAGTCAGCCAGGGGTCTCCTCAAGCCTTGGAGACGGTAAGCAGCCCCCAAACTCCGCTAATGATAGCTTTAATAGGCAGCGGGGCACCGTAGCTCGTCGGAGGCACGACCTACTCCATTGCCGCCGAAGCCACGCCCCCTGAATGTATATTTTAACAAATACAACAAATAAACTTCCTTTTAAAAATGTAAACACACATACATATAAATATAAATATATACAAATCCATATCCATACTAATATAATAAAGAGAGAGCCCAAACCTTTGAGGCGGGTAATCTCAGGAACCACAGCACCAATCACAACACCCAATACAGCGTTGGAAAGGGCAGTTGCAGCAGAAGGACATAGGCTATGCAGACGCCCACCATATACATTTAAACGGTAAAAGAACCGTGCCAGCAAAGTAGTCCCTTGTGGGTATGTCTGCGTTGTGCTGTGGGCGTGTGCTGGGGGCGTGACAAATGCTCGGGGCGTGTGGTACGTTCCGCCCTTCATGCCATGTCTCATATCGTGTGCTAATCCCACCCTGCTCCCTTTAAATACCCCTGCACCACATAATCATAACCCACCCTAACTCCTTAAAATACCCCAACACCCTTAAACACTAACCCATCTTAACCCTATAAATATACCCTATACCCTAAAACCCAAACCTATCCCTAAATCCTAAAAATACCCCTCTACCCCAAACCCAAACCTAGCCCTGAAGCCTAAAAATACCACTGTACCCCAAAACCTCAACCTAGCCCTGAACCCTTAAAATACCCCTGTACCCCAAAACCCAAACCTAACACTGAACCCTAAAAATACCCCTATACCCCAAAACCTTAACCTAGCCCTGAACCCTAAAAATACCCCTGTAACCCATACCTATCCCTAAACCCTAAAACCACCCCTGTACCCCATAACCCAAAACTATATCTGAACCCTTAAAATACCCAAATATCCCAAAACATATACCTCAGTACCCCAAAACATATACCCCTATACCGAAACTTACCTTATCCAAACATTAAAAAAAACATGCTTTTACCATTCATGCATTTACAATGAATTTCTTTGTAAATGCATGCGTGGTAAAAGCATATAAAATGTAATGCCATGCGATATAATGGCATTTCGGAGTCATGGTACTTTCGTAATGAAAGTATGCGGAGTGATGGTATGCGGAAAGAAAATTGCGAAATAATGGGTGTTTACCCTCCCCCGGTAAGTACATTGGTGGCTCATCGGCCCACATCTCCAGCAACATAGTCATATTTTTTCACCACCCATTTGAAAAATGCACAGGTCTCTCTCATTGATGGCCAGCACGACATACACTTTTAGACACACCTCCTGCCACAAGTTCTAGAATTGTGAACTTTAGAGCTGGGGAGCTACGTTCGAATCTCGGCATAAGCTCAACAACCTGTGATTCCAGGCAAATCGCTGTGTCTCCCTGTGCCTACCACAAATGAATGTGTTCTTCTGTAATGTAAATTGTGCTCAAGCCATGTTGTCGAGTTCGCGCTATATAATATTGCAAGGAAAAATAAAGTAGGGAAACTCGAGTTCACACACTACTGAACGCGCACTCTTAAGTGCATCAGCAGTGCACTGTGAATCGGAGCGTATCACAGGCCTGTCACTGATAAGAAATGCTATCAAAACGAAATCCTACAAAACAATATACTACTGGCCGGCAGCAATTCATACCAGGACAATGTCGAGACGGGCTGCTAGTATATATATAAAAATATAAACTCCGATTTTAATGAATAATATAATTTTAAAAATCTTAAATAACATAATAATTCCAAAAACTTAAAATATTAAAAAAGGGAAACAATTTAATTTAATATAAAAATTAAACAAAACACATATTTTACAATTTAAGGGCCGATTACGATGTCGGGTGGAAAGCCTCCTCCCGACAGTCGGAATCTCCTCGACCGTGTCAGAACTCTTCTTACTGATTCGGTCGGTCGGTTTACAGTCTGCCAGACCGATTACGATGTTTGCAGTCAGAAAGTAAACGGTGCAGTCATTCCCAATCAATCCCGACTGGTTCTCGGAGTGTTCGTGTCTGTCAGAACTGCTTTGAGCATCTCTATAGACAGCGTTTCTGACCTCGCAATTACAATGTTGACTTTCAACAGGCTTTCCAAGTCAGCCAGTTGACCCAAATAGGCTGTCAGAAACTGATGGCCAAGGGGGTAACTAAGGGAGCCCCTGTAAAACTCTGCACTGTATGGCAGGCACCGTGGGGTGCCTGCAACAGAGTTCAGGGCTTTCTGCAAACACCCCATTTCCTTGTGTTATGGCTGGTTGTCAGCCAGAACACAAGCTTTCATAGGGAACAATGGGATTCAGTCGCATCGTAAGCGATTGGGCGGAACTGCCGACCGCGAGTTGGTTGGTTCTAATTCTGAGTCGGGTGGCAGCTTTCCACCCGACATCGTAACAATGCCCTTAATTAAAAATAAACAAAGGGAACCAAAGACGGAACCTCTAGCATTAAGACCAGAACAAAAACATACAAAAAAACAGATCAAGAGGAAGACACAAGAAATCAATGCCAAAATCAAGTTCCTGCCCAAACAGCACAATGGGGAATTAACACAGACAAAGCGGAAGTAACTTTGAAAACAAAGACAAAAGGATATCAAATAAATAAAGATCTTGGCAAACGGAATTCATTAAAAGTAATTATACAAGGGCAGGGTGAGGTTCCGTGACAATTATAAGTGGTGCTTTCGACTCGCACGAATATGGTCGAGTCTGGTATCTATGAACCGCAAACGACGAGTTTAGTAAGTGTGCGCAGTTTCGCTATGCTAACTTAAACCGCTCGTTTGTTATGTGGGTTTTTCATCTGTACCCACGGGTTCCATCTTAGATACGGCATCCATTTTGTCTCTTGCCCTCAAGTAGCCAGCGAACGGACGTTGTCCGCTTCGCGACCCTGGGACTCCCAAGATATTTGCGGAAGACACATGTTCTTTGTAAGTATCTTTATGACGAGGGGGATGCTACTGTAAGGCGGATGGCGCCGCACAAGGCTCATCTTGCTGCACAAGCTTATTGTCTCAGCCGTGCATCCCATTAGGCACGTCCCTTTGATGCCTGCATCTCGTGTTTCCCGTTACCTCCCCTTTTACACCCTTTTCGACCTCCCCACTGTCTCCGTCTTCCTCTACACCTGTCCTTGATCCTATTTCAATTTGTTTTACTGCTGATTGGAATTTGCTAATGGTGGGAAGATGGGTTTTTACAGTTGGGAACCGCCAAATGTTTCCGCACTTATGTTTCAGACCTCATGTGTTTCAAAGTGATCAAAGCGACCCCTCTGAGGGATAATTGTGGGAACCGGGTTGTAAACTTTTGTGTACCATGTTATCCTATGGGTAAAAACTGTATAAAAGGAGCGACTTACAGAACCAATTTGAAGCAGTCTCCCCAAGTTGCACGCTGTGTACTTGTCGTGATCTCTGTGTTCCCTGCAGCAAATAAACCTTGAATCTTTGACGCCGAAGGAAGTGTCCCGTGTCTCTGTGACTTGTATGCCGGAGCAGGTTACCCACGAAGGTTTCAGGTGTTGTGCCCTGGCACCGCTGGGTCTTACAGAACCCAGTCCTTCAGTTGGCGCCCAACGTGGGGCTGCATCAGTGGTACCGGTCCAAGCCCGACGATCGTGAGGAACTTCGTGTGAAATCTCCGAGGGAAGGTGCACTCCGCTTCATCGATCCTGTTGTCGAAATAAGTGGCCCGAAGACTTTTCCCGCGAAGATTCCCGCCTCCGGACGGCTGCGACGGACTGCTGCCCTGACTGTAGACCTGTTTTGGCGCCTGGCGTAGACCTTGGTATAGCGAGACGATTGACGGGCCTTCCTGGTGACGCCATCGATTTTTGAGTTAAGTATTTGTGGGTCGCTCCCATAGCTCTTGGTTGTTGACACTTTAGCGAGTGTTTTTGTTGTACACGCTGTGTGAGTGTTTTTGTCGGTGACACTTTTGCTAGCGTACTTTGTTGTGTTGTTTGACGACTGCAGCCGCCAAAGACCGAGGGTTTTGTTCTTTGCTGGGACTTGGTAAATCCCGTAACCCTTGAAGTTTGTGAAACTCGGCTAGTGTGCAAGATGCCTGGTCGCAGTACTTTGTTTAGTTGTTTCAGACCTTGTGGTGCGGATTCCCTGCTGGAGGACTCGTGTCCGATACCTCCGGTTGGAACTCCTACTTATGATCTATATAGCAAACATGGGCTAGGCCCGATTACCTTTAATGATTATTGGATTAAATATACGAAGAAAGACGGCGACCTTCGTTGGCCACCTCACGGTAGCTTCGAGGCGTCAATCTTAGATAATCTAGAAATGAAGTTGTTCGAACGAAAATCAAGGCCGGCCATGTTTGATGCCTTTCGGTTGTGGCGCAAAGAAGCCCGACAGAAAGAAATCAGACAAAATAAACGTAGTCAGCGAGATAATGTTGCTACCATAGTGAAGAAAGCTGAGCAGTTTCAGCGTGATAAGGAGGATAGGGATAAGGAAGTGTTTGAGAGACTACAGCGTATGACCATAGATAAATGTTATCGTGCTTTACCTACGGAGTCGGATAAGAAGGAAGAGGCAGTTGAGGATCCTTTAATGTCCTATCTTATGAAGTCGCCACCTCCGTACGTACAGGGTACCGCAGCTCCTGTGGTCCCTGCCGTACCTGTCCTTCCACCTATTCCTCCTCCACCTGTTCCTCAACCTGTACCCGTTCTTCCGACTGTTCCTGCTCCTTTGCCTGCTTCTATCCCTACTGCTCCTCCGCTTCCACATACTCCTGCTCCCGCTACTGCTCCTGTTTTGTTAACCCCTGTTGCTGCTACTGTTTCTACTCCTTCTCTTGTTAGCCCTGTGTCGTATCTCTCTCCCTCTACTCGTAGTCGTAATTCTCCTCTTGCAGCCAGTTTCTTTCAGTCGCTTGGGCCTGTTCATGGGTCTGCTAGCTCCGATGGTCCTCAGAGACGTAGTCAGCTTCCTGGAAACAGAGAACGCGTTGCGCTATATAATATGGCGATGGGTTGGATGGTAAACCCCCTTAGAAATCCGCCCCGTGTTGTCCTCGAAACGTTTAATCAATTCAACATACCAACCCAAAGGTACGTGTTTGATGAAATGTGCAAGTTCCTACATGATCAGATAGCGGCCAATGCGCCTGACGAGGTGCTGACCGCCCTGTCTGAGCTTCGGTTTCAGTTCGCAACTGGACTGATAGTAGATACCAATGTCCGACGTGCTATTGAGCGGTTATTGTCTCTACGTCCTGCTCCCATACCTCATGCGTTGTTTGTTGAGGATATTGAAAATCAACCAGACGAATCTGGCCAATATCCTATGCGTGAAGTTCCACCGGTTTGGATACCAGCTGATGCTAATGCTAATCCTCCGGTAGTGGCGCACTTTGAGAGAGTGTGGATACACCTCCCATGGAAACGATCGGAAGTGCTTCAGGTGAAGCAATCTTTGCCCGATCCTCGTAAAAATCCTACTGGGTATTATAAGGAATTATCGCAGCTAGTAGATGCTACGGTAATGAATCTTGCCGATATCGATATGTTGTTTGGCAACGTCGTACCGCAACCGGTATGGGCTAAAATTCGTCACCAAGATCACGCAAATGAATTAGGCGGTGATTGGGCTGCCATCACAGCGGCAGATGCTGGACAAGTGGCTGCTACTAAACCCGACCAGTTGATTACTGCTCTTCCCCAGCGTATAATAACATTGATGAAGACTCTTATGCCAGCTATGAGGGTAAATTGGGACAAATTGTCAGCCTGTAAACAAAAGAAAGATGAGAGTGTTTCGGATTTCTTTACAAGGTTTGAAGAAGCATTCATTGACCACAGCGGACAGGATATGGGTACTGAGGGTGGACAGAGGTTGCTTGTGGATAAATTTGTATCGAACTTATTGCCCGATTTGAGCAATAAATTGAAGAATTCGGAAAGTGCATGGGCCGTTTCTACCTCAGCTCAGATATTGGCTACGGCACAATATTATGAGAATAGAGAGAAAGAAGAAAATGACCGTGCTGACAAAAAGACGAAAGAGCTTAAAACTAAAGTGTTGCTGCAACAAGCGTATCCTCCTCGGTCCAATCAGAATAACCCACAACAAAATAGATCGCAGTCGCAATCGAATCGGTCACAGCCACGTAATGATTCCTCCTCCCAAAGATCATCGTTAGGGTACAATCAATGTGCTTATTGTAGACAGGAAGGACATATTAAATTTAACTGCCCTGTTCTACATGAACGTACTAGTGGTAATTCGTCTAAAGGCGGCGGTGGTGGTTCACAGCAGGCATCACGTGGTAGAGGTCGTGGTGCTCAGAACGATCGTTCAGATAACTCATCTAATTCTAATAACTGTTTTGATCAACGTGGATCGTCGCAAGGGCGATCTGCGCAGTACAATGTAGACGATTATTACGTCGATCAGGGAACTGACGACAGTAATTACTAGGACAGCCAAAGACGAGGAGAGGGAGTGGTATCAGTTCCGGTTGATCAGAGAGGGCCTTACGTCGCAGTTGCTACATCGGGCGTCGTTGAGCCTTTTCTGTTGGACACTGGTGCAGCGAAAAGTTCTATCATGCATTCGAAACTCCCTGGCGCACCTTTGTCTGGCTTAACAAATGTTTCCGTTGGATTTTCTGGCGCCCCTGTTAGCAATCCAGTTTCACGCCCTTTGCCCCTTCAAATTGGGCCACGTGAGCTAGAAGCTCCGCTGATTTTAACCACGGGTTGTGGTGAAAATCTATTGGGCCTGGATTTGCTTAAACGTCTGTATGCAACTTTGTACTGTTCTCCTGCGGGTGTAAAGCTTACGTTAGGAGAGAGGGTTGTCTCTCCCATGTACTTGTCTCTCGACAAGCTCCCACCGGAATTGAGTTCTCTTCCTGCGTCTTTGTGGGCGACGGGTCCAAATGACGTGGGCCTACTTGATATCTCCCCTTATGTTGTTCAGTTGAAATCGAATGTGCGATTGCCACGTATTCCCCAGTATCGTATCTCCCTTGATGGTGAACGAGCTTTGTTAGCGATCATTTATGATTTGATCGAGAAAGATGTTATTGAGGAGACTCGGGGAAACGTGTGCAATAGTCCTGTGCTGCCCATTCTTAAACGTACAGATCCTACGAAACCGCCTGTTTATCGTTTTGTTATCGATTTACGGGAAGTGAATAAAATTGTGGTTCCTCAATTCCCTGTTGTGCCTGACATTACGGCGCTACTGACTCTGATTCCAGCCACTGCATCATGGTTTTCGGTGATTGATTTGAAAAATGCGTTTTTCAGCATCCCGATTGCCGAAGAGAGCAGGGACCTTTTCGGTTTCTCTCTCGGTGGACGCAGCTTCCGGTTCAAACGCGCTCCTCAGGGCTACTGTGAAAGTCCATCGATTTACAGTCAAGCCTTGAAGGGTCAACTGGATGCGTTTCGGTTGCCGGTTGGTGCGGCCTTAATCCAATATGTCGATGACTTATTGGTGGCTGCCGATACTCAGGACATTTGCAAAATTGCTACGGTATCATTACTGCAACATCTCTGTGAGCTAAATCATAAGGTGTCCCCTTCTAAACTCCAATATTGTTGTCAAGAAGTAACCTATCTAGGTCACTTATTGTCAAAGGAGGGAAGGAGGTTGACCCCAGAAAGAATTGCAGCGATTGCGCGAATGGCGGTGCCAAAAACCCAAAGAGATGTGCGTGCCTTTCTAGGTATCACGTCGTACTGCAGGCAATGGATTCCTAATTTTTCATTGCTAGCGAAACCATTGGTGGCTCTTACGTGCAAGGATGTTTCGACTCCTTTACCATGGACGGAAGAATGTCAGAAAAGTTTTTCTGAACTACGTGATTCATTGTGTTCGGCTCCTGTGTTAGGTACTCCTGACTATAGCAAGCCGTTTACGCTATATGTTCACGAGAGGGAAGGTTGTGCTTTGAGTGTTTTAACGCAACCTTTTGGTGGTAAGCAACGTCCATGTGCATATTTTTCCTCGACCTTGGACCCAGTAGCTAGAGCCTTGCCGAGTTGTTTGAGAGCAACTGCGGCAGCTGCGGTCTCCATCCGACAATCAGCAGGATTGGTCATGGATAATATGCTTACGGTGATGGTTCCGCATGCAGTCGATACTCTGTTGAATCGTACGAAGACTCAGCACTTGACGAGTGCGAGGTTGTCTGGGTATGAATTAACGCTCTTGGCAAGCCATATTCAGATAAAACGTTGTAATGTCCTAAATCCGGCAACTTTGTTACCAATTAGCGCAGAGTCAGATGAAGTAGCAGAACATGACTGCTACTTGAGGACTGAAGAAGAAACGAAAGGTCGAGTGGACCTTAAAAACACCCCATTGGAAGATCCGGATGGCACTCTGTATGTGGATGGGTCATGTTTTAAGTTGCCGAATGGCGATGTGACTACTGCTTATGCTGTTGTAACATTGAATACTGTTGTTGAGACTGCAAGGTTAAATCAGAATTCTGCCCAAGCTGCGGAATTGATTGCTCTCACTAGAGCATGTGTGTTAGCAAAAGGTAAACGTGTGAATGTGTACACCGATAGCCAGTACGCTTTTGGTGTAGCGCATAGTTTTGGACGATTGTGGCGAGAAAGAGGTTTCTTGACGTCGCACGGTACGAAGATTCAGCATGGCCAGCTTGTGAACGATCTTTTGGATGCATTGACTTTGCCTACGCAAGTTGCGATTGTTAAATGTAGTGCGCATCGTAAAGTCACGGATGATGTTGGTCGTGGTAACGCGTTTGCAGATGAGATTGCTAAGGAGACTGCCCGGAACCTTAGCACTCGAATGTATGTGACGAGTTCGGTTAGGTGGCCTACGGAATCGAGCATGTGTGAAGACACCATTGAAAGTGTGAAAGCGATTCAGAATGAGGCCACCGAGACTGAAAAGGCGAAGTGGAAAGAAAGTACGGGAAAGTTGGATGCGAGTGGTTGTTGGATTGATTTGTCAGATCAGAAAAGATGGTTGTTGCCTGACGCGTATGTACTGGCCGTTGTGACAATGGCACATGGGTTAGCACATATTAGCGCGAAAGGTATTTGTAAGTTGTTGTCGCCTGTGTGGAAGAATGATGGCATTACGAAATGTGCTGAGCGTCTGGTGAAGAATTGTATGGTGTGTATAATGTACAATCCTGGCAAAGGAACCCCAACTCCTCCTGGCAGTTTTGCTTCCCCTTCGTATCCCTTTGAGGTGGTTCAATTGGACTTCATCCATATGGAGCGATGCAATAACCTGAAATACATTTTAGTTGTGGTTTGCGCATTCTCTCGATGGATCGAGGCCTATCCCCTCAAAGACAATACTGCTTTGTCTACTGCGAAAATCCTATTGAAGGAATATTTTCCTCGGTATGGAATGCCTAGAGTCGTGTGGTCAGATAACGGAAGTGAGTTTGTTGGGAGTGTGATGAAGAGTGTGTGTAAGGGCCTTGGAATAAATCAAAAATTCCACAGCGCCAATCATCCCCAGTCAGCTGGATTGGTTGAAGGGTACAACGGCACCCTTAAACTAAAGCTAGCGAAGATTCAGGCTACGACTGGTCTTTCGTGGCCTGACGCTTTGCCCTTAGCATTACTGTCAACTAGGGCGACTGTACACTCCCGAATAGGGCTTAGCCCCTACGAAATAGTGTTCGGCCGTCCTGCGAATGTGTGGGGAGTTCCTAGGCCAGGAATATTCTCTGATCTTGAGTATCCAATGCTGGTTGACTATTTACATGACTTGACTGCTAAACTGAGGTTAATTCACCAACAGGTTTACGACGCATTGCCGACGCAGACAGAGGGTCCAGGCCACCAGCTCCAGCTCGGAGACTGGGTGGTAACACGCAACTTTTCACGAAAGAACAATCTGGATCCCAGGTTTACCGGACCTTACCAGGTGCTCCTGGCCACGAGGACTGCCGTTCGTCTTGAGGGGCGCAAGAATTGGGTGCACGCTACGCACACCAAGCGAGTCCCTATCCCTTTGCCAGCAGACCCGTGGGTAAGGAAAGGCATTGCGTCAACAGAAACAGAAACAGAAACATTGCCGGCGTTTGTGCCTTTTAGCGACGCACAGCTTGTTGGAGAATCCTCAGCGCAGCGGAAAGACACTGTTGAACAATTGTCAGCAAAAAACTCAAGCCCAGAACAATCGACTGATCAGCAGGACGCTGTCTCTTCAACGGATCCTTTGTTCGACGAGCAGACACGTCCTGGGAAACATCGATATTCTTTGCGGTCTCGCGTTAAGGACAAATAAAATATTTTTTTGCTTTGCTGAAATTGAAAACTGCATTATCCCCGAATTCCCGTGATCAGTTTGAATATTCGTATCATTGAAATTTTTGTACATATTGAGCTTCCTCCTTGTATCTTTTTTACTTCCACAGCTGAGAGACATTGTGCTTGTACATACATATTGTGTATTGAAGGCCGTAGGGCCGCGCGCGTACTTCCTTCTGGATAGTAGGTCTTGACGCTAGGTTAAAGGCCGTCGGTTCCTGGGGACTCCTAGGGATTGACTATTGCTACACAGAACGAAGTGCGTCAAGAAACGTTGCGGACGGTCATAGGGAATGGCATTCTCGAAGCTGAATGATTTGGAAGGAGCTCAGGTTCATCGATTCAAGCTGCAGCAACTCAGTTGTACCAAATGTTTTATATTTCAATTGTTTGTATTGTTTTTGACTGCTTCTGCATTATTGGCGGGTGGGGTGTACTATACGATGTCTTACTTCTTACCTGCTACACCTACTCCTACTCCCTACCCTAATGTTACTTCTACTGCTTCTCCACATTCCTTTCACATGTTACCGGAGCACGAGCAGGCTAGACGTGTAGAATTCCGCAACAATTCCTTTATTCAGCTCCTTCACCAGCATCAGTTAGTGGTTAACACTACTAATTGTTGGGTGTGTGGGTTGATGCCACATACTACGGATAAGGGAATTCCATATCTGGTGTTACCGTATAGTTCCCAAGGGTCAGCTCGAGCATTCCAAACAATGTTTCGAAGCGCACTGGGTTTCCACCCCATTCGAGAACCGCGTTCCCCCTACTCTGGTCCTACCTCGTATCAGAAGCCTTTGTCGATAGCCATAGAGGATTTAGATAGCGATATCTATGATCCTTCGCTTATCCCTGAAGAAGAGGTACAAGCTTATAGGGTCCTAAGTAGAGGTGAATATAGTGTGTTCACTAGCGAAAAGCAGCTTAAAAGCTCGCCTCCAATATGGGTCGTACCCCACACTGGTAATTTTTGTCTTATGGGTCGTGGCCGAAGATCGCAAGCCCGACTTGGAGCAAGTGCTTGCACTGAAAATTACATTTTGCTGATGTCCTCGTCCCCTGTGTTTCTGGCTGCCAAGGGTACATACTTTATCTGTTATGATCGTGCATATGCATGGTTGCCCGCCGACTTCATGGGCTCATGCTTCATTGCAAATCTGTTGCCTCCGACGTTCACTGTAGATGCCGATTATCACAAGACTAGAGTTGTGAGAGGCGTAATTAGCAAAGAAGACACTGCCGGTCAAGAGGCAGGAGACTTTTTCAAGGGTTTCCTCCCGTTTTGGGGACCTATGGTTAACAGTAGGAACCTGAGACAGTTGACTCGAGTGGTAGAATCAACAGCTAATATTACTGCCAGTGCCCTTGGTAATATCACCACTGAACTCCAGGCGGAGAGACTTATGACGTTGCAAAACCGAATGGTTTTAGATGTCATTTTAGCAGATCGCGGTGGGGTATGTAAGGTGATCCATTCGAGCTGCTGCATTTTCATTCCAGATAATGCTCCAACTGTCTATCAAGCCATCTCGAGGTTGCATAAGATCTCCGAATCCATACACGTGGATGTAGGGGATTGGACGTTGCTAGGATGGTTTTGGGGCCTGATGTCGACTTGGGGTTGGAAGATTCTGATGATCATCGGAGTTGTGGTAGTGTTCCTGTTCACGTGTTGCCTTTGTGTGCAGTGTGGTCCTGCCTTATGTGGCCTCTGTGCTACAACGTGTATGAGACAACCATCTGTTACCAAAGGGACTCAGTTGGACAGAGCTATGCTACAGCAACATCTCGATGGTCTGATGAATATCGAATATGATTCCGACTAGTGCTTGCCTACATGAGGGCAAAAGGAGCGTCTGAGGTTCCGTGACAATTATAAGTGGTGCTTTCGACTCGCACGAATATGGTCGAGTCTGGTATCTATGAACCGCAAACGACGAGTTTAGTAAGTGTGCGCAGTTTCGCTATGCTAACTTAAACCGCTCGTTTGTTATGTGGGTTTTTCATCTGTACCCACGGGTTCCATCTTAGATACGGCATCCATTTTGTCTCTTGCCCTCAAGTAGCCAGCGAACGGACGTTGTCCGCTTCGCGACCCTGGGACTCCCAAGATATTTGCGGAAGACACATGTTCTTTGTAAGTATCTTTATGACGAGGGGGATGCTACTGTAAGGCGGATGGCGCCGCACAAGGCTCATCTTGCTGCACAAGCTTATTGTCTCAGCCGTGCATCCCATTAGGCACGTCCCTTTGATGCCTGCATCTCGTGTTTCCCGTTACCTCCCCTTTTACACCCTTTTCGACCTCCCCACTGTCTCCGTCTTCCTCTACACCTGTCCTTGATCCTATTTCAATTTGTTTTACTGCTGATTGGAATTTGCTAATGGTGGGAAGATGGGTTTTTACAGTTGGGAACCGCCAAATGTTTCCGCACTTATGTTTCAGACCTCATGTGTTTCAAAGTGATCAAAGCGACCCCTCTGAGGGATAATTGTGGGAACCGGGTTGTAAACTTTTGTGTACCATGTTATCCTATGGGTAAAAACTGTATAAAAGGAGCGACTTACAGAACCAATTTGAAGCAGTCTCCCCAAGTTGCACGCTGTGTACTTGTCGTGATCTCTGTGTTCCCTGCAGCAAATAAACCTTGAATCTTTGACGCCGAAGGAAGTGTCCCGTGTCTCTGTGACTTGTACGCCGGAGCAGGTTACCCACGAAGGTTTCAGGTGTTGTGCCCTGGCACCGCTGGGTCTTACAGAACCCAGTCCTTCAAGGGTTGCATTTGCAGATCAAACCCCAAAAAAACGCCAAAGACAGAACTTCCATTGACAAGAAAAAGACAGAACGTGGGGAGTTTGCTTCATGAGACACGGAAAGTTCAATAGCTCAACTCAAGAACAGGCTCCGCAGGATAATACAGGCCCAAAAAGACAAGTCTCCGAAGATAACATTGTGAATCTAAAATTCTCTAACCAGGCAAATTCCCCAAAAATAACAGAGGAAAACAGACCAAAACTGATATTTTTGCCATAATATTCAACTAAAGGGAGACATGATACATTAAATAGAGGCAACCTGCTAAGATTTTTTAAAGAGATTCCTGAACTTAGTGAAACATAAGCTGATCTCCTAGAAGTGGAATTTCAGTAATTTGAAAATAGTCACCAGGCAGAATCAACATTAACAACTTGGGGCCCGATGTAGGTAATCCCAGATTACCGATTAAGAACAGGCAAATGGGATGTAGGTAATTTTACCGAAAAAATTACCGAATCGGTAAGTTTCGGTAATTACCGAATCGGTAAATACCGATTCGGTAATTGCCTTTCATTCCTATGGGCCTGAGCCCATAGGAATGAAAGGCAATTACCGAATCGGTATTTACCGATTCGGTAAAAAGGGGAACATTGAAGGGTGGCAGGGTGTCACTTTGACACCCTGTTGCACCCCTCAATTGTGTATGGGTGCACATGTTGCAGACATACATGACCTAAGGGCATGTATGTCTGCAACATGGCACTGTTGGAAAAGCAAAAAAAATGCTTTTTTCAAGGTTTTCATTATTTACCACCAACTTGTAGTTGGTGGTAAATAACGAATCCTAAAAGGGGAAAAGCACTCATTTGAGTGCTCCCTACATAGCAAAATCGGTAATTTATCGATTCGGTATTTTAAGGAATCGGTAATTTACCGTTTCCTTAAAATACCGATTCGGTAAATTACCTAATCCGTAAAATGCCCACCTACATCTCATTTTCCAAATACAGGTCGGTAACGGCCGAAATTACAGAATTTCGGCTGTTACCGACCGGTATTTGCCTACCGAAATCTGGCCCTTGGATCTCCAATGAAATGGTTAATCTGATCTATGCAACTAGAAATGCTTTTGAAGCATGAGGAATAACTTTATTGCATCACAAGCTTCCCAAATATCTGTATCCTCTGCAACAAAAATAGTGTCACCAAAACAAGGGTCCAAAATCATTTCTGAAGGGAGCAAGAAGCGACTCTCCCAAGCATGGACAAATTTGGTTCAAAACTAGAAGGAACACAAGCGAAGCAAAATACATTCTAAACAACTGACAGAAGACAACCAGGACTGGAGATGGGTGCCCAAGGCCCTAGCAATACAGCAGACCTGATGTAATTCTGGAGCATAAAATAGGTGAATCATCAGTGGCCCAACATAGATAACATATAGTGGAGTTCATTAAGATCTGTTCATGGAATATCCACAGATTTGGAGAAATGTGCCAAGATAATGAAACTTTGACCTTCCTTCAAACTTTTGACCTAATATACAAGAAACATGGGGGCAGATTTACAAGAAAGTGACTCAGTGCCGAACGCAAGCCATTTGGCTAGGCTGCACTAGGAGTCACTTTCAAAACACCGGGATGAAACATATTTATAACAATATGTTGCAACTCTGTGCTTTCCCCTGCGATGGCGCACAAACTGCTGCCATGCACCGGCACACGCATCCTTCAGCCACGCCACAGCTCTCCTTTGGACTGACCACAGCTGCGTTCACTTTACCTACAACAAATCCACATCCAACATCCACCCCCAACCCACTCTGCAAAGAAACTGGAACAAAATCACCATCGACCAGATCTCCTCTTCGCTTCTGCAAAACCCCCCAGCCCACTCCTCAAACCAGACCAAGCAGCCACCAACCTCACCCAATGGTTATCCAACAGCGCCGACATCCTAGCACCACTGAAAAAACGACAAATCAAACTAGGCAGCAAGAAGGCCTCCTGGTTCAACGATGATCTTAAGAAATCCAAGAAACTTTGTCGCTCCCTTGAGAAAGCCTGGAAAAAAGACCCAACCACCAGCACCAAGGACGCCTTCAAAAACGCCACCCGCATACACCACCAACTGATCCGGAATGCCAAGAAAGCCGCTTTCAAGGACCGACTAGATAACAACGCCCACAACAGCAAGGAATTATTCAACATCGTCAAGGAATTTACCAACCCCTCAGCCAACTCCAACGACATCACCCCCTCTCAAGCCCTCTGCGACTCCCTAGCCTCATTCTTTCACAACAAAACTGCAGACATCCACAACAGCTTCGACAACCGACCCGAAGACCAACCCACCCAACCCCCTGCAGGACCCCCAACCCCTTGAACATCCTCAATGACTGGAAGCCAATCTCCACCGAGGACACCATCCGTCTGATGAACTCTATCCACTCAGGATCCCCCACAGACCCATGCCCTCACCACATCTTTAACAAAGCAGACTCCACTATAGCACCGCACCTCCGAGACGTCATCAACTGCTCCCTCAACTCCGCAACCTTCCCGGAAAGCTGGAAACATGCCGAACTCAGCGCCCTCCTGAAGAAACCCACAGCTGACCCCACCGAACTAAAAAACTACCGCCCTATCTTACTCCTTCCATTCCTGGCCAAAGTCATCGAGAAAGCGGTCAACAACCAGCTCGCCGCATTCCTCGAAACCAACAAATCCCTCGACTCCTCACAATCCGGCTTCCGAGCCAAGCACAGCACTGAAACCGCCCTCATTGCAGCAACAGACGACATTCGAACTCTACTGGACAATGGAGACACAGTCGCCCTCATCCTCCTCGACCTCCCCGCAGCCTTCGACACGGTCTGTCATAGCACCCTTCTACAACGCCTCAGAAACGTCGGAATCCAAGGAAAAGCACTGGAATGGATCACCTCGTTCCTCACCGGAAGAACCCAGAGAGTCTGCCTTCCACCATTCAAGTCAGAGGCCACTGAAGTCATCTGCGGCGTACCACAAGGATCTTCACTCAGCCCCACCCTCTTCAACGTATACATGAGCCCCCTCGCGGTCATCGCACGCCAACACAACTTCAACATCATCTCTTACGCCGATGACACTCAACTGATCCTATCTCTCACCAGAGACCCTAACACTGCCAAAACCAACCTGCATGAAGGAATGAAAGAAGTAGCCGACTGGATGAAGCACAGCCGTCTGAAACTGAACTCAGACAAAACAGAAGTCCTCATCCTAGGCACCTCCCCCTCCGCCTGGGATGACTCTTGGTGGCCAGAGGCCCTTGGAAAAGCACCCATCCCGACGGACCACGCACGGAACCTGGGCGTCATCCTGGACTCCTCCCTCTCGATGAACAGACAAGTCAACGCCGTTTCTTCATCTTGCTTCAACATTCTTCGCATGCTCAAAAAAACATTTAGTTGGATCCCCACCGAAACTAGAAAAACGGTCACCCACGCTCTGGTCACGAGCCGACTGGACTACGGAAACACCCTCTACGCCGGTACCACCGCAAAACTCCAGAAAAAACTCCAACGAATCCAGAACGCCTCAGCCAGGCTCATATCAGACATCCCGCGTAAAGAACACATCTCTGGTCACCTGAAAAACCTCCACTGGCTCCCCATCAATAAGAGGATTACTTTCCGGCTCCTGACCCACGCACACAAAGCACTCTACGAAATCGGACCCGAATGCCTCAACACACGACTGTCCTTCTACACCCCCTCCCGCCAGCTACGATCCTCCAACCAAGCCCTTGCCACTGTACCCCGCATCAACAAAACCACCATGGGAGGTAGATCCTTCTCCTACCTGGCAGCTAAAACCTGGAACTCACTTCCCACTCACCTTCGCCTTACTCAGAACCACCTAGCATTCAGAAAGCAACTTAAAACGTGGATATTTGACAAGTAATTCCCCACCCTTCTTCAAGCGCCTTGAGACCCTCTGGGTATGTAGCGCGCTATATAAATTTATTGACTTGACTGACTTGACTTGACCTACCTCTACAGCTAAGCTGAGAACCGTAGGTGTGACGAGACCTCGAAGGACCGGCCATCATCAGAACTGCACGACTTCTATCCAGCACCACCGCCGAGGGATCCTCTGGTGAGTGCTTTGGGGTCCGAGAAGCCCCGACCCTGAGCAGCTCCAGCACCGAAGTCCAGCCTCCCAGCATCCACGAGATCTGCATGGGGCCCTTCTGCTTTTTGCTGCTCACCGCATTGTCTGGCTACTAGCCCGCTGGCTTGTGGCCTTCCCGACGACGACCGATGACATCACCACTGCTGGTCTGGTTGCTCCAGACTGGCCCTTGCTCCCTTCCAAAAGAGGGGCACCCCCGACCCTCCTGGTCCACTCCAGACGCCATTTTAGGTCCACCGCGTGGGCTTGAATTTGCCAAGACTTGTTGCCCCAATCCTGGGTCCAGCGACGTCGACAGCATCAACCATCGTGGGACAGCTCGCACCTCCATCCTGGTCGCCGACAACGCCTCCTGGTCCGTGAGACTGCAGAGCCCAGCGTCGCCCACTCACCTGGTCGAGGTGACTTCGCCCGGTGCCATCCTGGTGCCCACACAATCACTGGCTAGTGATTAAGAACTTGGTCCCCTCTGCTTTCAGGTGTCATCCATCTCCGATCCAGGCTTGGATCCATCGAACAATCTTCACTGGTCGCCTGCCAGCAACTTCTTTCTTCAGGCTCCATAGACTGCAACGAGGATTCCCGACGTCTTTTCAGACCTATGCAGCTGCAGCCCCTGGGCTAGGTAACTTCGGCATTTCGGTGCCCCAGCATAGCCACACTATCCAAGGGTCCAGATCCTTTTCGTTTTTTAGCCTATCTAGTCGGGTTCGCCCGATAACACTAACTTTGTGAAATCTAGCTACCATAGACTTTGTCCCGCATCCCGCGTGAGAGTGCACACTCTGCACCCGAGTCCCCTAGGCCTCCTACTAGTAATCTGAAGGTTCAATAACGTAGTCCTAGCGATTCCAAAGCCTATTAGTACAGTACTTACCTGCTAGTAATTTCGCATTCCACTTCTAGAGTATATGGTTTTTCGTGCCCCTCGGGCATTTGTGTAAATTGTGCAACTTAAAGTATTTTCGTAAGAGTTTTGTTGTGTGCTTAGTACCCTGTCCTCATAAAGAGTACAGGGCTGTTGTGACAAATACACTGTTTATTTTCATAACACTTGTGTGGGGTCCTTTCACTTGGTGTTCAAGGGGTATATGTGATGGTATAGCAGCTGGCTTAACACGCCCTCTAGAGTTTAGCCCGAAGACTGCTGGTATCCATGCTACTAGCATAGCTGGTCTATAAGGTTGACTTACAACCAATCATCAATAAGGGTTGTTGGACTGATACATAGTGTTCACTAGAATAGTGAGCACTGCATATCAGGCCACCTTCTCACATTGGTGAGCAGCGGTTGGGATTTGAGCTTGCTGTTGTTTTACCACACGTATCCTAAGAATATCTTGTGAAAGATCACATAAGTACTCCAGGTACATATAACTTAGCTTAGAATACTCTGAGTTCTACTGAACCAGCTGTTGTAAGCTCCTCAAGGCTTAGCACACCTTGGCTACAACTCTTAGCAAGGTATCAGTAGGCAAACAAATAGTGTAGGTAGGTGCATCACTTACACCACACTAGAAACAGCATGTCAGACAAAGGAGGAAACTCTGAGTCTCCCCTTGTGTCAGTGGACCCTCCACAGGTCACTTCCAGATATGCTGCTCTTAGCTTCCAGGAGATGAGACAAGTGTGTACCTCCAGGAAGCTAAAACAGGGTTCTAACCCTACAATCCCCTTCCTGATTGGTCTCTTAGAGACTTATGATGCCAGGAGGGCTGGTAACCCAGACCCTTCTAATCCAGATGGGACAATGCCTCCCCTAGAGGGAACCACAGGTGACCCTGACCTTATCCATCTCTCTGCAGAAGGTGAAGAGGAGGATGAGGATCTAGAGCCATCTGAGGATGAGGCAGACAAAGGTCCAGAAGTAGTTAGCCAGCTAACTAGGGCCAACTTAAGCAGGCATGAGAATGGTACTAGGAGACCCCTGGGGCCCCTCTCAGGCCAGCTTAACATTGGGAATGGACGAGTTAGGTCTCTATCCAGAGGCTCTAACAGATCCATTCAAACCAATGGCTCTCAGGCCTCTTCTCACAGAGGGATGACATCCCCTCAGAGGAGAGTGTATGAAGCCAAAGTGAGGGAAGTCAATCTGAGGATTGAAAGGGAAGAACTTGCCCTGGCCAAAGAGAGACTTGCCTTTGCTAGAGAGCAAAAGTTAAGTGGACTAGATTCCACTGGTGGCAGCACTCCCCCAAGGGAAAACAGGAGTTTAGATACTAGACACCTGAGTAAGATAGTGTCCCCCTTTAAACAAGGGGATGACATCCACAAATGGATAACTGCTTTGGAGAGGGCCTGCACTGTACAGTGTGTCCCCCAGAGTCAGTGGGCAGCTATCTTGTGGCTCTCCTTTGAAGGTAAAGGAAGAGAAAAGCTCCTCACTACTAGAGCTGAGGATGCTAATGATTACCAAGTCCTGAAAAATACACTGATAGATGGGTTTGGCCTAACCACTGAGCAGTACAGGTTGCTGTTCAGGGATACCCAGAAAACTCAGTCTCAGGATTGGTCTGACTTTGTAGATTGTGCCACTAAGGCTTTGGAGGGCTGGTTGCTGGGCAGTAAGGTTACTGATTATACAGGATTGTACAATCTGATCATGAGGGAACAGATTTTAAACAATTGTCAGAACCAGTTGTTGCATCAGCACCTTGTTGACTCAGATCTGACCTCTCCCCAAGAATTGGGAAAGAAGGCAGACAGATGGGTCAGAACAAGGGTTAAGCAAAACCAGGGCCAGAACCAGGGTGGTCAGAAGAAGGCAGACCAGAAGGGTAAAGATTCTAAAGGTGAACAAAATGACCAGAAGTCTTCAACAGGTCCCCAACAACCCAAAGAGGGTGGGGGTCAGGCTTCCCAGAAAAAGAAGAATCAAGAAGGCCAGTCAAAAAGGTGGTGCCAATACTGTAAAAGTAAAACTCACTGGTTTAGTGAGTGCACCAAGAAAGGAGGGCAAACTCCTGCTACTGCAGCCCCTAAGGCACCTGTGCCCCCTAGTACAGCCAGCAGTAGTAGTGCACCTCCCAAGGGTTTAGTGGGGTTAACCTTGGGTTCTGACGGGTATGACAACTTAGTTGGCACACTCACTCAGGCTGTCCTTGTCTGTACAGGGGATATGGATATCTCCCCTGATGTCAGTCCCAATACTTTGGGCAAATACAGGCAGACACCTTTGATAAATGGAAAGATGGCTCAGGCCTATAGGGACACTTGTGCCAGTGTCACCATGGTGACACCTAACTTTGTGGACCCTGGACAGATCATGCCAGGTACAGATTTCCTGGTGACCAATGCCAGCAACGTCACTGCCAGTCATAGTATGGCGATTGTTGCTTTCTCCTGGGGAGGGGTAAATGGCCAAAAGAAGGTTGTAGTTAGTTCAGACCTCCCAGTGGATTGTTTGTTGGGCAATGATTTGGAGTCATCACAATGGTCAGAAGTGGAGCAGAGGACTCACATGGAGATGTTAGGCTTGCCAGCACATGTGCTTGCTGTGACTAGGTCACAGGCCAGAAAATGCCCCACTGAACAGGTGCTGGATCCTGGAACAATGGACCAGACACCTCCCAAGAAGAAGAGCAGTAGGGTTAAGGCATTGCCTTCCCCCTTGCCCCAGGTTGAGGATCAAGTCTCAGAGGAGGCTGACCTACAGGAATTGAGGGAAACTGAGCCTAAAGAATTTGAACTTGATCAAGTTGAGTTTCTGGGCTCAGGGGGACCCTCAAGAGAAGACCTGAGGAAGGAACAATTAGACTGCCCTTCCCTTGAACCCCTCAGACAGCAGGCTGCTGCTGAGGCTGCTGGGAACGCCACAGGTACCCACAAGGTATACTGGGATGATGGACTCCTGTACACTGAGGCAAGAGACCCCAAGCCTGGCATGGCCAGGAGACTGGTTATCCCCTTGTCTCAGAGAGGTTTCCTTCTTACCTTAGCCCATGAGATTCCCTTAGCAGGACACTTAGGCCAGACAAAGACTTGGGACAGACTTGTCTCACACTTTCACTGGCCTCACATGAATGAGGATACCAAGGAGTTTTGTCGCTCCTGTGTCACTTGCCAAGCCAGTGGTAAGTCAGGTGGCACAACAAAGGCCCCCCTTATACCAATGCCTGTGGTGGGGGTGCCCTTTGAAAGGGTGGGGATTGACATTGTTGGACCAATGGAACCCCAGACAGCATCAGGGCACAAGTTTATACTGGTGGTGGTGGACCATGCCACCAGGTATCCTGAAGCTATTCCCCTTAGGGCCACTACAGCACCTGTTGTGGCCAGAGCCCTAGTTGGAGTGTTCTCCAGAGTGGGCTTCCCTAAGGAGCTTGTCCCTGACAGAGGTGCAAACTTCATGTCAAGCTACTTAACTGCTATGTGGAAGGAATGTGGTGTCAACTACAAGTTCACTACACCCTATCATCCACAATGCAATGGGCTTGTTGAAAGGTTCAACAGGACCCTAAAAGGGATGATTCATGGACTACCTGAAAAGCTCAGGCGTAGATGGGATGTCCTGATACCCTGCCTTTTATTTGCTTATAGAGAAGTCCCACAGAAGGGGGTTGGCTACAGCCCTTTTGAACTTTTGTATGGACATCCTGTAAGAGGACCTCTGTGTTTGGTGAAGGAAGGATGGGAGAGACCTCTCAAAAAGCCTGCAACCAACATAGTGGACTATGTTCTTGGTCTCCGCTCCAGGATGGCTGAGTACATGGAAAAGGCATCCAAAAACCTTGAGGCTAGCCAGGAACTTCAAAAAGCCTGGCATGACCAAAAGGCTGTCCTGACTGTATACCAACCTGGACAGAAGGTGTGGGTGCTGGAGCCAGTGGCCCCAGCAGCACTCAAAGACAAATGGTCTGGGCCCCACACAATCCTTGAGCAGAAGGGAGAGGTCACCTACCTGGTGGACCTTGGAACTCCCAGGAGCCCCCACAGGGTGCTCCATGTTAACAGGCTCAAAGCATATGTCGACAGGAAGGACATGAGCTTGCTCATGGCCATAGATGAGGGACAGGAGGAAGAGAGTGACCCTCTGCTAGACCTGCTCACTCAGAATACTGATGATGGGTCAGTAGATGGTGTTGTCTTTTGTGGCAGCCTCTCAGAACATCAACAGCAGGATTGCAAACAAGTTCTTCAATCCTTCAGGCATATGTTCTCTCTAACACCCAGCCAAACCAATTGGTGCACCCATGAGGTTGACACTGGTGACAGCTTGCCAGTTAAGAGTAAAATCTACAGGCAGCCTGATCATGTTAGAGACTGCATCAACACTGAAGTGCAGAAAATGTTGGAGTTGGGAGTCATTGAACCCTCAGATAGCCCTTGGGCTAGTCCAGTAGTTCTAGTGCCAAAGCCTCACACCCAGGGTGGTAAGAAAGAGATGAGATTTTGCGTAGACTACAGGGGTCTCAATGCAGTCACTAAGACTGATGCCCACCCAATACCAAGGGCAGATGAGCTTATAGATAGATTGGCTTCTGCCAACTACTTAAGTATAATTGACTTGACAGCTGGGTATTGGCAAATCAGGTTAGCTGAGGATGCCAAGCCCAAGACAGCATTTTCTACCCCTGGTGGGCATTATCAATTTGTGGAAATGCCCTTTGGTTTGAAAAATGCACCTGCCACCTTACAAAGGCTGGTGAATCATGTTCTCACTGGGCTGGAGGACTTCTGTGCAGCATATCTTGATGATATAGCTGTCTTTAGCTCCACCTGGGAGGATCACCTGGTCCACCTGAGGAAAGTGTTAGAGGCACTGCAAGCAGCAGGTCTCACTATCAAGGCCACCAAGTGCCAGATAGGGCAGACACAGGTTGTATACTTGGGCCACCTTGTAGGTGGAGGCCAAGTTCAGCCACTGGAGAGCAAAATACAGTCGATCAGGGACTGGGCTCCTCCAACCACCCAGACTCAGGATCGAGCTTTCTTGGGCCTGACTGGTTACTATAGAAAGTTTGTCAGAAATTATGGATCAATTGTGACTCCACTTAATGAACTGACAAGTAAGAAAATGCCAAAGAAAGTTCATTGGACAGCAGGCTGTCAAAAAGCATTCGATGACCTAAAGCAGGCCATGTGCACAGCACCTATCCTCAAGAGTCCAGACTACTCCAAACCATTCATTGTCCAAACAGATGCTTCTGAGTTGGGTGTGGGAGCTGTTCTATCTCAACTGAATTTTGATGGTAATGACCAGACCATTGCTTTTATAAGCAGAAGGCTGACCCCCAGAGAGAAAAATTGGTCAGCTATTGAGAGGGAGGCCTTTGCTGTGGTTTGGGCCCTGAAGAAACTGAGGCCATACTTGTTTGGCACTCATTTCAAGATTCAGACCGACCATAAGCCCCTCTTGTGGCTAAATCAGATGAAGGGTGAAAACCCCAAACTGCTTCGGTGGTCCATTTCCCTACAGGGGATGGATTTTACAGTGGAGCATAGACCTGGCACTGATCATGGCAATGCAGATGGGCTCTCCAGGTATTTCCACTTAGAGCAAGAAGGCTCACCTGGTCAAGGTTAGTTTATTGTCCCAAAGTTTGGGGGGGGGGGGGTCATGTATGATCACCCAGATTTTTTACTTTTGTTTCACTGGTTTACGACTTTCTCTGGCTGTGGGCCTGCTAATCAGACCCACAGCCTAGCTGTTCTCTCACTAAATTGACATGTGTACCTTAGGTGCATTATCCAATTGGTACTGGGCCACCTTATCAGACCCTGTAACTCAGGGCATAGGTGTACCCAGGGCCTACCAGGGGCTGAAGCATGTATTATGCCACCCCTGGATGGCCATCTTAATCTGACACAACTGGCTGCACGACAGCTGGGGCAAGGTGGTGTAATCACCCTTTGCTTTAGATATAGTATCCCTATATCAAACCCTAAAAATGGACACACAGATTCCTATCAGTCACTCCTATGGCAGGCCTTGACAATCCTGAAGGCAGAGTGCTTGGAAGCGTGTGAAATGGTGCTCTGGCATGAGCTGAGCCCGTTTGCAGCTTGCGGAACCAAGTCCTAATAGCTGTTCCATGATAACGCATACCATATACTCTTAAGTGCATTATAATCCTCGCGGTTAAATGCTATCTCTGGTATTGCTTTATCAAAACATGTCGAGTAAGGTGTCATACGAATTGGAATACTAACCCCTCGCCAATTCTGGGGACGGGGTTAGCATTCCACCCTTCTAGAGGGACACGACATGTATGTAACTGTGAACCCCGGTTAAAGTTAACTGAAGCCTCAGCTCTACAAAATGGATGCTGCCACCACAGACACAAGTCTGACCTCCTGCTGCTGGGAGTCCTTCCAGCGAGGAGAGCTTGGACAAAGGGTTTCCTGTCAGGGGCGGTGCCAGCACCATCCCAGACAGGGTTTTGTGTATCCTGGGTAGGCAGGGCTTTACAGGAAGGTGACTGCAAGTGGCACCCCGGAGCTCACTACGCATCTGCCGGCTAGAACCAGTTCCAGGGGCACACCAGCCCCTTGCCTGGGGAAAGTCCGGCATGGGAGAGGGGTGTAACCGCCCCCCTTCCTGGTCCCACCCCTAGGGCAGGACCTAGTCGCGTACCCACCCCTTTCTTTAGGATAAAGGCAGGAGCGGGGACCCTTCCAAATTAGATCATCTTTGAATCAAGAAACTACTTTCCATGAAAGGAACTCTCGACTCTTCTCAAGATTTCTCCCTTGTGACTAAGGAGTAGTCACCCTGCATCCGCAGGCACCATCTAAGAACTCTGCGGTTTGCTGCACGTCCTTCCTCAGGAATCCGACCGACCAGCTCAACGAGACCCGGCTTCCCTGGCACCTCTGACCTCTACCTACCTCTACAGCTAAGCTGAGAACCGTAGGTGTGATGAGACCTCGAGGGACCGGCCATCATCAGAACTGCACGACTTCTATCCAGCACGACCGCCGAGGGATCCTCTGGTGAGTGCTTTGGGGTCCGAGAAGCCCCGACCCTGAGCAGCTCCAGCACCGAAGTCCAGCCTCCCAGCATCCACGAGATCTGCGTGGGGCCCTTCTGCTTTTTGCTGCTCACCGCGTTGTCTGGCTACTAGCCCGCTGGCTTGTGGCCTTCCCGACGATGACCGACGACATCACCACTGCTGGTCTGGATGCTCCAGACTGGCCCTTGCTCCCTTCCAAAAGAGGGACACCCCGGACCCTCCTGGTCCACTCCAGACGCCATTTTAGGTCCACCGCGTGGGCTTGAATTTGCCAAGACTTGTTGCCCCAATCCTGGGTCCAGCGACGTCGACAGCATCAACCATCGTGAGACAGCTCGCACCTCCATCCTGGTCGCCGACAACGCCTCCTGGTCCGTGAGACTGCAGAGCCCAGCGTCGCCCACTCACCTGGTCGAGGTGACTTCGCCCGGTGCCATCCTGGTGCCCACACAATCACTGGCTAGTGATTAAGAACTTGGTCCCCTCTGCTTTCAGGTGTCATCCATCTTCGATCCAGGCTTGGATCCATCGAACAATCTTCACTGGTCGCCTGCCAGCAACTTCTTTCTTCAGGCTCCATAGACTGCAACGAGGATTCCCGACGTCTTTTCAGACCTATGCAGCTGCAGCCCCTGGGCTAGGTAACTTCGGCATTTCGTTGCCCCAGCATAGCCTCCCTATCCAAGGGTCCAGATCCTTTTCGTTTTTCAGCCTATCTAGTCGGGTTCGCCCGATAACACTAAGTTTGTGAAATCTAGCTACCATAGACTTTGTCCCGCATGTTGTGACTTAAATAAATACACTGTTTATTTTCATAACACTTGTGTGGTGTCCTTTCACTTGGTGTTCAAGGGGTATATGTGATGGTATAACAGCTGGCTTAACACGCCCTCTAGAGTTTAGCCCGAAGACTGCTCGTATCCATGCTACTAGGATAGCTGGTCTATAAGGTTGACTTACAACCAATCATCAATAAGGGTTGTTGGACTGATACATAGTGTTCACTAGAATAGTGAGCACTGCATATCAGGCCACCTTCTCACAACGCAGACAAGCGGTTCTTGCTTGCTTCGACCCAGGCCTTCCCCCATTAAATGGGAAGATGGTCAAATTCCTGAAATGTCTGGAACTGAAACTAAAAAATATGGAAGATGGCACCAGACCGGACTAGTTGAATATTGGCCAAGACACCACACTTGGACCTCACACCTGCACCAAACTGTTTTTATCAAAATTCTCTTGTTTTAAAAATAATATATTTTTCTAAAAATCTTTTATCCGAAGGTATGAGTTATCAATGTACTTTTGTAATGGTTTTAATTAACCTAAAACAATAAAATTACTTACTTACATTGCAGTGAATTCATTTGTTATTGGGGGGGTCAGGGCTTTTAATGGAGGTTTTGTGTCAAATTCAGGAACCACAATGGAGAACCACCCTTCTCACATTGGGGGCCACCTGAAGTTTTAACAGTTATAAGGGCCATAACACACTGGGGTTCTGTGGGGCTGTGCGTAGGTCACCATAGGGGGTGTTGCATGTCCTCAAGTCTCAAGACAAGGGGCAGTTACTTGGGCATGCTCCTTGCTGTTTTCAGCGTGCAATTCTCATGCATGTGTATGTAAGGGTATGGTATATCACAAGAACCGTATGTTACATACGTCCACCAGTACCTCCAGGAGAGAGGCATGCCCACTTCACACATTGAGGTGGCGGGCTACCAATTCCAGGGGCTACTAAGCAAACCAGGGCATGGTTGGTTCAACACCAAGGGTTTCTTTTGGGTAGCAGGTAGGGTTACCTGGGATAGGGCTACAGCACTTTAGCTTAATGGGAATTGGATAGGTCAACCCACAGTGGATGCAGTGACTGACCTGTCTTTATCGACATTGTACTGGTGACTACAGGGCGACTCTTCATTCATGTAGCACCACATTAGACCTTGTTTATAACATGAATTTGAATGTTGCAGGGAAGAGACCCAAACTTACTTTACCCCTGCCTTGTTAAGACCCAGCATTACACTATTGTGTTACTTGAAACATTCACGTTAGTTACAGCCTCCTGTATAGCAAAATAGTTTGTTGCTTTGGACCGGTTGCACCATGGAACCTCACTTTGAGGGCAGGATATAAGCTGATTGCACTATAGTGTTAAGGGGCATGTCCCTTTGACACGGACTAAAGGGTAGTTACATGGATATAAGAGGCAAATTATCTCAAGCACATGTACAGGCAGGCAACGCTTTTGCATCCACTTGATAGGGCTCATAGGAATGCTTACGTTACTAAGTACAGCTAGTAGAATTGTGTTAGAAGCTACTGGATTTGTTCAATTCAGCTATTGTTGAACTCCTCAACTTGCTGTGCGAAAATACACCTGGACACACTAAAATATTTAATTTAAATTTTCTGTCATGGCTTCCACCTGTGCCACACAAGGGGGAGGGGCCCTCACTAATTTTCCCACCTAGTTAGTTGCGGGGTACACACTTGTCCAACTGGTACCTTTTAACCCCCCCTTTTTAACGTCCAGAGGTGCGGCTATGGCACGCCACTGCCATTTTCAGCAGCTAGCGCACCGGTGCTCTAGCTTTACAGGGTGGTTGTGTCTGGTGCGCGGCAATGTCCCTCAATTGTCATTATCTGCACTGTCTGGCTTTCAGAGAGGACCGCTACATCAGCCACGGAGTAGTTCAAGATCACTGGTGACTTCGCATTTGGATTTATCAGTTGGTTTAACTCTGGTGCCCAGATTTACTTGGACTTTTATTGGCACGTTTACGCCCAGTTTGGGTTGTGCTTAGTAGGAAGGCCTGCGATTGATTTGCCTGGGTTTTACTGGCGGGGCCCAGATGGGGGCAAGTAATAACAACAGTCTTAAACCAAATGCAAGGGTTCACACACAGGGGAGGGCCCTTAGCTAGGTACACTAGTACTCGTTCGGCCTGAGTCAAGAGTTACTTAGTGGTTATTGAGGATCTAAGGTGGGGAGATCCTAGGCAGTATTTCCATGCTGGGAAGTAAATAGGGAGTAAGTAATAGTGTCCCAAGTTGCCCAAACTGGAATTTTACATTTGGATGTGGGGCTTGTTTTAGCGCCTCCGGTCCTACGAGTCCCCAATCGGGGTGACTGGTTTAGTCACAGACATTAATGGTTACTCTACACGGGGTACTAATTGGGAGATTGTTTAAGTAGGTCTCAACTAGCCTTTTACGCATGATGGAGACAATTAGTGTCATGCCTAAAGAGATAAGCCTGGTGTTATAGGGTCGGGATGCCAAGGGAGGTAGCTTGGCTGCTTACACAGGCAGGTGATTTCTGCCAGGGCTTTGTTAAGCCGGCGGCCAGGCAGGTGTTTGCACTACCAAGATGATTACATTCAGGCCTAGCATGCACCAAGTGCTGGATGCTCAAGCCAGTCAAGACAGACATTAACACCTGCGCGAGAGCCAGGGTACTAGGCAGTGGTGGCAGCTGCCAGTTACAGTGGGTGTTGCAGGGCAATAACCTGAGGAGAACTTGGGGTCAACATATTTTGGTACAATGATTGAAGGTTGTTTTGGCGTTCCGATTGCCCATACTGGGACAAGTGTTTGGCGTTCAAGTGATTCCCTCCCTTTTTTTTTTGATACAACAAGGACACATGGACACCCGTTTCTATGTCACTTATCCCATGGCAGGATAGCCCCCTAGGTGTAAATGGCCTCTGTGTGCCTCGCCAGGACAGGGATAGCCTCTCACACTAGCTGGAGCCTGTAAGGGAGATAAGGTAGAATCATAGACAAGGTGTCCTGGGCCCAAACCCCCCTCACAACGTCAGCGGGGGATATCAGGCTGTAAGGTGTCCTTGAGGGACGGGCTAGGGAATTGGGAGCTGAAGTGGGTGACTCAGCTTTGGCAGAAACACAGATGTGTCCCAACGAATCCACCAAAAGTACTATAGCAAATACATGTGATACACTATCTGGTGGTACAACACCATTACTGGTATAAGTATCAAGGGTCACATGTGGATATCAGTGTCTGGGCATCTGTAGGTGTACTTCTCAAAGCGGTGCAGGTCTAATGAGGGACACCATACTCCTTTTTCCTCAAACATGTTGTGTCACCAGCGTTATGGGCTCCAGGGATAATTTGAAAGTACTAGGAAGTTGTCTGGTCAATGTGGTAAAGCATGAACCAGGGTTGAAGACCACAATGACCACACGGGGCAATCTAGCAACCAAGGGGGGGGTACAAGTAATCCTCTGTGGTCGGAATTCACCCCTTGCTCCTGTGGCAGGGAACTTGACAGGGGAGGCGATGGAGCCTGAGTGCAGGAAGTCTGCGCTGTGCGTAAATTCACTGGGCAGAGATTTGGCTTCATTAGACATGTGTACTACACGCCAAATGCACAGGGCGTTTTAGGACGATGGGGTACAGCGGTCCACTTTATGCATGGACCTGTTTTTGCTGGACAGGGAGGAGGCCCTAGTAATAGCAAGTAAGGAATAGCGAGGAGGAATGCCGGCCTTGGTGGGGGGCCCTGGCTGCGACGGTCGCCACACCCAGGCCTGTGGCGGAGTTACAAGGCGATCCAGAGGCAGAAAGGTACTCAGGGGTACCCTCTTCAGGAGCACAAGGGGTGCTGAGGCCTAATATCCCCAGAAAGTCTGTGCGGTGGACCCTGGGGTGTGACGGCGCCCCGTCTGTCCAATGGGCGGTTGGAAGCTTGAACGCTCCGCCCCCTCGTGTGGGAGGGGGTGAGCAAGAGGGTGGACCAATTGTGGCTATCCACTCACCACAACCGCTAAGCACCGATTGGCTAAGGCCACGATGCAAGTTTGCCCATCAGGTGGTAGGCCGCGAGGGGCGGCTTGCCTTTGGATCGTCTGTAAGATAACCCACCATGTTGGCATATGTATATGCTAATAAACCTGCAGCGACTTTATCCCAACAAAAAGCTGTCTTGTCTGCTTATTTACGATACATGCATGTTGCTGCGGGAGGGGTGGTGAGTGGGCCGATATTGGCACTATGGCACACACTCTGCAGCCGCCGTCTGATGGCAGCTGCACTCGTGGAGCCCGCTGTATTCCGCCGCCTCTCTGGAACTCCGACAGCGAGATGGCCCGGACTCGTGGGTGTCAGGGCTGAAATTTGCAAAAGGCTGTGGCGGGGAGCCGAACGGGCACAGCTTGCACACTCTCATAAGTTCCCGCAGGCCAAGGTCCGCCAACGTATCCCTAACTACTGGGCACCGACGAGACCTCGTGGCTGCTACCGGCCGGCCGCCCGCTCCGTTTCTCCGACCATCTGATGAGCGCGCTTCCCCCTTTTGCCTTTATCGTTCCCTGAAGAGAGGTATGGGGCTCCTTTAGACCGGGTTGGGGGCCCCGGGATGCCTAATTAAGTGCTTTATGCGGCCATGGTGAGCGGAGCTCCAAGGAGCCACTGTTGCACCGCCTCCATCAAGGTCACCTCCTGGGCCCTGCCATTTAGATTTAAAAACATCCTGTAGTTCATTGAATCAGTCTCTGCAGCTAAGCTAAAATGTTCCCTTCCATAGCTCCGGTGGCTGAACACCGTTGATGATGTTGCAGAGATATGTGCCCCCACTCTGCACATTGAAAACACTGTGAACCCTGTGGCTAACCACTCCCCCGGACGATAACCAAGTGAGAAATTAAGGTGGAGTGGGCATCTGAACTTTCCCTTGCAGCCCCCCTCCCTGCACATATAGGTGTCGGGGAGGATGTACTCTGAACTCGGGTGAACAGTGGTATGCAGCATTCTAGCTCAAGCGATAAGATGACTGTAAGGTTAGGGTGTTGCTTCACCCAAGATTGGGTGTTGGTGGGTAGGGAATCCAGGTATTGCTTGAGGTATATCCCTTCGGTCTCTTCTTCTACCGTTGCAGTAGTGGGCTGTAGCATCCATTAGTTCCCCAGATCCCTTACCCTATAGCACAGAGCTATAAGGTTATCCCTGCCATTCCATTTTTCTTTCCGGAAGCAACTCTTGTAATATTCTGTCACATCCTAAACATTCTAGGATAGCCTTTTTTACATTAGCATAATTAGTTACTCCTACAGGATTTGCTGCTTGATAGTTGTCCTGTAATTTGCCAGAAAGCAAAGGCGCTATGTACTGCCCCAACGTTACTGCAGCCATGCCGCTGTGGTAGTTACCCTCTTGAAAAACATAATCAGGATCGTCTTCTTCCTGGAATTTTGAGAGCACTGTTCTCGGTACATTGGGATGTGAACTAGCACTGGTATTAGCATCAATAAGGCGTAGTATTGCACTATCCTGGACGTGTTGGTTGTTAGTCAGCAAAAAGGCCTTGTCTTTTAGGGTGGTCTGGAATGACTCCCGATATTTCTGTACTGTCTGTGCCTGTTGTTCGAGGACTAACTGTAAATGGCACCAATGGGGTGATCATTGCTTCTAGGGTAATGGGTGGTGTGTTAGTCAGACACTGAATCCCACTTCTGACACCACTATGGTCTCCCCTGGACAGATACGCATACGAAGGTATAGATTTAAGCTTTTTATTTTGAATCATAATCTTACTTAGTTTTACTTTTTCCTTTCAATGGTGCTGATACCCTTCCCAGGGTTGCCTTAGAAGTGTTGTAGTGCTCGAATCCCCTTCTGTTTTTCTTCACTGCCAAAAGAAGTCACCAACTTCTCTTCCACCAGCCTCAAAGGACAGTCCTGGGGGCTGATGGCCGCGAAGAAACCACGCAACAGGGTAAGTATTGGGCTTTTGGTTTTCTCTTTCACCTCTAGTGCCACTGTGCCCGTGTATAGTGCTCTTTCCCCAAACCGTGCCCCCTTTTCTTTTTTTTATAACCAATTTTTATTGAGTTTAACACAGACAATATAAACCACTCAGATGGCACAAAAGGATACATCTCAGATGGATCACAGTGTAAATGTGCAGCATCAAACATCAGTAAAAGGTGAATGATCAAGAAGAGACAATAATGTTGAAGAATAAAATACACTGTATTCAGCAGATCATCCGAGCTGATCCAACCATTTCCCCCATCTACGGTTCGTGCTTTGAAGGACATCCTCTGGCTTCGTATACAGGTCTCTCCTACTATGCACACCAGTCTAATCCTTTCTGCCACTGTGATATCGTCAGAGGAGCAGGGTTTTTCCATCAGGTTGCTAGGGCACGCTTGGCCACCATGGTGGCCATGCCCGAAACTCCTTGTCTACCTAGAATCCCCTGGGCCCTCCAGGACCCTCAGCAGCAGCATCGGAGGGCAGAGATACCTCCCAGACCAGTACAACGTTGAGTTCTCTTGTCATGTTCGTCCAATATTTTTGAATTACGGAACACAGCTACACCATGTGGTTGTAGTCAGCAGAAGCATCAGAGCAGCTGGGGCAAGTGGGGCCCAGGGAGGAAGTCTGCCTGGTGTAACCTGGCTGGGGTGAGATAGGCGACGTATAAGTAGTATGTCTGAATCAGTCACAACCTAGAGGAGATGGTCATGACTCGAGGGGCCATCGTAGCATCTCACCAATCATCATCCTCAAGAATCTGCAATGTGAATTTAGTGTCCCACTGGGTATGTCGGAGTGCAGCCCTACAGGCAAAGAAAAGCACCCGGGTTACCACATGAATGGTGGTGGGGACCGGGGATCCATATAGTATAGCCATTATCCAAGGAAACCCCAGTGACAGTAGCTCCAGCTGGTAAGCAGGGTCTGACCAGCCTCCAGCAAACCAGTCATTTATCACCCGGAGTTCGGTTGCAAGAGAGTAGAGGTAAAGATTTGTCATCCCTAGTCCTCCATCATAAGGAGTGCGCTGGCAGTGGATAAGGGCTAAGCGAGGTGTAGCATTATACTAGAAGAACGATGACGCTAGTCTATCTAGTTAGCAGAACCAGCGACGTGGCAAGACTATTGGACCATTTTGAAAGATGAAAGTGATCTTGACAGTATCATCATTTTGTATAGGGCAATCCTGCCCATCACGTTCAGTGGGAAGGACTGCGCATCAAGGGTCCAAGATTAAGGGACCTGGTGATTTCAGGATGGAGCGCTACTCATATACCATGATAGCGGAAGCTGAGAAGGCACACAGGGATGTCTTTCTGCCATGCCACGTAGTTCCAAGATGAGGCAAGAGGCACAAAGTCTGACTTGGCTGGGTTTATGTGTAGGACTAAAGCCTCACGAACAGCCGAAGGATCTGAAGGCATCGGGGGCAGACGTTGGGGGGTCCACTAAGAAAAGCAGGACGTCATCGGTGTAAACTGTGATTCGGTCCTCACATTCTCCATCATTGCCATCCCTGTATCTGAGTATCACATCAAAGGAGGCAAGTAAGCTGCTCAATCGCCAAGGCAAAGAGGAGCGGGTATAGGAGACAACCCTGCTGAGTCCCTTGCCTAATGGGGAATGCGTCATAGAGTAACACATTGATCTGAAACCGTACAGTGAGGCTGGAGTAGAGCACACAGACAAGTCCCAAAAAGCGGGGTCCAAACCCCGCCCTCAACAACACATGCTCTAAGTAAATCAAGTCCACTCTGTCAAAGGCCTTTTCAAAGTCTACAAGAAGCAAGGGGCGGAAGCTGGTGACAGTGAGCTAAGGTGACATGTGAACGCCGGAGGAATGCCACGTGCTCCTGTATGGCATAAAGCCGCATTGGTCAGGATGGATGAGATTGCAGAGTACCTGCTTGAGTTGGGTAGCTAGTATCATGGCACAGATCCTGACCTCACAACAGGGGGTGCGTTTTAGGGATGACTACAATTCTGGCCATATCTATCTCAGGTGGGAAGGTGCCGTTTTTTGTCACCTATTCATAGAAAGTGAGAAGCCGGAGTGTCAACGTGTCTCTGAATGTGGAATAATATTCTGTTGAAAACCCTCGATGGGCAGGGGTCTTCCCAGAAGCCAGAGCCTATATGGCTACTCTGAATTCTTCAACCAATAGTCGCTGGTCCAACAGTTGGGTTTCAGAGTGGGACAACCATGGAAGTGCCTGGCTCAGCTTCTGCAGTAGGAGTTACCTGGTATAGGCTGCGGTAGTAATTGGCAAAGACCTTTGCAATACAATGAGGAGAACTGCAACTATGCCCTTGGGTATCTACAATCTCTGATATTATCACGTTTGCCAGTGGGCGGAAGGCGAGCTAGTACAGCAATTCACTCTTCTTCTCTTCCCATCCCTAAACCGTGGCCGTCAAGGCTCACCACAGTCGCTTGGCATCTTCAAGCGACAAAAGGCACTCTCCTACAGCCATATTCATGAAGTGAAATTGCGCCCGCAATCGCTGCGAGAAAGCAATTGCGGGCGCAATTGACGTAATCGGCATTCAACATCAAAATTGCGAATTCGCTAACACATAATAGCGAATTCGCAATAAAAATCGCAGAATCCCGGTAGCTGATCATTAGCGAATCAGAAAATGCGACAAACCACGGATTCTGCGAAATAAATTGCGATTTCGCTAAATAATCGCTATCGGTATTCATTAAAAATCGCTAATAGCGAAAAACCCAAAAATCGCTGTTTGCGCGGCGCAAATTAAGGAGAACTCAAACCAGGTGGTAACCATAAAAGCCATGAAAAAATTACTTTTGAAAAACCGTTGGCCAATCAGCAACAGGTTCAGGCCTGACCAATCACACATAAGGGCATTCAGCAACAGCATTTGGAGTGCCACAATGCCAGGAATGTACATGGTGGTGAGGCGTCGAAGGCTACAGCGAGCAGCACACAGGAGACGCAGGATCCAGGACAGAATTTTCCTCCAGCGGGTCACCTTGCTGGGCCAAACCAGAGACCAGATATATGCAAAATATAGGCTGAATGGGGAAATGATCATGCAGCTAATACAGGACCTTGACCCCCTGATGCAGCACCCAACAAGCCGTACCAATGCGGTGCCTACACATGTGCAGGTATTGTGTAGCCTGCACCTCCTGGCCTCCGGGAGTTTCCAGGGGATAGTAGCGGCTGCTGGGGGGATATCCCAGCCCACCATGTCACGCTGCCTCCATACTTTCGTTGACGCCATGCTCACCCAGCTACAGCGTCACATCAAATTTCCCACGAGCCAACAGGAATTGGACTTGACCAAGCTACAATTCTACAATGTTGCCCATTTTCCCCATATACTTGGATGTATAGATTGTACCCACGTCGCCATCTGCCCACCAGCTGCCACAGAGTATATGTTCCGCAATAGAAAGTCTTACCACTCTCTGAACATACAGATGGTGTGCAATGCTAAGTCATACATCACTGACATTGTGGCCCAGTACCCAGGGAGTACCCATGACTCCTTATTCCGGCACAGCGGCCTCCACTCACGACTGGTCAGGGGAGAGTTCGGTGAAGGACACCTACTTGGTAAGTGCACTTTGTCAACAATGTCACATTGCTATGAAGTAACTGCGCAGCAGAGGCAATCACCATCTGCTCCTCTCATTCAGGTGACAGTGGCTACGCCCTCCGTGAATACCTCCTCACCCCTTACTTCAACCCTGCCACACCCCAGCAACGGCGTTAAAACGCTGCACACATACGGACAAGGAATTGCATAGAAAGGACATTTGGCCTGCTCAAGAGCAGGTTCCGCATACTGCACAAGACAGGTGGGGCCATGTATTCTTGCCAGAACCCTGCCTGACACTTTTCACCAGGTCCCTGCCAGCCGCCCCTCAGGAGGAGTCACGAGCGCAGGAGCGCTATATCCGACGCGGGTGTCCTGGCAGAGCGGGAGCCCTTCTTGCCAGAACCTTGCCTGACACTTTTCACCAGGTCCCTGCCAGCCGCCCCTCAGTAGGAGTCACGAGCGCAGGAGCGCTATATCCGACGCGGTTGTACCGGCGGAGCGGGAGCCCTTCTTGCCAGAACCTTGCCTGACACTTTTCACCAGGTCCCTGCCAGCCGCCCCTCAGGAGGAGTCACAAGCGCAGGAGCGCTGTATCCGACGCGGGACACGCGCACAGATGCTGAGCGGGTGAAGACCGGGCCAAGACGGGCCCGTCTAAGCCCGTCAGAGGCCGTATGAGGACGGGCCGGGCTCCATCTCTTTGACTTTCCAAAGGGTCGTGTGTATCTGATCGGGGCGCATACACCTTTCCGAGGCTTAGAGCTACTGTCATTTTAACGGACTTTCACTGGACTGAAAGGGGACTTGCTTTTCTTGGGTACTTTGCATCAGGCTTTAAATTGTTACTTTAAGGGGGTTTGTCAAACAATCCGCACTACTATTTCAAATGTGGAAAAGGAAATTATCAACCAACCCGGTCGCACCCATGGAAAAAAATCCCAGGGGTACACAACAAATATTGCTGGGGCAATGATAGTGATTGAGAGGCAGATATCATCTGTGGAGGAGTCACTAGAGTTAAATACACTACGAGTCTGGGAACCGGAGTCCTGCACTGACCTGGGAGGTCACTCTTGGGGGTGGAGGACAGCTGCAGACCGAGCGCTGCTCCTCGGAGAAACCGGACACTGCACCCAGCCGGCCGCATCCCGATCACCGCAGCGAGGAACTACACTGCCCAGCACCCTTTGCGCCAAGGAAGGCGCGCATCCATCAGCCAGCCCCGCCCCCGGAGGTGCGCTTAAGGCCAGCGCGAGCCCCCACCGTCAGAGGCCAGAGGAGGACGGGACGGGCCACTACACTTGGTCCCACCACAGGAGGAGGTACAGTCAGATGCTAACCTTTCCCTCTCTATCGTTTTGATCTGTACACTGTTGTCTTCGGTATCCTGTCTCCTAACTACGATGTCCATCTGGGAAGAATTGAATGCCATGTGCGGTACAAACTACGTCCAGGATGTGTTAACTCCCCCTATAGTGGTTAGAGACCTTGAACAAGCAAATTGCACACCCCCGCATCCCCCGAACCAACTTTCTGCTGCCCCCATTTATCCGCCCCAAACCCAGTCTCACTAACATTGGATAAAGCGGAGACTCGATCAAATGACCCCGTATCCCCCCTTCACTTGACCCTACTGGCCCAAATTGAACGAATGTTAAACAGTGCTCTATCACCATTGGTCGCAAAAATTAATGATCTGAGGGAGAGGCTGACCAGGATCGAAAACACTGTAATAAGGTCCCTCCCACTAAATGCCAACACCGTGACACCCACATGCTCTACCCTTACTAACACCCATGAAAGGCCTATGAACAATGCTTCCAGTATACTTCCAACTTGTGACCCCCCTCCTATAGCACCCACTTTAAGTGGTCGCAACACTCCCCCTAATCTAAAACGCACCCCTCACAGACTTCCAGAAAGAAGGCATCGAATTGACCTACCCCCCGAAGCCGCGCCATACGTTACCGTTCTTTCTGGGGTCCCTAAACTCACCCCGGGTAAACGTGAACTACAGCAGGACCTAATGAATAAAGCCATTTTTTGGCTTAAAAACCATAGACATTTACCATCTGTTTTAGACGGCGGGATATTGAGCGTCAGGAGGGTGGGGTGGCTTGGTTCTCTGCCCAAAAATGTTCCGGGAGATCTGATTTTAATTAAGTTTAAACACAGGAACATTGCCCCCTTTTACGTTCTACCCAGCACAAAGTTGGAGATGGCTCCATCCGTATCTGGGATCTGCATGACTTTTATCCTGGCCCCGGTGTACCAAATTACTACAATACCTGATGATAAAGGAGGATTCTGTGTATTTTGGATTATGATCTTGAATAGTTGATTCGCCAAACTGTTTTAGCTTGTCCTAAACAGTCTGTTTTTCTTTTAACTATGCATTGACTTGCTGAATTAATTTTTTGTATGTTTGTATCTTTTTTCTGCTGCTTTTATGGTTTTAAATTCAAAAGCCGAATAAAGCTTACTTGAACACTGAACACAGTCCAGCAGTGTGCTGCTGCATTGTGGCTGTCTGCGCAATACTACATAACATGGCAACCAAGCGCCGGATACCTGTCGACATCTCTGGCAGTGAATCAGAAGGGGACGACCGTCCACCTCCACATGTACGTCATGCCAGCGGAGAAGATCCTGCGGAAGGACACAGGCGCCGCAACGACATCACTACAAACTGTTTCTAGTGCACTCATACCACTATATCAACACTGCACCCATGCATGACGGATGAAATAATGACATGAGTGTGTATGAAGTATGACCTTTCATCTTTACTGTTACATCACAATAAATTGGCCTTCAAAAGAAATAATTGTCTGATGGGGAGTGTATTACTCCATACCTCCCCATGCTGGGGTAGGGGGTTTGCAGGACTGGACTGCATGGCCTCCCTCATGTTTTCACAGTCCTCAACGATGTTGCCGACGAGACGCCCCAAGTCGTCTCTCCGCATTGTCAGGGACGTTGTTGGCCCTACTCCCTGATGTTGGCCGGCTGCTGCGGCGAGGTGGAGGCAACGGTGGTAAGGAGGCACTGCTATTGGTCGACGCAGCCTCACTTGCGTTGTCACCACCCTCTGCTTCATCCCGGACAGTGGCCTGTCTACCAAGCACAGCTGCAGTGAGTAGGTCGAGTGACCTGGCCACATCCTGGCAACACTGCACCATTTGTGCCTGCATAGCGAGTGAGCGACGTGCCAGCTGAGAAGTGGCGTGGCCAACAACATGGTTAGACCTAGTGTAGGCCGATAGGCGGGCCAGTAGTTGTCGGTGGCGTCTACGGGTCATGTCCTGCTGTGAGACAAGCAGCTGGTTGTTCTGTCTCACAGCTGCTGTCATCTGGGCAATATGTTGCCCATTTGCCTGCATCTGGGCAAGCATTGCTGCCATGTGGCGTGCCTGCGTGCGATGCACCGCCAGCATGCGGCGTTCAATGACCAGGCCTGGGTCTGGTGTTGCTAGTGCCCCGCCGGTGCCTGCTGGGCCCTGGTGCTGCTGGCGCCTCTGTGCGATGGTCTGTGCCCTGCCAGCTGTTGTGTGCCTCGTCTGCCTCCCAGGCGCTGGTGGTGGAGGCTGTACCACTGCTGTTGCAGCACGGGGTGTTGGTGCTGTCGCTGGTGCTGGCTGCACTGCAGTGGATGCAGGGGTGGCCCTGTCGGCACGGGGAGTTGGTGCTGTGGCTGGTGCTGGCTGCACTGTAGTGGATGCAGGGGTGGCCCTGTCGGCACGGGGTGTTGGTGCTGTGAGTGGTGCTGGCTGCAATGCTGCTTGATGTGATGTGCCAGGTTGTTGGGAGGACCGTCCCTCACCCTCAGTGTCCTCCGGGCTCTCAGCAATGTGTAGCGCATCACTATCGATGCTGGCTTGATCCCCTGCACCTGTAATGTGAAAGGGTGGTTTATTGCACAGGAAAATTTGACACATGCACGCAGCCTTGCTTTCCCTGACTGGGTTTTGTTAAGACTTAGCAATGAGTGCTCTGGCACTGTTGGGCTGACTGCGGGCTCATGATTACACTACAAGTACCACAATGCAATGGGGCTATTTTTGGTGTGCTTGGTCTGCATATTTGGGGATGTCATGGTGCTAGTGCAGGACGTATGGGCATTGTTAGGGGAGTGGGTCGCAGTCGCATGGCACTTACCTTGACTTTGTTGTTGGCCGGGTCGAGAGGAGTCCAGCTGAATGACCCCCACGCAGGCTGCTGGCGCTATGGTCTCCTCAATCATGTCCTCCAAGGGGGTGTTAGGTGTGGCTAATGCATCCCCTCCACCGGTGCCCAGTTGGTCCCCAAGCCGCAAAGCAATCCGCTCCTTCGAACGTCCTCGCAGGTCATACCAGCGCTTCTTTATGTCGTCGATAGAGCGCTGGGTGACACCGACGGAATTTACCTGGGCGCGGATGCCCTGCCAAATCCTGCGCTTCTCGGGCTCTGGCACCCTCCGAGAATCTTTGCCAAACAGCTTCCCATAGTCATTGCACACCCCCTCAATGACATACTCCAATTCTGCCTCGGAAAATTTCATTTTTCTTTTCCTCTCCTGCCCACTGCTCCCTGCTGCTGCATCCTGGGACATCTTCCTGCTCTTTCCTTCAGGTTGGGGTACTGCAGGGTCTTGCTTTAGGAGCTCCAAACTTTACTGCTGCCACTCCCTGGCTCTGTGTTCGGTTTGTGGGTGTGGTGAGCCTACTTCCTGGTTGTGATGTCATCAGTCGGCTCGAAATGCGCCTTCCCGTTTTTGCGATCTCGCTGTTAGTGAGATCGCTAATTGCGATATCGCTATTTGCGATATCGCTATTTCGGCAAGGGAAATTGCCGAAACTGCGATTATTTAGCGATTGCGGCTAGATCGCAATCGCCAATTGCGATCGAATGCGAATCGCTATTTTTCCGCGCTTTCTATCATGAATGCCATTTTGCGATTCTCAAATAGCGATACACAATTTTTCGCTATTTGCTAATCGCAATATGGTAGCTTCATGAATCTGGCAGCTAGTGTATTAGCCTTAATTACAGGGAAATATCACTTTGAGAGTCTGAGGCTAACTGCATTTCTAGTCGAAGGGCATGGATCTCTAGCTAAGTGATGTGCTAGGAGTGAGCCTCTCTAATGTGCCCCTTGGCATACCCTCTACTGGTGGATTTGCTATATATTGCCCATAATGTACTAATCGAACGGACCATGCCCTCATTAAGTTAAAAATAGGTTTTGAGTTCTCTGTCCAATGCCTGTGTGTAGGACTCGTCGTGGAGATTCCAGGCATTGAGTCGACACATTTGGCGAGGATCACTTGTAGAGGAACCAAGGCAGAGGAGAAAAGGAGCATGAGCAGATATACCAAGTGGGAGGATCTGGACTTAAGACACCTCTCGATAGTCTGGAGCAGGCATGAATATAAGGTCTATGCAAGAATGGGTATGATGCACTGCGAAGGTGTGGGTGTATTGATGCAGTTGAGGGTTCCATATCCTCCACAAGTCACAGAGACCAAGAGCGGAGGTTCAGTCCAAGAGGCGCCGAGTGCCAGTCCGACAGAGGTTGTAGGAATGCCCATAACATCGAGGTCCAGAGCTGGGAAAGCATTGAAATCGCCTCCAATTATCGTCACCCCCTCGAGGAGGGCCAGTAGTATTTTAGAAAGGTCTTGGAGGAGAGTTTCCAAGGCGGCGGGGTACACATAGGCAGAAACGTTAACAGTGCATCCTCCCAGTGTCCCAGTAAGGGCGAGGAAGTGGCCCAGGAGGTCCCTCAACTCCTGAACTCCTGGGTAACAGTCATATGGAAGGAGCGAGGTAGCAGGACTGCCACGCCCCAGGAGCCTCACGCATAGCCTGAGTGTCAAACTGTCATATCCTGGCATGCCAGAAACAGGCAGTGGTTCCCTAGCAGATTTGTCTCCTGCAACAATAGGGCAGCAATCAGAGTGTACCTTTCAGGACAGCTGCACATATTACCCGGTCCAGCAGACCGTAAAAACATTCAAGGAGAGCACCCGCAAGGACGCAAAGTCAGGGAGTGTGAAGGTCCTACTGACAAGTGGAACAGGGGGCAGTGACCCCACGTGTGATGTCTGCCAAAGCATCCGCTTATCGTACGTGGAAAATGAAAATGTATCCAGGGTTACACATCTGAGTGTGGTATAGAACAAAAGAATATCCGAAAACCATCAAGATTCCATCAAAACTCTAACAACTTGCCCACCCTTCTCCCCAACAATTCCCCTCCCCATACTTCTACTCAGAAGTATCTGTCACTCTTAAATTGATAACAGAAACACAACGTAACTTGAATCAGGATTGGAGTGGTGGACCCCTCTGTATTGTAGAATCAAGTGCAAATTTCAGCACATAATGCAGGCAATGAGCATGCATTTACAGCACTCACAGTGCCAAGAACCAGGTAGCCCATTAGATCAGATCGTAGGGCTTTACGACTAGTCAGTGTCATCCACATGTGCAGCTGGAGGTGTGAAAGTTAGAACACAAGAGATGTCATGATCCTTAGAGGTGTTTGCAACTGAGGTAGGCAAAGAGGCGGGCATAGCCGGTAGCGTCAGGTCTCGTGCAGCAGGCAGGCCTCTCCCCACACTTCTGCACGGCTCTGCCAGTCTTGCCTGCCTCGCCACCGGGACCCGCATTGTTGTATTTTGAAACTGTTGTTTCCCTGCCTAACTTGTCTCTCTCTTGTGCCTACTTATTGTTTTTTCCTTCTGTCCTTCTGTTCCCATATTGTTTCCCTCTGTGCCTAATCTCTGCTCCTCGCCCGTTCTTCCCGCCGCCCATTTTTCCCACTGCTGCTCCCCTGTGGACCCGCCCCCTGCAATCTCATTGAACACCCTGCCTCCCAGCTGCTCCTCCCTCCCACAGCGGCCACACTGCTGGCGCGCCGAAGGCAAGCACGTCTGCGCCTGTCCATGCCTGGACCGCACCCAGTGCCAAGACCCCTGGTCCCTGCAAGCGCCACGACACCCGCATCAGCTACGACTCCAGCACCCGCCACGCGCTCAACACCGGACGATCACACACCTGCTTCCCGATCGCCCCGATGCGCACCCAAGAACCCTTTCGGAACTGCAGCTTCATGGGCATCCGGCCCGGCAACCCACCTACCGAAGTACCCAACTTCCTCAGATGCATCCTGTTCAACACTCGCTCCACATGCAAACACGCCGTCGAACTCTGGGACCTACTCGACACCAACACCCCGACGTCGCCTTCCTGACAGAGGCCTGGCTGAACCCCTCCTCTGCACCCGAAATCGCCCTAGCCATCCCGGAAGGCTAAAAAATCACCCGCAAGGACCGCACCAACAGAGAAGGAGGAGGAATTGCCATTATCCACAGGAACACTCTCAAAATCTCGACATACACCGACGACACCCTCAGCTCCGCCGGATACCTGCACTTCCAGATCCACACCGACCCCAACACCACCCTCAGGGGTACCCTCGTCTGCAGACCCTCCAGACCCCGCTGTAGTTCCATGACTCCATTTCCGACTTCATCAGCACACACGCCCTCGCCTCCACGGACTACATCATCCTCGGGGACCTGAACTTCCACCTCGAGAACAACAATGAATCCAAATCTATCACCTTGATCGACAACCTCGCCAACCTCGGACTCAGACAACTCGTCACAACACCCACCCACTCCGCCTGCCACACGGTTGACCCCATCTTCTCAGCAAGCTCCCACGTCTTCTTCAACTGCACCACCAAACTCCACTAGACCTATCACCGCTGCATCCACTTCACCTTCCAGAAACCCACCACACACCACCGAACCCAGCAGATGCCTCATCTGCTGGAGCAAAGTCACCAGAGACCAGCTAACCACCACCCCTGCCCAAAGACAACCCGCAGACCCAAACGACTCCGACGCCGCAGCCCGTAACCTCAGACAGTGGATCAACGACTGCGCCAACACCCTCGCCCCACCCAAGAAGCCCTTCAACACCCACACCACCAAGAAAGCCGCTGGTTCACCAAAGGCCTCCAGGCCTCCAAGCGAACCTGCCGAAAACTCGAATAAACTGGATCCGTGAACAAACATCGGAAAGCTACACAGCCCACAAGAACGCCACCCACAGACACCACCACCTCATCAGATCCGCCAAAAAGGCCTCCTTCAAAGACCGCCTAGACAACAACACACACAACAGCAAAGAGCTTTTCAGCATCGTGAAGGAACTCTCCAACCCCGGCTCCAACACCAACAACATCCCACCTTCACAAGACCTGTGCGACTCGCTGGCCACCTTCTTCCATCGCAAGATCGCAGACATACATGGCAGCTTAGATGCCGTCACCACCCCGGCAACCACTGAGACCCCTGCTCCCACGACCACCACCCGCACCAACTGCCTGCTCTCCTGGACCAACATCAACGACAACAACACCATCAAGATCATGAACACCATCCACTCCGGATCCCCGGAAGACCCCTGCCCACACCACATCTTCAACAAAGCCAGCAGCACCATTGCACCCCATCTCCGGAAAACCATCAACATCTCCTTCGAGACAGCGACCTTCCCGGAGAGCTGGAAGCATGCAGAGATCAACGCCTTACTCAAGAAACACAAGGCGGGCCTCAAGGACCTCAAGAACTTCCGACCCATCTCCCTGCTCTCGTTCCTGGCGAAGGTAATCGAAAATGCTGTCAACAAACAACTTACCAGCTTCCTCGAGGAGAACAGAATCGTGGACCTGGCCCAGTCCAGGATCCGCAGCAACAACAGCACCGAAACTGCCCTCATCGCCGCCACCGATGACATCAGGACCCTGCTTGACAATGGAGAAACCGCGGCCCTCATCCTCCTGAACCGGTCAGCCGCCTTCAACACGGTCTGCCACCATACACTACGAACAACCCTCTACGATGCCAGAATCAAAGAGAAGTCCCTGGACTGGACCACCATTTTCCTCTCCGGCAGAACACAGAGCGCCCGCCTCCACCCCTTCCACTCCAAAGCCACCAGGATCATCTGTGGCGTACCCCAAGGCTCATCCCTCAGCCCAAAGTTGCTCAAAGTCTACATGGCACCGCTCGCCCACGTCGCACGACGGCACAACATCAACATCATCTCCTACGCCGACGACACCTAGCTGATCCTCTCCCTCACCAAAGACCTCCACACCGCCAAAACCAAACTCCACGAAGGAATGAAGGCCATCGCCGACTGGATGAGAAACAGCTGACTGAAGCTGACCTCGAATAAGATGAAGGTCCTCATCCTCGGATCCACCCCGTCGGCCTGGGACGACTCTGGGTGGCCGACTGCACTAGGAGCACCCCCTACACCCACCGACCACGCACGCAACCTAGGGGTCATCCTCGACTCCACTCTTTCCATGACAAAGCAGGTCAACGCCGTCTCCTTCTCCTGCTTCAACACCTTCCGCATGCTTCGCAGGATCTTCAAGTGGATACCCACCGAAACAAGAAGGATGGTCACCCAGGCCCTCGTCAGCAGTAGACTGGACTACGGAAACGCACTCTACGCAGGAGCCCCGGCCAAACTCCTGAAACGGCTCCACGCATCCAGAATGCCTCCGCACGCCTGATCCTCGACATCTCTCGCAGCAGCCACATCCCACCCCACCTGAGAGACTTGCACTGGCTCCCTATCAACAAGAGGATAACCTTCAAACTCCTCACCCACGCACACAAGGCACTCCACCAAACCGGACCAGCGTACAACAACAGCCGACTCAGCCTCTACACCCCCACCCGCCAGCTCCGCTCCGCAGACCACGCCCTCACCACCGCCCCCCGCATCCGAAGAGTGACCGCCGCCGGAAGATCATTCTCCCACCTCTCCGCCAAGACATGGAACACCCTCCCCATCTGCCTACGGCAGACCGAATCCCTTCTAACCTTCAGGAGACTTCTCAAGACCTCGCTCTTCGAACAGTACCTTCTCCCCTCCCCTAGAGCCTTGAGACCCTCACAGGTATGTAGTGCGCTTTATAAATGTTATCATTGATTGATAGATGCAGTGGTAGGGAATCTGCTTATTTCACGTGACGCCTCCTGCCAGAGCGAGTGCGATTCCGACTCAGAGAGCCTCCGTCCCGGCGGGGAGGCGCTCAATTAGCGGAGTCTTCGCTCCTCAGTAAGCTATGTCCAAACCGCCTCTGGGGTGTCAAAGAAATGGGTTCTGTTAGCGAACACCACTCAAAGTCGGGCCTGGAATAGTAACCTATAGTGAAGGTTGAGTGCCTGGAGCTTCTACTTAACTCCTATGTATGAGCTGCACTGTAGCTGAACCATCCTGGTGTAGTCTGGAAAGATAAGCACTTTAGCGTTAGGGCGTCGTAGATCTAGACAAGAGCGGGCCTCCTGTAAGGTTGCTTCTCTGTCCTTAAAATTGAGGATGTGAGCGATTGTAGGTCTGTGTAGGGTCGCTGGGGGCGGCGTGGGGGCCAAGGCCCAGTGTGCTCTCTCAATTGCAAACCACTGGGACAGCTGGTTTGTGGGCATCCAAGATTTAATCCAAGTTTCTAGAAAGGCTGCAGCTTGTAGAGGCTCCATTCCTTCAGGTACCCCCACGAAGTACAGGTTATTGCGCCGGAGCGGTTTTTAGCATCTTCCGCTCAGCGTTGGAGCTCCACTGTGTGTGGCAGAAGTCAGGAGACCTTTGATTTCAAAGTGGTAACTTCGCCTTTTGTGGATCGGCGGGTGTCGGTTTTAGTTATTCTAGCCATGGGATTATGTAGGTATTGGCCCATTAGAGCCATGTCCATGTGCACCTCCTCAATCTTAGTTTCCAGAGAGGCCTGGGAGGCATAAATAGCTTGAAGGATCATGTGCAGGTCACCCTAGGGTGACAAAGGTTTATCATTTGTGGCACTTCCAGTCTGACCATGATTTGTGGTTTATTGGTCCATGCAAGTATTGGAGTTCGCTGGTTGTATGGGTTTGTCCTTACCCATGGTTGTGAGGAGATGGGGCGTAACCAAATGTCTGCAGGGAGAGTCCAGCCTGCTTACCACAGTGGCACAGTAGCACAAGTAGCCAGATTCTGGAGGTGGACGCCAACTCCTATCGGGGCCTCCAGCTGTGAGTAAGGGTGTTGGGTATCTGAAGGTTTCATTAGGTCGTCTAAGATGGACAAGGAGTCAAACAGACAAGTACATCATCTCGCTGCACTGGGGTAGATGCTAAATCAAAGCTCAGTTCATATAATTAAGCACGGTGCACATTCCCTGGCACCTGCAAGACGCAGCAGAGGCCTCCAGGGACATCAGTACAAGGAGCGTCCTGCTGGGAAGAGGTTCTAGGAGCACCTATAATGCCGACCTTCCATTCAGCCCCCTCGGATTGTGGGGCACGATTATCAGTCAAGTGGACGGCAGTGGTGGCCCATAGTCCCCAGGGCCCAGAAGCCACAGCTTATCCCGAGCCAACAACTCACATGCAGTCTTGAGTGGGGAGCAGCAGTACTGAGGTGGCAATGAAGAGTGGGACACAGACCGAGGTGCCACTGCCAGGATAAGAGCAGGCAGATCACACTCTGAACCCAACCACAACGGACCGATCGCGATGGGGGGTATCTCTCCATGCGGTACTCAAGGGAGCAGAAGGAGTAACATCAGTCTGCACACACCCCAGTTCAACATGATGCATCCAGGTCATCAGGAAACAGAGGCTGGAACTCGCAGGGCCATGTACAAAATTGAACATATGCCTCCTTACATACAATTGTTTGGTCCAGTATCTATTTGGTCCACTAGGGGGGGTCCTGCTTGTTCATATGTATCTGCACCCCAAAGGCCGCTGTGGTATCACCAGTGCTGTGCCTAGAGTTCATGGCAGTCACGCATTGTCCCTTAGGATAGGTGGTTGCTTAGAGTGGGTGCCGCCGCAACAGCATCTCTGCACTTTTAGGTTGAGAAAAGGCCTCAGATTCCCCAGGGCTCAGTCTTATCGCTGCGCGAGAGGGATAAGCTGGTTACTCTCACCTGCAATTACAGAGCCGGTATCATCTGGGGTGCTTGAGTGTGGATGTATGGGGCCAGGAAAGATCAGAAGGGAGGTTAAGTCCTTCTCCTGGTAGGTTCGGCGGCGCCGTTCAATGGACCTCATGGGATTTCAAGGGCCTCTTCCACTGCAGCACAAGCAGGTGTGGAGTGGCTTGGGCGGGACTACAGGACAGCCCGCTGCGTAAATCCGGAAGCGGTGGCTCCTTCACATCACAGGGCTGGTACACAGGCCGCTAAGTTCACTGGGGGCCAGCAGCATAGCAACGAGTCTCTCAGTCCGCTGCCATGTTGAGAGAGGATGGGGCTCTGACAGTGTAGCGGATGAAGGAAACTTCTTGCGTCCCAGCATGCGTGGTGGGCTCCCTCTCATCCTCAGCCTTTGCAGCCTCTGTCGGTCAGCCGAGGTCCTAGTGTCCCTTCTCCTTGGTTCCCTCTCCTTTGGCTGGGCAGTCCATCCCTGTCCTATCTCCTTTCACACACACCTTCCCAGTCTCTTACAGGTTTTTAGCTGCAATAGTCCCAGGCAGGGTCGGCGGTGTCAGCCATGATGGAAATCCCGGTCAGTATAGTCTCCGGATTACAGCCACATAAAGGTTAAATAATGTAGGGCTTAGTGAGGACCCAACAAAGCATAGGTTTGGCTATGGATCTAAAATAAATCATATATACCATATGACTATTTCATATTAAAAAGGACGTAAACAATCCCAAAGCCAGCATACTCAATCCTAACCCATCATTCCTCAACCTCCCAAGTTTGATCAAGCCAAATGCCCTTTAACAGTCCGCAATTTATAATCTCTCGCTGGACATCTGGCATACCGAGCCATGACTGCTGGCTCAAAGTTAGAGAATATCCTTATGGCTGTACACTGGTCTTGCCCAGTTACCTCCAGGATGTTCTACCTAAAGCAAAGGAAGTGTATAGCTGATCAAGTCCTTCCTGTGCCTAAAATCACCTTTTGGACAGTCTCTTTCTATTCCAATCATATGGGGATTTCCTAGCTGTAGTAGCGCTTAGACAATCTAAGATTTCATTAAAGGCTATGAGAAGAGTATAATATCCGTCCCATCCTATTTGCGTTGCTTGAATGCAATAAACTGCTTTGTTACTTTTCGTTTTTCCTCATCTGCGACATTACCTGCAAATTCTGCCTAGTTAACAAGCTATTTATCTTCAGTAATGTATTTTTTCTGGGGGATACTCATACCCTTACCTGAAGACTGGATATGGGTATTTTATCAGCAATGTTTTTTGTGTGCCGGGTGGTGGCACCATATGGCTCTGCTGTGACTCCACACTCCCCAACCCCCCCAAGTGACAGTGGAGTGGAGCCACATATAAGTGTCCATCCATGTGCACTGACATGAGTTTCTTGTTTTTTCTCCTTGTGCACTTTGAACAGTTACAGTCTACTATGATGAAGTTCAGGAGTTCACTCCACAGAAAAAGGAGATAGTAGAGCAGAAACAATTCTGAGGTTAGACAGAATATCCACCATAAACACATTACAGATTGTAAGACACTTGTTCAACTGAAGGATACTTCTAACTGCAGATTTCACACCTTTAGAATAGATATTATAGCAGTACTTCCCAAAGGTGGAGGTTCTGAGACATGGGCTCAGATTACAAAATCTTGCAGGAACCAGCTGGCAAAATTACCCTCCCACTCTACCTAGCTATCACAGCAACAGTTGTGGAAAAAGGGTAGGGCTATGACCTTTTTCAAGATTTGCCCGGCGCTAACCGCCTTTGTACCATTCAAATTAACAAGCAATGAGGCAGGCGCCGGAGACCAGAAGGCAGGAAACAGAAGTTTTATTCCGACGGAGCAGAACACATCAGATCAGACAACAAGGTATCGTCTCGAGGTGCTCTAACAGCCTCTCTGAGGCCTGGCCTCTTATACACTGGTTTATGGCATGTGACCTTTCTTTATTACAATCAAGATATTGTGAAGTAAGGAAAAAGACATCCCCGTAATCCTCGTGTCAATCCCACCCCACATGCCTCTACAATAGAGGTCCTCAACCTGCTGATAAGAGGAGGGGGTCATCACGCAGCTGAGTGTTCTGCCGATTCTTAGGATGTGTGCGCCTGATCATATCCCCCGGGGTGGGGAGGCCATGATCAATAGTGGGTCCTTTGAAGAGGAATGACTTCATACAATGGGGGCAGTAAATGGTATCTCCCGGCTTAGGCGATGGCCTCGGATCTGTGTGGACAGTCAGACTCGGGGGAAGGGGTCATCAAAGGAGTGGTATTCATGCCGCGTGGACAATCGAGCGCGGAGGGATGGCTTATCAACAGAGGGGTATTCATGGAAGGAGAGGAGGTGCTGGTCAGGCGCGGGCATGACTCCCAAGGACAGGGTCATGCAGGAGGAGAAGGGTTATGCTCATGTGAGGGAGGGAGGGGGAGCCAGGGTGCGCGGAGGATGCTTGCAGGGTCAGAGGAGCGCACTGGCGATCGATCGTGCACAGGGAGACCATGATACCTAAAATGGTTGTCGTGCACGTTGTACATGGGTGACAAGCTGGCGCAGATGATGTTCAGCTCGTAAACTAAAATTCCACAGTCCTCCCTTTTAACATGTCTCGCCAACTTGTCAGTTCGGATTTATCCCCATAAGGCCACGTATTTCTACTTCATAGAGGGGGCTCATGTGCTCATTTCGGTGGTCCAAAGTCTTTGGGCACATACAGTTAGAAACGAAGCTGAATAAAGATGGCAGACATTGGATACCTAGACAACACCCACATAATATCACAACAGGTATCAGTACGAAGGAAAACAACTTCCAACCCCAGTCCTTCAAAGTTTCCTAAAACCAGCTCCCAAGCGACCATCCTTCTTGTTCTTGGTGAACCTCCGAGGAAAGTCTGTGGAGGTGCTCAATTGCTTTGTAGACTGAAGGCGAGTTGTCTGGCACGTAGGTGCAGCAGCTAGATCCATTGATGCGGCATGCTCCTCCTCGATCGGCTAGAACAACATCTAGAACAAGGCGGTTTTGAAGGGCCACAAGGCGGACCGCCTGAAGCTCAGCCGTGTTGTTAGCGAGGATACCAGCCGTGATGTTGATCGTTGTTTCTACGGCCTGGGTCAGGTGTCGGATAGCGCGGCTGTTCGCCATTGGGCCCCACAGAGGAACAAGTCCCTTTGTGGCATCCAGGAACTGTGCTCCAGTGGAGTCGGCTTGTTCAATGTCATTTGCGCGCCTCTGCCGGTGATGGTTAGCAGGGGCTACATACGTGGGGGGGAGAACGAAGGCAATGTAACAGATACCTTTCCAACCTTTCGGGAGCCAGGTGTAAGCTTTGGTGCCACACACAAAGTACATATTTGGAGAAGCAACAAAGGAAGGGGGGTCAACTGAGTCCAATGTTCTGATTATTCGGCAGGAACTGTGACCCACCAGCTGTGTTCCCTGGCCTTCGAGACACACAAGACCTGTGACATTGATAACAGACAGAGCCACAGTCAGAGTGGCGGTAGTTTGTTTTTGCAGATGAGAGAAGGTGGATCTAGGTGGGTTGTGGAGCACCTGTACTTCGACACGTTCTTTGGCTGGAATGTCTTTAAGGAAGGTGGTGCCGGTGAGCGCAGGACACAGAGGGGCAGAGGTCTTTCCGGTTTTATTCAGCCAGAACCCAGAGTAGAAGTGCGACACCGTCTGGCTGGAAGTGGCGTTGTCCTTGTGGCTCTCTTGCATGAGGATCAACCAGGCGAGGCAGGAGCCGTGAACTGAGAAAGGAGAAGGGATGAAGGGGATGGAGTGTCCAGTGGCATGCGGGAGCAACCCACAGATCCAGCAGTTCGTAGCATTTGCAGCAAGGTTGTGTTGGTGCAACAGTTGCACGAAGGAATTGTTCCAAAATTCCCTGCGCCTTTCTCGGAGCTGAGGCGACAGGGATATTAGGTGATGCTCTTTCATAGGGGTCGGTCGTGCAGTGGGCAACAATGCCTCATGAGCCGGTGTGCTTTCCTCCAGAAGCCAGAAGGAGGTCATGAGGAGGAGGCAGAAGAGGAAGACAATAAAGATGGCGATTGTCTTTGATTTGTGCAAATTGTCAGTCTTTGGATTTCTATAGTGGGTATTTCCTGTTGCTTCCATCATCTTCTTATCTGGCGCTTCCATCATCTTCTTATCTGGCGCTTCCATCATCTTCAAGGGGCTCGGTAGCGGGCAGAACCACAGACTTCGTTTAGCTTCTCTCCCGGTAACCCTTGGTTGCGTTTAGGTCACCTGTTCTGAGATTCAACTTAGTCCGTGGCCTACTTAGCCGAAGCTCCCTCCTTTCGACGCAGGAAATACCCTTCTCTGGTTGGCACAGTGGGGTCAGAGAATTTTGCAAGTTCAAGTGCCTCAGTATCGGGATAACAGTTCAATGTTGGTCGATCTTTGTTCAGGAGCTCTTCTTGGGTGTTGACGTTGTCTGTCGTGGCCAGGGTCGAGGAGATCTTCCTGCAGTGGTGTGCGTGCAGCCAGTGCCGCTTCCCCTCCACTCGAAGTGCTGTCCGGGTGGTGATAAGCACTTGCCAGGGGCCCGTCCACCGGGGTTCCAGACTCTTGGTCCGCTGGAAGTTTCGTATTAGAACGAAATCTCCCGGTTGGATGTCGTGGCCGGGGCCCCTGGAAGCATCGGGGATGGCCTGCTGCACCTGTTGATGAATGACAGACAATTTTTTAGTTAACGGGACGTCATGAATGGAGGTTGGTTTGGGAGCAGTCCAGAGGTTCATCGGTCGCCCGAATACAACCTCGTAGGGGGTCAAATGGTGTTTGGTGGGAGTGGAGCGCATCGATAACAATGCCAGTGGGAGGGCATCTGGCCATTTAAGTCCAGTGGTGGCCACTATTTTCGACAATTTCAACTTCAGTGTGGCATTATGGCGTTCCACCAGGCCGGCGGATTGGGGGTGGAAGACTGCGTGAAATCTCTGTTTCACCCCCAATCCCTTTAGGATCAGTTGGATAACCTCGGCTATGAAGTGGGGGCCATTGTCGCTCCATAAAATTCGACAAAGGCCATAGCGAGGAAAGAATTCTTTCAGTAGTACTTTGGCAGTAGTCATGGCAGTGTTGTCACGGGTTGGATAGGCCTCTACCCATTTGCTGAAGGCGCATACAATGACTAGCACATACTTCAAGCCTTGGCATCTCTCTAGCTGGGTGTAGTCCATCTGAAGGACCTCAAAGGGGTGATTGGGGGTCCCAAACCCTCCCCGGGGTACCACAGTTCCTTTCCCGGGGTTGTGCTGTAGACAGATAAGGCACTGCTGGACTAGGCGTCTGGCTGAGTCGGGGATTTTGTCGTTGTGCCAGACTTTGGAAATGAGTTCGATCATGGGTGCAGATCCTATGTATGCGGGGGGAATGAGCCATTGTCAGTATGGGGATCAGGTATGAGTCAGGCAGCAACCATTTGTCTGCATCTTTTGTTCGCCAGCAGCCCTCATCGTCCTTCAAACCCACCCCTGCCCACTTAGTCAGTTCGTGAGGGGTGCTGGCCGACTGGATGTCTCTGATCATTTCCCTTGCGTCAGTCCATTTTTCTGCTTGTGACCTGGTCACATACATGCGGGTCACCGTCCTATTCTCAGCTGTGGTTCGTGCAGTGATGTCGGCCAGTGCATTCCCTTGTCCGACTAAGTCTGTCACCTTCTTGTGTGCCTGGCATTTGATCACTGCTAGTCGTTTGGGGAGGAGAACCGCTTCAATTAGGGCAGAGACCAGATCTCCGTGAAGGATGGGGGTGCCGTGGGACGTCAGGAATCTCCTCTCCCTCCACAGGAGCCCAAAATGGTGAACCACCCCGAAGGCATACTGGCTGTCTGTATATCCGTTCGCGGTGGTCCCCGTGGCTATGATGCATGCTCATGTGAGGGCTATCAGCTCTGCTGCCTGGGCAGATCGTTGTGTGATGCAGGCTGTCTCAACTACTGTTCGGGCTGTCGTAACTGCATAGGCAGCTGAAGTGGTGCCATCTGGGAGTTTGATGCATGAGCCGTCTACCCATAGCTCTCCATCGGGGTCAGCGAAAGCAGTGTCTCGGAGGTCAACTCTACTCCTAGTCTGTTCGTCAGTAAGGGTCACACAGTCGTGTATGGGAGGAGCGTCGGGGTCATTTTCAGGTAGGGGCAACAATGTGGCAGGATTCAAAGTCGTGCATCTCTTTAGTGTGATGTGGGGTGCAAGTAGCGTCAATTCGTACCCTGTCAGTCGTGCGCTAGTCAGATGTTGAGTCTTGGTTTGGTTCAGAAGGGTGTCGACTGCATGGGGTACTAACACAGTGAGGGAGTTGGAAAGTACGATTCCCTCGCTCTGACGGATAGAGACAGCAGCGGCAGCTACTGCTCGAAGGCAGGCGGGCAAAGCTCTGGCTACAGGATCAAGAGTGACGGAGAAGTAGGCACAAGGGCGCTGCTTTGGACCTATAGACTGAGTCAGGACAGACAATGCACACCCCTCCCTTTCGTGGGTGAAGAGGGAGAAGGGTTTGGAGTAATCCGGGGTTCCCAGGACGGGTGCTGAACAGAGGGCGTCTCGTAATTCCTTAAAGGATGCTTGACACTCAGGGGTCCAAGGGAGCGAGAAGGGGGCATCTTTGGCCAACAGGGCAAGTAGGGGTTTTACAATGAGACTGAAATTGGGTAACCATTGTCTACAGAAAGAGGTTAGGCCAACCAGGGAGCGGACTTGTTTTTGTGTCTTTGGGATGGGGGTGTCCAGGATGGTTTGGATCCGGTCGGTTGTGAGTTTCCTCCCTTCTTTGGACAGGAGATGGCCTAGGTATGTCACTTGTGGCTGGCAGAACTGCAATTTCTTTTTGGAAACTTTATGGCCATTTTCCGCAAGAAAGTGTAGGAGTTGAACAGTGGCTGTGATTGCAAGTGGGGTGGTGTCGGCTGCCAAAAGGATATCATAGACATACTGGATCAACACCACTCCATCCGGTAGCTGGACAGCGTCCAGCTGTCTTTTAAGGGCCTGGCTGTAAATACTAGGACTTTCGGTGTACCCCTGGGGAGCTCTACAAAATCGGTACGAGCGGGATTTCAGGGTGAAGCCGAAGAGATAACGGCTGTCCGGATGGATGGGGATAGAGAAAAACGCATTCTTGAGGTCGATAACGGTGAAGGTGGTGGCAGTGGACGGGATGAGGGTCAGGATGGTGGTGATATCTGAGACTACGGGGTATTGGGGTACAACCACTTTGTTAATTTCTCGCAGGTCGATGATGAAGCGGTACGCTTTCTCATCTCCTTCGCCTTGCTTTTTAACAATAGGTAGGATTGGGCTGTTGTAGACATTGCTAACTACTTCTTCGACCACTCCTGCATCCACCAGAGACTGAATGATCGCTACCAGTGCCTTCTCGCCCTCGGGCGATATCCGATATTGTGGGAGTTTTCGGGAGCATAGCGTCCTGTCTTACAGTTATATGAATGGGGTCAATCATCATTCGTCCCACATCGGAGTCATTTTTGGCCCATAGGTACGGAGGCAGGGTATCAAGCAAGGACAGGTCAGCATCAGTTATGGAGCACATGTGTCGTGAGGGGCAGGATTTGGGTATGTCTGGGTTGTCGTACAGGATGACTCGGATTCCATCTGGGGAGCACCTAATGGTAGCTCGAAAATGTTTCAGTAAGTCAATGCCCATAATAGCGTCGGGGGAGTTGGAGGAGAGCAGAAATGTTGTGTCAGTGGTGTTGCTTTCTAGGTCAAAGGTGATAGGCACGGACAGCGGGTTAGTGGAGGGCGTCCCATCGAAACCTATCGATGTAATGTGTGAGCCAGACAAGGGTGCCCTTGGAATCAGTCGTTTTGATAACACACTACGTGTCACCCCAGTGTCTACCAAAAATGGAGACTCTGTACCCAGGACCTTAGCAGTGACATAAGGACCTTGCTGGTCAACACAGAGCTTGACTGGATCCCTCCCTTGCCCCTGGCAGTCCTATGCAAAATCGGGGGCATTCTCACCGTCGGATAGTTGATACTGGTTCTGTCGGGGGCGGTCAAATGTGTTCGATCTCCCTGATCTGTCATTGTTGGTGTTGTTTGTGTGCCCTCGTCCTTGTCCTCTATTTCTCGGACCACCCGCCACATCCCTGGGGTCCCTATTTCTGTTCATCTCTAGCAGAACCGGACACTGGGATTTCCAATGGCTGAATCCTTTGCAGAAGGCGCATTGGTCATTGTCAATGTCTCTACGTCCAGTGTGGGGTGTTGGGGTGTTATCTTTAGGAGGTGGATTTCTGGGGGCGGTCGATTGGTAGTTCCCTCTTTGGGGTTCCCGTCCTATCGCTATACCTTGTATCTGGGCTATCATCACCCTTTCTTTCAAATCTTTCTTCTTTTTCTCGGACGCCCTATCATTCTCATTCTTCTGGTGCTCGTAATACTGAGCCATCTGTAGTATTGCTGCGGGTTTGGAGGCCCCCCAACTACTCTCGCTCGTCTGCAGTTTTTGGGAGACCTCCTGTGACAGACCCTTCACATAGTTTTGTACAAACAGGTGTTGTCCGGTTGCGGTGGTCATGTCTTGGCCACTGTAGTCGGAGAACACTGTCTCGAATCGGGAGAAGTACTCTGATACATCTTCCTGGGGTTTCTGACGACAGGCCGTGACTATCGACCAATCTACTTTTTTCTCTGGGATCAGTGTCTTTAACTTCTGAACTAATTTGTCTGGGAGTTCTAGTATGTCTTTTACTGGTTTCCTTCCAGGCTCTCGCTGTCTATCTAGTTCACCGAGTTGCTCCCAGGTGTGCCCGAACAGATCTGTGTGGTCAGCCTTCCGGATTTGCTTCCACACGTCAGCAGGCAGGCATAACCCGAAAAACAAGTCAATGTCAGCTAAAGTCATTATCGTTGAACCCAGAGCTGTGTTCATCTCGGTATAGAACGCTGTCGGGTTCTTTCTTAAATCGGGCAGAGTTTGTCTAAAGGTTAGGATATCTTGTCGGTCCCATGGTTGGTAAACCCAATTGTACACAACCCTCCCTTTTGCATCTGCGTGATTAATATCATCGTTTGTCCCCAGACCACGTGGCGGAATCCAATATGGAGCCGCTTCTCTGATGGGCATCATAGTGTTGGCTACTTCTACTGAGGTCGTTTCAGGGACTGTAACCTTGGTTTCTGGTTTTTGTTCCGTGAGGTGGCGGAAGCCTCAAGCGTCTGCATGAAGAGATCCGTCGCCTCACATTCAGTCCCATCTCCGACATCAATCTTCCTATACAGTGTGGTCAGTTTAGCGGGGCCCTTACTCTGATACCTATCCTCATATGCGTTCAGGGTGTGGTAGCTGAATCGCAAAATGAAGTGCCGTCTGTGGCTATCGGCATGCGAATTATACATACTCATAGTGTACTCTTCGCTCTCCCTTCGTTCCACTAGTGTCTTTGCTATTTTTTCAATCCCATCACGTTCATCTTTGCTCAATCTGTTTGATCTGGCTGGTGGGTGCTCGCTAACCTCGGGGGCATCTGTTGGTGCTGCTAATGTGGCTGGTGCGGAGGCCGTGAGGGCTGGTGCACTAGCGTTAAGGCCGTTCTCGCTCGTACTCAGGGCCTGCAGGCGTTGTTGGCAGGGAGCATATGGAGGGGGCATGTAGATGATTGGGGGACCTAGCAGTAACTCATCGTTCGCCCGCTGTTTGGAGGGCAATTCAGGGTAGAGCGCAGAGGGGGTCCTAACAGGACATTGACCTGTCGACCCTGATTCTTGGTTTTGTGCAGCTTCTTTTCTTTCTTTTATTCTTCTTCTAGTTGCTTGGCGGCTAGGTGGGCTGCCTTTCGTAATTCTTTCCCTATTTTTGCTTCTTCTCTTTTCTGTCGTTGTTCCGTTTCTTTGCGCCACATGCCAATACTATCGAGCATAGTGGGCGTGGTCTTATTTTTCTGGAGCGCTATTTCTAATGTTTTTATTTTATTTTCATCAAAGGAACCTATCAGTGGCCACTGACTTTCGGGGTTCTTCTTTGTATATTTATGCCATAGCTTAGTATAAGCTATAGCAACTAATCCATGCTTAGTGAACATGTCCTTATTAGGGGTGCCCTCCAGTGGAGCTGGATGGTTCATCTCTAATAAGCGGTCCGGGCTGTACAGGCTACCAATCAGTGGGGAGAAGATAGGCATGACGGGTTACAACGGGGACAAAGGTCTGCACTACCTATCTTATCACGGCGGACAAAGACTAGACAGAATATTTCTATTCTACGTTGTTTGTAGGCCGTGAACACCTCAAAGGAACCAATACCAAACAGTCAATGTTCGGTCAATCAAACAATCAGTGGGGAGAATAAGTGGGTACGACGTGTTAAAGTTTTGCGTTACCCACTCTTTCTCTACCTGCAAAGAGAGACCTTGTTCTTCCCTGTTTGCAGACAGAGAATCTCCAGACAACAATCCACAAACGATAGTTCAGGAAAACAGTGGGGGAGGAAGATAGGCACGACGGATTACAATGGGGACAAAAGTCTGCGTTACCTATCCTTCACTGTTTGCAAAGAGAGAGCCTGTTGTTTCTCCGTTTGCAGACGGTGAATCTCCAGAGGGATCAACAAAGCGTAATACTAGTATTATCCAAAACAAACAATCATTTCTCAGTTTGTCGTGTTTACACGACCTTACCCGGACCGCATGGACGGTTTCCTGTCTTCCGAATCCAGCGCCCGATCGTCCTCTCTTCTTCGCGATGTTCGTGGCACTCCTGATGGTTCCCCGTCAGGACCGTAGATCACTCGAGAGAGGTCTGTTCGGATCTAGTGAAGGTCGGATGATCGGCTGTCAGACGAGGGTCTATCGGACACGAGCTCTCCCGATCGTTGCAGTCGTTCACTCTGTCGTTGGGACCTCTCCCACTGGATCCACGAGTCGCTAATGGGCCCCACGCTTTGGGGCGCCAATTGTGAAAAAAGGGTAGGGCTATGACCTTTTTCAAGATTTGCCCGGCGCTAACCGCCTTTGTACCATTCAAATTACCAAGCAATGAGGCAGGCGCCGGAGACCAGAAGGCAGGAAACAGAAGTTTTATTCCGACGGAGCAGAACACATCAGATCAGACAACAAGGTATCGTCTCGAGGTGCTCTAACAGCCTCTCTGAGGCCTGGCCTCTTATACACTGGTTTATGGCATGTGACCTTTCTTTATTACAATCAAGATATTGTGAAGTAAGGAAAAAGACATCCCCGTAATCCTCGTGTCAATCCCACCCCACATGCCTCTACAATAGAGGTCCTCAACCTGCTGATAAGAGGAGGGGGTCATCACGAAGCTGAGTGTTCTGCCGATTCTTAGGATGTGTGCGCCTGATCATATCCCCCGGGGTGGGGAGGCCATGATCAATAGTGGGTCCTTTGAAGAGGAATTACTTCATACAATGGGGGCAGTAAATGGTATCTCCCGGCTTAGGCGATGGCCTCGGATCTGTGTGGACAGTCGGAATCGGGGGAAGGGGTCATCAAAGGAGTGGTATTCATGCCGCGTGGACAATCGAGCGTGGAGGGATGGCTTATCAACAGAGGGGTATTCATGGAAGGAGAGGAGGTGCTGGTCAGGCGCGGGCATGACTCCCAAGGACAGGGTCATGCAGGAGGAGAAGGGTTATGCTCATGTGAGGGAGGGAGGGGGAGCCAGGGTGCGCGGAGGATGCTTGCAGGGTCAGAGGAGCCCACTGGCGATCGATCGTGGACAGGGAGACCATGATACCTAAAATGGTTGTCGTGCACGTTGTACATGGGTGACAAGCTGGCGCAGATGATGTTCAGCTCGTAAACTAAAATTCCACACAGTGTTTCATGAATGTGTGCATTAATGTCCACATTGCGTCCTGGCAGATATACACATTTGGCGCTTCCCTTAAAAATGCCTTTGTATCAGACTTTTCCCTAGTGAAATGAGCCTACAGGCCTTCTGGAGGTATTTTTTAGATAGTGCTAAGCAGATTTCTAATGCAGAGGAGTATCTACATGGACAAGGTACTATTGCACCACCATACCTTTCTTGGTCCCAGCAAACCCCACAAGGGACTGATCAGCTACACAGTGATCTCTCGTACGGTCAATGTAAAAACCCAAACTATGTCAGAGTCAAGCTAGTGAAGTCTCTTCTCTTTCGAAGAAAATGTGTCAGCAGTGTAATTTATTGACTGGTGAAGAAAGGGTGATACCACCTTTGGCAGGAAGGCAGCCTGAGTCTGTAGCATCAATTTCTCTGGAAAGAAAGTGCCTTAGGGAGGTTGTAGAGAGAACCCCTGTGGTTCACTGATGTGGCATCCAGAAGTGAAGGTGAAAGAAAGACTATCTCGACTATTAGAAGCCATAGCAAGAAACTTTACATAGGCTTGAATGGCATACACCTAAGGAACATCTCAAATAGATTTAGGTTCCACCGAGGTATGATGGAAGGTTTTAGAGGGAACATATTCTTCCAACACTTAAGAAACTGCATCACAGTCAGTGATTTAAAAATAGAAGGATGATCAGCTGAGCATCAAAAGGCTGAAAAGGAGGACAAGTAACCCTTAACTCTGCCTAGTAACATGCTGGGATATCAACAACAAACAACAAAACACTAAAGAGTTTAGCCTGCAGAGTGGCTGGATGATGCATCTCAAATCAGGCCACAAACCTTTCCGAGTGCCTCGCATGGATGGACTTTGTGACGATCATCTACCAATTCATCCAGAAAGTCAAAAGAACATAGCTGCTGCTGTCATTCTCCACGCATAGAGGTGCAGGCTGCAAAGATTATTTTGTAGCACCATCCCCTGTTACTGAGACTCAGGTCCCTCCTGAAGGGTTAGCTGGATTGGAGGGAAAATGCTCAGGAGCTCGGAGTACCACACGTTCCTGGCCAAGTGTGAGGCTATTAAAATTACTTGTGCCTGGTCCGCGGAATTCAAGGCAGAAGAGGCAGTGGCAGGAACATGTATAGGAGACCCATGTCCCATCACAGATGAAATGAGTCTCCCAAAGCTTTTGACACTGTTCATTTTTTATGATGGTGGACAGATCGAGCCAGAGCATGTTCTACTGATTAAAAATGACCGGTGACACCATGGCAAAATGACCGGTGACACCATTTGTAGTCCACCAGCTAATTACTCAGTTCATTTGCTATGCTGTTCAGAGGCCTCACTAGGTGGTTGGCTACCAGAAAGATATTTTGTTGGTACAGCTACTTTCAGAGATGTACAGCCTCCTAGCGCAAGACTCCGCCCTGCTTCTTGCAGTACCACATGGTAGTGGTATTGTTTGTAAGGGCCTGACCCAGTCTTCCCTGGATGGTGTATTGAAAGACTTTCATAGCCAAATGGATCGCCCGGAGCTCCAAATGATTTATTTGGAGCTGCCTCAGTGATGGACACCAGAGGCCATTGATCTCTACCTTTCCTAGATGACCTCCCCATTCCAGCAGTGACTTGTTTGTCACAACTGAGAAATCCAGATGGTTGAAAGGTGAGTGACTGCTGTTACTCGAGTACGAAATACCTTAAAAAACAAGAGACAAGAGGCGCTTGGCAAAACAATAACAATTTGTTTAATTGAAAGTAGCAGTTGGGAGAACAGTTACAGTCTGAGGGTCTGAGGAATGTCTCAATGTACAGTCAGTTGGCATCAATCTTAAATAAAGTTTTTAACAGGTTGTAAATATTCTTCGGCAAACCTTATATGGTCAAGAATGTTGGTAGCTGCCTTAAAGTCATAAATGAATGGTCAAATGGTACTACAGATGGGCCTCGAATTTGCTTGGACACAGTGTGTCCAGTAGTGTATGAGTCCAGATGTCCGGCGTAGGGAGTGCATGATCACTACGTGTGCTAGGTCCTGATTAGCTATGTGATCCTAATTCACGTGGCATCTGACTTTATGGTGTTTTTCTAAGCATGCATACCCCTCGGGTAATGTGTGCGTTATTGGGGGAATCTCCGCTGACCATTGTGTTCTCAATACGCCTATCTGTGGGATTGATCAAGAATGTCCTGCCTTCATGTTTGTCTGCCATCTATGCAACTTCCCTCCTGTGACCTATCAATCTGTGCCCCTGGGTCTGGGTCGCAGAGTTTGTCTATGTATTTGCGAGTTGGGGGTGGATGTGGAGTTCACTACAAGCAATTTCGTTAAAAGGAAAGTGATTTTGTTTTCATAAATAAATGCATTGTTTTCAATATTAAAACCATTGTTTTCCATACTAACACTGCTGCAAGACGTGTTGTCTCTTGTCTGCCACCCCATGCGAGATCTGGACAGCGTCAGATAGATAGTCCCACTGCTGGATTCACTGAAACATTAGGTTCCATTATAGTTCCTATATCCCTAATAGGCTTTGCGCATTAGAATAATATACACTATCGTTTTGACATAGGACTGAGGTCAGCATGTCTCTAGCGAGTACATTAAACTTAATTACTTGTGTGTGCCAGCTAACTCAGAGATCACTAGAAACATTCTCGAATGAACAAGAAGGGATTAGTTTCTGACAACCGCATAAACATGACAACTATGTTTCCCTTAGAGTCAGAACAATATCTTCGAAGTCGTGGAAACAATAGATAACTGTTTCACTTAGTCACTCAGGCATGCTTCGTTTCTACAGAGTTGCACAGAAATAGAGAGACACGCGTTTCAATAAAAGGGGTTTATGGAACAGTCTTCTATCTCATGCGAGAGATGTGAACTGCTACAATCGTAAGACAGAATGCAAAGTATAATGCGTACAGAGTAAACAGTAATATGAAATAATACTGAAATATAATGGTCTGTTGCTATGACATATATAAAAATACATACATAAATACCACAGGCTAAAATACTCAACTGGTGCTTCTGAAATAATCCCACCCCAGTGTACCTAACCTAAGTCTAGTACGAGGGAAGAAGTAGGTGCTGTTTTAGCTATAGTTTAGTTTTGCCAAGAATTGCCAAAGGTTTCTCTAGTTCGGGGACTCAATTCTCTAACACCCCGCAAGGGGAGTCAGAAACACTGCAGCTGGATTCTTGGCTGGGAAGATGACAGCGCCTGGTCAGTGTATCAGTTGGGGATATTACTTCCTTCGGGACTTGCTGTGGTGAGCCACGTCGTGCAAGAAGGTAGCCGAACCGCACCGTGCCTTGCCATAGCAAGTGAAGTTATATTTATACCTTGGAGGCGTATAGGAATGCCAGTATTGACGTAAAAGTCGGGCATATGAACGTCATGAATGAACCCCTAAGGAATAGATGTTCATGCATAATAAATGAGTTCTTGGAGAAATCAATACTCAAGCAAGGGGAAGTCCTAAAGGCGTAAGACTCTGGTTTTCCAGGAACTCGTTGTGATGTAGATGAACAGATGTAAGTAGCCATGCCTGTATTTGGGTAGCATGGACTGTGCCTAAATAAGGACTGGATTTATATGCCTAAATAAGGGCAATGTGAAATGTACCTATATAAGGGCATAAATCGGGAAATTCATACAGAATGCAAATCGATACACAACACCCACTCCACTTTTGTTTGATCGCCATTACTAAATTCTAAACATGAAAACATATCTAAAATGTATCTAGGCACGAAGTGCTAAAAGCATGTTTCAAACACATTGTAAATAATGTATTCAAACTAATTTTAAGCATAACATTGCATTTGGGCTGTACACATTAAAGCAAGTATTCATTCTAAGCATATGTTTGACATTCGAAATGCAAATTGAATGAATCATGAAAATATACATCTATGAAATGGCTCGTTAATACAGAAGAAAAAAGGGCCGAAACCATTTCATTTCATCCATACTAATATAATAAAGAGAGAGCCCAAACCTTTGAGGCGGGTAATCTCAGGAACCACAGCACCAATCACAACACCCAATACAGCATTGGAAAGGGCAGTTTCAGCAGAAGGACATAGGCTATGCAGACGCCCACCATATACATTTAAAAGGTAAAAGAACCGTGCCAGCAAAGTAGTCCCTTGTGGGCGTGTCTGCGTTGTGCTATGGGCGTGTGCTAGGGGGGTGACAAACGCAGGGGGCGTGTGGTACGTTCCGCCCTTCATGCCATGTCTCATATCGTGTGCTAATCATAACCCACCCTTACTCCTTAAAATACCCCAACACCCTTAAACACTAACCCATCTTAACACCAAAAAATATACCTGTGCCCCAAAACCCAAGCCTATCCCTAAACCCTAAAAATACCCCTGTACCCCAAAACCCAAACCTAGCCCTGAACCCTATAAATACCCCTGTACCTCAAAACCCAAACCTACCCCTGAACCCTAAAAATACCCCTGTACCCGAAAACCCAAACCTAGCCCTGAACCCTAAAAATACCACTGTACCCCAAAACCCAAACCTACCCCTGAACCCTAAAATACCCCTGTACCCCAAAACCCAAACCTAGCCCTGAACCCTAAAAATATCCCTGTACCCCAAAACCCAAACCTAGCCCTGAACCCTTAAAATACCCCTGTACCCATGAACCCAAACCTAACCCTGAACCCTAAAAATACCCCTATATCCCAAAACCCAAACCTAGCCCTGAACCCTAAAAATACCCCTGTACCCCAAAATCCATACTTATCCCTAAACCCTAAAACTACCCCTGTACCCCATAACCCAAAACTATATCTGAACCCTTAAAATACCCAAACACCCCAAAACATATACCTCAGTACCCCAAAACATATACCCTTACACCCATACTTACCTTATCCAAACATTTTTAAAAAAACATGCTTTTACCATTCATGCATTTACAACAAATTTTGTTGTAAATGTATGCGGGTTAAAGCATATAAAATAAAATGCCTTGTGTTATAATGGCATTGGGGAGTCATGGTACTTTCGTAATGAAAGTATGCGGAGTGATGGTATGCGGAAAGAAAGTTGGGGAATAATGGGTGCTTACCCTCCCCGGTAAGTACATTGGTGGCACAGCGGCCCACATCTCCAGCAACATGCTCATATTTTTTCACCACCCATTTGAAAAATGCACAGGTCTCTCTCATTGATGGCCAGCACGACATACACTTTTAGACACACCCCCCGCCACAAGTTCTAGAATTTCGAACTTTAGAGCTGGGGAGGTACGTTGTAGACAAACAGTTGTCTATCATTGTAGGCGAAAGTTGGATTACCTCGTTTCGAAGATTAACCGCACATAGATGTGAACTATCGCCTTCAGCATTGGTCGAATCAGCAATGTTCGAATTGGATGTTACCTATGTGCCTGTTGATTCTTCTCGTACACACACAAGAAGGGGTGGAGAGATTAAAGTACACGTGTAACAACACGAAACAGAAACAAATACATCTGTTTTGAAAAACTCCCTCGCTCACACACCGAAGTGTGTGACATGCTTCATCATCGGGTCTGCTTACGAAACGCCCTGGTGTAGCCACACTCAGGGGGGAGCATAAGGGAGTGGGTAAAAATAATAAATGAGAGACGACAAGACACAATACAATTACAAATACAACATATATGGTGATTAATCAGTGAATATCACCCTGTGACTGGGACTAATGAAACAACAAAGTGCAGTTAATAAGGAAGTGCTTTAAAACTGGTTTGAGGATACCAATCAAACCTTTATTTATAGGTTCCACAACCAGGATTAAAAGAAATAGGATGGGTAGTGTTTACAAGAGACGATTTAAGTTCTCAAAACACCCCTCCTAGTACTGCTTGTGCCAACATGTTTCGACCGACTTACTGCGCCTTAAAAGGTCACCCCGGTCTTCTTCAGGAAGTATGTAGTAGTAGTAGATAAGCTTTATTCGATAAAAAATTTATCATAAAAGCATTGCATATATAAAATCCCAGTGATAAAGCAGCCACGCTTTAAAAACGCCATAATGATCAAATGAATTACAACCATTAAAAACCACAATATATACAGCTTAAAATGATAAGTACATTGATCCATTATCACAAATACTAAAAAGAAGGGAATAGCAGCTTAATATTCTTATTGTAATAAGCAGATTTTACATCAGGTCTGTCACCCCATGTCTGTCGGATTTAAAGGCCTGTTACATTCTTGCCTGTAGCTTTGTTCGTATCAACCAAGCACATCCCAAATATTTGGCTACTCCACAAACCAATGACAAAGAGGAAGTGTCTGTTTTCAGAATACGTAATGCAGCGACATGGCTCATAAAGCTCAGCGCTTTGCATACTGGTTTGAGCCATTTTTCTCTAGCTTTCTTATAGGCCGGGCATGCTAGGAAAAAGTGTGCTATAGACTCATCGGGATGTGCACAGCTTGGACAAGGGACAGGGCCTGAATTTGACCCTTTCCATGATGCTATCACGTTGTTAACTTGCAGGGTTCCAAATCTCATCTTCATATACAGGGTCCTGTCCCTAGGGACCTGAATGAAGTCGAGATAGGGATCTAGTCTACAGATGTTCTTATGTTCAAAGAACCCCTCAGTAAGTTTCCCTGCCTTTAGATTGGATAGATCACGGTTCTGAACCCAATCCCAATAAGCACGCTTTAAATCCTGCTTAGATGGCGGGATCTGGCTAGCCCATGCCTCACTTAATCCAATGACACCAACAAGCTGCCTAAGGTCAGCTAACCATTTTATCCTATTCCCCATATCAACTGACAACAATTCATCAAAAGCAGCAGCATATTTGGACAGCTCAGTAGTCCTCCTTAGGCGGGCCCAGAAGAGCAGGGGGCGTAGCCGAGCAATATTTTGAATGGACCTCCTTCCCGTCTCATAAAATAAAGGCTTCAAGGGGGTAGAGGCGGGGAGCGACATATGGTCTCTTAAAAATGTATGCTCAGACCTGGCTAATTCTCCAATATTCTCTATACCCCAGAGTTCTGCCCCGTAAAGGGTCGAAGGTAATGCTTTTCAATCATAGATTGCAAGCCCCGGGCGACTGGCCTGCTCGCAGATAGATGTTGTTCTCTGACAATCGCCCCGGACACCCGCTTGTGGTTTAAAAGCATCTTGTCCAAATGAGAAATCCACTTCATATTTTTCGAAATTCGGACTCCCGAATAATCAAAGGACTCAACCACATCCAGTGGGGCGTCATTTAGGGTGACATTATTCCTAAAACGAGCTTCTGGAGACCACCTGGTGACTTGGAAATCAAAAGAGTATCGTCGGCAAACAAAAGGGTAGGTGTTTTCTCCCCTACCAACATAGGAGCGTCTGTTGGTTCCTCATTGAGGTAACCCACCACCCCATTAATAAATAGTGAGAATAGGGTGGGGGCCAACACGCATCCCTGGCATACCCCTCTGCGAACCACGATCCTCTCGGTCACCTCCCCTTGGGATCCCCATCTAATTCTTGCATAATTTCCAGTATGCAATCTTTTTAAGAAATCAAGACTATAGGGTCGGATACCCAAGTGCTGAACCACCTGCCAGAGCATGTCCCGAGGCACCAGGTCAAAAGCAGTCTTCAGATCTATGAAAGCCAGGTACAAGCTCCCTTTCCCCAAAAGGACTGACTTCCAATAGATCATGAAGAATCTAAAGACCTGGTCCATTGTTCCCACCTTCTGCCTGAAACCTGCTTGGAAGTGGGAGAGGATATTTCCGTCCTCTATCCACGTTCTAATCCTCAAGAGAAGAACCCTGCCAACCACCTTCTGTATCACATCAATCAAACTGATTGGCCGGCAATTGGCAGGATCCTCTCTATTCCCTTTTTTAAATATTGGGACTACCTCCGCTCTTTCCAGGAGTCGGGGACGGCAAATCCTCTTACTATCAGATTCATAATGAGTAGGATGAATTGGGCCCATGGCTTGGGATCATGCAGAAGCAGGTCCCCGGGAAGTCCATCCGGGCCTGCTGCCTTTCCTGGAGCAATGCTATTTATTGCTTGCTCCACCTCGTGGAGCTCAAACCTATCCATTATTTCAAAGGCTCCATGAATAACTGGGGAAGTTTCAGTGGTTGAGCGCACAGAGCAATCTTCCCCTGAATAAAGATTCAAGAAGTGCTATTGCCATTGTAGGCATGTAATATGGTTGGGGATTGGGTTCGATATTTTCCTATCCCTACAGTTAATTATATTCCAAAATTGGGTGGCATCCCTCTGCAACAATGCCTCTTTCAGTTCCTGCCAATGAGCCTCCTCCCAGTTTCGTTTTGCCTCAAACAAGGCCTTCGCATACTCTTTCCTAGCTATTTTAATTGCAATTGGGTCCTTCATCCTAATTCTGAACGCTATAGCCGCCCTTTTATCCCTGCAGTTAGCGGAGTACCAAGGATTATTAGACCTTGGTTGGTCATATTTTCTAGCTGATTTCCCTTCTACAATGAAAAACAAACTCAGCTTATCTATTGAATCTTGATAAAAACGATTAAAATTAGATTGGTTCCCTGTACCACTATAGAGTGACATCAATTCTCTGTTCTTGGCAACAACCTCCTCCCTAATACTTAATAACTTGTCTTCTTGTTGGGAGACGTTGTGCCATTTCAGGCGACGCTTACAATTAGTAGGGGTTACCTCTCTACTTGACATTATAGGGCGGTTACGTGCCTTAAACCCAGACAGCTACCAGATAATATTTACTTGTAGGCAGAGTGGGTTGTGATCGCTATCTAAAGAAGGCACGACTATCATATCAACTAAATCCGCCCAGAGTCGGACATCGATGAAGATGTAATCTATCCTAGACGGGGAACTTAATCGATTGAAGGTATTTGCTCCATTTAAGTCGGAGCGTGTTCTCCCATTGACAGCTCTTAAACCATATTCCAGACTAAGGGCGTTAATTTGAATGGCACGCTGGGACCACTTTTTGATGGGATCTAAACTGAGGGCCGGGATGGCCCATTGTTGTTCCCAGTCCTGATACTGGCCCAACCTTAATTCGGTCAATGTGCCAAAGTAAACTAATCTCAAGAGATCATAACTTGATCGTCATGTGTGGAGGAGGTTCCCAACGACACGGAAAACAAATACTAAATAGAAACATAATGGTATATATGTTTACATTTAGGTGCCAGAGAACGGGATCCCTCTCAAGCTACCACATTAATTGTGTCAACATGTGCCCCTTCTGTAGTCCATTGTAGCGTTTGTCATCCACTACATGGCCCTGGTGGTGTGTACATTTATCACCCCGGGCATTGAACTAAAAGAAGTAAAGATGTGTATAATGCTGCATTCGAATCAGTCACCACACATAATTTCATGTATACCCCCTTCCAATCTATCTAATTTACCAAAGGAATATATCCACACTGAACCTGTATAATCAAAACGGGCTCAACACAATCGTGTACTCACCGAGTTTATTAATATTACAAATTCGAAAGGGCGCCCGGCAGGGAGGTCTCCCAAGAACACAACCTATGTTTCAGAAACGAGAAAAGTTCACACGTCAACCCCCCTCTCCAATATAAATCCATCCCATCGTAAGGACATCCATTCTCGATATTAGCAGTTGTAAACACACAGTGTGTAATAGATATCCAGTTTGAGTTCCAGCAATCAAAACATGGCAAAAAAGTTCCCAAACGGAACCCCCCACCAAAACTCCTTACTGTTCCGGAGGAGCGACCTCACACCACTGCCTATTTCCAGATCGCCGCGCAGGCAGTAGCGGCTCCGGGAGTTCAGCATTTTAAACAGTCACCACCATTTCTGGATGCCCTGATAATCCCACGTGACGTGCGTCAAGACTTAATTACGTCATACGTGTCACGCATGAGGATACTGGGAGAAGTAGTTCCTCTAGAGCGCGTAAACACAGAACCAAAACCACCAAGTAGGAAGACAGACGCCCCACCTCGCCAAGGTCAAAAGCATTCCCAAGAACCTTTTTTTTTTCTTGGTGATACAATTTTGCGGCGTGCGGCGTTCACTTACCGTCATTCAGCGTTTGCCGAGTTGTTTTTCTCGATATTTTGCGAGTGCTGCGCCATTTTGGATCTTGCTGCGGGATCCCGCAGGAGTTTTGCGACCGCGATTACGAAATCGCGGCTTGCCACCTTGCACAGCACGCATCGCGAGAGTTCGCAATTGCGAACACGTAGATGCGGCGAACAGCAACAATCTTGCATGCGCGAAATTACAAAATTTGAAATTCTGCACAAGAAATCCACCAGCAAGCAGCATAAACCTTCTGAAAATGATGATTTTTATCAGAGTAACTCCTCAGGTTGACATTTGCCTGCACTTTTTTTTGCAAGGAGTCCATTTTGGGGGGGGGGGGGGGTGGGAGGAAGGAAGTGCCCCACAGTCTCCAACTTCCTGTTCCTGTCCAGCAGGCTCCTCCCAGTGCTTTCTTCATGTGCTGGTCACTTTCATTCGGATTCTTGACCTGGAAGGATACTTTTTGTGGATGCTGCTGGATATTTGGATTTGAGGCCTTTTTGACTTTCTTTGGATCACTTTTGGATTAGAAATTTCACAAGTAAGTTTGTTTGGGGCATTACAGTTACTGCAACTACAATTTTGGAATTTTCGATTGTTGGGCTGTTGTTGTGGCCTTTTGACCAGGGGTAGTGAGTGGTGCATGGGCCTAGTGTTTCTGTGGGGTGTCTTGAATTTAAACATCATGGAGGGCATGAATGGTATGGGATTGTGCTGATTTTTCTGTGTTTTTCGTTTTTTTGGGCTGTTGTTGTGGCCTTTTGACCAGGGGTAGTGAGTGGTGCATGGGCCTAGTGTTTCTGTGGGGTGTCTTGAATTTAAACATCATGGAGGGCATGAATGGTATGGGATTGTGCTGATTTTTCTGTGTTTTTCGTTTTTTTGGGCTGTTGTTGTGGCCTTTTGACCAGGGGTAGTGAGTGGTGCATGGGCCTAGTCTTTCTGTGGGGTGTCTTGAATTTAAACATCATGGAGGGCATGGATGGCATGGGATTGTGCTGATTTTTCTGTGTTTTTCGATTGTTGGGCTGTTGTTGTGGCCTTTTGACCAGGGGCAGTGAGTGTTGCATGGGCCTAGTCTTTCTGTGGGGTGTCTTGAATTTAAACATCATGGAGGGCATGGATGGCATGGGATTGTGCTGATTTTTCTGTGTTTTTCGATTTTTTGGGGTGTTCATGGGGACAGGCCATGTGGGTGGGGACCATTTTGAGTGCTGGTACAGGCATGTCATGTGCTGGGAGGCAGGAGGCCATTTTGAATGCAGGCAGTGTTCTTAGGTCTGCAACCCTTTTCCTAGGTTTCAACCATTATGCCCAGGGGTAGTGAGTGGTGCATGGCCCTAGTCTTTCTGTGGGGTGTCTTGAATTTAAACATCATGGATGGCATGGGATTGTGCTGATTTTTCTGTGTTTTGTGTTTTTTTGGGCTGTTGTTGTGGCCTTTTAACCAGGGGTAGTGAGTGTTCCATGGGCCTAGTCTTTCTGTGGGGTGTCTTGAATTTAAACATCATGGAGGGCATGGATGGCATGGGATTGTGCTGATTTTTCTGTGTTTTTCGATTTTTTGGGGTGTTCATGGGGACAGGCCATGTGGGTGGGGGCCATTTTGAGTCCTATTACAGGCAGGCCATGTGCTGGGAGGCAGGGGGTCATTTTGAATGCAGGCAGTGTTCTTAGGCCTGCAACCATTTTGCCTAGGTTTCAACCATTATGCCCAGGGGTAGTGAGTGGTGCATGGCCCTAGTCTTTCTGTGGGGTGTCTTGAATTTAAACATCATGGATGGCATGGGATTGTGCTGATTTTTCTGTGTTTTTCGTTTTTTTGGGCTGTTGTTGTGGCCTTTTGACCAGGGGTAGTGAGTGGTGCATGGGCCTAGTCTTTCTGTGGGGTGTCCTGAATTTAAACATCGTGGAGGGCATGGATGGCATGGGATTGTGCTGATTTTTCTGTGTTTTTCGATTTTTTGGGGTGTTCATGGGGACAGGCCATGTGGGTGGGGGCCATTTTGAGTGCTGGTACAGGCAGGCCATGTGCTGGGAGGCAGGAGGCCATTTTGAATGTAGGCAGTGTTCTTAGGTCTGCAACCCTTTGCCTAGGTTTCAACCATTATGCCCAGGGGTAGTGAGTGGTGCATGGCCCTAGTCTTTCTGTGGGGTGTCTTGAATTTAAACATCATGGATGGCATGGGATTGTGCTGATTCTTCTGTGTTTTTCGTTTTTTTGGGCTGTTGTTGTGGCCTTTTGACCAGGGGTAGTGAGTGTTGCATGGGCCTAGTCTTTCTGTGGGGTGTCTTGAATTTAAACATCATGGAGGGCATGGATGGCATGGGATTGTGCTGATTTTTCTGTTTTTCGATTTTTTGGGGTGTTCATGGGGACAGGCCTTGTGGGTGGGGGCCATTTTGAGTGCTGGTACAGGCAGGCCATGTGCTGGGAGGCAGGAGGCCATTTTGAATGCAGGCAGTGTTCTTAGGTCTGCAACCATTTTGCCTAGGTTTCAACCATTATGCCCAGGGGTAGTGAGTGGTGCATGGCCCTAGTCTTTCTGTGGGGTGTCTTGAATTTAAACATCATGGATGGCATGGGATTGTGCTGATTTTTCTGTGTTTTTCATTTTTTTGGGATGTTGTTGTGGCCTTTTGACCAGGGGTAGGAAGTGGTTTGTGGGCCTAGTCTTTCTGTGGGGTGTCATGAATTTAAACATCATGGAGGGCATGGATGGCATGGGATTGTGCTGATTATTCTGTGTTTTTAGATTTTCTGGGGTGTTCATGGGGACAGGCCATGTGGGTGGGGGCCATTTTGAGTGCTGTTACAGGCAGGCCATGTGCTGGGAGGCAGGGGGTCATTTTGAATGCAGGCAGTGTTCTTAGGCCTGCAACCATTTTGCCTAGGTTTCAACCATTATGCCCAGGGGTAGTGAGTGGTGCATGGCCCTAGTCTTTCTGTGGGATGTCTTGAATTTAAACATCATGGATGGCATGGGATTGTGCTGATTTTTCTGTGTTTTTCGGTTTTTTGGGCTGTTGTTGTGGCCTTTTGACCAGGGGTAGTGAGTGGTGCATGGGCCTAGTCTTTCTGTGGGGTGTCCTGAATTTAAACATCATGGAGGGCATGGATGGCATGGTATTGTGCTGATTTTTCTGTGTTTTTTGATTTTTTGGGGTGTTCATGGGGACAGGCCATGTGGGTGGGAGCCATTTTGAGTGCTGGTACAGGCAGGCCATGTGCTGGGAGGCAGGGGGCCATTTTGAATGCAGGCAGTGTTCTTATGTCTGCAACCATTTTGCCTAAGTTTCAACCATTATGCCCAGGGGTAGTGAGTGGTGCATGGCCCTAGTTTTTCTGTGGGGTGTCTTGAATTTAAACATCATGGAGGGCATGGATGGCATGGGATTGTGCTGATTTTTTTGTGTTTTTCATTTTTTTGGGCTGTTGTTGTGGCCTTTTGACCAGGGGTAGTGAGTGGTGCATGGGCCTAGTCTTTCTGTGGGGTGTCTTGAATTTAAACATCATGGAGGGCATGGATGGCATGGGATTGTGCTGATTTTTCTCTGTTTTTCGATTTTTTGGGGTGTTCATGGGGACAGGCCTTGTGGGTGGGGGCCATTTTGAGTGCTGGTACAGGAAGGCCATGTGCTGGGAGGCAGGAGGCCATTTTGAATGCAGGCAGTGTTCTTAGGTCTGCAACCATTTTGCCTATGTTTCAACCATTATGCCCAGGGGTAGTGAGTGGTGCATGGCCCTAGTCTTTCTGTGGGGTGTCTTGAATTTAAACATCATGGATGGCATGGGATTGTGCTGATTTTTCTGTGTTTTTCATTTTTTTGGGCTGTTGTTGTGGCCTTTTGACCAGGGGTAGGAAGTGGTGCGTGGGCCTAGTCTTTCTGTGGGGTGTCATGAATTTAAACATCATGGAGGGCATGGATGGCATGGGATTGTGCTGATTTTTCAGTGTTTTTCTATTTTTTGGGGTGTTCATGGGGACAGGCCATGTGGGTGGGGGCCATTTTGAGTGCTGTTACAGGCAGGCCATGTGCTGGGAGGCAGGGGGTCATTTTGAATGCAGGCAGTGTTCTTAGGCCTGCAACCATTTTGCCTAGGTTTCAACCATTATGCCCAGGGGTAGTGAGTGGTGCATGGCCCTAGTCTTTCTGTGGGATGTCTTGAATTTAAACATCATGGATGGCATGGGATTGTGCTGATTTTTCTGTGTTTTTCGTTTTTTTGGGCTGTTGTTGTGGCCTTTTGACCAGGGGTAGTGAGTGGTGCATGGGCCTAGTCTTTCTGTGGGGTGTCCTGAATTTAAACATCATGGAGGGCATGGATGGCATGGTATTGTGCTGATTTTTCTGTGTTTTTCGATTTTTTGGGGTGTTCATGGGGACAGGCCATGTGGGTGGGAGCCATTTTGAGTGCTGGTACAGGCAGGCCATGTGCTGGGAGGCAGGGGGCCATTTTGAATGCAGGCAGTGTTCTTATGTCTGCAACCATTTTGCCTAGGTTTCAACCATTATGCCCAGGGGTAGTGAGTGGTGCATGGCCCTAGTTTTTCTGTGGGGTGTCTTGAATTTAAACATCATGGAGGGCATGGATGGCATGGGATTGTGCTGATTTTTCTGTGTTTTTCATTTTTTTGGGCTGTTGTTGTGGCCTTTTGACCAGGGGTAGTGAGTGGTGCATGGGCCTAGTCTTTCTGTGGGGTGTCTTGAATTTAAACATCATGGAGGGCATGGATGGCATGGGATTGTGCTGATTTTTCTGTGTTTTTCGATTTTTTTGGGGTGTATAACTGAACTGATGTTCCTCTGTCTTCCATTGCTTTTAGGTGCACAAGACTCAAGAGAACCACCAGTGCCAGGAAGAAGTCCTGCAGCGGTGTGTTAGTGCAGCATAACGTCACGCGACGTCACGTCTGGCCACAGACAACTCTGCAACTCGTGCATCTGCGGCCTGCTGTTCTGACCTCTGAAGAAGATGGCCCCAAAAAAAATTCCCCGTAGCTCCTCTAGCAAGAAAGTTGCCAGTAAGGAGCAGAAGAAGCAAGTTACCAAGGAGACTGGTGTGCCACCCGCCACATTTTTTGGGAGTAAAAAAAAAAGTACGCCTGCAGCAGCAGCGGAATCTGCTGGGGACAAAGCTGAGAGCAGCACCCCCGCTCCATTGGGCTCAGTGCCACCACCACCACCACGCCAACTTAAGTCCAAGCCCTTGAGTGCTGCAAAGGCACTTAGTCTAGTTGTTCAATCACCATCGACCAGTGATGTTGGCTCATCGCAGGAAAGTAGCAGCATTCTAGTCTGGAACCATACTGTCCTCCATGGCATATAGATTAGCGTAAAAAGTTTAAAATATTCCTAGGATGCTTTCCGAATCGGAATGTAAATCACCTTTGGAGTCTTTCATTGCACTTATATTCTGGGCTGTCTGTTTCATTCGAAGCCTTGTTGCCAAGGTCCTGCCTATTCTCTCACCAAATTCATAACTCGTCAATTTTGAAGATAAAAATTTCCTGGCAATTTCTTTATCCCAGAAACCCAAAATATTGGTCCTAGCCTTAATAACCTCATTTTCCTCTTCAGATAGCTCCGTATTACCCAATGCAACTTTTCTGGTTAAGCAAATCTCAGCTTTAATCAAAAGTTCATATAAATTATCCAATTATTTCCTTAGCTTCTTGCGTTGCCCGATTACAAAATGAATGCATTCTCCCCTAAACTCTGCTTTAAATGTATCCCATACTACCGGGATATTGGCTGTACCTCGATTTTCATCAAAGAAGATTTGAATCCAGCCCTGCATATGAGCGATAAATTCTGCATTTAAACCCAGCTTTCGATCGTATGAAAAGCTGGATTGTGTCTTCCTTTTGGCTAGGCGATGAATATCTACCACTACAGGAGAATGATCCGAGGATATCCTCGGATAAATTCTGATGTTAGTGCCTTCGAGTAAGTTTCGAGGCATAAAAAAATAATCTAGTCTCACTAATTTTTTATGTGGATGAGAATAAAATGTAAATCCACTATCCCTCTCTCTCAACATACCCCAAGTATCGACCAATCCATGATCTTGTAATAAATTCTTAAGTGCTCTAAACACCCTAGGTTTACGTCCTTTATAAAGTGCCTGTGCATCTCCTAATGCACTATTGGTCAGATTTATGTTAACATCACCACAGACCACTATCGGCACTTGAAAATTAACTAACTCCATATTGATCTCTATTAATGGTTCGGGGTCATCCAGATTAGCCCCATATACCGATACTAAAGTGAGTTGTCTATTTCCAGTTTTCAATTCCACAATGATCCACCGGCCCTTTTTATCTTCTACCTTACGGCCGACGTTATTGAACTATCTTTAATTAATATGGCCACCCCTCGTATCATACTAGATTGTTTGGAGGCAGATACCAACATAAATCCTAAATCCTTTAAGACCTCCCTCTTAACCCATGGGATATGCGTTACTTGTATACAAACCTAAGTTGCAGGCTTTTCAATCCCTTTGTGGCAAATTTATTTGGAGTCCTGGTAAACCTAGGCGAGCGATGAAGTATCTTACTTTACCCATTGAAAGGGGAGGGTTAGGGGTACCTGATTTTTTCTTATATTATATAGTATGCTTTTTGTTAAAAATGAGAATTTTGTTAATAAGAGGCTCTTCAGAGTATACACACAATTACCCCTCCATATTTGAGATTTTGATGGGAGCACACACAAGACAATTTTTTTTAACGAAATTGATGGTAACTATTATAAAAGGACCCGATTTAAGGTTCTTATTAGTGCCCATAAAACCTGGAAATGGTTGGCTCGCACCATTGATATAAGGAAACTGTCAAAGTATACCCCCTTTTTGTCTGTCAGATCTTTACCTATGATATTTAAGGATGGGGCAGCCAGGAACTGGCAAAAAAAAGGGGTGACGTGTTTGGGAGACTTTTTTTCGAGTGAAGGTGAATGTAAATCGTTTACTGAAATGTGTGAAGAGTTTGGCTTATCCAGAAGCCATTTTTTCAAGTTTTTACAAATAAGGGATTATCTCATAAGACATAAATGATCTCTAAAAAAGCATAAAATTGTAGAGGGTATTGCACAACAAGTCAAGATTGGTATCCTCTATCGTATGCTTATGGAAGAGAAGTCTGATGATTTGGATAAAATACAAGCAAAGTGGAGGGATTCATTGGGAGACAACGAGATTGCTGTTGAAAATGTAATTTTGCTTTCTAAAGATGTTTTGATGTCTGCTAATCTAAAAGCTCAATTTTTTAAAAGTTTATTTGATTTATATTATACACCTGCTCGAATGTTAAAGTGGAGAAGAGGTTCTGATGGTAAATGCTTTCGCTGTAAAGCTGATAATGCAGACAGCATACATATCTTCTTCTCTTGTCCCATATTAGGAAGATTTATTCAAGATATTGAAAACTTTTTGTCCTTAATCCTGAAGGTCAATCTAAAGATAACTCCCTCTATGTTGATCTTAGGGAAGATCCCAGGTGACAGTCAAAATAACGAATTGCATTTATTTCGGTACTTTATTTTTTTCACAATGACTGTAGCACGGCTATGTATCGCCACAGAGTGGCTTCAAGAAAAACCACCACTATTTCAACAGTGGCAAGCACAGCTGTATAAACTTTATAAGTTAGAGTGGAGTCTTTTTTCGTTATCTGAATCAAGACGGAGAAAAAAATTGGGATGGAAAATATGGGGGACTTTTTCAGATTTTTATGAGGCTTAAAAACCCTTTGTCTTATGTGCTCCCTTGTATATTTTCCTATTTTCTTTCTTTTTGTTAACGCTCTTATTTATTTATTTATTTATTTATTATCAAATGTATTTTGTGCTATATTTTGTTATGAATTATGTGAATATTGTATTGTGTATATTGTATTTTTTTGTGTTCCAATAAAAAAAAAAAAAGAAAGTAGCAGCAATGTCCCTCAATCAACACAGGTTGTTGCAACTCATCTGACGAGTGTTGAACAACCACAGCCGCAACAACAACCACATGTGCAAGTACAAGCCCAAGTACAAGTGGAAGGAGATGCAGCGCAAGGAGATGCGCAAGCAGAGGTGCATGGAGGGTCACAAGTGCCCACAATAGTTGTTCCTCCCGAAGTAGGGGCACATCAGGAAATCGACAATCAAGGCGAGGTATCATTTGAGGAAGCCACTCCTCCTGATGATCATTCATTGTCTTCCACATCCCTAGCAAGGAAGAGATCAAGGGTGGTGTCTACATCTTCTTCAAGCACACCTCCTTCTGATGATACGGATCAAAATTGGGAACCAGCACCACTGCCGTCTGAGAGTGAGGCACACCATGATCTGACAAAGGTAGTTAAGCGTAAAAGGAAGCTCGTCCAAAGTCTCATAGTTATGGAGTGTGATGAGGCTCAACAAGAAGTGGCGGATACTGCTGCTGATGAAGAATCTCACGACGACGACCCCGTCATCATAAAGGTCACTGCAGCCCCAGCGGGCATGCAGCAAACAGACATTTTGACCCTAGCCCGAGAAGCTGCTGAGCGTGATGATGTTGTCGACGGGGAGGCAATGGAAATACCACAATCATTGGAGTTAACTAGTACACCAACACCTACCGCTTCCATATTTCTTCTTCGCCAGAAGGGACCTCCATCCACCTCGACCTCAATTAGTGGTGGTGAAAGTCCACAACGTAGTAAAGTTCGGCAATCCACATCCTCCACTGCATCTGGCATTAGAAGCATGACAGCCGCCTCCTCCGGCCCCCACAGACATTTCAAGTCCGCAGTTTGGGACTTCTTTAGTGTTTGCCCAAAAAAGGAAAACTTCGCCATTTGTAGCATTTGTAAGCTTGCTGTTAGTCGTGGTAAGTTTGGTACCAACTATGGTACCGGAGGCCAGAGAGGTCATCTTAGGAGACAGCACGCTGTCCAATGGTTTGCGCACCTAAAAGAGATCAAGGAAGCCCGAATTGCAAGTCAAGAAAATGTTGATGTTTCATCTGATGATGACGAAGAGGAAGAAGACATGTCAAACACTTCACTTACACCCAGTACCCCTGTCAGCAGCACACCCCATGTGAGCCACACTAAGAGTGTGGGAGAGAGTGAGACACCAATGCGAAAAAGTTCATCAGCGAGCGTAACTGGGTCGAAGAAGTCATCATCATCATCATCCCGTAAATGCTTGGTCCAGGGCAACATTAGAACCATGTTGTTTTCAGACGCGCCATATGATCGCAACCACCCACTGACGCGTCTGTATAACAATAAGCTGGCTAAAATGCTAGCTCTGGACCTTTTCCCTTTTTCTTTTGTAGAAGGGATTGGTTTTCTAGAATTAGTGGCAGTGCTCTGCCCTAAATAGATGGTTCCTAGCCGGTTCTATTTTGCCAGAGTTGCGGTTCCAGCACTACATGAAGATGTGCTGGAGGTGATTGAGGCAGCTTTGCAGAAGAGTGCTGTTCACACTATACATCTGACAACAGACATGTGGACCAGTGGCGCACGTGCTGATTACATGTGCATCACTGCACACTGGGTCTCTTTTTCAGATGTTAAAGCAAAGCTAAACGCAAGTGTTGACCCGGACCACGTTTTTAAAGCTGCTCGGAAACATGCAACACTAGCCATGTTTGGCTTGGAGAAACGTCATACAGCAGAAAACATTTTGAATGAGTTTAACACAAAGGTCTTTCACTGGCTGTCCCCCAAAAAACGCCAGATTCGTTATGTTTCCACGGATAATGGCGCCAATGTAGTTAAGGCCATGGATCTGGGTCACTATTTCAGAGTGCTGTGTTTGGCGCTCTGTATAAACCTGGTGGGTAAAAAATTCTTGAGTGAAGACAGTCCAGCGTGCGAGTTAGTGGCCACCTGCCGAAGAATGTGCAACCATTTCAGCCATTCTTTTAAGGCCCGGAAGCATCTGAGGAGCCTGCTACATGAACTTCGAATGCCTGTGAAAGCACTCATCCAGGAGGTGGCAACACGTTGGAACTCAACCTTCTACATGCTTGAGCGTCTTTATGAGCAGTATAAGGTACTCGATCACTATTTCTTAACACTGGGTACAGCTCAGAAGGACCTGAGGCTAGATGCGGCGCAATGGAAGCTAGTTAAAAGCCTGACCGACATGCTTCGTCCTTTTTGAGGTCTTCACGCATGCAGTCAGCAGGGAGGACTGTAATTTGGGAAAAGCTATCCCATTGTTGCGCATGCTGGAGCACCAACTGAAGGCGGTGTCTTCTTTGTTTCAAAAAGATGAAGAAAAGAAAGACGCTTTTGTTTTGTCGGAGAAATTATTAGAGCGCCTACTTGGCGATGAACGTCTTAAAATGATTCACTCAGAACAGCATTACGTTTGTGCTACTATTCTGGATCCACGCTACAAAAAGGCGCTGGCAGGCCGAGCATTCTTTCCCTTTGATGATGAAGATGTTACAAAGTACAAACGTTGGCTAGCCTTATCAGCCATGAGGTTTGAAAGAGAATGGCAGGAAATTGAAGGAAAAGGCAGTACATCAGCATCAGCAGGCCATCCCCAGTCAAAAGAATCCACTTCTGCACCTGTGGCTGTGGAACAAGTGACCTCTCAGCCGTTAAAGACACCGGCAACCGGATCATCTGCACCAGACACAACATTAACATTGGGTGAAGAAGAGGATTGGCTAACTTTCCTTGGGTTTGGTTCTCAAAAGGTCCCAGCAAAAAGTAAGCAAAGTGGAGGAACCTTGGAGAACCTTGAGTCGATGGTGCAGGACTATCTGAATGACTCAACAGAGGTCTATGTTAATGCTGACCCATTGGCGTATTGGCATGGGAAAAAAGAATTGTGGGCACAGCTCTCCAACCTGGCTATAAACTACTTGTCTTGCCCACTCGCAAGTATGTCTTCTGAATGTGTTTTCAGTGCTGCTGGTGGCATTGTAACTTCAAAACGGAGCCGCCTCTCGCCCAAAAATGTGGAGAGGTTAACCATGATCAAGATGAATCAGCACCTCATACCACCAGATTACAAAGTACGAGAAAACACGCCGGATGAAGACGAGGAGGACAGCAACATAGATGAGGGAATTTCTTCTCTGTTAGGTGACACTGACCTCATCCTGCCTGAATTCGCAGAGTATGAGGACGAACCCTTATTCTTATTCCCTGACACCGAGCCCTGAAAATGAGACAATGAATCAATACATTTCTTTTTCGTCCTTATTCACTTTTATTCCTGTGTGTCTGTCTTTCTTTGTTTTGCACAGTTAATATAATTAAAACTTTAATCACCTAATCACAAAAACAAGCCCATCAGCAGAACTGTCTTCACTTGTTTGCTTATTGATTTGAAGGTGCCGCAGTCTGCATTCCTCAGGTTCACAAGTTCACAAGAAGATGCTCCTCTATCCTCCTCCTCCAGACTCCTATTTCCCTCAAAGCAGAGGGCTGGATTACGCCCAATGAAGAAAGACTCTGCACTTGTGGGGGTGTTCTACTTCTTTGCGGGTGAGTTGACAGCTCTGGGGCCATTGCTGGGAAGCTCTAATACCGGTTTGGACCAAATCGGAGGCGAACATTTTTTTGCGTTTTTGATGACTTGCTTGCCTTTGAGTATTTGTATTGCATGTGTTTGGGTGGGGGGCTGTTTGTGGGGGGGTTTGCGAGTCTTGGAGCGAAGCTGGGTATGGATACTTTTGCTTGCTTGCAAGTTGTTTGAATACATCCACGGTGGGTAAGGGGGGATTTGTGCCTACTTTTACTTTCAAAGTACGTTTTGTCACCAGTTTTCTACTAGGCCTCGTTTTTTGAGATCTGATTGGGGGTCTTCTACATTTTTGCGACTGGATTTAGTAAGGGTCTGGGTGGGAGCACTGCTAGGAAGGTCCAATTTTGTTCTAAAACACAGTTTACAGTACACCTGGCTTGAGGGGAAAGATCCGCTAAATTAATTTGCCCATACTTATTTATCCTTCAAAAGGAGACTCAGACAGAGTACGCACTTTCAAAAATATTGTACTGTCTATTAGGAAACTCAAAGTGTGACTTTTTGCACTACACAGCGTACATACCTTATATTTATTTATCAGTGGTGTTCTAATATCACTTCCTGTTTTTCCATCAATAATTACAGGCCGGGTTTCAGTCTGTGCAATGGGAAAAAAAGGCTGAAGTCAGGCTTCACATTAGCGAGCCGCAATTCAGCATCCGCCAGGCAGGCAGTGGACAGGGTGTCTTCTGGTCACCAACATTGATGGACGAAGCGTCAGCTGGAATGGAGGAGTGCCGCTTATAAGAGGAATGATTTGATGCGTGCAACTTACCAAATTCAACAGGACAACTACAACAACATACAGATACAGTATCCATTGTTTTCTTCTATGAGTGTGACTGCATTTCTTGGATCTCTCTCTGCTTCTAAATTGATCCCTACAGCCATTCTATAGGTTTTACTTAGGCTATTTTTTAAACCTAATTTAATGTAAGAAGTGTTTCTCTGAGTGCAGAGATAGGCAAGTGAAAACGCTGCAGCCCTGTACTGTCGCATTCTATCATTCACAGTTGTCGAAAGTACTACTTACTTTTCAGTAATAATGCATGCAGTAGTGCATGCACTTCCTTTATGTCACTTAAAAGATTTATGGTTAGCTTTGTACCCAAAGATTTCTATATCTTCAATTATTGTTTGTCCATGCTGTGCTTTTTTTTCTTCTCTCAACAAAACCTACCCAAAAAGAAACCCCCATTCCCATCCATTTTCCAAACCCTAACCCTCTTCCCCGGGGCTGTGTGGTTTTGATTGATGTGTGACTAAATGACATCAATAATTCCACACACTTGCTGGGGAGGATAAGGTCATAGCAACAGGCTAGTGAAGGAATCCGAGGATATATTCTAGACTTACTCAGCTTCAGTACTATTTCTTGTAGTAGTAGCCAATGTCAAAGAAATTCAACGTAAGTACTAGTTATACTTTCAATACTTTACCATTTGTTAGGCTACGTTGTGGCACTGTTCTAGTGTACTGTCACCTGCTATATTCTCTATCGTACCGTTGTAATGCTCCAGTAAGGACAAACCAGGTTTCATTTTCTTTTTTTCCATAGGCATGCAACTACCACTGTGTCACACCACTAGTACCACCGCAATGAGGACATTTCATCCGCCCAGGATTGCCAACCTTAATCGCCATTTCCCGTGGAGCCAGCCCTGGGCCTAGCCCTACTTTCAAACACAAATTACAGGTAAGATAAGCGTTTGGTGGGAGGTAGTATAATGGAGTATTAGGAGAGACGAGAGATTGACGGTAGTACTACTAAAGTCCTAGGACTCTTGAATTCACTTACTCTGTGAGAGGCACTTAGTGTTGAAAACATTTAGCCATTTACACTTAAAGGACGAAAATGACACAGACTTAAGTTTCAGGAAAACAAACTTACTGTTAAACCCCCACCCACCAGACTCAAAAGCAGTAAAAAACAGGTATGCTCAGATAAAGTTTCAAAAAGTATATTTGTGTAGCCCTAACAAAATAATCTCCTGCAAGACCCTCCCTAACCCCAACGATTGTCCTTCAAAAGTCCCAAAAACAACCCAACTCCCAATTCCCACCCCCCAAAAGTCTCTAAAAAAGTGGCAAGGGACACTACGGCAGGATGCTGTTCACTTTAGCGCCCAGGGCATCATACTCCTTGCAGAGGGTGGCATGGTCGGAGCGGAGGCCCTCCACCAAGGTCTTATATGTTAGGACGTCCTTCTCCAGGTAGGACACTCTGAGGCATAAGCGGTGCTGGCGTGCCTTGCAACTCCTGTGGGGGCCAGCTGCTGTCTTTGCTGCTCGGCGGTGGCGGTTGGCTTTGGTAGCCCGGCTCCGTACCGCTGGAGCACTGTGCTGGCTGGCAGCCCGTGGGGGCACGGAGGAGGATGCAGCTGTCCCAGTGGATGTTGTACCAGTAGACTGTGTGTCCTCCTCCTCCAGGGCCACCAGCCGCCGATATTCAGCAACAGTGGCATCCAGCCTCCGTTGCCGGGCCATTCGAGCCCGCTCCTTCCTTGTTGGTGTTGTTGATTTGGAAGGAGCAACTATATGAAGAAAGAAAGACATAGTCTGTAACCAATGCTCCTTAAGATTAACACAAAATGATTGAGCAGAAAGTTGTGTCACAGTACAACTAGCAACTTGAAAGCACAGTACATAACTATTGAGGCCAGTATCTATCTAACCTCCCACTTCTTCATCCTTGCTCTAACATTAGTGGGAGTTTAAGGAACAAATTCTACGAGCACTATGGACTTCCATTACAGTCGACTATGACAGTACACCAGTCTTATTCTTCTTCTTCTCTCTTGTTTAGGAAAATTGGTACGTTATCTTATACAGGCCGGCATAATGCCAGCGCAGTGAACTTGCACCAGAGAAAAACAGACGCACACCGTGATGAGTGAGACAGACTTGCGTTACTGTACCGGTCCAGTACATGCAGGTGGTGAAGCTCTTACTTTTCTATTAAGGGTGGCACTGAGAATACTCTGTTAAAAGGGCTACTGCTTAATTAATTTAACTTTCACCCTACAGTGCAAATGAGTACTAGAAAAGGAAAATGAAGAAGCTAAATAATCTGATTATCTATCACTTCACATGGGATGTATTTGATTACATATGGGATGACTTTAGGTGCTTTGCTTTTTATTGAGTGAACAGTGATACACCCACACATGAATGACGTACTACTACTAAACTAAACTTATTAAGAGAGGTAGGGAGTGTCCAACGTAATAACCAGATATATGCTGTGCTTGCAGTTGCAATACAAACTAGTGCTACTATTCATGGTAGTATTTGGACAAAATTACAACTTCTTTTCCTTGCCTTTCCTACACTGGAACGAACATGCGGGTGCGGTGTTACATGCTCTTCAAAGTAACACTTAGTTCATCCAGTGACTGTCTACTCTCTCTAGATACACATATGCTATCTAAGAGTCAGATAGTACCATGATCCAGGCATCCATCCATTCAAAGTATATGCACACATACAGTTTCTGTTTCACCCACCCAGGCTGTTCTCCTTCCACCCATCCTTGCTTCATCATTCACCCAGCCATGCCCCATACCATATTCTTTCCTTCCCAGCCACCTCGGGGACCAAGCAAACACATATCATTCTTCTTTGCCAGTCATCATTAAATTTCTCGTCCTTCCACACTTACTTACACCCTTCTTTCGCTTTTCTTTCATCCCATCCATCAAGTTCATCTCAGATCTGATTGGGATTCTTCTCGCCAAAAACTTCACAGCTAAGTCGAAGTACATTTAGAGGAGGCTACTACCTGGCTGATTAATAATACACCTGTGCAGATAGCACACTCTGCAGTCTTCAATCTCAATAAGTAAGGAATATATAGCTTACCTCTGCCCGCCACCACCGTGTGAACCCTCACAGGCACATTGGTGTCGTCCGGCACTTGCACCGCATCCTCCCCAGAAGTGTTCCCCTCATCCAGCACCACCACCTCCGCGCTGGCCCTGCCACCAGATATTCCACCTACAAAGTACATTTAAGAATGTTAGAATACACCTCTCACTACTATATAATATTTGGTCTAGGAATAAAGAAATGTGAAAAAAAAGAAAACAATGTAATAATTTGTGACTGTCTACTCTAAAGTAAAAATGTCCCTTTTTCCAGGGAAGGCTGTTGTCTTGCTGCACTTTTTGGCACAACTGATGAATGCTTGCTTTTTATTTTTAACACGCACCACTTTTTCTCCTAACAGACAGAAGCTTGACTTCTAAGAACACGAGCAAGATCAAGTACAAACCAGGTGAGAGCTCGGCTCGACCACAAGAAATGTGTACAATTAATTGTCAGCACTAAGCACTTTTCCATTTTCAGTTAAACGTTTAGTTTTATGACAAACTTGATTTTAATAAATGTCTTTACTTTTAATAAAGCTTTTAAACTCAAATAGACTCTGTGGTTTTTGGTCCTCAAGACTAGTGTGGCTGAGCTAACGGTTTTGCAATTTTTGCAAGCATGAGTCCGTGCCTCTGACACTTCTTGACTCTGACTCCGTACTCTTGTCCTGCGTTGGATAATCATCATTGGGGATCAATCATCGGTGACTTTGGGAGCTAAATGACTCTGCCACACTATCTAGTCAGTAAGGAGATTGGGGGTTCAACTACAAAGTCTGTTATCACTGAGGTATGTGGAAAGTCTAACAGCGCCTATTATAATTGATAAGCTAAGCAATGCATTATTTAGTGTCCATAGTTCTGTTTGTGCAGATTTGTCCCTGCAACAGTAGTAGAATGGATTGTCCTCCTATCCAAACCAAAAGTAAATTAGTATCCTATTCTTTCTTGATGGTCATTCACCTTTTTATTGTTGGCAATTGTCAAAGCATAAACATTTAGAAGACTTGAAAAGACATTATGGACAATCCCAGAGGACTGCACTCAGTGCTTAGAGCTATTGCTGACTAGAATGGGAGTCCAATGGAATTGCCAAATGTGCAATCATAGTTAGCTACACAGACAGACTAATAATAATAATCTAGTAATACCACAGGGAGTCAAGAGTCAAGTTTCAAGTTTCAAGTTTAAGTTTATTGCTTGATTAATTAAAATCATCACAATCCCCTCCCTACAAAAAATAAGTGAGATTCATATACTCGAACAGCAAGAAGTATCATTATGCAAGTGCTCATAGTCGAGGCAGGATAAGAATTTAGATACAGTCTACAAGAAGATCAAAGACGATTTAGAAAAAATCGAATGAGGAACGCTAGGAAAAAATAGGTACTCTATATTAAAATTAAAACTTACCGGGAGCCAGCAAAGGAGTCCTCGCCTGCCCGATCCTGGCCTGCATCCTGTTGAACAGCAGCCTCCTCCTCCTGTGTCCTCTTGCCCCTGGGGGGAGCTGATGTACAACATGAAAGAAAGAAAGACCAGAAAACATGGATGATATTTGTCAACCAAATCAAACATTTCAAAAGAACAATAAAAAAATATTTTGGCGAAATAGCAAATAGACAACTATTCCACGGGATATATTGACCGATCTCATCTGGTCTACTACGTTATTAGTATTGCTTGATTTGCACGCGAAGTGACAGACAAAGTCCATCGTGATTGCAGATCAGCGACAACACTAAAAAGTTTCCTACTACATTAACCAGTCATTAAAATACTCAAACTATCAATCCACCACCACTATTTCTTCTTATCGCCATGTGTACAAAGGAAGGACTGGACTTGAGTCTGTAGGGGCTGATTTAGAAGCCCCTTGCGGCTCTTTTGCTCCATTGTTGCGGGACTTTTGTGATGCAGCGGCAGAACAAAAGAGGCGCCATGGTGCGGCGTATATTAACAACGTGACGCATATGAGAGATGCATCACGTTGTAAAGCCCTGCGCCATCAGGGGGCGTATCGGCGCAAGGGAGGGCGTTCCTGCGCAGGAACGCATCCTAAAAGTGGCTGAGGTAAATCTACAAGATTTCAATCAGTCACTTTGAGGACAATGATGCGTGACTCAAACCCTGCGCCTGCTTGAAGCAGACGTACAGCTTGACGCAGCATTGGGGAGATAGGGCACCCCAGAGCATTGCTGGAGCTGCGCCATCGTTGCGACGCAACTCCAGCAATGCGCCGCCTTTACGGCACAGTTGCGTAACGCTTTGGTGACGTTTTGGGCCCATGGTGCGCCGCATTGTAAATACGGCGCACCATGGGTGGTGGTGGCATGGCGCACAATTACTGGCGCATCCCTACTACTTTGCAGGGATGCGCCGGTAATTAAAAATCTGACTCTTAGTGTCTAGCATTACGCAATTCTTTAAACTACACTCATACATAATTTCACAGGCCAATGAAATGAACACAAAATCGAAAACAAATAAGCATAGTAGCAACGCTACTGAGAAGGAGAGCAGTGCACCTGAAATGCACAGAACATTTTGAAATATAATTTACCTACAATGTAATCAGCAGCATTAATGCTCTTGGTAAAAAACAAAAATTTGCAATATAATAACACACAGAGCAGGAGAAAACAAAGTAGTAAAGAAATAGCTACTACTACTCACCAAGCCCGGGGATCTCAAGGCCGAGCAGGTCGAGCAGATCCTGTTCCCGGTCCAGGAGATCTGTCCAACGGTGGGTGGCCTGGTTGTAGGTGCGCCGGACCTGAGAGTGTTGGTACATGGCCCGGCACACCTTCTCCCACCGCTTCCGGCGCTCCTGGATCCCGTACCCGCGAGCGATCTTGCCGCCTGCCATGATGGTCCTGGGGAGGCGGCGCTGAACATAATAAACTAGTGCGGCCACCTCCTCCGGGCTGAAGATCTCCCGGGGTGCGACCTGCTCCCCCCTCAAACGCCCGCACGGGAGCCTTTACCATGGTCTGGGCAGAAAGGAAGCTAAATAATAAAGAAAATAGAATAGGGAAGAAGAAAAGAAAAGAGTTTAAAAAAGTAGTTTAAAATTAACTAAAAGTAGCAGAAAACACAAAAATATAGAGAAAGAAAAATAGAGGGATAGATAATAAGTAAAATAGATAAAAAAAAACTTCAAACAAGCAAAGGAGGCAGAGATTCAGAGAGGATAGAAAAAGCATGCCCAGAACCATAGCAATGAATGAGAAACAAGATGGCCGCGCCCGTTCACGACCACGTGGGTAAGTTTGCGCAAGATTTTCCTCGCGAACACACGCGAAATTGTACTAGCGAGCCGCACACTTTGCGAGATTACACATCACGTCCGGAAACGGAAGTACGTCATGCAAACAAGATGGCCGCGCACGTGTACGACTGTAAGGGTAACTTCGCGCTGTTGCGCTACAAGCGGCTCGCTAAAACGCACAACAAATCGTATATTAGCACAAATTCGCGGCTTCCGAATTCGATCTCGCGCACGTTCGCGCCCCGCGAATCACGCGAAATTGTAGAAAAACGAGTTTTGCAAAACTGAAAGCACTCAGCAGGTGCAAAAGTTCAAACTCATCATTAGTAACCATTCCCTGTAGTGCTTCCTGACTGGGGCCCCTCCAGAGTTCAGTTGCTAGTTACAACAATTGTATGACCCTGCTCTGACCCTCACAGCAGGCTCATAGAATAGCTACAAGTAGGCCACAAAGGTCCTGGAAAAAAAAATTGCACAGCAACAGAAAGCAAATTACAGATAAGGAAGCAGGTGCCAGATTGGAATTTTAAAACAGTGACACATTAATAAATCAACCCCAAATTAATTCATGTCAGTTGAAGCAGGGCAGGTGTGCTTGCTTTTCCCCTCCATAATCTACAGTGATGATGAACCAGAGGGTGGCATTGACGTACCAGAGGGTGGCATGGGTGAAACAGAGGGTGGCAGTGGTGAAACAGAGGGTGCTGTGAACCTGTGATGATGAACCAGACGTAGAAACAACATAGTCGCGACCGTTGCGAGCCGACAAGTAAGTTCGCAATTGCGAACTGGTACAAAACCCTTGCGAACTGGCATAAACCCTTGCGAACACAAAAAAAATAAAAATCCGCAAATTCGCGAGAATTCATGGATTTTGCGGATTGCGAGTTTGCAAATACGCAAATTCGCAAATGCCAGATTCGCAAAATTCGCCCATGATTAATTGGTTTCACCGAGGGGGGAGGTTGACATGTGAACTTTTCTTGTTTCTGAAACATAGGTTGTGTTCTTGGGAGCCCTCCCTGCTGGGCGCCCTTTCAAGTTTGTAATAGTAATAAACTTGGTGAGTACATGATTGTGTTGAGCCCGTTTGATTATACAGATTCAGTGTGGAAATATACCTTTGGTAAATTAGATAGATTGGAAGGGGGTATACATGAAATTAGGTAGGGTGACTTATTCAGATGCAGCATTATACACATCTTTACTTCTTTTAATACAATGCCTGGCGTGATAAATGTACACACCACCAGGGCCATGTAGTGGATGACAAACCCTACAACGGACTACAGAAGGGGCACATGTTGACACAATTAATGTGGTAGCTTGAGAGGGGATCCCGTTCTCTGCCACCTAAATGTCAACATATATACCATTATGTTTCTTTTTAGTATTTGTTTTCTGTGTCGTTGGGAACCTCCTCCACACGTGATGATCAAGTTATGATCTCTTGAGATTAGTTTACTTTGGCACATTGACCGAATTGCGGTTGAGCCAGTATCAGGACTGGGAATGACATACGTCCTGAAGAAGACCGGTGTGACCTTTTGAGGCGCAGTAAGTCGGTTGAAACATGTTGGCACAAGCAGTACCAGGAGGGGTGTTTTGAGAACTTAAATCATCTCTTGTAAACACTACCCATCCTATTTCTTTTAATCCTGGTTGTGGAACCTATAAATAAAGGTTTGATTGATATCCTCAAACCAGTTTGAAAGCACTTCCTTATTAACTGCACTTTGTTGTATCACTAGTCCCAGTCACAGGGTGATATTCACTGATCAATCACGTATATGTTGTATTTATAATTGTATTGTGTCTTGTGGTCTCTCATTTATTATTTTTACCCCCTCCCTTATGTTCCGCCCTGAGTGTGGCTACACCAGGGCGTTTTGTAAGCAGACCCGATGATGAAGCATGTCACACACTTCGGTGTGTGAGTGAGGGCAGTTTTTCAAAACGGATGGTTTTTTTTCTGTTTCGTGTTGTTACACGTGTACCTTAATCTCTCCACCCCATCTTGTGTGTATACGTTGCCTTGGGGATTTGGGGTGGTGGAGTTGTATATACAGTTGACCCTCTCCCCTCTTATGTGGATAGTGATTCCTCCCGTACCTCAGCAGTTGCAATTTGCATCTATGAGATCTCAATGAATGCCGCATCAGAATTGGTAGCCGCTGGGGACAACACAGAGCATGGGCCGTTACGGGGTCCAGCAGAGTATAAACATCCATTGGCATGACTGATGGGAGTGTTAGACAGATGTCTAGCACGCATTCTTCACCGCATAGCAGGCAGCGTAGAACAGGTAAGATGCAATCTTGCCCGACTTGTCTGAATGACAGAAACCATGTGGTATTTAATTCTCATAGACGAGGTAAACCTAAAATTTGGACGATGCGCTCACAACACTTTTTCTCCAGCAGAGCTCTATCCACGACTTAACATTTCTGAGAAATGTATAGGGCAGTTTGTATTCAAAAGGGAATGTATCTCCGCAGAAGTTCTTGCGACTTGTAGATCATAGGTTTCTTTGGCCGAGGTCAGTGGCACAGTTTTTTGCAAAAGAATGGCCTTTATTCTGCTTAGAGTATCAATTCGTAAAGAAGAGATGTTCAGTGAAGTCCATAGAGGCGACTCCTGGCTGTCTTGGTTTGTGGAAACAATAATTGCATACAGCAAGTGACCCTGGATGACACAGTTACTAGAGATGGAATGCCTAGCAACATGCCACAGCAGCTGTGATCGTTTAACATGAGGTAACTTTAATTTGAAAGTTGTCCCAAGATTAGATCAATCAATGCAGCTGGTGAACCTTGCAGGTGACAGGATAAGTTGTTAGAGGAACCATCGCAGGCCCCGTGTAAATTAATAACCTGGCTAAGCATGGGCGGAAAATCCGTTCGGCTTGCGGATTTTGCAGATTTTCGGTAAATTCGCAATCCGTGAACGCTCGCGAATTTACTGAAAATCCGCAAATTCGCATGCAGCGGATTTTTTTTTCTTGGTGATACAATTTTGCGGCGTGCGGCGTTCACTTACCATCATTCAGCGTTTGCCGAGTTGCTTTTCTCGATATTTTGCGAGTGCTGCGCCATTTTGGATCTTGCTGCGGGATCCCGCGGGAGTTTGGCGACGCATCGCGAGAGTTTGCAATTGCGAACATGTAGGCAGCAACAATCTCGCACTCGCGAAATTACAAAATTTGCAATTCTGCACAAGAAATCCACTAGCAAGCAGCATAGACCTTCTGAAAATGATGATTTTTATCAGAATAACTCCTCAGGTTGACATTTGCCTGCACTTTTTGGGATTTGAGGCCTTTTAACTTTCTTTGGATCACTTTTGGATTAGAAATCAACTTTCACAAGTAAGTTTGTTTGGGGCATTACAGTTGCTGTTCTGCAGAAAAACGAGTTTTGCAAAACTGAAAGCACTCAGCAGGTGCAAAAGTTCACTCATCATTAGTACCCATTCCCTGTAGTACTTCCTGAGGGGCCCCTCCAGAGTTCAGTTGCCTATGTTTGTTTGGGGCATTACAGTTGCTGTTCTGCAGAAAAACAAGTTTTGCAAAACTGAAAGCACTCAGCAGGTGCAAACGTTCAAACTCATCATTAGTAACCATTCCCTGTAGTGCTTCCTGACTGGGGCCCCTCCAGAGTTCAGTTGCTAGTTGCAACAATTGTATGACCCTGCTCTGACCCTCACAGCAGGCTCATAGAATAGCTACAAGTAGGCCACAAAGGTCCTGGAAAAAAAAATTGCACTGCAACAGAAAGCAAATTACAGATAAGGAAGCAGGTACCAGACTGGAATTTTAAAACAGTGACACATTAATAAATCAACCCCAAATTAATTCATGTCAGTTGAAGCAGGGCAGGTGTGCTTGCTTTCCCCCCCATAATCTACAGTGATGATGAACCAGAGGGTGGCATTGATGTACCAGAGGGTGGCATGGGTGAAACAGAGGGTGGCAGTGGTGAAACAGAGGGTGCCTGGAACCTGTGATGATGAACCAGACGTAGACAAGATAGTTGCGACCGGTGCGAGCCGACAAGTAAGTAGGCAATTGCGAACTGGTACAAAACCCTCGCGAACTGGCAGAAACCCTTGCAAACACAAAAAAAAATCTGCAAATTAGCGAGAATGCGCGGATTTTGCGGATTGCGAGTTCGCAAATACGCAAATTCGCGAACGCCAGATTCGCAAAATTCGCCCATGCTTAATTGGTTTCACCGAGGGGGGAGGTTGACATGTGAACTTTTCTTGTTTCTGAAACATAGGTTGTGTTCTTGGGAGCCCTCCCTGCTGGGCGCCCTTTCAAGTTTGTAATATTAGTAAACTTGGTGAGTACACAATTGTGTTGAGCCCGTTTGATTATACAGATTCAGTGTGGAAATATACCTTTGGTAAATTAGATAGATTGGAAGGGGGTATACATGAAATTAGGTAGGGTGACTTATTCAGATGCAGCATTATACACATCTTTACTTCTTTTAATTCAATGCCTGGCGTGATAAATGTACACACCACCAGGGCCATGTAGTGGATGACAAACCCTACAACGGACTACAGAAGGGGCACATGTTGACACAATTAATGTGGTAGCTTGAGAGGGGATCCCATTCTCTGCCACCTAAATGTCAACATATATACCATTATGTTTCTTTTTAGTAGTTGTTTTCTGTGTCGTTGGGAACCTCCTCCACACATGATGATCAAGTTATGATCTCTTGAGATTAGTTTACTTTGGCACATTGACCGAATTGCGGTTGAGCCAGTATCAGGACTGGGAATGACATACGTCCTGAAGAAGACCGGGGTGACCTTTTGAGGCGCAGTAAGTCGGTCGAAATATGTTGGCACAAGCAGTACCAGGAGGGGTGTTTTGAGAACTTAAATCATCTCTTGTAAACACTACCCATCCTATTTCTTTTAATCCTGGTTGTGGAACCTATAAATAAAGGTTTGATTGATATCCTCAAACCAGTTTTAAAGCACTTCCTTATTAACTGCACTTTGTCGTATCACTAGTCCCAGTCACAGGGTGATATTCACTGATCAATCACGTATATGTTGTATTTGTAATTGTATTGTGTCTTGTGGTCTCTCATTTATTATTTTTACCCCCTCCCTTATGTTCCGCCCTGAGTGTGGCTACACCAGGGCGTTTTGTAAGCAGACCCGATGATGAAGCATGTCACACACTTCGGTGTGTGAGTGCGGGCATTTTTTCAAAACGGATGTATTTTTTTCTGTTTCGTGTTGTTACACGTGTACTTTAATCTCTCCACCCCGTCTTGTGTGTATACGTTGCCTTGGGGATTTGGGGTGGTGGAGTTGTATATACAGTTGACCCTCTCCCCTCTTATGTGGATGGTGATTCCTCCCGTACCTCAGCAGTTGCAATTTGCATCTGTGAGATCTCAATGAATGCCGCATCAGAATTGGTAGCCGCTGGGGACAACACAGAGCATGGGCCGTTACGGGGTCCAGCAGAGTATAAACATCCTTTGGCATGACTGATGGGAGTGTTAGACAGATGTCTAGCACGCATTCTTCACCGCATAGCAGGCAGCGTAGAACAGGTAAGATGCAATCTTGCCCGACTGGTCTGAATGACAGAAACCATGTGGTATTTAATTCTCGTAGACGAAGTAAACCTAAAATTTGGACGATGCGCTCACAACACTTCATCTCCAGCAGAGCTCTCTCCACGACTTAACATTTCTGAGAAATGTATAGGGCAGTTTGTATTCATAAGGGAATGTATCTCCGCAGAAGTCCTTGCGACTTGTAGATCATAGGTTTCTTTGGCCGAGGTCAGTGGCACCGTTTTTTGCAAAAGAATGGCCTTTATTCTGCTTAGAGTATCAATTCGTAAAGAAGAGATGTTCAGTGAAGTCCATAGAGGCGACTCCCTGGCTGTCTTGGTTTGTGGAAACAATAATTGCATACAGCAAGTGACCCTGGATGACACAGTTACTAGAGATGGAATGCCTAGCAACATGCCACAGCAGCTGTGATCGTTTAACATGAGGTAACTTTAATTTGAAAGTTGTCCTTAAATTAGATCAATCAATGCAGCTGGTGAACCTTGCAGGTGACAGGATAAGTTGTTAGAGGAACCATCGCAGGCCCCATGTAAATTAATAACCTGGCTAAGCATGGGCGGAAAATCCGTTCCGCTCGCGGATTTTGCAGATTTTCGGTAAATTCGCAATTTGCGAATGCTCGTGAATTTACCGAAAATCCGCAAATTCGCACGCAGCGGATTTTTTTTTCTTGGTGATACAATTTTGCGGCGTGCGGCGTTTACTTACCATCATTCAGCGTTTGCCGAGTTGTTTTTCTCAATATTTTGCGAGTGCTGCACCATTTTGGATCTTCCTGCGGGATCCCGCGGGAGTTTGGCAACGCATGAATGAATGAATGAATGAATACCTTCTTTTATAGCGCATGGCTACTCTTGAGCATCCCAGCGCTGTAAGACAAAGGAAAGTAAAGACACTATTGGAAAAGGTGTGTCTTTAAGCGCTTCCTGAAAGCATCGCAAGAGTTTGCAATTGCGAACATGTAGGCAGCAACAATCTCGCACTTGCGAAATTACAAAATTTGCAACTCTGCACAAGAAATCCACTAACAAGCAGCATAGACCTTCTGAAAATGATGATTTTTATCAGAATAACTCCTCAGGTTGACATTTGCCTGCACTTTTTTGGATTTGAGGCCTTTTGACTTTCTATGGATCACTTTTGGATTAGAAATCAACTTTCACAAGTAAGTTTGTTTGTTGTTCTGCAGAAAAACGAGTTTTGCAAAACTGAAAGCACTCAGCAGGTGCAAAAGTTACCTCATCATTAGTAACCATTCCCTGCAGTACTTCCTGAGGGGCCCCTCCAGAGTTCAGTTGCCTATGTTTGTTTGGGGCATTACAGTTGCTGTTCTGCAGAAAAACGAGTTTTGCAAAACTGAAAGCACTCAGCAGGTGCAAAAGTTCAAACTCATCATTAGTAACCATTCCCTGTAGTGCTTCCTGACTGGGGCCCCTCCAGAGTTCAGTTGCTAGTTGCAACAATTGTATGACCCTGCTCTGACCCTCACAGCAGTCTCATAGAATAGCTACAAGTAGGCCACAAAGGTCCTGGAAAAAAAATTGCACTGCAACAGAAAGCAAATTACAGATAACGAAGCAGGTGCCAGATTGGAATTTTAAAACAGTGACACATTAATAATTCAACCCCAAATGAATTCATGTCAGTTGAAGCAGGGCAGGTGTGCTTGCTTCCCCCCCCATAATCTGCAGTGATGATGAACCAGAGGGTGGCATTGATGTACCAGAGGGTGGCATGGGTGAAACAGAGGGTGGCAGTGGTGAAACAGAGGGTGCCTGGAACCTGTGATGATGAACCAGACGTAGACAAGATAGTTGCGACCGGTGCGAGCCGACAAGTAAGTTCACAATTGCGAACTGGTACAAAACCCTCGCGAACTGGCAGAAACCCTTGCGAACACAAAAAAACAAAAAATCCGCAAATTCGCGAGAATTCGCGGATTTTGCGGATTGCGAGTTCGCAAATACGCAAATTTGCGAACGCCAGATTCGCAAAATTCGCCCATGCTTAAACCTGGCAAAGGAGAGAACTGCTTAGTGCGTTTTCACAGTTTGAACCGCCAAGAAACACTTCACGCCCCCCTACTCCAACATCTGTGTGTGTATAGTAAATCCTAGGATATATTGATGTATTCTTTACCCAACCTTTCATATTTGGTTGCTGGTATGTGTTTTAGGCAATACTGATAATGGAAAATTGTAACCAGCAGAGTGATTGTTCCATGTATTATCTGTTCAGTAGCCGTTTTTTCTGCCACTGTGAATGGTAACCTTTCCAGTTTTTCAATGCTTAGCACCATATAGTCTGCTCCCCTTTGTGCCAGTTTGATCTGTTTATCAGTGAGATTGAATTCTGAAAACAGTGACGTAGTATTGATTAAACGCCAAGGCACATAGCCTGAACGCAAGTTTTGGAGAATACAACCTAATAGCATGATAGAACGTATTTGAGACTGACCATGTTGCAACATGACCAAGTCTTGTACCATGATGTCTATGGCAGAAGACACAATGCTGTCCAATGAATATATCCTGGATGACAGAGTCGTTAACCCATTGTCTACTACAGAGAGAGATTTCGCTAAATTAATATGATCAATTTCTCGTATTTGTTCTGCAGTCTCTCCTTGCATAACCTTCCATATTTCATTATATGCAGCATATATGAAACATTTTTTACGCAGTTTTCTTGGTCCTAACAAGAATTCCCTAAGGTCTGCACCATCTTTAAGTAAAGATAAGTGTTGTTTTACATCCTGTAGTGTAGCTTTCTGTAGCCAATCAGGGCATAGCTTCCCTACACTGTATGTTGGTATTACCCCAGGATGCTGTCTTTGAACATATATTGGATCCGGCCTATTGACTTTGAAACCTTGAGTTTTGTTCTGGAATCAATCTTGACAGTTGTTTGTGTCTATGGGCCAGAGCAACCTTTTGTTCCAATCTGGATCTAATCTGTTGTGATGCCAAATATTATGTACGTCGACCTCTCCCCGTGTAGAGCTATTACTCGCAGATATTGGTATGGCCGGTGTGTTCATATCTTTGATCTTGGCTAATCCAAGGCAAAACGTTTGTTGGACAGTGTCATTCAAAAACATAATTTGCTTAGGGATGATACAGGCTCTAAACAAAGCTTCTACCCCCTGCACTTGCCAATATTTTGAACCCCAGAAAGTTTTTGTCTCAATATTGTCTTTCCAAAAGTCGCAACCATATCTAGGCAGTTGAGCATAAAAGACTGCAGAATAAATCTGTTTTAAATTGGTTAACATACTTTTAATTCATGTTTTGTTCACATTTCTAAAATAAAATGTTTCTGCATTTGATACATTGAAGCCTGAAAAATATGGAAAACTTACTCGCAAAAGTTTTTGAGCTACCCCTTGGAGGTCTAGGACAATGTTCCCATTGGTTATACATATATATATGTATTTATAGGCATTGCAGATTTGTGCAAGAAATGATGACCATAATGGTTATAACAATACATTTGTTCATAGTCAGATGAACATTCTAAATATTCATGATTTGTGAATACTGCAGACATCAGACATCATATTATTAACAGTCTCGAAGTCCCAATTATCAGAAAAGGTAATAGAGGTAATAAAGTCACTTAATTAAATCTTGAACAAGTGTGGAATCTTCAACAGCTCTGTCGGGCCAAAAATGTCATATTCTGTTTTGTCCCAAGCTATACCATCAGGTATCGGAATGGCTGTGATGTTCACTGCTGACAAGACTCTTTGTTCACAATGGGATGATTGGTGTGGCTTGAGGAGTGAGTTGAGTTTCCTACTTGCTGTGTCCATTTTTACAAATCTTCCATTTATCAGCATACCCAGAGTTATTACCAGAGCTAACCAAAGTAGAAGAAAAAATATTCCCAAAACAATCCAAAGTTCATTCCATGGTGGAACCAGATAAGTTTTTTCCAAGTGATGAAAAAATGCAGTTGCTTGAAAGTTCTTTTTGCTGGCGTTGTTTCAGGTTCGCTGGGATCCTCAGAAAACGTTTCAAAGCTAATGAAATAGCCAGAGGCAGTTCTGTCAATGGTTGGAATTGCATCCAGATTTGTTGAAATCGCTAGAACCACTTGATCACTTGTTACTTCATTGTAGACAGGCGCTTCAGGATGAACTGTTATTTGGGTCTCAAGAGGTACGAGTTCCATAGCTTTGTTGCTTAGTCCTTCTTTTCTCACTGTAGATTCTTCAGTGGTGAGGAGTCTCTCAGTTTGAACCTCTCGGATTGTAGCTAGAGGAGTGCGTCTGCTGCATTGTTGGAGTCCACTTGGCCTACTGCATAGTGTGGTTTGATCAGGTCGATAGCAACAAATCGGTTCTCCTTATTAACAGCAATGGGCGGAAGTATCACTGTTCTTGTTCCGTGGATTGCTAAGACAGGTACTGGTGGTCTGTAAGAAGGCCCAAATTCCTTCTTGTCCACCATCTTTTCTCGGACTAGATCAATGAGCTTTGGGATCCAGACAGGCTTTGCTGGGACGGTTGATTTTTCCCCAGTTGTGGTTGGTTTCAGGAACACATTGCTTTGTTTCATTCTTAGTTCATTTAAGTCCTGTAAAACAGCCAAGCGATCTTTGATATCAAATTTCTTAGTTCCCACCACTGATGTGTGACAATCAAGGTCCGAGACCAACATTCTTGTCCCAAACAGTACCTCATGTGGAGTGATATCCCCTAGAGAACTTCTTGGCAAGTTGTTAAGACTATTTTAGACCCCTATTAGATGTTTGACCCACCCGTCACCCGAACCTAATACCCTAGCTGTTATAGACTGCTTTATGTCCCGGTTTTTTCTTTCCACAACCGAATTTCCCTCCGGATGTATGGAGAAGAATACCGGAATACAATGTCCAAACTGGCCATGGATTCAGAATGTAGCGTGCCTATTGCGTATGTGCCGATGATAATGACTCGCAAATCTGAGATCTGAGGCCACATCCAAAGGAATCTTGAACACCAATCCACTGCGACAATGATATACTTATAGTTACCATCCCTTTGTAAGTGACTGCAGTGGTCCAGGTAAACGCAAGCTAATGGTTTATCTGAAATTAAGAGGGGGCGTCTGTGCAGGACGTTTCACAGTTGAGATTTTCATCTTCTGGCATATTTCACAATCCACAACATAGTTTCGGGTTTGTTTCCTAATGCCTGGCCACCAGTACCTCTGTTTTAATAACAATACTGTGGCGGAAACCCCTGCATGAGCAGAGGCGAACCCTTCATGTGCTGCTAGGATTAGTCCTAATCTATTTTCCATGTCTGAAATTAACCTATTCCCCACTCCAGGGATTCGCGCAAACTGAACATTGTGTGTATTAGTTATATATGAGTATTTGAGTGGAAACCCTTTAGGTAACACTGCACCGCTGCTTTTGCTTGTCGCATTGACAGCAAGCATTATTTCACTGTCTATTTTTGTTTTTGAATGAGTGATTGCAGCTACGGAAGTCGATTTCACAGCCCCTTTCGCGGCTTCATCAGCCAATGAATTCCCTTCAACGTGAATTTCATCATGTTGATGGCTCAACGTGTGTATCACGTGAATGTTTTGTAGTCCGTTTTGCAACAGAACTACTTGTTCCCAAAGCGTTTTATGCTTGATTGTGCCACCTCTTGCATCTTTGAAACCATTTTGAAGCCAATTCTATAAATATTTATTAAATGATTGTACAAAGTAGAAAGAATCGCACACTATGAGTGTGGGGAATTCATGATCCATATGTTCAAGTGCCATGATGAATGCTTATAGTTCAACTCGCTGAGTTGTACAGTCTCCTAGAGATTGCGTTTATGTGACGATCGGTCTGAATTTTCCATTGCGCATACAACCTCAAATTATCCCTATTCCTGGGGTTATACCTCTTTTCAGAGGGTTCCTTTTGGGGAGACCTACCTCAAGAATGAGAAAGCTTCTCTTTGGAAGTTTGTTTGCTATTTTCCTACTTCTTTTTAGAAGATGTAGGAGTGTTTGTTGTAAAGACCTTTATAGGACTTTCAGACAGTTGTGGTTTCACTGTATAATTCTATCAATCTTTGTATATTACTAAGTGATTCCTCGTCCGACATTGGTTCAATGTCAGGGTCAGGTGCGTAGCCTGCTAAGGCTGACCATGTCGCTCCTGGTCTACCTAGTAGACCGAGCCTGGTAATGTGATTTAATTGATTAGTGTGCCTTCAAACCAGAGCTCATGCTCCTGGTATATGAGTGGAATTTCAATATTATCGAAAGGAATATATGCATCTGGTGGATCATCTTCTTTGTAGAAGTGAAACATATGTGTTACTGGATTTGCTTCTGGGAAGACTATCCATAAGTAGAATACCTCTGTCTGGTGATATTCATGTGCCTCTATCACAAAAACTGCTCTACCACCTCTTAATGATAGGCCATGTTTTATAGGTTTTATAGTGATGGCTTTCCTTAAATTTGGAGGAATTATTAAAGCATTCGCATCGGTTTCAGTAAAACCTGTTATGTTAAAAGCTGGTCCAGCGTCATCGCCTGTAGCTCCACCGCTTTCGGTGTTATCCTCGTCAGCCATTTTAATGAAAGTTACAGAGCAAGTTTCAAGGAAACAAAGATAAGGTGCACAATATTTTGGAACACTGTATCCTTCAACGTTGAACAAACCAAAAAGCTAATACATAGGATTTTTCGTCCACTCAGCTATAGCGGATTTTATCCCTTACCTGCTCCAGACGTCTATGGAGTATTACGAGTAAAGGGGTCTCTGAGAAAAGCACGACTGAGTTACTTCAGAATATAGCATTAAATTAGTGCCTTACCAAACAGTTGGGCACCATGTAGTGTGGTTTCTATATCCCTAATAGGCTCTGCGCATTGGAATAATATACACCATAGTTTTGACATAGGACTGAGGTCAGTATGTCTCTATCGAGTACATTAAACCTAATTACTTGTGTGGCCAGCTAACTCAGAGGTCACTAGAAACTTTCTCGAATGAACAAGAAGGGATTCGTTTCTGACAACCGCATAAACATGACAACTTTGTTTCCCTTAGAGTCGGAACAATATCTTCAAAGTAACAAAAGACAACAAAGCCCCTGCACTATACACTGTCGATCAATTCTTAGTAGTACTGGTGTCAGTTGAAGTGGTGAAAGTTGATTAAGCACATCAAAACTATAGGTCAAAACTTCGAGAATGAAAAAACATAAATTGACATATATCAGTTCAAAAACGTTCTGTTCTTGGTGTAGTAATTCAGTTTATTGTTCCTTTGCATAGGCCAACACGTGTTTCATCGCAGGGAACAGACTGCGAATCTTCAGGGCCTCATAAGTGATGGGCGAAAAATACGTTAGTAAGAGCACCCGGTTGGGGCGTTACGTGGAATCCTGTATTCGGATTTCCAAAGCGTACGTACGGTCCGTCTTCGAAATACGGCGCCGGGAACCACAAGAGGGAGAACGGTACCAACGAGGTGCACCCGCCTTCTGTTTGGTATCAAACTTGTCCGCCCAACCTGAATACTACCACTTTTTTCTCCTACCGGTTACCGCTCGAATTGTAAACAATCGAGATTCATCAAATCCCGCAGAAATTGAGTACGTACGCTTTGGAAATCCGAATACAGGATTCCATGTAACGCCCCAACCGGGTGCTCTTACTAACGTATTTTTCGCCCATCACTTATGAGGCCCTGAAGATTCGCAGTCTGTTCCCTGCGATGAAACACGTGTTGGCCTATGCAAAGGAACAATAAACTGAATTACTACACCAAGAACAGAACGTTTTTGAACTGATATATGTCAATTTATGTTTTTTCATTCTCGAAGTTTTGACCTATAGTTTTGATGTGCTTAACCCCTTCGAAGCTAATGACGAGCTGGGCTCGTCATGGCGCTTACCTGCCGTGCGTGGATGACAAGACCAGCTCGTCATGATTGATGGTGTTTTACTTTTTTTAGCGCAGGACGGGAAAACGCCTAGCAGCCATGTGGTTAATCAACTTTCATCACTTCAACTGACACCAGTACTACTAAGAATTGATCGACAGTGTATAGTGCAGGGGCTTTGTTGTCTTTTGTTAATTGTGTGGTTCTCTTTGGTCCATCCCTGAGCGGTTGTGAGGGATTACCATTTGCCTCATTGCCTATACTGAATACTTTGTGTTACCTTTTACTTTGCGGCCACTCAGGTTGTGCGCCTAGTCATTCTGGAATACCTAAAAAACCTCCCAGCTGTGTATAATATCTTCAAAGTAGTGGAAACAATAGATAACCGTTTCACTCTGTCAATCGTGCGTGCTTCTTTTCTACAGAGTTGCACAGAAATATAGAGACGGGCGTTTCAATAAAAGGGGTTTATTGAACAGTCTTCTTTTTCATGCAAGAGATATGAACTGCTACAATTGTAAGAAAGAATGCGAAGTATAATGCGTACAGCGTATACAGTAATATAAAATAATACTGAAATTGCATGGTCTGTTGCTATGACATATATAAAAATACATACATAAATAACACAGGCTAAAATACTCAACTGGTGCTTCTAAAATAATCCTACCCCAGTGTACCTAACCTAAGTCTAGTACGAGGGAAGACGTAGGTGCTGTTTTAGCTATAGTTTAGTTTAGTTTTGCCCAGAATTGGCAAAAGTTTCTCTAGGTTCTAATCAGCTCCATACCTTAGAATGAGAGAGGTTGGTATCTCCTTCCCGGGACTCGATTCCATAACACCCCGCAAGAGGAGTCAGAAACACTGGAGCTGGATTCATGGCAGGGAGGATGACAGCGTCTTGCTCAGTGTGTCAGTAGGGGAGATTACTTCCTTAGGGACTTGCTGTGGTGAGCCACATCGTGCAAGTAGGTAGCCGAACCGCACCGCGCCTTGCCATAGCAAGCGAAGGTATATTTGTACCTTGGAGGTGTTTAGGAATGCCAGTATTGACGTAAAAGTCGGGCATATGAACGTCATGAATGAACCCCTAAGGAATAGATGTTCATGCATAATAAATGAGTCTTGGAGAAATCAATACTCAAGCAAGGGGAAGTCCTAAAGATGTAAGAGTCTGGTTTTCCAGGAATTCGTTGTGATGTAGATGAACGGATGTAAGTAGCCATGCCTGTATTTGGGTAGCATGGACTATGCCTAAATAAAGACTGGATTTCTATACCTATATAAGGGCAATGTGAAATGTACCTATGTAATGGCATGAATCGAAAAATTCATGCGGAATGTAAATCAATACACAACACAATATTTTGTCCATGATAGCCCATGTGAAGGGAATCCTCTGTGCAGGGCTCAGGTGGAACTTTGGCTGATAGTTGGAGAACCCATAGAGATCCAGAGCACAGTCATAGTCTGGAGGAGGTAAGTGACTATTGCAGTGAGACTTCTTTGTGCAGCCAATCATCAGGGTATGAAAACACACGTATCTACTGCATGGAAGATGAGCTGCGACCACAGCCATCATTTTCGTGAACACCCAAGGAGTCAAGGTAAGGCTGAAGGGCATCACAATGAATGGAAGTTTTCCAAATCCACAGTGAACTGCAGGTAATGCCTGCAGGACTGCAGGGGAGCTATATGAAAATAAACATCCTACAAGTACAGGGAGAGCATCAAGTCCCCAAGATTGAGAGCGGAGAGGACCTGAGCCAGAGGTAGCATTTTTAATTTGCCCTTCCTTGGTAAGGCATTCAATATATGGAGGTCCAGTATAGGCCCTAATTCCATCGTCCATGTTCAGGACACGAAGTAGCATGAATAACACCACTTACCCCCATGCATATGTTTGATGGTGTCTTTAGCTAGCAAGAGAAGGACTCTTTGCATCAAGATAGCGGGATGGTCTGAAAAATCGCTCTGGTGTGGTGGGAATAAGAGTTGAAAGGAAATGAAAAGCTGGTTGTAGCTCCTTTGAACAATTCTTTAGATCCATCTGAGATAATGTATCTCCAACCAGGAAGGAAAAATTGTATCCTGCTCCCTAATGACTAGTAATGTGACTGGGAGTACATTTTAAAGTGGCTTGTCGGCCACTACAGCATGTTAGGAAGAGTTGAAAGATAGCTGTCCTTACTGTTGTGAATGGCCAGCAGCTACCTGATTCTCTGTTTCGAAGGGACTGCGTTGGCTGCTGCACTGATAATGCTGATGCTGCTGGTAGGCTAGGCTCCTGGAATATCCCATTAACTTTCTATAGTGTTGTGTGGTCGGCAACAATAACCCCAACGTTCAAGCTATGTCACAAGCACCTTTGAATTGCTTGAGCAATGAGTCAGCCTTCTCTACGTACAACCTAGATTCACTGAAGGGCATTCGAATAAGAGAAGAATGGATATCATGTTGGACATGGACTTAGGAGAAGTTCCCTAAAACTTTTAGCTTTTTGTCCTCCTGGTTTTTGCCAACTCTCTTTTTTCTGACCTTAGGACTCTGGAGACTTTCCCACTGTCCTGCAGTGGGAAAGTGCAAGCAACCTTCCTGCACATGCCAGGATCTGGTGCTTACTTGATTGGTTTAGGTGTTGTACCTGTGAGTGCCCTGTAAGAACGTACACCATGGGGGGGGTGCGAATCTGGCTAATAAGGGACACCGCACTGATTGTTCCACCCACCTGAATAGTCTGTCAAAAATGTCTCATGTCCAGGCTGGCCACTCTCACTCTGTAGCCAACCAACAGGGGTAGGTGAGTGGCTGGGTAGGCACACCTGTGTGTGCCTGGCCCAGGTAGGAATAATCCCCCATGTGTGTTCTCCCTACCTAGGGTGTCGGCTCTCCCTATGGTATAAAGATAAAACAATATCCCAAAAGGTATGATTGAAAAGGCAATTTATGTTGCATGCACAAGGCATTACATAGATCAGGAAAAGGAGACACTTATTCAAATGATTTAAAGTCAAAATTATTTTTTGTATTTTTGATATTCAAACAGGGAAGGGAAAATTCATGTAAGAATGGTTATGTACAGCACAAAGTTAGACAATTCAAATGATAACCGATAGGACTTGGTGCTCAATATGTACAAGTGATGTGTGGCAACGCAAGTGAGAGAGTGAACAGCGATAAACGGCGCAAGGTGAGCAAGGTGAAGTATTTACAATGAGTAGCTCAACATGTGACACAGAGTCAGTGACTTTTTTTACACAATTCGCAATTTCAATGGAGCCACAACAAAAAGATGCGCCTATAATTGCGGTGTGGAGTCGACGGCGTTTCGGTCCTTAACCAATGCAGACCATCTTCAGGACAAGGTTGTCTCGTTTCCAGTGCTGTGAGAGGGCGAAATCTCGAACGAGGTCCAGAAGATCCGGCAAGAATCGTCCACGGACTCGATAATTCTCGCTTCGGTGCCCACTCTAAGCACGAGTTCACACTATGCAGCTCTGGGCAACAAGCTTGCTTAATCTCCACAACGGCCCCCCGCGGCGGGATGCCTGGCTTTCACCTTGGGGATGCCCAGCACGGGTGATCTCACAGGGAAAAACCAGGACGGGTTCCCAAGGCAAGCGCCGAGATGCCCAAGGGTACATCGAGCGCTATATAAGAACACACATACATACATACATACATACATACTTGTGCGAGGGGGGCCATGGAGACGTTGAACAGCGTCAGGCTGGTGGATGAGCCTTGGGGGACGCCGCAGATGATGTCGGTGGCTACGGATCAGAAGGGTGGTAGGCGGACGTTCTGGGTTCTTCCAGAGAGGAAGGACGTGGTCCAGTCAAGAGCCTTCTCTTGGATTCCGGCTTCTAGGAGGGGTGTTTTTGGAGTGCGATGGCAGACCATGTCGAAGGCGGCTGACAGATCCAGGAGGATGAGGGCTGATGTTTCGCCGTTGTCTAGTTGGCGCCTGATGTCGTCTGTGGCGGCGATGAGGGCAGTCTCGGAGATGTTGCAAAACCTAAGACAGCACTGTCAACCCCTGGAGGGTACTTCCAGTTTACTGTAATGCCCTTTGGTTTCAAATATGCACCTGCCATTTTTCAGAGGTTGGTGAATCGAGTTCAGTCAGGCCTGGAAGATTTTAGTTCAGGATATCTAGATAATATAGCTGTCTTTAGCTCCACATGGCAGGTCCACCTCTGGAATGTACTTGAGGCCTTGAAGAAGGGAGGCTTCACTATCAAGGTAAGTAAGTGCCAGATAGGGCAGAGTACAGTTGTATACATGGGTCACCTGGTGAGTGGAAGCCATGTTCAACCATTGGAGAGTAAAATCCAAACCATTGTGGATCGAGTTGCTCCCCCTACCCGGAGTCAGGTCAGAGCTTTTCTGGGCCTGACTTGTTACTACAGAAGATGTGTTAAGCAGTATGGGTCTATTGTGACTGCCCTTAATTACCTCACCTCCAAGAAGATGCCTAAGAAGGTGAATAGGACAGTTAGATGTCAAGAGGCCTTTGATGCCCTGAAGAAGGCCATGTGCTCAGCTCCCATTCTGCAGAGTCCTGACTACTTCAAACAATTTATTGTCCAGACAGATGCTTCTGAGATATGAATAGGAGTAGTGTTGTCACAACTTAATGAAGAAGACCAGAATCAACCAGTAGCTTTTATCAGCAGAAGCTTGATCCCCAGAGAGAACGCTGGTCAGTAATTGAGAGGGAGGCCTTTGCTGTGGTCTGGGCGTTGATGAAGTTGATGCCATACCTGTTTAGCACTCACTTCTTTGTTCAGACAGGCCATAAGCCCCTCTTATGGCTAAAACAGATGAAAGGTGAAACCCCCCAAACTTTTGAGGTGGCCCATTTCCCTACAGGGGATGAACTTTTCAGTGGAACAGAGATCTGTGAGAAACCATACTAATGCACATTGATTATCCAGATATTTCCACTCAGAAAATGAAGACCCAACTGGCCAAGGTTAGTCTCATCTCATTTTGGTTGTGGGGGTTATGTAGGAAAGAAGGACGTTTTTGGCATAGATACCCTAAGTTTTTCCTGGTGTCAGTGTGTTCTGACTGTAGTGCACTAGGATCCTGCTATCCAGGACTCCAGTGGCACTGCCCTCTCTTCTAAATTTCATGGTAAGTACTTTGTACACCTCACAATTGGTATACTGGGGTACTCTTTCTAGTCCCTAGTATGTGGTACTGAGATACCCAAGACATTTGTACACTGGGGGACTCCCATGGGCTGCAGCATGTATTATGCCACCCATGGGAGCCCATGTAAACTGCGTCTGCAGAGCTGCCATTGCATTCTGTGTGAAATGGTGCTTGCACCATTCACTTTGGATATAAGGTTCCCTTATAACCCAATCACTGCACTTTAAACCTATAAGTCTCCCCTATGGTAAGCTCTTCAGTCCAAGGGCAGGGTGCATGGTTATAAGTGTGTGGGTACCTCTGCACAAGAAGGGGTGCCCCTAAAAACCCCCAGACTCCATTCTCTGGGCCTTGTAAGTTCGGGACAGCCTTTATACGGTATGTAGTGGACACTGGTAAGTCGAGATGTCCAACTGCATAATGGCTGCCCTGAACCTGGTCATGTTTGGTATCAAACATGTTGGAATTAGCCCCCTATCCATGGTCATTTCAAGCCCGGATGGGACCCAATTGATATCTCGACTTTACCACACAGCTCTGTATCTGAAGCCGGCTGTGGATAGGGGAGTTAAAGTAGCATGGGAGAGAGATCTGGGTGACCCACTGCTGGATAAGAAGTGGAACTTTTGCTGAGAACAGACTAGAATGGTCTCTAATAATCACAGACACAAACTACTGCACTTCAAATACCTGCACAGTGCTTGCGCTACCCACCAATTGTTAGCTACATTTGATTCCACCAAATCACTTTGCTGCCCTAGTCATGATGACTACACTCACCTAGCTTGCAACTGTGCACCTATACTTGCTTACTGGGAAGAGGTATTCCGCATCTTATCACAAATGATCGAGCCCGAGCTCCCCCCCCCCGACTCCCTTGACAGCACCTCAAGGCTACGTTTTATCGCCCCCAGTGGGGATTCACCATTATGCAGCTATTGCACTTGTACTAGCTAAACACCAAGTTTCCCTACATTTGGGGGTTATATCCATCCAACAGTCAAGGGGTGGATTCGAGATCTGGTGAATGGCCACAACATGAGTGATACCTACGCAGCTCTACAGCCACCATCTTCTAGGCCTAAAAACATACGGCAACCACTGTGTACCTATTTATGGCTTTCTCCACTTGAGGCCTGGGAGCCCGAGCACGAGTGAAGCATCTTTCACTCTAATGCACATATCTATAATTACACAAGGTAACAGCATTATTTCAACTCAGAATGTAAGGCCATAACCCCAATTGTTAACATCTCTGTGGTTGCCTTGCCTCCCGGGTGCAATCTCTTTCCCTCTGATATGTATCATGCTCCCTTTTACATTGCTTGCCCTATTATTTTCCTTCCTGATCTATTGATGCCATGTCTCTCCTATTACATCCTCATCATAGTGAACCCCATTCTTTAAACCGTTTTCCCTTTTTTGCTACTCATTCAGGAATGCACATATAAATGATAAGCTTTTGTTGGTGATTGACTTCACCCTTGCTCTTACTTGCACTTATGTTACTGTTTTGATATTGTTTTCTCTTTTTTCTGTTTCCAAAATCAATAAAGTAATACCCCACCCCAACTAAAAACATGTTGGAATCATGTAACTACACCGATTCCAGTGTTAGTTGCATGATACCATGTACTGGGGACTCCTTAGAGGACCCCGCCACAATACCTACCTGTGTAGCCTTACAAAGTCTGCCTCTGAGCCCGTGCTGCTGCCAACCCTAGACAGTGTTCTCCCCCCTGCTAATGAGCTTAACTTGGGCAGGGGAAGCTGAACTAAGTACTTCCTGCAAAAGAGAGGTGTGACCACCTCTTCTTTAGATTTAGGTAGGGTGGTGGGGCTTCCGAGCGCCACCAGACTGCATTGAAGGTAACATTTGGTGCCCTCCTTGCATAAACCAGTTTACCAGGTTCAGGAGCCCTTGGCTCCCACTCTGGTGTGGTACTACACAAAGGACAAGAGAGTGTTCACCCCCTTATCCAGCTCCTCCCTAGGGAGGAGCCCATAACTCCTCCAGGTGGCCACTTGATTTTGCCATGTTGAATCTTGTGCCCCTGGGAACATCTGACTGCGAGCCCGGACTGGCCATAGCGGGCACGGGGCAATCCCCCGGTGCGCTGCAAGGGTGGGGGCCGGTTTTGAGCCCCTGGGGGACGATTTTGTTACAGGGCCGTTTTTGCAGCATAGTTGCAAAATCGACCCTGCACCAAAATCGGCCGAAAACCACCCCTAGCAAAGCGCTCGGCAGCACCTCCAACCCCCCCCCCCCCTCCCGAGTGGGGAGGGAGGGCCAGCCGAGCACTTTGCCAGGGCCGGTTTTGGTTCCCAGTCCGGCCCTGTCTGACTGGCTAGGACAGCTGAATAGTGTCCCTGACCCCCTCTGACAGGTGGGTCACCATACCCCTTTTTAGGGTTACTTAATGTCTCCCCTGAGGGTAGGCTCTTAGAGTCATCCCAACAACAACTTCAGGATCCGACTGCCTGTCATCTGAAATCTGTTCAAAGACTCATGGACACTAGAACTCTGCTCTTCTTTAAGCCAGAATCTACGACAAAACTGCTTTGTGGGAGGGGGGAAAGATTCCTGCTGCATCTTCATCCCTATCCTTTTTCAAGTTCTGCAACTCTGTGGCTGTACATCCTTTGAGTCATCAAAACTTAGCCTGCATCAAAGCAAAAAGAATCACCCTTGAAGTAAAGGAGTCACTTCCCGGCATCCGCAGGGACCTCTAAGTCGACAACCTGTTTGCTGATCCTGTTGTCCCAAGGACATCGCCCGGCTTTGCAGCACAGGCGGTGGTTTGTTGGCTCTCCAGAGGCCTGACCAGTCTTCTCTACTGTTGGGGTTACTGTAATCCTTCTGCAGCCGACATGAACTTCCCCCCTGTGCAATGCGTCTGCCTGCCATTGCCAAGGCGTGTTGGCTCTCTCCACGAAAGATCTTCAAGGCCCACAAAGTCTCAGCCTCCCGCACTGCACAGCTCCAAGAATGACGTCCTGCCTGCATCCTCTGCATCGTGTGCCTTAAACTCCTGTTTGCTGTTGAGGCTTCCCTGCGACACCCTATGCTTGCTGCTAGAGGGTCCTCGATGGGGCTCCAAAGATTCCTGCATGCGGGGGGTCGGATGGTACCAATGCAGTGGTGGGCCATGCCCTGCCTCTATCGACTTGAGACAGGAAGTTTATAAAAGGAATGATTAAACTACCCGGATTTTCGGCTGGGAGGGGGTCATTTTGGACTAAACGTTTTTGCTTTTTTTCATACTGGTTTTTGCCAACTCTCTTTTCCTGATCTTAGGAGTCTGGGCACTTTCCCACTGTTCTGCGGTGGTAAAGTGTGAGCCCCATATCTGCACATGCCAGGATCTGGTGCTTACTTGACTGGTTTAGGTGTCATACCTGTGAGTGCCCTGTAAGAAGGTACACCACGTACCCAGGTCGGGTGCAACAGTGGCTAATAGGGGGACTCTGCACTGATTGTGCCACCCAACTGAACAGCCTGTAAAAAATGTCTCATGCTCAGATTGGCTGGTCTAACTCCATAGCCAAGCCAGAGGGGACTGTTCACTTCCACCAAACAGGGGTAGGTGAGTGGCTGGGTAGGTACGTCCGCGTGCGCACTACCTGGGCATGGATTAACTCCATGTGGGTTTTCCCTACCTAGGTGGTCGGCTCTCCCTATGGGACACTTCCTGGGTGTGGCTGATTCTCTGGTTACAAGCAAAAGAAACAATTTATGGACGAAATGCTAGACAATGCAAACATTCACTCACAGGGACAATGATCTGGGTTTAATCCATCATTGTTTTGCTCACCACACCTCCCCAGTTTGGACTCAGCCATATGCATATCAGTCTTGACCCTGTTCCTTATGGGAACACTCCAGCCCGAACTGCCAAGCCAGGTCCTCCCTGGACTGGAAACAAGCATCCTGGGACCAGTTTCAGGGCATCACCCTTAATCAGCCAGCCTAGCTAGAATCCAGTGATGTAGTGAGCACGGGACCCACGTCTGGGCATACCCTTCCCACTTTGGGCGACATATGCAAATGAAACAATTGATGGACGGAATGCTAGACAATGCAAACATTTACCCCCGTCACAAGGATCTGGGTTTAATCTATCATTCTTTTGCTCAGCACACATCCCCATAGCCATATGCATATCAGTCTTGACCCTGTTCCTTTTGGGAACAGTCCAGCCCAAACTGGAATGGAATAGTGAGCAAAACAACAATGGATTTAGGACCCAGATCTCTGTACTGGGGTGAATGTATGACATTGTTCGGAATTCTGTCGAACAATTGTTCTTTTTGCATTTGTCACCCCTAATGGGACGGGTATGTCCAGACGTGGGTCCCATGCCCTCCACGCCACTGGAGTCAAGCTATCCTGACTGATGAGGGCGCTGAAAGCCCAAAACTGGTCCCAGGATGCTTGTTTCCAGTCCTGGGAGGACCTGGTATTGCAGTGCGGGCTGGACTATTCCCTTCGGGCACAGGGTCAGGACTGGTTTGCATATGGCTGGGTCCAAACTGGAATGGTGAGCAAAAAAACAATGGATTTAGGCCCAGATCGTTGTACTGGGGTGAATGTATGACATTGTTCTGCATTCTGTCCATCAATTGTTCTTTTTGCATTTGTCATCCCGAGTGGGACGGGTGTGCCCAGACCTGGCTCCCGTGCTCTCCATGCCACTGGAGTGAAGCTATCCTGACTAATGAGGGCTGGAAGCCCGAAACCGGTTCTAGGATGCTTGTTTCCAGTCCAGGGAGGACCTGGCCTGGCAGTTCGGGCTGGACTGTTCCCATCAGGCGCAAGTTCAGGACTGATTTTCATATGGCTATGTCCAAACTAAGCCTGGTGGTAAATCTTGTTCCGCCCGCAGAATTTGCGGAATTCGGGTAATTTTGCGTTCCGCAGAGAACGCAGAATTGCCCAAAATTCAGCAATCCGCTGCTTTGTGGAGTTTTTTGCTTGACCCCGCGTTCAAAGTTCGTGTGCGCAAGATATTTCCCCCCCGACCACGTAAACAGCATTCGCGAACAGGAAAAAAGCACCGCAAACAGGCAGAACAAGCAATTCCGTGCGTTCGCGGAATATCTGTGTGCTCGTGGAGATTTTTTGCCGTTTCGCAGAGCTTTGTGTATCGCAAATTCTGCCCAGCCCTAGTCCAAACTGGAATGGCATGGAGAGCAAAAAACAATGAATTTAGGCCCATATCTCTATGACATTGTTCTGCATCCTGTCCTTCAATTGATCTTTTTGCATTTGTCACCCCGAGTGGGACGGGTGAGCCCAGACCTTGCTTCTGTGCTCTCCATAGCACTGGAGTGAAGCTATCCTGGCTAATGAGGGCTGAAAGCCCGAAACCGATCCTAGGATGCTTGTTTACAGTCCAGGGAGGACCTGGCCTGGCAGTTCAGGTTGGACTGTTCCCATTGGGCGCAAGGTCAGGACTGATTTTATATGGCTGGGTCCAAACTAGGCCTGGCGGTAATCCTGTTCTGCTCCCGGAATTTGCGGAATTGGGGTAATTTCACATTCCTCAGAGAACGCAGAATTGCCAAAAATTTAGCGATCCGCGGCTTCGTGGAGTTTTTTGCTTGACTGTGCGTTCAAAATGCGAGCATGCAAACAGCATTCGCGAACAGGAAAAAAGCATTGTGAACAGGCAGGACAAGCAATTCCGCGCGTTCGCAGAATTTCTGCGTGCTTGCGGAGTTTTTTTGCCGTTTCGCAGAGCTTCGCGTAGTGCAAATTCTGCCCAGCCCTAGTCCAAACTGGAATGGCATGGAGAGCAAAAAAACAATGAATTTAGGCCCATATCTCTGTAATGGGGTAAATGTATGACATTGTTCTGTATTCTGTCCATCAACTGTTCTTTTTGCATTTGTCACCCCCATTGGGACGCGTATGCCCAGATGTCGGTCCCATGCTCTCCATGCCCCTGGAGTCAAGCTATCCTGCCTGATGAGGGCTGAACGCCCGAAACCAGTCCTAGGATGTTTGTTTCCAGTCCAGGGAACACCTGTCCTGGCAGGCGCAAGCTCAGGACTGATTTGCATATGACTTGGTCCAAACTGGAATGGCATCGTGTGCAAAAAAACTATGGATTTAGGTCCAAATCTCTGTACTGGGGTGAATGTATGACATTGTTTTGCAGTCTGTCCATCAATTGTTCTTTTTGCATTTGATTCTAATTTAATCCAATGGAAAGGGCTTTGTGGTCACAATTCGCGAGCTTCCAAGATGTTAGCCCGTAATCTTTGTAAAAAATTTAGATTTCCACAGCCTGGTGGGCAGAAAATCTGGATTTTAATGGAAGCTAACAATATCCCTCTTAGATAACTCCTCCCTGAACTGTATTATTTTGAAGTTTGAAGCATACTACACTCATTTTAGGGTTATCTGAATTTAAAGAGTGACGTATTGTAGTGTGTAGTTGAAGGGAGAATATCATTTAATTGGAATATGGAATATGCTGCAATGTGTTTCTAATTGTTTTCACGGGAAACTCCATTACAACACAGTCATTACAACGAACTACCTTCACAACTCAACTGTTACAACACAACTTACTTTACATTGCATGCGATTACACACATGTCAATACAACGCATGCCATTACAACTCATACCATTACAACACATGCCATTACAACGCATTATAAGGTAAGTAGTGGAGATTTTTTGTTTTAGAGCGGTTATGGGTTTGGGGAGACATGGGGATAGTAATTTGAACCCCTACACTATCCAACACTTTCCCTACTGTTGCACTCACTGTAGTGGGAATAGTCATTTTTACCCCTACACTATCCAACACTTAGCCTACTTTTGCCCTAGAAGTATTATGCGTTGTAATGGTATGCGTTGTAATAGTATGCGTTGTAATGGTGGTTTTTAAAAATGCGTTGTAATGGCATGCATTGCAAAATGATGCGATCTAATGGTAGTTGCGATGTAAAAACTGTGTTGTAATAGAATGCATTGTAATTGTTTGCGCTGTAACGTCATATATTCTGTTTTCACTGTTGGTTCACAGCAAGTTAAACAAAGAAGATGGCTGCTCATTCTCTAGTTTCTTTAAGTGCTAGAATGGTAAATGATTCCAAATTACTTGCTTTGTTGCTGCTGAGGGGTGCGAAGAGGAGGTTATGCAATGACCCAATGCCCTTGTTCTCATAAATTCTGTATGTTTTATAGAATTGCTGCAAGATGCTGGAAGCCACAATGAATTTGTGAATGAATTACATTTACAGTGCATGGATTTTTGAGAGGCCAGGCTGACCATCACAAAATATACATCTGGATGCAAGTTTCTTCTAGTGAAACCATTATTTTGCAACAAACAATATATGTGATGGATGTTTGTTTATGTAAACCACAGCTAACAAAAACATCATAGGAATAATCAGTATTTAAACTTGAAAGCAGAACATCTAATCCATTCCAAGTATAGCTTTTCCTACCTGGCCCTCTCCATCTGAGTCCATCTTATAAGCATAAAGACTCTGCATTGTGTCACCTGGCTGTCAAGGTGCTGCTACAGGTAGACGAATGTGTGGCCTGACACTTCCCTGGTTCTTCTGCTGTTAACCTTGTTTTTAATGCGCATACATCACAGACTTTATGAATATAAAAGCAATCCCTGTATGTTGGAACATCTGGTCTTTCCGTACAGTTGCATGGTTCCCTTGGGGATTGCAAGGCAGCAGCATCCTCATCATTTAGTGGGAAAACTCTATGTTCCCAGATCTCTGGCTTTAAAAAAGGGAGCACAGAATTACAATTAGCTTGGATGTGAGCAGAATATCAAGTACTTACGGTTGAATAAATGAACACCCTGACCATGTTCAGGAGCCCTGGAACTGGGACTCAGGGAAAGGTCGTTGTTATTTTATCCCCACAAACATAATTTACAATTATAGTGAACATCCATTGTTTAAGAATGTAATGGAAGAAACGTTACTGTTAAACTATATACTCATATGCAGGTATCAAAGCAAAGCAAATCAACTATGCGAGATCTATTGGCTTTGTCAATATTTGTCTACATGTTGCACAGAAGAAAGAGCTGCACTGCGACATGAAATGAAGTAAAAAAACAAATAAAAAGCACTTTGATGCGTCATATCGCTTTTTACCCCTTGAAGCCTTGTTACACAGCAGCTTGCTGTTGTGCAATATGTCTAAAAACTGCGTGGGGGGTTTCAGGGGGCAAACAACATGAAGGAGGAGGGAGGGAGTGGGGAAACAAACCACAGACACCTGGAGGAGGGTCGAATTGGAAACAAACTATAGAAATCGGGAAGAGGTGAGGGGTTCAGAAACAAACCACAGACAGCAGGAAGGGTCGAGTGGCGAAACAAACCAGACAGCGGGCCAGGGAAAGAAACAGCGGGAGGAGGGGGGGGGAGGGAGGGGGGGAATCTACATGAGAGAGGAAGCAGTACAAGAGGGAGGAAGGCAGGAGTGAGGAAGAGGGAATGCAGACACATGCACTCAATGAGAGTGCATTTATAACGTTAAAAAAAGAGTACCGGCAGGTGCCTGCTGCCAGTGGAAGGACATTGGCCGCAGACAGGAAGCTGTACTTGGTCCATACTCCATGGCATGGATACACACTAAGCCCCCGGAGGAAGCCGAGGTGAGTAGGATGTTCTGGCCAATGAGAAGCAAGGAAGCACAAATGATGTTGGAGCCAACCAATGGTAAGTAATGGGCAGGCTCAAATCCTATTTTAAGCTTTATTCATAATTTTTTTTACAATAGATTTGATAAGCACTGTGCAGGCGAAACATAAATATGAGGAAGTAGATGTTACTTACCATTAATAGTAGTTCTCCAGTATGGGTGCCTTCAAATTTCAAAACAAGCAGACCAGTGATGGCCATCCACATTCTAAACCACATACATTGGTGTGTACATTTTAATTTGTCTATGGATGGTGAGTCGCCCCGAATTTGTAGCACTAAATATTTGAACTTTTGTTTTTCAGAAACTCATACATTTGTTTACCACAAACATTGGGAGGGCTTCCTTTCTCAGGCCAAGCAAGGAAATGTCATGAGTCGAAAGATGAACATGATCATAAAGCCTAGCCTAGAATTTTTATACAGGCACAGCCCGGCCATAAAGCCCTTCCATACATTAACAGAGAGATGGCAGGGGTATGGGCACAGCGCAAAGGTAAACTTTCTGTACAAAAATCATCTGCTTGTGAAAATTGATCCGTTGCTGCTATATTTGTTGCCTTGCGAAGCATGACTGCCAATGCAAAGGCTTAGCAAATCTGGGACGTACATTGTAAAGAAAAACAACTTGTAATGGTTAATGTCGAACATTAGATGGCGAGAGAGGGCACAGCACATGATCTGCAATAACACATCCTTAAAACTGCTGAGTTTCCCATACCAGTGAAGGTGCCCTTACATTCAACACTCAAGCATGGCGTGGGGGAGATGAGTGAAACCAATTTCAAGAAGTCGATTCCCTTTACTTAATACAATATCCCTCTATAGCTAAGTTTATTTATCTGTAAGTCAAAGTACTGGGGTAAAGTTTGGACTACTAGTTGGCTACTGTCTTCTAGTGTAGAGTTCTCTAAAAAGGTTCACTAAACAAAAAAAAGAAGGAGCAAGGGCCACATCTGTTTAATGTGTCATTTTCCTCTCATGTGAAAACGGCGAGGGCCTTTCCAACACTTATGAAAAGATTAGAAGACATCGTAAGATGTGGGGACTGGCTGGGCTCAAAACGGCCGGCTTCAGACTAACTGATGCCTGTACCAGGGTTCAGCTCACTCTTCCATCCCTCCAGGACTAACCTCCAACCTTGTCTTTCAGTGGCCTTCCAGCAATGCAGTGGCAAAAGGAGAAGCATGAATAGATCTATCGAAAAATACCTAGTTTAGAAAAAGGGCCACCCTTGTTAGCATTACCAAATCACACAAAAAGCTGGGCTGATGTGAGAAAGGTACTTTCACTGTCAATGTAAATCTTTAGGCACCATTTAACTTCCAAATTATGTAAAAACCTTTCATCTGAAGTGGTTGGTTGAAGAAAGAAAGTCGGCAAAGGGACTTTTTTTACTGAGGTGAAATGACCTAGGAACTTGGAATAAAGTGTGGATTTGTGGTTAATGTGACCTAGTCCTTAGTGAAACTATAAAAAGTTGTTTTCACTGAAATCCCCTGAATTTCTCAAACAGGTCTAGCTTAGGTTATTGCAAGGATAAAAGCAATTTCCACAACAGCATATGTATGGAGGATATGTAAATAGGTTTAGATGAGCTTCTCATGATGTCCCCTAGCACTGTTTAATTGCAAAGCAGGAGGCAGCTTGATTAGTGGTGGGAATGTCCTTAATAATACTTTCATAAATTCCTTAATAATCCTGGTGGAAAATAAAAAACAGAGAATTAAGGTATTTGAAAATGGCTACTGAATCAATTGTAAGGAAAAGTTACATACCCGTAGTCCTAGTTCTACATCTTTGAGATCTTCATTGAAGTCATAAACTTTGAATAATTCCCGGCTGTCTGCGCGGAACCTGGAACACCTTCTGCAATATAATAGCACAAAGTGGTTCAGCACTCAACAATAGAATATATAAATCTCAATGAGAGGACAGTTGTTATATATTCTATCGATGAGTGCTGAACCACTTTCTCCAAATTATGGAGTAGAGAGGGGTGTACTCCTTGGTTGTTTGCACCAGTACATGTTTCCCACATATTATTTGTATTGACAGGTGCGGACTGTTCTCGCCTCAACTCTCTGGTAGTGACAAGACCTCCTTCAATATGAACAGTTCAGGAAAAAGGCACTGAAAAATGTTCATCACTGAAAGTCATTTTCCATATAGTCTCAGTTTAGTATGTCAGATTTCCTGCATTATTGCTATAGGATAATTATTGGAAACAGTTAATATAGCCGTTGAATGATTTACACTTTGTCATGGAAAAAGGCTGCCTGTGTACAAAAACAGCATGAAGAGAAAAAGCAGCCTGATAGGCTACCACTGATGAGATTTAAAAAAAGAGTCCTGCACCTTTAAGGACTTCAGAATTAACATATCCCACAATGCACTGTAGTTGCAGTTTGCCTGAGAGTGGCAGTTCTTTTTTATGTGAAGCACATAATATAAATATACTCTGGCAGCCTCCTGGCAGCCGGGGAGGGTCGTTTGTGACTTCAAGGAACATCCCTTAGATGCCCAACAAGGACTACACGTATGTAACGTTTCCTTCAGCATCATAAGATCTTCATTGATAGTTATAAACTTTTAATATAGTAGCATGATGATATAATAAAACCCACTAAACAGCGGTCAGGTACACGTTTGCTGTGAATTTGTAAAGTGCATTAGCAGAAAAAGGTCGCCCTACAGTGAATTAACAGTTTAAGCTGACAAAACCTAACTATTTGAACAGATTCCTTAACCTTTCTTGTCCAAATTTTGCCTCGGCCTGAGTATCGGTGTCTAGACAATAGTGTCTTGTAAACATGTGTAAAGAGCTCTAAGAAGCCACCTTACAAATATCTAAGTTTGAAACCTATCTGACCAGAGCCGTGGTTGATGGCATTCTCCTATATAGTGAGATTTAGACTTGCCTGGCAAAGGTTTGTTTGCAATTTGGTAGCACATACAAATACATGAGACTATCCATCTCTCTATGGATTGTTTTGATGTATCTAATCGCGGCCTTAAAGAACCATAGTTTATGAAAAGGTAGTTTGACTCCTTTATACCTTTCGGCTTATCTAGATAGAAAGACGTTACACTTTTAACATCAAAAGAACAGTTCTCTCTGCAGCAGGAAAAAAAGTATGGAGTGTGATAGATTCGTAATATGAAAATCTGATACCATTTTGGGTAAAAAGGAAGGGCGCATACGCAGGAGGACTCTATTGTGATGGAAGACTGTGAATTGTTCTATATACGACAAAGCCTGAAACTCATAAGTCTCCGTGCAGAGGTAATGGCTATTAAAAAAGCTGTTTCCATGACAATGTTGCAATGCTGACTTATGGATAGGTTTGAATGGTGGGCCCATCAGTTTTCATAGTACCAAGTTAAATTTCCAAGGAGGATTAGGTGTCCTGAGTGGAGGAAAAACAGTTTTCAGTCCTTCCAAAAATTCTTTGACTACAGGACTCTTGACGAAAGGTGGTTGTACATTAACAGGATTGTGGCTATTGTTATGACAACATATACAAAAACGTTTCTACTTAAGGGCATACCATGATCATGTGGACAGTCACTTTGAATCCTTTAAAATGTTCATTCAATCTTCGGAAAGGTTTAGATGGCGGTTTGGAGTGATTTCTGGAGCCATGCTGCCTAATTCAATGATTGGATCGATGGATACAGAATTTTGTCCTGAAGCCTGTATAGGAGATCTGGTCTGAGTGGAAGGCGCCTGTGACGCACTATGGATAACTGGAGGAGATCTGTGTACCACCACTGTCTCAGCCAATCTGGTTCAATCAGAATCATACTGATGTTTGATTTTAGTAACTTCTGAATTACTCATAGTAAGAGTGGTATCTGTAGAAAAGCGTAAAAAAATGAAGTTGACCAGTTGATCAAAAGGGCATTGCCCAGAGACTGCGGTTCTGGTGCCCTAGACGCGTAGTCTTAGCATTTTTTAGTTTGAGCTGTGGCATGTTGAAGCTCCCCATTCTTTGAAGATGTCATCTACTAATGCGTTGTTGACAACCCACTTGTGATTTTCTTCTGGAAATTAACTGAGGAAGTCTGCTTCTACATTTTGTATTCCCAGAATTTGGAAAGCTGTAATTGATAACCCTGTTGCTAGTGCTCAATGCATACTGTCTGAGCTTGGAGCAATAATTGTCTAGATCAAATTCCAACTTGTTTGTTGATGTAGTACATTGTAGTTATGTTGTTGGTTTAGATCATCAGGTCTTTGGAAGGGAGAGATGGCAGAAAAGCCTTGGGAGCTAATTGTACAGGTTTGAGCTCTAATAAATGTATATGTTAAGACTTCCCCTTTTTGAGACAAAAGTCTTTGAATTGTGATGTGGCCCATATGAGTGCCCCTCCTTGCAGTGAGGCATTTGTGATGATAGTTTGTGAGGGCTTTTGCTTCTAAAAGGGCACTTCAGCTAGCAGATTTTGAAACTTAGTCTGCCAGGTGAGGGAATGGCATGCATTCTCCGTTAGATAGATCCAATCTTCCCAATGTCCTGTTCTCTGTGACCATTGACTCCACAGACAAATCTGGAGAGGTCTTATGGGAGACGTGTATTCAGGACTACGAAAATGCAGGATGCCATCGACCCCAGAAGAAATGGTTTGACTTACTGCAGAAGCTGTGCACATTTCATCTGAATTGATGATTCTTCTCTGGAGGAAACACTTCTTCCTTTTGTGTGCCTATTGTTGCCCCTAGAAAAATGAGGCACTGGACTGGTTAAAAGATAAATTTTTCTGTATTAATTTGCAAGACCAGTTTTGATAATAAGGTTGTTGTAGTTGCGAAGTCTTTCTTTGCTCTGTAGAGGGAGTCTGCCTTTATTAGCCAGTCATCTAGGTATGGATACAGAAAATGTTTCTTTCTTTCTTATGTCTAATGCTACCAACTTACCCAGAATGGATGAACCCCTATATGCCAGGCCCACCACCGATGGGACCACTACAGACAAACAGGCTGCCTTTTTCAGAGAGAGACCCCAACAACCGACGTGAAAGGAGAAAAGGAGTAACCTGGATGGAACAAGATCGCAGGTCCTCACCCGAAGAATATTGAAAGAAAAACCAGTACGGAGCTCAACAACTCGCTAATAGTGAACCTAACGGACTGGACACGTGCGGAAGACCAACAGAAAGTCCTGAACATCCTATCTTGTTGTTCTTTTCGATGACTTCTGTCAACTAGAAGAGTAGAGTTAATCAATGTATCCAAGCAGCCTCAGTCTGAAAATCTTCTCACTCACGAGTCTTGTCTTTTTTGCACTACACCGTAATTGATTTTTATGTTTTCATTCTGTTAACTTATTTTGTAATACCCCATTTCTTCTTTCATCAACACTTACAGGCCGGCCTTTCACCCAGCGCTATTATACGTGGAGCAGCAACTCACACTTACCTTACCAATCCTCCTCATCATCATCCTGCCAGAGACGCACAAGAATGATATAATCAATCAATCAGTCACAACAGTGTCCATGGATGGAGGAAAAAATGAATGACGAGATACAACTACACATTTGGCCCTGGATAATACATTAACTTTAGTATCATTTTCATATTTTTCTTTGATTCCTTTTTCCTCTTCGTTTATTTTACGCTTTTGTTTGGTAATTGATTGTTCACTTAAACTATCTCAATTTTGTTTGCTAGCTTTCAGCCCGCTACATCAGGTATTACGGTTTCTCAGAGGGCATACAGCCTAGGCAAAAGTCATATCATATCATAAGAAGTACTTCCTTTGAATTGTGTAGCAGTAGTTAAGTAATTATCACTTATTATTAGCCATTAAGTTAATAATAAACCTTCATCATGCATCCATTTTGTTGTTCTTAATTGACTTTACATTTATTGGGGAATTGTGGATCAGCAATCATCGTCTTCATTGTTTTGCTTTTGTTGTCTCCATGGATACTGTTTTTCTTTGTCAAACCTTTCCCCAAACCCCCGTTCCCATCCATTCATCAAACCCTAACCCTCTTCCCCCGGGCTGTGTGGTTTTATATTGAGGTGTGATGTTACTACATTAAATCTACACCAACAATTGATCACACGCTTGCTGGGGCAGATGTGGTGAAACCAACACTAATGAAATCAAATGTCAACGAGGCAGGGCGAGGATCTTCTTCTGCTTGCCCACCCAAGCTCGCTTTATGTAATAGTGTACAAGAAAATTAATTTCCCAAAGTGACCCAACGAATAAATGTAAATCATTGCTGGCATTGTTTGAATTTAATTTTAGAGCATTTAAGTTTACGATTTGTATTGTGTTTTAATGACTCCAACGCAACTACAGTTATCTTCTACTTTTTCAGTCCCCGACACCATTGATTTCTTTGAGTTCGTTTAGCAGTTGCAATATTGTTTGTATTTTTTGTCCGTATTATGTACTGTAATTTTCTACTTCTCTCACATTCTTTCTCAGGCAAATGACTGTCTCTTTGTTTTTGTTTGCCAATGCTAGTGCCAGTGTCTAGGAGTCTAGTCTACTACTACTATCACACAACCACGGCATGTTCTCCGTTGTCTTGGGAAACCATGCAGCCCTTGCGGTGCCAAGCATAATCATCATCAGACGAGAAGTTTGCTGGGAGGTATAATGGAGGAGAGGCTGGTAGTACTAATAGGACAAATATAACTGAGTGAGGGGTACAGCATCTATCTGTTTGCATGTTACACATGTGGTCAATTAATAAAGTATTTCAATCAAACACTGGCCACTGCCCTGCATCTAGAGTAAACCTTGTGACGTACAACAGTAACCCCACTACAAAACAACATCATATCATATGTGTAAGTTGAAAATAAATAACATTTATTCATGTATAAAAATATCCTCCTATCCCACCCTAACCCCAACCAATGTCCAAGTCCAAAGAATGTCCCACAAAAATAATCCCAACACCCAATTCCCACCCACCAACAAAAGTATTAAGAAAGGGGCAAATCAACAGGGTCCGGGTCCATTACAATTGGCGGGCTTTGAGGTGTTTGTCCACAATGATCTTTACGCGCTCCTCTAATTGGTCCTCCAGCTTGGCCATCCGGAGGAGAAGTTGTTGCCGAAATGCACGGCCCCTACATTTGCATCCATGCTGTGTGGGGGTGGCAGATGTTAAATGCTGGCGGTGAGCGGCTGCCTGGCCGTGGTGCCGTACTCCTGCAGGTGGAGCCTTGCTGGGGCCAGACGCATTGGAAGAGGCAGCAGCTGCTGCCGCCGACTCTTCCTCCTCCTCCTCAGCCTCAGCCACCAGCTTGCGGGACTGCTCCACAGTGGCCTGCAGTTTCCTTTGCCAGGCCCTGGCTGCCAACTCCTTCCACGATGGTTTTTAGGAAGGAGTATGAGTATCTATAAAAAAGAAACAGAATTGTAACTGAAACTCTTCATAATTGATTCAACAGTACATTGTGGCATAGTAGTACTACCAAGCGCAGTACATACAACTGGTGTCAACTTTTAGTATCTATCTAATCTGTCCCCCTGCTTCCCCTGCCTGTAGCATTTGTTGACGTTTTTTCCGGCATTATACTTGCCCTAGTACTGGGTGGCCTTGAGTACACATAGGAACAAAAGTCTTTTTTGTATCTCCTTTTATTTTTTCAAAGTAAGACTCTGCTTCCAGTGACAGTCTTCACCTATAATGAATACAAATACATTTAGGGAGCATCCACCCATTAAAAGTAAATGTCTATCATTCTTTATTATCGGCTTAGCTGGTTTCACTTTCACCAGCAACCACCCATGCGTCCACTCCTTCCTTGCCTTGGGTTTCATTGACACAAACTCTGCTCATGATTCTTGCTATCCACTGTATCCATGCACCCATATTCTTTTGCCCAACCAGGCCTGCATTTTCTTTGACTTTCCAGTTCTACCCATCCTTTAACAACCCATGCATCCGATTCATATCAGCTATGTGAATGAACCTTCCAAAGTATCCTAAGTCTTATTATTACATCTCTTTAGTCCTTCCTCCATCCACCGTAGTTCACTTCTTTCCCTTTTTGTTCAACACATCCCTCAAGGTCATCTGATCTGACTTTAAGTCTTCTCCATAAGTTTCACAGCTGAGTTGGAGTCTGATGGAAGAGGCCTTCTTTACTCAACTCAAACTGGTAATGCTACAAAGGGTGTCTTCTTCAACCATTGTATATTGTCCAGTACAACTTCAAATTCATACTTTTTTAATAAGTCTCATAGCACAGTGAGGAAAAAAATGCCCCCCTTCCACCTAGTAATGCAAATAAGTAATGAATATAACTTACCACCGCCCACCGCTGAAGTTTCCTCCCCCACTGATGCTCCTGCAGGTGCCGCAGCCTCTGTCCACTCCTGGATGGCAATCGCATCGCCGCTGGCCACGTCGGCACTGGTGGTTGGTAGTGATTATGCACCTATAAAAGCAAGTACACCTTTTTAGATGCCTGCACACCTCCCCCTATTTTACTAGTTGTACTTTTTTCACCAGGAAGGAAGATTGAAAAAACAGTTACGTACAACATGAATCGTTGTGACAGTGTAACTAGTCCAAATTGCGTCCTAATGTACAGCAGTCACATTAGACAGAGTTTAGTTTTAATTTATTAGATGGTCCCTAGGGTCATCTAATCTACTCCTACTCTAGTCTTTGGAAAGTTAGCCTGAGCCATATAACCATTTTTAGATCCGGGTCTACTGCTTTGCCCATGTTACCTCGCAGCTTGTTGCACAGTAAGAAAGACACCATTGAGGCCACATGAGTGTTGCATACAATTGACAAACCAGTATTGTTAGTCCCTTTTGCTTATCCATAATGTTGCACTTTTTGCCATGACTGCTAAAAACTGGCATAGTTGTATTCACTGTCTAACGTGCAACATTTTTCTCATAGGTAGATGAGAAGAGAAGATCGCCTTCTACGAAACAAGGGATTTGCAGAGCTTTCGAAAGATGCATGTGTAACCACTAACAGTATATGTTCAACGGTGAGAGATCTCCCACAATTCACACATTTCTCTATCATGCACTAGATGTACAAAATGTACAGTATTTAATCTTCTTCATTTTGCATGGTGGAGCAGGATGTTTTTCATGGAAATACTTACAAGTTACAACAATACAAAGCTTGTTATTAAAAAAATTACGTTTTTGAACTTGCACATAGACTCTGTGGTATATTTTCAGTGTCTGGGGTGTTGTGGACTGAAACGAGTGAGTGAGCGAAAGGGTCTTCTTCTGTTCTGGACTGGGTTGTGTAATAAAATCATTGGATATATATATATATATCTAACTATCTTCGTGTGGGGGTCGGGAGTGGGACAAATGACTATGACCGAGACACTTAGGTAGGTAGACTAGACGGTCATTGGATTATGGGTTCTTCTGACTGAGTTCTGTGACTAGGGTGTAAGGTCCAACCTCCCTATCACCAACATCAACAACATCCTATTTTCTTGTGCATAGTTCTGTATGTGTATGTGCAGAGAATAATAACCACAACAGTAGTAGAAGTATACTAACTGAACAAAAATTAGTAGGCAAACATCTGGTTGTGCATTTCTGTTGGTGGGAATTGACAAAGACTGGAGATTACAGAGGACAACGCAAAAGACAGGAGTGGCCCCAGTGGCTACAGCTATTCTATCCCAGCTTTATTCAAAAGAATACCTTAACTAAAGAGTGGCCAACAGGGCAAGCTTAGCTACACACAGTCTAATAGTAGTAACACAGAGAGTCTTGTGGCAGAGGCAGTTTGAAGGAACTGAAAGTCAGGGATGGCATTGGATAGTTACCCAAAATTTGGAAAACAAATTTAAGACCAAAGAAGGTTTTTCTAACATTAAATTAGGAAGGAGGATAAATAGGTTGGAAAAAATAAGGTGTGTTAAAAAGTTAGGGAAATATAATTGTTAATAATATAAGCACTGTAGGACTTACTGGGGCCAGCAGCAGGATCCTCGGTAGAGGAGCGCTCCTCTTGTGGTTGTCCCGCCATCTCGGACCCCGTCTTCTTGCCCTTGGGTGGTGCTGATCATGTAAGAAATAATAAAGAAAGAGAAACATTAAGTGCTGTGAAACAAAGACCTCATTCAAAAATCCTCTCAAACATTTTAGGGAACAACAATTCAAATAAAATTGACTTCGAAGTATAAATGACTACTGGCTTGCAAGATCCACAGACCGTCTACTTATAGAACACTAATCAAATGTGCCATAAACATTCTAATTGCAGAATATACTAACTAAGCCAGTATCACCTGACCTAAACCACCTATTCAAGAATCCAGACAGGCCACTTGTTCAGTAAGTCGGCATTTCAATTTTATTTTTGCCCGCAAACATGCATAGATGATGAGATGGAGGACACATGCATAAATTTGTACATACACGTAATTGTTGGTTGCTTGCGTCAGAACTGCTACTGACTCACCTGACCATGCTATTGCTGTGCTAAGCCTACCACTCAGTAAACAAACTCAAACCGGTTCTATGGAGGGGTGGGGTAAATAAGAACTAACTAAGCATTCAGAGACAGAGGAGGCGTCATGCAGACCGTTAAAAAAATATGAACAATACTATCCATCCATCACTATTTCACTAAAGGACAATGTAAGGACTAGACTCTAGCAATAGCATTAACTAACTTCAGTTCTCTAAAAACTCTAACATCAAAATTCAGCAGCCGAAGCTAGCGCTAAGTTACAAACCAGTAAGAGAAGTGGCGAGCAGCACCTGTGTCATACAATAACAGAAGATTTTGAGACGGAATTGATCTATAATGTAACGAAGCGCACCAGTAACCGTGTTACTTATTCGTCCAAGAATTATACACAATACTTATAGTACTATAATATATATTAAATTATGAATATTACTAGCTACTCACCAAGCCCCACGACTTCAACACATAGCAGGTCCAACAGGTCCTGCTCCCTGTCCAGAATGTCTGCCCACCGGTGGGCCAGCAGCTGGTGGGTGCGCCGGATTTCCGAGCGACGGTAGACTGCCCGGCGCACCTTCGCCCACTGGCGGTGACGCTCCTCTGGGAGGTAACCGGACCCTGGCCTGCCGCCTGCTGCCAAGGTCAAGGGGAGGTGGCGCTGGATGAAAAAAACCAGGGCGGCCACCTCCGCCTCCCCGAAAAGATTCCGGGCCTGCACCCCTGCAGGTCGCATTCTGCCGGCTCTTGGGCGCAGGCGCCTTGCCCTTCCAAGACGGTTCTGCTGCTCCCCTTCGCCATGGTTCTGGGGTGGAGGTGGAGGTGGAAAAGAAAAGTTAGAACAAAAGGAAAAAAAGTTAGGGGAAGAAGTAGGAGCTTAAATAAAGAAGTAAAATAAAACAGTAGAAAAGCTAAAAAAAAGGTGGAAAAGTAGAAATAAAATGCAAAATATAAACTTAGGGACAGAGAGAGATAGATGAGAAGTAAAAAAAGTAAGAAAAACTGTGAAAATAGGTAAAGATTGCACATATATAAGGTGGATAGAAAACTTGGCCCAGAACCATAGCATAGAGTGTGAAAAACAAGATGGCCACGCCCATCGCGACCACGTGGGTAAGTTCGCGTGAGATTTCACGCGAACATGCACTTTGTCAGCGTGAACAAGTAGTTGTGTTCCCGAACAAGACGTGCACCACGCGAACGCGTTATTCGCGACCCGGAAGAGGAAATAGGGGACGCGGGCGGGTGGGACAATTGAAAAAACAAGATGGCCGCGCCCATAGCCCACCACATGGGTACGGTCGCACGCTACAATCCCCCGAGCACGCAGACAGAGCCCCGAACACGCACAACGTGCTCCTGAGCAACCACGCCTACCCTTAGTTTTCACTGAAATCCCCTGAATTTCTCAAACAGGTCTAGCTTAAGTTATTGCAATGATAAAAGCAATTTCCACAACAGCATATGTATGGAGGTCATATAAATAGATTTAGATGAGCTTCTCATGAAGTCCCCTAGCACTGTTTAATTGCAAAGCAGGAGGCAGCTTGATTAGTGGTGGGAATGCTGTCAACTAGCCCTCATTGAAAACCTTTTTGAATACACTGGCACTCTGTTTTTACAGATCCACAGAACATCAATGGGCAATACGTTCACCCCTATTATAGCAGGGATCTACGTGAGTGATTTTGAAAACAAACACATTCTAAGCACCACGAATCCCTACAAAACCAAGATACTTTTCTGGAAACATTACATCGATGACGTCATCATGATCCGGAATGTCTCCCCAGACAACCTACCTGAGTTCCACAGATCTATCAACACTAAAGAGAAGTTTCTCAACTTTACATATACAGCAGATGAACGCAAACTTGATTTCTTGGACATCACCATGTACATTGAGAATGATGAGATCAACAACAAAACATTCTACAAACCAAATGCCAAAAACAGTCTTCTTTCATTTAATAGCTTTCACCAGCGCACACTAAGAGTCTACAGTCAGTTCCTATAGATCAGACGAAACTGCAATAAAATACAAGACTACAAAACACAAGCGCAAGACCTGAGCCACAAATTGAAAGTAAGGAACTATCCCAACAATATAATATACAAGTGCCAAAAGAGAGAGAGAAATCTACACAGAGACAATCTGCTAGAGACACCCACAAGAGGAGAAAATTAGGACACCATCACATGTGTGACTACGTATAGCACAGCTTTGAATACAGTCAAAAGAATTGCAAATAAAAACTCGCAAATTCTCACATCAGGAACCCTCAAATGGCCAAAACCGAGAACAAGAAATATCTGCGACCTACTGGTACACACCAGACCACCTCCCAACAGGTCGAGAATTGAGTCAATAACAAACACATAGAACCTTGCACCCATAACTGGTCACTATCCCTGTGGATCATGCTCTGTTTCCAAACTCACAAAAATATCAATGAAGCTACAACTCAAATCTGATTTAAAATGGACCATGAGAAACTAAACGAACTGCAACACGACTAATGTCATCAATATGATCACTTGTCCATGCAACCTGAAATATATATGCATGACATGTTGGAAAGTCAAACAGAGAATATGCGATCATAAGAGTAATGTCAAAATGATCACCCACTTCATCAACTTCAAACATACAAATGTAGAAATTAGCTGGGTGGTTTTGGAAACACTAATCACGAAAAATTAAAACACAGAACGCATCCTCTTCGAAAAAGAGCAACAATGGGTCCAATGTCTCAAAACATACAAAGAAGGGCTGAATGACAGCATACCATGGCATTCAATGCTACACTGACCTTGAATTATCCATTATGACCAAATAATCATGAATAGAGCCAAACTACACCACAACCAAACTGCGGTCACCACACTAATTCCTCTCCTCACTTTGTACAGAGGGGCCATACAGCATAAATTATCTATACTGGCGAACAATGGTTCTTGATGACTCTTGAGATATGTATATCCATGTGAACACACAGTCCCCAATTATGGCAACCAACTGGGGGGAGGGTATGAAAATTGAAACACCCTACACAATAATTCAAAAGGACACTGTCGAAAATACACCTGTACAAGAATATCAAATAGTCCCAAATAGTTCAAACTTTCATATACAGTCGGATGAAGTCAAACAATTTAGAAATGTCCAACAAAGAATACATAGTCTTTCTTCTATGCAAACCATGCAATCATCACCATAAAGAACACCCTCTTCCAGCCCTCGCCTCCGGGTCATGAGAGACGGCGCCAGGACAAGTTGCTTAAAGGACTCCTCAGAGGTACGTCGCCTCACGCGTGCAAAAACTCTCTGGACTTGCACATCTGTTACCATAACCTCACCCAAAACTCTCTATCCGTAGAGAGAGTTTGCCCGCCCGTCCCCCGATGGAGCCCAAAACCCTCTGAGAAAAGGTAACAGACATCCATTATTTTATGAGAACACGGCACTAAAACTTGCAGTTGCTCCTGCCCTCCATTACGACAATTACAATGTCTTTGCTTATTGAGATACGTATCATACACAGCGTACTAAAGAATCTCTATGCATCTTACCCATCGCTTGACGCACTACTCCATTATTGATGAGACTAAGCTCTTAACCGCAACCATCATGATGTCTCGCTATTCCATCAATTTTATTCCTACTAACACCCAGAGATGTTACAGAAATGAACTAATAGCATCACCTTAGACCTTAGACAAAATTGTGATAGCTATAGATCTTACAATGTTGTTTTGTACTGCTAATTTGCACTATTTGTCTTTATGGTCTTCTCTCCAATCGAGTTATGGACACAAATACATCTATAAATTGCAAGTGCGCGAACAGATACACTTAAGAAGACGGGTAAGTGCACTACTTACCCCTGCACGTTACTAACTATTAACATGCCCTCCCATGGTCTTGAAGAAAGCCCGCTGACCCAATTGGGCATAACTGGGCTGAAACATGTTGACCAGCTGCGTTTTCTGAACAGCTGGGATAGACCAGTAATCCTCCTACCCTTGCACCGCCACTTTGTTTTTACCTTTGCCCCATCCGAGACACAATAAAACCAAAATCGACAGATGGAGGTAATTTTAATGACACTGCACTCTCAGTTTTTCTAAATCACTACTGTAAATACCAGGCAGTCTTCCTCCAGGTGAGTAATAAGATCATAGCTACGTAAAAGCTTTGTGATTATCTTGCAGTATTTTGACGAGAACAACAACAAAATTATTGGTGTTCTTAAATTAAATAAAGAGACTAGTGTGGATGATGAAAATGGTTTATTCGAACAAACATTGTTAGGGAAACAGGAAGAAGGAACAGACAAAGATCGTCAGACTACGTTGAAGTATTTCCGAATTCCTAATGAGGAAATGCTCAATAAACTAGCTTTGAGTGTTTTCTCCAGTTCGCCACTGGACCCTCTCCCGCAGAGGATATGGAAAAAACTTAATTCAGAACTCTTCTCCCAGCTCTGTCAAATCTGCTGCCAGTCACTGGATAATGGAAAGCTCCCAGAAGGTTGGAAGCAGGCAATGGTGACCCCGTTACTTAAGAAACCCACATTTGATCCTCTGCCCATCCAACTATAGGCCCATCTCAATGTTACCCTATCCGGTGAAAATTGTGGAGCGAGCAGTCAGTAAATCCCTATTTCACTTTTTAGAAGAAAATCACCTGCTAGATGAGGTTCAATTCGGGTTCCGTCCTGAGCATGGAACAGAAACGGCCTTAGTGACAGTCCTTGACGACCTGAGAATGCGAGCTGACAATGGTAATTCGGTCGTACTAGTACTACAGGACATGTGAGCCGCATTTGATACGGTGAACCATGGCATTCTGCTGAAAAGACTCATGAATTTTGAAGTTAAGGATCTGGCACTAAAATGAATTCAGTTCTATTGTCGGGTAGGCAACAGGCAGTGACAATTACACCTTTTATATCAACAAAGAGCCCCGTCCAACACGGGGTTCCGCAGTGATCAGCAATAAGTCTGATTTTATTTAATACATACCTGCGCCCACTCGTTCCTATTATTAAATCGTTTGGCATAGAACTAGTCAACTATGCAGATGACACACAACTTGTGTTTTCGTTGGAAGAGAATCAGGCAGTTTCTCTGGATAAATTTCTTCATGAGTGCATGCCAAGTAGTAAAAAAACTGGTTTAGAAACAACTATTTACAATTTAATGGAGACAAAACAGAAATTGTATACTGCACTACTAATAAAATAGCTTGCCCCTTCCTATTGATTTCTGTCTTACCCCTACCGACAAGCCACTAACTCCAGCCAAAACAGTGCGTAATCTGGGGTAATGTCAGATAATAATCTTCAGTTGGACTCACAAGTCAATAAAATAGTTGGTACTTGCTTGTCCCTGATCAGAGCCTTACGGAAGATCCTTCCGCTATTGCCAATCTCTGCCAGGACACAAGTGGTGAGGAGCGTAATTCTGAGCAGGTTGGACTATTGTAACTCCTGTGTTTGGGGACGCCTAACACACTGATACTGAAGCGGCAAAGAATCCAAACACTAGCAGCAAAATTAGCTTTAAACAGGCAGCCTGGGGCCTCCACATCTTTAGCTCTAAGGGATCTCCACTGGTTTCCGATCCCTCAAATAATACAATTGAAATACCTCTGTATTGTCTTTAAAGCAGCACATGGCCTGGGACCTAAACCGCTGCAGAGAAAATTGACTTGGTATATGCCACTTAGGGCAAAAAGTGTCTTTAACCCAGATCTTTTGACTGGGGGAGAATGTTTGCATTGTCAGCATTCCGTCCATCATTTGTTTGCTGTAACACTTTTCGCCCTAAGTGGGATGGGTATGCCCAGACGTGGGTCCCTTGCTCACTGTGCCACTGGATTCAAGCTAGCCTGGCTGAAGAAGGGTGACATACCCTGAAACCGGTCCCAGGATGCTTGTTTCCGGTCCAGGGAGGACCTGGCAGTTCGGGCTGGACTGTTCCCATGGGGCACAGAATAAAGACTGATTTGCATTTGGCTGGGTCCAAACTCGGGTGGCGTAGGTTGCAAAAGAACAATGGATTTAACCCAGATCTTTTGACTAGGGGAGAATGTTTACATTGCCAGCAATCCGTCCATTTTTTGTTTGCTGCAAGTAGTGATAAGGCAGACTAGTGATTTGAACCCTATGGTAAAAAAAAAGTTTGTCTCTAGACATGCATTGTTGCTTGAATTACTTCTTTTGTTCCTCAAGGCAGACAGCCTTTAATGTTACGGACTAATGTTTCATTCTGAGCATCTCCTCCTCGGTATGCTGCCAAATAACGAGAAACCTGCAAATGGAAAATTTGCAATCTTCAACTGGGCATCAGGCTTCAGTGATGATAGTCTCAGCAAGGATGTTCACCTACGTGACATGACTTAACAAAATTAAGTGGCTGAAAGTTTGACTGAGTCTACTGCAGCACTAATCAATTGATTAGAAATCAAGGAATCCTCACTTACCATTTCTAGGTAGTTCTGTTGCATGTGGTTTGGTAAGTCAGACAAGAAGGCATTCATTCCATCCTGTATTTTGTGGTGATATCTGCTTAACAATGCAGCCTGTTGGCACTTCTTAAATGGGCGGACGCTGTGCCACATACTTTTTTTACCAGTGGCATCCATCCACTTGCTCTTCCGATCTGGAGCAAAAGCATGCCTTTGCCTTACTGCTGTTTCAATTCCTGAATCCGGTTTCGGATCAGACGTTTAGAAAAATCAGAATTTAATTGAAGAGGCCTATACTTCTTTAGGAGTCTTGGCGTAGCCGACTTAACTGTGGCTGTAGTACTAAACTTTTTCTCAACAATGTCCATAAGACCAGGAAGAAGAGTTCTTGGCGTCTACCTTGGTTGTTAAGTTTCCAAGTTTATCAATACTGTTGGTTGAGGTGCATCCACAGGATTACTTAGCTTAGATCAGGGGTCTCCAACCTTTTGTGTAGTAAGAGCTACTTCTGGTTCGTGAAAATTGTCGTGAGCTACTAAACCCCAAGCAACTCGCGCATTTGTCCGAGTGACCCCCCACGCCAAATCTAATAGCTAAAAAGTGGGCACCATTTGCAAATTAGGTTTTAAACTGTAATGCAAAGACATTTTGAATAGTAGGAGATGTTTTTCAAGGTATGAAGAATAGCCTATTTGTGCTTGTAGCACGCAATGTTTGGCAATATCAGAAAAAATAACAATAAAAACCAGCCCACCAGCCCATTAAATCAGCCCACAAATAGCCAAACAAGCATTGGCACAGCCCACCAGCCAAAAATATTGGCCCATAAACAGCTCAAAAAACAACCAATTCACTGATCTGTCAGGCTAGCTCTGCGGGTAGGGCCTGGTTCACCTGGAGGACATTCCCACCCCAATGACCTCTCAAGTGCAGTCCTATCAAATGGCGTCAGTCCCACCATGTACATATGGTTTAATAGTCAATAATGGTGCACATTTAATAATTGTGGCCATATACAAAGTGCATATTATAAACAGACATACTTTTCTGGCTCCTGGCAGTGTTGTCAGGGCATTATAAGTGAGGAAAAGTTTGTTTAAATTTAAAAACTACTATTTTTACCCAATCATGTCAACTCTGTGATATAACCCATTGTAGATACCATCTTATCTGCTTCTCCGATCAAATATAAAGGTGACAGGCTGAAAAGGCAGGTGCTCTGGCCGTTCAATACAACTTGTACCACATACACAAGCAGTTATTGAGCACAATGAAAAGCGTGGTGCCAGGGTGGGAAAGGCAGGGGGCATACAGTTGTATGCATATGTTGTGAACTCACTCCTTGCAACTTAATTGGAGGCCTGCCTGAAATAGTCACTACTACTGTAACCTCGAGGCACTACAGAGGTGATGTGGTCCACCCATGCTGACCGATTAATTGAGTTTGGGCAAGCCGGTTTTAGTACACAAAGGGCAAGAGAGGACATGGGGGGGCATGAGTAATGGGCTACTATTGCACACCTGAACTATTGAAAGCCCAGGGATTGACACACCGGAGCTACTGGCTCCCTTTTTCACCTCCTGACCTATGTAGAGGGCTCTGTTATTTTGAGACTCGATACATACAGCTATCACACGCCTGAGCGATCAGATGCTGGGCTTTTCTGTTAATTCCTTGTTGGTCATGCATGAATGCAACCAACGCAGGTCCGGCTCTAGGACTGTGTGATTTATGACACCACACCAGGCCACAGGGTGCCCCTTCACTTTGTAGGGCGCCACTCATTTGGGGGCGGTTAGGGACTTGGTGGCAGACACCAAAAGATAATTATTGCTTTCACATTGTTTCACTGAAGTCTCACGCTCGCCTTTCATTTCTGATACCAGGGCTTCAAGAGCAGTCCTGCTCCTTCAAGCACACTTATCAAGACGCTCTGACATGGATGTTTACAGATGTCTGGAATTGAATATCAATCAGTGTGTGCCCGGTTCCATAACTTCAATGCTCTTTTCAAGCTGCACACCATGAAAAAATTGCTTCGAATTTAATATGCTTTCTTGAAGATGTGGCATGGCGCATCATGAGAGCTGTCACAGGATTCAACGAGGTGCCAGCAACGAGCTATGTTACTCTAAAAGTGTGCACGATGATACAGTGCACATTGGCATGATGTGTAGTCATTCTGTTTCATGCACAACGTTAAAAAAAGAGAAGCTTTGAATTGGTGTCCTTTGTTTAAGTGAGAAGAAACTGCTAGTAGTGGGAAAGTAAAACGCTATAAAACACAACACAAAATGAATTTTATTTTAGAATGTTACTGTGTTGTCTGTGAGCAGGAATTTATTCATCATTTAAGATTGTGCCCTTTGACCTTGCCCCTACACCTAGTGCACGTACAGCAGGCCTCTTTCAGCTGCGCTGCAGGAACAACTGTTCCGTCTGTCCCCGGGCACCCCGGGGCCTCTGCCTCCCTTTACAGATAACTGACTGTAGACCTGTCTCCTTAGACCTGGCAGGCACAGAAGAGGCGTCCACCTGGCTGGGAGATCGCACTAATGATGTGAAGGGACTTTAATTGGTGTCACGCTGTGATAATTGCAGCATCTGTAGTGGGATAAGATGTTGTGGGACATTTTCTCGCGTGCTGTACAGTAGCACTGCCAGAGGTTAACTGCAAAACCAGGGCAAAACTGAGGTGTTTATTAGGCACGCACATGGAAAGAAGCTGTAAGTATTCTAGCGTTGTATGTAAAATTTACTTTTACCCGCATAAGTGTTGTGGATCCAGGCCCCAAGGTGTGCTCTCACGTCTTGCCTGCTGCTGATGATCGATAAGGTGGCAGGCTGCACTGGTGTAATCAGCAGATGGCGCGGGTCCCGGCAGTTCTATACTGCTTGTATAACCTCAAAACCAGATGGTCTGCTCTGCCATGCCTGCTTCTGCTCCACACTGGCACCTTTCGCGCTCGTGATTCTATCAATGAACAGCGCGGTGCTATGGAGGAAAAGGAAGGGAGCTGATCTCCACGTAGAAGAGGAACGTCATCCTCTTCGGCCCAACCCGCCCCAGCTAACTCTAAGCCAATCAGAGCTGCTGGTTTGGGTTAGGTCGGGAATCGCAGCCTGAAAAAAGCCTAAAAAGCCCAAACAACACCAAAGGGTTACTAAATTGAGTAGCAAGTGTCACGGGCTACTCACAGGGTCTCAGCGAGCTACTGGTAGCTCGCGATCGACCGGTTGGAGTCCCTGGCTTAGATGCACCTCTTACTAAGGCATCCTGAAAGGTAATGAAGTTGTTCACTGAAGACTGATGGGCAAATTTACAATCCCGTATCGTCACCACAACGTTACTTTTCTAGACACATTGTGGTGGTGATAGGGGCTTCGCTTTACTTACAAAGCCAGCGTTAAGCCACTTGACGTGGCTTAACGCAGCCTTGAAAATAAGGCACCCTTTCATGCTTTTACTTAGGAGAGGGCAATGAGTGTTGCGGTGGGCGTTGCACCGCAACACCTATTGATTTTTTTAAACAACATCTTATTTATTTGAATTATGTGTCACAGCATATAAATTGACAGTTAGTATTCATGACAGTCAAGACAGTAGCAGACATTTCCAGATTCTATAACTTACATTGTGACTTAGTTATTTGCCTAAATGTTCTTGTCTATTATGTCCTCAAGCCGACCGGGGCAAGTCATATGTGTGAGTGGAAGGATGCATATATTTATTTCCTCTGTGTGCATACCAGCTACCCCACACTTTGTTCCAATTCAAAGGGCACCCCGCTAGTTCAAAAACCGTATTATCGGCCAACATGCACCAATCCATGTCTCGCCGTCACTTCTCCAACGGTCGAGGATCTGATGCTCCCCATTTGCAAGCAATGTTTCGTTTTGCAACGTCACCCAAACCTGCTCCATGCGGGTAGAATCTGTCACTTCCCACACATTTAATAGGCACATCTTGGACTGAAAAGCAAGATTCTTTCCGCAAACTTGCCGTAACTCCGACACCACCCATTCCAAATAATGTTGGATTACTGGGCATTCCCATAGCATATGACAGAACGTGCCTACTTGGGTGTATAAGTGGTTACAAAAAGCATTCTCCCCTTTTCCCATTTTGACCAGTGTTCCACATGAATAGTATATTCTATGGAGTATTTGAAGCTGTATCAGCCTAAGGCGCGCTGTGATGGCAACTTCTCTGGGGGAAGAAAGCACCTCTTGCCATTCCCCATCATCCAGATTACCTACATCGGCTTGCCACAGAGAGCAGAGTTGTGTAAGGATTACTGTTTATTTTTTGATAGGTCATGGAGATGGCTTTGCACGTCAAGTAGTCTGTCAATAATCTATCTTCCAGCAGGGGCGTCTTACTCGGTTGGAATAGCTGCCTTCAAGGCATGACGTATTTGTAAGTAGCTATATGCTTCCGATGCAGACATTTCATATTCCCTTTGTAGCTCAGTGAATTTGAGCATTTTTCCCCGGACCCATAGGTCTCCCACCCGTGAAATGCCTATGGTGTCCCAGTTGCGAAATCCCACACATGAGCTGAGTTTTCCCAGTGTCTCGGCCTACCAAAGTGGGGTAGCCTGCATCACTTTATTGTGCCACCCCTGTTTTTTTTATCACCTGATGCCAGAGAAATACTGTTTGCCAGTTGGGCACATCAGGTGCTGGGGATTTGTGTACTGGGCAGTTTTATAGCCCCCTCGATCTATCCTGCACAACAGTTCATCATGGGGTGGTGCACCCATTGGTTTATGAACGCCATCTGGGCTGCCCAATAATATGATCGGATATCGGGTAGCGCGATTCCCCCATCGTGCCATCCCCTGGCCAGTTTGTTATTCGCAATGCAGGGGGACCTCCCGTCCCACAGTAGTGTCCTGATTTCACCTTCTATCGTGTTTAAATAGTTGTTTGGGATTTTGTATGGCGCATTTTGTAGGACGTAGAGGAATCTGGGAAGATCCATAATTTTAAAGAGGACCGCACGGCCCAGTAGGGACAGGGGTAGCGACCTCCAATGTCGCATATCATTCTGTAGGCGTGTGAGTGGACCCATTAGGTTATGTGTGAAAAAGAGGTTGGGATCGGCTGTCACATAAATCCCCAAGTATCGGAAGCCCTCCGTCACTATTGTTATCTTGCAATTTGGAGGCAAGTGTGGAGCATGCCCATGCAGTAAGTATACTACTGATTTTGACCAGTTTATGGAGTATCCTGAATGTCTCTAGAAGACGGTGCATATGTATAGTATCCTGCTGATAAAGCCCCAAGGAGATGCCATATATATGAGAAATTCATCCGCATATAAGGATATTTTGTCTTCCCACCCCTCTGTCCATTTTAATCAGTGGACCATAGGGTTCCAGCGAATCTAGATTGCCAAGGGCTCTAGGACTATGGAGAATAGTATAGGTGACAGGAGGCATCCCTGCTTCATTCCCCACCTGAGCAAAAAGGTCTGGGAAGGGTGACCATTTACCACTACTTACGCTATTGGTTCAGTGTATAGCAAGCAGACCCATGACAGAAAATTAGGCCCACATCCTATATGTTTGAGCCCCGCAAACATACACAGCCATTCGATTGTGTCCAAGTCCATGAGGGCAGCCAGAGACAGGATGGCTGTATTTTCTTTGATCATGTCTCTGCGACCCAGCAAACTATGTAGGCGATTCAGGTTAAGGGGTGTATTTCGTCCCGGCATGAGCCCTGATTGATCAGGGCGCACCAGTTTGGTGACAACCTGTAACAACCATGTTGCCAGTATTTTAGCAAACATTTTGACCTCCGCGTCGAGTAAGGAATAATCAATCAATCAATCAATCAATCATAGCATTTGTAAAGCGCACTACTTACCCATGAGGGTGTCAAGGAGCTCGGGGGAGGGGAGTGCTGGGTCTGCCGTAGGTGGATGGGGAGGGTGTTCCAGGTCTTGGCGGCAAGGTGGGAGAACGATCTGCCGCCGGTGACCGCTCTTCAGATGCGGGGGAATGAGGCGAGGATGAGGTCGGCAGAGCAAAGTTGGCGGGAGGGAGTGTAGAAGTTGAGTCGTCTGTTGAGGTACGCTGGTCCGTGTTATGGAGTGCCTTGTGTGCGTGGGTGAGGAGCTTGAAGATTATCCTCTTGTTGACGGGGAGCCAGTGCAGGTCTCTCAGGTGGGATGTGATGTGGTTGCGGTGAGGGATGTTGAGGATCAGGCATGCAGAGGCGTTCTGGATGCATAGAAGCTGTCTCAGGAGTTTGGCCAAGGCTCCTGCATAGAGGGCATTTCCATAGTACAACCTGCTGCTGACGAGGGCCTGGGAGACTGTTCTTCCTGTTTCGGTGGGGATCCACTTATAAATCTTACGGAGCACGCAGAGGGTGTTGAAGCATAAGGAAGAGACGGTGTTGACCTGCTTAGTCATGGAGGGGGAGGATTTGTGTAGGTTGCTTGCGTGGTCGGTGGGTGTTGGAGCTATTCTCAGTGAGGTTGCCCACCAGGAGTCGTTCCAGGCCGAAGAGGTGGATCCGAGGATGGGGACCTCCATCTTGTCTGAGTTCAGCTTCATTCAGCTGTTCCTCATCCATTCGGCGACGGCCTTCATTCATTAGTGGAGGTTGGTTTTGGCGGTGTGGGGGTTCTTGGTGAGGCAGCTGGGTGTAATCGATGTAGGAGATGATGTTGAGGTCATGCAGTCAGGCGATGTGGGCGAGCGGTGCCATGTAGATGTTAAACAGCGTTGGGCTGAGAGATGAGCCCTGGGGTATGCCGCAGACGATCTCGGTGACTTTGGAGCAAAGGGGGGAGGCGGATGCTCTGTGTTCTTCCAGAGAGGAAGGAGGTGGTCCAGTCCAGGGCCTTCTCTTGGTTCCCGGCGTTGTAAAGGCGTGTTTGTAGTGTTTGGTGGCAGACTGTGTCGAAGGCGGCTGACAGGTCAAGGAGGATGAGGGCCGCGGTTTTTCCGTTGTCTAGCAGGTTCCTGATGTCGTCGGTGGCGGCGATGAGGGCAGTCTCGGTGCTGTGGTTGCTGCAGAACCCGGACCGGGATGGGTCCAGGATGCGGTTCTCCTCGAGGTAGTGAGTCAGTTGTTTGTTGACGGCCTTCTCAATGAACTTCAACGGGACCAGGGAGATGGGCCAGAGGTTCTTGAGGTCCTTGGGGTCCGCCTTGGGTTTCTTGAGTAAGGTATTGATCTCGGCATGCATCCAGCTCTCCAGGAAGGTTGCTGTCTCAAAGGAAGTGTTGATGACTTTCCGGAGAAGGGGTGCAATGGTGGTGCTGGCTTTGTTGAGGATGTGGTGTGGGCATGGGTCTGACGGAGATACAGAGTGGATGGTGTTCATGATTTTGGTGGTGTTGTCGTCGTCGTTGATGTTGGTCCAGGAGGGCAGGCGGTTGGTGCTGATGGTGGTCGTGGTGGTGGGTGTGTCAGTGGTTGTTGGGCGGTCGAGGCATTGAAGCTGTCGTGGATGTCAGCGATCTTGCGATGGAAGAATATGGCCAGCGAGTCGCACAGGTCTTGCGAAGGTGGGATGTCGTTGGTGTTGGAGCTGGGGGTGGAGAGTTCCTTCACAATGTTGAAGAGATATTTGCTGTTGTGTGCGTTGTTGTCTAGGCGGTCTTTGAAGGAGGCCCTTTTGGCAGATCTGATGAGGTAATAGTGTCTGTGGGTGGTGTTCTTGTGGGCTGCATAGCTGTCCGGTGTTCGTTCACGGAGCCAGCTTTTCTCCAGCTTTCTGCAGGTTTGCTTGGAGGCCTGGAGGCCTTCAGTGAACCAGCTGGCTTTCTTGCTGGTGTACACTACAAAAAAAACAGAGGAACCCTGAAAACAGATACTCAGAGAGGCTGACAGGGAAAATATCAATACAAGAACAAAAACCTCTCAGGCAATTGCTTTAAACATTGGTAGTATATCCAAAAATATATTTTAGAAAAATATATTGTTTCTTTAATTATTTTACATAGATTCCTTAGTAAATCAAAACAATCCACAAATAAATAATCATCATATATAAATCAATACATTATGTAACCCATAAGACCGTTTTCTACATCCATTACGCATCTCCATACAATCCGCTCAATCATACCATTCAAATATAACAGTCTCACCAGTTTGAACCAACTCAACAGCATACACTAAGAAAATAATACAATTAACACACTATAACAACATATAGTAAGTATATACAGAAAAAAAGAGGATACATTTATTTTTAGTAACACACAAGAAACGTCGACGCGCGTTTCGGACAGGAAGCCTTGGTCCTGAATTCCTTCGTCAGGGCGCATATAATAGATATAATCCAATTTAAAAGTCTTTATCTTGATTTCAGATTATATAGACTTCAATCCAGGTTAATGGTATTTAAGGGGGTTATACAGGGTACTCAGGGAAGTATTTAGAGACGTAATTCTAGTCTAAAGAGAAGACTTAAGTCTATTGAGAGTATCAATACTGGTCTCCTGGAGCAGATATATCAGAATCCCTTTGAGCCAGGTCGCTCATAAAAACAGTCCGTAGATCAACGAGTGGCCCCAAATCCAAGTAGGATCATTACTCGTAGGGGGAGTAGACGAGGTTGTCATACATAGGTTCCACAGGTAGGTAGAGCCTTTTCAAATAAGGATATAACTAGAGGAGGGTAGAAATCTGTCCTCCTTAAAATCACACTTGCTCCGTTACGGTGGTGCTAAACGTCTATGTCCGTGTGGTTCGAATGGCGGAAAAAATAAAAATAAAAAATAAAAAATCTGATGAGGTGATGGTGTCTGCGGGTGGTGTTCTTGTGGGCTGCATAGCTGTCCGGTGTTCGTTCATGGAGCCAGCTTTTCTCCAGCTTTCTGCAGGTTTTCTTGGAGGCCTGGAGGCCTTCAGTGAACCAGCTGACTTTCTTGCTGGTGTGGCTGTTGGAGAGTTTCTTGACCAGGGCGAGGGTGTTGGCGCAGTCATCCATGCACTGTCTGACGTTGCGGGTGTCGGTGTCCGGGTCTGTGGGGTCGGCGGGTGGGCTCTGGGTGAGGGTGGAGGTTAGCTCTGAGGGTGGTGTTGGGGTCAGTGTGGATCTGGAAGTGGAGGTGTTCGGCGGTGCTGAGGGTGTCATTGGTGTTGGTCAAGACTCTGAGAGTGTTCCTGTGGACGATGGCCTTTCCTCTCCTACTCTGTTGTTGCGGTCCCTGCGGGTGATCTTGTAGCTTCCGGGACAGCTATGGCGATGTCAGGAAGGTGATGTCTGGGGAGGTTGAGTTGAGTAGGTCCCAGAGTACAATGGCATGTGTGTGGGCGGAGCGGGTGTTGAGGAGAATGCATCTGAGGTAGTTGGGTTCTTTCCTGGTGGGTGGCTTGGCGGGGCGGATGCTGGTGAAGCTGCAGTTCCGGCAGGTGAAAGGTCCTTGGGTGTGCTTCGGGGTGGCCAGGAAGCAGGTGTGTGATCGTCCGAAGTTGAGTGCGTGGAGAGTGCTGGCATCGTAGTGGCGTCGGGTGTCGTGGCGTTCGCGGGATCCAGGGGTCCTGGTGCTGGGCGCGGTCCAGGCGCGGACAGGCGCAGACGGGCTTGCCTTAGGCGCACCTTCGGTGTAATCGGCCGGCATATATGGGGAGGTGGGAGGGAGGAGCAGCCGGAAGGCGGCAGAGGGCGGCAAATGAGCGAGTGGGGGCAGAGCCGGAGGTACATAACGGCAGGGAAAAATGGGTGAGGAACGGCAGGGGAGACAGAGGGCAAGGGGCACAAATCACAGGGGGATACAAAAGTTAAGGCAAGGCTAAGCACTGGCACAAAATGAAAAGGGCACAAAGTGAAATACAGGGCGCAGACCGAAGGAAGAATACAGGTGGCAATACAACAGACAGGACAGACAGGACAGACAGGACAGACAGGACAGACCAGGTGCAGCGAGCGAGCATTGAACTTGCGACAGGCGGCAGTGGCGAACTGGGGGAGGTGGTGACACCAGGAGGAGCTGTAGCTGAGGTGAGGGGAGCGACCTGCCTGAGAGCAGGGTCAATAGGTCGATAGGAACCCCTGTCCTCCACTGGCTTCCCCTTTTTATGTATAACTACAATGGAGGCCAATCTTTGGTCTCTGGGCAAACTGCCCCGCTGCTTACTATGGAGATACATTTGTTGTAAATGCGGGATGAACTTAGTTGCTCCCAGTTTATAAAATTCAATGGGCAGGCCGTTGGGCACCATCGCCTTCCCGGGTTGTATACTACGGATTGCTGTAGCGATTTCGTCGTCTGTAGGGTCAGCCTCAAGCACTTGCTGTTCCTTCAAGGAGAGTTTTGGCATATGGAGATCTCCCAGGAATGTCCTTGACTCATCAGTTGTGGCTGAGGCCACAGGAGAAATACATTACTAAAGAAGTTCCCTCATGAGGGAACTTCTTTAGTATTGTATTTCACTTTCCCCCTCTTTTCCCTGACCTAAAAGCAACGTTAGAGGGGTCCCCTCCTTTATGTCTTTGAGGCCACAGGAGAATACAGTGTAGAGAAATGGGTCGCAAAAGTGTCTACTATTGCTTGGGCTTGCCTCAATATCTCGCTGTCTACATTTAATATGGTCACCCAGCGATTCGCCCTTTCCCACTAATCAAGCCACGCAAGAAATTTACCCGCCTTATCCCCATGGTCATATATTTTGTGTTTTTTCACTAAATATTTTGCGCTGGCTGTCTCCCTGTCCAGACTTCTGAATTCCTGCTGTTTAACATAAAGTGGGTGTGTGAGTGTTTCATATGGGATGAGTTTAAGCCTTTGCTCCAGGGCGAGCAAGTCTCTCTCCAATGTTTCAAGCTGCTTCATCTTTTCTTTTTTGTAGCCTGTCATTAGGGAAAATTACTGTTTTGAAGGCCTCCTAGAGTACTAGTGGTGAGTCCACTGACCCAACATTGTCTCTGAAGCAGCCCTCAGAGGATTCGATGAGGCCGACCCTAATGTTCGGGACTTTTAGGTACCATGGGTTGAGTGAGATAGTTTTACGCCTGGTAGGTACTCCTAGCTTGAATTGTGTCCAGATCGGGGAGTGGTCTGAAATGTCTTGTGCCAAATGCTGCAATTGATCAGCTGGTGTGATGATATGATCTATTCAGGAAAGACTGTCATGAGTTCCTGAATGAAATGTGTTCTAGAGTGCAAGAGGGTGCAGCCTGCGCCATATATCATATATCTAGCAGGTGTGTGGAGCCCAAAGGAGACAGTGGGGACAGTGGGGAGCCCAAAGGAGAATAGCGGTCTATTCGATCACAGAGCGTCATATTGAAGTCTCCTCCAATTATCAGATTGTCGTCAGGTAGGTCTAGTACCATTGTACTAAAGTCTGCAAGTGCCGGCCTGTGTAGTGCTGGGGAAACACAGACCGATAAAATATTGACATCCCTTCCCTCCCAGCTGCCAGTCATGACCGCGAAGCGGCCCTGTTTGTCCATATGGGCGTTGTTCACAATGAAGGGGAACTTCTTGCACAGGAGTATGCCTGTCCCTCTGGACCCCCAAGTTAAGCCTGAGTGAACAATTAGTCTATGCCCCCAGCGGTCTAGTGCCTTGCAAGTATTTCCAACCAGATGTGTCTCCTGGAGAAGAACGTCATTAGGTAGGCATCTCTTAACATACTGGAGCACAATACCCCTTCTTATATTGTCTTCTAGTCCATTAACGTTCCAGAAGATCAGTTTTAGTGATGTTTCCATTGTGACATCCGGAATGTAGTGATATGCTTTGGTCTATGTGTGCTAGGGAAGGAAATGGTCCCTTGTTTTGGACATGCCTAGGTTGCTTCCTTTGGAAGTGTGTGGGTTCTGGAGGTTTCCGACGGCCGCAGCTATTCAGTGAACTTGTGGTATGATGATGCTACTAAAAGCCATTGGACAAGGGTTCTTGCTAATACAATCGAACTTACAACAACTTCTTACATTTAGAAACTTCCCCTCACCCTGCCTCCCTGCATGACAGAATATGACAGAATATAAACTTCCCGCCCCCCAAATATGCAGAGTGCCTGTTGCCCCACTGTCCCTTACTGTCTGGGTGTGGGTCCCTAAGCCCGCCCGCGGTCCCTGTCAGAAAATGGCAAATGATATTAAGACAAGGCATGTATACATTACCATGGTCATCCATTGTTTGCTTGTTGGAGAACCCTCGTCACCATGGTAAGATATCCAGCGAGGACAGCCCAGACAGCCAGACAGGCGTATGCTGGTATCCCTCCCTGTGTTCAGTTAGTAGTGGGAAGATGGTTGGATATGATTGAGCCATAGTTCACTTCCGCTGAGGGGACGTCCTTGTTCTGATGCCTCCATTTTACACGCTCTTTTGTTATTGTTCTTAGGTTGTGCCGCTCCCGGACCATGATCCTCAGTCACCTTGGATTTCCAGCTTTGTCGACCACGTCTGTCATGAGTTTCTAGGTTTCTGACTCTTCATCACCCATCTAGCCAGTCCCACTCGTCCTCAGTAGTGGTGAAGAACCAAGTTTTACCCTCAGGCTGCGGTCGTAATGTCAATGAAGCTGCGTCTCTGTTTTTATACTTTCAGGGTAAAGTCTGGAAAAAAGTTGATAGTGTTGTTCTCGAACTTGACTGTCTAGGCACTGCAGGTTGTTTGTCTCTGTCCCAGAAATTAAAGACACGGGCCAGCAGCGGTCTCGGTACTCCTCCCAGTTTAGGTTTAACCCCCCGGTACTTGATGTACTCTTTCTATTGAGAAACCATTTGAGAGATTGCACGGTTGCAGATAATCCGTGACCATCTTTTTGACAAATAGGTCCACTGCAGGTCCCTCTGCTCTCTCCGGGACTCCTAGAATCCAATAATTGTTCCACATATATCTCCCTTCGTAGTCGAGGAGTTGCTCCCCAAGCAGCTGGCTGGCGGTTTGCGGTTCGAGTACCTGTTTTGTGAGTGCTGCAGTGTTCCCCATGAGGGTGACTGCAATTTCTTCGACTGCTTTGACTTAGGTGTCCATGTTGCGTAGGTCTACTCTTATGAGGGGCACTTCTGTTGGCGTGGCTTGCCAGCCAGCATGGCTGACGCGAGTCTGTAGAGCTCCAGCCGATATTCCCTAATTATCCGCCAAAACAATCCTGAAGTGCTGCCTTCTGTGCCGGCAACCAGCGGGACTGACAAGACACTAAGTGGAGGCACCTGTGAAGCCTAAAGAAGCATCAGTTTATCGACCGGGCTTGCAGCTGTGGTCTCGGGAAGCAGTGTGGCTCAGGGTGAATAAACGAGCAAAGAGGAAAAGTGCGGAGAGGGGCTGCGGCCGCAACTGAGGCTCCCGGCGGTGCCCGCAGTGGTAAACACTGACCGTAAAAAAACACTTGCACCAGTGAAAGCGTACTGAGCGAGGTGGCCCTCGATGCAGGATGTGTGAGTCCTGTGCTCTCTACACCACTGGAGTCAAGCTATCCTGGCTGATGATGGCTGATAGCCAGAAACCGGTCCTAGGATGCTTGATTCCGGTCCAGAGAAGACATGACTTGGCAGTTCGGGCTGGACTGTTCCCACCGGGGAGGAAAAGACTGGCTGCAACAGAACATTCACCCTTGTGACCGGTAAGTTGATAGCGGCCGCTCCTTTCTAGTGGAGAAAAAGGGAGCCAAGGAATCGGCTTAGCACTGTGCCGCAAATGAACCCGACAAACTCTGGGATGAATTTACAGAGCACCATCTACCCATGGTTATAATGGATCCCCTTCCTCCTTTTACTTGCCAATCAATATCTCTCAGCCCTGCTAGAACCTTGAACCTATTTCCCAACAATAAATAATCTGAACTCTGCGATTGACCAAAAAGTTGGGGGTTCTCCATGTTCCTAGTACCAGAGGCAAGTGCCTATACAAGTAACCCAGCGGTTCATCGGTAACGTGCCCACACTAAGCTGGACCCCAATTAGCTAACAGGAGTAGTTCCCCCACAACCGAGGGCATTTAAAATTGAATGAGGACACAGTCTCCCTGATGTTGACTAGGCAAAGGCCCATTACCACCACTCTCCTTGCAAAAATAATTTCTGCATGCATATTAAACCCAGTCCCCACATTCCTGTGTAACCAGTGAATTACTTTGTTTTTTAGTTAAGCTTGGAGCGTTGGCTAAGACAACCACATAGAGAGTTGAAGTCGTGGTAAGTCTATTACAGGGAGAGCTATACCATTATCAAAAGCCCCTAAGGGGAATGAACTAGTCTTCTTCAACTTCCCAGGGTTGGGGTTGCCACTGCTACCGCAAATGGCCAGTGAATCAGGAAGTATAACAGGGCCCTTGTCAGTATTTTCCCCCCTGCCATCTGCCATGTGCCACTCTGGCTAGACCTAGTGGGGACGTCTGCAGTACTGGCCTCAGGTGCCGAACTGACATCCGTACTATGCTCCTTCCTCTAAGTATCCCGAGAACAGGGCTCGCCTCCCTTACCAGCCTTTCCCAGAGTTAGATGTCAAGTATCTCACTCAATTGGCTAATAATGGAATCCCAAATGGAACCATTGAGGATTAGAGCACATGGAGGCATATGCTGGGGGCTGACACTATTCTGGGAAGGGTTAATGCTGTCCAGCCTTACCATGGTCTTAGCCATCTATCTTCCTGCGTTTAGCTACAGAATCAGCTTCGAAAGAAGTATCCACCACAACACTAAGGTTTGACTTTAATTCCCGGACTTGCAAATCATAGGCACTGCTTCTGTGTTGATCGGAACAATGCTGGAAACTGATAAATTAGAAATTACAACACTCCAGCATCATCACAATGGAGTGGATCAACAATATGGAGCAATAGCATCAACTTCAGAGACCATAAAGTTATCAGAGGTAAAGTATGGATCCAGACGGCCCGAGGTCGCATGAGTTGCTTTATGCTGCCCCATCTTTCAATATCAGAATAAAAGACCTCCAGGAAACCAACCGTTGCAGAAGTACTTTATAGGAGACACATCACTTGGTGCGACCAACAATGTAAAGGCAACAAAAAAACCTAAAGGGGGTGGACCAGTCCAGCCTCCTCTGAGCGATGCCAGTAGTCTGGGATGTATTATCACCCCAGACTGTCCAAAGCAGCAAAGTTCTGGCAGCCACACACAGATAATTCTTCATGTGTTCCCTCTCTTTTTTATCCCTCAATTTTTGGCGAGGTAAGTGCTTGCCTTGTCCCATCCACACATGGGCTCAATTTTTCAGATACAAGAGGGAAAGCTTTTCTCTATTTCAGTACATGATAGCAACTGGCCACTTGCAGCAAGTAAGCTATGCCGTAGTTGTTTGGATTTTGTGTCTCATATGCAGACTCAAGCTGTTCTAGACTTGCCTCCAGCTTTTGAACTTACAAGGCTCTCAGCTTTCTAGCATAAGCCATGAGGGAAATACACTGCCCCCAGATCACGTTTTTGAATGCTTTTCAAACTCTTCCTCTAGAGACCACTGCCCTTCATGAACAGAAAATTTGACAGATCTCCTCGCAAACAAATGAGTCTCGTAATAGGGAGGTTAGTAGACCCCAAAATGTGTTATAGGGGTGAAGTCCCATCTCAAATCTAAAGGGATCAGGGTGTTGTCTGACACTGAGATTGACCCTAGCTCAGTGTACAAGAGTACGTCTTTCGAGTTTACATCCAGTCTTACTCCTAGGGGAATATTCATGAGGTGAAGAATCTAAAGTTGGAAGCATCCATCATAAATGGGGCGCGCAAGTTGCACAAAAACACAGCCACATCTGGCCTTATCAGTGATATCCGTTGAGAAGGAAATTATTGTTCACAGTCATTATGACAAATGGTGTCACAAAAGGTGCATTTATACACATGGACAGCAAACACTTACTAGCTAAACGACAGAGCATATAGCTTGATAAGAGAAGTTGGCAAATCATGTTTTATGGAGTCAAAACACATGCAGACAAAGGCATTTTAGACCTACAATGGTAACAATGATTACTGGACCTTAATTTCAGGTGCAAGCAAACTGGAATAGAAAAACGTAAGAAAATGCCTGTTTTTGCAGGATCACCCACAAAGTTGTGGACTGATGCTGCTATTTTTTTTCACTGAGAGTGAACTGAGGCCTCCTAATCAGACCTCAGTGCCAGTGCTTTGACCCTTAAAAGTGTAATGTTACATTGGCTATACACAACTGACTTACCTTAACTTACTTATAAGTCCATAATATACGGTACTAAAGTTATCCAGGGCTTGTAAGTCAAAGTGTCCATCAGGGACTGTAGCACTTTCTAAGCCACCCAGAGTGTGACACACTAAAACATGTCTCCTAGCCTGCTACTGCAGACTAGTAGAGCAGGTTAGAGCTGCTCACTCGACTTTGCCAGCAAAGCCCAAACCTCCCTTTTTAATATATGTAAATCTCCCCTACAACAGGCCTATCCAGTCCTGAAGCAGGGTGCAGCAAACTTAAAAGTAGGACATGTGTTTTACACGTTCCAACAATAAAAGTGGTCAATTGTCATGTTTACTGTTAGAGAGGCTAGTAGACTCATTGGCAAGTACAAGGCTACATGCTGAAAAATCCGCTGTGCCAACTTCTGAATGGGACTACTAAAGATGGTACTTCGTGGTATCAAACAACTCATTACATTAAACCCAACTTGATGCCCATGTCACATTAACTGTATGATTTTGCTACATGCAACGTTTAGAAAGTAGCTACTCTGTTGCCCAAGTTTTCCAGTGACTGTTTGAAGATGCTGGCTTTTTGCCTGCCTCGGGAGACGTGTAAATAACTCACAGGACAGATAAACAAAACACTCCTGACAGTGGCTGACCCAAGGTTCAGCACATCAATCCCTATCCAAAAACATTAAGAGTACTGTGCATCCACTTCTGGAACCTGCCGCCGTTGAGCTCCGCTGGAATCCAGAAAAAGCAAACAGTTTGAAGATGGAAGATGCACCAGGAAATGTAGTCAAAATCGTATATACAAGTCCAGCAGTTTTCTTTATTAGTAATAGGAGTAAAAATGGCCATCAGCCAATGCGTTTTGTTCCTTTGACCAAAGGAACTTCATCAGGACTCTAAGTATCAAGTAGAGTATTCAACACTTTCAATAAGTAACTGAAATATACGTGTACACAGGGTGTTATCCAAAAGGCGAGCTTCAAAGGGGAGGCCGCATTTGAAGGCCAAATGGTGAACACCAATGAGAGGGGCTGCTTTTTTGTCTGTATAAAAAGGTTCATGTTGGGGATAAAGAGGGGATAAAGAGGTAAAAGTACTGGTCAAACCGTTTTTTTCATGTTCACATAGCCTCCAGGTAGCCACACCTCTAGAGTGGGTTACCAAGCTCCACAGAGAGAAAGAGAATGGTCCACTCATCCTGGGAGTGGGTATAATAGAGCACTCTGGGAATGCTAGATGCTACACTTCCCAGGAAGTTGTTGCCAGGCGGGAGGGATCAAAGTAGCCCATTGGACAGGGACCATGACCTCCTCTAAAGGCCCTTTCTGGACCTAAAAGAGGCACACGTGGCCTGCAGAATCCAGATCTATTAAAATTGGGGCAAAGGAACAAAGAAGGACCTCCCTCCTGACCGAGGACCTGGCAAAGAGAGGATGCACAGAAGGTGGAATGCACTTGCGCCACCTTGGGCTAGTGAAAAGAGGACTGTGCCTTTGGTGTCCTGCTTGTGGAGAAGTAGACCCCAGTCAGAAGCAGAGACTCCAGGAATCTGTCGGCTGACTTCCTGTTCGTAGCACAGGGTCTCAACAGCTGAGGAAGCCTGCATTGGGAGTTGGTAGTCCAGATCACTGAATCGCCAATCCTCACTGCAACTCAGTCTGGGAACCCCAGGCCAGATGCTCAAAAGTTGCACCCAAGTGTGCTGGCCGCAGGATAGTCATCGGAGTGCAGTTTGATGCCCAGAAGGAGAGAAGAACCACTGATTTTGTTGTGCCCAGCGACCAGAAGTCTAATGGTGACTGGGCTTATGCTGAACCCAAGAGGACTTTGATGGACTCAGCAGCAGTGCAAGGAAAATCCCTGTCGACCGCACAGCATTTTCAGCATGCGTCAGTATCCTGTATATTTTGCATAAGGACCACTCCATAGATGTTAATTGAAATTGACCAACAACACTGGAACAGGACTGGAGGCTGCTTTTCTCAGGAATACTTGTTTATGGTTGAGTGAAAAGTCTTAATTTATTGTTACCTTAAAAATCTAGATCTACAGAATCCTCCTGGGGAACTTTTTCGTTTTGGTGTACATAAATTCAAAAAAATACAGCCAATTCTTATAAATTGGTGTTGGATTTCTTGAGAATCGTGTTTCTTCCTTCAATTGTTTTGATGCTGTTTAAATGCGTTTAACTTTCCTTTGGTGAAGCTTGACTGCCCAAAGCCACAGGTGCCGAGGGTTGAGCCAAGGTTTGACAAACAAAGCCTGACTGGTCCTAAAAGGGTTTGGAAGGGTATAACACAACCAAACCATTTATTACATCCCATTTCCTCACATTGATGCCTGAAAAGTGAGATCCAGAACTTGTGTTTAGAAGGGATTAAAATTATTCAAAAATCTGCAATGGTGACACATAAAAAGTAGGGCTTGTGTTTCCCACAGTGGTCAAGTTCTAAAGTTCTCAGACGCACTATTTTCAGGAGTTGCTTTGACTACGTTTTCAACAAGGCTTCAAAAGTTTAAAGAAAGTGTCAACAAATGTACAGAAAGTTTGGGAAGTCTCTTTAAGTAAGGAAAACATGGAGCCTGATCAGGCCAATCTACCCACACTCAAAAGAGATGGGCCGAGGGGGCTGTGTAGGGACAGAAGGATCAAAGTGGGAAACAGGGCAAGGGAGGATGACCTTATAATGGTCCTCAAGGCTTTTGAGGAAGCACACAGAAGTCCACCAGCGTTAGAGAAAGAGATACTACAAAACAGTGGGGAAGACGAAGAAGAGGAGGAGGAGGACTGGACTGTCATCTAAAGAGAAGGGGGTGGATGATGTCCTCACCCCCAGCACCAGGCCAAGAGTGCCCTCCAGAGCAAGCAGAGTGAAGAGCTCCTTTAGCAGCAGATCACTTCAAGAAGAGGTGGCAGCCCTGGAGCTGAAAGAGAGAGTCCTGGAAGAAAAGAAGCTAGCAATTTAAGAAAGAAGAGCCAGGCTAGGTATTAGGCTCAGAGAGAATAGTGGCAGCAAGAAGGGGACTGAGGTACCTGATGGGGTTCCTTAGATGTCAAATTGCCCAACAGGATTGTTCCTAGCTATGTCTAAGAGAATGTCATAGACAGGTGGCTGGCATACTACAAGAGCTCTTAGGTTAAGGAAAGTGAGTACACAACACTACTCTGGGATTTTGTGTAATTCACTGGCAGGGATAGGTTGCTTACACTTAAGGATGAGGTAGCACAATCCTATACCCACATGAGGTAGCACTTGTAGATTTGTTTGGTCTCACTCCTGAGGAGTACAGACAGAAGCTAACGACCACACAAAAGGTGGCAACACAGACATGAGGGGACTTTGTAGACACCTCATTAATGGCATTGGATGGCAGGGTAAAAGACAAAAGAATGGATACTTATGAAGAGCTTTACAATTTGATAGTCAAGGGGAACAGACATATTAATTGTTCCTCAGAGACGTTGCACCAGCATCTAGTGGATTAGTCTAGCCCAAAAGAGTTGGTAAGATGGCTGCTGAGTGGGTTCACACAAGAATACTCAAAAACGTCCCAGTGTAGTGACCAGTAGAAAGGAGGTTAGCCCCCTCCCCCCATTCAGGGGAAAGAAGGAAGGTGTAAAGATAAAAAGAAACAAACTCACAAAGAGTCCCCAAAAGATTCCCGGGGTGGGTGGGGGGGGGGCAGAACCACATCTAATTCCAAAGGCATCTTGTGAGTGCAGCCGACCTGTGCCCCAGATTGCAGTGAGAAGAGTCCAGCAAATGGTAAGAAGGCCGACTAGTGCCATCTCTATCCTAAAAATGTATAAAAAAAGATTTTCCCTACCACTGATTGCACCTCTCTCATTTTTTTCTTTTTACATTTCTTGAACTGTCTTTGCTGGTGGTTGTTACAGTTTAAAATTGCAGTGATTGCATAATTTTCCCTCCAAATGTCTCCTTTGCTCTGTGCTAAGACCTGCATGTTAACCCTTTCGCTGCGGCGGCTATTACGCCGCAGCGCTAACGGGGTGGGGCGGCCGCGCGTCACCAGCCGCGGTTGAGCTGTGCTGGTGACGGAGCGGTTCCGTCATGACCCGCCCCGCTCATTAGAATGGCCGCGCAGGCGCGAAATCAGCGCCGCGCAGGCGCGGCGGCTGGGCCATGACGGAACCGCTCCGTCATCAGCACAGCCCAACCGTAGCTTATGACGGAGCGGTTCCGTCATCAGCAGGGGGGGTTAAGCAGTGCACCCCTAGGGACCATTTTGTGTTAACAACTCAGTGAAACCAGACCACTCTTCCCCCCCCTGAGACAGTAGTAATCTGCTATAAGCTGTTTAAACTGTGTTTAATAGGGACTGCCACTTTGTTTTTTGGCCAGGAGAGGGAGTAAAGTCTTATACAAATAGTGTTATTAGAGGACACGTTTATTAGGGCCTTACCTGCAGAAGTCCAAAGTGGGGATTGAGCCTGTCTGTCCCCCAGGAGATTTCTGATTAGAGGATCCGCTCCCAACTCCCTGACCCGCAACCCTTGTCTGAGGTAGCTGGGACCTTATATAGTCTGATGTTGTTTGGTAGACGTGTAGACTGATTGGTCGTGTATCTGATGTTTCTATTAGATTAGGGTTGGTGTCCTCATTGGTGGGTATTTGAGGGTTCTGTTTGGTTTCTGGGTCTGTGATACAAACAATGTAGGGTTGGGACTAGGGCTAGGGTTAGGATTTCTATTGGAAGTAGGGACTAGGGCTTCTTGTGCCATTGCTTGCTTGGAATAGAGTTGAGACTACAGGTAGGGCTAAGGCTTCTAGTGGACATAGAGATCAGGGTTTTTGAAACTGATTGGGTGCTTGGACAAGGACTAACATTGGCAGTAAGGTCCTGGTCCCCTATTGGTTCTAGATTTTAGGGGTAGTGTTGTGATTGGATAGTGTTAGGGCTAAGGTTCCCATTGGCTGAAAGGGTCACCTAACTACTAGGGCTATAAACGGCCAAGGCTTAGAGCATCTCAGCCCGGGCATCAATGCTAAGGGTGGAGAGGACAAGGGTGAGTGCCTGATTGAGCCTGTTCAAGACTGGTCAGGACCAGGGCCAGGAGTGCTGCCCATTTTCCCATTCATTAATACCCACCCATGGTATTTGTCCCTCTGTATGTAAGCATTTATTTTGACTATAGATATGTGCCTATCTTTGTGTATTGCTTTGTATAAACATGTACAATAATTAGGTTATAAAAACAACAACAAAAGAAGAAAAAAATCATCTTTGGTCTACATGTACTTGCTTCCATTGTGCATCTATGTACCTCCATGTACTTGGATCTGTGTGTCTGTTACTTTTCTCCTGAAACTTTCTCATCCTGTGCCACTATCAATATCTTTAATCTGCGAATACTTACCTCCTTTATGCATCTATATACTTTCAATGTACTAATGGATCTATATATGTATCATGTTCTTCTAATTTAGCATTTCCAATGTACTACCCTATTTCTCAGCCTATACTTCTCTCAATATATCTTCTAGCCCAACTTTCTGACTCATCTCACATTTCTTTCTACTACTCTTTCCAATTCACTACCCTATCTCTCACCCTATACATCTATCATTATATCCTCTACACCGACTCTCTCATTTATCCCAAACCCCATACCACTATTACGGAGGCTCTCGCACTGTCCCGGCGCAACTGCAAGGTAGCTGAGGCGCTCTGGCGCCAGCAGTACGATCCTGGGGCCAAGACTGCTTATAGGGCTACTATCAAGGTCTATCATGCGGACATTTCAGCCAAAGAAAAGAACTATTTCTCTGCGAGAATTGAGACGGCTTCAAGTTCCTGCAGGGAAATCTTCACCATTGTGAAGGAGTTTATAAACCATAAGGCTAATGCATCACACCATGAGTTTTCTGAGTCATGGGTGATCTCGTTAGCTAGCTTTTTCACCACGAAAATTTAGCGGATTCAAGACTCTTTCTCCCTTTCGAGCCCTAGTGTTGTTACCATCCCGTGGGACCAGCCAAATTCGACAGCTGGACCTGGACCCTTTCTCTCTGAGTTTCCTTCTCTCTCGGACTCTATCTCTCAGGACCTCCTAGTTAAACTCAAGTCAGGTTCACCCTCTGACCCCTGCTCTGCTAGATTTCAGGCTAGGGCAGCGTAGGGTTTGAACCCGCTGATTAATCCTATCTTGAATTTGTCTTTGACTAGCTGTGTGGTCCCTATGGTTTGGAAACAGGTGATGGTGGTTCCACTTCTTAAAAAGGCTGGCCTCGACCCCGAGATGCATGCCAATTATAGGCCGATTTCCCTCCTGCCTGCTCTTGCAAAGATAGTGGAAAAGCATGTCCATACTGTGCTCTCCACTTTCCTTGAAACCCATAGCTTGTTGCACCCCACCCAGTCGGGCTTTCGATCCAACCTAAGCACCGAGACGGCACTTCTGGAGGTCAATGAGGCCATTAAGGAAGTGCTGGACGCAGGAGGAAGGGCCATGTTGGTAATGTTAGACCTGTCGGCGGCCTTCGACACCGTCCCTCATGAGGGTCTCCTCAGCAGACTCCATGAGATCGGTTTGAGAGGGATGGTGTTGAGCTGGTTTAGATCTTATTTAGCTGGTCGCCGACAGATGGTCTGGGCCCCCCCATACTCAGCCGAAGTGCCGCCTTTGGAGGTCGGAGTCCCTCAGGGTTCGGTGCTGAGCCCGACTCTCTTTAATATCTTTATGACCCCTCTGGCGGTGCTGGCTGAGTCCTTTGGGGCTCAGATCGTGTCATACGCCGATGACACCCAGCTCCTTTTCACTTGTGGTAAGGGGGCTGAGTTCGACGGAGAGAGTGTATTGGGGCTGTTTTCGAATGGTTTCAGCGAAATAGCCTCAAGTGCAACCCAGATAAATCAGAGGTGCTTTTCTTACGGTGTCAGGCTGACCCGAGCTGGCAGGATTGGTGGCCTGTAAACATGTCCCCTCCCGCGTCCGCTTCTCTGGTTGCTAAGAATTTGGGGGGCAAAATTGACAACAGCCTATCGCTCAAATCCCAGATCCTTGGACTGACTGGCACTTGCTATGCTCTCCTTAAAATGTTAAGCAAGTTCCTTCCCCTGCTCCCGCTGGCGCATAGGAAGACTACGGTCCAGGCTCTTATCTGTTCTAGGCTGGACTACTCAAATGTTCTATATTTGGGTCTTCCTGACTATTTACTACAAAAACTTCAGGTGGTCCAAAACTCGGCGGCACGGGCGATTTTTGGCCTACCTCGCCGAGCGAGAGCCTCGGATCTCCTACACTCCCTACACTGGCTCCCTATTCGGAAGCGGATTGTTTTTAAAACACTTACGATGACGCATGAGGCACTCCATGCTGTGGGAGCTGAATATATTCAGAAGCGTCTTGCTTTCTACAGACCAACTAGATCCCTTAGATCGGAATCTCTTGGTCTTGCCATTGTCCCTGCTGTTAGGAAAGCAAGGGTTGGGGGAAGCTTTTTTAAACGCTTGGCTCCCCAGCTATGGAATACCCTCCCTCTGTCGCTCCGCTGTACTTCAAACTTGCTTGCATTCAGAAAGGGTCTTAAGACGTGGCTCTATGGACAGTGATCTGCCTGTTTCTTCTCTTTTTTCTGCCTCCCCTCTGCAGTCTGCTGTGGGTTACAAAGCGCCGGGACACTCCTTGGAGTAGCCGAGCGCTATATAAGACACCCATAACATTAACATTATATTCCCCAAGATAACCCTTTCTTGACTCTCTCCTACTCTACCCCTCCTTGCATAATCTGAAACCTCTTTTACTATACCGATGCCCGAAAACAAACCTTCCTAAACTCTTCCCTTGGACTCTTCCCCTCTAAAAACTAACCCTGGGCGAAGCACTACGCTACGCTCGCGGAGTTTGTGGAGTTTGCGCAACTTCGCACTACGCGAGCTGCACGTAGCACAGTGCGAACACGCGTAGTGCAGCGTAGCGTAGTGCAGTGCTCATTATTTGCTTGTTCGTGGTCCTGATCATCATGTTCGCGACCGCGAGCAAGCAAAATGACATCCCGGCGAGATTCTCAACACGGGGAGGTAAGGTTTCTCATTGTGAGTGGTTGCGCATGCTCGCGACCGCTCTCAAAGAGAAACTACCAGTTCGCGTTAAGAAAGCTGCAGCTCGAGTAATAATCTACTCGAGCAGCAGAAAACTACAGCTCGCACTGTGCAAGATGCCCTTTTCAATGATTGCACAGTGCCGGATGCTTGTCCGCACTGTGCAATCATTGAAAATGCATCTTGCACAGTGCGAACATGCTACTACGCAGCTCTCGTAGTGCTACGTGAAGTTCGCGTAGTGCGAAGTGCACTTCGCGTAGTTCGCGTAGCGCTACTTCGCGAACTACGCCCACCCCTACTAAAAACACTTTTTACTCATCCAAAAGCCTCCTGCAACTGCTATGACCTAAAAAAAGAAATCTTTCACTCTGTCTCTCCACTATCCTTTTCAATGAAAATAACAGACTAACATGTTCACTTCTCTAATTCCATATTCTACTATACTAATTCACCACTAATCCTTTTTGGGTTCCAGAGTAGCGTGCTACTCGCCAACAAAGCATTTCAACACCTCATCAGTGTTACAAGCGCTATATAAATGCAAACCCTTTTTCCTTTTTTACCCCTCCCCAACCCTTCTCAATCACAATAACTGACTAACATATCCACCACTCAAATTGCTTCATATTTCACTATACTAATTTTCAACACTAATCCTTTATGGGTTCCGGAGTAGCCTGCTACTCGCCAGAAAAGCACTTCAACACCCCATCAGGGGTAATAGGCGCTATATGAATGCAAACCTTTCTTTCCCTTCTATCCCTCCATTATTCTTCTCACACCAAATAACTGACTAATATCCACCACTCAAATTACTTTCATATTTCACCGTACTAATTCACCACTATTCCTTTACGGGTTTCCGGAGTAGCGTGCAACTCGCCAAAAAAAGCGCTTCAACACCCCAAAAGGGGTTAGAAACGCTATATAAATACAAGCCTTCTTTTCTCTTTTATCCTTTTGCTATCCTTCTGAATCCAAATAACTGACTAACATATCCACCACTTAAAATTGACTTGCATGTTTCACTATACTAATTCAACACTAATCCTCTATGGGTCCCGGAGTAGCATGCTACTCGCCGAAAAAGCACTTCGACGCCTCGTCAGGGGTAGTAAGCACTATACACATGCAATTACAAAGCAATACAATACCTAGGAAAGAATTTTGACCCTTCAAAGGCTATAGTATGCTTTGACTGAACACAGCCGGGGAACAAGAGAGGAGATGTAGTGTGCACCAAAAAGGCACCCAGTCGTGGCCATACTAATGGCATGGCTAGTGTGGGGATGGGGTGGAAGGTGTCCCAGGATGTTGCAACGGGTACTCAGATACCACCTAAGTTTCCCTGAGTGAGGAGTACACTGAACCTTTGGCTCACTGGCCCCCCAAGTACAGAAAAACACAGACCATGGCCAAATATCAATTGGGTGGAAGTAAAGGCTGTGAGGGATACAGGTACCAGCGTAAGCGTGATCACGGCTAGGCTGGTTTCCCCATAACAAATCCTACTAGAGGAGGTGCACCACATTGTCAACACTGACAATGTCGCAAAGTCCAATCCTATGGCTATGGTCTACTTTGAATGGGGAGTAGTTAGTGGCCAAATAAGGTAGATGTGTCCCCTGCCATCCTAGTGTGGTGTCAGCTGTGCATTGACCTTGAAATGACTGCCTGGGCAGAAGTGAAGAGATGGCCTCAAGTAGCAATGTTGGTCTTCCTGAGTGGGTGTGTGTTCCTACTAGAACACAAAAGACCGTGGGGGGAAATTAAAGAGATTCTGGAGCCTGAAACAATGGAGCAGGTCGCTAAAATCAAAAGAAGGGAAGGCTGGTCAGCCACCTTATAAAAGTCTAAAGGCCTAGAAAAAGCATACGTTTCAGGGGGAGGCCTGGTGCCTACAGAGGAGGCTATCTACCAAGGAGACTTGCCAGAGTTAGCAGAACTCCAGAGAGCAGGAAGTCTTGCCCCACTCTTAATACCCTGCGACAGTTAGCTGTAAAACCCAATCAAGGAGATGCCAGTGGTACCCATACCGTATACTGGGACGAGCGGCTCCTGTATAGTGAGGCAAGGGACCCCAAACCAGAGGTAACCAGGAAAGTGTTGGTCCTCAAGAATACAGACAGTTCCTCTTTAAACAGGCCCACTGCCTCCCCTTAGCTGGAAACCTGGGGCAGAGCAAGACCTTGGAAGGCTGGTCAATCATTCAGATGTTTGAGAATGTGAGGGAGTGCTGTCACTTCTGTGTCACCTGTCAAGGCAGTGGTAAGGCAGTAGGCAAGCCAAAGGTTCCTGATACCACTCCCTGTGATGAGAACTCCCTTTGAGAGGGTGGGTATTGACATTGTTGGTCTCCTAGATCCACAAGCAGCCTCTGGAAGCAGATTTATCTTAGTAATAGTGGACCATGCCACCAGATATCCAGAAGCTATTCCACGCAGGAAGGTCATTGCTCCAGCAGTGACTAGAGTCCTCCTTGGAGTTTTAACCAGGATTGGGTTCCCTAAGGAGGTCATATCTGATAGAGGTACCAACTTTATCAACTGCCTATCTGAAAGCCATGTGGGATGAGTCTGGTCTGACTTATAAGTGCACTACTTCCACCATCCCCAAGAAAATGTCCTTATGGCGATTTGCCAAGACCATGAGATCATGATCATGGATTTGCCTGAAAAACTCAGGAGATGGGATGTTCTCCTACCAAGCCTGTTTGCCTATAGTTTCAAGTTTACAAGTTTCTTTTATTTTTGCATAGTTAATTAAAACCGTTGCAATAATAACATTACAAAATTCCTAAAACATCCGTGTTTAAAACCAATAGAAAAGCCAAAGAGAGAAAATTCATTACAATTTAAAATCACAATTCAGTTGTGCTAATTAAAAAAAGTTATTGAATCGCTGGATGCTGTAATGTGCATCTCTTAGATTGTTCTTATTCCCGCCCCGCTTGCCCATTTGTCGCATCTTTCAAATGGACTCTTCTTATTACAAGATTTGTCCCTCCGCTGCTGGTAGGCATCCTTGATAAGGTTCCGCTAAGATCTTTTACCCGTCTGCTGGTCAGCCTGTGGCGGCGTGCTTTGTAGAACATTTTTCGGTATTTTTGTCATTTTTTTGTTCAGCCACCATCAGAAATTTTAGTTGGATATTTTTTTTTTTTGCAGTTTAGTTGGATATTTTTTGGGTTTAAGCAGGCCAGCACTGCTTGCTTTCTGGTGCGGATGCCTTTCTATTTAAGGGGTTCTTTCAGGAACTGTTGCCGCGCTTGGTGCAGTTCTTCACATAGGCAGATTAAATGAAGAATGTTGCCATTGTCGATGTTACACAGCCTGCAATTATTTTGTCCTTTTGTCCTCAACCATGGTGGTAGATGCTGGGTGCATGGAAGAATCCCCAGTCTGTACCTTAAAAAGTTCATTTTTATGGCTCTAGGATAGCCCTGATTAAAGTATGGTTGTGGGATGAGTGATTTGTAGGAGTTAAGGGTCATCCAGGCATGAGATCTTTGAGAAGATTGCCTTGCCCTCCAATAAGGAGATTAATTTTATGTATTTCCATTTTTTATTTAAGTTGGGGTGGCCGAGTTGAGCATCCCAAAGACCAGAGAATTTGGTAGATTCCAAGGCTAACTGAAGGTGATTTCTTGTCTGAGAGAACTCCCTGTGTTGTATGTCGTGCCACAGCAGATCGTTTATTGTGTTTATAGTGGCACTTCTTATCTTATGCTAACAGATGATGTAAGCGCCATACCTGGCTAAGACTTGTTGTTGAAGGCCAAACTCCAGCATTATTTGAGGGGGTGATGTATAAAGCGGGAGGCAGAACATAGTTCTATAAGCTTTAACCTACGTGCTATCCAGCTCTTTAGCGTCTCTTTCCCACATCGCCTCACTACCATAAGTGATCGAGGTGAGAAATTTGTTCTAGACTATCTTCAGTAGCGGGGTCAGAGTCGGTCCCATAAGTTGGTTTGCAAGGTTTTTCATCGTCATGGCGGTCAATAGACCTTTCCTTCGTATTTCCTCTTTCTGGCGCCAAAACGACCCTTCCTTGTCGAATGTAACTCCCAAATACGTGTACTCACAAGCTGGGTCAATTTTAATGGGTTCTTTTTGTTATTTATTGACTTAGGGCCCGATTCACAGAACTAACTTAAGACAAAATCCTAAACTTACTACTTTTGGTATTCACAGAAGTTAGGATTTTGTCTTAAGTTTGTCTTAAGACAGACTTAAGACAGACTTAAGTTAGGATTTTGTCTTAAGTCTGTCTTAAGACAAACTTAAGACAAAATCCTATCTTCTGTGAATACCAAAAGTAGTAAGTTTAGGATTTTGTCTTAAGTTAGTTCTGTGAATCGGGCCCATTGTCCTGGTCTTGCTCAGGTTTATTTTTAAGTTGTTTTCTGTGGCGTATTTCTGCATTTCCGTCAGTAGACGTTGAGGACCGACGTGAGTATGACTGAGCAGTACTACGTCATTTGCGTACATAAGATTGGTTAAAGTTCTCCCTCCTACCCTTGGAGAGTGGGATTTACAGGCGTCGAGCACCTTTGGGAGGTCCGCCATGAATAGATTGAACAGGGTTGGTGCAAGTACACAACCCTGTTTCAGTCCTTTTGTTGTGGGCACTAAGCATGGGCGAATTTTGCGAATCTCGCGTTCGCGAATTTTGCGGATTTGTGAACTCGCAATCCGCAAAATCCGCGAATTCTCGCGAATTTTTTTTTTGTGTGTTCGCGCGGGTTTCTGCCAGTTCGCGAGGGTTTTGTACAATTTCGCAAACGCGAACTTACCTGTCGGGTCGCAAGTTTTGCGAACTTGTTGTTTCTACGTGTCCAGCCAGTTTGGGACACTCTTCTTCATCACTGCCACTCTCTGTCACCACTGCCACTCTCTGACTACTCATGCCACCCTCTGGCCCACCCATGCCACCCTCTGTTTCATCACAGCACCCTCTGGTTGTCCAGTGTACATTATTGTGGCAAAGCAAAGCACACCTTCCCTGCCTCAAGTGACCTGAATTAATTTGGGGCTGATTAATGTGTCACAGAATATTTTTTTAGCTGGCACCTGCTTCCTTAGTGCTTCCTGATTAGTGATCTTTTGCACTTGCTAAGTGCTTTCATTGTTGCAAAATTAGTTACAACACCTGCCCTGCCCCAACTGACAATAATGAATTAGGGGCTGATTAATGTGTCACTGGATTTGAACTTCCAGCCTGGCTCCTGCTTGTCTGCCTTAGATGTAATTCAGGACCTTTGTGTAACTATTCTGAGGGTCAGAGCAGGGTCACATAATAGTTGCAAGTAGGCAACTGAACTCTGGAGGGGCCCCTCAGGAAGCACTACAGGAAATGGCTACTAATGATGAGCTTGAACTTTTGAACCTGGTAAGTAGTTTCAGTTTTGCTAAGATCGTATTTCTGCAATTTAGCGCTTATTCGCGGGGCGCGAAGTTGAACTGGGAAGCCGCGAACTCACGCGAACAGTGCGAGCAAGCCATAAAATCCGCTGCTCGCGGATTTGCGGATTTTGCGGGAAATTCGCGAATCTCGCGGATTGCGAATTTACCGAAAATCCGCAAAATCCGCGAGCGTAACGGATTTTCCGCCCATGCTTAGTGGGCACTTTTGAGGAAAGGTTGGTACCACCGCCTAGTTTCATCTGCACCCAGGTGTCCGTGTGTAGGCACATCAGCATATTTAAGGTAGTCTGTGGAATGCCCCATTGTGCCAATTTACCCCACAGTCTTTCTCTCTACATTGTCAAAGGCAGCATTGAAGTCAATGTAACACAGGTCTAGAGGTAGCTTAGATGATTTTGCTGCGTCAATTATTAGAGAGATTGCAAGGATATTTGTAGACGTACCAGTTGTTTTGCGGAAGCCGGTCTTATTTAACGGTATTATCTGGTTTGTCTCAGCCCAGAGTGTGAGCTCCTCTAATATGGTGCCTGCAAATTATTTCGCCTCTTTGTCAATCAGAGCTACTAGGGGGTAGTTGTTTAGCTCGGCCTTGTCCCCTTTTTGTGAATTGGGACTATTGTCGAGCCCACCAGCATTCTGGTATTGTGTTTAGCAGCCTAATTTCCAGAAAGAGAGATTGTAGGATATCCGCCCACTCTTCGCTTTAAACAGGGCAGGTGGAATGCCATTCAGTCCCAGGGCACCTTCTTTCCTACCTTTAGCGATCAGCATTTTAATTACTCAGTACTCCTGGAGGTTTGGTGTCTGTGGCTGGATACTCCTGCTACCTTTTCTCTGATACGCTTGCTTCAAATTCTCCCTCTGGAATCCAGCTGATGACTGTTTGCACTCCTGCGTTTTCTGTGTGGTTGTTGAAGTGACTAGTAAGATATTTTATCCAAATTGCTTCAGAAATGTGAGACCCTTTGCCCTTGTGTTGTGGGCACATGATCCCGTTCACGCTTTTCCAGAAGCAGGCGCTGATGTTGCTATTCGTGTTGAATAGGAGTTTTGCCCAGATTTCGTTCTCGCCATCTCTCTTGATGTTCCATTCGAATCTTTTAAGCACTGCCCTTTGATGTTTCAGGGATTCTCGTGCACTAGTGTTCTCAGGGGATCATCTCAGCTTGCGCAGATTCAAGTTTATTGATCTTTTGAGTGACTTGAGCTGTACTCTCTGCTCCTTCTTGAAGTTGTTTTTTCCACACTCGTTCCGAAAGTTATCTTTTGTGGGGAAAGTGCAGCAAGCTTTTCTATCAGTACCACAGCAGTATGGCAGTAAAATGACCCCAGTAAGCGATTTGGTCATCTGTGATCAAAGCTTGCGAATGAAAGAGTTGTACTGCAGCTTTGGCCTGCAAGTTTGAGTTTTTTGTCATGCATTTGATCCTTTTTAGATTCAAGGTGTGAGTAGGCCCCAGAGATATATCTGGCCTGATTAGGCTGGGAGCAGTAACTGTTAGTTGAATTTCCTGGGGGCGATGATCGCTATCGTCCTTGTCCCCCATTCTGAACCCAAGGATATATGGGAACAGCACAAGGCTTGCAAAGGTGTAATCCAATATGGAGCTTGTTGTTATAGAGTAAAAAGATTTGACTGGAGGAGAGTCTTCCGGAAATCTTCTGTTTAATGCACGAAGATTTTGATATTCTAGGTTACAGAGGAAGCAGCTGTTACAGCATTTTTTCTTTCCGTGTAATGGGACACATTGTGTAGGAATGTTGTAGATACTAATTATAGCCAGTGCCTCCTCCCCTTCTGCCGAGCCGATGAGATAATGGTTTAGATCCCCTGTCAAGATGAAAATCGGGATTTCCATCTCAGTGGCATACCCGGCCAGTTAGTTGGTGAGTTTAGCCGAGTCTTTTGCTTTGCTTTTCAGATGGACATACAAATTAATTATGCAGACCTCCATTTCTTCTTCATCAAAGGCGATACTAATTGTGACTGCTTGTATTGCACTTGACATCGAGTCCACAAGGGTTGCTGAGGCTATGCCAGTTGTGGAAACATAGGTGGTCAGTCCTCCGGAGCAGTGGCCAAACCTACCGGTCCTTGTTGCTGGTGTGGCGAAGCATGTGTAACCCTCAATGTGCTGTGGGTCCTTGAGCCAAGTTTCTTGCAACATGATTATATCGAAGGCAGTAACGTAGTTCAAAAACTCAGGGTCTTCTAATTTTGTTGCTAATCCATTAATGTTCCACGAGCATAGCCCAAGGGTAGGTTCCTTTGCCCTGCTGTAGGCTCTGTCTTGTAGATTGCGTCAGTCAGTCCTCCTGTTAACGTATAGTTATTGTGCGGGATAGTACAACCCTTGTAGGACCTTGGTTTGAATAAGTGACAGCCCTCGACCATACATCTGGTAGGTCCCACTGGCTCCTGGTACTCCGTTGTCGCGATCATCTCCGCGCGCCTCGGAGTACGCTGTTTGAGTGTGCTGAGTGTTTTTTTATTACAGGGCTTGCAATGCTCAGTAGTGGAAATTGGTAGGCTGGTTTTTGAAAAGGGGCAATGTTGATGTTGATGTTTAGGATTGCGTAGTGTGTACCTACCTTCTACCAGTGGTCACTGGTTGTGTGCTACAGTTGCTATGTTGTACTACAATTATTCTATGTACAAAGTGCTATTCCTACAAAGTGCTAGTTCTACTAAGTGCTGATTCTGACGGTGGCCCATGTGGCCCTGTCCTGATTATATAATCCCCTGTAAGTACTGCCCAGTGTCAGTTGACACATTAAATTCTGTGTTTTATTATCTAATGTGTTTGGCATAATACAAAGGCTATTTTATATATAACCTTATGTGGAGTTTCCTTTTTGGTGGGCCTTGGGTGATTCTGACCGTTTCCCATGTGGCCCTGTCCTGTGTATATAATCCCCTGTAAGTACTGCCCAGTGCCAGTTGACACATTAAATTGTGTGTTTTATTATCTAATGTGTTTGGTATAATACAAAGGCTATTTTATATATAACCTTGTGTGGAGTTTCCTTTTTGGTGGGCCTTGGGTGTTGTTGCTGGGTGCGCGCGCAAACGCTTTACACATTGCCTCCGGGATACGCCTGACTGCTCGTGCCAAGCTACCAAGAGGGTGAGCAGGGGTTATCTTGGCATGTGACTCCCTTGCCCTGACTAGAGTGGTGGTTTTTGCTTGGCTTTGGCGCAAGCCTTAGCCAACCAGAAATCCCATTTCTAACAGTCATCGATCTCCCAAATACCACTTCATATGGTGTAAGCCCAGATCGTGAATGTGGCACCGATCTTATGGACAACAATGCCAAAGGTAGTGCATCTGGCCACTTTAAAGACGTGGAAGCCAGTATTTTCGCTAATTTCAGCTTCGGTTTAGTGCTGTACCTCTCCACTAATCCTGCTGATTGCGGGTGGAAGACTGCATGGATTTTCTGTTTGATCCCTAATCCTTTCAGGACATGCTCAACAACTTGTCCAATAAAATGAGGTCCGTTGTCACTCCACAAAAGTTTACAAACACCATATCTAGGGAAAAACTCCTTTAGAAGCACCTTCGCTGTAGTGAGAGCTGTATTATACTTTGTAGGGTATGCCTCTATCCATTTACTGAAGGCACATACCACCACTAGGACATTCTTTAACTTATTGCAGCACTAAAGCTGGATGTAATCCATCTGCAAAACTTCAAAAGGTGCAGTCGGTGTAGCAAACCCTCCTGTAGGAGTTCATGTCATTTTACCAGGATTATACTGCCAATAGATCAAACAGGACTGTACTACTCTCTTAGCTGTGCTGGCAATTTCAGGATGCTCCCAAACGCGTGTAAGCAATTCCGTTATTGCTAGAGCTCCAACATGTGCCAGCCCATGTGCCATTTGAACCATAGGTTGTAAATAGTCTGCAGGCAGTTTCCACTTATCCATGTCTTTGTTGCACCAACAACCCTCATCGTCCAATATTCCTTCTTTGGCCCATTGCTCAAGTTCTACTACCGAAGCAGATCTCTGTAGATCTAGAACTTCCTGTCTAGCATCATGCCATCGCTCAGCTTGTAACTTCACTACGTACATGGAAGTAGTGCTTCGTTGCATTGCAGTCTCACGAGCGAGGCGATCTGCAAAGGTCCTGTCTTATCAGTTACTTTTTTGTTCACTACACTTCACAATAGCTATCTTCCCTCCTTTTTTAGTTCTTTTATTTCTTTATTTTTCATTTTTAATGCTTTCGCATGGATGTTCTTTTGCTGTTCTTTTTCAATCAAAGCTTGTTCACGCTTCATTCGTTCACGCACTTCTTTCTCCCACATTCGTACACACTCAAACATATTTTGCCTAGTCTTTCGCTCAAACATACATTGTTCCACATACTGAATCTTTCGTAAATCAAATGACCCATGCATAGGCCACCGCAACTCAGGATCCTTACGAGTATATTTATTCCATAACGTGCTGCACATGATAGAAGAAATACCATATTTAATATACATGTACCGATTAGGCGTCCCCTCCGTGGGAAGGCACTTGGACTTCATCAAGTCTCAACTCAAATTGGTACCACAAAAAAAACAACACATCCTACGAAGTGTGCTAGAAACAGGCATGCAAAAATAGTGCAGAATATGTAGTATTATAACCAAAGTAGCACTTAAGGTACTGTAGTATGTTGTGCCATTCAAATCAATTCAAAACAGAGAAAATTCTCCTCCTTACCTGCCTATATATATATTGCAATTCATATATCAATCCCATACAAATCCAAGTTGGCCAACACAATTTCCAAAGCCACAGCACGCGCCGCAAAATCGACCTTACCAATCCCAGGCAACAAAACCAACCACAAGTGTTGCATAACAACTCTTACCAATCGCTTGGTGTGCAAGTTCCAACGGCCAAGTTCTCAAAATCGACCAAATGTTCACTGCACGGCGAATCAAAAGAAGAGATCTCAGTCGGGGACCGGCACCACCTGGAGGGTAAGATCAGAAAGAGAGGAAAAACGCTGTGGTTGCCAAGACTCGGGTCTCCATGGGCAGTGATCGTCCGAAGCGAGATTCCAATCCTCCGTTTCGACCACTCCTTCGGGCATCCGAGTCGCCGATGAGCCCCACTGGTTGGGCACCAATTTGTGGTGGTGGGCCTCAGCAAGGCCTACCAGTGCTAGGGGTTCGCCCTTCTCTGCACAAGTCCTCAGACCAATAGGATAGAAGTTGGCACAGAAACTGGAATAGAAAATACAAAGTTTATTAACCTCATGAGGTGGAACTACATTCACACAACACCCTTCGGCAATGTATGAAGTAGCACACTGAATGTAAGGAGCTAGGTCCTTTTATACCCACACAGGGGCTTAAAAGAAGGCGGTACAAGTATAAGAAGTAGGTTTTAGGTACATATAAGGTCATACAGAAAATGCTCAATCAACAAGTGGGAGGAGCTAACAGTTGCTAAGTCTGGTGAACACATCCTGACATTTATGGACTAACAGCAGCTGCATGGACAGCTGCAAGCTCAACTGAGCATGTGCAAAGTGGAAGAGGCTAAATATAACCTGTCTCTAGGCAGATTTCAAAAGCAGACAACAGCAAGGTAGGACAGAGCACATGGCACGCACATGGTAGCACATGGCAAACAAAATGGCTGCCAGATATACAAAATGGATTCCACAAAACAGACAAGATAGCCTCTAAACACAGGATGGCTTCTGTGAATGCTAACCCAATCGCTGCCAAATTACAACAAGAGGACCCCTTAGAGTGGTCCCCTGAAGCCTACCAACCCTTGGTGTGGTCATCGACTGGTCTAAGCCAACCTGTCTCCACCTGACAGAGGTCTGACCTCATGGGGTGGGTACCTGTGCGCTCAGAGATCGAGAACAATGCCTGTCCTGGGCGGAGGTGTTCACACCTCCCCCTCTGCGCCTAGTCAGGAAGAGCCATCTGTGGCAGGAAGCTTCAGAGGCCTTGCCTCTTTTGAAAGTTTACCCCAGCCTCTCCTGATAGAAGGACCAGGCCCCCACCCCCTCCTGTCCTCACCGCCTTTTTGGCAGGAAGACAGGAGGGAAAACAAAAAAAGAAAAGGTGTACCCCCTCTGCCAACACCAACCCTCTGGTGTTTGAAGCAAGGTGAAGTACATTTTTCAGTGCCCACCATCTTGAAGATGGTGGGACTTCTCCAATCAGGACTAGGGCTATGTGCCCCTCCCACAGGAGGTGGGCATAATAGAGGGTGTAGACACCCAAGGTTAGGGGCCCATTGGCCAATATTTGTCACTCCCTTGTAAACGTCCCTAAATTTAGCATTTCGACTCTGAACATTAGTATCCACAGACACAAAAAGTAGACGAATGAAGAAACGCTGTTGGACAGAGAACCGCAGACCTCATGGTGGACTTTGGGCTCAAACTCTTGCCTGCCACATCAGAACTTGACAATCGCCATCCGCCAGCTTGTCTCATCGCTGGGTGGCCTCCACAAACCCCGGAGGGTCATCAGCACTTAGCAAATCGCCAAGAACATCCCTGAAGATAGAGAAGCTATATCCTTGCAGCTGCAAGTCTAAAAAATGGTGATGTTCCATCTCCCTAGCCTAACTGACCTCCCGAGTACCAATGAAAAGTACACCTGCTCCGGAGGGTCAGCTCGGAATCTGCACCAAGTCTTAAGGCCCTAGGACCCACTGGAGCTGAAAGGCACCAATACCCGGGGTAACGGACCCCCCTGCTGCAAAAAGCTACAAAAGAGAGTCCCACTCTTCAGCAAGCTAGCACCTGACGAGGGACTTAAGGACTCCAAGGATACACCTCAGCAGTGGCCCAGCAGCTCCAGAATCGACGCTCCTGGGTGCTAGCACTTCACCGCGAGGTGTTTCTTTGTGCACCATTGTCCAGCGCCATATCTTTACTACAAGAGCATCTTCAAACAGCTGTGCTTCTGTGGCCCCAGAGCCCTTGTGACCTCTACTCTACTTTGAGAGCCCTCGGACTTGCCTCATGTCCCCCTTTGCTTTGCTTTTGCAGGTGGCCCCCTGTCTTTGTAGCGTACCAGCCACAAGTTCCCCTTTTTTCTTTCCTCTAGTAAAATTGGGGAAGCTCCAGAGAACTTGACGTTGGAACTTTGGACCTTGGCCCATGAACCTTCTGATTCTAAAAGGTGAACGAGTAAAGTAACTGCATTGCATTGATTCTCCAATTGCTTTATTCCTTCCATAATAAATGTATTGTGAGTAATTACTCACAACCGCGATTATTGCATTTATTGTGATTTTCTCATATTATGAAAAGACTTTACCTTGTACCCAAATTTCTTGGTCTAAATATTTATATAAAAAGAAGTGATATATTTCTAATTCGGTCTCAACTTCATTAATTGAGTGTGTATCGATTATTGCCTCCGAGTACAACAAATGCTAAGAACTACCCTCTGATAAGCCTGAATTCTCGCCCATATTACATCAAAATAGAGCGTTAGTAATATCTGCTTTTTCCTCTGTAAACCAATAAGGGTTTCCCTGACCTCTCTGCACAGCGTACCTCATTGTGGTGTTCTATATAGAGAAGTGGGTTTCCTACAGGCAGGCCTCCCCAAGTTACCTATGGAACAAAAAGAGGAATTGGAGGCTCCCATAAGCAAATCAGAATTAAGATTAGCCCTAAAAGCACTTTAAAGTAACTAAGCACCGGGTTTAGATGCGCTTACATTGATCTGTAGGAAAACGTATGCTCACAAATTAATTCCTAAACTGGTTGACATGTTTAAGTCACTGCGAAGAGACCAAGGTGGTTACTAAACTGATGACAGCAGAAGTAATTATGATAATTCACAACTCGAGCAATAAGAAAAAGTTGCTTACATTTGGTAACTCTAGTTCTATCTAACCGCAGATTCCTCACCTTGTGAATATTTCTCAAGTTGTTAGACCCTATCTGGAAACCTGAAAGCAGTACTCCTGCATGTCAGTAGATGGCAAAGTCACTCCGTTCCAGAAGTGATGTGCAGGGCTGCATGGAAGTGCCTCCCAGGTGCGCTGATATAATTTCCTTTATTTTCTTATAGTGTGTGACTTATCTGAGGTCAGGACTGTCCTTCGTACTCTTCTGTTCTGCATCGTAGGATCTTTATAGACTGTGAATACTTACCTGCAACCTGCCCGGACCCCGGAACCACTCCTTCTTTATATGAACATTGCCGGAAAAAGGCACTGAATAATGTTCATCACTGAAAGTCAAATTCCATATAGTCTCAGTGTAGTTTGTCAGAGATGTATTTTCCTCCTGATTGCTGTAGAAAAATTGTTTGACACTGTCTAATATAGCCTTCGAAAGCTCAACAGTTTATCGTGGAAAAAAAGCTGCTGGTGTACAAAAACTGCATGACTAGAAAAACCACCCTAAAAGGGTGCCACAAATGATATTAAATAAGAGGCCTGCACCTTTAAGGATTTCAGAAGCTCCCTATCCCACACAGCACTGATGTGGCAGTTTGATTGTGGTACTTGACAATTGGCATCTCCACTGTTGAGTACATACATTTTTTCTTATTTTCTGACAGGATTATTAGTCAGAATGCCTGCTCTTTTATCCAAATGCCCATCATGTAGTAGAAAGAAGGCGGGCTCTGATGCTTATACGGTCGGAGTGGTGGGTATTTCACCTACACATTTTGTGACATTTGTAGTAATGTAAATGAGGACACTTGAAGACAAAGAGGGAAATGCACTTTGTGGTTGGATGAAGGATATGAAGGCAGAACAAAAAAGGAAAAGAATGAAAAGATCATTTTCTCACAAGTCTGCAGAAAAGCATCAAAAATCAGATATGGACTCCCACAGAGTGAGATCGAAGGACAGGAAATGTTCATCACGACATTAGCCTTCACACTGTTCTCATTAATGTCATTAGCCGGCGTCAAGAACATCGACATCAAGAGTTTTGCCCAGTCTTGTTCACCATCAAAAGAAGGGCCAACGTCAATGCACCATCATCATTGTCATCGCTCGACATCCAAGTCGGCGATGGGATTACCAACAACTCTGTCAACACTGAAGACTGCGACAGTGCCACCGTCTCACTCTAGGGCAGCATCGAAAAGTCACTGTTAACGTCAAGATGCCCCCGGTCAGTGTCAAAGTTTCATCACTTGATTTCGAAGACGAAAACTCTATTTGACATTAAAGAGACATTTTTCTCCATCAGACACTGGTTCCCACAAAGAGGATTTGCACAGCATCTAATTCACCTCTGTTGATGTCGAGGGTACCTCAAGTCAGTTTATCCACAACCAGGCAGAGACAGCACAAAAACCCAGCCACTTCTAGAAGACTGACTTCTAAACACACAATGCAGAAACCACCTCCATAAAAAGATGTGTTATTACATTGTGAGTTCAGGCACTCTAAACTTCTATTCTTAAGCCTTTGGGAAGATAGTCTGGAAAACATATTACACAGCCTCCCCCATTCTAACCTATGGATAAGATGGCCTTTCAACAGTGAAAAACGAAATGGAGACTATTTCACTGCCAGGACATGGTACACCCCTTAGCACATGTCCTATCTTCCACATGCGCTGCACCCTGCCCAGGGGGTACCCTGGACCTACTATAGGGGTGCCTGATTTTCATAGGGAGGGAAGTGTAAGGTCTGGCAAGTGGATGCACTTGTCAGAAAAACATGGCAGTTTAACAAACTGCGCACAGGCCCTGCAGTGGCAGGCCTGAGTTCTCTCTTTTAAGGCTACTTGTGTGAGTGGCACAATTAGTGCTGCAGGCCCACTAGTAGCATTTGCATTACCAGCCCTGGCACACATAGTGCACTTTACTAGGGACTTTACTAGTAAGGCAAACATACCAATACTCAAATCAGCCGTGGCAAAGTACCCAAAGCATCTAAGTTGGCAAAACAAAATCCATCACAGCATCAAAAAAAGTGTTGTATGGCTAAACACTTATAAGGTTCCAAAGGCGAGACCTATTGGCTATGCCAATGCTTGTTGTTACAGTAGGCTGATGTGTGTGGTTGTGGGTGTGGTTGAGGGTGTAGTTGGGTGTGGTTTTGGTTGTGTGTGTGTGTGTGGTTGTGTGGTTGTGGTTGTGTGTGTAGTTGTGTGTGGTTGTGTGTGTGTGTGGTTGTGTGTATGGGTGTGGTTGTGTGTGTGTGTGGGAGTGTGTAGTTGTGGGTGTGTGTGGTTGTGGTTGTATTTGTGGTTGTGTGTGTGTGGTTCTGGTTGTGTGTGTGGTTGTGTGTGGGGCTTACACCAGCGGGGACACTGTTTGTTTGGCTTCGTGGAGGTCCAGAGGCACGGGTCCCGCGGAATTCACCGCCGCTTTCCAGCGCCGCAGGAGCGGCCAAAGACTACACTTCCCAGCGTCCCCTGCTTCTTCCCGGGGACGCCGGGTGCAGTGTCAGCCCACAGCACCCGGAGGCGCATAAGAGCAGGAGGCTCCTGCAGAGGAGCGGGGCTTACACCAGCGGGGACACTGTTTGTTTGGCTTCGTGGAGGTCCAGAGGCACGGGTCCCGCGGATTTCACCGCCGCTTTTCAGTGCCGCAGGAGCGGCCAAAGACTACACTTCCCAGCGTCCCCTGCTTCTTCCCGGGGACGCCGGGTGCAGCGTCAGCCCACAGCGCCCGGAGGCGCATAAGAGCAGGAGGTTCCTGCAGAGGAGCGGGGCTTACACCAGCGGGACACTGTTTGTTTGGCTTCATGGAGGTCCAGAGGCACGGGTCCCGGGGATTTCAACCGCCGCTTTTCAGCGCTGCAGGAGCGGCCAAAGACTACACTTCCCAGCGTCCCCTGCTTCTTCCCGGGGACGCCGGGTGCAGCGTCAGCCCACAGCGCCCGGAGGCGCATAAGAACAGGAGGCTCTTCCCGCGTCACGGGACGCGTGCGGATGTCGCCGGGCTAAGCCCGGGCAAAGGGCGGGCCCTCTGTGGCCCTCAGAGGCACGAGGAGGATGGGACGGGGCTACCTCCCTAACGTTTTCCCCGTAAGGTACTTGTTTAAATCTAGCCTACGCGTTTGAGCTGCCGTATTCACTCTGAGGACTATTGATACTGTCATTACTGTTCCATATCTTAGTTGGGACTACCTGCTTGCTGTTACTCAGTCACCTTGCTCAGTGCATTGAGTGGTAATCCATTTCCCCTCCTAGCTTTTTGTCCTTCGTACCTGCTTTGTTCATTATCACCGTCCTGTCCAAACAGACTTTAGCTTACATTGTGTTTGGACTAGTGTATGCCATTTCCATTATGTCTCCAAGGGGCAGTCGCAGTAAAACAGCTGCTGCAGGGGGCGGATCAGTAATTGGCCCTATTGACAATTTCATAACTAAGGCCAACGACGCTATAAACCAGGGTATTTCTCTCTTAGAACGTAGGATCTCACAAGATCTGGCCCACGCTAAACGTTCTTCCCTTGGTCTTATTGCTGCTGCCACCAAACCTGCACAGGTTTTGCCCAACAATATCGGACCCTTATTAAATGTATGTGCTGACATCCACACCATCCCAAGTGAGGTAAACCTATCAGCCTCTATTCCTTTGATAGATTCAGACACAGATATTAGTATGGATCTGGAGAAGACCCCAGATTTGCTTATCAATCCCACTCCCGAAGCAATATCTGTTGATAATACAAGGCAATTAAGAGGCAGACGTGAGGGTGCCATTCAAAAACAAAAATCATATGCACCGAAGTCCCGGTCTTCAAAGGTTAGGAAATATGGTCTGACAAATAGAAAAACTGGGAAAGGTACCAATTCTGGCCTTAACCAAAATTTGAGCAGGATTACGGAGATCACTCAGGGGGAGGAAAGAGAGAAGGAGCAGCAGGGTGGAACTACAGACATTAATAATACAACTAATGACAACACTGAAAATGCGTACGATCGCATGCTGGAAAGGTTGGGTGAATTATTAAGTATTTACTTATCTCCTATTGAAAGTAGGCTTACTCGGATAGAAAAGCTAATAGCCGAACTGAGTATCCCTATTAAGAATCTATTCAAAGAAGGTGCTGCAAATGGTGCAACTAACCATAGTACTACCAAAACAGTAGGCACCAAACCTAACACTTCTCAAGCACCAACTATAAATACAAATAATGCACCCAAAGTCCCATCAGCTACATCAGTGAAATCAAATGGTCCAACCATTAGTCAGCCAACAGCTACCCTTAATACCAACAATGTAGCCTTAGACAAAAGGAAGGACCATAATACTAATACTAAACCATTAAATGGGACCACTACAGGCCAACCTGCGAACCCCGTAAGTAGCTCCACCACGGCCCAACCACCACAAAAAACAGTTAGGCAAGTTCCCTCTCGCATTAACCTTCCACCGGAATGCGAAGCACACGTATTGGTGTTAGTAAATGTCTCCAAATTAAGGAAGGACCAGGACGAAACTCCCACATCTCTTAAAAATAAAACCTTACACTGGTTAATTGCAAATTGCAATTATCCCATAGATGGTGCAAGGGAGATCATTAACACTCAGCGAGTGGGCTGGATAGGCCCACTCAGGAAAAAGTTTGAGGGTGACTGTGTTACTATAAGTTTTAAAAGCCCTCAATGGGCAGAGAAAACACTTGCCAGCGCCCCATCACCCTCGCCCTGGGAATTTAACACCACACTCCTTCCATTAGGTTATTTCTACAGACACTTGATACCCCCCGAACAAGCCACGGTGAACTACCCCACAATTCCCTATCAAGATTTGAATTTTGGAGCAAGGATCAAATCACCGCTTTTCATTCAGAACCAGAATCCCAACGCTACTTACATGAATAGCCGCAATTGGCATAATCAGGCCTCAATGTCAATTCCCATTCCCCACCCTCCGCATTATCCACAATTCCCAACCATGCATCAATACAATTATAGAGATAGGTCTTACCCAGTTCCTGACCCCTATCAGTTTACACCGATAACTGAAGTTAGGCCAACATTTAACATCCCTACTCACAGAAGTGTGGCTCAGGGGTTAGAGGAGGCAGACCCGGAAGCTGAGAAGCTGAGATCGGCCCTGGACCAGGGTTCAATTCCCCGCCTCGGCGGGTCTTGGGCTAAAAATTCCACGGTCTCGATAATTCTCGCTCCGGTGCCTTCTCGACTCACGGGTTCACGCTCTGCGACTCTGGGCAATAGCTTGCTTAATCTCCACAACGGCCCCTCGCGGCGGGATGCCTGGCTTTCACCTTGTGGATACCCTGCCGGGGCCTCTCACAGGGGAATACCAGGACGGGTTCCCTAGGCAAGCGCCAGGATGCCCTTTGTGGTGACAGGTTGCGCTATACAAGTATACCTACATTTACATTTACATTTACATTTACATTTACAACCGGTTCGAATATTTTTCCAATTTAGATGAACAGGACTGACTGGGTACATCGGCCAAAAATGAAATGTTGGCCAAGTTGAAGCCTGCAAATCAGAGGGACCTAAAATTCCAGATGCAGTTTGTCAGGACCAGAATGGACCTACAGAAATTATGCTATCCGACAGTATTTTGCCCATTCCTTATAAATTAACCCATCACAAAATTGGGAATACTGGGAGTAGACCTGACAAACCTGGAACTACCTATGGCTTATCAATATTAAGCTGGAATGTTGCAGGACTGGAATCTAAGTTGTCGTACCCTGCATGGATTGAGATAATTAATGATGTGGACATTCTTATGTTCCAAGAAACATGGGCCGTTGGGAATTTGCACATAGAGGGCTACCACTGTTTCAGCCTAACATCACCAAAACCCAGCTTCGGTCGAGCAGTGGGTGGCCTTTTCATCGGGATTTGAATTCTGGCAGGTGGTACAATTAGAGATTTGCAGTTTGATAACCTTGCTAATCCTAACATCCAAATTCTTGAATATAAATCAAAGTCAAAGACCACGATCTATTTAAATAATTTTTATAATAATGATTTTTATGGTGTACCGAACAAGAATTTTTTGGCATTATCTAAGGTTTTAAGTATGTTTGAATGTTCTTCATCAGCAGACACTAAGACTGGTATTCTAATAGGGGGCGATTTTAATGTGAAACTTACAGAGAATTATGGGTCTGTTGATTCTATTTACCCTGACCTAGTTGATCGCAGGGGATCGGAATTGTCCAGAATATTATCCGATTTTGACCTTGCTGACGCTATGAGAGTAGGGTATAATATGAATTTCCCCTATGCCCCCACGTTTATTAGCAGGGATAGTAGTTCCATTATTGATTATGTATTCACGTCACCACTGCTAACAGATTGTATAGTAAAAACGTCTGTGGTGCAAACATCCTTTAGTGATCATAATCCATTGTTGGTGATTTTAAATTTTGTATCTAGTCCGATCTTTATGAACTTAAATGGGGCAAGGGATATTACACCCTCAATTGATGGTCTTCGATTAAAATGGAGGGGAATTGATTGTGGGGCCATCTTAGACAGTGTACAAGAGACATACCCACATCTGATAAAATCTTGCTTGTCCCCTAGTGGAAACCATGATAAATTGATTGCAGACTTTGAAGTTTTATGCTCAACCATTAAAACCCTCCTGTCAGTCCCACTTCCCAAAGAACGCAAAGAGCCAAGGAGGTTTGACTCATCTTGCTCCTTGGCCAACAGAGAATTAAGAAAGGCACTCTCTGCCAAACCAAGGTGCAAAGTTGTTGTTCAAGCTGCCAGGAAAAATTATAAAGATAAAATATCGGAAAGGAAGGCTAACTTGCTGTCCGACCATTGGGACTCGTTGTTAATTAGCGCGAACTTGGGTGGCAGTGGCCCATTTTGGTCCGCTGTCAGGAGAACGAGGGAAATGGGAAAAGAGCTCACACAAATTACCTGCAACATAACAAGTGCAGCATGGGAGAGCCACTTCTCCAAAATCTATGCAGCCCCCTCCGATGAGTATTCTCCCCCTAATTCAGGCCAATTGGATGGTCTAAAGATTTTGGACCATGAAGTTAAAAAAGCTATAAAAGAGAGTTTAGGAAACAAGGCACCTGGACCAGATGGCCTCCCCATCGATATCATTAAACATAATGTCGATTTGTGGACACCAATACTCCTCAACATTTTTAACAGTCTCCCAAAAGCAGCCATGCCGGCTACATGGGCTACCAGTATCATTGTCCCAATTTATAAAAAGGGAGACAGATCAGATCCAGCGAATTATCGTCCTATCTCTCTTTTGGATAACACCCTAAAAGTTCTAGGACGTATAATTTATAATAGGGTATTGGAATGGGCGGTTGATACTGACTTTTTAGATCCTTGTCAGATGAGGTTCAGGAGTAGGGTAGGAACAGTGGAGCAATGTCTACATTTGAAATTGATAATTGATAAATATTGCATTGCCCTCTCATCTCCTACCTACCTAGCTTTTATGGATCTTTCATCCGCTTTTGATCTTGTGAATAGATCCAAGCTCTGGTCAATTCTCTCATCCAATGGCCTTGATGACACTCTTGTCAGATTTTTAGCCTATCTCCATACTGACCTGAAAGCACGGGTACGTATTGGGATGGGTGGAGAGGTCTCGGGAGCCATTGAGATAGGGAGGGGGGTGAGACAGGGGTGCGTTTTAGCATCCCTGTTGTTCATTATTTATATCAATGGTTTATCCAATTGTTTGAAAAAAGCGACCTCAGATGTCCCAATGATTTTAGGTAATCCCTTACCTGTGCTTTTATACGCAGACGATGCGGTGCCTATGGCCCGCACTCCTAATGCTCTCCGTCTGCTTGCACATAGTTTTGTCAATTTTATGGAAGGTCTGGACTTGAAGGTAAATTTTAAAAAATCTTTTATTATGTCCTGCGGTCCGGGCAAAAGGAAACTCAACACAATTCGAATAGGCACAGATAAATTAGAATCTGTTCCTAAATTTCCTTATTTGGGGTTGGTTTTCGCTGCGAACAGCTCGTGGAGTGGGCATTTGGCCCACGCCACGAGCAAGTTCTCGAAATCCAACAATTCTGTTTTGAGTCTCCCTCGCCCAAAGAAAATTGGTGCCACTAAGGCTATTTTAAAGATTTTTAAACTACAGTGTTCACCTGTCGCTATGTATGGAGCAGAGGTATGGGGGTCGGGAAGCAGCATTTGTATTCAAAGAGAGGAAAACCGTTTTTGTAGAAAAGTGCTGGGCGCACTGATTTCCTCATCTGATTTTATTTGTCATAATGAACTTAACCTTCCCTACATAAGTGATTTTATTAGAGCAAGACCAGCTCTCTTCTGGATTAGAATCTGGAGGAACGATGCTGCTGTCCTCACACAAAATATCATTAAGGACTGCCTAAATTGTGAACATGGCATGAAGATCCCTTGGTTCACAGAAGTTTCTAAATCACTTAATGAAGTTGATAGAGGCACTTTGTTCACCGACCCAATGACAATTGAACTAAAGGACAAAGTTGAGGTTCAAAATGCACTTTATGCACTTTATAGAAATGGTCGCACAGGAAGAGAATCCCAGAAATCAAGCGTTATGAAATATATAGGAAATGGTCTCTGTAGGCAAACTCTGCCGCCGTATCTCTCCCTCCCTATGTCCAGCTGGGAGCGATCTTTATTGTTCCGTTTAAGGGCAGGAACTGTAAAATTTTTGCAGTCTTTTCCTATGGGGTACCGACATAGTGCTGATCTCACTCCATGTCCCTGTGATGGTGTGAGCACACAGGATGATCTGCACTTTCTATTTTTCTGCAAATTTTATTTGAGATTTATTAAATGGTTCCTAACTCCCTATTTCAAAAAATACAGACCTCTCACACTTAAAGAATCTTACATGATGCTGCTTACTTTGGATACTGACGAACTGACCTTCCGCACTAGCACTTTTTTAAGATTAGCCATACGAGCGCGCAAGACAATGGAAAATCCATGAAATCAGAAACTAGTCACAATGGTGTCACTGTGTAAATACTATAATGAAATGAAATTTATTGTATAGTTATTGTATGAATTCTTATGATATCATGGAATGTTTTTCTGTACAAACTCTTTTTATCTTTTGTCTGTATTATATACAAAACGTGTTTTATTGCTGTGTTTGGTACTTTTATGAATTTTATGAAATTCGAATAAAGGTCTTTTGAAACTTGAAACTTGTGTGGTTGTGTATGTGGTTTTGTGTGTGGTTGTGGGTGTGGTTGTGTGTGTGGTTGGGTGTAAATTATTTAGGAGGACCTCTACGTAATATTCTAGTGTAAAAAAAGAAATGCAAGATAAAATCAATATTAGTGCTACTTGGGAGAGTAAGTTTTGTAGGACTACTAAGGCTGAATACGAGGCAGAAGCAGCAGAGTGGGTCATTGTAATGTTCTGTAATTGAGTGTTGGAGATGTGCACGTGATTAATGTCTAGTGAAAACCTGCAATGCAAAGACAGTCATAACGGGCAGAGCACCTATTTAACAAACTAGATAAATTTGGATGACCCATTCTGGAAATATCACCTAGCGACAGAGAAGAGCTTATCAATATCGTTATATAGTTTAATACAGAATGAAAACTGCACATCAATCATTTGATTTTATAACCGGATTTACTAAATTGTTCATATATTTAATGCTTGAGTAAAAAAAACAATTAAAACATAATCTTGAACCTACTGGACACAGGTAAACAAGCATGCCGTGCGGCCATTAAAGCGACGGCCGTGAAACGCGCTCTGTGGTGGAGGAGGGGGAGGGCCAGTTGTGAGGACACCGCACAGATGGCAGCACATAAGCATTGGCAGCACGGCCGGGCCGCGAATTTAAAATATATATATTTTTTTAAACGCGAGTTGTGCGACAAAAAAAGTGCTGAGCACGTCGCGTGCGTGCTTGTGCGCGTGCAGGTAAGCTGGTCGCCGCTTTCGCCGCTTTGAAAGCACTTCCAAAAGCGGCTTACTAAATGTCTTGCTGACAGCGCATGCGCGCTGGATCAGCGAGACCTAATTGAGGAGGTAGAGGCAAAAAGTCAGGCGTAATCACGCCAAGAAATGCCAGGTCTAACAGTGGGGGTCTCCTTCTACACAATAATCTCTTTTTCATCATTCAGAGGCTCCCCTATCTCAATCAGATAATAGACTTCTGTCTATAAGACCTATAATACCAGCCGATAATCCTGTACAGAATCAATTACGTCCTTTGAATCTGTCCCCTTTGCAGCAATTTTTTTTGGCCATGTCTATTTCGCCCATTAGAAATTGGAGAATATATGATATTACAATGCAAACAATTACAATGCATGCTTAACATCACAGTTTTTACAACGCAATTACCATTACATCGCATGATTTTACAATGCATACCATTACAACACTATTTTTAAAAGTACCATTACAACGCTTGCCATTAAAACGCTTTCCATTATAACGCATACCATTAAAATGCATAATACTTTTAGTACAACAGTAGGGTAGGTGTTGGATAGAATAGGGGTAGAAATTACTATTTCCAACTACCCCAAAACCCATACCCACCCTAAAACTTTAAATTCTCCATTACTAACCTTATAATGCGTTGTGATGACATGCGTTGTAATGACATGCGTTGTAATGACATGCGATGTAAAGGCACTTGCGCTGTAAAAGTTGCATTGTAAAGGCATTGCGATGTCTGCGTTGTAATGGACATTGCCCGAAAATAAAAAGCTCCATCTCCAATGAGATCTCCGCCACCACGGACACCTGCTGACAGAGGATCAATTACCCCATCATGCTCAAGATCAAAGTCAGGAACACCTTATTGCACTTCAAATTTGTCATACTCTCTAACTTCTCAAACTCAACTGCATATTTACAATAGAAATCACAGAGCGCAGCGTTAGTCTTCTCGGCTTAACACAGCGCTCCGCCACTTCTGAAATGCAGATCTGCACCATATTTACTACAATATGGTGCAGACTTCCGTTTCCCCCTGCGCTGGCACTAAATTTAGCTGCCTAGCGCCAATGCAGGCACCCTTGCACCATAGTACTGGAGAAGCTGGGATTCTTTTCTCTATTGTCTTACCAATTTCCAGAATCCCACATAAGGCCGACTGAACCTTTTTCCCTGTCATAGAAGCGTGGAGGGAAGATCTTTTGTTACAACTTTAAACAATGTAACCAGCCAAATTCATTTTGTACTTCAGAACCACTGACTACAAAGAAATGTAAAAGATTTATTACATAGCCAAAAATACTTGGATGTACAAACATCTCAGTAAAAGATTCAAGAAGTAAACGGGAACTAATACATTCATAATCCTAGGCAAGAGTCTCAGACGACTCAGAATGAAAAGCAAAATCATTTCAAGAATCGTCAGGCAAAGGATGAAACTCCCAACCTGAGTCCGGGATTGCATTACAGAAAGGAAAAGAGTCTGGTTAGTCTGTCCCTATACTGTCTCTGGAGTGACATCCCTACTTAGCATTTCACCAAGGCAAGAATAAAGGTGTCAGCAATGATGACTTCCTGAGAAGTACAACCACTTTCCCTTAACTATCCTCAGCTAGAGAACTCGCTCTCAGGTCCTCCTTCCTACACCCTACTCTGCCTGAAGTGCACAATCTCCCTACATCTTTATCTTTCCCAAAATCACTCACTGCCGCTACATCTACACTCTCCTGAAGCCCACTAAAATCTAATCTGCCCTCCACCCTCGGGTGTTGTCCCTAATACAAAACCTCAAAACAGTTGACACGCCTTTGAACCCGCCTTAGGAACGCCCCAGGCACACCCCTCAGGCAGGTATAGGTCTTCGTATTTTTCCAGGATGGCTCCTCTCCACCAAGAGTCCGTTAGAGTGTCCTTGGGTCCCAGGCACCTTCTCCGCTAAATGTTGCACTCCCAAATTCCTTGGCATCTCCTCTGCGCTTGCTCCTACTATCCTAACTTCCAAACAATGGCTCCCTCTACCTAACAAGGCCCATGGCCTTGCACCTGTGAGCTGGAATATGTGAGAAGAACTCTTTGCAACATTTTGAAGTTACAATACAACATTTGCCAAGAACAGCCTTTCCCAAGAGTAAGGATTATTTCTTCAGCTAAAGCTAAGCAAAGGAAAAATACAGTAGGCCTCTACCAACTGTAACACACCTCAGGCCTTGCACATTCTAATTGCATTTCTATTATAACAAGAGCATACATTTAATCAGTTAAACTTTAATTCTATTTTCAATACAAGCTACGCTTCTTCACATTTAAACCTATGATAAATCACTCATTAATAAGCATCCTTATTCTTCACTAAGGCACTTCATTGTTAACACGACATTTCAAGATTACATTTTCTATGTTTAGGCAAACATTTAGCATGATTAAAGCATTATTTTGTCTATGGTTAATAAACACTCCACCACAATTTGCACTGATCCCCCGCCCAAACGTTACATTTCCTAAACTACATTAGTAAAATCCTCTAAATATGTGGGTGCTGACTACGGATGAGCATAATGCACCCCTACAACTTTCAGAATAACATGGAGCTCTCTCAGTTCCCCCCTCTGATGACCTGTGTCATCATACACTACACCATCCCTAAGGGTAAGAACTCGTTCATAGAGAACTAGTAGCCGCCTTCGACCTCTTGAGCAGCTCCATGTTTTTCAAATTCTGATACTGACTGTCCTGCAGTCTCTCCACACACCTCTCTTGCATTCTCATTGACCTTTCAAGCATATTCGACTTGTACCACTTGTAGGCTCTCACCAGACCCCACAATCCAATCACACAACAGATCACTATGATGATTGGCTTTAGAATGTAACCAAGAATTCCCTTACCAAGGTTCGCAAACCAACTTCCAACCTGGCCAAATCCCTTGCCAACCTTCTCCCACACAGTTTCTTCTGTCAAATCTTCGATCTCATAATGAATTGCAGTAATGTTACTTATATATTTCTTCAGATCTTTGCTATTGTCTGGTATATAAGAACAACATTCTTGGACCTTCAAAAGTTTACAGATTCCTCCCTCTTTTGCTAGAAGGACGTCTAAAGCAAGACGGTTTTGTAAAACCATAGTCCTTATCGACAACATCTCTCCCTCAACCAACACTAAGGACTTGGCAGTACTCATAGATAACTCATCCACAACAGTCGCCAACCTTCTGATCTTCACATCATTCCGGATCACTCCTAAATTCGGTATTACTGCTCCAAACACATCTCCAACTATCTCTCCCACACTTGCACCACGCTTTACTCTCACATGTTGTCCACCCTCCAGAAGTTCAAAGTCCTCCGTGTGATAAATCTTAGGGAAAATGATCGCTAAATAACACGTTCCATACCATTTCTCAGGCAGTCGCACATAAACATTCCTTCCACAAACGAAGTACACAGTCGGAATCACTTGCACTACCCCCTGCAAGAAATCCTTTGCATAGCATTCCAGGTTGACCTGTGGTGTGACCCACATTGACATTCTCATAATATATCTGTGGTCTGTGAATGCATAGTTTCCCCTTTTGCACCTCATCTAGAGCTATCTGACCATAACTTCTCTTTGACTTGTGAAGCTTCTCTTCCTCAGTCCAATCTACCTTGCCATGTCCTGAATCACGCAGCTGTTTTTGCTTACGATGTCTATCTTCCACTTGATCTATGAACTTCTTCTCTGTCTCGGACAACAGGCACGTCAAATTATGACGATGAGCGTACGCTGTATCCAGCGCTTGGGTCGGAATAAAATACGTCCCAAGCCTGTCCTCCGACTTATAATAATCATACTTATTCAAATGCTTGTATGCGGGCACTTCAGGAAGGACCGCATCATAATTCGAAAAGAAATATTCAAAATGTTCTCGCTCATAAAAAATGATAAGCAGCAAACTACATGAAATTCCATACGTTAATGGAAGGTGATGGTATCTAATACCCTCATCTACCGAAGCAGACAACTGCATGCACACATAACAATCTTTTGCATCCATAGCATCTATACATTCATACAACAATTTTGCATACGCATTAAGCTTGAAATTGCCTTTAGACAGATCTGCATGTAATCTACGATTCTCCTCTAGCAGCAAAGCTTTTCCGTCTCCTAACTCAACCTCTTTCTTGCTAGGAGTAGTAGGTGTGGGTGTTCCCTCAACCTCCTCTGCCTGCTCATGTGGTGCCAAATATAAAAATAAAACTACTAAAATAATGAAAAGTATCACTCCTCCCACTAATGTGCCTACCATGCACCTAAGGTTGTGGGTGTGGTTGAGGGTGTAGTTGGGTGTGGTTTTGGTTGTGTGTGTGTGTGTGGTTGTGTGGTTGTGGTTGTGTGTGTAGTTGTGTGTGGTTGTGTGTGTGTGTGTGGTTGTGTGTATGGGTGTGGTTGTGTGTGTGTGTGGGAGTGTGTAGTTGTGGGTGTGTGTGGTTGTGGTTTAGTGTGTGGTTGTGTGTGTGTGGTTCTGGTTGTGTGTGTGGTTGTGTGTGGGGCTTACACCAGCGGGGACACTGTTTGTTTGGCTTCGTGGAGGTCCAGAGGCACGGGTCCCGCGGAATTCACCGCCGCTTTCCAGCGCCGCAGGTATTTTAACACCCAATTGGATTGGGTGTTAAAATACCGAATCTGAAAGGCCTGTGGGACTCAGAAGAGTCCCACCTACATCTGGAAGATACCGAATCGGTAAAAATACCGATTCGGTATTTTACAGATTCTGTAAATTTACAGATTCTGTAAATATACCGAATAGGTAAATACTGGCCCCCTACATCTCAAAGTGCCAATATACCGGTCGGAAACGGCCGATTTTGGCCGTTTCCGACCGGTATTTGCCACCTACATCGGGCCCTTAATGAAGTTGATAGAGGCACTTTGTTCACCGACCCAATGACAATTGAACTAAAGGACAAAGTTGAGGTTCAAAATGCACTTTATGCACTTTATAGAAATGGTCGCACAGGAAGAGAATCCCAGAAATCAAGCGTTATGAAATATATAGGAAATGGTCTCTGTAGGCAAATTCTGCCGCCGTATCTCTCCCTCCCTATGTCCAGCTGGGAGCGATCTTTATTGTTCCGTTTAAGGGCAGGAACTGTAAAATTTTTGCTGTCTTTTCCTATGGGGTACCGACATAGTGCTGATCTCACTCCATGTCCCTGTGATGGTGTGAGCACACAGGATGATCTGCACTTTCTATTTTTCTGCAAATTTTATTTGAGATTTATTAAATGGTTCCTAACTCCCTATTTCAAAAAATACAGACCTCTCACACTTAAAGAATCTTACATGATGCTGCTTACTTTGGATACTGACGAACTGACCTTCCGCACTAGCACTTTTTTAAGATTAGCCATACGAGCGCGCAAGACAATGGAAAATCCCTGAAATCAGAAACTAGTCACAATGGTGTCACTGTGTAAATACTATAATGAAATGAAATTTATTGTATATTTATTGTATGAATTCTTATGATATCATGGAATGTTTTTCTGTACAAACTCTTTTTATCTTTTGTCTGTATTATATATAAACGTGTTTTATTGCTGTATTCGGTACTTTTATGAATTTTATGAAATTCGAATAAAGGTCTTTTGAAACTTGAAACTTGTGTGGTTGTGTATGTGGTTTTGTGTGTGGTTGTGTGTGTGGTTGGGTGTAAATTATTTAGGAGGACCTCTACGTAATATTCTAGTGTAAAAAAAGAAATGCAAGATAAAATCAATATTAGTGCTACTTGGGAGAGTAAGTTTTGTAGGACTACTAAGGCTGAATACGAGGCAGAAGCAGCAGAGTGGGTCATTGTAATGTTCTGTAATTGAGTGTTGGAGATGTGCACGTGATTAATGTCTAGTGAAAACCTGCAATGCAAAGACAGTCATAACGGGCAGAGCACCTATTTAACAAACTAGATAAATTTGGATGACCCATTCTGGAAATACCACCTAGCGACAGAGAAGAGCTTATCAATATCGTTATATAGTTTAATACATAATGAAAACTGCACATCAATCATTTGATTTTATAACCGGATTTACTAAATTGTTCATATATTTAATGCTTGAGTAAAAAAAACAATTAAAACATAATCTTGAACCTACTGGACACAGGTAAACAAGCATGCCGTGCGGCCATTAAAGCGACGGCCGTGAAACGCGCTCTGTGGTGGAGGAGGGGGAGGGCCAGTTGTGAGGACACCGCACAGATGGCAGCACATAAGCATTGGCAGCACGGCCGGGCCGCGAATTTAAAATATATATATTTTTTTAAACGCGAGTTGTGCGACAAAAAAAGTGCTGAGCACGTCGCGTGCGTGCTTGTGCGCGTGCAGGTAAGCTGGTCGCCGCTTTCGCCGCTTTGAAAGCACTTCCAAAAGCGGCTTACTAAATGTCTTGCTGACAGCGCATGTGCGCTGGATCAGCGAGACCTAATAGAGGAGGTAGAGGCAAAAAGTCAGGCGTAATCACGCCAAGAAATGCCAGGTCTAACAGTGGGGGTCTCCTTCTACACAATAATCTCTTTTTCATCAGTCAGAGGCTCCCCTATCTCAATCAGATAATAGACTTCTGTCTATAAGACCTATAATACCAGCCGATAATCCTGTACAGAATCAATTACGTCCTTTGAATCTGTCCCCTTTGCAGCAATTTTTTTTGGCCATGTATATTTCGCCCATTAGAAATTGGAGAATATATGACATTACAATGCAAACAATTACAATGCATGCTTAACATCACAGTTTTTACAATGCAATTACCATTACATCGCATGATTTTACAATGCATACCATTACAACACTATTTTTAAAAGTACCATTACAACGCTTGCCATTAAAACGCTTTCCATTATAACGCATACCATTAAAATGCATGTTACTTTTAGTACAACAGTAGGGTAGGTGTTGGATAGAATAGGGGTAGAAATTACTATTCCCAACTACCCCAAAACCCATACCCACCCTAAAACTTTAAATTCTCCATTTTCTAACCTTATAATGCGTTGTGATGACATGCGTTGTAATGACATGCGTTGTAATGACATGCGATGTAAAGGCACTTGCGCTGTAAAAGTTGCATTGTAAAGGCATTGCGATGTCTGCGTTGTAATGGACATTGCCCGAAAATAAAAAGCTCCATCTCCAATGAGATCTCCTCCACCACGGACACCTGCTGACAGAGGATCAATTACCCCATCATGCTCAAGATCAAAGTCAGGAACACCTTATTGCACTTCAAATTTGTCATACTCTCTAACTTCTCAAACTCAACTGCATGTTTACAATAGAAATCACAGAGCGCAGCGTTAGTCTTCTCGGCTTAACACAGCGCTCCGCCACTTCTGAAATGCAGATCTGCACCATATTTACTACAATATGGTGCAGACTTCCGTTTCCCCCTGCACTGGCACTAAATTTAGCTGCCTAGCGCCAATGCAGGCACCCTTGCACCATAGTACTGGAGAAGCTGGGATTCTTTTCTCTATTGTCTTACCAATTTCCAGAATCCCACATAAGGCCGACTGAACCTTTTTCCCTGTCATAGAAGCGTGGAGGGAAGATCTTTTGTTACAACTTTAAACAATGTAACCAGCCAAATTCATTTTGTACTTCAGAACCACTGACTACAAAGAAATGTAAAAGATTTATTACATAGCCAAAAATACTTGGATGTACAAACATCTCAGTAAAAGATTCAAGAAGTAAACGGGAACTAATACATTCATAATCCTAGGCAAGAGTCTCAGACGACTCAGAATGAAAAGCAAAATCAGTTCAAGAATCGTCAGGCAAAGGATGAAACTCCCAACCTGAGTCCGGGATTGCATTACAGAAAGGAAAAGAGTCTGGTTAGTCTGTCCCTATACTGTCTCTGGAGTGACATCCCTACTTAGCATTTCACCAAGGCAAGAATAAAGGTGTCAGCAATGATGACTTCCTGAGAAGTACAACCACTTTCCCTTAACTATCCTCAGCTAGAGAACTCGCTCTCAGGTCCTCCTTCCTACACCCTACTCTACCTGAAGTGCACAATCTCCCTACATCTTTATCTTTCCCAAAATCACTCACTGCCGCTACATCTACACTCTCCTGAAGCCCACTAAAATCTAATCTGCTCTCCACCCTTGGGTGTTGTCCCTAATACAAAACCTCAAAACAGTTGACACGCCTTTGAACCCGCCTTAGGAACGCCCCAGGCACACCCCTCAGGCAGGTATAGGTCTTCGTATTTTTCCAGGATGGCTCCTCTCCACCAAGAGTCCGTTAGAGTGTCCTTGGGTCCCAGGCACCTTCTCCGCTAAATGTTGCACTCCCAAATTCCTTGGCATCTCCTCTGCGCTTGCTCCTACTATCCTAACTTCCAAACAATGGCTCCCTCTACCTAACGAGGCCCATGGCCTTGCACCTGTGAGCTGGAATATGTGAGAAGAACTCTTTGCAACATTTTGAAGTTACAATACAACATTTGCCGAGAACAGCCTTTCCCAAGAGTAAGGATTATTTCTTCAGCTAAAGCTAAGCAAAGGAAAAATACAGTAGGCCTCTACCAACTGTAACACACCTCAGGCCTTGCACATTCTAATTGCGTTTCTATTATAACAAGAGCATACATTTAATCAGTTAAACTTTAATTCTATTTTCAATACAAGCTACGCTTCTTCACATTTAAACCTATGATAAATCACTAAGGCACTTCATTGTTAACACGACATTTCAAGATTACATTTTCTATGTTTAGGCAAACATTTAGCATGATTAAAGCATTATTTTGTCTATGGTTAATAAACACTCCACCACAATTTGCACTGATCCCCCGCCCAAACGTTACATTTCCTAAACTACATTAGTAAAATCCTCTAAATATGTGGGTGCTGACTACGGATGAGCATAATGCACCCCTACAACTTTCAGAATAACATGGAGCTCTCTCAGTTCCCCCCTCTGATGACCTGTGTCATCATACACTACACCATCCCTAAGGGTAAGAACTCGTTCATAGAGAACTAGTAGCCACCTTCGACCTCTTGAGCAGCTCCATGTTTTTCAAATTCTGATACTGACTGTCCTGCAGTCTCTCCACACACCTCTCTTGCATTCTCATTGACCTTTCAAGCATATTCGACTTGTACCACTTGTAGGCTCTCACCAGACCCCACAATCCAATCACACAACAGATCACTATGATGATTGGCTTTAGAATGTAACCAAGAATTCCCTTACCAAGGTTCGCAAACCAACTTCCAACCTGGCCAAATCCCTTGCCAACCTTCTCCCACACAGTTTCTTCTGTCAAATCTTCGATCTCATAATGAATTGCAGTAATGTTACTTATATATTTCTTCAGATCTTTGCTATTGTCGGGTATATAAGAACAACATTCTTGGACCTTCAAAAGTTTACAGATTCCTCCCTCTTTTGCTAGAAGGACGTCTAAAGCAAGACGGTTTTGTAAAACCATAGTCCTTATCGACAACATCTCTCCCTCAACCAACACTAAGGACTTGGCAGTACTCATAGATAACTCATCCACAACAGTCGCCAACCTTCTGATCTTCACATCATTCCGGATCACTCCTAAATTCTGTATTACTGCTCCAAACACATCTCCAACTATCTCTCCCACACTTGTACCACGCTTTACTCTCACATGTTGTCCACCCTCCAGAAGTTCAAAGTCCTCCGTGTGATAAATCTTAGGGAAAATGATCGCTAAATAACACGTGCCATACCATTTCTCAGGCAGTCGCACATAAACATTCCTTCCACAAACGAAGTACACAGTCGGAATCACTTGCACTACCCCCTGCAAGAAATCCTTTGCATAGTATTCCAGGTTGAACGTATGTTCACCTGTGGTGTGACCCACATTGACATTCTCATAATATATCTGTGGTCTGTGAATGCATAGTTTCCCCTTTTGCACCTCATCTAGAGCTATCTGACCATAACTTCCCTGTGACTTGTGAAGCTTCTCTTCCTCAGTCCAATCTACCTTGCCATGTCCTGAATCACGCAGCTGTTTTTGCTTACGATGTCTATCTTCCACTTGATCTATGAACTTCTTCTCTGTCTCGGACAACAGGCACGTCAAATTATGACGATGAGCGTACGCTGTATCCAGCGCTTGGGTCGGAATAAAATACGTTCCAAGCCTGTCCTCCGACTTATAATAATCATACTTATTCAAATGCTTGTATGCGGGCACTTCAGGAAGGACCGCATCATAATTCGAAAAGAAATATTCAAAATGTTCTCGCTCATAAAAAATGATAAGCAGCAAACTACATGAAATTCCATACGTTAATGGAAGGTGATGGTATCTAATACCCTCATCTACCGAAGCAGACAACTGCATGCACACATAACAATCTTTTGCATCCATAGCATCTATACATTCATACAACAATTTTGCATACGCATTAAGCTTGAAATTGCCTTTAGACAGATCTGCATGTAATCTACGATTCTCCTCTAGCAGCAAAGCTTTTCCGTCTCCTAACTCAACCTCTTTCTTGCTAGGAGTAGTAGGTGTGGGTGTTCCCTCAACCTCCACTGCCTGCTCATGTGGTGCCAAATATAAAACTAAAACTACTAAAATAATGAAAAGTATCACTCCTCCCACTAATGTGCCTACCATGCACCTAAGTCTACGGTTTGGGTTTCCAGTTTCCATGGTCTCAAGACTATTTTAAGTTCGTTGTTTAGCAACAGCACACAGAGTCTCTTTTCTTCTTCGACTGCTTGAAGCTCGACCCACCTCTTGGAAGCTGAAAGTCCCCTTCTCGATTTCAGTTCTTTATTTACAGTGAGCAACAGACAACCCTAACCCTTCTCCGTCCTCTATGGGAAGTCCCTAAATTTCTTCTTCTTCCAACCGGACCTAGGTTATTTACACCAAGTATTTACAACAAAGTCTTTAGTCAATAATCAATAATCAATTCAGCTCCAACTGCTTCTAACATTTTCCAAAAGTTCAAGACGAAGAACAATTGGTTCATGAGATGGTATCCCAGGGCTAAACGTAGGGAAAAGCAATCTACTTAGAATCAGGTGACGTATTCCACTCAATATCGGGGGATTCAGAACTGTGATTGTCAGTACACCTTCGATCTCAAGTCCTGGTACCAACAACAGCACATCCAACTTGATGTTAGGACTGGTACTGATCACTGTCACTGCCCTCACCCTCCCCGATCTCAATACACCTGGCATCAGTCACAAGATAGGTCCACTCAGGAGTTGCGTACCTCCGGCAAGGCACCCTCATCCGCCTTAACCTCCTTGGACCTCCTCAGGCTTGTTCGACTGCTTTTCCTTCCGACTCAGACCCTTCGGACACTGGTGCAAGATCTCTTTCACGGACCAGCCTCACATTCAGTCGCCTTTGTCTCCTTGGCCACTGCTCCTCTGTTCCGCTGGTCCTTTCGTTTACGTCTTGCACTCTCGGCTCACAATTCTCTTCAGCTGAGTTTGGCTCTGGGTCACTCTCACAGTCACTTCCCCATTCTGAGGGAGTTTCCTCACCGCTCTTGCTGTGACCCTCCTCAGCCTGATCTAGTGAACAACCAGCTTGGTCAGACACCCTCACAGCTTGACTTGTCCCCTCCAGTGGCCCTGCCACTTCAGCTCGGGTTTCAGTTGGGAGAGGAGCCGTTTCTTCCAAGGGTGCTCGAACTCGACGGGTGTGTGAAGCATGCACCCAATTCGGCAATCCTCCACACTTCACTGCAGTGTTCGTAACAAGGATTATCTGGTAGGGACCCCTCCAGCGAACATCCAAACAGCTTTTTCTCCTGTGCTTCTGCACTAACACCAAATCTCCTGGGCTCAGGTCGTGGCAAAGATCACTGGAAGCCAAGACCACAGCAGCCTGCACCTGATGGGACACAGAACGGATGACATCAGCTAGTCCCCTGCAATAATCAAGGATCATATCATCTGTGATACTCAGCAAGGCTGTTGATGGCACCAATGGTAACCTCATGCCCTCCCCATCAACACTTCATGTGGTGAGAGACCTGTTCTCCTGTCTGGGGTACTGCGCATTCTCATTAAAACCAGGGGCAAAGCGTCCAGCCATTTCAGGGAGGTGGACGAACACACTTTTGCCATTCGAGCCTTCAAAGTCCCGTTGATCTGCTCTACTATCCCATATGCCTCTGGACGATAACTACAATGGAGTCTCTGATTAATGTTCAGTGCTGTGCAAAGCATCTTCATGATCTCGCTATGAAAATGCGTACCCCTGTCCGATTCCAAAGAGGCCGTAACCCTGAACCTTGGCACAAGCTCTCTCAACAACAGCTTAGCTACTGTAAGTGTATCGCATCTACTCGTGGGATATGCCTCCACCCACCTTAAAAAAACACAAACACCACTACCAAAATGTACCTCAAATGATTGCACCTAGGCATCTCAACAAAATCCAATTGCATTCGGTTGAAGGGCCCTCCGGACCTTCCAATGTGACTCACGGTGACTGCAGTTCTCTTTCCCACATTTATTTGCTGGCACGTGACACACCTCTGGCACACAGCTTCTGCTACTGCGCGAAACCTTGGGTTATACCAGGTCTGTCTAAATACTCTCATTATTGCATCTCTTCCCAAATGCACTGCACCATGAATTTGTCTTGCCATCGGGCTCAACATCTCATCTGGCAGGACCGCTCTTCCATCAGCTGAAACCCAAATATCCACATCTCCTCTCACACAGCCTGAATTGATCCACACGTTCTTCTCAAGGTCTGACACCTGTTTCTGCACGTTCTTGAGCTCATCCCAAGTATCGGCTAATTCAAGCATCATATACATCTCTGTTCTTTCTGGTAACCCACCTATTTCTTGATCAGTAAAACTGTAATCTTACTCAGCACAGTATCGTGCAACCTCATCTGCATAGCGGTTTCCAAGTGACACGAAATACGCCCCTTTACCATGGGCTGTGCATTTCACAACTGATTTTTCCCTAGGACATTGCAAGGCTTCTAGCAGCAATCGAACAAACTCCCCATTTCTGATAGGAGATCCAGAAGAAGTCATGTAACCCCTCTGGGACCATAACTGCCCGAAGTCATGAACCACACCAAACCCATATTGACTGTCAGTGTAAATTGTGATCCGAATTTTGTCTCTTGCTAAGCAGGCACGCGTCAGGGCAATTATTTCAGCCACCTGGGCGGAGTGTACTCCTGCCAGGCATGCAGCTTCAACAACTCCAGTGATGGTGCATACAGCAAACGTTGCTCTTAACTGACCAACACTGTCTCTTATGCACGAACCATAAACAAAGAAAATTTCATCAGGGTCGGTCAATGGCACATCAACAATGTCGGGTCTCGGTTTGGTACAAAGTTCAGTCACATCGAGACAGTCATGATCCTCAATCTTCATCAAGTGTGTTAGGCAATGGCATCAGTGTGGTAGGATTCAAAACAGAGCACCTTTTAAGGGTCACATTCTCCACAGCAAGTTATAACCTGCTCGTAGTGTGTGAGCCTATTGTTTGTCAAGTGCTGTGTCTTGGTCCTGGTCATCAACAATTCAACTGAATGTGGCACATAAACTGTCAGTGCATGACCAATCACAATGCTTTCACATATCTCAATGCTGACACCTGTTGCAGCAACGGATTTGAGACATCCGGGCAATGCTGAAGCTACTGGATCTAGAGTAGCTGAAAAGTATGCGACTGGTCTACGGACACCTCTATGTTCCTGAACTAAGACTGCCAATGCGCAACCATCTCGTTCACAGCAAAACAATATAAAAAGACTTATTGTAATCAGGCATTCCCAAAGCCGGAGCACGACAAAGGTCCTCTCGCAACTCAAGGAAAGCAGTTATACAGTCATTGTCCCATGGTACTCACGTCCTTGTGCGTCAGTCTCTGCAAAGGCTTGCCTTCAGTGAAAAATTGGCAATCCACTGGCGACAGTAGCCAACCATTCCTAGGAACACCCTGACCTCTCTCTGGGTTGTCAGCACCATCATATTCATGATGGCCTGAATCCTGTAAGGAGACACCTTCATTTTGCCCTTCTCAATTCTGTGTCCCAGATATTGCACTTCATTCAAACAATACTTATTTGGCGACACCTTGTGCCCATTCTCAGCCAAATGATTCAACAACGCAATGGTGTCAATTCTTCACGCACCCTCGGTCTCTGACGCAACAAGGAGGTCATCTATGTACTGCACGAGAACTGAATTCTGCAGCAGCACTAGACTCTCAAGGTTCTTTTTCAAGATCTGATTAAAGATCGATGGACTCTCTGTGTACCCCTGAGAGATACGACACCACGTTAATACACAGCTTTCCAGTTTGAAAGCGAAAAGAAATTGCCTCTCTTCGTGCAAGGTTATAGAAAAAAAGGCTTGACACAGGTCAATAACAGTGAACCACTCAGCCTGGCACGGGATCTGAAACAATATAACAGATGGATTCGGTACCACTGGACAACAAGGAACAACTATGTTGTTCACCCGGCGCAGGTCTTGTACAATCCTAAACTTTCCGCTTGGTTTCTGCAATCCCATAATTGGTGAATTACACGGACTGCATAAAACCTCCTTCAGAATTCCCTGCCTAATCATGGATTCAATCACAGACTTTTTTCCCACAATCGTTTCCGGAGTCAAATTGTACTGAGGTGTTCTTGGGAATTCAGCATTCGGCTTGACCTGAATCTTAACTGGCTCAACTCCCTTAATCAAACCTATGTTTTCCCCCGTAAAGTCCCACACCTCCTGCAAGACTGAATCTCTTAGGTCTAAAGGAAGCTCTTCCACTGTCAGCGCAGGGTACATTTCTATGCACACATGCTCGTTTGCGACCTTAAAGGTAGCATCATTGTCATTCGTCTGCAACTCTACTCCCTTGGGGGTGCAATTAAGCATGGGCGAATTTTGGGAATCTGGCGTTCGCGAATTTTGCAAATTTGCGAACTCGCAATCCGCAAAATCCGCGAATTCTCGCGAATTTGCGGATTTCTTTTTATTTTTGTGTTCGCAAGGATTTCTGCCAGTTCGCAAGGATTTCTGCCAGTTCGCAAGGGTTTTGTACCAGTTCGCAATTGCGAACTTACATGTCGGCTCGCAATGGTCACGATTATGTTGTTTCTACGTCTGGTTCATCATCACAGGTTCCAAGAACCCTCTGTTTCACCCCTGCCACCCTCTGTTTCACCCATGCTATCCTCTGGTGCATCAATGCCACCCTCTGGTTCATCATCACTGTAGATTATGGGGGGGAAAAGCAAGCACACCTGCCTGCTTCAACTGACATGAATTAATTTGGGGTTGATTTATTAATGTGTCACTGTTTTAAAATTCCAGTCTGGCACCTGCTTCCTTATCTGTAATTTGCTTTCTGTTGCAGTGCAATTTTATTTTCCAGGACCTTTGTGGCCTACTTGTAGCTATTCTATGAGCCTGCTGTGAGGGTCAGAGCAGGGTCATATAATTGTTGCAACTAGCAACTGAACTCTGGAGGGGCCCTTGTCAGGAAGCACTACAGGGAATGGTTACTAATGATGAGTTTGAACTTTTGAACCTGCTGAATGCTTTTTTTGTGTTCGCAAGGATTTCTGCCAGTTCGCAAGGATTTCTGCCAGTTCGCGAGGGTTTTGTACCAGTTCGCAATTGCGAACTTACATGTTGGCTCGCAACGGTCACGATTATGTTGTTTCTACGTCTGGTTCATCATCACAGGTTCCCAGAACCCTCTGTTTCACCCCTGCCCCCCTCTGTTTCACCCATGCCATCCTCTGGTGCATCAATGCCACCCTCTGGTTCATCATCACTGTAGATTATGGGGGGGAAAAGCAAGCACACCTGCCTGCTTCAACTGACATGAATTAATTTGGGGTTGATTTATTAATGTGTCACTGTTTTAAAATTCCAGTCTGGCACCTGCTTCCTTATCTGTAATTTGCTTTCTGTTGCAGTGCATTTTTTTTTCCAGGACCTTTGTGGCCTACTTGTAGCTATTCTATGAGCCTGCTGTGAGGGTCAGAGCAGGGTCATATAATTGTTGCAACTAGCAACTGAACTCTGGAGGGGCCCTTGTCAGGAAGCACTACAGGGAATGGTTACTAATGATGAGTTTGAACTTTTGAACCTGCTGAATGCTTTTTTTGTGTTTGCAAGCATTTCTGCCAGTTCGCAAGGATTTCTGCCAGTTCGTGAGGGTTTTGTACCAGTTCGCAATTGCGAACTTACACCGCACGCAGCAAAATTGTATCACCAAGAAAAAAAAATCCGCTGCGTGCGAATATGCGGATTTTGCGGGAAATTCGCGGATCTCGCGGATTGCGAATTTACCGAAAATCCACAAAATCCGCGAGCGTAACGGATTTTCCGCCCATGCTTAGGTGCAATAGATGGTACAATTAAGCTTGCACAGGAGATCCCTCCCAGCAAACACACAGGACTAGAATCACACACCACAAATTGATGTTTATCTCTGAGCATCCCTATCTTCACAGGAATCGGTTCTATCAGGGGGCTGGTTATCCACCTATTAGCAACACCTACAACCTGGATTGATTGTCCCGAGAGGGGTAGGTTAGGGACTACTGCAGAACTTACAGTAGAACGCGTAGCACCAGTATCAACCAAAAAGGTGGTGGGGTGACTAAACCCCCACCCTGCTCCAACGCAAATAGACCGCCCCCTGCTCCCCCCCAAGTCCCCTCACCCCCCAAGTTTGCCCCAACAATTACAACAGTTAGAAGTTGTTTTTGGGCGGGAGAAGATATACCCTCCACCGCTAGTTTAATGGATGGACCCACTGATCCGTGGGCCCTGACAACACATACAGCTATGCATCATGCTGACCTCGCTGGCGCTCTATAGGACAACTGCATGATAGATTGATGCGCCACAGGGTCGCCACACCAATATACATAATGGGTCATATACCGCGGCAGACCTATGCCTGCCCTGTGGGTAGGCCACGAACCCTCCCGGGATCTCTTGATGTCTTCTACCAAACTGAACGATTTGCATCAACCACTCGGCCCATGACTACTGTATGATGAAAATCACTTGGTGTGAATTGATGCTGTATCCCTGTGGACATATACAAATGTACTGTATAACTACTTTCTTGTTGATTGCATAATGTAAACTAAAACCCAATAAACAAATTTAAACAAAAAAAAAGGTGGTGGGGTGACCATAAACATCAGCCTCTACAAATGGTCCCCTCTGGTCTATCTCCAAGACCGCCCCAAGAGTGCAGCCTTCCTCCCCCTCAGGCACCGTCATGCCAACGGGTCTGAAAAACAATCATTGTTCTCATCAGAGAGAGGCATCTGTTGGTAGGTCCGAGTCCCTGTCGGGATCCTCGGTGGCTGGGGAACCTGGGCTTGAGGAGCCGGAGTCCCCCCTTTTATCGTCTTCGTCTTTGCCACTGCTGGTGTTGTCACCTGAGGTACCTGTGCCTGAACTACCTGCTCTTCCTGCTGTATCTGATTTTCAGGATTAAAGGGACACTCGCGTCTCCAGTGTCCAATCTGATGACACTGGTGACACTCAGTGGTCTTCTTCAGAGTCACCAAATCCACCCTTGGCTTGGAGTCATCGCCGTTTCCCTTCTCCTGACTATTTTTTCTCCTCCCGAGGGTACCTCCGCCTGACTGTACCTGACCTCCCTTGTCCCCAGTCTGCATCTGAACCAGCATAAGCTTATATTTGAGTTTCTTATTCTTCGACTCTGTTTCATCACTACAGTATCTAGCGTACCTCAAAATATCATCCAGCGGCTTGTTCTGCCAACAAATCAAATGTTGCTGGATCATGAGACCGATATCAGGTCTCAATCCTAGGACAAACTTCGAAACAAACTGTCCTATATCCTTAGGGACCATTACATCCAACCCGCTGTACTGTTTAAAGTCCTGTAGCAGTCTCTCATAAAACTCATGCACTTTTTCTTTCGGTTCCTGGATCGTGCGATCGATTTTTACCCAATCGATATTTTGGGTGGCACTTTAGACTTTAGCCAGGTAATCACCTGCTCTTACTTCTTCATCACCAAAGGTGACGGTCCATTGTTAAGAGCGTCCCTATCTGACTCCACAGCGGGCCATTTGATAGCAACCTTGCATGCTACCCACAAATCCCCTGGAACCACAATGTCAAACAAGGTGTTCAAGTCAATCCACAGTACCTTGGAAATCTTGACAAACCTCTCTAACTGTTTGTACCATTCCACTGGGCTCTCTCAGTTTTGGGAAATCATTCGTGAAAGCAGCCAAATCTCCCCGACTCCAGGGCACATGCACACAACCCCCATGTGCTACCTCAAGTAAAGGGTATACTCCAACCCCTGTAATTCCTCCTCCTGGTGGGGATGTCTCTGTCCCACTCTTCCTGACATTGTATTTCTTTGACCACCTTTCCTCCCATTTTGTCAAGTCTACTCCAAGCCCGTATTCCTATGATCAACTCCCTTATGTGAGTTTTCAACCCAATCACCCTTTTCTCTTCCAGGTCCTGATCAGTGTAATGCAACCTATGGTTACTCTGCAACATTTTCGTTTTTGACAAATCCACATCATATTTGTTTGCCAATTCAGTCAATTTCTCGTGGGCTGATCTAGCTTTCCTAGTCATATCTTTCACTACAAATAGCAATTCATCCGTTTCATAGAGTTCAACTCTCTCTATAGGCAAATTTCCTTCTATTATTTCATCCACTTCTGCTTTCAACCTCATCACGTCAATCCTCTTTGCCCTTATCGTCGCACTCAGAGTACCTCGACTAGATGCACTGTATTGTCCCCCGCTCCTATTCATTTCGGGGGTATTGTGGGGAACCCTCCCACTCTCGGCACTTCTTCGGTCCCAATCCTTTCTAGGCCTATCATTGTGAGCCCCTTCAACTGTCTCCCAGGATCTCAAATCTGGCCTCAATTCCCCAAAGGATTTCGGTCTCAGACCCTTCAGATCCATCGGTCCTCTAGATGAATCTGCTGTCGCTGGTAAGGGAGTACTCGATTCTACAGGTCTCGACATCGGACCCAGTTCATCCACCATACAGCTTCCTCTATAGTTGATACTCCCCTCTACTCCTACCTGTGGTGGACTTTCACCTTTCACTTGCTCTGGATTGTATACCGACACTATGGGACCATTGGTAACTGGTACTGTAAGGGCATCCGGCAACCTCTGAGAATTGACACACTCTACCTTGGGCATTTCTCCGGCTGAAAGATTTACCATGACTTTCATCCTTGGAGGAATCTGTGATTCCCTGACTTTCTCTATTGGAGCTGACCTTTCTTCTCCCAACTCTGGATTATATGGTGGTGGTCTCACCGACAACAACCTTTCTATCAAGCTATCATCCGTATCACTGTCATCATCCTCAGTATTGTTTCTCTGCGCCTCCCCGGCCTTGACCAACAACGGGTACAGCTTAGCTCCCTCAATCACCTGCACTCACCACCTTTTCTCCAGTTTCTTGCCTCCTGGACTGCCCTAACTGATCTTGTCACTCTTTCCTGTTGCCTTTCTCTATTCCTCGCGTGCGCACTCTAATCCATGCATTCAAGGGTTCAAACTGTGTCGGTCTAGGTAGGGGGTTCAAGGAACCCATAATTGATTTCAATTGGTACAACAGCTCTAGTCTAAAAGTTCCATATCTAGGAAACGCAACCCCTCCTTTCCATCCGTCATCTTCACCCAGTTTTCAAGCCACAATATAATGTGTAACCCAACATTCGTAGCCATATAATGAGCCGGTGTGTCCTCAGGCGGGGTTTCTCCTCCCACCCGAGGTTCCAATCTTTTTTCACTTTTGAACAAATCACGCAACCCTTTAAAACATTTCATGATGAAACCTAACGTTTTCTCTCTCGCAGCGCACTTTTACTTCCTGATGACAGTCCACTAATCCCAGCGCGGTTCCACACCAACCGCCCTATCCCAGCGCGGCACCTTCTGACGTCACATGCCTCCGCTTCGCAGCAGTTCCCTTCCCTTTCAGTTTGTTTCTCATTCAAACACGCGTCCCAATCATACACTGAAATGATTACTTATGACCAAGCAATCACTTCGCTGACAGTACTTCCACAGTCTGACTGTACGTCCACAGTCGCGTAATTGTCACCGAACTGGCAACTGTCTGTCCATGAAATGACCGGACAATCACCTCAACTGATAGGTTACAACCACACAGCAACTCACGACCAGCGTCAGTTACTCACACACTCACACATTCGTTCCCCCTATCTCGGTCCTGCAGGCAATCAATGGTACCTCACGATTCCCTTAACAATGGTCGACAATTACTATAGGTGTGAGATACACCTGAACCACTTAAGCTACTCCTTGAGACTAAGATTGTCCCGGGCTGCGCGCGCTCACAGCCTGCTCTCCTTTCATACAACAGGCATTCCAACTCCGCAAGACATTAAACACAAAGCTCAAACATAAACCCCGCAATCTAATAACATAAACCCTATTCATACTCACCCTCCTCGGAACTGCTGCGTCCGCCACACTGTTACTCTCCGCCGGTCTCAATGAATCGCCGTCTTCCGCCAACAATCTGGGCAATCATCGCCTAACTTCTATGGGCCTCGGGAAACACTTATCCTAATCTAGATCTCCCCTCGCTCTAGAAGGGAACCATCCTACACTGCTACCAACTCGAGAAGCTGGGATTCTTTTCTCTATTGTCTTACCAATTTCCAGAATCCCAGATAAGGCCGACTGAACCTTTTTCCCTGTCATAGAAGCGTGGAGGGAAGATCTTTTGTTACAACTTTAAACAATGTAACCATCCAAATTCAATTTGTACTCAAGAACCACTGACTACAAAGAAATTTAAAAGATTTATTACATAGCCAAAAATAATTGGATGTACAAACATCTCAGTAAAAGATTCAAGAAGTAAACGGGAACTAATATATTCATAATCCTACGCAAGTCTCAGACGACTCAGGATGAAAAGCAAAATTAGTTCAAGAATCATCAGGCAAAGGATGAAACTCCCAACCTGAGTCCGGGATTGCATTACAGAAAGGAAAAGAGTCTGGTTAGTCTGTCCCTATACTGTCTCTGGAGTGACATCCCTACTTAGCATTTCACCAAGGCAAGAATAAAGGTGTCAGCAATGATGACTTCCCAAGAAGTACACCCACTTTCTCTTAACAATCCTCAGCTAGAGAACTCGCTCTCAGGTCCTCCTTCCTACACCCTACTCTGCCTTAAGGGCACAATCTCCCTACATCTTTACCTTTCTCAAAATTACTCTCTACCTCTACATCTACACTCTCCTGAAGCCCACTAAAATCTAATCTGCACTCTACCCTAGAGTGCTGTCCTTAATACAAAACCCCAAAACAGTTGACACGCCTTTGGACCCGCCTTAGGAACGCCCCAGGCACACCCCTCTGGCAGGTATGGGTCTTCGTATTTTTCCAGGATGGCTTCTCTCCACCAAGCGTCCATTAGAGTGTCCTTGGGTCCCAGGCACCTTCTCCGATAAATTCCTTGGCATCTCCTCTGCGCTCGCTCCTACTATCCTAACTTCCAAACAATGGCTCCCTCTACCTAACGAGGCCCATGGCCTTGCACCTGCGAGCTGGAATATGTGAGAAGAACCCTTTGCAACATTCGAAGTTACAATTCAACATTTGCCGAGAACAGCCTTTCCCAAGAGTAAGGATTATTTCTTCAGCTAAAGCTAAGCTAAGGAAAAATACAGTTAGGCCTCTACCAACTTTAACACACCTCAGGCCTTGCACATTCTAATTGCTTTTCTATTATAACAAGAGCATACATTTCATCAGTTAAACTTTAATTCTATTTTCAATACAAGCTACGCTTCTTCACATTTAAACCTATGTTAAATCACTCATTAATAAGCATCCTTATTCTTCACTAAGGCACTTCATTGTTAACGTGACATTTCACATGAGATTACATTTACTACGTTTAGGCAAACATTTAGCATGATTAAAGCAATATTTTGTCTAAGGTTAATAAACACTCCACCACAATTTGCACTGATCCGCGGCCCAAACGTTACATTTCCTAAACTACATTAGTAAAATCCTCTAAATATGTGAGTGCTGACTACGGGTGAGTATATTGCACCCATACAACTTTCAGAATAACATGGCGCTTTCTCAGTCCAAGGGTGTCTGCGTTGCAGGGGAAGATTGTTTATGTGCGGGAAGGTTTCCCTTCCTGCACATAAACAATCTTTTAATGGTGTTTTGTAACTTCGATGTGTGCTGTTTAATGCAGCACACATAGAAGTTGCAAAACGTAATTGTTTTCAACGCCGCTCCGGCAGTCCATCACAAAGATCCCCGCAAAATCCATGCATTATCCGGCCAAAATGGCACAATATGTGCCGTAAGCCTACCTGGATGAGCCCCACACTCTGATCAGGGATGCGGGAGCTCCTGTCTACCCTTCTTAGCAGCGATGGCGAGAGCTGGCCTTAGTGACGCCGCAGGGCCTGATGAGGCGGCGACTTCGCGCTGGTGGTAAGAGAAACCCTATAGCAGAAAAGGGCCTCTGTCGCCGAGGGTCGTGGATTCCCGCCATCGATACTGAGGGGTGGAGACCGTCGGGGAGCGGAAGCGAGCGGCGGAGTCCCTCGGCAAGTGCTGCTTTCCCAGCGACCAACATAGCGCCCGGACCCCTGGTGCTGACAGGGACGGAGCGCACGCCCAGCGGCAGTGAGATCCAGCGAAGGCAGTGGCGTCACTACGGTTGGTGTCACCCGGTGCGGGTAACTCATGGTGTCACCCCCCCAGGACTTACCGCATGGACCATCTCATCCTCTGCCTGCACCATCTCCCCTCTGCCTGCACCATCTCTCCCTCTGTCCACACCATCTCCCCTCCGCCTGCACCTTCTCTCCCTCTGCCTGCACCATCTCCCCCTCTGCCTGCACCATCTCCCCCTCTGCCTGCATCATCTCCCCCTCTGCCTGCACCATCTCCCCCTCTGCCTGCACCATCTCCCCCTCTGCCTGCACCATATCTCCCTCCGCCTGCACCATATCTCCCTCCGCCTGCACCATCTCTCCCTCCACCTGCACCATCTCTCCCTCTGCCTGCACCATTTCTCCATCTGCCTGCACCATTTCCCCTCCGCCTGCACCATCTCTCCCTCTGTCCGCACCATCTCCCCTCCGCCTGCACCATCTTCTCTCCACCTGCACCATCTCCCCTCCGCCTGCACCATCTCACCCCTGCCTGCACCATCTCACCCCCTGCCTGCACCATCTCACCCTCTGCCTGCAAGATCTCACCCTCCGCCTGCACCATCTCTCCCTCTGCCTGCACCATCTCTCGCACCATCTCTCCTTCTGCCTGCACCATCTCTCCCTCTGCCTGCACCATTTCCCCTCTGCCTGCACCATCTCTCCCTCCGTCTGCACCATCTCTCCCTCCGCCTGCACCATCTCTCCCTCCGCCTGCACCATCTCTCCCTCCGCCTGCACAATCTCTCCCTCTGCCTGCACCATCTCTCCCTCTGCCTGCACCATCTCCCCTCCGCCTGCACCATCTCTCCCTCTGCCTGCACCATTTCCCCTCCGGCTGCACCATCTCACCCCCTGCCTGCACCATCTCACCCTCTGGTTGCAAGATCTCACCCTATGCCTGCAAGATCTCACCCTCTGCCTGCAAGATCTCACCCTCCGCCTGCACCATCTCTCCCTCCGCCTGCACCATCTCCCCTCAGCCTGCACCATCTCCCCTCCGCCTGCACCATCTCACCCCCTGCCTGCACCATCTCACCCTCTGCTTGCAAGATCTCACCCTCACTCGCAATAGAACAGCTTTCTTGTCTCTTCCATCCATGCATCTATCTATTCATTCTTTCACCCTTCCATCTCTCTACTGTCATCCACTATTTCACCTTTAGATTCTGTCATCCATTCATTCTTTCCTCCATCATTCAATATTTCCCCATTCTTTCCATCCATTCTTCCATCCAATTTGCCATCCATCTGCCCATCCATACAGTCTAAAAATCAACCAATCACTCTGCCACCCATCGATCCATTCACTCTGCCATCCATTCTCTTTGCCATACGTCCTCCACTCTGTTATCACCTCTGCCATTCATCGATCAACTGCTATCCTTTCATCAATTCATTAACTCTTCCATTCATCCACTCGGCCATCCATCAGCCTACTCTGCCATCCATCCATCCATCCTCCTATCCTCTCTTCCATCCTTCCATCATTGCAATCTGTCATTCACCCGCTCTGTCATCCACTCTGCCACTCATTCACCATCCATCCACTCTGCCACCCATCCATTCATCAACTCTTCTATCTATCCAACCACCCATCCACTCTGCCATTCATTTATCCATCAATCCATCCACTCTGTTATTCAACCACCCACTCATCCACTCTGGCATGCATCAATTCCCTCTGCCATCCATCCATTTTCCATCCATCAGCTCCTCCATCCATCCATTTATCCACTCTGCCATCCATCCCGCCATTCATTCATCAATCCATCCACTCTGCTATCCAATCATGCATTCAGTCACTTTGCCTTTCATCCATTCATGCTGCCATGCGTGCATTTACTTTGCCATTCTTCCAATCTGCCACCCACCCATATATTCATTCACTTTGTCACCCATCTATTCACGCACCAATGCCATTGGTATGGCTTTGCAGCACTTTGCTGGTTATCACTAGGGCCTCCTTATGTAGGCGGTTTGGAGCAGTGGTGGTCGGTCTCAAACTAAGTGAGACTGGTGCTCTTAAGAGTCAAAGAAACTCCTGCAAAATGGTCCCTGTTCAGCATTTGTAACGAGTGTCAGGTGCATGAACTAATGAAGCATTGATGAGTTTACATTCATGTAATATCCGCACACCTTGCAAGGCGCAAACTTAGCGCGCCTTAAAAGAACACATATGTGTTAGATGCACAGCACTGGATATGCGCTCTCTTAAAAAATTGCAGGTAGAATATATATCTGGCCTGGATAACTGCAGTGCACGTAGCATGACTCTTCTTGCTCAGTCACAGCCATTCACTTGAGAAAAGAAAGGCTGCATAATGCAGACATACACTTTACGTTTTTGTATATTTTTTCATTGTGAGGAATCAAACCTCCCAGGCACTTATCGACAAAATAATGGCTGTCGTCCTTTCCCTGGTATTAAACATGAAATCCCAACCCTAGGACTGCAGAATGTCAGCATAGAGCATGTCTTTTAATAATACGACATTACATGTGGTTGTGTGTGTATTTCCAATTCCCACTCGTACATTATATACTAGTAATGACCCCCGACTGTTGGTTGACCTGAAAGCAAGTGCGATCATAGAAACAACATTGATTTACACTTACATTACATTTTTCATCTGTATGTGGCGTCTCCTCACCTTCATCCAGCTGGACTGTCTGCAGAAAATCGCCCGCCCAGCAGCACTGCCGAGACTTCGAGAGCGCGTAGTGGTGGCGCGTGAGCGTGCGCATGCGCATCACTGCTGCATTTAAACAGCACAGTGCCGGGGCTGGCCCAAAATAATACCCAGGGCCGACCAGGAGCGATGCGCTTGCTTGCACTTACATACACGTTGTGCATGCAGTGCTGCAGTGATCGACAGACTGTGTATATACCCAAATAAATCCTGCCACCACAGTGCACGCAACTGCCGCCGGCCGCCTCCAAATTAGTGCCGCCTGGGGCGGACCGCCCCCTCCCCCCTAGCTACACCGGTGGGGCGGGATCTTCAAGCAGTCAAAAAAGGGATCGTGGGGAAAATTCAGGGCCCGATATGGAGTGAAAAACAACACAGGAGGAGATGCATACAAAAACTTGAAAACAGCGTAACGGTGTCACCCCATGCAACGGTGTCACCCGGTGCGGTCCGCACCCCCCGCACCCCCCTAGTGACGCCACTGAGCGAAGGCACCCTCAAAGGAATGTGTGCCTGCGACAGGCAGGCCTTGAGGAGGGGCCACTGGTAAATGAGTGCACCGGCAACAGGAGACTCAGAGGTGGAGATGATCTCCCGCATCTACAGAACAGGCAAGTGCGCACACAATAAAACTGCAGGCCAAATGTGAGGTCTGATTCGACTGGAATCAACAGAGGGGGTGGGCCTGAGTGCAACCTAAGAGCTAGAACGCCCTGAAAAGACATTGGAACATACACTTGTTTGAGGACCAGCAGGAGAGGTGCGCAATCAAGGCACTGATCCCTCAAAGGCCAGCACACTGAGCTGTATAGATATTTAAGCACTTATTTTCCGGTGCAAGGAGAGATACATGAATTAATCACAGAATCCCCCCCTCCAATCATCAAAGGCGCGCTGACCCGGTAGGAACACCGAGCAAGCCGGGAGTGCCCTAGTCCACAAGGGGGCTCACAGGGGAACACGACAGGCCGGCAGGGGAAGGATTCATCCCGCCCCACCTGTGGAAGGCAGCAGTGAGTACCCGACAGCCTGCCTGACTCATCCAACACAATGGCGGGAGTAAAGGGGGGGCATGCCTCCCACCAACCAAAAGTGGACATATATTTTTGGCAGAAACACCAGGGGGAATGGACAGCCAAAAGGAACCTGTACAAACCCAGTTGCAGGCTACGGCCGAGCACGGTGACCTTATTCTGCATGATATCATGGCGGCCATTACTAACGTAGTACCTCTCTGGAATCAAAAATAGACTCAGTCTCAACAGAAGTGTCCCTCATCTGTTTAAATCTGTTTTTATTAGTTTTGTTTTTAAATTTCCATGAATGACAGAATGCATTATATAACACCGACCATACATTGAACCATACAGCACTATCCCATAGACATTTAAATTAAGCAAATAGTTAATTCAGCATACATGTTGGTGGCAATGTTAGGTCAGTTTTTCTCAAAGGCATAAGTCACCAAACATTAGTGATGCTGTTCCATAGTGTTGTACAGAGTCTTTTTAGATCATTCAGCCCGAGCTATTGAACAGATGTTGAAAGTGAAAACAAACAAACTCCACACCATTAACAGCAGCATAGACCGACTTTTATGTGAACGTCCCTCACCCTGTCCCCGCCCTCTCCCTCCCCTCGTTTCCCTAATGACCCGTCCCATGGCACTGTCTAAACCACCACCAACGCAGTGTGACCACCTTGATGTCTACCCTCATTGTTAGATGGTGTCTGTGTGCGTGCATGACGTAACAGCTGACTACTGGTGTGCTATCCGTCACTCACTGCAAGCATGCCTCCCACATTCTCAGGTTGTTCTTCCGGGTTGCCACCCTCTGTTTGCATTAAGGCCTGAAGCTGCCCCTCCCACTGAGTCATTATGGGATCCTTCCACAGCCCCAATGTATCCTCCCGCCGGATGGCAAGTCCTTCTGCTTTGGCCCATGCTAGGAACGAGTACCTCCATGCCCTTATGTGCGGCGGGTCGTGTGCCTTCCATCGTTTAGTTAGAAACTGCTTAGCCACCACTAGACCTAGGTCCAGAAAATGAGATGAGACTTTCGTGGCCGGACTTCTGCGGAAGTAGTGCAGCAAATAAACAGGCCATTCAAAGGGTATATCTCAGCCTGTGCATGTGTGCAGTATCTCTCCTACTGCCCACCAATAGGTGTGTAGTTTGTGCAATCCCATAGCATGTGTACCAGCACAACCCCTGATTCAGAACAGTGAGGGCACCCGGTGTCTGTGCAGTGGAAGTATCTGTTAATCTTCTCGGGTGTGAGATATGCCCTGTGGACTATGAACAGTTGTATTTGTCTGAACTGCAAGTTCCTGTGTATGTGCCTTGGGCTTTTCATAATCTTTTCCCATTCTCTGTCTGCCAGTGGACGCTCCATATCTGCTTCCCATTTGCGGAGCAGTGGATCTAGGCTTATCGTCGAGTGTGTACGAAGGGACGCTGCAAACCAACAAATCAGATGTCTGCCACGTCCTATAACATGGAGGTACTGTATAGTGAGATGCTGGCTCGGTTCTGTGCTCATGTATCTCCATCTAAAGGTCAGTGTTGTGATCAGCCAGCGATGCCTTAGGAATTGTCCCAGCGACAGCACCACCTCCTCCACCAGGGATTCATATGGGATGAGCGTACCATCCCGGTACAAGTCATCCAGAGTCTGTATGTCAGCTTCGTGCCATTTCATGAGTTCAAGAGGTGTAAGTACCCCAGGCCTGCTGGGGGAACCCTCAAGTGGTATGGCTGGTTGTTGTGACCGTATTTTTGGCTATATTTCTGAGTGATGGTGACTTTAAGCTTGCTACCATCCTGGATCTTTATTCTTGGCTTGTGTTGGTCCTTTTCAGGCCTTTTTCAGAACCTAGAAGCATAAACTAGAGGATAGCTGCTTTATATGATGATAGATCCCTTATTCTTGACTCTAATCCATCTATTGCCTATTGGCTTTGACATAATTATGTGTCCTTTCATCATCCCACCTATAGTAGAGGGTGGATCCTGTAGTCCTGACTTTATATTATGGTTTGTGTATGTACTCTGACAGAGCTAAGTGTTATTTCATCCTTCTCAGGCCTACAAGGCCCAGAACTAGAGAGACTCCATTTTGCTTTCTGTCCCTGCAGACTGAGATGCTTGCAGGGTAAAGGTGATGTTTTAGTTAGGAGGTGTTGTTCGCCCTTTGTGAACTGGAGAGAACCGGCCAGAGCTGAATCTAATCAGGAAGTGTCTCTGGGCTCAGGTCTCTAGACGAAACAAGCAGCTGGTCACTGTGGGAGCGTCTAGAGCAAGGAGCCTGGTACATGGAATCGGTGGGAGGAGGCTGCTGGATGGAACTTTCCATGAGGAGAGAGCATTCCATATTAGTGAAGTGCAGAGGCGGAGTTAATCAGAAGGAGTTGAGTTGGAGCAGAGGAGAGAAGAAGACAGTCGATGCTTGGAACAGAGAGAAGTCAGTTAGTCAGTTTGTCAGTGAGACAGTTGGAGCCAGAGAAAGAAGAAGATGCTTGGAACAGAGAGAAGACAAACAGACATCCTCCTCGACCTCTCTGCAGCATTCGACACAGTCTGCCACAGCACCCTGTTACAACGCCTCAATAACATCGGAATACAAGGAAAAGCACTTGAATGGATCACCTCATTCCTCTCCGGAAGAACCCAGAGAGTCCGCCTCCCACCATTCAAGTCCGAAGCCACTGAAGTCATCTGTGGCGTACCTCAAGGATCCTCACTCAGCCCCACCCTCTTCAACGTTTACATGAGCCCCCTCGCGGCCATCGCCCGCCAACACAACCTCAACATCATCTCTTACGCGGATGACACTCAACTTATCCTTTCTCTCACCAATGATCCCAGCACCGCCAAAACTAACCTACACGAAGGAATGAAAGAAGTTGCCGAATGGATGAAACAAAGCCGTCTGAAACTGAACTCAGACAAAACAGAAGTCCTCATCTTAGGGACATCCCCCTCTGCATGGGACGACTCCTGGTGGCCGGAAGCCCTTGGAAAAGCACCCACCCCGACAGACCACGCACGGAACCTAGGCGTCATCCTGGACTCTTCACTCTCAATGAACAGACAAGTCAGCGCCATATCCTCTTCCTGCTTCAACATTCTTCGCATGCTCAGAAAAACATTTCGCTGGATCCCCACCGAAACAAGGAAAACAGTCACCCATGCTCTAGTCACGAGCCGACTGGACTACGGAAACACCCTCTACGCAGGTACTACCGCTAAACTCCAGAAGAAACTCCAACGAATCCAAAACGCCTCAGCCAGAATCATATTAGACATCCCGTGCAACGAACACATCTCCGGTCACCTGAAAGACCTCCACTGGCTGCCCGTCAATAAGAGAATCACCTTCCGACTACTAACTCACGCACACAAATCACTCTACGACATCGGACCAGAATGCCTCAACTCACGACTGTCCTTCTACACCCCCTCACGCCAACTACGTTCTTCCAACCAAGCCCTCGCCACTGTACCTCGCATCAACAGGACCACCATGGGAGGCAGATCCTTCTCATACCTGGCTGCTAAAACATGGAACTCACTCCCCGCTTACCTTCGCCTCACCCAGAACCACCTAGCATTCAGAAAACAACTTAAAACGTGGATATTTGACAAGTAATGCTCCTCACCTTTCTAAGCGCCTTGAGACCCTCTGGGTAGGTAGTGCGCTATATAAATTCTCTGACTTGACTTGACTTGACTTGACTTGGAACCAGAGAGAGAAGTCAGAAGCAGTTGTGAGCAGATGGTGTTTTGAACAGAGAGAAGTGAGATGATGTTTGGAACTGAAGGAAGCAGTCAGAAGCAGTTACTTATCAGAAGGAGTTGTGATCAGCTGGAGTCTGAAGTGATGCCTTTTGGAAGAGACTGAAGTTATATTGTGGATTAGTCTGTGGGAGCAGCTGGAGTGAATTGAACATTGAAACTGAGATAATCAGACAGCGTGAAGAAGCTAGTGGAGCGAACGGTTATCAGAGCGGCAGAAACTATTAGGCTGAAGCTGGAAGGTGGAGAAAGTTTGTGGGGGAGAGGAATCCAGTGCAGAGTGATCAGCGCAGATGCGCGTATCTGAGACGAGCTAAGGCACAGACGAGAGAGGAACCCAGATGACAGCTAGAGCAAGACTTCATACTAACCAGGTGATACCCTTCCTGTTATATAGTTTGCTTTACATTTAAACATTAACCTTGTCCCTATTGTGTTGCTAATCCTTTTTCTTTCAGCGGTGTGCAGTCTATTTACAGTCCCTGTTAGTTACATGTGGATGTGGTATAATAATAAAGCTTTACAGAGACCCCGCAGATCTGTGTATGTGTCTATTCCCATTTTACTTTTCAGGCTATGTGTAATAGTATAGTGTTATATTGTTATTGTTATTGTAATAAAGGAACCCCAGTTCTTAGTGAACCAGTGTGCATGTGTTATTCTTATGATAAAGCTAACCTTTCTTCTAACCAGATGCTGTATGGTAACTGATGGATCAAAAGGAAGGAGGAGCGCTTAAATCAGGGAATAACTTTTGCATATAGTGTGTACCTCTTGTTTTTATGCAGTATAGGTAACCTTTTCTTCTAGTCAGGTGTCATTGCACGAACGGAAGCGACCCCCGATCAGGTAAGTGGTACCTGAATAATTCGGGAGAGAGGAGCCCTTGAACTAGAGAATAAGTTGTACACCGTGTAATTCGGCCTCCATAATATTATTGTACCTCTAGTGAATAGTGAGAGAAACTTCCTAACATAGAGAGAGAGAGCTGAAGGTATTCATAGGAAAGTGATGGTCGTGGTAAGGCGGCGGTAATGAGAACACCAGGGGGGATGCTGGTGTGGATACCCATAGGATTGTGGCTTGTGATGTAATTAAGAGAGCACCAGGGGGGATACTGGTGTTTATACCCACAAGATTGTGGCTTGTAAGGAAATAGAGAGAGTACCAGGGGGGATACTGGTATTTATACCCACAAGATTGTGGCTTGAGCGAGCACTGGTTGCGGCCAGTGTGTAATGGTATATAATCAGAACTGCCCCAGGGTAGATTAGTCTGGGCCCATGTGGTCGCGAGACTATATTGTGTGAGTGTGGTGTAGGGCATGGACGTCCTTAGTAATCAGTGAGTATTCCTAGTAATCCCTATAGATTTAGTGGTGTTTCTGATGATATGAGCTTGTATATTGCTAATTCCCCATCCTCAGGTAGGTACCCAGGTGCCTGGATAGATGGGTCCTGAGGAGGGAGGTGGTTGCGTTTCGACTGGATTGGTGGTGCTCTGATGAGCTGATTCTATCTGGTCCGAAAATCTGGTCGTTACACTGGTGCATAGGGGACTAGCAATCTGGTGAGGTACATACTGCGACGGTAACACTTATATGCCACTGCTAGAAGGAGCGATGTCGGCGCCGAGGTATTAGAGGCTGGGTAAAATAGCTTGATGATACAGCCCAGAGCTGGGGGGGGGAGTGTGGTCACTGTGTCTTCGCAACCTCTGTCTGCAAGCCAGCGGACCACCCATTGAAACTGTGCAGCCAAATAGTAGTGCTCAAAACAAGCCGCAACAAGGCCTCCCTTATCAGTAGGCAGGTACAGTTTTGCTAAAGCTATCCTATGGAAGGCGTTCCGCCAAGGGAAATTTCTTAACAGGATGCTGGAACATACAGCGGTAGGTTGGCAAAATAGTACTGAAGACGGGAAAGGATCACCATTTTGGAGAGGGCTACCCTACCAGTGACTGTGAGTGGAAGTGCTTTCTAGAAATGTAGTTGTGCCTTGATGGCTGTCAAGGCTCGTCCCAGATTACCATCAAAGAGGTCCACTGGCTGGCGATGTATCTGGATTCCTAGGTAGCGGAAGGTATCAGCTTTCCGTTGCACCCATGTCCCGTCTAGATTGTAACCCGGGTCCTGAGTTTCGCCCCTGAATGCATGAAGGCAGGACTTGTTGGCATTTACCCATTTAGTCCTGACAGGGCGGTGAAGGATCGCAATGTGTGCGTCAGCTGTGCTGGTATGTTTTCAACATCGCTTACGAAGACCAGTAGGTCATCTGCTTACAGCAACACCTGATGCTTTGCGCCTCCTAGAGGTATTCCATCTCCCAATGTCGCCCAAGCGCCGCTGCTAGGGGTTCAATTGCGAGCACAAACAGGGGTGAGAGTGGGTGTCAGGCGATGCTCACGAGGTCCCTGTTGTTTCTTCTTGGCGATGCAATCTCCCAAGTCCCCAATGAGTCAACCATTTGGTAAGAGTGTTTTAACTTGACCAAACTGGCTGACCCCCCAGGGAAAGGGGAATTGGACAGAGAAAACAAGAAAAAACACTGGATCTCTTCTTGAGACGTCAGCGCGGTTTTCTCTCTGGAAGTGTTCAGGGCTTCCTATTTCAAGAGACTTTGTTTGTCTTTGCTAAATAAACATACAGCATAACAAGAAAATCAGGAATAGCTTCTTCTTCTTTTATATCATAGGAGTATATTACTTTTCAACATTCCTTGTACATACCTAATTAACTAGAAGCCCTTGTTAACACTTCTACAATGCCAGGTGCTTGACGTTTGCAACCTTCAAGATAAATGTCAAAACAATGCTTAGAAAATATGATAGACACTTGATTTGCATACACAAAATGCCTTAAAACTCTAATCTTCATTAGTAGTTAGTTATGGGTTAGAAGCACACCACACCACTCATGAGCCTACCTCGCAATTGTATGATAAATCTTCCAAAGGATTCTGTTTTAAAACAAGAGAAAAGAAAAAGATACAAGAACACCAAAAGTTCCAAATTCTCAAAGCCTCTCTTGATGCTGTGAGTCTACAATGGTATCTATTTGCCTTAAGACATCATCAATAACTGCATTTACAAACCCTCATGCAGTTATTCACCAACAATAGCAATAGCGCAATATTGTTTACTCATACTGCACTAGATTCTTTAAAAAAAATGTCTGTAACTATTTGCATTCATGCACAGCTTTTAACAATACTGGTTATTCAAATGAACAGTCTTTTTCCCAAATGAACAGTCTTTTTCCATACAGATTTGCAATGCTCATTAACTTGTAGTCTTTTGATTTGCCAATGCTTGTTTCCTAAATCATACTGTCTCAATGAATTGCCAAAGTTTGTTTCCAAATCACACAGCTTCAACGAATTGCCGATACTTGAATTAACACAAGAGTTTGGAAAGAATAGAATATGGGTTGTCTTTACCAATGTTTGATGGCTTCTGACGCAGTCTTACTGTAATTGCAGGAAGTTGCTGTTCGATCGGCAGGAAGCTGTTGTCCGATCGGAAGTCAGGCGGAATGACGCGATGTCCGGAAGAAAGCAGGTAACCGGACCGAAGGTGAAGGCTAGATGCAGGCTACGGAGGAGGAGAACGGGAAGACGAAGGCAGGTAAGGAGATCAGCTGTAGGGAGGATTTGCCCGGTTTGGAGAAGGGCCGGGAAGATCAGGTGCAGAAGTCCGACGAGTTGCTGGGCTGCTGACAGGAACGCTCGTGAAGACGCCAATGCGCGGAAGCGAAGCGTCTCCGAGTTAGTAGGCAGGGTTTTTATAGTTTGCAAGGATCGGGCGTTGGCTGCCTTTCACGTGCCAGCTGGAAACGTTATGTAGATTAGTTCAACGTGCAAGGCAACGTGCAAGGCTTTTCCACGAAGGGACATCGATGCTGGCTAAGGGGAGTGAACAAGCATTGGCACCAACAAGACAAAACCTTAATGTTAACCCTACCAAAAGACATGTAACTGCATTCCAGCTACTTTGAACTGCATTCCCCCACAGCTGCATATGGTTTCATAACAGTCCCCCCCCCCAAAGGTCTTCGTACAGATCGTGGTTTTTGTGGATGAAAACATGAAACAAACAAACTAATCTGGGAGCGTGTACATTAGTTTCTGGTTCCCATGACCTTTCAGAGGAATCATAACCCTTCCATGCAATCAGATAAAACAAACGACCTCGAATACGTTTAGCATCCATAATTTTTTCCACTTCATATTCAACATGATCTCCAACGACTACAGGAGGGGGTGGATTGTCTGCTCTGGTGTTTGGATCATAGGGTTTTAAAAGGGAGACATGAAAGACGGGGTGTATTGAATAATCCTGCGGCAAGGTTAACTTAATGGATACAGGATTCACTATTTTTTCTATGGGACATGGACCTATAAATCTTGGTTTTAGTTTTCTTGGGCCTTCTAACTGGATGTTCTTGGTCGCTAACCAAACTAAATCTCCTACTTTATATGAGGGTGAAGGCAATCTATGATGGTCTGCTATTTTCTTCATCCTTTCCTTATTTTTCTCCAATGATTTTCGAACTTGTTCCTGAAGTGTTTGTAATCTGGTAAGTCTTTCTGAAATTGCTGGCATGTTTTGTGTCTTGTCTGGAACAATTATTGGTAATGTTCGAGGATGTTGACCAGTGGAGAAATAAAAGGGCGAGCACCCTAAAGCTGAATGTATTGAGTTATTATAAGAAAATTCAGCCAAAGGTAGAGCTTCATCCCAACTAGATGAAACAGTCGAGGTTAAACATCGCAGACTCTGCTCAAGATATTGATTTAGTTTTTCTGTTTGACCATCAGTCTGAGGGTGAAATGCAGATGACAAAGCCACTTCTATACCTAATTGTGTATTAAGTTGTTTCCAGAACTTTGAAACAAATTGAGGCCCTCTGTCGGAAATAATTTTTTGCGGCCAACCATGTAACTTAATTATGTTAGTTAGAAAAATGTTACTCAACTCTGCTGCAGAAGGGAGTTTGGGTAGCGGGACAAAATGTCCCATCTTAGACAGATGGTCAACTACTACCAGAATTGTGGTATATCCGTGAGATTTAGGTAGATCAGTAATAAAATCCAGACTGATGGTGTGCCAAGGATATGGTGGGACTGCCAGAGGTTGTAATAGACCAGTGGGTGAGGAGTGTAGTGATTTTTGTCGTGCACATACTGGGCACGTGTGTACATACTGGCGGATGTCTTTACTCATGTTTTCCCACCAGAAATGTCTTTGACACAGTTCCAATGTTTTATTCATCCCGGGATGAGCTGCAGAAGCGATGTCATGATTCCATTTTATGATCAATTCTCTTAAGGATTTGTCTGGAATAAATAGCTTATTCTTATAGAAGAAATACCCCTTTTCAACGGTAGCATTCTTTTGAGAAAGCCATTGCTGTTGATTTAGTTTTTGTGTTTCTTTTTGTAATAAGGTCAAAAAATCATCAGAAGTCGTTTCTGCACATACCTTTTCTGCAGGTATTATACTCTGCAGATCTCCTAGTTGGTCTTTGTTCTTGTCACAGATCAATCGAGAAAGAGTGTCAGACAATAATTGCTTGGCTCCAGGGCGATAGGTGATTACAAAATCAAATTCACTAAAAAACTGCAGCCAGCGCATCTGTCTAGGAGTAAATGCCTTTACTGTCGAATAGAATTGTAAATTCTTATGATCTGAGAAGATCGTAATCGTGTGTTTGGCCCCCAGGAGATGATGTCTCCATTCCTGGAAAACTGCTTTTATAGCCAACAACTCACGTTCAGCAATAGTATAATTTTGTTCTGCTGGTATCAATTTCCTTGAGAAAAAGGCTACTGGATGTAAACGACCTGAATTAACATCTTTTTGTAATAAGACTCCACCTATGGCTGTCTGTGAAGCATCTGCTTCTACAAAGAATGGTCTATCTGGGTCCGGATGCACCAGAATAGGTGCCGAGGTGAAAGCCTTTTTCAGAGTTTGGAAGGCTTTTTCAGCTTCCATGTTCCAATGAAACTTTTTTCCTTTTTGTAACAGTTGAGTAATTGGCACAACAATGTCAGAAAATTTAGAAATGAATCGCCTGTGAAAATTGGCGAACCCCAAAACTCTTTGTACTTCTTTGACTGAAGTTGGAGCTGGCCAATTCAAAATAGCTTCTACCTTTTTAGGATCCATGGTAATTCCTTCAGGTGAAAGCCAGTATCCTAGAAATTCAACTTTCGGGGTATTAAAGACACATTTTTCAAGTTTCACAAATAATGAATTGTCTCTCAATTTTTGAAGAACTGCCCGAACGTGTTCTGTATGTTCCTTTGAATCTTTTGAGTAAATCAGGATGTCATCGATATATACAATAACGCAGACGTCCAGCAATTCATGTAAAACTTCATTTATGAAGTACTGAAAAGCTGCTGGAGCGTTACAGAGGCCAAAGGGCATTACTGTATATTCAAAAAGGCCAAATTTAGTTCTGAAGGCAGTCTTCCATTCGTCTCCTTCTTTAACATGAATCAAATGGTAAGCTCCGCGTAGGTCTAGTTTGGTGTAAATACTAGAGCCTCGCACTTGATTGAGTAATACTGGAATTAAAGGCAAAGGATAACGATTTTTGATGGTAGCTTTATTAACTGCACGATAGTCGATGCAAGCCCTCAAATCCCCTGTCTTCTTTGCCACGAAGAAGAGAGGAGATGAAACTGGAGAGGTGGAATGACGAATAAATCCTAATTCCAATAACTCGTCCAGATAAGAACGTAGATATTGATTTTCAGATTCTGTAAGAGCATATATACGGCTGCAAGGCAGCACTGCTCCAGGAATTAAGTCGATTCGACAGTCATAAATTCTGTGAGGAGGCAACTTGGTGGCTTTAACCCGATCAAACACATCAGCATAATCTTGGTATTCTTTTGGAACTGTATGAGATTCGCAATGTGAAACAGCACAATACAGAGGCATAACAGGATCCTTAGTTTCCTGATAACAATGAAGTTTACAGTAAGAGGAATCTAACGTTACTGTACGTTTGATCCAATCAATCTTAGGATTGTGTAACTCAAGCCAGGGAATTCCTAAAATGACCCCGAAGGTGGGTGTATCAATTGAATCAAAGGTAGTAAGTTCAGTGTGACCATTGTCTGTTACTAAGATCAAAGGTGTCGTGTGGAAACGTATCAGCCCCGAAGAGAGAGCTGATCCGTCAACCGCCCTTACAGGTTCAGGTTCTTTTTTGGGCACTTGTGTCAAATTTAGTTTCCGGGCTAATTCCAGATCAAAAAAGTTACCTGTTGCTTCTGAATCAATAAGTATTGGAATACTGTGTCTCTGTTGATTAGATAGAATCAGAATTATTCTTATGGTGAAATGTCTAGGTATGTAGTTATGAACACTGGTAGCGTAATGTGAGATCTGTAGATCTGAAGCTCTCGGAGAACCGACCTCCTTGTTCCCCGAGAACATTAGTTTTCCGACATCTGAGGGGATTCAGAGGAAACTACCAAAGCTCTTTTCTTACCTGGCTTAACTGGGCAATCTCTGGCAAAATGACCAGATTTTCCGCAATATAAACATAAATTACTTTTACGTCTTCGGTCTTTTTCTTCCTGCGACAATGGCCCTTTGACCCCCCCAATCTGCATAGGCTCTACTTGGGCGTTTTTATCCTCAATGTCTTTGCGTTCAGCTTTAAAATGTAAATGTCTGATGTCACTCTTTGGTCTCTCACTTTTTCTCTCGATTAGCCTATGGTCTAACTTCACTACTAAATCTTGAAATTCTGTGAAATCTTCTGGTAAGTTGACTATGTGGGCAAGAGAGTCTTTAAGATCATCTCTTAGGCCTCTATAAAATAAAGACACTCTTTTTTCTTCTGGCCAACGTGTTTCTGCCAACAATCTGTTAAACGTAGTGACGTAAGTTATTAAATCTCTAGAACCTTGACGAAGGTTCAGGAGTTCATTGTCGGATGCTTGCAAAAATACATGTTTCTCAAAAAGACTAGACATGGTTGCTTTAAAGGCATTCAAGTTATGTATCAAGGGGTCGTTTCTATCTACTAAGGGCATAGCCCAATTAGCCGCCACTCCTCCCAGGTAAGATATTATAAAAGCCACTTTAGATGTATCTGAGTTAAAAACTTGAGGCTTGCACATAAAATGCAGCTGACACTGACTTATGAAGGTATTATAGCGATTACCATCTCCTGTGAACCTCTCAGGATTAGCTAGAGGAATTGGGTTAGGTGTTAAGACTGTAACCTGTACTGGATGATTAGTACCCTGACTTGAAGGAGTTTGAGAGGGAAAACTAGAAACTCCGAACTTAGGAGGACTCAATATCGGACGTTTGACTTCTGACGACTCTCGCCACGTAGTAAAATCGGATTTAGTTTTATCTAATTCAAATCTAAGAGCCTGGTTTTCTTGGCGTAGTCCCTCCATCTCTTCAGCCATTTTTTGTAACAGTTGTGCAACCCCAGTTTCATCCATATTGGATGAATCAAAATCCATTGCACCTCCAAAAAGAAACAAGTGATATGTGGCTTCGCTTTCTGTCAGGCGATGCTCACGAGGTCCCTGTTGTTTCTTCTTGGCGATGCAATCTCCCAAGTCCCCAATGAGTCAACCAGTTGGTAAGAGTGTTTTAACTTGACCAAACTGGCTGACCCCCCAGGGCAAGGGGAATTGGACAGAGAAAACAAGAAAAAACACTGGATCTCTTCTTGAGACGTCAGCGCGGTTTTCTCTCTGGAAGTGTTCAGGGCTTCCTATTTCAAGAGACTTCGTTTGTCTTTGCTAAATAAACATACAGCATAACAAGAAAATCAGGAATAGCTTCTTCTTCTTTTATATCATAGGAGTATATTACTTTTCAACATTCCTTGTACATACCTAATTAACTAGAAGCCCTTGTTAACACTTCTACAATGCCAGGTGCTTGACGTTTGCAACCTTCAAGATAAATGTCAAAACAATGCTTAGAAAATATGATAGACACTTGATTTGCATACACAAAATGCCTTAAAACTCTAATCTTCATTAGTAGTTAGTTATGGGTTAGAAGCACACCACACCACTCATGAGCCTATCTCGCAATTGTATGATGAATCTTCCAAAGGATTCTGTTTTAAAACAAGAGAAAAGAAAAAGATACAAGAACACCAAAAGTTCCAAATTCTCAAAGCCTCTCTTGATGCTGTGAGTCTACAATGGTATCTATTTGCCTTAAGACATCATCAATAACTGCATTTACAAACCCTCATGCAGTTATTCACCAACAATAGCAATAGCGCAATATTGTTTACTCATACTGCACTAGATTCTTTAAAAAAAATGTCTGTAACTATTTGCATTCATGCACAGCTTTTAACAATACTGGTTATTCAAATGAACAGTCTTTTTCCCAAATGAACAGTCTTTTTCCATACAGATTTGCAATGCTCATTAACTTGTAGTCTTTTGATTTGCCAATGCTTGTTTCCTAAATCATACTGTCTCAATGAATTGCCAAAGTTTGTTTCCAAATCACACAGCTTCAACGAATTGCCGATACTTGAATTAACACAAGAGTTTGGAAAGAATAGAATATAGGTTGTCTTTACCAATGTTTGATGGCTTCTGACGCAGTCTTACTGTAATTGCAGGAAGTTGCTGTTCGATCGGCAGGAAGCTGTTGTCCGATCGGAAGTCAGGCGGAATGACGCGATGTCCGGAAGAAAGCAGGTAACCGGACCGAAGGTGAAGGCTAGATGCAGGCTACGGAGGAGGAGAACGGGAAGACGAAGGCAGGTAAGGAGATCAGCTGTAGGGAGGATTCGCCCGGTTTGGAGAAGGGCCGGGAAGATCAGGTGCAGAAGTCCGACGAGTTGCTGGGCTGCTGACAGGAACGCTCGTGAAGACGCCAATGCGCGGAAGCGAAGCGTCTCCGAGTTAGTAGGCAGGGTTTTTATAGTTTGCAAGGATCGGGGGTTGGCTGCCTTTCCCGTGCCAGCTGGAAACGTTATGTAGATTAGTTCAACGTGCAAGGCAACGTGCAAGGCTTTTCCACGAAGGGACATCGATGCTGGCTAAGGGGAGTGAACAAGCATTGGCACCAACAAGACAAAACCTTAATGTTAACCCTACCAAAAGACATGTAACTGCATTCCAGCTACTTGGAACTGCATTCCCCCACAGCTGCATATGGTTTCATAACAGTGGGCACCCCTGCCGGGTGCCTCTAAGTACTGGTATGGCGTCAGAGATGTATGGTCCCAGACGCACCCTGACTATAGGGTTTTTGTGTAGTAAGTCAACCATTTGTAGAAATCCCAGGCCTAGGTCATATAGCGTCAACACTGCCGCTAAGTAGCTCCACTCCAGACAGTCAAATGCCTTCTCAAGGTCCCAACACAAGGTATCCTGCTCTGGGTTACTCATGCACACCCTCTGACGCTACCCAAAAAAATCTCCGCAAATTCAGAGAGGTACTGCGCTTAGACACAATCTATTTTGGTCGCTATGTACCAGTTCGGGGACCACTGGCGCCAAACGTTCTGCCAACACTTTTGTGAATATTTTATAGTCCACGTTGAGGAGCGCCAGAGGTCTGTACAAGCCCAGGCTTTCAGAGTTCCTATCCGGCTTGAGCAGGGACACCAGGTAGGCCTCGTGCATCGATGGAGGCAGTGCGTGCTCTTCTAGGGCTGTGGAGTAAAAGGTATGCAGGTGTTGCACCAGGGACTCCCGGTAGGCCTTGTAAAACTCGCCGGTAAGTCGTCCGGCCCAGTGTCTTTCCAGACGCCATTGACCCAATCGCCTCCCCAATTTCCTCTAGAGTGAGGGGACTGCAGCTGGACAGGTTCTAGAAATCTCTCTAGGTCAGGGATGGAGCAGCCCCCCTTAGATTGATACAGTTGTGTGTAGTGGTCCGACATCACCTGGTGTATCTCACATTGGGTGTATACCAGAGTTCCCTCTGGAGTGCGTATGGCACCGATTGGGGTATGATTGTTCTCCTGCTTCAGCAGCCAGGCCAGCAGGTGGTCCGCTCTGTCTGCTCTAGCATGGCAGCGAGCCTTATGGGCTGTATAGTTGTGGCACCATAGCCGCTCCATGAGCTCTGCATGTTGCATCCTAAGGTTCTCCAGCTGACCTGAGTGCTCGCCTCCACCCTCATCCCCGTTCGAACTGAAGCAATTGTGATTCTAGGCGAGTGAGCGACAATTTTAATTGTTTAGTATGTTCCATGTGGCTCCTAGGCAGTGGGCCCAAACAGCAATTTTGTGAGCATCCCATTCCGCCAACGCTGTACCCGCCGACCCCTCATTGAGCTCAAAATGCTTCAAGACGGCAGTCTCTAGTGAGGAACGGAATTCTGGGTACTCCAATGCAGCTGGTTGGAGTCGCCAAGTGGGTATGGAGCTCAGCCGGAGTCTCACCAGGTTATGGTCGGGGTGCGTCCGACCTAAGTATTCTGACACCTCGACAAGCGTGAGCAAGGACTGGGAGCCCACCACCCTATCCAGGCGTACATGTAAATCATGAACTGCAGAGTAATAGGAGTAGATACGGTCAGTAGGGTGTAGGACATGCCTTATGTCTAATAATGCCCAGTGTGAGTGCCATTCTGAGAGAGCTTGCGCATTTGACACCGCTGTCGGTTTTCGGAGGGGTGGGAAGGACCTGTATGTGTGCACCAAATTGAAATCCCCGCCCAGCAATCAGGGGAGACCTACATAGGGGGTCAACACAGTGGACAGTTGTGCTATGAATGAGAGCTGATCTGTGTTTGGGGCGTACATTGAGTCCAGCAGCATTTGTTGGCCATTAAGCATCCCCCTCACGAAGGTGTACCTGCCCTCGGTGTCTGTCACTTTGTCTGCGCAAATGAACAGGGTGCCAGCCCTCACCCAGATCAATGTGCCCCTTGTGTGTGCTGAGTATGCCGTGCCGTACACTTGTCCCCTTCATCGCCTGCACAATCTGTCTAGTTCTGGCCGAGTCATGTGCATTTCATGCAGAAGGGCAATAATAACTCTGGAGGTACGCGAATATGGAATAGCATCGCGTGGGCGTGTTCATGCCGCGTATGTTCTATGTGACTATGACAGCTCGCGTAATTTCTGATGAGAGTAATCGATAGCGGTTTCAGGGCTGGGCCGTGCCATGTGGTAGGGCGGTCAGGGAGAGGTATTAATGAGTTGGAGCGCTGCAACAAAAACAATGGAGGAACTAAAAGCACCAGAACATTTGGGGCGGACATTCCGAGATGCCCGTCCAAACCTCTATAACAACCAAGTAGTATAAACTAGGTCAGTGTGTTGCCTGCTGGGTTGCACGCACAATTTATGTTGTGCTATGGTCCCCCCCCTATTCCTGCGTATGTAGTGTGCCATCTGTGTAACCATCCATATTAACTAGCGAACCGAACAGGGCGCATATCTAAGTGCCATAGCAGGCGGAAGTGGTTCCTCTGGTAGTATGTGGAATGTGGACAATGGTATACCCATTGTTCCTATACTCTCTCTCTGTGAGGTGTATGTGGGAAGTAACCCTGTGGGCTAATCCTTTTATTCTACATTAAGTAAGAACATAGGTGGTAACAGACAATGGTCTGCTTGCATGGGCTGTCTGTGTCTGGGTCCATTACGCCGGTTCTTTATCATATGATGCTGTCTGCAGTTTGTGGGATTATTTCTGGTAGACCGGGTCCTCAGAAATGCCTGTTGATGGCGACGAGGAGCCGCTGGACATCGATACATCTCTTGTATAGTGGTCCGAGCGTTCTTTGGGGTGTGGGGATCCGAGGGTTGTAACTGCTTCTAAGGCGTCCTGTCGTTCCTTCCTGATTTTCTCCGAGCTCTGTGCTGCTGCCCCCAGATTTGCGCTTCTCATAGGCTCCCGTTTTCCACGTCGTCTGTTCCTCTTGCTCTGTGGGTTGTTACCATCCTGACCCGAAGGCCGCACACCAATCCATAAACCGGATTCTTCCAGCCAGTCCCATGTCTCCTCAGGACAATCAAAGAAGCGGGTTCCTTCTTTCATGACCACTCGTAGCCGAGCTGGGAACAGCAATAAGGATGGTAGATCTAGAACTCTGAGTTGACGCTTCACTGTTCCTACGTCGGTGCACCAGCGCAGTATTGTCCGGAAGAGCATGACTTGGCTGCCGCTCACCCTGAGACCTTCCATCTTCCTCGTTTCACTGAGCACCGCATCTCTGTCCCTGTAGCTGAGCACTTTAAATATAAACGGTTGTTGTCTGGCTCCTGGCTGGGATTTCTGTGTCGGCAAGCAATGGGCACTTTCTATCGCAAACTGCATTGACAGTAACCCTGGGGTAGAAGATCGCGTAGCCAGCGCTCCAGGTATTGCTCTGGATTCCATGGGTAGACCCACCACACAGATGTTGTTGAGGCGGGTGCGGCCCTCCACATCTTCTGCTTTATCTTCCAGGGCATGAAAGCGGTCTATCAAATCTTGCAGTGCAGGTGTGTGGCTCTGCCTGACAAGCTGGAGCTCCTTCTGTGTTTGGCCTTGTGTGACGGCTTTTTCAGCTAATTTACGATGGTCTGCATGGAGTAATTTGAAGTTCGAGGTGACCTTGTCTATCCGTGTTTCCAGGGAGGTCCTGGTGTGGTCCAGCGAAACACCAATTCTTTCCACTGCTGCAAGGACTGAGTCAATTTTGGCTGCTAGGGCTGTAGTCGTTGGCTCTGTCTCAACTCTGGCAGACATGGTCCCTGAGTCCAGTGAGTAGGGGTCCCTGCTGTATCTTGGCACGCATCCGGCCCATTACAAGTTGTTGCGCCGTCGGCATTCATGGGTAGTTACCAGTGGGGGTATGTACCTCCAGCGGCGTCACCCTAAGAGAGTTTTTGCATCCACGTGGGTCACCCGGGAGACCAGGAAAACTTTGTCAAGGACCCGCACCTCCCGCTGAGTGCCCAGGAACCTCACCAGTCACTCGTGCCAACCTCACTTATTATGTAGTTGTCACAGCTCTGCTCCTCTCCCACCACAGCACAGGTACCTCAACGATCGTGGCCCCCCAGCTGGTGCTTGCTCAGTTCAGCCGTCCCTGCCATTGCAGATCCGGGATTCTTTTGTCAGCGCAGTGGCAGCTCGGCGGGTCCCCTACAATCTAGGTCCGGGCTGTGAAAGGGCCAGCTACACCACAGTGATCCACCTCTTCCTGGGGTCGCTGGCCTGGGTGCGTGATCTAATCTGCCAAGTCGTCTGGTGAGCCAGGTGGCTGCCGCTGCAGTAGGAGACCCCAACAGGCCCACCTAGGCCTGACACCCAGCTCACCCCTGGTGAGGTCCGCTCACGGCGGTCAGCGATCATGCAAATCTGCCATCAGCCGTCGCTCCAGGCCCCCTCTCAGCTCCACCAGTTGGCGCGACCCTCCAGAAGTCCCCACCACAGAGGGGAACCCCAGCAGCCGCCTACCTCTCACATCTCCCGGGCCTCCTCGCGGACTCGCATCCAGCAGGGGACCGCACCAGGCGGTCCGCTCCTCTTTACAGGCACCACGATGCCCTACCGATCACCGGCAACAGCTCCTCGCATCTACAGACCCAGTGCATTACATCCCACTCCTGAGGCAGCCGGGAGTTAGTCGTTGTTTTTAAAATTGTTTTTGGCACGCTTTTGAATTGAATAAAAACGTAAGACTCCCTGTAATTTCTTTTTAAAAGCACGCTTTTTATTATTTGCGCTGCATACTTGGACTGGATTGCCCCCTCTCAGCCGATTAGGTTGCTGAGTGGTTCTGGGGCTCGGAGGCGGCCGGCAATACTCTGCGGCCATCTTGGGGTGGAGGCAGGTTAGCGCTCTAGGTGTGGGGAAGAAGGTAGGCCCTCGCGCTGAAGCGCATAAATTGAGCCCAGTAGAAGGCACTGGTCAGACCCAGTGCATTACATCCCACTCCTGAGGCGGAAGCCAGGAGTTAGTCGTTGTTTTCAAAATTGTTTTTGGCACGCTTTTGAATTGAATGAAAACTTAAGACTCCCTGTAATTTTAAAAGCACTCTTTTTATTATTTGCGCCGCATACTTGGACTGGATTGCCCCCTCTCAGCCGATTAGGTTGCTGAGTGGTTCTGGGGCTCGGAGGTGGCCGGCAATACTCTGCGGCCATCTTTGGGTGGAGGCAGGTTAGCGCTCTAGGTGTGGGGAAGAAGGTAGGCCCTCGCGCTGAAGCTCATGAATTGAGATGGTCACTCCTCCGCGCAGCGGACGTGAGCAGCGGGGGCGCCAATCCCGCGCCAAAGGAGCGCCTAAGGAAAGCCCGTCTGTGCCCGTCCGTGACAGGACGATACCAGGGGCTGGGAAGATGGGATCTAGAGTAACAGGTAACCTGACTTAATTTGGGGAACAGCTTCGGAACCTGAGGGGGGTTCATGCTCTGACTTGCCCCCAGCTTATTTCACCTGGGACGGTTCTGATTCCTTGTTCCCTCTGTAAAGCTACGCTGGACCCTCCTGACCCAGGGTCACTAATTACTGTAAAACCGAAAACCTACTCCTTACTGCTGCTGAACTGCCGCTCCTTGCCTAAACATGCTCATGAAATTCGCTTGCTGCTAGAGGAGCGTGACCCGGATATCCTTTTCCTTACCGAAACATGGCTATCAGAGGCCTAGTCCGCGCCCTGCCCCCCTGTTATGTGATAAACAGGAATGACCGTCTAACTGTACGGGGAGGAGAGATCGCAATTATTTACAAAAATTCTTTAAAGTGCCGTACTTCTGACAACCCGCTCTCTGAGTGTGAGAGTTTGGAATATGCCATTTCTTTCTCCCCTACTTGTACTCTCTCGGGGATACTGTTGTATAGACCGCTGGGAGCTTACAAAGGTTTCTGTAGTGGCCTCCACGACAAAATCACCCATGTTATCAGTTGTACCCCCAACTTTTCTCTTCTAGGGGATTTTAATATACATCTGGATGAGCCAGAGGCCCTTGCATCACAAGATCTTTTGGAGGGATTGGGGATCTTACAACTTAAGCAAATTGTGGATGGACCCACTCACTCTGCTGGTCACTTGATCGACCACTTTTTTACTAATCTCATGGACATCCGCTGGAAGGAGTCATTCTTCCTTCCATGGTCAGATCATGCATTGCTTGCTTTCACATGGGCACCGGCTGATCCTACCCATCTGGTGAAAACCCCCAAGAAGATGGGTCAGACTTGGTCGAAACTTCCCGTGGAAGACTTGGCAGCTGCCCTAGAGAAGTCTCCCCCCCCCTCAATCAGTGATAACCCGATTGGAGCTAATGCTGCTTTTAATGATTGGCTAGAGACCTCCTTAGACCTTACCCTCCCAAAAACAGCAGTATTGCACCGCGTCAGTTCTAATAAAATGCCCTGGTACTCCATCGAATTGAAAAATCTAAAGCGGAGTTGTAAAAGGGTTGAAAGGAAATGGAGAAAGAATTTCTCCCTTGAACACAAAAAGGAATACAGGGCGGTTCTTAAGGTATATAAGAATCAATTAAAAGCGGCACAATCTTCCTATTATCAAGGGAAGATTTACAAACTCCCCAAGGGAAATTTTAAAATTTTTTAAATCTTTGGTCACCCTCCCCTTGTCCCTCAAATGAAGTTGCCGACAACCAAAAACGCTGTGAAGAGCAAGCTAATTTCTTTGCCACTAAGGTGTCAAATATTTATTCTGCCTTCGGTGCCAATGACTATATTGAGCCCGCTTCTCCTATCATTGTGGAGGTTCCTCCTATAACTTTGGACACTCTGCCACTGATTGATCTTCCCACGGTAGAAAGACTCCTTAAAAATCTTTAATCTGGGTCACCCTCAGATATGGCTCCGCCTTTTGTACTCAAACAGGTCTCGGAGATTGTCTCTCCAGTTATTAGAGACGTGAATAATATCTCCCTGGCTACAGGAGTGGATCCACCTCTATGGAAGCAGGCTAGAGTTAAGGCCCTTTTGAAAAAAACTAGCCTGGATCCAGAGGATTGGGCCAATTATCGCCCCATCTCCTTGCTGCCAGGGCTTAGCAAAATTGCTGAGAAGCATGTTAATCTAGCTCTATCTGCCTTTATTGAAAACGAGGGAGCCCTTCACCCCACTTAAACGGGGTTTAGAAACAAGCAGGGTACAGAAACTGCTTTGGTGGCGGAGGAAACAAGGAAAATTGTGGATGCGGGAGGCTGCGCTGCGGTGGTCCTGTTGGACCTCAGCGCAGCCTTCGACACAGTAAATCACACTCTACTGATCCGGCGTCTCCAGGAGGCTAGTATCTCAGGGGTGGCCCTTAAATGATTTCAATCCTTTCTTTCAGAAAGAACCTTTTCGGTTTTTGAGGAGGAATCAGCATCTAAACAACTCCCACTGCACTTCGGCGTTCCCCAGGGATCATCATTAAGCCCAACCATGTTTAACATCTACATGAGGCCCATGGCGGATGTTGTTCTTCCCTGGGGAATTAAGTTAGTCACCTACGCCGATGACACGCAGTTGGTAGTCTCCCTTGCTAGATTGGAAGATCTGATCTCTGGAACAAACAACCTATCCCCCTGTCTTACAAGGATCCTTGAGTGGATGGACTCATCGTTCTTAAAACTTAATGGATCCAAAACTGAGATTATGCTTCTGGGGTACAATGCACCTATCAATCTTGATCCTTGGTGGCTGAGGTGTCTGGGTCCCCCCCCCGCCCCTAAGGGCCAAATCAAGAGTTTGGGAGTCTGGCTTGATTCTTCCCTAACCTTTCAGGTGCAGGCCCGGAAGGTTGCTGCGACTTGTTATGGCCTGCTCAGGGTGTTAAGGAAGGTTTTGACCCTTCTCCCATGGGAGGCCAGATGGCTCCTGGTCCAATCCCTAATTCTCTCCCGATTGGAGTATTCCAATGTGGTCTATCTTGGAGCCCCCGTGAGCACCATTAAAGTACTTCAGTCGGTTCAGAACTGCGCAGCTCAGCTGCTATGGGAGGTACCAAGACATTGCTCTGCGAAGTCTGCAGTTCGCTCCCTCCATTGGCTCCCGGTACAGGAGAGGATCCGATTTAAGGCTATGTGTATGGCTCATAAGTTAATTACTAACAGTGGCCAGGCTATCCTGCGCCCTCTATTTCGCCACTATCAATCCTCAAGAGCTCTTAGGTCAAACCATCTCAATCTTTTGACAGTCCAGAGGGTCAAGAGGTCACAAGTGGGGGGCCGTCTGTTCTCTCTTCAGGCAGCCAAATGGTGGAACCTTCTGCCAGAGGACATTCGGCTCGAGCCCAACCATCTCCTTTTTAGGAAACGACTGAAGACTCTCCTTTTCCACTGAGCTGTGGGGTCCTGCCTGTGTCTAAAAGCACTGGGATGCCTTCGGGTAGCCATGCGCTATACCAAGACTGTAATCATTCATTCATTCATACTGTTTCGCCTCAGCTCCCCGTGCCGTTCTCATTCCTCAGTTCAGTCACACAACATGGTGGGGATTCCAAAATGGTACCCGCCGGGAATGTCCATTGCTGTCAGGCTCCCACACCACATAGCAACCACTAGGCCCCATGTGTAGTCACTGGCACACTCCGTCTCATGGCCTCCAGGGTATCACAGCGCTTTGATGCCTTTCACCTCTGTTAATTCCAGGAGACGTCTTCGTAGCCCCTAGCCCACAGTTACCGCCGAGATATGCCCTCCGCCAGATGCCCGCTCTTCCCTTCAGTCGACATGGCACTCCGTTAGCTACCAGCACCAGCTCAGGACCAGGTCTCCACTTCAGGACCTCAGTAGCGGTAGCCCGCACACCTCACCGTGATCACTGGTATCAGAATGCTCGCGATTTCCCCTGGGCGATTTCCGCTCACCAGCCGCCGGCTTCAGGAGTCTGCCTGCCACTCCTGGGCGGTCAAAAGGGGGTGGTAATGGAAGGAGCATCTGAACCAATCAAACACTCACACCCACTCAAAAGATCTGGGTTTAATCCATCACCGTTCTTTAGCCCACTCTGCCACCCCAGTTCAGACATGGCTATATGCAAATCAGTCTGACCCTGTGCCTCATGGGAACAGTCCAGTCCGAACTGCCAAGCCATGCCTTCCCTGGTCCAGAAACAAGCTTCAGAGGACTGGTTTCTGGCATTCCAGCCGTCTTCAGCCCGGCTTGCTTGAATCCAGTGGCAAAGTGAGCAAGGGACTCATGTCTGAGCATACCCTGCCACACTTATGGCGGCCAAAAGCGGTACAAAAGGGGGTGGTAATGGACGGAGCATCTGAACCAATCAAACACTCACACCCAGTCAAAAGATCTGGGTTTAATCCATCACCGTTCTTTAGCCCACTCTGCCACCCCAGTTCAGACATGGCTATAAGCAAATCAGTCTGACACTGTTTACTCGAGGAATAGACAGGAGATTCTTACTGGAGGAACGCAGATTTCTGCTAGGGGTGTATGGGACCACCAGGAATCTTATGCTTTCCGCACAGTCGCCGAACAAGGCCCCATAAACCAGGCACATGATTTTAAAAGAGATCCTGGCCTGGAACGGGAGCCAATGTAGGCTCTTCCTGGCTGATATAGCTGAGGAGAGGCTAGGGACCTCAAGAACAAACCTCGCTGCCGCATTTTGAACGGTTTGCAGGCGTTGTATCAGGCCTTTATTAATGCCCGCATAGAGCGCGTTGCAATAGTCTAGCCGGGAGGCGACTAAAGCAACCACGATCTGTTTGCGGGCTTGCAGGTCGATATAGTGGGATATTTTCCTTAGAATCCTGATAACCCCCCAGCAAGTAGAGACCGTTCTATTAACCTGCTGGGCCATATCAAGCAAGGTGTCAATCATCATGCCCAAATTCCGGGCGGATTTCGTGGGTAGCGGGCAGGCTCCGAGAGAAGAGGGCCACCAGTCATTTGACCATATGTCCTGATCTCTGCTGAAAATCAGGACCTCGGTTTTCTCTACGTTCAGCTTCAGTGAGTTCAGAATCATCCACTCTGAAACTGCTTCCATGCAGTTCCTGAAGCTGATAGCGGAGGAGCTCACCGAGTGAGAGAGAGACACCATAATTTGGGTGTCATCGGCGTATGACACCACCTCCATCCCATGCGATCTTACCAGCCTGGCAAGTGGGGCCACATAGATGTTAAAAAGGGTAGGGCTCAAGGCCGACCCCTGCGGGACCCCACATTGCACAGGTGTGGCAGGAGAGAGGTACTCTCCTAGTTTAACCTTCTGCTCTCTCTGATTAAGGAAAGAGGTTAGTAGACTCAGTGCTGAGCCCTCCACTCCTATCTCCCTAAGGCGAGCTGTTAAAATAGAGGGAGACAGGGTGTCAAAAGCTGCTGTCAGGTCGAGCAGGACCAGAAGGGTGGTCTGGCCCAGGTCGACCTTCGCACGGATGTTATCTACAACCATAGTGAGAGCCGACTCGGTACTATGGAACTTCCGGAAACCATGTTGTGACAGGTCCAGAAACCCAGAGGTATCGAGGAAGGCAGTAAGGTGTTGATTGAGGTAGGTTTCAAACATTTTTGCCGGGGCTGGTAACAAAAATATATGGGGCGAAAATTCATAAGAGTCTCTGGATCAAGAGTCGGCTTTGTCAGCAGAGGCTTTACAACTGCCTTTTTCCAAGATAATGGAAAAATGCCCTCTGCCAAAGCACGATTCATCACCTCAAGGAGGGGGGGTAGCAGGACTTCTCTACACTCCTTCAGGATCTTCAAAGGACAAGGGTCCAACGGAGAACCCAACTTAGTTTTATTCAGGAGCAGGTCTAATTGCTGCAAGTTAAGGGGAGGAAAACTAGGCAAATTCAGGGGGGGTCCTTTGGCCGACATTCTAAGGGAGGCTGGACCAGAAGGAGATGGGAGCTCCGTAGGTCCCTTTGTGATTCAAGGTCGGCAGAGATATCAGCTATTTTTGAATGGAAGAACAGAGAGATCTTATTACATAGCTCGTGAGAGCCTACTATGGGGTTGGGAGTTTGCAGAGTGCACAGAGAATCGACGATCTTAAACAACTCCCTGGAGGAAGTGAGGGAGGCCGTTAGGTTGGTGAAATGAGCCTGTTTTTCCTAAATGACCATCACTTTATAGTCTCTGAGCAGGAGTTTGTGTTTTTCTCTGTCCTTCGGATCCCAGGCCGTTCGCCAGAGTCTCTCCTGTTTCCTACATCCCTACCTTTGGAGCCTGAGAGTTTCTGAAAACCAGGGAGCCGAGGGTCTCAGCCTAGCTGAATAGTGATACGAGGCGGGGGCCAGGACATCTACTGCTCCTGCAATAGAGTTAGAGAGCTCCAGCGCAGCAGCGCTGGCATCACCCGCAGGAGATATCCTGACATTGGCTATGAGGGGGGCCAGGGTATCATTCGAGATATTCCTATAATTCCGCTTGAGTTCCCTATTTCTGGGGTCACGTGACAAGGTGGAGGGGCGGGGAGTTTAAGTTCCAAGGGGACCACAAAGTGGTCGGACCTACCAGAGGAATGGGGGGGCCGTCATTAGTCTGGGGTCATTAGAAAAGACCCCGTCCAATGTGTGGCCAGCCAGATGGGTGGGGCTATCTACCAATTGGCGGAGCCCAAATGCAGCCAGGGGGTCCACCAGGGAGAGGGTGTCGCTAGAGGCTAGGTCTTCTAAGTGAAAATTGAGGTCGCCCATAATTGTCAGATGGGGTCTACCAAAATAGGATTCTGGGATTTTGAGAAGATTTTGGCTAAAACCGGATCTGGGACCCGGAGGTCTGTAAATAAGGAGCCCAGAGAAAGACACTGAGGGCGAGGAGGTTATAGAGAAGTGGGTGGCCTGAAAGGGGTCTGCGGGGGAAGAAAGAGTTTTAGTACGACAGGTGGAAGAAGTCCTATAAAGGATAGCTAGTCCTCCCCCCCTGCGACCCACTCTGTCCAGACTAGCTAACGCATAGCCTTCTGGGACAGCGTTCACTAGTTCGGGACCGGAGGAGTCTGATGCCCAAGTTTCAGTAACGAAAACCCATGTAGGCTTCCTGGCAGTGACAAAGTTACTAAATGCAATGTTGTTTTTTACCAAGGATCTTGCATTAATAAGGAAGCCCCCTTCTGAGTTTGTGACTGGGGTAATGGAGATTTTAGCAGAGACCAGCATATCCGAATGATCAGGTGATATGGGCTCCATGATTGCAGTAGGTGACCTAAAGAAAGCCTCTGGGGGAAATCTGTGATGGCACGGTAAGGTAGTGGGCTTCAATGCCACAAGGTCATGATAGGCATTAGTCAAGCTTACCCGAGAGCCAGCCAGATGTACAGTTTCCCCGTCCACCCCGTCCTCAGCAAGGACGGGCGCAGACGGGCTGGACTTAGGCGCGACTTCGGCGCGCGCACGCTGTGCGCGTCCGCTGTGCGCGTCCGCTGTGCGCAGAGAAAATCATCCTAACTAAATAGGGTTGATCCCAAGTCTCTAGCCCCGCCTGACCAAGTCCGGCCAATGGGAGCGGGAACACCAGCTGTTTGCCAAACACGCCCTCCACACAACCGGAAACACCCGTGGTGGACCGGGGCACTAGGCAGGGGTAGCGTAAATCAGATAAGGAGGCTAATAAACAGTACAGTACAAGTCTGAAAGCGGAGAAGGAACTGATCCGGGAAGTACACTACCCTCTTGACTGTAAGTAATATTTATTGTTTTAGGTTAATAAAAACCGTTACAAAAATGCATTGAAAACAGTCTCCTCAAGAGAAATTAAAAGAAAACCTTAAAAACAGGAATTAAAAAAAATAGCAAAGATAAAAAGCAGTAAAAACATGGTACGAGTATATTGTTCGAGGCTTCTTTGTCCTATCCCGAGGTATCTTCTCGGCCAAGTGCCTGGTTTTTTTGTTTCCATTCTGCTAGTTTCAGGAATTTCACCAGCTTCCCGTTTAAGGGGGGTAAACCAGGATCAAAACAGGCAAGGACGGCTTGTCTCCGTGAGCAGACTCCTAGTTCGTTGAAGGCGGTTTTCAACAGGGCTACTCTTTCCTCGTTCAGCCTCGAGCAAGTACATAGTAGATGTTCTATGTCTTCAGTCCCCATTCCGCAGAGCCTGCAATTAGTCCCGTAGTTCTGTCTCAGCCATGGTGGTAGGTGAGGGATGGCAGGTAGGATCCCTAACCTGTGTTTGAAAAAGGCTTCTTTTGTTTTCCAGCCATACCCCAGACCAAAATATGCCTGAAGCCCCGGTGATTTGTATGTACACAGGGTCATCCAGGCGTGGCGCCTCTGAGAAAGCGAGGCTTTATCCTCCACATGCGAGTGACTCTTTAAACTCTTGTTCACTATGTGCTTGAATTGTGCATGAGATAGTGGAGTCTCCCATAGGTCTTTCAGTCCTGTGATGGCTAAGGACTCCTCTAAGTATTTTTTCGCCGGCATTCTGGATGAGCTGGTCATATCTTGCCAGAGCTGTCGGTTCAAGGTGTTTTCTGAAGAGTTCTTTAATTTATGCCAGCACTTGATGTATGAGCCTCTTGACTGTGGTTTAGTGAGTTCTCACTAGATTAATTATGCCTGCAGGCCCCACTGACCCCAAAGCTAGTCAATACCGCTAGGTCTGCAGACAAATTGTATTTTCATGATAATGATTCTTCATCCGGGGGGCTAGTGGACAACTAGATACCTCCAACTAAGAACTACTCTTCATTTATGATTTCATTTGATGACGAAAGCTTGATCCTTTCAGATTAAATCACTTCTAATTGTAGGGGTGCCAAGTTCAGATGTTGGCAATAGAGTCTAGCTGCCCCTGAATCAAATCACCTCCTAGGAGTGATGATTAACCTCCCCGAGGGTATCGAAGGGGGCCGGGCAAGTAGAAAGAAAAACGGGAGGATGAAAAGAAGGAAAGAGGGAGATCTGGTGAGGTTACAGTAAGAAAAGAAATGAAGAAGGGGTAAAGAGATATGGAAATGAGAAAGGAAGAAGGGAAGATAAAGAAAGAGAGCAAGGGAAGATACACACAAGAGAGGAAGGAAGAACAGTGGGAGCCAGGAAGGAAGGAAGGCACAATGTGAGACAAAATAAGATAGGTGAAACAAGTCAAACAGTAGTACAGGAACAGAGAGGAAAGGGTGGGGAAAAATGCTGAGAGACAACAATTGTTTTTGACGGAAAGTAATACGTTTAATTGACTGCTTGGCGCTCTGCCAGCTGTCAATCTGCTCCTATCAAAGACAAGCATTTGCAATGCATCGGTCTCGCCTTTGGGACCTTATATGTATTTAGCAATGCAGCACATTAGCCTGGGTGCTGAAACATTTACTATTCTTTAATATGGAAGGAAAGTAAGCACGAAACTGCATGACACGCCTGGTAGGGGAACATTTGGAGAGAAATAAGCTCTGCGAATGTGTTTGTGTGAGTGAAAACCGAGAGAATGGTGAGACAGAGAAGGAAGGAGAAAGAAGGGTGCATGTTTGTGTGTGAGTGACAAAGTGAAAAAGCAATAACGAAAGAGAATTAGAGATAGGTAGTGTGTTTGTGTGTGTGTGTGTGGAGAGAGAGTGAGAGAATGAGGCAGAGGCTATGCAGTAGAAAGGGACAGACAAGATCCGAAGTCGGACAGCTTCGACAGCTCTTCCTTGGCTCCTCCCACCCAAAGAGAGGTAACCCTCGGCATGGACAGACAGCTGCTGCGGTCTTGAGTCCACTGCAGTCCTGCTCGGGGCAGCCAGGCAAGCACCGTTACAGCAATGAACAGTCTGGTTTGTGTCTTTGCCGACTACAAGCGCCGATGGTCTCCGAAGTAATAGGAATTAACAAGCATTGGCATAGCCAATAGGTCTCGCTTTTGAACCTTATAAATGTTAAGCCATGCAACATTTGACGTTGCACCAAGGATATTGTGCTGCATAACTAAATACTTATAAGATCCCAAAAGCGAGACCTATTGGCTATGCCAATGCTTGTTTGAAAAGTGTTGAAAAAATAACAGACACTTAGGTCTTTCCTATTGACTAATTCAAATAGATTTTTTTTGTTATTTATAACTTTTGGCATAAGGGCAATGCTTTAGTAATGAACAAAGATGATTAAGCAAATAAACAGATGCAGTTTTTTTTTAATAATTCTATAGGATTGCAGTTATTTTCAAGCAAAGCTGGTGATGCCACTTGATGACACTACTAGTTAAGACTCTTAGGCCTGGTAAACTAACGTTTCTAACTGTTGTTTTCACTCATGGATCAGAGGTTGCAGGTTTTTTTGGAAGCGCTGTGCCTTCTGGGCAACCAGAGTTGCAATAGTACTGACACAAGGTCTGGTGCCAGCCTGCCGGTCCATGAACTCTGTAGGGCTGAATATGGATACCCCCTTGTTTGTAATAGCTGCGCACCATCATCCGTTTTGGAGGAAAGTTCACGGGCAGTCTGCTTCACCCAGAGTTCAACCATAGGCCAGGGGCACATGCGGCCATCTCTTCTGACCGTGTTTCAGAGGGTGCAGATGACTGGAGTTTCATCCTTGGTGAGGCAGCTTGCGCTGGGGAGCGCACCCGATGGGGGAGGGGCATGGGGATAAGAGGCAGGAGTGTCCTCTAGCGTGGGCGTCCTCGAGACTAACACGCATTCACTGTTCCTCAAACTCTGAACATCAGCTATTTCCGTCATAACAAATGCACATTAGCGACTTTCGTGCCCCGCCTCCCTTCTGATATGGGGCACTGCTTGCTTTTCACGCATTTGGCGTGGCATTCACTTCACCGCTCAGACAAGGGCAGTTCGGCAGGGGTGAATCCTTCCTGGGCGAGTTCATTCGAACCAGATGAGAGGAGGGACTCTGTTGGTAAAAGGACCGAAGAGAACAACCTCTACTGCCCTTGTTAGAACAGTCCACGGCTGTATACCGCAGTGTTTTTTCCCATGTTTTAAAGCTAGCCCCTAGAAGTGTGAGAAAGTGTTTCAGCAGCTGCACAAATCTGACCAGAAGCCGCCGCGTCACACTGAGCAGTTTGCACTTAGCTGATGGCTGTCATTAAAAGTGTAGACAGGATTTCAAACCCAGAGATGTAATATAAAGAACATAATGTCACACTTCTCCTTACTAATTATGATTTGTACTGTCCAGGGTTATCATATTATTATTATTTCTTTAAGTTTCAAGCAAAGTGTTAGCCACAGTTTCCAATACTTGCCCGTGATACGTAAATTGGTTTTAACATCTGTTGATATTCAGCGGCAACACTGGTTAATATTTTTCTTTAAAAATAATATTTAAAAAAATATTGAATGTGACGCCTGTTGAAAATGACATTTTTAAATGTTAATAAGGGAAAGTGGCTAATTATAATTTTAAGGCAGAAAAAACCCTTTTTGTAGTTCATGGTAGCTGCTTTGCGCGACGCAGATTAGTGGGTTTTTACAGTAACTTCCAGAAGACAGGCACATATTTATTAAAGGCTCCCGCCATTAAGCCATGGCTTCCAATATGTCTATGTCAGTGACCAAATGCAGCCTGCTTGTTAGTTCTGACCCATGGCAAACAAGTACAGATTGTCAGAGCACTGATCAGAAGTGAAAAGCAGACAGCATACAAATAACAGTTTCATAAGGCCAAATTGTTGTAAAAAGAATGAATTGAATTATGGGCGAACTATACTATGTGGTTTCAGGCCTGGAAGCAGTGTCGGAGGTTTCTCGAGGTCTGAAGGGACAGACATCCGAAGGGCGGAGTGATTGAATCAAATTCAATGGCCGACCCAGAAGTGCTATCTATGAGAGCTAGACCATGACGACATTAGCTCCACCCAAAGGGGTCAATGGGACTCCTAGTCACGTCCTCTTTATAAGGCAATAAAAGGAACTTTAGTGAAGTGTGCATGTCCATATATGGACTCTTCCTCCGCTGCAGCTCCCAGATGAGGTACAAGGGGCTGAACATGTCTGGGGTGGGTGTTCAGCTGAAAGCAATATTGGAGCCTGAACTTAAAACTTGTTGTTCTATGGGCCTGTGTGTGTTGGACATCGGCAGACGGTGTGCCAGCCCTAAGCTCTATTGCAGACTACTTGGTCTCTCTCCTGGGGGAAGACTGCCCACCATATTTTGAGATCCCCACCAGGCGGGGGGATTTCTGACCTTAAGAAATGGTGACATCAGGTTGAAACGCTCTGGGGAACAGACGCCATGTTCGATTTACCCACCCGTCAAGTTTTTTGTTTTTTAGTACCGAACTCCCAAAACAGGAAGGAAATTTGTGATTGGAAAAACAAACAAGCATTGGACGCACACACGTCTCGCGCTTATAGTAAAAAAAAAAAACAAGTCCTGGAGTTGTGTGCCTGTGCTCTAGAAGGAGGGGGGGGGGAGGGCTGCGCGATTCCCTTGCGGGAGCGTGCGACCATATGGCGCCGCGCGCTCCCGCAAGTAAATCGCCTCATGTGCACGCGTTGCCATTGAAGGCAATGGAACACGTGCACGTGTTTGGCTGAAAAGCCATGGCGATTGGAAAAGGTCTTTTTGCCTAAGCAGTGCACGAGCGCTGCGTAGGTGGGACCTAAAAATGGTAAAATAAAAAGTGAAAATGCTGCCATTTGAAGTTAGAAATGATGATCTGTTGCTGTGATTCTTAACCCCCGGGTAGGGGGGCTTGAAACCTTTTTTCGGGGGGGTGGGGTTGGGCGTAGTGGGGTGGTTACAACTGCTCACAAAATTAAGTAATATTGACAGAAGTGCTGATTCCTTTTACATCTGCCCTGCTTTCACTATGTAGATGCATTAATTTTATGGACGCTTTTTTTGCCGGTCTGTTCTTCTGCATTAGTATTGAACACGTTTCTGCAATGTGTAGCCCGAGCTGAGTTTGGCACCAAGGCGGAAGCATCGCCTTCTGCAGGGTCAGGCGAGCGCTGCCGCTTCTGCTGACCCTGGCTTGGCGGAGTTTACTCTATGGTGAGCCGGAATGCCAGATGTTGCACAACACCTGTAGCTGCGAGGCATGGCACTACACTCACAGCTCCTACTCCAACACCCCCTGCGATCCCAGTCAAGGAGCGAAGGGGGACGTGACAGCCAGCGCTGCCCACTTCAGAACCAGTTTCGAGTCCTGGCGTGGGCTCAACATCCTGTGATTCTGAGCGAATCACCTACTCTTCCCCCCCCAAGAAAGGACTACCCCTTTGTGTGACGTCACTGGTCCTCATGTAAAGCGCTACAGTACATGCGCCAGAGTTTGCGCTGCACAACATTACAAAAAAACATGAAATAAAATCACCCTAACGTATAGCGCGGCCGCGTACCATCAACCCAACAATTGTCAGCTGCAGCTGGCCGATGCGCACTCACCGCTGATGGCTGCAGGAGAGGCAAGGATCTCGGCTGCACACAAGAGCAGCAGGAGAGAGGCTCCCGGGTGCATGGCGCACTGAGGAGCAGGCGTCCTCAGCAGACCCGCTGCCAAGAGCGCCTAGAAGCGGGAGGAGCAATACCTGGTCCTGCAGTGCCTGCACTCTCCCCACCCTGACTCTGAATGCCAGTGATAAATCAGCTGGTCACGTGACCTAACTGTGATAGTTAGCGGTCTATTGACCGCAAGGAAAGTTGCACTACATCCTCAGGTCAGGCGTGGCCTGAAGGTTACAATAAATGGAGGGCGGCTGCTCGTGGTCGTCACTTCCCTACCAGAGTCTGGTGTCGGGTCTTGTCTGTCTGCGCGCCACGCTCCTGCACCCGCGCAAGCTGCTGCCTCTGCTCTGGCCTAAATGTGCCCGCACCACACTGGCGACGAGTGGGGGATCTGAATCCTCGCCCGCCACAAGCCGCGAATCGCACAGCGGCCGACATAGGCTGTGCGCGCCCTTCCCCCCCAGCCTCAACAAAGATCGCAGGACAGAGAAAAGGGAAAAACAACCAGCGACCCAAGAGGAGGTTAGTGCACCGCGACGCCAGCCTGCAGCAAAGGCCTGAGCCGAGGAGGGAAGTTGGCCACGCCCGCCGAGGGCCATAACAGCATATGCAGGGACTACATTTGCCCAGGAACCACACTCTAGAGGAGGAAAACGCCACCTCCCAGGGCCAGTGAGCAAGGAAAGACACAGTGAGGCAGCAGAAAAGCCAGTTTTACCTCACAGGCACATAGAGGCTAGAGCACACTGCCACCTATACTGCGCCCATAGCGAAAAGGGTAGAAGAGGGGCACATCACAACACGCCACCATTGCCAGCCACCAGACGCCATGGGAGACAATGACCAGGCAGCAGCTCCAACTCCCACACCGTTTCAACACGCCGCATCGGGACTCCTACCCCCATTCAGCGAACTGGAGGATCCTGCAACGGCCTCCCCCAGGTAAAAGATCTGGATTTAACGGCTCAACAACTACTTCATCGCGACCCGGGAGATGGATGAGGCGCCTACTGTTACATTACGCTGAAGACGAGATATTCAAGTTATTCAAGCATCTACCCAACACGGGGGCAGCCACGAACTATAAAGTGGCGGTGACCTCTCTAGACGCCCATTTTGACCCACAGCTGAACCCTGACTTTGAACGATTCAAACTACGCCAAGCCCGCCAGAGGGAAGGAGAGTCCATGGATACATTTTACGCCCGCCTCCGTGAACTTGCAAGCACATGTACCGAAGATGACCAACCGAAGGAAATCAGAGCACAGCTCATCCAGGGATGCCATGATAATACCCTAAGAGGCCTCATCCTGCGCCAGCCAAATATTTCGCAAGAAGACATGGTAATACTGGCAAGATCACACGACCTGTCTGCAGCCAGAGCGAACGATATGGACCAAGCTCTAATCAAGCCTCAAGGACGGTCGGACGCCATCAAGACGGAACGAGCCAATGCCATTCAAGCTAAGCCGAGGGGAGACGCGTTCAGGAAATCAAGGCCGGACACTCCCAAGTCAAGATGCGGGTACTGTGGGCATGAACCACACGCCGCAAAAGACTGCCCCGCTCAAGGGAAGACCTGCACCAACTGTGGGATACCCAATCACTTTGCCTAGTGTGCCGTAGACGCACCAGAGGCCGAGACTTCCGCAGCCAGAAGCCACCAACATGGGCCATACGGCAACTGTCCGTGACGGATCCCATGCCACCTGAAGACACACAGAGAAAGAGCAGGAGACACCTACAGACGGTGGAAGACTCCTCGGAAGATGAGGAGGAGGTGTACCTAGTGTCATTTGCGAGGGAACTCAACAACGCCGCCGGCCGCAGCCAACATGCATGGTCCACGTCGCAGGAACGGAGATAAAAGCAGTCATCGACACGGGAGCAACCGTAAACGTTGTGGGCCTCCAACAATCCCGCCGCCTACGACCTTGCACCCTGTGATGCCTTCCAAAACCAGGATCTGTGCAAACGGGACAGACACACCCCTCCCACTGAAAGGAAAAATCTCGGTATCCATCAAGGCAGATGATCTCGAAGTGACGGCAACCATCCATGTCATTGACAAAGAAGCAGATACCCTACTGAGCAGCTGCACAACAGAAGACCTTGGGCTCATCTCTTTCGCAAGGAGGATACAGAAGCACCAGTAGAAGAGCTACTCAGCCAGTTCCTCAAACTTTTCCAAGGGCTAGGGCGCATCAAGTGTGACCCCATCAAACTACACATTGACAAGACAGTTGCCCGCTCGCCTTGCGACATAGGAGAGTCCCGTTTCACCTATGGCCGCTGGTGGAGAAGGAGTTAGAAGCTTGGAAAAGCAAGGGGTCATTGAAAAAGTATCCGGGCCCACACCGGATGGTGATCGCTGAAAAGCCGAAACAGCCAAGAGCCATACGCCTCTGCATTGACATGCGCTTGCCAAATAAAGACATTCGAAGGGAACGCCACATAACACAGACGATGGATGACATCATCGCAGACGTCAATGGATCAAAGTGGTTTTCAAAAATCAACTTGAATGTAGGGCATCACCAACTTCCCTTATCAGAAGAAAGCCGCTACATCACCACTTTCAGCACCCATCTAGGAATACGAAGGTACAAGCTGCTGAATTTCGGAATATCCTCGGCAGCCGAGGTGTTCCAGAACATGAAAAGAGAGCTGTTACCGGGATTACCTGGAGTGCTGAATGTGAGTGATGATATTCTGATCCACTCAGCAAAACTGAAGCGTCTCAGCGAGTATGGAGCAACCCTGCATAAGGACAAGTGTCAGTTATTTCAGCCATCCCTTGAGTACTTCGGGTATGTATTCAACCAGGAAGGCATCCAAGTGGACCCGAGGAAGTCGCAGGCCATCAAGGTTGCACCCGCGCCGACAACACCAACAGAGGTACAAAGCATCCTGGGCATGGCCCCATACTGAGGGAGGTTTATCCCTGGCCCGGCCACCCGAGCTGAACCACTTCCTTCCCGTCACAAGACCGGATGCCACTCGGCAGTGGTGCCAAAGAGAAGAAGAAGCATTCCAAAGCATCAAATATGCCTTCCTGGGGGAGGCGACGCTAGCCTACTTCAATCCGGCAAAGCAAACAGAGGTTCTGGTCGAGGCAAGCCCCGTCGGACTGGGAGCAGTACTCGCTCAAGAACGCAAACCTGGTCACTGGGCAGCCCTAGCGTTTGCCAGCAAGTCCCTCACACCCACCCAAATGAGATACGCTCAAGTGGAGCAGGAAGCTTTAGCCATCAAGTGGGCTTGCAACCATTTTCATCTATACCTCAAGGGACAGCCATTCACAATGGTCACTGACCACCAGCCTCTTGTCCCTCTATTCAAAGGTACGGCGCCTCACCCACCACCACATATTGAGCGCTGGGCAGTTCAGCTACAAATGTATGAAATGGAGGTGGTTTACCGGCCAGGAGCCAAAAACCCATCTGACTTCCTATCAAGGAACCAAGTTGCACCAGGGGCGCAAGAGGACACCGACGATGTCGAACACTACGCCCACATGATATCCCTAGCAGCATTCCCACAGAGCATGATCCTGGGCGACGTGAAGGAGGCCGCCGCCACCGATACAGTATACACCAGAACCCTGCAAACTGTACAGGAGGTATCGTGGACAAATTACCTTCGCCAAGTTAACTCCTGGTGCCCAGAAGACTGTGACAACCTGATAAAGATGTGGCAGGTATGGCATGAACTCAGTGCCACCAGTGACGTAATCCTGTTTAGAGGGCCAAGATTGGTGATACCACAAGGCCTTAAGCACAGGGCAACCCAACTAGCTCATGGAGGATATCAAGGGGTGACCATAATGAAAGCATGAATGAGAGAGAATATCTGGTTCCCAGATCTGAAGAACATGGTAGAGGAATATGTTCGCCGCTGTCCATCGTGCCAGCTGACAAGTGACCCAGAGAGAACAATCCCTGTGATCACTGAGGAGCCCTGCACCGTTCCGTGGTGCAAAATAAGCGTGGACTTCGGGAGTTTGCCCGGAGGGAAGCACACGCTCGTCATCGTGGACGCGTTCTCAAAGTACCCAATAGTGGAGCCTGTTGCATCCACTACATTCAACCACGTGGGACCGATTCTGGAGAAAGTATTCGCCATGTTCGGGTTTTCCAAAGAAGTGCGCAGCGACAACGGACCGCCGTTCCAAGGAGCTGAGTTTGCCATGTTTCTATAGCAGTGAGGGATCCACCACGGGCGGGTCACCCCTCAATGGCCACAGGCCAATGGTGATGTAGAGTGCTTTATGCGCACCCTGAACAAGATGTTCCGCATCGTCGTTTTTGAACAAGTGGACCCGGAGCAGAGGCTCCATGAGTTTCTGAGAGAGTATCAGAGTACACCCCATTGTACAACCCAGAGAAGCCTGTGGGCACTCATGCTACATGGCCCAAGAAGAGATCTGATCCCCACCTGCACAGGTTGGTCGCCGCCCCTGCTGGAGGCGGAAGAAGCGCAAGACAGGAGAGCCCAACGCAACCAGCAAGTGAGGCTTCGCCACCATGCAACACCAAGAATGCTCCGCACAGGGGCCAACGTCCTCCTACGAGACCGCCGCCCAGGAGGAAAGTTCCAAACGAACTACGAGCCAGGTACCTGGACAGTCACCGCGCACCACGGAACAATGATAACTGCCAGAAGAGGAGGAGAAGAGGTATCCTGAAACATCTCATGGTTCAAGGAGGTCGCAGCGAACACCCCGAGAGGTCCTTAAATGACCAGCCAAGTTCAACCGCCACCCCCGCGCCAGAGAGCAGTGATGAAAGATCTGGAAGCGGAAGAGGCGAGGAACCCTCCGAGACAACCTCCTTACCTCAGTCTGGCCCTCAGTCCAAGGACCAAGGCCCAGAGATCACGAGTTCTGCGCGGCCACCCCCAGAGGTACAGTCTGTGGCCGAATCCCCGTTCGAGCCAGCAACTGAGAGACTTTGTTTGCTGAGGACGTCCAGCCACCGCAGCTCGAGGTCCACGCAAGTACCAAGATTGTATGTTTTGTCAAGTGTGCTGTTATTGCCTATGTTTTGTTTAAAGGACTGATTTGGATAGGGATGTGATAGTCAGTGGTCTAGTGACTGCAAGGAAAGTTGCACTACATCCGCAGGTGAGGCGTGGCCTGCGGGGTTACAATAAATGGAGGGCGGTCGCTCGTGGTCGTCACTTCGGACCAGAGTCTGGTGTCGGGTCTTGTCTGTCTGCGTGCCACGCTCCCGCCTCCGCATAAGCTGTGGCCTCTGCCCAGGCCTAAATGTGCCCGCACCACACTAACGTCCTGAGGCAGCCCTATCGAGGTCAGGCAACTACGTCCAATCAGAGATGAGTGAGGCCAAGCGCTCTGTGCATTGCCTAACCTAAGGCATGGATTACAGGGACACACTAACACAGGCAGACTGCTTTCGAGGCTTTACCAGGAGGGGTTAGTGAGGGGGGCTTTTGCCTTGAAATTGCCCCTCCATCCCAGCAGCAAAGCTCCATTCCAGTTGTCACAGATTGGGACTGTGCCTAGTTGCTTCTGCTGCAGAAATAGGGCGGTCTGAGCATGCTCTCTTATACCGAGCTCACATCCCCTTTTTACCACTGAAGGAGCGTATCAGGGCCTCAGTGAGCCAAACGAAACAAGCATTGGCTTGCGTTACCGTGGAAACAGGCAGTAGGCTAGAACTTCCAGAGCACTCAGGAAAAGAAACAACGTAATGACATGCGCACAGCGATGACAAGTTGAATGCACACTATTTTAAAACAAGCATTTGCAATATAATACTGCTCGTATTTACGCGAGATGTATTGCATTACAAATTAGAGTGCGGGCATTTAAAAAAGCAAGAACGGGAGTGGAGTGGGCGATGGGGGCGAGAAGTGACGAACTGCATGAGGGAGTGGGGGGGACATAGGGCATAAAATAATGTTTGAGTAAAGGGGCCAATAGCCTTGGATGTGTACAAATTACGCCATGGCCGTCAGGAGGAGGGACTAACTATTAGAAAACCAATGAGAAGGCAAAATTCAGGCTGTAGGCCAAACAAAAAGATGGGCCGAGAGTGGGCAGAGCTTTTGCAAAGCTTCCCCACTATAGTATATACTACATGCCTCGCAAAGCTATCAGCGCATGTGCTGCAATGCTAGTCAAGACCTAAAAAAGGCATGCGCAACGTGGGAAATCAGCCCTTCAACCAGCACCGGAGTATTACATGTAAATAAGGTTCCAATATCTCCTATATTGAATGCCATCAAAGCACGCATTTCTCTTTCTGAACAGGCCAAATCGTTTTCAACTCTAGAGTGTGCGCAGTAGATTACAATGATGATCTTGATACACTAATGTGCCAAAGCGTATGCACTGATGCATCGTCAGTAAAGAAGAGCCCGATTTTGAGTTGCAGTGGTGCAGGGGTTTTGGTCCTGTGTCTACCTCATTACGAAGCGACTTTCAGGACCTGCTGTTCCCTGGCGGTGGACCAGCAGAGAGGACCTATAGAATATGCAAGGCTGGACCGCCAAGGTCCGCCAAGCATATTATGAGTTTTCTCTTCAAGAGCCTTTCCATGGCGGAGTCACTTTGCATGAAAAGGCTGGCAGAGGGGACACATGGCCCTCCGCCATGGTGATGCATTCAGGCCAGCACTATATGTGCCTCTAGTCTGCTTGCAGTCCCAGTTCCAGCACAAAAAATAATGCAAAAATAACAGTTGATGGACAGAATGTAGAACAATGTCACACATTCACCCCAGTACAGAGATCTGGGCCTAAATCCATCGAATTTTGCACACCACCCCAGTTCAGACATGGCCATATGCAAATCAGCCTTGACCCTGTGCCTCATGGGAACAGTCCAGCCCGAAATGCCAAGCCATGTCTTTCCTGGACCGGAATCAAGCATCCTAGGACCGGTTTCTGGCTATCAGCTGTCTTCAGACAGGATAGCTTGACTCCAGTGGTGTGGAGAGCATGGGACTCACGTCTGAGCATACCCATCCCACTCGGGGTGACAAATGCAAAAACCGGTCCCAGGATGCTTGTTTCCGGTCCAGGGAAGACATGGCTTGGCAGTTCGGACTGGACTGTTCCCATGAGGCACAGGGTCAGACTGATTTGCATATGGCCATGTCTGAACTGGGGTGGCTGAGTGAGCTAAAGAATGGGGATGGATTAAACCCAGATCAGTTGACTGGGGGTGAGTGTTTGATTTGCTCAAACGCTCCGTCCATCATCCCCTTTTGTATCACACAGTTCCAGCACATCATGGATCTCACAGTCCATGTCGTGCTGGAACTTTTTTGCCGTTCCCATTGCGGTGCCCTTTTTTCAGGGCATCGCCATGGGAACGGCAAAAGGACCGTCTGCCTACACTAGTTCAACTCGTAAACAGGTGGGCGTCTGTGCAGCTTGGGTGCTGCTGCGCTGGGGAGGGCCATCGTAGAAGCACCAAAGTCATCATCTGACAGATGATGATCTTCCATCTCAAGCTTGGTCATCAAGCAAAAATGTTGGAGAATAAACTGCTTGGTGGCAACTAATGGAAAAAAGCCATCTCCTCAATAGGAAGAGCGGCTGAATTGCATGCAGACAAACGATGCACAAATTATGATTTTGCAAACCTTGGAAGTTTATACCAAAGCCATTGATCAAAAAATACATGACTTAAACTCCTTAATAACTCTGGTGCAGTAATCAACACCAGACAATGATGTCACATGCTTCTGCTCCCACCTTTTGGAAAAATTGGCCGCCCTCACAGCGCTGATATCATCTTTAATAGCAAATTTGAAACAGGAGGTTCAAAACCCACAATCTGGCTGTCATGTTACTAGGCCACCCTCTGATGATTTAGTGCAGGTAGACATGGATTCTGAGATACAGCAAACTGCAATGACGGTATCTGAATCTGTTCAGGCAGTTCCCTATTTCCAGGAGGGGTTGAGAGCATTAGACAGTACCTCAAACTCCAACACAGAAAGACAACAACAAAAATTATCACTGTGGAAGAACAATTAGTTTCATCTGAGCCCGCCAACCATGACAAAAGAAACAGTGCACTTTGTCAAACTTCTCCAATCATGTCAAGAAAGAACAAAAAAAGCCTGAAAAACAAAAAGGCAAAAAAAGGGTTCTCATCGCAACAAAATGAGCTCACCTTCTTTTTAAAAAACAGGGCAGCAGCATGAAGATTCTAACAAGATCCAGGACTCTAAAATCGCAAACAATATGCAGAGTACTCCCAATATTACATGTCTACTCACCAGCTGGATCAGGGGTCATGGAAAAAACAAGTTAGGAGTAGTTTCTGTCCTGTAACTCCAGTTCTGTAGTAGGGGTATCTCTGTTATAGTCATAATCTAGTGAATAGTCCCGCCCATGTGCGTGGACCCCGGCAATCAAAAATAATCTCTTAAGTTGTCAAAATAATGCAGAAACTGCAAAGACACTTAAGAGAGAATTTAAAGACAAATAATGCAGCCTATATCCACAGGCTACACTGTCCAGTACTTCAACTAGAAATTCCGCCAAAAAACACTACACATAATACAGCCTGCCAGTTTCTACCATAGAGAAACTTGCCTCCCCCAGTAAAAGACTCTGGAATGATAGAGAGGAAGGTAGGGACAGACAAGCCCCATAGGCTGCCATTATGTGGCTTAAATAGGATACTGTGCCTTTAAGAGAACTTTCCAGAACTTCTCCCAGTATCCCAGAATGCATAGCAGGTCCCTCTACTTTCAGTTCTTTTTGAAGGCGAAGAACGCCAGACCTGTCGCATTCCTTACATGATGAAATATCTCCACCGGGGAGGAGGGCGGGCGCTTATGACTATAACAGAGATACCCCTACTACAGAACTGGAGTTACAGGACAGAACCTACTCCTTCTGTAGTAGGGGATCTCTGTGTATAGTCATAATCTAGTGAATAGAATGGCAAGCCCATCCCCACACCAAAGCGGCGGTGGAGAATAAATACATAACGCCACTACTGTGCGAACAAATTCCGCAGTGAAGCCTGCCCAACCTGAGCGTCTGCCCTGGCGTCAGTGTCCAGGCAGTAATGCTTAGCAAAGGTATGAACCGACTTCCAAGTGGCTGCCTTGCAGATTTCAGCAATCGGCACGTTACGGAGCAGAGCCGTCGTGGCAGCTTTGCCCCTGGTGGAATGAGCCTTAGGCATACCTCCTAAGGTCTTATTAGCCTTTTGGTAACACAATTGTATGCAGGACACAATCCACCTAGAGATGGACTGTTTAGAGGTCGCAAGACCCGTCCTGACCGATCCATAATTGATGAACAACTGGTCGGACCAAAGAATATCTTTGGTTTTATCCAGATAAAATTTCAACACCCTCCTAACATCCAGGGAATGGAGAGACCTCTCCGCTGGGGATGAAGGGTTCTGAAAAAACGTAGGCAAAGTTATGGTCTGGTTGACATGAAAATCAGAAATAACCTTGGGAAGAAATTTAGGGTGAGTACGCATAACAACCTTAGCAGCATGAAACACAGTATAAGGTTCAGTACAACACAACGCCTGAATTTCACTCGCCCTGCGGGCCAATGTAATGGCCACGAGGAACGCGGTCTTCCAGGACAGGTGCTGCAACGAAGCCTTATGAATAGGTTCAAAAGGCTCCTTCATCAATCTGGACAGCACCACATTCAATTCCCATGAAGGCGAAGGAAGCCTGACAGGAGGGAATACTTTCTTCAATCCTTCCAGAAAATCTTTGATCACAGGGATCTGGAAAAAGGAAGTCTGTGAAGGGCATTTCCTGTAGGCAGTCAATGCAGCAAGATGAACCTTAATGGAATGAACATTAAGGCCAGACTGCGCCAAATGTAAAAGGTAAGGAAGGATGACATCTTCCTTACAGGTCGTAGGGTCATGGTTCTTAGACTGGCACCAGATACAAAACCTCTTCCACTTGTAAGCATATGAAGTTCGAGTGGAAGGTCTCTTAGACTCCTTCAGTATGTCCATGCAATCCTCGGGCAGATTCAGATGGCCATATTGCACTATCTCAGGAGCCATGCCGCCAAACTCAAAGACGAGAGGTTGGGGTGTAACATCCATCCCCCGAACTTCATGAGAAGGTCCGGCCTGCACGGCAACCGAATGTGAGGAAGGAGAGACCGGTGAAGTAGGTCCGTGAACCACCACTACCTGGGCCACTCCGGGGCAATGAGTATCATCCGAGCCCTGGATCGGGCCAGCTTGATGAGCACCGCCGGAATCAGGGGAATGGGAGGAAAGCCGTACAGAAAGCTGTTCGTCCAGTCGATCCATAACGCATTCCCCAGCGTCCCTTGCTGGAAGTACCTGGAGGCGAAGTCTCTGCACTTGCTGTTTTCGGCGGTGGCGAACAAATCTACGTCTGGAGTTCCCCACCTTGCGAAGACTTCTCCTAGTACTTCGTCGTTTATGACCCACTCGTGGTTTTCCTGAACCAGCCTGCTCAGTGCGTCTGCCTGAACATTCTGCACACCTGGCAGATGGGTAGCCGTTATTGTCAGTCCTCTGGCTAGGAGCCAGTGCCAGATCGCCTGCGCCTCCTGTGACAGAGTGCGCAATCTCGAGCCCCCCTGCTTGTTGAGGTAATACATCGTGGTGGTATTGTCCGTCTGTACAAGCAGAGAGTTGGTCTGGAAGGACGGAAGAAAGGCCTTCAGTGCCAAGTGAACAGCCCTGAGTTCCAGGAAATTGATGTGATACGTGGCCTCCATCGGCGACCACGTTCCTTGAATCTGTAGAGTCCCGGAGTGCGCTCCCCATCCCAGGAGAGAAGCATCCGTCACGACAGTCTGTGTGGGAATATCCTTGTGAAAGGGAACCCCTCTGAGGAGATTCTCCGCCGAACACCACCACTTCAGAGACTGAAGAGCATGCAGCGACAGTCGAATCTTGTCGTCCCAAGATCCTTTCCTCTGATCCCACTGGTCCTCCAAGCACTCCTGCAGCGGTCTCATGTGCAGCCGTGCATGTGGCGTCAGGAAGATACAAGAGGCCATCGATCCCAGTAGAGAAGACACCGTCCTCACTGTTGTAGATGGAGTTGTCATAAGAGCCTGAGCCTTCCGAAGGAGTGATAATCGTCACTCTTCCGAAGGAGACACGCTTGCTGACAGCGTATTGATGGAGGCTCCCAAGTACTGTATGCATTGGACCGGAGTCGGGACAGACTTGGCCATGTTGATGTGCAGCCCCAGCTTGTTCAAGAGAACGCACGTCTTCTGGAAGTGTGCTCGCGCTTCCGAGAAGGAGGATGCCTTGATCAACCAATCATCCAGGTACGGGTAGACGAACACCTTGTTCTTCCTCAGGTGTGCTGCTACCACCGCCATGCACTTCGAGAATGTTCTCGGAGCAGACTTCAGTCCGAATGGGAGTACTGTGTATTGATAGTGATTGGTGCCGACTTGGAACCGCAGGAACTTCCTGTGTTTGTGTGCAATGGGCACATGGAAGTAAGCATCCTGTAGGTCTATAGGGCATAGCCAGTCTCCCTGTTGCAACTGAGGGTAAATCTGATGCAACGACAGCATGCGAAACGTTTCCCTGCGAATCCATTTGTTTGCCTGCCGCAAGTCCAGAATGGGCCTGAACGCGTTCTTGTCCTTCTTGCGAACCAGAAAGAACCTGGAGTACAGACCTCTTCCTCTCTGAGACAGAGGTACGTCTTCTATCGCCCTTTTCCTCAACAGAATATCCGCTTCCGCCTGAAGCTCGCGCAGCTGAAACTGCGAGCTGACCGGGGGAATTGCTGGAGGAGGGCTGGTGAACCGAAGACTGTATCCATTGCAAACAATATTCAGCACCCACTTGTCCTGAGTAATTTTTCTCCACTCTGCCAGAAAAGGTTGGATGCTTCCCCCTACCGGAGTGGGTAACAGATCCGGGGAAAGTAGGTTCCTAGGGCCTAGACCCAGCCTGGCCCTTGGGCACCGGGGCCGAATGCTGGCCTCCTCTGCCCTTCTGGCGCTTCTGGAATGGCTTACGGAACTGGTGTTGCTGTTGCGATTGCCCCGAAGCCTGGCCTCATCCTCGGCCTTGCCCACCGAACCGCCGTTGGAAAGGGCGGTACGTCTTCTTGGTCTCTTTAGGCTTCTCCAGGCCCACAGCCGTTAGCGTCTCGGCCTCCGCCTTCATGCGGGCCCTCTCATCGTCCGCATGCTTCCCGAAGAGGGTCTCACCGGAGAATGGTAGGTTGGCCACCCTCTGCTGTGCGTCCGGTTTCAGGGGTTTCGGTTTTGGGGTCCCCTTAGGAGGAACAGGCAAAGACGGCAGGGAAGTGGACCTCGGCGGAGGAACCTTCGGCTGCGGGGTGGGCCCATGCGGAGGGACAGGAGGTGGTGGTGGGTCGCCTGAAGGAAGTGGAGGTTTGGGTGGAGGATCCTCTTTAGGAACAGGAGGAGGAGTCGGAGTCCGAGGCCGAGATGGCGTGTACATCTCTGAGTACACCGAGCCCGGTGACCCCTTAGGCGAAGGGGGCGGAGAGCCAGCCCCATCAGCAGGTGATCGCTTCCTCTTGCGTCCTCCACTAGAAGCAGCGTGACTCCTGGGACTAGAATCCCTCTTGCGCCGTTTCGGGGAGGCTGAACGACTCCTAGACGCCGACCGCTTTCTGCTAGACGCAGAGCGTCGCTTTTCTGGCGTCGAACGACGCTTCCGTGACTCCGGCGTCGATCGCTGCCTCCGCGACTTTGACCCTCTTTTCCTCGACGTCAAAAGCCGATCCCTCGACGTCGACCTCTTCCTCCGCGACGTCGTACGCCGCCGCCGCGACGTCGAGCGTTCCGTCTTCGACGACGAGCGTCGCCGTCTTCTTGATGCCCGCGACGTGCTTCGACGGCGATCGACGGTGTCGCCTCGACGGCGAGCGTCGATGCTTGTCACTTCGCCTTCGGCGTCGATAGGAAGACCTTGACGTCGACGAAGACGATGACGTCGACGGTGGCTTCGACGGCGACTTCTCCATGATCTTCGACGTCGAGCCGTCACGCCGTCTCGACCCGGAGCCCCGGGGAGAAGGGGAGCACACCGCCGTCATCCCTCTCGACGTCATTGTCGATGCAATCGACGTCGACGGAGACCAGGACCGTTTGCTGGACTTCCTGCCCCTGGGGAGCCCCCCAGATGCCTCAGCAGAGGCAGAGGGAACCTTCCCAGCCTGCCCAGACCCACCTGCAGCCTGAAGACGCCTCTCCTCAAGGCCAGAAAGCCTGATCTTCAGTCTGTCCCTCAGAGTCCGAGCAGTAAACTGCTGGCAGATGACACAATCCTCAGGGACATGATCTTCAGGGAGGCAGACGATGCAGACATCATGAGGATCACTCTTGGCCTTCTTCCGCCCACATGCTGGGCACTTATCAAAAAGGCCAGGCATTTTAGAGCCCTAAAACGCCTGAAACAGCACAAAAAAGAGAAAGAGAACACCAAGAAAGTAAACTGAAACACTTTTAAAACACAAAAGTGCCAAAATATCCAATAAACCCTTGAAACAAGGGAGAGCTCAATGCAGGGTCCTGTAAGCAGGAGCCGTAAAAAAGAACTGAAAGTAGAGGGACCTGCTATGCATTCTGGGATACTGGGAGAAGTTCTGGAAAGTTCTCTTAAAGGCACAGTATCCTATTTAAGCCACATAATGGCAGCCGATGGGGCTTGTCTGTCCCTACCTTCCTCTCTATCATTCCAGAGTCTTTTACTGGGGGAGGCAAGTTTCTCTATGGTAGAAACTGGCAGGCTGTATCATGTGTAGTGTTTTTTGGTGGAATTTCTCGTTAAAGTACTGGACAGTGTAGCCTGTGGATATAGGCGGCATTATTTGTCTTTAAATTCTCTCTTAAGTGTCTTTGCAGTTTCTGCATTATTTTGACAACTTAAGAGATTATTTTTGATTGCCGGGGTCCACGCACATGGGCGGGACTATTCACTAGATTATGACTATACACAGAGATCCCCTACTACAGAACTTACCTGTAACTATAGTTCTCCAGTATTGGAAGCTTTCATAGATTAACATGCTTGAATCATTCCCGTCGTCATGATGGGAATCTCCGGTACATAAAATAGTAGTAAAAGACTTAGTAGAAGTAATAGGACAATGAAAGGTATAGACAAGAAACGCCTAGGCCTCTTAGTTTATTAACCTATCATGGTATTATTAAAGAAGACCCAAAGTTCTGCTTCAACCAATCAGCATCAGTCGCCCTCCTGAACCCTCCAGAGAGTAGGTCAGCACCTCGGATTTTCGAGCACAAGTGCTAACACAATTATGCCAATCGAAACGAGGTGAGACTCCCCCAGGGAGGAGGGTGGGTCACATGTGAATCTATGAAAGCTTCCAATACTGAAGAACTATAGTTACAGGTAAGTAACTAGCTTCTTACTCCAGTATTAGAACTTCATAGATTCACATGCTTGAATCAGAATAGCAGTTGGTAGCACATTTACCATAGTCTTTAAAGCTGAACCGGAATATGCATTAGTAAGACCTGCAAGCAGTCACCAAATTAATGAACAAGTCAACTTACCTTCGGTAACAATATATCTGTAAGAAACATTAGTAGTGATAGATTCCTTACCTTAGAATTACCCCGAGGCGTCAGACTGGATCCGGAAAGTACCCCTGCGCGTTGGAAGGTGGAGTCGTGCGGCTCCACGTCCATCATTGGCGTCGTGGTCGCCGAGATGACATCGCAGCAGCTACTTAGATGCGTGCTGACGTCAGTTCTGTACACGAATTTCCGCGCCAGAAAACGCAGAACCATGCAAGACACTGACCACTGGTGCCTTCAAACTAGGGCCCCGAAAGGGATGGCCTTAACCCTAGAAATCAGTTTGCAGAACAGGGAGGATGGGTGGGGAGGTAAGGAATCTATCACTACTAATGTTTCTTACAGATATATTTTTACCGAAGGTAAGTAACCTGTTCATCTGAAAAAAACACATAGTGATAGATTCCTTACCTTAGAATAGATACACCAGCACCCGGTGGTGGGTCTGCGAACCAAGATCTCTCCAAGAAGTCTCAGGGAACAGAACGGCCAAAAAAGCCATTCTTCTGGACTTGCCTGTCCAGGCAGTAGTGCTTAGTAAAAGTGTGCAACGAGCTGCCTGACGGATGTCTTACAGGGGGACACTACGTCCCAATGCTGTGGTGGCTGCAGTTGCCCTGGTGGAATGGTCAGGCTGCCCCAACAGAGCTTCCTTTTTAGCCAGAGAATAACATGCTTTAATACACAAGACAACCCATCGGGAGATAGTGCGCTTGTGTACGGCCCGACCTTTTTTGGCCCCAATGTACCCAACAAAGAACTGGTCATCCACCCGGAATTGTTGTGTGCGGTTCAAGTAAAATGAGAGCGCACATTTTGGGTCCCGATGGTGGAGCCTCTCCTCCTCTCTAGAAGGATGCGGAGGTAGAAAGAAGGTGGGCAAAGTGATGGTCTGCCCAATGTGAAAGGAAGTGACAACATTTGAAAGAAAGGATGGACGTGTCAATCAATCAATCAATCAGATTACTTGTAAAGCGCGCTACTTACCTGTGAGGGTCGTAAGGCGCTGAGGGGAGGGGGGTGCCGCTACTGCTCGAAGAGCCAGGTCTTGAGGAGTCTTCTGAAGGTGAGTAGATCTTGGGTCAGCCGGAGGTGGGTAGGTAGGGTGTTTCAGGTCTTAGCGGCGAGGTAGGAGAAGGTTCCGCCGCCGGAGGTCATTTGTTGGATGCAGGGGACAGCAGGGAGGGCGAGGCTGGCAGAGCGCAGCTGGCGGGTGGGGGTGTAGAAGCTGAGTCTGCTGTTCAGGTAGGCTGGTCTGGCGTTGTGGAGTGCTTTGTGTGCATGCGTGAGGAGCTTGAAGGTGATCCTCTTGTCGACAGGGAGTCAGTGTAGGTCTCTCAGGTGGGGGGTGATGTGGCCGCGGCGGGGCACGTTGACGATCAGTCGGGCGGGGGTGTTTTGGATACGTTGTAGTCATCGTAGGTGTTTGGCTGGGATTCCTGCTTAGAGTGCGTTGGCGTAGTCCAGTCTGCTGCTGACGAGGGCCTGTGTCACTGTTCTTCTTGTTTCGGTCGGGATCCACTTGTAGATCCTGCGGAGCGTGCAGAGGGTGTTGTAGCAGGAAGAGGGGACGGCATTGACCTGATTAGACATGGAGAGGGAAGAGTCGAGGATGAATCCTAGGTTGTGTGCATGGTCGGTGGGTGTTGGTGCTGTTCCCAGTGTGGTCGGCCAACAGGAGTCGTCCCAGGCTGAGGAGGGGGGTCCGAGGATGAGGAACTCCATCTTGTCTGAGTTCAGTTTCAGAAGGCTGCTCCTCATCCAGTTGGCGACAGCCTTCATTCCCTCGTGGTGGTTTGTTTTGGTGGTGTGTGGGTCCATGGTGAGGGAGAGCATGAGCTGGGTGTCGTTGGCGTAGGAGATGATGTTGAGGTCGTGATGGCGGGCCACTTGTGCGAGGGGGGCTACTTAGACGTTGAACAGCGTCGGGCTGAGGGATGAGCCCTTGGGGATGCCGCAGATGATGTTGGTGGCTTCGGATCGGAAGGGTGGGAGGCGGACGCTCTGGGTTCTGCCGGAGAGGAAGGACATGGTCCAATCATGGGCCTTCTCTTGGATTCCGGCTTTTTGGAGGCGTGTCTTTAGAGTGCGATGGCAGACCGTTTCAAAGGCGGCTCACATGTCCAGGAGGATGAGGGCTGATGTTTCGCCATTGTCTAGTTGGCGCCTGATGGCGTCTGTGGCGGCGATGAGGGCGGTGGGGTCGGTGGGTGGGTTCTGGGCGAGGTTGGTGATCAGCTGGTCTTCGGTGACTTTGCTCCAGCAGCGGCGAGGCAGCTGTTGGGTGCGGTGGTGCGTGGTTGGTTTTTTGAAGGTTAAATGGATGCAGCGGTGGTCGGTCCAGTGGAGCTCGGTGCTGTGGTTTCGTCTGAATCCGGACTGAGACGGGTTCAAGATGTTGTTGTCTTCGAGGTGGCGGGCCAATTGCAAGTTGACAATTTTCTCGATGACCTTCACCGGGAACGGGATCAGGGAGATGGGCCGGAAGTTCTTGAGGTCCTTGGGGTCCGCCTTGGGCTTCTTGAGGAGGGCGTTGATTTTGGCGTGCTTCCAGCTTTCCGAGAATGTCGCTGTTTCGAAGGAGATGTTGATGACCTTCCATAGTTGGGGTGCGATGGCTGCGTCTGCTTTGTTGAATACGTGGTGTGGGCACGGGTCTGACGGAGATCCTGAGTGGATGGAGTTCATGACCTTGCGTGTCTCGTCGTTGTTGACGTTGGACCAGGAGGTCAGGCGGTTGGTGCTCGTGGTGTTCGCAGGGGAGGTGGAGTCTGGTGTAGTCGGAGCGGTCGTGGTGTTGAAGTTGTCGTGGATGTCAGCGATCTTGCGGTGAAAGAAGATGGCCAGTGAGTCGCACAGTTCTTGTGAGGGAAGGATGTTGTTGGCGCTGGGGTTGGAGAGTTCTTTTACGATGCTGAAGAGCTCTTTGCTGTTGTGTGTGTTGGTATCCAGGTGGTCTTTGAAGGAGGATCTCTTGGCTAATCTGAGAACGACTGGACAACAACACCCACAACAGCCACGACAGCAAGGAACTCTTCAGCATCGTCAAAGAGTTCTCCAACCCCAGCGCCGGAAACAACAAAATCACTCCCACGCAAGACCTCTGCAACTCACTTGCCTCATTCTTCCACCGCAAGATCGCCGACATACACAACAGCTTCAACGCACAGACCACGCACCCTACCACCGAACCAACACCCGCCACCACCACCCTCTGCAACTGGACCCCGATCAGCACCGAAGACACCACCGGCACGATGAACTCCATCCACTCCGGATCACCAACCTACCCGTGCCCACACCACGTCTTCAACAAAGCCGATGCCACCATCGCACCCCATCTCCGAGACACCATCAACTCCTCCTTCCACACCGCCACCTTCCCGGAGAGCTGGAAGCACGCCGAGCTGACCGCCCTCCTGAAGAAACCAACGGCGGACCCCACCGACCTCAAGAACTACCGTCCCAACTCGCTCCTTCCTTTTCCGGCCAAAGTCAATGAGAAGACCGTCAACAAACAGCTTGCCGCCTTCCTTGAGACGAACGGATCCCTCGACCCCTCGCAGTCCGGGTTTCGGGCCAACCACAGCACCGAGACCGCCCTGATCACAGCCACTGATGACATCAGAACCCTGATCGACAACGGGGAAACAGCGGCATCATCCTCCTGGACCTCTCTGCGGCATTCAACACCGTCTGCCACCACACCCTAGTGAAGCGCCTCAGCAACATCGGAATCCGAGAGAAAGCGCTGGAGTGGATCATCTCGTTCCTCACCGGAAGAACCCAGAGAGTCCGCCTCCCTCCATTCAGACCCGAGGCCACCGAAGTCATCTGAGGCGTACCACAAGGATCTTCACTCAGCCTAACCCTCTTCAACGTCTACATGAGTCCCCTCGCAGCCATCGCAAGCCAGCACAACCTCAACATCATCTCCTATGCCGACGACACCCAGCTCATCCTCTCCCTCACCAACGACCCCACCACCGCCAGAGCCAACCTACACGAAGGGATGAAAGACGTCGCCAATTGGATGAGGAACAGCCGCCTTAAACTGAACTCAGACAAGACGGAAGTCCTCACCCTGGGATCATCACCCTCCGCCCGAGACGACTCCTGGTGGCCCCCGGCCCTGGGCACCGCTCCCAAACCAACGGACCACGCACGCAACTTGAGCTTCATCCTGGACTCCTCCCTATCAATGACCAGACAAGTCAACGCCGTCTCATCCTCGTGCTTCAACACCCTGCGCATGCTCCGCAAGATCTTCAGATGGATCCCCACCGAAACCAGGAAGACCGTCACCCAGGCACTCGTCACCTGCCGACTGGACTACGGGAATACCCTCTATGCCGGAACCACAGCCAAACTTCAAAAAAAACTCCAACGCATCCAGAACGCCGCCGCACGACTCATCCTCGACATCCCCCGACACAGCCACATCACCGGACACCTGAGAGACCTACACTGGCTCCCCGTCAGCAAGAGAATCACGTTCAGACTCCTCACCCACGCACCCAAGGCTCTCCAGGACCTGGGCCCCAAGTACCTCAACGACCGCATGACCTTCTACACGCCCACCCGCCAGCTACGATCGACCAGCCACGCACTCACCACCGTACCACGCATCCGCAGAGCCACCGCCGGAGGAAGATCCTTTTCCTACCTGGCAGCCAAGACTTGGAACTCCCTCCCCACCCACCTTCGGCAAACCCAAGACCATCTCTCCTTCAGGAAGCAGCTCAAGACCTGGCTGTTCGAGCAGTAACTTACCCCTCCCCCAGCGCCTAGAGACCCTCCCGGGTGAGTAGTGCGCTATACAAATGCCGTGATTGATTGATTGATTGATTGATGAGGTGGTAATGTCTGCGGGTGGCATCCTTGTGGGCTGCATGGTTGTCAGGTGTGCGTTCGTGGAGCCATTTTGTTCTCCAGTTTCCGGCATGCGCGTTTGGAAGTCTGGAGCTCGTTGGTGAACCAGGTGGCTCTCTTGCTGGTGTGGCTGTTGGAGGGTTTCTTGAAAGGGGGGAGAATGTTGGCTCAGTCGTCGATCCTCTGTCTGAGGTTGGGGGCTGTGGCATCTGGGTTGGTGGGGTCGGTGCGCGGGTTCTGGGCGAGGGTGGAGATCAGCTGGTCTTCGGTGACTTTCTCCAGCAGCAGCGAAGCAGCTATTGGGTGCGGTGGTGCATGGTTGGTTTCTTGAAGGTGAAATGGATGCAGCGGTGGTCGGTCTAGTGGAGTTCCATGGTGTGGTTGAAGGCAACGTGGGTGCTTGTGAAGAAGATGGGGTCCAGCGTGTGGCCGGCGGCGTGGGTGGGTACGGTAACGAGTTGTCTGAGGCCAAGGTTGGCGAAGTTGTCGATCAGCGTGGCGGAGTTGGTGTTGTCGTTGTTCTGGAGATGGAAGTTCAGGGCCCCGAGGAGGATGTAGTCCGTAGAGGTGAGTGAACGGAGTCCGTAGAGGTGACTGAACTGAGCCCGGGGTCTGGGGGGGTCTGTAGCACAACCTAGCCGGATGGACAGATAGAAAAGGAGGCTTACTAGAAAGAGCCTGGAGCTCACATACTCTCCTGGCAGAGGTTATGGCAACCAGGAAAGCAGTCTTTAAGGTCAGCAGACGAAGAGGACAATTGTGCAGAGGCTCAAAGGGAGCACACATTAGATATGTAAGAACCAGATTCAAGTCCCACTGTAGCATTTACGAAAGGAATAGGAGGGAAAAGATGAGTAATGCCTTTGAGAAATCTATTTACAACAGTGGACTTGAAAAGAGAGGGCTGATCAGGGAGCCTGAGAAAGACCGAAATAGCAGGAAGGTAGCCCTTGATAGTGCCCAGAGCAGAGCCTTGCTGGGCCAAGGAAAGAAGACACAGAAGAACGTCTGAAAGAGGGACAGAAAGGGGATCCACAGCCTTTGCTGTGAACCATACCACACATTTGTTCCACCTGCATGCATATACCAACTTAGTGGAGGGACGCCTAGCTGCCTGAGGGACATCACAGACTTCATGAGGCAAGTCAAAAGGAATCAACTGCCGCCGCTCAATCTCCACGCAAAGTGGTGGAGATCTCGACAGGTTTGGGTGGAGGACCGTCCCTTGCTGCTGCGACAGAAGATCCTCCCGAAGAGGCAGTCGGATTGGGGGATCGATGGTCATACTGAGTAGCTCGGGATACCATACTCTTCGAGCCCAGTCTGGAGCCACAAGAATGACTTAGGCCTGGTCATGTCTGCTCTCCTTCAGCACTTTGGGTTGAAGTGGTATAGACGGAAAGGCGTACAACAGACCACAACTCCACTTGCGATGAAAAGCGTTGCCTAGCGAGCGCCGCCTTGGAAATTCCAACGTGCAGAACTGCTGACATTGCGGGTTGTCTTCGGTGGCAAATAGATCTAACCAAGGCTCTCCCAACTGTTGAAAGAGGCCTTGCTTCACGTCCGAGGGAAGACGCCATTCGTGATCCATCACGCACCTGCGGCTGAGTTTTTCCACCCTGGCATTCAGTGAACCTGCCAGGTGTTGAACCACCAGGGAAATGCCCTGCTGTTCCAGCCATATCCAGAGGCGCAGAGCCTCCTGACATAGGGTCCACGACCCCATCCCGTCCTGTTTGTTGCAGTACCACATGGCGGTGGTGTTGTCTGTGAACACCTGAACCACTTTCCCTTTGACAGAGGGAAGGAATGCCTTCAGTGCAAGTCGGATCGCCCAAAGCTCCGAAGGTTGATAAGGAGCTTGGACCGCGCCGGAGACCAGAGACCAGAGACCTCTAATTTCTGCCTCTCCCATGTGGCCCCCCATCCCAGGAGGGACGCGTCCGTCACCACTGTGTGTTCCGGTTGGGGAAGGGGGAGGGATCTGCCCGGGAACCAATGTCAGTTCAGGAGCCACCACTGCAGCGCCCACATATGCCATCTGGTATGGGTGACCAGCAGGATGCAGGCGGCCACGTATGTAGGAGATTAGGATCTGCTTCTTATAGTTACCCCCACTTTTTGCTGATAGTTCACTGTTCTTCAACTTTAGTCTGGCTGGGACCCTGCTATCCAGGGCCCTAGTCTAGCTGTTCCCTCTCTAAAATGATTGCATGTACTTTAGGTGCACCACAGATTGGATTCTGGGGTACCCTTATAAGTCTCTAGTGTATGGTTTCCTATATACCTAGAGCATATGCCACCCCTGAGAGACCAATCAAAATGACACAACTAGTCTGCTACAGCAGCCTGTGTAAGGTGGTGTATGCACCCCTTACTTAGATATAGGTTCTCTATGTCTACCTTATATCACTACACATATAAACCTAGCAGTCACACCTATGGCAGGCCTTATCAATCCTGAATGCAGGGTGCTGGGTTTTGTGTGAAAGGGTGCCCATGCATGAGCAGGGCCCCTCTGCAGCCTTTGGAATCTATTATCCAGGGTTGTTCTGTAATGCAGCCAAACCATATACTCTTGAGTGCATTATAACCTTGAGGTAAATGCTATCTTTGGAATGGCTGCAAGGAAACATGTTGTATTTGTTGTCAAACACCTTGGAATCATACCTCCCTGCCAGTCCTGGTGGGGAGGTATGATTTCACCCTCCTAGAGGGAGAAATATGACTACACCGGTACACCCGGCACCTGCTTAACAGAACCCTGGCATCACAAGATCGATGCTGCCAGCCACAGACACATGTCTGCCCTCCTGCTGCTGGATGAAACTCTGGCAGGGGAGGCTGGACAATAGGTTTCCTGTCACAGGGAGGTGTAACCACCTCCCAGACAGGCTTTTGTGTATTGGGGCTAGGTGGGTGCACTCCGAGAGTGCTTTGATGGCTGCACTGGGGGCACATTTGGTGTCCCTGTGCATAGTCCAGCTCAAACCGGTTGCAGGGGCACTCAGCCCCTGCTTTGGCGCAAAACTGGACAAAGGACATGGGTGTAACCTCCCCTCTGTCCTGACCCTCTCATAGGTCGGTCCCCAGAGTTTGTCCCACCATTTCCTTGGGTATAAAGTAGGAACTCCTGACTACAGGACTTTAGATTTATCTGGACGAAACTCTGCTACAGATTCGCAGAACTTCAACTATCCACACTTCATTGGATGACCAAAGAATATCCCTTGGAGTAAAGGGGTTACTCCCCTGCAATGCAGGCATCAACGACGCATCTGTCCAGTTTGCAACTACGCAGCTCGTGAAGGACTCCGAAGACTTTGCAACACAGGAGGTTGGTTTCCAAGCTTTCCAGAGGCCGATCCGTGCTCTCAGCAAACCTCAGATCCAAAGCCCTCGTGGGGACCGTGCAAACTGAACCACTGGACTCCGTGACCATTTGCGGCTGCATGTGCTTCTTGGCAATCCCTGAGGCTGTGCATTGGGCTACTTGTAGTCAAGACCCCGAGCAGTGATTCCACTGAAGATTATTGGCCTACACTCCACAAGTGACCCGTGGGCTGGTATTTAGTGATTCCTCTCGAGGTCCCTTCGCGATCCCTTGTCCGTCAACTTGTTGGTCCCTGAGAAGGGTACTGTAACTTTGAATGAGCCTACCTGGTTGCTCCAGACTTGCCCTGACTCTCCATTGCTTGGGGAGTCACCTGGCCCTTGCTGGTCCAACCCGAAGCCTTTTTACTCTCATCTCGTTGATTGCTGTTGCCAAGGCTTGTTGGTCTCCGATCCGAACACCGACCCCCAGCACTCGACATCCTTCATGTGACAGCTCGCCTGCGGATTCTGGTCATCGTCAACGTATCCTGTCCCCATGGCAGCGGAGTCAAGCTTCACCTCATTGCACCTAAAACACCTGACATTGGTGGGCATTGGTCTATCGTGCCCCTGGTCACCCTGACGTGACCAAGACTCTTTCCCCTCTGCTTTCAGGTTCTTCACATCCTCGATCCCGGCTTGGATTGCACCGGACACTTTTCCTTTCCATGGCAGCAGCACGTTGCAGCAACTCGCCATTGAAAAAAGCGAAGATTCACGACACCATTTGGCATCTATGCACCTGGCTTCCATGTGTGAAGTAATACGAGTACTCCGGTGCTGACATGGGTGCTAGCCTTAGAACTTCTAAGTCTCAAAGGGTTTGCTCCAAGTACTCTCTGAAGTGTCCTTAATCTTTAATTTTTCAACTGCGACTTTCCCATAGGATTGTACGGGGCTCACGGCTGTGTTCTCACGCTGTACACATCCCCCGTGGGCTCCCTGTGTCACTACCTAGGGTGGTTCCTTGGGGTCCCAGCAATTCTACGTGCTCTAGGCACTGTGTTTAGTCAAGTTTTGGTTCTTATACAACTTTCTTAATATATGGTTTGGTCTCCCCCTGGGGCCCATTGTATATTGGGCCATTTACTGACGTTCTAGTGTGTTGATATTGTGTACCTTGTTTTCTAATCTCATAAAGAGGTTAGTAGAGATTGTTTAGTAATAAATACATACATTTCATATGTATATATACCTTGTGTGGTTCTCCTTTCATTTGGTCATTCAAGAGGTTATAATCTGGTACACCAAGCTGCTTTACACTTTCAATAAAGGTTGTCTTTAAACCTATCATCAATAAGGGTTGTTTGGACTGGTGCAAGGTGCCCACTATAACTAGTGGACCGCATGTGCCAGGCCAACTTCTCACATTGAGGCCCAGCAGCCTCAGGGTCATCCTGACCGAAACCCAGGATGGAGGCCGAAGATCAGAATCATAGTCTGAATATCCTGGACTCACCGTTTTGGAGGATAGGCCCGAAACTGTGTTGTGTCCAGAACTGCTCTGATGAAGAGGCGCTTCTGAGAGGGAATCAGGAGCGACTTCGGCACATTGATAGAGAACCCCAGCAAATGCAGGAGGTTGGGGATAGTCTGGAGGTGGGAAACGTCTGCCTGGGGCGCGTGCGCCTTCAACAGCCAGTCGTCGAGATAGGGGAAGACAGAAACCCCTGATCTGCACAGATGAGCTGCGACCACCGTCATCACTTTCGTGAACACACGAGGGCGCTGGTAAGGCCAAAGGGGAGCACGGTAAACTGAAAATGCTTGTGGCCTACCATGAACCGCAGGTAACGCCGGTGGGCCGGCAGGATGGGAATGTGGAAATATGCGTCCTGCAAGTCCAACGCTACCATCCAGTCTCCAGGGTCAAGAGCAGACAAGACCTGAGCCAGAGTCAGGAAGGAAGCGATTAACGTCCCTGAGGTCCAAGATAGTACGCAGGCCCTTGTCCTTCTTGGGCACCAGAAAGTAGTGGGAATAACAACCACGTCCAACTTCTGGTGCAGGAACGTGATCGATGGCCCCCTTGGAGAAGAGGGCCGCAACTTCCTGTTGAAGAAGTGCCAAGTGATCCCCTGACATGCGGTGGCACTGGGGTGGCATGGCTAGAGGTGTACTTTCGAAGGGAATGAAATAGCCCCTCCAGACTATGTCTAAAACCCACCTGTCTGAAGTGATGGTGCCCTAGTGGGGGAGGTGATATCGAATTCCGCCGCCCACTGGCGTTTGATGGGCCTGAAAGACAGGACTAGGAAGGTTTTGGGGCAGTAGTGGCCGGGTGGAAGTGGACTGACCCACCTGCTGGCCCTCTGAAAAGCCTCTGCAGTTCCCACATCTGCTGCAGCACTGAGACTGCTGCTGCTGCACCCTGTGGCTCTGAAGTGAACTTTCTGGGGTGCCACTTCCGTTGCCATGAAAGGAGCGGAAAGCCAAAAGCGGAGGAGGGCAAGTGGCTGACGGGCCCAAGGACTTGGCCGTCGCCTGTGAGTTCTTAAAACACTCCAACGCGTTATCTGCCTTGTTGCCAAAAAAGAGAATGCCATCAAAGGGCATGTCCATCAGGGTGTTCTGGACATCCCCGAGACGCCAGTGGTCCTCAGCCAGGCATGGCCGTGGAGCGCCACCATCATGGAAATCGCTCTGCCCAGCGAGTCAGCGCTGTCAAGGCCACATCATATTGTGAACTTGGCTGCATCTCTCCCCTCAGCAATAGCCTTCGAGAACACTGTCCGTGCCTCCTCCGGACACTGAGGCAGCACTTGCGCCACCGTATCCCACACAGAGTGGGAGCTACGGCGCAAGAGGCATGCAGTGTTCACAGACCGCAGACCTGAACTGACCTGAACTGGTGGAAGACAATTTCTTCTTCCCAAATTGTTCCAGTCTCTTGGATTCCCTGTCTGGTGGTGCAGTAGTGAATGCGCTCTGGGACGTTGAGGTGTGGATAACCAAGCTCTCAGGGGTGGGGTGTTGGGAGAGGAAATTGGGATCGCCCGGGCCGAGCGATGGCGTCGGCCACATTCCTACCCACAGGAGCTCCTGTGTTGGGCCTGGACCAGGTGCCCAAAAGAACGTCAGAAAGTACCTGATTGAAAGGCAGCAGAGGCTCCGCAGAGGGAGCCGCCAGCTGAAGCACTTCAGTCAGGAGGTTAGTCCTGATGGCCACAGTAGGGAGTTGGAGGTTGAGGGCTTTCGTCGCCCTATGCAACACCACTGCAAAACTTGCACCCTCCTCCGTTGGAGGAGTGAGCATGCCAAGGTCATGAGAGGTGTCAAGACCGCTGCCATCCCCCAGTTCCTCTGCCCAGTCTAGGTCAAATTCACACTAAGCTGTGAGAGGGTCCTCAGACCCCTCCCCTTCCTCCCCAGGCTGATGTACAGGCCAAAAATAAGTAGGCTGGGCATAGGTGTAGAAAGGCCCCATCGGCGTCGAGCGACGCAGTTCTGGCTCCGTGTCCATGTGCAGGCTGAAACCGGGGGTGGCGGCGTCCGGTGTCACAGGTGACATCGGAGGTGGTGCCGGCGGGGTCGACGTCAGTGGAAATGTAATGAGGTCAACCGGCATCGACCATGATCAAGGCCTGGATCCTTGGGGGCCCTGCGGTGCAGGGGCCGGAGCTGACAGCGATGCCGGAGCCGCCGACAGTGAAGAGCGAGGAACTCCAGTTGGGCCCACAGGGCCCAAAAGCGCTCTGGCAGGGCCCGATGGCCCAAAGAGGCGGGCCATGGCTGACAGAAATTCCTGCAGCTGGGCCGGAGTTGCCAAAGGACCCGTGAAGGGCGGGTAGGCCGACGGCGACACCGTAGGCTCCACCAGAGCAGTGGGGGAGGCACCCCACGCACCCTCAGCGGTGTTGCGTGACGGGTGAGGGGAAGTCGTCGAGCGATGGCGATTCTTCGACTTCTTGTGCTTCGCCTTACCTGACCCCGAGTGCGAAGACTTCGATCCAGAAGAACGATGGTGATGGCTCTACGACCGGTCCCTTGGCTTCCCATGGGACCGGGACCTTGAGCGGCGTGTAGCCGACTGCTAGACTGACAGCAACTTTTGGGACCGCTCCCACAAAGTCTTCGGCACCATGGCCTGGCAGTTGGGGCACGACTTGGGGTCGTGGTCGTGCCCCAGGCAGTAGAGACACACGTGGTGCGGGTCCGTCACCGACATCATCCGGTGACAGTCCCTGCAAGGCTTAAAACCGGGTATCCCTACATCACCAGGAGTAGATCAACTCGAAAAAAACGAGACAAAAAGCCTCAAAACCCAGTCAAAAAATGACTTGGAGTACTACTCTCTCCGGACCTGCGCTTGATGGCATGGAAAAAGAAAGAACTGACGTCAGCGGGTGAGGGCACCGGCTAAGTAGCTGCCGCAACGTCATCTTGGCGACCACGACGCCAAGGATGGACAGGGAGCAGTAAGACGCCACCTCCCGACGTGCAGGGGTACCGCTGACAAAAACTTTCCGGATCCAGTCTGACGACTGGGGATAATTCCAAGGTAAGGAATCTATCACTATGTGTTTCTTTCATATGTACGAGATAGCATTTACAAAAACCATTAATAAAAATTCCTGTAAACTGCAACATAGTAAATGGTTAAACATATGGAAATGTGATAAAGAAGAAGAGGTAGGAGGGTAGACAGGGGTGGCCCACCTTAGTGGAACATATGATGAAGTACTGCTTGACCCACTGCTGTATCATTTAGTACTGCCGAGTTCAGGCAGGAGTGCCGGGTAAATATGTGTCTACTCTTCCACGTTGCAGCCCGGCAAATCTCTGGAAGCGACACTCCTGCAAATAAAGCTGCAGACGTCAACACCGCCCTCGTGGAATGGGCTCAGACACTTGCAGATAGAGGTCTACCTGCTTTGTGATGACGACATATTATGGCACTTGCAATCTATCTAGATATACTCTGTTTGGAGAATGGGAAACCTTTTCTTGGCGCACTGTATGCGACAAATAATTGGGATGTCTTGTGGATAGGTTGTGTGCTATGTAGATATAATTTTAAGCAACGCCTGACATCCAATGAATGTAAATCCCTCTCTGCCGATGTCATTGGATTCGGTAAAAAAGTTTTTAGTACCACCGGTTCGTTTAGGTGGAAATCGGACGGAACCCTGGGAATGAACTTCGGATTTGTACGGAGCTGAGCACTGTCCATTCTGAATTGCAAAAAAGTTTCCTCCATTAAAAAGGCCTGAATCTCACTGACCCTTCTGGCAGATGTCAAGGCAAGGAGCAAAGCCAATTGCCAAGACATGAGCTTTATATCTGCTGTGTGAATTTGCTCAAAAGGGGGTTTAATTAATTGCGAGAGGACAGTGTTCAAATGCCAAGTTGGAGGTGAAGGCCTTACCGAAGGAAACATCCAAAACTGTCCTTTGAGGAATTCTCTTATAACTCTAGAGGACCACAGAGGTGGAGAGGAAGGTGATCTTCTCTATCAGGAAATGGCTGCTAAATGAATCTTTATCGAACTATGAGCCAAACCCGATTTTGCTAGCGGTAAGAGATAAGATAAGACTTGCTCCGGAGAGGAGTACAGTAGGCGTATACCCTCCTGATGACACCAGATGCAGAAGCGCTTCCATTTGAGGCGTTAAGCCATGTTGGTACTCTCTGCCCACGCCTTGGCTAGAACATCTCTACACTCAAAAGAAATGTTCAGCTGTTGGAACTCATTGTATTCAGGAGACATGCCGACAAAGGCAGGTTCTTGATTTCTGAGTGAAGGATCTGTCTCTGGTTCATGGTCAGAAGATTGGGAAAGACTGGAAGTCTAAGGTGTGGAACCTGCGATAGAAGAAGCAGTTCTGTGTACCATTGCTGATGTGGCCACGCCAGAGCGATGAGTATCAACTTACATGGTTCAGCCTTTATCTTCCTCAGAACTCTTGGGAGAAGAGGAATGGGAGGAAAGATGTAGGCAAAGATGCCAGACCATGCAATCGAAAAAGGCATCCCTGTTGGGGATGTGAAGATGCGGTGCACAGTCAAAATATCGATTCCTAATGATCCAATTACCTTAATATCGAGTTTGAAATATCGAAGGTGAAGAATATCGAGGTCAAGAATATCGTTGGACAGAATATCGACCCTAAGGTAAGTAATATTGATTTTTTTTATATCGATGTAAGTAATATCGAAGTTAGTAATATCGATATCAATTATATCTATGTTACTAATTTCGATGTTACTAATATTGATATTTGTTTGTTGTTATGTATTTTATTATGTATTTTATATGTATGTGTTATATGTTTTTTTAAAGTATTTTATTTGTTTTAAATTATATGTGTACTATTTTTTGTATATTAAAAATTTTATTTTTAATTTAATTTTATGTTTAGTACTGGAGCGGGTTGTGGGTTTATAGGGGAATAGGGTGGGAAGTAATTTAATTATAGTAAAATAATTATGAATTTTTAGTAATTGTAATTTAATTTTAATTAATTTTTGCGTTTAAGTTCTGTAGCGGGTTGTGGGTTTATAGGGGTATTGGGTGGGAAGTAATTTAATTGTAATGAAGTAATTATTTATTTTTAATTGGTAGTGATAATTTTCTTCTTTCTAATAAATTATTAATTGGTAAATAATTATTTTAATTGCTAATTAATGTTTTTAATTGGTAATTAAGGTTTGTAATTGGTAATTATATTTTGCAATTGGCAATTAATTTTTTTAATTAGTAATTAAGGTTTTTAATTGGAAATTACATTTTCTATTTGGCAATTAATTTTTTTAATTGGTAATTAGAGTTTTTAATTGGAAATTGCATTTTTTAATTGCCAATTAATTGTTTTAATTGGTAATTATTTTTTTACAATTGGTAATTGATATTTTTAATTTTTAATCATTTTTTATTAATTGGAAATTTATTTTATTATTTGGTAATTAATTTTTCATAAAAAAATGATTTATTTAAAAATAAATATATTGTTTACCATTTTTTAATTGTTAAGCAATTTTTAATTATCATTGTTTTTTGTTTTGAAAAATATTTTAGTGTTCAATATTTATTATTTGGTAATTTATATTTACTAATTCATATTTATTGGTATTTATTGTTAATTTAGTGTTAATTAATTATTCAATTTTAAATATGTTTTAGTAATAATGGGTATTTGCAAATGATGTAGAGTTATTTAAAAATTAAATTTTTAAATATTTTATTTACAACAATTATTTATAAGTATGTTATATTTAACTTCTACGCTATCCAATGCTTTCCCTACTGTTGCACTCTCTGGTGTGGGAATAGTAATTTTTACCTCTACGCAATCCAACGCTTTCCCTACTGTTGCACTCTCTGGAGTTGGAATAGTTAATTTTACCTCTAAGCTATCCAACGCTTTCCCCATTGTTGCACTCTCTGAAGTGGGAATAGTAATTTTTACCCCTACGCTATGCAACGCTTTTCCTTACTGTTGCACTCTCTGGAGTTGGAATAGTAATTTTTACCCCTACGCTATCCAATGTTTCCAAATGTTTTCCCTACTGTTGCACTCTCTGGACTTGGCATAGTAATTTTTATCTCTACGCTATGCAACGGTTTCTCTACTGTTGCGCTCTCTGGAGTGGGAATGGTAATTTTAAGTTCTATGCTATCCAACATTTTTATTATTGTATTATTAAAAGTAATTCTTTACATTTTATTTATGTTTTTGTTTTATGTTTGTAAATGTATTTGTAATTTATAATATTTTTTATTAATTTATAAATTATTAAATTAATTATTACAACGTATTAAGTATGTATATATTATATATTTTATGTATATGTTTAATTAATGTATTATTATATATGAATTATTTATTAATTTTAAACATTATTAGATATTTTTAATTATCTTTATTTTATTAGTGTTATTTACTTTATTTTACATTTATATTTTTACAAAAAAAAACTATATTTTTAACATCGATATTTTTAACATCTATATTTTTTTCTCTTTCAGTTCCAGCATGTTTATGTGGGATTGAGTTTGAGTCTGATTCCACTTGCCACTTACTTGGAGTTCCTGGAGGTAAGCTTTCCATCCCTCTAAGAAGGACGCATCCTTCGTAACCACTAGTGGTGCAGCCGCTTGCTGCAAGAATAGTCCCACTGACAGGTGGTACTTGTCTATCCACCACCCTAGGGCTTTCACCAGGTATGGAGTTACCTTGATGATGCCGTCGAAGGAGCCTACTGATTATACCCACTACTTGACCAGCTCCTCTTCAATTGGGCACATATTGAGACGACAGAAAGGAACCAGAGGTATGCATGACAACATCATTCCCAAAAGGGATTTGTAAAGTCGGACCGAAAGAGACTTTTTTCTTCTTATGGAATTTGCCAGATTGAGAAGTCGCTGCTACCATTCTTCCGCAGGACTCCCCTTTAAGGAGACTGTGTCTAATTGAGCTCCTAGGAATACAATCTTTTGAGACGGAATTTGTTAGAATTTTTGTTGGTTGATAGTAAGACCCCATCTCTTGAAGAGAGTAGTGCATGCTTTTGTGGACTTTTTTGCTGCTGTCTCGGACGGAGCCTTAATCAGCCAGATGTCCAGATATGGGAAGACTTGATGTTGCTGTTGTCTGAGGAATGCTGCGACTGGAGCCAGGCACTTAGTAAAAATCCTGGGAGCTGACTGCAGACCAAAGGGAAGTACTCTGAATGGGTAGTGGCGTCCAGTTACCACAAATCTCAGGTTTTTTCTGTGTTTTGGATAAATAGGAATATGGAACAGGGCCGGCCCTAGGCATGTGCAAAGTGTGCACCTGCACAGGGCCGCCAAACCCCAGGGGCCGCCACTACGAGGATCGGATGATCGGAAGGATCATGATACATCGTGGCACTGGCGGCCCCCTGGCAGGATTTGGCGGCCTCCGGCTCCGACCCCGGTCCGGGGCCCCCACCTACGCTGCCTGCACAGGGCCACCATGAGCCTAGAGCCGGCCCTGTATGGAAGTACACATTTTGGGGTGGACGAGCAAGATGGCGGACTGACGCCGTCTCTGTGAACCTGTACACGGTGCAGCTGTCGAGAACTCCGCGACTCCCGTACTTCTCTTCTTTAGGCTTAATGGGAGAGGAATGCTGGAAGGCTAAAAAATAACAAGAGACAATAATGAGATGCTGAATCACGGAGAAGCGAGAGAAGGCGAGAAAAAGAGAGTACATGAGGATTTGCCTCACTGGAGGAGCTTACCTTGGAGACGGAGTCCAGTAAGCCGACCCTCCCTGATGGCAGACCCGCAAACAGCCTACAGCGCCGGATGCTTGCGATAGTAAGGACTAGATTCAGGTGTTCACCACGCTCGTTATTGGCTTACGTGGCCGTACGCCTGGCAGTCCGGCGCTCCTCTGACTGCTTTTGCTCCTGATTTGCCTCGCGGAGACAGGCGTTTGCCCGGTTTCCTGAAATTGTCCTGCAAAAGAACCCATCTAGAGGGACTCGGGCTGCGAGCGCATGCCGGTGAGTGTGGAGCCGCCAGGGGGCGAGCGGGCGGCTGGGAAGGCTGAGGCGCATAGGGCAGAGAATGTGAAGCAAGCTGCAGGTCTTGGAAAACCGGTGCTGCGATCCCTACATTCAAAGAAGTCAGCTTAGTTGCTGGAGGCCGATATTGATACGGAATCTACAAATAGCAGCAAGCTGGTCAAAATAATCACTAAGTCGATCTGCTTGGAGCAAGTTAGTGGGGACAATGTCTACCCCGAGACTATGAATCTAGAAGAGCTATGCCAAAACACTGTTGGGGGACGTCGGAGCTGATAACTTCTGCTGTAAATGGGGGGACTGAAATCCTGGAAAGTGTGGCACTTCCAGAGCTTTAGGGGGAACCAGGCGTAGCATTATAGATCAAGCTACTGAGATGGACCAGTCCCATGCGATAGGCAGACCGGTAATTAATCTTAAGCCCGCAAAAATACTAAAAATGTCTTTGTTATCAGATTCAGACTTAAGCGGGCGCTGTATTGAAATCTGAGTCTGGTGGAGCGCGTACCAGTAACACGCTATCTGCAGAGAATACGGCCCTGGAGAGCTTCAACTTTAACGTAAATTCTGATGATATAACTACTACTGTTATAACTCCTAATAATATGCTTCTCCGCTCTGTGGTAGCTCAGGAGAAAGAAGGTCAAGTTCAAAATCTGCCCCCTGCTGACGTAAGAATGGGGCAGTAGCCCCAGGCAAATAGAAGGGAAGAGCAGAGGGCCTCTCCGGTAACATAAAAAACAAAAGAGCCCGAAAACTAAAAACATCAAAGATACAAAGAGGAACCAGAGCATATCTAGTGCGGGGTTAGGCAGTAAGAAAAAGCCACAATTTAAAGGATTGCCAGCTAACAGCCCCATGCCTAGATGGGTCCAGTCAAAAGGAGAGATAAAGACTGTTATGTCCAGATTGTCTGATGTAGGTTTGACAGACAATGCTACTAGGGCTGTTAAGACTGTAAGGGGAGCAAGCTGCTCAGAAACCGATCTAGACTCAGAGCCATGCACAACACCGCAGAGATCTGATGACTTAAATCATAATGGACTATCTATGGCATCTGCTTCACTTGGCTCTTTTCATATACCCCACCTGACAAGCATGGCAGAGGACTTGCAAAAGAGGAGCCCTGCTAAAATAACACACCAATTCTGTCACTGATATTACAAGACTTAAAAGACCAGGGAGAAGAGACACAACAGCTTTTTGCTCAAATCAGAGCAGATAATCACAGTATTCAACAATCCCTGAAGGAGGTAACAGGGAAGTCAGGGAAATGAACGGCGAGATAACAGAATTGCAGCAAAGAGGGGTCTCAACCGAGGAGGTTACTGCTAAAGTGATAAACTTAACACAGCAACATGATGATCAAATAGCCAATGTGCAACTCAAACTCGAAATCTTGGAAAACATCAAAAAAGGAGACAAAATGTAAAACTGTTCAGAATTCCTGAAGGGCAAGAGGGTTCAGATCCTAGAATTTTTATAGTGCAAGTGATGCAGAAAGCCTTCCCGGATTTTATAGACTGGGACAGTCAGATTCAGCAGGCCCACAGACTTCCCCTCGTGCAACGCCGGAAGGATGATCGCTATCCGAGGCCGTTTTTTATTTATTTTGGGAACTACCTCTTGCGACAAGCAGTTTCTCTAAAAGCGAGCCCACGCACACCGGTTGCAGTGGAGTCTTTTTCGATCTTCTTTGATCTGACTTCTGTAAGGCAACTATGAATAGGTGATGGCGACTGAGAGAGGTAATTGACCCGCTAAAGGCTACAGGGGCACAAGCATTTTTTACAGGAACCTGCTCGCCTGAAGATCAAACGTTCTCTTTTTCCTCTTAATCAGAAGCAAATTAAATTTGATTAAAATGGCAGAAAGACGGGGTTGATTAGGGCAAAGATAAACATTTTAGCTTTTATGTTAGGATTCTAAGTTGGCCACAGAGAATGGGGGGCTTTTCATGCTCATTTTTCTTTTTCTTGCTTACTCTCTCTGTGCTAGGTATGCTACTGTAGAGTGAGAAATATAACTGACTCATTGTTTTTTTTTTTTAATGTAGGCAAGCTCTCCTCTCCGGTAACTAGTATGTGGGGGCCGGGATTTCTCAGCAGTCACTGAGTAACAGGGTTCCAGCTAGCTGCCATTCCACCGGCAGCAGTAAGATTCCTACTTCAGATTGTGGGGGGTGGGCCGAGGGTTTAGGGGTGTAGGTGGTGGATGGAGTCACGGGGGATGAGCAAAAGGGGAAAAGGTCAACACAACTGTAGGGATAAAGGAAAAAAGTTAATTTACATGTATGAAGGGAATTATTCAAAAGTTTATTGAGTTAATTAGCAGAAAAGGCAGCAGAGAAATATCGCTGAGATGGACGAGATCAAATGTTTAGCCTGGAAAGTGACACAAAAAGCAGCGTAGTTATACTTATAGGTTAATGGCGTCTAGGGTTTAGATTAGCACTAAGTGATAGATAATTCCCAAAATTTGTAACGGTGCTCAAAGGAATGGAGAACCACAAAACTCCATAGATCGAGAGACAATCTCTCACAACACAATTTCTGACTCCCAAGCAAACGTATAGTTATAGTCACGGTTTCCCTTTTTCAATAACACACATATTTCATATGCAGAAAAAGTACAGATCCGCAGTTTCAATCTTCAAATCAAATTCTTGTCTTGTTTTATTCGGACTTCTTCCAAACAGCAAACAACAGCCAACACGTTTCATCGCTTTAGATAGTAGTCCTGCAACTTTCTCAAGGCTGTACAGGATGAACATACAACATCTGTATCGTATTTCTCCATAGCAATTACTCTTTCATGATCAAAAGCACAATATAATATTCCCACAATCTTAGTCCATGCTCACCAATTGTGGGGAAAAGAGCCATTCACTGTTGCATTCTTTTAAAAGTATTTGCTACAACATAAGCAAATACGAAATTTTATATATATCAGAGAACCACGTGATGGAGAGAGTGGAAATAAATGTTTCCAATGGTTCATAAGATCTCAACCTTATCACCCATAAGAGGAACTATTCAGCATAAAATGTATAGACCTCAATAGTAAGCCCGTGTTAGAAACGCATGTTCCAGTGCTCTTGATATCCAAAATGAAGGTGTATTACTTCATGCAATAAAAGAGATGCCGGGGAGTGAGGAAAAGAGAGTGTGTCCTTAGTCAAGAAAATCACTAATAAAAAGTGAGTAATATGATTTTATAACGATACCTATAACTTCCAGTAAAGATGTTCTGTGAACAATAAAGACATATTATCTAATTATAGACCAATGTCTCTGACAATTATTTTCTAGAATAAGGAAATCAAAGATTTTGAGTATGACCTACTTTATGCGTGGTGATACTTCCAACCCACACGTGGATTCTGGTGATGGCACAAGACGCTATATATGCGTTGATCCTCCTTTTATATTATCACAGGTCCTTATATTTGATTTCTAAAATTTAAAGGTTGGATATTAGACCTCACATTTATTTTTGCCTATATTGATCAATACCGCCTGAAGGGGCCAACATATTGAGTTGCCCTCGTAAATACCCGGTCTTATTAAATCCAAGAAAACTTTTTGTTACATAATATCCAAAAGACATGCAATTGGATGGTTTTTAAAACATCTCCCAGTATTTTGTGCTACAAAGCTTTCCGTCGTAAGTTAGTCCCAATCATTTTAAAAGAAATTAATATTTTAGTCTCCCGCTATACCCCTTCGATCCCTTTCCATGTTCGTCTTGCGTCACTAATTTAGTATTTCGACTTTCGTCGTCTCTTACCAATTTGCAGTTTTGAGTAACGCTGCTTACAGGTTTCCCATCGCCATCATATCGTTTGTGTGTCTGGTTCACTGCGTCCCGCCTTGTATTTAAAACCCCTTTCTCTGTTCAGATCTCTGATTGGCTAGTATTCCCAAATCAGGAGGAAATCAAAACAGGACTAAAGAGTCAAGCTTATCAGTGGCCATATTTGTGGTGCAATGTCACGAATGAAAGAATAAAGTATTTTAATCACGATTACAAGCACGTAGGCCAGTATTTATTCAAAATCATTTGAAATGATTGTTAGCTTAAATGGGGTCGCACAGATAAAAAGTCCAGGAAAGATGTAGAATTTGGTATGTGAAAAAGTTATTTATTTGATATTATTCATTCTTTAAAAAGTAGTCAGAGTGCAATTAGCAAAACAGTCAGCCAACGCGTTTCACTCCCTACCAGGGAGTTTCTTCAGGGCTGAAACCAAATAGATAAAAAGACCTCATGAGTCTTACATTTTTAAACAGATCTTACTCAAAATCACTGTTTATGAGAAAGACAGACTTAGCATTATATTTAAAAAACATATTTACAAAGAACACTCTACAAGAGACAATACAGTCAATACAAAAAGAAACACATGCAACCTCAATACCAAATGTATTACTATAAACGTTTTACTCTGTATTTATCAGTCTATTTCATTAGGAAACCAGTTATAAAGGATCTCGGGTAGTGGATCTAAAGTTTGTCCAGGACTCGTATCTCCCATACTCTACCCATATGGCTGCAGTCTATACCTAACTCTAATCGTTTAGAACTTATTAATTTTCACAGATATGTAAAATCACATAGAGCCATAGTCTATCCTCCAATATCTCCATGTGAAGCAACAGAAGGGGGGATAAAAAGGAAAGGAGCAACACATAGTTGGAAAAAAACGGGGGAAAGATGGACTAAGATAGTTACACATATCGGTCGAACTGGTGACCATAACAGATCATCAGGGGAATCGTACCCTAATCCTAATTGCGAAAAAATTTGACAACATAATGTTAGCAGATGAGTCTAACAAGAAAAGGATGAGGGAGGAAAGTGAGGAGTTAAAATCAGCAAGTAGCACTTCCCTTTCCTCAATGGAGAGTGTGTCTTCCGCAACAAACCTTGGTGGGCTCCCTTTAGATGCAGGCCCCTCAACCTTTCAAAAAGAGATGGCAAAGCTAAGAATAAGTGGCAACCAGGCCAAGAAGGGGCAACAACAAAGAAGACAAGGAGAGGGGGTAGGAGGGCCCAAAGGGGGGCAGTGGAGCAAGGCGAGGAACAGGTGAGAAGATCAGAGAGGGCGAAGAACAAGACAAAGGAACAACAGAAGGAATAGACCAAAATGGTGGTACTGGAATAAGAGAGAATGTGAACACCACTGAATTGAGGGTGATTAACCTATCGGATAGAGTTTTGGATAAAGATGAGACCACTCTACTATGCAAAGGTTTGGGGTTTTGTCCTACCCAGGATGGTGATTTTTCTGATGTGCATGTTGACCTATTTAGATTTACTAGGCAACTGAAATTAAAGGATTTTTTCAGCAACAAACCCACTCGAAGCTCACTTACTGGGGACCCAGGGGGTACTGCGTCTATGTCAATAGCGGAAATTAAAAACGTACACTGTTTGACTACCCTGAGTGAGGAAGGGGAGGTCGATTTAGACCTCATACGATCTGAGTACAATATTTCTGAAAACTTTTCAGTGGATAGTGGACTACGTCCTAATTCCAAGTTCCTTCCGAGCACGTACCATCACAACATTGACACATTCTCTGAACGGGTTAGTTCCAGTCTCTACAGACTCGAAAGGGAAAGCAGGGGCCAGCAAGGTACACAATGAAATGAAATGAAATGAAATGGAATTTGTAGAGCGCTGCAGCTGCCCTGAGGCGTCCAGGCGCTGGAAACAGAAGATGCCCTCATAAGGTTACTATTTATTAAACAGGAGAGTTTTTAGCTGTTTGCGGAAGCTGGTTAAGTTGGCATTATTTCTCATCTGCAGAGGGAGGGTGTTCCAGAGTTTGGATACATTGTACGAGAACGAGCGTCCTCCTGCTCTGGCTCTACAGATTCTGGGAATTTTGGCTAGGGATGCAGCTGAAGAACGAAGAGTCTTGTTGGGTTTGTATGGAGAGATCAGGGAGCAGTTGATATCTGGACCCATTTTCCAGAATGTTTGGTGGGCAATGCAGAGCGCTTTAAATTTTACTCTGTCCCTAACAGGCAGCCAGTGTAAGGTTTTTAGGCCAGTTTTTATTGAGGTCCTCCGAGGGACTCCCAGCAACGCCCGGGCAGTGCAGTTTTGGGTGCGTTGAAGCTTTTGTAGGGTGTAGTCTGGTGCTCCAAGATAAAGGGCGTTGTTAAAATCCAGGCGGGATTGGATGAGACCCTGTATAATTATTTGTTTGGCCTCGAATCGGAGGAGGGGAAGGACTTTTTTAATCGCCCTAAGGAGGCCAAAACAGGTGGCTAATACCTTAGTAGCCTGTGTGTTAAGGCTCAGAGATTTGTCGAGCCAGACTCCCAGGCTTTTGATGTTACCGCTGGGGGATGGGGCCATACCCATGCTTGATGGCCAGATCAGCTCTATGGTGGAGGGGGCCGCCAGGCCCAGGAGCATGAGCTCAGTTTTGTCATCGTTGAGCTTCAGGCATGAGCTCATCATCCAGCTCTTTACATCCTCCAGACAGGCCGCTCGGTCTAGTGGAGAATGGAGGCCGCTCTTTTGTGCAAGGGAGACCACCAGCTGGGTGTCGTCCGCATAGGAGATGATATTAACACCATACGGACGAACAATTCCAGCCAGTGGCCTCATGTATGCATTAAAGAGCGTAGGGCTTAAGGATGAGCCCTGCGGAACTTCGCATCCCAGAGGTCTACTGGATGAGCGGGATGTGCCGTCGAAGACCTGGAAGATTCTGTCTGATAGAAAAGATTCGAACCATGTCAGGGCATCTCCGGACACTCCTAAGTCGGCAAGGCGGTTCAGCAGGATTTTATGGTGTACCGTGTCAAACGCGGCACTCAGATCGAGGAGGATCACTGCCACTGACCCCCCTCGATCTAGGATCCGTCTTGCCTCCTCAGTCACGGCCAGTAGGGCGGTCTCTGTCCCATGTTTAGGGCGGAAGCCCATTTGGGAAGCGTCGAGGAGGTGGTTTTCCTCGAAAAATGTCGTCAGAATGGTATTGACGTGCTTCTCCAGGATCTTGGACGCCCATGGGAGCAGAGAGATCGGGCGGTAGTTGCTGGGGTTGGCTGGGTCAAGGGAGGTTTTTTTTAGTAGAGCCCGCACCATTGCGTGCTTCCAGGTCGTGGGTACTGTCCTACTCACTATGGAGGAGTTCAGTAGGTCCAAGAGGGTGGGGAAAATGGTTTTGCTGGCCAAACCCAGTGAGCCTGGAGGAGCAGGGTCACATTGGTAGCCGGTTTTTATTTGTTGTGCCAGTTTCTCTAGAGCTTCCAATGTTATCAAGGGAAAGGACTCCAGCCACTTGTTCGGGTTTGAGGCTGAGTGCGAGCATTGGACAGGCGAATCTGTGGGTGGGTTGGGGAAGGAAAGATAAATTTTATTAACTTTTTGAAAGAAAAATTCCATCAGATCATTGCACTGGGACGGTGAGTTGTTATTATCTGTGGCAGGTGGGGGAGGTTTGATCAGGGAGTTTACTATGCGGTATATTTCTTTTGGTTTTGATTTAGCCGTAGTTATTTTAAGGTTGTAGTAGGCAGCTTGCGAGGTTTTTATGGCCAGCTTGTAGTTCCTGGTCATTTCCCTATAGGTGGCTTTTTCTTCAGGATTATATGATATGCGCCATTTCCTCTCTTGTCTCTTACAGAGGCGTTTTTGGTTTCTAAGATCTTCTGTGTACCATGGGGCTGTTTTACTATGTCTCTTGGATCTCGATGGGTATACTGGAAGGACTGAGTCAAGAGAGTTGGTTATCCACTCATCATATTTTATGTTATTTGACATTGGGTCTTGGGAGAGAGTGGGTCTAGTGGTGCAAAGAGCCTGCATCCAGTTGTCGATGGGAAGTTTTGACCAGTTGCGGGTTTTCCTAGATGTGAATGAGGAAGGGGGTGGTTTGCTCATGGTCCAGGTAAAGGCTATCAGGAAGTGGTCCGACCATGGAAGTCCAGTAATGGTGCCAACTTTGAGCTGGTCGCAGTTATTGAAGATCGGGTCTAGCAGATGCCCCTTTTCATGTGTAGCAGAGGGGACCAGTTGCTCTAGTTGAATGGCAGCCAGGCTTGACTGTGTCTCTAATGCCGTGGGGTCTAGCAGGTTGTCAAAATGGATGTTAAAATCTCCCAGTAAGGTGAAATTGGAGGGAGAGACAACCAACTGGGAAGCCACCGAGAGTAGAGAGGTGTTAAATTGTCCAGTGGGACCAGGAGTGCGGTAGATGAGAATACCGGTGAAGCAGGTATTAGGAGAGAACTCGATAGAGAAGGAGAGGTTTTCACAGTCCTCAATGTCTTCCGCTAAGTAGCGGCAGATATAGCTTTCTTTATAGATAATCGCAAGGCCGCCACCTCTGCCCAGTGGTCGATCAGCCCGCGCTATCTGATATCCCGGAATGATGGCCTGTGCCAGGTCCGGCTGAGAGTCTTGATTCAGCCATGTCTCGGTCAAAAAGATTACGTCTGGCGAGTATTCATCCAGTAGCAAGGCAATTTCTAGGCAATGTTTCACTAAGGACCTGCAGTTAAGTAGGAACATAGAGTAGTCCTTTAGCTCAGCTCTGGCTTTGGTGGTTATAGTGATTAGTTCGGATTTACAATGCATGCAGCGACGAGGGATCTCCAGGGGGTGTTTCGGGGTACCACAATTGGGAGAGATCGGTGGACGTAGCTGATGTAGGAGGCTCGAGCTATATACCTGTCTGTCATCTCCATTGGGGCCAGGGGACATGGCCCCTGGGCCCGGCCGGGCGCGGACGAGCGCAGACGAGCTTGCCTTAGGCGCACAATCGGCACGCCCGCTGTTCTCGTCCGCTGCGCGTCCTACGATTGAGCATAGTTTTAAGGGTGGGGTGGGAGGGAAAACAGGGAGGCGTGGCCTGTCCGAATGAGCGTGTCTCCTCGTCCAAGAATGGCGCCTGGAGTTAGTCAACACTCGTCCGCGACAGCTTGCAGTCAGCTGTGCGGGGTGCCGGCTGGTCTGAATAGCGAGTGCCCAGGGGTGAGTGAGTTTATAAAAACACAAGTAAACACGTTTTCAATTTTAAAAATACAGCAATGAGACTCCCGGCTTTTCGCCTTAGGAGGGGTTTTCTGAATGAAGCACCGCTCTCAGTCAGCGCGCGCTTATAAAGAGAAAGGGGGCGTGGCCTGTCCGAATGGGCGTGTCTCCTCGTCCAAGAATGGCGCCTGGAGTTAGTCAACACTCGTCCGCGACAGCTTGCAGTTAGCTGTGCGGGGTGCCGGCTGGTCTGAATAGCGAGTGCCCAGGGGTGAGTGAGTTTATAAAAACACAAGTAAACACGTTTTCAATTTTAAAAATACAGCAATGAGACTCCAGGCTTTTCGCCTCAGGAGGGGTTTTCTGAATGAAGCGCCGCTCTCAGTCAGCGCGCGCTTATAAAGACAAAGGGGGCGTGGCCTGTCCGAATGGGCGTGTCTCCTCGTCCAACAATGGCGCCTGGAGTTAGTCAACACTCGTCCGCTACAGCTTGCAGTCAGCTGTGCGGGGTGCAGGCTGGTCTGAATAGCGAGTGCCCAGGGGTGAGGGAGTTTATAAAAACACAAGTAAACACGTTTTCAATTTTAAAAATACAGCAATGAGACTCCCGGCTTTTCGCCTCAGGAGGGGTTTTCACAATTCAATCTCTCAAGAGAAGAAAGGAATGCCCTAAAACGACTAAGAAATGATACCAATATAGTGATCAAAGAGGTAGATAAGGGCAGAAACGTCGTTATCATGAATACTAAAGACTATAAAGGAGAGATAGAAAGACAACTTGGGGATAGGGAATGCTACAAACGAGTAGCCCACAACCCGATGGGAGCTCTTGTGGTTGAAATAAATTCCAAACTATTGGACTGGAAAGAGATGGGGCTACTCAGTGATCAGGAGTACCGTTACCTATTAGTATTGAGTCCTAAATTCCCATGTATTTATATCCTCCCGAAAGTACACAAGGGGGGTCCATTCCCCCCCGGCCGCCCCATAATCTCTGGAATCGGGTCAGCGACGGAAAAACTGTCTGAGTTCATTGACTTGAAACTTAACAAACATGTCCAAAACCTTCCTTCGTTTATCCAAGATAGCAAGGACAGTTTGAATAAACTACAAGATTTTGAGTGGTCCAATGACTTGTGATACGTCACTTTGGACGTAACTAGCATTTACACCTGTATACAACATGACATCCGATTAAAGGCTAGTGAAGTTTACCTTGATAGAGAAGGAGCTGACCTGTACCATAAAAACCAAATTGTTCTTGACATGATGGAATTGGTATTAACAAGAAATTACTTTTTATTTGATGATACCTGGTACCATCAAAAGAGAGGTACGGCGATGTGGACAAAATTTGCCCCTTCGTATGCCTGTCTGATTATGGGCCAATTCGAGAGAGGGCACGCATGGAACCAAAGTGCCTCCCCCTGGACCAATCACATCGTGTTCTAGGGGAGGTACATTGACGTCATCATTTGTCTGTGGTCGGGTTCAAAAAAGGAGCTACTGGGGTACTTTGAGTACTTAAACAAAAACTGTATGATTGTAAAACTCACGGTCGACTATAGCAGGGAGAGCATCAACTTTTTGGACCTCAAGTTTTATATTAAAAAATGGTAAAATCCAGAGTACCCTCTTTCGCAAGGACACTGCATGTAATCCTGTCCTACATGCAAGCAGTGCCCATGCCAGTTCTACGATTCACAATACACCCTTTGGAGAGATGGTGCGTCTAAAGTGCAATTGTAGCGAAGATGAGATGTTCAATACCAACATGAAGGAACTCAAAGACAGGTTTGAAGCCAGAGGCTATAACAGGGGCACTCTTCATAAGGCTGAGAGCAGGGCATGTAAAATTCACAGGGAATCCACTTTGGTGGCGAAACCACGCAGGGAAAGGAGAACCAACCACAATACCAATGTGAGATTTGTAACAAAGTATACCAGGCACAGTGATGCCATTTTTAAGATCCTGAAAAACAACTGGCACCTCTTGAAGGAGGTTCCAGGATTATATTCACATATAATGACCAACCCCTCTGTGACTTTCCGTAGTGGGAGGACTTTGGGAAATGATCTATGCCCCAGCTACTTAAAAACTGAAACAAATAGAAATCCCAATAAGTTGCCACCAAAGCCAAAAGGCTTTTTTGTGTGATAAAACTGTAACATCTGTGAGTATGGCAGGGATAAAACCAAAAAACTTGCTTACAATGGATCTCAGGACTATGATATCCTCTCCTTTATAAACTGTGCAACTACTTTTGTAGTATATGTACTAGGATGCAGCTGCGGATTAATATACGTTGGAAGCTCCAAACGCAATATAAGAGTGAGAATTCAAGAACACAGGAGGGCTATTCTAAATAGGGATCTAAAATATGCACATACTGGACATTTTATGGAGAAACATGGGGGCAAATCCGAGTTTTGGTTCAACGCTCTGGAACAAGTACATCAACCAGCCAGAGGGGGGGGGACCGTGAACTGTTGTTAAGGCAGCAGGAGGCAAAATGGATTTGCAAAGAATTGGAGAAGTGTGGCTCACTGGTTAGAGGAGGCAGACCTGGAAGCAGAGGTCAGCCCGGGACCAGGGTTCAATTCCCGGTTCGGCGGGATCTTGAGTGCTAAAAAAAATTCCATGGACTCAACAATTCTCGCTCCGGTGCCTACTCGATTCACGGGTTCACACTCTGCGACTCTGGGCAATAGCTTGCTTAATCTCCACAACGGCCCCTCGCGGCGGGATGCCTGGCTTTCACCTTGCGGTTACCCTGCCGGGGTTATCCCACAGGGGAATACCAGGACGGGTTCCCTAAACAAGCGCTTAGAAACCGCTCGGTGATTTGCGCTATATAAATTCCTGCACATTTACATTTACATTTACAAATTACAGTGTATTACGCAGGGCATGAACATTGATGATGAAATGCACCACTTTCTGGTTTAAGTAAAAACTGCCAAGGCTAATGACACTGTAGTAAGTTGTAAAATCTGGTGAATAATTGCACATTTGATATCCTAAAATGATGTATTTTGGTTATAACTTTCCATGTGCTGCTTTTACCAATCTGTGGCCTTGATTTAGGAAATAACAAGAGGTTAGACGCTTATGTATTGTTTCAACCTGAGAAGAAATGTGTACCTGGAACTCCACACTATGACTCTCTCTCTCTTTTTCTTTTGACCCTTATCCTGTCATTATCCTTATAATGTCTGGTCTCTGACTGAGAATCAATAGTTGGACAGGCTTGTTATATTAATGAGAAAGGATCAGGGCAAGAGCCAGGTGCCTAGGTACACTCGGTGGACTTGACTAACCATAGCTTGTTACCCTCGTTGTTTGCCATCTCAATATGATGAAATTCATTTAAATAAAAGCTTGATAAGAACATAGGAAGCCTGAAGAAGTAATGTAGGCGCGAATTGGATGCCCACCAGTATTTTGTGGGCAAGCTATTGTTTACATCTCAGCGCTATAAGCCCTAAAAGGTGACAGCGTTCCTAGGGTCCACTGCAGCACATCTGTTAGCTGTGTTAAGGTGCCAATGTGTAATCTATATCTGAGCCCTATATCGCTATTGGATGGGCCCCCTGTGGATCTGCATAGGATCACTCTATCCTGGGATAACTTTCATGTATGTCTTTCTTCGGTTATCGAACTATTTTTGGTGCCGATGACTTGGAGGCATCCAGTTGCTCACATTAGAGGCCGCCAGTCTCTAAAAGGACACCATGTTTCAGTGGGTTTCCACAATGTATCTGGCGATATTTTATGCTTGTTGTTGTTGTCAAAAGTCTCTGTCAGTTTCAATACGGGGCAACAACCAGGCATGCCGTTATGATAGCACTGCTGACAACACTAAATCCCTCCAGATGCTCAGCATTTTTTAACTCTCCCTCTCAGTAAAGGGACCATAACACTAATCGTATAATACGCTTCCTCTAACCCGGAATTATAAGTCTGATCGAAATTTTGGAAATTTCAACTAAATACAAGACCTACACACGCTGTAAGTGGCAATGAACTGAAATGGTATCTAACGGCCAGCCTTATTAGTAGCTGGTCCATATTGCCCATTTACGAGTAGATCATTGCCACTTGAGTATATGGCGCCCAGGTTAGAGCGGCAATGACCGTCCAAAACGAGGCAATAGCCCTCGAGGGGGAGTCTTCAATGAATCAATTGAACGCTCACCATGTATATAAGGAGTCAGCGGACATGGGGGTTCTGCTTTGGGACCATCCATGCCGGAACTGTGGCGCTGACGAGAAGACTCTCAAGGTAAGGGATATCGTGTGGGTCAAATCTCTGTTTATGTCGGATATAAGACTGGAGAACCTGACAATTACGCAACCTATGGGCTAGCCATTAGTTATGAGCTTGACCAACTGGAATGAGTCAGGTTGCACTGTTCACCAGCACGTTATTCGCATGGAGAGGTATGGGTAATCTAACAAACAATGGACTACTTTTTTTAGATTAAGCGTTGCGCTATAAACCGAAGCAATGTTAACAGCACAGAAACTGTGTTGAGATATTTGGATAACAACTATGTATATGAATCACCATTTGGGCACAATGTTTAGTCAGGGGGCACAATGTTGAGTCGAGGAGAAGCTCCGTTGGTACCACTATTCGTTATCGAATGGAATGCTGGGATTTGTGGTCCATATGACCACAGTGAACTACCAAATAAGATAGGTGGGGGCCCTCTAACTGGATGCCTAGGAGATTATAGATACTTTGCCTTCTACGACTTGCCTTTATATATGGCTTTAACTCTGAATATATGGTGAGTTGCTTTTTTTCTCCCTACTAGGTTCATAATTTTTGAACCACTATATATTTGTGGGAGAAGGAACTGATACGGCTTCCTCACCCTAATCCACAGCGCCTGAACGCAACACCTGTAATTAAGGGATCCTCACTAACTCAGATTGAGAGGTATGCACTTGATACTCTAAGTATGCTGGTTGACCCTGCTGTATGAAATCTGAGGGAGATGTTATAGATGTTTCCTTCTATCTATATATGTGTAGCCAAGGTTTACAAATATTACAAGGCGAATCGACATATCGAAAACAACTCAACTGAACCAACAGAGAGACTAGGAGTGGGATCACTAAACGCCTCGGTTACTGCGGCTCCGACAGAGGTCAGTATAGCCGCAGTGAAACTGGCATTTAGAGTACTTATTTTGCATGGACCACGAAATTAGGATTCCCCAACGATTAAGGCAAACCCGCCAAAGTTGTTTAACTGTTTCTTGCTCAATGAGCGTTTTGGGGAATGTGCCAACCTGGACTCTAAACGCATACAGATAATAGGACAGCGGCAGGTGACAATATTGTTTTCTTACTCCTAGGTAGCCTTACTTGCCACGGGAAACTGCTAACGGCTCAGTCTCTCTCTGTTTTTTTGCAACATTGGAGGATCCACGTATGCCTTACCGGATGTACTTCCATCTCGGTGAGCTTAGTTGCTTTTGATATACCTATGAAAAAGGGAGGAGGAGGTCCTGACTGGGTGTAATACGAAAGATATGGTTAGTGCACCCAACAAGAGTATGTACAAATGGGTTACTTTGGTGCCTATGTCTCAATTAGACTGTTACGTGGCTTCCCTTCCCCATCTCTTTCCTTCCTTTCTTTCTTTTCTTTTCTTTGTCTCCTTTCCTTTACTGCTCTTTGCTTTTTCATTGACCTCACAATAATAGTGTTTCCAACTAAAGAACAATGATGTAAAATGTGTGATCATATTGGCTAAGGCCTGTTCACTTAATCTCATATCATTTACAGATAAATGTTAGTGAGTATTAGGGTACGATTCCCCCGATGATCTGTTATGGTTACCAGTTCGACTGATATGTGTAACTATCCTAGTCCATATTTCCCCCGGTTTTTTCCAACTATGTGTTGCTCCTTTCCCCCCCCCCCCCCCCCCCCCCCCCCCTTCTGTTGCTTCACATGGAGAAATTGGAGGATAGAATATGGCTCTATTTGATTTTACATATCTGTGAAAATTAAAAAGTTCTAAACAATTAGAGTTAGGTATTGACTGCAGCCATATGGGTACAGTATGGGCGATACGAGTCCTGGACAAACTTTAGATCCACTACCTGAGATCCGTTATAACTGGTTTCCTAATGAAATAGACTGATAAATACAGAGGAAAACGTTTATGGTAATACATTTGGTATTGAGGTTGCATGTGTTTCTTTTTGTATTGACTGTATTGTCTCTTGTATAGAGTTCTTTGTAAATATGTTTTTTAAATATAATGCTAAGTGTGTCTTTCTCATAAACAGTGATTTTGAGTAGGACCTTTTTAAAAATGTAAGACTCATGAGGTCTTTTTATCTATTTGGTTTCAGCCCTGAAGAAACTCCCTGGTAGGGAGTGAAACGCGATGGCTGACTGTTTTGCTAATTGCACTCTGACTACTTTTAAAAGAATGAATAATATCAATTAAAGAACTTTTCACATACCAAATTCTACATCTTTCCTGGACTTTTTATCTGTGCGCCCCCATTTAAGCTAACAAACTACCCATGATCTGGAAAACACAGCGCCGCCAATTAGCAGCTGACGTCGAGGGTGGCTGCACATAAACGTACACATTTTTTAAACTGGGTTCAAGGTGCGGCACCGTAGGGTTCGCTGCTACATTTTTTGTGTACATTGTCATTTGAAATTATAAATGAAGTGGCATAGATTTAAGTACCAAAATGTAGCTGCAAATACTCTATATTAAGATAGTTATATAGTCCAGTATTTCGTTTGTAAGTGAATTATTAGAGTAGTCTTATTAAAAAATTGTCGCTATCCTATCGCCCCACACTAAATTGACTCACCAAATTTTAACAGAGATCATTCCCGTTGATTATAGTAATGTTGTGACGCTAGATAGGAGTCGCTAACATTTTAAACTTATAACGATGTATTTTTAAGGTGAGCGCAACTAAACAAAACACAATTGTGTGTGTATTGTTCAAGAGAGTAAAAGAACATGTACGGTTAGCTTGATTTACTCAAGAGATTCAGTATCATATTATTTCACATAATTGGAGTTAAGTAAAGATATAAGGGCAGATTTATGTTAACTGGCGCATCCCCAGGGATGCGCCAGCTAATGTGCGCCACAGTGCGCCACTGCTACGCCACCCATGGTGCGCCGCATTTACAATGCGGCGCACCATGGTGCAAAAACGGCACAGATGCGTGACACATCTGTGCCGGAAATGTGGCGCATTGCTGGAGTTGCGACGCAGCTCCAGCAAGGCTCGGGGGTGCCCCATCTTCACAATGCTGCGTCAAAACCTACGCCTGCTTCAAGCAGGCGCAGGGTTTTGACGCAGCATTGGCCTGAAAGTGACTGAGTGAAATCTCATAGATTTCACTCAGCCACTTTCAGGAGGCGTTCCTGCGCAGGAACGCCCCCCCTGCGCAGGAACGCCTCCTTATGGCGCAGGGCTTTACAACGTGACGCATTTCCTAGATGCGTCACGTTGTAAATAGAGCGCATTGTTTGCGCCGCCGTTGCGTCAAATAAAGTGACGCAATTGCGGCGCAAAGAGGCGCAAGGGCATCATAAATCTGCCCCATAATATTTACCCGCATGTTGGTGAAGTTAATATAGAGTGATCTATAATTTAACTATATTTTGTGATTAAGGGAAATGCATAGAACCAAAAAACCTCCATCAGTGATTCAACAGTTCAAAACCGTCGAGAGAAAAGTCATCCATTACAGAGTTTCAGTTCAGTATTGTTCGACATTTTCAAAATCTATGATTTATACATCATGGAAGGTAACTGCTTACTGAGATATGTACATAACATTCTTAAATACATACAATGTAAATCATCTATTGTCACCCAGAAAGTAATGTAGTTCTTGGTCGATATTGAGACCACACTCTGTGCTACGCATCTTAAGTATCCACAGTGCTTCTCTCCTGCGTAGCATAAGTTCTCTATTATCCCCTCTTGGGTGTCTCGGTATGTGATCTATTCCATAGTATTCAACACGTTTATTTGAATATTGTAAAGGGCAAATTGACATATATGCAGCTAAGGGATACCTCATGTCCCCTAGTTTGACTGCCCTCACATGCTCACATATCCTTTCCCGTAAAGCTCTAATTGTACTGCCAATATATGTTTTTTTACATTTACTTTGAATAGCATATACCACATATTTAGAAAGGCAATTAATGTTGCTCCTTATTTCATACCTTACGCCATTCGGACTATGAAAGTGTGTGATTTTGGGGTTTGCCCATTTGCACGCTGTACACAAGTTACAGCTATGGAAACCCTTGCCCTGTTCAGTTAGCCAATTAGTATTGGGAGGTGTAGAGGGATAACTAGGACTCAAAATGTTCCTGAGTGTAAGTCCCCTTCTATAAGTTATTGCTGGCTTTTTTGTTACATATTTTTCTAAGCATCTATCTGCTTGGAGTAGGTGCCAATGTTTGTTCAAACTCTTCCTCAGTATTTTAGACCAGTGATTGTATCCAGTAATTAGCCTGATTTTGTCCACCTCCTTTGTCTTCTTATGACAATCCTTTAGTGTGTCTTCATGTTTCATTTTATTTATTCTAGATTCAGCCTTTCTTAGAGTGGTTATGTCATAACCTCTATTGATAAATCTCTGTAGGGTTCCTCTTTTTTGTTTGTCAAAGTCTGTATTTACACTACAATTGCGCCTAATCCTCATCAGTTCTCCATATGGGATTGCCTTTAATTTGATGCGGCGGATGCACACTTGTGGCATGCAACAAAGAGTTGCATGCTGTTTCTTTTCTGAATGTTTTGCTCTCAATTTTACCTTTTTTTATGAAGAATTCAATATCCAAAAAGGAAATCTTAGTTTTACTATGTACTAAGGTAAAGGAAATGTTAAAGTCATTGTTGTTCATATACTCGATGAAGCTTTTCAGCCTTTCCTGAGAGCCTGTCCATATCATTAAGCAGTCATATATGTATCATCCCCAGTATAAGAAAGAGTCATTCCATAGTTGGCTTTCTGGGCCCCAGATCCTTCTCTCCTCCAGCCAACCCATAAACAGATTGGCATATGAGGGAGAAAATCTAGAACCCATGGCCACTCCCTGTCTTTGTCTGTACCATTTCTCTTTAAACAAAAAAACATTGTTGTCAAGTATGAGTTCCACCATCTCAATGAGCATCTCTGAATGTCTCAATGCACCAGCTGCTCTTTTATTCAACATCTTCCTCATAGCCTGCAATCCACATTCCCTTTTAATACTAGTGTATAAGGATGTAACGTCTAAGGTAACCAGAAACATATTTTCATCCCAAGCTAAATCGGATAATATACCTAAAACATGTTTCGTATCCCTTATATATGAGGGTATATTCTTCACCAGAGGGTTAATAAACACATCTACAAATTCTGATAGTCGTTCTTGAGCACAGTACTAGCATCTTTAGACAAAATTCAGATAAATTCACAATGTCCATATCCCTCATTTCTTTTGGGTCCAGGATCTAGTCCTCACACCTTGTCTCTCTTCCCCTTGAGCCACCCCTATTGCCTCTCCTTGTTTTCCTACCAACACTGGACGTTTGAACTCTCTGTTCCCTGTCTTGATTCGATTTACTTCCAATAAAAAAACTACTGTTGCTATTGGTATTGGCATTATTTTCAGGGTCACTTTCTTCAGTATGTACAGTATCTAGGGAAGTTGAACTGGAACTAACAGATCTATTCTCTGTCCCACTCTGTTGCTTAGCTTTAGGTACCATGTGGTCATATTTACGCGCAAATGTAAATATCCTCCCATTGGTATAGTCTAGTTCATTCCTTCTTAATTTTCTCGCCTTGCGAATTATTATTATTATTATTTTTTTGGAAAAACCTTTATTTACAAATCAAAGTACACAGCTATTTAGCCTTACATCCCAGAGGCTAGGCAGCATAATAAAGGTAGAACAGCCGGTGTACACAGTACATAATGTGAAATCGTACCAGGTTTAGTTTTATGTTATAAAAGAAGAAAATATGAAGTAGAACACAATAAAAGAGCACCAGAACCAATGCTAAAGGCAAGGCAAAGGAAACATAATTGCGACAATACCCAGGTCAGGGGGAGGTTGGGTCAATGAACCCGAAAAATACACGTGTGAACAGTGCAAAATGGACGATAGTGGGGGGGGGAAAAGTGCAGGATGTGCAATGTATTAACATTTGGGTTGGAACCACAGGCTACGGGGATAGTCGTTCCTCCAAGGGGGCAGTGTCGGGTGGGAGACAGATATCACCCCTATATTAATTCCAGGCCCCCAAACCTTATGCCACTTCTTGGGTTTACCCCGGGCCACATACACTGTTTTCTCACGAAACATACACCAATCCATATTGGTCTTCCACAATTCCACAGAGGGAGGCGACGCCGCGCCCCACTTCTGAGCGATGTCAGGCTTTGCCACCATGTTTCCCAAGGTGACCCATTGGGTTTGCGCACTGTTGTAGTCTGTGGTGCCCCACACATTCAGCAGACAGCGCCAGGCCTCGGCCGGCAAGTCAACTCCAGTCACCTCACTCATCACCGCGTGGACACGCCTCCAGTAGGAAGCGACTGCGTGACACTCCCAAATGATGTGCATGAAGGTGGCCAATGCACCACAACCACGCCTACAGAGTCCATCGATCGAATGGCCCATATGTATCAGCCGAGGACCGGTCACATACACCCTGTGTAAAATTTTCAGCTGGACCAGGCGTAGTCTGGCCGGGATCGCTACCTCCTTGGGGGATGACACCGCATACTGCCAATCTTCGTCATCCAACTCAACACCATCACAAACCCATTGCTCTCTCATACCCAGAAGGAGATCAGTACGGACATTGATCAGTTTTTTATAAACCAACGAGATGGCACTGTCCGGCATATAACCGTCCAGCACCCTATCTTCCAGCGGGGATGACTCAGGGACCTTCTCACCCTCCGGCATCACTGCCGAGAGGGCGTGCTGCAGTTGGGCGTACCTAAAAAATTCTGTCGCTCCCAGCTGAAACTCTGTTTGCAAAGCAGCGAAGGATTTTATTTCACCCTTGACCATCATATCTTCAACTTTGGAAATACCAATCAGGTCCCATCGATCAAACCCCTTGGTGTGCCACAATTTGCCCAGTAGGTCCGAGTCGTAAAGTGGGGTGGCCATCGAGCCCTCCATATGTGTACCGCTGTCCTAGTCGGACCTGTCATTCTGCCATCCAGAGATCTCGAGTATAACGCCCTGTAATATTTCCCATTGTCAAGGAGCCACCGATCCATGGCGTACCCCGGACTGTCAGCTGGACCGTAGAAACCATGATTGAGGGCGGCTAGTTGGGAAGCCCAATAATACCTTCGGATGTCAGGCAATGCAATACCTCCGTCGTACCACGGAAGCGTAAGTTTAGTGATAGCAATGCGTAGTCTGCCATCCCAGAGAAGGGCCCGCTGCAAGCCCTCGACCTCTCTGAAGTATCCGGATGGGACCGGGTCCTGGGTGTTCTGAAGCACATACAGGAATCTGGGCAGGGACATCATTTTGAACAACGCCGCACGTCCAAGCAGGGAAAGCGGCAGCTTCCGCCACCCCTCTACATCCCGCCGTAGGCGTGCAAGAGGGGGAAGCAAGTTGTTCGCATAACGTGTCTTGGCATCGGCTGAAATATAGATGCCCAAATATTTGAACCCCTGCTTCGCGACCTGTATGGTGCAACCCCTCGGGAGCCGCGGAACCTCACCTCTCAAAACGTATAAGTGTGATTTCAACCAGTTGATGACTAGGCCTGAATACCTACCGAAGGTATGCAGCACGTCGCACACCACGACAAGGGACTTGCATGGAGAGGTGAGGTAAAGCAAGATGTCATCCGCGTATAAAGACACACGGTCCTCAAATCCGGGGGACCACCGTATCCCGTTGATGTCCGGATGAAATCGCAGCCACGCAGCCAAAGGCTCAAGTGCCAACGCAAACAACAAGGGCGACAGGGGGCAACCCTGCCTGGTGCCCCTGCGGAGAGCGAAGGATGCAGTCACGTGGCCATTGACCGTAACGTTGGCAAGTGGACTGGCATACAGAAGTTTGACCAATCCTATAAATTCCGAACCAAATCCGAACTTCGTCAGCACCGCCCACAAATAGTTCCACTCAAGGGAGTCAAAGGCCATCGTGGCATCCAAAGACGCCAAAACGGCCGGTTCCCGGAGCATACGGATCCTCGCCAGAGCCCCATGGAGTCTCCTAAGGTTAAGGGCGGTGTTGCGATGAGAAATAAAGCCCGACTGGTCCGGATGAACCAAGTCGCTAATCGCGCCAACCAGTCGGTTGGCCAGCAATTTAGCCAGGGTCTTAGGCTCAGCATTTAGCAGGTAAATGGGGCGATACGATCGACACAGGTCTCTGGGCTTCCCTTCCTTATGAATGACCACGATGGTGGCCAATCTCTGGTCCAGGGGAAGCGTACCCACATCCTGCGCCTCCAGGAACATATCCCGTAATGGCGGGGCGATGGCGTCAGGTTTTATCTAATAAAGCTCCACCGGAATACCGTTGGGGCCGGGCGCCTTGCCGGACCTCAGAGAGCGTATCGCGAGAGCGATCTCGTCGGCAGTTATACCCCTATCCATGTTGTCGCGCTCAGTGTCCGCCAGGCACGGAAGATCCACCTCTCTCAGTAGGGCATTGGAGTCCGCCTCAGACATGTCAGAGACCGAGGTATAAACGGACTCGAAGTACTCGGCGAAGACCATGACTATAGCGCTGGGGTCGGTAACAGCCAAGCCGTCCTCCCCCAGCACCTCAGGGACCACCCGGGAGGCCATCTCCTTTTTATCAAGCCACGCAATAAGCTTGCCTGCCTTGTCTCCGACATCATAGATCCTCCCCTGCTGTTCTCTGCCCATAATCTTGGCAGCGTCAGTAACAGTGGCCTGGTACTCTGACTGCTTAAGCGAGAGAACGTGGAGTAGGGCCGGTGTCGGATCGTTCTCCAATTGGGAGTCAAGAACCTCGGTCTCTGATTCAATCCGCATCACGTCCGTGTCCCTACGTCTCCGCACCTCGGCAATTAAGGAGAAGGCCTCTCCTCTCAAGACAGTCTTAAAGGCCTCCCATAGGGAGACAGCTGAAGTGACCGAGCCCGTGTTTTCAGAGAAGTAGAGCTCTATGGCTTTGGCCAGGAGTCCACGCGTCTTAGGGTTACGGAAGTACCACGGGTTAACCGGCGCCACCCTCTCGGCTACCACGATGTCGAAGTCAAAGGATACCCAGACCGGAGAGTGGTCCGAGATACCCCTGGCCATCAGTCGGGCCTCAGAGACCGCCGATGTGTGGGCCGCTAGAGCCAGAACGTAATCAATTCTGGAGAGGCTACTGCGCGCCCCGGAATGAAATGAATATTGACGCTGGGTAGGATGTAAAAGCCTCCAGCAGTCAATAAGCCCCATAGTGTCCAAGAAGTCGGAAAGCCAGGACTGCGCACCTCGAAGATCTCTGGATGGATGCCTGTCTAAGGTCTCCGAACCAACCGCATTGAAATCACCATCCACAATCAGCAGGCCTTCAGGCAAACCCAAAATGGCGCCCCGAGATCCTGAAACGTGGTCGTTTGCAAACCAGGAGGGACGTAAACAGAAACCAAAACTAGGGTGCGCCCCTCCCATCTGCCCGTGACGGCGACGTAGTGCCCCCTCTCATCAGTCACGCTGGATTCTATCTTGAATGGGAGTGACACCCACACCATGATCCCCGCCCCCCGGGACCCCGAAGAGAACCCCGAATGTGCCACCATCTTGAAACCCTTCCTGTTAAGCGCATGACACGTGTTTCCTACCAAATGAGTTTCCTGCAGCAGAATGATATCAGGCATACATCTCTTAAACATTTGTAGTACTACACCTCTCTTAATACGATCCCCCAGCCCATTAACATTCCAACACAGAACATTCAATTTCTTACCCCCCATCGTCAAAATGCAGGCCCATGCTAGCCCTGTCGGGTGGCGTCGCTACAATACAATTAGCAGCACAACATTTACCTTGCCGTGAAATAGAATGCTTCTTCCGACTGTTCCTCAGGTTCCTCACGCCGCTGAGGCAAAGTGTCCAGCCAGTCCCCCGCATCCTCAGGCAAGTCGAAGAACAATGCACGGCCGTCGTGCTCGATAAGCAGTTTCGCGGGGATCAGCATGGAGTACTTCATCCCCAGCTCACGTAGTCGCCGTTTCACACCCGTGAAGCTTTGCCTCCGCCTTTGAACAGATTGGGTGAAGTCTGGGAAAAAGTTAATATCTGCATTTTGGTATTTTAGCGGCCCACCTCTCCTCGATGCCTGCAAGATGGCGTCCCGGTCTCTAAAGTTGAACACACGGGCAATGATGGGACGCGGAAGGGCCCTCAACTTCGGGCGGCCTCCGGGCAGTCGGTGAGCCCGCTCAACCGAGAAAAACTTGCTGAGGCCCCCAGGGGCCAGATGATTCTGGATCAAGTCCTCGACAAAGAGGTCGGCGGCAGCCTCCTCGGCCCCCTCCGGAACACCGACAATTCGGACGTTCTGGCGCCTGGCACGTCCTTCAAAGTCCTCAAGCCTACGGGCAAATAGCGAGTTCGCAGACTTTAGGTCTTGAACCTCTGATTGCAGGTCCGAGACGTCTGTGGTCAGGCTCGAGGTTTTTATATCAAGTGACTTGACCCGATCATTGGTCTTGCCCAAATCGGCTCTGATCAGGTTGACCTCAATGGCCAGTGTGTCAACCTTATGTGCCAGGACCTCGTGCTGCTTGTGCATCTCGGCTTTTATACCCGCGATGGCGCCTATAACGTCCCGGAGGGTTGGGGCCGAGTCGTCCGGTGACTCCTCTTGATGCATGTCCTTAGGCCTCGCAGCGGCTCCAGGCGAGCCCTTAGGGTGGGCATAACGTTCCATGATGTTGGATTGGGAGTAGGTTGATTTCCTACTGGCCCGGGGCTTCTCTCTGTCGGGTTCACCTCTGCCCGCCCTGATAGGTGAACGACCACCGCGATCGAGGATACCCCGGGGCTTCACCGGCTCACAAACGTGACGATCGGTCGCAGCCGTCCCCTCCGTCCGTTCCGCACCAACACACTCCGGAACTCCGCAAGCTCCGCAAGCTCCGCTTCAAGGCATAGCAGTCACTCTCGTTCCATGCCACCTCCGTACGGCTGTGTCGCACTCGCCGGCTCAGGCACGGACGCTGGTCACGTCGTCGTCCCCAAACTTGCACACGGTGTAACTTCACCCAGGGACGTCGGAATTTCAATCGGAGAACGAGTCCCGCACCAGCAGCAGTTCACCCACAGTTTTCCACTGTCGTGGATCAGGATAGACGACAGGATTAATGCGGAGGATCGGAGGGTCTTCGGAGCTCCGAGCTTACGCGGTCATCTTAGTTGCCCGCGAAGATCCTCCCCCCGCCTTGCGAATTTTGATGTCAGTTACATGTTGAAAATTAATTTTGTTCAAAATGGCATCGTTTTTCACCGCTACCTCTGGTAAGTTCAAATCAATAATCTCACTTTCAATCAAAGCCATATCTATCTGTAATTGTTTGACCTTTCTCTCACAATTCTCAATCAGAATCCCCATCAATTTGTTGGAACTGTCAGTCAATTCCTTTTCCCAAGCGAGGAGTAAATACGCCTCAAGGTCATCATAGGTTGGAATTATTTGGGATTATGATGGCGATGGGAAACCTGTAAGCAGCGTAACTCAAAACTGAAAATAGGTAAGAGATGACGAAAGTCGAAATACTAAATTATTGACGCAAGACGAACATGGAAAGGGATCGAAGGGGTTTAGCGGGAGACTAAAATATTAATTTCTTTTAAAATGATTGGGACTAACTTACGACGGAAAGCTTTATAGCACAAAATACTGGGAGATGTTTCAAAAACCATCCAATTGCATGTCTTTTGGACATGATGTAACAAAGTTTTCTTGGATTTCATAAAACCGGGTATTTACGAGGGCAACTCAATATGTTGGCTCCTTCAGGCGGTATTGATAAATATGGGCAGAAATAAATGTGAGGTCTAATATCCAACCTTTAAATTTTAGAAATGAAATATAACGACCTGTGATAATACAAAAGGAGGATCTATGCATATAAAGCGTCTTGTGCCATCACCAGAACCCACGTGTGGGTTGGAAGTATCACCACGCATAAAGTAGGTCATACTCGAAATCTTTGATTTCCTTATTCTAGAAAATAATTGTCAGAGACAATGGTCTATAATTAGATAATATGTCTTTATTGTTCACAGAACATCTTTACTGGAAGTTATAGGTATCATTATAAAATCATATTACTCACTTTTTATTAGTGATTTTCTTGACTAAGGACAAACTCTCTTTTCCTCACTCCCTGGCATCTCTTTTATTGCATGAAATAATACACCTTCATTTTGGATATCAAGAGCACTGGAACATGCGTTTCTAACACGGGCTTACTATCGAGATTCTATACATTTTATGCTGAATAGTTCCTCTTATGTGTGATAAGGTTGAGATCTTATGAACCATTTGAAACATTTGTTTCCGCTCTCTCCATCACGTGGTTCTCTTATGTATATAAAATTTCGTATTTGCGTATATTGTGGTAAATACTTTTAAAAGAATGAAACAGTGAATGGCTCTTTTCCCCACAGTTGGTGAGCATGGACTAAGATTGTGGGAATATTATATTGTGCTTTTGATCATGAAAGAGTAATTACTATGGAGAAATACGATACAAATTTTGTATGTTTATCCTGTACAGCCTTGAGAAAGTCGGCAGGACTACTATCTAAAGCGACGAAACGCGGTGGCTGTTGTTTGCTGTTTGGAAGAAGTCTGAATAAAACAAGACAAGAATTTGATTTGAAGATTGAAACTGCGGATCTGTACTTTTTCTGCATATGAAATATGTGTGTTATTGAAAAAGGGAAACCGTGTCTATAAATATACGTGTGCTTGGGAGTCAGAAATTGTGTTGTGAGAGATTGTCTCTCGATCTATGGAGTTTTGTGGTTCTCCATTCCAAGGTGAAGAAAATTCCCAGGGGACTAAGATCCCAAATAATTCCAACCTATGAAGACCTTGAGAAAAGGAATTGACTGGCAATTCCAACAGATTGATGGGGATTCTGATTGAGAATTGTGAGAGAAAGGTCAAACAATTACAGATAGATATGGCTTTGATTGAAAGTGAGATTAGTGATTTGAATTACCATAGGTGGCGGCGAAAAACTATGCCATTTTGAACAAAATTATTTTTCAACTTGTAACTGACATCAAAATTCGCAAAGCGAGAAAATTAAGAAGGGATGAACTAGATAATACCAATGGGAGGATATTTACATTTGCAAGTAAATATGACCACATGGTACCTAAAGCTAAGCAACAGAGTGGGACAGAGAATAGATCTGTTAGTTCCAGTTCAACTTCCCTAGATACTGTACATACTGAAGAAAGTGACCCTGAAAATAATGCCAATACCAAAAGCAACAATAGTTTTTTATTGGAAGTAAATCGAATCAAGAGAGGGAGCAGAGAGTTCAAACGTCCGGTGTTGGTAGGAAAACAAGGAGAGGCAAAAGGGGTGGCTCAAGGGAAAGAGAGACAAGGTGTGTGGACCAGATCCTGGACCCAAAAGAAATGAGGGATATGGACATTGTGCATTTATTTGAATTTTTTTGTCTAAAGACGCTAGTACTGTGCTCAAGAAAGGATTGAGCTTTTGTCCTAATTCATTTGGTGATATATGCGAATTGAAAATTGATCTATTAAAGTTCATACGACGCTTGAAACTCAAAAAATATTTTGACTCAATACCGACTCGCAATAAAGAACTGCATAAAAATCTGGGTTTGATAGTGTCTGACGAAATAAGTATACAAAATGTTTTGGATACCAAACTGTTGTTATCTTTGACTGAATGTGAGGATGAAATTGTTACGTCAGAAATAGTGATGAGAGATCTAGGCATCAATGATGATTATAGCATATCCAGTAAACTGAAAGAGAAATCTAAATGGACACCCACACTAACATCTGGTAATAATATTGAATTATTTCACAAATTAGTACTAGCCTATTTGGAAAAACATGAAGATAAACACAAGAGGATAAGATAGAGAAATGACAACCTAACATGGGGAGAAAGACAAGCACCTAAAGATCTGTGTAACAATAAAGAAGTGACAATAAGAGAGGCAGACAAAGGGGGTAACATGGTACTAATTAACTCTAAAGACTATGACGAAGAAATTCTTACACAACTTAGTAACCCTCTTTGTTATGAGCCTATAAATGGCAATCCCATGTGGGCTTTGACAGAATATATAACAAATCTACTAGACAATGACAAACTAATGTACTTGAAACCTAATAAACCGAGATACCTTGTATTTACACGCTGCCTAAGGTACATAAAGCAATGGCATTTCCCCCTGGAAGACCAATCATCTCAGGCATTGGGGGTCCCACAGAACGACTATCAGAATTTGTAGATGTGTTTATTAACGCTCTGGTGAAGAATCTACCCTCATATATAAGGGATACAAAACATATTTTAGGTATATTATCCGATTTAGCTTGGGATGAAAATATGTTTCTGGTTACCTTAGACTTTACATCCTTATACACTAGTATTAAAAGGGAATGTGGATTGCAGGCTATGAGGAAGATGTTGAATAAAAGAGCAGCTGGTGCATTGAGACATTTAGAGTGGCTAATTGAGATGGTGGAACTCATACTTGACAACAATGTTTTTTTGTTTAAAGAGAAATGGTACAGACAAAAACAGGGAGTGACCATGGGTTCTAGATTTTCTCCCTCGTATGCCAATCTGTTTATGGGTTGGCTGGAGGAGAGAAGGATCTGGGGCCCAGAAGGCCAACTATGGATTGACTCTATCTTAAACTGGGGACAATACATAGATCACTGCTTAATGATATGGACAGGCTCACAGGAAAGGCTGACAAGCTTCATTGAGTATATTAACAACAATGACTTTAACATTTCCTTTACCTCAGTACATAGTAAAACTAAGATTTCCTTTTTGGATATTGATCTCTTCATAAAAGAAGGTAAAATTGAGAGCAAATCATTCAGAAAAGAAACAGCATGCAACTCTTTGTTGCATGCCACATGTGCACATCCTCCGCATCAAATAAAAGCAATCCCATATGGAGAACTGATGAGGATTAGGCGCAATTGTAGTGTAAATACAGACTTTGACGAACAAAAAAGAGGAACCCTACAGAGATTTATCAATAGAGGTTATGACATAACCACTCTAAGAAAGGCTGAATCTAGAATAAATAAAATGAAACGTGAAGACACACTAAAGGATTGTCATAAGAAGACAAAGGAGGTGGACAAAATCAGGCTAATTACTGGATACAATGACTGGTCTAACATACTGAGTAAGAGTTTGAAAAAACATTGGCACCTACTCCAAGCAGATAGATGCTTAGAAAAATATGGAACAAAAAAGCCAGTAATAACTTATAGAAGGGGACTTACACTCAGGAACATTTTGAGTCCTAGTTATCCCTCTACCCTCCCAATACTAATTGGCTAACTGAACAGGGCAAGGGTTTCCATAGCTGTAACTTGTGTACAGCGTGTAAATGGGCGAACCCCAAAATCACACACTTTCATAGTCCGAATGGCATAAGGTATGAAATAAGGAGCAACATTAATTGCCTTTCTAAATATGTGGTATGTGCTATTGAATGTAAATGTAAAAAAACATATATTGGCAGTACAATTAGAGCTTTACGGGAAAAGATGTGTGAGCATGTGAGGGCAGTCAAAATAGGGGACATGAAGTATCTCTTAGCTGCACATATGTCAATTTGCCCTTTACAAACTTCAAATAGACATTTTGAATACTATGAAATAGATCACATACCGAGACACCCAAGAGGGGGTGATAGAGAACTTATGCTACGCAGGAGAGAAGCACTGTGGATACTTAAGATGCGTAGCACAGAGTGTGGTCTCAATATCGTCCAAGAACTGCATTACTTTCTGGGTGACAATAGATGATTTACATTGTATGTATTTAAGAATGTTATGTACATATCTCAGTAAGCAGTTATCTTCTATGATGTATAAATCTTAGATTTTGAAAATGTCGAACAATACGGATGTACCATGTTACAACGCATACCATTACAACTACCTACCATTACAACGCGACCATTACAACGCATAGCGCTTTGGGGTGCTGGATAGTGGTAAGTATAATTTACTATTCTAACTCCAGTCCCCGTGGACCCTAGGGAAGGTGTTGGATAGTAAATTATACTTATTCCCTATCCTATAGCGCCCCCCAGCGCAATGCGTTGTAATGGTATGCGTTGTAAAAGTCGCGTTGTAATGGTAGTGCGGAGTAACGAATGCGTTGTAACAGGTGCATACCAACAATACTGAACTGAAACTCTGTGATGGATGACTTTTCTCTCAACGGTTTTGAACTGTTGAATTACTGATGGAGGTTTTTTGTTTCCATGCATTTCCCTTAATCACAAAATATAGTTAAAATATAGATCACTCTATATTAACTTCACCAACATGCGGGTAAATATTATATCTTTACTTAACTCCAATAATGTGAAATAATATAATACTGAATCTCTTGAGTAAATCAAGCTAACCGTACATGTTCTTTTACTCTCTTGAACAATACACACACAATTGTGTTTTGTTTAGTTGCGCTCACCTTAAAAATACATCGTTATAAGTTTAAAATTTTAGCGACTCCTATCTAGCGTCACAACATTACTATAATCAACGGGAATGATCTCTGTTAAAATTTGGTGAGTCAATTTAGTGTGGGGCGATAAGATAGCGACTATTTTTTAATAAGACTACTCTAATAATTCACTTACAAATGAAATACTGGACTATATAATTATCTTAATATAGAGTATTTGCAGCTAAATTTTGCTACTTAATTCTATGCCACTTTGTTGGACCTGGGGTTACCAGTCTACATAGGGTAGCTTGGCACTAACTAGAAAAGACTATCCCAAAGGCAAAAGTGTTAAGCCTGCGTCACACCCTTATAGTAACTCAGCGTCCATCCATCCAAAAATAACACTACACCAGTTTTGGAAAAATACGGGCTGTTTTATAAAAGAATTCTGTATACTCTTGTTTATCTCAACTGACAGTTTTGTCCCTTTTTACATTAATTATTTCTCCCCCACTCGATTTCAGCAATACATTGTTTCTTCACTCAAGGGTTATTACACAGCAAAACGGATTCTATAATACAGACATTACTGGGGTTACACTGCCTCGGCACAGTAAGAAGCAGAGTCTGTCACCTACAAAGGAAAAAGGGATTTCTATATGGGTCCAGTGGGTGAAGCAAATACCCCAACCTGCTTCACTAGGTTACATCAAGTTATTCACAAAGAGAACTCTTTTTCTTCCACCACTGTAAAAGAAAGGTTAAGCAATAGACTCAAATGGGTTCAAAGGTCTTTCTCCCGCCTTGTCATTCCGTGCTTCCAGTCAGATAATTGGGGGAAGAGTCTCCCTTCGGGGACCTTTTGTTGATAGTCCCCAGATCCCCAACAGATCCCAGTTCCCTTCTTACTTGTAGTTAAGTGTACTGGGGTCTGTCCGTTGACACTGCACAACCCCAGGGGACCGGCTCTCACCTACAGGCTCCTTCTCCCCAGCAGCGCCTCCCTCGGGGGCCAGGCCGAATGTCACCCAAGCCGGCATCGAGGGGAGGTCGCACTGGGGCTGGGCTCCGTGGCCTGCTCCTCTGTTAAATTCCGCCTCAAGCCGATTCCGTCATCTTTCTCAGGATCGGCGTCTCCGCGCAGGCGCGGGAGAGTAGTGGCGTTGGGCAGAGGCCGCTCCGTTCAGCTCAAGCGAGCATTGGCCCTACTTTGGACCTGCGCGATCCTAGGCCCCTCCTGACTGGATCTCCGCCCTCTTCAGGGACAGCGAACGCTGCACCGGGCCTGCGCAGTATCACGCCTCCTCCGGCCCAACTGGCTGCCTGTTCCGCCTCGCCACACCACCGCAACCCCAACCGTCCCTAGCCTCCCTGTCAGAAACAGGCTGTAGGGCAGGCGGAACACTCCTCAGGGGTCTCGATTCTCCTCACCCAGGGCACCAATGGCGGAGGATGGAACTCCCAGCCGCGCCTCTAAATAAAGGTGAGGGGAGACTTCGGGAGCCAAGCGCAGGCGGCAGATAGGCACAGCGGCCAAAGGGGGAGCAAAAGGAATAATTCCCTCGATCCGTTTACCAGTCCTGCAAAGTTCCTCAAGGGTTTGGCTAAACCTCAATACTGGACAGTGGGGCCGATTTTCACACCCCTCCACTAATCTAAATCTCCTGTGTCTCACCCCAGGCTAGGGCTAGATCTTCCTCTCGACTTCAGCCAACTACCTGTCCAGGGTCAACAGGACGGCAGTCTAACCAGGCCAGGTCTGCAGGAATAGGGGCGGTGATTACAGTAAGGAGGCAACCCTTAAAAAGAAGTCCACCCTCTGAATGTCCTACCCCATCTAGAGCCACAGCCTGTACTCTAGCTGACCCTCTCTGAAAGACAAAATGGTCGCCTTACAGTTGGCCTTTTATACCCCTAGCCTCAAGTGTCCAGAACTGGCCAGAAGGTTCTAGATTCCCTATGCTAACCTATGGGTCCCTTTCCTGAAGTAACCGTTATGGCAGTTACTGGCCACCATTTTGGGTAACTAAGCTTGCCCTCAGAAAAGGAGGGATTTCTAGCCCTATGAGGAACCATGGGGTCAAGGAGCACCTAACCCCCAGGTCAACACCTAAAAATTCCAGTGGACATCAAAAATGAAAGGATTGAGGGGCAGAAAGTGGACAAAAATAAATAAATAAAAGGAGGGACCACCCAAAGGGCTTACAGGTCTAACACACTTCATTTATCATTTCAAATGATTTTGACTAAATACTGGCCTACGTGCTTGTAATCGTGATTAAAATACTTTATTCTTTCACTCACGACATTGCACCACAAATTGGCCGCTGAGAAACTTGACTCTTTAGTCCTGTTATGATTTCCTTCCTGATTTGGGAATACTAGCCAATCAGAGATGTGAACAGAGAAAGGGGTTTTAAATAAAAGGCGGGACACACCTGAACCGGGAACACAAACGATATGATGGCGATGGGAAACCTGTAAGCAGCGTTACTCAGAACTGCAAATAGGTAAGAGATGACAAAAGTCGAAATACTAAATTATTGACGCAAGACGAACATGGAAAGGGATCGAAGGGGTTTAGGGGAAGACTAAAATATTAATTTCTTTTAAAATGATTGGGACTAACTTACGACGGAAAGCTTTATAGCACAAAATACTGGGAGATGTTTTATAAACCATCCAATTGCATGTCTTTTGGATATGATGTATCAAAAAGTTTTCTTGGATTTAATAAGACCGGGTATTTACGAGGGCAACTCAATATGTTGGCCCCTTCAGGTAGTATTGATAAATTTAGCCTGGAAAGTGGCTGGTCTCAATAGCAGGATCAAGAGACAGTTAGTTGCTGAAGAATTAAAAATGTACAATCCTCAGATAGTTATGTTATCGGAAACACACATTACTTATAAAGACAGAGGTTTTTTGAGACAACTAGGTTTTGAAGTGGTAGTAAGCTCAGCGCAAACTGTGTCTATTTGTGGCAAAGCCATTTTGAGGGATAAACGATTTAGAGCAGAAATATGCAGGACGCTGTCCGATAATGGGGGCAGATGGGCCATTGCTCAGTTGAAGATAGAGGGTAAAAAGCATGTCTTCTGCTCATTGTATGGCCCTAACACAGACGATCCCACTATAATAGAGGCAGTGACTTTGGAACTACTAAATTGGGAGGGGGAACGGTTGGTGGTGGGAGTCTTCAATTGTATAATGGACTATGGGATAGACACTACAAGGAGAGGGGCTTTTCAAGGGATGCGGAGGACCCGGGCTGCAATAGGGGAACTGGGACGTTTGCATGTAATTAAGGACGTCTGGCGGACTCTTTATCCCAATCTAGCAGGTTATACATATTATTCTGCTCCTCATAAGCTTTATTCGAGAATCGACATGGCTTGGGCGGCAGATAACTTCCTATGGTCTAGTACCATGGAAATCTGTCTGAGGGTTACCTCCGACCACAATCCCATTCTTCTCTCATATAAGATCTTTTCCGAGTACAAAAGCCCTCGACCCTTCTCTTTTCCCAGAATTTGTGACTCAAATTAGGGTATTTCTTAAGGAGTTTTTCAAAACAAACATAGGGACAGCCTCCCCAATAGTAGTATGGGATACATTTAAGGTAGTAATTAGAAGATTTACCCAGCAATATATTAGGAGATAAAATAGGGAGTGTAAAACAATAATGGAGGCAACTATATTAGCTATACCTACAACAGAAAACCAGCATATTGAGGCAGTTACCAGAGGCCTTCAAAATATAGAAGATTTGGGATATACTCTTGTTGATCTTAGATCAGGTAAAAGGAGTATAATGAAATTTAACAAGTACCGACTTTCACAATATGAGTCTGGTGAAAAGATAGGTAAGATTTTAGCATTTAAAGTAGCAGACGATAGGGCTAAGACTACTATCAAGAGGAGTAGGGGGACCAATAATAAACTATACGAATGCCCAAACCAGATATTAGAACAATTTGTGGCTTACTGTCAAGAGCTATATACTCCAGAAAATCAGCCTAAACAAGAGAAAATATCTAATTATATATAAGTTAATCCTCTGATAACTGTGGAGGACGAAACATCTAACTCTCTAGCAAGAGATATTACAACAGAAGAAATTACATTGGCTATTAGCTCTCTACCATCCGGTAAAGCAGCAGGAGATGATACTGTTCCTCTGGAATTTTATAAGATTTTTCTAAAGGAACTGCTGATACCTCTTACCCAGGTTATAAGATTTATTGGTGAAGAAGGTAGGGCTCCTGATTCATGGAAGGTAACGCAAATCATTTTCTTCCTTAAAAAAAGTAAACTGGCGGATGAGTGTGGGTCTTATCCGCCGAGTTCACTCATCAATGCCGACGCTAAAATCTTTGCAAAGATTCTTGCGAATCGCTTATCTCCCGTACTACCTAATCTGGTGATGCCTTATCAACATGGCTTCATCCAAGGGAGAGACACGACTGCACATGTGAATATGGCTATCACTGCCTTTGATATGGCAACTGTGCGAACGACCCTACTCTGTATGATCTTGTTAAATGCTGAGAAAGCATTTGACCGAGTGGGGTGGGATTTTTTGTGGGCAATATTACCAGCCTTTGGTATTAAAGAGCAATATATAACTTAGATAAAAGCCTTATACAACAAACCTAGTGCTAGAATACCTCCTGGACAGATTTAAACGCATGCGTGTCCTCAGATATGCGCAGCGCTTAGGGGCAGACATCTTACTCTTACAGGAAACCCACCTGCTGGGTAATCACCGCCCCTTCTTAACGCGGTACTGCTATGATATGTGTGGCACTCGGGTTTACAAGGGGTTCCCGAGGGGAGCCGATCCTGGTGAGACGCTCCCTTCCTCTGGTGACTGTCCAAATGACTCTTGATGCCCAGGTCACTTTCGTGGCCTTCAGTGGCACACTAAATGGCAACCCGCTTAACCTGGTGTCCCTTTATTCTCCCCCCTCGATGCTGACGATGAGTCTAGCTAAATCTGTTGATCTCCTGGCGTCTTTGCCCCCCCGGTCCCACATTCCTTGGGGGCGACTTTAACGCGGCCTCATCACCTGAACTCGACACAACAGATCCTCCATCCCCAGGTAGAATTGCACAAGTCAAGCAGCTGCGGTCTTGGTCCGCATCACTAGGTTTATGCGACGCCTGGTGACTATTGCACCCTAACTCTAAACAATTTACACACACCTCAGCGACACACAATACACAGGCACGCATTGACGCCATTTTCGTTCCTACGACGGGTCTCCCCCCCGCCTCTGTCCGGCAAACATGGAGGTTAAATGCCTGGTTTCTTCAAGACAGGGATTTCAGGAAGGTGGTGAAGCGGGAGCTAAAACAGTACTTTCTCCCCAACGAGGGCTCAGTGTCCTTCCCGGGCACCCTATGGGAGGCGGGCAAGACCACGATAAGGGGGGTCGCCAAGGGCCAACTCAAGCTCCAGGGACAAACCCAACTGGAACAGATTACCTCGCAAGAGGCGCAGGCCCTGCGCATCAAACGTGCTGCAGCCCGATCCCTAGATGCTTCCGACACAAGAATTCTGACCCGGCTCCGGTGAGAGATCAAGCAGCTGTCGCTGGACGCGTCCAAACTCCTTTGGCGCTCCTCTTTGCCCAGGGTATATGAATGGGGCAACAAGAATGGCTCACTCCTTCACTGCCTGGCTACGTACCCAAGGGCGAACCGTATAATCCCTGAAATAGCGGCGCCAGACGGGTCACTGTGCCATGCCCCAATGGAAATGGTGCAGGCCTTTGACGCCTACTACTGCAGGCTATACGCAGCCCGAGCCCCAACCCTGTCCCATACGGACCTGATGGACGTGGAGGGTGGACGCCTTCCGTGTCTAGATGCCGCCGCACAAGCAAATCTGGACCGTCCCATTTCCTGTGAGCAAATTGGAGACGCAATCGCTCTTGTTTCATCTGGCAAGACACCGGGCCCAGGCGGCCTTCCTCAAGAATACTATGCCCACTACCGGGATGTTCTCATCCACTATCTAGATGCACTGTTTCGTGAAGCTGTGGAGAACGGCTCCTTCCCTCAGGAAACGGACATAGCCGCTATTGTGGTTCTTCCGATATCCCAGCCCCCCTCGCCGCAGTGCTCAGATTACCACCCTACCTCCCTCATCAACACTGAGGTTAAACTGTTCGCCTCCCTCCTTGCTCAGCGACTCAATACCCGTCTGTCTACCTTGTTCCACCCCGATCAATGTGGGTTTATGCCCTCCCGCAGCACCCGACACTGTCTTCGCAGACTGCACTCCGCCTTGGCCCATCGCCACCTCCTCACCCCATACCTTGCGATTCTCCAGGTAGACATTGCGAAGGCCTTCGACTCGGTGGACTGGGGCTACCTTCAAGATGTTCTTGACATGATGGGACTCGGTTCCCGCTTTCGGGCCATGGTAAAGGTTCTGTACACCCTCCCGAAGGCTCGCGTTCTAGTCAACGGGGTCCTGTTGGAGCCCTTCTCGGTCTGTAGAAGGACAAGGCGGGGTTGTCCCCTTTCCCCCCTGCTTTTTGCCTTAGTGATGGAGCCCTTGGCGTCCTTGATACGGTCTTGCGATCCGATGCAGGGATGGGAATGGCCCAGCGCTGTACCAGATAAAATCGCCCTCCATGCGGACGGCCTTCTCATCTACTTGGCAGATCCTGCCCGGTCTGGCCTCCATTGTCTTCATATCTTGCAGTCCTTCGAACAGGCCTCAGGCCTCCGTTTGAATCCCAACAAATCGTTCCTGGTTCCCCTTCACCTCTCCTGGGAATGCTTTGACTGGCAGTCCGAAATACCTCTACGTTGTCAATCATTCAAATACCTGGGGATCTGGGTGACCTTGCTGCTTGAGCTCAGCTGTGCCCTCAATGTCACTCCACTGGTGAAGCGAGCCAAAGCGAATCTCCAGCGGTGGCAGTCGTTGCCCCTCAACCCCATGGGGAGGGTGGCCCTTTTTAAGATGATGGTGCTCCCCCGCTTCCTTTACATGCTTCTGAACACCCCATGTGCTTTCCCAGGGCCTAGTCTGACGGCTTAGTCAGCAAGTTCGTATGGGGAAGGGTAGGTCCAGGTTAGCGCTCAGTACTTGCAGGATCCCCTCGTTCATTTGATGGGGGTTTGGGGATGACTCACCTTTATCTATACTATTTAGCCACGCGACTTCTCTCCATACATGACTCGTTCAATGGGGGCGCGAACTTGGGGAGCTGGGCCTCGCCAGAATCCAATCCTTTCTATATGGGACCCGATTCCTTTCCGTCTTCCGGAGGTGACGCGCTCTGTGTTACTGGCCTGGCGGGCAGCACTGCGGCACACCAACTGGACACACACACTGACCCACTGCACACACCTGTGGCACAGGACCTGGCTCAGGGAAGTGACTTGGCCTCGGGGCTTTGAAGCTTGGGACCTCATAGGCATCACGCAGCTGGGGGACGTTTGGGTGGGGGATCATATAAACTCCTTCAAGGATCTCCAAACCAGGTACTCGCTGCACCACTCACAAATCTTTTGCTACCTCCAGCTGTGGCATGCCCTACACTCACACCTCACGACAGGTACGTGGTTGCCAGATCATAGAGCGCCTGAAGCCCAGATTATGTTTGGGGACCTGGGTAAGGGTGGTATTTCCCGCATTTAGCGCACACTGATTAACAACACCCTGACTTTCTTGGACCGACTACGGAGACAATGGGAGGACTGGGTGGGCGTCTTGGAAGAAGAAGACTGGCAAGATGCCCTTATGGCCCCTAGAACGGTCACTGCCTCCGCTAGGCTGCGCTTGGTGCAGCTCTACTATCTACATGCCGCATATCTCACCCCTGTACGCCTTCATCGCGTGGGGCTTAGTCCGTCCTCAGCCTGTGCCAATTGTGGCCATGACCCTGCTGACTTCCTCCACATGGTTTGGGCCTGCCCCTCCTGGCGGGATTTTGGAAGGGTATCGAAGAGGAACTCTCTGAGGTTCTAGAGTTCTCACGACCCTAAGCACATAATCCTGGGCATCAATGATGGGTTGGACAGGTCACTCAACTAAAAACTGTTCTTCACTACATCTATGGTGGTAGTCAAAAGAGACATTGCGGCCTCCTGGAAATGCCCTGAACCCCCAACCGAAGGGCGATGGCAGAATGGGGTGGACTGGTGCGCCACACAGGAGAAAGTTATGTAAGTGGCACATGGTTGCCCCAAGAAATACCGCAACATTTGGGGGAAGTGGTTTGGGTTGGGGTTTAATCATGGGGGGTTTGACTGTTTTCATCTCATTTTCGCGTTATTATTGTTTGTACATTGGGTAGCGAGAATTTGTGATTGTACGCCTCGATTATTGAAATACTGGTGTATTACTTCTGTAAACTGAATAAAAATTTGTTTATCAAAATTTTTTTTTATGCGGGTCTACAATCAACCATCTTTTCAATTCTTCGGGGCACCAGGCAAGGGTGCCCCCTGTCAACACTTTATTTTCTCTCTATATAGAGCCTTTTGTCTCAACTCTTCAAAATCAGCAGTTAATTTGACCTCTTTTGCTAGGGGATAATTCCCTTAAAGTACGACATAGCATTGTTTTCAACGAACCAGGGGGGTGCAGTGCATGTGATTACTAAAGCAGCACGGTAGTTCCAACTGATTTCTGGGTATAAATCAAATATCAATAAAACCCAGGTTCTGCTGAACTATAAATCAACTATCCCAATGCAGGGGGTTTGTTCGACTGCTACAGACCTGGGAGTTAAGATGGCGGCACAGCTTGAAAGAATAATTCCTCTAAATTATCAAACACTCCTGAAAGAGACGGCTAAATTACTTAAGAGCTGGCACAAGCTACATATGGGCATTATAGGGTGTATTCATATTTTAAAAATGAATATCCTGCCAAAATTTCTTTATTTGTTCAGATCTATCCCATTGCGATTGACCACTTTTTTTTTTAAACGCCTAGACAGGATTTTTAGCAGCTTCATTTGGGGCTATAAAAAAGTGAGAAAAGCTTTTTAGTTGTTAAAACTTCCCTTTAGCCAAGGAGGTCTTGATTTTCCGGATTTTAAAATTCACTTTTGGTCTGCTTTCTTTGGTCACCTTCGTAGCCTTATTAATCCTGAGAAGAGTACCTATTTTCATAAATTTATGTTGGGTGAAGAGAGCAATTTGTTTTTGTTTAGAACTAATGACCCGAACTACTATAAAAGGGTTGAATTTAAGACACCCCGAGATAGCATAACTATATGGCGTGCTATCTCACTTAAATATGATCTGACATTTATGCATGTTAAATTTCCCCTTTGGTACAACCCAGGGCTTCCAGTGATATGTCACGATCCTATAGGTAAACGCTGGATTAGTCATGAGGTAACATGTTTCGGTGACCTTTACAATCACAGTGGTTTTATTAATTTTGGTAAAATGGTGATTTTGTATAATTTGACAGATAATATGCAGTTTAAATATATGTAGAATTGCATATATTTTGTTAAGCACTTAAATCTGAGGAACATATCTGACTCGGACATATGGGATTGCTTACACGCTACCAATGAAAAATCTCTGATCAGTGGAGCATATAAAAGTCTTTGCATTCACAGATTGTATGACTGTCCAAGAATAGCCGTTAGCTGGACTGGAGTCATGGGTACACCAGTCTCCGCCAAAAATATATCACATGCACTTAGTATATTAGCTAGAGTAGTACACTCCTCCAACATGCGAATGCAACAATTTCATACAATATGTTTGTTATATTATACGCCAGTTCGAATAACAAAATGGTCACCTAATAATCAGGCTAATGACCGGACAAAATGCCCCAGCTGCAGCCTATAGGCGGCGGACATAAAACATATGTTTGTCACATGTCCAGAACTTTCACTATTCTTGCAGAAGTTGGCTCAAATTTTATCTAAAAAACTGGGGATCAAAACACCTTTACCGATCATGGAAATAATGATGGGAGGAAGAAACTCGAGACCTGATACTGAAGATCTTTTAACTATCTTGCTTGTCTGTGCAAGATTGACAATAGCTCAAGTCTGGATATCACCAAAATCTCCCACAGAAATGGACTGCTGGACACTACTTAGACAAATACACGATATGGAGGAAGCATTAGCTAAATTGAAGGGTGCTCACTCTATGTGCAAATTTAATTTAATCTGGGGATCATTGTTCCAAATACTAACTTACGATATATGAAATGTATATGGTTCTGTTATTTATTTTACTTCTCTTTATAAGTAAATAATTTAATTGTATAACTGATTGCTTTCATGGAATGTAAAAGTCTTGTCTATTATGATTATGATTATGATTCAGTTTATACATATTGGTTTTTATTTCTTGTTCTTTTGTTCTACTTTTGTGTTGACAATAGAAAAAAATTTTAAAAAAAGGAAGTAGACATCTTGGAGGTCTAAATTTGTCATGAAATCACACTGATTTAGGAGCTTCAGCACCTTCTGCAATGTTAACATTTGAAACAATTGCTTCCTCGAGTATAGATTTAGGTTTCGGAGGTCCAAAATCGGTCTCCACTGCCTTAACTTATTTTTGACCAAGAAGAAACAGGAATAGAAACCTATGTCCCTGCTGGACAATGGGACCTTCTCTTTTGCTCCTTCTGACCTTCTGCTGAAGTGCTTTGAAATGCCTGTGGGCGGAGGCTTGAGGAGGGGTTGTAGGTAGTTTCTGGATAAATTCTAGTGTGTGTCCAAATTGTACTAAGCAAAGGACCCATTGGTCCGTAGTAATGGACTGCCATTGGTGGAGGTAGAGGGAGATATTGCCTCCTAGGCGGGTGGGGTGAGTTAGACATAAATGTGAGGATGGAAGGGATGGAGCCGGAGCCTGTGGTATATCATTGTCAACGGCTAGTATCCTTGCCAGCTCGTGGCGTTTTCCCCCTATTTGTTCTGATGTAGGATGACTGAGGTGGCTACCTCTGCTGGTACTGAGGTAGGTATGATTGAGATGTCGAAGAATATGCTGGGTAGCGGTATTCCTGATACCCCCTCTGTAGGACGGATGTCCTCTTCCCATAGATCCTCAAAACTGAATTTTCCTTAATTGCAGAGTCCCCAATGACTTGGCAGAGTCTGTGTCTGCCTTGATGGTTTTAAGGGCCTCCTCTACATGACTGCCGAAAAGAGCTTCCCCATCATAAAGAAGGTCCAGTATCTTATTTTGAACCTCAGGACGGAATAAGGTGGCGTTGAGCCCTCCCTGTCTATGCAAAACTGCAGCTCCAGCCAGTTGCCTAAACCCCGTTACAGCGACATCCATAGCTGAACCTATTATCTCATTGGATCCCCTCTCTCCTCCATGCAGAATCTTTTTTGCTTCTTCCTTCACATCTTCCGCCAGTTGGTCGATATATGAGGCAATCGTAGCACCCTAGAATTGTCAGGGAATTTGCAGCTTTAACTGTTAGTGCAGACATCGCTGAAAACCTTTTGCCAATGGAATCCAGACGTCTGCCTTCTCTGTCCGGGGGTGCAGACAAAGGCGCAGCAGGATTTTTGGAGCGTCGTTGGGGGGCATGCATTACCACCAAGTCTGGTTTTGGGTGACCTGTGAGACAATCTGGGGCATCATCTGTGGTTTTATACTTTTTATCAACACGTGGCAGTACCGCTGGCATCGAGGCTGGGTTTTTCATGATTCTAATACCTTCATCCCAGATGTAATCTATTATGGGAATATCTCTGAAATCGTAAAAAAAGCAGTCAGCTTGTTTGGACGGCGTAGGTATAGCAAATCTTTTCGCTGCACGCTCCAACAAGTTGTGAAAGCCCCCAATATCCTCTGGTGGGGAATCTAACGGAGGGGTTGTTGGTGAGGCAGGTGATGGCATAATGTAATTGTCCCAGTCCAAGGCAGTATTATACAATTCCCCCTCTTCATCTGAAGATTCCGGTTCCTGGAGAGGAACAGCTTGTGGAGTACTCGGGACCAATTATACAACAGGAGTATTTAGTAGTACAGGAGATGTCACCTGAGATCAAGGAGCTCTATTAGCTGGCCCTGACGGTGGAAAGCGTTGCCTGTAATCTTGTAGCATGAAATGCAAATCCGATAACAAAGCAGAGGACATCATAACCATTTCCTCATGAGACTGTTGATGTCCTTGTGCAGGCTGCATGAAATAGGCTTGATCATAGTACTGCTGATCATCCTCCTCGTCATCATATGGCTGACACTGAACGTGCGATTCCGATGGGCTATAAGCATCCCCAAAATGGCCACTATCTTGTTTGGAATCTTCATTTTCCCCTTCCAGTAGATGAGTTGGTAATAGAGGTGTAATTCTACTGGGCGAAGTGTGCTCTGGTGTCATTTCCACTTCCTGTGTTTTTTCAGGTGAAATTTTCCTCATAGACACAATTGTCGTCGACAACTGCGTCGACGGTGATATCTTTTCTTCCAATGTTTTCACCTCAGTCGTCGACGGTGACGTTGTCGACAACGATGACTTTGTTGACGGTTTTGACTTTGACGACAGTTGTGGTTTTGTCAACGGTAGGGATCTCATTGACACTGGTGATTGCTCCTTCATCGATGGCTTCTTCGACGATGATATCATTGACGGTGGCATGCTCGACGACAATGAGTGCCTCATCGACCGCTGTAATCTCGTCGACGTCTCTGCTGACGAAGGCGGCGATGACTTAGTCGATGGTACTTTACTCAATGACGACGGTGCCAACATCGACTTCGTCACCGACAACGAGTGATTCGTTGATGATGGGCTCTTCTCCCTAGTTGTTTGAGGAATGGTCGACAAAATTGTTGACGATGAAAGAGACATAGAACAAGTTGTCGACCTGCCTGCAGTGCAGCCTATCGTCTAAGAAATGGTTGAAACACACTCCCTCACATGAGAACTTGCTGATGAATTTATTTATTTATTTATTTACGCAACTTTTATAGCGCAACAAATACCCTGAGGTGTCTCGGCGCTGTGGAGCTACTAGATTCAGCTAACCTCTTACTGGTTAAACAACCATGTCTTTAAGAGCCTGCGAAAGCTCATCAGATTCGGGGCAGTTTTGATGGCAAGTGGCAAGAGATTCCAAAGTTTTGGTGCGGCTACGAGAAAACGCCTGTCTCCCCAAGTGACCGTTCTTGTACGTGGCACAGGGAGGAGACTGATGTTAGCCGATCTTAATTGCCTTCTGGGGACATAAAGCTGAAAGGCTTCAGTCAGGAACCTGGGTCCTATGCCATGTACTGCCTTATATGCAATACAGAGGGCCTTAAATTTTATACGGCTCTCAACTCTCAGCCAGTGGAGCTGACGAATGCCATGAGTAGTGGATTTGCGGCGAGGAATGTTTAAGAGAATCCTGGCAGCCGCATTCTGAATGGATTGCAGCTTAGTTATGACACGCTTCTGAGTATGAAGAAAGAGAGCGTTCCCATAATCTATTTTTGAGAAGACTAAGGTGGAGACCAAAGTCTTCCCAGCTGAGGGAGGAAGATAAGGCAGTAGTTTCTTTATTTTTTTCAGAACAAAGAATGATGACGAAATGACCTTGTTAGTGTGAAGGTCAAAAGCCAACTTGCTATCAAATATCACTCCCAGATTTCTGGCTTTGTCCACTGGAACAGGTGGAAGGCCAAGCTTTTCCGGCCACCAACTGGGAGACCATTCAGGGGAGAGTTTTCCAAAGGTCATAATCTCGGTTTTGTCCGAGTTGAGCCTAAGACAGTTCGAGGTCATCCAGGTACTGACCTCAAGCATAGCTCTCTGGAAGTTAGCTGCCACAGCAAGGCCGTCCCTGTGGATAGCCAGGACCAGCTGGGTATCATCTGCGTAAGATGTAAGCCGTACCCCATAGGCCTTTATTACCCTCGCCAAGTCCGCTACGTAGATATTAAATAGCATTGGACTTAGCGAGGAGCCTTGTGGGACTCCACAGGGGAGAGCAGAGATAGGTGAATAAAATTCTCCCAGCTTCACCGTCTGGGTACGGTTTGCGAGAAAAGATGAAATAAGATCCCTGGCCAAACCGTTTATCCCCAGGGCTGTGACACGGTCGACTAGAGTGACATGGTCGACCGTGTCAAAGGCCGCTGACAAATCCAGAAGGATCAGGACAGCCGCTCCTCCCTGATCCATGATCACCCTGATCTCATCAGAGGCCTTTATCAGAGCGGTCTCTGTTCCATGCCCTTTCCTGAAACCAAATTGCGTTTCGTCGAGAAGATGGTGAATCTCGACGAACTCTGAGAGCTGTCTATTCATCAGGCATTCGCATACTTTGGCAGGAAAGGGCAGACACGCAATGGGTCTATAACTAGCAACGGCCGTAGGATCTAGGAATTGTCAGAAGAAGGTCTTTTGAATGTTAATTTAAGTTGAGCTGGAGATGTATTTGGCTCAGAAACAGTCTTAGGTAGCTGCTCTTTTTTGTGAGAGCCTTTACTGCGCTCAGAGGAAGATTCGTGAGAGGGCTTCTTGGCACATTTTTTGACAGGCTCTTTATCTGACTGTGACATTTTAGTTTTTTTTTGTTTTTTTGTTTAACATTGTTTTATTAATTTTTGGGTGCATCAAGTGAGATACATTACAACAATCACATGCCCCTTTTGAACTCCCGGCATCCAAATACCCTACCCCCCCGATACAGAGGGTGTACAGGCCCGTGAGACGTAAGGAAGTAATGTGTCCATGAGAGCATGTTCAGGGCAAGCATCAGCAGTCTGCGTACTTCACCACCCTGTGAATTGACAACATACCCTTCCCCCCTAAAATCCTGGCCCTTGGAAGGAATTAAATAGCCTGGCCAGGAGCGGCGCTAACAGGGGGCAAATTGTCTTATAAAATCCAGCGTTTTCAGAGGCTTTAGGCGCGCTATAGTGCTAATCACTTCATCCGTCCTGATAGGTGAGTCTAAGGAAGCGGCACCCTCCGCATTAAGTGCAGTGACAGCCGTCCCATTAAGGTAAGTTTCCCCTTGTTATCCAGAGATGGATCTGCACTGTAGAGCGAGGCATAGAAGGCCCGAAAGGCTTCCGCTATTTTATTGTCCTCCTGAAGCGCTTGACCTTGAGCGCCCTGGATAGTGGTAATTTTGGACCTTTGGACTTGTGCCCTGAGCTTGCTCGCTAACAGTCGCCCGGTTTTATCGCCTCCCACATAGTAAGTGTGTTGCAGCTCAAGCGCTGCATACTACGCGCGGTCTAAGTTCAGCCCTGCAAGTTGCGCCTTGGCCGCTTTTAGTTGCCGCCAAATCCTGGGGGCCCCGGTGCGGCTATGTACTCTCTCTAGTTCCAACATTTGTGACAAAAGCGTCTCCCTTCTCTCTCTTCGGTCCTGGGCCTCAGCTGCCGATATCGCTATGAGGTCTCCTCGTACCACCGCTTTAAGTGCTCCCCATACCGCTGTCAATGGTATGTCAGGTTTGTCGTTAAGCATAAGGTATTCAGTGATGTGTTTGTGCAATTGTTGTGTGACCCCTTTTTTGTTGTACAAGGGCTTCACGCATACGCCAAAGGCCTCTCTGTGTTTTCGTGCGGGGGACGGTCAACATGAGTGTGACCACATCATAGTCTGAGAGTGAGGCTGGGGCAATGTCTATGTCCGTTACTGTTGCGGCAAGATCAGGGGACTCCACAAAATAATCTAGCCTGTCATATGTGTGGTGCACATGAGAGTAAAAAGTGTATTGAGCAGTGTAGATATATGGCCTCCCACCAGATGTCTGAAAGACCTCTACTAGCTAACTACTTCCTTACCTCCAAGGACATCCCCCAGTGGCGCCATACCGGCGGCCCGATCTGTCTCTTTCTTGGTCCATCACAAGGTTAAGATCACCGCCCACTAGTGTGAATCGTGTTGGGTGAGCAAGGGTGTCAGACAGGGCCCCCTTAAGATAGGACTCTTGCCTGGAGTTTGGGGCATAAATGGACCCAATGACCAAGTACATGCCCCCCATCCGCACATTATAAGCTAGGAGCCTGCCCTTAATTTCAGCAACCTTGTCTCCCACCTGGCCTTTAAAGTGTCTAGCGAAAAGAATGGCGACCCCGCTTTCTTCTCCGTAGTGGATGAGTAGAGTTGGTGAGGAAAGGCTCTGTAGCACATTCTCAGCCAGTCCTTGGAGAGATGGTGAGTTTCCTGCAACAAGCAAACTGATGCACCCGAGTGCTCCATGTATGATAGCACAACGCTTGATAGGGTTATTGAGCCCTTTTACATTCAGGGTAATGACCCTCAGGGTGATGTCTGACATAATTCCCCCTACTTTGCGAGGTGCAGTTTCCTGGGGGAGGTTGTCCGCTTTTGCTGACTCACATGATCCCCCCATTGTGCAACACACCGGTACCCTCCCCATGCCCCTGCCCCTCCCACCCCCTCAACTCCACCCTCTCCTCCCCTTCCCCAACAAAACAAACCCCTGATCCCCCGGCTCCTCCCAGCCCCTCTCCCCAAACACCTCGTGTTCTAAACTCCTGTACCCCACCCCTCCACCCTCCACCCTAACCCAACAAAGAAACCCCAGCAGGTGATCATAGTCCCAAGCCTGGAAACTTGCATTGCAGGCCTGTGGTAAATTTACCTGGTTGAGCATGTAGCCGTGGCGACCTCTTCAGCCCCCCCGCCGATCCCCCGAACCAGCATTGTTGTAATGCTAAAGAGTCCCCATCCCTCAAGCAAATCAGTCCGTCAGCGACGTGTCTCTGGACACCTCTTTGATGGCCGAGGCCTGTTCCTGTGATATGGTGGTTGGGTCTGGTTTCAGATCTGTGTTAGGTGAGCGTCTGCGGCCGACTCTTTGCCACCCTCCCTTGGAGGATTACTGGGAGGGCCCTGGAGAGGCAGGTCCCTTGTTGTGTTCAATACCCAGCAGGGTACAAGTGTCTTGTAGGGATTTCAATTTGTGCAAGTTCCGTTAAAGGGGTGACCCCAGGAGTACAGGATCCCGTTATCTCGCAGGAACGCCGTGGCGACTCTGAACACTTTTCTCTTTTGAAGCGTGATGGATGACAGGTCCTGATATAGAGCCACTGGCTGTCCCTACTATTGAAGAGGTTGCTTCTGGCGTGCTTCATGAAGGATCCTCTCTTTTAGTCAAAAGTCTGGTAGAAAGGCCAGGATATCCGGAGGAGGGGCGTGTGGGTGCCACGCCAACTCCACTCTATGTGCCCTATCAATTCGAACATCAAAGTCTGCAGATTCTCCCAGAATCTCCTGGATACAGGCCCTGCAAGTATCCGGTGATGTATGCTTCTTCCTCTTTGGATGGGACGCCTCGAACCTGAATGTTGTTGCGTCTAGACCTATTTTCTATATCCTCCGCATGCGCCTGCATATTTACTTGTTGGTCTCCGAGGCAGAGGAATTCTTGTTGGAGCTGTTCGACTTCCTCACTTCTGGCCTGATCCGAGTCTTCGACGGCCGCCACTTGCTCGCCTAGACCGTCCACCTCGCGGCGTATCTACGGACCTCCCCAGCCACTTCCTGCTTTAGAGTGTGGAAATCCTCCAGCAGGGATTTGAACAAAGTTTCTAGGAATGATTTGGTGATGGGCACCTCTCGTCGCCTGTTTCCATGTGTTGCTTTGACGCTGCTGGGGAGGGGTCTCTCTATCTCCCTTGGGGGAACCCTTAATGAGCATGTCGGAAAGCGTGTGCTCACCCTTCCTCCTCATGCCGGCCATGCTCTGACGCCCTTTGCCAATTCTGTTCCCCCTCTGTTTGGTTAGGCCGCCAGGGACTACACTCCGTGTTTAGGCCATGAGCGATCAGCGTGCAGAGCCCCTAGTCTCCCTTTGCTGGTTCCTCAATGTCGCTGCTGCAATGCTGTCCCGGTAAGCTCCCATCCCGGCCATGCACTCTTCCGCCGCCTCCCTAGCGCTTGCTGCTGGCTCACGGAGGCCCGATGTCCACCCCCAGCCGCCACCACAACTCACCTGTTCCGGGAACCGGAGCTCCTGCCTCAAGATCTGTGCCTGTAAATTAGGCCCCTTGTGAAGAGGAGGAGCATAGGCCCAGCCAGTTCCCCGGGCCTACACCGCTGTCATATATTTATGGGAGCCCACCTTGCCAAGCAAACAATCGTAGGGTTAGCTGTCCAGTGGGATTTCTCTTACCTGGCCCGGGGCTCGCAGTTATTCCCCTAGGTGATTGTAGAGTATACTGTAGGCTGTCCCTACCGTCTTTCCGCTGCTAGAGTGGACCCTCTCCCTCTGCGGTGTGGTGCTGTGTGCTCCGGCTGGTGCCGGGGTTTGCGTCGGGACTGGAGCGCCTAGGCCCTGTGCCTCATCACCTGCCCTCCCGGCCGTGTGCCCCACCTTTCTGCACGCGCCTTCACTGATGGGTGCCTGCGCCGGCTCTTCGTGCTCTCGCCAGCAGTTGTCCTCCGAAAGTCGGCGCAGTGGCCTCCGTCTCACCGCTGCTGACCCGGCCTCAATTTTCACGCCTTTACGCTTGCTGCAGCTCTTCAGGTGCTCACCGTTAGCGAGTCCTCGGCAGGCCCCCCGCTGCTCTGCTAAGCCACCGCTGTTACCCCCAAACAGTTCACTTGGGCAGGCGGTGTGTCGGCGTTCAATCTGTTCGGCCGCTGGAGCCCAGGGTCTCCTTCGTTGGACTCAACTTCGTCTGCTATGGTGCTTCGTCTGCTAGGGTGCTATTTCGCAGCAGCAGCGGCGGACCGTGGCCGACACCCCTGCGTCGTTCAAGCCCCGGTCTGCTCGCCAATCAGCCTCCTCAACCCCCAGCCAATATTAGTGCTCCAATAGGGATGTTTATGCTAGATTTGGCCGGTGAGGAGGGATCGGTGCGGGGAACCTCCAGGACCTGCGTCCTCTTAGGTCGCCATCTTGGCCACGCCCCCTTTTTAGTAATTTTTGAGGAGGTTGACTGCTCACTCTCCGAATCTGATACAGGGCCAGACCTCGTTTTTAATTTCTGAAGCCAGATCAAAATACGTCCTTCTCGATCCCTCATGGTTTTGTAGCGTGCAATTGCGGACACTCCTCCATTGTTATGCTCGGATCCATATATGATGCATTATGGGAATGAAAGTCCTCTCATTTCGTTGTGAATCGATGCACTTAGTATTTTCTGCGGTACTTTAAAGGCTCCACATGAGCCTCTCGCCTACCGGCCCATCCTTATCCTTAGCCCGCTACCCCACAGCAGGACAGGTATATCCACGTCCCAAGTTGTTGTATGGCGCTTTAGATTCCAAATGAATTTTCCCCGATTGATGCCCTTATATAGGTACAATCCACATTGTCCTTATGTTGGCATAGTAAGCCCTTATTTAGGCATAGCCCATGCTTCCCAAATAAAGGCATGGCTACTTCCATCCATTCATCAACGTCACAACGATTTCTTGGATAACCAGACTCTTAAGCAGAAGGGACTTTCCCTGGCCTGGATATTGATTTCTCCAAGAAATTCATTATTATGCATGAACAACTATTCCTTAGGGGTTCATTCATGACGTTCATATGCCCGACTTAACGTCAAAGCTGGCATTCCTAAACACCTTCAAGGTATAAATATAGCTTCACTTGCTGTAGCAAAGCACAGTGTGGTTCGGTACAGTTCGACGACCTACTTGCTCGACGCAGCTCGCTACAGCAAGTGCCGAAGGAAGCCGACTCTCCAGCTGACGCACTGACAAGAAGCTGTCCTCCTCTGCCGAGAATCCAGCTCCAGTGTTTCTGACTCCCCTTGCGGGGTGTTGAGAAATTGAGTCCTGAGACAGAGATACCAACCTCCTTCATTCTAAGGTGTGGAGCTGATAAGAACCTAGAGAAACCTTTGGCAATTCGTGGCAGAACTAAAACTTATGCTAAACAATACCTACTTCTTCCCTGGTACTAGACCTAGGTCTAGTACCAGGGGTAGGGGTAGGCGTATTTTAGAAGATCCAGTTGAGTATTTTAGCCTGCGTTATTTATGTATGTATTTTTATATAGCATACACTGCTATTACAGTATTATTTTATAATACTATTCTTGCTGTACGCATTATACTTTGCATTCTGTCTAACGATTGCAGCAGATTCACCTCACTTGCATGAGAAAGAAGACTGTTCAATAAACGTTTTTATCAAAACGCCCATCTAACTATTCCTCTGCCACACTGTAGAAATGAAGTATGCACGATTGACTGAGTAAAATAGTTATCTATTGTTTCTACGACTCTGAAGATATTTTCCAGTCCTAGGGAAACAAAGTTGTCATGTTTATGGGGTTGTCAGAAACTAATCCCTTCTTGTGTTTTCTTGAAAGTTTCTAGTGACCTCTGAGTTAGCTGGCACTCACAATTAAGTTTAGTATATTAGATAGAGACCTACTGATCTAAGTCCTATGTCATATCTATAGTATAGATTATTCCAATGCGCAGAGCCTATAGGGAATATAGGAACTACACTACATGGCGCCCAACGTTTGGTAAGGCACTAATTTAACACTAGATACTAAAGTAACTCAGTTGTGCTTTTCTCAGAGACCCCAGCAGGTGATCATAGTCCCAAGCCTGGAAACTTGCATTGCAGGCCTGTGGTAAATTTACCTGGTTGAGCATGTAGCCGCGGCGACCTCTTCAGCCCCCCCGCCGATCCCCCGAACCAGCATTGTTGTAATGCTAAAGAGTCCCCATCCCTCAAGCAAATCAGTCCGTCAGCGACGTGTCTCTGGACACCTCTTTGATGGCCGAGGCCTGTTCCTGTGATATGGTGGTTGGGTCTGGTTTCAGATCTGTGTTAGGTGAGCGTCTGCGGCCGACTCTTTGCCACCCTCCCTTGGAGGATTACTGGGAGGGCCCTGGAGAGGCAGGTCCCTTGTTGTGTTCAATACCCAGCAGGGTACAAGTGTCTTGTAGGGATTTCAATTTGTGCAAGTTCCGTTAAAGGGGTGACCCCAGGAGTACAGGATCCCGTTATCTCGCAGGAACGCCGTGGCGACTCTGAACACTTTTCTCTTTTGAAGCGTGATGGATGACAGGTCCTGATATAGAGCCACTGGCTGTCCCTACTATTGAAGAGGTTGCTTCTGGCGTGCTTCATGAAGGATCCTCTCTTTTAGTCAAAAGTCTGGTAGAAAGGCCAGGATATCCGGAGGAGGGGCGTGTGGGTGCCACGCCAACTCCACTCTATGTGCCCTATCAATTCGAACATCAAAGTCTGCAGATTCTCCCAGAATCTCCTGGATACAGGCCCTGCAAGTATCCGGTGATGTATGCTTCTTCCTCTTTGGATGGGACGCCTCGAACCTGAATGTTGTTGCGTCTAGACCTATTTTCTATATCCTCCGCATGCGCCTGCATATTTACTTGTTGGTCTCCGAGGCAGAGGAATTCTTGTTGGAGCTGTTCGACTTCCTCACTTCTGGTCTGATCCGAGTCTTCGACGGCCGCCACTTGCTCGCCTAGACCGTCCACCTCGCGGCGTATCTACGGACCTCCCCAGCCACTTCCTGCTTTAGAGTGTGGAAATCCTCCAGCAGGGATTTGAACAAAGTTTCTAGGAATGATTTGGTGATGGGCACCTCTCGTCGCCTGTTTCCATGTGTTGCTTTGACGCTGCTGGGGAGGGGTCTCTCTATCTCCCTTGGGGGAACCCTTAATGAGCATGTCGGAAAGCGTGTGCTCACCCTTCCTCCTCATGCCGGCCATGCTCTGACGCCCTTTGCCAATTCTGTTCCCCCTCTGTTTGGTTAGGCCGCCAGGGACTACACTCCGTGTTTAGGCCATGAGCGATCAGCGTGCAGAGCCCCTAGTCTCCCTTTGCTGGTTCCTCAATGTCGCTGCTGCAATGCTGTCCCGGTAAGCTCCCATCCCGGCCATGCACTCTTCCGCCGCCTCCCTAGCGCTTGCTGCTGGCTCACGGAGGCCCGATGTCCACCCCCAGCCGCCACCACAACTCACCTGTTCCGGGAACCGGAGCTCCTGCCTCAAGATCTGTGCCTGTAAATTAGGCCCCTTGTGAAGAGGAGGAGCATAGGCCCAGCCAGTTCCCCGGGCCTACACCGCTGTCATATATTTATGGGAGCCCACCTTGCCAAGCAAACAATCGTAGGGTTAGCTGTCCAGTGGGATTTCTCTTACCTGGCCCGGGGCTCGCAGTTATTCCCCTAGGTGATTGTAGAGTATACTGTAGGCTGTCCCTACCGTCTTTCCGCTGCTAGAGTGGACCCTCTCCCTCTGCGGTGTGGTGCTGTGTGCTCCGGCTGGTGCCGGGGTTTGCGTCGGGACTGGAGCGCCTAGGCCCTGTGCCTCATCACCTGCCCTCCCGGCCGTGTGCCCCACCTTTCTGCACGCGCCTTCACTGATGGGTGCCTGCGCCGGCTCTTCGTGCTCTCGCCAGCAGTTGTCCTCCGAAAGTCGGCGCAGTGGCCTCCGTCTCACCGCTGCTGACCCGGCCTCAATTTTCACGCCTTTACGCTTGCTGCAGCTCTTCAGGTGCTCACCGTTAGCGAGTCCTCGGCAGGCCCCCCGCTGCTCTGCTAAGCCACCGCTGTTACCCCCAAACAGTTCACTTGGGCAGGCGGTGTGTCGGCGTTCAATCTGTTCGGCCGCTGGAGCCCAGGGTCTCCTTCGTTGGACTCAACTTCGTCTGCTATGGTGCTTCGTCTGCTAGGGTGCTATTTCGCAGCAGCAGCGGCGGACCGTGGCCGACACCCCTGCGTCGTTCAAGCCCCGGTCTGCTCGCCAATCAGCCTCCTCAACCCCCAGCCAATATTAGTGCTCCAATAGGGATGTTTATGCTAGATTTGGCCGGTGAGGAGGGATCGGTGCGGGGAACCTCCAGGACCTGCGTCCTCTTAGGTCGCCATCTTGGCCACGCCCCCTTTTTAGTAATTTTTGAGGAGGTTGACTGCTCACTCTCCGAATCTGATACAGGGCCAGACCTCGTTTTTAATTTCTGAAGCCAGATCAAAATACGTCCTTCTCGATCCCTCATGGTTTTGTAGCGTGCAATTGCGGACACTCCTCCATTGTTATGCTCGGATCCATATATGATGCATTATGGGAATGAAAGTCCTCTCATTTCGTTGTGAATCGATGCACTTAGTATTTTCTGCGGTACTTTAAAGGCTCCACATGAGCCTCTCGCCTACCGGCCCATCCTTATCCTTAGCCCGCTACCCCACAGCAGGACAGGTATATCCACGTCCCAAGTTGTTGTATGGCGCTTTAGATTCCAAATGAATTTTCCCCGATTGATGCCCTTATATAGGTACAATCCACATTGTCCTTATGTTGGCATAGTAAGCCCTTATTTAGGCATAGCCCATGCTTCCCAAATAAAGGCATGGCTACTTCCATCCATTCATCAACGTCACAACGATTTCTTGGATAACCAGACTCTTAAGCAGAAGGGACTTTCCCTGGCCTGGATATTGATTTCTCCAAGAAATTCATTATTATGCATGAACAACTATTCCTTAGGGGTTCATTCATGACGTTCATATGCCCGACTTAACGTCAAAGCTGGCATTCCTAAACACCTTCAAGGTATAAATATAGCTTCACTTGCTGTAGCAAAGCACAGTGTGGTTCGGTACAGTTCGACGACCTACTTGCTCGACGCAGCTCGCTACAGCAAGTGCCGAAGGAAGCCGACTCTCCAGCTGACGCACTGACAAGAAGCTGTCCTCCTCTGCCGAGAATCCAGCTCCAGTGTTTCTGACTCCCCTTGCGGGGTGTTGAGAAATTGAGTCCTGAGACAGAGATACCAACCTCCTTCATTCTAAGGTGTGGAGCTGATAAGAACCTAGAGAAACCTTTGGCAATTCGTGGCAGAACTAAAACTTATGCTAAACAATACCTACTTCTTCCCTGGTACTAGACCTAGGTCTAGTACCAGGGGTAGGGGTAGGCGTATTTTAGAAGATCCAGTTGAGTATTTTAGCCTGCGTTATTTATGTATGTATTTTTATATAGCATACACTGCTATTACAGTATTATTTTATAATACTATTCTTGCTGTACGCATTATACTTTGCATTCTGTCTAACGATTGCAGCAGATTCACCTCACTTGCATGAGAAAGAAGACTGTTCAATAAACGTTTTTATCAAAACGCCCATCTAACTATTCCTCTGCCACACTGTAGAAATGAAGTATGCACGATTGACTGAGTAAAATAGTTATCTATTGTTTCTACGACTCTGAAGATATTTTCCAGTCCTAGGGAAACAAAGTTGTCATGTTTATGGGGTTGTCAGAAACTAATCCCTTCTTGTGTTTTCTTGAAAGTTTCTAGTGACCTCTGAGTTAGATGGCACTCACAATTAAGTTTAGTATATTAGATAGAGACCTACTGATCTAAGTCCTATGTCATATCTATAGTATAGATTATTCCAATGCGCAGAGCCTATAGGGAATATAGGAACTACACTACATGGCGCCCAACGTTTGGTAAGGCACTAATTTAACACTAGATACTAAAGTAACTCAGTTGTGCTTTTCTCAGAGACCCCTTTTCCGTAATACTCCAATAGGTGTCTGGAGTGGGAAAAAGGATAATGTCCGCCATAGCTGAGTAGGACGAAAAATCCTATGTATTAGCTTTTTGATTTGTTCGAAGTTGAAGGATACAGTGTTCCAAAATATTGTGCACCTTATCTTTGTTTCCTTGAAACTTGCTCTGCAATTTTCATTAAACAATGCTGATTAACGGCAACAACACCGAGAACAGTGGAGCTGCAGCTGATCCAGCAGCTGTTAACACAACAGGTTTTAACGAAACCGACAAGGATGTTATATGCATTCCTATGAGTTTAAGGAAAGCCATTATTATAAAACGTACAAAAAATGGCCTAACAGCGAGAGGTGGTAGGGTAGTTTTTGTGATAGAGGCACATGAATATCACCATACAGAGGTATTGTATTCGTGAATAGTCTTCCCTGAAGCAAATCCAGTAACACATGTGTTTCACTTCTACAAAGAAGATGAACCACCAGAGAAATACATTCCTTTCGAGGATATTGAAATTCCACTAACTTACCAGGAGCATGCTCTCTGATTTAAAGGCGCCCTAAAACATATAAATCACACTACCAGGCTCGGTCCACTAGGTAGACCAGGAGCCAAATGGCTAGCTTTAGCCAACTACAGACCTGACCAAGACATTGAATCAATGTCGGATGAACAATTACTTAATAATATACAAAGATTAGTAGAATTACACAGTTAAAGGTCTTTACTAAAAACACTCCTACTCCTTCTAAAAAGAAGTAAACAAACTTCTAAAGAGAAGCGTTCTCCATCCCGAGGTAGGTCTCCTCTAAAGGAGCCCTCGGAAAGGAGGTATAACGTCAGGAATAGGGATAATTTGAGAAAACCTGATAGATATCAAGATACTGATACACGCTCCACTCGTACCTTTCAGACTTCTTCACAGAAATCCGAAAGGACGTTAAGGACACAAGGAAGAACGTGTGAAGTCTAAAGACGAACAGCACATTCAGAAAAACAAGAAAACTCAATTCACAAAAAAGAAAGTAGCAGGTCTACAAATCAGATATGCCGAGGATCTTGAGGACACAACTCAAGAACGGGGAATGGGCTCAGACAATGTTGGACAGCGCAGCAGAAGTCACCATAGCTCGCAAGAACTTGAAGGATCATCTGGAGACAGTGGACTTAAATGAATGTATTCAAGTTGAAACCACAGATACCAGGGTTAGTTCTCCAGTAGGTTATATGAAGACTCCAGATGGAGGGAGACATACCAAGAAAAGTCAGAGCACTCTTTTGGGAGCGACTTTCTAAGTGTTATGACATTCTTCTAACTCAACAAGACTGGCCACCAGAATTTGTCAGGGAGTGCCCACATGGAGAAGACATCATTATGCCAGCCTTCTCCAACCACATTCCAATTCATTTAAAATATACCTATACCAGGAAATGGGCAGGAGCCCAGGCTCATGCATTATATAAAATCATGTAGGATGGGATGAGGATTCTCCTCACCATAAAATCCAGTTAAACTATCAACCAACTGCACAAAGGCAGTACCCAGTTAAGCAGGAAGCAAAAAACAGGTCAGGGAGATATTAGATCAACTTGACTATCAGGGGGTGAGTGAAACATGCACCTTGTCTATGAACAATCCTTTGTTTCCTGTCTCCAAATCAGACAATACATATCGTCTAGTACTGGATTACAGACATCTAAATTCTTGTTGTAACACCTTTGCAGTACAAAATGCACACAGTGCAGCATTAATGAATAACATTGTGCGTAAAAAATATAAAACCACATTAGATATTTTTAACGATTTCTTCTGTCAAAACATTGCACCAGAAAGTAGGTATTTGACCGCTTCCTCAATTATGGGGACACAGCGTCACTTCTGTTGTCTCCCACAGGGATTCAAGAATAGTCCTGGTTTATTCTCAGCGAGGGTAACAGAGTTACTACAAACTTACGATGACAAAGCATTGTCATATGTCGATGTCATCTATCTGACAGATGATGACTTGGATAGGCACATGAACAGGTTGAATACAATTATATTGGGATTCACCTCTGAAGGGTACAAATTCAATTTAAAAAAATCTAGAATTGCCCATTTAAGCGTCCTCTTTCTATGATATGAACTTTCAAGTGAAGGCAAAAGCCTGGCAGCAAACTTTCTAGAGAAATGTGCGCTGTTCCAACCTCCAAAAACGCTGAAAAACTTACAGTCGATTCTAGGTTTCCTAAATTTAGGAAGAACATGCATTCTAAATTACGCAGAAAGGGTTAAACCTCTGTACGAACTAATCAAACCTGATTTTAAAACAACATTTTGCGTTCATTGCAAACAGATATGTTAGCAACTAAACATTTTCAAACACGCGTAAACGTACGCAACTTAGTGATCCGAATCATTCCGGGACAATGCAGATTCATGTACTTAACTTTTAACGAAGGTGAAAAAGTACCAATAGCTTACAAATCACACTTATACACACAAGCTGAAATGAAATTCACTTCAACAGAAAAAAATCTGACAGCGGTTCAAACTGCAGTTGCAAAAGAGAGAGCCCTCGCACAGGGTAAGCAGATTATGGTCGTAACTCCTGTACCTGCCTTAGAGGCAGTGACGAAAGCAAGCATTCCAAATGCAAAAGCTTTACATCCGAGATGGATAAAATGGGTTAATTCTCTTGCTGCAACAGACTTTAAATACGTTTTTGACCCATAGTTGAAGACACAAGCATTTCTAGAATACGGACAAGAATGTCCTCTGCCTACTGAAATTCTGCCTCTAGAGCAGTATGAATGTATAATTTATACTGAGGGATCAGCTCAACCCACTACGGGGGGATAAACAAGCCTATATTGCGGCATGTACGATCGTTAAAGGTCGCTGGCGTGATGGCAAATCCCGACCAATGGTCACTAAAACTCAATCTCTAGGAGATTGTACAGCTCAGCGAGCTGAACTACAAGCCTTCAAGATGGCACTTGAAAATACAGATCACGAATTCCCCACACTCATAGTTTGCGATTCGTATTATTTTGTTCAATCTTACAATGAATACTTGCAAAACTGGATTCAAGACGGTTACGAAGATGCAAAAGGTGGCACAATCAAGCATAAACTGCTTTGGGAACAAGTAGTTCAGTTAAGACAAGGACTACAAAACACTCACGTGATACATACACTGAGTTATCAACGTGATGGCGTTCACGTTGCAGGGAATTCATTGGCAGATGAAGCTGCGAAGGCTGTTGTGCAAACGGATTCCGTAGCTGCAATCACTCGTTCAAAAACAAAAATAGACGGCAAAATAATGCTAGCTGTCAATGCTTCAAGCAAAGACAGTGGAAAAACATTACCTAAAGGGTTTCCACTCAAATACACATATATTACTGATGCAAATTATGTTCTGTTTGCTCGAATCCCTGGAGTGGGGGACAGGGTAATTCCAAACATGGAACATAGATTAGGACTAATCTTAGCAGCACATGAAGGGCTTGCCTCTGCACATGCAGGTGTTTCCGCCACAGTGTCATTATTAAAACAGAGATACTGGTGGCCGGGTAAGAGGAAACAAATCAGAAACTATGTTTTGGAATGTGAAATATGCCAAAAGATGAAAGTCTCTACAGTGAAACGCCCTGCGCAGGCGCCCCAGTTCATTTCAGATAAACCATTAGCTTCCGTTTACCTAGATTACTGCGGTCCCTTACAAAGGGATGGTAACTATAAATATATCATGGTAGCAGTGGATGCGAGTCTTTATCGGTACATACGCAGTCGGCACGCTACATTCTGACCAGGGTCCTGCATTTAGCTCTCGAGCTTACAAGGAGGCCATGACCAAATTGGGCGCATTGTAGCCTTTGGTATTTATGTATGTATATTTATATGGCTTAGAAACCATACAATGCTATTACAGTATTATTTTATAATACTATTCCCGCTGTACGTATTATACTTAGCATTCTGTCTAACGATTCTAGCAGTTCACCTCTCTTGTATAAGAAGGAAGACTGCTCAATAAACCTTTTATTGAAAATGCCCATCTCACTATTTCTCTGTCACTCTGTAGAAACGAAGCATGCACGATTGACTGAGTAAAATAGTTATCTATTGTTTCTACGACTCTGAAGATATTTTCGTGTCCTAGGGAAACAAAGTTGTCATGTTAAAGCGGTTGTCAGAAACGAATCTCTTCTTGTGTATTCGAAAAACTTTCTAGTGACCTCCGAGCTAGCTGGCACTTACAATTAACTTTAGTATATTCGATAGAGACCTACCGACCTAAATCCTACGTCATATCTATAGGATATATTATTCCAATGAGCAGAGCCTATTGGGAATATAGGACCTACACTACAAAGTGGCCCCCAGTTATCGTGGGGTGGTGCCTTCCCAGCTGCTGGGCTGCCGCTTGTAAATCAATGCTCCTGAGGTTCCCAAACAACAGGAAAGCACTCAAACAGCAGGTAGGTTACACATCTAAAACCTTTTAAATCTTTGGTACAGGCGGCTTCAGCATGCAAGTGAATGAAGAAGTTCCAGCGCGACGCCTTACGCGCTTCGAATGTCTCTTCATCAGAGGCTTGGGTGCGGATAGCGTGCAATTGCGGACACTCCCCTATTGGTATGCTTGCATCCTTATATGATGCATTATGGGAAAGAAAGTCCTCTTATTTCGTCGTGAATCAATGAACTTTGTATTTTCTGCTGTACTTTAAAGACTCCACATGAGACCCTCGCCGGCCGGCCTGCCTGTCCTTATCCTTAGCCCGCTATCCCACAGCAGGACAGGTATATCCGCATCCCAAGTGGCCCCCAGTTATCGCAGGGGGGTTTCTTCCCAGCGGCTGGGCTGCGGCTGGGCTGCGGCTTGTAAATCAACGCTCCTGAGGTGCCCAAACAACAGGAAAGCACTCGAACAACAGGTAGGTTACACCTCTAAAACCTTTAATCTTTGCTACAGGCGGGTTCAGCATGCAAGTGAATGAAACAGTTCCAGCAGGTTGCCTTACGCGTTTCGAATGTCTCTTCAACAGAAACTTGGGCGTTGATAGCTTGCAATTGCGGACACTCCCCCATTGTTCTGCTCGCATCCATATATGATGCATTATGGAAAAGAAAGTCCTCTTATTTCGTCGTGAATCGATGCACTTTGTATTTTCTGCTGTACTTTAAGGACTCCACATGAGCCCCTCGCCTGCCGGCCCCTCCTTATTCTTAGCCCGCTATTCCACAGCAGGACAGGTATATCCGCGTCCCAAGTGGCCCCCAGTTATCGCGGGGTGGTTCCTTCCCAGCGGCTGGGCTGCGGCTTGTAAGTCTAAGCTCCTGAGGTTCCTAAACAACAGGAAAGCACTCAAACAGCATGTAGGTTACACCTCTAAAACCTTTAATCTTTGGTACATGTGGGTTCACCATGCAAGAGAATGAAGCAGTTCCAGCGCGTCGCCTTACACCTTTCGAATGTTTCTACATCAGAGGCTTGGGCGTGGATAGCGTGCAATTGGGGACACTCCCCCATTGTTATGCTCACATCTATATATGATGCATTATGGGAAATAAAGTGTCATGGGGATGAACCTTGCATTTACACGGTGTTAAGTTGGCATTAGCTTATTAGAAGTTTAAACACCATTTTTCCTTTCAACTGCCTTTAAACACAGTACACATTATTATAAATGTTTAGAGTTTAGCAGAGTGTTTTGCTTCACACGAGAATAATATGTTTTTCTATATTAGTAGCTTTGCTTGGTAAGCTTTGTCTGAAGCGTGAGTGCAGAGGCCTTCAAGGTTATTTCAACACAGTGGTTGTTGTTTGGACTGATCAGCGCACGTTCTAGACATAACATATATGCAGCTGTGGCCACCTCTGAGTTTGGCGTGTTAATATTCACTGCGTAGGCATGATCAAACACACTTGGAGAACATTCGCATGCAGAGAGCTGGTGCAGAAACTGATGTGATCCACTACTGCTAGGACCAGAGGTATGGGGCCGTCCTTGTAATCCCAAGAGACCTTCTGTAGATATAAAATAACCTACTAGCAAGGGAGGGTGAGATATAGGTGTATTCTAACCTGTTTTCCATTTAGCATTGTAACATGCTTTCCCCCTTTGTATTTTATGGAATAGTAACTATGCTGATAATCTTGTTGCTTATAATATGTCTGCTTCTATTAGCTAAGATACTGAGCCTCAGTACACAGCATTAGAAATAAATATTTCAAACTTGCACATGTCTCTATTTACTCCCTGTTTTGGACTGGTTTTTAAGTATAACGAAAGAGTGTTCATGTGTTCCACATTGCCTGAGGTAATCTAAGTTCCATGTTCTGGGTTGTCTAATTATTGGTGTTATGGAAGAACCAATGAGACACTGATTGCTAGTCTGGTAAGGGGTTTTGGCTACTAACGTGAGTTTTAGCACACCCTAATTCACTGAGGTTCCAACTCTCTATGCACAGTTCTGTGTATGAGCAGAATCCCTGCTACATGGCGCCCAACGATGGTGGTCCTTTTACATGACGCTTGAGTAGTACTTCATTCAGTCCTTATCCCCTTCGCTATTGTTTCCGGTTAACAGTGGTGTTGGACAAACCTACCTATAGTTACATATGTCTTTTCAAACTTGAATCTTTCAAAACGGTTTCCTTGTGAATTACTACTCAGTTGTGCTACTTCGTTTTACATGGTACCTTTTCTTCTATGTGTCACTATGGCTAACATTGATATACCGCAATATAGTCGTATTGCGGTTCGCAATCATTTGCAAGCTTATAATGTTGGTTTGGAGGGCATGGCAGTGATTTTGGTGGTGAGTGCTGAGGTTGTTTACCCATTTGAGATTTTCTACTCAAGGGTGACATTTCCCGCTGTGGAGGCAGCTACTCAGGTATTTGAGACTTATACTCACACAAGCCGTGCCCTTGGAGTATGTTCCTTGTAGGACGCAGGAGATTCCGATTTCTGCATGGCAGCACCGTGTTTGGTCTAATAGCGCCCTTCCCCACAGTGTAACGGTTATCAGATTGGGTCCTTTGTCCATTTTGGGTGCTTCTTGGCCAGTTATGGCTGGATTCACCCCACATCCTCGTGTGGGGCAAGTCCCCATTGCTGAATTCCGTACCCTGTATAACTATTCTATTAGTGTTATTCGGGCCCTAGTTCAATATATTACCCGCAATTTCCAGGGCGAGGTCCCATGTGTTGCGGCTCTTCCAGCTGGACCAAGCGGAATGAAGCTTAGTCCCATGATGGTCAATGCAGTAATGGGCAAGCCTTCCCAGGATAAGGATGATATGCCTTTTTGGCTAGCCGAGAAAGTTGACCAGCTGGAGGCAGTATTTCCTAATTCGACTCCCGTTGAAAAACACAGGATTCTTACAATTAGTTTACCTAAGGACTTGGTACCGGAAGCCGGTGACTGTGAGTCGGGGGGGTAGGATTTTTGCGGCAGTGTACACGAGGTGCTTTGGCACTCCGACAATGGCTGTCCTTCCGACGGTCATTAAGCGTGTTCAGGACGAACACGGACCTGAGGCTGCAGTTGAATTGGGAATGAGACTCGTTGGCACATTTGACGTAGTTTCCGATCTGGTCCTTTCTAATATAAAGGGAGATCCTGTGAACTTTCTCCACTTTTAGTGGAGAAGTGTGGCTCACCGGTTAGAGGAGGCAGACTCTGATGCAGAGGTCAGACCCGGGACCAGGGTTCAATTCCCGACGCGGCACGGACTCGATAATTCTCGCCTAGGTGCCTACTCGAATCGTGGGTTCACACTCTGCAACTCTGGGCAACAGCTTGCTTAATCTCCATTACGGCCCCACCGCGATGGGATGCCTGGTCTTCACCTTGGGGATGCCCAGTAGGGGTAATCTCGCAGGGAAAGACCAGGACGGGTTCCCAAAGCAAGCGCCTTGAGACCTTACGGTGATAAGGCGCTATATAAGAGCGTATGATTTACGATTTACTTTCAAGTGGCTAATGCCTTACGCAATGTCCCCGATGCCGACAAACCCCGACAGTTACCGAGAATTATTACGGCGGCCTATAAAACCATTGGCTGCAATTGTTTAGATGTCAAGCCCTTTTCTGCAAAAAAAAAAACCACAGGGTGCGAAGTCGTTCAACCCCCAGCTCCAAAGAAAAATTGGAACAGAAATAAAAAACAGGGGAAACAGCAACAGAAACAGGAGTCCCCCGTCACCCGTGCCTGTGTCTACTGGGCGTGTTTATGAGTTGCGCGACCGCACTAAGATTAAGTCGCCTGATACTTTTCAGGTTCCTGATCAACGCTCTCATTGTTCTTTACAGGACACATCGGCCTCTTCATCCGGTGGTGGAAGCGGCAGAAGAGGTAGGGGTGGCCAGCAGAGACGCGACCAGCCCCGCCCGAAAGACGGAAAAGGCAAGCAGGACGATTCTTCACAGAAAAGACCCCAGTTTCAGAAAAAGAAAGTTGCCACTTTAACAGCGAGATATGCCACAGATAGTGGGAACGCAGCTTCGGAATCAGACATGGGCGCTGACGTTGTTGGACAGCGTGGCGGAGATTACCACAGCGACTGACCAATATGTTGTTGTAGAGACAGCTGATAATAGAGTAGCTCCCCCTGATAGGCTTTTTGAAATTGTCCTTTTTATTGAAGGTGACATACAACGTACCATAAAAGGGGTATTTTGGGAGAATCTTACAACTACCTATGACATTTTGTTAGCGGAGGCTGACTGGCCCCCACGTTTTGTTCTCGCAGCTCCGAGAGGGGAAGAGGTGATCCCCCCTAGTTTTGCGCACACGGTCTCGAAGAAGCATGCACTGAATTTTGCAGAAGAGTGGGCTAAAGCTTTGCGCTGGCTCTGTACTGTACTCACTGTGGTTGGGAAAAATCTTCCCCACACCACGAGATTCCCTTATGGTCAATGCCACAGCCTCAACCTCAATATTCTATACGGCGTGAAGCAAAGGCTTCCGTGGCAGAAATCCTTGAACAATTGGAATATTAAGGAGTGATTTAAACTTGTGTGTCACCGATGAATAACCCACTTTTTACAGTGACCAAGCCTGACGGTTCGTACCGTTTGATATTGGATTACCGGCATTTGAACTCGCATTGCCGTACTTGTGCAATACAAAATACACACAGCTCTGCTTTAGTGGATGGTCTTGTGCGCAAAAGGTTGAAAACCACACTTGACTTATCCAGCGTTTTTTTTCCCACAATTTATCTGGTCTAAGTTCCCAATGGACCAGTTTTACTAGTGGCAGCAAACAACGCCACTTTATACGCCTGTCCAAGGGCTATAAGAATAGTGCAGGTGTGTTTGCTGCCCGTATCGTATCTCTCTTAGAGAGAGTTGACCCAGATGCGTGTTCGTATGTGGATGATATCTATCTCACAGACGATGAAATTTGGGCGCATCTGTGTCGCGTTGACTGCATAATTTGTAACTTTGCGGACTTCGGTTACAAGTTCAACTTTGCAAAGTCTCACATTGCAGAGTACACAGCGTTGTTCCTGGGCTACGAGCTCAACAATGAAGGTTGAGGATTGGCTCCTCACTTCTTGGAGAAATGCACACAGTTCGCGCTCCTAAATCTCCTAAATTTCGGGCATACTTACATTCCCGAATATGCCAAGCGTATCAAGCCTTTGTATGCTTTGATGCAACCTACTTTTAACAAGTCATGCTGGCTGCCTGAATATTCATCCATTTTGCAATCTTTGCAGGCTGATCTTCTAGAATCTAAATTCTTACTGACTCTTGATAATCGCACCAACCTGGTGATAAGAATCATCCATGGGGCGGTGGGTTTGACTTACCTTACTTTTAACGAAGGTCAAACAGTACCTATCGCTTACAAGTCACACTTGTACACTTCGGCTGAAATGCGATTTTCCACTGTGGAAAAAGTTTTGACAGCAGTGCAAATGGCGATTCTTAAGGAACGTGCACTGTCGCAGGTAAAACGCATGTTGGTTGTCACCCAGTATCCTGCTCTAGAGGCAGTGACAAAAGCCAGTGTACCAAATTCTAAAGCTTTGCACCCACGGTGGATACAATGGGCAGCATCATTGACGTCTCCGGATGTCACGTTTATTTTTGATGCCTCCTTACAGTCAAAAGAGGATCTGCATTATGAATTTGTTCATCCTGCGCCATTGACTATGCAACCTTTGGAGGATTTCCATTGTATCATTTACACTGATGGTTCAGCGCAAATTGCGCATGGGTCTAAGCACGCATATGTCTCAGCTTGACCCATTGTGGTAGGTACAATGGTGAATGATGAATTCAAGTCTGATGTCGTGCATACACAGACATTGACGGACTGTACCGCACAATTATCAGAGCTCCGTGCTCTGATGCTTGCATTGGAGTACGCTGATCCTAGTGTGACGACTAATATTGTGAGTGATTCTTACTACAGTGTCCAGTCTTACAATGAAAACCTGTTCTTTTGGGTTCAGATTGATTTTCGTGATTCCAAGGGTAGCACGATAAAACATAAAACGATCGGGGTCCTAGTGGCTGAGCTTAAAGAGCAATTGCCACTTAAGTATGTAATTCACACTCTCGGTCATCAGCGTGTCGGAGTTTGCGCTGTTGGCAATAGTTTGGCCGATGAGGCCGCAAAATCAGCAGTATCAACATATTTGGTTTCAGCAGTTACAGGTTCCAAAAGTATGATTGATGATGACATCTTGGTGGCTGTTGCCGCTACTGAGAAGGGTAATAAATATCCTAAAGGGTTCCCTTCAAAGTATTCTTACCATTTAAGCCCTGATAAAGTTCCTTATGTGAAAATACCGGAAGTTGGTGAAAGATTGATTCCCAATGCGGACCGCAGGTCCACGCTGATTACAGCCGCCCATGAAGGTGTTGCGTCTACGCATGCAGGTGTCTCGGCTACTGTTTCTCAGTTACAACAACGTTTCTGGCGGCGGGGTCTGTACAAATAGACGCGTGATTATGTCCTTCAATGTGACATTTGCCAGCAGATTAAGCCTTCAACTGCTGCGCGTCCGCCCCAGACATAGTTGTACATTTCTAATAAACCACTTGGTTGTGTTTATTTAGATCACTGTGTCCTTTTTCCTCTGATACTGCGTATAAGTACATCTTAATTGCAGTTGATTCTTGCACACGCTTTGTGTGGGTGTGGCCACACAAAGCGCTGATTCGCGAACTGTCATAAGAGACTTGCGTGTCTTTGTAGGGATTTTTAGCCAGTGGTACCTTCCATTTGGATCAGGGTCCTGCTTTCGCCTCTAAGGCGTATAAGGATGCCATGAGTTCATTGGGGTCCAAGTCAAGTTTTCGTCTCCATACAGGCCTGAAGGTAATCGTGTTGTGGAACGAATGAACCAAGATTTAAAGCAGTCTTTGACAGTTAGAGTTATAGGCACTGGCAGGAACTGGCTGGCCCACCTCAATAGCGTGCAACGTGCACTTAATAATCTCCTTAGAAGGTCTCTGGGTGGGCGGACCCCAGACGAAATGCTCTTTGGTATCAAAATGTTTGTCGCGGACCTTGACGGTCTAGACCAGGCGGCGGTTGCTGCCTCCTTTGACGTAGATGAACATTGTCATGTTTTACAGGATCTACAAAAGACGAGAGACAGTCTTACAAAGGAACACTTGCCTTCCACATCTAATGCTGCGTTGCAGATTACGGTAGTTGGCTGGCTACCCCAAATTGGTGAACTGGTTCGAGAGAAGATCGAAAACAAGAAAGAGTTTGGTCCATCATATCAAGCTCCAGTTCCAGTGCTTGGCGTGAAGGGCACAAGAACAGTCATTTTACCACCACTTCCAGGTTGTAAAGAACAAAGGTACATCTCCATTGACAGTGTCAAACTACACAGAGTGGCCGATTCTTCTTAGTATGACTCCTGCGGTCTCATGTCCATCGATTTTGAGAAATTCTGTTTTGGCCCCGGCTCCTAACCCCAGCCCTGATGTTGCCTTTGAGATGCCTGCAGTTTCCAGGCCTTTGTTAAGTTCTCCACCTGATGCTCACCTTGATGAGACTGAATATACTTACCCCACTGACTTATCGATGCCTTATTTGCAAATCTGTTTGGCTACAGAATCCAGATTTTCATTTGACACTCACTCTCACACATCGAATACACCTTCAAAAATTTCTGTTTTTGCAACATGGTTTAAAAATTCTTTTTTTGATTCCTCCTTGGACCTACATTTGGTTGTTGCTTTTTTCGATTTACCTGTCCATGTCTATTGGATTTGTGGTGTATTTTTTCCGCCTTGTCAGCGGACACTATGTTGAAGAGAGAACATGCATTCGACATATTAATGGAACATTGGCTCCCCATTCCTCATCACACAGATTGAAGAGGGACCTGGCTTTTGTTAACATCACTGCTTGGCCCGTCTTAGATGGGATTGTGTGGGATGCTATTAGATTTCAAATCTACGGGCCGACAGAGGTTAATAATGTCCCAAATGTCCTGAGGGTTTCTATGGGGGATGTAATTAAACAAAATATACGTTCTGATGATTGGGATGTTCAGGCCGTAAAAGCTTTGTTTTCTGATTTGAAATATTATGCTGCCTTTGATGCTGAAGATTTGTATCTAGATTCCGCAAATTATGGTGATTTGTTTTGTTATCAACACTTTGGCAATCACTATCTGCATAAAGCGAATACCAGGAGGAACACTGTTCATTATACACAATGGGAACATTGTCCCGCTCCTGTACAAGGCAGTTCCACTTCTCTTTTTAAAGAGATTCACTTATTTTACTGATTTTAATCAGTCAAATCCCAATGCATTTTATTTTAAAATGACCGAAAGGTCCACCTCCAAAGTTAGACTTACCCACACAAAGGTATTGTATGCAAAGTCCTTTTTAGACCAATTGGCTGTTGGGGGCTACGAGATGTGGAAAGATACTATCGATCTTAAATCTGTTTAGGGTTCTAAAACTTGGCAGGTGCAAGGCACTGAGGCTTTGCATCGTGCATGCCTCATCCCGAACCATATGTTGTTTTTGAATTCTACAATCTCACAAACAACTTGCTTTGGATTGGCTAATACTAAAAAATTAAATGCTCCTTCTTTTCCTGAATTAGAAGAATATTCCGGAATTACAGAGTCGGTTATTGAATTCTACCTTTAACATATCCAGTTTGGATCCTAAGGGTTGGCTGCTGTGACATAAAAGTGCAGATTCTCACCAGCATCATTTTCTGGGTTTAGCTTCAGGCTACACACAGGTCAGGGTGGATCCCCGTTTTGAAAGTGGCCATTCTGTGCCTACCTATTCTGTAGGCAAATTAAGTCAGAGTTGGCTGAAACATTCCACTTTGGCGTCAGTTAAGCTGCATTTATCTAAATTGACTGATAATGTTGATCTGAATGATTTTGTCAAGGGCCCGGCTTCCTGCAGATCTAAAAGATGGATATATGAAATTTACAACAAGGTTTGGAAATTGTCCCAAATTGAGGCGGCTTCCTGCATTAGAGCTATAGATTAAGCAAATTTAGAAAAAGTGCTGGCAGTTGTAGATAACAGCATTAATACGCTTTCTTCCCGCATTAACACGTTAGATAATATTGTGTCATCTGTTGTTGATATTGTGCAAGAAGGTGTGTCTGTTTTGTACCATGGCCAAAATTTATTGCGTTCTATTATGCAGTTTGCATGGACCTTGCAGACCTTGAAATCTGGGAAAGTGCCATGGCACTACATGAATACTTCATCATTATTTGTCCCGTTTAATTTGACTGAAAAGCAACGTTGTATGTCAGTGAAAGATGCAACTTTTTCTATGTTACACATTGAAAAGTTAGAACCGTTAACTTTTTCAGTGGCCGAAACAAATTCTGCAGCGAGGCTTATCCATGGATTAATAACTTGACCTTTTTCCCTTTTCAAGTTCGAGGCCTGTATGAAGTACTATGCAATAGGTAGATATGAACCTCTAGACACTGCTTATCTTCATGAAGCTTGGTCACTACCATTTACCTATAGGTGCCTTAGGGAGGGAAAAGAGGTTTACTTGAATGGTGAGGATTGCACTACAACACTAGATCACTCATTAATGTGTAGGAATATCCAATTACATGGCTCTTGTAACCAGAACAAGCCAAATTTAGCCCTTATTTTGAAAGGTACACCAGCACCTGCTATCATACCCACATTCCCATTACTGGAAAATGGAAGTTATTTACTTTTAATTAATGAAGATTGTTGTTGGATGGTAGCCGGAATTCCTTACGTGGTTACGGTCAGTGAGCGTGTAGTTTGTTGTAAAAATGTAATGTTTCCTCCTCCGCATGGGAAGCTTGATGTTTCCATCTATCCGACGATTCCGACCTTGAAAGAAGAGTTCAACAAGATGAGTCGTATAAGAGCTCTATTGTCTCAGAAAGAAGTCGCTCTCACATCTGCTCGTGAAACATTTGTCCTTCACGTGGCAAACACCCGCACATAAATGCATGCTTTATTAAATAAGGATTTGCCCTTGCATTTTGGTGAATTAATTCACACTATTTTTAATGCGTCCTCCACCACAGGGCTGGGTCACTTTTTTAAAATTGTTAGCAGTGGCCTTGTGACTTCTTTTCAAACTATATTTGGTGTGTTCCCAGCCTTTTTTCATTCGATTTTTTCCAGCCTGTTTGGTGGATTTCCCTTAATGCTCGCTCTGCTTGCAGGCGCACTTCTGTTGTTTTGTTTATTTCAAAATGGATGCACGTCCTGTATTGCAAGGAGATCTGTCACGACTGTTGCTGCTCCGCAACCGAATGCTTGAATATTATTGAGCGCTGCCTCTTGCTACATTGAGTGCAGCTTATGGCTTATCGTTTTGATTTTCCTTCTTTACATGCGTCCAGCCTGTCTTTCATTGCCTGAGTTGTGATTTCGACTGGGCCCGGATTTGTGTCTCTGCAATACGGTGTCTTCCGATGCGGATTATGATCAACTGATGAGCCCCTTTGTTGGTTTGTTTTGTTCTGGCGGAGGGATTATGTCCTTGGCAGCGATGCATAGAGTCCTGGGACGTTGGAATGTTATCGCAGCGGCGTAAGATTAATTGGCACGCAGCTTCATTGCAGAAACACAGAGTTGCCCTCTGATGGTGCTAGAGGCTCCGGTAATTGAAGAACATGTATGTTCTTCCCTTTGCTGAATTGGATGGTGAAATGTTTTCAGTGACTTCCTATTGGAGGCTGTTGCTACATATTTTGCATATACATTGTTGGATTGAGATGTGTCATCGCTTCTTTCTTTTCTATGACCGAGGTCACATGTTGGAAACTGGATATTTTTTTCATTTTTTTTCTACCCAGGCCTATTGGCTTCCCTATGTCCGTGGCTGGAATGGCTTTATTTTGAAGTACATTCATTTTATTGAGTTTTGTTCCCGTTTTTTCACTGTGGCAATTTGAACTTGGTTCTGACTGTTGTTCTTGAACTCTGCTTTCCAAATTTTCCCCTTTCTTATCAGTGCTCAGATCAAGGGAGGGTGTCATGGAGATGAGCCTTGCATTTACACTGTGTTAAGTTGGCATGAGCTTATTAGAAGTTTAAACGCAATTTTTCCTTTCTGCTGCCTGTGCACATGGCACACATTATTATAAATGTTTAGAGTTTAGCAGAGTGTTTTGCTTCACTTGAGAATATGTTTTTCTACATTAGCTGCCTTGCTTGGTAAGCTTTGTCTGAACCGTGAGTGCCAAGGCCTTCAAGGTTATTTCAACACAGTGGTTGTTGTTCGGACTGATCAGCGCACGTTCTAGACATAACATATATGCAGCTGAGGCCACCTCTGAGTTTGGCATGTTTAATAACGCCCTGCGTAGGAATGATCAAACACACTTGGAGAACATTCGCATGCAGAGAGCTAGTACAGAAACTGATGTGATCCATTTCTGCTAGGACCAGAGTTATGGGGCCGCCCTTATAATCCCAAGAGACCTTCTGTAGATATAAAATAACCTACTAGCAAGGGAGAGGTGTATTCTAACCTGTTTTCCATTTAGCATTGTTACATGCTTTTCCCCGCTGGTTTTACAAATTACTTCTCTTACTCTTGCCCTATCCCTGAGGTCCTGTAATGGGAGATCAAAATCGGATAGACCTGGCCTTGCAACATTTAATAGAGAAGGGCAAACATCGATCATAGTCTATATTATGATTGAATGTAGATCCTGGGATAGGGTCTTGGATTTTTGGGTCCAATAACGGAAAGATAGTGACCACAACCCCTTGGTAATGACACTAAAGCCAGGGAGCTGGGGTCGGTTAAACTATCAAATAGAGCCTAATCCTGCTCAACAACCTCTCCTTCTACATAATAATAGACGTAGAGTAAAATGGCCCCACATATTGGGTTCCCCAAGCAAGCTTGCACACATATATGAACAGACTGTGCCTTACCTCAGCAAAATGACTGGGGCTGGGTCACTGGGTTCCCAATTTGGGTGGGATACGAGGCCAGTCGAAATCCACAACCATCTAGCCTTCACAATGTTAGAGGTATTTTATCCGAAAGGGAGTACCAAGGTAAAACCGGCCCAGACCCACCCACGGTATAATGTTAGTTGCCGTAAAAAGAAAAGTGACTTAATTGAAGCTATTAAGGCCAAGGATAAATCAAGGATCAAGGAGCTTCGGGTGCAGTACTAGCAGGTGATTGAAAGGGAAAGAAAGTCTTGGGAGGTTTATAAGTGGGAAGATTTGAGAACAGCCCTACAGCACAAGGATCTGAAATCCTTCTGGGCGATTGTTAGTAACGGTGTTAGGGAAGACAAAACTGCAGTAACCCCTAACATAGCTCCAGAAGTATGGGAAGGTCACTTTGGAAGTCTTTATGCATGCCCGAGCAATGAAGCTCCGGCTCCCACGGCCCTGTGCCTCCTCCACGAGTATCGACTGGGGGGGAGGGGTACAGGAGATTTCAATTACCGAAGTGGAATCTGCAATCGCCAAACTACTACCAAACAAAGCACCAGGGCTTGATAAACTCCCCGGGGACCTATTTCGGTCAGAACCGAAAATATGGGCCCCCTATCTCTGTGTCCTGTTTAATTCAATTCTAATGGGGATGGACCCACCAGAGACCTGGCGTGGTACAGAGATAGTTCCCATCCACAAAAAAGGTTGTCCCTTGCAACCCTCAAACTACAGGCCTATCAGCCTGATAGATACAGCCCAGAAGTTGTTGGGACGAATAATCCTGGAAAAAATCCAGACCTGGGAAGAGGAAAATGAGATCCTGAGCACCCTTCAGAACGGGTACGTCAACTATTGACCAGATATTCCGACTACAGGTCCTTTATTGGAAATCAGTGAGTGTGGGGGTGGCAGCCTCTACCTCATTTTTGTGGACCTGAGGTCGGCATTCGATCTGGTCCCTAGGGACAACCTGTGGAGAGTTCTTCGGGACCTTGGTGTCCCACCATATCTCCTGGATGTGTTAAGAAGGCTCCACACAGAAAATTTCACCCAGGTGAGATGTGGGAAACAGAGAGAATTGTCAGCTCGTTTCCCGGTACAAAGGAGGGTGCGCCAGGGATGCGTGCTGGCTCCTACCCTCTTTTGTTTATACATTAATGGGCTTATAAAACATCTATTGGGTATAAAGGACACTGATGCCTCGAGATTAGCCTCAGGCAGGGTACCCGCATTGATGTTTGTGGAAAACACTCTATTGCTGTCCCGAACATCAACAGGTATTCAACGTATTTTGGATGGCTTTGCAGACTTCTATGCGCTAAGTGGCCTGGAGATAAACCTAGCTAAAACAAAATTTATGATCTTTAATCCTCCAAGGCAGACGCGCCCAAATCTGGTTTTGAATGGCATACCCCTAGAGATAGTAAAGACCTTCGAATATCTAGGCATTATTCTCGAGGAACACCTGGGGTGGGATGCCTAAGTAGCTAAGTCTGCTCTAAAACTGACGCAAACCGCAGGCGGTCTATCAAAAGTATTGGTCTGCAAGCCCGCTGCTCCTGTCATAGAAATCTATAAGGTACAAGTGAGAGCAGCCTCTATGTATGGGGCAGAATTATGGGGGCTTTATAGGCCCACAAGTCTAAGTAGGGTTGAACACTCATTTATGAGGAATCTGCTAGGTTTGCCGTCTAGTACACCGTTAGTGCCTCTTAGGTTTGACTTAGGGCTACTCCCTGTGGAGGAGGAGGTGGCATTACGGCCACTCACTTACTGGAGAAGACTTTAGTCTGTCCCGGAGCTGGCCTCCTATCGAAATGAGTTTAAGGAGGTGTGGGCTGCAATTAAATGTAAGAAAATCCCATGGTTAACCCATATCAAGGATCTTTGTGATAGGATTGGCCTACCAGAACTTTGGGGAGCACCTGATGTATCTTGTCCGGCCCTCCCTAGGGCAGACTTGGTACATCAGTATAGGTATTTTAGGGGGCGTGGCTGAGCACGCAATGGTGGCAGACGTACCTGGGTAGAGCTCCGTAAGAGGCTCCCCTAACACAGGCCATTTCTCCGCCAATATTGCCCGTTTTGCCCTGTGATCAACAGCGAGTGTACATAGAGCACCCACCTCTCGTCTGGCGAAGTTTGGGACCGCTAGCTCCTACCGGGCTGTCCCGACGGAGAGAACTGCTGTCTACCCTGCCTACGGGCGCTTCCGGCCGGCGTGGAGAGGCACATGAGGTCAAGGATCCACCTGGCTGACTGGGCCCTGTGCCGAAGAACAACACCTCGAACCTTCTGACGGCTCCTGACCACTTCCGGAGCTCATGCCTGAGGGCTAGCAAGGGGCCTGCAGAGACGAGGTGCGATCGGCCCCCACCTGTTTGCCGCGCGGGGGGCTCGTGGGACAAGTCCGCTGCCTGCGGAGCTCCCCGACGACAGGACTGCGGAACTTGATTTTAGGATTGCCGCGGAGTGCCTTGCGGTGTGTCTCCCCTGTCTGCCGGAGGCCGGCACTAACTATATGCCATAATCTGCGCCCCTGGACAATGAACGCGGCGCCCCCGGCTGGGACCGCTTCTGGCTGACGTCTGAGACCACTTGAGACCGAGGACGTGCCCTACCTGCTCGGCCCTGCAGCGGCGTGGGGTTCTGAAAATCGAGGGATGCTGCGATGCCTTGGCCGAGACCCTACCTAGTGCTACACTCGGGGGTGGGAGATCGCTGACTTTCACACTGCGGCAGCGACCCAGAACCACCTGTTGTCTGGACCGGAGGCGGCGAGATACGAGGTGAGTTGCACCTGAAACCCTCCCCCCATTGATCGCCCGGAGACGAGGTACAGGAGCAGATCCCCCCGAGTACTGAAGCTGTGGTAGGCGACATCACTGGGGGACTGAAGCTGAGACCCGCTCGCCGCCTTGCCCTGCAACCTGTTTGGGCCTGCCGCTGACGTGCCGCTGAGGCTTTTCATTGCATGGTCCCCCGCCCTGGACCCGGATCTCTACTGCAGACCTGCCTTGTGTGCTGTGCCCTCTGTCTGCCATATACCGCCTTGTGGCAACAGAGACGGACCCTAAGGCTACCCCGGCTCTACAGAGGCACTTACTCGTCCATGCTGCGATCCCCTCTGAGGTGCTGGTACTGGTGACGCGGGCGAGACTGCGGGACACCTGAGGAGGCTGATGAATACCCTGTGATGTGGAGAAAACCACAGGAGAACGCAAGCTGGTGCATTGCAACTACCATCTGCGGGGGCGGACGAGTGTGCACCTGGGAGATAGAGTCCCCCCTCTTGGATAGCGCCCCCCCTTCTGCACGGGACCCTTTACTCCAGACACCCAGTGGCACCGCTGTTCCTTGCTTGCGCCTGGGATATGGCGCGCTAGCCTTGGACCTGAACCACTTATCAAAGGATCCCGCACCCACTGTGGACCTGTCCGCAACGTTCCTACGGAGCACAAGAGACTCCACTTCCTTGCAGCCACATAGCGCTGCCCCCCTTCGAAGAGTTGCTCCTCTGTCGCCTGTGTACAAAAGATCTTCGAACCGTACGCCTTGCTATACACTGCGGAGCCTCCCATGTCTACGGGGCCCAAAACAAGGGCTGTAGCCAGTGGCGTACAGGCGAAGGGCAAGATAATGAAGCAGACTGAGCAGGATCACACGGCCTCCAAGCTAGACACGATGCTGGCAGCAATGGAAAGACTGGAGGAATCAATTGACCCGCACCTCTCTAGAGACTAAAATAGACAGTGTGGCCATAGATCTGACACACCTCCGAGCTGACCACAAGAAACTCTCTGAACGGACAGCCACCCTGGAGTCCATGATGACAGATCTGACTCTCAAAATCACCCAACTAGACACGCAAGTTTGTGACCTTCTTAATGGGGTGGAATTCCTGGAGGATCGCGCAGAGGATGTGGAAGGCCGGGCTCGAAGGAAAAATATCCGTATAGTGGGCCTGCCGGAGCGGTGGGAACCTAGAGCAGCACCAGAACATGTGGAGAGATGGCTTAGAGCCATTCTTCCGGAGGATACCCTCTTGCAGCACTTTGTTGTAGAACGAGCCCATCGAGTGCCGACTCGACCTCCCCCTGAGGGCTCAAAACCGAGGCCACTGCTGATCCGTGTGTTGAACTATCGCGACACTATCCTACGTGAAGTGAGGAAGCTAACTGAAGTCAGAGTCGACATCGCGAAAATCATGTTCTTCCCGGACTACATGATCCAAGTACAGCGCCAACGACACTCATTCCTGGGAGTGAAGCAACGCCTCCGACGCCTGGCTCTCAAATATTCCTTACTGTTCCCTGCTCGCCTACGTGTCGTGGCTCAAGACAAGACACACTTTTTCAACACCCCTGAAGCGGTTGAGACCTGGCTTGACTCGGGCATTGACACCGAACCTGGCGGGATGCCCTCGAGGATGCGTCGCGACAGAGAAGCTCGACGGCGCCGGCGCAGGAGGTAATCGATGGCGACCTCGACGCATACAGAGACGGATGTGGGCCCTACCCCTGAACACCGGCAAACCGAACAACAAGAGGCCCTCTGCATGGAGGCGGAGATCAGTGGATCGCTGTCGGGAGACCCTGCCCCGAGTACTAGCCCTGAACGACAGATAAGCGACGATGAATACCTTTACGGACTGCCAGACTCCCAGATATCAGGAGATCTTCCAGTTGTTACACCACAAACTGCTGATTTGCTCCACTGACAATATTTCAAAACTAAACAACCTGCAATTGCAATGTGACATCACATCTACAGCTGATGTTCTACAAGACACTTAGATTGCTAGTGTGACTGCCGGGGGTGTTACCCTGCTGCCATAGCAAGATTTGGATCTGCCTCCTACACGCCTGAGTGCCGTATCACACACTTGTACTATGCCATGGCCGTTCCCAATGATGGCGTATCCCGGGATTATATGGAGGGGTGGACATGCCTCCCCAGAGGTGAGTGCCTATGTGCGCCCCGCCAAATGCTACTGCCGTTTCCCTGGCGCTTGGCCCGCTCAGACTGCCTACACCATGTACTGGCGACTTTCATTAATGGTGGGCAATGTAACAATGACTTGAAGGACTGGGTTCTGCTAAGACCCAGCGGTGCCAGGGATAACACCTAAAACCTTCGTGGGTAACCTGTCTCGGCGTACAAATGACAGAGACACGAGACACTTCCTTCGGCATCAAAGATTCGAGGTTTATTACTGCAGGGAACACAGAAGTCACAAGAAGTACAGCATGTGTAGGTTCGAGGAGTCTGATTCGACTTGCCTCTGTGGATCGCTCCTTTTTATACAGTTTTCACGCATAAGATAACACGGTACACAAAGGTTTATAACTCGGTTCCCATCGTAAAAACCATAAGGGGTTGCTTTCATGTATTCAAGGCCCGGAACATAAGTACAGAAACGTTTGGTAGTTCCCAACTGTAAAAGCCCATCTTCCCACCATTAGTACATTCCAATCAGCAGTAAACAAAACGAGGAAGGGACAGAAACAGGTGCAGAGGAAGACAGAAACAGTGGGGAGATCGGAAAAGGGTGTAAAAGGGGTGGTATCAGGAAACACGAGCTGTAGGCATCAAAGGGAACGTGCTTAATGGATGCACAACTAAGACAATAGACCGGCACGGCAAGATGAGCCTCGAGCGGGGCCATCTGCCTTACAATACCATCCCCCTCATCATAAAGACACTTTCAAAGGAAATGTGTCTTCCGCAAGAGTTTGGGAATCCCAGGGTCGCGAAGCGGACAGCGTCCGTTCGCTGGCTACTTGAGGGCAGGAGACAAAATGGATGCCGCATCTAAGATGGAACCCGTGGGCTCGGATGTAGAAACCCACGAAACAAATGAACGGTTTAGGTTAGCACAGCGAAAACGCGTACACCCACTAAACTCGCCATTTGCGGTTCATAGATACCAGACTCGACCAAATTCGTACGAGTCGGAAACACCACTTACGATCGTCACGGAACCTCAGACTGCCTGTGGCGGGGAGTCTACACCCTCACCCTGTTTGCATGAATCCTTGGTACACTTGACACTGCAACCTCAGTACACCCCCCCTTGAATATATGAACTGTTAGTGCTCACTAGAGCGTTTGGACGACAACATGTTCTGCTGTTGTCCTTTTGGAATTCTGTTTATGTTTTACAAGTTTATGAGGCTGATACTTTTTCCCTTCCCCATTGCTGTGTGCTTGCGGGGCGGTGGGACTGTGCGGGCATTGCGATGGTCATGGTGTGACATTTTGATCTGTTGTGCTGTTGGGTGGGATGTCGGGGATGGGTGGTGGGGGCGGGAGGTGAAGAAATGGAATTACAATGTCTACTATTAAATTTTGTACCTGGAACGTACGTGGCATGCATACCCCCTCGCGACGTTACCAGGTATACTCATATCTCAAACGACACCAAGTACAGGTGGCACTACTACAAGAGACACACTTGACAGAACAAGAGACACGCACACTGCAGCACAGGTGGAGGAGGCAACTACATGCCACAGATTTCTCAGCCTATGTGCGTGGAACTTTGGTATGGATTCGCCCAGGGGTCCCCTTTGCTCTCACTCGCAGCACGCTGGATCCTGAGGGCAGATATGTGATATTGCAGGGTAGACTAGACGGACAGCAGATAGTCATAGCTTCTGTGTACGCCCCTAACACTGAGCAAGGGCGGTTTCTTCCGCGGTTATCGACAGTACTAGCGCCATGGCCGGGCGTCCCGCTCTTACTCGGGGGTGACTATAATTGTGTGCTAGATGTCCACCTGGACCGCTCATTCCCCCCACTGGCGAATGCACCAGTAACCGGAACATCTCGAGCATTCGCTGACTGGGCGGCGCAGTGGGATCTCCACGATGTCTGGCGTACTCGCAACCCCAACATAAGAATGTACTCGTTTTATCCAGGTGCACACACGCTATACGTCAGACTGGACAGATACATGCTGTCTAGTGACCTGCTACCTCATGTCACGACACCTGCTATTTAGGCCGCATTCACTCAGATCACAACCCTCACACTCTTGACTTTACCTGGGAACGCCCACACCCACTGATCCCCACGTGGAGACTCCAGCCGGATGTCTTGCTGGACGCCCCATTCCGGGAAACACTCTCGTCTCGCATTCTTCAATATTTCGAGGATAATACTGATACTGCGTCCACCCCGCAGGTTGAGTGGGACGCATTTAAAGTGGTCACACGCGGTTGTTGTCTGGGCACACAGGCGGGACTGAGGCTTCAGGTGGATAGGGATCTGACGAGGGTGGAGTTTACCCTGTTGGATTGTGAACAGGAGGCAACGCAGGGCGACGACACAAGACTCATAGCCGCTCGCGGACAACATGCCCAACTTTTAGATAGATTAAAGTACCTGAATTATGCCGCACACTCGGCGCGCACGCACCATGCTGGAGACAAGCCAGGCAAGCTTTTGACTTGGCTGATTAGACGTGACACTCAAACATTACCGGTAATGTCAATCCGTACTACACAAGGTATTGTGGTGTATACACAGAGGGCCATATACGAGGCTTTTACTAGTCACTACACGGATCTGTACCGCTCCCGGCTACGAGCCACTGGGGACGATATTGCTGGGTACTTGTCGGACCTGCCACTGCCAACGGCCACTGATGCACAACGTGTTGAACTGGGCGCGCCGCTCACGGCAGAGAAACTCCAGACCGTCATATTCTCCCTCTCTAACGGTAAGACCCCAGGCCCTGACGGCTTGCCTGCGGAGTTTTACAAGGCCTATTCAACGATCCTCATCCCCGAGCTCTTGCGAATGTATGAATCGGTGATAGCCGATGCCATCCTCCCACCCACTCTTAACATCAGGCGACTATTTCGTATACAGAGCCTGGCTGTGTCCCGATGGCCGCGATCGGGATGTGTTATACTGGATCTTGAGAAGGCGTTCGATTCAGTGGAATGGCCCTACCTCATGCAGGTTCTGGGAAAATTTTAACTGGGTGCTGACTACATCCGAATAGTAGAACTCCTTTACTCCTGTCCAGTAGCGCGGGTAGGCACAGGCAAACTTTTCTCTGATCCGGTCCGAGTTCGAAGAGGCACCAGGCAGGGATGCCCCCTCTCCCCTCTGATTTTTGCGCTAATGATGGAACCCTTGGCTGCGCAGTTACGTACTTCTGGCGTGGATTGGGGCATCCCCCTAGCTGACGGGGTACACTCGGTGTCATTGTACGCTGAAGATCTACTGATCTATGTCAGAGACCTGACCCGTTTTCAGCACACGCTCACTGCCATATTTAACACCTTTGGAGAAGTGTCGGGACTATGTGTCAATTGGGCGAAATCAGGGGTGTACTCTTTCGCCGCGGACACCCTGGAGTGCGACATTATGGTGATAGGAGAGCGACTTCTTTGGTATCCAACCTTGTTCAGATACCCGGGAATTCAAGTTTATCGTGATCCCACTGATCTATTGGATGGTAATATCGCCAGGACAATCTCATCACTTACAGCCCAAGTGTCCTTTTGGACCTCCCTCCCATTGAACGTCCCCAGTCGCATTACGCTGGCGAAGATGATTGCCCTGCCTCGGTTGCTGTACTTTTACGCAAATCTACCTGTGTATATTCCCACTCGTATTTTCCGAGAACTGGAAGTTCTAATCAGACGCCTGATCTGGAACAAGGGGCGCCCCAGAGTTGCATTGAAAACCTTGTATGCTGTGACGGAGAACGGAGGGTTATCGGTCCCTAATCATGAGCTTTATTACCTGGCAGCGCAGCTACAATGGGTCACGTATTGGCTGAGTGGGAAGAATTTTGGGGGTACTGCCTCAGTTGATGAGATCATGATGGCCCCGCAAATACACGCATTATTCCATCCCTTATCTAAATCCCGTTGCCCTGACCAACTGCACCTCGCGGTGGCGAGAAAGTGCTATGTGAGAGCCCTGAAACTCACGGGCGCTACCAAGCCTTATGCACCCAACCTGCCACTACTAGGTACACCTTGGGAAGGAGGGGCGCTCATGGGACCTGCGTTAAGTAGCTGGACGGCAGTTGATTTGGAGAGCCTGGGCGACTTGTTTGAAGATGGTGCCCTGCTTCCTTTCGCGACTTTGGTGGCCGACACGGGCCTACTGACTGGACAATTCTTGACACACGCGACGCTCCTACATGTTTAGACACAAGCCTGGGGAACACTAGCGGAGGAGCCCCCAACGCACCTGTTCATTCAATATCTACATGTGATGGGGAACGGCTCTCACGTGGTACATTGGCTTGCCCAGGCGTTACACACCCACACACAGTTCTCGTCACAGCGGCTGCGTGACAGGTGGACAGCTGATAGGGGCCGGGACTGGAATGACAGGGAATGGACGCAGATACTGGCTGGGATGCTACACATACCACGCAATGCCTGTTTTAAGATTATACAATATTATATTGTGCATCGTGCCTATCTGTCGCCTGACAAAATAAATAGATACTTTGCGGGAAGAATTGGGATTTCTGCCAATTGATATGTACCCCAGCAACACCTCCAAAGGCAACAAGCTCTCGCAAAAGCGCGTTAAGATTCGCCTGCGGATCTTTCACATAGAGCGTGACATCATCCGCATACAAAGAAATCCCTACTTGGTGCTGAAAACAGTTAAATGCACTCTGTTGGTGCAGTTGGCGAATCCGATCAGCAAGAGGCTCTATGGCAATGGCAAACAGGAGGGGAGAGAGGGGACATCACTGCCTGGTTCCCCGTGTGATAGGAAACTGGGGGGAGAGCACACCATTCACGACCACCCTCGCCACCAGGTCAGTGTACAGCAATTTGACCCACGAGATAAAGATCAGAGGAAACCCCATTCTGCATAAGACATCGATCAGGTAACCCCACTCCACGGAATCAAACGCTTTCGTAGCGTCCAAGAAAACGGCGGCTACCGGGAGCTCAGGAGCTATAGTCGGGATTAGGGAAAACAGTGTTCGAAGATTATGAGACGTCGCCCGGCCAGGCACGAACCCGGACTGATCGGGCAAGACAATAACAGGCATGAGCTCCGAAAGCCGCGCCGCAAACACTTTCGCCAGGATCTTGACATCACAGTTAAGCAATGAAAGAGGCCTATAGGATCCCACATCCAGGGGGTCCTTACCTGGTTTGAGTAACGAGGTGATAGCAACTTCCCTCATAGACCCCGGCAATTTACCCACATCAAGGGACTCCTCAAAGACCTCACGGAGAACTGGAACCATAATATCTACATAACATTTATAAAATTCGGCGGGGAGGCCGTCCAGCCCTGTAGCCTTCCCGTTGTTCAGAGACATGATGGCGCCTCTAATCTCCGCCTCTTCAAGGGGCCTACCTAGGAACGCCCTGTGGTCGTCTGATAGCCAGCAGAGCGCCAGATCATCAAGGAATCCCCCATATCTCACATCCCCCGATTGCTGTGTAGTGTACAATTGAGCGTAGTGGTGTATAAATGTCTCCTGAATCTCCTTCGTGTCTCTACAACGCGTGCCATCCGGCAAGACCAGTTCCAACACATCCGAACTATTCCTCTGATGTCTCGTGAGTGCGGCAAGTACCTTCCCAGGCCTCTCACCCTCGCAGTACCTCCTCGCCGTCCAGTATTTCCCCCTGTGCTTCGCCTCCTTGGCAGCCTCCTCCTCGTACTCCGAAAGCTTACCCCTAAACTGATGCATGAGGTCAGGATCAGAACCAGCCTGCATTCTGCGTTCCAGCTGTCTTAAGTCAGCCTCTAATCCCGCGAGAGTTCGAACAATAGACCTAAGCACCCCACAGCTCTTGGAGATAGTGACACCCCGAATCGTAACCTTAAATGCCTCCCATATCACCTCCACACTATCTACAGATCCTTTATTCCTCGGAAAGAAAGCTTCCACTTCTTCGCCAAGTTCCGCCTTAAAAACGGGATCCAACAAGGCAGAGGGGAAGAGCCTCCAGGGCGGCCGCGGTCTGTGCAGCCCGGGCACTGAAAACACAACTTTAACCGGGCAATGATAAGAGTATGTTCTGGCTAGGTGTACCACCTCCCGCAACCCTGCTACCAGCCCTCTGGACAGGAAGACATAGTCCAGTCTCGCCCAGGAGCGAGCCTGTGCAGTGAAATGCGTGCCCTCTCTATCCGCCGGGTGAGCATACCTCCAGCTATTAATCAGGCCTGCTTCCTCCACAATGCCCCGCAAGACATCCCTGGCTTGTGTATTGTACTGAGAACTCCCCTCCGATCTGTCCTCCAGAGCCTGGACTGCTAAATTGAAATCCCCCTCATACAATATGTGAGGCTTCCACAGGAAGAACATGACCCCAAAGTGTAAGAAAAAAAGCAGGTGTATCAATATTCGGTGCATAACAATTTACAAAAAGCACAGTGACTTGCCCAAGCCTTCCCCACAATAACACATATCTCCCTTCAGGGTCCACCTGTGACCCCAATTCTTGAAAGGAGAGCGATTTCTTGATAAGTATAACAGCCCCCCGAGCGTACGAGGAGTACGATGCAAACTTCGTCACTGCAGCCCACCTCCCTCCAAACGTAGGTGCAGGCACACGTCGCAGATGCGTTTCCTGCAGTAAAGCTATTTGTATTGCATGTCTATCCAAATAGTGTAGTACATTCCGACATTTCCTGGCATCATTAAGCCCACGCACATTCCAAGACAAAATCGATATCCTATCCACAGCGTCAATCGACATCACCCGTGATCAATGTGCAACGGGGCATACGCAAGCAGTGCACCATCCCACTCTCTTGGATCAATGCAGTGGAACGGTACCATCGCACACACCATCCTTTCTAACAACCTCACACCACATTCACCCCTGCCATCTTCCATCCAAAAAACCAGACACCCCCCTCCCAACCCCAAACAACAACATCCGTGCAACAGGCACGCAGTCAGCTCAGAAAACAACGCGCAGCATACACACCATGTCCCATCAGCAATGACCATGAGCGTCCCAGGAGTAGCCCTCCAGCGTCCACCCCCTCCCTTGCGACAATGGCCACAATGAGCGGACAAATCAGTCCCCCCTCCATACGCAAGAAATCAATCCAGGCCCGGTACGGCCGAGGGCGCAGCAGAACAGCAATCCCAGGTCACCACCAAGACAGACACACAGCCGCAGCTAACCCCGCCACAATCACAAGTATCAAGTGGAACACGCGCTGCCAACACAGCTTCCCACCCTCCCACCCACCTGACCAACCCCAAACCGTCAGCACCCTCAGGTACCCTCCCCCCCTCCCTCCATCCATCCATCCATTCAACCAACAAGTCAATCGCACAAAGTAACTCAAAAGTAATGGGGCATTCCCGGTGGGGTGCCCACCAGAGGTGCACATCACCACTCCCTCACACTACGCCGTACTCCGGCCCACAGGGCGTATACACGACCCAGGCGCAGCGTGGGAGTGGGTGCCCGGAGCACATCAATGTCAACAACCACCGCCCCTTCAGTGACCCTCAAAAGCGGCCACTCGGACCAAACCGGTTACCCTCATGTCCACCTCCAACTGTACAAGGCTGGAAGAGCCTAGGCCACAAGAGCAGCTATACGAATGTCCGTGCACAGCGTGCACCACAGCCGCCGTGCCGAAAGAAACAGATTCAAACGTCCTCCTCCTCCCCCGCCGAGCGGTGGCCTTCCCGTTCCTCCACATCCTGCCGGTCGTGCGCAGATCGCTCCCTCCTGAGGCGCTTTACAAAGTCCTCTGCATGTTGCGGATTCGTGAAAAAATGCTGTTTTGCCTGATGGGTCACCCTCAGCTTAGCAGGATACAGCAAAGCATAGTCCACCTGCAGTTCACAAAGTTTTTTCTTGACCGCCAGGAGTTTGCGCCGTTGCTCCTGCACCATCGGCGTGAAGTCAGGGTATATGGTGAAGCTGACCCCCTCAAAGGAGAGCGCACGATTAGTGCGAGCCGCCCGGAGAGCAGCGTCCCGGTCCCGATAGTTCAGGAGACGGGCAATGATAGGGCGCGGTGCAGCTCCCGTGGCCGGCCGCGGCCCAAGGGAGCGGTGCGCCCGCTCCACAATGAATTACGTAGAGAACGCCTCCGCGCCAATCGCGCCAACCAGGAGTCTCTCCACATACGTCTCCATTTTCCCCACATTTGTCGTCTCCGGTACACCTACCACGCGTATGTTATTACGCCGACTTCTCGCCTCCAAATCCTCATTCTTAGCGGCTATTACCCGCAGGATATTGTCCATTCTCGCCAGCTGGGTGGTATGAGTAGCGGCAGTATCGTCATGATCTGAGATGCGCTGCTCCGCCGTGGTCAGGCGTTCCTCATGCACATCCAGTTTCTGCACAACTGCGTCCATGCGCGAGGATAATTTGTCCACTTTATCCACAATAGTGGCAAAACCTTGCCTCATCTCCTGCATCATCTGCTGAAAGTCTGGGGTGGGAGGCTGCAGAGCAGTATCAGCGACAGGTGGGGGGGGGGAACGCAAACTCCCGGCCTCCTGCACCAAACGAGCACCCCTCCTGGCCGCCACAGAGTCAAAGGACAGCTTAGGCTGCTTGATGTCAGGTTTCCCCATGATAACACGCTCTCAGCGTGTGGCAGCTCCCACAGCGGTGCACGAGGAGAAGCCAAGGGACTGCAGGGTCCAAAGCCACGGGCTCCCAACGGTGTGCCCCACCAGCCAGAACACACAGCAAACCCAGGCCCCAAACCGGCGTGTAATGTCCGGCCAGCCGCACAATGTCGTCGCGCTACTCCGGGATTAGCCCCCTCTGGTAGTCCCAAAACCAGTCGCTCCTGTAGTGGCAGAGGAGAGCACCCTCAGCTGTAGGCAAAATTAGGCCGGGGGGGGCACGACAGTAGTTCAGCATATCACATCATAGCGCAGGAAATAAGCGCCACGCAAAGGCTGTACCAAGGGCGGCGCGCACAGACCTGCACCAGCGATGACTCCCAGATAGTAGATAGCACACTCAGGACCACGCAGCCTGTGGCCTAGGGCAGGGAACAACAGTCAACAATTCAGGCAGCAGGATATGGTGCCACCACGCACAAGGAAAAGCGCAGCGCTCCAACAACAGACGCTATCGACACTGGCCGGCTCCGCCACCCAGCCACCGCCGTGATGAACATGGCGCCAATGAATGTCCAGGCAGCCGCCTCCAGCACCCGTAGTCCACACTGTGCCCACCGCTTCACGTCGCAGGCAGCTTCCCAGCGGACGTAAAAGCACCACAGCCGGGGGCACGAGCAGGCGCGAATACCCCGCCACTCCCGCCTGTGTAATGGCCGCTACTCACATCGGGCTGCAGACGTGGCCCCGTCAAGCTTCACCTCCGGAGTCCGGTGCGGCTCCTGCACCGATGCTCCACACAAGCCTCTCTAGGTCACAGGCAATGGCCACAATCGCCCTCTGCGGCAGAGCGTCCAGCCGCGAAAAAAATCAGAGGGGGAGGGGACAGGGCCTCCACCACACGTGCGACGCCGCGGTCTGGAGTAGGCAGGGACGCCGGACCACGGAGCACCCGTCCTCCAGAGTGTCCGGCGGGGGAAACTTCTAGCCCCCGTATCTCCGGTCAGCATGCTCCGAACACCACAGGAGTTGGACCGAGTGCGGCCGGCAGCTCCCCCAGCTAGAATCCAGGGTCAGAGCAGGGATTGGCGATGGCCGAAAGGATCAATACACGGATAAAGGCTCCGGGCGGCAGGAGCCTCACGGCAGTGCGGCCATACTGCAGTGCGCCCTCTAGCGCCCCCCTGCCGCTCAGGTCCTTTACAAGCAAATGGGATTCGAATTAAAATACTGAATGCCCCGCATGTAGTTACCCTTTGGAAAATTAAATTCATGTGTTTTTCTTTTGTCCAGTATACCAGTTGGTGCGTAATCGCTGGGTGAAAGCAATTTGCAGGAACTTGGGCTATAGAGAATGTGAAAATACCTTCAGAGTACTAAAATGTGACACTCATCCCCCTATCGATTTCGCCGTCTCCCGTTTTTTAAACGGAATGTGGCTAAAACGTAGAACTTTCGTAATGAAATAAATTGGGCTTCATGGATTTTATATATTTTAACGTACCCCCGATGACTAAACAGAATGATTTAATATGTTTTTAGTAGTATTGGTTTTATATCTGTAAATAGATCTGTATATATATGAATATGTTGGTTAGTGATATTTTCTTTGTGTAATTTAATAATGAAACGCAATGTATTGTATGTATTTTAACCTGTACTTTTATGGCCCTTTGCGGTCGAAATAAAGTTATCAAAGAAGAAGAAGATATAAAATAACCTACTAGCAAGGGAGGGTGATTTATAGCTGTATTCTAACCTGTTTTCCATTTAGCATTGTAACATGCTTTCTCCCTTTTTATTTCATGGAATAGTAAATATGCTGATAATCTTGTTCCTTATAATATGTCTGCTTGTATTAGCTAAGATACTGCGCCTGAGAACACAGCATTAGAAATAAATATTTCAAATGTGCACATGTCTCTATTTACTCCCTGTTTTGGACTGGTTTGTGAGTATAACGAAAGAGTGTTCATGTGTTCCACATTGCCTGAGGTAATCTAAGTTCCATGTTCAGGCTTGTCTAATCATTGATGTTATGGAAAAACCAATGAGATACTGATTGCTAGTCTGGTAGGGGATTTTGGCTACTAAGGTGAGTTTTGGCACACCCTAATTCACTGAGGTTCCAAGTCTCTATGCACAGTTCTGTGTTGAGCAGAATCCCTGCTACAAAAGTCCTCTTATTTCATCGTGAATTGATGCACTTTGTATTTTCTGCTGTACTTTAAAGGCTCCACATGAGCCCCTCGTCTGCCAGCCTGTCCTTATCCTTAGCCTGCTACGCCACAGCAGGACAGGTATATCCGCGCCCCAAGTGGCCCCCAGTTATCGCGGGGTGGTGCCTTCACAGCGGCCGGGCTGCCGCTTGTAAATCAACACTCCTGAGGTTCGCAAACCACAGGAAAGCACTCGAACAGCAGGTAGGTTACACCTCTAAAACCTTTAATCTTTGGTACAGACGGGTTCAGCATGCAAGTGAATGAAGCAGTTCCAGCATGTCGCCTTATGCGTTTCGAATGTCTCTTCATCAGAGGCTTGGGCGTGGATAGTGTGCAATTGCGGACACTCCCCCATTGTTATGCTCGCATCCATATGTGATGCATTATGGGAAAGAAAGTCCTCTTATTTCGTCGTGAATCTATGCACTTTGTATTTTCTGCTGTACTTTAAAGGCTCCACATGAGCCCCTCACCTGCAGGCCTGTCCTTTTCCTTAGCCCGCTACCCCACAACAGGACAGGTATATCCTCGTCCCAAGTGGCCACCAGTTATTGCGCGGTGGTGCCTTCCCAGGGGCTGGGCTGCCGCTTGTATATCAACGCTCCTGAGGTTCCCAAACAACAGGAACGCACTTGAACAGCAGGTAGGTTACACCTCTAAAACCTTTAATCTTTGGTACAGGTGGGTTCAGCATGCAAGTGAATGAAGCAGTTCCAGTGCGTCACCTTACGCGTTTCGAATGTCTCTTCATCAGAGGCTTGGACGTGGGTAGCGTACAATTGAGGACACTTCCCCATTGTTAAGCTCGCATCCATATATGATGCATCATATATATACACTCTATTAATATTAACATAATCAAATTAAAGTACTTTCCTGTCAGAAAATGCTGAAAATGTTCTTCAGAAGAGAAAGCTGAGCAGAGCTCAGAGGAGACTCCCTTAGCACAACGTGGGGTAGAAAATCTGAGGTGCTGACCTTCTCTCGGGAGGGTTCTAGAGATTGGCTGATGCTGATTGGTTGAGGCAGAACTTTGATTCTTCTTTAATAATGACTCTTGTCTATACCTATCAGTGTACTATTAATTCTACTAAGTCTATTGCTACTATTTGAAGTACCGGGGACTCCCATCATGATGACGGGGAATGATTCAAGCATGTCAATCTATGAAAGTTCCAATACTGGAGTAACAGCCAACTAACCTTGTCATTACCACAGAGCTTCCTGTCCATTCAGAAAATACTGTGTCAGCTGAGCCTCTTCCATCTGCAAAACAAGGAAATAAGAAGGCACCTGCAACAAGTTCAGTCAACTTAGGCTTCACAAACTGATCAACGGACCAAATTCATTGTCTCATCACAGGGGGAAGAGTTCTCTCGAACACCCGCTCTGGCTACGTTAGATCCTGGTGACAAATAGTTGTGCCAATCTCCAAGTACATCAAGTAGGGCCCCTCATGTTTTCAAAATGGTCAATTGTATTTTAAATGCTGTGGGCAGTGGCAGTACCCTTACTGAAATACATTGTTTGGTAAACTTGCCCACGCTGCCCGCTCACCTCAAAATCAGGCAGCGTAGGACTGGTCTGGCAAGCCCACAGAACACTTGCATGAGGGACGATGGAGGCCCCTTGGACGCCCTACCCAAGTGCAGTCCATTTAATTCCAAAGGGAGCGACCAGTATTATATTATATCCTTAATATGTCTCGGGTTGCAAAGAAGGCATTCTAAACTGAAAACTTATTAATGCTGTTCGCAGCTATTGCAAGCTTGAGAAATATAGCTTTAAAGGACATAGGAGCACATGCATCAACCAAAAATTCTCAAAATTGACCCCTTGGCAACCGGTATTTTGGCATTTAGGATGCATCAACCCAAATGCAAATTTACAAAATAGGTAATTGCAAGATTTGCGATGACCTAAATTGCAAATGAATTTAAGGAAATGCAAATTGCGATTCCCTATTTGGGATGAAACAAGCCTTTCCTAAATGTGGCTGCGCATTTAGGAAATGCTAATTACCATCAACTGCAAATTTGCAAAAACTTTGAAAAATGCATTTTTCAAAGTGCCATGTGGCGCTAACACATGCCCTTGAGCATGTGTGTGCGCCACATATGCGCACATGTCAATTTCGGGGGGTGCATCAGAGTGCACTTTTGGCCCCTTGCACCCTTGAAATTGCGTACGCAATTTGCGAGTACCTATATGCAACTGGCAAATTGTGCATGCAATTCCCATTCATTCCTATGGCCTCGAAGCCTGTTGTAAACAGGTCCGACAGACAGGCTGTCGGCGGTCACACAGTAGGCATTACGATGCAACAGCCACCACGGCGGTCAAATGCCTATATTTTGCATTGTGGCGGGTGCTGCTAGCTGCAGCACCCGCTGCAATGCAAAAAAGGGACACTGTACATATGCCTGCACTATGTGGCAGGCAAATGGTACAGGGATCTGTAGGCCACAGCCTAGGGCCAGGGTGGAAGGGGGGCCTGCTACAGGCCCCAAAGTCCCGTTCCGCCTGCCTGTTCATGGCGAGTTAACCGCCATGAACAAGCGGACAGAAAGGAACATCATATTCCCTACGAAGGTGCCTGGTAGGCATCCCCACCATTGTAGGGAATGCGAGGCCCTCCACCTCCCCGGCGGGCTCAAGGAGCTCATCAGATGCGTGGTAGTCGGGCTTTCCAACCACCATTCCTTAGGCCCACCGCACAAGTTACTACTTGTATAACGATATATCTGGAAGAGACATTAGTTAGTGATAGATTCCTAGATTCCTTACCTTAGAATATCCCCAGGCGTCAGACTGGATCCGGAAAGTTTTGCTTAGCAGTACCCCTGCGCATCAGTAGGTGGCGTTGTGCGGCTCTGCGTCCGTCACTGGCGTCGTAAGCGCAGAGATGACCTCACAGAGACTACTTAGGCACCACCAATGTGCACTGACGTCAGTTCTGTACTCGACTTTCCGCGCCGTAACGCAGAGCCATGCAAGATACTGACTATTGGTGCATAAAACCAGGGCCCTAAAAGGGGATGACCTTAACCCAAGTAATCAGCTCTCAATACGGGGAGGATGGTTGGTGTGGTAAGGAATCTATCACTAACTAATGTCTCTTACAGATATATCGATACACAAGTAGTAACTTGTGCATCTGAAAGAGACACGGTAGTGATAGATTCCTTACCTTAGAATAGATACCCCAGCAGCCCCAGTGGTGGGTCTGCGAATGAGATTACACCAAAAAGTCACAGAGCACAGAAAGGCCAAAGAAGCCGTCTCTCCGGACCTGACTGTCAAGGCAGTAGTGCTTGGTAAACGTGTGCAGCGAGGCCCACGTAGCTGCCTGAAAAATGTACTGCAATGGAACACGGCGACCCAAGGCAGTAGTGGCTGCAGTTGCCCTGTTAGAATGGGCATGCAGTCCAACAGGAAGCTCCTTCTTGGCCAAGGAGTAACATTGTTTGATGCACAGAACGACCCACCGGGAGATGGTCCGTTTATGCACGCCCAAACTTTTTGGGCGCCCACATAGCCAACAAAAAGCTGAACATCCACCCGGAACTGCTGTGTACGCTGCAGTTAGAATGCGAGCGCATGTTTTGGGTCCAGACGGTGGAGCCTCTCCTCTTCCCTTGAAGGATGCGGAGGCGGAAAGAAGGTGGGCAAAGTGAAGGTCTGCCCGATGTGGAAGGGCATGACAACCATGGGCAGGAAAGAAGGACGGGTCCTTAAAACCACCTTGTCCCGATGAACAGAAAGAAAAGGAGGTTTGGAAGAAAGTGCCTGGAGCTCACTCACTCTCCTGGCAGAGGTGATAGCAACCAGTAAAGCTGTCTTTAAAGTGAGAAGACGTAGGGGACAGTTATGTAGGGGCTCAAAGGGAGCGCACATCAGAAATGTCAAGACAAGATTCACGTCCCACTGAGGCATTATGAAGGACATGGGTGGAAACGTATTAGTAATGCCTTTAAGAGCTTAAAAAGAGAAGGCTGATCTGGAAGCCGCAGAAAGGCGGAGATGGCTGAACGATAACCTTTGATATTGCCCAAAGCAGAATCCTGCTGGGCCAAAGAGAGAAGGAACAGAAGTACCTCAGATAGAGGGGCAGAAAGGGGATCCACAGCCTTTGCTGCGCACCATGCCACAAATCTGTTCCACCTGCAGGTGTATACTGTTTTGGTGGAGGAACGCCTGGCTGCCAGAAGGACATCACAGACTTGGGGAGGAAGATTGAAAGGTGTCAACTGTCGCCGTTCAATCTCCACGCATGGAGGTGGAGGCTGAACAGGTTTGGGTGGAGGACCGTCCCCGGCTGCTGCCACAAAAGATCCTTCCGAAGAGGCACACTGATCGGGGGATCGATGCTCATACTGAGTAGCTCGGGATACCATACGCTTCGAGCCCAGTCCGGAGCCACAAGAATGACTTGGGCTCGGTCGCGCCTGATTTTCTTCAGCACTCTGGGTAGAAGTGGTATAGGCAGAAAGGCGTACAATAGACCGCAGCTCCACTCGCGATGGAAAGAGTCTCTGATCGAGTGCCGCCTTGCAAATTTCAATGTGCGGAACTGACGAAATTGCACGTTCTCTTCGGTGGCGAATAGATCTAACCAAGGCTCTCCCCACTGCAGAAAAAGACCTTGCGCCTCGTCCCAGTGCAGATGCCATTCGTGATCCATCATGCACCGGCGGCTGAGTTTGTCCGCCCTGGCCTTCAGAGAACCTGCCAGGTGTTGAACCACCAAGGTAATGCCTTGATGTGCCAGCCATGTCCAGAGGTGCAAAGCCTCCTGACATAGGGTCCACGACTCCGCCCTGTTTGTTGCAATACCACATGGCGGTGGTGTTGTCTGTGAACACCTGAACTACACATCCCCAGACAGAGGGAATAAATGCCTTCAGTGCAAGTTGGATTGCCTGCAGCTCTGATATGAAGCCGGGACTCCGCCAGAGACCAGAGGTCTCTGATCTCCGACTCTCCCATGTGGCTTCCCGATCCCAAGAGGGACGCATCCGTCACAACTGTGTGTTCCGGTTGGGGAAGGGAGAGAGATCTGCCACTCACCCAATCACGACTCGTGAGCCACCACTGCAACTGTCGTGCAGCGCCCTCCGAAATCTGGACGTATTCGGACAGGTTGCCCTGATGCTGTGCCCACTGCAACTTCAGGTCCCACTGCAGAGCCCGCATATGCCATCTGGCATGTGTCACCAGCAGGATGCAGGAGGTCATCAGGCTCAGAAGCCGGAGGGTCATCCTGACTGAAACTCGGGATATAGGCTGAAAGAGCGGCATCACAGCCTGTATATTACTGACTCGCTGCTCGGGAGGATAAACCCGAAAAAGAGTTGAATACAGAACCGCTCCGCTGAAGGAGAGCTTCTGAGAGGGACTCAGGTGCGACTTCGGCACGTTGATGGAGAACCCAAACAAATGCAGGAGGTCGGCCGTAGTCTGGAGGTGGGTGAAGACTGCTTGGTGCGAGCCTGCCTTCAACAGCCAGTCATCGAGGTAGGGGAAGACTGACACCCCTGACCTGCGCAGATGAGCTGCGACCACTGCCATCACCTTTGTGAACACCCGAGGGGCACTGGTAAGGCCGAAGGGGAGAACGGCAAACTGAAAATGCTCCCCATGTAGAGCTGGTGGGCCGGCAGGACGGGAATGTGAAAATAAGCGTCTTGCAACTCCAACGCTACCATCCAGTCTCCAGGGTCAGGGCAGCCAGGACCTGAGACAGAGTCAGCATCTTGAACTTCTTCCGGAGGAAGCGATTGACATCCCGGAGGTCCAATATGGGGCGCAGGCCCCCCTTGTTCTTCTTGGGGACCAGAAAGTAGGATAACAACCACTCCCTACTTCCTGACCGGGAACGTAATCGATGGCCCCCTTGTCCAAGAGGGCTGTGACTTCCTGACGGAGAAGAGCCAAATGATCCCCCGACATGCGGTGATACCGAGGTGTCATGGCTGGAGGGGAGGACAGAAAAAGGAGTGAGTAACCTTGGCAGATTATCTGCAGCACCCACTTGTCCGATGTAATTTCCCACCAGTGGTGGAGGTGGTGGTGGACCCCTCCACGCACCAGAGTGGGGTGCTCCCTGAAGCTCGGATTAGGAAAGCTTAGAGGCAGAAGCTGCGGGGTGGAGGTGGACTGACCCACACGCTGGTTACCAGACCCCCCCCTGCAGAATCCCTGGCCGCGGCTGCGCTGAGGCTGGTTCTGCACAGGGTTGTTGGAGGAGTGTGTTTGGGTGCCCCTGCCCTGGCCACAAAAGGAACGAACCCCAGGCGTGGCATGGCTCTTTGTGAAGAGGCCCAAAGACTCTTTAAAGCGCTCCAGTGCATTGTCGACCTTATCGCCAAAGAGGCGGGAGCCATCAAAGGGCATGTCCGTGAGCGAGCTCTGGACATCGGGTGATATTCCAGTGGAACGCAACCAGGCGTGGCGCCGTAACACCACAGCTGTGGAAATTGCCCTGCCCAACGAATCGGCAGTGTCCAGACCACACCTCATGGCAAACTTCGCCGCATCCTTACCCTCCGCAATCGCTTGAAACAGGACAGCCTGGACCTCCTCAGAACACTGAGGCAAGATCTGAGCTACAGAATCCCACACTGCGTGAGAGTAACAACCCAATAAGCAGGCGGTGTTAACCGACTGCAACCCCAAGCTGGCTGAGGAGAACAACCTCTTGCCAATTTGGTCTAGCCTTTTAGAGTCCTTATCCGGCGGAGGCGTGGGAAAGGCACTCTGCGACTTCGAGGCCTGAATGACTAGGTTCTCAGGCGTGGGGTGAGTGGTCAAGAAAGCAGGATCACCAGGCACGGGCGATGACGCCTAGCAATCTTTTTATCCACCGGCACCCCTGTGGCCGGTCATACCCAAGTGCCTAAGACGACTGCGGTAAGGGCCTTATTGAAAGGGAGCATCGGCTCAGACGACGCAGACGCTGTCTGGAGCATCTCCGTAAGGAGATTGGTTTTAAGGGCCACCGTAGGGAGGTCGAGATTGAGAGCCTCTGCAACCTGGCGCAGCACCACAGTGAAGGAGGCACCCTCCTCCATAGTAGGTGGGGGAGAGACAAACCCCGGGTCAGGAGACACATCAAGTTTGACCGCATCTACAAGTTCGTCCACCCAATCTTGCTCGGAGTCACACTGTTGGGCAAGGAGGTCCTCGGACCTGTCCCAGTCCTCGTCTGGCTCCGGAGTAGAGGGAGCCAGTGCAGCGGCAGGGCCGTAGCCGGAGAAGGGACAAGCAGCATTGGGAACGGCGCTGGCCAGGGCCGAGCCAGAGCCATATCCCAATTTGGATCCAAGCCGGAACAAAAAGGTCCGAGAACCGGGGCAGGGGTAGGATAAACGGCACCCAGTGCGGCGCCGGGGCCGGAGCTGGCGGCGCTGCACCTTGTGGACCGGGCCGGAGCCAGCAGCGCAGGATCCTGTGACGCCGGGGCTGGAACCGGTGAGGAGCAGCCGGGCCAACAGGATCTGGACACGGGCCCTTAGGCACGCCGGCGGGAGCCCGGGGCCTAAAAAGGCGGTCCATGGCAGCAAGAAACTCTTGCATTTGTTCGGAAGTCTCCAATAGACCCGGGTATAGCGGGTAGGCCGCGGGACTTCCCGGCTCCAAAAGAACCGCAGGGGCGCAGCCCCTGTCCCCCTCGTCAGCCTCCGGGGAGCGATGGGGGGACGTCGGAGAGCACACATGCTTCTTTGACTTTTTTTTATGGCGTCGCATACCGGAATCTGAAGGCGAAGACTTAGAGCCCAAGGAGCAATGGCTCCGGTCCCGCAAGCGGTCCCGTGAGTGGCCTCTAGACCCAGAGCCGCGGTGAGAGGAATGCCGTATCTCCAGCAACTTCCGGCGCCGCTTCCGCAAGGCCTTCGGGGGCCTTGCTTGACTGTCTCGACAGTACCAGGAGCCATGGTCGGTCTCCAGGCAGAAGAGGAACGCATCGTGGGGGTCCGCCAGCGACATGTTACTGCGGCACGGCCCACAACACTTAAATCCGAGTATCCCTACGTGCACCAGGAAACAAGAGAAGGAGACAAAAAGTCTTGATGAAGTAGTCAAAAAATGACTGAGGTACACGCTCAATCCGGATCTGCGCTTTCGGCGCGGAGAAAGAAAGAACTGACGTCAGTGCGCATGGGTGGCACCTAAGTAGTCTCTGTGACGTCATCTCAGCACTTACGACGTCTGTGACGGACATGGAGCGCACAACGCCACCTACCGACGAGCAGGGGTCCTGCTAAGCAAAACCTTTCGGATCCAGTCTGACGCCTGGGGATATTCTAAGGTAAGGAATCTATCACTAATGTGTCTCTTTCAAATATTATAATATGGTGATTGGAAAACAGGCAAATGATGGTGGTGAGACCGTCACTGACAGGCTGTCGGTGGCGGTCTGACCGTCATCGTATTCGGCCCCTTAATGTCGATCCATCCACTAGATGGTCAAAGCTTGGCATCTCATTAACAACTGCCTTCAACACCCTTGGTCAGTGCACTGTTAATGGTAGGAGGAGTAGTCAGACAGAATCTAAAAAAAAACCATCTTGTCCTACAAAAATATTGAGTCTTAAATATTGTGATATAGAAATATTGTGTGCAAGGATATCGTTGTCAAAAATACTGAATTTAGCTTATACCGATGTTAAAAATGTTGAATTCATTAATATTGTTTAAAGAAATATCAAAAGCATTAATAGAGTTTACTAAAATATAGGGGCCAATTACGATGGCGGTGGGACTGACACAGACTTGCCCACCGACATCTACAACCGCGGTCAGACCGCTGCATTAGGATGCGGTCGATTGGACCACATTGGCTGAGGGACTGACCGACAGCTTCTGACATGCTCAAGGAGCCCGCTGGACGGTTGGTCCTATCGCATTACCCACAATGGAGGCGGTGCCTTGGCAGGCACAACTGTGGGGATCCAATTTTCCTACAGCCATTTCCTGTTGGTTCTTCCGATGTGAAAAGGCTGGCGAAAAGGCTTTTTTGGGACACCTAGCAGGTCCCCTTTCCTCTGTGGCCCTCTGCTATGAGCCCTGGGGGGCACCTGTGGAGCCTCCTTAAACATCCCTGCATCACCCGCCACAGGGTACAAGGATGTTTCCAAACATGCCTTTTGGATTTTGGGCTTGTGCTGCAGATCTTTTCTGGGCCGCATTCAAGTTTCAATGCAAAGCGGCATGTTTCCAATATCCTCCACGGCAGTCAGATCGTAATTTGGCAGGCGGTCTCATTCCTGCAACAACGGCGGTTGGACACTCATCCGACATCTATCATAATCGCCCCTAAGTTACGTACCTTCGGTAAAGCCATATCTGGTAGAGACACAATCTAGCAACAGATTCCTTACCTTTGAATTTCCAGGCATTAGGATGAAGATTTTTGATAGTAGTGACCCGGTGCAATGGTAGATGGTGTCAGTCCACTCCATGTGACATCATCAGCGTTGTGTTCGTTGTAGGTGTGACGTCCACGTCATCAATATAACTGCCAGCGCGGCACACTGACGACAGTACTTATCATGAATTTCCACGCCAGAAGTGCAGAGCCATGACGTAACTGATCATTGTATGTTACAAAGGCAACTGGGCCCCTGAAGGGGCAACCCTGACACAAAAAACAATTCTGCAGTGCAGAGAGGAAGGGTGGGTCGTTAGGGCATCTGTGGCTAGATCATGTGTCTTCTAGATAAGGCGTTACCGGAGGTAAGTAACTTGTCCATCCGTTAGAGACATCTAGCCACAGATTTCTTACCTTTGAACAGATACCCAATCAATACCTTCCGAGGAGGTGGGACCGTGAAAAAGCTTTAAACCAGGAAATCCTGCAAGACAGAGCAGCCAAACAGGCACTCCCTGCGAACCTGAGAATACAGGCAATAGTGTCTGGTGAAAGTGTGCAGAGATCCCCATGTGGCCTCTTGGCAGGTAGCTGGAGCGCCATGGTGGCAGCCTTTGTCCTAGTAGAATGGGCTCTAAGTCCTTCAGGAGGTTGTTTCTTCCCAAAGATGTAACATATTTTATTACAAAGGATACCCGAGTGAGATATGGTCCTCTTTTGGACAGGATACCCATCCTTTGCTCCCATGTACCATATAAAGAGTTGGTCATCCACCCAGAACTCTTTGGTGCAATCAAGGTATAACGATGACACTCTCTTTGGGTCCAGACGGTAGAGACGCTTCTCTTCCTTGGAAGGATGGGGAGGAGCATAGAAAGTGGGCAGACTAACAGACTATCCCAGATGGAAGGGTGTAACCATACTACGCAGAAAAGATGCCCTAGTCCAGAGTACCACTTTGTCCAGAAAGACAGTCAGGTAAGGAGGCTGTGATGACAATGCCTGCAGTTCACTCACCCTCCTGGTATAGGTGATTGCCACCAAAAAGGCTGGCTTGAAAGTCAGCATCCATTAAGAGAAGTTGTGCAGTGGCTCAAACGATGCACACATCAAAAAGGTAAGAACCAAGTAAAGGTCCCACTGTGACATAATAAAAAGGGAAGGGGGAATAATGGGTAATCCCTACAAAAATACCTGCACAAGAGGGGATTTAAAAAGTAAAGGCTGAACTTTGCATTGAAGAAAGGCTAATAGATCCGAAAGGTAGCCATTCAGAGTGCCTGGAGCAGAGCCATGGGTGGCCAAGAAATGATAAACAGGAGAACATGTGACAGAAAGTCAGATAAAGAGTCAACAGACCTTTCTGTACAATATTTACAAAATGTGTTTCATTGGCAGGCGTCTACTGCCGTCATGGAGGGATAACTGGCTGCCAAGATAACTTTGCAGACTTCGGTGGGAAGGTGAAAAGCTGTCAACTGTCAATGCTCAATATTCACACAAGGAGGCTGAGAGTGGCCAGGTTTGGATGGAGAACCCTCCCCTGCTGCTGCGACAGAAGATCCTCCCGAAGGGGCAGATTAATCGGAGGATAGATGCTCATTGACAGAAGCTCAGGATACCAGACTCTCTGTGCCCAGTGCAGAGCCACAAGAACGACATGTGCTTGGTTGCTCCTGATCTTCTTGAGCACTCTGGGCAGGAGTGGCATGGGCAGAAAGGCGCACAGGAGGCTTGACCTTCACTTATGACAAAGAGCCGACTTGGAAACTCCAAAGCGCAAAACTGCTGACATTACATGTTCTCTTTGGAGGCAAACAGATCTAACGAAGGCTCTACCCTCTCCTGAAAGAGTCCCTGCACCATCTCTGGATGGAGACGCCACTCGTGATCTGCAAGGCACTGTCAGCTGAGTTTGTCCACTCTGGTATTCAGAGAACCGACCAGATGTTGAACCACCAGGGAAATGCCCTATTGTTCCAGCCAGATCCAGAGACGCAGGGCCTCTTCAAAGAGGGTTCATGACCCACACCGCCCTGTTTGTGGCAGTACCACATGGCAGTAGTGTTGTCCGTGAATACTTGAACTAGCATTCCCTTGATGGATGGTAAAAAGGCTTTCAGTGCCAATCAGACTGCCCAAAACTCCAACAGGTTGATGTGGAGCCTGGCTTCCCCCGGAGAGCAGAGTCCTCTGATCTCCCCTACCCCAGATGACCGCCCCATCACAGAAGAGATACATCTGTCACTACTGTGAGATCTGGGTGGGAAATTGAGAGGGGTCTGCCTCTGACCCTATCGTGGTTTTTCAGCTACCACTGCAGTGCTATCACAGTGTTTGCTCATATCTGAACCAAGTCGGTGAGATTTCCCTGATGCTGTGCCCATTGGAACTTCAGGTCCTACTGGAGAGTCCGCATGTGCGATCTGGAATGGTCCCCAAGCAGGATGCTGGAGGCCATAAGGAGCAACAGCCTCAGAGTCATTCTCACCGAAATCCAGGATATAGGCTGAAACATCTGTATCATAGTCTGAATAACCTAGACTTGCCACTCGGGATGATAAGCCAGAAACTGCACCATGTCCAGAATTGCTCTGATTAATGGGAGCGTGTGAAAGGGAGTCAGGTGTGACTTTGGCACGTTGATAGTGAGCCCCAGTGAGTGCAGGAGGTTCCCCGTAGTCTGGAGGTAGGAGACTACTGCTTGGGACGAGCCCACCTTGAGCAACTAGTCATTGAGATAAGGGAAGACTTGAACCCCTGTTCTTTGGTGATGGTCTGCGATCACCGCCATCAGCTTTGTGAAAACCCGAGGGGAACTGGCTAGGCCAAAAGGGAGCATGGAAAACTGAAAGTGCTCGTGGCCCACCGTAAACCGCAGGTAGTGACGATGGGCAGGCAGGATGGGAATATGGAAATAGGCGTCCTGCAAGTCCAAAACTACCATCTAGTCTCAGGGGTCCAGGACAGACTGTAGTCCTGTGCAGACTGTAGTTGAGGGCTCTGAGGAAAAGGATAGGACAAAGGCGTCCGTCCTTCTTTGAAACCAGAAATAAGCAGGAATAACAAACGCAGCCTATTTCTGGCCCAGGAACGGTCTCTATAGCTCCCTTGCCTAAGAGATTATTGACTTCCTTGTGGAGTACAGCAAGGTGATCCTCCGTCAGATGATCGTAAGCTGGAGGCATGGGTGTGGAGGGTTAGTCTCGAACACTCACCTGTCCGAGGTGATGTTCCACCAGTGATGGAGGTGATGGTGTATCCTGCCACCAACTGGACGTGCATGATCGGGGGTTATCGGACCAGGAAGGTTTTGCAGTAGAGGAGGGGAATGTGGCTTGGCTTGACTTCTGGCCGCCCCAACATTGGGGTCAGGGTGAACCATGTCCATGGCTCCACAGGGGTTGCTGAACTTGTGGGACTCCCTGGCTGGGGTAGGGTTGGCGTTGTTGGAAGCCCCTTCTGTAGCCACGAAAGAAGACACAGGCCGCGATGTTGTGGTGAAGCCTAAGGACTTGACCGTAGCCCATGAGTCCTTAAAATGCTCAAGCAATGCATCTACTTTGGCTTCATAGAGACGGGAGCCATCAAAGGACATGTCTATAAGATTTGCTTGAACATCCCTTGAAAATCCAGATGTCCTCAGCCAGACGTGGTGCCGAACGGCCACTGTTGATGAAATCGCTCTGCCTAGCGAATCTGTTGTGTCCAAGCCACAGCAAATTACAATAGTGGAATGCGAACCATGACCTAGGTCGAGAATGGGCCCAGAAGACATAGGAGCAAAAGAACCACCCAAGGTGAGTATTGAAGAACTCCAAGGACGTCGTGTGTAGAGTAGGAACATGACTGCGTGCTTAATGTTAGTCAATAGTTATGTCGTGGTTGCAGTTTCAAAGAAAAAGGACCCTTCCCAGTGGACCCTGAAGAAACTCAGTGGAAGATGGAAGGTTGGAGAGTCACCCCAGCCATGTATATCCCAGGAACTAGGATACCTACACCAGGGCAGCCGGGGGCATACGTGTGAAGTGATGTCGGAAACCACCATAGAGCACAGTGGAGGACTTCAGTAAAAGTGCCGCTAGAGAAGAAAATGAAGGAGTCCAGTGGAATCCAAAGGTGAAGTTGAGATGAGAAGAACCTAAAAGCAGAGGGGACAGACCCTATGCAACTCAGGAGTGACCAGGAGGCACGGAAGACGAATGCCCACTGATGTCTATCGATGAAGAAGAGTTTACGGTGCCCTTGAAGTTGCAGCTGCGCGGACCAGGAGAGCTTCTTGGAGCCTGAATATCTCTGGAGGAGAGAGTCAACGAGCCTTGGCAATGGCATGTCGACACAGTGCACAGGGGTTCTTTTCCAGCACTTCCAACGAGGGACACTGGCCTCAAACTCAGAATCAAGACAGTGCAGACCTCGAGTAAAGTTGCAGACCCACCACCTGTGTTTCTGAGCCTTTCGGAGTCCGTGGAAGTCTAGAATCATCAGGCCGATCAGCTGCGTTGCGGAGCCTGCAAATGCAGGGGAGTGACTCCTTCAATCCAAAGGAGATTCCTTTGGGTGTCTTGGAGGTCCACAGGCATGGTGAATAACCTGTCTGGAGCACGGGAACAGACATTGCAGAAGACTGGCAGGATGATGAGACCAGGAGCAGCAGGACTCTTCCCCGCTGCAGTCTTGGTTCCCAAAGCGAAGTCCAGATTGTCCAGATGGTCGAAGTAGAAGTGGTGTTCGATCTGAATCTTGTCCCACAACGAATCTAGGAACCCTCACTCAGGTAAGCCCTTAAGAACCCTTAGCAAAGGGTTGGGACAATTCAGGGGTCCCTCTCAGAGGAGGGCCTGTCAGTGGGGAGAATACTCCCATGTCCTTTGTCCAATTTCGTGCCAGAGCGGGAGTCAACGGCTCCCTGAACTGGTTTGAACTGAAGTATATAAGGAGGGCACCAAATGTTCCCTTCAAGCAGTCTCAGTGGCACTGGCAAGCACCTCCACCCTGCCCAAATACACTAAACCCTGTCTGGGAGGTGGTCACACCTCCCTGTGACAGGATATCTATTGTTCTGCCTTCCCCTGCTCGAGCTTGACTCAGCAACAGGAGGGCTGTAGGAGTCTAGCTTAGTATATGGTGCTCACCTATGAAAGAGTAGCACCCTGCACTAATCCATACAACCCTTATGGTGATTTTAGTGGTCTTAAACAACCTTAGAAAGCTCTCTAAGTGATAACTGTGGAGAGCAGCCCTCAGACTTAGCAATCAATAAATAAGGGGTTTATATAGCACACTACTCACCTGTGATGGTCTTAAGGTCCAGAAGCTGTGTAAAGCAGCTTGTTTTTACCAGAACATAATCTTATTGGTATAGATTAAGTAAAAAAGAACCACATATTGTATTTTTAAAAATATGTATTTACTATAAAGCACTCACTAACACATACATATTTTTCCTACTCAGAGATATGTACAATGCACATAGTACTTTGCAAAGAAAACAGATAAGAAGCACAAGAACACAGTGGTAGCCAGGGGGAGATCAAACCATATATTGAAATAGTGGGATGCGAACCACAACTCTTGTCAAGACTATACCCAGGAGACTTAGAAGTGCTGGGGACCCAAGGAACCACCTGAGGTAAGTAACCAGGAACCCCACGGAAGTCGTGTGAAGAGTGGGAACACAACCGCGTGCTCAATTCAAGTCAATGGGTAAGTCGCTGTTGCAATTTTAAAGAAGGACCCTTCCCAGTGGACCCTGAAGAAACCCCAAAGAAGACAGAAGGCTGGAGAGCCATCCCACCAGTGAATACCCTAGAAACCAGGATACCTACACCAGGGAAGCTGGGTGCATAGGTGCAAAGTGGACTTGGAAACCATCGTCAAACTCAATGGAGGACTTCAGAAAGATGTTGCTGGCGAAGAAGGGAAAAGTGTCCCAAAGGTGGATTCAAGATGAGAAGTACCTGCAAGCAGAGGGGACAGAGTCTATGCCACTCAGGAGTGACCAGAAGGCACAGAAGACAAATTCCCACCGATTTCAGGTGTTGCAGGAGAGTTGACGGTGACCTTGGAAGTGCAGCTATGTGGACCAGGCGACGCTGTGGAAGACCAGGAGTCGTTCACGAGCTGTCCCACGTCGGATGTTGAGATTTGAGGAGATGGTGTCCACCAGGAGCACCAAAAAGCCTTGGCAATTGCAAACAATGTGGCAAGTAAAAAATGTGCAGTGTCGGACCAGCAAGTTCCAGGTGACTCATCACAAGCAGGGGCGTCAGAGCAGGCCCGAGCAATTAGGGAAGCCAACTGAAGTAAGAGAAGACCACGAAGAGGACTCACAGGTCAGTGGCACTGGAGTCGAAAAAGGACCTCGAGCAGCAAACTGAAGATACAGGCCCACGAGGCCTGAGATGCAGTGAGGACAAAGATCTTGGTCACAGGAGATGCTTGAGGATGGGGCTACTTGGAGCCCAAAGATCTCTGTGAAAGAGAGCCAAATAACCTTTGCAACGGCAAGTTGAAGCAATGCACAGGGAGTGGGTTACTGCGGTTCCAACGAGGGATACTGGCATCAAAATCGGTGAGAAGACAGTGCAGGCCTCGAAGGAGTTGAAGAACCACTACCTGTATTGCTGAGACTTTTGGAGTCTGTGGGTGCCCAGGATCAGCAGACCGATCAGCTGCGTTGTGGTGCCTGCAGATGCAGGGAAGTGACTCCTTCACTTCAAGGTAGATTCCTTCAGGTGTCTTGGATGTTCACAGTCCTTGGAGGGATCCTGTTTGGAGCATAGACACAGGCTGTAGGAAAGTGGGTTTCTGTTGCAGTAACCACCCCACGTTTTCCCAGACTACTGATGCACCCTGACTGATGTGCCTTGGGTCCTAGACAATCAGGTTCCCAGGACCAGTTTTCTTTCCCCAAATGAACCCAATTGGCATGTCTAGCCAGAGGTCAACCCTTGGTAAATGGTACCACAGGTACCCAGGGCAATGTGACCCGGGAAGACCTCTAAGGGCGGCAGCACTTATTGTGCCCCCTTTAGAGGCCCTGTACCTTTACACAAACACACTGCCTTTGCAGGCTGCATGTTGTGGTGCAGAACAAACTGAAGAGTCGACATGGTACACATCCTACAATCCACTGCCCTGGCATAGGTCTGTCACCCCTCTAGCTGGGTGCACTATACCAGTGATGAGGGTACAGGTGCATGAGCCCTGTACCCCTACAATGTCTAAGTCCATTCTTGGACATTGTAAGTGCAGTGCTGCCATTAAGAGTATATGGTGCTGGGAGATGTCATTACAAACTCCACATCACCATAATGGCTACACTGAAAACTGAGAAGTTTGGTATCAATCTTCTCAGCAAATTAAACCCACACTGATGCCAGTGTGGGATCTAATGAAAAATGAACACAGAGGGCATCTTAGAGATGCCTCCTGAAAACTAAACTACCACTAGTGTCCAGACTGAGTGGCTGCCTTCAGCTGCCACCACCAGACATGTTTCTGTACCCCTGGGTCAAGAGCCTGCTGCTCTCTGGGTGCTGAAACAATTCACATCCTTGGACAAGGTGCAACGCCTCCTCCCCCAGGATGGGCAGGGTTCATGAAGGGGAAGCTTCAAAGGCTTGTTGCCTTTGTGAGCTTCCCCAGGCCACTTGCTGCTTTCAGCAACTGGTCCCCACTGATTCTGACCCCCATTTTGGGCGGGAGTACTGGCGGGAAAGACAAGTGAGGAAGAGAGGTGAGCAGCAGACGTCTTCCCATTTGAAGTCTTGTTGCCCAGAGCAAAGCCCAGCGAAGTCCAAAGTGCCCAGACGGTCGAAGAAGGATTTGTGTCTTGATATGAATCTTGTCCCACGACGAATCTAGGGACCCACCCACAGCTAAGCCCTTTAAGTACCCCAAGGAAAGGGTTGGGACGATTCAGGGTTCCCTCCAAGAGAGTGGGTGGACAGTGGGGAGGATACATCCATGGTTTTTGCCCAGTTTCGCACCAGAGCAGGAGCCATCGGTTCCCTCGACTGGTTTGAACTGAACTATGCAAGGAGGGTACCAAGTGTACCCTTCAAGAAGTCTCGTGGCACTGGCAAGCGCGCCCACCCTGCCCCAATACACTAAACCCTGTCTGGGAGGTGATCACACTTCCCTGTGACAGGATATCTATTGTACTGCCTTCCCCTGCTCAAGCTTGGCTCATCGGAAAGAGGGCAGAATAATGTTTCTGGTCGGCAGCAGCCCTAGCTTGCTGTCCAATTCTGGAAGACTGGTACGGGAGCACGGAGGGCTTCCCGGAGGATCTTTAGAGTGCATGGAATCATACCTCCCACATTGTTTACGGTGTGGACGTATGATTACAACATGTTTGATACCAAACATGACAGGGTTCATTACAGCCTGTTTAGAGATAGCCATCTCGTAATGACAACTGGCCACTCTATTTCTTGTATTGGCTGATGCACTTATAACCCGGGACAATGGACTCTGAAGGTTGTAGGGGTGTCCTGCTCATGCAGGGGCACCCTCACACTTAGAACCAGGCAACCAGCATTCAGGATTAAAAGGCCTGCCTTAGGAGTGACTTATAGGTATTAATTTCAGTGACCTCAGATATAAGCAAACTTATATCAGTCGTAAGTGGTGCTCGCACCAGCTTACACAGTCTGCAATGGTATGTCTGTAGTAACAGTTTGAGGGGTCTACCATGTGTGGCATAATACATGCTTCAGCTCATGGGGACCCGTGGTGCACCTATGCCCTAGGTATCTTAGTACCATATACTAGGGACTTACAAGGATACACGAGTAGCCTATCTGGAGTGTACCTAAGTACTCACCACGTCCAATTAAGAGAGGAAGCTCAGAGACTGGAGTCCTGGTTAGCACGATCCCAGTCAGACTAATTAGAAAAACATAATGAATACAGCAAAAAGTTGGGGTGACCATCAAAGCAGATCCTACTTTCCTACACCAAAGCTTTCCAATCTTTTGAATTCCTTGTCTGAGGATGCGGAAGGGAACGCGTCACGAGAAGTGGAAGGTTGGACCAACAAGTGGGGTGGGCGGTGAAGAAAGCTGGGTCACCCAGTGCAGGGCAATGGCAGTGGGCAATCGTTCTGTTCACAGGAGCCCCTGTGCTGGACTTGGACCTGGTGCCCAGAAGAACGTCTGTTAAGGCCTCGTTGATAGACAGCAAAGGTTCCGAGGTGGAGACACCAGGCTGCAGGACCACAGTAATGACATTAGTCTTGACTGCCATCGTAGGAAGCTGCAGGTCCAAGACCACCACAGATTTATGCACCACCATTGCAAATGACGTCCCCTCTTCCATAGCCAGGCTGGAGGGAGACAGCATGCCAGAATCTGGGGAGGTGTTCAGGCCGTAGGTATCACCCAGTTCCTCATACCAGTCCATATATTGAGGTTGCTGGATTTCCAAGGGATCCTGCTCCCCTTCCCAATCCTCCTCACCATTCCTAATCCTTCAAAATAGGGCAGGTTAAACGGCATGGAGCCATAAGGGCTCAAAGCTGGACGCAGCGCCGGGGAATGTCGCAGAGGTACAACTGATGATGGTCGGACCCGGCAATGGGTCTGGTAAAAAGGCGTGGCGCCAGGACTGGGGTCTAAAGGCATGGAACCCACGGTGACTCCTTTATCTGAGCCTCCAGGGCCTGAAGGCACGCAGGCAGGGTCAGGCCACCAAAATATGGTGCACATAGTGTCATAAAATTATTTTAGTTAGGCGGGGGTCGCTTCCGGAACCGGAAAGGGAGGTAAACGTGGAGCCGACCCAGGTACCCACTAAGCGGAAGAGGGCCTCGAACGCCAAGGTTCCTCCGTCAGGTCACTTGATGGGCGGAGCAAACTCGAAGCACGATTCGACTTCTTGTGCTTATTGTGGTGCATCTTACCAGACTGCAACGACTTTAAGGAAGAGGACTTTGACCCTCCGTAGTGGTGCTCAAACCTTCCTCTCGACCGAGACCAGGAACGAGATCGACAAGATGACCTCTGTGGTGCAGGATGTTGGGCCACGATCAGCTTCTTCGACAGATCTGCGTTGGCTGGTGTGAAATGAAAAGAAATGACGTCAACTAGCCGGAGTAGCGGTTATATTGATGACACGGACGTCATGACGGCAACGAACATGACAACGTCATGTGGAGTCGACCGACGACATATACTGGCACACAGGGGTACTGCTATCAAAAATCTTCCAGATCAAGGATGATGCCGGGAAGTTCAAAGGTAAAAAATCTGCGGCTAGGTGTCTCCCTCAGATAATATTGTTTTTTGATTCTTTTAATGAATTTTAATTGTCTATGTTTTAAAGTGTATGTATCAATAGGCATAATTTCAATGTCGGTCAGAGATGCCTCCCACCAACACCGTTTCAGCGTTGGAACAACCCGACCATAGATCGGCAGTTCCGCACACCTCATTACAATGCGACCGTACATGGTGTGGTAGCAAGCTCCTATTTCTCTATGGGAACATGTACGGCGGTGGAAAACGCCCACAGCACAAGCTTCCATTGAGAAATGGGAGTTTGTGAAAATCCCTGCACTGTGTGGTAAGATAGGTGGCCCCAGGGCCTTAAACATAAGGCCAGAGCTTAAGGGAGACCTGCTAGGTGCCACCAAAGGCTATTTCCGACAGCAATTCCATGTCATAAACTCCGACATGGAAATGTTGTTGGAGAGTACCATCACAATTCCGATGGCGGAAACACCGTTCTTTAGGGATTATGAGGGATTTCCAACTGGCTGACGGGCTCCTGAAACCTTTCAGAACTAAGTCAGAATCCCCGTCCAGTTTGAACTCCAACCGCCGTCATTGTAATACAGCGGTCGGATTTCAAACCAACAATGTCAGTTGGAAAGCCTCCGATCAGCGGTCAGAGGCTTTCGGACTGGCATTGTAATCAGGCTCTATATTGTTAATGTTTTTTAAAATATTTTTATTTAATTATTAGCAGTTTGTAAATTTAGGGGCCTATTATGATGGTCGAAGGCCTTAAGACAGACATCACCGGTTTCAATTCTGAACAGCTCCTTATGATTGAGCAGGTCAAAATTGAAACTGGACGGTTATTCCGGCTGGCTTCTAACGGGCTCAAGAAGCCCGTCGGCCAGTCGGACCCGCCCGTAATTCAAATGGAAGGCGGTTTACGTCATACAGATTACAATGCACAGTTTACAGCAGGGTTTCCATGCCGGCCTACCCAACATGGAAACCCTGTCGAAAAGCGTGTTTGGGGGCCCCTACCAGGCCTCCTTTCCTTTGCCGCCTCTGGTTGAGGTGCCTGCCACAGTGTGCAGGGATTAACACCACCTCACATTCCCCTATGGGAGCATGTACTACTGCCGTTTTATGGCCGGAATACATGTCCCCATAAGGAAATGTTGGAATGCGACCGCACCACATTATAATGAGGTGGTCGGTCCTGTTTCCGAGATGGTTGCGTCCGCCCTGTATCATAAAAGTGCCCTTAATGTTATAATTTATTTTTCATTTTTGGTACAGTAGCGGGTTGTGGGGTTTATAGGGTTACAGGGTGGGAAGTCATTCAATTATAATTAATAAATATCTTAAATTAAATTCATATTTTGTGGCTAATTGATTATTAGTTATGTTAATAGTATCCTTTTCTTTTTAACTAGGTTTTAGGTGTGGGTTGTGTGTTTTGTAGAGGTATAAGGTGTGAAGGTAATTAATTACAATTCATTATTAATTACTTTTTAATTAGCATTAATTATTTAATAAGTTTCAGGTGCTGGTAATGTGTTTTGTAGGTGTATAGGGTGGGAGGTAAATGAATTATAAAACATTATTAATTAAAATGTAATAACATTTATGTTAGATTTGGGGGTCTCTAGTTGGCACAGGTAGGTACATGTGACAAATAGAGACCCTCTCCTCTAGTCAGGATAAGGGGATCACTCCCAAAATAACCCCTGTTCACCCCCTTGTTAGCTTTGCACGAGCAGAAGGCCTTTACTTCAGAGGCGTTGTAAGTTAAGCAGTTGTGACCACATACAGTAGCCCAGTGCCAACACTACAAATGGACACCACACATGTTTTATATAAAAAATAAGTAGAGTTTATATAGACCATAAACGACAAAAATACAGTCTATGATTACTTTAAGATGGTAGATTTAAGCTTAGTCCAGTTCAGTTCTTAGATGCGACACTCTGCGTCAATGTACCTTAAGTTGCATTGCGCTTCCACGACAAGCAATGTAGCAGCGATGGGAAATGCGCAAAGTTCAGATACAAAGAAATAAAAATGTGAAGATCTTCCAGATGCGACACGCTTATCGGGGATGCGAGAAGTTCTTGGTTCGATGCATGGACTGCAGCGGCGACACCCTTATGATGCGACTGCAACAGCTCCAGCGGCGACGCTCTTCTCCCACGATGCGTGAAGTTTCCGCTCGATGCGACAACTACATCGGGGAAATCCAAGATGCAACGGCAGCAGCTCCAACGGCAGCGTGCTTTTCGGGGATGCGAGGTGCTCTTGGTCGATGCAATGCAATGCAACAGTTCCAGTGGCGACACCCTCCTTCGGAGTTGCGACGGCAGGCACAGAGACGGCGACACGCTCCAACCTCGTTAAGGGATTCTTCTCCTGATGCGGTGCAGTGCGACAACTACAGCGGCAACACCCTCCTTCAGAGTTGCGATGGCAGCAGCAGCGGCGGCAACGGACTTCCTCTTCGTTGCGGCATGCTTCTCTCCTATGCAGTGCAGTGCGACAGTTCCAGCGGCGACACCCTTCTTTGGATTTGCGACGGCAGGCACCGTGACGGCGACACGCTTCTTCTTGTTGAGTCGTGCTTCCAGCTCCTTGCAACACACAGTCCCTCAGAAGGCCCAAACCAGCAGCAGACACTTCCAAAGAAGTCTGGGGAGCTGGGGGGTGAAGTCTGTTGTACCTGAGACTTCAGCAGGAGGCAAGCTCTTTTTCAAGCCCTTGGAGATCCTTCACAAGTTGAAAGCAAAGTACACAAAGTTCCTTTCTCCTTCCTTTGGCAGTAAGGCAACCACTGCATGCCAATCCCCCAAGCAGCACTTCAGCTTGGGAATAGTCTCTCCTCAGTTTCTTGAGGTTTCTCTCCTCAGTAAAGGTTTCTTCTTGTAGTCCAAAGTGATCTAATGCCATGGGATCAGGGTCTCAATATTTATACCCCAAAATCCTTTGTCCCCTGAGGGGAGAGGGGCCTCTGCCAGTCCAAACCAGTTGTGAAGCACTCTGTTCAGCAGACTTCTCCTTTCCTTTCACAGTGCAGGGCATGCACATCAGACGCTCCACAGGAGGTGGAGCCAGCATTGTGGAAGGAATGTACAGTCCTGGAGCACTTTGTTTACAGGACTCCTTCTCTTCTTTCAGTGTGCAGGGCAGAGACATCAGCCGCTCCCCAAGGGTAGTGCCAGCATTGTGGAAGGCAGGCACAGCCCTATTCAAGGTTCAGGTGCAACTCCTCCCTCCCATCTAGATGCAGATCTCTCTATTCACCACCGGGTGACTCAGCCTGTCTCCTGGAATTCCCCAGCCCTGTCACTCACAAAACCAGACATAGGAATACACAACGTAGCAGAGGCAGGTTTGAATGGTTAGACAATCAAATACCTGCTTTCTAAAAGTGGCATTTGCCAACACAGAATATTAAAAACAACTTCACTAAAATATGTATTTTATTATTCTGAGTTCAGGCATACTAAACTAGAATTTCTACCATGGTCGATACAGTTAGGATTATAAAATGTAATAATGTAATAATTCTGGCCTATTAGGAACAGGTAGCCTTGCAATAGTAAAAAACAAAAATTGCCGTAATTCACTATTAGGACATGCCACACACACCAGGGCTTATGCTACCTTATCCTTGCAATGCACCCTGCCCTTGGGCCTACCATAGGGGTGGCTGATATGAAGAAAAGGGAAGGTTTAGGGACTGACAAGTGGGTGCACTTGCCCAGTCAGCATGACAGTACCAGACTGCACGCAGGCTCTGCAATGGCAGACCTTAGACATATTTTACAAGGCTGCTTCTGTGGGTGGCACAACCAGTGCTGCAGGCCCACCAGCAGCATTTGGCTTTACACGCCCTGGGCACACTAAGTGCACTAGACTAGGGTTTGACAAGTAAACCAAATAGCCAAACATAGAACCACTGATTAGTCAATTTCCAATAGGGAGCACTTGCACTGTGGCACTGATAGTAGTGGCACAGTGCCCAAAGCATCTAATACCAGCAAAAACACACGAGGCAACAGTAAAAATGGAAGGGAGACCCACACCAATGGTGCCAGGTCTAACAACTTAATTAAGTGATAATTAAACGTGTTCATTTTAAAATCATTTGTGTATTTTGAACACGTTTTAGCTGCACATTGTATGTTTTGTATGGGAATAGGGTGGGAAGTAAATTAATTATAATTAATTTATTATTACTTGTAAGTTAAATATTTGCAATAATTAATGATTGTTTTTTAATTAGTATTATTATCTAATCGAAAATTATGGTAATTGTGTAATTAATTTTTCTTATTACGTTTTAGGTGTGAATAGTGTGTTTGTTAGGGATATAGGGCAGGAAGTAATTAAAATAGATGTATTTAATAATCGTATTTTTGTTGATAATTACATTTTAGATTACATTTATTATTTAATAATAATTAATTATGTAAATTGTGAATTATATTAAATGTTTTTATTTTCTTTGTGTTTTGTTTTTGTGTGTGTAAAGGTAATTAATTATACAAAATAATAAAGTAAATTTATAGTATTTATAGAAATGAATAATAATTTTGTTAAATATGTAAATACAAAATTATTTAAATGATATATTAGTTGTGAGTTGCTGAATTTGTTGGATTAGATGGTTGGAGGTAATTTAGTATTATTAATTAATTATTAATCATAATTATTTACTTGATTTTATTATGAAAAGGATGGAAATAATCATTTGGTAATATATAATTAGTGTGCATTGTTTTATTTTTATGAATAAATGGTAGGGAGGTAATTATCTATAAGGAATAAATAATTATTATGAATATTGTACCTAATATTTAAGTATGTAACATGTGGAAATACTATTATTTTAATAAAGATTTTTAGATATGTGCTATGATTATAGTACTCAAGGCATACATAGGTACACCAAAGGTTTCTCCTAGGCTGTAGCAGGTATTGTGCCACCAATGGGAGTCCGCTTAAACAATGACTACAGGCCTGCCATTGCAGCCTGTGTGAGTTGGTGCTTGCACCTCTCAGAGCAGATATAAGTTTCCTTATATATGAGGTCACTACACTTAAAACTTGTAAGTCACCCCTAAGTAAGCATGGGCGGAAAATCCGTTACACTCGCGGATTTTCGGTAAATTCGCAATCCGCGAGATTCGCGAATTTCCCACAAAATCCGCAAATCCGCGAGCAGCGGATTTTATGGCTTGCTCGCACTGTTCGCGTGAGTTCGCGGCTTCCCATTTCAACTTCGCGCCCCGCGAATAAGCGCTAAATTGCAGAAATACGATCTTAGCAAAACTGAAACTACTTACCAGGTTCAAAAGTTCAAGCTCATCATTAGTAGCCATTTCCTGTAGTGCTTCCTGAGGGGCCCCTCCAGAGTTCAGTTGCCTACTTGCAACTATTATGTGACCCTGCTCTGACCCTCAGAATAGTTACACAAAGGTCCTGAATTACAGCTAAGGCAGACAAGCAGGAGCCAGGCTGGAAGTTCAAATCCAGTGACACATTAATCAGCCCCTAATTCATTATTGTCAGTTGGGGCAGGGCAGGTGTTGTAACTAATTTTGCAACAATGAAAGCACTTAGCAAGTGCAAAAGATCACTAATCAGGAAGCACTAAGGAAGCAGGTGCCAGCTAAAAAAATATTCTGTGACACATTAATCAGCCCCAAATTAATTCAGGTCACTTGAGGCAGGGAAGGTGTGCTTTGCTTTGCCACAATAATGTACACTGGACAACCAGAGGGTGCTGTGATGAAACAGAGGGTGGCATGGGTGGGCCAGAGGGTGGCATGAGTAGTCAGAGAGTGGCAGTGGTGACAGAGAGTGGCAGTGATGAAGAAGAGTGTCCCAAACAGGCTGGACACGTAGAAACAACAAGTTCGCAAAACTTGCGACCCAACAGGTAAGTTCGCATTTGCGAAATTGTACAAAACCCTCGCGAACTGGCAGAAACCCGCGTGAACACACAAAAAAAAAAAATCCGCAAATTCGCGAGAATTCGCGGATTTTGCGGATTGCGAGTTCGCAAATCCGCAAAATTCGCGAACGCGAGATTCGCAAAATTCGCCCATGCTTACCCCTAAGGCAGGCTCCTCAGTCCTGAGGGCAGGGTACTTGGATATAAGTGTGAGGGTGCCGCTGCATGAGCAGGACACCCTTACAAACCTAGGCGACTCTCCAGGCTTTGTAAGTGAGGTCAACCATTTAATACATACAGTGGACATCAAGTCAAGTCTAACTATATATTGGCTGCACCGAAACCGGGCATGCTTGGTGCCAAACATGTTGGAACCCATTCCAGGAAGCGTACTTGGGTCACCTTGGGGCTGATGGTGGCAAAACGAAATATTGCGAGGTTGTGGGGGGCTCAGAGCCCTGTCGGGGGTCGAGGACTGGGGCAAAGATATGGACTGGTGTATAGTCACGGAAAAATCTGTATATGAAGTCAGGGGATGCCCGAATAAATGGACGCAGATCTGGGGAAAATGGAATATTCACAGAGGTGAGATATGTGAACCCCCAAGATTGAGTGAAGATATTATACATGAGACCTGAATATGTCTTAATGGGGACTGAAAGTATTGTTTGTGACCGCCAAGTCTTCAGTAATATTTGAAATGTAATAATATTGCCATTGTATGTGCACCGTGATAAATTCATTGATCATGCCTTGATTTCAATAAAAAGATTTACATTAAAAAAAACATGTTGGAACCCTACCCCAAGACCAGTTTCAGTGTTGGATGTAGGATCCTATGTACAGGGGCTCCCCCTAGGGTGCCCCTCTGTATTCCCGGTACCAGCATTTCAGGGTCTAACAGCAAGCTAGTGCTGCTGCCAACCACAGACACAGTTCTGCCCTCCTGCTGCTGAGCTGAGCTCGAGAAGGTAGAACAATAGGTTTCCTGTCACAGGGAGATCTGATCTAGTGTATTGGGCTGGTGTAGGGCACTTACCAGCACCACCAGACTGCCTTTAAGAGCACATTTGGTGCCCTCCTTTCATACTCTAGTTTGAGCCAGTTCAGGGAGCCCTTGGCTCCAGCTCTGGCACGAAACTGGACAAAGGACATAGGAGTATCCTTCCTTCTGTCCATCTCCTCCTCTGGGAGGGACCCCTGAATCGTTCCAACCCTTTCTCTAGGGTACTTAAGGGTTTACCTGTGGGTAGCTCTACAGATTCATCATGGGTTAAGATTCAAACCCAAAACCACTTCAACTTGGACCATCTGGGAATCAGGACTTCACCTGGAACTGAGACTGCACCAAGGAAGACTGGTCTTGGTGTTCTGAAAGTCTTCTTCTTCGTCTATGCCTGTGTTTCTTCCAGGTTCCTCTACATGCCTGTGGGCATCAAGGACACCCAAAGTAATCTCCCTTGGAGTGAAAGAGTCACTCCCCTGCATCTTCAGGCACCACAACAAAGCTGAGGATCTGCTGCTCCTGACATCCCGCGATCTTCGAAAGGCTAAGCAACACAGTTGGTGGTTCTGCAACTACCTCGAGGTCTGACCTGTTCTCTCAGCAAGTTCGAGGCCAGTATCCCTAGTCAGAACAACTGGAACAGAATCTTTGTGCACTGCGTTGACTTGCTGTTGCCAGAGCTTGTTGACTCTTCGGGCTACAAGAAGCTCCTCAACGCATCCTCTGCACAGTGGGACTGCATTTTTGGTGAGATGCTCATGGTCCTCTTGCGACTCCTGTGCCTTTGGCCTGTGAGTCCTCTTGAGGGTCTTATTTGGCTTCAATACGGCTTCAATACGCTCCCCTTCTGTAGTGTAGTTCCTATATTCCCAATAGGCTCTGCGCGTTGGAATAATATACACTATAGATTTGACATAGGACTGAGGTCAGTATGTCTCTATCGAGTATACTAAAATTAATTGTGTGTGTGCCAGTTAACTCAGAGGTCACTGGAAACTTTCTCGTATAAACAAGAAGGGATTAGTCTCTGACAACCACATAAACATGACAACTTTGTTTCCCCTAGGGGGCGCTAGGTGGCGCTAGGTGGCACACGAGCGGAATGTCCGCGAGTTCGTGAGTCTCCCGCCATCCGGTAACTAATCCTACATTTATCCTGTGTGTACGTCTGGCTTCAGGAAATTATTTGAGCCGGACTGAGTGAACAAGACGTCAGGGCACAAGCGGAGCTGTATTTGTGGCCTCCTGCGCTGCGACGAATGACATTTGCCCGCTGAGTGCTGTGGAGTGGGACAATCATTGTGGCGGCATGGAGCTGTGACACGGCTGAGGAGACTAAGCTAACGCCGTTGCCGCCACGTGGTGAATGGGCCGGCCGGGCGCGCATGCAGGAGCGCACTACCCACGACCGCCGGAGGAGGTGAATGGAAGTGGCAGGGCATCTGAGAGGTCCGGCAGCGGAGGTTTGGTGGTGTACTCCCCCCGGATTGATGCTGCTGTGCGAGAACGTTGGGCCGGGTGAGTGTCTCCTACTTTCATGACAAAATGGCAGCTGCTGTGGATGACTGGCGCGCTGAGAGCCATTTGTGGACCGAGGCATACTGCCTGGGCGGAGTGCAAGACCCAGAACGTTCAGCGGCAGGCTGTCTCATCAATACATTGGTTGCTGTGCATACAGCAGTACAGACTTGCTGTCAGCGCTAAGGTGGACCGGAGTTCTGAATTGAATACAGAGCTTTACAGTGCCTATGCAGCAGACATGGGAGAGTGCAGATTGGACTTGCTCTGCCGACTATAGGGATTGCATGGACATGTCTTATTAGTCGCCAGGAAAGCCAGCACAAAACACACAGCAATGCACGCAAACAAAATAGTTGTGCCGTGCATTGGGGGGCATTGTCTGCTCCTAAGCACTTGCAGGGAACAGAAGCTGGGCCTACGCAGAGTACGGGATTTCAGGCTGAGGAACTGGGCCATTACTGATATTGACACTCCTGAGGGCTGCTTGAAGTGAGCTGAGGGCCTTGCTCCCGGTATGATACTATAAAGAGTACTGCTGCCGCGCAGTGAGATACAAGGCCTAATTGGGAAGCTGCAGGGGCTGGTTATTATGGTGACAGTCTGATATGTAACTGGACTCTGATATCTGTTCTTTGCCGTGACCTTCATAAACTACGCAGGTGTGACGCTATTGCTGTACCTGTACTATAGAGTAACCGCATCGCCTTTGTCTTAGGCCTGTAGAGCGACACTGGGCAGCGCCTCCCTCGGATTGGACACTGCACCATAGGTAGAATGGACTCACGACAACCGCGTCTCACTTTTGAGACCAAGAAGGGCGCGCGCCAGCAGTCTGCGGAGGAGGGGAATGGTGCAGTGGAGGCACCCACTGAGCAAAGCGCTGGGCCTAGCAGTGATATGCATGCAGCTCTTGCGGACATGCGGCAAGGCTTTGCGACAATAGCGAACAAAGTGGATATGCTCACTACCCGTATGGATGCCATTGCACGAAAATTAGATGGGCATGACACATGCCTCAAAGAAGCAGAGCATAGACTATATGATGCAGAGGATGTCACACAGCAATTGAAGACCGCCGTGACAACGTCACGTTATATATTAGAGATCCACAGCACAACCTTAACCCCCTATTGCGGGAATTTCTGGTGTTTGGCAGGCTTTCGGGTATCAACATAAATTGGGGAAAATCGCAATTTTTCCCGCTTATGCCTGCGGTCCCTGACTTTCCACTGGATTTTCCTCTCGAATGGTGTCATTCTGATCTACGGTCCCTAGGTATACAAGTGTCTAGGGACAGGGAGGAAATGCTCAGATTAAACTATGGCACAGCGATCACGAGATTAACAGCTATTAATACCCGCTGGATCTCTTTGCCACTGTCGATGGCAGGTAGAGCCTCACTATTTAAATTGATTATCCTCCCCCAATTTCTATATTTGTTTCCTAATATTCCCTATTACCCTGGTACCTTCTTTTGTAAAAACTCTGCAAACTGAACTGATCCAACTCTTGTGGGGTGGTAAACAGCCACGACTTAAATGGTTGCTCATCACGCAACCCTATGATAAGGGTGGGTTTGATATCCCCGAATTTGAGGTTTATGACATTAGCGCGCAGGCTCATTATTCGTATAATTGTTTATCACCTACGCCTTGCATGCCCCAGCTAGCAACAGAGGACTGGCTGGCACGCCCTCTTCCACTAAGAGGTCTCATACATGGACCTGCTAGAGCCCTAGAGACACCGCCCACAACGGTAATATGCATGGTGGATGCTTGGCGGTGCATGGCAAATGTCCTGAAGTTCACGCTCTTATATTCTCTGCGGCTCCCTCTTTCCTATCACCCGACGTTGGTATTACTGCATGAAGTGGATTTTCAGGTATTGTGTAGAAAACGTAATATCGCTACATGGAGTGACTTGCTCCAAGGCGGACTGTTTCGATCCATGGACCTGTTTTTCCGGGAAGTGCACCCTACACCCTTGGAGTCTTTTTTATACGTGCGACTGCAACAAGTGCTGAGGGAGGTCTTACCTGATTTCCCTCGGGAACCGGAAATTTTGGCTCCCCTACATTTTCTGCTTAGCTCCACAGATGGGAAGCATCTGGTGTCCGGTATATATGGGCACGTCGACAGGGGATGGGGGGGGGGGGTCGGCCCGTATGCACTGGAGCGAGAATTTGGGAAAGGAAATATCAGACAGCCAATGGATATACTGTTGTAGGGTCGCGGAGCACATCTCAGCTAGTTGTCGATTCAAAGTTATCTACTACAAGTTTTTACAACATCTTTATTACACCCCTGCTAAGAAACATATATTTCAGTTGTCAGACACTGACAGGTGTGAGAGGTGTAGAAGCGCTGGAGCGGGGTTTCTTGCACTTAGCGTGGGAGTGCCCGGCTGTATGGGAGTACTGGACGCAGGTGCAAGCGGCCCTTGAGACCATGCTAGACACCACACTGGAAAGGGATCCACTGATCATGTTGTTGGGGTATACTGCGCACATACAGAAACATTGCAGGAAGCTCTTGGATATTACATTGTTGCAGGTCAAACAAAGACTGGCTTGTAGATGAGGTAGGGGGAGGGCTCCGAAGTTTAAGGAGTGGCTAAATGATGTTCTTTATTGTCAGGAGCAGGCTGCTGTGCATGCCGAGACACAACCGTTGGCCTCCAGACCCAGGGATATATGGGGCCTGTTGCAAACATACTTCTCCGCAGTGCAGATGGGGGATCTGCTGCATCCTCACAGGATGTTGCCCCAGTGTTGGATAGGGGAGGGGTTACGGTGTAGATTTTTTGTTGTGAGGCCACTTGTTTGGACACTGCTGCTGACAGGCGATCACATGGATGGTTTACATTGCTAATTGTATTACTGCCGATGTATACTGGGCTGTCGTACTGGGTGCCTTGTGGTATGATATGTCACCCTCTGTATCTATCTGTGTGCCAACGTGTATAGCATTAAGATGTTGTATGATAAGAAATTTTGATGTCACCTATGAGCCCGACAGGCGAGATATGATACTTGCAATATATGTACGAAGCCAGGATGGATAGGCTATCCCGACCTACTGTTACTTCTGATGCACATGATGTATTATGAGATTACATATGCTTGTGTTTGTCTATTTTTTTTAAAATAAATAATGGTTTAAAAAAAAACCTTTGTTTCCCCTAGAACCGGAACAATATCTTCAGAGTCATGGAAACAATAGATAACTATTTCACCTAGTCAGTCGGGCATGCTTCGTTTCTACAGAGTTTTGCACAGAAATAGAGAGATGTGTGTTTCAATAAAAAGGTTTTATTGAACAATCTTCTATCTCACACAAGAGAGGTGAACTGCTACAATCGTTAGACAGAATGTGAAGTATAATGCGTACAGCGTGAACAGTAATATAAAATAACACTGTAATAGCATGGTCTGTAGCTATGACATATATAAAAATACATACATAAAGAACACAGGCTAAAATACTCAACTGGTGCTTCTAAAATATGCCTACCCCAATGTACCTAACCTGGGTCTAGTACCAGGGAGGAAGTAGGTGCTGTCTTTAGTTATAGTTAAGTTCTGCCGAGAATTGCCAAAGGTCTCTATAGGTTCTAATCAGCTCCATACCGTAGAATGAGAGAGGTTGTTATCTCTTTCCCTGGACTCGATCTCCCAACACCCCACACGGGGAGTCCGAAACACTGGAGCTGGATTCTCGGCAGGAGGATGACAGCTTCTAGTCAGTGCATCAGCTGAAGAGTTGGCTTCCTTCTACACTTGCAGTAGCGATCTGTGTCTTGCAAGTAGGTAGTCGAACTGCACCGAACCACACTGTGCTTTGCCAAAGCAAGTGAAGGTATATTTATACCTGGAAGGTGCTTAGGAATGCCAATATTGACGTAAAAGTCGGGCATATGAACGTCTGAATGAACCTCTAAGAAATAGATGTTCATGCATAATAAATGAGTTCTTGGAGAAATCAATATCCAAGCAAGGGGAAGTCCCTTCAGCTTGAGAGTCCGGTTTTCCAAGAAATCGTTGTGACGTAGATGAACGGATGGAAGTAGCCATGCCTGTATTTGGGTAGCATGGGCTAAGCCTAAATAAGGACTGGATTTCTATGACTATGCAATGTGAATTATACCTATATAAGGGCATGAATCGGGAAATGCATACGGAATCTAAATCAATACACAACACCCACTCCACTTTCGTTTGTACAAAGTTACCAAACATGTCTAAACATATCTAAAACATATCTACACATTAAGTGTTAAAACCTCTCCAAAATACATAAAAAAACATTAGAATTGTTTGTAAGCATAAACAATGCATTGGTGCTGTACACATTAAACCAAGGTTTCATTCTAAGCATATATTTACATTTAAATGCTAAATGAATGAAGCACGTAAATATACATTTATGAAATGGCTCGTAAATATAGAAGAAAAAAGGCTGAAACCATTTCATGTCACATTACATAAAACTGTTTGTTTGTGGACAAGGTCATATATTGTCTCTTAAAAGTATTCAAAGAATTCCTGTTCTCTATGAATAGTTCTACTATAAGCAGATTACTTGTGCAAACAAATGAAAAATACAAATTTGGAAAAAAAAATATAATCATAGGAGAAAGTTCTTTGTTTTCAAAAATGAAACTCAAATTCAAAGTCTCTCAGAACACTGTTTGCCAAATTCAAAAGTCAGTGTTAGCGCTTGGAGAAAACATGAAGGGCCAGATGAAGGAAGGCTATTACCGGTTGGTAACAGTCAAAATTAACGAATTTCGGCCGTTACCGACCGGTAATAGGCTTTTCTGATGTAGGGGCCGAAATTAACAATTCGGTAATTTACTGAACCGGTAATTTAAGGAATCGGTAAATTACCGATTTCTTAAATACCGATTTGGTAAATTACCGAATTCCTAATGTAGGGAGCACTTAAATGAGGGCTTATCCCATGTTAGGATTCGTTATTTAGTTGGTGGTAAATAACAAAAACACCCCAAAAAGCAATTTTATGCAAATTGCTTCAGTGCCATGTTGCAGACATACATGCTCTTAGGGCATGTATGACTGCAACATGTGCACCCATACACAATTGAGGGGTGCAACAGGGTGTCAAAGTGACACCCTGCCACCCTTCAATGTTTTCCTCCTTTTACCGAATCGGTATTTACTGATTCGGTATTTGCCATTTATTCCTATGGGCCTGAAGGCCCACAGAAATGAATGTCAATTACCGAATCGGTAAATACCGATTCAGTAAATACCGAACCTTAACGATTCGGTAATTTTTATTGAATGATTTGCTACATAGCATTTACTGATTCGAAAATACTGAATCGGTAAAATTCGGTATTTTCGAATCGGTAAATGCTATTTACCTACATCTGGCCCGAAATCTTCTATGTCTGTAAACAAATCGTCTATCATTGTAGGTGACCGTTAGATTACCTCGTTTAGAAGATTTACCGCACATAGATGTGAAGCATCGCTTTCAGCATTGGTCGCATTAGCAATGCTCAAATTGGATGTTACCTGCGTGCCTGTAGTTTCCTCTCAACATCAGCTTTTTGCATCAGTGAGATCTCAATAAATGCTGTCATCAGAATTGGTAGCCGCTGGGGACAACACAGAGCATGGGCCGTTACAGGTTCAAGCAAAGTATCAACATCTGTTGCCGACTGATGGGAGTGTTAGTCAGATGTCTAGCACACATTCTTCTCGGCGTAGCAGGCAGCGTAGAACAGGTAAAATGCGATCTTACCAGATTGGTCTGAATGACAGAAACCATGTGGTATTTAATTTACGTAGACGAGTTAATCCCAAAATTTGGACGATGCGCTCACGACACTTCATCTTCAATAGAGGTCTCTCTATGGTGCTTGGAGTGGCGCTGGTGATTTGGCTTGCCATATCGTAGCAGAAGGAGCAAAAATGAGTATCCCTGCAACGAGTCCCAAAAGGAGGGGCAGTCCGCCAAACACAGAGTGCACAAAGTTTGGAAATATTCTGAGGACTGCATGAAAAGGTGATAACAGTCTGGAACATAAGTTCTTAAATAGATGTACAATACCGCTCGTATCAGACATGTTTAAGATACGACTTAACATTTCTGAGTAATGTACAGGGCAGTTTGTATTCAAAAGGGCATGTATCTCAGCAGAAATCCTTGCGACTTGTAGATCATAGGTCTCTTTGGCCGAGGTCAATGGCACAGTTTTTTGCAAAAGAATGGCTTTCATTCTTAGAGTATCAAATCGTATAGTAGAGATGTTCAGTGAAGGCCATAAAGGCGACTCCCTGTCTAAGTTGATTTGAGGAAACAATACTTGCATACAGCAAGTCACCCTGGATGACACAGTTACTAGATATGGTATGCCTGCCAACATGCCACAGCAGCTGTGATCGTTCAACATGAGGTAACTCCCATTTGAAAGTTGTCCAAATATTGGATCAATAACTGCAGCCGGTAAACCCTGCAGGTGGCAGGATAAGTTGTTAGAGGAATCATCGCAGGCCCTGTTTAAATTAATATCCTGACATAGGAGAGCACCGCTTAGTGCGTTTTCACAGTTTGCACAGCTGAGTAACACTTCACGTCCCCCAGTCCAGCATCTGTGTGCATATGGTAAATCCCAGGATGTCTTGATGTACTCCATACCCAATCTTTCATACGTGCCTTCTGGTAAGTGTTTTAAGCAATACTGAAAATGAAAAATTGTAACAGGCAAAGCGATTGTTCCATGTATTATTCATTCAGTAGCTGTTTTTTCTGCCACTGTAAATGGCAATCTTTCCAGTTTTTCAATACTCAGCACGTATAGTCTGCTCCCCTTTGTGCCAATTTGATCTGTTTATCAGTGAGATTGGATTCTGAAAACAGGCCAAGGCACATAGCCTGCACGAAGGTTTTGCAATGTCCAGCCTAATATGATGATAGAACGTAGTTGCGACTGACCATGTTGCAGCATGACCAAGTCCTGTTCCATGATGTCTATGGCAGAGGATACTATGCTGTCCAATGAATATATCCTGGACGACAGAGTCGTTAACCCATTGTCAACTACATAGAGAGTTTTCTCTAAATTGATACGATCAATTTTTCGTATTCGTTCTGCAGGCTTGCGTAATCTTCCAAGCTTCATTAAAAGCAGCATATATACCGGCACATATATAACGTTTTTTACACTTTTTTTTGGTCCTAGCAAGAAGTCCCTAAGGTCTGCGCCATCTGTAAGTAAAGATAAGTGTTGCTTTACATCCTTAAGTGTAGATCTGTGTAGCCAATCAAGGTAGAGCTTCCCTACACTGTATGTTGTTACTATCCCAGGATGCTGTCTTTGAACATATCTTGGGTCTGGCCTATTGAATTTAAACCCTTGTATTTTGTTCATAAATCTATCTTGACAGTTGTTTGTGTCTGTGGGCCAGATCAACCATTTTTTCCAATCTGGATCTGTTCAGTTGTGATGCAAAATAGTATGCACGTCGACCTCCCCCTCTGAAGTGTTATCACTGTCAGGTGTAGATGTAGGTATGGACGGGTTGTCCATGTCTTTGATCTCGGCTAACCCAAGGCAAGACGTATGTTGAACAGTGTCATTCAAAAACATAGCTTGTTCAGGTATTATACAGGCTCTAAATAAAGCTTCTACCCCCTGTACTAGCCAATCTTTTGAACCCGAGATAGTTTTTGTCTCAATGTTGTCTTTCCAAAAGTCAAAACCATGACTAGACAGTTGGTCAAAAAAGGCTGCAGAATAAATCTGTTTTGTGTTTGTTAACATAGTTTTCAGTCCCGTTTTGTTCACATTTCTAAAATAAAATGATTCTGGATTGGATACATTGAACCCTGAAAAGTATGGAAACTTATTAGCAAAAGTTTTTGAGCTTCCCTTTGGTGGCGTAGGACAATGCTCCCATTGGTTATACATATATACATTTTTAGGCACTGTTGATTTGTGCAAGAAATGATGACCAGAGTGATTATAACAATACATTTGTTCATAGTCTGAAGAACCTTCTAAATATTCATGATTGGTGAACACTGCAGACATTTCTAGGTCTGACTTCATATCATTAATCGAAGTCCCAATCATCAGAGGAGGTACTAGATGAAACAAAGTCACTTAATGAAATCTTGAACTGGTGTGAAATCTTCCACAGTTCCGAAGGGCCAAAAATGTCACATTGTTTTGTCCCAAGCTATACCATCAGGTACAGGAACGGCTGTGATGTTCACTGCTGAACAATGAGATGATTTGTGTGGTTTGAGGAGTAAATTGATGTTCTTACTTGCTATGTCCATTTTGACATATCTTCCATTTATCAGCATACCCAGAGTTATTACCAGCGCTAACCAAAGTAGAAGAAAAAATGTTCTCAACACAATCCAAAATTCAATCCATGGTGAAACCAGATAAGTCTTTTCCATGTGATGAAAAAAGTCAGTTGCTTGTTCATTGAAAGTTTTTTTTGCTGGCGTTGGTTCAGGCTCGCTGGGATCCTCAGAAAACGTATCAAAGTTAATGAAATAGCCAGAGGCAGTTCTGTCAATTGTTGGGATTGCATCAGGATTCGTTGAAATCGCTGGAACCACTTGATCACTTGTTACTTAGTTGAAGACAGGTGTTTCTTGACAAACTGTTATTTGGGTCTCAAGAGGTACAAGTTCCATGGGTTTGTTGCATATACTTCATTACTCACTGCAGATTCTTCAAAGGTAATGAGTCTCTCAGTTCGAACCTCTTGGATCGTAGCTAGAGGAGTGTGTCTGCTACTTGGTCGGAGTCCACTTGGCCTACTGCTTAGTATCGGCTACATAGTATGGTTTGATCAGGTCAATTGACACAAACCTGTTCTACTTTTTACCAGCATGGGGCGGCAGTAAAACTTTTCTTGATCTATGGATTGCTAGGACAGGTACTGGTTGGCTGTTCGAAGGCCCAAATTCCTTCTTGTTCGCGATCTTCTCTCTGACTAGATCCCCAATCTTTGGGATCCAGACAGGCTGGGACGGTTGGTTTTTCCCCAGTGGTGGTTGGCTTCAGGAATATGTTGTTTTGTTTCGTTCTTAATTCATTTAAGTCCTGCAAAACAGCCAAACAATCTTTGATATCAAAATGCTTTTGTTCCACCACTGATGTGTGACAATCAAGGTCGGGGAAGAACATTCTTGTCTCAAAAAGGACCTCATATGGAGTGATACCCCCTAGGGAACTTCTAGGCAAGTTATTAAGAATACTTTGGACACTTATTAGATGTTTGACCCACCCGTCACCCGAACTTAATACCCTAGCTGTTATAGATTGCTTTATGTCCTGGTTTTTGCTCTCCACTACCGAATTTCCCTCAGGATGGAATAGACTAGAATACTGACCAAACTGGCCATGGCTTCTTTGTAAGCTCAAGAGCTAAACGCAGGACCCTGGTCAGAATGAAGTGTGCCGATTGCGTATGTGCCGATAAAGACTCACAAATCTTTTTTAACAGTTCGAGCGTCAGCCGAGCGCTGAGGCTACATCCAAATGAACCTTGAACATGAATCCACTGCGACCATGATATATTTATAGTTACCATTCCTTTGTAAGGGACCGCAGTGGTCCAGGTAAACACACACTAATAGTTTATCTGAAATTAACAGGGGCGTCTGCGCAGGACGTTTCACAGTAGAGGCTTTCATCTTTTGGCATATTTCATAGTCCAAGACGTAGTTTCTGGTCTGTTTCCTCATGCGTGGCCACCAGTACCTCTGTTTTAATAACAATACTGTGATGGAAACACCTGCATGTGCAGAGGTAAGCCCTTCATGTGCTGCTAGGATTAGTCCTAATCTGTGTTCCATGTTTGGAATTACCCTATCCCCCACTCCAGGAATTTAAGCAAATGGAACATTGTTCGCATCAGTTATATATGAGTATTTGAGTGGAAACCCTTTAGGTAACGTACTACCGCTGCCTTTGCTTGTAGCATTGACAGGCAGCATTATTTCACTGTCTATTTTCGTTTCTGCACGAGTGATTGCAGCTACGAAAGCCGATTACACAGCCCCATTTGCGGCATCATAAGCCAATTAATTCCCTTCAACGTGAACGGCATCACGTTGATGACTCAGCGTATGTATCACATGAGTGTTTTGTAGTCCTTCTCGTAACTGAACTACTTGTTCCCAAAGCGTTTATGCTTAATCGTGCCACCTTTTCTTTGAACCCGTTTTTAAGCCAATTATGTAAATATTCCTTATAAAACTGTACACAATAGAAAGAATTGCACACTATGAGTGTGGGGAATTCGCGATCCGTGTTTTCAAGTGCCATTTTGAATGCTTGTAGTTCAGCTTGCTGAGCTGTACAATCTCCTAGAGATTGCGTTTTAGTGACCATTGGTCTAACCTCGCCATCGCGCATACGACCTTTAACAATCGCGCACGCTGCACTATAGGCTTGTTTACCCCCGTAGCGGGTTGAGCTGATAAGTCAGTATAAATTGACAATGTTATTCCTTAATGCTGTACTGTGTGCATTTTGTACTGCAAATGTTTTGCAACAAGAGATTAGATGTCTGTAATCCAATACAAGACTATATGTATTGTCTGGTTTGGAGACAGGAAGCAAAGGATTGTTCATTGATAAGGTGCATGTTTCAATCACCCCTTGGTATTCAAGTTGATCTAATATCTCCCTGACCTGTTTTTTAGCTTCTTGTTTTACAGGGTACTGCCTTTGTGCAGTTGGTTAATTCTTTAGTTGGATTTTATGGTGAGGCGAGTCCTCATCCCATCCTACATGATTTTGATTTTTGTATAATGCTGGGGCTTGGGCCACTGCCCATTTCCTGGCATATGTATACATTAAATGAATTGGAATATGGTTAGAGAAGGCTGGCATAATGATGTCTTTGCTATGTGGGCACTCCCTGATGAATGTAAGTGGTCAGTCTCTTTCAGCCAGAAGTATATCGTAACCCTTAGGAAAGTCGCTCCCACGTCGTTGTTTTGATTTATTTTTCATGTACTTTGTATGTATTTTTATGTATTTAATATATGTTGCATCGGTGATGTTTAAATGTGGTATGTGATGTTTGTATTTATATATGGTTCTATATGTTGTTTTTATATATGTTCTAAATTTCCAGCCCTGAAGAAGTTCTGTTTACAGAACGAAACGCGTTGGCTGAGGTTCATTGAAAAAGAAGAATAAAAAGCAATAAAGAAGGAATCTCATTTATCAGATGGACTTAATATGAACTAATTTGATCAAATATAATTGGAGAGTGATGTTATGCAAAAATTATAAGCGTCATCTCTATGAAGAAAAGCAGTGTGTGCAGAATACATAGTGAATGGAAGGTGGTTTTCCATGCAATAAAAGCCTTTTCAATGTATGGCTCACAGACTACAACTTATCTGGGAATCAGAAAAATAGAATTAACCAACATCTCTGCATCTGGATGGTCAACATACATTTCCTCGCTCTCCCTTCGTCAGTGGAGCCAATAGTCAACCAGGACACAACTAGAGCTACTGGCCTTGTTGCAGTTCTGAACCTAACCATGGAGGAGATGGTTCTAAATACTTGGGAGACGATGCGCTTGGCAGGAGCCCTGGCCCAAATGGACCCTTGGCTAGCATTTTCAAGGCAGCAAAAGCAGAATGGTCTATTTGACTGACCTCACTGTTTAACTCCTGTTTATTAAGAAATCAAGTGCCGGAGAGCTGGTGGGGTTACCTTCTAGTCCCAATACATAAGAATTGCTCTTTTGACAAGCCAGAAAACTTTCAACGTATTGCTCTCCTAGACCTTGAGGGAAAGTGCTTTGCAAAATTGTGTACAAAGAATTAGAGGCATTGGCGTGGGATAAAAAATTATCCCAGCCATTCAGACTGGATTTCAAAAGGTCAATGCGACAGAGGACAATCTGCTCTGCATATCAGCTCTGATCAAACGTGTAACAAAAGAGGCTGCAGGTTCCCTTTATAGCGCATTTATTGACTTCACCACAGTTTTCGACAAAGTTGATAAAGGCGTGATGTGGGCTAAATTATCAGTTCAGAACATTTGCCCACGCCTTTTGTCAGCAATCATGAGTCTTTACTCAAACACATGGGTCAAAAGGAGAGTGTCTAGCAAGTGGTCTACGTCAGCAAAGATCTTTAGCAAAGATCTACGCAAAAAGAGACCTTAAGTGAGGCTGCATCTTGGCCCATTTACTTTTCAACTTTTACTTATCTGATTTGAATGACCATATAAGTGCTGCCAAATGTTTTCTACCAAAAATTCCAGGTAGAAGTTTACATTTATTGCAGTTTGTTGACAACACAATATTCAATCAATCCATCAAGGTTAGTGAAGCTCAACTACTCACCTGTCGGGGGGGTCTCAAGGTAAAGGGGGAGGCAGGCAGATGGCTCCATAGAGTGCTGAGGTCATCCAGAGAGTGCTGAAGTCATCCAAAGAGCCAGGTCTTGAGGTCCTACCTGAACAGGGGCAATGTGGGAGATTGCCAGAGGTGGAAGGGTAGGGTGATCCAGGCTTTGACTGCAAGGTAGGAGTAGGACTTTCCTCCCGTTCTAGCATTGTTGATATCAGGGACGGTGGTCAGGGAGAGCTGGGCTGATCAGAGGTGTCATTTGGGTGCTTGGAAGGAGAGGCGACTGTTCAGGTATGCGGGTCCTGAGTTGTGAAGGGCCTTGTATGTCTGGTGAGGAATTTTAAAGTTATTTTTCTTTCGACAGTAAGCCAGTGGAGATCGCGCAGGTGCTGGGTGATGTGACTGCGATGGAGGATGTCAAGGATCAGTCTGGCTGTGGCGTTCTGGACAGTCTGGAATTATTATTGGATCAAACAGCAATCAGGCTTCAAAGATCCTTGACCAGCCTGGCTGAATATTGTAAAACAAACACGCTCAGCATTACCAAACCAAAAGCAGGATTCTAGTCTTTGGAAAAGGGAACATCAAATATTGGGCTTGGTTTGTAAATGACCAACATCAAATATGTGGGAGTATGGTTAAACGATTGGGGCCTTCCAACTGCTCAAACTGAGGCACTGGCAACAACAGCAAGTACTCTTACTACAGCCTTACAGTGCATGCTTACGGATTCTCTGCAATTTGTAAAATCATCGATTGTAAACTAATCCCTAGTTTTCCATACAGCTCCTTTAATTATAAAAATTGTTTAGCAACCTGGTTGGGCCGGGTGCAATGCCAGTATTACAGGTTCCTATTTAAGCTACTGGCTTGTACAGTGCAGATACAGATTTGCATGGAGTTCAATCTGGCTCGTTAAGAGAACATGCTCAGCGCAAGTTTTCTTTATCTATGTTATAGTTATCAGTAGCCGAACCAGGGTCCTTAAAGCAGTTCTTGTGGGACATCGTTCAATATACATACTCGGAAATACACAAGTTTTATCAGGCGCTGATCGATCAACTTGGCTCTTCCAGAAAAAGAACAATAACTAATATTGCTGAAACAAGCCAGATTATTGTCAGTTCAAGATGATTTACAAACCATCTGCACAAAAATGAACTCACATCTGACATAGGACTTATATCAACTACTAACTTTCCTGGCGTATCTATCGCATCCAACTGAACTTAACATCAAGTTACAACTACTACGCTTGTGGCTTAGCCTGATACTGCTTAAAATGTACAAGTACGGACATTTAACAGTTGATCAGGATGTCTTCTGCAGAGGATGTTGTACTACAAAAGAAAATCTTGTACACATTGGAGGAAGCTGGCTCTGTATATACTTTATCAAAATGATGTATAGTGTGCACAGAGTCCAGGGAGTCCCCAGAGGTATAGCTGAGGCAAAATTAGGTAAGTACTAACAGCTCTCTTTGTGATAGTGTGGGCGAGCAGTTATCAAGAGGGTGTGTTTATTGTATTCACACAATCAAGGACTGATACACACACTCAAAGACAATATAAACAAGGTATACTTGAGTTTTAGTTTTAGAACGAAGCAGGACTTGTCACAGGTAAGTAAAATACACTTCTCAAATGCAAGACTGTTAACAGAAATGCATTTGTGGTTGAATTTGCAGTTGTTACAGGTTTGTACTACTTTGAAATACAGTTCAAATTACATAGGGCCAAACGTAGGTAGCCAAATACCGGTCGGTAATGGCCGAAAATACCGAATTTCAGCCGTTACCGACTGGTATTTGGCTTTTGAGATGTAGGAGGTTAAAATAGACCAATTCTGTAAATAAGAGTCACTAATTTACCAATTTGGAATGTACCAAATTATTATTTATCGAATTCTTATTTACCGAATTCTTATTTACCGAATTCATATTTACCGAATCGGTAAATAAGAAATGGTAAAAAATTACTTTTGAGATGTAGGAAACCTCAAAAATACTGAATTTCCTGAAATTCGGTATTTAAGAGTCGGTATTTACCATGGAGTGAAAGCAGGTGGTAACCAGGTGCAGGTTATAAAAAAGGCCCCAAAATGCAACAGTTTGACCAGAATGGCGGCATTCTATGTCATTGCAAGGCGGCTACGGCTACAGGCAGCAGGAGAGAGGGTCTGGAGAAAGGAGGAGCAAGTCTACAGGCAGAGCATTACGCTCTTCTAACTCACTGAGGCAGAGACGTTGCAAAGGTACAGGCTACACCCCCATACCATCCTGGACTTGATCAGGGATCTGCACCCACTCCTGGAGCACCCAACACCAAGGGCACACGCCATCCCACCCCATGTGCAGGTGCTGTGTAGCCTACACCTCCTTGCATCTGGGAGTTACCAGAGTGTGATTGCTGCGGTAGGTGGGGTATCCCAGAGCTGCCTGTCCTGTTTCTTCAGGAAGTTCCTGGATGCCATGATGCAGAGAATGCATCATTACATCAGCTTCCCTGACACACATACAGAACTGCTGAAGACCAAAACTGAGTTCTATCAACTGGCACACTTTCCTCATGTCCTAGGCTGCATAGATGGCACCCACATCCCTATTTGCCCAGCAGCAGCCACAGAAAACATATACAGGAACCGAAAGTCAACCCACTCAATCAATGTGCAGGTGATATGCAAAGCTGGCAACATCATAACAGACATTGTGGCCAAATTCCCTGGGAGTACCCACGACTCCTACATATTCCAAAACAGTGGGATCTACACACGCCTTGCTGCTGGAGAATTTGGGGACGGATACCTGCTAGGTAAGTAACTGTGACACACCCTGATAGTTACTGCAGATGAATGTTTTGGGATTATGTAACTTATGGCACTATCTTTTCCACCTAGGCGATAGCGCTTATGCTGTGCGGTCCTTTGTCCTCACCCCGTACCTGAATCCATCTACCAGGAGTGAGAGGAGTTACAATGTGGCACACAGAGCTACACGCAACAGTGTTGAACGCACATTTGGACTTCTAAAAAGCAGGTTTTGCTGCCTCCACAAGAGTGGAGGTGCACAGCAGTACACTCCTACCATCTGTTGTAAAATCAATGCAACCTGTGCCATGCTGCACAACCTTGCCACCAAGAAAGGCACAGAAGTGGAAATAACACATCATGAAGACATTGATGATGGAACTGAACAGCCAGAACCCTATGGAGCAGGAGCTGCGCCAGCAACAGATGGGAGACTGAGACGGGTAGAGATCACACGCAGCTATTTCTAAGTAATTAAGGAGACACAGCCAGGCTTTGCATGTGAATGACATAGTTTAATTGTCACTACAGCACATTCCTATTGGCACACCATGGTACTTAAATGTCTGACTACCTCACTGGGCGATCACAGGTTACTTCACCCTGACATGTCCTTTGGAGTTCGGGCAGCTTTATTGTTTGTGCCCACGCATAACAGTGCGGGATGCCTGAGGCTGGGTCTCAACAGAGGCTGTAGAGCGAGGGTCAGTAGATTGGCGTCTGCTGCTTCTTCTGATGTCTGGTATGGGAGTGCTACTGCTACTCCTGCTGGTGGTGTCATCTGTGTACCCCACACATAGGTCCCCAGTGTTGGCTGACTGGTTTGTGAGTAGCATTTCCATAGCAGCAGTCACTCTCCCCATCCCCCTAGACACATCTGTGCAGCAGTGCACAAGGCTCTCTTGCATGGCCACAGAGCGCCGACATAGCAGGGAGGTGGCTGTTGCAATACGGTTCATTGCCTTTGTATTTTGCTGCATACACTGCCTCGCCCAGTGCCTCTGTGTGCGGTCTGACTTTAAATTTTCACTGACAGCAATCATGGCCTGCAACATGTTCCTTATTCCATCTGCCATTTCTTTCATGCTCTCTGCCATGGAGCTAGTTCCACGGTCTATGTTGACAATCTTTGTATTTAACTGGCGCACCTGTCTCTGAACAGATAATATTCCCTTTGCCTGCAGGCGCTGCACTTCGACCATTGTGGCCTCCAGCCCACAGAAGACCCCCTCTCCACCCTGAGATGTGCTCCTCTCCCGTACCCTACGGCGTGTGGCACCGGTACGCACACCTTCAGATGCAGACTGCTGCCCAGCATTGTTTGGCTCTAGTTTAGCCGTTTGGGTGTCACCCTCCCTCTCATCTTCATCGGATGTCTCCAGGATTCTGAGAGGGGCCACATCATGCCTCCTTGGCCTTTCCGCTTCGGAGGAATCAGTAGCTGGTGTTGGAGAGAGTGCTGGTGGGTCCTGCTGTGGTGAGTCATACAGAAGAGGTGAACAAGGCAGTGCTGTGGTGGGTCGCTCTGGTATCGATGCTGCCTGTGCTGTGGGTGCGGGTGGCAGCTCAGTGCTTTGCCCTGAACTTGTGCCTGCGTCCTCACTCCTTTCGGTTTGGGGTGCCCTCTTCTCCCTTTCTGGCGCTGTCCTGCACGATGACTCTCATGTGGACAGATATGGGCATTGGCTCAGTGGGGCTGTGTACTTGTGTGTCATTATTAAATCATATTCATGTCACACAATTGCAAAGACCTCAGCTGCTTATGGATGTAGTGTGTGGCATGCTTTGTTGTTTTCTGTGAAATATGTAGTGATGTATGCTTCTATGACTACGTCTCCCATGATGCATTGCAGGAAAATCCTAATACCTGTACTGCAGTGTGAGACACACAACCACATTGGGGAAGGGGGACAGGGAAGGGGGGAGGATTGCTGTCCATTCAGCTTACCTTGTTTTGATGCCGCTCTGGCTGAGCTGTCAGCATCCCCTATCCCATGGACACTCTCTGGCTCCAGGGTGGACTCCACCAGCTGCTCCAGGTCTGTTAGGGCAGGCGCCCAGCTCCGTCCTCCCCCTGTGGCACTGGCTTCTTTTTTCTGTGCTGTCAGCTTTTTTTTGGTTATGATCCTAAGATCATACCACCGTTTTTTGAGATCATCAATTTCCCTGATTGTGACCCCGATGGCATTCACCTTTGACTGGATCCCCAGCCAGGTGTTTCTTTTCACAGACTCTGCAACATGCAGAGACTGCTTACCAAATAGCTGGGTGTGGTGTCTCACAACCTCCTCGCCATCACCTGCAGTTCAGCTGTGCTGAATTTCAGTTTTCTCTAGCGCTATGCTCCTTCCCTCTGTGACTCCTGGGAATGCAATGTGCACTTCAGCTCATCTCAGGGCAGCCAGTTGCTCAGTGTCTCACAGCTCTCCAGAATGTTCAGGTACTCTGCACCTGCATGGGTGTGGCCACTTCCTGGTTGTGGGGTGGGGTAGATGCATTTGATTGGTTGGTTCCTCTGTTGCCTTGTTGTGGGGTATGGTGGTTGAACCTGATTGGTTGACAAGCTCAATTGGTTATTTTTTGTATCTCCAATTCGGTATTTACCGAATCGGTATTTACAGAATCAGTAAATACCGATTCCTATGAATGGGTATTACCGATTCGGATTTTACCGATTCAGTATTTACCGATTCGGTAGATTCCGAATTTTACCGATTTGGTATATTTTTCCGATTTTTTACCTACATGTTATGTTACTATGTGGGGGGGCGTGGCTTGGACGCCGATAGGGATGGCGGCGTGAGCTTGCAGCTCCGCGCAAGGTCCCGCTATTTCTCCTGAAAACTACACCCTGGGGGATCCCTGATCGGCGAAATCTATCTGTGAAGTATTGGGGAACCATCGGAGAGCGGCTGAGAGCTCTTGGGAGACTGAATGTACCGCCGAGACCCGAAAGAAGAAGTCGGAGGTGCTGTGCGAAGCGGGAGGAAAATGGCGGCGGAAAGGGACGCTGGTCTCTGAGCCAAGGTCGAGGTGGACTGGACTCGGACTGCGGTGCGAACCGCCTCCAGCGAGACTGGTGTAGCTGGGGCGCACCCGAACGGGCCTGAGAGGTGGAGCTGGGGGTACGGAAGCCAGTGTTGGACTGGTGCACAGCTTGTACGCACCCGCTTATACCTCCCCCCTTCCCCCCTTGTCCCGGCCCTAGCGACAGTGAAGCGGGCGGCCCCGGTATTCCTGGTTATTGGAGCTGCCAGTACGGCAGGGGTGACTGCCCTACGATAACTGTTGGTGCGCACGACTCCCGGGCAGAGGATAACGGGATCTGGAGGAAGAACAGGGGCGGCCGTATGACGGCGCCAGAAGCACCTAAAATGGCGGCTGCAGGCCATTGCGGAGCAAAGCCGGGAGGACTCAACTGCGCTGTCCCGTGAAGGTGAGGCCCGAGCCTCCCCGCTGATGATGGAGCAGGAGCAGAGGCTGAATCAGCGCCTGGATACTATCCTAGAGGCCATAACCTCGACTAAGGAGGCTTTGCAACAGGACATTGCGCAGGTCGTCACAGGGCTGGGTCTCCTGAGGGCGGATCATGCTAAGCTTGCGGACAAAGTAAAGGACCATGAGCAACTGCTTCAAGACCTGAAACCGGCGGTAGTGACCGCGGAAAATAAAATTACGGACATCCTCAGCCGCTTGGACACGTTGGAGAGACGAGCGGAGGATGCCGAAAGCCGTAATCGGCGGAACAACGTACGGGTCGTAGGCCTGCCGGAGAAAATCGAAGGGGATGATGCAGTGGCCTATATGGAGAACTGGTTTCGGACGGTGGTGGCGCCGGAGGGCCTTTCATCCTTCTTCTCACTGGAACGGGCACATAGGGTGCCGGCTCGCCCACCGGCGCTCGGCCGCCCTCCTAGACCGATGGTGGTGAAGCTCCTACACTATAAAGATCGGGACCTGTTAATCCAGAGGGCGCGAACACTGGGCCCATTTGAGGTGGAAAATAGCCGAGTTACGATATTCCCGGACTATACGCAAGAAGTTCAAAAGAGCAGGGCATCCTTCCTGGCAGTGAAAAAGGAGCTGAGGGAGGAGGGCATTCAGTACTCATTACTCTTCCCGGCTAAGCTGCGAGTAATCCTGGATGGGAACACTCAATTCTTCCAGACTCCTGATGAAGCATGGTCGTGGCTAGAATTGTATCGCGCCGGCACGGACAGGACTGGTAAGAGTCAGCGGGAGAGGCCCAAACCGCTCCAGATCAGGACATCCCAACAAATCTGCTCGCGTAACAAGCTTCAGAGAGCGAAACGGGAAGGTCAAATGGCTGCGGACAAGAGAGGGGCGCTGGCAGCGACGGCGAGCATCACGCGGTCGCAACAGGAGAGTGGACTGGTTGAATCGGAATCTGGTGAGGACGGAGGCAGGACCGGAGAAGAACTATCGGAGGCAGAGAGCTCGAAGGGCCCTGCGGTCACCCCACAGACATCTGATGGGATCTTTAATGAATGACTCATGTATGGGACTTATGACACTGTGCTTCTAACGGAGAAACACTCAGTTGGTACTAGAAGGACTGGCAGGCAGGGTGTGGCATAAGCAGTGTGGGATGGAAGGCGCGGGGCGCGGGCTCCGCCTGCCCTGGGTCGGCGATAACTCACCCCCTTGGGGCCCTTAAGGCCTTCTGTGGTGGCGACCACAGATTAGACGGATGTGTGTTGAGTTCAAGGTTTGGAACAGGGCTGAAACTGGGTTATTAGGCTCTGTCCTGGGGAGTGGGGTTTGGGGAGTTTTTTCTACAATTCTTTTGGGGGGGAGCAACTGCTGCGATGTGGGCAATGACTGGCTATACCTGAATTGGATCGTTAAGGATTATCATGGGGACGTTACCTAATTTGAAATGCCTAACATGGAATGTCCGAGGACTGCGAACTATGATCAAACGCCACAAAGTGCATGCTTATCTGGTGAGGCGGGGTGTTCAGATTGCAATGTTACAGGAAACTCACTTAACTAAACAAGAATTCACTGCGCTACAGAAGAGGTGGCGAGGTCAGGTTTTTGGTACCACTTATTCAGCATTCGCTAGAGGGGTGCTGATATGGGTTCGAGCGGGTGTACCGTTCCAGATGGTGAACCAGCTGGTGGATCCTGAGGGTAGATATGTGGCGGTGGAGGGGAGGTTATATGGCCGGGATGTGGTTTTGTGCTGCGTATATGCCCCAAATGTTGACCAGGCTCGCTTCTTTGATGGCCTGTCGTGCTCACTGGCCTCCTTCTTGGCGGGTCCTGTGATTCTGGGAGGGGACTTTAATTCAATCACTAATGTGGCATTGGATAGGTCGCACCCACAACTGGCTGATTCCCCAGTACGTAGACTAGCTGCACATAGGAAGGATTGGCAAGAGAGGTGGGGACTGCTGGATGTATGGCTGGAGCAACATCAGGATAGTAGGGATTATTCCTTTTTCTCAGCCCTCCATGCTTTACACATCAGGATCGATTTGGTCCTGTGCAGTGGTTCCCTGGCTGCAATGGTCATCCATACAGAATACCTGACCAGGACCATCTCGGATCACAATCCCTTGTTGGTATTCATACAGTGGCAACGTGCGAGATCCGCAATTCCAACATGGCGGCTTCGCCCGACACCTTGGAAGATTCAGTGTTTAGTGACGCGGTCCAACGAGGCATAGACCAATACTTTGGGGAAAACGAGGGTACAGCTCATACTAGGTCCACTGAATGGGACGCGATGAAAGTGGTGGTGAGGAGTGTGTATGGGTAGGTTCTCGAATGCCCGAACGTCGGTGTTGAATGCGCTTGCAAAAGCGGAAGAGGAGCTGAGGGGTCTGGAACAGGGTAGACCGGACCGACCGGACTTACAAGCCCGGTTATTGGAAGCCAAAGAGGTAGTGGCGACTGAAACGGAACGGCTGCGGAGCTATGATTATAGGCAATATGCTATTAAAGCGCATGCTGAGAGGGATAGAGTAGGCACGCTCCTGGCCAGGCTCGCTAATCCTGAAATCAGAGGCTGCCCAATCTTGAGCATAAAAACTGCATCAGGGGAGATGGTTTATTCGCAGACAGCGGTGATGGAGTGTTTTCGGACCTATTATGCGAAGTTGTATGAGTGCCAACTGGTGGTGGAGGCCTCGGAGATCAGTGATTACTTGGAATCGATGCAGCTTCCGGTGCTGGATGACGACGATGCGAAGGCCTTAGGAGGGCCTATCACGCTCGCCGAGATCAGGGCGGCCATTAAACACATGGCGAGGAAGAAAACGCCCGGGGTGGATGGCCTGCCGATTGAATTTTATCAGAAGTATGTGGATAGTTTGGCCCCCAGATTACTGGTGGTGTACGAGGAGGCTAGAAGGTTGGGGTATCTGCCCAGATCGATGAGGGAGGCGTTGATAGTACCATTGCTGAAACCCGGCAGAGAGTAAAGTCAGATGTAAAGTCATATAGGCCTTTGTCCATGTTGACGGTAGACTACAAGATATTGAGCCGTATACTGGCCACCAGGTTGGCTCCACATATGACCAGGTTGGTGCACAGGGACCAAGCAGGGTTTATCCCTACGAGGAACACGACGCTCAATATTCGTCGCCTAATTGGGATATTGGATGGCGCTGCGGACGCAGACGGTGATCCGGCAGTGCTATCTGTGGATATTGAGAAAGCCTTTGATAGCCTGGAATGGGTTTACTTGGAAGAAGTCCTGGTGAAGTTTGGTCTTGGCGAGGGGTTTCGTAGATGGACGAAAGTGTTATATTCATCGGCAACGGCGAGGGTGCGCCTGGGCACTCTTGTATCCGCGGATTATCCGGTCTGTAGAGGGACGAGACAGGGGTGTTCGCTATCCCCATTGCTGTTTGCACTAGCAATGGAACCATTAGCAGCGCGAGCCAGGTCAGGAGTCATGTACCGGGGGATTGAACGAGGTGAGCAATCGCACTATATATCTCTATATGCGGACGACTTGCTGCGGTATATGGCGGATGCAGAGCAGGCTCTGGAGGGAGCGATGGGTATGTTATTCGAGTTTGGTCGGTTGTCGGGCCTTATGGTTAATTGGACGAAGACTTGCATTTTTCCGCTTAGGGCGAACACACCATGCCCCCCTCGTGATTTGGGCGTGGTCTGGGAGCCATCTTGTTTCACTTATTTAGGAGTCCGCATTTACCATGAGGTTGAGAATCTGTTGGAGGGTAATATTGGGCGTTGTATAAGAGCACTGAGAGGCTGTATATCCTTTTGGGCCTCCCTCCCTTTGTCAGTACTGGGTAGAGTAGCTCTATTGAAGATGGTGGCGCTCCCAAGGTTACTTTATTATTTCCGCACGCTGCCCATTTGGATTCCTCAGAGGATCTTTAGAGACCTGCGGACGATGATAATCGACTTCCTCTGGGGGCACGGACGATGTAGAGTAGCTTTGAACACCTTGCTTAGACCCAAGCTTGAAGGGGGGATGGCAGTCCCCGATTTTGAATTGTACTATTTGGCTGCGCAGCTTCAGGTTCTTACGCAGCACGTGGCTAGGGTGTTCAGAGGGCCGGAACACGAGCGAGGGAATGGTATACAACGTCACCTCCTGGCTTACATTATCATGCAGCAGAAATTAGAGTTACGAGGCCTCACTATGGAGGAAAAGACGCTCAGGCTGTGTTGGCATAGGAGTTTGAAGAGAGCAAAGACGTCCCGACCTTTTGCACCGGAGATACCATTGGGAATGCTGACCGCGCTGCCGCATGGTGGCGATTGGTCTCCGCTGCTGGAATGGGAGGAGCTGGGATTGCAGATGGTGGGTGATCTGTATATCGATGGAACGTTTGTTCCCTTCCGGACACTGCAGGAACAGTTTGAGCTGCCGGAAGGGAGCTTCCTCTTGCATGCGGCTGTGGTGGCGGCAGTGCACAAACACTGGAAAGGAGGGCTCCTTGAGCCGGAAACGACCATGGCCTGTCAGTATGTCGTGATGGCCGCAGGTACATTTAAAGCAGTGACCTGCCTCCATAATAGGATGCTGCACGAGGGGTTGGATCCGCTCCTAGGCCTGAAATCGAAATGGGAGGTTAGCATAGGTAGGCCCTTCCCAGACACGGTGTGGGGACATATCCTGAAGCGCACATGGAAGGGGACAAGGAATGCACGCTTTCAACAGGTACACTTTTACGTCCTGCATAGGGCTTACCTGACCCCGGAGAAGATTAAACGGTATTTCCGGGTGCAGGAGGCGCGATGCCCGAGGTGCCTGGCATTGGAGGTTTATATAGATCACTTGTTGTGGGGCTGTCCAAAGCTGGAGACATACTGGTTGGAGGTTGGGGAACTCCTAAATGCAGTGACTGATCGGGAGGTGGATTTTGACATGGCTGCGTGTCTGTTGCTCTGGTTCCCACACACGAAGAATACCAAGGTGACGAGTAAATTCATTGATCTGGGGCTTATACTGGCGCAGAGGGAAATGACTTGGCACTGGAAGTCCAAGGAGGGACCATCTGTGAGGAGATGGGTGAATGAACTGCTGAGATGGTCTGAATGTGAGAGTGTGCTCCGAATGAGACAGGCAGTCAAGATTGATAACGAAAAGAACTTAGAAATGGCGAGGGCGTGGGAGATGATAGTCCAGGCGTTGCGTGATTCCATGGTGGAGGACGAAGAATAAGCTATTTGTGTATACGGGCTCCATGAGGCTTGAGAGTGTAACGGCATCAATCGATCTGTAGCGAGCCCCATTGTAGAGATAGGAATAAGGCCCATATCGTCAGCGGTTGCAGGGGGGGGGAGGGGAGGGGGTTGTTTGGGGGTTATTTGGGGGTAGTATTAGGCACCAAGGCCCAGGTCAAGAGACACAGCAGTTATTCCCGGGGTTGGACGTGTCCCTAGCGTGACAGGAGGGCCCAGATAGTCAGCGAGGGAGGGATAGGGACACATTAGATCAACACGATAGGGACCCACCATCAGATGGGCTGGGGTCCGGGATTACAAGTATCGCTTGCCTAACTAGAATGCTAGTGACTGCTGGCTGGTGTGGGGGGAGGATTAGGAGTTTAGGGGGGTAAAACGCAGATACGCAAAGCTGTTATTGACCAATCATCCCTACGGGATGCTCACTGTGATGTTCTTGATGGAAGTTCGATTACTACGCCGCCCGGCCTCCGGGATACGGGCTAAATGGCTGTGTACGATTTACTGTTTATTTTATCCATGCGGGGGGACACCATGAGTGTGCTGGTTGATCTATTATATGCAATGGTTTCTAATTCTGCAATAAAAACAAATTTAAAAAAAAAATGTTATGTTACTATGCTATGTTACTATGGATGTATGACGTTACAACGCATGCTTTTACCACGCATGCTGTTACAACGCAGGTTTTATTACGCATACCATTACAACGCATAGCGCTTTGGGGTGCTGGATAGTGAATAGTTTAATTTAGTATTCCAACTCCAGTCCCCGTGGACACTAGGGAAGGTGTTGGATAGTAAATTAAATCTATTCCCTATCCTAGAGCGCCCCCCAGCGCAATGCGTTGTAATGGTTTTCTTTGTAAAACCTGCGTTGTAATAGCACTGCGTGGTAAAAGTTGCGTTGTAAAGGATGTTTCCCGTTACTATAGTTTTATATAGCGCAAATCACCACTGGTCTCTAAGCGCTTCTAAAGAAAGGAAAACAACAAATAACCACCGGTAGGCCGCCCTCGACCCCACTGACGATTTAAAGTAAACATGTTGTCTTTTTGAACAAGTGAGTCTTTAACGCCTTTCTGAAGGGCAATAGCACTGGCTCCCCTTGCAAGGTTGCAGGTAACTCGTTCCATATTTGAGGAAGGAGGACCGACAGAGCTCTACCCCCTTTTGATTTAAGGTTAAATCTCAGTGGGGTTAATTTACAGGCTTTGGAGGAGCGCAAGGCTCTGTACTTTCTCAGACAGTCTTTAATATATTTGGGAGCCTCTCCATAGATGGCTTTATGGGCTATACAGAGACACTTGAATTGCACTCGGTGTTCGATGGGCAACCAGTGCAATTTCTGTAGAAGGGGCATCGCTAGTGTTCTCCTCGGTAGGGAGAAAATCAGCCTTGCCGCATCATTCCGAACCACCTGCAATTTCCTAAGGAGCTTCCGAGGGATACCCAGATAAAGAGCGTTTCCCTAGTCCAACCGCGAGATGACTGTGGCGGACACAATGGATTGCAATGTCGGAACAGAGAGAATAGGAACAAGTTTCCGAAGTTGCCTAAGTAGGCCTATACAGGAGCCCACCATCGCGGAGACTTGATGGGCCATAGACAGATCTGCATCAATTTTTTGTCATAAACTTTTTACTACTCTTCCCGGAGTTGGTACCTCCCCTAGTTCGGGGGGGGGGGGGGGGGGGGGGGGGTCAGAAAAGCTCAAACCAGGGGCTGTCTTGTGTTGCGATGATGAGCACTTCAGTTTTGTCTGGGTTAACCTTCAGGAGATTATTTGCCATCCAGTTAACCGCAAATCTAAGAAGATTTTTTACTGAGTCTTGCGCCTGGCTGGTGTTATCAAGTTGGACCAACAATTGAGTATCATCTGCATAGTTAAAAAGTTAACAGTTTCTGTGCGTTAGTTCTTCCACTAAAGGTTGCAGATAAATAATAAATAAAAGAGGAGACAGTGCAGATCCCTGGGGTACGCCACAGGTCATAGAGCTAGCAGCGGATAGTTGATCTCCCATTTGCACTCTCCGAGTCCGGCCAGTTAAAAAGGATTTAAGCCATTTAAATGCTTGCCCCAATATTCCCAGCTTCGATACACCGTTCAGCAAGATGGCATGGCTGACCGTGTCGAATGCTGCTGACAGATCTAACAGAATCAGGGCACATGGTTGTTTATTATCGGCACTTATTCTCAAGTCGTCAACAACAGAGGCCATCACCAGCTCAGTGCTGTGCTGTGATCTAAAACCTGCTTGCCTGGGATGGAGAAGTCCATGCTCCTCCAAATAGCTAGCCAGAGTATTCAGGACCTGCTTTTCCAGGATCTTTGCCAAGAAAGGGAGTTAGGAGAGGGGCCTGTAGTTTTTTAAAGCTTTTGTATCGACCCCTGCTTTTTTCAGGAGGAGGATAACCCTAGCTTCCTTCAGATTCACTGGCAGGTACCCTGAGTCTAATGACTCATTTAGTAGATACAGCAACTGCTTTTCCAAGCCCGGCAAGGCCATTTGAAATATTCTCGGGGGACAAGGGTCCATTTTGGAGCCTGATTTGATCTGGTGAGCTATTACCGCCAGACTCACTTCATCGAAGCATGGAATACTATTCAGATTCCTGCTCAGGTCTGGGGGATTGGATGGATCTAGTACGCTGAGGTCAGCCGAGGTTCTAGTGATGTCCATGATGATATCCCGGACTTTCTGGAGAAAAAACTCCTGGAAGGTATCACAATCCGGGCAATCGTTTATTGGAGCTTTACCCCCCCATCTGCGTAAGTTCCTTCAGGATGGAGAAAATCTCTTTTTGCTTGTTACCAGCTCGGCCAATTCTGTCCCATTTTTCGATTCTAAAATACTGATTCGGTAAAAATCGGTATTTTAGAATCGGTAAAATGGGATTACCTACATCTGGCCCATAGTAATTACTTTCAGATTACTTTTGGATTACTTTGAGTGCTGAGGTGGTATGCCTAGATACTGCACTGTAAGTATGTGCAATACAAGGTAGGTACGATTTTTTATACTTTGCAATTGAGTTCACTCTTCTCTATACATTTAACAGTTCCACACTTTTTAAGCCCAAAATCATATAACATGGGTTTCTATGGGAAAAGAAATGGTTATCAGTTTTGAAGGTAAGTACTCGACTTACAAGGGCATGTTTTGGGGGGTTAGGACGAAGGTTCCCCAAGGTCTTGATGGGCACTCAAGCTGCAGCACCAGGGGCGCAGAGACGGCAGAGTGCAGGGGTCCAATTTTAGCCAACGGGGCTAAGGGGTTTTCGGTTCCTGACTACAGACTAGCAGGCTTCTCAGTGTGGGCGCACAGCTCCTGGGGTTATGGTCAGCACTGCAGGGGCCAACGGCCAGCACAGGAACTGCACCAACAGTGGCACTGGGGAAGCCGGGTGCAGGGTGCAAGTCGAACGCCGGACACCCTGTGCTTTCAAATGGAGACTTTCGGTTTCAAAAAGATGCTGCAGGCTCAGCAGGGAGGCTTTCTGAAGCCGACCATCTGCTGGAGAGGTAAGTTGGGATATTGGGGGATGTGTGGACACCGTTGGTTGTGCCACCCAAGGCCGGGGGCATTGGATGCAGGGGTGACGTCTGGTGTCATGTTTTTTTACCAGTTCCGGTCAAGGTCGGGGGCCCCTTCAGGTGGAGGCTGCAGGCGTTGGTTGAAGACTTGAGGGAGGTCGGGGATCACCAGATCCCAGGTCAGGTTCACCGGGGAGACCTCATTGGGGTTTTGGGCCACTCGAACTTGGGCCGTGTGTGGCAGATGCAGAATTGCAGAGACACAGGTATTTGGATTCTGGAGGTGAGTCTTTGGTTGAGCAAATCTGGTGCTCATAGGAGACAGAGTCTGTGGGAAGATCATAGGGCCGTTCCTCCGGGCTCTGGGGGTTTCTGGCTGCTAGACTCGCTGGGGTTCTTGTTGGAGTCAGGTTGTAGACAGGACAGGCCGGTAGGGATGTGGCCAAGGCAGTTGGTGTCCTATTCTCCGTCCTGGGTCAGCACAGCTCTTCCTCAAATCTGATGAGGCAAGGGTCAGGGTCGCCTCATAATACTAAATTTAGGAGCTTTTAAGGGGTGTGCAGGTCCGGACCAATGAATCCCTTCCATGAGGTGGGTACACCCCCTACTATGCCACCCTCCAGTGGGAGAGGGCATGAGCCTCTTCCTGGTTGCTGAGTCTCCTCATCTTCAAGATGGAGGGGACTTAGATGTGTAATTCACCTCGCCTCTCCCACCTGGGGGTGGGGTTGGCAAAGGAGGGCATACCTCTCTTCCTAGCTTGGATTTCCTGCTGATTCGCCCAACCAAAGTGGGGGCCAGAATCGCAGGGACCAGTTGCATGGGGGGGCAAAATGCAGTGACAGCGTTCAAAGGCAGAAGGCCTGTGAAGCTTCCCCTTTCGTGGACCCAGCCCATCCATGGGGAGGAGGAATGACACCTCTGCCAATGATGGGCTTTGTTTCTGGGCTCAGAGAGTGGAGGCTCTCTACCCAGGGGTCCAGAAACCTGTCTGGTGGTAGCAAATGGCGGGCAGCAATTCAGGAACTACACCAGGACGGGTCCCTTTTCATGGGAGATCTCTAAGATGCCCTCTGAGTGCATTGTACATTACATCCCACACTGGCAACACAGTGGGTTTAATGTGCTGAGAAGTTTGCTACCAAACCTCCCTATTTTCAGTAATGGCTATTATGAAGCTGGAGTGTCCGACCATATACTCTTTATGGCTTTACTACACTTACAATGCCTAAGAACAGACTTAGACACTGTAGTGGTACAGGGCTCATGCCTCTGTACCCTCACCTTAGGGCTAGTGTACCCTGATAGAGGGGTGACCTTCCTTGGCCTCATGCATTGGATTCCAGGCATAGCACACAGGGATGTATGCCATGTCCACTCTTCACATTTCTCTGCACAAAGAACACAGCCTGCAGTGGCAGTGTTCTTGTGTGCTAAGGTGCAGGACATCCAAGTGTGGCACAATGGGAGCTGCAGCCCTTAGAGGCCTCCCCTGGTCACAGTGCTCTTGTTACCCATTGTACCTTTTACAAGGGGGTTATCTATGGCCAGGGATGGTCCAATTGTGGATACGGAGATGCAGTCTTGGGAAAGAGCGCAGGCCCTGGGAACATGATTGGCAGGGACCCCGGGCAACTCATGTTAGGTTGCATCAGATGTCAACCAAAAAGTAGGGGGTAACCATGCAAAAAGGGGCAGTTTCCTACACACATCCTCTGCCTATGCCCTTTCTTGTCTTCTCTTAGTGAAGTTAGTAAGGCGTTCCCCTTGCATTATCTTCTCTTTTTTTTTTTTGCAGAGTTTTATATAGCCGAACTTGACCCAAATCGGGTATCAGAGCGCTTTACATAGCACCAGGTACGTTACATGAGGACACACATTCATTTTTGTTGGGCACGGGGAGATTAAGTGATTTGCCCAGAATCACAGGATGTGTTTTTAGCAACATTACCTAGACTTGAACCCAGTTCCCCAGGTCCGAGGTCGAGCGCTCTAGCCGTTAGGCCAATCTTCTTGATTGGTTGGTGTTTTCACAGACTATATTGAACAAACTTCTTGACTCTCCAGACATACTGTACCACATATCTTATCTTAGGTAGTGGAGGTCACTGAATTCCCCTTGGATAATGATGGGAATTGCACTGAACTGCATTTCCACTTTAGCTTATTCGCACAGTAGCCTTTGGGACAGATTGTTGCATTCAGAATTTGATATGAATTGCGCTGAAGCACTTGGGCTTTTCATGAAGATGCATAAAAGATGCTGAATACTGTGGCACTATGGACCTAGCAGGCCATTCCTGTTGTATTCTCTTCTTTCATTTTGATTGGGTGGTGCTTCGACGGTCTACATTAGTTAACTTTGTGAGAGAGCATGGGTTGGTATATGGTGCTCATTTATGTGAGTGTAGCACCCTGCATTAATCCAGACAACCCTTATGGTGATTTTAGTGGTCTTAGACAACCATAGAAAGCTCTCTAAGTGGTAGCTGTGGAGAGCAGCCTTCAGGCTTAGTCAAAAAGGAGTGTAAAGCAGCTGGTTTTACCAGTACTTACTCTTATGGCATAGGTTAAGTGAAAAAGAATTGCATATTGTAGTTATAAAAATAGATATTTTTTATTAACACTCACTAACACAATGTATTATCTCCTACCCGGAGATACAATACAATACACACAGTACGTTGTTGATAGAATTCATAAATAGCACAGAATACAAAGTGGTCCCCAGGGGGGGAGACCAAACCATATACTAAAATAGTGGAATGCGAACCACGACCTAAGTCGACAATGGACACAGAAGAGGTAGAAGAGCCAGGGACCCAAGGAACTACCCAAGGTGAGAATCCAGGAACCCCACAGAGGTCATGTGCAGAGTGTGAAAATGACAAGTGCTCAATGTTAGTCAATAGGTAAGTTGCGGTTGCAGTTTAAAAAAAGAAGGACCTTTCCCAGCGGACCCCGAAGAAACTCCGTTGAAGATGGAAGGTTGGAGAGTCACCCGACCCATGGATACCCCAGGAACCAGGAAACCTAAATCAGGAAAGCCAGGTGCATAGATGTGAAGTGACATCGGAAACTGCCATAGACCACAATGGAGGACTTTGGAAAAGATGCAGCTGGCGAAGAAGGTGAAAGTGTCCGGTGAAACGCAAAGGTGGTGTCAAGGTGAGAGGTACCTGCAAGCAGAGGGGACAGAGTCTATGCCACTCAGGGGTGACCTGGAAGCACGGAAGGCGAATGCCCACTGATGTCGTAGATGCAGGGGAGTTGACGGTGCCATTGAAGTAGCAGCTGTACGGACCAGGCGATGCAGAGGAGAACCAGGAGCCATGCACGAGCTGTCCCACATCGGGTGTCAAGAACCAAGGGGTCAGTGTCCGGCAGTGGCACCAACAAGCCTTGGCAACGTCAACCAACATAGCTGAAGAAAAAGGTGCAGTGTCGGGAACAGCAAGGTCCAAGTTACTCTACACAAGCAGGTAAGTCAGAGCATGCCCCGAGCAAGCAGGGGAGCCCAATGGAGCCAATGAAGACCCTCAAGAGGACCCACGGGCCAAATGCACAGGAGTCGCAAAAGGACCTCGAGCAGTTCACCAAAGGATGAATGCCCACGGTGCAAAGGATGCGATGCAAGCAAAGAGCTTGGCTGCAGGAAATGCTTGAGGTAGGAGCTTGTTGAAGCCTGAAGAGCTATGGAGGAGAGAGTCAACAAGTCTTGGCGAAGGCAAGTTGACATGGTGCACAGGGGTTATGTTCCAGTGGTTACGACGAGGGATACTGACCTCAAACTCGGTGAGAAGACAGTGCAGGCCTCGAGGGAGTTGCAGAACCACCACCTGTGTTGCTGAGCCTCTGGAGTCCATGTAAGCCCAGGATCAGCAGTTCGGTCAGCTGCATTGCGGTGCATCCAGACTCCAAGGGAGATTAGTTCGGGTATCTTGAATGTCAGTAGGCCCTATGAAGAACCTGTATCGAGCACAGGCACAGCCGTTGCAGCAGACTTGCAGGACAATGAGACCAGGAGTAGCAGGAGTCTTCCCAGTTGCAGTCTCGGTCCCCAACACAAAGTCCAAAGAGGTCCACAGTACCCAGATGGTCAAAGTTAAAGTGGTATGTGATCTGAATCTTGTCCCACAATGAAACTAGGGACCCATCCTGAGTCAAGCCTTAAGTACCCTAGGGAAAGGGTTGGAATGATTCAGGGGTGCCTCCCAGAGTAGGGGCTGGAGAGTGGGGAGGATGCTCCCATGTCCTTTGTCCAGTTTCGTACCAGAGCAGGTGCCGTCTCCCTGAACTAGTTTGGACTGGAGCATGCAAGTAGGGCACCAAATTTGCCCTTCAAGCACTGTATGTGTGGTGCTCGCAAGCACCCCCACTCTGTCCCAATACCCTAAATCCTGTCTGGGAGGTGGCTACACCTCCCTGTGACTGGATACCTATTGCCCTGCCTACCTCTGTTCGAGCGTGGCTCAGCAGCAGGTGGGCAGAATTGTGTCTCTAGTAAGCAGCAGACAAAGTTTGCTGTTCGGATCTCGAAGACTGGTCCTGGGAGCACTGTGCATGGAATCATACCTACCACACTGTTTACGGTGTGGTGGAATGATTCCAACATGTTTGATACCAAACACGATAGGGTGCGTTACAGCCACTTTACAGATGTTCATCGCGCAATGACGCATGGCCACTCGATATATCCCAATGGCTGATTCACTTACAACCCAGAAGAATGGACTCCGAAGGTTGTAGGGGTTTCCTGCTCATGCAGGGGCACCCTCACACTTAGAACAGAGCACCCTGTCTTCAGGATTGAAAAGCCTGCCTTAGATGTGACATAGGTTTTAAGTGCAGGGACATCAGATATAAGGATACTTACATCTGTTGTAAGTGGTGCTAGCACCAGCTTACTACAGGCCTGCAATGGCAGGCCTATAGTCCCAATTTGAGTGGTCTCTCACGGGTGCCTTATACATGCTTCATCCCATGGGAGACCCCTGGTTTACCTATGCTCTGGGTAACTTAGTAGCATATACTAGATACTTATCAGGGTACACCAGTAGCCAATCTGGATTGCACCTAAGTACTCACCATGTCCAATTTGGAGACTGGGGTCCTGATTTGCAGGATCCCAGTCAGACTACTCAGAAAAACATAGTGACACCAGCAAAAAGTGGGGGTGACCATGAACGCAGATCCTACTTGTGAGAAGTTGGCCTGGTATATAATGCTCACTAATTCTAGTGATCACTTTGTACCATGCCAAGCAACCCTTATGATGATTGGTTGTAATTCAACCTTGTAGACCAGTTATCCTAGTGGTAACGTGGACAAAGCAGTCTTAGGCTAAACTCTGAAAGGCATGTGAAGCCAGCTGTATTACCATACACAACCCCCTTGAATACCAAATGAAAGGACACCACACAGATATATATTGAAAATATATATTGATTTATTAACTATAAAATCCCCTGGACTCTTTATGAGCACAGAAGCACAAGCGTTAAATCACAAGACAGTTTAAAATACACAAAAGTTGCACAATATGGATGAGCCCTAGGGGCCACCTAAACCATATACTAAGAAAGTGGTATAAGAGATACCAATCGGAACGGGAACAGGCCTAGGGCCTTGGGAATCGCTGGAGCTATTCGAGACTAGAAGTGACTAAGTCAGGAAAGGCACGCGGGACTCGGGTGCAGTGTTTAAAGTGCACGCACTCACCAATGTAAAGTCTATGGTGCGTATAAAGTACAAAGTTAGTTAGTTCGGAACCTTCCAAGTGACCTAGAACGCTGAAACTTAAGACACAGGCCCTTGAGATGTGTACCAGTGTAGGAACACTGGCGGAGCTGAGTTACCTCACCCACAGGAAGCGGGTGCACAGGGTCGAAGTAGTGTCGGGTTTCGTCACACTGGTCGATGGTGCTTGGAGCTGAAGATGCTGCAGGCGGCTCGATGTGAAGAGTTCCGGTGGATCCAAGGGTGGATCTGAAGATGTGAAGACCTGAAAGCAGAGGGGACAATGTTCAAAGTCACTAGCCAGTGACTACCATGGAACCAGATTGGAACCAGGCGATGTCGGGTGCAAACAGGCGTTTAGGTGTAGCTTCTCTCTGCAGCCACGTGGACACCGGGGGTCGAGGACGTCCAGGAGTCGGTCACAAGCTGTCCCACGCAGGCTTCTCGCTGTTGGCGGTGTCGGCAACTTGATCGGAGCAAACAGGCCATGGCTAATGCAAGCCACGCAGGAATCGAAAAATGCTTAACACTCGGACCAGCAAGGTCAGAGCGGGTGCTCCTTTTCACAGGAGCTAGGGCAAGTCTGGGGCAACCAGACCCGCAGTGTAGATGGCCGCTGACCACGTGGCTAGTGGCCGGGATGGCGCGTCGAGTGGTACAATGCAAAAGGGCCCCACGCAGATCGTGGAGATGCTGGAGGGCTCTTCTTCGGTGCAAGGGCTGCTCGGTGGTGGGGGTTCTCAGTCCCCAAAGCACAACGTCGAGGATGCCTCGGTTGCTGCGCAGTCAGCTTTTCGAGTGTCTTCCAAGAGGTCCGGTCCCACGTCACTCGGTGCCTCCACAGGTCCCTTCTTTGCAGGGACTGTGGATCGGGCTGTGAGAGGTCTGGGAGTGTGGGTCTTGTCAGGCTCTGGGCTCGGGCTCCGGCGGGAGGCGGCAGCAAAGCAGATGTCGAGTTGCCGGTTGGTGCCTGTGTTCACAGGGTGGCCACTCCTAGGCCACAAGGGAGATTCTCTTCAGTCTTCTGTGCAGCAGAATGTCGAAGTCCAGTCTTCTTCTTTGTTTAAAGTTGATTCAGGATGATCTGCTGTGCAATGGCACTGCTCCCACTCTTATTCCCAATCTGAGGGGTGGATCACCTACTAGGTCCCTCCTCTGGGAGGAACCAGGAAGGGGGCGGTTACACCCCCTTTCCTTTGTCCAGCTCCTCGCCAGGCCTGGGTCTGGAAAGTCCCAGGACCGGTTTGGACTGGCTTATGCACGGGGACACCTTGTGTGCCCTGGGCATGTCTGTTTCTATTCAGCCCTGTCCTACCCAATACACAAAACCCTGTCTGGGGTGGTGCTCGCACCTCCCAAGGCAGGAAACCCTTTGTCCAAGCCTCCCTCGCTGGAAGGACTCCCAGCAGCAGGAGGTCAGACTCGTGTCTGTGGTGGCAGCATCCATTTTGTGATGCTGAGGCTCTGGTTAACTTTAACCGGGGTTAAGGCTACACACATGTCGTGTCCCTCTAGAAGGGTGGAATGCTATCCCCGTCGACAGAACTGTCGAGGGGATAGTATTCCAATTTGTATGACACCTTACTCGACATGTTTTGGTAAAGCCAAACCAAAGATAGCATATAACCGCAAGGATTATAATGCACTTAAGAGTATATGGTATGGCAATATCCTGGAACAGCTTAGGGAGTGGTTCCCGACAGCTGCAGACAGGCTCAGCTCATGCTAGAGCACCATCTCACATATTTCCAAGCACTCTGGCTCCAGGATTGATGAGGCCTTCCATAGGAGTGGCTGATAGGAACATATGTGTCCAGTTTAGGGTTAGATATAGGGATACTATATCTAAGTAAGAGGTGATTACACCAACTTACCCCAGCTGAGTGATCAGCCAGTTGTGTCAAATATGGAGGCCAGGCCAGGGGTGGCACAATACATGCTGCAGCCCCTGGTAGGCCTTGGAACCACCTATGCCCTGGGTACCTAGGGTACACTGTTACAGGGGCCAATAAGGTGAACCAGTTCCAATTGGGTATGCACCTAAGGTACATGGAGTCCATTTTAAGGAGAGAGCAATTAGCCTGGGGCCCTGAATAGCAGGATCCCAGGCCAACTATGTCAAAAACCAGCTAAACACCAGGCAAAAAGTTTGGGGGTAACCATAGCCAGATATCCACCTTCCTACACTACTTTCCTACACTTTGCCTCACTCTTCAGACATGTTGTTGGTCCTATTTTACCTTTGGAAGTGGAGGTCGGTGACTGCACCTTTGATCATGATGAGATTCGCACTGAACTGCATTTGCACTTTAGACTTTAGGAGGGATTCCCCTTATGTAATAAATTTGCACTGCAGCATTTGAGCCTGATTCGTTACATGCAGCTCCTGATGTGAATTACATGGAATTACTTGGGCACTTTAGATCCCTTGTGGTTTTCCTTTATTACTAAGCAAATAATTTACACAGTAAAAATTAGTTTAAAAAAAGCAAATAAGTATTACTCCACTGCTCTGGGGTTCAGGGTATATACTGGTTAGAATTTGCCCTTTAACTGTTTGAGACTTGAGCTGCTGGTTTTCAATTTTTATGGAATGATTCAATTAGGCCTTGAATTCATAAGGCATTTATTACAGAGCCTCTGGTTATGACATATGACCTTTTTTTTTATACATGTTCACACAGAATCCACTCGTTGATAAAGGATTAGTCGCATATTGATCATAGTTTTCCCTGTCACTGATCTGAGTTGAGGTTTCTATGACTGTAGCTGTTGTGATATATTTTAACTTACCTTTATTTTTTTCCTAGTTGCTTTTTTGCTTTTTCTTGCTTACATTGTACATTGAGGGGGCGATTCTGATTCAGGATAAAAAACCGTCGTACAATTCGTATTCGTAGCCGTCTCCGTACGAATTAAAAAAGAACGTCCGAATTGCTTAGTACGATCCAAATCCCGAAAATACGTCCGAATAACAGCGAACCGTACGAACCCCAATCGAAGACCCCTACGAAATGTCATCGGAACCCAAACCGTATGATTTGTAAACATGCCGTACGAACTAACAAGTACGATCCAGACCAGGGACCAAGTACGCGATTTGTACGGGCAAAGGAAGTCACGCATGAAGCATGATTCGTACAGAAAACATTGCGTATAAGCGAGCCGCACCAACATATACGAACCGCACACACCTCAATCAAGCGTACACAAACCCCCCTGAAAACGGACCGTAACAGCCAGCCGCACCAACAAATACAAACCGCACACCCCTCAATCAAGCGTACACGAACCCCCCTGAAAACGGACTGTAACAGCCAGCCGCACCAACAAATACGACCCGCACACCCCTCAATCAAGCGTACATGAACCCGCCCCGAAAACAGACCGTAACAGCCAGCCGCACCAACAAATACGTCCCGCACACCGCTCAATCAAGCGTACACGAACACCCTGAAAACGGACCGTAACAGCCAACCGCACCAACAAATATGACCCGCACACCTCACAATCAAGCGTACACTAACCCCCCCGAAAACGGACTGTAACAGCCAGCCGCATCAACAAATACAACCCGCACACCCCACAATCAAGCGTACACGAACCCCCCCCCAAAAAACGGACCGTAACAGCCAGCCGCACCAACAAATACGAACCGCATATCACTCAAGAAAGCATACGCGAACACCCCAAAAAAACCCTTATGAGCCAGCAACAACAACAAAAACGAACTGCACCCCCCCCACTAATAAAGCGCACACAAACCCCGAAACCAGCGCAAGGAGGGTGCAAACGAGTAGCACAACCCCACAAAACATGTCTCCTGTGTGCACACCATAGGAAAACAATGTCCTGGCCACATCCAAACAGGCAAACAGAGGGCCCAAGTCACACCCACCCTTAATAAGACACACACCAAAAATTCTAAAAAAGCCACACCCACAAATGGACTAATAAAAGGGCCCACACATACAACCCATCATCCTTTGCAACATACCTATTTGCAAAAAGACACTGATAGCACACCAACAATTGCAGACATACACCTTCACACATACACCATATTTCATTCACACACATACCACCCCCTACACAATCAGACCCACACACCCTCATCCATACACCCCATCACCCCCCCAAACACATACACCCCACACCATGACCACACCAAAGAATCCAAAGTTCACTAACCCGGAGATGGAGATCCTTACAGATGAAGTCATCAGAGTTGAGCCACAGCTGTGTGGTGCATTAGTCAGACAGAACCCCACTATCTGCCACAGCGCCGTTGACTTCTGCATATCGAGCTATTACACTCCCGATCCAGACGACTCTCCTCGCTGGACAAGGCAGTACCGATAATTATTCTACCAGTAGCACGCCATGCCGCTCACTCCCCTGGTCGCTCTCGACCGTCTTAAATGCTTAACAATTCTTTTTCCAGATTCCTCCATTGTTCGCAGTATCTGCTGATCCGATGCATTGCCTGTTGTAATACGCAATTGCGTTAAAAGGCGGTGTAATATTTAAAGTCAACAATGACTATAATCTTGTCCTGATGATGATGCCCCTCATTGAACTTAAGGCATCGAAACGTCATCGACCAAAAAAAACCCTTATGCAATATGACATTTAAAATATTGTGAAATGCAATGGTGTGGTTATAACAATCTTTGTCTGTAACACTGACTACAAGTACACAGACATATTTTTGCTTTGCTCCTTTTACCATTCTGTTCATTGTTTTGTCTGAATGTTGTGGGTCACGGCTGTGCCCACTTGTTATTAATGTACTCATTCTGTTTTATTAAGAGAATTGTTAAATAAATTCCTTGTCCGGCTGGACAAAAGACATAACACTTATCAGGTGTGTGATTATCAGTTTAGTATACTATTGTGTCCACGAGTAGGGACCACTGTTTTTTGAAACATGATACTGCCCAAGGTCCCTATGGCATACCTTCTGGGTTCCCTTGTCGTTCTTAAACATTGGTCAGACAGACCAGCATAGCTGAAAAAACACGCCTGTGGGAGAAGATCGTTGATAAGGTTAATGCTGTTGCAGCCATCAGGCTGCCATGTGGTACGAAATGCGGAGGATGGTCAAGCGCAAGATGGATGAGGACTATGCCAACGCTCATTACACTGGAGTTGGTGGTCCCCCCAGACCTGCACGATACCATCCCTGGGAGGAGAAAGTCATGGCCCTGCTACCACCGGTGGGAGTACACGGAATCGAAGGAGCCGTGGAGCCTGGTGAGTATACAAACAACTCATGTTACATGGGGGGACTACCAGCAGTGCCTAACAGTATGGGGGGTGGCCATGACTCCCATCAGTGCCTAACAGTATGGGGTGTGTGGCCATGACTCCCAGCAGTGCCTAACAGCATGGGGTGGTGTGGGGGTGTGTGGTCATGACTCCCGGCAGTGCCTAACAGTATGGGGGTGGTGTGGGGGTTTGTGGCCATGACTCCCAGCAGTGCCTAACAGTATGGGGTGGTGTTGGGGGGTATTGCCATGACTCCCAGCAGTGCCTAACAGTATGGGGTGGCGGCCATGACTCTCATCAGTGCCTAACAGTATGGGGTGTGTGGCCATGACTCCCAGCAGTGCCTAGCAATATGGGGGTGTGGCCAGGACTCCCAGCAGTGCCTAACAGTATGAGGTGGTGTGGGAGGGTGTGGCCATGACTCCCAGCAATGCCTAACAGTATGGGTGTGGTGTGGGGGGGTGTTGCCATGACTCCCAGCAGTGCCTAACAGTATGGCGGGGTGGGGGGGGGGGTGTGGCCATGACTCCCAGCAGTGCCTAAGATTATGGGGGTGTGGGGGTGTGTGGCCATGACTCCACGCAGTGCCTAACAGTATGGGGGTGGTGTAGGGGTGTGTGGCCATGACTTCCAGCAGTGCCTAATAGTATGGGGGTGGTGTGGGAGGTGTTGCCATGACTCCCAGCAGTGCCTTACAGTATGGGGGGTGGGCGGTGGGTGGCCATGACTCCCAGCAGTGCCTAACAGTATGGGGTGTGTTGCCATGACTCCCTGCAGTGCCTAACTGTATGGGGGTGGTGTGGGGGTGTGTGGCCATGACTCCCAGCAGTGCCTAACAGTATGGGTGTGGTGTGGGGGTATTGCCATGACTCCCAGCAGTGCCTAACAGTATGGGGGGGTGGCCATGACTCCCATCAGTGCCTAACAGTATGGGGTGTGTGGCCATGACTCCCAGCATTGCCTAACAGTATGGGGGTGGTGTGGGGGTGTGTGGCCATGACTCCCAGCAGTGTCTAACAATATGGGGGTGGTGTGGGGGTGTGTGGCCATGACTCCCAGCAGCGCCTAACGGTATGGAGGTGGTGTGGGGGTGTTGCCATGACTCCCAGCAGTGCCTACCAGTATGCGGGGGGTGTGGCCATGACTCCCAGCAGTGCCTAACAGTATGGGGATGTGTGGCCAGGACTCCCAGCAGTGCCTAACAGTATGGGGGTGGTGGGGGGGGGGTGTGGACAAGACTCCTAGCTGTGCCTAACAGTATGGGGGTGGTGTGGGGGGGGTGTTGCCATGACTCCCAGCCGTGCCTAACAATATGGGGGGGTTGGTGGGGGTGTGTGGCCATGACTCCCAGCAGTGCCTAACAGTATGGTGGGTGTGTATGGCCATGACTCCCAGCAGTGCCTAACAGTATGTGGGTGGTGTGGGGGTGTTGCCATGACTCCCAGCAGTGCCTAACAGTATGGGGGGCCATGACTACCATCAGTGCCTAACAGTATGGGGTGTGTGGCCATGACTCCAAGCAGTGCCTAACAGTGTGGGGGTGGTGTTGGGGGTGTGGCCATGACTCCCAGCAGTTCCTAACAGTATGGGGGTGGTGTGGGGGTGTGTGGCCATGACTCCCAACAGTGCCTAACAGTATGGGGGTGGTGTGGAGGTTGTGGCTATGACTCTCAGCAGCCCCCAACAGTATGGGGGTGGTGTGGGGGGGTTGTTGCCATGATCCCAGCAGTGACTAACAGTATGAGGGGGGTGGCCATGACTCCCATCAGTGCCTAACCGTATGGGGTGTGTGGCCATGACTCCCAGCAGTGCCTAACAGTATGGGGGTGCTGGGGGGGTGTATGGCCATGACTCCCAGCAGTGCCTAACAGTATGGGGGGTTGGTGGGGGTGTGTGGCCATGACTCCCAGTAGTGCCTAACAGTGTGGGGGTGTGTGGCCATGACTCCCAGCAGTGCCTAATAGTATGTGGGTGGTGTGGGGGGGGTGTTGCTATGACTCTTAGCAGTGCCTAACAGTAAGGGGGGTGGCCATGACTCCCATCAGTGCCTAACAGTATGGGGTGTGTGGCCATGACTCCCAGCAGTTCCTAACAGTATGGGGGTGGTGTGGGGGTGCGTGGCCATGACTCCAGCAGTGCCTAACAGTTTGGGGGAGGTGTGGGGGTATGTGGCCATGCCTCTCAGCAGTGCCTAAGAGTATGGGGGTGGTGTGGGGGGGTGGCCATGACTCCCAGCAGTCCCCAACAGTATGGGGGTGGTGTTGCCATAACTCCCAGCAGTGACTAACAGTATGGGGGGATGGCCATGACTCCCATCAGGGCCTAACAGTAAGGGGTGTGTGGCCATGACTGCCAGCAGTGCCTAACAGTATGGGGGTTTGTGGGGGGTGTGGCCATGACTCCCAGTAGTGTATAACAATATGGGGGTGGTGTATGGGTGTGTGGCCATGACTCCCAGCAGTGCCTAACAGTATTGGGGTGGTGTGGGGGGGTGTTGCCATGACTCTCAGCAGTGCCTAACAGTATGGGGTGGTGGCCATGACTCCCACCAGTGCCTAACAGTATGGGGTGTGTGGCCATGACTCCCAGCAGTGCCTAACAGTATGGGGGTGGTGTGGCCATGACTCCCAGCAGTGCCTAACAGTATGTGGTGGTGTGGGGGTGTGTGGCCATGACTCCCAGCAGTGTCTAACAGTATGGGGTGGTGTGGGGGGTTTTGCCATGACTCCCAGCAGTGCCTAACAGTATGGGGGTGGCCATGACTCCCAGCAGTGCCCAACAGTATGGGAGTGTGGCCATGACTCCCAGCAGTGCCTAACAGAATGGGGGTGGTGTGGGGTTGTTGCCATGACTCCCAGCAGTGCCTAACAGTATGGGGGGTGTGGCCATGACTCCTAGCAGTGCCCTACAGTATGGAGGAGTGGGGGTAGCCATGACTCCCAGCAGTGCCTAAAAGAATTGAGGTGATGTGGGGGGGTGTTGCCATGACTCCCGGCAGTGCATAACAGTATGGGGGGTGGGGGTATGTGGCGATGACTCCCAGCAGTGCCTAACAGTATGGGGGTGGTGTGGGGGTGTGTGGCCATGACTCCCAGCAGTACCCAACAGTATGGGGGGCTGGGGGTGTGTGGCCATGACTCCCAGCAGTGCCTAACAGCATGGGGTGTGTTGCCGTGACTCTCAGCAGTGCCTAACTGTATGGGGGTGGTGTGGGGGTGTGTGGCCATGACTCCCAGCACTGGTGGTGGGTGCAAGGGGAGTGCCAGAAGGATGCAAGGGGGAAGGTGAGAGGGTGCAAGGTGTAGGGTAGGAAGCTGCACTCAACCCATATGGCCCAGGTACACACCCATGTACCATGCTCAATGCACAGGTGTAGGCAGCACAAGGACCTCCTGTGACTAGTGCAAACACTAACACCAGGACAAGGTCAGATATCCTGCACAGGAACTCACAATCACTATCATGGCAGCATGCTTCATGGGGGCCAGACACACCATGAGGGACGCCCACTTGCAAATCACACTCAAACTACTAGCATGGCGTATGACACACACCCCTTACAGGAACTGAGCCCCTGGGGACAGGCAATGGAGTGCACCACTGTCACAATCGTCATGTAACACAACATAAAAAATACTGAACTGATGACGCAGCCAATCAAAAAAAGCACAGTGCTGAATCAAAAGTCCATTGTGTCACTCACACAATGCTGTTGCGACAGCTTTGGGACGCTGTGGATGCACTCAAGTAGCACCATGGACCTGGGTATTGACAAGGTAATGCATTTTGGAGAAGTGCCACGTTCCAAAGCCCTCTGCCAGAAGTAGGTGTACTGGTCCTGGGGGGTTGGCAGTGGGTGGCCGTCGCAGCACAGCAACACCTCTCAAAAAGTTGCTGAATGAAATCAGCAAAATTCCACTCAGTCTCCATCATAAACATGCTGCATTACAACCCTTTGCATGCATGAACCAGGCATTAGGATTGACGCTGCAATGTGCAGATTGGGCCACACAGACCAAAGCTGGATCTGTGTGGTGCTGGTGACACAAACCACAGCAATGGCTGTACCAGTCATCGTAAACAGTACCCAACATGTCAAGCACCCCTGAGCACATGTCAATCTCATCCCACAACATACCCATACACACGTGAACAATTACAACAATCCAAAGCAGGTGGAACAGTGCTAACGACAATGGATATCAAAATTGGATGTTGCATGATAGTGCATTAACAGTGTTTGTCTCTCACACCCACAGGGGAAAGTGTGGAAACTACCCCCAACCAGGGTGGAGATGGATCCCAGTCCCAGGATCAGCACGGCCCTGACCCCACTGACAGCGATGCCACTCAACACACTGTGGATGACCCCAACCAACCTAGCCCCTCTGGTTCCCAAACCCGTGCAGCAGCTGGAACAGATACATCTGTGCCAACCACCACACCCATTTCCGCCACATCCCAGCAGACAGCTCGGAGCCCTGCCCAAAATCCACAACAGAGCCAGTCTGACAATGAGGGACAAGGTTCGCCGGGCACCCACGAGGTGGCAGATGACACCACCACTGCCAGCAATCATGGGTCCCGTCGACCTGATGTGCCCTCAAACGCAGGCCAGGCTCGTGTGGCCAGGGGTGGTGGGAGTGGGGCAAGGTGGAGGTGAGAACCTGACCAGCCAGCTGCCCGGTATGTCAGAACTCAGAGACATCATGGATGTATACCGGCAGGACACCAGGCAGTTCAGCCTGGTAGAGGAGGCCCTCAACAAAATGACAAATCAACAGGCCCAGCTACATGCCAGTCAAGAACAACACGAGGGACGGATGGAGATAAGACTGGATGAGCTCATGACGGTGCATAGGGAAATTAATAATCACTCCGTCTGATCGCTGCCAACATGCAGCAACCTCCCTTTGTCACAAGGCCAGAAACATCTAGGCAAAGACCAACAACAGGCACAGGGAGGGAGGAGGAGGAATTGTCAGATGGAGCATCCCACGCATCGTCAAGGCACGTGAGGGTCCCCCAAGGAAGGTGGGTCGTCCACGGACAAGACGTTGAGAGGCATAGGGCCATGCACAACTCCCAGGTCACCTGGTCTGGCATCTTGCCTTCCTGTATAACAGCATCACCTTATTGACTTTCTGACTCTCCCACATGGACTTGCTGGTTGAAATGTGCCCAATGATGCCAAGCACTGTGGCCTGGAGTCTGTTGACTCAATCTGTAAGGCATCAAATCTCCAGCTGTGAACTTTGGATTACCCCCCTTTTTGTACAGCACCTACTCACTTTTCACGCACAAGATCAGAAAATAAATGTAAATAACATAATACACAGTGGTGGAGACGTTTTGTACCCAGATGCAAAAACATATGTGTGGGGACATGGAAAAAATGCCAGAGTATTGAACAAACTGCAGCCATCCACACACTGGTATCGGAGTCTGGTTGAGGACACACATAGGTCACAATATTTCAACAACTACATACATGTATAGCAATACACACCTGTGATGGTTACAAAATGTAGAAGGGGGGGTTGGCTTACAATACTGCATTTACAGACATGTACAGAAGAGTCACTTGGAGGTGTACAGATCATGGGTAATATGTAGGTATCCACGGAGGGAGTACCAGGATCTGTGTTCAGATGTATGAGAACTCTCAGCCGCATGCAGTTGTACTGTGTATGTCATGAATGGCGCCCAGTACAAGGGTGGCAGGACGGACTGCGGGCAACAGGTTGTTGGATGGTAGACGTCCATATTAGTGTATTGACCTGGGCCTGTGGAGTGCCTACTGAGTGTGGCTGAGGATTATGAAAATGAACCTGCAGTTGACTGTGGGACTATTGTAGGTATCTCAGGTGGACGGTCATGTGGCAGTAGCAGGGGATGTTGAGGATGAGGTGTGCGCATGCACCCTGGAGTTGCACAAGTACTCCTGGAGTCTGGTACTTGTACCTGTGTAGAGGTTCTTGCTGTAGTTGGTCTGGCTGGTGTCGTTGACGGCGACTAGGCTGAACACCACCTCGTCAACAGATATGCCATAGCCATCCCAGTAGGCCATAAGATCTCCCGCAGACAACGCACCAACAGAGTGGGAGAAGGAATCGCCATCATCCACATGAACACTCCCAGAGTCACTACCAACACCAACGACACACTCCACACCGCCTAGCACATGTACTTACAGATCCACACTGACTCCAACAACACCCTCAGAGGAACACTCATCGACAGACCACCTGGACCACGACCACGATCCATCAACTCCATCCCTGACCTCATCAGCACGCACGCCCTCGGCTACACAGATTACATACTCCTTGGGGACATGAACTTCCAGCTTGAGAGCAACAACAACATAAACTCCACTGCCATGATCAACAATCTCGTCAACCCCGGATTAAAACTACTCATGACAACACCCACCCAAACCGCTGGACACACACAGGACGCCATCTTATTGGCAACTCAACACGTCTCCTTCAACCACACCACTGAACACCACTGGACAGACCACAGATGCCTCCACTTCATCTTAGGTAAACTCACCACACCACCCCGCACACAGTACATGCCACGCCGCTGATGGTGCCACAGTGGACTAACTGACCGCCACCCTTGCCCTGGGACCACCCGCCGACCACACCTACCCCGACTCTGCTGCCATCAACCTCAAACAGTGGATCAACAACTGCACTGACACCGTCGCCACACTCAAGGCCTCCGCCACCTATCACAACAACAAGATAACCGCATGGTTCACCAAAGACCTCAGGACCTCCAAGTGCACCTGTTGGAAGCTGTAGAGGAGCTGGCTCCTCAACCAAACACCATACAGCTACACCGCACACAAGAGCGCCACATGCAGACACCACCAACTCATCAGGACCGCCAACAGGACAGCCTAGACAGCAACGCACACAACAGCAAACAGCACATCAACATCGTGATTGAACTCACAACTCCCACCTACAACACCAATGAAATAGCACCATCACAAGACCTGTGTGACTCACTGTCCCCCTTCTGATACCGTAAGATCATCGACATCCACAACAGCTTCCACTCCGCTACCCCCCACCCACAAACGAGTCCACCCCCCTTAGACCAACACCCACAAAAATAACCTGACCGCCCGGTACTACGTCAGCGATGAAGACACCATCAGGACCATGGACTCCATCCACTCCGGATCCCCATCTGACACATGGCTTCTCAACATTTTCAACATATCCAGCCAAGCCAGCGCACCTTTTCTTCCAAAAAAAATTCACATCTCCTTCGAGACAGCTACCTTCAGTGGGAGCTGGGAGAATGCTGAGCTCAACGTCTTAGTGAATATACAAAAAGCGGACCACAAATAACTCAAGAACTTCAGGGCCATCTCCCCTTCACAGAAAAGGTCACATAGAAGATCGTCAACTGACTGCTGACCCGCTACCTCAAAGACAACAACATCATGGCACCATCCCAGTCTGGATTCCACTGCAGCCACAGCACGGACACCGCCCTCATAACCGCCAACAATGACATCAGCATCCTCATGGACAAAGGAGAAACAGCCGCCCTCATCCTTCTGGACCTATCACCAGCCTTCCACACGGTCTGCCAAGACACCCTTACAGCATGCATCCATGACGCCGGAATCCAAGAGATTGCCCTGGCCTGGGCCACATCCTTCCTCTCCCGCAGGGCCCAGAGCGTCTGCCTCCCACACTTCCATTCCAAGACCACTGAGACCATCCGCAGCGTACCACAGGGATCATCCCTAAGCCCGACATTTATCAATATCCACATGGCACCACTCACCCATGTTGCACTACAACATAGCCTCAACATCATCTCCTACACCAATTACACACAGCTGATCATATCCCTCACCAAAGAACCGCACACGGCCAAAGGAAACCTCCACAGAGGAATGAAGGCCGTTGCCAAATTTATGAAGGAGAGCAGGCTGAAGCACAATTCTGACTAAACGGAGGGCCTCATCCACGACCCCACCACCTCAGCCTGTGACGACTCATGTTGGCCAACATTGCTAGGAACTGCCCCAGAACCCACTAACCATGCACGCAATCTGTGGGTCATCCTCAAACCCTCCCTCACCATGAACAAGCAGGACAACGCCATCTCATCTTCCTGCTTCAACACCCTCTGAATGCCCCGCAGGATCTTGAAATGGATCACCTCAAACACGTGAGAAACAGTCATCTGGACCCTCTCCACGCGCTCACTGGATTACGGGAACGCCCCCTATGCAGCTACAACAACCAAACACATGAGACGGCTGCAACGCATCCAGAACGCCTCGTTACGTATGATTATCGATTTCCCCAACACGGCCACATCACACCACACCTGAGAGGCCTGCACTGGCTCCCTGTCAACAGGATCACCTCCAGACTCATCATCCACGCACACAAAGCTCCTAACGACGCGGGACCAGCATACCATAACAACCGACTCAGCTTCTACACACCCACCCGCAGCCTCCGCTCTACAAACCTCGCACTTGCCACAGTCCTTCACTTCCAGAAAACCACCGTCAGTGACAGATCCTCCTTCTACCTTGCCTCAAAGACCTGGCACACAATCCCTACAAGGCTACCAGGACCTGCTGGCTTTCAGAAGACTTCACCAGACCTGGATTTTCGATCTGTAGCAGCCTCCCCACCCCAGCGCATTGAGACCCTCACAGGTAGGTAGGGCGCTAAAAAATTGAATAGATTGATTGTTTGATAGATGGCTTTGCCAAATTGTGTGTGTAGGATTGGAGAGCTGTAGATGATAGTTACAATGAGGGTGGTCAGGCTGTTGGTGTGATACCGGATGTGCAGATGTTAGACAATGCGGAGTGTGTCCTTGGTGTTGTATGTGACTCTGGGGGTGTACCTCGTTAAGTTGGACCAATCATAATCCTGGTTTTGGTGTGTGGTCCCTGTGGGTTTTGGACTATCCGTCTGTGATGGCTATTTAGAAGTGGTGTTCTGATGTTGCATACTACCACGTTACAGTAATGAAGGCGATGTGTGGTGCTGTTGTGTTGACAAGGTAACACAGTACAATGTGGTGCTGCAGGAAGTTGTGGGTGTGCTGTACGAGGCCCATAACCTGGTTGTACAAAGACGTACTGTTATGTGGGGCTGCATCGTGTTGCCAGTATGAGTTGCAGACACAGGCTGAGAAGCTGTCATGGGTGTGTTTGTGGTAGCGTGATACCAGGTGGATAATTGTCTGGTGTTCACTGTATGGAGGGTGGCTGGAGCAAGAGTCTGTTGTGTCACATGAGTGAGGAAATGAGCTTAGTGTCTTGCAGTGTGCTTGTTGCTGGTGCTGATGGACCTGCCTTTGTCATGGAGGTTGGGCAACAGTGGCACAGACAAGCTGCGGCATGCTTTAAGAATAGATGGATGGGGGAGTATCTTGTAGGCGTGTGTGGTGCAGGATCTGGCCACTCAGTGCTGCGTTGTGGTTGGGGATGCAGCAGCAGGAATGAGTGAACACATGACGGCAGAAGGGCTGTGACAACATGCTAAACAAGCACACAAATCCAAGGATTCTAGCAGGGCACAAAGTGACATGTGTATGTGAAGGCTAGAGTGTCTGGTCACCCATGGCTCACCGCAAGCTAAATGTGTGAACAGTCACCAAAGATCATGGGCACAGGATTAGGCAGCCTAAGGCCAAGCGGGGCACAGGACACACAGCGTCAGCAGGTGGAGCCTGCACGTCGTGTGTAGCAAGCTAAACAACACATACACAACCATGTATGTCAAGCACTATATGGTACATTTCCCATTTCCAACAGCATGCATGTTGTCACTGTACATTTAATCACATATGAACAATCATAGTAAACTATGCCATATTGAACGCCTGCAGACTGGAAAGAGATGTGCGTTCACAGCAATGAGGCACAATGTACTGTGGTAAACACACTTTCTTCACAATAGGATAACGTTGTTTGTGAGGCCATGCTGCATTAGCCAATTGCTCTGAAGACAATAACAGTCATGCAAAGATGTCACCTGTAATGCGGCTGAAAGATTCTCCACACGACTTCCAGGGACTGGCCGTACCTTTGTTCATCAGAGAGGTGCGATGCGGAAAGGGTTCCATCTCCAAATAGCCCCTTGGTCTGAGTACGAATGACAGACGCAAAAGGGAGATCAGGCGAGGGAAGGCGAGGGAAGGAGAGGATGGGAACTGCATGGAGGGAGATCTGAAACAAAGTAAAACAAGCATAAGGATTCAATACTTTTGTCACAGAATCACAGAATACCTTTGGACCTACACTGTACCAGTCACACCTGTGAAGTGTAACCACTGACACTATACCTATGTGTGATCACAGATTTAGCAATGAGACCAGATCAGATGCTTGAACACCAACAGATAAATTGGTAGTACAGTTTTTCACCAAAACAAAGCAAGTGTAACGCTGTAGTACTGAAGATTCTGGACCTGTGTTATACACATCGTCGTATCATGACGATTTTGGTATCAGCAGACTGGTAATGATTGAGATACTATGCACAAGCATTTCCGTCATGTTTGAGTGACAAAATCACCCTGAAATCGGAGTTTCCGTCTTGAACCCTCGGGTTCCATTTTGTGAGCGGCAGCCATTTTGTGATTGCCCTCACCTAGGCTATATGACTGAATCCAAGATCGAGTCAGAAGGACACGTATACCTTCGCTGACTCCTCTGTGACCTGGGCAAGCTGAGTCCACTGCCTGAAGCCAAACCTGTTCGGCCAGTTCCTTTCCCAGTGGCCGAATGAGATTAACATCGAAGCACAACATGTCGTAAACCTTTCATCGCATACAAACTGTGTCTAATCTCACACACACCTGTCTCTGTTTCTTTCTTTATGACTTGCTTTATGATGAGGAGGTGCCCGTTTTTATTAGGGGTCCGTCGATATCTGATGGAAATACTGGGTCTTGCCGGATAGTTGATTGTGGGCTGAACAAACTGAAATATGGGCTTGTCATCATGACTCTGCTTTTTCTTTGTAGTGGAAATATGTGAATGGTCAACTGTAAAATAAGGAATGTTTGCCTAAAGCATAATATTTTGTATAAAAGAGAAGGCTGACTTTGTAAGATTGAGCAGTCTCCTAAGAATATACACTGTGTGGTACTTCTAGGATTTCTGTTACTGGCTGCAGCCAATAAATACGATCTTTGACTTCACCTAGAAGACTCTGTGTTTCTGTAGTCTGAAACAGAAGGAACTCGAAGTCTTCGGGTGTGTACCCTGGCACCGCTGGGTTCTTAAAACCCAGTACTTCAGTTGGCGCTTCCAACGTGGGGCGATTTCAGCGGTACCGGTCCAAGCCAGAGGTTCGTGAGGAGCTTCGTGTGAAAATTCTGGAGAAAGGCCCCAACTTCATCGACCCCTATATGTCAACGTGGCCCGAAAGTCTTTGCTGCGAGGTTCCCCGCTTCCCGACGGCTACGAAGGACTGCTGTCCTGACTGTCGCCCTGTTTTGGACCCTTGATGATTGGTAGAGCGAAACGGTAGACGAGTTTTCTGGTGACGTCATCGATATCTTCAGTTAAGTATGATTGGAGCTTCTCCCAGTCCTTAGTTTGGTTCTTAGTTTTGGTATCCTTTTTGGATCGCTTTGATTCGGAATTTGCAAATCCCAAAGCCGAAGGACTCGTGTATTCGCGAGACTATCGTATTTGATAATCCTTTGAAGTTTGAAGCTAGACTAGAGAGCGTAGATGCCTGGTCTTAGCAGATTTGGAAATATGTTTTGTTTTGGCTGTAATAAGGATTCCCGATTGGAGGACTCATGTCCGGTTCCTCCGATTGGAACTCCAACGTATGAACTCTATGTGAAGCATGGCGTAGGCCCTATCGCATATAATGAAGTATGGATCCAATACACCAGAAAAGATGGTGTTTTAAAATGGCCTCAATATGGTAGTTTTGACACAGAGATTTTGGATAACTTAGAGGTTAAACTTTTTAAGAAGAAAGCCCGGCCGGCAATGTTTGACTCTTTTTGCATGTGGCGCAAAGAAGCCAAACAGAGAGAAATTAAGTTAGCGAAGAAAAATAAACGAGCACGAGGTATGTCAATGGTACAAGCTGCTGTTGCGTTTAGGGATGAGGAAGAGCAAGAAAGCGAACAAATGCTTAGGGTGAAGAAGTTAGCGGTAGACGGATTCTACCCAGTTTTGCTGCGTAAAGAACAGGAAGGAAGGGAAGAGTATAGGTTATTGCCTATGTAAGGGCAAAAGGAGGGTCTTTAGTACTGAAGATTCTGGACCCGTGTTATACACATCGTCGATTTTGGGATCAGCAGACCGGTAATGATTGAGATACTATGCACAAGTATTTCCGTCATGTTTGAGTGAAGAAATGACCCTGTAATAGGAGTTTCCGTCTTGAACCCTCGGGTTCCATTTTGTGAGCGGCAGCCATTTTGTGATTGCCCTCACCTAGGCTATATGACTGAAGCCAAGATCGAGTCAGAAGGACACGTATACCTTCGCTGACTCCTCAGTGACCTGGGCAAGCTGAGTCCACTGCCTGAAGCCAAACCTGTTCGGCCAGTTCCTTTCCCAGTGGCCGAATGAGATTAACATCGAAGCACAACATGTCGTAAACCTTTCATCGCATACAAACTATGTCTAATCTCACACACACCTGTCTCTGTTTCTTTCTTTATGACTTGCTTTACGATGAGGAGGTGCCCGTTTTTATTAGGGGTCCGTCAATATCTGATGGAAATACTGGGTCTTGCCGGATAGTTGATTGTGGGCTGAACAAACTGAAATATGGGCTTGTCATCATGACTCTGCTTTTTCTTTGTAGTGGAAATATGTGAATGGTCAACTGTAAAATAAGGAATGTTTGCCTAAAGCATAATATTTTGTATAAAAGAGAAGGCTGGCTTTGTAAGATTGAGCAGTCTCCTGAGAATATACACTGTGTTGTACTTCTAGGATTTCTGTTACTGGCTGCAGCCAATAAATACGATCTTTGACTTCACCTAGAAGACTCTGTGTTTCTGTAGTCTGAAACAGGAAGAACTCGAAGTCTTCATGTGTGTACCCTGGCACCGCTGGGTTCTTAAAACCCAGTACTTCAACGCTCACAAGGCTGCTACTATGCAATTAGATCCATGCGGCCATCAAATATTTCACAGTGTATGAATGAGGGTCTTAATGTAAGAAAATGTAATGTATAGCAGTGCTACTGACACAAAGCCAACAATCCGTATTTAGCCCTGTGAATCTGTAAGGGCCAAGACAGGAAAGTAGACATCACCCGAAAGAGCCGTTAGCAGCTCCTCCAATGAGGAAGGGAATGACCTAAACACAAGGAAGCCCCACAGGAGCCAGTCATTGGCTCTTGCAACTGTGCCCCACTATGCTAAACATGACAAGCAGGTGGGACCAAACTCAAAAACAAGTAATGAGGAACAAAGCCACACAAGTAAGCCTACCGTGACCATGAGATGCTGCACGGCACAAGATAATCCTGTGAATGACCTCACTCGACTGGTGCCACGGAGATTTAACATTTGCTACAGCCCAACGTAGTGATGACATCAGCGCAACATATATGGCATCATGGGATTGGAAAGTTAACATCAACTCACCGAGAAGGCTAGCGAAGCAGTATTCTCCACCGGCACTGAGGTAAGGACATGACAGTGACATGACATACTGCCACAAGGGGCAATGCATCCATGCAAACAGACTCACAGGACAGTTGACAGCACATATGGGACATACACTGGCCCACACCGACACAACATGGTTTTCTGGAAATCAAACTGTACTGGCCCACAAGGTTGAGTGGATGATTCAGACACATCCTGCTGCACACAGTGAGGCTGCAATTCTCCACGGAGCCTGTGTTTGTGATGTCACACACAATGGCAACCCGTGGTATCCGCAATGTGTCAGGGTCAATGTTACCACACATTGATGCATTCACCAAAGTCAATACTCAACTACAAATGACTGTCAAGTAAGGTGAGTGTCTTGTCATGGGAGTGGCGCAACATGAAATTTGATACATGGTAATGTGACATGTATGTATGGGCCTACAACATGCACATGAACAGTTTCCACACATTTAAAAACCATACCAACAATAAACTGCCTGTTTGGAATCCTTACCCAAACTGACATTTCCACATGTCCGTGCAGGGAAAGCAGATTCATCCGACGTTGCTATCATCAAGAGGAATTGCAGGAGGACCAAGATGACACGAACAGACAACAGGCAGGGCGACCTGGAAAGGACAGGCACACAAGGGGTCACGTACTGAATATATTAATTCAGACATGGTCATGTACAAAATACTAACAATGTAGTACACTTGTACATTCAAAGTTCACTCATTGCGCTCATGTGTGTGGCATGACATCTGCACTTGTGTGTCACTGCACCACAAACATCAAAGTGACATTGTAGACAGTCTGCTGGACACACAGTAAGCTACACATGTCACACTATGGTAGAAGCATGAACACTATTTTACAGGTACTCACCGTTATGAGAAGACGTTGCGTATGAGCTGACTCCGGATATCATCATCATCCTCCTCATCGCTAGCATCCTGGCCAAGGCCTTCATCCTCAACGGGTGGATGTTCTTCATCATCAGGATCCAGGATGAGTGGCACGTCCTTCTCCACTGCCATGTTGTGCAGCATGCAGCACACAATGAAGATGTTACACACCTTGAGCGGGCGAATGGTAGGGATCCGCCTGTCTTCTTCTTCTTTTCTTTTTTCTTCAGAGTTTTATATAGCGCGAACTTGACCCAAACCAAACCAGGTATCAGAGCGCTTTACATAGCACCAGTTACTTTACATGAGGACACACATTCATTTTTTTTTTTTAGGCACGGGGAGATTAAGTGATTTGCCCAGAATCACAGGAGGTTTAGCGACATTACCGAGACTCGAACCGGGTTCCCCAGGTTCGGCTCTTCAGGAGTCCAAATGTACGCTCTATCACTCGCCTGGTCTGCCCGTGTGCATTATTGTACCGCTGGTCTGCAGCAGTTCTGGGGTTGCGTAGTGGAGTCATGAGCCACGGCATGTTTGGATATCCAGCGTCTCCTACAACAATATTTATGGCAATGAGTGTGTAATGAGAAGCGGTGAGAGAGATACATTACATTGAGACATACATGAGAAACAGTGTTTACCCATCAACAAGACATGTCCGTTGGTTGGGCAGCTGCAGCATCATCTGTGGTACGCTGTTCCGCCTCATGATGAATGCATTGTGGCTCGATCCTGGAAAACGTGCACAAACATGGGAAATCATCATGTTAGCAAGACACACCACCAGGGCATTTATGGAGTGTTGCAGAAGGCCTGCTCCTGAGCCTGTGGTGGCACCAGTCTAACATGTGCCCCATCAATGGACCCAATTACATGTGGCATGTCTCCCATGGCATAGAATTCACCCTTGACATCGGTCAACTCTTCTGGAGTAGGGAACTTAATGAATTTATCAATGTGCTCCAACATAGCAGCTAAGACATCACATAGTACACGGCTGAACATGGTCTGGGACACCCCCCCCCCCACATCAGCTATGGTGAATTGGAACGTACCTGTGGCAAAGAAATGTAGGGCTGCCATCACCTTTACCTTGGGTGTCAGCGCAGTTGGAAACCTGTGTCACGGTTGGAGATGTGGTTCCAGCCTGTCTGTCAACTTCTGAATCAACTCTCGAGTGAATCTGTAGCGACGGATGCAATCACGTTCCCTCATGGCACCCGAGTCAGGCAACTGCCTTGGCAGGGGGGTGCCCTGCACGACATGTTTGGGGAGAAAGGTGTACAACTATCAGCAAACAACAATTACAATGTACATAGCACAATCAACACTGCATCAACACATCAAATGACAAATGATTCTGCAGTGGGCTATACATCATGGACACTTATGCCAGCTAGTTGGCACTCCTACAACAAAACTGATTCACCTGTTGTCTGTGAAATGGACATGACATGCACACAAATGTTCAGCTGGGCTGGTCTGAGTTAGCAGAACAATGTATCACGTCAGTGACACACGTCACGTGACCTGCATGAGAAGGTTGTCAACACATCCAGACAGCTGACTGCAAGGAACACACCCACATCACATGTGCTATATATTTAACATTTCTAACATTTCTGTGATATTGTGCCTGAGTTGTGCATTTGACAAAACTACACCACAGCCATCCTCAGAATGCAGATCTGTATGTCTGTGGACAAATGCTCTATGATGCCATCACACACATGAGCTGTAGAAATGCCCCTGTGGCATGGTGTGCGTACATGTGAGACACTTGCAATCACGACACAGACCCATCATAGATGCACCTAAAGAGGATTACGTTTACCGGATAAAAACAGCATGTCCAATCTGTTACATGGCACACACATTACATTGTCACACAGGGTCATGCTGAGCGTCAATTGGTCAAGTGAGACAGTGCCCCTGTCCCTGGCATCATGTGACAGATGCCCATACTGAAGCGTGTGACATTCCAGTGTTCATGTGAATAACAACATGTTCATGATGTTACTCATGTGACAAGTGTCAAGGTAATCTGAACCACATAGTGGCCCATCACAAATGTCATGTCTCCACAGCCCATCACACATCAACTGTGCCACTAGATCACATGCCCTCTGCTATATAACTGTGTGCCACACATAGGGCCTGCTCATGTGAGTATGCCATGCCAACACATACATGGACATCCTCATAATAACCCCAAATGCCTGCCATGTGTTTTTCTGTTATCACTATAGTAATGGTGCCATGCGTGAGCTTGTTGAACGCACTGTACACATGCATTCACTAGAGTGTGTGAAACGCCCAGTACCCCAATAGTACGTGCGTGTGTACGGGTCATTTCACTATTGCATTCGAGCCATACAAGAGCAGAGCGTACCCCAATAGTACGTGCGTGTGTGCGGGTCGTTTCACTATTGCATTTGAGCCATACGCGAGCAGAGCGTACCCCAATAGTACGTGCATGTGTACGGGTCGTTTCACTATTGCAATCGAGCCATACGCGAGCAGAGTGTACCCCAATAGTGCGTGCGTGTGTACGGGTCGTTTCACTATTGCATTCGAGCCATACGCGAGCGGAGCGTACCCAGCCATTGCGTGTGTGTGTGCGGGACGTTTCACTATTGAATAAGTTGCATTCGCGACGGAAAACGCACCGCACTTGTGTGGGGATTCCAGAAAATACATAGGGAACATCGAGGGGACGAGTAGAATGCCCAGAATGCAGGCTAGTTGTCAAGGAAACAGAGATTAGAGTGTGTTCTATAGGTGTTCAGGAAAATTCAGTTGGGCTAAACTATACAATGTTGCAAAATGTGTTGTGGTGCTCAAGCTCAGTTTTTAAACCATGCAAATGTGTGTCATGGCCTTATGTGTAATGGGTTTGGATGAAACATAGGATGCAAACTAATCTGGCCTATCACACTGTACTCAGCAGCACTGATTTAAGGCTGCATGTGGCTGTGAGAGGGCACTTGCCTGCACAACATTGTAGTGGACAACACTGCTGCTGTCTCTGGATTCCCTGGACCCTGATTTTGCTGAGCATGGAGAGGGCACCTGCATTCAGTGAGGAGGAGAACAAGGCCCTGCTGGATGCCCTCCTGCCAAATTACAGCAAGCTGTATGAGAGACGAGGGGAGCAGGTGAGTGATGACTGCACTACCTTGGACTGTGCACCTGTTGTGTCTGTGACACTACAGCCATTGTGTATTTATGGAACTGAGATGCAATGTTGTTTGGAGTGATTGCCGGGTGTGTACATTGTGGTATCTCCCATGCAGTGAATGATGTGGTGAAATGGTGTTTACTGCTCACCTGCATTGTGCTAACTGTGACATTCAATGCAATGTGAATCACACTTTCTGCTGAGCCACACCTTGCATGTTTTTGTGGCATGATTTACTGAGGTGTAACAGTGTTGCCCCCAGAGTGACAGATGAATGTACTCACTGTTGATGATTGTTATTCATGACCTATGTGGATGTTGGACAAATGCATGCTTTGAAGTCATGGACATTGAAGAGTGTGAATGTTCTTTGTCACCTGGCTAATTGTGTATGTGATGTTTAGCAACACTGATGCATGACGTATGCCGCACAAGTTACTACTTGTGTAACGATATATCTGTAAGAGACTTAGTTAGTGATAGATTCCTAACCTCAGAATATCCCTAGGCGTCAGACTGGATCCGGAAATTTTTGCGTAGAAGTACCCTTGCGCGTCGGTAGGCATCGTCTGCGGCTCTGCGTCCGTCGTCGGCGCCGTGGGCGCCGTGATGACGTTGTCGGAGTACTTAGACGCCGCCTCCGCGTGCTGACGTCAGTTCTTAGACACAGCTTTTCCGCGCCAGAAACGCAGAGCCATGTTAAAAACCAACACTGGTGCCATTGAAACTAGGGCCCTGAAAGGGGATGACCTTAACCCTAGATATTGGTTCGCAGAACGGGGAGGATGGGTGGGTCGGTAAGGAATCTATCACTAACTAATGTCTCTTACAGATATATCGTTACACAAGTAGTAACTTGTGCATATGAAAGGACACGTTAGTGATAGATTCCTTACCTCAGAATAGATACCCCAGCATTACCAACCCCAGTGGTGGGTCTGCGAACCAATAATCACACCAGAAAGTCCTGGAGGACGGAACGGCCAAAGAAGCCATCCCTCCGGACTTGGCTGTCCAGGCAGTAGTGTCTTGCAAACGTGTGTAGCTGCCTGACAAATGTCCTGCAAGGGGACTCCCCGGCCCAGGGCAGTAGTAGTTGCTGTGGCCTTGTGGAATGGGCCCTCAGCCCAACAGGAGGTTCCTTTTTAGCCAAAGAGTAGCACGCTTGGATGCACAACACGATCCACCGAGAGATGGTCCGTTTGTGCACCGCCCATGCTTTCTTAGCACCCACATAACCAACAAAGAGTTGGACATCCACCCGGAACTGGCGTGTGCGATCCAAATAGAATGAAAGCGCACGTTTTGGGTCCAGACGGTGGAGCCCCTCTTCCTCCTTTGAGGGATGCGGAGGCGGAAAGAAGGTGGGCAAGGTGATGGACTGCTCGATGTGGAAGGCTGTGACTACCTTGGGCAGGAAAGAGGGGTTTGTCCGCAACACAACCTTGTGATGGACAGAAAGGAAAGGAGGTTTAGAGGATAGGGCCTGGTGCTCACTCACTCTCCTGGCAGAGATGACGGAAACCAGGAAAGCAGTCTTCAAAGTAAGAAGGCGGAGAGGACTGTTGTGAAGTGGCTCAAAGGGAGCGCACATCAGAAAAGTAAGAACCAGGTTCAAGTCCCACTGAGGCATCACGAAGGGAACAGGTGGAAACATGTGTGTGATGTCTTTCAGAAATTGATTTACAATAGGGGACTTGAACAAATATGGTTGATCAGGCAGCCTTAGGAAGACTGAAAAGGTAGAAAGGTAGCCCTTGATAGTGCCCAGAGCAGAGCCCTGCAGTGCAAGAGAAAGAAGGAAGATAAGAACCTCAGAAAGAGGGGCAGAGAGAGGATCCACAGCCTTTGCTGTGCACCATGCCACAAATCTGTTCCACCTGCAGGCATATACCGACTTTGTGGAGGGACGCCTGGCTGCCAGAATGATATTACAGACTTCAGGAGGCAAGTCAAATGGCCTCAACTGTCGCCATTTAATCTCCAAGCAGGGAGGTGGAGACTGGACAGGTTCGGGTAGGGGACCGTTCCCTGTTGCTACGACAGAAGGTCCTCCCGAAGAGGCAGACGAACCGGGGGATCGACTGACATACTGAGTAGCTCTGGATACCAGTACCTTCGTGCCCAGTCCGGAGCCACAAGGATGACTTGGGCCCGGTCGCGTTTTATCTTCTTCATCACTCTGGGCAGAAGTGGTATAGGCGGATAGGCGTACAACAGACCGCTACTCCACTCGCGACGAAAAGCGTCTCCGAGCGAGTGACGCCTTGGAAATTCCAACGCGCAGAACTGATGACATTGCGCGTTCTCTTCGGTGGCGAATAGATCTAACCAAGGCTCTCCCCACTGCAGAAAGAGACCTTGCGCAACGTCCGAGTTCAGAGGCCATTCGTGAACCATCATGCACCTGCAGCTGAGTTCGTCCGCCCTGGCGATCAGAGAACCTGCCAGGTGTTGAACCACCATGGTCACGCCCTGATGTTCCTGCCACTGCCAGAGGCGCAGAGCCTCCTGACAGAGGGTCCACGAACCCACTCCGCCCTGTTTGTTGCAGTACCACATGGCGGTGGTGTTGTCCGTGAACACCCGTAAACCCGAAACTGCGCCGAGTTGAGAACCGCTCCGATGAAGAGGAGCTTCTGGGAGGGGCACAGGTGTGACTTCGTTACATTGATGGAGAACCCCAGCTGGTGCAGGAGGTCTGCCGTCGTCTGGAGGTGGCTGACGACTGTCTGGGGCGAGCCCGCCTTCAACAACCAGTCGTCGAGGTAGGGGAAGACTGAAACCCCTAACCTGCGCAGATGAGCTGTGACCACCGCCATCACTTTCGTGAACACCCGTGGGGCGCTGGTAAGTCCGAAGGGGAGCACGGTAAACTGAAAGTGCTCGTGGCCAACCGTGAACCGCAGGTAGCGCCGGTGGGCCGGCAGGACGGGGATGTGGAAATAAGCGTCCTGCAAGTCCAATGCTATCATCCAGTCTCCTGGGTCCAGGGCAGCCAAGACCTGAGCCAGAGTCAGCATTTTGAACTTCTCCTTCCGGAGGAAGCCGTTGACGTTCCGTAGGTCCAAGATAGGGCGTAGGCCCTCTTTGCCCTTGTTGGGTACCAGAAAGTAGTGGGAGTAGCAACCACATCCTACTTCTGGCCCAGAAACGCGCTCGATGGCCCCCTTGGCCAAGAGGGCCGAAACTTCCTCCTGCAGAAGCCGATACGTGGTGGTATTGTGGTGGCATGGCTTGAGGGGTTATCTCGAAGGGGAGGGAGTAGCCCCTTCGGACGATTTGCAGGACCCACCTGTTCGATGTGACAGTGCACCAGTGGGAGTGGTGATGGCGAACCCTGCCCCCCCACTGGCGTCACATGGGCTTGAATGTACGGACTAGCAGGGTTTTGAGGTGGATGCTGCGGGGGAAGGTGTGGACTGGCCTCGCCGCTGCCCCGACCGCCTCCACAGCGATTTCCACGGCCGCCACCGTGTTGGATGTTAGTCTGCGGTGCGTGGCTGGCGTGTGGGGGCGTCCCTTCCTTGGCCACAAAAGCAGCGAAAGGCACCCGTTTGCTGGCGCGGGGCCGAGAGGCCCAAGGACTTGGCCGTAGCCCGGGAGTCCTTAAAGCTCTCAAGCGCATGGTCTGTCTTGTCGCCAAAAAGGAGACAGCCATCAAACGGCATGTCCATGAGTATATTCTGGACATCGGCCGGAAAGTTGACCGACCTCAACCAGGCGTGGCGACGAATCGCCACCGTCGTTGACATCGCTCTGCCCAGGGAGTCGGTGGTATCCAGCCCACACAGGACAGAATATTTTTCTGCATCCCGCCCTTCCACAAGGGCTTGGCCGAGTTTGGCCGGTACCTCCAACGGACACTCTGGCAGCAATTCCGCGACCGTGTCCCACAGAGAGTGGGTGTAGCGTCCCAAGAGGCATGCGGTGTTGGAAGACCGCAGTCCCAGACTAAGGGAGGAAAATACCTTTTTGCCGTACTGCTCATACCTCATGGATTCCCTGCCCGGCGGAGCCAACGGGAATGTGGTCTGGGAATTGGAAGCCTGGAAGACCAGGCTCTCGGTGTGGGGTGGGTGGACAGGAAACATGGGTCGCCTGGGGCCGGGCAGTGGTGTCTGGCCACGTTCCTATCTACAGGTTAACCCGTAGCGGGCCTGGACCAAGTGCCCAAAAGAACGTCAGTCAAGGCCTCATTAAACCGCGGCAGAGGCTCGGCCGAGCTTGACTGCGGTTTAGGGTCTCAGTGAGGAGGTTAGTCCTCACGGCCACGACGGGGAGCTCAAGGCCCTCATCAACACCTCACTGTAGGTTGCTCCCTCCTCCGTAGCCACGGTAGGAGGCAAGAAAAAGCCAGTGTCTGGTGAGGTGTCCAGACCACTGGCATCCCCAAGTCCACCTGTCCAGTCCTCTTGAGACTGACACTCCCGTGTCAGAGGGTCCTCAGACCCCTCCTAATACTCCTCATCACCCATCTCCTGATTATCAGGGTTGTCAAACGATGGGGCCGGTTCATAGAAGGTTAACTCCCCAAGCGGCGTCGAAAGCGGCGTCGAAAACGGCGCCCAGCGGCGCCGTTCCGATGCCGGAACCGGAGCGAGGGAGGCATCGGGGACGGCGCCGGAGGTGACACCTGAGGGATCGGCGCCGGTGAGGTCATCAGGTCAACCGGCGACGACCTGGAGCCCGAAGCAGATCCAGTGGAGCCCTGCGGCGCCGGGCCAGAAGGTGCCGGCGGCGTCGGGCCGAAGCACCCGACGGCATCAGGGCCGAAGCCCCCGACCCGCTAGGGACCCCAGATGGGTCTGCTGGGCCCGAAGGCGCCGCGGAGCCCGTCAGGGAAGAGTGGGACCTCATGGCCATGAGGAAGCGCTCGATCTCCCCCGGCGTCTCGTTCTACCCAAGGACCGGAGGGTGTGGAGCAGGCCGCGACGCCCGCGACTCCGACGGAGCCGCGTGGGCAGTGTCACCCGAACTCCCGGCCGCGTCGCGCGAGCGTCGGGGGGAGTTGGAAGAGCGATGACATCTATTCGACTTCTTGTGCTTACCTGACGACGACTTCGACCCGGAAGAGTGATGTCGACTCTCGGAGCTGTGAGGGCTCCTACCCCGCGACCTGTCCCTCGACTTCCGTTGGGACCGAAACCTCTTGCGGCGCGGGACCGACTGCCGGAGTTCGAGTCGCGTGTGGGACCGCTCCCGCCTAGCTTTCGAGGTCAGGGCTCAGCAGTAGGAGCAGGTCTTGTCGTCGTGGTTGGCGCCGAGACAGTGGAGACACCGACGGTGAGGGTCGGTGACCGACATCAGTCGGTCACAATCCTCACAAGGCTTGAAACCTGGCATCCCTATCGGCACCGTCCGAGTCGCAAAACTCAAGAAAAATGATCAAAAGGGATCAAAAAAGTCTAGTCAAAAAGTGACTAAAGTACTGCTTTTTCCAGATCTGCGCTTGCTGGCGCGGAAGATAGAAGTACTGACGTCAGCACGCTGAGGCGGCATCTAAGTACTCCGACGACATCATCACGGCGCCCACGACGCCGACGACGGACGTGGATGCAAGTCCGGTCAGCATCCTATGCCCTGTTGTTATCGTCAATGTGGTGCAAGTGTATGTCTTTGGGACATGGACCAGGTGTACTGATGTTGTTTCACTTTATCTTTCTGACAGGTATCTGCCTATGAGAAAGGGGAGATCTGGCTGGACGTAGCCAGGGCTGTCAGGAGTGAGGGGGGCCCTTGCCGAAGGATCCGTAACATCAGGAAGAGGTGGCAGGACATCCGGTGCTGGACCCGCCATATCGCCTGGGTCCAGCTGAAGCTTGAAGCTCCACACCGGAATGGGGGCACCCGTCACCTCACCCCCCACATGCTCCGGGTCCTGGAAGTGGTTTTCCCAGACCTCCATAGGCAGTTGCAGGAGGGACAGCAGCAAGGAGGGGGTAGGTACATGTCTGTTTGTTGTCATGTGTATCACATGCTACCTGCAGTGCTCCGAAGCCGGGTAACACTCCCACAGTTGGGGTGGTGTGGTCAGACAGGCTCTTTATACATTGCCATTTCAATGCCCCGTATTCAGCAGATGCTCTTTTACATCCCTTCCCCTCTTCCACATTTGACCCCTGCTTTTGGTCTTTCTTTTTTGCGCATGTCCTCCTAGGGTGCAAAGTATTAGTATGCATATTGCTTATCACATCATGATATTGGAGGGGGGTCTGTGACACGTGTTGGTACCTTACCTGTTGCACGACCTGTGCACTGTGTTTGCCCTTCATGATATTTTGGCACTGATCATGAGTCTCAACATGGAGTTCAGCACAGGTCTGCCTCAGTGGCCTTTGTCCCTGGTATACTTTGTACTTCTCATGTGTTAGCTACATGTGCAAACTGTCCATGTATACAAAATTTGGCTTGTGCATACTCACACAGGGCAGTGCATGTGTGCATATTCACAAGAAATGTTGCAGGTTGTTTCGAACTAATATTGATGGGCAGCCACACAATGTGACCTCAGCTTACTTGATATAGCTGCCCAGTTATTGATACCCAGATTATGAGTTTTCAGTACTTGAGCTGTATCACTCACATTGACGCAGTGATTGGGGTGTTGTGCATGGGAGGTGTGATGGGCTTGCCTGTTTGGCCTTCTCAGTGGTGTGCTGTGTATGTTATTTCTGATGTGAACTTGTTACTATGCACTTAGCCTGTGCTGCTGGACAATGCAGTCATTGTTGGATTTACAGGCGATGTTATTGGCTTCCAGAGATGATTGTTCAACATCGTTTATTGCTACATGTATGGATTGGTGGTGCAACACAGTTTTTTCTTGGTGTGCACACTACAGTATTCACATTTCCCATGTGGTTGCGGGTGTGTCAAGAATGCATCAATGTTTTTCACATTCACAATTGTAGGCTCATTAGCTTTGTCTTTTTCTGAATTTTGGACATGTGTTCCACTTCAATTGACAGCCAGTGTGTGTTCCGTGCTATCAACTGTATGGTGTGGTGATAGTTGCCTCTGTGAGGAGGCTCACTACAGTGTGTGGTGATGGAGGGAGCCTCTGTACCAATCATATACTCACACCCAGTCAACAGGTCAGGGTTTTATCCATCACCTCTCTGTTGCCTACTCTGCCCCCCAAGTTCAAAAATGGTCATGTACAAATCTGTCTGTCCATGTGCCTCATGGGAACAGTCCAGCCATAATTGTCAAACAATGCCTTCCCTGGACTGGGAACAATGTTCCTGGAACCACTTTTTGGCATTACAGCCGTCTTCAGCCATGCTTGTTTGTATACACATCTGTGTTTCACACAGGTCTGGCTGTAGACAGCTGTGATGCCAGTGAGAGGTGATGGAAAACTTGTTTCAGGTCCAGGGATGGCATCACATGGCAGTTCGGGCAGGACAGTTCCCATGTGGCACAGGGTCAAACAGATTTGAACATGACCATATCTGGACTTGGGTTGCAGAGTGGGCAACTGAACGGTGATTGATCAACACCTATCCTGTTGACAGGCAGTGGCTCATCATTGTGACTCTCATACAAGTTGTGGCCTTGTCTGTTACTTGTATCTTTGTATACAATGAGCATTGTGTCTATTACAATTGCGCATTACTAGACTTATATATGTGCAGAGTTATGTGGCATGTGACTCATGATGCATGCCATGATTAGAAATGTCCCCAAATGATTTGTTGCTGATATGTCTGATGTGTACAGGTGACTGATATATTTGTCATTTTCTCCTTGCCAACAGCATCATCACCACAATCTGGAGGAGACACAGGCACGGACAGGACAGAGGGACCCAGCAACAGTGCCACCAGCTTTGAGGAGTCGGAGGGAGGCAGTGGCACAGAGGGTGAGGGGAGTCAGGCAGCCGGACCTCATGAGCACGACACATCATACCATGCGGACGGCTCGGATTCAAACTCCCAGGAGGAGGGGGAATATGCAGCTATGACATCTACAACAACTATGCCTGTCCCCTCCTCCTGAGGAACCATCTCCACCCTCCCAGTAGTGTGTGTTTGCTTAAGGAAACCTAGTATCTTCAGCATTTTTGATGCTTGGAGTACAGAGCACTTCTCTAAGAAGTTGTTTGCTAGGCTTTTGCCATCACTTGATAATTCATATCCTAAAAACAGGACAGTTAGATGGGCAATTAGTGACTTTTTAAAGTTGAATTTGTAACCCTCTGCTGCGAACCCAAGTATTATGGTGTTCACTCTTTTCAAGCGAGTATCCAGGTCGTCATCTGTGAGATAGATGTCATTGACATAAGATAATACCTCATCATCATATATTTGTAGTAACTCTGTTACTCTTGCTGAGAATAATCCTGGGCTATTCTTGAATCCCTGTGGGAGTCGACAGAAATTTTTCTGTGACCCCATTATTGAGAAAGCGGTTAAATACCTGCTTTCCGGTACAATATTTTGACAAAAGAATCCATTAGAAATGTCTAATGTTGTTTTGTATTTTTTGCGAATGATGTTATTCATTAGTGCCGAACTGTGCGAATTTTGTACCGCAAATGTCTTGCAACATGAGTTAAGGTGTCTGTAGTCCAAGACTAGACGATATGAATCGTCTGGTTTGGAGACAGGAAACAAAGGATTGTTCATTTGAGAGGTGCATGTTTCAATCCCCCCTTGGTATTCAAGTTGATCTAAGATCTCCCTGACCTGTTTTTTAGCTTCTTGCTCAATTGGGTACTGCCTTTGTGCAGTTGGTTGACATTTTAACTGGATTTTGTGAGAAAGAGTGTCCTCATCCCATCCTACATGATTTTTACATAATGCAGGAGATTGAGCTACTGCCCATTTTCTTGCATATGTGTATTTTCTATGAATTGGAATATGATTTGAGAAGGCAGGCATAATCATTTCTTCGCCATGAGGGCACTCCCTGACAAACTCTGGTGGCCAGTCTTTCTCAGCTAATAGGATGTCATAGCCTTTTGAGAGGTTATCCCAAAACAGACCCCTTACCTTCCTAGTCTTATCTCCCTCTATACGCAATGTTATTTCGTATATTTTATTAGGTTCGCTAACTCTGGTATCTGCAGTTTCCACCTGAATGTATTCATTCGTGTCCACTGTCTCCAGATGATTCATCAGGATCTTGCGAGCTATGGTCACTTCTTATGCGCTGTCTAGCATTGTCTGTGCCCACTCTCCGTGTTTCAGCTGTGTCCTCAGTATCCTCGGCATGTTTGATTATTTTAATACTTGCTACCTTCTTTCTTGGAAATTTTAATTTTTTACTTTGAGCAGGTTCCTTGTCTTTGGACTTGACGTGCTCTTCCCTGTGTTCTGACCGTCCTCTTCTTTCCGATTTCTGCGAGGAAGTCTGAAAAGATCGAGAGGGACGTGTATCAATATCTTCATATCTATCAGGCTTTTTCAAATTATCCCTATTTCTAAGGTTGTATCTTTTACAGAGGGCTCCCTTTGGGGAGACTTGTGTTCTCGGTTCGGAGATCTTTCTCTCCTCCGAGGAGACCTTCCTCTGGACTGGAATCTTTTTTCTTTGGGAGTGGATTGTTTATTTCCATCCCAGCTTTTTTTTGGAGTGTTTAGATTATTTTTAGTAAATATCTTTTCAGGATTTTCAAGTAGTTGGGGTTTTACCGGTTTCCCACCCAAACTATCTCTACCTAGTTCTTCATAGGATTTTTCTATGATTCTGGCAAGTTCAATTGGTTGGTCTGCTATATCTGTTTCTTTAAATTTTTGGCGGATCGCCACAGATGCTGCTTCTCCTTTTATGTTGGCTAATAATATAGCCGAGACCTGCTTGAAGTCTTTCAGTAATTTCATACCCAGAGTTAAAGCAGGTTCTGGACCGTATTCATTTTGAATCTGTCTTAGTACATCTGGTATTACCGCCAGAGACGGAACACCATGTGTTTTTGTGTAAATGGAAGCAAGATCTTTCACTCTCTTGATCACCTGGTTACGGCCAATCCTTCAACGACCAATCCGGCAGGTCAGAGATGGACAGTCATACAGGAGAACTTCACAGTTTCTCCCCGATCACCGAGGAAGATGTTATTATCTGGATACAGAAGATTAAATCAGGCTCTACTGGTGACCCCTGCCCAGCCACGGTCTTAAAAACTGTCCCTTCCATTATAGCAGCCAGACTCACTCCGCTCTTCAATAACATACTGGAAAGTGGTGATTACCCTACGCGCTGGAAAAAGGCATCAATTCTACCTCTTCTCAAAAAATCTAACCTAGATGTGGGTGACCTGAATAACTATCGGCCCATCGCTAGGTTACTCTTACCAGCGAAAAACATAGAGGGTCTAATAAACACCCAGCTGAGCGCTTTTCTAGGGAAAGTACAATGTCTGGACCCATCACAGCACGGATTCCGGCCAGGACATAGTACGGAATCAGCTCTGATAAAATCTGCGGAAGACATAAGACAAGTGATGGACGCAGGGGGTAGAGCCGCCCTGATCATGTTGGATCTGTCCGCGGCCTTCGACACGGTCCACCACAGGTTGCTGGTGGACCGGTTGAGGGCCTGCGGAATCCGGGGAATGGCCCTTAAGATCTTGCAGGCCTTCCTTGCCAACAGAACTCAGGTGGTGGCCATGGGAGACTTTGAGTCGGCCCCTTTTGTACTCCCCTGTGGAGTCCCTCAAGGCTCGTCTCTGAGCCGGACCCTTTTTAATGTGTACGTCTCCACCCTGGCGCCAGTTATGAGATCTTTCGGCTTTAACGTAACATCTTACGCAGATGACACTCAGATTCTAGTGTCTCTGCTACCGGGTGGAGTGGATGACACAGTGGACAGGTTCAGGGAATGCACGCATGAGGTGAGTACCTGGATGGCCGAAAACTGTCTTAAGTTGAACTCATCGAAGACGGAAATCCTGCTATTTGGGGCCAAAGACAACTTTTGGTCCCAAAGATGGTGGCCGGATGAAATGGGGTCACCACCTTCTCCAATTACGAAGGTGAAAAATCTGGGGGTTCTGATGGATGACACACTCTCCTTCAGGCCCCAAGTCAATGCTCTGTCCTCATCTATCCATTATATCCTGAAAACCATACGTAAGGTGCTGCCCTTTATCCCTGAAGCATTCAGAAAGACCGTGGTAACAGGATTGGCATTATCCCGTCTAGACTATTGCATCAGCCTGCTTCTAAATGCCCAACAGGGGCTACTAAACAAACTACAAATCTTACAAAATGCAGTGGCCCGTCTGATTACGGGAACGTCTAAATTCTTCTCGGTAGAACAAGATCTGGTAAAGCTTCACTGGCTGCCAGTGCGTAAAAGAATAGCCTTTAAGACGCTTTGTGTAGATTTTAAAACATTGAAGGGTGTGGGCCCTTACTGCATGTCCGCACTCTTTCAATGGTACAAGCCGACAAGGACGCTTAGGTCCTCTGACCAAGGACTGATCCTAGTCCCTAGAGTCAGGAAGGCTCGCTGTGGGGGAAGGAGTTTCTCCCTGGGGGCAGCTAGGACTTGGAATGCTCTCCCACTGACCCTTAGACAGACATCCGACCTGCTGCCCTTCACAAGGGCCTTGAAAACCTGGCTATTCACACACTAATCCACTTTGTTATGCACTCTAGCGGTCAACTAGCGCCAGGACACCTTCTCGGTAACAGTGCGCTTAATAATTGTGTAAAATAAATAAATAAATAAAGACTGTGCCTCAAGTGTCACAATCCTCCACATGTGGTGCGACCCCCATTGGAAGGCAGATAGTCAGAATTCTGTGTTTCTCACTAGGGGTAGAATTCGGGAATACTGCCTCTATTTGAGTTATCTTTTGTGCTAGCCAGAATGGAATTTGTTCCCGTTTTGCAGGTGTTTTACCAAGACATGATTGTATGTTCTGTGGTGTAATTTTGTTTGTGTTTCCCTGATGAGGGGTCAGCTGTGGAATGTTAATAGCTTGTTGGACTGTTGCAGTCCGCTTTGCATATTGGACTCACTGTCTATGAATTTTAATTAGTACTTTTAGCTGGGCTAAACGTTCCCGGTCTGACATTTTTTCGATGTCTAGATGTGTTGTGTAGCTGGCTAGAACCGGCCACGTTGCTCCTGGTCTACCTAGTGGACCGAGCCTGGTGATGTGATCATTATGTTTTAGGGTGCCTTTAAACCAGAGCAGATGCTCTTGGTAATTTAGTGGGATTTCAACATCCTCGAAAGGAGTGTATTCATCCGGAGGTTCCTCTATTTTGTAATAGTGGAATTCGTGTGTTACAGCTTTTGCTTCTGGAAAGTTTATCCATGGATAGAATACCTCTGTCTGCCGATATTCGTGTGCCTCTATCACGAATATGACTGTACCACCTCGTGATGTCAGTCCATTTTCAATAAGTTTAAGAGTTCTAGTTCTTCTTAAATTTGCCGGGATGATAATTGCACCCGGTTTATTTTCATTAAACCCTGTAACATCGAAACCCCGTTGATTCGCATCTACTGCGGCTTCACCGGTTTCGTTGCTGTCGCCGTTAGTTGACATTGTTTTAATAAAAGTTTGCAGAGCAGGTTTCCAAGGAAACAAAAGATTAGGGGCCAGATGTAGGTAATTCTGTTTTACCGATTCATAAATACTGAATTTTACCGATTCGGTATTTAAGAATCGGTAAAATAGAAGGGGGGAGATTTAGGTAGAATCGGTAATTGAATTACCGATTCGGTAAGAATCGGTATTTACCGAATCGGTAAATACCGATTCGGTAATGCCCATCGATTCCAATGGGCATTCAAGCCCATAGGAATCAATGGGCATTACCGAATCGGTATTTACCGATTCGGTAAATACCGAATGTTGCAAGGGTGCAGGGGGTGTCACTTTGACACCCTCTAGCACCCAAATTCAGGCACATGTGACATGTGGCACACAGACATGCCTTAAGGGCATGTCTGTCTGTCACATGGCATAGGTGTGCATGCACACATGTGCATGCCCACCTGGAATCGGTATTTTACCACCCAATTGGATTGGGTGGTAAAATACCGATTCGGTAAGGCCTGTGGGACTCACAAGAGTCCCACCTACATCTGCAAGTTACCAAATCGGTAAAAATACCGATTCGGTATTTTACCGATTCAGTAAATTTACCGATTCGGTAAAATAGGGCCCTTACATGCCAAATACTAAATACCGGTCGGTAACGGCCGAAATCGGCCATTACCGACCGGTATTTCGGCTCCTACATCTGGCCCTAAGTGCACAATATTTTGGAACACTGTATCCTTCAACGTTGACTAAACCAAAACTCTACATAGGAATCTCTTCCTACTAAGTTCCGGCGAATTTTAGCCTTTCACCCACTCCAGACGTCTATTGGAGTATTTACGGGAAAAAGGGTCTGTATGAAAAAGCACGACTGAGTTACTCTAACGTCTTGCGTTCGTTTTATCACCTTACCAAACGTTGGGCGCCATGTAGTGTAGTTCCTATATTCCCAATAGGCTCTGCGCATTGGAATAATATATTCAGCAGTGTAGACGTAGGACTGAGGTCGACTAGGTCTCTACTGACTATATTAGACTTAAGGTTTGCCAGCTAGCTCAGAGGTCACTAGAAACTTTCTCGAATAAACGAGGAGGAGTTTAACCTCCCTGGATAAGCAAGAAGGGATTAGCTTCCGACAACCATATAACATGACAACTTTGCTCCCTCAGAATAAGAGTAAATCTCTAGAGTCGTGTGAAAACAATAGACAGCTACTTCACTCAGTCAATTGTGCGTTCTTAGTTTCACCAGAGTGCAGAGAAGAGAGAGACGGGCGTTTTCAATAAAAGGTATTATTTATTGAGCAGTCTTCCTTCTCATGCAAGAGAAATGAATTGCCACAATTGCAATACTTAATGTAAAGTAAAGTACGTACAGTAAAAGGAGTATTATGAAATAATACTGTAAAAGCATTGATATGATTTCTTAGCCATAAGATACTTTAAAATGGATAAAATATATACATACATATATACATTGACTAACGTACTCAACTGGTGCTTCTAAAATACGCCTACCCCGGTGTACCTGACCTAAGCCTAATACGTGGGAAGGAGTAAGTAAGTAGCAGTTTAAGTTAAGTTGGTTTTGCCAAGAATCTGATTCAAGAATTCTCTTTAAGGGTTTAGTCAGCACTGTACCTTGGGAATAGAATGTAGGAGGTCTGGTATCTCTTTCCTCAGGACTTGATATCCCAGCAACCCGCAAGGGTAGGCTGGAAACGCCGAGCTGGATTTTCTCGGCAGGAGAAAAGACAGCGTCTTTCTCAGCGCGTCAAAGAGGAGGGGCAGCGTCCGTGGTCTCTCGCATCAGCTGGGCTCTCGGGCAAGTAGATAGCTGCTCTGCTCCAAAACCACCACCGTGTGTTTGCTTAAGGCAACGTTGGTATATTTATACCTGAAAGGTGCCGAGTTTGATGTAAGGTTTGGACATAAGACGTCAATAAATATGTCACGAAGAACTGGCCGTTATTACAGTGCTCGCAGGAGTTCTATTACAAATCAAAACAAAGCAAGTGGGGATTTTGGTGTGTCGAAAGAACTCGTTGTGCTTTCTAGGAATCCAAGGAAGTAGATTTTGCCGTGCCTTGGACTGCAAGGGCTATTTACTTAAATATGGATCTGATTCTTATGCCATTATAGGGATATTATTGGCCTTCTGTGAGCCTGGACTCATTATTTTCATATTTTTGATTGTGGCGCTGAATAAAGCTTTTCATTTTTCATTCTGAACTTTTGCATTTCAGGAAATTGCTTTAACTGCTGTGTGCCTATGATTTGGTGTTATGTTCATATTTGGGTATTGTAACATATGTCTATTTCCTGATGGTAATGAGGTGGACCATGGTATGTTTGTGCTATCCCAATGTTGCAGCAAACTATCTAGATTAGTGTGTCTGCAGTTTGCATGCAGACATTGTCCCAAAGACTGTCCCTTCCTCAGTGACACATGTGATGTTCACTACGGACAGTTACACAATTGTTGTGATGATGTTTCTGTTGATTCCCTATAGATTTGTACCTTCCCTCCGGCAATGGCCATGCCTGCTCACAAATGAATTCAGATAATTGGTCAGTAAGCATTGCGATCCGCAAAATTCGCGAATTTGTGCGAATTTGCGGATTTTTGTTTTTTTGCGTGTTCGCGGGGTTTTTTGCGTGTTCGCTGGTTTTTTTGCGTGTTCGCAGGGCTTTTTGCGTCTTCGCGAGCCGCTTGCATAGCGCAGTTACCCATGCAGTCGTTTATGGGAGAGGGAGGGAGAGAGAGATAGATAAAAAGAGAGGGAAAGAGAGAGGGAGAGAGAGAACGAGAGAAAGGAAGAGAGGCCGGATCTCTGTGCTTCATTTGTTAGGTGGTCTGTTACATGACTATACACTATTGAGTCATGATGGAGGGGTGTGTGCCAGCGAACTAGACGGGTGGATATACATGTGGGATCTAACAATACACCCACATGTGGTGTGTCACCCAGTGTGTGACAGGATACCATTCTCCGAGGAGTAGGTCACTGCTGTGTGTGATGTGTTGATATGCAACTATCATGAGTGTTCCCAGTTAGGGTGGTCCACATACAGGCATGTACTTGATGTGTGATGTTGGACATGCACACCCCTATGACTGAGCAGTGCTGGGAGTCCTGTGCACCCACCCCCTACACTGTTGGGCACTGCTGGGCACTGCTGGGAGTCCTCTGTACCCACCCCCTACACTGTTGGGCACTGCTGGGAACTGCTGGGCGTCCGGTGCACCCACCCCTATACTGTTGGGCAGTGCTGGGCACTGCTGGGAGTCCTGTGCACCCACCCCCTATACTGTTGGGCACTGCTGGGAGTCCTCTGAACCCACCCCCTATACTGTTGGGCACTGCTGGGAGTCCTGTGCACCCACCCCCTATACTGTTAGGCACTGCTGGGAGTCCTCTGCACCCACCCCTATACTGTTGGGCACTGCTGGGAGTCCTCTGCACTCACCCCTATACTGTTGGGCACTGCTGGGCACTGCTGGGAGTCCTCTGCACCCCCCCCCTATACTGTTGGGCACTCCTGTGCACCCACTCCCTATACTGTTGGGCACTGCTGGGAGTCCTGTGCACACACCCCCTATACTGTTGGGCACTGCTGGGAGTCCTCTGCACCCATCCCCTATACTGTTGGGCACTGCTGGGAGTCCTGTGCACCCACTCCCTATACTGTTGGGCACTGCTGGGAGTCCTCTGCACCCACCCCTATACTGTTGGGCACTGCTGGGCACTGCTGGGAGTCCTCTGCAACCACCCCCTATACTGTTGGGCACTACTGGGAGTCCTCTGCACCCACCCCTATACTGTTGGGCACTGCTGGGAGTCCTCTGCACCCACCCCTATACTGTTGAGCACTACTGGGCACTGCTGGGAATCCTGTGCACCCATTCCCTATACTGTTGGGCACTGCTGGGAGTCCTGTGCACCCACCCCCTATACTGTTGGGCAATGCTGGGAGTCCTCTGCACCCACCCCTTATACTGTTGGGCACTGCTGGGAGTCCTCTGCACACATCCCCTATACTGTTCGGCACTGCTGGGCACTGCTGGGAGTCCTGTGCACCCACCCCCTATACTGTTGGGCACTGCTGGGCACTGCTGGGAGTCCTCTGCACCCACCCCCTGTACTGTTGGGCACTGTTGGGCACTGCTGAGGGTCTTTACCACCCACCACTCAGATGTGATGCACCATGCCCGACATTTCAGACGTGTGTGCGGCACGTATCACGATTGCAATAGTGATGTGCGCTAGCGTGTGGCGTACCATACCCCGACATATCAGACGTGTGTGCGGCACGTATCACTATTGCAATAGTGATATGCGCTAGCGTGTGGCGCACCGTATCCTGACATTTCAGACGTGTGTGCGGCACGTATCACTATTGCAATAGTGATATGCGCTAGCATGTGGCGCACCATACCCCCCCACACGTTAATGGCGTATGTGCGTCACGTATCACTATTGCAATGGTGATATGTGCTAGCGTGTGGCGCACCGTACCCCGACGTTAATGGCGTATGTGCGGCACGTATCACTGTAACAATGGTGATATGCGCTAGTGTGTGGCGGACCGTACAGGTATACTTCCGTTGTTGCGGTACGTTGTAGTCACCATCTGCGCCATCGTCGGTTTCTATATACGAGATTGTAGGCGTACAGGGCTGGGATGACACGCTCGAGGGGGTTCATGTCGTGTATGTCGCGTCCCGGGGTGCAGTTCGGGCCGGACTCTGGTTTTACGGCTGTTTTCAGCTCTCGTAGCAAAAGGGCCGTACGGAGTGTCGTTAACACGGATGGTACTTCCTGGTCCGGAAATGGCTGCCTATTTACGTACGGACGTAGCGTACAGCGTCACCCGGAGACAATCCGTATTTACTTTGAAGTTGTACGGTGTTTGGTACGAGTCATACGGAGTGGCGCTTTGGGTTGGAATCGTACTTGCTCGTATGTACGGGGACGTTGTAGGTGTACGATTCGTATGGGAAAACGGAGCGATTTTTCCCGAATCGGAATCAACCCCCGAATGTATGGTTTGCAATGATTCAAATTAATTGTGCGAAAATCTGGAACACGATGGTGCCCGAATAGCTAACAGCGCTGCCCGCACCGTGCTTCTCAGTTGATCGGCCATCAGCTATGTGTCCTGGAGTCTGGCCCCTGATCAGAAAGCTGCTTTTCCTCGCTGGGCGGACTCCAGGGTTTCTCCCACAGATTCTTATCCGATCCGCGGAGCAGCAGCCCGATTTCGTTGGATTATTTCTTGACGCCACTGTAATTTTCTTACTTCATTCTGCGGCACCTGTTGAGGTCAGGCAGGCCTTACCAAAAAAGGACATCACAGGCGAGCCACATGGCAGCTCGAGGCGTAAGGGGTACTAATACTCGAGATCTTTCCACGAGCACAGGAGTTACTGGTACGGCTGTACCGGCGCTGGACTTCGAAAAGCAGCACCAGAGGTAAAAAGGACATTGGAGGAGGTGGAAAGAAAGCAGTCCAATGGGTTACTGGGAGGGATATGTCCAAAGAACCCTCTACTGCAAATTTGTTTCCACCCTCCTGTTCTATGAGCACTAAGGCGAGGAGAACTGTTGACCCTGATAATGTGGGGGTACCCTCTGAACCAACTACTAAGCTTCTGGATTTCGTGCAGCAACCTAACCCGCGCTGCCCCCCCCCACCCTAACCTTGTTGCTGTGCCTTGAACCAGTCAATCAGGTGTCCCGGCCTGATGCAGTCGCTATATCCCAGGTTTTGGGGGATCTCAAAGGAATGATCAGCCCGAAAGCTTGGGAGGTCCGGCAGAACCGGAAAAGGAGAAAACACCACTACTTCCACAATAATAGAAAAGGGCATGGCAGCAGGAGGGCAGAATTTACAACTGATTTCTTCTCCAGAGCTGGCGGGGGAACATTTATTTTCCGTCACTGGTGGATTGGACTCCTCTGTTGGTGAGAACTCATCTTCAAGCAATGATGCACAGACGGACTCAAGTTGCAGTTGCACTACACACGAGGTAGGCACCTCGCGGCGCCGGAGGACTGTATCAAACAAGCAAAAAGGGAAACGGCACGAAAGCCACAGCCAACTAAAATGGGATTACTCTGGCACGCAGCTTACCTTTCCAAATGGAGAGAAACCTCCCAGGGAATGTTGGTCAGACAGAACCAGGACAAGCACAGAGATAGAAGAACCCTATTTGTCTGCCATTCTGACCTTAATAAAACAACTTCAAGTAGAAGCTTGGGCGGAAAACAATAAAAACAACAAAAAAAGGGTGAGCCAAAAAACTTCAGAGGGGATAAGGAAACTGAACAAGACGTGCTTAGATATTGCTGAACGTATCACGATTATCGAAAATCGGAGTTACTGGTACGGCTGTACCGGCGCTGGACTTCGAAAAGCAGCACCAGAGGTAAAAAGGACATTGGAGGAGGTGGAATGAAAGCAGTCCAATGGGTTACTGGGAGGGATATGTCCAAAGAACCCTCTACTGCAAATTTGTTTCCACCCTCCTGTTCTATGAGCACTAAGGCGAGGAGAACTGTTGACCCTGATAATGTGGGGGTACCCTCTGAACCAACTACTAAGCTTCTGGATTTCGTGCAGCAACCTAACCCGCGCTGCCCCCCCCACCCTAACCTTGTTGCTGGTCAGGAATTACTGCTGTGCCTTGAACCAGTCAATCAGGTGTCCCGGCCCGATGCAGTCGCTATATCCCAGGTTTTGGGGGATCTCAAAGGAATGATCAGCCCGAAAGCTTGGGAGGTCCGGCAGAACCGGAAAAGGAGAAAACACCACTACTTCCGCAATAATAGAAAAGGGCATGGCAGCAGGAGGGCAGAATTTACAACTGATTTCTTCTCCAGAGCTGGCGGGGGAACATTTATTTTCCATCACTGGTGGATTGGACTCCTTTGTCGGTGAGAACTCATCTTCAAGCAATGATGCACAGACGGACTCAAGTTGCAGTTGCACTACACACGAGGTAGGCACCTTGCGGCGCCGGAGGACTGTATCAAACAAGCAAAAAGGGAAACAGCACGAAAGCCACAGCCAACTAAAATGGGATTACTCTGGCACGCAGCTTACCTTTCCAAATGGAGAGAAACCTCCCAGGGAATGTTGGTCAGACAGAACCAGGACAAGCACAGAGATAGAAGAACCCTATTTGTCTGCCATTCTGACCTTAATAAAACAACTTCAAGTAGAAGCTTGGGCGGAAAACAATAAAAACAACAAAAAAAGGGTGAGCCAAAAAACTTCAGAGGGGATAAGGAAACTGAACAAGACGTGCTTAGATATTGCTGAACGTATCACGATTATCGAAAATCGCACCGAGAGCCTTGAAGATGAAGTTAGCTCTTTAAAAACACAAAGTATTTCCCAAGGCGCTTGTATGACTGATGTCATGTGGAAGATGGAGGACCAAGAGGACAGGCAGCGTCGGACCAACCTCTGACTTTTGGGGATCCCTGAAGGAGTTGAAAGAGACGACCCAGACGATTTATCATGAAGCTTCTGAATGATGCATTTCCATGATCATCCTAACTGGAACTGGGACTCAGAGATACAAAGGGCCCACCGATTTCCTTTCACGATCAAGAAGCAGCATACTAACGAAGGAGAGAAACCCAGAGTCATTTTGGTGTATTTTGCAACTTTATGCAAAGACAATGGGTTTATGAACGCGCTCGCCTGAACGAAAATTCTTTTTTTTGAAGGGTTGTCTTTTTTCGCTAAACCAGATTTTAGTCATGCTCCTGTCAAACGCAGATGTCATCTTGCCAGTTGTTTGTCCCTTTACAACAGCTAGGAGCCCGAGTTTATTTAATGAATCTGGCTAAGCTTAAAATTCTTTTAAATGACACTTCTCGCAGCTTTAAGAAATTAAAACCCAGGATTATCTTAATGAAATCAAGTCAAAATCTGGGCATATTCAGCACTCTTAGCCAGAAATTCTCTGATTTTGAAACAGAGGTTTGATATCGTTCCATTTCGTGGAGGTGTGAGTGAGGGTAGTGGCAGCAAAAGCTAGAATCTCTAAAATCAATTTGAATCCGGCCTTGTTTGACCTAATGGTTAAACTAGGTTGCTTGGCTTACACGGTGGGGTTGAGAGGCAGGGTTCTATTTTTGGCATCCATCATTCAGGCGAGTCCTGATTGCTTCGCTTTTGGGGGCTGGGAGGGGATGGGGCAGATTTAGGGACCCACACTTTGAAGCATGGTTGTATATGTGCCAAAACGAGGCTTTGTTGTTGTAGAGTGTTTTGGGATTGGCCTATTTTGAGCTCTTAGTTTATGGATTTTGGCCTGTGTTTTATTCTTCCTAATTGTTCCTTTTTTTGCTTCTGGTATTTTTTTTGGTAATAAATGCAGTGAAAACCCACATAAATTAATATGTAGAAATTAGCATATTTTAGAATTGTCACTCAATGTCTGTGGGTTAAACGATTTGGTAAAGAGGCAGAAGGTTTCCCAGGGATTACGACTGCTGGGGGCAGATATTGTCTGCCTTTAATAAACACAGATTGAAGGGACACAGGCTGGCCTTCAAAACACGCTGTGTTATACTTTGATAGGAGGAACCTCACAGAGTGCTCGTGTTAGAGGAGTAGCTATTTTAGCCTGACGCAGTAGTCTTTTCCAAATTATTCAAACTAAGGCAGACCCCAATGGGAGATGGGTTTTAACAGAGTGTAGGCCTTCATCTAAGCCTTCTTTGACCTTATGCTTGATATACGGTAGCACTGCAGACAACCTCGAAAACTATATAACGTTCACGGGCTAATTGATGTATGGTCTCTTCTGAGACCGCTCTATTTGGGATACATCTATTATTCCGCCCCTCATCAATCACATACCCGCCTAGACTACATCTTTGTATCTGCCTCGCTGATCCAGGCTGTTAATATTGAGCTTATCCCCCGATTTATGTCAGATCATAATCCTTTAATTTTAGGGGTAAAGGGGATACTTCTCAGCAAAGAAATCTGTGCCTGGAGCTTTGAGAGGGCCTTACTATTCAATAAAAAATAGTGTGACCAAATGAAAGGCTGGATTCTGGAGTTTCCGGAAAGAATTTTTTTTTTATGCAACGGCAGGGTTCTTATCATAGGGATTAATTGCGCTCTGCAATATTTTCAGAAAATGCCGGAAAGAAATACCTGCTCTGCTCAACTAGGGGTGGTTTGGGACGCCCTAAAGGCATATATACATAAGGAGTAGGTGAGTGCAATGCCTGTTATAGCTTTGCGGTTTTGTTACCATTTGAGGCTTGTTTGTGTCACTCTGCCTTTAACTTTTACTTTTGGTAATTGGCCAGATATCTAGTTGTAGTGCATCTCTAAGAGAGGGTGGTCTCTATACTCCGTCTGCTTTAGCTGCGCGGACACTGCCTGGAGCCTACACTTCACGTTTGAATCATGTCTTTGCATTTTAACTACCTAACTGTTTTGCCATTTACTTTGAGTAGGCAGGCTTGACCTAACTGCTTATTGTATAACAGCTTAAAAGTAATTCAACAGCACACTCATTGTTATTCATTATAAACCCTTTTAAAATTCCTACCTAACATAACGGTGGTTCATTGCTGACCCTCCAGCTTTTTAAATCCAAAATTCATACCTCTTGTGGGTTGAGTTTCTTTTCTCCCTTTATTCACAGAGCGTTACCTCACGCCCTGAGCTGTTGCCAGAAGCGGTGGGTTCCCTCCCGATTTAACATGGGTAAGGAGGCTTATAAAGTGTTCTTTTGCAGTGATTGTGAGAACTGTAGCAATTTCACAATGTTGTAAATGTTGTTACCGTATTTTCCGGCGTATAAGACGACTTTTTAACCCCTTAAAATTTTCTGGAAAGTCGGGGGTCGTCTTATACGCCGGGTACAAAATGTTATGGTATGTTTTCATGCGCTTTTTCATAGCGAGGACTTCACTCGAAGGTGTCAGACCGCTTCACAATAGGAAATAACAAGAAACAACACACCTTATGTTAAAAAATACAGCCACCGGCACTGGCAACGTCTACACCCAGCCCCCGCGCCATGAATTGTGCAAGTATCGAAAGCGAGCGTTTTTTTTTTCATATCGAGGACTTCACTCGAAGGTGTCAGACCGCTTCACAATAGGAAATACCGTATGTAACAAGAAACAACACACCTTATGTTAAAAAATACAGCCACCGGCCCTGGCAACGTCCACACCCAGGCCCCGCGCCACGAAGTATCGAAAGCGAGCGTTTTTTTCATAGCAAGGACTTCACTCGAAGGTGTCAAACCGCTTCACAAGCGAGCAAATGGCGCCATGAGTCTTACCTCGACTGCCGCTGCCGCTGTACACGCGCCTCCAACCGCTTGCACATCCCCAGGCAGACGAGGCAGCAGGACGTCCGAAATACGGTATATGGTAACGGGCAGCCAGCGCCGAAGATGGCAGTGCCCGGTGTGTTGACACGTTTGGCACGTTTTGGCACGCGCCCCTCTCTCCTTGACATGGGCGTGGGCATAGAAAGGGGACTGTAGAATGTTCCTGAATGTTACCGAAGGCAGTAGAGCACTTGCCGTGATTGGCTGGTTGTTGCGAAGAGGAAAGGCAGTCTGGTGAGCAGATGCCGTATTTGCCGTACCGTACGTGTGGTGTTGAAGACAGTCTCTGCACCTGTTCATACTGTACAGCACCAGTACATCCAGTGCAAATGGCAGACAGTGAAGAACCCGGCAAGGCTCCAGCAGCGCATCCAGTGCAAATGGCTGGCAGTCAAGAACCCAGCAAGGCTCCAGGAGTGGCAAGAAGAAGGAAATATGAAGCCAGTTACAAACTTAAAGTTGTGGATTTTGCCACGGAACATAATAACTGTGCCGCTGCAAGACAATATGGAGTGACAGAAAAGATGGTTCGGGCCTGGAGAGCAAATGAGAAAGCATTACGGAGTATGCCAAGGGGCAAGTGTGCATTAAGAAGAGGCACCCCACATTGGCCAGAACTCGAAAAGCATGTAGCAGACATGGTGGCCGAGCATCGGCAAAGCGGTTATGTCGTGACCCGAAATAAAATCCGATTGGTTGCACTTCAGTGGGCCAAATCTAATCCAGATCTCAGCCACAGATTTAAGGCCACTGTATCCTGGTGTACCAGATTCATGGGAAGGCATAATCTGGTATTGCGGCAAAAGACAAAAATTGCCCAGAAATTACCTGCGGATCTTGATGCCAAAATGCATAGCTTCCATCGCTACGTTATTAGGCTGCGCAATGAACATGGCTATGCGCTAAGTAGCATCGGAAATATGGATGAAACTCCAATGAATTTCGATATGATTGCCAACAAAACTGTCCATCAAAAAGGCGAAAAGACAATTTTAATAAAAACAACAGGACATGAGAAGTCCAGTTTCACAGTGGTACTAGCATGCACAGCTGATGGCGCAAAGCTGAGACCAATGGTTATTTTCAAAAGAAAAACAATGCCGAAACTCAAGTTCCCTGTTGGTTGTTTTGTGCATGTGAATGAGAAAGGATGGATGGATGAAGAAGGGGTAAAGCTATGGCTTGATAATGTATGGAGCAGGCGACCAGGTGGACTTCTACAAAGACGTAGTCTACTGGTGTGGGATATGTTCAGGGCTCCTTTAACTCCAAGCACCAAGCAAAGGCTGGCAAGAATGAAAACAGATGCTGCAGTTATACCTGGAGGATTGACATCGTTGGTGCAGCCACTGGATGTGTGCCTAAACAAGCCATTTAAAGATCGCATCCGAGAACAGTGGAATGAGTGGATGGTTAGCGGTGAAAAAACATTCACAAAAGGAGGAAACATGCGTGCTCCACAGTTGGATGTTTTGTGCACCTTTGTTATAAAGGCCTGGAACGACATTGATGCAGAAACTGTAATAAAGTCTTTCAAGAAGTGTGGCATATCAAATTCATTAGATGGTATGGAGGACGACTATTTGTGGGAAGGTGAAGAGGATGCCGAAGAAGAGACCACGATTTACAAAAAGGGGGTGGTGATGAACAGAGTGTCTGAGTTAAACAGACCACTCTTACCCAGTCCAAAGATCAGGGCTTGATCCATCACCGTTATTTATCTCACTGCCCCATCCCAGCTCAGAACCTGGCTATATGCAAATCAGTCTGTCCCTGGCCCAGTGCATCATGGGAACAGGGCAGACTAAACTACCAAGCCAATTCTTCACCAGAAAGGAGACAAGCTACCGGGGACCGGTTTCTGGCATTTCAGCCTTCTTCGGCCCGGCTTGCTTGAATCCTGATGGAGCAGTGAGAAAGGGACTCATGTCGAGTATACCCTGCCACACCTATAGTGGCCAAAAACGATTTACAAAAAGGGGGTGGTGATGAACAGAGTGTCTGAGTTAAACAGACCACTCTTACCCAGTCCAAAGATCAGGGCTTGATCCATCACCGTTATTTATCTCACTGCCCCATCCCAGCTCAGAACCTGGCTATATGCAAATCAGTCTGTCCCTGGCCCAGTGCATCATGGGAACAGGGCAGACTAAACTACCAAGCCAATTCTTCACCAGAAAGGAGACAAGCTACCGGGGACCGGTTTCTGGCATTTCAGCCTTCTTCGGCCCGGCTTGCTTGAATCCTGATGGAGCAGTGAGAAAGGGACTCATGTCTGAGTATACCCTGCCACACCTATAGTGGCCAAAAACGATTTACAAAAAGGGGGTGGTGATGAACAGAGTGTCTGAGTTAAACAGACCACTCTTACCCAGTCCAAAGATCAGGGCTTGATCCATCACCGTTATTTATCTCACTGCCCCATCCCAGCTCAGAACCTGGCTATATGCAAATCAGTCTGTCCCTGGCCCAGTGCATCATGGGAACAGGGCAGACTAAACTACCAAGCCAATTCTTCACCAGAAAGGAGACAAGCTACCGGGGACCGGTTTCTGGCATTTCAGCCTTCTTCGGCCCGGCTTGCTTGAATCCTGATGGAGCAGTGAGAAAGGGACTCATGTCTGAGTATACCCTGCCACACCTATAGTGGCCAAAAACGATTTACAAAAAGGGGGTGGTGATGAACAGAGTGTCCGAGTTAAACAGACCACTCTTACCCAGTCCAAAGATCAGGGCTTGATCCATCACCGTTATTTATCTCACTGCCCCATCCCAGCTCAGAACCTGGCTATATGCAAATCAGTCTGTCCCTGGCCCAGTGCATCATGGGAACAGGGCAGACTAAACTACCAAGCCAATTCTTCACCAGAAAGGAGACAAGCTACCGGGGACCGGTTTCTGGCATTTCAGCCTTCTTCGGCCCGGCTTGCTTGAATCCTGATGGAGCAGTGAGAAAGGGACTCATGTCTGAGTATACCCTGCCACACCTATAGTGGCCAAAAACGATTTACAAAAAGGGGGTGGTGATGAACAGAGTGTCTGAGTTAAACAGACCACTCTTACCCAGTCCAAAGATCAGAGCTTGATCCATCACCGTTATTTATCTCACTGCCCCATCCCAGCTCAGAACCTGGCTATATGCAAATCAGTCTGTCCCTGGCCCAGTGCATCATGGGAACAGGGCAGACTAAACTACCAAGCCAATTCTTCACCAGAAAGGAGACAAGCTACCGGGGACCGGTTTCTGGCATTTCAGCCTTCTTCGGCCCGGCTTGCTTGAATCCTGATGGAGCAGTGAGAAAGGGACTCATGTCTGAGTATACCCTGCCACACCTATAGTGGCCAAAAACGATTTACCAAAAGGGGGTGGTGATGAACAGAGTGTCTGAGTTAAACAGACCACTCTTACCCAGTCCAAAGATCAGGGCTTGATCCATCACCGTTATTTATCTCACTGCCCCATCCCAGCTCAGAACCTGGCTATATGCAAATCAGTCTGTCCCTGGCCCAGTGCATCATGGGAACAGGGCAGACTAAACTACCAAGCCAATTCTTCACCAGAAAGGAGACAAGCTACCGGGGACCGGTTTCTGGCATTTCAGCCTTCTTCGGCCCGGCTTGCTTGAATCCTGATGGAGCAGTGAGAAAGGGACTCTTGTCTGAGTATACCCTGCCACACCTATAGTGGCCAAAAACGATTTACAAAAAGGGGGTGGTGATGAACAGAGTGTCTGAGTTAAACAGACCACTCTTACCCAGTCCAAAGATCAGGGCTTGATCCATCACCGTTATTTATCTCACTGCCCCATCCCAGCTCAGAACCTGGCTATATGCAAATCAGTCTGTCCCTGGCCCAGTGCATCATGGGAACAGGGCAGACTAAACTACCAAGCCAATTCTTCACCAGAAAGGAGACAAGCTACCGGGGACCGGTTTCTGGCATTTCAGCCTTCTTCGGCCCGGCTTGCTTGAATCCTGATGGAGCAGTGAGAAAGGGACTCATGTCTGAGTATACCCTGCCACACCTATAGTGGCCAAAAACGATTTACAAAAAGGGGGTGGTGATGAACAGAGTGTCTGAGTTAAACAGACCACTCTTACCCAGTCCAAAGATCAGGGCTTGATCCATCACCGTTATTTATCTCACTGCCCCATCCCAGCTCAGAACCTGGCTATATGCAAATCAGTCTGTCCCTGGCCCAGTGCATCATGGGAACAGGGCAGACTAAACTACCAAGCCAATTCTTCACCAGAAAGGAGACAAGCTACCGGGGACCGGTTTCTGGCATTTCAGCCTTCTTCGGCCCGGCTTGCTTGAATCCTGATGGAGCAGTGAGAAAGGGACTCATGTCTGAGTATACCCTGCCACACCTATAGTGGCCAAAAACGATTTACAAAAAGGGGGTGGTGATGAACAGAGTGTCTGAGTTAAACAGACCACTCTTACCCAGTCCAAAGATCAGGGCTTGATCCATCACCGTTATTTATCTCACTGCCCCATCCCAGCTCAGAACCTGGCTATATGCAAATCAGTCTGTCCCTGGCCCAGTGCATCATGGGAACAGGGCAGACTAAACTACCAAGCCAATTCTTCACCAGAAAGGAGACAAGCTACCGGGGACCGGTTTCTGGCATTTCAGCCTTCTTCGGCCCGGCTTGCTTGAATCCTGATGGAGCAGTGAGAAAGGGACTCATGTCTGAGTATACCCTGCCACACCTATAGTGGCCAAAAACGATTTACAAAAAGGGGGTGGTGATGAACAGAGTGTCTGAGTTAAACAGACCACTCTTACCCAGTCCAAAGATCAGGGCTTGATCCATCACCGTTATTTATCTCACTGCCCCATCCCAGCTCAGAACCTGGCGATATGCAAATCAGTCTGTCCCTGGCCCAGTGCATCATGGGAACAGGGCAGACTAAACTACCAAGCCAATTCTTCACCAGAAAGGAGACAAGCTACCGGGGACCGGTTTCTGGCATTTCAGCCTTCTTCGGCCCGGCTTGCTTGAATCCTGATGGAGCAGTGAGAAAGGGACTCATGTCTGAGTATACCCTGCCACACCTATAGTGGCCAAAAACGATTTACAAAAAGGGGGTGGTGATGAACAGAGTGTCTGAGTTAAACAGACCACTCTTACCCAGTCCAAAGATCAGGGCTTGATCCATCACCGTTATTTATCTCACTGCCCCATCCCAGCTCAGAACCTGGCTATATGCAAATCAGTCTGTCCCTGGCCCAGTGCATCATGGGAACAGGGCAGACTAAACTACCAAGCCAATTCTTCACCAGAAAGGAGACAAGCTACCGGGGACCGGTTTCTGGCATTTCAGCCTTCTTCGGCCCGGCTTGCTTGAATCCTGATGGAGCAGTGAGAAAGGGACTCATGTCTGAGTATACCCTGCCACACCTATAGTGGCCAAAAACGATTTACAAAAAGGGGGTGGTGATGAACAGAGTGTCTGAGGTAAACAGACCACTCTTACCCAGTCCAAAGATCAGGGCTTGATCCATCACCGTTATTTATCTCACTGCCCCATCCCAGCTCAGAACCTGGCTATATGCAAATCAGTCTGTCCCTGGCCCAGTGCATCATGGGAACAGGGCAGACTAAACTACCAAGCCAATTCTTCACCAGAAAGGAGACAAGCTACCGGGGACCGGTTTCTGGCATTTCAGCCTTCTTCGGCCCGGCTTGCTTGAATCCTGATGGAGCAGTGAGAAAGGGACTCATGTCTGAGTATACCCTGCCACACCTATAGTGGCCAAAAACGATTTACAAAAAGGGGGTGGTGATGAACAGAGTGTCTGAGTTAAACAGACCACTCTTACCCAGTCCAAAGATCAGGGCTTGATCCATCACCGTTATTTATCTCACTGCCCCATCCCAGCTCAGAACCTGGCTATATGCAAATCAGTCTGTCCCTGGCCCAGTGCATCATGGGAACAGGGCAGACTAAACTACCAAGCCAATTCTTCACCAGAAAGGAGACAAGCTACCGGGGACCGGTTTCTGGCATTTCAGCCTTCTTCGGCCCGGCTTGCTTGAATCCTGATGGAGCAGTGAGAAAGGGACTCATGTCTGAGTATACCCTGCCACACCTATAGTGGCCAAAAACGATTTACAAAAAGGGGGTGGTGATGAACAGAGTGTCTGAGTTAAACAGACCACTCTTACCCAGTCCAAAGATCAGGGCTTGATCCATCACCGTTATTTATCTCACTGCCCCATCCCAGCTCAGAACCTGGCTATATGCAAATCAGTCTGTCCCTGGCCCAGTGCATCATGGGAACAGGGCAGACTAAACTACCAAGCCAATTCTTCACCAGAAAGGAGACAAGCTACCGGGGACCGGTTTCTGGCATTTCAGCCTTCTTCGGCCCGGGACAGGAACAGACTAATTTGCATACAGCCAGGTTCTGAAACTGGGATGGTGCAGTGAGCTAAAAAACGGTGTTGGATCTAGCCCTGATCTCTTGACTGGGTGAGAGCTTTCTGCTTAATTCAGAGACTCTGTCCCTCACCACCCCTTGTTGTAAATATTTTTGTCCACCCTAAGCGTGGAAGGGTATTCTCAGATGTGAGACCCTTGCTTATTGCACCATCAGGATTCAAGCAAACCGGGCCGAAGACGGCTGTAATGCCAGAAACCGGTCCCCGGGAGCTTGTTTCCTTCCCAGTGTAAGAATTGGCTTTTGTAGTTTGGTTTGCCCTGTTCCCATCATGCACTGGGACAGGAACAGACTAATTTGCATACAGCCAGGTTCTGAAACTGGGATGGTGCAGTGAGCTAAAAAACGGTGTTGGATCTAGCCCTGATCTCTTGACTGGGTGAGAGCTTTCTGCTTAATTCAGAGACTCTGTCCCTCACCACCCCTTGTTGTAAATATTTTTGTCCACCCTAAGCGTGGAAGGGTATTCTCAGATGTGAGACCCTTGCTCATTGCACCATCAGGATTCAAGCAAACCGGGCCGAAGACGGCTGTAATGCCAGAAACCGGTCCCCGGGAGCTTGTTTCCTTCCCAGTGTAAGAATTGGCTTTTGTAGTTTGGTTTGCCCTGTTCCCATCATGCACTGGGACAGGAACAGACTAATTTGCATACAGCCAGGTTCTGAAACTGGGATGGTGCAGTGAGCTAAAAAACGGTGTTGGATCTAGCCCTGATCTCTTGACTGGGTGAGAGCTTTCTGCTTAATTCAGAGACTCTGTCCCTCACCACCCCTTGTTGTAAATATTTTTGTCCACCCTAAGCGTGGAAGGGTATTCTCAGATGTGAGACCCTTGCTCATTGCACCATCAGGATTCAAGCAAACCGGGCCGAAGACGGCTGTAATGCCAGAAACCGGTCCCCGGGAGCTTGTTTCCTTCCCAGTGTAAGAATTGGCTTTTGTAGTTTGGTTTGCCCTGTTCCCATCATGCACTGGGACAGGAACAGATTAATTTGCATACAGCCAGGTTCTGAAACTGGGATGGTGCAGTGAGCTAAAAAACGGTGTTGGATCTAGCCCTGATCTCTTGACTGGGTGAGAGCTTTCTGCTTAATTCAGAGACTCTGTCCCTCACCACCCCTTGTTGTAAATATTTTTGTCCACCCTAAGCGTGGAAGGGTATTCTCAGATGTGAGACCCTTGCTCATTGCACCATCAGGATTCAAGCAAACCGGGCCGAAGACGGCTGTAATGCCAGAAACCGGTCCCCGGGAGCTTGTTTCCTTCCCAGTGTAAGAATTGGCTTTTGTAGTTTGGTTTGCCCTGTTCCCATCATGCACTGGGACAGGAACAGACTAATTTGCATACAGCCAGGTTCTGAAACTGGGATGGTGCAGTGAGCTAAAAAACGGTGTTGGATCTAGCCCTGATCTCTTGACTGGGTGAGAGCGTTCTGCTTAATTCAGAGACTCTGTCTCTCACCACCCCTTGTTGTAAATATTTTTGTCCACCCTAAGCGTGGAAGGGTATTCTCAGATGTGAGACCCTTGCTCATTGCACCATCAGGATTCAAGCAAACCGGGCCGAAGACGGCTGTAATGCCAGAAACCGGTCCCCGGGAGCTTGTTTCCTTCCCAGTGTAAGAATTGGCTTTTGTAGTTTGGTTTGCCCTGTTCCCATCATGCACTGGGACAGGAACAGACTAATTTGCATACAGCCAGGTTCTGAAACTGGGATGGTGCAGTGAGCTAAAAAACGGTGTTGGATCTAGCCCTGATCTCTTGACTGGGTGAGAGCTTTCTGCTTAATTCAGAGACTCTGTCCCTCACCACCCCTTGTTGTAAATATTTTTGTCCACCCTAAGCGTGGAAGGGTATTCTCAGATGTGAGACCCTTGCTCATTGCACCATCAGGATTCAAGCAAACCGGGCCGAAGACGGCTGTAATGCCAGAAACCGGTCCCCGGGAGCTTGTTTCCTTCCCAGTGTAAGAATTGGCTTTTGTAGTTTGGTTTGCCCTGTTCCCATCATGCACTGGGACAGGAACAGACTAATTTGCATACAGCCAGGTTCTGAAACTGGGATGGTGCAGTGAGCTAAAAAACGGTGTTGGATCTAGCCCTGATCTCTTGACTGGGTGAGAGCTTTCTGCTTAATTCAGAGACTCTGTCCCTCACCACCCCTTGTTGTAAATATTTTTGTCCACCCTAAGCGTGGAAGGGTATTCTCAGATGTGAGACCCTTGCTCATTGCACCATCAGGATTCAAGCAAACCGGGCAGAAGACGGCTGTAATGCCAGAAACCGGTCCCCGGGAGCTTGTTTCCTTCCCAGTGTAAGAATTGGCTTTTGTAGTTTGGTTTGCCCTGTTCCCATCATGCACTGGGACAGGAACAGACTAATTTGCATACAGCCAGGTTCTGAAACTGGGATGGTGCAGTGAGCTAAAAAACGGTGTTGGATCTAGCCCTGATCTCTTGACTGGGTGAGAGCTTTCTGCTTAATTCAGAGACTCTGTCCCTCACCACCCCTTGTTGTAAATATTTTTGTCCACCCTAAGCGTGGAAGGGTATTCTCAGATGTGAGACCCTTGCTCATTGCACCATCAGGATTCAAGCAAACCGGGCCGAAGACGGCTGTAATGCCAGAAACCGGTCCCCGGGAGCTTGTTTCCTTCCCAGTGTAAGAATTGGCTTTTGTAGTTTGGTTTGCCCTGTTCCCATCATGCACTGGGACAGGAACAGATTAATTTGCATACAGCCAGGTTCTGAAACTGGGATGGTGCAGTGAGCTAAAAAACGGTGTTGGATCTAGCCCTGATCTCTTGACTGGGTGAGAGCTTTCTGCTTAATTCAGAGACTCTGTCCCTCACCACCCCTTGTTGTAAATATTTTTGTCCACCCTAAGCGTGGAAGGGTATTCTCAGATGTGAGACCCTTGCTCATTGCACCATCAGGATTCAAGCAAACCGGGCCGAAGACGGCTGTAATGCCAGAAACCGGTCCCCGGGAGCTTTGTTTCCTTCCCAGTGTAAGAATTGGCTTTTGTAGTTTGGTTTGCCCTGTTCCCATCATGCACTGGGACAGGAACAGACTAATTTGCATACAGCCAGGTTCTGAAACTGGGATGGTGCAGTGAGCTAAAAAACGGTGTTGGATCTAGCCCTGATCTCTTGACTGGGTGAGAGCTTTCTGCTTAATTCAGAGACTCTGTCCCTCACCACCCCTTGTTGTAAATATGAAGAAGAGACCACATCATCTGATACGGAATTGGTACCAGATCCATACGATGACTGCCTTACAGATGTACCACAAGATCTCATTGACTTACTTATGAGATCAGATGACGAAGAGGAGGATTTTGAAGGCTTTTAAAGGGAACGTTGTAAATCCTGTAGAAATCCCTTGGATTTATGGAAAGTTATGGGAAGTTTAATCCACTTGCACTGTTTCATGCACTAATTTATGTTTACCGTACCGTACCGGTATATTCAGAAGTGACAGTTTTTCACATGGTTCTAAATAAAAATATTGCGAGTAAAGCAAGATTGTTTATACAACCAATTTGTTTGAGTTCAGTCTTTGAGTTTGTAAAATAAACGCTTACGGTAGGTAACACTGTCCACTGATAAAGCCTTACTGCTCACCCACAGGGAGGAGGACTAGACTAATACGGTAAGTTCAAAATACCGGTACATTCTCGGAATGGCTATGCAGGACTGCGTTGGACTGCGCTGGAAGTGGGGGTCGTCTTATACGGCGAGTATAGCACAAAACCTAAAATGTTTCAGGCAAAGTAGGGGGTCGTCTTATACGCCGGGTCGTCTTATACGCCGGAAAATACGGTATGTATACAGACGTATATCCATGCATTCTTTTCTTTTCTTCCACCAGGAGTGCAACACCACTGCCTGTAGTTCCTACATAAGCATCGGACGGGTATATGGTTGTATCGTTCCTACTAGGTTGTTTGTGTTATTTTTTCACACATGTAGTATGCATTAGTTATAACTTGGTCCTGAAGAAAGCCACAATCATTGTAAGATCTCGGTTGGCTGAAACATGTAGACCTCTTCACCAGCGCGCTCGTACATTAATCCAGATTGCGTCCTTACTGCTTTTTTAACCCTTAACACCACGGGATACCCAATAAATATTTTTTCTCTCCTGGTAGTCAATTTTAATACACTTACTACAGATGGATCATCACGTACTGTCACTACACAGTTTTTGCTTCATCGATCTTAGATGATCTAGGTCCTGATTATATTAAAACATCCGCGAGCTCCTCCTTTACACTAGCAAGGAGTTGTAGCTCCTTGGTTGCATCAGCGTGCAGCCAAGAGGAGATCCCAAATGATGATGCATGTCACTTTGGTGCGTGATGGGATTCCGTCCTATTTAGACTCCCTTTTCTTTGTGTCCTTCTGGGGAGTGGTACTGTTTACTCTTCTGTGTATATATTCCTCTTCTAAACCCGTGAATTCTTTGTTGTGGATATATACATACGCTCCAGTTTTCACTAAGGAAGAATAAAAGTAAATAACAGCTGATTCAAGAGCTACAAAAGAAATAAGCAAGCGCAGAAGAAAAAATTATTGTGGAAGTTCAACATAGGAAGGATATTCTGCAGGCAAATTTAGAGGTTGCGGCAGCTAGAGCAGCATTTGATGAAATCTCAGCTGAGAAAGCCGCTTCCAAGTGGGCTGCTGCCAGAAAAGGTGTATGAATTTAGCAAGCAAATTGGCCACCAGTTAGCCTTGAGAACTAGACAGCACATTAGTAATAACAGAATACACTTAATTAGAGACCTGGCGGCCGGGGTAATCTCTGAGCCAGACAAAATCCGAAATGCTTTCCACCAGTTCTACCAAGCCCTGTACACTGAGAAAGGGGTCGGTAAAGTAGTATCTAAACAAAATGCTGTTGATCATTTCTTAGATCCAATTTTGATATTAAGTTTGAACTCAGAGGATCGTACATTTTTAGATGGCTCCCCCTCTTGGGAGAAGTTTCTTACCTCATTAACTAGTTTACCTGATGGTAAGGTCGTGGGCTCTCTGACCTTACTCCGGTCAAATTTTATGAAGTATTATTAATAAAATCAAAGATACATTTAAAACCCTGCTTGAACAAATTTTTAAAGACTCGCCCCTACTTCTTCTTGATCACTCGCTAACATAATTTCCCCAAAAAAAGACAAACCTCTACAGGAAATGGGCTCCTATCGCCGAATAACCCTAATTAATGGAAACTCCAGAATCTACTCAAAAATTCTATCTTCCGAACTATCGGTGGTAATTGAAAGACTAGTTTCTAGATGGCAGCATGGATTCATTCCTAAAAAAGGCACAACTGATCATATAAGGAGACCTATTACATTGTTTGATGTTACACAGGTTACTGGAGACCAGATGGCATTAATCTTGCTTGATGCCGATAAGGTCTCCTGGCTTTTCCTGTGGACAATCATGCAAAAAATGGGGTTAGGGCCTGGTTTTATTCAGGCTGTTAAAGCACTATACACAAATCCCGTGGCTAGTGTCGTGATAAATGGGCTACAGATAGAGCAATTAGCAATTACATGGGGGATTCGCCAAGGCTGCCCCATCTCCCCTCTGCTCTTTGCAATGTATATTGACCCGTTTATCACGAAGCTAGAAATGATCCAGGGGATCCTTCCAATACATAGGCATGGATTCAACACCAAAATCATGGCTTACGCTGATGATTTATCTCAATTGAATACAGGGCTCAAAGCTTCGGGGAGGTCTCAGGCTTTGCTTTAAACAAGAAAAATGCTCAGATCATCGTGAATGGGAAAATCAAATAGGTTGGTTGATCACAGGGTGGTTATGTCTTGGGGTGAATATTTTGTCCAATATCAATATGATTTTTGATTAAAATCTAGCCCCTCTTAGCCTGAATCGGCAACACAATTACCATCTCTCTTTAGTGGGCCGGTGCAACGTTTTGAAAATAATTTTTTCGGCAAAGATTTTATAATTCATTAGAGCTATCCCTTTCGAATTTACAAACCCAATGTTAAACAAATTTGAAAATCTTTTTTCACAGTTTTGATGGGCCTACTCTCAGCCTAGAAGATCTTTGAAGTATTTATAACTCCATAGGGAGAGAGGTAGATGGGAGCTCCCAAATCTAAAACTGTACTATTGGGCCACTATCAAGCAGATATGTCCTGTATTGCTGTGGGATCATTCCCAAGCACGAACAATGGAACTTCCTTCCCTGTTCGAGCTTTTAATTGGCCCAGAAGCTTGGGGTTGTTTGTGGCGGCAGTTAGAATATGGATACTTTAAGAGAGTAGGGTTCAAGAATATTATGGGGACCTATTGGGTTTTTACTGCTGTCCGCTAACTATTAGGGATCGGAAGACTGATTTACTCTACTCCCATTAGAAAACAATGAGAAGCTGCCAGATATATTTGGTGGACCTTACTTTGCAACTTGGTTTAAAGCAGGGATCAATAAATTGGAAGCTTTCTAGTCCTATGACGGGGTTATGGTTTTTGAAGATCTTAAAATAAACTTTGGCCTTAGTCAAAATGAGTTTTTTAAACACTTATCTATTAGCAACTTCTAGCAACGTAAGGTAGGTGAGTCTGTGGGGTTTGTCAAATGTGAGCTTATGGAGAAATTATCTGAGCCTAATGTACCACGAATTGGGACTATTTACGGTATTCTTAATAGCCTGATGTCCGATGACCTGCGTTAGATTTCTGTGAAATGGAAGCTGAAATTAGGCATTACGGATAATGCTTTCCTGCAAGCTCTCCACTTTGCACAAAGCAATTAACCTTCGGCTAACTTGTAAGCCCAGTTTTATAAAACTTATTTTTTTTTTATTATACCCGGAGTAAAATTGAATAATGGGGTGTTGGTACCAAGTGCCCCCGCTGTTTTGAACATGGGGCAGATTCTGTACATATATTTGCAACTTGTGTGAAGCTTGGTCCTTTGTTGGAAGATATACATATGTATTTTTTAAAGATATTTTTATCCCAAGATGTTCTGCTAACACCATATACTATTTTATTGGGAGTACAGGATACTATAGAAACAAACAATGGAGGGGCCCTGATTTTTATTGCTATGGCTATACTCTGGCTATGTATCACCTCGGCATGGCTGGATCAGAACTCCCTTCTTTTCAACAGTGTTTTGCCTGATAACTCTCAATTTACAGTTTTGAAAAAGCAATATATGCCAAGAAGGGTATTCAGGCCAAACAAAAGGGACTGGTTATTTGGGAACCGCTGACTAAGTGGTTTCAACAACCGTCTTTGCAATAAGGGAGGTGTAGAATCCCTGTAGTTAAACAGGGGCTCAGGCAAACAAAGCTATATGTACTGTATACTTGATAAAATGAATATTTATATTTGTATATACATTTTTCCAACTGTGCGAGATCCAAAGCTTGTCTCTTGCCCCTAAGCTGCTGCACTCGCACTTTGCAACTCGCACTTTACACAGGACACTTTGTATATCGCTGTTTTTTTTTTAGATTATCCTGGAATATCTTCTGTGTACTCTGTTATCTATGTAAAACGCCCTGAGGGAAGAGTGTTATTGGTTTAAATTGTATTGTATACGGAGTTGGTTCTTGGCACTTAACACTTTAGGATTTGGGGGTTTTCATGCACTTCTCTCTGCAATTAGTTTTTTTCTCTCTAGTTTTAAGCATCTAGCAGTGTATATAAGATGGAGTAATCTACACAAAAAGACTTACTCCTGATTGTCGTTTACAGTTATTGATCTGTGTGGGGCCGGGGGGGGTTTGGGTAGGTGGGTGGGCATGGGAGAAGATGCCAGTGTGTTGATTAATTGTACTCAGTTTTTAAATGCATTACAAAATGACAATACAAAAAATAATCATTATTCATGCAAAGAATAAAAACCCTTAGCCTTCATACCTTTATGATGTACGTAAATGTGTGCATGGGCATTGATGTCTGAGGGTATTTTTTATACAACAGTAAAACCTACTAGCTTTTGTAAAGCTCCTCAATGCGAAGACTAGAAAGGAACTCAAACCTTTTAAGGTATTAACATGGCATAATAAAGCTTAAAAGGTTGAGTAAGTCTGGTTATCAAATATCAATGACAGACTATGGTGTGCTTTCCAAGTATCTTTGAAGTTCGCTAATAACATAAAGAATTAGGTGTTACAGAAAGCGCGGGGACACACTGTTTCCTAGTGTAACCAGGTGCTATATAAAAGGCTTTTATTATTATTATTATTATTATTATTATTATTATTATTATTATATGGCAGGGTCCTGTCTACTAGGTGTTTGACAAACAAGACAGTCACATGCCTGGTCATGCCCTACTGATAACTACTGTAATATTTCAAATGTGAGACCAAGAAGAATAACAAGCAAGTCTCACCTTTTCTTCTTCTTCTTCTTCTGAATACTGAGGTACCCATGTATTCTCGTTTCCTGATGTTTCTAAGTAAAAAGTGTGGGGGATTACTTCAGCATCGCAGTATACCAAGGAGCAGGAACTGTTGGGGTTCTCCTTTAACTGCTGATTGTGTCCTTGTACCCCATCTGGATATTTGCTTGAACACCTTGCCAAAAAAGTGAATGACATCAGCTATATAACTGTTAACAGTTCATCACTCTGCACTTTTCCCCACATAGTTACAAAACACTTAAGTACAAGAATACTTAACAAAAGTGCAAATATCCTGCACACAAATGCAGAATGCCAAGTTGCATTTAAACCATTAAGGGCCCAATTGCGATGTCGGTCGGACACCATTGCGAAATGGAACAGCCCGGGGGTTCCATGGTTCCAGGTCGGGGGTTCCATCCGCTGTATTTGGATACGACAACCTTATGGCAGTCGGAAACATACATATTTTAATTACTGCTTGTGCAGCGGGCAGAAAAGGGTTGGCGCACAACCCACAATTAAACAAGCATTTGCAATACAACAGGTCTCGCATTTTCAAAACTTTGACCTATTCGTATTGTAAATGACGATGCCTTTTATTATTGCAGGTTTTTTAAATAAATAAATAAGAGGCATTGGGCCATATGTAGGTAGCTAAATACCGGTCGGTAACGGCTGAAACTCGGTAAATTTGCCGTTACCGACCGGTATTTAGGCATTTGAGATGTAGGAGGACAAATTTAAGGATTCTGTAAATATGAATCGGTAAATACCGATTCGTCATTACCGAATCCGAAATTACCGAATCGGTATTTACCGAATTCATTTTTACCGAATCGGTAAATAAGAAACGGTAAAAATGGGAATGGAGATGTAGGTAACTTCTAAAATACCGAATTTCATGAAATTCAGTATTTAAGAGTCTGTAACTACCATGGATTGAAAGCAGGTGGTAACCAGGTGCACACCATAAAACAGCCCCCAAAATGCAACAGTTTGATCGCAATGGCGGAATTCTACGTGATAGCAAGGCGGGTATGGCTACAGGCAGCAGGAGAGAGGCAATGGAGACGGGAGGAGCAAGTCTACAGACAGAGGATAACACTCTTCCACCTTACAGAGGCAGAGATCCATGAAAGGTACAGGCTACACCCCCCACACCATCCTGTACTTGATAATGGACCTGCACCCACTCCTGGAGCATCCAACACCAAGGGCGCACGCCATACCACCACATGTGCAGGTACTCTGTAGCCTACACCTGCTTGCATCTGGCAGTTACTAGGGGGTGATAGCTGCGGTAGGTGGGGTGTCCCAGAGCTGCCTGTCCCATTTCTTCAGGAAGTTCATGGAGGCCATGATGCAGAGAATGCATCATTACATTTGCTTCCCTGACACACATTCGGAACTGCTGAAGACAAAGACTGAATTCTACCAAATGGCCCAGTTTCCACAAGTGATCGGCTGCATAGATGGCACACACATCCCAATCTGCCCACCTGCTGCCACAGAGTTCATCTACAGGAACAGAAAGTCCACACACTCAATAAATGTGCAGGTAATCTGTGATGCTGCCAACATAATCACAGATATCGTGGCCAAATTCCCAGGAAGCACCCACGACTCCTACATCTTCCAGAACCGTGGGATCTACACACGCCTGGCAGCGGGGGAATTTGGAGAAGGATACCTTTTAGGTAAAAAACTGTAACACACCCTAATAGAAACTGCAGATGTAGGTGTTGTTGTGCAAGTGACTCATGGCTCTCTCTTTCCCACATAGGCGATAGTGCATATGCCGTACGCTCGTTCATCCTAACACCCTACCTGAACCCATCAAACCCAAGTGAGAGACGATACAACGTGGCACACAAATCTACTCGCAATATTGTGGAGCGCACCTTTGGACTGTTAAAAAGTAGGTTCCGCTGCCTCCTCAAAAACAGAGGCGCACTTCAGTACTCACCCCTCATCTGCTGTAAAATCATAGCAACTTGTGCAATGCTGCATAACCTTGCCACTAAGAAAGGAACAGCAGTACGATTGACAGATATTGAGGATGACGATGATGAATGTGCACACCCTGACCCCAACACAGCAGGAGTTGCGCAAGCAACAGATGGGAAACAGAGACGGGCAGAGATCACACGCAACTATTTCTAATTAAGTAAGGAGACACAGCCAGTTGTAATATGTACACGACAAAGTTTAATTATGTGGCACTACGCCAGTACACAAAAAAAGTCCCAAATGTGCAGTCCAATTGTAGCCATCCATTATGGAAGTCCTGGGTTACTTCACCCATTCAAGGTCAGGTAGTCTGGGCATCCTTAGTGTTTCCAGGCACGCCTACCGGTGCTCGATGCCAATGGCTGGCTGTCCTCACTGGCAGTATGGGCAGTGCCAGCCCCATGGAGCCTGCTGCTCCTCCGGGTGTCAGGAATTGTGGGGGTTATGCTGCTCCTACTAGTGCTCTCCTTGCTCTCCACCACATCCAGAGCAACAGTTTTTTGCAGACCGAGCAGTCAGCAGCACCTACATTGCACTTGTCACCCTCACAAGGCCCCTGGAGACTTCACTGCTGCTGTGTGCCAGTCCCTCCTGCATGTTCATGCAGTGCCTGCAAAGCATGGAAGTGGCAGTGGCTAGGCAGTCGACTGCCCTTGTGTGTTGTTCTGCCCTTCGCCTCTCCTTCCGCCATGTTGCCCTGTCCTCGTCCAACTTGCTGTATAAGAATAGCACAGACTGGGAAATGTCTCTCATGCCCGCCGCCATCTCCCTCGTTCCCTCCGCCATAGAGCTGATGCCCTTATTAATGTTTTCAAAATTGACATTTAGGTGCCGCATCTGCCTTTGGACAGACTGGATGGCCTTCCCCTGCATCCGCTGCACTTTCACCATACTGGCCTCCAGTCCGCAGAAGACACCAGGACCCTCGCCATGTCGTGATTGACTGCTGTCTCTGGCCCTGCGGCGTCTGCCACCTGTGTGGGCCCCCTCGGAGGTGGACTGCTGATTGACATTGCTGTCCTACACTGCCACGGTTGTACTGTCACCCCCCAACGTGTCTCCTGCAGAAGACTCCATTTCCATTAGTGTAACCACGACATACCTTTTGGTTTTCTGGACTGCAGGTGTTCTTGCAGCTGGTGACGCAACAAGTTCAGGTGAGAACAGGAGTAGAGGTGAGCCAAAACGCTCTGGGGAGGCCTGCAGCTGTGGTGATGCTGGAGGGTCTTGGGAGGCCTGCAGGTGTGGTGACGCAGGAAGGTTTTGGGAGGCTGGCTGTGCTGTTGATGCAGCAGTTTCCTGGGTGGTTTGCCCTGCGCTTGTGCTCACCTCCTGTGTGTCTTCTCTCCGTGGTGCACTCCCTTCTTGTCCTTTGGACGCTTGCGAGATGTCTCGCCTGTGGACAAAAAATCTAACATTAGCTCTGTGTTCCTGCAGCCCTGCTAATACAATTAAATTCTAATCACTGATACACTGTCGCTATTGCCTCAGCTTGCTCTTCACTGATGTGTGTCGGTGTTGCATGCCTTGTTGTTTGGTGTGCTTTCTGACATGGTATGTGTTTCAATGACTACATCTCCCATAATGCATTGCTGGTATATTCCAATACCTGTACTGGAGTGGAGTTGATACTACCACATTGGGGAAGGGAAAATAAGGAAGGGGAAGGGGTGGTGATTGCTGTGCATGCTCTTACCTTTTCTGGTTGCAGTTCGGGCTGAGCCGTCTGCATCCCAAATCCCACAGACACTGTCTGGTTCAATGGTGGACTCCACCAGCTCCTCAAGCTCTGTCAGGGCAGGTGCCCTGTTCCTCCCTACTGTCAGGTTTGCCTCTTTGTGGAGCTCAGCCACCTTCCTCTTAGTCACGCTTCGGAGGTCATACCACCTCATTTTCAGGAGATCAATGTCCCTAGGGGTCACTCCTATTACATTGACCTAAGCCTGTATTGCCAGCCAGATTTTCCTCTTGGCAGATTCTGCAACCTGCAGTGACTGCTTCCAAAACAACTGGTGGTGCTCCTTTACAACCTCCTCCACAAGGTGCTCCATGGTGCTGAATTTGAGCTTTCTCTTCCTCTCTCCACCTTCCCTGTCAGTATCTTTGCTTGCCATTTTGCAGTTTTCAAGCAGAAAAAATTTCCAAAGGGCTCAAGGACTCTGCTATGCTCTGCAAGCCTCTCCAGCAGCTTCAGATTGAGTGCACCTGCATGGGTGTGGCCACTTCCTGGTTGGGAGGAGGGGTGGTTGCACCGGATTGGCTGATTCCTTAACTGTTTCTGTTTTTGAATTTCCGATTCGGTATTTACCGATTCAGTAATTTCCGAATCGGAAATTACCGATTGGTTTTGGATATTCGGTATTTCTCAGCCGAATTTTACCGAATCGGTATTTTTTACCGAATTTTTACCTAATCCCAAATACTGATTTCTGATTACCGATTCGGTAAAATTCGTTAAAAATCGGTGTTTAGGAATTGGTATTTGGGATTTACCTACATATGGCCCATTGTCATTTATAATGCCAATAGTTCAAAATCTTGCAAATGCGCAATTTAGCACGTTTGTATGCTTGCTGTTGAGATCCGATTGCAACTTGCAGGTTACAAGTTATATTTCCTGCAGAGGGGAGACACATGTTCGATTACCACAATCATTTATTGAGTTGATTAATACTGTGATAAGATAAGAAAGTGCTCAGGTAGATTGTAATACGAAAGAAATGTCAAGCTTATGTATATAAACTAAACCTAACATTTAGTTCATTCTGAAGCAATTTTTATGTTTTTAAAAAAAAACGGAGGCATAAGGAAATAAGATGACGATCAAGCTATGCAGTCAAAGGCTTGTTTCCGGTCCAGGGAAGACATGGCTTGGCAGTTCGGGCTGGACTGTTCCCATGAGGCACAGGGTCAGACTGATTTGCATATAGCCATGTCTGAACTGGGGTGGCAGAGTGGGCTAAAGAACGGTGATGGATTTAACCCAGATCTTTTGACTGGGTGTGAGTGTTTGATTGATTCAGATGCTCCATCCATCACCACCCCCCCCTTTTGTACTGCAAGCCTCTCCAGCAGCTTCAGATTGAGTGCACCTGCATGGGTGTCGCCACTTCCTGGTTGGGAGGAGGGGTGGTTACACCGGATTGGCTGATTCCTTAACTGTTTCTGTTTTTGAATTTCCGATTCGGTATTTACCGATTCGGTATTTACCGATTCGGTAATTTCCAAATCGGAAATTACCGATCGGTTTTGGATATTCGGTATTTCTTAGCCGAATTTTACAGAATCTGCATTTTTTCCCGAATTTTTACTTAATCCCAAATACCGATTTCTGATTACAGATTCGGTAAAATTCGTTAAAAATCGGTATTTAGGAATCGGTATTTGGGATTTACCTACATATGGCCCATTGTCCTTTATAATGCCAATAGTTCAAAATCTTGCAAATTCGCAATTTATCACGTTTGTATGCTTGCTGTTGAGATCCGAATGCAACTTGCAGGTACAAGTTATATTTCCTGCAGAGGGGAGACACATGTTCGATTACCACGATCATTTATTGAGTTGATTAATACTGTGATAAGATAATAAAGTGCTTAGGTAGATTGTAATACGAAAGAAATGTCAAGCTTATGTATATAAACTAAACCTAACATTTAGTTCATTCTGAAGCAATTTTTATGTTTTAAAAAAAAAAACGGAGGCATAAGCAAATAAGATGACGATCAAACAATGCAGTCAAATTGAGATACCAGAATCTGCATCCTGGGTCTGCTGGCTCACAAGTCAGTAATGTCATTTTGATGACATAGATTGCCCTCGTACCAGCAAAATTGAGCACTAACATTTAGACCAAGTACCAGTTCATGACATCATATTTGTGTCCGTCAGTGCACATATTGGTGCAAAAATGCCAGTGCACTTGATGTAAATTGGCGTTTGTTCTGTCCTTTTGTATCATAGTCGACGTGGAACGTGATCCGAATTCCAAATACCTTAAATACAGCCTCACGCACTGAGAGGTGTTGGTTTCAAAGTAATTATTAATGCCTAGAATATGTTTCAAAAGATAAGCCAAAGGGTGGAAAAAGTAACGTTCTTGACATCATATCAAAACTGAAGCAAAGGTCGATTTGTAGGTGTTAGAAGGAAAGAGCAGCAAGTAATATCGCCTATGTTGAGGCCTGCATTTCAGGTGCATGCAGAGAATACAGGGGTGCGCTGTATTAAGAAGTTTATGGAGGTAACTAGAGATGGTTCTGGAGGGCCCTGAATGGGCTCTGGAGCCTCTAGAAGTGTAACGTCAGAAACCACATCTCCAGCCTGAACCCACAGAGCTACCTTAGGCTTAAGGGACTTGTGAAAGCCGAGCTATTTACACTCGGTTTTGCATGATTAAGCCTCAGAATAAGAGCATCACCGAGGCACGGCTGTCACATGGGTCAGTCCTCATATTGATTCAGATTTTTCAGCATATACCATGGTGTTTAGTCGAATGCCCAGCAGTCGCAGTATGCAAAACAGTATATAAGTACAAACGTCTGTCCCCGAAGCTGGATTCGTGTTCTCCCCTCTGCGTCTCGAAGCAAGGGTCGTGGTGAAGTTTTTTTTACACTGGAGTATTTGATTATGCTTGGGTCCCAATTCTCTGTTGCAAGTTGCAGCCGATCTTTAGCAGAGGGGAGACAAGAGGACCAAGGATTACCAGGTTGTTCAAAGATGTACTTTATGACTACTTACATTGAGTTCGCCGGGGCTGCCGTTGTTAGGTAGAAGTATTTACTCAGAGCCGCCATCTCTTCCAGTTTTTGTTGGTTGAGGTTAAACTCTAGACGGATTAAGTGTTTCTGATGGAAGCTGGTAGGCGAAATAGCTTTTTGTAGGCAGTACAGTGTATTTTTTCTAGGTCTTTCCCAAATTTCCCTGGAAAGTCCTGCTGGGCATAATTAATTGATGGTAGTAGTTTCGCCCTCAGTACTCTTTGAATGGCAGTTGTTGTTGGGCTATCTAGGGTGACGTGTAGTTTGCAGAGAGTGTAGGTGATCCTTTTCCTTTTCTCCTGTAGTTTGTTAAGATGAATCTGTGGGGGGCCCGTTTCCCTAAGCCATGCCCCTAGATAGTTATAATGTTGTACACGGTGCAAGGTCAACGGATCCCTGAAACAATATCGATGGCAAAAATATAGAACTAAAAAAAAAATAACAAGTAAAAAATATAAAATGCACGTATTTCTATACTCGAGGATGAACTTGTACAACAGAAGAAAGTTTTAGAGCAACAACTGGCCAATAAAGATGACATTGACTGGAAATTGGTGGACCTAGAAAATCGGTCACGCCGAAATAATCTAAGATTTTTGCAGATTCCGGAGGGCAAGGAGGGCTCAGATCCTCGGGGTTTATAATTGATTTGTTAAAAAAGTAATTCCCTGAGTCTACTATGTGGGATTGGGATCAGGAAGTTGAGCGGGCACATCGGTTTCCCTTTAATATTAGATCAAACCAACGGAATCAGAAACCGAGGGCTATATTAGTGGCATTTAACAACTTTATGGCCCGCGAGGAAATATTTACTGAAGCACGCCCAGATAGAAAGAGAAGCGGCTTAGAGTATGAGTACTTTGTTCACCCCGATCTCTGTAAGCAATCTGTGGATATGAGATGGCAGTTCCGCCAATTAATCCCAGACTTCCAAGCTAAAGGGGCTCAGGCTTACTTATTGTTTCCAGCCAAAATGAAAGTCCTACATAAGGAACATACTCGTTACTGTATGACGGCTGCAGCGACAAAGGAATTTACAATGTAATTGGTTTTTGATAAAGACATATGCTATATATGCTAAACATAATCTGCAGGCTAAGTAGGACACTATACTTTTGGGATCTTGGTTTTTCTCTCTCTGTATCGCTCCTTCTGGATTGGCAGTAGAGTATTTTTTTCTTTGTTGTATTTGTTATGATAAGGAGTACATGCCCAGCGGGCGAAGGCAGGCGGTTGGGGGGAGGCTCGCATCACCAGGACCATAAGTCCTAAAGCCTCTGTTAAGGGATGGGGGAGTAGGGTAGGGGGGGTGTGTAGGGGAGAGGTTCCTGGGGGGTGCACGAGGGGGGTGTTGGGGAAAAAGGGGAAAAAATGTTCTTGTTCACAGCAAATTGCTAAAAAATTACTACCTATTAGAAAGTATCTTTGGAGGTAACGAAAACGATGCCTGGGGGGCGTCTGATTATGTATATGTTTATGTATTTTTTCTTTTTGAGGAATGGCACCTAAAGGATTAAAAATTTGTTCAATGAAAGTATCTGGGTTAAATAATGTTACCACGAGACAAAAAGTTGCAGCTGAGCTGAGATATATTTCTCCACAACTACTCTGTCTTCAAGAAACACACATTCCATGGGCAAAAAGAGAGTTGTTGAAAGAATTAGGATTTTCGCTAGTAATTGCAACTAGACAAACTACTATGATACGGGGAGTGGCCATTCTTTCTAAGGGCAATAACGTTACCACGGGCAGGACGTTAAGTGATAGGAAAGGAAGGTGGGCAATTGCGGAATGCAAGTAGGAGGTAAAAGTCTGACAATATGTACCGTATATGGATCAAATCTAGATGAGTCGGAAGTCCTAAATGAGGTGAACCTGGAACTCTCAACTTGGCCTCAGCCGGTAGTGGTTTGTGGAGACATTAATATTAATTTGACAACTAGTTCACTGAGAGATGGGTTTGCTAAGTATAAGGGACGTAAGCCAAAAGTGTATAAAGCGTTGCATAACTTAGTAGAAGATCAAGGGTTGGTTGATGTCTGGGGACATATGAGACCGATGAATAATGGTTACACATTTTACTCCTTTCCCCATAAGACATTTGTCAGGCTGGATTCTTTTTTTACCCCTGCTTCAGTAGTGGACGGAGCGACAATCACTGTTTATCCCAGGATCACATCGGACCACTCTCCTATAGTACTGGAGATATGTGGGGCTGTAAATAGATCTAAAAGTTTTAACTTTACATTTGATAGGAAGCTGGGGGTAAATAGTGATTTTGTAGTTCATATGATAAAGTGGATACAGCTTTTTTTTCAGGAAATAAAGGTTCGGCCACGCCTGCTATAATCTGGGATACTTTTAAAGTCTGTTTCCGTGGGGAATGTATGAGTTTTTCGCTCCAGCAACAAAAGAAGGCTAAGCAGGAGCTTGTTTGTCTATATCAGCATTTAACACAGTCTGAATTTTTGCTGACGGAAGAGGTGGCGAGGGGTGAGATGGATTTGAGGAAATTAGAGGAAAAGGTTGCGAAAGATAGAGCGAAACTATTAGGTTTTTGGATTGTTGAGAATGCGAGGAGGTTTGTAACATCTAGGATGGAAAAGCACGAGTATGGGGAAACAGTTGGAAGAAGGTTGGCAGTAATGTTACGAATGAAGGAGTCGGCTAGGAACATATTGAAAATGATAGATGCTGGGGGGGCGTCACACTCTGACCCTCAAGAAATCCTTAGGATTTTTCAGCAATTTTATTCAGAGCTTTATGCTCAGCAAATAGGGGCTGATGATGAGGGACCAGACTGGTTAGAGGAGTTGGGAGAGGGGTTGAAAAGATTAGATCCAATAGTGGCACAGGCGTTGGAAGAACCTATTATGGAGGAGGAGTTGGAGAAGGCGGTTAAGAGCCTTCTTGCTGGAAAGGCTGCTGGCCCTGATAGAATACCCAGTGAAGTATACAGACAGTTTTATAACAACATTAGGAGGAGCTGTTAGCAGTGATGCAGGCCGCTCAGCTGGGTTCTCCCCTAAGATCATGGGCGGACGCCACTATAGCGGTTTTTTGTAAGAAGGGCAAGCAACCAGAGTTAGTTGGATCCTATCGGCCGATATCATTATTAAATACCGATAATAAAATATATTCTAAAATATTAGCTAATCGTCTATCTGAGTGTATGGTCTCTCTAGGCTCACACCACCAACATGGCTTTATACCTAAAAGAGGGACGGCTGAACATGTCAATAAGGTTATTACCTTATTTGATATTGCCATGGTGAAAAAGACTGATCTTGCCCTTATCTTGCTAGACGCGGAAAAGGCGTTTGATCGGGTACAGTGGCCATATTTATGGAAATTGATGGGTACAATCGGGTTTGGCCAAAAATTTCTTGTTGCTACACAATCTTTATACTTGAACCCAATGGCCAAGATCTCTGCTATGGGTTTACTCTCGGACACTGTCCATATTACACGCAGCACACAACAAGGATGTCCCTGTTCCCCTCTTTTGTTTGCCCTTTATATTAACCCTTTTATTGAACAATTGATTAGGAGTGTTTTGATCCCACCCTTCTATGTGGACGAATATTCTTTTTCAGTTTTGTGCCTACGCTGATGACATTGCGGTGGTAACTGTAAAACCTGACACTGCAATTAAAGAAATTGAGCGGTTGGCGAAGGATTTTGGGCGAGGAGCAGGATATAAGCTAAATGAAGCAAAAACGCAGATCTTCTGCTCAGAGACTGTAGTATGGCAAGATAGTAGGGTTGTCAAGGAGGTTACATATCTAGGTATACAATTGAGGGCAAACATGACTGAACTAGTCGAGGTTAACTGGAACACACTGATGATCAAAATTAGGAACTCTTTGGATAGGTGGGAACGCTTATACCTCACCATTATTGGCCGGTCCAACATGGTAAAAATGAATGTACTACCCAAAGTCTTATATTTATTTAGGTCAATACCGCTAGAAATCACTAAAGATAAGATACATGCATTACAGTCAAGATGTGGCAAATTCATCTGGAGTCCAGGGAGGCCGAGACGGGCAATGAAGTTTATGACTTTACCATATTTGAGGGGAGGAATGGGGGTGCCAGATTTTTTTTGTATTATATAGCTTGTTTTTTATTGAAGATGAGGGTTTTGATTACTGGAGAGATAGGAGCTGATGTAGCCGCCACCCCTACCATCTTCGAAATGCAGTTAGGTCCATTTGCAAAACAATTGTTAGTTAAGGAGATTGACGGGAGCTACTATAAGAGGACTCGCTTTAAGGTAGTGATAGATGCCTTTAAAGTTTGAAAATGGCTTATGAAAACAGAGGCGATAGGGAAAATATCTTATTATACGCCTTTTAACGCACATAGGCTCCTCCTAGGCATTTTTCTGGACGATATGGCACAAAGTTGGCAGCAGAAAGGGGTAATGTGGCTAGGAGATATGTTTAAGGAGGAAGGGATTTGTAAATCCTTTGAGGAATTAGCTGATCAGTTCTCCTTTCCTAGAAATTTTTTCTTTACATTTTTACAAATTCGAGATTATTTATGTCGACGTAAGGGGACTTTCTCTCGTGAAAGGTTGTCCACCAGGTGAAGACGCACATAAAGTAACAGAAGGAGGCTGCTCGTTTAGACAGCTTCTTTTTATTTCATCTTGCCGGTCCTCACAGCATTTTTAAAAGTAATGGCCCTATGCGTTTCGGAGCTGCCTGCTCCTTGTTCACGGGCTCCGGGCAATGACAGCTGGTTGGAGAGGGGAGAAACCAAGTCCCTTTACTTTTTCCTACTTGAACAACCACAGATGAGTCACGCCCTCCAGTGGGCTTGTTCACGACGACAGGTTTCTGGGACACGTAGTTTTCTCCTCTTGCAACTTGTATTAATGAATCCTTCAGTGGATTTCCAGCCAGTGGTGACATCTGAATGCCCAAATTATTGCCTCTCTGGTGAGGAAAAAGGTTGCTTGGCTCCGGTTTTTTCAGAGCTGTTGACTTCCCTGTGCGCTACAACTGGTTTGTGCGCACAACCCGCTATTATTTCAGAGGGAGTGCAGTCTTCTCGACCAGGACGGGCCGAAATGTATTCTCACGAAAGGTTGTCCACCAGGTGAAGACGCACATAAAGTAACAGAAGGAGGCTGCTCGTTTAGACAGCTTCTTTTTATTTCATCTTGCCGGTCCTCGCAGCATTTTTAAAAGTAATGGCCCTACGTGTTTCGGAGCTGCCTGCTCCTTGTTCACGGGCTCCGGGCAATGTCAGCTGGTTGGAGAGGGGAGAAACCAAGTCCCTTTACTTTTTCCTACTTGAACAACCACAGATGAGTCACGCCCTCCAGTGGGCTTGTTCACGACGACAGGTTTCTGGGACACATAGTTTTCTCCTCTTGCAACTTGTATTAATGAATCCTTCAGTGGATTTCCAGCCAGTGGTGACATCTGAATGCCCAAATTATTGCCTCTCTGGTGAGGAAAAAGGTTGCTTGGCTCCGGTTTTTTCAGAACTGTTGACTTCCCTGTGCGCTACAACTGGTTTGTGCGCACGACCCGCTATTATTTCAGTGGGAGTGCAGTCTTCTCGACCAGGACGGGCCGAAATGTATTCTCACGAAAGGTTGTCCACCAGGTGAAGACGCACATAAAGTAACAGAAGGAGGCTGCTCGTTTAGACAGCTTCTTTTTATTTCATCTTGCCGGTCCTCGCAGCATTTTTAAAAGTAATGGCCCTACGTGTTTCGGAGCTGCCTGCTCCTTGTTCACGGGCTCCGGGCAATGTTAGCTGGTTGGAGAGGGGAGAAACCGAGTATCTTTACTTTTTCCTACTTGAACAACCACAGGTGAGTCACGCCCTCCAGTGGGCTTGTTCACGACGACAGGTTTCTGGGACACGTAGTTTTCTCCTCTTGCAACTTGCATTAATGAATCCTTCAGTGGATTTCCAGCCAGTGGTGACATCTGAATGCCCAAATTAATGTCTCTCTGGTGAGGAAAAAGGTTGCTTGGCTCCGTTTTTTTCAGAACTGTTGACTTCCCTGTGCGCTACAAACGGTTTGTGTGCACGGTCCCCTATTATTTCAGAGGGAGTGCAGTCTTCTCGACCAGGACGGGCCGAAATGTATTCTCATGAAAGGTTGTCCACCAGGTGAAGACGCACATAAAGTAACAGAAGGAGGCTGCTCGTTTAGACAGCTTCTTTTTATTTCATCTTGCCCGTCCTCGCAGCATTTTTAAAAGTAATGGCCCTACGCGTTTCGGAGCTGCCTGCTCCTTGTTCACGGGCTCCGGGAAATGTCACCTGGTTGGAGAGGAGCCCGTGAACAAGGAGCAGGCAGCTCCGAAACGCGTTGAATAGCGGGAGGGTAAAAATTACTATTCCCACTCCAGAAAGTGCAACAGTAGGGAAAGCGTTGGATAGCGTAGGGGTAAAAATTACTATACCCACTCCAGTGAGTGCAACAGTAGAGAAAGCGTTGGATAGCTTAGGAGTAAAAATTACTATTCCCACTCTAATGAGTGCAACAGTAGGAAAAGCGTTGGATAGCGGGAGGGTAAAAATTACTATTCCCACTCCAAAGAGTGCAACAGTAGGGAAAGTGTTGGATAGCGTAGGGGTAAAAATTACTATTCCCACTCCAGTGAGTGCAACATTAGGGAAAGTAAATACTTCATATATGAATAAAAATAAAATAAATATTGATACCAATTACAAATTAATTAAAATAATTAACACTTTTATAATATATTAATTAATCAATTAAAAATACAAATAAAAATTAATTATCAAAAATAATTACCTACTAATACAAATTATTTACCAATCAACAATAAATTAAGTAACAATTAAAAAATAATTAAAACATAGATACAATTTTTTTTTTAAATTAAATTACTTACAATTAAATTACTTCCCACCCTATTCCCCTATAAACCCACAACCCGCTAAATAATTATATTACGCAAAAATTAAATACCATAAAAAAAATTAATTAATAAAAATAATAAAATAAATATACACTTTTCAAACATATACTAACATAAAAAACACTTTAAAAATTGATATTAACTTACTTACCTCAAATTCAATATTTTTGTAGTCTTTATTCTGTCCATTTCTATATTTTTGTAGTCTATATTCTGTCCATTCTATATTTGTGTTGTTTATATTCTGCCCATTCTATATTTTTGTTGTCTATATTCTGTCCATTTGATATTATGTCATTTTTGATTCGATATAAATGCTATCCTATTTGATATTTTTGTAGTCGATATTGTGTCCATTCTATATTTTTTTAATCAATATTAATGCAAATCGATGTTAAAAACTCAATATTTTGAGTGTATACCAGGTCAACGGACCCAGCATCCACATGGCCCCTTTTTTTCGGATAGTGGCCAAAGATCACTATTTTAGATTTGGTTGGGTTAACTTGTTTTTTTCATTATAGACTGCGAAAGCTGTAAGTGCTTTTTGTAATCCAATTTTGGTGTGATCCAAAAGAACTAGGTTGTCTGCATATTGCATCAGTTGGATCTTTGTGTGCCCGATCCTGGGGGTGGCTAAAGTGGCTCCATGCAGGGCTTGACCCATGTCGGCTGTATATAAATTGAATAGTATCGGGCCAGGACAAAGCCCTGTTTTAGTCCCCGATCTGTGGAGATTTTCTCTGTGGCGAACTCAGTTGAGAGTTTGACTCTAACCCAAGTTTGTGAATACAGTGATCTAATTGCTTGTAGTAAAGGCAGGCTGATGTTTCAACGTTCTGATTCAGATCACTAGTTTTTCTTTTCAATTTTAAAAGCGTGAACATGACCCGAAGGTATCAGAGCGCTTTTCAAGAGCACCAATTGTATACAGATTTTTTTAGGAACGGGAAGCTTAAGTGATTTGGCCAGAATCAGAGAATGTTTGAGCCGACCCAGAGACTCGAACCGGTTTCCCACAGTCTGTTGTGTTCCGCCTGTGCCGCAACAGGCGTCCCACGTAAAGGTCATGTGACCTTAGTTTAATAAAAGGGTCCTGCATGCACGTAAGCGAGTAGGGCTACGGCGGCGAGACCAGTAGTAACGCAAACTGGCTCTGTGTATTTGTTTAAGGCCCCAAGCGTGTCCCCGATTGCTCCCAAGTGTGTCGGTGCTTGCCCTGGTCCTGGGCCAGCACACAACACAACAACTGGCAATGAGGGTGGGCGTGCCCTCGCCGTGTGTGGAGCTGCAGTGTGGCGGACGCGATCACTGCCTTCGTCTTACAGCCCTTTGATAGCGAAGGCTCAGTTGGGGTGCCCGGAAACTGGCGGGTGTGCTGTGGAGGCCCTGCTGCATCCTTGCGGGCCAGCAAGGTGAGATGAGCGATGGCACCCCGCCCCACCTGCACGGTCTCAGCCTGCAAGCCACGTGGCGACCCGCCTCTGGAGGCGCGCAAGCTTCCAATGCTGGCCTCTGCACGCTGTGAGGCTGGGGGAGACCCTATTGCCGGCCCCCCTGCCCAGGCCCAAACAAGAGTGGTGGAGTGCCCTGCTGGGGTCAGAGGCCCACACTACAGCACATGGGGGGAAGAAGAGGAAGGCCTACATCACAAGCCTGGTGGGGTACAGTGTCCGAGTGGAGGACCTCACCACGGAGGAAACATCCACCCTGCTCCTTCAAGAGGTGTAAAGGCCTCAACCACCACCAGCCAGGGAACTGGGAGTCCCGACAGCCTGGAAAGTCAATAAGCACTGACATAGACAACACAGTCAACAAGCACTGGTACAGACAAAAAAAATCCCCCAGTCAGCACAACACAGGAGGCAGAAAGGACAGTCATTCTACATACACCGCAGGAAACAATCATCTCCAAGCCCTGAACGGTTGATACCCTAGTGCGGCGGTGATCAGGGAGAGTTAGCGGGACTGCGGGGGAGCCTCCTGAGATAGCAGACACACCAGTCAAGGCGCCAATCATGTCCACAATACCCCCAATAGAGCCCTTTATAGTGGAGGGGCCGCCCTCATCACTTGCACCCAAGTGGAAAGTCTGGGTGGACCGCCTACCCATATTCTTCGAGACCACAAAAGTTCACAATGACCAAAAACGAGCTATGTTACTCCATCTGGGAGGCAAGGACATCCATAATATCGCCAAGACTCTGGTAGAGGTTACACCTAAGAATCACCACACACTGATAAATGCCCTTAATGGACATTTCGAACCGATGGTTAACCAAGACTATGAAAGGTTCATATTCAGGCAGGCGCAGCAACTACCCGAAGATGCGCTGGATACCTATCACGCCCGTATCAAGAACCTGGCGTCCATGTGTGGGTTCGCAGAAGTAACGGAGGAGATCAGGGGACAAGTGATTCAGGGCTGCGTGTCTGCCAAGCTCCGTGAGCGGATACTGGAAGAGTCTGGAAAGTTTCTCGCCGACATGCTGACCCTGGGGCGCACCAAGGAATTGTCAAAAGCACGGGCCGCGCACATGGAAGCGGCCCTTCAGGCGCCTGTAAAGGCCGAACCAGTAAATGCTGTGACGACAAAACCCCAGACAAGGTGGGTCAAGAAGGGACCCGGAACATCAACCTCACGACAACCTAAAACCTGTGGATACTGCGGAGGGCCACCCCATCAGGCGGCTGAGTGTCCCGCAAAAGGCAAGAGATGCTCGGGGTGCGGACGAAAGTCTGCAGGTCCAAAAAGTACTGCAAGCTCAGGCAAGTGGTCAATGCCTTTCAAGAAGGAGACAGAGGGCAAAGCAACATGGACAATGACAAGGTGGAAGAGCGGGTAGTGCACAAAGTGCACATGATCAGCACCACAACCAGGAAGGCACGTCGCCTACCCCAGTGCAGCGTCCACGTGGACTCTCAAGACAGCATGGGGGTAGTTGACACGGCCGCCAACATCAACATCATGGCCTTTGTCCTCCACCAAACCATGAACCCAATGCCTGTGCTTTACCCATCAGCAATCACTGTGTTCGGCTACAGTCAAGACACACCCCTGAAGATACAAGGCAAGTTCAGAACGTCCATATCACATGGTACCCAGTCCATAACCACCAATGTCTTTGTCACGGAAGACGGACAAGGAATGCTGCTAGGGTGCCGAGCCGCTGAAGATCTAGGTGTGGTGACGTTTGCCTTCGGGGTACACCTGAATTCTCAGAAGTCTTCAAAGGAATCGGGAACTTTAGGGACAAAGAGGTCCATCTCCAAATTGACCCCACAGTCCAGCCGGTGGCATTGCGGCATCAGCGAAAAGCTTTCCACCTGCGCCCCCTGGTTGAGGAAGAGCTCAAGAAGCTGGAGGCCGCTGGAATAATTGAGAAAGCGACTGGTCCCACTCCCTGGGTCTCTCCAATTGCGGTCACCCGGAAGCCTAAACAGCCTGGCGTGGTGAAGATCTGTGCGGACATGCGGCTGCCTAACGCCGCCATCAAGAGGGAGCACCACATCACTCCCACCATAGATGACCTCAACGGGGAGATGGCTGGAGCTTGCTGGTTCTCCAAGTTAGATCTACGGGCTAGTGCTAGATGAGGTATCCCGCAACATCACAACCTTCTCATCTCATGTGGGGCTCCGGAGATATACCAGGCTGAGCTTCGGGGTATCCAATGCGGGTAAAGACTTTCAGAATATCATACAGGAACTGATCACAGACATCCCTGGCCTGATTAACATTAGCAGCAACATCATGATACACGCAAAGACCATCCCGAAGCATAACAATCGCCTAACTCAAGTGCTTTGGCACCTGCGAGATGCAGGATTCACCCTTCATCGGGAGCAATGTGATTTCCTAAAACGGAAGTTACAGTTCTTCGGATACACGTTCTCCACAGATGGAGTCAACCCTGACCCTGAAAAGGTGAGAGATATCAAAGACGCTGTCACCCCCACCAATGTCACCGAAGTCCGGAGCTTCCTCGGTATGGTGAACTACTGTGGGAGGTTCATCCGAGATCTTGCCAACCTGACCCTACCATTGAGGGAACTTACCAAAGATTCCACCCCCTGGAAATGGGGCCCGGAGCAAGCCAAAGCCTTCACAGAGATTAAAGAGGCACTTTCAGAGGCCACCACGCTTGCCTTCTTCAATCCAAGAAAGGTGACATTGGTGGCAGTGGATGCTGGTCCCATGGGACTAGGGGCTGTGCTGCTGCAAAGACGACATCAGGGTGAGGATTGGGCCCCCGTGGCGTTTGCCAGCCGGTACCTCACTGAGACGGAGCAGAAATACTCCCAAATCGAGAAGGAGGCTATTGCCATCCATTGGGGGTGCCGTCATTTTCACCTATACGTCTATGGTAAGCCCTTCGTGGTAGCGACTGATCACAAGCCACTTGTCACTCTATTCTCGGGGACCTCCACAAAGCCACCACCTTGGATCGAGAAATTGATGTTGCAGCTCCAAAATTACAATTGCAAAGTAGAATACCATCCTGGCTCTCGGAACCCTGCCGATTACCTGTCGCAACATCCCCGAGCAGCTACAATCGAGGAGATGAAAGACTCGGCCGATACGGAAGAATATGTCCGATGCATCACCGCTCGTTCATGCCCCCTGCCCATATCCATGGATAGATATGTATGCAGTGGTCAGGGTCTATTGATTATAACAAAGAATATATCATAGAAAACTTTTGCATTAATGAATTATTTAAGATTCCTTCTGTGCAGTACAAAACCATTTATTCAAACATTTTGGTGATCGGTGTACTTAGTATCATTCAAAAAAGTACCACAAGTAATAAGATATGCAAAAGACCAATTACTTTATTGGGTCAGGCACATACTGAAGGACATGAGTCTCAGTGGAATTGATATAAAAACTTTCTTGTAGGTTCACATATATTGTCTACATAGTAACATTTTGACGCGCTCAAAGTGACAAGAAAAAGAGACAGTTAGGTGGGATGGGTGTGATTGGGTAAAGGTGAGGACTGGGTAAAGGATGTTGTGATCATACTACAATCACAGTGGTATTCAATGCAACCTTTACAGACTAATTTTGTTCATTAGTTCCAAATGACTCTTTAACATAGGATCTGTATTTATCCATGGGTTGCTTCCTATGTTAAGAGGGTAAGTGCAATCCGGTCTACGTTTCGACCCCTGGATTAAGGGTTGATTGAAGCCTCATGCTGGGGTCTTCTTCAGGACTTAAAGGTGCAGGAGCGCTTATTGTTGGGCCGTCCAGTGGCCTTTAAGGTTGGACCATCATCGGTTCCTCTGTGGCTGAAAGTGACTGGGACATCCGGGGCTTTCCAAACAGTCGGTGTATTATTTTTATGTCCGTTTCGTGGCTCCTCCAGATGTGTTAGCTAATCGTGCGGTCCGCTTGTTTTCGTCAGGACCACATCGGAGCGAGTACATTCAACAGCGCTGCCCGGCCGCGAGTGAGCGGATAGCCTGAAAGAAGCCACGAGTAAAGACGACTGCCTACAATGGGCCAAGGCGGCTCTGCGGAGTGGGAACTGGCACAAGGCCAAAGAAGAAGGGAAGATTCTAACCATCGATGCGCAGCATATCATGGACAGCTTATACCACATCAGAGACGAGCTGACTGAAGATGCCACGGGATGCCTGATAAGAGACCATCGGCTGGTGATCCCCACACCATTAACCGCTTAAGTTGTTCAGCTCGCTCACGTTGAGCATCAAGGCATGGTTAATACCAAGTCATGACTCAGAACTAAGGTTTGGTTCCCACTAATGGACGAACATGCGGAGGCCACTGTCCAATCATGCACTGCCTGCCAAGTGACGGGGAAACACCCCGACCGGCTCCGATTAATATGGAACCAAGGCAGAAATCTCCGTGGTCCTGTGTCAGTCTAGACTTTGGCAGCCTTCCTGATGACCGCCACACGTTTGTGGTCATTGATGATCACTCCAAATACCCAGAGGTGGAAATCATGTCAGCACCGAGTGCCACGGAGGTGATCCCTAAACTTGAAAAGATCATGGCCGCTCACAGTCTCATACGTGAGCTGAGGACTGACAACGGACCTCCATTCCAAGGGCAAGAACTAGCCACCTATCTGAGCGCTCTTGGCATTTATCATTGCAAAATCACACCCAGATGGCCACAAGTGAACGGCGAAGTGGAGAGTTTCATGCGAACATTGAATAAGGTGATTCGAATCGCCCACAACAAGGGACAGTCCGTAGAATTAGCCATTTTCACTCTTCTGAGAGGCTACGGTCAAACACCCCACACCATGACGGACTTAGCCCCAGCACATCTTCTCATGGGCCGAGTGGTCACAGACTCGATACCTCACCACCCCCAGTGGCGGCCGGAGACATCTGATGATAGTCAAATCTACGCCAGATGCAACAAGGCGCATACCCAAGCCAGTCATTGGCAGAGGGCCAAAACTCCCCAGCTCACACGAGGGGATGTAGTGTTGCTCAAGAATCGCATTAACAGTGGCAAGCTTTGGCTGCCATATGAAAAGGACCCGTGGACTGTGGTCAGTGTTAAAGGAACCCTTTGGTATTGCCACTCGAGGAAGAGAAACTGTGACCCACAATGTGTTCCATTTCAAGAAGTACCAGTCCGAGAGGTCTGTGTCCACCCCGAACAGGTTTGAGAGTGGCCATAACACCATGTCAACGGAAGATGTCAACTCAAGCAGCTCGATGGACATGCTTTCCCCAGTTGATGGTCGGGGGTCAGCTGACCTGTATCGACTCAGTGTGGAGGAGCAGTGGGTGAAGGGCTGGAGAGTAGTTGCAGCCACCCAGAACCCAGGCCAGACCCAACCACACCTGACGCCGGAGTCCTGGAGCCCCAAAGCCGGGGCCTGTCGCAACACCAACTGCGAGGAAACCCAGCGCCCTCCTGCCATCTGAGGGATCATTTCACGTAAGACTGTACTTAAATGTACCCGTCGAACATTGTTTTAAGTTAAAATTGATAAGCAAGGAGGTTAGCAGAAGAGCTACCTGCTAATGTTACTATGATGTTTGCTGGCGAGGAATGTTGTGTTCCGCCTGTGCTGCAACAGGCGTACTACATAAAGGTCATGTGACCTTAGTTCAGTAAAAGGGTCCTGCACGCACGTACGCGAGTAGGGCTACGGCGGCGAGACCAGTAGTAACGCAAACTGGTTCAGTGTATTTATTTAAGGCCCCAAGCGTGTCCCCGATTGCCCACAAGTGTGTCGGTGCTTGCCCTGGTCCTGGGCCAGCACACGACACAACACTGTCAAGGTCGGCCCCTCTTGCCTCTTGTTTTGTGGTCAAATTGATGCAGGAAAAGCGAAAACAGAGGCATCAAGGACAAATGAACTGCTAATAAGGAAAAGCCCGTAATTTCAACCTGAAGTCCAATTATTGACATGATAGCGGATAGCAATTTGTCAGTAGTTAGACACTTTCTATTTACTGCTTTTTTTTGCAGATTTATATAGCACGAACTCAACGCAAAGGTATTGGAGAACTTTACATGAGCACCAGTTACGTCACACAATCTGCAGTGAAGACCTCTATTCATTGAAAGGGTGGGGACATGCTGTGCTCAGGGCCTTGTCACCACTTTGCCGTAGATACCATATCTGCTGCGTGGAACAGTGCTTCAACTTTTGGCCTGGTGTCTGTTCTGCTGTCAGTAGGGGAGCAGCTTCCTCATGTTCCCTGGTACGAGGGGGGCAGGTGGGGGCCTGAAATGGCAGCACAAGCAGCAGCGGCAGAAGCCCTTTCTCCTGAGAGGTGGGAGAAGGAGGCAACTCAAGTTGCAGAGAAAGCGGCTGTCTGCCATAAACATCAAGCGTGTCATGCCAATGCATAATGTTTCATTTAGTGAGCTGGGCTATCAGATAGGGGAAGCAGGGTGTTGTGTAAATAGTAAAGTAACAAGTAAGTAGTCCCTAAATGAATAGTTAAGACCAAGCAGCAGGACTAAACTGTAGTTGGTCAATGCTGCTTCCGGCAAAACTGAATCAAAACGGAAGTGAGGTATCTGACCACCAGCCAAACAATCAGCGAGATAAGAAGAGCAATGCCAGATGTAACCAATGGTAAGTGACAAAACAAATAGAAACATAATGGGTGGAGCTTCACCACTAATACTTATTACTTGATGCCTCGGAGAGGCAGCGCATGCGCTGCCCTATGCAAGACCTAAAAATGGATGTTTACAAATATCCCTGCACCGTCTGTCAGGCACTGATGTTTAGGGAGACACCATAGGTCCCCCCAGGTCCCATAGCAGAGGGCCAGGAGTGAAGTGGGCCCTGCTAGGGGCCCCCAAAGTCACTTTCCGCCTGTCTTTTCATGGCGGGCTGACCACTACGAAAGGGCAGGGGGAAAGCTACATCAGGTCCGATTACGATGTTGGACAGAAAGCCACCCGACAGCTAATCGGAGGCTTTCTGCCCGACATCAATGGTTTCTGTCTGACCGCCGTATAACAATACTGGTGGTCATAGGGAACCCTGTGGGGGGATTTCGCTCTGCTTCCGATGGGCTCATAGAGCCCGTCATGGCGGTGGGCAGAATGATAATCCCATAATGATGACCGAGCCAGCCTCTGGTCTGACTTCGGGATGACGATGTTTCTTTCCACCTGCCCTTTTATGGAGGTCTGCCCACCATGAAAAGCAGGTGGAAAGTGACTTTGGTGGCCCCTAGCAGGGCTCCCTTCCCCTCTGGCCCTCAGTTGTGTGACCTGGGGGCACCTATGGTACCCCATAAACATACCTGCACCTTGTGGCAGGCACCATATGCTTGTGCTGCAGGCCTTTTCCGCCCGCCACACAAGCTGCAATTGAAAAATGGATGTTTCTGGTTGCATCCAAATACAGCAGGTGGAACCGTCGAGCTATGGTTGGGCGGTTCCATTGTGCAATGTTGTCGGTCAGAGGCTCATCCAACTGACATTGTAATTAGGCTCATTGTAATCCCGATGGCGGAGACGAGGCTGGCTCCAAAGTCATTATGGGATTATCATTCCGCCCGAAGCCCCAACGGGTAGCAGAGTGGAATCCTCCCCAAAGTTTCCCTCCGACCGCGATTATTGTAATACGGCGGTCGGGCGGAAACCATTGATGTCGGGCAGAAAGCCTCCAACTAGCTGTCGGATGGCTTTCTGCCCGACATCGTAATCAGACACTAAAAGTGGTGATGATGTTAATAGACTCTCATCTGCCTTGAGCAGTTCTTGTAACAGCAAAGGGCTTCTCTGGTCCCAACAGACTCGCCATGCACTTGTGGAGTTCATCCCCATCGCATCTCGTGCAAGGAAGTGCATCTGCACCGTATCATCTGAGGGGGCGTGGCCAGCTTCACCGGCACTAAAGCTCACTCTGCAGCTTTCCTGTGGGGGCCTTCTAGGTCGCAGCAAAGGGCTTCTCTGGCCCCAACAGATTTTTCATACACTTGGTGACTCCATCCCCTACCACATCTCACGGCAGGAGGCACGCCTGCACTGTATCCTCTGAGGGGGCAAGGCCAGGCTCACTGGTACTAAAGCTCGCTCTGCAGCTTTGCTGTGGAGGCCATCTTGGTGGCAGCAAAGGGCTTCCCTAGCCCCAACGAACTCACCATACACTTGGGGACTTCATCTCCCACTGCATCTTGCGCCAGGAGGCACACCTGCACTGTATCCTCTGAGGGGGCAAGGCCAGCCTCACCGGGACTAAAGCTTGCTCTGCAGCTTAGCTGTGGGGGCCTTCTTGATGGCAGCAAAGAGCTTCTCTGGCCCTAAGAGACTTTCACACACTTGTATCCTCTGAGGGGTTGTGGACACCCCCCCCCGGCACTAAAGCACACACTGAAGATCAGCAGTGGAGCAGTTGCCTTGCCTGGGCATAGCCCTGCCAAGGGTGGGCTGTTTGCACATGTTCACAGTTGGGTGAGGCTGGGGTTGGGCCACCCTTCTAACATCGACATTCTGATATCAGATGCGGAACGATGTGAAAAAAAGAAATGTACTATGGGCCTTTGTTGACCTCCAAATCCAAATCCAAACCAACATCTATTGATCGAATGCTGCAAAGGACAATTGGGGTTCTGGCTACAGAAATTGATCTGGCAGAAAGGAGGCTATCACTGAGCGCAGGAGTGCCCTTAGGAGGGCCACTATTATTTTGTTCCTGTTCAACTAAATTAGCAGATGACACCAACGTTGAAGGAGTGGGACCAAGGGCGATAACTGAGACTATAGCTACATTATCTAATGCTTCAAATGATTCGTCTAACTCATAGGTCTGTTGCACTGACCCTCAACATTTAGCGGAAAAAAGGGAGAAGGGTCGCTCATGATAAACAAACAAAGCACAAGTTACTTACCTTCGGTAACGATATATCTGTAAGACACAGTAGTTAGTATTAGATTCCTTACCTTAGAATATCCCCAGGCGTCAGACTGGATCCAGAAACTTTTGCGTAGCAGTATCCCTGCGCGTCGGTAGGCATCGTCTGCGGCTCCGCGTCCATCGTCGGCGTCATTGGTGCCGGGATGACGTCGCCGGAGTACTTAGACGCCGCCCTCGCGCGCTGAGGTCAGTTCTTATACACTGCTTTTTCCGCGTCAGAAACGCAGATCCATGATAAAAACCAACACTGGTGCCATGAAACTAGGGCCCTGAAAGGGGATGACCTTAACCCTAGATATCGTTTCGCAGAACGGGGAGGATGGGTGGGGCGGTAAGGATCTAATACTAACTACTGTCTCTTACAGGTATATCGTTACCGAAGGTAAGTAACTTGTGCATCTGAAAGAAACATGTTAGTATTAGATTCCTTACCTTAGAATAGATACCCCAGCAATACCAACCCCGGTGGTGGGTCTGCGAACCAATGATCACACCAGAAAGTCCTGGAGGACGGAATGGCCAAAGAAGCCATCCCTCAGGTCTTGGCTGTCCAGGCAGTAGTGTCTTCCGAACGTGTGCAGCGAGGCCCAAGTAGCTGCCTGACAGATGTCCTGGAAGGGGACTCCCCGGCCCAGGGCAGTAGTAGCCGCCGTGGCCCCAGTGGAATGGGCCCGCAGCCCAACAGGAGGCTCCTTCTTAGCTAAAGAGTAGCATGCCTTGATACACAAGACAACCCACCGAGAGATGGTCTGTTTGTGCACCGCCCGCCCCTTCTTAGCGCCCACGTAACCAACAAAGAGTTGGTCATCCACCCAGAACTGGCGTGTGCGATCCAAATAGAATGAGAGCGCACGTTTTGGGTCCAGACAGTGGAGCCGCTCTTCCTCTTTAGAGGGATGCGGAGGCGGAAAGAAGGTGGGCCAGGTGATGGACTGCCTGATGTGGAAGGTTGTGATTACCTTGGGCAGGAAAGAGGGTCTTGTCCGCAACACAACCTTGTCTGGATGGACAGAAAGGAAGGGAGGCTTTGATGAAAGAGCCTGGAACTCACTCACTCTCCTGGCAGAGGTGATGGCAACCAGGAAAGCAGTCTTAAGGGTAAGAAGACGGAGAGGACAGTTGTGAAGTGGCTCAAAGGGAGCGCACATCAGAAAAGTAAGTACAAGATTCAAGTCCCACTGAGGCATCACGAAAGGAACAGGGGAGAACATATGAGTGATGCCCTTTAAGAATCTGTGAACAACCGGGGACTTGAACAAAGAAGGCTGATCAGGTAGCCTTAAGAAGGCAGAAAGGGCAGAAGGTAGCCCTTGATAGTGCCCAGAGCAGAGCCCTGCTGGGCAAGAGAAAGAAGGAAGAGGAGAACCTCAGAAAGAGGGGCAGAAAGGGGATTCACAGCCTTTGCTGTGCACCATGCCACAAACTTGTTCCACGTGCAGGCGTATACCGACTTTGTGGAGGGACGCCTGGCTGCCAGAATTACATCACAAACTTCAGGAGGCAAGTCAAATGGCCTCAACTGTCGCCGCTCAATCTCCAAGCATGGAGGTGGAGACTGGACAGGTTCGGGTGAAGGACCATCCCCTGCTGCTGCAACAGAAGGTCCTCCTGAAGAGGCAGACGAATCGGGGGATCGAGAGACATACTGAGTAGCTCGGGATACCAGTATCTTCGTGCCCAGTCCGGAGCCACAAGGATAACTTGGGCCCGGTCGCGCCTGATCTTCTTCAGCACTCTGGGCAGAAGTGGTATAGGCGGAAAGGCGTACAACAGACCGCAGCTCCACTCACGACTAAAAGCGTCTCCGAGCGAGTGCCGCCTTGGAAATTCCAACGCGCAGAACTGATGTCATTGCGCGTTCTCTTCTGTGGCGAATAGATCTAACCAAGACTCTCCCCACTGCTGAAAGAGGCCATTCGTGATCCACCATGCACCGACGGCTGAGTTCGTCCACCCTGGCGTTCAGGGAACCTGCCAGGTGTTGAACCACCAGGGTCACGCCCTAATGTTCCAGCCACTGCCAGAGGCGCAGAGCCTCCTGGCAAAGGGTACACGACCCCACCCCGCCCTGTTTGTTGCAGTACCACATGGCGGTGGTGTTGTCCGTGAACACCTGCACTACACTCCCCCGGACAGAGGGGAGGAATGCCTTTAGTGCAAGCCGGATCGCCCGCAGCTCCAGAAGGTTGATGTGGAGCCGGGACTCCGCCGGAGACCAGAGGCCTCTGATCTCCGCCTCTCCCATGTGGCCTCCCCAGCCCTGGAGGGACACGTCCGTCACAACTACGTGTTCCGGTTGGGGTAGGAAGAGGGATCTGCCACTGACCCAATCGCGGTCGGTGAGCCACCACTGCAACTGTCTTGCAGTGCCCTCCGAGATCAAGACATGGTCGGACAGGTTGCCCTGATGCTGGGCCCACTGAAACTTCAGGTCCCACTGCAGAGCCCGCATCTGCCACCGGGCGTGATGCACCACAAGGATGCAGGAGGCCATCAGTCCCAGGAGCTGCAGCGTCAATTTGACTGAGACTCTGGATAACGGCTGAAAGATCGGAATCAGAGCCTGAATATCCCGAACCCGCTGTTCGGGAGGATAAACCCGAAACTGCGCCGAGTCCAGAACCGCTCCGATGAAGAGGAGCTTCTGAGAGGGACACAAGTGTGACTTCGGCACATTGATGGAGAACCCCAGCAGGTGCAGGAGGTCGGTCGTAGTCTGGAGGTGGCTGACGACTGTCTGGGGCGAGTCCGCCTTCAACAACCAGTCGTTGAGGTAGGGGAAGACTGAAACCCCTAACCTGAGCAGATGAGCTGCGACCACCGCCATCACTTTCGTGAACACCCGTGGGGCACTGGTAAGGCCAAAGGGGAGCGCTGTAAACTGAAAGTGCTTGTGGCCTACCGTGAACCACAGGTAACGCCGGTGGGCCGGCAGGACGGGGATATGAAAATAAGCGTCCTGCAAGTCCAACGCTACCATCCAGTCTCCTGGGTTCTGGGTCCTGGGTCCAGGGCAGTTAGGACCTGAGCTAGTGTCAGCATCTTGAACTTCACCTGCCGGAGGAAGCCGTTGATGTTCCATAGGTCCAAGATAGGGTGTAGGCCCCCTTTGCCCTCCTTGGGTACCAGAAAGTAGTGGGAGTAACAATCACACCCTACTTATGGGCCAGGAACGCGCTCGATGGCCCCCTTGGCCAAGAGGGCCGTAACTTCCTCTCGTAGAAGTGTCGAGTGGCGGCATGGCTGGAGGGGTCGCCTCGAAGGGGAGGGAGTAGCCCCTTTGGACAATCTGCAGCACCCACCTGTCCGATGTGACAGTGCGATTTGTCAATAAAGTTTCCCCTTTGGGTGAACTTCTAAGCTAACCACAGTTTAGAACACAAACATCTACAGTCAGTACAACAAATCACAACTTAGGAGCAGCAAATGACATACTTGATACAGTCATACAAAAAATTTACATTTTATTTTGGTATATTAAAAACAAGGTTAAAAAACAATGCAAAATGATACATAACATATAATGGGACAATACATAAGGAAAATAATTCCAATTTAAAAGAGGGAAATACAATAGTCCTAACACGTTGTTGAATCACACTCCAGATTATATAGTTAGTTTCCTAATTGGAGGAGTTTCTTTGTTCAATAGCTTAGTGTATTTCCACCCAGCAATGCATTGACGCGTTTCGGTTATGGCAAATATTAATTCAAAGCCAAAAACCTTCCTCAGGATTAAAATAATAGTGTCCCAATTTAACCATGCATCTAGAATAAAAAATACACAATATAAGATATACAAGATATACATTGCATGACTGATCAAGAAAGTACAGATATCATTTTACACAATTCTGCTCCTACACTTTACTATAAGTACACCACATATTTCCTCACATACAACAGTCTACTACAGTTTTTTGACAACAGTTACTTGTTGAAATAACAACCTTTAGATGTGCAAAACATTGTCACATAATCGCCCGTAGAATATTAGGGGGTGAAAAAAAGGCTCACAACTAATACGTGAGAGCTCTAATGGCTGTTTATCGCATCAGCAAATAGCGGGACGATTCTCACTTCTAAATTCATGAAAAAGGCTTTTTTATTTACCTTAGCTAAAATCAACAGATTTTCACTTCTAAATTCATAAAAAAGGCTTTTTTATTTACCTTAGTTAAAATGAGCAGATAGTCAAAGTTGATGGTGCTGCTATATTCAGCTACCTTCAAATGCCTGAAAGGACGAAGCAAATGAATGCTTAAAGATTAAAACATAATGGCCTCAGCAGTTGTCTCCCATTCTATTTGGAGAGTGTAAGGTTATTTTTATGGACATATAAGCTTCCCATATCGGCTATTAGCGCTGGTCAGCTATACACACATGTGGTATGGAGAGGAGAGTTATCTCTTTTTCTTATAAAAACTCAGATAGTGCTCGTAGTGGAGAGCGATGTGACAGTGCGCCAGTGGAGGTGGTGATGGCAAACCCTGACCCCCCACTGGTGTCACATGGGCCTGAAAGCGCGGACTAGGAGGGTTTCGAGGAGGATGCTGGGGGGGCGGGTGTGGACCAGGATCGCCGTTGTCCCCGACAGCGCCACGGCGGTTTCCACATCCGCCACCGTGCTGGACGGTAGTCTGCAGGCCGTGGCTGGCAGGATGTGTGGGGGTGCCCCTTCCTTGGCTACGAAAGGAGCAAAAGGCAGCCCTGGAGTCCTTAAAGCGCTCATACGCATGGTCTGCCTTGTCGCCAAAGAGGCGACGGCCATCAAACGGCATGTCCATAAGGGTGTTCTGGACATCAGCCGAAAAGTTGGCGGACCTCAACCAGGCGTGGCGACGAATCGCCATCATTGTTGACATTGCTCTGCCCAGTGAGTCCGTGGTATCCAGCCCACACCGGATGGAGTACCATGATGCATCTCGACCCTCTGCAAGGGCTTGGGTGAGTTTAGTCTGGACCTCCACCAGACATTGTAGCAGCACGTCCGCGACCGTGTCTCACAGAGAGTGGGTATAACGGCCCAAAAGGCACGCGGTATTGACTGACCGCAGCCCTAAGCTTAGGGAGGAGAATACCTTCTTTCCGTTTTGCTCGTACCTCTTGGATTGCCGATCGGGGGGGCCGTCGGGAATGCAGTCTGGGAATTAAAGGCCTGGATGACCAGGCTCTCGGGGGTGGGATGGGTGGACAGGAAGCAAGGGTCGCCCGGAGCCGGGCGGTGGCGTCTGGCCACCGCCCGGTCAGGTTCCTGGTCAGGTTCCTATCTATAGGCTGACCTGTAGCGGGCTTGGTCCAAGTGCCCAGAAGAATGTCAGACAAGGCCTCATTAAACGGCAGCAGAGGCTCGGCCGAGCTTGCCTGCGGTTTAAGGACCTCAGTGAGGAGGTTAGTCTTCACGGCCGCGACGGGGAGCTCCAGGCCCAATGCCTTGGCTGCCTGCGTCAGTACCACACTATAGGTAGCCCCCTCCTCCATAGCCACGGTAGGAGGGGAGACAAAACCAGTGTCCGGCGAGGTATCCAGAAAACTGGCCTCCCCTAGCTCACCTGTCCAGTCCTGATAAGACTGACACTCCCGTGCCAGAGGGTCCTCAGACCCCTCCCAATCCCCCTCACCACCCATCTCCTGAGACTCGGACCAAAGGATGGGGCCGGGTCATAGAAGTAAAAATCTCCCATCCGCGTCGGATATGGCGCTGAACGGCGCCGTTCCGGCGCCGGACCTGAATTGAGGGAGGGATCAGGGACGGCGCGCTCGGAGGCGGCGCCGGGGTCGACACCTTGGGGGCCGGCGCTGGCGAGGTTGTGAGGTCAACCAGCGATGACCTGTATCCGGACCCGGATCCTGCGGGGGACTGCGGCGCCGGGACCGAAGTCACCGGCGGCGTCGGGACGAAGCACCCGACGGCGTTGGCACCGAAGCGCCCGACCCGCTGGGCCTGCAGGCGCCGCGGAGCCCGACGGAGGAGTGAGGGACCTCATGGCCCTGAGGAATGCCTCGATCTCCTCCGGCGTCGCTTTCTGCCCAGGGACCGACGGGTATGAAGCAGGCTGCGACGCCCGTGGCTCCGGCGGAGCCGCGGAGGCGGTGTCACCCGAACCTCTGGCCGCATCACGCGAGCGATGACGTCTCTTCGACTTCTTGTGCTTACCTGAGGACTTCGAGCCCGAAGACCGAAGACGACTCCCGGAGCTATGGTGGCTCCGACCCCGCGACCGGTCCCTCGACCTCCTAGCAGACCGGGACCTCAAGCGGCGTGGGGCCGACTGCGGGAGCTCGAGCCGCTTGTGGGACCGCTCCTGCCTAGCTTTAGATGTCAGGGCTCGACAGTCGGAGCACGGCTTGTCGTCGTGGTCGAGGCCCAGGCAATGAAGACACCGGCGGTGAGGGTCGGTAACCGACATCAGTCGGTTGCAGTCGGTGCAGGGTTTGAACCCGGGCATCCCTACCAGCACTGTCGGAGTCGTTAGACTTCGAAAAGGATCGAAAAATGATCGAAAAAGTTTAGTAAAAAATTGACTAAGGGGTACCACTTTTTACAGATCCGCGCTAGCTGGCGCGGAAATAAGAAGAACTGACGTCAGCACGCGAGGGCGGCGTCTAAGTACTCCATCAACGTCATCCCGGCGCCAACGACGCTGACGACAGACGCGGAGCCGCAGACGACGTCTACCGACGTGCAGGGGTACGGCTACGCAAAAGTTTCCGGATCCAGTCTGACGCCTGGGGATATTCTGAGGTAAGGAATCTAATACTAAACTGTTTCTTTCAGATGCAACTAACATAGGCGGCTTCTACAGCCAATATCCTTGCTCCCGGTCAGCTGCAAATTGCCAATATCAGTCCTAATAATAATGGCTTTGATCTACAACCTAGTTGGCTGATTTAACTGGTAGCTGAGGGAGGTGATATGGTTAAAGCAATTTTGAATGTAGAATTGTCACCAATTTTGGCATGCCTTTTAAACCATAGAACAAGCACAAAAATGATTTTAAACCTAATATTATAGGGGCACAGAACCAGTGAAGATTATGCTTTATGTAACTCTAACAGGCCCACCACAAGTTCCGACAGGAGGTGCATCTGTAAGGGTACCATTCCTACCACCTCTCCATTGACAACTATAAAAAATCAAGTGTCTTCTAGTCAGCTCACGACTAAGAACCAGTGGTTGGCTGAAACGTGGCAGAAGGGAAGCAGCAATGACCTATTGCAAAAAACACTTGTTGGAAGGCAACGGTCATCGATTTATTGACACAAGTCTCTCAGCACACGGAATAGTGCTTTAATACAAATGAGTCATCCAGTCGTCCTTATATTCTCCAATTCTTTTGATTCCTCTGCCAGCCAACACGTGTTTCATCAGTGGGTGTGTCACCCTTCAACTTTCTCAGTGCTGTAATTCACAGTTGCACTCTGAAGTCAGTAGAATATACCCCTAATTTTAAAAGAGAAGCAGCAGTGTCAAATAAATCCGAATACGAAATAAGGTGTGTCTTCACCTATAAAAGCCTGTGACCCATATCTGGGCCAAACGTTCCGTAACCTTTGTCTCGTTGGGTGCCCTGTTCTACACTCTCAGAACTCTATTAAAATTGGGAATATATTCTGCTGACTTCGGAGTGCAACTGTGGATTAAAACCTTGAGGAAGTTGTAGGGTGACACGATTTGTATCTGAGATTTGGTCTAGGATGCATGCCACTAAGGACCTTTGGTGAGTAGAATAGAGATTAAGGGAGTCATTAGGATGACGGGCAGACAGTCCGCCCCCCATCCTATCGGATATTGGGACCGCCCGCCATAAGGGCGGGGGTCCCTTTGAGGGTATTAGGATGCGCCCGCCACCGTGGCGGGCGTATCCTGCATTTTTAACATTGTGGCAGGCGGTGCTCTCAGCACCGCCCGCCACAATGCTAAAAATACATGTATGCATTTGCATACACAAAGCGGTTGGCACCGCGCGGTGCCTGCCGCATTGCATATGCAAATGCAGGGGGGTACCAGAGGTACTCCCAATGTGCACCCCCCCACCTCGCCTTCACCATGGGGGCCGGAAGGGGGCCCCCGAAGTGAGGATCGCCTGCCTTTCCGTGGCGGAGACATCTGTTTTGGCCCATCCTACTATGGCTGGCGGTGTCTGATAGACACCGCCACCATATTAAACCTTTTCTTGCGACCGGGGCTGAAAAGCGGAAGACGATCTTTCCGTCCGCCGCGGCCCTACTATGGCGGGGGGGAATGGGTGACGGCGGGTAAGGATGTCTGGCTGATTGCGACCGCCCGCATGGCGGTGGCGATCCGCCAGACATCCTAATGGGCCCCTAGTTTCAAATAAGCATCCAGTTTGTGGTCTAGTCTACACTGCATATTATTACCCTTGTAAGTGCTGGATAAGCCCAATTTGTTTAAACTTAAAAAATATATGTTATTTGATTGCATAGAATTCTAAAAAGAGATACCTCAGGCCCAATTGTCTTTGCAATAAGCTGTTTTCTGCTGAATTTTGGTTAAAGGCTTAAAGAATATGCCTTGTGACAAGCATGCCTCTGTAATCTAAATATTAGACTGTGACCTGGTCCTATTGTCTTATATAGATTCGATTTGCTCAGATATATATATATATATTTAATAACATATAATATGAATTTATATGCAGTCTTATGCTTGTATTTTAAATACAAATGTCTTTAACATTTGACGTTTTCAGATATTTATTAATTATTCAGGGATTATAGTTTTGTGGAGTTTTGACCTTGTATGTTTTATTTAGATTTGTTTATTTTTTATCTGCCTTTGTTAGATTTTATCTATCATTACCTCATCATATTTTCAAGCTGTTTAAACCAAAGTCAAATATAAACTTGTATGCTTTGTTTTTTTTAAACTGAATAAAGTTTCTATTGATGAATAATCAAAGTTATATAAAGTGGATGAGTTGGAAGAAGCTCACATGTCAAAAAAAATTCTTCAGAATTCAGTAATTCAATTAGGTTGAATTCACTTAGGGACTGTATTCTGAGGGCTAAATAATTTCACTTCTCCTTACTGAGGGGTCATACTGAGGGGCATGTTGACTCCTGTCGCCGCCGCCACTTTTCAGCTCTCCCACCGTGTCTCCGGTCCGCCACGGCTTATTTATTTATTTATTTATTTATGGATCTTGTAGAGCGCACAGCTACCTCCGTCGGAGGTGTCCCGGCGCTAAAAAACTGTCAGCGGAGATAAAGAGGAACCTATCTAAGATGAGGAAAATAGCCATGTTTTCAGGCGGCTGCGAAACAGTGCTTCAGATGAGGCAAATCTGAGGTCCAGTGTTTCGCAGCAAGGACAGCAAAAGCTCTGCCACCCATTCGTGCGCGGCGGAAGCGTGGCACAACCATAAGGCGTAGGCTGTTGGAACGTAGGTCTCTCACTGAATGGGATAATGTGAGTCTCTTTCTCAGGTAATCTGGACCGGTACCGTTGAGAGCACGGAAGGCAAGAGTAAGTATTTTGAACTTAATCCGAGAGGCTATAGGAAGCCAATGGAGTTTTTTGCGAAACATGGAGATCGAATGTCGGAAAGGAATATTGCCAATCAGTCTTGCTGCCGCGTTTGAACTGCTTGCAGGCGTTAAATTTGATACAGAGGGGCCCCCGCATAAAGACTGTTGGCATAGTCCAAATGGGACGTTATTAGCGCCTGGGTGACTGTTCTACGCGCATCCATTGGCAGGAATGGGAAGATTTTTTTCATCATTTTTAGCTTACCAAAGCAGGCAGCCGTGACTTTATTAATTTGCGGGCCGCAGGAGAGCGTGTCGTCAAACTGGAATCCCAAATTACGGGCGGTGTGCACCGGAATAGGGGGGGGATTAAGTACCGTAGGCCACCACAGTGAGGGGGGTATTGTCATTTTTTGATTAAAGAACAGGACCTCCGTCTTATCCGCATTGAGACGAAGGTGGCTCGAGGCCATCCAGGAACAGATTTCTCCCAAACAATGTCGGAAACTAGAGAGGCTGGAGTCAGAGTGATCTCTAAAGGAGAATATCAGCTGAGTATCATCAGCATATGAGATCACTCTGACTCCGCATGCCTCCACAACCTTGGCCAACGGGGCCAGGTAGACATTAAAAAACAGAGGACTCAGTGCCGAGCCCTGAGGAACTCCACAGGCAAGAGGTTTGAACCCTGATTTAAAAGGTCTGAGGAGAACCCTCTGTGATCGGCCCTGGAGAAAAGATGTAATCCAAGACAGTGCAGAGCTTAGCCGATTGCACAGAGAGACACGCCGCACTCTCCTCCCCCACGACAACTTCTGCATCAGGCCAGCAATATAACTCCAATGCTGTGTCGGGTGCACGCAGCGGGCACGCCGCTAGTGCGGCTAAGGCAAGCCCGTCTGCGCCTGTCCGCACCCGAACAGGGCCAGGGGCCAGGAATGCTGATCCGTCAACGGCAGGTACACCTACTCTAGGCAGAATCTCCTAGGGATCAGGCCCTCAACACTCCCTCCATGGAATCAGTGGTTGGATCCCACCTAGCTTCCTGGTCTCAGTGGAGACTGTCAGCAATGTGGATTCAAGACACTTGCTTTTAAGGGTAAGCATTCAAGACCCTTCATTTACCAAGATTCCGTTTAGCGTCTTGGACTGCTCAACGCCCGATCAATCCCTAGACATGCCAGTGATATCAGGAACCTATTAGAAGAAGACTCCTTTGATGTATTATTTATTACCGAAACTTGACTCAAGGGTAGCTCGGGACTGGATATTAACCTTGAACTCCACCCAGGATACTACATCCATAGATAAGATAGAGGTAAAAAACTGTGGGGTGGAATTGCCATTATTATAAAAACCACCTTCAGCTGCCCCTCATCCCCACTCACTCTGCCAGACTGCGAAAGTGTGCAGTTTCACATCAATCTCTCACCCTCCTGTACCTATGCCTGCAATTTTGTTTACAGACAGCCAGGCCCCTGCTCTACGTTCCTAGAGGCTCGGCCTGACATTTCAGCTTCCTTATCACTAGAAAAAAACTCCATTACTCTGCTAGGTGATTTCAATCTTCACTTTGAATTACTGAATGGCCCTTTTGTTAAAAGACTTTGAGATGACTTAGAGGCACTTCAACTTACCCAACTGGTTTCTGCTCCTACTCACGAAAAAGGACATAGTCTGGACTTTATTTTCTCATATGCTCCTCTAGTCAAGGTGTCAGATGTCATTCCCGTTCCATGGTCCGGCCACTGTCTCATCCAATTTAGGCTATCCAAAACAGCTAGACAGATTAAAGGCAAGGTCAAGTCCACCATAACTAGGAATTGGTCACAGATCGACGCAGATCTCTGGTCAAATTCCCTGAAACTCTCTTTGCCCAATCTGGACCTCGGGCCTGAAGAAGACTTCAAACAATGGGAACACTGGATCTGCCAGTCTCTAGAGACCTGTGTCCCACTGAAAAAAAAGCCAAAACAACTACATCAGACCAGGAAAGCTCTGTGGTTCAATGATCATTTGCTTTCATTGAAGAAGCAATGTAAGAGATCAGAAAGAGACTGGAGAAAAGACTTCGACCCTGATAAAACAATTAATTATAAAGCCTTGATCAGATGCCACCATAAAGAACTAAAACTTGCACAAGCTAAATTTCACGAGAAGAAAATCAACCAGGCTCTTAACTCCCCTAAGGAGCTCTTTAGAGTAGTAAAATCTGACCACCCCCCAAGAAATGAAATGCTCTCCTAAGGCCTGCATAGAAAGATAAAACCAAATAGCATCATCCTTTCACAAGAAAGTGACTGACATCTATGGTCTCTTTCAGAACGGTATTCAGCCTGCCCAAGTAGAGTACCATATGTTCAGTGTCCCAGCCTCTGCCCAAGTAGATTTCCACACAGTCAGTGTGCCAGCCTCTGCCCGAAGTCTAACACAATTCCCTTGCCTTGATGAGGGAGCCATTCTCAAGTTTCTCAAATCCGTCAAATCAGGCTCCACACTGGACTCTGCACCTCTGCACCCTATGCTCAAAGTGACGGAGGCCATACTCTCCCCTCTAGTGAAAATCCTTAATAAGTCACTTGAGTCAGGATCGGTCCCCCGGGTCTGGAAACATGCCATAATAAAAAACAATTGTAAAAAAAAAACATCTGGACCCGGGCATACTGGGCAACCTGCGACTCATCTCCCTCTCTTTGGCAAACTCTTGGAAAGGCATGCCAACCAAACCCTAGTTAAATACCTGGAGAACATACTTCTCCACCGCACACAGATGGGTTTCAGCACCCTTCACAGCACTGAAGCAGCACTCCTGGTAGTCACTGACGTACTTAAAACCTTACTAGACAAGGGAAGGTCAGCTGCAATCATATTGCTTGATCTTAGTGCGGCGTTTGATACCGTCAACCACACCATACAAAAAACAGACTGAAGGAAGCAGGTATCCAGAGAAAAGCAATGGCTATGCTGCTTCCTAGATGACCGGTCGCTCCAAGTTATGGATCAGGACTCCCTTTCGGACAGCCTGGTTTCAGAATCTGGAGTGCCGCAGGGCTCTTCCCTTAGACTGCCCTTTTTTAATATATGTGTTTCACAGCTTGCCACCATCGCGCATGAATTTGGCATCCTAGGCATATTGTATGCTGACGATACCCATCTGATCATTGCCCTGCCCCAAGATCACAATCAGGAAAACTCTCTATTGGGTCCCTGCCTTAATAAACTGGCTCATTGAATGTCAAACAGCTATCTAAAACTGAACGGCGAAAAGACCGAACTCATGATCTTAGGCAACAAGGCCATCCCCAGGCCAACTGGCCTCCTTGCAAGTTGAAGACCTGGCTTTTCCGGCTTCGCCACTAAGGGGCTCTGTCTCTCACCACAGCTCTTATCGTCAGCGCGGGGAAGCCTCTGGCTATACCTACCTCGAGTGAAATCACACCCGACCACTGTGCACTGTTGCAAAACTATTTTAGTTTTTATTTTTCAATTCTTTTTCAACTTTCATTTTCAAAATCAAATAAAGTTTAAACACATTTTTTCAATTCTATACATTGAAAACATCATTCTCAGTTGTTTCAAACATTTACAAATCTGACAGCAGAATTAATGTAATAAACAAGCATACTAAATAATTCATTTAATTTTTCAATTGGATGCCCAATGCATTTCGAGCTGAACAGGGCTCTTCCTCCGGGGCCTGAAATCTAAACAGATGAAACATGTTTTTAAGAAAACAATCCGGCAGATGGGGGACCAACAGGTTTGAATTTTATGCGTGTAAGTGCTCAAACTAAAAAAACCTCCACCTCTTCCACAGGTTCTACGATTGAGTGCTGCCATTTTTTAGTTTTCACCCTGGGTTTTCTAGTGGCTAGGCGCTTCCGGGATTAGTTTGCTCTTTATAAATAAAATAAATAAATTTACACAACCAAACAAAAGTATTCAATAACATAAAGGTATAAAGACAGAATATATTAAATTTTAGCTGCCAGTTTAATGAATATACCAGTCAGGGGCCGATGAGGAGCAATCTCCTTCAGTGGAGCTGGAATTACGGGGGCAGTTATCAACATTTCCAGACAGTAATTCCTCCCTGCATCAGGCTGTTCTGAGTTTTCTTGAGTGGAATGGGGAATAAAGAATACTTACTTCCCTGTAATCCTGATTCTCCTTCACATGAATCTTCATTATAGTCACTGAATTGTTCTGTCTATGTGTAGGATCACAGATCACTTTTTTCTATCTATCTATCTATCTATCTATCTATCTATCTATCTATCTACAAATTTATATATATGTCAAACCTTTCTTTTGTGAAACATCAGGTTTTAATGCAGAAAATAATTTTTGACAACATGTTGAAAGCTATTTAACCAATTCTAATTTTCTTCAAAAATGGAGCCAAACTTACATACTGAGAATGTCAATATTTAAAGAGGAGTGAGAAGAAAAGTTCTTTAGCAAAAGTCTTTTAAAGCAAAAAATTGAGAGAAAATGGGCCAATGTTCAAAGAAGCTAAATCTCACAAAAAAGGGAACAGGCACTCCTCCATTAAGAAAGAGCACTTCCTGAGTGGTAGATCATGCACTACCAGTTAAAACTGAGACACTTCTCTTTTAACAGTGTAGGAAAGTAGGATCTGCTTCTAATGGTAACCCCACTTTTTTGCTTGATGTGATGCTGTTTTTGACTAGGCTGACTGAGATCCTGATAATCAGGACCCCAGTCTATCTGCTTTCTCCCTAAACTGTTGTGTTATGTACTTAGGTACACTCCAGATTGGATAATGGGGCATCATTGTCAGTACCTAGTACATGTACCCAGGGCATAGGTACCCCAGAGGCCTCTCATGGGCTGAAACCTGTATTATGCCACCCATGAGAGGCCATGCAAAATGGAACTACAGGCCTTCCATTGCAGCCTGTGTAAGTTGGTGCATGCACCATTTACTGAAGATATAGGTTTACTATATCTAAGAGTCACTGCACTTAAAACCTGTAAGTCACCCCTAAAGCAGGCCTTTACAATCCTGAAGGCAGGGTGCTTGGTTCTAAGTAAGAGGGTGCCCCTGCTTGAGCAGGACACCTCTTCAGCCTACGGAGTCCATTATCATGGGTTGTCCATTAAGCAGCTATATACTAGTATAGAGGGGCATTATGTGACCGCATGATGACCAACTCTAAAACGGCTGCAACAAACCATATCATGTTTGGTGTCAAACATGTTGGAATCATACCCCCACTCCGGTTACCGGTGTGGGAGGTATGATTCTACCCCTCAGAAGCATCCTTCGTGGGGCCCCTGGTGTTCCCGGTACCAGCCTTCTAGTCCCGGACAGCACAAAATGGTTGCTGCCGACCAGAGACACATTTCTGCCCTCCTGCTGCTGAGCCAAGCTTGAGCAGGGGAAGGTAGGACAATAGGCATCTTGTTAGGGGGAGGTGTGACCACCTCCTAGACAGTATTTAGAATATTAGGGCTGGATGGGTGCGCTTGCCAGCGCACATTTGGTGTCCCTGTGCATAGTCCGGTTCAAACCAGCCCTTGGTGCTATTGGCTCCCGCTCTGGCGTGAAACTGGAAAAAGGTCATGGGAGTAACCTCCCCCCTGTCCAGACCCTCCCCTGGGAGGGTCACCTGAATCTTTCTAACCCTCTCCCGGTGGGTACTTAAGGGCTTACCTGATTGCAGGACCCTAGATTCGTTGTGGACAAGAATCAGAACTGAAACCACTGCACTTCAACAGTCTGATCACTCTGGACTTCGCTACCTTCGTTTGAGCCTGACTTTGTCTCCCTCTCACGATCCGTGCAGGACCTGTGGAGCATCCAAGACACCTGAAGATAATTTCACTTGGAGCGATGGAGTCATTCCCCAGCATTTGCAGGCACTGCAACACTGATGACCGGTCTGCTGATCCCAAGCTCCTACAGACTCCGGAGGGTTCAGCAACACAGGAGGTGGGTTCCCACGTCCCTCGAAGCCCGAGCTGTCCTCTCACCAAGTTTGAGGTCAGAATCCGTCATGGGGCAGCAATACCCGAACCCCTGTGCACAGCGTACTTATGCAAGTGCAAAGGCTTGTTGGCAATTCTGCAATAAGAGCATTGGGCTCTGTGTAGCCCCAACCTCTGGCAACTTCTCCTACAAAAAGCTTAGACCACCTCACACTGAGTGCTCGGTGGCCTGCTGTTTTGTAAAGCTGCTCGAGGTCCTCTCGAGACAACTATGCCTCCGGCCTGTGGGTTCAATTGAGGGTCATCTTTGTTTTCCTTGGGGTACCCTGATTGCTTGGGGACTGCTTTGACTTCTCTGTGTCTGGTGAGTTCCCTGGACCTTGCTGGTCCAAACCATACACTTCCTTGACCGTCTGCGTGGGTTGCTGTTGGTGCTCCAATCGGACACCGACCCTTCAGCACTTGACATCCTTCATGGGACTGCTCACATAGTCACATAGCTGCTGGTCATCCTCGACATCGCCCGGTCACTGCAGCTGCAGAGTGAAGGACCCTGTCAACTATCCTGAAGCACCCGACATCGGTGGGTATTAGTCTACCGAGCACCTGGTCACTCACAAGTGACCCAGACTCTGTCCCGTCTGCTTTCAGTTACTCCTCGACAAGAATCCATGTTTGGATTCCAGCAGACACTTTCAACCCTTCCAGCAGTGGCTCTTCTTCGAAGTCCTTCATTGGGTTTGATGGCGGTTTCCAACACCACTTTACCCCTATGCACATGGCTTCCCTGGGATAGGTAACTTGGGTACTTTGGTATCCACGGACTGGGTGGCTCTCCATCCTTCTGTTTTCCACAGGGTTGCTTCAAAGTCCACTGGGAAGGGTCCTTAAACTCTAAAATTCCCACCACGACTTTCACATAGCACACACACTCCTTGGGGTTCTATGTACTCACCTTGGGTGGTTCCTTGTGCCCCAGCAATTATACGTCTTCTCGACAACGTTGTGGTTCTTAGACCACCTTCTTAGTATATGGTTTGGTTCCCCCCTGGGGCCCACTGTGTATTAGTGCTATTTACTGTTATTTCTTTGCTGAATATTGTGTGCTTTGGCTCTATCTCCATTTGGGAGAAGCTGTAACATACTAGGTAGAGTTATATAATAAATACATATTTTTATAACTACTGTGTGGTTCTCTTTTAATTTATTCTATACTATAAGATTGCATTCTGGTAAAACAAGCTGCTTTACACTCCTTCAAAACTAAGCCTGAAGGCTGCTCTCCACAACTACCACTTGGATAGGTGTCTAAGGTTGTCTGAGACCTCTTAAATCACCATAAGGGTTGTCTGGACTGGCGCAAGATGCCCACTTTAATTAGTGGACATTATATACCAGGCCAGCTTCTCACAAACAGTAATAAAGGATCCTGAGAAAATAGTAGCCAGTTTCCACGTCTCTCTTCCTTAGAGGAGGGGGTGTCGCTCATAACTATAAAACAAATTCCCTTGGAGAAGAACTAGGATTACAGGTAAATAAGTATTCCTTCTCCTCCGGTGAATCTTATTTTACAGCACTAAGCACTTTACAGAGTAGCAAGCCATCTCTATAAACTGTACAATTTCCATAAGGAAGCTTGACCCACTTGGGCATCTGCTTTGGAATCTGAGTTAATGAAGTAATGTTTTGTAAATGTATACACAGATTGCAAATGTCCCCTCTACATAGTTCAGCAATGTAAATATTTCTCAATAATACAGCAGTGGCTGGTCTGTCTCTTGCAGAGTGGGCTTGGGGTTTACCAGTTAGATTTTTTTTAACATTACTATAACACAGAAAAATACACAAAACACTCCATATAGAAGTAGACTGCTTCCTGTTAGGTACACCTAAAAGTACAGGCCAATAATTGACGCAAAATATCTTTTGATTGTTTAATGTCTTTTGTTTTTATCTAAGCAGAACTTCAAAACCCTCTTGACATCCATATAACCGAAATACCCTATATATTTGTTGGAGATGAAGGAGTCTGCCATCCAAGAGAAATGTTGCTAGGTAGCCTTGTGAATTGGTTAAAAAAGAGGGATACATGAGTTCTAAGTACACATACAGATACCTTCTAAAAAAAATCTCTTATCACACGACTTAGAAAAAAACAAGTTTGTAAAAGACATTTTCTGTAAGCAGTAATGGCTGCAAGATGTAACATTTATCTTAGCGAAAACACTGAAAGTACCATCTCTTTTTAACATCTAGTTGGGACGATATTCTTCTGGATACACAAGATGTAAAACCTTTTCCACTTAAAAGAATAGAGCAGTTTGGTGGATGAGCGCCTAGCCTCTCTAAAAATGTCCATAAAATCTGAAGGTGAAATTTGGTCGTTTTTTGTGTTGCAAAATGATCTATATGGGGAAAACCACATTTTCACTAAATGCAGTGCAGCACTTTGTCATTTATCAACCTGTCCTGATTTTCTTGAACAATCCAACCTAGGGAGTCTGCTTCTAAGCTTTGAACTTCCAGGTAATGGATTGCTGAAAAGTATATCAAATTCCAGATCTTCCAAGCTTTGAGAAATAGGACTCTGGAACCAGTCCCTCCTTGTTTATTCAAATAATGCATTGGCTCTGAATAAAAAGAGAGTTTGACTTGACATTTGGAAGAAAGGATTTGACGGCCAAGTGGCCTGTTGTAAGATCTAGGAGACTGATGTTGTATGATACTCCTCCTCTGACCATCTGGTACTATAGTGTGTGGTGAAACATAATGATGCAACAGAACACCTGAAGTTGGTGCACCCCCATGGAAGAATAGTGCAGCCCTTCCATGAAAGTCTATTTGTCTTTCCAACTGCCTGAATATTGACACCTTCAAATCTCTAGGTACTGTGGCAGGGGACTCATCTGAACACATACAAACAGAAAAAGGAAAATGCATGAAGCCACGGAACACAGTAGAGATTAGATCTAATCGGCTGTCGGATCAGACCGCTTTAAAAGACTGAAACAGTTCAGACAGTCAGCACGGGAAACAACAGTTACAACGCAACTGTTACAACGGACTACTTTTACAACGCAACTACTACAACGCAGGATCCTTTACAACACATGCCTTTACAACGCATGACATTACATAGCAGATGCTATTACAACGCATGCCATTACAATGTAAGTATAGGTAAGTTTATCTTTTTTAAAACATTTATTTAATTTGGGTTTTGGGGTACAGGGGTATTTTAAGGGTTCAGGGCTAGGTTTGGGTTTTGGGGGACAGGGGTATTTTTAGGGTTCAGGGTTAGATTTGGGTTATGGGGTACAGGGGTATTTTTAGGGTTCAGGGCTAGGTTTGGGTTTTGGGGTACAGGGGTATTTTTAGGGTTCAGGGTAGGTTTGGGTTTTGGGGTACAGGGGTATTTTTAGGGTTCAGGGCTAGGTTTGGGTTATGGGGTACAGGGGTATTTTTAGGGTTCAGGGCTAGGTTTGGGTTTTGGGGTACAGGGGTATTTTTAGGGCTCAGGGCTAGGTTTGGGTTATGGGGTACAGGGGTATTTTTAGGGTTCAGGGCTAGGTTTGGGGTACAGGGGTATTTTTAGGGTTCAGGGCTAGGTTTGGGTTTTGGGCTACAGGGGTATTTTTAGGGTTCAGGGCTAGGTTTGGGTTTTGGGGTACAGGGGTATTTTTAGGGTTCATGGCTAGGTTTGGGTTATGGGGTACAGGGGTATTTTTAGGGTTCAGGGCTAGGTTTGGGTTTAGGGGTATTTTTAGGGTTCAGGGCTAGGCTTGGGTTATGGGGTACAGGTGTATTTTTAGGGTTCAGGGCTAGGTTTGGGTTATGGGGTACAGGGGTATTTTTAGGGATTAGGGATAGGTTTTGGGTACAAGGGACAGGGGTATTTTAAGGGTTCAGTTTTTTAAAAAACTACTTTAAATAAATTAAATTAATTAAATATTTATTATTTACAATTTTTAAAAAAAGATATACTTACCTATACTTATGTTGTAATGGCATGCGTTGTAATAGCATCTGCTATGTAATGACATGCGTTGTAAAGGCATTCGTTGTAAAGTATCCTGCGTTGTAAAAATCGCGTTGTAATGGTATGCGATGTAAAAGTATGCGTTTTAACGTCATACATCTGTCAGCACTCTTTGCACTAAAGAATACACTTTAGCCGTCTGTTTGTCTAGGGCGTCTCCCAACTAATGAATGGATTGGATTGGAATGGATGTTGATTTTACTTTATTTATTTGTAAACCCATGCACGGCAGAACGAACACTATCAGTAGCTCGTGATGCTGAACTGCTTGGGACATTGCTAGCATAAAGGCTTGAGACAGAAACACCATTCGCCCTGCTCTAAAGGGCAGAAGGAGATGGAAGACGGGTCAGTAGAAAACTAAAAGATTCAGAACACTAGACCATTAACTGCAGACCCCTGCACTACCGAGGTAGTTTCAGACCATTGTTAGAAGATCCCTATAAAAGACCTATAAGGACGTGTTCACCTTTCCTGGCAGTGTGTCGTCAGTTGCACTTGCTCTTCACTTACACTTCGCTAGCACCCATACTTCATTCCCTCACTTTTGTCCTTTTCAGTTCCCTCAATATTCACAGTTCCTTGCCACTTGTTACTTGATTGTTCTATTGTTCTATTGTGCTGTCTTGTTTCTCGTTATTTACTCCTGACAGTTGAAGCAGTGAGTTGTCAGCACCATTTCGGGGGATTCAGCTGGTTTCCAGGTCAGCACCTGCTCGTTAGAGCCGCGCCCGCTTTTGAGGCCGGTAAACCTACTGTTTGTTTGTATGCCTGTTTATGGAACTTTCCTATCTATTGCATTATACAGACCAATCCCTTCCTGGTATATTGCTGTATTAACTTGGCGAACTAACAAGGAATTGGAAACTTCGAGACAGGAATGAGTATTTAGACTTGCTTGTACTAATCAGATAATGCCAAGCTCCTCATCATCTATGCACATATATTTGCAAACATTAAATTCAACTCCTAATACTAGTAGCATTTCCGAAAGTAATGTTTTGTCTTAAATGCAAGTTGAACTCCAAGTTTCATCCAACATTTTCTTTTAAATTGTGCACGACTGTGAAAATTCTGAAGGAACCTCCATAAATTCCAGAATTATATGGCTCAATGTTAGTTTGACCTTTGAGATAAACCTACACAATTTGTTAGAGACACTGCGAATATTACCATTGTTTTTTCATATTTAAGTAAGAAAGCACTTATATCGGCCACACCTTTATTTTGATAGAAAGCCTGTAGTTAAGAGATTAGGCTTAGTAGTTGGCTCAAAATGCAATCAGACACACTCCCACTCTGAATGCCACGCACACTAACCCCTCAAACACTGCTACATGTTCCTTTAACACACAGGAAAGGGAAGTAACTGCATCTCCCACAACGCAACACGTATGGAGTCTAAAGACCTGGAAATGTAAGGAAATTATTAACTTAAGCAACATATTGAAAAAAGCAATCACACTTTTTATACATTTTAAATTAAAAAGGACAAAAAATATTGAACTTCTTGGGGGAATAAAAGTCTTTCAACTAACCTGGGCAAAGCACTACGCTACACTTGCGTAGTTTGCGCTACTTTGCACTACGCGAATTGCACGTAGCACAGTGCAAACACGCGTAGCGTAGCGTAGCGTAGTGCAGCGGGCATTTCTTGCTTGCTCGTGGTCCTCAGCGTCAAGTTGGCGACCGCGAGCAAGCAAAATGACATCCCGGCGAGACTTTTTCCTCGTTTGCGATCAGCAACATCAAGTTGCCGATCGCGAGCATGGAAAATAAAACTTCCGGTGAGCTTCTCAAAGCGGGGAGGTCAGGTTTCTCATTGCGAATGGTCGCGTATGCTCGCGACCACTCGCAATGAGAAACTACCAGTCTGCGTTGAGAAAGCTGCAGCTCGAGTAAAAATCTACTCGAGCAGCAGTAAAAGACATCTCGCACTGGTCACGATGCCGTTTTCAATGATTGCACAGTGCGGACAAGCATCCGGCACTGTGCAATCATCGCGAACAGGGTACTACACAGTTCGCGTAGTGCTACCCGTAGCTCGCATAGTGCGAAGTGCACTTTGCCTAGCTTCGCGTAGCGTTACTTTGCCAACTACTCCCAGGGTTACTTTCAACAAAACCCTAAAATCAATGTCCGGTATTGGAGCAGAAAAATAGTGTCCTATTACAAGCTCTCAAATAGACTCCAGGCCTTGCGCTTGCATCAAAGTCTTCCTCCTGGGCTCTCCACTCTATTGGAGCCAATGGAAGTCTGGGTACCTACTTTTTAGGATGGGTAAGAATTTAAGGATTGTTTTGTTAGAGCGGACAAGGACTGGGGTTTCTGAGGAGGAATGTTCATAGGAATAGTGAGGTTTATCAGTATACGACAGGTGGAAAAGTGAAGGGAGGTAGAGAAATTGGGTCAGTAGGGGAAATTGGGGTGGGCTCTGTAATAAGTTCGATTTTTTGGAATGGGGTCAGGTGGTGAACTGCCAAGGGTTGGAATGGGGGCAGAAAGAGGAATAGGGGCAGATGTGCCAAAAGTCCTGACGCAGACGAGCCACCAGCAGAAACAGGACCTCTTTGTGTGGCAGCGAGGTCGGAATGCATATGCATGTCATCTACAATGTTCATTACTTGAGCCAGTTGTTGACTGACACCCGGGATATCATGCAACAAAGTTATCTGCCCCACCAAGAGTTTCTTGAGAACCTTCAGGGCCTCATCTGACACAAGTGCTTGCGGGAAGGATACCCAAATCTGTTTACAGACTGGATGCTGACTTCGCACTGGAGGGACGGGAATGAGGTTTGGGCTGGTGGTGGCCACAGAAGCAGATGTAATAGCCTGTGGTGTTTCAGCTACCACCACGAGGGGTTTGCTGGAGTCGAAGGCCTTAGAATCAGATGGTGAAGTGGCCTCCTGGCAAGCCCCCTCACTCCCAGTGGCACTGCATCCCTCAGTGTCAGTTACCTTACTTTCTGACTGCCAATGACCCTCCTGATGGTCCCCCGAAACATGGCCAATGTATCCATTGCTTGTTCCAGAGGAAGGTGATAGCAGATATATGCACAAATCAGTTACCCACCAGAGTGAAATATACACACATCAAAGAGGGCTACAATTTATACATTGAAGGTTAATATTCTAAAGAAAGGGCACTCAAGGTGACAGCACAAAGGGCCTGATTTAGAATTTGGGGGACCCCAGTTTGGGTGTCATTTTTAGGAATCGGTGAGTTTTGGACATGGGTCACCGGAATTTTATTTTCTGGGTCACTTTAATGGAATCGGGCGTTTTTTGCCATTGTGTTAATATGTGTTAGCATGTTCAGGTTTTTATTTAGCATAATGCCCAGGGATTTGGTTGAATCTACAATCCTCGAAATACAGTTTAGCAACGTGATTAGATTGGCCCACTCCACGATGTTCGTAGCGCTATTCTGGGGGAAATCAGGAGGAATTCCATTTTATGCGGGTTAAGCTTGAGGTGATTACTAGCCAATGGACGGTTTTCTTTAGTGCCTGGTTCTTGATACCGATCTCTTCTATCGATGTGATCTTGATGTAAAGCTGTGTATCATCAGCGTACATGTGGAAGGAGATATTTGCTTGCTGTAGGATTTCTGTGAATGGCTCTACGTACAAATTAAATAAAGCAGGGGATAGTGTTGAGCCCTGTGGTACTCCAATACAATTTCTGGACAAAGCAGATAGTGTTTGGTTCACTATGAATTTTTGCAATCTGTTTTCTAGGAAAAAACTAAACCCATTTAGGACTGTACCCTCTAAGGCCATTCTTTTTTGCCAGGCGATCTATAATTTTTGGTATGGTTTACAATGTCGAATGCCAATGAAAGGTCAAACAGGATTAGGAGACAGGTTTTGTTGCAGTTGAGGGCAGGTAGAGCATGGTCAATGCTATTTCAATGCTATGGTTTGGTCTAAATCCTGATTGGTAGTCATTCAGCAGTTTGAATTCAGAGATGTGTTGGCTCAGTTGCTGTAGTGAACATTTTTCCAGGACTTTGGCTATCAAGAGAATGTTTGTTACTGGTCTGAAGTTGTTACGGTCTCCGGGGTTCTCTGTTAGTGTTTTTTAAGATTGGAGTGACTTGCCCTGTTTTTAGGCAGTCCGGTAGTGCGCCTTGTGATAGCGAAGCATTAATAATCTTTGTCCATGAAGGGATGAGAGATGGTTTATTGTAGACCAATAATTTGCAGGTAGAGGATTGTTTAAGTGATTGTTTGGTTTTATGGTCGAAATAATCTTTGCAATATATGTGTCAATAATAGGCTTGAATTCTGACCATAAAGCATTATTTTTAGACATTACCAGCGCTGGTTGATATTGAGGCTCGGATGGGCTGCTCTTTTTGATCAAAGGGCAATCCACTGCCTTTTTGAGCTAGACCTCCATCGATATAGCTTTGGCTGTAAAGAAGGAAGAGAATTCTCTGCTGCTTATGTCTGATTTTGTAACTGTTTATGCAGATTTGGCCGTTTTATTGGATTGATCTTTTATCAGTTCAAAGAGTTTCCTCAGTCTGTTTTTTGCATTATCCAGTTCTTTTCTAAATAAGTATTTTTTTGAGTTTAGAATGCTTTTATTGTAGGCCTTTCTGGCCTCTCTTAGTTGGATTAATTGGGGGTGAGGAAGGGTGTTGTCGCCATTTCCGCTCGGTGAGTCTGGGTGATCGTCTTTCTTCTCTGAGGGATCCATTAAACCAAGGATTTTTATCTTTGTCAGGGACCCTTTTACATTTTAATTGGGCTATGCCCTCTATTATGCTCGTCATCATATTGTCGTAATAATCCGTGAGGTCACTGACGTCTACCAGGTTGTTAGGAGGTTGCAGTCCTTTCTCACACCATGCTGTGAGACTTTCCATACTGAGCCCTCTGGTGCCACAAATCAATTTTCTGGGTTTTATTGACTGTGAAGAGGTTTTCATTTTTAGGTGGGGTATTTGGAAGGTAATGATGTGATGATCAGACTAGTCGCAGGGGATGATCTCGATTTTATCAATAACTTTTTCTTTGGAGATGATCCAGTCTAAGGTAGAGCCTTTTAAATGGGTTGATAGATTGCGTTCTTGAACCAGTGATTGATCTACAAGGAAGGTTTTAAGTAGATTGATCTGATTGTCAGTATGATCCTCACAGTGAAAATAGAAGTCTCCTAGGAAAATATAAATGGAATGTGGAGAGGTGTTTGCTGTGATGATTTCTATCAACTGGTCTATGAACGTGATGTTTTTGCCTGGGGGGTGGTAAAATGCGTGAAGTTTGCAAATTTGATTGTCTAAGGATCTTAATGATAGCCCGAGATATTCACAAGATTCTAAGGGGTCTGATTGTACTTTCATAAAGGCGATGTCAGATCTATGTATACAGGCCATGCTACCGCCATTTTTGGTTAGCCTGTCTAGTTTCACAATGCAGTAGTTTGGGGGTACTAATAGATCTAGGCATGGGGAGGATAAATCCAATAGCCATGATTCTGTTAGGATAGTTAAGTTGATTCCCTGGTTTAAGAGGAGGTCGGCTAGGCCCGCTGCATATTTCTTTGCTGACCGACAGTTGAGTAGTAAATACCAAATGGGTTTCTGTAGTTGGTCGATAATGAATCTTGCTTTTCGGGAATTGGAATCACATGTTTTAGGTTGTTGAAGTTTGGTATTCTATGACTAGTCTTTGCAATTCTACTTGCGTTAATTGGGACTGTCTGAATGATATGTTCGTCTAACTTAGTGGGAAGATTGGGGGGTGGTTCATATTTTAGCAAAAGGGTTTGTAACTCAATGTCTGTCAGATAACTGAGTTGATTGCGAGGGCAGTATAGTCTGTTTGTCGCTGACATTGGGACAGACTTTAGTTTATTATGGGTATTGTGAGCGTATTTGTGTAGGAGCTCCAGAGGTTCTTCATATCCCTGATAGCGAGTTGCGTGGATTTGTAAGTTTTGCTTGAATGGGAGCTGAGATTATCACATTCCATACTGGGATTAAGAGAGCTGAGATTTACAAACTCCATACCAGGTTGAGGAGAGACAAGAAGTAGTATGGGTGACCCTGTTGGTATGTTAGAATTAGTTGTCTCTTGGGGATTTGGGCTACTGTTGGGATAATCAGTGCATATTTTCTTATGTCTTATTGCTGTGTCACCGTTCTAAGTGCTTGTTGTATAAGTACATCTCCAATTATCCCTGTCAGTGACTGCTGTTTCCGTCCTAACAACATTTTCCAATACGGGGTTAGGACCTGTGTTGGAGCTTGCTTCGGATCTATAAGCTCTGTGGTTAGTAGGGGATAATGTGGATTTAGATAGATGTGGGCTCTTACTCTTAGCTATGGAGCTTCTGGATTCCATTTTCAACTGTTTGGGCTCTATATCGGTGATGTTTTCTGTCTTGGCAGATGGATTCCTGTGTGGGGAAATGGCTTGCGATTTATTATTTGGCAGGTTTCTTGAGTGAGGGCTGTTAAGAACGTGTTCTTTTAAGGTTGAGAAATATTAGTCGAAGCGTTTCAATTCTTTTTTGGCGGCTTGTGTAAGAATCGTGCCGTTCTTGTAGCATGTTATATTCAGTGTAGCTCTTAGTTTTTGAGAGGGTGTTATTAGCATCTTAATGCCGTAAGGAAGGTTTCTCATTTCCTGTACCTTAAGCACATTATTTAGGGTGTTGCACCATTTACCCATTTTAATGGTGAAAAATATTAGGTCGTTAATAATGGCACCTTTTTTATATTGAAGGAGTGGTCTGAGATTAAGATTTCTGGGGTTTTTCTAAGTAAATTGTGTTTAAAGGATTTGGTGGCATTTTTAGAGAGATTAGGGAGGTATGAGATTGTATAGGAGTTCCTGCCTTCAGATTTCAGGTAGGTCCCTGCTAAGATTATGAGTAATGGTTTCTGTCCTTATTATTCTTGAATCCTCAAATACTATGTCTTTCTTGTAGCAGGAGGAGGAATATAAAGCTATCTTCAGTTATATGTTTCCTTGGTTGTTAAATGTTCTGTGATGTGGAGTATACACTGTAAACTGATATCTCATTGAATGGGAGCTAATCCAACATGCCTGCCTTGATGTTGGTGCATGCAAAATAGATCTGTTTCAATCTTCATTGGTTGTTTTAGATCTCTCCAGAGCGGACATGTTTCAATGATCATCCGGATTCCCAATGGCGGGTATATTCTTTCTTAATTTGTCTTATTGAGGTATGTGGTTGGTCAATCCCTCACAATATTAATAATGTGAGGGATTGAAGAGTACTGACCAATCAATGATGGGTGCCATCCATATTTGAAGGTTGCACCCTTTTTCTATTTCCATGGATAGTGAGGTAAAGACCGAACCAAGATGGCTGCCATCCATGTAAGAAGGTTGCACCCCTTTTTCTATTTCCATGGAAAATGGGGTAAAGGTCCAGGGAAGAGGGCACAGGTCGCCTCTTCTATTTCTATTTGAGCTTTAACTCCCACAATGGGCGGCAGACGCCTGCAAATCAAAAGTTTAAAATGGTCACCTCTCCCTAGCACACAATTCACCTAAGCCCCACTCAAAAGCACGCTTCTGCTCACAGGAACCCCTCTGCTCACAGCCAGAGGGAACCAAGTCAAACTAGCCGAGTAGCAATCCTCAGGTGAGAGGAGACGGGAAGCAATTCGGGCCAGCCCATAATTCTCCACAATGCTCTCCTGTAGAACCAAGAAAAGCCCACCTCAAGGAGGAGTGGGGGCTTGGCGGTGCGGGAATCACCTGAGTCTACTCTTACCCTGCTTATATAATGAAGTGGACCTGGAAGCCTTTGTCTGCAGAGAGAACCACCTTTACTACAATAGCCCAGGCTATGGAACAGAGTCCCAAGCTAGTCAGAGACAAAACCCAGGAGGCTGCTGCTTTACTCCACAGCGAACAAGCCTTATATACATTTTTATTCCACTCTTTTGGAATTCAGTCCATTGTTCAATCAGGGCGGTGTTTGTAGTTGATGACCTGATCAAGGCAGTGTTTGTAGTTCATGACCTGATCAAGGCGGTGTTTGTAGTTGATGACCTGATCAAGGCTCAGCATTCAGACCATTGTTCAATCAGCTTGATCAAGACTCAGCATTCAGACCATTTTTCAATCAGCTTGATCAAGGCTCGGTCAGTCAGACCATTGTTCAATCAGCTTGATCAAGGCTCGGTCAGTCAGACCATTGTCCAGATGACCGGATCACGGCATCAAGGATGTTTACGAAGCAGGGAGCAGAAGATGAAAAACAAGCTTGTTTACACAGGGCGTAGGTGTCTCATGGCTTTCTGTTGATGAATTGGTTAACTGCAAAGAACAGGGGGCTTGGGTATGTGATAGTTGTTTTAAGCATCAGCAGAAATGGAGGCTGTAGGCAGGGTTTTGTCACAAGATGGCAAGAAATGGAGGAATGTAAGGAAATTAATAGGACCTAGTAAAAACGTATTTTCTTCAGACCCTCCTTTTGCCACTGAGTGGCAAAACATGTTCTTAAGAAATGTCTATCTGCATTAGGTTGCCTATCTCTTGTTGAAGCATTATCCTTACGTTGGTGTCACATGTACTGACCGGGGAACTTTTAAGGGTCTGTGTACACATAGCACAAAGCATAGGCAAGGCAAGCACTGGATACACAGGCAGCATGAGATGATGACTGCTGTTTCTAAGGCAAAAAAATGAGGATGACCCATCACCATCTGGAAAGGAGGCCCCAAATCCAGCCCATGAGGGACCAGTCGTCTTGTTGTTGATGAATCTCAGAGGGAAGTTTATGCAGACGTTGGATAGCTTGATAGACTGATACAGCTTTATCAGGTATATAAATGCAGCAGCAGGAGCCGATTAGTTTACATACACCACCACGGTCAGCAAGGATGATGTCAAGTACCATTCAATGTTGTAGTGTCATCAGGCGGTTCGCCTGAAGCTCTGCGGTGATGTTGCCCAATGCCCCTGCTGTTTCATTAATGGTTGCCACCACCACTCGGGTAAGGTGTCGTATGCTGCGGCTGTTCACCATAGGATGCAAGAACCGCAGGTAACCTTTGAAGAAGTCCCCCGCCTCCTGTCCTGCAGTGTCATCGCCCTCAATTACTCCACTAGGCATACGATTGCGGAGGTGGGGATTGGTCAAATGATGTGTCCCAACAGCAGTAAAGGTAGGGGGAAGAAGAAAGGCCAAATAACACACACCCAAGCAATTTCCTGGAAGCCAGGTATAAGCAGACTGTCCACAAACAAAATAGGTATTTGGAGAAGCGATTAGGACTGGTGGTGAGGTAATATTCAGTGTACTGACTCCTACCTCCCGGGTCACCAGTCCTTTTATGCACACTTGGCCATGCGTGTTGATCACATTGAAAGCCTGCAATTTGATGGGAACTTTGCGTCTGGACCGAAAGCGGGAGAAGATTATTCTACTTGAGGTGTTGAACACAACCATCTCATTGCGTTCAGCACAAGAGATGTTCAAGATGTCAGATATCGTAGTAGGGCAGAAAGGATTACTGACATTGCCTGTTCTGTTTCGGGTGAAAATGTCATAAAAATCGCCAATGATGGAGCTCGTTGTTCCATTGATCGTATATGCATCGATGACGAGCATCCTCCAAGCCATACAGGACCCAAAAACAGAAAATGGATATACGAAATAGGGGACAGTGTGTGTCATGAGAACCACATACCCAACTGTTAGAGGTATTAATCACACATTGAAGCTGGTGCAATAATTGTACAACAGTATTGTTCATGAAATTCCAGGCGTCGTGGTAGTTCAATGGGGTGACAAGGTGGAGTGGAGATATTCTGCAGGTGTCAGTGTAGTAGCCAGAGGAGCTGGGGGTAGGTCAGTAACAGAAACCATCCCACAACCAGCAGGATGAAGAGAGCAAAAAGTATAACTATCGTAGAAAGGAAGCATTTATTGTTCAGAAGTTTGACATATTTTTTGTGCGCTTGAAACCCTCGGACCGCTGCCATTGTGCTCAGCCTGTTGTCACTAGCGGTGTCTGTGATTGGAGGTTGCTTCACTGGATGTGGATACCAAGAGTACTACGGACTTCCCATTGGTCCAGCATACCAGCACCGGTCTCAGCCGGAGATATCACAGCCCTACAGCCTATTAGACACCAGACAGAGTAAAGGGTGAGGAAGGGTGTTGTCGCCATTTCCGCTCGGTGAGTCTGGGTGATCATCTTTCTTCTCTGAGGGATCCATTAAACCAAGGATTTTTATCTTTGTCAGGGACCCTTTTGCATTTTAATTGGGCTATGCCCTCTATTATACTCGTCATCATATTGTCGTAATAATCCGTGAGGTCACTGACGTCTACCAGGTTGTTAGGAGGTTGCAGTCCTTTCTCACAGCATGCTGTGAGACTTTCCATACTGAGCCCTCTGGTGCCACAAATCAATTTTCTGGGTTTTATTGACTGTGAAGAGGTTTTAATTTTTAGGTGGGGTATTTGGAAGGTAATGATGTGATGATCAGACTAGTCGCAGGGGATGATCTCGATTTTATCAATAACTTTTTCTTTGGAGATGATCCAGTCTAAGGTAGAGCCTTTTAAATGGGTTAAATGGGTTAAATTCTTGAACCAGTGATTGATCTACAAGGAAGGTTTTAAGTAGATTGATCTGATTGTCAGTATGATCCTCACAGTGAAAATAGAAGTCTCCTAGGAAAATATAAATGGAATGTGGAGAGGTGTTTGCTGTGATGATTTCTATCAACTGGTCTATGAACGTGGTGTTTTTGCCTGGGGGGTGGTAAAATGCGTGAAGTTTGCAAATTTGATTGTCTAAGGATCTTAATGATAGCCCGAGATATTCACAAGATTCTAAGGGGTCTGATTGTACTTTCGTAAAGGCGATGTCAGATCTATGTATACAGGCGATGCTACCGCCATTTTTGTTTAGCCTGTCTAGTTTCACAATGCAGTAGTTTGGGGGTACTAATAGATCTAGGCATGGGGAGGATAAATCCAATAGCCATGATTCTGTTAGGATAGTTAAGTTGATTCCCTGGTTTAAGATGAGGTCGGCTAGGCCCGCTGCATATTTCTTTGCTGACCGACAGTTGAGTAGTAAATACCAAATGGGTTTCTGTAGTTGGTCGATAATGAATCTTGCTTTTCGGGAATTGGAATCACATGTTTTAGGTTGTTGAAGTTTGGTATTCTATGACTAGTCTTTGCAATTCTACTTGCGTTAATTGGGACTGTCTGAATGATATGTTCGTCTAACTTAGTGGGAAGATTGGGGGGTGGTTCATATTTTAGCAAAAGGGTTTGTAACTCAATGTCTGTCAGATAACTGAGTTGATTGCGAGGGCAGTATAGTCTGTTTGTCGCTGACATTGGGACAGACTTTAGTTTATTATGGGTATTGTGAGCGTATTTGTGTAGGAGCTCCAGAGGTTCTTCATATCCCTGATAGCGAGTTGCGTGGATTCGTAGGTTTTGCTTGAATGGGAGCTGAGATTATCACATTCCATACTGGGATTAAGAGAGCTGAGATTTACAAACTCCATACCAGGTTGAGGAGAGACAAGAAGTAGTATGGGTGACCCTGTTGGTATGTTAGAATTAGTTGTCTCTTGAGGATTTGGGCTACTGTTGGGATAATCAGTGCATATTTTCTTATGTCTTATTGCTGTGTCACCGTTCTAAGTGCTTGTTGTATAAGTACATCTCCAATTATCCCTGTCAGTGACTGCTGTTTCCGTCCTAACAACATTTTCCAATACGGGGTTAGGACCTGTGTTGGTGCTTGCTTCGGATCTATAAGCTCTGTGGTTAGTAGGGGATAATGTGGATTTAGATAGATGTGGGCTCTTACTCTTAGCTATGGAGCTTCTGGATTCCATTTTCAACTGTTTGGGCTCTATATCGGTGATGTTTTCTGTCTTGGCAGATTGATTCCTGTGTGGGGAAATGGCTTGCGATTTATTATTTGGCAGGTTTCTTGAGTGAGGGCTGTTAAGAACGTGTTCTTTTAAGGTTGAGAAATATTAGTCGAAGCGTTTCAATTCTTTTTTGGCGGCTTGTGTAAGAATCGTGCCGTTCTTGTAGCATGTTATATTCAGTGTAGCTCTTAGTTTTTGAGAGGGTGTTATTAGCATCTTAATGCCGTAAGGAAGGTTTCTCATTTCCTGTACCTTAAGCACATTATTTAGGGTGTTGCACCATTTACCCATTTTAAAGGTGAAAAATATTAGGTCGTTAATAATGGCACCTTTTTTATATTGAAGGAGTGGTCTGAGATTAAGATTTCTGGGGTTTTTCTAAGTAAATTGTGTTTAAAGGATTTGGTGGCATTTTTAGAGAGATTAGGGAGGTATGAGATTGTATAGGTGTTCCTGCCTTCAGATTTCAGGTAGGTCCCTGCTAAGATTATGAGTAATGGTTTCTGTCCTTATTATTCTTGAATCCTCAAATACTATGTCTTTCTTGTAGCAGGAGGAGGAATATAAAGCTATCTTCAGTTATATGTTTCCTTGGTTGTTAAATGTTCTGTGATGTGGAATATACACTGTAAACTGATATCTCATTGAATGGGAGCTAATCCAACATGCCTGCCTTGATGTTGATGCATGCAAAATAGATCTGTTTCAATCTTCATTGGTTGTTTTAGATCTCTCCAGAGCGGACCTGTTTCAATGATCATCCGGATTCCCAATGGCGGGTATATTCTTTCTTAATTTGTCTTATTGAGGGATGTGGTTGGTCAATCCCTCACAATATTAATAATGTGAGGGATTGAAGAGTACTGACCAATCAATGATGGGTGCCATCCATATTTGAAGGTTGCACCCTTTTTCTATTTCCATGGATAGTGAGGTAAAGACCGAACCAAGAGGGCTGCCATCCATGTAAGAAGGTTGCACCCCTTTTTCTATTTCCATGGAAAATGGGGTAAAGGTCCAGGGAAGAGGGCACAGGTCGCCTCTTCTATTTCTATTTGAGCTTTAACTCCCTCAATGGGCGGCAGACGCCTGCAAATCAAAAGTTTAAAATGGTCACCTCTCCCTAGCACACAATTCACCTAAGCCCCACTCAAAAGCACGCTTCTGCTCACAGGAACCCCTCTGCTCACAGCCAGAGGGAACCAAGTCAAACCAATCCTCAGGTGAGAGGAGACGGTAAGCAATTCGGGCCAGTCCATAATTCTCCACAATGCTCTCCTGTAGAACCAAGAAAAGCCCACCTCAAGGAGGAGTGGGGGCTTGGCGGTGCGGGAATCACCTGAGTCTACTCTTAAACTGCTTATATAATGAAGTGGACCTGGAAGCCTTTGTCTGCAGAGAGAACCACCTTTACTACAATAGCCCAGGCTATGGAACAGAGTCCCAAGCTAGTCAGAGACAAAACCCAGGAGGCTGCTGCTTTACTCCACAGCGAACAAGCCTTATATACATTTTTATTCCACTCTTTTGGAATTCAGTTCATTGTTCAATCAGGGCGGTGTTTGTAGTTGATGACCTGATCAAGGCAGTGTTTGTAGTTCATGACCTGATCAAGGCGGTGTTTGTAGTTGATGACCTGATCAAGGCTCAGCATTCAGACCATTGTTCAATCAGCTTGATCAAGACTCAGCATTCAGACCATTTTTCAATCAGCTTGATCAAGGCTCGGTCAGTCAGACCATTGTTCAATCAGCTTGATCAAAGCTTGGTCAGTCAGACCATTGTCCAGATGACCGGATCACGGCATCAAGGATGTTTACCAAGCAGGGAGCAGAAGATGAAAAACAAGCTTGTTTACACAGGGCGTAGGTGTCTCATGGCTTTCTGTTGATGAATTGGTTAACTGCAAAGAACAGGGGGCTTGGGTATGTGATAGTTGTTTTAAGCATCAGCAGAAATGGAGGCTGTAGGCAGGGTTTTGTCACAAGATGGCAAGAAATGGAGGAATGTTAGGAAATTAATAGGACCTAGTAAAAATATATTTTCTTCAGACCCTCCTTTTGCCACTGAGTGGCAAAACATGTTCTTAAGAAATGTCTATCTGCATTAGGTTGCCTATCTCTTGTTGAAGCATTATCCTTACGTTGGTGTCACATGTACTGACCGGGGAACTTTTAAGGGTCTGTGTACACATAGCACAAAGCATAGGCAAGGCAAGCACTGGATACACAGGCAGCATGAGATGATGACTGCTGTTTCTAAGGCAAAAAAATGAGGATGACCCATCACCATCTGGAAAGGAGGCCCCAAATCCAGCCCATGAGGGACCAGTCGTCTTGTTGTTGATGAATCTCAGAGTGAAGTTTATGCAGACGTTGGATAGCTTGATAGACTGATACAGCTTTATCAGGTATATAAATGCAGCAGCAGGAGCCGATTAGTTTACATACACCACCACGGTCAGCAAGGATGATGTCAAGTACCATTCAATGTTGTAGTGTCATCAGGCGGTTCGCCTGAAGCTCTGCGGTGATGTTGCCCAATGCCCCTGCTGTTTCATTAATGGTTGCCACCACCACTCGGGTAAGGTGTCGTATGCTGCGGCTGTTCACCATAGGACGCAAGAACCGCAGGTAACCTTTGAAGAAGTCCCCCGCCTCCTGTCCTGCAGTGTCATCGCCCTCAATTACTCCACTAGGCATACGATTGCGGAGGTGGGGATTGGTCAAATGATGTGTCCCAACAGCAGTAAAGGTAGGGGGAAGAAGAAAGGCCAAATAACACACACCCGAGCAATTTCCTGGAAGCCAGGTATAAGCAGACTGTCCACAAACAAAATAGGTATTTGGAGAAGCGATTAGGACTGGTGGTGAGGTAATATTCAGTGTACTGACCCCTACCTCCCGGGTCACCAGTCCTTTTATGCACACTTGGCCATGCGTGTTGATCACATTGAAAGCCTGCAATTTGATGGGAACTTTGCGTCTGGACCGAAAGCGGGAGAAGATTATTCTACTTGAGGTGTTGAACACAACCATCTCATTGCGTTCAGCACAAGAGATGTTCAAGATGTCAGATGTCGTAGTAGGGCAGAAAGGATTACTGACATTGCCTGTTCTGTTTCGGGTGAAAGTGTCATAAAAATCGCCAATGATGGAGCTCGTTGTTCCATTGATCGTATATGCATCGATGACGAGCATCCTCCAAGCCATACAGGACCCAAAAACAGAAAATGGATATACGAAATAGGGGACAGTGTGTGTCATGAGAACCGCATACCCAACTGTTAGAGGTATTAATCACACGCTGAAGCGGGTGCAATAATTGTACAACAGTATTGTTCATGAAATTCCAGGCGTCGTGGTAGTTCATGGGGTGACAAGGTGGAGTGGAGATATTCTGCAGGTGTCAGTGTCGTAGCCAGAGGAGCTGGGGGTAGGTCAGTAACAGAAACCATCCCACAACCAGCAGGATGAAGAGAGCAAAAAGTATAACTATCGTAGAAAGGAAGCATTTATTGTTCAGAAGTTTGACATATTTTTTGTGCGCTTGAAACCCTCGGACCGCTGCCATTGTGCTCAGCCTGTTGTCACTAGCGGTGTCTGTGATTGGTGGTTGCTTCACTGGATGTGGATACCAAGAGTACTACGGACTTCCCATTGGTCCAGCATACCAGCACCGGTCTCAGCCGGAGATATCACAGCCCTACAGCCTATTAGACACCAGACAGAGTAAAGGGTGAGGAAGGGTGTTGTCGCCATTTCAGCTCGGTGAGTCTGGGTGATCGTCTTTCTTCTCTGAGGGATCCATTAAACCAAGGATTTTTATCTTTGTCAGGGACCCTTTTGCATTTTAATTGGGCTATGCCCTCTATTATGCTCGTCATCATATTGTCGTAGTAATCCGTGAGGTCACTGACGTCTACCAGGTTGTTAGGAGGTTGCAGTCCTTTCTCCCAGCATGCTGTGAGACTTTCCATACTGAGCCCTCTGGTGCCACAAATCAATTTTCTGGGTTTTATTGACTGTGAAGAGGTTTTCATTTTTAGGTGGGGTATTTGGAAGGTAATGATGTGATGATCAGACTAGTCGCAGGGGATGATCTCGATTTTATCAATAACTTTTTCTTTGGAGATGATCCAGTCTAAGGTAGAGCCTTTTAAATGGGTTGATAGATTGCGTTCTTGAACCAGTGATTGATCTACAAGGAAGGTTTTAAGTAGATTGATCTGATTGTCAGTATGATCCTCACAGTGAAAATAAAAGTCTCCTAGGAAAATATAAATGGAATGTGGAGAGGTGTTTGCTGTGATGATTTCTATCAACTGGTCTATGAACGTGGTGTTTTTGCCTGGGGGGTGGTAAAATGCGTGAAGTTTGCAAATTTGATTGTCTAAGGATCTTAATGATAGCCTGAGATATTCACAAGATTCTAAGGGGTCTGATTGTACTTTCGTAAAGGCGATGTCAGATCTATGTATACAGGCGATGCTACCGCCATTTTTGTTTAGCCTGTCTAGTTTCACAATGCAGTAGTTTGGGGGTACTAATAGATCTAGGCATGGGGAGGATAAATCCAATAGCCATGATTCTGTTAGGATAGTTAAGTTGATTCCCTGGTTTAAGATGAGGTCGGCTAGGCCCGCTGCATATTTCTTTGCTGACCGACAGTTGAGTAGTAAATACCAAATGGGTTTCTGTAGTTGGTCGATAATGAATCTTGCTTTTCGGGAATTGGAATCACATGTTTTAGGTTGTTGAAGTTTGGTATTCTATGACTAGTCTTTGCAATTCTACTTGCGTTTATTGGGACTGTCTGAATGATATGTTCGTCTAACTTAGTGGGAAGATTGGGGGGTGGTTCATATTTTAGCAAAAGGGTTTGTAACTCAATGTCTGTCAGATAACTGAGTTGATTGCGAGGGCAGTATAGTCTGTTTGTCGCTGACATTGGGACAGACTTTAGTTTATTATGGGTATTGTGAGCGTATTTGTGTAGGAGCTCCAGAGGTTCTTCATATCCCTGATAGCGAGTTGCGTGGATTTGTAAGTTTTGCTTGAATGGGAGCTGAGATTATCACATTCCATACTGGGATTAAGAGAGCTGAGATTTACAAACTCCATACCAGGTTGAGGAGAGACAAGAAGTAGTATGGGTGACCCTGTTGGTATGTTAGAATTAGTTGTCTCTTGAGGATTTGGGCTACTGTTGGGATAATCAGTGCATATTTTCTTATGTCTTATTGCTGTGTCACCGTTCTAAGTGCTTGTTGTATAAGTACATCTCCAATTATCCCTGTCAGTGACTGCTGTTTCCGTCCTAACAACATTTTCCAATACGGGGTTAGGACCTGTGTTGGTGCTTGCTTCGGATCTATAAGCTCTGTGGTTAGTAGGGGATAATGTGGATTTAGATAGATGTGGGCTCTTACTCTTAGCTATGGAGCTTCTGGATTCCATTTTCAACTGTTTGGGCTCTATAGCGGTGATGTTTTCTGTCTTGGCAGATTGATTCCTGTGTGGGGAAATGGCTTGCGATTTATTATTTGGCAGGTTTCTTGAGTGAGGGCTGTTAAGAACGTGTTCTTTTAAGGTTGAGAAATATTAGTCGAAGCGTTTCAATTCTTTTTTGGCGGCTTGTGTAAGAATCGTGCCGTTCTTGTAGCATGTTATATTCAGTGTAGCTCTTAGTTTTTGAGAGGGTGTTATTAGCATCTTAATGCCGTAAGGAAGGTTTCTCATTTCCTGTACCTTAAGCACATTATTTAGGGTGTTGCACCATTTACCCATTTTAAAGGTGAAAAATATTAGGTCATTAATAATGGCACCTTTTTTATATTGAAGGAGTGGTCTGAGATTAAGATTTCTGGGGTTTTTCTAAGTAAATTGTGTTTAAAGGATTTGGTGGCATTTTTAGAGAGATTAGGGAGGTATGAGATTGTATAGGAGTTCCTGCCTTCAGATTTCAGGTAGGTCCCTGCTAAGATTATGAGTAATGGTTTCTGTCCTTATTATTCTTGAATCCTCAAATACTATGTCTTTCTTGTAGCAGGAGGAGGAATATAAAGCTATCTTCAGTTATATGTTTCCTTGGTTGTTAAATGTTCTGTGATGTGGAATATACACTGTAAACTGATATCTCATTGAATGGGAGCTAATCCAACATGCCTGCCTTGATGTTGATGCATGCAAAATAGATCTGTTTCAATCTTCATTGGTTGTTTTAGATCTCTCCAGAGCGGACCTGTTTCAATGATCATCCGGATTCCCAATGGCGGGTATATTCTTTCTTAATTTGTCTTATTGAGGGATGTGGTTGGTCAATCCCTCACAATATTAATAATGTGAGGGATTGAAGAGTACTGACCAATCAATGATGGGTGCCATCCATATTTGAAGGTTGCACCCTTTTTCTATTTCCATGGATAGTGAGGTAAAGACCGAACCAAGAGGGCTGCCATCCATGTAAGAAGGTTGCACCCCTTTTTCTATTTCCATGGAAAATGGGGTAAAGGTCCAGGGAAGAGGGCACAGGTCGCCTCTTCTATTTCTATTTGAGCTTTAACTCCCTCAATGGGCGGCAGACGCCTGCAAATCAAAAGTTTAAAATGGTCACCTCTCCCTAGCACACAATTCACCTAAGCCCCACTCAAAAGCACGCTTCTGCTCACAGGAACCCCTCTGCTCACAGCCAGAGGGAACCAAGTCAAACCAATCCTCAGGTGAGAGGAGACGGGAAGCAATTCGGGCCAGTCCATAATTCTCCACAATGCTCTCCTGTAGAACCAAGAAAAGCCCACCTCAAGGAGGAGTGGGGGCTTGGCGGTGCGGGAATCACCTGAGTCTACTCTTAAACTGCTTATATAATGAAGTGGACCTGGAAGCCTTTGTCTGCAGAGAGAACCACCTTTACTACAATAGCCCAGGCTATGGAACAGAGTCCCAAGCTAGTCAGAGACAAAACCCAGGAGGCTGCTGCTTTACTCCACAGCGAACAAGCCTTATATACATTTTTATTCCACTCTTTTGGAATTCAGTTCATTGTTCAATCAGGGCGGTGTTTGTAGTTGATGACCTGATCAAGGCAGTGTTTGTAGTTCATGACCTGATCAAGGCGGTGTTTGTAGTTGATGACCTGATCAAGGCTCAGCATTCAGACCATTGTTCAATCAGCTTGATCAAGACTCAGCATTCAGACCATTTTTCAATCAGCTTGATCAAGGCTCGGTCAGTCAGACCATTGTTCAATCAGCTTGATCAAAGCTTGGTCAGTCAGACCATTGTCCAGATGACCGGATCACGGCATCAAGGATGTTTACCAAGCAGGGAGCAGAAGATGAAAAACAAGCTTGTTTACACAGGGCGTAGGTGTCTCATGGCTTTCTGTTGATGAATTGGTTAACTGCAAAGAACAGGGGGCTTGGGTATGTGATAGTTGTTTTAAGCATCAGCAGAAATGGAGGCTGTAGGCAGGGTTTTGTCACAAGATGGCAAGAAATGGAGGAATGTTAGGAAATTAATAGGACCTAGTAAAAACATATTTTCTTCAGACCCTCCTTTTGCCACTGAGTGGCAAAACATGTTCTTAAGAAATGTCTATCTGCATTAGGTTGCCTATCTCTTGTTGAAGCATTATCCTTACGTTGGTGTCACATGTACTGACCGGGGAACTTTTAAGGGTCTGTGTACACATAGCACAAAGCATAGGCAAGGCAAGCACTGGATACACAGGCAGCATGAGATGATGACTGCTGTTTCTAAGGCAAAAAAATGAGGATGACCCATCACCATCTGGAAAGGAGGCCCCAAATCCAGCCCATGAGGGACCAGTCGTCTTGTTGTTGATGAATCTCAGAGGGAAGTTTATGCAGACGTTGGATAGCTTGATAGACTGATACAGCTTTATCAGGTATATAAATGCAGCAGCAGGAGCCGATTAGTTTACATACACCACCACGGTCAGCAAGGATGATGTCAAGTACCATTCAATGTTGTAGTGTCATCAGGCGGTTCGCCTGAAGCTCTGCGGTGATGTTGTCCAATGCCCCTGCTGTTTCATTAATGGTTGCCACCACCACTCGGGTAAGGTGTCGTATGCTGCGGCTGTTCACCATAGGACGCAAGACCGCAGGTAACCTTTGAAGAAGTCCCCCGCCTCCTGTCCTGCAGTGTCATCACCCTCAATTACTCCACTAGGCATACGATTGCGGAGGTGGGGATTGGTCAAATGATGTGTCCCAACAGCAGTAAAGGTAGGGGGAAGAAGAAAGGCCAAATAACACACACCCGAGCAATTTCCTGGAAGCCAGGTATAAGCAGACTGTCCACAAACAAAATAGGTATTTGGAGAAGCGATTAGGACTGGTGGTGAGGTAATATTCAGTGTACTGACCCCTACCTCCCGGGTCACCAGTCCTTTTATGCACACTTGGCCATGCGTGTTGATCACATTGAAAGCCTGCAATTTGATGGGAACTTTGCGTCTGGACCGAAAGCGGGAGAAGATTATTCTACTTGAGGTGTTGAACACAACCATCTCATTGCGTTCAGCACAAGAGATGTTCAAGATGTCAGATGTCGTAGTAGGGCAGAAAGGATTACTGACATTGCCTGTTCTGTTTCGGGTGAAAGTGTCATAAAAATCGCCAATGATGGAGCTCGTTGTTCCATTGATCGTATATGCATCGATGACGAGCATCCTCCAAGCCATACAGGACCCAAAAACAGAAAATGGATATACGAAATAGGGGACAGTGTGTGTCATGAGAACCGCATACCCAACTGTTAGAGGTATTAATCACACGCTGAAGCGGGTGCAATAATTGTACAACAGTATTGTTCATGAAATTCCAGGCGTCGTGGTAGTTCATGGGGTGACAAGGTGGAGTGGAGATATTCTGCAGGTGTCAGTGTCGTAGCCAGAGGAGCTGGGGGTAGGTCAGTAACAGAAACCATCCCACAACCAGCAGGATGAAGAGAGCAAAAAGTATAACTATCGTAGAAAGGAAGCATTTATTGTTCAGAAGTTTGACATATTTTTTGTGCGCTTGAAACCCTCGGACCGCTGCCATTGTGCTCAGCCTGTTGTCACTAGCGGTGTCTGTGATTGGTGGTTGCTTCACTGGATGTGGATACCAAGAGTACTACGGACTTCCCATTGGTCCAGCATACCAGCACCGGTCTCAGCCGGAGATATCACAGCCCTACAGCCTATTAGACACCAGACAGAGTAAAGGGTGAGGAAGGGTGTTGTCGCCATTTCAGCTCGGTGAGTCTGGGTGATCGTCTTTCTTCTCTGAGGGATCCATTAAACCAAGGATTTTTATCTTTGTCAGGGACCCTTTTGCATTTTAATTGGGCTATGCCCTCTATTATGCTCGTCATCATATTGTCGTAGTAATCCGTGAGGTCACTGACGTCTACCAGGTTGTTAGGAGGTTGCAGTCCTTTCTCCCAGCATGCTGTGAGACTTTCCATACTGAGCCCTCTGGTGCCACAAATCAATTTTCTGGGTTTTATTGACTGTGAAGAGGTTTTCATTTTTAGGTGGGGTATTTGGAAGGTAATGATGTGATGATCAGACTAGTCGCAGGGGATGATCTCGATTTTATCAATAACTTTTTCTTTGGAGATGATCCAGTCTAAGGTAGAGCCTTTTAAATGGGTTGATAGATTGCGTTCTTGAACCAGTGATTGATCTACAAGGAAGGTTTTAAGTAGATTGATCTGATTGTCAGTATGATCCTCACAGTGAAAATAAAAGTCTCCTAGGAAAATATAAATGGAATGTGGAGAGGTGTTTGCTGTGATGATTTCTATCAACTGGTCTATGAACGTGGTGTTTTTGCCTGGGGGGTGGTAAAATGCGTGAAGTTTGCAAATTTGATTGTCTAAGGATCTTAATGATAGCCTGAGATATTCACAAGATTCTAAGGGGTCTGATTGTACTTTCGTAAAGGCGATGTCAGATCTATGTATACAGGCGATGCTACCGCCATTTTTGTTTAGCCTGTCTAGTTTCACAATGCAGTAGTTTGGGGGTACTAATAGATCTAGGCATGGGGAGGATAAATCCAATAGCCATGATTCTGTTAGGATAGTTAAGTTGATTCCCTGGTTTAAGATGAGGTCGGCTAGGCCCGCTGCATATTTCTTTGCTGACCGACAGTTGAGTAGTAAATACCAAATGGGTTTCTGTAGTTGGTCGATAATGAATCTTGCTTTTCGGGAATTGGAATCACATGTTTTAGGTTGTTGAAGTTTGGTATTCTATGACTAGTCTTTGCAATTCTACTTGCGTTTATTGGGACTGTCTGAATGATATGTTCGTCTAACTTAGTGGGAAGATTGGGGGGTGGTTCATATTTTAGCAAAAGGGTTTGTAACTCAATGTCTGTCAGATAACTGAGTTGATTGCGAGGGCAGTATAGTCTGTTTGTCGCTGACATTGGGACAGACTTTAGTTTATTATGGGTATTGTGAGCGTATATGTGTAGGAGCTCCAGAGGTTCTTCATATCCCTGATAGCGAGTTGCGTGGATTTGTAAGTTTTGCTTGAATGGGAGCTGAGATTATCACATTCCATACTGGGATTAAGAGAGCTGAGATTTACAAACTCCATACCAGGTTGAGGAGAGACAAGAAGTAGTATGGGTGACCCTGTTGGTATGTTAGAATTAGTTGTCTCTTGAGGATTTGGGCTACTGTTGGGATAATCAGTGCATATTTTCTTATGTCTTATTGCTGTGTCACCGTTCTAAGTGCTTGTTGTATAAGTACATCTCCAATTATCCCTGTCAGTGACTGCTGTTTCCGTCCTAACAACATTTTCCAATACAGGGTTAGGACCTGTGTTGGTGCTTGCTTCGGATCTATAAGCTCTGTGGTTAGTAGGGGATAATGTGGATTTAGATAGATGTGGGCTCTTACTCTTAGCTATGGAGCTTCTGGATTCCATTTTCAACTGTTTGGGCTCTATAGCGGTGATGTTTTCTGTCTTGGCAGATTGATTCCTGTGTGGGGAAATGGCTTGCGATTTATTATTTGGCAGGTTTCTTGAGTGAGGGCTGTTAAGAACGTGTTCTTTTAAGGTTGAGAAATATTAGTCGAAGCGTTTCAATTCTTTTTTGGCGGCTTGTGTAAGAATCGTGCCGTTCTTGTAGCATGTTATATTCAGTGTAGCTCTTAGTTTTTGAGAGGGTGTTATTAGCATCTTAAGGCCGTAAGGAAGGTTTCTCATTTCCTGTACCTTAAGCACATTATTTAGGGTGTTGCACCATTTATCCATTTTAATGGTGAAAAATATTAGGTCGTTAATAATGGCACCTTTTTTATATTGAAGGAGTGGTCTGAGATTAAGATTTCTGGGGTTTTTCTAAGAAATTGTGTTTAAAGGATTTGGTAGCATTTTTAGAGAGATTAGGGAGGTATGAGATTGTATAGGAGTTCCTGCCTTCAGATTTCAGGTAGGTCCCTGCTAAGATTATGAGTAATGGTTTCTGTCCTTTTATTCTTGAATCCTCAACTACTATGTCTTTCTTGTAGCAGGAGGAGGAATATAAAGCTATCTTCAGTTATATGTTTCCTTGGTTGTTAAATGTTCTGTGATGTGGAATATACACTGTAAACTGATATCTCATTGAATGGGAGCTAATCCAACATGCCTGCCTTGATGTTGGTGCATGCAAAATAGATCTGTTTCAATCTTCATTGGTTGTTTTAGATCTCTCCAGAGCGGACCTGTTTCAATGATCATCCGGATTCCCAATGGCGGGTATATTCTTTCTTAATTTGTCTTATTGAGGTATGTGGTTGGTCAATCCCTCACAATATTAATAATGTGAGGGATTGAAGAGTACTGACCAATCAATGATGGGTGCCATCCATATTTGAAGGTTGCACCCTTTTTCTATTTCCATGGATAGTGAGGTAAAGACCGAACCAAGAGGGCTGCCATCCATGTAAGAAGGTTGCACCCCTTTTTCTATTTCCATGGAAAATGGGGTAAAGGTCCAGGGAAGAGGGCACAGGTCGCCTCTTCTATTTCTATTTGAGCTTTAACTCCCACAATGGGCGGCAGACGCCTGCAAATCAAAAGTTTAAAATGGTCACCTCTCCCTAGCACACAATTCACCTAAGCCCCACTCAAAAGCACGCTTCTGCTCACAGGAACCCCTCTGCTCACAGCCAGAGGGAACCAAGTCAAACTAGCCGAGTAGCAATCCTCAGGTGAGAGGAGACGGGAAGCAATTCGGGCCAGCCCATAATTCTCCACAATGCTCTCCTGTAGAACCAAGAAAAGCCCACCTCAAGGAGGAGTGGGGGCTTGGCGGTGCGGGGTTCACCTGAGTCTACTCTTACCCTGCTTATATAATGAAGTAGACCTGGAAGCCTTTGTCTGCAGAGAGAACCACCTTTACTACAATAGCCCAGGCTATGGAACAGAGTCCCAAGCTAGTCAGAGACAAAACCCAGGAGGCTGCTGCTTTACTCCACAGCGAACAAGCCTTATATACATTTTTATTCCACTCTTTTGGAATTCAGTCCATTGTTCAATCAGGGCGGTGTTTGTAGTTGATGACCTGATCAAGGCAGTGTTTGTAGTTCATGACCTGATCAAGGCGTTGTTTGTAGTTGATGACCTGATCAAGGCTCAGCATTCAGACCATTGTTCAATCAGCTTGATCAAGACTCAGCATTCAGACCATTTTTCAATCAGCTTGATCAAGGCTCGGTCAGTCAGACCATTGTTCAATCAGCTTGATCAAGGCTCGGTCAGTCAGACCATTGTCCAGATGACCGGATCACGGCATCAAGGATGTTTACCAAGCAGGGAGCAGAAGATGAAAAACAAGCTTGTTTACACAGGGCGTAGGTGTCTCATGGCTTTCTGTTGATGAATTGGTTAACTGCAAAGAACAGGGGGCTTGGGTATGTGATAGTTGTTTTAAGCATCAGCAGAAATGGAGGCTGTAGGCAGGGTTTTGTCACAAGATGGCAAGAAATGGAGGAATGTAAGGAAATTAATAGGACCTAGTAAAAACGTATTTTCTTCAGACCCTCCTTTTGCCACTGAGTGGCAAAGCATGTTCTTAAGAAATGTCTATCTGCATTAGGTTGCCTATCTCTTGTTGAAGCATTATCCTTATGTTGGTGTCACATGTACTGACCGGGGAACTTTTAAGGGTCTGTGTACACATAGCACAAAGCATAGGCAAGGCAAGCACTGGATACACAGGCAGCATGAGATGATGACTGCTGTTTCTAAGGCAAAAAAATGAGGATGACCCATCACCATCTGGAAAGGAGGCCCCAAATCCAGCCCATGAGGGACCAGTCGTCTTGTTGTTGATGAATCTCAGAGGGAAGTTTATGCAGACGTTGGATAGCTTGATAGACTGATAGAGCTTTATCAGGTATATAAATGCAGCAGCAGGAGCCGATTAGTTTACATACACCACCACGGTCAGCAAGGATGATGTCAAGTACCATTCAATGTCTTAGTGTCATCAGGCGGTTCGCCTGAAGCTCTGCGGTGATGTTGCCCAATGCCCCTGCTGTTTCATTAATGGTTGCCACCATCACTCGGGTAAGGTGTCGTATGCTGCGGCTGTTCACCATAGGATGCAAGAACCGCAGGTAACCTTTGAAGAAGTCCCCCGCCTCCTGTCCTGCAGTGTCATCGCCCTCAATTACTCCACTAGGCATACGATTGCGGAGGTGGGGATTGGTCAAATGATGTGTCCCAACAGCAGTAAAGGTAGGGGGAAGAAGAAAGGCCAAATAACACACACCCGAGCAATTTCCTGGAAGCCAGGTATAAGCAGACTGTCCACAAACAAAACAGGTATTTGGAGAAGCGATTAGGACTGGTGGTGAGGTAATATTCAGTGTGCTGACCCCTACCTCCCGGGTCACCAGTCCTTTTATGCACACTTAGCCATGCGTGTTGATCACATTGAAAGCCTGCAATTTGATGGGAACTTTGCGTCTGGACCGAAAGCGGGAGAAGATTATTCTACTTGAGGTGTTGAACACAAACATCTCATTGCGTTCAGCACAAGAGATGTTCAAGATGTCAGATGTCGTAGTAGGGCAGAAAGGATTACTGACATTGCCTGTTCTGTTTCGGGTGAAAGTGTCATAAAAATCGCCAATGATGGAGCTCGTTGTTCCATTGATCGTATATGCATCGATGACGAGCATCCTCCAAGCCATACAGGACCCCAAAACAGAAAATGGATATACGAAATAGGGGACAGTGTGTGTCATGAGAACCACATACCCAACTGTTAGAGGTATTAATCACACGCTGAAGCTGGTGCAATAATTGTACAACAGTATTGTTCATGAAATTCCAGGCGTCGTGGTAGTTCATGGGGTGACAAGGTGGAGTGGAGATATTCTGCAGGTGTCAGTGTCGTAGCCAGAGGAGCTGGGGGTAGGTCAGTAACAGAAACCATCCCACAACCAGCAGGATGAAGAGAGCAAAAAGTATAACTATCGTAGAAAGGAAGCATTTATTGTTCAGAAGTTTGACATATTTTTTGTGCGCTTGAAACCCTCGGACCGCTGCCATTGTGCTCAGCCTGTTGTCACTAGCGGTGTCTGTGATTGGTGGTTGCTTCACTGGATGTGGATACCAAGAGTACTACGGACTTCCCATTGGTCCAGCATACCAGCACCGGTCTCAGCCGGAGATATCACAGCCCTACAGCCTATTAGACACCAGACAGAGTAAAGGGTGAGGAAGGGTGTTGTCGCCATTTCCGCTCGGTGAGTCTGGGTGATCGTCTTTCTTCTCTGAGGGATCCATTAAACCAAGGATTTTTATCTTTGTCAGGGACCCTTTTGCATTTTAATTGGGCTATGCCCTCTATTATGCTCATCATCATATTGTCGTAATAATCCGTGAGGTCACTGACGTCTACCAGGTTGTTAGGAGGTTGCAGTCCTTTCTCACAGCATGCTGTGAGACTTTCCATACTGAGCCCTCTGGTGCCACAAATCAATTTTCTGGGTTTTATTGACTGTGAAGAGGTTTTCATTTTTAGGTGGGGTATTTGGAAGGTAATGATGTGATGATCAGACTAGTCGCAGGGGATGATCTCGATTTTATCAATAACTTTTTCTTTGGAGATGATCCAGTCTAAGGTAGAACCTTTTTACAATGGGTTGATAGATTGCGTTCTTGAACCAGTGATTGATCTACAAGGAAGGTTTTAAGTAGATTGATCTGATTGTCAGTATGATCCTCACAGTGAAAATAGAAGTCTCCTAGGAAAATATAAATGGTATGTGGGGAGGTGTTTGCTGTGATGATTTCAATCAACTGGTCTATGAACGTGGTGTTTTTGCCTGGGGGGTGGTAAAATGCGTGAAGTTTGCAAATTTGATTGTCTAAGGATCTTAATGATAGCCCGAGATATTCACAAGATTCTAAGGGGTCTGATTGTACTTTCGTAAAGGCGATGTCAGATCTATGTATACAGGCGATGCTACCGCCATTTTTGTTTAGCCTGTCTAGTTTCACAATGCAGTAGTTTGGGGGTACTAATAGATCTAGGCATGGGGAGGATAAATCCAATAGCCATGATTCTGTTAGGATAGTTAAGTTGATTCCCTGGTTTAAGAGGAGGTCGGCTAGGCCCGCTGCATATTTCTTTGCTGACCGACAGTTGAGTAGTAAATACCAAATGGGTTTCTGTAGTTGGTCGATAATGAATCTTGCTTTTCGGGAATTGGAATCACATGTTTTAGGTTGTTGAAGTTTGGTATTCTATGACTAGTCTTTGCAATTCTACTTGCGTTAATTGGGACTGTCTGAATGATATGTTCGTCTAACTTAGTGGGAAGATTGGAGGGTGGTTCATATTTTAGCAAAAGGGTTTGTAACTCAATGTCTGTCAGATAACTGAGTTGATTGCGAGGGCAGTATAGTCTGTTTGTCGCTGATATTGGGACAGACTTTAGTTTATTATGGGTATTGTGAGCGTATTTGTGTAGGAGCTCCAGAGGTTCTTCATATCCCTGATAGCGAGTTGCGTGGATTTGTAAGTTTTGCTTGAATGGGAGCTGAGATTATCACATTCCATACTGGGATTAAGAGAGCTGAGATTTACAAACTCCATACCAGGTTGAGGAGAGACAAGAAGTAGTATGGGTGACCCTGTTGGTATGTTAGAATTAGTTGTCTCTTGAGGATTTGGGCTACTGTTGGGATAATCAGTGCATATTTTCTTATGTCTTATTGCTGTGTCACCGTTCTAAGTGCTTGTTGTATAAGTACATCTCCAATTATCCCTGTCAGTGACTGCTGTTTCCGTCCTAACAACATTTTCCAATACGGGGTTAGGACCTGTGTTGGTGCTTGCTTCGGATCTATAAGCTCTGTGGTTAGTAGGGGATAATGTGGATTTAGATAGATGTGGGCTCTTACTCTTAGCTATGGAGCTTCTGGATTCCATTTTCAACTGTTTGGGCTCTATAGCGGTGATGTTTTCTGTCTTGGCAGATTGATTCCTGTGTGGGGAAATGGCTTGCGATTTATTATTGGGCAGGTGTCTTCAGTGAGGGCTGTTAAGAACGTGTTCTTTTAAGGTTGAGAAATATTAGTCGAAGCGTTTCAATTCTTTTTTGGCGGCTTGTGTAAGAATCGTGCCGTTCTTGTAGCATGTTATATTCAGTGTAGCTCTTAGTTTTTGAGAGGGTGTTATTAGCATCTTAATGCCGTAAGGAAGGTTTCTCATTTCCTGTACCTTAAGCACATTATTTAGGGTGTTGCACCATTTATCCATTTTAATGGTGAAAAATATTAGGTCGTTAATAATGGCACCTTTTTTATATTGAAGGAGTGGTCTGAGATTAAGATTTCTGGGGTTTTTCTAAGAAATTGTGTTTAAAGGATTTGGTGGCATTTTTAGAGAGATTAGGGAGGTATGAGATTGTATAGGAGTTCCTGCCTTCAGATTTCAGGTAGGTCCCTGCTAAGATTATGAGTAATGGTTTCTGTCCTTTTATTCTTGAATCCTCAAATACTATGTCTTTCTTGTAGCAGGAGGAGGAATATAAAGCTATCTTCAGTTATATGTTTCCTTGGTTGTTAAATGTTCTGTGATGTGGAATATACACTGTAAACTGATATCTCATTGAATGGGAGCTAATCCAACATGCCTGCCTTGATGTTGGTGCATGCAAAATAGATCTGTTTCAATGATCATCCGGATTCCCAATGGCGGGTATATTCTTTCTTAATTTGTCTTATTGAGGTATGTGGTTGGTCAATCCCTCACAATATTAATAATGTGAGGGATTGAAGAGTACTGACCAATCAATTATGGGTGCCATACATATTTGAAGGTTGCACCCTTTTTCTATTTCCATGGATAGTGAGGTAAAGGCCGAACCAAGATGGCTGCCATCCATGTAAGAAGGTTGCACCCCTTTTTCTATTTCCATGGAAAATGGGGTAAAGGTCCAGGGAAGAGGGCACAGGTCGCCTCTTCTATTTCTATTTGAGCTTTAACTCCCACAATGGGTGGCAGACGCCTGCAAATCAAAAGTTTAAAATGGTCACCTCTCCCTAGCACACAATTCACCTAAGCCCCACTCAAAAGCACGCTTCTGCTCACAGGAACCCCTCTGCTCACAGCCAGAGGGAACCAAGTCAAACTAGCCGAGTAGCAATCCTCAGGTGAGAGGAGACGGGAAGCAATTCGGGCCAGCCCATAATTCTCCACAATGCTCTCCTGTAGAACCAAGAAAAGCCCACCTCAAGGAGGAGTGGGGGCTTGGCGGTGCGGGAATCACCTGAGTCTACTCTTACCCTGCTTATATAATGAAGTGGACCTGGAAGCCTTTGTCTGCAGAGAGAACCACCTTTACTACAATAGCCCAGGCTATGGAACAGAGTCCCAAGCTAGTCAGAGACAAAACCCAGGAGGCTGCTGCTTTACTCCACAGCGAACAAGCCTTATATACATTTTTATTCCACTCTTTTGGAATTCAGTCCATTGTTCAATCAGGGCGGTGTTTGTAGTTGATGACCTGATCAAGGCAGTGTTTGTAGTTCATGACCTGATCAAGGCGGTGTTTGTAGTTGATGACCTGATCAAGGCTCAGCATTCAGACCATTGTTCAATCAGCTTGATCAAGACTCAGCATTCAGACCATTTTTCAATCAGCTTGATCAAGGCTCGGTCAGTCAGACCATTGTTCAATCAGCTTGATCAAGGCTCGGTCAGTCAGACCATTGTCCAGATGACCGGATCACGGCATCAAGGATGTTTACCAAGCAGGGAGCAGAAGATGAAAAACAAGCTTGTTTACACAGGGCGTAGGTGTCTCATGTCTTTCTGTTGATGAATTGGTTAACTGCAAAGAACAGGGGGCTTGGGTATGTGATAGTTGTTTTAAGCATCAGCAGAAATGGAGGCTGTAGGCAGGGTTTTGTCACAAGATGGCAAGAAATGGAGGAATGTAAGGAAATTAATAGGACCTAGTAAAAACGTATTTTCTTCAGACCCTCCTTTTGCCACTGAGTGGCAAAACATGTACTTAAGAAATGTCTATCTGCATTAGGTTGCCTATCTCTTGTTGAAGCATTATCCTTACGTTGGTGTCACATGTACTGACCGGGGAACTTTTAAGGGTCTGTGTACACATAGCACAAAGCATAGGCAAGGCAAGCACTGGATACACAGGCAGCATGAGATGATGACTGCTGTTTCTAAGGCAAAAAAATGAGGATGACCCATCACCATCTGGAAAGGAGGCCCCAAATCCAGCCCATGAGGGACCAGTCGTCTTGTTGTTGATGAATCTCAGAGGGAAGTTTATGCAGACGTTGGATAGCTTGATAGACTGATACAGCTTTATCAGGTATATAAATGCAGCAGCAGGAGCCGATTAGTTTACATACACCACCACGGTCAGCAAGGATGATGTCAAGTACCATTCAATGTTGTAGTGTCATCAGGCGGTTCGCCTGAAGCACTGCGGTGATGTTGCCCAATGCCCCTGCTGTTTCATTAATGGTTGCCACCACCACTCGGGTAAGGTGTCGTATGCTGCGGCTGTTCACCATAGGACGCAAGAACCGCAGGTAACCTTTGAAGAAGTCCCCCGCCTCCTGTCCTGCAGTGTCATCGCCCTCAATTACTCCACTAGGCATACGATTGCGGAGGTGGGGATTGGTCAAATGATGTGTCCCAACAGCAGTAAAGGTAGGGGGAAGAAGAAAGGCCAAATAACACACACCCGAGCAATTTCCTGGAAGCCAGGTATAAGCAGACTGTCCACAAACAAAATAGGTATTTGGAGAAGCGATTAGGACTGGTGGTGAGGTAATATTCAGTGTACTGACCCCTACCTCCCGGGTCACCAGTCCTTTTATGCACACTTGGCCATGCGTGTTGATCACATTGAAAGCCTGCAATTTGATGGGAACTTTGCGTCTGGACCGAAAGCGGGAGAAGATTATTCTACTTGAGGTGTTGAACACAACCATCTCATTGCGTTCAGCACAAGAGATGTTCAAGATGTCAGATGTCGTAGTAGGGCAGAAAGGATTACTGACATTGCCTGTTCTGTTTCGGGTGAAAGTGTCATAAAAATCGCCAATGATGGAGCTCGTTGTTCCATTGATCGTATATGCATCGATGACGAGCATCCTCCAAGCCATACAGGACCCAAAAACAGAAAATGGATATACGAAATAGGGGACAGTGTGTGTCATGAGAACCACATACCCAACTGTTAGAGGTATTAATCACACGCTGAAGCTGGTGCAATAATTGTACAACAGTATCGTTCATGAAATTCCAGGCGTCGTGGTAGTTCATGGGGTGACAAGGTGGAGTGGAGATATTCTGCAGGTGTCAGTGTCGTAGCCAGAGGAGCTGGGGGTAGGTCAGTAACAGAAACTATCCCACAACCAGCAGGATGAAGAGAGCAAAAAGTATAACTATCGTAGAAAGGAAGCATTTATTGTTCAGAAGTTTGACATATTTTTTGTGCGCTTGAAACCCTCGGACCGCTGCCATTGTGCTCAGCCTGTTGTCACTAACGGTGTCTGTGATTGGTGGTTGCTTCACTGGATGTGGATACCAAGAGTACTACGGACTTCCCATTGGTCCAGCATACCAGCACCGGTCTCAGCCGGAGATATCACAGCCCTACAGCCTATTAGACACCAGACAGAGTAAAGGGTGAGGAAGGGTGTTGTCGCCATTTCCGCTCGGTGAGTCTGGGTGATCATCTTTCTTCTCTGAGGGATCCATTAAACCAAGGATTTTTATCTTTGTCAGGGACCCTTTTGCATTTTAATTGGGCTATGCCCTCTATTATACTCGTCATCATATTGTCGTAATAATCCGTGAGGTCACTGACGTCTACCAGGTTGTTAGGAGGTTGCAGTCCTTTCTCACAGCATGCTGTGAGACTTTCCATACTGAGCCCTCTGGTGCCACAAATCAATTTTCTGGGTTTTATTGACTGTGAAGAGGTTTTAATTTTTAGGTGGGGTATTTGGAAGGTAATGATGTGATGATCAGACTAGTCGCAGGGGATGATCTCGATTTTATCAATAACTTTTTCTTTGGAGATGATCCAGTCTAAGGTAGAGCCTTTTAAATGGGTTAAATGGGTTAAATTCTTGAACCAGTGATTGATCTACAAGGAAGGTTTTAAGTAGATTGATCTGATTGTCAGTATGATCCTCACAGTGAAAATAGAAGTCTCCTAGGAAAATATAAATGGAATGTGGAGAGGTGTTTGCTGTGATGATTTCTATCAACTGGTCTATGAACGTGGTGTTTTTGCCTGGGGGGTGGTAAAATGCGTGAAGTTTGCAAATTTGATTGTCTAAGGATCTTAATGATAGCCCGAGATATTCACAAGATTCTAAGGGGTCTGATTGTACTTTCGTAAAGGCGATGTCAGATCTATGTATACAGGCGATGCTACCGCCATTTTTGTTTAGCCTGTCTAGTTTCACAATGCAGTAGTTTGGGGGTACTAATAGATCTAGGCATGGGGAGGATAAATCCAATAGCCATGATTCTGTTAGGATAGTTAAGTTGATTCCCTGGTTTAAGATGAGGTCGGCTAGGCCCGCTGCATATTTCTTTGCTGACCGACAGTTGAGTAGTAAATACCAAATGGGTTTCTGTAGTTGGTCGATAATGAATCTTGCTTTTCGGGAATTGGAATCACATGTTTTAGGTTGTTGAAGTTTGGTATTCTATGACTAGTCTTTGCAATTCTACTTGCGTTAATTGGGACTGTCTGAATGATATGTTCGTCTAACTTAGTGGGAAGATTGGGGGGTGGTTCATATTTTAGCAAAAGGGTTTGTAACTCAATGTCTGTCAGATAACTGAGTTGATTGCGAGGGCAGTATAGTCTGTTTGTCGCTGACATTGGGACAGACTTTAGTTTATTATGGGTATTGTGAGCGTATTTGTGTAGGAGCTCCAGAGGTTCTTCATATCCCTGATAGCGAGTTGCGTGGATTCGTAGGTTTTGCTTGAATGGGAGCTGAGATTATCACATTCCATACTGGGATTAAGAGAGCTGAGATTTACAAACTCCATACCAGGTTGAGGAGAGACAAGAAGTAGTATGGGTGACCCTGTTGGTATGTTAGAATTAGTTGTCTCTTGAGGATTTGGGCTACTGTTGGGATAATCAGTGCATATTTTCTTATGTCTTATTGCTGTGTCACCGTTCTAAGTGCTTGTTGTATAAGTACATCTCCAATTATCCCTGTCAGTGACTGCTGTTTCCGTCCTAACAACATTTTCCAATACGGGGTTAGGACCTGTGTTGGTGCTTGCTTCGGATCTATAAGCTCTGTGGTTAGTAGGGGATAATGTGGATTTAGATAGATGTGGGCTCTTACTCTTAGCTATGGAGCTTCTGGATTCCATTTTCAACTGTTTGGGCTCTATATCGGTGATGTTTTCTGTCTTGGCAGATTGATTCCTGTGTGGGGAAATGGCTTGCGATTTATTATTTGGCAGGTTTCTTGAGTGAGGGCTGTTAAGAACGTGTTCTTTTAAGGTTGAGAAATATTAGTCGAAGCGTTTCAATTCTTTTTTGGCGGCTTGTGTAAGAATCGTGCCGTTCTTGTAGCATGTTATATTCAGTGTAGCTCTTAGTTTTTGAGAGGGTGTTATTAGCATCTTAATGCCGTAAGGAAGGTTTCTCATTTCCTGTACCTTAAGCACATTATTTAGGGTGTTGCACCATTTACCCATTTTAAAGGTGAAAAATATTAGGTCGTTAATAATGGCACCTTTTTTATATTGAAGGAGTGGTCTGAGATTAAGATTTCTGGGGTTTTTCTAAGTAAATTGTGTTTAAAGGATTTGGTGGCATTTTTAGAGAGATTAGGGAGGTATGAGATTGTATAGGTGTTCCTGCCTTCAGATTTCAGGTAGGTCCCTGCTAAGATTATGAGTAATGGTTTCTGTCCTTATTATTCTTGAATCCTCAAATACTATGTCTTTCTTGTAGCAGGAGGAGGAATATAAAGCTATCTTCAGTTATATGTTTCCTTGGTTGTTAAATGTTCTGTGATGTGGAATATACACTGTAAACTGATATCTCATTGAATGGGAGCTAATCCAACATGCCTGCCTTGATGTTGATGCATGCAAAATAGATCTGTTTCAATCTTCATTGGTTGTTTTAGATCTCTCCAGAGCGGACCTGTTTCAATGATCATCCGGATTCCCAATGGCGGGTATATTCTTTCTTAATTTGTCTTATTGAGGGATGTGGTTGGTCAATCCCTCACAATATTAATAATGTGAGGGATTGAAGAGTACTGACCAATCAATGATGGGTGCCATCCATATTTGAAGGTTGCACCCTTTTTCTATTTCCATGGATAGTGAGGTAAAGACCGAACCAAGAGGGCTGCCATCCATGTAAGAAGGTTGCACCCCTTTTTCTATTTCCATGGAAAATGGGGTAAAGGTCCAGGGAAGAGGGCACAGGTCGCCTCTTCTATTTCTATTTGAGCTTTAACTCCCTCAATGGGCGGCAGACGCCTGCAAATCAAAAGTTTAAAATGGTCACCTCTCCCTAGCACACAATTCACCTAAGCCCCACTCAAAAGCACGCTTCTGCTCACAGGAACCCCTCTGCTCACAGCCAGAGGGAACCAAGTCAAACCAATCCTCAGGTGAGAGGAGACGGTAAGCAATTCGGGCCAGTCCATAATTCTCCACAATGCTCTCCTGTAGAACCAAGAAAAGCCCACCTCAAGGAGGAGTGGGGGCTTGGCGGTGCGGGAATCACCTGAGTCTACTCTTAAACTGCTTATATAATGAAGTGGACCTGGAAGCCTTTGTCTGCAGAGAGAACCACCTTTACTACAATAGCCCAGGCTATGGAACAGAGTCCCAAGCTAGTCAGAGACAAAACCCAGGAGGCTGCTGCTTTACTCCACAGCGAACAAGCCTTATATACATTTTTATTCCACTCTTTTGGAATTCAGTTCATTGTTCAATCAGGGCGGTGTTTGTAGTTGATGACCTGATCAAGGCAGTGTTTGTAGTTCATGACCTGATCAAGGCGGTGTTTGTAGTTGATGACCTGATCAAGGCTCAGCATTCAGACCATTGTTCAATCAGCTTGATCAAGACTCAGCATTCAGACCATTTTTCAATCAGCTTGATCAAGGCTCGGTCAGTCAGACCATTGTTCAATCAGCTTGATCAAAGCTTGGTCAGTCAGACCATTGTCCAGATGACCGGATCACGGCATCAAGGATGTTTACCAAGCAGGGAGCAGAAGATGAAAAACAAGCTTGTTTACACAGGGCGTAGGTGTCTCATGGCTTTCTGTTGATGAATTGGTTAACTGCAAAGAACAGGGGGCTTGGGTATGTGATAGTTGTTTTAAGCATCAGCAGAAATGGAGGCTGTAGGCAGGGTTTTGTCACAAGATGGCAAGAAATGGAGGAATGTTAGGAAATTAATAGGACCTAGTAAAAACATATTTTCTTCAGACCCTCCTTTTGCCACTGAGTGGCAAAACATGTTCTTAAGAAATGTCTATCTGCATTAGGTTGCCTATCTCTTGTTGAAGCATTATCCTTACGTTGGTGTCACATGTACTGACCGGGGAACTTTTAAGGGTCTGTGTACACATAGCACAAAGCATAGGCAAGGCAAGCACTGGATACACAGGCAGCATGAGATGATGACTGCTGTTTCTAAGGCAAAAAAATGAGGATGACCCATCACCATCTGGAAAGGAGGCCCCAAATCCAGCCCATGAGGGACCAGTCGTCTTGTTGTTGATGAATCTCAGAGTGAAGTTTATGCAGACGTTGGATAGCTTGATAGACTGATACAGCTTTATCAGGTATATAAATGCAGCAGCAGGAGCCGATTAGTTTACATACACCACCACGGTCAGCAAGGATGATGTCAAGTACCATTCAATGTTGTAGTGTCATCAGGCGGTTCGCCTGAAGCTCTGCGGTGATGTTGCCCAATGCCCCTGCTGTTTCATTAATGGTTGCCACCACCACTCGGGTAAGGTGTCGTATGCTGCGGCTGTTCACCATAGGACGCAAGAACCGCAGGTAACCTTTGAAGAAGTCCCCCGCCTCCTGTCCTGCAGTGTCATCGCCCTCAATTACTCCACTAGGCATACGATTGCGGAGGTGGGGATTGGTCAAATGATGTGTCCCAACAGCAGTAAAGGTAGGGGGAAGAAGAAAGGCCAAATAACACACACCCGAGCAATTTCCTGGAAGCCAGGTATAAGCAGACTGTCCACAAACAAAATAGGTATTTGGAGAAGCGATTAGGACTGGTGGTGAGGTAATATTCAGTGTACTGACCCCTACCTCCCGGGTCACCAGTCCTTTTATGCACACTTGGCCATGCGTGTTGATCACATTGAAAGCCTGCAATTTGATGGGAACTTTGCGTCTGGACCGAAAGCGGGAGAAGATTATTCTACTTGAGGTGTTGAACACAACCATCTCATTGCGTTCAGCACAAGAGATGTTCAAGATGTCAGATGTCGTAGTAGGGCAGAAAGGATTACTGACATTGCCTGTTCTGTTTCGGGTGAAAGTGTCATAAAAATCGCCAATGATGGAGCTCGTTGTTCCATTGATCGTATATGCATCGATGACGAGCATCCTCCAAGCCATACAGGACCCAAAAACAGAAAATGGATATACGAAATAGGGGACAGTGTGTGTCATGAGAACCGCATACCCAACTGTTAGAGGTATTAATCACACGCTGAAGCGGGTGCAATAATTGTACAACAGTATTGTTCATGAAATTCCAGGCGTCGTGGTAGTTCATGGGGTGACAAGGTGGAGTGGAGATATTCTGCAGGTGTCAGTGTCGTAGCCAGAGGAGCTGGGGGTAGGTCAGTAACAGAAACCATCCCACAACCAGCAGGATGAAGAGAGCAAAAAGTATAACTATCGTAGAAAGGAAGCATTTATTGTTCAGAAGTTTGACATATTTTTTGTGCGCTTGAAACCCTCGGACCGCTGCCATTGTGCTCAGCCTGTTGTCACTAGCGGTGTCTGTGATTGGTGGTTGCTTCACTGGATGTGGATACCAAGAGTACTACGGACTTCCCATTGGTCCAGCATACCAGCACCGGTCTCAGCCGGAGATATCACAGCCCTACAGCCTATTAGACACCAGACAGAGTAAAGGGTGAGGAAGGGTGTTGTCGCCATTTCAGCTCGGTGAGTCTGGGTGATCGTCTTTCTTCTCTGAGGGATCCATTAAACCAAGGATTTTTATCTTTGTCAGGGACCCTTTTGCATTTTAATTGGGCTATGCCCTCTATTATGCTCGTCATCATATTGTCGTAGTAATCCGTGAGGTCACTGACGTCTACCAGGTTGTTAGGAGGTTGCAGTCCTTTCTCCCAGCATGCTGTGAGACTTTCCATACTGAGCCCTCTGGTGCCACAAATCAATTTTCTGGGTTTTATTGACTGTGAAGAGGTTTTCATTTTTAGGTGGGGTATTTGGAAGGTAATGATGTGATGATCAGACTAGTCGCAGGGGATGATCTCGATTTTATCAATAACTTTTTCTTTGGAGATGATCCAGTCTAAGGTAGAGCCTTTTAAATGGGTTGATAGATTGCGTTCTTGAACCAGTGATTGATCTACAAGGAAGGTTTTAAGTAGATTGATCTGATTGTCAGTATGATCCTCACAGTGAAAATAAAAGTCTCCTAGGAAAATATAAATGGAATGTGGAGAGGTGTTTGCTGTGATGATTTCTATCAACTGGTCTATGAACGTGGTGTTTTTGCCTGGGGGGTGGTAAAATGCGTGAAGTTTGCAAATTTGATTGTCTAAGGATCTTAATGATAGCCTGAGATATTCACAAGATTCTAAGGGGTCTGATTGTACTTTCGTAAAGGCGATGTCAGATCTATGTATACAGGCGATGCTACCGCCATTTTTGTTTAGCCTGTCTAGTTTCACAATGCAGTAGTTTGGGGGTACTAATAGATCTAGGCATGGGGAGGATAAATCCAATAGCCATGATTCTGTTAGGATAGTTAAGTTGATTCCCTGGTTTAAGATGAGGTCGGCTAGGCCCGCTGCATATTTCTTTGCTGACCGACAGTTGAGTAGTAAATACCAAATGGGTTTCTGTAGTTGGTCGATAATGAATCTTGCTTTTCGGGAATTGGAATCACATGTTTTAGGTTGTTGAAGTTTGGTATTCTATGACTAGTCTTTGCAATTCTACTTGCGTTTATTGGGACTGTCTGAATGATATGTTCGTCTAACTTAGTGGGAAGATTGGGGGGTGGTTCATATTTTAGCAAAAGGGTTTGTAACTCAATGTCTGTCAGATAACTGAGTTGATTGCGAGGGCAGTATAGTCTGTTTGTCGCTGACATTGGGACAGACTTTAGTTTATTATGGGTATTGTGAGCGTATTTGTGTAGGAGCTCCAGAGGTTCTTCATATCCCTGATAGCGAGTTGCGTGGATTTGTAAGTTTTGCTTGAATGGGAGCTGAGATTATCACATTCCATACTGGGATTAAGAGAGCTGAGATTTACAAACTCCATACCAGGTTGAGGAGAGACAAGAAGTAGTATGGGTGACCCTGTTGGTATGTTAGAATTAGTTGTCTCTTGAGGATTTGGGCTACTGTTGGGATAATCAGTGCATATTTTCTTATGTCTTATTGCTGTGTCACCGTTCTAAGTGCTTGTTGTATAAGTACATCTCCAATTATCCCTGTCAGTGACTGCTGTTTCCGTCCTAACAACATTTTCCAATACAGGGTTAGGACCTGTGTTGGTGCTTGCTTCGGATCTATAAGCTCTGTGGTTAGTAGGGGATAATGTGGATTTAGATAGATGTGGGCTCTTACTCTTAGCTATGGAGCTTCTGGATTCCATTTTCAACTGTTTGGGCTCTATAGCGGTGATGTTTTCTGTCTTGGCAGATTGATTCCTGTGTGGGGAAATGGCTTGCGATTTATTATTTGGCAGGTTTCTTGAGTGAGGGCTGTTAAGAACGTGTTCTTTTAAGGTTGAGAAATATTAGTCGAAGCGTTTCAATTCTTTTTTGGCGGCTTGTGTAAGAATCGTGCCGTTCTTGTAGCATGTTATATTCAGTGTAGCTCTTAGTTTTTGAGAGGGTGTTATTAGCATCTTAAGGCCGTAAGGAAGGTTTCTCATTTCCTGTACCTTAAGCACATTATTTAGGGTGTTGCACCATTTATCCATTTTAATGGTGAAAAATATTAGGTCGTTAATAATGGCACCTTTTTTATATTGAAGGAGTGGTCTGAGATTAAGATTTCTGGGGTTTTTCTAAGAAATTGTGTTTAAAGGATTTGGTAGCATTTTTAGAGAGATTAGGGAGGTATGAGATTGTATAGGAGTTCCTGCCTTCAGATTTCAGGTAGGTCCCTGCTAAGATTATGAGTAATGGTTTCTGTCCTTTTATTCTTGAATCCTCAAATACTATGTCTTTCTTGTAGCAGGAGGAGGAATATAAAGCTATCTTCAGTTATATGTTTCCTTGGTTGTTAAATATTCTGTGATGTGGAATATACACTGTAAACTGATATCTCATTGAATGGGAGCTAATCCAACATGCCTGCCTTGATGTTGGTGCATGCAAAATAGATCTGTTTCAATCTTCATTGGTTGTTTTAGATCTCTCCAGAGCAGACCTGTTTCAATGATCATCCGGATTCCCAATGGCGGGTATATTCTTTCTTAATTTGTCTTATTGAGGTATGTGGTTGGTCAATCCCTCACAATATTAATAATGTGAGGGATTGAAGAGTACTGACCAATCAATGATGGGTGCCATCCATATTTGAAGGTTGCACCCTTTTTCTATTTCCATGGATAGTGAGGTAAAGACCGAACCAAGAGGGCTGCCATCCATGTAAGAAGGTTGCACCCCTTTTTCTATTTCCATGGAAAATGGGGTAAAGGTCCAGGGAAGAGGGCACAGGTCGCCTCTTCTATTTCTATTTGAGCTTTAACTCCCACAATGGGCGGCAGACGCCTGCAAATCAAAAGTTTAAAATGGTCACCTCTCCCTAGCACACAATTCACCTAAGCCCCACTCAAAAGCACGCTTCTGCTCACAGGAACCCCTCTGCTCACAGCCAGAGGGAACCAAGTCAAACTAGCCGAGTAGCAATCCTCAGGTGAGAGGAGACGGGAAGCAATTCGGGCCAGCCCATAATTCTCCACAATGCTCTCCTGTAGAACCAAGAAAAGCCCACCTCAAGGAGGAGTGGGGGCTTGGCGGTGCGGGGTTCACCTGAGTCTACTCTTACCCTGCTTATATAATGAAGTGGACCTGGAAGCCTTTGTCTGCAGAGAGAACCACCTTTACTACAATAGCCCAGGCTATGGAACAGAGTCCCAAGCTAGTCAGAGACAAAACCCAGGAGGCTGCTGCTTTACTCCACAGCGAACAAGCCTTATATACATTTTTATTCCACTCTTTTGGAATTCAGTCCATTGTTCAATCAGGGCGGTGTTTGTAGTTGATGACCTGATCAAGGCAGTGTTTGTAGTTCATGACCTGATCAAGGCGTTGTTTGTAGTTGATGACCTGATCAAGGCTCAGCATTCAGACCATTGTTCAATCAGCTTGATCAAGACTCAGCATTCAGACCATTTTTCAATCAGCTTAATCAAGGCTCGGTCAGTCAGACCATTGTTCAATCAGCTCGATCAAGGCTCGGTCAGTCAGACCATTGTCCAGATGACCGGATCACGGCATCAAGGATGTTTACCAAGCAGGGAGCAGAAGATGAAAAACAAGCTTGTTTACACAGGGTGTAGGTGTCTCATGGCTTTCTGTTGATGAATTGGTTAACTGCAAAGAACAGGGGGCTTGGGTATGTGATAGTTGTTTTAAGCATCAGCAGAAATGGAGGCTGTAGGCAGGGTTTTGTCACAAGATGGCAAGAAATGGAGGAATGTAAGGAAATTAATAGGAGCTAGTAAAAACGTATTTTCTTCAGACCCTCCTTTTGCCACTGAGTGGCAAAACATGTTCTTAAGAAATGTCTATCTGCATTAGGTTGCCTATCTCTTGTTGAAGCATTATCCTTACGTTGGTGTCACATGTACTGACCGGGGAACTTTTAAGGGTCTGGGTACACATAGCACAAAGCATAGGCAAGGCAAGCACTGGATACACAGGCAGCATGAGATGATGACTGCTATTTCTAAGGCAAAAAAATGAGGATGACCCATCACCATCTGGAAAGGAGGCCCCAAATCCAGCCCATGAGGGACCAGTCGTCTTGTTGTTGATGAATCTCAGAGGGAAGTTTATGCAGACGTTGGATAGCTTGATAGACTGATAGAGCTTTATCAGGTATATAAATGCAGCAGCAGGAGCCGATTAGTTTACATACACCACCACGGTCAGCAAGGATGATGTCAAGTACCATTCAATGTTGTAGTGTCATCAGGCGGTTCGCCTGAAGCTCTGCGGTGATGTTGCCCAATGCCCCTGCTGTTTCATTAATGGTTGCCACCATCACTTGGGTAAGGTGTCGTATGCTGCGGCTGTTCACCATAGGATGCAAGAACCGCAGGTAACCTTTGAAGAAGTCCCCCGCCTCCTGTCCTGCAGTGTCATCGCCCTCAATTACTCCACTAGGCATACGATTGCGGAGGTGGGGATTGGTCAAATGATGTGTCCCAACAGCAGTAAAGGTAGGGGGAAGAAGAAAGGCCAAATAACACACACCCGAGCAATTTCCTGGAAGCCAGGTATAAGCAGACTGTCCACAAACAAAATAGGTATTTGGAGAAGCGATTAGGACTGGTGGTGAGGTAATATTCAGTGTACTGACCCCTACCTCCCGGGTCACCAGTCCTTTTATGCACACTTGGCCATGCGTGTTGATCACATTGAAAGCCTGCAATTTGATGGGAACTTTGCGTCTGGACCGAAAGCGGGAGAAGATTATTCTACTTGAGGTGTTGAACACAACCATCTCATTGCGTTCAGCACAAGAGATGTTCAAGATGTCAGATGTCGTAGTAGGGCAGAAAGGATTACTGACATTGCCTGTTCTGTTTCGGGTGAAAGTGTCATAAAAATCGCCAATGATGGAGCTCGTTGTTCCATTGATCGTATATGCATCGATGACGAGCATCCTCCAAGCCATACAGGACCCAAAAACAGAAAATGGATATACGAAATAGGGGACAGTGTGTGTCATGAGAACCACATACCCAACTGTTAGAGGTATTAATCACACGCTGAAGCTGGTGCAATAATTGTACAACAGTATTGTTCATGAAATTCCAGGCGTCGTGGTAGTTCATGGGGTGACAAGGTGGAGTGGAGATATTCTGCAGGTGTCAGTGTCGTAGCCAGAGGAGCTGGGGGTAGGTCAGTAACAGAAACCATCCCACAACCAGCAGGATGAAGAGAGCAAAAAGTATAACTATCGTAGAAAGGAAGCATTTATTGTTCAGAAGTTTGACATATTTTTTGTGCGCTTGAAACCCTCGGACCGCTGCCATTGTGCTCAGCCTGTTGTCACTAGCGGTGTCTGTGATTGGTGGTTGCTTCACTGGATGTGGATACCAAGAGTACTACGGACTTCCCATTGGTCCAGCATACCAGCACCGGTCTCAGCCGGAGATATCACAGCCCTACAGCCTATTAGACACCAGACAGAGTAAAGGGTGAGGAAGGGTGTTGTCGCCATTTCCGCTCGGTGAGTCTGGGTGATCGTCTTTCTTCTCTGAGGGATCCATTAAACCAAGGATTTTTATCTTTGTCAGGGACCCTTTTGCATTTTAATTGGGCTATGCCCTCTATTATGCTCATCATCATATTGTCGTAATAATCCGGGAGGTCACTGACGTCTACCAGGTTGTTAGGAGGTTGCAGTCCTTTCTCACAGCATGCTGTGAGACTTTCCATACTGAGCCCTCTGGTGCCACAAATCAATTTTCTGGGTTTTATTGACTGTGAAGAGGTTTTCATTTTTAGGTGGGGTATTTGGAAGGTAATGATGTGATGATCAGACTAGTCGCAGGGGATGATCTCGATTTTATCAATAACTTTTTCTTTGGAGATGATCCAGTCTAAGGTAGAGCCTTTTAAATGGGTTGATAGATTGCGTTCTTGAACCAGTGATTGATCTACAAGGAAGGTTTTAAGTAGATTGATCTGATTGTCAGTATGATCCTCACAGTGAAAATAGAAGTCTCCTAGGAAAATATAAATGGAATGTGGAGAGGTGTTTGCTGTGATGATTTCTATCAACTGGTCTATGAACGTGGTGTTTTTGCCTGGGGGGTGGTAAAATGCGTGAAGTTTGCAAATTTGATTGTCTAAGGATCTTAATGATAGCCCGAGATATTCACAAGATTCTAAGGGGTCTGATTGTACTTTCGTAAAGGCGATGTCAGATCTATGTATACAGGCGATGCTACCGCCATTTTTGTTTAGCCTGTCTAGTTTCACAATGCAGTAGTTTGGGGGTACTAATAGATCTAGGCATGGGGAGGATAAATCCAATAGCCATGATTCTGTTAGGATAGTTAAGTTGATTCCCTGGTTTAAGATGAGGTCGGCTAGGCCCGCTGCATATTTCTTTGCTGACCGACAGTTGAGTAGTAAATACCAAATGGGTTTCTGTAGTTGGTCGATAATGAATCTTGCTTTTCGGGAATTGGAATCACATGTTTTAGGTTGTTGAAGTTTGGTATTCTATGACTAGTCTTTGCAATTCTACTTGCGTTAATTGGGACTGTCTGAATGATATGTTCGTCTAACTTAGTGGGAAGATTGGGGGGTGGTTCATATTTTAGCAAAAGGGTTTGTAACTCAATGTCTGTCAGATAACTGAGTTGATTGCGAGGGCAGTATAGTCTGTTTGTCGCTGACATTGGGACAGACTTTCGTTTATTATGGGTATTGTGAGCGTATTTGTGTAGGAGCTCCAGAGGTTCTTCATATCCCTGATGGCGAGTTGCGTGGATTTGTAAGTTTTGCTTGAATGGGAGCTGAGATTATCACATTCCATACTGGGATTAAGAGAGCTGAGATTTACAAACTCCATACCAGGTTGAGGAGAGACAAGAAGTAGTATGGGTGACCCTGTTGGTATGTTAGAATTAGTTGTCTCTTGAGGATTTGGGCTACTGTTGGGATAATCAGTGCATATTTTCTTATGTCTTATTGCTGTGTCACCGTTCTAAGTGCTTGTTGTATAAGTACATCTCCAATTATCCCTGTCAGTGACTGCTGTTTCCGTCCTAACAACATTTTCCAATACGGGGTTAGGACCTGTGTTGGTGCTTGCTTCGGATCTATAAGCTCTGTGGTTAGTAGGGGATAATGTGGATTTAGATAGATGTGGGCTCTTACTCTTAGCTATGGAGCTTCTGGATTCCATTTTCAACTGTTTGGGCTCTATAGCGGTGATGTTTTCTGTCTTGGCAGATTGATTCCTGTGTGGGGAAATGGCTTGCGATTTATTATTTGGCAGGTTTCTTGAGTGAGGGCTGTTAAGAACGTGTTCTTTTAAGGTTGAGAAATATTAGTCGAAGCGTTTCAATTCTTTTTTGGCGGCTTGTGTAAGAATCGTGCCGTTCTTGTAGCATGTTATATTCAGTGTAGCTCTTAGTTTTTGAGAGGGTGTTATTAGCATCTTAATGCCGTAAGGAAGGTTTCTCATTTCCTGTACCTTAAGCACATTATTTAGGGTGTTGCACCATTTACCCATTTTAAAGGTGAAAAATATTAGGTCATTAATAATGGCACCTTTTTTATATTGAAGGAGTGGTCTGAGATTAAGATTTCTGGGGTTTTTCTAAGTAAATTGTGTTTAAAGGATTTGGTGGCATTTTTAGAGAGATTAGGGAGGTATGAGATTGTATAGGAGTTCCTGCCTTCAGATTTCAGGTAGGTCCCTGCTAAGATTATGAGTAATGGTTTCTGTCCTTATTATTCTTGAATCCTCAAATACTATGTCTTTCTTGTAGCAGGAGGAGGAATATAAAGCTATCTTCAGTTATATGTTTCCTTGGTTGTTAAATGTTCTGTGATGTGGAATATACACTGTAAACTGATATCTCATTGAATGGGAGCTAATCCAACATGCCTGCCTTGATGTTGATGCATGCAAAATAGATCTGTTTCAATCTTCATTGGTTGTTTTAGATCTCTCCAGAGCGGACCTGTTTCAATGATCATCCGGATTCCCAATGGCGGGTATATTCTTTCTTAATTTGTCTTATTGAGGGATGTGGTTGGTCAATCCCTCACAATATTAATAATGTGAGGGATTGAAGAGTACTGACCAATCAATGATGGGTGCCATCCATATTTGAAGGTTGCACCCTTTTTCTATTTCCATGGATAGTGAGGTAAAGACCGAACCAAGAGGGCTGCCATCCATGTAAGAAGGTTGCACCCCTTTTTCTATTTCCATGGAAAATGGGGTAAAGGTCCAGGGAAGAGGGCACAGGTCGCCTCTTCTATTTCTATTTGAGCTTTAACTCCCTCAATGGGCGGCAGACGCCTGCAAATCAAAAGTTTAAAATGGTCACCTCTCCCTAGCACACAATTCACCTAAGCCCCACTCAAAAGCACGCTTCTGCTCACAGGAACCCCTCTGCTCACAGCCAGAGGGAACCAAGTCAAACCAATCCTCAGGTGAGAGGAGACGGGAAGCAATTCGGGCCAGTCCATAATTCTCCACAATGCTCTCCTGTAGAACCAAGAAAAGCCCACCTCAAGGAGGAGTGGGGGCTTGGCGGTGCGGGAATCACCTGAGTCTACTCTTAAACTGCTTATATAATGAAGTGGACCTGGAAGCCTTTGTCTGCAGAGAGAACCACCTTTACTACAATAGCCCAGGCTATGGAACAGAGTCCCAAGCTAGTCAGAGACAAAACCCAGGAGGCTGCTGCTTTACTCCACAGCGAACAAGCCTTATATACATTTTTATTCCACTCTTTTGGAATTCAGTTCATTGTTCAATCAGGGCGGTGTTTGTAGTTGATGACCTGATCAAGGCAGTGTTTGTAGTTCATGACCTGATCAAGGCGGTGTTTGTAGTTGATGACCTGATCAAGGCTCAGCATTCAGACCATTGTTCAATCAGCTTGATCAAGACTCAGCATTCAGACCATTTTTCAATCAGCTTGATCAAGGCTCGGTCAGTCAGACCATTGTTCAATCAGCTTGATCAAAGCTTGGTCAGTCAGACCATTGTCCAGATGACCGGATCACGGCATCAAGGATGTTTACCAAGCAGGGAGCAGAAGATGAAAAACAAGCTTGTTTACACAGGGCGTAGGTGTCTCATGGCTTTCTGTTGATGAATTGGTTAACTGCAAAGAACAGGGGGCTTGGGTATGTGATAGTTGTTTTAAGCATCAGCAGAAATGGAGGCTGTAGGCAGGGTTTTGTCACAAGATGGCAAGAAATGGAGGAATGTTAGGAAATTAATAGGACCTAGTAAAAACATATTTTCTTCAGACCCTCCTTTTGCCACTGAGTGGCAAAACATGTTCTTAAGAAATGTCTATCTGCATTAGGTTGCCTATCTCTTGTTGAAGCATTATCCTTACGTTGGTGTCACATGTACTGACCGGGGAACTTTTAAGGGTCTGTGTACACATAGCACAAAGCATAGGCAAGGCAAGCACTGGATACACAGGCAGCATGAGATGATGACTGCTGTTTCTAAGGCAAAAAAATGAGGATGACCCATCACCATCTGGAAAGGAGGCCCCAAATCCAGCCCATGAGGGACCAGTCGTCTTGTTGTTGATGAATCTCAGAGGGAAGTTTATGCAGACGTTGGATAGCTTGATAGACTGATACAGCTTTATCAGGTATATAAATGCAGCAGCAGGAGCCGATTAGTTTACATACACCACCACGGTCAGCAAGGATGATGTCAAGTACCATTCAATGTTGTAGTGTCATCAGGCGGTTCGCCTGAAGCTCTGCGGTGATGTTGTCCAATGCCCCTGCTGTTTCATTAATGGTTGCCACCACCACTCGGGTAAGGTGTCGTATGCTGCGGCTGTTCACCATAGGACGCAAGACCGCAGGTAACCTTTGAAGAAGTCCCCCGCCTCCTGTCCTGCAGTGTCATCACCCTCAATTACTCCACTAGGCATACGATTGCGGAGGTGGGGATTGGTCAAATGATGTGTCCCAACAGCAGTAAAGGTAGGGGGAAGAAGAAAGGCCAAATAACACACACCCGAGCAATTTCCTGGAAGCCAGGTATAAGCAGACTGTCCACAAACAAAATAGGTATTTGGAGAAGCGATTAGGACTGGTGGTGAGGTAATATTCAGTGTACTGACCCCTACCTCCCGGGTCACCAGTCCTTTTATGCACACTTAGCCATGCGTGTTGATCACATTGAAAGCCTGCAATTTGATGGGAACTTTGCGTCTGGACCGAAAGCGGGAGAAGATTATTCTACTTGAGGTGTTGAACACAACCATCTCATTGCGTTCAGCACAAGAGATGTTCAAGATGTCAGATGTCGTAGTAGGGCAGAAAGGATTACTGACATTGCCTGTTCTGTTTCGGGTGAAAGTGTCATAAAAATCGCCAATGATGGAGCTCGTTGTTCCATTGATCGTATATGCATCGATGACGAGCATCCTCCAAGCCATACAGGACCCAAAAACAGAAAATGGATATACGAAATAGGGGACAGTGTGTGTCATGAGAACCGCATACCCAACTGTTAGAGGTATTAATCACACGCTGAAGCGGGTGCAATAATTGTACAACAGTATTGTTCATGAAATTCCAGGCGTCGTGGTAGTTCATGGGGTGACAAGGTGGAGTGGAGATATTCTGCAGGTGTCAGTGTCGTAGCCAGAGGAGCTGGGGGTAGGTCAGTAACAGAAACCATCCCACAACCAGCAGGATGAAGAGAGCAAAAAGTATAACTATCGTAGAAAGGAAGCATTTATTGTTCAGAAGTTTGACATATTTTTTGTGCGCTTGAAACCCTCGGACCGCTGCCATTGTGCTCAGCCTGTTGTCACTAGCGGTGTCTGTGATTGGTGGTTGCTTCACTGGATGTGGATACCAAGAGTACTACGGACTTCCCATTGGTCCAGCATACCAGCACCGGTCTCAGCCGGAGATATCACAGCCCTACAGCCTATTAGACACCAGACAGAGTAAAGGGTGAGGAAGGGTGTTGTCGCCATTTCAGCTCGGTGAGTCTGGGTGATCGTCTTTCTTCTCTGAGGGATCCATTAAACCAAGGATTTTTATCTTTGTCAGGGACCCTTTTGCATTTTAATTGGGCTATGCCCTCTATTATGCTCGTCATCATATTGTCGTAGTAATCCGTGAGGTCACTGACGTCTACCAGGTTGTTAGGAGGTTGCAGTCCTTTCTCCCAGCATGCTGTGAGACTTTCCATACTGAGCCCTCTGGTGCCACAAATCAATTTTCTGGGTTTTATTGACTGTGAAGAGGTTTTCATTTTTAGGTGGGGTATTTGGAAGGTAATGATGTGATGATCAGACTAGTCGCAGGGGATGATCTCGATTTTATCAATAACTTTTTCTTTGGAGATGATCCAGTCTAAGGTAGAGCCTTTTAAATGGGTTGATAGATTGCGTTCTTGAACCAGTGATTGATCTACAAGGAAGGTTTTAAGTAGATTGATCTGATTGTCAGTATGATCCTCACAGTGAAAATAAAAGTCTCCTAGGAAAATATAAATGGAATGTGGAGAGGTGTTTGCTGTGATGATTTCTATCAACTGGTCTATGAACGTGGTGTTTTTGCCTGGGGGGTGGTAAAATGCGTGAAGTTTGCAAATTTGATTGTCTAAGGATCTTAATGATAGCCTGAGATATTCACAAGATTCTAAGGGGTCTGATTGTACTTTCGTAAAGGCGATGTCAGATCTATGTATACAGGCGATGCTACCGCCATTTTTGTTTAGCCTGTCTAGTTTCACAATGCAGTAGTTTGGGGGTACTAATAGATCTAGGCATGGGGAGGATAAATCCAATAGCCATGATTCTGTTAGGATAGTTAAGTTGATTCCCTGGTTTAAGATGAGGTCGGCTAGGCCCGCTGCATATTTCTTTGCTGACCGACAGTTGAGTAGTAAATACCAAATGGGTTTCTGTAGTTGGTCGATAATGAATCTTGCTTTTCGGGAATTGGAATCACATGTTTTAGGTTGTTGAAGTTTGGTATTCTATGACTAGTCTTTGCAATTCTACTTGCGTTTATTGGGACTGTCTGAATGATATGTTCGTCTAACTTAGTGGGAAGATTGGGGGGTGGTTCATATTTTAGCAAAAGGGTTTGTAACTCAATGTCTGTCAGATAACTGAGTTGATTGCGAGGGCAGTATAGTCTGTTTGTCGCTGACATTGGGACAGACTTTAGTTTATTATGGGTATTGTGAGCGTATATGTGTAGGAGCTCCAGAGGTTCTTCATATCCCTGATAGCGAGTTGCGTGGATTTGTAAGTTTTGCTTGAATGGGAGCTGAGATTATCACATTCCATACTGGGATTAAGAGAGCTGAGATTTACAAACTCCATACCAGGTTGAGGAGAGACAAGAAGTAGTATGGGTGACCCTGTTGGTATGTTAGAATTAGTTGTCTCTTGAGGATTTGGGCTACTGTTGGGATAATCAGTGCATATTTTCTTATGTCTTATTGCTGTGTCACCGTTCTAAGTGCTTGTTGTATAAGTACATCTCCAATTATCCCTGTCAGTGACTGCTGTTTCCGTCCTAACAACATTTTCCAATACAGGGTTAGGACCTGTGTTGGTGCTTGCTTCGGATCTATAAGCTCTGTGGTTAGTAGGGGATAATGTGGATTTAGATAGATGTGGGCTCTTACTCTTAGCTATGGAGCTTCTGGATTCCATTTTCAACTGTTTGGGCTCTATAGCGGTGATGTTTTCTGTCTTGGCAGATTGATTCCTGTGTGGGGAAATGGCTTGCGATTTATTATTTGGCAGGTTTCTTGAGTGAGGGCTGTTAAGAACGTGTTCTTTTAAGGTTGAGAAATATTAGTCGAAGCGTTTCAATTCTTTTTTGGCGGCTTGTGTAAGAATCGTGCCGTTCTTGTAGCATGTTATATTCAGTGTAGCTCTTAGTTTTTGAGAGGGTGTTATTAGCATCTTAAGGCCGTAAGGAAGGTTTCTCATTTCCTGTACCTTAAGCACATTATTTAGGGTGTTGCACCATTTATCCATTTTAATGGTGAAAAATATTAGGTCGTTAATAATGGCACCTTTTTTATATTGAAGGAGTGGTCTGAGATTAAGATTTCTGGGGTTTTTCTAAGAAATTGTGTTTAAAGGATTTGGTAGCATTTTTAGAGAGATTAGGGAGGTATGAGATTGTATAGGAGTTCCTGCCTTCAGATTTCAGGTAGGTCCCTGCTAAGATTATGAGTAATGGTTTCTGTCCTTTTATTCTTGAATCCTCAAATACTATGTCTTTCTTGTAGCAGGAGGAGGAATATAAAGCTATCTTCAGTTATATGTTTCCTTGGTTGTTAAATGTTCTGTGATGTGGAATATACACTGTAAACTGATATCTCATTGAATGGGAGCTAATCCAACATGCCTGCCTTGATGTTGGTGCATGCAAAATAGATCTGTTTCAATCTTCATTGGTTGTTTTAGATCTCTCCAGAGCGGACCTGTTTCAATGATCATCCGGATTCCCAATGGCGGGTATATTCTTTCTTAATTTGTCTTATTGAGGTATGTGGTTGGTCAATCCCTCACAATATTAATAATGTGAGGGATTGAAGAGTACTGACCAATCAATGATGGGTGCCATCCATATTTGAAGGTTGCACCCTTTTTCTATTTCCATGGATAGTGAGGTAAAGACCGAACCAAGAGGGCTGCCATCCATGTAAGAAGGTTGCACCCCTTTTTCTATTTCCATGGAAAATGGGGTAAAGGTCCAGGGAAGAGGGCACAGGTCGCCTCTTCTATTTCTATTTGAGCTTTAACTCCCACAATGGGCGGCAGACGCCTGCAAATCAAAAGTTTAAAATGGTCACCTCTCCCTAGCACACAATTCACCTAAGCCCCACTCAAAAGCACGCTTCTGCTCACAGGAACCCCTCTGCTCACAGCCAGAGGGAACCAAGTCAAACTAGCCGAGTAGCAATCCTCAGGTGAGAGGAGACGGGAAGCAATTCGGGCCAGCCCATAATTCTCCACAATGCTCTCCTGTAGAACCAAGAAAAGCCCACCTCAAGGAGGAGTGGGGGCTTGGCGGTGCGGGGTTCACCTGAGTCTACTCTTACCCTGCTTATATAATGAAGTAGACCTGGAAGCCTTTGTCTGCAGAGAGAACCACCTTTACTACAATAGCCCAGGCTATGGAACAGAGTCCCAAGCTAGTCAGAGACAAAACCCAGGAGGCTGCTGCTTTACTCCACAGCGAACAAGCCTTATATACATTTTTATTCCACTCTTTTGGAATTCAGTCCATTGTTCAATCAGGGCGGTGTTTGTAGTTGATGACCTGATCAAGGCAGTGTTTGTAGTTCATGACCTGATCAAGGCGTTGTTTGTAGTTGATGACCTGATCAAGGCTCAGCATTCAGACCATTGTTCAATCAGCTTGATCAAGACTCAGCATTCAGACCATTTTTCAATCAGCTTAATCAAGGCTCGGTCAGTCAGACCATTGTTCAATCAGCTTGATCAAGGCTCGGTCAGTCAGACCATTGTCCAGATGACCGGATCACGGCATCAAGGATGTTTACCAAGCAGGGAGCAGAAGATGAAAAACAAGCTTGTTTACACAGGGTGTAGGTGTCTCATGGCTTTCTGTTGATGAATTGGTTAACTGCAAAGAACAGGGGGCTTGGGTATGTGATAGTTGTTTTAAGCATCAGCAGAAATGGAGGCTGTAGGCAGGGTTTTGTCACAAGATGGCAAGAAATGGAGGAATGTAAGGAAATTAATAGGACCTAGTAAAAACGTATTTTCTTCAGACCCTCCTTTTGCCACTGAGTGGCAAAACATGTTCTTAAGAAATGTCTATCTGCATTAGGTTGCCTATCTCTTGTTGAAGCATTATCCTTACGTTGGTGTCACATGTACTGACCGGGGAACTTTTAAGGGTCTGTGTACACATAGCACAAAGCATAGGCAAGGCAAGCACTGGATACACAGGCAGCATGAGATGATGACTGCTATTTCTAAGGCAAAAAAATGAGGATGACCCATCACCATCTGGAAAGGAGGCCCCAAATCCAGCCCATGAGGGACCAGTCGTCTTGTTGTTGATGAATCTCAGAGGGAAGTTTATGCAGACGTTGGATAGCTTGATAGACTGATAGAGCTTTATCAGGTATATAAATGCAGCAGCAGGAGCCGATTAGTTTACATACACCACCACGGTCAGCAAGGATGATGTCAAGTACCATTCAATGTTGTAGTGTCATCAGGCGGTTCGCCTGAAGCTCTGCGGTGATGTTGCCCAATGCCCCTGCTGTTTCATTAATGGTTGCCACCATCACTTGGGTAAGGTGTCGTATGCTGCGGCTGTTCACCATAGGATGCAAGAACCGCAGGTAACCTTTGAAGAAGTCCCCCGCCTCCTGTCCTGCAGTGTCATCGCCCTCAATTACTCCACTAGGCATACGATTGCGGAGGTGGGGATTGGTCAAATGATGTGTCCCAACAGCAGTAAAGGTAGGGGGAAGAAGAAAGGCCAAATAACACACACCCGAGCAATTTCCTGGAAGCCAGGTATAAGCAGACTGTCCACAAACAAAATAGGTATTTGGAGAAGCGATTAGGACTGGTGGTGAGGTAATATTCAGTGTACTGACCCCTACCTCCCGGGTCACCAGTCCTTTTATGCACACTTGGCCATGCGTGTTGATCACATTGAAAGCCTGCAATTTGATGGGAACTTTGCGTATGGACCGAAAGCGGGAGAAGATTATTCTACTTGAGGTGTTGAACACAACCATCTCATTGCGTTCAGCACAAGAGATGTTCAAGATGTCAGATGTCGTAGTAGGGCAGAAAGGATTACTGACATTGCCTGTTCTGTTTCGGGTGAAAGTGTCATAAAAATCGCCAATGATGGAGCTCGTTGTTCCATTGATCGTATATGCATCGATGACGAGCATCCTCCAAGCCATACAGGACCCAAAAACAGAAAATGGATATACGAAATAGGGGACAGTGTGTGTCATGAGAACCACATACCCAACTGTTAGAGGTATTAATCACACGCTGAAGCTGGTGCAATAATTGTACAACAGTATTGTTCATGAAATTCCAGGCGTTGTGGTAGTTCATGGGGTGACAAGGTGGAGTGGAGATATTCTGCAGGTGTCAGTGTCGTAGCCAGAGGAGCTGGGGGTAGGTCAGTAACAGAAACCATCCCACAACCAGCAGGATGAAGAGAACAAAAAGTATAACTATCGTAGAAAGGAAGCATTTATTGTTCAGAAGTTTGACATATTTTTTGTGCGCTTGAAACCCTCGGACCGCTGCCATTGTGCTCAGCCTGTTGTCACTAGCGGTGTCTGTGATTGGTGGTTGCTTCACTGGATGTGGATACCAAGAGTACTACGGACTTCCCATTGGTCCAGCATACCAGCACCGGTCTCAGCCGGAGATATCACAGCCCTACAGCCTATTAGACACCAGACAGAGTAAAGGGTGAGGAAGGGTGTTGTCGCCATTTCCGCTCGGTGAGTCTGGGTGATCGTCTTTCTTCTCTGAGGGATCCATTAAACCAAGGATTTTTATCTTTGTCAGGGACCCTTTTGCATTTTAATTGGGCTATGCCCTCTATTATGCTCATCATCATATTGTCGTAATAATCCGGGAGGTCACTGACGTCTACCAGGTTGTTAGGAGGTTGCAGTCCTTTCTCACAGCATGCTGTGAGACTTTCCATACTGAGCCCTCTGGTGCCACAAATCAATTTTCTGGGTTTTATTGACTGTGAAGAGGTTTTCATTTTTAGGTGGGGTATTTGGAAGGTAATGATGTGATGATCAGACTAGTCGCAGGGGATGATCTCGATTTTATCAATAACTTTTTCTTTGGAGATGATCCAGTCTAAGGTAGAGCCTTTTAAATGGGTTGATAGATTGCGTTCTTGAACCAGTGATTGATCTACAAGGAAGGTTTTAAGTAGATTGATCTGATTGTCAGTATGATCCTCACAGTGAAAATAGAAGTCTCCTAGGAAAATATAAATGGAATGTGGAGAGGTGTTTGCTGTGATGATTTCTATCAACTGGTCTATGAACGTGGTGTTTTTGCCTGGGGGGTGGTAAAATGCGTGAAGTTTGCAAATTTGATTGTCTAAGGATCTTAATGATAGCCCGAGATATTCACAAGATTCTAAGGGGTCTGATTGTACTTTCGTAAAGGCGATGTCAGATCTATGTATACAGGCGATGCTACCGCCATTTTTGTTTAGCCTGTCTAGTTTCACAATGCAGTAGTTTGGGGGTACTAATAGATCTAGGCATGGGGAGGATAAATCCAATAGCCATGATTCTGTTAGGATAGTTAAGTTGATTCCCTGGTTTAAGATGAGGTCGGCTAGGCCCGCTGCATATTTCTTTGCTGACCGACAGTTGAGTAGTAAATACCAAATGGGTTTCTGTAGTTGGTCGATCATGAATCTTGCTTTTCGGGAATTGGAATCACATGTTTTAGGTTGTTGAAGTTTGGTATTCTATGACTAGTCTTTGCAATTCTACTTGCGTTAATTGGGACTGTCTGAATGATATGTTCGTCTAACTTAGTGGGAAGATTGGGGGGTGGTTCATATTTTAGCAAAAGGGTTTGTAACTCAATGTCTGTCAGATAACTGAGTTGATTGCGAGGGCAGTATAGTCTGTTTGTCGCTGACATTGGGACAGACTTTAGTTTATTATGGGTATTGTGAGCGTATTTGTGTAGGAGCTCCAGAGGTTCTTCATATCCCTGATAGCGAGTTGCGTGGATTTGTAAGTTTTGCTTGAATGGGAGCTGAGATTATCACATTCCATACTGGGATTAAGAGAGCTGAGATTTACAAACTCCATACCAGGTTGAGGAGAGACAAGAAGTAGTATGGGTGACCCTGTTGGTATGTTAGAATTAGTTGTCTCTTGAGGATTTGGGCTACTGTTGGGATAATCAGTGCATATTTTCTTATGTCTTATTGCTGTGTCACCGTTCTAAGTGCTTGTTGTATAAGTACATCTCCAATTATCCCTGTCAGTGACTGCTGTTTCCGTCCTAACAACATTTTCCAATACGGGGTTAGGACCTGTGTTGGTGCTTGCTTCGGATCTATAAGCTCTGTGGTTAGTAGGGGATAATGTGGATTTAGATAGATGTGGGCTCTTACTCTTAGCTATGGAGCTTCTGGATTCCATTTTCAACTGTTTGGGCTCTATAGCGGTGATGTTTTCTGTCTTGGCAGATTGATTCCTGTGTGGGGAAATGGCTTGCAATTTATTATTTGGCAGGTTTCTTGAGTGAGGGCTGTTAAGAACGTGTTCTTTTAAGGTTGAGAAATATTAGTCAAAGCGTTTCAATTCTTTTTTGGCGGCTTGTGTAAGAATCGTGCCGTTCTTGTAGCATGTTATATTCAGTGTAGCTCTTAGTTTTTGAGAGGGTGTTGTTAGCATCTTAATGCCGTAAGGAAGGTTTCTCATTTCCTGTACCTTAAGCACATTATTTAGGGTGTTGCACCATTTATCCATTTTAATGGTGAAAAATATTAGGTCGTTAATAATGGCACCTTTTTTATATTGAAGGAGTGGTCTGAGATTAAGATTTCTGGGGTTTTTCTAAGTAAATTGTGTTTAAAGGATTTGGTGGCATTTTTAGAGAGATTAGGGAGGTATGAGATTGTATAGGAGTTCCTGCCTTCAGATTTCAGGTAGGTCCCTGCTAAGATTATGAGTAATGGTTTCTGTCCTTATTATTCTTGAATCCTCAAATACTATGTCTTTCTTGTAGCAGGAGGAGGAATATAAAGCTATCTTCAGTTATATGTTTCCTTGGTTGTTAAATGTTCTGTGATGTGGAATATACACTGTAAACTGATATCTCATTGAATGGGAGCTAATCCAACATGCCTGCCTTGATGTTGATGCATGCAAAATAGATCTGTTTCAATCTTCATTGGTTGTTTTAGATCTCTCCAGAGCGGACCTGTTTCAATGATCATCCGGATTCCCAATGGCGGGTATATTCTTTCTTAATTTGTCTTATTGAGGGATGTGGTTGGTCAATCCCTCACAATATTAATAATGTGAGGGATTGAAGAGTACTGACCGATCAATGATGGGTGCCATCCATATTTGAAGGTTGCACCCTTTTTCTATTTCCATGGATAGTGAGGTAAAGACCGAACCAAGAGGGCTGCCATCCATGTAAGAAGGTTGCACCCCTTTTTCTATTTCCATGGAAAATGGGGTAAAGGTCCAGGGAAGAGGGCACAGGTCGCCTCTTCTATTTCTATTTGAGCTTTAACTCCCACAATGGGCGGCAGACGCCTGCAAATCAAAAGTTTAAAATGGTCACCTCTCCCTAGCACACAATTCACCTAAGCCCCACTCAAAAGCATGCTTCTGCTCACAGGAACCCCTCTGCTCACAGCCAGAGGGAACCAAGTCAAACTAGCCGAGTAGCAATCCTCAGGTGAGAGGAGACGGGAAGCAATTCGGGCCAGCCCATAATTCTCCACAATGCTCTCCTGTAGAACCAAGAAAAGCCCACCTCAAGGAGGAGTGGGGGCTTGGCGGTGCGGGGTTCACCTGAGTCTACTCTTACCCTGCTTATATAATGAAGTGGACCTGGAAGCCTTTGTCTGCAGAGAGAACCACCTTTACTACAATAGCCCAGGCTATGGAACAGAGTCCCAAGCTAGTCAGAGACAAAACCCAGGAGGCTGCTGCTTTACTCCACAGCAAACAAGCCGTATATACATTTTTATTCCACTCTTTTGGAATTCAGTCCATTGTTCAATCAGGGCGGTGTTTGTAGTTGATGACCTGATCAAGGCAGTGTTTGTAGTTCATGACCTGATCAAGACGTTGTTTGTAGTTGATGACCTGATCAAGGCTCAGCATTCAGACCATTGTTCAATCAGCTTGATCAAGACTCAGCATTCAGACCATTTTTCAATCAGCTTGATCAAGGCTCGGTCAGTCAGACCATTGTTCAATCAGCTTGATCAAGGCTCGGTCAGTCAGACCATTGTCCAGATGACCGGATCACGGCATCAAGGATGTTTACCAAGCAGGGAGCAGAAGATGAAAAACAAGCTTGTTTACACAGGGCGTAGGTGTCTCATGGCTTTCTGTTGATGAATTGGTTAACTGCAAAGAACAGGGGGCTTGGGTATGTGATAGTTGTTTTAAGCATCAGCAGAAATGGAGGCTGTAGGCAGGGTTTTGTCACAAGATGGCAAGAAATGGAGGAATGTAAGGAAATTAATAGGACCTAGTAAAAACGTATTTTCTTCAGACCCTCCTTTTGCCACTGAGTGGCAAAGCATGTTCTTAAGAAATGTCTATCTGCATTAGGTTGCCTATCTCTTGTTGAAGCATTATCCTTATGTTGGTGTCACATGTACTGACCGGGGAACTTTTAAGGGTCTGTGTACACATAGCACAAAGCATAGGCAAGGCAAGCACTGGATACACAGGCAGCATGAGATGATGACTGCTGTTTCTAAGGCAAAAAAATGAGGATGACCCATCACCATCTGGAAAGGAGGCCCCAAATCCAGCCCATGAGGGACCAGTCGTCTTGTTGTTGATGAATCTCAGAGGGAAGTTTATGCAGACGTTGGATAGCTTGATAGACTGATAGAGCTTTATCAGGTATATAAATGCAGCAGCAGGAGCCGATTAGTTTACATACACCACCACGGTCAGCAAGGATGATGTCAAGTACCATTCAATGTCTTAGTGTCATCAGGCGGTTCGCCTGAAGCTCTGCGGTGATGTTGCCCAATGCCCCTGCTGTTTCATTAATGGTTGCCACCATCACTCGGGTAAGGTGTCGTATGCTGCGGCTGTTCACCATAGGATGCAAGAACCGCAGGTAACCTTTGAAGAAGTCCCCCGCCTCCTGTCCTGCAGTGTCATCGCCCTCAATTACTCCACTAGGCATACGATTGCGGAGGTGGGGATTGGTCAAATGATGTGTCCCAACAGCAGTAAAGGTAGGGGGAAGAAGAAAGGCGAAATAACACACACCCGAGCAATTTCCTGGAAGCCAGGTATAAGCATACTGTCCACAAACAAAACAGGTATTTGGAGAAGCGATTAGGACTGGTGGTGAGGTAATATTCAGTGTGCTGACCCCTACCTCCCGGGTCACCAGTCCTTTTATGCACACTTAGCCATGCGTGTTGATCACATTGAAAGCCTGCAATTTGATGGGAACTTTGCGTCTGGACCGAAAGCGGGAGAAGATTATTCTACTTGAGGTGTTGAACACAAACATCTCATTGCGTTCAGCACAAGAGATGTTCAAGATGTCAGATGTCGTAGTAGGGCAGAAAGGATTACTGACATTGCCTGTTCTGTTTCGGGTGAAAGTGTCATAAAAATCGCCAATGATGGAGCTCGTTGTTCCATTGATCGTATATGCATCGATGACGAGCATCCTCCAAGCCATACAGGACCCAAAAACAGAAAATGGATATACGAAATAGGGGACAGTGTGTGTCATGAGAACCACATACCCAACTGTTAGAGGTATTAATCACACGCTGAAGCTGGTGCAATAATTGTACAACAGTATTGTTCATGAAATTCCAGGCGTCGTGGTAGTTCATGGGGTGACAAGGTGGAGTGGAGATATTCTGCAGGTGTCAGTGTCGTAGCCAGAGGAGCTGGGGGTAGGTCAGTAACAGAAACCATCCCACAACCAGCAGGATGAAGAGAGCAAAAAGTATAACTATCGTAGAAAGGAAGCATTTATTGTTCAGAAGTTTGACATATTTTTTGTGCGCTTGAAACCCTCGGACCGCTGCCATTGTGCTCAGCCTGTTGTCACTAGCGGTGTCTGTGATTGGTGGTTGCTTCACTGGATGTGGATACCAAGAGTACTACGGACTTCCCATTGGTCCAGCATACCAGCACCGGTCTCAGCCGGAGATATCACAGCCCTACAGCCTATTGGACACCAGACAGAGTAAAGGGTGAGGAAGGGTGTTGTCGCCATTTCCGCTCGGTGAGTCTGGGTGATCGTCTTTCTTCTCTGAGGGATCCATTAAACCAAGGATTTTTATCTTTGTCAGGGACCCTTTTGCATTTTAATTGGGCTATGCCCTCTATTATGCTCATCATCATATTGTCGTAATAATCCGTGAGGTCACTGACGTCTACCAGGTTGTTAGGAGGTTGCAGTCCTTTCTCACAGCATGCTGTGAGACTTTCCATACTGAGCCCTCTGGTGCCACAAATCAATTTTCTGGGTTTTATTGACTGTGAAGAGGTTTTCATTTTTAGGTGGGGTATTTGGAAGGTAATGATGTGATGATCAGACTAGTCGCAGGGGATGATCTCGATTTTATCAATAACTTTTTCTTTGGAGATGATCCAGTCTAAGGTAGAGCCTTTTAAATGGGTTGATAGATTGCGTTCTTGAACCAGTGATTGATCTACAAGGAAGGTTTTAAGTAGATTGATCTGATTGTCAGTATGATCCTCACAGTGAAAATAGAAGTCTCCTAGGAAAATATAAATGGTATGTGGGGAGGTGTTTGCTGTGATGATTTCAATCAACTGGTCTATGAACGTGGTGTTTTTGCCTGGGGGGTGGTAAAATGCGTGAAGTTTGCAAATTTGATTGTCTAAGGATCTTAATGATAGCCCGAGATATTCACAAGATTCTAAGGGGTCTGATTGTACTTTCGTAAAGGCGATGTCAGATCTATGTATACAGGCGATGCTACCGCCATTTTTGTTTAGCCTGTCTAGTTTCACAATGCAGTAGTTTGGGGGTACTAATAGATCTAGGCATGGGGAGGATAAATCCAATAGCCATGATTCTGTTAGGATAGTTAAGTTGATTCCCTGGTTTAAGAGGAGGTCGGCTAGGCCCGCTGCATATTTCTTTGCTGACCGACAGTTGAGTAGTAAATACCAAATGGGTTTCTGTAGTTGGTCGATAATGAATCTTGCTTTTCGGGAATTGGAATCACATGTTTTAGGTTGTTGAAGTTTGGTATTCTATGACTAGTCTTTGCAATTCTACTTGCGTTAATTGGGACTGTCTGAATGATATGTTCGTCTAACTTAGTGGGAAGATTGGAGGGTGGTTCATATTTTAGCAAAAGGGTTTGTAACTCAATGTCTGTCAGATAACTGAGTTGATTGCGAGGGCAGTATAGTCTGTTTGTCGCTGATATTGGGACAGACTTTAGTTTATTATGGGTATTGTGAGCGTATTTGTGTAGGAGCTCCAGAGGTTCTTCATATCCCTGATAGCGAGTTGCGTGGATTTGTAAGTTTTGCTTGAATGGGAGCTGAGATTATCACATTCCATACTGGGATTAAGAGAGCTGAGATTTACAAACTCCATACCAGGTTGAGGAGAGACAAGAAGTAGTATGGGTGACCCTGTTGGTATGTTAGAATTAGTTGTCTCTTGAGGATTTGGGCTACTGTTGGGATAATCAGTGCATATTTTCTTATGTCTTATTGCTGTGTCACCGTTCTAAGTGCTTGTTGTATAAGTACATCTCCAATTATCCCTGTCAGTGACTGCTGTTTCCGTCCTAACAACATTTTCCAATACGGGGTTAGGACCTGTGTTGGTGCTTGCTTCGGATCTATAAGCTCTGTGGTTAGTAGGGGATAATGTGGATTTAGATAGATGTGGGCTCTTACTCTTAGCTATGGAGCTTCTGGATTCCATTTTCAACTGTTTGGGCTCTATAGCGGTGATGTTTTCTGTCTTGGCAGATTGATTCCTGTGTGGGGAAATGGCTTGCGATTTATTATTGGGCAGGTGTCTTCAGTGAGGGCTGTTAAGAACGTGTTCTTTTAAGGTTGAGAAATATTAGTCGAAGCGTTTCAATTCTTTTTTGGCGGCTTGTGTAAGAATCGTGCCGTTCTTGTAGCATGTTATATTCAGTGTAGCTCTTAGTTTTTGAGAGGGTGTTATTAGCATCTTAATGCCGTAAGGAAGGTTTCTCATTTCCTGTACCTTAAGCACATTATTTAGGGTGTTGCACCATTTATCCATTTTAATGGTGAAAAATATTAGGTCGTTAATAATGGCACCTTTTTTATATTGAAGGAGTGGTCTGAGATTAAGATTTCTGGGGTTTTTCTAAGAAATTGTGTTTAAAGGATTTGGTGGCATTTTTAGAGAGATTAGGGAGGTATGAGATTGTATAGGAGTTCCTGCCTTCAGATTTCAGGTAGGTCCCTGCTAAGATTATGAGTAATGGTTTCTGTCCTTTTATTCTTGAATCCTCAAATACTATGTCTTTCTTGTAGCAGGAGGAGGAATATAAAGCTATCTTCAGTTATATGTTTCCTTGGTTGTTAAATGTTCTGTGATGTGGAATATACACTGTAAACTGATATCTCATTGAATGGGAGCTAATCCAACATGCCTGCCTTGATGTTGGTGCATGCAAAATAGATCTGTTTCAATCTTGATTGGTTGTTTTAGATCTCTCCAGAGCGGACCTGTTTCAATGATCATCCGGATTCCCAATGGCGGGTATATTCTTTCTTAATTTGTCTTATTGAGGTATGTGGTTGGTCAATCCCTCACAATATTAATAATGTGAGGGATTGAAGAGTACTGACCAATCAATTATGGGTGCCATACATATTTGAAGGTTGCACCCTTTTTCTATTTCCATGGATAGTGAGGTAAAGACCGAACCAAGATGGCTGCCATCCATGTAAGAAGGTTGCACCCCTTTTTCTATTTCCATGGAAAATGGGGTAAAGGTCCAGGGAAGAGGGCACAGGTCGCCTCTTCTATTTCTATTTGAGCTTTAACTCCCACAATGGGTGGCAGACGCCTGCAAATCAAAAGTTTAAAATGGTCACCTCTCCCTAGCACACAATTCACCTAAGCCCCACTCAAAAGCACGCTTCTGCTCACAGGAACCCCTCTGGTCACAGCCAGAGGGAACCAAGTCAAACTAGCCGAGTAGCAATCCTCAGGTGAGAGGAGACGGGAAGCAATTCGGGCCAGCCCATAATTCTCCACAATGCTCTCCTGTAGAACCAAGAAAAGCCCACCTCAAGGAGGAGTGGGGGCTTGGCGGTGCGGGAATCACCTGAGTCTACTCTTACCCTGCTTATATAATGAAGTGGACCTGGAAGCCTTTGTCTGCAGAGAGAACCACCTTTACTACAATAGCCCAGGCTATGGAACAGAGTCCCAAGCTAGTCAGAGACAAAACCCAGGAGGCTGCTGCTTTACTCCACAGCGAACAAGCCTTATATACATTTTTATTCCACTCTTTTGGAATTCAGTCCATTGTTCAATCAGGGCGGTGTTTGTAGTTGATGACCTGATCAAGGCAGTGTTTGTAGTTCATGACCTGATCAAGGCGGTGTTTGTAGTTGATGACCTGATCAAGGCTCAGCATTCAGACCATTGTTCAATCAGCTTGATCAAGACTCAGCATTCAGACCATTTTTCAATCAGCTTGATCAAGGCTCGGTCAGTCAGACCATTGTTCAATCAGCTTGATCAAGGCTCGGTCAGTCAGACCATTGTCCAGATGACCGGATCACGGCATCAAGGATGTTTACCAAGCAGGGAGCAGAAGATGAAAAACAAGCTTGTTTACACAGGGCGTAGGTGTCTCATGGCTTTCTGTTGATGAATTGGTTAACTGCAAAGAACAGGGGGCTTGGGTATGTGATAGTTGTTTTAAGCATCAGCAGAAATGGAGGCTGTAGGCAGGGTTTTGTCACAAGATGGCAAGAAATGGAGGAATGTAAGGAAATTAATAGGACCTAGTAAAAACGTATTTTCTTCAGACCCTCCTTTTGCCACTGAGTGGCAAAACATGTACTTAAGAAATGTCTATCTGCATTAGGTTGCCTATCTCTTGTTGAAGCATTATCCTTACGTTGGTGTCACATGTACTGACCGGGGAACTTTTAAGGGTCTGTGTACACATAGCACAAAGCATAGGCAAGGCAAGCACTGGATACACAGGCAGCATGAGATGATGACTGCTGTTTCTAAGGCAAAAAAATGAGGATGACCCATCACCATCTGGAAAGGAGGCCCCAAATCCAGCCCATGAGGGACCAGTCGTCTTGTTGTTGATGAATCTCAGAGGGAAGTTTATGCAGACGTTGGATAGCTTGATAGACTGATACAGCTTTATCAGGTATATAAATGCAGCAGCAGGAGCCGATTAGTTTACATACACCACCACGGTCAGCAAGGATGATGTCAAGTACCATTCAATGTTGTAGTGTCATCAGGCGGTTCGCCTGAAGCACTGCGGTGATGTTGCCCAATGCCCCTGCTGTTTCATTAATGGTTGCCACCACCACTCGGGTAAGGTGTCGTATGCTGCGGCTGTTCACCATAGGACGCAAGAACCGCAGGTAACCTTTGAAGAAGTCCCCCGCCTCCTGTCCTGCAGTGTCATCGCCCTCAATTACTCCACTAGGCATACGATTGCGGAGGTGGGGATTGGTCAAATGATGTGTCCCAACAGCAGTAAAGGTAGGGGGAAGAAGAAAGGCCAAATAACACACACCCGAGCAATTTCCTGGAAGCCAGGTATAAGCAGACTGTCCACAAACAAAATAGGTATTTGGAGAAGCGATTAGGACTGGTGGTGAGGTAATATTCAGTGTACTGACCCCTACCTCCCGGGTCACCAGTCCTTTTATGCACACTTGGCCATGCGTGTTGATCACATTGAAAGCCTGCAATTTGATGGGAACTTTGCGTCTGGACCGAAAGCGGGAGAAGATTATTCTACTTGAGGTGTTGAACACAACCATCTCATTGCGTTCAGCACAAGAGATGTTCAAGATGTCAGATGTCGTAGTAGGGCAGAAAGGATTACTGACATTGCCTGTTCTGTTTCGGGTGAAAGTGTCATAAAAATCGCCAATGATGGAGCTCGTTGTTCCATTGATCGTATATGCATCGATGACGAGCATCCTCCAAGCCATACAGGACCCAAAAACAGAAAATGGATATACGAAATAGGGGACAGTGTGTGTCATGAGAACCACATACCCAACTGTTAGAGGTATTAATCACACGCTGAAGCTGGTGCAATAATTGTACAACAGTATCGTTCATGAAATTCCAGGCGTCGTGGTAGTTCATGGGGTGACAAGGTGGAGTGGAGATATTCTGCAGGTGTCAGTGTCGTAGCCAGAGGAGCTGGGGGTAGGTCAGTAACAGAAACTATCCCACAACCAGCAGGATGAAGAGAGCAAAAAGTATAACTATCGTAGAAAGGAAGCATTTATTGTTCAGAAGTTTGACATATTTTTTGTGCGCTTGAAACCCTCGGACCGCTGCCATTGTGCTCAGCCTGTTGTCACTAACGGTGTCTGTGATTGGTGGTTGCTTCACTGGATGTGGATACCAAGAGTACTACGGACTTCCCATTGGTCCAGCATACCAGCACCGGTCTCAGCCGGAGATATCACAGCCCTACAGCCTATTAGACACCAGACAGAGTAAAGGGCCAGCCCCAATTCTTGGTCTCAAGTTGTAGCGAGTGGAAGAAGGTATGGAGTGCTCTGGTCCTGCAGAGGAGGGATGAATGGACATCCTAAGATTCGATCAGTTTTGGCTTCCGTAGTGGTGTAATGAAGTTGAGCATCACTGACAGCGACAAAGGTTGGTACTACTTCTGGGTCGCAATCCGGCAGTCCTTCTTTCACCCATTGGTCGTACGGGAGGGGGAGAGGCACCCTTTTACAATGGGTAGCATGTATCCAGTTCTTTCTCCCTTCGACTTTTAAAGCAGTGCAGGTGGTCAGAAGAACCTGTCGGGGGTGCGACAAGCGGGGCTCCAGACACTTGGTACGCTGAAAATTTCGGATCACCACCCAGTCACCTGGTTGAATGGTGTGACCTGGGCCGCGCTCTTGTCGGGGATAGCAGCATGTACCTGATGATAAAGAGTACGAAAAGAATTGGTTAACTGGTACAGGTAGTCAGTCAATACTGGGAACTCAACATCAGACAATTTCTTTGGCCTTGGTACGCCCCATAAATTATCTGGTCTACCGAATACCAATTCGTAGGTTTCAGACGGGAGATAATCCTATCCTTGAGTGGGCAGCCGTTCTTACTGACAAGAGAGCAAGGGGTAGGGCATCTACCCAGGTAACGCCTGTTTCCGCCACTATTTTGGCCAATTTTAATTTAAGTACCCCATTGTATTTCTCCACCAATCCGGCTGACTTGGGGTGCTTGGCAGCATGAAACTTTTGTCCGACACCAAGCCCAGAACACACAAACTGGACCACATTGGCTGTAAAATGTTGGCCATTGTAACTCCAAATCAAACAGGGGAACCCAAATCGGGGAAAGTATTCTTTCAACAAAACTTTGGCCGTTATAATAGCTGTGCAATCCTTGGTGGGGTAGGCCTCCACCCATCTGCTGAAGGCACAGACGACTACAAGGACATATTTCAAATTCGCACACCTATCCATGTGGATATAATCCATCTGGACGGCCTCAAAGAGAAACGTAGGTGGGGAGAAGCCACCAGCGGCGGTAACTGTACCTTTTCCTGCATTGTGCATAAGGCATATCATACATGACTTAACTCGGTCAGCATATAGGGGTATTTTTTCATTATACCATGTTGGCTCTAGTAACTTGCATATTCCCTTTGCACTGATATGGGCAGGGCTATGGGCCATAGTGACAACTGGGGGGCCATGACTGTCTGGTAACATCCATTGCCTCCCTTCGGATATACGTACCCAATATCCCTCTATCTCTTTCTCTGCCAGATGTTCCTCCCATGTGTGCAGTTCTTTTGCAGTAGCATGAGATTGAATCTCGACCACACTCTGACTAGTATTTTCCAACATTCCTCCTTCCACCACCCATCTGGCTGGTCCTGTCATAAACATTCCATCTGATTTACTCAGAGCAGTCTGTTTTGCTGCTTGGTCTGCAAGGGCATTGCCTTCCCCTAAATTATCAGTCACTTTCTGGTGGGCTTTACATTTAATCACTGCAACTTTTCTAGGTAATGTCAAGGCGTATAGAAGTCTGTGTTTTAGGAGGCCATGCGGAATTCTGGTCCTATGTGAGGTGAGAACATTTCTTTCTTTCCAGAGTCTACCAAAATTGTGAGCCACCCCAAAGGCATACTGACTGTCCGTATAGATATTAACAGTCATGTTTTTACTAATTTCACAAGCTCGTGTCAAGGCCATTAATTCAGCCGCTTGGGCCGATGCCTGTGGAATTTGTGCTGTCTCAAATAGTGTAATAAGAGTGGTGAGGGCATATGCAGCAGATATAGTTCCATCAGATCTTTTAAGACATGAACCATCTATGTATAGTGTTCCCTCAGCGTCTGTTAGGGGGGTGGCTGGTAGGTCCACACGACCCTTTGTCTCTTCTTCAGTCCGTAATATGCAGTCATGAGGGTCAGAATTTTTCCCTTGTGTCTCAGTAGGGAGTAGTGTAGCTGGGTTTAGAATATTACATCTCCTAATGTCAATGTGACTGGAAAAAAGAGTGAGCTCATGACCTGTAAGTCGTGCACTGGTAAGGTGTTGTGTCTTGATGTTGTTGAGCAAGGTATCTACTGCATGTGGGACCATTAAGTTCAAGGATGAAGACATAACAATACCTGCGCTCTGGCGGACCATAAGTGCAGCAGCAGCAATTGCGCGTAGACATTCAGGGAGGGCTCAGGCTACTGGGTCAAGTGTAGCCAAGAAATAAGCACAAGGACGATGATTGTCTCCAAAAATCTGAGTTAAGACCGCGCAAGTGCAGCCATGTGTCTCATGGACAAAAAGGAAAAATTGTTTGCCATAGTCTGGGGTGCCTAACACTGGAGCTGTACATAAGGCATCTTTGAGTGTCTGAAAGGCAGCCACATGCTCAGTTGTCAGGCGACCCTTGACCCTGTGACCAGGCAGTTCGCTCCCTCTGCCACTGCGCAGACCCCCCTGTTTGCTGCTGCTTCGTGTAGTCTGCTGCCTCCTTGCAGACTGGTTGGTGACTTTGTGTCATCTTCTTCCCTGCTGACTGTGTTTTTCGCTCTTTTTTGCTCTATTGACTGTGTTCTCGTTCTGCCTACTGTTCACTTGCCCCTTGGTTTTTCATTTTGCGCCCGCTCTCGTTCCACCTACTGTTCCCTTGCCCCTTGCTTTCTTTTGTGCCCGCTGTGCCTGTTCCCCCCTGCCCCCTCTTGCCTTCTGTGTCACTCTTTTCCCGCCGCTCGCTTCCCACGAGGCCCCGCCCCCTCACTACCCATTGGCCGCCCGCTCCCGCCTCCCAGCTGCTCCTCCCTCCCTCTCCCCCTCATATGGAGGCCGCGCAGCTGGCGTGCCGCTGGCGCACCAAAGGCACGCCAAAGGCAAGCCGTCTGCGCCCGTCCGCACCTGGACTGCGCCCAGCGCCAGGTCCCCTGGCCCTTGAAGATGCCAGCCCACCCGACGGAGTTACCACGCAGCCACCCTCCACGCACTGACCACCGGCTGGACCCGAGCCTGCCACCGAGCTACCCCAAAACACATCCACGGACCCTTCACCTGCCAAGCCTGCAAATTCTCCTACCTCCGGACCTGCACCACTCATGCCAGATCAGGCATCAGGAACAACCACCTCAAGTGTATCCTGCTCAACACCCGGTCCGTCCACAAGCACGCCGTCGAACTCTGGAACCTCCTCGACAAAACAAGCACCGGACGTCGCCTTCCTCACAGAAACCTTGATGAACGCCTCCTTAGCTCCAACATCGCCATAGCCGTCCCGGATGGCTACAAGATCACCCGGAGGGACCGCGTCAACCAAAAAGGAGGAGGCATCGCCATCGTCCACAGAAACACCATCCGCATCACGACCAACTCCGACGACACCCTCACCGCCGCCGAGCACCTTCACTTCCGGATACACACCGACCCCAAGACCATAATCAGAGGTACTCTCATCTACAGACCCCCGGGACCACGCACACAATTCAGCGAAGCTATCGCAGACTTCATCAGCCCACTTGCCCTCACCTCCTCAGACTCCATCCTCCTAGGGGACCTCAACTTCCACCTGGAAAACAACAATGACAACAACACCACCACCCTGCTGGACAACCTCGCCAACCTCGGACTCAAGCAACTGGTGAACATCCCCACCCTCTACGCCGGCCACACGCTTGACCCAGTCTTCTCCTCCAGCAACCACATCTCCTTCAGCCACTCCACCGGACTACACTGGACAGATCACAGCTACGTCCACTTCAACTTCAGGAAAACAACAACCCACCACCACCCGCAACAGGCTCCCCGAAGATGCTGGAGCAAGATCACCACCGACCAGCTCACCACTTCCCTGAGCCAAAACCCCTCCTCCAGCACTACGGACTCCAACAAAGCAGCCCGTAACCTCACACAGTGGCTCACCAACTGCGCCGATGCCCTTGCACCGCTGAAGAATTCTCCCAGTAGACCCGGCAGCAAGAAAACCTTGTGGTTCACCAACGACCTCAAAGACTCCAAGAAATCCTGCCGCACCCTCGAGAAAGCCTGGCGCCACGACCAGACAACAGAAAACATGACAGCCCTCAAGAATGCCACCCGCAAACACCACCAGCTGATCCGCACCACCAAGAAGACAACATTCAAAGAACGACTGGACAACAACACCCACAACAGCAAGGAACTCTTCAGCATCGTTAAAGAGCTCTGCAACCCCAGCGCCTGCAACAACGACATCACACCCTCGCAAGACCTCTGCGACTCACTCGCCTCGTTCTTCCACCACAAGATCGCCAACATACACAACAGCTTCAGCGCCCAGACCACGCACCTAACCACCGAACCAACGCCCCCCACCACCACCCACTGCGCCTGGACCCCATCAGCATTGAAGACACCACCCACGTGATGAACACCATCCACTCTGGCTCCCCTGCCGACCCCTGTCCACACCACATCTTTAACAAAGCCAACGCCATCATCGCACCCTAACTCCGGAACATCATTTACAACTCCTTCGCATCTGCCACCTTTCCGGAGAGCTGGAAGCATGCAGAGATCAGCGCCCTCCTGAAAAAAACCACAGCTGACCCCACGGACCTCAAGAACTTCTGCCCCATCTCACTCATCCATTTCCCCGCTAAAGTCATCGAGAAGACCGTCAACAAACAGCTAACCACCTTCCTCAAGACCAACAGCTCCCTCGACCCATCACAGTCCGGATTCCGAGCAAACCACAGCATCGAGACAGCCCTCATCACCGCCACCGACGACATCAGGTTCCTGCTCGACAACGGGGAAACTGCTGCCCTCATATTCCTCGACCTATCGGCAGCATTCAACACAGTCTGCCACCGCACCCTAACAAACCGCCTCCACCACGTCGGGATCCAAGGAATGGCCCTGGAATGGATCACCTCCTTCCTCTCCGACAGAACTCAGAGTCCGCCTCCCTCCCTTCCGCTCCGCGGCCACCAAGATCATCTGCGGGGTACCTCAAGGCTCCTCGCACAGCCCCACCATCTTCAACATCTACATGACCCCCTCGCAGCCATCGCATGGCAACACAACCTAAACATCATCTCCTACGCTGAGGACAACCAGCTGATCCTCTCCCTCACCAACGAACCCGCCACCGCCAGAACCAGCCTCCAGGAAGGAATGAAAGACGTCGCGGAATGGATGAAGCTCAGCCGTCTGAAACTGAACTCAGACAAGACAGAAGTCCTCATCCTGGGACCATCCCCCTCTGCCTGGGACGACTCCTGGTGGCCCCCTTTACTGGGCACCGCCCCCAAGCCCACAGACCATGCACGCAACCTGGGTTTCATCCTGTGCTCCTCCCTCACCATGACCAAGCAAGTCACCGCTGTCTCGTCATCTTGTTTCAACACCCTGTGCATGCTCCAAAAGATCTTCCGGTGGATCCCCACCGAAACCAGAAAGAGGGTCACCCAGGCCCTCGTCACCAGCCGACTGGACTACGGGAAAGCCCTCTATGCTGATACCACAGTTAAACTACAGAAAAGACTCAAACGCATACAGAACGCTTCTGCACGACTCATCCTGGACATCCCCCGACACAGCCACATCTCTGCCCACCTGAGAGACCTGCACTGGCTCCCCGTCAGCAAAAGGATCACATTCAGGCTACTCACCCACGCTCACAAGGCTCTCCACAACATGGGCCCCGAATACCTTAACAACCGCCTCACGTTCTACACACCCACCCGTCAGCTCCGATCAGCCAGTCTCGCCCTCGCCACCGTCCCACGGATTCGCAGAACCACCACCGGAGGGAGAACATTCTCCTACCTGGCTGCCAAGACGTGGAACTCCCTCCCCACCCATCTACGACTGACCCAGGACCATCTCTCCTTCAGGAAGCAACTCAAGACCTGGCTCTTCGAGCAGTAGCAGCACCCCCCTCCCAGCGCCTTGAGACCCTTGCGGGTGAGTAGCGCGCTCTATAAATGTGCCTGATTGATTGATTGATTGATTGTCCTTGGAAAACCTCTTTCTGGCATATCTTTGGTAGTGAGAGCTAAAAGAGGTTTGACAATGGCAGAGAAGTTAGGGATCCATTGTCTGCAATAGGAAGTGAGGCCTATAAAGGCACGTACTTGTTTCTGTGTCAAAGGGGGAGGCATGGAGGTAATAAGGGACACTCGGTCAGCTGTAAGTTGTCTTCCCTCCTTCGAGAGGAGGTGGCCCAGGTAGGTCACTTTCTCTCAACAAAATTGCAATTTGTTCAAGGAAACCTTATGATTGTGGGAGGCAAAGTGGTGAAGCAGACGTACTGTTGCTTGTTTACAAAGCGGAGCAGACGTTGCTGCAATTAAGAGGTCATCTACATATTGCAACAGAGAGGCTCCTGCTGGGAGCGTCAAGAGTCCAACTGATTCTTGAGAGCCTGACTATAGATGCTGGGGCTTTCAGTAAAACCTTGGGGGGCGCGGCAGAACTGGAAACTCCGCCCTCCAAGGAAGAAACCAAAAAGATGTCTACTGTCTGGATGTATGGGAATGTGGAAAAAAGCATTCTTTAGGTCAAACACAGAAAAATGAGTGTCGGTCGCTGGGACCATGTGTAGAAAATAGAAACCTTCTCAGGGGTCTCACTGGAACTTGGTCCTTTTAAACCAACAAAGAAGAAATTGGCACAGAAGCTGAAATATAAAAGTAACATCTTTATTAACCTCAAATGAGGGAGACTACGTCACACCGAAGTCTTAGCAACTGAATGAGGCAATCTAAGGAGTACAGAAAACTGGGGCCTTATATATGCTTAGGGTTACATTGTCAGCATAAGACCAAGGGGCAGTCCTGGCTCATGTAAGCATGCAAAATGACTAATATGGTCATGCAAGATCTGCTTGCTCAACAAAGTGGGAGGAGCTAATAGTTGCTAATTCTGGTGAACACATCCTGACATTTACAGACTAGGAACAGTTGCAAGGACAGCTGCAAGCTCAACTGAGCATGTGCGAAGGTGGAAGATGCTAAATATAGTTCGTTTCTAGGCAGATTACAAGAGCAGTCAACACTGAGGTAGGACAGAGCACATGGCGAGCACGTGGCAGCACATGGCAAACAAGATGGCTGCCAGAAATACAAAATGGCTTTCAGCTCATGCTAACAAATCCCTGCAATATTTAACAGATGGTCTTTTTAGCATGAGCTAAAGACATTCCTATGATCCAGTAGGAACATAGAAAATATTTGCACATTAATTGTCATAAATTTATCAATATCCTAATTCATTGCTATCTGTGCATTTTCCAATCTAAACATTTCATTAAGCGGGTATATATAAAGTATAAGCATGAATACAAAGGCAACGAAGCATTAGGTCATAATTAACATTAAGCATGGGCGAAATTTGCGAATTCACGTTCCACGAATTTGCGGATTTCCACGCGAAATCGCAAAAAAATCAGCGACTTCGCGAATTTTCCAGCGAAATCGCTGATTTTTTTGCGATTTGCCCTGGAGTACTTTCTACTGGCTAATCCAGTAAGTGCTCCCTCATTGGGTAAATGTATAGTGCTTTTACTACACTGAAGCTGCGTAAAGGGCCAGAAGATGTGTCTCCAGTGACCATGTGTGACTGTAACACAGGCACAGGTACACATGGTCACTGGAGACACATCTTCTGGCCCTTTACGCAGCTACAGTGTAGTAAAAGCACTATGGGGCAGATTTACAAGCCGCTTGCGCCTCTTTTGCGCTGCAGTTGCATCACTTTTGTGACACAGCGGCAGCACAAAAGATGCGCCATGGTGCTGGGTATTAACAATGTGACGCATCTGAGAGATGTGTCAAGTTGTAAAGCCCTCCGCCATCAGGAGGCGTTCCGGTGCAGGGGAGGGAGTTCCTGTGCAGGAACGCCTCCTAAAAGTGGCTGAGTGATTGCGACGCAGCTCCAGCAATGCGCTGCTTTTACGGCACAGATGTGTCAAGCATCTGTGCCGTTTTTGCCACATGGTGCGCCGCATTGTAAATGCGGCGCACCATGGGTGGCGGAGCTGCAGCGCACAATAACTGGCGCCTTCCTGGGGATGCGCCAGTTATTGTAAATCTGCCCCTATACATTTAGCCAACGAGGGAGCACTTACTGATTAGACAGTAGAAAGTACTCCAGTTGAGTAGAGGTATTGCACAAAAAGGTGGCATCTTCGTGGATAAACACGCAGGGCGGGATTCATTTTGCCCCATATTAGACTCGTTTTTTGTGCCCTTCTGCCCTCTGTTAGACTCATTTTTCCCTTGTTTTTCTGCCCTTCTGCCCTCTGTTAGACTGGTATTTTGTGCCCTTCTGCCCTCTGTTAGACTCGTTTTTTGTGCCCTTCTGCCCTCTGTTAGACTCGTTTTTGTGCCTTTCTGCCCCCTTTTAGACTAGTTTTTTGTGCCCTTCTGCCCTCTGTTAGACTTGTTTTTCCCATGTTTTTCTGCTCTTCTGTCCTCTGTTAGACTGGTTTTTTGTGCCCTCCTGCCCTCTGTTAGACTCGTTTTTCCCTTGTTTTTCTGCCCTTCTGCCCTTTGTTAGATTGCTTTTTGTGCCTTTCTGCCCTCTGCATCACCACATCATCACTCAGAGCTACCCCATCATCACTCAGCACCACCACATTATCACTCAGCACCACCACATTATCACTCAGCATCACCACAGCACCACTCAGCACCACCACAGCATCACTCAGCACCACCACAGCATCACTCAGCATCACCACTGCATCACTCAGCACCACCACAGCACCACTCAGTGCCACCACAGCATCACTCAGCACCACCACATTATCACTCAGCACCACCACATTATCACTCAGCATCACCACAGCACCACTCAGCACCACCACAGCATCACTCAGCACCACCACAGCATCACTCAGCATCACCACTGCATCACTCAGCACCACCACAGCACCACTCAGCACCACCACAGCATCACTCAGCACCACCACATTATCACTCAGCACCACCACAGCACCACTCAGTACCACCACAGCATCACTCAGCACCACCACAGCACCACTCGGCACCACCCCAGCATCACTCAGCACCATCCCTGTATCACTCAGCACCACCACAGCACCACTCAGCATCACCACAGCACCACTCAGCACCACCACAGCGCCACCCCAGCATCAATCTGCGCAACCATTCAACAACAACTGGTTCAAATATGTTCTCTCAATGTTTCAAGCTTTATTACAAATGTCACAAAAAGATGTTAATATTTCTCTTCTGTTCTTGGATTTTCGTCTTAATAAAATACACTGAACATAATCTTCACAAAAGTTATTTACAAAAGTTTAAGCTATTGCCATTATAAATTAAAATCACTTTTATTTAAGTATTAATTATTTAAAAAAATTAAAAGCCATTGTAATTTGTAATATCAATACATCTAAGTCAAGTAAATACAAAAAATGTTGCATTACAAATGCTATAGGTGTCACATTTGCGAAAGTTATAACTATTGGCATTGTAAATGACAAAGCTATTAATTTAGCTATTTTCAAAACCAACACATAAATAAAAAAAATTGTCATTTACAAGACCAATAGCTCAAACTTTCCTAATCCGAGACCTATTGCATTGCAAATGCTTGTTTTTATATCTGTCAGTGCTTCCTGTTGAGGTTTAATTTTCATGACAGGCGCCTGATTGCCTACTTGTAACTATTCTCTGACCCTGCTTCAAGGGTCTGAGCAGGGTCAGAGAATAGTTGCAAGTAGGCAACGAGGCGTCAGGAAGCACTTACAGGCTTACAGCAGCAGGTGCCCAAGTTGAAGTTAATTTCTTTGTAACCCGTTTGTAAAAGGTTCCAAAAAATTAGCTTCAACTTTTGCACTTGCTGCTGTAACCCTGTAAGTGCTTGGCTGAAAATTTGTCCCAGGTGATTTGCGGATTTTACCGCGATTTTGCAAGATTCGCGGATCGCGAAATCGCGGAAAATCCGCAAATTCCGCGAGCGGAACGAATTTTCAGCCCATGCTTAATTAACATACAGATAGCAGGAGAGAGTAATGACCACTATTACAAACAGAATTATCATCTTTCTAGTCCTAAGCAAAAGTAAATCCTAAAATCATCTAGTAAACATTTTCAGGGCTCCAATGCATTTCAGTGACCATCAATTTCAGTTTCAGAATAGCTAACAGGACATCTCTAATAAAAACATTTTCCAATTGACTTTTACATTTTCCTTTTATGAGGGCTAGAGCATTAATCATTTTTGGGAAAAGGAAGATCACACAGGGCCATAAGAATTAGGAAGAAGAGCTGCAAGGGCTGCTCCTCCTTAAAAAGGGACGACTAAAGGGGTACATTATTGACAAAAAAGAAGAAGTCCTTAGGGAAATTGAAGCCGCTGTATAACCAACCAGAGGGGAGTCTTCTCCCTGTGTCCGTTTGAGCCTCACAGGCAGGCTCTTGTTGTTTCCACGGTGGAGCTGCACAACTCGCAACTCAAGAATCACAGCCCCAGTTTCAAGGAAAAAAAAAGTCTCTTCTTTCAGGATAGGGCAGTCATCCACCAGGCAAATGCTCTTAGCGATCCTGTCAAGTGCCTCAGGCAGTGCACCAGTTTTCTTCACTTCAATCTAACAGGCACCAGAGACACAGCACCTGTACCCTAAACTCAAGTCCTTCTCCAACTCCTGCATTGCTCTGCTGGCGCACTTCTCATTGGTTGGGGCCACCCATTGCATCCAGTGAACCCAGGTATCTCTTGACCAACAAACAAAGGAGCAAACTTGCATTCACTTTAGGACCAGGATTCAAAGGCCTGATGCTAGGTTCTCTGAAGCAACCCTTGTTTCAAAAGGTGTCACCTCAAGCAAAGCCTCCTCGCCATTCTGGTCGGTCTGCGACTCTCAGCTGGGCATCAAATACTTGATGCACGATTTCTCCTTTCTGATTTGTGACCCCGCCTTTCGCCCAAGACAGTGGCAGGGGGACACAATTCATTTCAGGGATTCCACCTTCACCGAGGTCCTAGTTGCCAGCAATGCCTGTGCTGAATACCTGCACTTTGGCTTCAAGCTGAGCTGGTGCTGACGCTGACTCCCCAGGCTGAATCTGATGTCCGGGCCCCTCTGGCAATGGTTGTAAGGCAGCAAAGATGTATTGGTGGACAGAACAGAATGTCCTTAGACAAGGCACAGAAACAGTCTATCAACAGAGAGGATAGTCTCTGAATACTTCCTAGTCTTGGGACACCCCATATATTAGCAAGGCACCCAAGAACCACTTTCATCTATCTATGTGAGAGTAAAAAAAAACAACAGCCCGGACCTATTGGCAAGTACAAAAGGAACTCTTTGGTGAACTGACAAGAGTAATACATCACCCAATCCAAAGCAGCCAAGGAAGTCTGTATTCATTTACTAAATTGTGAGGAAAAGAGAAAAACAACACAGACATACCCTAAATCCTTACATTGGTGTATTCCTGTGTACTAATCTGAAAACCCTAAAAAAAAGGAAATGTTCTACACTTTTGCTCATAAACTTTTCATTACTTGTACAGGACTGCAGACACTTCAAAGGGATTTCTTCTTAATAAAAGCACCTACATTATATGCTTAGGACCATGCTCTTATGTTATAGGAGCAACAGGAACATCTAAAACCGCTAATATAACAGGGTTTCTTATCTATAAAACAAAATTTCCTTCAAAATTTTTTTGCTAAGGATCACATGGGAATCTTCCTTGCATTCTACTTTTCATGATCCAAACTATGCAACATCAGCTTTAATAAGCACTGTCAGTTTATTTACACAGACTTGCTAATAAAAAACTAGCAATGCCCTTACAAAACTATGTAGCATGAGTTTACCATACAATAATGGTGTTATCACCTAAGACTTGTAGAACAAAAACTACCCACATCTAGTTCCCCTTAAAGATCAAAATAAGGGAACAGCAATCTAGACTACTGATCCTGTCATACTTTCATCAAACTGGATGGGCAGTAACATAACATATACTTTATTAATGCTAACATTGTTTAAAACAGTATTACTGAATAGCCAAATAAATGTCTCATTGCTATTTCATAGACAGTTTAGACAGGCTAAAAATAAATTTGAGAAAGAGCGAAAGCAACATACATATTACCTAGACTTAATTTGTAGAGGAGATAGCCTCCCTCCCCTCATTTTGACAGTAGGAAACCTGAAACAGGTTTCACTTCTGTCAACACTATCGACCCCTATGTGCATCAACGGGGCATAAACAAAGTTATAGCAGGTAGATAGCACATTTGAGAGAACTAAAAAACATGAATACCCAAACCCCAAACCCTTTGAGCAAATGTACAAGTGAAAAATGATGGCGAATGAATTCAAATTAAATTTCATTGCCTCAGCTTTTAAGCATTAGTGCTGTATAAATATGGCAAAGCTTATATGTTAATCAAGATTCACATATACCATTATATCGTTTTCTATCATATGAGTACATATTGTGCTTGATTTTAACAAAAAAGTAAAACTTCTCCTGTTCTCCCCTGTCGGCTTTCAAAAAGTTTAAGAGGTTAAAATGTCAAAGCAGACCTTCTCTGGGAGTCCTAACATCATAACCATGAATGTGTGTAAAAAGGCTTTAAGAAAGGAAACCCCTACCTTAAATGTTTTCCTGTTATCTAAAATAACGAACCTGACTTTTGTAACTTTTTAAAACAGCAGTCTGAAATGCAGGATTTTACACCATGCTTGCACTGAGAAAATCCTAGCTGAATCAACATCCCTGTCTCTTCGTGGCCTACCATCAAAACAACAGCTGCTGCTCAGGGGCAGTTAAAAGAAAGCTGTTGGAAAGCTTTTAAGCACGGTGACAGTCTATTTAAAACTGATGCATTTCTAGGTCTGAAATGTGTGTGTAGTTCAGCAACATCCAATTTACTCAGATGATGTGTTTGCCTGTTGATATCTAATACAATGTATCTAAGAAAAATGCTGCAAAATTTTATAATCATTTATTTATTGCAAAACACACAATTTCGTTTTTGAGGCCTATTTTATTCCTATTGAATGAGAATTCTAATTTTATCTTTTAAGCATTGGCAGTTTGTAAATGTGCATAGTTTCTTACTCTATAAATTTGATGGTAACATGCAGTTATTTAGCATATCATATGGTTCATTTCTGGATTTGTATTTAATATTAATTAAATGACATTTTCCATAACAGACTGATGACAGCAAGAAAACATAACAAACACATTGAGCTCATTCCAGACATATACAGAAGGGGTCATACACTCAGGACACATATTAAGGCGCGCTTAAGGCCAGCAATCCTTACACAAAGAGCACAATTGCTATTTACTCACAGAAGTTGCAATGTAAAACCACAAACCACATAGACATTTAAACACACATTTAACCCACAGATCAACACTAAGGACAGAAACAAAGGACAGCCCACAGACTGTACTTAAACCAACCCATTTGTAAATACTAGTTGTAAGTCATATGTACAAGAAGAGCTTCTCAATAATATTCCAAAAGACTGCAAAAAAAACAACCCAATAGACTGTTTTATTTCCAAGAAGCCAAAATACACTCGATTCACTAGCTTTGGCTGGCAGAACACCAAGAAATCACCCTGCATAGCTCCATTTATAAATGTGCGCAGAAAAGGATCCTTGTTTGTATTATTGTTATATTTTAATTCCCTGGGGATAAGTCACCAAGGAAGAAATATGTTTTTATACCTAAACCTATTTAGGTATTCCCTCAGGGGAGCCGGCTAATTTAATTCACATCTCACTATGGTACCGCCAAAAAGCAACACATTCTTCGATGTGTGCTTGGAACAGGCATGCCAAAAATATTGCAACATATGCAAATATTATAATCAAAGTAGCGCTTAAGGTACTCTTCGTACGTTGCGCCGCTCAAACAAATTCAAACAGAGAAAAATCTCCTCATTACCTGCCTACACAAATTGCAATTCGTATATCTATCCCATACAAATCCAAAGTTGGCCAACACAAATTCCAAAGCCACAGTAAGCTTTACTAAACTACCTTACCAATCCAAGGCATCAGACCAACAGCAAGCGCCGCAGAACAACTCTTACCAAACAAATGGTTGTGCAAATTCTGACTGCCAAGTTCTGAATGACCTAATGGTCATTTTAGAATGCTCACGCCAAAAAAGGTTCTCAGTCAGGAGTGAAATCATGTGGAGGATCAAAATCAGGAACATCAGAAATGTACTGGGCTGCAGAGACAGAGAATCCACAGAATCTCCAGGACAGAGTACCTCCTTAGTAGAGTCCTGTCCTGTCCTCCACAGTAGATTTCTGTCTCCTGACAAGATCACTCCTTAGATGCCACTTCTCTGATGAGGTCCACGTTGGAGCGCCATTTGTAGAAAATAGAAACATTCTGAGGGGTCCCAATGATACTTGGTCCTTTTAAACCAACAAAGAAAAAATTCACACAGAAGCTGAAATATAAAAGTAACATCTTTATTAACCTCAAATGAGGGAGACCACGTCATACAGAAATCTTAGCAACTGAATGAGGCAGTCTAAGGAGTACAGAAAACTGGGGCCTTATATATGCTTAGGGTTCCATAGTCAGCATAAGACCATGGGGCAGTCCTGGCTCATGTAGCATGCAAAATGACTTATATGGTCATGCAAGATCTGCTAGCTCAACAAAGTGGGAGTAGCTAACCGTTGCTAATTCTGGTGAACACATCCTGACATTTACAGATTAGAACAGTTGCAAGGACAGCTGCAAGCTCAACTAAGCATGTGCGAAGGTGGAAGATACTAAATATAGTTAATTTCTAGGTGGATTTCAAGAGCAGTCAACACTGAGGGAGCACAGAGCACATGGCAAGCATATGGCAGCACATGGCAAACAAGATGGCTGCCCGAAATACAAAATGGCTTTCAGCTCATGCTAACAAATCCCTGCAATATTTACCACATGGTCAAGAGGGCTGGATTATCAGGGACAACGGGATACTGTGAGACCATAATTTTGTTGAGAGCCCAGAGATCGATGACAAACCGATACATTTTGGGGCCCGCGGGAGAGGGATCAATACTTTTTTTAAGAACTGGAATAATTGGGCTGTTACACTCATTACCACGTGTCTCCTCAACTACTCCCATCTTCATGAGATCTGATATTATAGATAATAGGGAAGCCTCACCTTCCTGGGGAAGGCGATACTGGAGAAGCCCGGGAAGTTGGGCACCTTGCTGGATACGGACAGTATGCGGAGCAATGTCGAGAAGTCCTACATCAGTGTCAGAAGTGGCCCAAAGTGATGAGGGTAAGGCCTGCAGAACGGGAGGGAGGAAGAGAGGAATATAGTGGCAGAGGAGTCTTGTGATATGGTAAGGGACACGCCATCAGGACAACAAGAAATGGTAGCATGTAAAACCTTTAACAAATCCATACCCAGCAAATTTTCACTACATCCAGTCGTGAGAATCAAAGGAGCATCCATATGAGATTGACCGAGATCCAGCGGGAGAGGCCTAGAGGTGGGGTTGGTGACAGGGACCCCAGAAAAACCCACAGAGACATTGAGAGAGCCAGAAAGGGGTGCCTCCAGTATCAAGGTGTGCGCAACAGAGGATCTAGTAGCCCTGGTGTCTAGGAGAAACTTCTTTTTATCCCCTGTAACTGACTTCCGGACATAAGGACCTCGCTGATCCACAGGAATCGGCACTCTAACATTACCCCTTTCCTAGCTTTCCTATGGCTGGTAGAAACCTGTCTCATCGGTCTCATCATAATCATTGTTAAAGTATGTCCTAGTGGCCTCATACCCGTTGTCAAATCTGTTAACTATACCCTGGGGTGGACCCATATGGGGTTGAACATTAGGATCTGGTGCACACCTCTGCCTAGAAGTTCCCATATTTCCTTCCCTTTGAGTTCGGGCCTAGTTTTTCCTGACCGAATATTCTGGGCTAATACAGGGCATTCACGATTCCAGTGGCCATAAGCCTTACAGTAGGCACACTGGTCTTTATCAACGGGACCTGTCGAACTGATGGACTTCTGTAAAGGAGACTGAAGGGGGCGCTGGGGCAGCCTCTGGAACTGGTCCGAAGCCAGACCTTGGCCTCTAGCATTTTGTCCCTGGGTGGATAAGCTTGTTGTAACAAAATGTACATTTTAAGGTCCTTGTTCTTCCTAACCTCTTTGTCTTTATCTTCACTCTCTCTATTCTCATGATATTGGGCCATGGCAAGGATGCCTGCCATAGTCTGAGCTGACCACGTACTCTCAACCTTCTTAAGGCGGGCGGAGAGATCCGGTAATAAATTAGATACAAATTTATCAATAAACACTGGGCCTGAGCCAGGGGCTTTAGCGTCCAATCAACTGTGACTTTTGTACTCAGTTTCGAAGGGGGTGAAAAAATCAGCAACAGACTCATCCTTACGTTGTTTACATGCATTTATCTTATCCCAATTAACAGCTATTTCGGGCAAAAGGGTCTTCATGAGTTTCAACAGATGGCCTGGGAGAGCCATAATAGCCGGATCAGGCTTACCCCACCCCCCCGCCCCCTCTCTGGCATTCTCCTTCTCTCAAAGTTGGTCCAGTCACCATACAAAGCGGCATTATGGTTGGCATGGCGTATTTTGTCCCATATGTCGGGTGGTACTACTGACCTGAATAATAAGTCAATATCCTGCCTAATTCCTGATAGTAAAGATCCGGATTCTTACGGGAGTCTGGTAATTGGGATTTCAATTGAAGAACATCTTTTCCATGGGACATGCATCCACATCCTACGCCAGTGGGCTGGGGCTACTCCAACACCCTGGTTATTGGCGAGCACTGCAGGGATAAAGACGGGAGCTGTCTCTCTCATAGGCATAGTTTTGTCATTCGGAGATGGCGGAAAAGCCGTTGTGTCTCTGAACGTAATCATGGTAACAAGGGATTCATGCATATCATCTCCCTGAACATGTCCCTTGGCAATAGTTAGTTTTAAATCAATCAGTCCCCGAGGAGTATCTATGAACAATGCTTTGTATCTTTTCATTATAAGTGTGCACATGTACTCGGCCATGTCTGTTTGTTGTATGGCCGTCCATTGTCTAAACGTCGACAAGATATCTTTAACGCCATAAATATTACCATTATGTACCCAAAATGCACATTGTTTTCGCATAGCGTCCCTTTCACTACCCCCAGCGAGATCAGCAGACCTCAAAGACTCCTTTCTAGGGGTACCGAAGAATCCAAACCGGGTATTGGGCGTAAGGGAGGACCATCTTGTTCGGTCCAGAGTGGCATAAGAGTCACCAACAGGGGTACCAATAGACTTATTATCAAGCAGACGGGAATGTATGGTCGGGGTTGGGTCAATAGGTGGGGCGGTATGAACTGTCGGAGGGAGGGGTGCTGGCAGGATAACAGGAGTCAAAGAATCAAGCAGTGGTACAATGGGTGGGGCAGCCTCAACCACCACTGGTGGGGGTGGAGCGTTAGGAACATTTTGAGGAACAGCGGGATACATAGGAGCCGGAGCATAGGCAGGTGATGGACCTTCAAGGATAGCATTCAACAACGTGTCCCCCTCTTCTCCTTCAACCTCAAGGTCCCTGGGAGAACGAGCAAGGTAACATTTTGTCACCTTAGCCCTATGATGCCTATCTGCCATTTCAAACCCTTCCTGAACCTTACTTTCAGTCTTAGACATCCTCTCTTTCTTTTTATTCAACGCTTGCTTTTTTCTCATTTTGATCTATTTCTTTCTTCCACAGCACGGTGGCGTCAAACATGGCTTGACGAGACCGTTTGCAGAGCAGCTGCTCCTCCTGGCTTCAGAGGGCCTGGAGATCAAAGGAACCAAACTGTGGCCACTGTAATTCAATGTTGCTTCGTTTTGTATATTTTACCCATAAGGAAGAAAACATGATAGCAGATGGCCCATATTTAACATACATCTCATAACTTGGAGTTCCTTCTGGAGGAAGCGGGCAGGCTGCCTTCAGAAGGGAGTCCTCTGTACATACGCAACAACATAACTTTCGGAACTTACAACTGACTGTCCTATTTTTCCTTCAGGCAGACAACAGTGGGAGAAAAACACTCACCTCATTGGCTTGGCTTTTGCAAAAGTCTATACAAACAGAAAACAGAGCACAAGTGGTGGATTGTCAGTCCACCCTTACCCGAAAATGTTGTTCTCTTCTGCAGACGTAGGCAAAAGTCCAGATCCAGACAGAGACCGCACTAAAGGGGGCACCAGCGGTACGCAGTCAGGTGGCCCAGACTGGATGGGGAAGACTGTGTGCAAGACTTCTGGTCTACTGAACTCAAAATGGTCCCTCGGGTAGAGTACCTCCATCGGACTTCCACCACAGGCCCACTCACAACCACCGGGCCAGTCCTACGTTTCCGTGGTGTCCCCGTTTAGGGGCCATTTGTAGAACAAAGAAAAGCCCACCTCAAGGAGGAGTGGTGGCTTGGCGGTGCAGGAATCACCCAAGTCTACTCTTACCCTCCTTATATAATAAAGTGGACCCGGAAACCTTCATCTGCAGAGAGAACCACCTTTATTACAATAGCCCGGGCTATGGAACAGAATCCCAAGCTAGTCAGAGACAAAACCCAGGAAGCTGCTGCTTTACTCCACAGCGAACAAGCCTTATATACATTTGCATTCCACTCTTTTGGCATTCAGTCCATTGTTCAATCATGGCGGTGTTTGTAGTTTGATCAAGGCTCGGTCAGTCAGACCTTTGTTCAGATGACCTGATCACGCCGTCAAGGATGTTTACCAAGCAGGGAGCAGAAGATGAAAAACAAGCTTGTTTACACAGGGGGTAGGTGTCTCATGGCTTTCTGTTGATGAATTGGTTAACTGCAAAGAACAGGGGGCTTGGGTATGTGATAGTTTTTTTAGCGTCAGCAGAAATGGAGGCTGTAGGAAGGGCTTTGTCACAAGATGGCAAGGAATGGAGGAATGTAAGGAAATTAATAGAACCTAGTAAAAACGTATTTTCTTCACTCCGATGAGACCGAACAGCCTCCGCACATATATCCATGTCATCATGGGGCGGCAGCGCAGGCACAGTCAGCGCGTTGCAGGCACCAGAGAGACTCCTGAAGGGCAGCGAGCATTAGACCCCCGAGGGTAGCAGCACTCAAGCACCCCCTGGCCCAGCGGCCCCTTTGATACCACACACCCGATCAGGCAGAGGTGAAAGGTGTGGGGAGACACAGCCCCCAAAAGCAGCACCCAACAAGGAGGGATCCGAAGCCCAGAAGTGGAAAGCCTCGCCTTTGTAATCAGGAGCTGCTCCTCCGCACACTCAACCACGCAGAGGGGGATGGCTCCCCAGCAGCAGTGTGGAAGGTCACAGCAGTAGCAGCGCCTGCTAAGAGGTATCCGCAGGTCTAAAGCAGACAGCCTCAACCTCCTTGGGCAGGAGCAGCTCCTCGAATTCGGCTCGGTCCACCCAGCAGCGCAGCAAGCAGGGCACCATGGATGTCCAAACCCCCGCTGCAAACTTCTCAACAGCGCCTCTGCACGCACAGGGCACTCCGCAAGGCCGCAAGGGAGTCCGGCACCATCGACCACCGGGATGTGTCAGCGTACTTTAGACCACCCAACATCTGAATCCGGCGTCAGAATGAAGTCCCCAAGATAAAGGTATAACCGCCTTCGGTTCCAGCCTACTCGGTGAGAGGATGGTGGGTGAACAACATGGGCATTCAAGGATGAATACAGACTTGTGAACCTTGCCCTCGGAAGGTCAAAGAGAAGCTCCCTTTCGATTGGCCATCTTGGGACATTGGGACAATGAGCTCCCAGCAGCAATTTAACTGCCGGTCTTCACTTAAGCTAAAGCAAATTGAGTGTTAAAGTCACTCTTGCGTGCTGGCTATGGGTTCAAACTCAGTGCGATCAGAGAAATAATGGTCTGCATTAATGAAACTGTATTGATCCACAATAATAAAATTAAGATTTTTCTGGTGAGAACATACAAAGACAGAATTCATTTTTGTCAGACTAACAAAAAGTATGAACCACTTAAGGTTTTTTCAATGCTGAGCAAATGTACTGTCTATTCCAAATCATGTTTTATGAAGTACATCACAGCAAAAAGAAAACTCTGCTACACATGATGGCTGCCCAGGCAATCTATGACAAGTGCAAAAGAAGAGAGCTAATCACTTCAATGAATAGGATTGGTGGCTCAAAAAGTTCTAATGACATAGTACAGAGAAGGAACCTTTAAGTAGCTCATGCTGTAAGATTGTGTGAATCTGACAACACACCACTTCCAAGTCACCATGCCAGGAAAGAATTGACAATTGCTGCTCTTGATAATTTTGATTTTGAAGACAGCCCTTCTTTGCCTAGAACATCCACCACACATGATATTGCCATGGCTCTTTTTCATGGCTGTATCAATGAAGTAGCTGCTGGAAAACAAGTTGTCAGCTGTAGGCATAACGAAACGTAGATGCAAACTCATTCCCCATATTTGCGAACGTGTGCAAAATCCCTAGAAGCCATCAGAACCTCCTATTCTGCCAGAATGTTTCAAAGTGGCTGAGGACATGGATCTTCTTCTACCTGATGTTGTGGTCCACAAAGCTAATTTAACTGAATTTATCATATTACTTGTTCGGTGTGGACTGAACGATGAAGAAAAGCCAGTTCCCACATGGGCTGGAATTTATGCTCTGATGTCCCAGAATACCATCCCACTGAAGAAAGTTGGGGTTTTACCGGTAATACCATCTCCAGTCACAAACTCGCAACAGTATACTCAGCTATAAACATATTCCAAAATGTGCATGCTCAGCTTAAAGACCAGCCTATCCTGCCAATTTTCTGTGATGAAGGTGTGTTCTGTACTGTAGCCGACATGTTTATGAGCAGTCCAGAAGAATTTGATGATCTTTAGCCAATGATGGGCGTTTTCCACATGACAAAATCTGTTTTGCGGTGTGCGGGAAGTCATCTCAGTGCATGTGGCATACACAATGCACTTATTGAGGCTGAAATATTTGGAAGCCAAACTGTCCAGTCAGTATTGAGTAGAACTCATTCTGTTAGTTTGTTACAAAGTATGCCCATCAAATTGAAATATTGCGCTGGAATGTGTTCTGGAACATGAATGACAAATTAGGTTTTGCAAATGTAGCTCGGATATGAATTTACCTTAAATAAATGAACACACAAGAGTCATTTGGCAACACAAAAAACAGTTTGGTTTCATTAAACGCTGCGACCGGGAGAGCTGGACAGAATCGGTCTGCTCTTAATCTCTGAAAGTACAAAGTTTTTGCCGTCAATGTATACAGTTCATGAGGTACAATAAAATGTTCTCTACATTCCAAAAGAGCATTTTAGTCATAAATCAATCACATGTGCGTATCTGATAAGTACACAAAAGGCTCTCGACCTTGAGGAGAGCTAATGTGGGCCAGTGTATATGTGTCATGATGTCCGGTGTGAAGAGCGCATGATTGCCACGTGTGGTGTGCATGTTGTGTCCCGATTGGTTGAGTGCACCTTTCTGCATCTGGTATCTAGCTTTGTGGTATTTCTGGGGAGTGCAAACCTTTGGACGAAAGGGTTTCATTGTGGCTAATTACTTCAGACTTGTTTGTAGTGCAACTACCTATCTGTGGAATTGATCTGGGTTTTCCCTCGGTGCGTTTGCCTGTAAATTATGGGCGCCCCTACCTGTGACTTGTTACTCAATAAGCGTTGACCTGGGTCACTGGACCAGCCTGACCATGTATCTCTGACTCAGCCACTGGTATGATTTGTATCGACATTACCAACATGGTGCATACAGTTGTCATTTTACTTACTTTTCTTACTGGTGTTGTCAAAGGTATGTTTGCTTTGGTCTAACGTATATTGACATGGTTCTTATTAGAAACAATAATATTATCGTACAAGCATGGATCATCACACACTGGTAACATTATTGCTGATGTTGGCTCTGCTGTGCGGGCACAAGCTACGGTATACATAAAATACTGATTTGTTTTAATTATTGTGCACGACTGTATTGAATTTGAGATTGTTGGTCTGGAGGGCTTTCCACTTCCTGGTTCACAGTTTGCCACTGAGAGCCACCATCTTGGGGCAGTGCGTGCTCTAGTTGTTGTGGCTGTTGGGACATAAGTGTGCACGCTGTGCACCAGTCAGCATCCCGGAGGTGGCCAGCGCCAGCCACGCTGCTCTTCGGGCTCCCATGCCAGAGGACAGGTTGTGCCTCACCAGCGATTTCCTGCAGGCTCTCTGTTCCCACTCTTGCGTCCATCAATGCAACTGGCCTATGCTTGTGGGTAAAGACAACATTTGCTCGACATGTGGCTTTAAGCTGGGCCTGGGTCGGCTCAATGATGCCCAAATTAGCACCTCATCTAGCAGGCCTTTGAGGGCTTCTCCCATTCTGGCTGCTATGATTAATGCTCATTCTCTCAGGAAACTCCACCTGGATGTCTTCACCTCCTCCTGGATAGACCTGTAGAGACTTGACTAGATAGCACGTCTGATCCCATTGTTGGTCTGGCCACACCTGAGAGCTATAAAATCTCTAGAGCTGATCGTCCATAGGGTAGGGGGGGCAGTGTGGCTATTATCTAGAAGAATAAGGGGAGACTGTGAAGCCCTAGACTTTGGCATCCGCTTCTCAGGTAACTTCATTCTGGGAGGCTCTTTGATCTATAGGCCTCCTGGCCCGGCCGTGGCCTTTCTTTAAACATGGGGTAATGCTGTGGTGCCTCGGGTTCTTCGATTCTCCCACTAAATTGTTCTTGGTGATCTTAATATTCACCTTGACCAGACCGATGCCAGGGACTCGCTTGACTTTTTGGATATAATACATCTTGCCCAGCTCTCGCAGTGGATTAATCCTCCCACTCACCAAGCGGGACAGATTCTTGACCCATTATGCTCTAACTTTACTATCTTGGTTGAAGCCCCATGTCCTGTCCTTTGGTCTGACCACTTGTTATCCTACTTTTTGTGGATAGTTACCAGTGCTTCTCCACCAGCTCGATGTTATCGCAGGCCAGCATTCAGCAAAATTGATCCGCTCATGTTTAATCAGGCCTTGGAGTTCTCCAGGCCCGCCATCCAGGGGGGTCCGGAGGTTGATCTGGCCAGCTTCACTAGCTGGGTATCTAACACTGTGGAATCACACTCTAAACCCTGGTTCACCCTCAACCCTCGAAGGGCTTAAACACAAAGGTAAGATACTTGAGCGGGCTAGGCGCGGTAGTGACTTCTGTCCAACGGCTAAGCTGGAACTTAGGCTTAAACTAAAAATCTACTACGAGGCTATAGCTCAGGCTAAAAGACGATTCTACTCAGCCCGTATTGATTCTGCTAATAACAATATCAAGGAAATCTTCGCTATTGTCCAGAGCTTTACGTCCCCTACTGCCCAATCAAGCTTGCCTCCATCTACAAATGACTTGTGCGATAAGCTCTCCAGCTTCTTCTCAGATAAAATCCATACCATTCAGGCAGCTTTTACTTCTTGTGGCAGACCTACAGGTGCTACTCTGGTCTCACCATCTGCTATCCCTATTCATTCCCTGTTGCATTTATGCCCGTGGATCTGCCCAGCTCTCTTAAAATTCTTAAGGGTTTGAAGGCTCGCCTGTGGACCCTTGTTCAGCCAGATTGTTGGCAGCTGCTGCAGATACCGTCAATGCTGAAGTGAATAGTATTGTTAACATGTTTCCCTCAGGAGGCCTGTGTTCTGGAGGTCTGGAAGCAGGCCAAGATTCTGCCTTCTCTGGATCCTCTTAGCCCAGGTAACTACCACCCCATCTCCCTCCTGCCTAGTCTGGGTAAGGTGTGTGAGAAAGAGGTAAATAAACAATTGACTGAGTTTGTCGAAAGAGCTGGCCTCTTACACCCGGCCCTGTCAGGTTTTAGGGTCTCCAACAGCACCGAGTCAGCCCTGGTGGAGGTCTCGGAAGCCATTCGGGATTGTCTGGATGCCGGCGGGAGGGCGGCATTGATCTTGTTTGACCTCTCGGCGGCATTCAACAAGGTCCCGCATTCACTACTTCTTACACGCCTCGCCAAGATTGGTGTCTCTGGCACGGACTGGGGCTGGCTCAGACGCTTCTTAGAAGGGCGGGTGTAGAAGGTCTGGCTTACACCGTCCTTTTCCTCCCCCCAGACAGTGACCACATGTGTCCCCCTGGGGTCTTCCCTTAGCCCGCTCCTATTTAACTTTTATGTTACTCCTCTGGTCTACTTGGCTGAGGAGTTGGGGGCTAAGGTTATGGCCTACACTGATGACACCCAGCTTATCTTTACATGGGGAAAAAACGTGGACTCAGTTTCCTCGGCCAAATACTGTTTGTCCTCGGTCTTCAAGTGGCTTGTCGCTGCACAACTCAAGTGTAATCAAGAGAAGCCGGAGATTCTCCTCTTTGGGAAATTTCCCCTTCCTTAATTTTAGGGAAACGCTTTGGCCACCTGATTTCCCTCTGCCTACCTCAACAGGGAAGTCTGCTAAGAACGCTTGAGTAGTACTTATATCAGTCATTAGCCCCTTCACTGTTATTTCCGGTTAACAGTGGTGTCAGATAAACCTACCTATAGTTACATAGGTCTTTTCAAGCTTGAAACTTTCAAAACTGTTTCCTTTTGAATTGCTACCCAGTTGTGCAATTGTTGTACATTGTACCTCTAATTCTCTGTGTCTATGGCTAACTTTGACATACCGCAGCATAGTGGAGTGGTGTGGCTCACTGGTTAGAGGCGGCACACCCGGGAGCAGAGGATGGGCTGGGACCAGGGTTCAATTCCCGACGCGGCAGGGTCGTGGACCAGGGTCAGCGGACTCGATAATTCTCACCTCGGTGCCTACTCTAACCAGGGATCACACTCAGCAACTCTGGGCATTAGCTTGCCTCATCTCCACAACGGCCCCCCACATACGCCAGGGATGCCTGCTTTCACCTTGGAGATACCCAGTAGGGACCATCTCACAGGGAAAGCCAGGACGGTTCCCCAGCGTTCTACTGCACAGAGATACTCCTTCGGGAGTCGATTCTAGCGCATTACAAACCCACAATTAATTAATTAATTAATTAATAGTCGCATTGCGGTCCGCAATCATTTGCAGGCTTATAACGTTGGTTTGGAGGACATGTCAGTTATTTTGGTGGTGAGTGGTTGCTTACCCGTTTGAGATTTTCAACTAATGGGTAACGTTTCCTTCAGTGGATGCGGCTACTCAGGTGTTTCACACTTATACTCACACAGCCGTGCCCTTGGAATATGTTCCTTATAGGACACAGGAGATTCCGATTTCTGCATGGCAGCACCATGTTTGGTTTGATGGCACCCTTCCCCACAGTTTAACAGCAATTAGATTGGGTCCTTTGTCCTTTCCAGGCGCTTCTTGGCCTGTTTTGGCTGGATTTACCACGCATCCTCATGCGGGGGTAGTCCCCGTTGTTGAATTGCAGCCCCTATATAACTCTGCAATCAGTGTTATGAGTGCCCTAGTTCAATACATTACCTGCAATTTCCAGGGCGGGCCCCTGGTGTTGCGGCACTTCCAGCTGGACCGAGCGGAATGAAGATTAGTCCCGTGATGGTAAATGCGGTTATGGGCAAGCGCCCCCAAGATAAGGATGATATGCCTTTTTGACCAGCTGGAGGCAGTTTTTCCTAATTCAACTCAAATAGAAAAACACAGGATTCTTACAATTAGTTTGCCCAAGGACTTGGTACCAGAAGCCGGTGACTGTGAGTCATGGGGTAGAATTTTTGCGGCAGTGTACACGAGGTGCTTTGGCACTCCGTCAATGTCTGTCCTTCTGACGGTCATTAAGCGTGTTCAAGATGAACACAGACCTGAGGCTGCGGTTCAATTGGGAATGAGACTCGTTGGCACATTTGACGTAGTTTCCGATCTTGTCCTTTCTAATATAAAGGGAGATGCGGTGAACTTCCAAGTGGCTAATGCCTTACCCGATGTCCCCGATGCCGACAAACCCCGACAGTTACCGAGAATTATTACGGCGGCTTATAAAACCATTGGCTGTAATAGTTTAGGTGTCAAGCCCTTTTCTGCCAAAGATAAAAAACAACCTCAGGGTTTGAAGTCTGAGACAGACGTTCAATCCAAAGTTCCAAAGCAAAATTGGAACAGAAATAAAAAACAGGGAAAACAACAACAGAAACAGAAGTCCCGTCCTGCGTCACTCATGCCTGCGTCTACTGAGCACGCTTATGTTTTGCGCGACCGCTCTACGATTAAGTCACCTGATCGATTTCAGGTTCCTGATCAACGCTCTCCTCCTTCTTTACAGGACACCTCGGCCTCTTTGTCCGGTGGTGGAGGAGGCAGCAGAGGTCAGGGTGGCCAGCAAAGTCGTGACCAGCCCCACCCGAAAGACGGAAAAGGCAAGCAGGACGATTCTTTGCAGAAAATAACCCAGTTTCAGAAAAAGAAAGTTAACGCCTTAACAGCGAGATATGCCACAGATAGTGAGAACGCAGCTTCGGAATCTGACATGGGCGCTCTGACGTTGTTGGACAGCGCGGCGGAGATTACCATTGTCTGCGAGGCCCTGCGTCCACCACTGAAGGTGACAGCGACTGACCAATTTATTGTTGTTGAGACAGCTGATACTAGAGTTGTTCCCCCTAATAGGCTTTTTGAAATTGACCTTTTCATTGAAGGTGACATACAGCGTACCATAAAAGGGGTATTTTGGGAAAATCTTACAACTACCTATGACATTTTGTTAGCGGTGGCTGACTGGCCCCCCCTTTTGTCCTCGCAGCTCCCAGAGGGGAGGAGGTAATCCTCCATAGTTTCGCGCACACAGTGTCTAAGGAGCATGCGCTGAATTTTGCAGAAGAGTAGGCTAAGGTCCTTGCGCCGGCTTTGTACCGTACTCACTGTGGTTGGGATAAATTCTCCCCCCACCACGAGATTCCCTTAGTGTCTATGCCACAGCCTCAACCTCAATATCTCATGCGGCATGAAGCAAAAGCTTTCGTTGCAGAAATCCTTGAACAATTGGAGTATCAAGGAGTGATTGATACTTGTGTGTCTCCGATGAATAATCCACTTTTTACTGTGACCAAGCCTGATGGTTCGTACCTTTTGGTTTTGGATTACCAGCATTTAAACTCGCATAGCCATACCTGTGTAGTACAGAATACCCACGGCTCTGCTTTAGTGCATAGTCTTGTGGGGAAACGGTTTAAAACCACACTTGACATACCCAATGTTTTTTTGCCCTTAACTTGTCTGGTCTAAGTTCCCAATTGACCAGTTTTACCAGTGGTGGCAAAGAACGCCAACTTAAATGCTTAGCCATGGGCTATAAGAATAGTCCAGGTGTGTTTGCTGCACGTATCATATCTCTGTTAGAGAGAGTGACCCAGATGCGTATTAGTATGTGGATGACATTTATCTCACAGTCGACGAAATATGGGCGCATCCGTGCAGTGTTGACCGCATATTTTGTAATTTTGCGGACTTCAGTTACAAATTTAACTTTGCAAAGTCGCACATTGCAGAGTACACAGTGTTGTTCCTGGGCTATGAGCTCAACAATGAAGGTCAGGGTTTGGCTCCTCACTTCTTGGAGAAATGCGCACAGCTGCTCGCTCCTACAACACTGAAAAAATGTCAATCCTTGCTGGGATTTTTTAATTTTGGGCGAACATACATTTCTGAATATGCCCAGCGTAACAAGCCATTGTATGCTTTGATACAACCAACTTTTACCAAATTGTGCTGGCTGCCTGAACATTCAGCCATTTTGCAATCATTGCAGGCTGACCTGCTAGAATCTAAGGGATGTAGGTAATTTACCAATTCGAAAATACCGAATTTTACCAATTCGGTATTTTCGAATCGGTAAATGCCATGTGGGTAAAAAATCGGTAAAAAATACTGAATCGTTAAGATTCGGTATTTACCGAATCGGCAATTGCTATTCATTCCTATGGGACTGGAGGCCCATAGGAATGAATGTCAATTACCGAATCGGTAAATACCGATTCGGTAAAATAGGGAAAGAGTCAAGGGTGGCAGGGTGTTACTTTGACACCCTGTTGAACTCCTGAATAGTGCTGGTGTGCCCATGTGGCATACATACATGCCCTAAGGGCATGTGTGTCTGCCACATGGCACTGGTGTAAATGCACACATTTGCATTTACAGAGGTATTCCTTATTTACCACCAACTAATAGTTGGTGGCAAAAAACGAATTCTTAAGGCACAGAAGCACTTTTCAAATTGCTTTCTACATGTCATTTACCGATTCGGTAAACGATGATTCGGTAAATACACAATCGGTAAATACTGAATCGGTAAATTTGCCACCTACATAGGAAAAGCCTAATACTGGTGGTAACGGCTGATTTCGGCCATTACCGACCGGTAATAGCCTTCCTACATCTGGCCCTACATTCTTACTGACGCGTGGTAACCACACCAACCTGGTGATCAGAATCATCCCTGGGACGGTGGGTTTCACATACCTTACTTTTAACGAAGGTGACACAGTACCTATCGCAAGTCACACTTGTACACTTCGGCTGAAATGCAGTTTTCCACTGTAGAAAAAGTTTTGACAGCAGTGCAAATGGGGATTCTGAAGGAACACGCACTGTCGCTGGGAAAACGCATGTTGGTTGTTACTCCGTATCCTGCTTTGGAGGCAGTGACGAAAGCCAGTGTACCTAATCCTAAAGCTTTACACCCACGGTGGATACAATGGGCCTCATCATTGACGTCTCCGGATGTCACGTTCATTTTTGATGCCTCCTTACAGTCGCAGGAGTTTTTGCAGTATGAGTTTGTTCATCCTGCCCATTGACTATGCGGCCTTTGGAGTATTTCCATTGTATCATTTACACTGATGGTTCAGCGCAAGTTGCGCATGGGTCTAAGCACGCATACGTCTCAGCCTACGCCATTGTGGTTGGTACCATGGTGAATAGTGAATTCAAGTCTGATGTCATACATACGCAGACATTAGGGGACTGTACCGCCCAATTGGCAGAGCTCCGTGCTCTGATGCTTGAATTGGAGTACACTGATCCTGGTGTGACTACTCTCATTGTGAGTGACTCTTACTACTGTGCCCAGTCTTACAATGAAAACCTGTTCTTTTAGACTCAGAATGATTTTCTTGATGTCAAGGGTAGCGCAATAAAACATAAAATGATCTGGGTTTGAGTGGCTGAACTTAAAGAGCAGCTGCCACTCGTGTATGTAATTCATACTCTTGGTCATCAGCTTGTGGGAGTTCACGTTGTTGGCAATAGTTTGGCCGATGAGGCCGCGAAGACAGCAGTTTCTACATATTTGTTTGCAGCAGTTACACGTTCCAAAAGTAAGATTGATGATGACATCTTGGCAGCAATTGCCGCTACTGAGAAGGGAAATAAATGTCCTATTGGATATCCTTCAAAGTATTCTTATCGTTTAAGACCTGATAAAGTTCCTCATGTGAAAATACCGGACGTTTGTGACAGATTGATTCCCAACATGAACCGCAGTTCCACATTGATTACAGCTGCCCACAAGGGTGTTGCGTCCGTGCATGCAAGTGTTTTGGCTACTGTATCTCAGTTACAACAACATTTCTGGTGGTGGGGCGTGGCTTGGACGCCGATCGGGATGGCGGCGTGAGCTCGCAGCTCCGCGCGGAATCCCGCTATTTCTCCTGTTTTTTGGGACCCTAGGCGACCCGGAGACGACGCTCCTGCCCTCTGAAGTGTAAGGGGACAGCTGGGCGTAATCGGAGAGTCGCTGGGGGACTGCTGGCCCCGAGGAGATCGAGAGAAGAGGCGGCCGAGGTGTAGCCCAGGGTGTGAAGAAAATGGCGGCGAGGTGGTCGGACGGTCCCGAACTTCAGCCCTGAGTCCGGATGTCGCCAAGTGGCAAGGGACCCTGCACCCGGCTGCCCGAAACACTGAGATTGGCGGCGCGATGTCCTGAGACCAGGGGACGCTGACCCGTTTCACCCAGAAGATCGGGGGCCCTCGTTGGCCGCCGCCCTAAGACTCATCCTTCCCCCCGCAGGCCACAGGGGGGTGACGGGACGGAGCCCGTCTGCCTGGCCATTGATCCTGAGAACGTCGGCGGGGACATAGCACTGCCCGGTGCCCGGTGGCCGGCACGGACCCACGGGCGTACTCGCAGCACGGGTGACCGGACTTGTGATGCAGCGCCCTGACATGGCGGCGATCGGAGGGCCGATGCCCGGGAGCCGCGAGGGGGACTCGGCGACATCGACTCAGCTGAGTGAGAGTCCCTCCCCGGAGCTTGATCAGGAACAGCGGCTGAACCGGCGCTTGGATGCCATCCTTGAGGCGATCACCTCCACTAAGGAGGCATTGCACAATGACATTGCCCAAGTTGCCACGGGCCTGGGGCTGCTACGCGTGGATCACGCGAAGCTGGCGGATCGGGTCAAGGATCATGACCAACTGTTGCTGGACCTGAAGCCATCGGTGGTGACCGCGGAGCACAGGATCACGGACATTTTGGCCCGACTGGACACACTGGAGCGGAGGGCGGAGGATGCCGAAGGCCGCAATAGGCGGAACAACGTGCGGGTCGTAGGCCTGCCGGAACGGATTGAGGGGGAGGATGCGGTGGCCTACATGGAGAACTGGTTTCGCACTGTGGTGGCGCCGGAGGGGCTTACTCCATTCTTCACTCTGGAGCGAGCTCACCGGGTGCCCGCTCGCCCGCCGGGGCTTGGCCGCCCCCCCCGACCGATGGTGGTGCGGCTCCTCCACTACAAGGACCGAGATCTCCTCATCCAGCGGGCCAGGATGTCGGGCCCTTATGAGGTGGAGAACAGCAAGGTAACGATCTTCCCGGATTATACGCAGGCGGTCCAGAAGGACAGGGCATCGTTCCTTGCGGTGAAGAAGGAGCTCAGGGAGGAAGGCATCCAGTACTCCTTGCTCTACCCGGCCAAGCTGCGGATTATTATGGATGGCTCCACGCACTTTTTCCAGACTCCGGACGAAGTTTGGCAATGGCTTGAGTCGTATAGAGCGGGGACGGACAGATCGCACCAAAGTCGGCGAGACCAACCCAAGCAGCCCCGGGTGCGGCAGTCACAACGCATCAGATCCCGCAATAGGCGCCAGCGGGAGAAGCAGGAGGCTCAAATGGCGGCGGAGAAGAGGGATGCACTCGCAGCGACGGCGGCCATCACAGGGTCGCAACAGAACAGTGAACGGGCCGAAACGGACTCGGGAGGGGAAGGCAGCAGAACAGGAGAGGAACTTTCGGAGGCAGAGAGCCAGAAGGGGCCGATAGTGACCCCACAGACTTCGGATGTTGTTTTCTGCGGCTGAGATAGAACTGGGACTAGATCGGGACTTCATGGTAGGGTGATATCCTGTTGCTGGGGGGCGGGTTGCCGGGAAGGGGAGCTGTGTGTTTTGGAGGGGATGAAGTGCGGGATGCGGGCTCCGCTAGCTGGGGTCGGCGGCGACTCACCCCCCTTAGGCCCTTAAGGTCGACTGTGGTGGAGACCACAGGGTAAGTGTGTGTGAAGTTGGATCAAGGTTTGGATGGGGGCGGCCATTGGGTTCGTGTGCTCTGTCCTGGGGAGTGGGGGTTGGGGAATGTTTCAGTGTTGGGACTGTTTGGGGGGGGGCAACTGCTTTGGGGGGGCCATGGACCGTTGTTATTTGATTCGGACTATACGGAGTTGGAATGGGGACATTACCTAACTTGAAATGCCTAACGTGGAATGTCCGGGGGCTGCGGACTATGGTGAAACGTCACAAAGTGCATGCATACCTGGTACGCAGGGGGGTTCAGATTGCTATGCTCCAGGAGACCCATCTCACTAAAAAAGAGTGCGCTGCCTTACAGAAAAGATGGCGGGGCCAGGTCTTTGGCACCACTTACTCAGCGTATGCCAGGGGGGTCTTGATCTGGGTGAGGGCGGGGATACCCTTTCAAGTGCTGAATCAAGTAGTAGATCCGGATGGCAGGTTTGTAGCGGTGGAGGGGAGGTTATATGGACGGGATGTGGTTTTCTGTTGTGTTTATGCACCGAACACTGACCAAGGCCGATACTTTGATAGCCTCTCGGGGTCCTTGGCCTCTTTCCTGGCGAGTCCGATAGTGCTAGGGGGGGACTTCAACTCAATCACGGATGTTGCTCTGGATAGGTCCCATCCCCCCCTAGTAGACTCTCCTGTGCGCAGGCTGGCCGCGCACAGGAAGAACTGGCAGGAACGATGGGGGTTGCTGGATGTCTGGAGGGAGAGGCACAGGGGAACCAGGGACTATTCCTTCTATTCCGCTCTCCATGATCTACATGTCAGGATCGATTCGGTGCTTTGCGGGGGATCCCTAGCCCCATTGATTACCCATGCGGAGTACCTGGCTAGGACTATATCCGATCATAACCCCCTATTGGTGCATATTCAGTGGCAGAGGGAGCGCTCAGTGATACCAACATGGCGGCTTCGGCCGGAGACGCTAGAGGATTCTGTGTTTGACGATGCGGTCCGGCAAGGCATTGATAGTTATTTCGGTGTGAATGAAGGCACGGCTTCGAGTAGATCTACTGAGTGGGATGCAATGAAAGTGGTGGTGAGAGGGGTGTGTTTGGGCAGGTTCTCGAATGCTCGTACGACTGTGCTGAATGACCTAATGAAAGCGGAGGAAACTTTGAGGGACTTGGAGCGCCACAGGCCGGCTAGGCCAGGTTTACAGGCCCAGTTGTTGGAGGCGAAGGAAGTGGTAGCCGCGGAGACGGAACGTTTGAGATGTTATGACTATAGGCAGTACATTATCAGGGCACACGCAGAAAGGGACAAGGTGGGTACCCTCTTGGCCAGACTAGCTAACCCGGAACTTAGGGGCTGCCCGATTCTCAGCATTTATAATGCGCAGGGAGAGATGGTGTACTCCCAGGCAGCTGTATTGGACCGCTTCAGGGGATATTATGAGGAACTGTACCGGAGTCAGCTGGGAGTGGGGGTTCAGGACATCGCGGAGTACCTTGGGGAGAGGCCGCTTCCGGTCCTGGACGAGGAAGACGCGAGGGAACTGGGTGGCCCGATCACGCTTACGGAAATTCAGGTGGCCATCAAACATATGGCCCGTAACAAGACGCCCGGGGTGGACGGACTGCCAATCGAGTTCTATCAACACTATGTGGACATCCTGGCGCCCAGGCTGCTGGTGGTGTACATGGAAGCCTTCGAGAAGGGGGCATTGCCTGGGTCCATGAGGGAGGCCTTGATAGTACCGCTCCTCAAGCCTGGCCGGGATGCCGCGGACGTGAGGTCTTATCGCCCGCTATCCATGCTGACGGTGGACTATAAGATCCTGAGCCGCATCCTAGCCACCAGACTGGCCCCGCATATGACGGGCCTGGTGCACAGGGACCAGGCCGGGTTTATACCCACGAGGAGCACGGCGATGAATATCCGCCGCCTGGTGGGAATAATGGACGCCATCTTGGATGAGGAGGGAGTGCCGGCGGTTCTGTCCGTGGACATCGAGAAGGCCTTCGATAGCTTGGAATGGCCTTTCCTGGATGGAGTGCTGGAGAGGTTTGGCATGGGCGACGGGTTTCGAAGGTGGACGAGGGTCTTATATACCTCGGCGACGGCGAGAGTACGATTGGGCGGCCTGGTGTCTGCGGCGTACCCGGTGAGCAGGGGAACACGACAGGGATGCTCTCTCTCCCCTCTGTTGTTTGCTCTGGCGATGGAACCCTTGGCGGTCCATGCGAGGTCAGGCGACCGATACGCGGGGATTGTGAGTGATGGGCTATGGCATTATATATCGCTCTATGCGGATGACTTGCTCCTGTACCTAGCTGACACCTCGGGGGCATTGGTTGGAGCGATAGATCTGTTGACTGAGTTCGGCCGGCTGTCGGGCCTTAAGGTCAATTGGGCGAAGACTTGCGTGTTTCCGCTGAGTGCGGGATCGCCAACCCCTAGCAGCGATCTGGGTGTGGTATGGGAACCCTCTTGCATCACCTACTTGGGTGTCCGCATTTACCACTCGGCTGCGGACCTTTTGGAGGGTAACATTGGCCGCTGTGTCCGGGCGCTGCGGGGCAGCTTGTCTTTCTGGTCGACCCTCCCGCTGACAGTCCTGGGCAGGATAGCACTGTTGAAAATGGTGGCGCTCCCCCGCTTCCTCTATTATTTCCGTACGCTGCCTACCTGGATTCCCCAGGCGGTGTTTAGGGAACTGCGGTCGATGATAACTGGCTTTCTATGGGGGCATGGCCGCCGCAGAATAGCCCTGAGCACGCTACTTCGCCCCAAGTTGGAAGGGGGCATGGCCGTGCCCGACCTGGAGCTGTACTATCTAGCGGCGCAGTTGCAGGTCCTTACGCAGAACGTAGCCAGGGTGTTCCGGGGACCGGAGGAAGATCGGGATCGGGGAATACAGCGCCACGTGCTGTCCTACATCATCATGCAGCAGCGGCTCGAGTTACGGGCCCTCACCATGGAAGAGCGGACGCTCCGGCTGTGCTGGCAGAGGAGCCTTCGGAGAGCGAGGGCATCGCGGCCTTATGCCCCGGAGATCCCGCTCGGGATGTTGACGGCGTTGCCGCACGGAGGGGATTGGTCCCCGTTGTTGGATTGGGAGGAGGCAGGGTTGCAGGTGGTGGGCGACTTGTACATAGATGGGGCTTTGGCACCGTTCGAAGTGCTCCGGGACCAGTTCGGACTGCCTGAGGGGGGCTTCCTCCTACATGCGGCAGTTGTGGCTGCCGTACAAAAGCACTGGAAGGAGGGGCTCTTGGAACCCGCGACGACTATGGCGTGCCAATATGTGGTAATGGCGGCTGGCACATTCAAAGCTGTGACGTGCCTCCATAATAGGATGCTGAACGAAGGGCTGGAACCACTCCACGGGCTCAAAGCTAAATGGGAGGCGAGCGTTGGCCGGCCCATACCGGATACGGCATGGGGCCATATCCTGCGACGCACGTGGAAGGGCACCAGGAACGCGCGCTTTCAGCAGGTCCACTTCTATGTGCTCCATAGGGCCTATTTAACTCCTGAGAAACTACAGCGGTACTTTCGGGTGCCGGATGCCTGTTGCCCCAGGTGTTCGTCCCTAGGGGCGGACATGGACCACTTGTTTTGGGGGTGTCCACAACTGGGGACCTATTGGGCGGAGGTAGGGGAACTCCTGAATGAAGTGACTGACAGGGAGGTAGAATTCGACATGGCGGCGTGCCTATTGCTCTGGTTCCCGCATACTAAGCACACCAAGGTGACAAGTAAATTCATAGACCTGGGTCCGATATTGGCACAGAGGGAAATATCGTGGCACTGGAAGTCCAGGGGAGGTCCCTCACTGCGTAGGTGGAAGAATGAGTTGCTGCGGTGGTCTGACTGCGAGAGTGTGCTCCGGATGAAGCAAGCAGTAAAGTTGGGGAATGAGAAGGCACTGGATGCAGCGCGTGCATGGGAGTTAGTGGTACAGGCTTTGCGTGATTCTTTGGTTGAGGATGAGGAAGGCGAGAACTAAGCCGCTGGACACCGCGGGGCGAACACAGAAGTATGGTACTAAGCACTGTAGTGGACCCATCCAATTCGATAGGGCGAAGCACACACCTTAGCAGTTGCCAGGGGAGGGGGGGCCTTGGGGGGGTTGGTTGCAGGGGGTTTGGGGAGGGCCGGAAGCCATTGGAGGGTTGCTTGTTAGGGCCTTGGACCTATTGGGACGGTGGGCACTGAGTGGGGGGTAGGCCGGCTGGGTGGAACGGCCAGGTGCGAAGGCCCATATAGCCTAGGGCAGGCCCCGGCTCGAACGATTTCATAGATTACCACGGAGATGGCTGACGGGTATGTTGTAGTGGGTGGGGGGGTAAAAGCAGATACACAATACGACCTTCCGCCAGGGTCCCAATGGGACGTACACTGTGATGTGTTCCTTTTGAGCGATGTAATATGCCGCCCGGCCTCCGGGATGCGGGCTGAATGGCTGTGTATAACTGTGATCTATCATTGGACGGGGGGAGCCCACAAGTGTACTGGCTGCTTAATTGTATCCTGTGGTTTATAACTCTGCAATAAAAATATATTTAAAAAAAAAAACATTTCTGGTGGTGGGGACTGTACAAACAGACGCATGAATAGGTCCTTCAATGTGACATTTGTCAGCAGATAAAGCCTTCGACTGCTATGCGTCCGCCCCAGACACAGTTGTACATTTCTAATAGACCACTTGGTTGTGTTTATTTAGATCACTGTGGTCCTTTTTCCTCCGATACTGCATATAAGTACATCTTAGTTGCAGTTGATTCTTGCACGCGCTTTGTTTGGGTGTGGCCACCCTGCAGTGCTGAGTCACGTACTGTCATAATAGATTTGCGTGTCTTTGTGGGAATTTTTGTGTGTGGCCCCTTCCTTTCGGATCAGGGTCCAGCGTTCGTCTCTAAGGAGTACAAGGATGCCATGAGTTCATTGGGGGTCAAAGTCGAATTTTCGTCTCCATACAGACCTGAGGGTAATAGTGTTGTGGAACAAATGAACCGAAACTTAAAGCAGTCATTGACAGCCCGAGTTATAGGTACAGGCCGGAACTGGCTAGCCCATCTAGGCACAAATATGGTGACAATCACATAGAGATGCTGCAACGTGCACTTAATAATCTCCCTAGAAGGTCTCTGGGTGGGCGGACCCCATACGAGTTGCTTTTTGGTATCAAAATGTTCGTCCTGGACCTTGAAGGTCTAGACCAGGCAGCGGCAGCTGCCCCCTTTGATGTAGATGAACATTGTCATGTTTTACAGAATCTACAAGAGACGAGAGACAGTCTTGCAAAGGAACACTTGCCCTCGACATCAGAAGCTGCCTTGCAGATTCCGGTAGCTGGCTGGCTACCCCGAGTTGGAGAACTGGTTCGAGAGAAGATCGAGAACAAGAAAGAATTTGGTCCCTCATATCGAGCTCCAGTTCCTGTACTGTATTTGACGTACAGGGCACAAGAACAGTCATTTTACCTCCACTTCCAGGTCGTAAGGAAAAAAGGTACATCTCCATTGACAATGTCAAATTACACGGAGTGGTCGATTCTTCTCAGTATGACACCTGCGGTCTCCTGTCCATCTATTCTGAGACATTCTGTTTTGGCTCCGGCTTCTAACACCAGGCCTGACGTTGCCATCGAGATGCCTGCTGTTTCAATTCCTTTATTGAGTACCCCACCTGATGATCATCTTGATGATACCGAGCATCCTTACCCCACAGACTTATCGATGCCGGATCTACAAACACGTTTGGCAACTGAGTCCAGATTTTCATTTGACACTAACTCTACCACATCAAAGTCCCCTTCAAAAATCTCTGTTTTTGCTACATGGTTTAAAAAACATTTTTTTATTCCTCCTTGGACCTACATTTGGTTGGTACTTTTTAAAAAAATTTAAATTTTTTGTTCAGGTCAATTAGATTTGTGGTGTATTTTTTCAGTCTTTTAAATGGACACTACGTTGAAGAGAGAACATCTAATCGACACATTAATGGAACATTGGCACCCCATTCCTCATCACACAGATTGAAGAGGGACCTGGCTTTTGTAAACATTAATGCTTGGCCTGTCTTAGATGGGATTGTATGGGATGCTGTTAGATTTCAAATTGTCAGAATCTCTGTCAGATGATACTCTTCCAACGCACAGGAGCAGAATATCGCAAGTTCCCAATGCCCCGAGTATTTCCCCCGCTCCACACGTATTAGAACATGGAGCCAGCGGAAGCACATGGGGTAAAGGGGATGGGACAGAGAAGAGACAGTCACACCTTGTCGGGTCTTCTTTTCTTCTCAGCTTGATTTTTAGACCTTGTCTTCGATCTTCTCAGCTTGCTTGAATTGTAGCTAAAAAATATTAATCTCATTAACAACAATCTTAACTTAATTTCTAATGCTATGTTGTCCTTTACTCCTATAACCTACCAGCTGGGGATGTGGCCTATGCTCCTCTTCTTATGTTTAATGTGTTGCTGGTCTTCCTTATTTCTTGCTGTAAACTAATGAGTATAACTGATTAATACTAAAACTAAAACCCTATTATTAATGTATATTATCTTTTCTTTTCAGGTTCCTCACCTCTCTTGTCTCAGCATTTACGTGGACTCATAGTTGGTAAGTATTAATTTAATGATGCTTCACCTACTCAGTTTCTCCTCCTTCAGTTCACATTTGGAAATGTAATGTCCTTTTAAATAAATGTCTATCTCCACGCAGTTACTTCACTACTCGAGTTTCTCTTATTTATGTCTTCCTTTTCAGTTTTTTCTTCAAGCCTCTGCGACTGCACTGACTTGAATTACCCAACTAAAATGTGTTTGTATTCTCTGACTGTTTACACTTTGAAACAAACAAAATTCCTTTTTATTTACGACTTGTGCTGACTCTCATTATTCTTCAAACAAGAGACATTCAGCACTGCTCAGGCTCTCTCTCAGAAACACTAATTACATTTGCATGCGCAGCACGAAATTGCTCAGCTCTCTTTAACAACAGCTCCTCTTAACAAAGAGGTTGTTAACCTCTTAACAACAGCTGCGCATGTTCATATTCAGAACCGGCTTACTTTCTTGTCGTCGGAACTTCTACGGGATCTTCCAGGACTGCTCGGGTAACTCAGATACCTTTCTCCTTCTCTTTTGCGAATTAGCGCGATGCATGTCTTTTAATTCCCTGACTAACTACGCGCCGCAACTTCAATGAAGTCTGGTCACTCTGAAATCTTCGGTGAAGTGCGCCACTCAACAGGCGATTTACCTGTGTCTTTCTGTTTGAGCTTGCACACTAGTGCGGCAACCTTCTGTACCAGCTTGTCAGTTTTGGCCGCCATCTTGGTTTTATTAAATAATGAAGTCCTCGCAGCCTGACGCTTCCTCTGACTGTACCTATTCGTTTGTTTAACTGGCTGTTTCTACCTCTAACCTTGGCGTTCCTGAAACAAATCCATGGTCCCACAGAGGTTATGTCCCGAATGTCCTGAGGGTTTCTATGGGGGATGTGATTAAACAAAATATACGCTCTGATGATTGGGATGTTTAAGCCGTGGAGGCTTTGTTTTCAGATTTGAAATATTATGCTGCTTTTGATGCTGAAGATTTATATTTAGATTCGGCGAATTATGGTGATTTGTTTTGTTATCAACACTTTGGCAATCATTACCTGCATAAGGCAAACACCAGGAGGAATATGGTTAATTATACGCAATGGGAACATTGCCCCACTCCTGTTGAAGGCAGCTCCAGTTCTCTTTTAAAGAGGTTCACCTATTTTACTGATTTTAATCAGTCAAATCCCATTGCATTTTATTTTAAGATGACTGAGAAGTCGACTTCCAAAGTTAGACTTACCCACGCGAAGTTATTATATACCAAGTCCTTTCTTGATCAATTTGGTATTGGGGGCTATGAACTGTGGAAATATACTATTAATCTTAAATCTGTTTGGGGTTCTAAAAGTTGTCAAGTGCAAGGCTCTGAGGCTTTGCATCGTGCATGTCTCATCCTGAACTATATGTTGTTTTTGCATTCTACTATTTCACAAACCACCTGCTTTGGATTGGCTACTACTAAAAAATGTAATGCTCCTTCTATTCCTGATTTGGAGGAATACCCCGGTTGGGATAATAATACCAGTTTTTCTGTCAGAGAATTACAGACCCTATTGCTGAATTCTACTTTTAACATATCCAGTTTGGATCCTAATGGTTGGTTGTTGTGGCACAAAAGTGCAGATTCTTGCCAACATTGTTTTCTGGGTTTAGCATCTGGCTACACACAGATTAGGGTGGATCCCCGTTTTGAGAGTGACCATTCAGTGACTACCTATTCCGTAGGCAAGTTATGTCAGAGTTGGCTCAAACATTCCACTTTAGCATCAGTTAAGCTTTATTTGTCTAAATTGACTGTCGATGTTGATCTAAATGATTTTGTCAAGGGCCCTGCTTCCGGCAGATCCAAAAGGTGGATATATGCTATTTACAAAGTTTGGAAACTGTCCCAGATTGAGGTTGCTTCCCGCTGGAGAGCAATAGATCAAGCAAATATAGAAAAGGTACTGGCAGTTGTAGACAACAGCATTAACACGCTTTCTTCCCGCATTTACACTTTACATAATATTGTTTCATCTGTTGTTGATATTGTGCAAGAAGATGTCTCTGTTTTGTACCATGGTCAAAATCAATTGCGTTCCATTATGCAATTTACATGGACTTTGGAAACGTTAAAGGCAGGAAAAGTGCCTTGGCACTACATGAACACATCATCTTTATTTGCCCCTTTTAATTTGACTGACAAGCAACGTTTTATGTCTATGAAGGATGCAACTTTTTTATGTTACATTTTGAAAAGTTAGAACCTTTGCCACTTTCTGTGGCCGAAACTAATTCTGCTGTGTGGCTCGTCCATGGGTTAATAACATTACCTTTTCCTTTTTTTTTTTAAATTTATTTTTATTGGGAAAGATGGTACATATGAGGACAAATCCATAAGTTAATACATACATGATAAAAAACATAAGTCAAACAATTGATATATTTACAAACATTTTTTCAATGAGGCCTAATAGCAGGAGGGAAATAATTTACGAGAGGAAGAACAATTTCGGGTGCTTAAAAGAGCCTGCCTTTAACCAATTCTATCAGCTCTCCAGTTTGTTACAGGGGCCCATAAGCGCACACCCTTCAGGCGCTCCCTCTTGCCTTTAAATTCATAGAGGCATGATTCTATATTATGGATTCCCAAGAATCTGGAGAGACACATCTGGAAGGATGGGGATTCAAATCCTTCCATGCGGCGGAAATTAAAATTCGAAGTACCGCAACAGATAAAAACACTAGATCTCTTTTGTCTTCCCTCAGACCCAGCTTGGAATCTATACCAAAGAGCATTAAGGTAGGGGATAGGTCGATGGAATGACCTAGCAGCCCCTCCAAAAATTTAATTATCTCATTTTTAACAATGTCTACCCGTTTACAAGAAGAAAACATATGTATGATGTCAGCCTGATTTTCGTTACATCTGGGACAGTTATCATTTTCACTTATACCCCAGGCATATATCTTCGCTGGTGTGTGATATAAATTAAAAATGTTCTTATAATGTTGCGCGCGAAGATTTGATGCCCGGAATATCTTTTTATTCAATGAGAGAGCAAGATCTAAATGGACATCGGGATCACCCAGTTTTAATGCCCAATTTGACTCAACCTTCTCAATATCATCCTGAACTCGTTCCAATATACAATTGTATATAATCTTGATCTTCCTACAACCTCTGTTTAATATCTCAATCATAGGGAAGTCTGTTGTTACTGAAATCCGTGGCCTTACTGACCTAATCATGCGGGTGACTTGGCCGTATACCAGCCAATGATTGGCTGGAATACCGAATCTTTCCTGCAATATTTCAAACCCCAGGATTTCACCTCCTTCCAATATATCTCCCAAAGATCTGATTCCCATCCTTTTCCAAATCAGCAAGTTTCTATCATTTTTTAGATGGGAAAAGAGAGACGAATTATACAGTTGTACATAGGAGTTAACTTTCAGGATATTAAAAATGTTCATGATAGCTTTCCATGCCTGCCATGCCCCATACAGTGTCTTCAATCTCGTTTTTTTGTAAAAACTTTGTTCTAATTCACACTGAAATAGGTCTGAAGCCTTGTCACCCAATAACATCCTGTAAATCTGAGGAGGAGGATGCTCATCTACAGACCCAGATACTATTTCAGCTAAAGGTTCGGATTGAAATAGGGTGGTCATTTGAGCTAAGAGACAGGCCCAGTGGTATAATCTTAAGTTCGGAAGTGCCATCCCGCCCCTTTCCCTAGGCAACGACATTAAGTTTGTAGAGCGCCTTACCCTTCCGTATTGCCAAACAAATCTAATAAACATAGATTCAAGATGTTTCTTAACCTTGTCCTCTATTAATAGTGGAATGGCGCGGAATAGGTACAGTACTCTAGGGAACATAGACATTTTTACTGCATTCACCCTACCTACTAGCGAGAGATGTAATACATCAATTCTTTTTAATTCCATCTCGATATTCTTAATAAGCGGCAAATAGTTCTCATTAACAATTTTTTTCACATTGGCATTAATTTTGACCCCTAGATACATGGTAGAATGAACACATCTATAATCAGTTTTGATAATATTTTTGGTGCAAATGACTTGCGTTTTTGATTCATTTAGTACAATTTAGCCATCTGAATCAAGACGGGGAGGATTTGTTGTGGATTGTTTGTTATAACCGCAAGGTCGTCAGCATAAGCCAGTATTTTATTTGAAGAACCATTGCAGATTACTGGAGTTATCTCTGGGCTGTCAAGGATACCCTGGATGAGGGGGTCAATATACAAAGCAAAGAGAATAGGGGAACAGGGACACCCCTGACGGGCCCCCCTCTTTATATGAATCACCCCTGATTTCTCGCCCATGGCAGTCACCCTAGCTACCGGCTCTACATACATAGCTTTAAGGGCTTCTATTATATTGGGGCCAAATCCCCTAGCCGCTAAGATGGCCCAGAGAAAGCTCCAATCCACACGATCAAAAGCCTTCTCTGCCTCAAGCAGGATCATGGCCATCTCCCCTCCCGCAGCAGCCTGGGCATCAAACAATGATATTGCCCTACATGTGAGGTCAGTTGTACCCCGGCCGGGGACAAACCCATGCTGCCACGGGGATACGAGACTACCAATGACCCTGCCCAACCTCTTTGCCAGAATCTCTGAGTAGCGCTTTGTATCAGAATTTATCAATGATATGGGGCGATAGGATCCTGCCATTTCCACTGGTTTCCCCTTTTTATGAAACATTGCAATATTTGTCTCTTTCCAAGAGCCAGGTGTTAATCCCGATCACATGACCCCGTTAAACAGATCCACCAAGAGCGGGGTAATTTCAGCTTCTATAGTTTTGTATACTTCGAGAGGAATCCCATGATGCCTTCCCCGAAGCTAGTTACCTCAATGCTGATGTTACCTCCGCTAGTGTAATTTCCTCATCAAGTTTCTTTTTAGCTGACTCCTCTAGTAGGGGGCCATGATATCGTAGACCTTCCCCAGGTTTTTTACTAGGTTCTTCCTGCTCATAAAGCTGCTGATAGAATTTTTCGAATACTCTTAAAATATCCTTACTTTCTGTAAACCTGACCTCGTCCTCATCCGAATTCGTGCCGCCATAATATCAAATTGCCACGACCTCCCTCGCCGGAAGCCCAACAAAACCCCCTGTGACTACTCTATGGCCCTTATCAATGTTCGCTCATTAGGTAAACATCGACATGAAATAGCAGAGCTTCTGGAAGATAAACAATTAGACTTATTGTTTTTAACAGAGACCTGGTTGGACAATGCTTCCGATCCGGATTTAGTTATTGCTGTTCCCCATGGGTTTTCAATCCATAGACTGGATAGACAACGCAAGAGAGGGGGAGGGATAGCCATAATTGCTCGGGACATCTATGCGGTCAAAATTAACGACATACCGCTCCTTTCTTGTGAGGCTCTCCAATTTTCCATTAAACTTACTCCTTCGGTAAATTTCAAAGGTATCCTTCTTTACCGTCCTCCAGGGCAAAGGTCGGCATTTATTTCCGACATCAGTCATATTCTGGAAGTATCTGCCCTGGATGGTTCATTTACCATATTAGGCGACTTCAATTTTCATTTCGACAAAATTGAAGATAATGATACAGCCGCCCTTTAGGCATGCCTAACAACTTTCGGACTCTCCCAGCTAGTGAAAGCCCCTACCCATGAAGGAGGCCATACTCTGGATGGCATTTTTACTAATCTAAATGACCTTCGGGTCTCTGCCATTTTCCCCACCATTTGGTCAGATCACTTTGTCATTACGGCCACTCTTATCAACCATGCCCCAGAAACAGCTATGGATAATGGTAATCATCGTCAGACTTTCCTGGATTGGAAAAATATTGATAGTAACAGCTTATAATCACTTTTGATTAAAACTAGTCCACCTCTGTCACATGATCCCAACTCTGCAATTACTCAATACAATGAATGGGTTGCATCCGCGACCACTCTCTTGGTCCAGTCAAAACAAAGTTCCCGAAACAGATCATCCCCGTCGGCCCCATGGTACTCGGAAACTCTAAGGACACAAAAGCAGCTGTGTCGGAGGAATGAAAGGAATTGGCGCAGACACTATTCCGAAGAGGCCAAAATAACATACAAGCACTCGGTCATCACATATAAAAACATGATCCTAGATGCCAAGAAGAAGTTCTTTTCCGAGAAAATTGAACTCTCCAAAAATTCAAACAAGGCTTTGTTTGAGACCACTAAAAAGTTGGCCGGCTGCTTGCCTAATCTACAGCCCCCTTCTTCCCAATCATTTTGTGATGCATTGGCTAACTATTTTTACAACAAAGTCAATGACATTTATGCTGTTTTTGCCAACTGCGTAAAAATGCCACTAAACACTGCCCCTGAGATGGCAAATTCCACCATGGCTGGCCCTTCTCTTTCTCAGTTCAAGGAGGTCTCTATCATTCAGGTCAGGGATATCTTGTCATCCATCAAATCAGGCTCTGCCCTTGATCCCTGCCCTTTTAAAGTATTGCTTCCAGTTTCGGAAGTGCTGCTCCCAGCCATCACTACCATCTGTAACACTTTGATTAAAACAGGAGTTTACCCCTCCGACCTAAAAAAGACACTACTAAAGCCGCTGCTGAAAAAACCAAACCTAGATAGGAACGAGCTCAAAAATTACCGACCTATTGCCAATCTGCCTATTTTGGCTAAAGTTGTCGAGAAGGCCCTAAATGTCCAACTGTCAGCCTTTATAGAAATCCACCATCTACTGGATGATTCCCAGTTTGGTTTTCGCCAACATCATGGGACGGAGACGGCCCTGATCAAGGCCACAGAGGACATCAGAACCATTCGCGATGCGGGTGGCACAGCAGTCTTGATACTGCTGGACCTGTCAGCGGCGTGCGACACGGTCGATCATGCCATTTTGATCGACCGTGTCGAAGACCTGGGGATTAGGCACAAGGCTAGGACTCTCCTGGCTTCCTTTCTTGCCGAAAGAACTCAGGTGGTCACCATAGGGCCTTTTTAGTCCACCACCCTGTCCCTGCCGTGCGGAGTACCCCAAGGCTCATCCCTGAGTCCGACACTATTTAATATATACGTGTCGGACCTTGCCAATACCATTCGAGCTCATGGGATGAGCCTTACATCCTACGCTGACGACACCCAGTTGGTCTTAGCCACCAGAAATGACGGCCAAAAAATCGCCGATAATTTCAATCTAGGCATGCAGGCCATAGGGAATTGGATGGCCTCCAATTGCCTTAAATTGAACTTGGATAAGTCCGAGGTGGTCATCTTTGTAAACTTAACCCCAGAATGGTCCTCCCGCTGGTGGCCACAGTCCATGGGTCCTCCCCCCACTCCCGTCAGCAAAGTGAGGAACCTAGGTGTCATGTTTGACGACCGTCTCACTTTTCTCCCTCACGCAAATCAGATTCCCTCCTCCGCTTTCTATAAGCTACGAATCATTAAAAAAATCCTCCCTTTCCTTCCTGCCTCAGCTGGTAAAACCCTGATCACTTCCTTGGTTTTGTCCACCTTGGACTACTGCAATGCCCTATTCTTGAACTCTCAAGAAAAAGTCCTCAATAAGCTGCAAACCATTCAAAATGCTGCTGCCAGACTGCTGAGTGATATCCCCAAATTTCAATCAGTCTCAGGAACCATCAGAGAATTTCACTGGCTTTCCATCAGGAACAGAACTAAGTTTAAGGCCCTGTGCATTGTCTATAAGGCGTTGCACAACCAGGGACCGGCCTTTCTCACTCAACAACTTGTTCCCTACCGGCCCACCAGGTCCCTGCGGTCCTCTGATCGCTTCCAGCTGGAAGTACCCCGTACCAAACTGGTTTCATGGGGTGACAGAAGATTCCTCGTTTCAGCACCTAAGCTCTGGAACACTTTGCCACTGTCCTTAAAGAGCAGCCCCTCCCTATGGTCCTTTCGAAAACACCTTAAAAACGTGGCTATTTGACCAATAATCACATCCTCCTGTAGGGCTGAATTTAGCAGATACTTAGCGCCGAGATGCCCATGGGCCTTCGTTGCGCTTTATAAGTGTTTAAATAAATAAAATAAATAAATAAATAAATCCTCTTTGATACAGACAATGGTATTCCTCGCTTTTTCCTGCCTTAACCTGAGAGCAAGTGCTCTCCCTGCCTGCTCCCCGGTCTCATATCTTTTAACCCTATTTGACTGGTATTCTCCTATGGCTTTTATAGTTACCTCTTTCTGGAGTGCAGCTTTAATTACCAGTAGCGCTTCCTGACTTACAGCAATATTTGTCCCTATTGCTATATCTTTCATATGTTGCTCTTCTGCTTTTACTAATTCTGTCATTAAAACCTCGATCTTACTCCTATCTTCCCTCCTCAATCTTGCTGAACAACTGATGGTTTCGCCCCTCAGCGCCGCCTAAAGGCTTCCCAAACTATATTTCTAGAGGTGCTATACCTGTTAGCTGCAAAAAATTGTGTCACCCATTTTTTCAGATGATCTGTGAATCTATTGTCGCTGAGTAGCTTACTCGAAGGATTATGGTCAGAGACCACTTTAGGAAGTTTAGTGATGTCTACTTTGGGTAATTCAGAGGATGGGATAAGGAAATAATCCAGCTTCGTATATCTTTGTGCTGGGTAAGAAAAATATGTAAATCCATAATCCAGAGGATATTTTGACCCCCAAACATCATGCACCGCATGGGAACCTAATAATGATTGAATAGATTGAAAAACCTTGGGTTTACGGCCCACATATGGTGCAGAGCCGGCCCAATACGCCGAAATATTAAGATCCCCAGCTATTATCAACGGGGTAGACCACCCCACAAGTTCAGTTTCTAGGAAATCAAATATTTCGGGCTCATCCTGATTTGAACCATACGTTACAACAAGCGTAAAGCCCAGATCTAATTCAGCAACTGCCCATCTCCCATTACTGTCTGCTTTCACTTAATTTAATTTACCTAGGGAGCCACAATTTAATATAGCTACACCCCGAATTGTGGACGTCTGTGTAGACTCATACAAAGTTGGTTACGTTTGGACCATGGGAGATCGGTCTCTTGTATACAGACGATATCTATTCTTTCATGCTTTTTTAAAAATTCCAGTCTCTGCCTCTTCCTCCAATCGTTCAAGCCTCCCGCATTAATAGTGCATATTCTAATGCTTGCCATTTAATTGTATATGTATCTCACCACTTAAATCATTCATTATTTCTTTATTTCGGCATTGAATTTGCCATAAAAGATTTGCATAACAAGACATACATTAAGAAAATGTGCATCTAAAATAGTGAATACAATTTAAAAAACATATTAAAAAAAACACGACTGCATGTCCATCAAGTCGAATTAATTATACAGGTTAAAACATGATATTTGTAGATACAAAAGCGCGCCCCTCATAGCTTTACAATTTTAAACCTTTTTTCCTGCGAAAAAAATAAACGGAGTATAAGAATCTACTGGCACTAAATACAATGTATTGTGTTGTATCCGTTTTGATCATTCTGAATGCACTCATACAAGATCTTATTCCTAAGAGATTAAACAGTGGTTTAATCCATTTTCTTATTGCCTGCACATAGGCTGGGCAGAAGAAAAGGATGTGCAAATCATCCTCCTTATGATTACCCACACACATAGTGAAGATTTCTTTTACATTTTGGGTATCATCAATGTCGCTAGACCATCTTGCCAAAGTTGAGTTGGTCATAAGATTGCCGTATCTTAGTTTCATGTATAGGGTTTTTGCAAGTGGGGGCTCTACTTCATCCAGGAAGGACTCAAAAATAGGCTCATCCTTGAAGCTTAGAAAGTTACTAACTAAGGACCCACTCCTGTTTCCATTCGTTATTTGGTTACAAATAAAACCCCAGAAAGCCTTTTTTAACAGGTTTTTTTAATTCGGCGGCAACCTTTCCGGGTTCTCAAAGAAATGGGATAGCCCTATTTTAGTGAACCACATTCTAATATGTTTCAACCAGACATTTGAATTAAAGACATCTAAGTACAGAATATCTTCAAGTCCTTTCCTATATTCAAGCAGTTCAGGTGTCGACCAGATTCTCACCCAAAACAATAATGGACAATAGTATAATGATCAGTTCTTCTTATGTTAAGGTCCATCTGGAGAGGTACCAGAGGGGTACCTTTTGGGGCCCTTACAAGACTGCGCATTAATTTATTGTCCATGATATAAAAAGCGTTCTTTGACATGGGCCCCCAACTCTCAGCGCCATAAAGAGCAGCCGGTTGGGCTTTGACTTTGAATAACTCTATTGCCGGTGATACAGATTTACTGATACTCGAACAATGCTTTCTAAGGATAGGTTTGGTGTTCTGTGCAAATGTTACCTTACTTTTTTCAATTTGCGACTTCCAGATGAAGTTGGAGTCAAGGGAAATCCCCAAATAGGAAGAATTATCAACAATTTCCAATTTTTGACCATTCAGTGTGAGGTGTCCATTGTCTGATTTAGTTGGATTTAGGGCCATACACTTAGTTTTTTTAGCATTAATTTCCAATCCTTTACCATGTAATTGTCCTTCTGATCATATCTTTGTCCTAAATTGTACCACTTCCCTTTTTCTCCCTTTTTCCAACCATTCACCCCCCGGACCCAACCCTCGTGCCACCCTCCTCCCCTTTTGCCTTCAACCCCCTCCCACCCACCCTCCCACCCCCCCTGCTCTCCCCTCTTCGTGAGGCACACAGACCTTGTCTGTGTTGGTGATGGAATGCAGTGATTACAGTGAGGACGCTTATCATTCAATACAATTACTGTAATCACATTACCTTTTCCTTTGTTCAAATTTGAAGCTTGCATGAAGTACTACGCTATTGGCAGATATGAACCTCTGGGCACCCCATATCTCCATGAAGCTTGGTCACTACCTTTTACCTATAGGTGACTGAGGGAGGGAAAAGAGGTTTATTTGAATGGTGAGGATTGCACAACAACACTGGATCACTCATTAGTGTGTAGGAATATCCAATTGCATGGCTCATGCAACCAGGATGCGCCTAATCTAGCCTGTGTTTTGAAAGGTACACGACGCCTGCTATCATACCCACATTCACATTACTAGCAAACGGTAGTTATTTACTTTTAAATAATGAGGATTGTTGTGGGATGTTAGCTGGAATTCCTTACATCGTTACGGTCTCCGAACGTGTAGTTTGTTGTAAAAACGTAATGTTTCCTCCTCCACATGGGAAGCTGGATGCTTCCATCTGGCCGTCGATTCCGACCTTGAAAGCAGAGTTCAACAAGATGAGTCACATAAGAGCTCTTTTGTCTCAAAAAGAAGTCGCCCTCACATCTACTCGTGAAACATTTGTCCTTCACGTGGCAAACACCCGCACAGAGGTGCATGCTTTGTTAAATACGAATTTGCCCTTGCATTTCGGAGAATTAATTCACACTATCTTTAATGCTTTCTTCACCTTCTTTTCAAACTATATTTGGTGTGTTCCCGGCATTTTTTCATTCGATTTTTTCCAGTCTATTTGGTGGATTTCCCTTGATGCTCGCTCTGGTTGCAGGGGAGTTTCTGTTGCTTTGTATATTTCAAAATGGATGCACGTCCTGTGTTACAAGACGATCTGCCACGGCTGTTGCTGCTCCGCAACCGAATGCTTGATTATTATGGAGCGCTGCCTCTTGCTACATTGGGTGCACCTTATGGATTATCGTTTCGATTTTCCTTTTTCACATGCGTCCAGCCTGTCTTTCATTGCCAGAGCTGCAATTTCGACGGCCTGGATTTGTGTCTCTGCAATACGGTGTCTCTCAACGCGGATTATGATCGACTGATGAGCCCCTTAGTTGCTCATGAATTGCTTTGTTCTGGCGACGGGATTATGGCCTTTGAGGCGATGCATGGAGTCCTGGGACGTTGGAATGTTTTTGCAGGTGAGCATGACTTCTTGGCACGCAGTTATATTGAAGAGAACGCGAGTTGTCCTCTGATGGTACTAGAGGTTCCGGTTATTGAGGAACATGTATGTTCCTTCCCATTACTGAATTGGATGGCTGAAATGTTTTCAGATGAGAACAATGACTTTCTGTTGGAGGCTGTTGCAATGTACTGTGCATATACATTGTTGAAGTAAGATGCGTTTTCTCTTTTCTCTTTTTTTTATGGCTGACGTCACATGTTGGACATCGGATTTTTTGGGTTATTTTTGCCATCTTCATTTATTTTTCCCCCAGGCCCGTTGACCTAACTGTGCCCGATAAAGTGATTCTTGATTTGGAGTATTTTCAAAATTTGGAGTTTGCTCCCGTTTTTTCATTGTGGCAATTTGAACTTGATTCTGAATCTTGTTCTTGAACTCTGAGTTCCAAATTTGCCCACTTCTTATCCGTGCTCAAATCAAGGGAGGGTGTTGTGGGGCCGAGCCGTGCATTCACGCAGTGTTAGTTGACATGAGTTTATTCTAAGTTTAAACGCCATTTTACCTTCCTGCTGCCTTTTGCACACAGCACACACTTTATTAATTGTTTAGAGTTTAGCAGAGTGTTTTGCTTCACACGAGAATAACGTTTTTTTCTACATTAGTAGCCTTGCTTATTAAGCTTAGTCTGAACAGTGAGTGCCGAGGCCTTCAAGGTTATTTCAACACTGTGGTTGTTGTTCGGACTGATCAGCACACGTTCTATATATAACACATATGCAGCTGTGGCCACCTCTGATATTGGTGCGTTTAATAATGCACTGCGTATGCATGATCACACATACTTGGAGAACATTCTTATGCTGAGAGCTTGTGCAGAATTTGATGTGATCCGTTCTGCTAATACCAGAGATATGGGGCCACCTATGTAATCCCAAGAGACCTTCTGTTGTCATAAAATAACCTAATAGCAAGGGAGGGTGAAATATAGGTATATTTTAAACCTTTTTCCATTTAGCATTATAACATGCTTTCTCCCTTTGTATTTTATGGAATAGTAACTATGATGACAATCTTGTTTCTAATAATATGTCTGCTTGTATTAGCTAAGGTGCTGCGCAAGAGAACACAGCGTTAGAAATAAATATTTAAAACTTGCTTGTGTCTCTTTTTTCTCCCTGTTTTGGACTGGTATGAGAGTATAACGAAAGCGTGTTCAGGTTTTCCACATTGCCTGAGGTAACCTTAGTCGCACGTTCTGGGTTGTCTAATCATTGGTATTTTGGATGAGCCAATGTGACACTGATGCTATTCTGGTAGGGGATTTTGGGTACTAAGGTGAGTTTTGGCACACCGAAATTCACTGAGGTCCCAATTCTCTGTGCACAGTTCTGTGTAGGAGCATAATCCCTGCAACACCCTGATCTCTGCAGATGAGCTGCAACCACCACCATCACCTTGGTGAACACCTGAAGGACACTAGTGAACTTAAAATGTTTGCAGCCTACAGTAAGCCATAGATAGCGTCAGTATGCACGCAGGATGAGACTGTGAAAGTAGGCATCCTGCAAGCCCAAATGCTACTATCCAGTCTTCTTGGTTCAGGTTCAGGGTTGACAAGACATGAGCCAATGTAACCATTATGTATATCTCCTTATTGAGGAACAAGTTCAGGGCTCAAATCTAGAATAGGAGGAAAGCCTTTGTCCTTTTTTGGAAACTAGAAAGTAGCAGAAATAGTAACCAAAGCCTACTCCTGACACCAGAACCCTCTCTATGGCTCCCTTGCCAAGAGAGTTATAACTTGCACACGGTGAAGGGACAGATGATCATCTGTCACCCAGTCGTGAGATGGTGGTATGGATGGAGGGGTTGTCACGAAGGGGAGGGAGTAGCTCCTTCAGACAATTTGCAAAACCCACCTGTCCGATGTCATGGACTGCCAGTGGGGCAAGTGATGGCCAGTAGCAGTGGGTGGTAGGAGTGCTGCTGGGCGGTGATGTGGGGAGGGGAGGGGCAGGGTTGGGGGTAGTAAACTATGGAATATGGACAAATACAGATAAGTAAACATAACAATAAATAAAACGAATTTCGTTGTGTGCACTGCATCGCCAAATACAATGCAGTGCGTGCAACAAAATTTGTATTTTTATTTTTACTTACCTGTATGTATCCATATTCTGTAGTTTACTACACCCCACCCAGTGGAGGTGGTGGAGACTGACCAGACAGCTCGCTACCCAGTCCACAAGGTCTGTGGGTACCACACCCTCAGCCACACAGAGGCTGGGAAGCCTACGCAGCTTGGTGGCTGGGAAAGAATTGGTGCGGTTGGAAGCTCCTTCTTTAGCCACAAAAGTTGTGAATGGCAGATTGGGGTAGATGTGGGGCCAAGGAAAGGCCCAAGGACTTGGCCGTAGCCTGGCTGTCTTTGAAGCGCTTCTGCGCTGAGTCCACTTTGTCTCTGAAGTGACATGCACCATCAAACGAAATATCCATAAGGGATGCCTGGACACCCCAGAAAAGCAGTCTTCCTCAACCAGGCATGGTGCCTCGGGGGCACCATGCCTGGTTGAGAAGATAAAACCGCTCTGCCCGGTGAGTTGCTCGTTTCAAGTGCTTCATGGGAAAAAGATCAAGGCTGTGATTGAGTGGGAATCTCCAAGGTCTGTAGGGTTTGCAAATTTTTATCGGAGATTTATTCAAGATTTTTCCAGAAAATTAATTCCCATCACCAAACTGTTAAAAAAGGGGGTTCGGTTCGATTGGACAAAAGAAGCTGAGGAAGCCTTTGTTCAATTAAAAAAGGATTTCACCACCGCCCCTATATTGCTGCATCCAGACCCAGAGGAGCCATTCTTTGTGGAGACTGGCATTAGGAGGAGTGTTATCGCAGCGACACAAGACCACGGGCCAGTTGCATCCAGTGGCCTTTCATTCTCGGAAATTGACAGCAGTGGAAGTCAACTACACGATCACAGAAAAAGAATTATTGGCCATCAAGGATGCATTTAAGGAATGGCAACATTATTTGATGGGTGCTAAACATGTAGTTACAGTTTATACGGATCATAGGAATCTGAAATTTTTAAAGTCTGCAAGAACCTTAACACCTAGACAACTACGCTGGTCTTTGTATTTCGCTGAATACGATTTTGTAATTACATAAAGATCAGGCGCACAAAACGGTAAGGCGGATGCCTTGTCTCGATTGGGCAGTGAGGGAGTTGCGGAAGAGATTAAGGACTAGACGATAATTCCCACAGAGAGAGTAATCGGAGCAGTCTTACAAGAAATGCCCAAGGTAGAGGAAAAAAGGAACATGATGACCAAGGAGGAAATGGAGAATTGGTTACAAGAAGATCCTAGACGGAAATTCGTGAGGGTTTACCATATCATAATGGAGCTTTATTTCTGCCCATCTCTGAAATGCAACAAAAGGCAATAAAGGAGTGTCACAATAGAATATTAGCGGGACATAAAGGCATGACGAAGACAGAAGATATAGTGAGACGGCGGTTTTGGTGGCCACATGTGATTAAGGATGTTCGCCAATATGTAGCCACATTTGAGATTTGCGCAAAAGGAAAATCTGAAAGACAAGCTCCCCAAGGGATGTTACAGCCATTACCCACACCACCTTTTCCATGGCATACCATCACTTTAGACCTAATTGTGGATTTGCCCTCCAGTCAGGGTTTTGATACCACAGAGTGTGGGAGTAACGGCTTAATAGGCATGCAATACTCACAGAATACAATGCCAGGCAGGTGGAAGAAAACATCTTTTTCCCCAAGGAGTCCAGCCTCCTGGATTCCCTATATGGGGGGGCGTAGGGTAGGTGCCATGGGATGTTGAGGCATGGACAACCAAGCTCTCCAGGGTAAGGTGTTGGGAGAGAACATTGGACTCCCCTGATTGGGGAGTGGTAGTGGGCAATCGTTAGATTCACAGGAGCCCTTGTGTTGGGTATGGACGAAGTCCTCAAAAGGACGTCAGTGAGGGTGTCCTTGCACAGGAGTAGCGGTACGGATTGGAGACTCCCTGTTGCAGCACCTCTGTCAAGATGTTAGTGTTAGTCTTGACTGTGACCGAGGGTGACCCCTTCCATTCTTCCCAGAGACCTAATCAAAAGGAATAAGGCTCCGGCTCCAATCTAGGCGGCATGGCTCCTGTCGGTGCAAGAGTTAGCATCAGGCGACACCCATCTGGCTCAGTTTTGGAGTCAGGGAAAACAATGAGGATGGTATTGCCAGTGCGCACCGGTAGCGCCAGCATCAGGGAAGGTTGAGTGGGTGCCATCGGCGCCTGTCCGGACTCAGGAATGGATCCATGGGGTCCACAGGAGCAGGGGAGGGAGCCAGCGGTCCAGAACCAGATGGGATCCCCTCTGACCATGCAAGTCCCTAAGGTGCACTGGAGGGGTCGGTCCACCCAAATATGAGGCGCAACTCTTTTAGTTTGGCTGGAGTTGCTCCATCTCCCAGGAAAATCAGGGAGGAATGGAGTCAGCCCAAGCGTAGGCTCTATCCTGGTGTCAGGATTGAATGTCGAAGCTCCCTCGCCTCGACGGCTGATACGAAGAGAAGTTGAAGATCCCTTTAACTTTTTCTACTTCTTCTTGTGCATTGACCTACCTGAGGGCAGCACAAACGTGGAATGGAACAGCAATCCTAGGTTTTGCAATCGCTCCTGGGGCCTTCCTCTTGACCAGGATCTTGATTTATGCAGTCGCATGCCGGGCCACCATGAGCTTGAGGGATTGCTCTCGCAAGGAGTTAAGATGCATGGCACGGCAATCCTAGCATGACTTGGATCATGGTTGCGCTCCAAGCACCGCAGGCAGTAAAGATGTAGGTCATTCACCCACATCGGCCAATGACAGGCTCTGCAGGGCTTGAATCATCTCTTGCTAGATGACATCCTATACACCAGGAGGACAAAATCTCAAAAAGACTTGACAAAACGTCAAAAACAGTGACTGTGGGGTAGCTCTTCTCTTGATCAGAACTGGCTGGTATGGAAAAAAACAAGAACTGTAGTAAGCGTGCCTGGGGAGTGCATTTATAGTTGCAGCAGACATCAATTCCGGCACAGACGGCAACGCACACAGAGCCAATCAATGCTACCCACCAGTGAGCAGGGGTACTGCATGAAAGTAGGATTTGCTTTCATAGTCACCCCCACTTTTTGCAGGAGTTATTCTGTTTCATGACTAGTCTGACTGGGATCCTGCTGATCAGGACTCCGGTCACTGTGTTTTCTCCCAAAATATAACAGTGCTAAGCACTTTGGTACCTTGCCAATTGGCTACTGGTGTACCCTTCCAAGTCCCTAGTATGTGGTACTGAGGTACCCAGGACATAGGTACATCAGAGGTCTCCCATGGGCTGCAGCATGTATTGTGAAACCCAGGGAACACCACTTAAACTGCAACTACAGGCCTGCCATTGCATCCTGTTTGAGTTGGTGCTTGCACCTCTCACAGCAGATAGAAGTTTCCTTATATCTTAGGTCACTACATTTAAACCCTATAAGTCACACCTATGGGAGGCTCTTCAGTCCTGAGGGCAGGGTGATTAGTTATAAGTGTGTGGGTAACCCTGCATGAGCAGGACACATCTACAAACACTGGAGTCAATTCTTCACGCTATGTAAGTGGTGTCAGCCATTATATACAAATAGTGGATATCAAGTTAATTATGGGATGTCTAACTATATACTGGCTGCACCGAAACCAGTTATGTTTGGTATCAAACATGTTGTAAACATACCTTTACACCGATTCCAGTATTGGATGTAGGATACCATGTACTGGGGGCTCCCCTAGGGTGCCCCCAGTATTCCCGGTACCAGTCTTTCCGGGTCGAACAGCAAGCTAGTGCTGCAGCCGACAACAGACAGAGTTCTGCCCTCCTGCTGCTGCTGAGCTGAGCTCTAGCTGGGGAAGGTAGAACAATAGGGTTCCTGTCACAGGGAGATGTGACCACCTCCCAGACAGGACTTAGTGTATTGGCCGAGGGTAGGGGCGCTCCAGTTTGAGCCAGTTCAGGGAGCCCTTGGCTCCCTCTCGCGCAAAACTGGACAAAGGACATGGGAGTATCCTCCCATCTGTCCAGCCCCTCCACTGGGAGGGACCCCTGAATCGTTCCAACCCTTTCCCTGTACTACTTAAAGGCTTACCTGTGAGTGGCTCTTCAGATTTGTAATGGGACAAGATTCAAACACGAAAGCACTTCAACTTCGACCTTATGGGCACCTGGACTTCACTGGACTTCGCCTGGGAGCGAGTCTGTACCAAGGAAGTCTTATGCCGCTCCGGGTCTCGCTGTTCTGCAAGTCTTCTTAGTCGTCTGTGCCTGTGCTTCTTCCAGGTTCCTCTCCAGGCCTGTGGGCATCAAGGACATCCAAAGTCATCTCCCTTGGTGTGTAGAAGTCACTCCCCTGCACCTGCAAGCACCGCAAGGAAGCTGACCAGTCTGCAGCTCCTGACGCCCTACGGACTTCGAAAGGTTCAATAACACAAGTGGTGGTTCTGCAACGCCCTCGAGGCCTGACCTATCCACTCAGCAAGTCTGAGGCAAGTATCCCTCGTCGGAACAGCTGGGACGGAACCCCTGTGCACTGCGTTAACTTGCCGTTGCCAAGGTTTGTTGACACTGTATCCAGAAATCTTCAAGCTACGAGAAGCTCCAGCCTCCAGCATTTTTTCCTGCCAAGATCTTCATCCTCACTGCATCCTCTGCACCGCGGATCAGAATCTTTGCTGAGCTTCTCAAGGTCCTCTGGCAACTCGTGTGCCTTCGGTCTGTGGGTCCTCTTGAGGGTCTTCTTTGGCTTCAGTGGCTCCCCTGCTTGCTTGGGGCCTGCTCTGACTCACCTGCATTTGGCAAGGCCCTTGGACCTTGCCAGTCCCAATGTAGCTCCTTTATTGTTTACCAAGTCTGTTGCTGCTGCCAAGGCATGTTGGTGCTCCTGCCAAACAAAGACCCTTAGGTTCTCGACTTGGGACAGCTCATGAACGGCTCCTAGTCTTCCACAGCATCCCTTGTTCTTCACAGCTGCAGTGACAAGGTCACCGTCATCAATCCTCCATCTTCCGTCATCGGTGGTCATTGCTCTTCCGTGCCTCCTGGTCACCTCCGGGTGGCATAAACTTTGTCCCTCTGCTTGCAGGTTTTTCTCTTCAAGAATCCACCCCTAGATTCCACTGGATTCTTTCAACTTCTTCGCCAACAGCATCTTTTCTGAAGTCCTCCATTGTGTTCTATGGCGGTTTCTGACGTCACTTCACACCAATGCACCCGGCTTCCCTGGTGTAGGTATCTTGGATCTTAGGGTATCCACAGGTGAGTTGACTCTCCTACATTCTGTCTTCCACTAGGTTTCCTCAGGGTCAATTCGGAAAGTTACTTCTTATTTAAAACTGCACCTGCATCTTTCCTATTGACTTGTATTGAGTATGAAGTGTGTTTCCACTCTGCACATAGCCTCTGTGGGGTTCCTGGGTACTTACCTTGGATGGTTCCTTGGGTCCCCGGCACTTCCATGACTTCTGGGTATAGTCTTGACTCGAGTTGTGGTTCACAGACCACTATTTTAGTAGATGGTTTGGTCTCCCCCTGGTGACCACTGTGTATTTTGTGCTGCTTACCTGTTTCTTTTGAAAAGTATTTTGTGCATTGTGTATATCTCCAGTTAGGAGATACCTGCAAGCGTTAGTGAAAAGGGAATTTATAGAGCGCGAAACATTAACCCAACGCTTGCTCATCAAAACGGGATTAAACTAGGTGGTTCGAAGGACCTTAGAGACTGAACAGCCATGTCTTTAAAGCCTTCCTAAAGGCCAACAGATGTGTTTCTTGTTTCAACCTCATTGGAAGCGAGTTACATAATTTAGTCGCGCCTACCAGGAAACTTCCTCACCCCAGGAACATTTTTTTAACCTGGGAATAATCAGATCGTGGGCAAAGGATGAACAAAGATGATGTACTGAAATATAGAGTAGTAGATTCCGTTTCAGGAAACCAGGCCCTAAGTCATGCGTGGCCCTAAAGACAATGCATAGAGCCTTGAACTCAATTTGTCTCTTTACTGGCAGCCAATGTAGATCTTTAAGCGCCCTTGATACACATCTGTGTCTCGGGATGTCCAACAAGAGCCAAGCCGCAGAATTTTGAAATACCTGTAGTTTAGTTAGCACTTTTTCGAAGATTGATAAAAAGCCCATTACAATAATCTGCTCTTGATAGAAGAAGTGCTGAAACCACTAGTTTGCGTTGCTCAGCTGGGATGAACGGGAGGATCTTTCTCAGAAGCTTTAGCGTGTAGAAAGAAAGGGAGGTAACCTGATTGACATGACTTTCAAACGAACGTTTAGAGTCAAATATGACTCCTAAATTGTTGACTTTGATTATTGGTGTTGGTAACGTACCCAGCTCTAAGGGCCAAAGATCCGGGGACCAGAAATTGGTGTGGGCACCAAAAAGTAAGACCTCTGTCTTACTAGAATTAAGTTTTAAGCAATTGGTAGCCATCCAGTCACCAACCTGACGAAGTCAGGTATGAAACTGTGCCATAGTGTCAGAGGGCGAACCTGTCACTGAGACAATGATCTGCGTATCTTTGGCATTAGAATTAGCCGAGAAGCCCAGGGACCTGATCAGCTTCGCCAGCGGTGGAACATAAACATTAAAAAGGGTCAGGCTCAAAGACGATCCTTGTAGTACCCTGCATGGTAATGTAAAGTTAGGTGATTTAAACTCATCTAGGGCCACAAATTGTTCCCTGCCAGACAAGAATGATTCAACTAGAATGAGTGCTTTCCCTTTGACACCGATCCCCCTCAGAACTTCCAACAGTTTCTGATGGTTCACCGTGTCAAATGCGGCGCAGAGGTCCAGCAGCATAGGTGCTGCATTGCCACTCGTATCATCTGTCTGCCTGATCAGTTCAGATGATGTAATCAGATCCAGTTCGGTACTATGGTGTTTTGGAAATCCGAACTGGGTGTCATCAAGAAGACCATGCCCCTCGATATATTCTGATAGAATGCCATTCATGGCTTTCTCCACCATATTAGCCATCAGCAGAAGTCTAGAGATTGGGCGGTAGTTATTGGGGACTGCCCCATCTAAATGTGGCTTCTTCAGAAGGGTGAGCACAGATGCCAGCTTCGGAATATACCAGAGGAGAAAATTTGATTAGAAACAGGAGTCAAATGGGACGCAAAAAGCTATGGTAAGAGTTTTTGGGGGGGGGCATAGGTCCAATGGGAACCCGATTTAGTGGATCGCAGAAGGTATATTATTTCTTCCTTTGTCAGTGTTGGGAAGTCAGACAGTTCGGGAAGGTCCCTAGATTCAACGGGGGCTCCAGGGATGATGCTAGCAGCCTCTAATGAGTGAGTGTTCTATATTAAATACATAGTTTTATAAATGCACAGTGAGGTTCTTTTTCACTTAATCTATACCTATAAGATTACGTTTTGGTAAAACAAGCTGCTTTACACTCCTTCTGGACTAAGCCTGAAAGCTGCTCTCCACAGCTACCACAGTGTAGTTGCGGTGCCTGCAGATGCAGAGAAGTGACTCCTTCACTTCAATGGAGAGTCCTTCAGGTACCTTGCATGTCCACAGGCCTTGGAAGGTTTCTATATGGAGCTCAGGCAAGGACGCTGTAGCAGACAAGCCGGCCGACGAGACCAGGAGCAGCAGGAGTCTTGATGCCCAGAGCGAAGTCCAGAGTGCCCAGGTGGTTGAAGAAGTGGTGTCTTGAAAAGAATCTTGTCCCACAACAAATCTAGGGACCCACCCTCAGATTGGGATGATTCTGGGTTCCCTCCCAGGGGAGGGGTCAGACAGTGCGGAGGATACTGCCATGTCCTTTGTCCAGTTTCTAGCTAGAGCAGGAGCCAATGGCTCCCTGAGCTGGTTTGAACTGAACTATGTAAAAAGGGCACCAAGTGTGCCTTTCAAGCAGACTGAGTGGGGCTGGCAAGTGCTCCCACTCGGCCCGATACACTAATCTCTGTCTGGGTGGTATTCCCACCTCCCTGTGACAGGATACCTATTGTTCAGCCTTCCTCTGATCGAGATTGGCTCAGCAGCAGGGGGGCAGAATCGTGTCTCTGGCCGGCAGCAGCCATATTGTGCTGTCAGGGTCTAGAAGACTGGTACCAGGAACACTGAAGGCCTCCCAGAGGACCTTTACAGTGCATGGAATCATACCTCCCACACAGCTTATGGTGTGTGGGTATGATTCCAACATGTTTGATACCAAACATGACAGGGTTCGTTACATCCAGTTTAGAGATGGTCATTGTGTAATGACGTATGGCCACTCTATGTACCTTCACAGGGGCTGAGATAATCTCCCTCAGGAGCCTGATCTTCAATGGGAGTTTGTGAGAAGGATACAGCCTTACCCTTACTGCTCCCTCTCTTAGGACAAGCAGAGAGAATCCATTATACCACACACAGAAACACGCTTGTGGAATTCTTTCAAATACTATGATGGAAAACGATACTTTCGCCTATTCTGAGGAACATATTAAAAAACTCTTGAGTAACCCTCCTCTATTCGGATCAGCGTCACTCAGTAATTCAGCTAAAGTCACCAATGAATCAGAAAAACTAACTAGGTTAAAAAAGAAACAAATTCGCACTGACCTCCACGGTCATTTCCTCCTTCAACACCTGAGAGCGGGGACAATCCCTGGAGGACTGATCATTAGGAATATTCCAGTAATATTCACAGAGGATCCAAGCTATAAAAAAGGATACAGCCTGATAGAAACAAAGTGTAGCAGAGATTTGATGGTATTAACAGTTGAAACGGCACAACGCCTATCCAAAGCCCAGTTGGAGGAAATAGAGGCCTTGGAAACAGAAATTAAAAACAATCAATTAATACCAGATTCAAAAGCTCTGTTGGATAAAGTAGATGAGGACATCATCGAATTCAAGGATTACACAATCAGCCAAAAGGAAAGTAACTTTGAAAGAGACAAGAGGAATTTCTCATTGGAGAAAGCATATCCATACTTGCAACAAGATTTTTACACTAGACCAGAGGCGCGACGTTTTCTCCCAGATAAACAAGTGAGATCCAGGAATAACTTCATAACGTTCTCTGATACAGCTTCATCTGGCAGTAGTGAGGCGGACAATACAAATTATAGACCTGGATACGCAAGGAGAGGATCATTTCAACCTAATTTTCAACAACAAAACTACCAGCAAGGAGGACAACAACAACAACAGCAACCTTTTTTAGGACGCGGCCAATCGAAACCGCGCGCAAAAACCAGATTTGTCCAACCATGGGAAATGTCCACGAGAAGGCAGAATTACAGCAATTACAAGAACTAAAGTCTCCTATTTTCAACCTGTCTAACAAAGTCCTAACAGAAATGTTGACAAATCTGTTGGAAAAAGGACTAGCTTTCGTTCCCGCTAGGAACACAGACTTTATCAGATTGAAGTCAGAATTTATTCAATTCTTCTGTAAAATAAGGTTGACTACTTTTTTTGCACATCAAATACAGCCACACAGTCTTGAAACTACAGGTCTTAAGAAAAAAAACAAAATTGTGTCACCCAGCAAGTAAGGTACCTAAAGAGGTCCTCATATTTGAGAAAACAATTCTTTCTGCCATTTCAGCACAGAAGAAGAAAAAGTCAGGTTTCATTAAACCCAATTTATCAAAAGCACAACAGGATGCTCTGAAAACTCTTGCCAATGACAAAGATATAATAATCAAACAAGCCGATAAGGGCGGTTCTATAGTCATCTGGGGAGCCGAGGCTATACGGCTGAGATTAATAAACAATTATCGAACAAGGGCTGCTACAAGAAGTTAGAGAAGGATCCTACTCATGAATTACAGAGTGAGCTATTCGGGATTATCAATCAAGGATTTGAACAAGGTTTCCTTGGTAAAAAAGAATCGGAATACTTGCAAAACAGACATCCGCGTACCCCTTTGTTTTACGCATTACCCAAAATTCATAAAGATGAGAGAAACCCGCCCGGGAGACCCATAATCTCGGGTTGTGACTCCTTGTTTGAGCCTGTTTCAAAGTTTATCGATTTTTTTCTGAAACCTTTTATGACGGAAGTCAAATCTTTTTTACAAGATACCACCGACTTCATTAACAAGCTAATGGGCTTACCATTTGAAGAAAACAAAGATTATCTTGTAAGTATGGACATTACATCACTATACACACAGATCTCTCAAGAAGAGGGACTGGAGACTCTTAAGCTGTTTCTGGACAAAAGAGAAAAAACAATGAAGGTGCCCACCGAATTTATCCTAGAGCTGGCAAAATTAGCTCTTAAAAGGAATTTCTTCAAATTTAAGGAGGATTTCTTTTTTCAGATCCGTGGCGTGGCCATGGGGTGTCCATTTGCTCCAGAACTGGCGATATTATTCATGAGCCAATTTGAGAACAAATTCATCTATGAGAATAACCCGTATGCAGAATGGATCGGAGGATGGCTCCGATACATAGATGATATTTTTTTCACTTGGTAAGGTACTGAGGAGCAATTAATGTCATTCCACCAGTGGCTCAACAATCGGACTGAACATATAAAGTTCAGCATACAACATTCAAAGTATAGATTACCATTTCTGGATGTTGAAGTGTATTGCACATAAGGGATTCTGGTTACCACTTTATACAAAAAAGATACAGATCGCAACAAGGCCTTACACCTTACAAGTTACCATCCGAGAAGCCTCAAAGAAAATTTACCACTAGGCTAATTCTTGCGCATCCGCAGGAATTGTACCTTCAAGGACGAATATATGTTCCATGCAAATGCCCTAAGAGAGAGGCTATCACTCCGTGGATACCCAGCAAAACTATTAAAACGTGCGCTTAAAAGAGCTTGGTGGACACCCAGAGGCACTCTCCTAACCAAAAAATCCAAAAATGAACAAAATAGGATAGTCTGTGTGTCAACATTTTGTCCCACATCAAATTGGCTGAAAAAAGAGATATGCAAAAATTGGCACTTTGTCAGGGATCTGGACAGACAACTCATTGAGTTACCGCTTTTTTGCATTCAAGAAAGACAAAAGTGTGGCAAACCATATAGTCAGAGCAGCAATGCCAAAGCAAAAGCCTCCATCATTGAGAGAATATATGAATCTACCGCCTATTACTGGCCGATACAGATCGCAACAAGGCCTTACACCTTACAAGTTACCATCCGAGAAGCCTCAAAGAAAATTTACCACTAGGCCAATTCTTGCGCATCCGCAGGAATTGTACCTTCAAGGACGAATATATGTTCCATGCAAATGCCCTAAGAGAGAGGCTATCACTCCGTGGATACCCAGCAAAACTATTAAAACGTGCGCTTAAAAGAGCTTGGTGGACACCCAGAGGTACTCTCCTAACCAAAAAATCCAAAAATGAACAAAATAGGATAGTCTGTGTGTCAACATTTTGTCCCACATCAAATTGGCTGAAAAAAGAGATATGCAAAAATTGGCACTTTGTCAGGGATCTGGACAGACAACTCATTGAGTTACCGCTTTTTTGCATTCAAGAAAGACAAAAGTGTGGCAAACCATATAGTCAGAGCAGCAATGCCAAAGCAAAAGCCTCCATCATTGAGAGAATATATGAATCTACCGCCTATTACTGGCCATCATCAATGTGGAACATGCGTCTGCTGCCCTCTGACCATGGAAGGAGATGTATTCCAACATAATGGCATCTCATGGAAACATCTAAAATTCACGAACTGTAAGACCAAGTTCGTTATATATGGAATTATATGCCCTTGCAACAGGCTCTACGTAGGAAAAACTAGTCAAGAGGTAAGACAGCGGATTAACCAACATAAATCGCGGATTAAGAAAATTTTTTTGACTGCACCACTCGTGCAACACTGGATTGATCATTCGCATACAGAGAATGATCTCAAATGGACTGTGATCTCCAAGGTTGATCCCAACCCTAGAGGAGGTGACCTGGAGGAGAAATTATCTTTACGAGAGGCAACTCTGATTCTGAAATATAATTCTGCAGTGACAGGATTGAATGAGATGTCCGAATTATACCACCTATAATCTATAGAGCCCTTCACACCCGTAACAGTCTGCAACAACGATTAAGTTAAGTACCTATAAACATCTTCATACGACTTTATGCATCATAAACAATTCCGAAAGTATGTACCCAGCACAAAAGGGAAGGTTGCCTTTCGGGCAATCTGTTTTACTACATTGCCCATCATGCTTCTAAGTGACCTCAGAGACCCCGCAACTATGCGCCAACTTTTGGCCCAATCTTTGCCTTAAATACAAGTTATCAGCATGATATGACGAAAAACATGAATGATCAACACCTCCTATCAACAAAACATGCACATTTTCCAGCTACATTTGATTGTTTTGTCACGTAAACAAACAGACTACAATTCCCAGAAAACCTAGCGCAGATGACACTACATATTATGCGCGGGCAAATGAGAATTCCAAAGTGCGACGGCGGACCGAGAGACACCGCGCAAGGAAGAGGAGACCGAGTCCACAACTAAGGTTTGCATTTTGGCAACAGCCCTTCACAACAATTAGTGCCGGCAGTTCCTTTACGAGACAGACACCCATATAGGTGACGTAGAGATGTGGCGATTAAATCATACCACGACTAGATTGCGCTTTTTTATACAACAGGAGATATTCAGTGATACAATTTCCTCCGTTTTATGCAGGAATCGGTTTGAATGACGACCGGCGATTCAGCGCGTGTCATACTTTGGAATCAGCGAGAATTGAAAAGGTAACCACGTTTTTCCAACGACTTTATTTTGGTTAAGATGCGGATACGTTTTTGCAGAAAACTACAGGGTCTTATTATTCTTAACAGCACACGATTGGCTCCTTACTCTATGTGAATTTGTGACATTTGAACCTGAATTTGTGACATTTGAACCTGGATATCTCAAGTCATTGAGAAAGCCGTCAACAGTCAGCTCGCCGCCTTCCTCGAATCTAATGGCTCCCTCGACCCATCTCAGTCCGGCTTCCGAGCCAAACACAGCGCGAGACCGCCCTCATCGCAGCAACAGACGACATTCGAACACTACTGGACAACGGAGAAACAGTTGCCCTCATCCTACTTGACCTCTCCACAGCCTTCGACACAGTCTGCCATAACACCCTCATACAACGCCTCAGCAACATCGGAATACAAGGAAAAGCATTGGACTGGATCATCTCGTTCCTCGTCGGAAGAACCCAAAGGGTCCGCCTCCCCCCTTTTAGATCAGAGGCCACCGAAGTCATCTGCGGCGTACCACAAGGATCATCTCTCAGTCCCACCCTCTTCAACGTATACATGAGTCCCCTCGCATCCATCGCACGCCAGCACAACCTCAACATCATCTCCTACGCAGACGACACCCAGCTGATCCTCTCCCTCACCAAAGACCCAAACAACGCCAAAACCAACTTACACGAAGGAATGAAAGATGTAGCCGAGTGGATGAAGAACAGCCGTTTAAAACTGAACTCGGACAAAACGGAAGTCCTCATCTTAGGCTCATCCCCCTCTGCCTGGGATGACTCCTGGTGGCCACCGGCCCTGGGAAATGCACCCATACCTACGGACCACGCGCGCAACCTATGCTTCATCCTAGACTCCTCCCTCTCGATGACCAGACAAGTCAACGCCGTCTCTTCATCATGCTTCAACATCCTACGCATGCTCAAAAAAATCTTCTGTTGGATCCCCTCCGAAACAAGAAAAACGATCACCCACGCACTGGTCACAAGCCGACTGGATTACAGAAACACCCTCTACGCCGGAACCACAGCCAAACTACTGAAAAAACGCCAACGCATCCAAAAAGCCTCAGCTAGACTCACACTTGACCTCCCCCGCCAAGCTCACATTTCCGGTCACCTGAAAGACCTCCACTGGCTCCCTGTCAACAAGAGAATAACGTTCCGTCTCCTCACCCACGCACACAAAGCCCTCTAGGACCCGAATGCCTCAACACGCGCCTGTCCTTTTACACCCCCACCCGCCAACTACGATAGTTCAATCAAGCCCTCGCCGCAATTCCATGCATCCACAGATCCACCATAGGGGGAAGATCCTTCTCCTACCTAGCGGCCAAGACCTGGAACTCCCTCCCCTCCCACCTCCGCCTTACACAGAACCACCCCTCCTTCAGAAAGCAAATAAAAACTTGGATATTCGATAAGTAAACTACCCCCCACCCCCTCCCTCAAGCGCCTTCAGACCCCCTGGGTGAGTAGTGCGCTATACAAATGTTAAACTTGAACTTGAAGCAGGATTACTAAGAAGACAGGTAATAACGCTGGTTATGCTTGTCCGTTGTAGAGTTGAAGGTTGTATTCAAGAGGCAGGATAGTAAGTATTGTTGTTTTATGTTTCACAGGACTGAACCCTCGAGGTCCTGAGGAGAACCCCCACCATTAAGGGGCTTCGAAACGTGTCGACCTTCTTTGTGTTTAAGGCCATTCTTGAGATATTACCGTTTTGTAAAAAATACTGAGATTGTAAAATGGTTTTGATGGCCTTTTAGACAACTATGTTGTCGTCGTTAGAAAGGATATAAAATAAAAATAGCACCCCACCATTGATAAAAATAGGTTCTGTTGAACCTCGGTGAGGCTATTTCACGCTTTCTTCTTTTTTTCACTGAACCTTTTTCACTCTTGTTGTAGTAGTATGTTTTATGTTGTTCGTATGGATCCCTTATCCAAAACTGCCTTGAATGCTAGATGAATGTGGATGACAGTTTCACTGTATATATGAAAATGAGTGAATGAACTGGTTGTAGTCTATGGTCCTACCCTCAAAATATGTCTGTTTGTTCGTCTACAATTTTTCACACATTATGTACTAGCACAAATTTATCTTCTCTTCCGCTCACTTTTGTATAATCATCAAGCTTTTTAGACATAGTGTGATAAAAAATAACTTTTGAACCCTCAGAAAATTAAAAAAAGATTAAATCAGTCACAATTTGTGTTGTGGTTATGCGACAATTGTTTAATATCATTGTGCATTTAAATATTTGTCTAAATAACCGGCAGTATTGGCAATTGTTTTGTTGAGAACCTTCTCTTGGGAAGCACCTGGTCCATTTTTCCAGGATTCAGTACTTTGTCAGTGCTGAGCTGTTTGGCCTGAGCCCTAGTGACAGCAAACACACTGGCAGAGATGTCCATCATCTCAGCATGAGTGTTGAACTCTGCTTCAGCCCAGGCTGAAATTTCTACCTCATTGCCCAACTGTCAGTCAGTCAGTCAAATACACTTTATTCGATTTGTTAAAAATCATAAAAGGGATAAAACATTACATTAAAAATAATTCAAATTCATTATCTGAGTTCAGTAAAGTTTTCCAATATGATAAAATACATAAAATACATATAAAATGTAATTCATCAAAAACAGTCCGTGATATAATACGCATAGAAAAAAGTGCTTTATGGTACAGTTGTAATCGCATTTTGTGGCTTAATTCTGGATGCCGCCACCAGAAAATTGGCCACACTAAATATAATGTAAGGACTGCTCAAGGACTGAAGATAGACTAAGGCTGGCCTCACGTGAATGAAGCCAGCTTCCCTTAAAATGGGCAGCAGATATGTTTTCCTTATTTCTGCAAAGTGGCCGCAAAACATGATAAAATGCATTGTATCTTGGGGTGAATAATTATCACAGTTACATGGGGGGCCCCCCTCTGGTTTTTCCCATGATTGATAATTACCTAGATAGAAATGGATCAGATTAAATCTGAACTTGGTCAGCAAAAACCTGTGGAATGGCCTGGAAACAATCTTAAGGTATGGCTCAATTGCAGGGGAGACACAACAACAGGGGAGTACAATAAAATGTAGTGCGATTTAACTGTGGGTTTCAGCAATTCCCGTTCCTCCCGTACCAGTCCCACCCTATCCATAAAGTGCGTTTTGGTCCAGTTAACATCCTCCCTCCTGATACTGGATGGTGATGAAAAGAGCTCAGGCCGTCCCAACTGTCCAAAGGTCTTTCTCAAAAATTCCAGCCAGGGGACTTTTTAGCATGATCTAATGACAAGACGTCAGACAGGATTGCATGATTCAACGTTAATTCCTCGTTGAGCCATGTCTTCAACCAAAATATTAGAGGGGCCAAACTAAGTCTGTCGGTAACATGGACCAAACCCACCTCCGCATGGATGGAAAAGGTCGGAGTGGATTGGGGGACAGACAAAAGTGAATGCAAAAACCTATTTTCTGCCCTCTGGATCGAATCATGATGTGTGTAACCCCACAGGCATGAACCATACAAAGCTATTGAGATGCACTTAGAGTTATACATTTTTAGGAGAGCCTCCATAGGCCTAGCCCCCAGCCTTTTTGCGAACCCCAGTAAGGCAGAAGAAGATCTAGCCACCAACAAGCCTTTTGCCTTAATTTGGGGGCCCCACGAGCCATTCTCGTCAAACAGGACCCCCAAGTAAGGGAAGGAAGCTACCCTGGAGACCACCTCACCCTTGCACGAAAATATTTTAGATTTATTCTTATTTTTATAGCGACCAACCACCATCGTGTGAGATTTTTTTACATTTATTTTCAAATCCAGCCTGTCCATAAATATCCCAAAAGCATCCAGCAATCGCTGGAGGGCCACACCAGTGTGAGCTATTAGGACTGCATCGTCCACGTATAGGAGAGCCGGTATCCGTGCTTCTCCTACACGTGGAACGTCCCCATTCACTGCCTCCAGATGGCTTCCAAGGCCGTGTATGTAAATAGTGAATAGGAGAGCGGCCAAAATGCAGCCCTGGCGCACTCCTCGCTTAGATCTAAAGCGGCTTGTGCACCTTCCCTCTTTGGTAACTCTAACTGTAGCAAATAGCTCCTGGTGAAGGGATGCCAAGAAATTTACCAATGCCACGTCGATCCCGATCTCCAATAACATGGCCCATAATTTGGCCCTGTTCACCACGTCAAAGGCCGAGGAGAGGTCCATAAAGGCCAAAAATAATGACCCCCCTCTTGGCTACAGTGTATTTCGCACTCAGCATATGTAAGTTAGAGCATTGCTCCAAAGTTCCTCTCCTTGCTCTAAACCCGTACTGGATATTTGATAGCCCCCCGCTTCTCTCAATGCTGTCCCTTAGTTTCGCCAGCAAAACTCTACCTAGTATCTTGACCCCCGAGTCTAGAAGCAAAATGGGTCTGTAACACCCTGGGTCTTCTCGCTGGCCTTTTTTGAAAATGGGCACAATAATTGAAGTAGCCCAGGAAGAGGGGAAATGTTTACCATTGGCAGCAGAGAAGACGTTTGTTAGTATCCTAGCCCAGAACTTTGGTAGATGTCTATAGAGAACGGCAGGGACACCGTCCGACCCAGGAGCCTTATTCTTTGAGGTCTCCAAAATGGCTCTCTCTACTTCTGTTTGATCAAATAGTAGGGGGGCAAACTCTGTTACTACAAAAGGGGGGTCTTGGTGATCCAGGTCCATTTCTCCATACACCTCTCTGAAGTGACACAACCATTTTTCATGAGGTATAACACAGTCCATGGCCGTGTAATCTACCTCTGAGAAGAAAGGCTGATTAATTATGGCCCAGAATTGGCCACTGTCACGTAAGACGTTAGTAGACAGTGAGTTATCCCAGGCAGCCTTCTTTATGTCATTTTTTCTACCCTTAATAAAAAATGTATACTCCTTCCTAAGGGAGGAAATGGCAACCTTGTCTCTTGGGGACTGTTTTAGGGCTCGAATAAGTGCTCTATGGGCTTTCGAGCAGTTTGAGTCAAATCATCTATGCTGCTTTTTACCTCCCTTACCTGTTGTAGTCATTAGATCTTTAGAGATTTGTGTGCATACGGATTCAAAAGCCCCCATGATTTCATGGGTAGAGGCGTTTGAGTCCTGACAAACCATCATATTCACCCTGATTTTAGGAAGTAATTCTTCCATAAAGTTCTCAGGGACTACATTTGACCATTTCAACCTTCTCCCTTGGTCCACAGGGCGTAATGCTGACCTTGGATTAGCGGGCAGAGTTTATGAACCACAAAGTCGCCCCATGACACCTCAAGCAGCACGGGATTGTGGTCGCTGTGTATGGAAACAATTGCTCCGTAAGAAACAGCCCTATATAAAATGCCTGGGGACAGGAAGATATAATCTTTTATTGATCCTGGGTCAGAGCCCTTATAGGTAACTGTTCTGCCCCCCCTCCCCTCAGACTGAGTTGGTTCAAATAAGTTTAAATTCGCCAACAGCGATTCCAGGCCCCCCCCAGACATAGTGTGCTCGAAATGGGGAACCTCCGCGCCACAAGGGGCCTCATGCTCTTCAATGCGGCACGAATCGCTGCAGGGATGAATATTAAAATCACCCAATAGGATAAACTCAGGATTAGTGCAATTATTTTGACTTACAGTAGATAAATAATTTTCCAAAGTGGCTATATGATCATAACCATTGTCCCTTGTCCAGGAATCATAAAAATGAATGAGAATCGTTTTACGGGTAGGAGATACCACCCATTCCACAACTAGGAGATTAGGTGAAGCAACTTTGACCAATTTAAAGGCACCCTTAAGTTTAAGGGAGAAAAGAAAGATAAGGCCTCCCTTTGCTCTGCCGGTAGAACTGGGGACAGCCTGGATACAAAAGCTGTACTATATGCCCCTGAGCACACAATAAGGTATTATAATCAGTATGTCCAATTGTCCTTGTACTTCAAATCGATCAGTAGACCACAAATTAATAACAAAAAATGTCTCTCGATTGTCCTTCAGAGTTTTATTCCAAATGTTCCAAGTTAGATCAGATTCCAATATGTATTTCTTCAGTACATCAATTCAATGGTGAAAGTAAGGTTGCCAACACGTGTTTCGTCGTGTGTACATTCCACACATAGACTTCCTCAGGGCTGTAACACAATATACAAAAAAGCCCTATATTAGAATCATACATATTATTAGTTGTTGGGAAAGAAAAATATAGTCCCCATCACCTCCGAAAATTCTTAAGTGCAACTAATGTGTAGGCTCCAGACCGGAGAAAAATAGGAAAGAAGAAATCCACCAGCTAGAAATCACCAACATAAGGTGTATACCTTGTGAGCCAATAGCAAAAGAGTGAGAGGGCAGTGTAATATTCACCTTGAAAAAATATATTTGCAATCCTCTCTATACTTCTGTCCTCCAATCCAGTATAAATTAGACCAAATGTCTGAATGGTAAAGAACAGACATTTCAAAATGTACTCCAAGATATATAATCAACTACTCCCTACGTTCTTAGCAGAAGCCTGCATATTAAATTAACTCATGTAGTTAGGGAACAAAATCGCGCAAAAAGGCTACATCATGATATTATATGATAATCATAATGCGTATATCCAGTGATAGACCCGCCATTAACTTTCGTATGTTATTCCAACACCCTAACTCGGGTGTAAACCAGTAACTCACCCAATATCATGAGATAATTCCTTCACATGAAATATCTTATTCTCAGAGTCACAGTCGTTCTAAAAACAAAAATATCCGTGTAACGTAAAGTGCGCTGAGCTAACTGTGCATATATCCTGTCAGTGAAATCTCAGTAAGAGAGCCTCCACTCACCCACTCCAATACTGTGTATCTCTGTATGCTGGGGCACTAAAAAGTAAAACGAATATATTTACTCTACACTCACATCTTTCTGTTAATTGTATCAGTAATAGTAAATCTTGTAGGTTCTCACCTTCGTATCACAAAAGTTCTGCCCGGTCCCCAGACGAATCTGTACCATTCAGTAGTATCTCTTATTTAAGCCAAAATCTAGATAGTCAAGGACCTTTGAATCAAAAATATATAGGAAAATCTGTAAGCGGTAGTTTTCTAAGTAATGGTCTTAAAATCTGTGCACATCTAACCCCACGTTGTCATCTTACCGAGGGTAGTCTGTATCAATGGAAATTCATCACCGTCCCGACCTAAAACACGAAGGAACACATTGAGGGCCAAGTATCCTACAACTATCATCCGCTCATCTCAAAACCCGGTAACGGTCTCAGAGCAAGAAGACACTCACCCGTGGTTCAGCGGCAAGTGTCCTCGCTGTACTCCGGCGTTTGCCACAAGCGCCATCTTGAAATGTCTAAATATAGGCTAAACCGTAGTCGCCATCTTGTAATAGTGTGCTCGCGCTCTTCGTTTTACACTATGTTCATATGGAGTTTTCACACTATTTCGATACGACATTATTTATCGACATGGTATTATTAAAATTTAACACATCCTCCGTGCCTTATAAAAGTTATGAACAATTCGTCGAGTGACAATTAATAGTAATGTGTCACCGCACGTATTATGTGCATGTCTTAAGTAGTTGTTAAAGACACGAAGATATTCTAATCCATCCTATTGAAAAATTGGGTACTACTTAGTCGTGAAACTATCACCTACAGGTTTATAATTCTTATCCATTACAGAATAGAGTGGATGAAGAACGAGGCGTAGATAGGTAGTCTCAGTTAGTCAGAACACTCTTAGGGTTATCTAGTTAGATATCGCGTAAACAACTCACAAGTCATATTGAAATAACAGGCGCGTTCCATGGTCAAGTCAAAGCTCATGTGAGATAACTTAACACTTCGTGTGACCAGGTGTAGTATAAGATATACAGTATAGGTGAGAAAAGAGAAGGTGTAAAGGCAGATTACCCACCAAAGGAAGGCGAAACAACTTCCTATTATGCCAAATGTACCAATAAACATTATATAACATACAATGGTGCATATCTGTAAAACACAGTACTTGTAGGCAAAATTCAGAGGAAAGCCTCAGATCATATCGACAGTAGTCACTCACAGTTGAGAGAAAAGACATAAAGGTTATATCAAGATAACAACAATTCTCAACCTGTTCATTACCCAGTACATAGAAACAGACACAGTGCATTTTGCTATTGGCTCACAAGGTATACACCTTATGTTGGTGATTTCTAGCTGGTGGATTTCTTCTTTCCTATTTTTCTCCAGTCTGGAGCCTACACATTAGTTGCACTTAAGAATTTTCGGAGGTGATGGGGACTATATTTTTCTTTCCCAACAACTAATAATATGTATGATTCTAATATAGGGCTTTTTTGTATATTGTGTTACAGCCCTGAGGAAGTCTATGTGTGGAATGTACACACGACGAAACACGTGTTGGCAACCTTACTTTCACCATTGAATTGATGTACTGAAGAAATACATATTGGAATCTGATCTAACTTGGAACATTTGGAATAAAACTCTGAAGGACAATCGAGAGACATTTTTTGTTATTAATTTGTGGTCTACTGATCGATTTGAAGTACAAGGACAATTGGACATACTGATTATAATACCTTATTGTGTGCTCAGGGGCATATAGTACTGCTCTATTTCTGTTTATAACAGAAAGACAGGGGTGTTGGATACACGCCCTTCCTCTAGATGCACCAAATCTGATTGAGAATATAGGTTATACATTTCCCTGATATTAAGAGGAGCGCCCTGAGTTTGTTTGTATCCCATCTTTGAAGTTTTATTGTCAAATCAGGTGCAGACCCATTGGGATTTAGCATTATGAATAGAGATCAGGAAGCACAAGATTTGTTTAGTAATTTACAGACAGGTAGAACCAGTAAGCCCACAAAAGTGCAACAACCTACTAAGAATGTAGGACTTAAGGAGAAATTTAAGAGATTAGAATATCTCAAAAAACAAGAATTGAACAAATGGTGGGACGCAGCCACCCTGAAACAGTATCTGATCCTCAACAGAATACCGAGGGGTCTCAGATCTCAGATTATGCCTACCTACGAAGACCTGGAATTAGACTTATTAGACAGATGGGAAAAGGAATTAACATCTTCCTCCAGAAATTTGATGAATTTACTTATCGAAAACGCTGACCGTAAAATCAAGAAATTACTGGAGGAAATACACAAACTTGAAGAAGAGATTAAGGAACTTAACATGCCGGAGGCTACTATTAAGAATTATACAATTCTTGATAATTATTTAAATGACCTTCAGGCCGATATTAAACGTAGAAAGGCACGGAAATTACAACGGGATGAAAGGGATTATAAATCAGGCCGTGTTTTCACCTTTGCAAAACGTTTTGATTATTTGATTCAACAATCCGGTGGATCTAAACAGAAGTCAACTGCCACACCTAGTGCTAATGCGAGTGAGACGGAATTATCCTCGCTAGCTAGCAGTGAGAATGAGGAGGTGGGAGGTGCATTGCAGGCTGATGGAAATGTGGAGGACAACAGCAATAATTTTTTAGAGGAAGTGAAACGGGTCAGAATAGGGAATCGGGACAGTACCTTCAAAGGCAGAGGTGGGGGACTGTCAAGACAAGACGAGGATCAAGGGGCAAGGGGTCAGCAGGCTCCAAGAAGAGGAATGAGACTCAGGTCGTGGAAAGATTAACTGAGGGTCCCAATGTATTAAATTGGGAATTGGAGATTATTAATTTGTCAAACATGAACCTTACTGATGATATGATCTCTCTGTTGAAAAAGGGTCTTGGTTTTTGTCCGAATGTATCGTCGGATTGGTATCATGCTAAAATTGATGTATACAAGTTTGTTAGATTGTTGAAAATTAAGAAACATTTTGTGCATGTACCTATTAAAGCTATAAGTTCTGAATATTCACAGACCCTAAGTGATCTGAGTATAGAGGGAGCGAATGCAACCAAACTACTACTTTCACTAACAGAAAATGAACATGCTCCTATTACGATGGCAAAGTTATTGGATGATCTTGAAATCAACAGATATATGAGTGAGAGCAGTGGCTTGAAATTAAAGTCAAAGTGGACACCACAACTGAGTACTGGTAACACAATAGATACCTTTCTTAGAATGGTGGAATTGGATATAGATAAGATGATTGATAAGGGCTCTAGGAGCGGACATCAAAGAAAGCCAGATAACTTGACTACCTCAGAGAGGGCAGCACTTAGGACCTTGAGAGATAATGACGACATCACCATTCGTATGGCGGATAAAGGTGGTAATATTGTCGTCATGGATACCACTAAGTACAATGCAGAGATTTATACGCAATTAAATGATTCTCGATACTATGAGGTACTTAATGGTAATCCTTTGGATAAGTTAAAAACCAGTATCAACATGAAACTTAAGGAGTGGTATGACCTGACTCTACTGGACATTGATGAATATAATTACCTGATTGTTTCAACACCTAGAGCGCCCTGTCTGTATACGCTACCTAAAGTTCATAAAAACAGAGATAATCCACCAGGGAGACCAATTATTTCAGGGATAGGTGGTCCCACTGAAAGGATTTCACAGTACATTGATGTATTTCTAAGACCCTATGTACAATCGTTGCCCTCTTATATTCAAGACACGAAGCACGTGCTCAATATTATGTCAGATGTGACATGGGAGGAAGGGATGTACTTGGTAACATTGGACGTAGTCTCTCTTTACTCTAACATTGAACATTCCCTTGGTATAGCAGCAATAGAGACCTTTCTTAACAAGAGATCAGTAGAGTTTTTTGAACACACGAGGATGCTGTTAGACATGACTGATATCGTCTTGAATAATAATGTGTTCTTATTTGACCAGAAATGGTACAGACAGCGCCTTGGGACCGCGATGGGTTCCAGATTTGCTCCGTCTTTTGCTAACCTCTTTATGGGGTGGTTTGAGGCGGAGTGGATCTGGGGCCACCGGGGACAGAGATGGATGGATTATATCCAATACTGGGGCAGATATATTGACGACTGTCTCATGATCTGGACTGGTTCGCTTGCAAACTTACAATGTTTCTTTGATTACCTGAATGGAAATGATGTTAACTTACGGTTTACTACCAAATTTGACACGAGGAGAATAGAATTCTTAGATGTTGAGCTATTTGTGAAGGACATGAGACTCTGCTCGAGGATGTTCAGGAAAGATACGAGTTGTAATGCAGTGTTATATGCAACTAGCTGTCACCCGAATTGTCAGAAAAGATCTATTCCCTATTCAGAAATGACTAGAGCAAGGAGGAATTGCTCGGAAGATGAGGATTTTGAATATAATTTACTGGATATGTCAAATAGATTCATGGCAAGAGGTTATAACAGAGAAGTGATTGGCAGGGCTAGGAGGAGAGCTAAGAATCTACAGAGGCAGCATACTTTAGCAAGCAAAAAGACAATTGGTGGTCGTACAGATAAAGTGAGGCTGATCACACAATACAATACTGAGTCCAATATATTGTATTCCATCATTAACAGACATTGGCATTTATTGAAGGCGGATAAAGATTTGCTGCCATTCATAACTACGAAACCTTCTATTACGTACAGGAAGGGCAGAACTCTAGCCAACGATTTGAGCCCAAGTTATCTCATTAAAACCAGGAGAGAAGTATGGTTTAATGATCTTAGGAAGGGCTTCCATAAATGTGGGCGTTGTAACTCATGCAGATGGGCAGAGAAGAAAGTGCTACAATTTAGTTACAATGGCTCAGACACATATGGCATAGATGTATTTATCAACTGTGACACGACTTATGTTGTATATGTCATTTCCTGCTCATGCGGTCAGATATATGTGGGTAGCACCATTAGGAGACTGAGAGATAGAATGGTGGAGCATTTCCGAGCATGGAAGAATGGTGATACCAGATACCCAATTGCAGCCCATAGTGTACAGCATCATGATAAACAGGAACAGCATCAATTTAGCTATCATGGAATAGATCATGTTGCAGCTGACCCTAGGGGTGGCAACAGACAACTTAAGCTAAGAAGAAGAGAAGTAATCTGGATTATGAAACTTCGGGCAGTAAGCAGGGGTTTGAATATCGACAATGAGTATCAATATTATTTGGGGCAGGATTAACTATGTCCATGCTGATGATTTTTTGCTTCATATTTTCTGATATGGGATCATATGTACCTGATATTCGAAGAGAAAAATCTTTAATGCACTGTGTCTGTTTCTATGTACTGGGTAATGAACAGGTTGAGAATTGTTGTTATCTTGATATAATCTTTATGTCTTTTCTCTCAACTGTGAGTGACTACTGTCGATATGATCTGAGGCTTTCCTCTGAATTTTGCCTACAAGTACTGTGTTTTACAGATATGCACCATTGTATATTATATAATGTTTATTGGTACATTTGGCATAATAGGAAATTGTTTCGCCTTCCTTTGGTGGGTAATCTGCCTTTACACCTTCTCTTTTCTCACCTATTCTGTATATCTTATACTACACCTGGTCACACGAAGTGTTAAGTTATCTCACATGAGCTTTGACTTGACCATGGAACGTGCCTGTTATTTCAATATGACTTGTGAGTTGTTTACGCGATATCTAACTAGATAACCCTAAGAGTGTTCTGACTAACTGAGACTACCTATCTACGCCTCGTTCTTCATCCACTCTATTCTGTAATGGATAAGAATTATAAACCTGTAGGTGATAGTTTCACGACTAAGTAGTACCCAATTTTTCAATAGGATGGATTAGAATATTTTCGTGTCTTTAACAACTACTTAAGACATGCACATAATACGTGCGGTGACACATTACTATTAATTGTCACTCGACGAATTGTTCATAACTTTTATAAGGCACGGAGGATGTGTTAAATTTTAATAATACCATGTCGATAAATAATGTCGTATCGAAATAGTGTGAAAACTCCATATGAACATAGTGTAAAACGAAGAGCGCGAGCACACTATTACAAGATGGCGACTACGGTTTAGCCTATATTTAGACATTTCAAGATGGCGCTTGTGGCAAACGCCGGAGTACAGCGAGGACACTTGCCGCTGAACCACGGGTGAGTGTCTTCTTGCTCTGAGACCGTTACCGGGTTTTGAGATGAGCGGATGATAGTTGTAGGATACTTGGCCCTCAATGTGTTCCTTCGTGTTTTAGGTCGAGACGGTGATGAATTTCCATTGATACAGACTACCCTCGGTAAGATGACAACGTGGGGTTAGATGTGCACAGATTTTAAGACCATTACTTAGAAAACTACCGCTTACAGATTTTCCTATATATTTTTGATTCAAAGGTCCTTGACTATCTAGATTTTGGCTTAAATAAGAGATACTACTGAATGGTACAGATTCGTCTGGGGACCGGGCAGAACTTTTGTGATACGAAGGTGAGAACCTACAAGATTTACTATTACTGATACAATTAACAGAAAGATGTGAGTGTAGAGTAAATATATTCGTTTTACTTTTTAGTGCCCCAGCATACAGAGATACACAGTATTGGAGTGGGTGAGTGGAGGCTCTCTTACTGAGATTTCACTGACAGGATATATGCACAGTTAGCTCAGCGCACTTTACGTTACACGGATATTTTTGTTTTTAGAACGACTGTGACTCTGAGAATAAGATATTTCATGTGAAGGAATTATCTCATGATATTGGGTGAGTTACTGGTTTACACCCGAGTTAGGGTGTTGGAATAACATATGAAAGTTAATGGCGGGTCTATCACTGGATATACGCATTATGATTATCATATAATATCATGATGTAGCCTTTTCGCGCGATTTTGTTCCCTAACTACATGAGTTAATTTAATATGCAGGCTTCTGCTAAGAACGTAGGGAGTAGTTGATTATATATCTTGGAGTACATTTTGAAATGTCTGTTCTTTACCATTCAGACATTTGGTCGAATTTATACTGGATTGGAGGACAGAAGTATAGAGAGGATTGCAAATATATTTTTTCAAGGTGAATATTACACTGCCCTCTCACTCTTTTGCTATTGGCTCACAAGGTATACACCTTATGTTGGTGATTTCTAGCTGGTGGATTTCTTCTTTCCTATTTTTCTCCGGTCTGGAGCCTACACATTAGTTGCACTTAAGAATTTTCGGAGGTGATGGGGACTATATTTTTCTTTCCCAACAACTAATAATATGTATGATTCTAATATAGGGCTTTTTTGTATATTGTGTTACAGCCCTGAGGAAGTCTATGTGTGGAATGTACACACGACGAAACACGTGTTGGCAACCTTACTTTCACCATTGAATTGATGTACTGAAGAAATACATATTGGAATCTGATCTAACTTGGAACATTTGGAATAAAACTCTGAAGGACAATCGAGAGACATTTTTTGTTATTAATTTGTGGTCTACTGATCGATTTGAAGTACAAGGACAATTGGACATACTGATTATAATACCTTATTGTGTGCTATGGGGCATATAGTACTGCTCTATTTCTGTTTATAACAGAAAGACAGGGGTGTTGGATACACGCCCTTCCTCTAGATGCACCAAATCTGATTGAGAATATAGGTTATACATTTCCCTGATATTAAGAGGAGCGCCCTGAGTTTGTTTGTATCCCATCTTTGAAGTTGGATACAAAAGCTAGTATAGCCATCCATCCAGTAGCTACGGGAAATATCCCATGATTCCTGGAATACTATAATGTCGTGGTTACTAACGAATTTAACCCATGCACCATCTGCCCTTTTGGCTCTGATTCCGGCTATATTTCAGCTAATGATTTGGAGGCTGCTACCCCGTTTGTGATGGGTGCCCTAGCTAAGGGGGAAGGCATAGGGGCTGAAAGTCAATCAATTTCCTTGATGTCTGACAGTGGGGAAATACAGTTACTCAGGGCCAACCCGCCACCCTCCTCAAGTCTGTGCACTAGTTGAGAGTAGGGTGCAACCTGAGGTGCTGACTCTCTCCTTAGAGATTCCAAGCGTGAGTTCCTACCTAATTTTTCCCCATCTCGTAGCTGGGCTTGTCCCTTGCCTTATCATAGGTAAATGGTGGTCACAGTGGTTCTTAAATGGGGGTGGGTAAAAAAAGCCCAAAGGGACCGGTCTCATTTGGGATGTTTCCAGTATTTCCGAGCCATCCCAGAACAAACTCTGGGCCAAATCATGACTGTCAAAGTTTATTATCACACAATCCCCCTGTACAGACTTCACTTGTTACCAATCCAGCCCACCCACCTAGCCATGATAATCTTGTTTGAAATATTTACCCCGCCGCTGCTGGCATCAGCACACCAGGATCTAGCCTTTACTATTAGGTCTAAGGTGGGTTCACACTCTCCCTCTTTGAGTGGGGGAATGCCAGTAAAAATTGCTACTAAAGGGGCAGCTTCTGGAGGTAGATCTATTTTGGCTCGACAACCCACCGCCCCTTTGTTAGAAACTAGGCCGAGTAGTTCGGCCGGCCTACTGGACCTATCGTGTTTGGGACGATTTGTCACTGAACTAATAAAGACTAGGTGTAGGCCCCCTAGCCTGGCATTCGCAGCCTCCGCCCCACTACTTGGTAACACAGTAACAGATGCCCTAGTGTCCTTTTGGGTACTGTTCCCTGACATAACTGTACATGCTCCTTGATGTTCTAGGGAAACAGTATGTTCATTAACAAGTCTATCAATAAGGGCGCATTTCTTTAATAGGCCCGCAAGGCAAGTGTTCATGGTGTCCACAATAACTTTTGCTATTCCCAATAACAAGGGCTCAATTCTTGTGACAAATAGTGCCTCAAGCTGTTCACCGAGCAAATCGTTATCCCTCAGGGTTGCAGATACAGTATCCTCTGTTTTTTCCCGATTTTCCCTGTTCTTTTTGGGGGCGTGACCATTCAACTGGGCCTTCGTTGACAGGTGTAACACTTGAGTGGAACCCAGAAGAGGAGCAGTATTAGGTTGTGTGGGTTTTACAATAGTCACCACGGGCTCTAATGGGATATGAGCCGCAGGGACAATATCCTGGGAATCCTGGGGGTTGGAAGTGATTGTAGGAGGAGAGGGTCAGCAGTTTCGATTTCCTTAGTAAGGGCTCCCACAGCTAAAGAGAGGTAAGAAATAATGGTCTCTGAATGTCTGGGGACCTTTACCTTCTTCCCCCCCTCCTCTATATTGGTTGGTTTCTTGCACTTACCCATGGTTCGGCCGATGTCAGAGGGTTAGCCCAGCCCTGCCTCCTCCTGCCCCAGACGGCCACAGATGGCCCGCCCTTGTCCCGGGCATCTCCCGCAATGCTCCAGCGTGCGACTCGCGGTGCGAGAGGTGTTCCAGCTTCTCCAAGCGCCTCCGGGCGCGCTGGTGGCGTGGAGATTGTCCGCCGCCCCCGGGGCTGCTGGGATGTGTAGTTCTACTCTGAACTACGGCCATTGCTCACACGGCGCTGCGAGATTAGCCTTGAGTCCAGCCGTTCCCCTCACGGCGTTTGGGTGAGGTAAGGATCCGATGCCCCCACAGCCCGCAGTCAGGACTGTTCAGAAACCCCACGGAGCTCACTGTGCTCCCGCTTCTTCAAGTGCCTCCGGGCGCGCTGGTGGCGTGGAGATTGTGCGCCACCCCCTGGGCTGCTGGGATGTGTAGTTCTACTCGGAACTACGGCCGTTGCCCTCACGGCGCAGCGAGATTAGCCTTGAGTCCAGCCGTTCCCCTCACGGCGTTTGGGTGAGGTAAGGATCCGATGCCCCCACAGCCAGCAGTAAGGACTGTTCAGAACCCCCCATCTGACAATCTACAGGTAGGTCTGAATATACCACAACCGTCTTAGGTCCAGTTACGTCTCACCAGCTGAGGTTCACAACTGCCAAGGAATGGTCAGTACTGACACTGCTAGCATTGGTGACTTGGGACACTTGTCCAAGAATGATCTGGTTAGGGGACACAAGTTTCTGTGTCACCATAGTGACACTGGCCCATGTGTCCCTGTAAGTCATTGCTTCTTTTCCATTTATCAAAGGCTGTTGTCTCTACTTGCCCAAGTTAGTGGGACTAACCAGTAAGGTGACAAGGTCTATGCTACCATCACAAACCAGAACAGCCTGAGCTGGACTTCCGACTAAGTCAGAACCAAGGTTAAACTCACTAATCCCTTGGTTGCTGTACTACCACTTGTACATGTGCTAGGGGGAGCAGGTGCCTCAGGGGCAGTGGTAATAGTGTTATATTCTATATAGATACCCTAATGTAGGCTCTGGTAACATTATAACCCTTCACCTATATTCTTCCCTACATTATGTACATAATGGTTCTTAGGGACGGACCTTTTACCTAGATACAACACTACACAGAAAACAGGATTTTCCCTGGTAAAAGCCTCATACAATATGCATGAGGATTATTGGAAGCACAGCAGGACTGCCATCTCCTGTATAATATCTCTGTACGAAGTTAATTCCCAATGTCATCCTAAGTCCGACAAAGTAATACAGGTAGAACCCCCTGGGAGACCTATGGGTATATTTACATCAAATCTTGCTAAAACAGGCAGAGGAGACTACGACTTCCCGGCTGACACACTGACCAAAGATGCTGAAATTCTTGCATGCAGATACTCCATCTCGCAGTGGTCTAACATCCCTTGCGGGGTGTCCAACCCAAGACCAGGATGGGATCCCACACCCTCTCAATCCAGGTAATGGGGTTGACTTTATCATAGAGGGATCCTTGGCTTAACACCTACACACATGCTAGGTACACTTAGGTACATCTGGTTAGGGAGGTATCGTAGGAGTATGCACTTTTATTATCATGTATTTTATATACTCGTATGTATTCATGATTATTGCAAGATGGTAGAACTTTATCATCCTTTTACTTTCATAGTGCTTCTAATCATTCATATCTGGCACTGTCTATTGGGTGTTGCAGCTCATCTATCTTACAGTAGAATAACAACTGTTCAATAAATGCTTATTGAAAAACCTCCAGACCGTTTATTCTGTGTATCTCTCTGAGACTAAGTGAGCACGAGTGACTGGGCGAAAAGTAGTACACTGTTTCTGCACTCCTGAGGGATCAGGGTTGTCATTTTTCGAAGGTTGCCAATAATTATTCTCTGCTTGGTAAGAGGAGATTCTAGTGGCACTGTGAGCTAGCTGATACAGAAGGCCAACATACGCGGTGGGTATGTTTAGAATCAGTCTGACACCAATCCTACAGTGTATGTCGGCCAAACGCTCAGATCCTGTATAGGATTTATAGGAACTACACGACATGGCGCCGCCAACGTTGTTTGGGTACTTATTTAACAGTCAAATATGAGTAGTGATGAGTAGTTCAGTCATGCTATTCTCAGAGATCCCTACTCACATTTCCCCAGAGACGTCTGGCGTGGGAAGGTACAAAATCTGCCACAGCTGAGTAGGAAAAATCCTATTTATTGGCTGTTGGGTAATCAAGCTTGAAGGATACATTATTCCTAAATTGTGCATAACACTTTATCTTAGTTCTCTTTGAAAGCTCTTCTTTACTAAAAGAATGACTGAGCCAGTAGATAACGTAGTACACGATCTACACCTCTTAGCCGGAGAACAAGATGCAGATGCAATTCATATTGCAGTAAATGTTAGGAATGCTATTACCATAAAACTAGGTGCACATGTTTTAACAGCCAGGGGTGGACAAGTTACATTCATGATTGAGGCACACAAATCATATGGAACAGAGGTATTCTATTTATGGGTTACAATTCCAGTTGCGATTGCAATAACAAAGACATTTCATTACTACACAGAAGGTGAAATACCGGACGAATATTGCCCCTATGAGGACATTGAAGTTCCACTAACTCATCAGGAACACTTATACTGGTTTATAGGCGCCCTCCCGCATATAAGAAATAGAGTAAGACTCGGCCCGCTCAGAAGAGATGGAGCAATATGGCCGGTATTACCAGCCTACACACCAAATCCTGACATTGAAACGATGTCAGGAGACTTACTCACACTTCATAAAGAACTGATAAAACTGTACAAAAATATGACTAAGTTTGTGATGAGGACACTCTTGGTTCAGCCAGCAATGGCTACAATAACAGGCCCAATTCAGAATTCAGCAACTAAAATAACACCATAAACGTTACAGTATGGGTAAAATGCCCACAAAACATGAACAAATGCCATTCTGGGTAGCTCAAAAAATAACACAGCTAGAAGCAGTATTCCCGAATACTAGCCCGTTTGAAAAACACAGAATGTTAACAATCTGCTTGCCCATGGGGATAACACCACAAATAGAGGATTGTACCTCTTGGGGTACAGTTTTTGCTGCCATATATACCAGAACTCATGGTACCCCGTTGTTAGCAGAAATACAAGATGTATTAAGACAAATACAGAATGAGCACGGAGCAGAACCTGCTCTAAACTTAGGGATGAAACTACTTTTTTTGCCCAGCTATAATGTTAGCAAATATTAAGGGGGAAGCAGCATCAGTGGCAATCGGTCAACGCCTAAAGGAGTTCAGTCCTTTACAACGGGAACAGGAATTACCCAAAATAATTGAGACTGTGTATGCAGAATTAGGCAGAGACAGTTTGGGGGGAAAGCAGTTAAACCACAGCTGATGGGTGGTCCAGAAAAAGACAACTTCAAGCAGGCACCTGATTCTTTGAAGAAGTGAGACAATAAATGAAAGCAAAAGAATAAAGAAAATAGATCTCAATCCAGAGGTAGGTCTCCTCCACATGAGCCCTCCGAAAGGAGGTACACCCTTAGGAATAGGGACAATATTAGAAAACCTTCAACAAAAAACTCAGAGAGGGAAGGACGGTCAGATAGACAAGAAGAGCGTACAAAGTCCAGAGACAAGCAATACGCTCCAGAGTATACTTCCAAAAAAGAAGGCAAACCAAAAACAAAAACTCAATTCAAAAAGAAGAAAGTTGCAGGTCTAAAGATCAGACATGCCAAGAATTCTGAGGACTCAACTACTGACCGGGGAATGGGCTCTGACGATGCTAGACAGTGCGTCAGAAGTAACAATAGCTCGCTAGAACCTGATGGATTTTCTGGTGACAGATGACTTGAATGATTGTATCATGTGGAAACACCTGATATTAGGGTAAGTGTCCCAGATAAGTTATATGAGATAACACTCCAGATGGAAGAGGACTAGCACAGGAAAGTTAGAAGTTTCTTTTGGGAGAACTTGAGGTTTGGCTATGACATTCTTTTAGCTGAACAAAATTGGCCGCCAGCATTTGTTATGGATTACCCTAGTGGGGGAACAGTAATTTTGCCAGCCTTTTCCAACCCTGTTCCTAAGTATCTAAAATCCACATACGCAAAAGATTGGGCGGTGGCCCTAGCCCCCTGCATTATATCGAAACCATGTTGGATGGAATGAGGATTCAACCCATCACATAATACCATTGAAAACTACTCCACAGACGCAGTATCCAATAAAGCAAGAAGCTAAAAAGCAGGTCAGGTTAGATCAACTTGAATACCAAGGGATGAATAATCCTTTGATTCCCGTAATATAAACCTGACAACTCATATCGTCTAGTTTTGGATTACAGACATTTAAACACTTGCACACAATCATTTGCTGTACAAAATGCACACAGTGCCGCATAATTAATAACAGTGCGTGGAAAACATACAAAACCACACTAGACAAATATAATGGATTTTTCTGCCTAAATATAGCGCCTGAAAGCAGATATTCACTAGCATACGCCCAGCATCAATTTTGTCGACTCTCCCAGGGGTATAAGAATAGCCCAGGTTGTTCTCAGCCAGAGTAAATGAATTACTTCAAAATCTGGATGTAGAGGCATTGTCCTATGTGGATGATTCTTTCTACACCACCACACACACACATCCTTTTCCACCCAGTCCTTCCGGGGAACTTTGTGATTCTCTTTTGTTGCTATGTGGATGATCTAACGGATGCTGACCTGGAGGAACACTTGACCAGAGTGAATACCATAATATTGGGATTTGCTTATGAAGGCTATAAATTTAATTTTAAGCAATCATAGATAGCCCACCTCAATGTCTTCTTTCTGGATTATGGACTGAAAAGTGAAGGAAAAAGCTTAGCAGCTAACTTTTTAGTAAAATGTGCCCTGCTCCAACCTCCAATATCATTGAAAATTTACAATCAATCCTAGGATTCCTGAATTTTGGCAGAACATACATTTTGGATTACGCAGAAAGGGTTAAGCCTTTCTATGATCTAATAAGACCTGATTTTTCAGTTAGGCAATGGACTCAGGAACATACAGATATCCTGCGGACATGATAGCATCTACACATTTAAAAACACGCATGAATATCCACAACCTAGTTGCGGGTCAATCAGGGTACACCTACCTAACAGACAATATAGGTGAAAAAGTACCAATAGCATACAAGTCACATTTGTACACAAAAGCTGAGATGCGTTTCACATCAACAGAAAAAATCTGACAGCGGTGCAGACTGCTGTAGTGAGAGAAAGAGCACTGGCTCAGGGGAAACAAATAATTGCTGTGACTCCAGTACCAGCCTTAGAGGCTGTGACAAAGCCAAGCGTCCCTGACGCAAAAGCCTTGCATCCGAGATGGATACAATGGGCTAATTCTCTCAATGCAACAGATGTAGAATACAGGTACGACCCAAGTCTAAAAACACAAGGATTCCTGCAATATGAACAAAAATATCCTCTCCCGAATGAAATAATGCCTCTAGATCTGTATGAATACATAATTTACACTGACAGATCTGCTCAGCCGCCCATTGGAAGTAAACAACAATACAGTGCAGCATGCGCAATCGTTAAAGGGTGCATGCAGGATGGAAAATGTAATCTAAGTTGAACAAAAATGCAGTCTCGTGGAGATTGCACGGTGCAGCTAGCAGAATTAAAAGCTCTGTTACTGGCACTGATAAATACGGATCGAGAATTCCCCACACTAATTGTGTGTGATTTGTTTTACTGTGTACAGTTGTACAATGAGTACTTACACCACTGCTGTCAAAATGTGTTCAAAGATGCAAAAGGTGGCACAATTAAGCACAAAAAGCTATGGGAACCGATAGTGGAGTAGAAAAACAAACTAACGAGAGCTCACGTGATACACACACTGAGTCATCAACGTGATGGCGTTCACGTTGAAGGTAATTCATTGGCTAATGAAGCCACAAGTGGAGCTCTACGCACGGCTTCCGTAGCTGCAATCACTTGTTCAAAAACAAGAACAGCCGGTGAGATTATGGTTGTAGTTATTGATACACGCAATAAATCAGCCCTTGGGAAAATATTTCCACTCAAGTACTCCTACAAGTTAGATGCAAACAATGTTCCATTTGCTCAGATTTCTGGAGTGGGGGATAGAGTAATACCAAACATGGATCGCTGATTAGGCTTAATATTAGCTGCACAGGAGGGTCTGGGTTCCGCACATACAAGGGTTACGGCAACTGTTTCCTTGCTGAAACAATGCTATTGGTGGCCAGGATTAACAAAGCAGACCAAAGATTAGGTCTTGAAATGCGACATCTGCCAGCAGATGAAAGGCTCCACCATAACACGTCCAGCGCAGACACCATTAATAATATCAGACAAACTACTCGCGTATGTTTATTTGAACCACTGCGGCCCCTTAAACAGATGGGGCTTACATGTATATCATGGTTGCAGTGGATTCTTGCTTGAGATTCCTATGGGTGTGACCCCAGCGCTCGGCTGACGCTCGAACTGTTATCTAAGATTTGCGAGTCTTTATAGGGACATACACAATTGGCACAATACAGTCTGACCAGGGCCCAGAACTTAGCTCTCTAGCTTACAAGGGAGCCATGGAAGGTTTGGGTGTAGCATTGCAGTACTCCTCTCTGTACCATCACAAGGGAAATTTGGTTGTGGAGAGGAAAAACTGGGACTCAAAGCAATCTTTAACAACTAGAGTATTAGGATCGGTGGTAGTTGGGTCAAACATTTATATGGAGTACAAAGAGCCTTGAACAACATGCCAAGAAGTTTTCTAGGGGGTGTCACTCCTTATGAGGTCCTATTTGGGACAAGAATGTGGGTACCTGATCTTGATTGTGAAGGCACAGTGGCGGATGAAAAACCTTTAGACATCCATAAACGTTTGGCTGTTTTAAAGGATCTGAATGAATCCAGGGCACTACAAAGCAATGCCCATGTAAAGAGGACCACCACTGGGGAAGTCAAGGCAGTCACAGCAAGACCTGTCCAGATCCAAAAAGTTGGGCATCTGGTCAGAGGAAAAATTGCGGACAAAAAAGAATTTGGGCCATCATACATACAGAAAGCCTGTACCTGTCCTGGCCGTTGAAGGAACAAGAGCTGTACTTCTGCGACCTCTTGCCAAGAAGAAGGAGAAAAGATTTGTCTCCATTGACCTGATAAAACCACACAATGCGGCTGATACTGAATAGTAGGCTACATGGACTCCTGAGTAGCCAATGCCCTCCTCTCGCTACTATACAGGAAGTTCAAACTATAGAAAGACTCATCACGTTTGAAGAGTCCCCAGCATGGAATGATGGACGATGCAATAATGCCATGGAACTCATTCCTCTTGAAAATGAAGTTCAAACTCAAATTCAAAATCAAAATGAAAGATAAATTTCAATTCGACCAAACACTGATGTCTCCATAAACATGCCTCAACAAGAGCAATCTACAAGTTCAATAAAACCTGCGTATCTACCAAAAATAGATCGAACTGCATCTGCCTATTTCATCGACTCCAACACAGTTTCATTGGATCCAAGTGAACCTGAAATGATACCAGCCCAAAAAAATTGTCACCAGCAAATCAAAGACTTTTTCATCTTTCATAAACAGACATACCTGGTATCACCTTGGATGGAACTTGGGTAATCACCGGGATACTTTTCTTTCTTTTCTGGATAGGCTTAGTAACTATTTTTAGCATGCTTATTAATGGAACATATCTTAGACAAAGCTCTGCAGCATCAAAAGAGACTCTGATTGTGAAACTTCACCTTGCTTCACATTATGAACCAAGAGACTTGTCATCAGTGAATATTACAGCAGTTCCTATACCTGATGGTATAGTGTGGGACAAGGTTGATTACCTTATATTTGGTCCGACCAAACTTTAAAAATACCACATTTATTTTAAATATCCTTAAAGTAGATCATTACCTCCAGTACATTCTCCAATGATTGGGATTATGAAACTGTAAATAATATATTGTCTGATTTAGAACAATCTGCTGCCTTTTCTAATAATGAAATGTTGGAAGACACATCAGCTTTCAACACAATGTATTGCTATCAACATTATGGGCATAATTTTTTGCACAAAGCTGCTAAACCCAGAAATATTTTCACATATCACCAATAGGAACATTGCCCAACACCACCGAAAAGCAGTTCAAAACATTTGCACAGAAATGTTCATATTTCTCAGGGTTTAACATGCCTGACCCAGCCTCAAATCATTATAACCCCTTTGATGAGCGCGTCGGCCAACGGCCATCACGAAAACTACCTCGGTAGTGCTGCGCACATCCGTTGGCCAACAGGCCCCGCCCACTCATTCAAACCGCCACACTGCGGGGGAATTCGAGACGCGGCTAAGTGGATAAGGTTACACCAACTCAGCACAGAAAAATATGTTGACAAACATCAAACAGATTTACTCTGCTTCCTTTATTACCCAATTGTCTGAACAAGGTTTCGACTTATGAAAATACACAATAGACACAACCTCAGTCTGGGGTTCTAGAGACTGGCAAGTCCAGGGAACAGACGCACTATTTAGAGCATGCCTTTTCACTCAGCAGATTATTTTTTGAATGATAATGTGCAACAAACTACCTGTCTTGGAATAGCCAAGAATAAGGAATTGAACGTGCCCCAGATTCCAACACCATCACTTTCTGAGGGTAACTTAACATCACGAGAAGGGATTATGCTATATGACATCGTGCAACACAATAGATCAGACCCCAATTGGAAGGGATGGTTGGTTTGGCCCACAGACACTAATAGATGTCAGGAAAGATTCAAAGGTACAACCAAAGGGTTTAGTATCCACAGGCCAGTTCCATGCTATGTACAGAGAGAACATCCAGGGGTAGTGACGTTATACAGTGTTCTGAGGTTATGTCTAGATTGGCTAAAAACCTCAATACTCACACAGGTGAAACAACACTTATCCTTACTTACAGAGGATGGGGACCTACAGGATTTTTTATTTGGTTTCAGAAAGCTACGTCAAAAACGTTTCTATTATGCTGTCTATAACACAATCCGGAAAATCTCCCAACAAGTAGCCGCGGAGCGGTTACCAGAAATAGATCGGATTAACTTGGAGAAAGCTTCAGCCGTAGTTGACAATGGTATGACTATGTTAACTTCTAGGATATATTCACTGGGGAACACTGTATCTTCTGCTATTGATATACTAGAACAAGATTTGTCCGTACTACAGTACGGGCAATCACAATTGCGTTCTATTATGTAATTGAGCTGGACGCTGTAATATTTGCGCGCAGGCTATGTGCCCTGGCATTTTATCAACAGTACATCTCTGTTTTCTGCATACAATCTGACAGAGAAACAGACAAAAATGACACAAAGGGGGGCAACATATACAATGCTGCATATTGAAAAAACTGGACAAATTAGCTTTTACAGTGGCAGAATCACCGTCCACAGAATGGTTAATCCATGGCCATTTAACTCTACCAGTCACAACTTTCCAATTTCAGTATTGCCTAGAACAACAGCAGGCAAGCAGATATGAAGAAATGGGTAGGGAATTCATCAAGGAATCTTGGGAATTACTGAACAGATTTCGATGCAGGAGTGGGGATCTAGATGTGTTTTCAAGGGGTACAAACTGTGAGAACGCTTTAACTGAATGTCTCATTTGCCAGGGTATAATGCTGCACTGGGCCTGTAATGGTTCAGTAGCTAATTTATCCTGTAACTTGAGGGATGCCCCAGCTGCCGTGATTACTCCAGTACTCAGGCTACTTACGAAAGGGAGTTACTTGATGCTGAACGATCAAGGATGCTGTGGGATGCTTCCGGGCATCGCACATCTGGTAACCGTGAGCTCCAGAGTTACTTGCTGTATGTAAGTAGTGTTTCATCCAACACATAAGGTCTTCATTTAATGTTTCTTTAATACAGTTTGATACTTTGAGCAGAATGAAAGCCATGCTTCTACAGAAGACCGTGCCCTTAACCTCTGAGCAAGAGACTTTTGATCTCCAGATTGCAGACCCTCAGCTGAGATACAGGCACTAATATGTATGAACTTCCCCTTCCATTTCACAGAAATGGTAAATCGTATCTTTAACATGTCTGGTATGATGGATATCATCCACCTATTTAAGAACAGAGGTTCAGGACTGTTAAGCACCTTTTAGACGGTTCTCAGAGTTATACCAAACTTTATACACTCCGTATTCTGAAGCATTTTTGGAGGTCTTCCGCTAATACTATTCCTAATAGCAGGTATCCTGATTGTCATTTTACTGCTACGCAATGGTCATCCTAGTCACCATGGAGATGGAAAGAACACTCCAGGGGCGTAAATACTGTGATCCCATGGTACAACATCTGGCCACACCTCGCCTGAGAGAAATAAGTGCATCTTGGTTCTTGTCATTTAGACCAGTCTGGAAGGACTGCATCTTACCTGTACTCCAATGCCTGTTTTGCATGTTGGATCTCTGTCTGACACTACCATCATGTGTGCAACTGGATGTTGATGCTTTACTGGACCCGATATCGGCCCATGTTCTGCAGTGTCCCCAGCGTTTTCCAATGTTGATGGGGGCATTCCTAGAGCCTCCACAGGTAGTTACGGGTCCTGTCGGAATGGATACTGGCTCCTCCACTGACACTCAGGCTTTGGACGGCGCACAGGCTGCCCCTGTATCGGCTGCAGGCAGTACTGAAGATCATCTGTGCTCAACTGAAGTAATCTGCGAGGTGTTACAGGGATCGTCGCCTGGGAAGGCAGGCAACTGTAATGTTGCGTCTACCTGCCAGGGCACATAAACAATTGGTTCATTGTGTGCTGGAAGAAATTCAACTTTTTTAAATAAACAAAAATTTGGAACTCAAAAACAAATTGACCCTTTTATGGACATGCATGGCTTTTAGACGTAGTTCGAACTGAACATACAAACATATTTGAGCTATATTGGAGCTATGGCTTGAGTGACAATTTCCTTTTTCCATTTCTTAAAGATTTTTTTGAATTTTTAAACATTTTATTAGCACGACTATTTAATTTACTATAGTTATTTGCATACCAGTGCCTAGTCAGCATAGTGGTACATTTAGAATTTGAATTATGTCGTCCAGTCGGATGAGGAGTGGGTGTTATACCCTAATATAGGATAAGGTAACATCATAACCCTTCACCTATATTCTCCCCTACATTACATACATAACGGTTCTTAGGGACTGACCTTTTACCTAGATATGACACTGCACACAGAACGCAGGAATTTCCCTGGTAAAAGCCTCATACATTATACATGAGGATTCTTGGAAGCACAGCAGGACTACCATCTCCTGTACAATATCTATGTACAAAGTTCATTCCTGACGTCATCCTAAGTCCGACAAAGTAATACAGTGAAGTAGAACCCCCGGGGAGACATATGGGTATATATATATATATATATATATATATATATACATCACATCTTGCTAAGACAGGCAGAGGAGACCAGGACTTCCTGGCCAACACACTGACCAAAGATGCAGAGGTTCCTGCTTGCAGATACTCTAGCTTGCAGTGGTTTAACATCCCTTGCGGGGTGTCCAACCCGAGACCAGGAGGGGTTCCAAGAGTCTCTCAATCCAGGTAATGGGGTTGACTTTATCCTAGAGGGATTCTTGGCTTAACACGTACGCACTTGCTAGTAACACTTAGGTACATCTAGTTAGGGAGGTATCGTAGGATTACACACTTTTATTATCATGTATTTTATATACTCAGATGTATACATGATTATTGCAAGATGGTCGAACTCTATAATCTTTTTACTTTCAGAGTGCTTCTAATCATTTATATCTGGCACTGTCTAGTGGTTGTTGCAGCTCATCTTTTTTACACTAGAATAACGACTGTTCAATAAATGCTTATTGAAAACCCCAAAACCGTTTATTCTGTGTATCTCTCTGAGACTAAGTGAGCACGAGTGTCTGAGCGAAAAGTAGTACTCTGTTTCCACGGTACTGAGGGATCAGGGTTGTCTTGTTCGAAGGTTGCTAAAAACTATTCTCTCTTTGGTAAGAGGAGATTCTAGTGGCACTGTGAGCTAGCTGATACAGAAGGCCAACATACCCGGTGGGAGTGTTTAGAATCAGTCTGACAACAACCCAAAAGCGCATATCCTGTATAACAGTTATAGGAACTACACAACAGTAGTAGTTTCCTTAGCCTTTGGACAATCAGAATCCCTTGTCCAGTGGGTTTTTACCTTACATAAAGAAACATCAAGTTTTCTTTTTGCCTTTCTTGGAATTTTGGAACTCACCCCAAGATGCAGGTTTTTGGGGACCTTGAGAAGACTCTGTTTTATCTTCACTTTTGTCCCCACCCTTATCCTGGGATTTAGAAAAATCTGATATCCTCTGGTCACCGCCATTACCATGTTTATTTTGCCTACCCCTGGTGCAGACCCATTTATCTGCCTTCTTTCCCAATTCTTTGAGAGAAGTCAGATCAGAGTCTACCAGATACTGATGCAAAAGTTGACAGTTATTAAAGATTTGCTCCCTCATAATCAAATTGTAAAATCCTTCATAGTCCTGTACCTTGCTTCCATGAAGCCAGCCTTCCAGAGCCTTAATAGCATTGTCTAAGCAATCTACCCACTCCTGGGTGTGTGTCTTCTGGGTGTCTCTGAACTTAACCCTATACTGTTCAGTGGTTAGGCCAATTGCCAATTGTAATTGTCAGCATCCTCCTCTCTAACAGCGAGGAGATTATCTCTACCTTTGTTAGCAAAAGAGAGCCACAGGATAGCTACCCACTTCTCTTGAGGGACCCTCTGAACTTTGCAGGCCCTCTCTAAACTAGTGATCCATTTATGGATATCATCCCCCTCCTGGTAAGGAGGGACTATCCTGCTACGGTTCCTATTGTCAAAAGAAGTTTCTCTGGTTCTAGGGACACTGTTGCTGCCACCATAGGACTCTAGTCCCAATTTCTTCCTAGCCTTCTGGATATCCAGGGACTCTTTGTCAAGGGCCAACTGATCTCACCTGAGCTTAAGACTTTCTTTCTCAAGTTCGAGTATTTGGTATTCCCTGTCCAAAGAGTTGTCCCTCTTACTAGAGATGGAGGTCCATATGGAATTTCAGCATTGGATTCTCTAGAGGAGGATCCAGACCTCCTTGGTCTACTCTGAACCCTCCCAGAAGGAATAACGGGTATATCCTCTGTGCCATCTGCACTATTCCATGAACGGTCAGAGTTTGGCAGGGTGAACTCATTTGAGTCCTCTTGCCCATACTCAGAATTGAGATCATCCGGAGCCCCTGATATGCCCTCTTCAGGAGTATTCCCACCCACATTATCCTGTTCTTTGGCCCCTATAGGATGACCATCATCCTCATGTAGCAACTCTAAGAGTAGATTAATGTTTGGGGTTGCCACCTGTCTTTATCTTTCTAAGGCTACACAGGGTCCTTATTCCATGGAACTTTAGATCACTGCACTTATCAGACTGGGGTACGCAGGTATCCCCAACTAAAGACATGGTTCTATGGTTCTAGGCATAGTAAGATGTTCCACCTACTTACCCCAGTGTAAACTAAACTCTCTGAGGTTGGAGAAAGGGTTCTGCTAGACCCTTACATACCCAATCCTAAATTCAGTAGAACTTACATTATTCTAAGCTGTATTATATGTGCCTAGTATTACCAGTGTTTTTTCAATTTATCCATACCAAGATTATCTGGTGAAACAATGCAGGCATGAATCCCAACCATTGCACACCAATGTGAGAAGCTGGCTTGGCATATGGTGTACACTTATGTAGGAGGGCACCCTGTACCAATCCATACAACCCTTATGGTGATTTTAGTGGTCTTAGACAACTTCAGAAAGCTAGCTAAGGGGTAGCTGTGGAAAGTAGCCTTCAGGCTTAGTCCAGAAGGAGTGTAAAGCAGCTTGTTTTACCAGAACGTAATCTTATAGGTATAGACTAAGTGAAAAGGAACCACACAGTGTAGTTATAAAAATATGCATTTACTCACTAACACATACAGATATCTCCTAACCAGAGATATACACAATGCACACAATACTTTTCAATAGAAACAGGTACATTGCACGAAATACACAGTGGTTGCCTTGGGGAAACCAAACTATATACTAAAATAGTGGTATGCGAACCATGATTCAAGTCAAGACTATTACCAGAAGACGTGGACGTGCTGGGGACCCAACAAACCATCCAAGCTGAGTAACAAGGAACCCCATGGAGAAAGTGTGCAGATTGGGAACACGACCGAGGGCTCAATACAAGTCAATTGTTAAGTTGCGCTTGCAATTTTAAAGAAGAAAGACCCTGCCCAGTGGACCCTGAAGAAGACAGAAGGTTGGAGAGACACCCCACCCGTGGATACCCGAGGAACCAGCATACCTACACCAGGGAAGCTGGGTGCATAGGTGTGAAGAGGCGTTGGAAACCGCTGTTTACCTCAATGGAGGACTTCAGGAAGATGCAGCTGCTGGATAAGGTAAAAGTGTCCAGTGGAATCCAAAGGAGGATTCAGTATGATAAGTACCTGCAAGCAGAGGAGGCAGAGTCTATGCCCCTCAGAAGTGAAACAGGAGGCACGGAAGACGAGTGCCCACCGATGGCGGGTGCTGCAGGAGAGCTGATGGTGACCTTGGAGCTGCAGCTGTGCAGACCAGGAGACAGTGTGTATGACCAGAAGCCGTTCACGAGCTGTCCCATTTCAGATGTCGGAAGTTGAGGGGTTGGTGTCCATCGGGAACACCAACAAGCCTTAGCAACTGCAACCAACGTGGAAAGTGAAGAAGGTACGGTGTCAGGACCAGCAAGGTTTAGGTGACTCACCACAAGCAGGGGAGTCAGTGCAGGCCCTGAGCAATCAGTGGAATCTGCTGAAATCAAAGAGGACCCACAGGCTGGAGGCACTCCAGTTGCAAGAGGACCTTCAGCAGCTCACCGAAGATGCAAGCCCATGATGCAAGTGACATAGTGAGGATGAAGATCTTGGTCTCAGGAGATGCTTGAGATTGGGGCTACTTGGATCCCAAAGATCTTAGTGAAAGGAGGCCAACAAGCCTTTGCAACAGCAAGGCAATGCGGTGCACAGGAGTTTGGTTCCTGCGACTCCGGCGAGGTATACTAGCCTCAAACTAGGTGAGAGGTCAGGGTAGGCCTCGAGGGATGTGAAGAACCACCACCTGTGTTGCTGAGCATTTTGTAGTCTGTGGGAGCCCAGGATCAGCAGACCAGTCAGTGTAGTTGCAGTGCCTGCAGATGCAGGGAAATTACATTTTCACTTCAAGGGAGATTCCTTCAGGTGTCTTGGATGTCCACAGGTCTTGGAAGGTTCCTGTATGGAGCACAGGCATGGATCTTGCAGCAGACGAGCAGGGTAATGAGACCAGTACCACTAGGGGTCTTCCCAGTTGCAGTCTTGATGACCAGAGCGAAGTCCAAAGTGCCCAGATGGTCGAAGAAGTGGTGTCTTTAAATTAATCTTGTCCCACAATGAATCTAGGTACCCACCCTCAGGTAAGCCCTTAAGTACCATAAGGAAAGGTTTGGGATGATTCACGGTTCCCTCCCAGGTGAAGGGTTGGACAATGGGGAGGATACTCCCATGTCCTTTGTACAGTTTCATGCCAGAGCGGGCTCCAACCGCTCCCTGAGCTCTTTTGAACTGGACTATGCAAGGAGGGCACCAAGTGTGCCCTTCAAGCAGACTGAGTGGCACTGGTAAGCACTCTCACTCGGTCCAAATTCACTAAACCCTGTCTGGGTGGTGGTCACACCTCCCTGTGACAGGTTACCTATTGTTCTGCCTTCCCCTGCTCGAGCTTGGCTCAGCAGCAGGAGGGCAAAATCAAGATGAGAAGTACCTGCAAGCAGAGGTCGGCATCAGCCATGTTGTGCTGTCCAGGTCTAGAGAGTAGTACCAGGAGCACTGAGGGCCTCCCAGAGGAGCTTTAAAGTGCATGGAATCAAACCTCCCACAACTTTTACGGTGTGGGGGTATGATTCCAACATGTTGATACCAAACATGACAGGGTTTATTAAGGCTAGTTTAGAGATGGTCATTGCGTAATGACGCATGGCCATGCTATGTATCGTAATGGCTGATACACTTACAACCCAGGGGAATGGACTCCAAATGTTGTAAGGGTGTCCTGCTCATCCAGGGGCACCCTAACACTAGAACTAAGCAGCCTGCCTTCAGGATTGAAATGCCTGCTTTAGGGGTGACCTAGTTTTTAAGTGCAGTGTTCTAGGATATAGGGAAACCTATATCTTTAGTAAGTGGTGCTAACAACAGCTTACAGTGGCTGCAATCGCAGGCCTGTAGTTATAGTTTGAGAGGTCTCCCATGGGAAGCATAATACATGCTTCAGCCTATGGGGGACCCCTGATGTACCTATACCCGGGGTACCTCAGTACCATATACTATGGACTGATAAAGTAACCCAGTATTCAATCTGGGATGTACCTAAGTACTTACAATAACCAATTTAGGGGAGAAAGCACAGAGACTGGGGTCCTGCTTAGTAGGATCCCAGTTAGACTAGTCAGAAACAGCATAGCACCAGGCAAGAAGTGGGGGTAGCCATAAAAGCAGATCCTACTTTCCTACAACCTCCTTGCCATTGAGAATAGAGTAGGAGAGAATGCAAGAAAGTAATCGATAGGTGGGTGCAATTAAGACTATAAGTGTGTGGGAAAGAACGTTAAAACTGATGGGATAAAAAGAAAAACAAAGGCAAAGTTTGTGAAATGGTAGAGCCAAGAAGAGGTTAATTGAGGGGTTGGCTCGTGCCAAAGACTCAGATGGGTGTTGCACAGCAGAAGGACCTATGCTGGCTTTTCGGCAGTTCAAGATTAAACTTTGAATATATAAAACCTAAAAAACTGGTGACCTTATTGCATACAAAATAGCAGCTTAGAAATGGCATTTAATAGAAGAGATTTAAATCGGTCATTCTATATGACCCTATGGAAACTTTGACTTTAATAATATCTAACAACAAGGGGTGGTGATGGACAGAGTTTCTGAATTAAGCAGAATACTCTCACCCAGTCAAGAGATCAGGGCTAGATCCAACACCGTTTTTTAGCTCACTGCACCATCCCAGCTCAGAACCTGGCTATATGCAAATTAGTCTGTTCCTGTCCCAGTGCATGATGGGAACAGGGCAAACCAAACTACCAAGCCAATTCTTACATTGGGAAGGAAACAAGCTTCCGGGGACCGGTTTCTGGCATTTCAGCCGTCGTCGGCCCGGCTTGCTTGAATCCTGATGGTGCAATGAGCAAGGGAATCACATCTGAGTATACCCTTCCACGCTTAGGGTGGACAAAATATTTAACAACAAGGGGTGGTGATGGACAGAGTTTCTGAATTAAGCAGAATACTCTCACCCAGTCAAGAGATCAGGGCTAGATCCAACACCGTTTTTTAGCTCACTGCACCATCCCAGCTCAGAACCTGGCTATATGCAAATTAGTCTGTTCCTGTCCCAGTGCATGATGGGAACAGGGCAAACCAAACTACCAAGCCAATTCTTACACTGGGAAGGAAACAAGCTTCCGGGGACCGGTTTCTTACCCAGTCAAGAGATCAGGGCTAGATCCAACACCGTTTTTTAGCTCACTGCACCAAGCTTCCGGGGACCGGTTTCTCACCCAGTCAAGAGATCAGGGCTAGATCCAACATCGTTTTTTAGCTCACTGCACCATCCCAGCTCAGAACCTGGCTATATGCAAATTAGTCTGTTCCTGTCCCAGTGCATGATGGGAACAGGGCAAACCAAACTACCAAGCCAATTCTTACACTGGGAAGGAAACAAGCTTCCGGGGACCGGTTTCTGGCATATCAGCCGTCGTCGGCCCGGCTTGCTTGAATCACCACCCCCTTTTCTGAATCGTTTTTGGCCACTATAGGTGTGGCAGGGTATACTCAGACATGAGTCCCTTGCTCACTGCACCATCAGGATTCAAGCAATCCGGGCCGACGACGGCTGAAATGCCAGAAACCGGTCCCCGGTAGCTTGTCCCCGGTAGCTTGTCTCCTTTCTGGTGAAGAATTGGCTTGGTAGTTTAGTCTGCCCTGTTCCCATGATGCACTGGGCCAGGGACAGACTGATTTGCATATAGCCGGGTTCTGAGCTGGGATGGTGCAGTGAGCTAAATAACGGTGATGGATCAAGCCCTGATCTTTGGACTGGGTAAGAGTGGTCTGCTTAATTCAGACACTCTGTTCATCACCACCCCCTTTTCTGAATCGTTTATTAATATCGAGGCAGGCAAAAATTATTCGACAAATTTACTGATTACTGCAATAAAGGGCGCTCTTTGTGAGACCGAAGAGGCCTGTCCAAGGGCCTCACTCTAGTCTGTTAATCTGTTTACCTTCCCAAAAGCAGAGTGGCTTTCAGGTTCTGTTGGTCTGTTCTCCCCTAGCCCTCATGAGGTTCATATAAGAGACTGCAGCCAGATGATGGAGTGGGGTACTCATCTTGTATTACACCCCACTGCGCCTTCATGCTTCGTGCATTTGTAAAGTCTCATTGCCGCACATCGGTTACTCAACATTTGTTGCAGCATGGAATCCCCAATGCGGGGCCTCCAGTTGTTTTTGTGGTCGAAGAGGCTCCTGCATTCAGTTTCAAAGTGGTTTACTCCTGGGTTATGTTTCCCGCTGTGGATGCAAATGATACTTTTTCATGCTTATACTACTGATGCAGTTCCGGCAGCTCATCGCCCATATGCGGTTGTTGAAGTTACTTTTACAGCCTGGGAGCACCAGATTTGGTTTAATGGCGCCCTACCCCATCCTGTTACTCCTATTCGTGTGGGCCCCTTGAGTATTCATGGGGCCACATGGCCTATTCTGGCCGGTTTTACTCTAGATGAAAATAAGTTACTTGCCTGTAAACTGTGGTTCTCCAGTATAGGTATCTATCATAGGTTCACATGCTTGAATCATTCTCCGTCGCCAAAGTGGGAGTCCCACGATATATAGAAAGCAGTAAGAATAACTATAAAGTTAAAGTTAATAGAGAAAACATATTCACTTTAATATCTTGTTCTAGTCATTAGGATGGTCCAAACTCCAGCCAATCAGGCAACCGCACCTTCTAAAACCACAAAGGCTCCAGGTGCTCAGATTAGTATAAACCTAATAAAAAAACAGTGGCGCTTTTATGGGGAGGAGGGTGGATCACATGTGAATTTATGAAAGATACCAATATTGGAGAACCACAGTTTACAGGTAAGTAACTTATTTTCATCTCCAGTATTGGGGTATCGTTCATAGATTCACATGCTTGAATCTGAATAGATAGCAGTTGTAATGTAGGTATGCATGTTTTTACGTAATGTACAGAATCTTGTACATCACCAAGTTTATAGCAAATTCCCATGCCACTTATACATAAACATATATATATATACCAACACATGTATATAAAAATACAATTCTACATCCATTAGTATCTGACAATGCATATGTATAGAATAACCATAATATCAATTATCATCACAACAATTGTCAAACACAAAGGAAGGTGGGAAGATTAGAGGCTCACCTTATTGAAAAAGACTAAATAGCACCGCCTGCCCCACAGCTGTATCAGTATTACTTGCAGCTTCCAGACAGTAATGCTGGGTGAAAGTGTGCTTGCTGGACCAGGTTGCTGCTCTGAAAATGTGTTGAATAGGCACACTGGCAAAGACAGCCGTTGAGGAGGAAACTGCTCTCGTAGAGTGAGCTTTCACTGTTGAAGGTAGAGGTGTGTCTGCTTGTTGGACGGCAAAACTGGATTGCAGAAGATATTTAACGTGCTAAAGTCTGTTTAGTGACGGGATATCATTTTTTAATTTTGCCACAAAAAGCTGATCTGCCTTAACCCCTCCCATGCTCGTGACGGAACAGTTCCGCCACGAGCCTCGGGTGGGCTGTGCTGGTGACGGAACGATTGCGTCACGGCCCTCTCGCCGCGCCTGCGCGACGCGAATTCCGCGCCTGCGCTAATGTTCTCTAGCGCGGCGGGGCCGTGACGGAACCGTTCCGTCACAACACAGCTCACCCGCGTGCCGTGACGGAGCGGTTCCATCATGAGCACTGGACCGCCGCGCGGCCCCCCGCCCCCTTAGCACTGCGGCTGAATAGCCGCAGCAGTGAAGGGGTTAAATAGGCTGGCTGTTTTCTGTAATTTTATGCACCTTTTTAGATCCAGGGAATGCAAATATCTTTTCGCAGCTGACTGTGGATTAGGGAAGAAAGTTTTCAATATGATTGGCTCGTTTAGGTGAAAATTTGATGGGACCTTGGGTATAAATGTAGGATTTGTACGGAGTATAGCAAAGCCTGTGGTGAGCTGGAGGAAAGGATGGCAAGTAGTGAAAGCTTGTATGTAGCTTACTCATCTGGCTGATGTAAGCGCCAGCAGAAGAGACGTTTTCCATGTAATGTATTTTAAGTCAGCCCTATGAATAGGCTCAAATGGGGCCTTCATAAGCTGCATTAGAACAATGTTGAGATACCAAGGTGGAGGTGGACTCCTAATCGGAGGGAACATTCGAAACAGTCCATTAATAAATTGTTTTATTATACTTGATGACCAAAGCGACTGTAACCCATCTTGCCGCCAAAATATAGAAATCGCGGCAAGGAATACCTTAATAGTAGAATGAGAAAGACCAGATTTGGCCAGCTGCATGAAAAAAGGCAGTAATTGTTCCGGTGAAGACTGAATAGAGCACTTCAGAGCTTACGCACCAATGACAGAATCTCTTCCACTTGTGTTTGTAAGTCTTAATAGTGGATGGAGCTCTAGCATTAGCCGGGACCTTTAGACAGTCAGTCGGTATTACTAAGTCGGTGAACTCATAGAGTTTAGGAGCCAAGCTGCTAATCGAATCGCCATTGGGTCCGGATGGCAGATCTGGCCGCAATTCGTTGTCAGCAAGTTCTGTAATGGGCGTAACAACCTGGGTCTTCACTCCGCTAGGAGCAGAAGCTCTGTGAACCAGAACTGCCGAGGCCACCTGGGAGCTATGAGAAGTATCCAGCAGCATTCCTTTCTCATCTTCCGAAGCACCCTTGGGAACAAAGGAATCGGAGGAAAAGCATAGACATAAATCTTTGACCAATTTATCGAAAACCCATTACCGTACGATCACTGTTGGGGTAGCCAACGGATGAAGAATTGGCATTTGCGGTTCAGACTGGTAGCAAATAGGTCTAACCTTGATTTGCCCCAAAACCGAATGATGTGATTCAGCATTGGTTGGTGGAGTTCCCATTCATGGTTGGTTGTAATCGACCTGCTCAAGAAATTCGCGAGGATGATTGCTACTTAAGGAACATGTTCTGCTGTTAGTGTTACATGGTGTTGAATAGCCCAATCCCTGATATGCTGGGCCTGTAGGGCCTGTTTGTTTAAATATTGCATGCTTGTTGTGTTGTCTGCCGGATTCTTATTGAAGTTCCTGATATTATCGAGAGATAAGATTTCAGGGCCAGGAATATTGCTTTTAACTCTAAAAGGTTTATGTGTAGTGTCCGTTGATGGGTGTCCCATTTTCCTTACACTTTTATTCCTTCTAGATGTGCTCCCCACCCGTCGAGGGATGCATCAGTTGTTATTATGTAACATGGCGAATCCACTAGGAACGATAGGCCTGCGGCTATGTTCGGGATGTGAGTCCATCATTGGAGTGCTACTTTCATTTGAGGTGTTATCCTGATACTGTCATCGAATAACCCTGAAATTTGCAGCCACTGACTGCCCAGTTCCTCGTGGAAGGGTCTCATCCGCAAGCAACAGTTGGGAACAAGGGGAATGCAGGAGGACAACATTCTCAGAAGCGATTTGTATTTGTGGACTTTCTTGTGAGAAGTAAACTTGCCAGCTTCCGGATCTTTTGTTGTCTATCCTGTGAGCAAAGGCTTTGTCTGATGAGTGTCCAAAGTTGCCCCTAAGAATGTTTTCACCTTTAAGGGAATTAACTGAGACTTTGGAAAATTTATGGAGGCATAATGATTGGAAGAGAGAGAGACATTTTTGAGTATGACTTTTTGCCACTGCAAAGGATTTTGTTTTAATGAGTCAATCGTCCAGATAAGGGAAGATTTGAATCCTGCTTGGCGAAGGTGAGATGTCACCGGTGCTAGGACCTTGGTGAACACTCAGGGCGCTGAGCGAAGGACTCGGAATGGGAAATCCCTCCCTGCCAGCCACTCTGAAGTGAAAGAATTTCCTGTGCCTGGGGAGGATCGGGATAGAAAATAGGCGCCCTGAAGGTCCAGGGTTGTCATGAAATCTTCCTGATTTATCAATTGAAGCACCTCCTAAAGTGACAATATCCAGAAGGATTGCTTTTTTTTTTATAATCAACTTTATTAAAATTTGATCAAACCACAAATTCATATTGGCATCACAATCAAGCATAATATTACTGTACGTCAACCTGTGCAGCACCAAGATTTGGGAAACACTTTGCAAGGTAACATCATTCATAGGATTATCCAGAGTCCTGGAAGATATGCACCCACCTCTCATGACAACAAGTTGAACCATTTGCCCCATACCTTTCAAAAGGGTTCAGGGCAGCCCTGGGCTTCAAAGAGAGGCTCCTCCTCCGACCCACACCAGTCCACACCCCATCTCTACCTCCTCACAGATGGGGGCTTTGCCTGGAACCATATTGCCGCTATATCTCGCTTCGCCACCGCCACTGCGGACCCCAGGAAACGCTTGTCGGCCCGAGAGCCATCCACGCCATCAAATATACCTAGAAGCAGGCGCACTGGGTCATGGGGGATGGTCCACCCCAGGGTCTGTGAGAGCTCCAGTTCCACACCCGCCCAGAATGGAGTAAGGACAGGGCATTACCAGACCATATGGTAGAAATCCGCGGGGGCATGGTCACAATGCCTACAGGTCAGAGCAGGCTGCAGCTGGGCTTTATATAATCGCGCCGGGGTAAGGTAAGCCACATGTAAATAATAGAGTTGGACTTAACGTAACTTGGATGAGGTCGTCAGGGTTTTGAAGGCCATGAGGGCGTCCCTCCAATCTGCCTCCTCCAAGGGACCCACCCAATCTTCCCAACGGAGTCACAGCGCGTCCAAGAATGCAGGGCCATTGTTCACTAGGGAGCGGCATAACCGGGAAACCCCCCCTCCCGCAATCCCCCATCATTACTGGGCTTCAAGAGGGCTAAACTCGGAAAGGGAGGTGGGGGAAGAGAGGTGCAATCCCAGGGCATGCATAAGCTGCAGGTATTTGTAAAATTGGGAAGAGTGGAGGGAATAGCACTTCTGCAGGTCGGAAAAGGGTCTGATGTGGTCCCCCACCCAAATGTCCCCGAGAAGCGAAATCCCTATGTGGTCCCACCGTTGGAAGCCCCTGAGGGATGAGGTCTCATGCAGCCACGTACCACACCACAGGGGCGTCTGCATGGTAAGTCTCTGGTCCCATCTTGTGTGCCGCAGAGCAGTACGCCAAGCCAAGAGGAACGACCGAGTGATGGGGGGTAAGTCCCTTGGAACAGAGGTTCCTTATAAATAGGCCTGAAGCCGCGGAAAGTCCATTGCCTGGAATTCCACCTGGTACGCCGGGTAGGACCAGCCACCTGTGAACCAATCGTGGATACGTTTTGTGGCAAGGTAGTAGAGATAAAGGTTGATGACTCCCATACCCCTGTCATAAGGAGTGAGTAAAAAACGTCAAACTCCCAAAACCAGCTCGCTGGGAGATGAAAGGAAAGATTCTACAGAATATACTGGAACCAGTGGAGAACCATCATTTTAAAAAGGGAACTTCTGCATAGGGGGTTAAGATGAAGAGATTGCAATTTTCTAAGATCCCCCTTGGTATTGGTAAGTAGGGGTGTAATGTTCAAGTCCCATTCGAGATCTGGAAGCAGGGCAACCCAGATACCTAGGTACTTGAAAGAATGTCTGTGCAGAGGAATGGTTGTCTGCCAATCAAAGCAGGCCCGGGATGGGTGGAGAGGGACCAGAGTGGACTTCGCCGGGTTGAGCCGAAGGCCCAACACTCGTTCAAAAGCAGAGAGGACCTCCAAGCAACGCGGGTTAGATTTCTCCGGGTCCGCCAGAAAAAGGAGGATGTCATCGCCATATAGGGCGAACTTATCGACCCGTCCCGGGTCCCACTCCCAGCCCCGGTTGCAGGGATCCTGGCGTATAAGGTCTGCCTGGGACTCCAAGAGCGGCGAGAGCGGACAACACTGGTGAGTGCCCCTCCAGATAGGAAACGCCCTGAACAGTACACCGTTGACCAGGACCCTCGCTGTAGGGCAGGAGTACAGAACGTGAATGAGGCGTCGGAAAGGCCGGCCAAACCCCATCACCTCTAGCACCTCATCCAAATAGGCCCAGTCCACCGTATCAAAGGCTTTTTCAAAAACAATGAAAAGCAAGGTCAGGTACGGAGTGAGCTGGTGACGGTGCGCAAGTGCTAGATGGAGATGGTGTAGGAGAGTAGGGTCTGCAATCCTATGGTCACCCCAGATTTTTGCTTTTTGCTTCACTGGTTTACGACTTTCCCTGGCTGTGGGCCTGCTAATCAGACCCACACCCTAGCTGTTCTCTCTCTAAATTGACATACATGTACTTTAGGTGCATTTACCAATTGGTATTGGGTCACTCTGGTAAGTGCTTGTACAGTGTACCATAGGTACCCATGGCATAAGTGCACCCAAGGCCTACCAGGGGCTGCAGCATGTTGTATGCCACCCCTGGCTGACCATCTAAACAGACACAACTGGCTGGTAACACAGCTGGGGCAAGGTGGTGTAATCACCCTTTGCTGTAGATATAGTATACCTATATCTAACCCCAAAATGGACACATATACTCCTATAAGTCACTCCTATGGCAGGCCTTATCAATCCTGAAGGCAGAGTGCTTGGAATTATGTGAGATGGTGCTCTAGCATGAGCTGAGCCTGTCTGCAGCTTTCGGAACCATGTCCTTTAGCTGTTTCCATGATAACGCTATACCATATACTCTCAAGTGCATTATAATCCTCGCGGTTATTGCTAACTTTGGAATAGCATTATCAAAACATGTCGCGTAATGTGTCATACGAATTGGAATACTACCCCCTCGCCAGTTCTGGCGACGGGGGTAGCATTTCACCTTTTTAGAGGGACACGACATGTATGTAACTGTAACCCCGGTTAAAGTTAACCCGAGCCTCAGCATCACAAAATGGATGCTGCTGCCACAGACACAAGTCTTACCTCCTGCTGCTGGGAGTCCTTCCAGCAACGGAGGCCTGTAAAAAGGGTTTCCTGCCTGGGGAGGTGCTAGCACCACCCAAGACAGGACTTTGTGTATCCAGATAGGCAGGGCTAAAAGGAATGAGACCTGCCTGGGGCACACAAGGTGTCCCTGTGCATACCCCGGTTCAAACCAGTTGCTGGGGCACTCCAGCCCCAGCTCTGGCGCAAAACCGGACAAAGGATAAGGGGTGTAACCACCCCCCTTCCTGGTCCCACCCATGGGAGGGACCTAGTCACAGTACAGCCCCCTTTAGCAGAATAAAGGTAGGAGCTGGTTCCATTCCAAATTAGATTATCCTGAATTGAAACTCTACAAGAAGAAACTCTGGACTTCGACGTTCTGCTCCACAGAAGACTGAGGAAATCTCCCTTGTGGCCAAGGAGTGACCACCCTGCATCTGCAGGCACCATCAAGCATCCTAGCGGTTAACTTTGTCGTCCTTCCTGCCGGAACCAGACCTCAGAGCTCGAAGAGACCCGGACTCCCCGACCTCTCCGACCTCTACCCACAACTGCAGCACAGCTGAGACCCGTGGGTGCGACGAGACACGTAGTACCGGCCATCTTTGAAGAACTGCACTTCTCTTCCAGCACGACCTCTGAGGCACCCTCGAGAAAGTGCTTTGGGGATTGAGAAGCCCCAGCCCCAAGCAGCTCCTGCACCAAAGACCACCTCTCCAGCATCCACGAGATCTGCGTGGGGCCCTTTTGCTTGATTGCTGCTCGACGCGTTGTCTGGTCACTTGCCGGCTGGCTAGTGGCCTCCTAGACGACGATCCTTGAAATCTACACCGCTGGTCTGGTTGCTCCAGACTGGCTCTTGCTTCCTTCCAAAAGAGAAGCACCCCGGACCCTCCTGGTCCGCACCAGACGCCATCTTCACTCACCTCGTGGGTTGTCTTTGCCTAGGCCTGTTGACTCTGATTCCGGAACAGGGACCACCGACAGCGAGAGCCTGCGTGGGACAGCTCGTGCCTCCATCCTGGTCATCAAAGACACCTCCTTGTCCACGTGGCTGCAGAGTCAAGCGTCCAGTCTTCACCTGATCGCGACAACATCATCTGGTTCCTTCCTGGTTCCACGCCGGTCACTGGCTAGTGACTGTGAACATTGTTCCCTCTGCTTTCAGGTCTCCATCTTCCTTGATCCACCCTTGGATCACTCCGGACATCTTCCTCCTGGTCGCCTGCAGCATCTTTCTCCAAGGCTCCATTGACTTCAACGCGGAAACCCGACACATTTTCACACCTATGTACCCGCAGCCCGTGGGTGAGGTAACGAGAGCATTTCGGTGCTCATAGGTAGATTGACTCTCCTAGTGTCCAGGTATCCTGTAGTTTCAGTCTCAACCAGTCGGAACTGTCTTTACTTACCTATTTCGTAATTTGTTCATGCCCATTCACTTTGCATTGGAACCCGGGTGTGTGGTCTAACACTGCAAACGCGTCCCATGGGCCTCCTGCTCCTTACCTAAGGTTAGGGTAGTGTAGCCCCAGCGATTCTACAGCCTCTGGGCATCTTCATTTCTTCTATTGTTCTACTTATACCATTTACTTAGTATATGGTTTGCCATGCCCCTAGGGCACCATTGTAATTTGTGCAACTTATTGCATTTTTCTTAAGAGTATTGTTATGTGCTTAGCCCTCTGATCTCATAAAGAGTTCCGAGGTGTTTGTTAGTAATAAATATATTGTTTATTTTCATAACAACCTGTGTGGTGTCCTTTCATCTGGTATTCAAGGGGTTATATGTGGTAAAACAGCTGGCTTCACATGCCAAAAGAGTTTAGCCTAAGACTGCTTTGTCCATGCTACCATTAGGATAGCTGGTCTATAAGGTTGACTTACAACCAATCACCATAAGGGTTGTTTGGACTGATACAAGGTGATCACTAGAACTAGTGAGCATCATATATCAGGCCAACTTCTCACAGACGGCGAATACAGTGCTGCGTAGCCCAGGCAGGCATTAAACCATATTGTTCCAGATGGACCAAATCCCGTAAGATAGGATGTAGACGTTGGGCTAAAGCAGTAGCAAAGATTTTCACCTCGGTATTGATGAGGGAAATAGGGCGGTAGTCCACACAAGAAATGGAGGGTGGTTGTGTTTTCGGGAGCGCCACAATAGTGGCCATATCCGTTTCGGGGGCAAAGGACCCTTTCTCCACCAGGTGGCGAAACAGATCTACTAAGTTTGTGACCAGAAATTCGCGATATGTCACGCAGAATTCTTGCGCATAGCCATCTGGTCCCAGCGTCTTACCGGAGTGCAAGTGAGAAATGGCCTTTTTAATTTCTTCCAGAGTGATAGGGAGATCAAGAGTCTCCGAGACCGTTTGGGAAAGGCGCTGCAGGTAGGTCTCCGTCTCTGACAACAGTGCAATCAGGGAGGCCTCTGGGAGTGGTCCTTATAGAGCTTGGCGTAGTACTCCGCAAAGGTTCGAGCGATAGCCGGAGAGGTGCAATGGTAGGCACCATTCCAGTCGCAAACCTCTGGAATGATGCGAGTGGCCTTGGGATATGAAATTAAGTTATGTAGCAATTTTCCGTTTTTATCTCCCTAGCCACATACCCGAGCCACCGAAGAAGGCCAGAGCATTTTAGTGGCCTCTAGGGAGATCTGACAGATCTCCTCTCAAATTAGAGTGAGCCTCCGGGCACAATCCGCACCCCCAGCAGACCCCTGAATGGACTCCAGCCGGGCAGCTGAAGCCTCCAGCCGCACAAGACGGGCATCCGAGCTCCGCACTTCGCATGGAATAAGCCTCTGACCACCCCCTGATGGTGTCCTACCGGCCTCCCATAAAGTTCCCGGCGAGGGGATGATCCTGTGTTGAGCACAAAGTAGTGCTTCAGTCCCGGTCCAAGCGACTCAACAAATTCTTCGTCTTTTAAAAACCAGGAGTTCAGGCTCCAAATTGTACGAACGCCTCCAGGGGCATTCTCAAGCCTGAGGGAGACAGGAGAATGATCGGATATGCTCTGGACATCAACAAACAGGCAGGGGTAGGCATCAGGAGCAGGTCAATACGCAAATGGGTGTGGTGGGCTGCAGAGGTGTGGGTGTATTGTTCCCATTGGGGGTTCCATACTCTCCACACGTCACAGAGACCCAGGGCGGAGGACCATTCAGAAAGGCGCTTAGCAGACGCATGGCGGGACGCAGAGGGAGCACCTGTCGCGTCACGAGAGGGGTGCATAACAGCATTAAAGTCCCCTTCCGATGACCGTCAGGCCCTGGGGAAGGGTGGAGATTAGGAGCGTGAGGCGCCGAAAGGCATCGGGCGCTGCGGCGGGAGGAATGTAAAGAGACACAAGGCTAAGAGGATGCCCCTACATCTTGCCAACCAGGGCCACATACCGGCCCTGTGTGTCAATTTCAACCTGTGACAGAGTAAAAGGGAGACCCTTCTGGAGCAGTATGTCCACCCTTAGGGACCCCGTGTGAAACCTGAGTGCAAGACCTTGTCGAAGCCACAGTGAGCAAGAAAAGTGCATAGAGTCCCTCATAGGTGCGTTTCCTGTACAAAAATGATATCAGGTGTGTGGCGTGGGACGCTGCGGAGGACTGCGGTGCACTTTGAATGGTCCAATAGGCCGTTGACGTTCCACGACACAATGTGGAGGGGTCTATGCAAGGTGGATGTCATTCGGGCGGGTATTGTGTGTGAGGTACTAGTGCATGTATACCTGGATCCCAGGGGAGACGGTCACCACTGGCAGGGGCGGTGAGATACAGCTGGTGTGGTGTGTTAATCGGCATGTTTTCAGCAGTGGCGCGTGTACACTGAATGATGCCAATTAAAATAGCCACTGACGTCCCGTAGGTGGCCAAAACCAAAACCCCCTAGGAGAGAACGGTCTGCCCATCCTCCCTCTCCCCCCAACACCCCCCACCCTACACTTCTGAATGTGAAGCATCTGTTGCCCTGAAAGAAAACAGCAACAAATCAGCAACACAGCTGATTCAGAGTACTAATCTAAAATGGTTAGCAAAACTTGAGCCTGGCAGAGATGGACCCCTCCATGTATGCGGATGACAGAATCGTTAAGAGGTAGAGAAAGTAAAACAAGTAAACAGTAGGCCAAGGCCTATGCTGAAGTCCTCAAATGCTGGTATTACAAGTGGGAAAGCTTGGTCGGATGGTGATGTATCCCTACACGCGCATGGACCCGGAGAGGGAGGCGCCACTGCAAGGGTTGCTTGTGGAACAGGTTACAAATGGCTGACAAATGGTCCCCTGAGTTCAGCTCCAACTGTCGTCCTCCGTACCACGGAAGACAGGACTCTGCGATAAGTTTGATTCAGAAATGACCTGGCGCAGAGCCCCTGAGTGTTCTAGGGTGCAGTTCAAATTGGTCCATAAGCCAGTTGAGTTGGGGGATGCAGGCCTCCTAGGCGATGCTCAAGGAAGAGATAGTTGAGGCACTCCTTCTGGCGAGTGGGAGGCCGATCCCTGGTGATCACCCTTGTTGCAGGACCTATTACGGTGCCTCTGGGACTTAGGCAGAGGTGGTTGAGGCTGCCCAGGCTCCTGCCGGGCGGAGGAGGAGGCCAAGGTAGACCTTGAGGGGGTGTTCCTCCGTGAGCCAGGTCCATGCCGCCTGCGGACTATCAAAGAAAAGCACCTTGTCCTGACAGATGACTCGTAGGCAGGCTGGGAAGAGAAGGCCATAGCAAAGTCACTGGTTACAAAGTTTTTGCTTAACATCATCATAAGTGTGACGCTGGGCCTGCATTTCCCTGGTGTAGTACGGGAAGACCATATTCTTGCTGTTCTGGAAGGTCAGGGGGCCCGCGTCCAAGCCTCCCTAAGGATGGCATCCCTTTCCCTGAAATTGAGAATCCGCAGGATAATGGGCCGGGCAGGAGCTCCTGGCGGAGGTCGAGGTGCCAGGGAGCCCACAGCTCCCTGGCACTCTCAACAACAAACCATGGGGAGAGGGAGTCTTTAGGCATCCAGATGCGCACCCAAGTCTCCACAAACGCGTCCGGGTGTCCCTGTTCCCCCCCCTCAGGAAATCCTACTATGCGCAGCTTATTCCTCCTAGATCTGTTTTCGGCATTTTCAGCCCGGCGGTGGAGGTCCGAGGTCTGAGTCTGGAGGCAGGTCACCTGAATTTTGAGCTGTCCTACATGGTGCTCAGCCGTGGATAGACGTGATTTCACCTCCGAGATCCAGGCCGTAGCGTTCCGCAGGTCCTGCCGAATAAGGGCCATGTCAACCTCTCTGATCTTATTCTCCAACGAGGCCTGCGATGCGCCAATCGCTTGGAGGATGGTGGATAAGTCTGCCCCCGTGGGAACCGGATTGTCAGACCCTCACCCCCCCCCCGGGATCCCGGTCGCTTGTGGTATATTTGTCCATCGTAGTTTGGATTTAGGGGACAGGGTTCTGCAGGGGCGCGGGTCCTGACCATCTCCACCAAGGCAGGGACCAGCCATCACCCAGGCAAGGGAGGCAGCCAAAGACCCCCAGAGAAGGGAAGAGCCCTTGGCACCCAAACTGTCAATACTCGAGCTTGTGCACCTATGCCAACCCCCTCAGGCCTTCGTCCACCTCCAAGACGAGCCAGTAGACCGCCCGGACAAGCACCCTGGTGAAAGAGGGGCGTCAAGCAGTCAACACCAACGGGAGTCCCGGGAGGTGAGCCTCCCGCTCGCGTCTTGGCGGGCAACAGGCAATGGCAAGGAGATGGTCTGCACCAAGCAATGATGGGGTCAGAGATGGCAACGAGGAATCAACAGGGCGCAGCCTTGCACAGATGAACAAGACAGTATCGGAGGGCAGAGGACCCAGCAGCGTGCCCCAGTCACCGCTGGGGGTCAAAGATGAGGCTGCAGGGTTCAGGAGCCCCACGCCAGCAGAAGTGGACCTTGGGATGAGGGAGGCTACCCCACGTTGACCAGCCTTACCCCGGTGTCCTGGCCAGATAGTGTATAGGGCTTGAGCCCCCTCCTCCGCTACCCGACAATGGCAGCCGAGACCAGAGAGTCTTGAGCAAATGTCTATAAGTGGGCAACCTCTGCAGGGAGGCCCGGGGCCACCAACCAAAGCGATGCTGGAGAGAGGGGGGGGCCTCAGCAACCACTGCAGCCCCGACAACTCTCCCGCGGCCCCAGCCAGTCACCGGCACCCACCGGGGTCCACAGGAGGCCAAGGGCGAGCCGCAGTCCCACCACAGTGTAAAGGCGGCAGGCAGGCACAGGCCCATCCAGGGAGAAGGCGCTAAGCCCCAAAATCAGCCGCTCGGAACCCATTGCAAATTGTCAATTGTTCCAGCAGCCAAGGTAAAAGGCGTCAGCACCCGGGTCCCGGACGGCCAGCCAAGCCCCCAGCCCCTTTGCGTGCAAGAGCCGGAAGAACCAGAGCCTCCCCAGAAAGGATAATCCTGGAGCGCCTCGCCGCTGCCCGACAGAGATCCAAGGAAGGCAGACTGGAAGGTCAGATCCGCAAAGGCCTGGAGAATGTTAAGGTGTCACGGGCCACCCCACAGCGAGGGAGCCATAGCGGCCTGTTAGGCCCAGTCAGTTAATGAAGGGACAGCAATATACAGGCCTCCAGCAGCCCAGGCCAGCCCCCACCCCCGCCGCTCATGGGGGTCCAAGGAGGTCAGGCCTGCAGGGGAAGGCGAGGCAAGCCCAGACACTTGCAGCCCTCGACGCTGCCGCCCGACAGTGGCGGCCGAGTCCAGCAGCGCCCCAGAACACTGCACTGCCACCCCTTGCAGCCAGCTGAACCGGTGACACCAGGCGATCAGTCCAGCCGAAATTCCACCGCATGTGGGAACCCCGCCCCACAAGCCACACACAGTCTCCACCGGCAGGCAGGCAGGCCCGCAGCGCGGTCGCTTACTGTCTCCACCGGACTCCGAGGCGCAGCTCGACCTCAAGCAGCACCGGATGGCAGGTAAGCTCATTCACCCCACGAAATGGCAGGTAGGGGGTTCATGGGACGATCGTCAGGTCCAGGGAACAGGTTCAGAAACGGGCCGCCATGTTGCAAAGCGCGGCCCTGGGGAACTGGAAAGCCAAATCGGGGTAGCAGAGCTCAAACTTGTGCAGGAACGGGATCGAAGGGCAGCCAAAGGGACGGGGAGCTCCCCACTGATACTATGAGGGACCGATGGCAGCTAATCACGGCGGATGGAAGGCAGATGACGGAGAGGGTCCGAAGCACTCTCAAAGTGCGACCGCCATCTTGACGCCTCCGACCACGCTCCTGATTTTATAGACATTTATTGAGATAACGAAGGTCCAAGATGAAACGCCACTCTCCCGATTTTTTCCTTATGAGGAAAAACCTTGAATAGAACCCTTTTTCTCGCTGTACAGCTAGTACCAGTTTGATCGCTCCCTCACTCCCATTTCTTAATATTATCTTTATTTGAGAAAAACGCTCTTTTCAGATGAGCAGGAGGGGGAGCTCTGGGAGGGCAGTTTGGAGGAATCTTTAGAAATTCCAAAGTGTGACCGTTCGGAAACTGTATCTAAAACCCATCTGTCCGTTGTTATTGTAGACAATTCTTCCGCTAACTTTGACCAAGGTGATGGGAATGTCGCCGTTGCTGGGGTCCATTCAGCCCCCTCCAACCAGGTCTCCCGGTTAAATATACCTCCTCTTGGTTTCACAGACTAATGCATACACACACGCTTGCCGGGGTGTTTTGACAATACCTCCACCAGGATCCGGACATCCATTATTGCTCCTATGTGATTCCTCTGGCCCCCTCCATGGCCGCTGGATTTTAAGGAATTTGTGTTTCACTGCAGCCCTGACCCGCGTCGTCCTTTACCGCTGCATAAACCCCTTGCGGTTGTTTTAAAAAATTACCCTCAACCACGCTGCCTACAACCTACATGGGACTCCAGGCTTCCCCGCCGTTCCCGCCCACCGATACGGCCCCTTGTGGCCCTCGGACCGACCTCACGGTCACCCAAATAAGTCCCAGTCCTCTAGCGCTTCCACTTGGTTGCTCCCCTGTTCTCCCTGCCTCATCCTCATTCCTTGGCATTTAGTAATTTTCGTGCTCCCACACACTCGCTACCCTGGGTTCCTAGTCACCTGATCCTTTCCCACTTTTTCCTGCTTCAAAACTCCGTCAACGGTGGCCACGGGCACCAGTTTCCATTTGGCAAGTAAGTCCTCCAGTTGACAGTGCCTTTGTTGCTCCTGCACTTACCTTCAAGCTCTCTGCAGGCACTCTAACCCTCCTGGGCAGCAACTTTATCACTTTTGCACCACAGTTAGCACTTGCAATTCTGTGCACAGAGCTAGGTACTACAACGCTATCACTCCTGCATTTCCCTTATCTTATCCCTAGCAGGCGCAAGGTTACAAAATGTAATTAAATTCCTAGCAACTTCTCACCTGTTTGGTGCTTAGTAACCGCCATAGCAGTGGTTTACTCGTTCTGTCCCATCCTGTTGTGACTCTGTCTTCAAGATTCTGTCCTGACTTGATCTTTGAGACCCGCATCTTCTGAGCTCTGACGCCTCCAAACCTTTGTTCTTTCCTCTTGGAGGTACATTTCCCACCCCCTTTCCTGAATGAGATCTCTTTGGCTATTTCCTGATGTAGCATTAGCGGTATTCTCTCCTTTGCTCCTCGAGCCCCTTCTCTTTATTACCATTCATTCTCATTCAAGAATGATTTTTGTATACAATATAATTACTTACTACTTGGGACCTATGGTTGATACTATGTTTTCTCCTCCACATAGATTCGACTTGCTTGTACTCTTTTCGTCCTGATGATGATCTCACAATTATGAGATTGAAAAATCTTCGACCCTTTACAACCAAAACTGCTTCACTGCATTAATTTAATTCGGAGTTTTGTTTAAATGTTGTCAATGCAATGAAATGTTAAATGTCACTAGCACCCCTCACTTCACGCACCCCCTTCACTATATTCTTGTGTGAGCACCAGAACTATCACTTGAGTTATAGAAATTTGATACTCCATTTATGCTGTTAATAAATGTGATATCCTTTCAACCTTATGCGTAACTAGTCCCATGTGGACTTTTTCCTTGCTTACCTGACTAAAAACTTACTTAAATAACTGTAGCCCTGGCTACCCGAGGACCTTAGTGGCCTCTAGTATACCATTGTTCCTTTCTAATAAATTGTTAGCAAGGAAGGCTGCGTAATAGGCGTCTGAGGAACTGAAGATGCCATCTCTGAAGTAGGAAATTTGCGGTAGTAATCCTCTACCATATGTTGTAAGTTTGAGACCAGGGAAACAGGCATTTGGATTTATTGTTCCCTTTGCCTTTCTTGGTTGGTGACCTCAAGGTAATACACATAGTCCTCATCTTCATTCTCCTGACATTTAATGAGAAGGTCCGGCGGACTGCAAGCCACCCCAAACATCCCATCATCTTCTGATTTCTCCTCAGTGGCTTCATAATCAAAAATGTTGTCTAGAGGACAGGGAGACACCTTACTTGGGCATGTGTGGATAGGCAATACTATTTCTTGAGAAGGTCTTTTCTTAGGTAGAAGTTCTATATTATCTTTGGATGCAGTCGGATTTGTTGACAGAACTAGCATCGACGACGATGTCAAGCAAACCACCAACGAGGATGTTGTAGATAAAGTTTTCTACGACATTCCTTCCGTCGACAGTCCTGATGTCAACGAGGTTCGTCGACTAAGATCTTGATCTAAAGTCTTCGGCTCCATCGACGTGTCTATGGTCTATGAGGCTGCCATCAACAAGGCCAGCAACAAAGAGAAAGACTTGTTCTTGAGAGCTGGGGACAGCCGACACGTTGACGAAGTTTCCGTCGGCGAAGGTCCTGACAGGAATCTTTTCTTTTTCGCCGACGAAGAAGACAAAGTTGTCTTCAATGATGGTCTCACCCTCACAGAAACTAAGGCCGATGGAGAAGATGCTGATGATATGATCAACTTCGTCTGAGGTGAAGAGAAAGTGGACATCGTAGTCGTGGCGACGGAAGTTCTCGTCGACGAAGGTGTTAAAAACGGCTTAGTCGAAGGAGCATCTTTTGTGTGAGGTAAAGTTGTCTCTGGAAGAGACCTAGACACCTGCTTAATTTTTTAAGACGTTTTAGAAGGCGTAGAGGGCACAGACTGACCCTTAAGAGAGGCTGGTTCTTTTTTTAGAAGATGAAGGCTGCTCTTCATGTTCTGAGGTGTGGTGATGCTTTTTTAACACCTTAGCAGCCTTAGGAGATACCAGCTCCGCCTTGCCAACTTTCTTAGAGGCTGTGGTCTTTAATGAGGAATCACTCTCCTCATCAGATAAAGGATTGTCTTTATTTTTAAGCTTCTGTAGCCACAGAAGAAGACATCTTTCTCTATCTCTCAAGGTTTTTTCCGAGAAAATCCTGCAGATTTTACAGTCTCTCACCTGGTGATCAGGGTGAAGGCAGTAGATACATTTCTTGTGGAAATCCTCTGAATGAAGTCTTAGTTTCCCAAAAGACTCACAATGCCTGAATCTTTTAGAATAAGACATGTTGAATTGAAGTTCTGAAGAAATCCAGAAGGCAAAGAGAAAGTACTGAGCAGAGCTCAGGGAGACTCCCTTCACGCAACGTGCAGTAGAAAATCTGATTGCCTGGAGCCTCTGTTGAAAGGGAGGGTGCTGTCGCCTGATTGACTGGAGTTTGAACCATCCTAATAACTAGGACAAGATATTGAAGTGAATGGTTTTTCTCTATTAAGTTTAATGTTAGAGTAATTATTACTGCTTTTTATGTACCGTGGGACTCCCACTTTCAAGACGGGGAATGATTCATGCATGTGAATCTATGAAAGATACCCCAATACTGGAGAACCTAATTATCGCAATGCTACTTTGGCGGAAGTTTGTTTGCTGTATGTTCAGGTTGTTCTCCTTTACAGACGCCTGATTCAGTTTGTTGCCCATGCTTTTCTAGTGGCTCTACCTGGAGCTGCCCCTCCTGTTTAGGCTGCGCACGCAGGGGGTCTTGTTATTAACCCCCGTTATCATTAATTCTGTGATGGGTAAACATCCTCAGAACAGGGAGGACATCCGTTTTGGACTGCTCCAAAAATTTATCATTTTGATGCGCTTCTCCCTCTTACAGGTCCTATAGAGAAATACAGGATACTTACTATGTGCTTGCATAGTGGTCTGATTACTCCGTTTGCCAACTGCAACACCTGGGGGACGGAGTTTGCCTCAGTGTATACACACCGCTATAGGATCATATCGATGAGCGTTCTTCTGAGCGTTATCAAACAAGTACAGAATGGACATTGGGCAGGTCCTGCCCTAGATTTGGGAATGAAGTTAATGGGTATTGTTATCATAGTTTCCAAAATGATTCTAATATTAAAGGTAAAGCAGCGTCCTTGATTGTTCGTCAACGTCTTTTGGCGTGGTTGACCTTGATCAGGAACGTGAGTTGCCGATTATTATTGCTGAGGTTTATACATCCTTTGGTCACAATAACTTGAGGGTTAGACCTTCTACTCAGTCTCAGGGTAAGCCCCCTCTTGAAAAGGAGGGTTGTCCTGTCTTTCCTAAGATGATGCACAGGGCTGTTGTAGGCACTGATGCAGGCAATGGGGGACTTTGCTGGATGCTGTTAAACTTATGTCCTCAGGGAGAGGCAGAAACCTAAGGATCTGCCCATACAAACCTAATCAGCCAGGCTAGTCTTCAAGATCGCCCTAATTGGCAGGAGTTCTGCTCACACAGAAGGCTTGTGATCTTGTTTCCTCAGGAAGAGTGGAGAACACAGTTGAGACTCGTAACTGTGATCTTGATACATCACCTTAAAGAAAAATATTAAATTGTTTTTAAAATTATAGTTGCTATTACTTAAACTGCAATGGCATACTATTACTCTTTATTGAGGAAGCAAGACGCTGTCAAACCTGCTTTATGCGGATGACTTAGTCCTGATAAGGCGGTCCTCTATTGGACTCCAACACCTCCTGGATGCTACTCATAGTTTTTCACAACGGAATGCCTTAAAAATGAATAAAAAACAAACAAAAATGATGGCAGTAAATTTCCAAAAGAAGAAGAACATTCCTTGATACTTGGATGGGCAGCGCTTAGACCAGGTAACAAGTTACAAGTACCTTGGAATACTTCTAGATCATAATAACTCCTTTAAACCGCAGAGGGAATCCTTGCGGAGAAAGGGAGTTATGACTTATTTAGCTATACAGCCTTTGAAGATACTACCCTACGGGAGTGAACCACTAAAAGGAAAAGACGCTATAGTCCTTGAAAATAGTAGCAAACTCCTAGCGAGCAATTTTTCATCTCCCCAGATATGTTTCCCCGGCCCAAATAAGGCTGGAATTTGGGCTACAAAAACAGTCGGTGGAAAGGAGGGGAGCATACATAAAATGATGGTATAAAATCAGAGGAGCCGAGGAAGGATCCTTGAATAATCATCTCTGGACTGAGCTGTTTCACCTTGGAAAATCGCCCGCCAGAGAATATTTTCGGGAATCCATCAAGCTTTTGGGTCTGTCAGATCTCTGGAATATTCCAACGGTGTACTCCTCATTTAAAAAAATTGTTAAAGCCAACTCGAGTGATATCCACCATAGAGGACAACAAAACACTAGCTAAACAAGCGCATGGCTGGGTAGTGGCTAATAATTATGAAGTCCTTAAACACCAATCCTATTATATTTACAGGAATAAAAACAACTCCTAAGGAAAAATTCTTAAAACTCCGTTTAGGTGTTGCTCCGATTAACCGGTTTCTACCGCCTTGGGAAAGGATTATGCGGCCTAGGCGCAGAGGACCTTATCCATGTCATTTGTATTTGTAACAATTTAAGGAACATAAGGAATACCTTATTAAAACCAATATTCAGGCAACATGGTATCAGGTCCTGCAGGCAGGCAGTAACGCTGTGCTTTAATCCAGCGGTAGTGCAGCTTAACTGCCGGCTTACAAACTTTTTTGACATATTGCAAAGAGACTGAAAAACTCATCACCACTGGTTATGAATCAACCTATTACAATGGAACTGGGCACTATCTGAGTCTGTCCTGCAAAACCTTTTAAGAGCACTTTACGGCGGCAATAGCACTTTAAAACAGACATTACTCGAAGTTTGTCACCCCAAGCTTAGAAAGAGCACTCCATTGTGGTCCAGGTACTTTAAATCAAGCTCTGCGTAAAGAAAAAAAGCACTGTGGAGAGACAATGGGAGGTTGGCAGTCCAAACTAACAACTCATTATCAGTTGAACTTTTAACTGTTTAAATCACCCACTGTGTTGAAGAATGTAATAATCATGAGTACACTTTTTAACGAGCATTTTCAAATTGTCTTATTCACAGTGTAAAAGTGGGCTTTTTAACAATGTTTTAATTAATTGTATTATGAATAAGGAACCTCTATTTTTATATGTATGCAATGGATTTAATTAATCAAGCATAATAAAAAACTTTAAACTTTAAATTAAATATTTTTTGAAGTAACTCTTTATTGATGTTTATAATGGCAGACTGCTCACCAATGATTTCTCTTGACCTACTGATGGAAATGAGGGGCCATTTTAATTTTAAGTCATATAACTAAAAACTAATATGTTAAATGCTAATTCATAGTGAAGTGAGTCATAGGTTAATAGGGAAGGCCTGGTCCGATGTGTGTCAAATGTATAATCTAGGGTTATTTAGATCTCCTGTCCCAGGGTCCATTGTGCTATGCCCTAGCATTACTGTGCAAAGTAGAATCCCTCAAACAATTGGCTGTCAGTATTAGTAATGCTGAACGAACCTAGACTTCTTATGGAGGTTTTTGCAGGCATACAGTACACTCAGATTGCAACATACAGGCTACAGTGCAAATTGTTCACAAAATGGATCATCTTCACTGTGACATCACACTTTTCTATTCCTTGGAATTATGCTAGCTCAATTGTCCAAGTAAAAAAAAAAATTGAACCTACAGAATGCAGTGATATGCTACTTGAAAACCTCGAACTGGGGCATTTTTTGTCCTGATGACATGGATTCATCTGTTTCAACTTGTACTACTGACAATTTTTAATATGCTGTTGGTGGAGATCAAGAGAGTTGCAATGTGGTATGTGAATTTGATAAGAGTCGGTGAAGCATACTGTGTTATGAATAACTTACTAGGGAGGGCCTAATTTGTGGTCCAACTGTGTGTCTACAACATGAATTGTATTAAGGAGAATGGTGTGGCGGACTGAGGAAATAGTAGGGAATGTAGTGAATTGTGACAGACATCAGGTAGCATACTTGGGTGAATAGGTTGTCATTAGTGTAGAGATTTGTGCTAGGGATTTGGGATTAGGGTAGGCAGACCATGGATAGGGTGGGTTTTTTACTGTGAGAGATCTGAAGTTTGTACTTACCAATCCTCACTCCGCCTGCAATTCCTATGATGCCTTCAGTGTGGAGTATAAACAACTACTTCTCCCAGGGCATGAGAATAAGGGGCCGGGGAGACCCACCACCTGTTGCCATGGCCTCCTGGTGTGTCCTGGAAGGGATGGAACATGCTCTCTCCCGCAGGTCATTCCACCACTTGTTGATGTCTTCCGGCCAATATCCAGTGTTACAGTCAGCAATTACCTTATCCACAATTTTGGCACACACTTCTCTGACTCGTTGTTGTCTAGACCTGTGCCCTAAACAAGAACAATAGTTACTTACCTGTAATCTGTGGTTCTCCAGTATTGGTGTCTTTCTTAGATTCACATGCCTGAATCATTCCCCGTCGTCGGAGTGGGAGTTCCATGATACATAAAAAAGCAATAATTTGCATATAAGAAACCAAAATCCTTAGTAATAACCAACCAGGACGTAAAGTAGCCCTAAGCTACAGTGCAAAAAACTTCCACACTCATGACTATCCTTGTCATTTTGTATAGACCAAACTGCAGCCAATTAGGCGACAGCAACCACCAGAATGTTATCCCCAGAGGCTCAGTCTCTCAGATTTTCTCTCACAGGAGTGAAACCAAAACAATCGCCTAAGGAGCCTCTGAGGGGAGGTGGGAGGGTGCATGTGAATCTATGAAAGACGCCAATACTGGAGAACCACAGATTACAGGTAAGTAAGTATTGTTCTTCTCCAGTATTGGGGTGTCTTTCATAGATTCACATGCCTGAATCAGAGTAGATAGCAGTACACATCATAATGCTCATACACGCTTGTTGTATCATAATACATACACATGCTTTGCAACAGAGAATAACATGTAAAATAAGCGTCTAAAGAGCATAGAGAAGGAGGGGGAACAGAGGCTCACCCTATTTAAAAAGATTGCGAAGCACTGCTCGTCCTTCTGAAGTATCTGCGTCACTTGCAGCATCCAAGCAGTAATACTTGGTAAACGTATGCCTGCTGCATCAAGTTGCCGCTCTGCAGATGTGATGGAGAGGCACACCAGCGAAAAGGGCAGTTGAAGAGGAGACCACTCTCGTAGAATGTGCCCTCGGCAACGATTCCAGAGGTCTTCCTGCTTGCTGATGACATAGACTGATTATTGAGGACACCCAGCGGGCTATGGTCTGTTTAGATTCAGCGTATCCTTGACGTAGCCTTCCGTATGCTATGAATAACTGATCTGTCTTACGCAATGTTGTGTTTGAGGATCAGGAAAGAATGTCCTTAGAATCACTGGCTCATTAAGATGAAAGTCGGATGGAACTTTAGGCATGTAGCTTGGATTGGTACGAAGCACCACTGAATTTGAAGTGAATTGTAAAAACGGAGACTTGGTGGTGAATGCCTGAATGTCACTGACCCTACATGCCGATGTCAGTGCTAGAAGTAGAGAAACCTTCCATGAAAGGAATTTGAGATCCACTTTATGAATAGGTTCAAAGGGGTGACGCATGAGCTGGAAGAGCACCACATTTAAGTACCAGTATGGAGGTGGACGTGGAATAAGAGGAGACATCCGGAATAAACCTTTAAAGAATTGTTGGATTATTCCAGCAGAATAAAGAGAGTTAGAGCCATCTTGACGGAATCTGGAAGTGGTTGCAAAAAACACCTTCTGTGTGGAATGAGATAAGCCTGATCTGGCCAAACGAAGAAAGAATGGCAAGATCTGTTACAGTTTAGCATGAATTGGGTGTAAATTGGCAGAGTGACACCAGGTACAGAACCTTTTCCATTTTAGTTTGTATGTCTTAATATTGGCAGTTGCTCTAGCAATAGCCAAAACCTCTTAATAATCCTCAGGGATATCTAGATGGGCGAATACAACGTGTTGAGGAGCCAAGCTGCTAATGTCAAGGAAGCGACAAATTTGCCCCCTTGCATTGTCATAAGATTCGTTATTGATGGAAGCTGAATGGGATCGCTTTCCGTGAGGAGCAGAAGCTCTGTGAACCAATATTGGCGAGGCCACCTGGGTGCAATGAAAATAAGGCGACACAGCTGCCTCTTCATTTTCCGGATGACTCTGGGAACCAAAGGAAACGTAGGAAAGGCGTATGCATATATCTGAGACCAGTTCATTGGAAGCGCATCCCCGCATGAGTCCCTGGAGGAATCCAGCTTGCAAAGTGTGGGCATTTTCAGTACTGAATTGTTGAAAACAAGTCCAAGTTGGGGTGACCCTACTCTCGAAAGACTCGGTCCCGAGTCGGTTGATGGATATTCCATTCGTGATTTGATATTGCAGACCTGCTGGGAGAATCCGCTAGCACATTGGACATCCCTGGAACATGGACTGCTGAAAGATCTATCTTGAGATCCAGAGCCCAATCCCAAATCTCCTGGGCTTGCTGAGACAGAAAGGCCGATCTTGAACCCCCTTGCTTGTTTCAGTAATGCATACTTGATGTTTTGTCTGTCCTGATTAAAACTCTGGACCCCTGTAATACTGTTCAAAAGGACTTCAAGACCAGAAAAATAGCTCTCAGCTCTAGCAGATTTATGTGCCAATTATTTTGCTGTGTATTTTACTTTCCATTGACGGTCATTCCCTGAAGGTGTCCCCCCCATCCTTCGAGGGAAGCATCCGTGGTGATGGTATACCTTGGCACTTTCGTCAGAAATGTACATCCTTGTCGTAAATTTTTCTTTTGAGTCCACCAGAGAAAGGCTTCTTTCGTACGGTAAGTTATGCTGATCTTGTCGTCGAACGATCCCGAAACTTGCACCCATTGGAGGCTGAGTTCCTCTTGCAAAGGTCTCATTCGGAGACGACAGTTGGGTACCAGAGGGATGCAGAATGAAATCATCCCTAGAAAAGACTTGAACTACCGAACTGAAATGCACTCTCTTTGTTGTAAAAGGAGAGCCATCCTGCAAATCTTGAGCTGCCTTTCCTTTTAAACGAAAGCCTGAGTGAGCCGAGTATCTAGTGTGGCTCCCAGAAACAACTTTCTTTGTGACGGAGTTAGATGAGATTTTTCGAGACTGATTGAGAAACCCAGAGATTGGAATAGTATCAGGCATCCTTGAACATGCGCTCTTGCTGCTTATAAAGAATTGGCCTTGATTAGGCAATCGTCCAAATATGGAAAAACTTGAATGCCTTAAGAGAAGATGCGCCGCTACTGGAGCTAACATTTTTGTGAATACACAGGGCGCTGAACGAAGTCCAAATGGGAGAACCTTGAATTGAAAATCCCTGCCAGCCACTCCAAATCTTAAGAACTTCCTGTGCCTGGGAAGGATTGGAACATGAAAATAAGCATGCTGAAGGTCGAGGGTGGCAATGTGATCCCCCTTTGGAAATAAGTTGGAGGATTTCTTGAATTGTTAACATCCGGAAGGATAATTTCTTGAAGTATTTGTTGAGGGCACGCAGGTCGAGGATAGGGCGCCATTCTCCTGACTTCTTGCGTATGAGAAAGAACCTCGATTAGAACCTTTTTCCACTTTGCAATTGAGGTACTTTCTCGATTGCTCCTTTCCGAATCATTACATTGATCTGGGCGAACAGCTCTTTGAGGTGGGCTGGTGGTGGACCTTTTGGAAGAGAATTTGGAGGGGTGTTGACGAATTCTAAAGCATGGCCCCTGGCCACTTCATCCAGGACCCACCTGTCCGTAGTAATTTTGGACCAATTCAAGAAGAAGTGGGATATTCTTCCTCCAACTTTTGACCTTGGGGTGGGCAGAGGTGGGGGCAGGTGGTATGTATCATTGCTTTCTAGAGGTATCTCGTCCTCGGTAAGAATGCTTCTTTTTTCCCTGCGAGTAGTTGTTACCTCGCTGCCAGAATGTTTGTTGTTTATACGGTTGGTATCGCTGGTTACCTTGTGAAGACTGGTACGAGCGCTGTTGAGAGTAGCCCCCTCTATTGGAATAGGACCCACGACCTTTGGCACCATGAAAGGACGATTTACGAAACTGTAGGTTCCCCAGCACCTCGCAGTGTTGTACATGATTCTAGGATTCTAGTAAATATTCCTGATTTCAGGCCCTTATGTGGTTATATCAAATCATACCCTTATATAGGCATAAGAATCCACCCATATTAAGACATAGCCAATGCAGTCCAAATACGGCAAGGCTACTCCCATAGACTCCTAGAAAGCACAACGTGTTCTTAAACAAACCAAGCCCCCCGCAGCCCGGGAATTCCCCCTGCTTCTGTATTGATTTGTCCTAGAATTCCTGGAGTCGTGAAAGAACTGCGATTCCTTAGTGACGTCTTATGTCCAACCTTATGTCAAACTCAGCACCTTTCAGGTATAAATATACCAGCATCTGCCTTAAGCAACACATGGTGGTTTGGAGCAGATCGGCTATCTACTTGCCCGACGCCCTGCTGATGCGAGTGCCGAAGGAAGCCGACCCTCCCTGCTGCCGCACTGAGAGAGACAATGTCTTTTCTCCTGCTGAGAAATCCAGCTCCAGTGTATCCCATTCACCCTCGCGGGTTGCTGGGAGATCGAGTCCTGAGAAAGAGATACAAGACCTCCTTCATTCTATAACCAAGGTATGGAGCTGATTAGACCCACAGAGAATTCTTGATTCAGCTTCTTGGCAAAAACTGTAACTCATCTACTCCTTCCCTGTACTAGGCTTAGGATAGGTACACTGGGGTAGGCGTATCTTAGAAACACCAGTTGAGTATGTTTAGTCATTATTTTATCGTTGTATGTATTTTATCCATTTTAAGTATCTTATGGCTTAGAAACCATATAAATGCTTTTACAGTTTTATTTCATAATACTAATTTTACTGTACGCACTTTACTTTATGACAAGTATTGCAATTGTGGCAATTCACTTCTCTTGCATGAGAAAGTAGACTGCTCAATAAATAACCTTTTTATTGAAAACGCCCGTCTCTCTCTCTCTGCACTCCTGGTGAAACTAAGCATGCACGATTGACTTAGTGAAATAGCTATCTATTGTTTCCGCGACTCTGGAGATATACTCCTTATTCTGGGGAGAAAAGTTGTCATGTTTATGCGGTTGTCAGAAACTAATCCCTTCTTGTCTACTCAGGAAAGTTAACACCTTGTTTACTCGAAAAGGTTTCTAGTGACCTTGAGCTAGCTGGCACACACAATTAAGTCTAACATATTCAATAGAGACCTAGTCGACCTCAGTCCTACGTCTATACTGTTGTTTATGTTATTCAAATGCGCAGAGCCTATTGGGAATATAGGAACTACACTACAGCAGTTTCTGTATCCTTCTTTATGGCCCGCAGGGCCTCATCAATATGCTGGCCAAAGATAAACTCCCATCATAAGGCATATCGATGATCTTAGCCTGGACCTCCTGGCGGAATGAAGCTGAATTTAACCAACCTTGCCTTCTCAGCACTGCTGCACCTGCTAACTGCCGGAAGCCTGTAGGTGCCACATCCACTGCTGCATCAATGATCTCTGCAGAAGTACACTTTCCTTCAAGCAATATTTTTCTAGCTTCTGATTTTTCTGGCTCTAGAAGCTTTTCAATATATGGTGATATATCTGACCACCTTTGTCTGTTATATCTCCCCAATATTGCTAGGGAGTTTGCAGCCCGGACAGTAGTTGCAGCTATCGTTGACGCTTTCTTGCCAATGGAGTCCAAGCGTCTGCCATCCCTGTCAGGTGGAGGGGTACTTGTGAAGATGGGTTTCTAGCCCGTCTCTGAGCCGCTTGGGTGACAACTGATTCCGTCTTTATTTGCCCTATAAGTCGTGTAGGTGATGTGAGGAGCGCCTTATACTTTTTGTCCACACGAGGCAAGACTGCTGGTAACAAATTTGGAGTTGACATGATTTTAAGTCCCTCCTTCCAGATGAAGTCTATTATCGAAATTGTCTTTGAGGCTGATCCTTAAAGTTACATAAGAAACAGTCATCCTGTGTAGTTTCCATAGAAATTAGGAACCTCTTTGTTGCTCTTTCCATTACGAGATGAAAACCTCTAATGTCTACAGACGGAGGAACCGCGGTATGAGGAGCAGTAGGTGATGAGGTTTGCGTATGGTAATCATCCCACTCCGACAATACAGAGTTATCATCCACCTAATCTTCTTCTCTGTCGTCATCTGAGGTTACAGCCTCCTGAGTTTGGTGGGATTGACTTGGGGTTCTCCACGTTGATGCAGGTGCTCGAGGCATGGGTGTTGAAGGCAGCGACTCTGCCGATTCTGATGGAGGGAATCGGCGATAGTAGTCGGTCAACATTTACTGTAAGTTGTTGAGGAGATCTAACGGCATCTATGCTGTTGGCACTGCGGCCGGAGCCTGATCCGTAGGCTCAAGAAACTGGTCTTCCTCTTGATCCTTGTCTTGCAATTTTATAAGCAGCTCAGAAGGACTTCTGGCTGCAATTAACCATCACGCCATCACATTGATGTAGTGGAAAACAGTTTACGACTAATAAATAGGCTACAAGAGCACTGTGCATATGGCCAACTGTCAACTGGGTTAACCGTCGACGAATCCAACCGTTGACTGGGTCAACCGTCGACGAGGCCAACCATCAACGAGGCCATCTGTTACAACACAGCTAACTGTCGATGACGCCAACCCTCGACGACCAAGTTATTGTTGAAGTTTAAGGTCTACGGAGCTGACCGTCAATGAGGCCACAGTTGACGAGCCCACCATCCACGCAGCTCTCCGTCGTCAACGAAGCCAATCGTTGACTAGGCCAATGATCAACGAAGGTTACCATCGACGAAGTACACCGTCAACAAAGTTTACCGCCGACGAGCTATCATCGACAGGCCAACCGTCGACGAGGACAACCATCGACGAGGACACCCGTCGACGGGCCAACCGTCGACGAGGACAACCGTCGACGGGTCAACCGTCGACGAGGATAACCGTCGACGGGCCAGCAGTCGACGAGAGGTCACTGTCCTCACTGTCGTCGACGGAGCCATCTGCGTCGACGACGGCAACTTAAAAGTTGAAGAAGGCCCTCAGTCTTCAACTTCGTTGACACACTCAACGTCGTCGTCGACGAAGTGACGGGGACGATGGAGTCTTTCATCGTTGACGGGCATGTCAACGAGCCCGTCGACGGACTGGCACCTTTAAGTGTAAGGACAGCAGTAAGAGCCTGAAACGCCAGAGACCAGGTCCCGTAGGCGTGGAGGCCCGCAGATTCCGTGGTGGAACAATATCCAGAGGATCCTACTTCATCCTTTGAGGCCAAGGAGAAGGAATCCCAGTCCCACACCTACGCTTAGAGAGGACTTAGCCTGTCCAGAACAAACACTCTCCATGCCAGACACAGGGGTGTCTGAAGTCTGCAACCTCTGTAGTCAAAGAAGGAGACTGGCCTCTCCTTTCTCAAAGGTCATTTGAAAAAAAAGTTCCACAGAACCTGCGACTTCTCACCTCAAGTTCTGGAAAAAGACAGTACTATTGTGAGTGTCCTTAGAAAAAAGACGAAGCTTTCAACAGGCGAAGCAGGGTGGAAAATAAAGACTTCTTTGAAGAAATGTGAAATATTTGCAGAATGTAGAAATTTTGAAGAAAAACTGAGCAGAGCTCAGGGAGACTCCCTTCACACGACGTGCGGTAGAAAATCTGAGAGCCTGAGCCTCTGGGGAGAACATTCTGGTGGGTGCTGTCGCCTGATTGGCTGTAGTTTGGTCTATACAAAATGACAAGGATAGTCATGAGTGTGGAAGTTTTTTGGACTGTAGCTTAGGGCTACTTTACTTCCTGGTTGGTTATTACTAAGGATTTTGGATTCTTATATGCAAATTATTGCTATTTTATGTACCGTGGGACTTCCACTCCGAGGAATGATTCATGCATGTGAATCTACGAAAGACACCTCAATACTGGAAAACTAGGGGTCAACCTCAATTATCCCAACCATCATCACAGTTAACTCTTCCAAACATTTTAAGAAATATTTATTAAGTAGTTCTACTGCTGATACTTGTGAGCAGTAAATGTTTTATATGCTTGGACGATTTTCAGTGGGAGGCTGCAGTCGTAGTTGGTGATAAGGTTTTGATTAGATGTGTGTTGGCAGACACGTTGTCAATATTGACAAACGCATCTGCCCGCAAAATAAAACATCCCCCAGTGGAAACCACGTCCGCCATTGCTGCCCCCTGATAGCAGACTACTCTAAATTTGGCAGACAGATGCCCACCATACCAGTATTGATGGAGAGTTGTCCGGCGATAGAGAACCGTTTGTGACAGGAGTTCAGTTCAGATATCAGTTGACAGACCTTCCCCATCATGGCAGAGGGCGTTCTGTCTGGCCAAACCCTAAAAACGGAAGATGGATAACCATCAGCCTGATAGATGGATTCATGATGGTCCATCCACCAAACTCTAGATCAGGCACTTACTTGTGCTATTTAGCCTTTGTAATGCACCCACCTCCATCCAACACTTTATCAATGTTGTTTTCTGAGACTTACTGGATGCATTCATAGTGGTTCATTTGGATGGCATCTTGATTTATTCCAATACAATCCAAGAACATCAGCACCAAGTAGTAAAGTCCTGGCTACGAAAGCACTCTCTATATGATAATTTAGAAAAATGTTTTTGAGGAGCCCAGAATAACCTTCCTTTCATTTGAGATCTCAGATGAAGTTCTTGGCATGGAATCCACGGAAGGTAATAGCAGTTCTGCAATGACCCATACCCAAGACTGTGAAGGAAGTTCAGCAATTCCTTGGTCTGCTAATTTTTACAGGCAGTTCATTCAGAATTTCTTCTTAATCATTCAACTTATAGTGCAATCCTTCAGAAAGGAAGTCACATTCTCTTGATGAAAGAACAAAGAAAGCCATTCAAACTCCCATAATTCAGTTTACTTCAGCACTCATTTTCAGCCATCCAAAGGAAGTGCTCTGGAGCAGCGGCCAGAGCGGCTGACTCCTAAGCAAGAACCGCTCTGGCGCAGGGGCCAGAGCGGCTAACTCTGGAGCACGGGGCTCAAGGTTCGATACCTGGCATCAGCTCAGCATCATGTGACTCTGAGCCATAGCTCACTTAATCTCCCTTGTGGCCCCCAACGCCTTGTAACCTTAAGGGGTGATATGTTTGGATTATTATTGTGAAACTAATGCCTCCTTATTTGCTGTTGGTGAAGTACTCTTTCAGCAAGATGTTGATACTCAGAATTTATATCCAGTAACAGATTATTCCTGAAACTTTTCTGAGGCCGAACATGAGTACACAATTATTGGCCATTAAAGAGGTGTTTGCACATGGAAGACATTGTCTGGAAGGGTCTTGACAGTAGATACCTGTAGGAAGTTGGCTTTTTGTAAAGTGTACTAAAAAGAAGTGCACTGCACAGAGCGTCCAGAGGCTTTCCAATTGGTTTAAAGAGGTTAAAGTATATAATACAAACACTCTCTTTTGTGGTAGTGTGGGTGAGCAGTTAGGCTTATCGGAGGTTAGTGTTAAGCATTTATTGTACTCACAGAGGCAAAAAATTAGACACACATTAAGGGCCTGATTCACAGAACTAACTTAGGACAAAATCCTAAACTTACTACCCTTTTGGTATTCACAGAAGACACTTACTCATTTTGATATTCACAGAAGGCACTTACTTATTAGGAGTCCTAACTTTAGGAATCCTAAATGCCTTCTGTGAATACCAAAAGTCTTAAAGTTAGGATTTTTCTCACTTTAGGAGTCCTAAAGTTAGGAGTCCTAACTTTACTACTCCTAAACTGAGAAAAATCCTAACTTTAAGACTTTCAGTATTCAAAGAAGGCATTTAGAAGTCCTAAAGTTAGGAGTCCTAACTTTACTACTCCTAAACTGAGAAAAATCCTAATTTTAAGACTTTCGGTATTCACAGAAGGCATTTAGGAAGTGGCAGTAAAATACACACACCGATCCTGCAATAGCAGGCCTGAGAAAAGTTTAAAAGGTTACTTTGTAGGTGGCACAATCAGTGCACAGGCCCACTAGTAGCATTCACTCAAACCTGGCACCTTCCACTCCTAAACTGAGAAAAATCCTAATTTAAGACTTTCGGTATTCACAGAAGGCATTTAGGAGTCCTAAAGTTAGGACTCCGAACTTCTGTGAATACCGAAATGAGTAAGTACCTTCTGTGAATACCAAAATGAGTAAGTGACTTCTGTGAAAACCAAAATGGTAGTAAGTTTAGGATTTAGTCTTAAGTTCTGTGAATCGGGTCCTCTGAATGCTAACCTATGAGATGAGCAGTCCTCACAGTAGTGAAAAAGTAATTTGGGTGTTTATCACTACCAGGACGTGCAAAAAACTTAACAATACATGTCCTACCTTCTACTTACACACCAACTTGCCCTATAGACAACCTACCTTAGGGGTGAGTTATGTGAGTTATGTGTCATAAAAGGGGAGTTTACGTCTTGCCAGGTGGTTTTAAATGCCAAGTTGAAGTGGCAGTAAAATATACACACAGATCCTGCAATAGCAGGCCTGAGAAAAGTTTAAAAGGTTACTTTATCGGTGGCACAATCCCTGCGCAGGCCCACTAGTAGTCAAGTCAAGTCAAGTAAATACCACTTTATTCAATTCATAAAAAATCATAAAAATCACAATACAAGAGGGATTACAGTAATATACACAAAACAGTTAAAAAAGTTGTATATATACATGTGCAAAAAGTTTTTTCCTATTTTTAAAAAGACATTTCATTTGATGTAAAAAAGTAATAAAAATACAGCAGCAGTATCAGTTAATCTATTGCATTCCGATTCTTACAACAAATGGAAGCCACTATGAAACTTGCTACTCCAAACATGATTACTGGGGTTTCCATTGACTGCAGATAAAATAGTGCTGGTTTAATTTGCAAGAATCCCTTTTCCTTTAACAAAGGTACAATAAACTTTCTTCTGGCTGTTCTATACAGGACAGAAAAAACATAAAATGGGTAGTGTCCTGGAATGAATGGCCATCACATCTACAGGGGGGAGCATCCTCTGGCTTGTACCATGTTTTGTGGTCAGTTAATAATGTGTGCACCTGATTAAATCTAAACTTTGTCAATACCCAACGATGAAACGGGATTGTTACTAACGTAAGGTACGGTTGAATAGACAAGGTCGAGATCAATAGATAGTGCTCCCTGACCATGGGTTTTCTGACTTGTTCCATCTCTTGCTCCTGCTCTCTGATTTTAATAAAGTTTACTTTAATCCATTTTAAGTCGGCTTTTACCAGGGCCTTGAGGTTTGTAAAAATGTCTGGGCGGCCCAGGGCCTTGGTCATTATTTTAATGTAAGATAGCCATTGATATCCTTGGCTTTTTCCAGACCCATGCAGTCCCGCAATATAAGGTGATTCAATGTCAGGTTAGGGTTCAGCCAGGTTTTTACCCATAGCAGAATAGGTGCCATGTTAATCATATCAAACCCCTCCCGCCTCCCAGCTGCTCCGCCCACGCTCCGCCCCCCCCCACTCTCCTCATATGGCAGAGTGGCCAACGCGCAGCGTTGACGCGCAGCGGGCGCGCCAAAGGTAAGCCCGTCTGCGCCCGTCCGCGCCTGGACCGCGCCCAGTGCCAGGACCCCTGGCCCCCACCGACGGAAGACGACCCGACTGTCCTACGATGCCACCGAACTCATCGCACTCAACACAGGCTGGATCCCCGGATGCTACCGAGCCACCCCGAAGCGCACCCACGGACCCTTCAGCTGCCGCGTCTGCAAGTTCACCTGCATCCGGACCTGCCTCGCACCAGCACCCGCCAAGCCGAACACCAGCAGCAACCACCTCAAGTGCATCCTGCTCAACACCCGCTCCGTCCACAGACACACCATCGAACTCTGGAACCTTCTCGACACCACAGCTCCTGACGTTGCCTTCCTCACGGAAACCTGGATGAACGACTCCTCAGCACCCGACATCGCCATCGCCATCCCAGAGGGATACAAGATCACCCAAAGAGACCGCGTCAAACAGACGGGAGGAGGCATCGCCATCATCCACAGGAACACCATCCACATCATGACCAACACCGACGACACTCTGACAACCGCCGAACACCTGCACTTCCAGATCCGCACCGACCCGAACACCACCCTCAGAGGCACCCTGATCTACCGACCCCCGGGACCATGCACACAATTCAGCGAGGACATCGCCGACTTCGTCAGCCCGCATGCCCTCCCCTCCGCTGACTACATCCTCCTGGGGGACCTCAACTTCCACCTGGAGAACAACAACGACCGCAACACCATCACCCTGATCGACAACCTCGCCAACCTCGGACTCAAGCAGCTGGTGTCCATCCCCACCCACCTCGCCGGACATACACTCAACGCCGTCTTCTCATCCAGCAAAGACATCGCCTTCAGCCACGCCACTGGACTCCACTGGACGGACCACAGCTGCGTCCACTTCACCTTCAGAAAAACGACGATCCACCACCACCAGCAACAGGTTGCTCGTAGAAGCTGGAACAAGATCACAGCCGACCAGCTCGCCGCTTCCCTGAACCAGCACCCTCCCGCCAGCTCAGCGAACCCCAGCCAGGCCGCCGACAACCTCACGAAGTGGATCAGCAACTGCGTGGACGAACTCGCCCCACTGAGGACCCCGCCCAGCAGACCCGGCAGCAAGAAGGCCCCATGGTTCACCGACGAACTCAAGAGCTCCAAGAAGAACTGCCGAGCCCTCGAGAAAGCCTGGAGAAGGGAACCAACACCGTACAACATGACCACCCTCAAGCTTGCCACCCGGAAACACCACCAACTGATCCGCGCCACCAAGAAAACTGCATTCAAGGACCGGCTGGACAACAATGCACACAATTGCAAGGAACTCTTCAACATCGGAAACAACGACATCACCCCATCGCAAGACCTCTGCAATTCCCTCGCCTCCTACTTCCACAACAAGATCGCGGACATACACAACAGCTTCAGCACTCAACCGACGCACGCCACGACCGAACCACCGCCCCCCACCACCACCATCCGCGCCTGGACTCCGATCAGCACCGAAGACACCGTCCGCATGATGAACTCCATCCACTCCGGATCTCCGACCGACCCCTGCCCTCACCACGTCTTCAACAAGGCCGATGCTGTCATCGCACCCTACCTGCGGGACATCATCAACACCTCCTTCGACACCGCCACCTTCCCGGAGAGCTGGAAGCACGCCGAACTCAGCGCCCTACTAAAGAAACCTACAGCGGACCCCACCGAACTCAAGAATTACCGCCCCATCTCGCTCCTCCCGTTCCCAGCCAAAGTCATCGAGAAGACCGTCAACAAACAGCTGGCCGCCTTCCTCGAGACGAACGGATCCCTCGACCCCTCACAGTCTGGCTTCCGAGCCAACCACAGCACCGAGACCGCCCTCATCGCTGCCACCGATGACATCCGAGCCCTGATGGACAACGGAGAAACAGCGGCCCTCATCCTCCTAGACCTCTTCGCGGCTTTCGACACTGTCTGCCACCGCACCCTAGTGAAGCGCCTCAGCAACGTCGGAATCCAGGAGAAGGCTCTGGAATGGATCATCTCCTTCCTCGAGGGAAGAACACAGAGAGTCCGTCTACCACCGTACAAGTCAGAGGCCACCGAAGTCATCTGCGGCGTCCCTCAAGGATCCTCGCTGAACCCCACCGTCTTCAACGTCTACATGAGCCCCCTCGCGGCCATCGCACGCCAACACAACCTCAACATCATCTCCTACGCTGACGACACCCAGCTGATCCTCTCCCTTACCAACGACCCCGCCGCCGCCCGCGCCAACCTTCACGAAGGGATGAAAGACGTAGCCGAGTGGATGACGACCAGCCGCCTGAAACTGAACTCAGACAAGACGGAAGTCCTCATCCTGGGTTCCTCGCCTTCCGCCTGGGACGACTCCTGGTGGCCCCCCGCCCTGGGCACCGCACCCAAACCGACAGACCACGCACGCAACCCGGGCTTCATCTTGGACTCCTCCCTCACCATGACCAGACAAGTCAACGCCGTCTCCTCGTCATGCTTCAACATCCTGCGCATGCTACGGAAGATCTTCCGGTGGATCCCCACCGAGACCAGGAAGACGGTCACCCAGGCCCTCGTCACCAGCCGACTGGACTACGGCAACGCCCTCTACGCCGGAACCACCGCCAAGCTCCAGAAGAGACTCCAGCGGATCCAGAACGCCTCAGCCAGACTCATCCTCGACATCCCACGACACAGCCACATCTCCGTACATCTGAGAGACCTGCACTGGCTCCCCGTCAACAAAAGAATCACCTTCCGTCTCCTCACCCACGCACACAAAACCCTACACGATCAAGGCCCGAGCTACCTCAACAACCGCATCAACTTCTACGCTCCCAAACGCCATCTCCGATCAGCCAGTCACGCCCTCGCCGCCGTCCCCCGCATCCGAAGAACGACAACAGGAGGAAGGTCCTTCTCCTACCTGGCCGCCAGGACCTGGAACTCCCTCCCGACCGACCTGCGCCTGACCCAGGACCACCTCTCCTTCAGGAAGAAGCTCAAGACCTGGCTGTTCGAGCAGTAGCAGCACACACCCCCCCCCCAAGCGCCTTGAGACCCTCCGGGTAAGTAGTGCGCTCTATTAATGTCTTTGATTGATTGATTGATATCAGCAATATAGCCCATACCTAATTCCTGATGGATTGAAAAGGTGGCTGACGATTGTAGTAAGCCAAGGAGGGCATGGAAAAATTTATTTTCCTCCTGCTGAATTAGCTCTGGATTTTTATATCCCCATATTGCAGCCCCGTATCTCACTATGGCAATTGTTTTAGCTCTGTAGATGGTTAGAATTGCTTCGCAGGGTTTCCCACCAAGCCGCTTAGCAAAACATAAGATTACCGCAGATGATCTTCTAACGGTGTTGACTTTGGACTTAATTTGGGGAACCCAAGCACCTCTGTCATCAAATACTACACCCAGGTATGTGAAAACATTATTTCTGGAGATCACACTACCATTGCAGAAGAAGTTTTTTGTGCTATACTTTCTAGCTCCCATTGTCATCACATGGGATTTTCCCACATTGATCACTAGGTCCAGGGATTTCATAAACTCACCAAAAGAGTTTAACAGCCTCTGTAAACCCAGTGGTGTCCGGGCCAAAAGAACAGTATCATCCGCGTACAGGAGTACGGGTGTAGGCGTTCCTCCCATACGCGGTATATCAGGCGTTACCTTCCCCAGTGTGTCTTCCAGAGAATTTATATAAAGGGTGAATAAGATTGGAGCTAATATACACCCTTGGCGTACCCCTCTCCCTGACTTGAATCGTGCTGTGCATTTACCCTCCTGGGACATTCTTATTGAAGCGTATAGATCTTTATGTAAATCTGCCAGAAAATACACAAGCGCCTTATCGAGGCCCAGGTCCAGTAGTATTGTCCATAGCCTTGACCTATTAACTAGGTCAAAGGCTGTGGACAAGTCCATGAACCCCATGAAGACCGAGCCTCTAGAGGCAACCGTATATTTGTTTATTATTAAATGCAAGTTAAGGCACTGGTCTCCAGTCCCTTGACCCGCCCTGAACCCGTATTGAGCATTAGAAAGGAGGTCTTTCTTTGAAACCCAGTCATCAAGTTTAGCCAAAATAACTTTCCCTAAAATTTTAAAAGACGAATCTAAAAGAGATATAGGTCTGTAGCATCTAGGGTCCCCTCTTTGCCCCTTTTTGAATACTGGAATGATTGTTGAGCAAGACCATGTTGCAGGGAACCCAGAACTTACTGCGGAATTGAATACATTTGTTAAAAGTTCAGCCCAATAACTAGGGTTGTCTTTATACATATCCGCAGGAACACCATCGGGCCCAGGGGCCTTACCTCCAGATGTGGTCATAATGGCCTTCTCGACCTCCTCAACCTGAAAACCAATCTGTGGCCTAGTTAGTGTAATTGGGATAGCTTCACAAGGTTCTATAGCCAAGTCACTACCATATATAGATTTAAAATGGCATAGCCATTCCTCCTCAGTGATGTTAACTTCTAACATACAATTATCTACGCCAGAGAACAGAGGGGTATTAACAATGGCCGAGAACCTAGAGCTATCCCTCATTGTCGCCTTGTCCATTAGGGCTTCCCAAGCCTCCCTTTTTAGTTCATTTTTGTGTGCTTGCACTATATCTTTGTATTCTTTCCTTGTCCGTGCAACCTGCAATTTATCTCTAGGTGTTTTTTTGAGGGCCTCCAGGAGCCTTCTATGTGCTCTTGAGCAATTACTGTCAAACCACCCTTTAACAGGGGTTTTATTTTGACGGGTTTTTACTGTGAGTTCTTTATCTACTAGGAGACAAATGGCTTCAAATGAAGAAATTACCCCCCCCCCGGCTGGACGAATCCAGGCAAGTACTTAGTTCTTTGCCAGCTTTTTGAATAATGGTATTAGCCAAGTCTTGAGGAACAACTTTGCTCCACTTTAGTCTCCTCCCTTGATCTTTTGTTTTAATAGCAGTTATTGCTCGTATGTTGGTTGGTATGTTAAGGAAATTATTGATATTGTCCACTTCCAGGACCACAGGGTTGTGGTCACTGAAAACTGATACAACTGCATTACAAAAGATCACGTAGCTTAATTATCCCGGGGAGATGAATATGTAATCAATAACAGATTCAGACTCCCTCGCAGAGTATGTTACTACACGATCTTTATTATCGTGAAATCCTGGTTCATGCACGTCAGTCTTTGAAATAAGTTCCTCCAGCGCCTCCCCTTTAGAACTATGTTCAAAGTGTTGGGCTACTGAGTGTGCCGGGCCCTCCAGCTCTTGATATTGATATTTCAGATTACACAAATGAATGATAAAATCCCCCATTTAGATATAATCGACAAAAGTGGACTGTTTCTCTTTGTAACCTTTTAAAAAAGTACCTAGTGAGCAAAGATGCTCATTAGGTTGCCCATCTAGAATAGAATTATAAAAATTGATTAACAGAAGTTTTGAATTATTTTTCCTGGTTATTTCCACTATTAGATAGTTATCTGAGGCCGTGTCTATTTTTTTAACAGTTCCAGCTATGTTGACCGATAGCAGGAATAAAAGACCTCCCTTATCTCTCCCCGCTATCGAACTACACGCTGGGACAAAATATGAGGAATAACCAGTCACCCAGAAATTACACCCCCTATCCCAGGTCTCCTGTAACGCAATAATATCAAACTGCTTTAAAAAGTTGAGCCATATATCATCTTCTCTTTTTGAGCGTAGCCCAGCGATGTTCCGGCTCAGTAGGTTTACCTTCATACCCCCCCCCCCTTTAACAGGTGATGCTTCATGGTGGAGTAATATTTGGGGACTCCTCTGGGGACCAACCAGTCAGTCTATCTCTCCCACTTGGGACAGAGGGGAGAAACGATTCTGTAGGATCAGGCCCTCCGAGTTCTTGCGTACGTGCTCGCTCCGTGTCTTTGGGCGTAGTCCCGTTTTAATGGTTACCCAGCTATACGTCTGGTTTCTAGCAGGGTAAGAAGGTGGGATATACATAGGGTGCTTCAAGTTAGTAATATTCCTAGCCTGGGGAGGCCTCACTCCCATAGTACCTAATCTTGCATCTGGGTAAAAAAAGCCCAAAGGTAGAGCTCGAATCTCTTCCTCTAGTGCATCTAGTTGTGAAGCATCCCAAAAGAGGCGACAGGCCTCTTTCGGATTTGCAAAATTTACAATGAGGCAATCTCCTTTTATAGTTTTTTTTGTTCGGCCCAACCATCCCACCCGTCTACCAGTTAATATGCTACGAGATATATTCTTTTCCCCTGAGCAGTTTTTATCACACCAAGTCTTAATGTTTTTTAATAGAGTCTCAGGTGATTCCCTCTCCCCAACAGCAAGGGGAGGGACGTTGACAATAATGGCAACATACGGAGTAACCTCCGGGGGCAAATTAATGGTCGGTTGGGTGATCAGGGATTTTCTTATGATGGGGCCTTTCCTTGTATCTTTTTCCCTAGACAGTAAAGTTTGACCCTGTAGCTCAGGTCCCTTAATAGCTTGGTTTGAGTGGGGCGGTGGATTGTTACCAGGGGACTCAGTAAGAGACATATCCACAGAGGTTGGCGGAGCTAGGCTCTCAATCCTTTCTCTGTATTCGTTAGAGGATTGGGCTGTCAAGGGAGTCATTATGACATCTGGGACCACAGGGGGTGAAGAATCTTTGGCTGTCATAAAGGCATTCAAGCGTTCACATTTTTTTAAAATCCTCGCAACACAATCTTTTAAAGTCTCAATAATGTCACTCGCAATAGTTGTCAATACAGTTTCCACTTTTTCAGTAAGTATAGTTTCCACCATGTCCTTGATTGAAGATTCGAGTGGGCTCAGAGTAACAGGTACTTTGGGCATCAAGTCCTTCTTTATGTTCTTCCCCTTTTTCTGTTGGGTTTTACGCTGATTTCTTACTTGGTTTGAAGACTCTAGTACTGGGCTGATACTAGGTACAGTGGCACAAATCTCAGGGGGCGGGTCTGGCAAGGAGGTTACATCTATAGTAACAGGGGGTTGGGACGTTCAATTATGACCCTAGGCTCTAGTGGTATCTGTTGATTAGCAAGGTTACCCCCATCCTTAGTGATACAATTGTCAATTTCCAGTCAAAATTCGCTTTCAGTGTTCGCTATTTTGGTGTTCAAAACCCCTACTGCCGTGGTCAGGTAGGAAATAATACTACATGCGTTTTGGGGTACTTTAGCCTTTATTTCCCCTCCACCGGTTTGTGCTTACCCATGTTCTGGAGATATTAGGGAGCTGGCCCGTCCCGTCTCTCGTCGTCCCCGGACGGCCACAGACGGCCCGCCATCGGCCCGGGCTCAGCCCGGCGTAGCCCGCGCGCGTCCCGCAGGACGGGAGGAACAGCTCCCTCTTATGCGCCTCTGCGTACGGGAGTCAGGCGCGGCTGTCAGCGTCCCCGGATGTCAGGAGGGGACGCTGGGAAATGTAGTCCCGAAGAAGACGCTCCCCCCTCTCGGCGGCCATGATGTGTGGAGCGGCGGCGGGGGAGAGCGAGACTGGATGCCAAAGTGCCCTCGGGTTTTTTGCGGGTTTGGGTCCGCTTTCCATGCCCCCAGCGAGCGTTTGTCCCCGCTCGATTGCAGGAACAGCTCCCTCTTATGCGCCTCCGTGCGCGGGAATCAGGCGCGGCTGTCAGCGTCCCTGAATATCAGGAGGGGACGCTGGGAAATGTAGTCCCGAAGAAGACGCTCCCTTCTCTCGGCGGCGGCCGCGATGTGTGGAGCGGCGGCGGGGGAGAGCGAGACTGGGTGGCAAAGCGCCCTCGGGTCTTTTGCGGGTTTGGGTCCGCTTTCCGTGCCCCAAGCGAGCGTTTGGCCCACTAGTAGCATTTGGGTTACATGCCCTGCGTATTTGGTGTACCACTTTACAAAGGACTTAACAATATCATGTTTAGGGGAGAGGCACATGCACTTTAGCACTGGCTAGCAATAGTAAAGTGCTCAGAGTGCTAAAGCCAGCAAAAAGAGTTCAGCAAAAAGGAGTAAAACATTTTTTGAGAGTTACCCTTCAGAGTGGGCCATTTTTCAACACAACCCCCCTCTAGCCTAAAGCCATGTTAGACTAATCAATACCTTGATGAACTTCCCTGCTTAGGGTAATAGAACCTGAACAATGTCACACTACTGCAGGAATACTTGCCAGTTCTACACCTCTCTGAACCCAGTTGGATCCCTCGGTCTATACTCCCTATGGCCACTGAGCTAACCCATGGGGAATCCTTCTCCTTATCTGTGGACCCCATCTGTGCAGCACCTAACCTTACTTTGCTCACATATGCATCGCAGTAGGTAGACATTACGACCATGGTCAACAAGTGTTGTGTCCCATTCCACTCCTTGGGCCTGAATTCTGTCCCCAACCCAAGGAAAACTCTGTCCACAGGGACAGCAACCACCAGAGGCCACTGACAGCTGTCAGTATCAAGAGCCAGGCTCACAGACCATCCAGGGGTCTCTGCCCTCTATGGTTTCCCAGAGCGGAGGGCAGTCGCCCCAGGTCCCTAACATTCCTTCTCCACTCCACCTCCCACCAATTCAGATGTGGGATCCTGATACTGGTTCTTCAACCCAGGGTCTGTACCCTCTTGCTGAACAGGAGTTAGGGGTGAGTCCTTCCTCCAAGTGCCCATTCATCAGAGCCCTGTACCCTTCATGTATGAGTGGTCCTCCCGGAAAACTGAATTGTCAGGGTGCCTCTGGTAGCCACCCCTCCTAGTTCTCCTGACACCAGGGGGGAGGGGGCACCAACTCATTCCCCGTAATGCATTAATGAGCATTAGGGGACTCACTATGACCCTCCTCTGGGTCACCTCCCCATCCCACTCTAGGGAAACCAGGGCCATAGGGCTGAAAAAGACCTGCCCTTTGGCAGAAGTCACACTACACAGTCACACTACACATATGCCCGGTGTACTGCTCTGGGGAGACTCACTCTTCCCCAACCATTGTTCAGTTAGCTCAGTATCCCTCAGAGCAGTGAATTCACTCCCACCTGGCAAGGGTGATGAGCCCTACACCCTCAGGGATCACCAGCTCACCCTCTGAGTCAATCCCCCAGCTGAGTGAATAATGTCCTGGTGTATGACCTGCCCCTAGGGACTACTTTCCCCTAAGACCTCAGTGGCCACCCCTGAAGAGTTCCCATCAGTGGGTGGTTTGTGTGGACAGGCAGATTCCCTCCCCATGTGGCCTGGTTGAGAACAATCAAAGCAGCAGGGTTGGAAATGGGGTACTCTGGCCCACTGCCACCAGAATGCCCTCCCTCTGCTCAGAAGGGACATGGGAATCTTTTACTTCCCCTTTACCCCAAGACCTTTCTGAGACTCTCTGGCTCTCTCCGTCACTCTGTTCGGATGAGCCTGAACCACCCTTCTTGGGGTCACCCCCAGGTACCTTTCTGGACCCTCTGGTGCTGACCCAGATGTCTGTCTCCTCAGCAAGCTTCCTGGGGTGAGAAGCTTACTATCTACCAGGTGTTGGTGCAGCTCTGGAAAACAAATATCAAGTATGAGCTCCTTTAAAAATAAGTTGTACAGCCCTGATTAATCATCAACTTTGCTGCCCCTCACACAGCCTTCAGTGCCTTACATGAATAATCCAAGAAATCTACCCATGTCTGTGTGGAGAGTTTTTGGCTGCTGCTGAATCTGAGCCTGACCTCTTGGGGGTCAGTCTAAACTTAATGATTAAGATGGCCTTCATAGCAGTGTAGCATGTTTAGTCCTCTGCCTCTAATGAAAGGAGCAAGTCTCTTCCCATGGTGAGCATATACCTCCATTGACTACCACTCTAGAACTCCTCTGGGACCTTGTGCACTCCTAGAGCCACTTCATAGGCTGCATCCCAGTTAACTATGACATCCTGTACTTCATAACTGGGCACCGGATTCTTGAGTATCAGGACTCTCCACTCACCAGTGGACCGTGCAAGTAAGCTGCCACTATTACAATCGCTGGACCCTACTAGTGTACAAATTTATAAGCTCCAACTTGATCTTCCTTTCCTCCCTCCTGTCTGCCTTCTCCTTTGGGGAAAGGTTCTTGGGAAAATAACAGCTCTATGACTTGGGAACCACTTCTGCTTCCAGCGAGTTGTTGGCCCTCTCAATAGGTAATTCCAAATTCATGTTGGCATCCAGAATCAGGTCATCCTCCTCCTCAGGCAGTTCCTGCTCCTCCTCCGCTAGGTTATCAAACACAGCCAAACACCAAAGATGATGGACAGAAGGTTGCACAATGGCAAAACATTCCCCCCAGTCACAGATCTGGGTTTAATCCATTGTTATTTTGCTCACCAAGCAACCCCAGTTCAGACATGGCCATATGCAAATCAGTCTTGACCCTGTGCCTCAAGGGAACAGTCTAGCCCGAACTGCCGAGCCATGTCTTCCCTGGACCGGACTCAAGCATCCTAGGACCAGTTTCTGGCTATCAGCCGTCTTCAGCCAGGATAGCTTGGCTCAAGTGGCTCAGTGAGCAAGGGACCCACGTCTGGGCATACCCTTCCCACATAGGGTGAACAGCAAAACACACAAGATGATGGACGGAATGTTGCACAATGGCAAAACATTCACCCCCAGTCACACATCTGGGTTTAATCCATCGTTATTTTGCTCACCAAGCCACCCCAGTTCAGACATGGCCATATGCAAATCAGTCTTGTCCCTGTGCCTCATGGGAACAGTCCAGCCCGAACTGCCGAGCCATGTCTTCCCTGGACTGGACTCAAGCATCCTAGGACCTTGTTTCTGGCTATCAGCCGTCTTCAGCCAGGTTAGCTTGACTCCAGTGGATTAGTGAGCAAGGGACCCACGTCTGGGCATACCCTTCCCACATAGGGTGAACAGCAAAACACACAAGATGATGGAAGGAATGTTGCACAATGGCAAAACATTCACTCCCAGTCACAGATCTGGGTTTAATCCATCGTTATTTTGCTCACCAAGCCACCCCAGTTCAGGTATGGTCATATGCAAATCAGTCTTGACCCTGTGCCTCATGGGAACACTCCAGCCCGAACTGCCAAGCCATGTCTTCCCTGGACCGGACTCAAGCATCCTAGGACTGGTTTCTGGCTATCAGCCGTCTTCAGCCAGGATAGCTTGACTCCAGTGGCTTAGTGAGCAAGGGACCCACGTCTGGGCATACCCTTCCCGCATAGGGTGAACAGCAAAACACACAAGATGATGGCTGGATGATGGCCGGATTGTTGCACAATGGCAAAACATTCACCCCAAGTCACAGATCTGGGTTTAATCCATTGGTATTTTGCTCACCAAGCCACCCCAGTTCAGACATGGCCATATGCAAATCAGTCTTGACCCTGTGCCTCATGGGAACAGTCCAGCCCGAACTGCCAAGCCATGTCTTCCCTTGACCGGACTCAAGCATCCTAGGACCGGTTTCTGGCTATCAGCCGTCTTCAGCCAGGATAGTTTGACTACAGTGGCTTAGTGAGCAAAGGAACCACGTCTGGGCATACCCTTCCTACATAGGGTGAACAGCAAAACACACAAGATGATGGACGGAATGTTGCACAATGGCAAAACATTCACCCCCAGTCACAGATCTGGGTTTAACCCATCGTTATTTTGCACACCAAGCCACCCCAATTCAGACATGGCCATATGCAAATCAGTCTTGACCCTGTGCCTCATGGAAACAGTCCAGTCGAACTGCCAAGCCATGTCTTCCCTGGACCGGACTCAAGCATCCTAGGACTGGTTTCTGGCTATCAGCCGTCTTCAGCCAGGATAGCCTGACTCCAGTGGCTTAGTGCGCAAGGGACCCACTTCTGTGCATACCCTTCCCACATAGGGTGAACAGCAAAACACTGCCACCTGGGTCTCCTCCCAGGCTCTCAAAGCCTTCTGTAGCTCCACCCTCCTGGTGAAACCCTTAAAAGACATTTGAAAATCCTTACAGAACTCCTTTAGCTTGGGCAGAGCATAAGTCACTCACCTAGCCAGCTCAAAATCAATTACTTTAGGTGCATGTACTGCTTCTACAGACAGAGACATGGTTTAAGCAACAACAACAAAAATTTGAAATCAGACAAAAATTGAAAAGGGTCTGAATTGGTCTTAGAATAGAGTTGTAGGGAACAAAGAGTTACTATATGGTATTGAACAAACAAAAGTTCTATTCTAACCACTGATCACCAATGTTAGAAATTGGGTTTTTGGCTGTCAGAGTATGCACCCCGTACAGGGTAAGATGGAAGAGGTGTGGCCCAACGGCTAGGGAGGCTGACTCCGGTACACGGGGGCTCATGGCTCAATCGCCGGCAGCAGGTTAGCCCAGCACCATATGACCCAGGGCAATATCTCACTTAATCTTCCTGATGGCCCCAGTGCCTTGACAACCTTAGGGGTAGTAATTGTTTGCGCTTTACAAACACTGGCTTGTTTGGTAAGCTGCATACACACTAAAAGATAACCTGTGCTCACCCTCTGGTAGCTTGGCACAGATCAGTAAGACTTATCCAAAGAGGCAATGTGTAAAGTATTTGTGCTCTAATGAAATGAAATGAAATGAAATGAAAAATTCCACTTATATAGCGCATAACTGCCCGGAGGCCTCGCAGCGCTGAACAAATTACAAACCACAGGAACCTGTTATTCAAAAAATGTAATCTATTTGCTAAAGTGCCCATATAGACTGGCATACGTGGGAAAAACTGAGTGAAAAATAACCGTAAGACTGACGGAACATAAAAGTAACATCTGCATCAAGAACCTAAAATCCACTATTGCTGTACATTTTAATACCTATTACCATAATGTGAGTCAACTAAGGTTCCTTTTACTAGAAAAGGTACCCATAAATGAAGGCAGAGACAACATCAAGCACCTTCTCCAAAGAGAAGTCTACTGGAGGAAATGTTTACACTCCATCAGCCCTGAGGGACTCTATGAAGGTTTGGACTCCAGGGTTTGTCTATGAGGTTGTATCATCATTTTATAACTGTGTGTCTAGCTAACCAAGCTTGATATTGTAACACCTGTGTTAATATTTTATATACATTTTCTCTATCAACCTTTGATATTTGTTTGATGTTTCCCTTACCTTTCAAATTTGTGCTTTTTATTATTTAATCTCTTAATCTTCACGTCTTTACACTCTTGCATGATATCATGTGAACAGCGTGTGATTTCAATTTGAGGACCTAGTTGACCCTCAATATGGATTAGTTACTTACCTGTAATCCTAGTTCTCTTCCAGGGGTATCCTCATCAAAGTCATAAGCATTAGAATATTCCCGCCGATGCGCGGGACCCCGGAAACACTATATTATATGTGCCCCAAATATATGTACTCATATATATATATATATAAACATATATATATATATATAAACACATGCAATAGCAGCCAAATAACATCAGAGCTGAAATATGCTGTGAAGAATTTCCACCATACAGGAATAATATGCATTGGAAACATGAGAAACAACATCAAAGATTGTTTAGAAACTGTTTTAATGCTCAGATAGCAGTAGAAATTCTTATAAATTCCAGCCGATTGAATCCGTCATGGGGACACCGCTCTGAAAGGAGGCTCTTCAGCAATTTTGGTGGCAGCTTATTATGGTCTGCGCATTTACTGTTCTTTGGATACCAGAAATTTTACACTAATCTTTGGAACTTCTTGGACGAATTGTGTCTTTTAAGTATAAACCCTTGACGTGGCTAAAATATTATCCGGATATCGAAAGTTTGACATAGGCATCTGTACTGTTTGGATCAAACGATTCCATTGACGTCATTTTCGTCGCTTCAAGTTCTGACCAACACCCTTGCCCTGACGAAGCTCCCATGGTTGGGGAGCGAAACGCGTTGGCTGTCCTATAAATGAGAAAATAAAAGAATTTATTTTTGATACTACATGGTCCTGGCTACTTCATCTTTGGTGCTGCCTCTGTTCTGTTTCTTAAGAAATTCTTATAACTCACTGAAAGCATAGAAAGCTCCCAGGCTGCATTGCAAACACACAGTCTAAAAAGACTGAAAAGCTAACCTGTAGCTGCATAGCAATAAACTGACACTGTGATTTTAAGGCACTCATGACCCCAGTATCTCATTATGCCTCAGGGGTGACAGTTAGGTCAGTTGTTGTTTTCGCAGACTGAAAAAACCTTGCTTATGACTTTGATGAGGATACCCCTGGTAGATAACTAGGATTACAGGTAATTAACTAATCCTTCTCTTCCAGGGGATCCTCATCAATAGTCATAAGCATTAGAATAGAATAGCGAGCCTCACCACATCTCCCTGCGGGCAAAGGAGTAACAATACAGTAATAATCATACTAAGCCTAGTAATAACTAAGCTCGTACAGGCCGCAGGCTACCCAAATAGATTCCTCAAAGAGGCTTGTCCTACTTGAGTATCGGCCCTGGATTCAGAATCTAGACAGTAATGCCTCGTAAAGGTATGAACTGATTTCCAGGTTGCAACCTTGCATATTTCTGACATTGGAATGTCGTGCAAAAAAGCCACTGTGGCCGCTTTCCCTCTGGTTGAATGCGCTTTGGGTGACACCAATAAAGCCTTGCCTGCAAGCTGGTAGGCCAATTTAATGCAGGAGACAATCCATCTAGAGATAGACCTCTTGGCCGCTGGAAAGCCCGTTCTCATTGAACCATAGTTCCCGAACAGCTGATCCGACTTCCTGATTCCCTTGGTTTTTTCCAAATAGAACTTGAGCACTCTTTTTAAATCCAAGGAGTGCAATGACCGCTCTGCTGGGGTAGCTGGATTTAGAAAAAAAGAAGGGAGGGAGATGGACTGATTTATATGAAAATCAGAAACCACCTTAGGTAAGAAGGATGGGTGAGCCCTCAGGACCACCGTATTGTGATGGAAAACAGTATATGGTTCCTTCACACAGAGCGCTTGTATCTCGCTTACTCTGCGCGCTGATGTGATTGCTACTAAAAAGGCTGCTTTCCAAGATAGATGTTGCAAAGAGGCCTTGTGGATAGGTTCGAAAGAAGATGACATTAACCTGGATAGAACCAGGTTCAATTCCCAAGGAGGAGAAGGATTTCGCACAGGGGGATAGACTTTCTTCAACCCCTGGAGGAAGTCATTAACTACCGGAACCCGAAAGAAAGAAATCTGATTAGGCAATTTCCTGTATGCTACTATAGCTGACAGATGCACTCTAATGGAAGCATATTTCAATCCAGAAGTTGCCAAGGAAATGAGGTATGGCAGAATTACCTTCTCCTGCCCTTTAGTAGGATCCAGTTGATGATCCCTACACCATGTATAAAACCTTTTCCACTTGAACGCATAGGACGCTCTCGTGGAAGGCCTCTAAGCCTCCTTTAAATTGTGCATGCATTCGGGAGGCAAGTTCAGATGTCCATATTGCAGGACCTCAGGTGCCAAGCTGTTAGGTTCAGTGATGGGAGGTTGGGATGAAGTATCCTCCCGTTCATCTTGCTCAACAGGTCCGGCCTGCAAGGAAGTCGTCTGTGTGGACACACAGACAGATGTAGAAGGTCCGGGTACCACCACTGCCATGGCCAATCCGGAGCTATCAAGATCATCTCCATGTCCGACCTGAGGAGCTTGGACACTACCTTCGGAATCAGAGCCAGGGGAGGAAACGCGTAAGCGAATGCTCCCGACCAATCCATCAGGAGAGCATCACCCTGCGTCCCTGGCCGGTGGAACCTGGACGCGAAGGAGAGGCATTTGGCATTTTCATCATCGGCAAACAAATCTATGTCCGGACGACCCCAGCAACGAAAAAGCTTTTCTACTACTTCGTCGTTTAGCAACCAGTCTGGCTGATCTTCGAAGTGCCTGATGAGTGCGTCTGCTTTGACGTTCAATTCGCCTGGAAGGTGCACCGCCACTACTGCGAGGTCTCGAGAGAGAAGCCAGTGCCAGATGGTTTGAGCCTCTCGGTAGAGTGGACGAGATCGCGTGCCTCCTTGTTTGTTCAGATAGAACACAGTGGTCGTATTGTCCGTCTGTACTAGGACTGAATTGGACTCGATTGCTGGAAAGAAAGCTTTGAGAGCTAGAAACACCGCTCTGAGCTCCAGCAAGTTGTTGTGGTATGTCTGCTCCTGCGCAGACCACTGACCCTGAATCTGAAGCGGACCCATGTGCGCTCCCCAGCCTTGCAGAGAGGCATTCGTCACTATAGACCGGGAAGGAAAAGGTTGGTGAAAGGGCACTCCAACCAGCACAATCCTCGTCCGAGTCCACCATCTGATGGCATCCTTCGTTGCTTGAGAAAGAGTGATTAGATCTTCCCAACGCCCTGTCGCTGGGTCCCACTGGTCTTTGAGAGCCTGTTGTAGAGGCCCCATTCTCAGCCTGGCGTTTGGGATGAGAAAAATGCAGGACGCCATGGAACGCAGCAGGGATGCTACTTGTCGGGCTGTTGGACACCGAGACTCTAGCAGAGTCCCACATTTCTGTCTCATGAAAAAAGTCTCTCCTCCGAAGGAAACACTTTTTTCAATTTTGTGTCCAGAACGGAGCCTAGGTAGTGGATGGACTGTGTCGGCCGCTGGACTGACTTCTCCAGGTTTACATGGAGACCGAGCCTGTGCAACTGGTGCAGGCAAAGTTGCAGATCGTGTGCTACCCGTACCGGAGATGGACCCTTTAGGAGCCAGTCGTCCAGGTACGGATAGATGAAGAGTCCCTTCTTGTGAAGAAAAGCCGCCACCACTGCCATGCATTTGGTAAAGACTTGTGGTGCGGACTTGAGTCCGAAGGGTAGCACCTTGTACTGGTAGTGTTTGTTTCCTACGACAAACCTCAAGTACTTGCGATGCCGCAGTGCAATTGGGATGTGAAAGTACGCATCTTGCAGATCCATCGAACACATCCAATCTCCGGTTTGAAGATGTGGGCATATTTGGTGAAGATCTAACATGCAGATCTTTTCTTTTACGATGGCTTTGTTTAGGAGACGAAGATCGAGTATAGGCCTGAATTTGTCCTCCTGATCTCTTTTGGGGACAAGAAAGTATCTGGAGTAAACTCATTTTCCCCTTTGAGAAGGGGGAACTTCCTCTATAGCTCTTTTTTGTAGCAGGATTTTCACCTCTCTCCTGAGCAAGCTTAGCTGGTGAGGGCAAGATCTCTTTGGAGAAATGTTCCTTGGAAGCGCACGGAACGTAGCATGTATCCATTGCGCAGTATATTCAGCACTCATCGATCTTTTGTAATGCTGACCCACTCTACCAGGTGTTGTGAAGCACTTCCTCCCACTGGAGTGGGCAACGGCACCAGAGGAAGCCACTGCTCAGGCCTTTCCTCCTCTCGTTGTGGTAGAGGACTGCTGGTGACCTCCTCTACCTCTGTTGGATTTTCCTCGAAACTTGGATTTCCCCTGGTTCTTATTTTAGGACCACTGAGGGGTTTGAACCCTCTGTTGAGCCCCTCTTCCCTTGCTGGTCTTGAAACAGCGTTTGAACTCTTTTTTAGTTTCAAAACCCACCACCTTTACTGTATCCAGCTCTGTCTTCATACAAGTTATCTCTTCGTCAGCATGTTGCCCGAAGAGAGAGGACCTCGAAAAAGGGAGATTTAGGATGCGGTGTTGAGCATCCGGCTTCAAACCTGTGAGACGCAACCAAGCTGACCTCCTGGCACAAACCCCATGTGAGTAGGAGTGTGCCGCGAGAACTGCACCGTCCGCTGCAGTGCTTATCAACTGGTTCGCCACCAGACATCCTTCTGTCATAGTTTCTTCGAAGTCCTTCTGGTCTTCTTTTGGAAGCTTTGACTTAAACCTGCCCATTGAGTCCCATAAGGCTCTGTCGTATCTGCCCAACAGTGCGGCCGCACTCGAGACTTTCAGTGAGGAGGCAGCTGAATTGCACACCTTCCGACCCCACGAGTCTTGTGACTTGCTGTCCTTATCTGGTGGTGCTGAAGAGGAAGCAGCAACTGCATGCGTCTTCCTTTCAGCTGCCACTATCGCAGAGTCCGCTGGAGGGTCAGATTGTACAAAAACTGGATCAGATGAAGCAGGTTTGTACTTCTTCTGTATGCGGGCCGGCACCGCTCTGATGGTTGCTGGAGTAAGGAAAACGTCCTTGACCTGATCTATTATCCCCGGGACCAAAGGCAGCAGTGGGCGAGAAACAGCTTTTTTGTGCAAGGTTTCAAAAATTACTGTTGTTGCCACCTGGGGGACAGACATCTCAATGTTTAGTTTCTGAGCTCCCCTTTGTAGGACATCTAGGTAAGTGCCTATGTCATCCACTGGAGAGGATCTAGAAACAGGACTATCCGTTATCGTAGGAGAGTAATCTCTCTTGGACGACCTGGTAGAAGAGGTAGATGAAGTAGACGGAGTTCTTCGACATCTACGGTGTGCACCGTGCCTCCTCTCCGTGATCTCCTTGGGTGTCCTTCCCTTCTAGCAGAGCGAGATCTGACCGGATCTTTTCTTCTGGGAGAGCGGGATCTGGTTAGTCGTCTCACAGGTGATCTGCTTGCTTGGCGCCTGGGGGGACGGCGTCTGTCAACTTCTTCCACCAGCCTCTGGAGAGGAGATCTGTGCTGAGGGCTTACATACTCTTGCATACGTCTGGCAGCCCCTGACTCTCGCCAATGATCCAAGGACTTGTACCATCTAGGTGACAGTCTGACCTCCGCAGCCGAAGGATCTGGCTGCCGTATTGGTGATCTGTGGACAGGACTTCTGGATCTTAAGGATGTTGTCGAAGAGCCAGAGGACTGCGATGTGGAATGGCGAGAATCATGACTCCGTCACCATGATTACAGAGTTTCTCGATGACGATCGAACTCTTTCTGAATGCCTCGACGTCGAGCGTTCCGGCGTCGGATGTCTTTCCCTCGACGTCGAAGGCCTCTGGGGAGTCGGCAGATCCATCAATCTCGGCGTCGAATGCTTCGACGGCGATCGATGCGAGGATGCACGCTGCCTTGATGCCGAACGGCGATGAGCAGCCGTCGGCGGAGCCTCTATTGACGCCGAACGGCGATGACCAGCCGTCGACGGAGCCTCTCTCGACGCCGAACGGCGATGACCAGCCATCGACGGAGTCCTCTCTCTCAACGTCGAATGTCTGCGTGATGACGGCGGAGGGGTATTGGTCACCCTCGATGCCGAGCGTCGACGAGACGGCGACGGAGAATGCCTCCTCGACGCCGACCGATGTTTCCTTGTCGACGGCGGAGGGGTCTTGTTCCTCGACGCCGAACGTCATTTCTTAGACGACGGCGGAGGGGTCACACTTCTCGGCGCCGGTCGTCGCCTGGATGATGACGGCAGAGGAATGACCTCCCTCGACGCCGATGGTCGCCGGGTTTACGACGGCGGAGGGGTCCTGGATCTCGACACTGACCATCGCCTGGTTGACGGTGGCGGAGTCACATTCCTTGACGCCGGACGTCGCCCGGTTGACGGCGGCAGAGGAGTTACCTCCCTCGACGCCGTTCGTCGCCTGGTTGACGACGGCAGAGGGGATTTCAACGACGGAGCTGGATTCTTCGACGTCGTCGACGTACCTGGTCTTCTCTTCGACGGCGAGCCCGCCGTCGACAGTAGTTTTAAAGAGAGATGACCCACCGGTGGTTCTTTCCTCAGCGCCGAGCCCGACGCTGAAGTTGAAGGGTGTGAAGACTTCTCTTTTGAAGATGTTTTAGTCTTCTTGGAACCCTTCCTCACCGAAGACCTTCCTCTGGATTACCTGTGAGCCAGGCCATAAATGCGAATCCTCTCCCTGTCTTTGAGAGTTCTTCCTGACAGGTGCTCACAATGAGGACAGGTGCCTGGATCATGTTCTTCAGGCAGACACAGGATACAGACGTCGTGGTTGTCTGATTTTGCCTTCTTCTTCAGTTGAAAATGTTCACTAAACTGACTGAAAAAGACAGTTTCTTACTTGACTAGATGTTAAATGTCAAAGTAAGTAAAAAAGTTGTTAAAAGTGAAGTAATTTTCTGTCAGAAAACAGAAATTAGTGGAGCTGTGTAACCAGGATCCTTCCTGAAGGAGCCGGAAAGAACAACTGACCTAACTGTCACCCCTGAGGCATGATGGGATACTGGGGGTCATGAGTGCCTTAAAGGCACGGTGTCAGTTTATTGCTATGCAGCTACAGGTTAGCTTTTCAGTCTTTTTAGACTATGTGTTTGCAATGCAGCCTGGGAGCTTTCTATGCTTTCAGTGAGTTATAAGAATTTCTACTGCTATCTGAGCATTAAAACAGTTTCTAAACAATCTTTGGTGTTGTTTCTCATGTTTCTAATGCATATTATTCATGTATGGTGGAAATTCTTCACAGCATATTTCAGCTCTGGTGTTATTTGGCTGCTATTGCATGTTTATATATATATATATATGTGTATATATATATATATGAGTATATATATGTGGGGCACATATAATATAGTGTTTCCGGGGTCCCGCGCATGGGTGGGAATATTCTAATGCTTATGACTATTGATGAGGATCCCCTGGAAGAGAACCTTGATATACTCGTTATGTCACTTATTCCAACATGGTGGGTCTATTTTGCACTCGTTCGAAGCCTTTATCTTCTTCACCTACCTGGGTCCTTGCACATTTCTGGTTGCACTTGCTCGAAGGCCTTTATCTGTTTCTCCTATCCGAGTTTGGTGGACCACAGAACTTTTCCGGACTGGTTCTTACCTATGTGAGATACGTGTGAATTCACTTTTTACTCTCTGTTGGTAATTTGTGTTAAAGCATATATATTGGGGCACATACGAGAATCACTCTGACTTACTTCTTTGATATGTTTATTGCGTTGGTGAGGAGCCATTACATATCGCATGGATGCAATTTTTACTTTATGTTGAAATTTGTGTTAAAGCATGGCTATTGCAGCATATATGAGAATCACAGTGACTTACTTTTTTGAAATGTTAATCGCATTGGTGAGCAGCCATTACATACCGGATTTTTCACAGCTTCTTTACACCATTGCATTGTACTGTATTTATTTCACATAATTGATAAGGGAATGTATTGAGGTTTTGACGTGTCTTAAGTTTGGGTCTGAACACTGATGCCCTTCCACTTACCTAAGTTCTTTTGCACTATTAGTTTTGGTACACGGGCACTTTAAATGTGATAATATTATGTGGTAATCAGAATCTTTGATTAGTGATATTACTTTTTAAGAATTATCCCCTGACAAAGGGTCAAGCCTGCAATGCATTGGGTTTTGTTACTTATGGATAATTAAAGATCGGAATTATGATGGGTTTTGTGATCTATAAAAATTAAAGATCAGAACTCTGATGTAGTGTGAACTTGAACACTTCATATTCTTGGAAAACGAACTCAGATTATTAAAAAAGACAAGAAGAATTGATTAACTACGATTGAATTTGTTAATTTAAGAAACTGAATCACAGGTGTGCCAAGTGTGGATTTTTTGTCCTCTCCAGGAAAATGCATTGCTCTAATAAAGCATTTGTGTAACACACACACACACACACACACACACATAGTAACACAATGTAAAAACCACAAAAAAACTCCACACATGTATAGAAATATAGATTATTATATAAGGAACAAAACAAGACCAAAACAACAAAAATCCAATAAGTACAAGTCGAGATATGAATTTTAAAAGAATAAGTGTAAAAATAGCACTTAGAAGCAAATAGTGCTTTAGGGGTTACTTGAGGTCGTGCTGGACCAGAGCAAAGTCAACAGTTCAAGCCGACCGAGATAGGGCGCTGGCCCAGTACAGGAGCCATGCAGGCCCGGTACCAGAGTAACTTGATCCTGGTTGTAAACACTCGCAGTCAAAGGGATGCGCTGAGTTCACACATGTGTTGATGACGATGCATTGGATTCCCAAGACAGATGTCAGAGCCGCAATACCTTGATTCTGAAGCTGATGCCACCGGGTTTCTCCACGCTTGTTGGAGGAATGCATCGACCGTCCTTCAGTGGTGCCGCAAATACGTGGTCTCAGTGCTGTGTTGAAATTGATGCACCAGGATTCTCCATGCTTATTGAAGGAGTGCGTCGATCATCCTTCTGGGCTTGCGGGAATGCATTGGTTGATGGGGTGGTTCTGGTGATACTGCTCGGGCACCAGATGCGATGTGCCGGCTCTACTTCTGCAACAGGGTCGAGGCTTCGGTTCTGTTTCCAGCAGACATGAGAAGTGTTGATTTCACTGGTGCAAGTAGCTGAGTCCACTTCAAGTGACCCAGGCACAGGAGCAGGGAAAGACACATCGGTTTCCCTGTGTCGCAACAACAGGAGGGAAGCCAACAAGCCCTTGAAGAATACTTGGATGCAAGGCAAAGTACAGCTCGTCTGAGCAGAGTCAGAGAGCAGCAGGTAGCGGGGCTGCACAAAAGAAAAACAGGTGTCAGCCCCTCGCTCCCTTCCTGCCAAGGAAGCGACATCATAATGCAGATGAGTACTCAGACACACCTAACCTTCTGTGTTTGTGGCTTTATAGAGGTAATGCACAAAGTGTAGCTGTCACCCATCCGAGAAGTGTATTGTAGACAGGCTGCAGGCACACAGAGCAGTAAGAGCAGAGAAATGCTGACTTTCTAAAAGTGGCACTTCTAAACCAGTAATGTTAAATCCAACGTTACCAGTAGAGATGATTTATCATTACCATTCCAAAGATATAAAACATGATGCAGCTACTCCTTTCAAATCAGGAATTACAGCTTAAAAGTCTCTGAAGGAAATCTGAATGCTAACCTATGAGAAGAGGCCTCAGAGTAGTGAAAAATGAATTTGGGTGTTTGTCACTACTAAGACGTAAAACTTAACAGTACATGTCCTACCGTCTACTTACACAGCACTTACCTATGGGCTACCCAGGGCGTACCTTAGGGCTGACATATGTGTTGTAATAGGGTCGTTTAAGACTTGGCAACTAGTTTTAAAAGCCAAGTCAAAGTGGCAGTAAACTGCATGCACAGGCCCTGCAATGGTAGACCTGAGACAGGTTTGAAAGGGAACTTTTGTGGGTGACGCAATCGGTGCTGCAAGTCCACTACTAGCATTTAGGTTACAGGCCCTGGGTCTATAGTATACCATTTTACAAGGAACTTACAAGTAAACTAAATATGTTAAATGTGTACACACCAATGTTGCCATGTTTAGGGGAAAAGCACATGCATGTTACCACTGGTCAGAAGTGGTAAGAAGCTCAGAGCCCTGAAGACAACAAAATGAGTACAGCAAAAAGAGGAGGAAGAAGACAAAAATGTTTGAGGTTGACCCTTCAGAAAAGGACATTTTCCAACAGTCCATCACAAGAGATGTGTCACACTTCAAGCACCTACCTCGATGTTCGTTGGCTCCAGATGTCAGAAGTGAGATCTGCCCACCTGAAAGTCCGGATAGCTCACCTCTTAGGCCTATCGTTGCATCCCTGGTGCCTGAGGCAGGCCCGCTCCTCTGCTACATCACCTTCACACAACTGGATTTGGGAAATTGTCTCATGCACCATTGATGACTCATTGAGGAACTATGATGTATATTTGTACTTTTTATTTAACTGAGAGGGAGATGTAGTGTCTAATAGATATGCATAGTGAAACCCTTATGGTCTCTGATAGACTCCATAGGAGAATTACACAATCGTTTGGATGTGTCATTTGCATGCTAACAGGCTGGGGAGGACGCTAAACCTGGTATTTGACTCCAGTCGAGCACCAGTGAAATCGGAAAACCTAGTGAGCCCAGAATGTACCATGGGAGAATGAGGAAGAGCTCACACTGCTGTAAACACATTGTCTAGACAGTCCCCCAACCTCAATTATGTCTGGGATTATTAGAAGTATGTTAATGCCTGTGTTCCTGGCATACAATACTTTGTTATATGCATATTAACAGACAGTAGTAACAGTGCTACTCCCTATGTCTAGCAGTGAACAGTTCAACCCTAGAATAAACATGAGAGTCAAAAGCAGACACTTTAGTGTTCTGCATCTTCAGCCTAAGCCATTGAGTCAATGTCCTATTTATTAGTATCCTGGCCTCAGGAGGCATAGAGGACAATGTGGGATTGAGACTCTGGAAACGCTAAGAGATTCGACCTTAGTATGTTTTTTATCTTCTTAATTCTTTTTTAATCAAGCCTTGAATAGAAATAACAATTACTAATGACTATGCTATTCTATTAGAACCATTTGAGTGATAAAATACGGGATATTTCACGGAAAGGGACACTAATAAAAGTGGATATTGACACCAATGTTACCGATACGAGGTTGTATAATTGTGATGTAGTAATCTGTAGAATTACAGTCAAGATTTTTTTATATGTTTTAGCCCTGAGGAAGACGTGAGGTATGTCGCAATTATGACAAAACATGTGTTGGCTTTGTGGCAAAAAAAGAAGGGACCGAAAGGCTGAATGATTAAAGAACAGAATTCCAGTCAAGGGCCAGGTAGAATATTCACGTTCAATAAAAGAAAATATATAAAGGTCTTATCTGGTTAGAAATCAGACAACATGAGCAAACTTAGCTTTAAACTGAAAATGAGTACTGAAACTTGGAGTTAATTATTGACTACTGTATAGTAAAAAGTTTACATACAGAGTTATTTCTGTGACGTTGACAATAACAGTCACAGGGGTGCCCTTCTGTGCCGTTCTATGCAAATGTTACCAGTCATGCAATGGTACATCTCTTGTTTTTATGTCAATAAATAGTATTATTAAGTCACTGAATATTCCATTCAATTGAAAAGTAAATCGTATCCTCACCCTTGTCTGCTAGTACGCCTTTGACACTTGGTCTGTACCCACAGTGACCACCATGCCTTTTCCTTCTCTTCATGCTTCTCATGACGGGAAGAAAACACTTCATCAGAGAGGTCTTCAAGCTACAAAAAGAAACAGGAAGTGGCAGTTGATAGGAGAACAGCTTCTAAAAAAAACAAAATCTCCCACAAAAAGAAAAACAGAGAGGTGCATATATTTGAATAAAATATGTTATTACCTAGGAACCTGTTGCTTATCAGTAAATCTGAGTCCCTAAGCTTGCCGCATTGCAGCAATCTTTCCCATTTGTAAAACTGTGACTTCTGATTAAAAAACATCAAGATTTCAGATTCCTTTAAATGCATTACAGTAGTAGTAGTAGCGGGGCTCCTTTTTTCTTTCGAAAACTTGCACTTCGGTGGGTGCACGCATCTGGGGGTCACTGACGCTGGTGGACCCGCTGCCTGTGTAAGTGTGCCTGCTCGCCCCCCTGCCGCCGCATCTTCGTAGCATCTCTGCGGCCGCCGGGGGTGAGCCTGCGGGGCAGAACTACATTCCCCAGAGGACCTTGCGGCCGGAAGCCGCACACAGCGGAAAAACGCACCAGGAGGCGCACAAATAGCCGCATCACTCCCGGTGGTGCGGGGCTCCTTTTTTCTTTCGAAAACTTTGGCGAGATTGGGACCTTACCTGCACTTCGGTGGGCGCTCGCCTCTGGGGGTCACTGACGCTGGTGGACCCGCTGCCTGTGTTGGCGTGCCTGCTCGCCCCCGCCGCCGCATATTGGCGGCATCTCTGTGGCTGCTGTGCGGGGCTGAGCCTGCGGGGCAGAACTACATTCCCCAGAGGACCTTGCGACCGGAAGCCGCACAACGAGAAAAACGCACCAGGAGGCACACAAATAGCCGCATCACTCCCCGCGTTGCGGGAGCGCCCGGGCGAAGCCCGGTACAAGGGCGGGGCCGTCTGGGGCCGTCCGGGGCTGGCCAAGGCTGGGCTGGGCCACCACTCTTATCTTCAACCTAAAGACTTATAAAGTAAGACTTTGTACATAATCAGTACTATCTTCACGGGCTTTGTATTCTATATTTATCTTTCGCCTGGAGACATATTGTGTGTACCTAATTTTTGTTACATATGGTGTGTGCTCGATATTAGCCATGACAACAAAGATTAGTAAGCCCAGAAAGTCCACGGTGGGTGGGTCTATCACAGGTACCTTAGATCAATTTATTAAAAGGGCGACATCTGTATTAGAGAAAGAGATCGCAATTACGGAGCGTCGTCTATCCCTGGTACCTGTATATAATAAGCGGTCCTCTTTGGGGGCTATTAAGCATGCAATTACCCCCCCCAAGATTACTTATAACATCTGGCAATGATAAGATTCAACTTACTAAGGGCAATACTTCTCCTAACATCTGTTCACCAGGGGCTAGATGTAGGTAAATCTAATTTACTGATTCATAAATACCAAATTTTACCGATTCGGTATTTATGAATCGGTAAATTAGATGCAGATAAATAATCGGTAATTTTTACCGATTCGGTAAGATTCTGTACTTACAGAGTCGGTAAATACCGAATCGGTATTTGCCATTGATTCCTATGGGCCTTGAAGCCCATAGGAATCAATAGCAAACACCGATTCGTAATTACCGAATTGACAGGGGGAACAGGGTGTCACTTTGACACCCTGTTGCACCCCTGTTTCAGGCTTGTATGCCATGTGACACACTTGTGCCACATGGCACAGGTGCACATGCACAGATGTGCATGTACACAGGAATTCGTTATTTACCATGTAATATATTACATGGTAAATACCGAATCCTGAAAGCACTGTTAACCTACATTTGAAAATACATAGTCGGTAATTTTACCGATCAGTAAATTTACCGAATTGGTAGCATTTACAGATTCGGTAAAATTACCGATTCGGTAAAATTACCGAATATGTATGTTTTCAACACCCCTACATAACAATGCCCAAATACCGGTCGGAAACGGCCGAAAATCTGTATTTTCGGCCATTTCTGACCGGTATTTGGGCACCTACATCTGGCCCCAGATGCCTCTAGAGTCTCAAATAGGGTTTACACTGAAGAGAATTTGAGCGCAGATCCCATTTTAGAAATTATATCAGAGTAGAGTGATTACTCCTCTTCCCCAAAATCACCTACCATTAATATTCCCCAAGTGACTCCTAATGCTCATGGCCCGCCCTCTAAAAGAAAGCGTGGAGAAATAAATCATAGGGGAAGACCGGCAAAAATCCCCAAATTATATGTTTCACCACTTAAGAAAAAGACATGTCCATCCAGAAATCCAGTCGTAACCCACTTATCTTCATTGTCCCTCCAGTCACAAATTATACTGGATAAAACCGAGCAAATGCTTAAATCACTAATCATTCCATTAGTTGAAAGATTAAAAGAGTAGAGGAGAAGCTGGAGATACTGGAGGAAGTGATAAGATCGGACACTACACTCATTAATAACCTGGCTCCTATCCCTCAAAATCAGACTCTAACTATTGCCCTAAATCAAGGTAATCAAACAACTACACCAAGCCTTGCTAATATAAACCCTGAGAATGAGGTAGTTCAGAAATTAGTGCCTCTTCCATCAAATACTACCCAATTGCAGAACAACACTACTGAACCCCCAAAGCAGACTGAGCAAATCAGGGTAAGGCGGGTAAATACATCTCCCAATCATAACAGGGGAACCAAAAATTATGGAATGAATATACGGGTACCGCATATAGATTTGCCATGGGAGGCGGCTCCGTATGTAGCTGTACTACTAGGGGTCCCTGAACTACCTACAGGGAAAAAAGAGGGATATTACGAGTTGAAAACTAAAGTAATGCATTGGTTAAACAATAATAGACCACTGCCAACAAATATAAACGGGGAAATTCTCCATGTAAGGAGAGTGGGCTGGCTGGGACATCAGTCAAAAAATGTTGCAGGGGACCTGATCATTGTGAACTTTAGGGACAGGCGTGTAACTTCTTACCTTCAAACCTGGCCTGGCCAGGCAAGGGATAGTGGCATAGCCTTGAGGGACTTGTCATATTTTTACCAGAGACTGCAAGCTATGCCTTGGACAAAATGCCACCCAGGAGACACTTGTATAGCAAGACCATCGAATGTTTACCATCAAGATGACCATCCAGTAGACTCTTTTTATAACGGTTTCAACATTATGACATCAAACCAATTTTCATTGCTATCCGGTCTAGAATCTGTTGACTGACTCTCTAAAAAATCACTAAGAGTTCCCATAAGGCAAAAGACACTTGACACTTTACCTATTAGTGTCCTAACGGGAACTAGTGTTCTTAAGGAGGGGAGGGGGCGAACCAGGTATGTCCAGAAACCACTATCTGAGAAAGGTTCAACATCCAGTTTTGGGTGTAGTGCCAACACTTTGGTAAATAACCCCTTTAACCAACATGCTGTAACGGTGGCGACTAATACAAGTAGCATTTCTGGGAATTTGTACACCATGACAGAACAACTGAGGGATACCCGGGTAATTAGTAAACTGGGTGGTACCCCTACTCTTGTAGATAATGGGGATTTGAGACGCATAATGTTTTGGAATGTAGCAGGACTCAGAGCTAAAATAACAAACCCAATCTGGCTAGATACTATAAATGAGTTTGACATCCTGTGTATTCAGGAGACATGGTTAATAACTCCATCTTCCTGGTTATAAAACCATCTTTACACCGGCAGTGGAGGTTGCACATGGCATGGCAAACGGTGACCTGTGCATATTTTTATCAAACCAGCTCCAAAACCAGAAAGTACAATTACTTTCTGGCAGTCCTTATTATCAGCTGGTGAAGATATATATAACTAAACAAGCCTGTATCTTAGTTATTAATTTTTATAATAATATTTCTTCTATGGACATGGAAGTCACAATAAAAATAAACTGGGCAATGAGTTAAATAAATAAATAGATAATAACCGTATGGACTTGTCAGTAATATGGGGAGGCAATTTTAATTGTACTATCTGCAAAAAGGGTAGACATGGAGTTTGCGGTATTATGCTTGATCATGATAGCAACTTGACACATTTTGAGCACTCTTTATGCGGAAATTTGCTAAATGATATCATGTTCTCAGGGGACTTGGAGTATGCAAATGAAGTTGGCCATTCTGAGTTTCCATTTGAGCCAACATTCATAGGTAGGGGCGCATGCACCACGATAGATTTTATCCTAGTTTCTGCCAGCCTTGGACACTTAATCAAAACCTGTCATACCCTGGGCAGTGCATTAAGTGACCATTATCCCTTAGTCCTGGAGATTTTAATCCCTCTTCGGTAGTTGAGTTCTGGACAACCACCCAGACAGAACGTCTCTGATGTAACCCTGACAAGACAAAATGGTTATTCACTCAACTGGAACCAGGTGGTCCCTGGTGATTTCCTGGCTAAGTTAATATCTAAGTGCCTACCTAGCTTCCTGGCTATACTTGACGAGAATTCTAATAGCCAGGATATTATAGATCAATTTAATAATAACGCTCGTCAAATTAAGGAGAACTTATGGGTGGACCTAAAACACGCAAAGTAAAGAGTAGCAGCTGGTTTGATTCTGCATGCACTAAGGCCCACACTAATATTAAACATGCGCTACATGCCGTTCCCCGTGACCCCCTATTGGTTAGGGATCTTCGGAGAAGGTATAATCAGGCACTGAACAACAGGAAAACAACAATTAAAAGGGAGGCCTGGGAGGCGCTGTGCGAGGCTTCGCAAGAGAAAGGACGTCACTGCGTTCTGGAAAGCCGTGAACGTTCATTTCTTTGGTGATAATACTAAAGCGCGCATTGAAACTGCCATCTCCGAAGATGTGTGGGTAAATCACTACTCCAAACTTTATAGTACACCTGAAGGTGGTCAACAACCCCAAAACCATTCTTTGAGGGAGGGAGTGCAAAGATTCTAAAATTGGATGTTTCACTAGAAGAAGTGATTGTGAGCCTAAAGGCAATCCGGGGAGGGAAAGCCCCGGGACCAGAGGGAATTCCATCAGACTTGTTTAAAACAATACTGACCTTTGGGGGCCTCTCTTAGTGCAACTATTTAATGCGACAGCGGAGAAGGGCTTTCCACCTTCTTGGTTTACATCTGCCATTGTGCCCATATTTAAAAAAGGAGAGAGACAAAACCCCATGTGCTACCGACCAATCTCCTTATTGGATTGTTCTGTGAACATTTTAGGGAGAGTTATCTTAAGCAGACTACAAACTTGGTCTGAAGATAACTGTATCATTAGTGATCTCCAGTTTGGGTTTCAAAAAGGGGTAGGAACGATTGAGCAAGGGTTAAATCTATTTATCCTACAGCAAAAATACATCTGGGCAAGACAGGAACGCATTTACTTTGCCTTCGTTGACTTGACGTCAGCGTTCGATTGTGTTTCACATAGCCAGCTATGAGCCATTTTGGGAAATCTGGGTGTTGAAGAAAACATAATTCACTTTCTTATGGAATTATATTCAGGTGCAACCGCAACAGTGCGTTATGGGAAAAATGGGGAATGTACCAGACCATTTGGCATAGGGCGCGGGGTTCGCCAGCGGTGCGTCCTCGCACCCTTTTTATTCTTAGTGTACTTTAACGGCCTGGAAGAAGCCCTATTAAAATCCTCAAAGGATATGCCTATGGTAGCTAGAAGATCGATCCTCGCGCTTCTTTACGCAGATGATGCGGTTATCATGGCCCGGACCCCTATAGCACTACAAGGTCTTATAGCATCTTTCAACACTTTTTTGTTAGATTTAGACTTACACATTAATTGTACAAAGACATTCTCTATGAATTGCAGTCCCAGCACTAAGAAGAAGAAAAAGGCTATTTATATTGATGCTAGTCCCTTAGATTTTACCCTAACTTTTTCATATCTAGGGATTTTGTTTCATGAAGCAGACACATGGGCAAGTGCAATAAAAGCTAGGAAATTGCTTTCTTGTAAATCAATTATGGCCCTAAAAAACTTTGCAAAAAAATGGGGAAAAAAACTAACTGTTAAACTTTTAAACATGTTTAATGCAACATGTATTTCAAATGCTGTCTACGGTGCTGGGTTATGGGGATATGAAAATGTGAAACCAATCCAGGTAGCAGAAAATGTGTTCTTGAGGTACATCCTAGCTGTACCTGCGAGTGCCTCAAGTTATATCTGTCACATGGAACTTGGTCAACCTTACATCGAAGACACAATTAGGGTCCAGCCAATTTTATTATGGAACAGGGTCTGGACCAATAATGAATGTGTATTGAACCGCGCCATTATAAAAGACGTATTGAGCCTAGATCATGTATGTAGGACCAGGTGGCTCATGTATGTAAAAGATTTTCTTTCTAAACTGGGCTGCCAGAATTACTATGATGATCCTTCCTCAATGTGCAATATTTCTAGGAAAATATTGAAAGTGCAATGTATGTAATATTTGGAAACTACTAGAGCTAGTGAGGAAGTAAAGAAAAAATCTGTTGTTGCTCACCAACAAGTACTGGTACAGGGGAAAATTCAACCATACCTAACCCTAACGATGAAAGAACAAGAGCGGTTCATTTTAATTCGTTTTAGGTTGAATATCTTTTTTAGAGTTTTAACTTTCCCCGTTATGAACTCCTGGTCACATGACTTAATTAAATGTCCCTGCGACGATCTATCTGCTCAATCCGACATCCATATCCTATTTTTTTGTAAGTTTTACAAAGCATCCCGTAACAGATTGATTGTACCTATTTTAAAGGAAATGGGAATTAACCGATGTCGCCCTGCTTTTTTAGCACTGCAGAAACTAGATGAAATTTTAATTGTGGCTTCTATTACCGAATTTTTTTAAATTGCTTTCAGATTACGTAAATCAATTTGCATTTAACTACACTGTATATAAATTAATTTTAGTTGTCTTGATGTTTTTCCTGTAATGTATTTTCTATGTATTTGAATGATGAATTTTTATGTACTTTTATGGTTATTTGATTTTAACCAAATAAAGTCGAATTGAATTGAATTAGTAGTAGTTGTATGGGAAGTACCTGAAAATAACCGGAAGATGTACTTTCCTTTACACAGTTTTCAACATTCAACTGTAACCAAATGCCCAACAGGGTTTCCTCTCAGTTGAAAATACCAACATCCATATAATGAGCAATGTCCCTGTGTTATGTTTCTGAGGTAGGCCCACATAGAACCAATGTCATCTTCTGTAATGGACAGATTTTCTTAAATTGCCTCCCCTTTACACAATAATCTTTTACACACATTTGCGTGTGTGACAATATTAGATTAGATTCTGCCCCACCTAATATTCTCACGATTCCTTGAACATCACATACAAGGTCTCTACGTACATTGTGCAAATGTTGTTCTATTTTTCATCCACGGGCGGCATTGGCTATTTAAAGACCAAAACAAGGCTGGCCTGCACAGACCTTGTAAGGGCGCTTTTCTTTATAAATAAACAAGCATTTCCGGATTTAGGTAGAGGAGCGCTCCGCTGATATTGGTGAGGTCTCTACATACCGATGCTTAAGCCCCGCCGTTTGCTGACTTGTTCTTGAGAGGGTGTCGAGCTTGTGACCAAGATGGAGACTTACATACTTTGAAGCGATTGATATGGCGTTCGCACTCCTATTGTTCAAAAAGTATCAGTTGAAATGAAATTTGAATGGTGTGAGGGTGCTATGGAGTATCGTCCCTTGAACACGGGGTGTATGAATCAAATTGTCAAATGGTGTCCTTCGCCTCTGGAAGGGTACGCTCCTTAAAGCACTCCTTTGCGAAAAATTTCGCTTACAGCAATCAGAAATCAATTCAATAAGTTTCACTTTGGTTTATTAGCCTTCATAATCCAATAGTGAAATATCCAAATGATGCTTTCATACGTATATATTACAAATAATTAGTTTGTCAAACGCAGTCATAATAATGTTAATTCACAAGGGTAACACAGTGATATCACGATGCATTTCGGGTCGAGCACTTCTTCAGGGGGTTCACCCTGTGAATGCTCATAAACGAGCGTGACACGTATGGCAGCTTTCGCGTTTGACAATGTAATTATTTGGAATATATACGTATGAAAGCATCATTTGGATATTTCACCATTGGATTATGAAGGCTAATAAATCGAAGTGAAACTTATTGAATTGATTTCTGATTACTGTAAGCGAAATTTTTCGCAAAGGAGTGCTTTAAGGAGCGTACCCTTCCCGAGGCGAAGGACACCATTTGACTTACATACTTTCCCATCAGGTAACTGGGGTTGGATCATCCAGTATCGAGATTCTTGGCTACACACACACATACACACATTCACCTAATCACTTAGGTAAGAGAATGCATAGTAGGAGTACAAACAAAACCGTTCTGGCGCTTTTAGTAAATTTCATTTGCTTATGTCTATTGATCATTGCAGCAATATTTTATACAAGAATCATGCTGGATCAAAATATTGAAATGTCCCTCTGTGAATTTCTGGTGTATTTCTCTGAGAGTACTAGAGCATGAGTGACTGAGGGAAAGGGTTCTAGATCTGTTACCATACTTCCTGGGGGACCAGGGTTGTCATGTTCAGCGGTCGCTAAAAGCCATTTGCTGCCTGACTAGGTTTAGAAGGGCTTATGGTGGCAGTTTGAGCTACATATCCTGAGGGAGTGCATACATTCAGTCTGGCACCATCCCAAAGTTTATGCTGTCCATAAACGCACAGTTCGTAAAGTAAGGTGGAAACTACACAACACCTGCGGATCCATAGCTGGAAGCACCAATAAGATAACCACCTCCTGTCATAATCACTCTCCAGAATGAATGGTTACTCATCTATAATCCTATTTGGTAGGGATCCCTGGTTGCTGGCAGACAAAGAGAGAAATACTGCAGCTACTCATATGGCCAAAAGGACTTACATTCCAAAGAAAAATCTTGATTTCTCCATGTTGCCTAATGGGGAACACTCCTGTAGTGGGTGATTGGCCCGGACAAACAAGTGAGTTACCGTTTGTGAGAAGTGTGGGAATGCTGGTGGGTAGACTTTTGTGGATCGCAGTAGATCCCAGAACTTTCTCTATCAGAAATGTGAGAAAAACTGTAATTTAAGTCAAGTTCAACATCACTTTGCCTTTCATATCCAGATAGATATTCTTTTTTAGACATTAAAACAGCATTTCCCATGCAGGCCGTCCATCCCTCTGTTCCCAGGTCTGTTAAAGTCTACTGTGGACCCAATTTAAGCTCCACTTGTCTACAAAGAAATAAAGGCCTCCTGAGCACGATCCTTTATTGCTCCGGTCAGATCCTTTACCAGATTCTATAATATTACCTCCTAAAAAGAAGAGCGATGCCAATGCACCTTTTACCACAGTTACTCATGACAAAGAAAGAAAATGGCTAGACTGTGTTTCCAAGAATGTCTGTGGCATTTCAGTGACAGTGATGCCACCCTCTTGGCCAATTATGTTACATCAGTATGATATTGCTCATAGCGCTTTGCATAAGAGTTGCTGCTGGACCAGACTGGATGACTTAACTAAGAAACACCATGAAGGCTTGATGGTCTTGAATCAGACTGTCATGCCCACTTCTGACACACTGGATACAGCTGCCCTTGGCTTTTGTCGGAGTTCTTCGTGACTCCATCTCACAGGACTCAGAGTCACAACAGGGAATTTACAATTTATAGTTCTCAGGCTTTATTCTGTTTAGTTCTCATAGCGATGAACACATGAAAGCCAAGTGGAAGGAGATGGAACGCTAAGAGCATTTGGACTGGAAACGCAACATGGCTACAAATCTTATAACTAAATCAATTTCTGACCTGATCTAATCCTGAATCTAATCATCAGATCTGTAAGTAACCTCAGGTGCAGTAGAATACGCAGCAGCAGCAGCAGCAATACCAGCAGTGGCCTTCTTCATGAGGAAAAAATGATCAGCAGCCTTCAGCAGCCAAAGGGACGCTCCCATCTCCACCCCAAAGAAGAAAAACAGTGACACTTCTCTTCCCACTCTTCCGTTATCTACTTCTGTTACCCATTGGAATAAGGCAAAGCATTACAAATCACTTAAAAGGGAGACTAAAGATCTCAAGAAACAGATGGGGGCTGAATATTGTGCAAAACTGCTTTTCTCACAAGTTTATATCTCTTCTATTAGTCGTACCTCCAAAGAAATAAGGACAGCTCCCTCTCAGACAACTCCAGCTTGAGGTTAATGTAATTCCTTGGAAACAGCCTTCAGAAAGAATTAATCCTTCCAAATACAGAAAATCAATGTATTCCAGTTACTTTCTGGTGTACAAAAGGGACCCGAAAACAAGCTCAGACTCATCCTCAGTCTCAAGTTGGTGAAAAAATGGATATGGAAATAGAAATTCAGTAAGTTAGATCTTCATCATGTCTACTCTCAGCTTCACTGTGGAGATTGGTAGCTAGACCTCTTCAAGAATCTAGCAACAAGAAATGCACAGGCTTCATTCACATCCAGGTAATACCAACCAGGATCAAAACGGAATACCCTATGCATCGACTGGTCATGTAGGTTTTGCATCCTTTTCCTCCAGTTCCACAAATTGCATTACCAAGGTGACATACTTGTATGCCAAGATGATCTCACTAGCACAGAAGAAGACTGGTGGCATACAACCTCATTTACGTGTCAGAGCTCCAACATAGGAGGTTGGAGTACAGACCAGATGTCCTTCAGGAGCTCTGACCAGATTCTACATCCTAGCTTACCATTGTTGCATTTGACAGCTTGGTTCCCAAACTCATTTAGTATCGTCCCTTGGTTCTACCTCTGGACTGCATGAAAATCTTAAGGGAAGCTAAGTGTCCATGTCCATATCCTGAACCATACACATTTTACATAATATCTAAGGGCCTGATTTAAAGTATGGCTGCTGGAGAAGTGTCCGTCTGGATGACGGAGGACATTACCTCTGCCATCCAGAAGGAATTCCTTCCACCAAAATTAGAGATGACCACCAGCCCTCCAGTCACCTCTTTACATTGAAAGGAGCCATCATCACATAAGTTCCTTTCAATGTACAAAACATCTGTTGTACAGGGTGTACAGCTGCTATTGGTTTTGATAGTTGTACACCAAATTACTTAATTTATTTTTGTTTAAAACCAAAACAGACTCCAAAAGTGTGAATTTGTTTTATAAAAACAAAAAACTAACATCCCCCTGCCCCTTTTATGCCAGTTTGTTGGGGTAATTGTTTTTTTTTCCCTGTAACTCACCGCAAGGTTTTTCCTGGAAGTGATGGACAAGAAAAAAGGGCATCCCGCCATTCACCCAAAATGATGGCGCATTGTTCTGGGAAGCACCCACAGCATCGGAGTCAAAACATCGCGGTGCGATGACATCGCATCGTCGTTCACATCGCATGCAACGACGGCGCGATGTCATTAACATCGCATGCAACTACAACTCATGCGATGTTAGCGGTGCGATGCGATGTTAGCGGTTTTTACAAATGTGGCAATGTTAATTATGGGCGCAAATGTTTAGAAACATGACAAACATGGAAATGTTTAGAAGCATGACAAACGTGGAAATGGCAAATGTTTAAAAACATTAATATGGGCGGAATTTACCTGACAAACGTGGAAATGGCAAAGCATGATGGGTGAACGGATGGGTGATGGTGGATGTTGCTGAATGGATGGGTGATGGTGGATGAATGTATGGGTGGGTGGTTGCTAGGGGATGTGTGGGTTTATGGCTGGATGGATGCGTGCATGAAGGATGGATGAATGGATAGATAATGGTGGGTGAATGGATGGATGGATGGGCGGGTGCTGGGGGATGGGTGGATGGATGACATACTGCACGCATTGATGGGTGAACGGATGGGTGATGGATGTTGCTGAATGGATGGGTGATGGTGGATGAATGTATGGATGGGTGTTTGCTAGGGGATGGGTGGATGGGTGGGTTTATGGCTGGATGGATGCGTGCATGAGGATGGATGAATGGTTAGATATGGCATACTGCAAGCATGGATGGGTGACCGGATGGGTGATGGTGGATATTGCTGAATGGATGGGGGATGGTGGATAAATGCATTAATATGTGCGGAAATTGTGGCCGCAAATGTTGAAAAACATGACAAATTGGGAAATGTGTACAAAAATGTTTAATAAAAAACATGACAAATTGGGAAATGTGTACAAAAATGTTTCATAAATGAGGCCATTAGTATGGGCCGAAATAGTTAACTAAACATTATTATGGGTGGAATTGAGTCACATTAATATGTGCGGAAATTATGGGCGCAAATGTTGCAAAACATGACAAATTGGGAAATGGCTGTATGGATGCGTGCATGAAGGATGGATGAATGGATAGGTATGGCATACTGCAAGCATGGATGGGTGAACGGATGGGTGATGGTGGATGTTGCTGAATGCGCTAACAAGGTATTGCAAGATGACACATATATTGGCTGCAACACATGGTAAGGCCTGGGAGAATGTCTTGCTGAAATATTTGTACACCAATTTGTGGAGATTAGAGGATCTTTGCATACCAAACTGGTTTCTGAAACCTCCATGCATGATCCATGGGGAGAGATTTTTATTTCTGTCAAGAAATCAGATCCACAGGTGCGAGCTGCCGCTATTACATGAGGAATATTTTCAGTCACTCTTTTTTATTCAGGAAAAAATGGTAACGGCTTAAAGGAGCGCACAGCACAAGTCTAGGTATATGTAATCAAAACAAAATGTCAAGATGGTGCTCAGGAAGAGGTGGGGGACTGGTTACCACAGTCTCCAAGGCAAACCAAGGGTCCAGACGATTACTGTAATCCTCCGAGCACTCAAATATTATCACAGAAAGTCTTTATATAGTTTTCACTATATCTTTTAATGTCCAATCTTCGTTCAAATCAAATCCAATTTTCACCAAACGATTGCTCGCAACTGCATGTGAATGCTGGGAATTGAAGGGCCTTATTGTTAGAAACAAAACTATAGGTCTCATAATTCAGGATAGTTTGTTTAGAAAAAAAACAGAAGTAAATAATACATTTTGCGATGAAGACATTGTAGCAATTGCCATCCTCGATTTAGGTGTCTCCACTTGGCACTGAAGTAATTATCCACCTTGCCCTAAGTATGGAGTACCGATTTAGAGTCCCAAGAGTCTCTGATTGAGGATTTTGGTGTAAATAGAATAGAAAGTATGACACCATAGTATAGCATGTTTGTGAAGTAAACTATGGATAGGTATTCGTGTTTTTTTTAATTGTGTGCTGGAATTTAGTTTGATGTTAGGATATGTCGAAGAGCAGAATAATGTAGTACAGTAAAGTGTGGTACAATGTTTAGGTGTATGGTCGAAATTTGCGATTCCTTAAGAGCAATCGCATTTTTGGAATTCGCTAAAAATAGCGATTTTGCCAAAAATGTATGATGCATACTAAAAAAGTATTTAGGAATCGCAAACGGCCGATTTTACCGAATTGCACCGTTTGCGATTCCTAAATACCTTGATGCATGTGGCCCGAAGTCTTGTAGTAACAGGACGCTCTGCACCCCTCCGCCCAAGCCGACGGCAACGTGCATGTCATGACAAGGCACATGTGACAGGATACGCTCCGCACCAGGAAAACATATAATGGAAACTTGCCCGCTGTGATCCCGTATCTCTACACAGCGGGAGCACATGAGCTGTTTATGGGAGGAGTACCCACCATGAGGAAGTAAGGAGAAGGGGATGGCGGGATACTTTAATCAGGTGCAGCCAATTCCGCAGGTGCACTGATGGGGGGGATCCTTCCGCTCGGGGCCAGGTAATCGGATATGTTCTGCCCTGAGGTGAACCAGGGGGCATCTCTGAGAGCCACGACTGGGGCGGGGACTTAACAGGCACAATACCATCAGGCGGATGCATGTCTTAGTACATAAATAGCTCTGCACGGGTTGTAAAAACAACATTGACCACAATGCATTTAGGCCATAATGGGGCACTTATTTGACAAGCGATGCTAATAACTACCACAGAGGATAGCTACCATGTCTCTAAAAATCAACAGGATGTGCTATTATTATCATTAACAATGACAATGCTATTCTTTGTCTTTCCTATTACTCCCCCTAGAGTGTGACTAAAGGGGGACTCTCCTTGCCTTCCGCCATTTTTAGAATTAGTTAGGGGTAAAGTTGGTGAGACAGGACACACTACAGACCTTTTGTTCAATTGTACAACATTGTATTTTGCTGTATTTTGTCCCTTTGATCTACACCTACTCCTTGGGTAGAATAAAAGTTATTGTTAATTACAAGCGACTCCTTAATGAGGAGGAATATAGGGGTAAATCTACTCCTATGTGTGGTGGAGCATATGTTTCTACTATGTTTTTATTAGCTTAGAACCACGAAGGGGAACCTAATTTATACTGACCCCCCTTTTTTGTTCTGTTGTCTTCTGTCCTCTTGTACCCATTTAGTACACCAACAGAGTACAGTCGAGGGGATAACTTGGAGCCAGAACGAGTGGTTCCGACACCCTCCTATCTCGGAATACAAGGTGAGAGATACATACACTTATATACTCTGGGACCGGCAGAGTCCTGATGAAGGCCGGCGTGACCCCGTACGAGGGGTGCATACACACAGCCGAAACATGTCGACGATTTGGCAGTAAGGAGGGGTGTATGAGCACATTAGATCTCCCAATCACCACCATCCTTCACGTTTTTAATCCTGGCAGAAGGGTTCAGGAATAGAGTATAGGCACAGTAAAACACCTCCGAGCTATATTTTAATCTACATTGCGCTTTCACTTAGGGTGATCCCAGTAACTTTTGACTTTATTGTTTTTCTTTTATGTTGTGTTTGTCTTCCCCCACCCTATTGCTCCACCCCAGCAGTTGGCTGCGCAGGGGTGTTTGGTAGCAACCCTATGAGGAAGCATGTGACACGACTGTGTGAGTGAGGGCAGTATTAAGACACACAGCACGTGCCACCACAAAGAATAGAAAAACATTTGTTATCACTCCCTACTCCTTCAGGTGTATGAAAGTATTGTTAGGGGGTCTGGAGTAGGCGAGTCTGTTACCCTCACCCCTCCTCTTTTGTGTGAATTATTGTCCCTCTACAGTTCCCTGTACCAGGTAGCAGGCACAATGCGACCGCCACAGTGGCAATCGCATTATAATTGCATGTGTGGGACCACCACCATATAGGCGGGCGATTCTGATTCCTGTGACTATGCCATAGAAATCACCCCCATAGTTTGGTATCCAGAATTTCAAACATATGACTATGAACCGATTGTAGAACTACTTAACTTCAATAAATAAACATATATAAGTGAAAAGATTTCCATCATAAAATGTATCATACCTCATCTTTGTCATTGAAGAGTCCTTCAAATGGTTGAACAGCAACAACTCGCCAGCTGTCAATAAGAAAAAGAAAGCCTTTACTGTTGTCGAACAAATAATTATCAAACAAAAGTAACATCCTGCAAACTACTAGGTTGGATGTCACTATATATATATAAAAACAAGATTCTATATGGTTGCAGTAGTTTTTCATGAGACATGTAAATAACAGACAAACCAAGATAAAATGAGAAAGCAGGAAAAGTTATCTATATCTGGTAACGTTGGAACATATTTGTGTAATCAAGGTGCATTATTTATCTTTAAGCTACCCTAGGTGCATGTTAGGACATTAAAAACATTTTTGCAAGCTGGCACTGTGTTGGGTGGCACTCATTATGTCACAGAATGTGAAAAAGTAACAGTACTACCACACTGCACATAAAATGTGCCATCCAACCAAAGCTCATTAATACTCATACCTATGCCGAACGTGTTCTTGTCTCTTATGCTAGACACTGCAGAGTGTTCTCTAGGTATGGCCACTTCATTCTGATGGGGCCAATAATTGCAGTTACAGTCCCTTATGGAATTATTAGATGGACTGGAACAATGTAATCTGTTAATTAACACCTGGAGATTTTGGCTACTCAAATCTCTGGATGAAAGTCCCTATCACAATGAAGAATAATTGAGGGAATCAAACACAGAATTACTGTAATTCCTCATTTATAGTGGATCCTTAGGGTCATAGAGTTTACTGATGAACAAGTACTTACCTGCAGTAACACATAATCTGGAACAGCCTCTACCTAGCTGCAGATTACTTATCTTAGAATATCCTCCAAGAGACAGAATGTATCCAGAAAATCTTGAGCAGTACACCTATGCGCCGGTAGATGGGGTCAGACTGCTCCGGGTGGGCGTCATAGGCATCATTTGTGATCTCTGTGACGTGTGCGGTGCCTCTGGTAGCAGACATGATTAGTGGTCTATGAGGCATTGATTGCTGAGTTTGTCTGCCCTCGCGTTTAGAGACCCCGCCAGGTGCTCCACAATCAGGAAAATGTCCTTACGTTTCAGCCATGTCCCGAGGCCCAGAGCCTCCTGGCAGAGGATCCACGACCCCACCTTGCCCTGCTTGTTGCAGTACCACATGGCAGTAGGGTTGTCAGTGAACACCTGAATCAGCTTCCCTTTTATGGAGGTCATGAAAGCTTTCAATACCAAGCAACCCTCCTTTCTAGAAGAGTGATGTGGAGCTGAGTCTCTGCTGGAAACCAGAGGCCTCTCATTACCACTTCTCCCATATGGCTGCCTAAGGCCAGAAGCGATGCATTGGTCACCACTGTCAACTCTGGGTGGGGAAGTGAAAGGGATCTGCCAGAACCCAATCACTGTCTTTGACACACCACTGCAGGGCTTTAGCAGTCCCCTTCTAATCTGGAAATCTGGACCAGGTCGAAGAGATTTCCCTGGTGCTGGGCCCACTGGGACTTCATGTCCCACTGCACAGCCCACATATGCCATTGTGCGTTCTTCACCAGTAGGATTTTGGAGGCAATCAGATCCAGTAGCCTCAGAATCAGTCTCCCCAAAATCCAGGGCAGAGGATGAAACATTGGGAACCTACCCCAAATGACCTGGACTCTTCACTCTGGAGAATAAGTGTAGAATTGTACCGTGTCCACAATGGCTCAGATTTAAGGGAGCATCTGAGAAGGAATCAGGTGTAACTTCGGCTCATAATAGTCCGGATATGGGTGACAACTGCCTGTGGTAAGCCTTCCTTCAGCAGCAAGTCGTCGAGGTAGGGAAAGACTGGTATTAGTTACCTCCAAAGATGTGCAGTAACCACTGCCATCTCCTTTGTGAACACTAGAGAGGCCCTGGTTTGACAAGAGGAGAGAACAGCAACTTGAAATGCTCCTGTGCCATCAAGAAACATAGGTAATGCAAATGGGCTCACAGGACAGGTATAGGAAAGTGACTTTTTTTTGGTATTGTCACCCCCACGTTTGCCTGGTATCTAATTCAATTTTGACTGAAGTGCACTTGGTTCCTGCTAACCAGGTCCCCAGTGCCAGTGTTCGTTACCTAAAATAAGGTAACTGTGCAATTGATCCCCAACTGGCATGGCCTTTAGCACCCCTGTAAGTCTCTAGTAAATGGTATCCCTTGTACCTAGGGCATGGCTATTAAAAAGGATCCCTAAGGGCTGTAACATGTATTGGCCCACTCTAAGCGCCCCACCACCAAACATGTGCAGACTGCCATTGCAGGCTGCATGAAACTGTGCAGACAAAAGTGAAAACACTACATGGCACACACTCTGTGTGCCATGCCCACAGACACCACATGCAATATATGTAAGTCACCCCTAAAGAAAGCCTTAGAGCCCTAATACAAGTTGCATTGTATTACATGTAAGAGCAGATATGCCCCTGCGCTATCTAGTTAAATTGCTAGATAATACACGTGAACAGGGAGGCCTTCTTAAGTATATTTACTGGACACTGGTTATTTAAAAAAATATATATCTTTATTGCATTTTTTCAAACTTTTTCCAGAGTTACAAGTAAGTACATACATAGACGCGTTAAAGGATAATACTCTTCATAATACAGATTATTAGCTCTCAACTCTCATTTTTATACCACACGCACCTGTCACATGTATTTCAACTTTAGTTTCAGATATTAGCGTAAATCTTTATGCCATGTGTTTTATGTATGCACATTTCCCATATCACTGTCCAGGAAATTATATCCCCGAGAAACGCCACGAAGACGGAGATGTTTCAGCGCCAAGATTTTATACTATAGTTTTTACAGCGATTTATTCTCGCAACAGAGACTGGCAGACTCGATTGGGCTGTGCCTTCGCTGGTTTTTGACAAGGAGCAGATATTATAACGTGTTTCCGTACTGCATATTACTCGCCAACAAACCCTATACAGGTTCCATTCAAAATAAAGAGAAGACTTTAATTATCTCGGATAATGTGTGGCCCTGCCACTCACTTCAAGGGGAGCTATAGAACAAACCACGTACTTACATCATAAGGCTAGATGTTTAAATCGAGTGCATCGTGTTTTCCTTCGACAATTTAAGAAACACGTTCTGGGGAACATTCCTCCCTTATTTTTAAACATCTTGGGGAAATTATATGACCCCCTGTTTACGACAGATATTGTGTTAGTCTTGAAAAAGGTGGTATAAATCAAGAAACTCCACCGAAACGCGTCAACACTTTCTAAAGTTGTATAATTCAAGACTCCCTCATTGTTGTAGATATACTGATGATCTATATATACGACGATGTGACAAACTAGGAGTCCGAATATACCAGGAGTATTGTACAATTTTTATGTCTTTCTGTTTCTGTCTTCTTTTCACCAATTATGCGGGTCATAATTGAATGTAATGTATTTCATGTGCTGTATTGATTTGTTTTTATTTAATTCCTCATATGCGTTCAGTTCAAGAATCTACTGTATTTTAATGTATTTTTATTGTATGTATACATAATAAATTTTGATTCCCCCTTTCATTTAGTGTGGCAAGATATTTATGATTTTCTGTAATTTAGGTTTTAATTGCTCTTACCAAATACTGTATAATTCTGTTCAAGGGAATTTTACTTTTTTCAGGAAATTATATCTACAAGTTTTGTGGAAAACAAGTTAACTGTGCAATTGTTCCCCAGTTGGCAAAGCCTTTAGTACCCCTATATGTCCCTAGTAAATGGTACCCCTTGTACTTATGGCATGAGTAGTAAATTGGGTCCCTAAGAGGTGCTGCATGTATTGTTTCACCCTAAGGGACCGCCACCAAATTCATGCAGACTGCCACTGCAGGCTGCATTAAATGGAGCACACAAAAGTGAAAACATGACATGCACCCTGTGTGCCATGCCCACAGACACTGAATGCAATATATGAAAATCCCCCCTACAGCAGGCCTTACAGACCTCAGGCAGGGTGCATTATATTACACGTGAGGACATATCTGCACGAGCAGATATGCCCCTGTGCTTTTTAGTTTAATTGCTAGATAGTACAAGAAAACAGGGGAGTCATCTTAGGTATATGTACTCAGCACTGGCCATTAAGAGATCCCTAGCTACATGATGGCTTCACTCAAACCCATGGTATTTGGTATCAAACACCTTTCCCTAATAAATCTGTACTCATGTCTGTATTGGATTTATTAAAACATGCACCCAGAGGGCACCTAAGAGGTGCCTCCTGAAAACCTACCTGCCTCTTAGTGTGCTGGCCGACTGATATCATCCAGCCTGCCACCACAGACATTTTTCTGACCCCCTGCAGATGAAAGCCCATGCTCTGTGAGGGCAGAAACAATGCCTGCTCCAGAGGAAGGTGTTTACAACTCCTCGGGCATTGCTTGTGAATCTGCACAACCCCAGCTTCCCCCAGACCAGGGAGATGCCACCCCCTGCCCTGAGGCCCATGTGGCACCAGAAAAGGTGGGAAATTAGTTATGCTAGGAGGTGTGTTGCAGTATCAGGCCAGTCACACCCCTAAAGTGGGCTGCCTGATGTGCCCCACAAAAGAAGGGCTCCTCAATTTCAATTTTGGTGGAATTAGGAATTCAGGGACAGGGTTATGCCTACTCCCCACAGGAAGTGGCCATATAGGGGGTGTAGAGACCCAAGGATAAGTAGACCATTGGCTACTATCCTTCATCCCCCTTTACACCCCTAAATTAAGTATTTAGGTGGCCTCCTGACTTCAGGAACTTAGATTCATCCGACTAAAGTAAGACGAATACAAAGAAGAGCTGAAGAAGCAAGAACTACGGACTGCTGGTAGACTTTTGCCCTAAACTATGCCTGAGTACCAGCTCAGTCCAGACAATTGCGACAGTCCGACTCATCTTACAGTTGTGCAGCCTCCAAAAGCCTTGGAGGGCCTCCAGCACTTCGTCAAGCCATCAGCATCTCCCTTGAAGTGGAGGAGCCACTTCCCTGCAGACATCAACTGCAACGTCCGGTTCACCGTCCTGCTGTTTACGGGGTCCACTGACGCAGCAGTGTCCAGGAAAACATTGCTATGCTCCAAAAGGACAGCTCTGTCTGCACACCAAATGAGAAGATGCCAGAACCAACAGGAGGCGCTCTGCAACAATACCCAGGGCACTGGCCCCTTACCGCAACCAAAGCTTGTTTGAGTCCAATCGAGGCTCCAGCAGACATTGAGTAACCGAGAGACGTCAGCATCGCAAAAACCAGCATCAAGAGTGGCCCAGATTTCCTGATTTGTCCCGTTTTGAAGATCTAACCGAGAACCAAGGGTGCCTTTGACACACAGCTATCAACCGACCAAAACCCTCTGCATCCGAGCTCCTCGTCCCAGCTAACTGTCCACCGCTGATGCTCTCCTCCACCCATGACCCCCATGAACCGAGCCCCCCATTGGGAGCTCCAGGACTTGTCCCCAAGTACCACTCTGCAGCCTGTTTCTAGGTGGCCCCCATATTTACCTACAGTGCAATGCCAGCTATGAATGAACTCATCCAGCACCTCTGATTCATGGACACTCCAGGGCAGGTACACTTAACTACTGGTGGTACTTTAAACCTTGGCCCTCCTATCACCGTAAGTCCTAAAGGGGACCCCTAAGAACTGTTTACAAATAAATGTATGCAGCATGTTGCCCGGCCGCCACTGCCTGGCCGCCATCTTGGGTGAGGATCCTCATGGCTGGAGGCCCCGCTGGAGGCGACTTCAGCTGGGCCTGCCTGCCACCCGGGAGCAAGCGGAGTTTGCACAACCACTGGCTCATCTCAGAGATCGGAGTGCAGCGCACAGGGAGGAGCGGTCCAGCGTGTGCCGGTGGGTGGCCGGCAACTTTGACTGTGCTGAGACTATCTATACATTTGGAGCATGGACGCTAGTGCTTGAGACCTGCTGGCGATCTCCTGTCTGCTGAGCCTGCCTGTGCAACTTTTGCTTGACCTCTGCTCCCATTTTCTGCCCTATCCTGCGGGCCCAGTCACCCTTGTGCAGCTAAGGAGGGTGTGGTGCTTGTGCCTTTGTCTTGCTGAGGTGTGAGTTACTCCCTGGAGCCTGCGGCGCTAGGTCAACACATACCTAGGGTACCAGAAGAGTGATACTTGGCCAGTACCGCATGGGTCACCGCCTGTGCTTGGCCGTCGCACGTGCGAGTGGTGGTGGGGATGCGGTATCCCTGCTTATAGCGTGTGCCTTCCCCCATTCTGTCAATTACACCTGTAAAATACTACGAGCACAATAGACAGTTGCCTGGCATCAGTGACTCCTGGACACGGGGAGCATGAGAGCGTCTCAGGCCAGTTGTTGTGCAGAATGTGGGGGTGCCTGAGTTGGGTTGTATCCTGATATAAAACACTGTACAAACTGTTGTGGTGTTCTTTAGTTCTGACTGGCTGCAGCAAGGCTTCCCTACGTGTGACCCCCTGTTATCCTACATGCAATTATGGGAAACACGACACAAAGCAACCTAAATTAACTTTCAAGAACGAAAGGCAAACCAGGCTGAAGGACTCTGAATCAGAGGGGAACTCTGACAGGCCTCCAAGAGAACAATGGGATCACCAAGGGGAAGACCTGAGATCAATTTTGTTGGAAATGGGCTCCAGCCTGAAGACCATAGATACTAAACTACAGAAGAGGGGTCAAAGAGAGCACATTCCTAAAGCACATGTAAACATAAATGACTAATAGGTCATACTGTGGTAGAGCAACAGTTAAACTATAAATATCCTGTAGTTTTCACATTCGGACAAGACAGAAGAGCAAAAAAGTTCATATTTTCATTTTCTTTATTTGAAGATCCATCATAAAAGTAGAGTTGACAAGAAACAGCCAATACATATTTCGTCAGTACTATTGATCAGTACCATGACTTTCTCAAGGCTATACAGGCGAAAACTGTCAAGGTGCATCCAACCTCATTATGTATAAGTTGGCATATAATATACGATTCAAAGATCATAACAATATGGATTCGAGACGAGCGAACAAATAAGGAGATCCAAGGTCAATGAAATCCACTGAGATAGCTTGAGTAAATTATCTGTGACTCCAAGACCAGTGTGCCCTGTCACACGTTTTAAAACACGATGGATGCCCGGCTCAGTAGATAAATGGTATGCCTTAAACAATGTAAAGTTGAGGCACTATAGTATCAGCGAACTGCAGTCCTGCCCCAAGGAGGTCTAGAGGCAGTGAAGTTGCACATAGCTCCACAAAGTAACGAAACCGAAGTTTTCGTTACTATGCGGAGCTACGTGCAACTTATATTTTTTCTATAGGGCCTCAACTTTACATTGTTTAAGGCATACCATTTATTTACTGAGCCGGGTATCCATCGTGTTTTAAAACGCGTGACAGGGCATACTGGTCTTGGGGTCACAGATAATTTACTCAAGCTATCTCAGCGGATTTCATTGACCGAATGGAAATACTACAGGATATTTACAGTTTAATTGTTTCTCTACCACAGTATGACTTATTAGTCATTTATGTCATTATGTGCTTTAGGAATGTGCTCTCTTTGACACCTCTTCTGTAGTAATATAAGTGCCAATCTCCGATTGGCAGTAGTCTCTCTTGGTAGTGAGTGACAGTGGTTTATGTAGCACTCCGTCTTAAAAACTTAAGATCTTATTACTAATCCAGTACTATTGTCCATTTATAATAATCTGTGCAAGTGCGTTTTTTTCCATTTTGAAAGCATCACTACCGATCTCTTGTGTTATAGATACTAAACTAGATGGCCTCACTTCGCAATTGGAAGAGAGATGGGAGCACACTGCCTCACCTCCAAGCACAGTTCGCCCCTTAGCATTATGGTAAATGCAGTTCACAGTGATTTCTTACTTGAATTTTAGCTGTAGTGGTTCACCAAAGTTCGTGCAGGTTAGTGCTGTAAATCTCTAGACACATGTGGATCACGTAAAAAAGCAGGCAGATGTGCATGAGACTCGCCTTGATGAGTTAGAAAATCGCTGCACTGGCCACCATGAGTTTCAGGTTGAGATGAAAGAGCAGCTGCTGCAAATGGACAAGGTGCTTACTCTCATAAGGGCCAAGAACGATGATTTGGAGGCCAGGTCTCGCCGAAACAACCTGTGAATTACGGGGATCCCTGAGACAACTGTCATCTTTAAAATGGAAACTTATGTTGACGAACTATTACATGAGCTGTTTGGCCCTGGTTTATCTACAGCCTTTGCCATAGAGAGTGTCCACCGTGCGCTGGGTCCCAGGCCCCCGGTTGGGCCCACACCCAGACCTATCCTTGCTTAGATACTGAACAACCAAGATGGAGACGCCATACCGAGGCTGGCTAGGGAGCCCGGAAATATAAACTATAAAGACAACAGCATCTCGTTCTATCCCAACTTCACTCTGGTGGTGCAGGCGGCCCGCAGAGAGTTTCTACCTGTAAAACGGCATCCTCCTACAAGTTCCATACGCCCTACTGTACCCAGCTAAACTGAAGGTAACGTGTGAGCATACCGCACACTTTTTCATGGCAGTCCAGCCATGAAGTTTACCAAGCAGGTAGGAGGGAAGAAGGGCAACAGAAAAACCATGACCGGACCCAACTCGGAAGCTGGGTTGAGCGACAATGATTAACTCTAAGTCGTATTGAGCGCAGTGGAGGGGCGGTTGACTTGCTAGGTACAGTAATACAGGCGCTCCTCTGTTTGGTTTGCAGACTACTTATGACATTGGTAATCCTAATCTAATGGCTCTCTCACTTAAGTCCCGGTTACCCCGTCTTCGGGCAGGGTAGCATGCCAGAGACCCCACGCCCCTCCTGGGAGAGCTCCCAATCACGCTTCATTTGTATTGCTGAGGCAATGTTCAGTTTGTTAGTTAGGGTGGGTAATTGTGCACAACCTGTTTGGGGGGTTGGTGTGGGTGTGAGGAGGGTATGGAGGGTAATATAGTTTCGGTCAAGACAGCTAAACAGGATTGCGAACAAGACCTGTATGCTCACGATGTGCAAGTCATTCACATATGAGACCAACATGGGGATGGAACAGTGACTGATACAGTTACGCATTGGGAGGCCATGGGTGGAGGGGGGCACGGGGGGGTACTCAAGTTATTCATCATCAGGCGTTTCACGGTTTGCCAACCAGACCAATATAAGGTCCCTCAATTTCTTAACCTGGAACATCCACGGTCTCAACGACCCCAGAAAAAGCAGACTTGTTCATGCCTACCTACCAAGACATCATATAGACGTATGATTTTTACAAGAAACACACTTAAATAACTCTCCTCCGACTAGGTTGCATCACAGACGTTGGGCACACGTTTACTACTCCATTTATTCTAATTATGCGGGTGTGGCGATCCTCATAAGACAGGGTTTAGATAGGAAACTGTCAGAATCTCATATAGATCCAGGCGGCCGCTATCTGATTTTGCTGGGAGCACTGGCTGGCATGGATATAATTCTTGCTGCGGTCTATGGACCGAACACAGACAGCCCAGAGTTCTTTCAGACAGTGTGGGCTAAGATCCAAAGTATTAGCTGTGACACCATCATATGGGGAGGAGACTTTAATACGGTGTTAAATGATACCATTGACAGGAAGGGAGTATCACGCACACTTCATCCCAACTCCAGCGCCACTCTAAAGGCTATCATTTCAGACGGCAGCCTATCTGATATCTGGCGCAGGCGCAACGCAAACATGATGGACGGCACCTGTATATCTGTACACCATACCACCTGGTCGAGATTAGATTTTTGGCTAGTATCACGTGATATAGATATGTGGAAGTTACTGATCTCCCCAGAACACTATCTGACAATGCACCTTGTCTACCTTGAGTACTAGTGCCAAATACACCTCATAGAATGTTCAATCGGAGGCTTCCACACGGGGCCTTGCTGGACGGACCAGGTAGAACGCTTGCAAACATGCTCAGAAAGCCTGAGGTTCTTGGAGAGGATAACGTCCTGATCAGAGGCCCGCAAGGTGTTGTAGTAAGTTTTAAACAATTCTATGCTAAGCTTGAAATGGCCACACATAATGCGATACCTGAGGACCTTCAGCCATTTATGGAATCCCTGGAACTTCTATGGTTGGGGAAGGGAAATACAGAATATTTAGATGTGCTGTTTTCAGGTGAAGACATAGCCCAGACAAAATATTGCATACCATTAGACAAAGTCTCGGGCCCCGATGGGCTAACTACTGCCTTCTACAAGCTGTATGCCTCTGAACTGGCCCCACATTTGCTAGCAGTCTATGAAGAGTGCAACGCAAACAAATGATGGACGGGATGCTAAATATATCATACATTCACCCCCAGTCAAGAGATCTGGGTTAAATCCATCATTCTTCTGCTCACCATACCACTCCAGTTTAGACCCAGCCATATGCAAATCAGTCTTGACCCTGTGCCCCATGGGAACAGTCCATATCGAACTGCCAAGCCAGGTTAGCTTGAATCCAGTGGCACAGTGAGCAAGGGACCCACGTCTGGGCATACCCATCCCACTTAGGGTGAAATGTGCTACGCAAACAAATGATGGACGGAATGCTGAATAAATCATACATTCACCCCAGTCAAGGGATATGTGTTAAATCCATCGTTCTTTTGCTCACCATGCCACTCAAGTTTAGACCCAGCCATATGCAAATCAGTCTTGATCCTGTTCCTCATGGGAGCAATCCAGACCGAACTGCCAAGCCAGGTCCTCCCTGGACCGGAAACAAGCACCTGGGACCGGTTTCTGTGTATTACCCTTAATCAGCCAGGCTACCTTGAATCCAGTGGCACAGTGAGCAAGGGACCTAGATCTGGGCATACCCATCCCACTTAGGGTGAAAAGTGCTACGAAAACAAATGATGGATGGAATGCTGAATACATCATACATTCACCACCAGTCAAGGGATCTGGGTTAAATGCATCGTTCTTTTGCTCACCATGCTACCCAAGTTCAGACCCAGCCATATGCAAATCTGTCTTGACCCTGTAACTCATGGGAACAGTCCAGACCGAACTGCCAAGCTGGTCCTACCTGGACCGGAAACAAGCATCCTGGGACCGGTTTCTGGGTATTACCCTCCATCAGCCAGGCTAGCTTGAATCCAGTGGCACTTTGAGAAATGGACCAACGTCTGGCATACTATCATGAGGAAGTCTATGAGGAAGCTCAGACATCAGGTATCCTACCGCCTTCTATGCGGGAAGCCATGATCATAACGCTACTTTAACCAGGTAAAAGCGACAATGAAGTAGACTCTTACAGGCCCCCTCTCATTAATTATTGTAGATGCTCAAATTCTCGCCAAACGGATTGCAGGCAGTCTTCAGCCCTTACTCCCTCTGATAGCCCGATCGGACCAGTCGGGTTTTATCCCGGGACATCCCTGAACCTCCACACTTTTTTCACGGTGTTTCACTACCTGCACCCTCAATTCCAGGCAGTCGCTATACTACTTGATGCTACGAAAGCGTTTGATACGCTAGAATGGACGTATCTTTTTACAAGATTAGAGTGGAGGGATTCTCCTCTACACGGAGCCGTCTGCTAGGATCCGAATGGGATCACAACACAACCCTTCCCCATTACTCGGGGAACTCGGCAGGGCTGCCCTCTCTCCCCGCTCCTGTTCGCAATTGCGATGGAGCCCCTGGCGGCAAGGCTGAGACAGAATCATGCAGATAGGGGGCTGGGTTATAGCACGAGGGGCTCGCTGTTCTAGCTCTATGCGGACAACATTACCCTTTATATTTCAAACCCCGCTGTTAACACTGCTCCTATTCTCAGGGAATGGATTACATTTGGGGGGCTATCTGGTGTATTTATTAATTGGTCTAAGTCTACAATGTTCCCACTTATAGATAGTACAGCCCCATTCCCCATAGAGTACCTCATCACCTGGGCAGCTGGCCCAGTAAAGTATTTGGGGATTTGTTTAAGCAGGGACGAACAGGAAATCTGGTACATGAACTTTGGGCGAGCGATTGCATGGCTTGAGGAGAAGATGAATGTTTGGGCTCAGCTACCACTCTCCCTGGCAGGAAGGATCGCCAATACCAAGATGGTGGTTTTACCCAACTTACTGTACTTAATTATAAATATTCCAGTGCCCATCAGTTGGGCGTTCTTTAAAACTATCCACACTCTGCTAATATCCCTGGTTGGGGCAGGGAAACAGGCCGGATGTCATGGGAGCTTCTGACACTGCCGCTGCCGCAGGGCGGGATGGGTGCCCCAGACATACCATTATATGCGTACTGCACTCAAGCTCAATTCCTACATCACTGGGTGCACACCACCCTGTTCCAAGCCCACACGGTGTTGGAACTTGACGTTCCGGCCCCAGTCCTCCTTCCTATAGCACTTTACCAACCATACCAGAGACCACGTGACAGGATTGACACGGTTGAGACACTGCGCTGGGCGTGCGACCGGCTGCTAAACAGAGCCAAGCTCCCAAAACTATATGCTCTTTCTGTCCGCCTAGCACACAACCCCATAATCCCTGCAATGGCAGAGGGGGCAAATCGACTGGAAGCGAAGTCTTTAGGGCTTCACACATTTGCAGACCTCTATCCCGAAGAGATATTTAGATCCCCGTCGAGGACTTCGTGAGGGGAGGGATCGGGGATTTTGGTAAGTTATTCTTGTAGTACAAACTTTGGGCAACTTGCAGGCAAATACACACTACTTTCCCTGTGCCCCTGCCCACGCTGCTAGCGTTTGAATATGTCCTTCAGACTTTGTCTCCCCGAAGGCTCAAAACCTGTCTCTATAACACTATGCAAAACAATGCACCCCTGATAAAGCCAAATTCCCTACAAAGCTGGAACTCGGAGCTCACTCCCCAGATCACGGAGGATCAGTGGGCATTCTGCTGCAATCAGCATACCGCGCTGTCCCCTAACTATAAGTTACGACTGATCCATTATAAATATATTCACCGCTTTTATAGAACCCCAGTTCAGTTATGTCGCATTGGTCTCAGGGAAGATGACAAATGCTGGTGCTGTGGCCACACACCAGCCAGCTTTATACACAAGGCATGGAGCTGCCCACCTTTAGAAGCATTCTAGTCAGGTATTTTCAGTAAAATACACTAAATATTAGGCACTCCTCCTGAGCCAGCACCAATTATCGGCATATTGGGTTATGTAAAAGATACGGCGACAACTACGCGTAAGCTGCATGCATTGCTGTTGGTCAAACGCAGGGTAGCCATTTCCTGGGGAAAGAAGAGGGCCCCTACGCTGGCAGCCTGGGTACAAGATGTTGCATTTAGTCACACTCAGCTCTCGACCTTCTGGGAAGTTATGCCACCAGCGTGCAGGCCGAAGGATATTTGGACCCCATTTGTCGAATGTGCTCGCTCATTACAAGCTTCGAGTGATCAGGCTATGGACCAAACAACAGCTGCCAGGGCAGCTGACTTTGGAGCACAGGGTTCAGGGTTCGATCCCCAGCTCCGGCGGCAGCTCAGCCCAGCACCATGTGACTCTGGGCAATAGCTCACTTAATTTCCACGACGGTCCCCAGCGTCTTGAGACCCGTAAGGGTGAATAGTTTGCGCTTCACAAATACGGATTTACATTTTACATTTACATAATACGTGACTAGAGGTTTAGTGTTTGACTGTATATATTTACACTGTGGTCATTGAACTCTCTATGTATGGAATAGAAATAGCAAGAGGGCTGATTTGATGTCCCCTCGTCCACTGTCGGGTTGATTAACTAACTGTTAGTATTGGGTCATTCCTGCTTCACCCCTTTTTAAAAAAAATTTATATAGTGCAAACTTGACCCAAATCGGGTATCAAAGCGCTTAAATAGCACCAGTTGTATTACATGAGGACGCATTAATTTTTGTTAGGCATGGGGAGATTAAGTGATTTGCCCAGAATCACAGGATGTTCAGCATTATTGCAGAGACTCAAACCCAGTTCCCCAGATTTGAGGTCGACTGCCCTAGCCGTTAAGCCAAATCCTCTCCCCTGTTGACATCCGTACGTCAGTATATATAAAGAATGCGCCATATCAATCTGTAAACGCCATTAATTTGAGCAATACAAGTGTAATTGTACTGGTTCTCTGACCGAGTTATTGTAACTGTTCTTGTTTTTGAAATGGCAATAAAAAGAAAAATGTTAAAAATGCATTAACACTACCCTCTGATAAGCCTAAACTGCTTGCCACCACTACCACAAAAGAAAGCAATTGGGATTATTAATTTAAGCCCTGTAAACCAATAAGGGTCGTCTTGACTTTCGACATAGTGTACCTCGTTTTGATATACTACATAAAAAGTCAGCTACCTATATTGGTGGATCAGAGGTGGGGTACACGACTTTTGCGTTAGCTGATACTATCTGGTCAATAGGTGATTCAATGAAGAAACCCACAATTGATTTTAGTAAAAAAAAATATTGGGAAATGTTTGATTTTTCCACATTTTTATAATCTGAACTGTTAGGGTCTTGAGTTAAGTCCCCCAGTCCTGCTGTATTAGAAACCTAAAAAGTGTACTAGTTAGTTAGGCCTTAAAAGTCTGTTTAGACGTTTTTTTTAATCTTCTAAAAAGGTCCCAATTTTACTAGAAAATTACTTCCATGGGGGGAATTGTTCAGGAGCTCGACCTGACCCCTTAACTTAAAACACAGCAGTTAAGGTTCCTCTGTAAAAACTATAAAATACAAATTCGCCCAAATCCTACAAAACGAAAGTTCCAGGAGCTTCTTGCAGAGTTTGATGCCACTCATCTTACAGATGACACTGACAAACCCATACCTGAGGATGTGATCAGTGAAGATGAGCCTGGAGGCAGCATTCCTGGGGGTAGTCCCCCCCAACCTAACTAGAGAAGGGGATGAGGAAACCACTCACATTTACCTTAGAACTGTACCTGCAGTGTCTGCCCCTACTGGGGCTAGGTCATGCCACTCAGGATAGGAAGAAGATCAGGAGTAAGAGAACGTAGTCCTTTTAAGGCTAGCCAAAAGAGCAGTTGTGGAGGCCAGAATCCTGGCCATACAAAAAGAAAGGGATATAATAGATTTAGGGCCCATCAGGGGTGCCAGCAAAATAAATAGGGAGAGAGAGGAAACTTTTAATCCCAAAATCCCCAAAGGGATTGTCCATAAATATGTTGATGGTGATGACATTACCAAATGGTTTACTGTCTTTGAGAGGACATGTAAAATGAAGAGATTACACCAGAGATACTGGGGCTCTCTACTCTGGGAGTTGTTCCCAGGAAAGTGCAGGGATAGACTCCTGGCAATGGATGAGACAGATGAATGAGACAGATGCGGAGCCTTTTGACCTCATGAAGGATACCCTGATTGAGGGCTTTGACTCACCACTGAGAAGTGTCATGATTTTGAAGACTTTTGAGTCAAAACACTAGGAAGTTGGTTAAAAGGTAGTAAGGTGCAAGACTATTATGGGCTTTACAATTTAATTATGAAAGAGCATCTGTTAAGTAACTGTACTTCTGAAACATTGCATCAATACTTGGTGGACCTAGGGTAAGTCTCTCCCCAGGAGTAGGGGAAGAAGGCTGACCATTGGGTCCAGACGAGGGTGTCCAAAAAATCTCATGGAGGGGATGACAAAAAGAAAGGTGCACTGACACCCCCAAGGGGAAGATGTGGTACATTCTAAGAAAAAGGTAGAGTCTTTTAAAGGCTCCCAAAAACCTGTTCAGGCCCAGAGACACTGTACAATCCAAGGGTGGGTACCATGATACAAAATGGGATCCAAAAAAGGCTTGGTGTTTCAATGGTAAAGCCAATGGACACCAAACTGGGGACTCATCCAGTCCCAAAAAAGACTATGTCCAGTGCACCCACAGTTACTGCTGGGGTGATGAGCATCCAGATGGGATTCTTGGTGTGCCATGACTAGGTCAGAGAGCTCACTGAAGCTACCTTAATATCAGACGGTGGGGTGGATGTAGCTGCCTTGGCTGTCTGGCCAGAAACCTGGAGAACATATCAATGGGGTTAGGGTAGAAGCACTGAGGGATACAGGAACAATTGTCACAATGGTGCATGAAAAATTAACTACAGACCAATTTCCCTACTGGACTCTCTTATGAAGATTGCAGGCAGAGCGGTTTTAAAGAAACTCCAAACTTGGACAAGTGACAATAATATCCTAAGTCCTGTCAAATATGGCTTCAGAAAGGGAATGGGGACTGTGGAGCAGGTACTTAATTTTGTAATTATCCAGGGGAAATACACTTGAGCAACGAAAGAATCCTAATACGCCATCTTCGTTGACCTCACAGCGGCGTTTGACTGTGTAGATCATGCAATGTTGTGGCAAACACTGGAAAATATAGGAGTGGATCCGGCCATATTAATATTCCTACGTCAGCTGTATTCCGGGGCTACAGCCAGAGTAAGATACGGAAAAGAGGGAGAATGCACGGGGCCCTTCCGCATTGAAAAGGGTGTGAGACAGGGCTGCGTGCTGGCTCCTTTCCTATTCTCCATTTACACGAACGATCTGGAGAAGAAATTGGAGGGCGGCACAATTGATTCTCCCAGATATGGGAAGAAGCAGGCTGTCTCACTCCTTTATGCGGACGACGCAGTGCTTATGGCCCGCACTTTGATAGGTGCCAGAAGAGCATTATCAATATATAATCAATTTATGGGAAAAAGAGGGCTAAAAATCAATGCCAAAAAGTCATTCGTGATGAAATGCGGGAAAAACCGTGCTAAAAACAAGGTAATCCAGACGGACGGACTCTCAATTGAGTGCACCAAGAGTTTTTCCTACTTAGGGGTGCTAGTGGATGGTTCAGGTTCATGGGTGGCAGCCATAAAATGTAGGACCTTGCTATTTAAACGATCAATAGCTGCCCTAATGAATTGGGCCAAACAACTAGGCAAAAGACCACCCAAAATCCTGCTAAAAATATATATAGCCAAATGCAGGAGTATAGCCCTATATGGGGCGGGAGTCTGGGGGATCCAGTATGCACCCTCTATTCAAATAGTCGAGAACGCATTTCTAAGATATTTGCTATCACTTCCCCAGAGTGTGTCTACAACTAATTGTCATGCAGAGGTAGGGGTGGAACATATTTCCGACCTAATCAGGTTGCAGCCAATTCTACTTTGGCACAGGGTATGGACGGTGGAAGTCCTGTGTTTCAATAGGGATATTATAAAGGATGCGATGGCGTTGGACAAAGCTAATAACATTCCGTGGCTAGCTTATGTTAAAAATACACTTACTGATTTACAAAGACCAGAACTCTATAGCAACCCTGAATTGAATTGCGAAATTTCGAGGAAGTGCCTCAAAAGAATATGTATGACCCACTTTGAAATGCTAAGATCAACAAGTGAATTCCTGAAAAGTACAGTAACCCAACATTAAATGATGTTGTGTACTCAGATGATGCAACCCTACTTATCAATTTGCTCAGTGGGCTTTGATCGCTTTATACTGACAAGGTTCAGATTTGAACTATTTTTCCATTTAGTAACTTTCCCATAAAGGAATGACTGGTCAAGAGCTTTGGTACCATGCCCATGTGATAACCAGTCTACCCAATCCTCATTCCATCTGACATTATTCTGTAAATATTACGGAAATGAACGGAGAAGGTGGATTAAACAATATCTGAGAGAGGGCTACTGCAACAGTGTAGACCAGCGTATCTAAACCTGTTACAATTAGGAAATGATAAATGTATTATGGTCATGACGGGTTTCTTAAAAAGTATTCTGAAGAAGCGGAAATTAATGTTAACAGATTAATTTTTTTATGATGTGGTTTAAATAATGCTTTATTCTGATAAATGTACCGATTTAATGTTTTCTTAATCTTTTTAATGTTTGATGACTATTTAATGTTTTATGAAATGATGATGTCTATATACATATGTAGTTTTTATGATTTTATACCTTGCAAGAATCGAATAAAGCTTTCTTTGAATTTGATATCTATCTAGCTCGGCACCTTGGTGAGGCCAAGACTTGGAGTAGACTAGTTGCCAACTTCTACTGTCCAAACGTCCCAGAAGGTGAAAGAGTTTCGTAACACCTGTGTTACCTCTCAAGCCAGTGAAAAACCACCCCAAGGCCCCCTTAATTCCACTACAAGTGGTTGGGGTGAGGGTCCGTTTGAATGGGTAGGGATTGACATAGTCGGTCCTCTGGACCCTCCAACAGCATCAGGAAACAAATGTGTACTGGTGGTAGTGAATCATGCCACTAGGTACCCTGAAGCAATTCCCCATGGGACTGTCAATGCTCCTGCAGTTGCCATGGCCCTCATCAGTATTTTTACTAGTGTGGGTTTCCCTTATGAGGTGGTGTCAGACACAAACTTCATGTCTGGCTATCTAAAAGCCATGCGGACTGAGTGTGGGATGACATACAAGTTTACCAGCCCATATCAACCACAAACAAGGCCATGAAAGTCATGATCATGGGACTCTCTGAAAAATTCAGGAGTTGGAATGCTCTTTTGCCATGCCTGCGTTTTACCTATTGAGAAGTGCCACATGAGGGAAGAGGCTTTAATCCATCTGAACTTCTCTTTGGTCATCCTGTAAGGGGCCCATTATGTATAGTGAAGGAAAGCTGGGCGAGATCTCTCAAAGAGCCTAAACAAGATATTGTGGACTATGAGCTTGGCCTATGTTCAAGGATGGCATGGGTAAAGTATCTAAAAATCTTGAAGAAAGCCAAGAGCAGCAGAAGGGTGTGGGTATTAGAGCCTGTGGCACCTAGGGCCCTCCAGGACAAATGGAGTGAATCCTACCCTATCCTTGAGAGGAGAGGTGTGGTCACCTATCTGGTTGACCTAGGCACTTGCAGGAATCCTCACAGGGTCATCCCTGTAAACCACCTGAAGCCTTCCTATGACTGGACTAATGTGGCTCTGATGGTGGTCACTGATAAGGCTCAGGAAGGAGACCCTCTCTCCCATAGTCCTATAGTCCTAAAGAGTGATCTGTTGAAGGAGTTGTCTTCTCACACACCCTCTCTGCCCAACAGCAAGTTGACTGCAGACAGGTTTTGAGGCAATATGCTGGGTACATTTCCCTAACCCCTGGTCAGACAACCTGATGTAACCATGATGTGGACACCGGAAACAACACACCTGTCAAAAGCAAAATATACAGACAGTCTAACCAAGTTAAGGAGAGCATGGGAGCTGCACAGCAAGGTGCTGGAGTTAGGGGTTGTTGAGCCCTCTGTAAGCCCCTGGGTTAGCCCAGCGGTTGCAGTCTTGATGATATTATGGTCTATAGTTTTACTTGGCAGGATCACCTGATCCGCCTTGGCAAGGTCCTGTAGGTTCTGCAGAGTGAAGGCCTCAATATCAAGGCAAGCAAATGCCAGATAGGGCCGGTATCTGTTGTATACTTCAGCCACTCTTGTTGGTGAAGGCCAAGTTCAACCTTTACAGCCCAAGATCCAACCACTTGAGGACGGGGTAGCTCCAACAACGCAGACTCAAGTCAGGGCATTCCTTGGCTTGACTGGGCACTACAGGAGGTTTGTGAAGGGGTATGGTACCATTGTGGTAACCCTCAAGAGTTAACCTCTAAAAAGCAACCGAAGAAGGTAAACTGGACAGTGAGCTGGCAAAAGAATTTTGACACCCTGAAGGAAGCAATGTGCTCAGCACCAATTCTAAAAGTCCCAGGTTATTCTAAGCAGTTTATAGTGCAGACAGATGCCTCTGAACATGAGACAGGAGCAGTACTATCCCAGACCAATGAAGATGGCCATGACCAGTCTGTTGCTTTCATTAGCAGGAGGATGCCTAAGGGCTGGAACATGTATTGTGCCGCCCTAAGCACCACACTACCAATCTCATGCAGACTGCCATTGCAGGCTGCATGAAACAGTGCAGACAAAAGTGAAAACACACCATTGGCACACACTCTGTGTGCCATGCCCACAAACACTAGATGCAATATATGTAAGTCACCCCTAAAGAAAGCCTTAGAGCCCTAACGCAAGGTGCATTGTATTACATGTGAGGACATATCTGCAAGTGCAGATATGCCCCTGCGCTATTTAGTTCAATGGCTAGATAGTACAAGTGAACAGGGAGGCCATTTTAGGTATATGTACTGGTCACTGGTTATTTTTTTTATATATATATCTTTATTGCTTTTTCCAAACTTTATCCAGAGTTACAAATAAGTACATGTATAGACGCGTTAAAGGATAATACTCTTCATAATACAGATTATTGGCTCTCAACTCTCATTTTTCTACCACAAACACCTGTCACATGTATTTCAACTTGGTTTCAGATATCAGCGTAAATATTTATGCCACGTGTTTTCTGTGTGCACATTTTCCATATTACTGCTCAGGAAATGATATCTACAAGTTTTTCCAGAGTTTTTCCTGAAGAGACACAACTGTTCTCTCGTCTGTTTTGGTATCTTTCTGTATCATTGCGTCCTATTGTATATATGTGACTCACTAGCCATCTTCTTCCGTCGCAAGATCGTTGACATCAACGACAGCTTCAACACCACGACCGCCTCGACTATGCCAGACTCCACCTCCCCTGTGAACACCACGAGCGTCACCCGCCTGACCTCCTGGTCCAACGTCAACGACGACGAGACACGCAAGGTCATGAACTCCATCCACTCAGGGTCTCCGTCAGACCCGTGCCCACACCACATATTCAACAAAGCAGACGCAGCCATCGCACCCCAACTACGAAAGGTCATCAACATTTCCTTCAAAACAGTGACATTCCCGGAAAGCTGAAAGCACGCCAAAGTCAACGCCCTCCTCAAGAAGCCCAAGGCGGACCCCAAGGACCTCAAGAACTTCCGGCCCATCTCCCTGCTCCCGTTCCCAGCAAAGGTCATCGAAAAAATCGTCAACAAGCAACTGGCCCACCACCTGGAAGACAACAACATCTTGGACCCATCCCAATCCGGATTCAAACGAAACCACAGCACTGAGACAGCCCTCATCGCCGCCACAGACGACATCAGGCACCAACTAGACAACGGCGAAACATCAGCCCTCATCCTCCTGGACCTGTCGGCCGCCTTCGACACGGTCTGCCATCGCACTCTAAAAACACGTCTTCTAGAAGCCCGAATCCAAGAGAAGGCCCTTGACTGGACCACGTCCTTCCTCTCCGGCAGAACCCAGAGCGTCTGCCTCCCACCCTCCCAATCCGAAGCCACTGACATCATCTGCGGTGTCCCCCAGGGCTCATCCCTCAGCCCAACACTGTTCAACATCTACATGGCCCCCCTCGCACAAGTGGCCCCCCATCACGACCTCAACATCATCTCCTACACCGACGACACCCAGCTCATCCTCTCCCTCACCGACCCACACACCGCCAAAACCAACCTTCACGAAGGAATGAAGGCCATCGCCACCTGGATGAGGAGCAGCCGTCTGAAGCTGAATTCAGACAAGACGGTTGTCCTCATCCTCGGACCCATCCCCTCAGCCTGGGACGACTCCTGGTGGCCTACCACACTGGGAACAGCACCAACACCGACCGACAATGCACGCAACCTAGGATTCATCCTCGACTCCTCCATCTGCATGTCTAAGCAGGTCAACGCTGTCTCCTCCTCCTGCTACAACACCCTCCGCATGCTCCGCAGGATCTACAAGTGGATCCCGACCGAAACAAGAAAAACGGTGTCACAGGCCCTCGTCAGAAGCAGACTGGACTACCGCAACGCACTCTACGCAGGAATCCCAGCCAAACACCTATGACGACTACAACGCATCCAAAATGCCTTCGCCCGACTGACCGTCAATGTCCCCCGCCGCAGCCACATCACCCCCCACCTGAGAGACCTACACTGGCTCCCCGTCGACAAGAGGATCACCTTCAAGCTCCTCACCCACGCACACAAAGCACTCCACAACGCTGGACCAGCCTACCTGAACAGCAGACTCAGCTTCTACACCCCCACCCACCAGATCTGCTCTGCCTAGCCTCGCACTTGCCGCTGTCCCCCGCATCCAACGAACGACTTCCGGCGGCTGATCCTTCTTCTACCTCACTGCCAATACAAGACCTGGAACACCCTCCCTACCCACATACGACAGACCCAAGACCTACTCGCCTTCAAAAGACTCCTCAAGACCTGGCTCTTTGAGCAGTAGCAGCACCCCCCCACCCTTTCCCCTCAGCGCCTTGAGACTCTCACGGGTAAATAGCGTGCTCTACAAGTACTCTGATTGATTGATTGATTGATATTTAGGGTATTCGCAGATATCTGCCTCCGTACTTCAATAGAATGGCAGGAGAATGCAAGACAAGATATAGTGTTTAGGTAAACTTATTAACAGTGCCATTGTCTACTTCATGGGTACTCACAAACTTTCTCTCGGGGGGCAAATTTACACTGTGGTTTGTGTCCGAGGGCCGCACGAGTGGGGGTGGGGTCAGTGGGGGAGGGTGCGAGGCTAGAGCAACAAAACAAAACTGACCATGAGGTTGATCACTGGTCCCTGCAGCAGACACCTTCGTCCACTGAGCCACCAGACCCGGCATACACACATCTCTCTCGCTCTCTTTCTCTCTCTGTCTCTCTCCCTCTCTAACTCTCCCTTACTCTGTCCCCCTCCCTCTCTCTCCTTTTCCCTCTCTCACTCCCTCACTCTGTCACTCCCTTTCCCTCCCTTCCTTTCTCTCCCTCCCTTTCCCTCTCTCACTCCCTCACTCTGTCTTCCTTTCCCTCTCTCACTCCCTCACTCTGTCTCCCTTTCCCTCCCTCACTCTCTCTATTCCTACCTCACTCCCTCACTCTGTTTCCCTTTCCCTCCCTCACTCCCTCACTCTGTCACTCCCTTTCTCTCCCTCCCTTTCCCTCCATCTCTTACCCTCCCTCCCTTTCCCTGCATCCATTTCCCTCTCACTCCCTCACTCTGTTTCCCTTTCCCCCCTCGCTCTGTCTCCCTTTCCCTCCCTTACTCCCTCACTCTGTCTCCCTTTCCCTCTCTCACTCCCTCACCCGGTCTCCCTTTCCCTCCCTCATTGTCACTCCCTTTCCCTCCCTTCCTCCCTCCGTTTCCCTCCTACCCTTTCCCTCTCTCACTCCTTCACTCTGTCTCTCCTTCCCTACCTCACTCCCTCACTCTGTTTCGCTTTCCCTCCCTCGCTCTGTCTCCCTTTCCCTTCCTTACTCCCTCTCTCTGTCACGCCATTTCCCTCCCTCACTGTCTCCCTTTCCCTCCCTTACTCCCTCACTCTGTCTCCCTTTCCCTCCCTCACTCCCTCACTCGGTCTCCCTTTCCCTCCCTCCCTCACTGTCACTCCCTTTCCCTTCCTCCCTCTCCCTCCTACCCTTTCCCTCTCTCACTCCCTCACCAGATCTCCCTTTCCCTCCCTCACTCCCTCACTGTCACTCCCTTTCCCTCCCTCACCCTCCCATTCCCTTCCTCCCTCCCTCCCTTTCCCTACTTCCCTCTCTTACTCCCTCACCCGGTCTCCCTTTCCTTCCTCACTTTGTCTCCCTTTCTTTCCCTCTCCCTCTGTCATCTCACCCTGCCTCTTTGTCAGCCCGGGCTGATACAGCTTCGGAGCGCAAACACACACACATAGCTGCACCGAGCGCATTAACAGGTCTTTAAAAGACCATTAGAATGTTAATGAGGCTGTGTTGTTCACCTCTTAGCGCCCCTGCAGCTCCACTCTATGGCAGGAAACGCCCGGCCGTCCCCCATAGAGCAGCAGAGTCTCGGAGTCGCGCTGCTGTAACTTAGTTTGCAGACACTCTTTAAAAAAAATTTTAAAAAATGAAAACACTGGTATGATATATACAAGGTCCGCCGGGCGCCAGGGAAGGCTTGCCGGGCTGCCACTGCCCCGCGGGCCGTACTATGAGTACCCCTGGTCTACTTTTTGCTCCTGGGTCAGGGTGCATGTAATATACATGCCTCATTTCCAGTTCCTTTTTTTCAGATTCAGTACGCCCTCCGCACTGCGAAAGACTTTCCTTGAAAAACCAGCCAACATTTCCTATGCAGTCAAATGCGTTTTATAGCTTGTTGTTGGCCTTTTGTCACAACTTATATGCAGTGTCTTGTGCATCTAATTCACCGCATCATAACCTCCCGTTTTCACAATCCGGCGATGAAGTGCCTCTGTCTTTCCTGTCTGTACTTGTTAACTCTGTAAGTAAAGTGTCCCACTATTGTGCTATTGGGTATTTGCGCAGTCCAGCTATTTCTTCTCTATGCAGAGATTTACTTTCTGCCTAGGCCCACAATAGGAGCGACCTTCTGTAATCGGCACTGGTTACTACGAGTTTTCAAGCTACATGGTGGCTTCACTGAAGCCCACAGTGTTTCATATCAAACACCTTGTTTCAATAAATCTGCACTAATGCCAGTGGTGAATTTATTATTTATTATTAGAAGAGCCCCCTGAAAACCTACCAGCCTCCTACTGTACTGGATGACTGGTATTGTCCAGCCTGCCACCAGAGAGATGTTTCTGACTCCCTGCAGGTGAAAGTCTGTGCTCTCTGATGCCAGAAACAAAGCCTGTTCCGGAGCAAGGTGTTCACACCTCCTCCAGCAGGATGGCTTGTGAATCTGCATACCAAAGCCAGGGATTTCAAGCACCTGCTGCCTTTGCCCCGCCACCCCTTCTTCCCTCAGACTTGGGAGATGCCACCCCCTGCCATGAGGCCCACTAGGCACCAGGACAGGTGGGAAATTAGCTATGCTAGGAGGCGTAGTGCACTAACTGGGCAGTGACACCCCTAAGGTGGGCTGCCTAATGTGCCCTATGAAAAAAGAGTTCCAACATTTTGATTTTGGTGAATTAGGAATTCTGAGACAGGGTTATGCCTACTTGCCACAGGAAGTGGTTATTTAGGGGCTGTAGTGTCCGGGGAGAAGTAGCCCATTGGCTACTACCATTCACTCCGCTTAACACCCCTAAATTGCATATTTGGGTGGCTCTCTGACACCAGGAACTTAGATTCATATGACTGAAGAAAGAAGTGGACAAAGAAGAGCAGAAGAAGCTAGAACTGCCGACTGCTGTTAGACTTTGGCGTTAAACCCTGCCTGCTTACCTGCTCTTGTCCTGACAATTCTACTTTGGCACAGGGTATGGACGGTGGAAGTCCTGTGTTTCAATAGGGATATTATAAAGGATGCGATGGCGTTGGACAAAGCTAATAACATTCCGTGGCTAGCTTATGTTAAAAATACACTTACTGATTTACAAAGACCAGAACTCTATAGTAACCCTGAATTGAATTGCGAAATTTCGAGGAAGTGCCTCAAAAGAATATGTATGACCCACTTTGAAATGCTAAGATCAACAAGTGAATTCCTGAAAAGTACAGTAACCCAATATTAAATGATGTTGTGTACTCAGATGATGCAACCCTACTTATCAATTTGCTCAGTGGGCTTTGATCGCTTTATACGGACAAGGTTCAGATTTGAACTATTTTTCCATTTAGTAACTTTCCCATAAAGGAATGACTGGTCAAGAGCTTTGGTACCATGCCCATGTGATAACCAGTCTACCCAATCCTCATTCCATCTGACATTATTCTGTAAATATTACGGAAATGAACGGAGAAGGTGGATTAAACAATATCTGAGAGAGGGCTACTGCAACAGTGTAGACCAGCGTATCTAAACCTGTTACAATTAGGAAATGATAAATGTATTATGGTCATGACGGGTTTCTTAAAAAGTATTCTGAAGAAGCGGAAATTAATGTTAACAGATTATTTTTTTTATGATGTGGTTTAAATAATGCTTTATTCTGATAAATGTACCGATTTAATGTTTTCTTAATCTTTTTAATGTTTGATGACTATTTAATGTTTTATGAAATGATGATGTCTATATACATATGTAGTTTTTATGATTTTATACCTTGCAAGAATCGAATAAAGCTTTCTTTGAATTTGATATCTATCTAGCTCGGCACCTTGGTGAGGCCAAGACTTGGAGTAGACTAGTTGCCAACTTCTACTGTCCAAACGTCCCAGAAGGTGAAAGAGTTTCGTAACACCTGTGTTACCTCTCAAGCCAGTGAAAAACCACCCCAAGGCCCCCTTAATTCCACTACAAGTGGTTGGGGTGAGGGTCCGTTTGAAAGCGTAGGGATTGACATAGTCGGTCCTCTGGACCCTCCAACAGCATCAGGAAACAAATGTGTACTGGTGGTAGTGAATCATGCCACTAGGTACCCTGAAGCAATTCCCCATGGGACTGTCAATGCTCCTGCAGTTGCCATGGCCCTCATCAGTATTTTTACTAGTGTGGGTTTCCCTTATGAGGTGGTGTCAGACACAAACTTCATGTCTGGCTATCTAAAAGCCATGCGGACTGAGTGTGGGATGACATACAAGTTTACCAGCCCATATCAACCACAAACAAGGCCATGAAAGTCATGATCATGGGACTCTCTGAAAAATTCAGGAGTTGGAATGCTCTTTTGCCATGCCTGCTTTTTACCTATTGAGAAGTGCCACATGAGGGAAGAGGCTTTAATCCATCTGAACTTCTCTTTGGTCATCCTGTAAGGGGCCCACTATGTATAGTGAAGGAAAGCTGGGCGAGATCTCTCAAAGAGCCTAAACAAGATATTGTGGACTATGAGCTTGGCCTATGTTCAAGGATGGCATGGGTAAAGTATCTAAAAATCTTGAAGAAAGCCAAGAGCAGCAGAAGGGTGTGGGTATTAGAGCCTGTGGCACCTAGGGCCCTCCAGGACAAATGGAGTGAATCCTACCCTATCCTTGAGAGGAGAGGTGTGGTCACCTATCTGGTTGACCTAGGCACTTGCAGGAATCCTCACAGGGTCATCCCTGTAAACCACCTGAAGCCTTCCTATGACTGGACTAATGTGGCTCTGATGGTGGTCACTGATAAGGCTCAGGAAGGAGACCCTCTCTCCCATAGTCCTATAGTCCTAAAGAGTGATCTGTTGAAGGAGTTGTCTTCTCACACACCCTCTCTGCCCAACAGCAAGTTGACTGCAGACAGGTTTTGAGGCAATATGCTGGGTACATTTCCCTAACCCCTGGTCAGACAACCTGATGTAACCATGATGTGGACACCGGAAACAACACACCTGTCAAAAGCAAAATATACAGACAGTCTAACCAAGTTAAGGAGAGCATGGGAGCTGCACAGCAAGGTGCTGGAGTTAGGGGTTGTTGAGCCCTCTGTAAGCCCCTGGGTTAGCCCAGCGGTTGCAGTCTTGATGATATTATGATCTATAGTTTTACTTGGCAGGATCACCTGATCCGCCTTGGCAAGGTCCTGTAGGTTCTGCAGAGTGAAGGCCTCAATATCAAGGCAAGCAAATGCCAGATAGGGCCGGTATCTGTTGTATACTTCAGCCACTCTTGTTGGTGAAGGCCAAGTTCAACCTTTACAGCCCAAGATCCAACCACTTGAGGACGGGGTAGCTCCAACAACGCAGACTCAAGTCAGGGCATTCCTTGGCTTGACTGGGCACTACAGGAGGTTTGTGAAGGGGTATGGTACCATTGTGGTAACCCTCAAGAGTTAACCTCTAAAAAGCAACCGAAGAAGGTAAACTGGACAGTGAGCTGGCAAAAGAATTTTGACACCCTGAAGGAAGCAATGTGCTCAGCACCAATTCTAAAAGTCCCAGGTTATTCTAAGCAGTTTATAGTGCAGACAGATGCCTCTGAACATGAGACAGGAGCAGTACTATCCCAGACCAATGAAGATGGCCATGACCAGTCTGTTGCTTTCATTAGCAGGAGGATGCCTAAGGGCTGGAACATGTATTGTGCCGCCCTAAGCACCACACTACCAATCTCATGCAGACTGCCATTGCAGGCTGCATGAAACAGTGCAGACAAAAGTGAAAACACACCATTGGCACACACTCTGTGTGCAATGCCCACAAACACTAGATGCAATATATGTAAGTCACCCCTAAAGAAAGCCTTAGAGCCCTAACGCAAGGTGCAATGTATTACATGTGAGGACATATCTGCAAGTGCAGATATGCCCCTGCGCTATTTAGTTCAATGGCTAGATAGTACAAGTGAACAGGGAGGCCATTTTAGGTATATGTACTGGTCACTGGTTATTTTTTTTTATATATATATCTTTATTGCTTTTTCCAAACTTTATCCAGAGTTACAAATAAGTACATGTATAGACGCGTTAAAGGATAATACTCTTCATAATACAGATTATTGGCTCTCAACTCTCATTTTTCTACCACAAACACCTGTCACATGTATTTCAACTTGGTTTCAGATATCAGCGTAAATATTTATGCCACGTGTTTTCTGTGTGCACATTTTCCATATTACTGCTCAGGAAATGATATCTACAAGTTTTTCCAGAGTTTTTCCTGAAGAGACACAACAGTTCTCTCGTCTGTTTTGGTATCTTTCTGTATCATTGCGTCCTATTGTATATATGTGACTCACTAGCCATCTTCTTCCGTCGCAAGATCGTTGACATCAACGACAGCTTCAACACCACGACCGCCTCGACTATGCCAGACTCCACCTCCCCTGTGAACACCACGAGCGTCACCCGCCTGACCTCCTGGTCCAACGTCAACGACGACGAGACACGCAAGGTCATGAACTCCATCCACTCAGGGTCTCCGTCAGACCCGTGCCCACACCACATATTCAACAAAGCAGACGCAGCCATCGCACCCCAACTACGAAAGGTCATCAACATTTCCTTCAAAACAGTGACATTCCCGGAAAGCTGAAAGCACGCCAAAGTCAACGCCCTCCTCAAGAAGCCCAAGGCGGACCCCAAGGACCTCAAGAACTTCCGGCCCATCTCCCTGCTCCCGTTCCCGGCAAAGGTCATCGAAAAAATCGTCAACAAGCAACTGGCCCACCACCTGGAAGACAACAACATCTTGAACCCATCCCAATCCGGATTCAAACGAAACCACAGCACTGAGACAGCCCTCATCGCCGCCACAGACGACATCAGGCACCAACTAGACAACGGCGAAACATCAGCCCTCATCCTCCTGGACCTGTCGGCCGCCTTCGACACGGTCTGCCATCGCACTCTAAAAACACGTCTTCTAGAAGCCCGAATCCAAGAGAAGGCCCTTGACTGGACCACGTCCTTCCTCTCCGGCAGAACCCAGAGCGTCCGCCTCCCACCCTCCCAATCCGAAGCCACTGACATCATCTGCGGTGTCCCCCAGGGCTCATCCCTCAGCCCAACACTGTTCAACATCTACATGGCCCCCCTCGCACAAGTGGCCCCCCATCACGACCTCAACATCATCTCCTACACCGACGACACCCAGCTCATCCTCTCCCTCACCGACCCACACACAGCCAAAACCAACCTTCACGAAGGAATGAAGGCCATCGCCACCTGGATGAGGAGCAGCCGTCTGAAGCTGAATTCAGACAAGACGGTTGTCCTCATCCTCGGACCCATCCCCTCAGCCTGGGACGACTCCTGGTGGCCTACCACACTGGGAACAGCACCAACACCGACCGACAATGCACGCAACCTAGGATTCATCCTCGACTCCTCCCTCTGCATGTCTAAGCAGGTCAACGCTGTCTCCTCCTCCTGCTACAACACCCTGCGCATGCTCCGCAGGATCTACAAGTGGATCCCGACCGAAACAAGAAAAACGGTGTCACAGGCCCTCGTCAGAAGCAGACTGGACTACCGCAACGCACTCTACGCAGGAATCCCAGCCAAACACCTATGACGACTACAACGCATCCAAAATGCCTTCGCCCGACTGACCGTCAATGTCCCCCGCCGCAGCCACATCACCCCCCACCTGAGAGACCTACACTGGCTCCCCGTCGACAAGAGGATCACCTTCAAGCTCCTCACCCACGCACACAAAGCACTCCACAACGCTGGACCAGCCTACCTGAACAGCAGACTCAGCTTCTACACCCCCACCCACCAGATCTGCTCTGCCTAGCCTCGCACTTGCCGCTGTCCCCCGCATCCAACGAACGACTTCCGGCGGCTGATCCTTCTTCTACCTCACTGCCAATACAAGACCTGGAACACCCTCCCTACCCACATACGACAGACCCAAGACCTACTCGCCTTCAAAAGACTCCTCAAGACCTGGCTCTTTGAGCAGTAGCAGCACCCCCCCACCCTTTCCCCTCAGCGCCTTGAGACTCTCACGGGTAAATAGCGTGCTCTACAAGTACTCTGATTGATTGATTGATTGATATTTAGGGTATTCGCAGATATCTGCCTCCGTACTTCAATAGAATGGCAGGAGAATGCAAGACAAGATATAGTGTTTAGGTAAACTTATTAACAGTGCCATTGTCTACTTCATGGGTACTCACAAACTTTCTCTCGGGGGCCAAATTTACACTGTGGTTTGTGTCTGAGGGCCGCACGAGTGGGGGTGGGGTCAGTGGGGGAGGGTGCGAGGCTAGAGCAACAAAACAAAACTGACCATGAGGTTGATCACTGGTCCCTGCAGCGGACACCTTCGTCCACTGAGCCACCAGACCCGGCATACACACATCTCTCTCGCTCTCTTTCTCTCTCTGTCTCTCTCCCTCTCTAACTCTCCCTTACTCTGTCCCCCTCCCTCTGTCTCCTTTTCCCTCTCTCACTCCCTCACTCTGTCACTCCCTTTCCCTCCCTTCCTTTCTCTCCCTCCCTTTCCCTCTCTCACTCCCTCACTCTGTCTTCCTTTCCCTCTCTCACTCCCTCACTCTGTCTCCCTTTCCCTCTATCACTCCCTCACTCTCTCTATTCCTACCTCACTCCCTCACTGTTTCCCTTTCCCTCCCTCACTCCCTCACTCTGTCACTCCCTTTCTCTCCCTCCCTTTCCCTCCATCTCTTACCCTCCCTCCCTTTCCCTGCATCCATTTCCCTCTCACTCCCTCACTCTGTTTCCCTTTCCCCCCTCGCTCTGTCTCCCTTTCCCTCCCTTACTCCCTCACTCTGTCTCCCTTTCCCTCTCTCACTCCCTCACCCGGTCTCCCTTTCCCTCCCTCATTGTCACTCCCTTTCCCTCCCTTCCTCCCTCCGTTTCCCTCCTACCCTTTCCCTCTCTCACTCCTTCACTCTGTCTCTCCTTCCCTACCTCACTCCCTCACTCTGTTTCGCTTTCCCTCCCTCGCTCTGTCTCCCTTTCCCTTCCTTACTCCCTCTCTCTGTCACGCCATTTCCCTCCCTCACTGTCTCCCTTTCCCTCCCTTACTCCCTCACTCTGTCTCCCTTTCCCTCCCTCACTCCCTCACTCTGTCTCCCTTTCCCTCCCTCACTCCCTCACTCGGTCTCCCTTTCCCTCCCTCCCTCACTGTCACTCCCTTTCCCTTCCTCCCTCTCCCTCCTACCCTTTCCCTCTCTCACTCCCTCACCAGATCTCCCTTTCCCTCCCTCACTCCCTCACTGTCACTCCCTTTCCCTCCCTCACCCTCCCATTCCCTTCCTCCCTCCCTCCCTTTCCCTACTTCCCTCTCTTACTCCCTCACCCGGTCTCCCTTTCCTTCCTCACTTTGTCTCCCTTTCTTTCCCTCTCCCTCTGTCATCTCACCCTGCCTCTTTGTCAGCCCGGGCTGATACAGCTTCGGAGCGCAAACACACACACATAGCTGCACCGAGCGCATTAACAGGTCTTTAAAAGACCATTAGAATGTTAATGAGGCTGTGTTGTTCACCTCTTAGCGCCCCTGCAGCTCCACTCTATGGCAGGAAACGCCCGGCCGTCCCCCATAGAGCAGCAGAGTCTCGGAGTCGCGCTGCTGTAACTTAGTTTGCAGACACTCTTTAAAAAAAATTAACAAAAATGAAAACACTGGTATGATATGTACAAGGTCCGCCGGGCGCCAGGGAAGGCTTGCCGGGCTGCCACTGCCCCGCGGGCCGTACTATGAGTACCCCTGGTCTACTTTTTGCTCCTGGGTCAGGGTGCATGTAATATACATGCCTCATTTCCAGTTCCTTTTTTTCAGATTCAGTACGCCCTCCGCACTGCGAAAGACTTTCCTTGAAAAACCAGCCAACATTTCCTATGCAGTCAAATGCGTTTTATAGCTTGTTGTTGGCCTTTTGTCACAACTTATATGCAGTGTCTTGTGCATCTAATTCACCGCATCATAACCTCCCGTTTTCACAATCCGGCGATGAAGTGCCTCTGTCTTTCCTGTCTGTACTTGTTAACTCTGTAAGTAAAGTGTCCCACTATTGTGCTATTGGGTATTTGCGCAGTCCAGCTATTTCTTCTCTATGCAGAGATTTACTTTCTGCCTAGGCCCACAATAGGAGCGACCTTCTGTAATCGGCACTGGTTACTACGAGTTTTCAAGCTACATGGTGGCTTCACTGAAGCCCACAGTGTTTCATATCAAACACCTTGTTTCAATAAATCTGCACTAATGCCAGTGGTGAATTTATTATTTATTATTAGAAGAGCCCCCTGAAAACCTACCAGCCTCCTACTGTACTGGATGACTGGTATTGTCCAGCCTGCCACCAGAGAGATGTTTCTGACTCCCTGCAGGTGAAAGTCTGTGCTCTCTGATGCCAGAAACAAAGCCTGTTCCGGAACAAGGTGTTCACACCTCCTCCAGCAGGATGGCTTGTGAATCTGCACACCAAAGCCAGGGATTTCAAGCACCTGCTGCCTTTGCCCCGCCACCCCTTCTTCCCTCAGACTTGGGAGATGCCACCCCCTGCCATGAGGCCCACTAGGCACCAGGACAGGTGGGAAATTAGCTATGCTAGGAGGCGTAGTGCACTAACTGGGCAGTGACACCCCTAAGGTGGGCTGCCTAATGTGCCCTATGAAAAAAGAGTTCCAACATTTTGATTTTGGTGAATTAGGAATTCTGAGACAGGGTTATGCCTACTTGCCACAGGAAGTGGTTATTTAGGGGCTGTAGTGTCCGGGGAGAAGTAGCCCATTGGCTACTACCATTCACTTCGCTTAACACCCCTAAATTGCATATTTGGGTGGCTCTCTGACACCAGGAACTTAGATTCATATGACTGAAGAAAGAAGTGGACAAAGAAGAGCAGAAGAAGCTAGAACTGCCGACTGCTGTTAGACTTTGGCGTTAAACCCTGCCTGCTTACCTGCTCTTGTCCTGACAATTAAGACAAACCCACTCGTCCTGCAGCTGTGCAACCTCCAAAAGCACCAGAGGGCCTCCAGTCCTTCGCCAAACCATCAGCATCTCCCTTGAAGTTGAGGAGCCCCTTTCCTGTAGCCTGCAACCACCGACCGCAACCTCCGGTTCACCGCCCTGAAGTTAACCGGGTGCACTGATATAGCAGCCACCCAGTAATAGGTCACTGTGCTCCCAGAGGTCTGATCCATCTCCCCACCAAGTGAGAAGATGCCAGGAAAACTGGAGCCACCCTGCACCAGGACCCCTTGCAGCAAACCAAGCTTGTGTGAGTCCAATCCGGACTCCAACGCTGCAGAGACCAAGCAGCCCACAGGGGACGTCAGCATTGTAGAGGCCAGCATTGAGAGTGGCACAGCTGTCCAGATTTGTCCCTTTTGCAGGTCTAACAAAGAACAGTGGGAGCCTTTGACGCACGGGCACCAGCCAATCAAAACCCTCTGCACCTAAGCTACCCGCCTCGGGTCCATGACAACTGACTGTGCTCTCCTGCTTCCAGGACCCCCACGAACGGAGTCCCCCATTGGGAGCTCCTTGACTTGTCCACAAGACCCCCTCTGCAGCCTGTTTCTAGGTGGCCCCCATCTTTTCCTACAGTGTAGTGTGCAAGGCTACCAACACGTCCAGTACCCAGTCCAGCACCCAGTCACTCCAGGGCAGGTAAACTTGAACTGCTAGTTGTAATTTGGACCTTGGCCCCATAGCACCTTAAGTCCTAAACGGAACCCCTGAGAACTGTTTGCAAATCACCGTATGCAGTATATGCCTTTTTCTCCATAACAAAGCATTATCGCGTAAAAACGCATTTAGGTGACATTTTTACTTACCTTCTAAAATGTGCTATTACAGTACTTGCGCCTTAACAAAACCCTTGATGTTAAAACAAATTTAAAAATACTAGTTATTTTTCTAAATTGGTCTCGAGCAAGACTTCTTACCTCCTGGTCAGAGACCTGCTCTCTCCCCCAGCAACTCCGCTGTAGTGCCGCTGTGGCTGCCCTGCTAGGGTAGGTGTTCGACACCCTCCTCCACCCGCAGGTTCCTGCCTGCATCTCATCCCTGGTGGTACAGTGGGAAAGTCTTGCTCTCCTGCCGGTTGACTGTTGTCTGTCTGCCCATTATTGTCTTTTTGTCTGTCTTATTGTTTTGTGACTTGTATCTGTTTTTTCTGTGTTCTGTTTTTCTTAGCCTATTTCTGTGTTCCGTTATTTTTTGATGTTTCTGTATTCCGTTATTCTTTGACTGTTTCTGTATTCTGTTTCTTTTTGTCTGTCTCTGTATTCTGTTTATTTTTAGCCTGTTTTACCTTTTCTCTCTGTCTCTGTCCTCCGTTGCTATTTTAGCCGCCCTTTTTCCTGCTGATGCTGCCCCTGCGGCCCCTTTCCCCTGCCGTTTCCCGCTCCCTCATCCCAGCTGCGCTTCCCTCCCCCTTCCCTATTTAATGGCGGCTGCAATGCTGGAGCACCGAAGTTGCACCAAAGGCAAGCCCGTCTGCAACCGTCTATGTCCCAACCGCGACCAGCGCCAGGGACCCTGGTTCTCTGACCACCCACCACTACGACTCAGCTGACCTCCTCGCACTCAACGCCGGAAGGAACAAGAACTGCCAGCAGGCTACGCAAACACCACCCACGGCCAGTTCTCCTGCCGACACTGCAGTCAACCTTCACCACCCTCTGCACCCCCATGCCTCCCCACACCAGAGGCCAGCACCCCGAAACCCTGGGATGCATCCACCTCAACGTACACTCCTTGCACAGACATGCGGTAGAGATCTGGGACCTCCTCGACACCATCTTGCCTTCTTCACGGAAACCTGGACCAATTCCACATCCGCACCCGACATCGCCACCGCCTTCCCCGACGGATACAATATCCAGAAGAAGGACCGCCTCAACAGCCCAGGAGGAGGACTCGCCATTGCACACAAGAGGTCCCTCTGACTCACCCCCTCCAGCATGAGCGTCTCCCCGTCCACCACCAAACACCTCCATTTCCAGATCTAGATCAACCCCAGAATGACCCTCCGCTGCACACTCATCTACAGACATTCCGTTTCTCGAACCGCGTTCACCACCACCATCGCCACCCTCATCGCACCCCATGCCATCGCCTCCATGGACTACATACTCATCGGATACCTCCACCTCGACGACCTCTCAACAACCCCAACTCCGCCACCCTCCTGGACAACCTTACCAACCTCCACTGGCTCCCTGTCGAGAAGACAGTGACCTTAAAGATACTCACCCACGCCTACAAATGTTTCCACAACAACAGACCCTAATATCTCAGTTTAAGAATCTCCTTCTACGTACCCAGGAGAAACGTCCAATCTGCCGACCTCGCCCACGCCGAAAGCCCCCGCATCCGCAGAGCAAGAACGGGTGGAAGATCCTTCTTCTACATCGTGGCTAATACCTGGAATGAGCACCAGATCGATATCAGACGCACTCCCATTCTGCATATCTTCAGGAAGACCCTCAAAACCTGGCTCTTCGACTGACCAGAGCTGCTCCCCCCCTTCAGCGCCTTGAGACCCTCTTGGTTGAGTAGTGCGCTTCAAAATCCCCTGATTGATTAACTGATTGATTGAGTTTCTTCTTGAGTGTGAGTCTCATTTATTGACTCTGAGTGTTTTCAACATATGCCTTAACACTACCTTCTGATAAACCTAAACTGTTCGCTCACACTACCTCAGAAGAGAGCATTTGGGATTATTAATTAAAGCCCTGTAAACCAATAGGGGTCATCTGGACTTGCTACATATACACCTCATTTTGGTATACTTCATAAAAAGCCGGGATGTGGAATTCCAATAGCCCAACACCCAGGACATATTGTTTGGGGTCAAGGGCAACACGTTTTAATGTGTATTGTATCCTTGGGACAAGTAGGCCCAACCCACTACAGCACAAACCCTTTATCTGCCAGTTTCCAGTAAGACATTATGGAGCAGGGAAGGGCACCGTCTGCCGTTATGGTAATGCTTGTGTCCATATGTTAATGCTGTTCAAACTTGTATTTATGGTTCATTAATGCAAAGCCTTTATTATTAGGGTGAGCACTCTAAATGCATTTTGTAAGCTTGGACCGTACTACTGACAGTGGTTCCAGTACAGAAATGTGTACACACGTTTTCAAAGTTTAGCAATATGAGTCTATGTATAATGCACCCAGAATGCTCTCTGACTAGGTGCAAATATTTGTGAAACTTGAAATCAAGATTGATGAGTCTTTGCTTTCAAAATAAAAGTTCACAAAAAAATGAAAGTAGGAAATAAAACATTAGCCAAACTACTGTAAAATGTTAGGTGCCATTTCTTTGCAGCGTCATTTGGTAAAATGTGTTGAGGTATTCTAGTATTTCCCAAAGATATTCATAATGGAAAATCATTGTAACCAGTTTCAATAAGATACATAAAAATAAAAAAGCATTGGCAAAGCCAACAGGTCTGAAATTGGTGGTTAGCCTTTTGATTGTGTCAATATGTAACATGTTTTGGCATGGTTTTTGTAAAACCTTATTGGCGTGGGAGCTGCCAGGCACTCACGATTATAACAAACACTGGCAAAAGCAAAAATTGGTTTTGGTCTGAAAAAGCACACATTGCCGCAGTAGTTCCTGGCAATGAACAAAACTACTTTGTGTGTTGATAAGCTCCTTGTGAAAGCGCAGAATGCTGTCACTCACAATGAAGGCAGCCGATAGACCAAGAGATTGATTAAAAGTTTAATAAACACAAAAGGTCATGATTAACTCCAGAACTAATCAGGGTCCCAATTATTAACCCTTTCCATGCGGCCGCGATTCCCCTGGTGTGCTGTAAACAGCACGAACAGGGGCGGGCCGTGACGAACCCCAGCCGTCATCAGCACAAGAGCACCGTAGTGCATGACGGCTGGGGTTCGTCATCAGCATGGAAGGGGTTAAAGAAAGTCTCAAAATTGCACCAATGGTATATATACTTGCATTAAGTGCAGATATACAACTTCTGTGAATTCACAGGAATTTACAGAAGTAGGCCAAGACACAGTACTTCTAGAAAATATTTGTGAGCTGCATTTTAGCATGGGCAAATATGCACGTGTAGATTTGCTCATGCGAAAATCTTGGATGTTTGCAAGTTCATTTTCCCTCCAACTGCCTTTTTCCCAAACTTTTTTTTTCTCAGAGTTTTGAATAGCGCAAACTTGACCCGAATCGGGTATCAGAGCGCTTTACATAGCACCAGATGCATTACATGAGGACACATTCATTTTTGTTAGGCACAGGGAGATTAAGTGATTGGCCCAGATTCACAGGATGTTCAGCGTCGTTGCAGAGACTCAAACCCAGTTCTCCAGAATTGAAGTTGAATGCCCTAGCAGTTGGGCCAACTCCTCTGTCCACCTTTAAAGAAGAAGGTCATCTGCCATTGTCAGGAGTAAAGTTCCAACCTTTCTCAGTACTGGAAAATATTAAAGAATAAATAGTTGGTGAAAACCCTTAAAACATGCAAGTTAGTTGGTTTGCACAGACTCAAAAGGGCATTCCAACCCTAGAACTATTGCTTGCCACTACCTTCAGGCCCAGTATGTAGAACTACGAAGTTGTGGCAACATAAGGGAATGGCTAATATTCAAATCCTACCATTATTGAGCCCTGGAATAATCAGAGAGGCTATATGAGAGCTCTTACAAAATGAGATTGCTGCCATAATTTGTCAGCGCTTTATATGGCACAAAAGGGACAAGTGAATTTTGTTACAGGACAAGTAGATTTATGAAGCAACTTGTCCCATGGACAAATAGATGTCTTATTAAATTCCACACCCTTGAAATGCCAGCTTACTACGGAGATGTGAAAATAGGGGTCCTGCAGTTCCAAAGCTACCATCCAGTCTCCAGGTTCTAACGCAGACAGGACCTGAGCAAGTGTCAGCATCAGGAATTTCTCCTTCCTCAAGAAGGCTTTGATAGGGTAAAGATCAATGATAGGGCAGAAGCCTCTGTTCTTCTTCAGCACAAGAAAGTAACAGGAATAGCAACCAGGACCTACTTCTGATGCCGTTACTCTCCCAATGGCTCCTTTGGATAAAATAGCCTGCACTTCTGGCTCAACAAGGAGAGATGGTCATCCATCATCCAATCTCAGGACGGTGGTAGGGGGGTGGGGTCTCCAGGAGTGTGATGGTGTCCCCCCGGCCAGACAATTTGGAGCATCCACTTTTCTGAAGTTATTGCTTGCCATTGGGGCAAGCAGAGCCTGACCCTGCCTCCAACAGGTGGCCCATGTGATTGTGAAGTCATACTAAAGGGGTTTTGAAGATGTGGCTCCCAGGGGTTGGCGGACTAGGCAGATCTCTGGCCTAGGTTCCCACAGGACTTTTGGAAGCTGTGTCCACAGCCCCAAAAAGGCTGAGAAGCCTCTTGGCCGGGCAGGCTATAATGGAAAGGACATGGCTGGTAGCTATTACAGTAATCACTGAAGGAACAAAAGGAAGTGTTTGGATCCGAGGGGCTGGGTGGCGAGTGCCAACAACCAGTCGGTGACCCTACTCTCCTTGAAGTGCTCAAGCACTGAATCAGCTGTGTCACAGAACAGGCTAGTGTTCTCGAACGGCATGCCCATAAGAGATGACTGATATCCTCCGAAAATGCAGTTGACCTCAGCAAGGCAGGTGGCGGAATGCCACCAATTAAGCAATAGCCCTGCCGAGGGAGTCTGGTGTGTCCAACCTGCATATGATGGTGAATTTTGCGGAGTCTCTTCCATCGGCAGTAGCCTGATTCAAGATGGCTCGTATCTCGGGACCATAGGCAGTACTTGTGCAACAGAGTCCCACAAAGTGTGGCTATATGAGCCCAAGAGGCATGTGGTGCTCACCGACCGTACATCAAGGCTGGCGGAAGATAAATACTCTTTCCAAGGATTCCAACCTCTTAGCCTTCCTGTTCTATAGACTGGTAGGGAACGCATCCAGGTTCACCTTGGAAACTCAGGCCTGCATCATGAGGCTCTTCTGGGTGGGGTGCTGGGTGAGGAAAGCTGGCTCCTAGAAGCGGGGCAGTGGCGATATGCAGTCATCCTGTGCACAGGGGTGGCCATGCAGGGATAGACCCAGGAATGGAGCAGGACACTGGTCTTGACTACCATGGTGGGTAGCTGGAAAAGGATGCCCCTTCCTCCCTAGCCATACTAGGAGGAGAGACAGGCTAATGTCTGGTGAGGTGTCCAAGCTACTGGCATCTGCCAGCTCCTCATACAAGTTGTCATTACCCACTTTGCCCAAAGGGTCATCATGAAGGTTAGGGTAGCTGTAAGGATTCTCAGCTCCACCTCAGAATCCAAAATCCACACAGGGCCTGTAAAGAAATGAGGCACTGTCTACAATCTGGATAGTTATTGACTTCACCTCGCTGCATCTTAAGACACTGCAGTATCTCTGACTGCTCACAGGCTCGTTTAAACGCAAATTATGTGCATCGACCCCTGATTTGTCTCAGAAATTTGATAATAATTCACCTAACATACACTGGATGAATTCTACTGTGTATGAATACGTGAACCCTATGTGAGTGAAGTTCAGACGCTACATCCAACTTGGATGAGCGATCTCCGCAGTTGATAGTCAGGTCCCTAGGATATTGTGATCCTTCCAAGATCTTCTTGCGGATGACGATAATCCGCATACAGACTACAATATTTCTATACAGATCTGAACTGATTACAGTCCTGAGGATGGTTTCATCAAATAACTGCTAAGAAACCGAAACGTCGACTTTGCACTTTATCCCTTGCTTTGTTTCACTCAATGTGTTTTGGGATAGGTGTCTTTTAGGTTCTGTTGAGTCACTTAGCAATTTATTTTTATGTGTACCCACAGTCCTAAAATCTTATTCGCTTATTTGTCTGTATATGAAGCTGATTTTTCTTAATGAATTATTTGATAAAAACACTTTTTTCGTATACACCCTGTGTCTTTGTTTATAGGTTTCATGTTGACAACACAATTTGATCAGTTTTGATTCACTCATTGTAAGGACGATAAATTGGTTCTTCTCATATTAATTTTAAATAACAAAACTTAGATTGAACAAAGTCCCTTGAAGGCATCTTTACCTTTCTATATTTACTTACCCAAGCCCTCAAGGGTATTCCGGGTTGCTCACTTCCTTAATAATTACTGTAAAGAAATGAGGCACTGTCTACAATCTGGATAGTTATTTGGGTCCGGTTAGCGCTGGTCTTGACGATGAATGATGCCTGTCTGGTTCTGTACCAGAATCGGGAATGATTATGGGCTCGCTGCTGCCGGGAACAGCGCCACAGGGCTTAAGCTCTGTGAAGGATGCGGATCTGCGACTTGAGTTGACCAGGGAACTGATCCAGAGGACCCGACTGGTGCAGAGAGGAACCCAATAGCAGAAGTCCAGTGGGGACTTCTTCCTGACCTCTGGGGCTCAAAGGTGCTCCAGAGGAGTCAAACCACCCAAATATGAGGTGCGTAGCCTCATAAAACTCTTTGTGTTAGGTGGGGTTGTTCCAGCTCCAGGAAATTCAGGGAGGCGTGGAAGGACCCAACATCAGGCTCCATAGGTGGAGTGCAGGAGCGGGGGCTTGACAAGCGCGGCGAAGTTGAAGAGTCACAGACATTTGCCTCTCATAGGCTTTCTAGGGGACATCCCTAGCACACAAGGAGTGTGCTAGGGATGACCAAATTGGTCCAAAATTGAGAGGGGTAGTTGTTCGGAATCTGCGCAGATGGCGCAGAAAGAATTAAACTGGGGTGGCATCTACTGGCACACCACATTTCACATAAGGTGGCATCTACTGGCACACCACATTTCACATAAGGTGCATACAAAGTCTATGACGCTGATGCAGAGTCGTTCAACGCCACCTACCAGCGCACAAGGGTACTGCTCAAAATATTGCCTCAGGGATATTCTAAGGTAAGGAATCTGTGGCTAAAAGTCTCTATCAGATACTCCTGAAATCAGTAACTCATGAACACGAACACCACTTGACCACCATTCAAGTTCAGTCCACATGTGGGTTATAGTACACAGATTGGTGGCAAGGTATGGTGAAGGGCATCACTAAAACAAGTCAGCTAGAGCGTTCAGCACCTGTGTGGCTCAAGTCAGTCAGACAGAGTTGAACTAAAGGAGTACAGAAGGGGAGTAAGGCTATTTGCAAGGGGGTGAGTACACGCAAGTTTACTGCTAGACCACATGGCATAGAGCGGCTATCAAGAGCACACAGCCATGTTCTGGGAAGAATCTTCCTTTCCTCTGGTCTCCTTGTGCTGTTACTGACCCAATTCTGTTTCTATTTCTGTCATCCTTGGAATCTTGGGAATTTGTGTGGCCCTTAGTACCAGTCTGAAGAGAGTCCCTCTCTCCTTTAGGCTAGAAGCCATGCTGCATCAGCCCCTTGCAACAATGTTAGCTAACCACTTGTTAGATATTATTACCAGCTTTTCTGAATCCCTCTCTGTCAGATGTGACATGGATTGCCTATAAATGGTAGTGCTCTCATCCTTGAGTCTCCCTGTCACCTTTAGCCAATTAAAGGAATGAGAACCATTGGCCTCTATCCCACTCACCCACTTATTCATATCATGCATCACTCAGTGAATCTAGGTCTCAAATAGAACACAATCTATTCTCTTGCTATCCTTAAACCTTTGTAAATCCTGCTGTGGCTTCAACCCTAACTTTCTAATCAGAACTACTTTAATTCCGTCAAATCAAATGCAAAACACATTTTAGGATACACTTGTGATGTATCCGAGGAAAACCTGTGCTCAGGGGCTAATAACGCCTAGCACTAGAGCACTCTCTCCCTGGGTTTCTATCATGGTACCTGGGTTCTATAAATCTACTGTAGACCTACAAATTTCATTACTATGACCTACCTACCTAGGAAACTCTTTATGGCTGTTGTTGAAAGCCACACTTGTATTGAATAACTACAACCTATTTAGGATTTATTAGAAAGCCTTTAAAACCTTCCATATCTATGCCTTTCAATTCTTGGATAACAGGGGTGGAGAAAATATTCTCTTGGAGGCCACTAGTGCTGAATGGCTAGTTCCAAGAAAGAAAACCTATCAGTCAGCAGGGAAAATTAAGTGGCCGAAAGGTTTGGGTGACATTTATTGTCTTACTTTTACGCCCTCATTTGTGCCTTCATGGATACCTAAACGCATCCTATGCACTATGTCAGTGCACCACCTCATTCTCCTTGACATCCTGAAACCAGTCACCCTTCACCCTCTTGCGCTGGACAGGTATTTTCCAGAATATCGTTAACTCAGCCCGATCAGAAACGTTTGGTACAGTACTGTTCCCAACATGGTATACATGTGTGCTTCTATGCCCAATGTACCTAACTGCAGGTTTAGTGGGTAACCTGATCATTTATTATGGGCATTATGTCAAGCTAATCTAAATGTGTGTAGGTCTACTTTTATCTCTGACTACAAATGATCTTGGGCCTCTCCTGTGAAATGAAAGTGTACTCCAAGCATGCCTCAGTATGCTTGGTGCATTCTTTTTGAGGGACAAAAATGTGTTCCTTTGCTAATAACACAGGCACTGTGTGAGTAATCTGCCTAAACAAAATTGGGCAGAAATTTAAGATTGGTCACTTTTCACCTATAAAGAAGGAGCAAATTCAAGGGGGGGGAGGGGGTTATAATTTTTCATTTACTTGTAACTTTTGCACTTTTTGATGAATCTGCACAGATGTGGCAAACAAAAAGCAAGTTACATCCAGTGCAGATAGTTCAGGTTTCATGCAGATCCACATGGGGAGTACAAATAGAGCGGGGGGGGAATAAAAACAAAATAAATTCCTTACTTTTTCTAAAACTATTTCTGGTGGGTACTTTCTAGTGGACATTCTATCAAAACACAAATTCCTCAACTTTTAAATATCCCCAGGCACCAGAGAATGTCAACAACATCCCCAGGCACCAGAGAATTTCAACAACAGCGCGACACCGGAGGGACAAGCATAGCCACATATAAATGCTGCCCCTGAGAGCTGCCATCCATTTCTTGCATCTTTCCCTGCCCTCAGACGCGGGGAAAAGAACAATTGTTGGTGACAGTATGATGATACCTACCTTGGGCACTTCTTAGATGCGGGGAAAAGAACAATTGTTGGTGACAGTAAGATGATCCTACCTAGGGCACTTCTTAGATGTTAAAGAGTCCACTACACACAACAGCTAAGTGGAAAGGCAGTGAGGAATCTAGGATTAGGTATTGTATCTACCAGAAAGAGTGTTACCAAAGGGAAATCACTTGTTCTTCTGTGAGATACTTCTAGCTGCTAATTGCTCACCTTAAAAATGGATATCAAAGTAGCACCTCCCAAAGGTGCAGGATCGGAAAAGATGGATAGACTAAAAAGTCCTGTGGGACTAAGCAAGCTAACAGAGCTTCTTTATTGGACCGGACGATCAAAGCAGGGGTGCTTTGGTAACATAGGTATCAACTCCCACTGTATAGCCTGACAGAAATGCTATGAACAGGCAGCCCTCATTCTAATGCCATTGTAGCAGTCTTGGCCCTGATGGAATGGACTCTCAGGCCCTCTATGCTGTTTTTGGCCACTGTGTAGCAGATCTTAATGCAGAGCTCTATCCATTTGCATCACCCTATATTTCTTTGCACCTGACAAGCAGTTGAAGAACTGACAGTAAAGATAGGGTATAAGAGAAAAGGTGGAGCAAAAATTGCAGGCAAAGTGAATGGAATTTATAACATTATAAAGCAAACAATTACAACACATGCTTTTACAACTCGGTTTTTACAACGCAACTACAATTGCGTCGCATGATTTTACAACGTAAGCCATTAAACTCATTGTTTAAAACTACCCATACAAAGCATTCCATTACAACGCTTATATTTTATATGCATACCATTGCAATCCATAATACTTTTAGGACAACAGTAGTGTAAGTGTTGGATAGTGCAGGGGTAAAAATGACTATTCCAACTCCACTGAGTGCAACAGTAGGGTAAGTGTTTGATAGTGTAGGGGTAATAATTGCTATTCCCACCCAAGTGAGTGCAACAGTAGGAAAAGTGTTGGATAGTAAAGGGGTAGAAATTACTATTCCCATCCACCCCAAACCCACACCCACCCTAAAACTGAAAAATCTCTATTACTTACCTTATAATGCCTAGTAATGGCATGCGTTGTAATGGTAAGCGCTGTAATAGCATGCGTTGTATTGACATGCATTGTAATGGCATGAGATGTAAAGGCAGTTGCGTTGTAACAGCTACGATGTAAGAGGAGTGCGATGTAATGACTGCGTTGAAATGGATGTTTCCCGGTGAATGTTTGGCCAACATGGAAGGGTCTCAGAACCTTAGGGATTCTCAACACTAATTTGTCTGTAAAAAATGTAGTGTGGGGCAGTCGTACCAATAGCGCATCCAGCTCACGCATGTGTTGTTGACGTGATGGCGATGAGGCAGACTGTTTTCAGGCTCAAGAGCTTTAGGGAGTAGCTGTGTATAGGCTTGAAAGGTGTCACAACCCCTTTCAGAGGACCACAGGGCACGGAGGGGTTATTGTAGGTGTCTCCAACCAGTCAACTGCGGGCTACCAGTAGCTCCCAGACACCTTCAGAGTAGCTCGCAGCCTTGAGTTCATTTTTAAATAGGCACAGGTTTCACATTATCCTTTTAAAGTTAAGGGAAGACTGTGTTTATCTTACATTATTATCATCAAGCCTGATCAGGGCCTGATAATGAGAAGTGCTCAGTCAGATTTATGACCCAGACGGGAGCTGGCGAAAAGAGGTGAAGAACTGAAGCACTGAGGTAAAAGTCCATGGCAACTCAATATTGGACTATGAGGACAATATTATGTTTCTGAATGCTTTTAAATGGGGGGACATTAAAATGAAAAGTTACCTTAATAATTTAGTTAACTCTTCATTTAAATGTTCTCCCATTTCAGAGGGTCGCATTGAGAAACACCAGGCCTTGTGCTTCTAATGGCCAGAGACTGTCATACGTAGGACTGAAAAATACAGTCATTTTTTAAATGGTAGAAATTTAAAGTGCAGAAAAATGTTCCATATTTAGAACAATTTTGCTGAACATTTTTGGCACTTTAAATTGCTCCCATTTAAAAAAAATGGTTTTCTGTTCGTGTTATACATGTAACAGTGAAACATATGGTGAAAGGTATGTCCTGTGCCACAAGTACACACAACACAGGGTCTCAGTCACTCATACACATATATCCCACACACACATGTTCATACATCCGCAAAGACCACACTCTCACTAACACACATTGCAGCCTTGTCATAGTGCTAGTCAAAAGTATTTTTTTCCAAACCATTGTATCTTGCTCTTGTATGGACATTTTTATTTTTTTAAACTTTATTTTCCGGTTTTGCACAAAAACAAAACAGCAATGATACAATGCAGTGGAATGAATCAGCAGTTGTGAAATGGAATTATGGCAGATCAGATAAAATCAAAGGCACATAAAATAACAGCTGAGGGTAATGTATCGTGGTCAGAGAATATAAAACACACCCAGGCACAAAAACAGAGCATAGCACAATGATTAGACAAATAAAAATACATCACCCAAGGGAGGAATCCACTCGGACATTAGCACATCTTCGGGGTACAAAGAGTACATCCTATGCAGACCTCACCCCAGTGACAGCGAGGATCTAACCCACACCCTCAGGGGTAATGCCGGCCAGCACCTGTGAGTCTTGTGCCGCCCTACACCGGGAAATGTAGTCCTTATATGGACCCCAAATATTTATAGATCTGGATGAGGTGGGGAGCAGAGTGCTGAATTCCTCACAATTGACATTACAGTACGCAAGGCTTTTCAACCAGGAGTGTAGTGTGAGGGCGCGTCTGCTGCCCCACAGCAGTGCAATCTCCCGTTTGGCCAAAAGGAAACCCAGTGCAGCCAGCTTACGAACTTTCCTAGGGAAGTTAACCACATAACCTAATAATGCAATCTCAGGAGTAGGCAGAAGTTGCATGGACAATATGTCTCCCAACGTGGAGTGCACACTAGTCCAGTATTGATGAATCTTAGGACATTTCCAAGTAAGGTGTGCAAAGTCCACAAAGGGAGACAAGCATTTCTGACAGTGGTGTGGTCTGGTATTGTCAATTCTAAGGGAATGGGCGGGGGTGAAATGCATCCGGCGGAGAAACCTAAAATGAAGTCATCTGTGTCGGCTGTTCAAGGAGATGTCACTGGTGGCCCTGCAGCACTGCTCCCACTGGTCGTCTGAGATAGGTTTGCCCAAGTCAGCCTCCCAGGCCGCCCGAACCCTGGAGTCATCCACGGGCCTAATCGCACCTCATTGCCTGTATATTTTGGAAATCAGATGTGCCCCATTCGGGCTCTTAATCAGCAGCGTAAGGGGAGTAGCTTCATCAGGGGCGGCGGGAAAAGAGGAAAACCTGGCCCTGAGAGCGGATCGCACCTGAGTCAGGATAAATGAGTCCATAATGTACGTTCACTAAAGCGAGCCTCTTCCGCCATTAAAAATGCATGCCCGTCAGGGAACAGGTCCCCGAGCGTGTGCACTTAGAACTTCTCCAAAGTACGATTGACCAAGGTTTCCCCAGTAATCGGGAAAAAGGAAGAGTTAGGCAAAGGTAAGGCAGGGGAGTATAATAAGTCTAACCCCAAGAGTCTGCGTAGCCTGTCCCAAGCCCAGCATGTGGTAGAGACTGTTTGAACATCACGTGGGTCCCGGGGGAAGCCCGAGGCAAGGATTGTAAGAAGCTGGCGCAGGAGTACAAGATAAGCCTCAAATATGGAATGCATGCATCCAGGTGGAACCAAGCAAACGCGTAGCAACACTGCGCCACCAAATAATACAAATAAAAATCCGGTACACCGAGCCCACCTCTGTCCAGTGGCAAAGTGAGAATCTTCCAGCTGGCCCGAGGAGTCTTGTCCCCCCATACCAAAAGTAACAATAGGGAGCACAGCTGCGAAAAAAAGGCCCTGGTAAGAGGAATGGGAATATTATTAAAGAGGTACAAAAACCGGGGCAGGACGACCATTTTGATAATGCGACTCTGCCTGCCATGGACAGAGGTAGATGTAACCATTTCGCATCCTGTGATTCTAACAAGCTAATCTCTCTACCATAATTAAGGTGGATCATAGTGGCGGTGTCAAGATGAATGTGGACTCCGAGGTATTTAATCGCGTCATCACACCATTCCAATGGAAACTCGCACTGCCAGGCCGCGGTGCTTGTCGTAAGGGGGAAAATAACAGATTTATGCCAATTAATACTGAGTCCAGAAAACCCTCCGAACCGAACAATTTCCAAAATTAAGGGGGCGAGATTGATTTGAGGCATTCGGACATAAAGAACAGTATCATCGGCATACATGGATAATAATAGGGGACAGTACGAAATTGCAAGCCGCGTTGTAGGTGTTTTTCTTGGAATTGCCAAGCTAAAGGGTCCATGGCCAAAATGAAAAGAAGCGGAGATAGGGAGCAGCCCTGCCTCGTGCCACGCGACAAGGGGAAAGGATCAGAAAGAGTGCCATTAAGGCGCAGTCTAGCCGTGGGTTTAGTATATAATAAAGCCACCGTAGCGACTAAACACTCCGGCATACTCATACGACGCATGACCGAAAGAAAAAAGGGCCATTCAAGAGAGTCGAACGCCTTTTCTGTGTCCAGAAGGATAGCAGCTGTGGGGGGTAGAGGGCTCAATTCTGTGCAACACTGTAAACAATGTCCGGAGGTTAGGAGAGGTGGACCTATGTGGGACGAAACCCGACTGCACCGGAGAAATAATGAATTCCATCAATAATGACAACCTGATGGCCAGGATTTTATAGTCCAGATTCAATAGGGATAATGGCCTGTAGGAGACACAGAGCTTGGGGTCCTTCCCGGGTTTGGGCAAAAGAATAATTACCGCCTCCCTAAACGTAGGGGGGAGGAAACCGACTTCAAGTGCCTCGGCATAGACCTCAACTAAGCGCGACACCAGGATGCCCTTATATGCCTTGTAGAAGTCGGCAGAGAAGCTGTCGAGGCCAGGTGCTGAAGAGGCACGTGGGGCTTCAATGGCCTCCACAATACTATCAGGGGTAATAGGTGTCAAAAGAAAGTCCTGCATGTAAAGCTCCAAATAAACCAAAGCGATCTCTGATTAATAATTCTCTTAGTCGCTTAAATCACCAGACAGTCGAGAAGTATAAAGGGACTTGTAATAGGAGAGAAATAGGTCACACACATCCGGGGTGGAGTGTAAAGGGGTGCATCAGGGCCTACCATAGAAATTATATAGGTGGAACTACGAGGAGAATGCAATGTGTTGGCCAAGAACCTACCTGGGCGCTCGCCTTCGCCATCGCCGAAACGCCGTGCTACATGATGCCTGCTAAGAAACAACAGCTCTCTGTCGGCGGCTTCTCTGATTTCCACGAACAACTCCAACCATCGTGCCCCAATGGATTCAGAGGGCGCGGTAAGCGACTCCAAGGAAACCAACCAATAGTCAATCCTCGTCAAAGTGTTGTGGAACCCAGAATAATGGGTGAAGGCGGGGAGGTGAGAGTGTATTTGGAGTTCCATGTCAACTAAGGAATACTGCGCACAAATCTCCCTGAGTGTTGTCGGGAGCGAGGTTTGGTGTCTGGGGTTAAGGCAGTACTGTCCCTAGTAGGGTCCATCAGAAGGTTAAAGTCCCCTCCCATGAGCAAAAGCCCGGTATCTATCGAGAGGAGGCAAGTCAATAAGGACTGGAAAAAGGAAGGGGAGTCAGTGTTTGGGCCTTATATTCCCACCAAGGTAACCCTATGCCCCATCATCAATCCAGAAACAATCAAAAAGCGGCCCTCAGGGTCCTGATACGAGTTGTAGAGTGCAAACTGAACCCTTCTGTGTATAAAGATGGAAACCCCTCGAGCATATCTACTGTAATTGGAGAAGAACCTATGGGGGCCCCAGCTAGAGGCAATCGGGACTCCGTCCGTACCAGACAGGAGAGTTTCTTGCATAAAAATTACATCGACCTTGTATCGAGCTACATAATTAAGTACTTGTCTGCGCTTTCTGTTGTTATTTAGACCACGCACATTCCATGTCACCAGTGAAAGTCCGGAAGGACCGGGCACATTCCCTAGCTGTACCATCCAAATTGCATCAAAACAATCAAAACTTTACGTGCATCTGATACATACCATAAAAAAATAATCGACACCTGCAAGCTGCAAAAACCATTACTAAACAAAGAACGAACCCACCACCACCCCCCACCCAACCTCTTACACCCCAAAAAGAGGCAGACCCAAACATAGCTAACTCTTCACTTGTGTGACGGAAATCTAAGCAAATCGAGAGGAGCAAAGGAAGCACAGTGCAACATCCAAACAATAAAGAAAACCACAGTGGTGTACACCATGGGGCATGGCAACGCCACACCGGTCGGGCTAAGCAGCAATCAAATACTTTGTGTTGCGGAGCGAACATATTAAAGAAGAAACATTGATAGGACACATCAAAGGAGCACAAGAACATGAAAAGTAATCAGCCAGTCCCGGGTTAGGAGAAGAGGTCCACACTTGACTGCGATATTGCGTCTGTGGGGAAAAAGGTCTCGGTCCCCCAGACTCAGCCATATGATCTTTCTTGTAATCACAGAAGAATTCCTGCGCCTCAGCTGGAGTGTCGAACACCCGTGACCTGCCGTTTATGTCCACCTTCAGTCGAGCTGGATAAAGCATGCCGTAGCGCAGTCCCAAGTTATTCGCCATCGCCTTAACCCCCTTGAATTTACGCCTGGCCTCCTGTACCATGATGGTAAAATCCGGGAAGAATGAGAGTCTGCTCCCTTGCCACTGGACCTCTCCCAGATCACGAGCCGCGCGCAGGGGCAGTGTCACGATCTCGAAAGTTCATGAGCATGGCTATGATGGGCCTTGGAGGTAGAGCAGGCCTGGGACAAGGATTTGCCTTTTAAACCTCTAGACAGAGTTGTCCTAAAGTGCTCCTGGGAAAAACTTAAGTTAGAGGCCTTCCATCGACTGCTTGAGGATAACCCTCTGGGTCAGTTCACTGATGTCGAAGCAGGGTATGATCTCCTTTGTGATTGGATCACTAGGGCCCTTGATTCTTTGATTCCTGCCACCTGGAGCAGAGTTAATTCTTTGGAACCTAGTCCATGGTACGATGATTCTCTTTTGCTTTTAAAGAAAGCCTGCAAACAAGCTGAAAGGAACTGGCATAAGTCGTATGAGGCAGGGAAAAAAACATTGTATCTCTATAGGGTTAAAAGTTACCATAGAGCTATATGCAGGGCCCGTGCAGCCTATTACTCTCAAGAGTTTAAGAACAGCCCTAACCCCGCAAAGTTGATCTTTAAGGTCCTTAAAGATCTGACTGCCAAAAGAGCTCCCGCAGCGGAAATCTGCTCGGTGTCTCACTGTGAAGACCTAGCGGCCTTTTTCTTAGAGAAGGTTCAGGCGATTTATCGCTCTTTTACCAATACTCCTTCTCCCTGTGAGACTCCCAGGCTTAGTGTCAACACTTCCGGGGCCTTTTCCTCCCTCCCTGCCATGTTAGCGGAGGTGTTTGATAGGCTAGTCATTAAGGTAAAATCGGGATCTCCGGCTGATCCCCTCAGACCGGCGCAATTCAGAGAACTATCGACTCTCTGTCTTCCTTTTGTGCATCATTTAATCAACCTGTCTCTGTCCTCAGGTTCAGTCCCGATTAAATGCAAGAAGGCGGTGGTCACCCCTATTCTTAAGAAGCCTACACTGGATCCCCTTAAGTTGGAAAACTATCGCCCGATCTCAATCCTTCCTTGGGCTGCGAAAGTAGCCGAGGCTCATGTCAATGTTCTCCTCTCTGAGCATCTCCAAAGGGCAAACATTCTAGACCCTTCACAGAATGGTTTTCGTGCCGGCCACAGCACTGAGACTGCCCTTCTCGCAATGACGGAACACCTGCGGGCCGTGCTTGATTCCGGTCATACAGCGGCACTGGTGCTACTTGACCTCAGTGCCGTGTTCGACACGGTCTCGCATTCGATACTGCTGCAACGTCTAAGAGAAGCTGGTGTCTCTGACCAGGCACTAAAATGGTTCCAGTTTTTCTTGACTGATCGCTCATTCCGGGTCGCCACTCCGCCTTTTGAGTCCAAACCCTATCCGTTAGAACTGGGTGTGCCTCAGGGGTCGGCTTTAAGTCCCACACTTTTCAACCTCTATGTTCACCCGTTGGCTGCGGTCGCCAAGCAGTGGGACATGACCATGGTTTCCTACGCTGACGATACGCAGCTGGCGGTTGTGCTGAGTGGGAAGTCCGACCTTGATGCCCCCAGGTTCAGAGCAGGGCTCCTGGCGGTGGCCGGCTGGATGACAGCCAACTGTCTTCAGCTGAATGCTAAGAAGACTGAGATACTGGTTGTTGGCAAACAGTGTGACATGGGAGTGATGAGTGGTGGCCTCCAGAGTTAGGTGTTACGCCTACTCCGGTATCGGAGGTAAAAAACTTAGGGGTCTGGTTTGACTCTGCCCTTAGTTTCTGCGCCCATACTAAAAAAGTCGCAGCTACTTGTTTTGGGATTCTTCGAGGACTGAGACCCATCCGGAAGTTCTTTGACGCCCTTACCAGGCAGTTGGTTATCCAGGCCACTATTCTGTCTCGGCTCGATTACGCCAGTTCGCTCCTGTTAGGGGCGAACCAGGCGGAAATCGCCCGGATGCAGCACGTTCAAAATGCTGCTGCCAGAGCCCTGGTGGGGCTTCCGAGGTTCTGCTCTGTGAGTGCAACCATTCGGTCTCTTCACTGGCTGCCTATGGCGCAAAGGATTGACTTTAAAACTCTGTGTCTTTCTTTTAAGATCCTCAAGCTGTCCTCCCCTCATTCTTGAGAATCTTCTCACTCCCTATGTCCCTTCTCGCTCCCTGAGATCTGCTTGTCAAAATCTGGTGGTAGTGCCTCGGTTCAAGCTGTGTAGAGCTGGAGGTTGGTCTTTCCGGGTTTTGGCTGCCAAACTCTGGAACTCTCTTCCGTCCCATATCCGTGCACTTGAAGACCTGTTCGCATTTAGGAGGGCCATTAAAACATACTTGTTCCCTAATGTTTTTTAATCTCCCCTATCTCGCTTCGGCCCTGCAGTTTGTGTGGTGTTATGTGTGTTTATCTGCCTGTTCAAAAGCGCCGGGACGCCCCTTCGCTGGGGCAGCTGTGCGCTATAAAAATCTGTATAACATAACATAACATAACATAACGTGGGACCTACGATCTATGAGCAGGCTCGACCACAAAGCCCTGGGTGAAATATTCCCTACCAAAGAGGTCCGAGAGTAGTTGTTCCACAAACGAGTCCATGCGGCCAGTGGCTGTCGACTCCGGTATGCCAAGAATGCAAATATTGTTGCGGGGACTCCTGGCCTCCAAATCCTTGTTCTTACTGGCGACCTCTTTGAGGATCTTCTCCACCCGTTCCAGCCGCTTTAAGGAGGAGGAAGCCACATCCTCAATGTCCGAGACCCTGGACTCCACCACATCCAATCTACGGTCATGAGCCTGGATTTACGTATTCATCCCAGCCAGCTTGGTATCCAGATCGTCAAACTGGCCCTCCAGAGTCTTAAACCCCGCTCTCATTTCCGCCAACATGGCCGCAACAAGGGGGGACGAGCCCTCAGCGTCCTGGGGAAGCGGGACCTCCGCGGGTTGATCAAGCGGGGTCTCCACCGCAGCGCCCGAGGTTTTATCAAACTGGAGCTTGGACTGCTTGGGGTCCTTTTTCACCATTGTCACAGAAAGTGGGGAGTAGGAAACACTGGACCCAACAATAAGCGCTCCGAAGCGCAGGCTTCGCGATGAGCGCGGGTAAAGCAAGTGGGCGGAAAAAGGGGGCTCCGCCAGTCGACTCGCGTGGAGAGAAAGGTAAAGAATTGAATCCAGAAGGAGGTGAGCAGCCGCCTCCAAACACCAAAGCCTGGCAGCCTGGCTATAGCCAGCGATGGTTGGCAGACCAACTCAGTGGGCGACAGGGAGTGATGCAGGTGACAGCCACCAGGTCAAGGCAAAGAGACACCGTCCAGGTGCGGGCCCCCAAACAAAGCAACAGAAGGAGGACCAGGCAGGGACCGGGCACAGCACAGGCATATACGACCAGGCCCAGATGGCTGCAGATAATGCAGGAGACACCAACAATGTCCAGCCAAAAGCACAGGTATTGTCACCGCAGGCAGGGACCGGGGCCCCGGGGATGCAGGCAGGCCAGCCAACAGCAGCAGGGCAGGAGCGGGCAGTGAAGAGGCGGCAGCACGGGACCCAGTTCAGGGACCACCGTCGCAAGTGCCCCCAGGGAGTCCCACAACCAAAACGGGAAAGGGGCCCAATGCATCAGGGGGAGACCCCTAGTGCGGGCCCCATCACACCGAAGGCAGCAGGTAGCCCCCGGAGCGCCGTGGGGGGGGGGAGCCCAGACAGCCCTAGCCGCCACAGCGCAGCCCCAGGCACCCGCCCCCAACCCGTGACCCAGCCCTCCTGCGGACCCGTCCCCCGGCCCGCCAGCCCCAGAAATCAAGGCCCCGGCTCAGAGGCCTGCACTAGGCCGCAGAGGCCCGAGGCCCGCCCAGGGACCAGACCGGAGAGGGCGAAAGCCGGGAAGCAGGCAACGAAAGGGTGGCTGAAGGCAGAGACAGGTAGCAAGGCGGCCTACAGGGCAGCAATGGGCGCAGGCTCCCTACACCCCCGCCTGCACCACAAACTTACGGATCAGGCCGCAGCGTCGTCCCGGGCACCACGGACGTCAGAGATCCCTCTGGGCAAGTCACGCCACTCCTCCAGCCATGGAAACGATCGCGGCATACCCCCGGACACAGATGGACAGTGTCCGGCAGAGTCAGATTGCTCCTACATCGGGCAAAACGGAAGCAAACGTGCCCGAACGGCGGAGCTTCAGGCAGAAGCGGCCATCTTGGTCGCCTCCGTGGCCATGTATGGACATTAGACTTACAGTCAATGAAGCTGGGCGTGGGGGGGTCAGGTAACAACGTGTGATTTGTTTAGCCTTCAGTAGCTTACAATGATTTTCACTGATCAAAAGTAGCTACAAAAAAGGTTAGAAACTCCTGGGTTACTGGTACCAACAATGGTAATTAAGGCCTTTCACTCCAGATGTCTCTGGGTCTGACTTACGACAGATCCTGAGCAACTGGACCAATTACCGGTTCTGCACTTGATTCTCAGTGGTAGCAGTTCACAGTCTCTCTTGGGGTGGGGGTGGGCTGGAGTGTTTGGGAGAGGGTGGGGTAGTGTACAGTTTAGTGAACATGACTCATAACTCAAAGAGCACACAGCAATGTCAATAAATCAATGTCCAGCCAAATACTTATATTCCTATTCAAAAGTATTTCATTTCAAACTCTACAGGTTCAAAGAAGTAATACGACACTCATAAGCAATAATACAATCCCCTTGAGTTTGGGGCTCTAGTGTTTCAATGGCGCATCCCTGTCCCACCACTTTCTTGTACTGTGGTCAGGGTTATTCCATATACATTGGCGACCACATTCAGGGAATGCTCACTAGTAGGTCTGACTCAAAACTCCACTACTTATAAAGTATTCAAAAGTGTCTTTGGTACTGCAGCACTTATAAGCGAGTCCCCAGGAGCCCTATAGGCCCGTATCAAGTCTTACCCGCTCCAGCAGTGAGGAAGCATTGAGCATTTCAGCCGGAACCCAATGTCTGGCACTCCCAATGTTCCAATCATGCTCAGTCGAGCCTGGCAGCAGCACCCGGATGGTGTGGGCTCTCCATGTGCTTGTACTTCCGGCTCCAGTAGCAATTGGAGGTGCTCCTGTGATTCCTCCTCCACATAAGTTTAGCACTCCCCAGCGGGGGAGGATGGTTGATCCTGGTGCTCTGGATCTGGTCCCAGTGAGATTGATGCACTCAAGGCATCCTTCTCCATCCATGGGGACAGGTCAAGGGCATTCCTGAAAGCTTGGTTACAACCCATGGGTCGCACTTCAGTTCACATGCATCGGCCCAAACTCCAAAAGTTCATTTGTACCAGGGCCCTTCCTGGGATATGGAGTTGCTGCAGTATTTGTACACAATGAGTCAGCCCTTCCTACACAGCAGTCCACGCCACAGCAGCCCCTACTGCCATATGGGGTCGCCGCTAGGCCTGGCAATGGTCTTGGCGCTTGTTAGCAGTGTTCACTTCCAAAACGGCAGCACACGGCTCAAATTGTCACCGTCATGGTGCGGTATGGGCTTCACGCTCCTCGCATTGCACTTCACACATAGCGGCCCGCTCCTGACATATGGGGTATCAACGCTGCATTTGTGTCTGGTGCTGAGTATTTTCCCGATGTCTAACACCCTAAGGGCGCCCGGTAATGGTATCCTGACGTAACTAACTAGCGCCTAAGTTGTATTGAGGTGGTTGATATTGGCAGGAACTCAGTGGTATTTAAATCGACTCGCCTGCTCATCTGGTTACCTCCCCTTCTGGCTCAGTTCAGCCAGGGGTACCGACGGACAGAGCGGTGCCTCATTTTCCTGAGCAGAATGCCAGGTGAGGTGAGTAGTACTCCTGCATAGAGATGGCAGATACATTAATCACTGGGGGCACACTGAACTCACCTGAGAGTCCCGGAGGGTGCTAGGAGCGCCGCAGCCTTTCCGCGCTTCTTCTGTGGGGGACCACCAGCCTTCCTGACTACAATTCCCAGTGCACCACGCGACCGGAAGTCGCGCACGCCCTGTCCCGCCCCCGGAGGTGCTCATAAGTCCAGCCAGAGCCCCGGGGGAGCGGGGGGCACATTGAACTCACCTGAGAGTCCCGGACGGTGCTAGAAGCGCCGCAGCTTTTCTGCGCTGCTTCTGTAGGGGACCACCAGCCTTCCTGACTACAATTACCAGCGCACCACGCGACCAGAAGTCGCGCACGCCCTGTCCCGCCCCCGGAGGTGCTCATAAGTCCAGCCAGAGCCCCCGCGTCGCGGGGCACGCGCGGACGACGCCGGGCTAAGCCCGGGCAAAGGTTGGGCCCTCTGTGGCCCTCAGAGGCCTGAGGAGGACGGGACGGACCACCCCCCTAGGCTTTTCCGCAAGAGGAGGTAAAGAGACTTGGACTCCATACTTTGTGGTTTACCTAATATTTGACTTTATTAATGGACTTTAACTTTCGTACTTTAATTTTCCTGACTGTGTCACTGCTTGGTATTACCCATATACATCTCACTCATAACCAAGCCACATTATGAATCGTAAGGGGGTTAACAGAAAGCCATCCCTCAGAGGGGTCCGTGCCTAACAGCCGGTATTGCGCAAAGCCTCTCATTGGAATAGGAATTAAATATTCTGTGTAAAACTAGGTATGTCCCAGTGGATCCGAGATTCGAACAAAATAGTGCCCGACCTTGTCCTGCAAATAGTATCGGTACATTATCCCCTAACGACTGCCCGCTGCAACGCCCCCTATTACCTCAAAAAGTTAATACCCAAAGTATATCACTCCCCCAGGTCTCATACGTTAAAAGGAAGCACGACTGGGATAAACACAATGGGAATCATCCACAGCTACAAAAACTGTCCCTAAGCCCCTCACTGTCCACCACTAATTCCCCCTTAACCTCAGAGGCTGCAGAAGAATTAGACCATTTAGTACCTCCCTTCCAGTTGGCTTTACTGTCCCAGATTGAACTACTGGTTAAATCTATTACATCGCCGTTGGTGGAAAAATTAAACACTCTAGGGGACAGGCTGACGGGACTAGAGAAATGATCAAGGCCAACTTGCCACCCACTAAAAACTTCGTAACATCTAACCGTTCCCAGCCACCTGCTGCCTCCAAAGTACCTACGCCAACTACACAAAGCATTAATGTCCAAATTCAGCCACTAGCCTTTAATACATCAGCCCCAAATGCTCCTAAGATCCCTTCCAAACCCGTATTAGCACAGTATACTGCTCCTAGAGCAGAGCTTAATAAAGCACCTTATGTACACCTACCACCGGAGGCTGCCCCATTTGTGTATGTCCTTTCGGGAGTACCAGCACTCACTTATGGAAAAGTCGAAAGACAGGAAGATCTACTAAACAAGGTTATGTTTTGGGTAACAAAAAATAGACCCCTGCCAACCGACCTTAATGGAAGAATAGTGAGTGTCAGAAGGGTGGGCTGGCTAGGTTCTCTCCCAAAAGACATTCCCGGTGATCTAGTGCTAGTTATTGTCCCGTACCTGCAAACCTGGCAGCCCCAAAAAGGAGACGGCCCTATATCCACCTGGGATTTACATGACTTTTACCCCAGTGCGTCATACCCCCCTCTATCAAGACCAAAGACAGGGTATAATTATTCGATGGGTAGAAGCGCCTGTGTACTGAATGGTAGTGGTTTTCCGCTTCTAATCGACTCGAACCAATGTACAATAGCTGTAAGCATGGAAAGTTCTATTAATTTGCTTCTAGTAAGTAACAATCTGATGTAATGGTAGATCTGTGAATGCTAAGCCTATGAAAAGCACGTAAACAATAATGAAATTATTCCCACAGGCTGGGCCTAAGTTTTTTTTTTTTTTAACTTGTACATACTTTGTGCTACTGCATATTTTGTTTTATGACTGGTTTTAACTGTATGCTTTTATGATTTTAAACCAAAGTCGAATAAAGCAAAATTGAACACACATATAGGTGTTGCTGACCTGATTCTACACATGGGTAACAACCCTTTCAGTGCCGCAGCCATCTCCTCACACCTAGCACTAAGACTCCTTTCGACAGGAGCTCACTCCTTACAAAGCTCTCCTCTTCCTCACAGGGCACACTGGTCTCGGCAAGCAGTAAAGCACTAGTGCTCCAGGCGCCAGGGCAGGTGATCTTGGCTTACATGGGTTACCCAGCAGGGAGACTAGCAGCCCCAAGTACATTTTATCATGCAACTAGCACTGGAATCAGTGTAGATGCAAGATTCGAACATGTTTGATAGCAAACTTGATCAGGTTCGGGATAGCCATTATGTAGCTGGACATCTCAACTTGCCAGTGTCCGTTACATACCTTAAAATGGTTGGCCTGCCCTTACAAAGCCCAGAGAATGGAGTCCAGGGTTTGTAATGGTACCACTGCTCCCACAGGGGAACCCACACACTTAGAACCATGCCCCCTGCCCTTGGACTGAAGGGCCTACTTTAGGGTTGACATATAGGTTTAAAGTGCAGTGACCGGGATATAAAGAAAACCTTATATCTAAAGTGAAAGGTGCATGCACGAATTCATGCAGACAGAAATAGCAGGTGTGCAGACACAGTTTGCATGGGCTCCCATGGATGGCATAGTACATGCTGCAGCCCACAGGAGACCCCTGGTGTACCAATGCCCTGGGTACCTCAGTACCATATACTGAGGACTTACATTGGTACAGCAATAGGACAAATGTGGGGTGTACAAAGTACGTACTATAAAATTTAGAGGAGAGGGCACGGCCACTGGGGTCCTGCTCAGCAGGATCCCAGTGAACTACAGTCATGCAGACTGACACCAGGGGAACAGTTGGGTTATCTATGCCTGAGAAATCCTACTTTCCTACAATGTGTGCTTTCGAAAGGTACAACACATGAAGATTGAGATGTTGTGCGGTGCATGCATGGGGAATGTGTGTGCTAGCTATATGTGTATTTCCATGTAGCACACAATCACACAATACAGAAAGGATGCAGTACTGAGCAGTGCACACAGAGTGAATGTGTGTGCTGAATATATGTGTGCTTGGAGTGGCACAGTACATGGAGGCAACAGTACTGGACAGTGTGTGTGTGCTATGTACGTACACTGAGTGCAAGTATGCCTGTAATGGGACATTACATGGAGGTCCTTGTGTTTCATTTTGGTAAGCTCAGGCCTACCTGATGAAGACATGAGTAGCAGAGGTGTCCCCAGACATATTTGTTTATTGCCGCATTACTGTGAGCTGGGTGGGACACACTGGAAAAGGGAGAGAGAGATCACAAGGAAGGGGCCTGGACGCATCTCAGGAAGGAAATGGGACTGATAAGGGAATCATACGTATTGCGGCTGGGAGCCTGAGATTAACCTATTAAAGCACATATCACTGTGTCTGACAATCAAGAACAACGTCCTGCCTGCATCCTCTGTATTGTGGGCCTTCACCTCCTGTGTGCTGCTGAGGCTTCTCTGCGACTCCCTGTGCCTGTTGTCAGAGAGTCCTTGAGGGGGTTACACCAATTACTACTGGCTCCTCTGCATGCTGAGAGCCGGCCCTGACTTACTCTAGCTGGGTTAGCCCCTCAGACCTTGTTGGTCTGCAACACAGCATCTTCACCCACAATCCATTGTTTGCGTTTGCCAAGGCTTGTTGTTGTTCCTGCTGGCCACTGACCCTCCTGCACTTGTCAACCAGCGTGGGACAGCTCGTGGAAGGCTCCTTTTCTCCTGTATCTTCGCCTGGGCCCCACAGCTGCTGCTTCAATCACACCATGCTACAGCAAGAACCTCCGACAAGGGCAGACAATGTGCTCCTGTGCCTCCTGGTCACCTCTGGGTGGTTTGGGAAACAACCATTACAACGCAGTCATTACAATGCACTACCTTTACAATGCAGTCTTTACAACGCAGCATCCTTTACATCGCATGCCATTACAACACATGTCACTACAAAGCATGCCATTACAACACATGCCACTACAATGCATTATATGGTAAGTAATGGGAAATAGTAATTTTTACCCCTACACTATCCATCACTTACCCTACTGTTGCATTCACTGGAGTGGGAATAGTAATTTTTACCCCTACACTATCCAACACTTAACCTACTGTTGCACTCACTGGAGTGGGAATAGTAATTTTTACCCCTACACTATCCAACACTTACCCTAATGTTGCACTCACTGTAGTGGGAATAGTAATTTTTACCCCTAAACTATCCAACACTTACACTACTGTTGCCCTAAAAGTATTATGTGTTGTAATGGTATGCGTTGTAATGGAATGCGTTGTATGTGTAGTTTCTTAAAATGAGTTGTGATGGCATGCGTTGTAATGGATGTTGCAATGTAAAAACTGTTGTAAAGGTTTGCATTGTAACGTGTCCTATTCTGTGGTTTTGACTCTGGGCCCTCTGCTTTCAGGTTCTTCCCGTCTGGATTCCATGTCCTGTTTCCACCGTCATGGTCCACGATAGTCAGTGGCTGCTGATCTTCCACAAATCTTCCTTGACGTCTACGGGCGATAGCAACAACACTTCATCCAGAAGGCACCTCAGCAACTGTTGGAGGTATCCTAGTTACTGAGGTATCCACGGGTGGGGAGGCTCTCCAACCTTCCTCAATCCATTCGGGGTCTTCTTGGAAGGGTTCTAGAACTGTAAAAATCCAACCATGATTTACTCTGCATTATCCTATGGAAATTTGACTGGGTATAACCACTCTGCACCCGGGCACCTTGGGGTCCCTGGCTACTGGTTACTTGTTTCCCCTGGGGTCCACCATCCTTGGGTACCAGTTCTGTGTTGGTTTTTACTTTGTATCCCACTATTTTTAGTATATGGTTTGGCCCCTAGGTTGGGCCCTATGTGTTTTATTATGCTATTTACCTATCTCTGAAGTATTTCTTGTGTGTAGTTGATATCTCCGGGTAGGATATATGCCAGGTTAGTGTCTGGTGTATGTTTAATACCTACAAAGAATTTTTATACTCACCTGATGTGGTTCTTTCTTGTGTGACAAGCGTACTGACTGACTATAGTGGTAAATGCATCTATTTTATACCCTCCTGAATAAGCCTTAGCGGTTTTCAGGGACCTAAACACTATCACTAAGTGTTGCTTGGACTCAGTGTACAGTGCCTCACCATAGGAAGACAATATATACTGAGCCAGCCTCCTACAAATATACACCCAGAACACGCATTCATTGCCCACACACTTCACAGCACTACATCTCTCATGCAAAGTCATCCTCTTTGGTCTACATACACCCACTACACTGGCCATGCATGTAATGTACAGCACTGCTCTATTCCTGTACTATACTTTTTGCAGGCACACATACACCCAGGGCAGTCACCGCTCCTGTGCTGCGCAGCACTGTACATCTAATTGATGTAGGCCCAGAGTGAAATAAGCACACAGCAGTAGAACTTTAAAAAGGTGAGTGAGTCTTTAGATTTCATTTCTGAGACATCGGTTAAAGTGGACTTGTCCACTCCCACTGGTCATTACACAATATGCTGCCAACTCTTGGTGAAGGCATTAGCCTTCTACCACTATGAGGGTAGTGCTTTGGGCATCCTTCTTGGTCTAACAAGACCGTCATCTATGAGGCAGACCTATATCACACCTATAGCACACATGCATATGATCAGTGTTTACCTATGACAACAAAAACCAGCATTAGGGATCCAGACATAAGTAGAGCTGGGCACTCAGGGATGGGGGTACATTCCCATAACCATGGAGAGGTAATATCTGTCCCAACAAAGGCCTTGTACCCAAGGAAAATCAGTGTTGCTCGGATATTAATTTACCTTAAAATAAATGAAAAGACAAGAGGCATGTGGCAAAACATGAACAATTTGGTTTAATTAAACACTGGCTGGGCGAGCTTGGATAGAATCCGTCTTTTTAAAATCTCTCAATGTACAAGTTTTGGCCGTTCATTCATACAGTTTATGAGATACAATAAAACACTTTGCTACATTCCAAAATAGCATCTCAGTCAACAAACACAGGCACCTGATGAGGACACAGGTGGCTCTCGACCTCGGGGAGATCTAGTGTGTGCCAGTGTATGTGTCCAGATATCCGGCATGAGGAGCACCTGATCACTACGTGTGGTGTGCCGGTTGTGTCCTAATTAGTTGAGTGTGCCTATCTACAAGTGTTATCTAGCTTTGTGGTATTTCTGGGGAGCGCAAGCCTTTGGCCAAACAGGTTTTTTGGGGCCAATTATCATGGACTTGCTTGTGGGTCAACTATCTATCTGATTAATCGATCAGGGTTTTCCCTGGATACGTGCTTGTCTTTGGCTTACGGGGGACCCCAATTGTGACCTATTACTCAATAGGGGTGGGCATGGGTAGCAGGACCTGCCTGACCACGTATCTCTGGCTTAAGGTTGATGGAGAGATCACCTTGGGTGAATCTGACAGCAATGATGTGACTTCATCGGAACTCCTAAAAGAAATATGGCAGCCACTGGAATTATTTTTTTCGACATTATCATTATTGCTCATACAGTTGTTATTTTGTCCATTGATATAGTTTGCACTGGTATTAAAGAGATTATGGTTGCCCTGCTCTGAAAGCAAGTTGACATTGGTCTTGTTCGTAACAATATTATGTATTAGCATTGATTATGGAATACATTGGTATTATAATTGCTGATGTCAGCGCTACTGTTGGGGCACAAATTACTGTATACATTCACACTGCTTTGATGGGCATTGTGTGGGTGCAAGTGGTGACGCACGTTCACATTGCATTTACTGTTGTGTTGCCGGACCTGCACATACCATGTTATTCACTGACTTCTTATTCACCCAGCCCAACATTACCCCGATAGTTGATTCATAAAATGTAAATTGATACTTGTAAACTGATACTTGTATAGCGCACTACTCACCCACAAGGGTCTCAAGGCGCTTGTACGAATTCCACTGTGGAACCCATCCTGGCTTTCTCCTGGGCACCCGCAAGGTGGAGGCTAGGCATCCTTAGCGTTGTGGGGGCCGTTGTGGAGATTAAGCAAGCTATTACCCAGAGTTGCAGAGTGGGACTCCATGATTGGTATAGGCACCGAGGAGAGAATGATCAGGTCAGTGAAATTGTTGAGCCCGCTCTAACCATTGAGCCACACTTCTCCTCTAACCATTGAGCCACATTCATCAACTACTCTATCCTCCTATGTCATGTCATGACAGTTATGATATTTGAAAGTGTGTGTGTAGCGTTGGTTGCTTTTTCCCTAACTAAGTGCATGCTACCTAATTTACGGACTGTGTTTTTAGAGCAATAAACCCCTATTTGTAGGAAACCACAAAACAGAAGTGCAGAAATGAGAATTGGTGTGAACAACATAAATAGTTTGGATACCCATAAGGGGATCCACAAAAAAAATGCTATGTAACGAGTACTGCTCCAGGGCACCTACCTCCTTTTTCCTGTTGGTTTGTAAACAGTGCAGTTTTTGTGTAGCATGGGCTAATGACCTGCCATCTAGGTAATTACCGGGAATAAAAGTAATACAGGAAGCACCGATCTTGACACACCCCCCTGTATATATCGGTTATCAAGTCCAACACCTCAGCACAGAGGGAATGCTGACAATACTCGTTTCAAGGCTACATAGCAAGGACAGCTCGGTTTTGCATCATACTTTTGGACACACGCTGTCAGCATTACTCACTTTGCAGAACTCATTTAGTAATGTCTGTGGGTCAGGAGTACGAGTGAGGACGGAAGGAAGTGGCGCAATGACGCAGACACTGAGAGGAGCGAGAGAAAGGAGCAGGGTGTGGGGAGCGGAGTAGCGCAGGGGAAGTTGGCTGTCACTGAGGTTGACACTGGTGCTGGTTCTGTGTTACTTGTGCCGTTTTCGGCCTCCTCACTGCCTCGCCGACAGGAGCTAGTAGAATGTAGGTGGCCGGCAGACACTGCTGTGTGATCTACGCGGCATATGTAGGCAGTTGTTCTTTGACCGTGTTGTGACTATGCTCAGTTCTCCAGCACTATGGACCACACCGGACACCGCCTGTATGCTCCAGTGGGCTCCTGGCTCCGGTGAGCTTTGTTTTTCTGTTTTTCCGTTTTTGGTGGTGCCCTGGTCTTGCCTTGCACCGTAGACATCTACCTGCCTGCTCTTCGCTGCTCCTACCCTTTCCAGTCACACCCCCCAGTGCACAAGCAACTACACTGCTGATGACCTCGCCCAGTGACAGCCAGGCAGCAGTATTTTAACCTTGCAAGGTCCTGCAAATCCTTAGGCAGTACTACTCAAAGACACAGCAAGAACATAGCAAGACTGCAGTGCACCACCTCGTAAGATCTCCCTCAGGAGAAGGAGGCATATACGTAGTAACTTAAGGATTTATTTTTTTGGGAGGATTTGGACTGGGGTTAAGTGTGTGGCAGGCATTAGGCCTTGGCACCCCTGTTGGTGGTGCGGAAGTGGCCATCAATAAGCCGGTGTGGCTTGCTCCACGACCAAGAGGGGCAGTCACTTTTTTGGTCGTTCCAGAAAAATGTGGAAGTCAAATATATATACATATAGAAAGCATTTATATATATATACATATATATATATCACAAAGCCTGTAAGTTGGGGAGAAACAGAACAACTAACAAATGCCCCTTTAATGATGTCTCTGTGATTATCTGCAAAAAACTAACGTGCAAGACTGATTATGCTGTTTATGTGCTGGAGTGCACGTGTGGCCTGCAATATGTTGGGAGCACCAAGTTGCAGGTCCACAAACGTATACTCCAGCACATGAGAGCTATCAGCAACAACGATGCAGTATACCCAGTGGCCAGGCGCTTTAAAGAGACCCACGGTAGTTGCCTGGACTACTTAAGCTATTTTGTGGTGGACATTGTGGTAACCGTGAGGCCCTGCTAAGAAAGCTAGAGACTAGATACATCCTCGAGCTTGATACAAAGACCCCGATTGGGCTCAACTAGAGTAAGGATCTTTTTACCTGCCTCTAAGATATCTCCCTGATCTATACTAGTGCAGTGACAGTAATCTGTTCTATGTTGTAGACTTCGGTTTGTTCATCGAACGTATTGATTTCAAGGATACGGATGACGTCAGTATTACCTACATCATATTTTAGTGGTTTTTCCTTCCTATCACTCTGCTCCTCTTTTTATAAGAATAGTATTTTTTTAATGTGACCATATAGGGCAGATGGGATATAGGGGCCCATTTTGGGGTCTGTGCAGTTGTTTTTAAATAATAATATGACTTATCCATTTTGTAGCTGGAAAGATATATGGGGTCCTCTCAACCGCCAAATGATATCAACCATGTCCTCTAGTATCCAGACACCAGGAATATGGTATCAGGTTTATAAAGTTATTTTTAGATTTTTAGATATTTATGATGTAATAAGTATTTCATGGGTTGATTTAACACATTTCTTGCCTTTTGAAAAGCGAATGAATATTTTAATCAGATGATTTTGGTTTTAAATTCTCTTCTTATAATTCATAAACTCAATGGGTTACCGCTTTATTGAGAGATCTGCCAGTCTACAAGATCGTATATGGGATCTGTGACCCACTATGGGTATGATTCCGCAGGGTTTCATTGCTATTTTTGCATACATATGGATGAGGATGTCATTCATGTATTTACTCATGCATTTAGGTATTGTTATATTTATTTCTATGCACTTCTGTCACTAGTGGACTTTTAGACAATTTACTTTGCCATCTGGTTCTTCAACTTGCTTACGATGGAACTTTCCACTGTATCTTTGGCGAGATGATGTTTGCATATTTGCATCGAGCTGCATTATTTTGCACTATTGCAGACATTTTGCACAATGTTTTAGGAGGCAACATTCTTGGGTATTTGCTTTGCCATCTGGACAATAGTATGCACCTTACTTGGATAATTATTACCATTCGTGCTGCTAACCCCAACATGGGGAGACTCTCGAATTGCCTACTTTGTACAACATGTTTTTAGCACTATAGCAGGTTTTGCACATTCATCTGAACTATATAATAGTTCTAATCCACTAAAGTTTAATTGAATTATGTTTGTTATGTACACACATGTGAAACTGCATCTGAGTATGTTTTCTATATCCATTGGCCCCATGGTCACGTGATACACAGTACTTGCACTTTAAATGTGGTGGCTTTCACTGACAGCGTCATGTGATCAAGGCCTTTCTGGGGCCGAAAACCGTCATGGCGGTGCGCGGTGTTACTACGGAATAAAATATCTTTTTGCACGCAATTTGCTGGGTCCGTTTTCGTCGTTTCTGAAGCCTGGATGTTCAAAGACGGAGTTCCGTGTACAATATTGTTATCCAGAATAAAACAGATTACATGGAAGAGGCATATCGTCAATTGAGTGATACATCCAATTACAAACAGCTATCAAACAACCCCACAACTGCAATGATGAGCACTTTACATAAATCCATCGATAATTGGCATGAAAAGGGACTAATCAGTAAGGAAGAAAAAGCTTATCTCATTGTACAACACCCTATGGTCCCAACAATATACTTCCTGCCAAAAATTCATAAGACTCTTCATAAACCACCGGCTCAACCGATAATCTCGAGTTGTGGGTCGTTATGTGAAAATGTGCCACTATATGTGGATCACTTTTTGGCACCGATTGTCCCAACTTTGAGCTTCTATATTAAAGATACTGGGGACTTTTTAAGAAACATCATGGAGACGGAATGGCAATCTGAATATTGGCTTGCTACAATAGACGTGGTGCCACTCTTTACGTCTATACAAAATGATGTGGGCCTAAATGCAATCAGATATTTCCTTAAACAAAGGCCAATATCGGAGCTGAGACATACAAACATGTTACTGGACATGATAACATTTTGCCTACAAAACAAAGTGTTCCTATTCAACAAGAAAATGTATGTACAGATATGCGGTTGTGCCATGGGCGTTTCCTTCTCTCCACGCTATGCCAATCTCACCATTGGTTGGTGGGAGAAAAACATAGCTTGGAGAGTAGAAAACGAACCATATACCACGGATGTGGTATTATGGCTCCGATTCATTGACGACCTCTTCGTCCTTTGGAAAGGTCCTAAAAAGAAACTAATTGAATACATCAAAATACTGAATCAAAATGAAGTAGGCTTAAAATTCACCTCTAACATACAGAAGCAAGAAATAGACTTTCTTGACACAAAAGTTTATGTCAAAAACAATAAACTTCAGACAAAGGTCTACAGGAAGAAAACATCACCTAATAGCGTACTACATGGCACAAGCTTTCATCCAACATCATTGAAACAAAGCATACCCTACGGGGAATTTCTACGAATGAAGCGTAACTGCTCAGAAGATGTAGAAATGGAGAGCAAATTTGAAGAAACTAAAGTTTGATTCATTAAACGTGGATATAAACACACTGATATTGCTCGAGGAGAACAAAGGGCAAAGAGCAAAAACAAGAGCAGAAACGCTAATAGTTAAAAAAAGAAAGTAAACTGAACCAGATGATGACAAACCTCGCTTGATCCTAACATATTCAAAAGAGAGTTTCAAAATACGACAAATACTGACCAAATATTGGAGTGTCTTGAAAAAAGACTCAGAAATTGGCACTCTAATAGGGGACAGACCACTGATATTTTTCCAGAAAGCTCCATCACTTCAGGACACTTTAGTCAATAGCCATTTTAAAAAAGAGAAACCGATAACATGGCTGTACAAACAACAGCAAGGCTTCACTAAGTGCCAATCATGCAAAGCCTGCAAGGTTGGACAGAATCTCAAATCAATCACCGATCAAGGAGGGAGGACATTTGAGATACGGGATAAAATAACATGTGAGACCCAGTTTGTTGTCTACCAAATCAAATGTTTCTGTGGCAAAAAATACATTGGCTCAACTATATGTCCCTTAAAGAAAAGAATATTGGAGCATATAAGATCAATTGAAAATAAGGACTACAGCTATGCGATATCAAAACATCTGAAAAGTCATCCAGGCAAAACATGGAACGACATTAAATATTCAGGCATAGCAATGGTGAAAGATAATGAAAGAGGTGGAAATCGTATTCAGAAACTACGACGACTTGAATCTAAATTAATCATTCGCTTCTAAACCAGAAGCCCATAGGGTCTTAACGGTGACGAGGAGATACATGTGCATCTGTGACTGATGTAAGCTTGAGACTTTTATGCAACATGTTATGAGGTGTTTTACCCCCTTAAAGTACTTTGTGATTCAGCCTGGATAACATCTGCTAGTATATGTATTGAGAATTCGTGACTAATTTTGGGTGCTACATGAAGCCGAAAAGATAGAAATGCGATTGTGTGTTTTATAAATGTATTTGTTATCCTGCTGAGGAGCACTGTGAGCCTGGCGTGAACAATCTGGGGATAGAGTCTCAAAAAGGCACTTAGCCATTACTGACTCGTGGACACTGAGTCACTACTTGTAAATCATATGAATAATTTGTCTGCAACTAGTTGCACTGGGGTGAACCAGAAACAAGTTCTCTCACAATCGTGTGATTTCTTTGCGCTATTTAAATAAAACAAAGCGCTAAAAGTTTCCCCTAAATATTGTAAATGCCCGACACCAGCCCTCCAATACACGTGGATAAGCTTGTAACCGAGCAGAGCACTAACACTACAAAGCCCATAATGCATCTTGATCTGCTCAATGGAGTCTTTTGTATAAATAACAGAAACAAATGATGGACAATTGTTTGCTAACCGTGAGCAGGGACAGTGTTCCGAAACGCGTAGGTGGGGAACCTACAGGAGAATTAAAATCACAGAATAATCTTTGAGTGGTGTGCGGCCTCTTCTTTACTGAAGTCTTCTTGTTGGAAAATATATATATATATATATATATATATATATATATATATATATATATTCACTGAAAAAAACATAGGTTTGACACCAGTTATAGTTAGCTGGAAATTTTACTGACATGAAACCATTGAAATTCCCACGTTATAGTTAGTTGGACTCACTATAACTTGCGCGCCTGCAATGCACTGCTGATGACGTCACATATTACATCACTCATGACATGGTCAGTGACATCACTCATGACATCACTGATGACACCATCCAGTGAATGTGTGTCTTTCTGAAAAATAAATATGTTTTATATATGTATATGTAAAGGTCAATGTAAGAATAAATGTTTAAATAAGTGTCTAAAAGGATGTTTTTAAAAAAAAAAATTGATTGGTTAACTGGCTTATTAAGTGTATCTTAGTGAATACATATATTAGCGAGTAATGTTTAAATATTTAAATATATGTATCAGTGTTTCACTTTGTGTATAAGTAGCTGCATGGGTTGGTGAGTAGCTACATGTGTGTGTATATGGGTTATTAGATGTTTTTTTAGTATCAGTATGAGTGTCTGTATGGTTTGGTGGGGGGTATTACTTAGCACAGAGATGCATCAATGACTGACTCACTGTTTGTATGTGTTTTGAAGACAGCATATGTGCAGGACTGTATGGGTGGATGAGTGTGTATATGTGTGTGTTAGTGAGTGAATGACTATCTAACTAGTGTCTTTATCAGTAACGACATATGTTTTAATCTAGTATATGTGAGTATTGATGTATATAAGTGAGTATATGTGAGAGTGAGAGATTGTAAGAGTTCCTGTTTAAATAAGTATGTGTTTCTATAAGTGATTGTTTAAGAGAGTAAGTATGTGTAAGTTTCCTTAGAAGTAAGGTGGTAGTGTGTGTATAGTTGTATATGCAAATAAATGGATGTTCAATAGTTTATTTGCATGTGTGAGTATGTGTGTGAGTAACTTTTGGATGACTGTCGGTGTGTAACAGGATGTATAGGTGTATCACTACATATGATGAGTGAGTATATGCATGAGTGACTATATAGAACTGTTGGTGAATGAGTGGATGTGTATATAGATGGTGGAATTACTGAATTGGTTGTTGTAACTGTTGAAAATGTTAGTTTCTATTTTTGAATATGTGTTTCAAGGGTTACATCACACTGAAAGGAGGTCTGTCACTCTGTCACAAGGATGGTGTCATCAGTGATGTCATGAGTGATGTCACTGACCATGTCATGAGTGATGTAATATGTGACGTCATCAGCAGTGCATTGCAGGGACGCAAGTTATAGTGAGTCCAACAAACTATAACGTGGGAATTTCAATGGTTTTATGTCAGTAAAATTTCCAGCTAACTATAACTGGTGTCAAACCTATGGTTTTTTCAGTGAATTTAATAGGTTTTTTAAATGCTAATTCCTAACTATAACTGGTGTGAAACCTATGGTTTTTTCAGTGAATTTCAAAGGTTTTTTAAATGCTAATTCCTAACTATAACTGGTGTGAAACCTATGGTTTTTTCAGTGAATTTCATAGGTTTTTTAAATGCTAATTCCTAACTATATATAGGGCCTCAAACCTCTGTTTTTTTTAGTGAATTTCAAAGGTTTTTTAATAGCAAATTTCTATAGCTATGAAATGTAATATTTTTTATTATGAATCCTATATTGTATATTTATGTAATACTATTTTTTTATGTATATTCATGGGTTTTTTTTTTTGCCCCCTGGAGCGCTCCCGGTGCGCGTACCGGTGAGCGCACCGGTAAGCGCAGTCATGCGGCGCGCCCCGGTGCGCGTACCGGTGAGCGTCCCGTTAGCTCTATTGCCGCGAACGAAAACATCATCGTGACGTATCGCATAGCCGCGTCCGCGTGATACGCAGGGCGCAAGCGCACCCGGAAGCACTCGAGCGCAAACAATCGCGCTACATAAGCGCCCCGGGGCGCGCCCCGGCGTGCGTAGCGTAAGCACGTCAGGTCATGTGACCTTAAAATAACACTTTTCATTGGTTCAGGACAGTTTTGGTTTCCAAATGATAAAGCCAGTGTCATGTGACCTGAAAATAAAACTTTTCATTGGTTCAGGACAGTTTTGTTTTCCAAAAGATGAAAGCCCCCACCTTTTTTCCTCATTCTCACTTTTTACTTTGACTGAGGAAGGCCTGTTTGCAGACCTATTTGTACCTATTTGTACTGAGAAATGGCTACAGTAGCAGCAGCAGCAGGAGCATCTCAACCACCACCACCACCACAAGGACCACCACAACACCACAGTTGTGGAGAAGAAGAAGAGGAGGAGGAGGAGGAGAGGCGGTACCTGCCTGAAGATACTACCACCTATAGCCAAAGGAGCACATTGTCTGGGAGTTTTTTAAAATCCCAAGGGGTCTCAAGAAAGTTAATGCGCCAAAGGTTACTTGTCTGATCTGTGGCACTGTACTTTCCAGGGGGAACCCTGCCAAAAAGTATTCTTTTGGCAACAACACCATGATTCGCCACATGCAACGCCAGCACCCAAACAACCATGCTGCGGCAGAGGTCAGAGAACTGACCAGAAACCCTCCCCAATCTTCACCCAGCACCTCCCCAAGTAAGCAACCCACTCCATCGGGTCCAGAGACAAGTGAGATGGTCCCAAACATCCAAACCCTGTTTGGAGATTTCAAAATTGTTTGCAAATTTTGTGGAAGGACAATTTGCTATGGAGAGCAAAGTATTAAACTGATTAACCACGCCCCTTTTTACACCTCTCTGCAATGCAGCCCCGTGCATGTTTGAAGAAGGGGAACTAATTCCCCTTGCATACTGGAGGCCCGTGGGGGCCAACTAGCCCACCAGGAGCCTCCAGTATGCGCCAGGCGGCTGCATTGCAGAGAGGTGTAATGAGGCCACACCCTTTTTTATACCTCTCTGCAATGCAGCACCCGTGCATGTTTGAAGAGGGGGAACTAATTCCCCTTGCATACTAGGGGTCCCTGGGGGCCAACTAGCCCACCTGGAACTTCCAGTATGTGCCAGGGGGCTGCATTTCACAAAGGTGTAATGAGGCTATGCCCCTTTTTACACCTCTCTGCAACGCAGGCCACTGGCGCGTTTGCAGAGGGGGGACTAATTCCCCTTGCATACTGGGGGTCCCTGGGTCATATCTGCCCAAACACCGATATTCCGAACGATTGAAAATGACTTTTCTTGAGAAACATTCGGATTTGGATTATCAAGTCCTATACTTTGGAATTTTTGAAAGACTGACTTTGAGGATGCTATAAATTACTCAAATCTGCCCGAATTGTGTGGGTAAAATTGATACCTAGTCACTTTGAATAAGAAAGTACTTACGTCTCGTCTAACATTTGGAAGAAATATCTAGTTATATGACAACAGGATATTGACATAACTTGAAGGAAATAAGAACGCCCTGAAGAAGTTCTGTTGTACAGAACGAAACGTTTCGGCTGGCTGTGGTACATAGACTTAAAGAAAATAAAAGCATTTGAATATACACCATGATTCTGCGCTTCAATAAGGACTCTAAGTGATATGATTTGATTGGACTTATTGTGCAAGTGGTGCTGTGCCAAACTTTGGATTATTCTCCACTACTCTCTACTACTTACTCTCTCCTACTCCACTACTCTCAAATACTCACTCTCTACTACTCATTCTCTACTACTATACTACTCTCTACTACTCTCTCTCTACTACTCACTCCCTACTACTCACTATCTACTACTCTCTACTACTCACTCTCTACTACTCTCTACTACTCACTCTCTACTACTCTCTCTCTACTACTCACTCTCTACTACTCACTCTACTACTCACTCTACTACTCACTCTCTACTACTCACTCTCTACTACTCTCTCTCTACTAGTCTCTGCTACTCACTCTCTACTACTCTCTACTACTCACTCTCTACTACCCACTCTCTACTACTCACTGTCTACTACTCTCTACTACTCACTCTTTACTACTCTCTACTACTCACTCTCTACTGCACTCTACTACTCACTCTCTACTGCTCTCTACTACTCACTCTACTACTTACTCTCTACTACTCTCTACTACTCACTCTCTACTACTGTCTACTACTCACTCTACTATTCACTCTACTACTCACTCTCTGCTACTCTCTTTATTGCTCTCTACTACTCTCTACTACTCACTCTCTACTCTCTATTACTCACTCTCTACTCTCTACCTCTCTCTCTACTAGTCTCTACCTCTCTACCGCTACCTCTCTACCTCTACCTCTCTACCTCTCTACCTCTACACCTCTACCTCTACACCTCTACCTCTCTACCTCTCTACACGCACACATATACACATATATATATGCATATATATGCATATGCATTTATATATATATGCATGTGTATGTATATATATACATATATATATACATACATATATAAACATATATAATCTGTATATCTATATAAATACAAATATAAATGCATGCATACATATACATATATGCATACAGATGCATGTTATTTACATGAAAGATTAAAAAACACTAATAAAAGCAAAGCTAAAAAACATAATGGCTTTAACTTAAACGAGGGCGAGATCTATTGCATTTTCAATGCTTGTTTACTTTGGTTACATCAAGAAGGCATTCAGATGTGTCACACATTTGCCATAAATTCTGAATGTTAGCACTCTAGTTGCTCATTAGATCACTGTAGTAAAGCTACTGCTCACCAGGGAAGTCTGCTGCTGGTATTCAAAGTGCATGTTTCAGTCTGCATGTCAGAATTGTTTTAATGAAATAGAAGAGGATTTGAGAAGTCACTCAAAATGATCCCTAATTTTTCTTTCTGAAGCACTAATCATACTTTCTATGGCAAAATTAACCCCCTCATTTTGTTCCTTTTTAAATTAAATGTTTTCTGACTTACCACTTCATTCCAATCAAGATGGCTTCTGGTGTGCCATACTTTTGCCATAAGTAAGACTGTTAGCGCTCTAGTTGTTATTTAGAACACTCTGTGACATTCTGTCATTGGGCTATACTTGGGCTACATCTGGGTGATATTTGGGCTACATTCAGTCTCTTTTGTCTCTGGTGGCCATCTTGGGAGACTGCATGTCAGAATTTTTTAATGAAATTGAAGAGGATTTGAGAAGTCACTTAAAATGTGCCCTAATTTTTTTTTCTGCAGCACTAATCATGCTTTCTATGGAAAAATATACCCCCTCATTTTGTTCCTTTTTAAATTAAATGTTTTAAGAGTTACCACTTTATCCCAATAAAGATGGCTTCAGGTGTGCTATACCTTTGTAATAAGTAGGACTGTTAGCGCTCTAGTTGTTCTTTAGAACACTCTAGGAGGCTGCAGTAGAACACAAAGGAATCAACTGGCAGTCTCTGTCCTTGTTGGATGTACATGTTTTACTGAGAATGTCAGACTTCATTCTCACATGACTGAGAAAGATAATGTGAATTTACAGAAAATATGCTTTCAGTTTAGCTTATAGATCCCCTTCCAAACCACTGTGGGAAAATCATGAGATATTAGTTTTCTTTCAAACATGATTCATGATATCAGAGCAGAAGGCTTTTTTACATGGTAAAATCACCTTAGAAAACACCACAATTCCTAAAATGAGTATGGTACCATCAACAAATGATTTACAATGTAACTAAAGTCCTAAAACCCTCTTTTAACTACAATGCTTTTTAATGAGGTGCTATCATGTATATTGGTCCCAAGATGGCTGCCAACACTTCTTGGATGAAGTGCTGACAGCCAATCAGATCAGATGTGTGGTTAGGCTCCGCCCAGATATATATATTTTTTTGAACCTAAATTACTCAAAATCCACTGGAGCACATATCTTGAGACATAGCAAAGGCACATCGGGCTACCAGTCCCTACAATTTTGCCAAGTTTGTGGAAATCCATTCAGCCGTTCGGGCTAAAAGTGAGTCCAACCGCCCTATAGAAATTAACATGGGGAAAACACGTTTTGGGACCCCCATTTTATCTCGGCCCCCGCATGACGAATCCCCCCCAAACTTTCAGGGAAGGAGCGAGGCAAATTTAAGGAAAATTATAAGCAGATTACTCAACCGGCGCCAAAGTTATTCCCAATAGAATGTTGCGGATTTCCTATAAAAAACAATCCTAACTAGAACTACCTACTGGCGACCGCCAGTAGGTAATATATACATATACATATATATATATATATACACATCAAGCCAAACAAAGTCGCTTCGGATCCCTGCCGCTTCCAGTGGCGGGCCTCGGATGGGGTAGCGAATCCCAATATTTCCAGCCAAACACTCTCCTTCGTGAAAGAAAGAAATCCGGGCCACTTTTAGAGTTTTCAAAGCGTATTTAATTCAAAATGCTTTTCCTCGACGGTCATGGATGCGCGCCTACCACCACCTTCCTGCATCCAGCAAAAGCCTACCGCGCATCCTACTCCCCTACGCCACCCACCCGGACCTGCCGCCACAGTGCATTCTGGATGTTGTGGTTCAAGACTTTCGTGAACTACTGAGGGTGAGCCGACTGCTTCAAGGGGGAGGGGACTCACACGCTGGAGGACATTTTAAACAGGAAGATGACCATTGGGGGAGGACATGCCACAGTGATTGGGCGCTGAGGAAGGCCAACAGAGCCGAAATGCATTCGCCGCCACTGCTTACCTGTTAATAAACACGAGCTGTTTGTACTGCAATCCCTCTGGCCTCTGAGTTCTTCAATTTTGGAGTGCTTTTTTCGTCATATTTTCTGCGCCTGCCGGACTACGCAGTGCAGTTGGCCCGATACACCCAAGTGTCCCATCAGCAAGTCTGGCAACACGCTGCTTGCAGTACTTTGTTCATTGAGGGATCAATAGCTGTTGGGACTGCCAGAGACACACGAGGCACCAGTGGGGAGTGTCTGGTATTTCACCGATATGGGATTACAGTCCGTATTGACTGCCCCTGCTCATTGGATACGCCGGGGGCGGTCTCTGGTTGCAACGGTACGAGGGACCAGGAACGGGCAGCCGTGGATATTTTCAGGTCATGGATGCGCGCCTACCACCACCTTCCTGCATCCAGCAAAAGCCTACCGCGCATCCTACTCCCCTACGCCACCCACCCGGACCTGCCGCCACAGTGCATTCTGGATGTTGTGGTTCAAGACTTTCGTGAACTACTGAGGGTGAGCCGACTGCTTCAAGGGGGAGGGGACTCACACGCTGGAGGACATTTTAAACAGGAAGATGACCATTGGGGGAGGACATGCCACAGTGATTGGGCGCTGAGGAAGGCCAACAGTGCCGAAATGCATTCACCGCCACTGCTTACCTGTTAATAAACACGAGCTGTTTGTACTGCAATCCCTCTGGCCTCTGAGTTCTTCAATTTTGGAGTGCTTTTTTCGTTATATATATATATATACATATATATATATATATATATATATATGTATATATACATCAAGCCAAACAAAGTCGCTTCGGATCCCTGCCGCTTCCAGTTGCGGGCCTCGGATGGGGTAGCGAATCCCAATATTTCCAGCCAAACACTCTCCTTCGTGAAAGAAAGAAATCCGGGCCACTTTTAGAGTTTGCAAAGCGTATTTCATTCAAAAATGCTTTTCCTCGACGCGTTTCGCAGGTGAAACCTGCTTTCTCACGAGAACGAGTAAACTGAATTACGTGCATAATATACAAAGTCACCTGGTATTGGCGTCATACCTATGGCAATAAACAACAGACTTGCTGATGTACAAGTGGGCTGTGTTCGGGCATTACTTTTAAACATTGAACAACATTTAAAGGTAAAGTTAGAAACATGACTGGTGCTGCTGTAATTTATAAACATTGCGTATCAAAGCACCGTGCTCATTGAGAGATAACAGTTCATTCATTCCAAAAGGCAAAACACCGGGATTATTAGTGCCTGCCCTCATTGTCCGTTTCAAAGAAAACAATAGAGTGAGCCATATGGGCTAAAAAAAGATTAAAGTGCAAACCGTCTCACATTCTCGTTTGACTAATGCAAGTTCATTTATCACACATCATGATATGCGGAGCGGACAGGAGTTTTTAAGACAAGTTACCCTCCATGTGGGCAAAAAAATTGGTAACCACTACTCCACTTCCAGCAATGACAGCCCGATTGGCTAAGCAAATAAATGTTCTTAAAAATTTGGTGCTGCCCTTGTGGGCGAAAAAACATGGTATGACTGGATAGCCAGTGTCAAATCCAATGCAGCCCAAGTGGGCACTAACATACCGTGTAGTCAAAAATTACTCAAAAGCCACCCATGGTGGTCGACGGCAAGCTCCAATGTCAACAAAAAGAATGACGAAAAATATTATTGTCATACTTGAGCGGTTTCCCCTGTCATACAGTCCTTTCAAACGTGCAGTTGCTCATAAAGTGCTGAACAGATTCCCATACTGTGCCATCACAACGTTCTGTAAACGTAAAGTCAGTTGGTCACTAGAGTGCAGTGGAAAACAACATTACATTGCAGTTTCATAAAAACAGAGTTAAAAACGACATAAATGCAGCAGCAATCATAAGATCCATGCTCTAAAGCTAACCTAGATGCACGGTTAGTTCTTCGTGTAAATTGTGGCCACCAGGTTGTGTGGTCCTATACTTGATTATAAGTCTTGATTCTAGTCTTGATTCTAATCTCCTCATTTCCTTGATTCTGTCTCATCCTCTTTCCCTACTAGGAACAGTTTCCAAAACACAAAATTACAGTAAATTGGCATTTCCCTTGTGGTGTGATGCGAAAATGCCTAGCTATAGGGTATTGCTTGTCCCCGTGGGTGATGGCCCGCATGTGTTCTAGGACTCTCTTTTTAGCTGGGTGCTTTGTGCTACCAATGTAGTAAAGCTGACATGGACATTTAAGTGCATATATTGCGTAGTCGGTCAGACACGTGACATGTTTCATGATCTTGAATTTGTCTGTTTCTTTTGATAACTGGACTTCTTTGAGGTTTTTACTGTTGCGGCAGGCTTTACATCTACCACAGATGTAAAATCCTTGCACCGGGTTCCTATGACTGGTGTTCTCTGGTATGAGTGTGGAACAGAGGAGGTCCTTACAGGACTTAGGTCTCCTGAAAGTAATTTGGGGGTATTTGGAAATTTCCGGTGCTAAATCTTTGTCCAGTTTCAGCACATTCCAAAATTTTCCCAGTGCTTTTCTCACTTCCCTGGATTGGGAATGAAAATCCGTAATTAATCTACTGGTCGTACTGGATTCTGACTCACAATCCTTCTCTTTGTGTACCAGTAAACTGGACCGCTCCCTGTTATTCACTGTGTCCAAGGCTTTAGAGATCCATTTGTTGTTGTAGCCTCTCTGTCTGAATCGTTCTGACATAATGAGTGTCTCTTTGTTATAGTCAACCTCATTTGAGCAATTTCGTTTGGCTCTTAGGAATTCACCAATAGGAATGGAATTGATGAGATTAAAGGGATGACAGCTATGGGCATGTAGCAGGCTGTTGCCCGCTGTGTCCTTCCTAAACAGGGTAGTGCTCAGAACGTTGTTCTTATTTTCAACTTTCAGATCCAAAAAATCAATGGACACTGGGCTGATGTGACTGGTGAAGGAAAGGTTAAAGTCATTAGTGTTGACGGTTTCAACACAGTCTGCTGCCTCCTCTTGACTCCCGCACCATATGATAAAAATATCGTCAATATAGCGGAGCCATCTGACAACTTTGCTCTGGTATGTTGGGGACTGGTAGACCACCCGCTCCTCCCACCAGCCCAGGTAAAGACCAGCGAAGCTGGGGGCAAAGCAAGTGCCCATCGCAGTCCCCAAGAATTGGTGGTAGATGTTGCCGTTAAAGAGAAAGCAGTTCTTGGTGAGACACAAAAATGGCATGTCAAGTAGCATTTCGGTGTGAAGTAAATAGGAGATGGAGCGTGCTTTAAGAAAATGTCTGCATGCCTCGATTCCTTGTTGGTGCGGGATACATGTGTACAGACTGTTAACGTCAAGAGTCATAAGCAGCCAGGTGGGGTTCCAAGTGACATCACTGATTTTTAGTAAAAAAAATCACCTGAGTCTCTCAGATAGGAAGGCAGTTCTTGTACTAGGGGTTGCAGGAAGAAATCCACATATCTGGAAGTGTTCTCCCAGCAGCTACCTCTAGAGGAGACAATCGGTCTCCCTAGGGGTTCAGACATACTTTTGTGTACTTTGGGCAATAGATAGAGGGAGGGTATCTTGGGATATCTATTGTGGAGAAAATGAAATTCTTCCCGACTGATGAGACCTCTCTCCCTCCAATCATTAAGTTGTTCTGAGTATAGTGTGATACTCGTGTTGTAGCTAGTTCTATTGCTCTTCTCGTATTTGGTGCTGTCTCCTAGCTGTGACAATCCTTCATTAATGTACATGCTGCGTGGTAACACCACCATGTTCCCCCCTTTGTCTGCTTTCTTAATGATAATACTCTTATCATTACTAAGGGTCTAAATAGCCTTAAACTGTACATCAGTTAAATTACATTTCACAAAATTCTTGTGTTTAGACAATTTATCCAACTCTTTAACCATGGCCCTCTCAAAAATGTCAATGGGTTCATTCATGATCTGTGGCAAGAAGACAGATTTCGGCCTGAAGCCGCTCCGATAGTTAAGGTCAATTCGCAAATCATCATTGATTAAATTAAGCATAGGTTCGTCAATTGTATTCGGGTCACCCCTCAGCTCATGAAGCAGATGCAGGGTTTCGACATCTCCCCCTGTGATGCTGGTGGGTTCCTGTACAGCTTCTCGAGTTTCAGTGTTAAGTTTGGTAGCATACAACATTTTTAAGCGTAATTTTCTGGTAAAGTAAAAAAGGTCAATTCGACTTTGGGGATAATCAAAAGATGAAGTAGGACAAAAAGATAATCCAAGAGACAATACCTCTTTCTCTGCTTCACTCAATTCCCTTGGAGATAGATTGATGATGGTCCGGGTATCCATTAATTCCCTTTCTTTTGGCCCCTTGTTCTGGATCCCACTGGGCTTGAAATGCTGCTGAGGTTTAGTGAGTTGGATTTTTCGGCGCCTCTCCCGCCTTGACCTCATCCTTTTGGTCCTCCTGCGTTGGATTTGTTTTGCCCTTTTAGTCTCCCTTTGGCCACCATCGCAAATTCCAATAAAATGTTGTCTTTTGGGCTCATGAGCTCCGGATTAGGTATGCTCTGGGCACTGGTCCCCGCAGTTGAAGCAGCATTCTCTCTGGAATTGCTTGCAGTTGTTGGAGTCACTTGCGCATTACTCATAGTTTGAGGTGTCACTGGTCCAGATGTTGTAGTGACAGTGCGCAAATGGTCATATCTCTTGGCAAATGTCAGCACTTGGCCGCAATCATAATCGTTATGGTCTCTAGTGAATTTGCTTTCCTTTTTATCTCGAATTTCTTTTTCCAATTTTTCCAGTTTGGCGTCGTATTTGGCCATTTCGCTGTCAAAGTCTTTCTCATTTTCATATAGGGCTTTCAGTTGATTTGTTACGGTTTCAATTTCTTCCGCCAGTTTTTCACAATGCTTTGTTGCATATTTGACAAGGATTTTTAACATTCTTATCGAGCAGCAGTGGCTGTTTTCAGCCCATTCTTCAACCATGTCTGGGTCAGGATCTGCAAATTTCGGTGTTGTGTAAATTCGCAATCCTCTAGGCACGCTATTTACTTCGATGTATTTTTGGAGGGTGGTGGATTCCCACCATTTGTTCTGTTCAGTAACAAGGAGTTTCCAGAGAGTATTCCATAATCCTTGTTTGTTCGACATGCTGTTTTTCTGATTTGCGTTATCAGAAGCACTCGCGGTCGTGGAAGACCCAAGATCAGCGAACATTTGATTAGCCGCCTCGTTACGTCATTGATTTCTACTCGATGCCATTTTTGAAACAATGGTTTTGGTGAATGCGGGGTATTGTGTGTACCCGCCCGCTGAGCTCTCACAGACCACTAACACCCAATATGTGTTATGTGTATTCAGCCACTTGCCCTTGAAACAAAAGACGCCGTGTTCTGCACTCGTGATGAAGAGGTGAAGGCAGACTGTGGTGTACGAATAGAACAAAGACGCGCTGAAAGAATCAAAGTTCACTCACCAAATAGAAGTCTGTTCTAGGCAACATATGGTTCGGGAAACAATGTTCTTTTCAGTGAGTTCCGTTATTCCAACTTCTTGCAGTTCTGAAGATGTAATCTCCGCAAAACCAGTACACCAGTCTGAGAAGCAGCGTTGTGTTGACACAATTAATCCGTGTCAGAGTTCAAGGGCGGGCGGAGTTCCTGATACCATAAATCAAGCCAAACAAAGTCGCTTCGGATCCCTGCCGCTTCCGGTGGTGGGCCTCGGACGGGGTAGCGAATCCCAATATTTCCAGCCAAACACTCTCCTTCGTGAAAGAAAGAAATCCGGGCCACTTTTAGAGTTTGCAAAGTGTATTTAATTCAAAAAGGCTTTCCCTCTAATTTTTTTTATATCTTTTGCCCTACGATAAAGTGCCTCATGTAATATGATATAGGCAGATAGGTGGGTCTACTGCACAAGGTCTATAGTCTGAGAATTCTCCTCTCTCCTCTCCATTGATATTATCTCAGTGACTCTGTGTAAGGCTCTGCAACTCCCAGTCAACATATTGTGTCTTCCTGTAAGTACTGGTGTTTTGCTCAATGTGGTAGGAGAGGAGGATTTAACTTCTAATTTGTCGCTGTCAATCTTGAATTTTTGAATGTCTGTGCCTTGAGGATAATTGGTGGATTATACTATGAGGTAGGTTGCCTACGTGGGTCCTTACAGTCGCAAAAAAGGTGGAAGACTGTTAGGAAAGCCCAAAAGGCTGCATCACCCTGCAATGAGATGGATATGGAGGATGTTGAACTGCATTTTAAAAATAACCTTATGATTCCATTTTGTGTTGCCATGCTCTCGGCAACTTGTTTGAAAACTGTCCTCCACGTCCCCATTGAATCTTGCACAACCCCCTGCTTCTTGTGGTCGAGCCAATTCCAAGAAGCCTGCCTGTGTGCCTCCCCCCCCAGTTGTGCCAGAGACTTAGCCACATCCTGTTCATTGTTGGTAACTCAGCCTGTCACACTAGCTGCCCTGTGACCACCCCAACTGAAAGAGGAAGCACGAGGTTATGCCCTGAAACCACACCAACTGATAGAGGAAGCACAAGGCAGTACACTGTGACCACACCAACTGATAGGGGAAGCACGAGGATGTGTCCCATGACCACACCACTTGAGCAAGGAAGCAGGGGGTTGCGTACATTGTGCAATCAGAGACAGATGTCCCCCGGCCACGATTGCACCACACAAGACTCACGAAGAACTTGTGAGATGAGGAACTTGTCTGAATAGGGAAATTGTACTGTACAAATTGGTGTGGCTAGCGCTAAAAATATGTATCATGCTGTGAAGTAAGCAGCCGTCTCCGTAGAATTGTCTTTGTACCATTCTGGGACCTCTGTCCTTAGCTCGAGCTAATAAATAACTTTCTTTCCTCCATGGCTGGTTGTCCTGGTCCCTTTGGTAATGTATGACTTGAACAAGGAGAACCCTGTAGATTTAAGGTGTGCCCTGCACCACTGGCTTTGACTCTCCTAGTGGGGGTCTCCAAAAAGCTGGTTCTACAAATGGCGCCCTTGTGGGGCATCTTTGGTGGCCCTCATCGAGCCTGGTGGTCATGAGGGGTCCGTGATCGAACGCTAAGGGACGCGCGCCACTGCATTGGCTGAAAATTGTCATTGTGGGCCCAAGGTCTCCGATTGCGTGATTCCTCCCTCCAATGGGCTATCCGACTGCGGCCCCGACTGACGCCCCAGTTCTGGTTCCTAGTTTTTTTTGGGGGGTTGATCAAGACCTTTGTGACACCTGCTGTGCGACGGAAGATTAACGGTCAGGTAAGAGTAGGAGTGGCCCACTTCTTTGGTGAATTGTATTTTGTTTTTGGTGTTTTGATTCGACTTCTACAGAAGCTGAAGCCAAGGGGTAAGCACAGTTATATGCTGTAAATATTCGATTGCACCCTTTGTTGTTTGGATCCAGGATACACATCTAGAAATGCCAGGACTTAGTAAATTCCGGAAATGTTATTGTTGTTATTATACACGGCACTCCACATTGGAGTAATCTTGTCAGATTCCTCCTCTGGGGACCCCTAATCATTAAGTCTATGCTAAACATGGTGTTGGCCTGATTATGTTTTTATACATATACAAAGGGTAATACAGAATTGCAAAGGCCAATATATGGTAGTTTTGAGCCTCCTGTTTAGATAATTTAGAGGAGAAATTGTTTCAGAGAAAAGTTAGGCCTGCAATGCTTGATTCCTTTCGAGTTTGGCGCAAGGAGTCCAAACAGAAAGTAATCAAACTAAAAACAAAAAAGAAAAAGGGTGAACCTAGAAAGATTCAGATTTTCACATGCACCTTTTGCGTATATTAAAATTATGCCTGTCACTCTCCCTTTCTCTCAGCTGGCATCACTGTGAGTGACAGTATTCTGCTGTCTCACAAGGAGCATATTGACACACAAAGTAGTTTTGTACAGTATTCCTGTGGCAATATGTAATTTTTGAGACCAAAAAGATTTTTGGTTTTGCCAATGCTTGTTAGAATGGTGAGGGACTTACTGGCTTTGGCAATGCTTGTTTATGAATATTTTGGGAAATACTAGCATACATCCTCATGTTACTAGGAGCATTATACATAGCCTCACTGGAACTTCCGTCAGTGGAATGAGAGTTTGTTATTTTTTTTGGCGACAGCTGTTGACCCAGGACGTGTCATAGAGTAGGAGGTAGCCCTGATGCTCAGGGAAATGCTGGGGGGGGGGGTATACATGTTTAAATGGCTTATTACTTCCTCAGAGTTTGTTTATGCTCAGTTGCTACAAATAGGGATTGATAGTGTTAACAGAAGTGAAACCTGTTTCAGGGTTTTCTACTGTCAAAATGGGGGGAGGAGGCTCGCTCCCTGTACAAATTAAGGGTAAGAAAAATATGGTTGCTCTTTCTCTTTTTCTCAATCTCTTTTTGAGCCTGTCTAAACCATCTATGTAATAGCCATGAGACATTCAATTGACTATTCTGGTATGTGTGTTATTATGTTCTGTGAATTATTCACAGTAAATATTTTAATAATCTAAGAACATAAATAAATTGCAGCCCCTAAAAGAAGTAATATATATATAACATGTATTTTCTAAAAATAGGGTTAATTATTGCAGGTTAAAAAGAGAAAAGTAGGAAGGCTTTTTGTCTTTGACAGCTTCAGAGTAAGGAGAAAGAGGGGGCTGAGGAGCGCAGAGCGCGAGGCAGATTTTGACCCTGAGGTCTGTAAGGTGGGGGCCAGGAATGCTGGCAGAGGCTGGCTAGCAGCCCAGAAAGTCCTGCGCTGAGGGATTATTCTTAGCTCTTGGAAGACTGTGCGAGGCCTTCATGTAGTCATCTGCAGCCTCATAAATTAGGGCCTTGTCTTCGAGAAGTGCATTCCTTTGTATTTCTGCTCTGGAAAAATAATGTCCACATAGTTGCCTTCATTTAACAGAAAATAAAATGTTGTATTAATCTTAGACAGAAAATAAGATGAAGCTCTTTCTCAGAATTTTGTGGGCTACATGCCTAGGTAAAACTGATGAGCAAATTCAGATTTCTTTTTTTATCTGAACAATTGTGGCGCAAAAGACACACAAAGTTCTGCTTTTAGACAGTCAAAGTTAAGGTGACTTAACATGCTTACATGTTTTGGTCATTGCTAAGTTGACAAGATGGCTACAGTTAAGTACATTTTTCGATTTTGTGTTTTGTTAATGTGTATTATGTTTTGTCTTCAGATTTAAAGTTACAGTTGATATGATATTTTTATGTGTTATGGGAAGTGTTTCCTTTTAGTGTGTCGTCTATTTTTGCTTCTGCCCACAGATCATTCATGGACTGTTCTGGGTGGTTTTAAGGCTGACAAGACACGTGAGTTGGTTTGACAAAAGGTCATAGTTGTAAGAGGAAAAAGGTGAAATGTGCACCCTGAATGACTATGGGTAGGAAATGAGGGTAGAAAAAGATTGGAACGGACCAAGAATGTTACAACAGGTGTAGGAAAGTGGTGGAAAAGCAGAGGTCAACTGCAAACGCATCAGTGATGGTCCATTTCACGAGGTGGTGGAACAGTGTTCCATATGTATCTGTGGGGCCTAATCAACATGCAAATTGCAGAAAGAAGGGTGCTGAAGGAACCAAAATATTATACTATTGGACTATACTCACCAATAGCCCATATGCATTAGTTATAAATAATAAGTCAGTCGGCAATGGAGAAGGTTCAATCGTTTATTCTGCAGATACAGGCCCTGACAGGGGATCCTCAGTCTACATGACCCTCGGAGGTGCGCAGAGGAGACTGACTACATACAAACAGAGCAAAGCATATATACGTTTCACACATAGCACAATGTCACCTTACTAGGAAAGATACAACTTGTCAGTAAGCCAGCAGTAAGACCCATATAAGGCACAATTGATTGCTAAAAAGCATGGGCGAATTTTGCGAATTTGCGATCCGCGAATTTGCGAAATCGTAATCCGCAAAATTTGCAAATTCGCGCAAATTTGCCGATTTTTAATTTTTGCGTGTTCGCGGGGAACTTTGCGTATTCGCGGGGCGCTTTGCATGTTTGCGGGGTTTTTTTTTTGCCTGGTTCATCACTGCCACCCTCTCGTTTTTTATGCCCTTCTGCCCTCTGTACCACTTGTTTTCGTGCCTTTCTGCCCTCTGCCCCACTCTTGTTTGTGCCCTTTTGCCCTCTGCCCCACTGGTTTCTATGCCCTTCTGCCCTCTGCCTAACTCATGCCCTCTGTCCCACTTTGTGCCCTTCTGCCCCACTTTGTGCCCTTCTGCCCTCAGCCATAAGTCAGCTTCAACAGGAAGCACTAATAGTTAAAGTATAGCAGGTGCTTGAGTTGAAGGTCAAATTAAGTTACACAGTCATTAATCACCCCAAGTTTGGGGTGATTAATGATTGTGTAACTGAATTTGAGATTCAACTCTAGCACCTGCTTTACTTTAACTATTAGTGCTTCCTGTTGAAGCTGACTTTTTGTAACTATTTTAGAGGCTCTGGCAGCTTGCCGGCGCCATTCTAAAATACTTACAAAAAGTCAGCTTGAACTTTTGACCCAATCCGTTTCGCTCGTGGATTTTGCGGCAAATTTGCGAATCTCGCGGATTGCGAATTTACCGAAAATCCGCAAAATCCGCGAGCGGAACGGATTTTCCGCCCATGCTTAATTGCTAGTAGCTGGGCCTAAGCTATTCCGGGGGCAGGTCAGTAAGGGGCCTACCTTTCTATCTGTAGCTCAGGGAGTGCAGGAACGGGCTCTGCTAGAATGTGCGCATCCCACAAGAAGGGCAGGTGTGACCTTGGGTTTCCCTGAGCTACAAACTAACGAGTGGAACAGACAGCTAGGTCTGCCATTGTGGTTTCTTGCAGAAAGCCTGATCACGTGATTTCAGGGAAACAGCATTGGAAATAGAGAAACAAAACAAGATGGCTCCGGTCACACCAATAGGTTTAAGCAACACTAAAGTGAATCGTTCATACTGTAATATTACTATGTGAATAATGCAATGCTAACGTGCGGTTATAGGTTATATTGAATATATTAGGCCAATAACATGTATATATCGTATTTATATCCCATCAGTGCTGTCAGCAGTATGTTGAAAGAAGATATGTTTTTTGCATACCTCCTTTGAAAAGAAATGTTCGTGTGTTTTTCTACTTTTTGTGCATTTTGTCCTTTTATGGATAGTTCCTGCTGGTCCTGTGTGTCAGAAGCGACACAGTTGTATTGACAGCTGATCACCACTAAGGTGACCTGCAGTCAAAAGGAGGGTGAGGGAAGTAAGAAAATTGATTTTTTTTTATTTTAAACCTGACAAATTAGGCGGCCAGAATATTGGGTTTTGGGCTACAGGTTCACTGTGCATAAAGTGCATGACATAGTGTTGTGCGTCACTGCTCATTTGCATGTGTTATTATGATTTATCTATGCTTTCTGTGCTTGGTATACAGCAAGTATACCTGATGGCTTGGCATGTGTGTTTTTATTTTTTGTATGTTTTTGTTTTTGTGTTGTTTTGACAATGCTAGTTTTAATACTGGTACAAGCTCCCCTTTGTTGTGAGGGGATGGTCATGACGGTGCCCATCACTACACAACAGTTGGTTGGACTTGTTCTGGTAACTAAATTTCACAGATATGATATTTCATGCTGTGAACATGACAGACAACACTTCAACAGTGTATGTCTATTTGGCTATAATGGTATTGAAGAAAAATAAAAGAGTTATACAGGATTAAAAGTGTGTCACCTGCAGTTAGCCATTACTGCCCCTTCCCTTAAGGCACAGGCAGCCCTTGATTAAATATTCCCTGATTGGATCCTAAGGAGGAATTATAAATCTGCGGCTCTTGCAAAAGGTGACCTAAAATCTGTGCACTATTTTGGTTTTTGTGTATCATCTGTACTAATGGTGTTGTGTCACAAGCCTGACTATCACCTAAGTATTTTTTGTTCTTCTATAGATTTTACTTTTGCCGCCTCTCCCCTCATCAATGTCGCATTGTGCCTAGTTATGGGGGACTTTAGCTGTGTCCCAGTCCCATTTCCCTTTTCTGTATTCCTTTCAGCAGTCAGCCCTTTTATTATTGTTGGTGTATTGTTCAGGTCCACACTCCCAGATTGTAGCAATGTATTAGGGACCCCCATATTATGTATAATTCCCTTTTGTATGACCAGGCTGGTTTTCAAGAATTTTCTTCATGCCCACTTGGATGTTTTTTATAGTCCGACTGTCAGGGTAGTGGTGGACCGGTTAACTGACCCAATAGGATCTTTTACTATAGTAGACAAGTTTTCCACCTCAATAGAGAATACCTTACGTTTATTTTTTGGAATATGACATAATTTCAATGCCTATTTTAGTTGGGTTTTTGTTCCTGCTGTTTGATTTTCGGTGGCATCAGATGTGTACTAATCATGGAAATGCCAGAACTCTATAGTTCTTGTCTTTTATTTCCACATTTTGATCACTAGCCTGTTTTGCATCATGCATCTGATGCCCCATTATTAAAGAGAGGTATCTGTATGCCTCTGACAATCTGTATCATGCGATTTTTCTTTTGAGAGGTTGTAGATAAGGAATGTAGGAACACACAGATGTAATCATTCAGAAAACAAAATGTTTACCCTATTAGACAATGCGACTATGAAGTCCAATGTAGCTATCTACCCTTAGATGGCAGAGGATATGCTCTCACATTGTAGTTAGTGAGGACAATGAAGGGGTACCCAATTGATGAGACGAGAAGTATTGCCTTTTCTTTTATATCCTATGATAATGACAGTGCATTCTAGACCAGAGTAATCCCATGGCGTATGGCCACTCCATCTAAGATTGCAGGCCACCTGCTTGCAGTCGCATTGTTAAATACAATGAATTGTTTTTGCTTTAATTTGAAGAAAACTAACAACTGTATCACATTTCCTACTTCACTAGGTTCTGCTGGATCTTCCAGAGTAAAAGGAAGAGTCATGATACCCTGCAGACCGGTGATGTAAATGAGTCCTAAACTCCCATCAGTGACAGCTACAAATGAGGGGCGGATGTCTTGGACCTACAGTCCCAGCAAAAGTGACAAGGCTGTACAGCGATTGCCAGGGCTTCATCAATGGCATCTCCAAAGCATTGTGCTTGCTCCATCAGACGGTGTTGGACATCAGAGAATAAGGAGGAGCTGGTTTCCTGTTTGTTGCAGAAAATGAGTTTCAGTACAAAAGAGCGAAAGAGAATGATCCCTGTTGTTGATGACAGGGCAGGTTTGAGGCTTCAGTTTCCTACCTGTCATGTGCTAGTAACCTCTGACAGCGCGCGGTCCCCTGACCCCCTTGGCCTGAATTTTGCCCCCCCCCCTTTTTCCTTTGCTCCAACGGAAGGACAGTGCACCGGAGGATGCAAGATTGTCAAAAGGCAATGCATTTGAGATACCCATGTTGAAAGGAAATTAGACTGAAAGAGCAGCCCGAGCGCCTTCTTACACTGCATAACAAGTGTTGGAGCCTGAGAGTGTTGCTGAACGTGAAAGCCTGTTGCTCTTTCCTGATTAACAGCACCTGGGTCCGCACGATATGATCTGCGCCCACGACCACCGAAGAGCATGGTATCTGTAATGCCTGCCGCAGAGGAGAGAGATTGGTGCACTGCCTTGAGACATTGAGACTTTCGAGTGAGCTGTGAGTGTTTGCCAGGAGGGCACGCCAACGGACACTAAGACGCACTATCGTCATGGAAAGGCATGGATCGAGAGGTCCAACGCGGAAGAAGGAAATGGAAGCAGATTTGATGGACAATAGAAGCCTACCAAAGAGGCTTAGAACGGACTTTGGGCAGAGTTGCACAAGCAATTACAGTCTAATAATATAGAGCAAATGTTGGATATGTTCCAAAATGGTCCAACAAAAATGGATTTGTGTGACTGTTCTTACTGTTTGCTGACATCATTTAAGAGTAGTATTCTGTTTAGTAGAACAGTATCAGGCCTGTATTCAGACAAAGAGTATAACCATTTCACCTGAAAGCATTGTTAATACCTAAAACCCATTTGATACCACACAAGGACTGACTCAGATGGAGTAGTGATAGTCTCTATTAGCTGTAGGGCCCATGGATTGCTTCCCATTCTGATTAGTAAAGGATGATCTGGTTTTGCCCCTATTCAAGTTATATGTGTGTAGGTTGAGCAACATAATTATGGTAATATATATATATATATATATATACATATATATATTTTATTAAACTCCAAGTTACGTAATTAGGGAAATGAAGATGTCCTGGAGTACAGTGCATGCAGATCGAGAGAGGTCCCGGAAATAATGGACATTTGATCTAGACACGATTGATTGTTTCCTCTGCATGGTAAAATGAGGGACTGTTGAACTGCATTTTAGAAATAACCTTTATGATTCCATTTTGTGTTGCCATGCTCTCAGCAACTTGTCTGAAAACTGTCCTCCACGTCCCCATTTAATCTTGCACAACCCCCTGTTCCTTCTGTTCGAGCCAATTCCAAGAAGCCTGCCTGTGTGCCTTCCCCCCTAGTTGTGCCAGAGACTCAGCCACATCCTGTCCATTGTTGGTAACTCAGCCTGTCACACCAGCTGCCCTGTGACCACCCCAACGTAAGAGGAAGCACTAGGTTATGCCCTAAAACCACACCAACTGATAGAGGAAGCACAAGGCTGTACACTGTGACCACACCAACTGATAGAGGAAGCACAAGGCTGTGTCCCATGACCACACCACTTGAGCAAGGAAGCAAGGGGCTACGTACATTGTGCAATCAGAGACAGATGTCCCCTGGCCATGATTGCACCACACAAGACTGACTAAGAACTTGTCAGATGAGGAACTTGTCTGAATAGGGAAGTTGTACTGTGCAAATGGGTGTGGCTAACGCTATAAATATGTATCATGCTGTGATGTAAGCAGCAGTCTCCGTAGAATTGTCTTTGTACCATTCTGGGAGCTCTTTCCTTAGCTTGAGCTAATAAATAACTTTCTTCCCTCCATGGCTGGTTGTCCTGGTCTCTTTGGTAATGTATGACTTGAACAAGGAGAACCCTGTAGATTTAAGGTGTGCCCTGCACCACTGGCTTTGACTCTCCTAGTGGGGATGTGTCTCCCAAAAGCTGGTTCTATAAGGAAAAGCATTTTGTGGCATCACCAAGCATGGAACACACAAAAATGATCACTGATCAAGCAATTAAGACTGCTAACAACAATCGGACTCAGCTCTCCCAGTCCTATATTATGGACTATTTCAAATGTTCAGATAAAGTTCAATGTGAGGGTGGTTTGGCTTTACCCATATCAGCTCCAGAAGATCTATGCTCACGAGAAATAGCTTTGGCAGTGTGTGATGGTGTGTTATCCCAGGGAGCTTTGATGGGCGATTGTTTGCTACAGCCTGCTGATAATGATGATTTTAGTTTAAAAACTACTGCTACAAAAGATGTCTTATCTGAAAAAAGGGAAAGGGACGTGGCGAAGCAGGCTACGATGGTGGACGTGCCTTGCTGAGGCTTCACGGCGGGTGGAAATTTCATCCGCTTTCCAGCGTCGATCCGGCGGATCTTACGGCGTTGACCCCTGCTGCAGCAGACCGGGGCCACAAGCAAAACGGAGCCGTTAAGGGGCACAATGCTGAGAGACAAGATGGTGGCCGCCCGGGCCTTCGCCCAACATCCGTGGGTCTACGTGAGCTGAAAGAGTCACAACCCGAGACACCGCACGCGAGCCCGGGGAGCGCGGGCGGTGACGAACAGAGGCAGCCCATGCGCCTGGCAGCAGCACTCAGCAGAGAAGACGCCGCAGACAAACCCCACGCATCGAGCAGGTCCCCGGAGCCCCCCGCCGCATAACCTGCAGCAGCCTGTGATGGACAGGCGAACCGGACTGAACACAGCCGGCCGAGACAGAGGACAGGAAACGCGCTGAGGGGCGGGAGACCGGGGGCACCGGGTTGATTCCCCCTCCCAGGCCGTTGGAAACCGGAGCACCATCAGGGCCGAGGCTGCCTGATCCCAACATGGTGCCCGGCGAACACTACGGTTGAGCCTCCCGGGAGAAAGAGCAGAGAGCCGGACCGATTGGGAGTGGACAGCGCTGCCTCGGAGACAGTGAGTGGTGGGGGGAACCCCCCGGGTCTGCCTGATACCGAGGAGTGTGCGAGGTACCCCCCCCCCCCACCACTGAGGCCCAATTCGACCAATGCCTGACCTTAAGATGGCGGATTAACATGTTGCTTGGCGCCCAGATCAGTACTTGGCCCTCACCAGCCGGCTGGCCGCAGAGAGTGCGGCACAACACGCTCCTCATCGACCCCACAAGATATTGGGCCCTTTCGGCTATAAAAGTCACCTAGCAGCAAAGGCTGCGAGAGGGGAAGAAGGGAGGTACTAACGCCCGATGTCTGAACTCCACAGAATGACCCATACAGGGCCCACCACAGAACGCGGTAGAGGAGAAACATCCCCAGACGGAACAGTCACCTCGCCCGGCGGAGCTGACGGGGGACAGAGCTTACCCAGAGTCCACATCAGAGGAGGAAAGGCCCTACACAGCGTCCACCAGGCCCCAGCACCACAACACATGGACCCGAGAGGGACGGAGCACCCCAGGAGGCATGATGGGGAAACCTAGAGCCACGCAGACCACCACGGTCCCAGAGACGGCGCCAGAAAATATGCCACTTCCCAAGACGGGGACCAAGCTGACAGCGACCCCGCCGGACCTGTCCATATCGGATAAACTGGACCGAGTATTGGCAGCCAGCGAACTCCCCAGAGTGTCTATGGAAGAAAGGCTTGGCACTCTGACGACCGTCATCAGCCTCATTAAGGACGACCACCGCAGGCTAGCCGAAAAGGTCAATGAAGGGGGAAAGATCATAACGGACTTGCAACCAGCAGTAAAAGACCAACAGAAGACAACCTGAGATGTCCTGACCCGCCTATCCACAATGGAGGAACGAATGGGCGACTTGGAGGGACGCTCAAGGTGCTGTAATATATGGGTGCTCGGGCTGCCGGAAGGAATTGAGGGGCAGGACCCGGTGGGACACATGGAGGCGTGGGTGAAGTCCTTTACCCCGGCTACCGACCGATCGGCCTTCTTCTCCATTGAGCGCGCCCACAGAGTCCCGGCGCGAAAACTCCAGCTTATCCAAAATTATCATGGTGCCCCGGCTTCTTTACTACTTTGGTAATATCCCAGTTATCCCACCACAGACCTTCGTCCAAGAGCTCAATTCAATACTAATCTCCCTGATCTGGGGGAGGGGTCGCTGCAGAGTTGCCCTGTCGGCCCTGCAGCTGCCGCACGACAAGGGAGGGATGGGCGTCCCGTCATTCAAGGCCTATTTTTTAGCGGCGCAGCTACAGTGGCTATCACGCTGGACAGAGCAACGCAACTTCGGGGAAACAGTAGCACAGGACGGACAGATAACAGTCACGGAGCTGACTCGAATGCTCCTTCTGGATACCAAACCCAACCCGGCTCATCCATTATTGGTCAAAGCGGCCAGAACCTGTACCATGCGGATTTCACCGCATGTCTAAAGGGACTCCGATATAATCCCCATTACTGCCGCTGGCAGGACTCCCTAAAGGACACAAATTCTACACTGCGGGAGAGCTTAGGATTTGGACCGAACACCAGCTCACCAAAACTGAAGCCATATTCTCCGACGGCCGACTGCTCTCGTTCACAAACTTGGCCAGAAAAAGCGTCTTCCAGCTGGCCAATTCCTGCTGCACCAGCAGCTGGTGGCAGACTGCAGACGTACCTGGGACCTAGAGGACAGGAAACCCACATCTCACCCGGTGTTGCACACACTACTACATATGGGGGCCGGCAAACATCATATCACATGGACCTATAAATCCATCATGGACTCACACACATACCACTGACTTCGCTGGGAGGAGGGAGGAGGACTTTGGCGGCAACCTCCATGATAGAGAATGGCTGGCAGCCCTAGAACACCACAAAAAAGTGTCCTCCAATCAAAGATTAAAAAATGTCCAGTTCAACCTGTTGCACCGAGCTTATCTCACGCCAGCATGGCTTAAGCGCTTTTACTCGGCATCCCACTTTGAATTCCCACTTTGAATGCCCCCGCTGCCACACTCCGGTCGCCCCATTTTTTCACGTGTTTTGGACATGCCCCGTGATACAACCCCTCTGGACCATAGTGCACACCTCACTACAAACAGTCACAGGCCCACACTTGGGAGGCATACGCCCTAGGCATCTTTACCACTGGATTCAAGCAAGCTGGGCTGAAGACGGCTGGAATGCCAGAAACCGGTCCTCGGAAGATTGTTTCCGGTCCAGGGAAGACATGGCTTGGCAGTTCGGGCTGGACTGTTCCCATGATGCACAGGGTCAGACTGATTTGCATATAGCCATGTCTGAACTGCGGTGGCAGAGTGGGCTAAAGAACGGTGATGGATTAAACCCAGATCTTTTGACTGGGTGTGAGTGTTTGATTGATTCAGATGCTCCGTCCATCACCACCCCCTTTTGTACCGCTAGGCATCTTTAAGCGCAATAGCGAAAGAAGGTGAGACCAAATTCGCTCTTCTGGCCGTACTACTAGCCAAACGCAGCATGGCAATGCACTGGCGCGCAACAGAGGGTCCCCCAATAGCAGCATGGTGGGGGGTGGTAAAAAAATGGGACGCAGGTGAGGAAGACCTCATCCGTCAGGAGGAAGCCCGTGGCATACGACGGTGTCCCATTTCATTAGAATGGGCAATGCTCCTGCATGACTTTAAGCAAACACATGATAATGACGCAGAGCCCCCGCTAGACACGCAGGTGGCATCTGGACCAAGCGCATACTAATCTGCCCATGCACTCCCCCGCCCTGCTACTCCACACAACATTGATCAGGATAGGGAACAGTGCCTACAGGTAATGGAATAACACGAAGCTCCACTACACTCACCCCTGTCATATGCGACCCCAAGCCCACCCTTCCCCCGACCCCTCATTCCCCGAGTTACAAATCCCCTCAGTTTAGAACCTGGATGGCCATTTGCCGACACCCCTTGCAGAGGACTATGAACTAGAAACTATCATATGGGGCGGAGAATTGCGGTAACCTTGCCAACGACCGCTTCCTCATTGCCTCTCGGCAGCTCCGGCGGAGGTGTTCGGGAGGTCCCCCTCCATTGATTGCCGAATTAATTACTTGATTAATTGCCACACTGCTTATTGTCACGACAATGTTAATGTTGATTGTACTACTGCAGCAGACAAGTAATAATGTAATAATTGATAATTGTATAGCGCACTACTCACCCGCAAGGGTCTCAAGGCGCTTGTACGAATACCGCTGTGGAACCCATCCTGGCTTTCCCTGTGAGGCGTCCACTCCTGGGCACCCCCAAGGTGGAGGCCAGGCTTCCTTAGCGTTGTGGGGGCCGTTGTGGAGATTAAGCAAGCTACTGCCCAGAGTTGCAGAGTGGGACTCCATGATTGGAATAGGCACTGAGGCGAGAATTATCAGGTCAGTGGAATTTTGAGCCCAAGACCCGCCGAGGCGGTGAATTGAACCCTGGTCCCAGGCTAGACCTCTGCATCAGGGTCTGCCGCTCTAATCATTGAGCCACACTTCTCCAAGTATGAAGTGTGATTAATGTATGACAAGTATAATTATAAAATCCAATAAAAAGGTTTACAAAAAAATAGATAAAAGAAGGAAAAGTCTCATGTAACAGTACTTCAGGCTCAGGTACATTTAGACCCTGATCTTGGTTCCTCATTTGCTTTTCCATCGAATGTGACGTCAGATCAAATAATGTTTTGAGAACACTGGAGCGGTGCACTCCCAAGTAAGATTTATGCAAAGCATCAGCCAACGTGTTTCGTTTAATGGTTGAACTTCATCAGGGCATTTGTGATTGTTGGCGAGTAGTGGCGGATGTTGCGCCCGTTTGAAAGTGGGTCTTGGGTCCCAATCCGGTCTGGACCCAATCTGAAGTGAAGACTCAGCGTGTCGATCTTTGACTGCGCCTGTGGCATGGGTCTCCTTGATAAGAGCCCAGTTAGTGTTCCTGCAGTCCATTGGGAATTTGACACATTTTATGTCAGACCTACCACAGCACTTCAAATCTGTCAATGCCCATCCTTCAAAACTTGCTGATCTGCATCTTAGTTATTTACAATATGCTGACGGTACGATTGTTGAGTCAAAATCCGATAGGTTTACAAAGATTAATTACTGCATTTTATGATGATATTTTAGTTAATGTTCTGGAGTTGAATGCTAAAAAAAAAATAAAAAAAATAAAACTGGCCAAGGGAATTTTAAGACTAGATCATGGAGAGCTAGAGGTGGGGTAATTGAAGTGGTGAAGACATATACATACCTGGGCATTTTATTTGATAATAAGGTCATTTAGAAGCCATTTTAATGTTCTGAGGGCAAAAACATCATCTTTAATTTACGATTTTAAATATATACGTAAAACATTGAGGTGTCAATCGTACGAACATTGTCTTAAAGTTTTCGGAGCCAAGCATATGGCTCGCCTATAACCAGGGGAAAAGATGCTAAACTATTGGATCTAATAGTAATTAAGGCTTGTAAATCAGTCTTTGGAATCCCCAGTTCAATTGGCCAAGCGGAAATTCGTTTGAAGTTTGGTCTCCAAAGACAGTCCATGGTGATACAAGGGTAATTTATTTAATGTATGTATTCCTTGTTTTTATCCGATTCTGACTCTGGCAAACAATTGCTGGTGTGAAATAATTTGTTTTGTTTACACACACAACTGGAGATCCCATATTTCAACAAGTTTCCAGAGTTTTGATCTGTAGTCAAGGTTTCCAGAAATGACAAAGTTCTGTTTTAAACCGTTTTTCAATAAAAAGTTTGAAATTAATTCACGCTTTGAGGATAAGAAGGCTTTAGTGGTAAAAACATATGCTTGTTAATTTATTAATTCTCATCAGTCTTTGCGAATTCAGCACTATTTGACTGGCTATTTTTCAGCTCATATGAGGGATACATTTTTAATATGAATGCTTGGCAGATACCCCAATAAGGAGGGTACGCCGACCTGGATACAACAGTGGTCAACCAGTGAATGCAGATTGTGAGGATGGCTGTATGAAACTTAACTATACATAGTGTGTGCATCTCCAAAATTGCTTTAAACACAACTTGATTACTAAAACATTTATTTCTTAAAGCCAGGGTAAGATCTGTTCGTCAGGAGCACATTTTGAGCCTCATTTATGAAAGCCTTGCGCCACCGGTGCGTCACTTTTTCACATGTTAAAAGTGACGCACCGGCGGCGCAAGGCCTTCATAAATAAGGCCCCTTATGTTTATCCGGTGTGTCGATTTTATTGATATGTGAAACGATAGAGTTTTTATTAATTGCCAGAAAATGCTGGCATCTGTAGTTTAAATCAATTTGTTTATGCCTTTTTTATGGGACTGGAAAATAGAAGGCTATTGTTTTTAGGTACCTGGCACTTTGCATTTTTACGCAGTTTGACTCAATGCTTCTGTGTCTGGCAACTTTTGAAACTTAGGGGTCCATTAGGATGGAGGGCGGATCGCCACCGCCGGCCTGGCGGGGGAGATCCGCCCGCCATCCTTGCTGCAATGACCAACCGCCATATTAACATGGCTGGGGGGTCCGCGGAGGATGGAAAGACCGTCTGCCGCTTTTCTGCCCTGGTCGCCTTGCGACCGGGGCGGAAAAGGGATTATATGGTGGCGGTGTCTATCAGACACCGCCAGCAATATCAGGATGGGCTTTGTCAGATGCCTAGCATGCGGTCTTTACTTTGGGGGCCCGTTGCAGGCCCCCATGGTGAAGGCGAGGTGGGGGGTGCACATGGGGCAGCACCCGACTGAAACGGGAGTGCGCAGGGGGGGCGGGCTGGTGTGATTGACAGTCGACTCGAGACGAGTCCTCCATGTATTGTATACGCGCATGTACTGCTTAGGGCAGCAACTTGCCGAGCATGCGCATGAAAGTCCCCCCACATAATCCACATTAGCTAGTAGGGGGTGCAGGTTTATTCGTGCGGCAGCCCCTGGCACGACAGGGCGAGCAGTTAGTGTGCCCCCTAAGCCAATCCTGGCGCTGCATGCAGGGCCAGGATTGGCCGGTCACCGCGCAGCAGAGCAGGGGCAATCCATATTGGATGCGGAGCGTGAGAGGCTCAGCCGCCCTGCACAATATCCAATCACTGTCTCTGACTTAATGTAGTCATGCAGTGATTGGCCATTTTGTTGTGCGCGTCGCTGCTGTCGTTGGATCCGGTTCACTCACCTCGTGGTGTGTGTAGTGGAGACAGTGCCTTTGCTTGCCTGTTGCCTTTCTTTCTGGACCCGTCGTGACAGTCACCAAGTACTTCTTCTTCTATAGTTTGTGAGTACTAGAGTATCAGTAGTAGTATGATGGATGTTACAGAGACTGTGCGACTGTGCAAAAGAAGCAGTCACTATATATATTTGCTTTCATCATGTTACACCGACCAGTATAGGCCGATTGCCACGTGTAAGCAGATGTGTAAACTGTGAAGACGATTGGTATAGATGTGTGTTGCCAGCGTGCACGGCTGTGGTTCGGGCCGTGCAACATCAGGAATCAGGTTTTCGTAGCCGTTGAGGAAGGGGTCATCAATAGTGGAAAAAGAACTCGGCTTGAAGTGCCTTTTCATGCGGTTGCCGGTTTTGTGTGGGATTCTCCTGTCCGCTTGCCCGCTCTTTGCTGTGCTCTTACAACTTCAGCCCACCGCAAGCAACTTAGCATTCCATTAAAAATTATCGAGGGCAGAAAAAGCGCTTCTAAGAAGCCTTCAGAGCTGACAGTGGGAGAAAAGGACGCATCAACACTGCTCCAGCCTAATTGATTCTGTCATTGTGTGGTCCGGGGAGCAGTAAAAAAGCACTCACCTTTATATTTTGTCTGAGGGAACTGCGCTAAATGGAAGAAAAGTGGGGTTAGATCTTTAATTGGGTAGTTGGGCGCTATTTAAAAACATAAACAATTCGCTCGCTGTACAAATAAATTGGATGAAGGATTGCCCATGATTTAGGAAGTAACATAGGGTCCTGGAGGGGCCTAAGACTCCAGTCGACTTCACCAGCGTGGGCTCTTTCACAGCACGGAATTGGCCATTTTGTTGTGCGCGTCGCTGCTGTCGTTGGATCCGGTTCACTCACCTCGTGGTGTGTGGAGTGGAGACAGTGCCTTTGCTTGCCTGTTGCCTTTCTTTCTGGACCCGTCGTGACAGTCACCAAGTACTTCTTCTTCTATAGTTTGTGAGTACTAGAGTATCAGTAGTAGTATGATGGATGTTACAGAGACTGTGCGACTGTGCAAAAGAAGCAGTCACTATATATATTTGCTTTCATCATGTTACACCGACCAGTATAGGCCGATTGCCACGTGTAAGCAGATGTGTAAACTGTGAAGACGATTGGTATAGATGTGTGTTGCCAGCGTGCACGGCTGTGGTTCGGGCCGTGCAACATCAGGAATCAGGTTTTCGTAGCCGTTGAGGAAGGGGTCATCAATAGTGGAAAAAGAACTCGGCTTGAAGTGCCTTTTCATGCGGTTGCCGGTTTTGTGTGGGATTCTCCTGTCCGCTTGCCCGCTCTTTGCTGTGCTCTTACAACTTCAGCCCACCGCAAGCAACTTAGCATTCCATTAAAAATTATCGAGGGCAGAAAAAGCGCTTCTAAGAAGCCTTCAGAGCTGACAGTGGGAGAAAAGGACGCATCAACACTGCTCCAGCCTAATTGATTCTGTCATTGTGTGGTCCGGGGAGCAGTTAAAAAGCACTCACCTTTATATTTTGTCTGAGGGAACTGCGCTAAATGGAAGAAAAGTGGGGTTAGATCTTTAATTGGGTAGTTGGGCGCTATTTAAAAACATAAACAATTCGCTCGCTGTACAAATAAATTGGATGAAGGATTGCCCATGATTCAGGAAGTAACATAGGGTCCTGGAGGGGCCTAAGACTCCAGTCGACTTCACCAGCGTGGGCTCTTTCACAGCACGGAGCTAGCAGCACCCCTCCCCTCGAGAGAGCTTGTTAAAATCACATCTCCTCTTCGTGCTCTTTCAGGGATGGGCGTCATTGTGTAAGCGTGGCGCTTTTAAACATAAGCAACCTGGGATGCTGAAAAGCACCGAAGCATGTCATTTTTATCTAAGGGCAGACACTGCACACGGCGTGCACCCGTGTGATCCCGAGGGAGTGCGTGTGCATGCAGGGGTGTAAGGCCGAGGTATGTGGTGCACTGGTATGGGTGTGTGTGGACACCGTACACTGCTGTGGTTCGGGCTGTGCACTCTTGTGATCCCGAATGAGCCCGTGGTTCAGCTCTATTAAGCACTTCATTATTTATATACTTATTTTTCTAAACCATGATTTCTTAATAATATCACGGACAGCTACGTGCGGTGCCTGATAAAAACCCTAGAATATATTACGCTGTGTTTCTTTATGTGAATGTCTGAATATATTAAGATTTGCAAAATGCCCGTCACAAAACTCGCACAGGGGCGTTGTGCACTATGGGGAAGGGTGGCTAAAGGAGATCCATGGGGAGCCGTGCTATTATATGATACTTGTACATTTGAGCGTTATTTTGCGAAACGTACCTTGTTCACCTTAAAATATGTACACAATAATTTTCGAATACAACTTAAAAATAAACTGCAAAATGCGTCCTGTTTCTTTATATGCCTACTGCAAACCGCTTGAAGAAACCTTTTTATACACGGGTAAGTGGAAAAAGAAACAAGGGGCCTTAAGTAGAGCAATCACATGCCATGTCCATTGATTTTCACAATTAAGAAATTAATATTTTACCTACATCTACGTATTAAAATTGCAACAGGGGTGTGGCAGGCACACTTTCAATCCCTCTATAGCTCAGGGGTGTGGCAGGCACACTTTCAATCCCTCTATAGCTCTGAGCCGGGTGAACCCACTATTGACACCGGCTTCGGTTGGCCTGATTATGAGGGGGATCCAATAACATTGGGCGAAGTCACGGCTGCAATAGCAGGATTTACCGTGGGAAAGGCGCCAGGATTGGATGGCCTACCCGGGGACCTGTTCAAACAGGAGCCCATTGTTTGGGCTCCCTACCTTGCCGCTCTGTTTAACGGAGTTCTCAGCGGCATGGAAATCCCCAGTACTTGGCTGGGGACGGAGGTGGTAACCATATTTAAAAAGGGCTCGCCTCTCCTCCCAGCCAACTACAGACCAATCAGTCTAATTGATGTGGCACAGAAGCTGTTTGGTAGGGTATTGTTGAACCAGCTCCAGGATTGGGCGGAAGAGTCGGGTGTTCTTAGCCCGTACCAGGCGGGATTTAGAAAGGGAGTTTCCACAGTGGACCAGGTCTTTCGACTGAACATTATATATTGGAGGGCAGCGATATTCGAGGGCGGCAGCCTATACACAATCTTCGTGGATCTGCGGGCCACCTTCGACCTGGTCCCCAGGGGGAAACTTTGGAGCGTTTTGGCCGAGATGGGCGTTTTCCCGGACATCCTGATAAACTTGCAGAGATTGCATCACAATAACTATGCTCGAGTAAGGTGCGGGAGGTCCGGGGCACTTACGGATAGATTCCCCGTTGATCGAGGGGTTAGACAGGGTTGTGTGCTGGCACCAACCCTGTTCTGCCTCTTTGTCAACGGGGTAATCGCCCACCTAAATGCCACTGAATACACTGACGCCCCCAAATTGAACGGCAGCAGGGTGCCTGCAATCATGTTCGCAGACGACACCCTGCTGCTGTCCAAAACCCCAATGGGGATACAGAGGATCCTCGATTCGTTCGTGGCCTTCTGCACTGATAGGGGCTTAGAAATTAATGCGGCCAAAACCAAGTTTATGGTCCTGAACCCAAGTCAAAAATTGCGGGCGAACCCGCTATTGGGAGCCTCACGGCTCGAGAGAGTTTCCACCTTCGAATATCTTGGTGTAACTCTCAATGAAACTATGTCTTGGGGATCACACCAGAACAGGGCCAACCTCAAATTGGTACAGACTACAGGGGGTATCGCGCGGATGATGAATGGCTCCTCATACCGTCCGTTGGGGCCGCTCATCCAGATCTATAAGGCACAGGCCAGGGGCGCTACTATGTATGGGGCGGAATTGTGGGGACATACATCTTGCCGAAGTCTGTCCATAACTGAGAATAATTTCATCAGACAGATAGTTGCACTTCCGCCCAGCACCCCGCTCCTCCCCCCGAGGCTAGACCTGGGTTTGCGACCAATAGCCGACGAACTAGGTTTGAGACCCATAGCCTTCTGGCGAAGACTATGGAGTAGCGATGAACTTTCTGCCTATAGGGGGGAACTGATGGAGCTATTGAACCACCCGAAAGCGCTACTCATCCCCTGGATAAAATATATCCATAAATCCTGTATGATACTGGGGCTTCCTGACCTCTGGTTCAATCCTACTAATGCCTCATTAAACATCTCAAAGAGAGCCCTGGCCATCGCTTACCATGAACAAAAACTAGCCATGGCCCTAGACAGTCAGGGTGAAGGGTCACTAACCTCTGCATTTGCGCAAAGTAAGGACTTGTACAGGTTCGAGAGGGTTTTAGACGCCATCTCCCCCGTGCTGGCCAGGAAGCTGTTTCTCCAATGGAGATATGGCACACTGCCCCTGCGATCTTTTACCAGCTCCTGGTCATCACCCCCTCCACTAAACAGTGCCCGGCCTGCGTTGCCGCGGAGGAAAGTGATTTACACGTGGTCCTGTTTTGCCCAGTCTACAAAGCAGCGAGGAAATATTGGCTCCTACCACTGATCAGAAATTTGGGTTGCAGGGAGTACCTCCCAATGTATAGAATTTTAAAAACCGATGTCTCAAGCCTAACTGTGTTTGCATTAGCAAAATTCCTCACCAATGTCTAGCACACTCGCACCCGTATTTTGAAGACGCAGGCTCCCTCTTAATTCTAAGATCCACAATTTTAAATGTAATTTTAGCAGTATGCAATTTCAAGGTTTTACACTGTATAAGTATGCATTGATTGATTATGTATGTTCATTTTATAGTGATTATGTATGTTTTACTGTATATCTTCAACGGCCGAAATAAAGATCGAATAAATAAATAAAAAACTGCAACTTAGGGTTAGAGAAAAGGAAAATGGGCTCTTGAAAATTAAATCACTCTTGTTGGACGGTAAGAGACTGCAAAGGAATAACTCTACTATCCCCAATCCAGATTTATAATGACTGAAAAGCAGATGCCAATTAAAATTGTGTAGCAGATGCGTGGATGTAGTAATAATGCCAAACTGGGCAAAACTTCACCTAATGGAAACTGTAAACAGCCAATATAATGAGCCCTAAGGGGACCGCCACAAATCTGAGAAAGTATGCATTAGAAGTAGTTAGTACAGCCTCCTAGAATGAAGTGAATGGGAAACACCGAGGATCGAGAGTTTCAACTACAAGAGTAGTTTCTAATAACAGGCTGCGTTTTCTTCCTGGGGATGATTGTTTGTTCACCTTTATTTTCTGCCACTGGTAAAGCATGGTAAAGCATTTTCCAGAGTCATAAATTTTCCAGAGTCATAAATATGCAGTTTTAATTTGCAGTTTTTCATGAATTTCTGTTTCACATTTAAGACAATGACGAACATATGGCTATCTGAAAGAAAATGAATATCCCAGGGTGTAATTCTTTATACATTTTCAACAAAATGCCTAAGCTGCTATAGCAATGGGCAAGGTTTTGAGGGTGCAGAGTAGACACACACTGGCAGAAAGAGCTCCGCTGAGAGAAGGTTAGGTATATATATATTTACAAACCGAGCACTTTTAGAAGGTCAACTGTAAAATCATTTGCAGGCCGTCAAATTGCCATTTAACGCACTTTCCACTTCCGCAACAATAGTCAGAAACTTTATATTTCTTTCGACAAAATAACACAGATTGTAAAGCCTAATTCTCGTTTTTTCGACCTTGCCAGTTTACCAATCCCCGGAAGAAAGGAAAAGGCCACGAGAAATATACTGTAAGGTACACACCCCTGTATCAAGGATACCACTGTCCCTTCTTGGATTGACGAGGCTATGGTCCCATTCACAAGTGGGTCAGTAAATCATTAAATGCTGACCCCTGATCAAAATCCAGTTTGTGTAGGGATTAGAACTCTACAATTTGCGGTGATTACCACACCACAAAATCTGAAATGGTCAACTTAGAGAAGTCAAGCCTACTGATATTTGCTGATGAAAAAGCCAATTCTCTATTATAAACAGTATGTGTCATTTTTAGAAGTTAGTTTCTGTCAATGATCCATTAAACAAATTCTTCAGACAAGGCTGTGTCACAATGCCAGAGCAACAGAACATCTTAAAGGTAGTGACACCACATTTTTATGTTATCTTTAGGATTTTGATTTAATGACTGAAATTAATTCTAAAACTCTGCATATCATTTCTAATAGTGAATTGACTTTCCTGGACACTGTGGCCACCTTGAAACTAATGTTTAACATAATCCTACCTATAAAAACAGTCTTCCATCATTTAAGAGTTTGCACCCTTACATGTTATGTGGGAATATATCCATGGGTGATCCCCTGTGCCTAAATCACAACTGTTTGTCATTGTCAGATCTCTAATGACTGTGGACAGGCACATTTGCTATCATATAAATTCTGCATAGGGCGATTATCCTGCAGGAATCATAGAGAGAGCAACAAAGTGAGCCATGAACATTAACCTTGTGGGGTTCCTTGCGGGTGCGGTGTGCATGCCGGGGAGTAAGGCCGACGTTTGTGGTGCACTGAGATCTGCCAAAGAGGTCTGCCCTCCAATGCAGAGGTGGAAAGACCCACGCACACAGGCATTACAATGTATGATTATGGCACTCGCAAAATAACAAATGTTTTGCAATTCCACTTTACACTCATGTGTTGAAAAAAAAAAGGCATATAGAGCATCGTTCATCGCCCAACCCGTCCCTGAGCTCCTCTTGTGTGGCACGACATTTGTGACTTTCATTATGCCGCCCTTTGAAACAACCAGTGCTGTGAGGCCTCCCCACATCTGAATGTACACATTGGAGGCGACATCCTATACCCCAGTGTGTAATGAGGCGACAACAGTTCACAGTGTTTATGTGGTGTTACTAGATATGTGTGTAATGTGCACACATATCCTGTGGCTGAACTTACACTCAAGCATGCTCTGCTCCCAAGCGTGACTCAAGTTACACAGGCAAGGATTGGAGCATGGAATTCACGCCTGTGCTGTGCCTTCACTCCTGTATCCTTTAATGCTACCAAGATAGTGTTTGCTTCACTGATAAATCCAACACAGTGCTTATTCATTTATTTATTTATAAATTTTTACATATCGCGGACATTACCCAAAGATGTCAGAGTGCTTTATGATAAAGTAGGTTTCATTACAAGGGAAATAAAGTTACACTAATTATAACTGTGCCATTGAATGTCTTGCCTGGTTACATCTGATTTCTGGTTTTCACGTTCCTGACAATGTTGGGCCACATTACCCCGGCATGGATTTTAAGCTTTATTCTAATGTTTATTTAGGCAATAATGGTGATGTTACGAAACTGGTGCTCATGTAAAGCGCTCTGATGCCCGATGTCTCGGGTATACTTCGCTATATAAAACAAAAAATAGAAACATCAGTTGTTGGCCTATATATGTAGGAGCGCTGGCAGTCTGCCAGACTATGTTTGTGGTCCCAGTAGTGAACTAGCAGCAGGCGGCAGCGCAGAAGCTTAATGTGCCTGCTGCAAAGAACATATACCTGATGCAGATCACAAAATGCTTATGATTTAAATAGGTTAGTGAGGCACTGCTTTTGTCAGAGAGATCCTTTTGTTACTTGCAGTTTCTAAGTTAAAATCCTAACATACAACAGCGAGCCATTAACTGTCATCTAAAAGCTGGATGCAAACTGCAAAGAAAAAATTGGAGCGTTATGTTTTTTCCCCACAGTCTTTGTTTCATTACCCTATTGTTTCAAAAATAAATTGTTATCTTTTCATTTTCAGCACCTGACAACCTGAAACATTACCGCATTTTGGGGCAATTTTCCAGCTAACAACAAGAGGACCCCAACCTCCTTTGCTGCTCTTTCACCCCGGCTACAACCCAGCAAACACCAGTGTTAAAGGTAAGGAAAGTGATGCTATATATTTTTTTACATGGGAGTTAGGGCTATGTATGTATGTGGTCACTCTCCGGGCCCTCAAGCAGTGTCTCTTTCAGTGCCTTCAGCAACCACTATGGCACATAGAGGCAGGAGGCAGTACGGCTGTATTTTAGCAGTCATTTTGTGGGAAAGGGAGCTGTCCTGTTGGAGATGTATTACGATAATGCACAAGATATATGTATTTATACTGAAATTTGATATTATTGCACTGTACCTTATAGGTTGTTCTTTGATTATTGACAGGTTTCTTTAATATATATATTGGTAAGGCCAGAAACACACCATCAAAAATACAGTACACGAGCTGATTGCAAGGTCATTCAAGGCACTTGAACAAAAACTACAGATAAAGCAATTAGGACCTCATCGGACTGAAATAAACCTACAGCAAACTACACAGGACAGAGGAAAAATGTCAAAACATACATTTTCAAATGCCTGGTACACAAAAGCTGATTGGCTTACAGGGTGCACTATAAAAAATTCTCTGTTCTGCTTCCCCTGCTTGCTGTTTGGTGGTTACTTTTCTTGGACACGTCAAGGACTAGTTGACTTGAAGCATATTTCTGAAAAAATAAAGAAACATGCGCTCACAAGAAATCATCTGGAAAACCTGACAAGACTGGGAATGTTGGGGGAGGACGCACCAATTGAGCAGCAGATAAATGATGCATATCGCAAATCCATTCAAAAACACAATGAAGCTGTTGATAAGAACAGAGAAAATCTATCCAAGATCATTGATTGCATTCGTTTCTGTGGTGCTTTCGAACTGGCATTGCGAGGCCATGACGAATCAGAAACTTCCTCAAAACGTGGGATCTTCCAAGGCCTAGTGGATTTAAGGTCAACCATAGAAGAGGATTTGGAAACACATTTAGCACGTGCTACAGTCTTTAAGGGCACCTCTAATACAATACAAAATGAACTCCTTGGCTGTAAGCTCGAAATTATAAGAAGCCATATTGTGCAAGAGTTGCGAAACACAGACTTTGTGGCTATTCAGGCTGATGACACCACTGATGTGGCCACTAAAACACAGTCCGTGTTAGTGTATCGGTACCTTGACAGTGACAGAAACGTTGTGGAGCGGTTCTATGGTTTCACACATTTAAGAGACTCTAGTGCTGCAACCATCACTGAAGCTATAATGTGTCAACTGGACTTAATTTTCCCGGACCTGCCTCAAAAACAAAAACATATCGCACAAAGCTATGATGGTGCGTCCGTAATGAGTGGAAGCCTTAGTGGAGTACAGAAACGAATTAGAGATGTGTACCCTAATGCTCATTTTGTGCACTGTTACGCCCACCAACTCAATCTTATTATGCAACAGGCGGTTGAGACACAAGTTTTTTTCAGGATATCGGAGGCATAGCAGCATTCTTCACACATTCCCCAAAAGAACAGAAGCCCTTCATGAGATTGTGGACAAAAGCGTACCAAGGGGATCCTCAACTCGTTGGAACTTTCACATTCGTACAGTCAACTTAATCTTTGAACAGAGGGAGGGCCTTGAGAAATGTTTTGTCGCCTTAGCATCCAGAGAAGACTTTGATCAAACAAGTCAGAATGAAGCCCACAGCTTTATTAGAACACTACAAGACAAAGAGTTTCAGTTCTTACTGTTTTTATTTCATGACATAATGAGTCATGTTGATGCGTTATACGATCAGTTACAAAGAAAAGACATAGATACTGTCTCTGTGAAAGCCACTACATCTACATTTGTACAAAAGATAAAGAAAGTTAGAGATGGGGTTGACGATTTAGAGAGCAAACTGCCGGAGCATTCTATTTTTGCAAATCGCAGACAAAACATCACCTCTCTGGTTCGAATTGGAAAGGAGATATGTGACATTGTATTTGTGCAGGCACAAGAACGTTTTTCATTCACAAAACATTTGGTGAGTGCCACTTCATTGCAAAGTAAAGAGTTTGCACAATATGATGTATCCTTCCCTGAGCGTGCTCTGAATCAGGCTGTGGAAGCATATCCTATGCTCAAAAAAGAGAAGCTGAGAAATTATGGATCAAGCCCTGATCTTTGGACTGGGTAAATCCCGTGGAAGGGTATACTCAGATGTGAGTCCCTAGCTCATTGCACCATCAGGATTCAAGCAAGCCGGGCCGAAGACGGCTGAAATGCCAGAAACCGGTCCCCGGTAGCTTGTTTCCTTCCCAGTATAAGAATTGGCTTGGTAGTTTGGTCTGCCCTGTTCCCATGATGCACTGGGCCAGGGTCAGACTAATTTGCATATAGCCAAGTTCTGAGCTGGGATGGTGCAGTGAGCTAAAAAACGGTGATGGATCAAGCCCTGATCTTTGGACTGGGTAAGAGTGATCTGCTTAATTCAGACACTCTGTTCATCACCACCCCCTTTTCTGAATCATTTTTGTCCACCATAAGCGTGGAAGGGTATACTCAGATGTGAGTCCCTAGCTCATTGCACCATCAGGATTCAAGCAAGCCGGGCCGAAGACGGCTGAAATGCCAGAAACCGGTCCCCGGTAGCTTGTTTCCTTCCCAGTATAAGAATTGGCTTGGTAGTTTGGTCTGCCCTGTTCCCATGATGCACTGGGCCAGGGTCAGACTAATTTGCATATAGCCAAGTTCTGAGCTGGGATGGTGCAGTGAGCTAAAAAACGGTGATGGATCAAGCCCTGATCTTTGGACTGGGTAAGAGTGATCTGCTTAATTCAGACACTCTGTTCATCACCACCCCCTTTTCTGAATCATTTTTGTCCACCATAAGCGTGGAAGGGTATACTCAGATGTGAGTCCCTAGCTCATTGCACCATCAGGATTCAAGCAAGCCGGGCCGAAGACGGCTGAAATGCCAGAAACCGGTCCCCGGTAGCTTGTTTCCTTCCCAGTATAAGAATTGGCTTGGTAGTTTGGTCTGCCCTGTTCCCATGATGCACTGGGCCAGGGTCAGACTAATTTGCATATAGCCAAGTTCTGAGCTGGGATGGTGCAGTGAGCTAAAAAACGGTGATGGATCAAGCCCTGATCTTTGGACTGGGTAAGAGTGATCTGCTTAATTCAGACACTCTGTTCATCACCACCCCCTTTTCTGAATCATTTTTGTCCACCATATGCGTGGAAGGGTATACTCAGATGTGAGTCCCTAGCTCATTGCACCATCAGGATTCAAGCAAGCCGGGCCGAAGACGGCTGAAATGCCAGAAACCGGTCCCCGGTAGCTTGTTTCCTTCCCAGTATAAGAATTGGCTTGGTAGTTTGGTCTGCCCTGTTCCCATGATGCACTGGGCCAGGGTCAGACGAATTTGCATATAGCCAAGTTCTGAGCTGGGATGGTGCAGTGAGCTAAAAAACGGTGATGGATCAAGCCCTGATCTTTGGACTGGGTAAGAGTGATCTGCTTAATTCAGACACTCTGTTCATCACCACCCCCTTTTCTGAATCATTTTTGTCCACCATAAGCGTGGAAGGGTATACTCAGATGTGAGTCCCTAGCTCATTGCACCATCAGGATTCAAGCAAGCCGGGCCGAAGACGGCTGAAATGCCAGAAACCGGTCCCCGGTAGCTTGTTTCCTTCCCAGTATAAGAATTGGCTTGGTAGTTTGGTCTGCCCTGTTCCCATGATGCACTGGGCCAGGGTCAGACTAATTTGCATATAGCCAAGTTCTGAGCTGGGATGGTGCAGTGAGCTAAAAAACGGTGATGGATCAAGCCCTGATCTTTGGACTGGGTAAGAGTGATCTGCCTAATTCAGACACTCTGTTCATCACCACCCCCTTTTCTGAATCATTTTTGTCCACCATAAGCGTGGAAGGGTATACTCAGATGTGAGTCCCTAGCTCATTGCACCATCAGGATTCAAGCAAGCCGGGCCGAAGACGGCTGAAATGCCAGAAACCGGTCCCCAGTAGCTTGTTTCCTTCCCAGTATAAGAATTGGCTTGGTAGTTTGGTCTGCCCTGTTCCCATGATGCACTGGGCCAGGGTCAGACTAATTTGCATATAGCCAAGTTCTGAGCTGGGATGGTGCAGTGAGCTAAAAAACGGTGATGGATCAAGCCCTGATCTTTGGACTGGGTAAGAGTGATCTGCTTAATTCAGACACTCTGTTCATCACCACCTCCTTTTCTGAATCATTTTTGTCCACCATATGCGTGGAAGGGTATACTCAGATGTGAGTCCCTAGCTCATTGCACCATCAGGATTCAAGCAAGCCGGGCCGAAGACGGCTGAAATGCCAGAAACCGGTCCCCTGTAGCTTGTTTCCTTCCCAGTATAAGAATTGGCTTGGTAGTTTGGTCTGCCCTGTTCCCATGATGCACTGGGCCAGGGTCAGACTAATTTGCATATAGCCAAGTTCTGAGCTGGGATGGTGCAGTGAGCTAAAAAACGGTGATGGATCAAGCCCTGATCTTTGGACTGGGTAAGAGTGATCTGCTTAATTCAGACACTCTGTTCATCACCACCCCCTTTTCTGAATCATTTTTGTCCACCATAAGCGTGGAAGGGTATACTCAGATGTGAGTCCCTAGCTCATTGCACCATCAGGATTCAAGCAAGCCGGGCCGAAGACGGCTGAAATGCCAGAAACCGGTCCCCGGTAGCTTGTTTCCTTCCCAGTATAAGAATTGGCTTGGTAGTTTGGTCTGCCCTGTTCCCATGATGCACTGGGCCAAGGTCAGACTAATTTGCATATAGCCAAGTTCTGAGCTGGGATGGTGCAGTGAGCTAAAAAACGGTGATGGATCAAGCCCTGATCTTTGGACTGGGTAAGAGTGATCTGCTTAATTCAGACACTCTGTTCATCACCACCCCCTTTTCTGAATCATTTTTGTCCACCATAAGCGTGGAAGGGTATACTCAGATGTGAGTCCCTAGCTCATTGCACCATCAGGATTCAAGCAAGCCGGGCCGAAGACGGCTGAAATGCCAGAAACCGGTCCCCGGTAGCTTGTTTCCTTCCCAGTATAAGAATTGGCTTGGTAGTTTGGTCTGCCCTGTTCCCATGATGCACTGGTCCAGGGTCAGACTAATTTGCATATAGCCAAGTTCTGAGCTGGGATGGTGCAGTGAGCTAAAAAACGGTGATGGATCAAGCCCTGATCTTTGGACTGGGTAAGAGTGATCTGCTTAATTCAGACACTCTGTTCATCACCACCCCCTTTTCTGAATCGAGTTTAATTCATAAACTGCATTTGGAAAACTCACTTACAGAGACAGTGACTTTACTAAAAATTGTGATTACGACTCCAATGACAACAGTAGAAGCTGAACAATGTTTTTCAGCCATAAAGCACATAAAGACAATCCTCAGGAACACCATGCTAGAGGAAAGACTAAATGCTTTGGCAATGCTATCTGTAGAGAGCAAACTAGTCCAAAAGATACCGGACTTCAACATGAAAGTAATTGACAAGTTTGCTACACGGAAAGACAGACATGCTGATTTCATTTACAAAAAGTGAATGCTGCTACTTGTTTGCTGAATACAAAAAATTCTGATTGAGGTAAGAAATGCATTGTTATCTCTGTTTTTAAAAGTTTTGTAGTGTTTGTTCTATTTGGAGACTACACAGATTTGCTCACCTTTGTTCACTGGCCGGACCTGTCTCCCGCAGGGTGAATGATTTGTTGCTTGTGTTGCCTATCAAAACTTTCCCATTGGCAAATTGCGAAAACCTTTATACCATTTATGTTTGAGGTACTTGCGTGGACCTATGTGAAGTGTGTGTACAAAGCTCAACTCAACCAGAATCACAGTAACAGCGCGTTGCGCTGCCTCTTTTATATTCAGTATATTGTTAGTCTTTCATGTGACCTTTATGACCACTCTATCCTTGCAGATTATTCTTTGAACATATGACCTACAGAAGAATACGCACTCCTCTTACTCCTATCTGGGAATAGAGTGGTGAGCCATACATACCTTATCATTGTATATACTGACATTGTGTTGGACCATAGTGCTCATAATCTTATCCTTCTGTTGCACAGGGGTACAACCTATGTTAACCTGCCATTTGTCTACTAGAACCAAGACTGAAAGCTGTGTAGGTTGTATATACAAGTGTGTTCATACTCTCTGTAGTATAGATAAGAATAGAGTGTAACATCTTCCTTCCTTTAAAAGCCTGTCAGTGCCTATTCTTCAAGAATTCACAAAGAGGTTCCCACGCTCAAGACCTGTTTTTCTTCCCCCGCCTTTCCTTGTTTAGTTTCCCTGTTTTCCCCTGGCCTGCCATTCGTTACTCTAGAGTCTAATAGAGTCGGAAAGCCGTAGGGGAAGACTGTGGACTTTTCTTCAAGTTCCTGATGCTCCTGCGGAACGAGCCTGGCAACCATTACACTGCTATGCAACTTCTTTTACTCTTAGAGCTGAGATTTCCATGAAAGTCTTATAGTCTGAATTCAGCACCTGAGCATAATAGGACGGAATGTATGAAGCTCTGTGGTTATTACTGAATAGGCAGCTACCTATGTTATGCCATCTATTAATGTAATAACTGCACTTTCACAATTGCTTTATTAACCTTCCTGCTTTCTCAAATTTGCTTGAAAATGCACGATTTTTCTTGTTTTTTTTCAAACTTTTCTGGGGGGTAACCCCCCCAAACTCCCCCTTTTGGGATTCGGGGGGGCTACGCTCGCTCGCTACAGTGCTGTATGCAAATCACTTTGCGCCTCACCACTTTTAAATCTCACCCACCGCCCCTGTGTGTACAAATATATAAGGGTACATAACTTGAAAAGCATTTGTAGCATGTAGAATCGTTTTTGGGTGAGATGTCAGTCATCTGGGTCTATCTTTAGTTGTTCATTGTCTGTGGTCCTGGGTCAGGAGGTTGTTGTCTGTGCTTTGGTGTCTGATGTTTGTTGTGTGGGCTCCCAAGGGTGTTTTCGTCTTGGTGCGGTGCAGAAAGAATGTCTCTTAAAACTAAGTCACAAAGGTAAATTGAATTCAGAAGTACATGAGCAACTTTTTGAGAGTTAGGATTAGAGGAATGGAGGGTTACAACAACATTGGTGCACTTCCAGTTTGAAGACGGACCAGTGGGGTAAGAGCTGTGGGTAGTACGATAACTAGGAAAACATCTTTTAGGCAATTTATTGGAACATTACTGTTTTATCTGTAAATGATCCTGCATATTGTTTTGCTGCAGGCACATTTTCTTATTGGTATTTGCATTGCAGCATTGGTGAGGCTTTTTAAGGTTTCTTTTTTTTAAAATATATTTTTATTAATGATTTTTCAAAATGTAGCCCCATACAATAATCTTGACCCAACCCCCACACATAGTTTTATCACAAGGAAAACAGAGGAAACAAGGGCAGTCACCAATAACACATAATGAATTCCCAATATCATAGATTCTAAAATGAAAAACGAAAAACATCTATACGTTCAATTCATCCTTTGGCGCCCAGTTTAGAATGCAGAAAGTGCACTAATTTAGGGATTAAGGTCCACGCACACCTAGTTCAGATTTTAAAAATCAATTGATAGAAGAAAACACAGGATGATACATAAAGTGCTTTTATATAAATATTTAGCTGTTCCACCCAGTTAGATAAGTGTTTACAAATTCGTATTCCCTTTTTCCTGACCCTGTAGCCCTTCAGAGTATTGGCCTTCTGCAGGTTGTATATCACTAATAGTCGGGCCAGCCACTGTTGAAACAAAAGGGGGGCTAAATCCAGCCAGGCTGAAGCATTACACAATCTATACACAGCCACTGCAATGCTTAACAGTGCCCCTCCATCCTCTAAATTTACATTAGTTATTGCCAACAAAATTAACGGAGGTTAAATCAATGTTCAAAGGCAGTTTGTTTCTTAAAAACGTGTTCATTTTATCAATTAATGGCACAAGCGAGTTCCATGTTGCAAACATATATATCATGTCTCCCTCAAAAGAGCACAGCAGGGGCAATGCACTCATTTTCCCCCACACCATTTAGCTATCCGGTATGGGGTATAATATAGCTCAAAACAGGGCTTATAACATTGAGCTTGAAGTTTGGCAGGAACTAAAACCATTTGAGCACATAAAAAAGCACTTTGAAATGCTGTAATATCTAATTTTAGCAGAGCTCTTTTCCATATCATCTTTGATAAGGTCGTTGAGCAAAATATAAACACTGCCAATACACGGAGGAGCAGACTGGATCGGTTTTTCAACAAGCTCATTCTTGCCAAATCCTCCTGCCCCTCCCCCTTTCCTCTGTAAATCATTTCTAATTTGAGGAAATTTAAAAAACTCTCAATGGATAAGATTACATTTTGATCTCGGTTTATCATAAGAAATTATGGCAATTAATGAATAAAAGCATCCTATTTGAGCCTGGCTGGATTCTGAAGAAATATTTCAGCCCCAGTTTTTTTAAAGGGCGCAAACAACTACCGGACACGCCATCTTAGTTCTACAGTTGCATGTTTAATGTCCGATTAGGCAAAGAATGATACTCTATCATATAACTTTCGAGCATTAGGGCGAGCCTGATCGTAAACAAGTTGCCTCAACAGGATGTTGCCGAAGAACACCAACATAGCTCTGGGTCATTCCATCTCATTTTGTGGCTATTTATTTAGTGTTAAAGGAAGTCGATGGGCTCACTGAATTTCTGAATCCCAGTTTCATTTATATTGATTAGGGAATGCACTTTTTTGTAGATTCACCAGATAGGCTCTGAGGTTGCTTCCCTCCACTCCTTCAAGGATCCAGAGAAAGCATAAGATGTTACCCCCCTGATGATTTTCTTGATCTTCAAGTTTAAACATGACGTTAGACATAGCTGCTCCTTGAGTGGTGTTTTGTGATTTCAGGGACTCCACCTCCACTTCCAGGGCATCCGTCCGCGCTTCAACAGTTGTTAATCAATCAGAAATCTCTCTGCATGTTTTGTTCAGCTTCCGGATCCCTGCTTGTAATTTCTTGGAGGCTATTTTTGCCCTATGGCTATCATTTCTAGTTTCCTCTTGCATTTGTTTAATAGACAAAAAGATGGTAGTCTGTGAAGGTTCTTTAGACTTTATACCAAATTTGAGCTATCATCTACGCTGTATTCCTGAGGACTTATCTGAGTATCCGGAAAGTCCCATTTAAGTTGTTTCTTGCTAATCCCCGACTGATTCTCTTTCTTTTTTTCTTTTTGTAAGATTCTTCCTTTGTGTCAGTCGTAAATCATCTGTTGAGGTATTGCTGTTGGAATCCGAGAGAACCTCACTGCTTGAGGAAGTGTTATCCTGCCTAGCAGAGTCTGAATCATCTGTTAAAGAGAAAGATTTCTCCCCAGGCAGGTTGGGAGATAGGACCCCCCGTTGCTGATAAATGGTGCTAGTAGGCCCAGGAATTATAGGTATATTTGACTGCAAATCACCAAAGTCCTTCTTTGCTCTTTCAAATTCATTACCATCTGCTCCTTGTGCTGAATAATCCTCAGTTCAATCAAGTTGGTGCAGTTTAAGATTTTTTTTCCCATTTATCCAGACAGCCCAAGCTCCATTGTGGTTGTCAGACGGGAGGGGGCTCTTACTCACAGTAGTACTATCTTGATCATCCCCCAAATCCTGGATTTGTAGGCTTGCAGCACTCTTTTTGCTTGTAGTACTATCCATGATGTCCTCCATTTGTTTCTTATCACCCCTCTTCTCCTCAGCCTGGGAACTGTTATTTTGGGGATCAGCCGCCAAAGAAAGAGAAAACAACAAAGCCACAGAGGGCTGTATGGACCCACCTTCTCTCTGTAGTCTTCATTAGTGCCTTCTTTGCTTTGATTTCCTGCCTCATTTTGCCAAGACCGGTGAGTTGCTTCGAGTCTGTACCTGTTTCACCTGAATTTGCGGCCGGACTGATTACAGCAAGCACCACAGCACTAACAGAGAGACCTGCAGTCCGTGTTTTCCATGTCTTTCCCCCTCTGCTCGACAAAGGAAAACCGAGATTCTCTCTTCAGTACTGCCGTAACCGATGTCCTAAGGCAGACAATAGCAAGTGCAGCCAGGATATCCCAGCAGTGATTCAAAAAGGCAGCCCCAGGTGTTCCGAGCACAGCCTCCAGTCAGCCAAGCTCAGACTCAACAGTCGAAGACCGCAAAATCGACCTATGGGAGAGACGGTGAGAAATGCGGCAGTGAGTCACGCGGCATCTTTGCCTCTTCGGTTTAAGGTTTCTAAGCTAATTTCAGTGAGTGTTAGAATTTTGGCGACGACCGGGGATTTCTACAATTTTCATGTGGTTCACATTATTGGTATGTCTCCCTTATTCTGCTCAGAGCATGATGTTTTAACAAGTGCAGAGATGTCCTTTTGGCCTATCTTAGCCACATGCAATTATGAGGAGAGGCGGATGTTTATATTTTAAGGTCAGTTTTCCATTGACAGGTGCGTGACCCTTGGGTCTTGCACGTGTCATGGAACAAGGTTTTTCTGATTGGGCCAAATTTCTGCGTCCCGCCCTTCTGGAAGAGTTGAGAATCTTGGGGGTCTATAGTGTGGGTCCCGGTGGGTTGTTTCCGGTTTTTGGGCATTGCTACTTCTAACAGGGATGCCAGAAGTGGTGGAGACTTACGTAGCTCTCCAAAAGTTGAGTTTGGGTGAGTGGTCCCAGGTGTCTGTTGTTGTGCAGTAAAGGGAGCTCCAGGACCCCTGTGGGCATCTGGATGACAAACTCTAGCGGGGATTCTGGATCGACATAACATGTTTGTCCTGAAGACTGGCTACGGGGGCATGTAATGGGGTGAAACTGTAAGAGATATGAAAGGAATGGATTGTCTTAAGAAGATGATTTTGAATGATGGCCAGCTATTTGATGCGGCTTTACCTACTTAGCGTGATTAACGCTTTAAACACCGAACAGTCTACATATGCCCTTGTGCCTCTTCTACTTCGTTCCTTGTTGTTACTTATACGTCTGTTACAGATTAATCGAAACATAGATTTTCTAGACTGGGAGCTGATTACACCTTTGTTTCTTCATGTCCTTGGGGCTCTATGGACTTTATGAGTGCCACATAGGGCGTGCCTGGAATTGGATCACTATCTCTAGTGATACCACTCAGCTTTGAGAAAGTCATCAACAACGAAACATGTGTCAGCTGTTTCATCGTTTGGTACTAATATGATGGTCACTGAACCTTTGATGTCTCCACATTTAAGTTTTGGACCTGTGACACTGGCAGATAATAAGAAAATAACTGTAGTGCTCTGGATATAACAATGTATGAAGGAGTCTCTCTCATGTATATTCCAACACTAGTTGGGTGGCATAGTGTCTATTTATCCATTTGAGCACACGTTACTTGGCTTGAAGATTTACCTACCCATTACTTGTGATGTGCAGATTTATCTGTTTTACCACTACCCTCTACTACTGCTTAGAGTTCAAGAAGAGGGGATGCTCTGCGCAATAGGCAGAGTTGGGTGAGCCTGACAGTCTGTAACTACCGACTCAGGGGACAAAAATTAGCAACAATTTAAAAGGAGAAACAGGAATAACTTGATAACTATCGCACGCTGCCAGATACAAGCTATATTCTATTCACCCATGTCTGAAACTTTTCCTGAACTGATGAATTACATCCTATATTACTCCCAGGGGTTGTGTGTATCACTGCTTAATGCCCAGTGATCCAAGCTGAGAGAAAATAGGGAACTCTTCTCACTTCTTTCAAGTGCTATCAGTGTTGGAATCATTTGCCCTAAGCACTTTTAAAACAACAAAAATCAAGTTTGAGATGATGGCTCTATATCACACCCACAGCCTATGCAAACCGACTTACCACCATGCCCAGCGGTGCAAGGTATCCCCTCCTGACACCCGAGGACTAAGCATATCCTCTGAACCACGATCCCTTACTGACACTCATGAATGAGCGGTACCCTGCACCCAGGGTAAAATATCTAAAATTGAAGCTACCTTCACCTTCTACTAGCGTGCTAACTAGGAAAAAAACAAAAGTGCTCTACGTGCTTGCTCTAGTTTGTCACACGCCACCACTGGGTCTAAGGATCAGATGTAGCTCTCTTAACCTCTGAAGACTGCCTCTGGATGGACCTCGCACTGTGGATTCAGCAGAACTTCTAATCAATTATGGCTTCTGCTCACCAATCTTTTTGCACAGATGAATACGTTTGGGCCAGGGTCCTTTCTTCAACAGCAGTTGGGCTCGATGTACCAATCTCTCGTATCTGGTCTGCCAAAATGTTGCTCGAATATGAAGTTACCTTACGTAAATGAAACAAGAGGCATTTGGCAAAACAGAAATATGTTGGTTTAATTAAATGCTGTGGCCGGGAAAGCCTGTACAGAATGCGTCTGCTCAAAATCTCTCTATGTGCAAACTTTTGGCAGTCCATTTATACAGTTCATGAGGTCCATACATCACAGTTGTAAATAAACACATGCAGTCATCTGATAAGGTCACAAATGGCTCTCGACCTCCGAGAAAGCTAGTGTGGGCCAGTGTGTATGTGTCCAGATGTCCGGCATGAAGAGCGCATGATCACTATGCGTGGTGTACCTGCTGAGTCCTGATTAGTTAAGTGTGCCTATATACATGTCTTATCTAGCTTTGTGGTATTTCTGGGAACGTGACCCTTAGGTCAAACGGGTTTTATTGGGGCCAATTATCTCAGACTTGTTTGTGGTGCAACTATCAATCTGTGGAATCGATCATGGCTTTCTGTGGGTGCATGTTTGTCTTTGGTTTATGAAGGAACCCACTTGTGACCTACTACTCAACAGACGTGGATATGGTTCTCAGGACCTGCCTGACCACGTATCTCTGACTCAGAGTTGATGGAGAGGTCACCTTGCATGAATCTGACATGAATGATGTGAGTTCATCGGAACTCCTAAATGTAATATGACAGTCACTGGCATCATTTTTCTTGACATTATCATTATTAAACATACAGTTGTCATTATGTACATTGATATTGTTTGTATTGGTTGTGGATTTCACATGTAGAACCCTGCCCAGCTCCTGGGAGCAGAAGCAGAAGCATGTTTGGCGGACAAAGGCTCAGACTCAGAAACTCTAGTTTCAGCCTGGGAGAAACAAGATAACTATGGCAGTAGAGGTACCCTGTGTAGGCATACAGGAGTCCCTCGCTCTATTCTACAGAAAACATCTCCAAACAAGTGCCTTGTAGGAAACTTTAGTGCGCAACATTGCTCTGCATTCTCGACAGTGGCAAATAGAGTCCCAGTGAGCGAAGATGCCCTGTAACACCTCAGGATGGAGACGCCAGTTGTGATCTACCAGATGACTAATAGCAAAACTCCCTTTCCTTGAACTACGTTCACTGACTCATACCATTCATTCAAACTGCTTAAAATTAATCTTTCTCACCAGTTGATCTATATATTTTTTTCAAACACCGATCCCTGTCTTATGCAATAAAGTCAAATGTATTACACATCTGTCCATATTACAACATTTAACAGCGTATACAGTACAAGACTCTACCGAATAAAAAGAAAGAAAAATAAATTTTAGTCTTTTCACATGTTAAAACAATCCCTAGTAGATGTCTGGATATCACAATACAACCGTTTCTTATCAGTATGAATCACTTTTTCTAAACACCAGTCCAGGGGACAATCAATTAAAACCAATGATAAAAAACACAGATATTTATTAACTAAAACTCCTCCAAATTATAACTCAATTATCGACGCAGTGTTTCGGTGGCCTTATTTGTTCACTCCACCTTCTTCAGGACAAATAATTATAATAAAAAACATGGAATTATCTAAAAATGAATACATAAAAACAGTGTTTATACACATTCAGTCCAGTATAATAAATAAGACAAATTTCCATAACCAGTTTCAGTGTTTGTTTTTTTTTTAAAGATTGCTACACTTCATCAAAAACCTACTTTGGTGTCCCTATCATACCAACAGTCATATTCATTACTATACTAGTTGTTACTAAATTTATAAAGCCATTTTTAAGAACACTATATTATTATGCAACTATGTTAATGATATTTATACAGCGCAGCTGCTACCCGAAGGTGTCCTGGCGCTAGCTATATCTCCTGTGGCCTAATAGAAGAAGTTAATTGGGCAAAGAACCAGGTCTTTAGGCTTTTTCTGAAAGCTAAGAGGTTTGTGATGCATCTTAATTGGAACGGCAGGTTGTTCCAGTCATTGACCACTGTAAGTAAAACTTCTGCCTCCCCATCAATTTCTTTTTTATACCTGGCACTGAGACCAGCCTAGCCCCTAATGAACGAAGTGGCCTTTTCGGTGTGTACCAGTGGAAATACTGTTTTAGGTAGTCAGGTCCTGAACCATGCAGCGCCTTAAAGACCAAACACAGTGTTTTAAAGGGTACTCGTTTTTTTACCGGTAGCCAGTGCAATTTGTTTATTTACTTGGTAATGGGCGCAAACCGAGGCGTGCCCAAAAGCAGTCTGGCTGCTGCATTCTGCAGTGAACAGAGGACCCTAGTAATTAAGGATCGTGTGCGAAATAGACATACACTAGATAGTTTGTATGACCTCTGTCCAGCCGGACAGGATTTAATTTAGCTTTTTTATATTAAGTCATATATACAACATTTATACAAGAGTGGGCACAACCTGTGACCCACAAGAGACAAGACAAAACAAGTGACATAAACTTATGAAAGGGGCGCAAAAAGCGGTCTGTACTCTTATTCAGTGTTGCAGACTAGAATACTTTTGTAGCAATCCATTGTTCTAGACATTTCTTAAATTCAAATAAACATATGGAGCATTAAGGTCGACGACGTTTCGATGCAGCTTAAGGATATATGCATCATCATCAGGACAAAAACAGTATATCATGTTTGTCTTGGAAAGTATTTGAACATTGTAAAGCAACTTGGAGTTTAGTTTAGAGTCCCAGACTGGAGTTCGGCGGTAAAAAATAATGTGAACCGCATGGATAGTAAACACAGCTTGGCCGGCAGGAAGAGATTACAGTGAGCGATACCCGCCAGAACCCCACCGTCCGGCCATCCAGCTAGACGCTAATATATCCCGTAGTCGGGATCTTCGGACTGCCGTAGCATCTTGCATGGCGCCATATATCGGAGTTATCCCTTCGTAGATATCCCGCACCCGGGATCTTAAGACTGCCATAGCAGCACGCAAGGAGCTAAGGAATTCAACTCACTGTAATCTCTTCCTGCCGGCCAAGCTGTGTTTACTATCCATGCGGTTCACATTATTTTTTACCGCCGAACTCCAGTCTGGGACTCTAAACTAAACTCCAAGTTGCTTTACAATGTTCAAATACTTTCCAAGACAAACATGATATACTGTTTTTGTCCTGATGATGATGCATATATCCTTAAGCTGCATCGAAACGTCGTCGACCTTAATGCTCCATATGTTTATTTGAATTTAAGAAATGTCTAGAACAATGGATTGCTACAAAAGTATTCTAGTCTGCAACACTGAATAAGAGTACAGACCGCTTTTTGCGCCCCTTTCATAAGTTTATGTCACTTGTTTTGTCTTGTCTCTTGTGGGTCACAGGTTGTGCCCACTCTTGTATAAATGTTGTATATATGACTTAATATAAAAAAGCTAAATTAAATCCTGTCCGGCTGGACAGAGGTCATACAAACTATCTAGTGTATGTCTATTTCGCACACGATCCTTAATTACTAGGGTCCTCTGTTCTGTACAATAACCTACTGCCCAAGGACCCTAGTGCTAATCCTTTTGGGTTTCCCTTGTCCTTCTAAAACAGCATTCTGCAGTGAGCCGTGTTTATTCAGGAGCCTTTGTTGAGCATTGAGGTACAAACTATTACAGTAGTCCAATCTCTACATAACGAGAGTTGCCACCACTGTTTGTTGGCTGCTCGGGGGCAGGAACTGCAATATTTTCCTGATTGTTTTGATTACATAAACAATTTTATCTCTTCTCATATGAATTTCATTCATTTAAATGTCTTCAAGAATCACCGTTATTCTGGGTAATAATTATATTTCTATATTTTGACAGATCTCTTTCAAGATTCTATGAGGGACTATTTACTTCAACCTCACACAATTTTATCCACCTTCGGAATCTGCTCAAAAAGAGGACTTTCTCCTTTAAAACATTTCTTAAGGTCTTTCTCGTATTGATACCAATTTTCATTATTTAGCCCCTCTAAAAAGAGTAATCTTTTCTTTTAGTGTCATGGGGGTAAAAACTGAAATAAAATATACACATCTATCTAATATATTAATCACCTTTTCATAGTCCGATCATCAATTTTTTCTTGGGAATAAGTTATATCATATTTACTGATAGGTCTGTGCTATCTTGACCCTCCTATATTGGGATTCAAGAGACAAGGTTTTCTAATAAACTTGTATAATACTCCATTTATTATTGGTACTGTTCATTATTTTTCATAATATTAACTGTCTTACCCGCCCATTCTTACCTCAATTGTTAGCTTTTAATACTATGGTGGCAATATGTTCATTCCTTCTTCACTGGGGTGCCAGTTTACAATTTATTATTTTTCTCACTGTATCAGGGGTATTTCGTTCAATATCTTCCCATATGATCCGTATGCAATGCAGAAAACGGGAAAACCTTATTTATCTACACTGTTAATTACTGATTTAAGCAACTTTAAATATATGCCACATTTCTACTTACACATTAATATCAGAAATAATCTTTGATCCAGACTACTAAAATGTTATTAGTTTGTAGCCAGAGTGTTTCCAAATTTGAGCATGAACATAATTTATGTTTCAAGTATTTAAGATAGCCTTTTTTCACAGCCATCTCAAAATGTGGTAAAAAATTACTAATAGGGCTGTGATCTGAGACTTTCCTTTAATACTGCCCAAGAATAAATGCCAAGCATCTTTGTTCTGACTTTGTTGACAATACTCAAATTAAACCATATTTCCCCTGAACAAAATCGGTATTCTAATTTTAAAATCCAGAGATGCTCTATCTTTTAAGTATCTTAAGAGTCACAACGGAATACCGTAATCCATATCACTTGCATTTCATCATAACACAGTCCCTTATGTCCCATACTACATTCTATCAAGTACTGGTAATTTTGTCATATGCAACTCTTACTGTTTGGCATAGTTAATATTATATGTGTTAGGATTATATTGAGGCCAGATCCTCACCGTCTGATTTCTCAAACCGCTCCTATCTTGTTTATCACATTTTTGAATATTTGAAGGAGAGAGCCACGTTTGGCGGGTCCTTCTTTTGAATTACTTTCCAATCATGTGTGCTAGGTCACGGCATGCAACGTGCTAAATGGAGCCATACTACCTTCAGGCGCCATTCATTTCTGAACATAATCCAGGCAAAAATCACTACTGAATCGTAATTTCCTATATATATATTTATTTATTCCCAAAATTAGTTGCTCAGATACTATCTTAAATATTCTTAACATTGTACTGCTGAAACCATATGGAATTATTTAGAAACCTTCAAATTTTTTTATGAATAATAACGCACCGTACTAAATGGCAGCCATATTTATTTCAGGCATCTACTTCTTCAAAAGCTAAAAACGGGCGACAACTTGTAATTCGCCTCTTATGTTACTATTTCCAAAATTAGTTAGCCCACCGACTACAATAAATGTTTTTTAAATTATATTACTAGAATAATTTAATAATATTTTCCAATCTTCTAATTTTTTTTCAATTAATATATCACATATACTGATTTCTCACTGTATTTAAAGTTAGTAACCCACTCACATTTTAAACATCAGTCGATCAGTTAAAAATCAGTCGATTTTAAAGCACAAAAAGATATCTACTGATTGGGGTTATGTCCTTTTCAACAGAGCCAATAAAATGTGGCCTTTTTTTAATGTATTGTTTTTGTCAAAATATAATTATTACCTTGAATAACGGTGATTCTTGAAGACATTTGAATGCATGAAATTCGTATGAGGAGGGATAATTGTATAATAATATAGAGTTCTTAAAAAGAGACTTTATAAATTTAGTAGCAACTAGTATAGTAATGAGTATGACTGTTGGTATGATAGGGACACCAAAGTAAGTTTTTGATTGAGTGTAGACATTTTTTTTAAAACACTGAACCTGGTTATGTAAATTTGTCTTATTTAGAATACTGGACTGAATGTGTATAAACACTGTTTTTATTTATTTTTTAGATAATTCCATGTTTTTATTATAATTACTTGTCCTGAAGAAGGTAGCGGGAACAAATAAAATCACTGAAATATCTTGTCGACAATTTGAGTTATAAATTGGAGGAGTTTTTGTTATTAAATGTCTATTTTTTTATAATTGGTTTTAATTGATTGTCCCCTGGACAGGTGTTCAGAAAAAGTGATTCACATTGATATGAAATGGTTGTACTTTGATATCTAGACATCTGCCAGGGATTGTTTTAACATGTGAAAGGACCAAAAAGTAATTGTTCTTCTTTTTTTTAATTTAGTGGTATTTTGTAATGTATATATGGTGTTAAAATGTGTAATATGGACAAAAGTGAAATAAATATGACTTTTTGCATAATACAGGGATCGGTGTTTAAAAGAAATATATGGGTCAATTGGTGACAAAGATTATTTTAAGCAGTTTGAATTAATGGTATGAGTCAGTGAATGTGGTTCAAGGAAAGGGAGTTTTGCTATTAGTGAATTAACTTTGGGACACTGTCCATTTCTGAATACCAGGGCATCTCTCCCATTTTTGTGGAATCTACCAGATGACACCTGCTCATTTCATCTGCTCTGGTGTTCACGGACTGTGGCAGATGGTTGGTGACTAGGAAGAGTTTCTATTGTTCCAACCACCTTCGGAGGCACAGACCCTCCTGGAACAGGGCCTAAGAACCCAGTACCCCTGCTTGCTAGATTACCATATGGTAGTAGTGTTGTCTGTGAAGGCCTGTACAAGCCTCCTTTTGATGGATGACAGGAAGGCCTTTAGGGACAGATGACTCACCTGTGGTTCTTAAAAAGAGACCAGAGGCCTCTGATCTCCAGCATACCTGGGAACCCCCTAGTCCAGAAGCAAAGCGTTCATCAGAACAGTGAGCTTTGAGTGAGGAACAGATTACGGCCTGCCATGGTTTAGATCAGCATCTGAATTCCACCACTAAAAACATTAAGCCATCTCCATGATGACTTGAATGAAGCTGGAGAGGCATCCTTGAAGCTGAGCCAATGGGACTTGATGTTACATTGCAGGACTGGTATGTGCCACCTGGATCTGTTATGGATGACAATGAACATGGCCCTGTGGACAAGAAGCCTCAAATCCACCGAACAGAGATCTATGACTGATCACAAAACATTGTGCGCATACCCTGAAAGTTGCAGTGGAGGAAACTCTTTAAACGCCATTGTGTATAGAATCGCCCTAATAAATGGTAGTCTCTGTGTAGGGCTAAGGCAGAACTTCGTCTCATTGGTGGTAAAGCCCATCAATATCAAGAGTTCTGCTGTTGTCCAGATGTGGCACCCAACAGATTGTTCGAAGCTCTCCTTTAGCTGCTAGTCATCGAGGTACGGGAATACATGTACTGCCAATCTTCAAAGGTGGCTGCTGTCCATGAACACCTGAGGGTTCAAGGTAAGGCCAAAGGGGAGGATAGCCTCATGAAAGTGCGCCTGGCCAATCTTAAACCAAAGGTAACGTCTGTTGGACTGCAGGACAAATACATGAAAATATGTGTCTGGCAAGTCCAGAAACATGATTGAAACTCCTGGCGCCAGAGCCAGGATAAGGCTGAGGCCCTTATCCTTTTTTGGGATGAGGAAGTGGAGCAAATTGCATCACTTGTCTTTCTTTGAATCCAGCACCCGTTTAACGGCACCCTAGAAGAGATACTCATGTATCAGGATTTTCAAGTGGTCCTCTGAAATTTGTTCTTGCAAGAGAGGAAGATGCAGAGGGGAGGAGGAGAAGGGCCCGCCCAACACTGCTTCTTTAAATAATCTGTAAGACTCATTTGTCTTATGTAATGGATCTCCAGCTGGAGAGGAAATGTTGAATCCTGACTCCCACTGACCTGCCATGGGAGATAGAGGTCAAACTAAAATGATTTGTAGCCACTGCAGTCGGGGAGGAGGAAATGGAGGAGTGGTAACCCTGCTTCCCTATGCAGTGTCTGCAGATGCCACGTTCATGACCCTCAATATGACTGGATGGTCTTCTTTACATCTGGGAAAGTTGATGTTGCCTATGTGCAAGCCCTCTAGAATAACCTCGGAACTTCCTGAATTGTTAGGGAAACATGTTTAGCTGGATGCAGTAACTCCAATGAGTGTGCCGTAGCCTGGCTGTCTTTAAATCCATACTAATATAATAAAGAGAGAGCCCAAACCTTTGAGGCGGGTAATCTCAGGAACCACAGCACCAATCACAACACCCAATACAGCATTGGAAAGGGCAGTTTCAGCAGAAGGACATAGGCTATGCAGACGCCCACCATATACATTTAAAAGGTAAAAGAACCGTGCCAGCAAAGTAGTCCCTTGTGGGCGTGTCTGCGTTGTGCTGAAGAATCTCTCGTTGCTCCTACCGCGTTCACGAACATCTGAGTATACCCTGTCACATTTATGGCGGCCAAAAGCGGTACAAAAGGGGGTGGTGATGGACAGAGCATCTGAATCAATCAAACACTCACACCCAGTCAGATGAGTCCCTTGCTCACTTTGCCACTGGATTCAAGCAAGCCGGGCTGAAGACGGCTGGAATGCCAGAAACCGGTCCTCGGAAGCTTGTTTCCGGTCCAGGGAAGACATGGCTTGGCAGTTCGGGCTGGACTGTTCCCATGAGGCACAGGGTCAGACTGATTTGCTTATAGCCATGTCTGAACTGGGGTGGCAGAGTGGGCTAAAGAACGGTGATGGATTAAACCCAGATCTTTTGACTGGGTGTGAGTGTTTGATTGATTCAGATGCTCCGTCCATCACCACCCCCTTTTGTACCGCTTTTGGCCGCCATAAGTGTGGCAGGGTATACTCAGACGTGAGTCCCTTGCTCACTTTGCCACTGGATTCAAGCAAGCCGGGCTGAAGACGGCTGGAATGCCAGAAACCGGTCCTCGGAAGCTTGCTTCCGGTCCAGGGAAGACATGGCTTGGCAGTTCGGGCTGGACTGTTCCCATGAGGCACAGGGTCAGACTGATTTGCATATAGCCATTCAGTGGGTCAGTGGGTTTACTGTGTGTGATCATGAATGCTTAACTTACTATCGCCCTGAGGATTAGCCTTGTCTGCTCGCGCCACACTACCTAGAGGGTGAGCAGGGGTTATTCAAAGAAGTAGTTCCCTTGCCCTGACGTGGAGCTGAGGGTCCTTGCTTGTCACAAGTGCATACCTGTGCCAACCAGAGACCTCCGGTTCTAACATTGATACCAGCGGTGAGGATTTCGGATTTGCATTCATGATTCATATACAGTGAATTACTGATCACCACGTAGTGAGAGCAGACAAATAACGCGACCAGATTACATTCTTGCAGAGAGATCTCCAATCTCCTAAACCATGCCTGGTTCACTTCCCTCAAGAGTACTCTCTGTTATCTCTGGAATCGACGATGTTGACTGGGACGGGCTGAAAAAGTGCAAAGCCGAGCACTTGGGAGTCCTGTGCGAAAAGTTCCGAGTTTCGCAAGCAAACTGCAGAACCCGAGCCCAGCGCATCACGGCACTGAGAGCCTGGAAAGAGTCCAGAGAGCCCGAAAATCAGGCGGTAGTGGATCCACCCGATAGCCTCATCGGAGGCCTGGGAGGCCCGTCGGCCAAAGAGCTGGCAGACAGGGCCGCAACCAGAGCGCATGAAGTGGAGATGGCCAGATTGAAAGGTCAGATGGCCATGGAGGAAAAAAGGCTCCAGCTGGAGCACAAGATACGCCTAAAAGAATTGGAGCTGAAAGCAAAGAGCTTGGACGCAGCTCCTGGTGGCAGCACAACGCCAGCCCAGGTAGAGTCAAGGGTCTACGTACCGAAAGATGTGGTGAAAGAGTATTTCAAAGGAGATGACATAGGGCAGTGGTTCCGAGCCTACGAGGTAGCCATGTCTTCCCACCGGGTCCCTAAGAAGGATTGGGGAGCGGGGTTGTGGGGACGGTTCCTGACCGAGGGGCGGGATACCCTGCTAGATCTTCCTCCTGAAGAGTCAGTCTCCTACCCACACATGAAAGATGCCCTGATGAATCGGTTTGGGTTAATGCCTGAAATGTACCGGCAGCGGTTTAGAAAGTGTGTGAAGATTCAAGGGGGTACGTATGTGGAGTATGTGACCTTTTTCTGCAGAGCGCTGGATGGTTGGGTGAAGGGCAGTAAGGTAAATGATTTTCAAGGGCTGTTTGATTTAATCACATGGGAGCACTTGTCGGATAATTGTTTTCCTGAGTTACGCCAGCACCTGCTCGATAGCAAGCTGTCCAACCCGAGGAAGCTTGCTGAGGAATCGGACCGCTGGGTCAGCACCAGGGTCCACAAAGGTCCAGTGGGAGACTCAGCCAAAGGTGGGCAGTGTCCCCAGCAGAAGAGTGGGGGGACAAGGGAAAACAGAAAGGGTTCCACAAAGGCCCCCAAAGTAATCCCCAAGGGAACCAAGGGAAAGGTTCTCAGCCTCCTCCACCCCAGAAATCAACCAGGGCCCCGACAGGTAAACCTGTTCCAAAGGGGCCCATCACCTGCTTTAGGTGTGGCGACCTGGGTCATGTTGCCTCTGACCCTAAGTGTCGCTTGTTTGCAAAACCCGCACCCACTGGTGCTCCACCTCGGCAACTAGCTAATGTTAACTTTGGGGAGGAAGTAGCACTCCCAATGGGTGGGGATCCCGTCCAGATGACCCTAGTCTCGCTAGGAGACAGCGAGATGGTCCCAGAGAACTACCTACCCAGTAACACTAAGAAATATGGGCAGGTAGTGACCATCAATGGTAAGAAAGCGGAGGCTCTTCGAGATACAGGAGCCAGCGTGACTGCAGTGAGGCAGCACCTGGTGTCTCAAGAGCAGGTAGTACCGCACGCCTACTGCAAAGTTGTTAATGCGGACAATTATGAGAGCCAGTGTCCGATGGCTCAGGTTCACTTTGAGTGGGGGGGTCTCAGGTACTCTTCAAGTTGTTGTGAGGACCTCCATGCCTGTAGATTGTCTGCTAGGGAACGATTTGGAGAACTCCCCTTGGGAAAAGGTGGAGAAAACGACCCATCTGCGGATGGTGGGTCTACCCGACTGGGCGTGCGTGACCACGAGGTCAATGGCAGCCAGTAGGGGTGTCGAAGAGGTCCTGGAGCCTGAGGGAGATGCCCAGGAAGCAGCCTTAGAGAGGAGGCACCGGGGGCGCGGACAGCCGTTCCCCGAAGTTCCCACAGCCCAGGAGGAGGCAGACCTCGAGGGGGATGCCCTGGAGCCTACCGGGGAACAGATCGCCGAACTGGGAGACTTGCCTGAGCTGACCCATTGGCAGCAAGAAGGGGGTCCCTCCAGGGAGGAATTCTGTGAGGAGCAGAAAACGTACTCTTCTCTCGCAGGTATGCGGCAGCAGGCTGCAGACCAGGCCAATGGCATTCGGCCCGGAAAACACTTGGTCTACTGGGAGAACGATCTCCTGTATTCAGAGCCTAAGGCTGCGGAACCTGGGTCAGCCCGTGTGCTGGTGGTACCCCAGAAGTTCAGAGCCTTCATACTGGGTTTGGCTCACGATGTGCCTTTAGCAGGACATCTGGGGATGGAAAAGACCTATGACAGGCTTGTCACCCACTTTTACTGGCCCCAGATGCACCGGAGCTCAGATGCTCACTGCAGAACTTGCCAGACTTGCCAGGCAAGTGGTAAGTGTGGAGGGAAGAACAAGGCTCCCCTCCAACCCTTCCCCGTCGTCAGTACCCCATTCCAGCGAGTGGGAATTGACATTGTGGGGCCTCTGGACCCCAAGACAGCCATGGGCAACAGGTTTATCCTGGTCTTGGTGGACCATGCCACCCGGTACCCTGAAGCCATCCCTCTGAGGACAGTGATGGCCCCCGTGGTGGGACGAGCACTGATGGGAATTTTCTCTCGAGTAGGATTCCCTCTAGAGGTGGTGTCTGACAGGGGCACCAACTTCATATCGAAATATATGAAGTCCCTTTGGCAAGAATGTGGTGTAACATACAAGTTCACCACCCCTTACCACCCCCAAGGAAACGGGTTGGTTGAGAGATTCAACCGAACCCTGAAAGGCATGATTATGGGCCTAGAAGGACCAATGAGGCGTAAGTGGGACGTCCTCTTACCATGTCTACTGTTTGCGTACCGAGAGGTGCCACAGAAGTCGCTCGGGTTCAGTACGTTCGAGCTTCTGTAAGGTCACCCGGTGCGAGGACCTCTGAGTCTGGTTAGGGAAGGCTGGGAGCAATCTCCCAGGAAACCTCCCCAGAATGTATATAGCTACATGCTGGCCTTCCGAAACCAGACCAGGCGATTCAGGCAACTTGCTGAGGCAAACCTGGAAGCCAGCCAGGAGGAAATTAAGCGGTGGTACGACCAGAATGCCACTCTGGTAGAGCTTCAATCTGGACAAAAGGTGTGGGTCTTGGCCCCAGTGGAGCCCTGTGCACTTCAGGATAAGTGGACGGGTCCATTTGAGATTGTGGAGCGCAAGAGTCCTGTCACCTACCTGGTGAACTTGCAAACACCCAGAAACCCTTTGAAGGTCCTACATGTTAACCGCCTTAAGCCCCACTTGGAAAGGTCCGAAGTGGGCATGCTGTTGGCAACCGATGATGGGATGGAGGAGGAGACCGAGCCTCTTCCGGACCTCTTGGTGGCCTCCGAGCGAGATGGGTCAGTGGATGGAGTTAACCTCTCTCCCTCCCTGACCCCTGAGCAGCAGAGTGATTGCTGCCAGCTGCTGGGGCAATTCTCTGACTTGTTCTCCCTGGTTGGAGACAGCTTACCGGTGAAGCATAAGGCTTACCGCGTGACTGACAGGGTACGAGCTTGCATCAAGGAGGAAGTCTCAAAGATGTTTGCTCTTGGGGTGATTGAGTCCTCCAGCAGTCCTTGGGCCAGCCCAGTGGTCTTGGTCCCGAAGGCTGCGATGCCGGGAGCCACACCCAAACTCCGGTTCTGTGTGGACTATCGAGGACTCAATTCGGTCACGAAGACTGACGCGCACCCCATCCCCTGAGCTGATGAGCTCATCGATCGGTTGGGAGCTGCTCGGTACCTCAGTACGTTTGACTTAACGTCTGGGTACTGGCAGATTGCCTTAACCGAAGGGGCCAAAGAGAGGTCAGCGTTTTCAACCACAGTTGGGCACTACCAATTCCGGGTCATGCCCTTCGGGATGAAAACGCCCTTGCTACCTTCCAGAGGTTGGTCAACCAGATGTTGGTCGGACTGGAGGCGTTCAGTGCCGCCTACCTGGACGACATCACAATGTTCAGCGGAACTTGGAAGAAACACTTGCGGCACCTTTGGGAAGTGTTGGCGGCTCTGCGCAAGGCAGGCCTCACGATCAAGGCAAGCAAGTGCCAGATCGGGCAGGGTTCAGTGGTGTATTTGGGACACCAAGTTGGGAGCGGCCAGGTGGCGCCCCTTCAGCCCAAAGTTCAGACCATCCTGGCTTGGGAAGCCCCCATGACCCAAACGGAGGTGAGGGCCTTCCTCTGACTCACCGGGTATTACAGGAGGTTCGTCAAGGGATACGGCACCATCGTTGCCTCCTTGACGGAGCTGACTTCGAAGAAGCAGCCTCAGAAAGTGATCTGGACCGACGCCTGTCAGGAAGCATTCAACACCCTGAAGAAGGCCATGTGCCACGGCGCCCGTGCTCCTGATTTCTCCAAAGAGTTCTTAGTGCAGACAGACACTTCAGAGCATGGGATAGGGGCTGTCCTTTCACAGACAACTGAGGAGGGCTGGGATCACCCTGTGGCCTTCATCAGTCGAAGGTTACTTCCACGGGAACAGAAGTGGAGTGCGATTGAGCGAGAAGCTTTTGCTGTGGTCTGGGCCCTGAAGAAGCTAAGACCCTACTTGTTTGGGTCTCACTTCCGAGTTCAGACAGACCACAGGCCCCTCAGATGGTTGATGCAAATGAGGGGTGAGAACCCGAAACTGTTGAGGTGGTCCATTTCTCTACAGAGTATGGACTTTACGGTGGAACACCGCCCTGGCATAGACCACACCAACGCTGACGGTCTGTCAAGGTTTTTCCGCCTTAGTGATGAGGAACTCCCTGGGGTAGGGTAGTTCTCCTCACCTTTCAGCTGGAGGGGACACGTGTTAGACCTGGCACCTTGGCGTGAGTCTCCCTTCCACTTTTTGCTGATGTGCCTCAGATGTTTTTGCTGGTGTTCGATGCTCAGGGCACTGTGCCACGGCCGATCCGTGCCGCAGTGCAAGTGCTCCCAATGTAAAGTGTATGTGTAATTGATTTCCACAATTGGATTATTTGGTTTACTGTCAGTCCCCAGTAAAGGGCACGAGGCGTGCCGGGGCTTGTAGATACAAATGCCGCTAGTGGGCCTGCAGCGCTGGTTGCACCGCCCACAGAAGGGGCCTCATAAGATATGTCTTGGGTCCGCCATTGCTGACCCCGCGTACAGTCCCGCACTGTCACGCTGACTGTGCAAGTGCCCACACTTGCCAGTCCCAGAACCTTCCCTCACCTTCATATCAGTCACCCCTATGGTAGGGCTACGGGCAGTGTGCATTGTAAGCGTAAGGTAGGACAGGCCTAGAGTGTGGCATGTCCTAGTAGTTAATTTCCGCCTCCTTCGTTCTTCACTATTGAAGGGCTACCGGTTCTCTTAGGCCAGATGAGCTGTCGGAGCTATTACACGCTATAGTCCCGGCAGGCTCAGGGAACACGGTAGCAAGTCGAGTTTAGTATGCCTGAACTCAGAATAATAAAATACTTCCTTTAGAAAGGTTTATTTTAATATCCTGTGTTTGCAAATGTTACTTTTAGAAAGTTAGCCTTTGCTCGCCTAACTGTTCAGCCCGCCTCTGCCAGGATGTGTATCTGCTGTCTGGGTTTGTGTGAGTGACGGCTGGGAGATTCCCGGGGGATAGTCGGGTGCTCAGGAGGGTGAATGAGATGCTTACACCAGGATGGGTGGGCGGAGTAGTCCTTGACTCTGAATAGGGTTGTGCTCCACCACCACAATGCTGGTTCCACCTCCTGCGGAGCGTCTGATGTCTCTGCCCTGCACCCTGAAAGAAGACGACAGCGTCCTGTCAACAAAGTACTTCAGAACCGGGTTGAACCAGGCTCAGGCCCCCTGGCCGGCAAAGACAAAAGAAATGCAGTATAAATATAGGAGCTCCGCTCCTTACAAATCAGATCCAGTTTTGACCACGACGAACCTCTGCCTGACTAGAAGGACCAAGAGAAGCTGAAGGACGGAAACCAGTCTGTATCCTGTAAGACTGGCCTGCAGTGGTGCCTTGCTGAGAACGGAGAGGAAGGACCAGATAGGACTTTGTAGACTTGTGCCTGAAATGATCTCCAAGGGCTTGATCGAGAGCTTGCCCCTGGAACGGAACCCCAGGACCATTGGCTTCTATCTGCTTGTGCCCGTTTGCTGTTGGGCCTCAGTTCTTATTCCCTCGCCAGAGTTGTGACTCAGGTGCCTTCGCCCTCTCCCAGATCATGACAGCTTGGATCTTGGTCGCCCCGCCGTAGAGAGTCCCGCTCATCCCTGAGCCGCTCTCCACTTCAGTGCCGGGCCGCCTGCTCTCCTGTCACCTCGCCGCTTACAGAGCGAGCTTCGCTTCTCTCATCTTCTCCAGCCGGAATCTGCACGGAGAGCATCTTATAGCCTCGTAACGTACCTGACTGTCTCGCTTTGTGCTCCTGCATACCAAGGCTCGTGCCGCACCTCAAGAAAGGCCTCCCCGTACCGTGGTACCGGAAGCCTGGTGCTGCACCCGTCTGCCTGAGAACTCGACGCCCCTCACAGATCCACGAGTCGGACCCAGGGTGCTAAGAAGTAGTACGCCCCACAGGCCTGAACGGTGCCTCGCCCCGTGAGCTGCACCGATCCCGGATTGCCGCAACCCTCCACAGTCTAGCTCCTTCACCTCGCTCCTCGAGGGGGATTGAGCCGGAGAGATCCTCTGGATAACCGTCGGCCTCGTTCAGGGTCCGCCCTCACAAGTAGCCGCGCCTGAAACGCCTCGGACTTCCACCAGCAAGGTACACTTGAACTCCGTCTCGAGTTCATATTGGATCCAGGGTCCGCAACGTTCTTATTTCCCTGTCATCATACCTTGCCAAACAACGAACACTGAAAGACTAAGTTTGCCTATTGTAATCTGGTGACCTCAATTTACTAAACGTTATTCTGGTCTTGTGATAATCCTGCTTGAATCTATCTTTTATATAAAGTATACGTATTTTTGATACAACCATACGACTGGTGTCCATTTGTGGTGGGTCAGTGTGTTTACTGTGTGTGATCATGAATGCTTAACTTACTATTGCCCTGAGGATTAGCCTTGTCTGCTCGCGCCACACTACCTAGAGGGTGAGCAGGGGTTATTCAAAGGAGTAGTTCCCTTGCCCTGACGTAGAGCTGAGGGACCTTGCTTGTCACAAGTGCATACCTGTGCCAACCAGAGACCTCCGGTTCTAACAAAGACTTAGCAGGTATAGCCTACTCTTTGTTTTCTCAATTTTATGCTGGTCTATTGGGAATGGGAAGAGATTTCAAGCAAAGGTCAAGAAGTGTTAATGTGCTAATAAATTCTGTATATTTAATTAATCCTAACATATCAAGCTCTGAGCAGATACGTTGAGTGGGCAGGGATAACCAAGTGTCGATAGAAGTTTAATTGAAGTGAATTTCAGGGCTCTGTCATGCTCAATATACCCTTTAGCTGGTGACATGTAAACAACAAGTCTATCAATAAAGAGCAAACCATGGTGGGGGCATGGGTAATGGTGTCCATTGTGAGTTGTACAAAAGTAAATACAATTTCAGGGAATTTTGGATTTTTGGTTAATTGAATCATAACTGACTATTAGCTGAGTGTTTTTCAGTTGTGCATCAATATGTCCACGTAATCAAAGGACTTGCCAGACGATAGAAACTTCTCTGCTAAACAGCTGTAGGACTAAAACGGTCAGTTGCAGCCTTTATAAAAACAGCTACTGTATGGTAATTGTAGTGTCCAGCCCCAAGAACTCAGGCAGACACAGTGTGGTAGTCGTCTCCAGTTCTCTCGGCTCCAGCTTCGGTTCCGTCAGTAGTTCTTTAACATTGGGTTCACACTTTTTGAAGTATGTCACGTTTCTGGTTAGTCTTTTTCCGTTGGTTTCTGCAGTGATCATGGTTCCTTTTTGTTGTATCACCTTTAGTGGAATTTCATGGTATCTGCAGTCGGTTTTCCGGTATTGCTCTTGTCGTGCAAGCACCCAGTCTCCCTCTTGAATTTGAGGGGGAGTCGCGTGACGCCGCTCATCGGCATATTCCTTCATTTTTCCCTTTTGTGTTTTGTCCCTGGCTGCGATCTCCTCATGGTCAGAGTCAAAATATTGTTCGTTTGTCGCCGTGGTCAACATTGGTATTTTGGTGTATACTGGGCGTCCCAGCATGAGAGTGGCGGGACATTTGCCGGTAGTAGAATGGGGTGTATTTCGATAGGCTCGCAGCACCTCGTTGAGTGCTGCCTGAAGATTCTTTCCGGTGAGCTCTGCTTGCTGAATGGCCTTCTTGATCGTGGCCATGAATCGTTCCATCATTCCGTTGGCTTGTGGCCATAGTGGTGTGATTTTGCGATGTGTGAAATTGAGGTACTGAGCGAAATCAGCGAAGTCATGGCTGTTGAATGGAGGCCCGTTTTCCGACTTCACTACTAGGGGAATGCCCCATGCGGCGAAGACCTCCTCTAGGATCGGTATGGCACTTGATGCTCTCGTAGAGGTGCACAGTTGTGCGATGGGGAGTCTGGAATATTTGTCCATTATGACCAGGACGTATTGGCCGGATTTCATTGGTCCAAAGAAATCAATGGCAATGTGTTGCCAGACACCCTCCGGTAATGGAGACATTTGCAGTGGTGCAGGAGGATCCGGACTGCTCACTAGTTGGCATTGCGGGCAGTCTTTGAGCGTCGTCTCCACCATCAAGTCTAGTGTTGGGAACCATACTCTTTCACGGAGTGCTCTTTTTGTGGCTACTATGCCCCGGTGTCCTTCATGTGCCAAGTTGATGACCCCTTGTCTGAGTTGTCGTGGGATCACTATTCTGGTGTCTCGTAAGATGAGACCATTTTCTGCTATTGATAGTTCTTCGCAGACATGTTTGAAGGCCGCCATCTCTTGGTCCTATTGTTTATTTGTTTGCAAGTGTCTCCAGCTGTTGGTTTGGATCAGACGTTTTACCTCTTGCAAGGTGGCATCGGTGTGTGTCGCTTCACAGATGGCCTCCAGTGGAACAGCCGGAGGTCTCGCTTGAGCTACTACGAAGTGGATGTATTCATCCGCAATCGATTGTTCTGGTTTGCTGGATTTGGTGGGGTGCCGGGACATGTAGTCCGCGGGGTTTGCATCTTTTCCTGGCTTGTGAATTATGCTGTAGGTGTATTCTTGGAGTTGTAGGCCCCATCGTTCTATTCTCGGTGGCATTTTTGCTCGCGGGTTACCAAAGATTGTGGTCAAGGCTTGGTGGTCTGTTACTAGTGTAAAATGCTTTCCAAAGATGAATATGTGGAAATGTTCACACGCCCAGACAACAGCCAGGCTTTCTTTTTCCGGCTGTGAATAGGCTCTTTCCGTGTCTGTCAGACTTCTGCTGGCGTATGCTACTATGTGTCGTCTGTCTTCTTTTTTTTTTATTAAATTTATACTTTATTGCACTTCCAAGTTACATACACAGCCGACATCGCCTACAACCCGGGGGCCGGCGGCAACAAAGAAAAAAACCATTCTCCAATCCCCGGGTGCGGGTAAGTTACACAGCCATAAAGACCAACAGCCTAAGGGCCTGGCGGCGAAACTGCAGGTGTTGAACAGGTGTACAGAAGCAATCGATCGTAGCAACTACTATTGGATGACCGCAACTCATAAGCAGGATGCACACCCCACCGCACCAACAATATCAGACCCCAGGGGAGCAGGACGCGCCAGATTGGCAGGATCAAAATAGCCACCTGTGAAGAACTGCGTAGAAACCCAGAATCTAGGGGAACAGCAACAAGTATTCAGGGAATGGTGAATAAAGGGAAGGGGACCCCCCAAACAATAGCAAACCCACCCACCCCAAGAAAGAACAAGCCAGACTACCGAAACCCGTGCCCACTACCCACCACCCGCCCCGTACCTCAACCATGTGTCCCTCAGACAGACCAAGGGAGATCAGCAAGCGCCCGCTAGGGCGGGATTACGCCCTGGGAAGGGGACAGAGGTCGCCATAAACCAGAACAGCTGTCACAAGCAACTCTTAACGCAGAAACATCTCAAACAGTCAGGCACGAATCACCACACTGTCACAACTGTAAGATCTTCAGCCGGCACACTCCTCAACCACCGCTGACTCAGCCCCCTCCTCCTGCAACAAATCTGCCTCCACACTCTCAGGATCCGACTCACCATCCTCTTTCGCACTTTGAAACGCTCGAAACAAACCCCAAAAGTTTTTGGGCCTACTCTTTGGAGGTAGGAGTTCGCTATACACCTCTGATTGCGTGCAGCAGTAAAGCAAGTCTGTTTCCCACCGTTTTCTAGTCGGGACTGGTCCCCGCATCCAGCATAACGCCACCAGTCGCTTTGCCGTCAATAACGCCATGTCCGCTAGTCGCCGCATAGCCACAGGAAGTGGTTTTGAAAAACTAAGTAAGGCGAGCGCCGGGTTAGGCAAGATCGTGTCACCGAGGATAGCACTGAGGCCCGCAAAGACCTCAACCCAGTACTTATGTATGGCAGGACAGGTCCAGGCCATATGGAGAAAGTCTGCTGTGTGAAAGTGGCAACGCTCACACTCCGCTGACTCTCTAAGGCCATACCTATGCAGCCTCTCGGGCGTATAGTAGACACGCTGTAGGAATTTAAAATGCACCAGACGGTGCCTACCATTGAGCGAGATTTTCTTGGTATTAGTCGCACAATAACGCCACATGTCGTCTGAGATGGGAGATTGGAGGTCAGCCTGCCAGGCCAAACGGGCCTTGGAGGGGGGATATTTCCGTTGCCTGTCACCCAGTGAGCGAAGGGCCGTGATCAGTTTGCGAGCGGAGGGGGTCTTGATGACATAGGTGAGTTCCGGGACCTCCGGCGGCTCAGCCAGGTCCGGGCCTAAAACGGCAAGGGCCGCTCTACGAACCCTGTGATATTGAAAACTATGAAGCAGCGTTGACCCGGGGCAGGAGTGAAGGACCTGCTGCAGCGTTTTCAGAGTGCCGTTTAAGAAGAGATCACCCATGGTAAGAATGCCTAGGTCACGGAGTGCCTTCAGGACGCCCTTCTCAGTCAGCGGAGCCAGCCAGGCCGCCCATTCTACCCGGAGCAAAGGTGAATACAGCAGCTTGCAATCCCGGGAGCCAATCAGTGCATGCCAAGCATGATTCGTGGTGGCTATAGAGTCCAGATTGCCGACCCTTCTATCAGGTGGATAACACACTGTCGCCGGAAGCGGGACAGGGTCTGCAAAGAGTCTCTCCAGTTTCACATGAGGGATACCCGGGTCCCCATGAATCCAAGTATGCAGGTGTGCGCCCTGAGCAAGTCTGTAGTATCGCTCCAGATCCGGTGCCCCAAGGCCTCCCTGGTCGTACGGAAGGGTGAGTGTTTGCCACTGCACCCGCGGCTGTTTGCCCCCCCACGCCAGGCGGACGAGTGTTTGGGTGAGTTGCCGGAAGAAAGCCTTGGAGAGGACTACTGGAATATTCACAAAGAGGAAGAGGAACCTGGGGAGTACCACCATTTTCATGAGCGCAATCCTGCCCATGAGCGAAAGCGGGAGCCTAGACCACACTTCGACGTCGTCTACCAGTTTGGAGTAGGCCACACCATAGTTCTCGCGTATCAGGACTTCCGGGTCCGTATGTATGCGTATCCCCAAATAGCGGATAGCATCCGTGGTCCATTGCAAGGGGTACTCCGAGTCGAAAGGGAGCGTCACCGGCGTCAGGGGCAACGCTACTGACTTATTCCAGTTGACGCGAAGACCAGAAAGAGCCCCGAACCTAACCACCTCCCGTAGCACCGCAGAGAGATTAGTCTCCGGGTCCCGAACATATAGCAGAGTGTCGTCCGCATAAGTGGAGATACCGATCTGGTACGTCGGGAAGTTGATCCCTTCAAACCGGTGGTACTCTCGTATAGCGCAGGCGAGCGGCTCCGCTACCAAGGCATACAGCAGGGGAGAGAGGGGGCAGCCTTGACGGGTGCCCCTCCCAATATCGATGGGAGCAGTGACCAGGCTACCTATCTTTAGCCTCGCAGTAGGTTTGTAGTATAGGGCGCTCAACATTTGCAAAAACGGCTCTCCTAGGCCAAATTTACGGAGGACTCTCAGCATAAACGGCCACTCAACGGAGTCAAAGGCCTTCTCCATATCCAAGAAGATGGCCACCGCTTTGTGTTCGTGTTTGACATGCTGGATTGTGCCCAGGACCGTGCGAATATTATAAGTGAGATTGCGTGAGGGGACAAATCCCGCCTGCTCCGGGGCAACCAGATCCGGAACCAGCAACGCCAAACGAGTCGCAAGAACTTTAGCATACAGCTTCGCGTCCACATTTATCAGCGATAGCGGCCGGTAGGAGCCACACTGATTCGGGGGCTTGCCAGGTTTCGGGATGGTAATAAGCAACGCCTCTCTCATGGATTTCGACATGCTGCCCTGCTGGCAGATGTCATCGAACAAGAGCATCAAGTACGGGACCAGTTGCTCCTGGAAGGCCTTATAGAAGGACACCGTGAGACCGTCCGCACCAGGAGCGCTACCAGATTTCATGCCCTCCAGCGCTTCCGTTATCTCCTCTTTCTGAATGGGGGCCATTAGAAACTCCCTCTGCCAGTCAGCTAGGAAGGGCATTCGGATGTAGCTCAAGTAGTCGTCTATTTCGTCCTCAAGGCGTGCGTCCCTCGAGGAGTAGAGGGCAGTGTAGTAGGCATGAAATTCCGCCAAGATGTCCTGCTCCTCCGTAACCACCGCCCCAGTAGCCGTCTCCAACTCCTCGATAACCAATGGGGGCCTACTGTTGCGCATAAGTTTGGCTAGGAGTGCACCAGGCCGCTCCCGTTCCCCATACACACGCGCCGTCGCGTATTTGCCCATATGCTTAATTTCCCTGTCCGCCTCCTCCTGAAATTCATCTAGCAGGGACTTAAGCGTGACCATATTGGCTGCGTCCCCCGTGTCTACCGCCTGATTATCCAGGCTAGAGAGCTGAGTCTCGAGCACTTGCAGGCGTCGCCTGATAGCCTTGAGCACCCCAGAGTGTTTCGCCATAGTCATCCCTCTGATGAAAACTTTAAAAGCGTCCCAGAGAACTTGGACGCTGTCCACTGAGCCCACATTGGTCGCGAAATAGGTCTCTATGTCTTCGGCGAGTTCCCCTCTGAAAACCTCATCTAAGAGGGAGTACGGGGGGAACCTCCACGTGAAGGGGGGGATCCTCCTGGGAGGAGCCACCAGTTGCAAGAGCAAGGGCGAGTGATCAGACAGCGTGCGCGGGAAAACCGTGCAGGCTTTCACCATATCTAGCAAAGAGCGGGAAACAAACCAATAATCTATACGTGTGTGAATGTTGTGATAGGCCGAGTAGTGAGTGAACCCACCCCGCCCCGAGTGTCTATGTCGCCACACATCAAGCAAATCAAGTTTCACACATTCCGACAAAAGGAGGGACGCAGAAGCAGCAGGGGACCTAGGGGGGCCCGCAGATCTGTCAAGGTCCGGGTTCAGCACTAAGTTAAAGTCCCCCCCCCACAGCATTCTAGCGCCCACAAACTGCCTGCAACTGTCAGCAAGCGAAGCATAGAACTCCGGGGAGTCGTAATTTGGGCCATACACATTCACCAGCAGAAGATCATGATCCTTTCCAACACAGCGCGCAACCCCAAACCTCCCTTCAGGGTCTACCGCCAGTCGGGTCAGTGACAAACGGGATTTGGGATTAGCCCATATGAGCACCCCCCTAGCGTGTGTCGTGAACCCCGCAGCGACACAAGCGGGGCCAAGGCCCCTCACCTGTAACATAGGGCTGGATAGTGGCAAATGTGTTTCCTGCAGTAACGCAAGGTCAATGTGATGTCGATGCAAATAGGCTAAGACCTTCCTGAGCTTGCGGAAATCGTTGAGCCCCCTTACATTCCAGGACAGTAATCGCAGGGAGCTCGGGGAGCACTCCGCATTCAATGATTCAACAGTCGACATGGTAGATTAGAAGGAAAATGTTGCAGAGCAGACAGCGTGGCAGACACAGTGCAGTAGTCGGCAAAAACATACCCCCCACCCGGCAAACCCTGAACCCCAAACAGCATGGCAGCAAGAATACACAAGCACAACCAACAGCCACCCACCCACAGCCGACCAACCCCAACCCGGTCAGACAGAGCTTAGCACTACCCACCCTGAACCCACCCGAAACACCCCACTACAAACCCAGGACCCCCTAGAGGGTCGAAAAGCCGAAAGCGCAGGGGCAGAGGTACTGGCCAGACAACAATATACTCCAACAAAGGCCAGAAACAGTCGGTGCTCCCAGCCCTACCCCCATAGCGTTCGGCACCCCACCCACGCCCCAGCAATAGAACAAGCAGAGTGGCGAATAATCAGTCCCTACATACCATCGGGGGCACCCTTCCGACAACCAAGGAAGAACAGCAAAAGTTCGAGCCCCATTATGTGGCACCACCCCGAACCAGGCAGATTAAGGGGCACAAACCAACATGTCGTGAAGGCAAAGGAGAGTCATATCAAAAACTGGAATCCAATACATACAGTGACAGTAAAATAGCCAAGCCAAGCCACGCAGCGTGAGACAGTTCAGCCTTGGCCCTCCGAAGATCTAGCCTCCTCATCCTCCGGACGCTGACCCCTCGGGTTGTTGCGCTGTTCTTTGGCCCATTCCTTAAGCGACTTTTTCAGATCAGCCGGGTCGGTGAAAAAATGCGAATGTCCTTGTTTATTTATCCGAAGTCTCGCCGGGTATAGCATGGCGTAGTCGAGCCCCATGTCTCGCATCTGTTTCTTGTAGGGAGCGAACCGCTTTCGCTCCTCCTGCACCCTAGCAGTGAAGTCAGGATAGAGGGAGATGTTCATTCCTTCAAACTGCAATTCCCCCTTCTCTCGCGCCAGACGGAGGGCCAGGTCGCGGTCCCTGTAATTCAAAAGTTTTGCGATGATTGGTCTCGGCGGGAGGCCAGGCTGCGGCTGGGGTCCGAGAGTGCGATGTGCCCGTTCAACAATAAACATGGGGGAGAAGACGTCCTCCCCCAGGAGCTTGTGAAGCAGCTTCTCGACAAACAGTTCCATCTTACCGGTGTTGGTGGATTCCGCAACCCCCGTGATGCGGATGTTGGAGCGCCGCGAGCGCGCTTCCAAATCCTCCGTTTTGTCTTGTATGACCTGGAGAAGACGGCCGAAGTGCTTACGGTCCCTATCCCACTCCGTTTGGGCCTCCTCTGCCTCCGTCAGCCTACGCTCCGCCATGTCCAAACGTTCCGCATGTTTGTCCACCCTTTCGGACATCCGGTCCATACGGAATGATAAGGCGTCGATTTTCGAGCCGATCGCCGACATACTGTCCTGCAGGCCTTTCTCCATGGCGCCTAGCATCTCACGAATGTCCGCACAGAGCGAGCCCTCCGCCGCCTGCGCTGATGTTTCCGGAGGAGCATTCTCCGCGCCCTTCGGCCTCCGCTGGTCGAACGTGAGCTTCGGTTGATTTCTGTCTCCTTTCACCATGGCAGAGGTCCCAGAAGATATGGCAAGCAAAGAGCAAGAGGTGGCTCGACGTAGGAGAAGAGCCAGGGGAGCAAACTCCGCGAAGCAGTCCGGAGCAAAGCAGGGGACGACGGCCAAAGATGGCGGCCGCGAGCCTCGTGGCACAGACTAGTCCAAGGGGAGAAGCCCAAACTCCAGTGTCACACTACGGTGCAGGGCACACCGCGGGGTGTCGAGAAGCGCCAGTACACACAGAAGCACACGGCCCAATACCAGTGTCTTTCCAGTCCTCGGGGCAATCCGAGTTGCGGTGGAGCCCGTCAACCGGCAGCAGTAGGGCGCTACTTCCCGCGGTCCAGCCAGTAGGTCACTTCAGGGAGCCCCAGGTCTCCACCAAGGGGTCGCAGCAAACACACACGAGGCAGAGGGGCCACAGTGAACTGGCACTGGTGATGACCGGTCCAGAAACCGCACAGGGTAGTGGGTCGTCCGGCAGGACGGGGCCACGCAGGAACCTCACGCCGCACGTCGCGTTACGCAGGGCAGGCAGCCCCCAAGGATAGTCCGCGGATTGCGGCCTGGTCCGCAACTCCAAACACCGCCGGTCCGGTGATCGATGCCACCACCGATTTCGATCAGGAAAGGTGCCCCCAGCAGCTCCAGGGGTCGTAGAAGCAAATTCCGCTCTCGCTGGAGACCGCGAGGTGCCAAAAAGGATCAGTTTGATGGATATTAAAGGGGCTCAGGCGAGGAGCTCAGCACTCACACGTCTTGCATGGACGCCAGCAAGCTCCGCCCCCCCTGTGTCGTCTGTCTTCTTCTGTGTCATATTGAGCGAGGATGGATCCTAGTCCTACAGGACTGGCATCCACCGTGATTTCTGTCTTTCGTTTTGGGTCGAAGTAGGCCAGGTTCTTTGATGACTCTACAGTCCTCTTGATCTCTCGAAATGCCCCATCACCTTGAGTGGACCACTGGAAGGGCTGTCCTTGTTTTGTGAGCATCCTTAGCGGGTAGCTTAGCGTGGCATAGTCAGGTATGTATCTGGAGCAGTAGCTGGCCATGCCTAGAAATGATCGTACATCACATACGTCCTCCGGGCTTGGTGTGTCGTTTAGCGCTGCTACTTTTTCTGGGTCTGGTTTCATGCCACTTCCAGAGAAGATGTGTCCGAAAATTTTTAGTGTTGGTTTGTGAAGTTCACATTTGTCTTGGTTGAGTGTGAGGTTGGCTTCCATCAGCGCTTGGCAGACCTGATCCAGTGCCTTGTTGTGCTCTTGAGGCGTTGCTCCATGGACCAGAATGTCATCGCTATAGTTTAGGACCTGTGAAATGTGATGTATTGTTCTTCTTATGGCCTCTTGGAATATTTCCGCTGCTGATGACACCCCAAAGCTTAGTCTTTTGTATCTGAATAGTCCAAGGTGTGTCGAGAATGTTGTGATGTATCTCGACCTTTCGTGTAGTTCTATCTAATGGTATCCTTTATTGAGGTCTAGTTTTGAAAATATCTTGGCTCCGTTGAGTGAAGTGACCATATCACTGATGTGAAGACCTGGATATCTCTCTCTCTCTATTGCCGTGTTGGGCGCTCTCATATCCACACAGACGGACTCGGCTGGTTTCTCCTTTCTTTGGGACTACCATGACTGGGGAGACCCATGGCGTTGGCCCATCTGTTCTCTCGATGATATCCGCTTCTAGTAGGTCTTGGAGTTCCTTCTCCATGGCTTCTTGTAGGTGGAACGGGATCTTTTGGTGGTGTTGTGCCACCGGTGTGATTTGTTCATTTATATGCAATTTTACTTGGCAGTTCTTCATTTTTCCCAGGCCATGAAAAAGCTTGGAGAATTTCTGGATGAGCGCTGGTTTGTCAGTGACTCGGAATAGGAGACTCACCAATTTCAACCGTTCTGCAGTGGCTAAGCTCAGGAGGCAGTCGGCTTCGGGGCCTTTGATGACATGGATGTAGGCCGACACTGTGTGATCTTGGTATGACAGTTCGGTCGCGAACTTCCCCAGACACGTTAGTGGCTCCTTGGACATCCACGTGTACACTTGTACATGGGCGTCTTCCAGCCTTGGTGGTGGTTTCATGCGTCGGTATCCCGTTACTGGTAAGTAGTTTAGTGTGGCCCCACTATCTAGCACGAACTTAGTGGGGTGAGAGCCAACTCTGAAGTCCAGCCTTTGGTACTTTTTTAACTGATCAGGGTCGGCTACAGAATAGATGTATTCCTTTTGTGTGTTGAAAGATTGGTGATTGCGATTGAGATTCTCTTGATGACCACTGCCGAGATTGACATGTCCTGCAGGAGTGGCAGCTCGATTGTGACGACCCAGTCGATGAGTCTCGTCTATCATGGACTCCTCTGACGTGATGACGACTGTTTGAAGGCTGGTGTTGCCTGTGCCTTCCCCTGTGTTCATTCTTTGGTACTGCTCCACACATGCTTTCAAAATGGTTGTCTTTACCACACTTCCGACATTGTTGTCCTAGTGCTGGGCATGCATCTGCAGGCGGGAAATCATACCCCCATCTGTAGCATTTGAGTTGTTTGTCTGATCGTCCCTTCTGATGACTCGTGTTTTTGTGTTCTTTGCTTGACCTGTGGCGATGTCTCTTGGATCTGGAAGAATGCACTTGTGGTGGAGATCCTCCGTGCACTTGTCGAGACTGCGTCCTGAATACTTGTTCCCGTCTCTCACTTTTCCCGGATTCCATTCTCTTCGCATGTTCATCAGCTTGTTCATCCACTCTCGCCATCTCTACGATCTTGTCCAACGCGTAGCTTCTTTTGAGAAACTTGCGTCTCAGTGGTTCGGAGAGACAACCTTCTATGACTCTTAGTCGCAGGGCGTCTTCAGTTGAGAATTTGTCAAAATCACAGTGTTTCGCCAGTCGTCTGAGACGTGTTACGAACGCCCCCATTTGTTCACCTCTCTCTTGTGCGGCCAGGTTGAACGTGTACCGCTGAAAGTCGACGTTCCTTTTGTGTAGGAACTTGCGGTCTAATGCTTCGCGTACTTTGTCGTATGATTCAGTTTCAAAACCGACGGGCTCGGGGCTGCGCAGAAATGAAGCTCTCATTATGCTTGTGGGGGCTGGGTCGAGCATTGTACACTTGTGGTTCTTGACTGCTTTCACGGGCTTAATTCACTTTCTGTTGCACTCGCCAGTGATTGTTTGGTGTCTTTATTGCACTTACCAGTGCTTTATTCTTGTTCATGTTGCACTCGCCAGTGCTTGTTTGATACTTCTGTTGCACTTGCCAGTGCTTGTTTGCTGTCTCTCTTGCACTTGCCAGTGCTTGTTTGTTACTTCGTTGCACTTGCCAGTGCTTGTTTGGCGTCCTTATTGCATTTACCAGTGCTTTATTTTTGCTTCGTTTGCACTCGCCAGTGCTTGTTTGTTGTTTGCCAGTGCGTGTTTGCTGTTTCAAGCTCTTCGCCTGACTTCAAAATGGCCGCCGACGATCCCTCGCAGGGGATTGGTCAATGCTGCCTGACTTCAAAATGGCCGCCCGGGAATCTCGTTTCTAGCGAGATTTCGGCCGTTTTTCTTCGTTTCTTCACCGGGGACCCAGTTAATCGGCGTTTTCACTCACCGCAGCCAGGATCCACCGCTTGAGTCACGATCAGGTAGGGCAGCTTTTCTTTTCCTTCTGCCGCCGAGGTGGGCACTCGGTAGGCGTTCTCCTCGGCCACACGCTTCCGCCGCCGAGGTGGGCACTCGGTAGGCGCTCTTGGTAGCGCGCTTCCGCCGCAGAGGTGGGCACTCGGTAGGTGCTTTTGTTGGCCCTCTTCTGCCGCCGAGGTGGACACTCGGTGGGCGTTTTCGGCAACGCGCTTCCGCCGCCGAGGTAGGCACTCGGTGGGCATTTTCAGTAGCATGCTTCTGCCGCCGAGGTGGGCACTCGGTAGGCGCTTTGATTACCACTCTTCAGCCGCCGAGGTGGGCACTCGGTGGGCGTTTTCTTGCAGCGCGCTCGAGCCTCCAGACATGGGGCGAGCTCCGGACCGGTCGGTCGCTGCTGTAGCCGTCCACACGCTCAGGGTCCGGTCGCTTCGTCGCCAGTTGTAGTGTCCAGCCCCAAGAACTCAGGCAGACACAGTGTGGTAGTAGCAGGGACCTTCTTTATTGTATGTCCTTTCTCTGCAACTTCTAACGGCTAACTGAACTTCTCATCCCCAGCTCCTCCCTTTCCTTTTCCTGCCGCCCTCGTCCCCTGCTCGGGCCGGTCCTAGTTTGGTCACTGGGCACTGTCCCATCAACGTCATTACAGTAATCCTCATCATGTGATGCTGATATAAAGTTAAGAAGGGCTATGCATGATCTTTGATTTAGAGTTTGGTGGCAAGGGTACACAGAGGTTGGGAATTCCTCCCATTCTCTTACCGTAGGCACAGGATGTCCTGTTGTAAACATTCATTATACAATATGAAGTTCTTTCTGGGACGTACATATAATTATACCGTCAAAATACAAGTTACAATCACAATTAACTCAGGCGTTGATTGATTATTTTGGAATTAAATTTGGCTGCTAGTACAATAACTTTTTCACAGTATTCCAAAATGGCAGGGCAAATCCAAAACATATGTGTGTCCGGGGCTCTTTCCATATTGCATTTTTTACATTTAGCCAGTGGGCCATTAGACATCTTAGAAAGTCTCGCCGGGGATAAGTAGGCCCTGTGAGTGGTGAAATAATGATTTCTTCTCAGCCACGCTGGCTTCGCCGCTGAAAACAGTGTCCCATAGGAAGTCTGCCAGAGCTCAGCCCAATCTGCCTCAGTAATTGGTTCCTCCCATAACTCTCCTGCTAATCTAAAGTCCCCATCTATGGCCTCCTCGATTGCCCAATATAAAGATGATACCTCCTTTTTTCCTACTAACTTTTTTACGAGATGTTCTTCTAGGGCATTTTCCCGCCCTATCAGTGTTTTTTAATTCTGGGGGCAGCTCTTTAACTGTAGATATTTAAATCTGGACATGCCTTCTTCCAGTTTCTCATTAAGAGTTGCCCAAGATAGAAGAGAGCCATCTTCAGTTAATTCTCCCCATGTAAATAGCACCGCTGTTTTTAGAGGTATGGCCAGCGCATCTCTTAGGCAACTCGGTGTCCCCGGGCTGTCCCACGCTGGTGCTAATCTTGAGTAATATTCAATAACTGTTACTGCTTTAACTCTGGCCCATATTTGGACAGCACCCCATAAAACCTTCAGCCTTACTTTCTTGAAAAAAATGTTGTCCCCATATTTAAAAAGGAAACCCTCATGCGGCAACCCCGCCTGATGTAACAGGATTTTAAACATCTTCCCTCTGACTGATGAATCTGGAGATTTCAGCAACATTCTCGAGTGAGTTCATTGAAACGCCCATGCATAATGCTGAATATCTGGAAGTACGAGACCACCCTTTTCCCTTCTGCGTCTTACTTTTTCCCAGGAGATCCTGGTTGCTTTGTACGCCCACACAAATGAATTAATTGTTTGCTGAAATCTGTCAATTATTGATGTATCACAATGTAGTGGTATAGTATTAAAAAGGAATATAACCTTCGGAAGAATTGTCATTTTCATCAAGTTGACTCTTCCTAAAATAGTTAAAGGAAGGTGAGCCCAAGATCTCATTAGTTTCTGACTTTCTTTTAGAGTGCTCAGGAGATTTACCTTAGCTATGTTGTCTATATTAGGTACAATTTTGACTCCCAGGTACCTCATCTCATCTTTAGTATGATATTTGCCCTTTGGCAGGTTTCAAGTCATAATCTTGGTCTTGTCTGCGTTAATCTCATAGTCGGAAACTCGACTAAATTCTTCAGCTAAACTGATGACTGGAGGAAATGATGTCTCTAGATCTGACGAAAAGATTAGAATGTTGTCTGTATAAAGGGCTACCTTCCTCTCCCATGTGCCACTCCTAAATGGTAAGATGGCTGCCTCCTCCCTGAGCAAATGGCTCGTTGTACAAATCAAAGAGGAGTGTAGTTCCTCTTTTAATACTGAAGGGTTTAGTCAGTTTACCATTGACCACCAACCTTGTCGAAGGGTCACTGTATATGAGGTTTATAGTTTCGCGGAAATTTGGGTCAAAATTCAATTTCTCCAATACGGCAGTAAGGTAATTCCAGTTAACCCTATCAAAGGCTTTTGTTGCATCTAGTGTCATTACTAGATGCAAAATTAGAGGCAAAATCTATCGCACCTATCATATTATGCATGAGATCAAAAAGATTCCTGCCTTTTATAAAATCCTTCTAGTCGGTATGCAATAGATCTCCTGCAACTGCACCCAGCCTGTCGGACAAAATCCTGGTAAAAACCTTATCATCGGAATTAAGGAGTGAAATAGGTCTATACGACCCACACTTCGTAGCTGGTTTGGTTAAGAAATCACATCAGTAAACTCACCATTTTTTCATATTAGAACGCATTTAGTCATCTAGCCATATTGTCACATCAGTAGAATATGAGTTATTAAAGTCTTAAATGACATAATCTTATTTATTTAGCGGAGCGTAGCACTACTATTAGGTAAAAATGAGTTAGAGCAGGGCTTACAGGCAGGCAGAATCTGGACTTGTCCTGGTAAATGGGGGAAGGGTTATCCGTGGGGGAGAGGGTGGGGTTTAAGGGGAATGTGGGGGTAGCACGGGTGGGGAGCAGATGGGTAAAAAAAGGAAAAAAAATCCTCTTTCGACTTTTAACCCCAGTATGTTTTATTTCATGTTGTTCTTGGTTTGGTGCCGATACCTTATGGGTTGTGGTAGAGCATAATCTTGGTTCCTTAAATCCTCCATGAGAATGCTTCAATGCTTATCTTGCAATGTAAATGGTCTCCGAGTTAAGAGCAGGAGAGAAAAAATATTTCAGTATTTGACGGACTCACCCGCACATATAATTATTCTGCAAGAAACCCACCTTCTTAAATAAGAAATTACAGAAATATGTGGGAAACTTAGGTGGGTAGAACGCTATCTTTCCTCTGGTCAATCGGCAAATGTTAGGGGGGGTTGCTCTTCTAATCAAAAAACAAGCATATGTTAGCCTTTTGAATGTCTTGACCGATGGTAGTGGCATATGGGTTATAGATAATATCTCTGCTGAAGGTATGCCTATCACAATAGTTAGGTACTATGGCCCTAATCAGGATGACCCCTCAACTTTGAAAATATTTTTTTCTAATCTGCTGTGGCTGCCCGATACGTTAATTCTTGCAAGAGATTTTAATATAGTACTGAATCCTACTATGGATAAATCCCCAAGTAGTAGGGCCAATCTCCCATCCAAGTCTAGAGCTTCTTTGAAAACCATGCTGGGGTAAAATACGTTAGTCGATATCTGGAGGGAAAGGTCAGGCACCCAAGTGGGGGTGTCTTTCTATAATAAAAAATATAGACACAAATCCAGGATCGATTACATTATAATAAGCAATGATCTTAGAGGTCACATCAAAGATATAGTCTATCTGACCCCCCATCTATCAGATCATTTGGCAATCTGGATGGATTTGAAACTAGCAGGGAAGGTTCAGCAAAGGGTTTGGTCATTCGACTTTTGGATGAGGCCGAAATTTGGTACCTGTCTCAGGAGATAACATTTTTCCTTAATATCAACATTCGCTCAGTTGATTCTATGGTGGTTTGGGACAATTAAAATTTTTTTTTGAGGGCTCTAGTTACAAATAGGATGTCGTATAAAAACAGGCAGTACAGGGAGGAAATCACATCTACTGAGAGACAAATGAAGGAGGTGGAAAAGATGATCATTAAAGAAAACGATCAAGACCGAATTCAGTTACTAATAGCGAACTTGGACTCTTTGAAAGCCACTCTAGATAACACAGTTCATGCTAGAGTATCCAGTAGGTGGGAGGTGAGCAAACTTGCGCATTTTGAGTACGGCGAGGGGGCAGTCAGATTACTAGCCTGTAAGGCCAAATCAGACAGAGTGCGTAATATGATAAAACAAATGGATAACACAAATATTAAAACAAGTAATGAAGAAGAGATAGGTGAGGTGATTTCCATACCTTTTTAAGGAACTATACGATGAGGACAAGGGTGTTGTATTACATTGGGAATGGACTGGTTAAAACTGATCCTGTTTCCAGTTTTGGACCAACAAAACGAAAGAAGTTAGAGGTGGAAATTTCTCATCAGGAAGTTAGGGAGGCTCTTTTAGCCTGTAAAAAAGGCAAGGCAGCAGATTCAGGATGGCATTCCGGCCGAAGTGTGCAAATCCGTGGGCGAAGAGATAATCCCTTTCATGACCAATCTTGGTAGAAGGGGCTAAACCACCGTCCTCGTGGGAAGAAGCTAATATCACTCTGATTTTAAAACAGCTTTATGTTTGTCAAGAATTGCTTCTAATGAAGAGTTTTTAGATTGTAAAGCATTAATGTTAGTAAAGTCATCTAAAGTAATGGGATTGTCAGTACCTGGCCTTAACACCATGCAAAATGTGCCTTGATCTTTCCAACCAAGTATGTTATAACCATTTTTAGCCACATACATTTTTGAATGGATAATTCTATCTTTGAAATTGAGAACATCAGTGAAACATCCCATCATATCAATCTCCTGACCTCCAAATACTACTGTGCGAATGTCTGGAAGAAGTCATTTGGTTTCTTTCCATTCTTTAAAAAAGAAAATGTCAGAGAGGATGGTTACAGGTGAACCTGAGTCTACAGTAACTTTTGTGAGGACATTGCCAATTTTAATGTCACAAACAGGATCACAGTTATTAACTACCCAGCCGACTCTAACATGTCTACGGACAATAACATTTTATTGATTGTGGTACTCTCCGAATTAGACTTTTGTGCTGTATTGGTATATATGGATTCTAAATGCATTACTTTGGACTTGAATTTACATACAGAAGTAAAATGTTCAATTTTCTTACAATTAGTGCATAGTTTATTAATAGCAGGACAATTTGAAGCATTCGCTAAATGAGATTTGGAACCTCATCTGTAACATTAATATGGTTTCTCTGGTTTCTTCCAATCATGTTTGATATTTGAAGATTTTTTACGTTGATGACCAGTTTGTGGTGATTGATGTGAGATTTTGTTTATTGACTCCGTGGTGATGTTTTTTGAAATTCCTAATTCTTTAGAAGCAGAAACAGACCTTTCAATTCCTCTAGCAATTTCCAATGTTTCAATGAGAGAAGGGTTCCTGCAGCACAAAATTATTTCTTGAACCTTGTTACTAAACCATTTCACTACAATTTGATCTCTTAACCCCTTCCCTGCTGATGACGAGCTGGACTCGTCATGGCACACACTGGTCGTGTCCTGATGACGAGTCCAGCTCGCCATGAGCCCCTCTATCAGGGGAAGCGCTGGCGCTCCCCCCGAGGCTGTCTAATTTTGGCCGCAGGTATGGGGATGGCAGCGGAAGAGCTTCCACTGCCACCCCGAACCCCCCATGGGAATCCAGCGACGTCAGCGCGCACAGAGCGCGCTGACGTCATCAGGGAGTCCCCGATGGTCGGGAAGCCATTTACTTCCTGAGCGTCGAGGAGATAGGTAGGTTTTTCCGTTTCTTGGGGGGGTTTGGGGCCGCAAGGATACATCAGGGGAGAGGAAAGATATTTTCCTCTCCCCTGATGTCTCTTTGCAGAGTATTTCTGCCTCACGATTGCGCACAGCGTCGTGATCGTGCGGCAGAAATGCCCCCACTAGCACCAAGGATTTAAATTTAGATTGTAGGAAGCGACCCCTTGGGCAAGGGTCGCTTCCAGGTGGGGGCTAATTCTGTTTTTGATTTTCTGCCCCCCCTGGGGGCAAATCGGGCCGTTTTTTCTGCCGTTTTGTCCCGGGGGGGGGGGGGGGGGGGGCAGAAAATCACCACTAGCACCAGGGACATATACAGGGGCATTTGTTTTGTATTGGAAGTGACCCCTTGGGCAAGGGTCGCTTCCATTTGGGGGCCAAAATGAGTTTTGGTGTTCTGCCCCCTGGGGGAAAATCAGCCTGTTTTTTTCGAGAAAATCGCCACTAGCACCAGGGATTTCATTATAGAAATGTAGGAAGTGACCCCTTGGGCAAGGGTAGCTTCTAGGTGGGGGCCAAATTTAGATTTACATTTTCTGCCCCCCCCCCCCCCGGGGGCAAATCGGCCCATTTTTTTGCCCGTTTTGTCCCCGGAGGGGCGGAAAAACGCCACTAGGCACCAGGGATTTTTGTTATGACAATTTCAATAGGATGAAAGCGACCACTTGGGCAAGGGTCGCCTCCAGGTGGGGGACCATATGTATATTTAGATTTTCTGCCCCCCTGGGGCAAATAGGTCCGTATGTTTGGTTGTTTTGCCCCCAAGGGGGGGGCAGAAGATGCCACTAGGCACCAGGGATTTTTGTTATGACAATTTCAATAGGATGAAAGCGACCACTTGGGCAAGGGTCGCCTCCAGGTGGGGGACCATATGTATATTTAGATTTTCTGCCCCCCTGGGGCAAATAGGTTTGTATGTTTGGTTGTTTTGCCCCCGAGGGGGGGGGGCAGAAGATGCCACTAGGCTTCAGGGATTGTTTTGAGGCCATTATGATTGTAATGGCTGCGACCCCTTGGGCAAGGGTCTCTTCCTAGAGGGGACATTTTATGGGAATGTTTTTCTGCCCCACCCCCACCCCCTGGCCTATTTCTTTTTCTGTTTATTGGTCTTTCTGGCACACTAGGCCCTAGAGATTGTGTTTTGTAGTGTGTGGAAGTGAGCCCTTGGGCAAGGCTCGCTTCCAAAGGTGGTTATATGTTTGGATGTTTTTTACTGCACGCCCCCCTTGGTGCCAGTCGGTCTTTTTTTGTCCTTACTGCCCTCGTGTGGGGGTACAGTAAGTACAAAAAGACTGACTAGCACCAAAGGGGGCAGGCTCAGCTCTATTTGAAGGCCGAATGCCCATTTGGGTGGCGAATTTGTGTGTTATGTTGTTTGTGAAATGTAATAGTAATTTTTTTATTTCTCCATTTCATTCTAGTTCAAGGCTTTTGCTGTTTGGATTGTTGTAGGTTGCGGTTCTGTTACTGTTGGTTTTGCAGCTTGTGTAGCTGCATGTGCTTGGTAAGTGAATGTATTTTGTACTACTTTCCCTAGAAGAATGTGTGTTTGTAAAAGGTGTAGTAATATAAGTTTGTTTGGCTCTGTGTTTTGATTGTCAAAATCTTTTTTGCATTAGTGCTTGATGTGTATTTTGTTGTCTAATGTGTCTTTTTTTTTCTTTCTAGTGGGATATCATTGCTTTTTGCTGTGTCTCAGCAGAATTGGTGCTGGTGAGTGTAGCTATCTTTGGTAAGAGTTTTATTGTTTTGGAGTGTATAGATCTTTGTGTTAAAGCCTTACCTTGTTTACTACTTACTTTGCACAGTGTTGGTTGTTGTTGACTTGTTTGTGTAGTCTTCTTTCTTAGTAAGGATAATGGCTAGTCACGGGATTACTGCTCAGCAGGTTGTTGGTATGATTTTTGAGTCTTCCTCTGACGTTTGTTCAGAGACTGACTCCGATTCGGAGCCAGAGGTAGGAGGGGAAGATTCAGGCAGTGAGTTTTCTCTTTGCATGGAATCATCAGATGATGAAGCTTCTTCTAGTGCTGATGAAGTGCCTATGTTAGAGGAGGACATTGATGTACCGGTAGTGGGCCAAGAGGTATCTGGGCTGCAGCCTAGGGCCGCAGGTTACCCTTTGGAGGTATCTGGGCTGCAGGCTGCACCCAAAAGGCTTCACATTGCTGTGGTGCGGCAAGATGTATCTGGTTCTGCTAGGCTTCCTGGTGTTTTAGTGCGGCAAGAGGCATCTGGGGCTGATAGGCTTCCTGATGGTGTAGTGCGGCATGAGGCATCTGGGGCTAATAGGCTACCCATTGGTGTAGTGCGGCAAGAGGCATCTGGGCCTGCTAGGTTTCCCATTGGTGTAGTGCAGCAAAAAGCATCTGAGGCTAGTAGGCTTCCCGTTGGTGTATTGCGGCAAGAGGCATCTGGGCTGCAGGCTGGGCGGCTGCACTTCCTGTTGATAGGGTTGGCCTCTGGGTTGCCCCTGGCATGGTGCAGCCGGCATTGCCAGACTTTACTGTTGTTCCAGGGTGTAGAGTGAATACTAAGAATTTTGATACATTTTTTTCATTTGTCTATGGACAATGTGTTTTTGGCAGAGATTGTAGAGCAGACTAATTTGTATGCTGAACAGTTTTTGCGGGACAACAGTGGCAGCCTTAAGCCCCATTCTAGAGCTACCCGGTGGACTCCCACAAATGTTGAAGAGATGAAGAAGTTTTTGGGATTCACTTTTTTGATGGGCTTGCTAAGGAAGCCATCAATGTCTTCATATTGATCCACTAGTCCCTTGATGGCAACGGCTATATTTCCGGCAGTCATGAGTCGTGATCGGTATTTGCTTCTGCTTCGGATGATGCATTTTGTTGATAATGGTTTAGCGTTGCCACAAGATCACCCTGATTGTGACTGTCTTTTTAAGATTCGGCCTGTCCTTGATCACTTTGTTGATCGTTTTTCTGAGATCTATGCTCCTGGTAAAGAAATAGCAGTGAATGAGTCTTTGGTATTATTCAAGGGCCGCTTGGTTTTTAGGCAATACATTCCTAGTAAGAGGGCACGCTATAGAATTAAACTGTGTATGCTGTGTGACAGTGGGACTGGATATGTCTTTAATTTCAGCGTGTACACCGGTTTAGGAGTCCAGCATTAACCCCCCTGGTTGTCCTTCCACTTTTGGAGTGACTGAGAAAACTGTGTGGGAACTCGGTAGAGGATTATTTAACAAAGACCACCATTTATATGTAGATAACTTCTACACTGGTGTGCGGTTGTTCAAGGTATTGGCCAAAGTGGGCACTGTTGCTTGTGGCACAATGCGCTGTAACTGTAAAGGTTTCCCAAAAGAACTTGTTTGCAAAAGGCTTGTGCGGGGACAGTCTAGTGCATTGCAATGTGAGGAGCTTCTAGCTGTGAAGTTTTCATACAGGAGAGATGTGTACATGCTGACTACCATCCATGATGAAAGCACTGTACCTGGGCCTGTTTGGGGTCAGGCTGCTGAAGTGCGCAAACCTGTATGCCTTTTAGACTATAATAGGCACATGGGTGGTGTTGACAGAGTAGATCAGAGGTTGGAACCTTATGCAGCTCTTTGTAAGGCTTACATTTGGTATAAGAAGTTGGCTATTCATCTTTTCCACTTGACAACCTTTAATGCTTTAGTTGTGTTCCAGAATTCTTGTCCTGAGTCAAATATGCCTTTTGTTAAGTTTCAGGAGTCTATAATAGGCAGCCTTGTTCTAGTGGAACAGGCAAGTATTACTAGAGTTGGAGTGGTGGAGGATGTAGCTAGACTGGAAGATCACCACTTTCCTGAATACATTCCTCCCACATTCTCAAAAGACTTTCCCACTAGGAGATGTAGAGTCTGTTGGCGAAGAGGCGTGCGGAAGGAGACTTGTATGTACTGACCCGACTGTCCTTCTAATCCTGGAGAACAAGGGGAACCCTGAGTGGTAGGACATTTGTGCCAGCACGGAGATCCCACGCAATTGTTTTTGAAAAAAGTGTTTTTTTTAACCTAAATGTGAGGTTTGCAGGGAATTCTGGGTAGGAAAACGTTGGGGGACCCATGCATGCCATACCTCGCTGGACTCCCCCGGGTGTCTAGTTTTCAGAAACGTTTGGGTTTGGAAGTTTCCCAAGATGGCCGCCCAGCCCGGGGCAATAAACAATGGTGCTCCCCTCCCCCAAAAAACAGGTACTTTTGCTATAGGTAATTTTAAAGTCACTACCGTACGATTTGTGCCTTATCCTGTTGCAGCCACTATGCCTACCCACGCAAGTGAGGTACCATTTTTATCGGGAGACCTGGGGGAACGCTGGGTGGGAGGAAATTTGAGGATCCACACAGATTCCACAACTTTACGACAAAGAAATGTGAGAAAAAAGTGAATTTTTTAGCAAAATTTGAGGTTTGCAATGGATTCTGGGTGGGAGAATGATGAGGGACCCATGCAAGCCATACCTCGCTGGACTCCCCCGGGTGTCTAGTTTCCAGAAATGTGTGGGTACCATTTTTCTCAGAAGACTTTGGGGAACGCGGGGTGGGTGGACATTTGTTGATCCATGCAGATTCCAGAACTTTCAACCACAGAAATGTGAGGAAAATGCATTTTTGTGTCAATTTTTTAGGTTTGCAAGGGATTCTGGGTAACAGAATCCGGTGGGAGGCAGTCGAGTCATCCCATCCTGAATTCCCCTGGGTGTCTACTTTTCACAAATGTATAGGTTTGCTAGGTTTCCCTAGATGTAGGCAGAGCTAGGGTTCAAAAACGACAGGTAGGCAATTTGCCAAAAAAGGAACATTTTTCACTTTGGAAATTGAGGTGTGACCAAGTTGCGTTTTGTACCGTTTCCTGTTGCAGGCACTAGGCAGACCCACGCAAGTGAGGTACCATTTTTCTCAGACCATTTTTCTCAGAAGACTTTGGGGGACTCGGGGTGGGGTGGTAAATTGTTGATCCACGCAGATTCCAGAACTTTCCACCACAGAAATGTGAGGAAAATGCATTTTTTGTCACTTTTTTAGGTTTGCAAGGGTTTCTGGGTAACAGAACCTGGTGGAAGGCAGTCGAGTCAACCCATCCTGAATTCCCCTGGGTGTCAACTTTTCAAAAATGTATAGGTTTGCTAGGTTTCCCTAGATGTAGGCAGAGCTAGGGTTAAAAAACTACAGGTAGGCAATTTGCCAAAAAAGGGCAATTTTTCACTTGGAAATTGAGGTTGCGTTTTGCAACGTTTCCTGACACAGGCCCTAGGCAGACCCACGCAAGTGAGGTACCATTTTTCTCAGAAGACTTTGGGAAACGCGGGGTGGGTGGACATTTGTTGATGCACGCAGATTCCAGAACCTTCGACCACAGAAATGTGAGGAAAATGCTTTTTTTTGTCAATGTTTTAGGTTTGCAAGGGATTCTGGGTAACAGAACCTGGTGGGAGGCTGTCGAGTCACCCCATCCTGAATTCCCCTGGGTGTCTACTTTTTAAAAATGTATAGGTTTGCTAGGTTTCCCTAGATGTAGGCAGAGCTAGGGTTCAAAAACTACAGATAGGCCCTATGCAAAAATATTGCAATTTTTCAATGCAAATTTGAGGCGCGACCACGTTGCGTTTTGCGTCGTTTCCTGTCGCAGGTACTAGGTATACCTACGCAAGTGAGGTACCATTTTTCTCAGACGACTTTGAGGAACGCGGGGTGGGGTGGAAAATTGTTGATCCACGCAGATTCCAGAACTTTCCACCACAGAAATGTGAGAAAAATGCATTTTTTTGTCACTTTTTTAGGTTTGCAAGGGTTTCTGGGTAACTGAACCTGGTGGGAGACAGTCGCGTCACCCCATCCTGAATTCCCCTGGTAGTCTACTTTTCAAAAATGTATAGGTTTGCTAGGTTTCCCTAGATGTAGGCAGAGCTAGGGTTAAAAAACTACAAGTAGGCAATTTGCCAAAAAAGGGCAATTTTTCACTTGGAAATTGAGGTTGCGTTTTGCAACGTTTCCTGACGCAGGCCCTAGGCAGACCCACGCAAGTGAGGTACCATTTTTCTCAGAAGACTTTGGGAAACGCGGGGTGGGTGGACATTTGTTGATGCACGCAGATACCAGAACTTTCGACCACAGAAATGTGAGGAATATGCGTTTTTTGTCAATGTTTTAGGTTTGCAAGGGATTCTGGGTAACAGAACCTGGTGGGAGGCTGTCCAGTCACCCCATCCTGAATTCCCCTGGGTGTCTACTTTTCACAAATGTATAGGTTTGCTAGGTTTCCCTAGATGTAGGCAGAGCTAGGGTTCAAAAACGACAGGTAGGCAATTAGCCAAAAAAGGGCAATTTTTCACTTGGAAATTGAGGTGCGACCACGTTGCGTTTTGCACCGTTTCCTGTCGCAGGCACTACGCAGACCCATGCAAGTGAGGTACCATTTTTCTCAGAAGACTTTGGGGAACGCGGGGTGGGTGGACATTTGTTTATCCACGCAGATTCCAGAACTTCCCACGTCAGAAATGTGAGGAAAATGCATTTTCTTTGTCAATGTTTTAGGTTTGCAAGGGATTCTGAGTAACAGAACCTCGTGGGAGGAAGTCGAATCACCCCATCCTAAATTCCCCTGGGTGTCTACTTTACAAAAATGTATAAGTTTGCTAGGTTTCCTTAGGTGCCGGTAGAGCTAGGGTTCAAAAACTACAGGTAGGCAGTTTGCCAAAAAAGGGCAATTTTTTACTGCGAAATTGAGGTGCAACCACGTTGCGTATTGCGCTGTTTCCTGTCACAGGCACTAGGCAGACCCACGCAAGTGAGGTATCATTTTTCTCAGAAGACTTTGGGGGACGTGGGGTGGGTGGAAAATTGTTGATCCACGCAGATTCCAGAACTTTCCACCACAGAAATTTGTAGAAAATGTGTTTTTTTTGTCAATTCTTTAGGTTTGCAAGGGATTCTGGGTAACAGAACCTGGCATGAGGCAGTCGAGTCACCCCATCCTGAATTTCCCTGGGTGTCTAGTTTTCAGAAATGTATAGGTTTACTAGGTTTCCCTAGGTGCCAACAGAGCTAGGGTTCAAAAACTACAGGTAGGCACTTTGCCAAAAAAGGGCCATTTTTCATTGCGAAATTGAGGTACGGCCATGTTGTGTTTTGCGCCGTTTCCTGTCGCAGGCACTAGACAGACCCACGCAAAGGAGGTACCATTTTTCTCAAAAGACGTTGGGGATCGCGGGGTGGGTGGAAATTTGTAGATCCACGCAGATTCCAGAACTTTTCACCACAGAAATGTGAGGAAATTTGTTTTTTGTCAATTTTTTAGGTTTGCAAGGGATTCTGGGTAACAGAACCTGGTGGGAGGCAGTCGAGTCACCCCATCCTGCATTTCCCTGGGTGTCTACCTTTCTAAAATGTATACGTTTGCTAGGTTTCCCTAGATTTAGGCAGAGCTAGGGTTCAAAAACTACAGGTAGGCAATTTGCCAAAAAAGGTCAATTTTTCACTTGGAAATTGAGGTGCGAGCACGTTGCGTTTTGCAATGTTTCCTGACGCAGGCACTAGGCAGACCCACGCAAGTGAGGTACCATTTTTCTCAGAAGACTTTGGGGAACGCGGGTGGGTGGACATTTGTTGATCCACGCAGATTCCAGAACTTTCGACCACAGAAATGTGAGGAAAATGCGTTTTTTTTGTCAATGTTTTAGGTTTGCATGGGATTCTGGGTAACAGAACCTGGTGGGAGGCAGTCGAGTCACCCCATCCTAAATTCCCCTAGGTGTCTAGTTTACAAAAATTTATAGGTATGCTAGGTTTCCCTAGGTGCCTGCAGAGCAAGGGTTCAAAAACTAAAGGTAGGCAGTTTGCCCAAAAAGGACAATTTTTCACTTGGAAATTAAGGTGCAACCACGTTGCGTTTTGCACCGTTTCCTGTCGCAGGCACTAGGCAGACCCACGCAAGTGAGGTACCATTTTTCTCAGAAGACTTTGGGGAATGCGGGTGAGTGGACATTTGTTGATCCACGCAGATTCCGGAACTTTCTACCACAGAAATGTGAGGAAAATGTGTTTTTTTGGTATATTTATTAGGTTTGCAAGGGATTCTGGGTAACATAACCTGGTGGGAGGCAGTCGAATCACCCCATCCTGAATTTCCCTGGGTGTCTACTTTTCGAAAATGTATAGGTTTGCTAGGTTTCCCTAGGTGCCGGCAGAGCTAGGGTTCAAAAACTGCAGATAGGCACTTTGCAAAAAAATGGCCATTTTTCACAGCGAAATTGAGGCGCGACCACGTTGCGTTTTGCGCCATTTCCTGTCGCAGGCACTAGACAGACCAACGCAAGTGAGGTACCATATTTCTCAGAAGACTTTGGGAAAAGCAGGGTGGGTGGAAATTTGTAGATCCACACAGATTCCAGAACTTTCCACCACAGAAAGGTGAGGAAAATGTGTTTTTTTGTCAATTGTTTAGGTTTGCAAGGGATTCTGGGTAACAGAACCTGGTGGGAGGCAGTCGAGTCCCCCATCCTAAATTCCCCTGGGAGTCTACTTTCCACAAATGTATAGGTTTGCTAGGTTTCCCTAGATGTAGGCAGAGCTAGGGTTCAAAAACTACAGGTAGGCAATTTGCCAAAAAAGGGCAATTTTTCAATTGGAAATTGAGGTGCGACCACGTTGCGTTTTGCGCCGTTTCCTGTCGCAGGCACTAGGCAGACCCATGCAAGTGAGGTACCATTTTTCTCAGAAAACTTTGGGGCACGCGTGGTGGGTCGAAATTTGTTGATCCACGCTGATTCCAGAACTTTCCACCACAGAAATGTGAGGAAAATGCATTTTGTTTGTCAATTTGTTAGGTTTGCAAGGGATTCTGGGTAACAGAACCTGGTGGGAGGCAGTCGAATCACCCCATCCTCAATTCCCCTGGGTGTCTAGTTTTTAAAAATGTATAGGTTTGCTAGGTTTCCATAGGTGCCGGCAGAGCTAGGGTCCAAACACTACAGGTAGGTACTTTGCCAAAAAAGGTCAATTTTTCACTGCGAAATTGAGGTGCGACCACGTCGCGTTTTGCGCCATTTCCTGTTGCAGGCACTAGGCCGTCCCACGCAAGTGAGGTACCAGTTTTCTCAGAAGACTTTGGGGAACGCGGGGTGGGTGAAGATTTGTTGATCCACACAGATTCCAGAACTTTCCACCACAGAAATGTGATAAAAATGTGTTTTTTCTGTCAATTATTTAGGTGTGCATGGGATTCTGGGTAACAGAACCTGGTGGGAGGCAGTCGAGTCACCCCATCCTAAATTCCCCTAGGTGTCTAGTTTACAAAAATTTATAGGTATGCTAGGTTTCCCTAGGTGCCTGCAGAGCAAGGGTTCAAAAACTAAAGGTAGGCAGTTTGCCCAAAAAGGGCAATTTTTCACTGCGAAATTGAGGTGCAACCATGTTGCGTTTTGCGCCGTTTCCTGTCGCAGGCACTAGGCTGACCCACGCAAGTAAGGTACCATTTTTCTCAGAACACTTTGGGGAACGCGGGTGGGTGGATATTTGTTGATCCATGCAGATTCTATAACTTTCCACCACAAAAATGTGAGGAAAATGCGTTTTTTGTCAATTCTTTAGATTTGCAAGGGATTCTGGGTAACAGAACCTGGTGGGAGGCAGTCGAATCACCCCATCCTGAATGCACCTGGGTGTCTACATTTCAAACAAGCATTTAAAATGCAACGGTTTCGCCTTTGGAAAAGTTAGAGCTATTGGCAATGTAAATGATAGTGCCATTTATTTATCTGTTTTCAAAACCAACACATAAATAAAAATGTTGTCATTAACAATGCCAATAGCTCAAACTTTTCCAAAGGCGAAACCGTTGCATTGTAAATGCTTGTTTATTCTTTTAGTTAAATAACGATACTCTGGGGTTTGTTGTTTATTAGGTGCAATAAGTAGCACCTATAACGAGTTTCTGAGGGATACCATGCACATTTTTACCTTCTAAATTGTGGCATATTTGCCCCGCCTAAATTCAACAAAGGGAGAGCTATTTAACAAATCCGGTAATTACCCAATGCACTAAATATCAGCCACCTCCTAATTCTGAACTCTTTGCAAACGGGGGTTTGCGTACAGGTTGGGAACTCTGACCCACTTCTAATCGGTGCCTTCGTGTTTCAAAGGAACTACTTCAGTGTCTGCAACAGCAGTCTGGAAATATGTTTGTCTATAGCAGGAAATCATGCAGGTGGCTGTGGGAAAAGTGGACCTTCCACAAAATATTGGGTGTACAGTAGGCAACTATATCGTCAGTACACTGGAAACAACTTCTTTCTTCTGTGCTGTTCCCTTTTACAAAAATAACATACCAAGAGAAATAATAAAATAAAAAAAAAATTAGGGCATAATGCCCAGCACTGGTTGTGTGCCATTTAATATCCTGTTAGCCTTTTGTGCCGGGGAATAAAATATCATCCGTATTGATTTATGTTGTATGCCAAGGTGGTGCCATGATGCGTGCGCAAAAGTGATGGCTTTTCAGCTTGAAGTTGCACATACAAGATTCCTCCTATTTCATCTCCATCTCAAAAAGTGGTGTCTCCCTAGTCCGTTCTTTCCTCAAGTCTGTGGATGCTAGTGCAGGTGCATTTGTGGCTCAACCAACTGAAGTCTTATCTAGTACACGGCCAGGCTCAGCAATTTGTGAGCACTGTATTTAATGCTCACTAGTCTTCTCATACTCTGAAGCTTCAAGAGAGCCCGATAGGCCTGATACCTTCCAAGAAAGCACTGGCATGTCCGGTCACCTCAGAACAGCGTGATATGTTCAGGATTGTGGGCAGACCCTCGCGCATCACATGTTCCACTGGGGGGCCCCAGAAACCGAAGCCTTCAGGAAGTGGTGCTGATGTCTCTCAGCTGGGCCAGTCTTCGCCATTGGCTGGACCCAGTACTCTTGACAGATGGGTTGGCTCTGACCACTCTGGTTCTGCACAGGCAGGGGCAAGAATGGTTCTAGGCCACGATTTTGCTCTCCTCCATCCAGGGTCAATAGATTGGTCTGGGTGCATGATTTGATGCAATGAGAGGCATCTTGTGGTGTGGCCTCCTTCATCCCCACAATTGGCATTTGAGGCAGGAGGAGGGTACAGCAATAGCTGCAATTGGCCTTCTGTCTTCTTTCGACTTGGCAGACATGATTGTCTGCTCTCCTGGGGCACACATGCAGCAGCGTGTAGCTCCGTTTGCTGCAGCTTACACTCGTGACACATACATGAACAGATCTGTTCGGCTCTCTGCTGCTCGGCCAGGTTGAACCTAGGTGTTTTTACCTTTGTTTGGGGGGGTCCAGATTAAACTATCCAACAAAATGCGATGGATGAGGCAAGTGTTTGGAAAGTTCAGTCTGAATGGGGTATCTCTTCGCAAATAATTACGGTGCAAGTGAGACCTGGGCCCTGTAGAAAATGCGGTTTATTCTGCACCTGAAAGAAACCTATCCCCAAAGTCAATTTAAAATATAAAAGGGGTTGCTAGCATGTGAACCTGCTCAGGGGTGGCTCAAGACATCACGGGGTGCGGGCGAAGCTGGAAGGAACGAGTACATCAGATGAGGGATGAGGTCGGCACGGAGGACATTTCAATCAGCGGCGGAGATCCAGGTCCATATCGGGGCTAGGCGGCTAGCTGCAGATGTGAAAAGTGCCCGGCCAGGTTGAGCCTAGGTGTTTTTTACCTTTGTTTGGGGGGGTCCAGATTAAACTCTCCAACAAAATGCGATGGATGAGGCAAGTGTTTGGAAAGTTCAGTCTGAATGGGGTATGGGAACGGACTGCGGGAGGGGAGGGGGGCGGGAAACAGAGCTCACGAGCCAAAGTAAATAACAGCAACGGCAATTTGATGGAACGGCGACTACGAGAAAACACGCCCACCTGCGCCACTTCATTGTGCATGCCTGAAATTTTTTACCGTTACTACTGTTTTCAAAATGGACCCAGAACAATTTTCACTATTACTGTGCATAAGCTTGGTGTACTGGTTACTTGCTCAGACCCAAATTCAACATCATAACTCACGGTACAGTCCTCAACAGCGGGACGGGGGCGGACACGGACAGCGGGAGGCAAGTCTGGAACAGAGCAACAGGTCGTTTCGCGATTCGGGGGCGTGTTTGCGTGCTCTCCCCTTCCCATTGGCTGGAAGGTAAAATTCCTGCCAATGGGAAGAGGAGAGGGCGTGACTTAAAAAAAGACACGGAAACGCCCCCGAATCGCGTCAAGGCGGGCCCTGAACTCAGTGACGCTCCTCTCCTCCAGTGGCTGGCCAGCATTTACGAGGCCAGCCAATGGAGAAGAGGGGCGTGTTCAGGCCCCCATACTACTAACAAAAGATTTCGGCTCCGCCCACCCACTGCTTACGCAGTGGGACGGTAGCCGAAACCTAAAAAAGTAGAATTACAAGCTCCACAAAGTATAGAAAAATTCAGGAAGTGGCGCACGACTGACACAGACAATTTTAGACGGCTTTTATGAAACGAATGCTATTTGACCGAATTATTAACATTTTAGCACTTAGTCCTTTCATCAGGGAGGCAAAATATTTTAAGATTACCATATGAATGCATGTCACCAATGACGCAGTGATCCATTCGTGGATATTCATTTTAAAACATACTGCATCTTGGGAGCTGCAGTCCAGGGTAAGAGTTGTTCTAGCAGCTGAAGTAACACCCCAGAAAAGAGTAACGCTGAAGAAAAATCCTAGAGGTGATGCTCAGCGTCCTTCGTGACATCTAGCCATCTGGTTATCACATGAATGTTCACTTTTGCCTCAGTCCTACATAAAAGCAGTTTCAAAGTCATTAGGTTCTTACGTGAGTAACTCATCATATCAAGAATATGTACATTTTTATTCCATGATTTTTGTATCCTTGGTTTTACAATTGTTATACACAAGACTACAAGTCCCAGAATGCACAGAATTGGCTTCTCGTGTATGAATTTCGAGAATCTTGGCATATGTAGTAGCTATGTCACCGTTAAGTATTGGAACGCATTCCATGTCTACACTCCCGGTAGTGCAAATGAATACCCATGAAATATTTCTAAACTGACATATTTCAAACACATTATCTACTGGATGATCCGGTGTCCACTAAATTACCGTCTAGGATTATTACAAGTATAACAAGCCTTTCCTTTCAGGACCAAAATGCATTAAGTATAAGTTGACACTTCAAATTTGGAATGCCTCGGTAAACAATAATCATTAGAATATTAACACTACACCGCACATACCGTGGTGTTTTTTTATTATTCCAACAGTTTCTCTTGCAGACCGTTCAGCGATTAAATGTGGACGGTACATGAAATATTCCTTGTAACGTTTGAGTCACAAGAACGTTAAAAAAAAAAGAAATTCACTCGAAAATGCATTCCGGATAGTAAGAAGAGAACTTTAAAACAAATATTTTCGAAAAACAGTCTTTCTGTTGGTCTTTAAAAAGCGCTTACCTGCGTGTTCAATATGGGATCAGAAACTAGCTTGTAGAGACGCACGTTGAAGGCAGGTAGGGCAGTAGCCGTTAGGTAAACAGCTGCCGTGAATAGGAGAAATTACCAGGAAAAGAAAATAATACCTGTCCGTGCTGAGCAGCAGCCGGGCCCGGCCCACTCAAATCCCGGGGCTTCTCCCTCAGTGAGGGGGGTTTGCAGCAGCAGCATAAGAGGCACAGCATGTCCTTATTAAAGGACGTTCAAAGTCCCGCGCCTCACAGCTGTAAGAGGCTGAGCAGGGCCAGCAAACACTCCGCGCGCCAGCAGTGTTTACTGCAGCTCTCAGGGAGAGGCCTTCAAAGTGCGGGGCGCGCCACTGCTTGGCCAGACACACGCGAGCACCATGGCACTAATGAGAGGGGGGAAGGGCTTAGAGCGCGAACTTCGTTTGCACATTTCAAAGACACCGGAGAGGATTACGGGTCTGGGGGAGAGCCTCCAATCAGAGGGGTAATGGAGCTCGGGTACAGAGCCAGCCAGCGCTGGAGTCCAGGTGGGCCTCTGAGCAGGGTGTGGCATTACCGCCAGAGCTGCCGACTACTGGGGAGCCAGAGGCGTTGGCTCTACATCTTGGGATTTTGGGCAAATGATTTGATATTCCCGTGCCTGCAAAATTATCGAGAGATCTTGTGTAATGTAACTGATGCTCATGGAAAGCACTTCAGTGCCTTCGGGTCCAGTTCATGCTATATAAAACTGCAAAAAACGAGAGGTGCAGAGCCGATTACTTTACTTAAAGACTCACAGGAGACGGATAGCTGGCTGGAAGCCTTTCTGCTAGCGGCCATTAGAGGGAGGTGAGATTCAGGCCCATTTCTCACTGACAGCTCAGAGGATGCGGACAGCTGGAGCAGCACTCATATTTCCCAGGTCCACGCGCGAGTAACTCACCCAGTCCGTTTTTTTTTGCTCTGCATTCATACATGTGTTGCTTACTAAGTCAGGGTTATGTTTAGTCCTGTTTTCTACTACATCAATTAGGCAGGGCAACCAGACCCAGAATGCAATGAAAACAAGTCAGGTCCCGGGCCGCGCTGTGATTGGCTGACGTCACGGGGGTGTCCCGGGCCGGCAGCCAATCACAGCGCGGCCCGAGAATGACGTCACGGGGGTGTCCCGGGCCGGCAGCCAATCGCAGCGTGGCCCGGGACAAAGGGGCGGGGCTTAAAAAAAGCACCAGAAACTCCCCCGAATCGCGTTTTCAAGAGAAAGCGCGATTGACTGCCTCTGTCTCCCAATGGCTAGCCTCCATTTATGGAGCTAGCCAATGAGAGGCAGAGGCGGTGCCGACATCCATACTGAAGACAAAAGTTTTCGATCTGGGAGGGGCACTTCGTGCCCTCACCAGGTCGAAACCTAAAAAGGTTTGCTAGGTTTCCCTAGGTGCCAGCAGAGCTAGGGTTAAAAAACTACAGATATGCACTTTGCAAAAAAATTGCCATTTTTCAATGCGAAATTGTGGTGCGACCACGTTGCGTTTGCGCCGTTTCCTGTCGCAGGCACTAGGCAGACCCACGCAAGTGAGGTAGCATTTTTCTCAGAAGACTTTGGGGAACGCAGGTGGGTGGAAATTTGTAGATCCACGCAGATTCCAGAACTTTCCACCACAGAAATGTGAGGAAAATGTTTTTTTTTTCAATTATTTAGGTTTGCAAGGGATTCTGGGTAACAGAACCTGGTGGGAGGCAGTCGAGTCACCCCATCCTGAATTTCCCTGGGTGTCTCATTTTCAAAAAGGTATAGGTTTGCTAGGTTTCCCTAGGTGCCGGCAGAGCTAGAGTTAAAAAACTACAGGTAGGCACTTTGCCAAAAAAGGGCAATTTTTCACTGCAAAAATTGAGGTGCGACCACATTGCGTTTTGCGCCGTTTCCTGTCGCAGGCACTAAGCAGACCCACGCAAGTGAGGTACCATTTTTCTCAGAAGACCTGGGGAAACGCGGGGTGGCTGGAAAATTGTTGATCCACGCAGATTCCAGAACTATTCACCACAGAAATGTGAGGAAAATGTGTTTTTTTAATAAATTGTTTACGTTTGCAAGGGATATGGGTAACAGAACCTGGTGGGAGGGAGTCGAGTCACCCCATCCTCAATTTCCCAGGATGTCTAGTTTTCAAAAATGTATAGGTTTTCTAAGTTTCCCTCGGTGCCGGCAGAGCTAGGGTTAAAAAACTACAGGTAGTCACTTTGCCAAAAAAAGGCCATTTTTCACTGCGAAATTGAGGTGCGACCACGTTGCGTTTTGCGCCGTTTCCTGTCGCAGGCACTAGGCTGACCCACGCAAGTGAGGTACCATTTTTCTCAGATGACTTTGGGGGACGCGAGGGGGGAGGAAATTTGTTCATCCACGCAGATTCCAGAACTTTCCACCACAGAAATGTGAGGAAAATGCTTTTTTTTTTCAATTATTTAGGTTTGCAAGGGATTCTGGGTAACAGAACCTGGTGGGAGGCAGTCGAGTCACCCCATCCTGAATTTCCCTGGGTGTCTCATTTTCAAAAAGGTATAGGTTTGCTAGGTTTCCCCAGGTGCCGGCAGAGCTAGGGTTAAAAAACTACAGGTAGGCACTTTGCCAAAAAAGGGCCATTTTTCACTGCAAAATTGAGGTGCGACCACATTGCGTTTTGCGCCGTTTCCTGTCGCAGGCACTAAGCAGACCCACGCAAGTGAGGTACCATTTTTCTCAGAAGACCTGGGGAAACGCGGGGTGGCTGGAAAATTGTTGATCCATGCAGATTCCAGAACTATTCACCACAGAAATGTGAGGAAAATGTGTTTTTTTAATACATTGTTTAGGTTTGCAAGGGATATGGGTAACAGAACCTGGTGGGAGGGAGTCGAGTCACCCCTTCCTCAATTTCCCAGGATGTTTAGTTTCAAAAATGTATAGGTTTGCTAAGTTTCCCTAGGTGCCGGCAGAGCTAGGGTTAAAAAACTACAGGTAGTCACTTTGCCAAAAAACGACCATTTTTCACTGCAAAATTGAGGTGCGACCACGTTGCGTTTTGCGCCGTTTCCTGTCGCAGGCACTAGGCTGACCCACGCAAGTGAGGTACCATTTTTCTCAGATGACTTTGGGGGACGCGAGGGGGGAGGAAATTTGTTCATCCACGCAGATTCCAGAACTTTCCACCACAGAAATGTGAGGAAAATGCATTAATGTTGTCAATTTTTTTAGGTTTGCAAGGGATTCTGGGTAACAGAACCTGGTGGGAGGCAGTCGAGTCCCCCATCCTGAATTTTTTTGGGTGTCTAGTTTTCAAAAATGTATAGGTTTGCTAGGTTTCCCTAGGTGCCGGCAGAGCTAGGGTTAAAAAACTACAGGTAGGAACTTTGCCAAAAAAGGGCCATTTTTCACAGCGAAATTAAGGTGAGACCACGTTGGTTTTGCGCCGTTTCCTGTCGCGGGCACTAGGCCGTCCAATGCAAGTGAGGTACCATTTTTCTCAGAACACTTTGGGGAACGCGGGGTGGGTGGACATTTGTTTATCCACGCAGATTCCAGAACTTTCCACCACAGAAATGTGATAAAAATGTGTTTTTTCAGTCAATTGTTTAGGTTTGCAAGGGATTCTGGGAAACAGAACCTGGTGGGAGGCAGTCGAGTCACCCTATCCTAAATTCCCCTGGGTGTCTAGTTGTAAACAATTTATAGGTTTCCTAGGTTTCCCTAGGTGCCGGCAGAGCAAGGGTTCAAAAACTACAAGTAGGCACTTTTCCATGAGGGGTCATTTTTCACTGCGGAATGGAGGTGCAACCACGTTGCGTTTTGCGCCGTTTCCTGTCGCAGGCACTAGGCTGACCCACACAAGTGAGGTACCATTTTTCTCAGAAGACTTTGGGGAACGTGGGGTGGGTGGAAATGTGTTGATTCACGCGGATTCCAGAACTTTCCACCACAGAAATGTGATAAAAATGTGTTTTTTCAGTCAATTGTTTAGGTTTGCAAGGGATTCTGGGAAACAGAACCTGGTGGGAGGCAGTCAAGTCACCCCATCCTGGATTCCCCAGAGTGTCTACTTTTCAAAAATGTATAGGTTTGCTAGGATTCCCTAGGTGCCTGCCGAGCTAGGGTACAAAAACTACAGCTAGGCACTCTGCCAAAAAAGGGTCATTGTTCACTGAGAAAATTGAGGTGTGACCACGTTGTGTTTTGCGCCGTTTCCTGTCGCAGACACAAGGCCGACCCACACAAGTGAAGTACCATTGTTATCGGGAGAGTTAGGGTAATTCAGATATGTAAAGCAACTGTTATTACCTGTTAAGTTTTGATGCATTTCTGCCTTCCAAATGAAAGACATTGTGTAACAAAGAAGTCATTTTGAAAAATGACCAATAATTCTCAAGCTAGTATGAGTATTCCCTATTTTCAAAATGTTCAAATATGTAGTTTCTAAACTCTATAATTTGTACCCATTTCAGAAATACATAGGTGTCTTTCATACCGATTTTTCCATGTATACATTTTGAAGAATAATTGCTCTAAACCTGGTACATAATAAAATTCCTTTGCAAGTTGCTGCACAGTTTTTGGCTCTGGGTTCGTCGGGTTCTTGGTAAACCTACAAGTCCTATATATCCCCACAACCAGGAAGGTCCAGCAAATGTAACGGTATATTGCTTGCAAAGAGCTGTCATAAATATAAGAAGTTACAGGTGAAAACGTTGACACAAAAGGCTGTTTTTTCAACTAATTTTCATTTTTTCCAATATTTAACTGCTAGTTTCTATAATTTATTTATACAATTTATAGAGCGCACTACCACCTGACAGGCATCTTGGCGCTAGTAACTCAGGGACCATGTCAACACAAAGAGGGGCTAAAGCACAGGCCTAGTTCTTAGGGAATAACCAAGTTTTAAGGTTCTTTCTGAACACAAGAAGATCCTTGTGTTGTCTCAGTTCAGTAGGTAAAGTGTTCCACAGCCTGGCCGTAGCCACCCCAAATGATCTGCCACCAGCTCTAACTTTTTTAAAACGAGGGACTTTTATTAACTTGCCTCCCGAGGAGCGGAGCGTTCTGCCCGGAACGTACCATTCAAATTTTTTCTGGAAAGAGACAGGTCCTTTTCCATGTAGGGCTTTAAATACTAGACACAGGGATTTAAATTTAATTTTTTGTGTCACGGGGAGCCAGTGCAGCTTTGCCAGTGCTCCAGAGGCGGAGGACCTCCTTGACCATCCTAGTACCAATTTAGCAGAAGAAACCTTCATGGATTTAGACAAATGACCCCATTCTGAATTCAGAATTTTGTCTATTTTAATAAAATGTATAGCTGTCCAGAATCCATTATTGCTTTCATACTCATTTTTACCATTAACTGAAAGGAGGTTGCAAGCACTAAAAATAGCAAAAATAAGCTATATCCCAGAAAAATGCCAAAACCGTGTGAAAAATGTTTGTTCTTTGACAAAAGACTGTCATTCTCTAAAAGCTGGGACAATGGTGATTTCAGCCCCACAAATCCTTTTTTGATTCCATTTGCAGGGAAAAACCCAGACGCCTACCTTTGCAGCCCGTTTTTCCCATTTTTCTGAAAAAAACAAAAATTTCACTGTATTTTGCTTAATTTCCGGGACCCCTCCAAGGGAATCCACAAACCCTGGGTACCTTTAGAATTCCCACGATGTTGGAAGAAAAGGACGCAAAAATGACGTGGATACCTTATGTGGTCAAAAAGGTACAGGGGCCTAAGCACGCACTACCTCAAATAGCCAAAAAAATGCTTAGCACAGGAGATGAAAAGGCTTAGCAGCGAAGGGGTTCAATATTGTTCAACAGGGTCTTCAAACTCACATGAGGAGCTTGAAAATTATCAATGCTTTCATGTTCGCATTGTATATGTGTATAAAACTTGTGTCTTTCAACATTTATACTTGGCTCAGCCTTAAAATGTTTTTCTAATCTCAAAACTGCTTCAGTAAATTTATTCCAATCATCATAAGGAGGACAAACTATCGGAGGTTGATGATCGAAAATTCTGGTGCCTGCAAATTGAACTGTTGTTCCTCTGGGCATGGGCCCCTGCACGAACTGGCCTAGATCCTGTTCAAGGGTGTAGGAGTCCTCTGAGTGCCCCAATCTCCCCCTGTTACTGGCTGCTGCTGGCTTCTCGCACCCCCGCCATTTTGGAGGAGCGGGGCAGGGGAGGGGTGGTGCTGCCGGATTCATTGAGCGTCCTATGGTCCTTGAGAGCTGGCTGCTTGGTCTCTTGTGCAGCACGGCTCCTACATCATCGGTACTGCCATGGAAGCTGCGGAATACGCTGGTTCTACGGCCTACCCTGGACCCGATGCTGGAAAGGCCCACCTTTCTCCACCATCTGGGGGCGAGTGATGAGCTGGCTGAGGTGTGGTTTGGTGTGGGGATGCATCTGCTACCGTGTCGGGTGGCTCCCCTCCCCTTTCTCATCCTCTGGACCCCTGGGGCCTTGCCACTGGGGCCTGTTGAGGGGGCCTGAGGGTCCTGGCGTCACCAGGGCTGCCTGGGGGATTGCCTCTGCTAAGGACTTGAGCTCCCAGGGGAGTGGCCTCCCTCCTTCAGGGTCTGGGTGAGAGGTCGGCCACTACGTCGGGTGGCGGGGTCTGAGACCGGGACGCCGAGGTGCAGCCCACCCCTTCCCCCCCTCCCGTCACCACTGGCTGACTCATCGATCGCATGGGCAGGAACCGCAACACCCAGACCCCTATCCCCCTAACCCAAACAAAGATGGACCAATTTACCAAGTCAGACAGAGACCAGTAAGGGCTCTGCTTGCCTCTGGGACCACCGAGGGAGATCTCTCCACCATCCTACAGGCCATAAGCGCGTCCCAGGCCTCGGTGGAATGCAAGATCGGGGAAGTGAGGGTGGACATGGCCCTAATTCGGCAGGACCTCCGGAATGCCACAGCACGCATCACGGGAAAGGAGTCCTGTATCTCCATGGTGGAGGACGACGTGGCGCCCTCAAATCCCAGGTGGCCCGCCTTCAGACGCTGACCTTGGATTTACACAGCAGGGCTGAAGATGCTGAAAACAGGACACAGAGAAACAACCTGCGCCTCCTGGGTTTTCCGGAGGGGGTGGAGAGGGGCCGCAGCGACATCTTCATTGAGTCCTTGGTCCGCTCCTGGATGCCCAAAGAGAGACTCTCCCCCTCGTTCGTGGTGGAGCTCCTAAACCCCCTCCCGGAGCCCCTGCCCGTCCCATCATCCTTCAAATCTTCAACTTCCGGGACAGGGACGCCATTCTGGGGGCGGCCAGGGAACTGGGTCCGTTGCTCTTCCAGAACTCCAAAATCATGATATTTCCGGATTACTCCAGAGAGGTACTGACTCAGCGCCGGTCCTACGATGAGCTCAAGCAAAAACTCAGGGCTATGGGGCTCCGCTACGGTCTCCTCTTCCCAGCGCGTCTTAAGGTGTTCTTCCAGGATAAGACATTCTTCTTTGACACCCCCCAGGCGGCATGGACCTGGCTCACGGAAGAGCGCCCACTCTTGCCTGGTGCGGCCCCCTCCTCTGCCCGGAGGCCATCGCACAGCTGAGCCACGATGCACCCAAGGCCCAGAGGCGCCGAACTGGATCTCGAAGACAGGGCAGTCGCCGGGGAGGAGGTCCCCATTCTCCGGTGGCGCAGTCCTAATGCCCCCTGACTCAGCCCACGACCCAGGGAGCCTCTTCCCCCACCTTGGTCTCTTCTTTGATCGATGAACAAGTTACTTACCTTCGGTAACGCTTTTTCTGGTAGATACTATATCTGCCTGTGGATTCCTCACCTTGTGAATATCCCCCTTGCGCCAGCAACATTCGGAAATTCTTTTTCGTAGCCTCGCGCCGACGTGGATAGGACGTCACAGAGACACGGCTCCGCTCGCGACTCCGCTGACGTCACCGACGCCTATAACAGGCCCACGCCGGCGTGATGACATCAGTTCCGCCTTTTTTCCGTGCCATCGAGGCACACGGACGGACCAATGACAGTAGATATATACAAAGCATACACAGTATACAATAGTCAAGGCAAAACACACAGTGTAAAGCAAATGCAGGAAGCAAATGAAACATTTCCTTGACATCAAAACAAATATACATTACAGTACAATAACTCTGGCATAGAAGAGTGGACAACGGGGAGGCGGGTGGGTCAGTGAGGAATCCACAGGCAGATATAGTATCTACCAGAAAAAGCGTTACCGAAGGTAAGTAACTTGTTCTTCTGATAGATACATCTGCCGTGTGGATTCCTCACCTTGTGAATAGAGTCCCACAGCAGTCCCCACTCCCGGAGGAGGGTGTCCACTCTTCTAAACCAGGAAATCCTGAAGGACAGAGCGCGCAAAGTGGCCGTCCCTCCTGACTTCCGCATCCAAGCAGTAATGCTTCGCGAAAGTATGGAGGGAAGACCAGGTTGCCGCCCTACAAATGTCCTCCACAGGAACACCTCTAGCCAAAGCAGAGGTAGATGACTTAGCTCTAGTGGAATGAGCTCTAATACCCTCCGGAGGCTCCTTACCGGCCAAAGAGTAGCAGATCTTTATGCACAGAACGATCCATCTTGATAAAGTCCTTTTATGGACCGCTCTTCCCTTCTTGCAGCCAGCAAAGCCAATGAAGAGTTGATCGTCCAAATAAAAAGACACCGCCCTCTTAGGGTCCAGACGGTGCAACCTCTCCTCCTCCTTGGAAGGGTGTGGGGGAGGATAAAAGGTAGGGAGGGTAATGGATTGACCAAGGTGGAAAGGAGTCACCACCTCAGGAAGAAAAGCAGCCCTGGTCCTTAGAACCATCCAATCAGCATGTATGGTCAGGAACGGGGGCTTGGAACTAAGAGCTTGAAGCTCACTCACCCTCCTTGCCGAGGTAATTGCAACTAGGAAAACTGCCTTAAAGGTTAAAAGCCTCATAGGACATTTATGAAGAGGCTCAAAGGGAGAGCCCATCAGAAAAGTCAGAACAAGATTCAAGTCCCACTGAGGTACAATAAAAGGGGTAGGAGGAAACTTATTTACAAGACCCTTCAAAAATCTCAAGACAACAGGTGACTTAAAAAGAGAGGGCTGATCAGGCAAACAAATAAAAGCTGACAGTGCCGAAAGATAGCCCTTAACTGTGGAAACTGCCAGCCCCTGTTGAGCCAAAGAGAGAGCAAACCAGAAGCACATCTGATAAATGGGCTCTCAACGGGTCAATATCATTCTCACCACACCAAACAACAAACCTAGACCATCTATAAGAATAGACAGTCTTAGTGGAGTCACGTCTAGCAGACAAAATGACATCCACCACATCAGGTGTGAGAGAATAGGAAATCAGGTTGCCCCGTTCAATCTCCAGGCATGAAGGTGCAATGTCTGGAGGTGGGGGTGTAGAACCTGCCCCTCCATCTGAGAGAGGAGGTCTGCCCTGAGAGGGAGACGGAGCGGCGGGTGAGAGGAGAGGTGGAGTAGATCTGTATACCACACCCTTCTTGGCCAATCCGGGGCGACCAATATAACTTGGGCCCGGTCTTGGCGAATTTTCCTCAGAACCCGAGGAATCAAGGGTATGGGAGGAAACGCGTAAAGGAGTTGACTTCCCCAACACAACTGAAACGCGTCCCCCAAGGCTCCTTGCATCGGATACTGGAGACTGCAGAATGACGGGCAGTGAGCATTCTCGCGAGTGGCAAACAGGTCCACCCGAGGGGTCCCCCACGTCCGAAAGACGTGACGAACCACCTCTGGATGAAGCCTCCACTCGTGGTCGGCAGAGAACTGCCGGCTGAGACTGTCCGCACGTACGTTCAGAACTCCGGCCAGATGATTTGCCATCAGGCAAATCTGGTGGTCCTGAACCCAGGACCAGAGACGCAGAGCCTCTCTGCAGAGACACTGCGACCCCACTCCTCCCTGCTTGTTGATGTACCACATCGCGGTCGTGTTGTCCGTCAGGACTTGGATCGACTGACCGCGAAGGGAAGGGAGGAAGGCCTTGAGCGCCAAACGTATCGCCCGCAACTCTAGAAGGTTGATGTGAAGCAACCTTTCCTCTGGAGACCAAAGACCCTTGACCTCCAGATCCCCCAGATGAGCACCCCACCCTAGAGTGGATGCATCCGTAATCACCGTGGCCACCGATGGAGGTAGATGGAAAGGCTTCCCTTGCGACAGGTTGCCTTCCACGCTCCACCAAGACAGATCCGCTGCAGTTTCTCTGGAGATCTTCACCGACTCCCCGAGATCTCCGTTGTGCTGATACCACTGCCTGCGGAGACACCACTGGAGTGCCCTCATGTGCCAGCGTGCATGGTTGACCAGGAGAATGCAAGAAGCCATCAGACCGAGCAGGCGAAGGACCTTCAGGACTGGAACGACCGCTCCAGGGTAAAACAAAGGAATCATTTCCTGTATGTCGCGAATCCTTTGAGGAGGAGGGAATGCACGACAAACAGTAGTGTCCAGTACGGCACCTATGAACAGGTTGCGCTGGGAGGGCACCAGGTGAGACTTGGGTACATTTATCGAAAAACCCAACCTGAACAACAACTGAGTTGTCTCCTGCAGATGATGGAGCACCTTCTCCGACGACTCCGCTTTGATCAGCCAGTCGTCTAGATACGGAAACACAGGTATCCCCGATCTCCTGAGATGAGCTGCCACCACCGCCATCACCTTGGTGAAGACTCGAGGCGCAGTAGTAAGACCAAACGGAAGGACCGCAAACTGGTAGTGCTGTGACCCAACCGTGAAACGGAGATACTTCCTGTGCGACTTCAGGATTGGGATGTGGAAATACGCATCCTGCAAGTCGAGCGACACCATCCAGTCTCCTTCCATCAACGCTTGAAGAACCTGAACAAGGGTAAGCATCTTGAATTTCTCCTGCTTCAGATAGAGATTCAAGATCCTGAGGTCCAGGATAGGACGAAGCCTGCCATCCTTCTTGGGGATCAGGAAATACCGGGAGTAGCATCCCTGACCCCTTTCCTGCTCTGGGACCACCTCTATCGCACCCTTTCGTAACAGAGTTAGAACCTCCTCCTGCAGAAGAGACAGATGTTCCTGGGTGCAAAAACCATGACAAGGAGGGTAAACAGGGGGGAATTCCCGAAAGGGAAGGGCATACCCATTTTCTACAAGATTGAGAACCCAAAGATCTGACGTAACCGATTCCCAATCCTGTAGAAAATGGGTAAGCCGACCCCCAACCGGACCCACATGATCCTGAATAGCGGATCTAGGGCTGCTTTTCTGCGGCAGGGGGGTTGGAAGAGGTGGAGGAAGAGGAGGGCTGACGTCCACGAGGACGCACTCTTTGCTTTCCCCTGTACGATCTGTACATTGAATTTTGCTGCTGCTGCTGTTGCTGCTGCTGCTGTTGGCCTTGCCGGAAATTCCGAAAGGAGCGACCAAAGCCCCTGAACCTTCTGCCGGAAGAAGCGCCCCTGATCTGGAGGCCCAAAGACTTCGCTGTTGCCCTGCAATCCTTGAACCGCTCAAGAGCAGCATCCGCCTTTTTCCCAAAGAGACCTGAGCCATCAAAGGGGAGATCAAGCAGAGTCGCCTGAACATCAGCCGAAAAGTCCGATGACTTCAACCAGGCAGATCACCTTGTCGCAACAGCGGTGCCCATAATTCGAGCCACAGAGTCAGCAGTGTCCAGACCACTTTGAATTACCTGGCGGGCAGCCGCCTGAGTGTCATTAATCACCTCCTCAAAATCCTTTCGGTTTGCGTCAGGAATTTTAGGGGCCAGGATACGTAAGGAGTCCATCAGGGCATGAACATACCTCCCCATTAGGCATGTGGCATTAGTTGACTTTAAGGCCATACTAGCCGATGAAAAGGTCTTTTTTGCCACCTGGTCCTGTTTCTTTGCCTCCTTCTCACAAGGAACCTGCGGAAAGGCACTAAGACTCTTCTTCGAACAGGCAGCCTGAATGACCAGGCTCTCCGGCGAAGGATGTGAAGAGAGAAAAGCCGGGTCCTCAGGAGCGGCCCTGTACCTCCTTGCAACACTCTTTGATACAGCAGGAGCAGACAAGGGTTTCTTCCAGACTTCCATAATAGGATCAGTCAAGGCATCATTGAATGGAAGCAAAGGCTCAACCACCGAATTTGGAGAATGCAAGACTTCTGTGAGGAGGTTAGACTTGAACTCCACTGTAGGCAGAGTCAATTGAAGAAGCTCAGCAGCTTTTCTCATTACTAGATGGTAAGGCTGGATATCCTTAGATGGAGCACCTGAGCCTGAGGGCAACTCCCACTCTGGAGAGAAATCAAGGGTCCCAGAATCCGCCAATTCCTCAAAACAGCTCTCCTCTAGCTCACCTTCTTCAACGTCAGACTGAGAGCCCATATAACTCTGCTCCTCCAGAAGGCGTTGCGCTTCTCTTCTGGATCTCTCCTTAACACGCCTCGCAGCCGGATCCACCAGCGGCTTCGACGGATTCAGGGCCTGCGCCGGTATCGAATCCGACGGCACAGAAGAATGCCCTCGAGGATGATCAGGAGCAGGCGACGCCGGAATCGGCGTCGACGACTTAGGCGGAGCCGGGAAATGCCAATGCGGCGCCGGAGCCGGCATGTAGGGCATAAACGGAGCCGGAGGATAGGAGTGAGGAACTCCCAGGCTGAATGACAATGGACCCGTGGGGCCCGAAGGCGCACCAGAGGGGTACCATGCCCTTGAGAAGACACCATACATTGCGTTAAGAAACGCAGAAGGGTCCTGGCCTGGAGCAGGAAAGGGCGGCTGAAAACCATCAGGCCGGTCCTGAAGAGGGATCGGATTCGGCTCTACGACAGGCGCGGAATCCACATCCTCCCGGGCCTCTTCCTCTTCACGGGCCGGGGACGGCGCCGGAGACGGACTCGGAACCGGAGAAGCTTTCGGAGCCGGAGATGGAGATCGCCCATGCGACTCAGATGGCGAGGCCTCACCTTCATGCTCGGAGACTTCGAGGGTAACCACCTTCGAACGTACCTTCTTCGGTGACCTCGACCTCGACCCCGACTCCTTACCAGACCGGCGTCGGGACTCATGTCTCCTCTTCTTGTGCTTTTTCTTCGACTTCGAAACATGATCCGACGCCGACTTCGAAGACGACCTCTCTCCAGAAGCAGATCTCGACCTCGCCCTGGACTTCGACCTCGCCCTTCGAGAACGAGACCTCGACGACTTCTCCTTTCCAGCTTTCACCTTCGCAACCAGAAGTTTGGCTTCTCTCTCCCTCAGGGCCTTCGGATTCATCTTCCGACATGAAGAACAATCCTCCACATCATGGTCGGAACTTAAGCACCAGATGCAGTCTTCATGGGGGTCGGTAATGGACATCATTTTACCGCACTCCCTGCAGGGCTTGAAGCCGGTCTTCTTCGATGACATTTTCGAAGAAACAGGATACAGAGAAGCAGAATTAACCAACAAAATGGCAACAATGTACCAGTAGGCTACAGAGATTCCCGATAACCGTTAGCGTCGACGACGCGGAAAAAAGGGAACTGATGTCATCACGCCGGCGTGGGCCTGTTATAGGCGTCGGTGACGTCAGCGGAGTCGCGAGCGGAGCCGTGTCTCTGTGACGTCCTATCCACGTCGGCGCGAGGCTACGAAAAAGAATTTCCGAATGTTGCTGGCGCAAGGGGGATATTCACAAGGTGAGGAATCCACACGGCAGATGTATCTATCAGAAATGGGGAGTATCCCCGGGCCGGACGTGAATCTGCGAAAGGCCATGTCGGAATCGGACCTGTCTGGCAGCCCCGTGATCCGTGGCTCTGGTGGTGAAGAAGGGATGTAACCAGCGCTACAGACTGTGTGACTGGCCTTTTACTCGTCGAGTCTCTTCAAATGGGTCTGCTCCTGACCCTCTGAGCGGGGTCCTATCCGGCTCCACTGGGTGGCCCGATCATGGGTTTGCCTTCCCAATGCAGTGCCAGGACTGATTCATCCTGTTAATCTTACGCTTATCACTAGTGGTCTTTTTCAGTTGTTGACACTCATCCGTCTACATTGCAGTGCCGGGATTGATTTATCCTGTTAACCTTACGCTTATCACATCTTTCCTTTTACAGTTGTGTCAGGAAAACTTAAGCATGGATTATAGCCTAGGAAAAAACATGTTAAATGCAGAAAGAATCATGCTTGTGCAGAAATGTGCTTGGAGGTAGCAATGCTTATTTAGTATTTGTACAAGTGCAACGTTTTTTCCAACAGATTGAAGGGTGCTTATGCATATTCATGAGGGTATGTCTATTCATGAGGGAAGCACGATGAAAGCACGTTGAGCAGGTGTGCTCAACCGATATTTCCCCACACGTGTAAAAAGCCTATAAAAGGCTTGCCGGTTCCTAAACAAACGCTTCGCTTCTCAGCTTCAGCGCCGCTTAGGAGCCTCCAGGACCCGTCTCCCAGCACCCGGCCCCGCCCGCTTGCAGCGCGACTTGCCTGACTCGCCTGCTTCTCTTCTCGACCAGGAGCAATCCCGAAGGAGTTTCCCGATCATCGGAGCGACCTGGCTGTTTCTTCGAACTCTGTCAAGCATTGTGACAGTGTTCCAGTCATTTCCGGTTTTCGAGCGTTTCAAGTCGGAGCTCGTTTCTGGTGGGACCCGCTCCTCTCTTCCGGTCTCAGGATACAGACTTCCTACCCACACACGGATTGAAGTAAGACTATTCCGTTTTTTTTTTAACTTAGCAAACAAACCTTGGCAAATGTGTAAAAACGAACCTTGGCAAAACCAATGAAAAACTAAAAAGCGAATCTTGATAAAAGCTAAAAGAAAAAGGATTTTCTCTAGATGGACATAGTAGCTGATTGTTTGGACATTGTAGCTGATTGTTTGATAGTTTGTACTTGCAGAACTTTTAGAGACAAACTGTATATGCACATTGTGGTAATGCAGTGACTTAAACTGCATAAGACTAAATGTGAGATTGTAACCAAGGGATGGTTCGTCACAATAGTTGTTAGGGGGCCAGTATTTGTTCTTTTTATTTCTTTTCACAGAACCCCCAATTATTGAAGCACACGAAACAGTGTAAGGTAAGGCAAGTTTGCATGTTGAGTGCAGTTTACAGTTTGACTAACCAGTTCACTGAATTGTTGGTAAGCAGTAAGGCCAAGCAATTGTTTACTCACTGTATTATGTTTTGAAGGTGCTATAAGAACTAAGCAGTTCAGAGAATTCTAAATGATGTTCATATACTAGCATAAGAAGCACAGGATTGGGGCTTTCTAAAAGTTGGTATGTACCAGAACTTCTTATTGTATATGTTGAAAGAAAGTGTCGATTAATAAGGAATCAATAGTGATTGGTGTAAACCTTTAATGCAGCACTGTCTAAGAATCAAGATTACAAGAGAAAGTCCAGAGTGCTTCAAACCAGAGAGAGACACCCATCTCCCAGAAGAGATCCAGTGTTGTTTGTTTCTCTCTTTCGCTTTCCTTACCCCCATCCACTACCCCTTCCCGTCCCCCACTTCCCTGTCCCTTTGGGGGTCAGCAGGTTGTGCCAAGAGTTTTTAATCCTTGTCACATTTGCTGGTTCCTGAAGGTATTGGGACTAGTCAACTACAAGACGGAAGAAACCTGGACTCCTGAGGTGGCGTCTCTGACAGAAAGCGAAGCCAAACTGTCCATATTCCCTCTTGTAATTGACTATTCTCATGGAAGACATGGATGTTACCCAGCTGGTAGATTTAGTAAGAAAAATGAATGACGAGATACAGGACTTAAGGTTAGAAAATCAATCCCTTAGACAAGAATTAGATCACACCAGAGAAGGCTTCACTTCTTGGAGAGACAAAGAGGAGCCTAAAAAGCCAATTCTATCACCTCCCAAATTCGGGGTCCCTTTCCAGAACCCAACACCTAGTACAGGAATAGGTCAAGGGCAACCGACTCAAATCACAGTAGTCTCTCCACAGCCTGTTCCTTTAGCTAATCCCGAGCGCTTTTCTGGCGACAGTTCTCACTTCACAACCTTTATGAGTCAGTGTCAGTTACACTTTTTATGTAAACCTCAAGTGTTCACTTCAGACACCTCTAAAGTAGCTTTCATTATTTCTTATTTAAGAGGTGTAGCGGCCAACTGGGCCATGCCTTTGGTGGACAAGAATGATCCATTACTACACAACCTAACACAGTTCAGAACAGCCATGTCTAGGTTATTTGCCAAGCAGGTCTTTTTGCAAGCATCTGATAATGAGTTATTAAATCTTCGCCAGGGCTCTCGAGACCTGATTTCTTATGTGACCACTTTTAACCGATTGTTAGCCGAAACCCAGTGGCCAGAAGATAAAAGGATATCCTTGTTTTATCGGGGTCTTAGGGAGGAATTGAAGGACTCTTTGGCTCATATTGTAGATCTCCCTGATGACTTCACAGAATTTCAAGATCTCGTAGTTAAGTTAGACCACAGACTGGGAGAGAGGAGAACAGAAAGACCTAAGTCAGATTTTAGGGCCTTGCACTTCAAGTCTGATAGGAAAAATGCAGAGGTAGATTAGAATGCTCAAGTAGAACCAATGCAGATAGGTGGAATTAAAGGACCTTTGTCGCAAGAGGAAAAAGATAGGAGAAGGAAGGCAAACCTATGTCTTTATTGTGGGAAGTCTGGTCATTTCGCCAAGGAGTGTCCGATTCGACCTGTTAAAAAGTAGCTCCTGGCTACAATTCAGGATCCTCATTTGGAGTCGGAAAACTAGGTTTCTCGAGGGAAAAAGAGACCGATCCCTCGGGAAATAAGATTATGGAGGTCTCAAGGTATGTTACTAGTATAGCCAATCACATACCCCGTCATTTCACAATAAGGTTGGTTTTGGTCTTGGCAAATCAACAGAGGCATAGTATTCCTGTTTTGATCGATTCTGGTGCCACAGGAAACTTTTTTGATTTAGAATTCGCTAAAAGGTTAAATTTAACTAAAATCCCAAAAAAGGAACCTGAACCCGTGCGGGCAGTGGACGGTTCAGCCCTTTCATCTGGTTTGATCAGATTTCACACTCCTCCTTTACTTCTTCTATCGGATAATGGCCATACCGAATTGACAGTTTTTGACCTGATTGACACTCCCGCTTTTGGAGTTATCTTAGGCATCCCATGGTTAGAACTTCACAACCCAAAAATTGATTGGGTGAAGCGTACTGTAACTTTGGATTCTTTACATTGCAAAACACATTGTTATCAGGAAAATAGAGACCCCAACCTACCCCTTGTCTGTGCTGCTACGCAATCAGACTCGGTGGAATTACCAACCGAATTTAAAGACTTTTTGGATGTATTTGATCCTGTAAAAGCAACTAAGTTGCCCCCCCACAGGGTTTACGACTGTAGAATCGATTTGATCCCAGGGGCAGTGCTACCCTGTAGTCGAGTCTATGCCCTCACCGAACCGGAAAATCAATACCTACGTACCTACCTAGATGAGTTGTTGGAATTAGGCTTTATTAGACACTCAACCTCGCCAGTCTCGTCCCCTCTATTCTTTGTTGCTAAAAAGACTGGTGATTTGAGGGCCTGCATCGACTATCGTGCAATCAATAAAGCCACTGTAAAAAATCGATATCCACTCCCGTTGATTCCCGTGCTGTTGAATCAGGTCAAAGGGTCAACAATTTACACCAAATTAGATCTTCGTGGGGCATACCATCTGATCAGAGTCAAAGAAGGCGACGAATGGAAGACTGCCTTTCGTACTAAATTCGGCCTGTTCGAATATACAGTGATGCCTTTTGGTCTCTGCAACGCTCCGGCGGCCTTCCAGTACTTCATAAATGAGGTGTTGCATGAACTATTGAACGTTTGCGTCATTGTTTATATCGACGATATTCTAATCTTTTCCAAAACTCCAGAGGAGCATGTTTCACATGTTAAATCGGTTTTACAGAAGCTACGAGATAACTCACTGTTTGTAAAACTTGAGAAATGTGTTTTTAACACAACAAAAGTGGAATTCCTGGGTTACTGGTTGTCCCCCGAAGGTATAGTCATGGACCCTAAAAAGGTAAAAGCAATTTTGGATTGGCCAACCCCTACTTCTATCAAAGAGGTACAAAGAATTCTGGGGTTTGCAAATTTCTATAGGAGATTTATCTCGAAGTTTTCTGAAATCGTGGTACCCATAACCAGCCTTCTACAAAAAGGAAAGAAATTCCTTTGGAATGAAAAAGCCGAACAAGCCTTTGACCTTCTGAAAAAAGCCTTCACGTCTGCTCCAATCTTAACACACCCAGACCCGGACAGGCCCTTCTTTGTTGAAGCAGACGCTTCTCAAACCGCAATTGGGGGAGTTTTGCTTCAGAAGGTTGCTGATTCAGGAAGTTACCATCCTATAGCTTTTTTTTCCAGGAAACTGTTGCCGGCAGAACAGAATTACACGATTGCTGAACGGGAACTTTTGGCAATCAAGGCTGTCTTTCAGGAATGGAGACATCACCTTCTAGGGGCCAAACACACAATAACTATATTCTCAGATCACAAGAATTTACAGTTTTACTCAACTGTGAAAGCATTCACACCACGACAGATGAGGTGGTTGCAATTCTTTAGCGAATTCGACTTCATAATCACTTACAGGCCAGGAGCAAAACAATTGTTGTCTGATACCCTCTCACGTTTAGTTTGCGAAAAAGACAAGAAGACTAAAGAAGGGGATCAGAGTATAATACCAGTAGAAAAAATTTGTGCAGAAATCACTCAGTTAGACTTTCTATCTTTACTCAAGGATCAACATAAAGATTTGGATCCAAAAGATTGGCTTGCACTAAAACAGACTTCAGTATTAGATGGTATATTCTATTTTAAGAATAAGGTATTCCTTCCAAAAGAAGATTTAAGAAAACAAGTGATTAAGTGGAACCATGATTTGGCTATGGCCGCTCATCCTGGAATTAACAAGACTACGGAATTGTGCCAAAGGATTGTGCCAAAGGCACTTTTGGTGGAAAGGTATGAAATCTGATATCCAGCAGTATGTCCAGACTTGTCCGGTGTGTGCCCGACAAAAGCCTTCACACTCACTTCCGGTTGGCTTGTTGCAACCAATGGAGATACCACCTATACCCTGGCATACTATTAGTTTGGATTTTGTAACAGATTTACCAACATCGTCAGGGATGACTACTATTCTAGTAGTAGTGGATTTGTTGTCTAAAATGGGTCACTTTATTCCACTACCTAAACTTCCATCTTCAGTAGAGTTCAGTAAGGTGTTTATAGCTAACATTGTGAAATTACATGGTCTTCCGCAAAAAATTATTTCTGACAGAGGGCCACAATTCCTGTCAAATTTTTGGAAACAATTGAGCAGTCACCTAGGGATCGACTTAGCTTTGTCATCAGCTTTCCACCCTCAAACTGACGGGCAAACCGAGAAAGTGAATCAATACCTGGAACAAAGTTTGCGTTGTCTAACCACTACTTTAACTACAGAATGGGTAGACGCTCTGCCTTTAGCAGAATTCACTTATAATAACACAATGTGTAGAAAAAGGTAGGGCTAGGACCTTTCTCAAGATTTGCCCGGCGCTAACCGCCCTTGTACCATTCAAGTTTACCAAGCAATGAGGCAGGCGCCGGAGACCAGAAGGCAGGAAACAGAAGTTTATTCCGACGGAGCAGAACACATCAGATCAGACAACAAGGTATCATGTCGAGGTGCTCTAACAGCCTCTCGGAGGCCTGGCCTCTTATACACTGGTTTATGGCATGTGACCTTCTCTTGATACAATCAGATCCTTGTGAGGCAAGAAAAAGACATCCCCGTAATCCTAGTGTCAATCCCACCCCCATATACCGTCACAATAGAGTTTCTCAACCTGCTGATAAGAGGAGGGGACCATCACGCAGCTGAGTGTTCCGTCGAGTCTTAGGATGTGTGCGCCTGATCATATCACAGGGGGTGGGGAGGCCTGGATCAATAGAGGGCCCTTTGAAGGAGAGCGACCTCATACAATATAGGGCAGTAAATGATATCTCCCGGCTTAGGCAATGGCCTCGGACCTGTGTGGACAGTCGGACACGGGGTGAGGGGCTATCAATGGAGTGGTATTCATGCCGCGTGGACAATCCAGCGCAGGAGGGAGGTTTGTCAACAGAGGGGCATTCATGGGAGGAGAGGAGGTGTTGGTCAGGCGCTAGCGTGACTCCCAAGGACAGGGTCATGCAGAAGGGTCCTGCTCGTAAGGAGGAGGAGGGAGGGGGAGCCAGGGTGCGCGGAGGATGCTTGCAGGGTCAGAGGGACGTGCTGGCGATCGATCGTGGACAGGGAGACCATGATACCTAAAATGGCTGCCATGCACGTAATACATAGGTGACCTAGAATAGCTGCCGTGCATGTAGTACATAGGTGACAAGCTGGCGCAGATGATGTTCAGATCGCAAGTCAAAATTCCACAGTCCTCCCTTTTAACATATCTCGCCAACTTGTCAGTTTGAATTTATCCCCATAAGGCCACGTATTTCTACTTCATAGAGGGGGCTCATGTGCTCATTTCGGAAGTCCAAAGTCTTTGGGCACATACAGTTAGAAACAAGGCCGCACAAGGGTGGCAGACATTGGATACCTAAACAGCACCCACATAAGATCACAACAGGTATCAACACAAAGGAAAACAACTTCCAACCCCAATTCTTCAAAGTGTCCCAAAACCAGTTCCCAAGCGACCATCCTTCTTGTTCTTGGTGAACCTCTGAGGAAAGTCTGTGGAGGTGTTCAATGGCTTTGTAGACTGAAGGCGAGTTGTCAGGCACGTATGTGCAGCAGCTGGATCCGATGATGCGGCATGCTCCTCCTCGGTCGGCTAGGACCACGTCTAGGACAAGTCTATTTTGGAGGGTCACGAGGCGGACCGCCTGAAGTTCTGCAGTGTTGTTGGCGAGGATACCGGCAGTGATGTTGATCGTTGTTTCTACTGCCTGGGTCAGGTGCCGGATAGCACGGCTGTTTGCCATTGGGCCCCACAGAGGAACAAGTCCCTTTGCTGCATCTAGGAACTGTGCTCCGGTGGAGTCGGCTTGCCCAAGGTCGTCTGCACGCCTCTGCCTGTGATGGTTGGCAGGGGCTACATATGTGGGTGGGAGAACGAAGGCAATGTAACAGGTACCCTTCCAACCCTTCGGGAGCCAGGTGTAGGCCTTGGTGCCACACACAAAGTACATGTTTGGAGAAGCAACAAAGGAAGGGGGGTCAGCTGAGTCCAATGTTCTGGTGGTCTGGCAGGCGCTGTGACCCACCAGCTGCGTTCCATGGCCTTCGAGACACACAAGACCTGTGACATTGATGACAGACAGAGCCACAGTCAGTGTTGCGGTAGTTTGTTTTTGTAGATGAGAGAAGGTGGTCCTGGCTGGATTGTGGAGCACCTGTACTTCGACTCGTTCTTTGGCTGGAATGTTTTTGATGAAGGTGGCGCCTGTGAGTGCAGGACACAGGGCAGCAGGAGTCTTTCCGGTTCTGTTCAGCCAGAACTCAGAGTAGAAAGGTGACACTGTCCGGCCAGAGGTGGCGTTATCCTTGTGGCTCTCTTGCATGAGGATCAGCCAGGCGAGGCAAGAGCCGTGAACTGAGAAGGGTGAAGGGATGAAGGGAATAGAGTGTCCGGTGGCATGCGGGAGCAACCCGCAGATCCAACAGTTCGTAGCATTGGCAGCAATGTTGTGTTGGTGCAACAGTTGCACAAAGGAATTGTTCCAGAATTCCCTGCGCCTTTCTCGGAGCTGAGGCGACAGAGAGATTAGGTGATGCTCCTTCAGGGGGGTCGGCTGCACAGTAGGTAGCAATGCCTCATGAGCCGGTGTGCTTTCTTCCAGAATCCAGAAGGAGGTCATGAGGAGGAGGCAGAAGAGGAAGACAATGAAGAGTGCGATTGTCTTTGATTTGTGCAAGTTGTCAGTCTTTGGATTTCTATACTGGGTATTTCCTGTTGCTTCCATCATCTTCTTATCTGGCGCTTCCATCATCTTCTTATCTGGCGCTTCCATCACCTTCAAGGGAGCTCGGTAGCGGGCAGAACCACAGACTTCGTTTAGCTTCTCTCCCGGCAACCTTTGATTGTGTTTAGGTCACCGTTCTGAGATTTAACTTAGTCCGTGGCCTACTTAGCCGAAACTCCCCCCTTTCGACGCAGGAAATACCCTTCTCTGGATGGCACAGTGGGATCGGAGAATTTTGCAAGTTCGAGTGCCCCAGTATCGGGATAACAGTCCAATATCGGTCGGTCTTTGCTCAGGAGCTCTTCTTGGGTGCTGACGTTTTCTGTCGTGGCCAGGTTTGCAGAGACTTTTCGGCAATGGTGCGCATGCAGCCAATGCCTCTTCCCCTCCACTCGGAGCGCCGTTCGGGTGGTGATCAGCACTTGCCAGGGGCCCGTCCACCGAGGTTCCAGATTCTTGGTTCGCTGGAAATTTCGTATCAGCACGAAATCTCCCGGTTGGATGTCATGGCCGGGGCCCCTGGAAGCATCGGGGATAGCCTGCTGCACCTGTTGATGGATGACAGACAACGTTTTAGTTAACTTGCACAAATAATCAGATAGTAGGACGTCCGGGACGTCATGAATGGAGGTCGGTTTGGGAGCAGTCCAGAGATTCATCGGACGCCCAAACACGACCTCGTAGGGGGTCAAATGGTGCTTGGTGGGAGTGGAGCGCATTGATAACAAGGCCAGTGGGAGGGCATCCGGCCAGTTAAGTCCAGTGGTGGCCACTATTTTTGCCAGTTTCAGCTTCAGGGTGGCATTATGGCGTTCCACTAGACCAGCGGATTGGGGGTGGAAGACCGCATGAAATCGTTGCTTCACCCCCAACCCTTTTAGGATTAATTGGATAACCTCAGCTATGAAGTGGGGGCCGTTGTCGCTCCATAAAATCCGACAAAGGCCATAGCGAGGGAAGAATTCCTTCAGTAGTACTTTGGCAGTAGTCATGGCAGTGTTGTCACGGGTTGGATAGGCTTCCACCCATTTGCTGAAGGCACACACAATGACTAGTACATACTTCAGGTTTTGGCATCTCTCTAGTTGGATGTAATCCATCTGAAGGACCTCAAAGGGGTGATTGGGGGTCCCGAACCCTCCCCGGGGTACTACAGTCCCTTTCCCGGGGTTGTGTTGCAGACAGATGAGGCACTGCTGAACTAGGCGTCTGGCTGAGTCGGGGATTTTGTCATTGTGCCAGACTTTGGAAATGAGTTCGATCATGGGTGCAGATCCTATGTGTGCGGGGGAGTGAGCCATTGTCAGTATGGGAATCAGATATGAGTCGGGCAGCAACCATTTGTTTGCATCTTTTGTTCGCCAGCAACCCTCTTCGTCCTTCAAACCCACCCTTGCCCATTTAGTCAATTCGTGAGGGGTGCTGGCCGACTGTATGTCTCTGATCATTTCCCTTGTGTCACTCCATTTTTCTGCTTGTGACCTAGTCACATATATGCGTGTCACTGTCCTATTCTCAGCTGTGGTTCGTGCAGTGATGTCGGCTAATGCATTCCCTTGTCCGACTAAGTCTGTCACTCTTTTGTGTGCCTGACATTTGATCACCGCTAATCGTTTGGGGAGGAGAACTGCCTCAATCAGAGCGGACACTAAATCTCCGTGGAGGATTGGGGTGCCGTGGGACGTCAGGAATCCCCTCTCCCTCCACAGGAGCCCAAAATGGTGGACCACTCCGAAGGCATACTGGCTGTCCGTATATACGTTCGCGGTGGTCCCTGCGGCTATGATGCATGCTCGGGTGAGGGCTATCAGCTCCGCTGCCTGGGCAGATCGTTGTGTGATGCAGGCTGTCTCAACTACTGTTTGGGCTGTCGTTACTGCATAGGCAGCTGAAGTGGTGCCATCTGGGAGTTTGATGCATGAGCCGTCTACCCATAGCTCTCCATCGGGATCAGGAAAAGCAGTGTCTCGGAGGTCAACCCTACTCTTAGTCTGTTCGTCTGTGAGGGTCACACAGTCGTGTATGGGAGGAACGTCGGGGTCGTTTTCAGGCAAGGGTAACAATGTGGCAGGATTCAAAGTCGTGCATCTCTTAAGTGTGATGTGGGGTGCAAGCAGAGTCAACTCGTACCCTGTCAGTCGTGCGCTAGTCAGGTGTTGGGTCTTTGTCTGGTTCAAAAGGGTGTCAACTGCATGGGGCACTAATACAGTGAGGGAGTTGGAAAGTACGATTCCCTCGCTCTGACGGATGGAGACAGCAGCGGCAGCTACTGCTCGAAGGCAGGCAGGTAAGGCTCTGGCTACAGGATCAAGAGTGGCGGAGAAGTAGGCACAAGGGCGCTGCTTAGGGCCAATCGATTGAGTCAGGACAGACAATGCGCATCCCTCCCTTTCGTGGGTGAAGAGGGAGAAGGGTTTGGAGTAATCCGGCGTTCCGAGGACGGGAGCTGAGCAGAGTGCATCCCGTAATTCCTTAAAGGAGGCTTGACACTCAGTGGTCCAAGGAAGCGGGGAGGGGACATCTTTGGTCAGCAGGGCAAGTAATGGTTTCACAATGAGGCTGTAATTAGGCAACCACTGTCTGCAAAAAGAGGTTAGGCCAACCAAAGAGCGGACCTGCTTTTGCGTTTTTGGGATGGGGGTGTCTAGGATAGTTTGGATTCGGTCAGGGGTAAGTTTCCTCCCTTCCTTGGACAGAAGATGGCCTAGGTAAGTTACTTGTGGCTGGCAGAACTGTAGTTTCTTTTTGGAGACTTTATGGCCATTTTCTGCAAGGAAGTGTAGGAGTTGGACGGTGGCTGTCGTTGCCAGCGGGGTGGTGTCGGCCGCCAGAAGGATATCATCGACATATTGGATCAACACCACTCCCTCTGGTAGCTGGAAAGCATCCAGCTGTCTTTTGAGGGCCTGGCTGTAAATGCTGGGACTTTCAGTGTACCCCTGGGGAGCTCTACAGAATCGGTACGAGCGAGATTTTAAAGTGAAGCCGAAAAGATAACGGCTGTCTGGATGGATGGGGATAGAGAAAAATGCGTTTTTAAGGTCGATAACAGAGAAGGTGGTGGCAGTGGACGGGATGAGGGTCAGAATGGTGGTGATATCAGAGACCACAGGATATTGGGGTACAACCACTTTGTTAATCTCTCGTAAGTCGATGATGAAGCGGTACGCTTTCTCATCTCCTTCACCTTGCTTCTTAACAATGGGTAGGATTGGGCTGTTGCAGACGTTGCTAACCACTTCTTCAACCACTCCTGCATCTACCAGAGACTGAATGATCGCTACCAGTGCCTTCTCACCCTCTGGGGATATCCGATATTGCGGGAGTTTCGGGAGCATAGCGTCCTGTCTTACAGTTATATGAATAGGGTCAATCATCATTCGCCCCACATCAGAGTCGTTTTTGGCCCACAAGTACGGGGGCAGGGCGTCAAGCAAGGACATGTCAGCGTCAGTTATGGGGCACATGTGTCGTGGGGGACGGGATCTGGGCATGTCTGGGTTGTCGTACAGGATGACTCGTATTCCATCTGGGGAACACCTAATGGTAGCTCGAAAATGCTTCAGTAAGTCAATGCCCATAATGGCGTCAGGGGAGTTGGAGGAGAGTAGAAATGTCGCGTCAGCAGTGTTGCTTTCTAGGTCAAAGGTAATAGGTACGGACAGGGGGTTAGTGGAGGGCGTCCCATCGAAACCTATCGACGTTATGTGTGAGCCAGACAAGGGTGCCCTTGGAATCAGTCGTTTTGATAACACACTACGTGTCGCCCCAGTGTCTACCAAGAATGGAGACTCTGTACCCAAGACCTTAGCGGTGACATAAGGACCTTGCTGGTCAACACAGAGCTCGACTGGATCCCTCCCTTGCCCCTGGCAGTCCTATGCAAAATCGGGGGCATTTTCACCTTCGGATAGCTGATATTGATTCTGTCGAGGACGGTCAAATGTATCCAGTCTTCCTGATCTGTCATTGCTAGTGTCGTTGGAGTTCCCTCGTCCCTGTACTCTATTCCTCGGACCACCTGCCACATCCCTGGAATCCCTATTTCTATTCATCTCTAGCAAAACCGGACACTGGGTTTTCCAATGGCCGAACCCTTTGCAGAAGGCGCATTGGTCATTGCTAATATCTCTCCGTCCAGTGTGAGATGTCGGGGTGTGATCCTTAGGAGGTAGATCTCTGGGGGCGTTTGATTGGTAGTTCCCCCTTTGATGTTCCCGTCCTAGAGCTATACCCTGTATCTGGGCTATCATTACCCTTTCCTTCAAATCTTTCTTCTTTTTCTCGGACGCCCTATCATTCTCATTCTTTTGGTGCTCGTAATACTGAGCCATCTGAAGGATAGCTGCGGGTTTGGAGGCCCCCCAACTACTCTCACTTGTCTGTAGTTTTTGGGAGACTTCTTGAGTTAGTCCTTTTACATAATTTTGCACAAACAGGTGCTGTCCGGTTGCGGTGGTCATGTCCTGGCCACTGTAGTCGGAGAACACTGTCTCAAATCGGGAGAAGTATTCTGACACATCTTCCTGGGGTTTCTGTCGACAGGCCGTGACTATCGACCAGTCTACTTTTCTTTCCGGGACCAGTGTTTTTAATTTCTGAACTATTTTATCTGGGAGTTCCAGTATGTCCTTCACTGGTTTACTCCCTGGCTCTCGCTGTCTGTCTAGTTTACCGAGTTGGTCCCAGGTATGTCCAAACAGATCCGTGTGGTCAGCCTTCCGGATTTGCTTCCACACGTCAGCTGGCAGACATAGCCCAAAGAACAAGTCAATATCTGCTAAAGTCATTATTGTCGAACCCAAGGCTATGCCTAATTCGGTATAAAATGCTGTCGGGTTCTTTCTTAAGTCGGGCAGGGTTTGCTTAAAGGTTAGGATATCTTGTCGGTCCCATGGTTGATATACCCAATTGTACACAACCCTTCCCTTTGCATTTTCATTATTAATATCATCGCTCATTCCCTGGCCCCGTGGCGGGATCCAGTAAGGAGCCGCTTCTCTGATAGGCATCATAGTATTGGCTACTTCTGCCGAGGTTGTTTCAGGGACCGTAACCTTGGCTTCTGGTTTCTGTTCTGTGAGGTGGCGGAAGACCTCAAGCATTTGCATGAAGAGCTCCGTCGCCTCACGTTCAGTCCCATCTCCAACATCAATTTTCCTATACAGCGTTGTTAATTTAGCGGGACCCTTGCTCTGATACCTATCTTCATACGCGTTCAGGGTGTGGTAGCTGAATCGCAAGATGAAATGCCGTCTGTGGCTGTCGGCATGTGAATTATATATGTTCATTGTGTACTCTTCGCTCTCCCTTCGTTCTACTAAGGTCTTTGCTATTTTGTCGATCCCATCCCGCTCATCTTTGCTTAATCTATTTAATCTGGCCGATGATTGTTTGCTAGACTCGGGGTCGTCTGATGAGGTTGTTAATGTGGCTGGTGCAAAGGCCGTGAGGGCTGGTGCACTAGCGCTGAGATCGCTTTCGCTCACACTCGGAGCGTGAAAGCTTTGTCGGCAGGGGGCATATGGAGGGGGCATGTAGATGGTTGGGGGACCTAGTAGTAGCTCATCGTTCGCCCGTTGTTTGGAGGGCAATTCAGGGTAGAGCGCAGAGGGGGTCCTAACAGGACATTGGCCTGTCGACCCTAATTCTTGGTTTTGCATAGTTTCCTTTCTTTCTTTTATTTCTTCTTCTAGTTGCTTTGCGGCTAGGTGGGCTGCCTTTCGTAATTCTTTCCCTATTTTTGCTTCTTCTCTTTTCTTTCGTTGTTCCGTTTCTTTGCGCCACATGCCGATACTGTCGAGCATAGTGGGCGTGGTCTTATTCTTCTGGAGCGCTATTTCTAATGTTTTTATTTTATTTTCGTCAAAGGAACCTATCAGTGGCCACTGACTTTCAAGGTTCTTTTTCGTATATTTATGCCATAGTTTAGTGTAAGCTATAGCGACTAGTCCATACTTAGTGAACATGTCCTTATTAGGGGTGCCTTCCAGTGGAGCTGGATGGTTCATCTCTAATAAGCGGTCCGGGCTAAACAGGCTACCAACCAGTGGGGAGAAGACAGGCATGACGGATTACAACGGGGACAAAAGTCTGCACTACCTATCTTATCACGGCGGACAAAGACTAGACAGAATATTTCTATTCTACGTTGTTTGGAGGCCGTGAATACCTCAAAAGAACCAATACCGAATAATCGGCCAATCAAACAATCCAGTGGGGAGAATAAGTGGGCACGAAAAATTATCGTTACCCACTCTTTCTCTACCTGCAAAGAGAGGCCTTGTTCTTCCCTGTTTGCAGACAAAGAATCTCCAGACAATAATCCACGAACGATAGTTCGGGAAACAGTGGGGGAGGAAGATAGGTACGACGGATTACAATGGGGACAAAAGTCTGCGTTACCTATCCTTCACTGCTTGCAAAGAGAGAGCCTGTTTGCTTTTCCCCGTTTGCAGACAGTGAATCTCCAGAGGGTTTCAACAAAGCGTAATACTAGTATTATCCAAAAACAATTTCCTCAATTCGTCGTGTTTACACGACCTTACCCGGACCGCATGGACGGTTTCCTGTCCTCTGGATCCAGCGCCCGATCGTCCTCTCTCCTTCGTGTTGTTCGCGGCACTCCTGATGGTGCCCAGTCAGGACCGTAGATCACTCGAGAGAGGTCTGTTCAGAACTAGTGAAGGTCGGATGATCGGCTGTCAGACGAGGGTCTATCGGACACAAGCTCTTCCCGATCGTTGCAGTCGTTCACTCTGTCATCGGGACCTCTCCCACTGGATCCACGTGTCGCTGATGGGCCCCACGTTGGGCGCCAATTTGTAGAAAAAGGTAGGGCTAGGACCTTTCTCAAGATTTGCCCGGCGCTAACCGCCCTTGTACCATTCAAGTTTACCAAGCAATGAGGCAGGCGCCGGAGACCAGAAGGCAGGAAACAGAAGTTTATTCCGACGGAGCAGAACACATCAGATCAGACAACAAGGTATCATGTCGAGGTGCTCTAACAGCCTCTCGGAGGCCTGGCCTCTTATACACTGGTTTATGGCATGTGACCTTCTCTTGATACAATCAGATCCTTGTGAGGCAAGAAAAAGACATCCCCGTAATCCTAGTGTCAATCCCACCCCCATATACCGTCACAATAGAGTTTCTCAACCTGCTGATAAGAGGAGGGGACCATCACGCAGCTGAGTGTTCCGTCGAGTCTTAGGATGTGTGCGCCTGATCATATCACAGGGGGTGGGGAGGCCTGGATCAATAGAGGGCCCTTTGAAGGAGAGCGACCTCATACAATATAGGGCAGTAAATGATATCTCCCGGCTTAGGCAATGGCCTCGGACCTGTGTGGACAGTCGGACACGGGGTGAGGGGCTATCAATGGAGTGGTATTCATGCCGCGTGGACAATCCAGCGCAGGAGGGAGGTTTGTCAACAGAGGGGCATTCATGGGAGGAGAGGAGGTGTTGGTCAGGCGCTAGCGTGACTCCCAAGGACAGGGTCATGCAGAAGGGTCCTGCTCGTAAGGAGGAGGAGGGAGGGGGAGCCAGGGTGCGCGGAGGATGCTTGCTGGGTCAGAGGGACGTGCTGGCGATCGATCGTGGACAGGGAGACCATGATACCTAAAATGGCTGCCATGCACGTAATACATAGGTGACCTAGAATAGCTGCCGTGCATGTAGTACATAGGTGACAAGCTGGCGCAGATGATGTTCAGATCGCAAGTCAAAATTCCACAAATGCACTCAGCCCTAGGTTGTTCCCCGTTTTATTTTCTTACTGGCCAACATCCTAGAACTCTGCCTGTAATTGTCCCTGAGAAACAGAACAGTATGCCAGCAGTTGCAGAAAGGCTAATTAGTTTACGCAAATTTCAGGAGAACGTTAAACTAACCTTAACTAAACAAAAAGAAAAGATGAAACATTATGCTGATCAACACAGAAAGCCTGCCCCAACTTATAAACCTGGGGATCAGGTTTGGTTATCGACCAAGAACATACAGATTGAGGGTCCTAAAAAGTTAAAACCAAGATTCATTGGCCCATTTTCCATAGACAGAATAATAAACCCAGTTTCAGTAAAACTGATCCTTCCCCAAGATTATAAGATTCATCCAGTATTCCATGTGTCCCTGATTAAACCCGTGCAGCCTAACACCCGTCCAGATGCTCCTCCCCCTCCTCTTATAAAAAGAGATCATGTTGAGTACGAGATCAGGAAAATACTAGATTCAAAAAGAATTAGGGGACGTTTGTACTACTTGATTGACTGGAAGGGCTATGATAGTGCAGAAAGATCCTGGGAACCTGAGAGTAATGTTCACGCCCCCCGTTTGATCCGCTCCTTTCACGCATTGAACCCCGGCAAACCACGACCTCTGAGAAGACCTTTGGGGGGGGGAACTGTCAGGAAAACTTAAGCATGGATTATAGCCTAGGAAAAAACATGTTAAATGCAGAAAGAATCATGCTTGTGCAGAAATGTGCTTGGAGGTAGCAATGCTTATTTAGTATTTGTACAAGTGCAACGTTTTTTCCAACAGATTGAAGGGTGCTTATGCATATTCATGAGGGTATGTCTATTCATGAGGGAAGCACGTTGAAAGCACGTTGAGCAGGTGTGCTCAACCGATATTTCCCCACACGTGTAAAAAGCCTATAAAAGGCTTGCCGGTTCCTAAACAAACGCTTCGCTTCTCAGCTTCAGCGCCGCTTAGGAGCCTCCAGGACCCGTCTCCCAGCACCCGGCCCCGCCCGCTTGCAGCGCGACTTGCCTGACTCGCCTGCTTCTCTTCTCGACCAGGAGCAATCCCGAAGGAGTTTCCCGATCATCGGAGCGACCTGGCTGTTTCTTCGAACTCCGTCAAGCATTGTGACAGTGTTCCAGTCATTTCCGGTTTTCGAGCGTTTCAAGTCGGAGCTCGTTTCTGGTGGGACCCGCTCCTCTCTTCCGGTCTCAGGATACAGACTTCCTACCCACACACGGATTGAAGTAAGACTATTCCGTTTTTTTTAAAACTTAGCAAACAAACCTTGGCAAATGTGTAAAAACAAACCTTGGCAAAACCAATGAAAAACTAAAAAGCGAATCTTGATAAAAGCTAAAAGACAAAGGATTTTCTCTAGATGGACATAGTAGCTGATTGTTTGGACATTGTAGCTGATTGTTTGATAGTTTGTACTTGCAGAACTTTTAGAGACAAACTGTATATGCACATTGTGGTAATGCAGTGACTTAAACTGCATAAGACTAAATGTGAGATTGTAACCAAGGGATGGTTCGTCACAATAGTTGTTAGGGGGCCAGTATTTGTTCTTTTTATTTCTTTTCACAGAACCCCCAATTATTGAAGCACACGAAACAGTGTAAGGTAAGGCAAGTTTGCATGTTGAGTGCAGTTTACAGTTTGACTAACCAGTTCACTGAATTGTTGGTAAGCAGTAAGGCCAAGCAATTGTTTACTCACTGTATTATGTTTTGAAGGTGCTATAAGAACTAAGCAGTTCGGAGAATTCTAAATGATGTTCATATACTAGCATAAGAAGCACAGGATTGGGGCTTTCTAAAAGTTGGTATGTACCAGAACTTCTTATTGTATATGTTGAAAGAAAGTGTCGATTAATAAGGAATCAATAGTGATTGGTGTAAACCTTTAATGCAGCACTGTCTAAGAATCAAGATTACAAGAGAAAGTCCAGAGTGCTTCAAACCAGAGAGAGACACCCATCTCCCAGAAGAGATCCAGTGTTGTTTGTTTCTCTCTTTCGCTTTCCTTACCCCCATCCACTACCCCTTCCCGTCCCACACTTCCCTGTCCCTTTGGGGGTCAGCAGGTTGTGCCAAGAGTTTTTAATCCTTGTCACATTTGCTGGTTCCTGAAGGTATTGGGACTAGTCAACTACAAGACGGAAGAAACCTGGACTCCTGAGGTGGCGTCTCTGACAAGTTGTTGGTATTCATCCGCTAACATGGAGGGGGGTCCTCTTTAGCCACGCTACTGGTTGTTGTTGTTGTTTTTTGCTAACCGTTTTAGATAAACAAATCACCTCTTAGTGGGGTAGTTAGAGGTTGGGGCCTTTGAGGCGACAAATGCTTCCACCTCAAGAAGTGTAGGGTGGGGGAAGTAGGGGGGCGAGGGTGTCTCCCAACAGTTTGTTCTTTTTAGCCACCTATAGGCCACTGTTTGTTGTTGTTATTTTTAGCCACCTACGGGCCACTGTTGGTGCCGCCTACGGGCCGCTGGTTGCAGTTCTCCTTGCTCGCCTTCTCTCACGGTGGGTTCACAGCTGCTACGCAGCTCATTGCCTCAACCAGTTTGTTACTTTCGCCAGTTTCACAAACTTTCACAAACCCACAGGGCAACTGAGAAGGCATACACTTGGAGAAAAGAAAAACGAACAATTTCTTCCTAGTTATACGACCACTGGGAATAATATATGCAATTCAGTAGGACTATAGAATAATACCGATAGAAATAAACTTTTGAGTTTCATATTTTGTTAATCAAGAATAAGAACCAACATACCTTGGGGTCAGGATTTCCTTGTAATGAAGCTTCTCAACCTTAGTAGTTGCGACCAGTGACATAGGAATTACTATGTTGTCAATATCATATGAACTTTCACCTCTTAATCTCCGTCTCATGAATTCCTGTACAACAATAAACAAAAGTACGACACATTTTTTGGTCAAGAGACAGTCCTTTAGGAAAAGAACACTAAACACATTAAAAGTGTGGGTCTTTCACATTTACTAACTTCAATGAACCTTGAGGCAGAAGTATGAGCACTTCAGCTATGACTATGAAAAAGATAGGGAAACAAGGTGTAGGACTTTGGACTTTACATATAAAAGGAATCATACATAGGTGAACTACCAGCACAAGTCTATTGCCGGTACCAGGCATTAGTCGAACATATTTCTACTGCAATTTGGGTAGACTCTTGCTCATTAAATGCACGGAGGTGCTGATACACTGTTCTGACAGTGGGATCCCAACCATTTACCAATACAGAGAGTAAAGCATTATGGATTTCAGTTTTCTGTGGACAGACATGATTTGTCTTGGCTGTGAGCATGCGTGAATTGGCCGAAACTCGTAACCAATGTGATGATGAATACTTGATGCTGGCCAAAGTGCTCAGGATGATCAGGACACCCACATGTACCAGAATACAACCAGCCGAACACTAGAACGTACTCGGATTGTTCTGTGAAAGAGCCAACCTAAGGGTGAAGAAAAACATTGACACATAGTGAAATACATCCTGGAAGATGATCCAACTACAGCCCTATTGCATTAGTGGTACTGCTCAAGCCAAGGAAGAAGTTGTTTGTGAGCTTCAGTGACGTAAAAAATTATGAAGAAGACAAAAGAACCAGGAAAACTGAGGACTTAGGATTGATGCTGGCAGATAGAATACTGAGGAAACAGAGCACACACCAACGATCAAGCAGAACTAAATACAGTGTTGCAGAAATCTAACAAATTGATAATGGAGTAATAGAATATATGGCTGATGCAACCGAGACACAAGTTTACTACTCAAAGAGATTTCAAGGGAAACTGGCATCAGAGATCAACCAGCTGGACTACCTGTGAAGCTCAATAAAGGGAACTTAAGAAATCAATTGCTGTTGAAAGCTATTCTGTAGTTATGTCCTGCTCACCCCATATTGGTGAAGAGGTGAGGAAAAAGGAACCACCACTTGGTCTTTAATTTATTTATTAATTTATTTATTAATGACACTTGTAGAGCGCATACAATTACCCGTGGGCGTCTCGGCGCTAGATGCATTGATGTCTCACCATGATCAGAAGGTACACGGATTTGAATTACTGATTGAATAACCACGTTTTCAGTTTTTTTCTGAACTGAAGAAGTGAGGGGCTTATTTTTATGTGGTTTGGTAGGGTGTTCCAAAGTCTAGGGGCCGCAATTGAAAAGCGGCGATCACCCCAGGAAGCTGTTCGGCTGCGTTGAACCACTAGTTGGTTGAGTGAGCTAGATCGGAGAGTTCTCGGCGGGTTATAGGGAGTCAGTTGCTCTTTGAGGAAGCAAGGTCCTTGGTCCTGTAGTGTTTTGTAGACTGTACACAATGATTTAAATTTTACCCTGTTATGGATGGACAGCCAGTGGTAGCTTTTCAGTGTGTCCGAGATGGGTGCAAATTTGGTTTTTTTTGACAGTACGCGTGCAGCAGCATTCTGCACGGTCTGTAGTTTTTTGATAACTCTGCTCTGTGCATTGAGCAGCAGACCGTTGCAGTAATCTAGCGATGTCAGAACTAGGGAGGTAACTAGTGTTTTGGCTGCTGAATCTGGTAGATAAGGTAAAATTTTTCTTACCATTCTGAGCTTGAAGTGGGCGTTAGCTGCCACCTTATTTGCATGGGCCATGAAGTTAAGCTGGTCATCGAAAGTAACTCCTAGGTTTCTGACTTTGACCGTGGGGCAGGGTGGTGTACCTAAGGCCGATGGCCACCAGGCTGCTGACCAAACTGGCGAGAGATTACCATAGATAACCACCTCCGTTTTATCGGAGTTAAGTTTCAGGCAATTCTTTGCCATCCACTCGCCGATAGCAATCATCCCACTTTGGAATCTCTCTGCCACCCTCTGTCCATCACCCTTTATTGCCAGCACCAGCTGAGTGTCGTCGGCGTATGAGGTTAGGCTCATCCCATATGCCTTGATGACACTAGCAAGGTCCGACACGTATATATTAAATAGTGTCGGACTTAGGGATGAGCCTTGGGGAACCCCATACGGTAACGACAAGTCAGCTGATTGGAAGGGGCCCAGTGTGACCGCCTGGGTTCTGTTGGCCAGAAAGGAAGCAAGTAGGTCCCTAGCAGTGAGCTGGATACCCATCCTCTCGACACGGTCGACCAAGATCTTGTGGTCAACCGTGTCGAAAGCTGCTGAAAGATCCAAGAGAACTAGCAGTGCAGTTCCTCCCTGATCGCGGATGACTCTTATGTCATCAGCTGCTTTGATGAGAGCGGTTTCTGTGCCATGATGTTTACGGAAACCGAACTGAGTATCATCCAGCAAGTTGTGACTTTCTATATAGGCTGACAGCTGCTGATTCATCGCCTTTTCTGTGACTTTGGCTAGGAAAGGGAGGCTCGCTATAGGGCGGTAGTTTTTTAGTTCACCTTTATCTAGACCAGGCTTTTTGAGCAGAGGTTTGATCAGCGTGTTTTTTAATGAGTCAGGGTAAGTTCCAGATGTCAGTATTGTGTTACAGACACCGGTGATAATGGGGATAACTGTGTCTGGTACAGTAGCGATCACGGAGGTAGGGCATGGATCCAGAGCTGAACCAGCTTTAATTGATTTTACTATGCTCTTAATTTGGTCAGTGGTGAGGGGGCTAAAACAGGTCATTGTGCTTTTGGGAGTAATCATGGGAGTTGTAGCGCTGCTGCTAGCCTGGACTGAGTTAAAGGCTTGGTAGATATCATTGACCTTTGCAAAGAAGAACTCCGATAAGGCATCACATAGTGCTTGCGATGGGGGTGGACTAAGATCAGGGGCATTACCGGCGAGGGTTTTGGCGATGTTATATAACTGTTTACTGGAATTTTTCGCAGTTTCTATATGGCGTGTGAAAAAATCTTTCTTTGCTGCTATTATCATAGCTTTGTAAGTGGCAAGGGCTTTTTTATATTTTTCCTTATTTTCACTGTCATAGGATCTTCGCCAGTGTCTTTCCCTGTTCCTGGTTAATTGTTTTTGAATTTTTAGTTCTGTTGTATACCACTGAGCTTTAGGCACATTTCTATTTTTAGAGAGTGATTTGGTAGGTGCCAGTTGGGCCGTGGCTTCACCCAGCCACTTCTGGAATTGGCTGGTTGCAGTATTGGGATCGGTGGATAGTTCCGGGGTTGTGGTATTAAGAAGCAATGTAAGATCATCGGAATTGATGTCCTTCCATGCTTTGAACGTACCCTTTTTTGCAGGGACCACTTTTTTTCTCTGCGAGCCTTTGATGGTGAGTCTGCTAAAAATGACTGAGTGGTCTGTCCATGTCATGGGGAGTACTGAGGTTATACACAGTCCTTCCACATTTGTAAAAATTCCATCCAGCGTGTGGCCTGCCTGATGGGTTGGGGTCGTGACCAATTGTCTGAGGCCCATTGTATCTAGGTCTGATACCAGGGTAGTGGTATCCCTATCACTGAGTTGCTCTAGATAGAAATTGAAGTCTCCCATAATCGTAGTGGAGTCTTCTGTAACTATGGATTCAGTGATATTGCTAAGATTAGCGAGGAACGCAGATCTAGTCCCAGGGGGTCTATAAATCAATATTCCCTTGAAGTTATATGTGGGGGACATTTTTATGTTGAAATGCATGGCTTCGCATGAGGTAATAGGAATCGGCGAGCAACGGACTTCAAATTGGTCTCTTGCTATGATGGCTATCCCACCTCCTTTTCCTATGGGCCTGTCCTGCCGGTAGACACTATAGCCTGGAGGGACTGCCGTAACGTAGTCAGGGGCAGATGCCTCGTCCGTCCATGTCTCTGTGATGTAGAGAACATCTAGGTTAGCGTCGCTAATGAGGTCGGCTATTTCCTGGCAATGTTTGCTCAGGGAGCGCGCATTGATAAGTGCCATGGAAACGTGAGTATCAACCTCTGTAGCTGAAGATTGAACAGCCATAGTTGGGTTAACAAACACGGGGGTAATGTTACAATGTGAGCATTGTGTTTGTGGCACCAACGGCAAGAGGGATAGATCTAGTTTGGTGCAGAGCGGAGCGTGGGATGGACAGATCTCCAGAAGTGTGTTACGGGTATAGGAGAGGAAAGGGGCAGGGGTTGTGGCCCTGGGCCCGGTTCCGGCGCGGACGGGCGCAGACGGGCTTGCCTTTGGCGCGCCTTCGGCGCGCCGCCGGCGCGCCTGCTGCGCCCGCCCGCTGCGCGGACGGGCGACTCTGTTGTTAAAGTACATGATTTGGGAGGGGCGCAGAGCTATCGGCCAGCCTTCCCGATTCAAGATGGCGGCCAAAGTAATGTGGAAAGCTTCCCTGCGCCTGAATACAGCGGCGCTGTGGGAAGGGAGTTTGAGCCTCGGCGAAGTATTCTCGCCTTAGGGGCTGCTAGCAATATAAAAACGTACCAATTAAAATATTTTACAGGAGTTTAAAACAATTATTGTGTCAATCGTTTTTTCCGCGTTATCTGTGGCAAAGGAGCAAGGGAGCAAGACAAACCTCCGGCTTCCGCCTCAGAGGGGGACAACAAAACCATTACTAGCAGTAAGGAGTTACGCCTGTTAAATACCCTGGGAGGGCGGGAGGGGCACAGAGCTATCGGCCAGCCTTCCCGATTCAAGATGGCGGCCAAAGTAATGTGGAAAGCTTCCCTGCGCCTGAATACAGCGGCGCTGTGGGAAGGGAGTTTGAGCCTCGGCGAAGTAATCTCGCCTTAGGGGCTGCTAGCAATATAAAAACGCACCAATTAAAATATTTTACAGGAGTTTAAAACAATTATTGTGTCAATCGTTTTTTCCGCGTTATCTGTGGCAAAGGAGCAAGGGAGAAAGACAAACCTCCGGCTTCCGCCTCAGAGGGGGACAACAAAACAATTACTAGCAGTAAGGAGTTACGCCTGTTAAATACCCTGGGAGGGCGGGAGGGGCGCAGAGCTATCGGCCAGCCTTCCCGATTCAAGATGGCGGTCAAAGTAATGTGGAAAGCTTCCCTGCGCCTGAATACAGCGGCGCTGTGGGAAGGGAGTTTGAGCCTCGGCGAAGTAATCTCGCCTTAGGGGCTGCTAGCAATATAAAAACGCACCAATTAAAATATTTTACAGGAGTTTAAAACAATTATTGTGTCAATCGTTTTTTCCGCGTTATCTGTGGCAAAGGAGCGAGGGAGCAAGACAAACCTCCGGCTTCCGCCTCAGAGGGGGACAACAAAACAGGTTTATTGTAGATTACATTAAGACAAATTAGATGAGAAAAGTGTCCATTCAGAAGACAATTTGCACTAGTTTACTTTTGATTTGGAATATATTGAAAAATCAGAGAACAATCAGGTGAGGTTACAGGTAAACCTAAGAATTAACCACTAGTTTGCAATATTTGTATTTTTCCATGTGCCAAAGAGCAGACTGCATTTAGTAAAGAAGCAGTTTTACCCTATTTTACCCTATTTTATAGTCTGGAAAAATACCCTTATACTGATTGCATCACTGGATTGGTTCTGCTGGCATCAAAGCAAATGCAACTTATGATTGAAAGAAACAAAGACTGAAATTCAATGCTGTTTGTTGCCTACTAAGCACAGAATAATTTGGTAGCATCTACCTAGAGTCCGTTAAGGAGTGAGACTCATAAAGTGATATATATATATGGGAACTGAAGATTTTTCATACATCTGTCTACTAGATGGGTGTTTTAGAATTTAGATAATAAAAAGATGTCAGTTGAAGAGTTTTGTTTTCTTGATAAACAACTTCCAAGATGTTATTTCAAGAAAACAAGTCACAGTAATGGCGCTGAAAAAGACCCCTATCACATCATATACAATCAGGATCAGAGACAATGCGGTAAAGAACTCAATGACGAATCAAGGATCGTACAAACCGCATAATCACAACAACAATTCGGCGCCTTCACTCAAGCCGATCCCCCCTTCCCCTTCCCCAAAACTACCTAATCCGGCCACCCTATGTGTCCCAGAAGCTTCTGTGGACAAGCTCACCACTCCTCTGCAGCTGAGTAGCTCCACCAACAGGTCGGTGTCTATGATCTTTCCTGAATACGAACACTTAGAGGAAATCCATACTCCAACTGCCCAGCAAATTAGTACTTGGAACCTTCTCAACAGATCCTCACTCACCAACATCATCAACAATATTAAATATGGTTCTCCACTGGATCCACTTCCCCCTCAAATATTAAAAACTTTGGACACCCCCTCTTTTAATATTATTCTGGATCTACTTAATTCCTCCCTCAGAGAAGCCAAGGTCCCCTCCGCGTGGAAACATGGTATGATCAAGCCACTATTAAAAAAGGCTAATGCTGACACCAACAACCTTTCCAATTTCCATCCCATTTCTCTCCTCCCTGTTTTCTCAAACATATTAGAAAAGCATATTATCACACAACTCACTCAGCATGTTGAATCCAATAAGATCCTCCATCCATCACAGTCTGGTTTCAGATCCGGTTTCTCAACAGAATCCACCCTGTTGGGGGTCTCAGAAACTATTTGTTGCCGAGTGGATGAGGGGGAGACTGTAGCACTCATTCTACTCGACTTGAGTGCCGCTTTTGATACGGTCTCCAACCCCATCCTCATAAATACCCTCAGATCATCTGGCATCACCGGCTCAGCCCTCAACTGGCTCATTAGCTTTCTTTCAGACCGCACTTTCCAAGTCTTTTCCCCTTCCTCTGCCTCTCAAATCTATAAATCAGCGCATGGTGTTCCCCAGGGCTCCATCCTAAGCTCCCTACTTTTCAATCTGTACGTCAGCTCTCTGGCCTACATTGCAGAACAGGCAGGGTTAACCATCTACTCATACGCCGATGATAAACAGATCATCTACTCTCTCTCAACCGGTTCCCATTCCACCCCTTCCTCCCTCTGTATCGGTCTTCATAACATCGCCAAGTGGATGCATGAAAACAAACTTAAGCTGAATGGGGGGAAAACAGAGCTTCTCTTATTTGGCAAGAATACTACCCTGTGGGGCCGCCAAATTTGGCCCGCACAAATGGGTAAGCTCCCCGTATCATCTAAAACAGCTCGTAATCTGGGCATCACTTTCGATGATCAACTTTCCATGAAACATCATGTGGTAAAAATCTCCTCCACCTGTATTACCATCATCAAGTGGCTTCGTAAAATCATCGGGATGCTCCCTCAGGAGACCCAGAAAACCGTAGTCCAGGCCTTAGTCACCTCTAGACTGGACTACGGCAATATTCTTCTCCTGGGGGCGTGCAAAGAGGTAACCCGTAAATTACAGACAGTCCAAAATATGGCGGCTCGGCTGCTCTGTAAATTACCTAACACATGTTCCACTTCCAACTCACTTCGTAAATTGCACTGGTTACGTATTGAAAACCGCACGAAATTTAAGGCCCTCTGCTATATGCACAGGATAACCACAGGCCAGGCCCCACCATACCTCAATACCTTAGTGCATCGATACAGCCCTGCCCGTACCCTTCGATCCTCTAATCAGCATAGGTTCCAAGTTCCTGGAGTCAAGAGAGCCAGGATGGGCGGTCGCTCCTTCTCCGTCCTGGCCCCATCCCTCTGGAACTCTCTTCCTTTATCTCTTCGCACGGAACCCTGTTATCTTAAATTTCGTAAAGAAGTCACGACCTGGTTATTCAACCAATAATGTCACTTTAGCTATCTATCTGTTTTCCCCTCACTTTGGTCTCTAGCGCCGGGAAACCTCCGGGTAGCTGCGCGCTTTATAAGCTTAAATATAATAATAATAAGCCACTTTCCCCAAATCTTGGCATATTTGGCCAGGCATCCATGTGCCCCTTAAACAGTTTTTCTTGATAAGTGGACCAATCCACTCCAGATCTCCATTTCAACAACTTCGGTGCTTAAGTTGCCTTCTATGGGAAGAAATGCCCATTTTAGCAACCAACAGGGCAGTGCACATAAAAGCCTTGTCTGCTAGGGAGTCAACCACCCCATAATCCACTCCAAGTAAAACCAAAAGGGGAGACAGCTCTATTGACAGGTCTAAAACATCAGAGATCTTAGCTATTATGTTCTCCCAGAACAGTGCTATAATTGTATAAGACAATATCATGTAAAAGAAATCAGCTGGGGAATGACAATGGCAGCCACAGTCAGGATTGGATCTGAACCTCTCTCGGACAACCTTTCGGGGGTGAGATAAGTGCAGTACAAATAGTATGTTTGGATCAATTAAAGCCTGGAGAAGACTGTGAAGACCTTGGGGGCCATCAATGCATCTGGCCAATCTTCATCATCCAAAGGTCCCCATCCAGGTCTCCCAGCGGGTTCTTAGACCATGGAGTGTGTCTGGAGCATTGATAATCGAGGTGCTGTAATTCTGGGAGACACCCAGCTTACCCAGGGCTCCCATCCTCAATTTGGCCTCAATGGGGCTAAAATGAGGGACATTTATGCCGGGAGAACATGTACCTGTAAAGCATGACAAAGTTGCAAACATTTATAGAATTGTGTCTTAAATAAAGAATGAGTCTGTTTCACTTCCTGAAAGGAGACTTTGTGGGATCCTGTCCAAACGTCACTCACTAGAGTAATACCAATGGTGTCCCAGCGAGCAAACCTCTCCAGTGCCTCCACATCCCCCAAACACTTGCCATACCACAAGGGTGTCTGTTGAGTAATTGTTTTCCACCCTATTGTATGCCGCAGGGCCGCCCTCCACCCAGGGAAGACCAGCCACCCCAGGGACCGTTTGAGGGACAGCGCAACCGTTAAACCAGTCTAGTATTCGAGGGAAGCCCAATGTTGCGAGCTCATATCTATAAGCAGGATCTGACCATCCTCCATTAAGCCAATCATTGACAATCAGGAGGTGAGACTCCAGATAGTATAAGTATAGGTTGGTCATACCCAGCTCTCGGTTATCAGTAGCGCGCTGACATTTCGGTCTAAAATTATGCCGTAAGAACGAAATTCACTGTGTGTCCATCTCTTTAAACCAGTATCGAGATATAGTGTGGGGGAAGGTTTGAAAAATATATAACAGTCTAAGCGAGCAGTACCATCATCTTATGAAGTGCCAATTGTTATTCATGAACATACGAGTGGCTGCCAGAGCTGAAATGTTCGGTCCTACGTAAGAGAGTTGTGAGGGAAGAGCCCTGCGTAGTGATGGAAAGCGTTCTCGCACAGTTTATTTCTATAAAGAGCAAGCTCCTGCTCTCCATCTTAAATATATTATTTTATGAAGATGGATGGGGTCGTTGGAAAAGGCGGAGTTTTAGTCTTGAAAAAAAAGAGCTTGTTTTGGATAAAGCTCATATTTTTTTACATTATCACCACAATATGGATGCTTGCTTAACACAACAAAATTTAGTGCTAAGCACAAATGCTTTTAAACTCGTAAGTACATTCTGATGAATTTTGCGTTGCGCCGCACAACATTTTAGTAAATGAAGACCTCGGTTTCATCTTCAAATTCCATGACCTCTAAATAAATACACCTACCCCTGTTGACTGGAATCTGACGCGCTTCCCATTTCTACATGGTCGATGAATAATGGCCCTCTGCCAAGTTCAAATGTACCCGTTTTCTCATAGAGATGTATTGGGCGACTGGGGACCCTTCTGCACTTGGACCAGGGTTGCCTATATTAACTCAATTTCCATGATCATTTTTGACCATCATACTATTTATCTCCTGCCTAGTTTTCCTGCTGAACGTGACACCTCTCCTATTACACCTTGCATTAATATTTTTCAAAAGGACAGTGGCACAGTCCAGTCTTGCTAGTCACTGCTGGAGAGATTGCTTCTATGCCTGCTCTCTTATATGGCTGCTCATGTATCCGTTCTGTCATTTTTATCCTTTCTGACTTTCCTTCTGGCTGTATTTGTTGGAAGGGAGGAGCTCTTGTTATAAAGTAACCAGGCACAGTGCAAGGAATTACATTGCTCCAGCAAAATAGATTTTTTCCAGCTCGAGTGCTCCCCCTGCACCAAAAAACATTAAAAAAATAATAATAATTCTGTAATGTGACTGCGTGTGGTGACCCTGAAATTAACTGCACCTTGTTGAGGGTGAGTCTACGTTAATAAGGAACAGAATGAGCAGAGTTGACAGAAAAAGTGAAGTGAGAGACAATGAGTGAATGAATGAGAAGTGAGAAAGAGAAGCTATGTATGCTTAGCACTAAATATGGATTGCCACTTTTTTCCACTAATAGATTTATGCAAAGTTCACAGCTTCACAACGTTGTGAAGTTGGAAAGTTCATACATTTTGCGCAACTTAGTCATAGGAATATTTCCCGTAAAAAGAAGTTTTAGATGAAGAATTTCCCTGTTCTGTTTTTTATTGCAAATTTTCTTCGAAAAGATTTGAAGGGATTTCTCCTGAACATATTGTTGAAATTTTTTATTCATTTTTTCTTTAAAACCACTAGGTTCACAAAGTTCAATGAAAGATTTCACAAAGTGGCTGAAAGCAAAGTTATTCAAACAAAAGAGGGGGACACCAGGGCTTTGTTAAGGGTCCAGCATAGGTGCCCTACAACAGTCATCAACAAGAAAGGTATGTTGGAGTTTTGGAGTTGGTAGGTAGGAGCATTGTTGTCCACCACACCACCACAAGAAGATAGTTTCTGAATAGTATAGGTCCTGATTAAATGTGATGGATCAGTATTGACCGCTACGCATGAAACATGTCGACCACTTCACATGAGTAGAGCTGAGCTCTCTTTGACCATTGAGCCTGAGCACAGCCACTCAGCTTGTTCTTAAGAAGATGGATTACCATTCTAAAAAAGTGTTTTTGTGGACTATTCAACCTTTTTTAATATTACTCACATGCACCACATCTACACTGTTCTTTAGGGCCCTCACACCCACGCACCAAACGGCAGGAACTAAAGATCTCCGATAAAGAGCCTCGTTTAGGGTGCCCGTCAGGCATTGCAGTTGCCGGCCCGACGAGGAGCAAGTCCATATGATGAAGCATGACACCTAGCTTGCTGGATGTGTGAGGACTCTAGTTCCGAATAGGAGGATCCCCTCATCCTCTTCCCCTCTTTTTCATTTTCCGCATTGTGGGAACAGCATACCTTTCTTGTTGATGAAAGCAAAGTTACTCATCTTTTAACACCCCAGCATTAAACCACTGTGCAAGAAAAAAACTTACTGCATAGCTGATGCAAACACAAGCAAGTGTTCACCATTTTAGGTCTCCCCTAGGCAGCGCGCAAGCGCTCTTTTCCGAGACATCAAGTAATGAGTAGTGAGCTAGTGACATTGCAAATAACAATGCCTTTTATTTTTGTTTACATTTTTTTTAAATAGCTTACACTCGCATAAATGTGAGACCGATTCCATTGCAAATACTTGTTATATGTAGCGGCCATGCATCATTATGCGATGGCTAACTATATATAGGCTGTGCCGGACCTGGGCATGTTTGGTATCAAACATGTAGGAATCATACCTCAACACCGTTACCGGTGTTGGAGGTATTATTCCATGCACCATGGGGCTCCTCCAGGAAACCATCAATGCTCCCTGTAACAGCCTTCAAGGGTCTGTCAGTAATCTAGTGCTGCTGCTGACCTCAGGCACGCTTCTGACATCGTGCTGCCGAGCTCGAGCAGGGGAAGGAAGAACAATAGGTTTCATGTCACAGGGTGGTGTGACCATCTCCCAGACAGGACTTAGTGGATTGGGCTTGGGTGGGGGATGATTGCCAGCACCACCAGACTCCTTTGAAAGGCACATTTGGTGCACTCCTTGCATACTCCAGAGTGAGCCAGTTCAGGGTGCCCTTGGCTTCCACTCTGGAGCAAAACTGGACAACGGACATGGACATATCCTTCCCTCTGTCCAGCCCCTCTTCTGGGAGCGACCCTTGAATCGTCTCAACCCTTCCCCTAGGGTACTAAAGGGCTTACCTGTGGGTAACTCTTCATATTAGTCGTGGGACAAGATTCAAAGCTGAAATCACTTCAACTTTGACTTTCTAGGCACCTACCTAGGACTTCGCTTGACTTCGCCTGGAACTGAGACTACATCAAGGAAGACTCCTGCTGCTCCTGGTCTCGCTGTTCTGCAGGTCTTCTTCATCACGTGCCTGTGCTTCATCCAGGCTCATCCCCAAGACTGTGGGCATCAAAGACATCCGAAGGAATCTCCCTTGGAGTGAAAGAGTCACTCCCCTGCATCTGCAGGTACTGCAACAAAGCTGACAGGTCTGCTGCTCTTGATATTCCACATACTCAGCGACACAGGTGGTGGTTCTGCAACACCCTCGAGGCCTGAACTGTCCTCTCAGCAAGTTTGAGGCCAGGATCCCTCGTCGGAACTGCTGCGTCGACTTGCCATGGCCAAGGCCTGTTGGCTCTGTCCACCAGAGATCTTCGGGTACAAGAAGCTCCAGGCTCTAAGCATCTCTTCCTACCAAAATCTTCGTCCTCACCACCTCCTCTGCACTGTGGGCCTGAATCTTTGGTGAGCTGCTCGAGGTCCTCTTGCGACTCCTGTGCATTCGGACGGTGGGTCCTCTTGAGGGTCTTCTTTGGCTTCAGTGGGCTCCCATGTTTGCTCAGGACCTGCTCTGACTCTCCTGCAATTGGTGAGTCCCTTGGACCTTGCTGGTTCCAACGTTGCACCTTTTTTATTCACCACGTCTGTTTATGCTGTCAAGGCTTGTTGGTCCTCCTGCCGGACACCTACCCCATGGTTCTCGACTTCAGACGTGGAACAGCTCGGCTTCTGGTCTTCCACAGCATTGCCTGGTCCTCACAGCTGCAGCGACAAGGTCACCGTCAACACTCCTACATCTTCCGTCATCAGTGGTCATTGCTCTTCCGTGCCTCCTGTTCACATCTGAGTAGCATAGACTCTGTCCCCTCTGCTTGCAGGTTCTTCTCTTCAAGAATCCATCCGTGGATTCCAGCAGGCCCTTTAACCTTGATCTTCTTTTCTGAAGACCTCCATTGTGGTCTACGGCGGTTTCTGACGTCACTTCGCACCTATGCACTCGGCTTCCCTGGTGTAGGTATTCTGGTTCCTGGGGAATCCACGGGTGAGGTGACTATCCAACCTTCTGTCTTCAATGGGGTTTCTTCAGGTTCCACTGGGAAGGGTTCTTCTTTTTGAAAACTGCAACGTGATTTTCCTATTGACTTGCACTGAGTATGCAGCTGTGTTTCCGCTCTGTACACAGCCTACGTAGGGATCCTGGGTACTTACCTCGGGTGGTTCCTTGGGTCCCCTGCTCTTCTGAGTCTTCTGGTCCAAGTCCCAACTTAGGTCGCAGTCCGCATTCCACTTCTTTAGCATATGGTTTGGTCTTGTGCTTACTTACCTGTTTACATTTGAAACATTGTGTGTATTTGTGTTGATGTTTCCGGTTAGGAGCTATACCAATGAGTTAGTGAGTGTGTATTATAAATATACTTATTTTTATAACTACACTGTGTCTTTTTTATTTAACCTACACTATATGATTAGTTCTGGTAAAACAAGCTCCTTAACACTCCTTCTGGACTAAGCCTGAAGGCTGCTCTCCACAGCTACCACTTAAGAGAGCTTTCTATGGTTGTCTAAGACCATTAAAAGCACCATAGGGGTTGTCTGGATTAGTGCAAGGTGCTTCATTTAAAAAAAGTGCACCATTTACTAAGCCAGCCTCCTACATTGGTGTGCAGCGGTTGGTATTTAAGCCTGCACTGTTTTACCAGCTAATCTAGTTGTTTATTAAATGAAAAACCATCACCAGCATTAGGCAAATATAAAATATTTTTGTAAAAGTAAGTTTAACTGAACATTAAGATTGGTTGTTAAGGGCCTAGCACAACCCTTTCCCCAATCTTTGGAAGTTTGGTAGGTAGGTGCAACACCACATTACACCTAGTCACCATGTCTTTGATTGTGGATCCCAATAGGTCCCAACCCTCTAGATACAGTGATCCTAAGTTCCAGGGACTAAGGACCCTGTGTGCCTCCAGAAGACTAAAGTCAGGTAGCAACCCTAACACTAAGGAGCTCTTAGAACGGATTCTGCAGGATGGCAGGACACAGTGGGCGAGGATGCTCCAAAAGATGGGTCTGGAAGGGTTTGTCCTAGTAACCTTAATTCTGAGCATGACCAGGATGTGTCTGATGACTCCACAAGGGAATAATAATGATAGTACAGAGGTTGTCCCAAGAGGTAGGTCCCCATTTGTTCCTCCCGGGAGGGTGCATGGAATGCAGGGGATGTCTAGATCCTCCTCTGTCATTTCCAAGACCCCTAGCAATTCCATAGGGAACAATTCCATCTCTAGCAAGAGGGAGGACTCCTTAGAGAGGGAGTACTACCCACTCAAAATTGAGAGAGAAAAGCTCAAGCAAGAGTAGTTGGCCCTTGACAAGGAGACCCTAGATGTTTAGAGGCCTAGGAAAAATTTGGGACTAGAGTCTCATGGTGGCAGCACTAGTGTACCTAGAGTCAGGGAATCTTCATTTGATACTAGGAACCTGAGCAGGATAGTCCTTCCTTTTCAGGAGGGGAATGATATCCATAAATGGATCACTGCCTTGGAAAAGGCCTGTAAGGTTCAGATAGTCCCTCAAGGGCATTGGACGACAGCTATCCTGTGGCTCTCCTTTGCTAACAAGGCTAGAGACAAGCCCTCACTGTTAGAGAAGGGGATGCAGATAAATACTCAGTCTTGAAGTATCATCATATATGGATTTGGTTTAACCACTTCGCAATACAGGGTTACGTTTCTGGATACACAGAAGGCACACACCCAAGATTGGGTTGATTTTACAGACAATGCTGTTAAGTCTCAGGAAGGCTGGTACCAAGGAAGCAAGGTGCTGGACTATGAGAGACTGTGACTGTACAATTTATTGATGAGGGAGCACATCCTTAATAATTTTCAAAATCAGCTGCTACACCAGTACCCAGTGGCACTGCTTAATTTGTAAAATATTAAGTGCAGGAGCTCTCATTTTGTTTAGGATGCCACACCCACTTCCCATGGCTCCCTCCACTTCATCCAGTGGCTCCACCCACTTCTTTTATCGGCCCCGCCCACATCCACAAGCCTCAATACATCAGCGCCACTTCCTAACTCCTTGAGGTCTGCAAGATGCTGAAGATTTGGCTCTTCACTTAAGCACTGAGGGGACCTCACACCTACAGACCTGCCAATGCACCTGGATACCCTCTTAGGTCATTAGTGCACTAAACACATCAATATAACATAACATAACAAAACATATGGGAAGCAAGTATGACAACAACTTAAAAGTGAACTCAAATTAGAAATTGTGTGTACATCTCAAAATGCAGCATTAGGAAAGGTCAATTGAGGCAGCTTTGCAAACTAAAGAGAATGTGTTTGTACTGTACTGTTTAAAAGAAAGGAATGGATAAAGGAAGGCATATATTAAAGGAAATAACAACAAATGCAGGCAGGAAGGGGAGTACTTGAGTGAGGAAATAAATAAGTAATGGATGAAAGTAGGAGGAAATAAAAGAATGTGAAAGGAAGAAATGAAGGGATAGAGGAATAAAGGAAGTGAACTATGTGTGGTTGATGAATAGAAAGTAGGAAGGAAAGGGGGAAGAAAAGCAGATGGAAAGGTTGAGGAGAAAAAAAAGGAGAAAGTAAAGAAAAGATGAAGGGAGCAGCAGAAAAAAATTGTGAGGAACAAATGAAGGAAGAAGGAAAAGATGCACCAAGAGAGGAGGGATGGGGAATGAATGAGGGTGTAAGAAATTAAGAATTGAAAGAGGGAAGGATAAAACCCTGGAGGTGCTGAGGAAGATAAAAAGAAAAGAAAAAAGATGGGAGGAAGGAAAGATAGGAGGTTAAGGGAATGGATACGAGTACGAAAGGTCAAGGAGGAATGGAGGGAATAATAACAGTGTAATAGCGCAAATAAATTAAAAAACAAAAGCTTAAAATGCATTTATGTGTCCTTAACACACCAAAGCCCACATGCTACAAAAAATGTACTTACGATTCCGTAATAGCGAAAAATAAGTAATCGCTATTATGGAATCGCAAAACCGAATGCAGCAATGAAATCGGTAAATATTTGCGATTCTGTAAAAATCGCAAAAATCATTACCGATTCTGTGTTTACCGAATCTGTAATTGCAAATTTGCTATTACAAAATCGGAAAGTGCGAATTACCCATATTGCTGCATTGTGATGACATCACAACCAGGAAGTCTTTCACTGATTCAACACACCTGTACACAAGGAGAGGAGGAAGAGGAGGAAGACTGGTGGAGCACACCCTGGGGGAACTGTTTCTGAACAGGAGCTGTGAGAAAACGCACGATGGCCACTGAAAAAGCACAAAGAGAAGGAGAAGGCAGGAAGAGAAAGATCAAGTTCAGTGACAAGGAACGTGAAATCCTCACTGAGGTAGTTGTCAAGAGACGTGAACAGCTGTTTGGCAAACAATCCCTGCATGTTGCAGAGTCAGTGAAGGGGAAGATTTGGCTTGGGATACAAGCCAAGGTAAATGCTGTGGGAGTGACACACTGTGACATACCAAACCTGCAGAAGAGATGGTATGACCTGCGTAGCCGAGCAAAAAAAGAGGGTGGCAGACAGGCTAGCCGCAGCAAAAGAAACAGGAGGGGGACAATCCAGCGAGCATCCAAAAACCACATTGGAGGACATGGTGGAATCTACTTATCAGCCAGAGGCAGTTGTTGTGTCACAGATCGACACCTCAGGACATGCGCGCAACTCACAAGGTAAGAGCACAGCTAAACGTGTGTAAGTCAAATGTAATCACAATCTGCCCCAAATGCACACCCTGCATAGTGTAGCACACCTGAGTCCAGTCCACCTTTTACTTTCAATACCCTAATGCATTGTGGGAGTTGCATGCAGACAAATGTAAGGGCAAGGCATGGAGGAACTAACAAAGTTCTAGTGCAGCAGAGTACAGCAAGGAAGGGACAACAGTAGACTATTTACAAAACAGAAGTAGATTTAATATAACGGCGCATGAGCAATGTTACAAACAAGTGCAAAAAAAACGGAATTTGCACTGTTCCAATCACAGATGCAGCACAGGACAGTGATGTAGCTGACGACAACGAATCCGAGGGACACATGGAACAGCATGATGAGGGACAAGACATGCCAGCATCCTCACCCACACCTGCTCCCACTCACCGTAGGAGAAGAGTACAACCACTCCCTGATTTGTAGAGTGATGAGGACAGCAACATGGGAACTCACACACAGCAGCCTGCACATACACCACCATCACCACCACCACAGTCAACAAAGCTGCGCAGTTCCATGCAGTTCCACAAGTGAAGGCCCAGGGCACTCCTCATGCATACTGAATACCACAGCAAGTGTTTTGAAGTCCAAGATGCTGAAGGTCCAGCGCCTGAAAGGGAAGAACATCTGTATTCATGCATGGCCATGTTGGAACAATGTCAAGACACATGGGTGGTATTCATGACTGCCTGAGGGATCTAACTACTGCAGTAAATAAAGGGCACAGGGCCAACAGCGAGAGACTAGACTGTGTTGCGACTGCCATTGAGGATATGTGCTGGGTCATGCAGGCTGAGCATGTCTCAAATGGCAGGAGGCATCAGACTTCCATGGGACACATGCAAAGTTACACCAGGGCCATTAATAGGCTGAGTCATATCACAGCTCATCTTTCAAGGCGTGCAGTCAGCATGCAGATTGAGTTGGCCCACTGCTGCTGGCCAGGGGCCGCATCCAGGTCACCACATCTGTGGAAGGACTACAGACTACAGCAGCTAGTGAGCGCAGGGGGGACAGTGAGGAGGGCTCCAACCTGAGCAGCCTACTGGTACCTGTGTCACATGGCAGGAGGCCCAGTATCAGGAGTCAAGCGGGCACAGGGGGGTCACTGATGGGGGTAGCAGAGCTCACTGAGAAAGCCACAGGAGTGCGTGGCAGGAGGAAGTAGACAATTGGCCATGTACCAATCTGGTGACCTAACCAGAAATATGCATTCTGTCCACACTGATGTTGCAGTGCCAAGACAATGAGATTTGATTGTCTGCACCCACACTGCACTTGTCTGACAATGGTATGTGAGCATCAACACAACTACCCACATAAAAAAATAAACCTTCATGAAAATACTGTGTTGTGTTGTGATTACTCACCTTAGAAGTAATGTTACGTGATTTCTGCCCGTCCCGTCTCCCCTCTGCTGCATTTTTACCACGTGCAGCTTGGTGTGGTTGTCTTGGCTGGATGTCTTGTTCTGGCTAGCTAACAGAGTCTTCCAGGGGAATGCCCCTAGTAGTGGCAACGGTGTGCAACATTGCACACGTAGCAACAATTTTACAGCATGTCTCTGGCCTATACTGTAAAGCCCCACAGGTTTTGTGCAGGATGCAAAATCTGGATTTGAGTACACCAAATGTCCTATCAATCACATTGTGTGTTGCAATGAATGCATGATTGTATCGCTGCTCCCTTTGTGTCGTAGGGTTCAGATAGGGAGTGAGAATGAAAGACCTCCCAGCGTATGCACTATCACCTACAGGATGTGAAAAATAGATATACATTAGTTACTGCTATGTGTCACCATGGCGGACAGGTTTGCAAGACAGTATTACATCTGTTTACCCAGCAAATAACCTTCTCCAAATTCACCCACCATCAGACGTCTGTGTATGCCACTATGCCTGAAGATGTAGGAGTCATATGCACTGCCAGGGTAACTTGCCACTATGTCTGTGAATATTGTTTTAGAATTGCAGATTACTTGAATGTTCAGTGAATGGTATGATATCTGGTTCCGGTAGATGTACATATTCACTGATGAGGAACATATGGGTACATGTGTCCCATCAATATAACCAATGGTAAACAGTCTAAATATCAAGTTTTTTATTTCGACCTACAAGAATATCGAGTTGGAAATATTGTAGAGACATAATATCGAAATCAAGAATATCGACGACCAGAATATCGACCTGAAGATAAGAAATATAGTTTTTGTTAATATCGATAGCAAAAATATCAATGTTACTAATCGATATTAATATTAGTGTTATGTATTTTATTATGTATGTAATATGTTTGTGTTTTTTTTTTGTTAAATAATGTATGAGTTTTAGGATAAATGTATTACATTTTTAGAAGTTAGTAATATTTTTTTAAGTAGATTATGCGTTTTTAGTACTGTAGCGGGTGGTCCGTTTAAAGGGGAATAGGGTGGGAAATAATGTAATTATAGTAAAATAATGACATTTTTGGGGGAATTAGTAAATATTTTTAAATACATTTAGTGTTTTAGTTCTGTAGCGGGTTGTGGGTTTATAAGGTAATAGGGTGGGAAGTCATTTAATTGTAATTAAGTCAATATTTATTTTTATTTATTGGTATTGATAATTAATTTTATGTTAATTTTATGTTAAAAAATTATTATTGGAGAGTAATTTCTAATAATTGTTAATTAATGTTTACTAATTGATTAATTGGTAATTATATTAAGTGTATTAATTTATTATTGAAGTGTGTTGTGAGGTTATAGGGCAATAAGTGTGGGAAGTAATGTAATTGTAATTAAGTAATTATTTATTTTATTGTTGAGTATTGATAATTAATTGATTGTTAATTAACTATTAATTGATGAGAACTTTTTAATAATTAATATTTTGGGGGGAAACTAATTTATTGTACATTAATTAATAAGTGGTAATTACATTTGATTCATTATAATGTATTGATATGTATCAATAATTTATTGTTCATTCACTATTAATTGCTAGATATTTTTTAATAATTATAGTTATTGGGATTTGAAAATTAATTATATTTTATTTTATTATTATTTGGTAATTAATTTTCTATAATTATTATTTAATTCTATTTATCATCAATTTAATTGTTAATTAATTATTCATTGGTATTGGTAATTAATTTACAGTTATTTTATCATTAAATTATTATTTATTTTAAAAACATTTTAGTCCTTAGTTAGATATTTTAACCCCTACGCTATCAAACACTTTCCCTACTGTTGCACTCTCTGGAGTTGGAATAGTAATTTTAACCCCTACGCTATCCAACACTTTCCCTACTGTTGCACTCTTTGGAGTTGCAATAGTAATTTTAACCCCTACGCTATCCAACACTTTCCCTACTGTTGCACCTTCTGGAGTGGGAATAGTAATTGTTACCCCTACGCTCACCAACACTTTCCCTACTGTTGCACTCTCTGGAGTTGGAATAGTAATTTTAACCCCTACGCTATCCAACACTTTCCCTACTGTTGCACTCCCTAGAGTTGGAATAGTAATTTTAACCCCTACGCTATCCAACACTTTCCCTACTGTTGCACCCTCTGGAGTGGGAATAGTAATTTTTACCCCTACGCTAACCAACACTTTCCCTACTGTTGCACTCTCTGGAGTTGGAATAGTAATTTTAACCCCTACGCTATCCAATATTTACTTTTTTAGTTAATGTAGTGTATAATTTATTATTATTATTTTTTTAATTTGTTATAAATAGTTTTTATATTTTTATTTATATTATTGTTGTACATGTATGTATGTATTTATAATATATAAAATGTTTTTTAACAATTTATAAGGTATTATAATAACTAATTGTAAATATTATAAAATAAGTATATATATTATATTTTATCTCTCTCCTGCAGGCTTAGGTTACAGCCGCCACTGCTCCAAAACAGAGGGTGCGTCGTCGTGAGAGGACCCCCCCAAGCAAGTTCCGGTAACAATTATGAATACCTCGCAAATCAAGGAATGACGACATCGTGTTCTGGCCAATTTTCATTTATTCAGTCAGCTGGTACGACGTGTTTTGCCTGTCCGGCAGGCTTGATCACCAACAATTCTACCTTTACACAACAACCATTTTAAATAGTGTGCTCGTGACGTGTCACATGACATGACTACCAATAAAGTGTATTAAAAGAAAGACTGGTAGTTTTTGCATCCTTCCATATCAGAAACACACTCTTCATTACATGTTAGAATTCTTATACATTATATTATTTTACAGTGCACATTTAAACAATAATTGAATGTAAATAAATAAACTTTTTCCACAGACCTCTTCCTGAATTCATTTTAAATCGGAAGACAGAAAACGGACGCAAAATGCCCAACACACTACTCTATTATTGCGTGTTGCTGCAAAAATGTAAAATTATTCTACATAAATACATAAATATAGTGGAATTTAGAGGTTTCCCATTGAACCGCTATCGCGATTTCTTCCTTTATTCTATTATTGAGATAAAGGGAACCAGACTCAGTTGCATGATGGGAAAACTTTAAAGAACTGGTTGTAAATAGTGCCCAAGTGGGTCTGTTCACATATTCTGATCAAATGTATGCACAGGGTCGGGATCAGTGATGACCCCAGGGGGACTCCGCAGCTGATGTCCATGGGGGCGGGAGTCTGATCCTTTTGCTTCTTCCGGTAAGAAACAATCGGATCCAGTCCAGGGCAGTTCCTTGTTTGCCGGCATTGTATAGTCTGTTGACTAGTGTGCGGTGAGAGACAGTGTTAAAGGCTGCAGACAGGTCAAGGAGGATGAGGGCTGCGGAATGGCCTTGGTCCAGGAGGGAGCAGATGTCATCTGTGGCTGCCAGTAGGTCTGTCTCAGTGCTGTGGTTGCTTCGGAATCCGGATTGGGACGGGTCAAGGACGGCGTTCTCTTAGATGAATTGTGTCAGTTCCCTATTGACTGCTTTCTCTGCCACCTTGGCTGCGAAGGAGAGGAGGAGGCAGAAGGGAATGAGCCCTTGAAAGAAGAGGCTTGGACCACCAAGCTCTCGGGGGAAGGGTGTTGGGTGGGGAAAACTGGGTCACTGGGAGCTTGGCGGTGGTGGGCAATCACCTCAACACAGGAGGTTGCCGCAGGCTGAAGCTCCTCTGACAGGAGTTTAGTCCTGATTGCCACTGAAGAGAGCTCCAGGCCCAAGGCCTTGGCAGCCCTTCGCACCACCACAGCGTAAGACGCTCCCTCCTCCGTAGCCATAGTAAGGGGAGAAAGCATGCCAAGGTCTGGAGAAGTGTCCAGACCGCTGGCATCACCCAGGTCCTCACTCCAGTCTGGCTCTTCAAGATGACCTGCCAAAGGGTCCAGCGATCCCTCCAAATCCTCATCACCACCTTCTGGGCAAACGGGAACACCAGGGCTTAACAAGGGAACAAAAGTACCCTCTGGCGTTGAATTTGATGCCGGTCGACATCGGTCTGGCTCCGGGTGCATCTCAGGGTTGAGGATGGTGACAACGTCAGATAGGTACGGCGTTGGCTGGGGGTGTCGTTGCCGGGATCGGCGCTGGGGAAGGTTGAGTTAGGTCGACCGGCTCGGGGGTCTGAAGGCGCATTGGCAGGGTAGGACTGCTCAAAGATAGAGTGGAGAGCTGCTTAAAATGCACAAAGTTGTGCTAGTCCGGCGTGGAAAAAGAAAGAACTGATGTCAGCGCGCAAGGGCGACGTGTAAGTAGGCACCGCAACGTCATCCCGGCGACCATGACACTGACAAAAGACGCGAAAGGCTACTTCTAAGAAAAAATTCTCTGGATCCAGTCTGACCCCATGATCTACATGCCTCCTATCGCCCCTTATCCCTCTTGAATACAGAGGCGAAGCTGCTCGCAAACAGGCTAATGCCACACATACTAGACCTAGTCCTCCTGGATCCAGCAGGTTTCATGCCTGCCAGCTCCACCTGTCACAACGTTAAAATGGCCCAAAATGCTTAAGCAGCGGTGGACCAATTGGGTCGGTCAGCTGCACTATTATTGGCAGATATGGACAGAGCCTTCGATTCGGTCAGCTGGACATACTTATTTGCTTTGCTCAAGAGACATAATTTGGGTCCGCGATTTATAGCACATATTTGTCTCCTCTATACTGATTTGACTGCAGCAGTCAGACTTGCTGACTGTGTCTTGGCCCCCTTCCATGTCCAACGTAGTACCAGGCAGGGTGCCCCTATCCCTCCTAATATTTGCGCTCGCAATTGAACCTTTGGTAATCTGAGTCCGTAAAGATGCACTGGTCTGTGGCTTTAAATGGACACACGATATTTCGGAATGTATAGCATTATATGCAGATGACATCCTATTTTTCTCACAGACCCTTTCAGATCGGGACCAAGAATTCTACAGATAATGCGTGTATTTGGGGAGACATCAGGGTGATATATGAATGTGCATAAATCAACCATCTGGCCTCTACAAGGACACTGGGTGGGGGGTAACTGCGCAACAAATTTAACGCATGCCACAACGGGATTAATGTACCTAGGGGCCTTCCTTTTGGAAGATCCAAAGTTGTTGTGGGATCATAGCCTTGGAGTCACAACCGACAAGGTACGGTCAGATGTACGAACATGGTCAGGACTCCCCTTATCCCTATACGGGAGATCGCCCGTATTCAAAATGATCTCTCACCCACAACTTCTCTATCATTTACAGAACCACCCATACCCTGTTCCTCCATCCTGGTTCCTGCCAAATCAATGCTATATTAGGACAATCTCTCAGACGGATAGGTTGGTGGGGAAGCCTCACCCGTGAGATGTCTCTATGGCGCAATTGGTTACTGCCTCACCTGGTAGATCTTAAGGGCTTTGGGCTGGGACCAGAAAGGAATCTCAACTATAGGAGACTTTATGCATGGTATTACCCTAAAATCATTTCAAGAACTCAGCCACAAATATTCCATGGTGAAGACCCAGTTCTCTAGATACCTGCAGTTTCGAAATACTATCACACCCCATATAGCCCAGTCGAGACACTTCCAGATTTTAACCTACTAGAGGGCAAACCCCTTACAGGAGATCTCGGTGATCACAAAATCTTCAAACTATACCAATCCCTCATCACACACAGTACCACCACACTTGAAAAGCTGAGGATCACTTGGCAAGCGGACTAATTTACCTTAGAAACCGATGACTGGGCATAGGCTCTAGAATCGCCACACGATTGCGATTAATCCAGTTCAAATTTCTTCATAGAGCCTATTATACACACTATAAATTATGGCGGGCTGGATTGATGGAATCCTCCATATGCCTGAGATGTCGAGAAGACAAAGGCACATTCATACACACAACATGGTAATGTGCACCAAGAACCCCTGTGAAAACCAGTGCAATAGGTTCTCACTTTTAAAACCTGGTAAGGCTTGCTGGCCATCCAACATTTTTCCTATGCTGCAAGACCTCCCAATTAAAAATGGTTACCAATATACCATCATTATTTGCTTGGTGCCAACATGTTTCGTTGCTAATTATTCCAGCAATTTCATCAGGGATGTTAGTGGTTCTGTATTCTAAATCTTCACTCTTATATATTCACAAGACCTGATGGTTGCCTAGTCACTGCATACCTACAAACATCAAAATGCTGGACCCCGTGTCACAAGATCACGTGTCCTCCAGCGGCTTATTCAGTGTCTAGCCCCGGTGCCGAGTCCGGACCAATAGAAGCCATTTCTAATTGGGAGGTCTTGCAGCATAGGAATAAAGTTGGATGGCCAGCAAGCCTTACCAGGTTTTAAAAGTGAGAACCGATTGCTCTGGTTTTCACGGGGGTTCTTGGTGCACATACACAGTTTGTAAATAGTGGGCATATTGGCTACGTTCACTATTTCTTCACCTCACGATTATTTTTTGGAAAAAGGGAACACATCTTTTCCTCTTTTACACACAACAAAGAGAGCGGCAGATTATGAGAAGTGGGTAAACTGGCAATCACCAGCCAGTAACCCCCTCGGGTTCTGCTACTGTGAGGTACTCTCTTTTTGTTCACTACATTTTGTATGAGTGAGATTAGACCTGGTGTGACTTTTTTAAAATAAGAAAATACACCGTGACCTAGGAGAGTAGTGTTAATTAACACACTAATGGGATTTAGTGAGAATTTTTTTTTATCAAATCCTGAGAATGTGTCTATTTATGTAGGTGTAAGCAAGGTGAGGCCCTCTATTGTTGATACACATACTACTCCCCTGCACACAAATCATTCTCTAGGCTAGATTATATCTTTATATCAAACTGATTTCTACAGAGATTATTGGAAACCACAATTCTGCCTAGGGAACTGTTTGATCACTCCCCGATTATGATCCAGCTCCTAAAGGGTCCCAGCCGACTTCTTTTTCGATAGCGGCACTCTCTCCCCATCTACAAAACTTGAAATATCTTGATCCAAGCCTCTGAACAACACCTTACAATTTTTTAACTCCTATTCAGTACTCTTTCTAACCAGCTGACACTACCCTCTCCCCCTTCAACAACCCTCAGTCCCTCAATCCCTCATTAAACCCCTCAACCGCCACAACTCCTAACCCTTTTTACCTAACGACAGTCCACCGGCAACTACTTCCACTCTGGCACCCTCACCTGAACCCTCCACTACCGTAATACTATCCTCTCCACAGAGTCCAACTTCCAGCCCCATCTACGCCCAAATCCCTTCCACCTCCCAGAGAATCACTACCACCCATTGACACTACTTCCCGCTTTGACTCACCTTCCCATTAACTCCTTGCCCACCATCAACTCTGACATCATCCCCCTACACGCCTCTGAGACCATCCACCATACTCCCATAACCCTCAACGACAGTCCTCCTCCAACACCGGACCACCTCCCCAGTACCCCTCCTCCCCTTTTAAATCATCCAATAATGACTACAACCGCCCACGTACATGCCCTGGCCCCTTCCTCCACAAATGGCATCTCTATGTCACCCTCACCTGAACCCTCCCCTGCCGCAACCCTGTCCCCTCTCCCCACTCTAGCTCTCTTTCACGCCTACTCCCAACTCTCCTCCACCCCCCAGAGACTAACGTCACACCCCACCAACACTCCCCCCTGTAATGACACTCCCCCCTCTGCAGCACCGGTTATACCCACTTCTCTGGAAATACCCCCCCCCCTTCTCCGCTAACCCACTCCTTCAAATTCCTATATCCCAAAAATACCATCCATTCACAACACCCTATCACCTCCCTAACACCCCCCTCACCTTTTAAACCATCCCCTTACGACTGTTTCCCCCTGGGTCCTGACCCCGCCTTCCTCTTACCTCTCACCCACCCACTACGCCTATACCACTTCCCCTTTCACACCTCACATGCTCCCCTCGCCTCCCCCCCTCCCCACCACCTCCTTCCAAGCCATTGCACATCATTCCCATCCATCCCCTCCAACTCCAGGCCGTACTACCCTTCCCTTCCCTGGCCTCCCACACTCCTCATTTAAACACAGACCTACCCACACCACTCCCCCCGGATGAACCACTCAAACCTAGATGCCAACCTCATCTCTCTAGTCACTCTGCCCCTAACACCCCCTCCACTCCAACCACCGCCACCTCCCTCCTCCTTAACCTCAGCCAGACACTTCGTAACTTGGACAATAATCTCGTTACCCTAGCTACCGAACTTACCCTACTCGAAAAGTTTTCAACCGATTCAAATCCTACAAACTCATTGCCCGCACCTCTTGACCCGCCCCCTCTTATGCCAATCCCCGAAAACATTTAGAACCCAAACATGGGTTAACAACGCCACTCCTCTCCCGCTCTCACAGACCCCTTTGAACCTCTAACACCTACTCCGCCCCTGACCTCTCTGCCCTCTGCCTCTCCTACCTTAACAACCCCCCACTTAAAGAATCTCCCCTCTCTCACTCCAAAATCCCTGTTATTCTGGGGACCAGCAGAACCGTAGAGCCTCCTAGCTCCCCAAGACCCCCTAGCTTACTAGTATTCAATTACTCCCCCCTCCTATCGCCAAACCCAAACCCCTTACCTGCATGCCCGTAAACTGCCGTTCAGCTGTCCGACATGCGACAGAAATCTCTGAAACCATTCTTAATGAAGATACAGATATCGCCTTCCTCACTGTAACCTGACTCTAAGACCATTCGACACCCGTCATTGACCTGATCCCACCTGGCTACTCTATCCTCAGAAGAGATTGACCTGAAAAAATGAGGGGGTGGCCTAGCAATCATCTTTAAAGAAGAACTTCAACTCTCCCCTATTATTAACACTGACCACTCAACGTTTGAATACTTAGGCGTCAAACTCAAAATTAAATGCTCCCCCCAATATGAATACATAACATCTATCATCCCCTGGGGAACCCCTTCCCTTTGCAGAAGAATTCCCCGACCTCCTAACCTAATCTTTACTCTCCAGCTCCAAAAACCTTTTCCATGGAGATCTCAACCTCCACTGGAACGAACCTAATGACCCGACAATCAATTTGCCTCTCCCCTACCCACGCCAAAGGAGCTATCCTAGACGCAATCATCTCCAACCCAGATCTTACATCCCTATCCAACATCATCCCCATTGACTGGTATGACCACTATCTCATTTTTTTCACAATATCCCCCGCAGCGCCTCCTGCCCCTATAAAAATAAATAAAGCTACAATTGTTGCTAGAAATTTTAAACAAATCCCTCCTGGCGCAATTGAACATAAACTCCAATCCCAACTTAGTCGCTCCCCCCTCTTCAAATGCTAATGATCTCACGGAGAATTTCAACAAAACCGTAACAAAGGTGTTAGACCAACTTGCCCCTCTGAAAATTAACACATAAAAAAATGCCCCCTCTAAATCATGGTTCACCCGAGACCTTAATAAAAAAAGACGCTCACTGAGACAGGTGGAATGAACTTGGAGACAACATCCCTCCCCAACCCATCTTGCCCTCCTTAGAACTGTGAGATCCTCTTACAAAAAACACATCTTTTCAGAGAAAGCATCATTCTTTCGTCTTTAACTCTCTCGGGCCAAAAATAGATCCAGAGAACTGTTCAACAATATTGGAAACCAAACCAACCCTGCACCCCTTAACCCGGTGGTCTCCACTAACAAATGCGAAGAAATTGCCAACTTTTTCTGTGAAATAAATCACAAAAATAGACCGCGCTTTTCTCGATACTCCACCCTCGCTCACCCCTGGATCACGCCTGATTACCACACCTCTTCCCCCTTTCCCCTTGAACACTTCCCCGACCGCCTCTCACCCCCTCCCTACTCTTACCCCACTGGAACCCATTTCCCCTCCGCTTAAAAATAACGCCTCATGGCTTAATTTCCACCCTGTATCTAAACAGGATGTCTTCAACATTTTAGCCAAAATCAAACCTTCCTCCCACACCAAAGACCCACTCCCTTCCGCACTCATCCAAGATCTCAAACATGTCATCGTACCCTACTGGACCAACATCATCAACACCTCCCTCTCAGGGAGTGTGCCCATCTCCCTTCAACTCGGGCAAATCATTCCCATCCCCAAAAATCCCAAAGTTGACCCCAACGACCCTAATAATCTCCGCCCTATCTCCAACCTCCCCTTTCTTCTCCAAAGCCCTGGAAAAATGTGCCCTCCTCCAACTGGACAAACACATTGATACGTTCAACCTGCTTGACCCCAGTCAATCTGGCTTCCGCAGAGGGTGCAGCACGGAAACCGCGCTTCTCAATATAGTCGATGATATTCACCTAGCCCTGGACAAGGGCGAGACCTACCTTCTCATCCTTCTTGACCTTTCTGTGGCATTTGATACAGTTTACCACCCAACCCTACTCAACACACTCAAAAAAACCTTTGGCCTCAGTGGCACTGTCCTTAATTGGTTCACCTCCTACTTTCAACATAGAACCCAGCAAATTAAAATACAAAACTGCCTCTCTAACCCAACCCCTGTCTCCCTTGGAGTCCCTCAAGGATCCATCCTCTCTCCCGTTCTCTTTAACCTCTTAATGGAACCCCTTACCCGGCTACTCAAACAAGAAAAAATCAACTACCACCTATATGCTGACGATACCCAATTGTACTACAAAATAAAATCCCATGTTGATATCCTGCACCTTAACACGGCCTTAACCAAGATCCAGACCTGGTTCCACAACAATCATCTGAAACTCAACCCGAACAAAACTGAGATCATCCTCTTCTCTCCCAAAAACAACCCATCCAATCGTGGATCGCCAAACTTAATGGGCTAAATTGCTCTCTCTCCCTCGCTGATTCGGTTAAATCACTCTGCATCACTATCAACAATAACCTCACACTAAATTCCCATGTCAAGAACTCAGCAAAAAGTGCACTTTTCACTCTCCGACTTCTCAAAAAAGTCAAATCTTTTATCCCAGCTGAAGAACTCAAATTAACTATCCAGTCTCTTGTTCTATCCAAAATTGTCTATGGTATTGCCCTTCCCTCTGGCACCCGCAAAATCCACCTGGCCCCCATCAAATCTGTTCTCAACCTCGCCGCCAGGCTAACAACAAACTCTTGACGCTTCAACCACATCTCCCCTGCCCTCAATTCCCTCAAGTGGCTCTCCATTGAAGGCAGATCCTCCTATAAAATTGCCTGCATTACTCACAAAGCCCATTACCAGAAGACCCCATCCTAACTCTCAACTAAACTTAAAAAAGCTGGCTGTGCCCGAACACTGAGAAGCACCAACACCCTTCTTCTCATAACCCCCCTACTCAAAAAAGCTGCTTCGAAATCCCGCTCCTTCTCAGGTAAGGCATCAACCATTTGGAATGCCCTACCCAAAGACCTTCGTTGCAACCCCTCCTACTCTAGATTCAAAAAAGACCTTAGAAGTAATTTGCTCACCAAGTTTTGGGGAAATTAAAACCCGGATCTCCTTTATGACATCCTCTCCTTCTCCCTACTTAGACTTCTCCCCCTTCCCAAATTCACCCCCCATCTTTTTCTCTTGCCACATCACTGTCCCCCTCCCCCTCTCTTCTCCCCGCAATACGTACCTTGTCTTTGAACCCTGCTTGACATACTTTTAAATGTACTATTTTCAGTAATCATCCTGGTTCCGGCAACTTGCTTCCCTTTCTCTATCTCCGTCTATATGTACCTATAATCGCTATGTTCCATAAATCACCCCCTGTATTTTTTTTTATTGGTTTGAGCACCTGTATAACCCGTTTTAGTTCAACTGCCGTAATTGTTGTGATGATGTACTTTACTTGCTGATGTAAAGCGCTCTGATACCCTCGGGTGGAGCCAGCGCTATATAAAACTTTCAAAATATATATATTTTTTTAAATCTACAAAATCCAGACTATAGAATACACATCCACACCGCTTTAACAGATTTCTTTACCATAAACACGGACACATTCTCTTCTACAGAAATTTTATGGAAAGCCATGAAACCAACCATCCGCTGGGCAGATATCTGTTATTGCGTTGTGGAAGGGAAACGTCGGAAGCATAGCCTAATACAACTTGAAGCCCTCCTTGTAACAATCGGAAGACAGTGACAGAATCGCAAAGCTTATGCAGCGCGCAGGCAGTTATGTCTCACTCAACAACAGTATCAGAGTGAACTAATAGAAGAAGCACGATGAGCCTGGTTAGCATCTCAAAGTAGAATCTACCAATGGGGGGACAAATCTGGGAAACTGCTATATCGCCTGTGTCAGCAACAACTTTAACCCTGCAACCCAGCAAACTGCGATACTAAAGGGACGTCTTTACAAACCCCGCCATAATAGCAAAAACTCTTGTGGGATTCTACAAGGCACTATATGCAACCAAAGAAATGATCAGCCCCTCCCTGATAGAGGGTCCTTGACAATATTCCCCTGAAGACTGTAACTAATGAAGCGCAAGAGACCCTAGACGCACCCATAATATCAGAGGAATTAACAAACAAGTTTCTTACCTTCGGTAACAATGTATTTGTAAGAGACATAGACAGTCCATCTGGGTGTTGAGGATGGTGACAACGTCAGATAGGTACGGCGTCGACTGGGGGGGGATCGGTGCTGGGGAAGGTCGAGTTAGGTCGACCGGCTCAGGGGTCTGAAAGCGCGTTGACAGAGTTGGACTGCTCAAAGATAGAGTGGAGAGCTTCTTAAAATGCACAAAGTTGTGCTAGTCTGGCGTGGAAAAAGAAAGAACTGATGTCAGCGCTCAAAGGCGACGTGTAAGTAGGCACCGCAACGTCATCCCGGCGACCACGACACCGACAACAGACGCGGAGGTGTACTTCTAAGAAAAGATTCTCTGGATCCAGTCTGACCCCCTGATCTACACGCCTCCTATCGCCCCTTATCCCTCTTGAATACAGAGGCGAAGCTGCTCGCAAACAGGCTAGTACTACACATACCAGACCTAGTCTTCCTGGATCCAGCAGGTTTCATGCCTTCCAGTTGCACCTGTCACAACGTTAAAATGGCCCATAATGCTTAAGCAGTGGTGGACCATCTGGGTCGGCCAGCTGCACTATTATTGGCAGATATGGACAGAGCCTTTGATTTGGTCGGCTGGACATACTTATTTGCTTTGCTCAAGAGACATAATTTGGGTCCGCGTTTCATAGCACATATCCGTCTCCTTTATACTGATTTGACTGCAGCAGTCAGAATTACTGACTGTGTTTTCGCCCCCTTCCATGTCTAACGCAGTACCAGGCAGGGGTGCCTCTATCCCCCCTACTATTTGCGCTCGCAATTGAACCTTTGGTAATCTGGGTCCGTAAAGATGTACTGGTCCGTGGCTTTAAATGGACACCAGATATTTCAGATTGTATAGCATTATATGCAGATGACATCCTATTTTTCTCACAGACCCTTTCAGATCGGGACCAAGAATCCTACAGATAAAGCGTGTATTTGGGGAGACATCAGAGTAATATATGAATGTGCATAAATCAACCATCTGGCCTCTACGAGGACACTGGGTGTGGGGGTAGGTGGGGGGGAGGGGTAACTGCGCTACAAACTTAACGCATGCCACAACAGGACTACTGTACCTCGGGATCTTCCTTTTGGAAGATCCAAAGCTGTTGTGGGATCATAACCTTGGAGTCACAACCGACAAGGTACGGTCAGATGTACGAACATAGTCAGGACTACCCTTATCCCTATACGGGAGATCGCCCGTATTCAAAATTATCTCTCACCCACGACTTCTCTATCATTTACAGAACCACCCATAACCTGTTCCTCTATCCTGGTTCTGCCAAATCAATGCTATATTAGGACAATCTCTCAGACGGATAGGTTGGTGGGGACGCCTCACACGCAATATGTCTCTATGGCGCAATTGGTTACTGCCTCACATGGCAGATCTTAAGGGCTTTGGGCTGGGACCGGAAAAAAATCTCAACTATAGGAGATGTGATGCATGTTATTACCCTAAAATCATTTCAAGAACTCAGCCACAAATATTCCATGGTGAAGACCCAGTTCTCTAGATACCTGCAGTTTTGACATACTATCACACCCCATATAGCCCAGTCGAGACACTTCCAGATTTTAACCCACTAGAGGGCAACCCACTTACAGGAGATCTCGGTGATCACAAAATCTCCAAACTATACCAATCCCTCATCACACACAGTACCACCACACTCGAAAAGCTGAGGATTACTTGGCAAGCGGACTAATTTACCTTAGAAACCGAAGACTGGGCATAGGCTCTAGAATCGCCACAGGGGCTGTCCTCTCCACACGATTGATTAATCCAGTTCAAATTTCTTCATAGAGCCTATTATACACACTATAAATTATGGCGGGCTGGATTGATGGAATCCTCCATATGCCTGAGATGTCGAGAAGACAAAGGCACATTCATGCACACAACATGGTAATGTGCACCAAGAACCCCCGTGAAAACCAGTGCAATAGGTTCTCACTTTTAAAACCTGGTAAGGCTTGCTGGCCATCCAACTTTATTCCTATGCTGCAAGACCTCCAAATTAAAAATGTTTACCAATATACCATCATTATTTGCTTGTTGCCAACATGGTTTGTTGCTAATTATTCCAGCAATTTCATCAGGGCTGTTAGAGGTTCTGTATTCTCAATCTTCACTCTTATATATTCACAAGACCTGATGGTTGCCTAGTCACTGCATACCCACAAAAAATCAAAATGCTGGACCCCGTGTCACAAGATCACGTGTCCTCCAGTGGCTTATTCAGTGTCTAGCCCGGTGCCGAGTCCCTCCGGTGCCTATAGAGCTCTATACACGCTGGAGGGACCAATGGTAGCCATTTTTAATTGGGAGGTCTTGCAGCATAGGAATAAAGTTGGATGGCCAGCAAGCCTTACCAGGTTTTAAAAGTGAGAACCGATTGCACTGGTTTTCACAGGGGTTCTTGGTGCACATACACAGTTTGTAAATAGTGGGCATATTGGCTATGCTCACAATTTCTCCACCTCACGAAAAAGGGAACACATCTTTTCTTCTTTCTTTCTTCTTTTACAAACAACAAAGAGAGAGCAGCAGATGATGAGAAATGGGTAAACTGGCAATCACCAGCCAGTAACCCCCTCAGGTGCTGGTACCGTGAGGTACTCTCTCTTTGTTCACTACATTTTGTATGAGTGAGATTAGACCTGGTGTGACATTTTTAAAGTAAGAAAATACACCGTGACCTAGGAGAGAAGTGTTAATTAACACACTAAGGGGATTTAGAGTGAAAAATGTGTTAGCAAATCCTGAGAATGTGTCTATTTATGTAGGTGTAAGCAAGGTGAGGCCCTCTATTCTAGATACACATACTACTCCCCTGCACACAAATCATTCTCTAGGCTACATTATATCTTTATTCCAAACTGATTTCCACAGAGATTATTGGAAACCACAATTCTGCCTCGGGGACTGTCTGATCACTCCCCGATTGTGATCCAGCTCTTAAAGGGTCCCAGCTGACCTCCTTTTCGATAGCGGCTCTTTCTCCCCATCTACAAAACTGAAAATATCTTGATCCAAGCCTCTGACCAACACCTTACAATTTTTGAACTCCTCTTCAGCACTCTTTCTAACCAGCTGACACTACCCTCTACCCCATCAACAACCCTCAGTCCCTCAATCCCTCAGTACACCCCTCAACCGCCACAACTCCTAACCCTCTCCCTATCGACAGTCCACCGGCAACTACTTCCACTCTGGCACCCTCCCCTGAACCCTCCGCTACGTAATACTATCCTCTTCACCGAGTCCAGCTTCCAGCCCCATCCACGCCCAAATCCCCTCCACCTACCAGAGAATCACTCTACCACCCCTTGACACTACTTCCCGCTTTGACTCACCCTTCCCATTAACTCCTTGCCCACCCTCAACTCTGACATCATCCCCCCTACATGCCTCTGAGACCCTCCACCATACTCCCATACCCCTCAACGACTGTCCTCCTCCAACACCGGACCACCTCCCCAGTAGCCCTCCTCCCCTTCTAAATCGAATGGCATCTCTATGTCACCCTCAACCGAATCCTCCCCTGCCGCAACCCTGTCCCCTCGCCCCACTCTAGCTCCCTTTCACGCCTACTCCCAACTCTCCTCCACCCCTCAGAGACTGACGTCACACCCCCACATTACTCCCCCCTGTAATGACAATCCCCCCTCTGCAGCACCGGTTATACCCACTTCTCTGGAAATATCCCCCCCTTCTCCGCTAACCCACTCCTTCAAATTCCTATATCCCCAAAATACCATCCACTTACAAAACCTATCACTCCCTAACACCCCCCTCACCTTTTAAACCATCCCCTTATGACTGTTTCCCCCTGGGTCCTGACCCCATCTTCCCCTTACCTCTCACCCACCCCTTACGCCTATACCACTTTCCCTTTCACACCTCACATGCTCCCCTCGCCTCCCCCCCTTCCCCACCACCTCCCTCTAAGCCATTGCACATCATTCCCATCCCTCCCCTCCAACACCAGGCTGTACTACCCTTCCCTCCCCTGGCCTCCCACACTCCTCATTTAAGCACAGACCTACCCACACCACTTCCCCCGGATGAACCGCTCAAACTTAGATGCCAACCTCATCTCTCTAGTCACTCTGCCCCTAACACCCCCTCCACTCCAACCACCACCACCTCCCTCCTCCTTAACCTCAGCCAGACACTTCGTAACTTGGACGATAATCTTGTTACCTTAGCTACCGAACTTACCCTACTCCGAAAAGATTTCAACCGATTCAAATCCTCCAAACCCATTGCCCGCACCTCTTGACCCGCCCCCCCTTATGCCAACCGAAAACACTCAGAGCCCAAACATGGGTTAAGAACGCCACTTCTCTCCCACTCTCACTGACCCCTTCGAACCTCTAACACCTACTCCCCCCCTGACCTCTCTGCCCTCTGCCTCTCCTACCTTAACAACCCCCCACTTAAAGAATCTCCCCCCTCTCACTACAAAATCTCTGTTATTCTGGGGACCAGCAGAATTCAAGACCCTCCCCAACTTACTAGTATTCAATTACTCCCCCCTCCTATCACCAAATCCAAACCCCTTACCTGCATGCTCGTAAACTGCCGTTCAGCTGTCCAACATGCGCCAGAAATCTCTGAAACCATTTTTAATGAAGATACAGATATCGCCTTTTCCACTGAAACCTGACTCAAAGACCATTCAACACCCGTCACTGACCTTCTGATCCCACCTGGCTACTCTATCCTCAGAAGAGATAGAACTGAAAAAAATAGGGGGTGGCCTAGCAATCATCTTTAAAGAAGAACTTCAACACTCCCCTATTAATAACACTGACCACTCAATGTTTGAATACTTAGGCGTCGAACTCAAAATTAAATGCTCCCCCCCAATACGAATGCATAACATCTATCATCCCGCCTGGGGAACCCCTTCCCTTTGCAGAAGAATTCTCCGACCTCCTAACTAAATCTTTACTCTACAGCTCCAAAAACCTTTTCCTTGGAGATCTCAACCTCCACTGGAACGAACCTAATGACCCGACAATCAACCTCATCAATAATCTCCTTGAGATTAGAGACCTCTAGCAACTTTGCCTCTCCCCTACCCACACCAAAGGAGCTATCCTAGACGCAATCATCTCCAACTCAGATCTCACATCCCTAACCAACATCATCCCCATTGACTGGTCTGACCACCATCTCATTTTGTTCACAATATCCCCCACAGCGCCTCCTGCCCCTATAAAAATAAATAAAGCTACAATTGTTGCTAGAAATTTTAAACAAATCTCTCCTGGCGCACTTGAACATAAACTCCAATCCCAACTTAGTCTCTCCTCTCCCCTCTTCAAATGCTAATGATCTCATGGAGCATTTCAACAAAACTGTAACGAAGGTGTTAGACCAACTTGCCCCTCTGAAAACTAAGACATTACAAAATGCCCCCTCTAAATCATGGTTCACCCTAGACCTTAATAAAGAAAGATGCTCACTGAGACAGGCGGAAAGAACTTGGAGACAACACCCCTCCCCATCCCATCTTGCCCTCCTTAAAACTGCGAGATCTCTTACAAAAAAACACATCTTTTCAGAGAAAGAATCATTCTTTCATCTTCAACTCTCTTGCGTCAAAAATAGATGCAGAGAACTGTTCAACATTATTAGAAACCAAACCAACCCTGCACCCCTTAACCCGGTGGCACCCACTAACAAATGCGAAGAAATTGCCAACTTTTTCTGTGAAATAAATCACAAAAATGGACCGCGCTTTTCTCGATACTCCACCCTCGCTCATATTTCGACCACTCCTGATTACCACACCTCTTCCCCCTCTCCCCTTGAACACTTTCCCGACCGCCTCTCACCCCCTCCCTACTCTTACCCCACTGGAACCCATTTCTCTTCCGCTTAAAAATAACGCCTCATGGCTTAATTTCCACCCTGTATCTGAACAGGATGTCTTCAACATTTTAGCCAAAATCAAACCTTCTTCCCACACCAAAGACCCATTCCCTTCCACACTCATCCAAGATCTCAAACATGTCATCGTACCCTACTGGACCAACATCATCAACACCTCCCTCTCAACAGAGAGTGTACCCATCTCCCTTCAACTCAGGCAAATCACACCCATCCCCAAAAATCCCAAAGTTGACCCCAACAACCCTAAAAATCTCCGCCCTATCTCCAACCTCCCCCTCCTCTCCAAAGCCCTTGAAAAATGTGCCCTCCTCCAACTGGACAAACACATTGATACGTTCAACCTGCTTGACCCCCATCACTCTGGCTTCCGCAAAGGGTGCAGCACGGAAACCGCGCTTCTCAATATAGCCGATGATATTCACCTAGCCCTGGACAGGGGCGAGACCTACCTTTTCATCCTTCTTGACCTTTCTGCGGCATTTGATACAGTTTACCACCCAACCCTACTCAACACACTCAAAAATCGCTTTGGCCTCAGTGGCACTGTCCTTAATTGGTTCACCTCCTACTTTCAACATAGAACCCAGAAAATCAAAATACAAAACTGCCTCTCTAACCGAACCCCTGTCTCCCTTGGAGTCCCTCAAGGATCCATCCTCTCTCCCGCTCTCTTTAACCTCTTTATGGAACCATTTACCCGGATACTCAAACAAGAAAAAATCAACTACCACCTATATGCTGACGATACCCAATTGTACTACAAAATAAAATCCCATGTTGATATCCTGCACCTTAACACAGCCTTCACCAAGATCCAGACCTGGTTCCACAACAATCATCTGAAACTCAACCCAAACAAAACTGAGATCATCCTCTTCTTTCCCAAAAACAACCCTCTCCCTATCCAATCGTGGATCGCCGACCTTAATGCGCTAAATTGCTCTCTCTCCCTCACCGATTCGGTTAAATCACTCGGCTTCATCATCAACAATAAACTCACACTAAATTTCCATGTCAAGAACTCAGGAAAAAGTGCACTTTTCACTCTCCGACTTCTCAGAAAAGTCAAATCTTTTATCCCAGCTGAAGACCTCAAATTAACTATCCAGTCTCTTGTTCTATCCAAAATTGACTATGCTAATGCCCTTCTCTCTGGCACCCCCAAAATCCACCTGGCCCCCATCAAATCTGTTCTCAACCTCGCCGCCAGGCTAACAAACTGTTGACGCTTCAACCACATCTCCCCTGCCCTCAAATCCCTCAAGTGGCACCCAATTGAAGGCAGATCCTCCTATAAAATTGCCTTTATTACTCACAAAGCCCTTTACCAGAAGACCCCCTCCTAACTCTCAACTAAACTTAAAAAAGCTGGCTGTGCTCGAACACGGAGGAGCACCAACACCCTTATTCTCATACCCCCCCTACTCAAAAAAGCTGCTTCGAAATCCCGCTCCTTCTCGGGTAAGGCCCCAACCATTTGGAATGCCCTACCCAAAGACCTTTGTTGCAACCCCTCCTACTCTAGATTCAAACAAGACCTTAAAAGTAATTTGCTCACTAAATTTGGGGGAAATTAAATCCCGGATCTCCTTTATGACATCCTCTCCTTCTCCCTACGTAGACTTCTCCCCTTCCCAAATTCACCCCCCCTCTCTTTTTCTCTTGCCACATCACTCTCCCGCTCCCCCTCTTTTCTCCCCGCAATACCTACCTTGTCCTTTGAACCCTCCTTGACATACTGTTAAATTTACTATTTTCAGTAATCATCCTGGTTCCGGCAACTTTCTTCTCTTTCTCTATCTCCGTCTATATGTACCTCTAATCACTATGTTCCATAAATCACCCCCTGTATTTTTTTTTATTGGTTTGAGCACCTGTATAACCCGTTTTAGTTCAACTGCCATGATTGTTTTGATTATGTACTTTCATTGCTGATGTAAGGCGCTCTGATACCCTCGGGTGGAGCTAGCGCTATATTAAACCTTCAAAATAAAAATAAAAATTAAAAAACTACAAAATCCAGACTATAGAATACACATCCACACCGCTTTAACAGATTTCTTTACCATAAGCACGGACAGATTCTCTTCTACAGAAATTTTATGGAAAGCCATAACACCAACCATCCGCTGGGCAGATATCGGTTATTGCGTTGTGGAAGGGAAACGTCAGAAGCATAACCTAATACAACTTGAAGCCCTCCTTGTAACGATCGAAAGACAGGGACAGGATCGCAAAGCTTGTGGAGCGCGCAGGCAGTTATGTCCCACTCAACAACAGTATCCGAGTGAACTAATAGAAGAAGCACGATGAGCATGGTTAGCATCTCAAAGTAGAATCTACCAATGGGGGGACAAATCTGGGAAACTACTATATCTCCTGTGTCAGCAACAACTTTAACTCCCCAACCCAGCAACCTGCGATACTAAAGGGGACGTCTTTACAAACCCCGCCATGATAGCAAAAAGTCTTGTGGGAGTCTACAAGGCACTATATGCAACCAAAGAAGTGATCAGCCCCTCCCTGATAGTTGTATTTTTTCTACCAGAACGTAATTTGTATTCACATTAATTTTTATTAGTCACCCTGTAGTACAAGTATTCTATGTCTTTTTAATTTGTCTTTTTGAATATGTTTCCAAAGGGTTTAAGATTGTCTATTTATAAACAAGCATATTAAACAGCAACCGTATATTATTGCCAAATCCAAACTAGACTACCCCAGACCCTCACACACGCAGATTTGTCCTATTGGAGAAATAGGATCTGTGGATCCACAAGCGTGGGACATCCTATATTTTTTATACCTATTCCCCCTAGTCCCAGACAACTACCTAAAGAGGGCCTCCTCATTAATTTCTTCTAATATGAAACACTACCATACTATTAGCGATGTAGACATCTTGTGATTGACTCCCAACAGGATAATGTTGACTGTACTGTGCATATTTAGATTGCTCGCAATTCCTAACTTGTCACAATTTTTTAACACCAACTATGTAGAGGCACTGCATGTCACACACTGTCTACAGTCTAGCAATGTAAACAATCTTTCATTTGCATTTTCCATGCTCTCTCATGTTCATCCCACAGGTTGAATTCAAACAGAGTTCACAATGTCATTTGTCAAAGATTTTCAGCTTGTGATATATAAAAACTGTTTCCACCACATGACACTCACCATGTGGTTCTCTACTTGCGTCGCTGCTTTAGAAATTATAATATTGTATTCAGCAGCTCACCACCACACTTATACACTCAATTTTCATTTTTACTCCTCACTTAGGTGCTCCCCTTTTCCTCTGACCCACACCCTGCCATTTTGCCCTACACCCTCTCCAGGTTTCCGCTCATCCTAGACGGGCCTTAAGCCCCCTCCCTCACGCCCCCCTCACTGGCCTGCTACCCATTTCCCTACCACAATAGTGCTATCACTTGTTACCTCCCTCAAAAAGTATTGTTTCATCTTTCTACTTTATTTCCCCAGCCCTGAAGAGTCACGGGTTTACCCCGGTTTTGACGAAACACGTGTCGGCTGTTTTTTTTCTTGTGAAACTAATACTCACATTGGATAAATAAACACCTTATAATTAAAAAAAAACATTGGAGTTGAATCTTATCCTCTCTCATTGAAAGACTACCAAACTTAATTGATATACCATTGAAGGTTGTGTGCGCTTGACATTGCATTTATGTACACAGAAGGTTGAGATCCTCTCCCCTTCTTTTCTCTGAGACAAGGGTCATCTCAGATCGAGTAGCACCAACCACCAGAACTTCATAAACTACCCATTGACCACTACCTGTAGAGCGCCTCCACATTTCTGAACACTCTCATAACCCTTCGCTGAACTTTGTGCGTAAAATTGTGTCTTGTCTGTCTTTCTCTGCCAAGGTGTAAATTGTCTCTAGGAAATATCTACTAAATCCAGATATTTTCATAAACTAAACACAGAGGGGAGTACAGGGTGGTATGCCTTTCATGGATCCCAATAACCCACAACGCCCTTCAAACCTCAAAATGTGACTAAAGTCAAACATATTCCTTGCATTACTTTGCCATATTCTTCCAGAACCAGAAAGAAACCCCACATTTACTACCACACAGTGTTCCTTCAGGTATCCAGATAAAATGCTACCTCACTTGTGTGGGTGGGCCAAGTGCCCGCAACAGGAAATGGCCTAAAAATGCATTGTGGAGACATCAAAATTATTTATCACAAAACAACCTGGATTTGCAAGCAGGGCGCACCTGCGTTTTTGGTCCCAGGCTCGGCGGGCATCTAGGGAAACCTACCAAACCCAGACATTTCTGAAAAAGGATGAGTGGCTTGCGGGGTTTCCTTCAACATTTTCTTACCCAGAATTCCCTGCAAACCTAAAATTTAGACCAAAAAAAATCAAATTTCTGCCTGGCATCACTGCACCGGCACAAATTTCCTGTTATCCAGCGTTCCCCTCAGTCTCCCAATAAAAATGTTACCTCACTTCTGTGGATGCCCAAAGCAGATTCATCCTATAAAATTGCGCTTATGAACATGCTCAAACTCAACACGTTTTGGTCCTACTCTGTTAAAGCCACTCACACAAGTGAAGTATCATTTTACTCGGGAGACCAAGTGGAATGCTGGGTGGTAGAAAATTTGTGCCCTCAAAATTGTGAGGAAAATGTGATTTTTTTAGATGAATTTCAGGTTTGCGGGGGATTCTGGGTAAGAAAACGTTGGGGGATCCAAGCAAGCCACACCTCCCTGGACTCTCCTGTGTGCCTAGTTCAGAAATGTCTGGGTTTGGTAGGTTTCCCTAGAGGGAAACCGAGCTTGGGACCAAAAGCGCAAGTGACCACTTTGCATAACCAGGTCATTTTGTGATAGGATAATTTTGATGTAACCACAATACGTTTTGGGCCCATTCACATAATTGAAGTATCATTTTACCCGGGAGACCTAGTAGAATGGTGGGTGGTAGGAAATTTATGCAGGTGTGGTGATCCCACACAGAAATGTGAGTAAAATATGCTTTTGTCAGGTGAATTTTATGTTTGCCTGTGGATTCTGGATAAGAAACCTTTGGGAGATTCATGAAAGCCCCACCTCCCTCCACTATCAGTTTTCAGAAATGTCTGGATATGGTAAGTGTCCCTAGATTGCTGCAGAGCCCGGAACCAAAAGCACAGGTTACTCCCTTACAATTTCCTTTGGTTTTTCTTTGTTCGCCATAAGTTGGCAGGGTATGCTCAGACGTGAGTCCCTTGCTCACTTTGCCACTGGATTCAAGCAAGCCGGGCTGAAGACGGCTGAAATGCCAGAAACCGGTCCTCAGTAGCTTGTTTCCGGTCCAGGGAAGGCATGGCTTGGCAGTTCGGGCTGGACTGTTCCCATTAGGCACAGGGTCAGACTGATTTGCATATGGCAATGTCTGAACTGGGGTGGCAGAGTGGGCTGAAGAATGGTGATGGATTAAACCCAGATCAGTTGACTGGGAGTGAGTGCTTGTATTGTCAACGCTCCGTCCATCATTTCCTTTGGTTTTTCTTTACTCCCTTACAAAACCAGGTTGTTTTGTGATACATCATTTGGAGGTCTCCATAGTACATTTTGGGTTGTTTCCTGTTTCAGGCACTGAGCCTACCCACACAATCAAGGTACCATTTTTATTCAGAGACTTGGGGGAATACCGAGTGAACGGAAGCTCGTGGCTCCTCACAGATTCCAGAACTTTCCATCACAGATATGTGAGGAAATTGTGTTTTCTTAGTCAAAATTTTAGAGCCGCAGTGGATTCTGGGTAAAAAAACATGGAGAGAGCCAAACAAGTCAGCACACCCTGGATATCCCCTAGCTGTCTAGTTCTAAAAGATGCTCAGATTTGCTAGGATTCCATAGGTGTTGGCTGAGCTAGGGCCCAAAATCCACAGCTAGGCACATTGCAAAAAAAGAGTCAGTTTTCATTGGAAAAATGTGACGTGTCACACATTGGGTTTTGGACCATTTCCTTTCACGGGCACTAGGCCTACCCAAATAAGTGAAGTACCATTGTTATTAGGAGACATGGGGGAATGCTGGGTGGATGGAAGTTTGTGGCTCCCCTCAGATTCCAGATGGTTCAACCACAGAAATGTGAGGAAAGTGAATTTTTTTAGGCAAATTTTGAGGTTTGCAAAGGATTCTGGGTAAAAGAAATGTGGGAAGAGCCATGCAAGTCAACTCATCCTGGATTCCCCTGTCTAGTTTCCAAAAATGTATAGGTTTGGTAAGTTTCCCTAGATGCCGGCTGAGCAAGGGCCCAAAATCAACAGCTTGGCGCATTCCAAAAATATGGTCAGTCTTCAGTGGAAAAATGTGATGTGTCCACGTTGGGTTTTGGGCTGTTTCCTGTCACGGACACTAGGCTTATGCACACAAGTGAGCTACCATTTTTATGGGAGACTTGGGGAAATTCTCGGTGCGTGGACATTCATGGCTCCCCGCAGATTCCAGAACTTTCCATCACAGAAATGTGAGGAAAATGTTGGTTTTGTAGACAAATTCTGAGGTTTGCAAGGGATTATGTGTAATAAAACTAATGAGACAGCCACAAAAGTCAGCCTGTCCTGGATTCCCCTAGGTGTCTAGTTTTAAAAATGTTACAGGTTTACTACTTTTCCCTAGATGTCAGATGAGCACATTGCAAAAAAAGGGGCCGTTTTCAGTGGAAAAGTGTGGTGTCCATGTTGTTTTTTGGGTCATTAGCTGACGCGGCTACTAGGCCTAGCCGGCTGGAGGGTAATTTGTGACTCACCTCAGATTCCAGGACTTTCTATCACGGTAATGTGAGGAAGGTATGTTTTTTAGACACATATGGGAAAGCCACGTGAGTCAGTCCCTCCTAAATTTCCCTAGATGTCTAGTTTTCAAAAATGTTTAGGTTTTGTAGGTTTCCCTGGATGCCGGCTGAGCTAGGGCCCAAAAACCACAGATACCCACATTACAAAGCGTTTTGCGGACTCTGACCCAGCTGCAGCCCACTGAAATGACCATCGGAATCCCTGGGCTTTAATATGCGATGTTCGCTTACCTGCTAGCGAGGGTCTAATGCGGCAAAAACGAGTGTGACGGGCGGGTGCGGGACTTATCCGAGAGGATGCAAAATGGCGACGCCCTGATATGCAGAGGAATCGGGACGAATGAGGTGTTACAACGAGACATGAAAACCTGCAGCATTACATGTAAGGTGGCGATTGGAAGATGCCCTGCTCCGCGAGCACGAAGTCAGCCTGAAACACAGCGAGAGCGAGGTAATGCTGGTGTGTGTCCCATATCCAAATGAGCTTGTAGGGAGCAACAGAATGGCGGCGCCCAGGACGCTATGCAGTGCAGCACTCCCGGACCAGCCTCACGTCAGATGTCCAAATCTATGCAAGATTCACCTGTCCTGATGAGCGTCTTCACCGGGACAAGGACCGCTCCTCTGTGACGGTACGAGCGTGCAAGCCCCCAACAGAGACTTGCTCCACCAGTCCACCGATGCCTGTCCTCAAAATGGCCGCCACTGCAAATCCCACGGCCCCCTCCATCTATGTCTACTAGGGCTCGCAGAGCCCCGGGGCCCCCAACGATAAGAGCAAGGCCTCCTACGTGCTCTATATGTTCAGGGATGACCTGGGATTCCGGAAACAAGCAATCACATCTATAATCGGAGCCTCACTACACCACTACAATGTGCCTGGCCCCAAGATGGCTGATCCCCGACTCTCGGAGATCCATTTCTATTTATTCATTTGGAAGCCACAAAGAGCATGCTGCATCACATCGCCATATACGTAGATCTTCCGCCCGACCTTGTCTGTGCTACAACAGCTTCATAATGTTACCAAAAATGTTCTAACCTGTCAAGATCATTTGATCAGGCCGAATCTCTCAGTTTGGCTCCTGTGAAATGTTACGTATACTAATAGTGTTGAACCGTCCGTGCATGAGTGATCACTCCACCTGCGGTCATCTTTCCCTCCCAACTTTAAAAGAATAGATGATAGACTGTGTTTTTATGGAGGTTTTTCACCGCTTCTATCATTGGCTTTCCTGACCTGAAAATGGTGCCCATATGCGACTCTTTCTATCGAGGGTCCGAACCGTCCCAGAGCCAATTACTGCCTCTTCGGCCGCGTTGCGGAGCCGCACTGCGGTTACGGCGCTGAGCCTTGGGCAGAGCGAGGAAATCGCGGGAGTGACTGTGACTCGAAGCAGAGGACGGGGCACCCTCCATTTCCTGGCAGTGTGTAGCAAATTGGTGAGGCGAGCAGAGGCTTGTCGGAGAGAAATTAGGATGTCTGGTGGCAGCGGGAGGCGATGCAGAGGGCTTCCCTTGCTGGCTGTGACCCCCGTGCTGCCCCGATAGCACCACTTTGTTTACCCTGGGGAGGAATTGTAATTCAGCGGTTCCTGACTCTAACATGGCGCCTGCGGTGGACGTGATAGCGGCGCCAGCCGTCATTTTGAATTTGGGGGCGATTTTATCCTCTGGCAATCTCCTGATCGTGTTGAGACGCCCCGCCAGTGTTCTAAGGTTTTAGGACCCGGACACCGCTCAGCGGCACCGCTCGGAGAACTCCATAATGGCGCCTGTGAAGAAACTGTCCTGCTTTTTGAATGCCTCGCAGCAGATCCATGGGAACTTTTTACCGAACTACCTACCCCCTAACCCTCCCTGCTCTACTCCTCTTCTCTTCCCTGCCACTAACCTCTGCCCTCACCTATCCATGCCCTAGTCCCCACCCTGTTTACCTGTCAATTTCCCACGTCATTTGAGATCTAGCTAATTTGTCTGTTGCCCGATGGAGCTACCTGGTTTAGCTATAGGGGAGACAGGTCGGGGATTTCCTCCTTGGACGTCACCTACCAAGTCGGTCTTTAGCCAGACTTCCTTTCGTCTCTCCTGTCGTCTCTTCCTGCTTCCTCCCTCTATTTATATCTCTACTTCTCTCCTCTCTCAATGTATTGAGACTGAACTATTCTGTCTGATGCCCGATGGAGCTACCTGGTTTAGCTATAGGGAAGATGGGCCGTGGACTCCCTCCTTGGTCGTCACCTACCCAGTCGGCCTTTAGACAGATTTCATTTCGTCTCTCCTTGTTTGTCTCTTCCCCTATCCTCCCTTTCTCACCTTTCCTGTTCCCTCCCCTCTACTCTCCATTTATTTTGTCCTCCATGTTATTTAAATGTTTCCCATTTAGACCTAGATATTAGGCCAAAGCCCGGTGGAGCTACCTAATAGCTATAGAGGAGATGGGTTTTGGGACTTCCCCTTCGACCGTCACCTACCCAGCCGGTTTTTGGGCAGACTTTCCTTCGCCTTTCTGCTGTTTCTCCCTAGCATCCTGTTTTTCTGCAAACCTCTTCCCTTGACACCTGAGACCGAACTACTTTGTCTGATGCCCGATGGAGCAACCTAGTTTAGATATAGGGGAGATGGACCCCGGATTCCCTCCTTGGTCGTCACCTACCCAGTCGGTCTGTAGACAGACTTCCTCCTGTCGCTACGGTTGTCTCTTCCCTTATCCTCACGTTCTCACCTCACCTATCCCCCACTTCTTTTCTCTCTCCTTTCTCTCATCTACTAATGTATTGCTGATTGTTTGATGTAACGAGTAATTGTTGACCTTTTTCTGTTATACTGTTAAACCACACTGTTGCACTTCCTTTCGTCCCTCCTGTCGTCTCCTCCTGCATCTTCCCTCTATTTATGTCTCTCCTTCTCCCCTCTCTCAATGTATTGAGAGTGAATTTTTCTGTCTGATACCCGATGGAGCTACCTGGTTTAGCTATAGGTGAGATGGACCGTGGATTCCCTCCTTGGTCTTCACCTACCCAGTCGGTCTTTTGACAGACTTCTCGTTGTCTCTCCGTACTGTCTCTTCCCTTATCCTCCCTTTCTCACCTCCCCTTCCCCCTCCACTACTTTTCTCTCTCCTTTCTCTCCTCTCCTAATTGTATTGTCTATTTTTGGGGGGGGATTTATTGTGTAATTGTTGAACTTTTTCTGTTTAATTTTTGATTCTCATGTAAGGTGCTCTGATACCTCCGGGTCTTGTCAGCGCTATATAAAACTCTTTAAATAAATACAATAAATAAAATAGCGTTTTGGGACATATCCTGTTCGGGTACTAGGCCTACCCACACAAGGGAGGTGCCATTGTTATCGAAAGACTTGGGAAAATGCTGGGTGGAGTTCGTTGGTCCCCGCAGATTCCAGAACATTCTATCATAGAATTGTGAGTAAAATTTGACAAAAGTTGAGGTTTGCAAGGGCTTCTGGGTAAAGAAATGTGAAGAGCCACGCAAGCCAGCTAATCTTGGAACTTGGGGGCTGATGTGTTCACGTTTTGGGTAGTTACCTGTTGTGGGCACTAGGCCTACCGACACAAGTCTACCAGGAGACTTGGGGGGAATGCTGGTTGGATAGAGATTTCAGCTACCCGCAGATTCCAGAACTTGAGAAATTTCATTTTTTTTGGACACATTTTGAGGTTTGCAAGGATTCTGGGTTAAAAATGTGAGGAGAGCCATGCAAGTCAGTCAATCCTGCATTTCCATAGGTGCCTAGTTTTCAAAAACATACAGGTTTGCTAGGTTTTCCTAGATGCTGGCTGAGCTAGGGCCCAAATTCACAGCAAGGCACATTGCAAAAAAAGGTCTGTTTTCAGTGATAAAATGTGATTGGTCCACGTTGTGTTTTTGGCGTTTGCTGTCGCTGGCACTAGGCCTACCCACACAAATGAGGTACCACTTTTATTGGGAGACTTGGGGGGGAATGCTTGGTGGGTTGAAATTTGTGGCTCCTCACACATCCCAGAACTTTCCATCACATACATTTTAATACATGTTTATTTTGAATAAATTTGAGGCTTGCAAGGGATTCTGGGCAAACAAATGTAGAGAAAGTCAGCCAATTCTGGATTCTCCTAGGTGTCTACTTTTCAAAATGTACTGGTTGGCTAGGTTTCCCTAGATGCCGGCTGAGCTAGGGCAGTTTTCAGAGAAAAATGTGATGTGTCCATGTTGGGTTTTGATCCGTTTCCTGTCCTGGGCATCAGGCAGCGCACACAAGTGAGCTGCCGTTTTTATTGGGAGGCGTGGGGAAATGCTGGGTGGGTGGAAGTTAATGGCTCCCCATAGATTCCAGAACTTTCCATCACAGAAATGTGAGGAAAATGTGGGTTTTTGAGGTTTGCAAGGGATACTGGGTAACAAAACCTGGAGACAGCCACGCAAGTCAGCCCATCCTGGATTTCCTTAGGTGTCTAGTTTTTAAAAATGTATAGATTTGGTAGGTTTCCCTGGATGGCGGTTGAGCCAGGGCCCAAAATCCACAGCTAGGCACATTGCAAAAAAAGGGTCAGGTTTGAGTGGAAAAATGTGATGCGTCCACATAGCGTTTTGGGCCATGTCCTGTTGCGGGCACTGGGCCTACCCACACAAGTGAGATGCCATTTTATTCGAGAGACTTGGGGGGAATGCTGGGTGGATGGAAGTTTGTTCCTCTCTGCAGATTCCAGAACTGTCCATCACAAAAATGTGAGGAAAATTAGTTTTTCACACTAATGTTTGGGGTAAAGCAATATGGAGAGCAAAGCAAGTCAGCTAATCCTGGATTTCCCTACATGCCTAGTTTTAAAAAATGGAGACTTCGGGTGATGTTTTCACATTGCTTTCTGGGTTGTTTCCGGTAACAGTCACTAGGCCTAGCCACACAGTTCCATCAGGAGACTTGGGGGGAATGATGTATGGCTGAAGATTTGCGGCGTCCAGCAGATTCCAGAACTTTCCATCACAGAAATGTGAGGAAATTGTGTTTTTTTTATACAAATGTTGAGATTTGCAAGGGATTCTGGGTTAAAAATGAGGGATAGCCATGCAAGTCAGCTCATCCTGAATTTCCATAGGTGTCTAGTTTTAAAAAACATACAGGTTTGCTAGTTTTCAAATGATGGGCGGAATGCTGAATAAATCATACATTCACCCCCAGTCAAGAGATCTGAGTTAAATCCATTGTTCTTTTGCTCACAATGCCACCCCAGTTTAGACCCAGCCATATGCAAATCAGTCTTGACCCTGTGCCTCATGGGAACAGTCCAGAACGAACTGCTAAGCCAGGTCCTCCCTGGACCAGAAACAAGCATCCTGGGACCAGTTTCTGGGTTTCACCCTTCATCAGCCAGGCTAGCTTGAATCCAGTGGCACAGTAAGCAAGGGACCCACGTTTGGCATTACCCATCCCACTTAGGGTAAAAAGTGCTATGAAAACAAATGATGGACGGAAAGCTGAATAAATCGTACATTCACCCCCAGTCAAGAGATCCTTTTTAATTCTCGTTGAGTCAGCGCGCATGCGCTGCACTGGCGAGACTCTAGTAGGGCTTCTGAAAATGCTACCAGTGTGGCGATGAGCTTGCTGTTACACACGAGGGCGCGCACTTACAAGCAGATGCTGCATTGGCTTTCACTTAGCCACCATGCCCCCCAGTGTGCAATCCACTCTTGGAAATGGTGCACAAATAATTTCTTGCTGCTGCGCCACCTGGTGCCTGGTGGCGCCACTGCAGACGTAGGTTGAGAGGGAAGCCACGCTCTCTACAAACATGTATATGGAGATACATTTTTCAAATAAAAAACATGAACACCTAGGGTCCCTCAGCGCAGTACTCTCTCCGATTGCAACAGTGCAAAGAGACAGACTGCAACAGGAGACCTGCTCAGCCTTGCTGAATCACTGCACTCTGACACGCAAAGCAGACACAGCAGTGTCACACTGCACACTGACACCGCAGTGCAACACTGCACAGAGTGAGGCACTGCAACACAACACCTGCCCAGTCTTATTCAATCGCTGCACATCGACACGCAGAGCAGCACTGAGCAGTGTGACATCACTGAACACTGCACAGGGACCCCTCACGACCGCACCTCTGTGGGCATCAGAGGGTGGTGTCTGCCACAGGACTTCTCACAGGGGCCGTCAATTCAGCACCCTATAAACATGCAGTACTGCAGACAATAACTCACCAAGGCAGTGCAGGGTGCCGCTCACTGCAGCTACCCCTGGCACAACACAGCACAATAATCCTGTCTGCAGCACATAAACATTGATTCCCCTCTGCAGCCTGCGTGTGGCCCTCCATAGAGAACTGGTGTGCTCCTCCTTAACCCAGTGTCCCTGTTGACATCCCTGCACAGGGACTCTTTCTGCTGCACACTGCAGCACTATTAATATAACAAATCCGTGCACCCACGAAACGCCTGTATGCATCTGTGTCCCGACATATACACCTATGGTCATGAAAAGGGCCCCTATACTTTTGACAAATGAACGTTTCTCTCTCACTTAACAACGCACCAACACTGGCAGAATAAGCACTTGGCAGAGAGCAGGAAGTTACGTGTGGGGGGGCACTTTCCTATTGGACGGGTCAGGAAGGAACAGGCCAATCGGTAGCAGAGGCGCGTGCTGAAGGCCAGATCTCTACACTTGTTTCCTGCCTTAATTTATTTGTAATTACATTTATTTGCGTGTGCGGTCGCGCTTCAATGGAATTAGTGTCACTGACGTGCGGTGTTCACATGTCACAGTGTAGACTGCCTGCGTTCTGCACTCTCCGCTCTCCAGAAAACAAATTTATCAGTTTGTCTGCGGGGCCTGGAGCGCCAATTTGCCAGAAGTGGGGAGCCTCACTGCTATGGGTAGTAGGAAGGGAGGAGGACCGGAATTGAACTGAAGGGGTAAAGAGGGACTGAGCCACATTGGTTTACCCAAGTCTGAGCGCTGGTGTGACGAGATACATAGCGAAGGCACCAAACACTGTCTGAAGTATGCAAGATGGGGAAGCCGGACACACAACAACCTAAGATTGCCTTTGATAAGAAAACCAGCAAAACAGCGGACAGTGAGTCCAGTGTACAAAATCAAGCCGAGGATGCTACAAATACAGCACCGCTGGAAAAGGATATCTGATCAATGTTTAAAGACTTGAAGACCAGTCTTCAAGGCATAGACTCCAAAATGGATTCTCTTGCAGAAAGAATGGATAGGATAGGATAACGCAAAGAGTGGAAAAGCAGGAAGGCAGCGTGAACGTACTTGAAACTAGCGTGACGGAGGCAGAAGAAGGACAAACGGACATGGATAAGAAACTGCGCGATATGGATGGCGTATTGAATGTCAATAGACAAAAGAAAGAGGATTTGGAAGCGAGATCGAGGAGGTACAACATAAGAATCACAGGAGTAGCGGAAACAACAGACATACAAAACATGGAGAAATACATTGAAACAATGATGACGGAGCTGTTTGGTTCAGACTTGTCTAAAATGTTTCTGATAGAACAAACTCATAGGACGCTAGGCCCTAGACCAAGGCCAGGTGGTCCACCGAGACCTATTCTGGCAAGAGTACTCAACTACAGAGACCGAGATGTAATCCTCAGACTGGCACGTGAGAAAGGAGCTATACAGTATAAGGAAAATGACATTGCCATGTACCCAGATTTTACACTGCAAGTGCAGGCGGCCTGCAGGGAGTTCATACCTGCAAAGAAGATTTTTCAGCAAACTCAGCACCAAATACTCATTGATCTACCCTGCCAAGCTACGGATTCAGGGGCATGGCAAGCCCACCTACTTTACTGATGCTAAGGCCGCGCTGGCATTTCCGAAGCAAATGGCTAAAGAACACAAGCAAAGAGCACCGTCGAGTGATACGCACGCTGAAAACTGTCTGAGTGACAATGACTGAGACCTGCTTTCCTTTTCGCTGGATATTGTGGTACTGATAATTCTGGACCCGTGTCATATACATCGTCGTACCATGACGATTTTGATATCAGCAGACCGGTAATGGTTCGAATTCTATGGACAAGCATTTCCGTCATGTTCGAGAGACGGAATCACCCTGAAATCGGATTTTTTGTCCGGAACCCACGGGTTCCATTTTGTGATCGGCAGCCATTTTGTGATTGCCCTCACATAAGGCAATGACCAAAGGCTGAAACCAACCTGAAGGACACGTACACCTTTGCTGACTCCGCTGTGACCTGGGCAGGCTAACTCCACTGCCTAAAGGCAAACCTGTTCGGGCAGTTCCTTTCCCAGTGGCGAGCGATGTCAGAATCAAGGCACAACATGTCATAAACCGATCATCGCACACAAACCATGCCTAATCTCACACACACCTGTCCCTGTTTCTTCATTATGACCCGTTTTACGAGGAGGAGGTGCCCGTTTTTATTAGGGGTCCGACGATATCTGATGAAAGTTCTGGGCCTTGCCGGGTAATTGATTATGGACTGGACAAACTGAAACGTGGGCTTGTCATCATGACTTTGCTTTTCCTTTGTGGCGAAAATATGTGAATGGTTTACCGTAAAATAAGGAATGTTTGCCTGAAGCATATTATTTTGTATATGAGGAGAAGTCTGGCTTTGTAATCTTGAGCAGTCTCCTGAGAACATACATGCTGTTCATGCTGTTGTACTTCTAGGATACCTGTTACTGGCAGCAGCCAATAAATACGATCTTTGACTTCACCAAGAAGACTCCTTGTTTCTGTAGTCTGAAACAGGAAGGACTCGAAGTCTTTGGGTGTTCTCCCTGGCACCGCTGGGTTCTTAAAAACCTGATACTTCAGTTGGCGCCCAACATGGGGCGGTATCAGCGGTACCGGTCCAAGAAAGAGGTTCGTGAGGAGCTTCATGTGAAAATTCTAGAGGAAGGCCGCCACTTCATCGACCCCTGCATGTCGAGGTGGTCCGAAAGTCTTTGCTGCGAGGTTCCCCGCGTCCCGACGGCTACGAAGGACTGCTGCCCTGACTATCGCCCTGTTTTGGACCCTTGATGATTGGTAGAGCGAAACAATAGACGAGTCTTCTGGTGACGTCATCGATACCTCAGTTAAGTATAAGTGGAGCATCTCCCAGTCCTTAGTTTTGTTTGGTATCCCTTCGAGGATCGCTTTGTTTGGAACTTGCAAGTGCCAAAACCAAAGGACTCGTGTATTCACGAGACTATCGTATTCGATAATCCTTTGAAGTTTGAAGCTAGACTAGAGAGCGAAGATGCCTGGTCTTAGCAGACTTGGAAATTTGTTTTGTCTTGGTTGTAATAGGGATTCCCGATTGGAGGACTCTTGTCCGGTTCCTCCAATTGGAACTCCAACCTACGAACTGTATGTGAAACACGGCGTAGGCCCCATTGCATATAATGAAATATGGACCCGTTACACCAGAAAAGATGGTGTTTTAAAATGGCCCCAATACGGTAGTTTTGACACAGAGATTTTGGATAATCTTGAGGTTAAACTTTTTAAGAAGAAAGCCCGGCCGGCAATGTTTGACTCTTTTCGCATATGGCGCAAGGAAGCCAAACAGAAAGAAATAAAATTAGCGAAGAAAAATAAACGAGGTTTGTCAATGGTGCAAGCTGCTATAGCGTTTAGGGATAATGAAGAAGAGCAAGAGAGCAAACAAATGCATAGGATTAGGAAGTTAGCGATAGATGCCAACTAAAGAACAGGAAACGAGGAAAGATCTCGAAAAAGATCCTTTAATGTCACATCTATTGAGTTCGCCACCACCTTATGCACAGAGTGCTACGGCACCACCGCCACCTTTAGCTGCGCAACATCCAGTTGTTGTGCCACCTGCGATTCCTCCACAGCCAGCTCCTCTTCCATTGGCTACTGTTCCTTTGGCGCAGCCTTCTCAAGGGCCGCAAACTTTGCCTCCTATTTCGTCTGCTGCTCCTACACCTATTCACACTACTCCTTCTGTTTCGACCTTGGATTCTAATACTATTGGTCCGTCTTCTCTTATTCTTTCATCTTCTCCTTCTACAAGACAGAAAATGACTGCTGCCTTGTCTGGTTTTCTTTCTCCTTTATGGGGACATTTGAGTATGTCTCCAGTTAGTGAGCATAGACAGTCACGTAGTCAGTTGCCTGACACAAATGAACGTACAGTTTTGGATCATTTGGCACGTAAGTGGATTACGTGTGCTTCTCAGTATGATCTGGAGGGTGTTATGGATGTCTTCCTTCAATGGGAAGAACCGAAGCAACGGTACGTTTTTGAGACGATGTGTGGATTTCTCCATGAACAGTGGGATGCAGAAGTAGGTAAAGCTCCCGATGAGTTGTATCGTGTGCGTTCTGAGTTTGCGAAAGGGACCGTTGTGGGTCCTCAGGATGTTGGGAGAGCGGTTGCGACTATTTTGTCATTTCGTAGCGACACTCCTTCTCAATGATGTTTGAGCCTGACGCTTCAGCTAGGAGAAAAGCACGACAATATCCAATGAGAGAGGTCCCTCCGGTGTGGAAAGAAGCGGTTGTCGCTGGGGCAGGTAATAATCCACCAGCTGTACCGGCTCATTTCCAGTGTGTATGGGTGCATGTACCCTGGAAACGCGCTGAAGTCTTAGCTATTAAGCAGTCTTTGCCTGACCCGCGCAAAATCCGGCAGGGTACTATAAAGAGTTGACTCAGACTGAGTTCATGTAATGAATTTGGCGGATATCGACATGTTGTTTGGAAATGTTGTTCCACAACCTATTTGGAGTAAGATTCGTCACACAGATCATGCGCAGGAATTGGGTGAAACATGGGTTAATCTTAGAGATGCCTACAATGGGCAAGTAGGCGGTGCTAAGCCTGATGATTTGATTGCTGAACTCCCTGGTAGAATTATTACTTACATGAAAACTTTAATGCCCGAATTGCGTGTTAATTGGGACAAGTTGTCTGCATGTAAGCAGAAGAAAGATGAGACTGTGTCCGATTTCTTCACACGGTTTGAAGAGACTTTTGTAGATCATAGTGGTCAGGATATGGCTACCGAGGGTGGCCAGAGATTGTTTGTCGACAAATTTGTCCACAATTTGCTTCCTGAATTGTGCAATAAGTTGAAGGATTCTAAGAGTTCTTGGGCTGTTTCCACGTCAGCGCAGATTTCGGCTACGGCCCAGTACTATGAGAATAGGCGCAAAGATGAGTTCAAGAAAGCGGATAAGAAAAATAAGGAATTGAAGACCAAAGTCCTCCTGCAGTAAGCTTATCCACCCCGTACTAATAGTCAGCGTGATTATCAGCAACCTCAGCAGTATTCGAGGAACTCGCAAAGAAACGAGTTTCCTCAACAACGTTTACAGTATGGACCCAATCAGTGTGCGTATTGCAAAGAAGAAGGTCATTTCAAGAGTAGTTGTCCGGTTTTGTTACAGCGCACGAATGGTGCTTCTGGTGCGAGAGGTCGAGGTGTTCAACAAGCTCCTAGAGGTAGGGGGCGTGGAAATTTCCCCCAGAACGCTCGTTCCTTCCTGCCTCAGAATTCAATGAATAGGTTTGGCCAGCAGAATAACGCGTCTGGTTGAACAGCTCAGTACTATGCTGATGACTACTATGCAAAAGATGAGAATATGGGTGCTAGGACAGCCTTGGACAAAGAGAGGGAGTTGTTTCAGTTCCAGTAAATCAGAGTGGACCTTATGTTGAGGTGATTACATCAGGTGTGTCGGAACCTTTTCTGTTGGATACTGGTGCTACAAAGAGTTCTATAATGCACTCAAAACTCACTGGCGCACCTTTGTCTGGCGAAATGAATGTTTCAGTAGGTTTTTCTGGCGCCCCGGTTAGGAACCCGATTTCTTGTCCTATGTCTCTTTCTGTTGGACCTTGTGAATTAGAACCACCCCTCATCCTTACAACAGGTTGTGGTGAAAACTTGTTGGGATTGTATCTGTTGAAAAGATTATATGCAACTTTGTACTGTTCTCCTTCGGGAGTACAACTTACACTGGGTAAGAAAGTGGTTTCTCCGATGTATTTATCGAAGGATAAACTTCCAACAGAATTGTCTTCTCTCCCGGATATTCTTTGGGCTACTGGTCCTAATGATGTAGGTCTCTTGGAAATACCACCATATGTTGTGACATTGAAAGCCAATGTTAGAATGCCGCGCATTCCCCAATACAAGATCTCTAGCGAAAGGTGAAAAGGCGTTGTTAGCGATAATTTACGATCTGATTGAAAAGGATGTAATTGAAGAGACAAGGGGCAACGTTTGTAATAGTCCTGTTCTGCCTGTTTTGAAGCATACTGATCCTTCCCAGCCACCTGTTTACAGGTTTGTGATTGATCTTAGGGAGGTCAATAAAATAGTCGTACCACAATTTCCAGTTGTTACTGCCCTATTGACTATGATTCCAGCTTCTGCGACTTGGTTCTCGGTGATTGACTTGAAGAATGCTTTCTTCAGCATCCCGATTGCCGAGGAGAGCAGGAATATTTTTGGCTTCAGTCTAGGAGGCCGAAGCTTCCGCTTCAAACGCGTTCCTCAAGGCTACTGTGAATGTCCATCGATATATAGTCAGGCATTGAAAACACAGCTTGACACGATTGTTTACCTGACGGCGCTACTCTTATTCAGTACGTCGACGATTTGCTAATCGCTGCAGATACTGAGGAGATTTGTAAGGAAGCCACATTGTCGTTGTTGCGTCATTTGTGTGATCTACATCACAAAGTCTCTCTTTCAAAATTGCAATATTGTCGACAAGAAGTGACCTACTTAGGTCACCTCTTATCGAAGGAGGGAAGGAAACTGACCCAAGAAAGAATTCAGGCAATTGCAAAATTGAGTGTGCCAAGGACACAGAGAGAAGTGTGTGCTTTCTTGGGCATTACATCATATTGCAGACAATGGATACCAATTTTTTCCTTATTGGCCAAACCTTTGGTGGCATTAACTTGTAAAGATACACCGAATCCCATTCCATGGTCTGAAGAGTGTCAGAAAAGTTTTTCCGTATTGCGTGATGCATTGTGTTCGGCTCCTGTGTTGGGTACCCCCGACTACAGTAAGCCCTTTACATTGTATGTCCATGAGAAGGAAGGTTGTGCATTGTCAGTGTTGACACAGTCTTTTGGGGACAAGCAACGTCCATGCGCGTATTTTTCGTCGACTTTAGATCCGGTAGCTAAGGCGTTGCCGAGTTGCTTGAGAGCCACTGCGGCAGCAGCTGTTTCTATTCGACAGTCTGCTGGGTTAGTGATGAATAACATGTTAATTGTGATGGTCCCGCATGCAGTGGACACTCTGTTAAACAGAACAAAGACACAGCACATAACTAGTGCTCCATTGTCAGGCTATGAGCTGACACTGTTAACGAGTCATGTGCACATTAAGAAGTGCAATACCTTGAACCCAGCCACGTTATTGCCGATTTCAGTAGAGACAGATGAGGTTGAAAAGCATGATTGCTGTCTCAATACAGAAGAAGAAACGAAAGGGAGGATAGATCTTAAAGATACTCCTCTTCCAGAATGTGATGGTACTTTGTGGGTTGATGGTTCGTGTTTCAAGTTGCCGAATGGTGATACGACTGCAGCATACGCTGTGACGACTTTGCATACGATTGTTGAAGCTGCACGCATCCCACACAATTCAGCACAAGCAGCAGAGTTGATTGCACTTACAAGAGCGTGTGTGTTGGCGAAAGGAAAACGAGTGAATGTGTACACGGACAGCCAGTATGCATTTGGTGTGGCTCACAGTTTTGGACGATTGTGGAAAGAACGTGGGTTCCTGGCTTCGCATGGTGCTAAGATCCAGCATGGTCAATTGGTGAATGAGCTTCTCGAGTCACTGACCTTGCCGTTACAAGTTGGGATTGTGAAATGCAGTGCTCACAAAAAGGTTACTGATGATGTTGGTCGCGGAAATGCATTTGCGGATGAAGACGCGAAAGAAACTGCAAGGAATGTAATGAGTCGAATGTATGTTGCAGGCCCTGCACGATGGATCGGTGACGTTGGTATGTGTGAAGATACGATTGAGAGTGTGAAATCCATTCAAGCTGAAGCTACGGAGAAAGAATTGAGTGTGTGGAGAGAAAGTACGGGTAAATTGGATGCAAATGGATGTTGGGTTGAATTGTCAGAGCATCAGTGATGGTTGCTACCCGATGCGTATGTGCTTGCAGTGGTGACAATGGCTCATGGAATGGCCCATATCAGTGTGAAAGGGATCTGTAAATTGTTGGCTCCGGTATGGCAAAAAGCTGGAATCCCCAAGTGTGCAGAGAATGTGGTCAAGAATTGTATGGTGTGTCTGAAATACAATCCTGGTAGGGGAACCCCAACTCCAGCAGTTCATTTTGCGCCTCCAACGTATCCGTTCGAAGTTTTGCAGCTAGATTTCATCCACATGGAGAGGTGCAACAATTTGAAATACGTACTCGTTGTTGTTTGTGCCTTTTCAAGATGGGTAGAAGCATATCCCCTAAAGGATAATACTGCCTTATCCACAGCTAAAGCCCTCGTCAAGGAATTCTTCCCCAGATTTGGAATGCCGAGAATGGTCTGGAGTGATAATGGGAGTGAATTTGTGGGTCGAGTGATGAAGAAAGTGTGTGAAGGGCTAGGCATTCAACAAAAGTTCCACGCTGCAAATCACCCCCAATCAGCTGGACTAGTAGAGTGCTATAATGGCACGCTAAAACTGAAACTGGCCAAGATTCAAGCGAGCACTGGCCTTAAGTGGCCTGACGCGCTGCCCTTGGCACTCCTATCAATGAGGATGACAGTTCACTCGCGAATGGGACTTAGTCCTTATGAAATCGTGTTCGGCCCCCCGGCCAACATATGGGGAGTGCCAAGGCCAACCAAATTCAGCGAGATAGAACACCCTGTACTGCTTGATTATTTGTATGAATTAACAGCTAAATTGCGTGTTTTATACCAACAGGTCCACGACACTCTCCCTCAGGCCTCTGAAGCTCCAGGACATCCGATCGATCCTGGATCCTGGGTGCTGATTAAAAATTTTCAGCGAACAAAGAATGACCAGCTCCGGTGGACCGGCCCTCATCTAGTTCTTCTCTCAACGAGATCAGCTGTTCGAGTGGAAGGGAAGAAACACTGGATCCACGGCATTCATTGTAAGAGGGTCCCACTACCTCTTCCGTACGACCGTAGGGTCCAGGAGGGGATCGCTGACTCTGAAACTGAGACTGTGCCTCGCTTTCTACCTTTTAGCGATGCACGTGTAAAAGGAACAATTTCGGAACAGGAAAGCGACGATATTTTGCAAGAGGCCGTGCCTCCGTCAATTCGATTGAGCACTACAGAGCCTGAACTCTTATTCCAAGACCAGACAGCACCTGGAAGAAACCGTTACACAATTTGAGGCCGAGAACTATGACTATGGACAAATAAAATATTTCTTTATACTTTTTGAGTGCGCAGCTCTCTCGTCTGAGAAACTTGCTTATTTTTGTTTTTCGAACCGCCATCCGGTTCTGCTGCTAGGGTCGCGGTGTCGTAAATAATTAATTTACCGGTGCTTAATTTCTATAATCAATAAGAATAACTCATAATAAATAAGAGGCAAAATCCGTGATATTTGAGGTTTCTCAAAAGGGTTTTATTCCTATAAAAGGAATTGGGTGATTAGCATATTGGCTCGAGCCAAGGTGGCATACCATTCCGTCACCACATAGGTTCGGGAAGGGACAGACTGACAGAGTCAATAGTAATATGCGAATATGCAAGTATGCGACAATACATAATTGACAGACATTCATATATATAGTCAATGCATTACAGTAAAGGCATATGCAGGAGGCGTAACAGCTGAGAAGAGAGATAAGAATACGTGTACGTAATACAAAAGGCGTTACAATAGGCGTGCATGAAGGCGTGGACAAGAACGTCACTGAACATGATGTCACAAATAGGTGGATCCATAAATGAATCCGGCATCAGCAAAATTACATGGCAGAGATGCGCGCGCAGCGGGATGACGTATAATGTACGTGTAACTTGAGGGGTGAAGGGGGACTTGACATTTAGCCCTACAAGTGTAGACGGATGTCTGGATGTCAGATCAACCTAATCCCAAATCGTATCTAATATCTCATGTTTAAGGAACTGCATTATCTGGAGGGAAAAGGTCTCTCGGACAAGAGGCTATTTCTATACTGGTTATGAGTGCGTGTATGAGCGTCTGCGTGTCTACATGAGACGCGAGGGGAGCGAGGGGAGGGCATGGGCCTACCATGGAAACAGGGCCATGAATTACTTGCATAGAGACAGTGAGGCCTAACCCTCTGCCCTGCAGCTGGAAGGATGTTGACGTGAATCTACTAGACAGGAATGTATTTTCCAGGAGTGGAGCAGATAATTCGAAGGTTAAATGCAGTCTTGGCAGGCAACGGGCTGAGCCGAGCACCGTTATCCGCGCCAGAAGTAAGGCAAGGGTCACTGGCACAGAGGCAGCCTGGGCTGAGGTTTTCGGAGTCAGAATGCAGGAAAAAGACTCGATGGCAGAATTCAGGCCTACTTCGCCAGAGCTGAAAAACGTGTAAGGTATACCACAAAAAGACGTTGGCATAGCATATTTAGGAACTGAATATCCAATCCGTTCATGGCGGATCGGAAAGAGAACATGTTAACGTTGGACGCAAATGTATTTGCGTCTTCATAGCTAGCACAGGAGGGAAGTTACATGCACTTCAAGCTAGTACATGGAGTCGGTGGGGTCTAAGATAGGGGACACAATCGATCATAAAATTTATATTACCTCATTCCCTCCTTGTCCCCTACGGACCCTTCATGATATATCGATCTGCATGAATCGATCAATCTGTTCATGTAACATCATTTGCTCTTCTTTCTTCTTTTGACGTTTTGAATGGGAATTTGAATGCGGACTACATGATGTGGCGCACAAGCCGCAAATCGCCGGCCCACATTGTAAACACAGGCAGCAACTGAATACTATGAGAAGGCCAATACCTAGGAAGGATAGGATCTTCCATCCCCAAGCGGTTAACGTTGTCCAGAACCAACCGGACCAAGTCCAGGTGCCTGGATTCTGATGTATCAGACTTGCAATTTTATGGAGACGTGTTATAGCTTTATATACCGTTGGCGCGTTTTCTGGAATGAAAACACAGCAACTTGACCCGATGACCTTACAAGCTCCACCCCTATCAGCTAGGATGACGTCAATAACGAGACGATTTTGAAGAACAACAACCCGCATAGCGGACTGCTCCTCTGTTAAGTTACCTAAAGCTGAGGTAGTTTCGTTCACTACTGCTTCAAGGGTTCTAGTTAATTTGCGTATCAGTTTACTGTTAAAAACAGCACCTAAGTAGGGGAAGAAACCTTTATTGAAGTCTGTGTATTGCTCCCATGCCGTTTCAGTGTAGTCGACAATCGGGAGGTCTCTTCGGAGTCTATTGTTTACTAGATTGGTGTTTCGGTGATAGTCAGGAGGGGCTAGGAAAACAGGTGGCAGAAGGAATGCAATGTAACAGGTACCATCCCAATCTGGAGGCAAACGTATGTATGCAATATGACCGCAAACAAAGTAGGAATGACGTGTAGCTCTAAACATGGACTTGCCTTGATCACTGAATTCGATTACAGTAGTACATTTACTATGACCTAAGTGTATGGAACCATTTTTCCTGATACATAATTCACCTTTGACTGGTAACACTGACATGGCAGGCAATACTGGTGCAGTTTCGGATTCAACAGTAAGAATCATGAGGTTGATTGTGTAATTTCCTAATCCATATACTTCATTTTCTAGATCAGTTCCTGTTCTAGTGGGAAGTCCTTTCTTGTCAGGGTAACAGACTTTAAGTAGAACTGAGTTCAGGTTTCCCCAAACCCAATTCCCATCGTAAACAGCAATGTCAGAATCTAAGGAATTAATCAATCTAAACCATGCCCCACAGGAGCCATTGTGAGTGAACGGGTACGGAAAAAGAGGCAGAACTCCCTTGTATTTCTGGTAGGGAGGGAGGCGGCCACATATCCAACAGTTTGTAGCATTGTTAGTCTGATGAGAGTGATGTAACATACTAATGAATGTGTTGTTGCGCAGCGCAAGTCTGTAAGAAAGCTCGTGTGGAGGTAATTTGCTAAAAGAATGTTCGGCAGTGACGTTATAAGCAGATTGTACGTGCTTGAAAATAGGGTAGTAAATGTGCAGCAAGATACTAGCAGCAATAATCAGAAGACTTAGAAAAAACATGATTAACAATGTCACTATACAGTGACTACGAAGTGATTTACAATATGCACGTTTCTTCAGTATTATCTGTCTATCTCTCTCTCTGTCTCGATCTAGGGGATACATGTCAGAAACTAATTTAACCGATTCACCTAGGGGAGGACTTAAACAATTAAACTGTCTGACTTGCTAGATCGTAATTTTAGTCTATATTTTTCAGAGTCTGTTTTCTCAACCAAAGGGAGCTTTGAGTCAGTTTGTGTAGGAGGGCAGGGCTTAGAGTCCAAGTCCGAAGGGAGTCCGTGGAACTTTTTCACGTGGCTGGAATGCAGCCACCCCTTCCTGCCCTCTACTTTGACGGCTGTCCTCGTTGTTAGAAGAACCAATTTCGGGGTTTGCCAGCGGGGCTCCAACGGACTTCTCCGATCAAAGTTGCGGACGAAGACATAATCCCCCGGGACCACCTCGTGGGGCTTCACATCGGCATTGTCGGGAAAGGCTGCAGCTACCTGTGAACGACAAGATTGTAGTGCAGACATCAAGGAGGCAAGGTAATCTGTCAGCATAATACAGTCAACATCTGTAATTTTTCGCGGAATAGGCGTCCCCCACATATTCGGAGGCCTACCAAAGACCACCTCATACGGGGATAGCCCGGTTCGAGAATGGGCAACCATCCTCATATAGAAGAGGGCTACCGGCAAAGCAACTATCCAGTCAACGCCCTTCTCTCTACAGATTTTGGAAAGCCGGATTTTTAGGGTCTGATTATGACGCTCCACGAGACCTGCTGCCTCGGGATGCCGGACACAGTGGAACTTCCACTGATAGCCTAACAAGAGTGTAATGTGTTTCACAAGCTCGGATGAGAATGGCTGACCGTTATCTGAGTACACAATACGGGGCAAACCGTACCGCGGGAAGAACTCACGAACCAGTTGCTTGGCTGTTGTTGGAGCAGTATAATCTGAGACTGGGTATGCTTCTGTCCATCGGGAAAGTGCACATACAACTACGAGGACATACTTGAAACCTCGGCAGCGGTCCATCTGGATGTAATCCATCTGGAGGACTTCAAAAGGGTGATCGGGAGGCTGAAATCCACCTTGCTCTACAGGGATGCTTTTACCTGGATTAAACTGACAACAAATCATGCAAGTACGCACTTTCTGTTTGGCTGCTGCTCGTAAGTTCTTGTTGTACCATATGTGTTGAATGCTATCTAGCATTGCCTTTTCTCCTAGGTGTGCTGGACTATGTATCGTGTTAATGATGACCTGAACCATAGAGTCGGGGAGAAACCATGTAGATTTTCCCTTCGTCATCCATCCCTGATCTGTTTGGATCCCTCCTAGTTCAGTCCACTTCTGGATTTCGTCTGGTGTGGCATGTGTCTGTATGTCAATTACATCATGGGCGGGATCCCTGACTGTCATGCAGTGTGATGGTGTCGGAACTATTGTCTTTGTCGAATCAGTCGCATGCATTTGATTCTGAGCCGTTTGCTTAGCTGTTCGGTCTGCCAGGTCGTTACCCTGGGAGATCGTGTCGGTAACCTTTGTATGTGCTTTACATTTCATGATAGAGATTGCAGTAGGTAGATGTATTGCATCTAATAAACCTTGAATGAGAGGACCGTGTTGGATGTTGGCACCGTGAGAAGTTAAGTAACCCCTCTCTCGCCAGAGGACTCCAAAATCGTGAACGACTCCGAATGCATAACGTGAATCAGTGTATATGTTGACTCTCTTATTCTTGGCTTGAATACATGCTTGTGTCAGAGCGATGAGCTCTGCGGCTTGAGCTGACAGGGTGTCAATACAATTTGTTTCTATAACTTCGGTATCTGTAGTGACTGCGTAGGCTGCCACTAATTCTCCTGTACCTGTTCTCATACATGAACCATCCACATAAAGTGTCAGGTCCGGATCTGGTAGTGGGACATCTGTCAAGTCCTGTCTGGGTTTTGTTGTAATAGTAATGACTTCAATGCAATCATGTGCCAATGGATCTACTCCGTTTAATGGCAACAATGTGGCGGGATTTAATGTGCTACAGCGTCTGATTTCTATGTGTGGTTGAAACAATGTCAATTCATAACCTGTCAGTCTTGCTATGGTCAAGTGTTGGGTCTGTGTGCGATTTAAAAGAACTTCCACGGAATGTGGAACTTGTACTGTCAATTGATGCCCTAATACTATGGCATCGCTCTGCCTGATTGCTAAAGCTGTCGCTGCAACTGATTTCAAACACGCAGGTAAAGCCTGAGCCACCGGATCTAATGTGCTAGAAAAGTAAGCACACGGTTTGTGTGAACCTGCTTGTTCCTGGGTGAGGACTGACAAGGCAGTACCTTCACGTTCTGTGACAAAAAGTGTAAAAGGTTTACTGTAACATGGTGTTGCTAAAACAGGTGCTTGGCATAAGGCTTTCTTTAAGTTGTCAAAAGCTTGTGTATGTTCCTGAGTCCAAGGGAGGACAGTCGATGTCGCTGCCTCCTGGGTTGTCAACTGGATGAGTGGCTTTGCTAGAAATGCATATTGGGGAATCCATTGTCTACAGTACGAGGTGAGGCCTATGAAAGCCCGCACCTCCTTTTGTGTCTTTGGTGGTGACATGTTTACAATTAACTGAATGCGATCAGGAGTGAGCTGTCTCCCCACTTTGGACAGCAAGTGACCCAGGTACACAACTTGCTGAACACAGAATTGCAGCTTCGAAGGGGACACCTTGTGCCCCTTGTCGGCCAGGAAATTCAGAACTGTCAGTGATGCATTTTCACATTCGGGTTCGCTCCGTGCGGTGATCAGCAGATCATCGACATACTGGAGTAGGGCAGTGTTAGCTGGCATGTGGATACTGTCGAGTTGTCTTTTCAGTGCTTGACTATAGATGCTGGGGCTTTCTGTGAATCCTTGAGGTGCGCGTGCAAATTTGAAAGATCGTCCATTTAAACTGAATCCGAACAAGTATTGGCTTTCTGGATCAATTGGGACACTGAAGAAGGCGTTCTTGAGGTCAATTACAGTAAAGAACGTCGCTTCTGAATCAATAGCTGTCAGTAATGAAGAGATATCTGGAACCACAGGATACTGTGGTACAATGCATTTATTCAATTCGCGTAAATCAATAACTAATCGATAAACAGGTGGTGCATTTGGATCAGTACGTTTAAGAACTGGTATGATAGGAGAATTACATACATTGGAGTCGGTTTCCACAACCACTCCTTGTGCAATGAGCTCGTCAATAATTCTCAGTAAAGCCACTACAGCATCTGGAGGTAACCTATATTGTCGAATTCGTGGTAGTACCACTCCTGCTTTGAGTGTGACTCGATATGGTGTAATGTGCATACACCCTACATCAGTGGGGCCTTGTGCCCACAAGTGTGCAGGTACATTCTGTAACCGGGGATCCATATCTCTTAATACATAATGGCCTTTAAAATCTCACAAAAATAAGCGTACTCCTTCCGGAGAACAGCATATTATAGCTCCTAGAGCTTTTAGTGTCTTTATTCCCAACAAGTTTTCTGGGCATGATTTTGTGAGTAATAAATCTGTAGTCCGTGTCAGGGGACCAACTGCAAGGGGGAGTGGCTGTGATACTTCATTAATAATAGGTTTTCCTGAAAATCCAAGGGAAACATTCTGTGAGCCTGAGAGGGGTGCCCCTGGAACCTCATTGTGACTGATTGTGGTCCTGCTTGCCCCTGTATCAATCAAAAACTTTCTGTCTTTTCCTAGCACCTGACTGTGTACATAAGGACCCTCTTGATCTACGGGAACTTCAATAAGGGGCAAGCCAAATTCCCTCTCTAGGCTGTTTCATGTGTATCGTTGATAATCAGGGTAGTCGTTCTGTGTGTACTGGTACATCTGTTGTGTTGTGTTCTGCGTTGCAGTTATAGGCTGTTGCTGTGGGACTGCCACAGTTTGTGATGAAACTGGCATAGGCGGAATATGTTGTATATTCTGTGGTACTTGTTGCTGGACCTGATCTTGTCTAGGTACGCGCGGTCTCTCCTTGGTCTTACCCGTGGAGATATTGTGTTTCAGAACGGCACAATCGTTTACATAATGACCTGGCTGTTTGCAGTAGTTACATGTCCCTTTAACAGGAGCTGTCGTATTACTAGGCTGGGTCCCACCCTTTTTATGTCCTTCGGCGGGAACTGACTGGGCAACTAACATTTTCATTTTCGTGTCTTTCATACGTCTTTGTTCATGTTCTTGTTCTTCTCTAATTCTATTCTGGTGGTACTGTAACATTTGTAACATTTGTGAAGGGGTGTTAGCTTGCCAAGTACTTTCGACTTTCAATACTCTATTCTTAACCTGGGGCAGTGAATTCTCGACCAATTTCGTTACAAAAAGATGTGGATATGACTCGCTACTTGCTTTCAGACCGCTATTAATGCCAAAACATTTTTCAAATCTGGTATAGAAATCACTGGTATCTTCATCGGGTTTCTGTTTACAAGCTGAAATGGCACCCCAATCTTCCTTTTTAGTACTTAATAAACGTGGCAACACTTGTACTAACAATCCTGGTAATGCTTTAACTTTATCCCCGAGCCCTTGGCCCGGAATTCTAGTACTTTCTTCGTTTTCTAATGCAGCCCAATCAATCTTTGTGTCTCCCACCTCCCACTCTTTTTCTTTGAGTTTCTCGTATATACCGGGAGGCAGTAACACTTTCAATATTTTCATAATATCGGGATAAGTATAGTCACCCATTAGTATCATGTCTTTTATTTCACGGTGGAAACCTGCGGGATCATTGTCATGACTAGGTACTAATTTTTTCATTTCCAATAGTTCTATTTTAGTTATGGGGGTGTACACAAACACCCGTCTAAACGTATTGTCTGCGTTCTGTACTGGGTGCACTTCTCGCAACGGATTCTGTCCGTCCATGTAATACATTTTTCTTTCCATGACATGAGCTGAGTTGGTCTGTGGACATAGGAAGGCGCTATATCTGTGTCGGTGTTCTAGAATTATTTTAATTAGATCGGTACCTAGACCTCTCCATTTGTTCATGAGTAGTTCTATTAATATATCAGGCAAGGGGCCTGGGTCCGAATGTTGGCTTCTATACAATAAGAGCAGGTGTTGTATCATGTATGTACCAGCTAAACGCTGTTCACTCGGTGTCAGGTTCAAAAACGTATGCGCTAACGCATCATCACCATATTTCTCAGAATTGTCAGCCCATTGCACGGCTGACCTGGCTAATTCTTGTTCATCCATAGAATCGAGTACATGGTACCCCATTCGTTCTCGAAGTCTGTTATCAGTAGCTTGGAATAAGTGTTCAGGAGTTCTTGGATTGCACATGGCTTCTTGGAATATTCTTTTACTTTCTGGACGTACTGGCCGTATTGAATTATTGAAAGGTCTTCCCTTACCTACATATGCTATCGTTTCTCTGACTGGTAATTGTGTCTGCTCTGGGGTCTGCTCATGCTCATCCTCCTCCTCTGAGGATTCAACTTTGTCTGAATCTATTTCCGGTGGTGGCTGTCTTTTCTCATGCATCTTTTTTATTGCATTTCTTATTCTTCGGTACATATTTTCTACACAGGCCTCTTTATCGTGATTCCCATCTGCGATATTCTGGCCCCACCGGTGGAGTGCTTTCACGTCTTCCGGGTTCATACCCGGCCTATCCACTTCCCTTATGAAACAGTTTATAAGAAACCGTAATATCTTGGCTTTCGTATCCACTTTCTGATAGGTCATGGCCTCCTTAATACTTTCAGGCCCTACTCCTGTCTGTACGAACTGATATATTCGATCTAGATGATCTACCATTCCAGGTAGGGTTAATAAGAAGTTCGTAACTCGTCGTAAGCGTACTGATGCGAGCAACATTCTTTCGTCATTCTTTTTACCAGGCACTGGATCATATCTACAGTCTGCAAGACGATCTCCATGTAGTGTAATATCGCCTGTTCTAGGTGTACGTTGCTGTGCTAGGTCTCTATAGGTCAGCCGATGGGCCGATGGCGGGGTCTGGTAACCTGTCGCTCCTCCGGACGCGCCTCCTGAGGCGCCAGCTCCGAAGGGGTTCGTTGAGTGAAAAGCGGAGGGAGCAGGCCCAGGAATAGGTGGAAGGACAGCTGGAAGACCAGGAGGAACAGGAGGAGGAGTGGCTTGTCGGGGAGGAAGGAGCTGACCATCTTGGTCGGCAGGAGGAGGTGTGCGTGGCGGTGCGGTATTTACATATGCGGGAGCCGCATCATCTAGGTAGGATGAAAGGAAAATGTCCTTTGCTGTTTTCTGGTGTGTTTTAGTCGGGAGCAGTGGGGGTGGTAGTTCTTTTGGTACCTCCGGGGTGGCTTTAGGCAAACCCTCAGTCAAGAGGGGGTACATGCCGTTCATGAGTGTGTTTCGCTGCCTGTCTACCTGTTCTAATTTTACTCGGGTACCTTCCTCAACTAATACGTTTTCCTGGGCTTTCTCTGGATCCTCCCTCCTTCTCTCTTCTTTTCTAAGTGCTTTTTCTGTACGCCTATGTGATTCTTTACGCCATAATTCAATGGCATCCTTCTGTGACTGTCTGGCTTTCTTTTTCCACAATGCTTCCTCTACCCTCATGATGCAATCTGCATCCCATGTCCCAGCAGCAGGCCATCTCTGATTCTCGGATAATTCTTTAGTGTAGTCCACCCATAAGTCGAGGAATAAAACGGCATCTAGGCCATGTTTGTGGTACATAAAGTACCCTGGAGTGTCCCTAGGTGGAATGGGAACAGCTTCTTCTAATACCCCTTTTCTAGTTTTTATCTGTCTTAATTTGGAGAACAACGGCATCTTGAAATCTGGCTACTTGGTTCTTACTCAGATATGAACATACTGAACACAATAATCACAATAATTACGATCGAACAATCACTCATACCACGACATTTTGAGACACATTAAAACATTTTAACATGAATGATGACAATTAGAAGGTAACTTGCTAACTGCATAATACTAGATACACTGCTCAACAGTGCAGACTGGATATACTGCTAAACAGTACAGATACACTGTCTAAAACAGTGCAGACCAGGTCTGTGTACCCACACCTGTCTTGACCGGCACAAACTAATGCGCACGTCTATATGCGTCCCCAGCAACGGTACTCACCGGGAAGCACGGAAACGGAAGGCCTCGGAAACCCTGGACTGGATTCGGACTGGATTCGGACTCGACTCGTGACGCTGATACTTCGGAACGTCGGAACCTGGTGGGCCTCCGTATACCTCGGATCTTGCTCTCTCAGCTAGGCTCTGGTCGGGATCCTCCGCACTTCTCACCGCCTCGTCTGGGTGTCGATCGCAGCCTCAGTCACCTCCGCTGGCCTGAGGGAGATACAGGAAATCCTGCGGGTACGCGTAGTTGTCCGTCCGGCTGTGGCAGGGGGCCAGGCCTGCAACGCACCACCGGCGCGTGAGATGGGGGAGGGGTCCCTATTCGGGCGCCAAATTGTCGTAAATAATTAATTTACCGGTGCTTAATTTCTATAATCAATAAGAATAACTCATAATAAATAAGAGGCAAAATCCGTGATATTTGAGGTTTCTCAAAAGGGTTTTATTCCTATAAAAGGAATTGGGTGATTAGCATATTGGCTCGAGCCAAGGTGGCATACCATTCCGTCACCACATAGGTTCGGGAAGGGACAGACTGACAGAGTCAATAGTAATATGCGAATATGCAAGTATGCGACAATACATAATTGACAGACATTCATATATATAGTCAATGCATTACAGTAAAGGCATATGCAGGAGGCGTAACAGCTGAGAAGAGAGATAAGAATACGTGTACGTAATACAAAAGGCGTTACAATAGGCGTGCATGAAGGCGTGGACAAGAACGTCACTGAACATGATGTCACAAATAGGTGGATCCATAAATGAATCCGGCATCAGCAAAATTACATGGCAGAGATGCGCGCGCAGCGGGATGACGTATAATGTACGTATAACTTGAGGGGTGAAGGGGGACTTGACATTTAGCCCTACAAGTGTAGACGGATGTCTGGATGTCAGATCAACCTAATCCCAAATCGTATCTAATATCTCATGTTTAAGGAACTGCATTATCTGGAGGGAAAAGGTCTCTCGGACAAGAGGCTATTTCTATACTGGTTATGAGTGCGTGTATGAGCGTCTGCGTGTCTACATGAGACGCGAGGGGAGCGAGGGGAGGGCATGGGCCTACCATGGAAACAGGGCCATGAATTACTTGCATAGAGACAGTGAGGCCTAACCCTCTGCCCTGCAGCTGGAAGGATGTTGACGTGAATCTACTAGACAGGAATGTATTTTCCAGGAGTGGAGCAGATAATTCGAAGGTTAAATGCAGTCTTGGCAGGCAACGGGCTGAGCCGAGCACCGTTAGCCGCGCCAGAAGTAAGGCAAGGGTCACTGGCACAGAGGCAGCCTGGGCTGAGGTTTTCGGAGTCAGAAGGCAGGAAAAAGACTCGATGGCAGAATTCAGGCCTACTTCGCCAGAGCTGAAAAACGTGTAAGGTATACCACAAAAAGACGTTGGCATAGCATATTTAGGAACTGAATATCCAATCCGTTCATGGCGGATCGGAAAGAGAACATGTTAACGTTGGACGCAAATGTATTTGCGTCTTCATAGCTAGCACAGGAGGGAAGTTACATGCACTTCAAGCTAGTACATGGAGTCGGTGGGGTCTAAGATAGGGGACACAATCGATCATAAAATTTATATTACCTCAGCGGTTGCCCAAGTCTTTGGAGTGCAGCTGAAGATGTTAGGTCGACAGTTCTGGTCGGTCTAAGGGAGTTGCCCTGGACTGACAGAAGCACTCTTTAGCATAGAACACCCTACCACCGCGGGCAGCAAATTAGAGAGGATGGAGTTTTTCAAGATGGAGAGACCTGCCAAACAAATGAACTTTAAAGACGAAATGTGTATATATATATATATATGACGAAGAAAAGATCTTTGATATTTTGTACTTTCATGTTCCTTGGTGTAATGATGTTTTTAATTGGATATGCTCTATTCACTTTTCATGTGACATTTGCACCCACTACACAGCCCGCACCTCCTCCTACTGTTTCCTCGCACTCTTTTCACCCTCTGCCTGAACATGAGTCCTCTAGAAGATTAGAGTTTTTAAATAACTCTTTCGTTCAACTGTTACACCAACACCGATTAGTAGTAAACACAACTAACTGCTGGGTGTGTGGTCTTATGCCGCATACAACAGATAAGGGTATCCCATACTTGGTCTTACCATTTAGTTATAATGGTTCTTTGTGGGCATTTCAGACAATGTTCATATTCGCCATCGAACCATACCCCCCACGTTCCACAAAAAGTAACTCAAGCAACAAAGCTTTGGTAGTAGGAATTGCAAATATGAGCAGAACAATTGACTCGTACAGAACGATTCCTAGGGATGAGTTGCAAGCTTACGTTAGATGGAATATAACAAAATATGGAGTTGATTTGAGTGAGAACCAGCGAGCAAAGATATCCTCCTCGATTTGGATTGTACCCCATCAGGGTCACCTATGTCTGCAAGGTAAAGGCAAAAATACACGATCTCAGTTGGGGAAGAGCGTCTGCACTGAAACATATGTTTTTGCATCTCGAAATCCCCCTTCGTTCCTAGCAGCTAAGGGTACCTATTTCATCTGCCATGATAGAGCCTATACATGTTGCCCCCTGACTTCTTGGGCACATGCTTTGTTTCGTTCTTGTTGCCCCCCACCGACACGGCCATGGCGGATTACCATAGGACAAGGATAGTTAGAGGTGTCATCAGTAAGGATGACACTGCCGAACAAGAATTTGGTGATTTTGTAAAAGGTTTTATGCCGTTTTGGGGGCCTATGGTAAACAGCAGGAACATAAGGCAATTGACAAGAGTGGTTGAATCCACTGTCATCGAAACAGCCGGTGCCCTTAGTAATTTGACTGCTGAGCTCCAGTCGGATCGCCTTATGACTCTTCAGAACAGGGTCGCATTAGACGTCATACTTGCAGACCGAGGTGGGGTATGTAAAGTGATCCAATCAAGTTGCTGCATTTTCATCCCAGACAACGCTCCGACAGTATACCAGGCCATTTTCAAACTGCATAAAATCTCCGAATCCATTCACGTGGATAAGGGAGACTGGTCTTTGATGGGGTAGTTCTGAGAACTGATATCTGCCTGGGAATGGAAGATTCTGATAGTCATTGGGATGATCTTAGCCATTCTTTTCCTGTTCTGTCTATGTATACAATGTGCTCCTGCAATATGTGGCCTCTGTGCTACATCGTGTGTAAGGAAACCTGTATCAAGTAACGAGCTAAGTAATAGGATGATGCTACAGCAACATCTCAATGACTTTATGAATATAGACCTGGACTCAGATTAGCGTGAGTATGGGTTATTGCCTATGTAAGGGCAAAAGGAGGGTCTGTGGTACTGAAAATTCTGGACCCATGTCATATACATCGTCATACCATGCCGATGTTGATATCAGCAGACCGGTAATGGTTCGAATTCTATGCACAAGCATTTCCGTCATGTTCGAGTGACGGAATCACCCTGAAATCGGATTTTTCGTCCGGAACCCACGGGTTCCATTTTGTGAGCGGCAGCCATTTTGTGATTGTCCTCACATAAGGCAATGACTAAAGGCTGAAACCAACCTGAAGGACACGTACACCTTTGCTGACTCCGCTGTGACCTGGGCAAGCTAACTCCACTGCCTGAAGCCAAACCTGTTCGGGCAGTTCCTTTCCCAGTGGCGAGCGAGATCAGAATCAAGGCACAAACGTCATAAACCGATCATCGCACACAAAGCATGCCTAATCTCACACACACCTGTCCCTATTTCTTCTTTATGACCTGTTTTACGAGGAGGAGGTGCCCGTTTTTATTAGGGGTCCGTTGATATCTGATGAAAGTTCTGGGCCTTGCCGGGTAATTGATTATGGACTGGACAAACTGAAACGTGGGCCTGTCATCATGACTTTGCTTTTCCTTTGTGGCGAAAATATGTGAATGGTTTACCGTAAAATAAGGAATGTTTGCCTGAAGCATATTATTTTGTATATAAGGAGAAGTCTGGCTTTGTAATCTTGAGGAGTCTCCTGAGAACATACATGCTGTTCATGCTGTTGTACTTCTAGGATACCTGTTACTGGCTGCAGCCAATAAATACGATCTTTGACTTCACCAAGAAGACTCTGTGTTTCTGTAGTCTGAAACAGGAAGGACTCGAAGTCTTTGGGTGTTCTCCCTGGCACCGCTGGGTTCTTAAAAACCCGGTACTTCAATATTCAGATAAGTCTATATGCATGTTTTGTGGTGGAATAGACTGTTAGACAGCTGTAAGATTAGTAGAAAGCGTCACATTGTTCATAAGCCATAGATGAGGATACTTTTACAAAGAACCAAGACAAATGTGTTAAGAGCCGCTGTGAACTCTGTGGGCTGCAAATTGTGTGGTAGCAAATTTGAGGATCTGCCACCCTGTCATAAGTACAGGGGAGTACCGCTGGTGGGCTCATGTTTCCCCATGGGATGAATCCCTTAGGTTCATTACTGCGGGATAATTGTTCTAAGTTGTAGGATATGGGGGGAGGGATCTCACAACCTGATTGGGGGGTTGGTGTGGGTGGGAAGGGGGAGTTGGGAATGTTCTTTTCCTGGGACCTGCCAAGAAGTAATTTAAGTTGTATACGACCAATTCAGCTGGAATGCACTGTCAAGTGCGGACTGTTATGTTGCCACAGTTATGCTGCAATGCTGGTTTGCATTGCTATTGCTGTGCATTATGTCTCTGTACTGAGCGGACCTCCGCAAAATAAGTGTTTTGAAAATATGTACGACCTACAACCACTAAGACACACATGACTTGCCTCACATGGAATGCTAGGGGGCTATACGATCGACGGAAGGCAAGGTTGGTACACTCCTATCTCCAGAGACACGGGGTAGACATCTGTTTACTGCTGGAAACACATTTGACAAGGGCAACGGCTGGCATGCTTCGTAATGCAAGATGGGGGGAGGTTGTGGATGCAGGGTTCTCAACATATTCGAGGGAGGTTGCAATCTTGATCCGTGAGGGGTTCCACTGGCGAACCCGCCACACCATACTGGACAGGGAAGGAAGATACATTCTCATACAAGGCACTCTATACAATACACCCACTGTCATTGTAAATACATATGGACCGAATACAGACGATCCAGAAGTCTTTGCATTCATTTGGCGTAAATTGCAGGCCATGAATAACAAGGCAGTCATTTGGGGCGGCGATTTTAATGTGTTTCTCTCAGATTCAGAAGACTGACGTGGAACCTCACATGAACATTACCCGAGGCGGCAGCAATGCTGCAAGATATCTCAGCTGACCTACATATAGAGGATTTCTGGAGAGCTTTTCACACAGAGCTAAGGGAAGGCACTTGTGTCACACATCATCGTAATGCATGGTCAAGGCTAGATTTTTGGCAGGTTTCCAGAGATATTCACGCCTGGATCACTGGTGCTATGCACCACCCACACACTTTGTCTGACCATGCACCCGCACAAGTGCAAATTAGAGTACCGAAGCCATACATAACACCATTCAGCTGGAGGTTTCCTTCCAATGCATTGTTAGATCAGGTATTCCGAGAGGAACTAAGAGGGAAAATAGATGATTACTTCACACTGAACTAGGGTATGGTAGATTCGCCTGGGATGCAACTGGAAGCGTTTAAAGCAGTGATAAGGGGGGATTTATAGCACTAAAAACAGGAGTACTAAGGGATATATGCAATACATTGTCGAGACTGGAGAATTAGATCAAAGAGTTGGAAAGATTGCAGTTGCGGTCTCCCTCCGCCACCACCAAGCATTGATAAGATCTAAATTGACGGAGTTTCAGACAGAGGCTGAGAGGGAAACAGCATACCTACATAAGCATGCACAGGCTAGAAGATATGGAGAGGGGGAGAGAGCTTGAAAAACGCTGGCTGGCCTACTCAGACCACCTAGGGGTGCTGAATACATAACGGAGGTGCGCACGTCAGAGGGGGAACTGGCCAAGACACCGCCTGAAATACTGAATACGATGTCTCATTACTATGAGACGTTATACACCTCGAAACTAAACCCTTCCCAGACTGACAAAGTGAATTATTTAGACACACTGGCCCTGGCCTGGTTTAATGATGGTGCACAGCAATACATGAAGCTCCCTATCACAGTGGAAGATATAATGCAGGTTATAGGCAGTATGTCAGCAGGGAAAGCTCCGGGGGCAGATGGGCTGGCGGCAGCCTTTTGCAAGGAATACGCGGATATCCTTGCTCCCCGTTTGCTTCAGGTATATCTGGAAGCTATAGAGACGAGAACCCTACCTCCCACCTGCGTGAAGCGACTATAATCGCACTATTGAAACCAGACAAAGACCCCACGGTGCCCGATTCTTACCGCCCACTATCCCTTATAAACTTGGATGCTAAGATCTATGCGAAACTTTTGGCAAACACACTACAACTGATGCTTCCGCAGATAGCCTTATCGCACCAATCCGGCTTAATACCAGGTCGATCAACTTCTCACAACTTGAGAACGATGTTCAGACTTCTCCACTATTTGGCCCCCCAAGTACATGCATCAGCCGCATTACTGGACGCTACGAAAGAGTTTGACTCTTTAGAATGGAAGTTTCTGTTTGTCTTGTTTACTCAAATGGGACTCAGCCCTCTCTTTATTAAACAGATTCAATTAATATACACAAATCCAATGGTGAGTGTTCGAGTTAATGGACAGATTTCAAAGCCCTTTGTGGTGACTAGGGGGACGTGACAGGGCTGCCCCTTGTTGCCTCCGCTGTTCGCAATTGCTAGGGAACCATTAGCGGCCAGGCTGAGAGAACATCATACACATAGGAGCATAGGGTTCAAATCCAGAAGCTTGCTGATCCCGTTATATGCTGACGATATGATAATATATTTAACAAATCCCAAGGAGAACTTTGTAGTAGTCATGAGAGAACTGATTAGGTATGGCGGATTGACAGGCATTCAGATAAATTGGACAAAATCCATAATGGTTCCGCTAACCGACACTACTGATCGATTTGACACAGAATTCCCTATACAGTGGGCAAGTGGTGAAGTAAAATACTTGGGTATATGGATAAGCAGATCGCTACAAGAAATATGGCTAGCAAATTATGGTGGAGTAATAGACTGGTTAGAAAGTAAGGTTCAGTGATGGAAATCGATGCCATTATCGCTGATAGGCCGGATAGCTATCACTAAAATGGTACTATTGCCCAAACTCCTGTACTTGTTTGTCAATATCCCAATGCCACTTAACACTCAGATTTTTATTTTTTTATTTTTTTTTATAGGTCAGTGTGGTTTTATTGATTACATTATGATCGTTCCTATCAGATGAAAAAATTATTTTGCTTCAGTTTTTAGGAACATCTACAAAGTCTTTTCGGTATTGTTCAACTTTACACTGCTCCAGCTCCAATACATTTTCACACGGCGGAGGTGCTAATCAATCCATTGGCAAAATCTACAATTCCTCTTAGCAACATTTTCGAGCCAAAGTTCTGTCAGTGATCTTTTTGCAGGCCCCATCTTTTCTCTCTCGCATCAGTTTCTCGCTCTTGGAGGTTGATAAAATAGTTGGGTCGGTTGTGTGGATCTTCTAGGCTGGCCATCACCACCTCTGCGGAAGTCTAAGCAGTCTCCATAGAACCCTTCTTCCTCCCATGCTTCTGCTTGAATGGGCTTGATGTTGGTAAGAAGCACCTCTTCATAGTTCCCATAGTCACTGAACTTCACAACTGCAGTTGTCCCAGAAGAGTGAAGTCCATCAATTACAGACTTATAAAACTTATTATCCTCCCAGTACAGTGCTAAACATTCATCTCCTGGCCGCCAGTTGATCCCAGACTCCATGGGGTAAGCAGTTTCTATTATTCGATCCGGCTTTATAGGCCCTGATCTACGCTTGGAGCCACTATTATAGGAAAACATCTTGTATCCATCATCAAGAGGTGCAGCTGTTTCAGGGCCCATTGGTTTAATTGGCCCCATCTTTCGTCCTTGGTGTTCAATTTCTCCATTTATTAGATCGCTCCCACCTGTCCTTGACTGATTCTGGTAGTCATGGTTTATGCTAAACTGTTTCTCAGTTTTTGAACTACCAAAATGTTCGCTGTTCATTGTTCGTGTTTTCCTGTCATAAAAATTGTCAGGATTGTTCCTTTGGTTTTCTCTGCGACCTCGTCTTTCGTTCACGGGATCCGCTGTATCCGGCAAACTAGTGTTCACTTTAACTTCCATAAACGCGGGTCCCTTCCCTGCCCTACCATGCATAGTGATCTCCCATTTCTTAAATGGACCGTCGCTCTGCTGGCTGAGGTTGGAGTACGTGCTTTCCCTGGGTTTCTCATTTCTTGGAAAGGGCTTGTCGTTCATGTGTCTGTCTTGAGTCCACTGTTCTGACTCGGAGGAGTGCACCCGTTCTCGACCTCGATTTCTGGCTGGCCCGCTGCCTTCAAGCATCTGCCTAGGGGTCTGACTGTCCCTCTGGAACCGAGGGGGCTTCTCATTTCTTGGTTGCCGCGTGTCATTTCGGGGAAGATTTCTCTGATAGCTTTGATCTCTCAAGCCATTTTGCTCCATATTCAGGGGCCTGTGCGGCTGCCCATATTGATGAGCCTGAGCTTGAGATTTTTGTTCTTCTATCGAGAAAGTACCCATCTTGGACTCTAAAAAGTCAAATAAAGTACTCGGGCAGAAGGCACTTGATGATTCATCTTCCTCCTCAGGCCTTGGTCTGCCGCGACCTTTTCCTCTTCCTCGAGGCGGAGGGCCTGGGACGGACTCGGGCTTGCTGCCGGTGAGGAGGAAATTTAAGGCTGCCTCCATGTTGTTGCCATAATCCATAAGTGCCTGTCTTGCTTCATCCTTGCTCAACCCCATTTCTGTTATGTGCTTCAGAGCCTTTTCATCAACCAGTTCTCGGTACACGCCTTCTGATTTTCCTTCTGTCCGTACTATCCGCTCTCTCTGAAAAACTTCCCTGGTACGACTGCCTCCAGCAACGGCGTTGAGGTTGCTCCCAGCATGACCGCCGCCTCCAAATGTCCTGGCCTCCTTGCTCTTGGCTACTTCTGCGATGGCGGCAGTCCTCTGCTTTTCAAATTCATCGTTCTCTCCCACAGCCTTGGTTGCATTTGTAACTTGAAGGGTCTTCCTGCGATCCAGCTCTCTGCTGTCCACTTGCACGTTGGAGACACACTTCTGTCCAAAAGGCACAAATGGGGGTGGCCCGCCTTCAGCCCCAATATTGCAACGGCTATGTTTTGAAAGGCTCCTTTGCAACTCCCACTTTTCTACACGGTGCTCCACTTCACCTCCAAGTACTACGGTGTTTGTGTCGGACACGAGCAGGCATCCGTTTTTCACCTCAACAATTCCAATTAGCTTTATTTTTGTGCCTGGTGGGGTGTTCAAGCTTAGTTTGGACAGGTAGTTAAATTCCACAGCTGTGCAGGTCGTGTGGCCGTCTGTCATCTGCAGCCACAACATCCTGGGAGCGGCCTGCGATTCCTCGTTATCCTTTGGAGCAGAAACATTGCGGATTTTTTGAACTTGCAGAACGCACGGACCTTCAAGCTTCTCCACCTTTCCGCCATTGATGTCAACCGGTAGGAACTTCCTGCCAATGCTTCTTAGATCTGTATTGAGAGCAATCAGGATAATGTCATGCGTATTGACTTTTCCAGACGAGTTTGTACAAGCTTCAATTCCTTCATCTGAAAGGTACCAGCCCTCCTTGCAGAGGGGCGCGCTGCTAGGCTCAGCCATGGCTCCTCTGAGCCCGGCTGCAGGGGCACACATTCTTAAATTGATATCGGCGGGCAAACAGCCCAGAGTCTCCTGGAAATTGCTAACACTTCCATTTGCTCAAGGTGGACTGGGAGCTCCGGATTTTGCGCTATATGCTTACAGCGCAAAGGCGCAATTTCTACACGTGTGGCAGCATCCAACACCTTATCAGCCTCATTTGGCGATAGAAATTGACAGAGGGGCTCCCATTCCACTTGCCTCAGCAGTTTATCAGCCTTATAAAAGTCCACGTTTAGAGATTGACCCGGTGGAGGCGACAAGATGGGCGTGGAAGGGGATTGCAAAGAGAGCTAGTCTGGTGGAACTATATGCTCCTTCCATGCCATTAGGAGGAAATCCACTCCTATCTCCATTAAAGGAGAAGCCAGTCACACTGCGGGCACAGGTAAATGCATTATTGAAAGGAGGAGACATGTACCCAGATGGGAAGTTCATGACACTGCAGCAGATATGTCCCATGCAGGAACCAACGGCATCGGACATGTTACTGTACTACCAGATCAGAGCTGCTTGTACAGCTAGATACAAGTTGTTCCCGCAGGAACCTCCTATGCTGCCAGCGCTAGAAAACGTTCTATCAAACCCTTCACCTCGCAAACTGATCACACGCATTTACAGTATCACACAAGGGGAATTGCCTATAGTGAAGCCCACGTCCAAGACAGAATGGGAAGGGGACCTCCACATTGACATTACGGACAAACAGTGGCAGTACTGCTGTTGCAATTAGAAAATCTTCCACCAAGCTATACACTTCGTCTTATTCATTTTAACTTCTTACACAGACTGCATGAACACTGTTACAATTGCACCGCATGGGCATACACCCAGATTCCAGATGTTGGAGGTACGGAGCACAAAACGCCACATTCTCACATTTATCATGGGAATGTGGAATGATAGAGGGATACTGGGCTTAAGTGTTTAGAATCATTGGACAGATCACTAACAACCAGATGCAAGCCAATCCAGTGACAGCTCTACTGGGGTTCATACTTAATGTCCCAAAGAATATACGCAAACTTACGGCCATGCTGTTATTATTAGCTAAAAGCCAAGTAGCGATGCATTGGAAGAAAAAACGCCCCCCCTGCGGTGGCTGCATGGCTTAACACTGTGGTGTACTACAAAGACCAGCTATCCCATTACTGGGAACTAATACCAAGCAGGTCCAGATCTACTGATATCTGGGAACCTTTTGTGAACTGGTTGGACTCAGTTGGGTCGGACCTTCGTGCGGATCAGGATATTGGAAATGACTAGGGTTGCTATGGAACAGCTGCACACACCAACATCTATGTGGTAAAGAGACATATAGGAGATTACAGGAAGGGAGAGGCAGAGGTGAGAGTGAACGAAGTGATTTGCCAGGGGGTGAGATCCGGGAAGAGACTGCAGATTGGTGCAGCGATAATTTGATTAAGGCAGGGGGGGAATAAAGGGGGGAGTTGATCCTAAATTGATATTACTATGTTATATACATTTCAGTAACTGGAATACTTTGGATAGTGTGTTTAATTTTGATTGAATATATGACACATGGAATACACATCGCTGCTGGCACGTTGGGTTGTAGGCGTAAGATCCCTGTACTGGTTGATACAACTGCATAGATGTCACGCTGCCGGCCTCAGGGTTGTGGACAAACAGCTGTGTAAAATGCAATACACGTAAGAAACATTTAAAAAGAAAAACAAAAAAAAAACAAATGCAGGCTCCGCAAAAACTTATGAGCGGCAGTGTCATTTAAAACACCAGTAGCTCTTACTCTGAAGATTGAGAGACCTGTTTTGTTGCTTTGCAAATGCTTGTTCCATTTGCACACTGGTCTAAATACCCACCTTAGTCTGTTATTTTTAAATAAAAAACACTCCATGTCAAACATCACTCCATGCCAAACATCATCTTTGATGCAAATATGGGTAGCCTTAACTGCTTGCGACAGCTGCAGGCTTGTAGACAGATATACTCTATTAAAACAGTGATGCATGACTTACAGTAGCATCTGCTTACCCTGTAACTTAATCGTAACCTTCCTGGTAGAAAGTGCTCTGTGTTTGCTGCACACTAACACCGCCTTCCCCACAAGGGCGCCCCGAGGAAGCCTTGACTTTATTAGGAATATCTGATCTTTCACTGTTAATTAGATTGCTTCGTTGCCAATAAGGGATTTAATTGGACATGGTTGGCCTTTTCAGTTCGCTCAAGCTATGTGGAAGCAGTTCCCCGAACAGCAACCAAACCTAGTGTCAAGACGAGGAAGTGAGGCCTATCTTGTGGGTATTATATTTCTGTCAGTACTACTTAACCTTTCTGACTTTCCTCCATTAAGCCTTCCCAGAACACTTTGCGCACCTGCGCGTGACTGTGATCTGCTTTCGCCATGCTGATTCATAAATTGGCGCTCGCGCTGTGACAGGTGATAGCTTAAATGTGGATGCCATTACGAGGGGAAGAATGACTTGTGATGAGGCCCGGGCCGGTAGATCAGGCGACCGAGTAAAACCAGCGATGTGGTCGGTTCCTTCTGTTTGATCATGTTCAACACGTCGTAACTCTCAACTTCCTGAAAAGCAGAAAGTTCTAGGTGATGTATTTTTTTTTTAAAGAGGGTTCTTTTACAAATGCAAAAATCCTTAATTATTTTATTTCCCTGAATGCGTTGTCATAAAATATTCCTTCTCCTAAGCTCTTCTGACAGTCATTTTAGATAATTCAGAAAAACATGTTGTCGAAAAGCAATTTGCTCGGAGTCATCAAGGTGTAATTAAGCTAATCAATCTACCACAGTGTTATGGAGGTATTCGGCACATAGAAAGGGCAAAACAATGGGGCATATTAACAAGGAACAGGGAAAATTAACGCTAAGGGCGCTTAGCGTTCATTTTTTTAACGCCCCCTATCGTTGGATAAAAACGCCTGGTTATCGCGTTATTAACAACGCTAACCGCCTAGGCGATAAAAAATCCAGCGATAGCAGCATTTTGGGAGGTTATCGCTGGTAATGCAGCGATAACACTACAAGGATAGGGATATCCTTGTTGATAGCCCATGGTGGACTTAGCCATGTAATCCACCTCCGATTGGATTACATGGCTAAATCTGAAAATGAGCAGACGTAAAAAAGCAGTGTTAACCGTGGTTAGCGCTGCTTTTTTTGTCAGGGTTAGCGTGAAGCTTGATAATAGGAGAAATGTCGCTTTGCGACATTTCTCCTATTATTTTGCTCTGGAATGCCCACTTTGCATCTCATTAGAGATGCAAAGGGAAGCGCAGTGAAAAAGGGTGAATAACATGCGATTTTGCATGTTAGCACCCTGTTGTTGATAGGGCGATATTTTTATCTCCGCTTCTTTGGCTTTTAAAGCCAAAAAAATGGAGAGAAAGCCCTAATATTCTCTGCAGACTGAAGTTAACATTAAGTCCATTCTTAAGCAGGGGGAATATATATCTGCTGTTTTGTTAAACTGGAAGAGGCTGGAAAACTCTGTGAGAAATATTTTTATACAGTCCTCAGTCTTGTTCTCGTTTGAGTGAGAATCGAATAGTTATTTTTTCTAATATATTGATTTGTTTGTATTTGGACAATGTTTGAACAAAAGATCACACATTTTCGTATGTACCAGAATGCAGTATACAGCAATAGAATTAGGCACTGCAATGCACTTAAATAAAAGCAATTCTTCACCAACAAAAAAGGTGATCAGCTAAAATGGAAAGGAGGGAAAAACAAAAGACGCAGAGAAACGTTATTATTGTGAATTGGAGAGCAATGAAAATAAACGTAAATCAAACTACCTTATGCCTGTGATATATACACAAGTGACACAAAAGTTTCAACACCAGACAAAGGTAAAAATGACAAGTGGCAGCCGATTTACGGACCTTATCAGCTTGATGGCTTTTAAATGGATGATAAATGCCACTTTGACAACTCCCCAAACAAGAATTGGCATAGCCAATAGGTCTCACTTTTTGGACCTTATAAATACTTAGTTCTGCAGCACAATATTCTTAGTGCAACAACACCAACTGTTGCATGGCTAAAAACTTATAAGTTCCCAAATGCGAGACCTATTGGCTATGCCAATGCTTGTTATATTTGTCACCCCAAGTGGGACAGGTATGTCCAGACGTGGGTCCCGTGCTCTCCAAGCCACTGGAGTCAAGCTATCCTAGCTGATGAGGGCTGAAAGCCCTAAACCGGTCCCAGGATGCTTGTTTCAAGTCCAGGGAGGACCTGGCCTGGCAGTTCAGCTGGACAGTTCCCATTGGGCGCAGGTTCAGGACTGATTTGCATATGGCAGGGTCCAAACTGGAATGGCATGGTGAGTAAAAAAACAATGAATTTAGGCCCAGATCTCTGTACTAGGGTAAATGTATACATTGTGTCCATCAATTGTTCGTTTTGCAGGTTTCCCCAGAGGGCGGCTAATCTACAGCCTAAAATTGGTTTAGGCTTAGATAAACAGGTGAGGTGGACGTTTGTGGCTCCCCTCAGATTCCAGAACTTTCCATCACAAAAATATGAGGAAAATGTGTTTTTTAAGACAAATTTTGAGATTCTGGATAACAGAACCCGGTGAGAGCCACGCAAGGTACCCCATCCTGGATTTCCCTGGGTGTCTAGTTTTTACAAATGCACAGGTTTGCTAGGATTCCCTAGGTGTCAGCTGAGTTTGGGTCCAAAATCTACAGCTACTCACATTGCAAAAAAACGGCCAGTTTTCAGTATACAAATATGATGGATCCACATTGTATTTTGGGCCTCTTCCTGCTACAGGTAGTAGGCCTACCCTCACAAGTGAGGTACCATTTTCAGAGCACGAAAAAACCACTCGCCCACTCACATTGTCCAGCAAGATTTATTCAGGACAAGCTATTTTTAGGGACTACTTGCCCTATCCAACAAGTTGAAAATCTTCTAACTTCAGTCACAAAACAAAAAGTAAATGTAGGAAGACAATCTGACTTTTGACCTCTGTCTCTGCAAGATCTTATCTTCTCACATTTGCCGTACTACATTTAGCTTTCTTTCTGTGACTAGAGTTAATGTATTTTGTAAAGTGAACGGTATGATAATTGAACTGAGCAATGCATGTTAAATGAAAGGCTGTAAGAAGGTTTTTTTCTAATAAAACACTGAAATAGCTAAGTGAACTGTTCAAACACTTCAAATATATTTCACTAGTTATGAAGTCCAATTTTTTTAATTCTGAGGTGAAAAAATATTCTTATAGGATAAAAATAAATTAAAACACTTTAGATGGTGATGTGCACATTTTAAATATTTTTTCTGAAACACATCTGTAAATGACAGTGCACTAAACTGGGAATTATTACTGCTCCTGCCCAGATGACAATGCTATCAGTGAACTAAGAGGTAAGCCAGGGATCAAGGATACCCTATATATTGAGTCTTGTTATATATGGAGCAAACATTTAGTCTAATAAATAAAATGAGTTTTTTTGTACAGCAGAAAAAGTGAACTTGCATATTTGAAGGTGTTTTCTTATGTGATAATAAAGAAAAAGGCAGCACCATAAGACAAAATACGTGCCTAGGATTTGAGACCAGTTAATAGTTCAAGTATATTACAGTTAGGGGCGTGGCTTGGCACCGGCTGTAATGGCCGCCTGATCCCGAAGCTCCGCCGGTCCGAGCCCTCAGCCTCAATCCAGCCGTACATAATCCGCTGCTTCCCGCGGATGACCAGTGTCCCCGAGTTCCCCTAACCCCGCCGCGCACAGCGGTCTGCTTCCGGCTCCTCTACGTCTTACCGGCGCTGAGATACGGCCTTTGACGGAGCGGCCCGGGAGAGGCCCCGGAACGTGCCTGCATCGCGGCCGGCGTGCCGCGCAACGTTAGGTCCCGGCTTGAGTCCTAGTCCTGGTGGGGACGAACTTGGCCCAGCGGCGAGCGCCCGGCTTCTGCTGAACGGCGCGCGCTGAGGGGAGGTCGCATAGGCCGAAGACCTTCGGATCGGAGCCGGTGAGACCCCGGGCTGGACGCTCCAGCCATGTGAGGGGGCAGCGTGTAATGAACTGCGGCCCCAGCTTGCGGCCAGTCTGCCCGTGGACGACCTTCGCCCTCCGGGACGCGCCCGGCATCCTCTATGTGGCGCCCTGTAAGGGGGGGACATTCTGGGTCGGGGGGCCCCCGGTGAAGTGCCAGCGGACCTATGACTGCGGCGCATGGGCCTGAGGAGGTGGCGGAGGCCTGGGGCGGCGCCAGAGATATAGTGAAAGTGGCGCGCTGGCCTGGTGGAGTGACTGGGAAACTGTGGAGCCCGGCCCGACGATCGTGTTAACTCTGCTGCCGAGGTAATGGTTCCGCCTCTGCCTGTGGTCCACTGAGGTGCCGTGTGGCTGGGTAGTAAAGCCCCCGGTGTCCGCGCCGATCGCCTCGCACTGCCTGAACTTTGAAGCACTCCCTAGTACCACGGACCTATCCTGTCCGCCCTGGTGATCCTCTCCTGACCGTCGGCCCAGTTGGAGGGCTGGGGAGCTAGAGGGGCGATCACGGAGTGCTTCCATTCTACCTGCTATTGCACTGCTTGCCAGGGGCCCTCTGTGACGACGGATCACCGCCCGACCCACGGGTCTGCTTCTCAACGCCACCTTCAACACGAGGCCTAAGCAGGGTACGTCCGCCCAGTTGAATAATCTCGATAAATACACAGTACAGAGGGGTACGCCGCGGACCAAGGTGCCGGCGGGTGGCCAACTGAGTCCAAAGGAACCATCGCTGGCCAGTATTATGACGGCTATGCAGGCACTGGGCACCACCCTTGAAACTAAAATCGACAAGATGGCCATAGAGGTGAACCTTCTCCGGACTGACCTTAATAAAACGTCGGAAAAGATAAAGGCTAATGAGACAGACATTGCGGACCTGCAGGCGTCTACGAAGCAACTGGAAAAGAGAGTCAATGATTTAGTCCATCAACACCGTCAGATGAGGATACGGCTGGATGACCAGGAAAGGAGGGCCAGAAGAAGTAACGTACGCCTGGTTGGAGTTCCGGAGGACCTCGAGGGGCCCAGTATGGAGTTGTTCGTTGATGATTTAATCCTTAAGCACCTCAAGCCAAAACGTCTGTCTAAAATCTTTACAGTCGAGCGCGCACATCGGGCGCCCATCCCCAAACCTAAACCAGGAGCGCCACCGAGGACAATCATTGCTAAAATCCTCAACTACAGGGACAGAGACGCTGTCCTGCAGGCGGCCAGACAATCTGGGGATCTACTCTACCAGAACGCCGTAATTCGATTCTTTCCCGACTTCACCCTCCAGATCCAGCGCGAGAGGAGGTCTTTTGCGGGTGTGAAAGGGGCACTCCGAGAGAAAGGTATCAAATACATGATGTTCTTCCCCGCCAAACTCAAGGTTCTCATGGGAGGAAAGTCCTTCTTCTTCACATCGCCGTCGGAGGTGCAGGAGTGGATCGACAAGGAGGTGCCTGTGACGGGCGAGGGTCCTGGAGAGACACTCAGACCGCATCTCCGGCCTCAGCGGCCGGGAGATCTGAACGAGATGGCCAAAGTCAACGCTCCTGGAGATGCCGCTCCGTGAGTCCGAGCTGAAAGACACAGCAGAGAGACGCCCGAAGGCGACCTTCGCGAGACTCACAGAGCTGATAAGTGTCACTCTAATGCATTGATCGGTTGCCTTTGACTCTTAAGATTCTGACCCAAGAGGTTAGTTACCCATTTGACATCATAACCAAATGTAGACACTGGGAATTCCGAGTTGCTGGACTTCTGAACTACCTCATATAGAGGTTGGGGGGGTCGCGGGCGGCGGGTGGGGCCGGGCTGATGCACGCTCCAAGTGAAAGGTCCATCTGAGGGGAGGGTGGGTTGTTCATTGTTGTAGGTTCCTCTTTGGGGTGTGTCTCTGGGGCGAAAGGCACTCTGCTAATTGGGGATGTGGGTAGTTCTAAACCCGCAGGGCGGCAGGGAGGGGGGATGGTGCACAGGGTGTTGGGGATGTGGGTGGGAAGGGCTGGGAGGGGGTTGGGAACAGTTTGGTAACTTTGGGTTCCACAACTGTCGTAATGATCAATGTGTGTATTAAACATAAATGTTGGCGGGGCAGCTGGGAGGGTAGGGGAGTTGGGAAGGGTTTACGGTCATGTGTAGTTCGCAATGTCAGAATCGACCCGGGCACCAGAATACAGGAACAAATCATGTCACACAGCAACGGGTATGGCTAGGAGATGGGAAAAAAGCCTCAAAGTTCTGAGCTGGAATGTCAACGGGCTAGGAGACAGACTCAAACGCACCATAGTCCTGCGATTCATTAAAAGGTACCAGCTGGACGCAGTCCTGCTGCAAGAGCCACACCTCATGGGGAACACATATCAGGCCCTCAATAGGTGGGGGTACAACCTTGCAGTTCTCTCCGGCTTCACCTCAGGCTCCAGGGGTGTGGGGATCCTGTTGCGTCACTCAATACCCCTTCACATAGATCACACCGAGTCAGACCCTCAGGGCCGCTTTGCAGTAGTGTCCGGCAGATGGGAAGGTTACCACCTGAACCTGCTCTCTGTATACATCCCACCTGGCCTCCAAACCCAAGCATACACAGATCTGGGCAAACTGCTACTCTCCCTCCCTGATGGTCAATTGGTAATGGGAGGAGATTGTAATGCTGTAGTGCCAGGGACCCTGGACAGACATCCTCCCAGAGACATACCACAAGGGCAGAAATGGCTGGCGGACTTCCTGGAAGCTTTCGGGCTCACAGACATCTGGCGGCTGCTACACCGAGCGTATACTCACTTCACCTTCTTTTCCGGGCCACATCGCTCATTCTCCCGCCTTTACTACATCCTCACTCTACTACAACACGACACAACGGTACGAGAAGCTACGCACCTAACCCGTGGCATATCTGACCACTCGCCGGTTATTACCCAAATAACGTTTGGGACTCGGCGTGAGGGCTGCGTCACACCAAGAAGCGCTTGACACTTGAAGAATGAGGAGACTAGGAGGAAGCTATCTAAGTCAATTACCCAATACTTTGACAATAACGTAGGGTCGGTGGACTCCCCAGTTACCCTGTGGGAGGCCTTTAAAACCGTGATCGGGGGAGGCGTTGTCGGCCATCGCAGGTAAGCGAAAAGATAAAGAAAAGCAGGTTGCCACAGTGGAAGCAGATCTGGCAGTGCTAGAGAGGGAAGCACGTGAAACGGGGGCAACTGACGTACAACATAGACTGCAGCTAAAAACAACAGAATATAGGGAACTAGTTACGCAGGAAGCTCAAACAGTAGCCAGACATAAGATGGGAAGGCTATATGACCAGGGCGACAAAGCTGGGAAACTCATAGCATGGCTCGAAAAAAAACAACAGTGCCAGAAATGCATACGGCCTCAGGGACTGTTGTAACTGAACCCCGGGAGATAGTGGCCGAATTTGCACAACACTATAAACAGGTTTACAGCCGGGAGTCTGACCGCACAGAGGAGGACTCGGTAGCCCTCCTTACAGATATCCGAATGCCTTGCCTGTCGGAGGAAGACCGAGAAGCCCTTGAGAGCCCACTCGAGGTCACTGAACTTCAACGCGCTATTGTCGACATCCGCCCGGGCAAAGCCCTAGGACCCAACGGCCTCCCAATAGAGCTCTACAAGCTAAAGCCGGATGCCCTCAGTAACCACCTAAAACACATGTTCGAAAAAAGTAAAGAGGCAGGACTGTTGCCACGAGACCAACGCCTAGCAACTATAGTGGCAATACCTAAAGAGGGGAAACCTAGAGAGTCCTGTGCCTCATATAGACCAATCTCGCTGCTCAACGCGGAGCCCCAAATTTTGGCCAAAACACTGGCAAATTGGCTTTAATCAGTCCTGCCTACCCTGGTCCATCCGGATCAATCAGGGTTCATGCCCCACCGCAACACCGCACTTAACATTCGACGCCTTAACGGGGTACTCGGACAACGACATAGGTTGCAAGAAGATGCGGTGGTGGTCTCTCTTGACGCCACCATGGCATTCGACACCTTAGAGTGGCCCTACATGATTGTGGTACTTCGTAAATTGGGCTTTGGGACGAATTTTATATCCTGGATCCGTCTCCTTTACACTGAACCGCTGGCCCAGGTGGTGGTAAATGGTAAGGCATCCGAGGTCTTCACCCTTGAGAGAGGGACTAGACAGGGCTGCCCTCTCTCTCCCCTCCTATTCCTGCTTTCCCTTGAACCGCTCGCGGCCTGGATAAGGCAGGATGTCTACCTTAAAGGGATAGCATGGACGGAAGGATGGGAGGACAAGATCTCCCTATACGCCAACAATATCCTTCTGTACCTCTCCAAACCGCGTAGATCTATCATGGCGGCGCTTGATATCTTCACGAGCTTCGGACGAAACTCCGGATTTCGGATAAACTGGAGCAAATCCCACCTTTATGTACTCCGCGGGGACCCCCCGAGGCTCCCTGCCACTTGTCCCATAACAATGGCGGAGGACGGCTTCAAATATCTAGGAGTCTTTGTCTCTACAGACAAGACTCTGCTGTACGAAAGAAATCTATTGCCACCTCTACAACAGCTCCAACGCGACGCTAAATCCTGGCAGCAACTTCCATTGTCATTGCTGGGCCGAGCGGCCTTTTTTAAGATGATGGCGCTGCCAAGATTTCTCTACGCTTTACAGAACTACCCAGACCTAGTACCTAACTCGTATTTTGCAGCAGTTGAAACGGCGCAGCGTGACCTCCTGTGGGCAGGGGCACCTAGAATCGCATTGTGCAAACTCAAATTGGGGTGGTACGACGGTGGAATTGCCCTCCCTGACATCCGCAAATATTACTGGGCCGCCCACCTCTCAGCGATCAATCAAGGGACATACAGTGACGGGAACGACCCCGGGTACGGGATGGACAGATAGCTACTTGCTGGGGGGAATTATGAGGTCGCACTCTACTCCAAGCCGGGTAAACACCAACTCACGGGACCAACGCAACACTCAGTACAGTTATGGCACATTGCTCAGCGGAACCTAGGGTGGTCAGATGTCCTTACTATGTCAACTCCACTCTGGGCCTCCGAAAAACTTGGCAACTTGGGGCACACCAAGGGGTTCCGTAACTGGGACCAGATAGGATTCTCACAAATCAGAGACATCTGGGGCCCTAAAGGAATCCACATGTTTGCCCACTTGCAAGAAACATACCACCTAGCTCATACCGAACACTTCAGGTACATGCAAGTGCGACATTCCCTGCAGGCGAACAATTCCACCAGAGACAACACTGCCTCAGACCTCCCCACTCGAAGACAGATTATTGGACAGACACATTACAGAACACGCCATCTCTCTCACATACAAAAAGTTAATCAACAACCCCCCGACACGCTCCTTCCCCTAAAAGAGAAATGGGTCGCTGACAGGCTAGAGATAGATGAGGAAGAATGGATGTATGCTCTTGCCTCCCCTAGGGAGGTGGCGATTTTGGCCCGATTGCGATTGATCCACCTGAAAATTCTTCCCAGAGTGTATATCTCATGTACTAGGCTACAAGCGATGGGGAGGGGAGGAGAAGGGCTATGCAGAAGGGGATGTGGAGGGACATGCACCTTCTTCCATACACTATGGGACTGTCCGAAGGTGCAAAGATACTGGAGACGAGTGGTGCAGTGTATGCGGGAGGTGTGGGAAGTAGAGATCCGCCTGGAGGCTAAGAGATGTCTTCTGAATATTTGGGAGCCCACGGACCTGTCTCTAAAGGGGAAAATCTGGATGACACTTGGGCAGATGGTGGCAAAGAGAAACATTGCTAGACTGTGGGGAGCCCCCAATCCACCGAAACTGATAGACTGGCAAAGCGACATGGATTGGTGCATGCTGCAAGAAAAGACTATATATACAGCAAGAGGGTGCCCCCTCAAATAGAGAGAAGTATGGTCAAGCTGGAATGACTTTAGGGGAAACATATGTGAGCCTCCCCATGTCCCACAGACCGGCTCGGAAGACGTAGACTAAACTGTTATTCCTGTGGCTATAAATGTGAGTAATGTATACATTTTAGATGTATTCCTGGTGCTGTAACGGACGCAAGATGAATGTAACTTACTGACCGTGTTGGTTTCATTACTTAATAAAAAATTGAAATAAAAAAAAAAGTATATTATAGTTAGGTCAAGCAGTTACTAGAGCAGCAGATTTAGTAACATTTTTATGATTTTGATAGCCCTGATTTTTATTGGGATTGGGATTTCAAGGGATTCTGGGTAAAACAAAAACATGGACAACCACGTAAGTCAGTCCATACTGGATTTCCCTAGGTATCTAGTTTCCATAAATGTGCAAGGGTGCTAGGTTTCCATAAATGCCGGCTGTGCCAGTATCCAAAATCCACAGCTAGGTACGTTGCTAAAAAAGGGGCAGTTTCCAGGTAAAAAATGTGATATGTCCACCTTATGTTTTGGGTCATTTCCTGTCACGGGCACTAGGTCTAGCCAACCAAGAGAAGTACTATTTTTATCTGGAGATTTGGGGGAATGCTGGGTGGATGGAAGTGTGTGGCTCCTCGCATATTCCATAACTTGCCATCACAGAAATGTACAGAAAATGTGTTTTTGAGGTTTGCAAGGGATTCTGGGTAACAGAACCTGGTGAAAGCCACACTAGTCACCCCATCCTGGATTCCCCTGCCTATCTAGATAAAAAAAATGTACAGGTTTGCTATGTTTTCCCAGGTGCAGGCTGGCTAGTGTCCAAAATGTACACTGCAAAAAAAGGGGCAGTTTTTAGTGGAAAAATGTGTCCACGTCGCGTTTTGGGCCATTTCCTGTTGTGGACACTAGAGCTACAAGTGAGGTACCATTTGTATCAGGAGACCTGTGGAAATGCTGGATGGGTGGAAGTTTTGGCTCCTCGCATATTTCAGAACTTGCCATCAAGTGTGAGGGGAAAATTTTGTTTTTTTAAACAATTTTGAGGTTTGCAAGGGATTCTGGGCAGAAAAAGTTGAGAGAGCCATGCATGTCAGCCCATCATGGATTCCCCTAGGTGTCTAGTTTTTTTTAAATGTACAGGTATGCTAGGTTTCCCTAGATGCCGGCTGAGCTAGGGCCCAAAATCCACAGCTAGGCACTTTGCATAAAAAGGGGCAGATTCCAGGTGAAAAATGTGATGTTTGCACAGTGTGTTTTGGCCCATTTCCTGTTCCGGGCACTAGGCCTAGCCACACAAGTGAGATATCATTTTCATTGGGAGAATGCTGGGTGGAAGGAAGTTTTTGGCTCACCTCAGATTCCAGAACTTTCCATCACAGAAATATGAGGAACGTGTGTTTCTTTAGACACATTTTTAGATTTTTTTCAAGGGATTCTGGATATACAAAATGTGAGGAGAGCCACACAAGTCACCTCATCCTAGAGTCCCCCAGGTGTCTAGTTTAAAATACGTATAGGTTTGGTACGTTTCCGAAAATGCCTGCTGAGCTAGGGCCGAAAATCCCGAGCTAGGCACATTGCAAAAAAGTTTCAGTTTTCAGTGGAAAAATGTGATGTGTTGATGTAGTGTTTCGGGCCATATCCTGTTGCAGGCCCTATGCCTACCCACATGAGTGAGGTATCATTTTTTTTTTGGGAGACTTGGGGGAATGCTGGGTGGAAGGAAGTTCGTGGCTCCCCTCAGGTTCCAAAATTTTCCATCACACAATTGTGGATACATTTGTTTTTTAGACTCATTTTGAGGTTTGCAAGAGATCTGGGTAGGAAATTCAGAGATGTGCAAATAACCACTATTTCTAAACTCCATATCTTGTTTCCATTTCGATAATACACAGGTTACCTTGATACCTATCTTGCACTCTTTATATTTTACCAAATGAATTGCTGTATAACCAGTACACAATGAAAAACCTTTGTATCGTGTAACTCAGTAATTGACTCTTGTTGTGAATGTATCTAGGACCCTAATTAAATATTCCTGATTCATGCCCTTATGTGGTTATGATAAATCATGTCCTTATGAAGGCGTAAGAATCTTACCTATATTCAGTTATAGCCCACGCAGCCCAAATACGGCAAGGCTACTTCCTTAGATTCCTAGAGAACACAACAAGTTCTTTCGACACACCAAACCTTCAGCAACCTGGGAATTCCCCATGTCTTTGTTTTGATTTGTCATTGAACTCCTGCGAGCACTAAAGGAACAGTCAGTTCTTAGTGACATCTTTTATTGACATCTTATGTCCAACCTTACGTCAAACACGGCACCTTCCAGGTATAAATATGCCAACACTTGCCTTAAGCAATACATGGTGGTGTGGAGCAGAGCGGCTATCTATTTATCCGAAGCCCAGCTGATGCGACAGCAGAAGGAAGCCGCCCCTCCCCTTTGACACACTGGAGAAGCTGCCTTTTCTCACGCCGAGAAATCCAGCTCCGGTGTTCCCAACTTAACTAACTTAAAACTGCAACTTACTTACTCCTTCCCATGTATTAGGCTTAGGTCAGGTACACCGGGGTAGGCGTATCTTAGAAGCACCAGTTGAGTTCGTTAGTCAATCTTTTTATGTATGTAAATATTTTATCCGTTTTAAAGTATCATATGGCTAAGAAACCATATCAATGCTTTTACAGTATTATTTTAGAATACTCCTTTTACTGTACGCACTTTACTTCATGATAAGTATTGCAATTGTGGCAATTCATTTCTCTTGCATAAGAAAGAAGACTGCTCAATAAAATAGCACCTTTTATTGAAAACGCCCATCTCTCTATTTCTCTGCACCCTGGTGAAATTAAGTATGCACGATTGACTGAGTGAAATAGCTGTCTATTGTTTTCACATGACTCTGGAGATACAAACTTATTCTGGGGGAGCAAAGTTGTCATGTTATATGGTTGTCAGAAGCTAATCCCTGCTTGTCTAAATCTGGGAAGCTAACCCCTCCCTATTCATTCGAGAAAGTTTCTAGTGACCTCTGAGCTAGCTGTCAAAACTAATTAAGTCTAACATAGTCAGTAGAGATCTAGATGACCTCAGTCCTACGTCTACACTGCTGTTTATGTTATTCCAATGCGCAGAGCCTATTGGGAATATAGGAACTACACTACATGGTGCCCAACGTTTGTTAAGTCGATAATCTAACGCAAAGAGTAACTCAGTCGTGCTTTTCACACAGACCCATTTCTCTTCTAAAAACTCCAATAGACGTCTGGAGTGGGTGAAAAGGTAATATCCGCCGAAACTTAGTAGGATGAGAATCCTATGTATTAATTTACGGTATAGTCAATGTGGAAGGATACAGTGTTCCAAAATATTGTGCACCTAATCTTTGTTTCCTTGAAACCTGCTCTGCAAAAAACTTTCATTAAACAATGTCAAACCACGGTGACAACAACGAAACCGATGAAGCCGCAGTAAATGCGAATCAACCGGGTGTAGACCTTACAGGGTTTATTGAAGATGACCATGATGCAATACTCATCCCGGTCAATATAAGAAAAACCATAACTATAAAACTTATAGAAAATGGGGTATCACCGAGAGGTGGTACAGTTGTATTTGTGGTAGGGGCACATGAGTATCGGCAGACAAAGGTATTCTATTCCTGGATAACTTTTCCAGCAGCACATACTGTGACACGTGAGTTCCACTATTATAAAATAGCGGAATCTCCAGAGGAATACTCTCCTTTCGAGGAAATTGAAATTCCACTAGCATACCAAGAGCACCTGCTCTTATTTAATGGCGCCCTAAAACATCAAAATCACATAACCAGGCTCGGTCCACTAGGTAGACCAGGAGCCACGTAGCCGGTTCTAGCCAGCTACACACCACACCCAAACATTGAAACAATGTCAAAAGAAGAACTCTTAGTTAAAAAAAAAAAATTAACAACAGCATATAGAGATTTAGTTCAAATTACACTTGACGGTACAACCTACCGACTAGAACAACTAATTGAAAATCCTGAAAAAACCTTTATTAAAAACAACCTCAATTCTCAAAAGAAGAAATGGGAGGGTAATAAACAAACTACTCCCAGAGAAAAACAATTTCAGTCCAGAGGAAGGTCTCCCCAACAGAGAAATAAGTCTCCAGGAGGAGGGGACAAGTCTCCCCAAAGGGAGCCCTCTGAAAAAAGATATAATCTTAGAGATAGGGATAAATTAAGAAAACCTGACAGATATCAAGATATTGATACACGCCCCTCTCGATCTTTTCAGACTTCCTCACAGAAATCGGAAAGAAGAGGACGGTCAGAACACAAGGAAGAGCACGTCAAGTCCAAAGACAAAGAACCTGCTCATCAAAGTAAAAAATCACAATTTCCCAGAAAGAAGGTAGCAATTATTAAAATTAAACATGCTGAGAATCCTGAGGACACAACTAAAAAACGGAGAGTGGACCCAGACAATGCTAGACAGCGCAGCAGAAGTGACCATAGCGCTCAAGATCCTGATGGATCTTCTGGAGACAGTGGACACAAATGAATACATTCAGCTGGAAACTGCAGACACGCAAATTAGCGTGCCCCATAAACTATATGAAATAACATTACATATAGAGGGAGATAAAACTAGGAAAATAAAAGGTCTCTTTTGGGAGAATCTATCTAAAGGCTATGATATTCTGTTAGCCGAAAAAGACTGGCCACCAGAGTTTGACAGGGAGTGCCCTCATGGCGAAGAAATGATTATGCCTGCCTTCTCAAATCATCTCCCAATCCATAAGAAATACACATTTGCAAGAAAATGGGCAGTAGCCCAAGCTCCTGCTTTATATAAAAATCATGTAGGATGGGATGAGGATTCTCCTCCCCACGAAATCCAGTTAAAAAAATCAACCTACTGCACAAAAGCAGTACCCAGTTAAACAAGAAGCTAAAAAGCAAGTCAGAGAGATCTTAGATCAACTTGAATATCAGGGGGTGATTGAAACATGCACCTCACAAATGCACAAATGAACAATCCTTTGTTTCCTGTCTCCAAGCCAGACGATTCATATTGTCTAGTTTTGGACTACAGACATTTAAACTCCTGCTGTAAAACTTTTGCAGTCCAAAACTCTCACACTGCAGCACAAATGAATAACATCGTGCACAAAAAATATAAAACAACATTGGATATATCTAATGGATTCTTCTGTCAAAACATTGCACCTGAAAGCAGGTATTTGACCGCTTTCTCAATAATGGGGTCGCACAAATGATTTTGTCGACTCCCACAGGGATTCAAGAATAGCCCAGGATTATTCTCAGCAAGGGTAACAGAATTACTACAAATGTATGATGATGAGGCATTATCCTATGTCGATGACATCTATCTTACAGACGATGACCCAGAGACTCACTTGAAAAGAGTCACCACCATAATACTTGGGTTCGCATCGGAAGGTTACAAATTCAACTTTAAAAAGTCAAGAATAGCCCATCTAACTGTCCTATTTTTAGGATATGAATTATCAAGTGAAGGCAAAAGTCTAGTAAACAATTTCTTAGAGAAATGTGCAGTACTCCAAGCACCTAAAAAGCTGAAGAATTTACAATCAATACTAGGTTTCCTGAATTTCGGAAGACCATACACTCTAAATTATGCAGAGAGGGTTAAACCTCTCTACGAATTAATAAAACCTGAACACACAGAAATTTTGAGATCATTACAGACAGACATGTTAACTAAAAAAAACTGCAAACACGCGCAAACGAACGCAATCTTGTAATCCGAGTCATCCCAGGAAGATGCGGATTCACATACCTGACCTCTAATGAGGGAGAAATGGTACCAATAGCTTACAAATCACATTTGTTTTTTTTTTTTTTTTTTTTTTGCGAATGAATGTATACGGATTACAATAGAGAACTTTAAGACTTCCACTTTTATTCCTTCACTCTTTTCTCATACTTTCCGGCCACATAGAGTACCCCTTTGGTGGAACTGTCATGTTATAGTCCTCCTGTATCCTTTACCATATTCAATAATTCATGGCGGCAAGGAAGGAGAGCTAGCCTTTTTGGCTACTCGATGGAAATTATTCTCATCTGAATTATTGTCACCGCTTTAATCATCGGACAAGTTGTTTTAATCAAATTTCTCTTGTGTATTAATTAGTATAGTAGTTTTCCCAAATTTCCCAGAAGTTAAATTTTTTGGAGAGTTTCCCCTTTCTATCTAATTTGTTAATGGTAATAATGGAATTAAGCCAATCTCCATGCAGCGGAGGCGTTGGCTTTACCCAGTTCAGACAAATCTCTCTTCTGGCAAGAAGTATCAAGACAAATAATAAATTTTCTTGTTTTTTGGTTAACCTCTCGTTACTTACATTTAGCTCAGTGCATATCCCAAAAATAATTAATGTTGTACTTACATTTACTTACATTTACAAATCACATTTGTACACACAAGCTGAAATAAAATTCAGTTTGACAGAAAAAATTCTGACCGCGGTTCAAACTGCTGTAGCAGGAGAAAGAACCCTAGCCCAAGGCAAGAGAATAACTGTTTTTACATCAGAATCAGCCATTGAGACATTAACAAGCCCAAGCAATCTAAATGCTGTGGCATTGGATCCTAAATGGATACAATGGGAAAATCTCTTGCTACAGAAGACGTGAAACACTATTTTGATCCGAAAATGAAAAAACTAGAAAATTAGGAATATGAATATGAATATCCTCTGCCGAACAAAATTCTGGCTCTCGAACAGTACACCTGTGTAATCTATACAGACAGATTTGCACAACATTTTGTTGTGGAAAAGCAAATTTACAACAATGCGTGCGCGATTGTTAAAGGTTGTTGGCGCTTAGGTAAATTCAGACCAATGGTCACTAAAACGGAATAATTCAGAAACTGTACAGATCAGCGAGCTGAAATAAGATCCCTAAAGATGGCGCTTGAAAATGCCAATCGAGAATTCCCCACACTGATAGTGTGCGATTCACATTACTGCGTCCGGTCTTACAATAAGAGCCTGCAGACTTGGATTCAAAATGGTTACAAATATGACACAGGTGCCACAATAAAGCATAAAAAGCTTTGGGAACAAGTAGTTCTTTTGCAGAAAGAACTACAAAAGACTCACATGATACATACACTGAATCATCGACGTGATGGCGTTCACGTTGCAGGGAATTCATTGGCTGATAGAGTCACAGCGGCAGCTCGTCAACCGGCTTCCGTAGCCACTAAAAAGCGTTCCAAAAAACAAATAGATGGAGAAACCATCCTGGCAGTAAAAGCCTCATTAAAAGGCGACTATGCGGCATTACCTTTCAACTATCCACTCAATAATACATACATAATTGATGCGAACTCCGTTCCGTTTGCTTGAATCCCTGGAGTGGGGGATAGAGTAATTCCAAACACGAACCGGAGAATCTTCTTGATACAAGAAGCACACATGGGATTTGGTCTGAGGCACCAAGAGATCCTGAAATCTCTGATAGAATTACAATCACAATACTGGTGGCCGGTGATGAGCGTAGAAATTTACAATTTTGCAATAAATTGTGAGGACTGCAACAGAGATCGCAGATATGAACCGGACCAGGCACCAGGCCAGACACCACTATTAGACAGCATCTATGGGCAGACGTCCGACCGGACAAATGCGGTCCCATAATTATTAAGACTAGATTCACTAAAGATGTGGCCCCAGAGTTTGGCTGACGCCAGAACTGTTATAAAAGATTTGCAAGTCTTCATCGGCACATACGCAATTGGCATGCTACATTCTGACCAGGTTCCTGCGTTTAGCTCTCGAGCTTACAAGGCGGCCATGAGCAGCATGGGCATTGCATTGCGGTACTCTTCTCCCTTCCATCCTGAGGGAAATGCGGTTGTAGAAAGAAAAAAACGTGACATAAAGCAATCTATAACAACGAGGGTATTAGGTTCGGGTTATGGGTGGGTCAAACATCTAACAAGTGTCCAACGTAGTCTTAACAATCTGCCAAGAAATTCTCTAAAGGGTTTCACTCCATCCGAACTATTGTTCGGCACTAGAATGAAAATCCAGTATTTAGATTGTCAAACTTCAGTGGTGGAAGAAAAAACCTTTGATATCAAAGATCGTTTGGCTGTTTTACAGGACTTGAATGAAACAAGAAAAAGTCTAAGTAACATAAAGTCTAAGCCAACAACCACTGAAGAACCACCTGTCCCAGCAAGCCCTGTCTGTATTCCAAAGAGTGGGGATCTGCTCAGAGAAAAGATCGCGGTGAAGAAGGAATTTGGGCCTTCTTACAGAAAAGCACTACCTGTCTTAGCTGTCAGCGGAACAAGATCAGTAGTACTACCGCCACTTGCTGGTAAAAAGGAGAATAGAGTTGTATGCATCGACCTGGTGAAACCACAATCATGTGGCCAATAATAAGTAGTAGGCCCAGTGGAATCCCAAGAAGTAGCATAAGACCAAATCTTGCTACAATCCAAGAGGTTCAAACTGAAAGACTAATCACTTTCGATAAACCATCAGTGAATAAAAAAGGACTATGCAACAAAGCCATGGAACGTGTGCCTCTTGAAACCCAAATTGCAACAGTTCAAGAAACACCAGTCTACAACGATGTAGCCTCGGACTATACAAATGTAACAAAAGAAAATGCAAAGATCAATGGAAATCCGGAAGCAATCCAACCTGTTGACAGAACTGCATCTGGCTACTTTATCAACTTTGATGACTTTTCCGATGATCCGAGTGAACATGGAGACAAGCCAGCAACAAAAACTTTCAAAAAGAAAATTAAAGAACTTTTTCATCAACTCAAAGAAACATATCTGATTTCCCCTTGGATTGAACTATGGATTGTGTTAGGTGCACTTATCCTTCTACTTTGGCTAATCTTAGTTTTAATTTTGAGAATATTTATTGATAGAAAATTCAGTAAAATGGACACAGCAAGTCAGAACATCAACTTGGTCCTGAAACCACACAGATCCTCTCACATAGAGAAAAGAGAACTATCACCAGTGAACATCACAGCAAAGTCTATACCTGGTGGTATAGCATGGGACAGAACTGACTATGAAATCTATGGCCCGGTAGAGCTCTTGAAGTATCCACACTTATTCAAGATTTCATTAAGTGACTTTGTGACATCAAGTTCTTTCTCTGATGATTGGGACTTTGAAAACATTATTAATATGATGTCAAATTTAGAAATGTCAGCAAAATTTACAGAACACGATTATTTACAGGGCTCATCGAATTATGAAGAGATGTACTGTTATAACCACTATGGTCATCATTATCTGCATAAGTCGGCGAATCCTAGAAATGTTTTTACTGATCATCAGTGGGAACATTGTCCAACTCCGCCAATAGGCAGTTTGAAAAAGTTTTATGAAAAATTCCCATACTTTTCAGGGTTTAATCACACTGATCCAGAAATTTTTTATTTCAAGATGTTAAATAAGACAGGAATGAAAAACATGCTGACAAATACTAAATTGATTTATTCTGAAAAATGTTATGAGAAAATGTCAACATTTGGTTTTAAGTTTTGGAAAAACAACATTGAAACAAAAACCATCTGGGGAACAAAAGAATGGCAGGTACAAGGTCTAGAAGCATTATTCAGAGCCTGCATGATCCCAGAACAAATAATTTTCGTGAATGACACAATTCAGCAAACAACATGTCTTGGCTTAGCTAAGATAAAAGATTTAAATAACCCGTCTATACCAAAACCTATGCCTGATGGAAACACCACTACAGATGAGGGGTTAGACGTGTCCTATATTTTAAAACAAAACAGAACAAATCCTGATTGGAAAAAATGGTTGATCTGGCCCATAGACACAAATAACTGTCAAAATAGATTCCTGAACAAAATACAGGGGTTCAAACAGAACAGGCCAGACCCTAGATATTCCCAGAGACAACATCCAGGGATAGTTACAACATATAGTGTAGTAAAACTATGCCTTGACTGGATACAGAAATCCACACTTCCCGAAATCAAGCAACACTTAACTTTACTTAAAAAAGGTGCTAACTTGAAAGATTTCATAATGGGACCTCGCAAACAGCGTCAAAAACGTTTCATATATGCCGGTACATACGCAGCTCACAATGAAGCTTGGAAATTAAAACAAATTGAAACTGTAGAAAAAATATGGGAAATTGACTGTATCAATTTGGAGAAATCACTTTCTGTAGTGGTCAATGGGTTAACGACTCTGTCCTCCAGAATCTATTCACTGAACAGCATCGTATCATCTGCTATTGATAGAGCAGGACATGCTAATGTTACAACATGGCCAGTCCCAATTACGTTCTATTGTACCGCTAGGTTGGACGTTGCAAAACCTGCGTTCAGGCTATGTGCCAACGGTTTAATCAACACAACGTCATTGTTTTCTATCTTTAACCTTACTGATAAACAAATCAGTTTGGCACAAAAAGGAGCAGACTATACAATACTGAGCATTGAAAAACTTGAGAGATTACCATTGACGATGTCAGAAAGACCTGTCATTGCATGGATAATACATGGCACCATTACAATCCCGATTACGACTTTTCAGTTTCAATACTGCCAAAAATATATACCAGCAGGCCTGTATGAAAGGTTGGGTAAAGGATACATCAAATCGACCTGGAATTTACCTTATACACACAAATGTTACAGTGAAGGGGAAAAAGAGGTATTTCTTAGTGGTAATGATTGTAAGAAATCACTAAGAAGTACACTCCTGTGTCAAGGTATTAACTTGCATGGGGCCTGTGAAGGTTCTTCGAACAACCTTTCATGTCATCTTCAGGGCACCCCTACTACACAGATAGAACCATTTTTCAGACAGCTTTCCAACGGTAACTACGTTCTAATAAGTGATCACAGCTGCTGTGGCATGGTGCCAGGAAAACCCTATCTCGTAACTGTGACGGCCAGGGTCATTTGCTGTATGCAAGTATTGTATCCAAACAGCAATCCAGACATGAAGGCGGCAATATGGCCCTATGTGAATATCTCTTCTATTCTAACTGATACTTTAAGCAGAATGAAGTCTATTCTTTTACAGACAACTGTGCCTTTAACCTCGTCCAAAGAGACATATTACCTGCAAGTTGCAAGGACAGCGGCAGAGATACATACCATATTATCGACAAATTGCCCGGTGCATTTCGTAGAAATGTTAAATCAAATCTTAAACATGTCAGATACCAGTGGCATCGCACATGTATTTAAGACAATTTTTTCGGGACTGCTAACACCCTTCGAAGCAATTCTTGGCATCTTCCCGAATTTTGTGCATTTGCTCTTCGGTGGACTGCCTCTTATTTTGGGACTCGTAGCAGGAATTTTAATTTTGATCCTTCTGCTCCGATATAGCAAGCCAAGTCACAGACAAAACTCTGGCAACGATGGAAGAAACGATCCTAGCAATACGATACCGAGAACGTATCACTAAAGTCCTCGGATTGGCCCGGCTAAGAGATCTGAATTCTACCTGGTTTCTTTCATTCAGACCAATTTGGCAAAATTGCATCTTACCTGTGCTTCGATGTCTGCTATGCGGAGAAGAATGCGTGTTGGACGTTTGTCTTACATTACCATCAGCAGTACCAATGGATATCGATGCTTTGCTTTGTCCGGTAACGACTCATGCAACTGTTGTCCCCAGCGGCTCCCTATTCGGATGACAGCATTCGTTGAGACTTCACCATTACGATTAAGTGGCGGTGAAGTACGAGATGAAAGCGGCACCACATAGGTACAACCTTCTGTGAACATTGCTGATCCTGACATCGATGATGGCAATGCATCGCACATATGCACTATTTCCACCTTTTCGGAGTTGGCCCAACTTTCACCTACTGTTGTAGACAAATTTTTTACCGGCCTATCAGAAGTAATGTTCTCCCCTAACAACGAGAATAATATTTGAAAAAAACAAGCTCACAGCATTCCCTGAACTCTGAATTCGGCCTTCAGTTTTGATAAACAGAACTCCAAAAAGACAGTGAAACAATTTTTTTCTCCCTTCCCAAGAACGAATATTTACCATTTTTTGGCACATGGTACTCTGCTTAAAGTAGAACTATTATTAGAGAAAAGAACTTCTATTTTTAGAGACTCTAGAGACAATATTTTGAATCAGCCTCTAGCCTATGTACAATCTTGTATTACTTTGTGATGAAATGGTCTCAACTTTTTTTCTGTATTCAGAGCCATTTCATAAATGTAATTTTTTGCAATTCATTCAGCCAATATTCATATTTGTATTACCTGAATGATAACTTTGCTTGAAAGCGTACAGTATAATACTCATTTCGTGTATCTATACCATTTCAAATGCATTTGATTGTATTTTGGGGTGGGTTGGAAAACACATGCATGCCTATATGTTTATATATTGCTTAGTATTTAGTAATGATGGATATTCTATGTGGAGTGGGTGTTGTGAATGTATCTAGGAACCCAATTAAATATTCCTGATTCATGCCCTTATGCGGTTATGATAAATCATGTCCTTATGAAGGCGTAAGAATCGTACCCATATTCAGTCATAGCCCACGCAGCCCAAATACGGCAAGGCTACTTCCTTAGATTCCTAGAGAGCACAACGAGTTCTTTCGACACACCAAACCTTCAGCAACCTGGGAATTCCCCATGTCTTTGTTTTTATTTGTCATTGAACTCCTGCGAGCACTAAAGGAACAGTCAGTTCTTAGTGACATCTTTTATTGACGTCTTATGTCCAACCTTACGTCAAACACAGCACCTTCCAGGTATAAATATACCAACACTTGCCTTAAGCAACACACGGTGGTGTGGAGCAGAGCGACTATCAACTTATCCGAAGCCCGGCTGATGCGAGAGCCAAAGGAAGCCGCCCCTCCCCTTTGACACACTGGAGAAGCTGCCTTTCCTCAAGCCGAGAAATCCAGCTCCGGTGTTTCCAGTCATCCTTGCGGGTTACTGGGAGATCGAGTCCTGAGAAACGAGTTACAAGACCTTCTTCATTCTATAACAAAGGTACGGAGCTGATTCAAACCTTAGAGAGAATTCTTGATGCAGATTCTTGGCAAAAAACCCAACTTAACTTAAAACTGCAACTTACTTACTCCTTCCCACGTATTAGGCTTAGGTCAGGTACACCGGTGTAGGCGTATCTTAGAAGCACCAGTTGAGTTCGTTAGTCAATGTTTTTATGTATGTAAATATTTGATCCGTTTTAAAGTATCATATGGCTAAGAAACCATATCAATGCTTTTACAGTATTATTTTATAATACTCCTTTTAGTGTACGCACTTTACTTTATGATAAGTATTGCAATTGTGGCAATTCATTTCTCTTGCATGAGAAAGAAGACTGCTCAATAAAATAGCACCTTTTATTGAAAACAACCGTCTGTCTATTTCTCTGCACCCTGGTGAAATTAGGCATGCACGATTGACTGAGTGAAATAGATGTCTATTGTTTTCACACGACTCTGGAGATACACTCCTTATTCTGGGGGAGCAAAGTTGTCATGTTATATGGTTGTCAGAAGCTAATCCCTTCTTGTCTAAATCAGGGAAGCTAACCCCTCTCTATTCATTCGAGAAAGTTTCTAGTGACCTCTGAGCTAGCTGGCAAAACTAATTAAGTCTAACATAGTCAGTAGAGACCTAGATGAACTCAGTCCCACATCTACACTGCTGTTTATGTTATTCCAATGCGCAGAGCCTATTGGGAATATAGGAACTACTCTACACTCTTGGTAGCCCGGGTTCTTCATGAACATACAAGCCCTATACATTCTCGCAACCAAAAGGGTCCTGCAATTGTAATGGTATATTGCTTTTGAAAATCTGTCATAGTTAGACAAATTTACAGGTAAAAACGTAGGCACACAAGGCTGGAGGTTTCTTTCAACTGAAATCCAATTTTTGTTTTTATTTCAACTGTTACTTTCATCCAGGAAAACCTTGAAGGATTTACCCAAATAACCACTTGCTGAATTCAGAAGTTTGTCTACTTTTCAGAAATGCATAGCTTTCTGGGACCCACCATTGGCTTCACAACCATTACTATCACTAACTGGAAGGAGGTTGAAAATGCAAAATATAGGCTATGTCCCAGTAAAATGCCAAAACTGTGTTGAAAAATTTGTTTTTCTGACAAAAGTGTGATACCATTTGCAGGGAGAAATCCAGATGCTTTCTTCTGCAGCACTTTTCCCCCCGAAAAAACAAATGTAGCTGTATTTTAGCCAATTTCTCTGTCCCCTCCAGGGGAAGCCACAAACCTTGGCTGCCTTTCAAATACCCTTGATGCTGGAAAAAAAAGACGCAAATTTGGCATGAATTCCTTATGTGGACAAAAAGTTATGGGGGCCTAAGCAGGAACTACCCTAAATATCCAAAAAAAAGTCATGGCACAGGGGAGAAAAGGCCTGGCAGTGAAGGAGTTATTATTCATGAGGTAAGTTGATTATGACACACTCTAATCTGAATTTTACCAGCAGACCCATTAGTACATAAGTTGGTTTGTAAAATTTTATACTGGTCGTAAAAGTACTGCTTGCAAATTGCGACCAGTGTCTGGACTTTTTACTCTAGATACTCAAGATGGCTAACACAATGCCACCATTTGCAAGTCTTGTGAGTTATGTGGCTCCATGCATCATGTAGTCCTTCATGTCTTTACTTAGGTTTTTAACAAAGAGCACTGTTCCAAGACACAAGAATTCTAGCCAGATGGCACTCCTCTCTGCACACCCCTCAGTCCTCTTCTGCTCCTGAAGACATGCAGGTTTAGGAGCTTTGGAACAAAGCCTAGTGTTGGACCATTGCACAGAGCACCACACTGCATTCTTACACCTGCAAATTGTTCTAACATTCCCTAGTTTATTTCAGTTTGAAAAGACTGTCAAGTAAATCATCCATAGTTTTGGACTATTGATTTAGCAGGGATAAAAAAAGATATTGCTTTGCTCTAGGGGAATAAACACAAGGAAAGTATCAGATAGCTCTGCTTGAAATGCAGAGCAAATTGCTTCAAACATACAGGATCATGATTTGTTCTTACATGCCATATTCTTTGTTAGGTTAGCTTGTTCCTTTTAAGTCTTGGGAGAACAATGGTCTGGTGAAAGGTGGGTTTAATTTAAATAGAGGGAAATGAAAAACAGACTGACAGTAATTCAATAGTGTTTTTTCTTATAAATTATACATTTGATATGCATGCATAAAAAATAAACAGATTCACGCAAGGCAATCAATATTTAATTTCATATTCTCTATGAAAGAAATGGGTTTTACAGACCTGAGTTGATGCCTTGTGAGATGACCTAGGTGTCATGGTAAAATCAGAGACGGTAGATGCTGGCTGGGAGTTGTAAGACACTTGATGCAAAGGGAAAGTTGATTCAAAATGTTGTACGCTTTCTGTGTTGGCAAATAAAAAAATACAAGATTATTTTTTACCAAACATTACCATGCGTGCAACATAATTGACAATCAAACCCCCAACTCTTTTGAGTTTCTTTTTTATCTTTTCAATAAAATTTTCCTGAAAATTTTAGTCACTAGAATGAACTATTCGATTGATCTAGGAAACTAATAGTAGTGAGTGTAATATTGAACTGTGTTTAGCAATGAAATCTTCTATCTGGGGTTACATTTAATATTAGGCCTAGATTGCCAGTCGGCCATGTGTGCCTCCGTTCTGCCAGTCACATCAGACAGGTATAGCGCACCTGGAATTATCGAGCGCAGGCACACCAGGCTTGATTTTACTGGGCCGAAAATTGCGACAAATATAGTACTACTTGTTATTCAATATGTTTATCGTAATGTTTCTGAAGTGTAAGTGTCAAAACTGAGAATACTGCTCCTCAAAGCTAACGAGTAGCTGACAGCCAAGATGTTTGCGTTCGCAGTAAATAAAGGATGCCTAGTAAAACAAACCCAGGTATAGGAATCTGTGGTCTGAGAGAAAGAGGCTTGGGGGTGGGCCAGAATTGACATAGGTAGAGTGGCCATGCAGGGATATCTCTTTCTATTCCCTAATGGGCAGATGGGTTAAGGGGACCTGAAATTGTGCCCCCCCCCTCCATGTACCTGACCCCCAGCAAGACAATATACATGTTTCTTTACATATGAAATGCTTTCCTTTGCGGCTCATTTTACTACACCCCAGGGACAACTTATTGTTTTCCTTTTGGATTTTCTGTTCTGTTGCTACTGTTCTCAATGTTTACGACATTTGTGTGAGTACAACCACAACTTCCAGTTGACATCATTTGTTTAGAGTATATAAGAGTTCTAACTTATAAAATTGGCAGACCTTGGTTTGGATTATGTTAAATTTCCTATCACACAGAATTTAAAGCTTAACATGGCTGGAATCACTGTATATGTTTATTGCTAACATGTAATGGTCTATGATCATCTGGAAGTTCTTTTAAATGATTACCTGTTTGAAGCCAGTAGTGGATTAAATGATAGACAGTGAATGTACTTGGATGTGACCTATTATGTGCATCGTGTGATGGCTCTTGCTCTATTATACATGTTCACACTATATTATTCAAAATGCCAATAAACATATGTTTAAAGAAAATCTCTTTCTATTCCCTTAAACTGTAAGCATGAGGTGCCTATTAGAGGCGACCTGTGCTTACTTGGTAAATGGAAGGAAGGACTTGCAGCACAGAATAATGTGCCCAACGTAGATTTATTAATCAAGTCAATAAGTCTTTATTGCGATTCTTCGTCATAAAAGACATACTACACAAATACAAAATTCCATACAAGTCAATCATGTTATACAGACTAAAATTTGCTTTTTTTCAAAGATACAGATACATAAAAAGTAAAAAAAATAAAAATATACTAAAATGGTTGCTAAAATAGTATTAAATGTGCAAATAGCAATAGACATAGACAGCTAGATATTATCTAGTAAGAAACTCCAACCGGGACCCGTTTCCATGAGAATTCCCACATTGGTTCCCACTAAGAGTAACCATAGGGTCATGTGCTCCGTCAAATTAGGGACTGACCTTTTTGATCCGAAGAACCCAGGCCCAGCTCAAAAATGTGGCTACACCAATAACCACTGGAGTAGAGGTGTCGTATTTCAATATTCTACTCGCAACCTGCGCTGATCTAGTTCCCATTAGCATACAAATGGGTTTTAGCCATGTGCGTCTGGGTAGTCGATACTCAAGGCAGACAAAAAGGAAGAAATCAACGGTTTCAACTTGATCCATACAAAATTGACATTTATTGCTTCCGGAGGAATTCCATCTGCTGGAAAGCCATGGTAGTGGTAGTGTGCCTACTCTGAATTGATGATACAGTTTACGATCGAGGGGCTTCGTAATGGAGTCCCAGTACTCTTCCTGGCATGGTTCGTCCTTAATAACAAGGAATGTTGCTGTCAGAGAACTACCTACCATGGATGTGTATCTCTTAGTTTTAATCATATACCAGTACACATCCCTAAAAAGCTTTTTAGGTGGAAAGACTACTGAGTCAGGGTTAACCCATAATTCCCCAGCCCCATATCTGTCAATGTTGTTTTTATTTCAGCCAACCAAGGGATCTTATGGGAACCACCTAACCCTTTAACTTCCAATAAAGTCTTAGCATATTAGGAGAGTTCCGGTGTGGTCCACAAACGTCGCCAAAACGCCAATGGTCTGTAACAAGCAACATCCTCAACTGCCTGGCATCCTAAATCAAACAGTAAAGGTATATGCGGAGAGGATTGGGGTAATCCTACAGCAGACCTCAAAAATGTATTTTGTGCAACCCTTAGTGGGGTCAGGTTTCTGAATCCCCACAATTCAGCGCCATGCAAAACAGATACAATAAGATTTTGGAGCCATAGATTTTAACTAATGGAGCAATCGGTTTGGTCAAAGTGTGCTCTTTAAGCAGCGCACCCCCTTAGTTGGGATTGTTTTAAGTCAAGCAGGTCTATTTAGGGCTTCCAACTTAATTTGTCACTGAAGGTGACACCTAAATACGTGAAAACAGATGTCTGCTCCAAAGTAGCGCCCCCCATGTGTACCCTTGCACTAACTGGCCTTAAACCATGGAGTACCATGAACTTAGTTTTCCCCAAATTTACTTCCAACTCATGTTCGCGGCAAAATACCTCAAAACGAAACAGTGCCAGTTGTAATCCCTGTCTCGTCTTGGAAATTAGGAGGGTGTCGTCCGCGAACATGAGCAGTGAGAGTGTTGGTGCGTCGGTCGGGTGATTAGAAAAGTACTTGACCACCCCGTTAATAAAAAGGGAAAACAGGGTGGGGGCCAACACTCACCCTTGTCTAACTCCTTTAGACACCTCAAACCTCTTGGTTACCTCCCCTGGTTTACACCAACGAACCTGAGCATAGGTATAATATATTAATCAGTGTTTACCAACTACAATGCTAATAAAGACAAGTGAGCACATTTGTAGTGAAGAGGACTAAAACCAGCAGGTGAGACTGCTCGATTTAAAGCACTGTAGTAAGATATCACGTGTATTATAACCTAGACTGAGTTCATGTCCAGTCAAACTGTGGGGACTAAATAGCCTGAGAATTCTGATTTTGTGAAGCAGAGTAACCGATAAATGTTATTGCTTTAAAACAAAATGAAAATTAAACTTTGTAACTTCATGAATCCAATGACTTTACTTTCCACCCAATACTTTTAAACTTCTCTGTTGTAACCATAATGTAAATGTGGCAGACCTGTTATGAAGAATCTCATACTGAGAGATGCTGGAAACTGTGTTTATTGAAGATAAAGAAGCGACTAGCCCAGTACAAAAAGGAGCCTAGCAATAACTGTCATGGTGGGCATCGAACACACCTAAATTACACATTCTACTGATGTCAATGTGTTTCATGCTCCTCCTGTTGTATGGCATTTTAGGATCCGAGCAAAATTTACCGATTCATGCCCTTATATAGGTACAATTCACATTGCCCTTATATAGGCATAGAAATCATAACCAAATTTAGGCATAGCCCATGCAGTCCAAATACAGGCATGGCTACTTCCACTCGTTCTAAAAAGACACACATCACCACACTTATCCCTTCTTTAAACAAAGAGTTATACTTTGATGTAATCTTCCTTTTCCCTCCCCTTGGACCATTCCTTTCCCCCCTCCTCCCTCCTTCCCCTTGAAATGTTCCTCCAGAGTTCACTCTAGAATGTTGGTGATCCTGTCAGTTATGAAGAGTGGATGACAGAATAAAGACGTTTGTACTCACCCTGCCTCAGAGCGCCTTTATTTCACAACACTGGTGACAAATTGATGTAGGGGGCCATCTCTGTCATCTCCCCTTTGTTTACTCTCTTCTTCCTGCGTTTCTACTTAATATTCTTCAGTTCTGAAGTGACTTTCCGGTAGAAGACTCCAGCGTCTCCTTGGGGATTACTTTCATATCCTGGTGGAAGTTTCATTGAAGGTATTCCTGGAACGTTCTCTGGAAGAACCACCCTAACAAGCACCCGAGTTTCCTGTGCCTGCTGCCTTTAGTTCGATACTTGTGGAATTTGCCGTTGGCTGCCGCCTCTACTGCCATTGCCTGTGTGCTGACCCCTGTGGAGCGACCCTCAACCTACGCGGCACCTCATGCTGTGGTACAGATCAACTGAAGTGTGACTCCTTCTCACCGCAGCAACCGAAGTGCTTCCTTTCCTCGCTGGTCAACATTGGGTTTCGCCGTCATCCCCTTGTGCCGATCCTGTGGAATTTGCCGTTGGCTGCTGCTTCTACTGCCATTGCCTGTGTGCTGATCCCTGTGGAGCGACCCTCAACCTACTCGGCACCTTATGCTGTGGTTCGGGTCATTCACTTGAGACTCCCATTTTGCTGTGAAGTGTGTTCTGGAAGGTGTCTGCTGTTTAAGCGAGTTACGCGCTTCACTCGGTTTTCCTCACACGGTCTGCTCCTGTGCCTTCCTGGGATCGGGTGCCTTGCTGAGCATTGAACGATTGGATCAGCTGATTGGGCTCTCCAGCCTGTTACCTTCTTGTGTCTCCGTCGCCAGCTCACCGGAGAGGATTCATCGGACTCCTCAACCTGCTGTGGGGTGCCGTTCTGGAGGAGTCCTTGCCTTTGTGGGGTCAGTGTGGAATCTGGACTGTTCGGGCTCCTAAGCCTGCTGTTTTTCCTGGTACTACGTACAATAGAAAATTTGCTAACATTCGTGCCAAGAATTTTCAATTCTATTAAGGACAGGAGGCAAGGATTATGCTTTCTCAATTCCTTTACTGAACAGCAGCCAATCAGCACAGTAAAGTAAAAACTCAGACTACATTACCCATAAACCCTGGGCAACCATAGAGTCCACATAAGTATAAATAAGGAGATAGAGGTTACAACTTCCTCTTTCTCTGCAATAATTGTAAGAAAAAGTTCAACAGTAAGATCCAGAGGCCAAGTCGTCCAACGGAGAGGTCATCATCAGGCAGAAGAAACTGGAACCTCCCAGAGCCAAAGGAACAGCAAAAGTCCAACCAACAGGATAAACTCGGAACACATCTCACTTAAGGTCGGAGCCTGAAAGGAGTAAGAATAAAGCCGTAAAGACCATTCCCAAACGGAACATTAGAAAACCACAACAGGGCCAGGAAGAGTACATGCATAAACAGTATCATGATGCAGCAGAAATGTACAAAACAATTCATCAATATGAAAGTACAAGGGTGGGATAATCCTCGCCTCCTGTCCTTAATAGAATTGAAAATTCTTGGCACGAATGTTAGCAAATTTTCTATTCTATGGCAGGACGGAGGCTCTGATTATGCTTTTTCAAAGCTTCGCCACCACAACAGATGCAACATCAATAATAGGCTTAAAATAAAAAGTCTTGAACACGGACTCAGATGACCAATCAGCAGCCTTCATGATGTCCTGAAGGCTGGCACCCATGGAAAAGGCTTTAGAAGCCATGGCTCCTCTAGCAGAATGAGCACCAAACAGAGAAGTGTCAATGCCCGCTTCATGCATGAGCCAACGTAACCAACGTGCCAAAGTCGCCGGAGTTACCGGCTTGAAAGGTTTCTGCAAAGCAATAAGTAATTGTCCCTGTAAATCATGCCGAAAAGGTGCAATGCTTACCTCATAATCTTTAATACATTGAACTACACACAATTGAGGATTGTGGGGGAAAGAAGGGTAAGAATCTGAGGACGTATTACACTTAGTCCGTCTTGAGATAATAAAGGTAACACCTTCAGGAGAGAAAGACCGACCAGCGAGATCCAAGGCACGCACATCAGAAACCCTTTTGCAAGAGACCAAGCACAAAAGCATAGTGAGCTTGGCTGAAAGTTGTTTGCGTGTCAAGAGAGAGTTAGAAGGCCAGCTGACAGGAAACGCAAAACAACTGAGACATCCCAAAGGGCAACATATTTGGGACAAGGAGGTTTTACCATCCGGATGCCCCTAAACAATTTAGATATCAAGGGATGTTCTCCCGCTGGTTTACCATCAAGAGGCACATGGCCTGCAGAAATTGCAGAACAAAAGTTATTAACTGTTCTGTAAGCTAGCCCAGAGGATGCTAGGGATGCCAGAAAATTAATGATTAAAGAAAGATCCGCTGAAACGGGATCCACCGACCGCTGTGAGCACCAATCACACCAGCGTTTCCAACTTGATGCATAATGCTTGTGTGTGTTGGGTGCCCAAGCCTCATTGATATATCTGGTAGCGTCTCCTGATAAGCCTTGGACTATCCAGCGTCCCCCGAAATTCTCCATGCTACCAGAAGGAGTTGACCGGACAGCACCAGTGGGTGAGGCTCGCGAAGAAGATCCAACAGCAGGTTCCACATGTGAGGAAGTAGAAGCGGCGTCGAGCAGCTCATCTCCAGAAGAACTGGAAACCACGCATGAGCCCTCCAAAGAGGGGATATTAGAACAAGTTCCGACAAGAATAGACGTGCTCGGGCCAGAACCCGGGGAATCATGAGGAACGGCGGGAAGGCATAGCACAGATGGCGAGGCCAGATCTGGAGAAATGCGTCCGTGGCCAGAGCCTCCGGATCCGGACGCCAGCTGTAGAATTGGAGAACCTGGGTGTAGAGCCGGGAGGCAAAGAGATCCAGGTGACAAGTCCCCCAAAAGCGGGACAGCTTGCAAAACACACGAGGATGAAGTCTCCAATCGCTGAAGTCTCTCAGGTGACAAGAGTTCCAGTCCACGATCAGATTGCGAGAACCCGGCAGATAGTCTGCAATAATCGTGATCTTGCGCTCCAAACAAAGGTGCCAGAAGTCCTTTGCAATCTCCGAGAGGAGCTTGGATTTGGTACCCCCCAGTTTGTTCACATAACGAACCGCAGAAACATTGTCCATTCAGAGAAGAATGCAACAGTTCGTTTTCTGAGGGGTGAGACACCGAATCGTGAAGGAGCCCGCCAGCAGCTCCAGGCAATTAATGTGAAGGGACAATTCTTCGGGGGACCAACGACCCCCTGTGGACAGTGAACCGCAACGGGCTCCCCAGCCCCAAAGGTTGGCATCGGATTCTATCACAATATCGGGAGTCCTCCCAAACAGGGCTCGGCCGTTCCAGGATTCCATGTGGTCCAACCACCACATCATTTCCGTCCCGACAGGAGGATGTGATCGGAATACCGAAGACCCTTCTGCAAATGACGTATTTTGAGGCGCTGAAGACGATAAGAGACCTACAATCCTGGCTACTGACCTTAACGAGACAGTCTGTTGGGCGAGAAACGACCTCAAGTCCCTCTTGATGGACCTTATTTTCTGACCTGTAAGAAGGAGTTGACAAGAGACAGAGTCTATTTGAAAACCCAGGAAAGACATCAACCGGGATGGAGAAAAGTCGGACTTCAGGGGATTGATGAGAAAACCCAAAGATTGCAAAAGGTCTATGGACCAGTGTAAGTGAGATTGAAGAAGAACAGGGCATTGAGCCAAAAGGAGAATGTCGTCTAGATAGACGATAAGACGCACTCCGCGTGACCTCAAACACTCCATCACTGGACGAAGGAGCTTCGTGAAGCACCACGGAGCGGAGGACAGGCTGAAAGGAAGAACCTTGTACTCGTACCAACTGTCCAACCATTGGAACTGAAGGTACCGGCAATGAGGAGCATAAATCGGGACCGACAGATAAGCATCTTTTAGGTCCAGTCGAACCATCCAATCTCCTTCCTGAAGAAGGTCTCTCAGAAGATGAATGCCCTCCATCTTGAAGTGGCAATAAACCACTCCGCCGTTGAAGTCCTTCAAGTTGAGGACTAAACGAGATCCTCCCCCTTTTTTCTCCACGAGAAAAACATTGCTGACGAAAACCTGGGGATGAGGAGATGGGAGAACGATGGCTCCTTTGGTCAAAAGAGAAGAGACTTCCGCAGAGGTGAACTCCTGGTCTTGTTGGGAAAAAACAAGGGGGCGAGGCCGAAGATCTTGGTGAGGGTGAGAGTAAAATTCTATTTTGTACCCTTGCACCGTCTCCAGTATCCAGGCATCGTTTGAGATCAAACGCCAATTGTGTAGAAAAAATTGAATCCTGCCCCCCGAAATTACAGTTGAAGCTAGAATTAAGCTCACCTGATGGGGAAGAATCTTGACGTCCTCCATGACCTCCGGAGTATCCACCTTTGCCAGCTTGCCCTCTACTTCTCTTAGAGGGGTAGAAAGAAGACTTATTGGAGGAGTATTGCTGTTGACCACCTCTTTGGGACTTGTTCCCTCGCTGGGGAGTATTGTCGGAACCACGGCCGGACGAACGTCCCCTTCGTCCAGCCCTGCCAAAAACCGGACGGAATGCCCGTTTCAAATTAGACTGGGCCTTGTCAAGGCCGCTAAAGGTGGAAACAAAGTTTGTCAGCTCCTTCAGAAATGGAGTGCCGAAAAGTATACCTTGGGCTAGAGGGCCTGACTCCGAGGAGGCCAAATCCGTAAGTCTTGGATCCAGTTTCATCAAGATGGAGCGACGGCGCTCAGTGGACAAGGCACAGTTGGCATTGCCAAGCAAACAGACAGCCCGTTGAGACCAGCCGACCAGCTCATCGGGGTCAATAAGGGTGCCTGATTCCTTGGCTTGGTATCCCAAGTCCAGAATTTTTGTGAGGGGGCCCAAGAGATCTAAAAGCTTATCTTGGCACATACGCCATGATCTATCCAAACCTTTGGTAGGGTCCTTTGAATATTTCCTCATGTAAGTGACCATTGTAGGATCAACATCAGGAGTGGAAGCCAGCTTGTCCGCCAAGTCAGGACGTGGGCACTCGGAGCGCAAACGCGCTCTCACATCCTTGTCAAAGGGATGACGGATGTGGGATTGAATGTATTGAGCCACCTCGGGGGAAGGAAACCAAGAAGAAGAGTGAGGGTGGATAATGTCAGAGGGGTTGAAGGTCAACAATTGTGGAGAAGTAGGAGCATCAACATAATGTTCTTTCTGAGACTTTTTGGAGGGAGGAGGCTTAGAAGGCTCGGAGGAAGAAGACGAGGACGTTCCGTCATCCGTATCAGAAGGAGGATCTGAACGAGAGGACACCTTGCGCTTCTTTGCAGAAGGAGCAGAAAGAGATTTAGCAAGTTTCGCAAAATGGCTGGAATGAGGATTTTTTGGCGACTTTTTGGAAAGCCCAGAGGAAGGAGGCACCCAGCCGTGCTGCGCAGCATAATCTGCAAGATGTTTCTTCAGTGGCGCAATTGCCTGACAAAGCGCTTGGCCCATAAAGTCATCAAATGAAGTAGAGGATTCCTCCTCCTCATAATAGTCATAACCTTCCTCTTCGCAGTATTCTGCCATGGCGACAATGTCTGCCAATAATGCCCAATGAAGGTTAAACAATTAATAGGCAAAAGCCAAGTAATTGGGGGAGTGGTACCCCTAGTGCAAGCCTAAGGAATACAGGGAGACCCTGTGAAAATCAATTAATTAAACGTGGAGGGAGCAGACTTGCACTAACAATAGAAGAAAAACAATTTTTTCCCCACTCTAGGCAAAGCCTATGCAATATTTTACAACCCCCTAACTCTGAACCTGTCAGAGGGCGTAAGGGAGCTCAAACGGCAGCAATTCAGGGCGCGCTGTATTCAGCATTCAATTCCAGTCAGGCTGAGGCACAGACGGCGTTTCCGAAGTACACGCTTGCCAAGACGTGTAAACAAACTGTCGCGCATGCGCGAACAGCCGCTGCCGAATAGGAAGGGTGCGCGAGACACGCGCGTCCTTCCAGCCCCGCTCCCGCTCCACAAGAAGACCGGATTAAATAAATAACCAAGTCAGGAGGTGCCGCACACGCTCCCCAAACACCGGCACAGAAGCCGGTTAAGCAATGAAGATGCGCCGCAAAGCGCCGAAAACGGGCTGAAAAGCGCACACAGCGTGGCAATAATACAAGCAAGACGCAAATATACAAGTAAACAAAGCGGTAAGCCAAACGTAACAATAATGCAAGGAGTAATGCAAAAAGCACTTAACTGGCTGCGAAGCAGCAAAGAAAGAGGAAGTTGTAACCTCTATCTCCTTATTTATACTTATGTGGACTCTATGGTTGCCCAGGGTTTATGGGTAATGGAGTCTGAGTTTTTACTTTACTGTGCTGATTGGCTGCTGTTCAGTAAAGGAATTGAGAAAGCATAATCAGAGCCTCCGTCCTGCCATAGAATTACTCATCGTTGCGGACCTCTGGTGCATCGTCACTTCACCGTTCAGGTTGTGGCCGCCTCCTGCCTTTGCCGATCCACGGAGGAGTAATCTCCTGAGCCCCGCTGGCCCTGCTTACAGCCTGCAGTTCCTTTTGTCGCTCCAGCCTGCTTTCTACTCTGCGCCACAGCGGTTTTCGTGAGAGCATTCTGCCTGCTCCCCAGAGAGATGACCTGTGGAAGGTCGCCTCCCTCAGCCGGCCGTAGATCCGGCTCTTCAAGATCTCGTCAGTTCCTGTCAGGACGACGATTTCGGCGCCCCAGCCACCTCACAGCCTTCTCCTCAGAGCCAGGTTGTCAAATCCTGCTTGCACCAGTCTCTTCACAGCCGGTCTTCAGTGAAATACCTCGTCAGTATCACAGCGCGCCAACCGCCACAGAGCAGGTTTGTCAAGTTTGCTGCAATTTCCTTGTTTTATCTCCTCCATTAAATGACTCTGGTGCTCCATCTACGGCCAGTTGTGTGAGCATATTCTGCATTTTTTCCTTTGGAGTCTTCCAACAGTTACACAAGTAAGACTCTTCCTTTTCAGCTACCTGCTGTTGCACACACAGAGCGCCTAAGACTGCCATCTAGGGGACAGTTGGGAAGCTACCTGCATGAGTTTGTACAAGTTAACATATGGAACATTAACAACTGTTTCTCCATGCTTTTGATAGTTTTAAACAAGGTTCCCTCCAGTTCCTTAATATTCAGGGGGGCACATGTCTATGTGGTAAGAAGAGTGTTTGGACTTATCTCTCCACATGTATTAATTCACTTCCTTTTTTCCTAATATATTACAGAGCTCCTTAGTTTTTCCATCCTCCCCATGTTTACCACGTACCTTGTCATTTTGTGATTTAGCTCCTACCTTGTGCGTTTCTTATTTGATACGCACACCTTTCACACAAAAGTATCTCTTACCTAAGTCATGTTTTCGATATGACATTACTGGGAGCAGTTTGCTATTTACTTCAGTGAAATCAGCATTATGCATCCAACCTGATATGTGTATCAGAACCACTTTTACTTTTCTATGATACAACAGGTGGGGCAGTTTTATTTGTTCTTCAGTGGAAGTGTCATACGTTACTTGCTTGTAAGGCCCTTTGGTGCTGTTCTGCCCTTTGCAAACTTCCTTGGGTTGTAATTCTGATAGTGCAGCCTCACATCAAAAAAATTCATTCACGTTTTCTTCACACTTAATTGTCCTTTTTGGACTCCCACCACTATATTTACTCCCTCCTTCCCCCCACCTTCCAGTTGCAACGTGGCATTGTGTGACCTTTTTTTTCCCTCCATTTAAATTTCTGCTGTAGCTTAACCAGCAAGCTTCCCTCCCCACTATGGCTGGACAAGCTATGAGCCAACCACCTCCGTTCCCCAATGAAATTGGAGAACCGGATATCCACTGGAAGGAATGGATAAACTTATTTGCCTCATACCTCATTGCCATAGGCAGCGAAAGGTATTCAGCAGTTTGCAAACAACACATATTGTTGCATAATCTAGGCATACAAGGCAGGAAGATTTATGACACCTTACCTGAACCAGAACTAGAAGAGGATGAGGATGATACAGATGAGTTTAAAGTCCCCCTGTTAAAATTAGAGGCACATTTTGGTGACAGAGTAAATGTAGTCTTGGAGCGACATAAGTTCTTTACCCCCATTCAAGGTAAACAGGAATCTGTCATTAATTACATAGCTGCTCTTAGAGGCCTGACACAATTATGTGACTTTGGTGATCTCACCGATTCACTCATCAGGGACCAACTTGTTAGGTGCACAAACAATAGTCGTATCCAGGAAAAGCCCTTGCAAAAACCCCACCTTAAAAGAAGCTGTTAATATAGCGGTCTCTGTGGAACACACTGCTAAGTGTATCAAAGAGATGAAACCTCCCAATGAGCTTGTTGCCAATGTTCGCAATAGCAGTGATGCACAGGCCAATTCCATTGATAATGAGGTATTCAAGGTTAGACCCGGAGAAGTCAAAGATCACCATCCTGCTAGGAAAAAAGGTAGGTTGAAATGCTACAGATGTGGCAGAAGCAATCACCTTGCTAATGATGTGCGTTGTACTGTCCGTAATGTCACGCATGTAAAATGTAACAAGAAGGGGCATCTGGGTAGAGTGTGTAACAACAGTGAAAACTACCAGGTGAAAGTAGTACACAGTGAAGGTGATTTGGCTCCTAAGTATGTGTTCCAAGTAAAAGCTAGAGACTGTCAAGCTTCCCCAAGTTCTCAACAACAATTCTGTGACCACAGGTCCATTGATTATCCGAAATGTACCATCCTTGTGAATAATAAGCCCATAGAGGTGTTTGCTGATTTGTGTGCCCCAGTTACCTTATTTAATACCGATGTTGTAAATGAGATATTTGATCCCTTCAGTCTCAAAATTTTAGAACCTGATATGTCAGCTGTAGGGTATGCTGCAGAGAACATCCCATTAGTGGGAATGATGATGGCGGGTATTCAATTCAAAGGGAGAACCACATGGGGTAACGTGTACATGGTAAGCAAAGGTTCCAATCTGTTGGGTTGGCATCATCAAAGAGAGTTGGGGATTGTGCTTGTTCCTAATAACAAAGACCAGGTCCAATTAGCTGAGCGGGAGGAGGAAACCAGCAGTACTTTAACTAATCAATCTGAAATGTTCTCTGGAGTAGGTCACCTGGTAAATAGTACTGCCTGCGGTGTACTTCCCACGGGAGTGAACACTATTACGAACCAAAAGTCTGTATCTGAAACTGAGGGAGTTAAAAGGAGGCCTGGAAAGAAAATTCATGCTCCTTCAGGAAATCCTACAGCAGTTCCTAAAATACCAGGGACTAAGTTGGCATTAGAAATAATCGGCCCCATGGAACAATTAGGAGTCGTGAAGAGATTTCTGATTGTACTCATGGACTACACTTCTCACTGGATTAAATACAATTTTGTTTCAAGGGTCTCGACCAAAACCCTCATCGATTTTTTAAGAGAGTCATTCGCATGGGAAGGTGTGCCAGCTTGCATAGTCACCAACAATGGTATTTAGTTCTCTTCTATTGAAATGATGGCATTCCTAAACGATCTAGGCATCAAGCATGAAGAAACCACTTTGCAATGTCAAGGGGACAATGACCTCATGTGTAAATCTGTAATCTTGATTAAAAATATCACTCAACTAGCTTTTGCCAATAATATGGATGTGGATAAGACGTTAAGAGAAGGGATTTGGGCATATCACACCTCTTCCGACTTGATAACGGGAAGAGATCCGATTGCCAAATCTATTATCCCCTGATTCACCTCTCATATAGCCTTCTTCAAAGATGTAACCTGTTGTATGTTCATCCACCAGGGCATCTGGGCAGCTATGTGTTTCCGTGCCCCTTGGTCTCTGGTTGTCTACCTTCAACTGAATTGTATGTTAGTTTTATTGTTTAGTACCCCTCCATGGTGTTCCTTCACCCTCTGCAATTCCAGCAACTGACTGTTTCCATTGTACATCCTCCCCTGCGTAGGGAGATGTGTTGTAATCTTCCTTTTTCCTTCCCTTGGAACATTCCTTTCCCCCTCCTCCCTCCTTCCCCTTGGAACGTTCCTCCAGAGTTCACTCTAGAATGTTGGTGATCCTGTCAGTTATGGAGAGTGGATGACAGAATAAAGACGTTGTACTCACCCTGCCTCAGAGTGTCTTTACATCACAACACTCTTCACAACAGATTTCAAAATCTTACAAGGAAAAACCACAAAATGTCACTTCTTATGTAAATCATTAGAGACCTTACATACAAGAAGATATTCTCAAATGGAACATTGGAAAGGCAATCAGGGGGGCCAAAGCCAACTTCGAATTCTGGGGATCCTTGCCACTATCAGTTGCGGGCCGAGTGGCGCTTCTTAAAATGGTGACTTTACCGCACCTGCTATTCTTCTTCAGGGCCTTACCGGCCTGGATTCCAGCAACCTATTTTTAGCAGCTCAGAACAATGGTCACATCGTTTTTATGGGGTACGGGCAGATGCAGGGTGGCCCTCGGTACGCTCATGAGACCCCGTGCGGAAGGAGGCTAGCGGTTCCGGACTACGAAGCATATTATCTAGCAGCCCAATTTCAGTGGCTCACACAAAGTGGGTGGCAAGAGCCACCAGGGATGAGGAAGGGTCTAGAGAAGTATGTGGTCCCCTGATGGTGCTGTCCGGCATAGTGCTGTGGCTCCCACTCGGGACAACATCCCTCACCTTGGAGCTTGCTACGGTGTGGAAATGCTGGAATAGGTACCTGCGGAGGGCGGCTATTAAGTGCCCTTATGCACCTGAGATCCCACTGAAGATGTGCAAGGCCCTAACAAATGGGGGTAATTGGCAGAAACTGGAGGCCTGGGAGCAGCAGGGGCTGGCGACAATGGGAGACCTCTGTGAGGAGGGAGCCTTGATCCCATTTGATGCTTTGGGGTACCGCTATGACCTGCCAGGAGGCGATTTCTTACAATATACCGCCCTCACAGCAGCCATCAGGAAGCATTGGAACGTGGGCCCCACAGAGCCACCTACTTCTATGGGGTGTTAATATATGGTGATGGCGGTGGGCACCATAAAGGCGGTGACATGTCTTTATAGACGCATGACGCTAGAATCCTCATACCCCATGACAGCCCTGTAGCTCAAATGGGAAACGGACTTAGGGAAAGACATCCCGGATAGAGCATAGAGTGAAATTGTAGAGAGGGCCTGGAAAAGCACGAGAAATGCGAAATTTCAGTTAGTACACTTCCACCTCCTCCACAGAGCATATATCACACCAGTTCGGTTGCATGGGTACTTTCCGACCTACCCAGCGTCCTGCCCAAGATGCGCAGCAGATGAGGTGGATTTTTAACACATGCTATGGGACTGCCCATTACTTGACAAATTATGGGAGGAGGTGACAACTTTACTGATGGACCTTACTGATAGGGACTTAAACCCCTCCATGGCACATTGTATCCTGCATTGGTTCCCCCACACCTTGAAGAACAAATTCACTAGTAAATGTATTGATTTGGGTTTACTTTTGGCCAAAAGAACCATCACCACCCATTGGAATGCGAAAAAGGGCCCCAGCATAGCTAGGTGGAAGACAGAATTCCAAAAGTGGGCTGAATGTGAGGGAACTATTCGGTTACAAATTGCACATAGAATGGGCAGAGCGAGGGCAGTGGAGAGAGCAAGAGCTTGGGAGAGGCTGGTTATGGCACTTAGGACCCCTGAGGAAAACAATGACAATGCCCCAGCAGATGACCCCATGGTAGCCATAGATAAATAGACAGTCAGGTTTGAATGCATCTTTTCATGTCAGCACACAACTGCAATTGGCTATTGGGAGAGATGCGTGTCCACGTGGCGACTATAACCGTCCCGTTGCACTACACGTTTATGACATTAGCTCTCAAGAGCTGCAGTGCTTGGCTCCTGCATGACACGCCCTATTCCACGCATGACACGCCTGGGAGGGTGGTGAGGGAGGGGAGGATGAGGGATAGTTGGAGTTGGAGTTGGGATAGTTGGAGTTGGGATTAGGGCTAGTTGAGAATAATCATAGGAATAGTGCCCACACATGAATTGCGTCATGACCGAAAGATTGAGAAGTCTGCAGAACAGAGGGAAAGACGTACTTACACAGGCAATCCTGAATAATTGCTAGTATAAACGAAGAATGTTTCTGAATTTGATTGTTTTGGCCAATCACTGTGCTGTTTATATGAGTACGATGTAAAACAATAAAAAGTGTTTTTAAAAAAATTACAGAGTCCCTCTCTCCTTCCCCCTTTTTCCCAAAGTAAAAAATGAGAACAAAAAAAACATATAAAGATGAGCATAATAAAAAGATACAAAAAACTATGCACATATTCATATAAATCAATTACAAGAAATGGTATCTTTACATCCATGAAACAAATTAATTAATAATTAATACCAATTAATAAAACCATATTAATTAATTAATATTAAATTACTTCCCACCCTATTCCCCTATAAACCCACAACCCGCTCTGATACTAAAACGCAAAATTAACTTTAACAAAATTACTAATTTCTAAATGTTTATTTCAAAATGTATGAATATACATTACATTTTTTTAACATACATATAAAATACATACTAAAATACATAACACAAATACAATTTCGATATATTTTTGCTTACAATATTACTTACTTTGATATTACTTATTTCGATATAAAAAAACAATATTACTTACCTTGGGGTCGATATTCTGGTCAACGATATTCTTGACTTCGATATTCTGTCCCTACGATATTAAAAACTCGATATTAATGTAGGTCGATATTTAAAATTCAATATTTTGACTGACCACCAACCTGAACTTGATGTCACTGGAATATGGTCTTATCTCAAAATGGTCCTTCTTAAATATACTTAAAGGGAAGATCCTTTGAAAAATCTATTCCTCAAACATAGGAATCTCTCTTAAAAATACTTAGGTTATAACTTGGAGTATCTAGTACTTACACTAAATCAATAATTCAAGAATTTGTAGCGCACACTACTTACCTGTGAGGGTCTCAAGGCGCTGGGGGAAAAAAGAGGGGGAGGGGAGGGGGGCGCTACTGGTCGAACATCCAGGTCTTGAGTAGCCTCCTGAAGGTCAGCAGGTCTTGGGTCTGTCGTAGGCTCAGTGGGAGGGTGTTCCAGGTCTTGGCGGCAAGGTGGGAGAAGGATCTGACGCCAGTAGTTGTTCTTCGGATGCGAGGGACGGTGGCGAGGGCGAGGTCGGCGGAAAGGAGCTGGCGGTTGGGGATGTAGAAGAAGAGTCGTCTGTTGAGGGAGGCTGGGCCAGTCTTGTGGAGTGCCTTGTGTACGTGGATGACGAGCTTGAAGGAAATCCTCTTGTTGATGGGGAGCCAGTGCAGGTTTCGCAGGTGAGGGGTGATGTGGCTGTGACGTGGTACGTTGAAGATCAGGCGTGCAGAGGCGTTTTGAATGCGTTGAAGTCGTTTGATGAGCTTGGCCGGGGCTCCCACGTAGAGGGCATTTCCATAGTCGAGTCTGCTACTGACGAGGGCCTGGGTGACTGTTCTTCTTGTATCTGTTGGGATCCACCAGTAGATCTTGCGAAGCATGCATATGGTGTTGAAGCAGGAGGAGGAGACTGTGTTGACTTGCTTGGTTTTGGAGAGTGTTGAGTCGAGGATGACTCCAAGGTTGCGTGCATGGTCGGTGGGTGTCGGGGTTGCTCCCAGTGCCGTAGGCCACCAGGAGTCGTCCCAGGCTGAAGGGTTGGAGCAGAGGATGGGGACCTCCGTCTTGTCCGTGTTCAGCTTCAGTCGGCTGATCTTCATCCAGTCGACGACGGCCTTCATTCCTTCATGGAGGTTGGATTTGGCGGTGAGGGGGTCCTTAGTGAGGGAGAGGATCAGTTGAGTGTCGTTGGCGTAGGAGATTATGTTGAGGTCGTTCTGTCGGGCGACTTGTGCGAGCGGGGCCATGTAGATGTTGAACAGTGTCAGGCTGAGGGATGATCCCTGGGGTATACCGCAGATGATTTTGGAGGCTTCGGGTCGGAATGGGGGGAGGCGGACGCTCTGGGTTCTGCCGGAGAGGAAGGAGGTGGTCCATTCCAGGGCCTTTGTTTCGGATCCCTGCATTGTGGAGGCGTGTGCGTAGTGTGCGGTGGTAGACGGTGTCGAAGGCAGCGGAGAGGTCTAGGAGGATGAGGGTCGTGGTACCACCGTTGTCCAGCAGGGTCCTGATGTCGTCAGTGGCGGTGATGAGGGCAGTCTCGGTGCTGTGGTTGCTGCGGAACCCTGACTGGGATGGGTCCAGGATGGTGTTTTCTTCGAGGTATTGGGTTAGCTGTCTGTTGAAGATCTTCTCGATGACCTTGGCTGGGAACGGAAGCAGGGAGATGGGCCGGAAGTTCTTGAGGTCTCTTGGGTCCACTTTGGATTTTTTGAGTAGGGTGTTGATGTCGGCGTGTTTCCAGTTCCCTGGGAAGGCTGGGGTCTTGAAGGAGAGATTAATGACGTTGCGCAGGTGGGGAGCGATGGAGCTGCTGGCTTTGTTGAAGATGTGGTGCGGGAGTGGGTCTGACAGGGAGCCGGAGTAAATTGTGCTCATGGTCTTGATGGTTCATCTATGTTCACGTTGGTCCTGGCTGGCAGGGAGTCGTGGTCGATGGTGTGCGGGGTGTCTGGAGTGTTGATGTCTGTTGGGGTTGTCTTGGCGTTGAAGCTGTCGTGGATGTCAGCGATCTTGCGGTGGAGGAAGGTGGCGAGGGAGTCGCACAGGGCTTGCAACGGCAGGATGTCGTTGGTGTTGGAGCTGGAGTTGGAGAGTTCCTTTACGATGTTGAAGAGCTCCTTGCTGTTGTGTACGTTGTTGTCGAGGCGGTCTTTGAAGGAGGTCCTCTTGGCAGACCTGATGAGGTGATGGTGTTTGCGGATGGTGTCTTTGTGGGCTGTGAGGCTGTCTGGTGTCTTTTCATCGTGCCGTTTCTTCTCTAGTTTCTGGCAGGTTCGCTTGGAGGCTAGGAGTTCTGGGGTGAACCAGCTAGCTCGCTTGCTGGTGTCTCTGTGGGTGGATTTCTTCAGCGGGCGAGGGTGTTGGTGCAGTCGTTGATCCAGTGTCTGAGGTTGCAGGCGGCGGCGGCGATGTTGGGGGTGTCAGTGCGTGTGCTGAGAGAGAGGTTTGCTTGTAGTTGGTCTTCCATGATTTTGCTCCAGCAGTGGTGGAAGATCTATTGGGTGCGGTGGTGGGTTTCTGGAAGGTGAAGTGGATGCAGCGGTGGTCAGTCCAGAGGAGTTCGGTGGTGTGGCTGAAGGAGACGTGGGACCTTGAGGAGAAGACGGGGTCGAGCGTGTGGCCGGTGGAATGGGTAGGCGTTGTGATGAGCTGCCTCAGTCCGAGGTTGTCGAGGTTGTCGATCAGGGTGGTGGAGTTGCTGTCGTTGTTGTTCTCAAGGTGAAAGTTCAGTTCTCCGAGGAGGATGTAGTCGGTGGAGGTCAGGGCGTGCATGCTGATGAAGTCGGCAATGGATTCGCTAAATTGGGGTCGGGCTCCAGGGGGTCTGTAGATGAGGGTACCTCTTAGGATCTTGTTGGGGTCTGTGTGGATCTGGAAGTGCATGTGTTTGGCGGTGCAGAAAGAGTTGTTGGTGTTGGTCGAGACCCTGATGCTGTTCTTGTGGACGATGGTGATTTCTCCTCCGACTCCGCTGGTACGGTCTCTGCAGGTGATCTTGTAGCCGTCTGGGATGGCTATGGCGATGTCGGGTGCGGAGGAGTTGTTCATCCAGGTCTCTGTCAGGAAGGCGACGTCCGAGGATGATGTGTTGACCAGGTCCCAGAGCCCAATGGCGTGCTTGTGTGCGGAGCGGGTGTTGAGTAGGATGCATGGGAGGTGGTTGAGGTTTTTCTTAGCGGGTGGTTCGCGGCTCTGAGGCTTGGGTAGCTGTAGTTCCGGCAGGTGAAGGGACCATGTGTGCGTTTCGGCGTGGCCTTGATGCAGGTGTGGGTCCGTCCGGGGTTGAGGGCGTGCAGTGGGCTGGCATCGTAGCGGCAGTGGTCATCGTGGCGAGCGCGGGGGCCAGGGGTTCTGGCGCTGGGTGCAGTCCAGGCACGAACGGGTGCATACAGGCTTGCATTAGGCACCCCTTCGGCACACTTGCGGCGCGGACACGCAGCAGCCGCCATATATGGGTAGGTAGGAGGGAGGAGCAGCTGGGAGGTGGGGGCAGTGAATGGGCAGTGAGGGGGGTGGGGCCGTGGGGGATGCAGCAGCGGGACAGAAGCAAGGGCACAGAATCCCGGGGGCAACGGAGGGGACAGAAGGAGACAAAAGCACAGAATCATGGGGGCAGCGAAGGGGACAAGGAGAAAAAAGCACAGAATCACGGCGGCAATAAAGGGGACAGAAGGAGAAGAAAGGCACAGAATCACGGGGGAGGCAAAGGGGACAGAAGGAGATAAAAGGCACAGAATCACGGGGGCAGCAAAGGGGCCAGAAGGAGAAAAAAAGACACAGAATCACAGGGGCAGCGAAGGGGACAGAAGGAGAAAAAAGGCACAGAATCACGGGGGCAACAAAGGGGAGACAGACAACATCAGTCACGGACACCAAGAGAGCTCAATACAATGGAATGACAAGCAAACCTAAGGCCTACCACTGGCAACCAGTGATGAGGCGCAGGTGGTAGCCTGCGGGTGGTGAAGGGCCTCGAACTTCCTCAGCAGGGGCAGCTGAGGCAGGGGACACACAGGAGGTGCTATGCGGAGGGGGAGCGACCTACCTGGTGTGGTCAAGGGTCGCTATCAAAAGATTTTTGTTGAGGATATAAGCTTCTTCATGCTCCAGATATTCTACTGTGGGCGGATTTACTTACAAGGTCTGAGGAGTAAGCAACTTTTTTCTTTTAACCTAAGATTTGCCTTTGACCGTCTTTACTTGCAATATTTATTAACTTAAATTTTGGTCCCCATGGCATCTGATAATATTTCCTAAACACAGGTTGTTCAACTGAGTTATAATCAGGATGTGGAACATTGTGGGAAATTGAAAATATTTAAGAATCTGTCTACATCACAATATTTGGTCATGTTCAACTGTATCCCCTATTGTGTTGACCATAATGTGAGACAATTAAAAATCTCTTGCTGAATCGGAAACCTGAACCTTAAATTGCTGACAGGGAGCTGGATGGGCCAATTTTGGGTCTTCTCCACCTGTAATCTTTGTCAGGTAAGAATCTAAAATGTGTACATGTACTGCAAGTCTGTTTAGTTTTAAATGATTCTAGAGCACAATAATGTAATTCAGTAACTGCTAGTTTTAATATTAAATCCCTATAATGAATTGATCTAGCCATTATGAACCCAAGTCTGTTTTAAAATGTTCAAATTTTTTAGTAATTTTCTGACAATATTTTAAGATTTAAAATGCAATTGTTTTATCATGAACTTTTGATTAGTAAATGGAATTTTCTAACTTTTTCTTTCTATTTAATTTTATGGAAACAAATGTCACGTACTGTTGATTTTAGTCGAGGTCTAAATCAATTTGTTTTTAAACGAGATTTTTTGGTATGCACATAAAAAAATATTCAACAAGCTCCCAAAATTACACATCAGTCCCAATCTTTAATTGTCAATGAGAGGTTTTACAGATTGATATTAAATAAAATAAAAAACAACACATCCTCAACGTAAGGGACAAATACCCTCCCCTGCTCTCCCTTCTCTTTCCCATCCGGTAAGATGCCAAAGACATTTGTTAACGATAATGCCAAGGTCTTGCATTACTGAGATTGGGACACAATCCTTAGGGGTGTCAGGGCAAACAAGAACTTGTCATTCCGGTCCACCTGGATCTTGACTACACCTGATAAGTTAAAAATTAAAGGAAATCCCTTGAAGCCATTAAACAGATGTTGTAAGAATATGAATCTTAAATATATAATCATGTTTTTACCCAGACTCAAAGTCATCATGGGCTCTCATTCCCGCCTCTTCTTTGACTCGCCAGAGGCGACTTGGGACTGGGTAACAGATTAAAAGGATTTATTGTGGACGGATGAGACGTGACTCTCCGTCTCTCCGTGCCGCCACCACCTTAGCACTGCATCGCTGCCCTCCAACCTTGGTAGACACAGGTGGAAGTGCATTGAGACTGAAATGGTGGCCTCTAGCCCCCGAGGCCACGGCACACCCTGTGTGAGGTGTGGGAGCCCATGGCCGCCGACCTATGGGGAGGTCAGCGGCGAATAGGTTCAGATGCCTGAGACGGTGGTGTGGGTCGAGGGAGGAGTCCATGCCGGAGGCCGTTGTCTCCTGAATTCCAGAGAGTCCAGCAGAGTGGGAAAGGAGTCTGCGGCTGCCAACCTGCAGAGCGGTCAGCAGTCGAGGCCTTGCCCTACCTGTGGCTGCTCCAGGAGGGTACCTTTTGTACCGCTTTGTTCGCCATAAGTTGGCAGGGTATGCTCAGACGTGAGTCCCTTGCTCACTTTGCCACTGGATTCAAGCAAGCCTGGCTGAAGACGGCTGTAATGCCAGAAACCGGTCCTAGAAAGCTTGTTTCCGATCCAAGAGAGGCATGGCTTGGCAGTTCCGGCTGGACTGTTCCCATGAGGCACAGGGTCAGACTGATTTGCATATGACCATGTCTGAACTGTGGTGGCAGAGTGGGCTAAAGAACGGTGTTGGATTAAACCCAGATCTGTTGACTGGGTGTGAGTGTTTGATTGGGTCAGATGCTCTGTCCATCACCACCCCCTTTTGTACCGCTCCAGGAGGGTTGCAGGATACAGGAACCCATCGTGAGAAGCGGACGCATAGTGGGAGCCCCCTTTGGAGTGTTAAAGCCGTTGGGCTTACAGTGCACCAGAAGGTGAGGGGTTTTGGCCCTGGACGGGGGGAGCAGGCGGCTGGGGGTCCCCCTCTCCTCCCAACGGACCTGACACGTAGAGTAGTGTGAAGAAGGAGAAGAAGCCCCCACCAAGGTGCCTGGGGCTCTGCAAGTGCCCAGGAGAGGTGGTGTAACGATGGACTGTACCAGCGGGGAGTGCCTGGGACATGAGGTGTTCCCCTGGCCCATGCACTTGGCTGGCACCTACGGATCTGGTGACACAGTGGGGTCTGACGAGTGTCCTGTTCCAAAGCGGCCGTCCGCGAGTCACGAAACGAAGAGCCTGGAGGCCAGAAGGGGTGAGGGGATGATCTGGGGCTCCCCTCCCCCAACGCCCAACACTACTGGCATTTTCGAGAGGAGAGAAGAAGCTCAGCACGCTGCAGGGATCTAATGACAATTGGGGCAAACATGCCTGTTCCGAAGAAGAGATAGCTGATTGGTAGGCCCTGAGCTTCAGAGAAAACTCAGCTCTCCCCCACTGCACCGTGCCAGACCTGTTACCCGGTAAGAAGAAGTGAGTAGCAGGAGTGACACAGATTGTAGAGAGAGGAGGAAAACAGGCGAACAGTCAGCGGAGATCAGGGCAATGGCAATGTGGTAGACCAGGCAGGAGGTGACGACCCCTGCCCCCCCAACCCCGTTTCGACTGTGGCAGACTCCCAATATACGGCCACCCTAAGGAGAGAACTGGAAAGAATGATCCCTGAAGGACAGGCGGGGACCCTCGCAGCGGCTTCTGGACCTCACTTGGACTGCAGGCCCCTGGAGCGCTATCTTGTATTTCTGTGGTAATGAGGCATCCCTTGCGGGTCTGGAAAGGAGAGACCAGCACTCTGGTGCCTTGCTTTTGACCACGCCCGAGCTCCTGTGTTGTGTGAGGTTCCCGCAGGCTCATCCGGCCGCTAGGCCTGAACCCTCTGTTAAATTAGCCTTCTTGACCTGCTGCTTTTGCAGCCCCATGTCATGTCTGTGAACCGGGCTAAAAAGATCGCTCCCTTAAGGACATGTTCGGGAAGCAGGGGGGAGCAGCCCCGGACAATAAGCTGTCTGGGAATGCTGGAGAGCACAGGTTGGACCCCGTCAATGGAGAGGACCCAATCACCAAATCCTTCCTGGAATCTCTTTTTGCATCTCTGAGAGGAGACCTGCAAACCATGAAGACAAAGCTTGCCGCGGACCTTCGTGAGGTTTATCGCAACCTGGAGAAGGTGGGAGATAGAGTGGTTGCTATGGAGGACCGAGAAACGGGCCGAGAGGAAGAGATAGAGTGGTTGCAGCAAGAGGTCCTAAAAAACAACATGTGGAACTGCAGGACCACAATGAGGATTTGGAAAATTGTTCCCGCAGGAACAACATATGCATCCGAGGAGTACCGACACTCGCTGGGGGAATACATCTCCGGGACTACCTCGTGGACCTCTTTCAGCTCATTCTGGGCAGCTCAGGGCAGACAAAACTACAGCATGATCACATGTACCGGGTGGGGCTCCCCAGACCCGAAAAGAACACGCCTGCTGACATCTTGGTATGCGTCCATGATTTTCATTCAAAAGAGGGCATTCTAAAAAGAGCCCAAGATTCGCACCCACTCCAATTCTGGGACCATACCAGGACCTATACCAGGACCTCTCCCAGATCACACCAACTGAGATCCCTCAGAGAAGCCTGCACCATTCTTAATATTGAGAATCCCTTGGAGACGCAGAGGCAGGCCCTTTCCCGGACCACAGACAGCTGAATAGGTCAGGGTGGCGACATGTCAAAGGAGCCCCCATCAGAGCAAAGCCAACCCAGACACTATGAGCAAACAACAGCAATTATTACGCTAGACTCTTTCAGGGGAATCCACTCTCTTGGATGTGACCTGAAGAAGAAGGGTAGCACCTAGAACTGCTCACAGTTGCAGAGTAAAGGAGGGCAAAGCAGCGGCTTTCGGGAGACTGACGTGCTGCAAGACTGCCTCCCCTGATACCCAACTAAACCTGGGACTGCACATATTCAGGGCATCTGACCTGGCATTTATGAAGACCGCGTCTGGAAGGCGCTCCACAACAGTTATACTGCATAGACGAAATTGGTCACCTCATCTTTTTATGTTATCAATTTGTATTTTCCTGGGGGTCTTTCCTATCTTCTGTTCTTCTCACTCCTCTGCACTGCCAACATTACTTAAGCTCCGGCAACTGCGTCCTAATATGGCTTCCCGTCTTGCGCCTGTTGCCCTGCCTATAGGCCTCTTGGGGAAGGGTGCGATTGCATTACACAGGTTCCCATCCCGTGACCCATAACCTGCGCATTGTCAGTCTTAATGTGTGGGGTTTAAATAGCCCAGTGAAGCCAGCAGTGGTGCTGTCTCTCCTGTAGCAGTCTGACACAGATATATGCCTGCTATAGTAGACCCTCTTACTCACTAAGGATACCCCCTGTATGCGGAGAAGAACAGGATAGCTATTCTTCTCGCCCAGAAGTTCCATGGTAAGCTAACATCTATAATAATGGAAGTAAAAGGAAGGGTGCTAGTCATTGGACTACAGTGGGGCGCCTTCACTTTCACCCTGGCTAATATATTCGCACCTAATGAGTGACAGGAACCCTTTATCCTCAACGCACTGGCGACTATCCTCACTTCCCCTCATGTGGCCCTTTTAATTGGGGGAGACCTCAACCTAGTGATGGACCCCAAGCTGGATCGTTCTAGCTAACGCTCCTCTCAAACAGGGGCCTTTTCAGCTACCTGCCTTAGGTGGTTGGCAGAAGGAGCGCTCTGCAATATTTGGAGGCTTCTCCACCCTTCCTCAAGTATCACACCTTTTACTCTGCGGCCCACAAGTCATATGTCCGTATTGATCACTTTTTCACGTTGCCGGCCCTCAAAGGCTGTGTCAGCGAGGTGAGCATAGAACCCCGATCTCTGTCAGACCATGCCCTGATTGAGTTAACTCTGCAGCTGAACATTGCCCAGCCTGTTCCTCACTCTGGCGACTGCACTACGCTACAGGACTATCTCTGCAATGATGACCTCGAAGGAACCCACCTCCCTTCGGTATAAGAGGCACTAAAACTCATCCTTTGGGGTGAACTGATCGCTATCGCAGAGGCTAAGACCTGGCTGCGTCTGGAAAAGCTCCAACAGATTGAGCAGGCGGTGTCTGAGTTTAAGTTGATCCACAAACGCACAGAGGCCCCAAGAGTCTGGCAGGAGCTGGAAAGGAAGAGGCTATTTAATTCTTTGTTTGACACTGGTTCCCTTACCGACTCGATGCTGGAGGCGTCCATGTCGGTGATTCTTAAGCCACTGAAATACCCTAAGGACTGCAGGTTGTATAGGCTCTTCTCAACACTGATGCCAAACTCTTTGCGGGTATCTCAGCTGCACGACTAAAACCCATCATGCAGGGCCTGATCTCCCCGATCAATACGGCTTCGTACTGGTGCGCCAATAAGGAGACAACACAAAAAGTTTCCTCCATCTTACGGATCTCATCCAATGATCGCAGAAGACAGCCTGCCTCCTTTCCATTGATGTAGAGAAGGAGTTCGACTGCGCTCACTGGCAATACCTGCTTGCCACCCTCTGACGGTTTGGATTCGGGGATAGATTTTTCACCTGGATATGCTGCATCTATAGTGCCCCCAGGGCCTCGGTTTGGGTCAATAGGACATTGTCCTCCATGTTTCCTATAGTGCGGGGGACCCGATGGCTGCCCCCTCTCCTTTTGCAGTTTTACATGGAGCCTATGGCGCAGAGAGTCAGGGATAATCTGCGTGTCTTGGGAATCCGCCTCAGCACTGACAAACATAGGTTAAGTCTATATGCAGATGATATCATACTGTCATTGCCGGACCCGATGACCTCACTGCTGTTCTTACTTGAGGAGTTGAGGGCGTTTGGGGAGGTGTCAGGATTCAAAGTCAATCTCACAAAATCTCAGACCGTTTTCCCTTTTTGGTCGCCTCGCCTCAAGTAGCTGCACTGCAGGCCCGGTTCCTTTTCGAGTGGGCGATGGAGACTATACCGTACCCAGGCATTTTGCTGGCTCATACTTTGGCAAAGAGACTGACAGCCAACTATGGCCCCCATCGTGCTCAGAACAATAAGGTGCTTTCCTTATGCAGCCAATTAGTGTTGTCCTGGATCAGGTGCATTGCAGCAGTCAAAATGATTGTACCCTGCGTATTCTGTTAATATTCCAGACCATACCACGGACCCCGTCACCTTCTGTCCAACGCAACCTGCAAATTGCTATCAACAAGTTTATCTGGATTGGCAAGAAACCGTGCCTCCACCACCAACAACTTACTTGCCCAGTAACTGAGGGGGGCCTAGGCTCCCCCTGATCCCGCGCTTCTTTCAGGCCTCACAATTGCGCTTCATTGTCGAGTGGAACCACACGCGCTCTTAGAAACACAGGTCTGGTATGGACCAGACGTTAGCTGGAGCCAACATATGGAGAGGCTTGGCTGCCTCGTAAAAGTAGAGCCTGGGGGTTAGACTCCTCCCCGGTGACGCCACAACCATGAAAATATGGGATTCAGTCGCTCTTTAGAACAGATTAACTAGGTTTCCTTCTCCAATGATGTTGATCATTGACAATCCTGATTTCCCCCCAGGAATCCGCTTGGAGGTCTTGAATCCCTGGTGTGAATGGGGCTGTAATCGAGTGGGATAGCTTTTCGACCTCTGGAGGTTATCCCTGTTCATCAGATGCAACAAGACTACTCACTGCAGGCGGCAGACTTGTTCCACTACCCACAGCTGAGATACTGGGGGACCTCCTCAAGCTATGAACCTGGATCTCCCCACCCCCTCATCCGCTCTGAGAAATGGTTGGTGTGTAAAGATGGAGATAAGCATCTTATTTCTGAACTCTATGCTCTCCTCTCTGACAGGAGCGCTGCTCCCTAGACCAAGGGTCAATTATGCTGGGAAGATGAACTAGGGCTCCATCTCTCCAGCAAAGAATGGCAGTATATTTACTATAGGGTACATCACACAGCGCACAAATTGTTCTGGTACAGAGGCGGCCTATAAAATTGCATCCTATTTATTTTTACTTAACACCTTCATGCATACATAGGTGGAATAAAGGGTGTTCTGAAAAATGCTGGCAGGGCTGTGGTCAAAAGGGCCTCCTTCACCTCCTATTGCATTGTCCTAAATTGGCCAGGTGTTGGGACCAGGTCCCGAATGACATTGACCGAGCATTTGACACGACCATACCCGCTTCCCTGCATACACAATCTTAGGGCTGCCCAACCCCCTAACCTTTCCCCTGCGGTTGAATTGGGGCAGGCAAATGGCACTAGCACTGAATGCCGCTCTGCAAGTACATCATGTGCAGTGAGGCACAGAGGAGATTCCAGACCACGTAACATGGCTGATAGAGTGTATATCACTGATGGTGGAAAACAGGACAGTAGTGTATCCAGAGCTCTGGGCACCTTTTATTAAGATCCTATCAGTAGAATTCTGGGAAGTGACCTGCCTGAAATACTTGCAGATATTGCGATTGCTTCCACGGGACGGCAATGAGGGCACTTAGACCTTTGCATGAGACAGGTTTCCGATCTGAACTTCACTAACTATATTTCTGCTAGACATGTTGCGCTAGGTGCAATCGTGCAGGGAAGTTGGGGTAGGGGGAGGGTGTGAATCAATTGGTTCTTTTATTTTTCTGAACTTTTTTTGGGCTCTTTCTCTTTTCCCTGACTTTCATCTTTAAATGTTCAAAGAGTCTGTATAGCGCTGCCGGCCTCCGGGTTGTTGGCTTAGAGCTGTGTATCATTCCCCAAAACTTCCTAACCCTGCTGGCCACTGGTTGTAGGCAGAAATCTGTGTTTTTAATATGCGAGCCTTAATAAATAAAATTGTTCCATAAAAAAGATTTAAAGCAATGTACCACTCATCCTATAAAAGATACTGCCTGGTGTGGATGAGGTGGTAGGTACTCCGGTAATGGGAGATACAGAACACAGAGACATTTGTGCTGTTGGCAAGGTCCCCTTATGGGGACAGCAGACTCCTCTAAGACTCGCTGGTCACTCACTAAGAGCACCACCAGCGATGGAGGCTCCACTGCCTGTCCACTCTGGGCCCCTGGTGGACCTAGTCATTTTTGCAGGGTTTCCTCCAAATGTTTGACTTCTGTTGCTGAACCTGCTTTTGCTGGCATTAGTAGCCTGTGTACTTTTGGCCTGCTAACCAGTGCTAAAGTGCAAACGCTCTCTCCCTAAAACATGGTACAATTGGCCTACACCTAATTGCCACATTTGATTTTCTTGTAAGTCTCAAGTAAACGGTGCTACATGTACCCAGGGCCTGTAACTTAAATACTACTAGTAGGGTTGCAGTACTCATTGTGCCACCCACTTAATGTAGACTTTTAAAACCTGTCTCAGGCCTGCCACCGTAGCCTGTAGGGCAGTTTTAAACTGCAATTTCGACTTGGCATAATAAAACTTTTGCCATGGCTAAACCTTCCTTTATAATACTTATACGTCACCCCTAAGGTAGGCACTAAAGGCTCATAGGGCAGGGTACATTGTATTTAAAAAAAGTAGGACATGTGTGTTTAGGTATTACATGTCCTAGCAGCAAAACACTCCTAAAGCCGTTTTCACTACCGCAAGGCCTATCTCTCCGATTGACTAACACCCGGTTACCTTATTACATTTAATAAGTGTTAACTTTGAATTGGGACCAAGGTGGACATATACTATTTATACTCAAATGAATTATAAAGTAAAATCCTCTTTCATGTCACAATTCTGAAATTGGCACTTTCAGAAGGTTGGCATTATCTTATCCTGACCTTCTGTGTTCTGCCAGTGTCCTGGGTCACATGACTGTAAACAGCTTTGCTGTTGGGGATTGTGTATTGCTTCCAGACAGTAACACAAAGGGGTCTTTGGTATGGATACGATGGGCCTTACTATTAATCACAGTGACTTTTGTAGTTCACTCTGGCAAAGATTGTGGTGTTGTCCGAGTGATGCTTCCACCCCACTCAACCATAACCTAGTTACTTACAGGCCCTCATTCTGCATCTGAAAAGGGTCTAGTCACCAGACTCAGGCTGACTCAGTTGATCAAGACTTTGACACATGCTACATATTCCCTAGGAGATTGATCAGAGGAGCCACCACCTCAATTGTTCTCTTCCATGCCTCTACTCTTGCCAGAATTATTTTTTCCTCATTTACTGTACAGGGGGGTTCAACTCACACTATGCTAACCAGTGCTGTTTGTTAAAACAGGCTTATTAGTGTGACAGATGCTTCTGAGCTGGACTTATGGGGTGGCTGGCTGTTAGGAGTGGTTCGGGGTTAGAAGACTTGTACTCCAATATTCCATGACATAAGATCCAAGGGTGCCCTGCATAGAGTCTCCCACAATGAACTATGCGCTTCCCATTCTGGCGCTCTATCACAAGACAACACCATTTCCCTTTCATCATGTCCACGTGACTCCTTTTAATGTGATGTCTTGGACTGTTTTTTTTAACTTGTTTTTATTATAATACTGCAATGTTACTCACAAGAATTAGCACATTCTACATTTTTTGTATTCTGCCCATGGGGCCATTAGAAAGGATTACATTGCGGTATGTGTAGCGTACCAGGGTTTACTCATCCAAGCACCATTTGTGTGCAGTAGCAATAATTACAATCAACATGCAGTAATTATAGTTGTAAGAATCATAGAGTATGAGGAAAACAAACCTATAACATTACACAGCAGTAGCAGTGACTGGTGACGGAATCTGCTTTAAATATCATGGTTACCAAAGCTTTTAATTGTTAATTTCGTTGGGTATCTGCCTATCATTTAAGGGTTATTTAGTCGGAGGCGGGGGGGGGGGGGGGGGGGGGGGGGGGGCAGTGCTCAGCGTTATCTGACTCTCCTGCGCACGAGTGCCTGGGTTATCCCCCGTCTCCGAATGTGGTAAAGAGATGTTTGGTTGCGTTCCTTGTGTGTTATCTGAGTCAGGTTCTAGTTGAGAGTCCGGCCTTCGCAGCCCTTCCAACATGTGTCCCCAGTACTCTTAGTCTCGTTCTGCATTCTCGTCTATGGGTACTGTTTTCAGATGATTTTCCTCTGCTACACCCCACTCCCGCATGTCTGACAACCATGTATCTAGCTTTGGGGGAGGGTTATCCAATGTATTGCAATGCACCGCTTGGCCAGTACTAGGCCTAGCAGTGCAAATTTGTGTCTTGGCGTGTTCCCTTTTTTGGTATTGGGAGTACCCCCATTAGGCAGTGTTTGATGGTTTGTTATAGCCTAACCACTGTGACAGCACAGAGTATCTGGATGACATGATGCCAGCACCTTTGCAGTCGGATGCATGTCCAAGTCATGTGCAGAAGAGTTGCAGGGTCTGCACCACACTGGGAGCAGTGGAATGGCTATTCTGGGTTAAAACGAGCTAATCTCTGAGGTGTCAAATAGGTTCGATGTCGGTAGTGGAACTGGGTCAGTTTGAACCTAGCATTGCTAGCCACCTCCAGCACCTGTGCAAATGCCATTTTCCACTTTCCTTCCATAAGGGGGACTGTTAGGTCTTCAGACCAACTGTCTTTTATCAGGGACGTGTCAATTTTGCGGTCTTCTTTAAGGGCCTTGTAGATGCGGGAGATTAGGCTTCTAGTGGACCCCGGGTTGAGCAGCAGCGCCAGTGTGTGAGCCTCTGTCGGCTCATCCGGAAAGGAGAGACACATTCTACGGACTATATGGGATATTTTAGTGTATTGTAGGAAGTGCTCTTCAGGTATTTGGTCAGGAAGGTCCCATTAGCGAAAAGATCTCCGACCGTCGAGCATCCACCTTCATGCCATTTGGAGATATCCATAACTGATTGGATTTGGCAGAACCCCTGCAACCATTGTAAGGGAACTGAGTTTGCATGAGGTGCCTTGTGGATAACCCGGGAGACCGCCTGTTCCCAGATTGCCGCTACCTGTCAGATTATAAATGGGCATGTGCCGGGGACCCAAGCGCACATCATCAGGTACTTTGGCAGGTCCGAACCTTTACTACGGCCTGTTAGTAATGTTTTCTCTATGCTGTGCCCCTCCATGCACCACTGAGCAGCATATTGTAACAGTCCAGCAAAGTATTACAGCCTAAAGTCTGGGAGGCCTAGCCTCCCGGAATCCATGTCTAACTTGAGTGTGTCATGTTTCACCTTACTTCAGCCTCCAGCCCATACAAGCGAGACCAACAGCTTATTCAGGGTAGCAAAAATAGAATATGGAATATGACAAAATGTATTCTGTAATGCTTAGAGGCACCTAGGCAACATGACTATTTTAGCCAATGCAAATCATCCCACGATGGAGAGGGGAAGCTTGTTCCAGAACCGTATTGACTCAGCAATTATTGTCCCTATGTTTAGGGTGTATTGATCTACGGGCCGGTGTGTCACTTGCATGCCGAGATACCTAAAGTGGACGATCTCCCAGCTAAACTCTACTGGTGTGAGGTCCTGTACAGTCACCTGCATCAGGGGGGGGGGGGCAAGGGGAAGATTACAGTTGTGCGATGATTTATGCGGAAGCCTGATAATTGTCCAAATTAGAGCAGTACCCCTAATAGAGCTGGTATTGCCTCTTCCGGCTGCCAGGTATAGAGTAATGCATCATCTGCGTATAGGGGTACCACATGAGTGTGGCCATCAATTGTGATTGCCGGATGCCTCTTTCTATAATTAAAAATACAACACGAACACCTGGCTCCGTACTAGCCTACACCCCCACTATTTATGGAGTAACGGGCAGACTATTCTTTTATCTGTCCAAACAGAATTCTTTTTAAGTAGTCTTTAAACTGATCAAAAACAAGTTTTTCAAAAGACAGAAAAAGAAACACATATTTCTCAAATTGACACAGAAACCATCACATATAAATAACACAATTCACAGTAAAAAACCAAATTGAACATACGTCAAAATAAGAATTATTTGCAACAAGTTACAACAAACGACAACATCACTAAATGAATATAGCCATGAAACAAATACAGAAAACATTTAAAGCTTGCAGCATCTGTGAAAAACACAAAAGTATTTGTGAAAAGTGTCTAATTTTATGGACTAAACTTGTTATTTCAGCAAGAACATCACACAAGTGTTAGAAATAATGAATTAATCTTTAATACATCAACACTAAACACATTTAGATTTAACTAAATGCCTCTCGAAAATGCCAACGTGTTTCAAGACCAGGCTGGACAGTACTGGGACTCTCACCAGGGCTTCAAACAAATAATCGGGATATTCTAAAACAACAAAAAATGAAAAATAGGATGCAACAACAGCATCAACCTCAAACTACCTTTCTCTCTCATATATATCGCTGATTTATTATGTACCTGATTCTTGGAGTAGGAGCAGCCGCTCCAGTTCGTTGATTCTATATGTAAATGGGTTTGTTCTACCGTAGCTTTAAAGCAGCCGCTCCAGTTCGTTGATTCTATATGTAAATGGCTTTGTTCTACCGTAGCTTTAAAGTGCCACATTCACACTTTTAACTGTATGTGATTCTGCAAGAGAAGATCATTCATAAAATGTAAACTTCTATTCTATTCCCTACTTGCCTCTAAACCTTCAAATGCTGGTAAAAAGAATGTGTTTAAATTTACCTTGCACAAAGGCTGTGGAGCATGGACGGGAACTATTCGAATGGGGACTCATAAATCTACAAGGAGGGGAAAGGATGTTGTATTCTTTAAAAGAAATGTTTATCAAACAGCTGCGCTGTACGATTTAAAATCAGTTGTCATGTAGACTTTCTATACGCGAGTCCGTCCGATATTAGACTCTGCAAAAGGTTCTGCTCAAATGCAAGCGTACTCACATTCACCGGAAATGTTTCTAGAAAGCAAGCATGAACGCGTTAGACTTGCTGTCATATATTTAATTAATGGATTTGCTTGTAGTCAAAGTATTGCAGGGAAGAAGCAAACAAAGTTTCTTGTATCGACTGCATTAGACAAACTGGATTAACTCTCACACAGCATCTCTCATTAGAGCACTTCCTGGTTATGAAAGCTATGAATCATGGGTAGCAACTCTTTCAACCAATCAAAACTTAGCACTGGTACTCGTCTTGAGCATGGCAAAGCATTGCATTGTGGGACATGTAGTAACTAAACTAAATTCTACTCAATTCAGTCATGCCATTTAACCCAGAGGAAGCACTATTGAACTTTAAAATGAGGTAGGCTTCCTTTCTCAACAAAGCAGCGTCAATGTCAAAATGATGTTTAAATGTGTCAATGCAAGACAACACGGTCCATTTAAAATCCTTTTTACAGTGGGATTCATCAATAAAATGTTGCACCATGGGAGCGGTCAGAATCTTCTTTTGATCCTTGAACGGTGCTGTGCGATTCTTTGATTTATCTGTTGGTTTGTTTTCCCTATATACAGCAAGGTGCATGGACAAACAAGTGCATATACAATATTTTTGATTTACAGTTTGTTTACTCCGAATGTTGCCATTTGATGCCATTATGGAAAAATTCAGCGCCCTCGAGTGTGGAATCACAGGCCGCGCACGTGCCGCATTTATGATGGCCCTCAATAGGTTTTAAATGCCATTGTGATCTTAAGGACTGTTTGTTTTGAATAGGAAAAATGTCTGCCCGTACTAGTTGTTGCCCAATACTTCGGTTTTTTCGCAATGGTGAACAGAGGTTTTGGAAAACCATATTCCAATTTTTGAAGCAAATGCCAATTTTTTAATATGACTTGCCTAAACCTATTTGTTTCTGGACCAACCGTGATTGCACAAATCATGCGTTCTAAGAGGTCATCCCGAGGAGTATACCACGCTCTTTTTAGTGCATGCTTCAAAAGCTTTTTAGGATATCCACAAAGGATCGTCTGTTCTTTGAAGATTGCTGCATTGTGCTCATAGTACAATTTTGATGAACAGTTGTGACCTGTTCGCAATAGTTGACCGTATGGGAGATTTTCCCTCAAACTCCAAGGATGAGCACTTGTATGGTGAAAAATAGTATTTTTGTCAGTAGCCTTTCTGTGCAGAGTGGTTGTCAACTTTTTATCATTTGGTACTACTTCAATATCCAAAAAAGTCAACCTTGTTCTACTCATAGTCAATGTACATTTGATATCTTGGTGGCCCGTGTGAAGCCAACCATGGAAGCTTTCCAACTCTTCCTTAGAGCCATTCCACAGACACCAAATCTCATCTATATAGCGAAGCCATTGCGCTATGTTCTCCTTGAACGGATTATTGTTGAAAACAAACCTATTCTCATATTTCACCATAAAAAGAACCACCATTTCGGGAGCAAATGGACAGCCCATGGCTGATCCCTTAATTTGAATGAAAAAGGAGTCATCGAAATAAAAATAGTTTTTCTCTATGGCAAACTCCGCTAATTGAAGAATGCATTGCGAAGGTACCCTATGGGGAACGTGGTCTTTCTTCCAGGTATGCCTCGAACACTTTGAGTGCTTCGTCCTGGGGTATCTGCGTATATAATGAGGTGACGTCAAACGACACCATCCATTGGGTAAACTCATCAAACTCATGCCCTTCCATATTGTTAATAAAGTCTGCAGTATCCCACACATAGGAGGGTACCTGGGTCAAAAAAGGTTTAAGGAAAAAAATCAACGTACTTGGAATGAATCTCTGCCCAAGACTATTGGCCTTCCCGGGGGATTTTCTAACCTCTTATGTATTTTAGGTAAGAAGTACAATACGGGGATCCTTGGGATCTTTTTAGACAGATAATCAAATTCTTTAGGACCCAAGAACCCACCGTCAAAACCTGTGCTTAATATTCCAAAAATGATTTCTTGAGTGGACCTAGTCGGATCCTCTTTGACCTTTGGGTACCATTCAGAATTGTTCACCTGTTGCTTCCCTTCTGTCACATACATTTCTTTGGGCCAGATGACTACGACATCGCCTTTATCGGCTTGTTTTATTACTACCGATGTATCTTGTTTCAAAGTCTCAATTGCCGTTAATTATACACTCCATTATCCGGCCCCCTGTGCGTCCATGAGCCTGTGGCCCCTGGTATAACAGCTGCACCCAAGTGATGAACTTGTGACCATTACCATTTTTTGAGAACCTTCCATAGATATTTCAACCATAGGGTGTCAAATGCTTTCTCAATGTCGAAGGTGACTACTGCCGCCCTATCGGCCCTACCAGTCAGTGAGTGCAGCGCATGTGAGAGGCAGCGAATATTCATGTGCCTTCCCCTTACCGGTATAAATCCGCACTGGTCTTCATGGACCAGGTGGGACACGACAAGGATGATGCGAGTGACGAGAATTTTGGCTAGTTTTTTCGGTTGAAACGCCCAAGATTGATAGGGGCCTATATGATCCCAGGTCCCGCACGTCTCTGCCTGGTTTTTGGAGCATAAATATGCTATCAACTTTCATAGATTGTTGAATGATTCCAGTTATCTTAGCTTCTTGCAGGGTCTCTAATAATCTAGGGAGTATTAAGTCACTGTATGTCTGGTAAAGTTCTACTGGTAGGTCGTCTGGACTTGAAGCTTTGTATCTGGCCATACTCCACAGCCTTGCGTAATTCATTCATTCATTCATTGCTAACTTTATTTCGGTCAGACAACCATAAAAGTGGTTAACCGGCCCTTTCATAGGTTTTTATTAACTCGTTTTCGCCTGAACACTATTCATCTGATATTGGGCCAGTACACATCCTGGTGTAAATCTGATGAATTTCTTCCCTGTTCTTGTGATAGCTTTTCTATCCAAGATACTATGCATTTTATAATGTTTTGTGGGCATTTTATAGTGGAATGGAGGAAGTATCTTGTGCCAATCTTAAAAAAGGCAGGGTTTCTGCAAGTTAGACCTGCACTTCTTTACTTGCAGCTGCTAAATGACCCTAGCATTATCTTTCATGTAGCCAATTATCTGGTATCTGCGGTGCGCACCAAGAAAGGACTTATGGTGAAAGAGAGATTGGACACATTATCATGATGTACTGCACCTTGCACTTTACTGGTCAAATATCATTTCAATTATATACCAGGTTTACAGTAATGGCGACACAATGTTTTTTAACCTTTTTATGAAAAAGTTAACAGTGATGATCTTAAAATATTTGGAATTTTGTTTTTTTAATTAAATTATGAAATGTGGTTTTTAATTCTAAAATTGTATGTTTTTTTTAAATTTTTTTAACAATGTATAATGTATGTCTTTTATTATGAATGTATGTTTCCTTGTACCGTGCCTTTTTTTGATATTGATTTATCGAATAAAAGATCTTTGACTGACAAAAGTACAAGTAAAATTCATACAAAAACACAGATCATTAAAAACCATAAATAGTGGACAAGTCAGTATTAGACATGAAATTGATTAAACTCATAGTTATCAAGAACTGGGAAGTATTAAATTAATAATTAATCAAAGGTATTATACAAAGTTATTCCCTCTGCCCCACATGCCAAATAAAAAACGAGATAGGCCGAAAACAATAGGGGGATGAGTATCATACATTAAAACCCTGCAGGCCTGAGTGCAGTGTCTAAACCCGAGGTTCCTGCATAATGGGATCAGCCAACATTTCCTTATAATTTCATAAGCTGGGCAAAAAAGCATAACATGTGAAACATCTTCTCGTTACAAGTAAATGCCCTGAGTGGTAGACTGCCATGCCTTAGCTGGATTTAAAGCTTCCTCGCAAGAGGTGGTTGAATTTCATCTAAGAATTCCTCTAATCGTGATTCCATTTTTACTAGGAAGAACTCAACAGACAGCCTGCCCAGGGTTGCTGATCTCCGCAGGGTTAGTGAGTTCTGCCGTCTCAACAGATTTAAAAGTTCCGATTTATATATACCCAGGCAACACAACTCAGGAGTCTCCCAGAACTCAGGCAAACCTATTCAGGTACTAAAAGTCCTAATGCGAAACAACCACGCGATATTTCTGCTTTTTAAAAGAGCCCAAACCTCCTGGAATTCCCCTCTATAGGGAGCCAGCTCTGAGACTGACCAGAGCCTCTTCCAATAGAGCATAAGCCGTGCAGCTACTAGCTCTTCTATTGATTCCAGCCCCAGATAAAGTCACAGAGGGACAAGTGGTGTACTTAGTGGCAGGCCCACTAGATTCCTCATGAAGCTCTGCTCCACCCTCAGGAGATTAGATGTATTTTTATGGCCCCAAAGTTCAGCACCATACGTTGAGGCCATGCTAACCTGAAGTCGGTAAATTTCAATAACCGGAGCTGCCGGTTTGAGGTTTGATATTCTATGGACTTTACTAATGCCCCTGTTACTTCGGATAACCTAAGAGCTGACTTAGAAATTTGGGAACCCCAGTCAAAGTTTTCCGTCAAGGTAATACCGAGATAGACAAAAGTCTTAACTCTTTCCAGGGGGATGCCATTGAGAATAGGGTTTGGGCGGGTCTGCTTTGGCCGATTGAAAATCATAAACTTGGTCTTATCCAAGTTTATTTCCAATCCACGAGAACCACAGAACGTTGCGAAACCGTCCAGAATTCGCTGGATGCCCGATGATGTTTTGGATGTTTGGATGGTGGAGAAGTGTGGCTCACTGGTTAGAGGAGGCAGACCTGGAAGCAGAGGTCAGCCCGGGACCAGGGTTCAATTCCCGGCTCGGCGGGGTCTTGAGTCCTAAAATGTCCATGGACTCGACAATTCTGGCTCTGGTGCCTACTCGATTCACGGGCTCACACTCTGCGACTCTGGGCAATAGCTTGCTTAATCTCCACAACGGCCCCTCGCGGCGGGATGCCTGGCTTTCACCTTGCGGATACCCTGCCGGGGCTATCTCACAGGGGAATACCAGGACGGGTTCCCTAAGCAAGCGCTTAGAGACCGGTTGGTGATTTGCGCTATATAAAATTCCTGTACATTTACATTTACATTTACATAACAGCAAAGTGTCATCCGCAAACATCAGAGCGGGCACCCGCCCTGTAGCCAGCCTGGGGGCGTCATTGTCTATTAAATGGTCAACAAGACCATTGATGTAGAGACAAAATAGCGTTGGAGCCAAGACACACCCCTGGCATTCTCCGATTTGTATAGCGCCTGGTGACCCAAGGGCATCCCTGCGCTGTAAGGAGATTATTATCCTATAAGGAGAGGGAGGGAGGAGGAACGATTATTTCGGGAATAGGTGCGTTTTCAGTTTTTTGCGAAAGGCCAGGTAGCTGGCTTCCAGTCTGAGGGTGCGTGGGAGGGTGTTCCATCTCACGGCCGCTTGCACAGAGAATCGTCGGCCTCCGGTGCGTGTCCTTTTGAATTTGGGGATGTTGGCCAAGTGCTCACTGTCTGAACGGAGGGATCTGGATGCTTTGTAGGGGGTGACCAGGCTGCTGAGGATAGCAGGGCCAGAGCCGTTGATAAGTTTGTGTGTTGTACACAAGGCTTTGAATTCCACCCTTTGGCGAACAGGGAGCCAGTGCAGGGCCTTGAGGGCTGGTTTTGCTGACACTCTCGAAGGAAGGTTCGTGAGCAGACGGGCCGCAGCGTTCTGTGTCCGCTGTAGTCTCGTCAGGGTGGCCTCTGGAGCACCCAGGTAGACCATATTGCTATAGTCTAGATAGGACAATACTAGGCCCTGGATAAGGAGTTTCCTAGAGGCAGGTGATAGTAATGGGAGAATCTTACGGGTAGTGCGCATGAGCCCAAAACAGGTGCCCGCAGTTTTGGCCGCTTGCGTCTTCATGGTGAGCTCAGGTTCGAGCCATACTCCAAGGGTTTTAATTTCACGCTTCTGGGAAGGGATTTCTCCGAATACGTCAGGCCAGACTGTTGGGGGGATGGTTGCCCATTGTTTTCCCAGGAGCATCACTTCGGTCTTAGACCCATTTAATTTTAGTGATGAATCACTCATCCAGCTGTGTATTTGGGTGAGACAGTTCGCCAGTTTCTCTGGGTGGTCGACTAGTTGGGATAGAGAGATGACCAGTTGAGTGTCATCAGCGTAGCTAACCATTTTTATGTCAAATGGTGTCACCACGTCTTCCAGGGGAGCCATATATGCGTTAAAAAGCGTCGGGCTCAGGGAAGATCCCTGAGGGACCCCGCTTGTGAGGGGGAGGGTGGATGAGTGGTAGTTGCCGTCCCATATCTGGAACGTGCGTCCGGTGAGGAAGGATTCTATCCAGCTGAGTGCTGTCCCGGTGATCCCTGCTGCCGCGAGCCGATGGAGAAGGACACGGTGGTTGACTGTGTCGAAGGCTGCGCTGAGATCCAGGAGGATCACTGCCACTGACCTTCCTGAATCCAGTATGCGCCTTGCCTCCTCGATGACGGCGAGGAGGGCAGTATCTGTTTTGAGGGGTTAGAAGTACTCACTGGACATCTGGGGAATTAGTTTGTATTTGGACCGCCTGGGAGCCCAGGTGCGTACTCACCCATATTGTTAGGCCACCCGATGGTCTCCCCCTGCCCCTAGTTGTTGCCAGAATGTCGAAGGTAGCAAAACCAGGCTCTCCTCCAATGCCCATGTTTCCTGCATCAAGCAGATATCGTGCTTTGCCATGAAGGAGCCCTACTCAGGCAGGGGCAATTTATTTTTCATCCTTGCCACGTTCCAAGACAATATTTTTATACTTCCATCACCTATCCCAGTACTAGTTGATCGTTTACCCTTGTCTGAATCAGACCCAATGCCACATATTGGAATCCTAGACTCTAGTGTCTTGTCCCTTACCTCACCACTAGACAGCGCCTCATTGGAGGCACAAACCCCCACGTGTTGCAAATTTTCCCCTGATTCCATCCGACCCTTGATGGTCAAATATTGAACTGTTATTAGGTTTTCAGGGATAGTGCTGACATTGTTGCCCTCCACTGCGACTGTTACAGTACCTAGGCTACTAGCAGTTTGTGGTATAAAATTCTGCCTCTCAGGGCGTCAATCCATCTGTTCCAGTAAACTAAACCTGTTTCTTTGGGGAAATAGTGAGAGTAAGGAGGTATACAGCTCAGAGCCCTCCCAGGTTGTTCTCCCCTGTTGGAATCTATGTGGTGGTTTAATTTGGCACCCTTCATACTGTACACGTCTACTCTGGCCGATCCTCGTCCGAGGAGTGGGATAGAAGTATGACAAGTGAAGGGGAAGAATTTGGGTGTTCGCCCAGATTGGTAACCCACTGCTGATGTGTTCTACAGCACGTATGTGCCTAAAGTTAATTACAAAACAATTTCCTGCCATAGTTTTAGGTCCTTTCCCGATCCACTGTATTCTTCTAACGCATAATATTTCACCAGAAGCATTGGGGGGAAAAGTCCTGTTGGTGTTAAGCCAGTTTATGCATTTATTTTTTAGATCAATATGATCCTCACTTTTCCTTGGCTTAGGGGAGGAACCCCAGCAAGCACCGCAACATATGGTAGAGACTCAGGAGGGAGATCAATGGAGGGCAACTCTGTTGAGGACCCCTTTACTAGGATATTTCTACTAGATTGGGTTTGTTTGTCCAAGTGCTTTATCCCCACTTCAGAGACCCCCCTCACCACTATATTACTTCCGCTGCCTACTTTTCCATCCCTGGGCAGAGGCAGAACTGTTTTAGGGATAGGATTACCACTAGCATGAGGGGGTACAGCTGGAATATTGTTACTGACTGGCAGGCTTTTGGGATCAGGGGTAGGTTTAGTGATGCTAGAGGTCGGTCTAATAGCGGGAGTCCCAGCGGCGTTGTTGCTGGCTGGGACAGTTCTAGAGTGGAGTGTGGGTTTGATGGTACTAGCGGTCTCTCTAGCAGCCTGTTTCCCCGATGGACTAGTAGAATGAACTCTCCCTAGACCTATATTGTTAATTGTGGAGACTAATCTATCCAGTCAGGATGACAGAGGTTTAATATGTGTGCCAATAATATGTTCCATATGAGCCTGGAAGTCAGCAAGTAAATGATTAACCCAAACAGGTGTTCCCACAAATGGTAGAGATGGACCATCAACAGCCGGTGTACTATCAAGTATAGGCATAATTCTTTTGGTTGATGTTTTTTAGGTTTTGATTTCTTCCCTCTGGGAGGGGGTTTGGGGACTTTTTTGCTACAGAATGTGGGGGGGATTTAGCAACCTCAGGGCTATCAATTACGTCAAGAGCAACCTGAGCACAGGGCAGCTCCGCGAAAGAAGATGTAAGAAAAAAGCTAGAGTCAGGGGGATTAACTGTAACTGCTGAAAAATCCCCCTCTTGCTGCAACGGAGGGACAGCTGGGGTAGTTGATAATCGTCTCTCTGTATTTTCTATGGCTGTAGCCACTACCCTGATAGTCTTCTGCAGCATCTTATCAATGGCCGTCAGGCTCGGAAGAGGTTGTGTCGTGGCGGCCTGATGCCTAGTCATAGGGCGGGAAGTAGCAGACTTAACATTTTTACCCGTATTGCTTATTATGTATGTATGTATGTATGTATGTGTGTTCTTATATAGCGCTCGACTTACCCTAGGGCATCTCGGCGCTTGCATTGGGAACCCGTCCTGGCTTTTCCCTATGAGATAACCCGTACTGGGTATCGCCAAGGTGAAAGCCAGGCATCCCGCCGCGGGGGGCCGTGTGGAGATTAAGCAAGCTATTTCCCGGAGTTGCAGAGTGTGAGCCCGTGATTCGAGCAGGCACCGAAGCGAGAATTATCGAGTCCGTGGACAATTGGGCTCAGGACCCTGCCGCGTCGGGAATTGAACCCTGGTCCGGGGTCTGACCTTTACTTCAGGGTATGCCTCCTCTAACCAGTGAGCCACACTTCTCATTATAATGAGATAGGAGGGGCAACTCCCTCTATACACAGTGTTTCTTCCCTACAATATTCAAGTTCGAACTACACACTGAAAGAAATATTTAAAATAATCAACCCTGTGATCAAATGAATATACATTAAAACAAAATGTCCAATTGGAGGTTTTGTCAGTACCTTATAGATAGTTCAAACTCCAAGCAGTGATGCGGGTTTTAGGGGGGTGGCCCAGCCCAGCCTCCTCTGGCCTCTGACGGCCACAAACGGTCCCACCCTTGTCCCGAGCTTAACCCGGCATGACCCGCTCGCGATCCCGCGACGCGGGAGCTCAGCTATAATTTATGCGCCTCTAGGAGCGATGAGGGCGTAGGCAGCTTCCGCCACTGGGAATGCTGGGGGTTGTAGTTTCCCAACTCCCTGCTCGCCTCGCTACGATGCTGGGGACCGAGGCGGCGGGAGGGGACCAACACGGGCAGCGACAGGGATGAAAAACGTGCAGGCAGCAGCTCCAACCTCCAAAGTAAGTGCCCCACGATGTTAAGAGGCAAGGCAAGACCCCAGAGTGTGCGCGGCGGTGGAGAAGATGCTGCTCAGATTTTATTTCAGCCCCGCGTTGCTCCTGGGACCCTCGTCCCACCAGGAGTTAAAGAGAAGGCAAAATGCGGCGTTTCAGTCCCACAGAAGGAAAATTCAAGGTGCACCAACAATGTCAGCAGGCTAACAGGCAGAGTCCCCCCTATTGAATTGTTGCCCCTAGGGCCTGTGCCTGTTCTCCCATAATTCGAGGGAGAGGTATGTCCCTGAGGCAATCAAGGTTGGTGAGCTGATCGGTCTCTGGGAGTTCAAGGTATATTGCGGCTAGGTGATCGTGAAAGCAGCTGTTAATTCCTGCCTGTGTATTTATTACGGTCCTGTCCTGGTGTATTTGCGTAAGGGTCAGCGGAAGCGGGAATTCCCTCTTCAGTAACCATGCTAGGAGTCTTCCCGATTTGTCACCTTCTTTATATAAAAGCTAGCGATATTCCCGCTTGGTGAGACAGTAGAATCTGTCCCATATTTCACTCACCTGTGGGTGGGCCCGCAATAGGGAGTATTTTGTGGTGCCGGCAGTTGCGGTCTATGTTGCAACTGGGACAGTTTGTCTTCCGCTTCTTTCAAGACTCGTTCTGGCTTGCGTCTCTTCCCCCCAACTTTGGAGAGGGGCTCACCTTGGATCACCACTTTAAGTGTGTCCCATTCAATTCCTCTGAATTTGGCGGTGGACCAGATCGAGTTAAAGAATGCAGCGATCGATTCTCTTAGTTCCGTTTGGAACATAGGGTCCCGAAGCACATCAGGACTTAGCCGCCAAATGGGCAGCTTCGACCTGGCACGAACTGGATCCCACTTGAGCAGGACAGGGGCACGGGCAGGAAGAAATTGTTTAAGGATACAGGTCTATATGGCAGCTGGTACGGCCTCGCCGGAGAGGAGAAATCTGTCTAATCTACTGTAGACTTCTTGTGCCGGCGTAAAGCAGGTATATCCCTGCAACTCTGGGTGGGTCTCTCACCAAATATCTACGCATAGCAGGTGACGCATCACTTCCTGCAGTGTAGTAGTCATGTTAGGCTTGGTGTGCATTTTTGGGCGATGTCTATTGATTCTGCCATCAATTATGCAGTTGAAGTTTCCTGCCCAGATGAGAAGTTTTCTAGTTCTCCCATCTACATCTGCTGTGTAAATATGCATATGAAAGTGGACTTGGGGTGCTACCCACACTAGTACCCCCATTGCATATGTAGAAAATGTGGAAGCATATAGTTAATCTCTCCATTTCCTATGTAGTTCTTGGATTTCGAGATCTAATAAATGGGTCTCCTGCACCATTGCTATTTGTGCCCATTGTCTGCACATGCAAGTCTGTACTCAGTATCCCTTAATGTACAAGTTAAGCCCCCCACATTCCATGTTATTATCTTAAATTGTCCCTTCTGACTTTATATCTGCATCCAGCCCCATCATTTCCGCTATGTGGATCGTCACCGTCACAGCTGGTAAAAACCTGAAATTTTCCCCTGCAACATTTAAGTCGTCCTCTCCCCCCAGGTAAACACTGTCTCAACAATTTTTGCATTCCCAATTCCTGTAACCCCCTGCAATCCCTCTCCCCTTCCCAGATCCCTACAATATCATTAGAACTACATTGACATTAGTATCATACATCTCAGAACACAAAATATCCAATGGCTGTTGTGGTCTGATTGTATATTGTCAACAACAGCAGCGTTGATCAACACTACCAACTAACATTTATACACTACACTCTCAGTCATCCAAAATATAATTACATCCAGAGAGAGTTTACATGCGTCAAGCCACAGCAGTGGGTCACTTGGCATTCCACCTCATACCTTGGCCTCCATGCATAACGCCAAGCTTTCAACACTCATCCATTCGACACACTTATACCACAGCTATTCAGACTAACACATTAAAGTCCAGGAAAGATGATAGACTCAGTGAGATGTAACAAAGCAGAGAAGCTAGAAAGTAGTGCAACAGGTGAAGCTGGGTGGAAAATAGGTAGAGGGCGCGTCTCCACCCATCATACATAAGCACCCAGCACAGTTGTCACCTATATACCATTTGAAGGCTTATCTAGGTACTAGCAGTCGGGAGGCTCTTGTGTCTATCGGTGGTCACCCTACACAGCAGGCCGCTCGCACTATCCCAAAGCCAGACCTCAATGTCCTTCGCTGCTCCGGATTTCAGGGCGCACTTGCAGGCCAAGCCCTACGATTCTCACCCAGAGGCCGTGCCTGGAGACCAGCACAGGCCCCGTCATCAGGTCCTGCTCACGGGTTCGTCTCTGCGCCTGTGGAGCCGAAGCAGACCACGGCTTGACTCGCCCGCAGCAGAGGCAGCTCCGGCCAATGATTCTGATATGCAGGGAAGCACCCTCCGCGTCCCCATGCAAGGCCAGATGCACCCACGGCCATGATCTCTCTGGTCTCCTCTTCCGGGCACCACCGGCCACTCTTCAGTGTTTTCGTACCAATCCAGGCCACCTATGTATTGTAGGCTCGGGGCAACTACTCTGGCATGTGGCAGTTGGGCTGGCAGGACAATTTTCAAGGATTATTTAACCGTCGGGACTCGGAGCTCCTGAGATTGTGACTGCTCCAGTCGCAATCTTTGCCACGCACACCAACACCAACATTAACCTCCCAACAAGGTACATCAGGATCTCTAAGGTCATCACCAAAAGTGGCCCTGAACTATTGTTTTCTCTCCCTCCAGGTCACAGATACTAAGTGAGAGCCTCTGACTCAAATGACCCATTGGACAAAACAACTCTGCACCCGAGCCCCCCAGCCTGGGTCCACGTTAACTGATGATGTCTTCGTGCTCCAGAGACCCTTAAGAGTCGATCCCCCCTTAGGGTTCACCGGACTGGTCCCCCAGTCCCCACTTGCAGCCTTACTTTTGCAGGTACTTCTCCATTGACTTTACCGTGCCGCGCTCAATGCTAACATGATCAGCACATCTGCACCCAGACTCACTAGGGATAAAACAGAACTGCCGGTGGCTTCCTGGACCTTGGCTCCTAAGCCCCTTAATTCTGGGAAAAGAACCCTGTGAACCGTTTGCAAGTCAATCAATCAATCAATCAACAGAATTCTTATAGCGCGCTACTCACCCGTTAGGGTCTTAAGGCGCTGAGGGGGGGGTCGCTACTGCTCGAACAGCCAGGTCTTGAGTTGTTTCCTGAAGGAGAGATGGTCCAGGGTCAGCCGTAGGTGGGTGGGGAGGGAGTTCCATGTCTTGGCTGCCAGGTAGGAGAAGGATCTTCCTCCGACTGTGGATTTGCGGATTCGTGGGACGGAGGCGAGGGCGAGGCTGGCGGAACGAAGCTGGCGGGTGGGTGTGTAGAATGCGAGTCGGCTGTTGAGGTACTTCGGGCCCGTGTCGTGGAGAGCCTTTTGTGCGTGGGTGAGGAGTCTGAACGCGATCCTCTTGTTGACGGGGAGCCAGTGCAGGTCTTTCAGGTGGGCAGAGATGTGGCTGTGGCGAGGGATGTCCAGGATGAGTCGTGCTGAGGCGTTCTGAATGCACTGCAGTCTTTTCTGGAGTTTGGCTGTGGTTCCAGCGCAGAGGGTGTTCCCGTAGTCCAGACGGCTCGTGACGAAGGCCTGGGTGACTGTCTTCCTGGTTTCGGTGGGGATCCAGAGGAAGATCTTTCAGAGCATGCACAGGGTGTTGAAGCAGGATGATGAGATGGCGTTGACTTGCTTGGTCATCGTGAGGGAAGAGTCCAGGATGAAGCCCAGGCTGCGTGCATGGTCCGTTGGCTTGGGTGCGGTGCCCAGCGCAGGGGGCCACCAGGAGTCATCCCAGGCGGAGGGAGATGGTCCGAGGATGAGGACTTCCGTCTTGTCTGAGTTCAGTTTCAGACGTCTTTCATTCCTTCCTGGAGGTTGGCTTTGGCGGAGGCGGGGTCGTTGGTGAGGGAGAGGATCAGCTGGGTGTCATCGGCATAGGAGATGATGTTGAGGTTGTTTTGAGGTGCAATGGCTGCAAGAGGGCTCATGTAGACGTTGAAGAGGGTGGGGCTGAGTGAGGATCCTTGCGGAACGCCGCAGATGACTTCGGTGGCCGAGGAGCGGAACGGGGGGAGGCGGACTCTCTGGGTTCTTCCGTCGAGGAATGAGATGATCTACTCCAGGGCCGCTCCTTGGATTCCGGTATTGCTGAGGCGCTGTATCAGGGTGCGGTGGCATACGGTGTCGAAAGCTGCTGAGAGGTCCAGGAGGATGAGGGCAGCAGGATCTCCGTTGTCGAGCAGGGACCTGATGTCGGCGGTGGCTGCGATGAGGGCGGTCTCAGTGCTGTGGTTTGCTTGGAACCCGGACTGTGAGGGGTCGAGGGATCCGTTGGTCTCGAGGAAGGCGGAGAGTTGTCTGTTAACAGTCTTCTCAATGATTTTGGCTCGAAAGGGGAGGAGCGAGATGGGTCGGAAGTTCTTGAGGTCCATGGGGTCCGCGGTGGGTTTCTTCAGGAGGGCGCTCAGCTCGGCATGTTTTCAACTCTCCGGGAAGGTGGCGGATGCGAAGGAGCTGTTGATGATGTTCCGGAGTTGAGGTGTGATGATGGAGTCGGCTTTGTTGAAGATGTGGTGTGGGCAAGGGTCGGTCGGGGAGCCAGAGTGGATGGTGTTCATCAGGCGGTGGTGTCTTCAGTGCTGACCGGGGTCCAGGTGCAGAGGGTGGTGGTGGGGGGGCGTTGGTTCGGTGGTTGGGTCCGTGGTCTGCGTGCCGAAGCTGTTGTGTATGTCGGCGATCTTGCAGTGGAAGAACGAGGCGAGTGAGTCGCAGAGGTCTTGCGAGAGTGTGATGTCGTTGTTGCAGGCGCTGGGGTTGGAGAGCTCTTTAACTATGCTGAAGAGTTCCTTGCTGTTGTGGGTGTTGTTGTCCAGTCGTTCTTTGAATGTTGTCTTCTTGGTGGTGCAGATCAGCTGGTGGTGTTTGCGGGTGGCGTTCTTGAGGGAGGTCATGTGTTCTGCTGTCTGGTCGTGACGCCATGCTTTCTCGAGGGTGCGGCAGGTTTTCTTGGAGTTTTTGAGTTCGTTGGTAAACCACGAGGCTTTCCTGCTGCCGGATCTGCTGGGAGGATTCTTCAGTGGTGCGAGTTTGTCGGCGCAGTTGATGAGCCACTGTGTGAGGTTGCGGGCTGCTTCATTGGGGTCTTTCGTGTTGGTGGGCGGGTTCTGGCTGAGGGTGGTGGTGAGTGAATGTTTCTCCCATAGGATAACATTAACACGTTTTATGCTCCTACCTCAAAATCATTATTTTATTTTTGCTAATCCCAAATAAATCTATAACTCCGAAAGTACTTGGCTGATTTGGTAGCCATCTATTTTTGGTTATGCAGTTTTTACAGGACGGTGCTATCTTGGGTCTGTCGGTCACCACTTTGGAGGTTCAGTGGGCGGTGTTTCATGCATTTCATGGTTCTTGGCATAAGCTAAAGGATGAAGGGGCTGATGCCAAGATTTTTCAGGTACTGTTAAACATGCTTCCTAGACCGGTTCATTTTTTCCCTATTTGGAATCTGCAGTTTGTATTGGATGCCTTGACTGGGTCTCCATTTGAACCCCTTGAGATTATTGATTTGAAACTTTTAACATTTAAGACGTGTTTTCTAGTGGCCACTAATTCTGCCATGCACTTGGGGGAGATGGTGGACTTATCCTGCAAGTTTCCTTTCTGTAAAGTGTTTCAAGACAGCATTGTCCTGGTTCTGGTTCTCTCATTTGTACATAAAGTCAATGCAGCTTTTATGTGAGTTAGGGGGTGATCATGCTGCCTTTTTTTCCAGAGCCATCCTCAGATGAGAAGTGCAGGTTGCACTGTTTGGACGTGAGGCTGTCTTTGCTGTGGAACCTTAAATGGGACACAATATTTGTACATTTGGTGATGCTAAGAAAAGCCATCTATGCTACCTTGCATAGGTGTATATGGTTTTGTTTGCATATGAGCTGAAGAATGTGGTTTCTACCCTGGGTGTTCATGGGCAGTCTACGCACAGTTTGGTGGCAACAGTGGCTGAATTGCAGGAGATTTCAATAATGGAGATTTGTAGAGCAGCGACATGGTCCACTTCCTCTACGTTTGTTCGACACTATCAGATTGCTGAGCTGGTACGTCTGGATAATGTATTAGGTCACAGAGTTGTGTCCTCTATGAGAGAATAGAGGCATTTCTGTATATGTTCTGGGCACTCTATTAAAGTTGGATATTTATTATACAGATGGCCAGATTCTATTTTTCCTTGCTATGACTCATTGGTTAAGGAGGAAGGTGAGGGAGGGATGGGAGGTTATGCATTTATTACTTACCGATAATGGTATTACTCCTAGTCCTCCTCCTTCGCCTTCTTTCAAGGTCCCTCCCTCCCTTCCGGTAAGGAACTACTGAGTGTATGGTTGGCTTGTTTACATACAGTAAGAGGAGGGAGCAGGCATTTTTATTCAGGAAGAGAGGGATCTTTTGGAGGCAAGGGAGCCACTTGCTTATTTTGGAAGTGAACTTTTTTGGTTCGAACCTGTTGTATGTAAAATACTGAAGTCAAAAATATTGAGCTGCTCTTGTATCAATTGCACAATTACAAGTAATAAAATATTGTCACGGTAATTTACATTTGGACGTGAAGAGTTACAGCTTCCCTTGATGATGCATAATCAGTACTGTAAGTCAATATTAATGATAGGCTGTAGACTCAACCTATGCAAAAAGAACAATTGATGGACGGAATGTTGAACATGCCCATCATCTTTTTATTTTGTTACCGTAAGTGGGAAGGGTATGACCAGACGTGGATCCCACGCTCACTATGCCAGTGGGTTCAAGCTAGCCAGGCAGTTTGGGCTGGACTATTCCCATGGGGAGCAGAGTGAAGACTGATTTTCATACGGCTGTGTCCAAACTGAGGTGGCATGGCGAGCAAACAAATCGATGGATTTAACACAAATCTGTGACTGGGGTGACTGTTCAGCATTCCGTGGGTGACTGTTTGACAATGCTCAGCATTCCGTCCATCATCTTTTTATTTTGCTAGACTCAACTAATGGCCAACTAGGAAACGGCCCCACTGCAATAAATATCATACATCTAGTTCTGACTGATTTTCCTACATGTGTATTAATGGAAGGAAACCTAATGTGATACTAGGCCCAACAAAAAGGGACCCCGAATAGTGAAGAACAAGAGAAATAACCATCAAATTCTTTCTACAGAGGACTTGCTCAGAATTACAAACTAAGGGATGTTCGGTGAGAGAAACAGTTAAAATAGAAATGGCTTACATATGTTAGTCAACTACATAAGTGAAGATAGGATGAGTAAGCACCTGGTTAACCTGTATTTGAACTGTACTATCGTCAATATCCTGCCAATTTTCAATTCAGACAATTTTTTATTACAATAGAATGTTTCTTTCAAGTGGCAAATAGATTATATTCTGTAATGTTCACCCGCAGGCTTGATCGTTTCTTATCAAATAATGAACTATAAAACTCTGCATTAAATAGCTGCATATATAGAGTCTGGTCCTGCCAATAAAATGCATTCTACTATTTATTTCAGTCATTGTACCTGTGTCTGTCTCACTTGCATGACTCCTCTGTCTTAGCTCGGAAAACTGTTTGAGAAGAGCAAAGTTGGCATGAGGCTTGAAACAGGATGTGTAACCATCAGCCCACTGTTTATTTGATTTACTATCCTGCTCAGATCCTACAATGATGAGAAGATAAATGAAAATAATGAAACAGCAAATGTGATATTAACTCCATCTTAAAAACTATTTTAAAAAAGGCTATAGAAGGAGTATGCCTATCTCAACATGCTTTCTGGTTCTCTTGAGTACAGTTTTTCGCGCCGTGATAGAAACTGCACCCTGTCTTCAACTATTCGCTTACCTGGCTTAAATGCTTTGCCTACTTAGGAGAACACATTTTATTAGAGGCAAAGAAACCTTCTGTTTAGAAAGAGGCTAAAACGACACAGACTGGTTCACTCGTTTTCCAGCACACATTACAAAGCCAATAGGTCACGCCTATGAGACAGATATTGTCTTTGTCAATGTTTTTAGTCATGTACAGTAGCGCGGCTGCTGTACAACAAAGCCGAGGGCGAAAAAATAAAAAGCTCTGTGATGCAGCCAAACTCCGACACCAAGTCATAGCACTTTTTTCCTTTACTTTCAATCATGCTCCACTGCAACTTGCCTGCTGTATAACGGGACATAAAAAAATATTGTAGGCGAGCCTGTTGACTTTGCCAATGGTTCTTTTGTTTCTGGTTCGAAAGGCAAATATTAGATTACGAGTAATGCAGCATGTTCTCTGCTTCTTTTTTAACTTGGATGTATATACAGGATTTACTATTACTTGAATCTGAGGACAAAAATACAAAATGGTCTCTGGATCAAAGTAATTAAGGACCTGATTTAGAGTTCGGGGATATGTTACTCCTCACAAATGTGACATATATACCATCCACCATATTACAAGTGCCATTGGATATAATGCACTTGTAATACCGCAAACCGGGTAACTGACAGATTTGTGACAGAGTAGCCCGTCCGCCATACTCTAAATCAGGCCCTAAGTCTGTCAGCTACTAGGTTGTACTAATGCAGCCCAATACAAAATATCCATCACATTGGCCAAGTTTGGATGGTAGTTGGCATGAGTGTAATGCTCTGAAAAAATATAACGTTCATTTTTTTAAGTCACTGACACATGTTATGTACAGCAACAATAACAGACAACACCTGTTAGAGTAGGGTTTATATACATCTATCAAGTTATATGTAAGAATTCTGGTACCAAAAATATCGCCTGACAAAATATCATTTACAAAAATATAGTCCTGTTAACTCTTAATGAGGTATTAATGTGTAAACAATATTTAGGATAAGATGTTTCTGTCAGGCAATTTTCTGTTTACAATATTCTGATATGAAATACATTTATCAATGTGTTACAGTCTACACACAACATTGCTTTTGACTGTAAAGGATGGTCAATGAATTAAATTATGGTAGGACTGGTCAGGGAGTTTCAAGTTTATCAGTTATCCTGCTGGGTTGCAAGGAACAACACCAAACAATAAAACCATAACAACCATACCATACAAACCCAAAATAAGAAGCAGAGCAGCAGACAGTAAGAATCAGCTAAAATAAAACACACAAGCCATGATATACCATATAAAAGCAAATTTTGCACACATACTATCAGCCGTAAAATGTTTATTTGCAGTCTTTCGCACCATACACTATTAATAGGTAATTAAGTCCAACAGGCCTGGATGAACGTATTCCCTGACATCAACAGTTGAAATCATTACATTTAATTATTTTTCGAAACAATCGGATGCAGTTTTATTCTTGCTTCAAGTGTAACAAATAGCACAACAAGTAAAGCAAAAGCAAGAGGCATAATATATTAAAACAGGTAAAGAATAATAAACAAAATAATATGGAAGCCAGTCCATTAATATTATGTAGGGACCAAGAACATCTTAAAGTGTATGTGTCCAATCTGCATTTTGATATAAACTTAAAATATGTATTATCTAATTCCAGAAACAGAACTAAGACAAAACAGCATGTATAACATTGAAGAATCAAACAAAATTTCATCCTGGGTTAAAACAATCTGCTGAGCCATACAGAATTTTAGACGAGAAGTGATATAACAATAGTGTTGGTGCAATGCAGTCACTAAAAAGCTGTCTAGTGTAGTTTAAAAATGGCCTTTTATTCCAGGCTAGATTCAAATGCTTACAGTTCCAGCCCTGAACTTTTTGCCTCCTTCTCTTGAGCTTTTTGTTTCTTTTCCACGAGTTTCAATCCTTTTTCCCATAGTCAATTAAGTTCTAGTTCCTCTGCCACAAAGCATGCCATGTTCGCCTGTCTACATCTACAAATACCAACAGTGTTGAAGAGCGGGCGGAGCATGCTCTTTCGTTCAGACAAGAGATGTTTGGATGTGCAAATCAAACGCAGTAGGTCTTCCCTGCCCTGACTATGGTCTGCACGATGTTACAACTGGACTTTGTTTGCAGGGTGGAAGACGTAAAAGTGACGGAAGAACCCTCAAAAAGTAGCTTAAGTATCCATATTTCACCAACTTGGTGAATTCTGTCTGCAGGTAAAGTTGTACTACAGCCCTGGTGTATCTGTGTAGTATAAATCATTCATGAACTCGGGTTGCCAATGTTGCCTTGCCTGCTATCAGGGAGGCTTGTTTACTTGCTTTATATATTAGTTGTTTCAAACATTGATGAGAGACTGCAATCTCCCACAGGTTTTCAGCTCCTACAGTCTTAATAGAGTCCCAAAGATAGTTCCTTTCAGGGCAGGGATTCCAGGTCTTAGGTGGAAGTTCAGAGATTCCGGTTGAGCTCCTTTTTAGGTCGCGCGTAGGCAGTGCGCATGCGCTGTCTCTCCGAGACTTATAGTAATTCTTATAGCGAGGGTAATCCCGCCTCTGCTTGGCTGCAGTTTACAATTGGCTCATTTACGATTTCCGGCCTCCTTATTGGTTGATGGTCCGATGCATCACTTCCGTTTTTATTGGAAGCAGCACCAACCAACCAGTCTCATTGCGATGTGGCGCCGGCATTATTCATAGCAGCGCAAGACCAATAATGTACACGGCCGCAGAATACTTTTATTTATTAACATGTTGCCCACTTTATTCACAGCCGCGCAATACCTATAATGTGCAGGGCCGCCGAAAACTTTCATTTATTAACATTGCGCCCACTTTATTCACAGCCTCGCAATAACTATAATATTCTTAGCCACGCAAAACCTACAATGTACAAGACCGCAGAATACTTTTCTTTATTAACATGGTCACTTTGTTCACAGCCGCGCAATACCTACAATGTGCACGGCTGCCGAAAACTTTCATTTATTAACATTGCGCCCGCTTTATTCACTGCCTCGCAATACCTATAATATTCTCAGCCACGCAATACCTATAATGTACATGGCCGCAGAATACTTTTCTTCATTAACATGGCACCTGCTTTATTCACAGCCGCGCAATACCTATAATGTGCAGGGCCGCCGAAAACTTTCATTTATTAACATTGCGCCCACTTTATTCACAGCCTCTCAATACCTATAATATTCCTAGCCACGCAATACCTATAATGTACAAGACCACAGAATACTTTTATTTATTAACATGGTCGCTTTGTTCACAGCCGCGCAATACCTACAATGTACACGGCTTCCGAAATCTTTCATTTATTAACATTGCGCCCGCTTTATTCATAGCCTCGCAAAACTATAATATTCTCAGCCACGCAATACCTATAATGTACACGCCCGGAGAATACTTTTCTGTATTAACATGGCGCCTGCTTTATTCACAGCCGGGCTATGCCTATAATGTGCACGGCCGGCGAAAACTTTAATTTATTAACATGGCGCCTGCTATAATTGTCTGCAGCTACTACCTCACAGCTTAAATAGCAGTTTAGTTGGTTCTCAGTGTAATGATGAGTTCTTCAAGAAGTTAATTAGAAGTACGTTTTATTGGTAAGCAAGCAGGTACCTCTCTCATCTTCATCATCTCTCCTTCAACTGACTAATTCTTCCTACAATACTGAAATCCTACTACAGAGCATCACCCAGTTTCCATGGAGCTGGATGCATGCACTGTAGCCAGGATACCACATCTTTCTTTACAATTAACAAGAAAATAAGAACAGACAACAAAATATAATGATACATAAATTACTATAGTTATTAGAAGATAATGTAAGGTAAGTGGAACAACAAGAAGTGTAACACAACCCAATTCTTCTTGACACAAAAAACCTCCTATGGATAACATTGCATAAATCTTGAATTTTGATGGGACTCTTACTGATCTGCCAGAGAGTGTGGTCTTAACTTTGCTACAGGTGGCTTGTTCCACAGGTACGGATACACATGCATGTGAGTTAATACTGGTGGAATGGGGTGCTTTCTCACAATTAATAACTTCATTCCATATCCAATCCATTGATGGAGTTTCCCTTACCTTATTACTTGTGATGGAAAAGTTCCCTTTACACTTTGCAGTACGGTTGTGATGCCAAATTTTATTATCACTCAGTTTAGCAGATTTGGACAATAACTCCATCGCTTGTAAAGGGGATGATATTTGCTCTGACCCTTTTTGACTTTAGAGCCTAATTTTATTTTTACCCAATCGCCAATCTGTAAATCAGCTTCCTTGGTGTCATGTTTTTTTTCCAAAATTGTTTATGTAAGATTCATGAATCTTATGTAAATTGGAACGTGCAGGAGACCATTTTCCACACACTTTTTTTTCATTCAAGGCAATATTAACTTTTGTGAAGGGTATTCAGTATTCTAAATGGGCTGTAACCTGTGCATGTGGGAGTGATTCTATAAGCCCAAATAGTGCTGTATAATTCTTTCTCCCAATTTTTTCCTGCACTAATGGCTGCCTGTAGGCTTCCCATAATGACTCTGTTGAATCTCTCAACAATTCCGCTCCCGGCTGGATGGTAAACTGGGGTTTTCCTTCCAACAATACCATTCCTTTTTTAAGCATTGAAGGTAATTATCAGATATGAATTGTGCTCCATTGTCACTCAGAATGTGTCTGGGAATACCTTCACGTAAGAACAACTCTTAATCTCTGGCCATTTAGAGTAGTTGTCAATGACAACTAGGATATATTTCATGTAACCATGATTATCTTCAATGGGACCCGGCCAATCCATGCTCAAATCTTCCCATGGATGCTCAGCAATTTGTTTAAGCCCAAGGGAAGGTTTGAAGGCTCTTTGAGCTTTGTCAGAATTGGTACAAGTGGAACATTGCTGGATAAACCTTTCAATGTCTTTGTCTAAGGCAGGCAACCAGAATGACATTTTAATTCTAGATAGAAGTTTAATTATCCATAAATGGCCTTCATGATTAATGGATAAAATTCTAACACGTACATTTGATGGTACTGCAACTCTTTCACCCCTACACAAATGGTTACAATCATCAATACTTAGCTGCTCCTTAACTTCCCAGAATGGTTTGAAGTAATCATGTGAACTTGATTTGTTAGGCCAACCATTGATAACATATCTGGTAACATTTAAGGTTTTATCCTTCTTGCATTCTTCATCCCATTCTTCTTTTGAAATAGCATTTACGCCATTTCGTGAACTTCATGAACAATAGCTACATTATAATCTTCACACATGTCAAATAAGTTGTCTTGAACAGGTAAAGGGGACCTACTCAGATAATCTGTGACTTGGTTCTTCTTCCCTGGAAGACATTCAACCTCATACATAAATTCCAGTAATTTAAGACTCAATCTAACCAACCTGGGAGTAGCCGTTAACATACCATCAGGTGTAAGTATTTTAAGTAGGGGTTTGTGGTCAGTGCGCAAGGTAAATCTGGTACCCCAAATAAATTGCCTGAACTTTTCCATGGCCCAGACTGTGGCTAGCATCTCTTTCTCTATAACAGAGTATTTCTCTTCAAAAGATGTTAGAGAACAAGATGCAAACCCAATACTTATTTCAAAGCCAGACTCACCAATTTGGGATAGGACTGTGCCTAAACCTTTCCCGCTAGCATCAGTGGTGATTATGCTGTGAGCTGTATTGTCAAAGGCTTGTAAGGGAAGGGCAGATACAAGTTCATTCCTTTTGTGTCAAAATCACCTTGAAGATCATCATTCCAATGGAATTCCTGTCTAAACTTGAGGAGCTGTCTGAAGTTGAAGGTTTTGTTGGCAAAGTTTTGTACAAATTTTGAATGACCTTAAATCATCTTTAGATTTCGGAATGGGGCATTTCCAATGGCACAAATTAGTTCTCTTTTAGGCGCAATACCACCCCCACTCACTTTGTGTCCCAAATTTATGACTAAATTCAGGCCAAATCTACATTTCTTAAGCTCAGCTGTTAGGCCTTTCTCAGACAGGATCTTTAGCACTTCCATAAGCCTGTCATTATGCTCTTCTTTGTTCCTGCCCATAATTAAAATGTCATCTTGGAAATAAGTGAATCCATATACATTCTTGAACAGTTTGTGCATTAGCCGTTCAAAAAATGCTGCAGTAGACGCTTATCTGAAAAGCATTCTGATGAAGCGATAACATCCAAATGGAGTAATGAAAGCAGTCAAGTTTTTGCTGGATTCATGCAAGGGTATCTGGTGGTAGGCGGACGTTAGGTCGAAAACCATGTTATGCCTTTCGTTTGAGCTAAGAGTTCGTCTATCCTGGGTAAAGGAAACGTATCTATTAAAATGTTCTTGTTTAGGTCCCTCCAGTCCACACAGAGGCGAAGACGGCCGTCAGATTTCCTCGCGACGACCAATGGGGCCAACTAGTCAGCGCTCTCTATAGGCTTAATCACGCCATTTTTTCAAAAATATCTAATTCATTCATTACTGCTTCTTTCACACTTAAGGGTATGTTTCTGGATTTATGGGTGACAGGACAAGCATCATTCTTAAGCACAATTTTATGCGAGTACCCAATTAATTTGCCCACTTCACCAGAAAAAATTGTTGGAAATTGTTCCACAATTTTATCCATAAACTCCTTGTCCCCTTCTTCCAAGATCATTACTTGGTTATCATTCTTTTAATAAAAAATAATTCCAAGTGCACCCTGGTCAATCCATCCCAGGACCGAAGGGCCAACCTCTGCAACATACAGTTTGCCTAAAGCTTTCGAACCCTTAAATTCAAAGATTTCCTCTACAAATCCAACCATAGGGATTTTTTCACCAGTAAATGTAACTTGCTCTATGTCAGGAGGTAATAAATCTTTGTTTAAGGTGTCAACGAAAAGTTCATTCCAAAGGTCTTGTTGAATAATGGTGTACGGGGAACCCGAATCAGGTACAATATGTATAAGGACCTCCCCCAATCATAATGTCGCAAGTAAGCTTCTTTTTTGATTTGGTATTGACGTTAGACACAATGTCATTACGATCACAATTATCAATTATGCACAATATCCCTTCATCACTAGAGGAGTTAGACTTATCATTTTCCTCTGTGATACTATCATTAACACACCCAACTGCCTTTTTTTCCTTATTTAATCTTATCCTGCATGCTTTTGTGAAATGACCGATTTTGCCACAATACGTGCATTTAGATTTTAACGCTGGGCATTTTGTGTCATTAGCATAATGACCGTTATATCCACATCTATAACAATTGGGAGTTTTATCACCTTTAGATTTGTTGGCAGTATTAAAAATGTTCTTAACCTCAAATGATGACCGTTTGTCATTGATTGTGTTAGAAATTGTAGGGGTGCACCATATTCCCGAGTAATCAGCACCCGCATATATAGAGGATTATAATCAGGTTTAAATGTGACACAGAGCTATGAAACCGTGTGCCAGAATTTACATAACTATAACGTAAAGTGCTTTGAAAATACTAATGTCATGTTAACTTAGGAATGTGTTTGTAGTATAATACTAATTCAGTTAAAGGATGTTCGAATAGGCATTGATGTATTTAAATGCATGTTTAGAATTGTACTATTGTATTCATGTAACGACATAGAAGTGTTTAGTTAGAGAATGTATTCTTTTTGTTATAATGATGTAGGCCTAATGAACGAAAATGTTTGCCAATGTTAGGGGGTGATATCCCGAAACGTGCAGAGGCCCAGGTGGGGAGAGAGGATTGTGTAGGCCGAACTAAGAATGTTTCACTTCGCATTAAATCATGGAAATGCCGTTCCTAGAAGGTTGGTTTAGAAAATTAATTGCAAGTAGCATGGAACTGTGAATCGATTTATGTGCGTTCCTTTGCAGGTGCAAGGTTAACCAAAGATAGTAGAGAAGGGCCCATTGTATATGAGCATTAGGATGGTAGCCCCAGACATGGAGGAGTGGCTGCGGAATTTAGGGAAGCAACTTCAAGAGGAGAAGACTCTGGGACCCAAGGCCGTTTCTCAACGAACAAAGATGAAGATGTCGTAATGAAGTTACTTTGAAAATTAATACTTTTGAGAGGGGCGTACCTTAGGGCGTGTCACCCTTATTGTGGGATTTGTATTAGGGACAGCACCCCGGCAGGAGAGCAGAGCAGATACGCATGAGGGCGAAGAAAGATGCTGGGTAGGCAGAGAGCTTTTGCTATGCAAGATGGGTTCATAGGCTAAGTCTGAAACAAGTGAGTGAGCTTCTTTGGAAGTCACCACGGCTGACACTTCTGTTAGGAGGTAACTCTGTTAGGTAGGGATGCCACTTAGTAAAGTGTAGGGACAGTTTAATCTGGATGTATTTCTTCTTTTCTTCGATGCCTACTAAAACTCAGATAATAGCAATTCTTGCTAGTCTGGTGGTTCTGGAGATTATACTCGTGTTGTTTCTTAGTCGACTGAGACTTTTCCGTAGGATTATGTTTGTACTAGTGCCTGTTTATCTTTTGAACCTGTTACTGAGGTGTTTATATACACAACTGCTTTTGGCTTTATAATAAATCTTTAAACTTGACTTTTTGTCAGTGGTTCTTTGGGGAAAGCAATGGGGATGGTTCGAACTGATGTTATGATGTTGAGATAGATTGCCTTCTACACTCTATGACAGGTAAAAAGGTCTAGTCGACCCGTGGCGGGATTCTATAAAATCGCTCTGATTCTAGAGTGAAAATCCCACCTTTCCAGTTGGTAGCAGAGTAGGATGATTTATCTTCTGGAGTGAGGGTAATCTAGAGTAGGCTAAGATTTCCCCAAGGCCCATAGAGATCTGGATATGTGCGTCCGCAGAACCTCGGACGGAAGATGGCATTCCACGGAAAATCACGGAGAGTGACGGTGCGGCAGAAAGCAGCAGGTCGTAAGAGTGTGAGTATAAAAAGGGTCATGCGTGTTAGATTGCGGTGTGTATTATGTTGTTGAATTGTATTGTCTAGCGGAGTTGAGTGCCTGTAGTGTGAAAGGAGAACAGGTTTTGAGCGCGCGCAACCGGTGAAAATCTTAAGCTCAAGGAGAGTTTAAGTGGTTCGGGTGTATCGAACACCTACAGTAATTGTCGACCAGTGAAAGGGGGTCATGAGGTACCATTGACCGCCCGCAGGACCGAGATAGGGGGAACGAATGTGTGAATGCGTGGGTAACGGACGCTGGTCGGAAGTTGCCATGTGTATGTAACCTATCAGAGAAGCGATTGTCTGGTCGTTAAGCGGACAGACGTTTGCTAGTCGGTGACAATTACAGTCAGACTGTGGACATACAGTCAGAGAGAGGTGATTGCTTGGTCGGAAGTAATCGTTTCAAAGTGTATGATTGGGACGCATGCATGACCGAGAGACGAGCGGAGAAAGGAGGGGAACTGCTGCAAAACGGAGGCGAGTGACGTCAGAAAGAACCGCGCTGGGATAGGACAGTTAGTGTGGAGCCGCGCTGAGATTGGGCGGTTAGCGAGAAGTGAATGACGTCAGAAAAGAGCTGCGCTGGGATAGGGCGATTAGAGTAAAGCCGCGCTGGGATTGGTGGATTGTCATTGTGAAGTAAACGAGCGTAGTAAACAAGGAATTGTTGTGGGTTTCATCATGAAATGTCTAAAAGGATTGCGAAGTTGCTTTTCGGGAGAAAAGAGACTTGAACCTCGGGGTGGGGAAGAGGCTCCACCCGAGGATACGCCAGCTCATTACATGGCTACGAATGTTGGGTTACATACCATATTGTGGCTGGAGAACTAGTGCAAAATGACTGACGGGAATGAGGAATTGACTTTTCCTAGGTACGGGACATTCAGATTAGAGGTGTTGTACCAGCTAAAAGCGATTATGTCTTCTTTGCGACCTTTGCCTAGGCCAACACAGTTTGAAGCATTGAATGCATGGATCAGGGCAGCCCACGAGAAGAACAGGGATAGGAGACAGGAAAGAGTGAACAGATCAGTCAGGGCGGTACAGGAACCGAGGTGGGATGCACTGGCCAAGAGGTGGAGAGTGCAGACCATAGAGGGAGATAGGTTGTACCCACTGTTGGTCAATGAAAGGGAGGTGCAGAAAAAGAGTACGGAGGATGATGACAGTGAAACAGAAGACAGTCTGATAGAGAGGCTGTTGTCGGAAAGACCACCTCCATATAATCCAGAAATAGAAGGGAGCTCACCACCACCGACAGGAAGAGAGACGTCGACAGTGGACGGTGGAGTCCTAAGAGAGAGCGACTTGGGCCCAGTAGGGAACATGTCTGGCTCGGTGGAAAGTGAGGGGGTACCTCAACGGACCCCAGAAGCGAGAGTAGTGGGAAGATTCACTGTACAGCAGGTACACTGTGAAGAGGGGGCCAGCGCTCAGAGGCTACCGGATGCCCTTACGGTACCCGTTACCATAGGTCCCATAGTGTCAGTGTACAACCCAGAACAGACACAAAATGAGAGTCTGCCACAAATAGATAGAGAAAGGAATGTCAGCGAAAATAGGAGTAACGTGGCGGACGACTGGAACCAATGGTCCAGACCTATAGAGAGGAGCACCCCTTTGGCAGCATCAGCAGATTCTTCCAGGGAACAGGGGGGTTTAAGAGATCCGATGGATTTGAGAGGACCACGGCCCCGGGCGAATGGAGAACTGAGGCCAGATTTGAGAACATGGGAGACAGTCGTGGATACCCAGAGCGACAGGTCAAGAGACGATTGTAGACATTGGAGTTCAGGGAATAGGGAGGTATCCCATTGTAGGTCTAATGGAAGCAGACAGGAAGGGGACCGTGGGAGTGAGGAAAATAGGGGTACGTTCACCCATGGAACTGCAGAGAGAAGACAAGATTGGGACTGCGAAAGATGGGAGCGAGGAAGTGTTCCCCATAACACCCCGGAGGAAGACAGAAGAGTGAGTCAGGAATGTAAAGGGAAAGACTCTAGCGAAACCTCTAGTCAAGGCACATTGAGAGCGGTGATAAAGGCAAGGAGAATAGATGTGCTAAGACTTAAGTCAGAGGTGGAGGAGATAGTGGAAGGCACAATACCCCTAGAGAGAATAGAACTATACGAACCAGATGAACTGTTGTTTGTAGCGAAAGATGTCACTCGCAGAGCTAGGACAGCTCACGAGAAGCTAACTGAATTAGCGAACAAGTACTCAGTGGATCTGACCAGGACAAAGGCATTTCAGGGTGGCCACAGGTTACAGTATACAGACCAAGATTTAGACGAGAAGAGAGTGATCGGATTAAAAACCCACATCAGAGAATTAATTGTGGAAATCCGAATATAGGTTCAACTGGACAAGTGGGAGGAAAAGTGGTCAAAAAAAAAAAAGTGTTAGGTGGAGCACTATAGAGACATCTCCAGGAGCGGGGCTGATGCATGCAGAAGCATATCCTTTGAGGGAGGTAGCTCACAGAGGATATGTGCATGTACCCTGGAGCAGGGGAGATTTGGCTGCTTTTACGAACACATTTCCAAAATTGAGAGAGAGCCCAGTAGAATGGTACAAACAGGTAGAGAGGTTTGTTAAGATTTCAAAGGTATTGTGGGTTGACTTGAACACATTGTTTGACATTGTGGTTCCGGGAGATCTGTGGGTAGCATGTAAGATCAGTGTTAAATGGCCGACGGAGGAGCCAGAACGAGATGCACTCACAAATGGACCTTCACCCAGAGTAATGATAAAGTACAAGCAAGTGATTACGTGGTTAAAAACAAAGGTGCCACCACAAGACATAGATTGGGTGAAAATAGATAGAACTAGACAAGAACCGAAGGAAACAGTCCATGAGTACTATGAAAGATTATTGCAGATATTTAAGCAGTTCAGTGGTCTGGATGTGATGGATCCGAAGGACATGGGACAGTTTGTGTCCAAGTTTGTTTTGGGACTGAGACCTGAGATCTGTCTCATGATACAACAACATTTGATTTGTTGGCAGAACAAACCTCTAGACGAGATCCTGAGGTACGCAAGGTACTGCAGTGATGAGATAGACTCTAAGACTAAGAAGCTCAAGGATAAGCTGATGCTAGTCCAGATGCAACCGGGAGGACAGGGTCAGTCTGGAAGTGGAACATTAGGAAGAAGATCGGGTGGTCAGAAAAGGGACAGTGAGGATGGTCCAAGGCCAAGGGTAGACCTGGCGACTCTGAAAAAGACAACTAGGTGTCATCAGTGTCACGAGATCGGGCATTGGAGACACGAGTGTCCTCATAACCCGGAAAATCAGGTACAGGAAGAGGAAGAGGAGAGTCAGGCCCCTCAAGATCCGAGATCAACAGTAGTTAAGCTCAAGGCGGCAAAAGGGGGGACGTCCGCTCCTAGAGCTCCAGTTCCCCAGCCACCGAGGGTTGCAGCAGGGAACAAGACATACCATCAGATGCCCCTCTTGGTAGACAGAGACGAATATTACCACTTTGACCCTGTAACAGGGCGAAACCTGAGTGAAGGAGAGGATTGTACCTTAGGAGCGGTACTAGAGATAGATCAGAGGGGACCCTTTGTGGAAGCTGATGTAGCTGGACACCCCACTACCTTTCTGGTGGATACGGGTGCAACTCGCTCTACTGTACGGTCCGCAGTGGTTCCTAACTTGCCTCTTTCCGGACAAACTATCCAAGTTGTGGGAGTCGCAAATAGGAAGATGACGAATCCATTGACTGAACCAGTCCCAGTAAGAATAGGAAACTTCAGGGACAACCATCAATTCGTGGTATGTGATTCTAGTCCTGTGTGTCTGCTAGGAAGGGATCTATTATGTAAACTTAATTGCACCATCTACTGTACACCTAAGAGAGTGGAGTTACAGACGAATGATGATGATGCTGCCTTTAAGGTTGCAAACACACGTGTGTGCATAGAACTGTATCCTGCAATAACAGTGGAGGAACTCCCCTGGGATTTGAGAGAGACAGCCAGGCAGGAAGTTTGGGACTTTACAGGAGAAGAGATTGGACTGATCAAAGGTGTGGAGCCAGTTAAGATACAAGTGAGACCTAACGCAGAATTTCCAAGAACACCTCAGTACAAGCTGACTCCAGAAACGATTACGGGAATAAAACCTGTGATTGAATCCATGATTAGACAGGGAATCCTGAAGGAAATAATGGGCAGTCCGTGTAACTCTCCGATCATGGGCTTGCAAAAGCCTAGCGGGAAGTTCAGGATTGTGCAGGATTTACGAAAAGTGAACGACATCGTCGTTCCATGCTGTCCAGTGGTACCGAATCCATCAGTGATATTGTTTCAGATTCCAGCACAGGCTGAGTGGTTCACTGTGATAGACTTGTGTCAGGCATTTTTCTCAATACCGTTACATGAGGAAAGCCAATTTCTTTTCACTTTTAAGCTGGAAGATCGCGTGTTAACATGGTGTCGTATCCCCCAGGGGTATACAGAGAGCCCATCGATCTTTAACCAATTATTGAAAAGGAATCTTGAAAGTCTAGTACTGCCCCAGAACTCGGTTCTTGTACAGTACATAGACGACCTCCTTGTTGCGTCAGAGACAGGAGATGCCTGTAGAATAGACACCATCGCTTTGTTGAACCATCTGGCAGAAAATGGTCACAAGGTATCTCCCTGTAAGCTACAATACTGTCTCGCAGAGGTACAGTATATGGGACACAGAATAGAGAAGGGAATAAGGAAAGTATCTCCAGACAGAATAGAGGCGATAATGAAAATGATGGTGCCCTCAACGCAAAGAGAAGTTAGAATGTTCTTGGGAATGGTTGGCTACTGTCGCCAGTGGATTGCAAATTTTTCCCTGAAGGCGAAGCCCTTACAGAAACTGACGCTCAAGGATGTGAGTGATCCGGTACCATGGGACACAGACTGCATGATGGCTTTCCTTGAGTTGAGAGAGAACTTATGTTGTGCTCCGGCTCTGGGAATGCCTGATTACACCAAATTGTTTTCATTGTTCTGCTGCGAGCGAGAGGGTTGCGGATTAGCAGTTTTGACCCAAGATCACGGAGGTGTCCGTAGACCAGTTGCTTATTTCTCGGCTACTTTAGACCCTGTAGCCGCAGCGTTGCCCGGATGTCTCAAATCTGTTGCTGCAACAGGTGTCAGCATTGAGAGATGTGAAAGTATTGTGATGGGACATCAATTGGTGGTACATGTTCCACATTCAGTAGAACTGTTAATGACCAGGACCAAAACGCAGCACTTGACCAACAATAGGCTCACACGCTACGAGCAGGTTATACTTGCTGCGGAGAATGTGACCCTAAAGAGGTGCTCAGTTTTGAACCCTGCTACACTGATGCCATTGCCAAATGTTTTAGATGATGATTGTGACGACCATGACTGCCTGGAAGTGACAGAACTGTGCACCAAACCTAGACCAGACATTGTCGATGAGCCTTTGGAAGACCCTGATGAAATTTTCTTTGTAGATGGCTCATGTATAAGAGACAATGCTGGACAGCTAAGAGCGGCCTTCGCCGTTTGCACGATTCATGGGATAATCGAAGTTGCCTGCTTAGAAGGAGTACACTCCACTCAGGTGGCTGAGATAGTTGCGTTGACACGTGCTTGTTTGGCAGCCAACAAAATTCGAGTCACCATATACACCGACAGCCGAAATGGGTTTGGTGTGGTTCATGACTTCGGTCAGTTGTGGTCTCAAAGGGGTTACATGACATCATCAGGTTCCCCTATCAGGAATGGAGAATTTGTCAGGTTACTGCTAGAAGCTCTACAGGGACCAGCAGAAATTGCTGTGGTGAAATGTACAGCACATAGCAAAGGTGCTGATTTTGTGTCCCTGGGAAACCGTTATGCGGATGAAGTTGCACGTTACTGTGCCGAACAAGCTTACTCATTCACTGACCAAGTTATTGAGGGGATGCATAGGGGGACCGAGCTAAACATGATACTTGAAGTGGCAGATACCTGGGATGAATTGAGGAAGATGCAGGAGCAAGCGTCTGACTTTGAGAAAAGAGTATGGGTGACTTCTGCTTGTACCAAAGGGGATCTGGACTTGTGGATTTCAGACGATGGGAGAGCTGTGTTGCCGAATGAACTAGTGAGCCGATGGCGCGACAGATACATGGTCCTGTGCATTTGGGGAGAGATGCAATGATACGAGTGTTCAGGCAGACTTGGTACAATTCCAAGTTTAGAACAGCTGCGGAAGCGGTATGTCAGAGGTGTGTTACGTGCCAACAGATGAATGTGGGGAAAAGGACGTTAAGTCATGTCGGGAGGTCTGGAGGGCCTTTCAACCAAATGCAACTGGATTTTATTGAGATGCCGAAGTGTAATCGCCTCAGATATGTCTTGGTGATTGTATGTCTGTTTTCCAGATGGGTTGAGGCATACCCAACTCGTAGGTGCGACACACTCACAGTAGCAAAATTATTGTTGAGGGAACTAATGCCTAGGTTCGGGGTCCCGACCTCTTTGGAATCGGACAGAGGGACACACTTTAACAGGGAAGTTGTGAAAATGCTCTGCGCTGCATTGAACATTGATCAGAGACTGCATTGTAGCTATCGGCCAGAGGCTTCAGGTATAGTGGAGCAAATAAACGGAACACTCAAAACAAGAATGGCGAAAGTGTGTTCATCCACGTCCCTGAAATGGCCAGATGCTTTACTGTTGGTGTTAATGAGCATGCGTAGTACACCAGACAGGAGGACAGGACTTTCACCTCATGAGGTGCTGATGGGAAGAGCTATGAGATTGCCGTCCATCCCTTCAGCAGCCTTGCTAAATATCACAGATGATCTGATTCTTGACTACTGCAAGGGACTATCTGACGTCATCCATTCTGTGTCCCTTCAGGTGCAGACTGCTGAAATCCCGGCTTCCCGAGACCTTTGTCACGACCTGTGTCCAGGTGACTGGGTTCTGGTGCGGAAGCACGTGAGGAAGAGCTGCTTGGACGTCCGCTGGAGAAGGCCGTTCCAAGTCATCCTGGTGACGAACACTGCCGTGAAGTGCGGTGGATTGCCGAATTTTATACATGCTTCGCACACCCGAAGAGTCCCAGCGCCCCTGGAAGAAACAGCTTCTCTCGTTGAAGAAAATCCAGCTGTGGAGAAAGATCCACTAGAGGGGACAAGTCAAGCTGTGGGGGTGTCTGAAGAAGCTGGTAACTCATCTGACCGAGCTGAGGGAGATCACGACGGCAGTGACACCGAATCTGGCTCCAAATGGGGAAGCTGCTGTGAAGGTGATCTCAACCCTGAAAGAGCTGAAGGCAGTGATGAGCAGGTTGTGCCGACGAGGAGCAGAGGAGTGAAAAGCACAGAGGCAAGTTGGCCTGAAAGACGGAAAAAGCTGAATGTGAGGCTGACCTCTGAAAGAGATCTTGCACCTGTATCTGAAGAATCAGACCCGGAAGGAGAAAGCCAAGAGTCAGAGGAAAAGGGTCCGAGGAGATCAAGGAGGGTGAGAGTACCTTGCAGAAGATACGCCACTCCGGAGTGGACTTACCCTTTGACAAATGCCAGGTGTACTGAGATCCGGGAGGGTGAGGTCGGTGCTGTGACCCATTCGACTCCCAATTTTAAGTTGGAAGTGATACTGTTGGTACCTGGACTGGAAATTGAAGGTATACTGACTATCACAGTCCCTAATCCCCCTTTCCTAAGCAAGATAAATGACCTAATCCTGAATAGACTGGCTTTTCCTACATTTGGCCCTGAAATACCTGCTTATGAATCAGTAGTCCTTCACATGGAACGTTTGGATTGGATTATGTACTCTGTGCAGTTGGAGAAAATCTTATAATTGATCAGTAAAGACTTTGTAAATAGCTGTTGAAATTATTTAGGACCGAGTGGAAGAAGAAGAAAATTAGGGACATCCCTTAGAGGACGGAGAAGGGTTAGGGTCGCCCGATTGCCAAATGAAAATGAAGAAGTAAAAAGGCGGTCTCTGCTTCCAGGTGTGGTTCGAGAAATTCATAAAGCCAAGAGACTTAGTGTTGCTGCTAGAAACGAATCGCACTGTCTGAGACCATGGAGGTTGGGAACCCGACTCGTAGGGCAAAATGTATTATAGGCACACTTATAGGGTTAGTGATTTTCTTTATATTTGTAGTAGTTTTAGTTTCTTATTTAGCACCACAAGAGCAGGAAGCGGGGGTCGAGGGAACACCTCCACCTACCATTCCTACCATTCCTAGCCAGAAAGAGGTAGACATAGGAGCCGAGAAGGCTTTGCTAGCGGAAGAAAGCCGTAGGTTACACGCAGATTTGTCCAAAGGAAACTTTGGGAAGAATGCGTATGCTAAGTTGTTGTATGAGTACATTGATGCGATGGATGCGAAAGATTGTTATGTGTGTATGCAATTGCCAGCTTCAGTAGACGAGGGTATTAGATACCATCACCTGCCGTTGACGTATGGAATTTCATGTAGTTTGCTGCTTAGCATATTTTATGAGCGGACTCATTTTGAATATTTCTTTTCGAATTATGATGCTGTGCTACCGGAAGTCCCAAATTATAAGCACCTAAACAAGTGGGATTATTATAAGTCAGAGGATAGACTTCAATACTTTTTCATTCCAACGAAAGCAATAGACACCTCATATGCACACCGACACAACTTGACCTGCTCATTGACAGAGGTAGAGAAGAAGTTCATAGAACAGGTAGAAGATAGATATCAAATACAAAAGCAGTTACAGACGTCAGGTCAGGGCAAAGTAGATTGGACGGATGAGGAACTTGGACATAAGACAAGAGGAAGCTATGGTCCGATAGCATTGGACGTGGTGCAGAAAGGGAAGTTGTGTTTGCATAGGCCAAAGACGTATTACGAAAATGTGTATGTGGGCCAGACAACATGTGAACACACTTTCACGTTAGAATATTACACCAAGGATTTCCTGAAGAGCGTGGTGCAAGTGATCCCTACGGTGTACTTTGTCTGTGGGAAAAATGCGTACGTGAGGTTGCCGGATAAGTGGTATGGGACATGTTATCTGGCGATTATTTTTCCTAAGATATATCACACTGAGGATTTTGCTCAGGTAGAGGGTGGAAAATTAACAAGGGTAAAGAGAGGGGAAAGTGCTGGTGCAATAGTGGGAGATGTATTTGGAGCTGCGATACCAATGTTGGGAGTGATTTTAAATGACGTAATGATACGGAGATTAGCAACAGTGGTGGATGAATTATCGATGAGTACGGCAAAGTCACTGGTGTTGATTCATGGTGAGATGCTATCGATTAGGGCAATGGTTTTACAAAACCGTCTTGCCTTAGACGTTCTTTTAGCAAAAGAAGGCGGAGTCTGTAAACTTTTAAAGGTCCAGGAATGTTGCACGTATATTCCAGACAATTCCAAAGATCTGAAGAAATATATACGCAACATTACTGCAATTCACTATGAAATTAACGATCTGACGCAAAAGAATACCTGGGAAAAGGTTGGCAAGGGGTTTGGAAGTGTTGGATATTGGTTTGCAAACCTGGGAAGGAGTTTTCTTGGATTCGTACTGGAACCCCTTATCATCATAGTGTCATGCGTGATTGGACTTTGGGGTTTGCTGAGATTGTACAAATGGTATAGATCAAATAGACTGGCAAGATCGATGAGGGTACAAGAGCAGAGAATGGAGAACTTGCAGGACAATCAATACTGAAGTCTAAGGGCATTAGAAATGCTCAGGCGAGGGAACGTTACAGCAAGTTCTGTGTAGCTCGGTCCCTACCCTAAGGAATGTGGGTTGGTGGTGATGACACAGGTCATAAAAGGGGGGACTGAGAGAGCGCAAAACTGTGTTAGAAATTGTAGGGGTGCACCATATTCCCGAGTAATCAGCACCCGCATATATAGAGGATTATAATCATGTTTAAATGTGACACAGAGCTATGAACCCATGTGCCAGAATTTACATAACTATAATGTAAAGTGCTTTGAAAATACTAATGTCATGTTAACTTAGAAATGTGTTTGTAGTATAATACTAATTCAGTTAAAGGATGTTCGAATAGGCATTGATGTATTTAAATGCATGTTTAGAAATTTACTATTGTATTCATGTAACGACATAGAAGTGTTTAGTTAGAGAATGTATTCTTTTTGTTATAATGATGTAGGTCTAATGAACGAAAATGTTTGCCAATGTTAGGGGGTGATATCCCGAAACGTGCAGAGGCCCAGGTGGGGAGAGAGGATTGTGTAGGCCGAAATTAAGAATGTTTCACCTTTCATTAAATCATGGAAATGCCGTTCCTAGAAGGTTGCTTTGGAAAATGAATTGCAAGTAGCATGGAACTGTGAATCGATTTATGTGCGTTCCTTTGCAGGTGCAAGGTTAACCAAAGATAGTAGAGAAGGGCCCATTGTATATGAGCATTAGGATGGTAGCCCCAGACATGGAGGAGTGGCTGCGGAATTTAGGGAAGCAACTTCAAGAGGAGAAGACTCTGGCCGTTTCTCAACGAACAAAGATGAAGATGTCGTAATGAAGTTACTTTGAAAATTAATACTTTTGAGAGGGGCGTACCTTAGGGCGTGTCGCCCTTATTGTGGGATTTGTATTAGGGACAGCACCCCGGCAGGAGAGCAGAGCAGATGCACATGAGGGCGAAGAAAGATGCTGGGTAGGCAGAGAGCTTTTGCTATGCGAGATGGGTTCATAGGCTAAGTCTGAAACAAGTGAGTGAGCTTCTTTGGAAGTCACCACGGCTGACACTTCTGTTAGGAGGTAACTCTGTTAGGTAGGGATGTCACTTATTATAGTGTAGGGACAGTTTAATCTGGATGTATTTCTTCTTTTCTTCGATGCCTACTAAAACCCAGATAATAGCAATTCTTGCTAGTCTGGTGGTTCTGGAGATTATACTCGTGTTGCTTCATAGTCGACTGAGACTTTTCCGTAGGATTATGTTTGTACTAGTGCCTGTTTATCTTTTGAACCTGTTACTGAGGTGTTTATATACACAACTGCTTTTGGCTTTATAATAAATCTTTAAACTTGACTTTTTGTCAGTGGTTCTTTGGGGAAAGCAATGGGGATGGTTCGAACTGATGTTATGATGTTGAGATAGATTGCCTTCGACACTCTATGACAGGTAAAAAGGTCTAGTCGACCTGTGGCGGGATTCTAGAAAATCGTTCTGATTCTAGAGTGAAAATCCCACCTTTCCATCATTTTTCTTAGTATGTCTGTGAGAAACTTTACTAACAGTTAAAACTTCTTCATTATCTTTAAGTGCAACTTTCGCGCAACTTTTAGACACTGCCGTATTCCTTACAATTGCAATAATTTCATTAAGGGAGTGTCTCCACAAGTCCACAGTTTCTCTTGGATAGATGAATTATTTGAATGCATCACCAATTGGTCTCTAATGAAACTGTTATGAAGTGTACTAAATTCACAATTCATAGCTAACTTTTTTAAAGAGGCAACATAATCTTCTACAGATTCTGTTTTCCCTTGTCTCCTTTTGAAAAACTCATACCTTCTAATGCCAACACATACAGGAGGGTGATAATGAGAATCCAAATCTTCAAGGGCATCTAGAAACACATTAGCAATGCTATCTGATCTTACTTTCTTTTCCATTTGCTTATAAACTCTATTGCCCTCAGGACCAAGACTATGAAGGAGCATTTTCTTTTTTCTGGATTGCGTAAATGCTTCATCACTGTCTTCCTCCAGAGCTTCGATGTAGTTTAAAAAATAAACCTTCCAGTCAGACCATTTAATTAAGGGTTCACCAGGTTTTGTTAAAAACGCAACAGGAGGATTGAAACCACTCTGAGATGCCATTATGAGTATAAAATGCTATTTAAGAACAGTGAGTTAACCTTTAAATATCTGCACGAGAGACTGTATGAACATGTAAATAAAGAAGTACAAATGTGAGAAAGTGTGCACACTAATGTATAGAAGTAATGAAAAATAGATGTGCATAAGCTATAAAAGGTGTGCACATAACCGTGCAGGTGTAGCCGTACCTCTATGTGCAACAATTACAAAAGGTGTGCACATCACTGTGAAGTATTTTCCTCATGAAGCGATTTTTAAAATAAAATACCTTTTCTTTGTGAAGTTACTCAATAAATTGTTACGAGGTGAAAAACTCGGTAGGATGTAGTATTTATGCTTCCAATGAGTTCCGGTGTCCGATGTGGTATTTGTCTCAAAATGGAGGCACGCAAGGTCACGTAACGTGACTTCAAGCGTAGCGTGACCTCGCGTAATCACGCAGAAGGAGGATGTCACACGTCAGCTTCTGTGAAGCAAGGATTGCGTAGCTCCGGTAACACGCACACTTGTTTGAAGGATGCAGCTGATGGAACACCACTACGTTGATTACCACGCTCCAGCAACGTGCACATCAGCTTGGAGGGTGAAGTTGATGGAACACGAACCACAGCTCAAACAATGCGTACGACAACGGCTGCGTGACTAATGCCGTTCAGGTACAAAGTCATTTTCTAAATCCAATCAGTTCATTTTTGCCAAGTGGTTGAGACTGAGATTGTAAGCAGCTTGAACAAAATCGTCTCACTCACACAATCTAAATCATGACACTTCGATTTGAAAGTACTAAGTTTTCGGGCGTAACTGCAATTGAAGACTAGTCCACTAAACTTGTATCGCACATCAGTAGTATTTTGCTAGTAAATCCAGAAAACAATCCGGTATGAAATCTTGTCAAACCAGTTTTAAAGTTGTGGAGTTTGTACTTTCGCCTTAAATGAGGACACTGGACTCTGGTTCTGTGGGCAGGGGTCGTTTATTTAAACAACATTTATCAGATCAGGAAGAGCGCCGGGCGTCTTATCCTAACTGCGCTCCGAGCCGCTCTGATGCGCGAACCGCATGCACACTTTACTTCGCGCTCTCGTTTGGACGGCTGCGTCACGCGCACCCCTGGGGAACTAGAGTGCTAACACTACAAAAGTGTCGATTTAACAACGCTGCCTTTTGTAATAATTGCAGCAAGGTGGTACTGTTCAATTGAGATGATGGAGGACAATTTCCACTTCAAGCCACAGTATAAACAGCTACTTTTACACAAAGTAGCCTCGTAGAAACAAACATCACTCAACAAATTCCATCTAAATGAAATGTGTAAAGTCACAGTACTCACAATTTAAATATGAGAGAGTCTTTAATTCTAATTGAAGTAAATTGTCTTCTTGTAAAAATTCTAACCTTGATCCTTTTAATGTAGACAATCAATTTAGCTAGAAATCAGGAAATTATCTTTTTCTTTTAAAAGTCAAAGTCTGCATGGGTCCGTTTTCTCGGCTTGCTAATTCCTTTTCCACATCAATCGACACTAAATTGTAATGATGAGATCTTCAAGAAGTTATTTAGAAGTAAGTTTTATTGGTACGCAAGCAGGTACCTCTCTCATCTTCATCACCTTTCCTTCAACTAACTCTTCCTACAATTCTGGAATCCTACAACAGAGCATCACCCAGTTACCACGGACCTGGATGCATGCACTGCAGCTCAGGAATGTGTGGGAAAAAGCCTAATACACCAGACAATATGCATTCAATCCAAAATTGACAGACCCGTCATTTACCTTTTTGTTTTCACTCAATAAATGAGCTTGTCTATACGGCAAATAACGTAAATGAGTTATTGGTATAGGTCACTAGCAAAGTACTCACTTCTTGCAAAAAGCCATGTCATATTAATCTAATGAGCATTCTAATTTACTGCCCAAATGAACATTATTTGCAGCGGCGGAGTTATTTCTTTTATGACATCATGGAAGATGGAAGACCTCCCAAAAAGGTCCTGGTTAACACTTGTGCAGAGCGGAATTCCCAATGCAATTAATACTCTGCATAATTATACATGGCCTAGTGTTCCCACACCTGGGCTTCCAGGGTGCAGGAACACTCAATACTATGTTACCGTCCAGATAATCTACCCAGTAAAATTGCATCCGGAATAGGCGTCAGTGCACTTCAGTTTTGCGTGCATGATTGGATCCCTACTGAGTTCTAAGAAATCAAGCTCTCTTCCTCTCAGTTTCCGAAATGTCTCCAGCAGGAAGGACTTCGAGAGATTTTATTTTTGAGGATTACTTATTGTTTGGTGCTTCTTGGAAAGCAGCATATTTATTTGTGCTCTTTTATTGTGTTTTTTAATGTTACAATCCATTGTATTGGCTCTCCATTTCAAATAACTTTTGGCACAGAGATAGATGCATCATGCTTCCATAAATAAGTCTTGATGACTTTAACTAAGGTGCACAGTAGCCTAGTCATTTTAGTGTGGTATCTAGGGGTTGTGACATTTGCGCAACTTACTTTTGTGAAAATTGCGCGCAAATATGCATGATTATGTGAACGTGCAAATCTGTCCATGCCATATTTTAGTAGGAAAGACGTCATTGCATCAAGTTCTGACACCAGGACAAAAATCTCAATTGAGGAGAGCAGCAACATCTCAAATTGTGACCATTTGTGTTGTTCCATGAACTCACTGTAAGTTTTTCTGCACACTGTGCGTAAATATGCAGTGTGGCATAATGGTTTAATTTCAGGAATTTCATGTAACCAGCGTAATGCGAAATTCCCAAAATTTGGCTGGCATAATTAAAATTTTTCCCAGATCAAGTGCTGTCAGGGCATTAAAAAAATGTCCCCTTTATAACCTGAGCTCAGGATTGGCAAGCTGGAAAATGGATGCAAGTCACTGTTTGCTCACGCAGAAGGCAACCTTAAAAAAACTCCTGTGGACTTGAAACCTACTGGTGTAGCCGCACTGTGCAGCCATGCTTCTGATAGCATCCTATCCTGATTTAGCTGGTATTTTTCCTGCTGGTCGACATTTTATTAAGCGAGTTGCTCACCTTCAGAGAGCCCGAATCAGCTGGAAATGGGGGCACCCAAAGTGGTACTCCTTTAAAATGGGTGATTGCCATGCCTTACCCTGGCCATAACATGACTAATGATTGCAGGCAGATGAGAGAAGGAGGAGAAAGAAATAGAAAAAGAGAGTTTATTTACATGCCTGCAAACATCGATGGCACTTTAAAACACATGCCTTCTGTATAGCCTTCTGCTGAACTGCAGTAAATCAGTAAATTCAATTATCTTACCACAGCTACAGAAAAACAAGTTCATGTTTTAGGAATGTACAAAATACACTTTTTTCACCTAGATGATTTGTTAATGCATAGCAACACAATACATAAGATAATGTGCTACATACCTAAATGCTTATTAGGTCCCTAAGGCGAGACCTATTGGCTATGCCTTGCAATACCTACACTGTGCACAGCCGCCAAATACTTTTATTTATTAACATAATGCCCGCTTCACTCCCATCCGCACTTAAAAATTGGCACGCGCTATATCTAGTCCAATTAACTTGATAAATGCGCTTGACAGGATGGAATCTAAACGCAGAACTATGCTCATGTCAGCTGCTTTCGAACCACATGAACAGTGTCACGCAGAGACGCCAGTGAGAGGAGGAATGCACCCTGGTTGTTGCCTGATTGTTTAGAGCACAACACGAGGTAAGGCCCAGTTTATTTTTAGGTCGAGCATTCGAGACCTCTTGTATATACTTTAGTATATACTTATAGTATATACTTGTATATTAGTATATACTTATATGTCTATGTACTTTGTGGGCTCTGGAGATATGCCCTAGGGCTTGTTTGCTTCCACTTAGAGACTTTTTTTCAGTTCAACTGCCTCTATTTCACTGGATTAATAGGAAAGGGCCTGTAGAGGTCAGTAAAATACTAGAATTGATTTCTGCTGAGAGACTTTCCTTTTTTACATTTTCTGGCAACTGTCTCTATTTAACTTTCTTGATAGAAAACGACCAGCAGAGGTCAGTAAAATACCAAAATCACTTTAGCATTCTCTAGATTCCAGTCCATAGAAATTGTCTTCAACCAGCACCTGTAGGTAATATTTTTTTTTATCTTGTATTTTCAGTGATAGGACCACCAAAGGCCCTGATTTTATATTAAAAAAGGAGCTTTGGACTATACAATTTCCTGCTGAAAGGCAATATTTCTCTACATGTGTTCCCATACCTGGTGTGTCACACAGTTTGGTGCTTACTTTCCTTTCATGTTAAAGAACAGTAGATGGTTCAGCACCCAGGCCAATGTGCTGCATAGCTAAATACATATATTTGTCCCAATGGCGAGACCGATTGCATTGCAAATGCTTATCTTGTGCCAACTCTTGCTTCGGGAGACCGAATTCCAATCTAATTTGTGCAGGTGATGTAAACCTGCGTCGACTAAAAATCGTTCTATAAGCACCCACAACAATGCTATTTAAGGTGACTACATCGCTATTTCTCATTGCTTCACTTCCGTAGGAAACTGCTGAGATCAAAATGGCCTGAATGACCTACGTTTTTGAGTACTAGTGCTAATGCAGTCCTTCTTCTGCTTAATTGCAATTTGTGTTGTCCAAAGGAGCCTTTGCCATCCAATATCACTCACAGATATTTGTACTTGTTAACTCTCTTCAGTGGCTGCTGAACTAAAAACCAGCTGAGCGCCCTCCTACGCTGGGTTCAGTTCACGATCATGGTCTTAGATTTGTCCAAATTAATGGTCAGGCCATTTTCATCAGCTTCTGATTCTGTGGTGTCTAATAGGTCTGGTAGGTCAGAGTTGGCCATTATGGTGAGGTAGGTGAAACGAAGGGATGACTAATCCCGCACCTCTTCCACCAACCACGCCCTCTTCCCTCTGTTTTAAGAAAACCCCTTCAAAACCATAAACGCATGTACTATGGTTGTGTGTGTGTGTGTATATAAATATATATATATATATATATATATATATATGCCACGAATCCTCAAACCTCCACGCCAACGGCGTGGCGAAAGAAGAAGCAGAACCCCACGTTTCAGGCAAGATGGAAACTTTATTGCAACCTTTCAATGACGCGTTTCGAGTACGATGTACTCTTGTTCACACAAGATATGTATATATGTATATATATGTGTGTATATATATATATATATATATATATATATATATATATATATATATATATATATACTCTTATCATACTATGCATGTGGCACCAAACTAGGCAATGCATCTTCCCTCCAGTGATGACTATAGCCCAACTAAAGATGTACCATTATACTATAAATATATGTTATAACTGTCCACACAACAAAAAGACACTAAAAAGGAACCTCATAAAAGAACTTGAAAGGCAACATTTGTGTAATTCCCTGATATTTACAGGGTTCACAATTTTTTGTAGATCTCGCCCCCTTGGCTATTCAACAGCAAGCCAGACTACCTTCTATGATTCTGCTCACAGTCATGCTGGCTCCTTCCAGTTCCCATTTGAGAAGCATAACAGGAGGTGAAGACTCTGTACGGCAAAATTTGGCCATGCCGAGAGAGATTGTTTCTATGTCTGTGTATTATTCACTATTTCAGTGCCTTCCTTAAACTATATTAGAATGGCAGAACGTGTGCAGAGCAAAACCGATAACAAGCGCAGCCTGAAAAAGGATTTTCAATGTGCATGTTGAGACAGTTTAGGGCATGTCTGAGGGTTTAGACTGGCTTTGCAAGGTTTGGACAAAAGTAGACAGTGTGTCGAATGGAAATGTGCAAGGCAAGATAGCATGGCATGAATGAGTACTAGCCGATGGTTTGAACGGGAAGGGGGAACTTTAAAGCTTGTCCACTGAGTCCAGTGAGAATGAGGGATATGTTCTTCGTGCTCGTGGCGCCGCGTTTCTGCCTCGTTTGAACCGCTCTCGAGGCAGAAACGCGGCACCACGAGCACGAAGAACATATCCAGTTCCTGTGAGGCTCCCAGACATTATATGCCCGTTTGAAGTGGGTTTTAAAACTATCGAAGACACATGGTTTTAAAAGATAAAGATCAGATAAATTGAAGAAAAGAAAACCCTATACGAGGAGTCTTTCTGAAGACAAAAAGGCCAATACAGCCAGAGATCGCAGACAATTGACACTGAACGACGCTACATGCGCCCTGTCTGAATCCCTCACCATAGGCATTTAAGGGAATATCTTCCCCCTACAATAGGGAGAGTGAAATCTTGTCTATACAAGAAACCCCTATCAAGAAGTCCTGAGGAAGGTGCCACAGAATTAAATGTATTGCACCGAAACGCGTCGACGCATTTCCCAATGAAAGAATCCACCCTAAGCCTAAATACACACTGGATGTACATATATTTTTGTCGCATTTGTGTAGGATTGTTTATGTCACTTTAGGCTGTTGGTGTCATGTGTTTATCTAGGTTCCTGATCGATACTGTGACCTTATGCCCCTATTCGGCTATAAAGCCCTTTATTCCCTATATTGGCATAACCGTTCAAGTGCGATTTTCTGAAAAGTCATCTCTGGCCTCACACGAGCAGAGCCACAGAGCCACATTCCAGCATGACTCTCTGCTACTTCCTTTGCGACCAATTAGTGCAATGACAGAGCAGCAGTCACTATCTGATATTCCTAGATAACACTCCGAGTTCTTCAACAAGATAAAAACTTAGCAAACCTGGAAATCCCCGCTTGCTATGTTTTGATTAGTAATAGAACTCTAATGAGCAACTGATAACTGTCACTTCCTAGTGACATCTTTAATTGATGTCTTATGTCCAGCAAACTTGCGTCAAACCCGGCACCTGTCAGGTATAAATATTACCAACGTTGCCTTAAGCAATGCGAAGCTAGCTGCTGTTGAGCGAGCGGACCTGTTGCTGATGCCAGCTGCCTGCATGACCCCGTGTTGGTAACAACTAGCACTCTGTCGCTGCAGCCTGCTATCCTGTGGTGGTGAAGCTACTGATTATCACTATCGCCGCTACAGCGCGAACTGTGGTTCAGTACGCTTGAGGAGCCGTGCAGCCGTCCTCTGCGAAGACATCCAGCCCAGCTGCCCGCGGACGCTGTCACCCCTCCTTCCTCGACGCGCTGAGAGAAGCCGCTGCCTTTCTCGTGCAGAGAAATCCAGTCCCGGCGCTTCCGGTTTACCCTCGCAGGTGACTGGGATATCGAGAGAGACCCCTGAAGGAGATACCAATCCTCCATCATTCTATTCAGAGGTATGGTGTTGACTAAACCCTTAGACGAGAATTCTTGAAACAAACCTTGGCAAAACCAACTTAACTTAAGCTACTTACTTACTCCCCTTTTCACGTGTTAGGCTTAGGTCAGGCACACTAGGGTAGGCTTAGTTAGAAGCACCAGTTGAGTATGTTAGCCTAATGTATATATGACTGTATATATGTTTTATTACTTTTAAACCATTGTATGGCTAAGAAACCATATCAATGCTTTTACAGTTCTATTTCGCAATTCTTATCTTACTGTACGTACTTTTTATAATAACAGTTATTGCAATTGTGGCAATACATTTCTCTTGTATGAGAAGAAAGACTGTTCAATAAATGTTAACCCTTTATTGATAAACGCCCGTCTCTCTATTCTCTACATATTGTGAAAGTAAACTGCACTAGACTGACTGAGTGAAATCTATGTCTATTGTTTCACACGACCCTAGAGATCGACTCTTGATCTGAGGAGCAAAGTTGTCATGTTGCACGGTTGTTGGAAAACTGAATCCCTTCTTGTCTGTGCCAAGGAAGCTGATCACTTCCTATGCAGAGAAGAAAGTTTCCAGTGACCTCTGAGCTAGTTGGTAACACAACCCAATTAAGTTTAGCATAGTCAGTGGAGGCCTGGAATATCCGCAGTTCCATGTCGATACTACTGTTTATGTTATTCCAATGCGCAGGGCCTAGTGGGAAACTAGGAACTACACTACATGGCGCCCAGCGTTTGGTAAGGCGATAAACTAACGCAAGACTTGTAGAGTAACTCAGTCGTGCATATTTCACAGACCCCTTTCTCCCGTAAAAACTCCAATAGACGTCTGGAGTGGGTGAAAGGTTAAAATCCGCCCGACCTTAGTAGGAAGAGATTCCTATGTAAAGCTCTGGTTTATTCAACGTTGAAGGATACAGTGTTCCAAAATATTGTGCATCTAATCTTTGTCTCCTTGGAGACCTACTCTGCAAAAACTGCATTCATACAATGTCAGTAGAAAACAACGGCACCTCTGGGGCCGCAGTAGATGCGACGCAGCAAGGTTCCGAATACACAGACCCGGATGCTATTATCATCCCGGTCCAGTTAAGAAGATCTATAACTTTAAAACTTATAGATAACGGACTGCCACCTCAAGGTGGTACAGTAATTTTCGTGATAGAGGCTCACGAGTATCGGCAGACAGAGGTATTCTATTCATGGATAAACTTTCCAGCGGTAAACGCTATAACACAAGAGTTTCACTATTACAAAATAGAGGAACCTCCGGATGAGTACGCCCCTTTCGAGGAGGTTGAAATTCCACTTAAATTCCAAGAGCACCTGCTCTGGTTTAATGGCGCCCTAAAACACAATGATCACATTACCAGGCTCGGTCCACTAGGTAGACCAGGAGCCACGTGGCCGGTTCTAGCCAGCTACACACCACATCCTGACATTGCGAAAATGTCTAGAGAAGAGCTGTTAGCACAGCTAAACACATTAATAAAAATACATAGGCAATTAGTCCAATATGTAATACGGACTGCAACAGTCCAGCCAGCTGTTAATTCACACCAGCTGACCCCTCATCAGGGGAACACAAATAAAATTACACCACAGAACATACAGTCATGTCTTGGTAAAACACCCGTAAAACGGGAACAAATTCCTTTCTGGTTAGCCCAGAAAATCACTCAAATAGAGGCAGTATTTCCTGATACTACCCCTATTGAGAAACACAGAATCTTGACCATCTGCCTTCCTTTGGGAATCGCACCACACGTGGAGGACTGCGACACTTGGGGTACAGTCTTTGCTTCCATTTACACAAAAACACACGGTGTTCCGTCTATGGCGGTAATACCAGACGTGCTAAAACAGATTCAAAATGAATTCGGTCCAGAGCCCGCTTTAAATCTAGGTATGAAATTACTGAAAGACTTCAAGCAGGTCACGGCTATATTATTAGCCAACGTAAAGGGAGAAGCAGCATCTGTGGCGATTCGCCAGAAGTTGAGGGAAACAGATATAAAAGATCCTGTTGAGCTTGCAAAAATCATAGAAAAATGCTATGAAGAATTAGGTAGAGACAGCTTGGGTGGGAAACCAGTAAAACCCCAACTGCTCGAAAATCCTGAAAAATTATTTATTAAAAATAATTTAAAGACTCCTAAAAAGAGCTGGGATGGAAATAAACAATCCACTCCCAAGGAAAAAGTTTTCCAGTCCAGAGGAAGGTCTCCTCGACGGAGGGAAAGAACTCCGACTCGAGAACGCCAGTCTCCCCAGAGGGAGCCCTCTGAGAAAAGATATAACCTTAGAAATAGGGATAATCTGAAAAAACCTGATAGATATCAAAGTATTGATACACGTCCCTCTCGATCTTTTCCACAGAATTCGGAAAGAAGAGGACGGTCAGACCCAGGAGAGCACACCAAGTCCAAAGACAAGGAACCTGCTCAAAATAAAAAATCTCAATTTCAGAAAAAGAAGGTAGCCAGTATTAGAGTAATCAACCATGCCGAGAATACTGAGGACACAGTTGAAAAACGGGGAGTGGGCATTGACAATGTTGGACAGTGCAGCAGAGATCAGTATAGCGCGCAAGAACTTGATGAGTCATCTGGAGACAGTGGACACGAATGAATACATTCAGGTTGAAACTGCCGACACCAGACTTAGCGAGCCCCATAAAATATACGAAATAACATTGCGTATGGAGGGTGATAAGACTAGGAAAATTAAGGGTCTATTTTGGGATAAACTCTCAAAAGGCTATGATATTCTGTTAGCTGAAAAAGATTGGCCCCCGGAGTTTGTCAGGGAGTGCCCTCGTGGCGAAGAAGTGATTATGCCTGCCTTCTCGAATCACATACCGATTCATAAAAAATACACATATGCAAGGAAATGGGCAGTAGCCCAGGCACCTGCATTGTATAAAAATCATGTAGGATGGGATGAGGATTCTCCTCCTCACAAAATCCAATTAAGAAGTGAACCAACTGCCCAACGGCAGTATCCCATAAAGCAAGAAGCTAAAAAACAGGTCAGGGAGATCTTAGATGAACTTGAGTACCAGGGGGTGATTGAAACATGCACCTCTCAAATGAACAATCCTTTGTTTCCTGTCTCCAAGCCAGACAATTCATATCGTCTAGTTTTGGACTACAGACACCTTAATACATGTTGCAAAACTTTTGCAGTACAAAACTCGCATAGTGCAGCCCTAATGAATAACATAGTTAGGAAAAAATACAAAACGACATTAGACATTTCTAATGGTTTCTTTTGTCAAAACATTGCACCAGAAAGCAGATACTTGACCGCTTTCTCCGCATTTGGGTCGCAGAAAAAATTCTGTCGACTCCCACAGGGGTTCAAGAACAGCCCAGGACTATTCTCAGCTAGGGTAACAGAGTTACTACAAATCTATGATGATGAAGCATTATCTTACGTAGATGATATTTATCTCACAGATGACGACTTGGATACTCACTTGAAGAGAGTGAACACCATTATACTTGGGTTCGCAGCAGAGGGTTACAAATTCAACTTTAAAAAGTCCCGAATTGCCCATCTGACAGTACTATTTTTAGGGTACGAATTATCAAGTGAAGGGAAAAGCCTAGCGGACAACTTCTTAGAGAAGTGCGCTGTACTCCAAGCTCCAAAAACGCTGAAGAATTTACAATCCATTCTAGGTTTTCTGAATTTCGGAAGAACTTACATCCTAAATTATGCAGAGAGGGTTAAACCTCTCTACGAACTAATTAAACCTGATTTAAAACAAATCAATTGGACTCAAAAACACACAGAAATTTTGAGATCACTGCAAACAGACATGTTAGCAAAAACAAAATTAGATACACGTGACAACACGATCGATCTTGTAATCCGAGTCATCCCAGGAAGATGCGGATTCACGTACCTAACCTCTAATGAGGGAGAAAAGGTACCCATTTCAATTAAATCTCACTTGTACACACAAGCAGAAAAAGCATTCAGTCACACGGAAAGAACTGTGAACGCAGTGCAAATCGCATTAGCAAATGAACGAGAACTAGCACACGGCAAACGGATTAATATCCTTACAGCGGAATCCGCCTTCGAGGCGCTATTCAGCTCAGTAAACCTGCCTACAGTGTCACTGGATCCAAAATGGATACAGTGCATAGATTCTCTAGGAGCGGAAGACGTGAAATACTATTTCGCCCCGCAATACGAAGAACTGAATGATTTAGAATATGAAGAAGAATATCCTCTGCCAATCGAAATTCTGCCTCTCCCACTGTACGCCTGTATAATCTATACAGATAGCTTTGTACAGCATTTCAACGTAGAGAGAAAATCCTACGATGCAGCATGTGCGATCATTAAATGTCGTTGGCTGTGCGGTAAAATCAAACCGAAAATAACAAAAACTGAATCAGTTAAGTACTGTTCGGCTCAAAGAACTGAAATCAGATGTTTAAAGATGGCGCTCGAAAATGCAGAACGCGAATTCCCCACACTTATAGTGTGCGATTCTCATTTTTGCGTCAATTCTTTCAATAACAAACTGCAGAGTTGGATCGAAAACGACTACAAAGATGACACAGGTGCCACAATAAAGCATAAAAAGCTCTGGAACGAGGTAGCTCTTTTACACAAAGAACTACAAAAGACTCACGTGATTCACGCACAGAGTCTTCAACGTGATGGCGTTCACGTTGCAGGGAATTCATTGGCTAATTCAGCCACCACGGAAGCAACTAACCCGGGTTCCGTAGCCACAAAAAAGCGTACAGATAAATACATAGACGGGGAAACCATGCTGGCAATAAAAACGACCGTAAAAGGCGACTGTGCAGCACTACCCGTAAACTATCCACTCAATTATGCATACATAATCGATGCAAACTCCGTTCCGTTTGCTCGAATCCCTGGAGTGGGGGATAGAGTAATTCCAAACACGAACAGGAGAATATTTTTAATAGCAGATGCACATATGGGTTTGGGTCTGAGACACCAAACAATTAAGGTTTCTCTGACTGAATTACAATCAGTATACTGGTGGCCAGGAATGAGTGTAGAACACCAAATATATGCAAACAACTGTGAAAACTGCAATAGGGATCGCAGTAGCGAACCTTGCTACCAGCTACCAGTCAGAAAGAGCGTAACGCTGCCTGCACCCCAACCTGCGTCCTATTAATTAGTTAAGACGAAAAGCATTTTAAAAATGAGTCCACCAGCACTCGGCTGACGCCTAGAACTGTTATAAAAGATTAGCGAGTCCATATCGGCACATACGCAATTACCACGTTCCATTCTGACCAGGGTCCTGCTTTCAGCTCTCGAGCCTATAAGGAGGCCATGGCTAGCATGGGGATTGGGTTGCGGTATTCTTGTCCGTCGCACAAGTGTGGTAGAAAGAAAAAACCGGGACATAAAGCAATCTATAACAGCGAAGGTATTAGGTTCAGGCGCTGGGTGGGTCAAACATTTAATAAGTGTCCAGACTAGTCTTAACAACATGCCAAGAAATTCTCTAAAAGGTTTCAGCCCATACGAACTATTGTTCGGAATTAGAATGAACGTTCAGGACCTCGATAGTCAGATGTCAGTGGTACAAGAAGAAAAAAAGCAGTTTGAAGTAAAAGACCGTTTGGCTGTTTTACAGGAACTGAATGAAACAAGAAAATCATTAAGCAACATAAAGTTAAAGCAACAGCCAAATACCACTGACGAGGCACCACCCGCAACAGCCCCAGCAAGGCCTGTCTGGATTCCAAAGATTGGGGATCTAGTCAGAGAAAAGATCGCGGTTAAGAAGGAATTTGGGCCTTCTTACAGAAAAGCAGTACCTGTCTTGGCAGTCACCGGAACAAGATCAGTTGTGCTACCGCCCCTTGCTGGTAAAAAGGAGAACAGAATCGTGTCCATCGATCTGGTAAAACCACAAGCATGTGGCCTATAATCAACAGTAGGCCCAGTGGACTCCCAAGAAACAACAGAATACCCAGACTTGCAACAATCCAAGAGGTTCAAACTGAAAGACTCATCACATTCGATCAGCCTGCAGTGCACAATGAAGGACTATGCAATAATGCCATGGAACTCGTGCCTCTTGAAACACAAATTGAAACAGTTCGTCAAGAAACACCAGTCTACACTAATGTGGCATCAGAAAGTGCTACCGAGAGACAGATTGAAAAAACAATCCCCTCAATTGACAGAACTGCCTCTGGTTATTTCATCAACTTCGACAACTTCTCTGAAGATTTAAACGACCCCGAAGTAATGCCAGAAACAAAAAAGTATTCTAAAGAAAATACGACAGGACTCCTTCAACAAATCAAAGAACTATATCTGGATTCACCGTTGATTGAGCATTGGATTATCTCAGGGGTATTCATACTCCTACTTTGCCTAATTTTAGTTTTAATTTTAGGAAAGTTCATTACAATTGAATGGACACAGCAAGTCAGAACATCAACATAGTCCTGAAACCACACAGATCATCCCACGTGAAGAAAAGAGAACTGTCAACAGTAAATGTCACAGCAATTCCAATACCTGGTGGGGTAGTATGGGAGAAAACAGACTATGAGATCTATGGTCCGGTCGAAATCCTGAAGTATCCTCATCAACTAAAGGTTTCCTTAAGTGACTTTGTGACACCAAGTACATTCTCTGATGATTGGGACTTTAACAGTATTAATGACATGATGTCTGATTTAGTAATGTCAGCTAGATTCACAGATCATGATTATTTACAAGGTTCATCTAGTTATGAGCAGTTATTCTGTTACACCCACTATGGGGATCATTACTTGCATAAATCTGCACAGCCTAGAAATGTTTTTATGTATAATCAATGGGAACATTGTTCTACACCACCTAAAAGCAGTTCTAAAGCATTTTTTGAGAAATTCAAATACTTCTCAGGGTTTAACACAAGTGATGCAGAAACGTTTTATTATAAACTGTTAGATAAAACAGGAATGAAAACAATGCTGACAAATTCTAAATTAATATATTCAAAAGCATTTTATGACAAAATGATGACATTTGGTTTTGATTATTGGAAACATAATATTGAAACGAAAACAATTTGGGGTACAAAAGATTGGCAGGTGCAAGGCATAGAAGCACTATTTAGAACCTGCATGATACCAGAACAAATGTTATTTTTAAATGACACTGTACACCAAACATCCTGTCTTGGCCTAGCTAAGAACAAAGAAATGAAAACACCGTCTATACCAAAGCCAATAGCTGAGAATGCAACTGCAGATAATGAGTTAGACGTGTCACACATTTTACATTTCAACAGAACACATCCTGATTGGAAAAAATGGTTAATCTGGCCTACAGACACAAATAGCTGTCAAGATAGGTTCCTGAATAAAACACAGGGTTTAAAAATGACCAGATTAGACTCAAGATATTCCCAGAGACAACATCCAGGAATAATAACAACATACAGTGTAGGGAAACTCTGCCTAGAATGGCTAACTACATCCACACTGGCTGAAATTAAGCAACACTTGTCTTTATTAAAAGATGGTGCTGATTTGCGCGATTTCATTCTTGGACCACGCAAACAGCGTCAAAAGCGTTTCATAGCGACCAGTATCTATGCTGCTTACAACGAGGCTTGGAAAGTAAAGCAAATTGAAACTGCTGAAAAAATACGAGAAATTGATCGTATTAATTTGGAGAAATCACTTTCTGTGGTAGACAATGGGTTAATGACTCTGTCTTCCAGAATATATTCTTTGGACAATATTGTATCCTCTGCCTTTGATGTGATAGACAGAGATTTGCTAATGTTACAACATGGCCAGTCTCAACTACGCTCTATTATTGAACTATTCAGAAAAGGGGGTGGTGATGAACAGAGTGTCTGAATTAAGCAGACCACTCTTACCCAGTCCAAAGATCAGGACTTGATCCATCACCGTTATTTAGCTCACTGCACCATCCCAGCTCAGAACCTGGCTACATGCAAATTAGTCTGTCCCTGGCCCAGTGCATCATGGGAACAGGGCAGACCAAACTACCAAGCCAATTCTTCACCAGAAAGGAGACAAGCTTCCGGGGACCGGTTTCTGGCATTTCAGCCGTCGTCGGCCCGGCTTGCTTGAATCCTGATGGTGCAGTGAGCAAGGGACTCATGTCTGAGTATACCCTGCCACACCTATAATGGCCAAAAACGATTCAGAAAAGGGGGTGGTGATGAACAGAGTGTCTGAATTAAGCAGACCACTCTTACCCAGTCCAAAGATCAGGGCTTGATCCATCACCGTTATTTAGCTCACTGCACCATCCCAGCTCAGAACCTGGCTACATGCAAATTAGTCTGTCCCTGGCCCAGTGCATCATGGGAACAGGGCAGACCAAACTACCAAGCCAATTCTTCACCAGAAAGGAGACAAGCTTCCGGGGACCGGTTTCTGGCATTTCAGCCGTCGTCGGCCCGGCTTGCTTGAATCCTGATGGTGCAGTGAGCAAGGGACTCATGTCTGAGTATACCCTGCCACACCTATAATGGCCAAAAACGATTCAGAAAAGGGGGTGGTGATGAACAGAGTGTCTGAATTAAGCAGACCACTCTTACCCAGTCCAAAGATCAGGGCTTGATCCATCACCGTTATTTAGCTCACTGCACCATCCCAGCTCAGAACCTGGCTACATGCAAATTAGTCTGTCCCTGGCCCAGTGCATCATGGGAACAGGGCAGACCAAACTACCAAGCCAATTCTTCACCAGAAAGGAGACAAGCTTCCGGGGACCGGTTTCTGGCATTTCAGCCGTCGTCGGCCCGGCTTGCTTGAATCCTGATGGTGCAGTGAGCAAGGGACTCATGTCTGAGTATACCCTGCCACACCTATAATGGCCAAAAACGATTCAGAAAAGGGGGTGGTGATGAACAGAGTGTCTGAATTAAGCAGACCACTCTTACCCAGTCCAAAGATCAGGGCTTGATCCATCACCGTTATTTAGCTCACTGCACCATCCCAGCTCAGAACCTGGCTACATGCAAATTAGTCTGTCCCTGGCCCAGTGCATCATGGGAACAGGGCAGACCAAACTACCAAGCCAATTCTTCACCAGAAAGGAGACAAGCTTCCGGGGACCGGTTTCTGGCATTTCAGCCGTCGTCGGCCCGGCTTGCTTGAATCCTGATGGTGCAGTGAGCAAGGGACTCATGTCTGAGTATACCCTGCCACACCTATAATGGCCAAAAACGATTCAGAAAAGGGGGTGGTGATGAACAGAGTGTCTGAATTAAGCAGACCACTCTTACCCAGTCCAAAGATCAGGGCTTGATCCATCACCGTTATTTAGCTCACTGCACCATCCCAGCTCAGAACCTGGCTACATGCAAATTAGTCTGTCCCTGGCCCAGTGCATCATGGGAACAGGGCAGACCAAACTACCAAGCCAATTCTTCACCAGAAAGGAGACAAGCTTCCGGGGACCGGTTTCTGGCATTTCAGCCGTCGTCGGCCCGGCTTGCTTGAATCCTGATGGTGCAGTGAGCAAGGGACTCATGTCTGAGTATACCCTGCCACACCTATAATGGCCAAAAACGATTCAGAAAAGGGGGTGGTGATGAACAGAGTGTCTGAATTAAGCAGACCACTCTTACCCAGTCCAAAGATCAGGGCTTGATCCATCACCGTTATTTAGCTCACTGCACCATCCCAGCTCAGAACCTGGCTACATGCAAATTAGTCTGTCCCTGGCCCAGTGCATCATGGGAACAGGGCAGACCAAACTACCAAGCCAATTCTTCACCAGAAAGGAGACAAGCTTCCGGGGACCGGTTTCTGGCATTTCAGCCGTCGTCGGCCCGGCTTGCTTGAATCCTGATGGTGCAGTGAGCAAGGGACTCATGTCTGAGTATACCCTGCCACACCTATAATGGCCAAAAACGATTCAGAAAAGGGGGTGGTGATGAACAGAGTGTCTGAATTAAGCAGACCACTCTTACCCAGTCCAAAGATCAGGGCTTGATCCATCACCGTTATTTAGCTCACTGCACCATCCCAGCTCAGAACCTGGCTACATGCAAATTAGTCTGTCCCTGGCCCAGTGCATCATGGGAACAGGGCAGACCAAACTACCAAGCCAATTCTTCACCAGAAAGGAGACAAGCTTCCGGGGACCGGTTTCTGGCATTTCAGCCGTCGTCGGCCCGGCTTGCTTGAATCCTGATGGTGCAGTGAGCAAGGGACTCATGTCTGAGTATACCCTGCCACACCTATAATGGCCAAAAACGATTCAGAAAAGGGGGTGGTGATGAACAGAGTGTCTGAATTAAGCAGACCACTCTTACCCAGTCCAAAGATCAGGGCTTGATCCATCACCGTTATTTAGCTCACTGCACCATCCCAGCTCAGAACCTGGCTACATGCAAATTAGTCTGTCCCTGGCCCAGTGCATCATGGGAACAGGGCAGACCAAACTACCAAGCCAATTCTTCACCAGAAAGGAGACAAGCTTCCGGGGACCGGTTTCTGGCATTTCAGCCGTCGTCGGCCCGGCTTGCTTGAATCCTGATGGTGCAGTGAGCAAGGGACTCATGTCTGAGTATACCCTGCCACACCTATAATGGCCAAAAACGATTCAGAAAAGGGGGTGGTGATGAACAGAGTGTCTGAATTAAGCAGACCACTCTTACCCAGTCCAAAGATCAGGGCTTGATCCATCACCGTTATTTAGCTCACTGCACCATCCCAGCTCAGAACCTGGCTACATGCAAATTAGTCTGTCCCTGGCCCAGTGCATCATGGGAACAGGGCAGACCAAACTACCAAGCCAATTCTTCACCAGAAAGGAGACAAGCTTCCGGGGACCGGTTTCTGGCATTTCAGCCGTCGTCGGCCCGGCTTGCTTGAATCCTGATGGTGCAGTGAGCAAGGGACTCATGTCTGAGTATACCCTGCCACACCTATAATGGCCAAAAACGATTCAGAAAAGGGGGTGGTGATGAACAGAGTGTCTGAATTAAGCAGACCACTCTTACCCAGTCCAAAGATCAGGGCTTGATCCATCACCGTTATTTAGCTCACTGCACCATCCCAGCTCAGAACCTGGCTACATGCAAATTAGTCTGTCCCTGGCCCAGTGCATCATGGGAACAGGGCAGACCAAACTACCAAGCCAATTCTTCACCAGAAAGGAGACAAGCTTCCGGGGACCGGTTTCTGGCATTTCAGCCGTCGTCGGCCCGGCTTGCTTGAATCCTGATGGTGCAGTGAGCAAGGGACTCATGTCTGAGTATACCCTGCCACACCTATAATGGCCAAAAACGATTCAGAAAAGGGGGTGGTGATGAACAGAGTGTCTGAATTAAGCAGACCACTCTTACCCAGTCCAAAGATCAGGGCTTGATCCATCACCGTTATTTAGCTCACTGCACCATCCCAGCTCAGAACCTGGCTACATGCAAATTAGTCTGTCCCTGGCCCAGTGCATCATGGGAACAGGGCAGACCAAACTACCAAGCCAATTCTTCACCAGAAAGGAGACAAGCTTCCGGGGACCGGTTTCTGGCATTTCAGCCGTCGTCGGCCCGGCTTGCTTGAATCCTGATGGTGCAGTGAGCAAGGGACTCATGTCTGAGTAAACCCTGCCACACCTATAATGGCCAAAAACGATTCAGAAAAGGGGGTGGTGATGAACAGAGTGTCTGAATTAAGCAGACCACTCTTACCCAGTCCAAAGATCAGGGCTTGATCCATCACCGTTATTTAGCTCACTGCACCATCCCAGCTCAGAACCTGGCTACATGCAAATTAGTCTGTCCCTGGCCCAGTGCATCATGGGAACAGGGCAGACCAAACTACCAAGCCAATTCTTCACCAGAAAGGAGACAAGCTTCCGGGGACCGGTTTCTGGCATTTCAGCCGTCGTCGGCCCGGCTTGCTTGAATCCTGATGGTGCAGTGAGCAAGGGACTCATGTCTGAGTATACCCTGCCACACCTATAATGGCCAAAAACGATTCAGAAAAGGGGGTGGTGATGAACAGAGTGTCTGAATTAAGCAGACCACTCTTACCCAGTCCAAAGATCAGGGCTTGATCCATCACCGTTATTTAGCTCACTGCACCATCCCAGCTCAGAACCTGGCTACATGCAAATTAGTCTGTCCCTGGCCCAGTGCATCATGGGAACAGGGCAGACCAAACTACCAAGCCAATTCTTCACCAGAAAGGAGACAAGCTTCCGGGGACCGGTTTCTGGCATTTCAGCCGTCGTCGGCCCGGCTTGCTTGAATCCTGATGGTGCAGTGAGCAAGGGACTCATGTCTGAGTATACCCTGCCACACCTATAATGGCCAAAAACGATTCAGAAAAGGGGGTGGTGATGAACAGAGTGTCTGAATTAAGCAGACCACTCTTACCCAGTCCAAAGATCAGGGCTTGATCCATCACCGTTATTTAGCTCACTGCACCATCCCAGCTCAGAACCTGGCTACATGCAAATTAGTCTGTCCCTGGCCCAGTGCATCATGGGAACAGGGCAGACCAAACTACCAAGCCAATTCTTCACCAGAAAGGAGACAAGCTTCCGGGGACCGGTTTCTGGCATTTCAGCCGTCGTCGGCCCGGCTTGCTTGAATCCTGATGGTGCAGTGAGCAAGGGACTCATGTCTGAGTATACCCTGCCACACCTATAATGGCCAAAAACGATTCAGAAAAGGGGGTGGTGATGAACAGAGTGTCTGAATTAAGCAGACCACTCTTACCCAGTCCAAAGATCAGGGCTTGATCCATCACCGTTATTTAGCTCACTGCACCATCCCAGCTCAGAACCTGGCTACATGCAAATTAGTCTGTCCCTGGCCCAGTGCATCATGGGAACAGGGCAGACCAAACTACCAAGCCAATTCTTCACCAGAAAGGAGACAAGCTTCCGGGGACCGGTTTCTGGCATTTCAGCCGTCGTCGGCCCGGCTTGCTTGAATCCTGATGGTGCAGTGAGCAAGGGACTCATGTCTGAGTATACCCTGCCACACCTATAATGGCCAAAAACGATTCAGAAAAGGGGGTGGTGATGAACAGAGTGTCTGAATTAAGCAGACCACTCTTACCCAGTCCAAAGATCAGGGCTTGATCCATCACCGTTATTTAGCTCACTGCACCATCCCAGCTCAGAACCTGGCTACATGCAAATTAGTCTGTCCCTGGCCCAGTGCATCATGGGAACAGGGCAGACCAAACTACCAAGCCAATTCTTCACCAGAAAGGAGACAAGCTTCCGGGGACCGGTTTCTGGCATTTCAGCCGTCGTCGGCCCGGCTTGCTTGAATCCTGATGGTGCAGTGAGCAAGGGACTCATGTCTGAGTATACCCTGCCACACCTATAATGGCCAAAAACGATTCAGAAAAGGGGGTGGTGATGAACAGAGTGTCTGAATTAAGCAGACCACTCTTACCCAGTCCAAAGATCAGGGCTTGATCCATCACCGTTATTTAGCTCACTGCACCATCCCAGCTCAGAACCTGGCTACATGCAAATTAGTCTGTCCCTGGCCCAGTGCATCATGGGAACAGGGCAGACCAAACTACCAAGCCAATTCTTCACCAGAAAGGAGACAAGCTTCCAGGGACCGGTTTCTGGCATCTCAGCCGTCGTCGGCCCGGCTTGCTTGAATCCTGATGGTGCAGTGAGCAAGGGACTCATGTCTGAGTATACCCTGCCACACCTATAATGGCCAAAAACGATTCAGAAAAGGGGGTGGTGATGAACAGAGTGTCTGAATTAAGCAGACCACTCTTACCCAGTCCAAAGATCAGGGCTTGATCCATCACCGTTATTTAGCTCACTGCACCATCCCAGCTCAGAACCTGGCTACATGCAAATTAGTCTGTCCCTGGCCCAGTGCATCATGGGAACAGGGCAGACCAAACTACCAAGCCAATTCTTCACCAGAAAGGAGACAAGCTTCCGGGGACCGGTTTCTGGCATTTCAGCCGTCGTCGGCCCGGCTTGCTTGAATCCTGATGGTGCAGTGAGCAAGGGACTCATGTCTGAGTATACCCTGCCACACCTATAATGGCCAAAAACGATTCAGAAAAGGGGGTGGTGATGAACAGAGTGTCTGAATTAAGCAGACCACTCTTACCCAGTCCAAAGATCAGGGCTTGATCCATCACCGTTATTTAGCTCACTGCACCATCCCAGCTCAGAACCTGGCTACATGCAAATTAGTCTGTCCCTGGCCCAGTGCATCATGGGAACAGGGCAGACCAAACTACCAAGCCAATTCTTCACCAGAAAGGAGACAAGCTTCCGGGGACCGGTTTCTGGCATTTCAGCCGTCGTCGGCCCGGCTTGCTTGAATCCTGATGGTGCAGTGAGCAAGGGACTCATGTCTGAGTATACCCTGCCACACCTATAATGGCCAAAAACGATTCAGAAAAGGGGGTGGTGATGAACAGAGTGTCTGAATTAAGCAGACCACTCTTACCCAGTCCAAAGATCAGGGCTTGATCCATCACCGTTATTTAGCTCACTGCACCATCCCAGCTCAGAACCTGGCTACATGCAAATTAGTCTGTCCCTGGCCCAGTGCATCATGGGAACAGGGCAGACCAAACTACCAAGCCAATTCTTCACCAGAAAGGAGACAAGCTTCCGGGGACCGGTTTCTGGCATTTCAGCCGTCGTCGGCCCGGCTTGCTTGAATCCTGATGGTGCAGTGAGCAAGGGACTCATGTCTGAGTATACCCTGCCACACCTATAATGGCCAAAAACGATTCAGAAAAGGGGGTGGTGATGAACAGAGTGTCTGAATTAAGCAGACCACTCTTACCCAGTCCAAAGATCAGGGCTTGATCCATCACCGTTATTTAGCTCACTGCACCATCCCAGCTCAGAACCTGGCTACATGCAAATTAGTCTGTCCCTGGCCCAGTGCATCATGGGAACAGGGCAGACCAAACTACCAAGCCAATTCTTCACCAGAAAGGAGACAAGCTTCCGGGGACCGGTTTCTGGCATTTCAGCCGTCGTCGGCCCGGCTTGCTTGAATCCTGATGGTGCAGTGAGCAAGGGACTCATGTCTGAGTATACCCTGCCACACCTATAATGGCCAAAAACGATTCAGAAAAGGGGGTGGTGATGAACAGAGTGTCTGAATTAAGCAGACCACTCTTACCCAGTCCAAAGATCAGGGCTTGATCCATCACCGTTATTTAGCTCACTGCACCATCCCAGCTCAGAACCTGGCTACATGCAAATTAGTCTGTCCCTGGCCCAGTGCATCATGGGAACAGGGCAGACCAAACTACCAAGCCAATTCTTCACCAGAAAGGAGACAAGCTTCCGGGGACCGGTTTCTGGCATTTCAGCCGTCGTCGGCCCGGCTTGCTTGAATCCTGATGGTGCAGTGAGCAAGGGACTCATGTCTGAGTATACCCTGCCACACCTATAATGGCCAAAAACGATTCAGAAAAGGGGGTGGTGATGAACAGAGTGTCTGAATTAAGCAGACCACTCTTACCCAGTCCAAAGATCAGGGCTTGATCCATCACCGTTATTTAGCTCACTGCACCATCCCAGCTCAGAACCTGGCTACATGCAAATTAGTCTGTCCCTGGCCCAGTGCATCATGGGAACAGGGCAGACCAAACTACCAAGCCAATTCTTCACCAGAAAGGAGACAAGCTTCCGGGGACCGGTTTCTGGCATTTCAGCCGTCGTCGGCCCGGCTTGCTTGAATCCTGATGGTGCAGTGAGCAAGGGACTCATGTCTGAGTATACCCTGCCACACCTATAATGGCCAAAAACGATTCAGAAAAGGGGGTGGTGATGAACAGAGTGTCTGAATTAAGCAGACCACTCTTACCCAGTCCAAAGATCAGGGCTTGATCCATCACCGTTATTTAGCTCACTGCACCATCCCAGCTCAGAACCTGGCTACATGCAAATTAGTCTGTCCCTGGCCCAGTGCATCATGGGAACAGGGCAGACCAAACTACCAAGCCAATTCTTCACCAGAAAGGAGACAAGCTTCCGGGGACCGGTTTCTGGCATTTCAGCCGTCGTCGGCCCGGCTTGCTTGAATCCTGATGGTGCAGTGAGCAAGGGACTCATGTCTGAGTATACCCTGCCACACCTATAATGGCCAAAAACGATTCAGAAAAGGGGGTGGTGATGAACAGAGTGTCTGAATTAAGCAGACCACTCTTACCCAGTCCAAAGATCAGGGCTTGATCCATCACGTTATTTAGCTCACTGCACCATCCCAGCTCAGAACCTGGCTACATGCAAATTAGTCTGTCCCTGGCCCAGTGCATCATGGGAACAGGGCAGACCAAACTACCAAGCCAATTCTTCACCAGAAAGGAGACAAGCTTCCGGGGACCGGTTTCTGGCATTTCAGCCGTCGTCGGCCCGGCTTGCTTGAATCCTGATGGTGCAGTGAGCAAGGGACTCATGTCTGAGTATACCCTGCCACACCTATAATGGCCAAAAACGATTCAGAAAAGGGGGTGGTGATGAACAGAGTGTCTGAATTAAGCAGACCACTCTTACCCAGTCCAAAGATCAGGGCTTGATCCATCACCGTTATTTAGCTCACTGCACCATCCCAGCTCAGAACCTGGCTACATGCAAATTAGTCTGTCCCTGGCCCAGTGCATCATGGGAACAGGGCAGACCAAACTACCAAGCCAATTCTTCACCAGAAAGGAGACAAGCTTCCGGGGACCGGTTTCTGGCATTTCAGCCGTCGTCGGCCCGGCTTGCTTGAATCCTGATGGTGCAGTGAGCAAGGGACTCATGTCTGAGTATACCCTGCCACACCTATAATGGCCAAAAACGATTCAGAAAAGGGGGTGGTGATGAACAGAGTGTCTGAATTAAGCAGACCACTCTTACCCAGTCCAAAGATCAGGGCTTGATCCATCACCGTTATTTAGCTCACTGCACCATCCCAGCTCAGAACCTGGCTACATGCAAATTAGTCTGTCCCTGGCCCAGTGCATCATGGGAACAGGGCAGACCAAACTACCAAGCCAATTCTTCACCAGAAAGGAGACAAGCTTCCGGGGACCGGTTTCTGGCATTTCAGCCGTCGTCGGCCCGGCTTGCTTGAATCCTGATGGTGCAGTGAGCAAGGGACTCATGTCTGAGTATACCCTGCCACACCTATAATGGCCAAAAACGATTCAGAAAAGGGGGTGGTGATGAACAGAGTGTCTGAATTAAGCAGACCACTCTTACCCAGTCCAAAGATCAGGGCTTGATCCATCACCGTTATTTAGCTCACTGCACCATCCCAGCTCAGAACCTGGCTACATGCAAATTAGTCTGTCCCTGGCCCAGTGCATCATGGGAACAGGGCAGACCAAACTACCAAGCCAATTCTTCACCAGAAAGGAGACAAGCTTCCAGGGACCGGTTTCTGGCATCTCAGCCGTCGTCGGCCCGGCTTGCTTGAATCCTGATGGTGCAGTGAGCAAGGGACTCATGTCTGAGTATACCCTGCCACACCTATAATGGCCAAAAACGATTCAGAAAAGGGGGTGGTGATGAACAGAGTGTCTGAATTAAGCAGACCACTCTTACCCAGTCCAAAGATCAGGGCTTGATCCATCACCGTTATTTAGCTCACTGCACCATCCCAGCTCAGAACCTGGCTACATGCAAATTAGTCTGTCCCTGGCCCAGTGCATCATGGGAACAGGGCAGACCAAACTACCAAGCCAATTCTTCACCAGAAAGGAGACAAGCTTCCGGGGACCGGTTTCTGGCATTTCAGCCGTCGTCGGCCCGGCTTGCTTGAATCCTGATGGTGCAGTGAGCAAGGGACTCATGTCTGAGTATACCCTGCCACACCTATAATGGCCAAAAACGATTCAGAAAAGGGGGTGGTGATGAACAGAGTGTCTGAATTAAGCAGACCACTCTTACCCAGTCCAAAGATCAGGGCTTGATCCATCACCGTTATTTAGCTCACTGCACCATCCCAGCTCAGAACCTGGCTACATGCAAATTAGTCTGTCCCTGGCCCAGTGCATCATGGGAACAGGGCAGACCAAACTACCAAGCCAATTCTTCACCAGAAAGGAGACAAGCTTCCGGGGACCGGTTTCTGGCATTTCAGCCGTCGTCGGCCCGGCTTGCTTGAATCCTGATGGTGCAGTGAGCAAGGGACTCATGTCTGAGTATACCCTGCCACACCTATAATGGCCAAAAACGATTCAGAAAAGGGGGTGGTGATGAACAGAGTGTCTGAATTAAGCAGACCACTCTTACCCAGTCCAAAGATCAGGGCTTGATCCATCACCGTTATTTAGCTCACTGCACCATCCCAGCTCAGAACCTGGCTACATGCAAATTAGTCTGTCCCTGGCCCAGTGCATCATGGGAACAGGGCAGACCAAACTACCAAGCCAATTCTTCACCAGAAAGGAGACAAGCTTCCGGGGACCGGTTTCTGGCATTTCAGCCGTCGTCGGCCCGGCTTGCTTGAATCCTGATGGTGCAGTGAGCAAGGGACTCATGTCTGAGTATACCCTGCCACACCTATAATGGCCAAAAACGATTCAGAAAAGGGGGTGGTGATGAACAGAGTGTCTGAATTAAGCAGACCACTCTTACCCAGTCCAAAGATCAGGGCTTGATCCATCACCGTTATTTAGCTCACTGCACCATCCCAGCTCAGAACCTGGCTACATGCAAATTAGTCTGTCCCTGGCCCAGTGCATCATGGGAACAGGGCAGACCAAACTACCAAGCCAATTCTTCACCAGAAAGGAGACAAGCTTCCGGGGACCGGTTTCTGGCATTTCAGCCGTCGTCGGCCCGGCTTGCTTGAATCCTGATGGTGCAGTGAGCAAGGGACTCATGTCTGAGTATACCCTGCCACACCTATAATGGCCAAAAACGATTCAGAAAAGGGGGTGGTGATGAACAGAGTGTCTGAATTAAGCAGACCACTCTTACCCAGTCCAAAGATCAGGGCTTGATCCATCACCGTTATTTAGCTCACTGCACCATCCCAGCTCAGAACCTGGCTACATGCAAATTAGTCTGTCCCTGGCCCAGTGCATCATGGGAACAGGGCAGACCAAACTACCAAGCCAATTCTTCACCAGAAAGGAGACAAGCTTCCGGGGACCGGTTTCTGGCATTTCAGCCGTCGTCGGCCCGGCTTGCTTGAATCCTGATGGTGCAGTGAGCAAGGGACTCATGTCTGAGTATACCCTGCCACACCTATAATGGCCAAAAACGATTCAGAAAAGGGGGTGGTGATGAACAGAGTGTCTGAATTAAGCAGACCACTCTTACCCAGTCCAAAGATCAGGGCTTGATCCATCACCGTTATTTAGCTCACTGCACCATCCCAGCTCAGAACCTGGCTACATGCAAATTAGTCTGTCCCTGGCCCAGTGCATCATGGGAACAGGGCAGACCAAACTACCAAGCCAATTCTTCACCAGAAAGGAGACAAGCTTCCGGGGACCGGTTTCTGGCATTTCAGCCGTCGTCGGCCCGGCTTGCTTGAATCCTGATGGTGCAGTGAGCAAGGGACTCATGTCTGAGTATACCCTGCCACACCTATAATGGCCAAAAACGATTCAGAAAAGGGGGTGGTGATGAACAGAGTGTCTGAATTAAGCAGACCACTCTTACCCAGTCCAAAGATCAGGGCTTGATCCATCACCGTTATTTAGCTCACTGCACCATCCCAGCTCAGAACCTGGCTACATGCAAATTAGTCTGTCCCTGGCCCAGTGCATCATGGGAACAGGGCAGACCAAACTACCAAGCCAATTCTTCACCAGAAAGGAGACAAGCTTCCGGGGACCGGTTTCTGGCATCTCAGCCGTCGTCGGCCCGGCTTGCTTGAATCCTGATGGTGCAGTGAGCAAGGGACTCATGTCTGAGTATACCCTGCCACACCTATAATGGCCAAAAACGATTCAGAAAAGGGGGTGGTGATGAACAGAGTGTCTGAATTAAGCAGACCACTCTTACCCAGTCCAAAGATCAGGGCTTGATCCATCACCGTTATTTAGCTCACTGCACCATCCCAGCTCAGAACCTGGCTACATGCAAATTAGTCTGTCCCTGGCCCAGTGCATCATGGGAACAGGGCAGACCAAACTACCAAGCCAATTCTTCACCAGAAAGGAGACAAGCTTCCGGGGACCGGTTTCTGGCATTTCAGCCGTCGTCGGCCCGGCTTGCTTGAATCCTGATGGTGCAGTGAGCAAGGGACTCATGTCTGAGTATACCCTGCCACACCTATAATGGCCAAAAACGATTCAGAAAAGGGGGTGGTGATGAACAGAGTTATTGAACTAGGCTGGACGCTGCAAAACCTTCGTTCAGGCTATGTGCCTTGGCGTTTGATAAACACAACGTCATTATTTTCCATTTTTAACCTTACTGATAAACAGATCAGTTTGGCACAGAAAGGAGCAGACTATACAATCTTGAGCATCGAGAAACTCGAGAGATTACCATTGACAATGTCAGAGAGCCCTGTCATTGAATGGATAATACACGGAATTATCACAATTCCGATAACAACTTTCCGATTTCATAAATGCCTTGAGTACATACCTGCTGGCCAGTATGAACAATTGGGTAAGGGATATATTAAATCCGAATGGAAATTACCATACACTCATTCTTGCTATAGTGACAGCGACAAAAATGTATTTCTTAGTGGTGACAACTGTAAACACTCACTAAGCGGTATACTTTTGTGTCAGGGTATTAATTTACACGGAGCATGTGATGGAAATTCAAACAACCTCTCATGCCACCAGCTAGTCACACCTGCAACTCAGATAGAGCCCTTCTTTATGCAACTTTCGAACGGGAGTTACATTCTTAGAACGGATCACAGGTGCTGTGGCCTCGCGCCCGGAAAAAGTTATCTAGTACAAGTTACATCCATGGTCAAATGCTGTATGCAAGCATTGTTCCCGAGCGGGCCTCCAGACATAGTGACTCCCCTCTGGCCTCGTCTGAATCTCTATTCTATACGAATTGATACATTAAGCAAAATGAAATCTGTGCTTTTACAGACAACAGTGCCTATAACGTCATCTAAAGAGACGTATGATCTTCTAGTCGCAAGGACGGCTACTGAAGTCCATGACCTTTTATCGACAAATTGCCCCGTGCATTTCGTAGAAATGTTTAGCCAACTCCTTAACATGTCTAGTGCAACAAGCATCCCAGGCATATTTAAGACAGTCTTTACGGGACTGCTAACACCCTTCCAGGCAATTTTGGGAATCTTTCCTAATTTTGTGCACTCCATCTTTGGTGGTATTCCACTATTTTTGGGACTCATCGCAGGGATTCTATTTTTGACCATCCTGCTACGTTATGGCAAGCCTCGGCTCAGACATAGCTCCCATGGGAATGGAAGAGACAATCCTAGCAATGCGCTACAGGGACAGGATAACTAACGTCCTCGGATTGGCCAGGCTGAGAGATCTAAACATGACCTGGTTCCTTTCATTCAGACCGATATGGCAAAATTGCATTTTACCTGTGCTACGGTGTATGCTTTGCGGCGAGGAATGCGTGTTGGACATCTGTCTTTCACTTCCATCAGCAGTACCAATGGACGTCGATACTTTGCTAAGTCCAATAACGGCTCACGCATTGTGTTGTCCCCAGCGGCTACCAATCCTGATGACGGCATTCGTGGAGACTCCTGTACTACAGCCAAGTGGTAACAGTGGAGCAAGTGACAAAAGCAACATCATCCAGGTACAACATTCTGTGAGCATTGCTGGTCCTGCCCTCGATGACAGCAATCATTCTCACACCTGCCAAGTTACAGCGCTATCTAATTTGGTTGAACTATCACCTGATTTTGTAGACCAATTCTTTGCGAGCCTGTCTGATACGATGTTCTCACCCATAGAGAAACAATAACTTTTGAGAAGCTTTCCGACACACAGCGTTCCCATGAACTCTGAATTCGGCCTTCAGTTTTGATCAACAAAAAACTGCCAGGAGCTTTGGAAATATATTTTCTTTGAATTGGACAATTTTTTTAATATTGACCCTTTTTTTTTTGGCACGAACAATTCTTTGCTTAACGTAAAAACTATTCTTAGAGAACAGAAGCTTCACACTTCTATTTCTAAGCACATCTAGAGACATAACAACATCACACCAGCCTCTAGCACACATGTTATTACAATGCATTTTTATGTGATGATTTATCTCGCATTTCTTCTGTCAGAGATACTTCATGTGTAAATCTTTTGCATAATCGTTCATTGATTTTATATGCGATAACCTTTTGAATGATTACTATGTTTTAAACAACGTACAGTACCTAAATTCCATGTATAACAAGTACGCCTATTTCGAATGCATTTATGTATTTTGGGGTGGGCTATGTTACACAATGTTACACATGCATCTAATTGCTTAGTTTTAGTAATTTTGATGGACATGAATACGTGGAGTGGGTGTCATGTGTTTATCTAGGTTCCTGATCGATACTGTGACCTTATGCCCCTATTCGGCTATAAAGCCCTTTATTCCCTATATTGGCATAACCGTTCAAGTGCGATTTTCTGAAAAGTCATCTCTGGCCTCACACGAGCAGAGCCACAGAGCCACATTCCAGCATGACTCTCTGCTACTTCCTTTGCGACCAATTAGTGCAATGACAGAGCAGCAGTCACTATCTGATATTCCTAGATAACACTCCGAGTTCTTCAACAAGATAAAAACTTAGCAAACCTGGAAATCCCCGCTTGCTATGTTTTGATTAGTAATAGAACTCTAATGAGCAACTGATAACTGTCACTTCCTAGTGACATCTTTAATTGACGTCTTATGTCCAGCAAACTTGCGTCAAACCCGGCACCTGTCAGGTATAAATATTACCAACGTTGCCTTAAGCAATGCGAAGCTAGCTGCTGTTGAGCGAGCGAACCTGTTGCTGATGCCAGCTGCCTGCATGACCCCGTGTTGGTAACAACTAGCACTCTGTCGCTGCAGCCTGCTATCCTGTGGTGGTGAAGCTACTGATTATCACTATCGCCGCTACAGCGCGAACTGTGGTTCAGTACGCTTGAGGAGCCGTGCAGCCGTCCTCTGCGAAGACATCCAGCCCAGCTGCCCGCGGACGCTGTCACCCCTCCTTCCTCGACGCGCTGAGAGAAGCCGCTGCCTTTCTCGTGCAGAGAAATCCAGTCCCGGCGCTTCCGGTTTACCCTCGCAGGTGACTGGGATATCGAGAGAGACCCCTGAAGGAGATACCAATCCTCCATCATTCTATTCAGAGGTATGGTGTTGACTAAACCCTTAGACGAGAATTCTTGAAACAAACCTTGGCAAAACCAACTTAACTTAAGATACTTACTTACTCCCCTTTTCACGTGTTAGGCTTAGGTCAGGCACACTAGGGTAGGCTTAGTTAGAAGCACCAGTTGAGTATGTTAGCCTAATGTATATATGACTGTATATATGTTTTATTACTTTTAAACCATTGTATGGCTAAGAAACCATATCGATGCTTTTACAGTTCTATTTCGCAATTCTTATCTTACTGTACGTACTTTTTATAATAACAGTTATTGCAATTGTGGCAATACATTTCTCTTGTATGAGAAGAAAGACTGTTCAATAAATGTTAACCCTTTATTGATAAACGCCCGTCTCTCTATTCTCTACATATTGTGAAAGTAAACTGCACTAGACTGACTGAGTGAAATCTATGTCTATTGTTTCACACGACCCTAGAGATCGACTCTTGATCTGAGGAGCAAAGTTGTCATGTTGCACGGTTGTTGGAAAACTGAATCCCTTCTTGTCTGTGCCAAGGAAGCTGATCACTTCCTATGCAGAGAAGAAAGTTTCCAGTGACCTCTGAGCTAGTTGGTAACACAACCCAATTAAGTTTAGCATAGTCAGTGGAGGCCTGGAATATCCGCAGTTCCATGTCGATACTACTGTTTATGTTATTCCAATGCGCAGGGCCTAGTGGGAAACTAGGAACTACACTACATTGGATCTAGAAATCTATAGTGGTAAAAATATCTAAGTGCCACCGTCACAAAAGGGGTCTTTTGCTTTGTTTCATATGTTGTCTTTGGTAAAACTATTTGCTGTTCATTATGTGTAATGTGTTATTTATGTACTTTTATGCTCCATATTATTAATTACTGTACTGTCCATTTATATATGTGAAAAATTAGTTTCATATATAATTTTTACTTTTCAAGGAATTTTCCTTTGAAATTTTAACCTTGTGCCTTTTTTATTGTAAAAATCTTTTTTATTAAAAACTAGATTGTTAACAAATTTTCTTTCCTTGTGGAAATTATTATGCAAATTTCTCCCCGCAATACAGTGATCTATAATAGCCTGTAACCTAGATGCTATGGTGCAACTGTAAGGGTATAGATACATTAGGTTAATGAACACACTCCAGGGATTTCCCTCTGACTTGTATCCTCATCAAAGTCATAAGCATTAGAATATTCCCGCCCATCCGCGGGACCCCGGAAACACTATATTATATGTGTCCCACATATATATACTCATATATATATAAATACATATATATATATAAAAACATGCAATAGCAGCCAAATAACATCAGAGCTGAAATATGCTGTGAAGAATTTCCACCATACATGAATAATAAGCATTAGAAACATGACAAACAACACCAAAGATTGTTTAGAAACAGTTTTAATGCTCAGAAAGCAGTAGAAATTCTCATAACTCACTGGAAGCATAGGAAGCTCCCAGGCTGCATTGCAAACACACAGTCTAAAAAGTCTTGAAAGCTAACCTGTAGCAGAATAGCAATAAACTGACCCCGTGCTTTAAGGCACCCCTAACCCCCTGTATCCCATCATGCCCCAGGGGTGACAGTTAGGTCAGTTGTTATTTTCGGAGACTGAAACAAACCCAGTAACAAATAGGTTAACTATATCTCCTTATTAAAGAGTATCCTTTGCCCGGGGAGGCGGGAGGGTTGCTTATGACTTTGATGAGGATACCGCTGGAAGAGAACTAGGATTACAGGTAAATTGCTTAGAACTCTCTCCTGAGGCGGAAGCCAGGAGATTTTATGCTGCACTATTGATTGTATTCACTCTGTGTTTTTAAAAACTTGTAATCACTTGCCATTTGCTACGAGCACTCTACCGCCCAGCCGACTAAACGCTGACGCGACGAGGGTTGCCATAGCAACGCCGCCCTTCGGCAACCGGCCACGCCCATCCGCGCTGACCACGCCCCCCGCCAGCCTTCTTAAAAGCTCGCGCTGATCACTAGCGCTTGTTGCTTAGAACTCTCTCCTGAGGCGGAAGCCGGGAGATTTTATGCTGCACTATTGATTGTATTCACTCTGTGTTTTTAAAAAACTTGTAATCACTTGCCATTTGCTACCAGCACTCTACCGCCCAGCCGACTAAACGCTGACGCGACGAGGGTTGCCATAGCAACGCCGCCCTTCGGCAACCGGCCACGCCCATCCACGCTGACCACGCCCCCGCCACACTCCATCTCACCACTATTTAAAATGCACCGGTTCCGGGAGCGCAGCGGACGCGACGAATGAGCGCCGAAGATGCGCATAAGGCAAGCTCGTCTGCGCTCGTCCACGCCGAGGACGGGCCCAGGGCCACCCCCCCTGTTCCACTGCCTCCCTGTCCCACTCAAAACTCGTCGCCACTAACCTACACCTTTGCCCAACTCCTAAACATCAGACCTATAGCAGAGGCAGCCCACACTCTACCTCATTTCAGCTATACAAACCCATGTATAGGACCACTCAAATGTCCCACTTGTACTGAAAATATGCCTACCCCTCCCATAACCTCTTCCCGTCAAGTGTTAGCAGCTCTCATAAATGTACGGTCCCTGCCGAAACACAAATTTGAAATTGCCGATTTCATAGATTCACAAAAAATAGATCTATTATTTGTTACAGAGACATGGGGGGACGATTCCTCCGGTCCGGATTTCAGAGATGCCACGCCCAACAACTACTGCGTATGCAAACTAGATAGACCAAAAAGAAAAGGTGGAGGCATAGCTATTATTTATAAAGACCATTTCAAAATAACTACAACAGAGTTAAACTACTCTGAGTGCGAGGCACTCCTCTTTACTATAGGCCTCTCCGGCAGATCATCATTCAAAGGCATGTTAATCTACCGCCCCCCAGGATCCAGATCCAAATTCCTCTCGTTCTTAGACAACATTATCGAGGCTTCAATAGGATCCCCACACTTTACCATCCTGGGTGACTTCAATTTTCATCTAGAAGCCACTGACGACCCCGATACCTCAACACTAATCAATGTCCTAGCGGCAGCTGGCCTCTTACAAATTGTTAAAGAACCCACCCATAAGGCGGGACACACTCTGGACGGACTCTTCACTAACAACCCAAAGATTTCCATTACTAGGGTTACCCCTCTAGTTTGGACGGATCATGTTGCCGTATGCTTTTCCATCCCAACTAACCCCAGTACTCCCCCTTCTACACCTTCTTCGCCTACTAATTTTAGAGACTGGAAAAACATTAATCTGGACCATCTCAAACAGATAATGCGGGACAGCTCAATGCCAAATGAGCAGGATCCCATAGCAGCCTCTGCTAACTATCTGAACAACTTAAATGCAGCTTGCAATAAGCTAGCACCCATCAAAACCTCACACCGGAGTAGAAAACTCCCCTCTGCTCCTTGGTTCACCGAACCGCTCCGACTACAGAGACAATACTGCAGGAACCTAGAAAGGCAGTGGCACCGCCATTTCAATCCCCCTGACAAAATCACATACAAAAACGCTTTATCTAACTACAAAAAACTTATAATAGCAGAGAAAACCAACTACTACACCAACCAAATCAATCAGGCCAAAAACTCGACAGGTCAACTATTTCAGGTGGTCAGTTACCTATCCAACCCCCTTGCACCTCGTCCAGAAGGATCACAGGCTCTCTCGGACGCTTTGGCCAAATTCTTTGAAGACAAAGTCAGAGCCATTTTCACCACTTTCTCCCTTGACCCTTCTCCCACTTCCACTCTGCAACCTACCTCCGATAATGCCCCAGCTTTCCTAGCCTTTGAAGCCACCACACAAGAACTCATCCAACCCTTGATCGCCCGAACCAAATCAGGCTCACCTTTTGATCCTTGCCCTCCTGGCATTCTTAATCTCATCCCTGAATCCATTGCCCCTTCACTATCCACCATCTGTAACGCAATGTTCGCAACTGGCATCTACCCTTCTGTCTGGAAGGAGGCCATCATTAAACCTCTTCTAAAGAAGCCTACCCTAGAACCTCTCCTTCCTGCCAGCTACAGACCCATCGCATGCCTTCCGTTCCCTGCTAAGATTTTTGAAAAAATCATGAACACCCAGCTATCAACCTATATACACGATAATAACCTACTGGACGACACCCAGTTTGGGTTCAGACAAGGCCATGGAACGGAGACTGCGCTCCTAAAAGCAGCGGACGAGATAAGGTCCACAATGGATAACGGAGGCTCTGCGATATTGATACTTTTAGATCTCTCCGCAGCCTTCGACACGGTCGATCATGTTACTTTGATCGACCGTGTCGCGGCCATAGGAATAAAAGACAAAGCTAAAGAACTTCGCGCCTAATTTTTGTCTAACCGCCCGCAAACAGTGAAAATGGGCAATTACATCTCCCAGACCTTCTCTCTGCCTTGTGGAGTACCGCAGGGATCCTCGCTAAGTCCGACACTCTTCAACATATATGTGTCTGACTTGGCGAGGGTCATAAAATCCTACGGAATTTCCCTCACTACATACGCTGACGACACCCAACTGGTGTTGTCCGTATACAACGACGGCACTTCTGTGGCAGCTAACTTCCATAATGGAATGAAGGCAATAAGCTCCTGGATGTCATCCAATTGTCTTAAACTGAATTCTGATAAGACAGAAGTGATGACATTCGGGAGGCTGCAACCTACTTGGTCCCCGCAATGGTGGCCACCTCAGATGGGACAACCTCCTGAACCAGTAACCAAGGTACGAAACCTAGGTGTCATTTTCGATAACAAGATGTCCTTCCAGCAGCATGCTAATTCGGTGGTTTCCTCTTCCTTCCACATTTTAAAAAGGATCAAAAAGCTCATCCCTTACCTACCTCCATCTGCAGGCAAAACCTTAGTTAGCACTTTAGTCTTCTCCAAAACAGACTACTTTAATGCCTTGCTACTAAACGCACAACAAAAGGTCCTCAACAAATTGCAGACTGTGCAAAATGCAGCAGCCAGGACACTGCTATCTATCCCTAAATTTGCATCTATCTCCCCTTACATCCAACAGTTACACTGGCTGCCAGTGAGGAGTCGGATCAAATTCAAGGCTTTATGCATAGCATATAAAGCTATCCACAACCGAGGCCCTCTATTCTTAAGACAAGCCTTCTGCCCGCTCGAACACCCAAGAACATTACGTTCATCCTCAGCTCACTTGCTAAGAGTCCCCCGAACAAGAAGAGCTAATCGGGGCGACAAACGCTTCTCTGTCGCCACAGCCAAATTGTGGAATATGCTCCCCCTCCACATCAAATCTGCTCCGACTCTGCTCAATTTTAGAAAAAAACTAAAAACCTGGCTGTTCCCAGCCTAACCTCCCCTTCCCACTTGAGAGTTCTGCAACTATAGCGCCGAGACACCCTTGGGTATTTGCGCGCTCTAAAAATCGCTTAAATAAATAAAATAAATAAGTAACTAATCCTTCTCTTCCAGGGGATCCTCATCAATAGTCATAAGCATTAGAATAGAATAGCGAGCCTCTCCTCTGCCCTGCGGGCAAAGGAATGATCAGACAGTAATCTCATCAACAAGTCTGAGTAGGCTGTAGACTACCCAAACAGATTCCTCAAGGAAACCTGCCCTACTTGAGTATCGGCCCTGGAATCAGATTCGAGACAGTAATGCCTCGTAAAGGTATGAACCGATTTCCAGGTTGCAGCCTTGCATATTTCTGACATTGGAATGTCATGCAAGAAAGCTACGGTAGCGGCTTTCCCTCTAGTGGAATGCGCTTTGGGTGACCCCAACAAAGGCTTGCCTGCAAGCTGATAGGCCAATTTAATGCAAGAGACAATCCATCTAGAGATGGACCTTTTGGCCGCTGGAAAACCTGTCCGCATTGAACCATAGTTCACAAACAGTTGATCCGTTTTTCTAATCCCTTTAGTCATTTCCAAATAGAACTTGAGCACTCTCTTAAGATCTAAGGAGTGAAGTGACCGCTCGGCTGGGGTCGTAGGATTTGGAAAAAACGAAGGGAGGGAAATGGACTGATTTATATGAAAATCAGAAATGACTTTAGGCAAGAAATATGGATGAGCCCTTAGGACTACTCTATTGTGATGGAAAACAGTATATGGTTCTTTCGCACAGAGCGCTTGTACCGCGCTTACTCTGCGCGCAGAGGTAATCGCCACTAAAAAAGGACGCCTTCCAAGAGAGATGTTGCAAGGAGGCCTTGTGGATGGGCTTGAAAGGAGGTGACATTAACCTGGATAGAACCAGGTTCAATTCCCATGGAGGAGAAGGGTTTCACACAGAGGGATACACTTTTTTCAACCCCTGGAGGAAGTCCTCAACCAATGGAACCTGAAAGAAAGAAATCTGATCAGGTGATTTTGGTAAACATCGTTTACCACGATGTTTTTACAACGAGGTACCTTTACCACGCGGCCGTGACAACGCATGTCGTTACCACGACTTGCGCTGGAGGGCGCTAAAGGTTTAAAAATAGTTAATTTACTATCCCAACACCTTCCCTAGGGTCCACTGGGACTGGTGTTAGAATAGTAAATTATACTATTCGAAATCCGCGCCCCCAACGCAAGTCGTGGTAACGACTTGCGTTGTCACGGCCGCGTGGTAAAGGTATGCGTTGTGACGGTACGCGTTGTACCGTCATACATCCGGTGATTTTCTGTATGCTACTATGGCTGACAAATGCACCCTAATAGAAGTGTACTTTAAACCAGCAGTTGCCAGGGAAAGGAGGTATGGCAAGATGACATCCTCCTGCCCTTTAGTCGGATCTAAGTGATGATCCCTACACCCTAAGTAAAACCTTTTCCACTTGAACGCATAGGACGCTCTCGTGGAAGGCCTCTTAGCCTCCTTTAAAATGTTCATGCATTCGGGAGGCAAGTTCAAATGTCCATATTGCAGGACCTCAGGAGCCATGCTGTTAGGTTCAGTGATGGGAGGTTGGGATGCATTATCCTCCCGTTCATCTTGCTCAACAGGTCCGGCCTGCAAGGGAGTCGTCTGTGTGGACACACAGACAGATGTAGAAGGTCCGGGTACGCCCACTGCCGCGGCCAATCCGGAGCTATCAGGATCATTTCCATGTTTGACCTGAGGAACTTGGAAACTACTCTCGGAATCAGAGCCAGGGGAGGAAACGCGTAAGCGAATGTCCCTGACCAATCCATCAGTAGAGCATTCCCCTGCGTTCCTGGCCGGTGGAACCTGGACGCGAAGGCGTGGCATTTGGAGTTTTCGTCGTCTGCAAACAAGTCTATGGTTGGACTACCTCAGCAACGAAAAAGCTCTTCTACTACTTTGTCGTTTAGCACCCAGTCTGGCTGATCTTCGAAGTGCCTGCTGAGTGCGTCTGCTTTTACATTCAACTCGCCTGGAAGGTGCACTGTCACTACCATGAGGCCTCGAGAGAGAAGCCAATGCCAGATTGTCTGTGCCTCTCGAGAGAGTGGGCGAGATCTTGTGCCTCCTTGTTTGTTCAGATAGAACATGGTGGTCGTATTGTCTGTCTGAACTAGGACGGAGTTGGACTCTATCGCTGGAAAGAAAGCTTTGAGAGCCAGGAATACCGCTCTGAGTTCCAGCATATTGATGTGGTATGTCTGCTCCTGCGCAGACCACTGACCTTGAATTTGAAGCGGACCCATGTGCGCTCCCCAGCCTTGCAGAGAGGCAGCCGTCACTATAGACTGGGATGGAAGAGGTTGGTGAAACGGTACTCCCACCAGCACATTCCTTCTCCGAGTCCACCATTTGATGGCATCCTTCGTCGCTTGGGAAAGAGTGATACGATCTTCCCAATGCCCCGTCGCTTGGTCCCACTGGTCCTCTAGAGCCTGCTGCAGAGGACGCATTCTCAGCCTGGCGTTTGAGATGAGAAAAATGCAGGACGCCATGGAACCCAGCAGGGATGCTACTTGTCGGGCTGTTGGAAGTCGAGACTCTAGCAGAATCCCACATTTCTGACTCATGGAAAAAAGTCTCTCCTCCGAAGGAAACGCTTTTCCCACTCTTGTGTCCAGAACGGAGCCTAGGTAGTGGATGGACTGTGTAGGCCGCTGGACTGACTTCTCCAGGTTCACATGGAGGCCGAGCCTGCGCAACTGGTGCAGGCACAGTTGTAGATCGTGCGTTACCTGTACCGGAGATGGGCCTTTTAGGAGCCAGTCGTCCAGGTATGGGTAGATGAAGAGTCCCTTTTTGTGAAGAAAAGCCGACACCACTGCCATGAATTTGGTGAAGACTCGTGGTGCGGACTTGAGACCGAAGGGTAGCACCTTGTACTGGTAGTGCTTGTTCCCTACGACAAACCTCAAGTACTTGCGATGTTGTTGAGCAATTGGGATGTGAAAATACGCATCTTGCAGATCCACCGAACACATCCAATCTCCGGCTTGAAGGTGTGGGCATATTTGGTGAAGCGCTAACATGCGGAACTTTTCTCTGACGATGACTTTGTTTAAAAGTCGCAGATCGAGTATTGGTCTGAACTTGTCCTCCTGATCTTTTTTGGGGACAAGAAAGTATCTGGAGTAAACTCCCTTTCCTCTTTGAGCGGGAGGAACTTCCTCTATCGCTCTTTTTTGCAGTAGGACTTTCACCTCTCTTCGGAGCAAGCTTAGCTGGTGAGGGCAAGAGCTCTTTGGAGGAATGCTCTTCGGAGGCGCACGGAAACGTAGCCTGTATCCATTGTGCAGTATATTCAGCACCCACTGATCCTTTGTGATGCTGACCCACTCTGCCAGGTGTTGTGAAGCACTTCCTCCCACCGGAGTGGGTAACGGCGCCAGAGGAAGCCACTGCTCAGGCCTTTCCTCCTCTTGTGGTGTTAGAGGATTGTTGGTGACCTCCTCTACCTCTGTCGGGTTTGCCTCGAAACTGGGATTTCCCCTGGTTCTTAGTTTGGGACCTCTGTTGAGCCCCTCTCCCCCTGTTGGTCTTGAAGCGGCGTTTGAACTCTTTTTTCTTCTCCAAACCCACCGCTTTCACTGTATCTAGTTCCGTCTTCATTCGGGTCATTTCTTCGTCAGCATGTTCCCCGAAGAGAGCGGAACCCGAAAAGGGGAGATTAAGGATGCGATGCTGAGCATCTGGCTTCAGACCTGAAAGGCGCAACCAGGCTGACCACCTGGCACAAACCCCATGTGAATAGGAATGAGCCACAAGTACAGCACCATCCGCAGCCGTGCTTATCATCTGATTCGCCACCAGACATCCTTCTGTCACAGTCTCTTCAAAATCCTGCTGGTCTTCCTTTGGCAGTTTGGATTTGAACCTTTCCATGGAGTCCCATAAGGCTCTGTCGTATCGACCCAGAAGCGCAGCCGCACTAGAAACCTTAAGAGTGGATGCAGCTGAGTTGCAAACCTTGCGACCCCAGGAGTCTTGAGATTTGCTGTCCTTGTCTGGTGGGACTGAAAAGGAACCGACAACTGCGTGCGTCTTCCTCGCCGCTGCCACAATTACAGAGTCTTCTGGAGGGTCAGATTTTACAAAAAACGGGTTAGAAGAGGCTGGTTTGTATTTCTTCTGAATGCGGGCTGGCACCGCTCTGATAGCCGCTGGAGTTAGGAAAACCTCTTTGACAGGATCCATAATCCCGGGACTAAAGGCAGCAGTGGACGGGAGATAGCTTTTTTGTGTAAAGTCTCAAAAATGACTGTCGTTGTAACCTGAGGGACAGACATTTCAATGTTCAGTTTCAGTGCTCCTCTTTGCAGGACATCCAGATATGTGCCAATGTCATCCACTGGGGAGGATCTGGACGTAGGACTGTCCGTCAACGTTGGGGAGTAGTCCCTCTTGGAAGACCTGGTAGAAGAGGTAGATGAAGTAGACGGAGTTGGTCGACGTCTACGGTGAGCACTGTGCCTCCTCTCCCGCGATCTTTTTGAACGCTCCTCCCATCTAGGAGAGCGAGATCTGATCCGATCTACTGAACGAGGTCTTCTTCTGGGAGATCGGGACCTTCTGGGAGATCTGGTTGGTGTTCTCACAGGTGATTTGCGCCTGGGAGGACTACGCTTGTCCATCTCCTCTACCAGATTCTGAAGAAGAGACCTGTGTTGTGGGCTGGCATATTCTTGCATACGTTTGGCAGCCCCAGAATCTCTCCAATGGTCCAAAGACTTGTAGCATCTAGGTGATAGTCTGATCTGCTCAGCCGAAGGATCTGGCTGACGCTCAGGAGATCTGTGCACTGGACTTCTGGACTTTGAATATGCAGTTGAGGAGCCAGAGGACCGTGAAGTGGAATGACGGGAAGCTGACTCCGTTACCATGATCACATCTGAATGCCTCGACGTCGAGCGTTCTTCCCTCGCCACCGAACGCCATCGGGGAGTCGGCGGGTCAAACAATCTCGACTTTGAATGTCTATGTGAGGATCTATGGTCTCTCGACGTCGAGCGGCGATGACCAGCCGTCGACGGAGTTCTCTGTCTCAACGTCGAACGGTGATGACCGGCCGTCGACGGAGCTCTCTGCCTCGACGTCGAACGGCGATGACTGGCCGTCGACGGAGCCCTCTCTCTCGACGTCAAACGACGATGTCCAGTCGTCTGTTGTAAAATAAAACAGCGATAATGTTAAGCATTCGCTGAAGACATGCTATTGTGTCTTCATTTTAGTTTTCCCGCTCATACTTGAAAATACGGCCAGACTCCATTTTTTTTTCTGGCGTCCATCTTGTATGCTACACTCCGCCATGTGCTCGCCACGAGGCAAGTCCTACCTCACTGACTGTCACCCCTGGAATTTGCCCAGTAACAGGCTATAAATAGTTCCAGCTTGCCTAGTGCATGCCCAGTACGTGTAACATCTGTTTCTGCTTAGAGGGCATTGGAATGTGCATTCGAGGGGCTCCATGAACCGTTAACTCCACCCATGTATCGATCATGCTCAAGAAATATCCATATATGCTCGTAAATCATGCCTTTGAGCTGTAACCGCCTACTTATGGGCCCCTTCTTTGTGTATAAAAGGGGACCGCATGTTTGAGTTCTGTCTGCTACCTTTTACAATACTGTAGAGTGTTGTGTGGGCTGTAGTACCACCTTTAAAGGTTTATTAAACTATGTTTTTGTATTTCCAGTTTCCGTGTCAATTTCTTACGTAGTCTGAGGACTTTGCGTACAGAAGGGCGAACCCCTTCGCACTCACGGGCCTTGCTGAGGCCTGTACTCATCACGTCGACGGAGCTCTCTGCCTCAACGTCGAACGGCGATGACCGGCCGTCGACGGAGTTCTCTGTCTCGACGTTGAACGGCGAAGACCAGCCGTCGACGGAGTCTTCTGTCTCAATGTCGAGTGCCTGTGCGACGACGGCGGAGGGGTATTGGACACCCTTGACGCCGAACGTCGACGAGACACTGACAGAGACTGCGTCCTCGACGCCGATCGACGAGTTACTGTCGAAGGCAGAGTGGTCTTGGTCCTCGACGCCAACGCCTTGTGTTTTGAAGATGTTTTAGTCTTCTTGGAACCCTTCATCCCCGCAGACCTTACTCTGGATGACCTATGAGCCAGGTCATAGATGCGAATTCTCTCCCTGTCTTTGAGAGTTCTTCCTTACAGGTGCTCGCATGGAGGACAGGTGCCTGGATCATGTTCTTCAGGCAGACACAGGGTACAAACATCGTGGTTGTCTGATTTTGCTTTCTTGTTACCACAAGGACACTTATCAAAAAGTGAAGGCATTTTCCACTGAAAATGCCCAGTAAACTGACTTAAAAAGGCAGTTCCTTACTTGACAAGATGAAAAAAGTCAAAGTAAGTGAAAAAAGTTGTTCAAAGTGAGTAATTTTCTGTCAGAAAACAGAAATTAGTGGAGCTGTGTAACCAGGATCCTTCCTGAAGGAACCGGAAAGAACAACTGACCTAACTGTCACCCCTGGGGCATGATGGGATACAGGGGGTCAGGGGTGCCTTAAAGCACGGGGTCAGTTTATTGCTATTCTGCTACAGTTTAGCTTTTAAGTCTTTTTAGACTGTGTGTTTGCAATGCAGCCTGGGAGCTTCCTATGCTTCCAGTGAGTTATGAGAATTTCTACTGCTTTATGAGCATTAAAACAGTTTCTAAACAATCTTTGGTGTTGTTTCTCATGTTTCTAATGCTTATTATTCATGTATGGTGGGAATTCTTCACAGCATATTTCAGCTCTGATGTTATTTGGCTGCTATTGCATGTTTTTATATATATATATATATGTATTTATATATATATGAGTATATATATGTGGGGCACATATAATATAGTGTTTCCGTGGTCCCGCACATGGGCGGGAATATTCTAATGCTTATGACTATTGATGAGGATCCCCTGGAAGAGACGTGTCCCTTTTTGCTCATGGTGTGCAAAGTGTAGCTGTACACATTGGCTTAGGATGCACAGTGAAAGGGATTAACAGTGCATATAGCTTTTTCTGAGAGGCCGGTCATGGGTATGCAAGCACTATATTTTGCAGGACATGGCCAAAAATGTACAAATATATCCAAGGCTGTACATTACTTGGCAGTCACACAGGGCTGGCAGAGCATAACAGAGGGTGGGTTGAGAACAGACAATGCTGCGTAGAGTGTGGAATAGGATGTGCAGAGCTTGGTGGAGAATGCCCAGCTTACTTATCGGTAACCTTCATTAATCCGATTCCACATTCTTTGACCCATTAATTACTTATTGGAGTTATGGTGTCACCACTACCAAGCACCTATCTTTTTTTTAAACTCCATCCCTCTGTAACTATTAAAGGGGGGATGGGTCCACCACTCATTCTCAATTAACAAGCCCCCTCAAACACTCCCAAATAAGGGAGGGAACATAAGTAATGGGACAAAGAATACAAAAGCAATCTGGGCATTACCTTCTCGCCCATTCCTTATCTCTTTCCTAAATTATTGCAGAAATACCAAAGCAAAACAAATGACAGCTGACAGTTTTCATGCAACAACTAAGGTAATAAATTAAAAAAACTCGGGATTGGCCCTGGACAGTCTCTACAATGTGTGGCAATGTGTGCATGAACCGTCAAATATGGACTCAATACCCAGACGAACCGGTGGAGTCCCAGGCATTGCAAGTCCTGCTGGACCCAGGGTCACAGAAGGGAGTAGTTTCCAGAATTTATGCAGGCCTGAAGGGAGAAAGGCAAACAAAGTTGCGTCCTGGACACTGACCTGGATGTCCCTTTGACTGATCTGGCATGGTGGAGATCTAGGGTACAGGTATGTGAGACAGCAAGTAATGCAAGGTTTAAACTCACACAATTCTACTACCTTCTTAGAGCGTATTTGACTCCTCAAAGCCTGAGTCGCATTTACCCTACCCACACGGCTGATTGTGTATGATGCAGGTTGCCTCTAGCCGGATTTGCCCACGTCAAGTGAAACTGAAGGCTGTTGCAGGCGTATTGGACAGGGGTCAAATCCTTGGTTGTCCCCTTGGACCTGACCATCAAACACTGCCTACTGGGTCTCATGCCCCTCCCTAAGAAGGGACGCAAGATGGGTTATAAATTTGCTCTCCTAACCATGGTACTTGCCAGATACCGGACAGCCATTCACTAGGTGGAGGCAGCAACCCGACCCATGGAAAATGGCAGAAAGACTTATTGGAAGGGACAACTGTGGAAGGAGTTCGTCTCCGAAGAATCGGTATGGATAATGATGTCGAGAGAAATCTTGGTATATGGGACGAGATGGTTGACTGTATAGGAGCTGATCACAGCAGAGAGACACAGGACTCTGGGGGCGATTATGATGTTGGTCAGAAAGCCTCCGACTGCTAGTCAGAAGCTTTCCGACCGCAGTTGGAGGCTTTCTGTTCGACACAGTAGGTTTGCGGTCCGACCCCCAAATACCTAAGTTGGCAGTCGGAGGGTAAACTGGTAGGTCATTCTAACGACAGGCTCCCAGAGTCTCCCGGCCAGTCGGACCTGCACCATAATCTCCTATGGATGGCATTTTTGCCATCAGATTTACAATGTCAGTTTCCCACAGCTTTTCAATACCGGCTTTCCCGACACGTAAAGGCTGCCGGAAAGCGACTTTGGGGGCTTCTAGCAGGGCCCCCTTGCCTCCGCGGCCTACGGTTGGTGGCCGAGGGGGTACCTAGGGTGCTCCTCTGTAACTCCATACACTGTGTGGCAGGCACCATGGGGTGCCTGCCACAGGTTGCGTGTTTTTACACACACTCCCATTTCTTTGTGGGAGCCTGTATTCCAGCCGGTTTACAGCTGTAACACAGGCTTCCATAGAGATATGTGAGTATCCGACCAAGCAGTGTTTGGTCGCATCATAATCAGGCAGTCGGTTCTGAGCCGGTGTTGGTCGGACTGAACTCCAACCGAAATCGTAATAACCCTCTCTTTCACATCTCTCCTGTGCTTCATCGGGCTCCCAACCCTCCACCTCCTCCAGACTGTGACAGGACTGAGGGTGGTACATGGATGACTCATGCCCCATTGCAGCGAGTGTACGCCTGGTGGAGACAGTAAGATGGTGCATGGTATGATGGAATGAGGAGTGGGACGGTGGCAATGCACTGTCCGAAGGACGTATTGATTACGAGTGGGCCTCTTTACCATAACTTGAATGCCAAGATCCCCCCCTTGATTGATCGACATACTTTGTTTGTTGTATCCTGATCCCTTTGATTTCCCATTCTGTCTGCTTCTACAATGCTGAGGTTACTTCCTTTGAATGCAGAGTGTATTGCAGTTTATTCTTGTACACAATCATTGGAGATGCCTGCTGTTGCCATCATATGTTTTTGTAATATTGACTAACTGTCTTAAATGTTCATGAAGGCATACTTTAACAAAAAGTATAATAAATCAAAATATACATGATTCTACCAAACAAAAAGTTGATTGCAACACCAAATTTGTTTATATGTAAGAACTGCTGTACCAAATTCTAGTTCTGTTATGATCAGCAAAAGTAGAATGAGAGGGCCAGGTTGCTGTAGCACAAATATTAGCGATGGAAACACCAACCCATTATGCTCAAGAGGCAGCCTTTCCCCTGGTTGATCGAGCCTGAACAGAACTTTGTTTTTAAAGATTAGACTTTTTGTGAGAGATATAAATTACTTCCTTAATCCAATGAGGCAGCATAGAAAGGGAATACGTTTTCCCTCTATTGACCAGGCTAAAATTTTAAAAAAAGAGAGTCAAGTTTTCTAAATTCAGTTGACAAGGTCAAATACATTTTTGTCTGCTCTCACCACATCCAAAAGAGATTCAGAGTTAGAAGAAGAAGGAAGAACAATCTCTTGTAATCTGTAAAACATGGAATTCACCTTAAGAATACATTGTGGGCCAAGCTTCAGAACAATATGGTCATTAAATATTCTTAGATAGGTTGGATTTCAGATCAAAGCAGAAAGCTCACCTAACCTTGTTGCAGTCACTATCACCACCAAACAAAAACACAACCTTCAATGTCAAGAATGTTAGGGTAGATTCTGTCAAAGGCTCAAAAGGAGGATGCAGCAGTGCTTGTACAACCAAAGAAGATCCCATGCTGGGAAGGTATTTTTTACTTTGGGTCTCAATACATCATAACCCTTAAAAAGCCTTGATACCCAGTTTTGAACCTTAAGCAGTGTACCCACGGTGATCTAAATGCGTTTATAGATGTACACTGTACAGCTTCAATGTAGCTGTGGACGAACTCTTGAGGAAACCACAAAACCATCCTGAAATACCTGCAATACCGATTCAGGAGCACAGCAGGAGAAAAATCATTAACCCTGCACAATCTAGAAAAACAGACCCAATTATGTTCTTATGCTTTGCTTGGATAGATTCTGCCACGAAAACAGAGAACCTAGCTACCTAACCCCTTCACTCTCAATCTGCAAGCCACTAGTCTCAACCTCTGAAGACAAGGAAGGGATAACAGTGGATAAGGTAGAAGAGGGCTCAGTGAAAGAGATAGGAACCAAACCGGGATACCAACATTTCTTTCAAAACAAAACCAATGTTTCCAAGGCCAAAACAGACAAACCAGGATCACCTTTGCCCCTCCGTCTGAATTCTTAATAGAAGGCAAGAGATCAGGGGGGTCATACGGAAGGCATACAAGAGCTCCTTTGGCTAATGACATGTCAATGCATCCACATCTTCTGCTTGATGATCCTTGAGTCTGGAAAAGAACACAGGAATACGTCAGTGTGATGATCTGCAAACAAATCTATTCTGGGGCTGCTATACATTTGACAAACTATCGAAAACACCACATAAGTAATCCTTAACCTTTTATGAGAAGGAACTGGAATTACAGCTTTCTTCTGGACAAAGATACATTTGTTTTCCTGCAGTGCCTGTTTCTTTTCTGTATTTCTGGGAATGGAAGACAGGAATAGTGATTCTTCTGAGAAAGGGCTTGAACCTCCAAGAAGAAAACCTGGGGTACCTGGAACCTGAATCTCAGAATCTGTCCGGGCTGCTTTCACACCCACAAACAATTGGCCATGAGTGAGTCTAGCTGCCGGGGCTTCACGCTGTGCCGACTGTTTTTTTTTTCCAGAGATGTATGTGCCCCTGATGGGTTACTAAGGGGAATTGCAGGTCTGGCGGTGGATTGAGTACTTGCTGCGACTGCCACACTCGGCCTAGACCCAAGAAGAGGGGCCCTGAGACATAGCTGTAATTCACTGCGCTTTGTGATGCGGCAGTCGGGAGTTCCAGACCTCCAGGTATCGTCCTTGTGAGACAGTGGATGCTGGAGGACTCCGGCTCCAAGAACGGCTCTGCTGCACCAGCGGGAGGACCCCCTACTGAGACCATCAGTGGTAGGTAGGACCTTGGCAGATGCAGGCCTAGGCGGGTGGGGGAAGAGACTGCGGGTCATTTGCCAGCCGGGCCCGCTGATGCGGAGCCTTGTACAAGAGTGGCTGGACCTCCTGGAGCGCGTGAGGACACACCAGTGCCAGGGGGACTACCATGCAAGAGAGGAGAGAGGGCCAATGTTTCGAGACAACCCAGAGGAGAGTGTAGTGCCCTGCAATCTCGCATCAGAAGTTTCATTTACCCTGGTGCTGCTGGATTGGTCTCCTGAGTACTGCCTGATGAAATCCAGGCTGCTGCTACAGCGTTACCTTTAACCTTTCCTGATCCTCGCACACCAAGAACAGCAGGGGGAGCCGCCGCGATCGCTCTGCTGCTGCTGGGGACTCCATCTCCCACAACCCTCTGTGTGCCACCACCTGACAAGCACCTTTCACCATTGCTGTGCTCTGCACACCTGGAACAGCAGGCGGAGCCTCCGTGATCGATCTGCAACCGCTGGGGATTACATCCCCCACAGCCCTCTGTGTGCAACCACCTGACAAGCATTAGCCCTATTTGAGGGCTGAGCCAGTCCCACAGCGCTAGGAACTGCTCTTCTGGGGACTGTCTGACGAGCTCCAGGCTGCTGCCACGGTGTTACCTTTCACGTTGCTGAGCCCGCACACCAGGAACAGCAGGTGTCGTGTAGCTCCTACAGTACCCATGCAGGACCTGCGCATTTGGATAACATAAACTGTGGGATTGGTGGCAGACTAACCCTGAGCTCCCCCACTGCATATGTTAGCCGGTTTTTGCATTACCTAGCTCACAGTGCCATTAGTGTCTCCTCTTATCGGGGAGAGATTCGTTTTTGGCAGCCTCAGAACAAGACAACCCTAATCCCTTAAGATCGTGGAAACAATGTACTGCTTTTCGCTCAGTCACTTGTGCTCATTTAGTTTATCTCGTAGGTACACAGAATAAATAGTCTGGGCATTTCAATAAAAGGTTTCTTGAACAGTTGTTATTCTTGTGTAGAATATATGAGTTGTAACAACTATTAGACAGTAGCAGAGAGATATGATTAGCAGTACTATGAATATAAGCGTATAGTACAGTTCTACCATTGTGTAATTAGCAGGAATAAATACATGAATTTAAAATACATGATTAAAGTGCGCGTACTCTTACTATGCCTCTCTAGATGTACCTTAGTGTACCTAGCATATGAGTAGGTTTAAAAGCCAAGAATCCCTCTAGGATTTAGTCGAACCCCACTACCTGAAGTATGTGAAATGTCAGAGCCCTTCTTGGTCTCGAGTTGGACACCCCGCAGGGGATGTTCAGACCACTGTCAGCTGGAGCGTCTGCATGCATGAGCCTCAGCGACTCTGGTCAGTGTGTCGGCCTGGAATTCTCGGTTCCCTCTGCCTTATCTTGGCAAGATGTGGTCTAGTTATACCCGAAAGTGTGTTTTGTATGGGTAATTGTCAGACTGAGGAAGACGTAAGGGATGAACCTTGTACATAGATCCTATGCAGGTGATGAAGTTTCTGCTTCGTTTCCAAGAACCCTCATGAATACTCATACATAATGTATAATCCCATCGGACATGTTATAGGAGGCCTTTGTTTAGGGAAAATCCCTCCTTCTGTACCCAGAACTGAACCTAGATAAGGTTCAACCCTAAGAGCTCGGTATTGTGTGGTGTAGGGAACTAATGTAGGTGAAAGATAATGCCAATATAAGGACATCTAGAGTCATGCCTATATTAGGGCCTCTATATAAGACATATCACCCGCTCTTTTTCAGTTAACTAGCGCACAATACAATTTTGATTTCTTTAAAGTATTTAAAAATAGTGTATAAAAATTAAAAGGAAAAGTTCTGATCTGTTGGATTGCAAAAAGTCCAATTTGTTCATTTATTGTAGTTGCATTACTACGAGCAGAAGAAGGCCATGTCTTTCCAATTGAAAGTGTCAGTTTAGGAAATGTTCCAAATTTGAGAAGAAGGAAGAAGCCAAATTCTTCCTCAGCACACAATGAACCAATTCGAGATGAAATGTTCTGGCTGGGAGATGTAACAGTATCGATGCTTGTAGCAGCAGATGACGAGTCTAACACCTCGCAGAGGACGTCAGTTGCACATAGATGATATTCAGTACTGCCAACAGCGGGTGCTGGGGCATCTTGTGCACGCAGTTGTTACCTGCGTGCCTGTGGAGGAGTCACCACCTAACCCAGCAGGAGCAAACGGCACCTATGGATTCTCGAGGAATGCAGTCACCAGCACAGGAACATGCCGGGGTCAACGCATAGCATGGGCCTTTACGCGGTCCAGCAGAGCATCTAAGTCCGAAGGCGTAGGTGAAGAATATGTCAGACAGAGATCCAACACACATTCATCTCCGCAAAACAGGCTTCAAAGAACAGGTAAGATGCAGTCCATCCACACTGGTGTAAATGATAAGAACCAAGAGGCGCTCAGTTCTCATAGGCGGGGTGCGCCCAGATGCAGTAACATTCGTTCACGGTACTTCTGCTCCAGGAGAGCGTTTGCCATCTCATTGGTGATTGGGCCGTCCATTGCTTAGCAGATGGATGACAATCAGGATTCCAGCTATTGAGAACTTTGTCTGAAAGGTGCTAAGAAATCTGACCCTATGGTCTTAAATTGGTATACAATACCACTCGTATCAGACATAGTAAAGATACGACCCACCATTTCTGCGAAATTAGTCAGGCAGTTTGTACATATAAGTGCCTGTATCACAGTCAAGGTCCTTGCTATTTGATGAGCAAAGGTCTCTCATGGTGCCGAGGTGAAGGGTACAGTTTGCTGTAAAAGCATGGCTTTCAGTCTGCTCAAAGTATTAAATCGTATAAAAGAAACATTCAATGAAGGCCATAACGGCGCCTCCCTGACTGTGTTTGTAGGGATAAACAATACTTGCATATAGCAAGTAACCCTGGAATTCACAGTGACTCGACAGGCAATGCCCTGAAGCATACCACAACAACCTTGATTGTTCAGCATCAAGTAACTCCCATTCAAGAGCAGCTAGAACACCTGTTTATTCGTGGCAGCTGGAGCCCCTTTCATGTGGCAGGACAAGTTTACTATTGACCCATTACAATGCCTGTGCAACATAATGTCCTGGCACATGAGAAAACCGCTCAAAGCGTTCTTGCAGTTTGTACCACTTAGAAACACTTCCCGATCCCCACTCCGGCATCGAAATCTATAGGGTAAATCCCAGGATTCCTTTATGTATTCTTTACCCAATTTTTCTTATTTGCCCGCCCGCCTTTGCTCAAAGCAATATTGAAATTGAAATGTGGTAACTGGTAGTGTTATGTGGCCATGGATAAGTCATTCAGTAGACGGAGCTTCCGCTACTGTAAATGGAAGTCGGTCAAGTTTTTCAATACGCAGCATTGTATATTTTGCCCCCCTTTGTGCCATTTCAACCTGTTTATTTGTTAGATTGTATTCAGAAAACAGAGACGCACTGTTTATAAAACGCCAAGGCAAAAAGCATGCACCCAAAGATTGCAGCGTCCAGCTTAATAGCATGACAGAACGTAATTAAGATTGCCTGTGTTGTAATATGGCCAAATCTTGTTCTACGATGTCTATTGCAGAAGACAAAATGTTGTCTAAAGAATATATCCTGGAGGACAAAGTTATTAACCCATTGTCTACCACAGCTAACAACTTTTCTAGGTTAATACAGTCTATTTCCTGTAGTCTTTTTGTGACCTCTTGGGATATTTTCCAGATTTCATTATAGGCAGCGTAAAAGCCAGCATATATGAAAAGTTTCTGGTGTGTCTTTCTGGGACCAAATAAAAAATCCCTAAGATCCATGTCTTGTGAGAGTAAAGATAAGTGTTTCACTTCTGTGAGTGCTGAGGTCTCTAGCCAATCAAGCCACAACTTCAACACTATAGGATGTCACTACCCCCGGGTGTTCCCGCTGTACATAACGTGGGTCTGGCCTGTAGTTACTATACCCTTCAGTAATACCCAAGAATCTCTTGTGACATATGTTCGCGCCTAAGGGCAATACCACCCATTATTTCCAATTTGGGTCTGTTCTATTGTACTGTAACATGTCATCTACTGCTGCTCCATCCTGTGTAGTCGAATTTTGCTTCCCCTGTGATCGTGTTGGAAACCGAGGTGTATTAAGGTCTTTTATCTTGGCTAATCCAAGACAGGATGTCTGTTGAAGAGTTTTGTCTAGAAATATAATCTGCTGTGGAATGAGGCTTGCTCTAAATACCGCTTCTGTTCCCTGGACTTGCCAGATCCTAGAACACAAGACTTATTTGAAGTCTATTGTGTCCTTCCATAGGTCAAAACCCTGTTCAGACAGTTGGGCAATAAAGGAAGCAGAGTAAATCTGTTTGTTGTTAGCATAATTTATAGTGCCGATGTCGGTGTAACCTTATAATAAAATAAGGTTGTGTCAGTGGTGTTAAAACCTGAAAAATTTGAACATTTCTGTGCAAATGTTTGCAAACTACTTTTGGGTAGTGTAGGGCAATGCTCCCATTGATGGTACTCAAATACATTTCTAGGTTAAATAGATTTGTGTGGAAAATAATGACCATAATGTTAACAGTACAAAGTGTCATAGTTTGAATTCCTTTCTAACATTTCAGTGTTCGGAAATGCAACAGTTTTTTCTAAATTAGATATTAACAGTTTCATTGTCCCAATCATCAGATAATGTACTGGAGGTAATGATACCACTTAAAGTAATTTAAAATAAATTAGGAATTTTTTTAAGTTCTGTCGGGCCAAATATAACGAAATCAACCTTTTCCCAAACTATACCACACGGTATAGGAACTGCTGTAATGTTCACTGATGACCAGTCTCTTTGTTCACGGTGTGATGATTGATGTGTTTTGGCTGGCACTGTTTCCTGTTCGCTTAGATCCAAAGAAAAAGTATCAAAGTTAATGAAGTAGCCAGAAGCAGCTCGATCAATTGTTGGAATTGCATTGGGATTTGTTAAAATTTTATTTTGCTCTTGTCGAGACATGTGATGTAGACGACTGTATTTGGTCTAATTGCAACTTGGGTTTTGCTTTGAGTTTGATTTTGAAGTTCGGGTTCCAGGAGAACAAGTTCCATAGCATTGTTGCATAGTCCTTCATTCTGTACAGGTGGTTTTTCAAACGTGATGAGTCTTTCTGTTTGAACTTCTTGGATTGTAGCGAGAGGTGGGCGTCTGCTACTGTGGAGTCCACGAAGCGTACTGTTCAGTATTGGTCACATAGTGTGGTTTGATTTGAGACAAATCTTTTCTCCTTTTTTCCGGCAAGAGACGGGAGCAGCACAGTTCTTGTTCCTTGTACTGCTAGAACAGGTACAGGTGTTCTGTAGGATGGTCCAAATTCTTTTTTGTCCGTATTTTTCTCTCCGACCATATCCCCGACTTTTGGGATCCAGAAAGGTCTTGCAATGACTGCCTTGACTTCCCCAGTGGCGGTTTGGTTTGAAAGGACGTTACTTTGTCTTTCCCTGGATTCATTTAGATCCTGTAAAACAGCCAAACAGTCATGGATATCAAATGGTTTCTTATCCGCCATTGCTCGTTCACATCAAGATCAGGTACCAACATTCCCGTCCCAAATAGGACCTCACATGGAGTGACACCCCTAGAGAACTTCTTGGCTGGTTGTTTAGTGCTCTCTGTACCCCATATAAGTGATTGACCCAAGGGGCGTGGCTTGACCATCGACGAGAATGGACGCGTGCGCTAAGAGCTCCACGCTCGCCTCTTGATTTAATCTGGTTAATTGCTGCCCTGGTATTGCCCGGACCTCGGGGAGGCTCTCCGGAATAGTGAGGATCCCCAGGAGCTGTCCGGATCCCATGGGTGCAGGCTACTGGCGGCGCGGGTACTGGAATCCTGGCTGGTGTTAGTGGAGAGCGCCGGCCATTTTGACAAGGCCGACGTCGGAACTCGGAGGCCCGGCCTCGGGTGATCGTGGGGCCGCAGTAGGAAGGGAGCAGGCCGGCCTTGGATGGACCTTGCCTCAGAGCACCGGAGTACTTCCTGTCACTGAGAAACGAAGGGTTGCGGTGGACTGTGCTACGATGCGCGTGGTGGGAGCTGACCAGCAGGGGACCTCTGGCTGTGGAGGAGAGCCTCGACCATGTGCTGGTGGAATCGAGCGAACGCCGGTGCGGTGTATTGAGCAGCTGGGGAGATGCAGGTCGGTGAGCACAGCGCGTCTAGTGTCAGCGGAGGGACGCAGCCGCGATACCAGAGGAGGCCCCCTGTGCTGTGGGACTTTGGTGGCCGTCGGAGGATTACAGCGTGGGACCCCCTGCGGCGGGCGGAGTGGCTACCAGAGACGGTGGCGAGAAGACCAGGAAGTGGTGTGTAGGAGGAACGCCGCCCCCCTCTCCCCTTCTTGATGCTGGAGTGTGCTCCTGAGTACGCAGGAGCGGCGTACCATGCTTTGGGGGACAAGCGGACTCTGCTCCAACTAGGTGGCGGTGGTTGGTGACCCTTGAGGCTGGCGGAGCCTGGAGGCTGGCGGAGCACGTTACCCTTCCCTCCTCCCCCATCCCAGGTGATGCCGGAATGTGCCCTTGTGTGGCGTCGGCTGAGAATTGTCGGCGGTACTGGACCTCTGTGACACCTGCTATCGGGCAGCTTGAGAGGCGGCGTGGACAGGTGTGGTAGAGCGGTGGTGCTGGCGGACTGCGTGGTTGGGAATACGACACTCTCCAGAATTGCTTGGCACATAGTGGTGAGTGGCTCCCTGAACTGCATGACTGAGACTATAGTGGACCTGTGGGGGAGCGCTCTGCACCATTGGTGATCGGCTGCTGTGAGGTGGTGCCTACATATCGCCCGTATCAACGCCCGAGCTGAGAGGGGCTGCTATTGTGAGGGCGGCTGCCGTAGGGGGCTGTTGGGAACTGAATTATGGGGAAACTGCGGCCAAAGCCTGGGGCGGAGCCCTCTGACCCCGGCGAGGGTCTACAGGAGAGTCAGGACCGAGACCCGTCTGGGGCACCGGCAGCGGGGTTGCAGCAGCAGCAGATGGACCAAATCTTGCAAGCCATTTCGGACACGAGGGAAACACTGCATACTGATGTAGCGCAGGTGTCGACGAGCTTAGGGCTGCTGCGGGCTGACCACGGTAAACTGTTGGACCGAATCCCCACCGCGGAACTCACATTGGAGGTGCTGGAGCCAGCCCAGAAGGCGACCTATGCAACTGTGGAGGACTTATTGCGGAGAGTACAGTGCCTGGAGAAGAGAGCGGAGAATGCCGAAGGGCGCAACCGGCGCAATAACATACGGGTGGTGGGCCTGCCCGAAAAAGTTGAAGGCGACAGCATGATCACTTACCTGGAGGCTAGGCTGCGGGATATGGTGGTCCCTGAGGGCCTATCGCAGTTTTACACATTGGAGCGGGCTTACAGGGTGCCGGCTCGTCCACTGGCTCTTGGCCGACCCCCTCGTCCGGTAGTGGCGAGATTATTGCACTTCAAAGACAGTGAAGCCATACTGCAGAAGGCACGGACAACGGGCCCCTTCCGGGTAGACAATGCCTCTGTCTCGATTTACCCTGACTATAGCTATGAGGTTCAACGCAGCCGTGCCTCTTTCCTGGTGGTCATGTTCCCAGCCTGCCTGAAAGTGATGGTCGATGGCAAGGCGTCTTTCTATAATAAGCCGGATGAAGCTTGGCACTGGATAGAGTCGTACAGAGCTGGGACTGACGGCTCTGGAGGGAAGGAGAAGACCACAGAGACCCACTCGAAGTCCCGTAGAAGTCGTCGGCTCAGGAAACAGGCGGCGGCTGGCCGGACACCTTCAGCGTTGCAGATGGATTTGGAGAGGCGGGCGGCCCTCCAGGCTGTCTCCGTAATATCTGGGGCGACTGCTGCTGCTTCATTGGCGGACTCTGGCTAGCAGCACGGATCCGATGAGTTGGTGTCGAAGGGCTCGGAGAACGGCTCTTAGGCGATACCTCATGTCACGGACTGCTGATGGCCTCCTGGACGAATGAACACTTCTGGTTCTGATGGACATGCAGTAAGGGGGTGTAATTCGGGTTGTTATTGGGAGAGGGGGAGGGCGCGGCTGTGGACAAGGGGACGGTGGCGGGGGGTCTGTTCCACCATGCCGGAGCCTAGAGAATTGGGGGTGATGGTTGCTTGGTCGGGGGGCTCAGTGGAGCCGGGGCGACACTGGAGGGGATTTTACACTTGAGGCTAAGCGCGGACGGAAGGGCGGTACGATTGTTGTCCAGCTTGTCCAGGTGTAGGGCCACCCCCTCGACCTCATGCTAGCTGTGAGACTCTGGTAGCTACCAGAGAGTTCCCGTTATTGGGATTGGATTTGGATGGGTGACTAAGGTTTAGAGCCTGTTCTGGGGAGGGGAGGGATGAGGGATTGTTGGGGAAGTTCTGGGAATCGGGGAACTGTCAGTGTGCCTGCTCAGTTTGGAGGGAGATTTTCCGTTTGCATGCACCGATATGGTGACCCGACTTGAGCTGAAATGTATCACCTGGAATGTGCGGGGACTGAATTCCATGACAAAACGCTACAAAGTGCATGCATATTTAGTACAGAGGGGGATTCAGGTGGCCTTCCTACAGGAAACCCACATTGATCAGGCGGAAGGGAAGCCAAGATGGCCACCGGGTAGGAGCTCTACGCTCGAGCTCCGAGTGCTTGGGATTCCAATATTGGACTTAATCCCTGTTAGCACCCAGCACCCTTGGACACCCTTGGACACCGCAAGCAAGTAACGGCAACAGGATAATTGGACTTTTATTGTCAGCCCTCGGAGGCTGGGATCGTCGAGGGAGAGGACCGATTCGCCCCCGCCTCACCGGACCATCGGCGGTGCCTGGATCGACCGTCTGGCTGCCTGGAGTCTACTGTGGCTCGGTCTGAAGCCTGCTGGGGGCCCTGGTCTCTCCCCCCCCCACCCCACCCCCCCTGGACCGTCGCTGGATACACCTGGTCGCCCCCCGGGGACGTCCGCTGGAGAGAGTCAAGACACCCCCCCCGCCCCTCTGTGTGTACGGACCCAGGGCTGCCCTTGCCATTGGCGGTGCCTGGGACGGATTCCATATATACTGGAGCCAGCGGGAGTGGAGCTGAGGGGGAACGTGGGCGGCCGGAGTGGAGCCCCGCGGAATACGGCGAGGCAAGCAGTGCCACCTACGGAGGCGGGAGGGGCCGCGGCTCGGGAGTATGTCTGCCCTGCGGACAGCAGCAGGACTCCCCCTGCGGCTGTGAATCCAGTCGGTCCCCCCTGCTGCTGCCGGGACCTGGAGAGAGGACCTGCGGACCCTGGAGGGTTAGCTGCAGCATTCATCGTAGGGGGCTACCGGGCTCCGGTGGATCGATCAAAGAGCCTGCCCCCACCTGCAGCTGGCAGCGGGAGCAGGAGACGAGAGGAGCAGGAGTTCTGCCCCGCTGCCCTGGGAGCTGCCGTGGTGGAGCAAGGTAAGCGGGAAACGGGTGTCATCGCCCCCATCTGCGGTCTGGCTGAGGGAGCGGGAGCCGAGTGCCTCGATAATTTCATAACTACATGCAAATATCTTCAATGGACCCTCAGTGTGGATGGCACTTGCTATACTTCAGCTGTTCTTTGGAATTGGTTATGTGACGCTGCTCCAGCTGCAGTCAAACTACTCCCATCTAATCATCCTCAATCTGTTGCTTCCTGTAACAGGCTTGATCCTTGGATTAGCACCGCACCTACAAAAGATTTTAGTTTTAATTTCGGCTCTTGTTTTGACATTACAGACTGCCATGTGCTTAATTCTGAAAATGAAAAAGTTCTACTACTCCACAAGGTACATTTATTGTGCATAACTTTGCTGTCGACATCGGTTTACCTACCAAACAGACTTCTCTAAAGGCATTTACTGCATCACACTCTAAAGGCATTTACTGCATCACACTTTTAAATTCTCCTTTGTTCAAAATGGCTGAGTTCACTAACAGAAGCAATAAATCCCCTCCTGTACCTCGAGCCAGATGCCCACGAGGCTCCTCTTCGTAACTCCTCCGCATAGGACCCCCAAAATAGAGATAAGACTCCCAGGGATTGCTCAAATAGAAACTGAAACTGCCAGGCCTTGCTCTCAAAGGAACAAATACAGACAGAGGACTACTGTCTCTATCGCCCTTACTTGGAGGCCATTTTAGATTGGTCTCTCTCTCCCTGGCTGCCATCATGGACTAGTCATCCACTCACTTTCCTGTGATAGAGTGTCTGCCTTCTATTACTGTATTACACTTCTAGTCGTTTTTTGTACATTCTTAATCATTGCACTTTTATTATTATTATTATTTTTCACTTGGTATGTTTTGATGGCTACCTCATATATTTTGGCTGCTCACTATCATCACTTTTAATTCATATATCGTGTATTGTCACTGTTGACTCATGTATCTTGCACTTTTTATTATTAGTATTGTTATTTTTCACTTGGTATGTGTTGATCGCTACCTCATATATTTTTGGTTGCACACTACTGTCACTTTTGATTCATGTATCTTCAGATTGCATCTGTATTTCGTTCACGACTGCATATAGATGTGTCGCATTTTTGTAACCTGCACCCCTTACACTTTTCATTCCTATATGCGCTGATTACTACCTCATATATCTTGCACTGATTACTACCTCATTCACTCTGGCTGGTCATTAGTGTCAATCTTGCTCCACTCATTTCTCGCTTTCCTCTCCTATAATTTACCGACTGCTACCTCAAGTACTCTGGTCGCGCACTAGTGTCACGTAGGCGCACTAGTGTCACGTTGGAGCCCTAGGCGCACTAGTGTCACATTGGCGCCCCAGGGGACCTACCTGTCGCGTGTAACTGATTGCGTTGCAACTGTATTCTGCTCTTATTCTTTCAGAATTATTCCTCCAATTGTATTATGCACTACTCTGTAAATCTCTGCACCCATTTCTCGCTTTCCTCTCCTGTAATTTACCAACTGCTACCTCAAGTATTTTGGTCGCTCACTAGAGTCACTAGAGTCACGTAGGCGCACTGGTGACACGTTGGCGCCCTAGGGGCACTCTGGAGCCTTGTAAACTGTGGAGGCATTTGTAGCGTGCATTCAGCACATTTATTTATTTAACCTGCAACATGGATCTATTCGGCAAGCACACATATAAAATCAACTACCCACCCGTGCTCACCAAAAAAGCCGCCAAACGCTTCAAACACGGCTTCCTTAAGTCCCACCCAGAAACCCCCTTTGCCGACACCTACTTCTCGTCGGTCAATGGACCCTTGAACACCGATATCATCTTCCACACTACACGCAGAGCTCAGTGGAAAAAAGCGTTTCTCACCCTACTCAACGTCTCCTCCACCAGGAAATCCACCCATGGCCTAACACTTTCCATCACACCATCCCAACTCTTCCCAGGCAGAACCACCATCACTATTTACAATAACGGGATTGTCCTAATTCAAGCGAAAGACAGGAACCTGGAACTTCTTGACAATCTGTTTCCCACTTTCAAAGAGCACCTATCCAATCCTTGGACTTTCACTCATATCACCTCCTGTCCTTCCACCCCTGACGACACAGCACCCACCCTTAACACCCCCAACCAAGTTCAGCACCGGAACGACACTCTTCTCACCTACACACCCAGCACCATAGTCACTTACCTACCTGCGGCAGCTACCCCTCACCACCCCTCAATCTCAGACAGAGACCCCGCTCCCCCTTACTCCACCCGCTCCACCATCCCCCTTACCTACCCTCACCCCTCCGCTCATCCTCCCATACCCCCCCCTACACTTTGCACGCCTGTCCCGTCCTCCACACCAATCTTCTCAGAACACCCCTCCTCCCCCAACTGCTCCCCACATAACTTGGCTCTCTCTCCGTCTATCTCGCCCCACATTCTTAGCACTCCCTTCCCGCCTAGCCTTCATCCCTCCTTCAACCTTTCACCCCCCACTCTCACTCCCCACTATCCCTCCTCCTCCCCCATTACTTCCAGCCTCCACACCGCCCTCATTCACCCTTCCCCTCCTAGCACTGATGCCCCTCCAGACAACGCCAACACCATCCCTAACATCTATCCTCTCTCTAACACTCCCAACCTCTTCACCAGCTCCACTTCCCCATCCCGATCCTCACCCGTCTCCAACAACCTATTCGCCGGTTCATCGCCTGTACCCCTCCCCAACTCCGCGCCGAACACCACACTCGACATGATCATGTCCTCCCTCCTCCAATTGAAAGAAGAACTACACTCCATCAAAGAGCTGCTCATCACACACCCCAGACACCCTTCTACCACCACCACCTCTACACCTAATAACACTCTCCCCGCGCCTCCTACACGCCTTACCACACAACACGCCCCACACCGGACTTCTATCCCCTCTCGCAACTCCAACAATCACAATACCAATCACAATCGCATTACCACCAATCGCAATACTCCCTTTACACCTAACAACACTTCTTCCTCACCGCCTACTCGCCCTATCACACAACTCCCCCCACACTGGACCTCTATCCCCTCTCGCAATACCACCAACCGCCCCAGACGCACTGCCAATACGTTCACAGACCACGAGACACACGCCCTTCTCCAATCTTACGCCCCGGCTCCCCAAAATCGCTTAGCCACCAACCACCTGCCCATCCCAACGATCATCTCTAACCCCCTCAGGCACCAAAAGGATAACAGAGGCGCGGTCCCTAACAACCTCACTAATGTGCCCATCACTACAGAACCTGCCTCCACCCTCTGCGCCCCTAGCCTCAAATGCATACTTCTCAACTGCAGGTCGGCCCAAAAACATTCCGCGGGGGTCGCCGAGCTCATCATGTCTCAGGAACCAGATCTGGCCATTCTGACTGAAACATGGTTGTCAGATACCTCTACACCTATCTTGGATATACTAGTCCCCCCCAACTACTGTATAATTAGACTTGACAGGCCCATAAAGACAGGCGGTGGAATTGCCTGTATCTACAGAAGCAATCTCTCTGTTACTAAAGCGTCCGCCCCTTCTCTTACTTCCTGTGAATACCTCTGCCTTGATGTCATAAGCGAAAGCAAACCGGTCTGCTCACTCCACATCATATACCACCCACCTGGAGACAAGCTCTCCTTCTGCCAACAACTCATGGACACAATAACAACCAATTCAGGACGACAAAATACCCAAGTTTTCCTTGGCGACTACAATCTCCATTGGAACGACAGCAGTGACACAGTGGTTAATAGCCTCAAAAGATTCCTCAACGCCCTTGATTTCACCCAAATATGCAATAGCCCGACTCATGAGAAAGGTGCTATCCTCGACCTTATCATCGCCAAAGAGGACGCTATTCAACTGGAGTCAATTCAACCTTGTGACTGGTCAGATCATCATATTGTCTCCTTCCTTATCAATGAAAAAATTAAATTTAACCCACTGCAACCCTCTAAGCCCAAAGTCTGGAAAAGGGACATGAAAAAACTCAACCCAAACTCATTACCGCCTAACAGCTGCAATCTACTACTTCCCCCGTCTGGCGCTACGGACGTTCAACTCCTGACTGACCACTATCTAAAGGCTATGTCCACAATGATCAATGAGGCTGCACCCATGCAACTGAAAAGAGTCTCGTCCAAGATCTCCAACCCATGGTATGACGGGAGCCTCAATGAGGATAGACGGGCCATGCGAATGGCAGAGCGCACTTGGAGGTCAGACCCCTCTACACTGCACCTAGAAAGCCTGAAGAAGCAGAGAAATGCCTACTTCAGGAAAATAAAACGCTCAAAAAGAGACTTCTTCAGCCTCCAGCTCGCCCAAGCGAAAAACCGCCCAAGGAAATTGTTTGAGTTAATCAGAACACAATCCAAAGAACAACCCCAGACAATCAGCACCATGGGCATTACACCTTCCTGTGAAGAATTCTCTGCTTTCTTTAACCAAAAAAGCGACAACATAAGAAGCGATCTCCTCAATGACGCAATCCTTTACTCCAACCCCCAACTCACAGCAGCGCCTGTACCAAAGAACAATGCTACATGGTCATCCTTTAGCACCTACTCCGAAGAAGAAATTGGCAGACTGCTCAGCACCCTGAAACCATCCAATCACCTCACTGACCCTCTTCCTGCTAACGCTGTAAAAGACTTTACCCCTTTGCTCCTCCCACTCTGGACTAAAATCATCAATAGCTCTCTTCAACAAGGATCCATCCCTGATGCCCTTAAAGTCGGACAAGTCACACCTCTACTAAAAAAAACAACAGCAGACCCCACTGATCTAAACAACTACCGCCCTATTACAAACATTCCCACCCTCGCCAAACTGTTGGAAAAATGCGTACAGCTACAACTGACTAAACACATAGACAAGTTTGATCTCCTCAACGCTCATCAATCAGGCTTCCGTGCAGGGCACAGTACCGAAACAGCCATGACGCACATAGTGGACGACGCCCTCCAAATCCTAGACCAAAACGATATCTGCCTCCTCATCCTTCTGGATCTCTCCTCAGCATTCGATACAGTTAAACATGAGAATTTACTCGAACTGTTAAACACAAGAATGGGCATCTCAGGGACTGTTCTCAAGTGGTTCACCTCCTTTCTACACAACCGCTCACAAAGATTCAAAAGCAACAACCTGATGTCCTCTCCGGTACCTGTATCACTAGGCGTCCCACAAGGATCCTCCCTCTCCCCTACACTGTTCAACCTAGTTATGGAACCTCTCACTACTTTGCTACAGACATCCAATGTTCACTTCCACATGTATGCCGACGACACCCAACTCTATCTCAAAATACAATCCCCCAAGGACATCATGCTTCTGAACACCACGATCAGAAACACCCAGTCCTGGCTTGCAGAGAATCACCTCAAACTCAATGCCCTGAAGACTGAGTTCCTCCTGATCTCTCCTCCCGCAAAAATCTCCACGGCTCAAACATGGCTTAAGCAGTTAACAGCTTTAAATGTACAACCTACCGTCGTAGACTCAGCAAAATCCTTAGGCATAACACTTGATGCCAATCTCAACATGCAGCAGCACATCAGCAAGGCAACCAAAGGAGCGAACTTCCAAATCAATACCTTGAGGAAACTTAAAGCCTTCCTTCCAGCCAAAGACCTCCAAACTGCAGTACAATCTATAGTCATCCCGCACATAGAATACGGAAGCACCGCCCTCTGCGGGCTCCCACTAACAACTACGGCACCCCTTAGAGCGTCCCTTAACGCTGCAGCGAGACTCATCACTGGCTCAAAAAAACACTCGCATATTTCCCCTGACTTTAAATCCCTGAACTGGCTGCCTTTTGAAGCCAGAATACATCTGAAAATCGCCTGCATGACTCACAGGGCTGTACACCATAACTCGCCCAGCTACCTCACTCAAAAGCTGACAATCTCGGGTGGCTCTAGAACTACTAGAAGCACAAACAATCTCCTGCTGAAACCTCGAAGATTCAGAAAGGAAAAAACCTATAAACGCTCCTTTTCAGGAATGGCGCCCAGGATCTGGAACTCACTTCCTCCTGAAACCAGGCTCATCTCCTCCAAAAATCTGTTTAAGAAAGAAGTAAAAGCGATCCTCATGGCTAAATACACATGATCTATTAACCTGTATCTCTCATGAATCCGCTCCGTAATACCGGCCTGACCCCTTGGTCTACTAGTACTATTTGTACTATGACTTATTTGAGTGTATATGTTCCCTCTTTGTACTACTTGTACCACTGGTATTATGACTTATTTGATTGTATATGTTCCCTCTTTGTATTTTGATGTACTATCGACGCACCTGTCTGACTTGCACACTGTACCTACACCACCTCAACCATCCCTACTTTTGTACTACTGATGCACCTGTGTGTCTTTACAACCTGCACGCACCTACCTCAACTATGCCCACCTTTATGTTATCTCCAAAAACACTTGCAGCACGTTTAAATAAGTATATGCATACTTTTGTACTTTTATATTATTGGCGCAACGGTTTGACTATGTACCGTGTACTGACACTACCTCACCTATTATCTACCTCCGGTTGTTCTTTGACCTACCTATGTAATTATGCATATTGTACCTAACTACCTCAACTGCTACATGCTACATGCTATTACTGTAAAGCGCTCTGATATCTGCAAAGATCTTGTTCGCGCTATATAAAACTTTCAAAATAAATAAAATAAAATAAGGGAGGGCACTGCAACGTTGGTGGAGGGGGCAACTGTTTTATACTACCTATTCAGCGTATGCGAGGGAAACTTTGATTTGGGTAAAGTCCGGTGTTCCCTTTCAACCTTTGACTACAGTGGTGGATCCAGAGGGGAGGTTTGTAGCAGTACAGGGACGACTAGATGGGAGGGATGTAGCACTGTGTAGTGTGTATGCCCCTAATGCTGATCAACCTGCTTTCTTCTCGCGATTATCTGGGAAGCTTGCGTCGTTCTTGACGGGTACGGTATTTTTGGGGGGCGATTTTAACTAAGTCACTGACACAGACTTGGACCGGTCACATCCCCCGTTGGCGCAATCTGCGGTTCATCGACTGGCGAAGGCGAGACGTGAGTGGCAGAGTACCTGGGGCTTAGTTGATGCTTGGCGGACACACCATCCTGCGGCTTGGGACTATCCATTTTATTCAGTGCCGCACGATTTGCACGTGCGGCTCGACAGCATATTGTGATCCCCAGGAGCTGACGTGTCATAGTGAGTATTTGGCGAAAACGATCTCTGATCACAATCCCTGCCTAATAGGAGTACGGTGGTCCAAGCAACGGCAGGCGATCCCCACATGGCGTTTAAATCCTTGGACGCTGGAGGACCCAGTTTTTAGTGCTGAGGTCCGGGATGGTGTCGCGCATTACTTTGCGGACAACGCTGGAACGGCATCGAATAGGGCCCAAGAATGGGAAGCTTTTAAGGCGGTGGTGCGAGGAGTGTGCATTTCATCTACAGCGTGAGCTCGTAAAACGTTACTGAGTGACATAGAGCGGAGGAGGCACTCCTGCGTCAAGCTGAGAAGGATAGTCACACGAAGGCAGGAGGGCAGGAGGCTTTGCTTGCAGCGCGCGAAAACATGGCTGCCCGCACTGAACGGTTACGCTGCTTTGATTATAGGGAGTACTCGGTATGGGCCCATGCGGAGAGAAATAGGGTGGGATCCCTGCTGGCGTGGCTGGCTAATCCAGCACACCGGGGTACCCCGATATTGTTGCTGATGACGACGGATGGGTACCTAGTGTATTCCCAGGAGGAGATTAATGCACAATTTTTGGCCTACTACACAACCCTCTACCGAAGCACGATGCCTGACCTGCCAGATGGAGTCCGTGACTTTCTCTCGGCAGCGCAACTCCCCCGACTGGATCCCAAACAAGGGAACAAACTGGGAGAGGCAATATCGTTAGGAGAGATCCGTGCAGCGATCAAGCATATGGCTAGATGGAAAACGCCGGGGGCCGACGGCCTCCCGGTGGAGTTTTACACTGCATATGTGGACCTCCTTGAGCTGCACCTGCACTCAGTGTACTGTGAGGCCTGGGCAGTGGGTTGGCTGCCGTCGACCACCAGGGAGGCGATTATAGTACTGCTACTGAAGCGAGGTGGAGACCCACGCTCTCAGTCGGCATATCGCCCGCTCTCCATGCTCACTGTGGATTATGAAATCTTGAGCAGGGTCCTGGCGACACGTCTGTTAGAACACATGTGCGCTCTGGTACACCCAGATCAAGCGGGGTTCATTCCCACCAGGAACGCGGCGGCGTGTATACGTAGGTTGATTAGGGTCATGGGTGATGAACACAATAGGGTGCTGGGCACGGCGGTCTTGTCAGACAACATTGACAAGGCCTTTGACAGTGTGGAATGGCCGTATCTGTTCTAAGTGTTGAGGACGTTTGGTCTTGGGGATCAGTTTGTTAGATGGACCAAACTGTTATACGACTCTGCTACGGCTAGGGTTCGTACAGGGCCTACCATTTCAGTGGCTTGTCAGGTTGGGAGGGGCACCCGGCAGGGCTGCTCCCTATTGCCGTTGCTGTTTGCACTGGCGATCGAGCCGCTGGCGGCGCATGCCAGATTGGGATGCTCCTATGAGGGCCTGCTGCTGCGAGGGGAGACCCATTACATCTCCTTATACGCGGACGACTTATTGCTGTATTTGGCGGATGTGGATGACTCTCTACGGGGTGCAAGAGTCCTGCTGCAGGAGTTCAGCAGTCTCTCGGGGCAGAAGGTGAATTGGGGTAAGACCTGTTTTTTCCCATTGGCTCCAGAAGTTCGGGCGCCGCTGGAGGGGGGGAGTTGCGTTGGGAACCTCAGTGTTTACCTTATCTGGGTACCCGCATTTATCACTCACAGCCCGACCTCCTGGAGGGTAATGTGGGCGGGGCCTTGAGGGGGCTCCGGAGCAGTATGGAGTTCTGGCGAACTCTCCCGCTGTCGGTGGTGGGGAGGGCAGCGCTGCTAAAAATGGTGGCGTTGCCACGTTTGATCTACTTTTTTCGCACACTGTCAATATGGATTCCGGCGTCCTTCTTTGAGAAGCTCAAGGTCTTGATTACAGAGTTTATTTGGGGCTCGGGTAGAAGGCGGGTCGCATTGACTACCTTGATGAGTCCAAGGGCTGAGGAAGGACTAGCGGTTCCCGACTTTGAATGGTACTATTTGGCGGCGCAGCTGCAATGGCTCACGCAGGCGGTGGCCCGGGAATTTAGGGGTCTGGAGGGGCCGCAGGGTAGAGTGATCCCCTGGCATGTCCTATCGTTTATAGTACTTCAACAGAAGATTAGTCTGGACCAGCTTACCCTAGAGGAGCGCACCCTTCGTTTATGTTGGAATAGGAGCCAGAAACGGGCAGTGTTTCCCTGTCCCTATGTCCCGGAGATCCCTCTGGGAATGTGCACTGCCCTACCGCATGGGGGAGACTGGTCCGCGCTGGCGGTCTGGGAGGAGCTTGGGGTCCATATGGTAGGGGATCTATACAGGGATGGGGCTCTGCTATTGTTTTGAGACTTGCAGACCACTTTCGAGTTGCCGCGGGGAGATTACTTGTTGCACGCCGCTCTAATAGCAGGAATTCAACGGTAGTGGAAAATGGGGTTACCGGAGCCCACGACATCACTGGGCTGCCAATATGTAACCATGGCGGCTGGAACGTTCAAGGCCATCACGTGCCTCTATAGGCGATTGTCGACCGAGCGGCTTCCACCCCTTGACGCCCTGAGAGGCAAGTGGGAGGTGGATATTGGTAGACCTATACCGGAGACGACGTGGCCACAACTGTTGCGGCGTGCTTGGAAGGGCACACGTAATGTTAGGTTCCAACTAGTCCAATTCTTTACATTGCACAGAGCCTACCTGACGCCGGTTAAAATCCTACAGTATTTCGGGGGATCCCACTCACTGTACCCTAGGTGCAATACTGATGGTGCTGATTTCAGTCATATGTTCTGGACCTGTGCAGGGCAGGGTCCCTAATGGGAGGAGGTAGTGGCAAGTTTAAATCAGGCAACAGGGCGCATAATTGAGGTGGAGATGGGGACCTGCTTATTACTTTGGTTCCCACATACTCCCAGAACTAAGATTACGAGTAAGTTTTACGATTTGGGACTAATAATGGCGAAAAGGGAGCTTACTATGCATTGGAAGTCGAAAGTGGAGGTGGTGGACCAGTTTTCTACATTGGGCGGGCAGTGAAGGGACACTTCGCTTACAACTAGCTAAGCGCATAGCGTGGTGAATACATGGTGAAGGCAGGGGGACATGACGCACAGTACAGTGAAATGGGGGGATGTTTGGCACATTACAGACACAGAGGTGCTCACGGATTTGCGTGGAGGTTTAGGGAACATATATTTGCACAATGGAACTTTCTGATTGTTTTTGCAGTAGTAGGACGAGAAGGGCACACTGACAGGTGGGTGGGGTAGAGGGGTGGGGGATTAGGACAGTTGGGGAAAGCACTTTTTAAGGGGGGTTGGAATGTGGAACAATACTCACTGGGTCATCTGCGTAATGGCTAAATAGGAGTTGTTTTATGTACGTTTGCAAGACATAAAAATAATAAAAATAGTTTAAAAAAAAAAAAAAAGTGATTGACCCAACTACCTCCCTTTCCTAATTCCCTAGCTGTTAAAGATTGCATTAAGTTCTGGTTTTTCCTCTCCACGACCGAATTGCCCTCAGGATGGTACCGAGAGGAGTACCTCAATGCTACATCCATACTTTCCATGGCCTCTTTGTAAGCCCCAGAGCTAAATGCCCTTGCCACGGTCAGAATGTAATGTGCCAACTGCGTATGTCGCTATAAAGACTTGCAAATCTTTTATAATAGTTCGAGCGCCAGCCGAGCGCTGAGGCCAAACCCATAGGAATATGGAGCATGAATCCACTGCAACCATGATATATTTTTTAGCCCCATCAGATTGTAAGGGGCCGCAGTGGCCCAAGTATACAGATGCAAGAGGTTTGTCTGATTTTAACAGTGGTTTCTGTGCCTGGCGTGTAATGGGGGATCCCTTCATCTGCTGGCAGATGTCACATTTCAAGACATAGTCCTTAGTTTGTTTTGTTAGACCTGGCCACCAGCAGCCCTCTTTCAATAAAGGAATAGTCGCTGTAACGCCTGTGTGCGCAGAGCCCAAACCCTTGTGTGCTGTTAGTATTAAACCTTACTGATGATCCATGAATTTCGTATTACCCTATTCCCCACTGCAGGAATCTGAGCAAATGGAATGTTTTGTGCATCTAGCTTGTAGGAGTACTTGAGTGGAAACTTTTTAGGTACTGCTGTGTTGCCTTTGCATGAAGCGATGACAGCTACCATAACCTCACCGTCTATTCTAGTTTCTGAGTGAGTGATTCAATCAGTCAATCAATCAATCAGAGTATTTGTAAAGCGCTTACCAGTGAGGGTCTCAAGGCGCTGAGGGGAGGGGGGTGCCGCTACTGTTCGAAGAGCCAAGTCTTGAGGAGTCTTCTGAAGGCAAGTAGGTCTTGGGTCTGCCGTAGGTGGGTAGGGAGGGTGTTCCAGTTCTTGGCGGCTAGGTAGGAGAAGGATCTGCTAGCGGAGGTTGTTCGTTGGATGCGGGGGACAGTGGCGAGGGCGAGGCTGGCGGAGCAGAGCAGGCGGGTGGGGGTGTAGAAGCTGAGGCTGCTGTTCAGGTAGGCTGGTCCTGCGTTGTGGTGTGCTTTGTGTGCGTGGGTGAGGAGATTGAAGGTGATCCTCTTGACGACGGGGAGCCAGTGTAGGTTCTCAGGTGGGGGGTGATGTGGGGGGGGGACGTTGACGATCAGTCGGGTGGAGGCGTTTTGGATGCGTTGTAGTCGTTGTAGGTGTTTGGCTGGGATTCCTGCATAGAGTGCGTTGCCGTAGTTCAGTCAGCTGCTGACGAGGGCCTGTGTCACAGTTTTTTCTTGTTTCGGTTGGTATCCACTTGTAGATCCTTCGAAGCATGTGGAGGGTGTGGTAGCAGGAGGAGGAGACGGCCTTGATCTGCTTCGACATGGAGAGGGAGGATGAATCCTAGGTTGCATGCATGGTTGGTGGGTGTCGGTGCTGTGCCCAGTGTGGTCGGCCACCAGGAGTCGTCCCATGCTAAGGGGGTGGGTCCGTGGATGAGGACCTCCGTCTAGTCCGAGTACAGCTTCAGATGGCTGCTCCTCATCCAGTCCGCGACAGCCTTCATTCCCTCGTGGAGGTTGGTCCAGGTGGTGTGTGGGTCCTTGGTGTGGGAGAGGATGAGCTGGGTGTCGTCGGCGTAGGAGATGATGTTGAGGTTGTGATGGCGGGCCACTTATGCGAGGGGGGGCATGTAGACGTTGAACAGCGTCGGGCTGAGGGATGAGCCCTGGGGGAGGCCGCAGATGATGTCAGTGGCTTTGGATCGGAAGGGTGGGATGCGGATGCTCTGGGTTCTGCCGGAGAGGAAGGATGTGGTCCAGTCAAGGGCCTTCTCATGGATTCCGGCTTCTTGGAGGCGTGTCTTTAGAGTGCGATGGCAGACCATGTCGAAGGCGGCTGATAGGTCCTTGAGGATGAGGGCTGAGGTTTCGCCATTGTCTAGTTGGCGCCTGATGCCGTCCGTGGCGGCGATGAGGGCTGTCTCGGTGCTGTGGTTTCGTCTGAATCTGGACTGGGATGGGTCTTCGACGTGGCTGGCCAATTGCATGTTGATGAATTTCTCGATGACCTTAGCCAGTAACGGGAGCAGGGAGATGGGCCGGAAGTTCTTGAGGTCCTTGGGGTCCGCCTTGGGCTTCTTGAGGAGGCTGTTGATTTCGGCATGTTTCCAGCTTTCCGGGAATGTGGTTGTTTCAAAGGTGATGTTGATGATCTTCCGTAGTTGGGGTGGGATGGCTGTGTCTGCTTTATTGAATACGTGGTGTGGGCACGGGTCTGACGGAGATCCTGAGTGGAAGGAGTTCATGACTTTGCGTGCCTCGTCGTCGTTGACGTTGGACCAGTAGGTCAGGCGGTTGGCGCTGGTGGTGTTCGCAGGGGAGGTGAAGTCTGGCGTAGTCCGGGCGGTTGAGGTGATGAAGCTGTCCTGGATGTCAGCGATCTTGCGGTGGAAGAAATTGGCTAGTGAGTCGCACAGTTCTTGTGAGGGCGGGATGTCAATGGCGTTGGCGCTGGGGTTGGAGAGTTCCTTCACGATGTTGAAGAGTTCTTTGCTGTCTTGTGCGTTGTTATCCAGGAGGTCCTTGAAGGAGGATCTCTTGGCTAATCTGATGAGGTGGTGATCCTGCGGGTGGCGCCCTTGTGGGCTGCGTAGTTGTCCGGTGGGCGTTCGAGGAGCCGTTTCTTCTCCAGTTTCCGGCATGCTCGTTTGGAGGTCTGGAGCTCGTTGGTGAACCAGGTGGCTCTCTTGCTTGCATGGCTGTTGGAGGGTTTCTTGAGCGGGGCGAGGGTGTTGGCACAGTCGTCGATCCACTGTCTGAGGTTGCGGGCTGCGGCGTCTGGGTCGGTGGCTGGGTTCTGGGTGAGGGTTGTGATTAGCTGGTCCTTGGTGACTTTGCTCCAGCATCGGCGAGACAGCTGTTGGGTTCAGTGGTGCGTGGTTCGTTTCTTGAAGGTGAAATGGATGCTGCGGTGGTCGGTCCAGTGGAGTTCGTTGGTGTGGTTGAAGTTGACGTGGGTGCTTTTGGAGAAGACGGGGTCCGGGTGGGCCGGCAGGGTGGGTGGGTGCGGTGATGAGTTGACTGAGGCCGAGGTTGAAGAGGTTGGCGATCAGTGTAGCGGAGTTGGCATCGTTGTTGTTCTCAAGGTGGAAGTTCAGGTCCCCGAGGATGATGTAGTCCGTGAAGGCGAGTCCGTGGATGCTGGCGAGGTCGGCGATGGAGTTGCTGAACTGGGCCCGGGGTCTGGGGGGTCTGTAGATGAGTGTTCTCCTGAGGGTGGTGTTGGGGTCGGTGTGGATCCGGAAGTGCAGGTGTTTGGCGGTGTTGAGGGTGTCGTCCGCCTGGGTGGCAACCTTGAGGGTGGACTTGTGGACAATGGCTTTTCTTCCTGCGATTCCTGCGGGGGATCTTGTAGCCGTCCGGGATGGCTATGGTGATGTCGGGCGCCGAGGAGTCGTTCCACCAGGTCTCGGTCAGGAAGACCACGTCTGGGGCGGAGGTGTCGACAGATCCCAAAGCTCGACGGCGTGTTTTCGTGCGGAACGGGTGTTGAGGAGTATGCAGCGGAGGTGTTTGGGTCCAGTCCTTGGAGTTTTGGTGGCTCTGTCGTAGGTGAAGCTGCAGATGTGGCATGAGAAAGGTCCGTGGGTGAGTGATTGCAGCTAAGGAAGCCGTTCGTACAGTCCTCTTTGCAGCTTCATCAGCCAATAAATTCCCTTCAAACTGAACGCTATCACGTTGATGACTCATTCTATGGATCACATGAGCCCTTTGTAGTTCGTTTTCCAACTCCACTACCTGTTCCCATAGCATTTTATGATTAATTGTGCCACCTTTCACATCTTTAAACCCGTTTAGTTCCCAATGATGTAAGTACTCACTGTACGACTGTACACTGTAAAAGGAATCACACACAATTAGTGTGGGGAATTCCTGATCCGTATATACATGTGCCAGTGTCAGTGCTTTTAGGTCTGCCAACTGAGCCGTGCAGTCTCCAAGAGATTCATTTTAGTGCAACTTGAATAGAACTTTCAATTTTCAATTCAAAAGTGCTTTATTCGAGTAATTACTCATAAAAGCAAGACATACAGACATATTAAAAAACGATTAAATATACAAGTAGTCAGAAATTACAAAGCACTTACAAATCCATAAAAACAATTATACAAAGATAAACCACAATATTAATAAGCAAGTAAGAAGGTGTAAAAGTTCGTTATTAAAAACTTATTTTTAGATGACCAATAAGTTAAAAACATTAATATACGTTTCACGGAGACACTGATGCAGTACATAGGCAAAGAATAGTCAATTCACTAGCAGTCTCTGCCTAGTATCGGCAGAGAATAGTTACATAACTAGCAGTCTCTGCCTGATTATCCAAGCCCAACCAAGGTATTTTGCAGTGGCAATTATAATCCATGTAAGGGAGGTTGAACATAAAATACGCAACGCATCTCTACTACATGTGGTACCGAGGTTCCTGCACATAGGTGCCAGCCAGACTCGTCTAGGGTCACTGTAAGCTTTGCAGGAGAACAAAAAGTGACCTAGAGATTCTCTTCCTAAGCCACAAGCAGGGCAGATAGTGGACCCTCCAGAGCCCCATTTTGCTGTTAGTATTCTTAGGGGGAGTGAATCAGCTCTCATTTGGAATAGAAGTTTCCTGTCTAAGGGTTTAGATATAAAATCCCAATACATTTCAAATACAGGAAACAATTTGACCTCCAGAAAACTAACAGCCATGGACCCATTATTAGAATTACGCAAACTGGCATTAGCAAAATATTCCCAAAACATATTCTTTAAGATTGACTTGGACGGAAATAAAGCTCCTGATGGGTCAACCCACAACTCGCTTAGCCCGAGCTCAAACAACATCAATTTTAGCGATTTAAAACAGGTAATCTTAAGAAAACAGTCTGCTTTGATAACGCCAGTAAAGCCTTCCGCAAAGTGGGAAAGCTCAGGAGTAGTCCAGAGCCTACGCCAGTATAGAATTGGCCGTAGTCTGGCTAAGTCCACAATTTGCTTCCTACCGAGATCGTATCTCAAGGGCAGTAATGGAGTGCTATTCGGGGTACCAGTAATTGACCTCAAAAATTTATTCTCAGATATTTGAAGCGCACTCAGATTTTCATACCCCCACATCTCTGCCCCATATAGCGCAGACCCGATTGCCTTGGCTTCATAAATTATCAGAGCTGGTTTAACTGGTTTAGTCAAAGACTTCCTGTGTTCCAGATTGATAACACCAGCTAATTGTTTATGACGTAGAGTTGCTATATCAATGTGAAGACACCACCTATTGTTGTCCACTATATGAATCCCCAGGTAGGTGAATGACTTTACCACATCAAGAGGACGACCACTCATGACAATTTTGGACTTGAAGCTACGATGTGGATTAAAAACTCATGAGCTTCGTTTTAGACACATTCACCTCCAGACCGTGATCCACACAGAAGGTATCAAAGATGGTCAGTGCATGTTGTAAACCACTTGGGGTTTTGGATAAAATTAACGTGTCATCCGCGAACATTAAAATAGGAACTTTTACACCTGCAAGAGAAGGAGCATCCACTGACTGGGATAGCATGCGTGGGACAATACCGTTGATAAATAAGGTAAACAAGGTTGGGGCCATTGAACACCCTTGCCGAACCCTGCGCTCAACGGGAAATTCAGCAGTGTCCTTACCATAACCACCCCACTGAATTTTTGCGTAGGTTAACTCATGAAGTCTCATAATCATAGTCAGCAGAACCACAGGAACCCCCAGAGCCTCCAGTACCTGCCACAATTTTGCCCGCGGCACCAGGTCGAAGGCAGCCCGTAGATCGACAAAAGCCGCATAAAGGCTGCCTCCTCCTAATACCACCGTCCTCCACTGGATCAATTGGAAGCGAAAAACTTGATCCACTGTACTGGTTGCCCTTCGGAAGCCAGCCTGAAAGGGTGTTAGGATATTAGTATCATCCGCCCATTCAAGCAATCTGTTAACAATCACTCGACCGACTATTTTTTGTACAGTGTCGATCAAGCTTATTGGACGATAATTACTTGGTTGAGCACGATCTCCCTTTTTATATACAGGTATAATCAAAGCCCCCCGCCATGATGCCGGAATATCAGCACCCTTAGTGATGTGATTGGTAAGCAGATGAATATATTTGCACCATCTCTCTTTGTCATTTAGAAAAACGTCCGCGGGGACGCCGTATAAGCCCGGTGCACGCCCACTATGTACAGATTTGAGGGCAGACAAGATTTCATTATGTGTAAATATATTATCCTCTGCTAGAGACTGGATAGGGCGATTCCCAGTATCCACCTGGGCACTTGCAGCATACTGGGAGCTAAAAAATTCCACCCAGTCATCCTGCGGGACATTATTATTAGGTGGCTCCTTAGATCTTTCGCTACCTCAATTTGACGATGTTCCAAAACAACCGGGAATTTTTCCTATCACTACCACGTTTCAGTTTATTCCAATGTGCCTCATCCCAGGTTCTCTTGGCTTTCGTAATACAGGCTTTGTAGTTCTTTCTAGCAAGGCGGATGTCATCTACCCCCTTTAGCCTGATTGCCTCTCCCAATGCAATTCGAGCCAACCTGCAATCAATATTATACCATTTAGCGGGTTTGCATGCACGGGACCCATGGTTTTTTGCCGGTCTCAAAAAGTGACATTTAATTTTGCCAAAAAGGTTATCGTGAATTTTGGCCACGTCACCCAGGCCAGGGGACACACCTGCAACTGTCTCCAGGGCCGAGATAGCTTTATCTGCTTCCTCTTTAATATTTCCAATAGCCTGCTGATCAGTCATAACGCTAGCCCACCGTAGCCTGCGCATATCGTTTTCAGGAATAATCAGCAGTGGAACAAGAACATTAGGGAAAATTAAAACATCAACAGTGAGCCACCATTTATGCACCACACATAGAGGATTATGATCACTTTCAGGTCTTAGCACAACTTCCATGTCACAAACAATCGACCATAGAGTCATGCTACAGATCACATAATCTATTCGACTTTTGTGTCTCCCATTGTCAAATGTCATGGAGGCTGTCTTGTCTGACTTAGTCCTACCGTTTAATGCTCTTAGTCCTAATTCTAGACACATGGCATTCAGACCTAGGATATCCTCTGTCCAGCGTGATACTGGATTCGATTCTAAGGTAGGGAAGCCCCCTTGTAAATCCTCCTCAGCACCTAGAAAGGCTTCACCAGCGACCAGAGGCTCAAAAGTTCGATTCAGGTCACCAGCTATTACAATCCTATGACCAAGCGAATATGTGTCAAGGAGATTATAGAGAGCAAGGAGGACATCAGATCTACCTGTCTTACTACCTCTAGAATATATGTTATAAATGTCTAGTACATCAGAGGTATCACTAGTAATCCTGATTAACTGGATATCTTTTTGGCTAGTCGCCAGACTCTTTGCTGTCAATTTAAGGGACTGACGAACCCAAATAGTGAGTCCCCCCATAGGTCTCCCTTTTGGTCCCTTAATAGCTGGTACATAGAAATTTAGATATCCCACAACTTGAATAGAACTTTCAATCCCGCATACGACCTTTAACGATTGCACATGCCGAGCTGTATTGTTGCTTACTCTCTATGGGTGGTTCCGTAGATCCATCAGTGTAAATTATGTTTTCATACTGATCTAGAGGCAATATTTCATTAAGTAGAGGATATTCTTCGTATTGCAGAAATGCTTGTGTTTTTAAACTTGGATCAAATCTGTATTCAATGTCCGTTGCAGTAAGAGAATTAACCCATTGTATCCATATCGGATGTAAAGCTTTCACATTTAGGATGCTAGCCTTTGTAACAGCTTCTAAAGCCGGTAATGAGGTTACAACAATTATGTGTTTCCCATGTGCCAGTGCTCTTTCTCTTGCTACAGGGGTCTGAACAGCTGTCAGTATTTTTTCTGTTGAAGTGAAATGCATTTCTGTGTTTGTGTACAGGTGTGATTTGTATGCGATTGGTACCGTTTCACCTTCATTGAAGGTTAAGTAAGTGTACCAGCACTGTCCAGCTATTACACGGATCACCAAGTTGCATACATTTACTCGTGTCTGTAAGTGTTTGGGAGCAATCATGTCTTCTTGTAATGAACGTAGGATATTAGAATGTTCCAGTGTCCAGTGTTTGACTGAAAAGTCAGGTTTTATTAAATCGTAGAAAGGTTTACTCTTTCTGCGTAATCCAAAATGTATGTTCTGTCGTAATTTAGGAATCCCAGTATTGATTGTAAGTTGTTTTCATGTTTTTGGAGGTTGGAGCAGCGCAATGTTTTGTAAAAAGTTAGATGCCAGACGTTTTCCTTCACTTGAGAGCTCGCATCCTAAAAATAGGACACTGAAGTGGGCTATTTTAGATTTTTTAAAGTTACATTTGTAGCCCTCAGAAGCAAATCCCATAATAATGGTGCTCACTCTGGTCAAGTGCCTCATTAAGTCATCGTCCTTCAGATAAATATCATCCACATAGGACAATGCTTCCTCATCAAAATTTTGGAGAAACTCAGTTACCCTTGCTGAAAATACCCCAGGGCTTTTCTTTTACCCTTGGGGAGTCGACAAAATTGACATGGTATCCTAATGCTGAGATTGCGGTCAAATACCTGCTTTCAGGTGCTATAATGTGGCCGAAAAATCCATTTCAGATATCAAGTGTAGTTTTGTATTTTTTCCGCACAATGTTATTCATCAATGCAGCACTGTGTGCGTTTTGGACAGAAAATGGCTTTGTGCAAGTGTTTAAATGTCTGTAATCTAAAACAAGACGATATGAATGATTTGGTTTTGATACAGAAACAAAGGATTGTTCATTAATGAGGTGCAATTTTTGATCACCCCTTGGTATTCAAGTTGATCTAATATCTCCCAGACCTGTATTTTAGCTTCTTGCTTTATAGGGTATTACCTCTGAGCCTTTGGTGAAACTTTTAACTGGATCACGTGGTGGCCAGCATGATTTTTATAGAATGATGGAGCCCAGGCCCGTGCATATGCATGTGTAAGACGGGTGGGAACTAGGTCAGAAAAAGATAGAATAAATACATTTTCTGCTCTTGGGGCACTCCATAACGAATGTTGGTGGCCAATCTTGTTCTGCTAATAGGATGTCATACCCGGATGACAGATTTTCCCAAAAGAGACCCTTTACTTTCCTGGGCCTGCCCCCCTCTTTTTGGAGTGTTATCTTGTGTACCTTATGAGGGATGCTCGACCTGGTTTCTGGTGTTTCCACTGTGATGTAATCATTCAAGTCCGTTGTCACCAGAAATTCCTTCAGGTTTTGACGAGCTATTGTTACTTGTGCTGCACTGTCTAGCATTGTCTAGCATAGTCTGAGCCCATTCCCCTTTCAGAAGCCGCATTCTCAGAATTCTGGGCATGTCTGATCTTCAGACCTGTAACTTACTTTTTCTTCAATTGAGGTTTTGATATTGGCTTGTCTTCTTTTTTGGAAGTATAGTCTTGAGCGTACCGCTTGTCTCTGGACTTTGTACACTCTTCTCTGTGTTCTGACTGTCTCTCAGTAGTTTTTGTCAAGCCCTGAAAGGAACGAGAGGAACGTGTATAAGTATCCTGATACCTGCCAGGTTTTCCTAATATCCCCATTCCTAAGGTTGTACCTCTTTTCAGAGGTCTCCTGTGAAGGAGATCTACCACGGGATTCAGATCTCTTTTCTGTATAGTTTGATTGTTTTTTATTACCCCTCTTCTTTTTAGAAGAAGAAGAAGCAGGTGTCTGCTAAGAAGTGTCCTTTTCAGGACGGCCCATCAGTTGTGGTGGTTTTAAAGCTTTCCCACCCAAAATGTCTCTGCCTAGTTCTGTGTATGTAGTTTCAATTATTCAGGGTAGTTTGTTTGGTTGATCTAAAGGATCAAACTCCCTTAGGCATTGGCGGATGGCTACTGACGCTGCTTCCCCTTTAATATTATCCAGAATTATGGCTGATACCTGTTCTTAGTTATTTAATAACTTCATCCCTAAGTTCAGAGCAGGTTCTGCTACCTACTCATTCTGTATTTGTCTCAATACATCGGGTACCACCGTTAATCAAGGAATACCATGAGTTGGGGTATATATGGCAGCAAAGATTGTACCCCAAGTGGTACAATCCTCTAACTGTGGTGTTATCCCCATGGGAAAGCAGATTGTTAACATTCTGTGTTTTTCAAATGTGGTAATTTTTGGAAATACAGCTTCAAGCTGAGTTATTTTCTGAGCTACCCAGAATGGTATTTGTTCGCGTTTCGTGGGCATTTTGCCCATTACCATGTGTAATGTTTGTGGAATCATTTTAGTTGGTGTATCCTGGGATTGAGTACCATTATTTCCAACTGTTGTTGGTTGGACTGTGAAAGTCCTCATGACATACTGAGTCAAGTTTCTGTAGATTCTAATTAGATCTTTGTGTTGTATGACTAATTCTGACTGTGGCATTGTATCAATGTCAGGATGCAGCGTGTAGCCTGCTAGTACGGACCATGTTGCCCCGTCTCCTCCGAGCAGTCCTAATCTTACTTTGTGTCTTATGTGGGGTAGGCTACCTTTAAACCAGTAAAAATGTTCCTGGTACGTGAGTGGAACGTCTATGTCCTTGCAGGAACCGTATTCCGTTGGTGCATCTCCATCTGTGTAAGAGTGAAATGTGTGTGTTCTAGCTTCTGCTTCTGGGAATGTAACCCATGAACAGAATACCTCTGTTTTGTTTGATTTGTGTGCCTCAATTACAAAAGCTACTAACCCACTCCTTGCTGATAAACCATGTTCTAGTAATTTCAGGGTGATAGTACGTCTGAATTTAGGTGGAATGAGAATTCCATCACCTCTTCTTCTCCTGATAGGGGCAAATCTATAAGTACACTATTTTCAGTCACAGTCATTGTTGAAACGAAGAAGTTTATTCAAGGGAACTAAGATAAGGTGTTATGCACAATTTTAGGAACACTATGTCCTTCAAGTTTAATTAACCAGCAACCAATAAATAGGATATTTCACATATTCAGCTGTGGTGAAGTTTTGTGCCCACCCACTCAAGATGTCTCTGGTGTTTGTGAGTAGGGGTTTCTGAGAATTAGCATGACTGAACTACTCAGATTCTACTGTTAATTAAGTGCCATACCAACGTTGGTGGCGCCATGTTGTGTAGCTCCTTTAGTACCCATGCAGGACCTGCATGTTTGGATAACATAAACTGTGGGACTGGTGGCAGACTAAATCTGAGCACCCACACTTCGTATGTTAGCCGAATTTTGCATTAGCTAGCTCACAGTGCCACTAGTGTCTCCTCTTATTGGGGAGAGATTGGTTTCTGGCAGCCTCAGAACCATGACATCCCTGTTCCCTCAAGATTGTGTAAACAATGTACTACTTTTTGCTCAGTATCTCGTGCTCGTTTAGTTTATCTCAGAAGTACACAGAATAAACAGTCTGGCCGTTTCAATAAAAGGTTTATTGCACAGTTAATATTATCGTGTAGAATATATGAGCTGTAACAACGATTAGACAGTAGCAGAGATATATAATTAGCAGTACAATGAATATAAATGGATAGTACAGTTCTACCATTGTGCAATTAGCAGGTATAAATACATGAATATAAAATGCATGATAAAAGAGCGCGTACTCCTACGATGCCTATCTAAATGTACCTAAGTGTACCTAGCATATGAGTAGGTGTAAAAGCCAAGAATCCCTCTAGGATTTAGTCGAACCCCATTACCAGAAGTATGAGAAATGTCAGAACCCTTCTTGGTCTCGAGTTGAACCCCCCGCAAGGGATGTTCAGACCACTGTCAGCTGGAGCGTCTGCATGCAGGAGCCTCAGCGTCTCTGGTCAGTGTGCCGGCATGGAGGTCTCGGTTCCCTCTGCCTTACCTTGGCAAGATGTGGTGTATTTATACCTGAAAGTATGTTTTGTATGGGTCATTGTCGGACTGTATGGGATGAACCTTGTACATAGATATTATGCAGGTAATGTAGTTACTGCTTCGTTTCCAATAACCCTCATGAATTCTCATTTATAATGTATGAGCCCATCGGAGATGTTATATGAGGCCTTTGTTCAGGGATAAACCCTCCATCAGCACACAGAACTGAAACTAGATCAGGTTCAATCCTCAGAGCTCGTTATTGTATAGTGTAGGGAACTAATGTAGGTGAAAGATCATGCCTATATAAGGGCATCTAGAATCATGCCTATCTTAGGACATCTAGAGTCATGCCTATATTAGAGCCTCTACATAAGACGTAAAACAGGGGGGAGCTGCTGCGATAGCTCCGCAGCCGCTTGGGACTCCATGTCCCACAACCCTCGGTGTGCCACCACCTGACAAGCACTAGCCCTATTTAAGGGCTGAGCCAGTCCCACCAAGGGACTGGCTCAGCCCTTAAATAGCACCCTTGAATAGCACCCTTCTAAGCCAGGAAGAGCCGTGCCGGGCCACACTCTTTCTCCTTCCCTCTTTCAATCTGCTAAGAAAGTAAGGTCAGTGCCCTTTTTAGTATTAGGGGTTTCCACTTTTTATTGATTGGCAGCCCATGGATCTCCCATATTCTACATGCCCATTTGTTTCTGAGATTGGGTGGCTCTGTCCAAGGAAACTAGTCTAGCTGTGTGGAAGACCCAAACAGTTGAAGTACTTCCAGTAACCTAGTGTTTCCCTTTGGGAAAGGACGCCCCCAGCTTACCTGTTGAGAGACCATGGGGAAGCGGAAAGCTGTGGACTCACCTCAGGTGAACCGAGTAAAGAGCCGCAAACCAGCCCCTTTGACTTCCATGAAAGAACTTGTGAACAATGGCACTTTAAAGGACATTGGTATATAGTGCTTTGTATGGGAGAAGAAAGTCCCCTCCATTTTTAATAGGAAGCAGAAAGTTAAAATAAAAAAACCTCCACCTTTGCAGGAAGGTGTAAACTCCGCTACTTGCCTAGAGGGTTCTGCCCCAATTGATCCACTTTTTATCCAAATCCCCTATTACCAGTAAAATGCTGATACCCTTATCACCAACAATAATATGCACAAGTAGGTTTCTAACATTAGTCCCGCTTTCTTCTGATCTGGAACCCCCAACGTCTGCATTAGATGATGAGGGCCCCTTGCTACTGCTCTGCCCTGAGGCTCATTCTGGAGACCTAGTACCCCCCAATTCTACTACCTATACTAGCAGTGAGGATAGCCGAGCTTTGAAGTTGTACGTAATCTGCAGGCCAAGGGCTAGATGTAGGTAAATCAGATTTACCGATTCATAAATACCGAATTTTGCCAATTCGGTATTCATGAATCGGTAAATCTGATGTAGGTAATTATTCGGTAACAAATACCGAATCGGTAGGATTCGGTATTTACAGATTCGGTAATTACAGGGGGACAGGGTGTCACTTTGACACCCTGTTGCACCCTGTTTCTGGCTTGTGTGCCATGTGACACACATACATGCTCTTAGGGTATGTCTGTGTGCCACATGACACAGGTGTACATGCACAGATGTGCATGTACACAGGAATTCGGTTTTTACCATGCAATAGTATTACATGGTAAATAACGAATTCTTAGGGGCCAGTTTCACTGTTTGCAGTGCCACCTACATATAGATTTACCGAATCGGTAAATTTACTGATTCGGTATTTTACAGATTCGGTAAATTCGGTAAATTTACTGATTCTGTAAAATTCAGGCACCCTACATCTCAATCACCAAATACCGGTCGGTAACGGCCGAAATCGGCCGTTACCGACCGGTTTTTGGTGACCTACATCTGGCCCCAAGTTCCTTGATTTAAAGTCCCAATTGACCTCCTTAAATTCCCAATGGAAAGAGCTAAGATCATTGGTGGAGAAAAATCAACCTATACATTCCCAATCTGGTATTTGCCCTTCCTATACAACTTTGATTAATGAGAGAAATACAGCTAGAAATAATGTAGTCTTAGCCTGCCCCCTATCTGTGGTAGTTACTCAGTTACCTAGAGTTTAATTTTTGATCACTAAACCTGTACCGTGTCCAGCCCGCTTCCACAAACTATGTCCATATGGAAAATCTGTTAAAATCTGGAAAGAGAACATATGAAGCAGATTGGAATTCCTCACCTTGTTGTGCGTGTTCCAGAGAGGAGCAGTAACAAGTGTCCATCTTGGACTGAGAGGTTGGCTTTACCAAGGAATACACCATCAGCACTGGTATATATGACCAGGATTCCTAGCCTATCTCAGGGTGTTCACGAAGATACAGAGTCACTTATAAATAAATGTATCTCTTAGATACGGTCTTTACACCAGTGTTATTCGGTTATCCACTCTGACATTTTGGACGCAAAAAGACTCCATTATTCTTCAGACCCATCACGTACTTATGATTATATTAGGTTCAAGCTGAAGTCAATACCTCTAGTTGTAGGGCTAGTGAACATGGAGCTATGGCACAGTGTTGTTGAAGTACCAATGACTAGGTTTAAATGTAATCCCCCTGCTCACTGTGCCCTATCAAAAGGTAGCCATCACGATCATGCTGAGCCTTTGGGCACTTCCACGGTAGACTACCTGAGGGAGGAATCAATCCCTGACCCATTGCGTGCAGCCTGTGATGTTGTTCATCAGGATATTCATACCCCAAAGCTGTTGTCCCCCTAATACTACTCCTAACACCCCTACTTGTATAGATATCACCCTCTCTAATCCAGCAATATGAAGTAGTGTGGCTCACTGGTTAGAGGCGGCAGACCCGAGAGCAGAGGACGGCCCGGGACCAGGGTTCGATTCCCGGCGCGGCAGGATTCTGGACCAGGGTCAGCGGACTCGATAATTCTCTCGCCTCGGTGCCCACTCCGATCAGCGATCACACTCGGCAACTCTGGGCATTAGCTTGCCTCATCTTCACTAATGGCCCCACCAGACTGCCGGGGATGCCTGGTCTCACCCTGGAGATACCCATTAAGGGACCATCTCTCAGGGAAGCCAGGAAGGGTTTCGCAGCGGTCGAAGCGCCTTGGGACCCTACGGGTAAGTAGTGCGCTATATAAATGCCAATACATTTACATTTACATACATTTCACTCCAACTAAGTTTAATATGCTTTCATGGAATGTAGCGTGGATAAGGAACAAGCTAGAGGAAGTGTCATGGGGGACTTTCATTGACCAATTTAATCTCTGCTTTTTCCAGGAAATTTGTGCCACTGAACCAGTTTATAGATCTGGTCTCAGAACTTACTATGTAGCTGCTTGTAGCTTTGGAAAGGGCCGACCATCAGGTGGCCTCATTATTTGGGCTAAAACAAACATTAATGGCAAAATACAGATTTTCTCTCCAATTTCACATGATATTATAGTGATATCGATTACTGGGAATGAATCCCGTACTTTTTACTTGTATAATGTTCATAACAGGATGGTTAGGAGTGGGGGTGAAACTGAGACGATCTGAGATGTTGCCCATCCTAATTATTTTAAAGCCATTGTTACTAATGACTTGCGAAATGTTTTATTAATATGTTTACAAGTGTGTTTCATAGTGTCAAATTATATATAGAGAAATACTGTCCCTGTTTAGGGACTTTTATGGGGGATAGCCCAAATAAAGTATTGATTGATTGATTGATTGATAACCTGAAGTACCCAATTGTCCTTGATCAACTTCTGCTAAGTGCTGAGAAGGTGGAAAAACTTCCCACATACATCCTCTTTTTGATCCTTACCGGCATAGTCGAGAGTTGACCAGGGAAACTTTGGAATTACCTCATGTATATTTGGGCTGAAAGAAACTTTTGTTAAATGAAGGATCACATCTTCTCTCCCATGCAGCAATCACAATGCTTCTTATTTTTACCATAAGTCTTTGACTCGGATTAGAAAGGTAGAGTAAGCTCCCTACTTCTGAACAACAGATCCTCCCCAAACAGTTTAGCATCTAAAACTGCATTTTTTAGTAGACACATAGCTGATGTTTTGACATTGTCGAAGTTCATGTCAGACAAAAACTTTGCTTGAGATTTTATGTCTGCCAATAGGTGGGAAATATCCTCTGGCTGTATGCCGTCATTTTCTCCCTCAGTGTCCTTGCCGTGAGTCATTCCAAGGACAATGTGTGAGCCTTCCATCTACCTCTAGTAATTTTTATCAATTTTATGTATCTTTCCTGGGTTTCTCTGCCACGCTACCTACGGTTTGACGATTGGAGAGAGCTCCCTCGTGCCCTTCACTCCGCTTCTTCTTCACGAGAAACCCATTTGCTCTAAGACCCCTATAATGTTAAGTAAAGACATAACCGTCCCCACCCATGTCAGGTGTCCCCTGTTCACAACTACCAAATTCTGCTGACCTGCCATTGTCGGCCCTGCCTTGCCCCGACTTCTTCGTATGCTACCCCATACACAGAAGGGACACAGTGGTCTACCAATGAAGTAACATGAGCTATGGATAAGGCGTGCCAAACCTATTGCTGGTCATGTCCCTTGCCTGCCGCCACATAATAGGTGATGTCTCCCTCCCATTCTATGACTCACATGGATTATCCCCGTTTGCCCCCTCATTTATCCTTCGATTGAACATAACCATATTTATCCTCTGATTGAACACAACCAAAGCTGCTAGAAGCTGGTTTCATGCCTCTGCCTATAGCTAATCCTTCCCCTCAGATGTTGTATTCAGTTGTCCCTTGTTCTTTCAAGCATCTCTTTGGAATATACTCTGTAGGCCATCTGCCACGCTACCATACCTACTTCTATGTTGAGTTGCCCCATGCACACTGTTGTCGCGCTCACTGATTAACCTCATTTCAGTTCTCATCCCGCAGCTCTCGGTCTCAACTGGACTAACGCCGGCTTCCTGACTACATGGATTCACTCCCCTCTGATTGATGCCAACTACACCTGGCCTGCATTAAGTTCCCCAGGGACTTGAGATGCCCAGCTTCCCCGTTTTTTCCGGATCAACTCCGACCCACCTTCTGACACCCCAGATGCCTCGGCTTCTACCAGACTTACCCCTGGTCACCACCCTTCCCCTCACTGCTTCTAAATCAATTGTAACCTGTCGTGATGATGGCCTAAGACTTCTGCAGGCCGAAACGCCGTCGACTTTCACAGCCTAACTTCTGTCTTTACGGACACTCGACCTAACTGTGTTTTGGAAATTTTACATCATTAATTGTTTGGATGTCCTGAATATTAATGGTTTGGATGTCCTGAATATGTAAACTTGTGGTTGTTTTACATTGTCCCTTGTCGCGCCCATCACTATTGCTGTACATACCACGTCAAAAGTCACTAGCGCCGTCACAAACTTCACAAGCACTTGTGCACAGTATCTTGTTGGTTACATGTCCATTAATGTAAGGCAGTGCTACCTTCCCATGTGCTTGTACATACAAAATTTAATATGTCCAACATGTCCAATACAAGCTACCTTTACATGAATGTGTCTCCCTGTGTTTCTCCTCTTTTGGATTAAATCCGCTGCAATTGATTGTGCCGTCTATATTTGCTCTTTAAATGATAACCATGTTCGAGACATAATTGTTTGATATAGATTACTTCCCCAGTCTCCTTGTGATTTACGGGATACCTCCTGTGGTCTGATACTGCTCCCATACTGATATGCCGTATTGCTTTGCCTGCTTGGTCTGGAGAAGTACTAGCTCAGGATTTAAACGTATTACCGCGATGATTTGCTAAAAAGATTCATCAACTTGGGAAACCGCAGGTCTAGTGTCACATGTCACATATCTTGATTATCATACATCAAGCTGGTGTAGTCATTGAATGGGCCATATCGCACTGATCACATTGAAGTTCATCATCTGTCCAGTAGAAGATGTAGTTGTTTGCAGTGTCACGTGGGTTTCTCTTTTCGTGGACACTCATAGGAAATAGGTATAGCTAGCATGATAGGTATTTGATCCCAAGTCTTGTGGAATTTAGGCACAGTGTCACATAGGTGAATCAGATTTGTTTCCAGATTATAAACATCATACCAGTTTGGGCTGTAAGCCCAGCATTGCACACTGCTAAATCCAATGACTCCCTCTTCCTTATGATTCATGTGGATCACTATACCACCAGGCCAACTTGATGCATTGTCTGTACAATATAGTAGTCCTGAACATCATACTTGAAAACGTGTATTCAACACCTCCTACCACTGTGTAAACTCTGTAAATGACCACATTTAAGAAGGCCAAGTTAGCAAATCCCCCCTTATTTCTCGCATCATGCACACAATGTATAGCTTAGATGCTATTGCTTTTCATCGCAAACTATCAAGTACATCAAAATGATGGTCATGTGACTTTTCTAAATTTCCCAGTAAGGCAACTAAACCATGCTTTTCATAGCATAACGTATGACCAATGAAGACCATTTACACATATACTAACTTTTGGGAATGTGTCTTTTTACCATCCCTTTACTTAAAACCCTGATTCCAACAAAGACCTACTTTGGTAGGCAGTCAATGATGTGTCATCATTTTTACATAGATTCATGGACTCTGCCTTGGAACAGATAGATATGATATCTAATGCTCATCATGGTAATGGCCAGTGTGAAATGTGAAATGAGTAGGCAAACATATTATTTGTCCATCAGATACATTTGAGTACACTTAGCACAAGGTCTGGGAATTACCATTGGCACACTGAACAATCATTAATCATCAAGAGCTCAACATGGACAGGCCTGCTACCTGGATGTGTAGCATGGCATTTCACAGTTAAGTGAACCAACATCAATATATGATATTCCATGTCAGGATGCAACATATATTGTTGCAGGGATTCTGCTCATGCACAAAACTGTACACAGAGACCCAGGACCTCAGTGAATTGTGGTGAACTAAAAAACTCACCTCTGTACCTAGAACCTATATCACAAAAAATGGACCCGCACCAAGGTTTGTATACAAGTATTTAATTATCAGATTTCTGTATTTCACAAGTGTTATCGATGTTCAGAAGAAAACTTCCCACAAATAAGAATCTCAAAAGAAGTTGATTGAAGATTTTCGAATTCTCTTTATTCAATGTCTCAATTAAAATAACAGAATTGCTTGTTGCCAACGTGTTTCGTCACATCCGTGACTTCTTCAGGGCTCAATTAGTAATTTTCTGAAAAAGAATAGCGACAGCCACCATATAGTTTCTATGTTTTCACAGTCTGATATTCATCTGTGTATAGATGATTCCCAAAGCGTCCTGGTCTGCGTATAGTTCGACCTTTAACAAACCTATGTAACTATAGGAAGGTTAAACCGTCACCACCGTCGACCAGAAACAATAGTGAGGGTGTCGTGGACTGATATAAGCACTACTCAATATTCTCAAAATAAGGCCACATCGTTAGGTGCGCCATGTTACAGGGATTCTGCTCATACACAGAACTATGCACAGAGATCAAGGACCTCAGTGAATTGTGGTGGACCAAAAAACTTATCTCAGTACCTAGAACCCCCTAACCGACTAGCATCAGTGTCACATTAGCTCTTCGTGCTAAGCAAAGATACCAATGATTAGACAACCTAGAACATGCAACTTAGGTTACTCTCAGGAACGGTGGGAATCAAGAACAATCTTTCTTTTGTTATTCTCATACCAGTCCACAACGTGGGTAAATAGAGAAACGGAAAAGTTTAAAATATTTATTTTAACGATGTGCTCTAAGATGCAGTATGTTTGCTAACATCAGCAAGCATATGATTAAAAATAATACCATCAGCATTGCTACAATTCCATAAAACACAAAGGGAGAAATCATATTATAAGGATAGTGGAAACAGGTCCCATAGTGCCTTATTTGCCACCCTCCCTAGCTAGGAACTATGTTTTATATAATATAGAAGTTCTCTTAGGCTTGAATGGGGAACTCCATTCCTCCATGATCAGCAGAGGTGAATCACATCGGGATCTGCAAAAGCTCTCTCTATCTGCAAACGGATTTTCTCCAAGTGGGTAAAATCATGCATGCAGTGCAATATTACAGGTGCCAGAATTTCAGTTACCTGCAGCTACGTGCATGTTGTGTCTAAGCGTAAGCCAATCAGCCCGAATACCAGCTAACATTGTTATGATAACTTGGAGGCTTCAGCACTCACTGTGCAGACTAAGGTCGTGATGTAAGTCTAGGGATGTTGAAAACAAGCCATTCTCATGTGAAGATATTCATGCAGTCAAACTTACAACAACAGTTACATGCAGTATCGTGTGCAAAAGTGGCAAAATGGCATTTAAACTTCTAATAAGCCTATGCTAACATAGCAATGTGCGCAAGCAGGGCCCTGCCTTCACTACACTCTCCCTTGACTGGAAAACACACAAAAAGGGGGGCAATTTTGGAACACAGAGTTCAATTTTGAGTGAGACAGAACCAAGTTCAAAATTTGCCAAACTGGATAATTGGGAGTAAAATTCTGGATTAGTGACCACAAAAAAATATCAAAACCCAGCAGGGGCTGTATTGTGTCCAACACAAGTAATGTGTAGAAAGAAAATATGAATGAAAAATAATGAGTCCAGTACGTGTTTAAGAAGTAGAAAAAATGCCACTTCAATCCAACAGCGTATAGGCAAAGTACGTTGCAACTGCCTCCAATAGGAAGCCGTTGTTACATCAGACAACATTTCAGCCATCCAATTCAGAAATGGAAAGAAACATACGTGTTCTTCGATAGCCGGAGCCTCTAGCACCATCAGAGGAAACTCGGGTCATTTTTTATATAACTGCTTGCCAGAAAGTCATGTGCCGCTGCACAAATATTCAAATTTCCTAGGACTCCATGCATCGCTGCAAAGGCCATAATTCCGATGCCAGAACATTGCAGTTCATGAGCAACTAAGGGGCTCATCAGCTGGTCATAATCCGGGTTAGGAGACACTGTATTGCAGAAACACAAATCCATAGCCCAATCAAAACAGCAATCCAGGCAATGGAAGACAGGCTGTACTCATGTAAAGTAGGAGAATCGGAACGATAACCCATAAGCTGCGCTCAATGGAGCCAGAAGCAGCATTCCATAGTAATCAAGCATCCGGTTGCGAAGCGGAAGCAGCCGGGCCGATTGTCATGTGACACAGACGGTGCAGCCATTTCTGAATAAGCAAATTAAGAGCAGTACACCAGCAGTCAGGGCAAGAATTAATGGTAAACAGCTAAAGAGGCTGGGAAAAATAGAGTGAAAAAATGATGGTATCACACCAATTTAGGAGCCCCATATAGGTACATCTAATGTACCGGCTCTAAAATACCGAATTTTACCGATTCAGTATTCTAGATTCGGTAAATGAGATGTAGGAAATAATTCTGTAATTTTTACCGAATCGGCCCATCGGAATGAGGCCCATAGGAATCAATGTCAAGTACCGAATCGGTAAATACCGATTCGGTAAAATTACCGAATTGTCAAGGGGGACAGGGTGTCACTTTGACACCCTGTTGCACCCTGATTTTGGCTTGTGTGCCATGTGACACACATACATGCCCTTACGGCACAGGTATACATGCACAGATGTGCATGTACACTGGAATTCGTTATTTACCACAAAATAATATTTTGTGGTAAATAACAAATTCTTAAGGGCCTGTGGCACTGTTTTTAGTGCCACCTACATCTAGATTTATTGATTCGGTAAATTTACCGAATCGGTAATTTACAGAATCAGTAAATTTACTGATTACGGGGTTTCGGGGCTCCTAGACAGACATCCCCCCGAGAGATGGGACGTGCCCAGAAGTGGATGCCAGATTTCCTTGATGCCATGGGTTTTGTAGATAGTTGGCGATTGTACCACCCAGAAAAGAAACAGTACACATTTCACTCGGGTGCACACAGTAGTCTCTCCCCTCTGGACTATTGTCTGGTCCCGGCGGCTAACGCATCTTGTATATCTGAGGCGGTTCACCTTGCTAGGAGTATTTCCGATCACTCCCCACTTTAGATCCGGTTCTATTTTGCTCCAAATTCTGCTGGTAGGATTGCTCCTATTAATTCCTGGAATATGCGAAATCCCAAAACTCGGAAAGATCTCATAAAGGCTCAAGATGACTATTTCACAAATAATGAGAGATCGGTGTCCTCATCGGTGTGTCTATGGGAGGCCTTTAAAAAGGTCATTAGGAGTCAAGCCTTATCATTGATAACTGGAGTAAAAAAAGGGCGAAATAAGGAAATTGTGGAAGCTGAGATGGAGATTGGTAGACTGGAGGCAGAATTGGAGCAGGGGGTGACACAGGCTAACGTACATATCCTGAGCCTTAAGCAGCATGATTATAAATCATTGTTCACTAATATGGCAAAGGCTCTTGGAAGGGAGCAGCAGGGTAGGATTTATGATCTAGGGGATAAGGCAGGGAAACTTATTGCTTGGCTGGACAGGAGAGATGGCGCCGGTCGTGTTGTCCCAGAACTTATCTCAGAGGGAGGAGAGTTGATTACTGATCCCCAAAGTACTGTTGACACCTTTGCAGAATATTTTCAAACGGTCTACTCCTCGGTCTCAGGTAGACCTGAGGAGGACTCCCGTTTGCTGCTCCGAGATTTACGACTCCCCTGTTTGTCCAAGGAGGATGGTGATTTTATGAATAGCGAGCTCACAGTGGATGAAATAGCCCAAGCCATTCGTACTTTAAACTCGGGTGAGGCATTAGGACCCAAAAGGCTTCTGATCGAGCTTTATAAGCTCAGGCCGGACTAGTTGGCTCAGCACCTGAAGAATATGTTTGTAGAAGCCTGTGAAAAGGGAGTTTTGCCAAGAGATCAGAGAGTGGCGTCGGTAGTGGTAATCCATAAAGAGGGCAAACCGAAGAATAAATGCGCCTCATATTGGCCTATTTCCTTATTAAATGCTGAACCTAAAATATTGGCTAAACTTCTCGCAAACAGGCAGGTAAAAGTGATCGGTGGACCTATTCAATCAGGTTTTATTCCCCATAGGAATACGGCCCTGAACCTACTCAGATTTCATGGCGTAATAGCAATAGCGCATACTTTACAAGAACCGGCTGTGGTCGCTTCTCTTGATGCGACCATGGCCTTTGATACCGTCGAATGGTCCTATTTATGGGCGGTCTTGGCCAAATTCGGATTCAGCTCTGATTTTATCGGATGGGTGCGTTTATCTGCACATTTTCGTTTGAGTCGGAGTACTCGACAGGGCTGCCCCCTCTCCCCTCTTCTTTTTTCATTGTCGCTGGAACCCCTGGCAGCTTGGATTCGATGGGAACCATCGATCAGAGGTATAAGGTGGTCCCCTGAGTGGGAAGACAGGATTTCCTTGTATGCAGATGATATCTTGCTCTACCTAAATGCTCCTCGGAAATCCCTTATTGTGGTGTGTGACGTCTTGGTCTGCTTTGGTAAATATTCTGGTCTTTCCATTAACAGAGGGGAAAATCCCTGTTATATGTTCTTAGAGGGGAAACTCCGGTCCCCCCTAACAATTGCCCCATCCCGATTACTATGACTGGATTTAGGTACTTGGGTATCTTTGTAACACTCGACCCAGCAGTTAGATATAGTGAAAATCTTCTACCCCCACTACAGAGGCTCAGGAGTGACTCGGCTCACTGGCGTAAACTTCCGATCTCCTTGTTGGGACGAGCGGCCCTCTTTAAAATGATGGCTTTGCCCCGTTTCCTTTATGCTCTCCAAAATACCCTAGATGTAGTGCCCTCCAGCTATTTTCGCGAGATAGAAGGATTACAGCGTAGTCTTTTGTGGGAAGGAAAACCTCGTATTGTGTTAACTAAGCTGACACTCCTACGGTATGATGGAGGTATCGCCCTACCTGATTTCAAAAGGTATTATTGGTCTTCCCAACTTGCTGCCATTAACCATGCAACATATGGGTCTGTTATGGATCCTGGGTATGCAATGGATAGGTGGCTTCTTCCAGGGGGCAGTTACAACAGAGCGCTGTACACGAGGGCAACAAGGCTGAATTTGACAGCCCCAACCAAACATGCTGTGAAGATCTGGCATGATGCTACACGTTCTTTGGGGTGGAAAGATTTGCCGGAGGTATCTCTCCTCGAAGACAGAATTTTCGACGGTCATCTCCATGAAAAAACGATTTCCCTAATTTATAAAAAACTAATAACAATAGAGTGGATCTGCTCCGGGATTTGAGATATAAGTGGACAGGAGACGGAATAGAATTAGACGATGAGGACTGGCAGGCATCTGTCTCTTCCCTGAAGGTGGTCGCTATTCCTGCTCGGTTACGACTAGTACAGTTGAAGATCCTACATAGGGTTTATATCACAGGCCCCCGGCTGGTTCAGATGGGGTTGGCGGTACAGGGACTGTGTAGACGCAAATGTGGTCTCTTGGGTACATTCTCTCATATTATCTGGGAGTGTCAAGACATAGTCCAGTAATGGAAGGGGATCCACACCATTATGCATGAAGTCACGGGTGTGTCCCTGCAGCTGGAGGCGCGTAGATGTCTCCTTAACATTTGGGGACCCACTGATCATAGGGCTGCACAGAGATGGTGGGTCAAAAGAAATATTGCCCAAAAGTGGGGCTCAGACACACCGCCCACCCTTAGAGAATGGGAAAAGGACATGTACTGGAGCATGTTTCGGGAAGAAACAGTATATGTGGCGAGGGCACGTCCCCGGAAATGGGCTTTAATCTGGGGCCAGTGGAATGAGCACAGAGGAGGGATTTGTGTACCACCTACTGATTCTGTTATTGATGTTCCCTCATCCCCATGAAGCTCTTTGATGAATATGTACTATTGATCTTCATCCCCCCTCTATCAATACACTGCTAAATGTGATGTGAATTTTCTGTACTGTGTCTTTTATTGATGCCTTGTTTTAATAAAAATAAATAAAAAAACAAAAACAAAAAAAAGAAGATCAGCCTGCAAAGATTGCAAGATGGCTGAATGTTCAAGCTGCCAGCAGGATTTGGTGTAAGTAGATTGTATCAAAGCATAAAGAGGTTTCATACGCTGGGCATCATTGATTTCAAGTAGGCCCAAAGTTAAAGAAACCAAGTAAACTGTGCGCATTTCTCCAGGAAGTGAGGTGCTAACCCTCTGCCTTCATTGTTGAGCTCATAGCCCAAGAACAACACTGTGAACTCTGCAATGTGTGATTTCGCAAAGTTAAATTTGCAACCGAAGTCTGCAAACATACAAATGATGCGGTCAACGCGACACAGATGCAGCCATAATACGTCGTCTGTCAGATAAATGTCATCAACATACGAGCTTTCAGCAAGGTCGAGCCTCTTCAAAAGAGAGACTATGGGAGCGGCAAAGACGCCTGGACTGTTCTTAAAGCCCATAGCCAAACTTCGGAACCGTTTTTGTTTTCCGCTACAGGTGAAAGCTGTCCATTGACTACTAATAGAGGACAGGTAATGGCTAAAAAAGCCATTGGATATGTCAAGTGTGGTCTTAACCCGTTTACGCACGAGACTATCCACAAGGGCAGAACTGTGAGTATTCTGTACCGCGCAGGTCCGACAATGAGAGTGTAAGTGCCGGTAATCCAATACCAAACAGTACGAGCCATCAGGCTTAGTCACAGTAAAAGGAGGATTATTCATCGGTGACACACACGTTTCAATCACACCTTGGTATTCCAATTGTTCAAGGATTTCCGCCACAGAAGTTTTCGCTTCACGTTGCATGGGATACTGTGGTTGAGGTTGTGGCATAACCCGCAATGGTATCTTGTGTCTGGGGAAAATGTGTCCCATCCACACTGAGTACGGTACAACGCCGGTGCAAGCACCTTAGCCCACTCTTCTGCAAAATGAAGGGCCTGTTCTTTTGGCACACTATGTGCGAATCTAGGGTGGATTACCTCCTTCCATCTCGAAGCGGCCAGACCAAAGGGAGGCGGCCAGTCGGCCTCTGTCAAAAAAATGCCATAGGTAGTCGTTAGATTTTCACAAAATAACCCTTTATTAGTACGTTGTATGTCACCTTCAATCAAAAGGACTATTTCATAGAGCCATTCAGGAGGAGCCACTCTAGTGTCAGCTGTCTCAACAGCAACAAACGAGTCAGTTGCTGTCACCTTCATAAATGGACGCAATGCTTCCCGCACTACTGTAAATACCTCTGCGCTATCTAGCAGCGTCAGCGCCCACCTCAGGTTCCCGAAGCTGTGTTCTCACTATCTGTGGCATACCTCGCTGTTAAAGCGGCAACTTTCTTCTTCTGAAACTGGGGTCGTTGGCGTGTAAAGTCGTCTTGCTTGCCTTTACCCTCAGTCTTGCGGGATCGCTCACGGCTTTGTTGGGCACTCCGATCTCTGCCACTGTCGCCTCCACCGGTTGGTGAGACCGATGTATCCTGCAAAGAGCGAGGAGAATGTTGATCAGGAACTTGAAAACGATCAGGTGACTTAATATTAGCGCAGTTGCGCAATTCATATATGCGCTCAGTAGACGCAGGTATTGGGGATGTAGGACATGACTCCAGTTTCTGTTGCTGGTTCCCCTGTTTTTTTATTCTTATTCCAATTCTGCTTTGGAAAATTGGGGCGTTCATCTTTATTAGACTTTTGCTCCTGTGTTTGCTTCTGTGCTGCTTTAGCAAAAGGCTTAACACCCAAACTATTGCGGCCAATGGTTTTATAAGCCTCCGCAATGATTTTAGGTAACTACTGGGGCTAATCGGGGACATCGCATAAAGCATTAGATACCTGAAAGTTTACTGCATCTACCTTAACATTAGTATGGACGAGATCAGAAACTACATCAAACACTCCAACGAGTCTCATTCCCAACTCAACAGCCGCCTCCGCACCGTGTTCATCCTGGACACGCTTAATCACGGAGGGCAGGACAGCCATTGACAGAGTGCCAAAGCACTTAGTATAGAATGTCGCAAATATCTTACCCCAGGTTTCACAATCAGGTACCTCAGCTATTAAGTATTTCTGAAAACTTATTGTTCGAATCACGTGTTTCTCAACAGGAGTCATATTAGGAAATACAGCTTCCTGCGGGTCAAGTTTTTCAGCAAGCCAAAAAGGCATATCATCCTTATCTTGGGGCCGCTTGCCCATAACCAAATTAACCATGACGGGATTAATGTTCATCCTGGCCGATCTAGCGTGTTGCGCCACAGCACCAGGTGGCCCCACCTGGATGTTGCGGGATACACATTGCACTAAAGCCCGAAGCACCCTAACGAGGGAGGCATAGAGCACACGCAATTCATCTATAGTGACTTGCAGGTAATGCGGATGCGGCGTGTAACCTGCGAGAACCGGCCATGTGGCCCAGGGAATAGACAAAGGGCCCAACCGAACCGCCGTTACCGATTGGGAAAGGGCGTCATTAAACCAAACACGATGCTGCCAGGCAGTAATAGGGATATCTAGTGTCCTATATGTGGTATAGTTTAAAGGCACGGCAGTGGTAGTATAAACGTGAAACGTACCAGAACCCGCATTGACAGCAGGAAAGGTAACCCATGAGTAGAAGTGCTCAAATGGGTACGCTTCAGCACTCACCACAAAAACGACTGCCAGGACATCCACGGTGATGCCATATGTCAGCAAATGATTGCAGACGGCCGCCCTACTATGCAGCAGGATCTCAACGTCAGTCATAAGGACACAGAAGAGAACAAGTACAATGCAAAAGAATTGTAGCACAAATGGGTAATAATTCAAAGTAAAAACCTTTTTAAATTATCAAGCTTGAACAAACCTATGTAACTAAAAGGAAGGTTAAACCGTCACCACCGTCGGCCGGAAACAATAGTGAGGGTGTCGGGGACTGATATAAGCACCACTCAATAGTCTCAAAATAAGGCCACATCGTTAGGTGCCCCATGTTGCAGGGATTCTGCTCATACACAGAACTGTGCACAGAGACCCAGGACCTCAGTGAATTGTGGTGGACCATAAAACTTACCTCAGTACCTAGAACCCCCTAACCGACTAGCATTAGTGTCACATGAGCTCTTCGTCCTATAGCAAAGGTACCAATGATTAGACAACACAGAACATGCAACTTAGCTTACTCTCAGGAATGGTGGGAATCAAGAACACTCTTTCGTTTGTTATTCTCATACCAGTCCACAACGTGAGTAAATAGAGACACCGAAAAGTGTAAAATGTTTATTTTAACAACGTGCTCCAAGATGCAGTATTTTTACTAACATAAGAGGCATATGATTAAAAATAATACGATCAGCATTGTTACAATTCAATAAAACACAAAGGGAGAAATCATATAATAATGATAGTGGAAACAGGTCCCATAGTGCCTTATATGCCACCCTCCCTAGCTAGGAACTATGGGCCAGATATAGGAGCCCAAATACCGGTCGGTAACGGCCGAATTCGGCCGTTACCGACCAGTATTAGGCGATTGGGATGTAGGGGCATCATTTTACAGATTGGGTAAATTTACTGAATCAGTAATTTTACCGATTCGGTAAAACCCAGATGTAGGTGGGACTCTTCTGAGTCCCAAAGGCCTTTCAGATTCGGTATTTTACCACCCAATCCAATTGGGTGGTAAAATACCAAATCCTGGTGTGCATGCACATCTGTGCATGCACACCTGTGCAATGTGACACACAGACATGCCTTTAGGGCATGTCTGTGTGCCACATGGCACACAAGTCCGGAATTGGGGTGCTAGAGGGTGTCAAAGTGACACCCCCTGCACGCTTGCAGGATTCGGTATTTACCGATTCGGTAAATACTGATTCGGTATTGCCCATTGATTCCTATGGGCTTCATGGCCCATAGGAATCAATGGGCAATACCGATTCGGTAATTCTCAATTTGGAATTACCTACATCTCCCCCCTTTATATTTACTGACTCTTAAATACCGAATCGGTAAAATTCGGTATTTAACAGTCGGTAAATATGAATTACCTACATCTGGCCCTAGGTTTTATATAATATAGAAGGTCTCTTAGGCTTGAATGGGGAACCCCATACCTCCAAGATCAGCAGAGGTGAATTACATCGGGATCTGCAAAAGCTCTCTCTCTCTGGAAACGGATTTTCTCCAAGTGTCTAAAATCATGCATGCAGTGCAATATTAAAGGCGCCAGAATTTCAGTTACCTGCAGCTGCATGCATGTTGTGTCTAAGCGTGAGCCGATCAGCCCGAATACCAGCTAACATTATTATGATAACCTTGGAGGCTTCAGCACTCACTGTGCAGACTAAAGTTGCGATGTAAGTCTAGGGATGTTGAAAACAAGCCATTCTCATGTGAAGATATTCACACAGTCAAACTTACAACAACAGTTACATGCAGTATAGTGTGCAAAAGCGGCAAAATGGCATTTAAACTTCTAATAAGCCTATGCTAACATAGCAATGTGCGCGAGCAGGGCCCTGCCTTCACTACATCCTCCTTTGACTGGAAAACGCACAAAAAGGAGGGCAATTTTGGAACCAGAGTTCAATTTCGAGTGAGACAGAACCAAGTTCAAAATTTGCCACACTGGATAATTGGGAGTAAAATTCTGGATTAGTAACCACAAAAAAATATCAAAACCCAGCAGGGGCTGTATTGTGTCCAACACAAGTAATGTGTAGAAAGAAAATATGAATGAAAAATCATGAGTTCAGTACGTGTTTATGAAGTAGAAAAAATGTCATTTCAATCCAACAGCGTATAGGCAAAGTACATTGCAACCGCCTCCAATAGGAAGCCGTTGTTACATCAGAGTACATTTAAGCCATCCAATTCAGTAATGGAAAGGAACATACGTGTTCTTCGATAGCCAGAGCCTCTAGCACCATCAGAGGACAACTCGGGTTGTTTACGATATAACTGCATGCCAGGAAGTCATGTGCCGCTGCACAAATTATCCAATGTCCTAGGACTCCATGCATCGCTGCAAAGGCCATAATCCCGATGCCAGAACATTGCAGTTCATGAGCAACTAAGGGGCTCATCAGCTGGTCATAATCCGGGTTAGGAGACACTGTATTGCAGAAACACAAATCCAGAGCCCAATCAAAACAGCAATCTAGGCAATGGAAGACAGGCTGTATGCATGTAAAGTAGGAGAACCGGAACGATATTCCATAAGCTGCGCTCAATGTAGCCAGAGACAGCATTCCATAGTAATCAAGCATCCGGTTGTGAAGCTGAAGCAGCCGGGCCGATTGTCTTATGACATAGACGGTGCAGCCATTTCTGAGCAAGCAAATTAACAGCAGTACACCAGCAGTCAGTGCAAGAATTAACGGTAACCTGCCAAAGAGGCTAGAAAAAATAGAGTGAAAAAATGCCAGTATCACTCCAAATATAGTTTGGCATGAGGTCACAATGCCTGAACTTACAATTTTAAAAAAGTGCGCCAAGCCTGTGGTCGACGAGGCCTTGAATATTGAGTGAATTAAAGCACAGAAAGGCTGGGTGGGGTCAGTATTCAAAAGGGCATGCACCTCGGTGCGAGTGTTTGCCACTTGAAGGGCGAAAGTTTCACGTAAAGAAGTAAGGGTGACTTCTTTCTGAGATAATAGATCCCTTATTCGACTCATCTTGTTGAACTCTGCTTTCAAGGTCGGAATGGAAGGCCAGATGGATACATCAAGCTTCCCATGCTGAGGAGGGATTAGCATATTCTTACAGCAAACTACACATTGAGAGACAGTCACAATGTACCGAATCCCTGCCAGCATCCTATAGCAATCTTCATTATTTAAAAGCAAATCACTACCATTTGCTAGCAACGTGAAAGTCGGCGTTATAGCCGGGACGGGTGTACCCTTTAAATTCCAGGCCAGATTTGGCGCGTTCAAATTATAAGAGCCATGTAATTGTATATTCTTGCAGACTAGTGAGTGATCAGGCATGGAAGTGCACTCTTCACCATTTAAATAAACTTCTTTACCCTCCCTCAGGAACCTATGGGTAAATGGCAGAGACCATACTTCATGGAGAAAGGCACTACCCAATGGTTCATATCTGCCTATAGCATTGTGTTTTATGCAAGCACTAAATTTGAACAGGGGAAAAGGTAATGTTATTAACCAATGAATTAACTAAACAGCTGAATTCGATTCGGCAACAGAAAAAGGCAAAGGTTCCAACTTTTTGATATACAAAAGTGAATATGCAGCATCCTTCATTGACATGCATTGTTGTTTTTCAGTCCAATTAAATGGTAAAAATAGAGAGGACGTGTTCATGTAGTCCCATGGAACTTTACCAGCTTTTAAAGTTTGCAACGATCAGGCAAACTGCATAATGGAACGTCATTGATTTTGAGTAAGCATGGGCTGAAAATTTTTCCGCTCGCGGAATGTGCAAATTTTTGGCAATTTCACAATCCGCAAATCGCGCAAAATTGCCAAAAATTCGCAATTTGGCAATTTTTTTTTGCTTATTCGCGCTTCAAAAATATAATCTCGCGTGCGTGGCGTTGACTTACTGTGATTTTGAGTTCGCCAAGTTGTTTTCCTCCCGCTCCCGGTTTGTGTGCGCTGCGCCATTTTGGATCTGGCTGCATGATCGGGCAAGACTTTTCGAGCGCGAGTAGGTCATGGAGTCCGGCCATCTTGCACTGCGAGACTTTGAGGACGCAAATACGTCATAAGGGCCAGCGATCATATATCGCGAGAGTAAACAATAGCGAATACGTAGATGCGACATGCAGCTAACATACGGCGGGAGATTTGAACAGCTCGCTTTCCCGAAGAAATCTATCGCTGGCAGCATAAACCTTCTGAAAATGATGATTTGGATCAGAATAACTCCTCAGATTGACATTTGGCTGCACTTTTTTGTGCAAGGAGTCCATTTTTGGGGGGTGGGAGGAAGGAAGTGCCCCAGAGTCTCCAACTTCCTGTTCCTGTCCAGCAGGCTCCTCCCAGTGCTTTGTCCTTGTCCTGGTCACTGTTTTCATTTGGATCTGGAGCTGGAAGGATAACTCTTTGTGGCTGCTGCTAGATATGTGTATTCGAGGACTTTTTGTTTGGATCACTTTTGGATGTGAGACTTTACAAGTAAGTTGGTGTTGTTAGTTTGGGGCATTGCAGTTGCTGCAACTACAATTTATAAACTTTTTCACAACTTTAAAAAATATATATTGTGGGTAGCCACAGTATCCAGTAGGCCCAGGGCTAGTCATGGGTGCATGATACAACTGTTTCTGTGAGTTTTGTTGAACTTCAATATCATTTACGACATGGATGGCATGGAATTGGATAGCTCACTGTTATATGTGGAAGTTTTTTTAACATTTTGGCCTGCGTGTTAAAGCCACACTAGCCAGTAGGCCCAGGGGTAGTCAGTGGTGCATGGACCAAGTCTTTCTGTTGAGTCTCTTGAATTTAAACATCATTTAGGGCATGGATGGCATTGGATTGAAGTGATTTATGTGTGTATTTCAATTTTTTGAGTGCTGTTGGGGCCTGGTCCAGGGTCTGGCCATGTGTATTGGGGCCATTTTGAGGCCTGATCCAGGGCCTGCCCATGTGGGTGGGGGTCTAGGGGCCATTTTGAATCCAGGCAGTGTGCTTTGTGCCATAGGCCTGCACCCAGTCTGCCTTGCTTTCATCCATTATGCCCAGGGGTGGGAAACACCCGTTACAACGCAACTTTTACAACGCACTACCATTACATCGCAACTTTTACAACGCAGGTTCCATTACAATGCATGCCTTTACAACGCATGTCATTACATAGCAGATACTATTACAACGCATGCCATTACATCGTAAGTATAGGTAAGTATATCATTTTTTTAATTTATGTAATTTTTAAAAAATAAGTATGAGTATAGGAGTATATGTTTTGGGGTACTGAGGTATATGTTTTGGCTTTTAGGGTATTTATAGGGTTCAGGGCTAGGTTTGGGTTATGGGGTACAGGGGTATTTTTAGGTTTTAGGGCTGGGTTCGGTTTTTGGGGTACAGGGGTATTTTCAGGTTTTAGGGCTGGGTTTGGTTTTTGGGGAACAGGGGTATTTTTAGGTTTTAGGGCTAGGTTTGGTTTTTGGGGTACAGGGGTATTTTTAGGTTTTAGGGCTAGGTTTGGTTTTTGGGGTACAGGGGTATTTTTAGGTTTTAGGGCTGGGTTTGGTTTTTGGGGTACAGGGGTATTTTTAGGTTTTAGGACTGGGTTTGGTTTTTGGGGTACAGGGGTATTTTTAGGTTTTAGGGCTGGGTTTGGTTTTTGGGGTACAGGGGTATTTTTAGGTTTTAGGGCTGGGTTTGGTTTAAGGGGTACAGGGGTATTACGACTTTAAATAAATTAAATTAGTTAAATTAATTAAATTAAATTAAATTAAATTAATTACAATATTTACAATTATAAAATTAATTAAATTACATTACTTAAATTAAATTAAATTAATTACATTTTTAAAATTAATTAAATTAATAAAATTAAATAATTTTATTTACAATATTATAAATTAATTAAATGACATTAATTATATTAAATTAAATTATATTAATTATTATTTTACAATTATTACAATTATATTTTTTGTAATAAATTAAATTATATTATTTACTATTTATAAATTAATTAAATTACATTAAATAAATTAAATTAAATAAATTAAATTAATTACAATTTAAATATTAATTAAATTACAATAATTAAATTAAATTAAATTAATTACTTTTCTAAAAATATTATAATTATATTTATTAAATTAAATTAACTTAATTACATTTTTTTTAAAAAGATATACTTACCTATACTTACGTTGTAATGGCATGCGTTGTAATAGTATCTGCTATGTAATGACATGCGTTGTAATGGCATGCATTGTAATGGTTCCTGCGTTGTAAAAATTGCGATGTTACGGTATGCATTGTAAAATAACGCGTTGTAATGTCATACATCCGTCTGTGGTGCATGGACCAAGTCTTTCTGTGGGGTCACTTGAATTTAAACATCATTTAGGGCATGGATGGCATTGGATTGAGGTGATTTTGTGTGTATTTCGATTTTTTGGGTGTTGTTGGGGCCTGGTCCAGGGCCTGGCCATGTGGGTGAGGGCCATTTTGAGGCCTGGTCCAGGGCCTGGCCATGTGGGTGGGGGTCTAGGGGCCATTTTGAGGCCATGCAGTGTGCTTTGTGCCATTGGCCTGCCCCCAAGATGCCTTGCTTTCATCCATTATGCCCAGGGGTAGTCAGTGGTGCATGGACCAAATCTTTCTGTGGGGTCTCTTCAATTTAAACTTCATTTAGGGCATGGATGGCATTGGATTGAGGTGATTTTTGTGGGTATTTTGTTTTTTTGGGTGTTGTTGGGGCCTGGTCCAAGGCCTGGCCATGTGGGTGGGGCCATTTTGAGGCCTGGTCCAGGGCCTGGCCATGTGGGTGGGGGTCTAGGGGCCATTTTGAAGCCAGGCAGTGTGCTTTGTGCCATAGGCCTGGACTTAGTCTGCCTTGCTTTCATCCATTATGCCCAGGGGTAGTCAGTGGTGCATGGACCAAGTCTTTCTGTGGGGTCACTTCAATTTAAACATCATTTAGGGCATAGATGGCATTGGATTGAGGTGATTTTTGTGTGTATTTTGATTGTTTGGGTGTTGTTGGGGCCTGGTTCAAGGCCTGGCCCTGTGGGTGGGGCCATTTTTAGGCCTGGTCCAGGGCCTGGCCATGTGGGTGGGGGTCTAGGGGCCATTTTGAAGCCAGGCAGTGTGCTTTGTGCCATAGGCCTGGACTTAGTCTGCCTTGCTTTCATCCATTATGCCCAGGGGTAGTCAGTGGTGCAAGGACCAAGTCTTTCTGTGGGGTCTCTTCAATTTAAACATCATTTAGGGCATGGATAGCATTGGATTGAGGTGATTTTTGTGTGTATTTTGATTTTTTGGGTGTTGTTGGGGCCTGGTCCAAGGCCTGGCCATGTGGGTGGGGCCATTTTGAGGCCTGGTCCAGGGCCATTTTGAAGCCAGGCAGTGTGCTTTGTGCCATAGCCTGGACTTAGTCTGCCTTGCTTTCATCCATTATGCCCAGGGGTAGTCAGTGATGCATGGACCAAGTCTTTCTGTGGGGTCTCTTGAATTTAAACATCATTTAGGGCATGGATGGCATTGGATTGAGGTGATTTTTGTGTGTATTTCGATTTTTTGGGTGTTTTTGGGGCCTGGTCCAGGGCCTGGCCATGCGGGTGGGGGCGGGGGGCATATTGAGGCCAGGTAGTTTTTGCCATAGCCCCCAAGCTTGCGGGCCAATAAGCCTAGGGTTATGAATGGGTGCATGAAATAACTCTCTCTGTGTGGTCTCTCTTCTATTAATTTAAACATCCATTTTTGATTAGAATTGCAAATTTTATTTCGGGTCTTTCCGTTTTTGGGTGTATTATGTTAATAATAATAAATGCCTAGTTGCAATAGTATTAATTGAAGCATGACATATGCAACATTTATTTAACTGATGTTCCTCTGGCTTCTTTGCTTTTAGGTGCACAAAGACTGAGAACCAGGAATCATCCTCATCATCATCACTTGCTGTAGTGCCAGGAAGAAGTCCTGCAGCGGTGTGTGCACAACGTCACGTGACGTCACGTGTGGCGGCCACAGACAACTCTGCAACTCGTGCAACCGTGTCCTGCTGTTGTGACATCTGAAGAAGATGGGCCCAAAGAAAGGTAGCCATAGCACCACTACCAAGAAAGTTGCCAGTGCCACTGCCAGTAAGAAGGAGCAGAAGAAGGAAGTGGCGCCACTTACCAAGGAGACTGGTGTGCCGACCGCCACTTTTTTTGGTAAAAGAAAAACTATGCCTGCAGCAGCGGTGTCCGCCGGGGACCAAGCTGCGAGCAGCACCTCCGCTTCATTGGTCTCAGTGCCAAGTTAGGCCCAGGCCCATGAGTGCCGCACAGGTTGCCACTTTAATTGCTCTTTCACCATCGACCAGTGATGTTGCCGTTGACTCATCACAAACTAGCATCCAATCAACGCAGAGTGTAACTCATCTGACGAGTGTTCAACCACAGCCGCAACGACAACCACAGGTGCAACAAGGAGAGGCGCAAGGAGAGGCGCAAGGAGAGGCGCAAGGAGAGGTGCAAGGAGCGGCACAAGGGGAGGCACAACTGCCCACAATACTTGTTCCTCCAGAAGTAGCGGCACATCAGGAAATCGAGATTCATGCAGAGGTATCAGCTGAGCAAGCCACTCCTGATGATCCAGTGTCTTCCAGATCCCCAGCAAGTAAAAGGAGGGCTAGTACAACTTCTTCTTCAAGCCCTCTTCCTTCTGATGATCTAGATATTGATTGGCACCCACCAATTCAGTCTGAGAGGGAGGCACGCCAAGAGCCGACAAAGCTAGGTAAAAGGAAGATTGCTGCAAGGCTTTCAGTTATGGGTGATGACGAAGAAGAAGTAGAAGTGGTGTATTCTGCTGCTGATGAAGAGTTTGACGATGATGACCCAGTCATCACAGTCGTCACTCCAGCCCTGCGGGCATGCAGCAGCCATTTTTACCCTATCCCGAAATGCTACGCGGGATGTGGAAGGCGTGGCACTGGTACCACCACCAACACAGGTAACTACTACACCAACACTCTACAGCTTCCATATTGTCTCTTCAGCAGGGCCGGCAGGGTCCCCCATCCAGCTCGACCTCCATTACCTCAAGTAGTGGTGCTGTAGTGCACAACAGAGTCAAATTCCGCCACGCCCATCCTCAACTTCATCTGGCATTGAAAGTGGCACCTCCACCACCACCAGAAATCTCAACTCCCCAGTTTGGGACTTCTTTAGTATTAGCAAAAAGGTGGAAAACTAAATTATTTGTTCGATTTGTAAACAAGTAGTTAGTCAGGGTAAGCTTGGTTCCAACTATGGTACCGGAGGCCAGAGAGGTCATCTCCAAAAACACCACAGCATCCAGTGGGAGGCGCACCTAAGTAACATCCAGAAAGCCAAAAGTAGAAATCCAAATTTAGCCATTGATATTGCATCTAATGACGAGGAGCTGATCGTGCAGGGGGGAGGTGAAGAAGCGAGAGACATTTTTTCTGGAACACACAGAACCCCTGGCAGCAGCACTGCAGTGGTAGCGCTCACACCCTCTACCCCAGCAACATCTAGGAGGCACAGTAAGAGTCTGGTAGAGACACCAATGAGAAAAAGTGCATTAATGAGCCTAACTGGGTTGAAGAAGTCTGGATCATCATCACATATGAAAACGGTCCAGACCACCATTAAAAGCATGTTTTGGTCAGAGGCGCCATTGGAACGCAACCACCCAACGGCACGTCTGTATAATGCAATGCTGGCTAAAAGGTTAGCGCTGGACCTTCTCCCTTTTTCTTTCGTGGAAGGGGTGGGTTTTCTAGAATTTGTGGCAACAGTCTGCCCTAAATGGAAGGTTCCTAGCCGGTCCAATTTTGCCAAAGTTGCGGTTCCAGCACTACATCAAGATGTGCTGGACATGATTGGGGCAGCTTTGCAGAAGAGTGCTGTTCGCACTATCCACCTGACAACAGACATGTGGACCAGTTACTAAGCCGTTGATTACATGTACATCACTGCACACTGGGTCTCTTTTGTGGGGGTTAGAGAGAAGATAGCTGTAGGTGTTGACAGAGTAACAATTCTTCAAGCTACTCGGAACATGCAACAGTAGCCATGTTTGCCATGGAGAAATCTCATACTGCAGTAAACATTTTGGAGGAGTTTAACAGTAAGGTCTTTGAATGGCTGCAGCCAAGAAGGTGCGTGATTATTTATGTTTCCACGGATAATGGCAGTAATATAGTTAAGGCCATGCATTCAAGGAACGACTGGACAACAACGCACACAACAGCAAGGAACTCTTCAACATCGTCAAAGAGCTCTCCAACCCCAACGCCGGAAACAACGACATCACCCCTTCGCAAGACCTCTGCAACTCCCTCGCCTCCTACTTCCACAACAAGATCGCGGACATACACAACAGCTTCAGCACTTAACCAACGCACGCCACGACTGAACCACCGCCCCCCACCACCACCCTCCGTACCTGGACCCCGATCAGCACAGAAGACACCATCTGCACGATGAACTCCATCCACTCCGGATCTCCGACCGACCCCTGCCCTCACCACGTCTTCAACAAGGCCGACGCTGTCATCGAACCCCACCTGCGGGACATCATCAACGCCTCCTTCGACACCGCTACCTTCCCGGAGAGCTGGAAGCACGCCGAACTCAGCGCTCTATTAAAGAAGCCATCAGCCAACCCCACCGACCTCAAGAACTACCGCCTCCATCTCGCTGCTCCCGTTTCCTGCAAAAGTAATCGAGAAGACCGTCAACAAGCAGCTGGCCGCCTTCCTCAAGACGAACGGATCCCTCGACCTCTCGCAGTCGGGCTTCCGGGCCAACGACAGCACCAAGACCGCCCTGATCGCAGCCACTGATGACATCCGAGCCCTGCTCGACAACGGAGAAACTGCGTTCCTCAAGGCTCCTTGCCTAGCCCAACCCTCTTCAACGTCTACATGAGCCCCCTCGCAGCCATCGCACGCCAACACAACCTCAACATCATCTCCTACGCCGACGACACCCAGCTGATCCTCTCCCTCACCAACGACCCCGCCACCGCCAGAGCCAACCTACACGAAGGGATGACAGACGTAGCCAAGTGGATGACGAACAGCCGCCTGAAACTGAACTCAGACAAGACGGAAGTCCTCATCCTGGGATCTTCACCCTCCGCCTGGGACGACTCCTGGTGGCCCCCCGCCCTGGGCAGCGCACGCAAACCAACAGACCACGCACGCAACCTGGGCTTCATCCTGGACTCCTCCCTCAACATGACCAGACAAGTCAACGCCGTCTCCTCGTCGTGCTTCAACATCCTGCGCATGCTACGTAAGATCTTCCGGTGGATCCCCACTGAGACCAGGAAGACGGTCACCCAGGCCCTCGTCACCAGCCGTCTGGACTACGGCAACTCCCTCTACGCCGGAACCACTGCAAAACTCCATAAGAGACTCCAGCGAATTCAGAACGCCTCAGCACGACTCATCCTGGACATCCCCCGTCGCAGCCACATCTCCGGACACCTGAGAGATCTGCACTGGCTCCCGGTCAACAAGAGAATCACCTTCCCTCTCCTCACCCACGCACACAAAGCCCTACACAACCAAGGCCCAGGATACCTCAACAGCCGCCTCAACTTCTACGCTCCCACACGCCAGCTTCGATCGACCAGCCACGCCCTCGCCGCCGTCCCCCGCATCCGAAGAGCCACCACAGGAGGAAGGTCCTTCTCCTACCTGGCCGCCAAGACTTGGAACTCCCTCCCGACCCACCTCCGCCTGACCCAGGACCACCTTGCCTTCAGGAAGCAGCTCAAGACCTGGCTGTTCGAGCAGTAGCGGACCCCCCCTGCCCTAGCGCCTTGAGACCCTCCGGGTGAGTAGTGCGCTATACAAATGCTTTGATTGATTGATTGATTGATTGATGGTGGCTATTTCAGAGTGCCGTGTTTGGCGTACAGATTAACATTAAATGTAAATGTACATGTATTTATATAGCGCAAATCACCCACATCGCAGGCATCTATGCGCTTGCTTAGGGAACCCGTCCTGGTATTCCCCTGTGAGATAACCCCGGCAGGGTATCCACAAGGTGAAAGCCAGGCATCCCGCCGCGAGGGGCCGTTGTGGAGATTAAGAAAGCTATTGCCCAGAGTCGCAGAATGTGAACCCGTGAGTCGAGTAGGCACCGGAGCGAGAATTATCGAGTCCGTGGAATTATTGAGCCCAACCCCCATCGAGGTGGGGAATTGAACCCTGGTCCAGGGCCGATCTCAGCTTCCGGGTCTGCCGCCTCTAACCCCTGAGCCACACTTCTCACTGTTGTACACAGTCAGCAAGTTACTGACCACTTGCCAAAGAATCTGCACACATTTCAGCCATTCTTTTAAGGCCCGGAAGCAGCTGAGGATCAGTCAACGTGACCGCAGAGTGCCAGTCAGAGGACTCATCTAGGAGGTAGCAACACGTTGGAACTCAACCTTCTACATGCTTGAGCGTCTGTTTGAGCAGTACTTGGTAATCAATGAGTATGTCTTTCAAGCACTGGGTGCTTCTATGAAAGACATGAAGCTAGAGGTGAAGGAATGGGAACTAGTTAAAAGCCTGACAGACATGCTTCGTCCTTCCTCCAGGGAGGACTGTACTTTGGGCAAAGCTATCCCATTGTTGCGCATGGTAGAGTACCAACTGAAGGCGGTGTCTTCAACGTTCCGAGTTGATGCTGAAAAACAAGATGCATATCAGTTGGCGGAGAGCTTATTAAGCTGCCTAGTTGACAATGCAAGGATTAAAGCAATACATTCAGAACAACATTACATTTGTGCTACTATTCTGGATCCACGGTACAAAAAGGCACTGGCCAGCCATATATTTATTCCTTTTTCTGAAGCAGATGTTTCCAAGTACAAACATTGGCTAGCTCTGTCAGCCACTCGGTTCGAAAAAGAGCGGCAGGAAATTGAAGGAACCACCACAAACACTACTGAAGCAGCAGGCCATCCGGCGTCAAGGTCCACTTCTGTGGCCGAAGGCAGTCACTTTCCCTCAGAGCCGTTACCGACACCAGCAACCGTATCATCAGCTGCACCAGGCCCAGCCATAATATTGTCGGAAGCGAACTGGATAACTCATCAAGGGTTTGCTCGTTCCAGTGTTGATGCAAAGGCAACAGATGGTACGCAAAGTGGAGCAACCCTGGAGGACCTTGAGTGGATGGTGCAGGCCTATCTGGACCACCCAACAGAGGTCTTCTTTGATAATAACCCATTGGTGTATTGGTATGGGAAAAGGCCTCAATGGCCACTGATCACCAAGCTGGCTATAAATTATTTCGCCTGCCCACTCGCAAGCGTGTCTTCTGAACGTGTTTTCGGTGCTGCTGGTGCCATTGTAACTTTAAAAAGGACCCGCCTCTCGCCCAAAAATGTGGAGAGGTTAACAATAATCAAGATGAATCAGCACTTCATACCACCAGATTAGAAAATACGTGAATCCACGCAGGAAGAAGAGGACACCAACTTAGGTGACGGAAGTTCTTCTCTGTTAGCTGATCTACTTGAGGTTCAATTCACAGAGTTTGAGGACAAGCTTTACTTCCCTGACACCTAGGCTTGAAATACTTACTTTTTTTTCCCGGCCTTATTCACTTTTATTTCTGTGTGTCTTTCTTTGTTTTGCAACTTTTAGAACAACAAAACTTTAATCACAACAAATCCATCAGCAGCACTGTCTTCATCTTATTTCCATTTTGAAGGTGCCGCTGTCTGCATTCCCGAAGTTCACAAGTTCACAACTCAGTCATGCTCCTCTATCTTTCTCCTCCAGACTCCCCTAACTATTTCCTTCAAGGCAGATGGCCGGATTACGCAGAATCAAGAAACTGTTGCTTTGTAGACGAGTCCCCTCAAAAGAAGTGGGACTGGAATGACTGACTATGCTGACTGTTACTTCTGAAATTGACACGACAGGCTGCCCTGTGGCCCTTCACTTAAGAATAAGATGCTGACAAAAAGTTGAACAGGTAATCAATGATGAGATGGCATGCAGTGGACAACACTGGCTGTCTGGCTCTGATGAAAGCAATTGCTGTTTGTTTGTTGTGCATGAAATGAATCCTATGTGTTCTTTTATTATTTAATCTTTTACGCACTAAAAGTAACTCAAGTTTACTCTGTTTACCTTGTTTAATAGAAATTGTACTTCTACTGTAGGGGCCAATATGTTGCATTTTTTATATGGAAAATGTCCTTGGACTCACTGTGTGTAGACTGTGACTGCATGAACAACATTGAGTTTCCCAACACCATGATGATGATGATGAGTCATGATGATGACCAAAGTTACATAATATCTTCACAGTCACTCACTGGGATGGATGGATCATCATCGTTAATTTATGGAAGAACTATGGCCATTTCGTGAGTGGCAAGCAGGTAAACAAGTAAACAACAACCACAGCAGAACAACTTGTCTGACTACTCGTGGTATGGAGTGGTCGAGCCAGTGTAGTATTATGCCAGAGTGCAGACAGCGGTTCATGTAAAATTGCGGCTATGTAGCTTGCTGTATAAAACTTGATCTGCTTTGTCTGTCTGTGTCAAAGAGGTATGCTACATGGAGGTTGGTTCACTCAGTGGTGCCTGCCTTGTCCGTCTGCATGGCCCTGGCCTGCTGTGTGCTAATTATTATCCTGGAAACAGAGACTCAGAGTAGGCACTTTAGAAATGATGCATGTATCTAATACTGTCGCCTCTGAAAGTGAAAGTGTTATTTTTGCACTACACACCGTACCTTATATTTTTCCTCCGGGGTGTTTTAATATCCCTTTCTGTTTTTCCATCGACAATTACAGGTTGGCACTTACCCTGTGCGATGGGAAAAATATTAACTACCATAGCAATCTGCAATTCCGCATCCGCCAGGCAGGCAGTGGACACTAGTGTGGTTACCAAGATTGATCGATGGAGCGCCGAAGGAATGGAGGATTACCGCAAATAAGAGGAATGGGTGGATGCATGCAACTTCCCAATTTGACCAGGACAACTACAACATACAGTTACAGTATCCACTTCACTTGTCCTTATCTTTTAGATAACGTTATTGTTGTGAACTTCTATGCTTCAAATTCATCCCTACAGCTATTTGATAAGTTTATTTGCTATTTTTAAATACTAATGTAATGTTAGGATGTACTACTAATTGTTTATTCTCTCTGAGGCAGATAGGCAAGTGAAATTGTGTAATTACTGCAGCCCTGTACTGTCTAATTGTTTAATACTAGTTAGTAAGTTACTACTTTTCAGTAACCTAACAATCCATTTAGCAAACAACTTCATGCATGCACTTCCTTTATGTCCCTTAAAAGATTTATGGATATCTTCGTATCCAAAGATTTATTTTTCTTCATTTCCTGTTTACTCAGAAGGAATTACCAAATAGCACCTACTTACCTGCAAGCAAACTGTAACACCTTATAACCTAAAACGGAGTGCGATCATTCTTTATTTTATTGTCATTTATTTATGCTTAGCCATAACATGCTACACTTTTTGGCACAATTGATGAATGCTTGCTTTTTAATGCGCACCATTTTTCTCATAACAGACAGAAGATTCCCTTCTAGGAACAACAGCAATATGTTACTCATCATCATCACCACTAGTACTTTAAGTTCCAATCAGGTGAGGGGTCTCCCACAATGAATGAGTTCACCGTTTCTCTTCTATGAAGTTGATTTTAATAAATGTTTTTATATAATGCACAATTGAAAATGAATATACAGAGTACACACAGAGCTAGTTGTTTTACTTTTAATAAAGCTTTAAAACTTATATAGACTCAGTGGTTTTTGGTCATGAGTGAGTGAGCAAAAGGGTTTGCAATTTGCAAGCATGATTCCGTGACTCTGAGAGGTCGGGACTCTGACTCCGTAGTCTTATGTTCTGGGTTGTATAATCATTGGGGATCATTGCTGCATTCGGGAGCTAAATAATGACTCTGACACACTAGCTAATCAGTAAGGAGATTGGGGGTTCAACTTCTTTTTTTTTTTATATATTTTTTTTTGTCCTCATAAATGCCACCAGAAAATATCAACTCTAGATGGGCTTTCTCCGGGCCACTAGCACAAACCAATTTATTCTGCCCTGGAGTCTGTGCATAGCCTACAAAAGTCACCCAGAGGTATCGATGTACCTTGCCTCTTTGGGAGGACAGGACCACTAAACCTCTGGCATAATCATGGGACTCATTGTGTGTTATCTCTCAGACCATGCTTTTAATGAAGACCAGATCTTAATGGTACTTTCCCCACCACACAACATGTCTAAATGACTAACAGCCATGTTGTTCCTTAGGCAGTCTGCGAATCTGGGAGGGTTTACGGACTTCCATTCCCTACATATCTCCCTCCTAGCAATACCAATAACGTAAAAGATAAACTGTGAGGTACTGTTTCTAATATCATAGTCCTGAGGAAGGCCGAAAAGAATCAATCTGGGACTACAAGTGATCGATGTTAGTACTACCTCCTCTAAGAACCCACACACCTGTCTCCAGTAACTCATAATTTCTGGGCAGTCGACAAACATATGCCTATCTGCAGCAGAGAGCCTGCATCTTGGACAGTAATACTCTTCTGCTGAGATCTTGGATAAGTTCGCAGGAGTCCAGTAAACCCTATATGCCGTAAACAGGTGGTTCCTTTTAAGGTTGGATGGTTTTATAATTTTTTGTGAAAGTGTAAATGTGTCTGTCCAAACCTTCAACATCTCTTCGGGGTTCTGGATTAAGAGATTGTCCCATAGCTTGGTAATTTCAGCTTCCAAATTATCTTTCGCTCCCACTAGTGTATTATACCAAGGTGCGATCTCCCTCGTCCATCCCTTCCCCCTACTAATTGATTCCAGAATTCGGGTCTCCTCATCTTTTGCCAAGCACTGCCTCACCCACCAAGAAGACAACTGATAGAATTTAAATCTTGTAATGGAGCCCCCTGTTAAATTCGATAGGGATTCCCAGTCTAAAAGTACTGAGTTATTACACAGGTCCCCCCATTTCGCAAAGCCTGCTGCTCTCAATGGAAGAGCCAGACGATCTAAGAGGTAATCAGGGGTACCCGGAGAGTCCCATATTGGGGCCTGAGAATGGTAATAGGGGATCTCCAGAATTTTACGTATTGATTGCCAAATATTAAGTGCTGCCTGTAGAAGCTTCAGACGGGCCTTTTTAAAAAACTTCTGGTCCCCAAATTTATATATAAAGAAATCTACGCCTTGTGGCAGGTCTGATAACATAGCCTGAAAGAGACGACCATGCGATGAAGAGTCCAACTTATTTGCCAAAAGTCTAAAATTCTTGAACTGAAAAGCATAACAATAAAAAAGTAAATCAGGGAGAGCCAGCCCACCTAGTTTCAATCCCCTTCTCAATTTCCTCCAGGCAATCCTGGGGGACTTGGTGGCCCAAATGAAAGACCCGATCCTTCCTTGAAGGTTAGAAATATCCTTTTTATTAAAATTTAGGGGAATGGAGTTGAATAAGAAGGTAATTTTAGGCAGAATTATCATTTTGACCAGGTTCACTCTACCATAGTTAAGGGATAGAGTGTTCCATCTGGTCAATAGCTTCCTCACCTCCTTTACCACCGTTTGCCAACTAGTTTTCGAAACATCCTCTAATTTATGAGGGAGGTATATTCCCAGGTATCTGACTTTTAGTTTAGCTTCTGGTATCAGTTTTATCTTTATTGATTCTGTACCACAACACTATACCGAAATCTTCAGCCAGTTCAAATAACCTGGGAATGGACTCAACAGGATTGGTCGTGTAAAGGAGAAGATCGCCAGCGTATAATGCTGTATTCAGCACCAAAGTTCAACTTCTGTTATGACTGAGGTATGTGGAAAGAGACTAACTGCACCTATTACCTCCAATGCCCTATTTCTTGTCCATAGTTCTGTATGTGCAGAATAGTCCCTGCAACAGTAGTAGTATGTCCTCCTATCCAATCAAAAAGTAAAGTAGTATCTTATTCTTGGTGGCCATTGACATTTTATTGTTGGGAATTGTCAAAGCATAAACATTAAGAAGACTTCAATAGACATTATGAACAACCCAGAGGACTGCACTCAGTACCTAGGGCTATAGCTGAATAGGAATTTTGTTTAAGACCTTTTGCCAACTGTGGAAGCTTAGCTAGCTACAAAGACAGACTAATAATAATAAATAGTAATAGCAGAGTCATAGTAGAGGCAGGATAAGAATTTAGAAACAGTCTACAAGAAGATCAAAGACGATTTAGGAAAAAATAGAATTATGATGAACGTTTGGAATAAATAGGTGCTGTAAAAGTTAGGGAAGTATAATTATTAATATTAACAGGAACACTTACTGGGACCAGCAGAAGAGCCCTCGGGGGAGCGATCCTGGTCTTCCTGCTCGGCCGGCACCGCCACCTCTGTCCTCTTTCCCCTGGGAGGTGCGGATGTACATGAAAGAAAGACACAAACATGGATGATTGTTGTCAACATTTCAAAAAAACAATACCAAATTATTTCGGGGAAATAAACAACAATTGCACTAAATTTATTGACCTATCTGATGTGGTCTACTAGGATATTAGTATTGCTGGATTTGCGGACCGTCTACTTGGAAAGTTATGTAACTCACTAAACCAACTACACAAAGGTTCTACTAGGAGTGGTGGCACTCAGCAGCACGTGAAGTGACAGACACAGTCTGTCATGATTGCAGACCACTGAAAAATGTCCTACTAAATAACAAGTCATAATATACTCAACCTATCAATCCACCAGCACTATGTCTTCTAAGTGGAGTGGCAGGAGTAGAAAGGAAGGACTGGACTTGAATCTCTAGTTTCTAGCATTACGCAGTACTGTAAAGTACACTCATACATAATCACTCAGGCCAAATGAGCACAAAATTGAAAACAAGTAAGCATAGTAGCACCGCCACTGAGCAGGCGAGCCCCTGCAATCACAGAAGCTTTTGAAACATAATTTACCTGCAATGTAATCGGCAGCATTCTTGCTCTTCGGAAAAAACATATATTTGCAATATAACACAGAGCAGAAGAAAACAAAGTAGTTATTAAATAGCTACTAGTACTCACCAAACCCAGGGATCTTGACGCCAAGCAGGTCGAGCAGGTCTTGCTCCCGGTCCAGTATGTCTGACCACCGGTGCGTCACCTGGTTGTAGGTGCGCCGGACCCCTGACTCACGATACATGGCCCGGCACACCTTACCCCATAGCTGGCGATGCTCCCGGAGGCCGTACCCGGTACCGGGCCTGCCAACTGCTGCGATGGTCTTGGGGAGGTGGCGCTGGACAAAGAAGACAAGTGTTGTCACCTCCACCACGCTGAAGATCTCCCTGGAACTTACAGACGCCTCCCTTAAACGCCCGCAAGGTAGCCGGCTGCGTGGTGCGGGACTCTTCCCCTTGGACTTGCAGGCTCCCTTTGCCATGGTCCTGGGTTAAAGAAAAGAATAGGGATAAAGTAAATAAAAGAAAAGAGAGAGTTAAAAAACAGTAGTTATTAAAGTAACGAAAAGTAGAAAAAACAAAATTTAGATGTACAAAAATAGAGAGATAATGAGTAAAAAAGATTAAAAAGAAGTTCAAACAAAGGATTAAAGAGATTGAAGCTGGATAGAAAAGGTATGCCCAGCACAATAGCAATGAATAAAAAACAAGATGGCCACGCCCATTGCAACCGCGTGGGTAAGATTGCGCAATATTTTCCTCGCGAGCCCGCAAAAAAGGACGCAAACTTGCAACTGCGACTAGGAACAGGAAATGCGCAACGCGAGCATGCAACTAGCGACCGGAAACGAAAATACGCAATGCAAACAGTGAAAAACAAGATTGCCGTGCCTATAAACGACCTCATGGGTAACTACGCGGGAGCCGCGGTGAGTAAAATCCTGCGAACTTGCAAAAATAAAAAAATCCGCAATCTCACGAAAGTTTGCGTATTTTGCCAACCACGAGTATGCTTTCGCAAAATTTGCCCATACTTAATTTTGACCATGGTACAATACAGACACTTCATCTTGCACAATATCGATAACAGATGAAACAATATTGTCTGAGGTGTAAATTCGGGAAGAAAGTGTGGTAATGCTATTATCTACAATTGCAAGCAGTTTTTCTAAATTAGCTTGATCAATAGCTCTTAACCCCTTAAGTGCTGCTGACGGCCAATGGTCATCAGCAGCGCTACCTCCCCAGTGCTGCGCACGACCATTGAACGTCCATTCAGCACTAGTTCTAATGGACAGCGCAGCACTGGGGAGAAATGTTTACACGCAGCTAAGGTGTTAATCTAGAAGCGGCTTCAAATTGAGACAGTTTCCAAACTTCATTGTAAACAGATTATATACATCTTTTGGATCTGCCTACTGGAGGACCTTTCACAAAGTCATTCAAATCAACATCGCCAGTCAATTTGGACAAATGGAGCTTAACTGACGCTAAAGTGGAATGTTTGAGCCAATTCTGGCACAACTTGCCTACAGAATAGGTAGTGACAGAATGGTTGCGTTCAAAACGGGTGATCCACCCTAACCTGTGTGTAGCCGGGAGTCAGACCCAGAAAACGATGTTGGCATGAATCTGCATTTTTTGCCATAACAACCATCCTTTGTGATCTAAGCTGGAAACATTAAATGAGGAATTCAGGATCAGGGCCTTCAGATTGTCAATGGACCTATCAGTGTGAGAAATAGTCGAATTCACAAACAACATATGGTTCGGGATGAGACCTGCAGAATGCAAAGCCTCAGTGCCTTGCACTTGCCAAGTTTTAGAACCCCAAACAAATTTAAGATCTATAGTATCTCTCCACAGTTCATAGCCCCCTATAGCTAATTGACCGATAAAGGACTTCGAATACAATAATTTAGTGAGGGTGAATCTAACTTTGGAAGAGGACTTAGCAGTCATCCACACAATCCCATCTAAGACAGGCCAAGAAGTGATATTCACAAAAATCTGGCCCCCCTTCATTATGTGTGATGAGGAGTGGGGTGCCAAAGTTCCATCTTAGATCTTTCCTTAACATAATGTCCGTTCACAAAGCGGAAAAAATACACAACAAATCCAATTGACATGAATAAAAAAATCGAGAAAAGCACCAGCCAAATGTAAGTACATGGGGGTATCAATAAATGCAGCAAAAATCGAAACTTTTGATGGGGACTTGGATGTGGTAGGGCCCGATTCACAGAATTAACTTAAGACAAAATCCTAAACTTACTACATTTGGTATTCACAGAATGCACTTACTACTTTTGGTATTCACAGAATTACGACAACTAACTTTACGTCCGCACTCGGGCCGGAAATTCCGGCCCTGAGGCGGAGCTTCCGGCCTCGAGGTGGAGCTTCTAGCATGGAGGCGGAGCTTCCGGCCTGGAGGCGGAGATTCCGGCTCAGAGGTGGGGATTTAGCCATGGCTGAAATCTTCACTTCTGGGCTGAAATCTCCACCTCTGGTCCAGAAGCTCCGCCTCCGGGCCTCAAGCACCGCCTCCAAGCCGGAAGATCCGCCTCCAGGCCAGAATTTACGGCCCTAGTGCAGACGTAAAGTTAATAGTCGTAAATTCATTCTGTGAATACCAAAAGTAGTAAGTGCATTCTGTGAATACCAAAAGTAGTAAGTTTAGGATTTTGTCTTAAGTTAGTTCTGTGAATCGGGCCCGTAGAGTCAGTGTCAAATGAAAACCGTGACTGGTTAACTGCACTTGTTTGCAAATCAGGCATTGACAAATCTGTGGGGTAAGTATACTCAGTATCATTAAGGGGATCCCCAGCCGGTGGATTCAATAAATGATTTGTAATCTCGATGGCAACTTCAGGCCCAGTGGTACTCGCCGGAGCCAAAACAGTATTTCCCAGCATTGCTGTGCAAGAAACCGCAGGTGTTATACTAAGAAGAATTGGCCACTCGCTGTAATTTGACATTGTCAGTGGAGATGTACCTCTTTTCCTTGTGACCAGGAAGTGGAGGTAAAATGACTGTTCTTGTGCCCGCTGCGCCAAGTACAGAAACTGGTGCTCGATATGTGGGGGCGAACTCCTTCTTGTTCTCCACCTTCTCACGGACCAGGTCACCGACTCGGGGTACCCAGCCAACTTCAAGAATCTGAAGCTCAGCATCAGCTGTGGAGAGCAAGTGTTCCTTTTCAAGACTGTCACAGGTCTTTTGTAGATTCTGTAACACAGCACAATAATCATCTACGTCAAAAGGGGGCGGCAGACGCCTCCATGTCTAGACCCTCAAAGTCCGGAACAAATATTTTGATGCCAAAGAGCATTTAGTACGGGGTCCGCCTACCCAGAGACCTTCTAGGGAGATTATTAAGTGCACGTTGGACGCTATGGATATGTGATAACCTCAGTTCTTGCCAGTACCTAAAACCCTAGCTGTCAAGGATTGCTTTAAGTCACGGTTGATCTGCTCCACAACACTATTGCCCTCAGGTCTGTATGGAGACAAAAATTTGACTTGGACCCCCAATGAACGCATGGCATCCTTGCACGCCCAGGAGGCGAACGCTGGACCCTGGTCCAGATGAAAGGTACCACATGCAAAGATTCCCACAAAGACACGCAAATCCCGTATGACAGTGTGGGCATCAGCACTCCGTTGTGGCCACACCCGAACAAAGCGGTGCACAAATCTACTGCGACTAAGATGTACTTTTACGCAGAATCTGAGGAGAAAGGACAGCAGTGATCTAAATAAACACACGCAAGTTGTTTATTAGATATGTACAACTGTGTCTGGTGCAGGCGGGCAGCAGTGGAAGGTTAAATCTGCTGGCAAATGTCACAATGAAGGACATAATCATGTGTTTGTTTGTACAATCCGCACCACCAGTAAAGCTGTTGTAGAAGAGATACTGTTGCAGAAACACCAGCATGAGCCGAGGCCATACCCTCGTGGGCGGCAGTTATCAAGGATGACCGCGTTTGGAATCAATCTGTTACCAACGTCATTAATTCTCACATGGGGAACTTTATCAGGACTTAAATGAGAAGAGTATTTGGATGGGAAACCTCTCAGGTAATTACTTCCCTCATAAGAGTATTTGGATGGGAAACCTCTCGGGTTATTACTTCCCTTCTCTGTTGCGGCAATCGCTGCCAAGATGTCATCATCAATCTTACTTTTGGAACGTGTAACTGCTGCTACTACATATGTCGTTACTGCTGTCTCTGCTGCCTCGTCAGCAAGACCAGTACCAACAGCGTGTACTCCTACACGCTGATAACCAAGACTATGAATTACAAACATGAGTGGCAGCCATTCTTTAAGCTCAACCACTCGAACCTATAGCATTTTGTCTTTGATTGTGCTACCTTTGGAATCACGATAATCATTCTGAGTCCAAAAGAATAAATTGTCATTGTAAGACTGAACACAGTAGTAAGAGTCACTCACAATAAGGGTAGTCACACTAGGGGCAGCAGACTCCAATGCAAGCACCAGAGCACCGAGCTCTGCCAATTGGGCAGTACAGTCCCCTAATGTCAAATGTAAAATGCAAATGTAGTGTAGTGTAATGTAGTGTATATAGCACACGAATCACCCCCGAAAGGGTCTCAAGGCACTGTACACAAACCGCTGTGGAACCCTTCCTGGCCTTTCCCTGTGAAGTGCCTACTCCTGGGCACCCCCAAGGTGAAGCCAGGCATCCTAGCGCTGTTGGGGCCGTTGTGGAGATTAAGCAAGCTATTGCCCAGAGTTGCAGAGTAATGTCTGTGTATGCACGACATCGGACTTGAATTCTTCATTCACCATAGTACCAAACACTATTGCGCAGCCGCTGAATACGCATGCTTTTATCCTGTCGGGGGTTGCCCCAATCCGTCTGTGAAAATGATACAATGGAAATCCTGCAGCGGGCACATGGTCAGAGGAGCCGGATGGACAAATTCATACTGTAAGTATTCCTGAGTTTGCAAAGAGGAATAAAAAATGAAGGTGACATCCGGAGATGTCAATGATGTGGCCCATTGTATCCAACGAGGATGCAAAGCTTTTAAATTTTGTACACTGGCTTTCGTTACTGCCTCCAAGGCAGAATATGGTGTAACAACCAACAAGCGTTTCCCCAGCGACAGTGCCCGTTCCTTAAGAATCGCCATTTGCACTGCAGTCAAAACTTTCTCCATAGGGGAAAATCGCATTTCAGCCAAAGTTTACAAGTGTGACTTGTAAGCTATAGGGACTGTGCCACCCCCCATTAATAGTCAAGCACGTGAAACCCACCGCCCCAGGTACAATTCTTATTACCAGGTTGGTGTGGTTATCACGAGTCAGTAAGTATTTAGATTCAAGAAGATCAGCCTGCGAAGATTGCAAGATGGCTGAATGTTGAAGCTGCCAGCAAGATTTGGTGTAGGTTGTATCAAGGCATAAAGCGGATTCATACGCTGGGCATAATCGGGAATGTAAGTACACCCAAAGTTTAAAAAACCCAGTAAACTGTGCACATTTCTCCAGGAAGTGAGGTGCTAACCCTCTGCCTTCATTGTTGAGCTCATAGCCCAAGAACAACACTGTGAACTCTGCAATGTGTGATTTCGCAAAGTTACATTTGTAACCGAAGTCCGCAAACATAAAAATGATGCAGTCAATGCGACACAGATGCGTCCATAAGTCGTCGTCTGTGAGATAAATGTCATCAACATACGAGCATGCATCAGGGTCGAACCTCTCCAAAAGAGAGACTATGGGAGCAGCAAAGACGCCTGGACTATTCTTATAGCCCATAGCCAATCTTCGGAACTGTTTTTGTTTGCCGCCACAGGTGAATGCTGTCCATTAAATACTAATAGAGGACAGGTTATGGCTAAAAAAGCCATTGTATATGTCAAGTGTGGTCTTAAACCGCTTATGCACGAGACTATCCACAAGGGCAGAAGTGTGAGTATTCTGTATCGTGCAGGTCCGACAATCAGAGTTTAAGTGCCGGTAATCCGATACCAAACGGTACGAGCCATCAGACTTACTCACAGTAAAAAGAGGATTATTCATCAGTGACACACACGTTTCAATCACACCTTTGTATTCCAAATGTTCAAGGATTTCCGCCACAGGAGTTTCTGCTTCCCGTCCCATGGGATACTGGGGTTGAGGTTGTGACATAACCCGCAATGGTATCTTTTGTCTGGGGAAAATTTGTCCCATCCACACTGAGTACGGTTCAACGCCGGTGCAAGTATCCTTAGCCCACTCTTCTGCAAAATGCAGGGCCTGCTCCTTTGGCACACTATGTGCGAAACTAGGGAGGATTACCTCCTCCCCTCTCCGAGCGGCCAGAACGAAGGGAGGCGGACAGTCGGCTTCTGCCAACAAAACGTCATAGGTAGTCGTTAGATTTTCCCAAAATACCCCTTTTATAGTACCTTCTATTAAAAGGACTATTTCATAGAGCCTTTCTGGGGGCGCCACTCTAGTGTCAGCTGTCTCCACAGCAACGAACGAGTCAGTTGCTGTCACCTTCAGAAATGGATGCAATGCTTCCCGCACTACTGTATTTACTGCAGCGCTGTCTAGCAGCGTCAGCGCCCACGTCAGTTTCTGAAGCTGTGTTCTCACTATCCGTGGCATACCTCGCTGTTAAAGCGGCAACTTTCTTCTTCTGAAACTGGTGTCGTTTACGTGTAAAGTCTTGCTTGCCTTTACCCTCCATCTTGCGGGGTTGCTCATAGCTGTGTTGGGCACCCGGACCTCTGCCACTGTCCGATGTATCCTGCAAAGAGCGGGGAGAATGTTGATCAGGAACCTGAAAACGATCAGGTGACTTAATATTAGTGCGGTCAAGCAAATCATATAGGCGCTCGGTAGATGCAGATATTGGCGATGAAGGACATGACCCCTGTTTCTGTTGCTGTTTCCCCTGTTTTATATTCTTATTCCAATTCTGCTTTGGAAAATTGGGGTGTTCATCTAAATTAGACTTTTGCTCTTGTGTTTGCTTCCGTGCTGCTTTAGCAAAAGGCTTAACACCCAAACTATTACAGCCAATAGTTTTATAAGCCTTCACAATGATTTTAGGTAACTGCCGGAGCTTATCGGCATTTGGGATATCGCGTAAAGCATTAGACAGCTGGAAGTTTACCGCATCTCCCTTAACATTAGTGAGGAGGAGATCGGAAACTACGTCAAACACTCCAACGAGTCTCATTCCCACCTCAACAGCCTCCTCCGCACCGCGTTGTACATCCTGGACACGCTTAATCACGGAGGGTAGGACAGCGACTGACAGAGTGCCAAAGCACTTAGTATAGACTGTCGCAAATAACTTATCCCAGGTTTCACAATCAGGTACCTCTGTCGTAATTTGACAATGGCCGGGTTAGCGCTTAGCTTTGCTACACACGTTATTCCCCTTAACTTGGCCATATTAGAAAACGCCATTTTGTATGTTACGGCGGCCATTTTAGGGAATAAGCGGCCTCGTGGTCAGCATGCCCTTTAGTCCGTTGTCCGTACCACTGACCACTCGACTTTGCCCAGCAACAGGCTATTTTTAGCAACGGTCAAGCCTGTGCATGCGCAGTTCCAACTGACCAGTCACCCCTCAGGAATGTTCCACCAAACTGACCAGTGGAGTTATAACCCCTCCCATGAGTTGGCTGTGCTCCAAAAATGACCATATATGTACATAAAGCTCTGTAACCCTGTACCGCCTACCTTTTATTACCTGTAAAATTGTATAAAAGACGGAATCACACCAACGTTCGGTGTGATACTTCTTGCATTGCCGAAGGGTGCTGTAGGAATGTACCACCACCCCATGGGGTCTTAATAAACTTGTCTTTTGTACTTTTCAGTTTCCGTGCCAACAGTTCTTTGGTGTAAGTGGGTATTTCCGTGGAGCATGTAGGCCTTGGGAACCCGATACCACAAATTGGCGACCACGAAGGGACTCATCGGTGACTCAGATGCCCGAAGGAGAGGTCGTGACGAAGGATTGGAAACTCGACAGACGCGTACGCTGCCACCGAGTGACCCGAGTCTTGGCACCCACAGTGTTTTCTTCCTTTCCTTCTGATCTGACCTTCCAGGTGGCGCCGGTCTCCGACTGAGTTCTTGATCGTCTGCGTTGCTGGATAGTGCCTGTTTGGCTGATTCGATTATAGACCTTGGCAGTTGGAACCTGGATATTTGAAATTGGGTAAGACTTGTGATCAGTAAGGTAGTCTACGGACGCTTACTCAAGTTCTATGATCTGTGATCGGTAAGGTAGTCTCCGGACGCTTACTGAAGTTCTATGATTGTGTCTATGATTTGAGTTAGCTAACATTTTTGACTTTGTGAACTTTGAATTATATGTGTAGTGCACTTCACATAGGCAGGCATGTAGAGATGTTTCTCTAATTTTGTTTTGTACTCTGAGCGGCACATTTGTGTGAAGTACTGTAAGTGCCATTTATATGGTATCACGCTTTTCGTGATACTTTTTGAACATGCCTGTTTTAAGCACACTCCGAGGGATGTGCTGTCTTGGAAATGGTACCACAATTAGGTTAGCCGAATCACAGCCGGCTCCCCCAGAAGGAACGCCAAATCGTGAGATGTACGTAAAATTCGGCCTTCCCCCTATACTGTACAGCAAATTATGGCATAAATATACCAGAACCGATCCTGAGTTGCAATGGCCACTACATGGGTCGTTTGATTTACGAAAGGTTCAGTTTGTGGAACAATGTTTGTTTCAGCGCAGGTCTAGACAGGATATGTTCGATTGTGTACGAATGTGGGAGAAAGCGGTGCGTGAACGTATGAAGCGTGAAGTTGCCTTGGCGGATAAAGAGCAGCGCCAGGCTGCTCGAGATAAGGCTTTACAGCTTGAGGAAAAGGAGGCCTAGGAAAAGAAAGAGAGGGAGGAACGGGAACGTAATTTGCAAACGACCGGTCAATTTCCTATTCGTCGTCCGCTTTATCCTGTCCTTACTAATGAAATTGATGATTTTTCGTTATTAGATCGATCACCGCCTCCGTACGTTCTTCCTACGGCTCCGACTGCAGATTCTGATGACGAAGGACAGGATAAGTCGGAAAAAGGGGATAAGTCCAGTGTCAGGTTATCCGCGGAGAAAGCTGCGGACTTGCGTAGTTGGGCCCGTAAATTGAATTTAAATTATGTAACTGTGTTCGACGTTGTTGCTGAGAGGGGTAAATGGACAGAACGAGAATTGATGTGTTTTTTGCATACTCTTGCTGATGAAGTTGTTGCTACATTTCGTAAATATTCAGAGACTTTAGAACCTAAGGCTGTGTCGGTTCATCGTGAGAATCTGGATAAAGGTTTATTTGTTCTTGCAGATGTCGATGCATTTTTCAAACAACTGATCACGCTACGGGATGAGGCGTCCAAGCTGCGGGAAGAAAAGAAAAAGGAGTCTGCGCCGGGGTCACAAGAGCAGATTAAGGAGTGTTCTCTCCGGGGTTCAGATAAGAATTCTAAAGTGCATGTTATGCCTATGCGTGAAGCTGCACCCTTGTATGTTCCACCTAAAGGGGACGGTACAGATGAGGATAAAAGATCGAAGGATGCAAAGGGGTACTTTATATATAATTGGGTGTACACGCCTTGGAATAGAGCAGATGTTATGGCGTTGAAAAATTCTTTACCTGATCTTCGTAAAAATCCAGCCGCATTCTATGCAGGGGTGGAGGGGGCCATTTCTTCTTGTGTTATGACTCTTGCTGATATAGATCTGTTTTTTGGGTTAATTCTTCCGCCTGATATGTGGAGATTGATTAAACACTACTTGGGGGTACGTGGAAGGAAATAAACCAGGCAGATTTAGACAGAGAACCTGCATGTAAACCATGCGATTTGATTCTACAATTCCCAGCGGCTATCTTAACTAAACTAAAAACGCTTGTTCCTTCTAAAAAGATTGATTGGACTATGCTAGCTTCATGCAAACAAAAATTAGATGAAACAGTATCAGATTTCTTTACACGCTTTGAAGAAGCGTTTCATGATTACAGTGGTCAATCGTTAACAGATGATACGGGTAGGCATTTGTTTGTAGATAAGTACGTGGCTAACCTCCTACCGGAGATTGCAAAACGATTAAAGACGAGTGAAAGTTCCTGCGCCACGGCGACCCCTGCGTCTTTGTTAACTATGGCTCAGTATTATGAGCGGCAGGAATTGGAGGCTAAAGAAAGTGTTGATAAGAAAGCGAAGGAATTGAAAACGAAGGTGATGTTGGCACAGGTTCGCGGAACGCAATCTAGAGGGAATGATAGAGGCAGAAGAGGTGGGAGTAATGCGTCGTATGGTCGTACGGATATAGCGGAGGATCAATGTGCCTTTTGTAAGGAGTTTGGGCATTGGGCTGAAGATTGTCCGGTACTTCGTGAGCAGTGTAGTCAGCGTGGTCGAGGAGGTGGACGTTCGAGGGCCAGTTATTCGGGGGCGAGAGGTGGAGGAGGTGATCGTGGTATTGTTGAAGAGAGGGGCCGTGGCCAGGACGAACGTAATACTTTTGATAGAAGGAATCAGTATCAGATATCGGAGGGTGAGAATGTGGAGCATCAGGATTACGTGCATGCATAGGAATGCGTAGGATGGGGTACGGAATCAGTTGAAGTGCCAGTAGATCAGAGAGGTCCATATGTATCAGCGGGCATTTTGGGTTCTACTGATCAGTTTTTAGTCGACACAGGAGCTACTCGTAGCGCTTTGTCTAAAAACTTGTTTCCGAGGGCTCCCCTGTCTGGCGAAACGATAACATGTATAGGGTTTGATGGCACACCCTCTCCCAGCCCATTATCAAAACCTCTTGCACTGTGTCTTGATAAATTTTTCAGTTTTGGTCAATTTTTGTTGTCACCCCATACCCCAGATAACATTCTGGGCATCGATTTGCTCAAATATTTTCGAGCAACGATACGTTGCGCTCCCGAGGGAGTGCGAGTTATTTTGAACGATAATTATCCAGATTCAGACAGATTTTGCACTATACAAGAAATCGAAGCATTAGCCTCTCTCCCGCACACGTTATGGGCGACCTCAGATACGGATGTGGGACAGATGCTTATTCCACCTATTCGAATCACTGTTAAGGAGGGAGTACTTTTGCCACGTGTGCCACAGTATAAGATTTCCAGGGAAGGTGAAATTGCCCTGACGCACATTGTTCAAGATTTGATCATTGCAGGAGTAGTGGAGGAGGTTCCTTATAATGTTTGCAACAGCCCTATTCTTCCGATCCTTAAGAAAGATACTGACGACAAGGTTTATCGATTTATTATTGATTTGAGAGAAATTAACAAAATTGTCATTCCCCAATATCCGGTGGTGTCCGACATCACGACATTGCTCACATTGGTTCCCCCAACGGCGACGACCTTTAGTGTCATTGACCTAAAAAATGCGTTCTTTTCCATCCCCATCCATCCTGATAGCAGATATTTGTTTGGCTTTACGTTGAATAATAAATCGTCTAGATTTTGTCGTGTTCCTCAAGGTTACACTGAGAGTCCAAGTATCTACAGCCAGGCTTTAAAAAGACAGCTTGATTCTTTTGAATTGCAATCTGGAGTTGCCCTTATCCAGTATGTTGATGACCTCTTGTTGGCTGCAGACACTTATGCACAATGTGAGGAGAGTACACTTGCCTTGCTTTCCTTTCTGGCTCAGAATAACCATAAAATCTTGAAGAAAAAGCTTCAATACTGTAGACCCAAGGTGACCTACCTCGGTCATCTTTTGTCTAAGGAGGGGCGTGCATTAACATCAGATCCAATTCAGGTGATTTTAGATACACCAGTCCCCCGCACTCAGAGAGATGTGCGTGCCTTTATAGGATTAACGTCCTTTTGTAGACAGTGGATCATGGGGTTTTCGCACATTATAAAACCTTTGTTAGCATTACTGTCCAAAACTACACCAATGCCCCTCGAATGGACAGATGAATGTCAAAATGCTTTTGAGCAACTGAGACAAGCCCTTTGCTCTGCACCCATGTTAGGTACACCAGACTACACAAAGATTTTCACATTGTACGTGCACGAGAAAGATGGGTGCGCGTTATCAGTGTTAGTGCAGGCACACGGGGATAAGCAGAGGCCATGTGCGTATTTCTCCGCTATTCTTGATCCTGTAGCACGAGGGTTACCTGGGTGTTTCCGAGCAGTCGCAGCAACAGCAGTAGCTATACGGCAAAGTGAGGGAATAGTTTTATCACACAAATTGTTGGTACTAGTTCCCCATGCAGTAGATGCCTCGTTAAACCAAACAACGACGCAGTATCTTACGAGTGCACGCTTAACAGGATATGAGCTTACACTCCTGGCGCCACATATCACACTGAAACGATGCGCTACCCTGAACCCTGCCACTTTATTGCCCTATCCGGTTGAGGAGGGTCAGGAAGAAAAACATCACGATTGTGTTTTCCTGACCGAGGAACAGACAAAGGGTCGTGTCGACTTACAGGATATGCCACTTCCAGATGGATGGGGAACTGTGGGTTGATGGATCGTGTTTGAGGCTGCCAGATGGTACGACTTCCGCAGCATATGCGATCACGACACTTAAGACAGTGGTAGAAACAGCTAGAATACCACAGAAATCGGCTCAAGCAGCAGAGCTGATAGCCTTGACAAGAGCCTGCGAATTGAGTGCTGGCCTATGTGTGAACATATACACAGACAGCCGGTACGCCTTCGGAGTAGCGCATGATTTCAGGCTACTCTGGAGAGAACGTGGGTTTTTGACTTCTCATGGAGTACACATTATGCACGGAGAACTAGTGCGTGATCTTCTAAACGCGTTGCTTTGTCCAAAGAAAGTAGCGATAATTAAATGTAGTGCCCATAAAAAGATCACTGATAAAGTGGGTCAAGGAAATGCTTTTGCAGATAGTATAGCAAGACAAACAGCTATGTCCCGAACTGACTCCCCCATGTATGTAACAAAATCACAGGCTGAGCGATGGTATGATGCTAGAGCGGAGATACTACATATCCAAAAATCAGCGACTGAATCAGAACTTGAGGCATGGGCAGCAGAAGGGGTACTAGATGATGAGGGTTGTTGGAGAAGTAAGGATATGGAGAGATGGAAATTGCCTGCAGCTTACTTGCAGGCGATGGTTCAGATGACACACGGATTAGCACATGTGGGAGCTCTTGCAATCACTCGATTGTTAACACGAGTTTGGGAGCATCCTGAGATTGCCAATACTGCCAAGAGAGTAGTGCAGACCTGTCTGATATGTTTACAACACAATCCTGCGAAAGGGACGCATACTCCGAAAGGAGGGTTCGTTCCACCTTCTGCACCATTCGAGGTACTCCAAATGGATTACATTTAGCTTGAGCGCTGCAATAACCTTAAGTATGTCTTAGTGGTGGTGTGTGCCTTTAGCAAATGGGTTGAGGCCTTCCCCACGAAAGATAATACAGCTTTGACAACGGCTAAGGTGTTGCTCAAGGAGTACTTCCCTCGATTTGGAGTTTGCAAATTTTTGTGGAGCGATAATGGGCCTCATTTCGTTGGGAAAATTGTGGAGTATGTACTGAAGGGGTTGGGTATCCAGCAGAAGTTTCATGCTGTGTTCCACCCTCAGTCAGCAGGTCTTGTCGAGCGGTGCAATGCTACGTTGAAGTTGAAACTGGCTAAGATTGTGGCATCCACGTCATTGAAGTGGCTGGATGCCTTGCCGCTAGCATTACTCTCTCTTAGATCAGTGCCCCACTCTCGAACAGGCCTCACACCGTATGAAGTGGTGTTTGGAAGGCCTATGAACATATGGGGAGTGCCTAAGCCGCGATTGATACATGATGTGCCTTGTATAATGATGAACGATTATTTGGCACGATTAACAAATGATTTGCTTTCTATTCATCAACAGGTTCGAGAAGCGCTCCCTGACAATTCTACTGGAGAGGCTCACAATCTTCGTCCTGGTGATTTTGTGATGGTGAAATCGTTTGAGAGGGCGAATAGCTTGGAACGGAGGTGGCGTGGCCCCGAGCAAGTCCTCCTGGCAACTCGAACAGCTGTGCGAGTGACCAACAGAAAGCGGTGGGTGCACTCAACTCACTGCCGCCGTGTTTCTCCGGATCTGGTGAATCCTACTGTGCTAACCGACTACAAGGAGATTCTGGATAAAGAAAAGAGCCCAGCTGTGACATCGGCCGAAGTCGAGGGAGCCTTCCCAGACCACACTGTTTCTGGACGACAGCGTTACGATCTGCGGCCTCGATAGGAAGACAATTTTTGTTCTTCGAGACTGCTTGGTTACCGTTCTGGGGTTTGTGAAATGGAACCCAGGAATCTTAAGGGGGGGGGGTCAGTTCTGCCAAGAGTAGCGACACCCGTCTTGACCCCGGAGAAGAAAACAACGGCTACCTCGGAGCTCAGCACCGTATTTTTTCTTTTTTAGGTATTCACATTTGAGATATTGTGAACTCTTTGAACTATGGCGTCTTCTGCATCACGAGACAAAAGAATACTTGGTGCCATCTTGTTCGTATTGACAATTGTGGTGATATCAGTAATAGCCTGGGTAGTAGAACTCGTGGTGCCTGTACGTGAACATTTGCTGCCGACTACCCCGGCTCCATCTGAACATTTTCACTTCACTTTGCCCTACCATGAAGAACGGCACCGACAGACTTACTTGAACAATAGCTTCATTCAGATTTTGCATCATACTCACAATATGACGAACACTTCAAATTGTTGGGTGTGTGGGATGTTGCCTGGGCATCAGAAGAAAGGGGGCACTCCACTCATCCCACTCCAATTTTCGCATAATGGCTCCTGCAATGCCTGGTACACTCTTCTATTCACTTTACGGTGGCCAACGAAAGGGGGGGTGCTCTTCCGTTTGAACAAAGTTTGTTACTATGACCGGGATGGGTATCCACGAGCTGAGGGTACTCGATTTGAATGGGAAGAGTACCGCCCCGATAATGTGTCTGCACCCCGTGTTTACAGTAATCAAAGGAACATCAATATGTCCAGTTCACATGTTATTAATGTCATCACTACAAAGGCAGATCTCTGCATTCGTAATAAAGGTACAATCCCGGTGGGGAAAAGTGAATGTAACACTACACTTACATTTGACAGTCCGAATGGCATATCATTTGTGGCATCTCGAAATACTTACTTAATCTGTGGCAATAAAGGTTATCATCAGCTCCCTTTAGGATGGTTAGGCACATGTTATGTATCCTTTGTATTGCCCCCTGTATTCATTGCCCCGCCAATGTACCATAATGATTATGTACTCTACCATGACTTTGTATTAAATCGTGTCAAACGTGCTGTGGTCTTGGACGATATTGACCAGACCGATACTGCTTTACAACAGTATGTAGACTTTAATTTGGGACTGTTTTCCTTTGTGGGGGCTGCTTTGAATAGTCGGAAAATACGACGGCTGACTCGTGTTGTTGAGGCTGTAGCCAATGATACTGCTATTGCATTGGGGAACATAACGGAAGAACTTCAGATTTCTAGAATTGTTACGCTCCAAAATCGTATGGTTCTAGATGTGGTTCTAGCTGACCGTGGGGGGGGCGTGTAGAATCATCGGAAGTAGTTGTTGTGTTTACGTGCCTGATAATTCGCCTTCTGTTTATGATGCCATTTCGAAGCTACACAAAATAGCTGCTGAAATACATCCGGACAATGGCACTTGGACTCTTTCAGGGTGGTTCTGGTCAATGCTTACCGCTTGGGGTTGGAAACTGCTGACGGTTTTATGTATCATTGTTGGGATACTGTTCTTTGTATGTTTATGTATACAATGCGGTCCTGCTTTATGTTCCATGTGTTTATCAGCTTGTATCCCATCCAGACGAGCTCTTGCCCAAAATGAAATGATGCTTCATAAAGAAGTAGCTCAAATGATGTTAATTGATATCGAGGATGAGTATGCCGACTACGTCCACTATGGGGTAGCTTCAGCTAAACGCTAAAAGGGTCGTCTGTCGTAATTTGACAATGGCCGGGTTAGCGCTTAGCTTTGCTACACACGTTATTCCCCTTAACTTGGCCATATTAGAAAACGCCATTTTGTATGTTACGGCGGCCATTTTAGGGAATAAGCGGCCTCGTGGTCAGCATGCCCTTTAGTCCGTTGTCCGTACCACTGACCACTCGACTTTGCCCAGCAACAGGCTATTTTTAGCAACGGTCAAGCCTGTGCATGCACAGTTCCAACTGACCAGTCACCCCTCAGGAATGTTCCACCAAACTGACCAGTGGAGTTGTAACCCCTCCCATGAGTTGGCTGTGCTCCAAAAATGACCATATATGTACATAAAGCTCTGTAACCCTGTACCGCCTACCTTTTATTACCTGTAAAATTGTATAAAAGACGGAATCACACCAACGTTCGGTGTGATACTTCTTGCATTGCCGAAGGGTGCTGTAGGAATGTACCACCACCCCATGGGGTCTTAATAAACTTGTCTTTTGTACTTTTCAGTTTCCGTGCCAACAGTTCTTTGGTGTAAGTGGGTATTTCCGTGGAGCATGTAGGCCTTGGGAACCCGATACCACACCTCAGGTATTAAGTCTTTCTGAAAACTTATCTTTAGAATCCTGTGTTTCTCAACAGGAGTCGTATTAGGAAATACAGCTTCCAGCGGGTCAATTTTTTTAGCAAGCCAAAAAATCATATCATCCTTATCTTGGGGCCGCTTGCCCATAACCTAATTAATCCTGATGGGATTAATTTTCATCCCGGCCGGTCTAGCTGGTTGCGCCGCAGCACCAGGTGGACCCACCTGGACGTTGTGGGATAAGCATTGCACTAAAGCCCGATGCACCCTAAGGAGGGAGGCATAGGGCACACGCAATTCATCTATAGTGACTTGCAAGTAACGCGGACGCGGCGTGTAATCGGCGAGAACCGGCCATGTGGTCCCGGGAATAGACAATGGGCCCAATCAAACCGCCATTACCTATTGGGGAAGGGCGCCATTAAACCAAACACGATGCTGCCAGGCAGTAATAGAGATCTCTAGTGTCCTATATGGGGTATAGTTTAAAGGCACGGCAATGGGAGTATAAACGTGAAACGTAACAGAACCCACATTGGAAGTTAACCGATGAGTAGAAGAGCTCAAATGGGTACGCCGCTTCAGCACTCACCACAAAAACGACTGCCAGGCCATCCACGGTGACACCATATGTCAGCAAATGATTAAGGACGACTGACCTACTATGCAGCCGGATCTTCAAGTCAGCCATAAGGACTCAGAAGAGAAAAAGTACAATGCAAAAGAATTGTAACACAAATGGGTAGTAATTCAAAGTACGAACCTTTTTAAATAATCAAGTTTGAACAAACCTATGTATACATAGGAAGGTTAAACCGTCACCACCGTCGACCGGAAACAATAGTGAGGGTGTTGTGGACTGATATAAGCATTACTCAATAGTCTCAAAATAAGACCACATCGTTAGGTGTGCCATGTTGCAGGGATTCTGCTCATACACAGAACTGTGCAGAAGGACCCAGGACCTCAGTGAATTGTGGTGGACCAAAAAACTCACCTAAGTACCTAGAACCCCCTAACCGACTGGCATCAGTGTCACATTAGCTCTTCGTCCTATAGCAAAGGTACCAATGATTAGACAACCCAGAACATGCAACTTAGGTTACTCTCAGGAATGGTGGGAATCAAGAACACTCTTTCATTTGTTATTCTCATACCAGTCCACAACGTGAGTAAATAGAGACACAGAAAAGTTTTAAATGTTTATTTTAACAACATGCTCTAAGATGCAGTATTTTTGCTAACATAAGCAGGCATATGATTCAAAATAATACGATCAACATTGTTACAATTTCATAAAACACAAAGGTGGAAATCATATTATAATGATAGTGGAAACAATGAGGGTGGCCTCATATGCCACCCTCCCTAGCTAGGAACTATGTTTTATATAATATAGAAGGTCTCTTAGGCTTGAATGGGGACCCCATACCTCCAAGATCAGCAGAGGTGAATCACATTGGGATCTGCAAAAGCTTTCTCTCTCTGGAAACAGATTTTCTCCAAGTGTGTAAAATCATTCATGCAGTGCAACATTAAAGGCTCCAGAATTTCAGTTACCTGCAGCTGCATGCATGTTGTGTCTAAGCGTGAGCCGATCAGCCTGAATACCAGCAAACATTATTATGATAACCTTGGAGGCTTCAGCACTCACTGTGCAGACTAAGGTTGCGATGTAAGTCTAGGGAGGTTGAAAACAAGCCATTCTCATGTGAAGATATTCACGCAGTCAAAGTTACAACAGTTACATGCAGTATTGTGTGCAAAAGCAGCAAAATGGCATATAAACTTCTAATAAGCCTATGCTAACATAGCAATGTGCACAAGCAGGGCTCTGCCTTCACAACACCCTCCCTTGACTGGAAAACGCACAAAAAGGGGGAAATTTTGGAACGCAGAGCTCAATTTTGAGTGAGACAGAACCAAGTTCAAAATTTGCCAAACTGGATAATTAGGGGTAAAATTCTGGAATAGTAACCACAAAATTTATCAAAACCCAGCAGGGGCTGTATTGTGTCCAACACAAGTAATGTGTAGAAAGAAAATATGAATGAAAGTCGAGAACGTGTTTATGAAGTAGAAAAAATGTCACTTCAATCCAACAGCGTATAGGCAAAGTACGTTGCAACCGCCTCCAATAGGAAGCCGTTATTACATCAGAAGAACATTTCAGCCATTCAATTCAGTAATGGAAAGGAACATACATGTTCTTCGATAGCCGGAGACTCTAGCACCATCAGAGGACAACTCGGGTTGTTTTCGATATAACTGCGTGCCATGAAGTCATGTGCCGCTGCACCAATATTCCAATTTCCTAGGACTCCATGCATCGCTGAAAAGGCCATAATCAGATGCCAAAACATTGCAGTTCATGAGCAACTAAGGGGCTCATCAGCTGGTCATAATCCGGGTTAGGAGACACTGTATTGCAGAGACACAAATCCAGAGCCCATTCGAAACAGCAATCCAGGCAATGGAAGACAGGCTGTACGCATGTAAAGTAGGAGAACCGGAATGATAATCCATAAGCTGCGCTCAATGTAGCCAGAGGCAGCATTCCATAGTAATCGAGCATCCGGTTGCAAAGCTGAAGCAGCCAGGCCGATTGTCTTGTGACACAGACGGTGCAGCCATTTCTGAGCAAGCAAATGAACAGTAGTAAACCAGCAGTCAGAGCAAGATTTAACGGTAAACCGCCAAAGAGGCTGGATAAAATAGAGTGAAAAAATGCTGGTATCACACCAAATATAGTTTGGCATCAGGTCACAAGGACAGAACTTACAATTTTTTAAAAGTGCGCCAAGCCTGTGGTCGACGAGGAATTGAATATTGTGTGAATCAAAGCACCGAAATGCAGGGGGAGATCAGTATTCAAAAGGGCATGCACCTCGGTCCGAGTGTGTGCCACGTGAAGGACGAAAGTTTCACACAAAGAAGTAAGGGCGACTTCTTTCTGAGATAATAGAGCCCTTTTTTGACTCATCTTGTTGAACTCTGCTTTCAAGGTCGAATGGAAGGCCAGATGGATACATCAAGCTTCCCATGCGGAGGAGGGAAAAGCAGATTCTTACAGCAAACTATACGTTGGTTGACAGTCACAATGTACGAAATCCCTGCCAGCATCCCACAGCAATCTTCATTATTTAAAAGCAAATAACTACTGTTTGCTAGCAACATGAAAGTCGGCGTTAGAGCGGTGGTTGTACCCTTTAAAATGCAGGCCAGATTCAGCACGTTTGAATTATAAGAGCTATGCAATTGTATATTCTTGCAGTCTAGTAAGTGATCAGGCATGGAAGTGCACTCTTCACCATTTAAATAAACGTCTTTACCCTCCCTCAGTCACCTATAGGTAAATAGCAGAGACCATACTTCATGGAGAAAGGCACTACCCAATGGTTCATATCTGCCTATAGCATTGTGTTTCATGCAATCACTGAATTTGAACAGGGGAAACGGTAATGTTATTAACCCATGAATTAACCAAACAGCTGAATTCGATTCGGCAACATAAAAAAGCAAAGGTTCCAACTTTTCAATATGCAAAAGTGAATATGCAGCATCCTTCATTGACATACATTGTTTTTTTTCAGTCAAATTAAACGGTAAAATAGAGAAGACGTGTTCATGTAGTCCCATGGAACCTTACCAGCTTTTAAAGTTTGCAAAGTCCAGGCAAACTGCATAATGGAAAGTAATTGATTTTGACCATGGTACAATACAAACACTTCATCTTGCACAATATTGACAACAGATGAAACAATATTGTCTACGGTGTAAATTCGGGAAGAAAGTGTGTTAATGCTATTATCTACAACTGCAAGCACTTTTTCTAAATTAGCTTGATCAACGGCTCTTAATCTAGAAACAGCTTCAAATTGAGACAGTTTCCAAACTTCATTGTAAACAGCTTATATCCATCTTTTGGGTCTGCCTGCTGCAGGACCTTTCACGAAGTCATTCAAATCAACATCGTCAGTCAATTTGGACAAATGGAGCTTAACTGACGCTAAAGTGGAATGTTTGAGCCAAGTCTGGCACAATTTGCCTACAGAATAGGTAGTGACAGAATGGTCGCTCTCAAAGCAGGGATCCACCCTAACCTGTGTGTAGCCGGGGGTCAGACCCAAAAACGATGTTGGCATGAATCTGCATTTTTTTGCCATAACAACCAATCTCTGGGATCTAAGCTGGAAACATTAAGGGCCCGATGTAGGTAATCCCAGATTACCGATTCTTAAATACCGAATCATACCAATTCGGTATTTAAGAACTGGCAATCGTGATGTGGGTATTTTTGCCGAATGCAATACCGAATCGGTAAGTTTCGGTATTTACCGAGTCGTTAATTACCGAATCGGAATTTGCCATTGATTCCTATGGGCCTTGAAGCCTATAGGAATCAATGGCAAATACCGATTCGGTATTTTATCGAATCTGTATAATACCGAATTGCCAAGGGGGACAGGGTGTCAATTTGACATCCTGTTGCACCCCTGTTTCTGGCTTGTGTGCCATGTGACACTAAGGGCATGTATGTGTGTCACATGGCACAGGTGTACATGCACAGATGTGCATGTACACAGAAATTCTTAATTTACCACCCAATAGTATTGGGTGGTAAATTAAGAATTCCTAAGGGCCTGTGGCACTGCAAACTGTGCCACCTACATATGGATTCACAGAATCGGTATATTTACCGATTCAGAAAAATACCGAAGCGGTAAATTTACCGAATCGGTAAATATACCGATTCTGTAAATTCCGAGCCACCTACATGTCAAAAGCCAAATACCGGTCGATAACGGCCGAAATCGGCCGTTACCGACCGGTATTGGGCGACCTTCATCGGGCCCCTAAATGAGGAATTCAGGATCAGGGCCTTCATATCGTCAATTGACCTATCAGTGTGATTGTACCAAGTAGGATATTTACCCAAATCAGGAACAGAATGGGAATTGAATTTTTTAGACGTGGCCAATCGAAAGCAAGTCATTTGAGAAATAGTCAAATTCAAAAACAACATATGGTTCAGGAGGAGACACTTGCATGATGCAAAGCCTCAGTGCCTTGCACTTGCCATGTCTTAGAACTCCAAACAAATTTAAGATCTCTAGTATCTTTCCACAGATCATAGCCCCCAATAGCTAATTGATCGATAAAAGACTTTGAATACAATAATTTAGTGTGGGTGAGTCTAACTTTGGAAGAGGACTTAGCAGTCATCCACACAATCCCCATCTAAGACAGGCCAAGCAGTGATATTCACAAAAGTCAGGTCCCCTTTCATTATGTGTGATGATGAGTGGGGAGCCAAAGTTCCATCAAATTGGTCTAATTGTAGATCTTTCCTTAACATAATGTCCGTTCACAAAGTGGAAAAAATACACTACAAATCCAATTGACATGAATTAAAAAATCGAGAAAAGCACAAGCCAAATGTAAGTCCTTGGCGGGATCAATAAATGTTTTTTAAACGAAACAGCAAAATCGAAACTTTTAATGGGGATTTTGATGTGGTAGAGTCAGTGCTAAATGAAAACCATGACTGGTTAACTGCACTTGTTTGCAAATCAGGCATTGACAAATATGTGGGGTAAGTATACTCAGTATCATCAAGGGGATCACCAGCCAGTGGATTCAATAAATTATTTATAACTGTAAGCATCTAAATGGCAACGTCAGGCCCAGTGGTTTACGCCGGAGCCAAAACACAATTTCTTAGCATTTCTGGGCAAGAAACCGCAGGTGTCATACTAAGAAGAATCGGCCACTCGCTGTATTTTGACATTGTCAATGGAGATGTACCTGTTTTCCTTGTGACCAGGAAGTGGAGGTAAAATGACTGTTCTTGTGCCCGCTGCGCTAAGTACAGAAACTGGTGCTCGATATGTGGGGCCGAACTCCTTCTTGTTCTCCACCTTCTCACGGACCAGGTCACCGACTCGGGGTAGCAGGCCAACTTCCAGAATCTGAAGATCAGCATCAGTTGTGGAGGGCAAGTGTTCCTTTGCAAGACTGTGACAGGTCTTTTCTAGATTCTGTAACACAGCACAATGATCATCTACGTCAAAGGGTGCGGCAGACGCCTCCATGTCTAGACCCTCAAGGTCCGGAACAAAGATTTTGATGCCAAAGTGCATTTCATATGGGGTCCGCCCACCCAGAGACCTTCTAGGCAGATTATTAAGTGCACGTTGGATGCTATAGATATGGGATAGTCCCAGTTCCCTCCAGTACCTAAACCCCTACAACAACAGTTACATGCAGTGTTGTGTGCAAAAGCGGCAAACAGGCAAAATGGCATTTAAACTTCTAATAAGCCTATGCTAACGTAGCAATGTGAGCAAGCAGGGCCCTGCCTTCACTACAATATCTGGTGAAAGGGACATCTCATTAAAATGCTGACACTTCCATGATGACTTAACCTTGAGAGACATATGACACACTGATTGGGAGGCTAACACCAACAGGAAAAAGACTACGTCAGTTTGGTACTTAAGGTTTATATCAGTCAATGTGCATCTCTGGTGCATTTCAAGCACAGTTAACTCCTAGTCACTACATTACAGAACACTGTGACCCAGCGTGCGATTTGTGCGATGTGCAGGTATAAAGGGTGTGTGTGTTTGAAGTCCTGGATACTACATTTCCAGAGGAATGACTACACTCTAATATAAACTAACCTACATATGCATTGTTCTGATATGTGAATTTCTTGGACACCTTTTTGTGCTACACTTAAGTGTACAACAGCATTTTCTGACATCTAAATTGTAAATGGTTTGTGTATGTAATTGTTTGTGGAATGAAGACATGACAACATATGATGCTGTGACAGACTCCAACATTGACGTTGAAATATTGCTGAAATACCTGAAACGCACTTCCTTCTTACATAATAGTCTAGTACTTTTGTTATTATTGCTTTTCACTACTGTGAGATATTAATGTAGCTTGTGTTCAGGTACCATGTTGTATCTGGGCAAAAAGAAAATGTTTTCCACATTGAGGTGCATTGTATGAAATCACACATCAAACCAGTTATAATCTAAATTTGGACATGATGAAATAGTTCACTAACTAAATATAATTGTTGATTGGGCTGGTGTGAGAAGCTGGCTTGGTATATGGTGTACACTTATATATGTGGGCACTATGCACCAATCCAGCCGACCTTTATGGTGATTTTAGTGGTCTTAGACAACTTTAGAAAGCTCTCCTTAAGTGCTAGCTCTGTAGAGCAGCCTGCAGGCTTAGTCCAGAAGGAGTGTAAAGCAGATTGTTTTAACAGAACATAATCTTATTGATGTAGATTAAGTGAAAAAGAACCACACAGTGTATTTATAAAAATATATGTTTATTATATAACACCCACTAACACATACAGGTATCTCCTAGCCAGAGGTACACACAATGCACACAATACTTTTCAACAGAAGCAGGTAAGTAGCATGTAATACACAGTGGTCACCGGGGGGGACCAAACCATATACTAAAATAGTGGTATGCGAATCACGACTCAAGTCAAGACTATATCCAGAGGAGGTTAAAGTGCCGGGAAACCAAGGAACTACCCAAGGTAAGTAACCAGAAGCCCCACGGAGGCGTGTGCAGAATGAGAACAGGACTGTAGAATCAATGCAAGTCAAAAGGGTAAGTCGCAGTTGCAATTTTAAAGAAGAAGGACCCTTCCAAGTGGACTCTGAAGACACTCCGTGCAAGACGGAAGGTTGGAGAGCCACCCCACCCGTGGAAACCTTAGGAACCAGGAAACCTAGCCCCAGGGAAGCTGTGTGCATAGGTGCGAAGTGGCATCGGTAACCGCTGTGGAACCCAATGGAGGACTTCAGGAAGATGACGCTGCTTGAGAAGGAGAAAGTGTCTTATGGAACCCAAAGGTGGATTTAAGTTGAGAAGTACCTGAAAGCAGAGGAGACAGAGTCTATGCCACTTAGAAGTGACCAGGAGGCACAGAAGACGAATGCCCACCAATGCTGTGTGCTGCAGGAAAGTTGACGGCGACCTATGAGCTGCAGCTGTGAGGACCAGGTGATGCTGTGGAAGACCAGGAGAAGTTCACGAGCTGTCCCATGTAGAAAGTTGAGGGGTCAGTGTCCGTATGGAGCACAAACAAGCCTTGCAACTGCAAACAAGGTAGAAAGCAAAAAAGGTGCATTGTCAGGACCAGCAAGGTCCAGGTGACTCACCAAAAGCAGGGAAGTCAGGGAAGGTCCTGAGCTATCAGGTGAGCCCAGAGAATAGGAAGATGACCCTCAAGAGGACCGATAGGCCAAAGGCACTGGAGTTGCGAGAGGACCTCGAGCAGCTCACCAAAGAAGCAGGCCCACGATGCGAGTGATGCAGTGAGAACGAGGATCTCGTCACTAGAGATGCTTTAGGTTGGGACTACTTGGAGCCTGAAGAACTTGATGGAAGGAACCCAACAAGCCTTTGCAACTGCAAGTCGACACCTTGCACATAGGATTGGTTCCTGCGGCCCCAACGAGGGAAATGGCCTCAAACCCTGGTGAGAGGACAGGGCAGACCTCGAGGGATGTGAAGAACCACCACCTGTATTGCAGAGCCTTTCGAAGTCAGTGGGAGCTCAGGATCAGCAGGTCGGTCAGCTTAGTTGTGGTGCCTGCAGATGCAGGGAAGTGACTCCTTCCCTTCAAGGGAGATTCCTTCAGGTGTCTTGGATGCCCACAGGCCTTGGAAGGTTCCTGTATGGTGCACAGGCATGGACATTGCAGCAGACAAGCAGGGCGACAAGATCAGGAGCAGCACGAGTCACGGGGAACATGGCGGCAGGTTAGCGGCCGCGGCACTCTGATGCTCCGTGCCCCGAGCCCCCAGCAGAGAGTGTTCGGAGGATATGACTAAATGATTGCGGCAACGATTATTGCAAAACCCGCTCTTGAGCTTGCCTCGTTAATATGGTAAAAACTCTCACCCCTTCCACGCCGACCCCATCGCGTCTTTTTTCAACTCGTCCTGCGGCACGTTCGGTCTGATGTGGCGCGTTCCTAGGGGCGTGGTGCAGGCTAATCCGCAGGCTGATCCGGCAGCTCTTCGTAACAGGGTCCCGGTAGCTCCACAGAGAGAGGCACCGGGAGGCGTGTGGTTGTGGCTTCGAGCCGCCCTGGAGCTCTGCCGTGGAAGGAGTGACTTTCATCTTGGGGTATCTACCGCTGTCGCTCATAGTAGCGACATAGTGCCGTTGGCAGAGGTTGCAGTGGAGATAACAGGGCCAGAAGAAACGGTGGACGTAATGTTGGGGATTGCAGCTCCTATAACATCAGGGGAGACTCCTGGCGTAACCACTACTGCACTGGAGAGTAAGGTGAAGGGTACTGAGGAGGGGGGCAATCAGTGGGATTTCAAGCCCAGGCTACAGTTTCAACCCCCTCTGCTGCAGTAATCTCCACATCTAAAGGAGCGCAGAGTAAGGGAGTCAGTAGTCAGTAGAGCAAAATATAATCGCAAAAAGAAGGGGGGGAGTAAAAGGTCAGTTAGCAACTCAGTCCATAAAGCCTTTCTGTGAGCAGGAACAGGAGCAGGGGGATTTCGCGCAGCGTGCTTCTACAACATCAGGGGGCCAAGTACTCAGTAAACCATCCTAATATCTAGTAACTGAGGTTAAGGCCAAGTGTTCATACAGGGGGAGCAGGGCAATCAAAACAGCACCTATTCCTAGCTCTAAGATTACGCCCTTGCTACGCTCTTTTTTTAAAGTTGTCCCCCAGATGTTGGACTTAGTCCAAGATAATCTTCCATCTGAACGCAACCTTTCCCCTTCTATTGTGGGTAGATCTGGTCCTTTCGATACCCTGAAACAGTCACGCTCTCTAGAAGCTTTTAGCTTTGTACCCCGCCAGCTTCCGTGCCAATCCCTCAATTTCTTCCTGTGGAAGACTTATCAGCTTCTGAATCAGCTTCCTTTCTACCCTTAAATATGGAGGGGACCTCGCTACCCCCCCCCAGGTCTTGGAGAAGACTGTAGCATCATGCCACCATGAACAAGACAACCATATTATATCCTCTGCAGTATGAACTGAGCAAGGAGCCCACAATGGAGAAATTGAGGCGGTCAGCTGTACCCCCCTTAACAGCAGTAAACAGGGCTCTTCTTATCTCTTAGCGGTTGATTTTTCATTAACCTCACTTTCTAGTAAGGGTACAGAAGAAGACCAGGCAGGTCATAAGGGGGAGATTTTTGGTGAGCACCTAAACTCAGACCGCTCAGACTGCTCACTACAACCAACTCCTGATATGCTTCCGACTGCAGAAGATATCCCAACAGCCAGCGGCCACACTGCCCCAATTTTTGATCCTTCCTCCAGTATTTCAATGGCTTCCCTACAGCTTATGTTTTCAACCCTGTCAGCTGACATTAAGAGAGGCTTTGAAGAATCCGCATCAATCCAGAGAGAGATCAGAAACTACTGTGAGTCTCTTGACAGCAAGATTGATGGTCTCACTGCAAGAACGGAGCCTCTTGAAGAGACAGTGGGAGGGTTATCCTTACATCTAGAAGATACTAAGGTTGAAATAACAAAACTCAAGAGAGAAGATCTGTCACTAGCAGAGAGGATGGAAACATTGGAGAACAATGCCAGGCGCTGTAACATCAGAATCCTGAATGTGCCAGAGGGAAGTGAGGGTTCGGATATTAAAGGCTTTGTTATCCCGCTCTTAAAACAGTCCCTCAACCTCGACATGCCGGAAGAAGAAGTCCTTAAGGATATCCAAAGGATTCATAGAGATCCCTTTAGGCGGAATCCCCAAAGTGCTAAGCCTAGAAGGATTTTGGTGAACTTTCATACCTATACTCTAAAAGAACAGATCCTCAATCTAGCGCTAAGGCAAAAATCTCTATCCAGCAAAGGATTCACTTTTCAAATACGATCAGATCTAAGTAGGATCACCCTGGAAAAACAATGGGAACTGGGGAGGAGGATGAAGGCATTTCGTGATCTGGGCGCAACGGTTCAAATGGGCTTTCCAGCAGCTTTAAAGATCATGTTTAATAACAAGATGTTTAACGTTCGTTCTGTTCAGGCGGCAGACAAGCTGTTGTTGTCTATCGGGGGGAAAAAGGGGGCCACCAGCTAACTTAAGAGTAATTTTATCTCGGACCCTATAACATCAGGTCCTGTAATACTGGTGGTTTCTCTTAGTGGCATTCCTCCAATCTCTCCGCAGTGCTTCAGTCGAAAATAAAAGAGTATAATGAATGTAGAGCCCTAGTCCATATAAATAGTGGAAACAAAGCTATTTAATTATAGTAGAAGACTAAGGATAAACAGGGAAAAAAGGAAAAAAGGGAAGGGGAAAAAAAAAAACTTTGGGGGGGAATAATTGGAAAAAAAGCAAAAAACATAAAATAAGGAAAAGGGAAAATAAACAATAAATAAATAAAACAACACAGTATCACTCTGCAGGGGGCTTGGGAAGGGGAGGGAGTGCTATCAGCCGGACTTGCTCTGGTTAGATGGTACAAGGGTTCCTCAGGGGAGGGGGGGAGGTTGGGGCACTGGGGGGGTTAGGGGGTGGACATTAACACAAAATTTCCTCATTTACGTTTAGGTTTTTGGCTATTCTTTTTCTATTTTAATATATGGGTAGTGAATCTAAAAATAGCAGGAGTAAGTGTTGACTCTTTTGGCACGAAATCCAGAGGATCTACAGCTATGATAGGGTCCTTGAGTCATGAGTAATCTCAGGATTCTCTCTGTTAATTGTTTGCGCACCAAGCCAAGAGCGAATAAGATCATGCAATACTTGCGCGATATAGATGCACAGGTCATTAAACTCCAGGAGACACATCTAATCAAGGCTGAGATGCTCGAAGTGGCTAAGAAAAATAGGTGGATTGACATCTCAATATCCTCTTCCCAAACCTCGAACACAAGTGGGGTGACCATTCCTTTTAAAAAACCCTTAAATGCAAGAATTATCTCACAGAAGGTTGATTCTGGTGGGAGATAGGCTATCGCGTCTATAGATATGGGTGGAGTTCGTTTGACTCTTGCAGGTTACTACGGGCCTAACCGGGATGATTTCTCAGCTCTTGAATCATTATTTTCTCACCTTTTTAATTTTTCAGAGCCTATTATTATAGCAGGGGACTTTAACATCATATTGGATCCCTTGCTTGATAAATCCCCAAGTAGTAGGCAGGTATCTTTATCAAAAACTAGAGCCTTTCTTCTTAACTGCATGATTCAATACGGTCTCACGGACATATGGAGGGTGAGAGCAGGGTTGGAACCAGGATTTTCCTTTAGAAATTTTAACTATCGGCATCAATCCAGAATCAACCTTTTTTTCATTAGTCGTAATTTGGTTGATTCAGTAAAAAATTTAAGATACCTGCCCTCGCATCTGTCTGACCACTCCTCAGTATCATTGACTCTACACGGAATAACTACATCACCTTCTAGATCTTGGTCTTTTTATCGTTCTCTCCTTGCGTCATCGGATGATATCTTAGCTATTAAAACTGATACCCGAGAGTTCGTGCAACGAAACATTGGCTCAGCGGACCATTGTATAGTATGGGATGCATGTAAAGCCTTTTTTCGAGGGGTAATTAAAAATAAGGTTGTGTTCCGTAAGAAGCAATATAATCAAGAAATAGTATCTATTGAATCTGACCTTCTTAGAGTACAAGCCGAAATAGAAGCCATTCATAGTGCCTCTAACCAGGATCCTATATCCCTACAGAATCACCTGCTTACCCTGAAAGAGAAAATGGCCACGGTCTTGAATCGACGTATCCTCCAAAGATGGGAGAGTAGTAAACTATCCCATTTTGAATATGGGGAGGGAGCCGGTAAATTATTGGTCTGGAAGACCAAAACTGACCAGGCACGAAACATCATAGCCTCGGTAACTACGAACAATGGCACCCTCTCTTCGGACACAGAAATCAGAACAGCTTTTAAGGATTTCTTTAAAAAGATATACCAGGAGGACAGGAACATCACCTTAGATAATGTAGATAGATGGTTAGACGGTGTCTCCCTTCCATCATTTTCTTTAGAACAAAGTGCTTTTTAGGATGGGGAGATTACAGAGGAAGAGATGGCCTGCCAGCTGAAAGTTATAAAAATCTGGCGTCTGAAATTTCACCCTTCCTTGTAATACTCTTTAATCACATTCTGCAGGACGGGGCTTTACCACCTACATCTTGGAATGGTGCGTCTATCACGCTCATTTTGAAACCAGGCAAACCTGCTAACGACTGTGGGTCGTACCGTCCCATATCAATCCTGAACGCGGATTATAAAATCTTCGCATCTCTTTTAGAAAACAGGTTGGCCCTGGTGAGCCCTGATATCTTACATCTTAATCAGAAGGGCTTTGTGAGGGGTCGTCAGTTGCACGAACTCACTTACGATCTTATAGGTGCCATAGGCATAGCAATTAAGGATTCCATGCCTTTGCCTATCCTCACGTTGGATGCCACCAAGGCCTTCGGCAGGGTTAATTGGACTTTCCTGTTGGGGGCCTTGAGAAAAGTCAACATGGGAGAGGGTTTTCGCAGGGCTGTGAAATTGCTGTATAACTGTCCATCAGCCTCCGTGCTGGTAAATGGGGCTCTGTCTGAACCCTTTGCAGTAACTAGAGGTACACGGCAGGGCTGCCCTCTTTCCCCTCTCCTATTTGATCTCTATATAGAGCCCTTTGCGCAGAGATTAAGAGAGGACAATACCATCAAATCTTTCTTATGTGGAGATTGGGAAAAGAGGGTGGCCCTCTATGCGGACGATGTTATGATAATGACCTCGGAAATCAGTACCGCATTCCCTGCAGCAATTAAATTAGCTCTGGAATTCGGGGAAGTGTCAGGTTATGAGGTAAATGCCTCAAAAACTGAGGTTATGACTTGGAACGATGACGCGAGTGGCTTTAATCAACTTCTTAGTGAAAACCTGCACTACTTAGGGCTGAATATCGTTAAAGACATCAGTCAGATTGCCCCTTTAAATTTTGCAGCAATTGCAAAAGAGTGTCGTAAGCTAATGAGATCTAGGCAACACCTCCCCTTGTCTCGGTTGGGAAGAGTGAATCTTGTAAAGATGTCAATCCTTCCAAAGGTTTCTTTTTTGTTTAATACAATCCCACTTGTCTTTGACCCTTCTTTGCTGGCTAAGTTACAGGGAGAAATCTCTTCCTTTCTGTGGAAAAACAAAAATCCTAGGATAGCCTGGAAAAAGATCAGGCGCCGTAGGGAGAAGGATGGACTGGCGGGCCCCGATATACAGATATATGCGTGGGCGTTTCAGCTCTCGCACTCATGCATGCTTCTCAAAACACTGACAGAAGAGGGAGTAGGCAAAATGTTCTCGGCTCTCCTAGGCTGTGAAGGAGTTGGTCTATCAGGTTACCTCTTCAAGTTTGGAGATCCCAAATTAAAAAAAAAAGTAAAATTGAAGGTGCTTTATGGCCTGGTAAGAACTTGGGCAAAGATAAGATCTACAATTAATTTGGGGTACTATTCTAGTAGATCTCCAATTTGGGATCTACCCCTGGCTCCAAGCTGGGCGAGTGATGTACTAGCACTCCCACTAAGAGAAGCTGGAATATCTACCTGGGGAGATTTGTTTGGTGAAGGGACCTTGCTTCCTTGGGAGTATCCAGTAAACAAAGTGGAGCCCAACATGTCTAGATTTAAATATCTACAAATATCGAGTTGGGCTCAAGCTGCTACCACCCAATCTGCACAACGAACAAACTTGCCACTAGGAGGAGGCTGTGAACTTGAAACTCTTCTGGTAGATAAACCACCAGCAAAGAAAGAGATCTCTGTGGGGTACAATTTAATATTAGAGGAGATCGATGGCAACTTCTCTCTCCCAGAGTTACTGTGGGGAGAATTAATGCCAGGCGTGAATGTGAAAGATCTCTGGCCAATCTCTTGTAGGGTTCTTTGGGATTTAGTTAAACCAGCTTGGCTGCGTAGAAACTATCTTTTTACCCTACATAGGGCATATTACTCCCCTCAGAGGTGGTCAAAATTTTCTCTGGGAGGCCCTGTGGCTTGTCAAAGGTGTCTTTTAAGAGAGGCCCCGGATACTCATATGTTCTTTGATTGCCCGCAGCTGACGATCTTTTGGGACTCAATTAGCAGCAAACTTTCATCTTCTTTGGGCTTAAATGTAGTGATTATCTCTGTATGGTTATCTTTGGAGCTGTGGATCAGACTCGCAGTCCAGCAAAGAACTTATTCTTTTACTCCATTCTGGCAGCTCAAAGAGAAATCTGTAAACATTGGAAAGATGCTTCCCCTCCTACGTTCCACGATTGGTGTAACTCTATTTCACAGATCTCGAAATTAGACCTTTTTTTTTTCCAGGTATGATGATTACACTGCCATTGTTTAATCACTCTGCTATGCCCAACTATCTGTCGGCATCAGCTATGATAGCAACTGGATTATTGGTGTCATCTGCCATTTGTGCAACACAGTTGGTTTGTCGGGAATGAGTCAAGTGTTGCTGATGGGAACAGTTACCACCATCTGCTTGTCTTCCCAGCCAGTTTCGACTGAGTCAGCACGACTGTACTCTATGTGCCCCACTACCTACTTTTGGTGCTTGGCAGCTAGAAACGATGAACGTGGATGAGGATAAAAAAAAAAAGATCAGGAGCAGCAGGAGTCTTCCTAGTTGCAGCCTTGATGCCCAGAGCGAAGTCCAGAGTGCCCAGACGGTCGAAGAAGTGGTCTCTGAAATTAATCTTGTCACACGACAAATCTAGGGACCCATTCACAGGTAATCCCTTAACCCCTTTGCCGCAGGGGTAATTCCCCCGTGGTGGGGGGGGAAGTGGCCGCGCGTGGCGCCGTGGTGCTCATGGCGAGTCCAGCTCGTCCTGCTGCACAGTGGAGCTGTGCTCATGAAGAGCTGGACTCGTCATGACTCCGCCCACTCGAATTGAACGCCCGCACAGGCGTGGAATTAGCCGCGTGGGGGAGTGCTGCGGCCGTTATGACGAGCCCAGCTTGTCATGAGCACAGCTCCACTGTGCCTCGTGACAAGCTGGGCTCATCATAAGCATGGAAAGGGTTAAATACCCTAAGGAAAGGGTGGGACAATTCAGGGGTTCCTCCCAAAGGAGGGGCTGGACAAGGGGGAGGATACTCCTCTTTCCTTTGTCCAGTTTTGCACCACAGCAGGAGTCAACAGCTCCCTGAACTGGTTTGAATTGGACTATGCATGGAGGGCACCAAATGTGTCCTGCACGCAGACTATGTGGCGCTGGCATGTGCTCCCACCCTGTCACAAATTACTAATTCCTGTCTGGGAGGTGGTCTCACCTCCCTGTGACAGGATACCTCTTGTTCTGCCTTCCCCAGCCTGAGCTTGGCACAGCAGCAGGATGGCAGAAACGTGTTCCTTGCCGGCAGCAGCACTGGCTTGCTGTCCGGGTCTGGAAGACTGGCACCGGGAGCACTGATGGCCTCCCATAGGAGCATTACGGTGCATGGAATCATACCTCCCACACCGTTTACGTTGTGGGGGCTATGATTCCAACATGTTTGATACCAAACATTATAGAATTTGTTATAGCCAGTTTCGAGATGGTCACCGCGTAATGAGCTGTGCCCCTCTATATGTCATATGGCTGTCTTACTTACAACCTGGGAGAATGGACTCCGTAGGTCGTAGGGGTGTCCTGCTCATGCAGGGGTACCCTCACACTTAAAACAAAGCATCCTGCCTTCAGGATTGAAAGGCATGCTCTATGGGTGACTTATAGGTTTTACGTGCAGTGACCTTAAATATAGGGAAACCTATATCTTTCGTAAGTGGTGCTAGCACCAACTTACACAGGCTGCAATTGCAGGCCTCTAGTTACCAATTGAGTGATCTCCCATGGGTGGCATAATACATGCTTCAGCCTATGGGGGTTCCCTGGTGTACCTATGCCATAGGTACCTTGTTACCATATGCAAGGAACTGATAAGTGTACACAAGTGTCCAATCTGGGCTGTACCTAAGTACTTACCAAATCAATTTAGTGTAGAAAGCACAGAGACTGGTCAGACTATTTAAAAACAACATTATATCAAGCAAAAAGTGGGGGCAACCATAAAAGCAGATCCTATTTTCCTACACCCCCTCTCCCCAAACATAAGGAGATGAGACTATCCTTGCCCAGTCCAGTCTTAATTTTTTAAGTGGAAATGTCTGGAGAGTCCATCTGCATTGGCATAGTTACTCCCAGGTCTATGTTCCACTAAATAGTCCACCCCATGTAGGGAAATGGGCCGCCTCAAAAGTTATGGGTTTTCACTCTTCATCTGCTTAAGCCATAAGAGGGGTTTGTGGTATGTCTGACTAATCCAAACAAGTATGGCCTCAGCTTCTTCAGGGCGCAGACCACAGCAAAGGCCTTCCTCTCAATGGCTGACCAATGTTTCTCCCTGGGGGCCAGCCTTCTGCTGATAAAAACTACTGGTTGATCCTAGCCCTCCGTATTAAGTTGTGATAACACAGCCCCTACCCTTAACTCAGATGCATCTGTCTGGACAATGAAAGTTTTAGAGTAGTCTGAAATTTGCAGATTGGGAGCATATCTCATGGTCTGCTTAAAAACATCAAATGCCTTTTGACCGCTTACAGTCCAGTGAATTTTCTTGGGCATTTTCTTAGATATCAGATCATTTAGGGGAGTCACAATGGACCCATATCCCTTCACAAATCTTCTGTAATACTCAGTCAGGCACAAGAAAGTTCTTACCTGAGTCTGGGTGATGGGAGCAACCCATTCCATTATTGTCTGGATTTTGCTCTGTAATGGTTGAACCTGGCCTACACCTCCCAGGTGGCCAAAGTACACAACCTTGCTCTGCCCTATCTGGCATTTATTGGCCTTGATAGTGAGGCCTGCCTTTTGCAGAGCCTCCAGAACATTCTTGAGGTGGACCAGGTGACCCTCCCAGGTGGAGCTAAAGAAAGCTATATCATCTAGATATGCCTCCCTATAGGCTTCCAGGCCAGTTAGGATTTTATTCACCAACCTCTGGAATGTGGCAGGGCATCACAATACATTGATAATGCCCACTAGGGGTTGAGAATGCTGGTATTGACTTGGCATCCTCAGCTATACTGATTTGCCAGTAGCCAGCAGTCAGGTCAAATGTACTCAGAATCTTGGCTGAGGCGAAAATATCTGCCCTGGGATTTAGATGAGCATTAGTCTTAGTGACTGCATTGAGACCTCTGAAGTCTACACAAAACCTCATTAGTAAGGTGGCAAGATCCATGCCACCATCTCAGACTAGAAAAGCCTGAGCTAGAGTTTTGACTAAGTCAGAACCCATTTCAGAATTCAAGGTTAACCCCACCAATCCCTTGCTTGCTGTACTACTACTTGCACTGGTGCTAGGGGGAGCAGGTGCCCCAGGGGCAGTGGTAGTAGTAGTAGTTTCCTTGGCCTTTGGACAATCAGCATCCCTTGTCCAATGGGTACTCACCTTACAAAGGTAGCACCAAGGCTTCTTTTTGCATTTCTTAGAATTTTAGGACTTACCCCCAGGTGAAGGTTTTTGGGGCCCTTGTGAAGACTCTTTATCTTTAGCCCTGTCCCTACCCTCATCCTGGGATTTTGAAGAATCTTGCATCTTCTGGTCACCTCCATTACCATGGTTTTTCAACTTAACCATGGTGCAAAACCCATGTGTCTGCCTTCTTCCCCATTTCTTGGGGAGAGGTCAGTTCAGAGTCCACCAGGTACTGATGCAAAAGCTGGTTCTGACAATGATGAAGGATGTGCTCCCTTATAATCAAATTGTACAATCCTTCATAGTCCTGTCCCTTGTTTCCATGAAGCCAGCCTTCCAGAGCCTTAATAGTACCATCTGCAATATCTACCCGGTCCTGGGTATGTGCTTTCTGGGTGTCCCTGAGCTTATTCCTGTATTGTTCTGTGGTTAAGCCAAACCCATCTATGAGAGCACTCTTCAGTACTGTGTAATTATCAGCATCCTCTTCTCTAACAGCAAGGAGATTATCTCTACCTTTGTTAGCAACAGAGAGCCACATGACAGCTGCCCACTGCTCTTGAGTGACCCACTGAATTTTGCAGGCCCTCTACAAAGCAGTGATCCATTTATCCTGGTAAGGAGGGACTATCCTACTCAGGTTCCTATTGTCAAATGAAGTTTCTCTGATTCTAGGGACACTGTTGCTGCCACCATGGGACTCTAATCCCAGTTTCTTCTTACCTTTCTGGACTTCTAGGGACTCTTTGTCAAGGCCCAACCGATCTTTCCTGAGCCTAAGCTGCGCTTTCTCAAGTTCAAGCAGTTGGTACTCTCTGTTAAAAGAGCTGTCACTCTTACTAGATATGGAGGTCCCTATAGAGAGAGGATCTAGATCTCCTTAGTCTACTCTAGACCCTCCCAGGAGGAACAAAGGGTGTCCCCTCTGTTCCATCTACACTGTGCCTCGAGGGATCAGAGTTTTGCAGGTTGGACTCATTGGAGTCCTCCTGCCCAAACTCAGAATTAGGATCATCAGGAAGAGCTCCAGATGCTCCCTCTGCAGAAGTATCCCCAGACATATTTTCCTGTTCTTCTGCCTCCACAGGATGACCATCATTCTTTATCCAGCAGTTTTAAGAGCAGCTTAATGCTGTCTTGGTATATGGTGTAAACCTATGTAAGTGGTCACCATGCACCAATCCAGACAATGCAGATACAACCCATATGGTGTTTTAGTGGTCTTAGACACCCTTAAAATGCTCTCTAGGTGGTAGCTGTGGAGAACAGCCTTCAGGCTTAGTGCACAAGGAGTGCAAAGCAGCTTGTTGTACCAGAGCATAATCTTATAGGTATATATTAGGTGAAAAAGAACCACAACGTGTATTCATAAACATATGTATTTATTATAAGACACTCACTAACACATACAAAATTTTCCTAGCTGGAGATATACACAATGCACACAATACTTTTCAATAGAAACTGGTAAGTAGCATGTAATACACCAGGGGTCTCCAACCGGTCGATCGCGAGCTACCGGTAGCTCGCCGAGACCCTGTGAGTAGCTCGTGACACTTGCTGCTCAATTTAGTAACCCTTTGGTGTTGTTTGGGCTTTTTAGGCTTTTTTCAGGCTGCGATTCCCGACCTAACCCAAACCAGCAGCTCTGATTGGCTTAGAGTTAGCTGGGGCGGGTTGGGCCGAAGAGGATGACGTTCCTCTTCTACGTGGAGATCAGCCCCCTTCCTTTTCCTCCATAGCACCGCGCTGTTCATTGATAGAATCACGAGCGCGAAAGGTGCTAGTGTGGAGCAGAAGCAGGCATGGCAGAGCAGACCATCTGGTTTCGAGGTCATACAAGCAGTATAGAACTGCCGGGACCCGCGCCATCTGCTGATTACACCAGTGCAGCCTGCCACCTTATCGATCATCAGCAGCAGACAAGACGTGAGAGCACACCTTGGGGCCTGGATCCACAACACTTATGCGGGTAAAAGTAAATTTTACATACAACGCTAGAATACTTACAGCTTCTTTCCATGTGCGTGCCTAATAAACACCTCAGTTTTGCCCTGGTTTTGCAGTTAACCTCTGGCAGTGCTACTGTACAGCACGCGAGAAAATGTCCCACAACATCTTATCCCACTACAGATGCTGCAATTATCACAGCGTGACACCAATTAAAGTCCCTTCACATCATTAGTGCGATCTCCCAGCCAGGTGGACGCCTCTTCTGTGCCTGCCAGGTCTAAGGAGGCAGGTCTACAGTCAGTTATCTGTAAAGGGAGGCAGAGGCCCCGGGGTGCCCGGGGACAGACGGAACAGTTGTTCCTGCAGCGCAGCTGAAAGAGGCCTGCTGTACGTGCACTAGGTGTAGGGGCAAAGTCAAAGGGCACAATCTTAAATGATGAATAAATTCCTGCTCACAGACAACACAGTAACATTCTAAAATAAAATTCATTTTGTGTTGTGTTTTATAGCGTTTTACTGTCCCACTACTAGCAGTTTATTCTCACTTAAACAAAGGACACCAATTCAAAGCTTCTCTTTTTTTTAACGTTGTGCATGAAACATAATGACTACACATCATGCCAATGTGCACTGTATCATCGTGCACACTTTTAGAGTAACATAGCTCGTTGATGGCACCTCGTTGAATCCTGTGACAGCTCTCATGATGCGCCATGCCACATCTTCAAGAAAGCATATTAAATTCGAAGCAATTTTTTCATGGTGTGCAGCTTGAAAAGAGCATTGAAGTTATGGAACCGGGCACACACTGATTGATATTCAATTCCAGACATCTGTAAACATCCATGTCAGAGCGTCTTGATAAGTTTGCTTGAAGGAGCAGGACTGCTCTTGAAGCCCTGGTATCAGAAATGAAAGGCGAGCGTGAGACTTCAGTGAAACAATGTGAAAGCAATAATTATCTTTTGGTGTCTGCCACCAAGTCCCTAACCGCCCCCAAATGAGTGGCGACCTACAAAGTGAAGGGGCACCCTGTGGCCTGGTGTGGTGTCATAAATCACACAGTCCTAGAGCCGGACCTGCGTTGGTTGCATTCATGCATGACCAACAAGGAATTAACAGAAAAGCCCAGCATCTGATCGCTCAGGCGTGTGATAGCTGTATGTATCGAGTCTCAAAATAACAGAGCCCTCTACATAGGTCAGGAGGTGAAAAAGGGAGCCAGTAGCTCCGGTGTGTCAATCCCTGGGCTTTCAATAGTTCAGGTGTGCAATAGTAGCCCATTACTCAGGCCCCCCCATGTCCTCTCTTGCCCTTTGTGTACTAAAACCGGCTTGCCCAAACTCAATTAATCGGTCAGCATGGGTGGACCACATCACCTCTGTAGTGCCTCGAGGTTACAGTAGTAGTGACTATTTCAGGCAGGCCTCCAATTAAGTTGCAAGGAGTGAGTTCACAACATATGCATACAACTGTATGCCCCCTGCCTTTCCCACCCTGGCACCACGCTTTTCATTGTGCTCAATAACTGCTTGTGTATGTGGTACAAGTTGTATTGAACGGCCAGAGCACCTGCCTTTTCAGCCTGTCACCTTTATATTTGATCGGAGAAGCAGATAAGATGGTATCTACAATGGGTTATATCACAGAGTTGACATGATTGGGTAAAAATAGTAGTTTTTAAATTTAAACAAACTTTTCCTCACTTATAATGCCCTGACAACACTGCCAGGAGCCAGAAAAGTATGTCTGTTTATAATATGCACTTTGTATATGGCCACAATTATTAAATGTGCACCATTATTGACTATTAAACCATATGTACATGGTGGGACTGACGCCATTTGATAGGACTGCACTTGAGAGGTCATTGGGGTGGGAATGTCCTACAGGTGAACCAGCCCTACCCGCAGAGCTAGCCTGACAGATCAGTGAATTGGTTGTTTTTTGAGCTGTTTATGGGCCAATATTTTTGGCTGGTGGGCTGTGCCAATGCTTGTTTGGCTATTTGTGGGCTGATTTAATGGGCTGGTGGGCTGGTTTTTATTGTTAATTTTTCTGATATTGCCAAACATTGCGTGCTACAAGCACAAATAGGCTATTCTTCATACCTTGAAAAACATCTCCTACTATTCAAAATGTCTTTGCATTACAGTTTAAAACCTAATTTGCAAATGGTGCCCACTTTTTAGCTATTAGATTTGGCGTGGGGGGTCACTCGGACAAATGCGCGAGTTGCTTGGGGTTTAGTAGCTCACGACAATTTTCACGAACCAGAAGTAGCTCTTACTACACAAAAGGTTGGAGACCTCTGTAATACACAGTGGTCAGCATGGGAGACCAAACCATATACTAAAATAGTGGCATGCGAACCACGACTCGAGTCAAGACTATACCCAGAAGACGTAGTAGAGCCGGGGACCCAAGGAACTACCCAAGGTAAGTAACCATGAGGCCCACGGAGGCCGAGTGCAGAATTGGAACACGACCATGGGATCAATGTAAATCAAAGGGTAAGTCACGGTTGCAATTTTAAAGAAGAATGTTAGTAATTTATAACAGTGTTAAAAATTTTGAAATACTGTTATTATTTTACATTGAGTTTAATGGGAAATAATATTTTTCCATTTCAATTAGGCTGCCATTTTTATTTTTACTTAGTTGGATTTTTAAATTTATCACTGTTATTGTTTGGGCGTCGCATTGGTTAAGGTAAGTGCATTTTGATTACTTTTTAAGGTAATTTAAGAGTAGGTAGTTAAATATGTTTAAGGTTTGTAGTATGTGTTTTAGGATATTGTTAATAGTGTAGTAAGTAGGTTTTATTATCTGTAGTAGCGTTAATGCGTTGTTTGTTTAGTGTTATGGGATGCTTCACAATATTAGTTATATGTAGAGTAATATTTGTGGAGGAATTGTGTTGTGTTCAAGTGCTGTGTATAGTACTTTAAGTGTATGTATGTGCGGGTGGGATTTGGGTTTGTTTTTACAGGTTGTTTGGTTGCAGATTTGGACTTTGAGGGAGGATTCGTCTTCACTTTCTTTTTAAAGGAAAAGTTTATTACTTTCTTCTGAAGTAATAATTATTTTACATTTCCTATGTTTTTAGGGTTTCTTGGAGCTTTTCTAATTTTAAAATATTTTTTCGGGTTTTTTACAGTTCTATGCTATGAAGAATTATGAAGATGGATTTGTGTTTGGTCACCTGTATTTTAAAATTTTTATGGGTAAGGTTTATTTTAAAAATGGACTTTAAAGGTTTATTGAGATTTACAGTGCTGTTTGGATGAAGCTCTGCAGCTACAAAACAGTAAGTAATTTTTTTTTAATGGGTAGGAATTGTTATTTATTATTTTTTGTTTAAAAATTAAGAATATGTTTTGGTTTCTTTTATATTCATGTAAGCTTGTTAAAGATTTATTTGCTAGTTTTCTAGTTTTTAAAAAAAACATTTATTTAAAATATAAGGGAAATTGGTTGGCCTTGGTTGCAGGTATTGAAAAACACAACATTGCTAGGAAGTAGGGGTCACAGGCACCTCCGCAGCTGGAGGAATGGAAACAGGATCTTGACTGGTGCCAACGGGCCGAAGAAACGGTGTATAAAAGCAGGGGATATGCTAAAAAATAGAACAAAGTATGGGCACCCTGGCGAAAATACAGAGAATTTGGGGTAGATGCATGCTGGATGAGTGCCTTTTTATTGTCATTGCTAATCCCTCATGAACATATTGCTATTGATTTCTGTGGTCTCTTCATGTATGGACTTATGGAACTGTCTTGTGCCAAATGGTGTCTTGAGCATGGTTAATAAAAAGATTTATATAAAAAAAGAATATGTTTTGATTTGTTTTATATTTATGTAAGCTTGTTAAAGATTTCCTTGCTAGTTTTCTAGTTTTTTGAAAAAATGTATTTAACATTTTTTAAAGATTATTTATATTAAGTCAAATAAAATATAATGTTTACTATATATATTTTTGGACATTTATTAATGTTATATCTAACAAAATTATTTACAGTGGGGTTGGTATTAACACTTTGCATCACATTTCTATATTCATGGCGACTATGGGCACAACTGTGCCTTGTTGGAGGCCGCTAGCTGTGGTAATAGATAAGTAGACAGGAACAGAAGCGAGAAATGAAGAAAGAAGAGAAGGTGTCATGAGAAGGAGAAGGAGGGGGCATTCTAAGTGGGGACCCACAAGACTCCCTATAGGGGGTTAAGGAGTAGCTATCGGGCTCTCTGCAGTGGCAGGTTGGGGGATCTCCTGTGGAGTTTCAACACCTTGAGTTGGCGTAATGTCTTCAAATAGTTGGGATGACACAGAGCATAGGTGGAGTAAAACATTGTACTCCAATTTAGAAAGGTGGTCTATCAGTGGCTGTCAAGTGCGGGTGAATTTAGGTTCAGTGTGTGTTACGAAGACATGAAAGAAGTTCCATCGCCCTAGTATGCCAAAGGCGTGTAAACCACAGGGTGATGGGAGATGCAGTAGACTTCTTCCAATAAAGGGATAGTAGCTGTTTAGCGGTGCCAAGAATATGTGATATGAGGTGCCAGAAGGCGTGGGTCATGGCCGTGTGAGCTAGGGGCCGAACTCCTAATATAACCGCAGTGCGGGTATTCGGTATAGGAAGCCAATGGCATCCTTAATATGGCTCGGAACTTCTTTCAAATAAAAGATCAGCAATGGACAGTGCCACCATATATGTATGAAGTCCCCAGCCGCAAATTGGCAGCACCAGCAAGTGGAAGGGAAGGCAGGGAACATCTTGTGCAAGCACTGAAGGATGTGGTATCTTTTTGTGTTGAATTTGTAAGCGGTTTCCAGCTGATTTATGCTTATGAATATTTTCGGTATGTCACGCCATAACTGCTCCCAATGTTTTGTGGTGATCTCTTCTGTGACATCTGTATGTCATTGTGTTTAATATGTGTGGGGTCTGATCAGGGTAGAATGTTGTAACACTTGATAAGTACAAGAGATCATCCCTGAAAGCCGTCATATGAGCATTCTAGTGTTTCAAAAGAGGTGAGGGCCGAGTTGACACTTGAGTGTTTAGTGGTGTGTGCAGCCAATGTCGTATCTGATAATATTGCAGCCTGGACTCGTCAGGTAAGTGATAAGTGCTCTTGCATTGATCAAAGGTTTTAAATCTATCTCCCTCAAAAAGATCTTGGATTGTACAGCATTCACCTTCTCTCCATGCTGAGAGGTATTGAGGCTGTAGAGCTGGGGGGTGGGAAGTCGGGGTTACACACCAACGGGGTGTTAGGGGAAGGAAAGGAGGTCTCATATGTCCAGCACTGTTTTCATGGCTGTGACTATGTAAGAGCTACGAGGCCGGGCACACAGTAGAAGCCACGCTAGATTCCAGAGCGGCCAGATTGCCACCGTCCAATCCATGTGGAACCAGTGCTTCTCGCTTTCACAGACCAGGACTTCCAAAATGAATTGTAGGAGTGATGCCAAATTATACTCCAGGAGGTTGGGGCACACCAGGTCCCCCCTATGTCTAGGCAGCATAAGGAGATTATTGGGCAATCTCGGAAGCTTTCCTCCCCTGTTGAAAGTGGAGAGGTCCCGCTGCAAGCGCAATATGTTGGTCTGTGGTATAGGGGTAGGTAGCATTTGAAATAGATATAGAATCTTCAGCAGGATAGACATTTTACCTGTGTTAAGTCGTCCAAGCCATGAGATTGTGAGTGATTTCCAGGGTTGTGTATTGTACAGTACTGCTTTCCTACACTCCCACCAATTTGCCCGTGTCCATGTCGATAAAGAGGGGGATCAGCTTCAACCAGAGGTAGTGGATCAAATGTGAAGCCCATTGAAAAGGGGTGAGAGATTGCAATTATGGGATATCTTCGCTAGGGATTGATAGGTTCAGTGCCCGTGATTTGGCCAAATTGATTTTAAGTCTTCAGTGTAAGAAGGGGTCTAACACTAAATCCAGGAGTATAGAGTTGATAGAAAAAAGTTGTTTGTTTACAAAGTAAAAGGTCCCATACATCCAGGACAGCTGCTCCTGACCAACTGCCTTCATATCCCTTTGTTTTCTATGACCTCATTACCATTCCAGCTCCATGACATCCCACAAGTTTGATTAGGATGCCGCAAACCTCCCTTCATTAAACATAAACAAAAAATCAACCTATGTATGTAAATGCCTCAAAAAATTTACCAAAAACAATTTTAATTTTAGAAATGAACAGGTTGCAAGAGAGTTAATTCCACGCAATTGTCTCTTAATTAGACAGGTGCTTTTCCTTCTCTGGTAGATTTCCTCACAGGACAGTCCGAAGCTAGCGACCTTCTCGCACCAATATCTGAGGTAAGTGACCCTTGTGCAGTCTTTTTGAGAATGCTCTCTTTGAGAACCATAACCCTTTTAAGTTTTAATATGCAGGAGTCTTCTGTCGTAACAGCATTCAACTCTCATGGTCTTGTGAAAACCAGCTGACCCTCCTCTCCCGCAAGGTTTTTTAATCAAGACCACGTCTCCCACCTCGACATTCATTACCTTCACACATTTCCTAGCATCAAAATTATTTTTGCTAGCTTCTATCTTCCTCATCTCTTTGAGTTTCCAATTATTATCACCTCCCACCTATCTTGATCCTGACACCATGTCATTCACCCACGATGGAGCTACTACAGTATTGGGACGTCTTCCCTTAAGCAGTTCAAAAGGAGACCTCCCTGTAACTGCATGTGGACAAACTCTGTACGGCTCGATATTCTTGTTGACCTCTCTCCAATTTAAACCATTTGTTTTTGCAATGACAACCATCTCTTTCAACATGCAGTTAAACTGCTCAACCATGCCATTTATTTCTGGGTTATATAGAGAGCATTTTTTGTACTTGACACCGCTTTTTTTTTTAACTGCTCTATTTCTTCTGACACCAACTGCACCCCATTGTCTGTCAACAACAGATTGGTAATGTCTTCTCTCCTGAACTCTTTCAAGAAAGCTACAACATGCTTTGTCTCAAATCCAGTGCAGACTTTCATCTCTGGCCACCTCGAATACATGTCAATGAGCACAATCAGAAATGATTCCCCACCACCCACGGGCCCAAAATTTCCAAAGCCACCTCTTGCCATGGTTTGGTTGGACGTTCTCTAACTAAAGACCATGACATACACTTTTGCATTAGTATACCTTTCTTTGCATTCAAGAAAACCCCAGAAATACCAGAAGAATTTTATCCGTTTACAACCAGGTTTAGGAAGAACCAAATGTGTTCACCAGATTGCTTAATGGAGATCAAGCTTGCCATGAATGCGCGGTGTCCTTATCTTGTGCAAGTCCCCAACAAGGCCACGAACGAACAAGGTTGGAAACTGCTGGAGTGGGACTTCCAGTTTCTCACACCTCAAATGTTGTTTATCCTTCTCAACTTGGAATAATTGCGAATGGGGAATTAAACTAAATAACCCTGCAATATTAAAGATGGAAGAAGAACGTAGGACATTGAGACCTTTGATCTGTTTCCTTCTTGAACATCTTAATATCTTAAGTATCCCCTGCTCATCACCAGTGTAACAAGGTGTCTTACACTAAATCCAGGAGTCCAGAGTTGATAGAAGAAAGTAGCTTATTCACCAAGTAAAAGGTCCCATCCGTCCAGAACAGCTACTCTTGACCAACTGCCTTCACATCCCCTCATGGTCTATGACCTTATTACCGTTCCATCTCCATGACAGCCCACAAGGTTGACTAGGATACCACACTGAGGCAGCCTCAAAGGTGCCGAGAATTGATATCAATGCCAGCAGAAAGTTCCTAGGATCCGTCAACGTAAGAGATCATCGGTGAATAGTGCCATCTAGTGCTCGGTGTCCACAAAGTGAATGCCCCTGATATCTCCTAATTGACAGATAGCAATGGCTAATGGTTCGACCACAAGGACGAAAAGCAGGGGCGAGAGGGCAACCCTGCATGGTGCCTCTGTGTTTGTGTGAAGTAAGCTGGCCGTTCACCCTAACCTGCGCCTGGGGCGCAGAATAAGATGCCATGATTCGAGAGACTATTACTACTACTACTACTAGAGCCCAGACCTATTTTCTGAAGGACAACCCTTAGGAAGACACAGTCAACATGGTCAAATGCTTTTTCAGCATCTAGGGAGATTAGACAGCAAGGGATGTCCCGACAATGGACTTTTCTTCTAAATGAGGTACCCGACGTATGTTTTCAGCCCAGTGACGTTGGTTAATGAACCCTACCTGGTCCGGGTCAATAAAGACGGGCAGGTAGGGCACTGCGGGAAAGTAGGATCTGCTTCTGCGGTTACCCCCACTTTTTGCCGGGTGCTAAGCAGTATTTTGACTAGTCTGACTGGGATTCGGCTAATCAGGAGCCCAGTCTATCAGCTTTCTCCTTTAAACTGTTTTGTTCAATACTAAGGTACATCCCAGATTGGATACTGGGGTACCCTTATAAGTCCCTAGTATATGGTACTAAGGTACCCTGGCATAGGTACCCCAGAGGTCTCCCATGGGCTGAAGCATGTATTATGCCCCCATGAGAAAATGGAACTACATATTTGCCATTGCAGCCTGTGTAAGCTGGTGCTATCACCACTTGCTAAAGTACGAGTTACTTACCTTCGGTAACAATGTATCTGGTAGAGACGTTGTCTAGCCGCAGAATCCTTAACTTAGAATATCCCCAGGTGTCAGACTGCATCCAGAATTTCTTTTGCAGCAGCACCACTGTGCACCGGGGGATGGCGCCACACGACCCCGCCCTGACGTTGTCCACGGACCCCGCGCTGACGTCAGTTTTCTTCTGAGAAACTTTTCTGCACACAACAGTGTGCGAAGGATGAACAATCCATAAAACAAAGAAGGCGGATGGTGTAAAACACCATCATAAAGGACAGTATGAGACACTGTCTCATATAAGTGAAAGAGCAAAAGTGTGACAAAACTGTGAGAAAGAACCTCACAAGGCGAAGCGTAGACGCTCCCAGAGTGCGAACAACAAGGGAAGAACATTTCAACAGATAAAGATAGATTGTTATTACCATGTAGAACTGTGCCGTCCCACAAAGATGGAGCACACAAGAACAACAATCCACTGCAAGAAGGTATGAAAAGACTGGCACTTCCCCCATAGTAATGGAAGTCTGAAACACAGCCCAGCCGCTCCCCAAAGAAGACGGCTATCGAGGAGACAAGAGCCCTGAGTCAATGGAGAAGGCGGGAGGGAGGGAAGGCAGCAAAAGAAGAAGAAGGTCTTCTGATGAAGATTAATTCAAAAGGCACCATCGTACAGGAAAGAAGCCACCTGGAGGGAGTCAGCTGCATGTGGCAATTTTCAAAGGGGCGCAACAATGTGTACATCCTCGAAAGAAAACCAATGGCAACTGAAAGGAGGTAAATGGAGAAGCTCACCTGGCAAGGTCCTCGCAGAACAAAGAGGATGGGTAGGCGTTAAGGAATCTGCGGCTAGACAACATCTCTACCAGATACATCGTTACTGAAGATAAGTAACTCGTACATCTGATGGAGACATCTAGCCGCAGATACCTTACCTTAGAATAGATACCACAGCCATACCCCAAGGGGGAGGTGGGTCTGCGACAGAACAACAGAAAGTGCCTAAAGCACTGAGCCGGCAACACAGTGACAGACAATGGGGAAGAGCTGTGGTGAAACAGCCAGACAGTGACCCAATTAGCTCAGTAGAGCAAAAGATAACGGGAGCAAGGTGTCCCAAAAATGCCACAATGGTGCTACACCATACCCGTATATGTATGAGATGTAGAAACGAAGGAGGAAAAAGGACCACTGTCAGCTTATTCGTGCACAATGTGGACACCAGCCAAAGGTTGAGGAAAACATGAAGAGATGCAACCAGAACCTACCAGGCAAGCCCACGGAAGGTAGGTGGTAGAGGCTACAGCCAAGAACCAAAGGGCAAGAGGTAGGAAGTGAGCAACGTCTTAGAAGTACAGGCGGGAACAAGAAACACACCAAGTGCACACCCAGCCACCAAGGGGGGAACAGGAGCGAACAGTAACTACCTGAAACACGCCGATGGGGGTCACCACTGAAGCATGCACAGAGTAGACAGCCACAGAGACAGCAAGGTGGTGTACCGAGAATGAGAATGAGCATAGGACTGCTCAAACAGGCAGCTTGAAGACTAAGGTGAGAACTAACCCATGAAATACAGAGATGCAGGGTGCAGAACCTCAGATGACCGGCATCAGAAGAGCTGTCCCACAGGCACAGCCGATATAGTGTAGGGTGATACCTAATGAAAGGGGCACATTCAAAGGATTTGGCAGCAGTGGCCCCAGAGTACCAATAGGAGCTGTTAAGAGGAACGCGTATAAATGTAGAAAAGAATCTCAGAATTCTAGACCACACCCTCAGACTATGAGTGAAAATTAACCCTCTTCCAGAAAGAGAGAAATCGTTCAGTATCTGAACACCAAGAAGGGAGGAGTGTAAAGCTGGGGAACCACCCAGGGAAGGGATGCAAATGGGACCCTAGTGATGAAGATTCAGGAAAATCAACGAAGTGCACTTAAGTGTACTGAAAGACACCCTGCCGCGTAGAACAAGGGCAATCCCGAGTGCAGCACTGGAAAGCTCCCTGACACATGGAGCCATAGGACCAGACCTTGCAGCAGCAAAGAGAGGTGGAGATGTAGAAAGAAGAGTACCCATGGCAACCTATAGATATACATAATATATATATATATATATATATATATATATATATATATATATATATATATATATGTATATATATATATATATATATATATATATATATATATATATATATATATATATATATATATATATATATATATATATATATATATATATATATATATATATATATATATATATGACAAACAAGTCCTTGAGAAGCAGCATACCGGGGCAAAGTCTCCACCCAACGCTTCTGATCAGGAACGGACCACAACAAAAGGTAGTTCTTTTAAAGTGCTGTTTTATTTCCCATCAACATGACGCGTTTCGACTAGGTTACCCCAGTCTTGATCACATGACATGCTTGAAAAGCCCAGGCCCTTAAATACCTCATGGCTATAATGAAAACACTCCCAATGTGGTATAGAAATAGAAAGCAGACTGTCACTTTAAAGTGCTAAATAAATAACACAAAATGTCATATACAGCAATTGTAAATAAAAATAGAAATAGAAATAGAAAATCCAGGGCAAGTGCCCTAATCAGCTATGAATATCCGCAAATATCTATTTCACAATAGAATTAATATACCAAGGGAGACAAAAAGAAGCCAACAATAAGGTACACCCAAAGTGAAAGGATTAAATGTAAAAATAATCACAATATTAGTCCAAAAAAATTCTATTTAAAATTAGATGAGCAGATGCGAAAAACATATCAAAAAACGGCAAAATTTGATGTCATAAGCTAATCAATAAAAGATATCAGAAAATTATAGTGGTATATATTTTAGGATTTTATCTAGCGTCCTAAATATCTGTAGTATAGCTATCATATATAGAGAATACAGATCACAATAAACATTTATATATATGGCAAATTCATTATACCCCTGCCAGAGAATTATCAGTAGAACTAAAAACCCAGTTAAACCTATAAAAACTCATAAAACTTGAGTAAAATACATATAGCCAATAAATACAATAAATATTTCATTACAATGTCTGAAACTCAACAATGATATATATACACACAAGCATTCAAATGTAAACAGAACTCCAAATTTGATTATATATTAAAAATCCATTGAATAAATAGCAGAATCACAAAGACAGCATTTCATCATATAAGTAAAGAATAGATAATAGAAACATCTCCAAATTGGTTGTAAACCTGCAGACTATAATAAGCAGTTTAGAGAAAGTTGACTAAATCTTCCCCAGTATTAAGCCCATTTGGCATTTTAGTATTGAGGCGCACAATATATTGACTTTCTAAATGACGAAGTCTCTTTTCACGGTTTCCTCCTCTTATAGACTTAGGAACCGAGTCAATGAGTGAAAATTAACCCTCTTCCAGAAAGAGAGAAATTGTTCAGTATCTGAACACCAAGAAGGGAGGAGTGTAAAGCTGGGGAACCACCCAGGGAAGGGACGCAAATGGGACCCTAGTGATGAAGATTCAGGAAAATCAACAAAGTGCACTTAAGTGTACTGAAAGACACCCTGCCACCTAGAACAAAGGCAATCCCGAGTGCAGCACTGGAAAGCTCCCTGACATACGGAGACATAGGACCAGACCTTGCAGCAGCAAAGAGAGGTGGAGATGTAGAAAGCAACCTGTAGATATACATAATATATATATATATATATATATATATATATATATATATATATATATATATATATATATATATATATATATATATATATATATATATATATATTATTTTTTTTTTATCAAAAAAGGGTAAACGAGCCACAACCATGCAACATGGGTCTTATAGGAGCACACCTAGTGCAATAATGGCAGGTGGTAGCCGCATTTTAAGTGTGATAAACACCATGAAAACCTCCAAAGGAGGAGAATGAGGCACATATGCAAGATAACCCATGACGTATAGAAGATAGCACCAAAGTCACAACATTGAACACCGTACAACGGCAAGATAAGAGCACCAGGGGGTGCCTAGAGCCCAAAAGTATCTCCAGGCCCACTGGGCATAAAGCAGTGCTATACAATAGCATACAGATACCTCACTTGGAGTATGGCACACCCCAAACAATGGGGAACACCTCTTAGGGCAAACCACAGTCAGAGGACCAGACACAACAACCTGTGGAACACTGCCACAGTAGGTTTACTGCCAGCTCAAAACGCATAATGCATCTAAAGGGATGCTAAATGAAAGGGTAACCACCCCAGAACATGTGAAAAGAAGACCTGGGAATTACAGGCTTAAGGAGGAGGGCAAAAGCCCGCAAGTAGGCGCTGAACAGCCGATTTGGCGTGGGTATCAAACAATAGAACCTCATCAAAGGGTAGATCAACAAGACGCTCCTGGATATTCTCAGAGAAGACGCTATCCTGCAACCAGGCATGGCGCCGTAAGGCAACCGAACCAGCCATAGCTCGGCATGAGGAATCAGCAGTATTCAAGGCCAAGCAGATCATAAACTCAGCAAGGTCACTGCCACCCGGAGAAGATGAAGATGAAGATGAAGGAGGTCAACATGAGCTCCTTCAGAGGTGGCCGAAAGAAGAGACTCTGCAGAGTCCAACATGGCAGAGGTAGGGGGAGCCAAGACACCTACTGTATTCAGTGAACGAAGGGCGGCGCTAGTGGAGGCAAAGATGTTACAACCCCACGACTCTAGCCATCTGGACTCCCAGGAGGGAGGAAGCATTGGCTGAGGCAAGGAAGGGAAGGCAGTTTGCAGAATAAACCCCTGCATGTCTGGGTGAACAAATAAGCAGACCGGATCATGTGGAGCAGGACGGTGGCGGTGCAAGACAAAATGAGCAACCGGATCACCGGAAGCTGGCCGAGCCCAGGTGCCTAAAAGGGTGTCATAAAGAGAAGCTTCAAAAGGCAGAAGCGGCTCCACAATACCCAACCCGTGGTGGAGGACATCTAGCAGAGGGTCCAAAGGCATGGGGACCGAAGGTGATTGCATGCTTAGAATAGGAGCGGCCAAGGAGACCACTCTAAGGAACACCGCACCGGCCTCAGTAGCCCTCCGGAGAGGGGACAGCAACTCATCCGTAGGTGAGGGCTGTAAACTAAGTCTTCCACCCCAAGGAGGATGCAAGAAACTGAGGGTGCGACCATGGCCCAAATGAAGGTAGCCCCATTGAGGAATGAGGGTCCTGATGGGGCTCCTGAGGAGGCGAGGATCCTGCCAGGTCCAAAAATACTATTGAGGGGACAGGCAAGGACAGATCCGGTATCGCCGGATGTGAAGGCGATGACATACTCTCTCCAGAAGCCTCTGGAGAAGAGTTAACAATCCGGCGTCAGGGCGGTGCCAAAGCGACTTCGGTCGGCGCCACCTCGCCCCATCTGGCGCCGACTCAGCCTCGTCAGGCGCCGATTCCACTTCAACCACGACAAGCTCCGCTTCCGAAGAAGGGGATGGGGCCGGAACCAGGGAGGCAAGCTTACGGCAAAGCACTGGCGCCGACTCAGCCTCAACCACATCAGGCTCCGGCTCCGAAGTAAGAAGCGGAGTCGGAGCCGGGGAGGCAAGTTTACGGTGCCAGAACGGCACCGACTCCGGCTCCAGACAGGCTGCCACCTGCCAAGAAGGCAGAGGTGTGCTCGAAGTAATCCTTTGAGCACCAGCAACTACCCGCGAAGGCACAGGGAGTCCCACGGGACTATGCAGCGCAGCAGGGTTATTATGGGTCGTAGAGAGGGACCCAGCCGGGCCGCACCCTTACAACACCATATCTCCTTCATCCCTGGAGGGCAAGGGCTCATTTGGCGTCGGGGGCGAACCCACCAGCGAGTCTGTCGGAGACCCCGTAAGTAGCGGAGGCCCTGAGGATGCCCCATGGACAGTAGAGGACCCATGAAAGGCTTGCAGGGGCCGAATCTCCCCTGTGCCTGGAAAAGGTGGATAGGGGAGGGACGACATCTCAGGACACACGTCCCGAGGGCTCCGGGAACTAGTGCCCCCGGCAACAGAGGGGAGTGAGGTTGAGGACCACGATGACATGTGCCGCGACTTGCCCAGAAGGGTCGAATGACGCCCCCGGGCACCAGAGGGCGACTGACGCTGCAACTGAGTATAGCTGCCAGAGGGACCTGCCGCCAATGAGGAGGCTGGAGTTCGGGACGACTCCGACCGGGACAGGCGAGCCGAAAGGAGCTTCAACCGGTGCTCCCGCCGGGACTTCAGCTTGAAGTGTTGCCAGGCGTCGCAGTCCGTCGAGTCATGGTGTTTGCCCAGACACCAGACACAGATAAGGTGTGAGTCCGTCGTGGACATCTGCCGCGAACAGGATGTACAAGTTTTAAAGCCTGAAGGCATCGCACACAGTTCCAGATGCAAAGCCTCAAAAAGGGGCCTGAAAACAGGCCAGAGGAACAGCTTACTCCGGATCCACGTTGCAGGCAGAAAAGAAGGAAAACTGACGTCAGCACGCCGGGAGGGACTTATATGACCACGCGAACGTCACGTACGTGGTGCGCAGAGTTGCTGTTGTAAAAAAAAATCCGGATCCAGTCTGATGCCTGGAGATATTCTAAAGTACAGGGAAAAAGTGGTCCGAGTTGATTAGAAGTAGTTTTTCAATTATTTTGAATTAATGTATATTAAGAAACACCACGATTAATAATTCACCTTAAATATGCTTGGCGCAATAAGAGTAAGGTATGCAGTGTTAAGAAATGAATTATATTTATTCCACATACAAGATTATTCGTTGTACCTCTAACTGCATACATTTACTTAAAGGTCAAATGCATTTCATCAATGTAATTGTAAAATCATTGCATAGTTGGTGCTCTCAGTGCAAGGAGAAAGGGGAGTGAAGGGTTTGTGAGGGACAAGGTAAAGGTGGTGTGACAATGTTGCATCACATTCAAATCATAACGTCTTTACAATTAAGGTAACAACAAACAGCCTGATTCATCATTGGGGAGTTTTGCAAGTCTGAAATAGCGAATCATAAGGAATCGCTATTCCAGACTCGCAAAACGGGATTCATGTAGGAATAGCAATATTTTTTGCGATTCCTACAGATTCCTGATTTGCGATTAGCTAATTGCTAATCGCAAATAAGGAATAACTCCCCATTCATTCCTATGGGCCTAAAGGCCCATAGGAATGCATGGGGAGTCATTCCTTATTTGCGATTAGCAATTAGCTAATCGCAAATGAGATTGCGATTTCAAGGGTGCAGGGGTGTCCAAAGGACACCCTGTAACACTCCTGAAATGTCAAATTACACAGATGTTACACACACACATGTCCAAAAGACATGTGTGTGTGTAACATGCAACTTAGAAAAATGCTTTTAAAAGCATTTTTTTAAGTTTTCGCTATTTACCACGAGGTTTGACCTCGCGGTAAATAGCGGCCCGAAATTGCGATTTTGCAATTTGAAAATGGATGATGAATTGCATTTAAGGAATCTCAAATAGAGATTCCTTAAATGTAATTCCTCGCAAATTTACGAATTCACTATTACCGATTTTTGCATTTGGGTTGATGAATCCCAAATGCAAAAATTGCGCTCGCCATTTGCGAGCGCATTTCTCCTTCATGAATCAGGCTGAATGTTCCCACAATGCATCACACATAGGTAAGATTAGATCATTCTTTTTTTCTATGGTGTGTAGAATTTAGGCGTAGTCTACGTTTCGACCCCGGAAGCGTAAAAGGGTTAATTTTCCCTCATGTTGGGGTCTTCATCAGGACAAGAGAGAGAGCATAGAAAATGGCGGACGGTGATTCTTGCGTCACGTCTAGGGCCCGGTCGTGCTCCTTAACGTTTTTCAAATTGGCATCTTATAATGTAGTGAAGTTCGTGGGTATTTCTCCATGTACTTGGCTTCACCGTACGCCACACATCATTCTTGTGTGGGACTGCAGCGGGCCGCTCGCGTCGCGTCCTCCGGGATTGTGGAGATATTCGAAGTTAAGGAATCTGCAGCTATCAGATGATATAGGTTTTCTATATCTAGGGCCACTGCACTTAAAAACTTTAGGCCTTTGCAATCCTGAAGGCAGGGTGCTTGGTTCTAAGTGAGAGGGTGCCCCTGCATGAGCAGGACACCCCTGCAGTCTTCCTTGTTGCCAGTGAAGCAGCCATGTATTATATAGAGGGGCACCTCGTATTTACGCAATGACCATCTCGAAAACTAATCCTATCATATTTACTATCAAACATGTTGGAATCATACTCCCACGCTGTAAACAGTGTGGAAGGTATGATTACAGCAACTTGAAGAACCCTTCGTTAGGCTATCAGTGTTCCCAGTACCAGCCTTCTTGACCAGGAAAGCACAAAATGGTTGCTGCCGCCCAGAGCAGGGGAAGGCAGAACAATAGGCATCCTGCAACAGGGAGGTGTGACCATATCCCAAACAGGATTTAGTGTATTGGGATGGGATAGGGTGAGTGTGCTTGCCAGGGCAAATCAGGCCGCATGAAGGGCACATTTGGTGTCCCTGTGCATAGTCCAGTTCAAACCGTTCAGCTGTTGGCTCCCACTCTGGTGCGAAACTGGAAAAAGGACATGGGAGTAACCTCCCCTACCTGTCCAGACCCTCCCTTGGGAGGGTCCCCTGAATCTTCCCAACCCACACCATAGGGTACTTAAGGGCTTACCTGGGTGTAGGCCCCTTGATTTGTTGTGGGACTCTGGACTTCGTTGGACTTCGTTTGGGCATGACTTTGACTCCCTTCCAGTCTACTGCGTCTTCTGTGCCTGTGCATCATACAGGAACCTTCCAAGGCCTATGAAGCAGCAAAGACACTTAACGAAATCTCCATTGGAGTGAAGAAGTATCCCTCATGGGGGTTGCAATGACCGAACACCTGTGCATCGTGCCCAACTTGCAGTTGCAAAGGCTTGTTGGCTTCTTTCCAAGAAGTTCTTCGGGCTCCAAGTAGCCCCAACCTTAAGCACCTCCAGTGACCAGAATCTTCAGCCACACTGAATCGTATGCATTGTGGCCTGCATCTTTTGGTGAGCTGCTTGAGCTCCTCTCACAACTCTAGTGCCTCCTGTCCTTGGGTCCAATTGAGGGTCACACTTGTTCCTTTTGGGCTCCCTTGATTGCTTGAGGCCTACCCTGACTCCCATGCCTTTGGTGAGTCCCCTGACGGACTCTGACCCCTCAGCACTCAACATCCTACGCGGGACAGCTCCTGCATGGCTCCTGGTCCTCTTCAGCGTCGCCTGGTCCTCACAGCTGTAGAGTCAAGGTCATCGCCATCCAACGTGCAACACCTGACATGAGAGGGCATTCGTCTTCCAAGTCTCCTGGTCACCCCTGAGTGAAATACACTCTGCCCTCTCTGCTTGCAGGTACCTCTCATCTAGAATCCAGCTTTGTGTTCCATCGGACACTTTCCTCTTCAACAGCAGCACTTTCCTAAAGTCCTCCATTAGGGTGAAAGGCAATTTCTGACACCACTGCACACTGATTGCCCCGGCTTCCCTGGTGTAGATAACATGAGTACTAGGGTATTCACGGGTGGGGTGGCTCTCCAACCTTCTGTCTTCCACAGGGTTTCTTACAGGTCCACTGCGAAGGGTCCTTAATCTTTAAAAATCCAACCGCGACTTACACGTAGAGTTGTACGGAGCATGCAGTCGTGTTCCCACACTGCACACAATCTCCGTGGGGTCCCTATCTACTCACCTTGGGTGGTTCCTTGGGTCCCCAGCACTTCTACGTCCTCTCGACATTGTGTTGACCCGAATTGTGGTTCTTATACCACTTTCTAAGTATATGGGGCCAATATGTATTTTGTGCTATTTACTGTGTTTCTTTGCTAAAGTATTGTGTGCCTTGTGCATATCTCCGGATAGGAGATATCTGCATGCGTTAGTGAGTGTTCTATAATAAATACATATTTTTATAAATAATTTGTGTGGTTCTTTTTCACTTAATCTATACTATAGGATTGCATTCTGCTAAAACAAGCTGCTTTACACTCCTTCTGGACTAAGCCTGAAGGCGGCTGCACTCCACAGCTTCCACTTAGAGAGCTTTCTAAGTTTGTCTATGTCCACTTACATAATTGTACATCATATACGAGGCCAGCTTCTCACAGGCACTAATCTATTTGCCAGGATTTAGTGTACATTTTTGCATCACTGTTGAGAAAGGCAACAGGGTTGTAGGATGCGCATAGTGTGTGATCCTTGCCTGGCTTAGGAATGAGGGCTATCTCTGCCATGGACATTGTAGGTGGGAGACCTGTGCTGTTGGAGAATTAGTTGAAAAGTCTCAAATGGTAGTTCTGCAGTTGTAGTAAAAACATGCAATAAAAATGGACCGGGAAACCGCCTGGACCCTGAGTTTTGCCAACTGGGAGGTCCTTTAGCACCCGTTGAAGTTTGTTTAACTTGATTGGCGCTTCAAGAAGCTATGAATGCTGTTTATCAAGGGTCGAGAGGAGAGAGTGGATTTCGCTTGAGGGGGAGGGTTCTTTGTCAAATAACGTAGTAAAGAAAGTGTGAAATGCTTGTTGTTTATCATGCTTCGATATGGTCCTGTGTTTTTAACCTTTGCAATGTGGGCCCTCACCACCGCAGTCGACAAGGAAGGACTGACCCTACTTTGTCTCCTACTTCATAGTATCTCAGTTTCAGTGCCGTGAGTGACCGCTCTGCCTTATTTGTCTGATGTGTCCTTAGTTGGCCCCGGAGCATAGCGAGGCACCATTTGTGGGTTCTAGAAGTTCACAGTGGTCTAACCACTCAAGGACTTTATTATCGCCAGCCAGGCCAGTTTTGACCAATCTCACTCCATGAGCGGCTTAGCTATGCACCCCCTAGAGTATAGATTTTACTACGGTTTCTAGGTATTCAAGTCCCTTAATGTTAGGATAGAGTCTTACTTTCAATTGTAAGTGTTCATACATTCTTTTACTTTGTTTGGTTAGTTTAGGGCATAATTGTGTTACAGATTGGTCAAGTCTTAGTTCTTGGTAGCTTTCTTAATTTTGAATAGATTCTAGTAATTTATGCAGGGTGGGTTGACTTCTTCCCATTGTGGATTGGAAGGCACTATGCTATCCTTCCACTGCGTTGTTGGTTTTAGGTTCTTGATCTAGTGTACTGTTGTTCACATTCCACCATGGAATGTGGAATTTTGGTTGTCGTCTATGTCCAGATCTATGTAGTCTTCCTACCCAGGTATCCTCAAAATAGTCGGAGACTTAGTTTTTCATTGGTTTAGTAATAGGTCCTTTCAATTAAAAGATCGTAGTGGTTAGAAACTTCGGTTATTGGGACGTGGCTACGGTAATAATTTTAATTTTGTAAGCATAATGGCTGTTAGTTGCATATTCTACACTTAAGGCCTTATTATGATCTCGCTAGGAAAGCCCTCCTTACGACTCGGATCCGGAGGGCTTTCCGATAGAATTGCGCTCCGCGAGTCCGAGCGACCGATTCCAATGCACCCTTATGGTGATGGACTCGGTTCGCTCGGGCTCCCATTGAACTCAATTCGGAGCCCGTCTGGAGGCCTTCCTAGCGAGATTGTATTCACCTTCTAAGGGTAGATTTTTTAAGGTGTCTCCATATGCTTTGATAACAATACCCTTGTATGGCTGTGTGGGGTAATTCTTTAGAATGGGCTTGTATCACTGATTGTTCAAAGTCAATTATAATTTTTTGGGGCTAGTAGTTGTTTGTTTCATGTTTTATTTTTGCTAGGAGGTCTACATAGGTAGCTGTTTGTTAGGTAAAAGTGCATACATGAACAGGATGTTGCTATTGTGGTATTGTCCTTGGATTGTACATAATTGGTAAAATGATTTGGGACATATTTTAAATGTCCCAGCCATCATCCGTATTTCACACCTTTGTAGTTTTAGTAGGTTTGTGGGAGTTGCAAATATTAAAATTATAACTTTTGTTGTCATGAAAAAGGAATTCTTCTTCTTTGTGAGTTATGGTTAGCTCAGGTGGTATTTGAACCCCACAGACTGTTTTGTGGGCACATGGGGCAAGACTTGTAGCTTTTTTAGCTCTGGTAATTAATATTTTTAATGTTTGAATGGAGGGTAATTGGCCAGTTACATACCCTGGGACCTTGGGTTGAATATTTTTCAGGATTACTGTTGTGGGTGTTTAAGAGTTAGTACTAGCTTCTTTGATAGTTTCTAATACATCTTTAACTTCTATTTCTGTCACATTAGGTGGTGGTTATGCTCTTTCACATTCATTACAGTAGTTTCCTTTGTTGTAGCCCTCCCATAAAATGAATTGGAATCGTATTTAGTACATTTACAATTAATCTTGTGAGCTGTTTTCCTTTTTGTGATGTTATAGATTTTGCACCTTCAGTTATTTTGATATTTGCACTGTAATTAAATATATATGTAGAAAATGTTAAATATTTATTACATGTATTTTTTTTATTAAAACAAATATTATTTGTTAATATTCTTACCAGTTTGAGTGTTGATATTTTTAGGTTTTGCTCAGTTTTCTGTTGATTTTTGTTTGTAGCATATGGGTTTTTTCTGTGGAAGAAAAATATTATTTTAAGTTATTTGGTTAAAAAGTAATATTTTTTTAAGGGAGTAGATAGGTAGGGGGTGTTGTTGTTTTGGATTTTAAATTAAAGTATACTTTCTTTATTTAGAGGTTTTTTTTGGATGTTGTTTGTAGTTAGTTTATTGTAGTTTCCAAAATCTGTAGAGGAAAGATAGTGTATAAAAAAGTATTTTAGTATATTATTTATTTAAAATGTAAGTTGTTGCACTTTAATGCATATTAAAATTAGTTAGGTATTTTACTGGCTTTGAAATGTAGGTTAAAAGCTTTAGATAATGAGGTCTTGTGTTCAGGTAGAAATTTGGCAGAGATTCGGATTGCTCTGTTCTTGGAAGGTACAATGATATATTATGTCAATTTTAGTTTTACTTATATAGTATTTAATTAATTGGTGTTTATTTTGTATTGGTTTATATTGTTTGCAGTTATTTTTCATTGGTTAATAAAGCTTTTGTTTTAATTGTTTTGATAGTTATTTCCTTATTTGGAAAACACTAATTATTTTTAATTAATAGACTATTTAGTTATTTATTATATTTAAGAGTAATATGTAACTATTTTTTATATTAAGATTATAATGTGTTATTTGTGTTTTTATTTAGTTTTTTTGTTTATTTTATATTTGTTGTAATTTTAAATATTGTATGGTGGTGTTTTAATTAAACATTAAAATGGTTTATATGTAGTTTATAATTTTATTTGTGTGTTGAATATTTTAGATTTTGTTTATATTATTTTTTTGTTAGTATTTTATTTTTTATTAAGGTTTTTATATTTGCATTTGTACGATAATGATGTAGTCTATATTTTTGCTTTCAATACTTTTGTTGTTTTGTATGTTTATTTAATGTTCACAATATTTTTGTGTATTATATTTGTGTTTTCGATTTTAGGTGTATCGATGTTTTTTATGACAATATTTTAAGTTCGATATTTGTGTATTTTTTAAAATAAATATAGGAAGTCAATATTTTTGTAATCGATATTAGTGTGTCGATAATTTTGTTGCTCGACATTACCCGTGTCGATATTATGTCAGTAAACTGAGTACCTGCTGGTCCTGTACATTCATCATATCTGGTGAAAAACACAATGGGTACCCCCTCAGGTCCTACTTGAAGATGCAGCTCTTTAGCTGTACTCCCAGTGAAAGTTTTTCAACTAATTTATGGGTGTCTGTGTCTCCAGACCTACGCCTGACTTAACACTCTTCATGTAATCGTTTTGAAAACAAGTATATGTTGTCTGACTCACTTCATTGCTTAGAAAGAGTCTTGTCGTCGATATTGGCTCTGATGGAAAAATCAGAGCACAACTTTGATCATATACTGGATTCTCCCTTGTCCTTAACAAAATGTTTAATTTTGGATCAAGGAACTTTAGTAGAAAAGGCTACATACCCACCGGTTAAACCAGGTTCCTCTTTGGGAGAATGCTCGTCAGAGGGCTATTGCTGCAGTTCTACCTCAAGTAAGCCTTGTCAGGCTGATGCCGCCCTTAATCACTGCTGTAAGAATCCAAGCACTCAGGCTGGTCTACCTCAATGTTGAGGAAAAGGTCAACAGAATCCGGACTTATTTGAGAAGGATCTGTCATTCTCCCCAAAAAGGTTTTTAAGTCAGGGGATGGTCCGTCATCACCTCTGACTTCTTTGTCTTCGATTGAGACAAATGAGAGGAAAGGAAATAATGTCTTCCCCATTTTCCAAAATAAGGAGGCTGCAGCAGTTGTATTACCCTCAGCATGGGAAAATAAGACAAATATGAAAAGCAAGAATGTGCAAAGGAACGCAAGGAGGAAAAACTTTGTAAAACCAATAAAAAACGATCAAGGACGCCCTGCTACTTTGAACTCAGTCCTGGATTCGGTTTTACCTCTAAATACTGAAAAGGTTGAGGGATGTCTAAAAGAGGAAAGAACAAGTGTTCCTCCCTCTACTTCACCTCCTGGGACTTCCTTGGAATAAAAGTCAATTTTGCATTAAGATAATGTATTGAATGCACTTGCTTCTTGTCCTGTACCAGTGACTCCCACTTCTATTCTGAACCCCCATGCTAAATTATTTACTTCCACAGTGGGAAATAATGTTAGTTATAACTCTAATGTGAGGGGCCATGTTGGGAATGCTTTTGTCAATCATTTGTTGTCCGTGCAATTGTCTTTACAATTTGTTCCATCTTTGACCAGTAGATTTATTTTATTAGGTCTTTCCTGTTAGGCTGCTTTTCAGACATTTTCGATCTCCAAATGGTACAAGTAGTGATCTTTCCCTGGTTCATGTTTATAATCATGGTGGGAATGGTGGGGATAGAGTGACCTTTTGTTCTAAGGCAAAATCGAATTAGGTGATCCTAAATTGTGACTAGCTGTGTTGTCTCGGTATTGATGTACTCCTACCACAGGAAGAGAGGAGTTCTAAAATTCAAACACATAACACTAATGGAAAGTGGAATCATCATTTTGGCTCCCCTACTCTAGAAGATCCCTCAATGTGCGAGGGAACAGTGGGTCTCTGTAGTGTATGGTTATTGTTAGAAATGACGCGCGTGTATGCACGCGCGTCATTCACAACAATAAACATCGCGTTATGATTTAAATGTGCTATTGTCGCGTGTTGTGTTCGCGTGAGGTGTGTATGCAGTTATGTGCCGCGTGTCTGTATGTTGTTCTTTGAATGTTGAGGCGTGCATGCAAGTCTGCGTCGCGTGTGTGTGTGTTGTTGCTTGAATGAAGAGGCTTCAGTAAAAGAGAGTTGTCGAGCGGTTAAACGCGATTCTAGACTGTAGCAGTCACATGCGATTTTGAACACATTAATTATGATCAAGTCTTAAGAGATCAGATTCTTATGTGTACTAATAACAAGAAAATATAACAAAGACTATGGACAACTTCAGATATGACCTTAAATGCAGCAATTGAAATTGCAAAGTCACTAGAACATTCAGAAAAATTTGTAGATGAAATACGTTCGCAAAACAACAGTAAATCTGATATTCTAATTATAAATAAAGAAAATGAGAAATTTAAAGATTCAGGGAAATATGGGAAATATGCTAACACAAGGAATGATAACCAGTATAAAAATGAATACAGAAATAGATGGCAAAAACCTGATCAGAGAACAAATATGTGGCAAAGATCTGATCAAAGGATGAATACGTGGCAAAAAACTGATTCAAGAACTTATAATATGTACTGTTTCAGATGTGGTAGTAGTTATCATTTAGGAAATTCAAAATTGTGTCCTGCTCTGGACAAAGTTTGTTCAAGGTGTCAAAAAAGGGGCATTTTTCAAAAGTTTGCAGATCAGCACCAAGGAAAGTCAGTTTAGTTCAGGATCAAGAACAAGAAAATTCAAGTGATTGTGAATTTGATGTGAATACCATAATGTGCATAACTAAAGAACCAAGAGTAAGGAAATTTCCTTCATGTTTTATCACTATCAATGGAGTCTCTACCAAAGTATTTGTTGACTCTTGCTCATGGTACACAATTCTGCCTAATGTTTTGTTTAAATCCAACTGGCCTAATATTAAATTGATACTACCAGATATCACACTAAGTGGATATACAGGGCATAGATTGCAACTCATTGGATATTTCGTTGCTGAACTTAAATTTAAAAGTTACTCCACACATGGGAAGGTGTATATAACGGAATCTGGTGATTCATTATTAGGTTGGCCACATGCAGAACAATTGGGGATGAAACTTGATCCTAATGCTGATCCTCCTGTTTATTCTATTGATTCTGAATCTAGTAAATCTGTACAAAGTAAAATTGGAGAAGATTTGATTTCAAAAATTAAAGAAGAATTTCCAAAATTATTTTGTGATGTCCTAGGGAAATATAAAGGATTCGAACATCGGATAAAAGTGCATGCAAATGCTTTACCTGTCCGCCATAAAGTGAGGAATGTGCCTCTTTCTTACAGAGAGAAATTAAAAGAAATTCTAGATGACATGTGCAAAAAGAAAATGATTGAACCAATCGAATCATCTCCATGGGTTTCTCCCATTGTAATTTCGATCAAATATGGGGGAGATCTTCGTGTATGCATAGATTTACGCAGTTTGAACAATGCAATCTGTGTCGATTCACATCCTTTGCCCAATCTACACGAAATGGTCTCTACATTGAATAATGCCAAGGTATTCTCATGTTTAGATCTAGCAAGTGCGTATCATCAAGTAGTCTTGCATGAAGATTCAAAAGATTTGACTGCTTTTATTACACCTGAAGGGTTATTTAGATTTTGCAGAATGCCCTTTGGGCTAGCAAGTGCAGCCGCAGTTTTTCAGAGGCTGATGAAAGAGACACTGGATGGATTAACTGGAGCAATTGCATTCCAAGATGACATTTTAGTCTTTGGAAAAGACATAGTTGAACATGACAAGCATTTATTTAAAGTATTGAACGCTTTATCGGAGAAGGGTTTAACTCTACGTGCGTCCAAGTGCAAATTCAGGAGAGATGAAGTGGAATATCTTGGACATTGTATTAGTGCTAATGGCATCAGACCCAAAAACTCACATTTGGAAAACATCAGCAAAGCTCCTATTCCTCAGAACAAGGAACAGTTGGTTGCATTTTTAGGCCTTGTTGAATTTTATGCAAAGTTTATCCAGAACTATGCAAGTGTGATTGAACCTTTCAGGATGCTCTTGAAGAAGAATGCAAAATTTGAATGGACAGAAACTATGACTGAAACTTTCAACGCTGTGAAGTCAATGATTACCAAAGCACCTTGTCTTAAACCATTTGTAATTGGCAAAAAATGTATTGTGACAGTAGATGCGAGTAGCTGTGGGTTGGGTGCTGTACTGATTCAAGAGGAATGGGGTAAAGAATGGATTGTATCGTATGCCTCAAGAACGTTGAGAGAGTCTGAACGTCATTATTCAGTGATTGAAAGAGAACTTTTGGCGTGTGTTTGGGGTGCTGAACATTTCCGACCTTTCTTATGGGGAACGAAATTCACCATTAAAACCGATCACAAACCCTTGGTACATATACTATCACCAGGTGGAGGACGTACTCTTTCTTCAAGATTGGCCAGATTGTCATCAAGGTTACAAAATTTTCAGTATTCCTTGGAATATATTCCTGGGAAATCGAATGTTCATGCAGACTGTATGTCAAGACTTCCTTTGGCATGCAGGGATTCTGATGTGGTTGACAAAGATGAATGCGAAGTAGCACATGTTTATAATGATGTTAATTTGGTGTTTGGAGAAAATTCAATAGTTGAAGAAGAGACATGGAATGAAGAAATGAACAAAGACCTAGAACTCAAAAAAGTTAAGGAATATGTATTGGGAGGCTGGCCTGAAGGAAGGAACCTTACAGGTGGTTTAATGAGTTATCACAAGATTAAGGATGAATTGGCTATAGAAAATGGAATCTTATTAAGGAATGATAAATTTGTTCCACCTTTTGGTCTCAGGAAAAGATTTCTGGATTTGGCTCATGTTGGGCATTTTGGGATATCAGTCACTAGAAGACGTTTAAAGAATAATTTCTGGTGGCCTGGTATTGATTATTTTGTTGAACAACAGGTGAAATTGTGTGAATTATGCGCTAACAGTGATAAAACAGCTAAAGCTTTGCCCAGTGTACCACAACCTGTTGGTTTACCTGCATCACCATGGAATAAGATTGGCATTGATATTATTGGACCATTTGGTGTTTTACCACAACAACATTCCTTTGGCATAGTACTTATAGATTATTTCTCAAAATGGCCTGAGATAAAAACAGTCAAGGAAGTTACTAGCGATGCTATTATACAGTTTATGGATGAAGTTTTCTGCAGGGAGGGTCTCCCTCAGGAGGTAGTGACAGATAATGGTCCGCAGTTTGTTAGTAAGCAAATGGAAAAGTATTTTAGTAGATGTGGCATCTTTCACAGAAGAATAGCAGTATTCCATCCTGAGGCCAATGGTCAAATAGAGAGATTCAATAGAGTTGTCAAGGAAGCTATCCAATTAGCTGTTAAAGGTGGATTGTGCTGGAACAAGGCTTTACAGTCCATGTTATTATCTTATAGGACTGCCCCCAATGCCATTACCTTGCTATCTCCTTTTGAGATGTTAAGAGGGCGTAAACCCAGTACTAATTTAGTTCCTTGGTGGTTAAAGAATAAGGATAGTAATCGCGTTGATTTTGCAGAAGTGGACTTTGAAGAAATTCGCAGGAAAGTCGATACTTATAAGGAAAAGATGAAGAAGGATCTGTCAAGAGATGGAACAAGGAGTTGTGTGCCTGTTCATGTTGGTGATTTTGTGAGATTGAAAAAAGGCAGTTACGTACATAAAGGACTGGCGAAGTGGTCTGATCCTGTTAAAGTCATTGAAGTATTTAAGAATGCTGTAAGGGTAACTGATGGGAGTGTTTGGCATTTTAGCAGAGTTTCAAAATATAACATTTGCAAGGAATTTCCTGAAGATGTTTCATCAAAAGCTGTTTTGAAAGAAGATGACTCATTCAATGTATTTTTGGATGTTGACGCTAGTGATTCAGAGTCATCTGCATTACCTATTGTTTCCACTGAATGTGAATTACCTACTGTCTCTACTGATTGTGATTCACAAGAGTTGTTGAGGAGTTCAAGATGTCGCAGGATTCCTTCAAGATTCAATGATTTTGTTCTTTCTTAAAAAAAAAAAAGAGGGAGGTGTGTAGTGTATGGTTATTGTTAGAAATGACGTGCGTGTATGCACGCGCGTCATTCACAACAATAAACATCGCGTTATGATTTAAATGTGCTATTGTCGCGTGTTGTGTTCGCGTGAGGTGTGTATGCAGTTTTGTGCCACGTGTCTGTATGTTGTTCTTTGAATGTTGAGGCGTGCATGCAAGTCTGCGTCGCGTGTGTGTGTGTTGTTGCTTGAATGAAGAGGCTTCAGTAAAAGAGAGTTGTCGAGCGGTTAAACGCGATTCTAGACTGTACGCTGTGACTGCAGGCTGCTCATTAAAGGATCTCCTTACCGGATCAACTTCATTTGTCTCCTGGAGAGTTTCCTCTTATTTTATTACAGTCTCCTATAGAAAAGGAGGTAGGAGTGTCTCTCTTCTCCCTGTGAAAGACGATAAGCAAATTCAAGACAAGAAAGATGGAAGATGTAGTTGGGTGGCGGTGGTCTTGAATCACAATTGCCCCATTGGCTAAGGTTTAAATACTGTTCCTAGTAATGGTTTCAAATTCATTTCTTGGAATACAGCTGGCGTTTTCAATGAAAAAAATAAACTGATACTTTTGAAAGGATTGAAACCTGATATACCATGCATTCAAGAAACGTGTATTATAAATAATTGGCTAATAGAGGGTTTTATTGTGCTAAGACACACCGGAATTCCTTGTTAAAAAGGGGTCATGTGAAAGAAGGTATTGCAGGGATGCTTAGCACCAATTTTACAAGCATGTATAAAGACATTCGCATGTCTCAAACTTAGGGGGTCATTATGATGGTGGAAGGACCACCAACACCGGGCCGGCGGTCCTTCCACCATCTGACATCTGTTTTCCCATGCCAGATTACGATGGCGGGGGGGGGGAACCTCCGAGAAGCTTAGTAGACGCAAAGACCATCCGCCACGGTTCCACAAGGCAGTCTGTTTCTGCTAGCCTTGCGGAACCAAAAGATTGGTCAGCATTGTGGTGGTTCCTTGCAGGCACAGCCGTAGTGATTAGGAAATCCCTTTCCGCCTGTCTTTTCACAGCAGTCATCTCACTGTGAAAGCAAAAATGTGTGACAAAACTGATTTTTTTCAGCTAAAATTGAGGTTTGCAAGGGGATTCTGGGTAAGGAAAACTTGGGGGATCCACGCAAGCAATACATCCCTGGAAGCCCCCGGGTGTTTACTTTGCAGAAATGTGTGGGTTTGGTAGGTTTCCCTAGATGGCCACTGAGCACGGGACCAAAAACCCTTGGTGTCTCCCCTTGCAAAACCAGGTGGTTTTAAGATAGGCAATTTTGATATCGCCTCACTAAGTTTTGGGCTCTTGCGAGTCGCGGTTACTTGGGCCTCCCACACAAGTGAGGTACCATTTTTATCGGGAGATCTGGGGGAACACTGGGTGGTAGGAAATTTGTGTGAGCCCAGTGATGCCACACTTTCCCAACCAAAATTGTGTGAAAAAAAATTTTTCAGCTAAAATTAAGTTTTTCAGGGAATACTGTGTAAGGAAACGTTGGGGGATCCACGCAAGCCATACCACATTGGACTCCCCTGGGTTTCTAGTCATCAAAAATGTTTGGGTTTCGTACTTTCCCTAGATGACAGCCGAGCCCGGGGCAAACATCTCATGTGCCCCCACCCCCCAAAACCAGGTAGTTTTGCTATCAGTAATTTTGAAGTCTCAACAGTACGATTTGGGCCATTTCCTGTTGCAGCCACTATGCCTACTCACACAAGTGAGGTACCATTTTTATCGGCAGACCTGGGGGAACACTGGGTGGTAGGAAATTTGTGGTTCCACGGAGATTCCAGAACTTTCCCACACAGAAATGTGATTGGCATGCCCGTTTTGGGCCCCGGGGTGCAGATTGGGGGCTAATGCCCTCATCTGCCCCTCAGGGGGTACACAAAGCCTACTAGATGCCAGGGATTTTTTGGGCAAATTTTAATTAGGGTGGGGGTTGTCCAAACCAGTATGCCTATGCCCCCACCCCAATTAACCCCTTCGAAGCTAATGACGAGCTGGGCTCGTCATGGCGCTTACCTGCCGTGCGCGGATGACAAGGCCAGCTCGTCATGATTTATGGTGTTTTAGATATTTTAGCGCAGGACGGGAAAACGCCTAGCAGCCATGTGGTTAAAATATGCCTGAAAAAATCCCTGGTTTCGAGTGGGCTTTTTGCCCCCCCCCGGGGGGGGGGTGGGGGAGATTGGAGGCTACTGCCATATCTCCCCCCAGGGGGGAAGGAAGGCTGTAATTTCTGTAGGGAAGGGTGTGGGGGCATCGGCATGCCTGTTTTGGGCAGCCCCATCCCTAATTAAAATTTTCCCCAAAAAAATCCATGGCGACTAGTGATCTTTCCCCCCACCCCCCGGGGGTGCAGATTGGGGCTAATGCCCCCATCTGCCCCTCAGGGGGTGCAGAAAGCCTACTAGACGCCAGGGATTTTTTTGGGTAAATTGTAATTAGGGTGGGGGCTGTCCAAAACAGTATGCCAATGCCCCCACCCTAATTAAAATATGCCTGAAAAAATCCCTGGCGTCCAGGGGGCTTTTTGCCCCCCCCCCGGGGGGCAGGTTGGGGGCTACAGCCCCATATGCCCCCCAGGGAGGGCAGGAAGTCTATAATTTTTGTGGGGGTGGGGGCATCGGCATGCCCGTTTTGGGCAGCCCTCACCCTAATTAAAATTGGCCCCAAATAAATTCCTGGCGACTAGTGATCTTCCCCCCCACCCCTGGGTGCAGATTGGGGGTTAATGCCCCTATCTGCCCCTCAAGGGGTGCAGAAAGCCTACTAGATGCCAGTGATTTTTTTGGCAAATTTTAATTAGGGTGGGGGCTTTCCAAAACAGTATGCCTATGCCCCCACCCTAATTAAAATATGCCCGAAAAAATCCCTGGTTTCTAGTGGGCTTTTTGCACACCCAGAGGGGGGCTGATTGGGGCACTGGCCCATTATCTGCCCCCAGGGGGAAGGAAGGCTGTTGTAATTTCTGCAGGAGAAAGGGGTGGGGGCATTGGCATGCCCGTTGTGGACAGCCACCACCCTAATTAAAATTTGCCCCCAAAAAATCCCTGGTGACTAGTGAACCTATTCCCTCCCTGGGGGTGCAGATTGGGAGCTAATGCCCCTATCTGCCCCTCAAGGTGCGCAGAAAGCCTACTAGAGGTCAGGGGTTTTTTTGGGCAAATTTTAATTAGGGTGGGGGCTGTCCAAAACAGTATGCCAATGCCGCCACCCTAATTACCCTGTGACCAGGGAGGTCGCTCCCTCTGGCATCTCGCAGACCCCCTGTGTGCTGCTGCCGCCTCTCTCCAAGCTGTCCGCCGCTCACGCCGCGGACCGGTTTGTACTCCTCTACTGTACTCTGTTTTCCTTCTGTTGACCCCCTCGTGCCCCTTGTCCCCCATTGCTGTGTTTTCTTTCCTTCTGTTGACCGCTCGTGCCTCTGGTCCCCCAAATTGCCATTTTCTTTTCCTTCTATTGACCCCCTGTGCCTGCTACCCGCCCCCTGCTTCCCCGCCCCCTGGTTTCCCAATCGCCGCCCCGCTCCCGCATCCCAGCTGCTCCTCCCTCCCACATCCCCTCATATGGAGGCCGCGCAGCGGACGCGAGCAGCGGGTGTGCCACTGGTGCGCCGAAGGCAAGCCCATCAGCGCCTGGACCGCGCCCAGCGCCAGAACCCCTAGCCCCTGCCGAAGTCAAGCGACCCGACTAAAATACGACACCACCACACTCCACGCACTCAACACCGGGCGACCGCCTGCCTGCTACCGTGCCTCCCCGAAGCGCACCCACGGTCCCTTCACCTGCCAAGCCTGCAAATTCAGCTGCCTCTGGACCTGCACCCCACCCTCCAGACCAGGCAACAACAACCACCTCAAGTGCATCCTGCTTAACATCCACTCCATCCACAAGCACGCAGTTGAACTCTGGGACCTCCTCGATACAACAGCGCCGGATGTCGCCTGCCTCACGTAAACCTGGATAAACGCCTCCTCAGGTCCTGACATCGCCATAGCCATCCCGAACGGCTACAAGATCACCCAGAAGGACCGCCTCAACCAAACTAGAGGAGGAATCACCATCATCTACAGGAACACCATCAGCGTCACAACCAACTCCGAAGACACCCTCACTGCAGCCGAACACCTACATTTCCAGATCCACACCGACCCCAGAACTACCCTCCGAGGAATGCTCATCTACAGACCCCCGGGCCCACGCACACAATTCAGTGAAGCCATCGCCGACTTCATCAGCCCACACGCCCTCGCCTTGCCAGACTACATCCTCCTAGGGGACCTGAACTTCCACCTGGAGAACAACAACAACAGCAACACCACCACCCTGCTCGACAACCTAGCCAACCTCAGACTCAAGCAACTGGTGAACACCCTCACCCACTACGCCGGCCACACGCTCGACCCCATCTTCTCCGCCAGCGGCCACGTCACCTTCAGCCACTCCACCGGACTTCACTGGACTGACCACAGCTGCATCCATTTCACCTTCAAGAAGACGACATCCCACCACCCGGAACAGATCCCCCGCAGATCCTGGAAAAAAGTAACCACCGACCAGCTAACCACAGCACTGAGCCGGGACCCACCAACTGACACTACTGACACCAATGCTGCAGCCCATAACCTCACACAGTGGATCTCCAACTGCGCTGACGCCCTTGCACCACTGAAGAACCCTCCAGGCAAGCCCGGCAACATGAAAGCCACATGGTTCACCAACGACCTCAAAGACTCATAGAAATCCTGCCAAACCCTCGAGAAAGCCTGGCGCCACGAACAGACGACTGAAAACCTGACAGCCCTCAAAAACGCCAAGCGCAAACACCACCAGCTACTCCGCACCACCAAAAGGACATCTTTCAAAGAGCGCTGGGCAACAACATACACAACAGCAAGGAACTCTTCAGCATCGTAAAAGAGCTCTCCAACCCCAGCGCAGCAACAACGGCATCACACCATCGCAAGACCTCTGCAACTCCCTCGCCACGTTCTTCCACCGCAAGATTGACGATAAACACAACAGCTTCGGCGCCCAGACCCTGCCCCCAGCCACCAAACCAACACCCCCTACCACCACCCTCAAAGCTTGGACTCCCATCAGCCCAGAAGACACCATCCACGTGATGCACACCATCCACTCCGGGTCACACTCCGACCCAGGACCTCACCACAACTTCAACAAAGCTGACACCATCAGCGCACCCCAACTCCGGAATATCATAAACAACTCCCTCACATCAGCCACCTTTCCAGAGAGCTGGAAGCATGCAGAAATCAACGCCCTACTGAAGAAACCATCAGCGGACCCCAAAGACCTCAAGAAACTTCCGCCCCATCTCTCTTCTCCCCTTCCCTGCAAGTCATTGAGAAGACTGTCAATAAACAGCTGACTGCATTCCTCAATGCAAACGGCTCTCTCGACCCATCCCAGTCAGGATTTCGAGCAAACCACAGCACCGAAACAGCCCTCATCGCAGCCACCGACGACATCTGGGCCCTGCTCGACAACGGGGAAACTGCAGCTCTCATCCTCCTAGACCTCTCTGCCGCCGTCGATACCGTTTGCCATTGCACCCTAATATCCCGCCTGCTCAACATTGGGATCCAAGGAAAGGCCCTGGACTGGATCGCCTCGTTCCTCTCTGACAGAACCCAGCGAGTCCGCCTCCCTCCCTTCTGCTCCGTGGCCACCAAGATCATCTGCGGCGTACCCCAAGGATCCTCGCTCAGCCCTACCCTCTTCAATATCTACATGAGCCCCCTCGCCACCATTGCATGCAAACACAACCTCAACATCATCTCCAACGCCGACGACACCCAGCTGATACTCTCCCTCACCAAAGACCCGGCCACCGCTAGTATCAGCTTCCAGGAAGGAATGAGAGACGTCGCGGAATGGATGAAGCTCAGCCGCCTGAAACTGAACCAAGACAAGACGAAGGTCCTCATCCTAGGACCATCCCCATCCGCCTGGGACGACTCCTGGTGGCCCACAGCGCTGGGCACAGCACCGACACCCACGGACCACGCACGCAACTTGGGATTCATCCTGGACTCATCCCTCACGATGACCAAGCAAGTCAACGCCATCTCATCCACATGCTTCAACACCCTGCGCATGCTCCGAAAGATCTTCCGGTGGATCCCCACCGGAACCAGAAAGGCGGTCACCCAGGCCCTTGTCACCAGTCGACTGGACGACGGGAATGCCCTCTACGCTGGAACCACGGCCAAACTGCAGAAAAGACTCCAGCGCATACAGAACGCATCCGCACGACTCATCCTCGACATCCCTCACCACAGCCACATCTCCGCCCACCTGAGAGACCTACATTGGCTCCCCGTCAACAAGAGGATCACGTTCAGGCTCCTCACCCACTCACACAAAGCTCTCCACGACATGGGCCCGAATACCTCAACAACCGCCTCACGTTCTACACGCCAACCCGCCAGTTTCGCTCCCCCAGCCTCGCCCTCGCCACTGTCCCACAGATTCGCAGAGCCACCACTGGAGGAAGATCATTTTCCTACCTGGCTGCCAAGACGTGGAACTCCCTCCCCACCCACCTACGACTGACAGAGGACCACCTCACCTTCAGGAAACACCTCAAGACCTGGCTATTTGAGCAGTAGCAGCACCCCCCCTCCCTCAGCGCCTTGAGACCCTCACAGGTGAGTAGCGCGCTCTATAAATGTACTGATTGATTGATTGATTGAATTAAAATAAGCTCGAAAAAAAATCCCTGGCTTCTCATGGGCTTTTTGCCCCCCAGGGGGGCAGATTGGGGCTACTGCCCCATCTGCCCCCCAGGGGGAAAGAAAGGCTGTAATTTCTGCGGGGGAGGGGGTGGGGGCATCGGCATCCCGTTTTGGGCAGCCTCCACCCTAATTAAAATTTCCCCCAAAAAAATCCCTAGAGACTAGTGAGCTTTCCCCCCTCGGGGTGCAGCTCGGGGGCTAATGCCCCCATCAGTCCTTCAGGGGGGCAGAAAGCCCACTAGACTCCAGGGGTTTTAGGAGCAAATTTCAATTAGGGTAGGGGCTTCCCAAAACGGGCATGCCAATGTCCCCACCCTAATTAGAATTTGCCCAAAAAAACACCTGGCGTATAGTGAGTTTTCCTTCCCCCCGGGGGGGGTAGATTGGGGGCTACTGCCCCCATTTACCACCCAGGGGGGGGCAGAAATGCTGTAATGGTGGCGGGTGGGTGGGGGCATTATTAGCATTGGCGTGCTAATTTCAGGCAGCCCCCACCCTAAAAAAACTTCAAAAAACAAATCCCTGGTGTTTAGTGGGCTTTCTGCCCCCCAAAAGGGGCAGATTAGGGGCCAATGGGGGGCAGAAAGACTGTAATGAATGCGGAGGTGGGGGCATGGGCATGCCCATTTTGGGCAGCCCCCACTGTGGTGTGTGGTGGTGGTGGGTTGTTCGGGGGAATTGTAGTACCCGTTTCGAGCAGCCCCCACCCTAAAACAAAACACATCAAAAAACAAAAAAAAACAAATCCCTTAGTGGGCTTTCTGCCAATGCCCCAGCTGCCCCCCATGGAAAGCAGAAAGACTGTAATGATTGCAGGGGGTGGGGGCATGGGCATGCCTGTTTTGGGCAGCCCTTATTTTAAATGTATTTAAAAATCCCTGGTGTCCAGTGGGCTTTTTGCCCCCCCAGGGGGGGCAGATTGGGGGCTACTGCCCCCATCTTCCCCCAGGGGAGGCAAAAAGACTGCTTTGTGCCAATTTACATTGGGGGAGCAAAGGCTCTTGCCCAACGAGATGTGCCCCCCTCCCTGGTGTCTATGAGTGGATCCCTGCTTGGTTGATCGCCCTCCTTGGAAGGGAAGGGGGAGATTCTCCCCTTTCCAACGATACCTCTCCTGTCTTTCTACCTGCTTAGGGGGCTGAGATAGCCCCCTGAGCACGTAGAAAGTGAAACTGAAATGAGCATATTGGCTCATTTCAGTTTCGGTTTCACTGAAATGACGTCAGTGCGACGTGCGTGCTGATCTTCATTTCAGGAAAACCAGGGCGGGGGGCCTAGGGAGCTGGGGAAGCTCTTCCCCAGCTCCTGAGGCTTTGGGGGAGAAAAGGGAATCCCTCTGGTGCCCGCACCAGAGAGAGTTCTGGGGGTGGGTGTCATGACAAGCTGAGCTCGTCATGAGCACACGAGCACTGTGTGCCATGACGAGCTCAGCTCGTCATCAGCAGGGAAGGGAAAAGAAAAAGAAGAAATAATATCTGATCGCTGTGGATCTGGAGTAAATCACTCCTGTTCCTATAAAATAAACAGCTCGGAGAATTTATCTTAAGGAACTGTATTCTGAAAACACGGATTCTGACTAGCTACCACTCCTTCCAACAAATTCTCTATTGCTCCTGCGGTCTTGCAATGCTCCCTTGATGTGTGAGATCATGGGATTTATTAAGAGAATAAGAGCTTCAGGCGCAATGGGCACAGACGAAATGTCTATGTCAGCTAATAAAAAGAAGCCTGTGTTGTGGACTTCCCACCATACCCTCCTTTTTAGGTCGAGCCTAGGCAGCACGCATGGGCTGCTCTAGGAGATGACCTTTAGAAATTGGTCAGCTCTTTTCCACACACTCGTGCATGTGGCAGCATCCACCATGCGGAAGCGAGCAGTGGAGCGAGCAGGGGCCATCTGTCTTTTTCTAATGAGATTTCACTTTTGTTGTTTTTTGATCACTGGTGCATTCAGGGGCCATCTTTTTTTTCTTTCTAATGCCTCTTGGCAACTCGATCAACGGCGCGTTCAGGGCCATCTGTTTTTTCTTCCTAATGTGCTTTAACTTTTGTGTTCATGCTTTCACACACACAAACACACATAGCCATATGTATACACCAGTGCACGCAAGCGCCCTGCTGTGAAGAATTACTTGTGGTGTTTGAAGCTGTGACCTTTCTTTTTTGAACTGTTGGGTCTTTGTTATTGGTAAGGCAGGGAGGCGGAGTAATTTTCAATTCTTTGGCGTGGCCGAGCACGCTTCAGAAAACCTTTCTTCAGGAACGCACGCGCCCTGCTTTGAAGAATCACTTGTGGTGTTTGAAGCTGTGACCTTTCATTTTTGAACTGTCGGGTCTTTGTTCTCGGTCGGGCAGGGAGGCTGAGTAATTTTCAGTTCAGTGAGCAATTTTGGGAGATAAGGAATGTCGAGCACACCCAGTCTACCTCTTTACTGCCTGCTGCACCGACAACACAGGGTTATGCTTGCTTCATGTCTGTACTCTACTGCTATCTAACTGTCCTCTGAAGCTTTTCTATATTTTGTATTTATATTTTCCTTCTTCTATCGCTCTTGCTGGATTGCAGTTAATGTATTTGCACCCTTTTTGTGAAGCACTTCTCAAGTTAATATTTTATTTTTGGTGTACTGCGTAGTTAAGGAAATCTCTAGTTCCACTAACGTTCTTCATTCAAGCCCCTCTATTGAAAAGATGACCTTGTTTTTGAACGGTTGTCCTGCGCCTGCCATTTGCATTACTGACGCCACTCCTTGGTTCTCACAGAGGCTGCCAGCAGAAGGTCAAGTGCTTCAAGATGCGCTGTCACGTGGGTGCGCTGGAAAAGCTGCAGCAGGCTATACTCAACATCGACTTCTGGATTATCGCTGAAACCTTTTTGAATATGAGTAATTTGCCCCAGTGTGCTTTCTTTGAGTTAAATGTAAGGCCTGCCCACAAGAGAAGTTTAACGATTCTCTAGATTTACAATGTGAAGGAAATTAAAAGCTGCTGCATCTTGTATGTTTTGGAATATTTCTCTTTAAAAACGCCATCACCCCACTTTGTGTCTTTCATACACGCTCTTCCTCCACGTCGGTTTGACATGTTGATGCTGTGTAACTGCTGTACACGAAACTCAGATTTCTTTGCATGAATGTTTGAAAACGGGAATTTGTTGAAATAAATTTAAAGTGGTGGGCACTCCGGAAGTGGTGGCAGCAGCTAGTCTAATCTGAGGGGTCCTGTTTAGGTCTTGCCAACAGACTGCTTTAGCCAAGGAAGTAGCCAGACAATTCAATATCCCCCACTTTGAACCAAGGCTGTTATGACATTGAGCAAACGAAACAAGTCATTACGATGATCCCCAGAAGAGCTCTCTTGTTGTCCATCCAAGCATCTATCCGTTCATCCACCTGCTGATATACACAATTTCATCTTTACATTCTGTTTTCATTAATTCTATATTCTATAATTCAGTCTTTCACCATTCTGTCCTTCTGCCCATCCATATTCACACCTATGTATCCATCTTATCATCTTATAACCTATCCATTCATCCATCTATCCAGCCGTACATCCTTTCAATCATCGTTCTCTTCATCCACCCTTTCACTCATCCATCCTTTCACTCAACCAACCTTTGTCATCCATCCTTGAACTCAATCTAGCCATTTTTCTTTTCACTCTTTCATCACCCATTCTTTCACTCAGCTATCAATTCATCCATCCTTTTGCTCTTCCTTCCACCCAATCACTCAACCATCCATCCACCCTTTCACTCATCCATCCTTTTTCATTCAACCGTCCACCCTTTCAATTATCCATTAATCCATCCATCATCCCTTTCACTCACCAACCAGTTTCTCATCCTTCCGTTCTTCCAATTATCCTTTCACTCATCCATCCTTCCATCCACCCACACTTTTAATCCATCTGTCCATCCTCTCTTTTAATCACCCACTAAATTAAACAAGCATTGGCATAACCAAATAGTTCTCGCCTTTGAGACATTATAAGTGTTTAGCCATGCAACAGTTGATGTTGTTGCACTAAGGATATTGTACTGCATAACTAAATACTTATAAGGTTCCAAGGGCAAGACCTATTCGCTAGGCCAATGCATGTTGTTTATTGTTACCAGCATGGGATGACTCCCACCACCAGGTCCGGAAGCATCTTAGTCCCATTTCATTTAAAAAAGGATCCAGTAAATAGCATAACTAGATACGGTAGGGAAGTTTTTGCCCAGAGTATTTTGGTGCAGCTAATGGACTGGGTGGCGGAGAAGAGAATTCTCCTAATCGAACAAGGAGGCTGTAGGAAGAAACATTGTGCTCTAGACAACATCTGCATGCTGAAACTTACTGCGGAAAAGTAAACTTTAAATCAAGGGGCTAATGTTTTTGTGGAATTCATAGGTTTTTCAATGGCCTTTGACAAGGTAGATTGGCCAACACTTTGGAAAAAAATAAAGAAGCTTGGTATGCCTGACTCACTTCTTTCATTAGTAATTGCCCTACACTCCTCCATATGCGGCCACGTGTTACCTAACTGCATTCTATCTAATACAGGAGATGCTCCGAAGATAGGTGGCCACCCTTTTCCCTGCTTGACACAAAAGGCTCTGAATAAAAGATTCATGTCTCTCCAACAATATACTGCCCTACATTACATGAAGATCAATGTCTCTAAGAGACAAATCCTGATTTAAAAAAACAGTAAGTTTGAGAAGACTAATAAATATGACTGGAGTAGTGGTTCAGAGAAATTAGAGATCGTAAAGTCATATCCCTAATTAGGGAAAATATTAACTGCCAGCACTCTGGATAAAGCCCATATTGAACATTGTTCCTCTAAAGCCGCATTGCATGGAAACAGGTTACATGCCTTTTACAATGCAATGAGGCAAAGGCACTTTATGCAGATGCTCTCTGTTTTTCAAAATGAAAGTCCCTCCTAAATTATTATATACAATACAATCATTGATGTGACTATTAGGGACTTTCTTGAGAAAACAGAAGGGCAGATTTTATATAAAATATATAATTTTGATTCCTATGTCTCGACCCCGGCGATAAGGTTAGAATTTGGTTTGACAAGATCCTATGTACAAGGATTAGCTAAACGGATTCGGTGGCGTTATCACTTGAAGAACAGTGAAAAAGATTCCATAAGAGGCTTTTTGAATTTTGAAATATTTGGTTTGGATTTGGGAAATATTTTTTTTTGTGATTTCACTTTGGCACTGAATTACTTTGGTCTACAAGAATAGATAGTGACTTCCCTCTCTCTTTTAGAATTTAAAGATCTTATAAAAAATGCTAGCAGTGCTATCAGTTTGCAGAGAGATCTCACATATTGTAGGCTAAAGAAAAGTTTGGAAGTGATACCCCTGTCTTGCCATTTTAGGGTAGTCCAAAGTACCTGCCTGGAATTTGGACTATGTAATTCACCATTTTCTGACTGTCTTCCATATGAATCTGCTCCCGTTACATGGATAAATGGTCATCGTCGAGTAAAAAAAGGAAATATTGCAATTTGTTTGAATTGGGGACTCGGGACCTTAATCATGTTTTCATTTTGTCTGTACGGCTCTGTCATTTCAGCGCTGTTGGCTGCTGTGGCCAATATGTTTACAGAACAATGTTAAATCTATAGTGGCAACATGAGAGTTTCTGTTCCATTCAAAGAATGAAATAACTGGCACAACATTTTTAAACATTTTTTTAAGGATTTCCTGAGTTAATTTTCATATTTTTTTGAATTGCTGCTATATTAGGGAAGGGGACGTATGTGTCTGCTTGCTATGGAGCAATTTGCACATAATGACTTCTGCTGTAGGGGGGGCGCATTCCCTGGAAACCAATAATGGAGTAAATTCCATATAAGTTTATTATTTTTAGGTCCTTGAAACTGTCATCTGATATGAATTTAATCTTACAATCTGGAACAAGGGGTAGGCCTTCGGGAAGATTCTCATAAGTCTGTACTTCTTGGAGCAATTTGTATATAATTTTGGCTGCTATGTAGGACGGAAAATTCCCGATTGATGTAGATTATAGAGTAATTTGTGCACAAACACAGCATCATGAATCGTTTTAGCCTTAAAAGCTTTCAATTTATGAAGGTCGATCAATGAATGAATTTATTTGGATGTAAGAATAATCTAGGCTGGGGTTGGATAGTTTTTTACCTTTTATTATGGGCCCTGTCCATATAATATTTATTGTCATGTTATTAGGAGAGTTTTATTGGAAAATGATTGGAATCGTTTTTATAAAAGATTTTTATTCTAGGCCTTTATGAATTGTGTTTGGCAAACATATAAGTAGTGTATAGTGATACCTTTCACATCAAGCTCTGGCTGCAAAAATGACAGGTCTGGCAGGAAACGGCTGGCAGGAAATTTGACAGGTCTAGTCTTAAAAGTAACAGGTCTGGCAGGAAACGGCTTCCAGGAAATTTGACAGGTCTAGTCTTAAATTTGACAGGTCTGGCAGGAAACGGCTGGCAGGAAATTTGACAGGTCTAGTCTTAAATTTGACAGCTCTGGCAGCAAACTCCTGGCAGGAAATTTGACAGGTCTGGCAGCAACTTGCTGGCCTTAAATTTGACAGGGCCTGGGCGCAGACTGCTGGCCGCAAACACTCTGGTTTTAAATGGGTGACATGTAGGGTTAGTCCCAAATTTGACAGGTTTGGCTGCAAACCATGGGGTAATTGTGTATGTGTTTAAAAGTGCATAGAAAACTGTGTGGCTGTAGGCTTGAAATGTCTGTGCATGTTTAAAACGGGGGGTTGCAGACAGCTGTTGGCTGAACAGCTGCGGGGCAGGCCTGAGCTTTGAGATGCAAAAAAGACAGGTGGCATGTAGAGCTCAAAGCTTCCCATGAGACCCTGAAACAGGGTGCCAACTGTTAGGATGTAATTCACCCAAAGCCCCTAGTCCCAAACTTGACAGGCCTGGCAGGAAAATTGACAGGCTAGTCCCAAACTTGACAGGTCTGGCTGGAAAAACTCTGGCCGGAAATTTGACAGGCTAGTCCCAAACTTGACAAGCATGGCAGGAAAACTCGACATGCATTTGTAATTTCTGGCGAGTTTAAACATAGTCTTACACAAGCTTTTCTGGTGTGAGCCCCTGCTTCTGTAGGCCTGTAGTGGATACAGAAAACATATTTACGGCATATTTATGTCAGCTACTACATTATTTTCAGACAGTACAGCTCAGAAACAGCAGTCTGATCTTTGTTGTCTGAAACTAAAGCACCAATTTCGAGAAATATCATGATACTTCCCAGCATCTAAATAATTCATAGTTAATATTTAGGTTCTGAACAGAGTACAGGGAAGTTGTTTGGGGTACCTAGTGCTATAGCAGGAGGAGAGGTAGCACTGAATATACAATTGTGGCACACCTGCTCCATGGCATACATTAGGTGTTCACACAATAAATAAGTGTACATACAAAATCAACACAACTAAAAGGTACACTGCAAATGTGTCTTCAATCCCCAATTGTGTAGATTGTGTGCTGTATGTAGCATGTGTAACATTACACACGGACACATTCATTTTTTTTTTGTGTTTGTTTTAGACACGTGGAGGTTAACTGATTAAAGTCATCAGGCCTTAAAAGACTGGTGCGCTTGTTTGGCATAATTCTAAAATCTGTGACGCCTTTCTCAACAGAGTTTGTGAACGCTGCTTTGAGAGGAAACTCTAGGAAGGCTTCAGGATGCCGACGGACTCGAGCTGCAAATGCATCTCTTCGCATAACAATGGGAGAAGCAGCATCGCAAGAGATCCGCGTTCTCTTAACTCTGCCTGGGGGATGGTTCCTGCCTCTAACACACCTTTCTACAGAGACGCAGCATAGGATGCCGGTGTGGAAACAGAGGCTGTCTCTGCAGAGCTTAAATCTGTGAGCAGTTATACAAACAAGTACAACTGTTAAGGATGTATGATTTAAAGGCGCAGCATAGTTTACGGTGTATATTATTTCATTTGTACTTAAACATACAGCAGTTCCATGGCGAGTTTGCACAGACTGAAAGGGTTACATGCCTCTCCGATCTCTTCACCAGCTGAACGTTTTGGAGTTATGGTGCTGAGGTTATTTAAGCTGTTCGCATCTTCGGTAGTGCAAACTACAAACAGGGATATGTGAGTAAACAAAAATGATATTGCTGGGGACTGGAACACATAATGGGGTGACCAAAGAGAAATCCAGGAAAGTAGAGGATGTGGGGAAATGACCTGAGCTGCTGTCTTTAGGAACTGGGGAGAGTTGGAATCACGGCACAGGATCGATATCTTCTTTTTCTGGAAGCATGTAAAGACTGCTCATTCTGCCTGATTTAACAACAATGATATTTTAGCATGGCTTCAGCACCAAATTATTTCAGGTCCTCTGATGAGGGCAATTTAAAACTGCTGTTATCGCTAAGCTCTCATTGAAGGCTCATTGTTAGAAATTCGTTTCTTTTACAGTGTCAAAGTTGCAGAAGGCTTACATGAAAGTAAAAAAATATTAACCTGACGCATTTTCTACAAATGAATGATGATTAGGGCTCTGTGCAATTCACATTATTTGCTTTTAAAACACAAAAGCTTTTAGTTTTGCTCCATAGCGTGTAGACAATGCCCTTTCCTCAGTCTACCATTGAAGATGTTAAAATATGTGCCTTGAGAGGAAGCTCATGGCAGGACTTCGATATGGACAGCTATCAACGTGTAAATAGGCATCTGTGCATTACAAGGACCATTAGAATATCAAGAGGCCGGTGTTTGGGTGATCTCATGAAGTCAGTTGCAGACTGGAGGATGGGTCCTGTTGCTAGGAAAACACTTTCGAGGAACAAGAAGCATCAGGTACTTCTGATCTGGGACCCTGATTGCTGCAAGGATGGTGCTATAGTGCTAAAATAAGAGGCTGACTGATCATAGCCTCTTGCTCAGCGCGAGTTTACATTAAAAACAATAAAACAACATGTGCAATTTTAAAGCACATAGTATATTTAAATGTATCCATGTTTTCTAGTTACAGTTATACATTTAGAAATAATTCCTTCTACATCTACAAATGTCTGAGGCATTTTTACTTAGTAAAGGGACAAATGTTTCTCAGATCCCTTCAAAAGCTGAGTACATATTTGTAGCTTTTTCATAAGATTCTCACATTGAAGTTAATTGAAGGTCTGGTATGTGGAATTTGGGAGTAGGTGCAAATGGTAAGATCTAGTGTGATATGGGAGGGAAGAGGATGACTTACATCCAACATTTATAAATAGAGAAAAGAATAGTTGAGATTTAAGAAGATGAAGTGTCCACAGACCCCGTCGATGCAGGGTCAGATGGCAGTAATAAAAATGCACAGCAGACTACACTGACAAGCACATTCAAACAATTTTGCTTCTGAAACTTTCCAGTTTGCAAAGGAGGCTGCAAAGATTTAGTGTAGAGTTTTAAAACATTTGTCCAAGATAATAAGAACATCCTAGGACAGGGGAGAGATGAGGAGACAGAAAGAGGCATGGATAGAGGGAAACTGAAAGAGGAAAAGACAGAGAGATACATACAAAGTCAGAGAAAGAGAAGAAGGGATGTGAGAGAGACAGCACGCTGCAAAGATAAGTCTGGGGGAGTCAGATTGAGAGAACAGGATAAAAAGAATGGTATAGAGAAAGACAAAAGGGGAGAGACACAGGGGAGAGAGACAGGGGAAAAGACAGAGAAAAATACATTTGCAGACATGGAAAGACCGAGATAGAGAATGCAAGGAAGAGGCAGAAAGTCAGTAGTACTTCTCATGATGGGTAATATGTTTATGAACAAGATTTTCTTGCCTTTATTCAGACTTTACAATCACTTCAGGGCAGCTGCCCCTTGCATGTGATTGGAACTATTGGAAACGGAACCAAGAGGCACAACCAAACATCTATGCATAAATATGCCTTATAACCAGGGGCAACTAGAATTGTGCAACTGAGGCTGCCTGCTGGATGTCTGCAGACCGGTACATACAACCAAGATTGATCACTCCTTTCTATTGTATGCCAATTACACCAAGGGAAGAAAATGCGTCTTTATCACTGGCTCACTGCTGCCAAATGTTTTGCATTCATACATCCATGTGTGCACACTATCATATCACTCTCCAGAGACCTTAATCCTTGATTGTATCCAGGCTGCCCTTCTACTCAAATCATGGAAAATTAACCAAGAATAAACTTACTGTCGAAATGAATGAGCTACAAACCATAGCAAGACATATCCGTTGGAAAACAGCGTAGCCCCATAGGAAGCAGATAGGACTTCTCTACAAGTGGGAATGATACGAGAGAGTGCCTTACAGAAGGAGAAGATTAAGTGGGAACAGAAGTGACTTGAATCTTCTTTCAAGACCTATCACCTAGATACAAAAGACACTCCACTGCATGAAACAGAAAAGTGCTAAGATCTCTCTTAACTCACTCTTTACCCCCCAGAGCGGGTCATTCCCTTACTCATCTACAATGGCAAATTAATTAAGAAGGTGAAAATTCTATATGCACTTAGCAACTCAACCTTGCACTCTCTGCGTTACCTGTCATCTAATATAACCAGGGCATCGTACGAAAGCACCCCCAAAACCAGGGCGACCAGAATTATGTAGCTTAAGAGTGCCAAATTATACAGCAGAGTTAAGTAAATTATGCATCAGATTTGAGTAAATGATATGGCAAGAAAAATCTAATTATGCAGCATAAAGCAGCACATTTTGTAATAGTATTACGTCATTATTTAGTAATTTGTAAACTTGGAAACACTGTTGGGGTATCGGTTGCATCTCTTTAGAACCTATTTAACATCCAAATATAGCAACAAGCAACAGAAAGGTGACCATTCCAGTTTTGCAAAGGGCCTTCCACCCAGCAGCAACACGTGTTGCTTCATTTTTTATTACTTTTGAACAGTTTGAGCTAGAAACTACTTTTGGTTAATATCTGCAGATCATGTGGTAGATTATGGCTTATGTGTCAAATGTGACAAATCTATAATGATGTGAAAATCGCTGCAGCTGCACAATTGAATAAACCCAATGGCCTTACTCAAAGCATACATTAGATAGTTACTATATAGAGTTGTATATTACAGGGATTGGGGAAACCAAACCTGTAGAGGAATGGGGAAACCACATCTGTAGAGGAAGATTTATTTTCCTGGCAAGACATACCTCAAGTGAAAACAGAGAAGAAAGCACTACTAGAAAGAAAATATCAGAGGATGAAATTACTAACCCATCACTTAATGGCAATTAACCCAATTGTTGGAGAAAGATTCTATAAGTTGGGGCAAAGCATAAATGCCTGACATTCATGATTCACTCACACAAGGAATATGAATCCACTGGTACTTGGATTGTTGTTGTACAAGGCTTTAGGTTGTGTTCATCTCAAACCCATCAGGGGCAACTTATAAAGTGGCCGCTATCTCCAAATATTTTTTTAATCAATGTATTGTTGAAGACTCTGGTTAAATTTCTAACAGGCATATGGTCGCCCATCATACACCCAGTCACAAGTGACATTTGTTAATAGATGGCGGCCCAGGGGTTCCGTTGACAAATGTATCCACTTCAGGAATCTTTGTTTTATCTCATGGGAACAGGTTTTGAGCCCAGGGGGTCCAATCAGATCTTCATAATTCTAAAGTCAATAGAAAGAGTACTGCTGTACTATTGTAGGGTAAAAATAGACATATTATTTTAGCACCAAGAGACCTAAGGGTACAAGTGCATTTTAAAATACACGTTTTAAATTATTAGTCCTTGGCTTCTCATTCCAAAAACATCATGGGACATTGTGTCTTCTGTTATGGCTCAACATGGACACCTTGGAAGAAGCTATATTTATCTCACTGGATGCCGAAGAGGAATTTGTTTGTTATATGGGGTATCGGTTCCTAGCACAGCCCTCCCTACTTCCCCTCTATTCATCATTTTCATTTTTGTACATTTTAAGGCTAACTGGAACGGTAGTATAACATTAACCATGTCAAGAGTGCCCACTAGGTTTTGAATTGGAGTGGAGACAGAATAATCTTGAGTTTTTAGGAATACTTGTTAATTGAGGGTTCAAGCACAATATTGATAATAATCAGACATCCTTAATCTCTGAGAAGACCAATGTCTTTATACGAAGATCCATCTTACAATTGACTCTTTAGAGGAAGGCCTAAACAGTGAATATGGTGGGTGGTCCACATTTTGCCTGCTTGTTAGGATTGATCCCCCCGGCTCATCCTAATATTTCTACTTCACCAGGTAGACAAAGATATACTATTCTTTGGGGGTACATAAAACACACCAAACTCATCTAAACTAAGGGCCGATATGCAGTCATGCGGTATATCATACTGTGATTAAACAAGTCAACACAATTGAATGTTACGATATCACCTACAAAAATATTACCTGACCTATTTATTGTCTCCTTAATATTGTTCACAGAAGTATAGTCCCACTGGATGTAGATTTACTATTTTTAACTCCATTGGGGGGCAATGCTATTTGAAAATGTTTGTGACACAGTATTTACATGATATTCTGACAACGATATTGCTGTATCATATGTTTCAATTCTCACAGATTGCTATCTTGCTACCAAACTCTTAGACCTAATCAATAACGGCCCGACTAGATAGAGGCTACACATTCTACCCCAAAGGTATACCACACATGTACTATGATTCCCCACTCATGATAGCAATGGACAACCCACTCTTATGACCAATGATCCTAACCTGGAAAGCTATTCATAAGCCTCTGACCATGTCACACTTTTAAACTCCATTTGAGTGGAAAACCAAATGGGGTAAAACATCAAATGTGTGGTAACCATACCTATTCATGAAAAAATGATGCACCTGTGCGAACCACAGTACCCAGAATGAAGGACTGGGTGTTTTGTTGTTTTATGCATTAGTGTTGCAAAAAACACCTAACACAGAGCAAAAATGAATTTGTATTTGCAGCCTGCAAAATACTACTTTTAAATGAGTGGGAAAGAAATATGCAACATGGTGTAGTAATGATCTTACAATGTTGCAGGCCTTTTAATTTATTGCTAAATGTTAAATGAAACATATTTGCCACTGTAGGATTTTAACTGGATTTACCGTGGTTGCCTAAATCTGGATATGCAGCGCACTTTGGTAAATAATTAACGCCTTTCATGGATAATTTCCTCAACGTTGATGCACATTATGTATTTTCAGTATTAATTTTCAAGAATCTGGGGCCATATGTAGGAAAATCGTATTTACCGATTCATAAATACCGAATTTTACAGATTCGGTATTTATGAATCGGTAAATATGAAGGTGTGAGATGTAGGAAAATTCGGTAATTGTATTACCGAATCTGTAAAAATCGGTATTTACATTACATGAGCATTGAAGCCCATAGGAATCAATGGGCATTACCAAATCGGTATTTACCGATTCAGTAAATACCGATTCCAGCAAGGGTGCAGGGGGTGTCACTTTGACACCCTCTAGCACCCCAAAGACGGGCATGTGAGCCATGTGGCACACAAACATGCCCTAAGGGCATGTCTGTCTGTCACATGGCTAGGTGTGCATGCGCACATGTGCATGCACACCTGGATTCGGTATTTTACCACCCAATTGGATTGGGTGGTAAAATACCGAATCTGTAATGCCTGTGGCACTCTCAGGAGTGCCACCTACATTTGGATATACCGAATCGGTAAAAATACAGATTCGGTATTTTACAGAATCTGTAAATTTACTGATTCGGTAAATTTACTGATTCTGTAAAATATATGCCCCTACATCTGCAAACCCAAATACCGCTCGGTAACGGCCGAATTCGGCCGTTACCGACCGGTATTTTGGCTCCTACATCTGGCCCCTAGTTCTTAAAACACACCAGTCCTTACGGGGAAATCTGTTTTCTGAGGACTCTTATGGATAAATATAGAACCAAATGTGTTCCTTAGAATGCAAAGCGTGCCTAAAATAGCGCTATTATGTACATTCAGAGAAAGAATTCTAAATATAATACCAAATCTTTTTCAGTCAGGTAGCACAGTAGTCTTTGGGGTGCCAATGTTAGTTGTAAGTGAATAGCCAAGTAAATGTATTTAGACACTAGAAATTAAAAGTAGTTCTGATGGTTCAGTACTTTATTCATGAACACTGCCAAACACCCATTCAAAAAACCCTTGAGGAGCGACTGGCGTGGATTGTTCTGCTACACCTTGAGGACTCCTGCACCAACAACCAAGTCAAAAAAACCTTTGGGGGAGTGACTGGCCTGGATTGCGTTGCTACACCTTGTGGATTTCTGCACCATCAACCGAGTCAAAAAACCTTTGGGAGTGACTGGTCTGGATTGCTTTGCTGTACCTTGAGGATTTCTGCACCAACAAACCCTTCAAAACCCTTGGGGAGCGACTTGCGTGGATTGTCTTGGAGGCACAGAGCCAACCTAGGCAGCCTTTAAGATCGGCTGCCTTATCTTCAAGTCATTGGCTGGCCCCTGTCCCATCTTCGTAAAATCCCTCATCAGACCCTACTGCCCGTCCCGCAACTTGAGATCCTCCCACCTTCATTTCCTGACTGTTCCTTCCTACAAGCTCTGCAGATCTGGAGACCGGAGATTTGCATACCTGGCCCCCAAGCTCTGGAACTCTTTCCCCCTTTTTCTTAAAACTTCTAACTCTCTGACCCTCTTTCGTAAGTCTCTAAAAACTTGGCTTTTTCCCCAATCTGGTTAGTCTTTCTGTCCCCTCTACTTCCAACCAGCGCCAGGAAACCCATGGTGTCAGTGCGCTATACAAGCACCCCTTACGATACGATACGAAACCCTTGGAACTTAAGGAAAGAATGGACTGAGCAACTTATCACAGATTGACACCGCCTGCGACAGTTTAAGGAAGGTAAATAATGGATGGCCCAATGATGTGTGTTTATGTGGTATTTAAAGTATACAAATCTGTAGTTTTGAAAAATGTTAAATAGTACTATGTAGTATGGTTTGTAAATTGTTAAGCTTTAAGGCGATGTGTTGTGTTTAATGTGAATAATGGTGACAATGAAGTTTTTACAAGACGTGAATTGTAATGTAAATGTGTTTAAAGTGAATAAAGGTTTTGTTGAAGGATTGAGTTTAAAGTTATGTGTGTAGGTATTTAATGTTAATGGGGGTGGTGGTGTAGGGCTGGCGTAGAGTTTGCAGGGTTTGTATTTATGGGGCGTAATGTTATAGGCCTTAGGAGGGTCCCTGTAGAGGGAAACGTGTATTTTACAGAGCATAGAAACGATTTTACCAGGATGTTGTACATTTAATGTTAATAAAATGTTAGATGCTTTGAGGCGTTGGTATTGCAGGCTTACCAGAGGGTCTTTGAATAATATTCAATGCATACAATTCAAAATAAATAAATAATGCATTATTGTACTCACCAAGCCATTGTTGAGAGTTGGAGGGCTTCATTGGGGCTCCGGTGTCCTTGCTGCTCCTTGGGTCCTGAGGGCCTTGTATTTAAAAAAAAAAATAAGCCCTGTGTCCAGTTGTCGAGGGGAGGCTCCTGGTGGGGCGCCATTGTCCTTTGGGGGTGTTGTGGGGCTGTCTCTGGGTGTTCCGGGGACATCGGGGCACGAATGCCCAAGTTTTGAAGCTTTTTTTTAAATTAAATGCCCCCGAGCCCGCTTGCACAAGGCGCTGCTCGGGGGTGCTGTGGCGTTGGCTCTGTGTGTCCTTGGGGCTCTAGGGCCCTAGTGCAGCGTTGGCTCTGTGTGTCCCAGGGGCTCCGGGCCCCAGAATGCCGCTTTGTCTCGCTTTTTTTAAATGCCCCCGAGCCCGCTTGTGGTAGGCGCTGCTCGGGGTGAGGGTGCTGGGGCTCCGGTGTTCTCTGGGCTCCGGGGCCCGTGTGCCGCTTTGTGCCTCTTTTTAAAATAGGTATCGCCCGAGCCTGCTTCTCCGTGGTGCTGCTAAGGGGTGCTAGGGCTCTGGTGTCCGTGGGTCCCAGGGGCGCTGTGCCCCGTGTGCAGCGTATTTTCTTTAAATTACCCCGAGCCCGCTTCAGCAAGGTGCTGCCCGGGGTGTGGGCTCCGTTGTAGGCATTCTCAGCCGTAGGGTACAGGGGCATTTCCAAGGAGCCCACGTGGATCCCCACGGCCTCGGGGAATGGCGGCTGGGAGGCTTCCCCGGGACTGCTGCGCAAGGTGACGAGCACAATCCAGGCCAGTCACTCCCAAAGGTTTTTTGACTTGGTTGTTGGTGCAGAAATCCACAAAGTGCAGCAAAGCAATCCAGGCCAGTCACTCCCCCAAAGGTTTTTTTGACTTGGTTGTTGGTGCAGGATTCCTCAAGGTGTAGCAGAACAATCCACGCCAGTCGCTCCTCAAGGGTTTTTTGAATGGGTGTTTGGAAGTGTTCATGAATAAAGTACTGAACCATCAGAACTACTTTTAATTTCTAGTGTCTAAATACATTTACTTGGCTATTCACTTACAACTAACATTGGCACCCCAAAGACTACTGTGCTACCTGACTGAAAAAGATTTGGTATTATATTTGGAATTCTTTCACTGAATGTACAAAACAGCGCTATTTTAGGCACGCTTTGCAGTCTAAGGAACACAATTGGTTCTATATTTATCCATAAGAGTCCTCAGAAAAAAAGATTTCTCGAAAATTAAAACTGAAAATACATAATGTGCATCAACGTTAAGGAAATTATCCATGAAAGGCGTTAGTTATTTACCAAAGTGCGCTGCATAGCCAGATTTAGGCAACCACGGTAAATCCAGTTAAAATCCTACAGTGGGAAATATGTTTCATTTAACATTTAGCAATAAATTCATTTTTGCTCTGTGTTAGGTGTTTTTTGCAACACTAATGCATAAAAGAACATAACACACAGTCCTTCATTCTGAATACTGTGGTTCGCACTGGTGCATCATTTTTCATGAAGAGGTATGGTTACCACACATTTGATGTTTTACCCCATTTGGTTTTCCACTCAAATGGAGTTTAAAAGTGTGACATGGTCAGAGGCTTATGAATAGCTTTCCAGGTTAGGATCATTGGTCATAAGAGTGGGTTGTCCATTGCTATCATGAGTGGGGAATCATAGTACATGTGTGGTATACCTTTGGGGTAGAATGTGTAGCCTCTATTTAGTCGGGACATTATTGATTAGGTCTAAGAGTTTGGTAGCAAGATAGCAATCTGTGACAATTGAAACATATGACACAGCAATATCGTTGTCAGAATATCATGTAAATACTGTGTCACAAACATTTTTAAATAGCATTGCCCCCCAATGGAGTTAAAAATAGTAAATCTACATCCAGTGGGACTATACTTCTGTGAACAATATTAAGGAGACAATAAATTGGTCAGGTAATATTTTTGTAGATGATATTGTAACATTCAATTGTGTTGACTTGTTTAATCACAGTATGATATACCGCATGACTGCATATCTGCCCTTAGTTTAGAAGAGTTTGGTGTGTTTTATGTACCCCCAAAGAATAGTATATCTTTGTCTACCTGGTGAAGTAGAAATATTAGGATGAGCAGGGGGGATCAATCCTAACAAGCAGGCAAAATGTGGACCACCCACCATATTCACTGTTTAGGCCTTCCTCTAAAGAGTCAATTGTAAGATGGATCTTCGTATAAAGACATTGGTCTTCTCAGAGATTTAGGATGTTTGATTGTTATCAATTTTGTGCTTGAACCCTTAATTAACAAGTATTCCTAAAAACTCAAGATTATTCTGTCTCCACTCCAATTCAAAACCTAGTGGGCACTCTTGACATAGTTAATGTTATACTACCGTTCCAGTTAGCCTTAAAATGTACAAAAATGAAAATTATGAATAGAGGGGAAGTAGGGAGGGCTGTGCTAGGAACCGATACCCCATATAACAAACAAATTCCTCTTCGGCATCCAGTGAGATACATATAGCTTCTTCCAAGGTGTCCATGCTGAGCCATAACAGAAGACACAATGTCCCATGATATTTTTGGAATGAGAAGCCAAGGACTAATAATTTAAAACGTGTATTTTAAAATGCACTTGTTCCCTTAGGTCTCTTGGTGCTAAAATAATATGTTTATTGTTACCCTACAATAGTACAGCAGTAGTCTTTCTATTGACTTCAGAATTATGAAGATCTGATTGGATCCCCTGGGCTCAAAACCTGTTCCCATGAAATAAAACAAAGATTCCTGAAGTGGATACATTTGTCCACGGAACCCCTGGGCCGCCATCTATTAACAAATGTCACTTGTGACTGGGTGTATGATGGGCGACCATATGCCTGTTAGAAATTTAACCAGAGTCTTCAACAATACATTGATTAAAAAAATATTTGGAGATAGCGGCCACTTTATAAGAGATGAACAAAACCTAAAGCCTTGTACAACAACAATCCAAGTACGAGTGGATTCATCTTCCTTCTGTGAGTAAATCATGAATGTCAGGCATTTGTGCTTTGCCCCAACTTATAGAATCTTTCTCCAACAATTGGGTTAATTGCCATTAAGTGATGGGTTAGTAATTTCATCCTCTGATATTTTCTTTGCGGTAGTGCTTTCTTCTCTGTTTCCACTTGAGGTATGTCTTGCCAGGAAAAGAAATCTTCCTCTACAGATGTGGATTCCCCATTCCTCTACATGTTTGGTTTCCCCAATCCCTGTAATATAGAACTCTATATAGTAACTATCTAATGTATGCTTTGAGTAAGGCCAATGGGTTTATTCAATTGTGCAGCTGCATCGATTTTCACATCATTATAGATTTGTCACATTTGACACATAAGCCATAATCTACCACATGATCTGCAGATATTAACAAAAAGTAGGTTCTTGCTCAAACTGTTCAAAAGTTATAAACAAGCATTTACAATGCAATGGTTTCGCCTTTTGAAAAGTTTGAGCTATTGGCATTGTAAATGACACATTTGTATTTATGTGTTGGCTTTGAAAATAAATAAATAAATGGCATTGTCATTTACATTGCCAATAGCTTAATCTCTTGCAAATGGGGCAGGGCCATGACGAAGTTGTTGCGTTTGAGTAACTACACCGATTTACAAGAAAATGATATAATGTTACACTTAATTACATAAAATAGGGACCCGCCATTTAACGCTTTATTTTTAGCCCAAAATGATTCCAGCGCAGTACACAATTGTCAAAATAGCTGCTGACGCTCTGGTTGTTCTCATTGTTTTTACGCACTCTCGCTATAATGGTGTTGCGAACTGCAGCGTAATAATTATGTGATCTGGCGTAATTTGGGGAATTTCATACCAATTCCTGAAATGAAATGCTGTTGTTAAAATGTCGGCCGGGCCTAGTTGTTACCAATGGTCAAAATTAAGTCCAGCCTTCCCATTACTCGCTCTTTAGGTGTGCCCGGAGATTTCACTAGTCGCCATCTTGTCAATGCTGGTTGACGTGGGGCAGGAGCGCAGAGTGCCGACCCATGTGTCAAGAGTCACAGTGGCCGCACACATGCAGCCTGCAAACGTCGCTGTCTGTAAAAATGGTTGTCATTGAAATGGGTATCCCGCAAACTACGACCTGGCTAGCGCCTAGAGGCATTCAGCTGAACAGGCGCTCAATGAGTAAGTTGCCAGAAGTGCTCCGTGGCGTGCACCCGCAAGCACAGTTTACGAGACTGTTGTTCCAAATGTTTTGTGGCAGGCCAGTTGTGCGGTTTGAGTTACACCTGCATTAGCGTCCCGGGGTTTCCAGGCTCCATTGTCTGCAGGAGAGGCAGGTACTGGACCTCATAGGTACCTGTTGCTCTTGTCTAACTTTAAATTACTTGAGGGATTCCCCCTGCAAAATAAGAACTTTCTAAATAGTGCTCCAAACCGCTCTCCTGCCGCTTCTAAGCACTGTAAATAGCAGGTGTTCCGGTCACCCCATGTAACAGGCTCAGTTTGCCGACCTCAGAAGGATGAGAGGCATACCTGGGAAGTGATCCTGTGTCTAGCATGCTATTTAGAAGTTTCTGCGGCGCGGGCATTAACCCATTGAGCTCTCTGCATCTTGAAGAGCTTGAGGCCTGCACAGGACCAGGTCACACGTCCCCTCCGGCCACACTAAGGGCTGCTTTGACAACAACTCGGCACTAATCCGATTAGTATCAGCACTTTAAAACCACAGGCACTCCGGGGAGAGGAGGGGGCGGTGGAGGAGGGGAGAGAGAGGGAAAATAAAGAGCCGGAAGGGGAGTGATAGAGAAGGAGGGAAGGAAGGGCGGAGAGAGGTTAATAAAGAGCTAGGAGACATTGTAAAACAAGCGGTGCAGCACTAGGGAGCCTAAAGGAATCCAACCAAATGCTGCCCACGATAACAAACGTGCCATGAAGCTTGATATTGGATGTTTCATATAAGCGTCTATAGCCTGCCCTCAGGCAATCTAGGTCTCTCGAAGAGGCTCCCTCACTGGCCACTGCAGAGCACATGTGGATGGGTGGAAAGGCAACAAACCCACCCCCGCCATTGTACAGGGGATATCAGAGGCCAGGCCCTTGGCCACAGGCTTCACCAAGGGGCGGTTTCTCACAGGCAGGAACCAGCCCGCCCCAGAGAGCGAAACAGAGCCGCCCCCCTGTACCACTTCAGTTGGAGGGCAGGTAAAATAATGAGATGCTACTAACACAAAATATGCCGCACCAGACCATATATTTTTCCATTTCTTGCTGCATAATTTAGTCAACCCTGTCCTTTAATTTGGCCCTCCTCTGCCGTTCTCTGGAATTCTAGTGTCCCTGCTCATGTTTCAGTGTTCGATTTGTTTGGATCATTGAAACCTGTGCTGCTAATTGTAATAAGTATCTCTGCTATGAATTGGTGAGTTTCTTTATAAAAAAAGATTTTGCCTTCAAAATGCAGCACCGTTTAGGGGAATAAAAGGCGAGCCACTTTTATTCAAACAATTTGTTTGCATCTCTGGGGTCGTTCGGTAGAATCCAGGGACATAGTTTAGGTTCTCTGCTGGATGGAAAAGCATTTTTTTTCAGTGGCACATATACCTGGCAGAGCAAGCAAGCACTGACTTGACTTGGTCTTCAGATGGTTTGCCTCAAGCTTTTGATGACTCTTATCAAGCATGTGCAGGCGCGAGCCTGGAGGAGGAGGGGGGGGTCACTGAAAACGTCCCCGGCTCCCGAGGAGGAAGCGCCAACTCCATCCGGGCTCATTAATGCCAAAGGACCCGATTACGGCGGGAGATCCCCGAATTTACGCGAAAACCCGGCTTTCTTTTGGCTGTTTCCCGCCTCTCTTTCAGGAGAAATCAACGAGGCAAACACATTATCTCGACTATTTTTTTTTAATTCTCAATCCTTCCTCTTTTAGAATGATGTGTGTCAGGCTTAATATTCTATTGTTGTTTTTTTTTTCTTTTTGCAGTTTTCTATAGCGCGAACTCGCCAGGACGGTATCACAGCGATGATACACACATGAGCACCATTTGCATTACAGACGGACACTTCATTTAAGACACGGGGTGATTAAGTGAGTTGCTCAAAATCACAGGCTGCTTCAGCCTCCCGCTAGACTCGAACCTGGTTCCGCAGCTTCAAAGTCGGCAACTCTTGCCGTTAAGCCACATGTTCTCCCGAATGTCGGCCGGTAAACATTACCAAATCCAAGAGGCGGAAGGAGAGGCCGGGAAACACCACGCAGAGTAGACCCAGAAGGAGCAAGCTGGCAGACGAGAGCATTAGGACTGACTGTCAAAGACTCAATGAGAGCGTGGGGGAGGGGAGACTGGGGAAAGAAGCATGCCAAGTGGGACTGAATGACGGGGAACACCCTCCAGCGATCAATACAGATCAGACTACGCATAAGGATATACCACAGAGGAGGGGGATGAGTATTGACTAACGGGAGACGGCATAAAAAATAGCTCACAGCTGTGGATGAGAACGCGAACTAGGATTTCACTCCTTTGAAAACACACACCTAGAATTGTGCTCCCGTGAGACTCTGTGACGGTGTCAAACAGGGGCGGCTGGAGACATTTGAAAGTGGTAGGGCGTAAATACTGCACTGTGGCGATAGAACGAGCCCGAACCACTTATGGGGGTTCCGGGGGTCTCCTCCGAGAACATTTTGAAAACAAGTCAGGTCAGATCAATGCCAACGCCGCAGTTGGCATTGATCTGACCTGACTGAGTATGTATATGCTAGGCTTAGGTTTGTGATATAACTACACTCGTCTTTAAAAGTGGGAAACGGTATGATGTTTGTTTTAAAAAAAAAACACGTACGCCGATGTTTCCCTTAGCCTTAAATTAAGTGAGATGTCCACAATTGCTCAGATGAACTGCGACCTACAAGGCGTCTTTTTTTGCCCCACTGCAGATGGCTGGAGCGTTCAGCTCCAAGAAGGTGCCTGCCTCCTTCCTGACAAACCTACAAAACCTGCCAGCTACCTGCTTTTCTTGAGCTCAGTCCCTTGCCCGGTAGATGGTGGACGCACCCCCCTCCCTGCCAGTAGTACCACCCTGCTGAGTAACGCCCTCTCTCCACAGTCTCCTCGACGCGGCACTTCACAGTGGCCCCTGCTTCCACATCCAGACGACCAGCAAGTAACTCCACTTGTCATCGCCGAACAGCAGAATCACTACGCGAGGGGAAAGCAGCGCCGCCATTTTAGACGATATTCATTTCACTTTCAACTACATACATTAGGTCCGGTGACAGTGCCATTCTGAGATTTTATCTAGAATCAAGTTGCTTATTTTACCGGGTTTGAAAGCATATCACGCGCTATTACTGAATGCAACGAAAGATTCGCTTCTTGTTTAAGTTTCTGCCTTACCATACATACTTGTATATTATGTTGGTTAAAATCTCACGAGTGTGCATTTTGGTATAATTGATGACTTTGGTGCACTATTTTGCGATTTACCAACCGAAGGAAAAGAATGGGGGTTGAAAATAACCGCCAAACGAAAAAATAACGGCACTAACAGGGGGGTAGAGGCTTACCGCATGGCCTCGGTAGACGCTGCTCGGAAAGCACAGCGTCCTGTAGGGATTCGGGGGCGTGCTCTCGCCTTCCCATTGGTTGGAGGTAAAATTCCAGCCAATGGGAAGAGGAGAGGGTGGGACTTAAAAAAAGACCCAGAAACGCCCCCGAATCGCGTCAAGGCGGGCCCTGAACTCAGTGACGCTCCTCTCCTCCAATGGCTGGCCAGCATTTACGAGGCCAGCCAAAGGAGAAGAGGGGCGTGTTCAGGCCCCCCTACTACTAACAAAAGATTTCGGCTCCGCCCACCCACTGCTTACGCAGTGGGACGGTAGCCGAAACCTAAAAATGAAGCAAACACATGTTTGCTTCTCGGTGGAAGGCCCTTTGCAAAGCTGGAATGGTCACCTTTCTGTTGCTTATTGCTATATTTGGGTGTTATATAGGTTCTAATGAGATGCAACCGATACCCCGACAGTGTTTAAGTTTACACATTACTAAATAATGACGTAATACTATTACAAAATGTGCTGCTTTATGCTGCATAATTAGATTTTTCTTGCCATATCATTTACTCAAATCTGATGCATAATTTACTTAACTCTGTTGTATAATTTGTCACTCTTAAGCTGCATAATTCTGGTGGCCCTGGTTTTGGGGGTGCTTTTGTACGATGCCCTGGTTATATTAGATGATAGGTAACGCAGAGAGTGCAAGGTTGAGTTGCTAAGTGCATATAGAATTTTTACCTTCTTAATAAATTTGCCATTGTAAATGAGTAAGGGAATGGTAAGGGAATGACCAGCTCTGGGTGGTAAAGAGTGAGTTAAGAGAGATCTTAGCACTTTTCTGTTTCATGCAGTGGAGTGTCTTTTGTATCTAAGTGATAGGTCTTGAAAGAAGATTCAAGTCACTTCTGTTCCCGCTTAATCTTCTTCTTGTGTAAGGCACTCTCTCGCATCATTCCCACTTGTATAGAAGTCCTATCTGCCTCCTATGAGGCTACGCTGTTTTCCAACGGATATGTCTTGCTATGGTTTGTAGCTCATTCATTTCGACAGTAAGTTTATTCTTGGATAATTTTCCATGATTTGAGTAGAAGGGCAACCTGGATACCCTCAAGGATTAAGGTCTCTGGAGAGTGATATGATAGTGTGCACACATGGATGTATGAATGCAAAACATTTGACAGCAGTGAGCCAGTGATAAAGACGCATTTTCGTCCCTTGGTGCAATTGGCATACAATAGAAAGGAGTGATCAATCTTGGTTGTATGTACCGGTCTGCAGACATCCAGCAGGCAGCCTCAGTTGCACAATTCTAGTTGCCCCTGGTTATAAGGCATATTTATGCTTAGATGTTTGGTTGTGCCTCTTGGTGCCGTTTCCAATAGTTCCAATCACATGCAAGGGGCAGCTGCCCTGAAGTGATTGTAAAGTCTGAATAAAGGCAAGATAATCTTGTTCATAAACATATTACCCATCATGAGAAGTACTACTGACTTTCTGCCTCTTCCTGGCATTCTCTATCTCGGTCTTTCCATGTCTGCAAATGTATTTCTCTCTGTCTCTCTCCCCTGCGTCTCTCCCCTTTTGTCTTTCTCTATACCATTCTTTTTATCCTGTTCTCTCAATCTGACCCCCCCGACTTATTTTTGCAGCGTGCTGTCTCTCTCACATCCCTTCTTCTCTTTCTCTGACTTTGTATGTATCTCTCTGTCTTTTCCTCTATCAGTTTCCCTCTATCGATGTCTCTTTCTTTCTCCTCATCTCTCCCCTGTCCTAGGACGTTCTTATTATCTTGGACAAATGTTTTCAAACTTTACACTTAATCTTTGCAGTCTGCTTTGCAAACTGGAAAGTTTCAGAAGCAAAATTGTTTGAATGTGCTTGTCAGTGTAGTCCGCTGTGCATTTTTATTACTGCCATCTGACCCTGCATTGACGGGGTCTGTGGACACTTCATCTTCTTAAATCTCAACTATTCTTATCTCTATTTATAAATGTTGGATGTAAGTCATCCTCTTCCCTCCCATATCACACTAGATCTTACCATTTGCACCTACTCCCATATTCCACATACCAGACCTTCAATTAACTTCAACGTGAGAACCTTATGAAAAAGCTACAAAAACTCAGATTTTGAAGGGATCTGAGAAATATTTTTCCCTTTACTAAGTAAAAATGCCTCAGACATTTGTAGATGTAGAAGGAATTATTTCTAAATGTATAACTGTAACTAGAAAACATGGATACATTTAAATATACTATGTGCTTTAAAATTGCACATGTTGTTTTATTGTTTTTAATGTAAACTGACGCTGAGCAGGAGGCTATGATCAGTCAGCCTCTTTTTTTTAGCACTATAGCCCCATCCTTGCTGCAGTCAGGGTCTCAGATCTGAAGCACCTGATGCTTCTTGTTCCTCGAAAGTGTTTTCCTTGCAACAGGACCCATCCTCCAGTCTGCAACTGACTTCATGAGATCCCGGAACACTGGCCTCTTGATATTCTAATGGTCCTTGTAATGCACAGATGCCTATTTACACGTTGATAGCTGTCCATATGGAAGTCCTGCCATGAGCTTCCTCTCAAGGCACATATTTTAACATCTTCAATGGTAGACTGAGGAAAGGGCATTGTCTACACGCTATGGAGAAAAACTAAAAGCTTTTGTGTTTTAAAAGCAAATAATGTGAATTGCACGGAGCCCTAATCATCAGGCATTTGTAAAAATGCGTCATGTTAATAAATTTTTACTTTCATGTAAGCCTTCTGCAACCTTGACACTGTAAAAGAAACGAATTTCTAACAATGAGCCTTTAATGAGAGCTTAGCGATAAATTAAATTGCCCTCATCAGAAGACTTGAAATAACTTGGTGCTGAAGCCATGCTAAAATATCATATATTGTTTTTAAATCAGGCAGAATGAGCAGTCTTTACATGCTTCCAGAAAAAGAAGATATCGATCCTGTGCCGTGATTCCAACACTCCCCAGTTCTTAAAGACAGCAGCTCAGGTCATTTCCCCACATCCTCTACTTCCCTGGATTTCTGTTTGGTCACCCCATTATGTGTTCCAGTCCCCAGCAATATAATTTTTGTTTACCCACATATCCCTGTTTGTAGTTTGCACTACTGAAGATGCGAACAGCTTAAATAACCTCAGCACCATAACTCCAAAACGTTCAGCTGGTGAAGAGATCGGAGAAGCACGTAACCCTTTCAGTCTGTGCAAACTCGCCATGGAACTGCTGTATGCTTAAGTACAAATGAAATAATATACACCGTAAACTATGCTGCGCCTTTAAATCATACATCCTTAACAGTTGCACTTGTTTGTATAACTGCTCGCAGATTTAAGCTCTGCAGAGACAGCCTCTGTTTCCACACCGGCATCCTATGCTGCGTCTCTGTAGAAAGGTGTGTTAGAGGCAGGACCCATCCCCAAGGCAGAGTTAAGAGAACGCGGATCTCTTGCGATGCTGCTTCTCCCATTGTTATGCGAAGAGATGCATTTGCAGCTCGAGTCCGTCGGCATCCTGAAGCCTTCCTAGAGTTTCCTCTCAAAGCAGCGTTCACAAACTCTGTTGAGAAAGGCGTCACAGATTTTAGAATTATGCCAAACAAGCGCACCACTCTTTTAAGGCCTGATGACTTTAATCAGTTAACCTCCACGTGTCTAAAACAAACAAACAAAAAAAAAATGTGTCCGTGTGTAATGTTACACATGCTACATACAGCACACAATCTACACAATTGGGGATTGAAGACACAATTGCAGTGCACCTTTTAGTTGTGTTGATTTTGTATTTACACCTATTTATTGTGTGAACACCTAATGTATGCCATGGAGCAGGTGTGCCACAATTGTATATTCAGTGCTACCTCTCCTCCTGCTATAGCACTAGGTACCCCAAACAACTTCCCTGTACTCTGTCCAGAACCTAAATATTAACTATGAATTATTTAGATGCTGGGAAGTATCTGATATTTCTCGAAATTGGTGTTTTAGTTTCAGACAACAAAGATCAGAAATAAAAATAGTTGCCCTTTGACTGCTATTTCTGAGCCATACTGTCTGAAAATAATGTAGTAGCTGACATAAATATGCCGTAAATACGTTTTCTGTATCCACTACAGGCCTACAGAAGCAGGGGCTCACACCAGAAAAGCTTGTGTAAGACTATGTTTAAACTCGCCAGAAATTACAAATGCATGTCGTGTTTTCCTGCCATGCGTGTCAAGTTTGGGACTAGCCTGTCAAATTTCCTGCCAGAGTTTTTCCAGCCAGACCTGTCAAGTTTGGGACTAGCCTGTCAATTTTCCTGCCAGGCCAGTCACGTTTGGGACTAGCCTGTCAAATTTCCTGCCAGGCATGTCAAGTTTGGGACTAGGGGCTTTGGGTGTGTGTGAATTACATCCTAACAGCTGGCACCCTGTTTCAGGGTCTCATGGGAAGCTTTGGGCTCTACCTGCCACCTGTCTTTTTTGCATCTCAAAGCTCAGGCCTGCCCCTAGCTGTTCAGCCAACAGCTGTCTGCAACCCCCAGTTTTAAACATGCACAGACATTTCAAGCCTACAGCCACGCAGTTTTCTATGTACTTTTAAACACATACACAATTACCCCATGGTTTGCAGCCAAACCTGTCAAATTTGGGACTAACCCTACATGTCACCCATTTAAAACCAGAGTGTTTGCGGCCAGCAGTCTGCGCCCAAGCCCTGTCAAATTTACTGCCAGCAAGTTGCTGCCAGACCTGTCAAATTTCCTGCCAGGAGTTTGCTGCCAGAGCTGTCAAATTTAAGACTAGACCTGTCAAATTTCCTGCCAGGAGTTTGCTGCCAGAGCTGTCAAATTTAAGACTAGACCTGTCAAATGTCCGGCCAGCCGTTTCCTGCCAGACCTGTCAAATTTAAGACTAGACCTGTCAAATATCCTGCCAGCCGTTTCCTGCCAGACCTGTCACTTTTAAGACTAGACCTGTTAAATTTCCTGCCAGCCGTTTCCTGCCAGACCTGTCACTTTTGCGGCCAGAGCTTGATGTGAAAGGTATCACTATACACTACTCATATATAAAAGATCGCTACACAAAGAACTTTATGTGTACATATCTCTTATAGGCACTGATCATTTTATTGTTTTTAATTTGTAATATGATTGTACTTGGATATTATATTGTTTTTCTCTACCTGTGGACCTCATTTGAGATCCAAATCTTAAAGAATTGAATTGAGGAGTGGAACGGACAGCAAGCAAAACAACAGAATCCATGAGTAGTGTGAGGGACAAGAGTAAGCAACACCAATTGAATGATGGTAGGGTGGGAGTGACAATAAAAGGTGGGTGGGGGTGCGAGGGACATGCACAAGCAATGGAATGCAGGGGTGGGAGGGACAGGGGCAGAGCATGTAATAATGTGGGAGAGGGTAGGGAGAGATGGCTTGCAAGCACATGCACTCTTATGGAGTGCTATAACAACATACTCCAGGGAAAGGATAAACACTCAAAAAATAGTGAAACCAGCATGCAATGATCAATGAACAGCAAGGAAATGAGAGTGAAGATGAAGCCAACAGGCAAAAGGCAGGCTCCCTGTCCCCTTTAATGTGAAACAAATGTCTTGCAAGCAAATCATCAATGTTTCTGGAACACCCTACTCAATAAATAGTATGACATGCACATCTGTCTTACATGCCATGGTCAATGCAAAGGCCCATTTCCTTAAGATTCATCTTACTAAGAGGAACATGCTTGACCAGGGTGCCAACCTTGCTGCACTCCCATAATGAAGTACCATGTGATACTGTGACTTAGGAACTTAGACCGCCACAGGCTAAATGAGTCCTTGAATGAGGACATGGCAGCGGATGCCCTTGCTGGCCACAGACATGGGAACAGCGGAGGCCCTTGCTGGCCACAGACATGGGAAGACCCTAGGTCCCAATTGCTTTATGCTGAAAGTCTTCTGACGACATGCACGTCATCTAACTGGTTGGGGACTCTTGCACACTCTCTGTACCACTAGAGAACACCAAATGCTCGGTCAATCAGAGGAACTGGTGAAAGCGCATTTCTTTGCACTGTTCTTAAAATCACTCCTTTTTAGATCCCATTTTAAATCTCTTGCACTTTTCTTCGTCTTTTTCGTCTTGGACCTTCTATAAGTACATGAGAATTTGTGACTAAGCCTCTTGTGGCATGATACACCTTTGTTTCACGATCCATACAGTGTATAACATACAAGAGAGCTCTGATGCCGAGACACCATAAAATATATCAACCACCTCTCACTCTAGGTGATTTCTTTCTTTCTCTCTTGGGGTCAACTGCTATCTCGCTACATCCTAAAATAACTCATCCATCTTTCCTTACAGCCTTGAGGAAGCCCCGGCGCAACTCACCAATAGGGGGCGAAACACGTGTCGGCTGTCCATGTTTCCCTATAAAACAATAAAGATGTCTCACTGCAATCTGAAGTAGTTCTGGCCTTTGTATGACAACTTGGAAGAACGGATATTAATCCACACAAATACATTTTTGATCTTCCAGGGAGTACACACTCTCCATTCTTCAAACCTGTCTTTCTTTATAAGGCTCAAGAGGTCCAGAGCTTCGAGTGTGTCTCCAACTACCTACAAAAGTAGCTTATCAAAGCGTTGTTTAAAACTTGGAATCCTTGGACCTTTCTGTACTGTTGGTAACGTCATCTAACTGATGAAGACGCTAATAAGCTAGGGAAGTTATCTCAGGACCTGTGGAGAGCAATTATATCTCTAATTCTAAACCCAGGGAAGTACCCAGGTAACTGTGCCTCATATCGGTCTATTTCTCTAATTATTTAGAGGCTACTTGCTTAGGTTATGGCTAACAAATTGCTGATAGTGAAGCGTCCCTTAATAAAATACGATCTAAATGTTTTTCACCTAATTGCAGTACATGTCACTGCATCAGAAGACTCAATACTATTCTGGCTCAATCAGCGGACTCTAAGAAAACAACAAGCCTTGGAGTTCATCAATTTCGAAAAGGCCTTTGATTTGGTTCACTGGCCCTTATTGTTCCACCTTCCAGTAAAGGTTGAACTTTGGCCCCACTTTTAGTAGGTATATGGAAATACTGTATGCAGCACCAAGGGCCTGGACCAGAAAAAAATGGGATTTGCCTGCATCCTTTAATATTGAGTGAGGTATTAGACAGAGATACACCTGTTGCTTCTTCTCTTTTCCATAATTGTAGAACTCTTAGCATAATAAATTGGGAGAGAGGCACAATTAAGTGAGTTTCCGTAGTCAACATCACTACATGCTGATGACCTCATAATCTTTGTAAGTGATGCCTTGAATTCCTTGGCTCAATTAAGGCAAATATTACAGGTCTATGGAGAGGCCTCTGGCCTAATTGTCAACTGGACTAAGGGGCATATATATTTATGAGCCCCATTGAGTCGCTCTCAAGAGTGATGCAAATGTAAAATGAGATGTATAAAGCCACGCAAGACCACCTTGCATGGCCCTGCATGGCTTCATACATCTCGGATAATGTAAAGCAGGGCCAGGGAGGCATTTCCATAGGTGTTGCGTGGGTGTTCCCATTCAACTACTTGTAGTAGTAGTGTAGTTCCTATATCCCTGATAGATTCTGCGCATTGGAATAATATACAATACAGATCTGGCATAGGGCTGAGGTCAGTATATCTCTATTGTGTACATTAAACTTAAATACTTGTGTGTTCCAGCTAACGCAGAGGTCACTAGAAATGTTCTCGAATGAACAAGAAGGGATTAGTTTCTGACAACCACATAAACATGACAACTTTGTTTCCCTTAGAGTCGGAACAATATCTTCAGAGTCGTGGAAACAATAGATTACAGTTTCACTCAGTCAAACGTGCATGCTTTGTTTCTACAGAGTTGCACAGAAATAGAGAGACGGGCGTTTCAATAAAAGTTTTTATTATTTCTCATGTAAGAGATATGAACTGCTACAATCGTAAGACAGAATGCGAAGTATATTGCGTACAGCATCAACAGTAATATAAAATAATACTGTAATACATGGTCTGTAGCTATGACACATATAAAAATACATACATAAATAACACAGGCTAAAATACTCAACCGGTGCTTCTAAAATAGTCCTACCCCAGTGTACCTAACTTAAGTCTAGTACGAGGGAAGAAGTCGGTGCTGTTTTAGCTACAGTTTAGTTTAGTTGTGCCAAGAATTGCCAAAAGTTTCTCTTGGTTCTAATCAGTTCCATATCTTAGAATGAGAGAGGTTGGTATCTCTTTCGCGGGACTCGATCTTTAACACCCCGCAAGGGGGATCAGAAACACTGGAGCTGGATTCTCGGCAAGGAGGATGACAGCATCTGGTCAATGCATCAGTTGGGGAGTTGACTTCCTTCGGGACTTGCTGTGGCGAGCCGTGTCGTCCAATTAGGTAGCCGAACCGCACCGTGCCGTGCCATAGCAAGTGAAGGTATATTTATACCTTGAAGGTGTTTAGGAATGCCTGTATTGACGTACAAGTCGGGCATAAGAACGTCATGAATGAACCGCTAAGGAATAGATGTTCATGCATAATAAATGAGGTCTTTGAGAAATCAATATCCAGGCAAGGGGAAGTCCTAAAGGCTTAAGAGTCTGGTTTTCCAAGAACTCGTTGTGACGAAGAGGATTGGATGTAGTTGACCATGCCTGTATTTGGTTAGCATGAGCAATGCCTAAATAAGGGATGGATTTCTATGCCTAAATAAGGGCAATGTGAATTGTACCTATATAAGGGCATGAATCTGGAAACCTATAGATGGTATCCAAATCGACACACAACACCCAATACACTTACATATGAACGACATTACTAGATCCTAAACATGATGACATATCTAAAATATCTCTACACACGAAGTGCTAAAAGCATGTTTCAAATACATTGTAAATAATGCATTAAAACTAGTTGTAAGCATTGGTGCTGTAAATATTAAAGCATTGTTTCATTCTAAGCATATGTTTACATTTGAATGCTAATTGAATGAATCATGAAAATATAAATTTTATGAACTGGCTCGTAAATACAGAAGAAAAAAGACCAAAACCATTTCATGTCAGATTACATAGACCTTTTTTTTCTTTGGACAAGGTCATATATTGTCTCTGGAAGTATTCAAAGAATTCTATTCTCTATGAATAGTTTTACTATAAGCAGATTACTTGTGCCAAAAATGAAAAATAGAAATTTCGAAAAAAAATAATCATAGGAAAAGAGTTCCAAAGTTAGTACTTTGCTTTGAAAAATGAAGGTCAAATTCATAGTCTCTCCATACACTGTGTGCCAAAATCAAAAGTCAGTGTTAGGGCTTGGAGAAAACATGAAATCTTTTATTTCTGTAGACAAAAAGTCGTCTACCGTTGTAGGTGAAAGTTGGAATACCTCGTTTAGAAGAATAACCGCACATAGATGTGAAATATCGCCTTCAGCATTGGTCGCATCAGCAATGTTTGAATCAGATGTTACCTGCGCGCCTGATGTTTTCTTTCGTACCTCAGCAGTTGCAATTTACGTCTGTGAGATCTCAATGAATGCAGTCATCAGAATTGGTAGCCGCTGGGGACAACACAGAGCATGGGCCGTTACAGGATCCAGCAGAGTATCAACATCCTTTGACACAACAGATGGGAGCGTTAGACAGATGTCTAGCAGGCATTCTTCACCGCAAAGCAGGCAGCGTAGCACAGGTAAGATGCAATCTTGCCAGATTGTTCTGAATGATAGAAACCAGGTGGTATTTAATTCTCGTAGACGAGATAAACCCAAAATTTGGACGATGCGCTCACAACACTTCATCTCCTGCAGAGCAGTCTCCACGGTGAATTGGGTGTCGCTGGTAATTTGGCTTGCAGTATTGTAGCAGAAGGAGCATAAATAGTATCCCTGCAACGAGTCCCAAAAGGAGGGGCAGTCCGCCAAACACAGAGTGCACGAAGTTTGGAATGATTCCGAGGACCGCTTGAAAAGGTGCTAACAGTCCGGAAAGCACAGTCTTAAATACATGTACAATACCACTTGTTTCAGACATGTTTAAGATTCGACTTAACATTTCTGAGAAATGTTTAGGGCAGTTTGTATTCAAAAGGGCATGTATCTCGGCAGAAGTACTTCCGATTTGTTGGTCATAGGTCTCTTTGCCTGAGGTCAGTGGCACAGTTTTTAGCAAAAGAATGGCTTTCATTCTGCTTGGAGTATTAATTCATATAGAAGAGATGTTTAATGAAGGTCATAAAGGCGACTCCCTGGATGTCTTGGTTTGTGGAAACAATACTTGCATACAGTAAGTGACCCTGGATGACAGTAACTATTTTTTGAATATCTGGCAACATGCCACTGCGGCTGTGATCGTACAACATGAGGTAACTTCCATTTGAAAGTTGTCCAAAAATTGGATCAATCACTGCAGCTGGTGAACCTTGCAGGTGATAGGATAAGTTGTTAGAGGAACCATTGCAGGCCCCGTGTAAATTAATACCCTGACAAAGAAGAGAACCGATTAGTGCGTTTTCACAGTTTGAACCGCTAAGAAACACTTCACGCCCCCCACTCCAATATCTCTGTGTGTATAGTAAATCCCAGGATTTCTTGATGTATTCTCTACCAAACCTTTCATATTTGCCTGCTGGTATGTGTTTTAGGCAATACTGAAAATGGAAAATTGTAACCGGCAATTGTAACCTCCCTGTCTGGAGGTGCTGTGGGAAATGCTCCTGGCCTCTGTTGGAAGCAGGAGGAAGCTTAGACCACCAAACGTTTTGGTGAAGCATGAGTAGACAGAAAGTACCAGCATATATCGCAATTCAAGTAGCCTGTTAACCGCAGGGATGGTTTTGGGCTGCTCAATTAATGAGTCTTCTGAACTGCCAAATAGTCAGCAGTGTGCAAGGCTGCAGAAGGAAGCAGAGTGGCCATCTCACTTTTGTTGTCATCATCATGGGGGTAACTAGTGGCATTTGAATATGACCAGAATCTTACCCAAAAATGTCATCCATGGTTTTCCACAATTCTTTCTTGGAAATGGCCCAGGTTTGATTTCATCCCTGTACTTGGGACTCCATGTCCTTCACAGCCAGTTGTTGTATCTCCCTTCTTGACTATTGTAATATTGTTTTTGTCTCTAAAGAGCCCTGGAGTTAGCTACGACATCAGTATCAGCGACAACGGCACAGGTGCTAGAAGCACTGGCAAGTTCCTAGGTTCCAGTGCGGTTCTAGTTAGCACCAGGGGTGGGGGCCTGTGATGGGCTTCTTGAGTAGGCTGTTACCAGGAATGAACTTGCTGATTGTACTCTAATCGGAGCCACAATAGGAACCAATGCAAAGACTGTGTTCCTGAACAGTGCTTCCATGGCCTGCAGTAACTGTGCTGGATAAGTGCTGGGCATAGGAAACTGTGGAAATACCAAAAGGGGTTCTTGCATCGTAGCTAGGTCTTACGTCTGTGGAAGATTCAGCAACAGTGAACTAGATGGAGCCAGGCCAGATTCAGGTCCAGCAGGGGATCTTCTGCTTTTTTGATGTCTACTACCTGAGGAAAAGGAGGACTGTGCTGTAGGTGGAGAGTGCTGGGGAGACCTACCTCTCAACCAGGAAAGACGTCTGAAGGAAGAGCCATCCCAACTTCTCCTTTTCTATGTTTTTTGGTGACTGTGTTTTGTACTGATATTAATGAAAATTCCTTGGAATAAAATTAATATACCTTGTTTATTAGTGGAGCAAACTGTTTGGCGTACAATGGGGTAGGAGCCATTTCCAATCTCTCAACTCTCCAAGGCCATTTACTAGTGCCCTATGCAATACAAATTGTCCTATCAGGATCCTGAACTCTAGGGATAAGTCTTGAAATAGGAGAAGCTCTCCAGTTCTAAAGAGATCCTCCATCTGGGATAAACCGTAAGTGGCCCAATCAGTGAGTCCCTGCTAGTCACCAAACTACACCAACGGCCCCAGATGCTGCAGAAGCAGATCCTGTGAGTATGGAGTACGATTACTTTGTAGGCAGTGTAGCCAATAATGCCAAGCAACCAGTAATGCCCGAGGGCCTTCCCGGAGATGCAGACGAGGATTCCAAAGGAACTGAAACAAATCCAGAGGTTCAGGATCTGAGTGGGCTACTTCTGCCTCGGGGTTCAGTCGGTGATATATCCGTTGGTTAAACCTCTGTAGTTGTACAGCTAGTTAAATCAACACCAAGGCTGGTGCTGCCAGACCTTTCTCTGTCACCGTTTGCTATAATTTAGACATTGCCACCCTGAGTCAGTCCGTCCTCCAAACTAGCTCAACCATCAGCGACTGAAGATGTCGGAAGATTCTGCGGGGAAATAAGCAATGGTAATGTCGAAAAAAAGTAAAGGAGCCAGGGAAGTACTATCATATTAGCCAGGGCAACTCTACCAACCATGGACAGAGGTAGCGAATTCCAGAAATCTACACTCAAGCCCAACGTTCAGACAGCCTCCCCAACATTACCGTCCATAAGGTCTCGTGGGCCATGGTAAATTTTAACCCCTACATACTTCAAGCACATCGCCTCCCACTGCAGTCCTCCCTAGTCTTGGGGTGGATTGATTCATATCTCTACTGAATGAGAACAGTTGAGATTTTTGCCAGTTTATGCATAGGCTCGAAATTCAACATCAATCTATCCAGTAATCCTATCGCTCCTATTAGGTCCACATCTATATTTTGTAAGAATAATAGCATTTCATTGCATCTAAGGCAGTATGGTGTGATGTAAACTGTAGGCCTTGATATTATGTGTCAGATTGTGTACTGCAGGCCAAGGGCTCCACTGCTAAAGCAAAAAGCAGTAGAGCGCCCCACCTCAAATGTTTTGGAGAGGACTCTGACGGTTTTAACTCACACTGTAGGCTTTGTGTAAAGGGACCTGGTCTGCCAAAAGAAGCATGGCCCCAATCGCCATCACTCAATAGAGGAATTCCCAGCTCAGACTGTTGAAAGCTTTTTCAATGTCTATTGCCATGACTACTGCTCATGGCAATAGACTTTTGTTTGCAATTGCCGCCATAAGTGCGCTGGGGATGCTCAGACGTGGGTCCCAGGCACTCCACACCACTGGAGTCAAGCTAGCCGGGCTGATGAGAGGTGTTACCTCGAAACCGGTCCGGTCCTCGGATGCTTGATTCCGTTCTGGGAAGGACATGGCTTTTGTAGTTCGGACTGGACTGTTCCCATGGGGCACAGGGTCAGAGCTGATTTGCATATCGCCATTGTCTAACCCAGGGTGGTGTGGAGTGCAAAAAAACGATGGATTTGGGCCCAGATCTTTGGACTGGGGTGAATGTGTGACATTGATCAACATTCTGTCCATCACCTGTTTTGTTTGCACTCAGTTTTTTGCAGCAGTCCTTCGGAATCAGTTTTCAGACTCAATCTGAAAACATTCTTGTTCGATACCTCTCTTATAGCTAGGTAAATTGTCACTTTTTCCTTTCCTCTCATGAGCTGTCCGCTAGCTTCGGGACACCTCCTCGGAGGTAGCTGTGCGCTTTACAAATTCCACAAATTGTACAGAAAATTGAATTGGGGTGGGTTTTCTGCAGGAGGGCTATAAGTACCCCGCTGTCATTAAAGTAAGCTGCTGAAACCCGTCCGCCCCCCCTGACGTTAGAGCATATCGTCCATTGTCGATGCTTAACTTAGACTATAAGATACTTAGTCGAGTGCTTTGCTGACCACTCACCTCTTAAGCGGCAATTGCAAACAAAACAGGTGATGGACAGAATGTGGATCAATGTCACACATTCAACCCAGTCCAAAGATCTGGGCCCAAATCCATCAGAGCTGATTTGCATATCGCCATTGTCTAACCCAGGGTGGTGTGGAGTGCAAAAAAACGATGGATTTGGGCCCAGATCTTTGGACTGGGTTGAATGTGTGACATTGATCCACATTCTGTCCATCACCTGTTTTGTTTGCAATTGCCGCCATAAGTGCGCTGGGGATGCTCAGACGTGGGTCCCAGGCACGCCACACCACTGGAGTCAAGCTAGCCGGGCTGATGAGAGGTGTTACCTCGAAACCGGTCCGGTCCTCGGATGCTTGATTCTGTTCTGGGAAGGACATGGCTTTTGTAGTTCGGACTGGACTGTTCCCATGGGGCACAGGGTCAGAGCTGATTTGCATATCGCCATTGTCTAACCCAGGGTGGTGTGGAGTGCAAAAAAACGATGGATTTGGGCCCAGATCTTTGGACTGGGGTGAATGTGTGACATTGATCCACATTCTGTCCATCACCTGTTTTGTTTGCAAAAAACTGAGTGGCAAAGAATCCCACCACTTGGAAGCCAGGTATGTAAAAGACATCACGTCCACCTTGTCTAGCTTTACGTATGCAGGGAACATACAGAAGCTTCAGTTGTTGGACCTCAAAGCTCTAGACTGGGAATAAGGCCTAAGGACCGGATTTACAAACATTGGATTTTGCGACTCGCAAATTGTGAGAAAATGTGAGTCGCAAAATCCAATGTACAACAGTGTCTCAGACACTGTTTACGATTCCCAATGGGGTCGCAAATTGCATGCCTCATGAATATTAATGAGACTGTTGCAATTTGGGACCCCATTGGGAATGGCTGTCACTCCCAGGAATGGTGGTCTGCTGGGGTCAGCAGACCACCTGGGACTGCTTTGTCAATTTGTTTAAATAAATGTAGCCTGTTTTCCTTAAAAGAAAACAAGATGCTTAAAAAAAAATGAAACTTTTCAGTTTCATTTTTTAACGGCAGGCAGTGGTCCGTTTGACCACAGACTGCTCCTAAAAAATATTTGTGCACCAATTCACAAAGTAGAAGGGGTCCCCTGGGGACCCCTTCCCGTTTGCGAATGGTTTACCACCTACTTTAAGTAGGTAGTAAAGTGTGAGTGTTTTGCGACTGCAAATGCGGTCATAAAAGAATCATACGTGGCAATAGCACTCGCTATTAGGAAGGGACGCCCTTGGCACGCCCCTTCCTAATAGCGAGTTGCTAACCCTATTTTGCGAGTCGCTAATAAATTAGCGACTCGCAAAATAGGGTTAGTACATTGTACCACAGTTTATTGCGGTCGCAAACGGCCTAATGCCCCTTTGCGACCGCAATAAACGGTCGTACGTCTGGGCCCAAGTCTTCAACTAAGATATAGAGGGCCCTTGTGGGTGTAGACTCTAAAAACGAAAGTAAGTGCCTTAAATTGGATTCTCTTAATCATGGGAAGACAATGAAGATGCCACTCCCCCATCCTTTTTCTTGGGTGTGATTACAAGGTTTGACCCCGCCATCTCTTGTGGAGCGCTACACCCTCATCCTAGGTGAGGTGGGTTTCCTGCAGGATGGCGATATCTACCCCGCTCCTCTTAAGGTAAGCATATACTTTATATCTCTTGGACATAATATTAGGTTCCCGAACGTTCCAGGATATGAATTTGTACTTCATAGGGGTTGCCATCTAAGGGTATACAGCATGTAAAACAACCATATAGGAAGGAGTCTCATGTCTTCCTCTGTTTAATATATTCAGAGCCATCGTTCTCGAAACATGGAGCAGCAGGCACAGTCAACCCCAAAAAAACATGCGTAACAGCAACCTACCCAACTCCCCATCCCCAGGACAAAAAGGAAACATCTCCCCATACAAACGAATAATATAACATTCAACTCACGTGCTGAGAACATATGTGTAACTCTGATAGGGAAGGGGGGCACCCAGTAGGGACACCTCCCAGTTTCCGAGAGGCAAACAATATGTGCATACCCAAGTTCAGCCCACCGTTAACACATAGGTGCCGTAAATATCACCCATCCATACCATAGCATCTCACCCTGTCAGCACACATTTATGCGCCACTTAGGCCCTTTCATATAAGTTCCATCAGCAGTTCGGGGTGTAACCTGGGGCACGGGTTCCTCCAAGTCCTGCTAAGTGACCAAGGCTTGGTCAGAGTCAGTATCTTTCACCCCTTCATCTCCAACCATGGTGGGAGTGCCCATCCCTGCCCCATTCAATGATGACTCCACTTTCACCGCTCGCAAACGTTCATGGTGGGCCTGTGTCCTGTAGGGGATTGCACTGCTCCCACCCGCACTTTTCTCCTGAGGTGTTTCAGAGCAGTCCGTTGGTCATTAGTGGTGGCATCGATGCCGGCCTACGGATGTCAGTCGTTCCAGTCCCAGAGCAGCTGAAACGAAGTGAAAACCAGCACTTCTTCCCCAGAGGTCATGCTCAGTTTTGCTGGGTCAGCATTGTGCAGTGGACTCCCAGCTGTCTCAGGTGCTTCTTGGTGTCCAAAAACAGAGTCCCTCTGCTTTTGGATTTCTCTTGTGAAGTCCGGAAATGTCATTACTCTGTGGTTAGGTCTCCCTTACACCTGGGCCTAGCTCAATATGTGATCTTGGGCTTTGTAGTGTAATAGTTTAGCTACCACTGGAAATGGGGAAGCCCCAGGCAGCAGAGGCCACTCCGGGACACAATGTGTTTGCTCTAATGCAAAAAAGGGAGAGAGTCCTTCTGGCACCACCTCCTCTTTAAGTCAATGTTCTACTAATACAATCATATTCATTTTTGGGCCCTTTATTCCCTCTGGACTGGGGTCACCCAGCTCTTCCTCACCGAAAATAAAGTCAGGCCACCACCACTCCTAGCTTCCGCTCTCAAAAAAAGTCAATTCTCCAGGGCACTGATCTCTGGCGATGGGGGAAAGGGAAGGACCCCCGGCGTTGTTACTTCTCCCATGGGAGAATGCAGGTAGCTCCCACATGTCTGCATGGGCTGTCTCACAGGCCAATTCCAGCCCGCTCAGTGGGGTTGTGACACCACCATTTTCGGAGTCAGGAGTGTGGCCACCAGCCACCGAGTCCTGGGGTCTCACTTGGAATAGTGAAGTTCGGCCGGGAGCACCACAGCTCACGTTGTACTCCTTTGGAGTTTAGCCACGTTCCCCCATTTGTTTCCATCCTTAGGTCTGATTGCTGCACAGCACTGCAGCCTCTCAGTATGCACCCCTTTTATCAATTCATTAGTATTGCTCTTTCCATTATACCATGTGTGCTTCTCCTAGATGTTTGACAGACTCTGGCATGGGTTTTGGTACTCAGAATATTATCTTTTAATGACCAATGCCTGACACGTATGCTCTCAGACCCTGTGCTGCTCACCCTGCTCTCCTATTAGATGAATCAGTTTGCAATCCTCTTCTTTTGGGATGGCAATGTCTACATTATAGGGGAGATCCATTCTCCTGACTTCTGTTACTCTAAGGTATTGCACTGAGCTGTCTCAGTGTTGATGTGGCCATTTCATTCAACACCAGCCCCACTGCTCCAACATTTCCAATCACTCTCTCGGCCTCTGGGACCACCATCTCCCTGGGGCTGAATGCAATTTTAAAATAAGAGGGGGATCATGCAGCCCTGTCCCGGATCATTCATGGCCCTGGGGTTCACCCTACTCAATGAAAGGAGGGGGGCTGCGCGGCCTCCCTCCTGGAGCCAACTATGGCCCTGAGAACCACCACCCCCCAGGGCTGGCTTCTGCTGTGTAACGAGGTGCCCACCCCTGGGAAATAGCTGTTTGCTGTGGCTTGGTGGAAGCATTACAACTTCCGTCAAGTCGCAGCAAACACTCCGCTTCCAGCAAGCAAGACCCTTAAAAAGGCTCTCGCTTGCTTTAAACAAGCATTGGCAAAGCCAATATGTCCCGTCTTTGGGACCTTATAAGTGGTTAGTCATGCAGCACAATATCCTGGGCGCTCTGCCGCCATGAGGAAGAGGGCTCATTATTAATAACTTATGGGCTACATTAATGTACTATCAATTTTTCAGTAATTTCCTAATTAGAAGTGAAACCGCTTTGGGAAACAGGGCAACAATGTTTTTATCTTGTTAAAATTACATTTTTATCGAGTAACTAGGAGACAATTAATACTTCACTTGTAACTCAGTAATTATTTTGCAACATTTATTTATGCGTCAAATGCCTCTTCTTGAGGTGCTACTCCAGTTCCAACAACTTCATGGTCTCTTCACAAGGAACGCTCTTGACCTTGCTGAAATGTCCCTTCCTTACGGACACAACCAGTAAAACTGCGGATTTGCTTCTGCAAACCATCCGCGTGCGCTGTTGTTTCTCAAAGCAGTGGGCGTTGTATCAACATACACCGGTGCTGCTGGCTGCGAAATAATAATTTTAAAAACGCACGAGTTGTGCGGACGCGCGCGCAACGAAAAAGGCGCTGTGCGCGCCGCGCGCGTGCTTGTGCATGCAATGGTAAGCTGGTCGCCGGGAAAGTAGCACTTTCCCAAGCAGCCTACTAAAAGCTCGGCCAGACCATCGCATGCGCTGGATCAAGCCGAGACCTAAAAACGTAGCAATTCACCGAAGAAATCAAAGTTTACAGGGACATTATAGTTAGGCTCAGATTTCACTCATACTAAACCACAGAAATTCGGCAGTTATGCCTTGAGCTAACTATAACTGTGCCTCGCAATGCACTGCTTATCACCTCACATATTACATGATATGGTCAACGACATCATTGATGACATCACTCATGGCAACTCAAATAATATCACTGATGACATAACTGATGACATCATCCAGTGAGCGTTAGTATTTTCTAAGAATTTATGAGTGTTAAACATATATACTAAGCTAATAAAAAGTTTAATTAGTATACTAGGTATATTGCTACTGAGTGATACTACTTTTAACATATAATATGTGAGTGGGTGTGTGAGTAGCTGTGTGGGTGAGTGAGTGGCTGTATTGGTGAGTGAGTGGGTGTGTTGTGTGTATGGGTGGGTCAGTGGGTGTGTGAGTGACAGTATGAAGTAACTGGGTGTCTGAACGGCTGTATGAGAGTGACTGGGTGTGTAAGTGTGCTGTATGGGTGAGTGAGTGGCTCTTTGAGTGGGAGTTTGGTTAAGTGAGTTGGTGTGTGAGTGGCTGTATTGGAGACTTTGTGTCTGTGTGAATGGCTGTATGGGGGAGAAAGCGGATGTGTGAGTTCTTGTATAGATGTGTGAATGGGTATGTAAGTGGTTGTGTTAGTTGTGTCGGCGAGTGAGTAGCTGTGTTGAGAGGCTGTATGGGTCTTGAACAATCATAAAAATGTTACTAGACCTGCAGGTCTAGTGACTTAAATAATGCACTCAACCTATTTGTAATGCTCTTAACCCATAAACTGGTTTCAAATGGTGTGATCATGGGTAAATATTTTAATTCATTGGGGCGCCATTTTCTTCGATATCGCATATGAGAGCACCTTCAAATGGGCGAGTTCAGCAGGTCTGCTGTACAAAAAACTTGTTTGTTGGATTTAATAGACTGAACTTTTTTTCCATATCTAATACAAATCTAGCCACATATAGTATACACATGACCCCGACTTGCCTCGTAGTTCATTAACATCATTGCCATCAGGGCGGGGGCAGAAATGTTTCTCAAATCATGTTTAAAAACCTTTTCCTTTTTTTTTCAACATCTTTTTTATTGAGAAAATCAACATAAAAATTACAAGCAAAACAAGTTCAGAGCAGTGCAATCATCAACACTTCCAGGATGTCACAGTATACAGTACAGTAAAGACAAATCGAAGCACATGGTCTGCAGAGCAGTGAACATGTAGCATTTTTCCCACGGTATTCAAAGCATTAAAGGTCCTCAAAGTCAACCCCCAATGGGGGAGGGTCACTAAAAGGGGTACATGGCAGGCCTATACTCTCATTCCAAGGGCCCCAGATTTTTGTCCATTTATGCGGTCATCCCCTGCTCTCGTAAATTTTATTTATTTTTTATTTTGAAAGTTTTATATAGCGCGAACAAGATCTTCGCAGATATCAGAGCGCTTTACAGAGGAGGGGAGCATATATAAACAGATACATCAATAGTGTTGAAAGTACAGTTAAGTGATATCATAAACAGCCAAGTAATTCAATTTCAAAGTCAAACAAAAATTGTAAAGGGTTCGAACAAGTAGTACAGATCAATATCGAGACTTTGAGTTAATCCCCAGTAGTATATCAAGTGTACTTAGCCATGAGGATCGCTTTTACTTCTTTCTTAAAAAGTATGGTAGAAGGGATGAGCCTAGTTTCAGGGGGGAGTGAGTTCCAAATCCTGGGAGCCATTCCTGAGAAAGAGCGTTTATAAGTTTTTTCCTTGCGGAATCTTTTAGGCTTTAGCAAAAGATTGTTTGTGCCTCTAGTGTTTCTGGATCCTCCAGATATCGTCAGCTTCTGAGCGAGGTATCTAGGTGAGCTCAGGTGGACAGCCTTGTGCGTCAAGCAAGCGATTTTCAGGTGTATTCTGGCTTCAAAAGGCAGCCAGTTCAGGGATTTGAAGTCAGGGGAGATGTGAGAGTGCTTTTTTGATCCAGTGATGAGTCTCGCTGCGGCGTTTAAAGAGGCTCTTATAGGTGCCGTAGTAGCTAGTGGGAGCCCGCAGAGGGCGGTGCTGCCGTATTCTATTCGAGGTATGACTAGTGATTGTACCGCAGTTTGGAAGTCTTTGGCTGGAAGGAAGGGTTTAAGTTTCCTAAGGGTGTTGATTTGGTAGTTCGCTCCCTTAGTTGCTTTGTTGATGTGTTCCTGCATGCTGAGATTGGTGTCAAGTGTTATGCCCAAGGATTTTGCTGAGTCCACGATGGTGGGTTGAACATTGAGTGCCGTAAGGTGTTTAAGCCACATTTTTGCGGTAGTGATCTTCGCGGGAGGTGAGATCAGAAGGAACTCTGTTTTAAGGGCATTGAGTTTGAGATGATTAGCGGCCAGCCAGGATTGGGTGCTTCTGATCGTTGAATTCAAGAGCGTGATGTCTTTGGGTGATTGTAGTTTGAGATAAAGTTGGGTGTCATCGGCATGCATGTGGAAGTGTACATTGGATTCTTGTAGCAAGGTCGTGAGAGGTTCCATAACTAGGTTGAACAAAGTTGGGGATAGGGAGGATCCTTGTGGTACGCCTAGCGTTACAGGTCTTGGCGAGGACATCAAGTTGTTGCTCTTGAATTTCTGCGACCTGTTATGCAGAAAGGACGTGAACCATTTGAGCACAGTTCCAGATAGACCCATTCTTGTGTTTAATAGTTCCAGTAAATTCTCATGTTTGACGGTGTCAAATGCCGAGGAGAGATCAAGGAGGATGAGGAGGCAGGTATTGTTATGATCTAGGATTTGAAGGGCGTCGTCAATTATGTGAGTCATAGCAGTTTCAGTACTGTGATTTGCTCGGAAGCCTGATTGATGAGAGTTGAGGAGATCAAACTGAGTTATGTGTTTAGTCAATTGTATTTGTGCGCATTTTTCCAACAGTTTGGCAAGAGTCGGAATATTGGTAATGGGACGGTAGTTGTTTAGGTCAGAGGGGTCTGCTGTAGGTTTCTTTAGCAAAGGAGTGACTTGTCCAACTTTGAGGGAGTCGGGAATGGTCCCTTGTTGAAGTGAGCTGTTAATGATTTTAGTCCAGAGTGGAAGGAGCAACGGGGTAAGGACTTTGACAGCGTTAGCAGGAAGGGGGTCCGTGAGGTGATTGGATGGTTTCAGAGTGCTGAGCAGACTGCCAATTTCTTCTTCCGTGTAGGTGACAAAGGATGACCAAGTGGCATTGTTTTTTGGTTTAGTGGGTGCTATGCAGTGGGGTATGGAATAGAGGCTTGCGTCAATGAGGAGGTCATTCTTTATGTTGTCAGTTTTTTGGATAAAGAAAGAGGCAAAGTCTTCGCAGGAGGGAGCTTCGCAGATAGTGCTGAGAGGTTGGGGTTGTTCTTTGGATTGTGTTCTGATAAGCTCAAACAGCTTTCTCGGACGATTTTTGGCTTGGTCGAGCTGACGGCTGAAGAAGTCTGATTTTGAGCGTTTTATTTTCCTGAAGTAGGCATTTCTCTTTTTCTTCAGGGTTTTTAGGTTCAATGCAGAGGGCGCTGATCTCCAGGTGCGCTCTGCCAAATCGGAAATTTTTGCAGAGGCTTTTTTTAGCTGCAAGGATGCGACTTCATTAATTATTGAGGTCATAGTGTTGCGATAGTGATCAGTCAAGGATTGGACGTCATTAACGCCAGTAGGAGGAAGTAGTAAGTGGCAGCTGTTGGGGGGCAGAGAGTTTGAGTTTAGTTTTTTCATGTCTCTTTTCCAGACTCTTGGCATGGAGGATTGAACAGGGTTGAATTTAAATTTTTCATTAATGAAGAATGTGATAATATAATGGTCTGACCAGTCACAGGGTTGGATAGATTCGAGTTGGGTAGAGGCCGCTTTGGAGATGATAACGTCGAGGATAGAGCCTTTCTCGTGTGTCGGACTGTTGCAAATTTGTGTGAGGTCAAGGGCGTTAAGGAAATTCTTCAGACCTTTTACCACCGCATCATTATGATCGTTCCAGTGGAGGTTGAAGTCACCAAGGTATATTTGTGTGAGTTGCCGCCCGGAGTTGGTTGAGATCATATCCATGATTTGTTGGGAGAAGGTAAGGTTGTCGCCGGGTGGGTGGTAAACGCCATGGAGAGTGCAGATCGGTTTGCCCTCATTGACAATATCAAGGCAGATGTATTCACAGGAGGTTGGGGAGGGTAGGGAAGGGGAGGTTACTTTCAAGACAGAGAGGTTGCTCCTGTATATACATGCGATTCCGCCACCTTTTTTATTGCCAGACCTGTCAAGTCTAGTGATGTGGTAGTTGGGGGGAACCAGAATGTCCATTATAGGTGTAGAAGATTCTGTTAGCCACGTTTCAGTCATGATGATTAAGTCAAGATCTAATTTTAGGATGAGATCAGCGATAGCGGAGGAGTGTCTAGCGGCTGGTCTGCAGTTGAGGAGAGTACATTTGAGACGGGGTGTGTCGAGGGTGGAAGGGGGTTTTAGAGCGAGGGGGACTTTACTCAGGTTACTATGGATAGCGATTCTGTTGTTCAGTGTAGGGGGTCTAAGGGGATTGGAGTGAATCGTAGGAATGGCAATGGGAGTGTCGGGTGTGTTGCTATGAGGAGCTGGGTCGTAGGAGCGGAGGAGGGTGATTGTGTCGAGGTCCGAGAGAGGGTTGCAGGAGCGATGGGGGCAGTTTTCGCGATTGTGAACAGGGATTGAGGTCCAGTGCGGTGGGAGTCGTGTGCGGGAGTTCGCCGCCCGGGTGGAGGACCCGCTGGGAGGGGTGGTGATGGTGGAGTCGCGTGAGGGGTGTCTGGGGTGTGTGCTGAGTAATTGTTTGATGATGTGAATGTCTTGTTTGATCTGGTGGAGGGTGTTGGGTGAGGGGTGACTGGAGTGTGATAGACAGAGTAATTGTTGCTTGATGATGTGCATGTCTTCTTTGAGCTGGAGGAGGGAGGCCGTAATGTAGTCCAATGTGGGAAATGTGTTGGAGGTGGGGATGGGAGGGTCGGGCGTGGGTGACATAGGGGAGAGGTTGGCGGTGTGGGTGAGAGTATTGGTGGTGTGTGGAGAGTGAAGGGTGGAGGATGGGCGTTTGTTAGTGGTGGAGGGGGTGGAATTTGGGTAGTGGAGGGGGAGACTGGGGGGGGAGTGGGATTGTAGATGGTTCTTTTTTGAGGGGGTGGAGTTGAGTTGATGGAGGTGGTGTGTTCTGTGTGATTAGTTAATGGGCGGAAGTGGGGGCTGAGAATGGGGGGGGATGAAGGGTGGGGTTTGCTTTTGTGTGTGTCGGTCTGATGCTGATCTAGGTTAGGTGGGTTGCGGGTGGGAGCTGTGGTATCAGGGGTGAGAGGAAAGGGGAGGGCTGGTGTGTGGGGGGAAGGGGATAGGTGGTTGGTGTATGAGGGAGAAAGATCCCTCTCCGTTTGTATACACCAATCCATATCCGACTCCCAGTCAGTGTGTCATGGCATGACCCCTCCCTTCCATGTTCTGGCTATGTTGCACTTTGCCACCATGCAGCCCAGCTTGACCCACAAATTCTCGGTTCGCTACAAGTCTGTGGCTTCCCAGATATTTAGAAGGCAGAGCTGGGGGGAGGCCTCTATAGGTGTTTTACCTATTCGGGACATAACGGATATAACCTTTCCCCATTACTTCTGGAGAATCGGGCAATCCCACCATTGGTGTATGTAGGTACTAGTGTGACCACACCTTTGGGGACAGGTCGGTGAGTCTAGCACCCCAGTTTTAACAAGCACTGAGCTAGTGTAATAGGCACGGTGCAGTAGTTTAAGTTGGATGAGTCGGAAATGGGAACGGATTGCCAACTCTCGGGGAGAATGTAAATGTAAATGTTTTTGTACTTGTATAGCGCACAGCTACCCGCAGTGGGTTTCCCGGCGCTGGTACAAATACAGCAAGGGAACCCTTCCTGGCTTTCCCTGTGAAGTGTCAACTCCTGGGCACCCCCATGGTGCAGACCAGGCATCCCTCGCGTTGTGGGGGCCGTTGTGGAGACTAAGCAAGCTATTGCCCAGAGTTGCAGCGTGGGACCCATCATCAGAATAGGCACTGAGGCGAGAATATCCAGTCAGGGGAATTAATGAGCCTGAGACCCGCCGAGGCAGGAATCGAACCCTGGTCGCTGGCCAGAGCTCTGCATCGAGGTCTGCCTGCTCTAACCATTGAGACACACTTCAGGGCATCCCGACAGTCATCTTCGTCCAAGTCCCCTATGTCATCTATCCATTTTTCATACAGTTTGTCCTGAAAATCTGGTGCTTTATTGAGGATTTTACAGTGGGTCAATGAGATGGCCCTTTCCTGGAGTTAATTATCCAATAGTCTATCTTCTAGAGGTGAGGAGACTGTCAAGTCTGAGTCTTTAGGGACCGCTTTATAAAGTGAATTACAAGTCTGGAGGTAGCGAAAGGTTTCCCCACCACGCAATTGGTAGTCCCTCTGCAGATCGCTAAATGGAAATCACCCAACCCTTTGTCCACATGTCCCCGATCTTCGAGAGGCTGATCAGGTCCCATTTATCGAACCCTGGTTGCTTTGACAGGATCCAATTTAATCGTTCCCATTCCGGGTAGTAATTTTAACTTAAGAAACAGGGGGAAACTGAATATGAAAATTTTTAACAATTTCTTAGCTAATAATGCACCTTTTATTAACCAGGTCTCAATGAAAGATTTGGACACCATAAAAAACTGGATCTTCAGTTCTGTTGATTTCAGTCTTCCTATCTCTACTCAGAAGGTGAAAAACCATCGCTCTCCTGCCCCCTGTTTTTTTCCTACTTTAAAAAAGAGAAAAGCAAGTGTAAGGCGCTGGAAAGGCACTGGAGAAGGGACTATGCATCTGCATTTAAAATTACTTATAAACAGGCAATTAAAGAATACCACTCTCTTTGCAATACCGCTCGGGCAGAATATGTCAGTTCCACAATTTCTCATGACAAAAACTGTCCTAAGGTGCTTTTTAAATTGGTTAAGTAACTTTCTGGCGCGTCCACCCAAGCTCCGCCTCCAATGCTCTTGGAATCACAATGCGAAGCGCTGGCTATGTTTTTCCTAATAAAGTGTAGCAAATTTATCTTTAACATTTAACATCTCCAAGATCATTACTTCACAGCTAACTACATCTGCACCATCTTAAACCTCACTCTGGATTTCAGTCGGAGGTACAGGAGGAGGTGTGCCTTAGTAAACTTGATCACTGGATCCCGTTAGATATTATCTGCTTCAGTCAGATCTTAAAAATTCTCATATAGGGTTCCCCTCTGGACCCCCTCCCAGTTACCACACTGCAAAAACTTGAGACACCTGCTCTATAGCAGATTATGGAGCTACTTAATGCATCCCTAAGGGAAGCCTTGGTTCCATCGGAGTGGAAACATGCTATGATTCTTCCACTCTTGAAGAAGACTAATGCTGACCTGGCTCAGATGTCCAGTTTTTGGCCTCTGCTCCCAGTTTTTTCCAAAATTTTGGAGAAACACGTGAATTTGCAATTAACCTTCCTCACCGAAAATAAAGTCAGGCCACCACCACTCCTAGCTTCCGCTCTCAAAAAAAGTCACTTCTCCAGGGCACTGATCTCTGGCGATGGGGGAAAGGGAAGGACCCCCGGCGTTGTTACTTCTCCCATGGGAGAATGCAGGTAGCTCCCACATGTCTCCATGGGCTGTCTCACAGGCCAATTCTAGCCCGCTCAGTGGGGTTGTGACACCACCATTTTCGGAGTCAGGAGTGTGGCCACCAGCCACCGAGTCTTGGGGTCTCACTTGGAATAGTGAAGGTCGGCCGGGAGCACCACAGCTCACGTTGTACTCCTTTGGAGTTTAGCCACGTTCCCCCATTTGTTTCCATCCTTAGGTCTGATTGCTGCACAGCACTGCAGCCTCTCAGTATGCACCCCTTTTATCAATTCATTAGTATTGCTCTTTCCATTATACCATGTGTGCTTCTCCTAGATGTTTGACAGACTCTGGCATGGGTTTTGGTACTCAGAATATTATCTTTTAATGACCAATGCCTGACACGTATGCTCTCAGACCCTGTGCTGCTCACCCTGCTCTCCTATTAGATGAATCAGTTTGCAATCCTCTTCTTTTGGGATGGCAATGTCTACATTATAGGGGAGATCCATTCTCCTGACTTCTGTTACTCTAAGGTATTGCACTGAGCTGTCTCAGTGTTGATGTGGCCATTTCATTCAACACCAGCCCCACTGCTCCAACATTTCCAATCACTCTCTCGGCCTCTGGGACCACCATCTCCCTGGGGCTGAATGCAATTTTAAAATAAGAGGGGGACCATGCAGCCCTGTCCCGGATCATTCATGGCCCTGGGGTTCACCACCTCACTGGGGAAGGCCCTACTCAATGAAAGGAGGGGGGCTGCGCGGCCTCCCTCCTGGCGCCAGCTATGGCCCTGAGAACCACCACCCCCCAGGGCTGGCTTCTGCTGTGTAACGAGGTGCCCACCCCTGGGATATAGCTGTTTGCTGTGGCTTGGTGGAGGCATTACAACTTCCGTCAAGTCACAGCAAACACTTCGCTTCCAGCAAGCAAGACCCTTGAAAAGGCTCTCGCTTGCTTTAAACAAGCATTGGCAAAGCCAATATGTCCCGTCTTTGGGACCTCATAAGTGGTTAGTCATGCAGCACAATATCCTGGGCGCTCAGCCGCCATGAGGAAGAGTGCTCATTATTAATAACTTATGGGCTACATTAATGTACTTTCAATTTTTCAGTAATTTCCTAATTAGAAGTGAAACCGCTTTGGGAAACAGGGCAACAATGTTTTTATCTCGTTAAAATTACATTTTTATCGAGTAACTAGGAGACAATTATTACTTCACTTGTAACTCAGTAATTATTTTGCAACATTTATTTATGCGTCAAATGCCTCTTCTTAGGTGCTACTCCAGTTCCAACAACTTCATGGTCTCTTCACAAGGAACGCTCTTGACCTTGCTGAAATGTCCCTTCCTTTATGACACAACCAGTGTCGTGTGTATGGGTGGGTCAGTGGGTGTGTGAGTGACAGTATGAAGTAACTGGGTGTCTGAACGGCTATATGAGAGTGACTGGGTGTGTAAGTGTGCTGTATGGGTGAGTGAGTGGCTCTTTGAGTGGGAGTTTGGTTAAGTGAGTTGGTGTGTGAGTGGCTGTATTGGAGACTTTGTGTCTGTGTGAATGGCTGTATGGGGGAGAAAGCGGATGTGTGGGTTCTTGTATAGATGTGTGAATGGGTATGTAAGTGGTTGTGTTAGTTGTGTCGGCGAGTGAGTAGCTGTGTTGAGAGGCTGTATGGGTCTTGAACAATCATAAAAATGTTACTAGACCTGCAGGTCTAGTGACTTAAATAATGCACTCAACCTATTTGTAATGCTCTTAACCCATAAACTGGTTTCAAATGGTGTGATCATGGGTAAATATTTTAATTCATTGGGGCGCCATTTTCTTCGTTATCGCATATGAGAGCACCTTCACATGGGCGAGTTCAGCAGGTCTGCTGTACAAAAAACTTGTTTGTTGGATTTAATAGACTGAACTTTTTTTCCATATCTAATACAAATCTAGCTACATATAGTATACACATGACCCCGACTTGCCTCGTAGTTCATTAACATCATTGCCATCAGGGCGGGGGCAGAAATGTTTCTCAAATCATGTTTAAAAACCTTTACCTTTTTTTTAACATCTTTTTTATTGAGAAAATCAACATAAAAATTACAAGTAAAACAAGTTCAGAGCAGTGCAATCATCAACACTTCCAGGATGTCACAGTATACAGTACAGTAAAGACAAATCGAAGCACATGGTCTGCAGAGCAGTGAACATGTAGCATTTTTCCCACTGTATTCAAAGCATTAAAGGTCCTCAAAGTCAACCCCCAATGGGGGAGGGTCACTAAAAGGGGTACATGGCAGGCCTATACTCTCATTCCAAGGGCCCCAGATTTTTGTCCATTTATGCGGGCATCCCCTGCTCTCGTAAATAACCCTCTCCGTTTGTATACACCAATCCATATCCGACTCCCAGTCAGTGTGTCATGGCATGACCCCTCCCTTCCATGTTCTGGCTATGTTGCACTTTGCCACCATGCAGCCCAGCTTGACCCACAAATTCTCGGTTCGCTACAAGTCTGTGGCTTCCCAGATATTTAGAAGGCAGAGCTGGGGGGAGACCTCTATAGGTGTTTTACCTATTCGGGACATAACGGATATAACCTTTCCCCATTACTTCTGGAGAATCGGGCAATCCCACCATTGGTGTATGTAGGTACTAGTGTGACCACACCTTTGGGGACAGGTCGGTGAGTCTAGCACCCCCGTTTTAACAAGCACTGAGCTAGTGTAATAGGCACGGTGCAGTAGTTTTTAAGTTGGATAAGTCGGAAATGGGAACGGATCGCCAACTCTCGGGGAGAATGTAAATGTAAATGTTTTTGTACTTGTATAGCGCACAGCTACCCGCAGTGGGTTTCCCGGCGCTGGTACAAATACAGCAAGGGAACCCTTCCTGGCTTTCCCTGTGAAGTGTCCACTCCTGGGCACCCCAATGGTGCAGACCAGGCATCCCTCGCGTTGTGGGGGCCGTTGTGGAGACTAAGCAAGCTATTGCCCAGAGTTGCAGCGTGGGACCCATGATCAGAATAGGCACTGAGGCGAGAATATCCGGTCAGGGGAATTAATGAGCCTGAGACCCGCCGAGGCAGGAATCGAAACCTGGTCGCTGACCAGAGCTCTGCATCGAGGTCTGCCTGCTCTAACCATTGAGACACACTTCAGGGCATCCCGACAGTCATCTTCGTCCAAGTCCCCTATGTCATCTATCCATTTTTCATACAGTTTGTCCTGAGCATCTGGTGTTTTATTGAGGATTTTACAGTGGGTCAATGAGATGGCCCTTTCCTGGAGGTAATTATCCAATAGTCTATCTTCTAGAGGTGAGGAGACTGTCAAGTCTGAGTCTTTAGGGACCGCTTTATAAAGTGAATTACAAGCCTGGAGGTAGCGAAAGGTTTCCCCACCCCGCAATTGGTAGTCCCTCTGCAGGTCGCTAAATGGAAATCACCCAACCCTTTGTCCACATGTCCCCGATCTTCGAGAGGCTGATCAGGTCCCATTTATCGAACCCTGGTTGCTTTGACAGGATCCAATTTAATCGTTCCCATTCCGGGTAGTAAGTTTAACTTAAGAAACTGGGGGAAACTGAATATGAAATTTTTTAACAATTTCTTAGCTAATAATGCACCTTTCATTAACCAGGTCTCAATGAAAGATTTGGACACCATAAAAAACTGGATCTTCAGTTCTGTTGATTTCAGTCTTCCTATCTCTACTCAGAAGGTGAAAAACCATCGCTCTCCTGCCCCCTGTTTTTTTCCTACTTTAAAAAAGAGAAAAGCAAGTGTAAGGCGCTGGAAAGGCACTGGAGAAGGGACTATGCATCTGCATTTAAAATTACTTATAAACAGGCAATTAAAGAATACCACTCTCTTTGCAATACCGCTCGGGCAGAATATGTCAGTTCCACAATTTCTCATGACAAAAACTGTCCTAAGGTGCTTTTTAAATTGGTTAAGTAACTTTCTGGCGCGTCCACCCAAGCTCCGCCTCCAATGCTCTTGGAATCACAATGCGAAGCGCTGGCTATGTTTTTCCTAATAAAGTGTAGCAAATTTATCTTTAACATTTAACATCTCCAAGATCATTACTTCACAGCTAACTACATCTGCACCATCTTAAACCTCACTCTGGATTTCAGTCGGAGGTACAGGAGGAGGTGTGCCTTAGGAAACTTGATCACTGGATCCCGTTAGATATTATCTGCTTCAGTCAGATCTTAAAAAGTCTCATATAGGGTTCCCCTCTGGACCCCCTCCCAGTTACCACACTGCAAAAACTTGAGACACCTGCTCTATAGCAGATTATGGAGCTACTTAATGCATCCCTAAGGGAAGCCTTGGTTCCATCGGAGTGGAAACATGCTATGATCCTTCCACTCTTGAAGAAGACTAATGCTGACCTGGCTCAGATGTCCAGTTTTTGGCTTCTGCTCCCAGTTTTTTCCAAAATTTTGGAGAAACACGTGAATTTGCAATTAACCTGATATGTTGAGACCTATACATTTTTGCATCCCTCTCAATCAGGCTTTAGAGAAAGCTACTCTCCAGAAACGACACTTCTGGGAGTTACCGAAATGATGCAGAGCCACTTGGACGCCGGCGACACTGTGGCGCTCATATAATTAGATTTGAGCACCGCTTTTGACACAGTATCTCACACCGTGCTTCTGCAAGCCTAAAAATCCATTGGCGTAACCGGACTCGCCCTGACATGGCTGGCTAACTTCTTAATGGACAGTACGTTTCAGGTCTTTTTTCCAGCGGCAGTCTCCAAAATTCATGCCTCTGCCCATGAGGTTTCATATGGCTCTATAATCAGCCATTTGCTATTTAATATTTACGTTAAGCCTCTGGCTGATATCGTCAAGGAGGTGGGACTGTCAATTTTTTCCTATGCTGACAACATCCAAATAATCTTCTTCCTGTCTGCTAAAGAAGCTGTGCAATCTTCTTTTCTCTAAACGGGGCTTCGCAATATTGCTACTTCACTGAAACTCAATGGGGAGAAGACTGAGGTGCTAATCTTAGGGAAGAATACAGAACTTTGGGGTCCTCAGCACTGGCCCCCTGAATTGGGTGCCTTTCCCAGCCTACCCATCAAGCACGCAATCTGGGTGCCATCATTGATGATCAACTCTTGATGAAACATCATGCAGTAAAGGTGGCGGTGACCTGTTTTGGCATCCTTAAGTGGCTAAGAAAGATCTTGTGGATGTTGCCAGATTCTACGCAAAGAACCGTAGTCCAGGCCTTGATTACCTCTCGCCTGGACTATGGCAACAGCCTCTTTTTGGGATCCAACAAGAATGTTATACACAAGTTACAGGTAGTAGAGAACACCGCTGCTCGCCTTCGATGCCGAATCCCTAGAACTACGTCTGTCTCTGGTCCTTTGCGTACAATCCACTGGCTTAAAGTGGAAAACCGCATCAAATTTAAAACTCTATCATGTGCAAGATCAAAAGTGGCAAGGCCCCGCAATACTTGAGCACCTTTGCTCAACCATGTGTTCCTTCCAGCCCCCTTCGCTCAGCTAATCAAGCTAATTTTATGGTCCCTAGGCACAGATTGGCCCGGATGGGGGGGTCGCTTTTTTTCCTGCTTGAGACACAATTTGTGGTATTCCCTTTCTCTTACACTTAGGACCAAGACCTGCTATACCCATTTCCGTAGATCTCTGAAAACCTGGCTTTTTGAACAATATCTTCCCCTTCCTCTTTTTGGCAACCGGCTAGGCGGCGCCGGGAAACTTTTGGGTAGCTGTGCGCCTTATCAAACCTAAATAAATATAAAACAAAATACCCAATCTGCCAGCTTCAAGCAAAGGAGTAACTTGCGTGATTCTGTCTTTCCAGCCGAGAGCAGCTGACGCCTTGTGCCATAGAGCAAAAAACTGGTTTGGAAGACCATCAAACAAATCTCATTGGTGGAAGATGAGGCAACCTTTTCAAACAGAGCTCATCCATGTATGACCCTCAACACATATAAAGCATTCGGTCCTCAAACATACTTCAATCAGGGGTACCCCAAGGCAACAAAAATGAGTTTTATGAGGCACAGACTGGGAATTCTGCCTTGTGCTCAGCACCTTCCACCATGGCAAAGGCAAACACCACAAGACACCTGCAGTCTATGCAACGCTAAATCAGGCGACATATTACATTTAATCTGCCTATGCAAAGAAATGCTTCAAGCACGGTGAAATCTCCTAAAAAAAACATTTAATCTAAAAGGCATTTGCACCAGGAAGCAAGCTGTGTTAGCCTGTCTAAATCCAGAAAATACCCAGCTAAACTGCCATCTAGTAAAATTCTCAACGATAGCCGAACAAAAACTGCTCAAGAATTCGTAAGACAAACAAGGTTTAGCCTTCTCACTCTACCTATCTCCGGGAATGCGCTGCAAAAAGACCATCCTCTCGGATTCATCTCCAATCGCATTAGGACCATGTATGCCATATGTAAATGTATCCTAAATCAAACTAGGACTAAGATCTGGGTTCTGGCCGCTGTGCTATGATGCTAAAGCCACTGTAGGCCACCTCTAAAGAACATTAACTTTAAGACCGACTGCACAGAACCTTTTTTGTATAAGACGTTTAATCGCAGGATCTTGCACAAATCTAGAAACGCTCTGCCAAATGTTAAAAATGCTAATGGTTTTAGAGCCGATCTGAGATGCTCATAATTGAACTTTTTATATCCTTTTTTTGTATTTGATTTGGTTTTACTGTAAGCAATGGTTTTAATTAACTATGCAAATAAATAAACTTGTGCCATAGAGCGACCGTGGTGGACCTTGGTGTGAGTTTGGGTACATACTTTGCCCCCCCCCCATGGAGTGCCCTCAAATAGGTACCTTGGAGCATATTATGCCTGTCCATCCTATATGCAGGGTCTGAAATGGGTCGATGAACCCAGTGGTTTAAGACCACTAACTATGAGGCCCAGTAATAAGATCTGATGTCGGGAAGGCCAATGCCGCCATCATACCAGATTTTTGTAAGCTTAGTGAGGGCGATACAGGGAGTACCGTGTTTCCAGAGCAGGGCATGAGCCTCTGAGTCGATGGATTGAAAATAATGAGGTGGAACCAAATGGGGCGTGTTCTGTAGGGCATATTGAAAACACGGAAGGCACATCATCTTGTAAAGGGCCGCTCTATGTTTAAAAACTTTTAATAAATACATAACTAAAGCATGAAGCGGTAGCACACTGTCATTTGTAAATAGCAGATTTTACATTGAAATGGACAAAAACTTTCCTACTGACATGCAGCTTTACTGATTACACTATATAGTGTCCAAACGATAATGTTTGACAGTAGAGTTTCTGCAAATATGTGTCATTCGCACATAACCAAGTAAAGAGTTCTTGTTTGTTTTGCTCCTATTTTACCCTTTGTTTGCATCACACTTAATTACAAAAAAAATTGCTTTTGTAAATCCTGATATATTTTGAAATATTTGTAATATTAATTTAAAGGTGATTTATATAAATGTTATGTGTTAGGGAAATAACTGACATCTTCAGACAGCTCTTGACAAACAACTCTAACTCTAGTAAGAGAGAGAAAAATAAACCTAATTTTCCAAGCAGCAATTAGTCAAAAGACAAACTGATATTTGACCTCTTTCCTTGAATAGACAGCAAATGTGTCAAGGTAAAAGCAAGATTTAATGGCATCTTTATAGCTCATTAACTTTCTGAATGAACAGAACACATGTTCCTTTCCAGCCTAAGTTTACTCACCAGATGGGACTAGTAGGTGCTAAAAATAGCTTGACCTAATAAACGTTTACTGGGGCGAGTAGATTTTTCTAGGCCTGGGCGAGTAAGTGGGTGTGTGAGAGGCTGTGTAGGTGAATAAGTGAGTGTGCAGTTGCTATATGGGTGAGTGTGTGGCTGTGTGAGTGGCTGTATGGGTGACTGACTAGTTGTATGAGTACCTGTATGGGTGAGTGAGTGGTTGTCTGGCTGTATGAGTGAGAAGGTGGGTGTGTGAGTGTCAGGTCCATGCTAGGTTCCGTCACTAGGCTCCCTTCAGTCCCTGTTTTCAAGGTTCAGGGTAACTCCTTGCAGCAGTTCCCAATCTGGGGCTCTATCCAGAAACAGGTTCATGTACGCAGTCAGAGGGAGGGTTGGTTCACGCTTCCTGATTGCGCCACTAGGGTGCTAGGTTAGCGTTCTAGTCTTCCTCGTTCTGTCCGCCATTTCCTTTTCCTGCGCGTTCTATGTGGCGTACTTCAACTGTCCTTTCTCGGCAGCTAGACGTTCCGCTTTAGGCTCCAGTCAAAGTTTCCTAGTTTAGTCTAGTTTATGCCCGTTTTCTGTCAAATAACCTTCCTATTCATTCCTTGGGCTCTTGTTGGAATAATAGAGTTGTCCTAGCACTATTTATCTCCGTTCCGTTTCCCGCCGCAGCTCTCCATTTTCGAGTGTTCTGTGGAGTCGGTGGGAATTCAGAGGCAGCATTCTTCAGCGGACTATTCCTTTTGGCAAGTTTATTCTTCCGCTTCGATTCAGAACTAGAGCGGTAAGAAGTTTCTATTCTTCATTAAAGACTTCCTTGCAGCGTGTTGCGCTGCCCAGTGCAAAACTTGAACTTTATCTACAGTGTGGCAGACATTTGTTTACAGAGAGAGTCTGCGCAGTTCTAAATAGACTCTGTCAGTATTGTCAACGCATTCAAGCAGTCAATGGAAGGCAGTTTTTCAATAGTAATACAGTCAATAGACTTTCCAGTGATTAAACAGCCATTCCTTGAGTTCAGTGAGCTGATGGAATCTACTACTGTAATTCTACAAGGCAAGAAATCTACAAACTACTACAAGTAAATGGGAGTATTAATTATATGCATATGGTTATACTGTTATTTACCACCTCTACTAGACGCAACCTTCAAAACTGACACTAACGACAACTTGAGTCCTACAATCCAACAAGAAAAGTCCAATTTATAGCGTACTCTTTCTAGAGAGAGGCAAATTCCACATAGTATCATGTATTGAGAGGTAGAGAGAGAGAGAGAGTAGAATTTCTAAGTGTTGTTTGAACTATAGTAATGATCTGTTAATTGTTTCAGGTGTTCACCAGCATCTCGAATTCAGAGGGGTTGAAGAAGGCACCAGTGTGGACGTCTCTCTATGTTGTTCGTTATCCACTTCCCCTTTCCCTTACGTTCCTGGGCTTGGAGAAATCCGGGTGCAGGGGTGATTGGGAATTCGGAAAATATTCAGCATAGAAGTCTTGGTCATTCGCTCCCATGGAATCAAGATAAATCAGGTACTGCCTCTGACAGTGAGTGGCTCTCTGAATGAATAAGCTGATGTATTAGTGCTTTTATGGGTCTGTGAATGGGTATGCGATTTGTGTGAATGTGTGTTCAAGAGGTTGGATGTATGGGGGAGTGAGTGGTTATGGGGATGATGTCATCAGTGATCTCATTGGAGATGTCATCAGTGATGTCACTGACCATGTCATGAGTGATGTAATATGTGAGGTCATAAGCAGTTCATTCCAGGGGTGTATGTTAAAGATAGCTAAGGTAACTATAACTGCTGAATTTCTATGAAATCTGACCCTAACTATAACGTCCCTGTAACCTTTGTTTTTTCAGTGAATTTCAAAGGTTTTTAAAAATCTATTTGTTAATTATAACGTCCCGGTAATCTTTGACTTTTTAAGTTAAGTGAATTTCCATGTTCTTTAACTAGTAGGCTGTTTTGAATTGAGCCCCCAGGTGGTGGTGTAGGAAGAAAGGGGCAACTATTGCAATAGTCATAGTGACCCCCATCCGAGATACCCTGGAGGGAGTTGCGGGCTTTTGTGTATCCCTAACATACGTTCTCTTCTCTACCGACCTCTGTGGGAAAAAATAGAAACAGCTGCTGAACAGAGAGCGCTCTGATTTTAAATAAATGGCACAATCAGAGATGCCCATCGGGGACACTTAGCAATTTGTTTACACCTGTGATACCTGAACCTCTTGCCCGGTAGCCATGGGTGAGCCCAGCATCCCCCCCCCCCCCGGCCCAGCAGGCAGAGTGCACAGTGCTTCTGTTTCCCATAACTGGGAGGCAGGGTAGTGACCACAGCTGCCGCCTTGATATCAGCCTTGAAGTATGCAGTATAACCTGGGAGCTGGGGGCTTTTATAACGCAGGGTTAGGATGAGCCCCAGTGGCGTAGGGAACCCCCGCTTTGTTAGCTTAAGCGGGTGGTGTTCACACATAATTATTTACAAGCCTTGTCTGTCTGCACTTCTACAGATAGAAGCTCTTCAAAAAGCTGTGTAAAGGAAACTGAAACCGAGGTCCAGGATTCAAATTCAGGTAGAGAAAAAGAGGCTCAAAAGGTGATATGATGAGGGAAAGAGAGGAAACAAGTTTGCAGAAGTACAGCTTCCATATGTGCAGCAGGTGCAGTGCCACCAAGGCCAAGAGGCTTAACGGGCCCACTGAATGCAGATTTTTGCATTACTTTTAACAATTAAATGCCAGCTGGGGGGGGGGGCATTTATTTCCTTGGACTAAGGCTGACAATAGACTGGCTATGAGAGAGAGAGCTGAAAGGAAGAGTGAATAGAAAGAAGAAAGAAACTGACAAGAAGAAAGGCCAATACATATGAAAAGATGCGATGAAAGGACAAATGGTAGTTGAATCAATATTTGCATGGGTGGTTGAAAGAATGGCTGGAATTATGAAAGGCTGGATCAATGAGTGGCTGGACGAAAGGAAGTCTGGATGGATGGGTGAATTGAAAAGAGGGTGAAGTGATGGATGAAAAAGAAAGATGGATGGGAGGATGGATGAATGACTGGAAGTAGAAGGACAGACGATTGATGGAAGAGTGTAATGATGAAAGTAGGGATAGACCAAATGGTAAACAAAGGATGGAATGGTCAAAGGATGGTTGAACTGAAACATGAAAAGATGGATAGATGGATGGAGGCATGAAAGTCTTAAAGGATAGAGAGATAGATGGACCGAAGATGGGACGAAGGGAGCTTCTATTGGCTGGGCATGGCTTATTTGCTTCGCTCGCCTGATGGCATTCGAGATACGGATCAAAGTGGGGGTATTTTAATTTCATGGCTGCTCCCTTGATGGGCCCTGTCCTGCAATTAGTTAAATTCTATCTACAATGTGGGAGCAAGGCAGCAGCTTGTCAGGGATGACAGGTTTCACATCCTGCACTGAGTCTAACTCTTATTAAAAGGGAGTTGAAATGAAAATAATGAAATACCAGTATTTGTAAAGCGCAAAGCTACCTCCAAATTGGTGTCCCAGCACTAGGGGCCCTTGGGAAGATTAAGCAAGCTATTTCCCAGATCACTTGGTGCTGGACTAACCTGCCGCCGGCACCGGGGATTGAACCGTGAACCCCGTAATCCGGAGTCAGGCACCCTGGCTGCTGCGCAATACCGCTTCCCTAGTTAAGGCATCTAGAAAGAGGTAGAGGCGAGAGGTGCACTCTAATGCAGTGAGTCAGACTCCATAAAATGAGAGCGTACTTTAAGTGCATCCTCCAGAGACACTGGCTTAGAAGTCCCAAGAAACTTCAGAAAGTGCACTTAAAAAAAGGTTGCACTCGCTCCTCACATACTTCTCCCCGACAGTCACAATCCATACGAAACAAAACAGAAATGCAGGTGTGTCTGCTGTTTATGTAAAGTAACCATGATGATGTACAGGAACTCCTTGTATAGCACTTTATGCACCTGCCCCCTGAACCGATTAACCGCAGATGGGGTGCTGTCAAGCTCATGCACAACACTTTGAGTTTCTGTGCCCCCCCCAACACACAAACAGGTCTTCAAAAAGATAGGCCAAATGCTAATGTATTTTTTATTTAGTGTTTTAGGCAAGGCATAAGTCCTAAAAAAAGAAGTGGGGGGACTAACCAGGTTAGGTGGTATGCCAGTGGAATTATGACGCTTGCCATCACAGAGCATGATGCCACGACGCGTGACATTGCACGTGACACCACAGAAAGTGACCTCATTGGAAGTGACAAATCGCAAGAAGTACAGAACAAAATATTTGGAAGGTTCCCCTGGTGGTTGTCACAGGGAGGGGGAGAGTAGTGCCAAATAGGAGACCCTGTGGTTTGCTGTTACTGAATGAGGTCCGAGGTATTGACTAAAGCAAAACAGTATGGGGGCAGGCAGCTCTGTGAGCAGTCCTAATTTGTCAATTTATAATGGCAAATGAATATATAAGACACTTTTCATATTTTATGTCCAAAAAATTGTACGATAAACAAATCCACCAAAGATATAAGAGATATTTATCAAAAAATACAATTTATTATAATACCTCCCTTCAGGGTTACAATCTAAATTATTAAAATACATTAAAATACATTTTCCACATAGTGAAAAAATGCGATAAAAAAGTCAAAAGAAAGAGTCGACGCGGCGTTTCGATGTTCGTTTACAATATTCACACCTTCATCAGGACATTTTGACATTTGGTTGGCAATCTGAATTTTTGAAGCTTCCGTTTCAATTTAAAAGACTTCTAAAACCACTGGAAACTTGTATACATCTGTTTCTTATGATCATGTGGTATATGTAATGAGGTAACTACATAAAGTAATTAGACACGGAGGAGCCACCGGAATTTATTCTCGGGTCAGTTTTGAAAACTCAGGATCCCTTCGTCAATTCGGAATCACGAGTTTATGTATTCTATGTTGTGAGGCCAATGTGATAAGTTGATCACTTGTCTGATTTTAAAATCGCTTCCTGTTTTTCTTAAGCCTTTGTGGTTTAATTCGGCCTCCCTGCTCCTCCGTGTTAGAGTCTTTTTTTTTTTCCCCGGAAGACTCTAACACGGAGGAGCAGGGAGGCCGAATTAAACCACAAAGGCTTAAGGAAAACAGGAAGCGATTTTAAAATCAGACAAGTGATCAACTTATCACATTGGCCTCACAAAAATGAATACATAAACTTGTGATTCCGAATTGACGAAGGGATCCTGAGTTTTCAAAACTGACCCGAGAATAAATTCCGGTGGCTCCTCCGTGTCTAATTACTTTATGTAGTTACCTCATTACAGGTACCACATGATCATAAGAAACAGATGTATACAAGTTTCCAGTGGTTTTAGAAGTCTTTTAAATTGAAACAGAAGCTTCAAAAATTCAGATTGCCAACCAAATGTCAAAATGTCCTGATGAAGGTGTGAATATTGTAAACGAACACCGAAACGCCGCGTCAACTCTTTCTTTTGACTTTTTTATCACATTTTTTCACTATGTGGAAAATTTATTTTAATGTATTTTAATAATTTAGATTGTAACCCTGAGGGGAGGTATTATAATAAATTGTATTTTTTGATATATATCTCTTATATCTTTGGTGGATTTGTTTATCGTACAATTTGTTGGATATACAATATGAAAAGTGTTTTATATATTCATTTGCCATTATAAATTGACAAATTTGGACTGCTCACAGACCTGCCTGCCCCCATACTGTTTTGCTTTAGTCAGTACCTCGGACCTCATTCAGTAACAGCAAACCACAGGGTCTCCTATTTGGCACAAATCGCAAGAAGTTACATCAGATATTAAGACCTCACACATATGTATATCAGGTATATCATGAGTACATTTATGAGATTTAATAAATTAGAGTTGGGGTTGTGCGAAAAAAGTGGCGCAATCCCAACGCAAAATCTGGGCCTGAACTAATAAATTTATTTTTTTACACCGTGCCACAAAGAAACTGGCAACAAGGAGAAGCATGGCAGAAGATCTGTTATGCTTAATTGGTTGCAAAGTCTACATTTTAAAATATTTGATTGGGTTAATGCATCTGCTGTAAAGATGCCCAGTAAATCTCAGGGAATAGAAATAATAATGATGAGATAACTCTGGAGTTTAATGTATTTGTTGCAGAGATCTATGTTTTGTGAAGTCCCAGATTTGAATCAAAGTAGCATAGTGGGTTAATGTGTTCCTGCAAAGCGCATCACGTAACATGCAGATGACAGATTTTTATTTTATGTAGATAGTAAGAACAATAGTTACTTACCTGTAATCTGTGGTTCTCCAGTATTGGTGTCTTTCATAGATTCACATGCCTGAATCATTCCACGTCGTCGGAGTGGGAGTCCCACGGTACATAAAAAAGCAATAATATGCCATAAATATATAGTAAATACCAATATAAACAAACCAGGAAGTAAAGTAGCCAATGCTACAGTAGAAAAAACCTCCACATCTATGACTATCCCAGTCATTTTGTATAGTCCAAACTACAGCCAATCACGCGCTAGCACCCACCAGAATGTTCTCCCCAGAGGGCCCAGGCTCTCAGATATTCTCGCAAGGAGTGTAGGTAAACCAAAATAGCCTAAAAGCCTCTGAGGGGAAGGTGGGCGGGTTGCATGTGAATCTATGAAAGACACCAATACTGGAGAACCACAGATTACAGGTAAGTAACTATTGTTCTTCTCCAGTATTAGGGGTGTCTTTCCTAGAGTCACATGCCTGAATCAGAGTAAATAGCAGTACAACATTCCTTTGCTCTTAGACGCTATTTTGTATTATCATGCATATGACAATGGTACAATAATATACAAACATAACATAGGCGTCTAAGAAGGCATAGAGGAGGAGGGAAAAACAGAGGCTCACCTTATTTAAAAAGATTGCGCAACACTGCTCTTCCCACCGAAGTATCTGCATCGCTGCTGCTCTCCAGGCAGTAGTGCTTGCTGAAAGTATGTGTGCTGGACCAAGTTGCCGCTTTGCATATGTGGTGCAGAGGCACTCCAGCAAAGAGGGCCATTGAGCCATTGATGACGAGACCGCTCTTGTAGAATGCGCTCTAGGCAAGGATTGTAGTGGTTTTCCTGCTTGCTGATGACACAAACCAATTGCTGAAGACACCCAACGAGCTATAGTCTGTTTGGTTACTGCGTGTCCTTGTCGCATTTTGCCAAATGCTACAAAAAGCTGATCTGTCTTACGCAATGTAGCCGTTCTCTGAAGGTAAAATTTGAGGCATCTCTTGATATCCAGAGAATGTAAAGATCTTTCTGCTGTCGTTTGAGGATTTGGAAAGAATGTCTTTAAGCACACCGGTTCATTAAGGTGAAAGTCAGATGGGACTTTTGGCATGTATCTAGGATTTGTGCGAAGCAAAACTGAATTAGAGGTAAACTGCATATAAGGGGCCTTGATGGTGAAAGCTTGAATATCACTGACTCTTCTCGCTGACGTTAAAGCCAACATGAGTGCCACCTTCCAAGAAAGGAATTTCAGATCCACCATATGAATGGGCTCAAAAGGATGACGCATGAGCTGAGAAAGCACCACATTCAAGTACCATGATGGAGGTGGACGCCGAACAGGCGGGAACACACGGAACAGACCTTTAAAGAATTGCTGTATTATCCTAGAAGAGTACAGAGAATTAGACCCATCTTGCCGGAATCTGGAAATGGCCGCTAAGAACACCTTCAGTGTGGAGTGTGCCAAACCAGACTTAGCCAATTGGAGAAAGAACAGTAAAATTTGTTCTGGTCTCGCTTGAAGTGGATGCAACTGAGCCTCGCGACACCAATTACAAAACCTTTTCCATTTTAACTAGTAAGTCTTTATTGTCGCAGGTGCTCGGGCATTGGCTAAGACCTCTTTACAATCTTCTGGGATATTCAAATGAGCAAATTCGACGTGTTGAGGAGCCAAGCTGCTAACTTCAAGGAGGCTGGGTCCGGATGACAGATTTGACCCTCCTGCATTGTTAGAAGATTCGGCAGAGTCCGTAATTGTATGGGTTTGCAATCTGATAGAAGTAGGAGCTCTGTGAACCAATACTGGCGAGGCCACCTGGGTGCGATGAGAATCAGACGGCAAGGTTGTTGTTTCATCTTCCGAATGACTCTGGGAATTAGAGGGATCGGTGGAAATGCGTAGGCAAATATTTGGTACCAGCTCATCGAGAGTGCTTCTCCGCAAGACTCCTTGTGAGGAAACCTTCTTGCGAAGAGTGGGCATTTGCGGTTCTGCCTCGTCGCAAACAGGTCCAGCTCGGGTTGACCCCACTCCTGAAAAATTCAGTCTAGAGTGGCCTGATGAAGTTCCCACTCGTGATTTGTTGTTGTTGCTCTGCTGAGTGAGTCGGCGAGCACATTGGACAATCCTGGAACGTGTATTGCTGACAGAGTGATCCCTTGATGTAAAGCCCAACTCCATATTTCCTGGGCTTCCTGTGAGAGAAGGGCTGATCTTGTGCCCCCCTGCTTGTTCAGGTAATACATACTCGTTGTATTGTCTGTTCTGACAAGTACCGTTGATCCGTGAATCACTGTTTGAAAAGATTTTAAAGCCATGCAAATTGCTCTCAACTCCAAAAGGTTGATATGCCATCTCTTTTGTTCTTTGCTCCATTTGCCCTTGGCTGTCATTCCTTCCAGATGAGCTCCCCAACCTTCCAGAGACGCATCTGTGGTGATGGTGTAAGCTGGAATTTCCGTTAGAAAAGAACGTCCTTTTTTAAAATTGTCTGTCTGTGTCCACCATGCCAGAGCGTCTAGCATTCGGCCAGTTATGTGGATCTTGTCTTCGAATGACCCTGTCACTTGAATCCATTGAAGACTGAGCTCTTCTTGAAAAGGACGCATGAGCAGACGACAATTGGGTATGAGAGGGATGCAAGATGATAGCATCCCTAGGAAAGACTTGTAAGTCCTTACTGAAACGTACTCTCTTTTCTGCAAGTCGAGGGCCATCTTGCAAATCTTGTACTGTCTTTCTTTTGAGACAAAGGCTTGGGTGAGCTGAGTGTCTAATGTCGCTCCTAGAAATGATATTCTCTGTGATGGAACAAGGTGTGACTTTTTGAAATTGACTGTGAATCCCAGGTTTTGAAATAGTGAGAGACATTCCTGGACATGCATCGTAGCTGTCTCCAAAGAACTGGCCTTTATAAGGCAATCGTCCAGATATGGAAATTTCTGGATGCCTTTTAAACGAAGATGCGCCGCTACTGGTGCCAACATCTTTGTGAATACACGAGGCGCTGACCGAAGTCCGAACGGGAAAACTTTGAACTGAAAGTCCCTGCCAGCCACTCTGAATCTTAGAAACTTTCTGTGCCTGGGGAGAATCGGTACATGAAAATAGGCATCCTGAAGGTCCAGGGAAGCCATATGGTCGTTTTGGGACAGAAGCTGAAGGATTTCTTGGAGCGTTATCATTCTAAAGGATATCTTTTTGAGATATTTGTTGAGGGCACGCAGATCGAGGATGGGACGCCATTCCCCTGTCTTTTTCAGAATCAGGAAGAACCTTGAATAGAAGCCTCTTCCTCTCTGTAACTGTGGAACAATCTCGATTGCACCTTGCCGAATCATAATATTGATTTGGAAAAGAAGCTCCTTGATGTGAGCTGGTGGGGGACCTTTTGGAGGTGAATTTGGAGGAACTTTGATAAATTCCAAGGCGTAACCCCTGGTTACAACATCCCGAACCCACTTGTCTGTTGTAATTTTGGACCAATTGAATGAGAAATGGGATATTCTTCCTCCAACTCTTGATGGTATATTTGTCAGAGGTGGTGACAGGTGACTGTTCTCATTGTCTTTTAGCAGAATCTTTCCCCCGGTAAGAAGATCTTCTTTTGCCTTGTGAATAGTTGCCTCATTGTCCATAAGTATGTTGCCTATACGGCTGGTATCGCTGTTTACTCTGTGAAGACTGGTAAGAGCATTGCTGGGTAAATCCGCCTCTATTCGAATAGGATCCCCGTCCTCTGGCGCCACGAAAGGACGATTTACGAAATTGTAGCGAACCCAGGGATTTTGCCGTTTCTGTATCTTTTTTAATGGCCTGCAGGGCTTCGTCCACATGTTGCCCAAAAAGATACTCCCCATCATAGGGCATGTCCATGATCTTTGCTTGGACTTCCTGTCTGAAAGCAGTTGACTTCAGCCAGCCTTGCCTCCTTAACACAGCTGCTCCTGCCAGCTGTCTAAAGCCTGTGGACGCGACATCCACTGCTGCGTCGATCATTTCTGCCGAGACGCACTCACCCTCATGAAGCACTTTCATTGCTTCCGATCTCTCTGGCTCTGGCAACCTTTCCAAAAATGGAGATATGTCTGCCCACATCTGTCTTTCGTATCTCGCCAAGATTGCTAGCGAATTTGCTGTTCTGACCGTAGTCGCAGCCATTGTGGACACCTTTTTGCCAATAGAGTCAAGGCGCCTTCCATCCTTGTCCGGTGGAGCATTGATCTGAGAGGCTGGAATTTTTGATCTATTTTGTGCCGCCTGCACAACTACAGATTCGATCTTTGCCTGTCCAACAAGGCATGCAGGGGATGTCTTGGGCGCCATGTATTTTTTCTCCAGCCGTGGTATGACTGCCGGTAAAGAATTTGGCGTAGACATGATCTTTATGCCTTTGTTCCAAATAAAGTCAATTATTGGGATTGTTCTTACTTGTTTGTGTGGTTGATCTTTAAAATCATATAAAAAACAGTCTTGCTGTGCAACTTCCATAGCGATCTTAAATCATTTTGTCGCTCTATTCATGAGCAGGTGAAAACCTCCAATGTCAACCGGCGGTGACTCCGCTGTGTGAGGAGCAGTTGGTGATGGGGTCTGTGTCTGATAATTATCCCACTCCGGCATTTCTGATTCTTCATCAACTTCCCCTTCCTCTCTCTCATCATCATCATCATCATCATCAACTGTCTGATAGGTATGCTGGGATTGTGCTGGAGATGGAGGATCATTAGTGTGAGCCTCAGGTATTGGCGTCAGTGTCGACTGTCTAGGTATTGTAGAAATTGAGACATGTTCTTGCGTCATTAGAGTCGCCGGACGTGATTCTGCAGACTCTGATGGAGGAAACCTGCGGTAATAATCACTCAGCATATATTGCAAATTATTAATAAGATCTACTGGCATTTGTGCCATAGGTATTGGAGTAGATGTTTGACCCCTGTGTGCTGCAACGAACTGATCATCCTCCTGATCATCCTCTTGCGTCTTGATGAACAATTCTGAAGGACTTCTGGCTACTCTGAAATTGCCATCATCATCAGAAAAGTCCTGATTTCCTTCCTCATCTGAATATAGTAACTGATCAGGTAACTTCAATGGAGAAAGAGGCTGCAATGTAGAGCTTCTTCTTTGTATTAGTGACACTCCCGACGACTGAGAAGCGTCATAAGTAGCATGCGACGTAGCAGACCACACCTGTATATCAGTACACGATGATAAAAATGGCGTCGACGGGCCCATCGTCGACGGTATCGTCAACGGAGGTTTGACCTGTGTCGTCGACAGAGCCATCAGTGACGCTGTTGTTTTCGTCAACGATGGTCTCGACGACGATGAAGTTCTCGTCGACGATGAAGTCGTCGACGATGGTAAAGCTGTCGACGACGGAGGATCCTTTGTCGACGGTGCCGTCTTCGACGACGATGAACTTTTCGTCGACGGCAAGGCTGTCTTCGTCGACGAGGGATCCGTCGATGGAGATATCTTCGTCGACGGCCTTAGCTTCGTCGACGATGAGCTCGTCGACAGCTTTATCTTCGTCGTCGACGACGGAGGAACGTCGACGCTCGATGGTTGGATGGTCGTCGACGAGATGGGTCTTATCGACACAAACACCCTCGTCGGCGAGGAAGACGCCGACGTCATTATCATTTGAGGGTTTGGAGACGAGAAAGAAACCGTCGACGTAGATGCAATACTGTAGACAGGACCTGTCGACGGAACCGTCGTCGACGATGAGTCCGTCGTTGAGGTTAGAATCTGAGGTGATTTTTTGTCTGAGTATCCTTTAGATGACACAGGCTTAGCAGACTTTTTCAGGGGCGATTTTAATCCAGAAGTAGAAGGTGCAGAAACCTTTTTCTTTGATGAAGAAGAAGAAGGCAGGTCAGAGACCTTCACTTTTTTCTGCATCTTAGCCCCAGGAGAAGAACTCTTTTCCTCAGACTTTCTCTTTCTTGATGACACAGAGGAAATAGAAGCCACACTTCCTACCTCAGAAAGAGCATCGTCCTTTCCTTTCAGTTTCTGCAACCACAGCAGTAAACGACCTTCCCTGTCTCTGATGGTCTTCTGTGGAAAAGTCCTGCAGATTTTACAGTCTTTCACCTCATGTTCAGGGTAAAGACAATATATACACTTCTCGTGGGGATCTTCTTTAAAATGCCTAAGCTTCCCACAAGAGTCACAAGCTCCAAAGAGAGACCTTGAAGACATTCCAATTCTGAAGAAACACTGGTAAAGTTGAGAAGTACTGAGCAGAGCTCAGGGAGACTCCCTTTCACATGACGTGCGGTAGAAAATCTGAGAGCCTGGGCCTCTGGGGAGAACATTCTGGTGGGTGCTAGCGCCTGATTGGCTGTAGTTTGGACTATACAAAATGACTGGGATAGTCATAGATGTGGAAGTTTTTTCTACTGTAGCATTGGCTACTTTACTTCCTGGTTTGTTTATATTGGTATTTACTATATATTTATGGCATATTATTGCTTTTTTATGTACCGTGGGACTCCCACTCCGACGACGGGGAATGATTCAGGCATGTGAATCTATGAAAGACACCCCTAATACTGGAGAAAGTGGATTACTGCTTTTAACACAGGGAACGTTTTGTTACCTCCAGCTCATACATTGTAATCCTTGTAATATAGCAGAGTGAGCTATGAAGGCATTGTGACTCCTACACCTTGTAACCCTGTCTCACATAACTCATCATGTACCTTGATTTACACATGTACATGATTTATTGTCAATGTATAATGTGCATGTTATGTAGAGAGCTCTGACACCCTGCATTGGGTTGCCTATTCCAATAAAAGAAATAAATGAGTGCTACTGAAATAGTTATTTGTGTAAATACTGGGGCAGACCAACACATCTGATATTCTTACAGTGCATGCATCTCCTACATAAAGGGACTGAAGAAAGGCAAATGCATGCCTCTCTTAAGTACCTTTGAAGAGATAACAAGCTGCGTGCTTTTGTTCCCCTCCTTGGCATTTATATTTAAGTGCGCGGTTCCAGGACACCTACAGTCAAGCTATTCAAACCGGGAACATCCATTACAATGCGGATTTTAGACCGCAGTGCCATTACAACGCGGGATTTACAACGCAAGTCGTTACCACAACTTGCGCTGGTAAGTCGTTACCACGACTTGCGCTGGAGGGCGTTCTAGACTAAGGAATAGTAGATTTACTATTCCAACACCTTCCCTACTGTACGTAGGCTGGTGTTGGAATAGTAAATCTTACTATTCCTAAGTCCAGCACCCTACAGCGCAAGTCGTGGTAACAGAAGGAGGCCTGATGGCCCCTTAACTTCTGCCCACCTGGAGGTGAAAAAACACTCCCTCCCTGCCTGCACGTTGTTTTTGGAATGGAAAGCAGACAACGTACAGTCTCTGCTGAACGTGTGCCGGTGTCTCAAAATGACACTGGGAAAAGTTCAACATATTTCTGTGGGGTTCAACTTCATGGCAGGTGGGACGACGTCCACCCTGTGAAAATAGTGGGTGGACGCTGTGTACCTGCGTGTACCCCAGACTTATGCACTGGCTGTAGGTCATACTTTTGTCATTTCAAAGTACCTTGCACAAAACCTTGACCAGTGATAGGTGGCCAGAGTATTTGTAACTAGTTGTGTGTAGCGCTGCACGTTGTTTTTGGTTCCTTTAGAGTGCTATAGCTGTGCATAAAATCTAAAAGTTCACATTTGATATTCCATCGCTATACTTATGTACCACTAGTCACCACCCTCCTCCAATTTTACAAATAACTAATATCAGAAATGATCCCTACAAGCTTTTTCTAAAATCGGCATGGATTGTTCCAGGGGATAATCAGCTCCTCCCACTTTCCAGAACACTAGGCCCACTCAAATGGCTTGAAATATGGTCTCTGTCAAACACTACGTAACAGATGTGGACAGTTTATGGAGAGCTATTTTTCATCTGGGACTTGTAATCCTGCATTTCTAACACAGAAAGCATAACAGCAAGCCCCAGAAAGCCAAGACAAAACTAACACAGTAGGACTGTACCCCATCTAATATAGGGCACTCGCCACCAACTCTCCTCTCTTCCGAAAGTCACCTGAGGGCATGATGCAACCAGTGTCTGCTAGTGGCAACTAATGGATACTATGCAAACTCTCTTTCCAGGGTCATTGCCCAACCAAGCCCCTCTCCCTGCCCCCTTTCCCCCAGAAAGGGATTAGTTCCCTCCATTAAAAAAGAGAACACCTGACAGCTCCCTCCACTTTGTGCATCAGGTTGGAGGAGAGGTGGGGGGCTTAAATGTGAAATGCGCCTTCTTCCCTAGGGTGGAAGACAGTCAAGTCTCTATGGGACAGGAGGTGTGATTCGATGCACAAAGCTGCCGATTTCCGAGCGGGGCTTGGGTGAATGACATATTTCACAATGAGGACAGTATTCAACATCAGCCCGCGGCACCCAGGTGGCCACAGGAGACATCAATGCCCTCTACCCCATGCCATCACACTCTTACATTAGGTATGGGGGCAGATGCTGCCCTCTCTCAAAGCTAGTTTGCTCATTACTGCACACTGCATGTTTTACATAATATTCCCTCTGAACGCTCCCCTTCCCCCAGCCCTAAAACTTATTTTGACTGAAGTCTGCAAATGCACACCCACTGAAAAAAGCAGACACGGGAAAAGTAACCAACAAACCGGAAACATGACATCAGGGGAACATCTCAGAGCTACCGTAATCGGATGAAGTCTGATGACATGTGTTATGATGTGTCCTGAGCTGTCTCGTGAGTATTGCATTTACTGTTTCGTGAGTATTGCATTTCTATTGCATTCCATATTCTGTAGTTCTTTCGAATGTCAGGCTGACGGCACTCGACAGTTGGCAGTGGCACTGGACTATCGAGGTGGTCGGATGCCAGGTTGTGCATTACGATTAAACTTACCTTAAATCATCCTGCTTCAAGACTTGTTTCTCCACGAGGGTTCACAACAATTTTGGCGACGATCTTGTGCCGTGCTGGGTGTGTCCCTGGACTTGTCGCACAACCTGGTGATCGGCGATCGCCTCATTGCTTGCTGCCGGCTCCTCATCTGTTTGCTGGGTAATCTGTGGTGTTTCCAGTGTTTCCTGACTTGGCCGCCGTGTTTCCTCATCTCCAGGTACTGTCTTTACATTTTGGAAGTATTTGCACGTTTGCGCTGGTGCCGAGTTGCAAGCTCTCCTTCGATCCCTTCGACCATTGAGCTGAACGCTTGTCACTGGAACGCACACCATGTCATTGGAGCGCATAGTGCACGCCTTCACTTCCGTACGTGCAGCGCATCTCGTCATAGAAGTGCCGCCATCTTGGATTTTCCTTTGAGCAGCATTACACACAGAGCTGTGTCTCCGGAATTCTTCGGCCGATTTATTTACTTATGAAGTTCTTCTCAGAAGATATTGTTTGACATTTCTACCTGAACGCGGGTGCAAGTTGGTTTACTGTGATTTGCACACCTTGTTTTATAGAAGTTTCTTCACAGTAATTTATACTCTACGTTTGTGCAAGTTTCTTCACAGTGATTTGAACACCTCTGCAAACACTTTTGATCTTGTTCATTTACTTCTATATTTATTAACCATTTATCAAGCTCTCTCTTTTGGCTATATTTTTGTGGATTTGTGGTATATATAAACCATTTTGAGTATTCCTATTTAGGTTGAATAATACTTTATTTCTCTTAGTACTGCACACCATCACTTCTGTTATGAATTCTAATGTTGTAACACCTCCTATCTTTCCCCCTCTTCCCGGCACTCCCGTTATAGATTGGGAAGATTGGGTAGAAATGTTATATAATTATATAATTATATTGTGGCTCTTGATGGTAAAAATGTTCATTCTGAAAGGAAAAAAGCATTATTACTCAGCACTCTGGGTAGTGAAGGTCAGTAACTTTTTAAATATTTACTTGTAGCAATGGGTCCTAACAGCCAACCCATGGACGATGTATACAAAGAGGCTCTCAAGAGACTTTAAATAAGGTTTGCTAAAGAAGTTCATTTAGTCATGGCCAGGTATAGTTTTTATACTCAACCACAAGCAGAGAATGAGAGCATTGATGACTTTGTTTCTAGACTACGTGAACTTTCCATAAAGTGTCAGTTTGGAAACAAGACCGATGAATTAATTCGGGTTCAGCTTAACACCTTCAATGCTAAAGGTTTTCTCCACCGGTGCTGCATTCCCTGATTTACCATTGTTCATGACGAGCTCAGCTCGTCATGAGCACAGCTCAACCATGCCTCATGACGAGCTGAGCTCGTCATGAGCATCGAAGGGGTTATAGTACAATGTCGTCACAGGAAAATTCAAGAAAGACTTTGGGCTGCGAAAGATCCTTCTTTAAAGGATGCTATAGACATGGCTAAAGTAATAGAAGAATCCCAAAAATGCATAAAAGAGTCAGAATGTAGAGATAAAAATTCATCACAGATTGGTAATGTTGAGCTTGATGTCAAAGAGGATGGTTCTGATGTTAATGCAGTTTCAAAATGATTTAACAAATTTAATAGTGCCTCAAATTTTCATTCCAGAATTAAAGGGAAAGAGTGTTGGTGTTGCGGTAGTCAGTTTTGTCTTGGCGATTTCAAGAAATAATACACTTCAGATCAAAGTTGTAGGAGATGTGGTTGTAAAGGTCACTACTCTAGGATGTGCAAACAAGGCGAGAGTTTAGACAAAAATAAGTCTAATGAGAGTTTAGACAAGAATAACTCTAAGGTTAATGTCATACAACAATCTTCAGATTTTACACGAAAAATTAATAGAGTGTTAGATGTACAAGGAAATCCTGATTGCATTATTGGGGAAGTCAATGCTGATCCTCGTAGGTTAAAAAGACCTTCTGCGGAATTCATGGTGTGTGTGCAAAATGTTTCTCTTATGGTTGACTCGTGCTCCTTGTTCACAATAATTCCTGAATCCTTGTTCACTTCATTGTGGGAGGATAAAAAAGACATTATTCCAGTAGGTTACCAAGGTCAGACTATTGACGTTCTAGGTTAAATGATTGGCACTATTACCTTTGGAACTAGAAGTGTTGAAAGGACGATTTACATTGCCAAACCTATTTTGGGTTGGATGCACCAATTTGATTGGCATATTATCATTAATCCTAGGTCACCCAACTTTATCATGGTGGTTGAGGATGAAGTTCAAATTGGTGATATTCTGAATGATTCCCATGGGGTTTTTGAAGATAAATTGGGTTGTGTTAAAAATTATCTCCACAGAATTATTTTAAAACCCAATGCCACTCCCGTTCAACATAAGCTTAGGAAGGTACCTTTGTCGGTGAGACAAGGTCTTAAGGACTTGCTACAAGATTTATTAAAATCAAAAGTTATTGAGCCAGTAGAAGCATCCCCATGGATTTCTCCAGTTGTTTTGACACTTAAGTCAGATGGTCGTCTACGATTTTGCATTGACCTCAGATCGCTTAAACGGGACATAATTACAGATACCTTTCCCCTTCCCAACATCAATGAACTGTTGCAATCTGTAGGTGGTGGTAAGTACTTTTCGAAAATCGATCTAAGAAGTGCGTACCATCAAATCAGATTGCACCCTTAGTCCTAACCACTTACCGCATTCATCACGAAAGAGGGAACATTTCAATTTACTTGTATGCCATTTGGCCTAGCATAGGCTGCGAGTGTTTTCCAACGTATGATGTCTAATATGTTTGAGGGGTTATCGGGTGTTGTCTACTTCCAAGACATTCTTGTGTCAGGGAAGACTGTTAATGAACACAATGCTACTTTACCTCAAGTATTTTGGAAATTGGAGAATACTGGTTTAACAGTTAACAAAGGCAAGTGTGTTTTTCTAACAGAACAGATCGAATACCTAGGTTACTCCGGGCCTGATTCACAGAACTAACTTAAGACAATATCCTAAACTTACTACCATTTTGGTATTCATAGAAGGCACCTACTCATTTTGGTATTCACAGAAGGCACTTACTAATTTAGTATTCACAAAAGTTAGGAGTCCTAACTTTAGGACTCTTAAATGCCTTCTGTGAATACCGAAAGTCTTAAAATTAGGATTTTTCTCAGTTTAATAGTAGTAAAGTTAAGACTCCTAACTTTAGGACTCCTAAATGCCTTCTGTGAATACCAAAAGTCTTCAAATTAGTTTTTTTCTCAGTTTAGTAGTAGTAAAGTTAGGAGTCCTAACTTTAGGACTCTTAAACTGAGAAAAATCCTAATTTTAGGACTTTCGGTATTCACAGAAGGCATTTAGGAGTCCTAAAGTTAGATCTCCTAACTTCTGTGAATACCGAAATGAGTAAGTGTCTTCTGTGAATACCAAAATGAGTAAGTGCCTTCTGTGAATACGAAAATAGTAGTAAGTTTAGGATTTTGTCTTAAGTTAGTTCTGTGAATTGGGCCTACCATTTCTAGTGGTGGTATTTCTCCCGAGAGGAATTTGTTAGATGTCATCAGAAAGGTCCCTCCACCTAAAGACAAAGATCAACTCAGGTCCTTTTTAGGCCTGGTTGAATACTATTCAAAATGTGTTAATGTGTTTGCAGATATGTCTGACCCTTTGAGAGTTTTATTACGCAAAGGTAAAAAGTTTGTGTGGGAACAGTTGCAAGAAGATTCTTTCCAGCGCATTAAGAATGATATTTGTAATGCTGGGATTTTGGCTCCTTTCAATCCTGTGTGCAAATCTTATCTGACTGTGGATGCTAGTCTTACAGGAATTGGAGTTGTATTCTCACAGGTGTAGCGTGGTGTTGAGAAGACCATTGCATTTGCTGCTAGGACTCTTACTCAGGCTGAAAGAAATTATTCAGTCATGGAGCGTGAAGCACTTGCTGCAGTTTGTGGTGTTGGGCATTTTAGAGTGTATTTGTGGGGAGTGAAATTCGTTTTGAGAATAGATCACAAGCCTGAAGATTTTGTCGGCTGGTGAAGCGGGGAAGGGTTCTGCTCACCTTGACAGATTTGCAGCTAGATTGCAAGAGTATCTTTATGAAATTGTATTTATTCAGGGTTGGAAAAATGTGTAGGCCGACTGTTTATCTCGGATGTCAGTGGATTGGGAGAGTGTTGATGAAAATCTTGTAGAGAATTTGGACACTGAAGAGGCTGTAGCTTCAGTGAATGATGTTTGTGAATGCTCTCTCAGAGCTTTTTCTTAAGCTCAGTGGATGAGTGAAATGCTATTGGACCCCACTTTAAAAGAAGTTATATTGTTGATAAAGAAGGGTGCCTCTCAGGAGAGTATGGTGTCTATTCCTGTCAGACCATTTTGGAAACTGTTAGATGATATGTCTGTTTCTGGTACTGATGTAGTTATGAGAGGAGATCATTTTGTACCACCTTGTGTTTTGAGATTACACATTTTCAAGTTAGCACTTGAAGGTCATTTAGGCCAAGGGATGACCATTAGAAGGATCAAGCAAGAGTTTTGGTGGCCAGGGGGGGATGATCAAATTAAAAGCTGGGTGGAAGATTTTAATTGTTGCAAGGAGAGTGAGAAAAGATTGAAAATTGGTATTCAGAGCAGTATGGGCACACCACTGATCCAGAGAAACCTCGGTTTAATATTTGTTTGGATTTTATAGGTCCTCTTTCAGTATTACCCGGGGACTTGCATTTTACTGCTGTTGTCATTGATGTTCACTCAAGATGGCTTTGTGTTGAGTTCATGAAAGATATCACAACTAAGTCTACTATTGAAGTGTTAAAGAATCTCTTTTTACAGGAAGGTGTTCCACATATGATTTTGCCTGATAATGGCACTCAGTTCACTTCTAACGAGATGAGATGTTTTTTTGAAAAGTGTGGAATTAAACATTTTTGCACTTCTCTCTACAATCCCATTGGCAAAGATATTGTGGAAATGTTGAATAGATTAATTCAAGGTACTGTTCAACTTGCCTTAGCTAATAATTTGTCTCCTAGACGACTTATTGAGGAGATGATTCGGTCTTATCGCACTGCCATTCATAGTGTCACACAAAGGTCACCTTTTCAACTTAGCAAGAACGTTTTCCAGGTTCAAGATTAGTTCCGACTTGGCTGAAGGATTGGGTACGTTCTGGTGGTGAAAGTCTTCCTGAAGTAGTTTCTGGTTAGATTGTGGTAGGTGATTGGGTTAAATTGAAGTCTGGCAGAACCAAAGTTGGTTTGAACAAAATTAAGGGACCTTTCCTTGTTAGGATCACTGACATAATAACAATTACACTAATATAGACTTACACAAATATCGAAGTTAAAATATCGAATACAAAAATATCAAATTCCTATCTACAAACAGGTAAGTACAAAAATATTGAATCAAAAATATAGTTTAAAAAATATAGGTAGTCAAAATATCATTTTTTTTAAATGTCTTAAAAGTAATTTACAATTAATGAAATAATGACTATAATTAACTAAACATACTCAAAAATACTTAAATAATTGTATAATTATTAAATAATTAATTTAAGTTAAAAGAAAAACATACAATTTAATTTTTTAACACACACACACATATATATATATGAACATAATATTAATTATTAATATACAATATTTTTACTGTTGGATAGCGTAGGGGAGGAAATGACTATTCCCACTCCAGTGAGTGCACCAGTAGGGAAAGCGTTGGATCGCGTAGGGGTAAAAATTACTATTCCCACTCCAGTGAGTGCAACAGTAGGGAAAGCGTTGGATAGCGTAGGGGTAAAAATTACTATTCCCACTCCAGAGAGTGCAACAGTAGGGAAAGCGTTGAATAGCATAGGGGTAAAAATTACTATTTCAACTCCAGAGAGTGCAACAGTAGGAAAGCGTTGGATAGCATAGGGGTAAAAATTACTATTCCCACGCCAGAGGGTGCAACAGTAGGGAAAGCGTTGGATAGCGTAGGGGTAAAAATTACTATTCCCACTCCAGAGAGTGCAACAGTAGGGAAAGCGGTGGATAGCGTAAGGGTAAAAATTACTATTCCCACCCCAGAGAGTGCAACAGTAGGGAAAGCGTTGGATAACGGGAGGGTAAAAATTACTATTCCCACTCCAGAGAGTGCAACAGTAGGGACAGCGTTGGATAGCATAGGGGTAAAAATGACTATTCCCACTCAAGATAGTGCAACAGTAGGAAAAGCGTTGGATAGCGTAGGGGTAAAAATTACTATTCCCAATCCAGAGGTTGCAACAGTAGGGAAAGTGTTGGATAGCGTAGGGGTAAAAATTACTATTCCGACTCCAGAGAGTGCAACAGTAGGGGAAGCGTTGGCTAGTGTAGGGGTAAAAATTACTATTCCCACTCTAGTGAGTTTAACAGTAGGGAAAGTAAAGATTTAATATATTAATACAAATAAATTAAATATCAATACCAATAAAAAAATAAAATAAATTACAAATTTAAAATTATGTAATAATTAATCAATTAAAAATACAAATAAATATCAATTCATATTAATTTCATATTAATACAAATTAATTACCAATTAACAATTAAGTAACAATAAATCAATACCAATAAACAAATAAAAATGATTTACTTAATTACAATTAAATTACCTCCCACCCTCTTCCCAAATAAACACACAATCCACTACCAAAAATAAATTAATAAAATTACCATAATTATCAATTAATCAATAAAACAAAATTACCAATTAAAAATTAATTACCAATTAACAATTAATTATTTACAATTTAATAATGAATTAACAAATAATTCAAAATAAAATACCAATAAATAAATTAACATATTTAATAATTACAATTAAATTACTTCCCACCCTGTTCCCCTATGAACCCACAACCCACTACGAAAAATAAAATAATTAAATTAACATGTTTATCAATTAATCAATTAATAAGAATAATTACCAATTAAAAATTATTTAATTACCAATTAAAAAGTAATTAGCAATTAATTCAAAATGAATACCAACTAATAAATTAACATATTTAATTAATTACAATTAAATGACTTCTCACCCTATTCCCCTATAAACCCACAACCCGCTACAGAATAAAATTACGCAAAAATTGAAACATAACATAAAAAACACTTTAGAAAATTCGATATTATAAAAAATTCGATATTTCTTAATAACTATATTATATACTTCGATATTTTCTTTCTATATCTTAAAAATCGATATTACATTACTTACCTCCAAAACAATATTTTTCACCACTATATTCTGTCCATTCGATATTTTGTCCATTCTATATTTTTACTTCGATATTTGTGCAATTCTATATTTTGTACTCGATATTATGTCTGTATACCCCGTGTTGTCAGTGTGTTTGTTGTTGTTGAAGGAGGTGAGAGGTGAAATTTACGGAGAGTAGCTTTGTATCAGAAAGGAGGATTTTGTGTCAGACAAGCTTCTGAGGTTGATGAATGTTCTAGTGCCATGTTTATGCCTGATTCGTGCTACAAAGATCGTTGTTCTCAACAGTCCACTGAAGCCTTTTCTCATGCTTCACAGGGTGGGTACATGAGTGATGAAAGTGATAGTAGTATTAGTGTGAGGTATAGGATTCATAGACCGCCTATGTATCTTAAAGATTATGTTACTTTTTAATTTTTTTTTGTTTGTTTGTTTTTTTTTTGTTTTCTTTACTAAGGAAGAGGATGTGTTATGATGTGTCCTTAGCTGTCTCGTGAGTATTGCATTTACTGTCTCGTGAGTATTACATTTCTATTGCATTCCATATTCTGTTGTTTTTTCGAATGTCAGGCTGACGGCACTCGACAGTTGGTAGTTGCACTGGACTGTCGAGGTGGTCGGATGCCATGTTGTGCATTACGATTAAACTTACCTTAAATCATCCTGCTTCAAGACTTGTTTCTCCATGAGGGTTCACAACAGCAAGCATCTCTTTGGAGGGCAGGGGCTGCTGCTCCGTGCTGCTCTATGCACCCTCAAGAGTTCGCAGGATAGTCTATGAACGACCCTTTCCAGAGTCACTCTTTGCTCCAAGGACCCCACTCTACACTTGAAAGGCATCCTACAAGGTCTAAGCACCCACATATGGAACCGCATGGTATACTCGGCCATTCCATAGAGGCTCTTGGTAACATTACTCCTAAAGGGGCCAGGCATTAAATAATGTCAGAGTGCATCTCAAAACAGGAGCTACCATCATCAAACAACATTCCAGAATGCCTATTGTTGAGATTGTTATAGATGCAGGACTGGGTAAACTGATAAGTTGTTTTTCCTCTACACTGGATTTCACAGCAGTGTGTGTGGCCACAGTCTGTTCTGGCTTAGAGAGCCAGAAAGCCAACTTTTTTACAGCCTTAGAACTCTAATAGCTGATTGTCCGTGTTCCCTGATTGCCAGCAGGGGCACTAGACGAGCAAGCTTTCTAATTGTCTGAATTACTAATGATTGCCAACAGGGGCACTCTAGGAGAATTCAAGGGTCCAAATTCTAGATAATTTAAAGGCACAATTCTCAGACAATTGGTGGACTCAGAAACAAGTGTGCCACTTGTGGTGAGTTTGATAGCCCATTTGTAGAGTGGCAATCTATCTTATAGTCTAAAAACCAACAGGAGCACTTTTATGCTATAGAATTCAGGGGCACCACTTTTAGAGACTCGATGGGTCCAACCTCAAAGGCACCACTCTTAGCTAGTCTGATAGTCCATTTCTAGATAGCCAAACTATCTTATCCCATTCAGTGATTTCCAACAAGAAAACCCTTGGAAAGTTAGGGGTTACTCACAGCCTCGCTCAAAAACTCATTCACTCACAAACCCACTCAGAGACTCATGCACCCACTCACAGACCCACTCTGAGACTCATGCACCCAGTCACAGACCCACTCAGAAACTCACACACTCAATCACAGACCCACTCAGACATTCATGCACCCACTCAGAGACACACTCACAGACCCACTCAGACACTCACACACCCTCTCACAGACTCACGCACCCACTCACAGACCTACTCAGATACTCACACACCTACTGACAGACCCACTCAGACACTCTCACACCCACTCACAGACCTACTAAGACACATATGCACTCATTCACACAGTCGCTGTCAAAGGTTAGTGGTTAAAGTTAGGAAATAAAATTTAAAAAACCTTAGAAACTCACTTAAAAAAACAACGGTTACCTGGTCGTTCTAGTTAGGACACAACATTACAAAAAACTTAGAAATTTACTGATAAACTAAAGGCTACAGGGATGTTATAGTTAGGCTCAGATTTCACTCATACAAAACCAGTGGAATTCAGCAGTTATAGTTACCTGAGCTAACTATAACTTACGCCCCTGCAAAGCGGTGCTTATGACCTCATATATTACATCACTCATGACATAGTCAGTAACATCATTGATGGCCTCGCAAAAGACATCACTGATGAAAATCTTCAGTGAGTGTGAGTTTACTAAAAGATTATAAGTGTTAAACATATATACCAAGGTACCACAAAGTTAATATAACATACTTTGTGCACTGATAATAAGTGATACTATTTCTAACATATATTATGTGAGTGAATGTGATTGTATGGATCCGTGTCTGAGTGCCTATACTGGTGTGTGAGTGGCTTTTTGGGTGTATATGTAGATGAGTGAGTAGCAGTGTGAGTGAATGTATTGGTGAGTGAGCAGGTGTGTCAGTGGCTGTATGGGAGAGTGAGTGGCTGCATGGGTGAGTGAGTTGGTGTGTAAAGGACTGTGTGGGTGAGTGAGAGGGTGTCTGAATGGCAGTGTGTATGAATGGGTGACTTGCTGTGTAAGTAGATGTATGGGTGAGTGTGTCGCTGTTTCATTGGGCATTTGGTTAAGTGAGTTGGTGTTTGAGTGGCTGTACTGTAGATTGAGTGTTTGTATGAATGGATGTATGGTGATTGAGCAGATCTGTGAGTGCTTGTATGGATGTGTGAATGGATATGTAAGTGGTTGTGTGAGTGAATGACTGAATCAGTGATTGTATGGATGAATGAGTGGCTGTGTTGAGAGGCTGTATGGGTGAGTGTGTTAGAGTGGGTGAATAAGTGGATGTGTGAGTAGCTGTATGGGTGAGTGAGTGGCTGTACGAGTGAGTGAATGGGTGTGTGAGTGCCTCTATGGATGAGTGAGTAGTTGTGTGAGTACTTGTATGGGTCTGTGAGTAGTTGTGTGGATGTGTGAGTGGCTGTAAGAGAGGTTGTATAGGGCTTTGAGTGGGTCTGTGAGTGCTTCTGTGGATGATGTCATTAGTGATGTCATTTGAGATGTCATCAGTGATGTCACTGACCATGTCGTGAGTGATGTAATATATGAGATCATAAGCAGTGCATAGTGACAGATTAAGTTATAGTTAGCTCAGGTAACTATAACTGCTGAATTTCACTGGTTTTGTACGAGTAAAATTTGATCCAAACTATAATGTCCCTGTAACCTTTGTTTTTCTAGTGAAAAAATATATATAAACAGATTATGATTTTTGCCAAGATATTCGATATCGCTAGATGTAAAAAAATACAGCAAACTCAACAACAGCAGCAGCAGACAAACAACAACAGGAGGCCTCTCAAAATGAAATGAGTTAAGACACACGGTCTTAGGTACAACTTGATGAAACAACCAGACAAGACGGAGCCAAAATGAGACTTTCAGTAATGGATGAGCTACGTTCTTTACAGTTGGACCAAAGAGTAGATCACAAATCAACGTGGGGGAGAGGAAGGGCCAGAGGAAGACTAAAGAAAGGAGAGGTGGCCAGGGACGAATAAGAAATTCAAGGATCAACAATGAGATCAACTTGTTCGAACTCCAAGAGAACACCCCAGGATTAAAATAAAATAGAACAGTAGTCAACTTAAGTCAGTTAGACCTATCTGAAGAAGAGAGTTCCTGTTTGGGTTCGGGACTGTCCTATTGTCATTTTTTTTTTCGCTTCAAGTTTTATTGATTTTAAACACATACAAACAAATCAGCAAAATCCCGGATAGCAGATATTCATTTACATCATCAAAATCCATGTGACCCCAATTCTGCATCCCACGGAGTGTACAACCACAGGAAGACTTAAAGTATCATTCACTTTCTTCGACAGCGCCCAGCCATTTACCCCAAACCCTTCGGTATTTGTTGGGGCATCCACATGCAGCATATAGAGCTTTCTCTTGTGTCGCGCACCAGTCCACCCCATTGCGCCACTTTCCCAGAGCTGGTGGATTGGGACAAATCTATGCTGCCGCTATGTCACCCGTGGCAACTATCATAGCTGAGTTAAAGAAGGTATTATCATTCCAGGACTCATCTAGCCCATCTCTTATACCCAATAATGAATGTTGTGGATCGTGAAGCACTGTCCACCACAAGACCTCTGTAAGTTCCCCCTCAATGGCTTTCCAAAAATTTGCCAACTGGGGACAGGTCGAGACCATGTGAAAAAAATGTGCTGGAGCCTGGCCGCACCTAGCGCAGAACCCATCAGAGCATAGGCCCGCTCAGTGAAGGCGTACCAGAGTGAGGTAAGCAGTGTGCAAGAAATATAATTGGATTAGTCTAAGTTTGGTGGAGGAGGTAATTGTTTTGGGCGCCATGAGCACATCGCCCCAATCCACCTCATCCAGTGGCCCCACCCAATCTGCCCATTGGTCCTTTAGTCTGTCCAACGAGGTGGGAGTGTTGTTGATTAAAGAGCGGGATATATGGGAGATGCCCCCAATAGCGTCTGGGCCTCCGTGGGGCTGTATTCCGGGAGCCGAGTGTCATCTATGATGTGTATGTGAAGGGGGTGTCTTAACTGTAAATATTTACAAAATAGGGAAGGGTGCAGGGAATACCGGGTGCGCATATCTTGGAAGGAAAGCATGTGGCCCCTAAACCAGATGTCCCCAAGCTGTGTTATGCCTATGAGGTCCCAGGTTTTGAACCCCCATAGACCACTCACTTCCCGCAGTCAAGCCCCTTGCCAGAGGGGGGTGCATTGGGTCAATTTGCCGGTCCAGCCGGTATGGCGCAGCGAAGCCCTTCAAGCCAGGAATACCGAATGTGTCACATCTGGCAACTGGATCAGGACGGGTCCCCCATACAACATGGCCTGTACTTTAGAAAATCCCAGCACGCACAACACCAGCCGGTAGGCCGGGTCAGACCATCCCCCGTTGAACCAATCGTGGACCACCAGCAAACGTGTGACTATAAATTAGAAGTACAGCTGCGTCATGCCCATGCCCCCGTCGAAAGAAGGGATACGACATGTGGAGAGAGCCAGATGCGACCTCCCGCGAGCCTATAAAAATTTGGTAAGTAAGCCGTCCAACTCCTTAAACCAGGATCTGGGGAAACAGAACGGGGTGCTCTGGAGGACATAGAAGAACCTGGGGAGGATCAACATTTTAAACAAGGAGACACGGCCCAGAGGGTTCAGGGGCAGTGTCTTCCATTTCTGAAGGTTTTCTTTGGCCTTTTTGACCAGTGGGGTTACGTTGAGGGACCAGCCCCGTTCCAGGAGCAAGGTAATCCATAGTCCCAGGTATTTAAAGGAGTTGTGCCGGGTCGGAATATTAGACTGCCAATCGTAACAGTCACTTGACAGGTGAAGTGGGACCAGTACTGATTTCCCAGGGTTCAGCCGAAGACCTGACACTCGCCCAAACGCCTGCAACAACCGGAGACAGTGCGGCCCAGAGGAAGCGGGCTCGGCCAGAAAGAGCAGGACGTCGTCGGCGTAGAGCGCAATCTTGTCCGTATCAGTGTTTGGCCACTCCCATCCCTTAACACGGACGTCATCCCACACCAGGGCCCCCAGGGGTTCCATTGCCAGGGCAAGCAACAGGGGTGAAAGGGGGCAACCCTGCTGCATGCCTCTAGCAATGGAAAAGCTCTCGGACAGGACGCCATTCACCAACACCTGTGCCCGTGGCTGCTCAAAAAGTACTCAGATCAATGCCCGGAACTGGGGTCCGAATCCCATCTCAGTCAGCACGTCTTGGAGATATATCCAATTTACCGAATCAAAAGCTTTTTCGAAATCTATAAGGAGGAGGAACAAATAGGGAGTGAGTAAGTGTCGGTGGGCCAAAGCCAGTTGTACCCTCCGGAGGCAATGACAGGTCGGGCGTGCGGGCATAAAGCCACATTGGTCCGGATGAACCAGCATAGCTTTAGCCGTTCGGCCAGGATAGTGGCATAAAGCTTGATTTCGGTATGGAGGAGGGATATGGGACGGTAGTTCGCACAGTGACAGGAGGGAGGCTGGGATTTCGGAAGGACCACAATAGTGGCAATGTCTGTCTCCGGCGGGAAGGAGCCCTGACCAAAGGCTTCTTGAAAAAGACCAGCCAAGTGTGGCACCAGTGTGTCACGGTAAGCCACGTAATATTCTTGGGGAAGACCATCTGGTCCTGGAGACTTGCCCAGGGACATGAGAGAAATGGTTTCTTCAATTTCTTTTCTAGAGATGGGGCTGTCTAGGTCTTTCTGGGCTGCCGTCTCCAACCGGGGGAGGTTGATGGGACTCCTTCCGAGGAGAACACAGAGCGATGATTCGGGAGTATGTGCAGCATACAAGTGCCGATAGTAGCTGGGAAACATGTGTGCCATTGCCTATGGGGCATTGCATACCGATCCTTGGTCGTCCACCACTTCCGGAATTATACGGTTTGCACTGGGAAAAGTGGCCAGCCTGTGTAAAATCGTGCCATTTTTGTCTCCTCAGCCGTAGATTCTTGCCACTGAGGACCTCCATAGGAGCTTGGCCGCGTCTATAGATAGTTGTCTAATCTCGGACTGGATAAGGGCTAGTTGTCGGCTTCGGGCGGCGTTGTCAAGCAGGGAAAGGGACAGTTCCAAACAAAGCGCCTGGGCTTCTTTCGCTGTGATTTCCCGGTGTTGCTCCTGACTCGGCTTCTTGAGTCGCCCTTTTGCGAAGCCCCAAATGGTTGCCTTCCCAGCCTCCCATAAGGTCCCCGGGGATGATACGGAGCCCTCGTTGGTGAGGAAGTATTGCTCCTTCCCTACCATTTTCTTAAATTCTTTGTCTTGTTGGAACCATGCATTCATCCTCCATGTTTGACGGGCCGTGGGAGGTGGAGTGCCCATACTGAGGAGCACCGGGGAGTGGTCTGAGATTCCCCTGGGTAGGATACGAGTATCTACAACTGTCGAGAAGTCAGTGGCAGGGAGAAAGAGCATGTCTATGCGTGCCTGCATGTGATGGGCTGTGTAGGTATGAGGAAAATGGGTGGCCACACATCGCAGAGGCTCAGTGACTCGGACCAAGACCTCAATTGTTTTGCTTGCACAATGCAGACAGCAGAGAGAGGGCCCGTTGTGTCTTATGCCGAATTGGAGACCGCGTTAAAATCAACGCCCGTGACGCCCTGGGGTAGAGTGGTTAGGAGGGTGGAGGCCTGTGCCAGTGTAGAGGTAAGCATAGAGGGAGGCGAATATAGGGACATAGGATGGAGAGGGGAGCCGGCCAAAGAGCCGCACACCGTCAAATAGGTGCCTTGAGGGTCGTGGATCACCCGGAACACAACAAAGGGTAAGCTTCATCTCATGAGAATGGCCACTCCTCAGGAACCCCTGGACAAGCCAGAGTGCACACTCTGTCATACCCGTAACGGGCAAGAAAGGGCAGCAGTTACCCAATAGAGGTGTCTCCTGGTGGAGAAGGATGTCAATGTGGAGGCGTTGCGCATAGCGCAGGATAGCGGTGCGCTTCAGTCTGGCAAGGAGACCGTTAACGTTCCAGGACAGGACATGGAGGGAAGCCCTGGTCATGGTGTCGTCAGTCATGGTGGGTGGTGTCTGGGGCTAGGCCGGGCCGCCCCATTGGGAGGTGTGAGTGCATGCTGGGGCCGATATGTGTGCGGTTGGTCATGAGCGCTAAGAGATAGTGCAATCTTTGCAGAGGAGGCATATGCATGTCCGTGGAAGCTGAAACAGCACACCTCCCACACCCATAATACATCTACCAATCGGGCTCCCTCTCTCACCAGACCCTAGACTTGAAGAGATCATACTCTTGTTACGGCAAATCAAAGCAGAAATACAACTTTTATCTGAAGTTCTTATGAGTCAACCCTGGACCAACAGATTTACACAACAGACTAAGTCAAATTCACACCTGACCCAAGCAGTAGTTAGATCAAAATTTCCGACCCCAAGATGGAAATCAGTTCCATCTAACAGCAACTCAACCGGTCCAATACGCAGAATTAATCCATTGTCAGAGAAAGACCAAGGGCCAGATGTAGGTAAATGTAATTTACCGATTTTTAAATACCGAATTTTACCGATTCGGTATTCAAAAATCGGTAAATGACATGTAGGGAAAAATTCGGTATTTTTTACCGAATCGGTAAGATTCGGTATTTACCGATTCGGTAAATACCGAATCGGTATTTGCTATTGAATCCTATGGGCCTTGAAGCCCATAGGATTCAATAGCAAATACCGATTCGGTATTTACCGAATCGGTAAAAATACCGAATTGCTAAGGGGGACAGGGTGTCACTTTGACACCCTGTTGCACCCCTGTAACTGGCTTTAGCGCCATGTGGCACACAGACATGCCCTTAGGGCATGTCTGTGTGCCACATGGCACAGGTGTACATACACAGATGTGCATGTACACATGAATTCGTAATTTACCATGCAATTGTATTGCATGGTAAATACCGAATTCTTAATGCCCTGTAGCACTGTTAGACATGCTACCTACATCTCAAATTACATATTCGGTATTTTTACCGAATTGAAAATTTACCGAATCGGTAAAATTTACAGAATCAGTAAATTTACCGATTCTGTAATTTTACTGATTCGGTAAAAATACTGATTCGGTAAAATTACAGAATATGTCCATTTTTGGTGCCCCTACATCTCCATAGCCCTTTACCGGTCGGAAACGGCCGAAAATCGGTATTTTCGGCCGATTCCGATCAGTAAAGGGCTACCTACATCTGGCCCCTAGTCTCTCTACTACAGTTCTACGAACACTCACACCGGAATTACAACACCATGACTACAGACTAGACACCCACAATGGCCCTAATCCCAACCATTCCACCCAACGCTCACAGGCCCACTAAACGCAACCCCAGACGTATCATCGAAAACAACCTTAGACAAGTTCCCCTCATTCAGGAACCCAGCATGTCCCAGCTTATGCCCAGTCTTAAGTGTATACTACTAAATTGTAGATCGGCCTCAAGACATGCAGCTGACATAGCTGACCTCATTCTCACACAAGAACCAGAGTTACTAATTTTAACTGAAACCTGGTTAAAGGATTCATCCTCACCCATCATTGACAACTATAATATCATCCGGCTGGCTAGAACAGACAAGACTGGTGGACGTATAGCCTGAATACATCGGAACACTATCTTTGTAAACAGATCCACATCCCCCTTACTCCCGTCCTGTAAATACATTTGCCTTGACATCACTAGCAACGGCAAACCAATATGCTCTTTACACACCTTCTATCATCCTCTAGGTGACAACCTCCCCTTTACCGAACAATTGATGGACATAGTCTCTACTAATACCGGACATCAAAACACCCAAATATTTCTTGGAGACTTCAACCTCCACTGGAATGATCCCAATGATGCAGTTTTCAATAGTTTCAGTAACTTCCTGGCGGACCTTGACCTCACCCAATTTGTGAACATCTCGACACACGATAAAGGATCTATACTAGATTTAGTAATCGCTAAAGCTGATTCTATTCAGTTAGACACGATCCTCCCATGTGATCGGTCAGATCATCATGCTATCACCTTCTTTCTCAACAAAACAGTGACACTTAACTTGGGTCAGCCCACAAGGCCAAAAGTATGGAAGAGAGACCGGAAAAACATTGACCCTATAACTCTCACAACTTCCAGCCACAACCTACTTCTTGCCCCCCGTAGGGATAGCCGACGTTCATGATCTCACCAACCACTACTTCAACTCCATGAACATGATACTAAATAAGGCACCCCCCCTTCAATTAAAGAGTGTCCACTAAAGATTCTAAACTATGGTGGGATAGTAGACTCAACAAGGATAGATGAGCACTAAGAGTATTTGAACGCAAATGGACAGCAGCTCCCTCCGCCAATCACCTCAAGACACTAAGAAAGAAAAGAAACGCATATGACAGAAAGATCAAGCGCACTAAAGCAGACTTCTTCAGCCACCAACTAGACCAGGCAGAAAACTGTCCCCAAAAACTCTTTGAGTTAATCAAAACTCAATCTAAGGATGCACCTCACCGACCCCAGGACAATTTAGGCACACAACCCAATGGGGAAGAATTTGCTGCCTTCTTCTCTCAGAAAACCGATGCCATGAAGAAGGACCTTCTCAACGATCTAATCACACACTCGGCCGCACATAGGAGCCCCTCACCATCCCTTCTAACTTCCCCACCCCAAATCTCATCAAAGCTAGTTCTAAAAAACAATGCATCTTGGTCATCCTTCAACCCCTATAATGAAAACTCTATTCTCAAAATGCACACTGCCTTGAATCCTACTAATCACTTAGTTGACCCTCTCCCAACAAACCTTGTAAAAACTTTCACCCCGCTGTTGCTACCTCTCTGGACCATGATCATAAACAATTCCTTACTCCAAGGTTGCATCCCTGACACCCTCAAGGCCGGGCAGGTATCCCCCATTCTAAAGAAACCTACGGCGGACGCAGGAGACTCAAACAATTACTGTCCCATATCCAACATACCTACCCTGGAGAAGCTCTTAGAAAAATGGGTACACCTCCAACTGCTAAGACATATTGAACAGTTTGACCTACTCAACATATATAAATCAGGGGGAGGAGCCACGCGTCGAGCCAAGATGGCCTCTTAGGACCTCGACTCTGTGGTACCCGTCCTCCGGCTCCATCATCCTGGCAACTATCCTGAACTCGGAGCCCACCCCCTGGTCGAGGAAGTGCGGCGGAGCTCCCGACGGTGACTCTGGCCCCTCTACGACATCTGGGGCCAGAGATACACCGCCCGACAGCTGCGGCCTAGTGATCAACAGAGGCTGGGGGCTCGTGTGAGCGTTGCAACCGAGAGGAGAGTGAACAACAATGGGCCGTAAACCGGAAGTCGCCGGTCCGGCCTCGACAACAAGAGACAGCTGTGTGGCAGCCCCAGGGGCGGACGGCGGCACAACAGACAGGTGGGGGTGCATCGGTGGGGGCCCCGACCCTCAAATGTGACTCCTGGACTGCAGTGGAACAACCCAGCACCACAGGATCCTGGAGAGGCAGCGACAGGCGGTGAGACCGCAGTGGAGGTGGAGGGGCCGATCGGGGCATCGGGTGCGTGGCCTGCTTTCATCTCCCCCCTTCGCCCCTCCCCACTTGTGGACCTGTGGACTTGCCTGGGGTGGACTCCAGCATAGAGGTGCAACATTACTCGCTATATTGCCGATTGACCCTGGGACGTGGTGGTGGTGACCTTGGATATCGGAGCTGCGGTACTGCCCGCGGTGGTGGTCGTGCAGGGGAGCCGGCATCGTAACGGATACGGTGCTTTAGTGTGGGAGCCTGATGGGGAGCTGCCGAGGCCGTGGCTTGTCCCTCTACATAATTGGCCGAGGGAGAGGAGGCTCTGATAACAACACAGCCACGCCATTGCCTAGCTGATCGCCCGGCAAGGCCCCTGTGCGGTGACTGCCCTGCTCTGAGCTGGGGTGGACGCTGTAGGCCGGCTACACTGCGGCTGTGACGCTCTAAACTTCTTTGCGGCTCAGTTTCCTTGCTGCACGCCTCCCGGTCTGTTTTTACATTGGGGCGCCCTCACTGATGTACAATGCTCTGCTAACTCTGCGGCCGGCGCAGTGGTGGCTCTCTGATTACTTATATACAATGGGGTTAGTGGATAGCTGGTGGATGCATAACGTAAATGGCGTGTGTGTCGTCCGCACACCACAGTATGTCTAGGATAGACTACATTTTAGTCCCGGCCGCCCAGGCGTGTGCTGTCCGGTAGGTGCGGCACCTGGGGAGCGGCATCTCGGACCATACATCGGTCTGGCTACAGCTGGAATTTGACCAGATCACTGCAGGCAAGATTGCCCCTATCAAACCCTTGGCGCCTGACGGACCCCACCATTAAGAAAGATATAGTCAGGGCTATGGACAGGTACTTCCAAGAAAATCAGGGCAGGGTAGACTCGGTACAAACCTTGTGGGAGGCGCTCAAAACTGTTATTCAGGAAGAGGTCCTATCCCTGATTGTAAAGAAAAAGAGGGAACGAAAGGCTGACTTGGAGAAAGCGGAGTAGGAAGTGATAACACTGTCATATAGATACTGCTTACCTATATAGCGTGTTAAGTTAGCATGAGCTTATTAAATCTTTAAACGCCATTTTACCTTTTGCTGCTTCTGCACACGACACATAATCGTTGCTTTAGCTTTCAACCTAGAGGAGCGTTGTGATTTATACGAGAATAATATGTTATTGCTCTGATAACATTGCTTAGCATACGGTGTCTATACAGTGAGTGCTGAAGCCTTGAAGGATAAGTAAACACGATGTTATTGTAAGGTCTGATCTTCACACTATCCTAGACATAACATAAATGCAGCTGCTGCCAAATCTGGCTTTAGGCGCGTTTTATATTGCTTTGCAAAGAACACAGAAACACACTTGATGGTGCTTCGCATGCAGAGAGCTGGTAGAAGAGGATGTGATCCTCTGCCACTGAGAGATTGAGGTATGGGGTCGCCCTGCTAAAGCCCAAAGAGACCTTCTTAGATATAATATAATATGCTAGTTAGGGAGGGTGAGAATTAGGTGTTGTTAACTCCTATTCATTTCATAATTTTAGCATGTTGTCACGTTTCACTTTGTATGGACTAATAACTATGCTGATAACTTTGCTCGTTATAATATGTTTGCTTGTGTTATCTAAGATACTGCGTTTGAGAACCCTGCATTAGTAAATAAATATTTCAAATATGCATGCGTCCTCATTTACTCCACGTTCTGGTTTGAAATGATAGTATAACGAAAGAGTGTCTATGTGTTCCACGTAACCTGAGGTATTCTAAGTTCATGTTCTGGTTTGTCTAAACATTGGGAGTTTGTTATGACCAATGAGACACTGTAGCTAGCTCGGTAAGGGGATTTTGGGTACTGAGGTGAGTTTTGGGCCATCCTAATTCACTGAGGTTCCAAATCTCTATGCACAGTTCTATAGGAGAATGGAATCCCTGCTACATTGCGCCCAACGTTTCTGGTGGTCTTATATCATGACACTTGAGTAGTTTATCATTGATTCCTTAACCCCTTCGCTATCGTTTCCGGAAAACGGTGGTGTCGGAAAAACCTACCTGTTTGTGAAATAGGTCCTTTTCAAGCTTGATTCTTACTAAACGGTTTCTTGAATTACTACCCAGTTGTGCTACTAAGTTTTCTTTGTCCTTCTACATTTCTGTGCCGTCATGGCTGCCGTGGACATTCCGCAGCATAGTCGCATTACGGTGCGCAATCATTTGCAGGATTACCAAGTCCCAGTTGATGGCATGGCCGTGATAATGGTGGTGAGTGCGGAGACAGCTTACCCGTACGAAATCTTTTATTCGTGGGTGACATTTCCAGCTGTGGACACGAATTCTGGTGTGTTCCACACTTACACTCCCTCTCCTGTACCGAATGAATATACACCGTGTAGGGCACTGGAAGTACCTATTGATGTTTGGCAGCATAGAGTTTGGTTTGGTGGCGCCCTCCCCCATTCTTTAACTGCTCCAAGGTTAGGTCCTTTGTCCATTCCAGGCGCTAGTTGGCCTGTTTTGGCTGGATTTACGCCTCATCCTCTGCACGGTGCATGTAACATGGCAGAGTTGAGACAACTACATGTGGTATCCATTAGCGTTATTCGAGCTTTGGTGCAGTACATAACCCGCAACCTTCCGGGTGGGCCCCCGGGGGGTGCGGCGCTTATGGCAGGACAGGGCAGTATGAAGCTCAGTCCCGTGATGGTCAACGCCGTGATGGGCAAGTGTCCCCAGGATAAGGATGATTTTCCTTTCTGGCTTGCCAAAAAGTTTGACCAGCTGGAAGCTGTATTTCCTAATACGTCTCCTGGTGAAAACACAGGATTATGACGATTAGTATGCCCAAAGACTTGACCCCTGAACTCGTTGACTGTGAATCCTGGGGTAAAACACTTGCGGCATTCTATGCGAGGTGTTACGGCACTCCGTCAATGGCTGTCCTTCCTACAGTCATTAAACGTGTTCAAGATGACCACGAACCGGAGTCTGCGGTTGAATTGGGTATGCGCCTGTGTGGCTCCTTTGATGTAGTTTGCGATCTCGTTTTTGCTAATGTCAAGGGGGATGCAGTGAACTTTCAGGTTGCCAATGCTTTGGCGGCGCTTCCCGATGCCGAGAAACCCCGTCATTTAGCGAGGATTATTGTGGGGGCTTATAAAACCGTGGGTCGCAATAGTAGGGGACTAAAACCTTTTTCGACTAAAGAAAAAACGCAACCCCAAGGGCAGAAGTCTGAAAGGGACGTTCAGCCCAAGTCCAAAAAACAAAATTGGCCTAAAAAACAGAAACAGGGAAAGCAACAGAAACAGGAGTCTCGCCCTGCGTCTCCATTGCCTGCGCCCACAGAACGTGTTTATGACTTGCGCGATGATTAAATCACCTGATCGATTTCAGGTTTCTGATCAACGGTCTCCTCGTTCCTTTCAGGACTCATCGGCCTCAGCGCCCGGTGGAGGAGGAGGCGGAAGGGGTCGGGGTGGCCAGCAAAGACGTGACCAGCCCCGCCCGAAGGAAGGTGCTGGAAAGCAGAATGGCTCTACGCCGAAAAGACCGCAGTTTCAAAAGAAGAGAGTCACCGCCTTGACAGCGAAATATGCCACAGATAGTGAGAACGCGGCTTCGGAATCTGACATGGGCTCTGACCTTGCTGGACAGCGCGGCGGAGATTACCATAGTGCGGGAGGCTCTGAGTCCACTACTGAAGGTGATAGCGACTGATCGTTATGTTGTGATCGAAACAGCTGATACTAGAGTTGCTCCCCCTGACAGACTTTATGAAATAGTCCTGCTTATTGAAGGCGACATACAACGTACCATAAAAGGGGTATTTTGGGAAAATCTTTCATCTACTTATGACATTTTGCTTTCGGAGGCTGACTGGCCCCCACCTTTTGTTCTCGCAGCTCCGCGAGGGGAGGAGGTAATCCTCCCCAGTTTCGCGCACACAGTCTCGAAGGAACATGCGCTGAATTTTGCAGAAGAGTGGGCTAAGGCTCTAGCGCCGGCTCTGTACCGTACACATTGTGGTTGGGATACATTTTCCCCGAGTCACAAGATTCCGTTACGGTCTCAGCCGCAGTCTCAACCACAATATCCCATTCGACGTAAAGCCAAAGCTTCCGTCGCGGCAATCCTTGAACAAATGGAATATCAAGGTGTGATTGAAACGTGTGTGTCACCTATGAATAACCCTCTTTTTACTGTGACCAAGCCAGACGGTTCATATCGTTTGGTATTGGATTACCGGCATTTAAACTCGCATTGCCGTACCTGTGCAGTACAGAATACTCACGGCTCTGCTTTAGTGGATAGTCTTGTGTGTAAGTGTTTTAAGACCACGCTAGACATTTCCAACGGTTTTATGCTCATCGATTGGATGGTCTAAGTTCCCAGTGGACCTCCTTTACTTGCGGCGGTGTACATGAACAGTTTCGACGTTTGCCTATGGGCTATAAGAATAGTCCTGGGATTTTTACTGCCCGCATTGTCTCTCTTTTAGAGAGAGTAGACCCGGATGCATGCTCGTATGTGGATGACATTTATCTCACAGACGACGAACTTTGGGAGCATCTGTGTCGCGTTGACCGCTTGATTTATAGCTTTGCAGACATGGGTTACAAATTCAATTTTGCGAAATCGCACATCGCAGAATATGCAGTGTTGTTCTTGGGCTACGAGCTCAATGATGAAGGTAGAGGTTTGGCTCCTCACTTCCTGGAGAAATGAGCACAACTGCGCGCTCCGACAACTCTGAAAAAATTACAGTCTTTACTGGGCTTTTTGAATTTCGGGAGAACATACATTCTGGAATATGCCCAGCGTATCAAGCCTTTAAATGCTTTGATACAACCAACTTTTACCAAATCATGCTGGCTGCCTGAGCATTCGGCTATTCTGCAATCTTTACAAGCTGATCTGCTCGCTTCTAAATTTTTACTGACATGTGACAACCATACCAACCTGGTGATAAGAATCATCCCTGGGACGGTGGGTTTCACGTACCTTACTTTTAATGAAGGGGACACAGTACCTATTGCTTACAAGTCACACTTGTACACTTCAGCTGAAATGCGATTTTCCACTGTGGAAAAAGTTTTGACAGCTGTACAGATGGCGATTCTTAAGGAACGTGCTCTGTCACAGGGAAAACGCATGTTGGTTATTACACCGTGTCCTACCTTGGAGGCAGTTACGAAAGCCAGTGTATCAAATTCGAAAGCTTTGCATCCTCAGTGGATACAATGGGCTGCTTCCGGATGTCACGTTTATTTTCGACGCCTCTTTACGGTCACAGGAGTATTTGCAGTATGAATTTGTTCATCCAGCTCCTTTAGCTATGCAGCCTTTGGAGGATTTCCATTGCATCATTTACACTGATGATTCGGCGCAGGTTGCGCATGGCTCTAAACATGCCTACGTTTCCGCATGCGCCATTGTGGTCGGTGCCATGGTGAACGATGAGTTCAAGTCCAGAGTCGTGCATACGCAGACTCTAGGGGACTGCACTGCACAATTAGCAGAACTTCGGGCTCTTTTGCTTACATTAGAGTACGCGGATCCTAGTGTGACGACTCTTATTGTGAGTGATTCCTACTACTGTGTCCAGTCTTACAATGAGAACTTGTTCTTTTGGATTCAGAATGACTTTCGCAATTCCAAAGGTAGCACAATAAAACATAAAATGATCTGGGTCCGGGTGGCTGAGCTCAAAGAGCGGTTGCCACTTGTGTTTGTGATTCATACTCTTGGCTACCAGCGTGTTGGACTTCACGCTGTGGGTAACTCGCTTGCTGATGAAGCGGCGAAATCAGCGGTATCTACATATTTAGTTGCAGCAGTTACACGGTCCAAAAGTAGGATAGATGATGACATCTTGGCGGCGGTGGCTGTCACTGAGAAGGGAGGTAAATATCCTACGGGTTTCCCTTCGAAGTACACATACCACTTAAGTCCCGATAAGGTTCCTTATGTGAAACTTCCTGGAGTCGGGGATCGATTGATTCCCAACTCTGACCGCAGGAATACATTGATTACAGCGGCACATGAAGGTGTGGCGTCTGCGCATGCGGGCGTCTCGGCCACTGTGTCACAGTTGCAACAACGTTTCTGGTGGCGGGGACTGTAAAAACAGACGCGTGACTATGTCCTACAATGTTACATATGCCAGCAGATTAAGCCTTCCACTGCAGCGCGCCTGCCACAGACACAGTTGTACATATCTAATAAACGACTAGGATGCGTTTATTTAGATCACTGCGGTCCTTTTTCCTCCGATACTGCGTATAAGTACATCTTAGTAGCAGTTGATTCATGCACACGCTGTGTGTGGGTCTAGCCCCATCGCAGCGCTGATTCACGGACTGTCATAAGAGATTTGCATTTCTTTGTAGGGATTTTTGCCTGTGGTACCTTCCATTCGGATCAGGGTCCGGCTTTCGCCTCTAAGGCGTACAAGGATGCAATGATTTCGATGGGGGACCAAGTCAAGTTTTCGTCTCCATACAGACCAGAGGGTAATAGTGTAGTGGAACAAATGAACTGTGACTTAAAGCAATCATTGACAGCTCGAGTTATAGGCACTGGCAGAAACTGGCTGGCCCATCTCAATGGCGTACAGCGTGCTCTTAATATTCTCCCTAGAAGGTCTCTGGGTGGGCGGACCCCATACGAGATGCTCTTTGGTATCAAGATGTATGTCCCTAACCTTGACGGTCTAGACTGAGTGGCCCAAGCTACGGCCTTTGTCGTAGATGAACATTGCAATGTTTTACAGGATCTACAAAAGACGAGAGACAGTCTTGCAGTGGAACACTTGCCCTCCACATCGGATGATGCGTTGCAGATCCCGGTAGTTGGCTGGCTACCCCAAGTTGGAGAACTGGTTCGAGAGAAGATTGATAACAAGAAAGAATTTGGTCCTTCATATCGGGCTCCCGTTCCAGTGCTTTGAGTGAAGGGCACAAGAACAGTCATTTTACCACCACTTCCAGGTCGTAAGGATAACAGGTTTATCTCAATTGACAATGTCAAGATACACAGAGTGGCCGATTCTTCATAGTATGACACCGGTGGTCTCCTGTCCTTCGATTGTGAGAAATTCTGTTTTGGCCACTTCTTCTGAACCTGAGCCAGAGGTGGCCATTGAGATGCCTACAATTTCCAGTCCTTTATTAAGTACTTTGCCTGGTACTAACGTTGAACTTGATTACACATACCCAACTGAATTATCTATGCCTGATTTGCAAACACGTTTGGCTACAGAATCCAGTTTTTTTTTGACACTGTTTCGCATGAAACAAAGACTCGCTCACGTTTTGCAGTCTATGCCAGTTTATTTAAAAAACACTTTTTGATTCCCCCTTGGACATATATTTGGCTGGTGCTTTTTTCGATTTACCTTTTTATGTTAATTGGTTTGTATTTTATTTTTTTCGAATTGTCAATGGACACTATTTAGAGGAGCGAACATGCATTCAGCATCTGAATGGAACTTTGGCCCCCCTTTCCTTATCGCATTCAGCACACAGACTGAAGAGAGACTTAACTTTTGTTAACATCACTGCTTGGCCTGTCCTTGATGGGATTGTGTGGGATGCGGTTAAATTTCAAATCCATGGCCCAACTGAAGTTGTTAATGTCCCTAATGTGCTCAGAGTGAACATGGGGAATGTAGTGAAACAAAACATACGTTCTGATGATTGGGATATTCAGGCCGTAGAAGCATTGTTTTCTGATTTGAAATATTATGCTGCTTTTGATGCTGAAGATATGTACTTAGAATCAGCTAATTATGGTGATTTATTTCGCTTCCAACATTTTGGTAATCATTATTTGCATAAAACAAGTTTCAGACGAAGTTCTGTTAATTATACACAGTGGGAACATTGCCCAGCATCTTTACTAGGCAGTTCGGGTACTTTCTTGAAAAAGTACACTTATTTTACTGACTTTAATCAGTCCAATCCCGAGTCCTTTTATTTTTAAATGACACAGAAGTCCATGTCCAAGGTTAGACTTACCGATACTAAATTGTTGTATTCGAAGTCCTTTCTAGACAAGTTGGCTGTAGAAGGCTACGAGTTATGGAGGGAAACCATTGACCTTAAATCAGTTTGGGGTTCTAAGAGAAGGCAGGTACAAGGCACTGAGGCTTTGCACCGTGCATGTCTAATCCCAAATCATATGTTGTTTTTAAATTCTACCATTTTTCAAACCACATGCTTTGGATTGGCTACTTCAAAAAGGTTAAATTCTCCTGCCCTACCTGATTTGGAAGAATTTTCTGGTTGGAGCAATACTACTGATTTTTCAATTCGGGAATTACATACCTTTTTGCGAAATTCTTCATTTAATATATCCAGTTTGAACCGAAAGGGTTGGCTCGTATGGCACAGAAGTGCTGATTCCTGCCAACGTCGTTTTCTAGGTTTGACTGATGGCTTTACTCATGTTAGGCCAGATCCTCGTTTTGAAACTGACCATTCGGTCACCACTTTTTCAGTAGGCAAATTATGTCAGAATTGGCTCAAACATTCTACTTTAGCATCAGTTAAACTGCATCTATCCAGGCTGACAGATGATGTAGATTTGAATGATTTCATAAAAGGCCCGGCTAGTGGTAGATCAAAAAGATGGATATATGCAATTTATAATGAAATCTGGAAAACTTCACAGATTGAGGCGGCAAAATGCCTTAGGGCCATTGATCAGGCTAATTTGGAAAAAGTGCTTGCAGTTGTAGATAATAGCATAAATATGCTTTCTTCCCGCAGTTACACGTTAGATAATATTGTGTCTTCTGTTGTTGATATTGTACAAGATGAATTATCTGTGTTATACCATGGCCAGAATCAGTTGCGTTCCATTATGCAATTTGCGTGGACCCTGCAGACACTTAAGTCTGGAAAAGTGCCTTGGAATTACATGAACGTGTCCTCCCTCTTTGCCCCTTTTAATTTGACTGAAAAGCAACGTTTACTTTCAATGAGGGATGCATCTTTTCCTATGCTACACATTGAGAGGCTGGAGTCCTTACCGTTTCCTGTGGCAGAAGCCGCTGCTGCAACGTGGCTTATCCACGGGTTAATCACACTACCATTTGCTCTATTTAAATTTACAAATTGTATGCGATATATCGCGATAGGCAGATACGAACCGCTTGGTAGTGCATTTCTGCACAAGGCCTGGTCACTTCCCTTTACATACAGATGTATGAAAGATGGGATGGAGGTTTATCTTAAAGGCGAGGAGTGCACGGAAACACCAGATCACTCATTAATGTGTAGACATATCCAATTACATGGTTCTTGCAGCCAGGAACGTCCTAATTTGGCCTGTGTTTTAAAAGGTACACCGGTTCCCGCAATCGATCCAACTTTCACATTACTGGCAAACGGTAGTTATTTACTTTTAAATAATGAAGATTGTTGTGGGTTAATCCGAGGCATTGCTTGTGTGGTAACTGTATCTGAACGTGTGGTGTGTTGCAAAAACGTTCTGTATCCTCCTCCGCATGGGACTTCAGATGTTTCCATCTGGCCGCGAATTCCAACTTTGACGGTAGAGTTCAATGGAATGAGTAGAATAAGAGCCCTTTTGTCTCAAAAAGAAGTGGCCCTGAGTTCGGCTTGTGAAACATTTGTGCTTCACGTCGCAAACACCTGCACAGAGGTGCAGGCGCTTTTGAATACTGACTTACCATTGCATTTCAGTGAGCTGATTCATTCAATCTTTCACGCCTCCTCCACTTCTGTCCTCGCACACTTTTTTAAAAAAGTTAGCAGTGGTCTGGTGACTTCCTTTGAAAAGATATTTGGAGTCATTCCTGCTTTCTTCCATTCCATATTCTCAAGCTTATTTGGTGGATTTCCTGTTTTGCTAGCGCTGGCTGCAGGCGTCCTGGTTATATTTTGCTTTATTAAAAATGGATGCCCATCCTGTGTTACACGCCGCGCAGCCCCACCTGGCACTGTTCCGCAACAGGATTCTTGAATACTATGGGATGCTGCAGCTTGCGACCTTAAGCACGGCATATGGATTATCGTTTCGATTTTCCTATTTCACATGTGTCCAGCCTGTGTTTCATTGCCTGAGCTGCGATTTCGACTGGGCCCTTGATTTGTGTCTCTGCAAGAAGGTGTCTCCTGACGTAAATTTGAATCATTTGATGAGTCCCATAGTTACTCACGAGCTGGTTTGTTTTGGCGTAGGGATTATGGCCATAGCAGCGATGCATGGACTAATGAGTCGTTGGAACATACTCACAGCAGGGCAAGATTTCTTGGCACACAGCTTTATTGAATACCCACCGAGTTGTCCTCTGATGATGCTAGAGGGTCCGGTACTTGAAGAGCACGTATGTTCTTTCCCACTATTGAATTGGATGGCTGAACTGTTTTCGGATGATGACAGTGACTTCATGCTGGAGGCTGTTGCTGCATATTTTGCATATTCAGTCCTGTCCTGAGTTAACTTCAAGACTATTGATTAATTGCCCCGTCTTTAATTACAATGATTTTTGGGAAATTTTGGAAAATTATGCGTGAATTTTTCGTTACCCAGACCTATTGACTTGAGCAGAAATGAAAATTGGGTTAACGAGTTGGATTTTTTCTAAATTGACTTACAAATGCGTTTTTCGTTGAATTTTTATAATTTGGCCTGGCTCATTGTTCTTGAACTCTGTCTTCTTGATGTGCCCCATGCCTTATCTTATCTTATCTTATCCGTGCTCGGATCATGGGGGGATGTCATATAGTTACTGCTTACCTATATACTGTGTTAAGTTAGAATGAGCTTATTAAATGTTTAAACGCCATTTTATCTTTTGCTGCTTATGCACACGACACATAATTGTTGCTTTAGCTTTCAACCTAGAGGAGCGTTGTGATTTATACGAGAATAATATGTTATTGCTCTGATAACATTGCTTAGCATACGGTGTCTGTACAGTGAGTGCTGAAGCCTTGAAGGATAAGTAAACACGATGTTATTGTAAGGTCTGATCTTCGCACTCTCCTACACATAACATAAATGCAGCTGCTGCCAAATCTGGCTTTAGGCGCGTTTTATATTGCTTTGCAAAGAACACACAAACACACTTGATGGTACTTCGCATGCAGAGAGCTGGTGGAAGATGATGTGATCCTCTGCCACTGAGAGATTGAGGTATGGGGTCGCCCTGCTAAAGCCCAAAGAGACCTTCTTAGATATAATATAATGTGGTAGTTAGGGAGGGTGAGAATTAGGTGTTGTTAACTCCTATTCATTTCAACATTTTAGCATGTTGTCACCTTTCGATTTTTATGAATTAATAACTATGCTGATAACTTTGCTCGTTATAATATGTTTGCTTGTGTTATCTAAGATACTGCGTTTGAGAACCCTGCATTACTAAATAAATATTTCAAATATCCACGCGTCCTCATTTACTCCACGTTCTGGTTTGAAATGATAGTATAACGAAAGAGCGTCTATGTGTTCCACGTAACCTGAGGTATTCTAAGTTCATGTTCTGGTTTGTCTAAACATTGGGAGTTTGTTATGACCAATGAGACACTGTAGCTAGCTCGGTAAGGGGATTTTGGGTACTGAGGTGAGTTTTGGGTCATTCTAATTCACTGAGGTTCCAAATCTCTATGCACAGTTCTATAGGAGAATGGAATCCCTGCTACAACACTAGAAATGGAAATATCCCATGCACTAACCCCAGAAAGTCTCCGCCGTCTTAAACTACGGAAGGATGAGTTTGGTAGTCTCGCGAGGGATGGAGCCAGGGCAAGGAGCGGCGAGACCCAGAGTAGGGTATATGAGCTCGGAGACAAAGCGGGAAAGTTGATCGCATGGCTGGAGAGGAGGGAGTGGGCGTCGTGGTTAGTGCCTGAATTACAGGGGAGAACTCTGAAATGATTACTGACCCACAGACTATCGCCAATAGGTTCACAGACTATTACAGTGGGGTGTATCGCTCGGAGGGGCTATACACGGAGTAGGACAATAGGGGGATGATCAGGGACATCCAATTGCCCACTCTCTCGGACAATGGTCGTGAATATCTGGATTCCCTGCTCACAAATGACAAGGTAGCGCAGGCTTTCAGAGGAGTACACTCCGGCAAGGCCTCGGGCCCGAATGGTATTCCCATAGAACTCTATAAATCGAGTTCTAATAGAATTGCTCAATTTCTTTGCTCTATGTTTAATGAAAGCAAACATAGGGGGCAATTTCCGTATGACGCAGCGAGGCTTATCACCGGCTCCAAAAGAAGTTCCAACATATCACCGGACCTAAAATCCCTTAACTGGCTACCTTTTGAAGCCAGAATTCATTTCAAAATAGCATGTATGACTCATAAAGCCATTCATCACAATACACCCAGCTATCTGACACAGAAACTGGTGTCCTCATGTGGGACTAGATCCTTAAGAAGTGCTAACAACCTTCTACTGAAACCTCGAAGATTCAACAAGAAAACAACTTATAACCGAACATTTTCAGGGATGGCGCCCAGAATTTGGAATGCTCTACCCCCAGAAACCAGACTTAATCCATCTATTGTACTTTTGAAAAAAGAAGTGAAATCGGTCCTCATGGCTAAATTCACCTGAGCAGGGGCTAGCATCGTTGGCGACATACGTATTCTCTATGTCAAACTTTATAATGTTCACTGACTTCCAGGTATCCTATATATTGTATCTATATTATGCTTGATATACAGTGAACACTTTCTTATGTATATTATACCGTATATCAATGATTGGTTGATTACACTACCATATTCTATCAGAAAACTTTATGCTATTTATCATGTTTTTATGTACCAGCAAGGGTCTAGTTCGCTCTGTATAAAACTCTCAAAATAAAATAAATAAATATGTAACAAATAAAAGAACAACAACAGGGGAAACCCCAATCCCAAACCACCCCCATCCCCCTCCCCCACTCTACACTTCGAGAACGGAAGCATCTGTCAACCCCTCATTTAACTAAACCAAAGTAAAACGCTTGGATCAGTAGTGTGGAGCACCCATCCAGAAGAACGGATAACCAGTGCATCAGCATGAACATATAAGTCCATCGGAGTCTGGTGACGCCCCACCCCCCGTGCAGCGCCGCAGTCATATGTCCAGAATTGACCACATGGCTGCTAAAGAGGGGGAGTGCAAGAAAGTTCCAAGTTCACCTGAGCCTGCAGTAGGGGCGAGCACAGCTCAGCGGAGAGGCGACTGCTTCACGGTGGAGAGCCTGATTGGCTGGAGGAGTCGTGGCGGTCAGGGGCCGCCACACTGAGGGATCTGGTTGTCGAAGCACGTGACTGGCGCCCTTTACGAGACCTTGTGCGACGCCGTCGTTGGCATCCCGGTGATCCCGGCCCCACAGGCTGCGACCCCTTGAGCTCAGATAAGGTCTTCTTGTCGGAGGTGGAGGGGACATTTCTCTGTCAGCCATGTCCATGCCGGCCTGGGGAGATTTGAAAAATTGTGTTTTGCCCTTAAAAATGACTTGAAGGCGTGCCGGAAATTGGAGCTGATATTGCAAGCCCAGGCTGCGCAGCTTCTTCTTGACCTCCATGTAGGAGCGCCGGAGGTCCTGGACGTCCCTGTTGTAGTCTGGGAATACCATAATGACATGATTTTGGAACCTGAGGGGACCTCTAGCCCTGGCCGGCCGTAAGATGGCATCACGGTCTTTGAAGTTGAGGATTTTTAGGATGATGGCACAGGGTGGCGCACAAGAAGGAGGCTTTATTGCCAAGGACCTATGGGCTCTCTCCACAACAAACCATGTTGACAGAGCATCTCCAGGCATCCAGGACTTAAACCATTGTTCAACAAAAGTGGTCACTTGTCCCGCTTCCACTCCCTCAGTAAACCCACCAGGCGGAGGTTGTTGCGACATGCGCGGTTTTCAGCATCTTCGGCGCGCCTGTGAAGCTCCAGCACGAAGTTGAGCCACCTGATCCTTAAGCTGGGAGATGCGGGATTCGGACTCTTTCATTAGCGCAGTGGTGTTGCGAAGGTCCTGTCTGAGGAGGGACACGCCGACCTTGATTTCCCCAATCTTTCCCTCTACAGATGCCTGAGAGGCACTGATAGCCTGTCCTATTGTTATGTTAGTGAGTATAACTACCCGCAAAGTAGAATAGACCTTTATAAATATGTAAGAAAATTGAAGCTGACAAAAAATACATCTGATGAAAGAGAGGAATAACGTGCAATCAGTAAATAAAGACACCACTAGTAAAAACGGAAATACCGACCTTATAGTGGCAGAACTGGATATACTGGGAGATCTACCATCCCTAGAGGGAGAAAGTAGCACCATATCAAGTACACAAGGGAATTGGGGCATATTGAATCCGGATCTGAACAGCCTTGCCATCAAAACTGAAGGCATGCCACCCTTTAAATTGAAGTCTAAATATATTTCACAAACACTAACAGAAAATTTAGATATCTTTTCAGAGAATGTGACAAAGGATTTACAGACACTATACCATACAGCATCAAGAAACCGCAGAAAAAGACTTGCCTGGAGAGATAAAACTATTCTCACTACTGTCAAAAGGATCAAGACATATAAAGATGTTGTAGTAAAACCTTCAGATACGGGAGGGAATATAGTTTTATGGGAAAAACAACTACATAAAAGGGAAGCCCTACAACTACTAAACAATCACGACGGAAGATTATGTCCAAATCATGGAACAGTTTGCAGGGAAAATTAAATATTGGAGATACCAAGAATTGATTATTTGGGTTGAATCTAGTTTTTTAAAACAAGATCACCCAATAATTCCCTTGTTTTATATGATACCTAGAGTACATAGAGATCTTCAGAAACCTCCTGGTAGGCAGATTATTTCTCTTCAGTACAGTATTTTTGAAAATGTATCTAGGTATATAGATTATTTCTTAAACCCTGTTATGACTACCATCTTATATAAAAGACACTGCTGATTTTTTAAAGCACATATATGATGTGAAATGGGAATGTGACATGCTTTTGATGACACTGGATGTCTCCACATTGTATACCAGCATCAGACATTACGATGGGTTAACGGCCACCAAACATTTTTTAAGCATGCGATCTATAGGCTTTGCACCAGAAAATCAAATGCCTATAGAGCGTTGTTTGACTAAAAACATTTTTATGTTTGACAATGAATTGTTTCAACAGGAACAGGAAATCTCCATGGGCACCTGCTTGCCCCCAGTTTTGCTGATTTGCATATGGGCTGGTGGGTGGAGCAGGTGCTCGGGCCAGACTATTGGAACGTAGGGCCGCAAATGCCATAATGTGGCTCAGATTCAAAGATGATGTCTTTGTGATGTGGCAGGGTACAGAGACAGATGCTTAGTTGTTTATACAAGACCTCAATGTTAAAGATCTGAACTTAAGAATGTTTATAGTAATGTTAATTAATTCTTGAGGAGCACTGTCTTAAGCCATTAGAACATTTCATGACATACTTGTCAAAAAAAGAGTCAGGTGTAGTGCAAGTGCAATTTAGAGGTGCATTCTCTTTTTATTTTAAGTTTTTATTCACATTTTGACATATAATACATTCCCCCCCCCTCCCCACTTGAAGACCAAGGTCAAGAAACAAATTCAGTTAAACCACCTGGAATATATAAATAAAAGAAACAGATTTCCAAAAGGCAACTTAGATCATACATAAACTAACAAGATTGATGACCAAA